>NC_045726.1:6073476-11583095 GCF_009834535.1 Camelus ferus | reverse complement strand
TTCAGAGGCCCTGATGTTGTTTACGCTGTACTTGGCAGCAACAACCATGGGGAGCTGATTACTGCATTCTGGCTAATTATACCAGGTAAGCTGCAGCTAATAGGCTTGGGTTTATTGTGGTGGTGCATCCTTGGATACAGGAACCATCAATGATTGGACCATGAGCCATAGGATATGTGTGGTGGAGTGAGGCTGAGGGAGGGGACGTTTACTGGAGGGTCCCTTCCCACCTCCGGCTTTTTGAGTCTCTTTCTAGAATGTTCCACCTACAAGTAAACACTATTGTGTTCATGGTATAATGATTCAGTCTCAAAAGAACTGCCCCACATTGTGGAGTACTTTATAAGCCAGGAGGTCACCGCAGCAGCCTGATGAGCAGGACTCAGCTCTTCCATCTCATTTCTTTGTTTGAAATACAAATTCACAGACCCTCCCAGAAGAGGGTGATTCAGTATATCTGGAATGGGGCCCAAGGCGATGCACAGCCAAATTAGGGGAACACCTTTGGGTAATAGTATAATTAGCACCAGGGGCTTTACAGATGAAGAAAATGAGGCTCAGAGAGGTTAGGTGACTTGACAAAAGGACAAACAAGTCATCGATGATACAGCCTGCAGTCCGAAAGCAGGTCTTCTGGCCGGTCCAGTGCATCTCCTCTGAGATCCCATCCTAGCCCGGACGCTTACTCTGGCCCCACTAACGCTGTCTAGATTCAAGTTTTCCCTTTCCTCTGGAATCAAGGTTACATTTTCTGCCTCACCACGGAGCTGAGTGTTTTGTCTCGGCCTCTCGTGGTCTCTGAAGCACTTCCCCGCAGTAGCACTGGGCGTGGGACGGGAGAAGCTGATTCCCAGGGGCTCGGAATGTGCGGTTCTGAGGCCAGCCTGGCCGGAACTCTGAGAGGTCTCTGTCGGTCGCCTCGCAGGGAGAAGGCCACGATCCTGCAGGCTCCCTGGAGGGAGCCCCAGCCCTGAGGTGGAGCAGACCCACCTTCAGTCACCTGGGGAAGCCACTGCTTTCCTGGCCGTTGGACTAAGATTCATTCCCAAAGGGTTGTAAATTAGCTTTCCATGTTGGTGGCTGCCCGTTGAGTGCACCAGACAAGAGACCACTCATCCATTTCCTGTAGCATCTGGACCTGTCCTTGGATAACATCAGTCACTTGTCTCCACCAACCTGAGTCGTATTTGGCCCAGGAACCTCAAGGTGGAGGTTTTCAGAGACAGTGACCAGCCTCCTGAGCTATCCTGGACCAAGTTTGTATTTTCATTTTCTTCTCTGATTGCAAAAGCATGTATTCCTGCATCGCCAGCCTTCTCACCCCTCAGTGCCTCCCCAGGTCCTTCCTTCTCAGAAGCAAGAAGGAAAAAGCTTCACTGCTTCCCTGGCTGGAAATACTTTCTTTGTATCTGAAGAATCAAACTAGCCGATGGGTGCTGTTTCAGTATTTAAACGTGTGATGTTAATTTTTATATTATATTTTCTTCACTTAATTTTAAATTTAAAACTACTTCATTTTATAAGAAAATAATAAATGGAAGTAAGAAAAATGAAAAAATTAAATAATAATATCAACACCCAGAAACCACCATTGTTAACACCTCGGTTTGCAAGCTTCCATATCTTATTTGGGTTTTCGCTGCAACTACTCTTTTTTTCACATATACATAAAATTGGGCAATACTAATAGTTCTGAAGCTTAAAAAAAAAAAAGCCTTTATCACCAACATCTTCATGTAACTAAATATCCATCTACAGCATTACTTTTAATGTCTAAAGTGTTTCAGTGTGAGGATGTTTCATTATTAATTTAATGAGTTCCCTGATGGACACAAAGAATGTTTTCAATTTTTCGCTTCTATAAAACAGTGCTCCAATGAACAGCCTTCAGGCAAACCCAGTTATTTTCCAAGTATACACTCCTAAAAGTAGAATTGTTGGGTTAAAGGATACATACAATTTTTAAGGCTCATACCATCAGGGCGCTCTCCTGGAATCACCTATCCTTCCACAGTAGGGTGTTAGAAAGCCCTCACTTTCTTCCCATTTTGCCAACCTAGGTATTTTCATTTGTTTTTTTAAAAAAGTCTTTGCCATCTTGATAGGGAAAAGAATATTACCCTGCCCTTGCCTTATTTTGCTTTTATTTGATTATGAACGTGGTTGGGATTTTTAAAAATATGTTTCTTGCTTAATTATATTCCTTCCTGAATTAACTCCTGATGTTCCTTGCTGGCTTTTAACTTAGGCTTTTTTTCCTCCTTAACTTGTAAGATATCTAACGTTCACCTCTTTTCCCACAGCGTATAACAGAGTGGTTGACAAACAGTAAGCATAAAATGAACTTTTGCTGAACAACTGAATGAATCTTGTTGTATGTGATACAGTATCATACAGAACAAAATACGGTCCCAATTTGTCCTTTTCCTTTTGATTTAATGACTGAAACAGACGTAAAAAATTTTCTTTTTGTGTTAATCACATATTCATGTTTGATGGTTTCTGTCTTTGGGATCAAGATGAGCAAAGCTCAGTTATAATAATTTTTCCAAAATGTGTATATTTTTAATGAAAAATATGTAATTCAAATATGTTTTAGTTTATGATATGGAATGAGATATCGAACCTTTTTAAAGTAAAAATGTTTAACTAGTTGGCCCAAAACTATTTGTCAAACAGTCCATATTTACCACACTGCCCTGAGGTAGATCCTCATCTACACATCTACATGTATTTATACTGTTCACGTGCACAAAACCTGTTTATTTTTAAGTGTTCTCTTCTGTCGCATGACTTTTCTATATGTTCCTACAAAGCCCCATATTTTTTTAATTACTGAAACTTAAAATAGGTTTGAATGTCTGGTAGGGCAAGGCTCTCTCATTTTTCAAAATGAGGGGCCCTATTTTAGCAACTTTCCTTTTCCAGGTGAACTTTTCTAAAGTTTCCCCAAACATTTTGTTGGTCCTTTGATTGGCATTGTTTTAAATTTATTCATTAATCGACATCTTTACAATATTAAATCTTCCCACCTCTCCGCCAGCTGGAAGTATTTTGTCCTTCCTCTGAACTCCCTGAGCACTTCATACCTTTTTAAAAATCACTTTCTAAGCTATACCCACCCAATTTTTCAAACCTGAAACCCGAGAGTCGTCCCCTCCCCTTCCTTCCCCAACCTTCACCCCATCCAATCCATCATCAGGTCCCGTCAATGCTACCTCCTAAATTTCATCCACTTCTGCCTGTCCCCACTACCGGCACTCTGGTCCAAGCTGCCATCATTTCTGGCCAGGGCCACCACACTGGCCTCCAACTGACCTCCCCGAATCTACTCTAGCGTCCAAGCCATTCTCTATGCTGCAGCCAGAATGCTCATTTAAAAGGCAAATCTGATCGTGGCACTCTCAGCTTAAAAACATTCCAATAGCTCCCCGTGGCACTTGGGGTAAAGCCAAACAAGCAGGTCCAACCCTCCCTTCCAGCTTGAACCCAATCTCTCTTTCACACATTCTTTCTTCCCTGTTCAGAGTTACCATCAACTATATTCCATGTTCTTTCCCACCCCAGGGCCTTTGCACATACTGTTTCCTGTGCTTGGACTTTCCTTAGCCTTTCTTATCAGTTTAAGATTCCTTTAGCATATATCGTTGTATTATTTAGTTCTCCCACAACTCTGGAAAATAGGTAACCCATTTTCTAGATGGGGAAACTAAGAAGTTAAGTCACTTGTGCGAGATTGAAGAACTATCTAGAAGCAAGCCAAGCTGGGAGTCCAGGCTGTCCAGCCCTACAGCGTATACAGTTCACCTTTGTAGCGCTACATCACAACGCTGAGGAAGGAAGAGTCCTACTGGCCTGACTTGTCTGCAGTGTCCCCAGCACAGAGTACAGTGCTGAGCAGAGTGGGCTCACACGATGAATATGTGCTTCAGGAATAAGTTAACGATGTCCCAGGCATGTCAGGAAAAAAGAGCTATTTGCCCACCCTGCATTGCTAAATAGAAGATGCCAGGCAGGATGGCCAGATACCCGAGTCCTTGTTCTGACTCCACCTTGATTTTGATTGCCAATTGTGAGCAAGTCACTTCTCCCTGGGTTTCAGTTTTCTCATCTGCAACAGAGGGAGTCTGACCAGATGCTCTTCGATGTCTCATTATCTCTAAAATTCTGGAATTTATATGTAACATAATGTCTATTATTTTTAGTGTTATGTGGGGTCCTTTATTTTTTTATGAGGCACTGTGTTTCCACAAACTGTGAATCATTTAGGCTCCCCTATTCTGACTGGTACGTTACTTTACTTTTGAAACGTCACTGTATCGTCACCTCCTCTAGAAAGCCTTCCCTGGTTCCCCAAAGTCAGCCACTCCCTGTTCAGTGCGCCTACAACCCTTTTTCTTAATTGAAGTACAGTCAGTTCACAGTGTTGTGTCGAAGTCTGGTGCACAGCATCACATTTCAGTCATACATATACAGACATATATTCATTTTCATGCTTTTTCACTATATGTTACTACAAGGTGTTGAATATAGTTCCCTGTGCTCTACAGTAGAAATTTGTTGTTTATCTATTTTATATGTAGTAGTTAGTATCTGCAGATCTCGAACTCCCAATTTCTCCCCACAACCCTTTTTGTATTTACATCCCTTACGGGACTCAGCGCAGCGACTGTCAGCCCCAAGTGTCTCCCTCGCCTTCTAGAACTGTGAGCTGCTGGAGGCGCGCTGATCTTACGGTCTTTGAGCCCTGAGCATAATGTGGAGCTGATGTTTGCTCAGTGAATACATGGATTACACTGACTCCTACCTTCACAGCTTCAGATCTAACTGGTCTGGGGTCCAGCCTGAGCACTTGTGATTTAAAGTGCAGCCAAGGGTGAGAAGCTTTACTTTCAAAGGAAGTCGAAACATTCACACACACACACGCACACACACACGTGCACACACCTGGCTCCAAACATCTACAGCCCCACTGAATGTCGGTTGCTCGTTGCTTCGGAAGATACTGAGGGCTGGTTGGGACATGATTTGTAGCAGTCCTGCCTGCCACCTCACAGGGCAGATCTGTCATCCGTACGCAGTGGGTGTATTTGAGAAAACAGAAGCCAGAGCCCCTATAGGTGGAGTGAGACCCTTTCCTCGCCTGCTCCTGGGACAGCCCTGCGCTCCGGTGTCCTCCCACCCCACCGACCACTCCATCTCAGCCTCCTCCACAGGCTCCTCCTTGTCATCCTGAGCCCCACACCTCCGCGCTCCCCAGCCGCCCTCTTTAGACGTCTTCCATCCTGTAGCTACACTCCCTTCTGAGGCCGTCCCATCCAGCCTGACGGCTTTAGACCCCGTCTGGATGATGACTGCTCCCTTGTTCAACATCCTCAGTGTTTTCCCATGCAAACCCCTTGTCCGGCCTGCCTCAGGACAGGGAACCTCAGATCCCATTGCTCTCCTCCCAGTGACCCGACTCCAGCCGCACCGGCATTGATGCTCCCCCCAATGACGCCAGTCTTATCCTCACCTCTCAGGCTGGAATCTGTTCTCTGCCTGGGACTCTCACCACCCGCCCCCCAATTCACTGACTGCCAGGTGCTATTTCAACTGACACTGGGGGACCAAACAGGGAGGCGAGTGTCCCAGGCAGAGAACCGATTGCAGCCCTAAGGAGACCCAGGGACAGAGAAAATGTGAATGGAGAGGCGAGGAGGTCAAAGAGATAAGGAGGGAGGCGGACAGATTTCCGCACCTGCGGCCCACACCTCTGCTCAGTGCTCCTTCCTCGGGAGCCCCTCCCTCACTCGCCATCCCTTCCGTGTCACTGTCTGAAATTATGTCACGCACTTTCTTTGTTGTCTCTCTCACCCCCTAGAGTGCGAGCTGTATGAAGACAGGGGACTTCATCTTGCCCACCTCCAGAGCCTAGAGCTGTGCCAGCCCATGGTAGGCTTGTAATAAATACTCCTGTGACTGATGGAATAACCTGTGTCCTTGGGGAGCTGGAATAGTAAATATTTTATTGCAACTGCAATAGAATCTTCCAGAGATTGACCAAAAAGTAACCCAACCGAGATGTGCCTATCTCAAGGGAGAAAACTCAAAGGCAAAATTTTAAATATATACCCCAAATCACCCTCTTCTGTCTACTCCTAATTGATATCTGAATCAACATTCCCACCTAAACAAGCATAGGCAAGTCCAAAGGAGACAAGAATACACTAGAATAACATTATTAGAAATTCATCGTATGTCTGATATCCTTTCTTGATTTCTGTATTTCTTTCTCTGTTCCCCTTTATGTTCTCTTCAAAGTAACAATAATCTAATTCATCTTCCTACTCTCAGTTTTCCCCCCGACTAAGTGGGTCTTTATGTCAACAGCATGTGTTTTTCCTAAGATAAAAACTTTGAGTTACCCACTCTCACGTGGGCACCATCCATGTCATCTTAGATCTTGTCAAATTAAGTTCTGGCTCCTGTAGAAGACCATTTCCCACCCCACCCCCCCATTTTTTAAAGTTGTGGGAAAATACACACAAAATTTACCATCTTAACCCATTTCTAAACGTGCCGTTCAGTAGTGTGAAGTCCATTCACACTGGTGTGCTGACCATCTCCAGAACTTTCTCATTTTGCAAAACTAAAACTCCATACCCATGAAACAACCACCATGCTCAGCCCTGCAGCCCTGGTAACCGTCATTCTACTTTCTGTCTCTGTGAACTCGACTACTATGGGTACCATACAGAACTTCTGAGCTGTTTCATGGTTTCCTACCCCCACCTATAGCTCATCTCTGCTAAGTTCTGATCTAAGTTCTACCTAAATGTTGACCCAGACTTCTCTCCTCCAGGCACCTGCTCACCTCAACCTCTGGGCCTTTGCACATGCCATCCCCATAGTTCGAGCACTTCCTTTTTCTCTCTGCCTACCCAACTCCTCCCCATCCTTAAAAATAAGTCTTCAATTTCAACTCCTCCTTGAAACCCCAGCTGACTACTCTAGTCTATACTAAACTCACTCTTCCTGAAACTTGTAACCCATTCTTTGGAAATACCCAACATTATGAATATTCTAGTTCTCCAGCTGTTCTGTGCTATATACCATTGCCTCCTGCAATAGTTTCTACATTCCCCAGTAGGGACCATATCTTCTATGTAACCGTACTTTCCACCTGGGAAAAAAGTAGTAGACACAGTGTAGGCATTCAACAACTATTAAACTGACAGATAATGTCTGCTTTCATAAAATTTTTAAATAATTTGAATCACTCTGCAGCATCATTAGGCAACTTCTTAAATCCTTTCCAAGAAAATGTAGTTATCGCCAGCAACTTTGTCAAATTTTTCTATCTGATTGATTGAATACAAGTCTGTTCTAGCACGGTTCCAGCAGAGCTAAATTCCTGTCCTGAAATGAGCTGCCGTGACCATCTCCCAGACCGTGCAGAAGTTGCCTATGTAAAACTGAGAATCAGGTTTACATGTCCCCATTCGATGCCCATTACCCCATCTACTCTTCCCACACTAGTAGAGAGACCTAGAGAAGTCAGAATGATTATAAAGCAGAGAGACAACGAACCAGAGCAAAGGGGAACCAGGAGCCAGCCTCCCTTGCAATCATTTTCTCACCCACCTGTGTAAATGAACCTCCCTGGAGCGCCTTTGCAGAACTGTTTGGATTTGTAAGATAATGTCACTTCTACTACTCCGGGAATGTGCCGAGGGGGTGTCTGCACTCTGATGGCATGAGGAGTTATTAGCTGAGAAGTGAACAAGCAGGCAGAGAAAATACCTGTTATACACGTTATCATGGAGATACTGAGCTCCCGAGCATCTCTCACTGGTCCCCGCTGCCCGGGGCAAACTGGCGCACTCATGGCACCCCAAACGCGTTGAACACCCTGTCCCTGTGTCTCCTGTGCTCCCCTCTCTCACCCTGGAATTTCAACTCAACCTACCCATCCCTTCCTTCCTACCAGCCCAGTTCAAATCCCTCCCACCTCTTGTGCCCACTGGATTCCCGTCCCTGTAATAGCTCCCTCCCCCTATTCCTACATGGCTGTGACCTCATAAACTGATCTGGCAGTTTCCACAGCCAGATGAGCACTGTTACACATCTTTTTGTAACTTGTTGTTTTTCTCATTATCACAGTAGAAAAATTGGAAACTACAGAAAAATAAAGAGAAAAATGTTAACAGTGCATAACCCAGAGACAACCGTTATTAATCTTTGGTGTGTTTCCAATACTCTTCTGTGAATGTGTGTTCTATAATTAGGTTTTACATCCATAGACACTGTTGTCTTGATTTTTTTTCACTTAATAGTACAGCATAAGCATGTTCCCTTTTCCTGTGAAGTTAGAAATTTTTCAAACATAATTTTTAATGGTGGAATGTCCGTTATTTATTTAACCTATCTCCTATTATCCAATATCTGGAAAATTTTTAATTTTTCACAATTACAAATAATACTGCAATGAATATTTACCTTTTTAAGGGATCCCCGCCTGCAATAAATTGTGGCTTACATGTCTTTAAATCCTTGATGCAGCGCTCGTAGTAGGTACTTAATAATGTGCATTCATGATGCTGATGCTACAAGAATTACTAGTTTCCCCAGGTCAGAGTAATCTTTGGGGCAAAGAAAATCAGGGAAGTGAGTTGCCTTTGCCTACCTCGCTCCATACAAGCATGGTCCCAAACACCACTTGGAGGCCATCGAAGAAGTTGTCCCCAATAATAATGACCATGGCTCCTCCGGTGGTCCAGCCTTCGCTTGGGCTAATGGCTTTGATGCAGGGGGTAGCTAAGAAGACAGGGAAGAAAAAGTCAGGCCTGTCCTTTGGTGGTTGAATTTGGGAGTTCGGGAACTGGCAGCTCTTGAAAGCTCTTGGTCATCTAAGAAGTTCAAGTTGAGCTTTGCTGACTTGCCATCATTCCCTAATTGGTTGTTGGCTTTCACCAGGTCATTAAAGCCTAATGAGTTGACCACTAGGTAAGAAAACACTTGGCTAATTGTGCGAAGGGTGTTTTTAAAGCTCTGTTGTTTTTCCCCATATTTTTATAAGTTGATCACACTGGAAATGTGTAAATCCCTTTTCTCTCCCCACCTCCTCTGCCCCAAGATGTTAAGATTTACAAGGTCTGCTAATGTGCTAGAGAGAGAATGAGAAAGCAAAATCTATCATAGTGGAAGGGTTTTTTTTTTTTTTTCCCAGCTCTATCAAGAGACAATTTCTAATCACTTTCCTAACTTTGCAGGAAGGATTTCTCCCTCCTTCTTCCATATGTTCGAGGCCTCTGGACTTTACATCCCAACAGGAACCCAATATGGTTTTCAGGCCATAACTAAAGTCAATCCATCACTCCATTTCCAAAGTTGACAGGGTCAAAGGTGGAGGAGAACTTTGGCAGGACTCCAAAAACACGAGCCCCCTTTGAACAGCCAGTCAATCACATCCAATCAGTCAAAAGAAACTGGATGGGTTCCTAGCTCTGAACCCTGGGATTTTCTTCTCCCCTTTCAGTGCCCACTGTAGGAGAATTAACACCACTCCAAATTCTTTACTGATTCAATCATTTTCTTTCAGTTCATTAATTCCTATTTAAAATGATACAAGACACATTTTTAAGGGCCAGGCTGGGGGTGAGGGCTGGTGGGCAGCATACAGCAAGACATCACACTAACATAGGAGCCTCGTCGAGCCATTCACTCCATCTGACAAGAGCTTCCTACACCGATGAGTCAGGGCACGTGGACGGAAGGAGAGCCGAGATGCGATTTACTGAAGTTTGTCAGTTACCGTCCTCGATACACTTTAATTTTTTCAGACAACCTGAAGTTTAACAGTTACAGGTATTTCTAATTACTTTAATGCACTTGGAAAACTACCCAGAGCAGACCATGATTTCTTCTTGTCCAAGCAAACAAAAATCAATTAGTGTCAGTTTCATTCTGCACGTTGTTTTGCTTTGCCTACAATCTGTTTAAGGGCACATCTGACACTTACTCATACATGTCTGGCACGGTAACGTTCCTGTTTAAGTAAGATGTCATAGGCTTACATTTGCCTGAAATGCCCATCTAGGAAAAAAAAAAAAAAAAAGAACCAAACGGAAGAGCTGGTGAGGCACGGGCTCCTGAGCACTGGCTGGGAGAAGTCAGTGTTCACAGCTTCATTGTAAAACCCACATGGTCTTGGGTACTTTCCCCGACTCTTTCTCAGAGACATGAACTGAAATCCAAACAAGGAAGTTCGTGGAGACCGTCATTTGTCCGTCGTCCTCAGCCCGCACAGCGGACAGCCCTACCTTCCGACGGGTCCAGTCTTCTTGCCCTCCGCCCGTGCTTCGAGTTGTTGTGAACAAACATGTTGTCGGAAACAGCCAGCACGTGTCCATCCACGTTCACCGTTGTTGACAACACGACCTGCAGATTTCAAGGGAAATGGGGGTGGGGAGAGGCGTGGAGTTAGTGTCACATAAAAATCGTAAAAGTCGCAGAATCTTGTTTTGCCAGACCTCTGTATGGCTAAGGAGAGACAGAACAGAATTTCGGGATGAGCCAGGTGCTCAGCACCTCAGAGGGTTCTCCTCCTCCTGCAACAAGGGCGGAGCTTTGTGGAAAAAGAGGCTGCCCTTCATCCATGTATTGTCACATATTCAGACTATGCCCAGATGATGAAGTGGGGAAGCCGGCAATCTGCCGGCTGGTTCTAGAAACCTCATCTCTATCAAAGGACTCAGACGATTATTCCCAGATGACCTCCGAGCTGTAGTCACAACAAGAAGCCAGCGGTGTGCGACCGGGAAGCTAAGATGGAAATCCAGCTGAGAGGCCATTTCTCCGAGCTCGGGGATGGGTTCTGGAACATGTGACGAGTGCTCCAGTAACCCTGGGCATGGGTGTGCTGCCTGATGAGTGGTATGTGGTGTCCCCCACACCAGAGAGCAGCGACCGAGATGCTCAGACTTCTGGTAATGAGATAAGGTTGCTGGACTTCAGTGCTGAAACTGTAGGACCTTTAGTATCCAACCAGACAAAAGGGAAGGGATGGGTGTGGCCGAGGGGAAGAGCCTGGATTTGAAGTCAGACAGAACTAAACTCAAATCCCACGCGTACAACTTCCTACCGCAGAACCTCTGACAAACTGCTTAACCTTTCTGAATCTCCACTTTTCCCATCTGTAAAACACATGCAACAATGCCCATCTTGAGGGCTGCGGGAGATAAAATGAGGACACAATGAGGTAATAAATGTAGAGCATTCTGGATGAGTTCTCGTCCTAGTTCCTTCGCCCTTGCCCTCTTTGACCAGTCGACAGGACCGAGGACATTACTCATTGAGTCTCTTCTGTAGTCTAAGTTCTGGGGAGGCTCTAGCAAGGGCGATCTAGGGGCTAGGTAACCCCAAAAGCTACAAGTCATGGTCTCTATCCTCAAAGAGCTTCCTCTCAGGTTGGAGAAACATGGCAAAGAAGGAAAACAAGCAGCACGCAGAACAAGAGGAGAGTGGGCTCCGCGTGTGCTGCAGATCAGGGGCGCGGGAGAAGTTCACAGAGGGGGGGATCAGCCAAGTGAGAGAGTGGCAAAGCGTGGCAGGAATGTGTGGGCTTGAGCACATCCACCACCTACTCCCTGACCCAGAAAAGTGGGTCCTCTTACACACAAGTCTACTTGTTAGTTAGGCATGGCAAATTTGTTTTTTGAGAAAGAAACTTGTTACATACATATTTACATATGTATGTATATGGATGGACTCTTTGAGGAAAGGCATTGAATGGATACATAATGAGGAGCTGTGTTTAAAAACGGCTCTTCCTGTCCACACCCAAATTAAACCCCCTAATATTCTACTTGGAATTTTTCTGCCACCCCTTCCTTACTTATTAATGAAGGGGTGGGACAAACCTTGACCCTGTCTTACCTCTTAATATGAAAGATTAATTAGATGGCACTTAAAATGTTTTTACTATGAATTATTTCAAGCAAACAAAATGAACACGAATCCTCTTTTTGTTTTTTTAAGTGAAAGTTACATGCATTGAAATGTACAAGTGTTAAAAATTGTTTCTTCTTTTTTCTTGAAGTATAATTGATTTAGGATGCTGTGTTAGTTTCTGGTGTACAGCACACTAATTCGGTTATACATATATATTCTTTTTCATATTCTTTTTCACTACAGGCTTTTACAAGCTATTGACTATAGTTCCCTGTGATACACAGTAGGACCTTGTTGCTTATCTATTAGTAATTTCTGTCCATATAATCATTTCTGTGTGCTGATCCCAAACTCCTAATTTATCCCTCTCCACTACTTTCCCCTTTGGTAACTATTAAGTTTGTTTTCTATGTCTGTGGGTCTCTTTCTGCTTTGTAAACAAGTGCATTTGGGTCATATTTTTAGATTCCACATATAAGGGATATTATATGATTGAAATGTACAGATCTTAGCTGCACAATTTTGACAAATGGATACACCCAGGTAATCCACATATGTCACAATATAGAGCATCTCCAACTCCCCAGAAAGTTATCTTGTGCTGCTTCTCAGTCCATCCTACCCACTACCCCTTGCCAAGGCAATATTCTCCTGATTTTTATCTTAAATAGAGTTTCAGATGGTAGCTTTAAAAATTGTATATATAGTGTGTGTGTGTGTGTGTGTATAGTCCACAAAGCATTTCACTTAGCCTGGTGTCACGGGCATGACTGTGGCATACACGAATTTTTCCACACAGTTATCAACCCAAAAGCATTGACTGAGCTCCTGCTATGTGTCCGGCACTGTGTCAGGGCTTGGAGATTCAAAGACGATAGGACAGTGTGTTCCTGGTCGGCCAGTGTCTCTCCACACTTCAGCTCCTCACCTGTCAACGCACTACCAGGATGGTGTCCCTGCCTCGCCACGACATCAGAATGAACTTAAAGGAAACTCTGCTAACATTCAGAAAATTATTATCAGTAGAACTGCTCACAAGTCAGATGCAGCCTGTCTAGCTCCGGGTCTGTTTTCAATTGTGCCCATGTTAACATGTTAAGAGTCTGGGGAAAGGCCTTCCAGAAAGTTCCTGTCATGCGGCGGCCACCATGGGACAGACACGCGTCACCCTCTGCAAGGGCACACGGCACAGGCTCTTCTCAGGGCCCTCCCGGCAGAGCACTCCTGGCGGAGCACAGGACGGCATCGTAGGCGGAGGGAGGGAAGGGCTGAGTCTCCCGCTCACGGGGTCAGGGTGAATATGAAGGTCAAAAGCATTCACCTCTGTTCATGCCCACCCTCCGAAAATGATAGAAGGCAGTGGAAAAAGAGGAGTCAGATCACTTTTATAAATTGTGTGCGTGAATGGGTTTTCAAAGACATAGCTGTCATCCCTGGGGGAAAAAAAAAAAAAAAAAGAAGAGAGAGAGGCTTCAGGCTTTCGTTGCTAACGAGCTTTACTGGGCACGAGGAGGGGAAGCCCAGCCTTTCCGAGGGTTATGTGGCCGGGACGAGCGTTCTCTCTGAGACCACTTTAATTCATTCCACAAGCTCCTTGTTATATTGTACTTGAATGCTCCGCGTGCATTCCTGCCACAAAATATGGGGCTTTCTTGAGCCAGCTGATTTCATCATTGTCCATTTGGGTGGAGTGAGACTCGGTTCCAAAGAGAACATTTCCCGAATGACATACCCTGATGGTTCAGATGCACTTCATTATTTTCTATTAACAATGGAAATAAATTTTAATCTCTTGCTGGCCAGCGTGGGCCCCTCATGACAGCAAGGGAATTAACCTGAATTATTTCAGTGTCTGCAAAATTTATTACAAGATTTTAAATTATGTCCAAATGTATGTGCGTGTGCCTGTATATATATATAGATAGATACGAGGCAAGCTCTCGTTTTTAATATTCCAAATATCTTAGGCTCTGAGGCATCCAGGAGAGCCTGCCAATTTAACTGAATTTGCAAAATGTAAAGGATTTAGTTCACAAACTCCACCACGTGCAACCAGACTTGTTTGGTGGAGACACACACAAATACTGACTTTTCCAAATATTCGCCCTCCGTCTGGAAGAATGAATTGCATGACGGAGGCGAAGATGCAACTGGTACATTCAAACCTGCGAATTTAACTTCCTTCACTGTTTTCTGATGAACAGTGACAACATCGATATTATTCTATTCAGAGAAGTTAATGTTTCTAAAGGTTTGAAGACGAAAGGAAGTGAAACGTGCATTCCGACAGCGTCTCCCTCCCAGGCCTTCCCCTTCCACCAGCCAGCTTCTTTCCCCTAGTGAGTATTTCCTGGGTCACGAAGGCTGACCTTTTCCATCTGGAATCAATCAGTCAACCCCTGACAACTTCCTGAAACACCTCACTCCATTTCCTGTTCTCTCCCCCTTCCCTCTTTCCCCCTGGTTTGCTTCACTCTTCAAAACTGCAGGCCACAGCAGCTTAATGTTAGAGGGTCAGACACAGTTAGACTCCAAAACACTACACAAGGACACCTTTGACCTTCAAAAATCTTTACATCTTAGCTAAACAAATCAAGGTCAACATTTCTTACCATTACCTTGTTAACTATTTGTAGGCATCTTTGCCAACCATCTTCTGATCGCAGAACCATCCACTTGTTCTCCTAAGATCACAAACTGATCTGTGTTAGGAGTAGCGAATGCAGTACTGACAAAGGGTGACAAAGGGTGGAGGTACCTGAAGCTGAAAGTCTCAAGTATTATAACAAGCGTCTGGAGAGTACTGCATACAAAAGAACTTCCGTGCCTCATCGGCATCTCCCACCACCTAAACCTAAGACTTAGTCTTTTCTAGAGCTGTCAGACTCTCCTGGCACTGACTTTCTCCTGGCACGGCCCAAAAGGATGCCAATTAGGAATACAGATGTCCATAATTTGTGTGGGATGGACCCCCGGCTTTTGCTGTTGACACTGGTGACAGCTTTCATTTGTTTCTCATAGCTGGTGTATCTGTATTTCAGCTCAAAGCTCCAACAGGAGAGCCTGAGGATCTGAAAACCAAGCCATGGTAGATTACAGCTCTCCTCAACTGGCACCTTGCAATTCAACACAAAAGCAACAGTCAGTGACATTCATGCAAATACCACTTATGATGTGGTATCTTTAAGTCAAGGTTCCAAGAAAGAAAAGTAGGGATCAGTTGAAACTGCTTGCATTTTTTTTTTAATGGAGGTACTGGGGATTGAACCAGGACCTCCTGCATACTAAGCATGCACTCTACCACTGAGCTATACCCACCCCGCCATTTCACTTGCATTTTTAAAAGTTTTTCACTTTTTACCACTCCTCATTTTGCTTAGTGCAATCTCTAATTTTTGGTGAGGCCAAATCAATAAACATAGACCAACTGGGGTGTGACCGTGTAGGTTCCATTTGGAATCACCCAATTAAATGGCAGTTTTCTAGCTGATTATACAGAATTAGAAACATGAATTTTAAAAATATGTATCTCCCCTTGAAAAGGACAAGAAAGTTCTAAGAACAAAATCTACGACTGTGTTAACCATCTGCTAAAGGGACTCAAGGAAACGGATTGGTTCTCTCAAATTATATTTTTCTTCTCATTACCCAAAAGCACTCCCATGTCCCCTGCTCTAATAATTTATACAAAGCAGGAGCTGAGTTGTAAAGCGTTCTTTCCTGCCTATAAAAGGCCACGGTGGGAGTTACCCTTTGGGTGGACACATCCGTTAATCTGCCTGTACGACTAATTTTCCAAGAGAAGAACTGTTTCTTTGGTATCAGAATGATGGTATGTGCCATAAGGGACTTTTACAAAAAAAAAAAAAAAATCTAGCCTTCTCCAAGCTCAAACTGTCTGATTTAGCTGAGTGCCATAAATCAGAGGAATGACCAGCTTGGATCTTAGTCCTAGCCAACCTTTCTCAGCCCATGCCCAGGTGTTCCTACCGAGACCCTAAGCCTCAGCCAAGAAGGTAAAAGAAAAAAGGGGGGGCAAAATGAAAAATGTGTGAAACGACTAAATGATCTGCTCTTTGAAACAGACGAGAATCCCAGTGTCTGTAGTCACTGGAGAGTAATTATGTTGGTTGGAAATCTCCCTATTTGGATCAAAATTCTTGCTTTGGAAACACACCCAATTCTACCATTAGTCAGACATATTTCTCCTCCGTGTCCATGAGGGTCATGTGCCTCCAAGCTAAACGTGGGGTCTTTGATGGTTTAATCTTAGTAAAGCTACAATACATTGCATTTACAGCCCACTCAACGTGGATGACTCTGATACGTACTTACAAACATGCGCGCACCAAGCTAAATAAAATGGTCTTGAAAATTCTTGTCATTTGGCCAAGTATGGAAAAAAATTCTTTATGACATTTTACATCTGGAAATGGAATTAAATTCATGGTGTGCTTTCCCCTTATAAGCGTTCGGTTGCTATATATGTTATTTCAGCTTTCCCGAAGCATAACTATTATGTGGGATTTTATTTTCCACCTGTGGAAGAAAGCAAGAGACACGGAGACCATTAAAGGGACAGGGAAAATCAAGACAGACTTCTGGTTGTGGTGGGCAACCAGGTTTGGAGTCCGTAACTGTGAGGAGAAATACTCCACTGATGTTTTTATACACTGGCTAATCCTCACATTTGGCAAGAAGAATCTGATGAAACAATTTTGTCTAAGCCTCCATAATTCAACCCAGGCTGAGAACAAACAAATTGGCTACTGCAAATTCTTTCTCCCTTCCTCTTTATTCCTGGCACACATCATATTTTCAAGCCAGATTTAAAGCCCAGATTCTTCTTTGTTACTAGACTCCAGAGTCTCCAAGATTACCTTAAAAAACTACGTACCCCATAAGTATGGATTTTGTCATCTTTTTTTTTTTTTAAGGAATTCCCAGAACTCTTAGCAATCACTGTTGTTTCATATTCCCTGAGGCTACATTTTCTGTTCAGTTGAGGATCAAATACCATAGAGAGAACGCCAAGCTGATTGCTGCTGAGACAGATGTGGGGCGTTCTGGAGTTGCTCACAGCAAGGGAGGGGCAGTGGCATTAATGACATAAGTCCCAGGAAGATACTTTCTTAACCCTCACCAGACAGCGCTGGGTTTCAGTGAGTCACAGATATCTTTGGACCTTCCCAGGCACTGTGTCACCGACAGTGGAGGCCTACAGAAAACACTGTCACAGCCGCAAGGAGCTTACCAGGCAGTTGATGAGACAGAAAAAGCATGACCCATAATCAGAAGATATTACTATATGGTGAGACACAACTGGGGGGCTGAAGCCTGTGACCACTGTGCACGCTGGGAGTCCAAAGGTAAGAAAATTAACCCAAGCTGAAGGCAGTCACAAACATTTTCATCAAGAAAATGAGATTTGAGCTTGGCCTTGAAGAGTTGAGAAACTTGGGTTATACAACTCGAGGTTACCAGAATGATGACTCTGGCACTTAAAAAAAAAATCTGAGTGGCGTAAGTGGAGGAGTATGCCGAAGAGTGTGTCTGCTGGCCTGTTTTGGCAAATCTGGCTTAAGATGGACATCTTTGAGAGCGTGTTTTAAAAAATCCAGTTGAGGGGGGAGGGTATATAGCTCAGTGGTAGAGTGCATGCTTAGCATGTATGAGGTTTTGGGTTCAATCCCCAGCACCTGCATTAAAAATCAATCAATCGATTAATTAATTAATTTGTTAAAAATCCAGTTGATACAGAAATCAAGTGGCAATTTTTTTAACCTGCCTTTTATGTCATCAGGAAGCCCGAAGGTCATTAACCTGCTTTACAAATAAATTTCGCTGCATCTCAAAGGCCACAGATACTTGCTGCCTCCACCCTACCTCATTTTATTCCATTGAACCCATTGTTTTTCCCATCTGAAATGTATGCCAAGTGGGAATGTTGTGGTCAAGGGTAGTATTTTACTAGCAAACGTTTTGAGGGCCACTGGGGAGCCTTAACAGATTTGATGCAGTTCCTGATTTGGCTGGGCCGTTCTGTTTCCCCAAACTCCATCCCCGGAGACCTCGTGAATCACCTGTCATCCATCAAAATCCAGGAGCATGTAGGTCCCATAAGCAGCTTAAGAATCTATGCACTTCTATTGTAAAACTAAGAAAGCTTGGCTTTCCAGGAAGTTCTGCATCTGATTGTTCTGGAATGTGTTCAAGGGTAGGTTTCAGTGCCCACATTTGAGCCTCTTAAAATGCTTGAGCATTTAGGTTTTGTTTCCACCTAACTGAAATCTGACGTATCGTTTCCCAAAAGTTATATAGGCAACGAACTGCTTTTATTTCTCTCCCTTTTCTGCCACAAATAATTCAAAACACATTTCTTAGGTGAGTTGGTCAAAATCCTTGAAACCTATTCTTGTCCCCATTTGAGATACCAAAAGTCAGGGGTGGGGGTAGGGGTGGGGGCAGAAGGGTTTACTGTCAAACAGACAAAAGCTTGGCGTAACCCATCAAACGCCTTCCCCAAGCTTACAGCCTCGGACTGGGAGAGAGAGCCTCAGACCCTCAGAGGTGTTTTTCAGGCTCCAAATAGATAATTCTTGTTTCTTAACTTGGGCTCTAGGATTTGTTTTACCACCAGACAACGGACTCACCTGTTGATCAGAGAGGCCATAAGTCAAGTGCTTTTCATTATGTGCTTTAAAACTGGTGCTCAGTAGCCCAGCAACCTTCACACGGTGGGTGAGATCACAGAGCAGCTGGAGTGGGTCTTGAACTGAAAGATCTGAACTGAAGAAACCTGCAGGCAGCTGGAGCCGTATTAAATTTTTACCATTTGGAGTTCATTTAACTTCTCGCTTCCCTCTTCCACGGGGGTGAGAGGAACATTCGCCATTTTTTATTTAGGGAAAATAGATGGGGGTGCCATTAAAACGTTTTATATCAGAGCTGGGGTTTAAGAAATCGTGAGGGTTTGTTGGACGGAGCTTGGCCCTGTTCCAAGACATGAGCAGCCCTGCCCTTTGCCCTCGGATCGTTTAGGCAAATAGACGGAAGGCTACCGCCCAGCTGTGTGTGTGTGGCGAGGTGTCTTTGCCGTCCACACAAACGTCCCCATTGTCCTGGTGCAGTAACAGGCTCCAGGCGGCTCACATTATCCCACTACCCGGATGGCGTCAGTCCGCATTCACCTCACTTCCTTTCTCCATTCTGATGAGGAGACCTTGGAGCCTTCCCACCACCACGCCTTTCTGCTCTGTTCCTTAGAGGCCTGCCACACCTGCTAGGTGTGTCCTAGCTAAGCATCAGCGCTCCCCTCCCCCCTCCAGGCCCTTCCAGCGGGTCCCCCTGGGGTTGTGAGCAAATCCCTACAACCGAACAGGAATCAGCGCAGCACAGGTGTCTTTCCCTGTCTGGCCCCGGAAATGACTTTCTTTCACGAGAAATGTATGTGCCCCGCCACACGTCTTAACCTCTCATCTTTTGAAGCCAAAGATGGCCTGTATATGTATCTCTGTCCTCTCCTTCGCATAGATATATTTTTAAAAATGATTACTTTGGTAGACCTAATCTAAAAAGGAATAATTTAAAGGGTGAACTTGAGACACCCAAGAGTCCCTCAGAAAAGTTCAGCAAATGACAGGAAGAATCTTTATCCCAATAACGAGAAAGCTACAAAAGTCAGAATGAAGGAATTCATTTTAGATGATTCTATAGCTGGACATTCAAGGCACCTGCTGCCAACTCCATAACAACGAATGCACAGGTTGGTGCCACCCATGTGATGGGAGATACCCTAGTCCTCTGCAGTGGTCAGATCTGTTTAAAACAGAGTCCTTGTGAGGTGGGGCAAGGGAAGTGGGGGGGACTGGTACCCAGGCTTCTAAGCTTCCCAATGTCAAGTAAGCCATCTGCTGACATCAGTGTCCTATGACAGCCGATGCTGCGGGAAGCTCTGAAAGCTATTCGGAAGCACCCACGCTTGCTATTATTATAATGGCAGGAATCATCGGGCTCCCATACTGTCTGTACCGGACCACACCGCTGAGTCCCTGCAGACAATCCAAGGACGACAGCACAAAAGCCCCTGTGCTTCCAGGCAGCTCAGTTGAAGATCACAGAGAAGCAGAGCTAAGCTACATAAATCACTCACTTATCTTATTTTCCTTATCTCCCCACTAGGATATAAGTCCCTTCAGGGTGGAGGAATTTTATCTGTTTCATTTGCTGATGAATCTCCAGCACCTAGGATAGCGCCTGGCACACAGAATTTCCTCAGTGGTCGGGTGAGTAAGTGAGTGAGTGAGGGCACCTGCATTTTCCCTCTGACCTGGAGCAGACCCAGCCAGCCTATCTGTGACAGCGAGCTGGCAACAACAGCCCTGATCGTCGTCAACTTCCACTGTGTTTCAGGATTTGAATGTGGGAAATGACAACATGCCTGACTCCTCCAAGAAAATGGCTTGACCTTCCTTGGATTTTCCAACTGCCTGCTCTCCACCCACACTGCAGAGAAATAAAGAACAGGGTTCATTATGTCTTAACAGGCCTGCCAGCTTGAGCTAGATATAAATTTCTTTTCCTTTCCTTCGTTGAGCTACTAATCTGGATGTCTACCTAATGGTTCCATTTCAAGGAGGGTGGAAGTGATTTTCTGCCTGCATGGTCCATGGATTTAGATACTTTCCTTTTTTTCCTTCCTTCCTTCCTTCCTTCCTTCCTTCCTTCCTTCCTTCCTTCCTTCCTTCTTTTTCTTTCGCTCTCTTAAAAATTAATTTGGGGGGAGGGTATAGCTCAGTGGTAGCATGGATATATGTACGTATATGCATGCCTGGGACATCGTGCTGTACACCAGAGATTGACATGTTGTAATTGACTGTACTTCAATTAAAAAAAGAGAAAAACCAGTGTTAGAATGAGAAGAAAATATTTGCAAATCACCTTATCTGATAAGTACTCCAAATAAAAAAGAACTCTTATGACACAACAATAAAACCCCCATTCGAAAATGGGCAAAGGATTTGAGTAATTTCTCCAAAGAAGATATACAAATGGCCAAAATGTACATGAAAAGATGCTCAACATCATTAGCCATTAGGGAAAGACAAATCAAAACCATAATGAGATACCACATCACACTTACAGGATGGCTAGGATTTTTTTCTTTTTAAACAGAAAAAAACAAGCCAGTGGCAAAGATATGGAGAAACTGGGACCTTCGTACATTACTGATGGGAAGGGAAAATAGTGCAGCCACTGTGGAAAATGCTTTGACAGTTCCTCAAAAAGTTAAAGATGGAGTTACCACATGACCCAGAAATTCTACGCTTAGGTATGTATGTATATACTCAAGAGAATCAAAAACATGTTCACAGAAAAACCTGAACACAAATGTTCATAACAGCATTATTTATAAAATCCAAAAAGGAGAAACAACTCAAGTATCCATCAACTGATGTTCGAATAAACAAAACGTGGCATATTCTCACAATGGAATATTATTCAGCCATAAAAAGGAATGAAATACTGATACATGCTACAACATGGATGGACCTTAAAAACATTATGCTAAGTGAAAGAAACCAGATACAAAAGGCCACATGTTGTATGATTCCATTTATATAAAATGTCCAGAATAGACAAATCTGTAGAGACAGAAAGTAGATTAGCAGTTGTCAGTGGGTGGAGAGAAAAGAGAATTGGAAAGTATGGGGTTTCTTCTGGGGATGATGGAATGTTCTGAAATTACATGGTGGTGATGACTGACAACATTGTGAATATTCTAAAAGCCACTGGATTGCACAATTTAAAATGGTTAAAATGGTGAATATGTGTTATATGAATTTTATCTCAATAAAAAATGCAAATTTTTTTTTCCAGTTGACTTTAGCTCTCCCCCAGAAACAAGAAATCATAGAATCCACAAACTTAAAAAAAATTTTTTTTCCCTTGTCTTTGCAGATGTCAAATACATTCCCATAGGATGAGAATTCCTTGTCATTTTGAGATCAACAATATTTATTCTAACTCTGTTAAAAATTCAGGCATGTTAAAAACTTAGTAAATAACTAAAAAAATAGAGGAAATGTTAGGTGCATTTGCTTAGCGAGTACATTTCTAACATTTGGGATATACAGAATGGCCGTGTATTCAATGAAAAGTCTCTTACGAGTGACTTCTCAAATTTAACACTCTTTGGAAGGGATGGTGGAGAGTAAGGATGGATATGACTGAGCTGCTAGCTTCTTTCCTTGCCTCTTGTTTCTTTGGATGTGAAAGCTAAGCCTTGGTCATCTGGGCACTTTGGATTTTGAATTTCACTCTTTTTTGGGCTGAAAGTATTTGTTTCCATTTAGAATACTGAGTACCACAAACTTCCACTGTGCACAACGTTCCTGCTTGACCCACAAGGAAATCATTTTATTTCTGTTTGTCTTCATATCATATACCAAGGGAAGAGTCTGCAGGGTGGGGAGGAGGGGCTGAACTTTTTTAAGAGAGGCTGGTATTAGTGTTAAACAAACAAACAAACAAAATAGTCCTGACCACAGCAAGACTGTTTGATACCCACGATGTGGTGGAAAAAATTACAGGAAATTTTGTTTTTCAAGGTCATGCTCACTGGCCTTGTGTGTGTCCATGTCCCCTAGTAACTCTTTAATGACTCTGTTGCTAAACCACAGAAGCTCTCTGAGTGACAGGCAGGAGCAGCTACATAACTTGGGGGGAGGGGTCCCGTGTAGAAAGAATATGGGCAGCCCCTCGTTCGGAAATTATTGGGGGAGAGTAATAGCTCAGTTAAAGCGCATGCTTAGCATGCAAGAGGTCCTGGGTTCAGTCCCCAGTACCTCCATTAAAAAAAAAAAAAGAAAGAAAGAAAGAAAGAATTAAGAATTCCAAAAAGGCAAGAGCAAAGCATAGACCCAGGAGCTGCAAACACGCCGCAAACCCAGGGTCCAGCGGGAAGAGTCTGATCAGACAGCTCCTCTCCGCTCCCGGCTCCACCACCTCCTTCCTGTGCTTAGAGGTGAGTTACTTAAACTTCCAGAACCTCACTTTCCCCACCTGAAACGTGAGGCTAGTAATGCCATCTCTCAGATGGCTGCCAGGGTTTTGTTTTGTTTTTTAAGTCTCAAGCTTGCATACTATTTTTTAACATCTTTTCAATTTTTCCATGCAGGGAGGAGCAGGATGTATTTCTATTGGGCGGGAAAAGTGAATGGCAGGAAAGCCATTTGGTGGATTAAACAGGGGTCCTTCAAAGATTAAGGAAGGGGGCCAGGAGGGGCTACAGTTCCTCACATCTCCAACCTGACACACTTTGCCTCGCTCTGTGTTTTTATTAGCTTGTATCCCCAGTACATCAGTGGCAAGGGTGATGAAACTGGTGGCAGATTTAACTGCCAGGCAGCTGGGTCACTGTCCCGCGGGTCTTGTTGTCATGCCGCGATCTTAAAGTGACCACGGCTGCCTGGGCTACTGCTCTCCCCGAGACTCTGGGACAGACCACCGAATAGTTAATCGGTGGCAAAGGAAAGCAAGAGGCTGTTGCTTGCAGAAAGCACCGAGAAGCTGCTTTGAAAAATCCCAAGGTGGCTGAATATCACGAACACAGTTCCTGCTGTGGGCAGCTGTGTGTGCGAAGGGCAGCCTGAGGGCTTAAAATCAAATCTCCAGCATGGGCTGGTGCCCCTCCCCTGGGGCTCTGGCAGTGGAGACAGAAGGCCTGAAACACTACAAAATGAAGGGACCCTCAGTACCATCTAAGGAGGGTTATCATTGAAAGTTATCTTTTTCATTGTTTGCAGCATCAGTGAATAATGTTTTCTAAGGAAAAGAGGGAAAAAGAGTGCTAAGGAGAGAGAAAACAGGATGACTTATTTACCAGGAAAAAAACTGCAGGCCCCTTACCTGAAACCTTCTCATGTCCCTTGGGTTTCCTGCTGTTTTCAAACAATTCTGATTGCACTTGAGGAAAAATTTTAAAAAGAATCTGCGAAGAGAAAGCAATGTGTTACATTTGTAAGTAAACATTTTTTAAGAGAGAATATATCTGCCTTAGATTAGATTGGATTGGAAAGTGATTGTATTTCAGGTCTGGGGAATTTCAGCCAGCCCTGCCTGCGAAGGCATGTGGCTGACCCACTGCAATTTGCAAATTTGGATGTTTTTGGTCCCAAGTCAGCTCCATCACTGTTGAGGTTTGTTGAGGATTGTGGCTCACAGGCTGGGTTCCGGTTTGTACACCCCCCCCCCCCGAGTGACTAGGGCATGCTCTCCCCCCCCCCAAAAAAAAGAAAAAAAGCTTCACAGACAGCAGTAACTCGTTCTGTACAAAAATATCTTGCTCCAGAGGGTTAAAAATGGCAGGACTTGGCCCAGAATCCCAGGGTTCCTCACGTGTGTGACTTGCCGCTGGCCACACACACACACCTTCGTGTGCACACACCTCACACATACACCCTCACACAAAAAGAAGGCCAGGATTTCCAACCCATGTATATAAAATCAGAAAATAATATGTCACCATCTAAAGACAGTCAATCTGTGCAGATATATGCTGGGGTTTTCACGATTAATAACAAGTATGGATATCCTTTCAGACCTTCTATAAATTATCCAGAAAAATACAAAGGCACAGAATAATGGTCTGAGATTATCATTCATGAGACACATTTTTAAGTTAATATTCCCCTCCCTTTTTTGTCACTTTTAAAATTGGGCTTCTTTGATCAGATGAGTACACAAACCAAGAAAAATGGCAGAAGTGGTCTTTCCAGCCATTTTCCTATTTAATGTTTGGAATTTTGTTTCAAAATACAATAAGTTTTTCATTTATTTCACTTGCCGAGTCCTTCTCCTTAAAAAAAAAAAAAAAAAAAATCCCGCTTTTGCAGTGTTAAAGTCCCAGGTGAGCTAGGCCTACTTCCCTTTCTGTTACTATGACAACGAAATTTTACCGCAGTCCCAAAGTCCCTTCAGAACTCTCACATCCATGCCTTGAATTAGAACTTTAAAGGAAAAGATATACATTTTTCCCCAGGATTTACCAACAAAAATAAGTAGCAATCCACAATGCTCCCCTAAAATTCTATTTTAAAGCAACGGTGGGTAAGATGCCCTTGGGGTGACCTTCTGTTCATTTTTATTTCTTTAACAAGCACACAAAAGAATTAGAGAGTGCCCCAATTAATGGTGTTGAGCACTTAAAAAAAAAAAGAAAGAAAGAAAAAAGAAAACCTGATGGGAAGGTGAGCAGTAAATGATGAAAGAAGAGAGAGGAGTAAATGTCTCTTCAGAGCATTTTCTCTAGATTTGCCAAAAATATTTGGCCAAGGGTGCCTGACCCCAGTCTATGAATAAGGTTGGGTGTGAATTTGGAAATAATAGCTAAAAGTTTTTTTTTTTTTTCATTATTTGATAACATCTGCTTTTCACTTCTGTCTGAATCTTTTCTGGGGTGGGAGCTTAGGCATTGCTTCCTGTGCCGTGAAGGTGTCCAGGGTCTTTATCCAAGACATCTCCAGATGAGAAGGCAGAGAAAATGCTCCTTGCTGCTTTATGCAGTGTTCAAATTCACAGCCTGCTTCTGCTTTCGAAAGTGCAGCGGGACGTCTGTCCAGAGCAGCCAGAGCGCGTTGGAAAGGAGACATGTTTGTATTTAAGAACAGATTGACCAGAATTCAAATATTTTCTTTTTGAAGGGGAGCCCGCATTCCTGGCAGAGTCACCTACAGCCACTTACAATGCCTGGAGATGCTCTCACAAAAGACTTCAAACTTGCCTTTTTCTCACGTGAGCTTCTTGGCAGACGACCGCCCCCCCGCCCTCAGCTCACGTTTGCCCTCCCACACCCCGCCCCATAGTGATTTACACCTTTCTCCCTACTAACACCAAATCGAGTGCTTTTTCTTACAAACTCCTTGCTTTGGGGGAAGTTTTGCCACAACCGGGCCCCTTATAATGCATTCTGTGGGCTGTACCCCCCCTCCCCGGCCCCCCTTCTCCCCAAAGTGTCTGCTGAAAACATTAATGTCAAGAAGGCATTATTATTATATGAATGGTATGAAAGTGCAAAGGAGATAAGTGTTTACATAAAATCAAATTGATTTAGGGAAAGAAGGGGGCTGCTGAAAGGATTTATTCATGTTAAATTAGAACCCTTAACAGTTCCTTGGCTAGAAAACCACCAGTTTTGACTCCTTTGCTGACCTGGGGTCCGAGTTTATCACCTGCACTGCCCCCTGCACGCTGAGGATGTAACATTCTGCTCACAAAGGGAAAGAGAGGGGTGGAGGAGGAAGGGAGGAGGGAGAGAAAGAGACAAAGTTCTCTTACACTGTACGTACTTTCTAAAAGAAAGCATAGCTGTTTCTAAACAGCTCGCACCAGAAATTCCGGCCTGGGTATTTTAGATGTAAACCTAGAAATCAGTGTAAAGGAATTATTTCTCTTTTACTGATGTTTCCACCTCCCTCCCCTTCACCCCCTCCACCCCCTATGCTCAGGGCTGAGTACAGAACCTTCTACTAACCATCCCATCCATTAACCACAGGGTAACTTGCAGGGAACAAATCAATCCCCCAGGGTCTAGAGCCCTCGGAAGCCTGGAAAACGTCAGCTCTCTGCCCTTGGAAGGGGGAAACCCACATGAATGACAAGATTCAGACCAAACATGCAGATACTCATCACAATGGAAGCTGTCATTTTCCCTTTCTCCAAACAGCATCGACTACATAAACGTTATAACCACCTAGCGTGGTCCACTCTGCAAGGCTTCTCATCTCATTCCTGAAGCGTGAACACCGACGGCTACGGGTTTAGCCTTGTTTTATAAGATAAAGCAGAGCAGACAGGGGGGTCCATGTCTGAACTCAACCTTCAGATTTCAATCGGGTTCCTGGGTCAGCGGAGTCAACAGAACATACCCAAAGGCATCCTGCCCCCCACAGATGTCCATTAAATGTTGACAGTGTCCTAATCTTGACCTGCTACCAACCAACCATGTAACCAAGTTACCTCACTTCTCTGACCTTTGGTCTCTTCAACTGTTAAAAGAATTTACCTGAATTATCTCTAGGGTTTCTTCCAACCTTAATATTCTACGATTGCCAAGAAAATTGTGTAGACTTGAGAACCCTCCAAAATGGCAATGCTGGGAGAAGAAACCACTGAAGACCAAAAAAAAACCACTGTGACTTATTGAAGTCCAATGAGGGTGTGTGCAGAGGTTTTTGGAGCGACAGGTCAGAATAAGCAGGGAACACTGATTGGTGCAAACTGGGGCATCGTGGCTGATGCCTTGGCCGGAGCTGGTGGGACCCAGAGGTTGGCAGGCAGGTTGTGGAACGAGAGGCACTGTTCCCTTAGGATCCTGTCTCTGTGCTTCTGAGGTGGGAGAAGGGAGTTCAGGAGTATCCCAGGTCAGAGCCATCTCTGTCCCTGCTCACCATCCTGTGTGGTCCAGCAACGGAAGGGCACAGGGGTCACAGAGAGGAGGGAAAGCAGGCTTGCCACATGTCTGCTCTGTGCCATGCTCCACGCCCCAGGCTTCAGATATCATGACTTATTTATTTCTCACAACACATGTAAGAGTGACAGATCATCTCATAGCTAGGAAAAACAAAAGCGCCAAGAATTTAAGAAATTTGCCCCAAGATCATCCAGTTTGTCAGTGGCCATAACAAGGATTTGAACCTGGGTCTTTCTGGCAGCAAGCTCCATCCAGCGTTCTGTGTTTCCTGCACCAGTTAGATTGGGGTGATGGTTGCACAACTCTGTAAGTACGCTAAAAACCATTGAATTATGCACTTTGAACGGGTGAACTTTTTCATATGTAAACTGTCCCTCCATATAACTGTTTAAAAAACACTTCGGAAAACACTGTCTGAAAAAAGCAAAAACAACAACAACAAAAACCCATGAAGAATTCTGGTTTCTTGGAGAGTGAGAGAGAGGATTATGGCACCCCAAAAGGGACACATTAGGTCAAAGATGGCTGCGTGGAAATAAATGCTTACCACTGAAAACCCCTGCTGACTTCACTTATTTATTCATTTGGTCATTTATTAAGTGTGAAGTCTGTACCTAGAAGGTTCTGCACCACAGGAAACAAGGTGGACAAAATCCTTGCCCTCTTGGAGCCAAACTACTCAAAATGTGCTTCTTCAGTGTCTGAGGTGAATCTGGAGACCCCTGAATATGGGTCTGAATAAGATCCCAGGGGATTACCTAATACCCAATAAATCTCTTCTCCCAATCTCTGGAATATTAGAACACTCGGCATTGTGGCTCTTGGGAGGCTCTAGACACGTCCTGAGCCCATCCCAAATGAAAACTGAGACTCAAACTAGTTGTGCAAATAGAGTGCAAGTAAGGTCTGGTGGTGGGAGCAGGAAGGGTAACTCCTTATATTCATGCCAGACTCCAAGCCAATGATCTGACCAGTACAAAAACCAGCCTACTGTTTCTCCAGACTTGTGGAAGAGGCCATTCAATTTAGCTCCAATTAGAAATCCAAGATCTAGTGCCTTCTAAAAAATTATAATACCAAAAAAATCTTTAGGAAAGCACTGTGGAAGGCACAAAGGCTTCTTTCAAGAAAAAGATTAGACCAGGGTGTGTATCAAAGAATGTGAACTTGGCACTAGTAACAGCTACTATTATGGAGAGCCTGACTCCATGCAAAATAATATGTAAAGTACCTTTCACTTGAAATTTCATTCCTTATTCCCTTAAAAAAAATCTAAATTCCAGCTACCCTGAAAATAGCTTCTGTGATGACATGGCCACATCTTATACACCATGGAGACGGGAACACCCCACAGTCTCCAAGGGCCAAGAGTGTGGAAGCTGTATCTGGTTCTCTCCCTGCCACGATGGCTACCCAAGCAGGTTGGATCACTAAAGTGTGAACCACGTGTAGAGTTGACAATAGCCCAATAGCCTCACAAACTCTGTAGGTGCTTAAAGGTCTACGTCTATTGATTTTTGAGGAAGACACATTTTATCTGGATTAACTGCTAAACCTCCTTTTCCAGAGCTCAATACATTAAAATATAATTGGCTTCCACTGTTTGTGAATGCTTCTGAAACAAAGACAACGCTCTTCTCTTAAAACACTCTCAGATAATTTCCGAGAACTACCGAAGGTTGGGATGGGCTGGATCATCAAATTATATTTGAAAGAAATGGGCAGTTGCCTCTCTTCTCCCAAGATTCTTTCATGCTCACACTCTTAGGAGGACTAGGCAGATGGAGAAGCCGTGTTGGTGGACACACCCCCTGGGGTCATGTTTTCCCTCTGAGAACAGTCCACACGACAGCTCACTCTGCTTTATATAGTAGGAGAACCCCTAAGTGATTGGTTTCCACTGGAGACCAGTGTAAAACACGATGATAATGTTCTAGCTTTCATCTAGGTCTTAACTGTAATATCGTCTTTGAACCTGCTGACAATAGAGAGAACACATTTTCCTCCTTCAAAAGTCTCCAACAGAATCCAAACTCAGGCAGCCCAAATAGCAGAGGGGCAGCAGAGGCCCCTGCCTTGGCGTGAAGATGACGTGCTCTTGATAAATCCATTGATAGTTGAGGTGTCAGCCTAGATTAGAAAGCCCCTGTAGCTCCAAGAGCCTTGAGAAGACTCTCACTCAAGTTCACAAAAACAAAGAGACTCTGGAAAGTCAAACTTCCAGTTGGTTCTCTTTGCTACACCCTAAAAAATGTGACAATGGGACATCTGAGAATGCTTGGTACTTAAGATCTGCTTGGTAGATGGCAGCTGGTACAAAGACCCAAGAAGATCCATGGAAAGAGAAGATAACTTAAAATTTTTGACTGACTGGGTTATTTAAGCTTAAATCCAATACTCATTTCCTATGCAATCCACTTATGTGCAATTCATTTATTTAAACAATTCCTTAAAATGTAATTATAAATACATGAACTGAGTAGGTTCAATCTTTCATCTCCACAGACATTCCTAAAGGGTTGTATTACTGCCAAAGCTTATTCACCTGGACGACTTCAATGAAAGCTCATTGCAGATCTGAAAAATTTAAGTTCACAGAAATGTTTTAAGGAATGAATTTTCCTACTTCTAATTGCATTCAGTCTCCTTAGCTCCCTTTGGCTAAAAGTCTAATTATGATAATGATTATAACAATAATAATAATAGTAGTAATAATAATAACAAATAACCCATATTCATTGATTTCATATTATTTGCCATGTATGACTTCACTGAATCCACCCAACTCTGAGAGTAGGAGAATTAATGCCCCCGTTTTACAGAGGAGATAAACAAGGCTCAGAAAGGTTGGATTCTTGCCCAGAGTCAAGCAGCTAGTAAGTGGAAAAGCTAAGAGCAGACTTCAGGTTTTTCTGACTCTTAGAAAGACATGAAGTGGGAGCTTTGCTATTTTCTTCTGAAGGAAAAGATGGAACACGTAGCCAAAACAGCTCTTTTTTTTTGAGGAAACGAGTGCCTTACGGATCTACACAGGGGATCACGTCTCTTCCTTCATCTTAGTCTCTGTAAGAACCGAGTCATTCTTCATGTTACAAAACAAAAGAAGCAAACAAACAAACACATCTATCCTTCTTATCAAGGACTCCATTCTCTAGAAATTCTGTGGCTCTATTGGAATCTGCAGAGGAAGATAAGCAAGTCTATAAGATATTTGAAAAACAAGACATCTCAAGACTGCACATGGTCCAAAGATGGCCCAGACAGCTGGTGCCCTCTGCAAAAAGAATGTAAAGGTTACATCATCGAGTGGATGAGGAAGAGTCAAGGTCATTCATCCATCAAGACCATGGAGAAAAAAGCCGGAAGTCAAATGTGTAACATAAGAAGTTGAATTAAGTCTTGGAAAAAATTTTTTGAGAATAAGTCACCAAAGCTAAATTTTGAAAGCATGTCCCACAGGATGCGAGTCTCCTACACAGAAGATTTTTAAATAGACCAGCAAGCTAATTGCTTTGGCAGCAGATTATTTCGGTCCTGTATGTGGCAGCTCACTGGGGTGTCCCTATCAAGCCATTTCCACGTGATGTCAAGGCTTCTGCAATTATTAGTATTGCTTAATATTTATCATAAAAGTTAGGGACCTTCAGTTTTATCCTCAATAAACTGACTTCCTAGGCCAGTAGTGAAGATTAGTTATCCATGCAAAGTGTTTGGATAAACGCCTGGTACCTAGTAAGTTAACTCCTTCACTGCTTGCTAGCCCCCCTCCCCTGAATTGCCCCTTCTCCCCCACCACACTTTAAAAAGGCCCATTTTCCAAGCAAAATGATACCAGAGGGGAGTTACCCCAAATTCAAACCTGGTTCTCTCTGCATCGCTTATCTCTCCAATATTCGCATATAGTCCACTTGAAGAACTGCCCGTTTTTTAAGGGAGAGAGATTTTAAACAGAAAAGAAGAACAGGTAATTAATCCATTACAACAGATTGCACAACCACAACAAGAAGATGGTAGGTCAAAATTCTCAGCACTGTTTCCAGTAAACCATGATGGGGCAGAACAGTACAGAGCTGTGTACACTCACTCTGGCTTCTAACTGGCAGCCGGCCCCATTGAACCGTTTTCTCTTCGGCAAATCCTCCAATTACAGGCTCCTGGAAGTGGCATTTCAGTTTGGCAACAGATCCTTCATTACCAAACACTGACTGCCTCGTGGGTAGGATCTGCTCTGTATTCATTTAGGCACCAGGAGGGAGCGACTTCCCCTACTGTGTAATCCTGACTCCGTACCCATAGACTTTGAAGCCATTTCGTGATTTCTTCTGAAGCGGATGTCTCCCATAGCTCAAGTGGCAAGCAACTGACTGCAGACAGCGTGCTGAGGTGCATAAACAGGGGGCCGCTCGGAGTCTCCACTTATTTCTGACCAGCAACACACCACGGTTTCTGAGGACCTAAGGTTATGCATTGGGATATATTTTTTTTCCCTATATTCAGACACGTTTTCACTCTCTTAAATTCCATTACTTGGCACCAGGAGGCTTGTAGGGGGGAAAAAAATCTCCAAGGAAAAGTCCTTGTTTTTGCACTCGGATGAAAATCTGACACTATTAATGAAAATAATAATTGAACTCTTTGGGCTTGAATTGGAACGAATCACAACACTGACAGCATGTTTGCCATTCCAATTGTTCTCATAAAATGTCTTTGGAGGGCTCTTTGCAGCATGCACAGTTCCATCTTTTCCCTTTTTTTGTTATTTTTAACCCATATCCTCTTCTTTGCCCTGTCCCTTCCTTTCCCTTCTCATCAAGGAAAAAAAAGAGAGAGAGAGAGAGACTGAGCAAAACTGAACGTGCTACAGACTGACTTCAGAAACCATCTCTCAGGGAGACTTCAGAATTAAAATACGGATCTACTTCCCTCTCTGATGCCACAACTACTCGGGTGAAGGAGGGAGATGAAGTTATTCGCCAGCCTCCAGCTTAATGGGTCCTCACCGTCCTATGTCCTCAGCGCCCCTTCCCCCCTCTTGCAGCCCCCTCCCCCGCCCCATCTTTCTGCCCTCCCTGCGGAGCTCGTCTATGCTGGGCTGAGCAGTGAACACCAATTACACCAAGAGCCCTTTGCTGCTGCCTGGTCCGCTGGTTTTACTGTTTTGCCAGATGGTTGAGGCCAATGTGTAAAACTCTCTACCCTGCCATTAATTCATAACTCGGTAATAACTTTCCCACGGCTCCAGGAAATTGAAATGAAGTGCAAATGGGAATATTTGGAAAGGGAATCAAGGTGGGACCACTATTTTACACCTGACAGAACAGATACCCGTCGGACAAATTGATGCCCCTCTGTACGCAGGCTGGAATGTTACTTTTCCTGAAACGAAGGCCGACTGACTCCATATGCGATGTTGGATAAAGTGGGGAGCCAAGCTCAGAGTTTGGGCCCCTCCTACCATCCACCGCTTTCTCTCTGCAGTTTTCAGCTTTATACCTATCGCACCTCTAGGTCCATCACTAATGACCCTGAGTTTGAGCATCTATGTAACGTGATAGTCTGATGACAGAATGGTAGATTAGCAGATATGAGTGCATTCTCTTGCTAAGACAGGACACCATCCAATGTTTGTTAGCATCATTAAACTAAAACTGACTTTTCACCTGCTCCCATACCATATGCAGCTGCAAATTTTTAAATTAAACTATGAAGCCATGCATAAATTTACATATATTACAGACTAGCCTCTCCATTTAACATGCAAATGTACTCCAATGTTTCAGAACACCTTCTGTCGCTAATTAATTTGCTGAATTATAATTAGACTAATCCTGCATAATTAATAAGCACAGATTTTTTTTTAATTTGTAAGCAGCTTGAGGAGATCATTCACTTCCTTCTATAAACTGCTAAGTAAGTGTTAAAAAAAAATCTGGAAAGAACATGTGTGAAAAGGTATGTTTGATGTCACATACAAACTCAAACTAGCGTGGAAGATGCAGAAGTCAGTATTGATAAAGGTACATATTTGAAGCCAACATTCAAACAATCAAAAAAAAACTGCATTCAGAGGATGGGGACTAATTCTCCCTTTGTCTCCTTGTATATAGTGTTTTATTCTTTGCCTTCTATCCGTGGGATCTTCCAAGATCACAGAGGCGGGAGAGGATTAAAGTAACCGTATGTTGTATTAGGAGAGATAATGATATTAACACTCCACTGTATATCAAAACACTCTGTGCATGCTGGGTGCTTATAAGCCCCTTTGATGGTATTTGGAACCATTTTCATTTTGGCTGCCAAAAACACCCGAGATCCATCTAGTGGAAACAATTAAGTTCCATTAGTACTGTATCCATTCGGTAATGATTACAATGAAGGGTCCCTCTTTAATGCTGAAGAGTGGAGTCTCAAGGAAACATGCATCTGTGCGCTTGAAAGTGTGAAGCTATATAGTTTTTACAACCAAGGAGGAAGCTTAATTTTGACCTCCAAAATAAACGAGAATCAGGAAAGCTCAAGCAATGGGTGGGTGACCGGTTAGAAAATTCAAAGCCGGGTGGGAATCTGAAAGGCCAAGGTAAGCTGAATAGAGAGCCATGCAAATTGAGAATCTAGAAGGACAATGTGGGAAGTGTGTGCTCTGGCAGGGAAGTTATTAAACCTTTAAAGAGATGAGAAATAGAATTTTAGAGAAAATAGAGGGCTCCCTGGCTCTTCCAGATGCAGCAAAATCACTAATATTAGTGGCCAAAAGATCTTTAGGCCAAAAGGATGCAGCCATGTGAAATGAGCCTGACTGTCTATCATTACACCGAGTTCCTTGCAGTGACTGTGCACAACACAAACTTCTTCTAAAGAATGGGGAATGATTTTCCCTGGTGCAATACCATACCAAATGTACCCACTCACCACCAGGCAGCCAACTTTTTTTTTTTTTTTTTTTTTTTGACAAAGCTAGGACACACGCTAGCTTGGAACTTGAGAAGAGAGTTAAAAAGTGCACAAGGCCCTCAGAGGCCCCGGCCACAGCCAGGAGCAGATGCCAGGGGCCCACGCGGAGGGGCAGCTTCTGCTTCTGCCCTGAGGGGCATTCATTCTCATCTGGAAGGAGAATCCAGACCAGCGACCTCCTGGGGCAAGTGCAGTGACTAACCCGAGTGAGAAAAATATTTAGAAGGCACCTGGAAAAGGCTACTGCAATTTTTCTGAGCTAAGCAATGTTATTACTTGGATCGTTTGAAAACATAAGACATTTGGACAGTTTTTCGGAGCCAAACCATAGCCTTTGCCGTTGGGCTCCATCTGAAGAGATTCAATAGTTCAGGGAGATTTTTAAAAGCCTAAAAGAAAGGGAGCTTTCTGTGCCTTTCCGAGTTACTCAGAAGGAACATTACAACAGCTGGAATAATATTACTAATAAGAGGCTAAAATTATTTCCTTTCAAAAAAACTATACAAATAGCCGTGGAAATCTTTAATAATGTCTTCACCTTTCAAGAAAAAAACCATTTTAATGTACTGTGCTTGTCTTTCAGACTCCACATGTCCCATTTTGAGTGATTATAGCAGGAAACCTGGTGGCTTGGCAGTCAGGAAAATGCACAGGCCTCTTTTTCTAAAGCAAAAAAAGTGTTTAATGGTTAAACTCAGAGTGAAAGGGAGAGTCTCCCCATCTCCTTCCATAATGCGTTGGACCGAGCATCGTACCTACTCTCTGGCGCGGAGCTCAGAGATGGAAAGAGCCAGACAGGTCGCCCAGTTGAGACCCCTGTATTGATAAGCAGGTGGCTTGGCGGGTATTGCCTTCGGCTTTGCCCAGTCACTTTCCAAATAGTACTAGTGTGAGAGAGCAAAGAGGAAGCAACTGTGATCCACGTACAGTTTGCTTTTGAGAAATTCTTGACAAGTTCTTAAGAGGAAAGAAAAACAACTTCAGGGCATTTAAACACTAAGGTATAAAGCAATTAGTTAACAAATCCCTATCTTTGGCTGATGGGTTTTCCCCTCTGATACACATTCCAGGAAATGTCTCTAATTTTATTTTTTGGCAGGAGGGTTTTCCTCCATGAATATCATTTCTACTTTATGCCTGTGATTCATCCTCTCTCCTTCCCTCTTTCTCTTCTCTCTCTTCCCAGTTTCCAAATCCGGGATGGTATGTTGTGGGCTATAAGGGCTTCATCCAATTTGATGGGGGGCGGAGGGAGCTGAGTTGGGAAAAGGGGTGGCTGCAGAAAGAAACCAGGATAATTACATCAAAGTTCGATTTTCGTCTGAAAAGTTTGATGGCTTGCCTCCACTCCAGCCATGAAGACCCACGTTCACAGCTAATGCAACCTTCATGCCAAAAAAGGGAAAAAGAAAGAACGTGTAACCTGACAGGTAGCAGGTGGTGCATATGGAATTATCATTGGCTATTAACACCAGGTCGGGTATCATATTAGCCACTTTCAGACTGCATTTGCCAAACCCACATAAAAATATAAAACCAGGTATTGCAATATTCTGTCGCTCCCTTAGCAAAACAGATTTTCTTATATTACTCATAGTGGAGTCAGCCGGCTTACATTAGAATTTTTTTAAACTTTTTTTTTCTTAAAGGAAGAACTAAATCTAGTTGATATAAAAGAGAAACTGGGACAAAAATCAGGTCAAGAATTTGATACAAAAGGCATTCAGATAAAGCTAATAATATTCCAGAGAGTTGTCAGTTGAGTAGACTATGATTACATTTGTCCAATCTCAAGCCAACCCCTGTATCTACATGAGGTTCCAGGAATTGGTCATTAATTCCACTTTTTTAATTCAAATTTTAATGATTCTAGATCCTCTATTAACTCCATGGGAATCGCTAGCTTTTTGGAGATTTCCAAATCTTGGTACCAAAACTGAAACTTTTAAATGCCATCAAGAGTTTTTTATGTGTTCCCCTTTTCTTCATTGACTGGGATACTATCACATTTTGGATTAATGCTGGTCATCTCAGAAAGGTCGGTAGCTAGTCAGGTTTCACTTCGCCCATGAGTAGATAACCAGAATCTCTTCTTCCATTTTCTCTTTAAAAAAAATAAAACAAAAACAAAAACCTAGGGCTCAGACGAAGAGTCTCATGATGGAACCAGAACCCATCTAGACCCCAGCCTCTCCACGGGGAACGGAATGGGTCCCCAGGCACTTCACCTGGGCCAGCCTACATTTGTAATCTTTCTCTTCCATACCATAGCATCAGTATGCTGGATTACTAGAACAAGACGAACCCAAGCCACTTTATCTCAAAAATAGAGGGCAGGCTTAAAAACTTCTACCCTGAAAAAAAAGAAAAAAGAAAAAAAAGAAGAAGAAAAGAAAAAAGAGGAAAAAAGAGAAAAAAAAAAAAAAAACTTCTACCCTATTTGAGTTACTGGGATCTTTTACCTCAGGTTCAAAGGAAGGCGATGTGAATGGGGCAGATTCATGTGACGCCCATAAGTCAGCCCCAGTTTGCCTAAAACAAAACCCTGAGAACATTTTAAGGGTTCAAAAGTCCTTAACTGAGCCTAGGCAACCTCGAACTTTCCAAATAATGTCCACACTGATGAGACTGTATCTTTTCTAAAATCTGGTTTTATATCACGCCGTGTTGTACAAGTCCAGACCATTTCTATAGATGATTTTAGGTACTTGTTCCTACGCGTCAAGAATGAGATCTTTGCTTAAAGGCTGATGCAGTACGCAGTCTATTCACTTGAGACCAGACAATCAGCATGACTCAAATAAAGCTTTTCTTGAGAAACAGATTGTGAGGGAATTCTACATCCACAAAGAGCCTAAATTTTAAAATAGTTCAACTACTCACTTCCTCTGCCAGAGTAGATATCATTACTGTCTCGACACACATGCACGCACGCACGCACGCACGAGACAGGGTAGTATGGAAAAATATGAGTTGCATCTAGTCCCCAAAACTCAGTTACAACTTTCAGTGCCATTGGACTTCTCACCTTGCAAAATGCCTTTGAAAGAAGTGCCAATAAGCCAACAAGAGCCACTGCAAGTTCTTTTCAGAATGTGGCAGAGAATTAAATAAATGACTAACATTTTGACATCATTGAGGGGTGGGGGAGGAAGGCCTGGATAATCAACATGCTCGATATCCAATAATCTGCAAAAATCAGAGACTGGGTTTTACCCAAATGAGCCTTCCCTGCCCTGGAGTTTAGAGTTGGGTTCATGGTCTCTCCCCACTCAGTGGATAATGGAACATAGCCATTAATGAACAACAACAAAAAATTACTACCCTTGGGGAGCCAAACAGCTGACCTGGAAGTAAAACATCTCGGCCCTTCACTCAGAGGCCACAGAGCTTGCTCAGCTTTCTCAGGGAGTTGCCAGGGCTCGAGCGAGCAGCCGGCCTGGGTCCAGGAGCATGGGAAAGCCTTGGCCACAGCTCCCTGGGGAAGGTGCTCAGAAGGTCGCGCAGCCGCGCTGGGAGAAAGCAGCTCTTCTAGCCCGGTCTTCTCTGCCGACTCAGACACCAGTGATCTGATGCCAGCCTCTCCCTGGCGAACTGTGGGCAGGGAGGCCACCCCTGGAAATGGCCCAGAACAGCCTCTGGTCCAGCAGCATCAGAGGGCACTCACCTTGTCTCCTGCATGAGCCAGTGTGTATTGGCAGCTCATCTGATCTGAACTGAAGCTACAGTTCCACCACCACCCCTCCTAGCAGAATCCTGCCTTGAAATGTGACAGAACCGGGGGAATCAGGGCCATTTCTTGCACCAGCCCTCAGCTTGCCAAGGCGATTACAACAAAACCATCCTGAACAAACAGCTAGGTGTCTATTCCACCTCTAAAGCTCTTTATGTTTTTAAAGGAAGAAAAAAAAAAAAAGATTTCATCACTCCTGGTAACATGCCTGCTTTAATTTTTTTTTATTTTTCAGATAATACAGATTCTAAGCTGATCAGAATCTGTTCCCATCTCTCTGCTTTGCTACCCGTCTTGAGTTGGAGTTGAGGAGGGTATTTTGTAATATATTTTTTCTACTGTTAGATTTTTTAAAAATATTGAAGTATAGATGATTTACAATATAAACAACAAGGTCCAACTGCATAGCACAGGGAACTATATTCAATATCTTGTAACCACCTAAAGGGAAAAAGAATATGAAAAAGAGGAGGGCATTTTTAGTTCAAGTTTGATGTAAATTTAAATGAGAAGCCCACTGAAGTCTAACTCATGGTCTTTCACTGTTTATCCTAAAGTGTATTATTTTGTTAGGAGTATATTGTGTCTTGGGGCTGGCCAAAATTATAATAATGCCTTTTTTGATGAACAAAACTAGGCAGGTTGACTTTTATATTACAATTTAAAAAGCAAAAACAGACAAACAAAAAGCAAGAGTTCAAGTAGTTAGTGGACTAATTTTGTTCTTATCTATTTTAACCTGGGCTGAATGTCGACCCTTCTGTTAATGAGATGACTCTGAAAAGGGGAGATAAATGTCGTCTACTTTTCATGTGATCCAGAAAATTAATCTCCCATGCTTATGTTAATACCGATTATGTAACGTAGGAGGCAGTGCGACCTACGGGATAAAACCTTCGAGGAAGGAGATCATGTTCAATTACTGCCTATCTTACTGCCGACAATATTTTCACCTCTCTGGGTCTCCCCTGCCTCCTCTCGCCCCTCACATGCGTTCCCTCACATATCTTCCCTGTAAAATTGGATAATACCTCTGAGAGATGCTGGGAGAATTACTTAGGTGCTTTGGGAAACAACTTAAAACACCTTTTAGAACTTCCCTGTGAAACAGCAGGTATCTCTGATGTCCCTACCGGAGCGCCAGCCTTCTGGTGAATAACCACGACACACTTAGCAAATTGTCTTTCCACTCGGTAGAAACGATCCCATGCAGGTGACCCTCCACCCAAAGGGTGCCGCTTATTTCCAGGGAATAAATTACACAGAAAGGAGGGCACAACAGAGAGTAATTAAGTTGCCAAGTTAAGAAGGAACCAATGCTTGTACTTTAGAGGTTAAACCAAGAGCCGACTGCATCAGGGAGGGACTCATGTTCTGTATTCGGCTGTAAAATAGACTGGGAGTTGCGTGTTGGGCGTCTGAAACATCTTCTGAAACGCTAAATCAATTTAATATCAATAATTGCCAGATATATGCTAGATTAAATGAACCAACACAGACAGCTTTGTTCATAGAGAAAACAGGGCCAAATGGCTTTCATTAGCATGACTAATCCCAAAGTTCCATGCTTCCATAATCAGACGTCTAAATCGGAATCCTGGCTCTTGAAATATATAGCTTGACACGAGACTGTCCAAATCCAGCTCTCCTATTCCTTTAATACACATGCTGAATATCAGAAAAGCAAGGTGACATTTAAAGCACCCATACCAGCTACAATGGTGCCCAGCGGTGCTCAGCAAAACACCAGATGCACAGAAAATAAGGAATTTGCTCTTCATTGCAGGGCTGAGGTTTTCCCCAGACCTGTTTCTGAGGCGCTTTGGTTCTTTTAAAAACGTGTTCTTACATGTTACTAAATTCACATTTATTTGTGGGTGTAATTAGGTCTGTTTACAGTGTTTTCAGACAAAGCCCTGAGGGTTGAACCCAGGACCTGGTGTGCACTAGGAAGGCACCCTACCGCTTAAGCTACACCCTGCCCGCTCCAGGGTGCTTTGGAAGCACCTGCTGTGGCCTGGCAGGGACAATCTTAACAGTGGTTTCAAACACCAGGCCTGTGTCCACAGCTCGCCAGCGGCCCTGGAGCACCTGGGCAGTTCCCTGTTGTGGTGGCTGCAGGACCGAACGGGGCCGTCAGGTGGAGAGCTGGCCGTGCTTTCACTTCGGCGCCTGAGAAGATTTCCCTTCTTTGGAAACTGTGACACATCTCTTCTCCTTTGTAACTCTCTGGTTTTGAAAAGTCCTGACAAATGTTAGCCCTTAACCACCTTGCAAATTTCAGAATTTCTCTCAGGCTTTTTATCGCTAGAAAAGAATGGTCTTTGCAGAAAAGTAGGGGGGGTAGCCAGCAAGCGGAGGGAGGTCATCAGAGTGACTGGGGAGGGCGGGAACTGGGGAATGGTCGGGGCCTGGCTCCACCACGGACTCTGGGTGCTGGTGCAGGGCGTCCTGTGGACGTGCAAGGAAGTGCCGGGCAGACCACTGCCTTGGGACCTTGCAGAAGATGTTCTGAACACATTGTCATTTGTCTCAGATTCCCAAGTCCGGCCCCGGCCCCTGCCCCACTATGACATCAGTCCAGCTAGTCCTTGTGAAAACACTTCATCAGCTGCCTTCTGAAGTGTGTGTATGTGTGTGTGTACGTGTGTATGTGTGTGTGTGTGAACTGCAAGGAACACAGAATAGCTCTTCGGGGCCTAATCACGGGGCGGCCGGTCTCCTTTGGAGGTCTGTGCGAGCCCTGGGTCAGAGCAGCTGCCTCTGAGTCACGATGAGCCGGGGGGGCCCCAAATCCCTTCATAGCTGATCTGGGGAATGGAAAAAGTTCTCAGCTTTTCATTTCCATGATAGAAAAGAAGACTTCCACCCCCATCCGCTCACCCCGAGAAGCCCTTATGTCCTATGCGGGGAATGCATTTGGAAGTCAAGCGTGATTAGCTCTACACTTTGGTTTGAAATAATTCACAGACACGGATCAGAAATGTTCCTGAAGTACAACTGACTTCTGCAGGTATCAACCAGCTCCTTCCAGGCTCTCCTCTCCTTTGTGATGTGTGTGAGTGCATGTGTATGTGTGTGAGTGTGTGTGTGTGTGTGTGTGTTGTTGATTAAAATGGTTCTCTTGCTTTCCCAGTTTACATGGCGGCAAACTGTCCCTCAAGCCCCCACCCCCACCCCAACCCTACATGTGTTCTAAGGAGTCTTGATGCAAGCGTGCAGTCAGCTCAGAGGAGTTGTCAGTCCCCCGGCTGTGAGGCAGGGCCACCAGGGGAGGGCTCGCCGTCCCCAGCTACAGAGAGGCCACAACACAGTGCGTGAGGAGGACCTCTGTCCTCTCCCGATGGTGGCCTGGTTGAGAAGTCAAGGGTTTCTGTGGATTCTCCGGGACTGACTCCATGGCAGGCCGGCTCACCCGCTGCTAATGCCACGGCAAAAGGAAGGCACTTAGGAGACATCGTGTCTGGCTATGAACTCTCTCCTCCCACCCCCACCTTCCCTGTCTTTCTAATGCTCTTCCCAAGTCTGGCTAAGAAACAGTACACGATTGCTGGGATTGGATGGTGGGCAGGGCTCTGAGGAAGCAGCCTGGAGAGGGGGAGGGTGGACTCCTGCCTCTGGGAGTCTTTGCACCTTGACTCTCACCAAGTGGACACACCTTTTTCTCCAGACATCACCTTCTCTGATTCAGAGTGCAGCTTAGGGGGTTTCATTGTCAGAAAATCTGCGTGGGGCCCCCTTTCCGTAAGGCCCCTGGGTTCCTCCCACAGGTTTCACTCTGTGAAAGTCGAGGCATAAAGACGGAAGGCCAACTCACAGAGGCCCAAGTCCTTTCCACACTTCCAGGCTATTTCCTAAGAGATGTTATCACCATGCAACCCAGGCGATAGTTTATTTCACAGCAAGACTTGAGAACTGCACTAGAAAGTTCTGTGTGTCCCCTTTGAAGCGGTCAAAATTCACTAAACTACCTGGAAGGTATGAGAAGAGGATGTCCAACAGATCAGATCACCTCTTGGGACCAAGAAGGAATTCCCCATGATCTCTTGGGGCAGCAAGAGGATTTAGAGCGCCCTGGATTCAGGAAATGGAAGAGAGTTTCAGGACTGTGATGGCCGGTTTTGTGTGTCCACTTGACCGGGATAAGGAACCCAGGTGTTTTCATCAAATGGTGGTCCAGGTGTTGCCGTGGAGGAGTTTCGTGGATGTGGTTAGCATCTACAATCAGTTGAGTTGAAGGAGATGGTCCTTATAACGTGGGTTATCCAGCTAGTTGAAGGTCTCTACAGAGCAAAAACTGACCTTTCCCAGAAATTCTGCCTCGAACTGACAGCATCACCTCTTGCCTGAGTTTCTGGGCTGCCGGGCTGCCCTGTGGGTTTTGGACTTGCCGGCCCCCACCCCACAACTGCATGAGCCAATTTCTTAAAATAAATAAATTGTATATATAATTCTTCTATTATTATAATTAATATAATTAAATTATATTAATTAATTAGTTTATATTATATAATTATATACTACAATTAATATAATTATAGTATTAATATTATATAATAGAATACTTCAATATATATATAAAATCTCATATTGGTTCCTCCCTAAAGAGAACTTCCATCATAGAAACTTAAAAACACTAAAAAACCGAATAGTGGGGACTTCTCCGCCTGGGTGGGTGACTCCTGGGTGAGCAATCCTGTTCTTGGTGCACATTAAACCTTCCTTCTGAGTGTTAGAAGATGGGGTGGGGGTGGAGGAAAAGGGAATGTCACCGAGATGTGTGCCGCTGTGGCCTTACAACACTTACTTTTACATACCAGACTGAAAAGTACTCAGGTGGAACTGAACCCCGAAACAGAGTGAGTTTCCATGACTCTGTTATTATTGTGGGCCACCTGTAAGTAAAGGGTGTCAAATATTGTGGGTTTTTTTTTTTTCCTCTTCTCTGGGAAATCCCCTATTTTTCCAGAAGAGTTACATAACTGACAAGAAAACTTTGTCAGGAATAAAACCTGGCCTGCACAGCCTCAGGAAAAGCCCAGAATATATTTACTCCATTCAATGAGAATAGAAATACAGGGAATTGCGCACATGAAACAAGGCTTGTCCTCTTTCCTCTGCATGACTGTGGCCAAACTTTTAGGAACTGTCAGAAATGAGGTTTCCCCTAATTAGTGGGGGAAAAGAAATGGTTTAGAATCTGGTAGGGTAAATGGTTTTCTTTAGGGTGAATTCAGTCGGTGGGGAAAAGGCACAGCTTGCATGGATTCCTGAAACATGGAGCCTGCTTTACTGGGGCTGTTTGTCATCTGACATGCGCGTGCTGAATTCCCACGTGCTTCAGGAAGAGAAGGACGTTGTAGACACCTGGTCTTTAGGAGTTAAGCCTTCTCTGTGTTGACTGTGAATGAGAGTAAGAAACCCGCCCCCCTCCAGACCTTTCACATGTCCCCATCCGTGGAAATGAACACCTTCCACGTGGAGACGGAAGGTGGACACGAACTAGAGGACCTCCCTTTCACACCAGGAAGTGGATCAGACTTGGCAAAGCTACAAACCGACCAGGAAGTGCTCCCCGCTTTCCAACATGAACCTTCTACGTGGGAAGCCCCTACCACACAGAGTGCTTAGTGAGATGTCTCCGAGTCGACACTCAGCACACGGGAGTTAGCAGTATTGCTATCAGTTCAGAAAGATCTGTGCGGAGAGAGTTCCGCTGGAAATAACATCACTATCTAATGCTTACTAAACGTTGACCAGCGATCGGCTTGTGTGAATTCATTTGAATGCTCACAATGCATTCGTTGTATTGTATTCATTGTAACGCATGAATGCATTGAATGCTTCTGAGAGATGCAGCATTCATATCCTCATTTTACGCAGATGGGGAAACTGAGTCATGACGAGGCATGGCACTTGCACAAGGCCGCACAGCTGCTGGATGGTGCAGAGGGACAGGGGCCAGGCCATCTGGTTCCAGAACCGACTTGTTTAAGCACCGCACTCAACCAACTCCTGCTAGGGGGAGAAGTGATCAGTGCAACTTCTTTTTTCCTCTGAAGCATTTTTATCAGGTGACTTAAAGCACTCAGTTCAGTGTTTACTGAGAGCAGACACTCAATAAGGCTATTGACTGTGTGATCATTCTGTTTTTCAAGCAAAGAATGTCTCTAATACTTACTCGCTTCATTCCTTCATTTCTGTCTATTGGGTACTTTTTTCTTTTCTGCTTTTGAAACCTAAGTTCTACCCATCTTTCAGGGCACACGCAAAGGCCATCTGCCTTATAAATCTTGAACTTTCGGTCCACGGTGTCGCTCCCTCCTTAGCATCTCTGCACACACTCGTGAGGAAGGTCACCCTGGTTCCAGAGGAGCCTTCACAACTCCTTTCTCCACCCCCTACCCTACCACAAAGTTCCAGGCCTTATCCAGATGCAGATAACTAGTGGGAAGAGGAGTAATGTGGAACCATCTAGAAAGGGCTGAGGTTTACAAGACACACTCAGAGAGGCAGAGAGGCAGAGAGACAGGGAGAAAGGGAGAGGGTGGGAATTCAGAAGGAAGGAGAATGAGAAGTGGGGATACAGGCTTCCTGGCAGCTGAGGATGCTCAGAGAAGAATGGAGAACAACATGACAAGGCAAAAGCTTATGAACTGAATTCCCTTCACTTACTCCACTGTGCGTTGAAGGATGCCTAGAAAAAAACTAGAATTACTTCCAATTACTTCTGAAATGTTTGGATGTGACGCATGCTGAGACAGGCACGCGTGGGCTTGTGGTTTGATTCAGCTCACATCCCCAAGGCTCATACCTCTTGACTGCACTGCTTACTTGGTAGTACAACCTGCTGACTTGCACTGTCCCAAGCAGCACAGAGGGAAAGTTCTGGAGACCTGGTTTAGAGCCCATTACTTCTTAGCTGTGTGACTTTCGGGAAGTCACTGCACTGCTCTGAGCCTCGCTGACATCTGCCTATGAGAAGCAAACAAGACAATCTATGTGAAAGTGTTCTGGGAACCATAAACTGCTATGTACATGCTACTATCGTTCAGCACCAAGCAGGGACTCATTAAAATCTTGCTGATTGATTGACCGATTGATGAACTCTGGCCAGCTTCCTGAAAACTTGTCTCATTTAGTTGAGAAGTGGGTTTGGTATGTCAGTCAAGCAACATCCAAGAAAATTCACTTGGCTTTACAGCAGCCTAGTCCAAGGGAGTTTTAAGTTTATAGATTTACTTGCAAACAAACCACTTTCTTTTTTCAACGGATTTCTTTGGTGGGGATGATGAGATGTGTCAGAAGAAATGAGAATGTCGTTTTGGCTACATGCACATTTGAAGTTGGGAGAACCCGGATTCCAAACATCGAAGTGGAAAAGACAGGGATGTCAACCCCCCCGGACCAGCTCTGGACACATGGTAGGCGTTTTTGAAAACACCAGGAATGGAGTTGGGTCTCTTATTTTTTTAACTGAAGTACAGTTGATTTACAACGTGTTCATTTCTGGTGTACAGCATAGTGATTCAGTTATACATATACACGTATATTCCTTTTCATATTCTTCTTCATTATAAGCCATTAAAGGTATTGAACATAGTTCCCTGTGCTGTACAGTAGGACCTTGCTGTTTATCTATTTTATATACAGTAATTAATATCTACAAATCCTGAACTCTGGATTGGGTCTTAAATCCAAACATCCATCCATCCCTGAGCACACTAGACTGCCCGGTGAGGTTCTGGGGCAACATCACAGTACTTCCATGACCTCATGAAAACAAAAACGACTTGACGTTGAATAAAGTTGAAGCAAGGAAACTTCAAACTAAATTTTTATTGAAATTCTCCCCATTGTCAGCCGACATTTTCAATTTTCATTCCCCTGCTTCGGCCCATTTTGCCATAGGAACTTGGATGTTTTCATTGAACAGCAGCCAGTGAACATTGGACTGAAGGGGCACACTACAAATTTGGAAAAATAAATAAATGCTTCAGAACTTCCACTTGAAAACCACAGCTAAAAATGAAATCAAATCTGACCCACCCCTTTTCTTTTAAATTGTGGGAACAGACTCAGTCTGCCTCAATTTTTAAGCCCATATTAAATTTTACATAAGCACCTTGGAGATCCATGCCTGGCTTGGTCGAAAGCAAGTTGTGGAACCTGTGACTCACACACAAGGTTTGAACAACTTGCACAAGAAGGTGTCATGCCTCCTACACCGTGTTCCTTAATAAACACGTGTACTTAAAAAATAAAAAGGGAAGAAAAATCGGTTCACGGACAGAGAGAGAATAATTCACTCCAAATTGCTCTTTTGATGAATGTGGACAAAAGAATAAAATTTGTCACCCAGCTAATATTACCATCAATATTTTGTCCAGCTACATTCCTTCCAATTTAAAAACAGTTCAATATCCCTTTTACCTTCAAGTAGCAGCACTTAATAAACAGTGATGGATGGTTTTTATTTTTGCACGCATTTTAGTCTTCCCTGCTTCTGTTACAAGGGCACTGTTTTGCTTGGGGGAAATGTAGATCTTCCGTCTTTCTTGCATTGACATGCATCCCTCAAGGAAAGACGGCCATATTTAATTCATAACCCCCATCGGCTACACAAACATACAACTTCCCATCAATTAGGCAACACAGAGATGTTGTTAAAAATCAATGAGCTTATTATTAAATATATTTTTTTCATGTAGCAATAATAGTTATTGCCACACTATTGTTATTACTGCAATGTCAGCTGTTTAGGTAGCTTTCAGAGAGTTTGATTGGTTTTGATGTTGCCAGCAAGGCATTCCGTGAAACGACGGATCCTGGGGAGGTTTTCCATTCCTGTCTCCTGCCACACTTAGAGGCCACCAAGAGAAGAGGGGAAATGGATGCTGTAGTGGAAGGAACCTCGGACTGAAAGCAGAAGACCTGGGTTCTACACCCAGCTCTGCCCATAACTAGCCGTATGACCTTGGGTAAGTCTCTTCTCCACCCTGAGCCTTATTTTCCTCATTTCTAAAAATGACAGAGTCATCCCACAGGATTGCTGAGGTCCCCTGCGTTTCAAAATGTAGATTTTTCTAATAACTATTGTTTTCCTAGCAAAGGAAACAGGAAGAAATTGGCTCAGTTCAGCAACTCTTAATTATTCCTTTTCAAAAGACTCTTGATTTAAAAAAAAAAACAAACAAACAAAAAAACAAGGAATGAGTAGACTGGGGGAAATGCTACCGAATCTGGAACAGACATTAAATTGATCCGAAAACCAAATATGCCCATATTTGTGTTTTCATCTTGTTGTGTGTTTATTAAAAGTAATTTTGATATTTTGACACATGCCACTACTGTGGGAGCCTCCTGCCTACAAACAGAGATGTTAAAACTGTGCCAGCACACGCAAAGGTTAAAAACAACATTGCACAGATTTTGGCAACTACATCATATGCTGTCTGGCCGCAGCTGATCTGAACTGAGTCCTCCATAATTACAGGAGAAGGTGGAACAGGTTTGCTGCTAATTGGAAAATTCTGCAAATGGCAGCACTGAAGTAAATTGACAGTCGTTAGAATATTAGCAAAATGAGAGTACTGATTAGGAAAAAGCTCAGATGCACTTTTTTTTTCTTTTTTTTTTACTGCCGGATTCTACTGGCAAATTGATAATAAAAGCTGAACTTAATAATAACAGCTGTTATTTGACCTGGTAATATTTTTTTTTAATCTGTTGCTGTTCCCAGACCAATAATACATAAAGAAGGTCTTTATCCACTGTTGCAAAATTATTTTTTGAATCCCAAAAGGTATATTCAGAGTCAGTGAAGGAAAACGGTGCTTAAAGGGGCAGGCCATCGACAGTCACGTCCTAACGCAAGCGCCTTCCCTGGAAAGTCGTGAGTTGTTCTCACCCGCCACCTTCCAACGGGCCTCGGGGGACACGCGGGGGTGTTAAGGGTTCCCCTTCGGAACAGAGCCCGAATTCTAGTTCCGGTTCACTTTAAATCGGTGACTGGTAAAAATGTCCACGTTAACTTATTTTTCACTTTAAAGTGGTCAGGAAAGAAAGTTGGACTGTGCCGGTCTCTGAGGCTTCTACGAGCACTTGGCGGTCTGTACTTTTTATTTTTCAACAAGATAGGAAGAGATCTGGGAATGCACAGATTAACTGGAAACGCTGCCATGAGGCTATGGAAAAGGGACACATAGTTTTACATTATGTGGACAGACATGAATACGTCCAGAAGACTTGCATAATGGGGTGCTGAGCCCCTATGGGTGGAAGGATAAGTTGGTCCCGTCTTTCTGGCTGTATGGCAGTCTGGGTCAAAAATCTTGAAACTGTACATAGCCTTTGACCCAGCAATTCCATTTTAAGGGTTTGTCCCAAAGAAAGAGCCAAATGGATATGCCTAAAGCTTTACCTACAGAAGATGTTCCTTGCAGCATTATTTATAATAAATAGAAGAGTGAAAGCCACATTTGTCCTGGAACGAATAGTTGACTATGATATACAAAAGAATATGGCATAATTATTTAACATCTGTTATGGAATAGTTAATGATATGGAAAAATAGCCTAGTAAGTGAAAAAACAGACCACCAAAGACTAAACATAGGATGATCACTCTTTTTTATCTACAGAGACAGATAATTCCGGAAGAGGGCTACCCAAGGAGATTAATGGTTATTCCTGAGTGGTGGGTTCATTAAAGGGTAGTTTTCTTTTTATTCTCTTTTGCTGGTCCATCCTTTCTAAATTTTCTAAAGTGAGCGTGCATTGTTTCAGTCAGAAGGAAATACACAAATTATTTTTAGAATTAGAAAGTCTCTAGAGGGGTTCCTGCTGTTTTAAGTAAAAATTCGATCTATAGCAGTGGCCACAGCAGTATTCCTGAATAGCAAGTTAGCTTCCTCGACTTCAAATCCACCTTCCCACCAAGGGAAGGAAAAGGGCCAGCTGATAGCAAATCCTAAAACTCAAGGTGAAGAACCAGCCTGCTGTTTATGGTTAATTCACACACACATACACACACATGCACACGCATACGCACGCACACACACAGGAACCCTCTTTTTTGATATCTGTTCTCTGAAAACACAGGTCAGCAACCACTTTAGGTCCTTACAGAAATGGGTTTCCTTTTATGACTTTGGACTTCATACTCTGGTAGTTTTGCCGTTTTCTTCTGCCCTCACTATGGTAACACAGACCCTCATTTATTTTGAATCTGTGCAGGAGGGAGTCGTTGCAATTTTCAGGGTTTGTCTATCCACAAGTCAACTGGAGGGGAGCGGGGGGTTGGACCCAGACCAATCCAGATCCAACTCACGGCCTCACAAAATACACTCCATCCGTGTATTATCGCGAGTAAAGTTCACTCCTCACGAGATGCGGTCATGCTGCCCAGGCCCCGTTGATGGATCTCTGCATATTTAACCTCAGCCACAAAATATGAGTACTTGAGCTCTCAAGACACCCCCGGTACCTGAATATCAGCCAAGAAGTGGAGCGAGGCTGCAGCATCGCAGAGCTGGCCTGAGAGCACGGGGACATTTGCCGGGGCGAAGATGGATGCATCGCATTTCTTAACAGGTCTGCTTTTTTAAAAACCTCTGTATTAACATCCTACGGCACCATTGCCAAAAACATAAAATTCCAAAGGCAAATCCCCTCCGTTCCAGCGCTGCCAGGACTGGGCTGACTAGGCTCCGCCTGGGGACTGTAAACTGCCACAGTTGCTTCTAGCAGGGAGCACAAAGCCCACCCCATTAGTTTCAGCCACAGGACCAACCGACTCTCAAGCTGCTTCTCGCCAGGAGTGTGGGTGGGCAGCGGGCAGGGTCCCAACGCGACAACTAGATTCAATTGACTGTAACCCAGAATTTTTTTAAGTGGCTTTTTTGGACGATGGTACCCAGCCTCCCCCCCACCCCATCCTTCATCCTTTCTAACAGTTATGCACCCGGAAAACAAAGCGATGGGGAGGGGGAGGGGGGGTGCATTGCTGCAGCCAGTGTGTGCCAAATACAGTTAAGGGTGGAGAGGGAGGTAGGATTGGAAAGGGGGTAAAAATCAAGTCACTTTCAATCAAGTGTCACACCTTTAAATAGTGGTTAAATCTTTGCATTATGCAGCTCATCCCTTTACAACATGGGGTTCCCTTAGAGAATTCCCTGTTTACACTGGGAATTCCTCCAGGGCCGCATCAATAAAGCTGAACAGATGTCAGGGTGGAATGCCAGCGGCAGTGGCTGTTGTCAGGGGTACTGGGGAGGGAGGCACAGAACAATGAGCGAGGCATCTGCTACACAAAGACTCACGCGTGGGTCAGGCTCTGCCAGTGTGTAGAGATTCCACCCTACCCTTTGTCTGGGCACATTGCCTTTCTTGTTTCTCGATGACAAGGGTTGACACATGTCACCCGGCCCTATCAGGAGCGTTATTTGTTTGCCGCTTGCATATGCACCAGTGTCTCTGACCTCCCCCGCATGCATCTCCACCAAATGCGAGCAACGCGGAAACTCTCCAGCGCTTGCCCCAGTCTAGGATTTCATTATGCACTTTGAGTCGAAAGTGGGATGTAGATGTCCTTCTTTTTAATTAAAAACATGATTGATGAGATTTAACTGACAGTAGGAAATGCAATTTAAATATTCCTTAAAGAGGCACTAACCCTGTTTGCGTGGCGAGGGTTGCGTCCGGCTCCAAAGTTGCAACCGGCAGGAGAAAGGAAATTAAAATAAAAGCCCGTTAGAGCCCGCTGGCTGTGCAAGGGTGGTAACGCGAGGCAGCATCTGCAGCGTGTAACCAGAAACTTATGCGCATTAGGAGCTAATGTGAGGTGTTACTAACGTTCACCGTGATGAAAGGCAGCAGATGAGAGGGGAGGAAAGTGGTAGGTGAGCATGTCCAAGCCAAAAACAACCAGTTCACCGTATTTTTAAGGGACAGTAGGCTTCGAAAAGACCTTATCCCCAAACTCCCCATTTGACCGCCCCGCAAAAATGGTCTTTCCCCTCGCTGCTGTGTCGTTGGGCTTCTCCACCCCGGCTCCTCTCCCCAGATGCCTTCCCTACAGGGTCCTTTTAAAATCTGTGTTGTAAGCTAAGTCCTCAGTGCCTGGGACCGTCCTTCTGCAGCCTGGACTTAGGCTGAGGGTCTAAGGCAAACAGGAAAGCATTCACAGTTTTGTTTTAAAGGCCTTCTCAGATTCACTCCCGCAGCGACTGCTAAGTTATCAGCAAAAATTATGCGAACCACAAGACACGGCAACGCACAAATCATGGGAACCCCGAAACACGCTCGTCAGAGGCCGGAGTAAGTTTTTCTAATAGCAAGACCTTGGCCTTGGTGTTTTCAATCTAGAAATAATAGATGAAGTTGAATCTTGGTCTGTGTTAAAATAGTATTGACTTAAATACCAACGCCAATAGCAATTTAACATTTATTTTCAAAACCAATCTCCCTTTCTCTTTCTTGGTATCATTCACAAAGGGATTTTTTTTTTTTTTTTTGGTTGTTGTTTCGGGGATGTTTTGTTTTGTTCTGTTTTGTTTTCCATGGAAATAGTTATGTTCTGAGAAACAGCAACTTGGGATTTTAAAAAAAGAGTACTTTCCTAAAAGTATATTCAAGAACAGCCGAGTCCACACTCTCGAACCCTACTCACAGCGTAATCTTCGAACGTTTTTCCTACCTAAAGATTTTATTCTAGGTTTCCAAAATCCCCGAAAGATGCCGCACAGCTTCTAGATCTTTTCCACTTAATTCCTAATTAAAGACCGAGAAAAAGGAAAGCTTTTGTTGAAATGCTTGGATTCGAGGAAAGGAGGTTACAACTGGAGTTGATATTGGTGAGTATTTAACTAGCAAAGGTTAATTAGAACTGCAGGAATGAGATGTAAAATAACGGATTCTGATCAATTGATTAATGAGATGTCAGGAGGTACAAGAATTCACCTTTGGGAGAAACATGTTAAAAATGAAATATATTTGCAGAGCCATAATGTCTTCCCTCTTATTTAGTTTATTAAACACTAGGAGCAGCTGGATGTTTTTCTATCTGTGACAATCTGCAGAAAATTACGGCCCCCAAATCCACCAAAAGTAGCACCAAAATGTCACCCAGTCTCCCCTAACACCCATAAAAGTGAACAAAGTCTCGAGGAAGAAGCTGAAATCTCCAGCGGCCCCCTCTCCCACTCCTCTCTGGCCTCTCTCCCCGTTCCTTCTGCATGCTGGGCTCAGATTCATTTAAAAGATAAGTGGTTTTGAAATTCTGGATTAGAAATTATTAAAATCGGGCATGTTACACCCATTCTGGATTTATTGATTCATTAGCCCCGTATCAATTTCACCGTTGACATGAGTGACGCGCTGGGGGAAAGGGTCTCGCAAACGCTTTTCCTTTTTCACTTGATGTTGCTGGTGAACAAACAGATCCCCTGTTTGCGGCATCGATGCTCTTTGTCACAATAAACCCCAGTATATTATGTTTATATATGTCCTTCAGGCATGTCACAACAGTTTGGCATTCTGAGCGGCTCTACCACTGTGTACATTAAATAGTCATGTAGTTACATTAAACAGTGGGGAGTTCACACTTCACAACCACTCAGTGTTTTAAAACAGATGTGGGCTGTCTGTTGTCAGACTCCAGTGGAAAAACTCAGAAGGATCTGGGTGGGAACACAATCTCCAAATGATTGAGGGCTCCCCCAATTTTCCACCCACGTTCCTCCACCCCCTACACTAGAGGTTGAGGGTGAGAGAGGTTTGGGGGAAAGGAAGAGGGAAAAAGGTAGGGGGCAGGAAGCCACAACTTTTATGTCTTCTAGAACAGAGATGTGAAAAAAAAGAATTCAGAATTCGGAATAGTTTGTGGCATGGAATATTTTGAGCGGGGTGGGCTCGCTGGGGTGTCGTGGGATTTACTGACAGGAGAATTTTTGACAGTTGATGGACAGATGAATTCCGTCATGGAAGCGTTAGTCGAAAGCGGCAAGGCCAGATGGAAACTCACAGCTTGTCTTTAATATTAATTTTCTTTTTTTTTTTTTTCAGGAGATCAGAATTCCCTAATTCCCTAAAATGTTTCAATGCATCTTGAGGTATTATTTTTCAGATGCCTTTCTCCACCTACTCTTAGTACAAGTGTTCCTTTGTGTTAATGTTATGTTTCCTCCCTTACTTTGAAAAAAAAAAAAAAAGCCTAATTTGTTCTTTTTCTTTCCTTCCTTCCTACCTTCCTACCTTCCTTCCTTCCTTCTCTTCTTTCTTTCTTCTTTCTTTCTTTCTTTCTTTCTTTCTTTCTTTCTTTCTTTCTTTCTTTCTTTCTTTCTTTCTTTCTTTCTTTCTTTCTTCTTTCTTTCTTTTTCTTTCTTTCTTCCTTCCTTTCTTCTTTCTTCCTTCCTTCCTTCTTTTCCTTCTTTCTCTTCTTTCTTTCTTTCTCTCTTTCTTCTTTCTTTCTTTCTCTTTCCTTCCTTCCTTCCTTCTTTCTTCCTTCCTTCCTTTTTCTTTTCTTTCTTTCTTTTTCCTTTTTGCTCTATCTGTACAACTGTTAAAATTTTGCCTTCATTTCCAGCAAACACAGAAGATAAATATAGGAACCCAGTAAGATACTAAATCTAAAAATGAGAAATCCATCCAAAGCAATTGTGACTTTGAGCTTCGACAGCTGAAGGAACTAACGATAAGATTTTCTTTGTGGCTGAATGAAACGCATGAACTCTGTGTGCTGTCACAAGGATGGAAGGGACCACCATGTTCAGGGTGTCCATCCTCTGGACAGTAAGAACGAAGTCATCTACTCTGCTGCAGGATGCAGTGGGGACAGAGCTGGACTGAGACTCAAAGGCCTGACCTCTGGGCTTGGCTCTGCCTGGCTCGCTGAGCTGTGTAACATGAGGCACTACAACTGCCTGGGTGTCGGTTTCCTTATTTGAAAAACACAGTCAGCACTGCCAGGAGGCAATGAGTCCTCAGTGATGTCTACAGTTCCCCGCAGCGGACCACAGACCTGCTAAGGGAAGAATGGCCTGTTCATATCAAGAAGTCACAACCGCTGCTTTCCTCGCTTCACTGCTGAGCTTCTCAGAGACCCTGGCCATCCCTCCACGGCTGCTTAGAAAGCGAGACAGTGCCCCTGTGTTTCTTCCCAGTCTTTTTCCTGCTGTTCCACACAAAACACAACCACCGTGCACTTTCCTGCTGCAGAGACATCACTCATAAGTAAATATCTAATAATTAAAAAAGTGAGTGGCCCAGGGTGACATTCCATATTCCAACCAGACAAAGCCCAAGTGCCCCTAACTCTTCTGCTCTGTGACCCTTCTCCCCTCGTTCCTTTACTGTACATCACTGGAGCCACTCAAGCTGAGAACAGCACTTCAAAACTCAGAGACACTGCTTCTGTGTCTGTGTATTACCTATTTTCCTAGTATTGTTTCAAGTTCAATGTAAACACACTAATGTAGGACAGCTTTCCCCAGTTTCCTGACACATCACTTTGGTTATATGTTGGCTGTGTGTGTGTGTGTGTGTGTGTGTGTGTGTGTGTGCGCGTGCGCGCGCGTGTACATGTGTGTTAATGAGTTTGTCTTGGTCAACCAGAAAAACCTTTTATGATGAATGTAATGAAAACATTTATTAGCTAAACCAAGGAATCCAAAACAAAGCAATGGATTGTGGTTTGTTGGAAAAATGAAGCAGGGGCTTCCCAACATCAGCTGAAAGACTATTTCTACGTGGCTCGGCAGGGGTACTGCGGCAGTCGTGAAACCCCATGTCATAAGTTCTCATCCTCCTCTGATGTGTCCCACTATAGGACTGGGGAAAGTGACTTCACTTTGTTCTTTCTCTTCATCTGTGGAGCAGAGGGAAGGTTATGAAGCTAGACAAGAGAGGACTTGGAAAGGGAACTCATGTAAGTAAGTTTAGATGGGTTAGGATTCCAGAAGTTGGGAAGAAGGACCAGTGGGCAGGATTTACCAAGGAGCAGATCTGGCTCAACACGAGCAAAACATGCTAAAGTGTAACACTGCTCAAGGTCAAAGTCAGCTCCCTTGTTAGGCAAGCGATCCCTACCGTGATAACGAATCCATTGTCAAAGATGCCACAGAGGGAATGTCTGCATGACTCAGTGTGTTGGCCTAGGTGACATCTAAGCCCCTTCTAATTGAAAATATGTGTATATGTGATGATTCTAAGATGCAGAGCTAGTCAGTGTTTCCCAAACTACTTGGAAATATAGTCACAAAGAATAGACTCTTAGAACTGGAGAAGATCTTGGGGGGAAATAAATCTCTGGGCAGCCCCACATTCCTCTGAAGCTAGTGCAAAGCCAGGGTTAGCAATGACTTATATCTGAAGACATCATATGAAATAGTTTTTCATATGCCTCTTTCGAGCATCACAGCAACCTTCTGAGGTGGGACCTACAAGCTACACATTATACTGATGGAGAAACCAAAGGCAGAGATGAGTTGCATTAAGTCCAGGCAGTAAGCAAGCAGAAGGATCAGGGCTGGGACTCCAGGCAGACACCGTCCCGAGCTGCTCCCTTATCTCTTTGGCACTTTCCTTCCCAAGATCGCTGAACATTTCTCTTAGACTCATTCTTCCCTCCGCATCCCAGAGATCCGCGTTAGTATGACCAGCATCACACTAACTCATCAGTTACCAGAGACGGAAAGGTACTTCTAGGGCCATTTTCCTCCGTTCTTTTGTTTTACCAAAAGGGAAAAAAAAAAAAAAAGGAAACTGAGGCTTGCAGAAGTCATCATTTAGCGGACCCTCTGAAATGAAAACCTTGATTTCTACTTGGTTCCTCAAAGACCCTAAAACAGGCACCCGCCCCCTTGACCAGGCAAGTGATGATTTAAACCAGGTGAGTGCAAGAATGATTTCATTCACTGCGTTTTTCCATGTGCCTCTTGAGGGAGGGCATGTGGAATATGTACATGTAGAGAGAGACCCCCATCCACCATTGCCTCCCCCTTTCTCCCGCACATGGTAGTCTAGTAAACGTTTGCCAGCTATTTGTAAGGCTGACAGCAAGGATTATTTTTCCCATGTGCCAAACAACTTCATCCTAAAGGAAATATTTCACTCTGGCAAGATTTAATAACAATTACAATGATACTTTATATAGCACTCTATTTCTAAAATATTTTTTCAAGCATTATTTCTTTAGTTAGTTGATACGGTGTGACACCAAACCTCAAGGGTGTGCAGTGGGGTCAAGGCATCCTCTCTGGGCCCTGGGGCCTCCCCACCCCCATGCTTCCACTGCTTGGGTGGTTGGATGACAACTGGTGTCCTGACCTCATTGCTACCCGCCTCCTTTATGTTCACCTTTCCCATCTGACTTTTTTTCACAGGGGATGGTACTGGATGGGACAATAGCACAACAGAAGAAGCCAAGGAGCTTGGGAAAGGAAGGGTAACAGAAATCATGGCTCCTCTACCATCTGACCCCTTAGTCTGTGCTTTATGCCATGGAGAAGCATTACAGAGACCCAGGTTGACCAGAAGTCTTCAACTACATTCCTGGACTGCTGGCTGCTGTCAGAAGAGTTGCACCCATGGCCCACTGGCCCTGTCCTCTTCCTCTCCTTCTTTACAAAATTTCCCTCTGTCACCAAACTTTTTTTTTTGGTAACACTGTAATAAACTTGTTAAAATGTAGTGGGAGTGTGCAAAGTGAAACATTTCCGTTCCTAAGATGGCCTGAACTTTTATTCTATTTTTGGCCATACTGTGGCTAAATTATGGATCACCTGTTCATTCAACAAATGTTTATTGAGTATCTATTATTTGCTCAGCACTGCGCTGCAGGCAGGAAAGGGAAAAGCATGTTCCTGCCCTCGGGGAACTCATGATCCAGTGGAGAAGATGGACATTGGAGAGAAACTTGTAAGATGGTATCTTGAGACTCAAGACAGAGGTGAGCCCACCATGGAAAGTCTTAGAAAGAACAATGGATCCCATCAGGAGACACAGAATGAGCCCCAAGCATAGCTGCCGGTTTGAAAACTAACCCTGTAACCGCCACCTCCAGCAACTGTATCCTAATATAACCTTTTTGTAGTTGCCTTTGGTGTGTATCTTGGAGGAAGGAGGTGTGGTTAGATGGTCGGCTGAATCAGGCACCTTTTTTCAGATAAATGTATAATTCAGGCCCTCAGTATTATGTTGGACCATTGTCAGTCCTCAACCTGGGGAGTAAACAAGATCTGCAAGAAAAAGAGGTGTTTCCAGGGAAGCTGGAAACAGACGGACAAGGCATAAATCCTACAATGTAGTTAAGCATTCAATTTCTTTAATCTTTTTAAGATGATCTGTAATTTGTGTTTGGTTCGGTTGTAGGATGCTTTTTGGAGACATTCATAATTTATAGTTTTGAAAACTGGTAACAAAAAACATTTTCACTTTGGGAAACAAGTAAGTAAGAAAGCAAGCCTGGGCTTGTGGGGTGACCACCAGGTACGGGAAGAGTGTCGGTTTGTGGATTCACCGCTTTGCAGTCACTCTGGGTGCTCACTCTGGGCGTGTATGTCCACGATGCAGTCGGACACTGCGAATGGCTAGCACTGTATGCCTGTCAATGTGCCCTCGCTTAGATCATGGGAAATACTGAAGGGTTCTTCTGAGGGACTTAACTGTGCCTTAGTACTTGACATGAGAAAAAAATAAATAGATAGATTACACATGACAAATGTCATATATCAGGAATAATATGTAAAGATGTGTAATATATTAAACTCCATAAATGTTTATTGGATTAATACATCTACCAACATATTCATTAATTACAGCAGCTCCCCTTCCAGTGCCTTGGATTTTGGCAGCTGCTCTGACACAGTAAGAGGATTTTATAGCCATCTCCTCCCTTTACTCGCTTTCTTATATTCTCAATCCTCCCCCAAACCCCTGTTCTGCATTCTTCTTCTCCCCGTTCCAGGGTTGAGCTTTTTGTTACCTAGAAGTTCCTGGGTCCTTAAAAGAGTCTGAAAAACGGTCCGGCTAGGTCCGTTTCAGGGCTGCGAGAAGCTGCAAACTCCTCCACTCAGTGAGAAGCAAGGCTTAAGCTGCCGTGTCCTGGAAACCCGCTGTTTGCCTCTTCCTTTGCTGGGAGCAGCATTCCTCCGGTACTTGGGGGCTTCCCAAGCCTTTTACAGTCATTAGTAAGCGGACACAACATCCCCGTGGGGCTTCTCCCCCTTTCAGAGAGGCTCCACGGAGATTAGCTGCTGTGTAAGGTCACCCAGAGCAGAGTTTAAGCCCGAGCCCCTTCTCAGGCGCCTGGAGAGATACATAGAAGGCAAAATCGCTCTGGAAATGGAAACTGAGAGCCTTTTCTCACTTGACCTAAGCCTAAATTGGAGATTTTACACACGTCTCCTTTCCTTGTAATTAAGGGAGGAGGCGGGGCTTCAAGGCCCAGGGCCACTGGGAGAGCGGGGCTGCCCCTCTGTCCCTGCTGCCTCCCTTTGGCGACACAGAACTCAATGACTATGGTATACGCTCTTCTGTTGGTCAGAGGCTGCCTTGTGGGCTTGGCGTGAACAGGTTGGAGGATGGTTTGTAGACACATGCGTGGTGTGTAGTGCATGTGGTGTGTTGTGTGCGTGGTGTGTAGTGTGCATGGTGTGCTGTGTGTGTGGTGTGCGTTCAGCCTCGGTGAAGGGGCAAGTACCTCGAGGACAGGATTTTCCCTCCATGAAACGTGCCTGCAAACTAGAGTTGATCTTCAAGAGGAATTTGCCAGGGCTCTTTTCTCTGTGCGCTTCAGCACCTTGTCTCAACTGGGTAGGGGCAGAATGGGACTAATGTCCAAATATTTGTTTCTTCGAAGGAATAAAACTGTTAGACAAGAGTAGACTCTGGAAGCCATGTCTGATGGGAACATCTCATTGAAAAACGAGGCTTCCTGACTCCTAGTTCTCTGTCCCTTTCTCTCTCCCATCTTGCTAGCACAGCATCATGGACCTGGTTGGTCTTCAAAAAAGTAGATGGTGACTGCTTTAGTGCCAGAGATCTGGCTCCTAGGTTAGGTGACAACTGTCCACCTCTTAAAATTGGACCCTCTGGGTTTACATGGGAAGCTGGACAGCCCCAGAAAAATGCAGTTCTTCCCAGTATAATTCCTAACCCAAATGCCGAAACGCTAGGAGAGGGGCCTATTTTGATAGGAACATTCTGGAACATTCTTCTCCTCCTTCCCATTCCTTGTTGGAAATAGAGCAGAGTAAGATACCAGAGGATTCCCATGATTATCCTGATACCCTGAGGGACCACACCTGTCCTTATCAGCTTTCAACCAGAGGAAAAAGACCTGGGGGAGCATGGGGCCCAGGATGCTCCAGATTTGAGGCCCCCCAGCTACACCCCAAATGGACTCTTGTTCCCCCTGCAGAAACGTCTGTCTGAACATATGGGCTTAAAAACGAGGACATCTCCATAAAAAATTCATCTCCTTAAACATTTTTGACTTAAGTGATGCTAAGCTCTTGTTCTTTGCTCAGCTTGGATTGGGTGCTCCCTGGGGATAAGAGAGAAGCAGAAGTAGGGTTCCAGCTCTCCAAGGAGCCACAAGCTAGCGTGACTTAGACGACAGAGAGCTAACCAGAAACTTACAACCTACCATCTATAGACAACTTGGAAACCCAGCATTCAGATGAAGTAATCTTCCTCATCTCTGCACCCCTAGGAACATCTCCTACCCTGTGTCTCTTTAGACCTCTGGTATTGCCTGCTTGACCAGCTCATTCCTCATGGCTGCCAGTCCTCTGTCCCCTGAGAAGACTAGGAGTTTTCATAGGCAAAGGTCAAAAGATGCTGTTTGCATCCCTCTGAGCACAGTACATGGTTGGCCCTCAAAGAATGTACGTGATGATTCAGTTGTTAAGCGCAGTGGTGTATCCAGCTGAGGACTCGGGGCCTTAGAGGCATCCTGACTTGCGGCCTCTGTTGGAGAGGAGAGGATGCCTGCTCTTAAGAAAGTTGTTTAACTCTTTGGGCTTCAGGTGCCTCAAATGCAAAACCAAACAACAGATTGGACTTTATGACCCAAGAGTTTGATACGTGAACTTATTCCATGCGATTGTCTTTCAAGCATGTGAAGATTGCTTTATTGCCCCCTCTCCTCCCACCTCAGACTCCTTTACTCCAATCTTCTCCAGGTCCATGACCTGGACTATGGGTCCTGGTGACCTCGTTTCAGGGCCTGCATGATTCTAATTCTCTCTTTGTCATGGGCTCAGCGTGTCAGTATTCTGCCGTGGCCCCAAAGATGACCCTAACACCTACTTACGCATTATTGCATGTGAGCTTCTTTTAGGCCGTGTCTCCCTCAGTCCATGTTTACGTGGTGGTCTGACCAGGGACTTTCTAACATTTCTTCCCCTCTAGAACTCGGTGTGTTGCTGCCTTCAGGGGCAGCTAGGCTAAGAGAACCCAAGCAAAGATGCCACCCTCTTCTGTATTTCTCCTGCATCTTACTCTCATTTTATTCAAGCTCTTGGCTTGAATGGATCCTCTTGTATCTCCTGGTTAGAGAAGCAAAAAGAGTTTTTGCCCAGGTTCACCCAACTCTGAGAGTCTCTTGTCCCAAAATCAAGATGTGGGGAGAGTGGCATCATTTGTACAGAATCAACGATTTCTTTCTTCCTCTACTTTATGTCTCTTTCAACTTCAGCTGTGTTTGGCTTCAGGGGTACAGTGAAAGCCTGTGGAGTTTGTTTCTGATAATGCCATCCTTTAAGGGCCCCTGAATAATGGGTCTATAATTGGGATTATGGGGGGAAAAATACAGAGAGTTGGAAGGAAGGTCACCCTGATTCCAGCTCTGTTAAATTTTTAATGCTGCTGGAGGGTAACTAAATTGATTGAGGAGGAAAGGAAATTATATTCCTGGTGTTATACAAGAATTCAAGACTCCTGAACTTCCTAGAATGGTCTTTCTTTCATGCCAAAGGCAGGAAAGCCTTTTATTATTAATAAAGAATGCTGAGGTGTGGCCTTAGAACGAGCACAGGGCTGGTCCAGGGCGAAATCCAGGGTGAGAGCAGAGCAGCACACCGTCTTGGTGGCTTGCCTGCTGAAGCACCAGGAAATCCTCACGGACCAAAAGCATCTCTCCCACTGCCTGGTATGATGGGGGAATGCCACCATGGGAATAAATCATTTCTGATAAGGCGTTCTTCAATTTCCAGAATCTCCTATTAAAGCGTACCCTCTTAGAATGGCCAAATCTCCTAAGCTTTTATCGGCAACCGTGTATTTGGAATGAGGCAGCAGCTAACTGAGAAGAAATTCCCTCCGGGAGTGGGACACAGTGAGTGTGCGCCCAGATCAGGGCAGGCCGAGGAGGACACATGTGAAAGAGACCAGCACATAAACACCTTGGGAACAAGACCTGTACCGTATTCACGACCACATCTCCAAGGCCTGGGATGGCGTCACCTACCATACGTAAAAACGCCTGCTGAGAGAGAAGTGAACAAAAAGAAAGTGGAAAAGTGCCAAAGACTTCCCAGCTCTCCAAATAGTCATCTGGGCTGGTGGGGCAAGGCAACTGCCACTCATGGGAAAGATTGATTCTTCTGGATTCTACAGAGACGGCATCTGTGTCCTCCACCCACCCCGTCTCCATGACCTAAACCAGCAGCTACTCCCAAACTATCCTCAGGATGACATCACCCTCAATAGCCAATCCGTCAACCGAGGCAGAAACCCGGAGGGCAGCCCAGACTTCTCCGGCTGCCTCACTTTCGCATCCATTCAAATCCTGCTGATTCTGCCTCAAAATAGCTTTCAGGCTTGCCGCCTACTCTCAGAGTCCACTGCTATGCCTTTGTTCAAGCCTCCATCACTTCTTGCCTGAATTAGCCAAAGGTCCCTTAGTCGGCTGCCCTGCTTCCAGGCTCTCCCCTATACACAATCCTGGCTCCACACTCCACCTCTTAGTCAAAAGCAAATTCATTCAGGTGACCTTCCCCCTGCCTTAAAATGTTTAAATTCTTGTTCAGCCACCCCCAACACCACCACTGCATTCAGACCAGGGTCCATACTTGGCCTAGGAGTCCCTTGGTAACTGACATCTCCCACCCTCCCCAGACTCAGCGTGAGCCCTACTGGAAGTTTTGCAATGCAGCGCAGCCTCCTTCTCTTTTGCACATCCTTTGTTGTTCCTTCTACCTGGATGCCATTCCTGAGTTCTCCTTCCCTGCTTTGGTAACCTTCCTTTATTCCTCACCCAGTCTGGGCTTCACCCACTCTGGGAAATTATCCATGATTCCACTTTCTTCCGAGGCAGAGGTAGTAGGTGCCCTTCCTATAAATTCGGTATAGACCTTCGATAAACACTTCCATGCTCTTCTGTCATTTTTGGTTTCTTTGTCTATTTCCCTAGCTGAACTGAGACCCTTGGGAGAACAGGGTGACATTCAATGTACCCAAAGAGCCGAAAGTCTGTTACATGGACAATGTGCAATAAACGTTTCTTAAGGGCATGAGTGATGCCAGAAAGTTCTTCCAAAGAACTTGGTTGGCCAAGCATGCATGCATTCATTCATTCTAGAGTCATTCTCCAAGTCTCCCCTACTTGGGAGGTAGAATCTGATTAGAGGTTAATCCTAAGGGAACGGGTTTTCTCAGTGACTTGATTTCTCCCTGGCCTGTCTTGAAGCAACCAAAAATGACAACGTGCAGTGAGTGTCTCTCCTGCCACACACACTCGCCCCGGCTCAGGGGTTCTGTGGATGAGTGAAAACTCTAACGTGTTATTTCTCTGGAGAGCAGGCACTGTTACTCTGGGGAAACAAACCAATCCTGTGACTCTGAACGAGCAACCACGGAGAACAGCTTAGAAGACAGTTGGCAAGAGGCGCTCCTTTCCCTGATACCCCTCAGGTCCAGAGGAAGCAAACCAGCTCATTGCTTTACCTTCCCCAGTTACAACGTCTTGTGAGGCATGGGCCCAGGGTCCCACTCTAATTACACCCTGTTTGAGTAGGAAACGAAGCTCCTGATCGCTTTCCTAAATCTCAAACTGACGCGACATTTATAACTACATTAAAAAGGAAATGCTCATTGCTGTCTGTGTGCCTTTGCTCGAGATAATTGTACAGTGATAACACTTTTGAGGGGGCCTGAGGCCCTTCCCAAAATGACAGAACAGAACCGTGACTCATAAAGGAAAGGAAATAGTGGTCCCTCCTTGAGCCCTGAACACCAGGGAAATAAACAGAGCCTTAACTGAAAGATGAACGCATCTCACGGAGCTCCCGAGTTTGGGAACTCTGGGGGTTCTCAGGTCTAATCCTGCATTGGCGCTCACTGCCTCGGCCTTTTCTTATCTCTGCGAAAGGAGGCCAGCCAGGGTGTGCCTTGAATCCAGACTCCGACTATGGCTGCAGACTCCTGGGCAGCCGGGGGGTTACTGCAAATGATCTAGGAATCCAAACACTCACCAGATAGCACAGCTAAGCAAAAAGTAGGGCTGGCACAGCTATGCCCTTCTGTTTTCAAATGTTCTCAGTCATCTTCATCCTCATCATCGTTCTCATTTATTGAGGGCTATACAAAGGCCCAGCACTCTCCAACCCTATATATATATTAACTGATTTAATCCTCATAACCACCCATTCTTGTTCCTATATGATAATTGAGAACAGAGGTATGGAGAGGTCAAGTAACTTGCCCACGGTCACACAGCTAGAAAGAAGCAGAGTTGCAATTCAAGCCAGACAATCTGGCTCCAGCGTGCCTGACAATTGCTGTATTATGATACTTCCTCCATTGCCCAGCTAAGAGTTATTAAAAGCACCCCCATCATCAGGTTGGGAATCCGATGATTTCTTTATATTCGCTCTATTTAACAACAGGCCTCACATAGTTTGGAACCACTAACTGGGCTAAATAAAAACGTTGCAGACCTGCAAGACCCTGATAAAACATTCCTCCTACCAATCCTGAAGTTGGCCATCAGAGATCCCCGCCGTGAGTTTAAAGGTGGCCCTCTTCGCGTTCTTTTAAAATGCAAGGGCCTTAACAAGGTCAAGTTACCCTGAAGTACCCTAAAAGACGTCACTAGTACCTTAGCGTGAGTGAAGGTTCCGGATCATTCCTTCATCAGCAGGAAAGAAAAAAAAAAATCAAGGACATTAGAAGAATATTATGGGAAGTAGAGGAAGAGGGGGTTGGGAGTACGGGGAAAAGAAAAAAAGGGAGATGGTCCTGAAAGGATGGAAAGCGACCACATTTGGAGGAGGCCAGGGAAGACAAAAATAAACTTGGCCTACTTCACAGTTTTGCCAAGAGCTGGCCTAGGGGCATTCATCAGTACCACACAGGGTGACATTTTGGGTGACATGTTTTAAAATCAGTTAAGGGGTAAATCATTATTTCTAGAAGCATTAACCTCATCACCTTTTGAAATAAAAACTGTACCAGTAAGCAAAAGGCCAAGCAGATCTGAGGCTTCACTTGAGGAAGACAACAGGGCAGAGCTTGTCCATCTAGAAACGTATTAATGAACATCGTCTGATGAGCAGCTTTGATAAAGGGCAGCCTCCTTAATCAGAGCATCTGAAATGAGCCACCCCCCTAAACTGGCTGTCTTCCCCCTTTATCACTGACTGATAAATAATAGAATGCTAGGCTCCTTTACTTTTGCAAAGACCTGTCTTCCATTAAGCTCATACAGTGGTCTCTCAAATTCCATATTTGCTAAAACAAGTTGGCTGCCATCACCCATGCCCATCCCATATCAGATTTGTACACAGTTATTAAAACGAATAATAGAAATGTACAAAATTGGTCTCATTTTTCAATTACAATGAAGAGCTGGAAAGCACATGCAGAATCTTTGCATAAAGGATGCATCTGCGACACAAGGGTCCTCAGAATCTAAATGCTCCCGTGTTCCAGAAGGCTCCTGGGGGCTGAGGCAGGCAGCCAAGCCACCTTTGATCACTGCCCTGAACAGCTCATCTAGTTTGGTCAAAGAGGGACAGAAGTAACCATTAAGGACACCTTATCCATTGCCGCATCTGAGTATTGATGCTCAGGAGAAAGATTTACTAGAGCTAAATGAATAACAAAAACAGTGTGTCTTCTTCAGGGAGGAATGGGTTAAAGTCTGTTAAACCATTGACCCAGGGTCAAAGATGTCACCATAATTGGTCATCACCCGCCTCAGGCATAGAACCACAATCTTAGGGTTTTGGCAACCTTCAGGCAATCTTTTCAATGGCTTGGTGCTCCAAAATGTACCAGAAATGCGTAAGTCATAGGCCAGTTAACAAATGAGGCCAATCCTCCACAATTTTAACATAAATAGATATAAAGAAACCAGAATAAAATAAGCACAATTCAGAAATGAAATAAAAGTAAAAGGGCTTTCTTTCCTTCTCCACCCCTACTTTGAGCTGATACCCCAGCCCAGAACAAAGTAGTTTTCACACATTTTCAAAGAAAAAAAAAATCTCTGAGCATGCTGTATGTCCTTCTCCCCAAATGAAAACCAAAAATAGATGCTGCTTCCCTAATCTATCTGATTTGGAAATTATTTGGCATTTTTAGAAATTGATTTTTCCAGTCAATTAAATTAGCCAGTAATTTGATATCACCATCTTATTTCATTATATAGAACACATGCTGAAATGGCACACAACCTCATTTTCATTTATTATTTTTGCAAATTTAGTACTCATAAAAAGGTGTTGGATTGACAGTGCCAGCAGCTAGACTCTCCCCTGCTGGCTGGGAGAAGCGGCTGTGGGAGCTGGGGCCCAGGCCCGTCCAGGCCGGGATTACCAGCTGCGAGCGCAGGGCCAGGTCCCACGTTGTACGGGCCTTTATTCTCTGCTCCAGAATCCATCCAACTGAATGTGATAAATGGCGCCACCACTGGATGGAATCCACCCCCTCACTTCTCAGTGGCCACCTGGTATTTCTATGATGCCTCTGTCCAAAGAATTTTTAAACACGTTCCAAGTCATCCAACTCAGTTCTCCAACCCTTTGAGACAAAGACAGATCTTTGAAAGCCTGGAAATTCACTTGGGAGGAGAGAGGACACACACACACTTTGCTAGAGACGAGATGAGTGAGTTTCTGCTTCTCTGCAGCTTCTCAGGCTGTATTGTTATGCTCTATCCCAGGGAGAGTGAGGCTGAAGATTTCTTTTGGCTGCACAGGTTCCTAGGAAGAAATGAAAGCCCCACGCGTTTCCTGGGTAAGCAACAGCACAGAAAGGAGGAGCAACAGCTTCAAGCGTGCACCCTAAGACAACAAGGCAAGGTCCTTTAAATTAACATTCAGGGTTCGTCAAGAAAGATACCTTTGTTTAATCATTTTTAATATGGAACTCTGAACAGTGATCAAAGGGGGGTCTGTTAATAATTACACCAGGAAGGCGGGCACATAAACCAGGACTGTCCAGGGCTACCTGGGACGTGGGCTCTCCCTACATATGTTGAAATTTACAAAGCACCTGGGCAATTGTTAGGTTCAGAACCGTTACATCCCGTTTCAGCCTTCTGCCCCCCTCCCCCAGTCTGCTACATTCCCGCCTTCTTGCAGACTTTGTTAATTTCTCCCAACGTCCATGCCTAAAGTATCCTTCCTAACCTGCCCTTCCTCCAGGCAAATCCTACACTTTAGTTAAAACCCAAATGAATATCCATCTCTCCCACACAGCTCTTTCTGCCTAGTCCAACTCATTCTATTCTTTCCTCTTTCAGAATTTTAAAAAAGTATTTATTATATATATCATATAACACAGCTCCGACCTGCAGAATGCTTTGGGATCGTTCCTGTTTGTTGTGTGAGTATGAAGTTCTCTTCCCAATTAGGCTGTGAAGCCCGGGAGGGCTGGGATCTGTCTCAAGCTTCTCTTGCATCCTCCACAGGAGACAGCCTCACACCTTATTCAAGATGTTGAGACGGGAAAACAAACAAGCAAACGAACTTCACAGAGACCACCCAGTCCAGCTGCAGATCAAGAACCTGAAGCCCAGAGAAAAGCCCCCTTCCTGAGAGCCTCCCACCCCTAACCCTAATGCAGCCCAGAGTAGGGTCCCCTGTTCTGTGCCTCCATGAGACTTTTGCACACGTCACTGCATGGCACACACCACTGGGGTATTTCTTTACCGTATTAACTTTATCATAATGACTTGATTACTTAGCTGTCCATCCACCATACAGGAAAGTGCTGGAGGGCAGGAATTCTATCAGATATAATTATTATGTCCTCTCTCTCTCTCTATACACACACACACACACACACACACACACACACAAAATAGACACTCAGTAAATGTTGGTTGAATAAATGATTGAAGGAATGAATGAACGCATAGTTCTCCTTAAGGTAATAAAAGAGGCATTAATTGGATTTAACTGGATTACTAAAATTTAGGCAGGAGACAAGAGACAGACTCTTCTCTTCCCTAGACAAGTCATAAGAAGCAGACTGGGATAGCTGATTCCTGGCTTCTGCTTTCCTTCTAGACTGGCTGGCAGAAGCCATTTCCATTGGCCTTCCAGCCCCATGTCGTGTGGGGGCTGCACTCCACTGAGTCTGTACCACCGCCAGCAAGACACTGCTTTGGGCTTCAAATTCTCCATCAGAAATAGGGGGAGGCTGGCTCCAAGGACTGTAGAGTCCCCTCCAACCCCAACTCACTGAGCACCCCTCTGGGTGAATGATGATCTCTGGGCAGGGTGACACACCTCCCCGGGGCTCCTGCTCGCCACGGCCAGGGATTGACAGCTTAGCAGACAGAGCTTCTGATTCTTCCCTCAGCTGCTTCCCGGTGGGAAAGTGAGCTTCACAGTAACACATTAGGTTGCATATTAAACAGATGGGATGCAGATTTGAGACCTCTTAAAGGTTGGGGCTTTTCCTTTTTTTTTTTTTTTATAAGCTGCTGTCAAGGTGTGTTAGTATCTCTTTATTTAAACAGCCTCTTTAGTCTTGGTACACAGAGCTGAGACTCCAAAAAAAACTGAATAGAATAAATAATCTATCATGCTAGCAACATAATTATAAGAACATATGTTAGCTCCGACTAGCTATATTCTAGTCATATTAAGGGTATGTGTGGGAGAGAGAAGGACGGCAGGAGTGTCTCAAAATAGTGCAGGCTGAGGAAGAGTGATATCGGGCTACGTGGGAATTCAGACTGCTTTCCTGGAGCCTCCATTCTGGCATCCACAGCGTCCCGGGGGGCCTCCCGAGGTGGCTGCCTGCTGTGAAATGCAGCCACCTGGGCCTGGGACTCCAGCCGGCATCTTGCTGCTCGGCGGCCCCACCTGCGCACGCCAGCCAAGAAGGGAGTGTTCCGGTTTCACCTGGTGTCTCTCCACCAGGTGCAGAGACAGCACCGGTCCAGGGCGAAAGATCCCCAAGAGACAAGGGCAACAAGTGGGTTTTGATTCTCACAAAAGCTGCATGCTCTGAGGCACTAAAAATTATCCACATATTTTGATGGTCTTCATCAAGGGAGCCAATTGGAGATACACACACAAACACACACACACACACATACACACACACACACACACAGAGTTGCAGCTGCTTCTTCCTCTCTGCTCATCTAGATGTTACCCATGCCTTTCAAGGTCCTACTCACACCTCCCTTCCTGCCCCCACCCACAGCCAGCCCCACCCACCTCCCTCTGGAGAACTCCGGCTCATCTTCAGGCCTCCTGGCCCCATCCCTTCCCACAGGAAGCCTTTCCCCGCTCCCTACATAGGATTGGGTCCCCTGGTTATTTGCTGCCATAGCACCCTGCAGTTCTGGATGATACTAATATTCATTGCACTTTTAATTATACCATGTCTGTCTTCCCCTTATGGATTGCTGTTTCTGCAAAGGTAGGAGCGGGTGCCTAATGTGTTCACCACGGTGACGGCTGCGTGGGCTCAGGGACCTGGGGTCTCCGCGCTGAGGATGCAGACGCACGTGCTGGCCTGCAAGACAGCTGTAAACAAGGTGCCCCGAGACCCGCCCTACGCTGGGAGGATCAGAGAAGGCTTGCAGAAGACGGCCCAGAGCACGTCCTGGAGAACAGCGTGGGGCCGCAGCAGAGTGGAGAATCCACGGGCATCACTGCATCACAGAGAGCCTCGGCTCCGTGCTAGCCTGGCAGGGGCAGGAGCCGGAGGCCGAGGGCCGGTGCATGGGGCTTCCCTCGCAGGCAGGAGGGGTGGCTACCGGGCCCTTAAGCAGAGGTGCAGATGCCTCCAGGTCTGTGCTTTAGGAAGTTAATTGTGGGGCAGAAGAAGTGCCTGGAGACAGGAAGTCAGCTGCAAGGCCATTACATTTGCCGCAGTGAGAGATAAGAGGCTAAATTAGGGTGGAGGCCATGGGAATAGAGAGGAGGAGAAAGTTCCAGAGACATTTAATGGGTAGGATTATTATTTATTTTGTGAGATGCTACGCATTTGGGGGGTCTGAAAAGTAAGGGCACAGTAAGAGATTGAATAAATACTTGCCGGCATTTAAAATACACACACTCACGTGTTCAAGGAACATACATAAAAATTAAAATGGACTTTTACAAAAAGTCTTTTAAAATATTGTTATTTTGACACATTTTCTATATTATAGGTAGTCTATTGATGTTTTTAAAAGAAGAAATAAAGGACATGAAGGAAGGAAAAAGAGTGCTTGTGAGAGCCAAGAGTTCAAAACTTGCCTTCACAAGCCACGTTCAAGGGCAGTTTCAGCTAACTGTCCCTATCCAGGTTGGAGCCCTTTAAAACTCATTTTGGTGACATTTGAGTGCCACTTTCTGCATAGATAAATGAGCATAGGTAGGAAATTGAAGTAGTAATATACATTTTCTCGCTCACCTCCAAAAACATGGTGGGACGTACCTGTAGGTCTGCAGATGGATGGGGAAGGGAGACCATTATTTCTGATCCAGGGACATCAGAGAAAGTGGAAAGGAAGGCTGGAGCCCGACAGGGGGGCAGGTGGCACTGCTATGACAGGGAAGTTTTAGTGGTCACCCACTCTCCAATTCTTACCTAGTTTTCATTTTTAAATGATAACCCTTAAACAGTACTCTTTCCCAAGACGACACACAGGCAACACTGAATGTAATCTAGACTATTATGTCAACAGCACTGATATAGAACACATGACATTTGTGCTTATCCCCAAGGAAACGCAGCTCATCAAGCGGAGGAAAGCAGGAAGTCCAGACTGACATGCTACCCACGTCTGCGCATTTGCCAGGATCCGTGCTGATAGATTGGAAATCTTGGCGAACAAATTGTATGTGTTGCTCCACCTCCCACTGCTCTTAAAACACGGGCCAGAGGGGCCACAGTGCACATCAGAAAACACTCATTTTCACTCTTTGAAAGAAAGATGGCTGCGGGATTTTTGTGTCCAGACTGTCTTCTGCCTGGTGACACCGCACCTCTTTGGTCAAACTGCCATTTCACTTCTAAGAGCAGACCTCTCCTCCCACCAGTGATGAAGATGATGGTACTTTGCATAAGGAAATACAGGACATTCTGCAAGGACCTTTAATACATCTTTCCTCACAAGCACCCCACCAAACAAACAAATGCCCTCACGTAAACTGGGTAATTACTGTTAGTCCTACTGGGGAAAAGAGAAATCGACATTTAGAGACAGCAACGTGACTTCGTCCCGTATCCATGTCCTCGTTCAGAATCAGATGTTTCTACTCCCCCTCAGGCTGCCTCCGCCACTCCCACTGCCTCCCATCCCCACTGCCTATTATTTAGTTATGCCCAAGGATGGACAAGAAATGGGGAGGACCAGGGTACCAGAGAGAGGCCAACGTCAGCTTTCCTGTTAGTTAAGCCGCAGACAGACGACTAACCTGCACGGTGATCCGAGCTCTCCAGAGACATCCCGCTCATTTTTAACTGAAGAGGAACTGACGGTTGCAGTTCCTGAGTTGACCCCAAACAGCCACTCACACCTGGACCCAGCCTGCCCAGCCCCACCGTTAAGCCTCCCAACAGGAACAGCCCAGTCGGCCCAGAGCAGGAAAAGGTAAAAGTAAATAAACGCTGCCTTAATCTCTCCCGTCGATTGGAACAATCTGAACATGCGGGGAGAATCATTTTTAAAGCTTTGCAAAAACATAAATGCACCTCCACTCATTATGATTTCCTGGGCATTTTTTTTTTCTTCCTGCCCCCTTCTCCATCTGCACTTTATTCAATGGACACATCTGCATTCCTTCTCTCTCTCTCTCTTTTTTTTTTTTTTGGCCAGAAACTCTATACAACCTTATCACTGACACCTCTCTGCAGTTTCAAATTCCAACTTTGTGCCAAATCCCCATTTCCTGCTGCTTAATTTCCATTCATTTACTCTTGTTTTTGCTTCTTCTGCCATTCCCAGCATGGACCAGCTCCAGCCCAGCTTCTTCTAATTTTTTAAGGAAGGCTCCCCATCGAGTGCTATTGGAATCCGAGCCGGCGCTCCATGCCAGTGACTGGCCATTGTTTACACTACCTAACAACAGTTGCCAACAGGGCCGTTTCTTCCCTTTCCTTTGTTTCACTCCCCGAGTGTGCATACTGAGGCCCAAGAGAACATTTCCCCCCATATGGTGACCCAGTGGATCTGGTTTTATGATTACTTCAGTAGAATCTGAAGTAGCCTCCTTCCATCACTTTTTCGAGAGGAAAAATCAAATAAAATCCAGCCTGGAAGCTTTGTTTACCCTGCTCTTTGTGGCATGACCAGCTCAGTCGGTGCTAAACGGCTCGAAGGACTGGGTCCTTGGGAGCCTCATCAAGTCAGGATGACGGTAAAAGGACAAGGAGGAAGATGCTGGGGGAGGAAAAGCTAAGGCTGAGCTTTCCAGAGAGGTGGGACAGTGGTCACTCAGGATTTCTTGGGCTCAATGATGTCTTAGATTTGTTACAATTATTCCACAAAGAGGGGGGCATTGTAGCACTGGTTTTCTGGCTTCAGAGGGGGAACGACTCATGTTTAAAATACACTCCGATAAGCAAATAAATTGTGCCGTGAAAAGGTAACCAACATTTTTCCTCCCACAGTGGGGCTGATGCTCATCTGTTGTTTGAGAAGGTTTTTTGTTTTTCATCTTGTTCTTCCTAAGTCCATAGCTCAGCCACCAGCTTGGTCCTTCACACTCCACCCATTTTACCATCACCCCAAATACCTCTGCCTCCAAGTTCCGACCCCCTTCCTCTCCCTCTGGGTTTCACTACCTCGAATGACATCTCTGCAACCCCATCTAAAACATGGCATCCAAAACGGAAGGGCTGAAAGTCAGGAAACAAATATCAAGGAGCAGAAAGAAAGGAAAGTCATCTGTCGTCACAAACACGCCTCATCTTCGCTCCCCCCACCTGTCCCCAGTGCTGCCCCTGGATTGTAGGGCAGCCCCCCTAAAACCCCCTCCACCCGGGTCGCTTCGTCCACTTGGCCTCTGGCCTCCGGACAGCAGGTTTTCCTTCGCTGCATCCCTTCTCTGAAGCTGCAGCTAGAACACTCTGTGTCCAAGAGGAATGGAATGTTAGAGATGTTCTCAGACAGTTGCTTTCCCCAGCTTGCGTAGCAATACTATTACTTCTCAGGAGAGCAAAGGGAAGGTGCCTTCTTACATGGTTTTATGGCAAAAACGTGCCTCCAAAACATTACTTTTCATTGATTTCCTTTATTTGCATTTTAAGAGCAAAGTGATTTTTCCAGTAGAGCAGAGTTGGGTTACCCTCCGTATCCAACTCAGGCCAACAGTCTCTCAAGTCCTGTAACCTGTACAGACAATACCAAGGACCTGACAGCATTTCTCATGTTTTTAAAAATTATGTATATGCGTGGTGTCAGTCCATCTCAAAAACAAGAATAAGAATTAGGTAATAAAGCTCCATTATGCAGATAAGAAACCAACAGTTCAAGGTTGTACCCAAGGGCAATTCTAAGGAGGATATACGCTCATGATGCAAACCCCACCCTTGTCTCTCCTGGTTTCTGGCAGGGTTACCCCTGAACCCATCTATTACCCTGCAGCAATGATCTTCAAGCATCTAAGGTGGGAGGATCAGGGAGAACTTCACCGGCAACTCAGAGACTATGGCCATCCCCCCTCACTTTGTTCCTCCGGCCCTGGGGTCTCCAAACCATGATGGGCAGATTCAGCCCTTGCTCAGTGATGGAGGAGTACTCAAGGTCATGACCTCATGTGAGTTCCTTACTGGAGGAAATCTGTCATCCGACGTACAGCCCATTTTCAAAGAAGGAGAGTCCAACCGGAAGGATCGATTCCGCACCCCAGAGCTCGCTGTGGCTCTCTCACAGCTCTGCGCAGGGTCCCCAGAGCCGGCTTGGAAAATAGCAGTACTGTCTGTTGTTCCAACAACGGAAGGTAAAGCAAAACCAACGCCTCTGAGAACAAACTTCACAGACAGATAAATAGATGGTCAGAATACACAGTTATTAGAGCTCACCGGTGTAGTAAGTGAATGAGGGATTCAAGTTGTGGAAGTCTCCACAGCCGAGATGAACCCCACTGGAAAGGTTCAGTTTACTGAACATTTTCTGCTTTGCTGGGGGTATGTGTGCATGCTTCTCACAGCAGTCGAGTCAGTAAAAGAAGAAATGGCCCCCTGAAAACATTCTGCCTGTTCAAGAGCCTTTGCTTTTTGACATTGTTCTTCCTTGGAAGCATCTTCAGAAGATCTCCTGAGAAGCTGGAGTTGTTGGGTTGGTCAGGATTCTTTGTACCAGTGCAGACTCACTGGCAGATTCTTCAGAAAGCCAGAATATAGTATGTAATGAATTAAATCCACTTAAAGGTATCTTTCCCCAACTCTTCCAATTCCTCAGTTTTAGACTCTTAAAACTATGGGTGAGAATAATGCTACTGGAATATAAATACATACATAAATACATACATACACATATGTTTTAAAAATGATACATGTGTATTCATAAATGCTTCTATCAGTCAACCTGAAGACTCATTTTATTATACGCATAAGGTGGGAAAGAGGCAAAAATATGTATGTGTGTGTGTACACAATATACAATATTGTGTTGTACAGATGAAAAAGAGAAATAGCAGAAAGTTACAATTAAAACTCAAAAAGAAAGTTGGAGTAGATATGAAACAAGCTGGGGGGTATGGTATATGAAGATTCACTATATTATTCTCCCCACTTTTATGTGTGTTTGACGTTTTCCAAAAAAGAAAGTATAACATGTAATCTTAAAAGAGAGGAATTCAATTTCCCTGCAGTAATTTCGATGAACTTTATAATTGGTTATTTATGGGACATTTTGAGTAATCAGCAACACGGAGACTCTTCCTCCTTTTGCTGGTTTTCCTAATTGGATTGCAACTCTGACCAGAAAAGAATAATGAGTCTTTTTGGAAGGGCTTTGGGCACTGGGGGGGCCCACAGTTGAGAGCCAGTGGAAGGTAAACCAAATGGTAGCGTGTGTTCGCCCTGAGATGGAAAATGCATTCGCCATTATTCCTATCAAGTTAAAAGCTCACTTTTTATTTTTTTTTCAAAGTTGAAGCGGAGTTGGATTTACAATGTTGTGTTAGTTTCTGGTGTCCTGCTTAGTGATTCAGTTATACATATGTATACTCTTTTTTCACATTCTTTTCCATTATAGTTTATCACAGGACATTGACTATAGTTCCCTGTGCTACACAGCAGGACCTTGTTGTTTATCTATTTGTATATAGTAGTTTGTATCTGCTCATCCTAATTTCTGTAGATTACAGTCTATGCAAACTGTCTTTAAAAAGCAAACCATATTTTATATAATTCTAAAATAGCTTTTCACCCACTGCCCGACTGACCTGTGCATAAGGAATACAAATTCATCGGCGGAGTCACACCTAAACACAAATAATAAACGAGGGTGGGGAGGGATGTGCACTCAGAGTGCCAAATACAAATCCTGTTTGTTTTCTGCTCCATTCAAACACACTGTGTGAGTTAGAGTGTCCCTAAGCATGAAAGGTGAAACAAAGAAACGAGAGGGTGGTCGAATGTTTTTATTCCAAATCCTACCTAAGACCCACTTCCTTGAGGACTGTGAGCAATATGAGCACAGGATGTTTGGCGTGAAGGCCATCTGATGCACCTGGTTTCCCCTGGACCCCTGTTGCAAGAGGGCTGCCTCGGATAACAAGTTAGTCCCAGGATAACAGGCCCCTCCAGAAGCGAGAAGTACTGGTCCCGATGTAAAGACACTGAGTCCCAAGAGACGGCAACCCCTTTGGATCAGCTCCTCACTATTATCCAGACATATCTGAAACTCGCCTCTGAACCCAAAGCCATTCATCCATCATGAATTACACCACACACTTTCTTGGATCCACACAGCCTAACCACCCCCCCAAAATCTGCAAGTGTGTGACATCAACATGTTTTCCTCGGCTAACAAGCTTCTCTATTCACCGGCAGCCAAAAAACTTTAAGTGATTCTTAAACAAAGACAGCCCAGCGAAGAATAATGATGTCAAACCCAAGCCTTAGTTCCGTGGTGTGAACACAAAATCTACAGAACCCAAGTTAAAAATGATTTACAGACAGTTTGATCAGAGGCAGATGTAAAATGGTGTCTCACTGGAGACAGGCCAGGGGCCATCAATCCGAATCCCCAACAACAAGTGATGTCATTAGTCAGAATCAATACATTATGGAGACAATTTTCTCCTTTGTCTCTTGGCCCAGGGAGTTTTCTGTGTTGCGTTTCATCACTAGATTGCAAGGCACTCGTATTACAAAGTGGCTGACGGGAATCACAACCAGGACTCCGTCACGTGGCTGTTTGGACGAGCAGGGGAAAAGTTTAAGGATTCAATCCAATTAGACATGGGAGACTGGGAATAACTAGTGCAAGGTCTCTGTTGGCAGGTCGATGTTGAACTTGTCTAACCCATTCCTGTTGTTTGTATGACTTTGAAGGGCAGGACTTTGGACTGTCAGGTGTAAGAACAATATGGGGGAAGAGGCCAAGTTCCAGGACCCGGGTGGAAGAAATCACCTTGGCTTAGCCAAGACTTAGGGAAATGATGCGTTGCTGAAGGCCAAGACTTTTAGCCCCTGGCCTCTCTGCCCTCATTTTCTCCTCCCTGACACCAGAGAACCCCGTTCACCTGTAAGATCTTCACGCCCTTGCTCTCTTCTTAAATCCCTCAAGACTGGCCTGGGTGTGGCCACTGAATATGAGGGCAGTTCTGTAAGGTCCTTCCCAAGAGCCAACAATACGTCTTCTATCATTCTTGTTGTCAAGGACATTTGCATCCTACAGAGCCTGGAGCTGTCTTGTAGGATCTTCCAAAGCTCTCTTACGGGGTATGATAGAGAACAGGAAAATTAAAGAAACGGAAACTTGCGTTTCCTTATTGCCTTCAAGATCTTCCTACAGAAAAAAAAATCGATTCAGTCCCATGTGCGTCTCTAGCACACGATATTTTTCCAGCTCACTGGTATTTCATAAACACCATTTGTTGTCATGTGGTTAAATTAAAACTGAGGATATCAAACATCAAACAGTATGTTAATGTCAAGTATGCTTGAATAAATAGTAAGAGTTCAACTGAATGGAATATGTGGATTGCTAGCTAATTAAGCAAGAAGCAGGTGTGAAAAAAATCTAATTTAGGCAATTTTTTATAATTAATAATGTTTACTTGTAGTACCCTTCTAATGGGGCTCCAGTTTAGCCTCTTGTGAATTGCTGGGAGTTTACTCCAGTATTTTAGAATTATAATTGAATGGAGAATTTTACAAGATATCAGGTTTCCTGGCTGATGATGAAGCACTATGTACGTGGAAAATTCCTGACAGTACTTTGTATCAATAGGATCAATTTGCAAAATCACCCCCAGCGATTAAAACTTCAAACACACACACAAGCATCCATCCACCCCTAAATTTCTCCTGTAAACCCCATCACCAAAGGAGGTAGAAGGAAGCTTGGAGGAAGCAACTTAAATGAGAATGTCGAATTCAAAGCAATCACTGGACATGGATGATGAGGGCTTTGGTGAGTGTCTGCAAAGAGCAGCGACAGAGAACATTTTGTTACAATTAGGAACAAAAAAAAAAAAAAATTAAGATCCTATCTAAACTGTCCTGGCAAAGTACATACCACCAATCAATTAGTCCAAGTATACATTTAAGTTGGGTTTTCTTTCCAAGAAGCCAAATGGAAGTAGAGGAGGAGAAAATGTCCACAGATGTGAAAACAGACCTGGACTATTTCATGGATGTGACATATCTACTGCATTTAATTAAAAGAAGAATGTATGAGAACAATGTATCCTTCTCAATCGGGTCGAGGGAACAAAACAGGACTGGATTAGATAGGACAACTGTAATCTCGGGAGACAGTCCCGTGTTTAATGGGAGCACCACATGTTTGATATGCAGGGAAGTAAGTGGGTGTCCTGGACACAATCCACTATTCATCATAATACCACAGCCCTGTTCATTCCCAGAGAAGAGACTTAAAACCATGAAACCATATGTAGAATATTAAAAATCATTTAACGTTAAAATGCACATTATGAAAGCATGCACTTCGGGCAAGGCTGCAGTCCAAGTGAGCTCTGAGAAATCTCCAGTGCAGTAGATAATGGTTGTAAAGGTAAACTGAGTTGCACACACAGACACACACACACACACAGGGACTCTTAGGGAAACTCGGTCCTTAGCTCTGTGACGCTGCCTTTTCTCACTCTGTTTCCTTCCTGACTTCTGTAGTGAGGTCAGTATCAATAATTGATGGAGCGATGATACTTAGAGCATCAGGACATGAATTCACAATTAAAGATGAGAAACACCAGTCCCTCTGCCACCTCCCATCATTTGATATTATATGTAATTATATACATACATATAGGGCAGACGTTATGTTGTTTTGCAGACGGAGCCCATAACCTTACTATATTTCCACGGTCTTTTCGTGGCCACTGAATGCATCACAGCCCTACCCCTAACCACACATGGAATTTTATTTCCCATAAGAGCGATGTTTACTTTGGTTCACTTTGTTGGAACTCGGAGTGCTCATTCAGTCTATAAAGATTTAGCGTATTTTGTTCCGCAACATGAAAAGCAGGCACCACCAGATCTTGTCTTGTATTTCTTTGCTCCTATGCACATTCTGTGGGCTTTCAATCTCCTTCAGTTCACCAGCGAGGGCAGCGGATACTGAGACCAACCCCAGTGTGCGTGGAAATGCTACCGCCTTGGGAGGTGGGGAGTTCTATTTATTTCCCTCAACTTGCCAAGAATAATACTCGGAGTGAAAAGTGAAGGCCTTGAGCCTGAGCCTGCACCCAGGGAGAACCCCTGTTCGTCGACTTTTAAGCAGGAGGTGACAGGCACGAGAGATGGGACCAACTCAACCCTTGGCAGTTTCCTTCTTACCACGGTCACTAAAGACACAGGACACACGGCTGCTCTAAGGGCCACAGAGGACATGCGAGTCCCCTGCCAAAGGGGACCCACCTCCTTCCCCAGCCCACCTGCAAGCTCACTGCAGGACCCTGAAGTCACCTCTTCTGCCAGTTGTCCCAGCCCCTCGGGTGGAGGATGGGAGGGCATCTCCTTGAATGGCGAACACCAGGTCAGATGAAGCAGAGGGAAACCCAGTGGTGTGTGCCTGCCAGCCGAGAGCAGCGTGGCCGTGAGTGACTCCGACAGCTTTAGCAAAGTGTTTCCTGCCCTCAGTTACACTGGCTGCCGCTGACACAGCACGACTCATCCAAGAGTGACTCATTGTGGGGGAAGGGTAGAGGGCAGGGGTAGAGCACATGCGTCGCAGGCACGAGGTCCCCGGTTCAATCCCCAGACCCTCTATTTTTTTAAAAAAAAAGTTGTTTGTAAAAGAATAACCAAACTTTCCTTTCGGGTGATGAGAGAATCGATAAAGCCAGGCCAACCAGACAGTCAGCACGCTGCAATGCACAAGACAAGGAGGGAGTCTCCAGATCGAGGCAGTGATGCTACAAATAGCCTGGCACCCTTCCTGGCACACCGTTGGCCAGAGAGCTTCTTCTGTGACCTGTCAATAGATGACCTGCCCGGACACCATCCCTGACTATATATAATTTCGTGAGTCAATGTCAACAGTGACAGGAGAAGTAACGACGGATCAGCTGCAGTGACTGTATCTACAACAGATGGGGAGGGAGCGAATCCACTGACATCTTCAGTGATGATGCAAGAAAATGCAGGTGAGTCTACAGATTTGGGAAATCAAACCTCTAACCCAGCATGCTGGGTGGGAGCTGACCCTGCGTGGGGGCTGGAAAGGGAAAGATAATATATGTTTATTAAATCGTTGCTAAGGACAGAGGCTAGAGATAAAGGCTTGGGAATCTGCTGTTAAGTCTTGAAAATAAAAACAGAAAATGAGAGCTCTTTCTTGAACAGAGAATTGGGTGCATGTGTGTGCGTGCTGGGGATGGGGGGATATACATTTAATGGCCAGGATCCTTACCCACACTCCACAAGGGGCAGCACGGAGTTCAGACGGCAGCTCTGGAGTCAGACGGCCTGGGTTCGAGTCCTGCTCCCCCATTTACTAACCTGGGCAAATTTCTTAATCTCTCTAGTTCTTATACACTCATATGTAAAATATGGGTCGTCATTACACACAGGAGTGTAGCTGTGAAGATGAAACGAGGCAGCCAGGTAAAGCACGTCTCACAGTGCCTGCGCACAGTCTGTGGTCACAGTATGTACACACACACACAGAAAGTACTTACAGTATGCAGCTTAACTGAAAAAATCAGGATAAAAACACACACACACATATATATATGTATGAATGTAGGCAGCAGGTGGTAATTTTTCCATACATTGGTGGGCTATTTAGAGAAAGATGGGGCACCTGAGAGCTACTTAAAAAGTCAAACCTTGGAGAATAAAAAATTGCCTAAGAGGATTTAGGTCCGAGTCTAATGAAGAACAAAATCCATCACTTAAAGTTGACAAATTCCTCCCTGTTCCACGTGTGAACAGTGTCCCTCGTGTCTAGAAAGGGTTCCATTTCTGGTGGGCAGCCTAGGAATCAGGGGTTAAAATAAAAAAAAAAAAAATTCAAGCAGTGTGAGCTAGAAAGGAGGCTCAGAATTTAATCACCTCTTTCAGAAAATGGAAGATTGTCCCTGGTGGTCTCGCATGCTTCTGTGGACAGGGTGACAGGCCCATCCACCCCTCTGAGTCCCACCGGGCTTGGGGTTCTTTCATTTTGGGGGTTCTTTTCTTGAGGCAGGAAATACCGTTTCAACATGTGTGGTGCACCCGTCCCGGGAAGACACCTTCTAAACTGAGGCTGTAGAAGTGCAAGGGGGAATATTAAACGAGAACCAGAGCACATGTCAGGACCCAGTGTGTGTCACCACCAGATTATTTGGAAGGTGTTTCTCACCCATGAATCTCACTTGAAGCCGGGTTGTTAAACACTCAGGCTTGGGATTCAGACAAATCTGGGCTGCGGAGTAACCACAGGCAAGAATTCCATCTCTCCTGGCTCGCGTTTCCTCGTCCATCAAACGCAGATGACGACATTACGCATTTCTTAGGGCTGCGGTAAAACTCCAACGGGGCGGCCGCGTGAAACAGGCTTAGGACAGTGCCTAAGACCGAGCAAATACTCAGTGAAGCTTAGCCATGATTATTTATTATCCTCACAACAGGCCCTGGAAACAGACGTTAGTATCTTTCCATGATCACGAAGGAAGTGGCCACACAGAGGTGAGTGACGTGGGGAAGGTAATGCCACTCGGTCTACATCACTCCGTCTCCTGCTTCCATTCCTTTCTGGTCTGCTTTTAAAAGAGAAGAGCTCTTTGCATTCCTGGCCAGGCCAGGTCAAAGGCCCCGGGTTTCCAGATAACCCAGGAAGCTGCCTCCAGGTTGGCTGCTGATTTTCCCATCCTGAGCTGGTGCCAACACGCAACTGAAACGTGGTGCCCGGCTCCTCCATTCCCCCCACCAGAAGCCTTCATCTGCTCCGCCTCTGGGAGTGCGTGTGGGTCTCTGAGCCTGGCACTGAAGCAGGTGCGGGCATATTTTAAGCTCCAGCAAATAACTTTAATTGAGCTCTCCTTAGACATATGAACCCACAGAACGTTTTTTTTTTTTCCTCTCTTCTAATAAAAAAGACCCACAACAAACCAGATGGGTCTCGGTCCCTCCCCGACACCCCCTCCCCACTCTTCAGGCTCCCCTAATAAATCTTTTAACTCTAAAGAAATTACCTTGCTTGGGGTGGGTATTTTATTTGGTTGCATGTGTGGACCCAAGCTGCCTCTGTGGGTCAGAAGGATGCGGGCGGAAGAAATGAGGTCTGCTGGTTCAGGCCAGGTTGGTACTCGTGTTAGGATTCATCCAGAACTTTCTAGTGCCACTTGCTTCCCTATGCCCGCTTCCCTCACTCCTGACCACTGCTGTGGCTCCCCCACCTCTCCTCAGATTGGAAACCCTCACCTTTCTCCGTCCTCGCCCCAAGTAAAATCTCCACCTTGCTGTGGACCTTACAGTGCTTCCGGCTAATGTGGAAGGATCCTAACAGACTCCTTTCCACTGGAAGCCAGCTGAACTCCTTGGCAATGTGTCCAGAAAGAGTGATGAAAAAGGAGGCCAGATAGCTCCTATCGCCGGCACAAGGCAGCGTGGGGCATGGAGTTCTGTCTCATTTTGCAGACGTGAGCTCCCTTTTAATGTTCCACGCGAAGATGGCAGCAGGAGAAAGAGGGAAATGCAATGTGAATGGATTCCAGATCCCCCTAGAAAAAAGACTTCAAGAATCGCCCAGGGCAAGAGAGGGAGAAGCAACACGCTCTGGGTTCTGATTTATGAGCACTGAATTATTGGTAGGAGAGCCCAGAAGGAGTCGTTTACAACAGAAATTATTGCAGGCAAATGTTGGTTGGTATTTTAAATCACTCACTAATATTGATAGGTTAATGCCTGTCACACTTGCTTAAGGGTCACGGAAAAAAAAAAAACTTTATCTTCGACTTGTTATGGGCTAAGTATAATGTAGATACACCTTTTTGGTTTTGTGGTTTTGTTTTTTTTTTTTTTCTTCCCTTAAGCAAAGCCTGCTGTATTATTTACGGTTTTCTGAGTCACTGGCTGTAGCCTGTATCTGGATTTTAAAAGGTTGATTTGCAAAAAAACAAAAACAGGGCACCCGTCTAGCGAGGCTGGTGGGAACGCAGTCTCTGCGCACAGTGGTCCCTCCGAGGACCCTCGGCTGTTCGGGGCGCCTCGGGCGGCCGGGGCCAGATGGCGCGGGAGTATTGTTCCCTTTTTGGTGATAGTCCTGCTGTGGCAAATAAAGTTAAATCAAAAGGTTAGCGCTCTGCAAGAGGGTGGCCGAGCGGGCTGCAGCTGACAAGGTCCAAGGATGCTGAGCAGTGAGGACACAGCGGCTGTTCCCTCGGAACAAGAGGCAAAGGGAAGACCTTGGCTGCACAGATAGAGAGGGGAGAGTCACAGGTCTCGGCTCCTATCCTTCATGGGGCCTGAGGAGGAGCAGAAAAATACAGCCTAGGTCCACCCACAACCAGGGCTAGAGGAAGGTACAGTCGCTGTCCATCAGTCTGAGGTCAGAAGAGCTCCCCAGCATCCCACCCCGACTTTCACCAATAAACAGTGCATCCCCTGGGGGTGACTGTGCCGTATTTGGGAGGTGGTGGGAGCACAGTCTGGGCGGGTCAGATGCCCCCCTCCATCATGAGTGGAATAAAACTTTGGAATCTAGGCAGGGAGCCGCAGGATCGGTTCTAATGCGCGCATAACACTTTCAACCTGCACGCAGAATTCACAGATTACTTCATAGGATGTCCGAGCTGGAAAGAACTTAAGAAACTATGGAAACCTCCCCCCACCCACCCACCCCTTAGTTTACAGATGGACAAAAAGAAAGCCAGAGAGGAAAAGCTGATTTGCTCAAGGCTCAAGTTCACACAAGAGAGGAGGTGGCTCCAGCATGGGGACCCAGGGCCAGCCTTCTGCTGCACCACCTGGGCGGCCACCAACCGGATGCCTGGCTGGGGGAGGGGACCAAGTGCACCAGGGATGTGCAAAATCACAGGACCCAGGAGGTGTGTGAGATTTAAACAATGTCTGAGAGAGGCTGTTCCCCCCCAAAATAAAGTTACAATACGAAATATAATGTAGCATTGCTGTTGTCTTTTAAATCACCTTTTTCATAAATCACGTTTGAGCTTGCCTTACACATCAAATCTGCATCCTCCCCCCCGGCCCTCAACTCCAAGGGTGGGAGATTCTGCTTTCCTCTCCTCCGCCAGGCTCCACCCTGAGCTCCAACTCAAAGGCACGGCTTTATGCTCCTTTATTTCTTGGAGTTTCCAAAGCACACCATTTACCCAGAGGCCTGCAGTTTCAAGTACGGAACACAATTAGGCAGTCTGCAGAGTGTTTGTTATTTACCTGTGAGACCCAGGCCGTCCTCCAGTGCCAACTGGTCTCTCAGGCAAATATGAACTTGGGCAGACTTAAAAAGAAAAAGAAAAAAAAAAAGGTAAACATTAAAATACCTATTTAGGGATTTTTAAATGCTGACTCTGTTCTTATTAAGTACCTTTCTTTCCCCAACCCCACTTCAGTCCTCGAAGCAGAATATTATCTATGCAATTTCAGCGCCTTGGACGCTGTTCTAATCTGGACCACGTTTACAGGCAGAATTTTGTCTCCTACCACGTTCAGCTGGCTTCAGTGTATAGCAGCCACTGTTTCTGTTAAGCAATGTTTTGACTTCCCTTTGAAAATTTACTTAGGAGAAGGTGGTATTTCCAACAGTATGTAAAATCATTGATGAAACACGTTTTACTTCAAAAAAAAAAAAAGTGGGGTGAGCTGCATTTCCATTTAAGTAGATTGGAAAAACAAACCAAAAAAACCCTCTCAAATCATTCCATTTTCATTCTCTAATCTGTCTATGTGGTTGGACTGTTTTACCCCCTTGAAGCTGGTCAAAGGTTTTCACTTCCATTAGGAAATGTATGGGGTTCTGTTCCTTTCCAAAGAATGTCAGGTCAGAGCGCCACATCTCTGTCTCCTAGAGTTCCAAATGGAAACTATTTGAGAGATTCTAAATTCTTGCTAAAGATAAGAACTTCAGAGAGGGAGGAGGCAGGTGAGATCATGTTGTCAAACTCTGACTTTTACAGATGAGCTCATTGAACACCCAGGTGAACTGGCACAGGTCCCAGATGGAGTGGGGAGGACTGAGGCCAAGACCCAGGTCCCTGGACTCCTCGCCGAGTGCTCCTGCCAGCACCTCCCACTGAAGGTCTATCACCCCTCTCATGATTTGAGCAACCAGTCACTTCATCCTACAGGCCTGACCATCACCAGGAAACCAGGGCACCTAAAACCTCGAATGATCCAAGTCCAGAGCATCCACTTGTACTCACTACAAGCTGAGAACCTGTTGGAGAAATATCCTAGTTATCAAAGTGAAACCCTGAGCCCTTATCCCTGTTCAGGAAGACCTCCGATTTGGATAGCAGCTAGTGGTTAGAGCCAGAAACTGAGTAATATCTTAGTTTGAACTTTTAATAGTTGAACTAGACAAACAATTGAGTTGGAAATTTGCTATTCAACTCAGCATTTTTAAAGATGTATTTTAATTCATATTTATAAAATATGTATCTGACAATTCACAAATATACGAGCAGTAAAGTGAGTAGGACTTGAACTGTAAAATATTATGAGCCCCCACTCTCCCTCTCCACCCCTCCACTCTCCTCTCCCACCCCAGCCAAAAAAATACAGTTTTCCAAGAACTGCATTTTTCTGACATCTTGTGCATTTTGAGGTCCAGGGAGACTTCCCATTTTCCACACTCAGCACTTTGAGGGCCAGCAGGGTCAAGGCACCAGTATTCCCCAAAGGCCCCTGAGAGTTCATCCAGAACAATCACGCTACTGGGTGCTCCGCCCCTCTTGTTACTAGCTGACATCAATTTCTCAAGTAAGCGTTACCTTTCTCTGGTTGTTTTCTACCAGAAATACAAAGCCAAAAGATTCATCAGAGACATGATGAAGTGACAGCAGTTCCAGACTCAGCTCCTAGTCCTATTCCTTAAACACCAGGTGTCCAGGTTAGAAAAAAAAATAAAATGAAACTTCACATCACGGCCTCAGAAGCTTCTGTGAACACAGGAACTAGTGCGCTGAACTGAAATTCACGATCTTCTGCTCAATTCCGTGAGCAGACACTACAGGGGAAAATGAAAGGAACGATACGTGTTTCAAATTTTACAGCAGTTTACATCATGCAAAACTGAAAGGGCCTTAGAGGCTTCGTCCTCCATGAAGTGGAGCTGGTGCAGAATCCGTGAGGTCTCAGAGAAACACGCCACAGGCACATAACGGCAAACATGGAAGCAGTTATCAGATACCTTTGCTGCCACTTCTTTATGGTAAAATTCAGGTACTAATTTGTACTGGTTAAATAACGTGACAGGATTATAACAGACATCCAAGCATTCGTCAGTTAAGTAATATGCTCTGAAGGTTATTAATATGCTGATCATACACATTGGCTTTATTAAGCGAAGTATCTGAAATACACAGTCTGCTTTTTATTTCATTTTTAAAATTGTGCTGTGTATTTTTATGCAAACAAGACGTATTTTGTGTGTTATATATTTTGATATAAACAAGATTCTAAGATTCTTTTATCTTTTTCTTGCCTAACCCAAAACTTCAGGATTATGAGAAATGAGTAGAGCTTTTATATTTCCAGGCAACATTTAAAGAAAAAAAAAAAAGAGCTTTCTTTTCGTTTCCACGGTAACTCAAACTTATCTTGAGTTGTAAAAATTGGCATTGTGAACACAATTACTGAGGAGGACTGATAGGCACACAGAATCTGAAAATTCTGCTTAAGCAGAGACGGTGACTGGTGAGTGCAGATCTGAATTTGCACAGCTGCCAAAGGAAAGTTAAAAATTACAACTAAAGGATGAACAGCTGTGGTCAAAATTATGCTGCAATGTTAATCTTTATGAGCTTCTTCGATAGGATTCAAACCAATGCCAAAATTACCCAGAGATTCCTTCCACAGAATGAGTCAGAGTTACCGTTCTTAGGTTTGGGTCTTCTTGAAAATAAAATAACATTAAATTCAACTGCATAAAAACTCTGCTCAGATGAAAATTAAAAATTCAACTCTGTTGCATCATGCTTTTTATGAAGATGAATTAAAATGCCTCTATTGCTTTTAAAGGATGTGGTTAAAATTATTAAATTATTATTGAATCTAGTTCTCAAAAACCACTTGCAGATTTTTTTCCATGTTCTTCCACATGTTATAATGGAGATCCCTAATATTTTGCCAATTTGGCAACAGGTCCCATGGATGGTTATTAAGCAGTGCTCAACTGTTAACGTTTCTAACTTTCATAATATTTTGTAGTCCCCGGCAGAACACGAACTACCATTCACCATCTTTAGAATCCTTCGTAATGTTCTGGGCAAAACCGTAGGAAAATGACACAGAGTTAAAGTTAGCTGCCAAGACATAATATATTTCTACTGAAGACTAATAATATTTGGAAATGATTTCCTGTATTTCTTCTCTACTTATTTGTTAATCTGATTCAGTTTCCAGGGTTTGGAATGTTCATGCCTTTTGTGTTCTAAAAAAGAGATTAGGGGATTCCTGAAAAAAAAAAAAATCAACTTACTTTCTCTAGCCTGAGTCTCACTTAATGCTAAAGATCTTTTAAACCTTCCAAGTAAACATAAATGTGCATACATTAGTGCTGCTTGCTTTGGGGGGGGGAGAAAGAAAGGGGAAAAAAAAGGAAGATTGGCCTTTTCCCTGTAAATATGGACTCTTAAGCCTCTAAATGATTTGCCAGACCGAATCGGATAATAAAGGGTTTAAACTTTGCCACTTTGGGGTTAATGTGAAAGGCTTGTCAACATCAGATTGTTTAGACATTAAAAGGAACGCGCTGTGTGCCTCCTTTTAAACCCCATGTTCACTTGAGTTGCAGCTCCCAGTGAATTTACCCAGCTGTAAGTGATTCCAGATGCGCTGCAGTGACAAGCTTCAGTCTCAGGGTACTTATACATTTCACATTAAAATCTCATGTTCCCAGGTCTGAGCTGTTATCTGACTGAGATCTGATTAGGGAATACGGCAGAGAGGCATTTCCAAGCCCAGAGCCTGCCCTCACTCCCTGGCACTGATCTCTGACCATCGGGCACCTCGGTGCGAGGGAGAGGCACTTGGAGGTGGCAGCAAAGGGGAGAGGGTGAGCGGGCTCAGCTCTGTCACTTTCGTCCACATCACATATGCCAAGGACTTCCACGAGGCTATCTTATTTGATCCTGGATGGGGCATAAACCTCTCAGCCTGGCTAACCCCACCATCCAACACGAGTTTTCTCCCCCCAGTTAAAGGTGGGGGGGTCATGTGATTCTATACCTTATCTAGGGTAGCTCTGACCTGCAGAAGGGCACTCAATCAGTGCAGAAAGAGTGATGATTGATTTGCCAGGGCCACAAGCCTTCAATTCTCTCTCTTGCCCCCTGGTCTGTTTGGACCATGACAGAAGAAGAAAAGTAGAAGGGTGAGGGGAGAGAAAGACAGAAAGGAGGTCGACGGCATGGAGAAAGCGCCTAATTAAACTAAGCTAGTTGTGCCTTTGTCCCCGTGCCAAGGAGTGAAGGTCCTTCCTGACCTCTGGCACAAACAGGGCACTTCGATCTGAGTCTGTGTTCACTTCTTTACCCAAAGTGCAGAAGCACAAACACTACTGGCTGACAGTTCCTCCATGACACATGTCAAAGACACATTTTTCGGGCTATAGAAATAGAAGGTGAGCTGGGGACTGTGGACAGAGATGAAAGATACTGGAGCCATGGAGGGAGGATGCTAGCTCTGTGATGTTCATGGACGTGAACAAAATTAAGGATCATTATGATTTTTTTTTTAAATCTTCCCCTCCAGTTAGGTTTTTGGTTTGGTCTGGGCTTCACTGTCTTGTTTTGTTTTGTCCTACACTGTTGTCACTTTGAAGAGGTAGCGAGAGAGCACCATGAACCCCTAGCTGATCAACTGTGGTCACAGGTGGCTGGGCAGCCCCAGAGCCCGTCAGAAGCTCCTGTCACTGGACTCCCATCACACTGGAAGCCCCAGAAAACATGCATTGAATACTGTAACCCCCGCCCCACGCGCTCAGCCTCCCCCAGGAGGCGCAGATAAGAATCACTCAAACCCCCAGATTCGGAATGGAGCAGATTAAAAAGTCAAGGACGCCCCAAACCCACCTCGGGGGGCTCGCATGAGGGAAACGATAGGGCCACATGGAAGGGGAGCAGCGGCATTTGGTCTGGTGGAAGGCAGATTTTCTTTTATGGCTGCTAAACGCCTGCTTTTCTCCCGGAGCAATTACAGTGCTGTTTCCCATCAAGATGGCTGTTAGCAGCAGATCTCCAAGTTGCTGCAAATAAATCAAGAATGCTATTGGCAGCTGTCGGCGAGAGTGGCCTGGATGGCCAGCCTGGTCATCCCACGATGGCAGTGAGGGGCATCGCAGCAAGGGTCAGAGCTGAGTTGTATCCTGTAGCTAAAGGACATTAGCAGCAGCCTCCGGAGGCCCGAATGGGTAAAAGGGAAAGAAAGGCCCACTGCAGGTTCAGACCGGCAAGGGCGCCTACTGCAACTCCCCCTCGCTGGCAACACTTTGCCCAAGGACGCACAACCAAGGCACTTCCCTGCAGCACATGGGGTGGCACTGAATGCTGTCATTACAGTTAATGAGAAGCAACACAGAGGGGTGATTCGGTCCACAGTGGACACAATTCACGTAGTCTTGAAAGCTTTAGGAGACGATGCCGAAGACGCACGTTAGCCACGAAGGGCAAATAACGCGTCTGACGCTAGGGGGAGATTTCAGTCCACAGCTGGCAGCGGCTTTCGGCTGGAAAGCGGGCTGCGCCAGCATTGCAGCACCTTTAATCTTCTGCTGACCTGGAGGGGTCTCAGAATATCAGTCCCGCACCTGTCTTTGTGCGGACGCACACACGCCTGCGCCAAAGACCCGCAGCCCGAGCGCGGTGGTGAGTGTCGGTGCGGTCATTTCCACGCCCACATCCCGCGAAACCATCACCAACACCTTGCTGTCTGTCCTACCGAGGCCAAAGGCGGTTCCTCCCACGACAGTGTTTGGGGTGGGGTGAAACGAGAGTAAATGATTTGGGAGAGCTGCCAGGGGTGCCTGGAGGCCAGGTGGGCCGTGTCCTTGGAGGGAAAGGCGAGCTGCGGTAAGTAGCGGGCCCCGCACCGGACGGGCTCCGGGTGCCAGCTGCAGACCCAAGGCCTGCCCCCGGCCCTCGAGTCACATTGTGTCACGCCACACGGCATTTGGATCAGGAGACGGCTGTGGCGTGCTGCGTAATATTTTTAAAAGCCCATTTCCCTGTTCAAGGGGGAAGCAGGTGGAAAGCAGAACCCCTGAAGGGCAGATACTTTGAAAGGCCCCACAGGCAATTCTCCAATAAAAGAGCGAGCAGAGCTGGCATATATCCCAAACTTTCAAATTGACCTTCTCTCTTGATCTGGGACTTAATGCCTCCAAACCAAACTAATTCCAAAAGTCACCTTCTCAACTTCTCTGCACAATTTTTTTTTTTTTAAAAACAAATGAAAGCTCAGGTACAGGCTCCCCTCGCAGCCCTTCTGACGTCCTTAGCTGCTTAAATTAAATCTGAATGGTTCGTCTCTTTTTATTATGCGATGGGCCATATGTCACCAAAATAAAAACCCAGCTGAAATCCCAGTACAGATAAAGGGCATGAAAGGCTGTTCCGGCCACAAAATAGAGACCCTGTTTAAATCTTATTAAACAATAACACCCACCCCAACAGCCCCTCCCCCACTGGAAAAAAATTCAGGAAGGAAATTGTGGTTAAATCATCTCATAGTTTGGCAAAAACTTCTACCTCTGAAAAATGAAAAGAAAAAAAAAAACTTCATTCTGTGCTGGACTCACACAGGCTAATAAAAAGCAGGACTGTATTGCTTTGCACTGTAGCTGTCAAATTCTCAGCAATGAAATACAGATCCTGACTCTCCCGTCCCTGGAGTCCTACCCCCTAGGACCACCAAAAAAGGACTGGGGCTGGGGGGGGGGGGGCGGGGGGAGCATCGTTTATCCTCTCCCACTGCAGAGTGAATCTTGTTTGTTGCTTTGTTTCATTTTTAATTTTTCGTTTCTGGCCTGCACATCTCTTTTCCTGAATAAAGTTTCCATGCTTCTTATAAACACAGTTACAGAGATGGGTAAGGGGGAGTTTGGGGCTGTGGCTTTAAAGAGCTGTGATTCTGCTTTCTTACAAAGATACTACACACTTACATTCAGAGAAGTCTGGGCATTGCCACAATGGTATGTGTGTCTTTAAATTAAGAAAGAAAGAGAGAGAGAGATCAAAAAGAAAAAAACATTTCCATTTCACAGGGTCCCCTAGTGGCCTCAAACGCTCCTCCTCCACCATCAAAAATTCATAAAGGGGATGAGCATTCTTTACCGAATGGATCCCAGTGGCACCATAGACCTTGCTGGGGAGAGAGGCAATAAATATCGAATTATACACCTCATGGGAAGAAAGGACTGAAGACTCGGCTTCAAGCCCTCCACATGGTCCCTGGGGGGGTGGGGTCCAGACTCAAGGTCCAGCGCCAAAAGGAAATGGGTCAAGTGTGTCAATTTCTAGACCAATGACCTTTGACCTGCTTAATGACACTGGGAGGCCACCACCACAAAAAAACAAAAAAGAAAAAACGATGCCAAATGCCTTGGAGGAAAGATGTGGGGGAGGGGTGTGGTGGGGGCCACAAGAAAACTGCAGTCCCACAGCGTTGCATGGGGATGATCCCTGGACCCCCTTGTTACTGCGATCTGTCCTTGGGAAGATTTGTCCTGCTGAGTGGAAGACCGTCCCAGAGCGGAGAACTTCATCATTTAGGTGCCACCTATTTGGGTTAGCCCCAGGAATGAGCTACCTAGCTGGTTCATCTTCAGCCTGAAACCCCAAGAACATTTCTTGCTCGTTCCGTCTCCAGGCCTTGCTTATGCAGAGCCCTCCCCTCTCCCTACGATGCCCCCAAAGCCTTCCTCTGGGCCACCGTTGCCGACCCTCGCTTCCATCGTCTTCGCGCTCAGCCAGATGTGTGGCCTCAGTGCTTGCTGACTTGCACCACTCCCTCTGCACAGGCCTTTTGCCACCTCCCTGCTTCTACCTCCTAACCAGCGGGAGCTCCCAGCCCCCGTGCCACCCTCCTGCACCTCACAGTGTCACGGACGCACAGTCAGTGCTCTGTCATCCATGTTGATTGCTGCAAAGCAAAAGCAAGAGTCTGGGTCCCAAAATGAAATTTATAGGACAATGGAATTGGTGGTGGGGGGAGCACAAACAAGTGTATTCAGATAGCATATATGTGAATTTTCCCCGTTTAAAAATGTGTGCAGTTATCCATTCAATAAACAGTACACAGAATAGGTACCCCGTACTCCTTTCCTTAAATCAAAGGCTCTAGGATTTAAATTTTCAAAATAATCTCACAGGTCAGGAGTCTCACAATTGGTTATTAACATTTTCTAAGGACCAGGGCACTTTCAGGTAGTCTAATACAGCTCACGGACTAAGCTTTAAAAAACAAATAAATAAAACGCACTTGGCTGATACCAGAGGGAGGTCTCAGGAGCTCCAGCCCCTCGTATTAATATATAAAAGTGACCCAATTAGAGTTGGGATTTGGGTGGGCATTTTTAGCTCCCATTCTCGGAGACCTGGGCTAAAGTTCCAGTTTATGTTTCAAAAACAGCTGAAGTTCTCCTTCATACTCTAGCTTCTGAACTCGACTGCCAGTTGTGTGAGCTAGTCCTGCAGACATCTGCTAAGTGGTAAGCGGTGAGAAGACCGCCCGGAGCACCCACACTGAGCTGCTCTTTCTGCCGGCTCCCAGATCGCCGGCTGGGCGGGACAAAGCCTGAGCCCTCTGCTGGCTGGGCTCCGGAGCGAAAGCCCCTGCCCAGCTGCCGGTGACCCCGCACCTTCAGTCCTCATCCTCCCCTTCGCTCCTGGCCCCTTCCTCCGTGCATCTGACCCTCCGCCGAAGAGTGGGTATAAGAAGCAAAAGGTGGAACTCCAATCAGTCCCAGGGGAAGAGTTGCAGTGCCAGGCTCCACGCGGGAGGAGGCTGAAACTACCATCTAAAAAGAGACTGGGGGATTGTGTGTGGATTTTATTGATCTGTGTTTACACTGCCCTCCAAAACCATTAAGAGGCTGCTCAGTGGCGCCTGACCTTTTGAGAATGGTAACCCCCTAGTGCTGTCAGATTTTACCAACCACTCTCCTTTCCCCTCCACTTCTACAGAGGGAAAAAGTGTTCTATTCTTTTTTTTTTTTTAATATAAACATTCGTTCAAATTATTTTGGTTTTCAGAATATGGAACCAGTGGTTAAACTGAACACACGAGGGTGACAACAAGCACCCAATTTTTTTGTGTTTATATCCTATTATTATAATATATATAAAATTTTGCATTTAAATGTATAATTATATATCCACATGTTATACTTGTATATTATTAACATGTTTATAGGTTTGTATTTATAAGGTTTATATTCATAGGGAAGATAGATCTAACCCTCTCCATTCTATGGCTGAAAAATGAGACTCAAAGTAGTTCAATGCTCTCTACAAACCACCCAGCTAATACAGAACAAGAAATCACACCCTTATCTTCTCCATATGCATATCCTAGCATTTTTAGAAATAAAATATTTAGAACTTCTATATGTCCAAAGTAACACTGAAATGGTTAAGTACAAGTCACATTGATCCATTCAAATGGAATAGTATTTACTCATTAGAGAAAGCACAAAGGGTATGTCAGAGCCTGGAAAATGTGAAAGCTGAAATAACAGAATACAAAATTGTGTGCACTCCAGACATGCATAAAAGTTCGCCCGTAAGAAAGACTAAAGGGAATGTACAAAAGCGAAAATAATTATGCTCCAGGGCTGAGGGTTAGAGTGATTTTTTTTTTTCTCCTTCTAATTTGTTTGGCTGTTTCATTTTGTAATTGAAAAGAAAACTTGAAACACAAGACTCCAGACCCAAGCTCAGTGCTGCCTCCAAGGGGAAGATGTCCTTCACTCCCCTATCTTCTCCCCTGGCCGCCCATCGGCACCACCCGATTTGGGGACTGGGCTTTGGGTTCCCAACCCTACCCAAGAGGCTGGAGCAAGGACTTCCAACCTGCAGCGCCCCCCGCCCCCACCCGCAGCCCCGGCCCCAGCTTCCCAAGCCCTCCGCTCGGCTCTCGCTGTGTGTAGCCCCTGTTCATCAGGGGCCTCTGGGCTTATGAATTATGAAAGCTCTCTGGGTGTGCCCACTGGTGCATATGGATCAGCTGAGACCAGAGGGCTGGAGACATAACAAAGGATTTCCCCCTCTTGGTATCAATGTCAATTTAAAAATCAAAAACTTTGCTTCGTGAACTTTATCCTTCCGCGTCAGTGGGACGTTGTTTAAAAAGATACCTTACGATCACTGTTCAATGATTGCTTTAAAACAGAAAATAAAATCTAAGCCCGTCTTTAACGGTGGCTGTTTCCCTCCACATTTGCCACGCTGCCATATGCTGGGCTCTCTCCTCTGACAGTGCGTGGTGACGGGTACCCAGGTCAAGGAACCGAGTGGGGTTAACCCAAAGGTGTGGGGTTACTTTGCGGGTTTAAGGATGTACCTGGATGTAAACTGGAATCCAGTGTGAATTGGAGGAGCTGGATCTCCAAATTTATAAAGACTAGAAGAACGAGCATTTCACAGAGCAATGCAAAAAAAAAAAAAAAAAAAAAAAGTCTTTTACTGGAACAATCTTGGCCGATTTAATTTGAGTGTCAGATTCGCACACAGTTGCATTAACCATATAATTAGAAGCGTCTGTAAATAGACTTCCAAATCCAGGTTTGCCGACATTTACAAGCAAACAAGGCACAGGGTCTGGGAAAACTCACTGAGCTGGGTCAAGCCGACTCACACCTCATCCCCGGTTTCCAGGCGATGACATTTGCCCAATGTTCCTTGATGTCTAGATTTTGGGAACAGCCCAGCGTTCTTTCTTCGATTAGAGGCCGTTAGATTTTTACAGAATGAGATCTGCAAAGTGTAGCTATCCGTCCTGGGTGTTCTCAAAGATTTTTATCCACCCACCCACTCCCTGAAACTGAGAAACTTCTCAAAAAATGAAACTTCAGCCAAAAGGAAAAAGAAAAACCCCACGCCTCTCTAATAAGCAAAGAAAAAGGTGCCTTTCTTCAGCCTCCAGATCTCAGGGACAGTAAACTTTGCTCTTAAGGAGGAGAATTGTTTGATATTTGAAAAGTGATAAAACAGAACCGAGCAGAGAATGGGCTGCCATGGGGAGGAAGGTTACTAAGATGGGGATTCATTGGTACAATTCAAGCCACCAGTGAGTTCTCAGTGTTCTCTGGGGCTCCATGGGGCAGCCCCCCATTTCTGCCAACACCATATAAGATGTACCCTTTAAACTGGCTGGGAATTCAGCTGCCGTCTTTTCTGAAATACCCAGTGGCTACATATAATCTGCACAGCAGATTTCTTCACCCATGATAGACACATAAAATTTCAGCATACTCCATCAGTAAACCCAGGTGGTAGGCCTCTGGAGAGCAAGGCAGGGTACTTGGCCCACGGGACTAGAGAAGTTTCCTGAGTCAACTTGGCCCTAATGAGAAAGCCAGGCTCTCACTTGAGAAGCCAGACTTCTGAACAGAAGACAATGCACTGTTCTACCACTCACTAGCTGTGTGACCCTGGGTAAGTCACTTAACCTCTCTGGGTTTCAGTTTCCTTCTCTGTAAAGGTATACATAAAGGTCATTCTCAACCCTCTGACATTCACAGAAAGGCTATTCTTGGTCCAGCCAGAGAGAAGCTAAGGGGGATGGGAAGTCATGGGAATCTGGCTGTTGAAAAACAAAGCGAGATGTTGGAAAAGTTTCATGAACTTAGTGATGACATTATACAGCCCTAAGATATGCATCCATTTATACAGCACATATCTGTCACGCACCCTCTCAGACACCTACACACACCAGGCTGGGTCAGCCTCCTGTGCATTTGTCTATGCTACAGCCCCCACCTGCGGTGCCCTCCACCTATTTAAATTCCACCTGCATTTCAACTCCCAGTTCATTAATGAAGCCCTCCTCTACTGTGACTGCAGTCTTCTGACTTCTCTCTTCTCTGGGCTACAGGACTTAAAGGAGCACTGTTTGAATGTGAAATCATATCACTTGTGAATTACTGTTAAGTGCCCCCAAATTATTACCCTAATGAGATTATAAACTCCCCAAAGACAGGGACAGTGCCTCCATTTCTGTCATATCCCCCACGGTGCCAAACTTAGCAGTTTCTCAATACACACACCTTGATTGATGCTTGCCTGTGAAAATCTCAGTTAAGGGGGCTGTATTCTGGTTATCCGAGAGCTCATTTTTATTTCAGTCTTTATTATTGAGTTCTTTTAAGTAGGATTCATAGTCTACTTTCTTAACGTGGCACATCATAAAAACATATTTTTTTTAAAAACTGGCTTCGTTTTTTGATGGGCACATTACTTTGTTACTTTGTTACTCTGTGACTTGTCTTTATCACTGGCGCCACTCTTTGAACTGTAATAGACCTGGATGCAGAAGGCTCCAGAGATGGGAGCTGAACCTGTGTTGATGCTAAGCCAGTGGGTTTCAAACTTTTTTTTAAAGCAGCTGAAATCTTTTGTCAAATGAAATCTTACAGCAGGGGGGGTATAGCTCAGTGGTAGAGTGCATGCTTAGCATGTACAGGGTCCTGGGTTCAATCCCCCATTACCTCCATTAAATAAATAAATAATAAACCTAATTACCCCTCCCTAAAAAAAAAAAACACCTTAAAATTTAAAAAAAAAACTTACAGAGAAGCCCAATGTAGATAAAAACTCTGCCAAAGCCAAAATGGGGAGGCCAGGCCCTCGTCTGACCATCCTGTCCTCACCCCCATCAGCTCTGTGGCACTTCTCTTGGACCCTTCAGGTTCTAAGTGGAACCCCAAAACCCGTACTCTAGACTTTACCTCAAAATTTTAAAAATCCATGATGATTTTATCTTTCTCATTAAATAGAAGAGGAGAAGGCTTAAGAGGGGGAAAGGGGTAAGGTTAGAGAGAGCAATGATGTGGGAATCAGATTTACTAAAGCTTCACATTCATTGGTTAATAATCGAAGTTATATACGCTGTCATAATACACGCACCTATGCGTCATAGATGTGCTTTCCACTAAATAAAACATTGATGAGGCCTTAACTGTGTGTTCAAACACCACTGTTTCCCCCCACTTTACAGATGAGGAAACTGAGGCACAGAAAGGCTACTGATAGCCTGCCCAAGGTCACCCCGTTGGCAATTAGTAAAGCTGGGAGTTGATCCCACAGGGTCTCGAGAGTCCTTCTCTTCATCACTCTACCGCAGCTATCTCCACAGGTCATTCACGCTTTCAAAACCCAACATCGCACCACCTTTTACTTGCTCGGCACTTCGGAGTTTTCTAAGAACTCTGATGCACGGGGTCCTGTCTGAGCCATTCCACGATCGTGTGTGAGGATTACTGCCTCAGTTCTTCGGCTGAGCCAACGGAGGCACACGAAGGTGCAGTTACACCCAGAAAACACAGCCAAACCAAAGCCCCGGTCTCCCGACCCCTAAGTTCACTGCTGTTACGTCAGACCACTCCTCCCTAAACCAGACCTCTCAAGACTTCCACGCCATTTAATGCCCCTCCAGGAAGCTTCTGCTACGTTCCCCAGAAGCCCCTCCTCCCGGCAGGTTCCAAGGACTAAGCTGGGCGCCAGGTAGCGGCTGGCTGTCTACAGACACATCAGCAGCCCCTCAGGTAGACACTAGAGTCACACACAAACAATGATCATTAAAAAAGCTCTTGGGGACATTTACCAGTTTGTTGGGGTTTCCTTTTCATTTTACAAGGAAGCTTACAGTTCGCTGACTTCCTTCCCAGGAACGTGCCATGAACAGCTTAGTCGTGTCCAAGGGTTGTGCCTGCCGCCTCAGCGCTGCCCGCCCTCCCAGCCTGGCACTGCTTACCTACAGACCCATCTGGCCAGCCACTGGATGGGAGGCTGGGAGTGTGGACAGGTGGGAAGACAGGGGGCGGGGGCACCTACTCCCATCTGGCGCCCTTGCCACACTCTGCGGGCCCTGGACATATCAAAGAGCTGCCCTGGGAGGCCAGCAGACAAGCTCTGATCTTGCAAAGGCTTCATTAGTCCCTATGCACCGGCTGTTAGTGACCCCCCCCACTAATGGCGGACCCCCCCACACGTGCAGAAATATTCTACATGATTATACATGCACACAGCTAAGTGAATTTTATAGGCCCCTGTACACACATATGAATGTTGATACATATATGTGTGTGTGTATTTGGGGGAGGTTGGGGGGCAGAGATAATTAAGCTTATATTTTATTTATTATTATTTTTTAAACGGAGGTATTGGGAACTGAACCCAGGACCTCGTGCATGCTAAGCACATGCTCTACCACTGAGCTATCCCCTCCCCTGATATATGTGTGTATTAAGAAACATTTTTCAATCTACCAGAAATTATCTCTTGGGTGTCACCATTTGAATGGAGACATAATGCACTGGGAGAGAAAAAACAAACCAGTGGGAAGGCATGATCTCAGTTTTCAGTCAATACATCAGTCGGCTTATATATACTGAGTAAACTCCATGTAGTGGACACTATGCTAAGTTCTAGAAATAGAAAAGTAATGGGACATAGTCCAGCAAGGAATGTACAATCTATTGCATTATGCACAATAGTTTGTTTTACTAAACGCTCTCTCAAACGCCAGCCCCAGTGTTTCCCAAGATATCTACTACCATCCCCATTTCACAGATGAGGAAATGGAGGCTTGAAATTGATTTGCCCCAAATCGCATAACTAAAAAGTGGAAGAGCAGGAACTTCAACTCAGTTCGTCACACTCAATTCTCCAAATCCACAGATCTTTCCAAGAAACCACGGTGGTTCTGCAAAGCAAGACTAATCCAGGAGAACTAAACTAGCAATATCCTATGACCCAGCGCTGTTAAATGAATTGTGGAGACCCGACTGGAAGGGACAGGTGGGATGAAGAGGGAGGAACGTTGGACTTAGATCCAGACATGCAGGTTCGGTCACCTGCTGGTGGAATATATGATGACATCACACAAACCCCTCGGCCTCTCTGAGCCTCAGTTTTCTATAGAATGGTGACATTGCCAGTTACCCCAGAGGGCTGGTGTCAGGCAGAAGAGAAATAATGTGTGTGAAGATGCTCCACAGACAGGAGAAGAACAAGAGAGTGTGACTTGTTCGGCGTGGGAGTAGTGAGTAGGACGGGGTGCCCCCCAGCTGGGGATGCTGACAGATAAGACAAGGCCTGGGCCACGGCCACCTTCAAGCAGGTTTCATCACCTCCCAGGGGACACCCAGGGCCAGGTTTGGTTCACAGCACATTCAAACCTGGGTTCTAAAGATCTGTGCTGTAGCAAACTTGTGGAAGAACAAAACTTCATCTGATCCACTTTCAAAGATGAACAAATGACACGATTGGCAAAGCACATTACTTGGCCCACGAAACTCCGATTCTGTAAACAAATATCCAGGGGGAGGGTGTAGCTTAAGTGGTAGAGCACCTTCTCAGCATTATGAGGTCCTGGGTTCAATCCCCACTCTCTCCGTTAAGAAAATAAATAAATAAACCTAATTCCCATTCCCCCCAAAAAAAGGTTCTTAAAAAGTGAGAATTTTTAAAAAGAAACAAACAAATATCCCCCTCTGGCCGGAGGATCTGAGAAAGCGCAGACATTATGCCTTTCAATCTCACATCTCTGAGGCCCTCGGGAGTAAAAGTGATTCAGATAGATGGCAATGCGGATGTCTGCAGAGAGCCCTCCCTCCATTTCCAAGTAGCTTACACGTCTGTTTCTTTCCAGCACTCCTGAAAACAGAGACACCGCGTATCTCATGCAAATAATGAGAAGAAGGGCACAAGAGGCTCCCTTTCCACAAGCTCACCAGCTCGGCTGACTTGGCTGTGGGATAAAAGAGTGGGTGGGTTGCCCTGTTCCTGTTTCTACCAGTAAATCTGTGTGATCGCCAGGAGCAGACTCGCCAGGAAGCCTTCCACTGAGGGTTAATGGTTTCCCTCTCCGCCAGTTCACTTGGCCTAGGGGTCAACTGCTAGAGCCTAAAGCTGCATTAGGATTAGCCTGGGAATTCAGCCCCTGGGGGCTCTCTCCTGTCATCTCCTCTTCCCAGCCCCGGCCAGTCGCAGATAGAAAAGGAAGCCGGAGGTCAAGGAGCAGGATCTACGTTCATCTGTACACAGTAGGTGTACAATAACATCTCACCAAAGCCACAGTTGTACACAGTCAGTCGTACTGCAGAAATAAGTATCCTGACACACACCATGCGTGTAACATAGTGCTCTGGGTGTACACGCACACACACGTATGTCTACATATGTGTACTCACTGGACCCATTGCTACAACAGCATATCCTTCCTCTGAGTTTCAAAGATTCTACTTAAATATGCATTGCTATATTAAATAATAATTCAAAGGTCTATAAGTAGAAACTTTACAAGACCACATATTACATGATTTTAAACAGAAAGCTTAAGATACACGATGTTGAGAACAAACTGAGACCCCATCCTCCACATCAACCTGTAATGAAAAATAAAAAGCTAGATTCAGGCAGCTTGAGGCCAAGGTCTCCAGTCCAGGTTCTTAAAGACTATCCTATTGAAAAAAAAAAAAATAGCCTGTCCTTATTCCAACAAAATCAGCCCTCCCCAGGACTGAATTCAATGTCTCTGCATTTTTAGACTAAGAAAAGGGAAAGAGGCTGTCCTTACCACAACAACAGACTAGCCTGGAAATATTAAATTGATTCAACCCATGTTTTATTAGACATAGCTTAACAACTCTGAGTTTACAAAACTCAGCCAAACAGCATCGGCTTCAGCATAAACTTTTGCTAACTAGCCCACACAGTTCCCATATGCTACGAGGTACTGTTTGAGCCAACTCGGTACCTTATAATTATAAACACACGTCTTTCAGCTCTTCTGTGTATTCTTCCCAGGCAGAACGGAAATATGTCACTTAAATTAGCACTTGGAGCACAGAGTGGGTGCCAAATTCGGGTTAGCACAAACAGGGTAAACAAAGCCGCACCAAATTAAAACGGTAAAATAAACTTCTTTCTGCTCCAGTGGAAACTGCGAAGTCCTAGCTGAGTGGCAGCTAATGGGTCTGGGAAAAGGATATCCCTCAAACTGTAGCTCTTGGCTTTTGAATAAGGTTTTCTCATCCAAGGATCTCGAAGCAATTTCTTGCAAAACTTGACTGGTGTGAAAAAAATAAAAAAAGATGCTATTCCTCCTGCAAACTCTTTTGCCGTAACTTTTCTTCATCACCCCCTTTCTATAATGTTGGGAAGGTCTGTATTTTTTATCCTTATGTAACTCATGAGGAAAGGGAAAAGATTTGAGAGGGACATATGAAAGCAGATAGAGGTGACAGAACTTGGCAAAAGTTGTAGAGCTGGAAAATGGTGCCGAAGTCTGGTCACAAAAGTCTTCCAAATAGAAGCCTTTGTGGCTACCCTGCAGTCATAACTAGCAATTATTGAATGCTACTGCGTGCCAGGGGGACACTTGGGGGAGACGCCTATACATTATCTCACTTCTTCCCACCACGACCCCGTGCGACAGGAATTATCCTCTCCATTTCACTCTCGCATCCTGAGTGTGCTCTGGGACCAGAAAGGGGGGAGGCGGTAACAAGGCAGAAAATGGAGGGCAGCAAAAATAAAAGAGGGGATTCTTCAGAGCTTCACGGGGCGGGGCGGGGGGAGGGTATAGCTCAGTCGTAGAGCACATGCCTAGCATGCACCAGGTCCTGGGTTCAACCCCTAGTACCTTCATTAAAAAAAAAAAAATAGCAGTTTTATGCATGATGGCAAGCACTGATCATCAGCAGGAGAAGAGCGGGAGCAGACAGTGGTGTCTTCATGCAGTAGAATACTACTACTTGGCAACAAAGAAGGAGCAATGATAGCTAGTTGGACACATCTTACAAACATTTTGCTGAATGAAAGAAGCCTTCCAGAAAACAGTGCGTTCTGTTTGGTCCCATTTTTTATGAAGTTCTAGAACAGTCAAAATAACCCATCATGGTAAATGATCACAACAGCAGTGGTCTCCGAGGGATGAGTGGGGACAGGGACAGGGACAAGTTGAGAAGGGGCATCAAGGAACTGTCTGAGGTGATTGGAAAGTTGTCTGTCCTGATAGGGCTTTGGGTTACCCAGGTGTAGTCATCAGTCCAAATTTATCTAATGGTATGATTAAGATTTGTGTAGTTTATTGTGTGCAAATTTTACCTTAAAAAACAAATAAGAACAATAAACAAATATTGAATTCTAGTTAATGAAATGCATCCCGAAGTATTTAGGAAGAATATACTTATGACTGATCCTTAAAATTTACATTGAGATCATCAAAAAATATATACAGATGGCTGGTTGAATAGAGAGAAAAGTAGATACACAATAAAGCAAGTTTTACAAAACATTAATAATAAACTCTGGATGGTGGGTATACAGATATCACTGTAAAAATTCTTTCAACACTGTGTATGTGAATATTTCCATAATAAAATAGAAAAACAGTAGGAGGATAGGGAGAAAAGACAGAATATGAAGGAAAGTGAAGGAATGGAAAGGATTGGAGAAGCAAAGAACAGGAAAGGAAGATGATGAAGAGAAGTCTGAGAAAAGAAAAATGGAAGTCAAGTTGGAGGATGCCAGAAAATAAAACAGAAATCATGGGAGGAAAATGTGCAATAAAGGAAATAATAAATAAGAAGAAGAGTGGCAATGTATGTAACAATAAATGAAGGGCAGATGAGGGGAAAAAAACAGGACCAGGAAGGAGAAAGGCAGTGTATAGGCTGGTGATAGATGCAGCCCCAGGTGTTTTCCAAATCACCCAGCTCAGGGAAGCTGAACTGTGACTTGTATAACCCATCTCGTGGCCACCATGCCACTTCCATATGGTGGTGACAACGTTCAGAATCTAGTTGAGGAGCGTGGAGAGGATCTGAGCATCTTTTGTATTAAAGCCACTGACCAATCAAACCCAAAGACATGGTATCCTGAAATGCCTTCCAAACTTTGTTGTTTAGCAAGAGAATTTCTTTAGATCAACATTTCATGTTCATAAATTACAAGCATATGAAAGGCAAAAGAGGAGATACTCCAGTCAACATGGGGCACAGGGGCCAGGCCCTGTGTGCTGAGTTGACCCACTACCACTCACTGCCCCTACTCCACGCCAGCGACAATTCCAGAGTCTCTTCAGATCCCCAAGGCTCTGAATATACTAGCTAAGTAGAAAGTAGAAAGTCCACAGCATTAAGAAAAACAGAAGACGAAGTCATGATTCTAATGCAAAGTGGTAACTTCAAGCGAGTCATTGAAAGACCTGGCATCTTAGTTTTACTGTCTCCATCTGCACTGTCAACCACTCTAGGGTAAGAGGCTCATTTAAGGCATTTCTGTATAAATTTTAAAGCCCTTCCCAGATGCCCAACAATTAGGACTCCTCTTTCTTATAAATTGCCACATACACCCAAGAGTCTGTGAGCCAGCCTCTCGTTCAAAATGGCCTCCAGCTAACAGGTCCCAGTGCCATCTCTGCTATCTTCTCACTGCAAGATCCAGAGAGACAACAAAAGAAAGCTCACAGCAACATGGAAATTTTCTCCTAAAATGTATCTCAAATTCATTTGCTTCTTTCCAACTCTACTGCCACCACCCTGGTCTGAGTTGGTAAGAGCCATCTTAACTGCGCTCCCAACTGCTCCCATCCCCAGCTACCTTCCAGTCCATTCTCACACAGCAGCCAAGGAGAAACCTGAAATCACTCTGTGGACCACAGGCTTGAGATGCTCTCCCAGAAAACAGATGGAAAGAACAAAGAAATGCAATGGAAGAAACATAAAAAACCTAATAGAGGAATGTTTTTCTGAGTTGAAGAAATGTATACAGATTTTGAAAGCTCACCATGTTCCAGGAATAATCAATGAAAATCAGGGTATGACTAGACTTCCCCATTTCAACACTAACTTCCAGCATACAGCATACAAGGCAATGTCTGAGTAGTTTAAGTGGAAAAGGGTATGACCCAAGAGTCTTACAGTCAATATTCTATAAACGAAAACCTCAGAAAAAGACTCTTAAATATGCAGTGTCAAAAAAAATAGCACATATGCATTCTTCCTGAGAAGAACATTGAGGATGTAATACAATTCCTTAAAATTGAAGCAAATTTAAAAGCTCAAAAGTGTAGCTATTATAGTATGATGAAATTAGTGGGAATATTGAGAACAATTAAAATAGAGTTAAGCTTAATAATCAATACATATATTGCTACAAAACTTAAATATAGGTGCTAAAAATAGTTATTCAAAGGGAAGCTATGTAATAAAAATTTGATAGAGTTACATTAATCTGGTTATGAAAGTCAAATTTGTTATTTTAAAAGACTAAGAAATGGCTTTAAAAGAAAGAGGAGAAAAAGAATGATGTAAAGGCAAAATTATGCTAAATTACTTGTGTCAAATAGAGAGAAAGACACATTTCACTCATGGTGGACAATAAGAAGAATATAGGCTAAGAAATGTTTTTGAAAAAAATCTGACCAATAGTAAAAATTTTTAAAGATATATTGATTTTAAAATATTCAAGATTAAAAAGTAAAGAAAGCAAGTTCTGTGTACAAAGAGAGAACAGACAAAGGAAATAGCAAGGAAATAAAAAAGGGACAAGATGACAGATTATGGCCAAAATTATCAGCCATAACAATAAATGTAAGTAAGTTATATTCTCCTATTAAAGGGGGATTGAATGATGAAAAGATACATGCACCTCAATATTCAGAGCAGCATTATTTACAATTGCCAAGATATGGAAGCAACTTAAGTGTGCATTAACAGGTGGATGGATAAAGAAGATGTGGTATATCTATACAACACAATACTACTCAGCCATAAAAAAAGAATGAAATTTTGCCATTTGCAAAAACACAGACGAATGTGGAGGGTATTATGCTAAGTGAAATAAGCCAGACAGAGAAAGACAAATACTGTATGATGTCACTTATATGTGGAATCTAAAAAATACTACAAACTAGTGAATATAACAAAAAAGAAACAGATTCATAGAGAACAAACTAGTGTTTACCAGTGGGGAGAGAGAAGGGAGGAGGGGCAATATAGGGGTAGAGGACTAAGAGGTACAAACTATTGTGTATAAAATATGTTACAAGGATATATTGTACAACACAGGGAGTATAGCCAATATTTTATAATAATTATAAATGGAATATAAGCTTTAAAACTGTGAATCACTATATTGTACATCAACTATACTTTGATAAAAAAATTTTTAAGGAACTAAGATACACTGAATGAAAACTATATCCAACTGCATGTTATTTAAGAGAACACTCAGATGGTCCATAAGTCTATTAATTTATTAAAATTATAAATTAAACACTGAAAGTGGAAGACTTTTATGGTATGTCAACTCTACTTCAATAAAACTGTTTAAGAAAAACGAGCACTCAAATCAAAGATAAGAAATAAAGGGACTTGCAAAGGATTATGAGGCAAAGGTAAGCAAAAATAAAGGAGAAGTCACAAAATTAATAGTAGACAAAATAAAGGCAAAAAGTTCTAAGCTCACCAAAAAAAAAGTTCTAAACTGAATAAAAATATATGTTTATAATAATAAAAAGAGCTAACATTTATATTGATAATAATTCATAGTATTCATGAATATAAATACACTGTATCAAAATATATAGTTTTAAAATATTCAAATTCCAAGGATAAATTTGAAGAAAGACCATTACAGCTAGAGATTTTAATATTGCTAACATAGACCTCTTTCTCTTTGGCATATAAAAATAGACTAAACAATAAACAAGGTTAGAGAATATGTGAATAATATTAATAAAGCTTTTTTAGGGTCCACAAAAGTAGAAATGGTCCAAATCACATTTTCTCATCAAAATGCAATAATTCAAGGTAATCTCTTTAATTTTTACAAAAATAATTCACTTAGAAATCAAAACTTCAGTTTGAGTACCTATAAATAAATGACAATTAGAAAAACATATTGAAACTCATGTGCAAAACTGTACACAGAGGAAAATGCATGGCCCCAGATGCTTTCTTTGGTTTAAAAAAAAAGAAAGAAAAGAAAGAAAAAACTAAACAATGAGTTAAAAATTCAATCAAGGAAACTTGAAAGTGAGATAACCCCACAGAAAGGACAGAGACGGACTTAACGGAAATGAAAGCAGACCCAATCAAGTAGAAATGACAAATACATTTAAATAAATAAATTATAATTTAGGAAAACTTCTGCCAAGGATAAGAGGAAGAGAGGGGGAGGGAGTGAGAAAGAAAGAGACACAGACGCACCGTGCTGCTCCATCAGGACCGAGGAGCTTCAGGGATTTAACCACAGGTGGAGTGGAGATCTTAAAAACTGTAGCATACTGTGATCTCTACTTGCTAACGAGTATGAAAAAATGTTGACTAAATCCACTACTTTCAGGATTCTCAGAATAAAACTCCTTCAAGAAGCAGAAAAATGCAAACTGACCAATGATTATTATAAAACTGAAAATGGTTTCGAAAGGCACCACGAGAGCAAAGACCAGGCGTTCACGCAGGAGGTAGTAGAGATCGGTCATCGCGAGATCCCGGAGGCGGCGCCTACCTCTCACTCCCCTGCCCATCCCATGCCAAAGTGTGTCCTAGTTCACGCTATGGTTTTATTCCTCTGAGGCCAGTAGGTCTCACAGCTACATTCTCTCTGATCATCATCATTGTCTATGCAATTCAAAAAAAATTTAATTCTAACCACCTCCGTGGGACCCAGGGTATAGTAGAAAGACCATTCAAACTGGTTGGGGTGGGGAGTGGCTGGGAGCCTGAGGTCTAGTCCTGTTCTACCACTAACCACAGTTTTAAAACTAGCTCGGAGACGGCAGTTTCTCTTCCTGGCCCTCAGCTGACATACATGTAAGCTTTGGTTCAAATACCTGTGATTCCACAGAGCTAGTTTACCAACAAATTTGGGAGAAAGAACAAGCAGTGACAGCTCCAAAAGCAGTTCCCTTGGCATACATATTCATGCCTTCTTCCCTGCCCTCCTCACCTCCTCTTCATCACTGGAAATACTGGACAGAACCTAGAAACTTCCATGGGGCACTTACTGTGCAAAGTGAAGCGAAGACATAATCCTATTTGCAAGAGGCTCACAGTGTCATGAGGGAGATGCGACTGACACTATCAAACAGAAGCAGAAAACAAAAGAGAGAGAATTAAGTGACCAACTGGAAGGTTCAGGGAAGTGAGTGGGGCTGAGTCCACAGCAGAAGCAAAACTTGAGCTTCCTTGCAGTATTTCAAGCAACACATGAAGAAGGAATTGTCAGTCTTGAAAGAGACAGGGCAACACGAAGATTAAGGAAGTGCATTTTGAGTGGTTACGTTAGAGCAAAATTGCCATCACTTGAATAAGCCCTGAGTCGTGGTACAGAGGGATCATCCCACACGAACTCCTCTTGGCGATGTTCTGCTTTCTTCCCATTTATTTGTCGTACTTTCCGGGTTGTGCTTCAGTGTCATTTAATGTCATTTTATGACTCCCTGGTTGTAAGTGTCTGGATATTACCAAGGCTTCCAGATTTACAGCCTATTTTAAACTCAGATAATGATGTTTAATTTGTTATTGGCTGTGTAAAGGTTAACAAAGAAATAACTCAAATTATCATCTCAGGGATAACACATTACAAGAGGGCAATTAAGCACCGTACCTGGCATTACACAAAAGATTGATATCTCGTTACAAGGGTGCAGATGAGTTCCGATTTCACAATACAGGAAAGACACTCGTCACCACCATCTCTCTCTGAATAAACAAATAGCTGGTCCCCCTCATCAGCACCGCCAAGTAACCAGTAGGGGAAGAAAACCCTTTTCAAGAAAAGGAGAGGTTGACATGCAGCCAATTTCTTGTAGAAGAGCTGGAGAAGACAGAAAGAAACTCGGTCTCCTGGAGAAAACGAGGTGGACATTACTCAAGTAAAAGATTAGGTTCCCTTTTAGTTGTAAACAAACAATGCTAACGGTTAAGCAAAACAGACACGGATCCAATAGGCCCTTGAGAAGAGGAAGCAAAATAAATAAAAGCATCAAAGCCAAATTGTTATTAAATTGTCTCTGAAATGGAAAATGAAAAACAATCTAGTCCAACCATCATTTTTGTCTCCTTCTTTGCCCCCAAACACCTTTCCGTGATGACTTGGTCTGCATTCCACGGGTTCTGGTGCCAGTAAAAATATAAATAAATAACATATTTAAAAGCTCATCAGCTAGAGATGTATTTGTATTTCTCAGCCCTCTCCTTCTGGAGTCAGCTAACAGAAGTAGCATGTTTCATCTGACTAATGCCCTATTTATGTCCCTCAAAGACGACTTCCAATTCTTTTTTTCTAGATTCATTTTCCATCCCTTTCCGCTGCAGTCTTAGTCTCTCTCTACCTGGGTTTTTCATTTCCTCTTTCATCTTACACCACATCATCTGCTCTCTTTCGCATTCTCACTCTAGATGGCATCTGTCCTTTTTGGTTCTTTGCCGCTCATCTCCTCAGCCTTCCCCCACGTGCTCACATTTTCTCTTCAGTGAGAGTTCCTCCTCTCTCCTCCCTCCTCCCTCCCTGTCACGTTCAGTCTTTTCACCCAGTTCTTCTCTGTCTAGTTTTTCGACCATTCCATTCTTCAGCAATTCTCAATTCCCTCGCCTTTTTCATCACTTCCCACCTCCCACCAAATTTCTCCATCCCCAGCTGTGAGGCTCAAACCCTTCCCCATTTGGACCAAGACGTCTAAACACAGCCTTCAAAGTGGACGTTCCCCCTGCTCACTTGATATCTGCAAAAATTACCATGTCATTGTCCTGGTATGTTTTTGGAGTCCTGGATCCTCCTACATGCCAGTCAAGTGGGAGCCTGGCGTTTTGAGTCCTTACTCCCAAATCATGCGACGCCTGGGGCTTTGGGATGGGCTCAGACTTCTGTTTGGCTCTATGTCATCCAGGGAAAGAGACAAGGAACGGTGTGATAGTCTGGCACTGGGCTTCCCATTTCTGGCTTGCCTGATTGACAAAGCAATACAAGAGCTACTACGCCACCCATCATCGACATCCAGCAGCACTTATGAAGCATGAACATATTTTGCAACATGTGCCAAGCCTTGGGGAAGATGCAGGGATGTGGTCCCTACTCTGTCAGCGTTCCATCCTAGAAACGGGCACCACCAGCAGTGCTCTCTTGTGCGAAGGCCATATTGTATGAGAAAAATCAGACAGTCAAGTTCAATAACTAGCCTCCGTTGACACATAAACACACTATTCATTTGTTCCTTTAATTGACTGGCTGTACCTTGGTTCTGTAACCCCTAATAAGTGGAACTGTTAGTATTTCATAAGGATGTGTACATTCTAGCAGTCTTGAATGTCACACCGGGGAGCCAAGCCCAGACAACACTGTCATGTGGAAACACCTGGGATCAAGGGATAACGCATTAGTTAAGCAAACTAACCTTGAGCTTTTGAAACTGAAATATCAACAAAAGGATAAAGTAAATGTGCAAATTGTTCATCCCTGTGGATATTAGCCAGGCGTTTGTTCTTTAGCCAACAACAATCAACAGGCGCAACACAACCATAAAAATGCCAGCGGAGGAGCTAATCCAATAAATAAAGAAAAATCCCTGTATTACGGATAGGCTGCCAGTGGTCACTCTGCGCAGAGTGAGCAGTGAATTCGAATAAGAGCCGGCAGGCGAGACCCAAAGCGGGACCTGCCTCAGCGCGGGGCCCTGGCTGCTAACGTAAATTCCAGATCAATGCTTTCTTTAGCATACGACTTCTAGCATGCAAAGTAACCATGTGGCATTGGGGGTACCCAAAAATTTGTAATAAAACACAACTCCGCGAGCACCAAGTGCACACAAAGTGCCAGGCACTGTGCCTGACAGTGGCTTGCTGGGCCTTCAAAGGGCCAAACTCTGCCAAGTTGTTCACGCAAGACCAGAGGGGAAGGGAAACAGGAGTCAGGTCTTCTAATACTGGCTCCTCCCTTTCAAAAAATGTGCGTACCTTGGGAAGAAAGAGGGAGGAAGGAAGAGAGGAAAGAAGGAAAACAGGGTGATGGAAAGAGAGCTAACTAGATACCCAGAAGAATATTTAGCCAACGTTATTAGCAGTTCGTCCCAGCCAGTGGGCTTTTTTTTCCTCTTACAATATCCACACTTTCAAATAATCTTTTTCCACTATACACAAAATGTGTACAAAAGAAAGTAAACTTCTTTAAAGTTTTTCAAAAGAACATCCCTACCTGTCCCCCCACTTCCCTCTCCCCCCCCACCCCTTCCCTGTTTCCCCCTTCCCTGTTCTCAGGCAGCCCCTGCAGAGCCTAAAGATACTTTTTGCATGGGGCACCGGAAATAGGAAGGATGACAGAGAAAAGCGACCAGATGTAAGCAGAACTAACGGCCTGACGATGGAGATGAAGAGTGCTCCCTTTTCTGATGCATAATAGCCAGGGGAACCTCGGTACCATCCAGCTGCAGCCCAGATGAGGCGAGGGAAGTGATCAGAAAAAGGGAAACGGGGCTTCAGGGCCTGTCGCCTGACAGGTGCACACGGGGTCCCAGCCAGCGCCGGGCCGGCTGTCCTCCTCAGCAGAGGCCACAGTGAGACGTCCACTGGGGGCAGAGGGGTAGGCTTGATGGGAGATGGGTTTTATTCTGTTGTTTGGTGTTAGGGAAAAAATTATTGATGAACTACTTTGTCATCGTTACGAGCATCGCTGACACGCTCCCAGCAGGCCCACTGCGAGGCAGACAGCGCCAGTCTACCCAGCGCCTTTTGTAGCCGCGACATGTGCTGTGCATTAGGCAAGGTGTGTAAATTATGACAGCCAGGTTCTCCCGCGAAGGCCCAGGTCTCGGCCCTCCTCTGCCTCCCTCTCCCTTCTGTGGTCCATCTCCCCACGGCACCAGCCTCAAAGCAGGTGGCGCTCCTTAGAGAGAGCATTAACAGGAAGAGGCTCTGGCTTGGAGCAGATATTGCAGGGCTGAAATGCGCAGGGAATTCTACTTCTTTCCCTCGCAGACTTTGGAGTGCTGGGTGAGAAATAAATAATGAGGGTAATAATGGGCCCGAATCTTCCCGGCTGCGACTCTCCCCCTGGGTGTGGAGCGTCTTCTAAAGTTGGAGTGTGGCGGCTTGCTTGTGGTCCTGGATTCAATCTCCAAGCGGACAGGAGAGCCAGCCTCGGTCAGGAGAGCAGGTGGCTAAAAGAAGCCGCACCCCGGATGGTTCCCAGGCAGCTTTCATCTGGGGAGAGTCTCCTCCAGGTTCCCGACCTCCCTTTGCAGACTAGGAGCCCAGAGAACAAAGAAAATCCCTGATTGTTTTGAGGGGAAGGGATCTGGGCCTCGGCTGCACTCAAAAGACCATTCTGGGTTTTTCCCACCCTACGAGTCTCTCAGGGCTTTGAGTGAAAACAGAGCCGGGAGAGGTGGCCTGTGGTGTGATGATGGATACAGAAGTGGTCTAGCTTATCTTTGGGCACTGAGTATGTGGGCAAACCTGCTAAAAAGTGGCCAGAAACTTCCAGACCCTTTTAGAAAGGCCCTGAAATGCCTCTTCTTCTGCACCCTTGTTTAATCACTGCTGCTCATTTATTCTCAGTGGGTGAGAAGTTTCAGAATTTCTCTGATAGCTCTGGCTTTTCCTGCTACTCTCAGTTCTTTCCCCCAAAGAGGGCAATGAATATCATTTACAATTTACAGTTAGTACTTATACAGTCATCCTTCAGTATCCAACTGGTATTTGTTCCAGGACCCCCCCCCCCCCCGGATGCCAAAATCCCTATATGCTCAAGTCCCTTATATATAATGGTGTTGGGGGAAGGGTAGAGCTCAGCGGTAGAGTGTGTGCTTAGCATGCATGAGGTCCTGGGTTCAATCCCCCATACCTCCACTGAATAAAAAAAAATGGTATAGTATTTGCTTATAACCTATGCACATCCTCCCATCTACCTTAAATCATCTCTAGATTACTTACAATACCTAATACAATGTAAATAGTTGCTGGTGCATAGCCAATCCAAGTTTTGCTTTTTGGAACTTTTTAGAATTTTTTAAATAGTATCATTCTGTGTTTGGTTGAATCTGAGGACTTGGAACCTACAGATCTGGAGGGCTTGAGGGCCAACTGCATGTGGTCAAAGCCGCAGGTAAGTCAATCTCCTGCCCTTGAACTTCTGGAATCAGATCCAGCCCCAGGAGGGTGGAGCCTGCTGGAGTGGCTTCTGTGGGGCACACGGTGGTTTGTATGTTATGGGGGGGACCTCTCCCTGGTCCTGGGCAAGCCCAGGCTGAAATCTCAAGCACTGTAAGAAGCAACAACAGGAGGTGTTCAGAGAGGCAATTCTCACTGCGAGGTGCTTGCAGGTGGAGAACAAGCAGGTCTCAGGACACCGAACCATCAGGACAGGTGGGAAAAGGGTTCCTCTGCATCTACTGCAGACATGACCCCTGGGAGAAGGTGATGGACAGCTTACTTCCAGCCATGTCCTGAGAAGGCAAACTACTGGCCCTCCCTACCACCGTATCCTCAAAACCTCTGATCTGAAACCTTACATCTTCTCCTGAAAAATCATCTCTCTGGCGAAGCACCAAGAGAACAATTAGGGATAAACCGAAGTGTTCTCTCTTGCCGGCAAGAGTCTGGACTCTCTGGGGACCAGGGGCAGTGTGTACCGAAGCTCTTTGTGTCTGCAACTCCCTCATCTTTGTTTTCCATCTCGTTAGAGAGGCGTTTTCCTTCCACTGTGCAGAGGACTTTTGCATTTAGGTGGCATTTAGTTGTTGAATTAGTATTTTCTCCATGTCCAAAGGCATTAGGACAATAGTGACATGTGGGGGGGGGAGGGGGGTTAAAACTACTCAAGATGAAATCAACATGTAGCGTTTGTTTTTACTATTGGTTTTGATATTTATAAATCCTTTACACACGAGCTTTTCCTGGAATACAGTTGTAACCCCAGTGTTTCTAAACCGGCATACATTGGGTAAAACTATTGCAAGAAAAATTAACAAGGTAGATTTTTTTCATGAATTGTATTGATACCTAACTTCCATATTGTACTCCAAGTGCAAATTATTTCAACTCTTAAGATAGGGGTAAAATCAAAGTGGTCCCTTATATAATGCTACCTATAAAAACTATTCCACTAAAATGAGAATCATTTTTCATAAGCACAACCATCCCCTAAAAGGCACCTAAGTCACTCAGCTTTCCAAGTGGTGTCTTCATAACCAGGGCTAAGAGACGGCTGTCACACTCAAACTGAGCCCACCCCACCCCACAGTACAGAGCCTGGTCATAAGAGTAACACAGCATTGTCTTTAATTTCCTCGTTTATCTAGAACAATAGGATCATATACAACCGTCCCATGAGGCTGCTGGTATTCCTTTGAGGTAGACAAGAAACATGAGAAAGATAATTGAGGCACAGAGAAGAACCACCTGCCTGGAAACACAACTGTAATGGCAAAAATAAAATCAAAGTACAGTGTTTCCTTATCTATCATGCTTTCTACCAGGTCACGAAAAGCCTACAGAATGTCGCTAAGGCGTTACTGGGATGCTGGAAAACTGGGCTGTTTTTTCTAAGACATGTTTTCTAGACTGATGCCCACCCATAGCAACAACTCTATTATGAGACAGACCATCCTGTGTGTGTGTGTTTTTTAATGGGAAGAGTTTAAAAGGATGCTAGGAACAGGACCATTGGATAAGCAGTGACATCAGAGCCTGAGTCTTCCCTAAAGTAGCTGCAGCTTGATTCGCCACTTTAAAATAGTCAGTCTCCACTGGCACCCTGCTTCCTCGTCAGCACAAGAGAAGAATTCCCTTCCTGCAGGGTTAAGACTTGTTTTTACAAACAGCTAAGCATCCTTGAATGCAGATGACTCCAGAGTGGGAATAGAAAGTTAAAACATACTCTGGGTCAAGTCACCAAAAAGCTGGTCCAGGTGACCCTTCTTAGTAACACTGCAGTTACACTGGGGAAGGAGAATGCAAGGAGAGAATAAAAAACAGAGGCAACCTCACCACCAACCCCCTTAATCACCGACTCTTACTTTCTCTGCTTCCTGCAGCCACATTTTACAGAGCGGCAGCTGCACCTACAATATACATTCTGTTTTCTCACTAAACGTTTCCCCACACTGCTAGACAGCCTCCACAATTCTTTGCGTGGCTGTGCATCAGACTGACATGTCATTATCTGCTTGGTCATTCTCTTCTTCCTTGTGAAACAGTTTAGGTTACTCAGGTCTTTGCAACTCTAGATAATAAACAAGGTAATGAACATCTTCGTGGAGAGAGGGCTTTTTCTGTTGCATTATCCCAGATGAGTCTACTGTTAAATAAACAACCTCAAATGTACATTCTGGTGAGAAAACTACATTGTCCAGTTACTTAACTTTTGTTGACACCATCTCTTTGTCAGTGTCTGGGAGGGATGCTCTCAAAACAGAATTTGGAAGTCCCCTGTCATGGCTGATATTGGCTTCAGTGGGACACAGCATCCCACCAAGTCCTCATCCCTCTGCTTCTAAGAGACTGGAAATAGTATTTTAACTTCTGAGTTGTGTCTCTTCAGAACCAGAGTCATTTCTTTTTCCCTTTAAAGGTCATGGAACTCAGCAGTATGAACAGAGCAGGACTCTCTCAGCACATACTTTTCAGTCCACAGTCTGATGTAATTACCATCAGAAAGTACTCTTGTGGACATCTTTGTGATGCCACCATCATGTGGCCCAAGATGAGAGCGTAGTCTTTCTCACCAGAAGGGATAAATAAGTTTTTTTCAGTTATTGAAGGAGCAAGCCTTTCCAGGAAGCCATAGTAGAAGCAAAGACATTGAATTAATATACAGAAACCTTAAGAAATATTCTCAATGAGGTGTGATGTATCATTTAAAAAGAACTGTGGTTTCTCCTTAATTAGTTTTGTTTGTTTGTTTGTTTGTTTATGATGGAGGTACTAGGAATTGAACCCTGGACCTTGTGCATGCTAAGCTTGCACTCTCCTACTGAGCTATAATTGTCCCCTTCTCCTTGTTCTTTTGAACCACGCGTCTTCAATGAAGATGGCTTCTGTGACTTGAGCACTTCACTGATCTGATCATTCCATATTACCAAGTTTTAAATGACGGGGTCAGCAGGGAGAGTGGCTGGCCTTTTGGGGAGCTGTCAGGGTGCCAGGCTTTGTGACTTGCCTTCCACACTGACTCACTCCATGACCTCGAGCGAGTCCCTGAGCACTCCCTGTGGCCTCTGACATTCTCCATTCACAAAATGCGAATCACTTCGGTATCAGTTCCCTTTGGGAAACTAGAGATGCAATCTGCTCCAGCACGTTTCCCTGCCAGTGTTGTCGCTTGCTATCTGTTCTCCTGTACTTTACTTGAGTCTTGCTTCGAAGATCATCAAATCCAGGGTCAATTTGTAAAAACAAACAACAAAACAGACAGGCAACGGGATAAATACCAAATTAGTCTCCTTTAGAAATCAAAAGCACAAGTGGAGCCTGCTAAAGAGGGTCACACAGAATATGGAGAATAAAAGACGCTGAGACTTTCAAATCCCTGCATGGAGGTCCCAGGCTCGCCCTGGGCTGTAAGAACTGAGCTGCAAGATTGGGAGTAGCCTGGATTCCTGGCTCAGACTCTGATCCTGATCCTAAAGAACCATTACTTTCCCATATGCTTGCAACTTTTTGTCCACACACACACACACACACCCCATGGAGAAAACAATTCCTTATTCCACTCCTGCGCCCAGCCTGGTGTAACTTGAAAAGTACCGCATACAGGTTTCCCTTTAAAATAATTTGACCAGCTATCTTAGCATTTTTCCCTGACAAAGGAAGATATCACTGCATAGTTTCCAAGTGAAATAGTTTTAAATGTCCTACATTCGGGCTATTCGCAGAGGCTAATATTTCAATCCACTTGGGAGAATGTGTCCCCAATTCCAGTGCGATCATCGTGACCAACAGGGCCTGGGAGATCTTCCAGGTCAATATTCATTTTCGCAAACTGTGTACAAGATGGACTTAAGTGAGACACGGGAGTGGGTCTATTTTTACAAAGCAGTATGTACAGCACGTGGCAAGAAGCACGGACACTCTTCTAATGCCCAGTCCTCAGAAAGAACACAGAGAATCACCATGTGCCTTCACACATGTTCTCATTCCTTCACTATAGTTCCCTCCACGCTCTTCCTTGTCTGCATTTGACCAATAATACTGCAAGGCACAATCTGCCTTTATCACCGTGAGAAGCCTCGGTTGAGAAGGACGGGGGGAGGTCATGTTCCATGCCCATTAAACTGATGTTTAAGCTACTGTTCAAGAGCTAAAGGCAACGTGCTGGTGCCACAGAGAAATAGACTGGGGCGGTGCCCAAGATGCTCAGTGCATGAACCTACTCAGTTAACCGCCAAAATACTTGCTGAGATAACTGTAATTAACGAGGAGTTGTGGGAGAGCCTCTATTAAAAAGGGCAGTGAGTGCAGTTAGGGTAAGAATTACGGCTTCGCATTTTATTTTTTCCTCTTGCCTGAAATTCTAATTCTGATATTAAATCAGCAGCATTGTATCATCTTTGCTTTTCATGGGCCAGGCATTTGTTTCCTTAGAAACGAACCAGAAAAAATAAAAAAAGCTACTCAATATAGAAATACATAATTAACTGTCCATCCCAGAATAAACAAACTACTCCAAATCTTATTTATCCACCTCTCAAAAAAAAGAAAAAAAAAACGAATCTAGAACACAAATAAAAACAACACACTATGTGTGTATAAAATTGCAGGCAAAAGCAGTTAAGCCAAAGAGTTTGGGCTGTTTTATGCAGTATGCTCAAACTGAAAACAAATTTTTGATTGCTTATATATTCTGAAGTGTTTCCTGCCTACATATCCTCAGAAGTCCCAGGAGCTTTCCTGGACACATGGAAAATTTCAAGTTGAGCCATTTTTAAGTTATCCATGAGTGAAAGGGGGAAAAAAAAAAAACAGCACATGGAGTGGGAGTTGAATTTGTCATAAAGGAAGAAAAAAGTTGTTTTGTTCTTTCCCTTTCCTCAAGCCTTGACAATGGCTGAACATACTTTGCCCAAGATTTTTATTTTTCAGAAAGAAGAGAATCACCTTTGTGCTAAAGCCAAGCAGGAATACATTCAGCCTGCTCTGCACGAGTGCGCACCAGGGAATTCTGAAGGCAGATCTACGTGTAACCGTTAAACAAGCATTACCAGACACAAATCAGACCGCACATCATAATGATAAATAACTGTGAGAAGAGTTAAGCAACCATGGAGTTAGTATCCACCATCCAAAAAAGAATTCGGTTTTTAAAAAATATTTTAAAGCCTTTAACACAGAAACAAGCATCTCCAAGGTGGAGATCATTTACTGAGATGCAAACACAGCAAAACCCTGGCAACGAGATGTTGACTGGGTACCGTGTTTTCCAGCTGTGACTCTCTAAGAAATACTGCCCCCAAATTAAAGGTTTCCGAGATGCTTTGCAAACGGCATCCGTGTGGTATCTCGCAGGGTCTAGCAATTGTGTGCCAGAAAGAGACGGGGGAGGGAGGTATAGCGATGCTGGAATGTTTATCGGAGAAGAGTTGAGCAGCTCAGGAGAGGAAGGGGCCAAAACCATTTTGCAGGGAAACACCCCGCTCAGAAATTTCGTTGCTGGCTTCGTGTCATGAATCTCACATAAATATCTGAGGAGATTGCCGACGTCCGAGAGCCAAGAGGAAAAACATGCATTGAAGGAACGAGCCAGAAAAGCCAGAACATGGAATAATCATTTCACTGGCTGCCCTCCACTTCAGATACCACTGCCTGAGACTCCGGTCAAGAAGGAACGGAGTAAATGGATGAATGAGAGATGCTGCCTGGCCAGGGAGGGAAGAAACTTTGCTTTGATAAATAAACTTGTCACAGAGATAGGCCACACATCAGAAAAGAAAGGTTTGGGGTAGGGGGAACCCTGGACAGACAAGGGGGCCCGAGGTGATGGAACCCTCCTGTCTCCCATCTCAGCTGGTACAGGAGGCGGGAGAAACCGAGTATTAGCATTGTCTGGCCCAGGCGATTTTTTTCCCTTCTCATAATATAACTTTGTGAATATGTTTAAGAGAGTGTCTGCTGTTATTGGTCTAATGAGCTAACTCTGAAATCTGAGCTAAAGACAGCTCCCTAGTGGCTGCTCACTGTTCCACAGACAGAAAGGAAACTCCTTTCAGGGGCCCATCAGGGTGAACCACTGCTGACAGCTTGGAACGGCACAACACACAGATTTATTTCACAGACAGCCACAGACAGGAATTTAGCACCCTGTGCTGGCCTCCTGCTTAGTGGAGAAGGTGTTAAAATGCAACCATGCAGAGCTCTCCCTTGAACAAAACCCAGTAGCGACTAATCAGGCGGTCACCCGTCCCCCCGGCAGAAAATTCCGGGCTCCGAGCAGCTGAGCGCCGAGCTGGGCGCCCCGGTCTGACAGCTGCTGCCGCTGCAGAGCCGCCGCCGCTTCGGAAATCGCGGAAGATTTTGCCCGACCTTTCAACTTACAAATTAATTGATTTCTAAACAACGGCAAATGTTATTTATTAATTTATGACATCGCCTTCCCTCGCGCTCCACTGAAGGGCGAGACGTCCAGGAGGATATTCCCTAAGGTCCGCGGAGGCATCGGCCCCCGAGGGTGGTGGCTCCCACTGTCCCCCCTCAACATGCCTTCCTTGCAGGCGGAGCTCAAAGTGCGGACACTGAGCTGCTCACACTCCGCCAGGCCATGACACGGTGTGACCCGCAGAAAACTAGCACGTTGACTTTGATGCATCTGTGTGTGTGCACATACACGTGTTTATGTGTGTGTGTATTTATACATGCACGTGTACACACACACACACACACACACACACACACACAAGGATGTATATGTCTCCAAGGGAGCCTTAACCTTCAGGTCTGCAGCCAAAGTTAATAACTCTCCCCTCCACCGCAGACCCTAAACAAGTATTCAACAGTTGATCTGCTGAGCTACTTAGGGATAAAGGCAAACTACATTTATTAAAACAACTGCAATTGCATCCTGGAAACCGGGAGTTGTTCCCAAGGAAATTGCATACCGCTGGTGATACTGTTTATATTGATTATTTCGCTCATCTCGCTCTCACTCACACGCGCCATGGTTTCTTCTTTGTAGGTTGTGTTTCTGAAACAACCAGCTTGTTCTGGTAAAAGGAGAAGAGAGAAAACAAGGAGGAGGAGGAGGAGGAGGAGGAGGAGGAGCAGGGGAAACCTTCTCCTTGCTTACTTTCCTCGCTGCGAGGAAACTGGTTCTCTCCTTTTAAATTCCATCTCACACGCAGTCCTCACCTACTGTATTTCCAATAAACCTCTCTCCCGATCTCTTCTTTCTCCCCACCTCAACTCTTTTTTTTTTTTTTTTCTTTTCTTTTTACTTTCTGGTCTTTTCTGCTGTAAAAAATAAAGCCCTGTCCACCACTGGCTGCCCTCCCACCCTGCCTGGGTGCTGACCTCAGGGCCTCTGGGCTCAGCACTGGCCAGGAAGCAGCATGCCTGGCTGTCTGCTAAGTCCCCCCCTCCCGTCTTAAAAGTTTGCCAATCGATAAATAATAACAACCAGCTCCTCCCTCAGTCCGATTCTGTCCCCACCACGGTGCCAAAGGCAGAGACACATCAGTCCGCACAACCATCCACATCCCAGGAGGCCTTCAGTCAACGACACAGAAACAAACATGGGCTGCACCATCAACCAAAAGGACTCTGCCCAAGAACCCGAAAAGCATCTTTGCAGAATCAAGTCCATGTTTGTAGCTACTCCTCGGTGGCAGCCTCCCCAGGTGTGATTTGCCATCCTGTCAGCATTCTCAGGGGAAAATAACATTTATTTGGATTTTTTTTTTTCTTTAAACCAATGTGTTGTCAAATTTCTGGGACACTGGCGCATTGAGACAGGGCATAATATCAATAAAAAGCTGACGCCTGGGTGAGCGCCCCCTCTCGGAGCTCCGTCTACGGACGGGGCAACCTTTTCCCACCTCGCTGCGCTAACTTACAAAGGCGGCCTTGAAAGGCTTAGAAAACTAAAGCGAGGAAAGAAACCTCATCGCCTTAGAAGCCAAATCCGCCTGCCCCGATTCCAAGACAGAAAAGGAAAAATGATGCCCTGTTTATTTTTCTGCGTCTCCCACTTCTTTGCAGGCATATCATTTTCCTAGAGTTCTTGTGTCGTAGATTTTAGTTAAAGGAACGAGCTCTTATTTTTGTTTTGGAAGTCAAAGGCTGTGTGTGTAGGGTGGGGGCACAGGGGGAGGAGGGAAGGAAGCCACAGGTAAGTGTCAAAGGGACCCTCTATAGAAGGTCACCTTTGCCACTGTATGTAAGTGCACGCATGCAACGTTCACGTTGCACTTACTAACATAGGGAACATTGGGGTAAGTGTATTTTCATTGATGTGAAAATAATGGTTTGTAGGAACACTACACAAAGAGCAAGACAATCAAAAAATAACTTGAAATAGACAGAGAAATGTGCCTTAACCCCAAACTGAGAGTCATCTGAGTGACTCCTGTGATGTACGAGGCTGGCCCCCTGGCTCTCTCTCTCTCACTCTTGCTCTCTTCCTAGAGTGGGAAGTATGTATCGAGTGTATTAAACGAGCCCTTTCATTTCTGTGTTTGCATTCCGAAAGGAAATCTATTAAGGCCGAGATGAAGTGTGAGCCAAGATGGGCAGATAAGGCTCTTCACTTTTCCACCCATGGACATAGTTACAGTTTTTTTCTGGACTTAGATGTATATACTCTGCCTTTGAGACATTTCCCCTGTTTGTGGTATTTGCAGATTTCAAACAGGCACGACTGGTGAGGCACCCAGGTGAAAGGAAATGTCCCTGTCTCCTTGCTTAGTCCGTGATGTGTGCGCTCAGAGCGACCCCAGTGCCTCTGACTTTTGCTGTGAAAGATTAAGCAAAGGTTTTCAATGATGTAAGTTTCCTGTTATTCACTCATTAAACAAATAGTCATTGATACCAACGACATGTTAGGCATTATTCTAGATGTTAGGGATAAACCACTAAACAGAAAGAGATGTCTCTGCCTTCCTGTAGTTTAGTAGTCGGAGTCAGGGAAGGCAATACAATCAACAAGTTAGCAAAATATATAGCATGTTAATTGGCAAAAAGTGCAGCGAGGGAAAAAATCAAATAGGAAAGGGGGTTGGGAACTGTGGGGTTGGGAAGGAGATGTCCACTGAGATGATATTTAAGCCAAGCTCCAAAAGACATCTGAGCAAAACCTTCACACTGAAACACACAGTCCCAGTTCGAAAGTAGATGTGAATTAACTAATGACAGTGATTTCTCCATTAGCTTTTATCATTCCAATCACAGCCAATGGCAAAACAGCTGCATTCCTCCCCATTTTCCTTCCAGAGACCACAGTGCGCCTTCCCACTCTCTTAGATTCTGCTTCTTTCCCCACTGAACTTGCACCATTTGGTTCCTGCTGTCTTAACAGTCAGTTCCCTCCTTCCTTTAAGTAATATTTGCTGAGTGTCTTCTCTCTGTCAACATCTTGAAGAAGAAAGATCAAGATGGTGTCCCAGCAGCATCTATAATGCCACACGACTCTCTAGCTGACTCTAATCATCTGTCTCCCCCCGCCAGCTCCCACCCATGAGACTTGCTCCTCTTTCCTTCTTAAGGCGGAAAAATTCACAGATCCCAATTCAGTACTTGGGATTTTTACCTCTTGCCACCACCCCCTGGACCCCGCATATTGTAGATCGACGTGTTCCAGTTATAACAATTAAGATTCCCTGGTTTTCTGAGATACGCTGCCTTAAATCGCATTTCTACTCACTATTAAAAAAAAAAAAATCAAGGCAAGCCACAACAAGACGACTCCATGCAATTTTGTATCACAGGTAAAAGAAAACCTTGTCGATATGAAAGCAGACAGTGTAAAATTCTCTCCCAGAGGAACCTGGCATTATTACATCCCCCATCAATCATGGTATTGTTTCTCCAACAACTGTATCAGACTCGGCATCCGGATATTGCTATGTCATCCGACCAATTCAGCAGGGGAGTCAGATACCTTTACAAACAATTCCAGGCCCACCAAAATCTACACTCTTTCAGGAGATTTCCAAGTCCTCATTCATTTCGAACCATGATCAACTCTCCAAATCCCAGGACGTTAGTATTGGGTGTAATAGAATTTGACCCAAACATTCATGTATGACCTAGACATATGCATTTATGAAAAACCTCTATGAATTTTACCTAGGCATATAGGAAAAAATGGTATAGACCCATTATAATATAATAATATTACATTACTGAATGGTAGGTACTTCACATTTTAACTTATCAAAGACTCGTTCTTATTCTGGATATTCCATTTAATGTCAGGCAGTAACTCCCTCCAGCCCACATTACCGGTCACCTGTAGATAGTACTGAAGCAATGTTCCAAGTTTCAACGATATAATAGATAAATAGACTATTGGGTCCAGCAAAGACTCACCTTCTGAACTGACTTTTTTTTTCCAGTAGAGATTTTTAGGTTTTGTTTCATCAGACACTCCCAATGTGGGCAAAAATAACAACACCCAGGCTTAAATTTTTCTATAGATACTGGTTGAGCTTTGAAACGGCCTTTTCTTTATCCCCTTGTGCCATTAGGAAGAAAACCCTTCCCCTGGCCCTCTCTTCCTCACCAGCCCCCTGCACGCACGCACACACACTAAAAAGTTGCCTTTGAAGGTTTCAATTTCCCTTAATGTCTTCCCTTTGTCCCTGCCACTGACAATCCAAAGCAAGCAAAGTGAGGATCCCTGCCTTGGCCACTGCACAGAAAATGCCTGCAGTACATCCACCTGAGGTACCTTATTTATAATCCTCTGTAAATTCACCCCAAAAGTCATGAACTACATAATACTAATTCTTATAGGTTGACATATTTCCCTGATCTTTCATGAGCCACATGGGGAAACAGTTTTCTCCTGATCTGAATGAAGAAGAAAAACAGTGATCCTAATCAGCCATTTGCCCTGAGTGGCTTCCCTAAACAAATCTGGGAAAGTGCTTAAAGGCTTGGGAATAACCATGACCCTGCTTGATGCACTGTAATAACCTTACCTAATTATACTGATATAAAAACTAATTGGAAAGATAGCAAATGTCAGGGTAAGATGCAAATCGTAGGGTGTTAATTGCTGAACAGGTGCTGGAATAGAATTAAATGAGCATTCTGATTAAAAGAGTGGAGGAAACAAATGTGGACCCCCGATACAAACTTGGCCATGTGACTTCCACAGCGGTCCATTCCACCAGGAAAAGGTCACGTTGCTGCGACCTCCGCTCTGTGACGGCTGGGCCAAGAAAAAAGTAGTGACCACAGAAGAAACAACAACATAGCACCAGTAGAGCAGACTGCTCGGTTGGAGGCCTGGAGACACGCAGTGTATTTTAGGAGTTCTTAGACACATGGATGAGCTGAGAGAGAATCAACAATGCACAGATGCTCACCTTTCCCCAGCCTCAAGCTTGCACCCTTCCACCTTGAACCGGAAGTCCTCCTGTTCCCCAGGTTCCCCAGACTTGCTACCACGATGCTGAGAGCTACTGGGTACCCACTACACACTGTGGGTGAATCAGTAGCATTGCTTGCTTTCCACACGTTGAGACAGCATGAGAGCAATGGCATCCGGGTGGGGTGGCACGACACGGAGACTATGTCAGGCTCCACGGCTCTAAGCCAGGCATTCTTACTGCAAATGCTATTTACTGATGCTCCAGTGATCAAATTGTAAACTGCCTCTATGAAGGAGATTTCTTCCTCAGCCTAGCGTATCAGTGAAGAACGTTTGTTCACAAACTCCTGGTGACTTGGTCAAGCTCTTGGAAACTGTCATTAGAGTTCCTGATGCGAGGCAGAGCCTGGACCAACAGCCTGTCTCCTGAGTCCTCCAAGACAGAAGAGACCCTGGGGGCAGGGCCTAGAGGTGACAGCAGATAGCGGCTCCTAAGCTCCGACTTGATAAGACCCCCTCCCAATGCCACAACGCTCTCCACCACCTAGACAAGCCCTCTTCTTCATACCAGAAGACATGCTCTACTTTGGGGCCCTAGTATTCCGCCCACCCCGCTGCCACAAATAACCTAGGAGGGAATTATTTGGGTTCCAGGTAGGATGCTCCAGCTTTTTAAATGTTCTTTCCTCCCAACAGTTGCAGGTCTTTGAGGCTGATGATGCCGGAAACCTACACTGGATGTTTGGTGCTGGGAGGGAGGTATCGCTCGCTCCACCCTGCCCCTAGAGTAGAAGAGCAATCCGTTCACTGTGCTCATCGCACCAGCGGGTCCTCTTTACCGTCCCGCCCACGTATATTTGGTTTTGGTGAGACAGGCTAAGGGCAGCAGGGGAGAGAGAGCGGCTAAGTTAATTCTCCTAACTCACACCTATGTCTGCTAAAGTTAGAGCAGAGCACCAGCCTACCCAGTTGGCTTCCTTTCACTGTGTTTTATTTTTCTTTGCATTTAATCAATTTGGCCTGTACTTCTATTGGGCAAAAGAAAACAATACGATGGTCACATCAGACAATGCTTCAACTCAGCAACCCAATTTCAAAGTGCAAACAGAGGAGATTCCCAAAAGCTTTAAGAAGGAAATGTGGCTACAGGAGGCGTGGGTGAGATTTCATCTTGTTTATTTATGCTTTTATAAGGACACTGAGAACCATAATAAAAGAGGATGGGGAAGAGAACAACGTTGCTCCAGCCTAGAGATGGGTGAGTAGGACCTCCTCACTCTTTCCTTGTCTTTGATCTTAAGAAAAGCTCACTCTCTCTTGTTCACTCTCTCTTTAAGGAACAAAAATAAACTGTCTCCTGAGTAATAAAGTCAAGACACTTGCCAGTAAAAATTGGTTAAGGTCATCACTTCCGAAGGTCAAACGAGTTTTAGACAAGATGCCATGTGGGATCACCATTCAGCACATTTAGCTAAATAGTTAAAAATAATAAAAATAATGACAGTAGTGCAGTTATTTAAAAAAAAAAAAAAGCACAGAAGTCAGAGAGAAAATGAGAGAACCAGATGTCTTGAAGGAATGCTGGGAAACGCTTACGAGAAAGATTTCTCCCACCCCAAATGAAAGCTTCCCCAAGGATCTTTTGAGACTTGCTGTCAGTACGTGATGTTGATGCAACATCGTATATCTTTTTTGTGTTTTGCTCTGAGGTTTTCTTATTTATTTATTTTACTTTAACAAAGAAGGCACAATAGAGAAAACCTTTTTTTTTTAAAGATGGCAATTCAAGTTGACCCCAAAGCGAGCATTCCCCCCAGGTCCCTTGTTGCATCTTCCTTGTCTAGAAATCCAAAAGACAGCGGAGTTATACTGCTCCGATGCTGGACTGGAAGAGAAAGAGGCCGACTTCACACTCAGCTTTTCTGAAAACGATACCATCGATTGAAGGGAGGAGAAGATCCTGCTATCCATCCAGGGTCCAGAGGAAGAGCTCCGCTTTTTATAAAATAGAGCATGAACAGGTCGAAGCTAAGAGACTGTTAGGCGATGCAAATGAGCTCTCCTGGGAGGCCTCATGGTTCCAAAAACAAACTCGGAATCCACGCTGACAGTGAAGCCGGGGTTCCGGGTTATCTGACATCCTTTCACAGGGCGAAATGCGCAGCCAAGCCTGGGGCTTTTTATGATCCGTTTGATTTTACAGGCCACAGCTCACCCACGGAACCAAAAAGTCTCTTGTGCCACGGGATGCTTTAAAACTCCAGTGAGGCCCCCTGTGAGACTCAAGTTCCAAGCATCGCTCTTTGCCAGTGACAATTAGAACAATCTGAAAATGTTCCTCCCAGAAAAATACATTCTTTTCTGTTGTAACAGGGGTGTAAACGCCAGCCAATCTCTTTTGGCACCCAGTGCTATACGAAGTGCATTCACTGTGCCACCTCTGGACAAAAACACCCTCAATGAGCATCCTCCAAGGACCAGCTGTGAAAAGGGGTTTCGCGTATCAGGTTAATGCATGCACTTGGCACGGCCCAACTTTTGCACCAAGGCTCTGAGGTATGGGGCGATAAGAGCCAGGTTCTGTTTGTTAACGATAAGGCAGTTATTTTTTTGGTACTTCATAGGGAAAAAAAAAAAAATCTTACAGCAAAGATTCAAACAAGGATCCCCAGGGAGACAACGGAATTCGTAGGTTGGAAAAGTTTTTTTTTTTTTCCTTCACAGGAGCAAACAAATGGGCCATTGAGGGAAACAGAACGGCTAAGACGGAGTCACAGACAAACACGCTGGCAGTCGGCTCCCGCAGAAGTCCTCCGTAACTTGGGGAGGGAGACAGGCGGTGAGAGGAAGACGAGAGAGAAAAAAGACACAAAATGAGAGGAAAGGAAGAAGAGAACAGGAGGAAAGAACAAGAGTGAGGTGAAAGTAAAGAGGCCAGAAAGAAAACAGAGGGGTGGTGATGAGATAAAAGAGAGGGCAGCCTGTGTCACCGGGGGCACTTCCCACGTGAGTAGGGATGGAAGAGGTCCATGAACTTGAGTGGGTAAACATCAGCTGTTTGCTGCCTCCAACCGAAATTTAGCATTTCTTTCCATTTTAAATGCAGACAATAAGCCCCAACAGTCTTATAGATCCATAGGATTCCCTGGACTGTCAACAGGGTCCATGATTTTTTAAAAAGCGAGGGAACCGGGAAGGGAGGTACAGAACTCGAAAACCCTGGGAAGGTATCAGGCATCCTCCCCCTTTGCAGGCATAATATTTCCAAGGAGAGGTACGCGTAATTTTCAATTTAGAAAGGAGAGCCTTTCACTCACTCCCTGGGTCCGGCTTTCTGCCTTTAGCCTTGGGACTTCCCCTTCCCTGGGACTTTCTAGTTTGCAACAAGTTTAGGCTTCCGATGCCAGGGAGCTGTCACGAAGCCTTTCTCAAGGTCATCACGTCTGATTAACAGCTGAGAGTTAGTTCCACAATTTTGCAGGTCAGGTCCAGCATGACAATGTCTTCTGACACAATTTTGTGCACCTGGTTCCCACTAAGCTCTATAAACCCCCCCCAAAATGGTAGGCTGTGACTTCCCAAAGAAGCATGTCGTTAGAGCCTTGTTTTTAGTTTCCTACCAGGGTAGAAAAAAAAAAATGTGGAAGAGACCAAGATATTCTACAGACAGAATGAGCCTCAGGGCAATCGGCTTTCTGTTCAGTCCCCCTTGTCCTCAGAATTACACCATGGAACCCCAGTTCCATGGACCTATAAATCCTGCTGTCAGGGTGGACTAGCATCCCGAAGTCAGCGGACCATCAGCGCCAGGACCTGTGGGTAAATCCACTGGGGACGGCCCTTTGTGGACATGGGTGGGGAGCAGCCGAGGCCACGCCCTTGGAAACTCCCATCTCGTGTGCCAGTGTCCCAGCTGACAGAAACCGGGCAAATTCACCAACGTGCCCTTTCTGCTCTAGCCTGCCAGTATTCAGGTTGCCTGCAGCACCTGGGCTCTGCTTCAGACTTTTCCAAGCTAAAGCACCCCCCTCCTCGTGAAGCAAGCGGACCTCACACCTCGGTGGGGGGCTCCCTTGGTGCTGGGTCAGGTTTGAAACCTTCAGAATGGGCGTTCACACTCAGAATCGCCTACCCGACCGAGGGTTACAAAAGGAGGAGGCAGCCATTTTCAGGGAAGAGTTGATTTTGAAAAACTTCAAGTACTTTTCCCATCTAAGGAGGGGAATGTTTTAAAGGACAGGGGAGGGCTTCTCAAAGAAGAGCCACAGCTCCACTTCCTCTTTAATTTTTTAAATTTTTTTTTTATTTTGGAGGGGAGGTAATTAGGTTTATTTATTTACTTATTTTAATGGAGGTACTGGGGATTGAACCCAGGACCTTGTGCGTGCTAAGCATGTGCTCTGCCACTGAGCTATCTCTTCCTCTTCACTTCCTCTTTAGAGAAGGAACATTTCTACCCGACAGGAAGAGCTTAGGGGCTCCCACGTGATAAGTTGGGCTGTGTGTAGACAAGTGCTGCCGTGAAGGGTAGCAAAGGTTAGGCACAGGGTGGAGAAAGGTGCTAAACAAGACAGGCTCCAAGCGAAACCATACACAGGGCGGGCTTACCCCACTGTCTGGTTAATTTGCTTCCAGTCTCAGTGATGAGAATTAGACAATTGCTTTAAAAACGCAGAAGCCACCATAAAAATAGAAAATGATTGCTTCCTGTCATGACCAAATATTAAACACAGTGCACACCTAATGACTCTAGCCCTCCCCAGGGAAGAAGCTTTATGAACAATAAAATCCCAGCAGACTTCCACTGTTTGGGTTTGGAGGTCTCATTATGGGCTCACTGATCCAATACAATTTACAAGCTGAATGGACTCCACTCGAAGTGAAAACCGCCAAGCCAGAGTTATAAACGGAACACCTACCGTGAGACCAGCTTCTCACTCTTCACCAGGGAAGGAAAAGACGAGTGGGAGACTTAAGGAGGAAGGCACTGGGGACACGTTGCTCATAGCAATGGTTCTGGCCACCTGCATTGGAATCAGGGTCAGACCCACAACCAAAGGGCAAGGCGAGTGGGGAGAAAGCAAGGGAGACCCTGAAAGTGAAGGCAGGAAGGAAGAAAGAGGGAGATGGGGACAAGGGTGGGGCATGAGAGAAACAGAAGGGGATTCGTAAATCTGCTCCACCTTTTTCCACCCAGGCTGACTTGACAAGCCATCAAATTTTGAAGTTAGATTTTTTTTTCTAAGTTCACTAAATTACCCAGATATATGTCTACCTGGTGGTTACCCTTCATCTTGTGTCTCAACATCTGGTTGATAAAATGCATGAGCCCCTCTGACTTGGGCAAGCACCAAGTGGACGGTTCACGTTAAATCGAAGTCAAGTCTGGCTCCTGTTCAAACGTCAGCCAAGACCAAGTCGGGAGAGAGGAGCTTCCCCCTTTACCTTTAACTTTGTGCAATTTATCACTTGAGCCTAAACAATCCCACATGTGTGAAGCTCTGAAGACGGAGGCTCGGGGAGCACCAAACAAAGGCTTTCCGGGAAGGCAGAGAGTGAACGGGAGACAGACGGTGGACACTAAGCAAAAGCAATGGCGGGGAGGCGACAAGTCCATAAAACAGGGTCTAGGCAGAGCATCAGCCCAAGGCACTGAGAGGTGACAAAAAGAGAGGAGAAACAGACCACTGGTGGGGGCTGGGGTAGGGGGTGGCATGCAGGCAGAGGAACAGGCAAAGATGAGGGGCCCCCAAAATGCTGATGGTTCCCATCCTGCTCATCCATCAGCCTCTTAAATGTGAATCACCTTCCACACGGACATGCGGAGCCAAGGTGATAAGTGAGCCCTGCATGAAGACAGAAAAACTGCCAGGAGGAACTGAACACATGCTGATTGGCTCTGGGTCTGGTCATGGCTCAGAGCCCCTTCACACACCTCTCTCCCCCTCCCAGCGCGGTGAGGCAGCCCTGACTTCCCTATTCATCAGATAAGAAACTGGGATTCAGGGAGGGTTGCCAGACGAAATACAGGATGCCCAGTTCATTGTGAATTTCAGACAAACAACAAATAAGTTTTCAGGGTGTAAGTATGTTGCATGGGAAAAGGCTTATACTGAAAAATCTATTTGTGGTTTATCTGCAATTCAAATTTAACTGGGACATAGTTATACTAAAAAAAAATCATTCATGTTTAGCTGATATTTAAATTTAACTATGCATCTTATATTTTTATTTGCTAAATCTGGCAACTCCAGATTCAGTGAGCGGGAGGAAAGGAGTGAATGGGTAAATGCATGAATGGCGGCAGAGCAGTCAGACCCAGATCTGAGATTGTACTACAGTAATTATGATTCTTCCCAAGCCCTTAACTCACGTGTCACGAATCCACGTCCTACAAACCACCTCACCTCTTCTGGAGAAGGAAATAGCTTTGTGCACAGAAGAAACTGGCCACATATGAACTGACTGTAGTGACGTAAAACGCCCATCGGTCCAACCCCTGGCATGGTGCTTAGAAGGTTATGGGTTCTCCGAAGCTCAGTCCACTTAGAAGCTTTGCAGCACAGTGACAATATGGCGACATGTACGCCATGGTTTCTCCTGCCCCTCTCCCTCTGCTTGCATAGACCATCCCAGTTTTGTCCTGGGAGCTAGAGATCTTGTCTCTAATCCCAGTTGAGTCTTTGACCTCCTTGCTATGTGGCCCCAGAAGTAGTTGCTCTTCAGTTGGGTTTTCTCACCTGAAATGTGGGATGGCAGGCCCAGTACTTAGCTATTGAGTTATGCTTTAAATTAATCGTGAAAATGTGCTGTGTGATTGTGCAAATCTGACCCAAAGCAAAAAGGGGGGGGGGCACTCATCGTTGTCTCCATAGAGACCCATTTGGGGGCTTTATTGGTGGGGCTGTGTGTGAATAACAGCATTCAGAGATACAGTGACCCCAAGCATTCTGCCATTTTGTGAGTTCTCTTTTCAAAAAGTCCTAACATCTTATGAACCTTAAAAAATGGAGGTGTTAACCCCAAAGTGCTGGCCAGAATCCAGTGGTTCCATCCCTGCAAATTTTTCCATTCCTGCCATTATTTCAGTGGGACTAGGAATTTCTCCCTTACTTCCTTCTCAAAAGCTCCTGTTTATATGGGAGAGGCTGCAGTGTTTCTCACCAGCTCTGTCTCCTTGGTGGTCTTGAGGAGGCTGGGTAAGTTTGTGCTTGGAACAAAACTTTTCTGGAGAACAATCATTTAACTAATTACCTGGTCCAGACTGATGAAATGCTGACTCCCTAAAGATGTGGGTGTAGGCTGCCAAACATGCTTTGAGCATCTTGTCACTCAACCACTTTCCTTTCTGACCAAATATCTCCTCCAACACAGCTCTAGGTCGCAGTACAGAACAGAATAGAGCAACAAAGAACAATTCTTACAAGATTTCAATCAACAGATAATCTAGTCAAGCTCTAGTGGGTAGAATCCTAAATGTGCAAATCATTTCCATCAACTTGGGATATGTGTCCTATTTGACAAGTATTTGGTCTGGTAGCCTCTTGGCTGGGTCAAAATGAGACCCAGAAGAATTTAACCAGCCCTGTTTGTTCAAACAGAAAAAGAAAGAGCATAACTGGAAGTTCTAGAAGGTTCTCTCTGGGTGAACATGTCATCTTAGCAATCTTTCCCAAGTTCTAGGTCCTTTATTCCCCTGAAAGCCAGCCAAACAACTTTGGGAAAAGACACCTTTACTATAAACAAATATCTAATTCTCATTTCCAACACAGCACAGCTTCAGAGGACTGTTCTACTCCTCAGCTCATCCACTTCCTGGCAAATCTTCTCTTTAATTACATCACACGATGTTATGAGGAAGAATCATTAAGCGAACCATTATCTGTCCTGAATAACCCCATACATCCAGCTGGTCTTCCAATTTTCAGTGGGAACTGATCCAGGGACCTGTGCGAGCACTTTGAATGAGAGAGTTCTAGTAAAGATGAACTGATTTTGGTCTTTCTCCCTCTCTTCTACGGAATGACTTATAAATGGTTCAGATCCCAGCCTCCAAGTTTCTGCTTTCTCACAAACATCGAGGCTACTGAAAAATTCACAGATTGCCAGATGGCACGACAGCAGTTCTTTGCGAAGGATCTGAGCTTTCCAGTGAACAAAGGATGTGTACTCATGGGGACAAGTGGCAACATCAGCAGAGGCTCTGGAGTGGTGGGTGTCCTGGGGAGGGAGGGGGGCGTGGAGAGGTGAGAAAGCGGGCCCTTCGCCTCCGTGACTGGTATCTGGCAGGAAGAACTGACTCCCAACTGCTGCTAGTGGTGGAAGAAGGCACGTCCAGAAGAAGGGGAAAGAAGGGGAAAGAAACCGAATCAGAAGCTGGGATCTTTGATTTCACAAAATTCGAAGCCTGTGTCCATCTTCCCAATTCCTGATGATATAGCATGATGGAAATAATGCCCAAGGTTTGGCAGGTCAACTTATAAACTCGCAGAGAGCCACGGAAAGAGACGTATTTGCTAACTATTGTAACATCTTCCTCATAGGCTCCCCTACTCTCATTCTCCAATTTCTAATTCATCCTCAGAGTTCCCTCTCCAAAATATCAGCCTGACCATGAAATTGCACTACTCAAAATCCTTTAGCAGGGAGGGTACAGCTCAGTGGTAGAGCACATGTTTAGCATGCGCGAGGTCTTGGGTTCAATCCCCAGTACCGCCAAATAAATAAATACATATATACATACATACATACTTCCTCCCCCAACAAAATAAGTAAATAAATACACAAATAAATAAAAAGATAAAATTTTAAAAATCCTTTGACATCTTCCCATTGTCAACACAATAACATCAAAATACGCTTGTAAAGGCGTAAAAAGTCTTTAAAAATCTGGACCCAAATCATCTTTCCAACTTCCCCTCCTGTCCCTGTTTACACATATCAGGGCACCTCTAAAACTACAAGCAGATTTAGGAAATTCTTTCCATTCCACATGTCTTCTTCGACCTATTTTTCTTCTCCTCAGATGCCCTTTGACTTTAACTGCCTATGTCCAAGACACAGCCATCACCTCGCACGCCACTGCCTAGATGAAATTCATCTCCTTGCTTCAGATCTTCCAGAGCTTTTATCTCTGTCTCTTCTGTGGCACCTTTTACCTTCCACCTTGTATCACAGTTATTTGTGCACATCTTTTGTTTTTCCATCTTGAACTGTAAGCTCCTGATGGGAGAGCTTTGTATCTTTTCCATCGTACGATCCCTACAATCACCTTGCAAAGTCCATGACACAACAGGCCCTAGATAGATATTTACTGAACGGTTCATTCTGCCTTCTAACCCTAGCTATCTGTTCTTGGCATTGCTTTGTACCTGTCTGCTGCTGGGGTGGGGTGGGGGGGGTCAGATTGCTAAGCAGTTGTCAAATACAGGTAGTTAGCAGAAAGGTCCTATATAAACCGGCAAAGGGCTCAGTCACCCAAGATTGTTGATGCTTGGCGGCCAGAGATTAATCCGTCAGCTAACATTTACTGAGTGTCTGTAGTATCTGAGCCACTGAATAGACACTGTGGGTGACACAGGATAATAATTGCTCTGACTTTTAACTTTATAAGCATCTATTCTGTCATGCACTGTGTGGGCACCACACACACGTTAATGTATTAACACAACAACTCAATGGGAGAGTTAGTACTATTAACACCAGACAGAGCTAATGCTGTTAAGTCAAGACTTAAGCGACATAAACGGCGTCTGACATCCAAGAGTTACAATATAGTTGGACCTGTAAGGCAAGCCCACACAGGAAAAAGATAACAAATCCACACACCTTAACAAGAGCAAGCATATGCGACAAGTGTCAAGTAAGGAGACTGGCTACACGAACTGGTATCTTTGAAGGGATGGAACTAGGTTTTGTAAACAGGATACGATTCATATTGGCAGAGAGCTGGGGGTGGGTATTCCAGGCAGAACTGACGTGTACGGAGGGAGATGGGGACATAGTCAAGGTCTGAGGGAACAAACATTTTGATGCCATTTTGATTCTTGGAGAAGACGATGGGACTAGGAAGTTGAAACCTAACTACCACCTACCCATCTCATCTTCAGAGCTTCCACAGTTTGTAAATCTATTTTTCTCCATGTGATTAGTTAAGTTCCATGACAGCAGAACCATTCCTTGATGGTCTCTCAGTGCCAGTTGCTCACAAATATTTGCTTAAAAACTAAACAGCAGAAAAATTACTACATGAATGAACGACGGAGTGACTCGATGTATAGACAACTAGGCTAATCTGTGTCAACTCCTAAAGTCCCGCAGGTCTAGGAAGAGCAGTCAGTCAAGGGGAGTAAGCAGAATTCTTAAAAACTAACCCAACTACAGGCGCGAACATCATAAATTTTCAGCACCACCTCTTTAATCAGGAGGAAGAGAATGATTTTCTCAAAGGAAATTTTGTTTCTTGTTTATCGCTTGGCTCAGAATGTCACCCAGGGAAGTGCTTCCACCCAAAGGGACATTTTTCTACACCAAAAAGTAGGGCAGTTTCTTCTCCTACCTGTATATCCCCGAAATGGCCAAGAAACTAGCAAAGGTTTTACTAGAAAACAAAGGAGAGAGAAGGTGAAAGAATGATGCTTTCGTTTTGGTTAAGTAATCTGTTTTTTAGTGAGAAAATCTAAACCTCCCCAAGGGAACGGAATTTTTCACTTAAAAAAAAAAACCAAGAGCCGGGATTTTACAGACTTCACAGCACGGAGCTCCCCTACCCTGGAGATGGGGAGTCTGTGCAGAGGAGGCATATATCAATAGCTCCAGTAAATTATTGATGAGCAAGGATGATGAATTTGCATGCCTGACACCCAAACCTGGGCCTCGGCTAGAAGTAGAGAATTTAGAGCTGGAAGGTAATGTGAAGGTCACCCATTAATCCACAGCACTTGGCTTTACAGATTGGGAAACTGAGGCTCAGAGAGGAGGTTCATGATTTCCGTGATATTAGGCAGCTCGTAAGTGAATGATCTGGGATCTGAAGCAGGTGTCCTGATCCTAGTCCAGGGTCATTTCCGCTATCCTGTGCTGCCCCTCAGTCCCCGGGGGGCTGATATTCCATCAAACCTGTCACACCGTTGAATGTGACTTGCACACTCTCAAAGTTAAGTGATACTTTGGAGGCCAACAACGCCCGCCGCTTCCCAGAGAACAGAGCCCTCACTGATGTCCCCATCAGGAATTCTTTAGACCATACTCACCAGGCTTTTCCATTCTTTAACAGCTCTAAATTCTAGAAAGTTTTTCCTTCTTTTATGCTAAACTTGTTTCTCCATAACTTCTACCTATTGACTACACTCCAGTTTCACCATTGAAATTGGACAAGGCTTTGTGACCTTGGCTGAGTTTGTGTTTCCATAATTCATTTGTTCCTCTGTAAAGCTGAGACGTTTCTCAACTATTGGAGGTTAATTAAGATTATTTAATGAATACAAATCGCTTAGCACAATGCCCAGCACACAAGAAGTACCCATTAAATGTTAGATAAATGTTGACTATGGTTCTAACCCATCCTTCTCAGAGACAGAATTCTTTGTTCAGGAGGAATCACTACTGATCTATCTGGTTGTATCCTTTTCCAGGGAAAGGAAGGGACTGGTCACAGGCTAAAAACTAACCTGAGTGGCCTAGAATGACAAGAATCCACTGGGCTTTGCGGACATAACTCTCACCTATAGCTCAACTCCAACTTCTATCCAAATACTGTTTCTATGCCGAAAGGGACAATGGGGTTAAAAGCAGAATCTGTCCTTAAAAAAACTAAAAATAGATTTACCAAATGATCCAACAATCCCACTCCTGTGCATATATCCGGAGGAAACTCTTAATTCAAAAAGATACATGCACCCCAATGTTTATAGCAGCACTGGTTACAATAGCCGGGACATGGAAACAACCTAAATGTCTAGTGACAGATGATTGGAGAAAGAAATTGTGGTATATATATGTACAATGGAATACTACTCAGGCATGAAAGAGAGTAAAATAATGTCATTTACAGCAACATGGATGGACTTGGGGATTGTCATTCTAAGTGAAGTAGAATGAAATAAACCAGAAAGAGAAAGAAAAATACCATTGTATCATTTATATGTGGAATCTAGGAAAAAAAAAAAAACACAAATGAACTTATTTACAAAACAGAAACAGACTCCCAGACATAAAACATACTTATGGTTACCAGGGGGTAAAGAGGGTGGGAAGGGATAAATTGGGAGTTTGAGATTTGCTGAACCTAACTACTATAAAATAGATAAACAACAAGGTCCTGTATAGTGCAGGGAACTATACTCAATGTCTTGTAGTAACCTATAAGGAAAATGAAAAAGAATATGAAAAGGAATACATGTATGCATATGTATGACTGAAACATTACGCTGTACGCCAGAAATTGACACAACACTGTAAACGGATTATACCTGAACTAAAAAAAAAAAAAGCCTCTGAATTTTTTTTTAAAAAGACAGAAAAAAGTACAGGCAGAATCTACACCACAAATCAAGAGTAGATTAATATGGAGTTCATTTGATAAAGGGAAAGGAAAACTCCAGCGTTCGGGATTAATGCAGTATCTTCAGCATGCATGGAAGGCTGGCAGGGCTTTACCCCCTGGAGTTATTCTGTGAGAGTTCTCGCTCCACCAATAGCACTTTCTGGAGTTAAGTGATACAAGGAGAGAGGAAAAAAACTATGGCCTAGAGGGAGGAGGCTCCAAACACTTCTCTGATGGAACAAGGTAGTCGGTGAGGCAGAGAGAAGCAGGAAGAGGATGTATCAGATGGCAGGTGAAGGGCAAACAAGAAGCCTGGACCAGAGCAGGAAGCAGCAGGTGCAGATGCTGACCAAGGTGGCGGCAGGAGAGAACTTCACTTAACAAAGAAGGAGAAAACTCATATCCATTAGGATGGCAATGATCAAAAAACAAAACTAAACAAGAAAATAACAAGTAACGTGGAGATGTGAAAATGGAACATTTGTGCCCTGTTGGTGTGAGTGCAGAATGCTGTAACTGCTGTGGAAACCACACGGTGGTTCTTTGAACTATCATAAGATGCAGCAATTCCATTTCTGGGTGTGCACCCCAAAGAACTCATGACAAAGACTCATAGAGATATCTGTACATCCATGTGCACAGCAGTATTATTCACAACAGCCAAAAAGTTGAAGTGACCCAGGTGTTCGTTGACAGATGACTAGAGAAACAAACTGTAGTATAACCGTACAGTGGAATATTATTCAGCCCTTAAAAGGAAGTAAATTGTAACACATGTTACAACACAAAGGAACCTTAAGGATATGATGCTGTGAAATAAGCCAGTCATAAAAGGACAAATACAGCATTATAAGAGGTACCTACAAGAGTCAAATTCATAGAGACAGAAAGTAGCATGGTGGTTGCCTGGCACTGGGGGGAGGGGGAAATAGGAAGTCAGAATTTCAGCTTGGGAAGCTGAAAAGAGCTCAGTAAGTAGATGGTGATGATGGTCGCACAGCAAGTCGAAGGTATTTAATACCACTGAACTATACACTTAAAAATGGCTAAGATAGTCAATTTTATGTTGTATGTATTTTACAACATTTAAAATTTTTCTTTAAAGAAAGGAAGAGAATATACCAGGAAGACCCCTCATGGGCAAATAAGCACCAGATAGTTTTGTGTAAATCTTTTGAATGAGGGTCATTCTGATGTTTGTTTGGCTTCTTGAAAAACAAAAGAAAGAAACAAACAAAAATATCAAAACTAAAATGGTCCTTCTAGACAACAGAGCCCATAAATATAGGAGACCAAAGTCCCAAGACAAAAGACTGAGATATTTAGCACATGAGAAATAGGTTGGAGATGCCTTTTTAAGAGAAAACATCATACTAGCGGGCACGTGGGCAGAGGCGGCCGATAAAGTCTCAGAAAGAACGCTCATCCTCTCTCCCATCTGACTTTTCCTGGGGCTACAGGAACAGTAGACTCTTTTTCCTCCTCCCATATCAATGAGATTGTCCCTAAAATCCTCTTCCCACGGACCACCAAGTTATCCTGAGTCCAGAGACTCGGTAGATACTCAAAAGAAGCTTCCAGATGGAGAAGAGAATCTGAAGAGAGCACAGCCCATGAACATCAAGGTTGAATTAGCGCTTCCCTCTGAAACCACAAAGTGTAAATCAGTTTGCGCCTTTTTATTTTTATTTACCGCACAGAGGTCTGCACAGACAAGATGCAGGCGGAAGCCCGCGGTAGGGATTATGTTTTCATTGTTGGTTTTGTTTTGTTCCATTTTGCTGAGTTTTTTTTTCAGATAGGAACTTTGGACTTTTACACTAAAAACGAACAAACCTAACTGCCACTCTGCACACACACACATATCTGTACCCAGAAGGAAGGCTTTCCCGGAGGCCCCGGCATAGAGCAGCACCCCTGCTGGGCTGCGCGTTGGCCTGGCTTTTTGGAGAGGGGCGTGGCTGCCCAAGAATTTGCAAAAGCAGGCTAAAAAGATGACTGAAAATAAAAATTAAATTTATGTTTCTAGAGAGATTAAGGCAGGTTGTTATTTAGCAGGGGGTTAAAAAAGCCCCAGTCTGAGGCTTAGGAAATGGAAAGTTAAGTCTCCGATGGGGGTGCCCTGTTGTAACATCCAACGATTTTCAATTAAGGGGCCACGGGGTAGTCAAAGCTCTATTTCACACTTCAGACTGCCCATTGGAAATGGAATGTCTGCCCACGACGTGGTCACGTGAGCTAGATGAACAGTCAAGTTGTTTGTGTCTGAGCTGGCCGTCTATCAGGTTAGTGTTGTCACACTGTCAGTCTCGCCTCGATCAGAAACTCTGATTGGCCATTGATGAGATCAATGGCATTTCTGTGATGAGATTTTTCCTGCCCATTTCTGCGGTATGTCTTCAATTAATAAAAATGAAATCACGGCTGAATTGTGACTTGTTCACTGCGGTTTGGCAGGCAAAATCTTGCAGAACCTGGTTCACCAAAGGCAAAAAGACAAAAGGGGTCCTTGGTGGGGAAAAGTTTGGGGACCATTCTTGAGCCACCCCTCCCCCTTCCCTGCGGAACACGCACAGTTCCAAGGGGATAAACAGGCTTCCCTGGAGCCGGAGTGGAACATGCCTGTTGTGTGAGAAAACCCAAAGAGACCGTGTAAATTAACTGCATCTGGTTCGACTGAGCGAGAAGGGGGAGGAGATAATTAGTCGGCGTTACAGGAACAAGGGCAAGGAAGAGAGTTCTATATTTACTCAGAGGAAATCCAAAATAGACTGCTTAGCACCCGTTTGGTGCTCATGGGTTATCTCAACATCTCTAAGCCGGCAGATGTTGAATCCAGGGACCAGATGCACAGCTCAACCCCTGGACGACACAAACCGCCCATCCCACCGCCGGCAAATGGAAACTGGACTTCACCCCCTTTCGCTTCCAGAGACGAAGGGAAGGAGACATTCGGGAGCAGTGAGACAAGATTCCGGGGAAGGAAGAGTATCTTCAAACAACAGCCCCACGATGCAGGAGCCAGACAAATGCATCTGTTTGTAATAAGATGAGTTCTCTAAAAATCTGATCCTGGTCAATTTATAGCCCCCTTCAGTATGTATGTTTCCATGAGTAGATGCACAACATTTCGGAAGTAACACGTACTTCCAGTGATGCAGAGACATCGCCGGGCTGTTTTATTGTGCATAGGATAGTAAAAATAAATGCCACAGCCTCATAAAGCTCCCTAAGATGCAGCTAAAATACAATTTCCACCATCTCCAAAGAATGTAAAGCATTCGAGCGCTAACGAAGGCACCATAACATGAAAATCTTTCCTCTCCATGGATGCCGAAAGCCTACGTCCATGAACATGTCTATTATATAGGAATAAAACGTAGCACATTCGGCTTTCCCTGAGGGTTCAGGTTATACACAGCTTCTTAGAGAAGGAACTGCACTGAGGACGTGTGCTGATGAGATGTAAGGTCTGGGTTACCATGTACAGGTTTGCAACAGTTCTAAAGCTCGCTTACGGGGTATTTATTACCGAAAAGGATGTAACCATCATGAGGTAGAACACCTTCTTGAAAGAAGAGCTGAAGTGAGTGAAAAAGACTAGATGGAGATTCGTGAGCTCAATGGACATGCTGGAAAGGCCTGGATCTGTGTCTAGGCTGGTGTCATTGGCATCATATTCCCCAGAGGAGCCCGAGGGCATCCTGGGAGGTGAGGAGGTGATCAGCACGTCCAACGCACGTAAGCTGGGATGCAGAGTGCTAGAGAAAAGGTTGTAGCAGCGAGAGAATCGTGGGCCTAGAAATACGGATGTATGTGTTCTAGTGTCCTGCAAACAAGGGTAAGCCGTGTCACCGTTTCTGAGTTCAGTCTTTTCATCGATCAAAGGAGGAAGACAGCTGACCCCAAAGAGTTCTTCCAACCCATGCACTTTCAGGAAAACTAAAGAAATTCCAAATGGCCCCCTCAAATTTGTCTCACGTGATCCTCCTGTGATGGCCAGGGCACCATATACATCCAGCAAACACTGTCTACCTGGCTGTCATCCTCTTCCAAGCATCTCAGAGAATACTGCGAGACTGCCACGGACATTTCAGCAACCTCTGAAACCTACAGCAGCAGGCCATGCCCTCCAGCCATCCCCTCCGTGAGACCATCACACAGAGATGTTGAGTGCTTTGTCCAAAGTCAGAAGCTAGGATGGGATCAGAACTCCAGCCTCCTCGTTCCTAGGGCTATGCTACACTTTCCACGAAGAAACCAAGCTGGCTTTCTGGGAAGCATGCCAGAGGTTCCATTCTCCCAACTGAGAATTCGTTGGAATATTGGAATAACAACTTTGGAGACTGTGGTCTCTCCAACCCATTTCAGGACCTGTCTAGAAACACAAAAACCCAAAGAAAGAAGCAATGGGGAATTATTCCGTTTTTTAACGAAAGAGAAAAAATTAGGGGTGGGAATATGGGATTTCTTAAAAATTACGCGATTGCTGGAAGTTAATTTGGTATTTCTTCATTGGTTGGTAAGTTCTGTTTCCAATCACAAAAACATACAGCTGAGGATGCCTAAATCACATTTCCATGAATTAGCATCTCGTCCCAAAGAATCTTTCCTACTCGGCACATAACAGGGAACCCAGAATGCAATCCTCTGCAGTAGAAATGAATCTCCCTCAATGCAACAGAGCTTGTCATCATCCTCTAAACCGTAATCTAAGTTGATAGTCTTCAAGGCAAACAGCAATCACTGAGAATGATAGAGAAGTCACCGCTTAAATGGGGTACACTGCCTCTTCTAGGGAACTGATTGAGACCCTATCCCAACAGACAGGAGAGACGGCATCCTTTACCAGCCTATACCATCCACACCCTCCTTATTATGGTGGAGTCAGTGCACCTGGAAAAGAATCTCATCACAGATTTAGAGACATATGTTCAAAAAGGAAGGTTCTGACTTCTTCCAAGGAAGGCCAACCAAGACAAGAAAGCACATGTCGGACTAGCTTCATGCCTTGAAGATAACACGAAACCAACCTTACGTCAAAGCCCAGTGATCAGTACTCAGAGTTAAGATTCTAAAGGAAAGAAATCAGACACGATTTTTTTTAAATCACTTTTCCCCCCTACCTGTCGATGATGACAGGATCTGAAGGAGTCTCATTTCGATTGCCACAACTTTTCTTTTCGCAGCATCGACTGTAGATTGGGAAGGGACCAAAAGAGTAAAAGAAATTTGTTAAAAATCAAGAAAATACACATATAATGTAAGAACGTTCACCAAAAATGAGTATGTCCCAGGTAGCTCCTTAACTATCAGCTGCTTGAGAGTGAGTTTATGGCCACGTTTAAAAACAACACTAAATTTAAAGCCCCAAAATATTCATTCAAATTCTCACCCTGTGACTTATAAACTGGGTAATTCTCAGCAAATTACAACTTTCCCCAAGAGTTATGTTTGTAACCTGAACAACAGACAATAGGACATTAAGATCTATAACATCACCCCCAGCTCCATGTTGAGTGATTTTATTGTTGTATTTTTTTTTTAGGTATTTGTGTCTTAATAAATATTTCAAGTAAGAGGGGAAAGGAAAAGGTATTTAAAAATACCCACAGCTGCCTGGATTATTAGAAACCTTAGTTACATACCATCTTTCTTCAAACAACTCAGTGTACTTTCTAAATGTTTATTCGTGCATTCATTTCCATCATCTTCTAAAGATGAAGGAGGAAGACCAGAAGTGTGGTGTACATTGTCAAGTGGGAGGAAAATGAGGCAGGGAGGTGTTAAATGCTATCTCCCAACATTTTCACCAAGTCCAGAACAGAAACGAGACTCAGCGCGTAAGTCCCATCTTGAGAACTCTACCTCCCAAGCCTTCCACCTGGCAAAGTGCTGGGTACCCTGGTAGATTCTCGAGAAGCGCTCGTGGAATCATCTGAGAGGAAGAGAGAAAGTAGGGACCCTAGAGCAATTACAACAGATGGGAAGGACTCAGCAGGACCTGAGCAGAGAACAAAACACTCCGCTCCAAAGGTATCTGCATGAAAGACCTAAACGAATACAAACAGGGTGAGGGAAGCTGGGTGGCTGGAAAATCACATCCTCATGTTGCCTGTCTGCTGCTTGCCAGAACCACAGCCTTCTAAATACCTCTCAGCTCACCCAAGCACATGGTCTGCCATCAGCGGTAGTTGGTTAAGGATGTAGCCTTGACATGGCTTATAAGAAAAGCAGTACCATCTCCAGCTGTTGGAGAATATATCTCATAACTGTTAGCAAGAACCACATTTATGTGAGCATTGCTCTTCCCATGATAGTCTCTCTGTTGATGAGACGTGATAGAAAGATGGGTAAAGTAGGAATCAGGGCTCTGGCACCTAACCCAACTTTGTCACTTGCTAGCTGCATGAATTTAGTCAAATCTCTTTAACCCCTCTGGGCTTTGCCTTCCTTATATATAAAACTAAAGTATGGGACTAGATTATCTCCAGAAACCCTTCTAGGTTTAAGAAGTCCATGAGGCTATGAGATTCCCTGAGCATCCTTCGCTTCAAAAGTGGTGACAGATTAAGGAAAAGAAGTCATGTGGCAGCAGGGACCCAAAGGCCTAATACCAGCCCAATCTTCAATTTGCTTTCTGTTTCTGGGCAGTGTATCTGCCCTCTCTGATCCTCTACAGAACTACCAACCAACAAACAGATATTTAAAAAAAATTTTTAAAGTCCATCGCTCTCATGCAAGGGTGTGTGGATTATTCCGTAAGAAATTCCACCATCCTCAGAAAGTAAAATAGACTTGGGAGATGCTAAAAAAAAAAAAAAAAATGTTCACCAAATGGGCACAATGAGGTTTTAAGAAATGTAATCAAATTAGTGGGAAGTAAAAGAAAGTTTGTCTCAACTTTCTTAAATGCCGGAGTTTGCCACTGGGAGTTTCTGAAATAATATTTTGCCTTTGAAATTATATCAGGTCTTAACTTTTAAAATTTCAAGCCATCCCAGGATTAACACCAATAAAAGTGCTGGCCAGCAGCTCTCCCACCTCCCAAAGCCCTTGTCTCTCTTCCTAACTCCCTACTCCACCCATTTCTGTCTGCCACCTTTCCTATTTCTATTTCTTATGTTAGTGGAATACCTGTGCACTTCAGGCAAATCCTTTTTCTTAGCAACACAATTTCAAAAGCCCTATGCATGCTAGTTATCTAAAGACCTAGCTAGCCTCCCCTTTGACATCACCAGCATGTCAATTTAATCCAAATCCATGTGTGATTCTGGGTACAATTTAATTACAAGAGAATTCTCTCAGAATGTGCTAATCTGTCTAGTTTGAGAAGGAAGGATTCTGAGGAGGCCAAGGAAGTTTGCAAAATTGCTCAGCTGAATTCAGCTGCTTTCCATGGGGACTTTCTCTGGAGGAAAAGAAAAACAGATAAAAATGTAAGCCTGGTGCCAGGGTCATACAAGTGTGGGGAATCGACTAGGGGAAGGAAATGATATTCAAAGAAAAATGCAGAGAAACTTTAGGACCCAATCTTCCATCTTCCAACAGTAACATATTTAAGTATAATCTCTGAGTTAACACCACAGGAAAGATGTAGCAGACACTCACGCAGCTGTTGGAAGGTATAAAAATTATACAAGTGAGCTATATTCACCCCTTCTGAGCCCTTCATAAAATTTCTCTGGGTTAGCCAAAGCTAATTCTTTTTTTTTTCTTTCTTTCTTTTATAAAAAGAAAAGGTCTCATCAAGATGTCCTAGTTATTCTTGATTTGGTTTCTTAAATGACATTCAGTCCTCGTGCCAGCAATCATAAAATAAGCAAAGGGAAGTGGAGAGTGGAAGACATTCATGAGTCTACATTCCCCAGTCACTCTGGGATCAGGGATGTGGGTTGACATCAAGGCCCCCGTCCCTGAATTACTCAGATAACAAACTCAAGTCTCCCTTCCCTTTGCTGTATAGACAAAGCCGATGGGATCGACTTTAGGTTCAGCTACTTTAATTAAAAGGCTCATTTTTAGGATTCATTTCCAACAAGCCAATCTCTAAGTCTGAAGTCCCTGATAAGTATTTTTAAAAACCGAACAAGACTAAAAAGAAAAAAAAAAATAGGAAAAGATGGGAAACAAACAAAGAGGAGGAAACTGAGCTTGGCACTAGGTTAAGGTTGTGTGTGTTCCTAACCACCCCAGAGGGGCTCAAAGTGCTCTTTTTTTTTTCCTAACGAATGAAAATGAAAGCTTTTCCTCTGCCCCTCATTTGGCTTGGTTTGGTTTCTTTTATTCTGGTCCTTATTTGGAGAACTTTTTACCTAAAAGACTCTTGATTTGCTTATAGGCCTCTCCCACCCTCCCTGCCTCCTTGAGGAGATCTTTAGAGACGGAATAAGAAGAAATAAAACTAGTTGGGGATGGGAGGCGAGGAATGTGAGAGATTTTACCCCAATCTGGATCTTACCTGGATTTTTCAGAAAGGGATCAAGGGGAGGGGATAAGTGAAGAAAACAAAAAAACCAGCTATGGACACAGGATGTCCAGTCAACCAAACTCCTGCTCCAGACAAGCCAGTGTGCCCTTTCCCCTCCAAAATCGTTTTTAAAATTCAACCCTCAACTTTCAAAAATCTGTCTCTAATTTCAAACTCAAATAAGCACACAGCATGGTGGCTTTTGTTTTGTTTTCTTCTCCCCAACTCCTCCCTGCTGATTGCATAACAAAAGTGTCTAAATTCACACCATCTGGCCGATAAAGACACTGGCCCCACTGCCCGGCTGGCCCATCTGATTAGGGCTCTGTCTAGCCTGCGCCTTGTGGCGAAAAGTCACAGCTGTGGGGTTTGCTCGCGCTCAATACAACTCTGTTATTAGCCAGCTGTAGGCCTTGAGACGACTTCTGTTCAAATTATAATATCTTTTAACCCTCTGAGCATTGAGGGCACAGGGGTGGCTGGCAAGCGACATAACAACTAGATTTCTCCTTGCTAATAATTGGCAGAATGAACTAAAGCAGGGAAGAGGGGAGTGGAGACAACTGGGGAAGGGAGGAAGAAGTTATACCTAGGAGAGATTTGTTTTGTTCCTCCCCTAAAAGCTAAACACCAGTTTATGGGCTTTTTTTTTTTTTGCTAGAGATTGCAGAGCACAGGGAAATTCCCAGGTACGTCCAAGAACACTCTGCACATGAAACTAAGCGTGTGCAATAACCAGTGAGACACAGGGCTCATCTGAATCATCCTAGAGTCATTGACTTTGATAACTGACTCTTAATATGTGGGAAAAGGAACTTTTTTCCCTTACTGGAGAGTCACCCGCTCTGACTAACAGATTAAATGAGGAATTCCCTTTTAGATGCATCCAATATTTGCCATCACCCCAGCTCATCTCCCAAAGTGCGTGCGCGCGCGCGCGCGCGCGCACACACACACACACACACACACATACACACACACTACATAGTATCCATCCAATGGATCATTTATTTACCCATAATTAATATTTGCTTTAAACCCCAGTTTGGGGAGAAAATGGCGCATCTTTCCAGGCCTCCAATGCAAAGAGGTTACAGTACATTAAATTTTTATATTGTGTTACTAATGCAGACTAAACTAGAGCCTTTAAAAATTGATGCCTCTACTTAAACAGCATAAAATGAGGAGGATTTGATTGGGCTTAAAAAATAAAAATGTCAGCCTTAACTACAGCTGGATGGGGCGTGCGAGTATCACTTAAAATGACAGATACAATTCATCAGACAATGGGCCAGATTTGGGTTTTGTTTTCTTTCCTTTTAAGAAGACAATCTCTCCAAACAAAGACATTTAAAAGTATAAAGAAGAATTTTTTAAAAACCCGCCCTTCAATTAGCCAACCAAATCAAGATGTTCTGACTTTAATCTGAGTGTTACATACAAGTTCATCTTGGAGTTGTAGTTTCTTTCTGAGAGAATCTATCAGGGGGCCCTGGGATAATGGAGTAGCTATCTGGTTACTCCATCGCCCCACACCTCACCCAGCTGCTCAGGCGAGGAGGCCTCTCTCAATTCCCCTCAGCTGAGGCCACTGGCAGAGTTGAACTTTGCATTTGGCGAAGTTTGTTTTTCTAATAGTTGGTCAAAACCAAAACAAACATGTCCGATTGTTCTGGTTTCTTCCTGACTGGGTTGGGAGGGAGACGGGGCTGCCGGGAGCTGCCCATAAAACAACCCAAACTAGCTCAGATGGTCCGCAATTACCCGAAGCTAGAAACTCTGGAGTTGGAAGACACTCACTGAGCAATAGTGGAGTAAGGAAGAATTGAGACTTTCCAATTAGAGATTTTGGGAGGAAGAAAAACGTTTATGGAGTAAGCATTAAAATTTTTATAGTAAGATAACCACCTTTTCCCAGAGTTTCCTTTCTATATCCTTTCTCCTTTGCTGTGGGATCTCCCATACCCAGCACATACTAGACACGCGATAAAAATTTGTTGAAAGAATAAGTGTATGGATGAATGTCTTCTAATATTTTTTTTTCCTTCTAGTTGAGCAGAATGAAAGACTCAAAATGGAATAGACTGGCCTCGGAAAAGAAGATGAGGGTAGACAGCACCTTTCACAACTTGGTCATCAGAATCCAACTGTTGCCCCAGACCCCGGATCTCCCCATGGGGTCCTCCCCCCTCATCCAGTCGTGAACCTGACCAGTTTTCCACCCAGCAGTTTCTCCTGACCCAAGAAACTCCCCTGGCTCGAGAAATCAAGGAAAAGCCACATCCCCATTGGAAGAAAAGGCTTGTGCAACACAGACGGGTGCCTCAGCTGGGAGGCGGTGGGTAGCGCCCTAAAAATGGGCCGCTTGACCCCGCTGGTGGTCTCCCACCCAGACCGAGAGTCCTTCCAGTGCCTTGACTCAGTTAACTCAGCAAGTGGCCCCTCCTGGAAACTTGCCCCTAAAGCGGACGGGACAGGACCGGCGGGAACTGAGCGCTGCTGGCCTCGGACGGCGACCGATTCAGGGAAAGTCCCGGATCCCAAACTTGACCCGCAGCCGCTCAGCCCCTCCCGGCCCGGCCGCCAACCGCTGGACTGTGGACCTTCCGCGTCGCAGAGGAAACTCCCAAGATGCCAGGGGGTGGAATCCTGAGTGACTCTGGGTTTCCTTTTCGAGTCCTAACGGACTTGCTCTCAGAATCTGGCTTTTAGGGAGGAGATCTAGTGAACCGGCCCCAAGGGCAAGTCCCGGAGAGCCCTCCCTCCCGGGGCGCCAGGTCTCCTGAAAGTCAGCGCCCGGGACGCGCGCGAGCCTGCGCCGCAAGCGCGGCTCACCTGCCCCCGCGCTCCAGCAAAGCCCGCAGGAAAAAGACGGCGCTTACCTGCACATCACTTCGTGTGTCAGGAGAACTCGGCACATTTCTGGATTCTTATTTTGTCCCTCGTAAGCTATGGGCTGCGAAGGAGGCGGGGGCAGGGAGGGGAGATACGAGGAAGTGGAGGGACAAAGAAAAGAGGGCTTTAGGGCAAGCACAAAATCGTGTCTCCTCTCTCTGCCCACCGCTTCATCAGGAGTCCCCGCTCGCAGCACAGAACCTGAGCTGTGGCCTGGTTAACTCGAGCGAAATGGTAATAGAAAAGTTTGCCCCGGTGAGGACATACTTCTCGCAAAAAAGACTGTGGGCGGTGGGGGTGCTGAATCTCCCAATTGCTTCCCCTCTTCATCCCTCTGCTCGACTACCCTCGACCCCCAGCGTCTCCCCAGTCCGGATAATTGAGAAGAGTGGGGAGGGCGATTTTTTTTTTTTCCAGAGTAGACCAGGTGCGGGTTGATGCGGAGGGTCTATGAAGACTGACCCAGGAAGTCATGGAGGGTGAGGGCAGGTCAGGGACAGGCTGGATGAGGGAGAGGGGAGATTGGAGGGGGAGAGGAGGAGCCGAGTGACCGCGAGGCTCACCTGCTTGGTGACCGAGTCGATGAGCCTGACGTACAGGTCCTGCTCCGTGCGGACACCTGCGGGGGAGGCGGGCGGGCACGAGGTGAGGGCGGCGCAGCCCTTCCGGGCACCCCAGACCCGTCTGTGGGGCCGGGGCTGAGTGCAGGTTGAGCCGTCCTGGGGGCAAAGATCACCCGCCCGACCCCCTGGCTCCGAGCGGGCCTCCCGCAGCCCTGCTCTCCCCGGGCCTGGAGCCCGCCCGCCAGCGACCGCAGCAAGGTCAATGCTTCCCGGAGAAAGGAGCGCGCGGGCGCCGCGGGCGCAGGGCGCTCACCGTTGCTGTAGAGGAGCTGTAACTTGTAGTGGGTGCCGTTGTTGGTCTTCTCGTTGCCTTGTTCCTGAAAAGACAGAGTCCTTTGCTTTCCAGCCCCCCAAAATGAGAAAGAAAGAAGAGAGAGGGCTTCCCTACCCTAACCCCTGCCATCTTTCAACCGACAGCTTTGAACAACCCCCTGCCCAGCCCCGGGTCAAAGGGCAGGAGCGGCAGCCGTTCGCCAACCTCCGAAACTTGCCAAGGCTCGCTGTCACTTGACCTTTTCCACCGGTCTGCTCCCCCCCTTAAAAATGTCCTCAGAAGTGCCGCCCCAGAGGTGGGACCCCCAGACATCGTGTCTACGGCTGCGTTTAAACAGGCCCCACCCAACCCATCGGGCTCTGCCTTTCCTTAGGAAGCCCCAAGGCTTCTCTTGGCAGAAAGGTAAAGGAACCTGTCATTTGGAAGGGCAGCGTTCGGCCCTACCTGGCCAGGATGGAGTCTTGGGGCCACCAGCTCAGGGACACAGGCCCAGATTCAAGAGGAATCTTGGGAAGGCCTGCTCCAAAACTCCACTGTATAGATGAGGGGACAGGCCCAGAAAGGGCAAGACACTTCCCTTTCTTCTCACATGGCTTCATTTGAGATCAAATTCAGCCCCCATAACCCAGCCTGGGCCGGGAGCAGGCACTGCCTTGGGAACCAGAGTGGAAGAGAAGGCTAAGGGGATGGGTTGGGAGGCCGGGCTGTGGGTTTCCACCTACTACCTGTCTAACCCACCCTGCCAGCACTGACAAGTGCAAAATAATTAATAATAATAATAATAATAATAATAATAATAATAATAATAATAATAATAATAATAATAATAATAATAATAATACAGAGAAGGGCAGCCTGGGCCCTGAGTATACGTTTAAACTATGCTCTAGTTGGAAGGACATTTGCTCCGCGGTCAGTCGGTGACCAGGCTCTGTTAATGATCCGGAAGCCCGGTTCGAAAAGCCACAAGCGCCCCTACAAAGGGAGGTGTGGGAGGGGAGTGCGGGCGGGAGAAGATGCGGGAAAATCGACTGATTCAGAGGCCGGGGGTGAGAAGCCTCGATTTCTCATCCCTCCTGATGTGAGTGGAGAAGTGTCGGAAGTGACAGATGGGATCTTTAGTGCTTTGCAAGGAGGTAGTTATTAAGCTGCCAGGGGAAGAGGGGGACCTCTGCTTACTTTGTCGTTCTCCACAAAGTCTACGAAGGCAGTGCGCTCAATCTCCACCGGCTGCCCCTGCCTGTCGTAGAGTGCCAGGACGAAATGAAAGAAGTTGGATTTCCTCAAGTTGGAGGGAGGCTGCTTCTCAAAGTGGGCCCGGGACAGGGCTACTCCGCTGCGCACGAAGAGACACGGAGGACACCGCATCCGGGGAAGGAGAGAAAGACACGATGTTACCAACGCGCCCATGCAACACCGCAGACAGTCAGGGGTCCCTGTCCGGGGTCCAGACTTCTGGAGCCCTCGGGCCTTCTTTTCAATTAGGATTAAGAAGTGAGGACTCCTCAGAGGAGTGGCCACAGGGATCGGGTGGCAGGGCCGACGACCCCGAATGCTGTCACTGCCAGCTGTTCCAGCCTCCGGGCATCCCAGCACCCAGCAGCTCAAAGTCTGGCCTTTAGTGGAGACCAAAGGATCATGACTACAGACCGAGGCCCCCAGGAGTCCCCTGAGGCACTGGCCCAAGTCTTGTCCCATTAGGTGGCCCAATCTTCTGCGGACTGGGTCAGGATTCAGGGCTGGGCCCCAGGCTTAGGGGACTAAGCGCCTCGTTACTTTTAAAGAAATGACCCTATTCCTTCATCTTCATTGGAGTTACCTGTCCCGGCACTACTGCCCACAACGCCCCCCCCCACCACCACCAAGCTATCCCGAAAGGGCGGTGGGCAAGAACCCCTCTGAGCGGACGGGAAGCCCAGAAGCCAAGCCTGGGTCCTACAGGGAGAGGCCTCACTGCCTGCTTTCCTCGCTCTTCCGAAAAGTTTTGCCCGGGGCAGTAGCAGGGTGGAATCCCCTTGAACCAGTACCAGGCTTCTAGGGCCATCGCGTACGACCTGATACTGAGGACCTTGCCCCTAGAACTGCTGAGCCTGGAGAAGCCAAAATGTTATTAAGAGGCTGGAATGTCCTCGCCTGGGGCTGTGGGTCTCCCGGCTCAAGCCGCATCTCTGGGCCGCGCGGGCCAAACGCGCCGACCGCGATACCGGTGTTGGAGAACCCGGGAGGCTCCCTGGAGCGTACTGAGTATGTGCACACACCTCCCTGCCGACCTACGGCGGCCGGGGACAAACTGGCCGCCAGATCGCATTTAACAGGAGACTCACGGCCCAGGCGAGCGCGCAGGTGGACGGGACTGCCCCGCGGTGCTGGGGTCGCCGGGCGTCTTGCTCTAGGGCGCGAGCACTTTCTCTCTTTTGAAGGGTGTAAAATTTTGGCTAGAATCCCCCCCTCCCCATCGGACTGCCTGTTTTAACTGTAACAATTATTTGATCGGAGAAGGGAGGAAAGTAGGGGAGGCCTCTTCCAGGTGCTTGGCTAAGGAAATGCGCCGAAGAGCCCGCTCTGCGGTGCTGCCTGCTTTTCCTCGGCCTGCAGCCCAGAGAGTCCCCAGACGGCTGCGGAAAGCCGCCGCCGTGGCCTGCCATCTGCTCGAGGACACGGGCGCGTCCCGGTCTCGGGCAGGAGGGAGGGAGCTGCCGCCTGCTCCGGTCTCCGGAGCGTAGCGGCTTTTGCTTCCTCTCCTCCAAGAGTAGTGGCCGGTTCGCTCTACCCGGGACTCCAGGTAGAGTCGTGACCTGTCTAGAAAAGAAGTAGTTTCTCCGCGTGAAGCTAGGACTTAGAGGGGGATGGCCAGGAGAGCGGACAGAGAGGCGGCAGTCGTGGGAAGAAGTTCGTGAGCTCTTTGGGGTAAGGGGGCTGTCTCTGACAGACAAGGTCGTAGAGACCACAAATGCCAGCTCAATAGTGGTGATGAGGGAGGGGAACCAGAATGTCTTCATGGGGTGGCAGCTGGACAAGGCATTTACTATCTCAGCAGGAGGATGCTCAGAAACAGTCAACTTCAGGGACGAGCAAAACTAGAGGCTGTGACTGCTGCTTTTGCAGCGCGTCTCCTTTCCTCGCCTTTTTCCTACGGGCTGCTTCTACTGTTACTCCATCTTTTCTCTTTAGTCTCTTCTCTCCCCTCACCCCCGCCTCTGTGCGTCTGGTCCGCTGTTTTATCTCTGCTCCCGGACCCTCCAGTCTGCGCCCCTCCCAGAGCACCCGGCTGCTTTGCCTTCACAGGCAGCCGCTCCGGCCTCCACGGCTCCTCTAGCCGCCGCCGCCATCTGGCCGTGGGCTCCCCGCCTCCAGGAATCGCCCTGCAGGATGCGGGAGGAGAGGCGCTCGCAAGCAGCTTGGCGGAACCCGGGAGTCGCCGAAAAGCCGGCTGTCCTCCGGTGGTCGCCGCTGCCGGCTGGGTGCTCACGCTGGGCTCCGGACCCGGCCCGTCTTGCAGGACTAGGGGCTGAGCTGCGAGGCGTCGGATGCTACTTTGTTATTTTTCCTCCCAAAGAGTAGTCTGTGGGGAAGGCGTGCGGGAGAAACACAAACGACCCAGGCAGTTCAGAAACTCGAGTGTTGGCCGCGGGGTAAGTGTTCCCCTAACCGCAGCGACCTGCCTGCCGGAGGGCGAGCCCCAGCGCGCCAGGCCAGGGCGAAATATAGGGGGAGGGAGCGATCAAGGGCCAGGGCAGCGAGGGTGGTGACACACAGAGAGAGACAGAGATCGAGAGAGCGAGAAACGAACAAGCGAGAGGCTGAGAGCATAATAAGTGTGCGGCCGTCTCGTTACCTCTGCGCCGCGACATTGGCGTCCACCACGCCGACATTCCGGACCCAGGACCTGACCGAATCCATCTCGGCGCCCAGCGATTTCTCTTTCAGAGCTGGTCCTCTTCCTAAAGTATCTTGGATGCCAAACATTTAAAAAGTCTGATCTACTGTCGCTTTAAAAATGAGTTACAACGCTGTCCTCACTGTTCCCAACGTTGTCACCAAACCGTCTCCTCCAAACCAATCCAAGAAAAGGGATCAAGTGCCGAAGTTTGAGTCTCTCTTGGGGGGGTGGGGGGAGAGATAACCCGTCCTTTGCTTCCACGCGTGAGGTGCGGACAGATGTAGTTAAAGTTTGGGTTCTGTCCTTCGGAAGTTCAGATCTGCCGCCTCAGGCCCTCCGCCCTAGGTCGCTCGCATCCTTCCAGTGGCAGCGCTGCCTCCAGAAAGTGATCACAATTTTGAAGCATCACCTGTTCTGGGAGAAACAGGAGGAGATTGATGGCTGCCTAATCTCTCCTCTTCCTCCTGGTCCCCCACCCCCCTCCCTGCTCCTCCCTACCGATCCAATTTAGAAAAAAAAAAAAAATCCCCAACAGGATCAGTTGTAAAAGGAAGGGGAAGACCCGGAGCGGAGAGGAGGCGGTGGCTGCGAGCGCTGCGGAGCCGGGCTGCAGCCTCGCGCCTGCCCCATGAATGGGTTACTACGGCCTGGGCCGCGGGAGGCGGAGTCGTGGCCCGATAAGGAGCCTCATTTGCATAGACGCTCGGGATTGGCCGGCGCTGGGCAGGCCCGGCCGACGTCCTCAGGCGGCGCGCGCCACGCTCGGCGTTGCCGGGAGTCCGGGAGGTGAAAGGGGACAGAAAGCTCCCGGCACTCGGTCCTTGCCCAGACCCCATGTGCGTGCGTGGGGGCCCGCAAAGCCTGCACTGAAGCAGGGTAGTCCAGCCCTGCGGGCTGGTACGTGTCCGCTCAGTCTGGTCGCGGGAGCCGGAAGCTTCCGTGGATCCTGCCTCTAAATGCAGGTTTTTGTAGCCTGTCGGGAGGCATATTCATTCCCGGGGCTTGGGTTCTGTGTGCAGGTTTGTGAAGAAGCGGAGAGCGTGACCACATGTACTTCTGTTTTGTGCAAACGTTCCCCAGAACAACCCAGTTCCCTGGACGCTCTCCCAAGTCTCCTGGAGTTACTTGGGGACACTCAGATTTTGCATGCGGTTTACAAGTTGAGAGAGGATATATGAATGAAAGAGGGGGGTGGGGTGCGGTGGGGGAAGAACAAGGCTCAAATGCTATTCAAATAAACAGAGTGTCGGGGAAAATGGTCAAAGAGCTAAGGAAAATACCCCCGGGCGGACGCGAGCGGGAGTTGCACCCTGCAGATGAGAGGCTGCTGACAGATCGTGGCAGGCTGAGTGCGAGAGCTGCCCGGCGTTGTCCCTCCTGTCCCCCTCCCCCCCGAGTTCCCTAGCCCGGGGGAGCCCACAGAGGAGCTGCAGAGAGGCAGCAGGGGAGTCGCGGAAACTTTGCCCAAGGCGCGCGGTCGCCGCGGTGCTGGCCGCGGGCTGGTGGCCGGGAGGCTGCGGCAGCGCCGCCAAACAGCTGAAACTCTAGACGGCTTTTTAACTACTGCCGGGCAGCTAACGGTGCCTATTAAAAATCCTCCTGGCTGGGTGTTATTTTCTTGCTTCCCCTTTTGTATTCTGATCTGTGCATAGATCTGCTGCTGAAATCTAGAACACCAGCGCGAAAACAGATTTGAAGACAATGAATGCAAATCTGTGCTCAAAGACCATCTGCCGTGGAGGAGACAAATCAGCTGTTCCGCAGTTCGAGCGACTGCGCCCAAGCCTCCCGGCCTCATTACCGACAGGGCCTTGGCAAAAGCCCGGATTACATCCAGGAGACTTTCCCCCACTTAAGACTCAAATGTGAGTGTGGGTTGACTCCCGATCAGATCCCTTAGGTGTAGGTGAGCGCTCACAAATGAACTGCGAGAGTTTGCCGCTAGAGGACATAGCGCCTTGCAATTCGTTTGCCTGGGCGGATAGGAAGCTTGCACTTTTGAGAAATGCCGCTCTCTTGAGAAAGGGACGGATCCGCGCCTCCAGTTTACCCCTGGGTAAACCGCGACCCGGCTGCGTGGACGAATCGCGCTCAGGAAGCGCAGGTCTTCACTGAGGATATTCGCTTGAAAACCGATGGGGAGGGGGAGAGGGTACGCCGACCCTCTTTAAACAAACCTGGGTCCAGGGATTGGTATAGTTGATGGCGGGACGAGGAGAGGGGACGTAGAGAATTTGAAATCCCCGTCTCTTGGTTGTATCGACTGTGACACCCCGACCCCAAGGATCTGGTTTGGTCTTGTTGGACAAGATGGGTAGGGGGGAGTCATGAAGGGCGATTGGGCATAAGAATATGGAACAGGACTGGTGTAACAGCCAAGTAAGATAGGAGTTGTCCAAAGAAGGAAGAAGGAAGGTGGTAGAAAAATTTGTAGGATGAAACTTAATACCTTATTTCAGCTAGGCAATTCTCTGTTACATGCAGATTTTATGGATAAATTCTGTCCCTGCAAAAACTAAACACCAGAGTCTTCTACCCTGGCCCCACTCTCTTTCTAAATCTCTCTGAACCTCAAGTAACCACCCACCCACATCCTCATCCTAGGTCTGTGCCCAGTGGAGTCAACGGACTCCTTGGTGGAAAGGGCTGAACAGCCCTTGAGACCCTCAAGACATGTTGAGCCCAGAGATTTTTTTCAGGGGGCCTCTGATCTGCAGCACCTCAACGCTGCCCAGGAGAGGTACCGAGCACAGCCCGAGGGGCGCGAGGCGGCAACAGGCCCGGGCCCGGCCCGGCCCCGGCCCGGCCCGTTTACCCCTCAGGCCCGCATTGGCTGGGGTTAAAGGGCAGACCCGGGGTCGAGGACGCTGGCTCTTCTCTCCCGCAACAGCTGCCACCCAAATTATGCCCCTCAGGAAGCGAATGAATTGGTTCTTTCTCCCGGCTCCTGCTGCCCGCCCCAAACCAGACGGCCGCGCACGGCAGAGACAAGTTCAGGGGCCTTGGTGCCCTGCGGAGAGGCAATTTTGAAAGCCGTGGCCCCGGCACTTTGACCTGGGGGTAGGGGAGAGCTTTACCGCTCCTCGCCGGCTGCGCTAGGGGCGCCCTCCCCGCCACCGCGCGGGGCGATGGGGCAAGCGGCCGCCACGAGGCAGCGGACCCTGTGGGCTTCCAGCCACGGATGAAGTTCCCTCCAGGATGGGCCGGAGTTCCCTGGCCAGCGCAGGGAAGGGGGCGGAGGGGACAGAAAGAGAGGGAAGCAGCCCTGGGCCCCCAGTGGGAGCGCTTCGGCCTTCGGAGAGCATGGAGCGTTTCTGCCACCCGAGTTGGGCTTAATTAGGTTTCTGTAGGTTTTGGGGAGGGGCGGGCGCAGAGTCGGCCACCCGCGCGGAAGGAGCGTTGGTTAGTGATGGAGTGAGAGGCAGTGGCTCCGCCTGGAGGGTCTCTCGCATCTCTATCGCCTCCGGCTACCCCCGAAAAAACCTCTTCGAACAAGCCACACAAAACCCGCCCTGAGCCGCGCGGGGGCCCGGCAGGCGCAGCTGCGGCCTGGGGAAGCCGGCCCGGCGGGGGTGCGGGGCCCGCGCGCGCCTCCCGGGCTCCGGCCCGCCAGCTTCGTTCCGCCCCTTGCCGGGGTTGAGAAAAATCCAAGATGAACATTATTAAAATTCTTTACGACAATCTGTTTACACAAAACCGAGGAGGGGGTGGTGATATTCCGTCTTTTACCCTGTCCCCTGCTTTGTTCACTCTTCTCAATGAACCCCCCAGGTTTCATTTCCCCCGTTCATGTTTCACATCTGCACCTCAGTCCGATATGTTCAATTTCCTCTCGATCGGTTTTGAGGCCCGTTTCCCCTGTCTCTTTTGGTCCAAGTCTCCTGGGCGCTGCGTCTCTCCTCCGGGTCAGAGGTTCGGGGATTTTTCTTAGAAAATTGCTCTCCGGGCCTAGTTCTCGTCCAGCAGGGCCCTGGGGTGAAATCGGAGGTGTGAGAACACCCTCCCCCTTACAACCCGACCTTCACCCCAACTCCCAGTCACATGCGGCGGCGCCTGGGTCTACCCAACCCGAAGAATGGAGCCTGACTAGTACCCAGGAAATTAGATCCACAGGGACAGTCAGTCTGCGTTTTATAAATGAAATAAGTAGCAGTCCCCAGAAGCCTCTCTTCGGACGTGAATTTTCCAATTTGTTTATTTTAGCTGGCACCTTTGCTTTTTATTTGTCTGAGTAGAATCTCAGAATCCTGACGAATATTTAGTTCACAGTACTTCATGAAATAATTTTTTAAATATCCAACTCCACTAACTCCCACTTCGAATTTCAACTTTGCATCAGTTAAATATCCAACTCCACTAATCCCCAATCCAAATTTCTTACTGAAACTAGACTCCAATGCTCCATAAATGAGATCTCCCTAGAGAAGGAGGGAGCCAAAAAAAAAAAAAAAAAAAACTACTCTATTCACAAATGCGCTACAAACATTTCAGGACTCCACCGTCCATACCGAGCAGACCCCTTTTTAGGACAATTTGGGAAGAATTTAGATGCACTTCTTGATTTGGTTTTACATAGGGAAGGGGATTCTAACGGAAACAGCTGCCGAAATACTGAGGCGTCGAAAAACACTGCAGAGACACACGATGTGGCACCCCGGCCAGTCAAAATAGACTGAAGGAGCCAGAGGTGGCTCTACCCTAAGACTCGACAACTACAGAAAGTCTCTTCCTCCTCTTTCTCCTCTTTTTCTTCCTCTTTTCTCTCCTGCTCCCTCACCCCTCAGTATTGCCCCTCAGAAATACCCTTCCTTCCCATTTCCTGGTTGCGGGTGCAGAGCGAGCGAGGGAGCCTAGGCAGAGATGCGGAAAGGTCAGGAGAACAAATTTTTGAAGCAGCAGCCGCATTTGGCGGTTTGCAGGGCGGACGTCGGAGCTGGGCCCGCGGTGTGCGTGTGTATGTGTGTGATGGGCGACTGGTGATCCGTAGGGAGAGAAGTGCCTGGTGAGGCCTTCCAGTGCACCTGCAGACCTTATTTCCTGGGTGGGTGGGGGACGTGCGCGTTAAGGGCCGGGTTGGGTCTGTGCTGGAGTAAACCGGCCGCCTGCAGCCCCTCCTGGGAACCTGTGCACTAAGGCGATGGCATCTCCACCACAGCGGTATTAAGGCGCAGAGATCTAGGGGCAAAGTGACCCGCATTAAGAGACCCGCATTAAGAAAGCAGGTCTCCACGCAGGATGGGGCTGGGAAGAAGGTACAAACGAACGGAGGCAGGACGTTTGGGAGCCAGGCACTGCCACGCACTTTCTCACCCTTCAACTTGACAGCAACACATCAAGCGGGATCTATCTGCTCCCATTTTACAGTTGAATAAAATGAGGATGGGAGATGACAAGTGGCATCTCAGCTGAGAAGAAGGGAACAAAGGCCCACACCGGTCTCCCACTTCCAATGCACCACAATGGCGAGCGATGTAAGGCCTTTAAACAGAAAAAGTTCAATGTGACTCTTCCCCTCCTTATTTCGGTTTCTCAGCTCAGTTGAGGGGAAAGATAACTGAAGCGCTCCTCCAAAATGCCCCCCTCTTTTCCTGGTGGTCCCCGCCCCCCGCCAGCCGGCAGGGGAAAGCCCTTGAGACCCGCCAGCTCCCTCCCGGCTCGCTGCGGAGGTGTGAGCTATGTGTTGATTATTCATATTTTTGCCGAGCGTACACTCTGCCGCGGCCGGCGCCGCCACATTTCACACGTACGCTCACGTACACACTTGTACACGCGCGCTCCGCCGCCCGGCGCTCGCACCGCGCTGTGCGCGCGGGGGGCAGCGCGCCCCCCTCCGGAGCCGCCTCCTCCGACGGAGGAGGGGTGACAAAAGGCTCCCACTACCCTCTGCACGGGTCGCCTCGTCCTCCAAGCCCCAGAAACACACCCTTGGCTTCCAGATCCAACTTTCTTCTCCATAATACACTTGTCTTCCCAACTCCCACTCCTGGATTACGTGTATGTGTTGAGGGGGAAGAGGGTACAGCCACAATTATGGCACCAGCTAGAATGTCATTCCATTTGGCACCAGGCGATCTCCTCCAACACACACACAACCCACCGTCACCTCCACGCACATCACACACCTCGGTGGCAAAAGAGAAAATCCAGAAAAGTCACTTGAGGAAAATACATGCTTTCACGTTCTCTTCAACGCTTTAAATTTGGACTTCTAACCGTGAGATCTCCTCAAATCCTGCCCAAGGCCTAGAAATTCCATTTCTGGCTGATGGGAACCCCCTCCGCACCTCCACGGGAGCCGGACACGCATTTGGGGCTGGAGGGTCCGGGGTCAGGAAACCTTAGAACCAGCTAGGAAAACAGAGCTAGTTCGCCGGGCTGGGCAGCTCTGTCCCACCCTCGAAGGGGCGACAGAACTTCCACTTACTCTGGTTTTCCGGAGGGGAATAGGCCGGGGTCACGGTGCTAGGGGGGCCGGGGGTCACGCGCGGAAACATTCCCAGGGGCCCGGAAGCGCTTGGAACAGTATTTTGGGCAATTCCGGCCTCGCCCCATAGGGGGCGCAGGACTAAAGGCCGTAAAACCCTCATAACTGCCGCACTTTCTGCCGCCCTGACCCAGGGCAAGCTGGGGCACTCCAGTGGTTCCAACGTGGCGCGGCAGCGCGGAGGACCTTTTCCGGCTTTGGAGGCTTTAGACCCAGGTTAGAGCCTCACTTCTGCTGGTGAGGTCTTGGGCATTTGATCTGACTCCTTAGAGCCTCAGCTTCCTAACCGGTAAAATGAGGGTGTTATTAAAAAAAAAAAAATGAGGGTGTTATTCCTTCGAACCTCAGTTTTCCTTATTGGCAAAATGGGGATATTTATTCCCCCAGAGCTTCATTTGTCTTTTGGGAAGAAGATAGCTTAGGCGGAAGTATCTGGCACGTACTAGATGTTCAATAAACGCTTGCTTCCCTTCACCATCTGCATCTGTAAAATGAGCAGGATGATACTGGCTCGCTGTATCTCACTAGGTCCTGTGAGCCTCCTATGGGGATAGTTCTCTCCCACGCCCTTACCCCACCCCGCTTGTGAGCTCCTGGAGCAAGAACTCTGATTTGCTTGTCTTAGCTCCTTGGCTTTGGTTCCCGCAGTGGGCGCTCAACATTTCTTTTTTTTTTTTCCAACATGCAGTTATCTCTAGGAAAGGGCTTTGAACCAGTTCGGGGTCCGCAGGTGTCAGAGGGCATGAAAGGCCCCCGATGGGGCTTTTCCCGGGGAGGGGAGGGGACTTCCTAGGCGCCTGCGATGGGTGCTGAGCGCTGCCTTGTCCAGCCGCAGTAGACAGGTCGCACCCAGAACGCGAGCGCGGGTGGCTCCGGCCGCTGCAGACGGGCAGGCGTGCCGGGATCGCGGAAACCCCCGGAGAACCGAAGGACAACGCAAGGAGTTCTGGAAAGGTCTTTCCGTTTGCATGACAATCACCAGTTGATTGGTGCGTCCTGGGGGAGCCAGGAGCCCCTCCCCGCCCTGAGCCCTCCGCCCGAGACGAGGTTCTCCTCGCCCTGCGGGTCTCGGTCTCCGCGGAGCTGAACTCCCGCAGCAGCGCTTTCCGGAATCCGCGTTCAACCGAGCTGGGCCGGGACAGACAGAACCGAGAAGCAGCGAGTGGCGGAAAAGGAGGGTAGGGGCCCCGGGGAAGAGGGAGGTTCCAAAACTTTGTATTCCACAGGACTGAAGCCTCCCAGAAGCTCCTTTTTAAATTGCACCTTTTAAGCAAAAGCAATGCATGTTTACTGCAGACAAAAATATGTACAGAAACAAACAAAAACCAACAACAAAAGAAATTCGTAACCACCCCTAATCGCATTAACATTTTTAAAAAGTTGTTAATTTTTAAGTGAGTTTTCTCCCAACCTTTCTTGCATATTTCTATATGCTGATTAGTAACTTAATATAGCATATTTTTCCATACCAGTAAATGTTTTCCTACAGTAACGTTTAATATTGGCATAGTATTTCATTATCCAGAAAAGATACACTATAAATTGTTTAACCAGTTGCTGTTGTTGAATATCTAAGTTGTTTCTAGTTTTTCACCATTATAAACAATACCATGATGAACATCTTACAAAGCTGTTGCTTTTCACATACTATAATTCTTTCCTTGGGATAAAGTCCTAGAAGTGAAACTGCAAAATCAAGAGCTATGCATTATTTTAAAGTCTTGATACAGATTAACATACTGTCCTCTTGAAAAACTATATTTCCACTCCTTCTGCCCCTACCCTCAATCTTGAAATTTATTTTCTGGTTTTGAAAATTTGGCAATTTGATAGATTGGAAATGTCTTTTTAGTATTTTTATTTGAAATTTATTTATATTTCATTAATTTCCTATAAGGAGAAATTGGTTTTCATTTTCTTTTCTTTTCTTTTTTTCTTTCTTTCTTTTTTTTTTTTTTTTTTTGCCATTGTACATTTTGGAGTAGTTGCAAGTTCTTATTTTATTAGGATTTTACTTTTTAATCTATCATCTATGTTGCAAATTTTTCCCCAGTCTTTGTTTGCCTTTCATTTTATTTATGGTAATTTTTGGTCGCAGATATAGATGTGTTTCATTTAAAATTTTTTAATCTACAAGTAACGAAATAACAGTGGCTTAAATGATTAAGATGCTTAACTGCTTGATATAACAAAAAGTCTGAGAGTAGAAGGCCCCAGGTTGGGAGTACCACCCACTAATACCATAAACTACCCTGGTTCTTTTGCTCTTTATCCCACCACCCTTTCCATGTTGAGTTTTCAGTCTCCTGTTTACTGTTTCATGGTTGATGCAGCCGCAGACACCATAGCACAAATTCAAGACAGAAAGCAAGAGGAACAGATGTATTACCAGAAGATTCTATCCCTCTGTATAGCTAAGTAAAAGCTTTTCTGGAAACATCCCTTATGTCTCCTTTGCTATAATTAAGTCAAATGGATATCTATAGTCAGGTAAGTAGCTGAGAAGGCAGGTACCCACTTTTCCATCCTCTGTGTGATAGGCCTCAGAGATGGGAGTTGAGAATAGCAGTTGGATTAGGCAGTCAATCAAGCCCATTGCCAAAAAGGTGTCTTTAAATTGCATGTAGTTAAATCCATCCTTCTTTTCCATTATAATATTCCCCCTTTGTGTCATTCTCAGGTAATCCTTTCCCATTCTAAAATAATTTAAATATTGACCTATATTTGTTTGTGATTTCTTTTTCCATTAAAATTTCCTCCTTCAATTAGTAGATTTGTTCATTGTGGTCTTGGTTCCACTTTCAACAATAAACACCAAAATCTTAAAAGACTAATTTATGTAAAAGATTAGTTATAGCTACATTTAGATATTTAATTCACTCTTATTTTATTCAAAGCATATTTGCTATTTATGTATCAACTATATGCCATCTGGAATTTATTTTGATTTATGTTATGAGGTGGAAATCAAACTTCTGTCACCAAATTGTTAGTTGTACCAATAGCATTCATTAAATAATCTATAATTTCCCCCAAAACGTGAAATGTCACTGTATTTTTAACAAACATTGAGATTTAAAAGTTGGAATCAGAAATGTATGATATATTTAGAAACTAGGAAAACCACATGGTCCTCTGTTTGTTCCCTTTTACGTCCTACAGTAAAACTTTATAGTATCCTTCAGACAGGTCTAGCAAAAATTTTGTTTAAATTATTCCTAGGTAATTCTTGAATATAAATATTTATATATTTGTAATTCCTGATTGATTATTGCTGAAATATAAGAAAGGTATTTATTTATTATGCCCTCAGTCATCTTACTTACCTCTTATTAGTTGTTGCAGTTTTTTAACTGACCCAGTAGACTTCCCAAATATACAATTAAATCACCTATTTAATGATAGTTTGGACTCTTTCTTTCTGATAAATACACCTGATTTATTTTACTTGTTTTATTGCATTGGCTAGGACCTCTAATGCAATGGCAAATGGTAGAAGTGTTGGAGAGAAACCTTGTCTTATACCTGAATATTACAGACATTTTTGTAATATGTCATTATTAAATTAAGTATTATGTCAGATATTATAAAATAAGTATTTCTTTGAGGTTACTAAGAATTTTGATCACAGATATATGTTGACTTGTGTCATATACATTTTTTAGCACTTACTAGGATTATTATAAAACTTTTCTTTCTATTATTGTGATTAATTATATTAATACATTTACTCATGTTGGCCTGTCCTTCTATTTCTGTAATAAACCCAAGAGGGTCAATAATTTATTCATTCATTACAAATTTATCAAATACTCACCTTGCTGGAGACACATGGCAAGCCATGCCAAGCCCGTGCCCTTGTGGAAATTATGTTCCAGTGGAGAAGATGGAAATTGATCTACAATTTTTTCTTTTGAATTCTATCTTTGCTGGTGTGTGGCATATTTGATTGCTTGACACCCATCATTTGTTCCCATCCCCTATACATTTCTTGTCCTGGTGGTTAACTACTTTGGGGTTCTCTGAGTCATTCCTCAGGTCCTGCTTAGGTAAGTCTGCCTCTTCAAATCTTCCAATGATTTTGCAAGCTCCAGATTTCCCTTGTTAAATCCCTTTCTGCCTATGATGTTTGGAACAGTATAAAGTTCTTGCACCAGACTCTAACTGGCACATCAGGTTTTGTAAAAATCAAGCTCTGTAAAAATAATCTCTGTTCTTTCTTATATTCAATATTAGTTTAAGTAGCATAGGATCTGTATATTTTTAAATCAACAGTACTTGCCCATAAGACATGACGCCTTTAATAAGTCATATAATTTATTTGGTGGTTATTGATTTATTCAAGTTTCTAGCTCTTGGTGAATGTATTTGGGTAATTTTAATTTACATAGAAAATAAAATGTCCTTGGTATTCTAAATGTGCGACCATAGAGCTGGACCTAGTTTTCTGCTATAATTTTCATTTTCTACACCTGAAGGCATTCCTTTTCTCATTTCCATTTATTTGCATGTTTGAATTTTGTGTTTGGTTTTGTTTTTCGTCCTCAAGACTATTCCAGCTTACATCAACAGTGCACCAAAAACTTGGTATTATCTGAATTTCTAATTTTGGCCAATCTGATGGATATAAAGTTATATCTCACCGTTGTTTTAATATACATTTCTTTGATTGCTGGTGATGGTGAGCATCTCTTCCGATACTTTTTAATCATCTGAGTCCCCCTCCAGTTGCTCGTTTTCCCACTGGAACCTCAGCCTTAGTGATTGTTGCTAATACTTCTTGCTGCTGCTTCTGTCAATGTTATAAATTTGCAGGGGTACCTGGAATGTTGAGATGTTAATCCATTGTCAGTTTCAGATGTTACATCTATTACCTCTGAATCTGTCATTTGCCCATGATTTTGTCATTATTGTCCTCTTTTGATTAAAAATCTATTTTTGTGCTTTGGAGTCTTACTTAAGAAGTCTTTCTGTACCTTAAGATCACAAAGAAATATCCCTGTGCTTTGATTATAGTTTTTGCTTTCCTATTCATGTGCTTAATCTCTCTTGAGTTTAATTTGTAACATGGTCTAGATTTTGTTTTCTCCATGAAGTGAGCCACAAAAATATGACGGTTACGTTGTAGCATGGTAAGAAAGAAAACTGCCCCAAATCTGGGCCAGAACTTTCTTTGTGTATGTGATGTAATTTACAACTCCTTCTGGGAAATAATTAGCATTCTATGAGCCTTCTTGAGCAGTTTTCTGATAGCCTTTACTGAGATTACGAGCACCTTCTGAGAAGATGTGCGTCTTGAGAGGAACCTGAGAATATTAACTGACACCTCTTTATTGTACCATCTTCCATTTTCAAAAAATTTTTCTTCCAAGAGAAAAGCCTTGGAAGTGGGTTGCTCAGGACACTGTCCCATCATGGCGATTTGAAATACCACTTTGATGTGGGCATGGAAAATTTTTTTTCAGAAAAGTTGCGTTAACAGCAGTCTGTACAGTCTTCCGCTCTTCATTTAAATACGTTTCTCAGTTGAAAAGTATTCCTTCGGGTAATTTTTTGGAAATGAGGTGTGGATATTAATATCTTGCCAGCAATATCACTGCCTCTATTACATTTTATTTAATAATAACCCCCAAGGATTGTTTAGAATCCTTTCACACAATGTTGACATTAAGTGTTAGCTCCCAGTCATTTCTCTGCTCTTCTTGTGCTGACATTTGCTTAAAAGAGTCATTTTTTCCAGTGATTCTTCCCTGGTTCAGCAGATTTCTCTTTCTCTCTTTCTTCTTTTTTTTTTTTAATTTTTTATTATCATTCATTTATTTATTTTTCAGGGAGGGGAGGAGGAGATAATTCAGTTATTTATTTATTTAACTTTTTTTTTTAATATGGAAGCACTGGGGATTGAATCCAGGACCTCATGCGTGCTAAGCATGTGGTCTACCACTGAGCTATACCCTCCCCTCTCGCTCTTTCTTTTTAATGACAAATTCTATTTAAATGTCTGAAGACTGCCTACCAGTAATCGCTCTTCTGACAAAGGGGAGTCTGTTCGAGCATTGTGGGCCAGTTGTTTCACCTTGCTGTGCTTCAGTTCCTCCATCTGCAAAATGTGACCATGATACATCTTAGCTCATTTTATTACATTTTCAGGTAATAGGAGTTGAGATGGAGTCTTGTATGGATTTAGTTCAGCTCCTCCAGGACTCTGAAAGAAGATGAGAAAGCCTTAGGACTACTGTGCATTTCACTTTTCCAGATTTAGGCATCAGTGGTCCATGGAGAACAGGGAGGCGGCCCCAGGAGAGGCAGCTGTACTTCCAGCTTCAGCCTTGTGTCTGAGAGTTTTATCTTCTGCATCTACCGAGATGATCATGTGGTTTTGCCCTTTCGCTCGTGGCTGTGGTGTATAACGTTGGTCGATTTGTGTATGCTTGAACCATCCTTGTGTCCCTGGGATGAATTCAGCTTGATCAGGGTGTATGATCTTTTTTATGCGTTGTTGGATTCTGTTTGCTAATGTTTTGTTGAGGATTTTTGCATCTGTGTTCATCAACGATATTGGCTTATGGCTTTCTTTTTTGGTAGTGTCTTTGTCTGGCTTTGGTATCAGGGTAATGGTGGCTTCATAGAATGAAGTATTGGGAGTGTTCCCTTCTCTTCAATCTTTTGAAAGAGTTCGAGAAGGATCGGTATGAGCTCTTCTTTGTATGTTTGATAGAATTCCCCCCTGAAGCCATCTGGTCCTGGACTTTGTTCGCAGGGAGATTTTTTTATTGTTGATTCTGTTTCACTTCTAGTGATTGGTCTGTTCAGATGATCTATTTCTTCTTGATTCAGTTTTGGTGGACTGTATGTTTCTAGAAACTTGTCCATTTCTTCTAAACTTTATTTATTATTTATTGTTTTATTTATTATGTATTGCCATATAGTTGTTCATAATAGTCTCTTACGACTTTTTGTATTTCTGTGGTGTTGGTTGTATGAGAGTTCTACCTTTATGTTTACTAGGACAATCCCTGTTAACTGGGCAGCGACCTTTAATTTCAGGGCTTCTCTGCCTTTGTTAGGTTCCCACACCGTGTTCAGGACACATCCCCAAACAGGTGACTACTGTGAGTGCTGGAGCAGTCCCCTCCCCCGAGAATCTCCCTGCACCCAGTGCATGGCTCTGAGGCACAGGCAGAACTGAGAGCACCACCCCCCCAGCTTCATCTTGGGTCCCCACGGCTTTGAGGTCGGGCAAGCTGGTGGGGTGACTGCCACTGGTCCCTGCGTAGTTTTTCATCTGAAGAAAATGCATGAAATGAATACAAAGGAAATGCCTGTCTAGGCGGACCCCTGCCCTCAGTCCAGGCTCACCTGCAATGTATCTTGGAGAAATTCCTTGAAGTTTATTGTATGAGAATGGCACCTCTCTCTGGTTTCCAGTCATAATGTGTCTTTTTATTATAATATTCTTCTGGCAATTTCACTAGGAATTTGGAGCCTGGGCTCAGAGGACTGGAATCTCTTACTCAGCTCGGTATTCCCAGCACCTAGTAAAATATAACAAGTGCAGAGAATGTGTGTGCGATGAAGAAGAGAGCAGTTCAGTGAACTGTGATCACGTAACATATAGTCTGAAGCAGGATCCTTTTGACAGTTAGAGAGGAGTCACCCAGATTGGCAGGAGTGAAATAGGACCGTCCCCAGCAAATGGGGCTGTGCGATCACCCTGTGCATAAGGGAAAGGGGAAGAAAGATGAGACAAACCAGAGTGGACGAATGAGAGAGAAAATAATGTGCTTGGGTTCCTTATGACTCCAACTCTGAGATGGAGACCGGGATGCAGGGAGGTGACTGAGGGCTGCTCCTGTCAACAGAACATGAGGCGGAATGAGAAGTAAGATTGGACAGAAGGAGAAATGGACCTTGATGGGCCACAGAGAGCTTTGAAACTGGAATGGCCCTTCAGGAAGATCCAAGTTGAGGTGAGGAGGCTGTGCCTTTGAGCTCCAGCGTCATCGGGTTATGGGATGCACAATGACCACGGGAAGGTGGTACTGTCTTGGTTGACGCAGCTACCTTTATAAAGGTCAGCCAGGAGCCAGCCAACACGCCCAGGAGCTAGGGCATTTCTAGGGCCTAAAGGAGGGTCAGGGTAGCTCACCGCAGTGTCCACTGCTGTCCACTCCTGGTGCTGCAAAATCGCCTCCTTCATGGAGTCAGTTCACCCCCATCTGGGAAGTTCCTAGAGGAACCAGTTGGATGAACTGTAGCCCCTGCAGCTGCAGCTGGACTCAAAGCCACAGCTGACACTCCCCATCTTCCTCTACTGCCCATTCTAGATTCCTCTCACTCTCAAGTAGCACTTCCACAGGTCAGGGTGACTTAGAACCTCATCCATGAGAAGTCTGAGTCTCTGGTGACCATCCCCCTCTCAGGCTGTGGCTGCTGGATGCCCCCATTTCCAACAGAATTGGGTACCAAGAGAGCCCCCCACTGGATCGCTTGTGAGCCAAACACATCTCTCCCAGCTCCTGTTGTGTAACAGCTTCCCCTTCTCCCGGTGATCAGGGTCAGTTACCCCAGGCAGGATGGTGACCCCTTTCTTTGGCTGCTGGTCTCCTAGCACAAGGTGCCCCAAATGACCAAGCAGTAGTCAAAACTTAAAGTTCCACGGTAGAAGTATTACCTTTCTGGAAACCAAACCTTTAGATGCACCTACAGCTTCAAGGGAAAGAAGCCTAGTTTTCCTAAGTGGGCCCCTGGAATGAAGAAAATGGGATCACTCAAGGGAGTAGACTGCTCCTGGAAAATGGTACCCCATCCTCGTATCATCTGGAAGCTGGCACCTCAATTATTCTATCAGGGTGGCGGTTTCTGGGTGGTGGAATATGTGACTGGGCCAGTGGGTCCCCCGCTCACGTGCCCTCTGCCACACCTCCTTCGCTAGGCAGTGGGGCCCCTGGTCTGATGTGATGTTTTGCAGGATCCCCTGTTGGTGGAGCAGTACTGTGTACACAACCAGACTTGTGTTGGCCCCAGCACTACAAGCAAGAAAGGCAAACCCACACCCCAATTATGTGTCCATTCTTGTCAAGAGGAGCTGCTGGCCACTCCTCACCCAGGGGTAGGTCGGTCTACTCAAGGGATGTGTCTACCCAGCCTCTCAGCACTGATCTGTTGCTGGAAAACTGGACACCGAGCACTGGCAGTGGTCAGTCTTTGTGGTGGGACCCTGGTGCTGTTGGTGCCAGATGGATAGGGGACACAGTAGACCCTCTGTGAACGTTACCAGGCTCCCATATGCCGCCTCTCCGACAGGGGGGCCATGATGACACTTTGGGGGCCCAGGTATCAGTGTCAACTTGGAACATGTGTCCAGCAGTCCTCCAAATGTCTGAATTGTCACCTTTCCCCAGGGAACCATTACTGAAATAAACAGCCATCAATGCCTTTAGAGAAGGATGTTGGCAATGATTACAGACTTGCCACAGTGTTGTAGGGCCCTTTTTTCTTCTGAGGGCCCTTCCTCTACTTCACTTCAGTGGATCCGGGTCTGAAAACGGCTCCAGTCTGGAAACTGGGCAAGAGATCATGACTTTTATCTGGATGGCTGCTCTCAGTCTCCTGACCACCCCTCCTTGCTTGCTGTTTATTCCACAGGTTAAGTGATACCCCTGTTGACTGCTCCTCTAGGGATCTGGGGGCTGAGCAAGAAAAAGAAGTGACCACCAGGGGGCAGTAGCACACAATGAGCGTGCTTTGGGCAGTGCTTTGACAGGTGTGTATGCAGAGGGAAAGCCTCTCACGGCAGGAGAACTTCCAGAGCCAGGGGGCCACCATCCAGAGAGGAAGAAGGCAAGGGAACTCCTGGGAGAGAGGGGAACAGCCAGGGACTTGGGTGTCTGGGAGATGTCACTCAGCAGCCCGGCAGGGAATCTCCGGGTCAGGAGTGCTCCGAAGGGCAGCGGTGGCTGGGAGTGTTTTATGGCCCCAGGATTCGTCTTGCCTATGGCTAGCAGATGTTGGGTACAGATGTTTTGCAGGGTATGCCAAGCAAGCCGGCTCTAAGTAGCTAAACAATCTAGTTGGGCTCTCTTTAAAGCAACTGGATGCTTTAAATTTAAATTTTTTGAGTTTGGCTCTGGTGGGCTTTTGAGCTAATGGTCTCAGCATGTTATGAAGACGTGAACAACTTAGTGACAATATGCAGGGCGCCCTCTTTGGCTCGTTGACATCATTCCATATTCTCTTCATTATCTCTGGCGCTACCCCTGGGTCAGGCCCCCTGGCTGCCTCTCTGAGTTTTCCTCCACGTGCTTCTGAGAGCTCAGTGCCTCCATTTGGCCCCTGTTATTTCAGGATCTTTTCATCCTCATCACCCTGGAAGCCCAGTCAGCTAAAAGCGTCTCCTGCCATTTGCCCTGACCGAGAGAGGACAGCCCCCCTGAATGTCTCAGTGATGCACCTGCTCGTTTCTTGTTGCTTTAATGAACAGAATACCCTCCAGGTTTTCCCAGGGAACATGGTGGGCTGGTGAGTTTTCCAGTCTCTTCACTGGAGCCTTTGATTCCTTCTTCCAGTGTCTTACACAAAATTCCTCATACCATCCTAAGTGTGTTAGCGGTGTCTCCCACCATCCTAGAGTTGGAACCTGACCTTACTTATCAGTCCAATGGCCGGCCCTGGAGGTGAGGTTAGGTCCTGCAAGGGGTGTGGGCTGCCTTGAAGGACTGAGACCTGTGCCTTGTCTTCAAGCCAGTGGAGGTTTCCAGCCTTTAACAGGGAGGCGTGGCCACTTCTTCAGCCCCAGGTTCTGGGAACTCAAGGTGCTCCAGTGTAAGGGGCACCATCCATTCTTCCCGAGCAGGACCCATGAGCTGTGACACTCCTATAACTCAGTCCTGGGCTGGTCTTTGGCCGTTTCTGTCTTTGATCCACAGGGTATGAGTGTCTCTACACACTGCCGGGGAGACACCTGGACTCCACACTGAGCCTTTAGCTGGTGATTAGTCTCTTCAGCTTTTTGTTTTCTTCCTTAAGGCATCAATTGCTTTCAGCAATAGTGATCCAATTCCATGAAACGTATAATTACTCCTGCCAGGGGCCTGATCCAAACTGCAGAGCAAAGTGCCCTTAGCTGTGTCCAGAGTGTGGTGATAAATAAAGTGGGTTGGCCCTGGGATAGCTCATGGACGCTCAAGTGCTCCTTTTGAGTGCTGGTGAGAAACGGGACATCCCACAGGGATACAGGGATTCTGCCGGGAAGAGAGGGACAGAGATGGAAGGAGGGAGGGAAGGACAGAAGAAGAGAGGAAAGAAGGAAAGGAAGGAAGGAAGGAAGTTAGGAAGGAAGGAAGGAAGGAAAGAAGGAAGGAAGAAAAGAAGGGAGTGAGTGAGGAAGGAAGGAAGTGAAAGAAAGGAAGAGACAGAGAAAGAAAGAAAGAGAAAGAAAGAAAGAGAAAGAAAGAAAGAAAGAAAGAAAGAAAGAAAGAAAGAAAGAAAGAAAGAGAGGGAGGAAGAAAGGGAGGGAAGAAGGAAGGAAGGAAAGAAGGAAGGAAAGAAAGAAGGTAAGAAGGAAAGAAGGACTAGAACTAAGCTTAAAAAGTTGGACTTAAATTTTTAAGATCAGAAATTCTGTGGACCAATAATGGATCAGAAACACTGTATCAGGCAACAGTGGCTGCCAGGGTTTATGTTAAAATGTCTGTCCTTTCCTAATAGATGTTAGATAGGAAAGCGAGAGGACAATGGGTAATTTTTCTAGACCAATTATTCACTAAAGGCATATTTGGTGGTTAAAAAGTATACCTAAGCCAGTTTTTATTTCCAAACATTTGCAAGCCTTTAAAAGCCTTACGCGTAAGATTTGTCTGGAGCAAATACTGGTAACGCCGTGATGTCAGTTATGTGGTTAACTGCTCTGTATCAATTTTGTCCTTGCAACTGCTCTCTGTAAATAGAAGGAAAATGTGGTCATTGGGAATTCACAGAGTGTACAAATCTATTTTGAGCCTTTTCCAAAGGTAATGAGGAAAGCCAACGTTTCCTCAAACTGCCCCAGCTGACTTCACTAAATAACAACCAACAGCCAAAAGAAATACTCTTTTGGTCCAGAATGGATCAGAGCGAAGATTCCCCTCATGGCAACCACGCAAATAAACCCTGGCCCACAATTTTATGTCTTAGATGAAATCGGGAAGTGGCATGGATGTAGTTCAACCACAGCTGAAACACTACGCAGTCCTAGTCCTGTGTTTTTCACCAACGTGTCCTTAAAGCCACAGTAATGACTCCAGCAGACTCCTGAAATTCACTGGCTTTCCACACTGTGTTCAGAACCTTCAGCAAAATCATTCACACCTATGGTCTGGGTAACAGATGCCCAATTACGGGTGTGGGTAAGGGGATGGTAATAGTTTTAGGCTGCTGCCACTGGGGCTTTATTTAACTAGCATGAAAGAATAAGAGGTCCTTGGGAGTGATTTAAATAAAAAGTTTGAAGGGGGAGGGGGAATCGGATGAAGGCAGCCAAAAGGTATAAACTTCCAGTTATAAGATGCGTAAGTACTAGGAACGTAATGTACAACATGATAAATATAATGAACACAGCCGTATGTTATATACGAAAGTTATTAAGAGACCAAATCCTAAGAGTTCTCATCACAAGAAAAAACCTTACTTTTCTAGTTCTTTAGTTTTGTCCCTGTATCAGATGATGGATGTTCACAAGACTTACTGCAATAGTTACTTCCTGACGTGTGCAGATCAAATCATTGTCCCTTAAACTTTTTCAGTGCTGTATGTCAACTATATCTCAAGCCTGGAAGAAAAAAGGAAATATGAAACAGAATAATGTGAAAATGAGTTAAAAGTTTGATGGCTACATTTGATGATGATAAAGATCAAGATGGCAGTGAGGGTGGTAAGAATATCATGGATTTAAGCATCATTGGACTTGTTAGCTTTCTTTTCCTTCATTGTCCTACAACATCCCAGCCCGTCCAGCCATCTGAAAATGCCCAAAGGTCTGGGTGAGAGGTTGCAGGGAGGTCAAGCCAACCCATCAAGGTCCACATCCCACAAGAAATGGTATGTACCCACACCGGAGAGAGCAGAGCCCAGCCTTTTTAATATTTTATATTTGTTAGGGAGTAAGACTGTTATATACATGTACGTATATGTAGAACTGAATCGCTTTGCTGTACACCTGAAACGAACATTGTAAATCAATTACACTACAATAAAGAATCATGTTTTATAAAAAAAAGATTCTATTTTAACACCTTAAATCTTCCCTACCTGTTTCACAAGTGGGACAGGAAGCAGAAGAAAGAGGGCAAACATGTGTATTAAGGGGGCGAGGAGTAGTTAAGCCGAGTGGTTCAATATGGTGGCCACCGGCCACATGCGGAGGTGTTGCTAACATGACTGAGAAACCGGGTTTTCAATTATATTTCATTTTAATTAATTTAAATTTAAATAGCCACATGTGGTGAGACAGCACTGAGTTAGAGGAAGAGAAGTAACAGAACCGGCAGAATAGTTCCTGTTTCTCAGCGATCCTGGATGTCGAGTTTCTCACTGGAGTCCCATAATATTGCACACTGGGCAGGAGGAGCAGGTAATATTGTCTGCATTTTAAGCAGGCATAAAAAAGATAAACGGACTCATTTAGAGTCATTAGGTAGTTTGTAATGGAAGCAGGCCTCCAACTCACAATTTCTGACAACGCACTCGGAGCGGTATCTGCAGAGTGATGATGACAGTGGTACCTTAACGACGTAACTGATGTTGTAGGCGGCTCGCTACGTGCCAGGAAGCTCTTAGCACGTGGTGCTCGGTGATCCCAGCAGTTACACACGGTGGCACTCAAAGAAAATGATCGTGCAGATATGACACTCGAGGGGGAAACGGGGATAAACTACACCCCTCCAGCGGGCCGTCTGAAGCAATCCATTACGCTCAATTTACATTTTCTAATTAAGGTAAAAATAAAATGCAAAGCAAAAAGCTAGACATGAAAGGTTGCTTTTGTATAAAACTTCCAAATGTGTCATCAGAAACTTGAGCCTGCTTCTCTGACCACATCTTTTTCACATTTCTGTTCGGAATGGCTGTGCACAGTACCTGACCACAACTTTTTAAAGGTGATCTCTTGAATTCTCCAAGTTCATCACGCAAGAGAAGTGTTGGTCACACCAAATGTCACAAAAATGTTCAAGCCTTTGACAACCAATCAAAGATGTACAACAGTTGCAATGATATTTAAAGAATCTATAGTGTGTTTCATTGACAAATACAACATGGACCTTTTTACAATGACGTCAGGACGTTGAACTCAGACTTTTTCAGTAGCCAATAGTTCAAAATCATGATGAAATTTGAACTTGTAGGAGGTACACAAGTTGTAAGAACGATTGCTCTGTTTAGGTAGCACTGAATAGGGGCACCTCACACACAGAGAGACAGAAGCACCTCATTTCATTTAATTACTGAGATTTTGACCCTCAACAGAGGCTGGGCACACCTGGAGCGCCTGTGTCCCCTGCCAGGCCGCCTCCCACCAGCACGCTGGAACCCCACCAGGCCCTGAAGATCCCTTGCCTGTGGTGGGCGGAGGGACATTCAGTGGCGGCTGCTGCCATCAGTTTTGATCTCCAGGGTTCCGACCACGTGACCACCCTCAGGACAGGCCAGTGGAGCAGGTGCCAATGTCACTTATGCTCAGCGTCACTCATCAGGCAGGACCAGCTTCGAGGGCACGCAGCCAGTGCAGTCACACAGGGCCACGTGCTCAGAAGGACCCCGTAATAGATTCAATTCTCTCCTGTCACTGTCTTAAAATTCCTAATAATTTTTTAATAGAAGAGACTGCATTTTCTCTTTACGCGGAGACCCACCATCATATTACCAGCCCTCTGGCAACGTGCGTGACCTCAGCCTGGTGGCCCCATTGTAGAGATGAGAAGATTAAGATTTAGCATGGACAAGGAAAGTCTCAAAGGCCAAACAGCTCTAGGGAACCACTAGACTGATGTACAGCTGTCTGACTCAAAGACTGAACTTCTCAGTCTGCCAACTTTTAGTCCTGGGTTTCAGTCACTGAACCTCAGTTACGACTACTCAAAAAAGCAGCAAGGAAAAAAAAAACAGCGTAAGAAAAGATCCAGAGGGCTACTTTGGCAAACACATTCTAAGAAACCACTTTGCTAAGATGAAACTCAGAAGACTTGGCTAGTTGTCATTAATACAGAACACAAACTCAAATTTGGCCTGACACATTCACGGCGCCCCTAAAAATTTAAGCGTAAAAAACAGTGATTTGGACGATTTGGGGTTTATGAGCAGGGAAAGGCTGGCCCAGTAACCTTCCAGGGAAGTGACCGCAGGGCTCTGACCCACTTACCGGGCTCCCTTCACACCCATCCCAGCATGCACACACTGTCACCCGCCGCCGGCCCTCAGCATCGATGACACGTCTGCTGGGCACGAGTGTGGTGGCTTGTTTGACTTGGACACAGTCTTGTGAAGGCACAAGTCATGTGGGCGACTTGCCCACATGTGCACATATATGTACACCCGTGTGTGTGCATGCATGCATGTGCACACCTGCACACACACTCACCCGTGTATAGACACACATGCATGGGCATACGTGTGCACACATACACGCTTGCACATGCAATACAATGGTCGCCTGCATCTACACATACATACACGTACACACAGACACACGTGCACGTGTACACAATACAATGTACCTGTGTGCATGTGCACAGCTGGACACAGAGACACATGCACACCCATACACGTATGCATACATGTGCACGCACGCGCACGCATACACAGTTCTGGGACAGGCCAGCCCTCGGGGGGCTGTGGTCCCCTCGGTCTGCACTGTGCAGAACACAGCACACTTTCTTGGATCATTGTTCTCTGGACGAAAACAAACTCCTGACCAAGTGCGGGCTTTGTTTCGTGACTTGCGTGCGACTTCCATCTGAGCGCAGTTGGAAAGGTCCTTGGACTTGACTGAAAGTGTAAGAAGCTGATGTCACTTCTGTGAGTTGCTGCAGATGTCCTGAGCATGTCGATGGCCGGGGCCAGACCCCAGAGGCCACAGCGGGGCCTCAGTGAGGGCCTCGGCACGGCCTGCTGATGCTGGAGGACTCGGTTCTCAGCCCCTTCCCCGGGCTGCATCCACAGCCTGCAGACCCCCTCCTTCCTGGACCCCTAAGCCCTGAAGGAGCAAAGACTTTTATGACAGTTTTATTAGCGATGCCTCCTGGGCTAACTCTCAGGGATAGGCCAGTGCTATTAACCCCATTTTACAGAGAAGGAAACAGACCCAGAGAGGTCAAATGCTTCATTCAAGGTCTCACAGCATGTGTGGGGAAGAGGCAGGGCCATCAGCCCCAGGCTGTCTGTTGGGCCAGGACACAAGGATTTGTGATGAGTTCACTCCTCACTTTGTGAAGGTCCACGAACTCTGACCTCAGGAGGCCAGAGATGGTCACGGGAGTGGCATCCAAAGTCTCCATTGCTGTGGGACACTGCCCCCACCCCACCCCCAATCTTCCTTTTGCTCCCCTAGCTGGATGAAGAATTCCAATTGCCCAAATGAAGCTCGGTTCCAGCTTCTTAAGAACTTCAGTAGCTCTAGGACCTTCTGAGATCATCAGCCAAATTCCAAAGGCAGAGCAGAAGGGAATTGGATTCTGTTCTGTCTTGATTCTGAAATGCACACATCTCCCCCGCTGAATCACGGGCCCTGATGGCGAGGGGTGGGGCCGTCACATTGCCCACTCTCCGCCCCCACTCTGCGGTCCCCCAGCACTTAGCACGTGGCTGGCCGTAAACAAGGGCCTGGTACCCACTTGTGAAAAGGAAATGAAAAAAGAAGGCAAGGAGAAGATGACAGGCCTGCAAACTGGGAAAACACGAAATCCGAAGGCCGCAGCCCTCCGTGCAGAAAGCGGGTCCCTCGGCCAGAGCCCGCGTGCATGCCTGGCTCTCCCGCAGAGATCTACAGCCGGGAGGCTGGTGGCGGGTGCGTCCTGGGAAGGAGTCCAGACCCTGGGTGTGCGCGCTGAGGTTGTGAATTCCGGGTGCCAGAGGCACGCACGTCGGCCAGATCCAACCTGGCCCCGCCAGTGTCAGAGGTTCTCAAGAATATACAGACCCCGGATTCCCTGGCATCTCGCTGTGGCTTGGAAGGAGCGGAAAGGATTTCCTGTGCAGGGATCCCTCAGTGTCTCCTTACGTGAAACGCTGTCCTTCCTCATCCTCACGGGATTTCTTTCCAAGGCTCCCCACATTAGCAGATCTTTCCCCATTCTTGTGAGTGACACCCACAGCCTCAGGCGGGTTGGGGTGGGAAGAACCAGGGCATGTTTGTCCTCGGATTCAGCTCTCCAGCGTCCCACCCTCTTCCCCGGTCAGCACTTCCCTCTGTCTTAGTCAGCCCTTCCCTCTGTCTTAGTCAGCCCAGGCTGCGGGAACAAAATATCACAGACTGGCTGGCTTAAACCGCAGACATTGATTGTCTCCTGGTTCTGGAGGCTGGAAGTCCAAGATCAAGGTGTCGACAGGTTTGCTTTCTCCTGAAGCCTCTCCCCTTGGCTTGTGGATGGCCGTCTCCTGTGTCTTGACGTGGCCTTTCCTCTGTGCACATGTACCTGGTGTCTGTGTCCAAGTTTCCTCTTCTCAAAAAGACACCAGTCAGAGTGGATTGGAGCCCACCCTAACTTTAATCATCTCTTCAAAGGCCCATCTCCAAAAATGATCACGTTCTGAGGTTTTGGGGGTTAGAGCTGCAGCACAGGAATTTGCGGGGACACGATTCAGCCCATGACACCGTCTCGGGAGTCTGAGTGGGAGACAGTCTGATTTCCACAGGGAAAGCTCCTGAGGCCCCACTCCCTCCTTTCCCGGCCTCTCCAGCTGCTGGGCCGGGCCTGGGACTCTGTCAACGGATGCTGGCGCCCTGGACCCTGGGTCTGGAGCAGGTGAGGCAGGCGCCAGGACACAGGGGTGCTCGGTCCCTTTGGTGCCACTGGCCACCTGGCAGGAACAGCCAGACCATGTTCCTGGCGCGGAAGATGGGGTGTGGCTGCAGCTCACTGCACTTCAGTGAGTCTGTGCTCTGGGCCCAGAACCCGGCAGGGAGCGCCTCATGGTGTCTGGAGCTCAGCTCAGCGATGGAAGTTTCCAGTTTCCATGGCCTGGTTGTGGGCAGCGTCACCAACAGCTGAGCTTCAGTCTCTGGTTCTCCAGCCCTCCCTACGATCCTGTGAGCTGCATGATATGCTTTCTCAGAAGTTCCCTTTCTGCTTAAAGCAGCTGATACCAGATTCTGTTGCTGGAGATTGAGAATCCTAACTTGTACAGAGGAGAAACTTTTCACTTTTGAGTCACTTTTGAGTCCATCTGACTTGAAATAAAATGGAGGATAAAATCAACTATCATGTAGTTCAGGAACAAAAAAGGAAAAAGTTTTGACGTAACTATTCATTGAATTGCATAAAAAAAATTAAAGTGTTACCTCCAGACCAATCTCATAAAACACTACCCCTCAAGAACTTATGATGGCTCCCTAGTGCCCAGAGTTTCAAATTTAAGCTCCTTTGTCTGGCTTTTAAAAACCTCCACAATATAATTACAGCCTGTCTGGCCCACCTCATGCCCCACTGCTGAGGTTTTCTGCAGTCAGAACGGCCTCCTGCTGGGTGAGGAAGACACAGGTTTTCTCATCAGATGACTTGGGTTTGAGTCCAGCCCTGCCACCTTCTGGGAATGTGAACTTGGATACTTGAAATCTCTCAGCCTCAGTTTCCTCGTGTGTGCAGTGGAGATGGTGATGGTCATGGCATTTTTTAAAATTGATGTATAGTAGGTGTACAATGTTGTATTAATTTCTGGTGTATAGCATAGTGCCTTCAGTTGTACATATATGTATATTCATTTTCATATTTTTTTATTATAGGCTATCACAAGATGTTGAATATAGTTCCCTGTGCTGTACAGTATAAACCTGTTGTTTATCTGTTTTATATATAGTAGTTAGTACCTGCAAATCTCCAACTCCCAATTTATCCCTCCCCAACCCCTCCCCGCTGGTAACCATAAATTTGTTTTCTTTCTTTGAGTCTGTTTCTGTTTTGTAAATAAGCTCATTTGTCTTTTTTTTAACATTTTTTATTGAGTAATAGTTATTTTACAATGTTGTGTCAAATTCTAGTGTAGAGCACAATTTTTCAGTCATACATGAACATGTGTATATTCACTGTCACATGTTTTTTTCGCTATGAGCTACCACAAGATCTTGTATATATTTCCCTGTGCTGTACAGTATAATCTTGTTTATCTGTTCTGCACTTTAAAATCCCAGTCTGTCCCTTCCCACCCTCCACCCCCTTGGCAACCACAAGTTTGTATTCTATGTCTATGAGTCTGTTTCTGATTTGTATTTATGTTTTGTTTGTTTGTTTGTTTGTTAGATTCCACATTTAAGTAATATCATATGGTATTTTTCTTTCTCTTTTCTGGCTTACTTCACTGAGAATGATGATCTCCAGGTCCATCCATGTTGCTGCAAGTGGCATTATTTCATTCTTTTTTATGCCTGAGTAGTATTCCATTGTGTGTGTGTGTGTGTGTGTGTGTGTGTGTGTGTGTGTGTGTGTGTGTGTGTGTGTGTGTGTATACCACAACTTCTTTACCCAGGCATCTGTCAGTGGACACTTGGTTTGCTTCCGTGTCTTGGCCATTGTCAATGGTGCTACTGTGAACACTGGGCTGCATGTTATCTGTTTGATTTAGAGTCTCCCCTGGATATATGCCCAGGAGTGGGATTGCTGGATCACAGGGTAAGTCTATTTTCAGTTTTTTTTAAGGAGTCTCCATCCTGTTTCCCATAACAGCTGCACTAACTACATTTCCAGCCGTGTAGGTGGGCTCCCTTTTCTCATGGAAGGCATTTGGATTGACCTCTCACCATCTGTGCCCTCCCAGGAGTGAGTCTGACTCAGCAGGTATCAGGTGTAGTTGCAGGATCAGGGAATTTGTTGGAAATGCCAGCCCAGACCTGGGCCTTAGACACTCTGGGGGTGGAGCCCGGCGCTCCAGGGGATGCTGGTGTAGCAGTGTGAGGACCCCTGCTCTAGGCTGAATCTGGTCCCATCCCCACTGCCAGAGAAGAAGAGCCAAGACTACTGCCAACAAGACTCAAGGAGAAAGCTGCTGCGGCTTCTAGAAAAGAAGCTTCTTGGCTCGTAGGAGGAGCCATGGCTCACCTCCCTCCTCCCCAGGAATGTAGAGGGAATGAGATGCAGTCAGGAGGGAGGATGGGGCTGATGCTTGGCGGGGGCAGTCCGGGGAGGTGCTGAGATGTAAGAAATGGAGCCAGAGCAGTGACGAAACCCTGCCCGCACCCCGCCCTTCCCCCAGAGAGCCAGTCACGTGAGCCAGGAAAATGCCTTCTTTTCCAGCTGATGTGAGCCAGCGCTCTGTGATTCGCAGCCAAAAGAACCCTAATGATTTATCTCCTAGGATTGCCGGGAGGTGAGATTACACACAGCATGTGACCCCCCGGAAACACTCAGTACGTGTCTGTCACTATTATCATCAGCATGACTATCTCGACGACTATTAAACCCATTCCAGATGCAGTGAAACAGACAACATCCTGGCCAGTCCTGTTTCTCCGGCGTGAACGCACACCATCACGTGCTTTAGTTTTACTAAATCCCACCTGGCTGTTTCAGGGTCCCCCTCAAATGGGGCCTCTTCAGAAGCCCTTGAGAGCTAGAGGCCTCCCAGCCTCCCCGCTGGATCCGCGTTGAGCCCATTTCTTTGATGCCGCCTCGCCTGGTCTGGCAGGTGACCGTGATGTGATTGTGTTGGCGGGGCAGCTGTTGGGCAGGTGGACACCGCGCAGCCTCCCCTGCCATGTGTCAGACCTTTGCTTTCTCTTTCCAGCTAGAATGCAAGTTCCTCGCAAGCAGAGCCCCAATGTTTTGTTTCCCTCCAAGACCCAGCGTGGTGCCAAGCGCTTGGCCCCGGGGCCCTGCTGTTGGCGGAGCTCCCACCAGACACCACGTGAATGCCTTACCTCTGTCGTCGCACTGAATGAACTTACAGCTCTTCTGCAAGGTGGTTACGATTGTATTTCTTGGGTCCACCAGCGTGGCACAAAAACAATTGCAAAAGGAATCTTGAAAGACTATTCTCAGGCTTCAACCTTACTGGGAATTCCGGCCCATTCGAAATCCAAATCATTTTGAGAATCCCCAAAGAGTGCAGCTCACCTGCAGTCTGTAGACCACCTCTTGGCTCACGCCTGCATCTGTGGTCTTCCCGCAACGTCACCCCCACCACCACGCTGCCCCTGCCACGGCCAACGTCCAAGGGTCAGACCTGCTCACATCCTGCGCCCCTTTGCCACGTTGGAGCCTGGGATGGAGAACACCATCCGGCGAGGCTGCTGGAAGCCCAGATGCACCGGCTGCAGATGGCACAGCACAGACACACACCTTTCCGCCTCCTCACTGTCGTGAACATGCCGTCTTCCTTCCCACAGCTGCCAACCCATCACTCTTACCTCCTTTCTGATGACTCCCGGCCCAGGGAAGCCCACACAATTCACTGCATCCCCTGCCCCCCTGTTCTGCCCTGATTGTGGTTATGTTTATGGGTCTGCTCTCTCCTTCTTTGGGTTTTAACTTTCTCACAGACACGTCTGTGTCTTTTTAGCCCCCCAAATGCCTAATCTAATGCAGAGGGCAGAGCAGGTGCAACCATTAATAAACGCATATAGAAGTGGGCGCAGGAAAGAAAGTATCTGTAGTCACTATGATCTGAAAGATGAACACCGATAACTGTATGACTGAAGGTTATAAAACCAAAACGGCAACAATCAGTTAAATGAACATATGCTTCATTAAAATATTGAATACTAGGAAGCATGCCCTAAAAGCTAAAGGACATTTAGGCATATTTCTGAACCCTTTGAGGGAGATGTCTTGGGAGAAACTGCTGTCTGAACATGGGAGCTGTTGGAGTGTTCGGGTCTGTCCCCTCCTTGGGGTGAACAGAACCGGGCTCTAGACTAGGTTGGGGACTCCTTGGGGGGGTGGCATCAGAAGTGGACAGGCTTATCCCCTGGGAATCAGGTTGGTGGGGAAATACTGTCTGCGTCCCTTGTCTTAGTTTTGACCAATGTCCCAAGATAATGTACGACAGTAACCATGGGGAAACTGGGTGGGGAGCATATGGAACTCTCACCTCTCTTTGCAGCTTTTCTGTAAGTCTGAAATTAATCACAAAGAGGTTATTTAAAAGGAGTAAAAGGGAGGGCAAGTTGGGGACCCCAAATGAGGGCAAAGCAGCACAAAGTCACCACGTGCATGATGAGCTGGACCATGATCTGCATGCAGCAAAGGGAACCCCGGAGAGCTTTTGGACCCCAAGAGGCACAGAGCATCGGGCTGAGCAAGGACAGCGGCTCAAGTCTGCAGCCCCCCTGGGAGAATGAGACCAGCTCTGTTCTCACCGGCAGAAGCATTTTAATACCCAGTCACTATGTCGTGTAACAGGAAGTAACATGGTGTCGTAGGTCAGTTACACTTCAACAAACGGACAAACTTATGGGAAAAGCGATCAGATTTGTGGTTGAGGGGTGGGGGAGAGAATTGGATGAAGGCAGTCAAAAGGTACCAACTCCACTTATGAGGTAAATAAGCACTAGGGATGCAAAGTACAACATGATAATGCAATTAACACTGTTGTATGTTCTATAGGAAGGCTGTTAAGAGAGTAACTCCAAGAGTTCTTGCCACCAAAAAAAAAAACCTCTTTTTTTCTATTTAATATTGTATCTATATGAGATGATGAATATTCACTAAACTTATTCTGATCATCATCTCATGATGCATGTAAGTCAAATCATTAGGCTCCACACCTTAAATGTATACAGTGCTGTATGTCAATTTATATCTCAATAAAATTGGAAGAAAAAAATTAAAAGAATGAAGATAACTATATAAAACATGGGAAACACTTTTGATATATGCTAATCAAAAAACAGTATGAAATTATATGTATACTACAATTATAAGCACATAAAAATGATATATGCCCAAGAAAAAGCATAGAAAAGGAAAAAGTTTAATTTGTTGGGGGAAACAAAGAAAAAGCATTTCAATTAATGTTTGGTTCTTAGCAACTTAGCATATCAGTATCTGTTCACCTGTGGACAGAACTTTAATAATGGCATAAAATAGTTATTTTTCACACGAGTCTATACCGGTAGAACTAAATGATTGAATAAATGAAGAAATGAGAAGGGACACCTCTTGCTTACGGAAGAATTCCAATTATCATATGCAGACACCATCCCCTCCGGGAGGTAGAGTTTTAAGCCTTCACCATTTTGAGATGAAGCTGCAAATAATGACTTGCTTCCAAAGCATACCTTGGTAAAGGGGGAAATAGTGACTTTACAGTGGGGAAACCTGGCACACATGACCTTAACCAAGTGGTCAGGGCAGCAGCCCTCGTAGTGCCACGTGACTGTCATACACCCACCACGTGTGTGATGAAGACGATGCTTCATCTCAACGACGCTCTTTCTATAATCCCACAGCCCCCATCTAATCCGGAAGAAAATGTCGGACAAACCCAGAAATGTCAGAATAATTATGAAAGGTGGTTTCTGGTTCTACTAGCCTGCCAGGGCTGCTGCAACGAAATACCACATCTGGGTGGATTCAGCAACAGAAATTCATTTTCTCAGTCTGGAGGCTGAGTCCAAGATCAAGGTGTTGGCAGGCTCAGCTTCTCCAGTGGTCTCTCTCCTTGACTTGTAGACGGCCGCCTTCTCCCTGAGTCCTCGCCAACCTTTCCTCTGTGTGCACACATCCCTGGTGTCTCTGCCTCTTTTTACAAAGACATCAGTCCATCGGCACTACTGGATTGGGCCCCCGCTCTCATGACCTCATTTAACCTTAATTACCTCTATAAATTTCTAAATACAGTCACATTGAGGCATTAGGGCTTCAACATATGAGTTGCAGTGGGTGGGGGACACAGTCAGTTCAAAACACTGGTGGTGATAAATACTATGATAAAAATATATATCAAAATGAGAGTGAGGTCATAGGGCTGGGGTTTAGGTGGGGTGATTGGGGTGGGGGGGAGCCGAGGCCTGACCGAGGAGACGTCTGTTCCCAGACGCACACCACTCCCGAGATCGTCTGGTGTTAGACGTTCATAAAAATGGATGGTGAAAGGATCTTACGGTTCAGCTGCCCCTCATTATGCAGACAATTGAAATCTAGAAAAGATAAACAACGATTTACAGTTGTTCAGCACTTAGAGCATCTCACTGCAGCCTTCTACCAGCCTTGAACCGGGAGACTTTGCTCTCATCATTTATTTCGGAACAGTTTAAACACACACAGAAGTAGCCACAAGAGCATAACAAACCTTCACTCTTCTTCGAAACTTTACTAGTCTTTCTTTCACTTATTCCTCCTTTTTTTCCCTCCTGGAATATTTCAAAATAAATTCCACGTCTGGCTTCATAAATATTTCAGCCTGCACCACCAGCAAATGAAGGAGTTCTTTCTTGTCACTGTTGTTTTTTCCCCTAACTAGTAAGGTAAGTATTGTCACCCTCAGTGAGGACACTGAGACCCCAGTCCCTGGGGAATATCACAGCTCAGGAAGGGCCAGGTCCCCAAACCGCCTCTTCCAACTCCAAATCCAGGTCTCTTTCTCGTACACAGCTAACGTAATGCCGGAGTAGGAATCACCGCCAGCAATTTGAGAATCATTTCCCTAAGTGTGTAATGTAATTAATGAGTGTACACACATCTTTTTAGGAACACAGTGAAATAAATGAAGGAACATGAGTATTTCTTTTTTGTCGCCTGTTTAAAAAAAAAAGGCTGCATGTGGGGTGGCAGAGAGAAGGGAATTCTTCCAGTAGAAACTGAATTATCTAGGTGAAGAATCAATAAGGCTTGTGTTAATTTGCCTCTGGGATGTTGCCATTAATACCAAAACCTGACTCCTTCCCAAAATCCCGGCACAATTTGCCTGGACTGGGGCGCCATCTAGTGGACTTTCCCCTACATCGTCTTTGGTACTGAGCCTAGTCAGGCCCTTGAACACAAGAGGGCCAGCTCAGGCTCTCAGGGTTTGCCTAGGCTCTGTTACCTTTGGAGTAAACACTGATTCTTAACAGGAAGAACCTACTTCAGTATTTCTTTTCTTTGTTTTGAAGATGCATTTGCATACCATGGACTATTTGGCTTTGTTTTCCTTAAAACTTTGGTTATGAGTTCTGATTCCTGGGTTTTGTGGTTTGTTTTTCATAGAAAGTCCCCATTGTTCCTGGTACAGCAGCCGCCAGGCAAGCCTGGGGGAGTGTGTGCACGGATGAGTGACGCCGCTTGATCAGGGGGTTACACACCCACAGCAGCTAGTGCAAACGGTACCACCCCGAGACAGCCACCCAGGATGGCAGCTACAGCGTGTGGGCTGGGACCCTGTCATGTGTGTGACTTTCTCAAGCTGGGCTTGTAGCTACGTTGATCTTTTCCAGAGGCTCAGGCACCCTCTCCAGTGCCTGGGTCACGGCGCGAACTGTTCTCACGGAGGTGTGTGACCTCGGATGGAAGTTTCCTGGATACGTCAGGCCCGCGGTGGCCGCTCATACATATAAGTCACTTGAAACACACAAGAGTAGATGACACCAGCTGGTCAATCAATTTGGCAAATTTTAGCAGCACTTAATCCTCCATCTGGGCTTCTTTTTGTAACAAAAACCTCTGAAGCACACAGGAAGGAGGAAGCCTTTTTCAAGCTCTTCAAGGAACCAAGTGACATTTCTCTCTTTTTAAAAAAAATACACCCACTGCCTTCCTGAAATCTAGGTCTTAAGGACTGATTGCATAAATAAAATTAGATTTGGGTTTTTTGGGTTTTTTTTTTTTTTTTTTTTTGCAAAATCCTATTCACAGGAGTATATTTTGGTGAGGACAAGATTTCTTAATTGGGAAGTGGGCCAATTATAGAATCTTCTGAGTTTGATAAAAAATCTAAATCCTCTCTAGAAAAAATACGCTCCAACATACAACATGGTGATTCATTGCCTCCAAAGGGACTTAAAAACTCCATCACTAGAGAAAGGGAGCATGTGGTGCTGTGGTTTCTGGCCTTCTCAACATCCAGAATCTCTTCTCCATTCAGCATTATTCAGTCCATCACCGGAGTGCTTGCCAGGTGCCAGGCACTGGGCTGGGCACCGAGTCTGCAAAAATAGAGGCGCGGTCCACGATGTCAACAAACGTCCTAACATTTCCTTGTTTTATTATTTTCCTCCATAGACCTTGTGCTTTGAAAGCGTTTATTCATAAAACTTCAATTATTATTATTTTCTAGCTGTCTTTTCATGAGATAATCAGTGTCACAGCCACGAGGAATCCAGGGCCTCGCATAGAACCTGGTACACAGCAGTACGCCCATAAATGCTTGCTCAAGTGTAATGAACTGAGTGGATGAAATTCGAATCCAAAGTGAAAACGTAGTTCTTGAGTTTTACCATGGACAAACTTTTTTTTTCTAAAGGACAAAGTGATTTCTCAGGGGCCTTTTGAAAGCCTGAAACTAATCTCTGAACACTCTGTTTAACCTGAGGATACCAGTTGCCAAGAGCCGTGGGCTAGAAACGCAGCATCAGCTGTCTTTGAAAAAGCTGTTCACCATTCCAGAATTTCAGTTACTCATAGACGGCACCGAGATGTTTGGTTAGCAGAAGGCAAAACTCACGTAAATCATTTTCTCATATCATGAACCAAAACCAATTCTAGAAGAGTTAAAAAAGAGTTACATGTTTTAGAAAGAAAGAGAGAGGAGAAGGGAAGAAAAGGAGGAAGGGGGGATGAAAAGAGGAAAGAAAGAATATATAAACTAATACACATCTTACAGTGGGGTTACATCCTGATAAACCCATTGTCAGCTGAAAATATCATTAAGTCAAAAATGCATTTAATACACCAAACCTGCCAAACATCAGTGCTTAGCCCAGCCACCTTCAGCATGCTCAGCACACTTACATGAGCCTATAGTTGGGCAAAATCATCTCACAAAGAGCCTGTTTTATAATAAAGTGCTGAATATTTCATGCAGTGTATTGAATACTGTACTGAACGCCCTGCAAATGCTGTTACCGCCATCCTTGTTTTCCACTTAGGCTCTGACCCCGAAGAATGAGAAATGGCGGAGACACACGGTAGGAGATGGCGAAGGGGAGGTACCAGCGTCCATCAGCCTAAAGCGGGAAGACCTGATCTTTAATTACAGTAATTATTGGGCTGCTCAGAGCTCACCAGTTCTGTGATAGGAGCAGACAGGAACCCACGCTGAGGATTAATTTCTTATTGGTTTGGGCACAATTCAATACGGCGTTTTGGAATATGGTGAAGCCTTGATTTGATGGTCTTCTCTTTTCAAAGTAATCCCTTCCTGAGCATGTGGCCACTGAGTGCCATGCGTTCCCAGGTTTCTGGCTAAGAGATCCGGTCAAGGAAAGCATGGTAGGAGATGCTGTGACCCACGGTGGTCCTGAAACATGACGTCTGCCTGGCCTGTTTGCCTAGGCTTCTGCCTCAATTCCTAGTTCCCATTTCTTTCATCTCATTTGCCCCCAAGACCTGTGTCCTGCACCGAGCCTAGCCTGCTTGGCTGTGTTCCCATTGCCCCCATGAGCTCTCATCATTCCCCAGGGCGTCAAGCTCGCTGCCTACTTCCTGCCTTCCCCAGCTTTTGGGAGGCTGATGTCATTAATGTACATATATTTCTCCAGCTGAAGCCCCATGGTTGCCTGATGTCCAGTCTCTAGCTGTCATACACCACCCACTGGATTGGAATCTTAGCAGAATCAAGCCTGAGCTGGCCATGCATCTGGGACATTCTACCTCATACTGCGTGTCTGTGTTTGGTGGAATGGCCTCTACAATCGGGCCGGTGCTCCTACCCAAGCGATAACTGATACCTGAGGGGATAAAGCATCTTCAAAACCAGCTCACCTCCACCTCTACTGTCTCTCCAACATGCTGTGTTCTGGATCTCACTCAACTTATGACAGCACAAGGGTTACTCCCGAATAAATGGTTTTCCTTAAAACAATCAAGAAATCTAGATTCTTTCCAACTTCATAGTCACTTCTAAGGATAAAAAAAAAAATCATCAGAATAATAAACAAATGCAATTGATAGAGCTGTGAGTATTTTTTCTGACGGGCGTCACTCTTTATGCCAATTTAGCCCAGTGCATTGGCTAGAGAGCGCCACCTAGTGGGTTAAAAACTGCCTATCCTGAACACTGGAATTTGACACAACATTGTAAAATGATTATAAATCAATAAAAAATGTTAAAAAAAAAAAAAACTGCCTATCCTGGAGATGCAGAAAAATAAACCGGAGAGAAGTTTAAAATGTTATCTATTACTGCTGTTAGAGATGTTTGGGATCCCACAAGGACAAATTATTGAAAAACAGGAAACAAGGTGAGTCTCTTGAAGATACAAATCATTCAGGTAAAGCTATTTTGGTACCTTTTCAGAATGAATATATGAATGTGTTTTCAGGCAGATAATTCTGTACCTTGTTAGGATATTACCTAATTGGACTTCATACTCCCTGTTTTTAGGCAGATGTGCAAATTACGAGTCAAAAATTTACAGTAGTTTTTTTTTTTTTACTGAAGGAAATTATGTCCAATATATGTGAGAGTATCAAAACAATTGAGACCCAGTCTCCCCCTTTCTATGACTTCCATACAGTGAATGTTAATGTTCATATTGATGAAACGAAAGCAGTGGATCTCAAGCAGTGCACATAAGAGCCACCCTTTTAAGCCTGGGAGTTTGCTTGAAAATCCAAATGCCAGAGGCTCAGATTCACTGGTCTGGATTGGGGCCCAGAAATCTGCATTTTTAACAAAACACACTAAGCGATTCCAATGTGGTCTCTTCACAGGCTTGGAGAGATGATTCCAGGCACTGTAAGAAGCAGCAAAGGAAGGCAAAACTGGCCAGCCAGGACATTTTACATGGATCGAGCTAAAAAAATAACTAGTGAATGAGACTCACTTGAAACACAATGATTCTTTCCTATTTACACACTTACTGTTTTCAAAAAGATTACCTCAAATTCATCCTTGCTTATTGCTTCTGTTTGGGGTGTTCTGTTTCTTCAGGAGCCCTCATAAATTTGGGGTTGAATCACCAAACTCTATCATCCATATCTATTTTTTTTAGTTTTTTTGGGGGGGGTAGTTAGGTTTATTTATTTTGTTTTTTTGTTTGTTTTGGGGGGAGGGGCTAACTAAGTCTATTTATTTGATTATTTTTTTTAATGGAGGTACTGAGGATCAAACCCAGGACTTTCTACATGCTAAGTACACACTCTACTACTTGAGCTACACCCTCCTGAATCCATATCTATTATTTTAATACTCCCTCACGCTTGCTTTCTTTGTGTGCCTCTGGAAATTCTCAGATGTTTCTCACGTCTCTAATTTAGCTTATCCACTAGATGAGCTCCATCCTTCGCAGCTTCAGACGAAGGTTTTAATGTTGCTCTAATTACCTTCCATATCTTAAGCTGTCATTGATGGCAATTAACCACAACTCCTGAGTCAGTCCGACTTACGCAGTAAGGAAATCTATTATTTCACATAACAAGGATTTCTCAGGCCATCAACTGGATATTAGGATGACGCAGGTGGTTACTGACCCAATTTCCATTTCCTTGGAAGTCGTCACCTACTCTGTCTTTGCTGGGCTTAAATGGGATCCCCTCCCACCGCCACTGCCTATATCTTTGATTTAATTATCCATTGAAATACACGAAAAGATATCATCCTGGAGACCTGCCTCCAGGACTTCCCGTCTATGACTTATTATTTCGTTATTGATTGACATGATAATACGTGGCCACTGCATGGTGCAGAGAGAAAACATAATTGTAACTGACACAGCTCAGAGACATCGCACCTGTCCACAAAGAGACCCACGAATGAGTTCATTAACTGTTACATAACTAAGGCTTTCTTTTTTTCAAAAATTCTTAGTGGGTTTTTCCATAGTTGTTTCAGAGCATCATAGTGAGGTTTTTTTTTCATTTTCAAAAAAACGATGGTTGAGGTTTTAGTTGACCAAGGAAGCACTATTATTCTTCCCACTTGAGAAAAAAAAAAGACTCCTGCTCTCTAAAAAAATTGTCATCCAGCACATTTTCAGGAAAGAGTTAGTTTTAGATACCAAGGCATGACTGTGTTTCGGGGGAAAGTCAGAACTGCGTCTGCGCGCCCAGCCAGCGCATTTTCCTGTCCCTTCTTGGTCTACCCTCCTCCCCACTCCCTTCCTGGCCGCTGCAGGTAGATGGGCCCCAGTTTTCATCTCTGTAATATCTTGGAACTCTGGGGCTATATTACCATCAAGCTTGTCTCCGATGACCGACCACAGCAGCCAGTTTTAATTCTGGTGGAGGTCTACAGGCCAAGCATGAGTAATGAATAATGGTGGTCGGCAGCTTGCATGGAGAGGAACTGATGCAAAGCGAAGACTGGGTTAGTGCCTGCAGGAGACTCATCCCTACACTGCCCCCATCTCTTCTCTCCTCCCTCTCTCCCTCCATCTCTCCCTCTTTCATGCACGCGCGCGCACACACACACACACACACACACACACACGCTTTTCACACTACAAACAGCATCATAAGGAGTTAAATAACATTAAAGCAACAAATCCATTTTCCTCTTTTCACATCCTCCAAGCCTGGCAGCTGGTAAAGACTGCTCTCACAGGCGTCATGTGTCAGTGATAACTCAGATGATCTCATTATTTCCTCATCAAAATAGCATTTTCTAACATCACCATTGGCAGAAATAGACTTTAAAAAAAAAAAAAGGAAACTGCACAAATCCAACAACATCTGATTTATTTCTTTTAATCAAATATCCTGGCTCAGCCCAAAAGTGGTAACAGATTTTTACATCCCCTTTCTCCCCACCCTCAAAATCCTGCCATCTTATTTTTGAATAATTGGGGATGCAGTAAAGTGTGTGTATATATATTAAATATTCGCCATTATTTGTTAACCCAGAGATTGGCAAACTAGGGGCCAAATCCAGTCCACTGTTCTGGTATAGCCTGTAAGCTAAAAATAGTTTTTACATTTTTTAATGGTTAGGGGAAAAATCAAAAAAAGAATATTTTATGACATGTGAGAATTATACAAAATTCAGATTTTGGTGTCTATAAATAACATTTTATTGGAACTCAGCCATGCTCATTCACTGCATATCATCTGTGGCTACTTTTGTGCTACAACAGCAAAATTTAATGGTTGTGACAGAGATCAAGTGGCCTGCAAAGCCTAAAAAATTTACGATCTGGTCTTTAGGGAGAAGTTTGCCACCTCCTATGTTAGCCATTAAAATTAACAAACCAAAAAATCAAAATACTGCTTCCATGATATGATTAAGATATATTAACATTATCAGTGAGCAAGGTAACTGCATACCACAGAGCATAAACAATCTTAAATCAGGATTCCAAGGAACAATTACCCTCTCTCTTGATTTTATTTACCCACAAAGAAGCTGAGAGGCAGCTTACAAGAGCTGGTGCGTCAAAGCCTCAGAAAAGTCAGAACAAATCACACACGGGGGGCCTGAAACCCTGTCTAACGCATTCAGAGGCGCCAGAAAGTTTGCTTATTTGTCTTCTGTAACAGCTACTCCACTTTTTCCTGAAGTAGAGAAGGATAAGTTTGGAGAGGAAGGATTTACAAATCTGCCGGCTAAATATATTTCAGTCTTTCTCAATTTAATGCAATCTTATTTGGGGTACTTTGGCTTCCTTCAGATAAAATCACCTTCCAAGATTTCTGTCCACTTCAGTCTTTGCAGGGAAAAAGCTTACATGCGCTTAGCCACAGGAGAAGAACCTCAGATCGCAGTGCACGCCCTCACGCAAGAGGCATAGTGTCTTCTCCCACCTGGTCCTGGGCGCCCTGCTCCTCCTGGCTGCTCCACCTTGGCTCTGCCTGGCTCTCACTGGGGCTGCGAATGTCCTGAGTCTTCACTCCCTGGGGTGGCTGTCCACCCACAGCCTCCACTACAGGCTCCCAGCTGGCCTGGGGGGCCCCATAGCAAGTCTCCTGGCCCTCATCTCAGCTCCTTCTGCATCCTCCACTAGTGGCACATCTGGTCCCCTCTACGCCACACAGGAGCCTAGAAACCCTTGCATGCTGGGACCAGCTTGTCCTCTCTAGACCCTTCATTTAGCCCTTTCTAACTCACCACCGGCGGGAGGTGGGGGGACCATGCTGGATGCAGCAACTCAAGTACCCAGTCTGTACCTGGAAAGCCAGGAACAAAGGCACTGCTCTGGGGTTGGCCCTCCTTCAGGGGGAGGAAGCCAGGTCGCAGGTATCTGATTATTTTACTTCCTGCTTTCCTCCCCCTGTCCGGTCAGCATCGCCCTTGTGACATAACCTGAGTTCCCTCTACCTAAGGCCTATGTGTCAACACGCCAACCCTAACTCCCCAAATATAAAGGGAGCTTTTAAATTTCAGAAAATAAACATTTTCTCTCTCCACAAAGCCTGGCTTTCAAAAACTGTAATTTCGATATGGAATCAACAAAGTCTGCTTTTGAAAATCAAAGCCCATCAGTGGCCTTTTTATTCCAGGCACTACCCACCCTCAACTTCCCCGCAGTTTACAGCTTCGCATTCGTGGTGGAAGGCCATGGGGGGGCCATGATTTATAGGGGTATGAAAAACATGTCAGTTTAATATTTCAAAATATTATTCCTGTTGCCTTTGCTAAGTGAAAACCCTTTGTAAACATTTTTATGCTTTGACTCAGCTGTTGTATTAGTTCGCCCAGGCTGTCATGATAAAACACCCTAGAATGGATGGCTTAAAGAACACGTGTTTATTTTCTCATGATTCTGGAGGCTGGAAGTCTAAGATATCAGCAGGGTTAGCGTCTCCCAAGGCCTCTCTCCTTGGCTCGCAGACGGCCGCCTTCTCCATATCCTCGCATGGTCTTCTCTCTGGTGTGTGTCTGTGTCTTAATCTCCTCTTCTTATAAGAGCACCAGTCATATTGGGCTAGGGCCCACCCTAGTGACTTCATTTTAACTTAATCACCTCTTTCAAGGCTCTATCTCCCAATACACTGGGCGTCAGGGCTTCAACATACGAATAGAGAATGGAGCCCAAGTCCCATCCGTAACAGCTGTCAAGGCCAGTACCCAATGAAGATTTTATATTGTTTCTGCTGGTGTGTTTTCTACAAAAGGATTACGGGAATACAAACTTCATTTGACAAATGTAGGCTGAGCACATGAATTGTCATGTGGCAGGTTCTGGATGTCGCATAAGCTCAGGGTTCTCCCAGGTGAGCAGCAGGGACACAGTCCATCGCAGAGCAGTGGTTTTCAAGCCCAGCCACACCTCAGACTCACCTGGGGAGCTTTAAAAGTTTGTAGCAGGAAAAAAAGCCACTGTCTCGACAGCTGCCACCAGACTTCCTCTAAGGGAAGGGAAACTTGCTGTTTAGAAAAGCACATGGAAATACAAAGGGTGAAAAGAGGACAGCCTCTGAGAGCCTAGAAGACTTGGAGCAAAGAAGCAGTACCTGCTGTGCATGCGGCAAGCTGGTATTGGAGGCACGGGGCTGGGGGGGGGGGGTGGACAAAAGAGAAGTGGGGAGGGAGGGAAAGGAGAAAGGCGAGATGACAGGGAGGGGGCGGAGACTGCGGACGGGGCGGCCAGAGGAGGAAGCCCCGTGGGCAACTGGATGTACTCTTTGGCTCCGGCTGCCGTAACAGTGCCACACACCGCATGGCTGCAGCAACAGAAGTTTATCCCTTACAGCTCTGAAGGCTAGAAGTCCAAGATCAAGGTGTCGGGAGGGCTGGTTCTTTCTGAGGCTTGTGTGAGGGAATCGAATCTGTTGAGGCCTGTCTCCTTGGCTTGCAGAGGACTGTCTTCACGTTCGGGGGGTTTCAGTGCTGGGAATAATGGTAACTCCACGGCCAACGCTGAGGACGGGAGCAGAAGTCGCTACCTGGCTGCACTGGCCAGACCGCGGTAGCCAGGCCGGGGTGACCAAAGGGACAGCCGGTTCGGCGGTGTGAGGATTTCCGGTCTGAGGGGTGGGGATGGCTGCGTGAAGCTGCAAACACCGGCCGCATTCAGGGTACTCAGCTCCCTTCCAGGGCTGCGTTGCCTCATGCCTGGTCATCTGTCAGGGACTGTAGCGATGAGTCACTGGTTCTCGGTCCCACTGGGCCTATATATATATATATATATATATATATATATACACACATATTTAAATGTATATAAAAATATTTAAATTTAAATTTATAAAAATATAAATATTTTATATCAGCCCTTTTACTAACCTAAAATGAAATTAGCAGTTTCTTTAAGCTACCTCTAATAATTTATTTTTAATAATGCTTTAACTTGAGAATAAAAAGGAATGTAAAATATAATAAAATAAAATATATTTCAATATGTGAATGTTTGGACATTACACTAGAAAGCATATTAGTGTCAAAAGCTTGCAGCTGTGTTCAGTGACACATGTAAGTTTTATTGATTCTAATACCAATCTGACCTCTGCTGATCATAATTTTCCAATAGGATGAACAATTCTTGGTAAAGTTTTGGATGAAACAAAGAATGGCTAGTGTATAAGCCCACTTACAGGAGGTACTTAGAATATGCAAATTAACGGAGTCAGAAGGTAGATTGTTGGTTATTAAAGGCTGGGGCAGGGGAAGGAGAGAACTATGGATAATGGATAGAGTACTTCTGTTTGGGGTAATGAAAAAGGTTTGGAACGATACTGCCGTGTTGTTGCACATCACTGCAAATGTACTCAATGCCACTGAATTGTGCACTTAAAAATGGTTAAAATATGAGCGGAGGGTGTAGCTCAGTGGTAGAGTGGTGGTTAGCATGCACGAGGTCCTGGGTTCAATCCCCAATATCTCCATTAAAATAAATAAATTTTAAACCATTTTTTAAAAATGGTTAAAATGGTTAATTTTATGTTGTGTATTTTTTTTAAAGCATTTTGTTTATACATAAACTGGGTTAGATCCTAGCTCAGATAATCATAAATGGCCTTTCACTTACATGGATATCCTGCCGGACATCAGAAAGTCACACGAGACAATTCTGTGCTGTTCAGGACTGTTGCACACTTTGCAGGGTATCTAGTGTCGCTGGCCAACCCCACTAAATGCCAGTAGGGGTCCCCTTTGTTGCAGTGAAAATGCTCCCATCCCGCTCCAATTGTCCCTCTTGAGAACCACTGAGATGCAGGGAGGTAGTCTGGGTTCGAGCCCAGCCAGCGGCGGGAGTCCTCGTGGGCACTGGAGCGACCTCAGGGAAGCCGGCAGGAACCGAGTTCTTTGATGGAGCAACATGGAGCGTGGGGAGCGAGGGCAAGAAGGACGCGGGAAAGTCCTGCTCCGGGACCTGCCCACAAGCGCCCGGTTGCTCGCGCCGCAGGACGATTGCAGCTCCCTCCCAGACGGGGGCGCTCAAGAGCCTGGGACGGACGCCGAGGCCCCGAGGGTGGCGCGGGGTCCAGAGGGTGACTCAGCCGTCCACGGATGACACAGCAGTGCTGCTGACTGTGACGATGGCGGTAGCAGCTACTATTTATTGACTAATTAACAAGTTGGTTACTATATTTTCCAGGTCATTTTAACAACCTATTTATTACAGGTGAGAAAACAAGCCCAGGCATTTGCAAGGAGCTGGGGAAGTCAAGAGTCGTGGACTCCAGGCAGGGGTCCTGTCGCAGATTCCTGCGGGATCTGACTGACCGAGGGGCTCCTGGCCCGCCCCCCGTGATGCCTGATATGGTCTCAAGGGTTTAAGGACTTGGGAAGCAGTGCCTTCTCCCAGGATGCTCGCAGATGCTAGAGCTGGAATGATGGTGGTTGATTGACAGCTGCGTCGGGAGCCAGCTTCCTTCTCGGACTCCTCGCTTGTTGGCCTGTACAAGACCCAGCTTTTCCCCAAGGCCCAGCTTGGGGTCTCAGGCACAGAAGCAGGCCTGAATGGTCCTCTTGTTATCCTTCACACCCCTTTCCAGAGCCCCTCTGATGTCAGCTCCTCTCCCACAGAGGACCTTTCAAAGTGAACCCTTAACTTCAACCCTCTCCCTGCCACAATCCCCCACCCCCAGCGCTTGCTGGCTGGGACTCGCCCACCGAGCACTGACGGCCACCGTCGGTTTCAGACTGTGCCTAAGAGCTTTGTGGACAGGACCAGTCTTCCGTGTGTGTCCTTTTAACCCTAGCCTGCGTTTCACTGTAATTAATAAAATCATTAGGTGCCCAACACTAATAATTAGGGCGCCTGCCTTTTTTTTTTTTTTTTTTTAACACTTTCACAGCACCTCCTTTGATCCTCACAACAACCTGGTAGGCCGTGTTGTTATTCCCATTCTACAGATGAGGATGTGTGAGGCCAGAGTCACAGGCCTGGAATGTGGCAGAACCGGGTCTTGAATCCAGGTGCTCTCACCCCAAACCCCAGTGCCCTCAGCAAAGGGTTCCTGCACCTGCTGGTGAGTCCTCTGAGTAAGTCTCTTGAAATGTCATTCTACTTGAGAGCATTCGGTCCAAAGTGCGCGAGCGGCTCCTTTAAAAAGTACGATTTTGTTCTTTCTCTCAAACTATTTAAATAACTTCACACCCATGAACCAGTTTAAGGTTCCAGAGTGTCAGTAAGACTCACAGAGCAGGTGTTTTGTGCCCTGTTTCAGTGAGGGAGCAACAGAGGGGACCATCATTGTGCAGGGGTCTGTGGCATCGTGATTATAATAAGCAATGTCTACACATATATATTTGGGCTTTGATCTATTGATTCCTGGCACAGAGCTCCTAAAACCCTTGGAATTTTATGTGATGTGAGCCCTCAAGGTCTCTTGTTAAGGTAACGAGGTGACTTTTGGAAAGCCCTCTGTAACCTAAGGGTGGGGGCTGGACGCCAGGGAAGCCAACCATGTGATTAGAGCTTTGGACTTTCCGTCTCACCCCCTGATTTCCAGGGACGGGAGAGGGGCTGGAGGTTGAGTCAATTACCAATGACACATGATTTAATCAATCGTGTCTGTGTAGTGAAGCCTCCATAAAAACCCAGAAGGACAGGGTTCAGAGAGCAGCCGGGCTGGCAAACACGTGGAGGTCCTGGGAGAGGGAAGGTCCTTGGAGATGGCATGGAAGCTCCCCGTCCCTTCCCACACACCTTGCCCTGTGCCTCTCCTCCATCTGGCTGTCCATGAGCTGCCCCCTCTCGTAACAACAGTGCTCTAGTGGGTAAGCCTGCTTCCTAAGTTCTGCGAGCCACTCTAGCAAATTAATCGAACCCAAGGGGGAGGTCATGGGACCCTCTGATGTATAGCCAGACGGCAGTACAGGGAACTACCTGGACTTGTGACCCTTGTCTGAAGTCCAAGGAGGGGGTAACTGGAACCCCCAATCTATGTCTATTGATACACTGACACAGTGGTGGTGTGCTGGTAAATAAATATTTAACAACAAGCTCTGGGGTGGGGGGGTGGGGGGTGTCTGTGTCTGTCTGGATTGTGTCTGTGTGTCCGTGCTTATGTAGTTTTTGCTGATTTCTGTGCTGGAAATTTTCCTACCATGGTCACCAAACACGGAGCTGGGAAGAGATGCACAAAGTCAGCTTTCCCCAGCTCCAGCACACCCCTGAAGGGGACCATACGGGCCAGCCTCCCAGCCACAGTGCAGGGTACAGAAGGATAGAGAGTGGATCTAAAAGAACACCAAACACGGGGGAGGGTGTAGCTCAGTGGTAGAGCACAAGCTTAGCAGGCACAAGGTCCTGGGTTCAATCCCCAGCACCTCCATTTAAAAAAAAAAATGGGAGGCGGGGGCAAACACAAGAAGTCCAGCTTCTGCCAGTGCTGCCAATGCCGATCCATGCCGAGGGTCTGACATCTGGGGCGAGGGTATCAGTGCCTCCATCTTCACCGTCAGTACGACTTCCATTTGCAAAGCTAATAAAGAACGGTAAAGTCCAGTAAGCATTCAGCAGGTCAGGAATGTAGGAGAGAGACGGAATGAGACGGGAAGAGAGGGGGAGAGATGTGACTTCCATTCTAGGCTGGGAAACGTCTGCATTTCTCACAGATCACCGTGTTGCCAATGCCAGTGGGGTGGGGAGGTGTACTTCAACTCCACTTAACTGCATCTGACAGCGCAGCAGCGTCCTGCAGCTAGCTGGGGCTGCCTCCTGTGGAGGGAGGAGGGGTGACGCACTAGAAATGGGAGTCCCAGGGGTGGGGCCATAATACACCATCTGGCGTGAGCTCCGGGTCTTGGAGGTCATAGTACCATCCTGTTGTTTGCTGGCATGGGAGTGGCCGCAGAGCCATTAAACTGATGGGCCCATCCTGGCTGAGCCACTGCTGAAGTGAGGGAGATTCCGTGAGGCTTAGGACCGCTCTGGGTCCTAGTGCTATTCTACACGCAGAAGGCAGAGCCCAGCCCAGCCCTCTGGGTAACAGTGAAACGGGAGCTCAGCCACGACCTTCCGCAGAAGGTCTGTCCTGCCGCCGCCAGTATCCACGCCAGTGTCTGAAGTTGTCCTTCCAAATAGCAACATCATGTACTCACCAGGTGAAAATGCTGGTACAGAGGCCTCAACAGAGAGCCAGGTCCAAAAGATGACTGTGGCAAAAGAAATGGCCCCAAAGCGACATCTTCCCTTCCTCTCTGCATCACCCACCCCCTTGGCATCAACTGCCTGTTCTCCTCTCTGAATAGTGTACTGCTGAACAGGTGATGTCGACTCCTGTGGCAAGCCCTCCTTGAGCTCCAGCAGAGCAGGGTTCTAATAGCAGGCATTTTATTGTTAATGGGAAACTAAGGGCACTGGGCACACCTCCCACCTTTAATGGGTCATTGAAGAGGCTAGAACCATCCTGGGGCCAACGAAAATATCCTGGGGCCTAAAAGATCGTCATCGATCTAATCAACAGAACAGACTAGAATGATGATAAGCACACAAATGGCTACTAACTTTCTTGGGAGAGATTCCATCGTAAATATCGAAAGCCTTAAAAATGTTCAAACTAGGAAATTTAGCCTACATTAATAGGACTCGATGTACACTAAATTTCATTACAAGAACATTTATCTCAACAATACTTACAATAGCAAAAGAGAAAGTATAAATAACCTAAATGTCCTATAGCAGAAGACTAGCTAACTAAATTAGTACCTCTAGAAAATAAAATATTATGCAGCCTTCAATCATAATGTTATGGAATGATATTAAATGCATGGGAAGATGCTCATCAGAGAAGTCCACAAAGAAGTTTAAAAATAGTATATAGAGTTTGATTTGATTTTTATATCTAAAAAGAGAAAAGGTGAAGCTTATATAATTATTTAAATAATTGTGGAAAAAAGGCATGAAATTAATTTAAAAGTAAACTTCTTTAAAAAAAATCTTAGCAAATTAGAATGGAATACAGGTATATGTAAAGAATTAAATGTTCTAATGTCAGTATCATCTTTTGATATGAAACTATGTTAGAGCCGGGGTGAAAAAAAATACCATCATTATTTGTGTTCCCTACCAATACAATAAGACAGAAAAAACCGAACCGGCACATCGTTATTAAAAGAAGGAAATAAATATCGTTACTTACATGTGATTGATTTGCATACATAGAAAACCCAATTAAATCAATAAAAGTATTTTAGAAATAATCAGAGAATTAAGTTCGATTTCTGGTAAAAATAAATACACGAAGTATGTGAGAAACTGTGTAACATCATTGGTCATTAAAGAAATGCAGACTAAAACCACAGCAGTGCGCCAATCCATACCTATTAAGATGCTGAAATACAGACGTCTGACCACACTGAAGACTGGCAAAGGAAACGGAAGGACTGAAACTCTCAGTTACTGCTGGTGGGAATGTGAAATGATGCGATCGTTTTGAAAAGGGTTTGAAAAACAGTTGGGAAGCAGTTGAGAAGTTTGCTAAAAAAAAAACGTTAAACACGTCCCTCCCACAGGACCCAGCCATTCCATTTGTAGATATTTCCCCAGGAGAAAAGAAATCACATGTCCACATAAGGACTTGTACACAAATGTTCACAGCAGCTTTATTAATAATCTCCAAAAACTAGAAAAATAAGAAAACGCCATCAGTAGGTAAGTGGATAAAAGTGTAGTCTATCCATGAGATCGAATGCAAGGCAGCAATAAGAAATGAACTATGGTATCTCCCCCCCAAAAAAATTAATTAAAAAATAAACAAGTAAACCCCCCACCAAAAAAAAGTGTTTTAAAAAGAAACGAATTATGGATACACAAGACAACATGGATGAATCCCCAAATAATTATGCTGAGATGACCAAAAAGGGTACATACTGTGAGATCCCATTCACTTAAAATTCTAGAAAATGCAAACTAATCTATAGTGCCAGAAAGCAGGTGAATGGTTGCCTTGGGCCAAAGGTCGGCACCAGGGAGGGAAGGATGACAAAGGGACATAAGGAAGCTTTTGGAGGTGATGATCATGGTGATGTTTTTATAAATACATACATCTGTTAAAACTCATCCAAGTATCACTGTCAATGTGCACAGTTTACTGTACATCAATTATGCCTTGCTACAGCTGGGAAAATATAAGTAAATAAACGAGTACTGTAAGCCCATATACATTATTTTTATATACTGGGAATAACCAGCTAGAAAATAAAATGGGAAAGTGTTTCATTCAACATTCCAACACAAAATACAAAATAGCCTCTAACAAACTTAACAAGCCATGTGGTAGGCAAGTGTATGAAAAAAATTGTCTTTATGATGGTTTGAATCTTTGAAAATCTTTGGGAATAAACCAGATCTGGATGGATGAGAAGACATGACACGCCCCCGTTTTGGGGTAGCAGATGCCATCACGTGCTATCCAGGCTTCCCACCTTGGGAACAAGGCACACACCCCCTGGGCTGCTGAGAGCGTTGGCTGCTGGTGGCTCTTAGCCGCGCTGTCCTCCGGGAATCCCCCTCAACTGAAGAAGCCACCTCCTCTTGCAAGGTAGTTCCCATCTAATGACTGGTCAGTCGTGGGGAGGAAGTGTTACAAAGGCCTGGGCTCCCAGACTCAACCAAGGGCAATTATGAAGCTCAGCTCTAGCCCCAGGGCTCCCCTGGAGTCAGCCGAAGCCCTTGTCGTGACTTCATCACAGCTCAGCCCACTCCTCTGCCCAACCTTACTTCCTTCACACCCCAGAGATATAAACCCCTATGATACTCCCTAACGAACCAACTACACCCACACCTCCCTCTCAGAGCCTGCCTCCCAGGGAACCTGACCTACAACAAAGGGCAAGGGTATCAGCTACACCCAAAATACACATTTAATGCAATATCCCCATCAGAATAACAGGGAATAATTTCCTTAAATGAAAATAGCCACGAATTCTGGAGGGAAAAAAGAAACAACAGAGTTGGACTTGAAACACTAGAAATTAAATTTCATTATGCTATTGTATCAGAATTTAAATAATTATTTAAATGATTTAAATAATACATGAATGATAAAGGAGGAAGGGTATAACTCAAGTGGTAAAGCACATGCTTAGCATGCACGAGGTCCTGGGTTCAATCCCCAGTACCTCCTCTAAATAAATAAATAAACCTAATTACCTCCCCCCACCAAAATAAATAAAATTAAAATAATAATAATATATGAATGGTAAACAACAGAAAAGAGCCAATGGAACAGAAATTACCAAATACAATACAAGCAACCTCAAGAATGACATTATCCTTCTATAATGCCCCCTCTACTGCCCTGACTTTTTGAAGCTTCTTTCTTCCCTAAAGATATCAATTCCTTAGGACCCCGTTGTCCATATGAGAGAATGACCAACATGGTCATTGAAATCAGCACGCTATTCAACATTGTACCAATGCAACACATAGGGAACTTCAAATCATTCTGGGGATTCAGAATAGAAAATGGGTTGGAAACAGAGAAATCACCAATTTACAAATTTCAGCCAGATCTAAGCCTCTGCCAGGATTTCCTTGATGCTCATTGAAAGAACATGACTTAAAACACAGCCCTGTAGATCCTATCCTTACAGAGAGCGAAGGATGACACTGAGGGCTTAACATGGAAGATTAAAGAGGTAATGATGACAGTCCATGCTAGAGGTGAGCCAGTACAGCAGGGCACAAAAGAAACTAGGGAAACACCAGGGAAAGGAAGGGACCTCCTTGCTATCCTACCAGGCTCCCTCCGATTTGCTAAACTAGAAGTAAAAATAATAGCAGTTATGCAATTCTATAAGGAGTACAATCTAATTCCCATTTTACATATCAGAAAACTGAGGCTCAGAGAGATTAAGCAACATGTTCAAAGTCACATGGGTAGACATAAGTCACATCAAGATTCCAAACCAGGTCTATCCAGCTCCAAAGCCCATATCACTCCTATCTTCCAGGCTGTCTCTGGTGAAGAATATTAAATATATATGAAATTAATCCATCAGGGTGGGTGATGTTTAGCTAACTTTACTGGCCATGATCTGGCAGAAATATTTTAGAACATTGAAAACCACAGTTTTAGAGGCTGGAAGTCCGAGATCAGGGTGTCAGCAGGGTTAGCTCCTTCCCAGAGCCACGAAGGAAGGCTGCGTTCCAGCCCTCCCTCCTTGGCTTGTTCAAGATCATCTTCTCCCTGTGTCTTGGCATCGCCTTCCCTATGTACCCTGTGTCTAAATTTTGTCTTCCTATGAGGATACCACTCATACTGGACCTCATTTTAACTTAATTGCCTCCTTAAAGACCCTATCTCCAAATTCAGTCACATTCTGAAGCTCCAGGAATTCAGACGTTAACATACCAATTTTGGGGGGACACAATCCAGCCCATAGTAAGTATCAAGGGAAATGATGAGGTATTACGTGAGCAATTTACTCTCAAATGGTTCAGGGAAAACAGGTTCCTGGTGTAGTATTTCCAACTTTTCTGCAAACTTGTTTTTGTTTAAAACAAAAGGGAAAAAAAAATGTACCTGAAGGCTGTTCTTATATTCTTCCTCTAATGCTCTCACACAAAATGAAGGCAAGAGAGCAATCGTGTTTTACAGACGTTCCAATGAAAACATGTTCATTTTATCCGTGACATGATAACCTTCAGTTATTTTGAAAATGTGCTTCCGTGGGCTACCTCGCACCTTGGAGATACTGAATGTGTAGCATATGGTATAACAGACATACTTTAATGCCAAACAGCACAATCGCAATGGACTCATCTGTTTCGGGTCTCTGTTGGGTTTCCTTTACACAGTTAAGCTCAGGCATTTTTCAGGATCAATGTGTTTATTTCTGAAGTGGCATCTTACATCATTTTATGGCTCCTTCAACAGGCTACCAGCTGTGTGAGCCTCCCACAGAACCACAAAGTGTATTAACTCGGAGCAGAAGGAAAGGGAAGGGAAAGGGCAGCGTAAAGGAGAGTTTAATTTCATTTTACTGGGTTTTGCCAAATCATAACATCATGCCATATGGTGTATGTATGATGGTGTTGGATCTGGAAAAAAGCAGGTGGAGTTAAAGGAAGAGGATGGAAGAGGATATAAACGGGAGATGCGCAACTAAATAAAGCAACCAGGGAGAAAGGAAGCTCCCTGGGAGATACCGAGATAATCTGTAGAGCCATCAGTCCCTCCACAGGTGTTGGTCCACAGCCTCCCTTCCCTGCTCCCCAAACGCACAACCCCTCGACAGAGACGGTCTTCAGGGGTCGCCTCCCCACTGTGATCATGTGCTCCAGCAGTGTTCCCTGGAGAAAAGTACATTCCTTATGGGCTCCTTGCTCCAGGTATAAAATTCCACTGTAAAAGAGCAGCTCCAAGAAGTAAATCATGATGTTTTTAAAGTTTTTCTTTCAAGGTGTAGATATGCAATCGGTCCTCCGACACCTGCAGGCTCCTGCACGCAGATTCAACCAAACTCATTTTGATCCGTGGTTGGTTGAATCCGTGAACTCAGAACCCGCGAATACGGAGAGCGGGCTGTGAGAGGCCATTTTCCCTAAGGGACTGGAGCATCCTCTGACTTTGGTATCCGCAGGCAGTGCTGGCGGCCCAGTCTCTGGGGGGGGGGGGGGGGTACTGAGGGGTGTCTGTGTACGGAAATGGTAGTGAGTTAAGACTTTCTCTGTCAAGACACCTTCGTGTGAATGACTTTCTGGAACAACTTCTGAAGGGCAGCTGCCTGAAGTCAATCAAGTCTGAGAGAAAAGTGAAGGGAAGAGGAATCCCATTAAATAAGAGCAGACACTGTTCAGGAGTCCATTCTTTCCCATTTTCTCTCAGTGACCAGGCTTCCCCCTCACACACCAACGGTCAGGGAGCCTGGATTCGGTACCGTTTCGCCACCATCCTTTGCGTTTGCCAGGTCTTAACTTACTCTCTTCCTTCCATCTGGATTTCCATCCTGCCCATAATCCTCAGTTCAGCTAAGAGTTTACCTGCCCTTTAAAATCCAACTAAAATATCACTTGATCTCTGAGATCCTCTGTCATCCTCCCACAAACTTTCCTGTCTTTTTTCTACACTGCTCTGTTAGTGCCTTATTCTGGAATTTGTGTATTTGTCAATTCTGTTATCAGGTTAGGGCAGGCACCACGTCTCACTCTTCTATTTGCAGCTCCTACTACACTGCCTGGAACATACAAGTGTTTAATAAATGTTTGCTGGATTAAATAGACACGGAGTTAATGAGACCTTTGATTTTCCAGGGGCTTATTTCCACATTCTTTTCACAATTCCTGTGTAGGAAGGCATTAAACCAAAAATGCATGGGAACAAGCCTCTTCGTGCAGTCAAATAAGTTCCAAGAACATTAATTAAAAAGCATTTCCCATTAAAAGGGAAGAACAGATCCGAGAGCAGTAACTCCATCCTCGCATACCTAGTTAGCTAAAATGCATATGCTTTTGTGCCGTGGATTTGAAAGTCATGAACTTGAAAATCAGTTCCCCTTGGCTTTGTGAGCTCTGAATTGTGTTTCCTTCCCCATTTGCTTAACATCAATGACACCCAAAACAATGCCAGGAAAGGCTCAGGAGGTGCCCGTGATGTTATCAGTGGCTGCAAGGGAACCGACTTGGGAGCCTGAGCTGGGCCCTGGCCAGAGAAGAAAGTACATTGCGGAGGACTGAATTTATCCTTCTTTTTCGTTTTTTTTCTTTTTTATTGTACTCTTCTTTATTTGAATTTTTTAATTGAAGTATAGTCTACTTACAATGTGGTGTTAATTTATGGTGTACACAGAGTGATTCATTTATGCATATATATTCCTTTTCATATTCTTTTTCACTATAGACCATTACAAGGTATTGAATATAGTGCCCTGTGCTATACAGTAGGACCTTGTTGTTTACCTATTTTATACAGTAGCGTGTATCTACACACTATATATATTTCTATATAGTGGTTAGTATCATTCTTATGTGTTGTTTGACTTCAGCTCTGAAAGGTCTGCTTCTGTACTGAGGAGATTTTCACACCCACCCACTAGAATTTACAAATCTAAACAAGTCATCTCCCCTTTCAGGTCCGTAGGCTGAGTCTGTGGACACTGCTGCTGCTGACCATGTATTTGGAATTTTTCCTCGGATTGCCTCTGATTTGAGTCATCCAAGACTTTCTTTTGAATCTAAAATGACATCTTCAGGTTGGGTCCTCTTATCAGACTTCACACCAAATGATTTGGAGCTGATTTCAAAAGTGAAATCTGCTCTAAAATGGCACAGAGTTATGACCACTGAGGATATGTAAGAGAATGTGCCTCTGACACTGACGTCCACAGCAACAGTCACCTCTAGAACAAGCATGGAGAGCGCCACGCTGATGCCGTAAGAGAGAGGATGCTCATTCAGAGGTACCAAGCTCTGGCATGTTTCTTTAGACGGCAGGCTCCTCGCCTTCGTCGGTGACAATGAGCCTATCTGCAAAAGAACAACAGTGATCTGCAGAGGGGAGAGATAGTGATTATGTGAGATGACGGAGGTGATAACTAACCTCACTGTGGTCATCATTTTGCAGTACGTGGTTGTGTCAAATCATCAGGTGTACACCTTAAATTTACACAATGCTATGTGCCAATTATATCACAATAAAGCCAGAAAAAATAAAGAGATATAGATAATTTTTTTAAAAAAAGAAAGGAAAGAAGACAGAAGAAAAAGAAAGAAAGGAGGGAAGAAAATGCTCTAACAGGGGTTGAACAGGAAGAACGTGGAGAAGAGCAGAGCATCATTTGTTCATTTGCTCATTCGCTTAACTCACATTTTTGCAAAAGTACTGCCCCAGGGGCTAAGGCTACAGATGAATGAGGCTCGGTTCTTGCTCCCTCAAAATATTTGTACACTGGTTGGGTTGAGAGACAGAGATAATCTCCCTTCTGAGTGAGACGAACTGCACTCTGTCTATGGAGTCTGTGTCTTTCTTTTTTTTTTTTTAATGTACACTTATTTTAATCATAATTTGTAATGTTTTGGGGTACCAAAAGTAATTCTAATAATGGTTGAATTTAACAAAAAATTTTAACCTCATCTTAAAACATCCACTGATCCATCTCATTCAATGTTAAAAGGAACATAAAAACGAACATGCACACAGTTGCACAGTTTTCATAAAGGTCTATTTCATTATTGGTGGGCAGCACATTTAACAGTTAAATACATTTAAGCAATGTATAGGTGACTGCGTGACTGCAGCACTGATAACTGGATAGATAACCGATTCAACTAGAAACTAACAGGTAACTGTCTAAATATTTAAAATACAACTCTTGTTTAGAGCACCCTTTGTTTTGATCACCTTCTTGGGCGGGGGAGGGGAAGCCTGCTGGTCACGTTGGAAATATATTAAAGCCAAATCTTCTAATATCCATCCCCAGAGGTTTCTTTCAGCTAGATTAAGCCTCCAACTCCAGGGCAAGCCCAGGTTTGTGGCCTCCAGCATGAATGCTCTTCCCATCTACCAGAACAGACAGTGTAAGCTGCACACTAGGCCCCAGAGTCTGAGTATAGCCCACTCCAATTAAACTAGAGTTGTTGACTTTTGCAGAAACGGAAGCAGTGGGATCCAACTGATATTTAGCGACAATGCCAAAACGAGTGCAGTTGGTTCCTGATGTCCAAGCAAGGTTTACTGAAGTGTCAGGATCTTCACATACTTTCTGGTAAATTGATCCTCCAAATTCTGTCCCATCATTGACATTACTGTGTAGCTGGAAGCCCCCAGTCCTGGAGCCCACTGCAAAGTTATTCCTTGCTAGCTTTGATTTGGCACTGTCAAAGGTCATCTGGTACCCAGCAAGCCAGCCCTCATAACCAAAGACAGCTGAACCATGGACTGCAGCAAAATCAAAGTCAACATCACAACCAAGGTTTATACACTCCCTCTTGTAAGATGACTAGATTTCACCACTTTTCTTTTCCGTGTTTGGTGAAAAGGCGGTATCAAGTGTCAGTTTCAAACCTTGACAAATCTGGGCTTCGATCGTGATTTCTGTTCCCAGAGTGTCATCAGTGTCCCACTTTTCTGTGAAAGTCAGGCCATACTCACACCATTTATATTTGGTCTCCAAGGTCCCAGTAACTTTACCAGTGTCTGTATTAGATGAACCAGATGTTGAGAATTCCACGCCACTGCATGACTTTGTTTTCACACCCAGTTTCACCAACCCAAAACCAAATCCTTTGTTGAAAATCTCTGGCAGCTTTGCTAAGGTCAGCATATGATGGAGGAATACACACTGGCCGCAGGCAGTTCTTCCCGTAGCAAGAGGTGATCTGGTGGTCTTCTGGGTGGGATGAGGGGCCGCTGTTGCCTCTCTGCTCTCAGGTGAGGCCGCTCAGCTGGCTCGGGGTCCGGCTGCAGCCGCGGTGGCTGGAGGGCGAAGTGAAGACCTGAATCTTTCTGAATAAATCTACCTTTACTAAAAAAAATGGGAGGGGAGAGAAAAAAAAGAAAGAATGCGCAGGCTGCGGAGAAAAGGAAACTCTCCAACATTGTTGGTGGGAATGTAGATTGGTGCAGCCGCTGCGGAAAACAGTGTGGAAGGTTCTCAAAAGCTGAAAATAGAACTACCATGTGACCCAGCAAGCCAAAAACACTAATTTTAAAAGATACATGCACCCCAATGTTCATAGCAGCATTATTTACAGTTGCCAAGATTTGGAAGCAAACTACGTCCATCAACAGACGAATGGATAAAGATGTCTCTCTCACACACATACACACACACACACACACACACACACACACACACACACACACAATGGAATACTACTCAGCCATAAAAAAGAAATGTTGTCATTTGCAACAACATGGATAGACTTTGAGGGTATTACGTTCAGTGAAGTAAGTCAGACAGAGAATGACAAATATCGTATGATGTCACTTATATGTGGAATCTAAAAAATACAACAAACTAGTGAATATAACAAAAAAGAAGCAGACTCACAGATACAGAGAACAAAGACGTTACCAGTGAGAGGAGAGGGAAGGGAGGAGGGGCAAGATAGGGGTAGGAGACCAGGAGGCACAGAGTACTATGTATAAAATAAACAAGCCACAAGGATGTATTGTATAACATAGGGAATGCAGCTAATATTTTATAATAACTATAAACATAGTATAATCTTTAGAAATTGTGAATCACTATGTTGTATACCTGTAACTTTTATAATATTGTACATCAACAATACTGCAATAAAAAATAAATAAATAAAGTTTAAAAAAAGAAAAAACTTGCTAAAAGATTGTGACCAAATATACGTATAGGAAAGTGATTGAAAGATTATAGGTAGAATACGATATATTTTGGCACAAATGTTTGTTATTGAAATTCTATTCACAATAATCACTAAGATTTTTAATTACCTGTCCAATAGGTATTTTTAAGCTTATGAGAAAGAATTTGCATATTCGTTGTTTTTAAATTTCATAGCATCATAAGACAAGCTCACAAAATACAATTCTTAAAATGTAATATATAAATAAAGATTCATTCTCTATTTTGAGTCTCTTTTTGTCTTGTAAATAAGTTCATTTGTGTAATTTTTTTTTAGATTCCACATATAAGTGATACCATACGATATTTGTCTTTCTCTGACTGACTTACTTCATTTAGACAGATAATCTCTAGATCCATCCATGTTGCTGCAAATGACATTACAAAACAGAAAGAGACTCACAGACATAGAGCAAACTCATGGATACCGGGGGTGAGGGGGAAGGGGAGGGAGAGATAAATTGAGAGTTTGGGATCATCAGATACAAACTACTATGTACAGAATAGATAAACAGCAAGGACCTAATGTGTAACACAGGGAACTATATTCAATGGCTTGTAGTAATTAAACATTGAAAAAGAATATGTATATATATATATAACTGAATCACTCTGCTGTACACCAGACATTAATGAACTGTTAATCAACTATACTTCAGTTGAAAAATCAGAAAAAAGATAATAATTACCATACATGTTATCCACCATTTATAGTCTAAGAACCAATCAGATGGTTGGTTCTGATCTGATTGGTTCTTAGACCACACATCTTTGTAAAAGGAGAGCCATCTGTTTACCTGGGTTGAGCCTCAGCATGGTGCTGTCGAGATGGAGGGGGCAGGGTGGCAAGGTTTCTGGAGGCCTTTCAAGGCCCAGGATTCTGTGATTCCCTAATTTTTCTTCCCACTCCTTATGTATTTCCACCTCTTCCAGAGAGTCACACAATATTTAAGAAGGAAAGAAAGATAGATAAACAACAAGGTCTACTATATAGCACAGGGAATTATATTCGCCACTTTGCAATAGCCTATAATGAACAAGAATATATATGTACGTATAACTGAATCACTATGCTATAAACCAGAAATTAACACAAAATTATAAATCAACTATACTTTAATTTTAAAAATTAAAATAAAAATTACAAAAAAAAATTTTAAAGAAAGGGAGAAAGAAAGAAAAAAAGGAGGGAGGTTGGGAGGAAGGAAGGAACGGAAAGGAAAAGAAACTTTAGAAAAACCCTCTGATTTCCCTCCTTCTCATTGCTTAATGCTCCCTATCTCCTTTTCACTAGAAAAAAAGGAGGGGGTTGAGGTTGGTGAGGCCGGAGTGGCCCTGGCAGCAAGATGCGAATCCCTGTTTTCATGGTTAGCAGACGAGATTCTATTCAAACTTGCCCTCATTCTCTATAAACTAATGAACAAGTCACAACAATTTGGTCTGTTCCCCCAACTATAAAATGGGATCATAATCTCTCTAAACCCTTCTCTCCACCCTTAGATTGCCGCAAAGATGAATTCAATCCTGCAAAATCACTTGGAACACTTCAGTGAAAGGAACTGCCACAAACAAGAGACATAACTACAGAGCCGCCTGATGGAACAGCTGCCTTCTGACTACGGGGAACCCAGACCAAACGTTTTATTAGGTTTTCCTGCTCAGTTTAACCACCATTTACTATGTGATGCATCCTGTTTCCCACTGAAAGGACCCGGGACTCCTTGGGGAAAGGGCTGATGTCAGACCTGGAGCATCCTGTCACAACAAGATGGCAAGGAAATTAACAAAGACAATGAGAGTCATTTCAGACGGACCACGGGACAACCCAAATAAGCTCCCATTGTCCAAGAATGGGGCCGTGTGGCTTCAAAAGGAATAATAACTAAAACAGTGGAAAACATCAACATGTTTAAATTCATCAGCTTATAAAATACTTTAAAAAATTTGATTCATGATGGGGGGGGTTATAGCTCAGTGGTAGAGCGCATGCTTAGCATGCACAAGGCCCTGGGTTCAATACCCAGTCCCTCCATTAAAATAAACAAGTAAATAAACCTAATTACTTCCCCTCACCACAGCAACAAAAATCTAATTCATGAGTAATATGTTCATTTTCCTAATGTGACAGTTTCACGGGTATATACATTTGTCAAAACTCATCAAATTAAACACTTGAAATAAATGCAGGGGGGAGGATATAGCTCAAGCAGTAGAGCACATGCTTAGCATACACAAGGTCCTGGGTTCAATCCCCAGTACCTCCTCTAAAAATAGACAAGTAAATAAACCTAATTACCCGCCCCAAATTTTGTTTAATTTTAAAAATAATAAAATAAATTTATAAATAAGAAAATTCAGTTTATGTCAGACCTACTCTACAGCACAAAGAACTATATTCAATTTCTCGTAATAAGCTGTTATGGAAAAGAACATGATTTACATGTGTATGTATATGTATACCTGACTCGCTTTGCTGTACACTTGAAACTAACATTGTAAATTAACTAGACTTCAGAAAAAAATGTTAAAAATGCATTTATGTCAATTATACCTCAATCTTAATATTAATATATTGAGTAATCAAATTGTTTACTGTTAGATGATGCAAAAACCACCTCATTATTTTGAACATTAGTAAGTAAAGGGAGAGAAGCAAGCACTTTTCCTTCCAACGCGTCTGTACTTAGAATAACCAAATAATGGATGAAGTTTCTCCCTACAGATACATTCCCATTAATAAACGATGAAGAGGTGACTAATAAATTAGTGACTATAGACAAAGATCATCCACAGCTGCTAACATCACAAAAAAAGAGACAACCAGATATAATCTGCTTTTTGAGGGATGAAAAACCACCAGTGATCTTGTCAGGAAAAAAAAAAAAATCAAGTGCAATTCTGATGTAGGCCTCCAGGTCCAACTACCAATTTGCAGGAAGAACAGATAAAAATAAAGAACGTGACTTGAGATAGTTATAGTTTCTGACACATACCTTGTGTTTGACATGAGCAAATAAATTTTACTGCAAGAAATTTAAAAACAAAAAAAGAACATGTTAAATGATACATGAACATGTGATCAGAAAAATCCAGACAGTGGGGACTCTACAGGACAAAACCTAATTTCTTCAACAAATAAATTACGAGAGATAGATGAACCTATTCATTTAAAAGAAACTAAAAGAGGGGGAGGGTACAGCTCAGTGGCAGAGTGTGGGCTTAGCATGCATGCACGCACGAGGTCCTGGGTTCAATCCCCAGTACCGCCATTAAATAAATAAACAAACCTAATTACCTCTCCCTCCCCCCAAAAAACAAAAGAAACATAAAAGACATATCAACCAACACATATGAGCCATTTTTAGATCTTGATTCAAAGTCACGAGATTTTTAAATTTATGATATTTACAGAACAATTGGAAATTTAAAATGGACAGAATACTTGATATTAGGAAATTATTGTTTGCTGTCTATCATATGATACTGTTTTCATAGTTATGGTTTGGTTTTTCTCTTTTTTAAAGGAGTCCTTATCTTATGGAGATACTGAAATGTTTATGGATGAAAGTGTATGGTGCCTAAGATTTGCGTCAGTGTAACATGGGAGAAGAGAAATGGGTAAAACAAGACTGGCTGTAACTCCATGGTTGGGCGGTAAGTACACCAATGGTCATTATAGTATCCTCCCTACTTCTATGTTTAAAACATTCTGTGATGGAAAGTGTTTTTTAAAAAGTGACAATCTATCCATCCTTTTGCCAAGTTAGCTAACTCCCCAGCAGAGAAACAGACCCAGGTGGCATCACGCCCCTTGGGCCGTTCATGTCTATTAATATTTAGGAAGATGCTTTGAGGTTGAAGATGAAAGATACCACATGATTATAAGGCATTACTACTATATTCGAATTAAATAAATTACACTGTAAATTTGGAAATCCAAGTAGGATCCCCAACCGACTGAAGGTCTGGGTCATGTGGAGAATGAGCTTCCTGAGAAAGGTCCACAAAGGACGAATGATGGAAGCTGGGTTCAAGTGCCTCGTGCCAGGTTGTGTTAGGACTGAACACTTCCTTGTCTTTGGACCGTGTGAGACTATAAATTCTTTGCCTGGGCTTGTTCTAACTTGCAACCCCAGTTCCCAGGACAGATTTAGACCTTTTGCCAGGGTCAGACTTAAAGTCAGTCACTTCCATTTTTTTGAGACACAATAGCTGCAAACAATGCTTTGGAAAGGAGCCGGAGGAAGAAAAATAAATAAAAGGGGTCTCTTTCCCTGAAAATAATTCCAGCTTGGCATCATGAGTTAACGTAACCCTCATCCCCACCTCAGAATTCTGGGATGTCCCTCCTTAAAAGTGTCCCTTGAAAGAAACTGAAAAGGGACCTAAAGGTCAGAGGTCACATCCCTGGGCATAAATATTAAGGTTCCCGAACAAAGGGGAAGAGAAAGATGTAGGTCCCAAGTTCCCTGAAAGGAAGATAAAGGGAGCTCGCCTTAAAAGAAAGACCTGCGTCCTCATGGTGGGAGTTGGGTCCGAGGAGGGGTTCCCTGGTGGAACTCAAGGCAGTGTCTCCCCAGGAGGTGTCCTTCTGGGTTCGTGGGAGTTTGGTTTAAGTCTGTGGCAAAGCGGGTTGGATATCTGAAAAATCAAGACAACTCTCGGGCACTTGAAAAGAGTGCTCAGAGAGCTCAGGGGCTCGATGCCCACAGACGGCAGGGAGGAAGTCCCAGTTGCAGGGGGCGTCCTTGGCTCGGGTGGAGAGAGTTCTGACTCTCACAGAACCGCAGTGACTTGGGGTGTGGCAGGGACTGGTAAAGGTCAGCCTGGGGACCCTCAGCCTTCTGGCCGGACCTTCAGCGAGTTGCCCCTGGACTTGGAGGGACACAGCTGTAGAGGATGCCTATGGATTAGGAAGCAGTTTCTAGGAGAGCTACTGAAGTCCTAGCAAAGTCAGCTGGGAATGCCACCTCGAGTATTGGACTTCCTGCCTCCAACTCACAGTCTCCTGACAGAAGTCTTTTCGGATGTCCCTGATTCTGGTCCTTGGCTGGAATTTGGACCACAGAAATACCAGCTCAGACTGCGTTGGGTTATTGACAACTTTTTAGTCCTCTGACAATACTTCTATCTCTTAACTCACTCTTTTTCCAACAGACCGTTCTGCCTTTGGATTCATCCCCACTGTCCAACCTCACTCAGTATCTGAGCAGCTTTAGAGACAGAGGACATGATCCTGGTTAAAGCTACACATGTGACAAGTTTTGTTTCTCCAGGATAATCTGCTTAGGTCCTTTGACATAACCTGATTCCTATTTTCTGCCTTTTTCATCCTGCTTCTTATTCATAGACATTTTGAGAATGTGTGTGACCTTATTATTAGCAATTGCTAGCCATGGATAATTCTTTTTTTTTTTTTTTCCCTATTATTCCATCATTGAAAGCCTGTCATCTACAACCATTATAGCTTAGTTAACATTGTGTGTGGCACCAGCTTGGACATTTTCATTGGTTGAATTTGTTTCTGGTCCAGTTGGTCTAAACATCAATCAGGATGCACAACTGAGCATGATAACCTCATAAATTAAAATCATGGTGCACAAAGTTTATATTTTATATTACATCTAACAGTATCTTTACAAATTCTGTTGTAAATATACAGGAATATTTAATGTATTTGTGTTTATTTTGTAAACGTTTTAATAAAGTCAAAAAAATTTAAATAGCTTACAAACAAATGTCTTGGTTCTTTTCCCAATCAATCTATGTTAGGAATACATACCACTCAAGGATGTGGAATTCAGTGTTTGGGCTGCTTTAGTGCACAGCATCCTTTGAGAAGTGTTCTTGAAGCAGTGCTTCGAATAATCTGGGAAAAAAGACCTGCCCCAGGCCTCCTCAACGGACATCCTGGACATTAAACTCTGTCTTAGCATCTGCTTCCTGGAAAACCCAAGCTATGTTCCCCCCACCCTCCAGCCCTGCCCTTTCCTCTAGAGTTCTTCCAGATCCTCTTGGTCCTCAAACCAAAAATTCCTTGTTCATTCCTTGTCAGAGCCTATTAACTGACCCTCAGACTCACACCTGGCCCTGGCCACAGGAGCCCTGGGTTCTGTTTTGTAATGAGCAGGGTGGTCCATCCAGGTCTTTGTTAAATAAAACTGTCCCCTCCCCTAGGAATTCTAAGCTCAAACAGTCAATCAATGGCTTTTTTTCCTCCTCACTCAAAAAGAGGAAAGTGAAAGAGGAGAAGCCTCCACTTGGCTGCCAGCCCCCCCCCCCGCCCCCCCCCCCCCCCCCCCGAGTCTTGCCTCAGCATCAGAGGTCCAAGGCTCTGGCCCCCTCCTGGCCAGACAGGCCACACCCCTGCCTTCCCTCCCCACACGCCTTGTTTATCCCTGTTTCCCAGGCTCTCTCCCTCTGCCTTCCCGGTCCCTGGCCTCCCCACAGCTGGCCCACCGCTCTCCCTCCTGGCAGCCCCAGTCCCACCCCAACTCTGGAGCCCATCCTGACAGAGCCCAAAGGGGCCAAAGGACTTTTGTGGCTGCAGCCCCTTAATATGAAGAATACCTCCTATTGTGTGGGTTTCAGGGCTCAGGAAGGCCCAGCTCACAGCTTCTGGGGCTGATTTTCATCTTCCATTGATTTCTTAGAGTGACGCTATGCTACCGACCCCCATTCCCGGTTCCTGCCCCAGCCCCCAGTCCTAGCAGGCTGGGCCATGCCTGGCTTTGGCCACTCCCCAGCCAGGATGTGGACTCAGGCCGTGCATCCTGGAGGGAGACGTGCTAGATACCCCTCCACTGCCCACCTGCTTACTTTTCAAGTGGGGTTTGCTTAACGCATCCCCAACTGCAGCTTGGGACTTCCTGTGTCCACTCCCTGGGCCGACAGCTTCAAATCCCTTAACTAACCCTGTGCCCAGCCTTCCAACACGGGCTCCCGAGAAACAATCACAAGTGAAGACTGTTTCCTCCTCTTGTGCACTGTTGGTGGGAGTATACGATGACAGAAAACAGGATGCAGGTTCCTCCAAAAATTAAATATAGAATTACGTTACGATTCAACAATCTCACTTCTGGGTATATATTCCAAAGAAATGAAGTCAGTATCTCAAAGAAGTATCTGCACACTCACGTTCATTGCAGTATTATTGACGATGGCCAAGACGTGGAACAACCTACGTGTTCATCAGTGGATGAAGAGATAAAGAAAATGTGGTGTATATGCACAATGGAATATGATCCAACCTTTAAAAAGATGGAAATCCTGCCGTTTGTGCAACATGGATGCACCTGGGGGATATATGCTAAGTGAAATAAGAAAGAAATACAGTGCATGATCCGAGGGTGAAGGTTCTCAGCGGGCACGCACGCACACAAATAGCTATGTGAAGTGGGTATGTTCATTAGTTTGCCTGTGGTGATTATTTCACAATATATAGGTATTTCAAAACATCAAGTTGTACGCCTTAAATACATACAATTTCTGTTTGTCAATTACTCCTCAATAAAGCTGGGGAGAAAAGACTGTTTCCTCTTTCTAAACTGCCTTCCTCTCTTCCACTCTAAACCAACCCATCTTCCCCTAACTGTCCCCACCCATGAAAATCTCTCCTCTCAGCACCTCCTATGCGTAAAAACAGAACCAGAGTTTAGGACATAATTATATCCTTCCTTTATTTGTTCACTGCCTTGTGTGCGTCACGTCTCACCAACTAATTTGTAAACTCATTAAGTACAGAGACTGAGTCTCTCCACGATGCTGTGTTCTATTAAGCTGACTCATTCATTAATTCACCAGATACTTCAGTGACTCCTCTTTCCCAGGCGTTGTTCTAGATACTGAGATGCAGGCGGCAAAGTGGTAAAAAATAAAAAATAAACCGGATCCCTGTTCTCATGGTGGGAAGACAGGCAATCAAAGAATCACACAACTCCATGTAAAATTACACCAGAGAGCCACTATGGGAAACAATACGGCAGTTGCTCAAAATATTCATCAGTGAATTATCAGATGAGCCAGCAACTGCACTTCTGGGTATTTAGTCAGAAGAACTGAAAGCAGAAAGATATTCATACACCTGTGTTCACAGCAGCATTAATCACGATGACCAAAAGGTGGAAGCAACCCAAGTGTCCATGAACGGAGGACCGCATAGACAGGATGCGGTCTACTATTCGACAGGATGCAGTCTACTTTCTAAGGATACTATTCGACCTTAGAAAGGAAGGAAATGCTGACACAGCCTACAACATGGATGAATCCTGAGGACATCCTACCAAGTGAAATAAGCAAGTCCCCAAAGGACAAATGCCATGTGACTCCACGTATGTATGTACCTAGCGTTGTCAAACGCATAGAGACAAAGTCCACATCCCGGGGTTCTCTATCTCTCTCGGCCTCTCTCTTGCCTTTTGAGATGGCCCACACTGTCTGTGGAGTGTGTATCTACTTTCACTTTAAACTAAACACTCATCCCCACACCCCAGAATGTGCGGTTGTTAGTTTTTATGGGCTCGGTAACTTCATCTGCTAACAAGTGGGAAGAATATTGCAGCTACTTTGGGGAAGGTGCCGGGATGCCCAGGAATTTGGCCATCACCCACTTTTTGACCTTTTACAGTCTGCCATGACGTCAACTTCCCTGAGACTTATTTCTTTAAAAATTGGTAACGAGGTATTATTAAATAGCGTGTTTATTTTACAAAGCCAAGTATGCCACTTAATCATAGGGTTAGGAACTGAAGCAATTTATTTCAGAATGTCCTCGCCATCCAAAGAAAACAAATAGTACAAGTACGTTCATATATTCACATGATGCCCACATCTCAAGCTACTTTACAGGCAACATTACCCTCTACAACTTTCTGGGGAGCTAGGAAACATACGTTAATGCCTCATCCTATAAAAAGCTAAATGAAGGCAGACACAAGGCAAGAGAATGTCTTACCTAAAAGACAGGAAGCTTGGCAGGAAATATGGCTCTCGCTCCACATTTTATGTACCAGAACTGGTCCAGCGCATCAGTTCTGCAGGCCCTTAATTCGCCAGGAACAAGACTATCAGAGCTACTTACTTAGAAGCATGCACAGGTAATGTTTACCGGCTTATCTGTCCAAGCTATTAAAATGTGTTCCCAGCTATTTTTATTAGGTCAAAGCTGGTATATTTAGCACTCCATCAACCTGAAACCATTATATTACAATAATACTGTCAAAAATCAAACCCTGCCTACAGAATAAAACAAAGCAGAAAGATACATTTATTGCAAGACTTTTGACCCGCAGTTTGGGAAACTTAAGGCTATGGGAGCGGTGAGTTCCGAGTGTTTTGGGGGTAAAGATGGAAGTTATTTGGCTTCTTCAGCTGATCAGTTGCCTGGTGGTCTCCTTCATTATTGGGATCAGAGTAGCTGAATCAGGGGAACAGGTAAGTCCAGAGATGGCGTGAACAGACTTGGCATTTGGGGACCGGCTAATATCTTCTGCTGATCTCTAGGAAAAGCTACAAATTCCCATAAAGTTAGGTTAAGTTTCCTTTATGCACCTGCATTGACCATCTCCATTTTGGCTCTGACGTGAGTGGCTCCAACTTAGTTTGTCCTGCACTACCTGCGACAGTGATCACCATCAACCTGCGACTCTGCACAGCTCAAGGGGAGGAATCCTGCTCAGTCATCAGAGGAAGGTTACTCTACTCTGTGTGGTTATATCATGACGTCAACTTCCCTGAGCCTTATTTCTTTAAAAATTGGTAACGAGGTATTATTAAATAGCATGTTTATTTTATAAAGCCAAGTATGCCTTCCCCAGCCCATAGCAGGTAGTGGTCCATTTGCCCCACTGTTCTACCAAATGACACTGTTCATTTCACTGGGCTCTAGGTGGGGCTGCATCTTTATAAAGTGGAATGAAAGCTCAGAGTTTGGAGGTTTCTGTTAATAATCATGGGCCATTTCATTGTTTTATCTGGAACTTTTGACCTCTGAAGTTCTTTTACTTTTACCCATTCGCCAGATGTATTGAATTCCTACTTTTTCTGAACTTCGTGAAGGCGTTCGTTAGCTTGACCACTCCATTTGTTTGTGTCTTACTGTTTCTCACTATTGCAGTGGTCTGTGTCTTATTTCCTTGATGAGTCAGTAAACAAAAGAGTCAGGATGAAACCCGCGGCCTCCTGATTCTTCCGCACGGCTCCACGTGTAAAAGCCTTCTTACCCCCGAGCAACTGGCAACTTTTTAATAATTTAATAGTAAAAGGCAAGACGGTGATCTGCACAACATGTCCAGTAGCTCTTGGGGTCTGACAGACCTATGTTTGAATCCCAGTGATACCTGCTGGTACGCTTTCCTCCACGAATGACAGAAACCCTAAGTTAAATCCTTGGAAAAAAAAATAATTATAGCTGTCTTCTAAGACAAGGCTTCCAGTGGTAGGGTGGCTCCAGGTGGCTGGCTAATTCAGTAATCTGGGAGTTTGAGATTTGCAAGTGATAACCACTATATATAAAAATAAATAAAAAACCTTCTTCCATATAGCACAGGATGCCATAGTCAATATCTTGTAATAACCTTTAATGAAAAAGAATATGAAAACGAATATAGTATATATACGTATAATGCATGACTGTGACATTATGCTGTACATCTGAAACTGACAAATTGTAACTGACTATACTTCGTTAAAAATAAATAAATAAAGTAAAATAAAATAAAGTCTACCTGGATTCAAAATCTTGGCACCACTGCTTACCAGCTGAGTGACCTTGGACAAGTTTACATACTGTTCCTACATCTGTTTCCTCACCTGTAGCATGAAGATAACCCTAGAACCCAGTTTAAAGGGTTTGGGGGAAGTTGAACAAAAGGATGCACATAAAATACGCAGCATTGAGCCTGGTACCTGAGCAGTGCTCAATAAATACGAACAGTTTTTACATTTTGACAGCCAGTGGGAGAGCAAAGGGGGACCGAGCTTGATGAAGTAAGTTGAACAACTTACTGGGCCCTAAAGATGCATTTGGGAGGGGGTCTTATTAACATAACAAAGCGTAGCTCCTCGGTGGAGACGGAGATAAGGTTAGCGAGACTGGTAAGGTGAGACCCGGTTTTCAGCGTGTCTTCAGCTGCCCAAGGAAAGATTAAGCCTTTGTTATGGTAATGAGTCGGGAGGCCTCTGCAGGAATCCGTCCGGGCGATGCGGCTGGATCCGCTCCATCGCCGGGCCAGGCGGTCCCCGCCAGCGGGAAGGGCAGGGCGGGAGGCTGACTTGCCTCCCGAGCTCTGTAGGTGGCAGTGCTCGTGCGGCGATGGGGCGGGAGGCGGGCGTGGCCGCCGGGGCGAGACCCTGGCTGCGCCGGGAACCCGAGGAAACGGGTCCCTGCAGCAGTCCCGGACGCCTTCCAGCCGCCCAGCCACTGGCCTCCCCTTCTCCTTCCGTCACTCTGCTGCGCTGGAAACAAAACTCAGATTTCTAGAGGCTGGTTTGAAATTTAAAAACAAAACGAAACAAAAACAGCATCATGAAAAAGCCTCCGCGGAGCTTGTTAAAACACCGTGATTCACCCCTTGCTCTCCGAGCGGACTCTGACATTTGTTTATACTCTGACTCCGTTGTCAGCCTTTGGTCCTGAGAAAACCATTCCTCCCGCGAAAGGCTGTGTGGCTTTACGGGCTCAAGGTCAGGCTGAGTGTTTCTCAGTGTGTTTGTCATTCAAACTGTAGTCACTGTTTTGCCCACCCCACCCCCACCCCAACAAGAGGATGTTAGGCTTTTGGTGGTGACTTAGACCCTCAGGGCGCTCCGCGAATTATCTCCTGGCATCTCTGAAAAGCAGTCGTGGTACAGGCTAAGGGTACCAGCTGCCTTTGAATAATGCAGCGGTGTCATGGCCCTGAATTAGACAGTGGTCCCACAAAACTAGCCAGGTGGCTACAGTCCTCTGAAAAGAGCGCAGACAGTGGAGTCCTGGGTTCAAGTGCCCTGTCTGCCATTTACCAGAGTAAATGCTGAGCTCTTTGGCGTCACAGCCGACCACGTGGCCCTGCCTCCAGGATGTAACAGGAGGACCAGCCATGCCAGGCCCAGCCCTTTGGCAGCTGAGGGCAAAGGAAAGAATCGCTAGCGCGGATATCCTGCCTTTATTTAAAAATCTTGATATTTTCTTCCTCATTGGTTTTTTTTTTGTGCATTCATTCTTATTTTTTTAAATATTGCATCGAAATATTATTGATCCTGACTCCTGAGTTGCGGTGGGGGTTTTGGTACCCTCTTCCATTTTGACAAAAGGCAAGTGCCTCACTTCCTCACCCCTGTCCAACCACCCTGAGGATTAGAGACAGTAACGTATGTAATCTTGACAAGAACCCCATAGATTTTCCATAATATTTGCTCAAGGAATGTCTAGCACATTGGGTGCTGACTGTGGGGGCTGGGGGCCACATGAGCACACCATGATGAACACTGCGTTGGGCCCTTTGACACAAGTCTCCTGTTTAATACCCACAACAACTTTCAGTTAACGTGTTAATTTCCCCATCTTCAGAGGCAAACCCAAGGCTATGTAACAGAGAGTAACAGAGCATTTGTAGGAGCATGATGCTCCTTGGTTCTCCCGGGGCCCCGGCTGGCAGGCCCAATAGCCATGATGCTTCGGCTCTGAGTCATTGGAATTCTTCCTTCCGCTGCCCCTCTTCTGCACACCCACGTGTGTGTGTGAGGCAGCAGGCAGCCTGGCCGTGCGGGCGGTGGGGCAGGTGGCAGCGTGTTCCTCGTGGCGAGCTCCCTGGGGTAGCCAGAGAACCCCTGCATGGGGGGATCACTGAATGAATGAGTGCAGGTCCAGGTCCCACAGAACCCCATCCTTCTTCACCCAGGACACCTTCATGTGTGTCTGGAGTGGTTACCTTTCCCCAGAGCTCATCCTCCTGAACAGGGTGCAGTGCTCTGCTTCTGCTGCTGGCAGTGAGTACCGAGGGCCAGGTACACCAGGCCCAGGGATCAATTACAGGACAACTAGTAATTGTTTGTAGTTCAGAGGGCAGTTTTAACATCAGCTCTGTGCATATATGTGGGAAGAGAGAGAGAGAAAAACAGCACGTGAGGAAAGAGCGTGAGCGTGTAGGTGGAAAAATGATCCCATTTCTTCTTTCGTGTTGGCCCAGGATGAAACACAGTCGCGTCATCACTTCTGTTTCACTCGGTATGAGATGTCAGGACATTAATGACAGTTTCCGCGTAGGGTGGGAGAAACCCAGAAGGGAAAAACAGCTCCTTGTCTTCTCCAGAATGGAAGGGGGAGACCGACGGCAATTTGCCTCCCTTAAACCTCCAGTCTCCCTTTCCTCCTTTGCATCAAAATTCTAGTTTTCAGCTGAGCACCTTACTGCCCAACTGAAAGCCTTCATTTTACAGTCTTTCTTGCAAAGGTACGGCCGTGGGCCTGATTTCCCACTGACGAGATGTGGGACTTAGGAAAAGCAGAGGATCCTCTTGTCTTCTCCCCATTCCTCCATTTTGCTGCCTGGAACATGGATGTTACGACTGGAGCATTAGCAGCCACTGTGGAGCAGGAGGCCACCCTAGGGGTAGAGCTGGAAGGGGGATGGGTCTCTGATGGCCTTGTGAGGCTGTCACAGGGGTCTAGGAATGCCTAACTCTAGTCTTTTACATAAAAAACAAATGTAATTTTATATTATCTAAGACTAAATTAAGGGGGGCTTTGCTATGAGAAATGTTTATAGTTTATGCAGACAAACCCAATCCTAATTGATAATAGAATTTATGTCAAAACAACATAATCTTATTTTGCTGAGAATTTTCTTTTCTCAATGTATAAAAAGAGACCATGGCCAGAATGAGAAAAGTGTAATGAATCTCACCTTCCCTGCATTGTTAAAATGTCACATTCATTCCAGGGGCCAGAACAATCGATTGACTGAAAATGTATTTATTGTCAGTATTAACGTGCCAGCTTTAGGAGGGGCCTCGCCCAGGGAAGTCCTGCCCCTCTTGCTTCACAGTAAGTTAATGAGCCAAGTAAGCACGCTGACATTTCAGAAGTGCCCACTACCTTCCCCCCGTCCCCCAGCACTACGACAGAGAAGTGAAGTAATCAGCTGTCACTGGCCCTGGTGGGAGGGTTAAGTGACATTAATACATGACACACTTTCATGTCGTCACCCTCCTTTACACTTTATGCCAACCTGGCAGCAGGTGCTACTATCCTCAGTCTATACAATCAGTCAGTCCACTGACCACCTTCCAAACGGGCTGCTGCTTCTCAGGTCCTTCCGGTGCTTGGCAGTGGGCTGACCACGGTGCCACACACCACGGGAAAGCGCGAGACACATCTCTTACCAGCCAGGGCTTGCCGGCAAGAGCAAAGCCTCAACCAGTGGACACTTCGGCTTTTGGATGTAATTTCACTACAAGATACATGACCTTAAGCAAGTCACTCAATCACTTGGCTTCAAGGGCTTAATCAATAAATAAGGATTTTATTCTACAAATACAAGGTGTCAGTTTTATGCTACGTGTGGAAGATGCAGAGAGAAAAGATGAGATGTTTGTCCTTAGAACCTGAGTGCAGTGAGGAAATACACAGATAAACATAGTACCTAGAATGGCGTGATGGGGAGGAGGGCGTAGCTCAGTGGTAGAGCGTGCGCTTAGCATGCACAAGGTCCTGGGTTCAGTTCCCAGGACTCCAATAAGTAAACAAATAAATAAACCTAATTACCTTCCCCCAGCCAGAAAAAAAAAAAAAGGAATAGTGTGATTAATGCATCACATGCTATTCTGACCCTGAAGTTCCCGGTTTGGGGGTATGAAAGGGCTCCAGCCTGGCTCAGAAGCAGGGGAACAAGAGCGTCTCCCTGCCCTACCCTCACCTGCTAGCATCACCTTCCTGCTGGGTTTCTGGTTGTCTAAGGGCAACCAGTGTCCCGGTGTCATGGGGCCGTGCCTTGTCAAAGTGCTCTGATGGTCTTGCCACTTTGCAGTGCCCCAGAGTGGCCCAGGGATAGAGGTCCAAACACCTGTCGGAGCAGAAGTCCCCTCTCCTGGTACGGTTCCCCCAAGCCATCACGGTTTCTACCCCGGGCCTAGTCAGTCCTCACTCCCGAAAGGCCTAATTTTACTTCCTTTTTCAAATGACAGGTTTCCATGGCCTATAGCAAAAGACACTAGGAGAGAATCCAAACCCTCAGGAACACAAAACGGAGAATCCAGATTTTAGAAACAGATGGTCTCACTTCCCAATAAGGGAGAGAAAATGATTTTACGCAGGTTGGATTGGGACCAGTAAAGACGTGCCGCTGTAGGTAACATTCCAACTAAACTTTGAGGCTATGAGTTATTCTCAGATCAGAAGCAATTTCTAATTTTGTTTTTTTTGTTGTTGTTTTTAGCAGTTCTAATACTACATGCTAGTCACTGAGCGAAACACTTCACGGCGAAGCACTTGAACCCTCCCTGTAACAACCTTGTGATAGAATCTAGTATTAACTGCAATTTATAGATTTGAAAACGGAGGCACCGAGAGTCACGTGACTTTCCCAAGGTTGAGTTGAATGGAGTCCAGCCCTTTTGACTCCAGGACCCACATTCCTAACTGCTGATCTAGATTAGATTACGAGCTTCTTATCTGTTGCTTTGAGGATCCAACCAGGTGTTCTTTCTTCTGTTCAGAATGCCCTCTTGCCAATCAGCCCTATTTACTCCTGGGCCCCAAGTGGCTTTAGTCTGTAACCAATCATCACAGACTAGGTGGATTAAAAAAACATATTCTTCCAGTTCTGGAGGCTGGAAGTTCATGATCAAGGTGCTAGTGCGGTTGGCCCTCCTTGGTTTCCAGAGAGCTACCTTCTCACTGTGTTCTCACGAGACCTTCCCTCTCTGCACATCCGCGGTGTCTCTGTGTGGTTAAATTTCCTCCTTCTTATAAGGATACAAGTCAGGTTGAATTAAAGCCCGCCCTAAAGACTCATTTCTAGCTCAGTCACCTCTTCTAAGAGCTTAGCTCTAAATACAGTCACATTCTGAGGTTCCGGGGGTTCGGGCTCTAACACAGGAATGGGAAGCGAGGGGATTTATCCCAGTGCACAAGTTAAATGTCACTTCCCAAGTCTGTGATCTCCTGAGTGAGGTTAGTTCCTCCAGGAATGCCTTATATGTGTTCCTGCTAGAAGTTAGAGCTACTGTAAATTAATTACTTATTCCTTCAATGTCTGTCTCCCCCTAGAGATGTAAGTGCCATCAGGGGAGGGACATCTGTCTTGTCCTCTCTGTGTCCCTATCTCCCAGCACAGTGCCTGGTACCTGGCAGATACTGTCTTAGTCCATTCAGGCGGCTCTGACAGAGCACCAAAGACAGTGGCTTGAACAACAGACATTTCTCGCAGTTCTGGAGGCTGGGAAGTTCAAGATGAGGGATCATGTTAAGGGCCCTCTTCCTGGTTTGTTGATGACTGCCTTTCACTGTACCCTCCCAAGGTGGTACACGGAGAAAGATTCAGGGTGGGGGGGATGCACACTCTCTCTGCTCTCTTCTTATAAGGGCACTAATCCTGTTCATGAGGGCTCCACCCTCACCATCTGTTCTAAACCTAATTACCTCCAAATAGCATTATATTGGGGATGGAATTTTCAACATCTGAATTTGGGTGGGACACAAACGTTCAGGCCATTGCATGTACTCAGTAAAGACTTTTTAAATGCAGTGTGGAATGAGGGGAAATATTTTTAATTGCAAAGCACCATGAGACTTCTAGTTATGATTAGATGCTTACAAAAATGGAAGAATGTTGGAGCTAGATGGTCCTGGGGGTAATTTATTTTCCTCACAGTAATGAGAACATTGCCAGAAAAAGATCCTTAAGGAAATTAACTCCCTGGTACATTGCACTTTGTCTTTTTCTGGTTTTATAGGGGGTGGGTTTTTTAAAATTAATTAATTATTTTTGTTTTTCTTAATAAGGGTAGGTACCAACGATTGAACCCAGGACCTTGTGTGTGCTAAGCATGCCCTCTACCACTGAGCTATACATTTCCCCCGCTTTTATTTTCTTTGAAAGCAGTGCTGGAATCAGTTCATACCAGCTCAGGAGAGCTGATTTTCAATCTTCAGGAATTTTTCAAGTCAGCTGTTAAATATAGCCATTATTAAAGCTTAAATTCTATAAACATATAACTCAATAAATGATATTAAAAATGAAGGAAATACTCAGAATTGTTTCCTAATTATTTTACTACATTTGTTATAAACTGAATTGTGTCTCTCCCCTAAAACTCATATGTTGTTGTTCTAAACCCCAGCACCTCCAAATGTGACTGTATTTGGAGATAGGGCCTTTAAAGAATTAAGGAATGGGGGGAGGGTATAGCTCAAGTGGTAGAGCACATGCTTAGCATGCATGAGGTCCTGGGTTCAATCCCCTGTACCTCCTCTAGGAATAAATAAATCAACCTAGTTACCCCCTCCTACCAAAACAGTAATAATAATAATAATAATAATAATAATAATAATAATAATAATAATAATAATAATAATAATAATGGTAAAATGAAGCCACCAGGGTGGGCCCTAATCCAATCTGACTGCTGTCCTTATAAGAAGAGGAAGGAAGTCTGGACCCACAAAGAGAGGCCAGCTGTTCATGAGCACAGAGACAGGACAACCACTGGAAGGGGCAGCAAGAGGAAGGCTGTCTGCAAGCCAAAGAGAGAGATCCCAGAGGAAAGCAGCCCCGCCAGCACTGCGATCCTGGACTTCCAGCCTCCAGAGCTATGAGATGATACATTTCAGTCGTTGGAGCCACTAGTCTGTGGTGTTTTGTTATGGCAGCCCGAGCAGACTAGCAGAGCACCTTACCACTGTCTGCAGTCTTGAGGCTGTTTACTCCTTCCGTGTCTGTCTGGCAGAAGTGCCTCATGGTGGTGTTACGGCGGATCCTTCCCCATCTCCCTGCTCACTGCCATCACAGTAGCTTGAAACCGCCGTGGTGGGAATATTTACACCATAGGAATTGGCAGACTTTATAAACCAGAGCTTCCCCCCACTGCAGAGAGCCACATGGGGAACATTTATCAGGACACCATTGCTTTTAAGGTACCAAAGAAAGAACAGTGGGAAAACGGGACTGAACAGAGGGAAATGGGAGAATGGTTTTGACTTTGTTTTTCCCTTTACTCAGTCACTTCAGGAGACTCTGTTACTTCCCCTCTCAACATCCGTCTCTGTTTCTTCCATACCAGCAGGGCCCTGGTTGTGTTTAGGATAATATCACCCTCAGCTAAAGACACTTGCCTTCTCGACTCCCCAGTAGCTGAGGATTGGATTCTCCGCAGTTTGCAGCCTAAAGGCTAAATTTTCTAAGTGCCTTATCTACACACTCACTTCAGGAAACTGAAAACCACTGCCTTGGGGGTGGTAGATAAGTACTAGGGAAGGAGAAAACATTCAGAAAGAGCAAATGAACCATGCTCTGGGTGTCCACAAATCATCTTAGCTAAGTGTCAAAATCCCAGTCTTCAAGAACTGGAAAAACTACAAAAACCAAAAACTTCCCTGTGAAGGGTGAGATTGAAGTTGGAATTTGCAGTATTAACCTAAGGGAGATAAATTCTTTACACCTTTTGTACACTTACAAAGCCAAAGCAGAGGTACACATTGAGTCAAAATCAAAATACAAAACCAATAGTATTTAAATTAACATCATCAGTTAAGGTGCTAGATCATGCTTTGCTAAATAAACTCACACATGTGTTTAATAACATGGCCCTGAAGCCTCAGGTCAACTTCTTTATTTAAACTGTTCTGTATTTTGACTTCTGTTGAGGCAGAGAACCTCTGCTTGCCTGGTATGTTGTACAAAAGAGCATTCCTAATTTCAAAGCTCTGTTTCAAGATAATCCGACCCCATGCTTAACCAAAACTCTACCAGTGGGCGATCTTCAGTGCTAAGTGAATGCAGTGTCCTTGGATCTCCGCCAAGCAGTTTTGTCCCCTTGAACGTGAAGTTAACATTGCGGCTTTATTGAAATCTGCACTAAATAAGTATCTAATCCAATTATTACTGGAATTGGTTACAGAAAATTTCTTCACGGTGCATTTGCAGCTACACATATAGCTAATGAATTCTTGCCGAGCTGGCACGGTCAGTGGTGGGCACCACACAGAACGTCTGAGCGCCCTGTCAGTGCAAGTCTGATGTCCGGGCACCTGGCTTTTTAAGGGCAGGGGTGATGGTTTAAGCCACTCCCACTTTCCCTATTGGAACTCCGAAAAGATGTTCATACTGTGACATTATCTGGGACTTTATTTCCAGGTGAGCCTTGAGCAACACAGGTTTGAACTGCACAAGTCCATTCATACATGGATTTTTAAAAATAAATATGGTCCCTGTGATTTCATTTTACAGATCTTTAACTGTGGAGAAGTGTGTGTTTGAGTAGAGATCACAGTATGTGGAATCCGAAGAGCTAGGGTTTGAATCCGGATTCTATCCAAACTGCTTCAGCTTCCTGCCCTTGGGGGTCATTTATCAATTCCTTTGTTTTTGAGGCAGAGGAGTACATGTATTTCCTGCTGCACCTGGTGGGCGTTGGGGAGAGTGTTCAACACCCTTAACCTCTGTGCTGTTCAAAGGTCAACTGTCTGTTATAAAAGGTTGAGACAATAGCTGGGGTGTCAGGATGCGCGAGTTCCACCGTAACTTGCATATTCCTAGCTCTTGGTCTTTAGCAAGTTACTCAGGCTCCCTGCGCCTCCATCTTCTCATCTATTATAGGGGTACAATAGTATAATCCTCCTAAAATTGCCGTCAGGATGACATGAGATCATATACGGGTTTAGACGAGTGTCTAGCACCTGGGATGTGCTCAGCTGAGGCTCGCTGCTGCTGTTTGGTTGTCACGATTTGGCCTTTTCTTGACATGAATTCAATCCTAAACACAAATTCACAGTGAGGGGAGGGTATAGCCTAGTAGTGGAGTGTGTGCTTAGCATGCACGAGGTCCCCTCCAGTACCTCCATCAAAATGAATAAACCTAATTACCTTCCCCCCACAAAAAATAAATAAATAAAACTAATTTTTAAACAAGTCAACAAGAACAAAAATTCTTAAAAAAAAAAAGTTTCAAACACGGACACTTCTGATGGTTGAACTCCAGCGCCCGCATCTTCCTGCAGCCTTGCTTTGTAGATTCTTCCTATATTGCATAGAATTAACCACTTTGCTCTGCGTCCAGCCGTGCCCTGTGCAATCTTCCATTACTGAAGATATAAACATCTCCTGCCTTCCTATGTTGCTCTCCACCAGCTAAACCCAGGTTCCTACTGTCAGAGGTGAATCCTGACTAGTCTTTGTACCCCAGTGTCTGGCACAATGCCCAGCAGAGTTGTGGGCAAATTCTAAGAGAAAGAAAAGGGAGAGGAAGAAGGAGGAGGGACAGGAGGCACTCCCACACTCCCGGCTTTTCCAGGGAGATTTATAGTTTTTGCAGGGGGTAGGTCCTAAGGTTTATTTATTTTTTAAATGGATGTCCTGGGGATTGAACCCATGACTTTGTGTATGCTAGATACGTGCTCTACCACTGAGCTATATACCCTCCCCCGCGACTTCTATTTTGAAGGGAGCCCAAACCTTATAAATAAGGCACTGATGGTGGACCAGTAGCTGCATCTGGCAGGAAGGGGCTGTGGGGGTGGAGTGGGCGCAGCAGGTGGTGTCCAGAAGCCAGCCTGCTCCGGCTCCCAAGAGCCCGGTACACATGACTCTTCCCAACTCATTCTCATTTGGGGAGCTTGAAATCCTTCCACGGCGGGGGAGCGTTTTTACCACTGCAACTTTCTCAGGAGCCACCTCTCTCAGCACACCACCGGCCACAGAGTTTCTCTGTGACTTTGAAAGCAATGAAATTTTACATCCCGAGGGACAGAAGACTGCTCGGGGGCACAGAGGGACTCTGAAAGCAGAGCCACCATCTGCCCAGGCTGAGGTCGGCCCTGGGTGGGTGCCAGTCCTCTGTGCATCACAGCCCTGGCCCCAGTGTGCCTCTGGGGACCACATCTTTATCACCCTTATCAAAAGTCATCATGAAAGCACCCAGGGAGATTTTCCTCTCGCGGCTGTTGATTGCTTCTAATCTGTTAAAAGGAGGCTAAGAATAAAATTCGTCGTGTTAATGACTTGCTAGTCATAAAGCCAAACAATCGAATGGACTATTTGCTTAATATTTTCATGAGAGAATGTGCACGTGACCCTGAAGCTTCGTGCCAGTTACACTGCTATTTACATGGAGACTGGGGACAATTAGATCATTTATCTCACTTCGTCACTAGTCCCCCTTTCTCCCGGCTTTCCCCTCCCTCTTCCCCAAAGAAATGAAAAAACGTTTTCATTATAAACTGCTATCTGTTGGTGAAAGCAGCTATTTTTAAAAAATGATGTCACAGTGTCTAGAATGCTACATTGTTCTGGTTTCAGAAAGCACTCAATGGAGTCTTTAGTTCTAGCTGTTTCCACACGTTAACTGAACACAGAGTAACCTCCCCTCCTCATCCCGCATCTTCTTTTATTTTCATTTTCAGAACTGTCATTTGACACCTAGGAAAACTTCTGTTAAGTTTATGTTTTTTCCTAGGCTTAAAATAATACACATTTTCTTAGATTGTGTAAGGATATAATCATCTCCATCCTTTATAGGACTTCCAGTTACCATCTTTGTAACTCCAACTCAGAACTTTCCTGTTACATAAGCATGTATTTATATATTTAAGCAGCTTTTACTTGTTCCACAAAACCTGAATAAGCCTCAAACACTGAATTATTTTCTGTAGGAAATCTTCAGGAATAGCCAGCACATTTTTAAAAATTTTGCAAAGAGAAATAGAATAACTTAACCAAAAAAAAAGAGACACTAGCAACAAATATTTATTATCTGCCTGTATAGAAATGGAAAATTGTTTTTAGAGGTCTGTTTTCCAGCCCTATTCTTTTAAACAATGAGAAGAATAAATTGCACTTTTGCAAGAACAATGTTTTATGTGAGAAAAACAAATAAACTTCAAATTTAACCTTAGCTGAGAAAATAATCTCAGCGCCTTGAATGAGTGTGACCCAGATACTGTGTGTAACAGGCAGGGCCTCAGTGTTTCTGAGACTCCAGCAATGCGCGTATTATAGGCATGAACGACTGATAAATTGCATTAGTTCTGTGACAGGGAATGAGGGATATCCTGGAACACTCACAAGCCAGTCAATTAACCTTGCCTGAATCCCCCACAGTGTGCTTCAGCTTTAATTCACCACACTTCCTCTGCTGGCCCCACACGCATGCGTGAGGAAGCACCATCCACCTGACTCCATCACCCAGACAGCTGAGTGCTGCTCAGTCCCTGAGCATCCTGGTGCTACGTCTCCTGCGCTCGCAGCGCACCCAGCGTCCCTTCCGTTTCCCAGTCACTGCAGCGGCTGTTTCCACCTTTACCTGTTCTCCGCAAGCCTCCTTCAACACCATAGACTACAGTCTATCTCGGTTCCCCCTCCCAGACCTTGCACAGTGTCCCCGCTTCCTCCCCATCCACCTAAAACCCTCCCACTCGGCCCCTGCTCTTGCTGCTCCCGTTCAGCCACAGCGGAAGAGGTGAAGAGTTACCTTAACAAAGACTCGACCCTCCATGGAGTAGACACTCAAGGAAGATGTCTTTTAAAAAGGATCTGAACAGACTCAAAGACATAGAAAACAAACGTCTGGTTACCAAGTGGGGAAGGGGGTGGCGGGAGGGATAAATTAGGAGTTTGGGATTTGCAGATAGACACTACTATCTATAAAACAGATAAATAACTCTTACTGTATAGGACAGGGAACTGTTTTCAGTATCTTGTAATAACCTATAATGATAAAGAATATGAAAAGAATATATATGTGTAAGTGAATCACTATGCTGTACTCCAGAAACTAACACAACATTGTAAATCATGTATTCTTCAATAAAATAAATAAATAAAAATTTAAATAATTTAAAAATTAAAAAAAAAGGAACTGAACTCTGGATCTGACCAACCCACCTCTCAGAAACCTCACAGCATCTCCAGTCACCTGTCTTTTTGTTGCAGAAAATCCTGCCCCTTTCAGCCCACGTCCTCCTCAGGTTAACATGCTGCTTCTCTCCATACTGAAAATTCTTGATCCCACGGCAGAGCGACCTGCCCTCCTCGCTCCATCCCATACTTCCCATCACCTCACCTCCGGAGTGCACGCAGCACCGCACTGACACAGCTCTTGCCGAGGTCACCTCCACGGCGCTGAGGCCACCTGCTCACCTCCTCATCTCCCTCCAGGTCCTCCTGGCATTGACACAGGCGGCCACACATCCCTAAGAAGTCTCCTCTCCTCAGCCTTCCACATTTTCACATTTCCAGCCCCTGCTGTAGGCAGTCTTCTTGTCCACCAGCCGGTGAGTGTCCAGCTTCCTCAAAGTTCTGCCCACAACCCTCCTCTTTTCTTCCTCACCTGCACATCCATGGCTTTAAATACCACCTCAAGCTGAGCAGTCACACGCCTGTATTTCCAGCTTCTGTTTCTCGCCTGAGCTTCGGCCTTAGATCTCCCACTATCCACTGGACATAATGTCTTGGATATCCCGCGGGCCCTGAACGCTCAACAATGGAGGCACCGTGGTAAGTGGATGAAAGCAAGCAGTCCGCCGTAGACCAGTTCTAGCGTGAACTTTGCCACCGATTAGCTGTGGGGCTTGGATACGTAATCTCACTGAAACTCAGTCCTCCTCATCGGTAAAATGGTGGATAAAAATAGCTCAGCTCTTAAGGTGAGTAAGTCAATTCATGTGAAGTCCTTGGCATGCTGCCCGGTATATGGTGGCAGGGCTCAGAAATGTGAGTTATGATGGTGAGGATTAAATGAGACAGTCCGTGTACAGCACCTGGCCCACAGTAAGTACTGACTAAGTGTTGTCTAGTATTATTACCTCCCAGCCTGAGCTGATCTCCCCAGCCCCCTCTGTCTCACTCTGACAAGACTGCTCCTCGGCCAGCACGTCCTCCTTCGGCCAATGGGGCTCTTCTCTCCCATTTCCCTACCCCGTGGCTGAGCAGTCACCAAGGCCTGGCTGCTCTACTGTATTACCCCCTAATTGCTCTCTAATCAGTCCACCTCTTCCACCCCGTTCCATCCCATCAGCGTCTCCTTCCTGGATTACCTCCCTGCCTCCGGTCCTGCCCCTGGCCAATCCATTCTCCACACTGCAGCCAGAGTGATTAGTCCAAGGTGCGCATCCAATCATGTAATTTCCCTGAGGGCTTCGCATGGCCCTCAGGCTAAAGTCCGATGCTCTTAATTGGATTACAAAGCCATTTAGAGTGGACTTTGCTTTCCTTTCCTGAGTCAACTCCCAAGCTCACACTATTTTCAGTCTCTGCTTTCTCTGGCCTCTGTGTCCTGTACATTCTTCTCAAACCTCCTCACCTGGCCCACCATCTCGTGCTTGTCCTTTAACTTATAACTTGGATGAGACCTCCTCCAGAAAGTTTATCTGACTGTCCCCAGGCTAGAATAGGTGTTTGCCCCAGTTTACTCTCCAAGAACCACGTAGATGCTTCAAAGTTATAATTATTGTACTGTTATAATTGCCTGTTTATTCCCCTCCCTCTTACCTTTAGACCATAAAAATCACCAAATAATGGTTGAATGTGTATAAGGGTAACAAACGAACAGCTGTCCTTCTTTCTGAATGGCCTGTGACACTGTTGACTCTCACCACAATATGCGTGGCCCTTTTTCCAACCTCTCCCTCACAGCCTATGTGCAATGCACTGGACTGTACAGGTGGGAGATCAGGAGAGCTGAGTGTAAGCTCTGTCCATCATTGACTAGCCGTGCAATCTTGGAAAAGCCACTGAAGTGTTTTGAGCATCAGTTTCCTCATTTTAAAAGCAAGGTCAGTATCCCCTTCCTCTTGGATTGCTGGGAAACTCAAATAATGCATAGAAAGGTGCTGTGTAAACTGCAGATTGCCACATGGTACCAATACCAACTATTTTAGAGGGGCGATTCTTGGTTTGCCCTCTTTCCTTCCTGAGGCTCTCTCTCCCTTTCCCCTCCTCCTCTTTTTCCCATTCCTGCAAGAGTTACCCAAGACTTGGTGACAATGGTTCTCAGAACACCCAGGGTCAGGAGGTTACCAACTGTTGAAGGCAAGTATGGAAGAGCTGGAGCTGGTCAACCAGGCCCAGTCAGAAGGGACACTAACTCCTTGAATAGTGTTGCCTCATCACTTCTTCCTGGGGTCCTCATTTTCCCCCATCCTTTAGAGGCTGGGGGAGTTGCACATAGAATTTCTAGGGTGGTGTGTTGCTTCCCAACTATAAATACACTAAATTATTATCTTCCAGAGACTCCTATAGGACCTTCCCCTTCTCTGAGTCAAATCCTTCTCCAACAACTAATGCAGAATCTAAGATGAAAAGTTGGGGATTTGGGGGTTCCTATTGAGGCAAATGCAATAACTTGAGACAAAAGAAACTAAGCACTTTGAAACATTGAATATGTGCCAGGAAAGCCACATATTTTTATTTCATTTACTCTTTGCAACAACTGCAGAGGTGCTATTATTTTCCTTTTTTTATAGACAGGAAAACTAAGTTTCAGAGACGTTTAGTAACTTGCCCAAGAATATGCTGTGGTTAAGTGTGAATTCAGATCCAGTTCAGACTCCATATCCCAAGCTTCCAACAATAGAAAAAGCATTTAGTTCATTCACTCTCAAGTTTACCAGTCGTTCAGAATTGCTTTCCACTCCCCACTCTCTTCTATTGTGGGTCCCAAACCCACCCTAACCCTATGTAACCTGAATATAATACAGAAATATTCTACTTAAACTGTAAGTTGACTACGGGCTATGGGAAATCATGCCAAGAAGCTAGAATCTTGCAAGTGGTCTAAGAGGATCGCCAGCTCTCTGCAGCCACAGCCACTCTCTGTAATAACGCCATTATTCTTAGAAATCGTGATGTAGTGGCTAAGGAGCAAGCAAGTGGTCAGAAGAAGACAGGGAAAGAGAGGAAGAGGAGGAAAAAGAAGAGTTTTTCAGTGTGGCCCAAGGCTTGAGATGGTGGTCAGCAAAGCATTCATCCACTGCTGCCAAAGTCACAATGCAGTTAACCAAGTGGAGTGTCAAAGACCATTAAATAAATTAGAAATTCAGAAAAGGGGAGTTCATTTAAGACAGGATAACCGCAGAAGTCTTCAGCTGGCCAGGCATCATGGCAGATTTTTTTTATTCTTTACTCCTGTCTGGCGTGATTGCCTTATTATGTACCTTTGCGGGAACCCCCAGCAAGACACAGAATCTGTTTCCCCACCTCTCTGAATTGGAATGGTCTCAGGATCTGATTTGACCAAAAGAATGTAGAGAGTGACTTTGTGCCAGTTCTAAGTCCGGGTTCCAAGAGACTCAGTCTCTCCGAACCCTCTTGGTGCCGCGGGGGTAAGCCTGTGCTAGCCTGTTGGATGAGGACAAACGTATTCCCGGGTGGCCCACATCCCCCCAGCCAATGGCCAGAATATCCCACTGCTGACCCAAGCTGCATAACAGAGTCCGGGTGAGAACTCCTGGAGCCTGGATTCCCAGCCTCATCCTGGCCCAGCATAAATTTGCTGATAAGCAAATTGGGAAGTAAATAAGTGGCGACCGTTTCAAGCCTCTAGCTTTCGATGTGGTTATTATGTAACTATAAGCACTTCAGAGCTCAGTTTGAGTTTCATTTTCCTCATCTGTAAAACCGGAATCATAATTTCCACCCCCTTCCCAAGCGTGTAGAGCCACTAAGCAAATAGGAGGTCTTCAATAAATGTTGCCTTGGAATAAATATAAAAACCTACAAACAAGAAAAGTTTCATCCATTAGAGGGTATCTCTCATCATCTGTATCTCTGATCTGGAGAAATACAGCCCTCCTGCTTGCAAGCCTGGCATGTCCTCAGATGTTCTGCCAGGGTTGCATGAACCAAATTCAGCATTCCCAATTACTAGATCTAATCAGTTCAGCAGCAGGCGGATTTTGCAGGATTGAACCGTTCAACGTGCAAGCCCGAGTGAGTTTTAAGGATGACAGATTGATTTTTGCTTCCTGAAAACAAATTTAAATTGATGAGACCTTAATGAATTCTTTCTCCCATTCCTGGGGGGTGGGGGTTCCCATAATGCTTTAATCGCACTGTGAATAAGAACTGTTTGCCAAGCTCTCTGATGCTGAGAAGGCACTGGGTTTCCCCTGCTGAAGAATCGTGTGCTTGTTCAGTGAGAGCGGTTCCAGGGTCTAATGGCAACTGACTGTTTCCACTTTAATTGTCAAGGACTCTCTCTCCAGCTTCTCAGAAGTCAACCAACTAACAAGAATTTATTTAGTCCAAGTTATCTGTACCATCTAGGTGCTTGATGGGGAGTGAGAGAGTAGAATCCATAGGCTCTCATTCATTCATTCATTCATTCAACAAATACTAACTGAGCACCACCTCTGTTCAAAGCACGAAAAGATTTGGGGTACAACATTAAGCAAAACAGTCAGAAAAAAATCCCTGACCTCCTAGAGGTATTCTATTTGGGAGAGACAGATTTAAAAAAAAAAAACAATAAATCTAATGAATGATTAAATTTTTTAAGATGTAAGAAAGTTTTAAGTGCTGCAGAAAAACTAGAATGGAGTAAGAGGATTAGGAATGTGGAGTGGACTATGAATATCAATTTCAGGGGCATCTTGTCAACCTCAGTTGATTTAAAACCATGCAGCCCGCACTGAGTTAGGGATAGCAGCTGAGATGGAGAAAGCAACTGTGGGTCCAACAGAAAAGGGAGACCAAGGAAATCTGAAGAGGTGCATAATGTATCTCTAACACAGCACTGATGTGCTGGAGCCAATTCAGAACAGCTCACTACACCCAGCTGGGCAGATTCCTTCCCAGTTCGGTGTTCAGTGATGTCATGTCGGTAGTTTGCAATTGGTCATGATGAGGATATTTACACCATGGAAGATGGCAAATCCTACATATCAGGGCTTTAAAAAAAAAAAAAAAAAGAAAAGGGCTGGTTGTTAAGCATTTCTTAGCATACCACTGAGTAGATCCCACCTCCAGCCACACCCTAGGAGGGGTGCAGATGTTTGCCCTTTAACAAGAAGCATAAATGGCAATTCAGTGTAATGTACTTATGGGGAGAGGTCACTATGGCTAAGTTTCAGGGAAAAGCTTTTGGAAGACAGTCTTTTGATGGAAGAGCTAGGTCAAATTTGCATAACCAAGAGGAAAGAGAGGACAGGGTGGGTAAAAGAGGAGGATTGCTGGAGAATTGGGGCTGACATGGTAGAGAATTCAGCTGACAAACCAACACCAAACTGACACTGAATTCAGCTTCTAACAAGGTGGGATGGGATGCTTTCCAAAATTGAACTAAAATTATCTTGTCTTTCACGCCCCCACCAAAATCATTCCTAGCTCTCAGAAAGCTTTGCAAACCTTGATGAACATGGTCCACGTGTATCTTTAGGAATAGAATGTGGGATCCGCATCTGCTTGATTGGAGTGCTCTAAATCTCTCTCCATGGAAACATGAGCGGTAAACAGAAACTAGAAAGCTGAATGTCTGGGTTCTTTCCCCGTCTCCCCTAGCTTCTTGGCTTGATAACATCAGGCAAGTTATCTCAATGCTCCATTTCCCCACTTTTAAATTATCAGTTCGTATTCTTCACTCATTGGTAGATAAACATGTACAGCATCATCTTTGGGAAATATTCCAAGCTCTTTTAAGAAAGATATAAACAGTTACATGCTTATGAGAAGTGGAATCATATTCTTTTTATTCCAAATATGAACATAAACATCCTTGAGAAGCTCAAAAGGGAGAAAGATCTCTATTAAATGTTTCCTTTGCCAGGAAAGCCTTTTCCTTTCAAAGTACTCCTCCTCCAGACCATAAATTTACAAAAGGCATTCCCACACCAGGCGGTGGTTAAACTGGTTCAGAGTATCATCAAGCTATTCAGCTGTAGGAAGGACAGGGTGTGACAGGGATGTCCTATTCAGGTGCCATGGTTCACATGACATTGACTCTCTCAAATTCAACCGCCAACTCAGCATCGTCCTTGTGTGACACTCCAGCCCTGGAGGAGTCCAGCTTAATTTCAGCTTACCCCGGTGCCTCGGGCATGGTGGGAGAAACACACCTCTTGGCAGATTGGCTGCCCTTTAAATTCTTGATCAGCAACCTCAAACGGGCGTTCCAGCCCCACTCAACCAGGTTACTGTGCTTTTATAATGTGACTTTTATCCTCCTCCCCACAAAAATTACTTTATATCTCTTCCACATCTCCCTCCACCATCAGCTAATAACTATCTCAGTCAGTGTGGGCTGCTCCAACAAAAATACCATAGACTAGGTGGCTTAAATAACAAATGTCAATTTCTTACAGTTCTGGAGGCTGGGAAGTCCAAGATCAAGGTGCTGGTAGATTCCGTGCCTGGTGAGGGCCCTCCTGCTGGTTTGTAGATGGCTGGCTTCTGGCTCAGTCCTAACACAGAGGAAAGAGAGAGGAAGCAAGCTCTCTCTTGTCTCTTCCTCTTCTTCTTCTTCTTCCTCCTCCTCTCCTTCTTCTTCTCTTTTGTGGGGGAGGTGATTAGGTCTAGTTATTTAATTATTGTTCTAATGGAGGTAGTGGGAATTAAACCTCGGACCTTGTGCATGCTGGGCCTGCACTTGAGCTGTATCCTCCCCTCTCTTGTTTCTTTCTAAAGAGCCCTAATCTTGACATGAGGGCTCCATTCTCATGACTTAATCACTGCCCCAAAGTCCCAATTCCTAATACCATCACACTGGGGCTTAAACTTCAACTTATGAACTCAGAGGAGACACTAACATTCAGTCCATAGCACTACTTTGCTTTACTCCTAATTTACAACATAGAAATCACCCAACAAAACTTTCCTCACCTTCCCACTTCTAAGTCTACAGACCTACCTGCCCATACATCCATTTCTTCTCACTTTTCTTGCAAATAATAGTCTCTTCTCTTCCCAGAACCCAATTCCTCCAGGCAAGTTGTCCATCTCATCTCCCCAAACAGTTGGAACCCAGACCATTGTCCATCACCTCTCTTCCCTTCATCTTCAAACTCTTCAAACTCAAACTTGATTATCCTTGTGACGATTCTAAGATGTGCTAGTAACTGTCATCTTTCACTTTTAACTCTTTATTTTAAACATATGTGTGTGGGTGAATGCATATGCATGTGTGTGTATGGAGGGAGAAAGTGAGGGAGAGAGAAAGAGAGAATGTACACGGGGCAAAGTGTTAAAAGTTGTTCAATCTGTCAAGCAAAATGATCAAGTCACAGGGGAGAGAAATCAGGCTGGCCTCCAACTTCTCTGCAGCAACACTCGGTGCCAGAAGGTTGGGGCACAATGCTTAAAAGATCTCCAAGGAAAAAAAGTGTTACTCAAGAATTCTGCTGTCCAGCCAAATTATCTTTCAACTGTAAAGACCACAGATAGTCTTGAACAGGAAAGAATTCAGACAATATCCACATTCTATGAACCTTTCCTTGAGAAAAGTACCAGAAGATGAATCTCAGCCAACCAAGAGATAATGGGGAAAATTATGAAGAAAAAGATTGGCAGCAAGTTTTGAATACATTTACTGTAGACTGAAAGTAAAATAATTCTACACATTAGAATGATTTGAAGGGATGTGAAAAGTACGTGTCCTGACAAGATATAAACAATGAAATTAACAAATTTTGGAAAAGAAGAGAGAAAGGAGGTGGGAGGTAGCACATGTTCATGGACTGCTACATCTGTAACAACTGGAAGTCAAAAAACATTCCTCAAAATGGACAGGCCAAGGGATAAATTAACTATTTTTAAGATTAAAAAAAAAAAGTTGTTGAATCTGAGTGAAGGGTTTATTGGAGTTTTGTGTCATTCTTGCAACTTTTCTAGAAGTCTGAGATTATTTCAGATGCCACTTCCTCAGAGAGGGCTTCCAAACTACCAAATCTGAAGTCGTTACATAGTACTGTTTTCTCTCCTAGTAGCCTGTCCTTTTCATTTATAGAATTTACTGTATCTTGGAATTCTATATGTACAGCAGCCATCTCTGCTGTGTTTAATCCATGCCTTAGACGTGACAAAATGTGTCTGAAAGACTGATGGCAGTGGACCCAGGGCTAAGACAAGGCAGGCAAAGCATTCTCTTTGAACACAGAATTTACAGGGTCACCAACAAGTCAGAAATCAAGAGAAACCATGTTTTAATATAAAATACTAACTAGACAAAAACAAGGCAAAAAAAAAAAAAAAAAAAAAACACCATGATGAACTAAAGTCACAATTTTAAATCAAGACAAGATCCAAAGCTTTACTTTCATGACACTGCCTCACTCACCTTACCCTAATCCTGATGTTATTTCCAATAAAACTTTATTTATAAAACCAGGCAGCCATAATTCACCATTCATTTTTTTAACATTTTTTTTAATTGAGTTATAGTCACTTTACAATGTGGTATCAAATTCCAGTGTAGAGCACGATTTTTCAGTTATACATAAACATACAAATATTCATTGTCATATTTTTTTCACTGTGAACTACGCCAGGATCTTGTATATATTCCCCTGTGCTATACAGTATAATCTTGTATATCTATTGTACATTTTGAAACCCCAGTCTGTCCCTTCCTACCCCTGCCCCCTTGGGAACCACAAGTTTGTATTCTATGTCTATGAGTCTGTTTCTGTTTTGTATTTATGTTTTGTTTTGTTTTAGATTCCACATATGAGCGATCTCATATGGTATTTTTCTTTCTCTTTCTGGCTTACTTCACTTAGAATGACATTCTCCAGGAGCATCCATGTTGCTGCAAATGGCGTTATGTTGTCAGTTTTTATGGCTGAAGAGTATTCCACCATTCATTTTTAAAAGTATCAGTCTCAGTTTCTGAAGCTTTTGGTGCTCCCTTAAAAAAATTTGCCTCACTCTGGTCCCAGCCCTGGGGGGACTCCTCTACCATTTTCAGGAAGTTCTGCTAGGGAGCCTCCAGGAAACGAGTTGAGGTGAACATTGTTCAAAGATAATGGGCTAGCCTTGAAGAGGAGGGGCAGTTCTGAGCTCAGCACAGTGTCTGTCACTCAGACCGCTGCTTCACCTGGTTGACTTAAGCACCCCTCCCTTGTGGTTCCCCAGCACTCAACGTATACTTTGCAAGGAGCATATGCATGTATTACCCTTCACTGAAACTATGTATTTATAGACTGTGTGCTCCTTGAAGGCCAGGTTGCCTCTTTATCCTTAATGATAGTGTCTGAGTTATTGTAGATGTAATGGGGTGCTTGGGGGTGCAGAACCTCACATTTTTATACATGTGATAAGACATTAACTGGTGGGCTGAGTGGGCTCAGTCCCACTGAATGCCCCTCAGCCCACAGAGCTGTTTGGTGGTGGTTCTTGTTTGGAGGGGGTAAGAGGAAAGCAAATGAATGACTGAACAAAGCATTCAAAGGCCCTTTGAGGAGCAAGCAAATGGATTCAGACCCCCAATTCCTTTGTTTTTGAAGTTCAACATTATTAGAAACTCTCTGATGGAGTGGATGCTGGTGGAAGAGTTCCCAGAGATGCATTCCCACAGAGAGAAGAACCTGAACTGGTGGCCGGGACTTACGTTCCCAGGGGAGAGCTGGTTCCCAGAAGGGTGTGGATGCCGTGACATACCTCCAGATCCAACCTCCTTGGCATCAGGGTCATGATGCCTAAACATGTAAGTGTGGATTTAAAAAGCTCTAAATTTGGAGTCCAAATTTGAGGCACTTCTACCACTCATGAGAGGTCTGGACAAGCAAACCATCCTCAGCATGATGGACGAGCATCCGTAGTTGTGAATGGGACCAATTTTTACAGCAAAAGTGAGGTTCAACCTCAGCAGCACACTGATTCCACCGCTGTGTTCCCTGCCTGGCAGAACCAGGGCTAGCCTAGCTTTGGGGGCTGAACTGGTCTAATGCTCTCAGACAAATCAGAGATGCCTCAAGAGGGAGAAGCTGTATTTCCTGCTAAGTTGGGCATGTTGGATCTTGAAGGATTCATTGACAAAATAGAAGAGATGTGCTCACATTTGCACACCCAAGTTCTGACCCAGGTCATGCTAGCTTCAGTAGACATTCAATAACAGTCTGATGAATGAATGCGTGTTGTAATCTCTTCTGCCCCATTGTCTGGGTCCATCTTTTCCCCTAGAGCATACCAGTAGAAGGTATTTAATCTCTAATAAGAGGAGAAGAGGCTAGGTGATGAGAAAGGAGGAAAAGATCTCCTGGAACAATGATGATTTTATCTACCAGCTACCAACCTCCATTAGATGAAAAAAGTTTCTATCTTTTTCAATATGGACTATGTATTTACATACCATCTTTCCTCAAATCAGCAAATATTTATTGTGCACTTATGCAAAGTGCACCTTTGCTCCAAAAAAATTGCCTATTAAAGCATTTAGAATTCATTCTCAGTCATGCTTCATTGCCATGCAGGATGAATCAGACAGAGATTTGCATCTCTCTGTGTTATCAAGTAAAGAGGTTACAGTAGAATAGAGCCCACTTATTTGAATACCCCAGATTTTCTTCTTTGTTTAGACACACAAAGCTTTTTTCACAACCAGTAATATTCTTGGTACCATAAATATGTAAGGATCTAAGAGGGACAGACCCAGGTTTCATGGACTCTCAAGCTTACATAAATTAAGGGATTCAGAACGTCACATTTTGTACATGTGATGGAGAAAAAGTACAGAATTAAAATTGGATATAAAATGAATATTTAATTCAAATAAGAAAATAAATCACAACAAATAGCAGCTTTTTAAAGCTGATACACCTAGGAAAGCTAATCAAAAAATCCAGAAAATGCAATGTAATACTTTTATCAATTTGCTGCCTAGTGGTCTTCTGTACTACATTTTTCCTAATTTTTCACTTCATTGTCTTTGATCCCTTCTTCACCTGATGATTTTGTAATATAATTTATGGAGAGAATGGAAAGGTAAATCCCTCTTTTTTCCTAGCATTTCTTTGAAATATTTGTTTATTATGATAATTCCAATAAATACATTCAATAAAATTATTAAAATTAAAATTTAATAAAATTATTGAATTTTAAAAGTCCTTTATGATATTTCTTTCATATGAACAATAGAATTTGGCAGAATTTCCCAGGCTTAATTTTGATTCCACATTTCAAGGCTTATTTCTCTTCCATCCTCCCCATGCTTTGGGGCTGGGTGTGGTGGGACACATTTGTATCATAAGTCCTCTGGCCCCATACCTTCATGTCACCACACTTGGATGGCCAGCAATGACGTAAGTAGACTTGAAAGTGATTGTGAGCCAAAGAAATATATCCCACTAAACCCAGATTCAATCCCATTAATGCTGAAAATCAAGTTCCCTTTAACTGGATCCCAAAATGCCCATGGCCGTTCCAACACCACCAACGGGAGGGGAAATATGACAGGGGGCCAGACCAATGGAATGGGCAGCAGTCCAAATCAACTATAGCTTTTCAAGATGTCTTAATTTTGAAAATTTTACTCAAGTGAAGGACCTTGAATGCTTCGGTAGGGCCCCCACAGGGTCTTGAAAGGGAACAGCCCTGAGGCTCAAGCTCCTTTAGTTTGACTGTAAGTCCCCCTCTGTAGTTCTGGACCATCAGCCCCTACCCCACCCCCAGGTCTAGGTGATTAGAGATTCTTGGCACCAACTGGACCAACAGTCAATTTCTCCACCGACCTCACCTTTCCCACATTCCTGGCCCAGTTTCTGCAAAGGTACTGCTTTGTCCCTACCGTCTACCATACGCTTGACCGTTCTTTTTCCCCTAGAGTTCTCACCATTAACCCTAGCATGGTGGTAGGTCCACTTTGTTATGGGAAGACCAGTCCATCCAAGATGATCACAGCCCACTTGCTGGACTCTGAAGACCAGCTGCCCCATACTCTCCCCTCAGTTGTACTTGACTTGCTGGATTATGACCGAATTACCTCCTCTTTGAAATGCTTTGAACTATTGTTTATAGATCCATCATCTCAAAGTTTTCCTAATCATGACACTCAACATATTAATGAATGGCATTCAACTCATATCTTCTCAAATTTTCTACGGTACGAACTATTGACCATCTCTTCTTAGAAACTCTTTCCTTTGGTTTTCATGCTGCCTACACCCTCACCTACATCTCTACTTCTCAGTTTTTTCCCCTGGTTTCTTTCCCTAATAATTCCTTAAATTTAGGCTTTCTTGGTCCTCTTCTTCCAACGAATCTCCCTTACCTTTAATGACAACCTCTAGAGATGACTCCTAAATATACATCTGTGGCTCGGATATTTCTCCCAATCTCCTGACTGTATTTTCCAACTAGTTTATAGGCATCTCACATACATAGTTTCAAACTCCACACCTCAGAACTGAACTCCTTATCTTCACCCATCAAATGCTCTTTCTCATGTGCCCCACCCCCCATCCCCCCACTTCCATTCATTGCCTGAAAACTCACCCTGGGCTAGACAGCTCTATTTTTCTCCCTCTATCCTTCAGCAAACCTATTAGATCAAACCATGTTGAGTCCAAGTCCACAACATCTCTCAAACCTGTCCCTGTCCAGTCGGTGTCCATGGCCATCTCCCGAGTCTAGGCCATCAGTTCCTTGCAGGCAGACTTTCACGGTGGTCCCCTAATTGATTTCCCTGCCTCAAGGGTTCCTCAGTCTAATTTTTCTTGCATACTGTTAACTTTCATTCTTCTGCGTCACAGATCCGTTCACGTCATTTTTCTGTTAAAAAAAAACTTTTATACTTAACAAAGAAAGTTCAGACTCCTGGATATGGCCTTGAAAAATCTCCATAATACGCCACCAACTTAACTTCCCAGCCTTACCTCCCACATAAACTCCTATGTACATCACGATCCAGCCACCTAACCATGCTGGCCCTCCCAGCACCACCAGCTCCATGCTTCCCCTCTCCTCCCAAACCACCCTCTCATCCTTCAAACCAACCAATCTTCTTTTTTTCCCCTCCAGTTTTATTCAGCTGTAACTGACATACAGCACTGTATAAGTTTAAAGTGTACAGCATAGTGACTTACATACATCATGAAAGGATTATCACAATAAGATTATGGAACATCCATCATCTCATGCAGCTACAAAATAAGAAAAAAAGAATATTTTTTCTGTTGTGATGAGAACTCTTAGGACTTACTTTCTTAGCAATTTTCATACATACCATACAGCAGTGTTAATGATATTAATCATGTTGTATATTACATCTCTAGTAATTATTTGTCTTATAACTGGAAGTTTGTACCTTTTGACCACTTCCATCCAATTCCTCCTCCTTCTGCTCCCTTCAAACCAACCAATCCTCTTAACTCAAGACAATTATTCTCTCCTCGGGCTACAGCATTGGTCTGAAAGTATGTCAGTTTGGATGAAGGTTTATGGTTCATAAACATTTAGATGGAGACCTCTCTTCCCCATGAAGCTGTGAGTTTTCCAAGCGCAAGTAGTGGGTCTTTCTCCTACTTGTTTTTCTTCATTCCTGGCATTGTGCCTTTCCTCCAGAAACTCACGGTCATGGTGAAGGCTATAGTTTCGAATCCTTGAGGACAGTGTGACTCACAGTGGCATGGCCAAACTGCTCAGTAGAAAAGACTCGGGTTTGCCATCAAAGATACCCATGTTCAAAACCAAACTACACTATCCTTTAATGGTACAACTTTGGGCAAATTCCTTAATCTACTTCTGACCTCAGTTTCCTCATTAGTAAAATTGGAATAATCGTAACTTTACGAAGCTTAAAAGACATAACAGGTACAAGAGTATTTGGACCTGGAAGTCTCTCAAATATCAATCTGACTTCATGCTGTCACTGCTAAGCCCATCTCAACTTTTTGTTTTTGTTACAGTTTTTTGGCGAGGAGTAATTAAGTTTATTCATCTCTTTATTTAATGGAGGTACTGGGGCTTGAACCCAGGACCTTATGCATGTTAGGCATGCACTCTACCACTGAGCTACATCCCCTCTTTTGTTTTTGTTTTTGATGGGACACATACCACAATCCAAAATTACCTTGAAATGAAAAACACTTCAAAAATCTTTAAAAATCACAGTAAGGGAATAAAACTAGTAGCTAACAGATTAAGATGATAATAAGTGTTGTAAAACCCTTATTATAGTGCTAACCACATCACAGTGTAATAATTTGTTCCCTGTGTCTCTCCCGTGAAGTTCTCAAGGGAGAAGACTGTGACCTTTTGTCCCCAGCACCCAGCACAGTGCTCGGCATGGAGAAAGCTTTCAGTATATGTTTACTGTCTAACAGTTTCACAATCTTTCGCAAATTAAATTAGGCATACCCTTTGACCTGAATATTTCACTTCTAGGAATTTATCTTACAGATTCGCTTACCCGAGTACAAACAGAGAAGTCCAAGGAAATGTGGTTTGTGGTATTGTTCATAATATCAACCAAAAAAAACCCAAGCAAACAAAAGACTCCTCAAACATCCAAAATTAGAGGTCTAGTTAAATAAATACACACACACCAAGAAACACTAGGTAACACTAAAAACTATGCAGAAGACCTTTAGGTACTGGTGTGGAAAGGTGTCCAATATACATTGTTAAATGGAGAAAGCAACACATACACACAGGCCTCGCACATAGGCTTGAATATGCAAGAACAATTTCTTTTTTTTCAATGAGGTACAGTTAATTTACAATGTTGTGTTAGTTTCAGGTGTACAGCAAAGTGATTCAGTTATACATATATGTATATTATTTTTCAGATTCTTTTCTATTATAGGTTATTATAGGATATTGAATATAGTTCCCTGTGTTGTACAGTAGGTCCTTGTTTATCTGTTTTATATATAGTAGTTTGTATCTGTTAATCCTATGCTCCTGATTTATCCCTCCCCTTCCCCCTATGGCAATCATAAATTTGTTTTCTATGTCTGTGAGTCTATTTCTGTTTTGTAAATAAGTTCATTTGTATCATTTTTTAGATTCCACATATAAATGATATCATATGATATTTGTCTCTCTCTGTCTGACTCACTTCACTTCATATGATCATCTCTAGGCCCATCCATGGCATTATTTCATTCTTCTTATGGCTGAGTAGTATTCCATTGTAGATACATACCATATCTTCTTTATCCAATCATCTGTCGGTGGACATTTAAGTTGCTGCCAAGTCTTGGCTATTGAAAGTAGTGCTTCCATGAATATTGGGGTACGTGTATCTTTTTGAATTAGTTTTCTCCAGATATACGCCCAGGAATGGGATGGCTGATCATGCGGTATCTCTATTTTTAGCATTTTAAGGAACTTCCATACTGACATCCATAGTGGCTGCACCAATTTACATTCCCACCAACAGGGTAGAAGGCTTCATTTTCCTCCACAGCCTCTCCAGCACTTATTATTTTCAGCCTTTACAATGATGGCCATTCTGACTGGTGTGAGGTGATACCTCGCTGTAGTTTTGATTTGCATTTCTCTAATAATTAGTGATACTGAGCATCTGTTCATGGCCCGTTGGCTATCTGCATGTCTTTGAAGAAGCAAGAACAAATTCTTGAAGGGTATATGGGAACTGTTTATAGTGCTAACCTCTACAGAGTCGGACCAAGAAATCAGGAGAAAGAGGAAGAATTTCCACGTTCATTGTTTACCCTCCCATACAATTTGAGCTTTTACCATGAGCAGGAACTTTTTAGAAAAATTTAAATAATAAAGTAAACAAACATCAGCTGAACAATTCTACTATGCGCTTGTCTGGGTAGAATGTGTTTGCTTGATTACTAATTTCTATCAGCAGGATAAGGAAAGTGATATCTGAAGCCCCTTTCTTTTCCCTTGACGTGAGTTCAAAGACCATGGGAACAATTTCCGGAACAGTCGGTTGCACAGCAGGCATCTCTAGTGGTTTATCGATGTCACTAGGAGCTCCCGATGCACTTATAATCCCACTCGTAAGAGTCAGTTGTGGCTTGGTTCTCCGTGATCAATTACCAGCCCCGTCTTACACTCTGTTAGCAGAAAGCACATCCTCGCCAGGACAAAAGGGAAAAAAATGGAGAAAATCAGCTCTGCCGATTTTCTTGCTCTTTCCCTGGAAGCCATGTGGTTGCCTTAACAGTTATCCCAAAGCTGGCACTGCACAGAGAAGAAGGATCTATAGCAGCAAGTGGTGGTGATTAATTTTAAGCTGTCATAGAACGTTTTTTTTTGCCCTTTAATGTCAGAGAACTGCATTGTTATCATAGGTCTAATGTTCCCTTGCCAAAGCTGTGTGTTTGCTCTCAGGATACAAGATGAACACAGAAAACTTTCTGGTTGGCTCCCAGGAGCATCTTTTGGAGAAAGGACCAAAGGAAAGCTGCCAAGCCAGCCGGGTCCTCCTGGGGCCCTCAGCAGAGTGTCGGGCCCTCCCTCACCCACCTGCCTCCCTGCCCCAGGCTGGAGGAGGCCGTAACTACTCCCCTCTGCCCTTACGGTTGTCTAGAAGGATTCCAGTTTGCCCTCTTGGGTCATTTAGAAATCCCAAACAGTGGTGGGCACCCCAGATAAGAAAAGCATAAAGGAGGTCAAGATTCACTACAGAGAAAAGAAGTTTCGGGGGGGGAGGGTTGTAGCTCAGTGGTAGAGCATGTGCTTAGCATGCACGAGATCCTGGGTTAAATCCCCAGTACCTCCATTAAAGTAAGTAAATAAATAACCTAATTACCCTCCCCAAATTTTTTTAAAAATGTTAAAAAAAACAAAAGGTAAGTTGCTGACAGGGCAGAAACAGGTGGAGGAGAGCACGGGGGCCGAGATCAACCAGCACACAGAGTTCTTTAAGGTCCTCGCCATCTGGGTCTGAGACAGGAGGAAAACCTGCTTTTCTCCCTTCTGCACATCCATGCTTACTGCCATGTCTCACACCTCACTCTACATGGGGGAAGGAGGGGCCTGAAAACTGCCTAGCTTTTGCATTTTAATAAAATATTTATTTCTTGCATAATCTGTCAGCAAATTAGACCAAAGAGCTGTCAGTTTATAAAATCCTGCAATTTACAAAAGGAACAGATTTAAAATATACTCCATCTAAAGTAACATTCACCAGGAGGCAGGATTGATTTTCAAAGCTAGAACATATCTAGGAACTAGAAGAGAATACAGAAGACAGAAACTCAGAACATTTACTTTACATCACTGTATCAGGCCCCCTTTTTTAAAAAACTTAAGAAAATCCTATTAATAAGAATAAACTTCTATTTATTGAGTTCCTACTCCATGCCAGGCCAGGCACTTTACAAATTTTTATTTGTAATCCTAGCATATGGTAAATATAGTTACTCTCATTTTTCAGATGAGAAATCTGAGAATCAGGGAACTTGCTAAGAATGCACTAGAAGGAAGATCAGACCCTGGCAATCAACCCACCTTCTGTCTCAAGGAATTTGTCTATTATTATGACATTTTACATAAATAAAATCACACAATATATGGTCTTCTATGAAAGACTTCTTTCACTTAGCATAATGTTTTCAAGGTTCATCCATGTTGTAGCACGTATCAGGACTTCATTCCTTTTTGTGGCTGAATAATATTCCACTGTGTGGATATACCACATTTGTTTCATCAACTGATAGGTATTTGTGGGTAGTTTCCACCTTGGGCTGTTATGAGTAATACTGCTATGGACAGTCACATATGGGTCATTGTGTGGATATACGTTTTTGTTTCTCTTGGCTAGACATGAGTGGAATTGCTGGTCACATGGAGAGTTTATGTTTAACATCTTAAGAAACTGCCAAACTGGTTTCCTGTTTTTTAAAGTAGTTGCATCACCCCAGTGATTTTTAAATCCAAGTTGTTACATTTGGTTTATGAGGCCCTTCCTAATCGGGTTGCAGCCTACCTTCACATCTTCACCTACATTGATACCTTAACTTGAACTGTACACTGTATACAGCTCAAACTGTACGCCCAACTTAGCAGTCCCTAAAAAAATATATCCTCTCTCTTATTTGGGCCTCTGTAAACATTGTTCCCCATGCTCGGACTACCACTCCCCAGGCCGAAACCCACTGGTGCTCAAGCCTCAGTAACTATGATGTGTCTCCCCAGGACCCCCAACCAGACTTAAGTGGTTCTTCTGCCCCCCAGTGTGTGCCCTGCATTTACTGCTCAGGCAACCTTGTCACACTGCGTCATCATTGCCTTTGCCACGATTGTCATCACTGCTGGGCTTGATCCTACTAACCGGGGAGCTCACTGAGGGTAAGGATTATACCTTTTTTCCCTTGGCCTCAAACTGGTAACTTGGAGGCTCCTAACACATATTCGATAAACTTACAGAGTCCCTGGTTGTCACTTCTCTTCCCTGCAAGATGAACACTGTGATACAAGTCTCCAGAACTCTCTTCTCCCAGAGGAAATGCCCAATCCGATTTTAAAAATAAAACGTTTGTAGTTCCTTCCTAATTCTGTTTTGCTCAGGCTAATAATAAAATGAGTTGGCATTTCTTGGGTATATATCAACTGACAGTAGAGGGAGCCAAGCCAAGAATGTTAGGTAGCGGGTAGTAGTCTATGTGATTAAAATAGACCATGTGTAATAATGAAGAATTGAAAATCACTCAAATGACCAGCAAGTAGGAAACAGTTAAATAAATTTGGTACTAGATAGACAGATAGATAATTAGACGAATCATACTGCCGTTACAATTGTAAATACAGAAAGGTCTGTTCGAAATAATCCTTAAAAAAACCTAGAATGTTGACTAGAATAAATACATGGATTTCAACTCTGCAATATTGTGTATGGACAATGACAATGACCAAAAAAAATGTCATGCCCTAGAACCAAATGAATAGTGGGTGTCTTATCATGAAACTTGGAATTTGATTTTGCCATGTTTTTTAGCTTTTGCCATTAAAGTCCATAACAAAGAATTATGATGTTTTGTTTCCAAAGTTTGTATCCTAACCTGTTGAGCTTTCTTAAGGTACCTAAGGGCAGTTTTCAATTTGTTGGAAATATATGATGCATTTCATCCCCCAATTAAAAAATATACACCTATGCATATGTGTATGGATATGTCTTTCGTGGGGCTTGTAGAGAAGGCAAAATGTTTCACTTTGTTAGTGCACATTGCCTCCAGCACTTCCGCAAGTCAGATAAACAAGCACTGTGGTATTAACCCCTCTGTCAATTTCACTTTACACACAAGTTGAAACAAATTTACGAGGTGACTTGCTCAAAGAGGAAAGCTCGCATAGATCAAAAACAAGACCAGACCCTGAGTGTCTCGACACAAACACAGCTCCTTAACTCTGCCCAGAAACCCGAGCCAGGATGACCGGGGTGAGAGCAGCAAGGGATCACTTCACATACCCAGGACCTGCAAGGTTCTTTGCTGAAGCATCCCGCACAGCATCCCGTGTGAGGAGATGCTCGGCTAGCGTCAGTGGACAGGAATTAAACAGGTTGACACTGATCGGCAAAAATTCTTTGGTACACTTGGCTGTATCTGTCTTCTCCAGATCTTCACTACCACTTAGTATTTTTCCTCTACAAATATTTCATCCACTCATTTATTCATTCAGTCATTGATGATCAGGCCACTATATGTGTAGGAAGCTGTGTCAGTAGCTTACAGAGTTCTAGAAATAAGGTATTATTCTTACATTCAACATACTTATAATCTACCAAGAGAATAAGATTTGTATTTTAAAAATCACTATAATTCCTGGCAGAATATGAGAGTAAGAGAGAGTCCAGGGGAGAGAGAAATGGTGTTTAGCTAAGAATAGAGGCAAGTTTCATGGAAATGTGGCATCTCGGCAGGGCCTTGAATGACAGGAACAATTGCACAAGAAAGGATGGGGGAGGACATTTCAGGAGAAGCAAAGCATTATAACAAAGGCACCAGGTGAGAATTTTCACAAAAGTGAGGCCCTAAGAAACACTCTGTTTCCTTCGAGAAACACATTTTGGCTAAAATGTGTTCTCTTTTTTTCCACGGTCGCCTTTTCCATTCCAGTCTCTCTGTCTGAGGTGAGAGGATGCTTTAATCACCTCATCTGACTCGTGCAGGTGCTAGAACCCTGGCCCCAGCTACACGGGAATGTACGGTGAGGGCCTGTCTATTCATTTCCTCTCCTTTATGAACGAGGTAGAAAGTATTATTTGCCATGTTCTAGAGGGAGCGTGAAACAAAGGTGCAGAGAGACTGGGAACTTTCTCAAGGTCACAGGATGAGTCAGCTGGAAAGAAACCCTAGAACAAGGGCTGCACCTCTCCAAAGGAAGCCACAGAGGCACGTCCGTGTGAGGGCACGGCGTGTTCCCACCCAGCTCCCTCGGCATCTGTGCTGTGCCTTTCCCTAGGAGCTCAGCATGCATGGCAGACACAACACGACTTCAACCTCTCGGCACCCATTCTTTCCTCAAATAGACAAATGACAAGTCCCCAGGGGATCCTAAGTGGTCTATCTGAGAGCAGGTAATATGTTGAGTGAAGCCGGCCATTGACCCAAGAGCAGTGTCTTTTTTGACTCTTGTCTTGGGACGTAGGGCCAGTTAGAGAGGAGGTGGGCTAAAGGCTGAAAAGTGGGCCAGTCCATTTAAAACCTGAGGGCTGACCCCAGCTCTGCCTCTCGCCTGCTGTTTGATCTGCAGCAATCGCTCAACCTCACTGAACCTAGTTTCCTCATCTGTAAGATGGAAATGTCATGATACATTTATCTCTCTCCTCAACACATGCTTGTAAATGCTAAGAAAAACACCTGGGAGAATTAACCACAAATCCACTGAAAATGGTTACTTTAGAGGAAAAGGATGGTACCGATGGGTTTCTGTCTGTACCCAGGGTGCTTCTATTGCATTTGGAATTGCTTAAAATGACCTAGGCAAACAAAGCATAAAAATAATAATGCTCTCATAAATTACTGTATAAAAAGCACGCAGCATAGTGATTGCCAAATACCACCCCCTCGATCAAAGTCAGTTTTACACTTCAAAATGAATCATTACGTCCTGGGGTGAAAAAGAGGTAGAATTAAGGCAGGAAATCAAGGAATCAAGAATAAAACGATAACACAAAGTTTCTAATCAAGAGCTAGATTTTTCGGGAGACAATGAATGGAGAAGAAAGAGTACAAGCCGTGGGTTTGAAAAAAAGACCCGGTTTTGAATTCAGTCACAGCCACAGCTGCATTCGATGCCACTGGAGAAGTTCCAGCCTCTCTGGGCCTCAGTTTCCTTATCTGTAAATGGACATCAACATTCTCCCCTCAGAGACTGACAGTGAGAGTTCTATGGGACAAATGTGAGACATGGCGGGGGAGGGTATAGCTCAGTGGTAGAGCTCATGCTTAGCATACACAAGGTCCTGGGTTCAATCCCCAGCCCCTCTTCTAAAAATTTATAAGTAAACCTAACTACCTCCCTCCCCACCAACAACAAAAACATTTTTTTAATTAAAAAAAAAAAACCACATGAGATGCTTTAGAAGGCACTGAATGCTATTACAGAGGGTGCGGGCCACAGAAATAAAAACTTTGTTTGCACACACGGAGCTCCTGTTTTACCTGTTTCCAGCAGGTAGAATGTTCCTGAAGGGTATTCCAGGATCCTGTCACCAGGGATTGCCTCAACTGTTTAAGCCACAAATTATTCTTTTAAAAATATTTTGTGTTGTATCCTTGAAAGTTGTGATAAGGGTAGAGCTTTAATGGTCTCACCATAACAGCAATAAAATGGTAAAGATGTGAGGGAAAGGATGTCGGAACTAGCCTGACTGTGGAAACCATTTTGCAATACCCACGTGTATCCAGCCCTCACATGCTACACCTTAAACTTACGCAATAGTATGTGTCAATGATAACTCAATAAAGCCGGGGAAAACGGCTTAACAAAAATACGCTAAAGCCAAGAGAACACCTTGAACACCAGCCAAAGTGGATCTACCTTTCAATCTTTCCGATCTGGACCGGCTTTCCAAGGATCGGATGCTGACCTCGGTGACCCTGGGGCTTCCTGGACTAACTGCAACCTTTACTAACAGATGTCTTTGAAGAGCGAGGACTCAGCAACGGTAGTTGGAAACGTGCTCGCTTTCCTCCGGGCTTCTTGTTCTGATTCCAAGAGTTGCTCCTGGGGAGGAATCTGGCCAGCGTGCTTGCTTGGTGTACCTGAGAGATCTTTCTAGAGGTAATTCAAAATCAGGATGGTTTTTGTCCACTTCAAATCAGAGCCATTGGTTTTCTGTTTCTTCACCTGTGAAACGGAGCCGCCTCGTTGTAGTGACAGCGTAAAATCACAGCTTGCTGTGAGATGTGAGATGCCCTATGTGACAGGGTTTTGCAAACTGGGGACAGTAAGCCATCCAGGAGAAAACGCCCACGGCGAGCTGAGGTCCCAGCGCTAGAACTGAGGGGTCTATTCCCTTGTCTGAGGAGAGGCTCAATGAAGACTTTCCCTAAAACCCAGAGGAGTGTTTCTGCTTTTGAACTTTATTTATTATTATTATTATTTTTTTGCCCCAAATGTCCCATTCCTTCTGACCTTAATCTCAATTGCGGGCTTTCAATTTTGATTCAGGCGTTCCACCTGTGTTTGCGTGGTTCCATCATCTCTGCCACCTTTCTTCCTCTTCTCTTTGCTGCCATGGGCGTTTCCAGGCAGCACGGGAGAGGGCATTTGCTTCTGACCCGTGGGGGTGGGGGAGCCGAATTTCTCAGAGGAGGCAGAGGGGGACGGGGACTGGCGGGTGCACCCAGCCTCTCTTGCTAATTTCACCTCTTAGTGATACCACGAAGGGTGACAACCATTTCCTAAAAATTTGTCTTTTCTCATTCATCGAGTGCTTCCAGCTTGCCAGACTCCGTGCTAGGTGCTTTCCCCCCACCCCACTTCTTGCTTACAATCCTCCCAACAGCCCATCGGAGGAAATGTCTACTTATTTCACACAGGAGGAAAGCAAGGGTCTAAGTGAGAACTTCAGTCACTTGTTTGAAGTTACACAGCTAATTAATGGCAGAAGTGGGATTCAAATTCAGGTGCATCTGATATCAAATCTTCCTACCAAGCCTGCTAAAACTCTTACGCGACTCTAAACTCTTAAATCTGACCCCACCTCCCTACCATCGGCAGGGCTATCATTCATCAAGCCTGGGACATCCTTTTCCCTGGAGAGAGAACCCCAGCTGACTCCTGCCTGTCCTTCAAGACTCAGTCCAGGAGATGCCTTTGCTGTGAAACCCTCGCCAGTATCCCCAGAGTGACTTTAAGACTCCCTCTAGGTTCCCACAGCCCTAACTCTGTGAATTTTTATGTTTCAGTTGCTGGTTTACTTGTGTGTCTCCCTCACAATGTGACCAGCAACCAAAAGGCACTGTGACACTTTCTGTGCATGTCCGGTGCTTAACCAGTGCCTGGCACCGGAACGTAGTTGGCCCTCGGTACTTGTCTGTTGAGTCAATAAATGGATTAATATATAATCAATACATGCACGGCAACAAAAGCTACAACAAAGAACAAGCCAAAGCTGCTCCTTACTTCTTGTACCCTCATCTGTATCGACGCCACCAACCAAGTAGCATTAAATCAGTTCAACAGATTTATTGAGCCGTGGGGCGGTGGAGCTGCGTGCTGGCACTCTGCATCAGAACGTCTCAGATGCGAGGACCCTGGGCTCAGATTTCCTGTCTGTAAAAGGAGTATAATCAACATACCGTTATCACAGGGTTGCCATGGGGTCAAATCGCAGGATGGCTGCAAAAGCACTTTGGAAACCTCAAAGGGGTACGCAAACCTGGGCGGTCGCTATTTTGTTGTTACTGTGTACAAGGCACTGTGTCAGCTCCCAGGGGATGGCTTAGAGGCGAGTCAGCTACTGCCCACAGGACACCCGCCCATAATGATGCACTCAGAGGACTGTGAAATAAGGCAGAAAATAATAAAAGAAGTTCACAGGCCTAGAGGGGTTCAAAGGAGGGAGAAATGAGGGGTCGGGGTCAGGGTCAGGATGGGCATCGTCTAAGCGGTGGGAGCTGACAGAGGCTTAGTAGCAAGGTCCCCCCTCGCGATTTCCAGTCATAGGCGGTGTCAGGTACCGCTGAAATGCATGATGTTTGGACGTAGGGAGCTTTTCCAGCGTGTGGTCAGTGAAGGCATCAGAGACCTACGCTGGATCTCAGAGTGGGCTGGAAAGGAGGAAAGGGAGGAGGATGGAAACGGCAGGACTGCGCTCAGAGGGCCTGGGAAATGCCGAGAAGACCAGGGCAGAGGCGTCTGTGCTCCAGCGCATCCTCCTTCCATGACCCCAGGCAAGGCACCAAAATCGTATGAAGTGTCACACTAGGTCAGATCAATAGCCCATTCAGCATGCTATATTTGGACTGTAGCTCCAGGGGATACTTTGGGAGAGCCTCTGGTTGTCTTATTTGGATAATCACTATCTTTAGTGATTAGGAAGATAAATTATATACTAACCCATTATGAAGCAGTCATTCATGAATTTTTATTAACCCTATCTGCCTCTATAGGCAAACATCCCCCAGAAAGATCATCTTAAAGGAATGTTCTATAATACAAAGCTGCTTCCATGAGTTCTCAGATGACTGATAGAGGAAAAAAAATTTTTTTAACATAAAAAGCAACCCTAAAAAAAAAAATTCCCAAAACTATAGAGACAGAAAGCAGATCAGTGTTAGCCTGGAGCTAGGGGTGGGACTGGGGAATGACTGCAAATTGGCACAAGCCAAGTTTCGGGGGGAAGGAAGCGTTTGAAATTTATCTTACAATTGTTGGATTTTATGAGATGTAATGTAAGTGCTTAAAACCTATGTAAGTGCTTTCTCCAGTCCATACCCATAAAACATTATTCTTTATGAAGAAAGATATAACAAGGGCAGAAATGAGAATAGGAGGAAACTCAAAATAATCATGTCACAGGAGAAATGTTTCAGGGACCTGGGGGTGTTCAACCAGGGAAGGTGAGGGGGAAAGAGGAAAGAAAACCTGGGGGCACCTGGCGGTGTGTGGGGAAGGGATAAGAGGTTGAACCAGCTAAAACAGATAAAGGTTGTAGCTTGCTCTGCGAAGTAGGGAGCCCCCCGACACGGGGAGGGATCAAGCCTAGACCAGATGCCTTGTTGTTGGATGTTGCAGGTTTTTAAACAATTGGTGAGGTCATGGAGTACCAGGACTCGAAGGCCCTTTCTCACCCTCCAAGTCTCTGATTCTGTAAATGGGCTGAAATGTGGGTTTGCCCCTTACACTGGGAGGACTGAATGAACATACCAGGCTTCTACGTCTACAGAATTGTGTAAAATGTCCCCACAATGAGGCTGGGGAACCAAGATGTCAGCAGTCAGTGCTACCTTCCTTCCCCTAGTGTTTTATTTCTTTTTTCTTTTTTTGTCCAACTATTTTTTTTAGGGGGGGGATATAATTAAGTTAATTCATTTATTTATTTATTTTAATGAAGGTACTGGGGTTTGAACCTAGGACCTTGTGCATGCTAAGCACATGCTCTACCTCTGAGCTATACCCTCCCCTCTCCAGTGTCTTATTTCTTTACAGTACCTAGTGGTTGAGGGTCAGCTCTGTTGTGTCTTTGAGTCTTAAAGGCCTTGACTTGGCATCCAGAAGTTTCCGTCCGTAGAATTCTGAGGTCCCTTTCCAGACTCACTTCAACATTCCCCACTGCAAACCACCTGTTCTGGGCAAACCGAGCGACACACAGCCCCCCAGACACCTTTCACATTTTCCATTTTTCGTCTTTCTTCAGATCATCGCCCCTGCATGAAATGCCCTCCTCTGACCCCAACACTTGCTGAAGTGTCCTAAGCTGCCCACAAGGCCGAGGTCTGGCTGCTTCCGGCCTCTGCCCCGCAGGTGAGATGATGGTGGAGGTGTGTCCCGGGCGGGCCTCATGGGGAGCCGTCCACCAGCAAAGGCCAAAGCTGGTCATTGGAGGTTGAGGCTACAACAGGCCCAGGGTGAACACAGTCGTGGAGACGGGGAATCCAAAATAGGTCAAGATCCAAGGGATGATGCCTTTGGGACAGAATTGGGGGATCCAAACAGAACACTGATCCAGTTGGCTTATTTTTCTTTCAAAGCTTTAACTTACATATACTTTATATGTAATATTAAGAAAGTTCAAAACAGAATAAAATTATATTATCACCACTTAAATCGTTTACTTACGTAATTACCATTTTTCTTTAAGTTCTAAGGTGTATTCTGATTTCATTCTTAATTAAAATGATGCCCTTGTTGGAAATGTAATGGTCACTGAAACATCATTTCGTAATTTTAGGCAAACCGGAGACGGGTAATTATAATTTCCCAGTCTGAGGATTTCAGGAACCAACTTATTGAGTATTCTCCAAAAGGCATCCTCTTGGCCTTTGAGGGTTTCTATTTTCAAACTTAAGAGGAAAACTTGAAAATGAGGAGACTATATCCCGGAGGGTTTCAAAATTAGAAAATGTTATAAAAATTCAGTTTATATTTTTATAATTATTCATCTATGACCTCTATAAAAATTTTACCTTCTTATTTTAAGATACCATTATATAAAGGCATGTCAGGCACAAACCCCATGTGCATAAGTATCTAATAAGTGAAGTAAAATAGTAAACGCAGTTACACTATTCCTGACAACCAAACCCACTTTTGCTTTCCAGCCTTTGGTGACACAGTTGGATAGCTTGTCAAGTTCAAGTTAATTACATCCTTGGAAGAAAAAGTATCTTTGGTAGCAGAAGACTGCATCAATTTTAGGTCCAATTCCTGGAAATTTCTCAATAATCAATATGGGATAACCAAGATCCGTGTATATCATCTTCTCTCATCTCAACTCTGATGCTGTTTATCCTCAGAGAGGTAGCCTTGTAGACGAGTGGATTACCAACAGCAGCATCAATCTTGTCACAGTCAGGGAAGCCCAGACAATGTGCACGCTTGGCATAGGTTGGCTGTGGTTTGAAATCACTGATTAACCAGCACTCAGCATCTTTAAAAAGAAAAACATGACTCCTGGCTCCAACCTCATACGTGGTTTAATAGCTCTTTAAAGAGATTTTTTTTTCCTCCAATTGTAGCGATAGTATTAATAGTCAAATTGGGGCCACACGTGGCTGGTTCCATAGTGTAAGGATGTGATATAGGTGACAAGGTGCGTTTGTGAGTCTCCATAGAGAGACTGAATGTCACAGATGTTATCAGTGGACAGGCAGAATCTGTCAAGGCCAACGTAATGTAGAGGGGAACGTAATAGCTGGTGGATGTTGGAAATGGCCATGGACAGCAACAAGAGACAAATGTGTGCCTTTGCAGTGTTTAATCCAAATTTCAGCCTCATCAAAGGGCAAGCCTCCTCCAATACCAGCTCCAGATCCGTTAGCATGGGAGATGGGTCCAGCTCTGCCATCAAAAGGATGTGAGTCCCTATGAGCTCCTGTGTCAAACACATGATACTGGCAGCCTCATCAGGGTTCCTCTGTCTGAATGGCAGGGGTCACATCACTCCATACTTCAAAAGCTTTGTGGGTGGCGTGGTCAGCATCCTTCCACACCATGGCAGGAGTGTAAATCTGTAGGGGACATGACCATGTCCAGACTGGATTCCCCATCATTGTGCTGGAACTGGTGACTACTGGGTACTCCGCAGCCAGGTGTGGACATCATTGCCAGAGGAGATGCAGCCAACAGCCCAGTCACACTTTGCCCCAAGAGCTGCCGTGTTTCCTGGATTTTGCATGACCACCGTGAAGTTGCTAATGACTCACTTTGAGCACTGGAGTTCTTCCCATCTGGAGAAGATGCTAGGGTATCTTTGTGCAAACACCACATCGTTTTCTCCTGGACTTGTGCTGCAAGGCAGAGCAGCAGCTCCAAAAGCAGCAGCTTGAAGGACCAGAATTAAGAAAAGAAACTTCATTTTAAATGTCTCTTGAAGTGTTTAACCCAATGTACTCTGCTCCTTTTCAGTCTTCAGCTTTTGTTCCTGTCTTATACATATGCAGGCATTTCCACCCCCGGCGTCCCTGAATGTCTCTGACACCAGATCTCAGGGAACACTCCCTCCCCTGGTTTCCTTATTATCTGCAATTCATACTTAATGATACCTTATATTATTACTTAAATTTTCGTAAAAATGATCTGATTTACCAGCTGGATTGCGAGACCCTTGAGGGCACAACAGGCCAACCTGAATTTCCAGATGTATTATTATTGTTGTTGTTTCTTTGTTATTTTTTCATTTTATAGGCTGACATCTCCCTTCCACCTCTCACTCTCTCCTTTGACTTTAAACCTCCAACTTTAGACCAAAAAGGTTTTCATGGGTGCATTCAGATGGACAATCAGGTAAGGAACAAAGAAATACTGTTCAGCCAGAGGGAAGGCAGCCCCCACACTGGGGATCAATGTCCGCAAATAATGGCATCGTAAGTATCTCAGGTCAAACCTGATTTTTAAAATCAGGGCTCTGATGGGAGGGTGTAGCTCAGTGGTGGTGAACATGCTTAGCATGGCCAAGGTCCTGGGTTCAATCCCCAGTCCCCCCATCAAAAAATAAATAAACCTAATTACCTCCCCTCCAAAAAACAAAATAAAACAACAACAACAAAAAATTAGGGCCCTGTGTATCTACAAATGTATATTCAGAGCTTTTAGGCTTTACGGAGCATTTAGTTCTTGTTGTTATTAAAGCAAATAAATTCTGTTGTGAGGGGTCCAGCCTACAGGTTCCTTCAGCATAAAAGGACTTAATTCAAACATTTTACTGGAAGTCACTCCATACTCTACTACGGCTGTTATTGGTCTTGCCCACTAAGTGGGCAGCCGTCGAACTTTTCCTGCACCCCCTTTACCCGTAGGAGGCCCACAGACATGCTTATAAGTAACCCCAGTACAAGTGGAGGTGGTTAGCACCCCAACACACACCACCTGCCATGGAAGTCCTAGAGAGGCGCCACTGCTTTATCTTTTTTTTTTTTTCAAATTTTCCAAATAATTTTACTTGAAATTGTGTGAAATAAATATAGAAATTGGAAGAGCTATTAACAGTCTGCTTTACAAAGACGTTTCCGCATGTAGCACAGCTAATCTCTTCCCATTCCGCCGGCCCTTTTGGCACATTTTTACTGTAGTTCCAAGGAGTTGGTCCAAAGTAGCCTGCCTGGACCCCTCACCTCCTGGCTGCTCCCTTTTCTCTCCGTGGAAGGAGCCATCTTCATTGAATACCCAGAAGGAGCGGTTTTATTATATTTTTTTCAATTTTTTCGTTTTATTTTTAAATCTATGAAATCCCCAAAGTTGTATCATCACAATTGGAATAGCAAGACTGCTTTATCTTTTATTCAGGTGACTCACTCTTGCTTTGGGTATGGAATTGTGTTTAAAAGTGTCAATTAAAATAAAATAAAATAAAATAAAATAATTAAAAAAAAAAAAAAAGGGCCCTTAGAGGTTATTTAGCTCAAACTCCCAACAAATCCTGGGATTCTCATGTATATCTGGCCCCTGACCACTCCCAGTGTTGGCGGGTCACTAGTGTGTGAGGCCGTCCTGCCCGGTGCTGCATGGCCAGGGTGGTCAGGAAACTTCCCATAGCACGGGTGAGACAGGCCTTCCCAATGTTTGTCTGAAATTCCCCCCCGTCTGCTTTCTTCACTGAGTGTAATGTGTCCACCTGCCAAGGCAGATCCAGCCCTGGGGGCACAGGACGCACGTGGTGGTGTACCGCTGACTATCAAAACCCAGTGTAGACTCTGTTGGAATTTGCACTGCAGCATAACCTTTTTCTCCTTCCTTCTTCCTTTATTTCAGATAAGTCAGACTTACAGAGAGTTATACAATCGTTCAACTTCTAGGGGACTTTGGAGGTCATCTGGATCATGAGTTCTCAACATAGGCAAAAAAAAAATTACTATTTTTGTATGCAAAGCAGAAATGTACACACAGTTCATAAACAGACATACAGTATATCTGGTGGTATAAAATTTTTATGGGAAAGGGCGATTAGGGAAAATGTATCTTTAAAAGGGCTCCTTAGGGGTGAAATAATGGGGAAAAAAATTGAGAAACACTGACAGATCAGTGTCTTTAGAACAATTAAATCAGAGTCTAGGCAGGGAGGGTATGGCTCAGCGATAGAGTTCCTGGTTAGTATACACAAGGTCCTGGGTTTGATTCCTAGTACCTTCGCTAAAAAAATAAATCTAAGAGGGGCGGGATCCAAGGAACACTCTTTTAAACTATTTTTCTACTACAGTACAGCCAGGACTGAGAACCACTGACCCAGACTAACCCTCTTCTCTTTCACAGGGCAACCGAGGACCAAAAAAGAGAAATAATCAAACTAGACAGGAGTCCCTTGGGTCTGCTATGTCAATGTTGTTTCCACCCTACTTTGGTGTCTTTTCCAACTTTTATTCTACACAGTTTTACTACGTATTAGCCTGCTGACAGTTTGGTCCACATTTTTAGACCAAACTTTATCCTGACAGTTTGCATGATGACTTACGGCTCTCTTGTAAAAGTTGAAAATGTACTACGTGCACATGGTTTTGAAAAATTCAAATATAAAAAAGTACATTCTGAAAACTAAGTTTCTGTTTCTCAACCCCAACTCCAGTCTCCCTGTCACCAACCCCCTTCGCCAGAGGCAGGCTCTGTGCCAAGTGTCTTGAGAACCCATCCAACAACTCCTGGGCCTCCTTCTATTGCTTTTAAATAATGAAAGCACTTGATAATAACACAGACGAGAATAATGCTCAGATCAGGGCTCCCGAGTGTCTTCACTCCTACTTCACTGTATCCTTCTCAGGGTTTGGTAATGACAAGTTCACATCCTTCTCTAGGAGTGAGAATAGCATCATTTTGCACAGCGCTACGATTATACTTTCATTTTGTACCGAATCTGCCTGCACCGGAAATGTCCCGGCTATAAAACAGGGCTACAACAGGCTGTCTCATTGTCCTGCTCTAAGGCAGCAGGCGTGCTAAGTTTTCCAGCATTTCACAGAACAATCGACTTAGAGGAAAAACAAAACAAAACAAAACAAAACAAAACAAAACAAAACAAAACAAAACAAAACAAACCTTGCCTATCACAGAGTTCCTTTCCTTTCTTTTCTTTTCATTTTTTGCTTTTGTCTTGAAAGCAACTTATGGTGAAAAAGAATATGAAAAGAAATGTATGTATGTTCATGTATGACTGAAGCATTGTGCTGTACAGCAGAAATTGACACAACATTGTAAACTGACTATACTTCAATAAATATATATATACAAAAATATATATACCAATTTAAAAAAAGGCAAATTGATCCAAATCCTGTGTAACTGATACAGTTAGTAAACTGCAAAAAACCTGGTGATCTTTCAAATGCATACAAGCATCTATTATCTTTGTTGGATAATTTGGATAGTTGGACTATTGGTTCCTCGTTTTTGTAATGAGATTTTTTAAAATAGAGCACCTGTCTTCCTTCACCAAGATATTCCTGATGTCCCCAAAAGTGACCTGGGGCAGTGACAAACAATCATCTATAGACTCTTATTCTAGGCTGATGACTAATCTCCAAAACTCTGCGACTTTTCTCTGCCCAACCCCCAACTCCAAAGTGTTACCCCAAGGAGAAAAACAATTTTATTTTGCTGGGAAGATAAATTTTAAAAACTGTTCTCTTGGAATTTATCCCTACACAGAACATGCTGACATAGAAGTGATAACAGTTAAATTTAGAAAGTTCTCTCTCGAATCAAAGAATACTCCAGTTGAGAGGAAAAACAGAGCTCATTCTAGCCTGTTATTTCATTTTACAGACAAGGAAATCGAAGACAAGGGAGGTTAACTGGTTTGTCCAAGGTCATGTGGGAAAAATCACTTCTTTTTCTTAATACGTAGTTACCAGGCGCTGACCATGTGCCCTGCATGTTCCAAGCACTGGGGCACAGCAGGGACTGGGTTCCATCAGGGACAGGAGTGGCGATGCCGGGGCCAGAATTCAGGTTCTGACCTCTCCCATCCTTCACCACAGTCCCCTCGGGGGACTTCTGGCTTTGCCTCCTCAGAGGATCAGCGTTCAGAGTGATAAAAATAAGACAATTTCCAGGAAGATGGAGCCTCATTTTTCTCAGTCCCTTCTGGCAGGAATCAAAGGACATTTGGGAGGAAGCCAGGGACACAAATGCGTCCTTATTTGTAGTGACAACACCACAGTCCCAGGGCCCATAGGACATAGGCCTTGGGTGATTTTATGGAGAGCCCTCCTGTGGTCATGCACCCCTCCATGTGAATCAAGACGGAGTCAGGGAGAGAAGTGGACACGGTGCCCGCAGAACACACAGCAGGAGCACGCTGACCCACTCAGGGATTACAGCCAAGGCTCCGTCTCCCCTGAAAAGTGCTGGAGACATTTCACCCACAAACAGACCAGCCCTGCAATCCGACTTTCAACCAACGACTCACTGGTTTCTGAAATGTCTATTTATTTTCACTTCATGACTTAACAGGAATAGTGTGAGTTAAGATGACACGAATCACTTAGAGCCTTTCAGATGGTGAAGCACCAGCCTAGACAAAAATAATAAAACAAATCATTCAGGCAGGCACAAGGCATGCACATAAGCGTATGCAGACACACATGTGCACGCACACACACACGCACACACGCTGTAGCTAAAGCTCATCCTTGCAAAAATAAAATCTGACTGTAGGAAACCTCTAGGACACTGACTCTAGACTATCTCTATGAATGATGATTCATTTTGTTAAACATTTTTTTTTTCAGATAAATGAATAAACCTTAAGGACCTCATGCTAAGAAAAAGAAGCCAGTCACAAAAAGACAACTAGCGTATGATTCATTTATATGAAGTCTCTAGATTATTCAAATTCATAGAAACAGAAAGTAGAATGGCAGTTGTCAGGGGCTGGGGAACAGGCAAATGGGGAGTTGTTTAATGGGTGCAGAGTTTCGGTTTTGCTGGGCAAAGAAGTTCTGGGGATTGATTACACAACAACGTGAAAGTACTTAATAATATTAAATGGTACTCTGAAACATGGTTACAAAAGTAAATTTTACGTTGTGTGCATTTCACTACAATTAAAAAATTTTTTTCAAATAGAAAAGCCATAATACTTGCTCTCCATCAAGGGTTTTTACACAAATGAACTTGTTTACAGAACAAAAACAGACTCACATAGAAAAACAAACTTACCAGGGGGGAAAAGGGTGGGAAGGGATAAATTGGGAATTCAAGATTTGCAGATACTAACTACTATATATAAAATAAACAACAAGTTTCTTCTGTATAGCACAGGGAGCCACACTCAATATCTTGTAGTAACCTATAATAAAAAAGAATATGAAAACGAATTATATGTATCACTGAAACATTACGCTGTACACCAGAAATTGACACAACATTGCAAACCAACTATACTTCAATTAAGAAAAAAAGATGTTTTCTATCATATATGAGGTACTGAAAATAGGTGTCAGGGAGGTAAGTTAAGTCCTTGAGGGCCTGTGAATTAAGCTGACAAAAGCTAGAATTGCAAGAGAAGAGACAATGTTTATTCACATAGGCACTCAGGAGCTCACAAAGAAAGTAGTTCAGTTTAATGCCTAACGTTAGCAGTTTACATACTTGATTTAATAGAGGAAAAGGAGGGGAGAGAAAAGGGTTCCCATGGAAAGAACACGTGGGTTTCTTTAGGAAAAACAAAGGGGCTTTTAGGAGAACAAAATGAGAGAGAAGGTAGTTTTAATAACGTTCGCTTGTGCAGGTATGAGTGGTCCTCCGCATCTTTGGAGCATGAAATGCCCTTGGAGACAGGATTCCTGGGAGCTTCATTCTAGGTCCCCCTGCAAGTGGAACCGCCCAGAAGAGGGGAGTTAACACAGTCTCACTCCCAGAATTTCCTTTCAGTCGAACAAGGGGGGTGGGGGGCACTGGGGTCAGACAAAGCCTCTTTCTGCATCTGTTCATTCTCAGATGTCTCTTCAACTCAAAATAATTTTTTAGGTCACTATGGTATCATTTGAATTGCTTTGTAGGTGTGCTTCCAAATACTAAAGGAGGAGCTGTTTATAATATTTCCCCAAACTTGAATCATTATGTACACCAAATGAACCTCTTCCCTCCTGGCAATGGGTTCCAATAAATACACACACACACACACGTAACATACATGCATATACACACACGCATACATACCTATATACACACATATATACATATATATGTATTTGTGAGACTCTTAATTGTTTGTTCAATTTTAGCCCACAAAAACCTGAAGCTGAAAGTTCAAAAGATCTTTTGAAATCAGTTGTCACTGGCGAGGAGCGGTGAAGTGAAAAACTTAGGAGAAAATACAGTTTTACATCTGGGATGCATCAGCTGGGTGACACAGAGAATTTGATTTTCGCTCTAGATTCTAGAGCCCAGAAGAAATGAAATTTGAAGATCATGCCCTCCTTGAGGAGATGTCCATTAATTCTCAGGACCAGAACAGGTCTGAGATGCTTTTAGAAAGAATGTTTGTCTACTTAAGGGCATTTTTCAGTATTGTTCTGGTTCTTAGAATTCCGTGCGCTTCAGTACTGCACTGCAGGTATTTGGAATAGGCCGCCATTTTCTAAGGTGTTTCCCAGGCAGAGCTAGAAATTTTCAAAGCCTCGCCCCTCAAAGTATGGTCCTGGACCAGCACCACGTGGGAATGGGTTAGCAATGCAGAACCTCAGGCCCCACCTCCGACTTACTGAGTCAGAATCTGCATTTCAACAAGATCCCCAAGGGATTCCTGTGTCCCTGAAAGGCTGGTGAGAAATGTGGAGTCCTGGGTTCCACCTCAGTGAATCTTCCCGAGAGTCTGAAGCCCACCTGGCCTGGAAGTCTCCAGTTACTTTAAACGTTTCGTGTAAAAATAGGAAATTTCATATCAGTTCCTACGTTAACACTGACTGCTTCTGGAGGAAAGAACGAGGAGAGAAACTTCTGCATTATAGCTTTTACATGGCTTGAATTTTTTTAAATTATGTGTCAAGATTATCTTTACCATGGTAGAGTAATCCTGAGCCGTTTCTAAGCAGCACATTCCTCAGACCATTACGATGTACCAACTACTTTCCTCTCCATGATTTCCCAAATACACTGAACAGCCTTACTAAGAAGTGACACATCGAGATGTCCCTATATTACAGACGGAGATGCTGAAGGAAAGAAATAAAGGCCATGAAGAAACACTGAAAATTAGAGCCCAAAATAGGATCCAAGTGTTTAAAATACTTTTATTATGAAAAATGTCAAACATTACAAAATAAACAATACTATAATGGACCTTCATGTACCCATCACTCCTCACCACCTACTCCCCGTATTATATATATATATATTTTTTTTTAAAGTAAAATATACATACATTGAAATGCATAAATCTTATCAGGATCTTTTTCCCCCTTAATTCCAATCTTGTTTGGCAAAAATCTGGTTCTGTTGCTTCCCAGATGTAAATGCTATTGACGGATTTCCTGCTGTTTCCTACACAGAGTTGAATCATCCTTCCCTCGATTTAGGTTTAGTTGGAGAAGAGGAATGCTTTTGTTTTCAGTCGGAAAGCGTGTGGGGTGCCGAGTCCGGCCACTGCATTGCCACCCGTGCACAAGTGAGACCCAGGCATGCACCTTTACACAGTCCTCTTGGCCAACAGGCAAAAGGCTCCCTTCAAGATGGAAGCTCAGAGCGCCTTGGCCGTGTTCCACCCCGAGCAAGCCTCACACCACCCTGAGTCAGCTACGTGGGCCACCATAAATCCACTCAACAGTGCTCATTTATTCAGTCCTACTACGTGCCAGGCGCTGCCTGCACAGGACCCCATCTCGAAGAGGTCCAAACTTGTAAGACTCCCTTTTCCCTTTAAAAGCTGGGAAAGAGAATATCAGCTTGTCTTCCATCTCGTTGCAGGAGATGAGTCAGCAGAACAGGAAATTCTCCTCGCACAGATCCCGTGGGCTGGGTGTGTGTGGTATCGAGCGAGGGCTGGGAAGGGAACCGGCTTCTCTGCTGGAAGCACTTTGAAAGGTGAACAATGCAAGTTGACCGGTGAATTTAGAAGTGTTGACACACACACCTCGCCAATTAGAATGGTCCCAACACGTCTGAGGGAAGAGCTCAGCTGCTTCCAAATAAGGAACAGGGCAAATAAGGAAACTGGTTGTTGCCAAAGTCTAGGTGGCTGCAGAGTGAGCGGCTGGAGGAGTTACCTCCCTGTGAAACTCAAGAGGCACCTGAGCAGTAAGCCCGGCTTTCAGGATGTTTGAGGAAGGAGCGAGTTAAGGTGGGGTTCAAGGAAAGCCCTGACACTCCAGGGAAGCCCCAGTGGTGCAATTTTGCACACGAAGTGAATGACAGAAGGAAGAAGAGCTGTGAGCATTGGAAACGCCTGCGTGACAAGGCCACCGCTGGCCTGAGCTCTAGCGACAGAGCGAAGTCCACCGTGGGAACCCCAGCTGCAGCCTGGGCTCCGCTCCTCACCAGCTGTGAGCTTGCAAATAAGTCATTTAATCTCGGCGGGCCCCAGTATTCTCCTCTGCAGAAAGTTAAAATGCCATAAGCTCTTCCATTTCTAAATCCTGTGGCTCCTTTACAAACTCAAAACTGGTTTAGCATTAACCCCACTTTTTCCCTTCCCTTCCATTCCTTTTCCAGTGAGACAGGGACAGAGAAATAGCTGAGTGTGACTGGGGGCAACACCAGGACTCTAAAACAGCTATTCCGTGGGAATCAGGCCCTGGGTGCTGTGTGTGTGTGTGTGTGTGTGTGTGTGTGTGTGTGTGTGTGTGTGTGTGTGTACACATTTCTATTGGGTGAGGCCCTGGAGAGCCGGCGGGGTGGGGAGGGCACGAAGCCAGCGCCAAAGGTTTCAGCTTTGTGGAAAAAGAAATACAGCAAAGATTGAGGAGGGAGATTTTGCATTGGAGAAGGAGGTGGGGGAGGAGTAAGTGTGCTGAGATTCCAGCAGGGAATTAAAAAAAGGATGAGGACGCAGTTAGGAAGGGTAGGCTGCCAGCGAGCCAAGAAGTAAAAATATGCCGGGGCTTTTAAATAGGGTGTAGCCGGAGCCGGTTAAATCCTACTCTTCCACTCCGACTGGCCTTCCCCTCACCCCACCCGGCCCCATTCTAAATTCTTTCAAGGCTCGGCTCCCTCCCCCGCCTCCCCCGCAGAGAAATGATATAGGAGCCGGGAGGAAGTGACACATTTTCCTGCTTGAATGGAGCAGGCCCTGCAGCCGCCTCTCGGCGATCGTCAGCGAGCTTATCTCGCCCCGGCCATCGCAGGCGCCCGGTTCCTCAAACAATGCTTTCCTCTGGCTGAACCCTGGGTGATGACTCCAACGCCTAGGAAAGCTCCGTGCTTAGAGGTTCAGGGCACCCCGTGCATGGTTCAAGTTCCTTTTGAGTGCAACTTCCAAGTCAATAATCGAGCACGGAAGATGGTGCCTAGAGCTTTGTCAGACCAGTGGAGGGGACTTGGGCAAATGCGGGACCCTTGGAAGGTGGAATAGGAGAATCCAAGGGTTGGGAGTCCTGGAGACCTGAGTTTGCAAGCCAGCTCTCTCGCTTACTAACTAGCTGTGTGACTTTGGGCAAGTTTCTCAGCCTCTCTGAATCTCTGTATCTTCCTCTATAAGAGGAAGGGGGATTGGTAATAATAACTGCCTCAAAGGGTTGAATGAGCCTTTAATAAGGCAGTTGGTGTGACCTGCTCAGAGCATTGTAGCTGTGTGAAGAAGCCCATCAGCTTCCCCTCCCATCTTGGACACCCCCCACCCACTGCTCCAACCCGCATTATTCACCTACTCCTTAACGGCACTTTTGTTTTAGTATTTTACCCGCTTAGCAATTAATTTCACACAGTTGTGTTGTAGTTTAATCTCATAGATCTCGTTCCCTCAGCGACACCGAAAACTTAAATCAGCATTTCAGTCTAATGTCTCATAACTAGCTCTCAAACGACGAAGTAAACGCTATCCTAACAGAATAACAAAACTACATAAAAACGGAAAGTGATGGGGGAAGGAATAGTTCAAGTGGTAGAGCACATGCTTAGCAAGCATGAGGTCCTGGGTTCAATCCCCAGTACCTTCTCTAACAAATAAAAACCTAATTACCTCTCCCCACCAAAAAAAAAAAAAAAAAAAAAGGAAAGTGACATGAAAAGCATCCCAGTGTGAATGGCCCCTAGTTCTCCCTGTTCCCACTTCTGTTTTTGTCCTGCCACAAAAGAATCTCTCCAACAGAGAATTTATCTTACCCTGTTGGTGCTGACAGCCGAGTGGAGACGGGACAGTGAAGGGGCTGTGATCATCCATTGACTTATACCAGTGTGTTTATAGTTACTCTTCATTTTTTGTTTCTATTCTGATGAAAAATTTTGCAGTTTTTACATTGTTACTGAATAACAAAAAACCTGTGACATTTCACCACGCTTAAGCCATTCAGTCAACTTTGGACAGTTCTATTGTGTTTCGGACACTTGTAGAAACATGTTTGACTCCTCTGGGATGGTGAGGATGTCACATGTCTGCCTTTCCATTCCTCCATGCTTCGTTTATGTCACTGTGTGACTTCCAGTGCCAACGCAGGCAGACAAGATCAGGAACATGACTGCATGGTCTCCCTAGGATATTCTGTTTGGTGACAGAGGAGAGCGTGTTCTCTAGGAGTACTGGAAAGAGGCTTCCTAGTGAGTCACTGGTAAAGGAAGTACATGCCACTGAGTTGCAGAAGAAAGTTCAGGATTTCACAGTGAAATTCCAAATTGCAAAGCTTTGGCTGATCAAAAAAAAAAAAAAAGAATGTGACCTGCATAAATATCACAGCACTTTGCATCAGTTTTTAGGAGCTGGAGGTCACAGATATTTTGGCTTTGGCCGCAGAGTTCATTTTTCTGGAAGGACCTGAGGCTTTCCCTGAAGGACATCCAAGTTCTTCCTCCTTTGAGCTCCAAAGCTGTGAAGCACATCTCTAAGCATGACCTGGAGGAGGTAGAATCTTTGGGAACGAGTATGAACTGTATTTCCTGTGGAATCATGTATGGAATGCCAGCTGATGGAAGTGGCATAAAATGGCACATTTTTCATGACTGTGGTTTCAGACTTTCTGCAGAGGAATTCAGCTAGTGACAAAGAAGTGTGGGGATGGCTCTTCCACGCCAAACCAAAGCAGCCTGCTTGTTGTCTTCAAGGTTTGGAGCTATCTGTCTGCCTTTCTTCCCAAACATGTCTCCTGTGAGCACTTAGGAAAAAGGTCACATTCTCAACCAACTGTTGTCTAGAAACTCTTGGTAAATAAATAGAAAGAGAGCACATTTCATTGCCTCATACTCCAGTTCCCTCAACTATGAGATAGTGTCATCCTGGTTGTATTTTTGTTCCCCTAATAGTGTCATCCTGGTTGTATTTTTGTTCCCCTAAATCTCTTACCCAGTAATGATGGTAATGAGGCTGAAAACCATTACTTGCTTTACAGCAGTTCAAAATATTTGTTCCTAGTTGTCCAATCAGTCATCTCCCTTCTGCAACACGTAGGTAAGGACTAAGGACGGACCCTGGAGTCAGACTGCCTACGTTTGAATCACAGTTCTGCCACTCGTTAGCTGAGGGACCCTGTCGAATTATACTCTCCGCGCTTCTGTTTTCTTACCTATAAAATGAGTATGATGGTCCCTGCCTTCTGGGGCTGTTGTGAGGTGCAAATGGGTTAATACACGTCAAGGGCTTGGATCAGTGTCTGGCAGTGCTGGTAAGTGCAAGGCAAATATTTGCTGCTTCCGTTACCGTTGTCACTCCCTTCTGAAAGCACTTAGTCAGTACCAAGAACAAAAACTGGCCAGGCTGATTCTTCCCACAATGTACCTGTGGGCCAAAATGGGCAGCATTAACCCCATTTCATCAGGGAATAGGGCCTAATAAAAACACATTACCTTATTGGGAGTTGTCCGTTTGTAACCCAGAGCACGGACTCCTGGGGACTTATCTTAAAGGGCCAGTATTCTACCAACATAAGAATATTTGCTATCCCAAATGAATCATCTCATATCATCTTTTTCTTTCCAATAAATCAGTGGTTTTTAATATTTTGGATCACGATCTCCTTTAAAAATCTGCTACAATCTATGGGCCCACTGCTCAGAACAATGCACATTCACATATGCATAGAACATTTTGCATGTAATATTATGGGGTTCACTGACTTCAAGTTAGGATTCCCCTGCTATAGACCCAGGAGGATGAGAAAGAGAAACTTCTGGAATAGATCTTTCCAAAATTCTCTGAAGCCAGTCTCCATGGTGACTGTTTCAAATGCCGAATTCCAAGGCTACACCTTTATAAGATGCACTTTGGTATCCCACGATATTCACCATTATTTGCAACTTCCCTTCGTGCAGTGGTTCTTAGTCTTGACTGTATGTTATGTTAAAATCACATGGAGAGCTTTTAAAAAATCCCAGTGTGTGTCCGAAGCCACAACTTAGATCAATTAAATCAGAATTTCTGGAGGACAGGGGCAAAGCATTGTGAGTGTTTCAAGTTCCCAGACCAAGGCTGAGAACCACTGTTCTACTGCCTGCCCGTAATTAAGAGAATAATTCTGTTAATCTGGGCATTCCCGCCCCTTACAAACCCGTGTCTTCTGTCTTCCCGTGACACTCCTGTGTGGGGTATGACGATTTCCTCTTTAAGCCAATAATTGGCTTTCACCACATGTTTACTGAGTATGTCACTAAGAAATATATTATTCAACTACCATGTAAGGAAGACTTTATTTGACTCAGAGGTTATAATGGAGAGAAAAAGAAGCAGAAGAAAACAAGAGCTGCCTTCGGTAATTAAACTCCATCCAGTCTCCTGAGTCTGCTTTACCAAAAGAGCAAAAGACAAAGAGGAGGTGGTGGCCAAAAAAAGTTTTTTTTTTTAATTTTAAAGCTGACTTCAAAGAGGTAGATGACTCAGTGCATAAGGGAAGACGTCCAGAGACGAGGCAGAAGCATCTAAGGAGTGATGTTCCTTTCATCGTGGGAGGTGAGGAGTAAGGTGAAGACTGCGTAGGTGGGACTGAAGAGGCAGAAAACAAAAGCTTTTTCTACAGTCACACCTTTAGAACTAGGAGAGACCACTGAAAGCCTCAAGCACTATTTCTTTCATGTTATGGAAGAGAAAGCAACCCAAGTTGGTGATGTCCCTGCCTGAGGTCTTGGCTAAAAGTGGCTGGGTCAAGTGTGGGTCCAGATCTGCTGAATTCAGAGGCTTCTCTCACCCTCTGTGATGTCAGACTGATTGGGGCTCCCGGGGCCAAGACCAGGTGAGCAGAGAAAGTGAATGTAGCTCACTAATAACCTGACCATACCCCTTATTGTCTAAACCGAGACACTTTCAAGGGTACAAAAGGACAACAGGCTACCCTGGACTTATTTCTCCCCAACACTTGTATGTTATCTTTCTTGTTTCACATTATCTGTCACCATAGCAATAATTCCACCATCAGTAATCCTTTGTAGAGAGTGACTATCAGTAGCTTTTCGATGCCCTTCAACTCATCTGCCAGCTCTTCCAGTTGAGAACGCTGAGCTGTCAATCAAAAGAGAATTTGGTTCTAACTTCTGTTACTGCTCTTTTTCCTTCTTCCATCTGGATCCTAGCTTTCCTGTGTGGAAACACATGGACTCTAGATAGAATGGTCTCACGAACACGCCTTCAGTGGTAGTAAGCTCTCAGATGTGTGTCCTGAACCTCATTCTCCTCTTCCTTCCTTGTGGAGTTTCTGGGTATGAAACCTGCCCTCTGTAGGACGCCTCTCTGAGTTGACATCTCTGTTTCCCAGAGAAGCAGTGTTCTCCTTCCCTCCATAGGATTCCTTTTTGAGGAGACAGTGCTTTGATTTCTGCGACTTTTTTGCTTGCTAAAGGAGAGACCAGCCGTCTTTCCAAATTAGGCTCTATTTGCTTCGGGCTGGATTTTAATATCTGCCAAATCTTGGTCAGTGACATCAGTGGTACCTCTCGTCAGTTTTTTGTAGGTGATGCTCTTCGGATTTACTCTGTTAAAATTTTATCTTTGGGGACTTTCCAAGAACAGAGTACCATCCTCCTTATCTGAGAGGAATGCTATTTCCAAACGGGCTAATTATACATCTCTCCTGCACCACCTGGGTTTTTCCCCAAGGCGGTCCAAGGTAGTTACCAGATTCTGAGATATTTGGTAAGCACTTTATGATCTCTCTGCACTGATGCAGAGTGAATTTCTAACATAAAACTCTTGGGATTGGCTTTTGGGAATTCATTTCTAATCAAGATCAGGACAGGACAAGCCGAGGCTACTCACTCCTTATAAAGTATGCAGATCTCAGTTATCAGTACTTCAACGTCCACCCAAGATGTTGGTCTAGGTCTACCTGAAGATGTTGCTGTCTCATCTTCAGATTTCCTAACGAAGCACCTGGTTAATTCAATTATCTGAAATCAGTGACTTACCAAGCTCTGGCACGCTTCAGTTACTTTGCTCTTACTGTAGACTTTGGCTAAATTAAAGTAGCTTAAGCCCATTTATTCTTGGATGTGTCCAGACATTAGCTGTGGCACTGTCTCCCAACTGGGTTGGAGCTGTTACTACCTTATCATGTTGTCTTGATTTTGACGAGCCTCTGTCGCCGACACAAAGCAGCGTTTTCCCCTGGATGAGCTGTTTGGGGCCATAAAATCTACAGCGATAAAAGAGGCTGAATCGTTGAGGTGGGTACCTGTGCTGGAGGGAAATCTTCTTAGGTTGGAAAGGACTGTGGCAGGGAACGGAGGTGGGACTGTCAATAGCATCCTTATGTGACCTTCAAAAGAACCACAGATTTTTCCTTCTGCAACTTGGTTGGGACTGTGAACTTTGCTGTGGTGGAGGAGGTTAGATAGTGGAGGTGGGTGCTTCAAATAGCATTTGCAGAGTGGTGCCTCATCTAATTTCCCTGGCTGAAAGCAATTTTGAAGTTTAACTTTTGTCATTGCTTTATTGCCTTCCAAATTAAGAAGTTATTAAATTTAAATTTTTATTGCAAAGCTACCAACACACCATGTCAGAGAGGTTTTTGCAGGTCTATTAAGTGTAAGCCAGATTTGATTCATTAAGCTTTCCATTTTCTCTAAAGCCATCTTCAAGTGTTTGTAGAAGCATTCATAACCTTTCTTTGGGGTTGGGGGAGGAGGGGTCTGTTCTAAAGATGAGGGGTACACTCGTACCAGGCCATATTTTGGAGCCTCGTAGATTAGTTTACATGTTTTAGCCCCCAAGGAATTTTTATTCGGCACATTATGGTTTGATTGTTTTTCAAATGTGTGTGCTTGGGAATGTATCTTCTGTAAATCCTCTGGACCAAGGTAAACAGTTGAGACATAAGCAGCTGGGTAGGATAATGGAAGGAACAGAAAGAGGGGCTCCCAGCTCCCAGCCTTTCTACTAACCAGCTAGGTGACCTCGAGCAAGCCACCCACATTTAATAACAAATGCCTTAATCTCTTAGAACCCGTCATTTATCTTATGACTGTCTTTGAGATAATATACCTCACAAAGCTAATGTACTGTCCGAATGCAGAATATTATTGTTGATTTTGTTGTCATGAATAATAATATGAGATTTGAAACCTGAATTATGGTAAAAACTGAAATGATCAAGGCTTTGGCTCACTCAAAAATCTGGAAGGTGGCCACAGGAAGCCTGGCTTAGGGTATCCCCTTCCCCCACAGCCGTCAGGGGCTTTTAGTGCTTAAGGCAGACTCAGTGTTGGACCAGAGTTTGAATTCAGCAGTCCTGTTGCTGAGGTAGGTATTGTGAAGTCTGTGTCGACATCAAAGGCTATTTTCCGGATGGTTAAGTGACAAACTGTTGCTGAGGGGGTGGAAGCAACAGGGACTGAACTTGGATCCAGTAATCAGGGTCTTGCATATATCAGACTCAATAGCTTATCCAAGTAGTTAGTGTAAAACTGATGAGTAGAAAGTCTGATGGAAGCACACAAAGGATATAGCATTTGGGGCTGAATGTCCCTTGGGTAAGAATGTGTGTAAGTAAGGAAATGTGCGTAAGTAAGAATTCGTGGAAATGCTGTTTTATCAATGTTGTCGATGAGTCCAGCGGAATAATGAAGGACAGTGCAGAATCGCCAGTCATATATTTTTCAATATATAATAAATACGATATTATCAACTATGGTCATCACACTGTCCATTAGAGCTCCAGATCTCACTCATCCTACATAATGGCAACTCTGTACCCTTTGACCAACGTCTCCCCACTTCTCCCTCCCCCCAGCCCCTGGCAACCACCATTCTACTCTTTGCTTCCACGAGTTTGACCTTTTTAAAGTTAAGTATAAGTGAAATCATGCAGTATTTTCTTTCCGTGTCTGGCTTATTTCACTTAGTATAACATCCACCAGGTTCATCCATGTTGCTGCAAATGGGAGTGTCTCCTTCTTTCTTAAGACTGAATAATATTCCTGCATCTACATCAAAAAATTTTTTTATTCATTCTGCCGTTGACAGACTCTTATATTTGTTTCCATATCTTGGCTATTGTGAGAATCGGGCCAGTTAGTGTCTGAAGTTCCCTCCGACTTGGAGCCTACACATTTCTGTTATTTAGACACAAAACATATACTGGTGTCATAGCTAAACTCAAATGCCACTTTGAAAATCTACAACATGAAGTAGACATACTTCAAACAAATAAGCCTTTTGAATAATACTTTGTATACATCACAGATCATTTATGATCATTTATAAGCAACACTGAAAACAGATTTCAGAGATAATGTTTAATTTCATAAAGTTTGCATTGTATACCAAAGAGACATTCAGGTTGTACACAGTTATACAGTGTACCTCCCATGAAAGCATAAAAGATTTTTGGTTGCAATTTACAAACAGAAGGTAATGACATGAATTTAATAATCTTGAAATACATGTACTGTTAAAAGACCAAAACAAAATGTTTCTTTATTTTATGGTAAAACCATGGATTAAATCACTTCTGTGTATAATGGACCACCACCTTCACTTTAATGTGGAAAATCTGTAACATAGAATTTATCCTCATGCTCTTCTACCAGCATTAGACTTGACCTTAAAAATTAAGTTTATTCTTCTCCCTGATATATGTTGATTATAGAATATTTGGAGAAAAGCAAATGTCAAAGGAGAAAAAATCACCCATTGTGCCACCGCCCAGATACATTTCCCTGAACACCTTGTGCCACTCCTTCCTGTATTCTCCACTCTACACATTTTAGGTATGTTTGCTGTACCTACTCGCGATCATGTATTGTATCTGCATTTTGTGTCCTGTTCCTAAAGCACAAGCAATTTCCTCTGTTACCGCAAACATTTGACAACTGATAATCCTCCTGGTGGATTTACTATCGTTTTCCTTAAACACTTGCTAGTGTAGGATATTTTGGTGATTTGATAGTGAGTTCTACACCTTGAACATTGTGGGATGAATTGTCGTTATATCAGACGCTGCAGAGTTTGGGGAAACTGCCTTCCAAGTCGAATTTGCAGATATTAAAAAGGTATGTAAAAAGCTGACATCTGCCTATAATTTTCCCTGTAAAGTCCTTGAATCTGTTCCATGTCAGAAAGCATGGCTCTGGTGGGTTTGCCAGAATTTTAAACCGCATCATTGTCTAATCAGGGACCTCTCTTTTTACCCTTGAGTTGATGGCTTTTCCTAGACACCCCGAGTTCTAACGGCCTAGAGGAGAGATCTAAATCATGTCATTCCTGTTTACTGTGGAGGAAGTTTGCGTTATTAACTCCAAGGGAAAGAACAACTTTCAAGGGCTTCTCCTCCGATAGTGTAATATTCTTTCAAAAGCCATCTTGCAGAAACCCATGGGTGAGTCCCATTAGCTCCATCCTGCTGGTGACATTGTGGGTGTCCTTAGTGCCTCTCAGCTCAGGTTGGAAGCAAACCGTCTCCGGGCCTTACAGACTCTGCAGGACCTCACTGGGAAAACCCAGAGGGAGTTTTCCTCCGGGTGTGCCTAAGTTGAACTCAGTTCTGCTGAGAACTCTTCCTTTGTGCACCTCGCATGTGGTCAGGTGCTGAAGTTCTGGCTCAGGCTTATGTGAAAAAAAGGCTTTCATGCATGCATGTGTCTCAGGTGGATGAGGGAATGGTGTCCTATGGGATTCTCTTGGATAATATATATTCAGGAACAAAGGATCAGCTGGAAGTAGTGGGGACGATTCGATCTATAAACAACTTACATATTTAGCTAACTATTGCCTAACAAATGTAGATCGGAATGACCAAGATAATTTGTAAAATGTCTCTTTCTTCCAGGATTAAGAAGGGTGAGTGAAAACATTTATGGGAAGCTTTAAGGAGCCAACATGTCAGTGGTTTTCTTCCCAAGCCAGAGAGATTTATTCGTTCATCCATTAACCCAACAAATTATGTGGCGGTTGATATGGAAGTGAATAAGACATACTTCCTACCCTCAGAGAACTCAGTCTAGTAACAGACACATATTTAGATAATTCTAACATGATCTGGTAAGAGAGAAGTGCATTTGATTTTATGAGGACATCTTGGAAAGGCACCTAACACAGCTTCAGGTGGGTAGGGAGTGGGGGAAAATATCAGAGAAGTCTTCCTGGAGGTAGTTACATCTGCATTGGTTTTTAAACAACCAGAAAGAGTTTCCTTGGCTGAGGAAGGAAAGAGTGATGGGCCTGTGGGAATGTTGGGATGGGGGTAGGGTAAGTGGATTGTGACATTCCAGGGAAAAAGACAGCATCTGCCAAGGTAAGGAGGGGATGTGGCGTCAAGACATATGGTGTGACAGTGCTTGTTTTGAAATGTCTATTGGACATCTGTAGAAACATCAAGTAGGCAGGGAGAGGTGCGTGTCTGCAGTTCCAGGATGAGGACAGAGCTGGAGGGCTAGATTTGACAGTCAGTGGTAAATACATGGTATTTCCATCTGTAAATTCCCCTAAATACTGAGGCTGCCTGGGAGAGTGCACAGTTAGAGAAGAGGACCCAGTGAGACAGAGCACCCTAAGATTTAGAGGGTGGTCTGGGAGGAGGAGCCAGCAAAGGAAATTGAAAAGGCTGGCTAGAAAGTTGGAGGGGAACCGATAGTGTGTCAAGAAAAAAAAAAAGGTTCTCAATAAGCATGGTGATCAGCAGTTTCAAACGCTTTTGAGACGTAGAGAAAGAGACCTCCAAAGAAGTAACCATTGGATTTGGTAACATGGAGAGGATTAATGACCTTGACAGAAACTGTTTACGTGAAGGGGTAGGGACACAGCCCTCCTGCAGAGGATGGGAGATAGAATGTAAGATAAGGAAGGGGAGATGAATAAGAGTAACCCTTGTCTTTGTGCTAATGGGTTTCCTGGCCTCTCTTCTTAAGTGCCATTCAGAAGAAAGAGAGGCAGCTTGTGGTCCACTGAAATGACTGTCCAGGGTCAAAAAGTGCCAGGTCACTCACACCAGGGCTCCAGGGGGCACTGAGCCTTCCTTATTAGGCCCATCTCAGCTTCCATAGGCAGAGAGCACTTTCAAGACTCTATATAATATTCCTAGAATCAGCACATTGTCAGTGCTATATGAAACTTTGTTAAACTTATCCCAGTTTCCAGGCAAGCATCTAAGAAGAACAAATCATTTATGTAGACCAAATCACTTTTCAGGAAGTGTGAAGATACAAATCTAACACACGGCAAAAACTGAAGGATAAAAAAGAAAAATGACTTGTGTATAGAGGTGCCAGTCCTCTTGTTTAATGATCCATTCTCTCTTTCTTTCTCTGAGCTCTGGTTAAGCTTTTCCAGAGTCTAGGATCGAATTATCAAACAAGGGCAGAGAAAATAAAAAGGAAAACGAATGATACAGACATATCCAGAGAAATACATTAAGGAAATCAACCAGAATAGAAGTCAGCACAGCACACAGTGCTGTTTTCTAACTGTTTGCACAGGTAGCTGAAGGATGACAGATACAGGATACATTTTTAGTTTTGGTTTGTTAATCGGTCAAGTGAGAAATGTTAATGTAGGAAAAATACAATGGTGCAGCTGTTCCTTGCGGAGAAATTTTGAAACTTGTTTTTATAGTCAAACTGCTCTGCAGATCAAGAATAAGGCAAACAAAAATTTAAAAAAGGAAGAATAAAGTAGAAAGTGGAGCTAATGGGGAGGAGGTATACAATAATCATGAAGTTCTCCTTGGCCTCTGAATGCCTTATACACCTTTCTGCCATAAGGTCAAATTTTGGATGTTTTTACAGGTGTCTGTCACGTGGGAAATGTGGTTATCTATCTCTCAGAGGTATTGCGGAGACTGAGATACGTCAACTGTACAGTATGTTGTGACTGCATCTTCAGTGCATCTTTGAATGAAGTACACATCCCTTCTTGGCTGATGACTGGTGTTTCCAGTTTCTTTTTTCCCTTATACCTTTTAACTCCATTGAAGGTGCTTTCAATACAAATCTAGTCATAACCGCAGCCAACGTTTATCATGTACTCAAAATAAGACATTTAATCTTCAAGACGATCCTGTAAGGTAGGATTGTGCCCTCGTCTCGCGCGTGGAGTCAGCATTCGGCAGCCTGGCTTCAGAGCCCAGCTCTTAACTGTTTCTCCACTTTCAGATGGACAGACCTGGGCCACTTCCTGGGCCACATTCTGCTACTAGCAAACTCAGCCTTCTTTTTTGAAACCACTCTTAACTGCCTTCAGTTGCCAAGGGCTCTCTCGCCTCAGTTCCCAGGGCCCATGAGAAGGTAATTTAATTCACCCGGATGGCACCAGCCCAGCTACGTCCTCCTCAGAACCGCGAACTTTCACCTCGGCTGAGCAGCGAGTCTGCACCACCGTCGCTGTATCTCATTGGCCTCGGGGCTGCCCCGAGGGGGTCACTATTTTAAGTAGCAATACGGGTATTCTCTAAAAAGACACAGGACCCCACCAATCCCTACAGCGAGCACGTTAACTGGACCACTGAGCCGACACGGCGCGAGGGTGTGGGTACCGACGTGCAGCAGGATCTCGGACTGGGACGGGCGAAGTGGACACAGGAGACGCAGCTGGAGACCCGCAGCGCGCGGGCCAAAGCGCCGCGCAGGCCAGGCCGGCGGGGACGCAGAGGGCGGGGCGGGGCGGGAAGGAGCGGGGCCAGGAGCCCGCCCGGCCGCTCCCCGCCCCTTCCCCTCTGCTCCCCGCCCCAGCCCTCGCCCCGCCCCGCCCCTTCGGCCCAGCCCGTCGGCTCCGCCCACCGGGTGACGTCACTGGCCAGGCCAGCCGGCGCCATTTTGAAAGTGGAGTCGCCTGCCCTGCCGCTGCCGCCGCCGTCGCTGTCGTAGCCGCCGCCGCCGCTGCCGGAGAAAGAGCAAGAGCGGGGAAGCCCCAGAGTGAAATCCACCATCCTGCCGGCTGGTCTGCCCGCCCCTCCTTCCTTCTCCCCCGACCCCCGCCCCCTCCCCCCACAGGTGCCATCCGCCGCCATCCGCCCTCTCTACCCCCCCATCCCCAGGTGAGGGGGGTGAGTTCAGGAAGCGGAGACCCCGAGGAACCCAGCAGGGTCACCATTTGCAGCGCAACATGGCAGGTAAAGGAGAAATCACCCTCTCCACTGACAAGGCACCGCTTCCTTCCTCCTCCCTCCATCACCCCCTAGCGACCGCCTGTGCCTCTCGGAGAGCCGCGGGGCGCCCCTCGGATTTCAGGGAATTGGTCCTGTGGGGTGGGGTGGGGGCAGGGAGGGTTCTGGGGAGGCGAGGGGTCGCTGTGGCATCGAAAAGGCTTTTAAAATGAGGGCTGGAGCCTTGGCATGGGTGGGGGTGGGGTGTGTGCCGGCGAGCGAAGGGGTAAGGCGTGGGTGGGGCGGGGTGGGGGCGAGTGCGGATCTGTCCCCGCCGCTTGGGAGCCCGGTGTAACCTCCGCCCCCACCCCCGGGGCTTTTTTTTGCGGCTCTTCCTTCATTTAATGCCTATTTTCCCCCCTGCCGCAAGCCTTGGATGTTTATACAAATAAATACATTTTGCAACGAGAAGGAAGAGTGCTTTTTACAAGTTAAAATACAATGGGGACGTATGTGTATTTCTTTCCACTGTGGATACGTTTATTTTTTGAGACTGTAAGTCTGAATTTTTTTGTCTTAAGCCATTTTCCCTGTCGTTTCTTACCCTTCACGTCCAAAGAGTGCAAGGCCTCTAATCCAGCAAGTTGCATGAAAAAATGTAATTTAAACTTTCCGTTTTGCATGCTAGCTTTTGTGCAGATGTCCTTTTCCCAAAAGGGTTTCTGGGAGTTAGTTAAAATAGTTGTGTGGAGTTCAGTGATATAAATAGCCTAGGGGGGGAGAGATTTAGGTAAAGGCTTGGAGATGGTGGGGGGAGGATGCAGAGAGAAAACCAGGATGGAATATTTAGCCAGGAATGGAGGTGAAGGAAGAGAAAAGTAATTGCTTTGAGGATTATTTTCGTCTGTTTTGGTGTTGCTGACTCTCTGCCTTCATCCACTAGAATCAATTTTAGATCCAGAGTCGGTTTCTTTCTTCATAGATCCAGGACGTTTCCTCCTCCGTGCTTGGAAGTGAAATTGAAACATTCGGGGGCTAAACCCGTTTTCCGTGCTTTTATCAATGTTTAGATGGATAATTTATCCTGTAAAAAAGTTAACGTGTCGGTTGACTTACAGTTTGCTATAAACAAGTTGCTTTTTAGCCTTGTTGAATACTTAAGTGAAATTAAAATTGCTTTGCACAGGATGATGACAAATGAGCAAAATTCATTCTTTGCGGGGTCCTTTGGATTGTGAGGGATTAGGGTGAAGGGAGGCAGAACAGTCTTCCTTTGGCAATCTCTTCACCAGCTTTCCGTTCAGTTTCTTTTCCTCTCTGTCTGGAGCCAGTGATTTGCTGGTAATGAAATGCAAAGAAATGGGTGGTGAGGTCGTGTTTGCTGTGTGTGCTCTGTGGTGATAGGGTTCATATGAATCATTGCTCCTCACCCAGGCAGTAATGTTCCTGAAGTTTTCTCTTCGTTCCGTGTTTAATGGTAACTTTACTAACTCTTCTGCAGGCTTTTGTACCCTTAAAGGAAAACTCTCTTAACTCTGGTATTTACTTTTTTCTGGTAGGTCTTGCTTGAATGTAAGGCTTTTTACTGTATTTGAGGGGAAGGGAAAATGGAAGGGGAGTTTTGAACATATGTACAATGTTAACGATAGTACATGGCCTTTAAATATTTGAGACCTGGAATATCTCTCTCTTTTTTAAAATCGGTACTAACTGTTGGGTACTAACCTTCTTCCAAGTTGGTGCTCTGGGGTGGTGGTTGTATGTGTGGGCAGTACCAGGCTATTAGTGTCATGCCAACCATGGATACCATCCCTGTGTTTACGAGAGTAAACACGAACAGAACTCAGTTTTAATTGGTATGTTTTCTTTTTCAGGAGCTGGAGGAGGGAATGATATTCAGTGGTGTTTTTCTCAGGTGAAAGGAGCAGTAGATGATGATGTAGCAGAAGGTAAGAAGGCGTTTAATATTGCAACATTTGGATAAAGAATCTTCAAAATCTCGATTGCTGAAGGATTTCGTTGCAGCCAAGTCTTAAAGTTTAAAAACGTTTTATGTTTGTTGTCCAAGGAGTGGAAAGACAGTTTTTAAAGTCGCCTTTCTGGGAAATAGTCTTAAGTCTTTCATTATCTATGCCTTATTTTATTGTTATTTTTCCCTGAATAAACTAAGGAACCCTAGATGATGATCTGTATAAAACTGACACAAGAAAAATCTAAGGTCCATGTGGAAAAGGGGACCTTGCTGTGTAAATTCCTGTATACAGATAAATGGTGATGCATTTCATGGTTGTCCATTGTGTTTAGATAATTGAGTTAAATAGGTGCCATCAACGTTTAGCTCAGAAATATTCTTGATAGCATCTTTCACTTTTGAGGGAAGATTTTTAGGGTTTTTTTTTTTTTTTTTTTTTTTCAACTTGCCTACTTTGAGAGCGTGGTGTTGATTGGCATATTCTGTGAAGAAGTGCTGATTCAAATGATGCATTTAGTTGTCTTCTAAAGGTTAATTTAGGTGGATAAGAAAAGGTTATTATGGATAGATAACATGCTTCTGGGAGCTTACTGTGCAGTTGGAAGCTGTATTTGATCAGTTGAAATACTTAGTGTCTTTATTTTTCCCCTACATTTATTAGTGTATTTCAAAATTTCAAAATTTTGAAACTTTAGGATTTTGCGCTCATTTGAGATGGTTTTAGGTGGAGGTGGTCTTGAGATGGAGGAGGCATTATTTCCCATAAGGTCATTGGATTATTTCATTGTTCAGAAACACTAAAGTTTGAATTTTAATAGTATTCTTTGTCTTGAGTTACAGTAGGAATTTTCTAACAAAACTTAGATAAATTAAAACATGTAGTTTTGATTTTCAAAAATTCATCTAGTGAAAATTTATAAATCATCTTTAGATTGTATTGTCCTCAGATTAAGATCCTATTTCTGACCTGTCAGTGTACTGTTTGTCTTGAGGATTTTTCCCAGCGATGGTAGGGTGGTGGCCTTGTGTGGAGCCAGCTGAATGCTTGAATTTGCTTGTGTTAGTGTCATTCTTGATGAAGTGTCTGATCAGAGTTTGTTGAGTCCTGTGGGGAACCAACTGGCATATGTTGTTCTTCTGAATCAGAGGACTTTCACATTTCTTTCTCTTGAACCCTCATCTGTTTTAGAGATGAGAAACTGGAAGCTTAAAGAAGTTGAGGCTCATTGTTGGCCATACAAATAGTGCAAATCAAGGTTTTCTGGTGAAGCCTTTGGCGCTTGACTTGTTCAGAGAAATAAATCCTAATTCAAGGGAGGAGTCAAGTGTTACTCATTTTGTAACTGCATTACCTGTTGAACAGTAGGTACTCAGATACTGGATCATTAGTTCTGTGCTGTTGTGTAATGCTCACCAAGTTATGAAAGTGCTGAATACTTGAAAAACATTCCTTGGTTGATCTCCACTTACTGTTAGGGGCCTCCTAGACACTGAGCACCAGGGGCTGCAAGGTGTCTAGAATATAACCCTGCCCTGAGGGGCTCACGGTTTACTTGTGAAACAGGCGGAAAGACTGAGTGCGTGTTACCGAATCAGAAGAAATTGATGATTCCAAACTTACCTAACTGAACCAAACAATAGTTTGTGATACGCGTGATGGATAGTTGTAGTTTTCTGCTGGTCCCAAGTAGCTGCATTTTGCTACTGATTCATTAAATAATTTTAACCTGAGGTTGTTAAATACTACTTTTAACATACAGTGCATTCCTAGAATCTTAACATGCTAAAGCTCGGTATGTCTGTTTTAATAAAAACGTAACTTGTTCTTGTATCTATGTCTATACAAATGTATTGAGTATAAAAAGCATCCAAATTTCAAATGACACAGCTTTAATTTGGGGATTTTTGCATGCTATAGTTTGTATATCATAGTCCAGTTATGTTTATGTTACCAAGGGAAGTTTTACTTTTCTGAAATAAAATAAGATTAGTACATTTTCCCCTTGGTTTAGACAATAAGCTCTAAACGGGTTACATCTGACTCAACCTTTAGTTTAGCTTGCCTGTGTTTTCTGTTAATGATACATCCCAAGTTCTTTTCCATGGAAGGCTCCAAATTGTGTTTCCCCTCCTGTATGCAGCAGCTGTCATGGCATACATACCCTTTTTACTTCCGTAAGGCTTTAACCTTCTTCCCATGCCCACTGTCACCTTGGTTGAGGTTCTCAGTACCTCTTATCAGGATTGCAGTGACTTCCTAAATTATTCCTGCTACTTGTCCTATGTTTTGCTTCTAAGTTAATCTTAAGTGCAGTCCCAGTTTTATTTTCCTTATTAATCTTTAGTGTTCACTGTATCCACAGGATTATGAATTACATTCAAACACTGTAGCCTAGAACGTGCGACTTCTTCCCTGTGCGGCCCCTGCTTCTCTCAGTGCATTTGCTGGTCTGATTTTGATCCAGCTAGATGGATACTGCTCTTCAAACAGTCCTGTATCCTCTTACTTGTGGGTCTTTTTTTTTCTGTTGTTCCCACCTTGGAATGCCTGACACTCCTTCCACAGTTCTCTTATCAGAGTTGTATTCATCCTTCAAGTCACATCTGTAACCCTTTTACTCATCTCTCTTTTTTGGAAATATTTTAAAAATCTTCCTTCATAGCACTTTGTATCCATAATATTTAGTACCCCGGTTGTGCTGTCAGCTGAGTGCAGGACTGCTGTGTCTTTGTGCTCTGTATGGGACATTCTATATATAAACTGCTATGCTTAGAACAAAGCCTGGAACACAGTAGGTGTTCACTACTTACTGAGTGAGGGAATAAAATTTTACTGTTACGAGGTTATGAAGGAGGCCAAGAACGGGTGAAAGGTAGGGTGGCGGAGACATACTTCTGGTAATCATGGATTTGTTTACTTGACAGCTTTGTAACTGAATCGATGATACCCAGCTGTATAACAGAAAAAGAAAGAAGTCAGGAGACCTTGGGGTTTTATCCCAGTGACAAACTAGGATATGTCACCTTGGATAAGCACTCCTCTGGGTTCCAGTGTGCTTAGCCTTAAGGTAACAGAACTGGATTAGGTGATTTCTGTTGTTCCTTATACTCTAATCTGGTTAATTCTCAAAGATGTCTTAGAAAAGAAACAGCCCCGCATTATTACTACTGGTAAATTGTTTGAGATGTTGGACTCTCTGGAGGCCTTAATTTAAAAATGACTTCACTGGACTTAGTAAGTTCAGGCTCAGCATTTTTCCCTCAGTGTATTACAAAACTAAGGCAGAATTTTGACATTTGACCCGATACTCTCATTGTCCTTCAAGGACACTTGCAGCCTGTGTTGGGATACACTGTGCACCGGGCTCTTCAGGCACTTTGAGTGGTTTACCTTTGGTGTAGTTACTTGCCTGGGACAAGGATGAGGCACCAAAATCGCTATCACTGGGATATTCTCATATCATGTAGTTTTTATTTTAACCTTCATGGTAGCAGTAATGACATTTGTATCATATTTTGTACTTTACATTTTCCCTTTATTAACAGCTGTTCTCTCATGAGACAGCAGGTCAGAGCAGACTCTGGTGCTAGGCCACATGGTTTGACTCCTACCCAGTCACCTGCTAAGCTGTGTGATCTTGGGCAAGTTAAGTCAAACTCTTTGTGCCTGTTTTCCCCCTCTGTAAAATGAGGGTTGCAATAAAATCTGTCTTGTAATGTTGTTTTGATGATTAAATGAGTTAATATACCTAAGACAGAAACCCAGCACATAAGGGTTCAGCTATTGTTGTCACGTGAACATTTATGACAAGTAAGGGAGAGTAAGAGAATGAGGAAATTGGGCAGTTGTCTGTAAAGGCCACTAACAACTTCTCATCGGCCAAGGTGAAGAAAATGGTATGTGTATGTTTTATACATATTCTTTGATTCCACTAATGTAAAGTTCAAAAACATTGAAAAGTAAGCCTTAATTTTAGAGACACATTTGAAGCTGATAAAATTCTAAAGAATAGCAATGAAGTAATTACTACAAAAGCCAAGATAGTGGTTGCCTTTAAGCAGTGGGAAGGAGTTGTGAATGCGAGGGTGTCTGGGAGGCTTGTGCGATGGCCAGTTGACCTGGATGGTGATTGTTCAGATGTTTGTAGTAACTGACTAACTTAAACATTTTTGTTTGGATTTTCTGTGTTTGTTTGTCACAATAAAAAAAATTTTTTTTAAGTCCAATACTGTACTAAAGGGTTTAGAATGACAATGGCAGTCCCTTCCACACCCACTCCATAATCTTCCCTAGTCCTTCTAAAGACAGTTATGTGAAACTCTTCAAGCTGTATTCCCTTGTGCTTAATTCCATTTTTTTGTGAGTAAGATATTTCTATTTTTCCTCAGTTTTAGACATTTCCAATTGACTTCCTTCCCTAACAGATGGAGATTAAGCTGTTCACATTGTTACTGCCCCCATGCCCAGCGCTCCATCGCGTGTATGGTTAAATAAAAAGTCAGTGCGTAGATTGTTATGACCGTGCTCACAGTTCACAACTGAACCAGTACCACTCCAGGGTTGCTCATTTCTTTAGTATCACTTCATTTTCCTGAAGCTAATGATTACCTGTTTTTTAATTTGCCTAGTTCTTTTAGCATTTAAAAAAAAATTTCATTATGGGGATTTTGAACGTTACAGGAAGTAGATGGAATAGTATAATGAACCCCCATCACCCAACATCATCAACCTGTGGCCAGTGCTGCCCTATGTATATCTGTATCACCTGACCCCTTTCCAGTTCTTTGTTACTTAGTAACATAAGTATTATTGGTTTTGTTTTTAAAAGCTAGATTCAACAAACTAGAAAACCAAGTTCATCATTTTAAAATGAAACAGTAAGGAATTTTTCCTCAATTTTTTTGCAGTAGCAATTTTGGTTATGTTAATTTGTTCAGATTTTACTTGTAGAAATAAATTATTAAAAATTCAAATACACATAGATAATATGAAGTGTGTAATTCTGGGTAAAAAGTAAGGAACAACCATTAAACATGGTTATTTTAATTTAATGCAAAGTTTTATTATTTAATGTATAATATAATTAGCATTAAATCATAAATATTTTCATTATTATAATGTAAGTATAATTTTCCTCATCTCCATATTTGACAAATTTAAGCTTTCTTACAAAGGAAATAATTTTAGGATATCACTTTGTTACAGAAAGCCTGTGAAACTTGGATCCAAATGCATTGAATCTTTTCAGCACTTTGCTTCCTGTTTATTTTTGGTAGGATTTAGGCTTGTGGACTGGTTCTTGGAAAAAAATTTTCAGTGGGAGAGTCTAAATACTTCCTGAATAAGGACATAAATAAAATTTGAGAAACAAATAATCTTTGGGATAACACATAAAATATGATGGTTTTAAATCCATTCAGTATGTCTAATGAGACAATATAAGCAGAATTTAAAATCATTTGTGTTCTGTGTTTCTTAGGTAGTATGCATGTTAGATTTAGGTAGTAGGGTTGATTAGTAGAAAAAAAATAGTAGAGCCCTGTTTGCAGATTTCAGAATATTGGCACATCAGTTATATTCCAAAACCTAATGACTCATAGCAAAAGTGTTACTTAATCTAATCACTGGCATCACTACTGACAGAAGTCTGGTATAAGGCAGTACAGTCACTTAAAAGTCGTGAGCATTTGCCCATTAAATAACATGAATGGCCGTATTTATCTCGTGTTGGGCAGTGTCCTTGTTTTCTTTTAAGATACTGAAATTCTTTTTATTCCTTTATTGGCTAAGAAAAATAAGAGATAATGACTTTGAAAGAGCATTAGCTGACATTTTGTCTCAGGTTATTAAAATAAACCAACAATTAAACTTAGGTATTTCTTAGTACTTTCTTTTAGTGAAGTAAATTTTAAAATTCTTGAAAATTGTGGAATAAGCAGAATGATGAGAGATTGTTTGAAGCAAAGAATTTATTAAATCAGTAAAAAAAGATTCCCACATACTTTGTATTTGCACATCTATATTTGCCTAGTTTAGTTGAGCTGCAGAAGAAAGGTAAACCTCATTTTAAGCTGCTTTTGCTGTTGAATAGGAAAGTTGAAGGGTTGGAGATAGATGTTTTAGCTAATATCCTCAACTATAATCCCTTTGATAATGGAGATTAAAATTGAGTAATCAGAGGTCTGCAAGTTGCTTTCTTAGTAGAAAGAAAGACAAGTAAAGGCCTGGTAATATATAATGTAGATTTTTTGACTATGTGCCAGCTACTGTTTTAGGTGCTTTTTATATATTAATTTACTAATCTTTACAAAAACTCTGTGAAATAAGTAGATGCTGTTTTTCCATGCAGATGAGGAAACTAGGCTAGGAAAGTTAATTTACTGTGTATCCTTGAGCAGGTGGAGCTAGAATTCTTACTTCAAACTTTTATTAAACTTCCCTAATGTAATTTTATTTATTTCAAAACTTGAGCTACTTCTTTTACTTTAGGTGAAGCTGTTTGAGGTTGTTGGAATGTGACTTGTTTAGAGTTTATTCGTAATGCCTAGTAGATTACAAGTAAACTCTAATTGTTGTTTTGAACTAATTAAATCCAACTTGGAGATTTACTGAACTTTCTGCTAGTGGAATTTTTAAGACGTGAGATAAGGGATTTTTGAACCTTCGTAAGTGTGTATGTAAAGCTGTAATGTGTTTGCTTGTAATGTTTCTGGACAGAGGTGGTCCATAACCATCATGAAAACAGCAGTCATTTACTCCATTTTGAAGTGGGGCCTCGCAACCCCTCAGCTCTTTCAAAAGGTCTCTGAAGTTCAAACTTTTCATCATAATACTGAGACAATAGTTACCTTTTTCACTGTGTTGACATTTGCACCAGTGGTACAAAAGCAATGGTGGGCAAATATGCTGGCATCTTAGTGTGCGTGTATCAAGGCCTTGGCACTAGACGGTACCAGTAGTCAGAGTAGACTTCATTGCCATGTACCAGCAGTTTTAAAATGTCAGTTTTACTTAGGAATGTCTTTGAAGCCATAAAAATTAGTTTCGTTAAGTCTTGACTCTTAGAAATACTGACTCTTGAGTACATGTGTGTTGAACATTGTGTGTGACAGAATGGAAAGTACACCTGAAGCACTTCTATCACAGGCCTAAGTACAGTGGTTGTCTGGAGGAAAAGCATTGGTGCATTTATTTGAGTCTCAAGCTAAACTAGCTGCTCTTTTCATGGAACATTATTTTTACTAGAAAGAGCTACTGACAAACTATAGTTATTCAGGCTTGGCAGACATTTTCTCAGATGAACAGTGAATCTGTTGCCTTGATGGATGGATGGTATTTGTTGCCCACGATAGAATTTGAGCTTTTGAGGAAAAATCAAAATTTTGGAAAACGTGTATCTGTCATCCTAAGCTTGATAACTTCCAAATACTTGATTTTTCAGATGAGATTACTAGTAATATTAATGACTGATTTTTGATATTGTGTAATGAAATCTGTCAACATTTGGAAGATTGCATAACTGAATCAGTATTTCACAAATGGTCAGTGCCTGTGATGTGAAAAAATTATGCATATATAGGATATTGGATTTTAATGTAACAGATAGCTGGTACAGTTTCAGATTCCACAAACCTTTAAGAAACTTGAGTTTTGTTTGGTGTAGTATCGAAGGGATATTCGTAACTACCTGAAAAGCGTATTAAACTATTCCTCCCTTCCCAACCGCATACCTGAGTAATTACATACTTCATATATAATTAACCTACACAACACAGTGTAGTATATTGAATGCAGAAACAGGAGAATCCAGTCATCTGTTAAGCCAAACATTAAAGAGACTTGCAACAATGTAAAACAGTGCCATTCTTCTCACTGACTTTTTTGGAGGGATGGGGTGGGACATAGTTTTTTTAAATTAACTTTTTGGTTGATGTGTAGGGCTGCTTATTACATTTTTAAATGAATAAATATTTTAAAATTTTAAGTCTTTGGGGTCTTCAGATTTTAATAGTGTAAGGAAGTTATGCCATCCGGAAATAATCTGACAACTGTAGGTTATGCTATTAATTTCATTGTACTATACCTGAGTCTCACGAACCACAGATGAGTGATCAGAAAGAATCATTAAGTGCTGCTTTTGTGTATGAACATTTAAAGCTTTCTTACAGAAACTTTCCTTGACCTCAGGTTATTTCAGCCTACTCCCTTGCTGTTGTTTAGGTACCAAATCAAGTCTACCTTGAGCTCTGTCATCTGGTGATTTTGGTGAAGGATGCATACCTTTGGGACTTTAAAATAATCTTATTTTTAAATGTATCTTTCCCTTATGGAGATTAAATACTAGGACATATTTGCCAAAATACTTTAGCCCTAAAAGTTTTTTAGGACTTTTCCCACTGTATCTGCTGAGGTCCAACTATCATTAATACTTAATGTAGGATTACTGAATTCCTTAAACCCTAGTCTAGTACCGTTTCTGGGTTGACTACCTAGTCATCAGAAATGGGTTGGTGCTTCCCATTCTTAAGAATGCAGTATCAACTATTTATTGCTTTTTTATTTGCAGTGTTTTTGTGGCTATTTTTATACTCTTTTTAAAAACATTTGCCAAAGTATAAAGGAGTTTTAAAACTAGCTTCACCAATTTTCCACCCATGTTTAAACATTGAATTTATTAAAAAATAAACAGCTAGTTTTTTATTAATATGAATATTTTTAGATAATGTTAACTGTAGTTGATTCAAATGTCATCTAGATTTTTGCCTGTGGCATATGTGGAGTTGCTGGGAATTCATTATTGAATGCTTCTGCGTGCCACTATACGAGGGTCAGACTCTTGTAATTTTAGTTTCTATAGGTTGACTTTCTCTTTGAATGTTTAAATATCAGCTGGGATTTTCTCTTCTGAAGTCCTTAAATGGTCTCTTTTATCCAGTTTAAGGGGGTTCATGGACCAATGACCCTGTTTAAGAACCTCTGCTTTAATCTAAAATTTTGTCTATGGTTATATGTCTGTATGGTTAATTGGAGGAATCAATGATATTTTATATGGTAATGATAATTTTTAGACTATTACAAGGGTATTCTTTCTTAGGAATCTTCTTAGTACTTACTGTTTCTGATACATATTAGAGGGATGCAGTCTTCTAAGATACTGGACTTGACAGCTTTAGTGTATTTCCGTAATAAAAAAACTGTTGTCTCCTTAACCATGGGTAAAAATATTAGAGGAATATATTGGGTTTTGAACCAGTTGCTTATTTATATTTCATTCAGAAGAAGAATACTGAATTCTTCATTAGCCAGTATTAAGAGAGAATCCAAAGTAGGTAAAAGGGATTGGTGGGAAGTTTTTTTTTAACTGCTTGACGATCTGGAGCAGTGTTACTTTTTAGAACTTGGCATTGTGGAATTTCAGGTCTGCCCTGTGTGAAAGTGGACACAGAACCTTTTTGGTGTTACTCTGTGTGTCTGTCTGTCTCTCTCTCGCTCTCTTTTTTTTTTTTTTTTTCCAGCTTACCACAAAGAGTTTTTGTGGGCCTGGAGTAGATGTGTTCTTACGATTGCATAAGAGGAATCTTTGATATTTTCTGTTGACTAATAGATGGGGAAGGCTCTGTTTCAAGAGAAATAAGCTATTGTAGACAATAAATAATTCTTGTCAAATTCCTTACTGAGGGATACAACATTAAAAATGGTTACTATAGGAATTGGTATGTAAAGACGGGATTGCTCCTAGTCTTTTTTCTCCCTGACATAGAGAATTATCTTTTTCTAGCAGCAGAATCACTTCATTAAGTGAAGTATTTTTTAGCTCTCTAATATTTTAATGTATTTTTTATGATAAAAACACAAACATAACGTTTACCATCTTAACCATTTTTAACTGTACAGTTCATTAGTGCTAACTGTATTCACATTATTGTGAAACAGATCTCCAAAACTTTTTCATCTTCCAAAACTGATACTGGATCCATTAAACAACTCCCCCTTCTCTGCTGCCTTCAGCCATGGTATCCACCTGTCTGTTTTTTGTTTCTATGAATTTGACTACTTCAGATACCTCATACAAGTGGAATCATACAGTATTTGTCTTTTTGTGACTGGCTTATTTCATATCCTCAAGGTTCATCCATATTGTAGCATGTGACAGAATTCCCTTCCTTTTGAAGGCGCTGAATAATATTCCATTGTATGTATACTACGTTCAGTTTTTCCATTCGTCTTTTAGTGTACACTTAGGTTGTTTCCACCTCTTAGCTATTGTGCATTCCTAGCCTTTTTATGTTCAGCTAGGGTTCTGTGGAGAGGACCATCATAAGTACTTTCTGTAAGTGATTAGAGGTGGTCAGGAAGGAAGAGCCCTGGGCAGAGCATGAAAGTATCAGATTAGAGAATATTAAAAGAAAACAGATCGGAACTGCTGTAATACAGATTTGTTACCCAGATTAACAGTTTAAATGAAGACAAGAACTGGGTTACTTTATTTTGTAGGCTATTTCAGGATAAGATTAGGCAAAGTCTAAAATTTTGACCAGAGTTAAACCTCATTTTTTTTCAGTTTCTGGTTTAAAAGTAGAAAATCCCACGGATTTTATAAGTCACATTTCATTACTATGAAACTAAGAATAGAGATAGTCAGTACATTGTTTCATGTGTGTTTTAATTAGGCAGAGTCTTCAGCGTAATAGGAAACTTTGATAACTGCACTGCATTTCTTAACAATAGTCTTTGAGATGGACATTATTGTCATTTTGTACACAAGCTCAAAGAAGTTGAGCAATGTTAATGTAAGATTATGAGTTAGTAAAACTATTCTGTCTGCTTTTTAGGCTTCCACATTGCTTCTGTCAAGTTCAATTAATAAAAAAAAAACTATTTAATTAAATCTAAGTCTCTGGTTCTCATAAGGTGTGGAGCTGAAGTGAGACCCTAAGTATATTCATCTGCAAGTCAACCAGTATACATTGAGTGCCCAGTATTGTGGGAAATTTGAGGGAAGTAGAGAAGACATGGTTCCTTTAGTTTAGATATATTAAAAAAGTCAATTTTGTTAAAATAAGCATTTTCCATAACACGTTGTGGCCTTTGTTATTAACCTGTTCACATTACTAGGTGATGCTGAAATGTGAGTTATAAATTATTTCTCTCTTTGCAGGCTGACATTGTCCTGCTTGATATTGGGATGCTATTGTAGTACAAACACTTACTTGTTCCAGGGAGTGTTAAATGAAAGAATCACATATGTCCCAAGTCTTTTTAAGATAGAAGTATATCTTCTGGTGGTTTCAAATGGTTGTGAGATGAATGTATTAATGAATATTATTGGAGATTGCTCCAGGCTTGTGATAGCTTACAAGCCTTTTTCTCTCTTTCCTCTGTATCCTGTGTTTTAAAATCTTCATTTTAAGTTTCTCAGTTTTTTAAAAAGTTCAACACAGATATACTGTGTAACCCAGCAGTTCTACTCCTAGGTATGTACCCAAGAGAATTGAAAACTATGTTCACAGAAACTTGTATGTAAATGTTTATAGCAACATTATTCATAATAGCCAAAAAGTGGAAACAAACCAAATGTCTGTCAACTGATGATGCATACAGAATAGGTAAGGTACAGTGGAATATTACACAACCATAGAAGGGAATAGAGCACTGATAAATGCTGCAATGTGGATAGACTTTGAAAACAAGCTAAGATTAAATGAGATGATGCACGCAAAGTGCTTACACTAATAGCCAATTAGCTATGTTTCTTGAGCACTTATTTTATAAAATAGATCAGACATACTTGTTTTTGACAGGCAAAGGAAGGCCAGAGGGTAAGGAGACAAACAGTTGAAAACTACTGTGTGTTTTCTTATCTGTGAGTGAGGATAATAGTACTTGAATTGTTATTCAGAGGATTAAACGTACATACGTGCTTAGTTTTGACACCTACGGAGTACTCAGAAAATTCAGTAGGTGCAGTTATTTAGTTACTTAATGCATGATTAACAGAAATAACAGATTAACAGTTAACAGAAGAGTAAAAGCATATTTGAAGTCTGCAGATCAAGATCAGCCAGTTGTTTTTACGATTTGGGGCAGGTTATATGCATTTTCAATAGGTATATGTTGCATTAATGAATACAACGTTAGTTTGGTTGGGGAGGAGTTTGGGAAATCCAAAGAGAGAAGTGGAAAGATCAGTTTCATCATAATTGGGGTTAGGCTGGGGTCTGGCATTTTGTCTATTAATTTGACTAATGTAAAATTAATGTGTGGCAACAGAAGTTCAAGCTTTTCTTTTTCCCCCCTTATTTTCCAGTTTTTCTCAAGTTCCGCCAGTGTTTTGTTCTTCCCCATGATTGCTTACTCCATATCTTCTCTCAAGAATAATATAATTTGGGAGTGAGGGGGGCTTGAAACAGGTGGTAGAGTCCAAAGCATCCTTCACTGTTAGTTTCATTTTCCCTTAGTAGGTAAGAGTGGAATTTGGGACACCTCGATGTGCAATACCAGGAAAATGCCGGTGTGACTATTGACCCTTCTGCTGAGGGTCTAAAAAGCCCCATTCACCCCCTACCCACTTGTCTAAGGCAACGGTTTATCATAAGTGCTTTATCCTTTTACATTATAACTGTTTTCTCACTACTCTTACCTCCACTCCTCAGCTGTTTCTGTGATCTGAATCCTTTACCAAACCTTGAGTAGCCTGACAAAGAGATGTAGAGCTCATAAAAAATTCTGTAGGGGTCTGAAGAGAAAGCAGGTTTTATTGTACCAATGAGCACCCTTATTTCTCTCCTCCATTCCTTATTCAGAAGTGCGCTGTTTTATTGTCAGAGGAATGGTATTAGCCCAAAACAAGTACTTCTCAAGCTTTACGTGCTTGTGAATTTCCTGGGAATCTTGTTAAAATGCATGTTATGATTCTGCATATAGGTCTCAGGTGGAGCCTGTGATTTTTGCATTTCTGACCAGCTCTGGTGCTGGCCGTGCTGCTGCCACTCGGGCAGCCCGCAGGCTGCATCTGAGCGGCCACGCAGCTCAGAGTCTTTTGTAGAGGAAGGGGCACAGGTAGGGTAATGTCTTAGTTCTTTAACTCAGTATTTCTGACAGGCTGAATAGATCCATTGTGCTGTTCTCACATCAGTCAACATTTGTTCAATAAATGAGTAAACACCTCCTGGGGAGCTTTGTACTAGTTGTTAAAAGAACAGCTTGTGTCATAGTGCTACATGTTAGCCATCCCTAATTGTTAGATTAAATTTGTGTTTGTATTTCAGTTTAGCTCAGGCTAAGCGCTTACTATACTTACTAGGTTTGCTTTCACTAATAATTTGCTTTTATAAGTAGATTGGCCCCGAGTACTGTGAAAAGGATAAATTTAAGAAGTGAAATCTTAACTTCTTAATTGGTTGTTTCATAACCTCTGACACAGGTTTTTAATAAGTATAAATGGTAACCTTTTAATTTTTCTGTTTTTGATTTTCCTGTTTGCTTTATTAGCCTTGAGAAGGTACCTTTTCAGTCTCCAGTCAGGATTTCTCCCTCCCCAGCCACCTAATAATCTTAGTTTTAAGGTTGATTTTTATTTTATCCATATAGCTCATGCACACAGTTTAACAAGTCAGTAGTTTCAAAACACTTTTGAGGAAAATTAACAGTTTTCTGTCCCTCCTCACCTATCCTCATCTTGACTCCCCTTCCTCAGACTCTTCTAGCAGTTTCTTCTGGTGTTTATTTTCCTGTTTTTAAACAGTGTGCTCGTAGAGCTGTTGCTTTATCAATTTTAGACATCCTCACATGTAAATGGTAGCTAAGAATTGAGCTCTCTTCTGCCCTCTTACTGCTGCTCCCTCAGGATTGTTGTATCATTATTGTTTAAACCAATGTTCAGAGTTGTAGCAGGCTAATTAATGCCCCCTTCCACTCCCTTCCCACAAGATACCCACTTACTAATCTAAAAGTGAATATTGTATGGCAAAGGGATTTAAGATGTGATTAACCTGAGGATTTTCAGGTAGTTTATTTTGATATATCCTCCTAGGCCCTAAATGTATTCACAAGGGTCCTTGTAAGGAGAAGAGGAGGAGATGAGATCTAAGGAGGTAGTAGATATGATACCAGAAGCAAGAAGAGTGATGCAAGGAAAGGGTTTGCGAGCCAAGGAATGCAAGTAGCCTCCAGAACTTCAAAAAGGTGAGAAATGTATTCTTTCCTAGAGCCTCTGTGACGAGCTAGCCTAGCCAGTAGCTTTAGTGGGGTGAATCTGATTTTGGACTTCTGACTTCCCAAACTGTCAGAAAATAAGTTTGTGTTGTGTTAAGCCATCAAATTTATGGTGATTTATTACAGTAGTCATAGGAAACAAATACAAGAGTGGACAATATTATGTCCATGTAAATACTATTCACTGCTGCCGGGTAGTGAATTATGATTCTTTCTGCGATAATGGTGTTTTCTCTAGAATTAATTACCAGTTAACTTTTTAAAAATTAAAAAAAACCAACTTATTTTGTGGGGGGAGGAGGGTAATTAGGTTATTCATTTATTTTTTTAATGGAAGTGCTGGGCATCCAACCCAGGACCCTATGCATGCCAGCATGTGCTCTCCCACTATACCCTCACCCAATAATTACCATGTTTTTTTCCGTTTTTTTTTTGTTTGTTTGTTTTAATCTACCATCATTGTTTTCTTTCTAAACCTTTCTATAGCCTTTCAATGTAATTTTCTACATAGTCAAAGGAATCATAGTCTTTAATCTTCTGTGAATCACCCTCAAATCCTCTGACAGGAGACGAGATCTCCTGACAGTATTTTGAAGCACATCTCATGTTCTGCCAGTTTCACTCACGCCTTGAGCTCTATCCCTCTGATGCTCCTGGGTGTTTTCTAAGTTTATTGCGCAGCCTTGGGAATTACCTTTTGTTCTTAACCTTTTCACGTCACCATCGTGGGACTTCCTTGTGCCTTTTCTGTCTTGGGTCCCCTTGTTCCTGGCTGCCATGTTTTTTTCTTTTCTTGGTTTACTCTCTCATCTTATTAGTATACAGCATTCAGGATTTCATGAGAAAGATTTCATGAGTGATAGTTCTTGAGATCTTACCTGCCTGGGAAAGATGTCTTTATTCTGCTCCCACTTTCCTGGGTGTGACTGTTAATTGGAAATCATTTTTCCTCGGAGTTTGGAAGACATTTCTTCTGTCTGCTAGTGTCCAGTGTTGCATTTGAGAAGCCTGGTGCCGTTCTGTTCACTATTTCCTCTCACACTGTCCAGATGTGCCGTGGTGTGAGTCTTTTTTATTAGTTGGGCTGGTGCTCATTGGGCCCTTTGAACCTGTAGATTCATTTCCTTCAGCTTTTTCTTCTGCTTTGATTCGTTCTTTCTGAAACTCCTGATAGGTGAATCTTGGGCTTTCTGCATTGATCCTCTAGGTTTTTTGTTTTGCTTTTTCTTCTCCTATTTTCCATCATCTTTGCGTTTTGTTCTTTCTGGGAGAGTTCCTCAATTTTGTTTTCAACTCTATCACTGATTTTTACAGTTCCAGTTACTATATTTTTAAAAGCTTTTTTTTTTTTTTTGAGTATTCCTTTGTCAGCAGCCTGTGTTTTGTAAATGGAGTATCTTTGAGAAGATGTATCTAGTTGGCATTCCATTTCCTTTGAGTTCCTTTTTTTCTTGTTTGTTTAGTAGACTGCAGTTTCTGGGGATCCTTAGTTGTGAGGTGCTCAGAGTGGATTGCAAACACGGTGTTTACTGGCGGAACTAATCACCTGATGGGCTTTGCTGTAAAGCAGTGAGCCCAGGACTGGTTCATTGAGAAGGAAATCCCAGTCCTGCCTCAGAGGGACATGCGCATCGGTGTGGAGAGGTGGGTGAGGGCCTGTCATATCTTAAGCCTGGTGGCTCTGAGAGCCAGGACCATCAGCTCGTTGGTATGCATCCTTTCACCTTGTCTTCTTTTCAGTTTGGTGCTTCGCCTTCAGCCTCAGCTCCAATTGATTGTCTTCTTTGCTCAGTTTCTCCAGCACTCAAGTAGTAGGCCTCTCTGCGTCTTATTTAGATGTTTCAGCCAGGGGCCCTGTTTTGAGCCCCGTGTCTCACTGTGGTCCTTTCCTGACCCCTTGTAGGGTCTGCCAGGGGGATCTGCTTGCCTTTCTTTGGCACCCCTTCCACGTACTCTTAGGTTTCAGTTTCCTTTATTTTGCTAGGTTACCTACTTTCTTTTCTCCAGCACATTTGTTGTTGTCTTCTGCTGTTTCCCTGCATGATCCTTTGTTCTTACTGTCTTAAAACTGTTTTTATTCATTTATTGTCATTTTGGGGGGACCTAAAGGGGAGAGATAAATGAAGTGCTTTGAATCTCCACGTTTAACATGTTTCTTTCACGTGCTGAAACGCTTGGTAATCCCTTTCTCTGCCGTGAAACAGAAGAATTCACAGAATTCGTAGTTCTAATTTTTTGAAACATAAAGGTAGATTGGGTTGTTTTCTCAGATATAAATGCTAATGTTATGTACTATTATTCTTAATATACTAAATCTTCGGAAATTGTGTAATTATTTTCCTCAATTACAGCAAAAATGAAAGAAATTAAGATACTTTCATTTTCAAACCTTAAGGAGTCAGCCAAAAGGAGTGAGTTTTAAAAATTTATTCTCATTTTTGAACTTTGAAATGTATTCTGATACATTCAACTCTACAAGGACCAGGTCTTTATTTACTGCTATTACCTTCAACACCTGCAGCGGTGTCTGGTGTACACCGTATGTGCTCATGAAATATTTGTTGACTGGATGCATATGTGAAATTTGTTCACATTTAAAATGTCAGAGAAAGCCTTAGCTTTATTAGATATGAATGACTTTTAAGGTTTTTTTTTTTTTCTGCTCCTGAATCCACTTCTAATTAATTGAAACATTTGTCCCAAAGTAAATAGAATAAGATTATAGTCAGTTTCTGATTGCAGGGCAGCTAAAATCATTATTTTCTTTTGGGAACATTATTTGTTCTTGTAACCAAGGTGTAGAATTAGAGAGAAATAGTTTTTCTCTATTTTTTATCAGGAGCACTTGTCCCCTGACATTAGTACTGTAACTTTGTACAGTTAATACCAGGCTGCCTCTGCCCACCTCTGAGATCTTTTCTGTCATCTCCCCCTTGCTCACTAGTAGCTGCAGCCACAGGAGCTTTCTTGGTGGTCCATGAGCATACACAGTCTTGTTCCTGCTGAAGGCTTTGAACCTTCCTTTTTCAGCCTGGAATGTACTTTGTCCACGTTTTGCATGTTCTTCCTTAATACCTGTGCAGATTAACTGATTCCCCTCTCAACCCCCCAGTGCACACAGTGTTACCTGTTTTTTGCCCTCTTTTCCATTTGTATTGGCATTTGAAATAATCTTGTGTGATTGCTTATTGCAGACTTCCTCTCAGATGTAAAGTTTTCACGCATGAGAGAATGAACTCTTTCTTTTGTTCTGCCACTGTATTCTTAGCATCTTGAATAGTCTCAGACACACAGCGATTGTCTGTTGACAACATAACAGTTGAGTGGTTAGATATATTGTGCAGGGTGTTTTCAGAGATCATCCCATTTAAAAATACTTAAAACTTCAATTTTTTATTTTACTAAACGTATATACTTTTTTTTAACAAAATAAAATATAGTAAGCTAAAGAAGTTAGTAACATTCACGTCATTCTTCTCAGTTTTGTGTACTAGTAAAAAGAGGCCAGAGAACTAGTCACACAAGCTATTATAGACCAAACTGCTGTAAAAGACCCATATGCGCAGTGGTTCCCAAAACTGGAAGCTTATTTCTCTCACGTAACCCACCAGTGGTAGAGAGGAGTCGCAAGTGGATAAGCTGCTTCTGCCAGAGATGATCCAGCATCCCAGGTTTCTCCTGTCTTGTCTTTACCCTTCCAGGGTGTACTGCTCTTACTGCATGGCCAGATCTGGCTCACATCTGGCTCACATCTGTGTTCAGCCCTTGGGAGGGAGGTAAAAAGAGGAGGACAAGGAGCTTCTTTTTTAGGATGTGACATGAAAATTTTGCACTCATATCTCATTGTTCAGAACTTGGTCATGTGGCCTTAGGAGAGCCCAATAAATAAAACCTCTACTTTCCTGTTAAAACTCTGTGTGGTTAGCTGGGGGCAGGGGGTGGCAGGGTGGTGGGGAGTACCAGGGTGTCTAGAACTAAAGGGAAAAAGGGGGAAATGGCCGCTTATAGGGCCAGTGAGTCTCTGCTATAGCTAGTAGTTCTTACAACTTGTACTTACGCCTCTTTACTTCTTAGTTCAGTGCTCTTTCCTTCTTACTACTTCTGTACCTAACATTAGATATTTTCTTCAAGAAATTAAAAATGTTAAAAAATGTGACTGTAACTTTCATTGTCAGATAAAATGTTGGTCAATGCAGAATGGAATATTCTGGGGAAGTAACAGAATAGTAACAAAATTTTTAACCTTGATTGTGTCTTGATGAAAGGGGGATGGAATGTAGGCCTACATCTCCTTTTTAAGAGGCATGAGTCCCCTTCCCCCAGTCACGAGTGCCCTATATAGCCTGGTCAGAATAGGGGAGATTATCTGGCTTAGTGATGGTTTTGGAGGAACATGCCAGTTTAGATCTTGGTTTTCATACTGGCTATGTAGGAAAAGGCTGGTCTGGCATTTTTTCTTTATAGATGGCTTCATAGTTTTAGGCCTAACTAAATATGAAAGGAGGTCAGACAGAAAATATTAGATCTATACAATGAAATATGAAGAGAGATCTGCTGGGGGCAGGAACCAGAGGGTTGGTTCTGTGAAAGGCTTCACAGCCCCTTAAAAAGACACCCAAAGAAGAGAGCTGCTGGTTTGGGGCTTTTTTTTTCACTACAGTGTATGGGAGTGTACCTGGAGCTGCTGTATTCCCTCTCTCTACTCCCTTCCTTCTCCAACTTTTTATTTTGAAAAATTTTAAGCCTACAAAGAAGTTAAAAAATAAATACGAAGGTAACTATCTGTTATTTTCCTTATGTTCACCAGTTGTGAACATTTTGCCACATTTGCTTTATTTACACCTGCATTCCTGCCCCTAACTTTTTTGAAAGTACATTGGAAACAGTGTGATGCTTTACCCCTGAAAAACTCAGGATTTATCTCTTGAGAACAAGAATATTCTCTTATACAACCACAATACCATTATGACGCCCAAGAAATTTAGCATTAATTCAGAAATGTTCTGTTACACAACCCATATTTAAGCTTCCCTGAGTGACTCAAAAACTGTCCTTAAATTTTTCTTTTTCAGTCCAAGATCTAGTCAAAGCATTCTGATAATTTTGAGGAGTCAAAGCTTGTTATGAAATACCTCACTTTCTAGATTTTACCAGTTTGCTCATAATTAAATCCAGGTTAAACATTTTTGGTAAGACATATTGCATAGGTGTACATAAAGTGTACTTCCTAGCGCATCAAATCATGTAAATTTGTCCCATTATTGATGACTCTTAGTTTGATCACTTGGTCACGTAGTGTTTGCCAGATCTATCAAAAAAGAACCTTTAATCCCTGTGTAATTAATAAGCAATTCATTAATGGTCCTTGCCTGAGACAGTTATTAGATTGGTGGGTGCAGAGTGGTGATTTTCTAATTTCCTATCCTTTCTCCTTTTTGGTTTCAGTGTGCACTTGTCCTTTTTTTATTATATGTATTAACAGTCTGTTAATGCTGCCCAGTGTGTTAATGCTGCCCAGTGTGTTAATGCCACTATTTCTTTTGATCCTCAAATTGTCCTAAATTTGGCCAGTGAGAGACCCATCAAGTATCTTTCCTTTTACATTCCCAGTCAGCCTTTGATAGTTCCTTTTTTTTTTTTTTTTGACGCAAGATGTTTCCAGTTGTACTTTTTTTGTGTGTCCCCAAACTGGAATTATTTTTCTCAGGAGCTTTGTGTTCTTTTAGTAGGGAATGGTATTTAGAAACTATCATGTGTACTAAGTGTATTCTTTACCACTGGAATGTCTTTATTCCTAGGCCCTGTCATTTTTTCTAGACAGAGCTAGAGAATTAAAAGGATTTTGGGGTTTTGTTTTTAAATCACAAGTTCATATAGGATAAAGTATGTAGTACCTTGTTTTTTTCAAGAGATAATTTGCAAGTTTAAAAAAATAGAGAGGGAACCTATAGATTTAAAAAAACTTAAAGGATATATCAGTCAGTTGTAATTTGAAAATTATTGGATCATAATTTAAATAGGTAAACTATTTTTTTTGACCTAAGGCAATTGGAAATTTGAATGTGTGCTGGATATTTTATACTTGTCCTATTGATTTTTTCAGGTGTGGTAAAGTACTGTCGACTTTTTTCAGGCATGGTGTTTGGTTGTATTAAAAGTGGTGGTCTTAGCTTTTAGATAAAACTTCTGAAATATTTACGGGTAAAATAATTTGATATTCTGGGATGTGCATGAAATAATATGGGATGACTTTAGAGATGAAGCAAGACTGGCCCTGAGTTTGTAATCGCTGTAGCTGGTGCTGGGTGCTGGGGATTCGTTGTGCTGTGCTCTTCTACCTGCTTTCATATATGATTGAAATGCTCTGTAATAAAATTTTTAAAACACCAGTTTATTTAAACTGATCCTGCCAGTTTAAATTGACTACCACAGAACTCTTCCTTACCCCGCTATTCTATATTTATATCTTTTTCTCCCATGATAGGAACCCTGGATCCCAACCCCGTTACTCTCTTTTGACAGAGTGTAAAGAGGAAAAGAACCTGGATCTGCAATTAAATAAGCCAGTGGATTTACTAACACTGGTTTTAATTGCCCTACCTTAGGGCTTCTTGTGGCAGATAACAAGTAATTTTTTAATTCTGATAAAATATACGTAAAATGTACTATTTTAACCATTTTTGTGTGTACCGTTCAGTGTCATTAAGTACATAACATATTATTGTGCAGCCTTCACCACCATCCATCTCCAGAACTTTTTTCATCTTCCCAAACTGAAACTCCATACCCATTAAACGGTAGCTCCCCAGTTGTCCACTTTCTTTTCCCCTGGCAGCTCCCATTCTACTTTCTGTCTCTATGTATCTGACTACTCTAGGTACCTAATAAAAGTAGAATTATATAGTATTTGTCCCTTTGTGACTAGCTTATTTCACTTAGTATGATATCCTTTGTATCAGTCTATTCAGGCTGCCGTAGCAAACCACTGCAGCCTGGATGGCTTAAGCAATAGTTTATTTCTCAGAGTTCTGGGAAGTCCAAGATGCAGGAACTGGTGGATTCTGTAAGGGCCTGCTTCTTGGTTCACAGACTGCTGTCTTCTCACTGTGTCCTCACATGGCAGAAGGGGTAAAAGAGCTCTTTGGGGCCTCTTTACAAGGACACGCTAATCCCATTCATGAAGGCTATGCCCTCATGACCTAATCACCTCTCAGAGGCCCCACTGAAGGTTAGGATTTCAACATATAAATTTGGGGGAAACACAAACAGTCAGTTCATAAAGTGCTCAAAACTCATCCATGTTGTATATAGCATGTGTCAGAATTTCCTTCCTTTTTGAAGGTTGAATAGTCCATTTATGTATATACCGTTCTGTTTATCCATTCATCTATTGATGTACATTTGAGTTGCTTCTACCTTTTGGCTATTGTGAATAATGCTGCTCTGAACATTGATGTTCAAATATCTGATCAGGTCTCTGCTTTGAATTCACTTTGATGTATGTCCAGACATGCAGTTGCTGAATCCTAGGATAATTTTGTGTTTAAGTTTTGAGGAATTACCGTACTATTTTCCACAGTGGCTGCACCATCTTACATTCCCAACAGCAGCAATGTACAAGGGCTTCAGCTTCTCCATGTCCTCACCTACACTAGTTATTTTCTGTTTTTGTATTTGGTAATAGCCATTCTAATGGATGTCATGTGGTATCTCATTATGGTTTTGATTTACATTTCCCTGATGGTTAGTTGCACTGAGCATCTTTTCATGTGTTTTCTGGCCTTGTGTATCTTCATAGAAATGGCTTTTCAAGTCCTTTACCTATTTTAAAGTGGGGAATTTTTTTTGTTGTTTGTATGAGTTCTTTATATATTCTGGATATTAATCCCTTATATGATTATGATTTGTACATATTTTCTCTGTTTTATGGGTTTTCTCATTCTGTTGTGTCCTTTGATGCACCAAAATTTTTACTTTTGATGCTCAATTTATGTATTGTTTTTGCCTGTTTTTCCACTGTCATAGTCAAGAAATCATTGCCAAATCCAATGCCATGATGCTTTTCCCCTGAGTTTAAGAGTTACAGTTTTAGGTCTCATGTTTAGGGCTTGGGTCTGTTTTAAGTTAATTTTTGTAAATGGTGTAGTGTAAGAGTCCAACATCGTTCTTTCACATTTGGATGTCCAGTTTTTCCAACACCGTGGGTTGGAAAGACCTTGTCAAGAAGCATTTGACCATATGTAGAAGGGTCAGATGTGACTCTATATGCTGTAGAATAGTGTCTATTTCTGGACTCTGTTCCGTTGGGCTATGTATCTGCCTGTATTCCAGTCTCACACTGCTTTCATTTCTTAGCTTCATAGTAAATTTTGAAATCAGGAAGTGTGTGAGATTTCCAACTTGGTTCTTTTTCAGGATTGTTTTAGCTGTTCAGGTCCCTTGAGATTCTATATGAATTTTAGGATGGATTTTTCTATTTCTACAAAAAACACCATCAGGTTATTGATAGGAATCACATTGAATCTGTAGACCACTTTGGGTAGTATTAAACAATAATATTAACAATATTAAATCTTTCAGTCAGTGAACACAGATGTCTTTCCATTTATGCTTTTATTTTGTTACAGTAGCGTTTTGTAGTTTTCATTGTATAAGTATTTCACCTCATTAAGTTTATTAAATATTTTATTCTTTTTGATACTATTGTAAGAATAATTGCTTAATAATTTCCTTTTCATATTGTTCGTTTCTAATGAACAGAAATACCACTGATTTTTGTGCTAATTTTGTACCCTACAACTTTGCTAAGATTACAGGTAACTTTATTCCTTAAGTGAAGTGCTAAAATGTTTGAAAATACTATTTCTTTGACTTAGAATATATCATCTAGAAATCTGATGAGATCAGACCCAGGGTTTAACCCTCAGGCACTGTGCCTTTTGTATCTGTACAAGGTGGCTGGTTGTGTAGGTTAGATCCCAGCAGCAGTATGTAGTGGCCTTGTGTCACTTGATGTTTTTGTGTTAAGTACTTTCTTAATTCTGTTTCCCACGTATTCATAAGGAGAAGACAAAGAACCTGAATTCTGATTATCCAGTACCAGAGTATCAGAAAATTTGTTGACATCTGATTGAGTTTTTGTTGATTCTCTTCCTCCCCTCTTTGTTCGTATTACGAAGAAATAAGGTGAATAAATTATCTTAAGAGGCATGAGGATGGAGTAGAGGAATAATATGGCATAGGAAAATATTTTTTATTGTTAAACCAAAAATGGATATTTTAGTTTGTGAGTTAAAATACTGTTGGTATTTTGACTTAAGATTTGTCTTTAAAGTGTTATGTCATCCCATAGTGCTAGGTGCCCCCTGCTGGACATAAAGTTGTAGGGGCTTCTTTACAAACCTCTCTGATGAGTTCATCCTGCTGAGCAGCTGTGTCTGATTCGTTGTAAGATACTGTTAAAGTGTGTCTATGCTTACTGAGTTTTCTGATCATATCAGACTGAACTAAGTTTGATGACTCTGCAGTTTTTAGAAATCAGCAAAATGTAATTGCTTAAATAATGACCATGGTAGAGTATATCATGAGAATTGGTATAGATTGAAGTGTCTTTGTTTTATCCAACAGCAAGACTGATTTATGTATATATATATGAATAGGAAAACCAACAAGCATTTCCTGTCACGCTTAGCAAAACAGTCCTTGAAAGAATGTGTAAAGTGCTTGAACAAATAACTGTGTTGACTTTCAGTGGCGGATGATGATCTAAGCCCTTGTGTTAAAGCAAACAGATGAACACATACTGAAAAGACCAACAAGCATAATGTGGAGAGTCCAGTCTCTTTAACCCTGGAAGAGTGCTGTAGCTAAAGTAAAATGAATTTTGGCAGGAAACGGCAGAAATGAGAAACATAGCGAGGGAAGTCCTTCCTGGCTGACTTGGTTCATTTATGTAGTTGAGAATCCCCCCTGGGGTGTGAGTAAAGGAACCTACTTTGAGCAGGCAGAGCTAGAATTGAAGGGGGTCCACAGGCAGTTGGTTGGTGAGATATTTTGTACTTTAAAGCAGGGATTAAAAACTGAATGCCTCAGAGTGGTTCTTACCACAAGGATTATGACCAGTGGAGAGGGTCTGGCTACCCATCGTTGGCAGGAGAGAAGCCAGCCGTGAAGCACAGTGTTGAAACTCCCTGCTCTGAAGCTGCCTTCTTCGACTTGCAGCTCTGCTACCTGACCACCTACTGCTGAATGGATAAGCTGGCGAAGGATAAAGTGTGGCAGGCAGCCTCTGAGATGGCCCCCAGTGACCCCTGCCTCCTGGTACTCTGTCTTTTATGTTATTCCCTCCCTTTGAGTGTGGACCTGGTGACTTGCTTCTTCAAGTATGGCATGAGTGGTGGGATGTCACTTTCAAGGTTGGCTGCAGAAGGGCTTTGGCTTCCGTGTTGAGCTGCCCTCTCATTTGCTCTGAGGGAAACCAACTCTTTTGTGAGGTTCCCTGTGTAGCTCATGTGGACAAGGAGCTGGTGTTTCTGGCCAACAAGCCAGTGAAGACCTGACACCTGCCAGCAGCCATGTGGGTGGCATGGTTTGCAAGCAGATCCTCTTTCTCTCTGTCAAGTTTTGTAATGACAGAGGCCCTGGCTGACACACTGACTCCTGCCTTTTGAGTGATCCTGAGCGAGATGCGCCCAGCTAAGCCACATGCAGATTCCTGATCACAGAAACTATGAGGTGGTACTTGTTTGTTGTTTCAGTGGCTGAATTTGGGGTAATTTGTTAGGCAGCAGTTGAGAATGAATACAGGAAGTAACAACGTATACATCTCCCTGTCCGCAAAGAATTGATCTTAGTTCTAAATATTTTTTAGTTGAACCCAGCACAGTTCCCAATATTGCATAAACACAGACTTTTTGAAGTTGAATACACAAAAAGACAGACAGACTTCGTAGTCTGAAAAGTGAGAGACTTACTGCGAAAAGTAAGAGGAAAATGTTGAAATTTAAAGAACAACTAATTAGTATTCTCAAGGAGACTAATGAGCATTTCAAGAAAAAGTATCAGAAATAGGAGAAGGAGTCGTAAGTGAAATAATGTGATTCTTAACTGTTGGCTCTTTCGAGGCAGATAGCAGCAGGGCTCTAGAAATATTCCCACAGTTCAGAGGAAAAAAACAAGGTGACAATTACAGATAAAAATTTAAGAAACACAAATAATAGGTTCAGTGTAGAATACAAGTTCAGAATGAGAGAACAGACCAAAAGTGCCCAGGGAATATATCTGACATTTATTGAGCACTTACTGTGTGCCAAATGTTTGGCAAGTTGAAACCTATTTAAAGTTCTCTACAACTTCCTTGTGGTAGGGCTGGTTAATGTTATTTTCTTATCAGGTAACTAAAGTGTCTGCCAAGCAAAATGGGGTCCACACCTAGAAATAGCCTAATGATTCCTTCCTTCCTTCCTTCCTTCCTTCCTTCCTTCCTTCCTTCCTTTCTTGTCTGTCTTCCTGTCTTCCTTCCTATCTATTTTTAAGTAGGAACCTAGTGAATTTTTAAATTCTAGGATGTAGAAATAAATAATACAAGTATTGAGACAAGAAACAGATTACCTGCAAAGGAAGATCTATCAGGCTGTCGTTGCATTTGTCCTCTGTGTGCTAGAACTGTGCTGTCCAGCTAGTGGTAGCCACATGCCATGTATAGCTATTAAATTTAATTGAAATAAATTCATTTTCTCAGTATCACTGCTCACAGTTCAAGTGCTCAATGAATAGCTACATGTGGCTAGTGGCTACCACGTTGAACAGTGCAGAATAGACCATTTCTGTGATCACAAAAAGTTTTGTTGGACCATGCTGTGCTAAAAGACAGCAGAGTGGCATATAGAAAACTCTGAAGAAAACCTAAGAATTTTAAATTGGTGAAACTGTCCTTCACATAGGGCAACAAAATAGCATTTTTCAAGCTTGAAGTGACTCAAAGTATATCACTCAAGTGCTTTTCTTGAAAAAAATACTACTCTCAGTGCACCCAGCCAGCTGAGAAGTCAGCAGCTCTGGAACATGATGAGTCAGCCCCAGAGTCCTGTCTGGTTAACTCTTTGTTTCCCAGAATAACCCAAGTCATATAAAAGTAAGGGGACATCTTCATCAGTGGCAGGCATAAAGAGGATGCCCTTCATGGGTCACATTTCAGACTGTTAAAGCAGTGATTTCAATCCTAGACAGCGTAGCGCCAGAGCTGTTTCTCCTTCTGGCAGCTGTAAAATAAAGCCACAGAAAACAAATTTTAAGGATGCTAACCCACTGAAACCACTTTTGTCAAAATCACTCAAAAATATCTGTATCAGCAAATCCAAGTTTAATTCTCAACCTTCTCTTGATCTCTGTGCACTTTTTGACACAGTTTATTACTGCCTCCTTTTAGAAAGACCAGCTTTGCCTGACTTCCAGATAAGTTCTTCCTACCTCCCCAGTAAGTAGTTCCTGTGCAGCCTCCCTTCCCGACTGGTTCCTCCTCTTTTGTCCTCCTTGTGAGAGAGCCTGAAGGCTCAGTCCTCAGACCAGGCCTCTTGTTTTCTTATCTGTACTTGCTCACTAGGAAATCAGATTTAGTCTTTAAATGCCTCTGTTAGCTGATGATACCCTAATTGGTATCTCCTCTTCCCTAAACTGGCACATCTGTCTGGCTGCCTGGATGACATTTCTACTTGCTTATCAGGTCTAAGTCAACGCCAAAGATGTGAAAATGGAATGTTTGGCTCCTTTCTTACCCCAAACCTGCTCTTCCCTGGTGTGTCTCTCCCTCATAAATAGCACTGACTTTCCTCCATTGGACTTGGTTCTGAAACTGTGGACTCATCATTTGACACCTCTGTCCATCAGCAAGTTCTGGCAAGGCTATCCTCAGAATGTATTATGAATTCATTCATTTCTCTATGGCTGCCACCGACTTCAGACCATCATTGTGCTTCGGCTAATGCAGTAATTTATGAACCATTCCTCTTCTTTTTTTTTTTTTTTTTTTTTTACTGTATTAACACAATAGATAAGCACTTTGAAACGTAAGTTAGAAACTTTCCAGGGACTTACGACTCTTACAACAAATTCACAGTCCTACCGTGGCTTACAAGGATGAATATGGTTTGGCCTGTTAAATGCTCTATCTCTTCTACCACCTTATTTTGCATTAGTCTTATCAATGAAATAAAATGAACCGACTCATTTCTACTTAGGCCCTCTACTTGGAATGCTTTCCTTTATAAGTTTGGATAACTAATTCCTTATTCATTTGGATTTCTGCCTAAGTCATCTCAGAGAGGCTTTCTCTGACTACCCTACTATATTTTTATAGTACTTAGCACTACTCATTGTGTTTTATACTTATCATTTACTTGCTTATAATATGCCCCCATCACTAGAATGTATGATACATGAGGGCAGGGATTTTTTTTAATCTGTCTTATGAAGTCCTATATCCCTGGCACCTAGAAATGCTGGCACGGCCTGGAGTGTCTAATGTGTGTTAGATGCTCAGAAAAATATTTGTCGAAGGAATGACTCTTCAGAATTTGTTGAAAGAATGAGTAAAACAAAAATATACATGATTTATGAAAAATAAGATCAGTTATCAGAATTAGAGGAATAAACCTTTAGTTCAAATAAAAGGACTTTCAGTTCTCTTTCAGTGAGATTCATGAAAGAAACGGCATCTTTGAAATAGAATCATGTGAAAATAATTTCAAATTACTTGAAAAACATGACTACAATTGTTTAAAAAGTTTAGCAGAGACAATGAATTGCATTGTAAATTCAATTGAAAACAAGGTCCGGAAATTACCACCTTGAGCCAAACTAACCTACCAGAACCAAGAAGGAAAGAATAAAAAAGGGGAAGATGAGCAAAAAATTTTCAGAACTAAATTTCCTGTTTTTGTAATAATATGTGTTCCTTTTGGTGAAGAGTTTTGGTGAAATTATTCTTGACATAATCTTAATTTTTCCAATGGAGCCTAACTTTTTTCTTTAACCTGAAGTTAGACCTGCCTTTTAGATACTGTTAAATAATATTTAGTGTGAGGTAACTGTCTACTGATGGTGATAGTTAGCCAGCATGAGAACCTGGACATAAATTATCAGTTGTCAGGCCTTGCTTTATTTACTTTATAAATGAATTTTAAAGTCTATACACTTTTGTCCCCTCTTTTGCCTCTATGCTTTAGTTTCTTCGTCTGTTAAATGGGTGTATTAAGACAACCAGCTTCACAGGTTTGTTGTGAAGGTTAAATACCTAACGTACTGTAAGTGAATTTTAAATGTTGGGTAGACACAACATTATAAAATGACTATAACTCAAAAAATGTTTAAAAAATAATAAATGTTGGGTACTTATAATACTATTATTACTGTAATAATGCTGATTCACTCAGATCACTGTCATTGCTTGCCAGGATTTCTGGAGTAACTAGATTGGTTTCCTCTACTTACCCTTCTCCCAGTTCCCAGTCCACTACAGCCTAAGTAGTCTAAGGTGCACAGCTAGTTGGATTACTTGTATTTAAAACTCCCCAAGGGGCTCCCTTTTGCCATTGGAATAAAGTCTATAGCACTTTTTTGTATCATATATTAAGGTTCTCTAACCTTTTTCTCTAAATATTCTGCCCCATTTTACTCGGTTTGTAGGTGAGCTGGAGGAATTCTACCAGAAAAATTTGCGTTGGATGTGAGTCTACTAAGACGTGCTCAACAAAGTGCTTTCTGATTTTTACAGCATGACCATCATAATCCTAGTTTGTAAAGATTTTAGGCAGGTATTAATAACTAGTTACCCGTTCTGGTTATAAAAATAGTAAGGCATGCAGAGATGCAGGAGCTTTGTGCAGTCCTGCTTGTGTGTATAATCTCCACAAGAAACTCTTTGCATTGCATTTTGATAAGGCAACTTCATAAGGTGAGTTGCTTTGTGGACTTAATTATGAGTCAGTTAAAAGTTTGTGAACATCTATGAAGATGGTAGCTAGGTTTAGAATGGTCAATTTATAGCTCTTTCTAACAGTATATATAACATTAATATACCAAGGCTGGTTTGTTAAGATCACACCTGTAGACTAAATGGATTAGCAACCGTTTATCTTTTTGTTCTTTATTGCAGGAGGGTATGGTTCCATTACATTTTATCCAAACATGATATCAGATTATCCAGGAACAAGTTAAAAAGAAGGGAGACTGGTTCCAGAACACATCTCTGGAAATTACCCTCTGGACCCTCATGGCAACTCTCATGGCAACATTGCAATGTAGGTTCTGTATGAGCATCAGCAGCCAGTGGTCTTTGTTGAGCTTATCTCATAACGTGATCCTGCTCACTGAGTCAGAGGTTGAGAAAGGTTATTATAAAGGCCGTAAGCAACTTAATTTCTTCTTGGGAGTCATGGTGTAAACAAGGTGATGTTTTGACCAGGACACAAGAGCACAGGATCCTCTCCTCAACCAGTTGTGCTTCCGTCTGAGGCCTCTTGAGCGCATCTGCCGGGCAGCAGCTCACGGGGCAGCCGTGACACTTGGTGCCTAGTTTGGGCTTTCGCCTCGGGCTCCTAGGAGCTAAACCTGACCAGTTGGAGAACTTTTTTCCCTACGCTAGATTGACTGACCTGAATGGTCTAGAAGTAGATGAGGGTAAATGCTTGTTTCTGCTTCATGCAACAAAGCCCAGACCTCAGCCCACACCTTGTTTACCAGTGTGCCTGCCGTGGGCCTCATTCAAGGCTCATTTCTCTGCATTTATTATTTATTTAGCCCTGAAAGCAGCTCTGACATAGGTATTTAAAGATGAGGAAACTGAGTTTTTAAGGGGCCGAATTACTTCCTTGGGTCATACAGACAGAAGTGGTGATTTGACAGTGGGGAAATGACCAGGCTGACTTCCGGTCGTTTCCTACACAAGCTCCCTGCAGATGTGGCCCCAAGACTGTGGTACAGGTGTGCTGAGGTAATGATCCCCAGTCCTCGGTGGTGGGTGCCTGAGAGGGGCTCAGCTGACTGGCGTTCCTGCGCAGACATGAGCGGCCTCCCCTCCCCTTGTTACTAATGTGTGCACAAGTAAGGTCTTCCCTCCCGGGAAGGAGGTGGAGATGCACTGGCCTGCTCCGCTGATGTAATGCATCGGCAGGAGCGCTCACAGCCGCCCTCCCTGCAGCCTTACAGCCCACAGTAGTTTGCCCTAGTCAGTGCCAAGTAGGAGAGGAGGAGTCCAGAAGGGAGAGAGGAAAGGTCGGGGCCTCCTCACCCTAGGAGCAGGTGAGCAGGTCAAGTATTACTCAGTTCTTGGGGGCAGGAAGTTCCTAAGGGATGACACACACTTGACTTGCTCTTCAGGGTGCCGGAATGAAATGTTTTTAAGTTTTGAACACACCAAATTTGTGGGAGGAGTGTCCTGACCTTTGGGAAAAAGTAACAAGAACTTTGAGCTCCCTCTAGAGGTCAGCAGTGATAAAGGAGCATCAATAGTGGCCTGTAAGGAAACAGTGATAAAGCGTGCCTATCCTTTATCAGGAAGCTCGCATTTCATAGCTGCATTGCCCAGTAAAGTACTGGGGAGTAAGTACTTACCTTTGAGGAGAAATTTGGGTGAATCATATTCTGATAAGTATTGGGGTCAATCCTGAAGTCCAGTGTTTGCTACATAAGCATATTAAATGAATAGAGGAGGGAGGTTCGTGCAAATGGGTCGTGTGTCCAAACAAAATAACATGCTGCTAAATGAGAGCTCTTAGTGTTGAAACAGGCCAGATCAAAATGAGAATTAATTTCTGTGCTGTTACGCACCAGACTATTTTGACAGAGTGTTTTGACTGTAACAGAGTAGTTTGCCTGCTCACCCCTGCCTGCCCGGCATTTGAAAAAAGAAGAGCAGTGAGTACTGGAAGATTAGTATTAGGAAATCCAAGTTGTAGACATGTGCTGAAACTTCTAAGCAGGATGACACATACAGCTTCCTAACTTTTAGAACCTCGGCCGACCAAATGAGAGTCTGTTCCGGGATAGAAATCTTAGTCGTGGTCAGATGTGCCAAGGATGAGAGCCAGTTATGTTGCTGAGCTTTGCTCTAGTCACTCCTCTTGTTCTCAGATATTCACACTTCTCTTTAGAACTTACTGAGAGTTCAGTTCTTAAAACCTAGCATGTAACTGTGTTACTATAGAATGAAAGAGAAGTCATCTATAATTTGTGGTAATGTTAAGAATATATGAAAATTACACATTTTAAGAAAAATTCCAGAAATTCTCAGAAAAACAGAAGGATGGGAGTATGTCAGAGGGATTCAGGAGCCAGCTTGAAAGAGTTCTCAGTGGCCAAATCTGGAGCAGTTGAGCAACACAGTAAATTACATAGTATTAGATTATAACCCAAAATACGAAATTAGTATCTGTGAATTCCTACTGATAAATGATTGATTGGATAAATAAGTGAAGGATGAGACAAATTTCCCATTTGGAAGAGTTCCAAGTAATTTACATAGATAGTCTTCTTCAAAGGTGTGGTGGTTAACACACACGCGCGCACACACACACACACACACACACACACACACACACACACACGTTTTTCCTTACCGAGTACCTTGTTGGGGACTGAGTGACTGTGGTGGAGAAACCTGGCAAACGTGGCCAAGTATTCTCAGTTATCATCAATAAGTCATAGTGGTAGGATGACCCCTTGATGTGATGTGGTAAGAATGACACTTCATCTTTATGACCTTCTTGCCAGTCACTCATAATTGCAGTCCGGCCAGGAGGAAAGCGCATTACTATCCCAGATTGAGGGGCATGCTGCAGAGTACCTGATCAGTACTCCTCAAAACTGTTAAGGTCATCAAAACCACGAGAAAGTCTGAGAAACTGTCACAGACCAGAGGAAGCTAAAGAGAAATGATGGCTAAATGTAGTGTGGTATCCTGGCCATGAAAAAGAAGGCTAGGGAAAAACTGGTGAAATCTGAACAAGTGTGGAGTTCAGTTAATACTGTTGTTCGAGTGTTAATTCATTGGTTGTGACTAACGTACCATAGTAATGTTAGGTGTAAACACTAGGAGAAACTAGGTGAGAGTGGATCGGAACTCTCTGTACAGCTCTTCTGTAAATATAAAATTAGGCTAAAATAAACGTATAGAAGACAAAAGGATCCAGCTCAGTTAACTCTTCTGCCATGTAGCTTTTGTTCTGTGATATTTGAAAAATGGGAGAACTTTTCTGTTACGTGTTTGTGTATTATCACTTGCAGTTAAGTAGTTTCAGACTTGATGTATGAAGGTGAGGACAAGCCCACCTCATGAAGGTGTGAGAGTCAGGACGGTGACCCGGGAGTCTCCGGGCTGTGCCCTCCTGCTGCAGCAGGGGTCCGAATTGAGCAGAGCAGAAAGCATCCTGCTTCATGATCATGGTTCCATTCCGACTTCACCGCTGAGGAACTTGTAACTAACTGGAAGTAACATTCATTAAATCACTACTGTTGATAAATTCCACGTTCAAAAGGAAAGAAATCTGGGATCCGTTTTTGTCAGAGTGAGATCTCTAGCAGGTCCGTGGTCAGTGGATAGAGTTATGCAGCTTTTGCAGATGTGTTTTCCTTTTAGGTCTTTAATTTCCACGTTAGAAGTTTCCTTTTTCTCCAGCCATTATTCCTTTTTTTTCCTTAGATGTGTCTGAGTGTATGTTGTATATATGCTCTGTGAAAGGTAAATCCTCTGAGGAGATCATCCATGTTTCTTTGCAGATGAGAAACTTGAAGTTCATAAAGTTTAACTGACTTATTCATGGTAAAATTATTACTTACCAGCAGAGCTGAGACTTTTCCCAGGCATCTTGTTAGTCTTGCTTAATGGTTAAGGGAGAGCCAGGACTTGCAGGGAAAGGTGGAAAATGGAGGAAGGTTTAAGGAAAAATTAAAGGAAAATGTGGGAGGTTATTGGCAGAATAAGAACATTTGATGTTTCTCTTATATTCACTAACACTTTGATTTGAAGACAATAGTGAGTATCTTTATACATTAAAAACTTTTTTTGGATTATTTCTGTAGGATGACTTCTGGAACTGACTGCTCTAAGGGAATGAATGCTTTGCGGCTTCTGAGATAAATTATGAAATAGTTTTCCACAGTAATAATATATACTTTATCTACAATGTAGGCAAATACCAGCCTTTTGAACAATTTGTATTTTCTCTCTAGGAGATGGAAAATGGTGTCTTACTGAAAATTTTATTTAATTTGATTTGACTGGATATTTCTTTATGTTTTTACTAGTGAATTGTTTTCCGATATTGTATGAATTATTTTTAGAAATAAAGTATTTTTCCTAGTCCACTTCTATTTAGTTATTGTGTAAAAAAAAGTATCGTTTCTTTGATTACATCTGTAGGCGTTTTCTGTTGTATTTCTACCTCTCTGGAGATCTCATATGAATTAATTTTTTTCTTTTTTCTGCCAGTGGGGCACATACAGAAGGGCTCAAGGAATGGGGAGAGGAAAGAAAGTGCTTCAGGCAAGGTAGACAGTATACCTAAGCTAAAGCAGTAGTGAGCGTGGGCATGAGTATGTATGTGGGAGGTGTGAAACCATCAGCTTCACTAGAGAATTCGGTGACTGCTCTGGTACTAGAAGGTAGGATGGTGCACTTAAGGGAAGTGCTCATATTATGGAGGAGACTGAATGCCAGGCAGTACTTCAAAAGATCTTGTGGTAATCCTTAGAGGACTCTGAAGGTTTTAGAGCAGGAAAGCATTTTGTAACCAGTAAGTAAAACGTAAGAGACAGATTTTGCAGTGTCTGGGATGAGATTCTGGTATCTGGATTTTGTTCTTGTTTTCTTATTGTATGTATAGTTTACATATAGTGAAATTTATCCTTTTTATGTGTAGTTCTTCAAGCTTTGATTTAAAAAGAAAAAATACAGTCACTACCATAGTCAAGATAAAAAGCAGCCCCATTACTCCAAGAAGTTCCATGTCCCCTTGTAGTGAACTCTGCCACACCCCCATCCCCTAGCAACCACTGATCTCATCTCTGTCCCTCCAGTAGTGCCCTTTCCAGAACGTCAGATAAGTGGGATCATATAACATGCAGCCTTTTGAATCTGGCTTCTTTCGCTTAGCATAATGCATTTTGAATTTTATCCATGTTACCACTTGTATCAGTTTGTTCCTCTTTATTGCTGAGTGGTAGTTCATTGTGTGGATATTTTGTTTATTCATTCACCAGTCGGATCATTTGGGTTGTGTCCAGTTTTTAGTGATTACAAGTAAAACTATGAACATTTGCATTCAGATTTTTGTGTGAACATGTTTTCATTTGGTTTGGATAAACCTAGTAATGCGATTGTTGGATTACATGGTGTTTGCTTTTAGCTTTATGAGAAACTGCCAAACATTTTCCCCCCAAGTGGGTGTGCCATTCCCCCAAATTGGGTTACATTATTCCTACTAGTTAAATGTGAGAATTACAGTTGTTCAATACCAGCATCAGCCGTCATCGATTTTTAAATAAAAGTTTAGTCATTTGAATGGTGGATAGTGCTATCACATTACTTTTGTTGTGTTTTAACCTTGTAGAGTTTCATCTGTTGTCAGTTTCTATCTTACTTTTATGCTAATTCTGTCATGTATCTGTTACCTGGTCTCCCTGTCTAAATAAGCTCTGGTCACCAATTCCATAATACTGTTTTATTTATGTTACACAAGTAGAATCAACCATGATTTGTAGCTTTTTTTTTTAAAACTCAGTAGTATAATGTTGATAACATTCTTTCTCAATATAAGTAGTTGTTTTTTTTTCTTGTACTGAGCTTGTGAAGTACATACGGACAGCCTTTGGAAGCATGTACTATATTAAAATTCTCTCAGAAGTGGGGGTTAAGAGTGATGATTATCTTCTTTTACAAAGTAGTTATATTTGTGTGATTAGAAAAAGAGTAAAGTTAATTTTAATTATAATTCCATTACTGAAACTGGTCTTACAGAAATCATAGTATATACAAATATGTCTGATACCTATTTTGCAATTTGCATGAATTTGCTAGAAGATTGTTATTATCCATGGTTATGTCTTGTGGAATTTCAAGTTTTTTATTCTTTCAGTTTTTGTAAGTTGGTTAGTTTTATAGCGATCATTGTAATTTTTTTAAGCAAAATATTTATATACTTAGTTTCCTGAAAGTCTTTTAAAATATCTTCATTGCACTACTGATTTTTATCTTTGCCCTTAGGATTTTAAGGTTACCAAGTGGTTGATAGAACCAGTGGTTATTAATCTTTCCCTGATTTTATTGTGGTTAGAGAATGTGGCCTTTAAAATTAGAAAACTTTAAGGAACTCCCTGTGGCTAAGTGTGTGAGGTGGTTGGGTTTTTTTAATTGTATAGCTTTTGGGATGAAATATGTATTTTTATATTGGTATAAAGCTCTCTGTGTATCAGTTACGTTTTCAAGTGTCTAGCCCTTCTTCCTTCCTTGTCCCCCCTCTTTTTTTAGTCTGTCATGCATGGAAAGGGATATGTCTGGCTTCTGTTACTATTGTCAACTCTTCTGTTCCTAATAACCCTGAAATATATAAAGTGTAAAAGTAAAAATCTTTGGCCGTAAAGATTGATGACCATTACATCTTCATATCTTTTATCAAATGTGTGCATATCATAAACTCTTGTCCTATTGAGTTCTTTTTTTTTTACCTAATTTTACCAATGATAGGAGGCATTATGGGCATTTACTATGCACCGGCCAAGTGTGGTAGCTATTTGGCAGTTTGCAAGACAATCTTGAACGAGAAAAAGTTGTTCCGTGCTCTACATGATTTAGAATATTCTGCCAAGTGTTCTAGTGTTGGAAAAAACTTTATTTTCAAACCCTAAAACCCAACTCTCTTTTATTAAGTGTTTTTTCCATGTGTTTAATGGGCATACTAAAGTTTACTTAGTAAATCAGGGAAAGATTATGCTTTGAAAAGTTGGAATTTTGCAAAGAATTCTTCATGATTTTGCAATCACATCACTAATGCAAGACTATTGATCGCTATTGAGTTGCCACTACTATGTACTTTAATAAATTTGTGTTTATAACTGATCCCTTGGTTTGACTGTAAAATAATTGGTGTCATCATGCTTGAGCATTTACATACTGGTCATTTTGTCACATATTCCCCACCTGATTTTCCTGGACTGCAGTGATGATTTGTTAGAACACTTGATACTATTCTACAAGTCAAGTCTTTATTCTTTTTTCCCCCCTCTTTGCTTCATTTTGTTTTGATTCTATTAATAGGCCTTCAGTTTTTTTTTATCTTTTATACTGTGGCATCCAACCTGTTGACCCCATCCAGTATGTCTTTCATTTCAGACAGTATACGTTTCATCTTCAGATGTTCCTTCTTTGTCTTTTGCCTTTTGTTTCTCACAATGTTTATTCTATTATTCTTTGTTCTTGAGCATATGGGGCATATTTACAACAGCTATTTAAGGTCCTTATTTTAAGGTCCTTGTCTGCTGGAACCTTAATTGCTTCTTTCTTGTCACTTCCGGTTCTGTTTCCATTGGTTTGTTTTTCTTTTGGTTATGGGTCATATTTCCCGCTGCTTTACATTCCTGGTGGTTTTACGTGCTAGACATTGAATTTACATTGTTGAATGCTGGATTTTGTTCTAGCATATAGTTAAGTTACTTGAGATCAATTTTTGAACATTTGCTAGTAGGCATCGTCAGGACAGATTCAGTCTTGTGCTGAGTTAGTCTCATCCCTCAGGTGATACTCTTCTGAAGACTCTGATGCCTTATTAATTAGGTTGCTCTGCTCTGGCTGAGTGGGAGCCCTATTTATTCTGAGCTCTTGTAAGCTTTCTGGTGGTTCTCTCCTAGGCCTTGTGGAGTGTCACACCACACATCCTCAGATCAGTATTAAACCAAAGATTCCAAGTGATCTCTCTGTAAATCCCTTGTGCTTTCTCTGTGTTCTGCTCACAAAGTCTAGCTGCTTCAGCTTTCCCTAACCCCCAGTTACTGACTCCACAGTCCAGTGAGTTTGCTGGTGTGTGTTTGGATTCCTCCTGACTCACCACGCTGTCCAGGCAGTAAGCTGGGGCAAATACAGGGCTTGCAGTTCTAAATTCCATGCTGTCTGTAGTCTGAAAACAATTGTTTCATGTATTTTGTTCCATTTTCTAGTCGTTCACAGCTAGAGGATGAAGCCAGATTGTCTTATTCCGCCATGGCCAGAAGCAGAAGACCAGTTAGATTTTTTAATTTTGACTTTGTCTTTCACTTCAGTCATTTAAAAAAGGAAGTACTAAAAAGAAAAGGAGGCTGATTACCTGGTAGAGTTTTGCGGGAAATTAAATATTACTTGTAAAATGTACAATTCAGTATAGCCAACTTGCTAATAAGTTCATAGTCTTCTGGGCATGAAAGTTTCATTTCACATCTAGTATACCACGCTGGCAGCTGCTCTTGGAACAAGTCTTTGCAGACACTTGCTTTTTCCCCCCCAGGGCAATCTCTTTTGAGATAATATTCACAATGCAGAATTTTAAGGGACAATCGTTATTCATAGGATTTTTGTGAACCTCATGATTTTTTGTGTGAACTTTTGTGAACCTCTTGCCTTGAGATTTATGCTGTCTTGTGTTGCATAAGGCAGATATGCTTGAGTTTTTAGAGTTGTTTTTTTGTTGCAGCAATGTTTATAGTATTTTATGAATTTCAACCTTTTAAATTTTCTTCTTTGTTATTTAGCTTTAAAGCCTGATCATATTGAGAAAAATAATAGGATCGGTTTTGTCAGCATTCAGTAGATGCTGTGTTAATTGTTTCAAGTGAAACTTTTGGGAATCTATAATCTAGATGGTTAAAAATACGTAAGCACTTCCTTTCGGTTGATCCTTCCCCCTTTATTTTTAAAAGGAAGGGAACATCTTTATATATTTATTCAGTCTTTATGTCTTGGAATTCATTTTATAATAGTTTATTTTGCCTTATGATATTCCTTCTTTGGTTCTCTTAAACATTTACTAAATCTTTTCTTGGTTAACTGTTTATCTGTTGTGATTACATTCTGTTTATAAGCCTCTTTGGAGGGTAGAATTTACATTGTGGGTAACCTAGAATAGCAAGTGCTGAAAAAAATACTTAGTTTTATTGTAGGGACAGACAAGTAATTATAATGTGGTTATTAGTAAATAATATAAAGTCAGTGTAGTTTGACTTTAAATGTTTTTTTGAACACAGTCATTTTGGCAATGAAAAAGAAGCAGTAAACTGAACACTTACACATACTCCTTTATTCATCACGCAGTGATTTGTAGGATTCTGTGCTGCCACCGTGTCCATATGGTTGTTCACACCTGCTGAATTTGATTCCTGGCTCTGACACTTGACAGAGGTGTGATAGACAAGTTACTTAATCTCTCAGTGCTTCTCTACACTCTCCTATTAATTGTAAATGATACCTAATATTATTGTGGTAGTATAAAGATTAAATGAGAAAAAATATATGTAAATGCTCAGTACAGTGCTTGGCACATTTTAGTTGCACGTATCCGTGTACAGTGTGTGCTTTGACATTACTTTGTTATGTCTTTGTATCCACATAAATCATATTTGTTCTTTTAATGTCAAGCATTTATGTCAAGCAGGGGGTGACAAGCATTTCCTGTAAAGGGCCAGATAGTAAATGTTTTCAGTCTGTCCCAGCTATTCAACCCTGCTGTTGTCAAGTAATAGCAGCCAGAGACATATAAACAAATGGCACGACTGGGTTCCAATAAAACATTATTTACAAAAACAACTGTGTGCCAGAGATTACTTTATATTTTCTCATTATTGAATGTTTGCAATACATTTAGCTTATTTCATTACAGGCACATCTCAGATGCTGAGGGTTTGGCCCTAGATGACTGCAGTAAACAGAAGTGCATGATTTTTTTGGTTTCCCAGCTCATATAAAAGTTGTTTACAGTATGCTATAGTTAAGTGTGCAATAGCATCATGTCTACAAAAAGTACGTATTTTAATTGAAAATATATTTTATTGCTAAAAAAAAATACTGACCACCACCTGAGTCTTCAGCAAATGGTAATATAAAAGATGGCCAACCACAGATCACCATGAAAAATAGAGTAATAATGATGGTGTAAAAGTTTGATATATCAAGAGAATTACCAAAATGTGACAGAGACACGAAGTGAGCAAATGCTCTTGGAAAAACAGTGCTGATAGAGTTGGTCACACAGGTCTGTCACAGACCTCCAATTTGTAAAAAGTTCAGTATCTGCAAATCACAGTAAAGGGAAGTGCAGTAAAATGAGGTCTGCCTGTACATAGATAATTCACCTATAACCACGTTGGTACTAACTTTAATTGGTTTCTCCCAATTTGTTTATTTGAACCATAGTCCTCAAATGGAATTATAAAATCAGTGATTAACCCCGTAAAGCGTCTTACAGTGCGAGAGTTGATTTAGAGGATGTCAGAGCTAGTAATAATTTGGTCACTTAATACATAGTAATTACTGTTAACTGCTACCATTTATATATACTATTAATTTTCCCTCAGCTGATTTTTATGCTGAGTGTGTTACATTTTTGAACCTTTGGCTGTCTGATTGTGTCCTGTTCTGCTTATTATAGGGCACGTGAAATAGAGACAGTAGGTAACAAGGGACCGGTGTAGCGTGCCTGACGAAGTGAAATCAGACCAGTACAGTAATACTGCTGTTGTCATTCCCACTGCCGCTACCGAGTACCACTCCACCCTCAAAAGAAAGCAATGATTTCACCTTCTTAGGATGAAACCTGGGTGCTGATGGTTTAGAAAGAAGAGGTTGTAAGAAATTATAGAGTTCCATAATATCATAAATCCCTTGGTTTTTATTAATAGTATATATAATTTCATAACAAAGTTCAAAAATAGTGTTAAATTTTTTCATCAAAAATTTTCACCTTTTAAATCTTGCCTTTATGTTGCACAATTTGAAAGTCAGTGTGTGCCTAAAATGACTGTTAACTTTAGTGCACGGTAGGGCAGTTGACTGGTGTTCTGAAAGGGAGTCCTTCCTTATTAAACTATATTAAAATGTTCTTTTATATGATTGACAAACGCATTGTTTTCATTGTGAAATAACATTTTTATTGGTCATAGGAAAGATTCTTCTTTTTCTCTTTAGAAGAGAAAGTTTTTCCTTCTTTGATTTTTGTAGTTGGTTTATGGGAACAGACCTAGTTGATGTGTTACACTGGACCACGCCTTGAGTTCAGCAATATGGCGCGAACAGTGAGGTTAATATTGTTGCCTTTTTAAAAGCACGTGATGGTTACTTTAATCTCAAGAATGAAGTGTTCTCAAGTTTTTGAAGCTTTATTCGTTAATAGCATCCAGGAATCTAAATTTTCATGAAACACATTTATATCTTCAGCCTCCTCTTCTGTGGGTCAGCTGTGTGAGAGAGAGAAAGTGTAAGGTAGCCACTAGCCACATATGGCTTAAGTTGAAAATTGAGGAGCCACATGTGGCTAGTGGTTACTGTACTTGGGCAGTGCAGATATAGGACACTTCCACTGTAACAGAGTTCTGTTGAACAGTGCTGTTGTAGACTTTCTGCAGTCATCTTCTCTGTAATTTTTTAAATGTTTCAGAAGTCTGAACATTAGAAGAATATTTCCTAGGAATAGAGTTGTTATTTTTCAAAAACATAGATGGCATTATTTGACCAACCTCTTGGGTACAGCGTGACATGGGAGACTGTTTTTAGATTCATACTTCCTCGCCTTTTGCGCAGGATGACACACTTGAAAACAGTGATGTTTTGCATGGCACACTGAGTTAAAGAGCGTGCTCACAACTGGAGGTTACAGATTTGGGTACTTGCAGTATCCGGGCAAACCCATATCTGCTTCTTGGCACACCAGTATGCAGAGGCACGTACAGCTCAAAGCTCAGTTTCATAGCATACTCTCTAATGGATTCCTGGATGTTTTTCTTGAGCTATAAGCAGAATTTTGTTTTATTCTCCCTTTTATTCATCCTTTTTATAGGTCATATTCCCAGTGAGACCTTGTGAAATCTAGGCATTTTACAACTCAGGATCTAACTTTAAAAGCATCATTCATACACGTGGAGATTTAATAGGTGCTTATATATATGGTGGCTCTCACACACGGACAGATGGCCATGCATCAAGAAACTGCGGTGTTTCTTTTCTCCCCGTTTTTGGGAGAGGAGGGGAAGGAACATCATGGCAGGTGCCTATTTAATTTTATCATACAAACTAGGAAAATAATTTACCTATCTGAATATGGCTATATTAAATATATACAGTACAAAATCACAGCAGGAGGCCACGAGTCTGTCTACCCACTACTCCCCCAAATGAAATTCATCTATACTATTTAAATGAACAGCAGTGGCTTGGTTAACTATTCCTAAAATTATCTGTTTGTTGGCTTTTGTCAAGATAAATAGTCACAAACACTAGGGTCTTAAGACTATCTATAAAATGAGGACATTGTATGCCTTTTACTCAGTATTTCTCTCTCTCAAGGATTTAAAGTCAGTTGTCTCTTATGGTGTAAATCTTTGGTTCTTGTTGTTTCCTGACGTTCAGCCCCTCTCTTGGTAGGTCAGTTGTTTCTAGAGTTCCTCAGCCCATCTCAGATGTACCTCTTAAAGTTTTGTGCCTTTGCTGCAAAGCTACAGAGCTGGTTCGATGCTAAGCCCATATCACATCCCTTTACTGTGGAATTCAGTTGTCGTAAAATAACCATTCCTGGCTTAGGAAGTGTCATATTGTAAGAGCAGATGTCTTATTATTCCTGTTGTATTTTGTAATACATTGTTGGTCTTTTTCTCTTCTCTGATCTCCCCCTCCCATGCATGTGCACTCACACACAGAATTTCTCCTTTCTTCCCCTCCCCACCACGTGTTCAGTGACCTCTCTGTAACTGGCTCTGTGAGTCAGTAATATCTTCGGCACTTTGGGGTATTGTGCCTGCTGCTTTAATACTTGATTCTTGTTCTGTCTTCTGAGAATAATATAGATGTGGGATCCCACCCACCACCAGCCCCATTCCAGATCTCCGCAGTCCTCTTATAATGCTCTCCTTTCTGACTTAGTTACTTCTAGATCTTCCCCTGTCCAATTCACCTAAGGGAGATGGAGGTTTCTCGCCTGTTGGAAATGGGGCACACCCTGCAGCACAGCTCTCCTCCCTGCCTTTCACTGCTGCTCAGCAGAGAGGCCTCCCAGGCTCCTCATACTGTGATCACTGACATGTCCCCTGGCAAATGTTAGCTGACAGCCCATCTACCTGATAAGGGGTTGTAATTTCTTTAATTTAGGTGAATGCAACAATTTGGACCTGGGGAAAGATGAAATCATTTAAATACTGAGCCAGCTTTTCCTGCTATTCCATTGGGTGAACAGGAGAATGAATCTGGAGTTGGTGTCAGGTGTGAGTATTTCCCCAAGCCAAGAGCATATTCTGGAACTCAGAGGTTAGATATTTCTGGTACAGCATGACTTTATATTCAGATTAACTAGTTTGTTTGACGGATTAGCCAAAAAAACTCAAACTGTCAATGCTGTAGAAAAAATTGGCTGAATTGGACTTAAAAGAATAAGAGTTTGCATCTCCAAGTGGTGTCTGTCTGAGGGATTTGAATTTGAAAATAATTTTTAATATGTATGGTTTTTACCTTATTCCCTGATTTTAGAACCTAACCTTCAAATAAGAGGTAACTCTGTTTGCTGTTAGCTCTTAGCTCCTGCTTATTTCCTGTCTGCAACTGTAATGTGCTTTAAGTGCGGGGACTATGTATGTTTCGAATTCTTTATTATATTCACTACAGAAGTAAATACAGTACAGAGCACCTAATAGAATGGCTTTTAAGTACTTATTGATGTTCAACATTACAAAGAAGTACAGTATATTCAGTTTTACACCATGGTGTTACATACGCATGCAGGGCAAACACTAGATTTATCCTTTTCTCCTGATACACCAACCATGGTGCGCTGTCCAGGCTAAAGTTTTTAACCTGGAGGTGGAGTGCTGTCCAAACCCTATGAAATTATATGCAAATTTTTGTGTGCTCTCAAATACGTACTATTCCTTGGGGAGAACATGTGTAACTTTCAGTGGGTTCTCAGAGAGTTCCAAAAAGATTAAGTGCCTTGGATCTAGACAATGGCAGAAGCAAGGAAAGCTTCCCCCAAATCAAGCTCGACTTGGAAAAATTACTAAAATGAAGATAAAGTGTAGTGGTGGACAGGTTATTGATATATAATAGATTGGTCAGTAAGGTTTTTAATTTAAGGTATATAGTGTTCTTTCTTATATAAAGTCACATTCTTAAATTCTTACAGTAAGCTGATGTAGACAAGAAAATGACTCAACTTTTGTGGTACAAGTTTGCTTATTTATTTAAAACACATATAATGGAGTTTTTCCTAATTTGGCATAATGCTTTATAGTCAAGAACTTGTAGTGATGGTGAATTGGTGAAATAGTGAATTGTATGGTGTAATTGCTTTCTCTTAATGCCCAATTCTGTAACTTAGATTTTTCTCCTTAGGAAAATGGCTCTGGTGTCAAAGAGCAAGGAAAAAAACCCTGATATTTAATTTGAACTTGACTGTGAAGTTACCACCCACTTTGGGTGTAACATGACTGATTCTAGTAGCCCCTGCTGTGTTTGGGAACCACAAGAAGAGCTGAGCATATTGAAGGTGCACAGCACAAAGCATTTCTGGTATAAGTGTGTTCTGTTTGCAAACATTTGTTTAAGTGGCCATAGTTTGAATTTATTTATCTATGACTGTTAAAATTCCAGCTGAAATTATTTTTACATTTAAAAAAATTTCCCATTTTAGTTATATCTGTCTTAATTTTATAGACCATCTTTGGGTTTGGCTAAAGAAGTTTATCATAAGTATATAAGAAAGAAAATTAGCACAGTAATTGTTAATGTTTAATGGTGCTGTCATAGAATGATTCACAACTTGATTTCTTTACATTCATGAATTTAGTGAAATATTAATAAAGCAGTAGTATTTATTATTTGTTGTGTTCCTGTTTGTTAAAATAGTGTCATACTGGTTTATTCTGGGGAGTTTTCTTTTTTTTTTTTTTTTTCTTTCCTTTTTTTGGTGTGAACCAAAATATTCATAAGAGAACTTTAGAATTACTTTATTTCTGATATCAGGTTGATATATAGACTTGAAATATATTAGGAGAAACATGCTATGTTCTCACTAAGAAACTGTAGTAAGTTGGGAAAGAAGAACTAATGTATTTTTTTCATTTTTGTTTCAATTATACAGCAGATATAATTTCTACAGTAGAATTTAATCATTCTGGGGAATTACTAGCAACCGGAGATAAAGGTGGTAGAGTTGTCATCTTTCAACAGGAGCAGGAGGTAAGTGTTTAAAGTTTAATACCTAAATTTCAGTTTGCTCTTGGGACTGAAGCTTATGCTGGAGAATCTCATCAGAGGATGTTGGTAAAAAAAAAATTTTAAGAAAATGTGTTTATCAAGCAGAATATCCAATGTGTAGATAGCTTTGGTTCTCTTTAGTTTTATATCTGTGTGTGTGCTGTTTTGATTTAATTGTAAAGATATTTGGCTAGAGAAAGGGGTGGGAAGTGTGGAATAAAAGATTTTAACTGATTTTGAAGCCTTAGCCCTCCTCTTTTTCCTCTTAAAATTCCATAAAGCAAAATTGCTTTGACGTCTTCGCAATGCATAGTTTTCTTTGTGTAATTGAGGGTGGGAGGCTAGTTTAAAGAAAAAGAGCTGCTCAATTATTTTGACATCAGTTCATACTAATACTGTTACTGTGATTTAAGTATAAAGGTTTTGTGTTGCGTGTTTATGCATGCAATGTAATTTATAAGCTCAGTAACCCTCTTACAGTAGAGTTGATTTGAAAATTGTTTCCCTTTCTCTTTGAAGAAAGGAATTTCTCATTGCAGAATCTGTGTTTAAAGTGAGTTTGGTTTTGTTTTGGGTACAGCTTAGGCCCACTTCTAATTCTGACTGACAAGATTTCTCACTGAAATTTTATGCAAAACAAAATGTTCACACTAGATTTTTCCCTTACTCTCTCCCTCCATTTGTAGGGCAAAGTTACACCTTTAGAATTATGTTTCCAAACATCCTGCACCTGTCTGTCTACAGTTTATTTTAAAAGAGTTTAAAAGTAATGTGGGTAAATGCAGGATTTTACAAATAGATGTCTAAATCATAACACAGAGTTAGCTTTTAAAGGATTGTGAAATTCCTTAAATAAGCAAGAATCTAGTAATAATACTACTACTTTGCACTTCTATAGCGCCTTTGACCTGAGGATCTCAAAGTGCTTTACAAACACTAATGAATTAATCCTCACAACACCCAGTGAGGTAGGTAATTTAATTTTAAAAGAAATGATTAATAGTGTCTGATTAGAAGATGCACAAACACTAAATATGTCTCCTTTTATTTATTATTTTTTCAGTTGGAAGAAAATATGAAAATAAGACTCAAGCTTTTCTTGACAAAGAATGTTCTTTTGGGAAGAGGGGGCAAAATCAGTTTTCTATTCCTATTTTCAAGCAGCTAAAAACTTGACCATAAGAATCTTGAAATACTTAGAGATATAATGGAACCTTACAGATCATTACAGTTTCTCTTTATTTACAAATGAGAAAGTCAGGATATTAAGAGATGACCTGATTACTTAATGGCAGAATTAACAACCAGAGCCCAGAACTTCCAACATGTCATCTTTCAGTGTGCTCTGATGCCTTCCGTGTCAGATAACCAAAATGTGAGTGTTAATTTTGTCATTCAGAATTTAGAGCTGACTTTCCCATAGGCATTCTCTGCCTGACAGTGCTTTTTTTTTTAACTTAAAATTAATGGCTTTCTACACTTTCTGTTTTAAAGAAACGTGTTTGAAGAAAAACATATAAAATTAATTTTCCGTCCTAAGCAGTCCCATCTTGAAGGGCTTACGTTGAGGGTTTCTGAGCAAGCCTACATTTTTAATGGGAGCTTTACATTGTTTAAAAATATAAATTGTCATTCTTAATTGTATTTAGGAGTTCAAGACAGAAATTCATTATCTAGAACCTCAGATTAGTAGCATGTCTTTTGAGAATTACTTAGTGTAAATGTCAGTGTATTTTTTAAGTGATAGATTAAATAACAATGGTGGTAATTACTGATTTTTCCTTTCTGAAACTTGATTTTGTCATAATATTGATGCATTTTACCTAATTTATTTTCCACATTTTTAAGCCCTGTCTTATAGTGGAACTTCTAACATAGTGCTGTCTTCAGGACATTCAGTGTGGGTGTCATTGATTATAAATGTCTGTACCTTACACCTGGAGGCGCCTTTATTTCAGTACCTAACATTTTAGATTAGATTTTCTGAATTCATAATTATATGTCTTTAAAACAGTGTTACAGTTTGAAAAGTGGAAGAGAAGTTAGAGATAGTCTTTTCCTAACATTAGATAAATTCCAGCAAAAGTTTATATAATACAGTTATATTGCATAGCGTAATAGCAGAGCCCTGGGATTAGAACTTGGATCTCTAAATTTCAGTCCAGCCTTTTCTAATAGCCACAGCTATTATACACACATTCCAGGGTACACTGGCACTTAAGTGAGTGTTTCTTAGACCGTGATGGTGATTCTAGCTCTCTCTACAAAACACGGTGGCATTTGAACTATTGTAGCTTTATCCTCTCACCCAGTGGCAGGGTTCCTTGCTAAACTTCACTTGACTAGAGACCAAATATTTCCACTCACTCTTTATTGTCCTTAGTTAAGAAGAAAAAGTCATACTGTAGCAGGAGTGAACCTGACACATCAAATTTGCCATCTTTAACCCACCCTTCTATCTCACTTCTTTACCCTTCAGATGTGGCAAACCCCCTTCCTGTCATCTTGTCGGGTACCTTTTACTGCCTGTTCTGTGTATATTCCCCAGTCAAAGAAACAGTGGTCATTTACAGGATCTTCATTCAGTTCAAGTATATTTCAGCCTGGTGATCCTGTAACATTTTTTGCTGTCATTTAATATTTTTGTAAGTAACACGTTTGAACAGTTTTCTTTTTAATAGAATCTCTGTGATAGAAACAGAGTCTGAAGGGAAATTGAGGCACAAGGTGAATTGATTTCCATGAGGCATCACATCCATCACGTACGTGGTCAGTAAAGAGTCCAAAATTTTGACGTCTAGTCCAGTGTTATTTATAGCATTTCCTGAAATAGGTGACCCATTTTACTAATTTTCACAGCTTATATCTGATAACTTTTGACAGCAAGGTAGCTGGTGCATTATATTGTTTTTGATACTAAAAATATGGGGGAGAGTCCAGTCAACTGTTAGATTGTGGTGCTCTTCAGTTTTTAAAAGATCTTTGTTTCCTTGGATGCTTGAGTTAGGTGATAAGCAGTTGTTGAAGTAGTTGGTTTTCTGTTGGCTTTGGATTGCTCAGAGCTTCAGCTTCTCTGAGGCTTTTTGATGTACATGAATAGCTTATGTGGGTGGAGGGTTGATATTTTTAGGGGACAGTTAAGGAGAAAGGAAGTGGGGGGTATTTGTTTTTTGATTTCTAGGTTGTTTTGCAGCCTTTGTTTACTGTTTTCTACAACTGCTGGCAACTTTCTAGGATTTCTTTCTCATTGTTTTTGTTCTTGATGTCATATTCCCCAAACCCCTTAACAGAATATATAAGAAACCTCAGCATGCTCATCTCCAAAGATCCATAGTGTTGATAGTATGGTTACATTTTCTAAATTATTTGGAAAGACTAGAATGGGGCTCAAAATCAACAGGTTTTAACAGAATTCGGTCTCATTTATAGAAAGGAGTTGGTTTAGTTTGATGTTTGTTTAAATGAAGGAACAGAATCTACTGTTTCAGGGTGATGTGGCAGCATTCACTTAATGCGGTACTTACTGTGTGCCAAGCGGAATAGCAAATTTAGAAACGTCAGTGAGGAATGGTTGAAGGGATCAAGGCTGTATAGCCAGATGAAGAGCCTGGGAAGAGTCTTGATATTTAGGGATTCACGTGGAAGAAGAGAGTAGTTTATTTTGTGTATAGAAATAAATAACAGCACAGGAGCTGGATGCCCATCTGTCAGGAATATTTGTGGCAAGAATACAAGAAGTTCAAGAAAATACCACTGTGGTTTCTTCCAAATCAAAGTATCTATAAAATGAGGTTCCTTTTCTAAGCTACCCAGCCTTAACTATCTTCATTTTTCGTTCAATTTTTGATCAAAGTTTGTGCTTTCAGAGTAAAAAATGTTAGAATCACCTAAAAATGCACCTAATCATCTAAAATTTTTAACCAAAATGTTATGATGCAGATTCCTAGATTGCAGTTCAAAACCACTAAATCACAATTTTTGGAGGCCTGAGATGCCCATGACCTTTTTTTTTTTTTTTTAAAGTCCTCCGGAGACTTCACCTAAGAGAAAATTGTAAAATTAAAATTGACTGCATTCTAATACGAGAATAATGATAAAAGCTCTGAAATACAGCTTCAGGTTTATATTATCTAAAAATACATTTAAACAGTTTCCCAAGATAGATCATGTATATCGAAAAATGCATGGAATCAGAAGTGTTCAGTTATTGTTCCATGAATTTCCACAACAAATATACTTGTGTAACTATCCCCTGGGTGAAAAAATGGGATATTACTGGCACTTCAAAAGCTTTCTCTACTCTCTCTGTCGCTAGTACCCTCCTCTCCCCAAATAACTGTGAATTTGTCTTGCCTGTTTTAAACATTATATGTATATGATGTGATCATAGAAATTAAAGAGCTAAAGTTTATGGGGTTTCCAAGAGTTCTTAATCTTTTTTATGCCATAGATTCCTTCAGTAGTTTGGTCAATTCTGTGGACTTCTCAGGAATGTTTTAATTGTATAAAATACATAGGGTCACAAAGGAAGCTATATTGAAATACATTTTTCAAAGTATTGAAAAAACTTACTATTTGTGGTTTTTGTGGATAACAGCTGAAGTGTGATTTAAAAACGTCATTTCTACAGTGACAAGGTCACAGGTATTGCTGATACTGTGGTCTGTTGCTAAATGCAAAATTGAAAGAAATGCTGAATTTTAGCTAGAAGTTAGTAAAAATAAATATGTACATTTTTTCCACATTCAGGTTCACAAAACCCCACAGACCACCGGAAGTGTTGAGTGGGTCCCAAATTTACAACCCCTGGTAATGCAGTCTCCCTTTACAAATAAAAAAACTGGGGGACTCAGACATCAGCTTTACTCATCTAAATTCATACCATTAACAAAGACATTAACCCTTACTCTAGAAACCCACGCGTCCCAGTTCCTTTCCCCGTCCTGACCCGGGCACAGCGGCGGCGGTATCTGTGCCGGACCCTCTGCCAAGCTCCCTGAGTCTTACTAATCTTCACAGTAAAATAACGAAGATGTGTACACACTTCCTGTGTCTCAGTTTATTACAAATTTATAAATGAATTGAGACTTAGAGAAGAGTATCTTTTCGAAGGTCACACATCTAGTCAAGTGGGTAAAAAAAAGCTAATTCTGCATAAATTGAGATAAATATCCACGATACTGGATATCGTTTAACAATGAAAAAATTGATTTTCGAAATGCACCTTTATCAGACAGGATATAATTTTATGGAGTTGTGTTTAGTCTTCACTGTATTTTACTTTTTCAGTGCTTTAAGGATGTTGAACTAATTATTTCTTCCATATTGTGACTGAGTTGTATAGACAGGTTTTGAAATTTATTGAAAATGTGTTCTTTCTTAGATACCTCTTTATGCTCTTTCAAAGTAAACACGGTTAGAATAGAGGTTGTTTAAGGTTCCCTAATTTGAGACACTAAAATTAGGCTCCTTGAGTTCCAGGCCATTGTATACTTAGCTACATCATGTTGTCTCTTAAATGGCATAATGTGGATTGATTAGACTTGGTCCCTGTCTGGAAGGGAAACTAATATTTGAACATGAATTTACTGTCTCACTTAATTCTCAAAGCTATCCTGACCAAAAGTAGTGAGGATAAATTCTATTCACACATGAGGAAATTGAGGTCCAGAGGATTATTACTATATTTTATGAACCTGTAAAGTAAAAGTAGGCAGTTAGTAAGAAGAAACACTCCTCCCTTCCCCCCTTAAATCTAAGACCAAATTAGATTCATTTGCTGAATGTTGTATCACCGAGAAACCAACTCATTAAGGGTCTAAGTTGAAATTCTTATTTGAGAGAAGCATGGTGACTGAACCTTGAGATCTACCCTTTCTTAGTGATAAATAATGGGAGGAAAGCTGGTCTGAGAAGGCAGAGTGTGTGCGTGCGCGTGTGCACAGGTATGTGTGGGTTTTTGTTCAGCAGCATGCAAAACTTCTTCCTATGTAACGTTATTTATCTCTTATTCTGTGTCATAGTTTAGAACTAAATTATTCTGGTTAGTTAGATAATGTGAATAATAGCACATTAACTGCTTTGGATTATATAGCATTTTCAAGCATTACAGCTGACCCTTGAACAGCATGGCAGTGAATTCATGTACCATCTGTAGTCATCCCTTCGCATCTGCTGGTTTGTAGTGCTGCAGTATTTACTGTTGAAAAATACACACATATGAAAGGTCCTGCTCTGTTCAAACCCACATTTTTCAAGGATCAACTGTATGTTAATTATAACTTATACATTTTCTTTAAAGTTTATTTGAATATTATAGGCATGGAATAATACTGCTTGATTTGATTTTTCAAATTGGTTCAACCAGGTATCCTTATCTGTCCCACTATCTTGCAGTTTTGTGGGTAGGAAATTATGACTGATACTCTTCCAAATTGGATACTGATTGGTTTAGTACGTGATAGACACTCAGTGAAAGAGCATTAGTTTATTACTACTGAACGTAACTTAATAGGATCCTGCAAAATCTTCAAGTATTTCCGCTACCATCATTGTGATCAGTTTAGGAAAAGTGTGAGTTTTCTTTCTGTTTTCTGTTTACATCTTCATGTTGTATTTTGCTTTATTCTAGAACATTCCCCTCATTTGTTGAATGCATTGATAGTGGTTTGTTGTTTGATACAAATTGATTTTGTCTTGTACCATTTCTGTCACTGTCCCTGCTGAATTGCCATTTCACAAGACTATTTAGAAAGAGTCTTTTAGTTGACCCTTGAATAACAGATTCGAACTGCATGGGTTCAAACTCAGATTTTTTTTCAGTAGTAAATACTGCAATACTACATGATCTGAGGTTGGTTGAATCCGCAGATGGGGAGCCACAGTGTGGAGGGCCAACTACACATTATGTGTGGATTTCTGACTGTGCAGAGGCTCAGTACCCATAACCCTCATGTTTTTCAAGGGTTAACTGTATTTTGAAGTATAAAACAAGTGATTGCCTGTGACAAATAAAGGATTAAAGGAGCATTAAAAAACAGTAACTGAGTTTTAGTAGTGTTCTATTTGGAGGCTTTAAATTTTTCCATTTACTCATTTTTATAAGACGATCAAAGTAAAATACATTTAATGTTTTCTAAAATTTTTAATGTTTTGTTCAAGGAGCAAAGTAAATATTTTCTATATTTTCACAAAGTTTTATTAAGGCAGAAGGAAGTTTTTTTTTTTAAAGCACAGTGCATTTACTTATATTTAGAACCGGCATAGAAAAATGAAAACTGTATATTGTTTCTACAGAGAATAAGATAAAAATCCAAAATCATCCCATGACATGACTAAATTAAAGATCAATTTATGTATCTGTGTTTATTCTGAGGCTGTATTTTGCAGAAATGGCATCATGCTGCGTATGTATCACTCTGACTTTTAGTTTTATATCTGTTGGTGTTTTCTCCAGTTAATCTCAGTTTCAACTAGGGAAGAGAAGAGACCGTTAGAACCATTGGGTGGAAGGAAGTGCATGTGTAGTTTGAAAGAGCATAGTCTGTCTTTAAAACTTAAATGACAAAAGTTTAATAAACTTGTAGCTTGCAGGGTCTGCAGAAGATAGGAGCAGGAAGCATTGCACGTAAATGACTGTGGTTGAGAAAGCTGGATCTGCCATATGAATTTAATTGGCTCTACAGCATTTCATAATGTACTTGACTCGATGGACATTTAGGTTGTTTGTGTATTGAGTTGTTCATACATCTTTGTATACATTCTTTTTCATTAGCTTATACTTTTAAGTGGAATTATTGAGTTCATTTTTAAGTCTTTCAATAAGTATTGACAAATTATCCTCCAGAAAAGTATAAATTTATACTTCTGGTAGTGTATGACTTTGTCCGTATTCTCATCACTAAAAGAGTGGTCATTATCATGGTTTTTATTCTTCATCAGTTTAAGGGCAAAATATTACTACTTAATTTTGAATACTAATAATGAGCAATTATGCATATATTTGCTGACTATTTCTTATGTAAATTACCAACTTTTGAGGGTGTTCGTATTTTTCCTAATTATGTGTGAGGACCTTTTACACATGAAAGATGTGTGAAACAGAAGGACCTGTTGTCTTAAGATGCACTTTTCTACCTGGTGTATTTTTTCTTCTTACCTAGTCAGGTGTCAGCCTTTCTCTGCTCTTTGCTTTTGTTTTTATACTTAGAAGCTCTTTTCATTTCAGAATTATATATAGAAAGTTTGCCATTTTCCTTTCTTTTAGCGGCTCTTATTTATTTTTAAACATTTAATTATTCCCTCTAATTTATTTTTTGTGTACGAAATAAAGTTACAGTTTTCTTTCCAAATGTTTGCTTGGTTCTAACACCATTGGATTTTGCTGCTGTTTTGGTTTGTTTGAACCTCAGGGACATACTTGAGTTCGTGACATACTACAATTGTAGACCATAGAGACAAACATGTGCACATAGTTGTGTAGTCACACATGCATAAACTATTATTTGCATAACGTGCTCCTATTCACCTTTCCCTTTGTAGATAACAGTTTGAATGTGTTCTTGTAATTTGTATTTTGTTTTTGTGTGCTGCATTGTTATTTAATTGTGGCAAAATATCACATAATGTTCCAGCCTCCCAACAATTTCCATGTGTGCAATACAATTTTGCCAACCCAGTCATACATGACAAACTGTACCTACTGAACAGCAACTTCCCGCCTTCTTCCTTCTCCAGTCCCTGACAGTCACCATCTGTTTTCTGTTTTTGTGAATTTGACTACTTTTGATAGCCGAAATAAGTGGAATCATGCAGTGTTTGTCATTTTGTGACTGGCCTCATTCACTTAACAGAATGTCCTCAAGTTTCCTCCATCTTGTAGCATATGGCAGGAGTTCCTTTTTTAAGGCCGACACTCCATTGTATATGTGCACACCACATTTTCCTTACTCATTTATTTATCAGCTGATGGACATTTAGGTTGCTTCCACATCTTGGATATTTTGAATACTTTCTTTGAGAGCCTGTTTTGAGTTATTTTGGGTATATACCCCAGAGTGGGATTGCCAGATCATACGGTAATAAGGTCTGTTTTTATTTTTTTTTTTTGAGGAACCTCCATACTGTTTTTAAAGCAGCTGCACAGTTTGTATGCTGTGGTTTTTTTTAACTTTGTTGAAATATACACAGAAAAGCACACAAAATGCTAATGGATTATCACACAACAGGCTTCTAGGTCAAGAAATAGAACTTCCCACCCTTCCATCAACCCTTCGCATCCCCCATCCCAGTCACTCCTTTCTCCTTCCTCCCCTGATAAGCCTATCTGCTAACACTTAATTTGGCCTGTAGATTTAGAACTTTTTATAATGTAATCACGTGGCAAGTATTTTGCTTGACAGTTTTGCTCAGTAATATAATTTGCTCACTTTCATTGCTGTATGATGTTCTTTTGTATTACTTACCACAGTTCATCCTCTCTTACTGAGGACATTTTGGTTGTTTCAGTTTATGGCTGTTAAGAATAAGGCTGCTGTGAACGTTCTTGATGTTTTGTGGTGCACACGCGTAAAGTGATGTCATGGGGTGGGCATTTAGTCTTTGTAGACGACACAGTGAAAAGTGGTTCTGCCAATTTTATTCTCATAAGCAATAATGAAGGTTCTGGCTGTTCCACACCTTGCCAGTGCTTTGTATTGTCAGTTGTTTTAAAATTTAAACATCTTGGAAGTTATGAGTGTATCTTACTGTGGTTTTAATTTGTACTTTCTTGATTAACAATGAAGTTCATCTTTAATGGGCTTATTGGCTATTTGGATATCATCTTTTGAGAAGTGCCTACAGAAATCTCCTGCACGTGTTTTCTGCTGAGTTGTCTGTCATTTTTCTTATTGATTTGGAGGCTTTACACTTTCTGAATATGAACCCTTTGTCACAGTTATATTTGTTGAAAGTATCTTCCATTCTGTGTTTGATTTTTCTGAATAGTGTATTTTGAAAAATAGAGGTTCCTAATATTAATATAATTCAGTTTATCAGCGTTTTCATTTTATCATCGTTTTCTCTAGGCTTACTGCTTTTTTCTGTCCCGTGTAAGAACTGCTTCTCTACCTTAGGAAGAGGTATTTTCCCGCTGTCTTGTAGACAGATATGTGCTCTCTAGTAGGGTGGTTATTAGCTCCATGTGGGTATTTAAATTTTAATTAGTTAAAATTAAATAAAATTTAAAGTTCATTTCCTTAGTCACAGTAACTATATTTCAGGTGCTCAGTAACGACATTTGGCTAGTGGCTACCACACTGTCTTTATTACTTTGCTTTAAAACTTGGTCATGATATAGTATCCTTTGTATACTTATGGATTCTGTTTGTGTCTGTGTTGAAATAAGTGATTTCGTTTTTGTGGACTGTGTTTCTTAATGTATGTGAAGAATACTATGTCTTGCCTCTCATTCTGTGCCCTACTTTTATCACTAAGAGCTATGTTTTCAAGAACCTTCTGTCTTGCTGTGTGTGCATCTAACCTATCCTTCCTAATTTCTGCAGCATTCTCCATTTGCCAGTTAACTCCAACCTCCGTTTACCATACTGGCACCATGTTTTAGTCATTCTTTTTGTTTTTACCTTTGTTCCTGTAGAAATTTTTTATTCAATTGCCTGTTATATGCCAGGCACAATTATAGGTGTTGGATTGAAGCACTTATAAATTTATTATAGAAAATTTCACATAAATAGATTGTCTAGTTAAGAAAATAGATTATCTCTTAGTGATGATAACAGCAAGCTAAGAAAAAGAGGCAGGTGCAGAAAGCTATGCAAGAAAAACCCAAATATGAGGCATTCTGGAATGTATCATGATTGTTCATGATTGTAGGAGAGTTTTTAAAACAAAAATAAAATAGCCTTCTTTGACTTTGATTTATTCTTGTTCAAATGGCACAGTTTGAAGACATGGGATTATGTTCCTTTTTCTTCCTATTTGCTAACTGTACTTTAGCTCTTTTGGAGAACAGTGTTGATGTGATCATTATAATGTAAATATCCCTCCCCACATTTTAGGGAAAATTCCACTGCTAGCTAAGGAAGGGTCTGGGTCTCTGCAGTTTGCAAGTCAGTCACCACTCATGCATCTGTTTTATGGCATCTTTCATTTGTTACTGCTGCTGTCATCTCTGCTGTTATTTTTTTGTTCTTATCTATTACCTTTAAAAATTTTCACTGTGATTTTTGCAGAATTTCAGGAGAGATTGCACACTGATACATGAGCCCAGTCTGGCATCTCTAATTTTTCAGCCAGAACTTTCTCCTTATATGATACATTTTTTTTCCTGTTGCAGAGAAACAGTACTTCTTGCAGTCCGATGAGACCGCCAAACCCCTCTGAGATTTTGTGTTTGGATCATGTAATAGATCATGTTTAGACCCGTGTGGTTATTGAGGCTTTAGGATGATGTTCTTTTTCTGTTTATTTTTATATGGTTGTGCTTTTCTTTTTACTTACCACTTTTTTTCTTATCACTAAATATAGCGTGACCCAAATAGATCCAGTTTTTTATATAAAACAGTGTGTCCTTATCCTTGGCTCTTTATGTTGCTTACCTGAATTATATGGACCTTAATTTCAACTTTTGACTGAAGTTTCACATACACAGGTGACCTAAAGGCAGAGATTCTTTGTTAAATCTCTCTATACCTCTAGGACCTAATGTACATAGTACTTAGCGCATAGCACTCTGCACTTACTCTATTGCTTAAGTGAAAAACACGGCATTTATATTAAAAATTGAATTGCCATTTATTGTAGTTTTCTTGGAGAGTAACATGACAAACATATGGAGACTTGAGTAAGTAATTTTTAGTAGATTTCAGTAGAAGAGAAGAAGGAATTTCTTCTCAAGTGATAATAGCTTATACGTAATAAATGGATTGGGTTGTTATCCAAGTTGATTTAAAAGTGTGGTAATGAGACCAAGATTCTGAGCTTGATCTTTACCCCTTGTGTGTCTCCAGTGTGGATTATGTTCTGTGGTGTGCTCTGTGTTCTCAGCACTGGCAAACCCATTTAGTCATAACTGACACTGCTGTTAGAGGGGCTAGTATGACCGTCACCATGAGGGATCAGTCCAGATAATCAAGCTACTGAAAAAAGAACCCAAAACACATGATGATTCAATAAGGTTTTCTTTTTTGTAAGGAGAATAATAACTACTAGTGGACGATTCTTTTTTTATCAAGTAATCTTAAACACTTCATTTGATAATGCACTTTTACCTAAAGTAGTTGATTATCAGTAATATCTTTCTTTTAAACTTTTTCCATTGGTTCTTTGAACTAGATATTTACTGGTTATGATGTAAAAGATTTTTAATTCTGTGATGATGAGTTAAAAGATGTAATTCTGAATGCGATTATAATTCTCATTTTTGCTAAGGTATTAGTAGTGTTAACTGGAAAAGTTCACAAGTAGTCTCTTTATCCAGTAGCTTAAACTGTATTCACTCACACTGGTACTAAGTGAAATAAGTCATCGGTGTGTTCTAGGCTCATATAATATAAGAAGGATTAATTAAGGAGGTTAAACAGTTGTTGATGGGGCCATAGGGTGAGGTTTGCTGGGTAGTGCTGAATGTGGACTTACGAAGTAATAGAGCTTATAACAGTGGTCTTGTGGGGAACAGGGGTCAGGGGTCTAACGTGCTGTTGCATTTATGAGAGCTCTTCTCTTAAATAAGTTTTTTCCACAGTGAAATGACTGAAAGGCAGGCATGAGAAAGGGAAAGGAAGAGGACAGTACATCATGCTAAATAATGGATAAAGAATTGACCCTTAGAACAATGGGCAGATAAGGTGTGTCCCAACCAGCTGTTTCTGACAAGCTTTACCTGATGAATTGGGCCTATTACTAGGCTTTATGTAGCTTTTCCTCTTTTTCTTTTAAGCATTTGCATTTATTCCTTGAAAGCCTTGAAGTATAAAAAATAATATAATTGTATACAAGATGCAGGTAATGAATTAACCAGAATTTGCAGGGTCTGTTGGAATTGATTGCATGTTTGATTAATTTGAAGTATTTCTCAACTGGTCCAAATATTTTTGTTTCCATTTTAGAACAAAATCCAGTCTCATAGCAGAGGAGAATATAATGTTTACAGCACCTTTCAGAGCCATGAACCAGAGTTTGACTACTTGAAAAGTTTAGAAATAGAAGAAAAGATCAACAAAATTAGGTGGTTACCCCAGAAAAATGCTGCTCAGTTTTTGTTGTCTACCAATGGTAAGTGTAAGCTTTTCCTTTTCACGTGCCCACCATGTACAGATCTCTTGTAAAATACTTTCTTATTTTGAAAGAGGAATAGTTGTTAAGAGACCTCTGCAGATAGACACTTGGAAATATTTCTTCTCTGTATAGAATGTAAACTCTTTTTTGTCTTCCCTTTTTTATTCTCTTAGTTTTTAACTTCTGTGGAAGAGATCCTCAGGTGTCCGTTTTCTTTTAGTACACACACAGTTTGTAGTGAAAAGAATGAGCTTTACTATTGGATTTTGGTCAGATCCTGTTTTTGCGACTTCTTGGCTTAGTAGCCTTGGACAGGTTAACTAACCCTGAATCACATTTTCCTCATCTGCAAACTGAGGATGGTAATATCTATATTTCAGTATGGTGAGTGCTCAGTAAATCCTAATTTCCCTTCCTCCTCCTTTTTAAGTGTGCCTGACTCCAAAGAGTGTTTCAAACTATAAATACAAAATAGTCTGTCAAGGGACAGTCCCCATTCCAGGATACTCTCTAGGAGAACACTCTTCTTACTTGATCCTCGTCCAACGAGGACACAAAGGAGTTGACTTCCTGCCTTCTTCCCAGGAGGCCTTATGGCTGGAAGAAGGGTCTTCTTATACTGTTCTGTTTGCTCAGGAAAAGCAACAAATAAGGGTTAGAATTGTCTAATGACCCTACCAGAATTTAAAGTCCTTTATGACAAGTTAAGAATTGGGCCATTTCTTTTTGTTGTAAATTTTCTTTCACATAAGTTGTTGTGACTTGTTTTATCCTTTTGGGTTTAGGTCTAAAGAGAATCATTAGAGTGATTGTGGGATACTTCAGCTGTTCTGGGTAGCCATGGTCTGCAAAAATATAGATTAAAAAATTCTCTGAGGCTGACACAAAGGTTGGGGAAAACCTCTCATTTTCTCATCCCCTCACTAGTAATAAAATCAGTTTTTAGCACTTAGACCTTACCATTCTTTAGCACTTGAAGAATGTCAACTCAGGTGACTTCTGGGGTGACATAGTAGAGAATACTGAGTGCTGGTCTCATTTGCCTTAGGCCTTATCACCCACTGTATCGAATTCTTGGAAATACATTCCACAGGATGACGCCACTAGCTGACGACATAAATGTGTGCTTGCTCTGGGGTGCCTAGCTTTGTGATTGTCAAAGCTCTCCCCAGCCAGCCCCTTGAACTTTGTACCATCTACCTGCTTTCATTTCACATAAACTGTATTCCTCTGTCTTCTCCTTATTAAAAGAAAAATAAATAGAAATAATGATTTAAAGCTCATAGCTTACAGCATCATAGATGGAAGAAAAGCATTTACTCATGTCATATGTTGGCTTCTAATCTTCGTTCAGTTTTAATTCACATAGTTAACTAAGTTATTTCAAATGGCACTTGAGATACTGCTCTTTGACATCAAATAGCATGTAATTATACCATTAATGTAGTTTCTGGTTTGGAAGTAGGTGTCCCAGGAAGTGTGTTTGCTCTTAATAATTTTGGCAATTCACTTCTTATGGGCTACTTTATTTTACTTTTTATAAAGGAGGATTTAAAAAATACAGGCTGAACTAGAATAATGAAGCCCCGTATACCCAGCACCCATTTTCGGCAGTTCCTTGTTCTTCACCGGTGTTTGTCAGGTGCTTCTCCTTCCCTCCTTCTCGGTACTGTTTGGAAGCAAATCCCATTTCAGTTCGTTTATAAATTAAATCTTAAAAGCCTTTTAGATCTCATTTATATCCACGTGTGTCTTCCATGTGCTCCTCTGTGATTTGAAATAAGCAAGGCATCGTGTAACCAGACGAGCCTTTCTGGACACTGAAACTCTACAGAAGCTCAAGGGAAGGAGAGATCACTGGGAATTTCAGTGGTTGGGTCAGGGGTTATGTGAATAATCCATGTAGTATTTTTCTGTAGACAGAGTCATTGGTGTTTCCCAAATAGGTTTACTGTGTAAATTTGAAAAATCATTGGTTAATAATACAAATTATTTTTAAGGGCACTACACAATGCATTGTAGGTTTTTTGTCTTTTTGTTGTTACTGTGTTTAATGAATACTAAGTAAAATACAACTTTGATGGGGCCTCTGTTTTGTGCTAGAAATAGAGTCCAATGTGGAAGGACAGAACACATGCAGGTGGGGAGGGGATGGGAGGAGTAAGACTTGAGCCGGATCTGAAAAGCTTTTTTCATTCAAAAGAGAGCAATTGTGGGAAAATGTCAACATCTGTTAAATCTGAGCAGTATCTTTGTATTAGGTATCGTTTTCTCTGTGCGATAGAGCATAATAATACCTCCTCTTCTTCAAATGTAATGGATCTTTATACTCAAAAAAGATTAGAAACCACTGGGGAGAAAGGTGGAAAATAGAACCAAGCGTTCCAGCTTTGAATAACCAAAATTAATCTTACTTTCATCCTTGAATTGGCTTTCCATGATCATCATGAACTTTTGAATGTTTCCAAAATTGTTTCTACTTAAATAACTTCATAGTCATCTTCTTATAACTTTATTCATTTAATGTTTCTTCAAGTGATATTATTCTTTCTCTTTAATCTTCTTTTGCCTTTTTAATATCTTTACATTGCAAAAACATCCAACTCTTAATCTGTTGACCATGGTCTTTAAATATCTGAATAATACAGGTTTACTTGTAAGTAGGTTGTGTTTTAACAGCTTATTAATGATGAAGCTGTTTGGATTTTATATGAGAGCTGCATCCCCACAAAGGAAACTTGGTAGCTTGGGTTTCCCTGTCCCAGCCCTCTGTGGTGAGGGGAACACTTGGACTTGAGGACTTCTGGAGCACACCTTTAGTTACTACGTTCAGATGTAGAGAAGCACTGTACAGCAGTGGTCCTTAACCTTTTTGGAAGTAACATATCTCTTTGAGAAATCCCCTGCACAGAAAATAAGTACATTCACATAAGCATGCGTGCAGCTTTATAGAGTCTGATTGTTCTTCTCTTCCTCCACCTGTGGGCCAGAAACGCCAGACAGGGCACCTCTGTAGAGATAAGAATTTTGATTTTTAAATTTCTGACCTGCCTTGTTCTCAAGCACTGCAGTGAAATTGGGTAGCACTTCTGTATCCTTTTCATCATTAAATTTTTTTAATCTCTTAAATCACACACATTTTATCACGTTAAGATTTTTGCTTTGAAGTTTAATTTGTTTTAAAAATCTGTTTACCCAGTTTTTCTTACTGGAAATGTTTGATAAGTGTATTGTATTTCTTTATCTGGATCTTTAATAAGATGAACAATTTGAACAAGCCATAAAATAACTATGGAGGTTGGGGTGTGGGTTTCACCGTACCATCTTAGACTGTCATTTCTCCCAAAATGTAACATTTAGGCTGGACTCATTTAAATGACAGATTTTGGGACAAGTTATTCTAAAGCATACCATTCTTTACCTAAATTATATAAATACATATAAACTGGCCATAGAAAACACATATAACTTAACAGTAAGGTAACTATAAAGAAGATTATGTAGGATTCAGATGAAATACTAGGTTACAAATTAGTCCCATTAGCAGTTCTTCTCTGTGTACACATCATCTCTGCCAAGGGCACCCCCAAGGGCAGCTTGGCTGGTGCCTCTCCACCAGGCAGAGGCCTTGCTCCTTCTCCGTATGACAGAGTTTTACCAAGTGCTTTCATACACTATTTTTTCAAATTTTGTTATACCTGTTTGCTTATGAAGGACCATTAAGAATGTGATACTTTGATATGCATGCACCTTTAGGATCATAACACAAAGTATTAAGCAAACATGCATGAGTCCATAGCAATATAAATAAATGTTTGATTGAATAAATAAAGTGGGGAGAAGGGATGCTTTTTACAGAAGAGAATTCCAGGTAATATGTGGGTAGGTACTCCTCCCTGCGGGGACTGTAACTTAATTGTCCCTCTAAGTGTGGCCTGGACTTAGTGACTCATTTCCAAAGAATAGAGTATGGCCAGGGGGAATTCAGTGACTGCACCTGGCCGTTACTTCCTTAACCGAGTGATCAGATCCAGCATCAGCCGTGGAAGAGTCATGCTGGTACTGTGTGTGCCCTCTCTTCACCTCTGGTGCTCTTCCGGAAACCCCATGAGCCCAGCCTCATCGTGAGGAGGCAGCAGACACACCCAGTTGAGGGACATTTTATACACTTCCTCACCACTGCTGCTCAGAACTGTCAGGATGATGAAAAATAAGGAAAGTTGGAGAAATTTTTAAAGAGAGACTAAGGAGATTTGACAACTAAATATAGTGTTGTTTGGATCCTAGAAGAGAGAAGTGGCATTAATGGAAAAACCTGGTGAAATCAAAGTCAAGTCTGGAGTTAATTTCTTAGTTTTAACAAACGTACCGTGCTTGCATAAGATGCTGACATCAGAAAAAACTGAGTGCAGGGTATATGGAAAAACTCAGTGCCCTTCGTGCCTTTTCTGTAACTCTAAACTTACTCCAAAATTAAAGCTATTTTTAAAAACGCTGTTTTATATATTCTTTGTTTTTTGTTTGGGGTTTTTTGGGAGTGTGGTAATAATTAGTGTTTATTTGTAATGGAGGTACTAGGGATTGAACCCACGACCTCATGCACGCTAAGTATACACTCTACCACTGGGCTCTACTCACCACCCCTCTATATATTCTTGATACCTAAGAATTTTGTCTTGAAGGACTTGGGAACTGTATGCTTTTAATCAGTCAATTTTTTTCAGGCTCTATTACCTACTTGAGTTGAATCTCTAATGCAGCCGGGAAAAAGGAAGATTTTAAACAGAGCTATCCAGGCCTATGAAGGAATTTGTGAAGTCTTTGATAGCATCTGCTAGGAAGTACAGGACCATGGAAGATAGATATTCCTTATCATTTCTATTCTATAAGAGTTAGGCTGTCTTAACTGACTTTGTTGTTTGTTCTGTTCTAAAAATTAAATATTGAGCATATATGTATATGTTTGTATATATGTATAGACATATATGTGTTTATATAGACATACATATACAGTTTTTTTCCCCTCTGGCTTTATTTTTGAAGGATAAGGACCTGGCTGTGACTTGATCTTAATATCATATGGATTTTTTGAGTGCCGTTAATGTAAATTTGTGATTTCTGCAGTGTATTTCTATGAGTATGTGTTTTTATTCACCTGGTAATGGGAAATTTGTTTTTTATTAAGTCAGGTCAGGGATTTTATTCTTGGTATCTTTGGGGGTGAAATGCAAAATGGAATGTTTAAAAATGTTTTTCTTCTATCAGATTTTAATCTTTGTTTTTTTTTTGAGGACTTTCTTTATTTTCTCCCCAGATAAAACAATAAAATTATGGAAAATTAGTGAAAGGGACAAAAGACCAGAAGGGTATAACTTGAAAGAAGAAGATGGACGGTATAGAGATCCTACTACAGTCACTACACTTCGCGTAAGTACATAAGAAAAAAATGATCCTAATTTTGATGGCTAGTTTCCATGTTCATATTGTATCTTCCAGATCCTCAGCAGAACTTGAATAGGAATAATTAGTCTGCCCCTTCCCAAGGATTCTGTACTCAGAAAGAACGTTAAAAGCTCAATTTTAAGCAGACCCTGACCTACAGAGAGGTCTCACCATGGTCAGGGCTGAATCAGGACCCAACACAAAGAACTTGTTTTATACTATGCCACATTCTTTTCCTCTCATGGTTTGAATTTCAGCTATTAGAAGGTTAAATTTCAAGATTAATTTTCTTTTGAGACCAAAAACATAGAAATGGACCAAATCTTCTAGTTGAATTTAAAAAATACCAAGAATTAGACTCTCTGGGTCAATTTCCTTTTTAGCCACTTTAAACCACAAACATTTCTTAGCTTTGCAAGTTTTTAAGCAAAGGATTGAAACCAGGAAAAACTGCAAATTCTAATAGTATTGCTATCTATAAAAGAAGAGATATTTCATTTTTCTTCCTATTTCAACACTTTAAAGAATCAGCATTAGTTGCTGTATAAAACTAAATCTATTATGTTGTTTTATGTTCCCTCAAAAACTGGAGTATTGAAGTATTCTGGACCTTCAGTGCTATTGTAGACAGTGAACATTTTGTAACGGCTGTTTTCCATGTGTTTTATTGACAGGTGCCGGTCTTTAGGCCCATGGATCTAATGGTTGAGGCTAGTCCACGAAGAATATTTGCCAATGCTCATACATATCACATCAATTCAATTTCTATTAATAGTGATTATGAAACATATTTATCTGCAGATGATTTGCGGATTAATCTTTGGCATCTGGAAATTACAGACAGGAGTTTTAGTATCCATTTGGTTTCTTTTTTTTTGGTGTTTGGTAAAGAAGGCATGTTATACCCATATTAGGTTTATTTTCCTTACTCTTCTTAGTGTATTTTGATTCCTTCTTTTTATAGTGGCTTCTTATTTTATAACACTTTTTCTTTGTGTGTAAGTGATTGAACACTGAGGGAAGTTATTTGATAAAGGGCATAATGTATCAATTTAAAAATTAGATTCTTAGGTGCTCACTTTGGCAGCACATATACTAAAAATTAGATTCTTGAAATTTTAAGGAATATGTTGTACCTATGAAAATAGGAAATTTTTTAATAGTTGAAATTCTTGTAACAAAAACAAATAATGTTGAGTAGTATTTTTAAACAATGTTTTTAATTATAAAAATATTCCCATTAAGGTTGGAAAAAAATTCATATGTCATAATGCTGTGTGGTGGTATAAATACTTCTCCAGACTCCATTTTCATTGTTACCCTCCGGAAATTTTTCTGTGCATGTACAAGTGTGTGATAGACATATATATAGACACGAAGTGTGTGATATGTGAGCGATACACACATATGCACATATAAATGGAAATGTATGTATATGTACATCTGTAAGTTCTTGATAAATGATAGTTATTACAACTACTATTAATGTATGTATTTCCAAATAGGTATCATTTGAGAAATTAACACTTTACTATATAAGTCATACTCTACCGATACAGACATACCTTGGAGATACTGCAGATTTGGTTCCAGACCACCACAATAAAGTGAATACCGCAGTAAAGCAAGTCACATGAATCGTTTATAATTTTACAGTGCCTGTAAAAGTTATGTTTACACTATACCATAGTTGTTAAGTGTGCAGTAGCATTATGTCTTTAAAAAGCAATGTATATACATTAAGTTTAAAATATTTTATTGCCAAAAAATGCTAACCATCACCTGAGCCTTCAACTAGTCTTAATCTTTCTGTTGGTGGAGGGTCTTGCCTCGATGTTGAAGGCTGCTGAACGATCAGCGTGGGGGTTTCTTGAAATAAGATGACAATAAAGTTTGCCACATCAGTGACTGTTCCTTTCAAGAATGATTTCTTTGTAGTCTGCAGTGCTGTTTGACAGCATTTTACCCACAGTAGAACGTCTTTGAAAACTGGAGTCAGTACTCTTAAACCCTGCCACTGCTTTATCGACTGAATTTGTATAATATTCTAAATTTTTTGTTGTCCTTCAACAATTGACTAAATTCGCCACCTTATATGGGGCATAGTTCACGGTACCCCAGAACAATTACAATAGTAACATCAGAGATGGCTGATCACAGACCACTATAACACGTAGAATAATGAAAATGTTTGAAATACTGTGACAGTTACCAGATTTTACACAGAGACACAAAGTGAATAAATGCTGTTGGAAAAATGGTACCAATAGACTTGCTCAACACAGGGTTGCTACAGAGCTTCAATTTGTAAGAAATGAAGTATCTGTGAGGTGCACAGTGACCCGAGGTCTGTCTGTATTGTGTAGAAGAGCCTGTTGTCCTGTACCCTACCTGTCCAGTCAGTGAAAAGCTCTTGTTTTATTATGCATTTTTTTATCTTGAGTAGACGAGCATTTTTTCATATTTGTCAACCATTTGTATTTTTGCTCTTTTCCAGTTTTTCCATTGAATTTGCATATATTCTTTTGGGGGTTTTTTTGGTTTGTTTTTAAAGCACCTTTTTTATATCAAGTAAATCAGCTCCATTATCTGTGTAAACAGTTTCCTCCTTTTGCCCCCTTCTGGATTTTTGCTTTGTTTTGTATAAAATGTATACTAGGTTCTTAATATTTAGAAAGATAACTTACCAAAATCTTCTTTATGGCTTCTGGGATTTGTATCATACTCAGTAAAAAAGACCTCTACATTCTAAAATGATTTAAAATTTGCTCATGTTTTCTCCTAATTTTTTTTTTTTTAAGAATTAAAAGGTTTGATCCCTCTGGGATTTATATTCATATGAGGAGTCATACACAATTCAGAATTAATACTTGTGCTAAATCTATGAATGGATTTTAGATTTGAGAACTATAAAATTATACTTGCCCTTTTTTCTAAGTGGAAATTCCTTAATAAAATGCTATCCAGATATTGTGGATATCAAGCCTGCCAATATGGAGGAGCTGACAGAGGTGATTACAGCAGCAGAATTCCATCCAAACAGCTGTAACACATTTGTATACAGCAGCAGTAAAGGCACTATCCGGTTATGTGACATGAGGGCGTCTGCCCTCTGTGATAGGCATTCTAAACGTAAGTTTGTCACATCTGTTTGTTAGATAATATTTTTTATGTCTTCAGACATAGTAGCCAAAGTTACATAGGTTTACAAGTCTCAAACCTGTACCCTCTGGTAAGCTGCCTGACTCCACAGGAGGCGTTATGGTTTATTCTCCTGGGAGAGCATCGGAGGCTCTCAGGAGCTTGTCTGTTGAGTCCTAGTGGGTATATCTTTAATGGGATGCTATTCTTTGGGAATTTGGGGTTGGAATTTTCCAACCCTGTATTCAAGTAGAGCAGCTACTTTCTTTTCTTTCCTCTCTCCCTTCTCTCTTTCCCTCCCTTCCTTTCTGTTTTGAGCTTTCTAGGAAGATTTCTTCTGAGAAGGAGTTCCTTTGGGTTGAGGGAGGAAAAAGTACCAGCTTAAAAAATTAAGGGGATGTGTTATTCTTACCTTCATGTTATTGAAAATTTTTAAGACTCATGAAGATTGGTCCATGTCTGGTATCAAAATAATTTTACCTGGCCACAAAAAAAAATGCCAGTATGAATTGGAATGGTGAGGATACTTTGTTTCTCATGGTGACGATGCAAAGTCAGTAAGATACCTGTAGGACCTCACACCTGGGGCAGTGATGTCAGGCGTCCGGATTGAGTCTGCCTCTGCTGAATTAGCTGCTTGACCCTGGAAGGTGCTACATGCATACTTTTGCATCTTCAACTTCAGTATGAAGTCATTCTCATCCTCTTAAACTTTCAGGGAGACTTTGTTCTTACAGCCAGAGAAACGTTTACTAGCCTGTCATTTTTAGCTCACTCTTTAAAAAAAAGTTTGTGAATGGTTGGTTAAGCAAATGCTTTATCCGAGCCAGAATATTTACAAATTGCCCTGCCCCCTTTTTGTTTGTTTTTAGTGTTTGAAGAACCTGAAGACCCCAGTAACAGGTCTTTTTTCTCTGAAATCATCTCCTCTATTTCTGATGTAAAATTCAGCCATAGTGGTCGATATATGATGACCAGAGACTATTTGTCAGTCAAAATTTGGGACTTAAATATGGAAAACAGGCCTGTGGAAACATACCAGGTATGCAGTTTTTTTCTTTCAGCGAGTATATAACCCGTTTATTTAGTTTCCAGTGTTCACAGAGAAGGACTTTGTGCTGTGTGTTATCCCAGTACAGTGTGTGTTCACCATCAGGCTTTTTCCTTCAGAGACACGTGAGTGTGCCGCTTCTCCCTGTGTTTAATTTACAAATGCTTCTGTAGGTTGTGTGGTTCAGTCGGTTTGGTTCAATAATGACTGCTGCTTTTTTTTACCCCCGCTGTTACCTACATTTAAGGTGAGGATAGCAGAGCACCATTTATTAAGGCCTGGGGGGAGAGGACCAGGGAGAGTGGCCAGTCCTGGGAGAGCTGTCTTGGGCGGAGCACGCGCAGTAGTTGAGCTAGAGCCTAGCTTCAGTGTGCTGGGTCAAATGGACTGGCCACTGCCTCTAGGCCAGTAACTGGTATCTTAAGCTAAAGGAGAAGGGCTGGTAAAAGCCCAGCGGGCAGCTTTAGGAGCTGCCTGTCTGTTGTGGGACGTCAGTTCTGGATTCTCTTCTTGTCAGCCAAGCCTCTACAGTGGATCTCTGCCCCTTTCTTCTGGAGACAGGAATGAAGATGCCCACAGCTGGAAAGAGGGTGGCAGGGGTGGCGGGGGGAGGGGCAGCAGAAACCCTAAGCTACGGTGTAGAAAACACTTAACTCTGTTTTAGGAGCACAGAGTTTATAAAACGGGTTCTCAAAATTAGAAAGGCGTTTCTCAGACTTTTTAATCCTCTGACAAACATAAACTACTTAAGGTTCTCCTTGATGGTATTTGAAATATCAAAATGAATGCTACGTTAAAACAAAAGCAAAAGGATACAATACTGCTTTGTTTTTCAATTACATTTGTGCAACTGCTGACATTCTGATCTGGCTCCTGGTGACCCTCATCACCGCCCATTCCCACTGAGAATAATTGGTCTGAACCTCACCTTCATACTCCTAAATTGTTGGGTGAGAAGCCTGTACATGCATTCCAAAACATGGCTGAATTATGATTTACCTAATTTTAGCCGGTTTGCGGTTTTTCTGCCTATGCTGAATTAGATGAGTGATTGAGGGTAGAGTCACCTCACACTCAGCTGGAGCGTGTGCAATCCAGCTGTTCTTGTTGGACTTGGATAGGCATCTGGCTGAGCTGTATGCGAGTGAAGGGTAATTTTTTGCCTTACACATTCACTGTGGATCCTAACCCCATGTGAGCTGCAGTTCCTCTGTTAACAGATTTTCACTTAATGTCACATAGATGTGGTGTGAATCATCCCATTATTAAAGTAGAAATGGACACTGAAAATGACTTTAGGTTGTTTCATAGAAAATACAGAAAAAATTCTATTTAGAAGGTACCTACTCTTCTCTATCATTACTTCTTTTTAAGGGTCTCTTTAAGTTAAAAAGGATAGTGATATAGACTCCCTTTTCCCCATCTTCTGATCACAAATACTTTGCAACTTTTCTCTGTAATTTTTGTAGTATTAATACAGAAATATATCATTTCTCAATAATTTTTATATAACAAGTTTTTTTTTAGTTGATCCCTTTGTGAAATACTAATGATTAAATATAGAATTATACTTCAAAAAACAGCTACATTTTCATTAGCTTTGGTTATTGTATAAGTAATATCCGTTATATCAAATATTTCCATGACACATACTTGGAGTAACCATGTAACTTATCACCAGGACATGGTCATGTGATGCATAGCATATGCACTTAATGATGCTGTAGGCTCCAGTTATTTATGCCCCAAAAATGGTAGTTAGAAAGGAAGTAAAGCCACAGTGTTACATATTTTCTAATCAACAGTTAATGGGTTGAAAGCCAAGTGTTAGCGTATTCAAACATTGGTATAATATTCTTTAATTAGTCTCTAGTCTGTGCCATCTTCAGATGTTTTCTGGCCTAAAATATTTTAGTCAAGCTTATAAAGAGTACATGTGCCAGGCCCAGAAGGGTATTGTCTCTCCTGTGCAGTAGGAAAATGGGTGTTCATGGAAGGGGGTCAGATGTTTGTAGAAGGATAAAATGCCTTTATTGTTTCTAAGAGAATTGAGTTTCAGTAAGATTAAAAGGTATATGTGTCTTTTAAAACATGGAGACTTAAAATATTTTCCAATTTCAAGAGCAGTAGGTTTTAAGATATAAACTAAGTATGTATATATATGTTTTTTCTTCAGGTGCATGAATACCTCAGAAGTAAACTTTGTTCACTGTATGAAAATGACTGCATATTTGACAAATTTGAATGTTGTTGGAATGGATCTGACAGGTAAATTGATTTTAATTTGAACCCCTTGTTCAAATGTGATTTTTTTTTACTAGAGGAAATTTACTGTTTCACTTCTAGTATGGTTGCCCCATTACTAAAAATATGGCCAACATTGTTTTAAATTGACAAATCCTAACTTCATTTTCCCCCAGGGTTTTCTTGAAATAAGTTTAGTAATCTTACAGCAGTATTGGCAAATAAAAATTAAACGTTGTGTTTTACTAGTAAATGTGAAAGAAAACACATGCAAAAATTCTAGTCATCATAAATTATGATATAAGTATCTTTAAGCTTTTTCCTTTTATGAACCAGGTCAGTCACATTTTTGACACGCACTGGTTAAAATGGTGAAATCTCAGTTTGATTGTTACTTTGCTGTTAAATTGTTCTTAGAAATATTTAGGCAGCAGATACTACATTTGGAGTGTTACACACCAGTTTTTCCAGATACTATATTAATACCTTATAAAAGAGGTAATTACTATGTATTCTTTTAACCATATTACCATGAGCGATTAGGCTTTTATAATCCACAGCTTTGCTGTAATATGATTACTTTTTACTATGTCATCAAAATATGTACCATTATTTCGAAGGATAAATAAGTCTTAATGTTTACATTTTTAGTTGTCAGCATTTATTTACCATTTATCACGTTCTAATAAAGCAAAAAAATAGTAAAAGGAAACATAATTTTGAAAGTATTAAACTCACCTTCAAGGTACTCATGAGTCATTTATTGAGCAGTAGTTTTATCACTGAAGGTTGGTGTGTTTCAAGTTTCATGGAGTCATAGAACATAACAGAACTTGGATCATTTATCTTTTGTCTTATTTTTAAATTATTCTTATCTGATTATAATATGCGGTCCTATAATAGGCTGGCCACAGTAAGCCTAGAGGAATAAGCAGGCTTCGCCCTTGCATGTCACAGCCCTACCTAGGGTGTCGAGGAGGAAACGGGAGGGAAGAAGATACTGACAGTAGGAAATGTCGCACTTACCGCCAGCGCTTCCTCATAGTGTTTCAACATCATGTTAGCAGCTTTAGATTGTGTTCCATTACCGGAAGAATTGTTTATTTCCCTTAACATTAAAATTTTTTTGAAAGACACTCTCCTGCATCATGATGGTCAAGCATCTGAAGCAGGAAAATTGTCATTGATGCACTTCTGCCATCTAATCCACAGATCACACGAAAATGTCACCACTTCTCAGTCTCATCCTTTCTAGCAGAGAAGAAAAAATCCGGTCCAGTATCCACTCCAAAAGTATTTGTTCCCTTGAATTGTCACATCTTGTTCGTCTCCTCTAATCTGGAGCAGTTCTTCATTTGTTCCTTGTCTTCCGTGACCTTGGCAGTTTTGAAAAACACAGGCCAGTTATTTTATAGAATCTTTCTTAATTTGAGTGTTGTCTAATATTCCCTTATGATTAGATTCAGGTTATACATTTTCAGCAAGAATACTGCAGAAATGCTGGCTAACAACACCTTTTAAAACAGCCATAGACCAGGCGTCCCAGTCCATTTAAAACCTCACAGATTCAACATGGGTGTGCCAGTCTAAATTATGTAAATTATTTTAAAAGGAATACAATTTTATTACCTTCAGGTATATGCACCACGTTCGATTAAAATGTTATGAAGTATCCCTTGGGAGAATTGAGATTACTGAATAGATGATAGTCATTTGTATTTAATGTATGACCTGTATAATATTTGTAAACACGCAGAGATGTTTTCAGGCATTATTTTAAATAGGTCCGGTAACCTATACTCTTACTTACAATAATACTTTAAACCCGTAAAGGAAGGATGTGGTAAGTAATTGTAGCACCAGACCCTTTTCAAAGTAGTAATGGTTTCAGACATGTTAAGTTTTCTTATTAGGACACTTAGCAAATGCTGAGCAGCCGTGGACTGCAAGTAGACCTGACCAACAGAGTGTCTTAGGGAGGGGAGAATTTGGCACCCCTTAAACTGATATTAACAGTATTTGTCAAAAAATACATGCTTAAAATGTATTCAGTGTTATAGGTTAAATGATTTTCTTTTAATAATAATTGTATATGCTACTTTCTTAATATTCTCAGGAGCAGATTTCTTGCAACATACTTAAGATGTTATTGTCAGAACCAGACAATGTCCTGGGGACAAGTTTAATAGCTTATAGTGTAAATCGTAAAATAAAGAAAGCATTGGTTTCATATGGACAGCTGTATACCATGCTTTTTGTTTGTTTGTTTGTTTTTCCCTGGTTGGTACTTCAAGAAGCTGCCTGGTCTGGTTGATTGCATAGCCTGAGTTGCAAAAAATACTCAACCAAGATAATTCAGTACTACTGAGAAGCCTTACTTGAGGATGCTTTCAACTTTGCTGGTAGTTTTGTTCGTCATGAGAGGGAGTCATTCATAGGAAATCGGGTTAAGTAATGCTGTATTCCTAGCTTATTCCAGTGACTGGTCCCTGGGTAGGTGTCTGCAGCCCTCTTCCTAAATCCACATTTGCTTTAAGAAGCAATTTCTAAGGAGTATTAGGGAAGGTTTCATCACTGAGTCATTTCACTGGAAACTGATGTTCATTATTTGACTGAGTGCTCTGTCTACTTTTGCAGTGTTGTCATGACTGGATCTTACAATAATTTCTTCAGAATGTTTGACAGGAACACAAAGCGAGACATAACCCTAGAAGCATCACGGGAAAACAATAAACCTCGCACGGTTCTGAAGCCACGCAAAGTGTGTGCAAGTGGCAAGCGAAAGAAAGATGAAATAAGTGTTGACAGCCTAGACTTCAACAAGAAAATACTTCATACAGCCTGGCACCCCAAGGAGAATATCATTGCTGTAGCTACTACAAACAATCTGTATATATTTCAAGACAAAGTGAATTAGGGTTGGCATTCCTAGCAGAAGAGCCCACTTCCTGCTTAGTTGAGATAGTTGAATCTAGCATTCGTACCTAAAAGAGAGAGAGGTCCATTGTGGCGCCCCTTTCCCAGTGTTTGACAATGTGCCATTCGACAACACATTTTTTATAGCTACATGGAGAAAGCTCTGTGGATTCATCACTGTGGTGTTCTCCATGTCTGCTAGCCATTTAGGTAAGGGTAGGGCACTTTTAATTTAAATGACTTCTTGCACCATCTTGCCTAATGGACTAGATTGGACTGTATCAACATTGATTTACTCCACTTTTTATGCCTTCCATTGTGATGACGTCAAACACAGTGAAAGCCTTCAGTCATGCTTATGGGATTTAATTGTGTATCCTCATTACTGTATCATTTGTGGGGTACACCCCCTCCCCCCTTTTTTAAATTAAATACAGCTCATTCTTACTGTGGCTTGTAGCATTCCTCCTCTTCTGGCCTCCTGGACTCTTCCCTTCATCTCTCTTACCCTTGCCCCTCCACCCAGTCTTGGTGGTGGTATGTTAAAAAAAGAAAGAACGAAAGCACACAAAATGAGTCAGTTTGGGGTCAGTGGTAAAGGGGGTATATGTTGCGAACAAATGTTTTAATAACAGTTGGCTGTAATCACTCCTTGCCGTGTCTGGCACTGAAAATAAGGAAAAAAAAACTACTACTGAATAAAAGTGACAAAGAATGGAGAATCTGGTTTTCTTTTTCTTTTTAATCTACCTCTTTAAGCAAGTATTTTGTGTCATGCCTTTGGGGTGCAGTGAAATGAAATGAGGATCCATTGTTTTATTGGTATTTTTGTTAATCGCTTTTAACAAGTGTTCTTTTACGTGGAGAAGCAGAGGTATTGGTTCTGTATGAACATGTTCTGAATATATATCGGTGTTACTAAGGGTATCACGATCTATAAATGCTACTAGTTATAAGGATATTAGATACATTGTATCTACACTTAATTCATTATCTGTTAATGAAACTGTTGTAACTCGGAACCAAATTTGTAGAACTTCATTTTTAAAGACTTTTTATAGTGCTTAATTTCATTTTTGCCTTACTAAATATTAAATCAAAGACTTAAAACTTTTTAACAAGTTAAAACTTTTTTTGTCATTCAGTCATAAACCATAACATAAAACTATCCTTAAGCGATTTACATAGATAAAATTGACAGTGCACTAAATACGTTTTTTTGTATTTTACTGCTGTCAGATCTGAATGAAATGTACTTTGCCATAGACGTTTTTCTTCTATTTTTGATTTTCCAAAGCTATTAATATTAAAGACAAACTTTAAAGGTACAGTGGTCCAAAAGTGCTTAATGGACTCCAACAGCTGCCTCAAAAAAAAAAAAAAACAACTGAGTAATATGTATATGACTACATTTTCCCTAAGTGGTGATACCTTAATCCAAAGATGAAGAGTACCCCTATTTTTAATAGGTAGAATGAATCTTTATGTCAGTCTTGCATAAGCTTTAATGGAGAAAAAACGGACTATTTTTAAAAGATAAATTGAGTAGGCGTTTATATTACTAGAGAATGGGAGTATGTTTTGGTTGAGCAGTAATATACAACGTTGAATTTTAGAGGACTCTGAGTATTTCTTGTTTGTCCACTATCTTATTGTTCTATTCTCATCAATGACAAATTATTAACCAATTCCACAGTAATTTCCTCTACACTTATTCAAATATTATATCTTGTAAGTTAACATTTTTACCACATAGGAGAAATTTCATGTAATAAAATTCCTGTATCTTTTGGACAGATTTGAATTTGTACTTAAACACATCGATTATATGTCTGATAATTCTTAAAATAATGGCACGTTTACTGATTTATTTGAGGATCTTGGGTGCAGTCATAATTTGTGTTACTTATTCTTCGCGCTTGACTTGGAAGCGGGCTGTTCCCCAGCCGCAGGAAGACACTGATGCTGTGTCTGATCAGGTGTTTTCCAGATCTTTTTGAGAGATTGTTTCCCTGAAGTTTGGGTGTAGGTCTTGAGATAACGCCATCTAACAGCTCTTGGTATTTTTTCATTTAGCAGTAGCTATGATGATTCTTATCCATGACACTAAGGGTTAAATTAGTTTTTATAACTTTAAGAGAAATATTGCTTAAATTAAAATGCCTCTATAAAGGAATGCTATTATAAATTATTGTAACTATTCTCAAGTATCAATTTTTAATTTCTTTTGTGTAGCAAACTATAAGCCCAGCCACTCACATGGTCATGCTTAATCTTTTTATTAATAAAATTTATACTTAGAATTAACTTAGCCTTGTCAACTTGCTTGTATTCTATTCTCTTGACACTTATAAACATACACATAATCGATCCTGTCTTTCATAACCTTTTTTAAAAAATTATGGTAGGAAAAAGAACTTTCATTCTGTTAATCTCTTTTGATCTTTATTTAGTGGCTGGGCAATAGTTATATAAATCTCTATGTTTATAAACTAATGGATATTAGGCTCTCTTCTGTGAAGCCCGTAGACTTTTGGAATAAAAAAGTCCACACATTTTTTTATCCTTTCAAATTAGGTGAGGATTTTTTTTTAACCTTAAATGTAAGAAGTATCTGGTGATAGAATGCTCCTAAAGAAAACAAGGAATATGAAAGCTGAGATTCTTTTAATTTTAATATTCATACACATATTTATTCTTAGAAAGTTATTTGTGAAGGCTAAACAGTTGATAAAAGTATTTTTAATGAAATTTAAACCATTACGTTGTTGGGGAACATTGCTTCAGCATCTGTTCTCCACCATATAAAAATTTAATTGGAGACATAATGTGTGCTTCAGGTAAAGCCAACCCAAGCCCCAACCCCCAACCTCCAACCCCCCAAAAAGAAAAAGTTTAGGTATATGCTAGGTGATCAAGAATCAATTTACTTCAGTGTCTAAAAGCACTACTATTTTTTTATGTTTTTTTAATTGAAGTACCACCAGTAACTGTGTCAATTTCTGGTTTACAGCAGTGTCCCAGTCATGCATATACATACATATATTCATTTTCATTAAAGGTTATTACAAGATACTGAATACAGTTCCCTGTGCTATACAGAAGAAATTTTTAAATCTATTTTTATATATAGTGGCTAACATTTGCAAATCTCAAACTCCCACACCCCTTTCCCCCAGTATCCGTAAGATTATTTACTATCTGCAAGTCTCTTTTGAGAGCACTACTATTTTCGATACTTACCTGTTCAGATGGTTGATAAACGGAAGCTGTGTGTGTTACCATGGTTACAAAGTTGTTTTTTTGTTTGTTTGTTTTTAAACACACCCCTCCTCTCCAAAAAGCTTTGGAAACTGACCCTGCTTCCTCTTGTAATCATGCATGTGAGGTCAGAATATTGTAACTTACTCTTTAGTATTAGTCAAAAGCTTAGAAAATTTACAAAGTTTTAGGGTGTTTTCAAATGCTGAAGATACTTTAAGCGTAATGATAAATAGTCTTGTCGCCTTGACATTTAATTGTGTAATGGTCGTGACCTATTTATTATCTTTGTGTAAGAATTAAACACCCACCTTACAGGCTTAAAAGTTAATAATACATATGAAAAGTCCCACCTTAGCACAGTACCTATGAAAAAGGGCACTACAAAATTTAGTTTCCTCCAAAAGGAGGGATTTAGCAAACAAACGCAGAAAGGGGGAAAGCTGAAGTTGCCTTTTTAAATGTTCTGTGCTTACGTGAACAGCAACCAGTTGTTGAAGGACTTCCCCACTAGGGGGCACCAGTTAAGTCTTGACCGGCATTTAGGAGGTATTTTTGAGAGTGCCTAACAGGATTCTGTTTCTGTACTGTAGGAGTTTCATTATTAAAAACCAAACGGGGGGTGATGCAGGGTATAGCTCAGTGGTAAAAGCATGCTTAGCATGCATGAGGTCCTGGGTTCAATACCCAGTACCTCCATTAAAAAAATAAAAACAAAACTGGGGACCAAATAAAGGGAACGTCCAAGTGTATACCCAAATAAAACTGCTATTCAACATGACCCTGGGCTGAGTGATGGAGAGGGAGCCCAAATACCAACTATGCTGTCTCTCATGGTCATACCATACTGGAGAAGCAGCAAAAATGAAGTTGGGAGAGTTTCCTTCAGTTATAGGTTACCCAGTCCGCCCCCTTCCCCTTGCAGAATCAGATCCATGAGGGTCATGTTGGCTTCCTCCTTTACAAGGAAACCAGGAATTTCGTGCTGCACGTTTATGCTGATTTAACTCTGGAATGTATAAATTCCTTTAAAAAAGTAACTTCTGTGTTCTCAACACATGTTCTCCAGAAAGAGCAACAAAAATACCCCACCAGTAAAGCAGAGAAAACTCATTTTCACATTTTTATGTATTTCTTTTATTCTCTTGTGGGAGTAAATTTTTTTTGATAGAAAATGAAATCATGTAGTTTAGTGTCCTATTTATCCATTTAACATGTCTTGCTTGGGAAGTTACCAATATCAAATATTCTCTTTAAGTCAGATTTCGCCTCTGCATAGCCTCAAATTTGTGGCTGATTCATTATTTATTTAACTAGTCGCTGTTGCCAAGATTGATTTTATTTTCATTTTTGCAAGTGGAAGCATTGGAATGGTGAACCTGCAAACCAGTCTTGGTGTGTAAGATTTTTAGGATACGTTCCTAGAAATATAATTATTGTAGTTGACACATATTGTCAAATTTCTGTTCCCCAAATGGAAGCTCCATCACAAGTGTACCCCTATCTTGTCACAGTCTCACTATTGGACAGAAATCCCATGATCTATCTTTGTCGATTAGAAAAAGTCAAAGATGGTAACCCAATTTGTGTTTATATATTTCCAGTCAAGTATTTTCTCTAATGTGGGTACAAGACCTTTATCATATATGTGCTTTATAAATACCTTCTCCCAATACGACGTTTATCTTGTCTTTTAACAGAGCTTTCTGAAAAGCAGTAAGTTCTTAATTTTTACGAAGTCCACTTTATCAACTTTTTCTTTGATGGATTATGCTTTTGGTGTCATAGCCAAGAAATCTGCCTAAACTTAAGGTGATGAAAATTTATAATATTTTTAGAAGTTTAGTAGTTCTTAGTTTTTACGTTTAGGTCTGTGACCCCGTTGAACTAGTTTCTATGTATGTTATATCTAAGAAGCATATGGGTAGCATGTATAGATCAAAGTTCATTTTTCTTTGCACCTTTTTTGAAAATCAGTTTATACTAACAGTATGGATCTATTTCTGAACTATTCCATTAGTTTATATGTCTGAGCTTTCAGCCTACTACATTGCCTGATTACTGTAGCTTTACATAAATAATGCAACTGTGTTCTTTTTGAAAATTATTTTGCTATTTTAGTTCCTTTGCCTTGCCATATACATTTTAGAACCAGCCTATTGACAAGTACAAAAACACCTGCTTGGATTCTGATGACTGCAGTGAATCCATAGACTGGTGCAGGGAGAGTGGACGTCTTCATTAGTATTTGTCCTCCAATCCATGACCGAAGCATACTGCTCTATTGACATAGGTCTCTGAATTCTTTTATCAGTGTTTTTAGTTTTTAGCATACAGATCTTGCACATATACTGTTACGGGTTTTTGTGTGTGTGCTTTTGTAAATGGTACTTAAAATTTTTTCAATTTCCAAAATGTTCGTTGCTGATATCTAGAAATACAGCTGACTTTTGTATACTGACCTTGTATCTTGACACCTTGCCAAATTCACTTATGTAGATTTTTTAAAGTTTTCTACATAGTCATGTCTGCAGATTTGTAATAAATGTTTTATTTTTTTCCCCAGTCTTTCCAGTTTTCCTTTCCAATGCCTTTTATTTCTTTTTCTTATCCTGCTGCACTGGTTAGACCTTCCAGTATGATGCTGAAAGGATACCAGATACATCCTTGCCTTGTCACCAACATTAGGGAGCAAGCAGTCTTTTGAGATTAAGTATGTTATAATTGTAGGTTTTTGTAGATGGTTTTTACTAGGCTGAGGAAGTTTATTCCTAGTGTTCTGAGGGTTCTTAATCATGAACGGATGTTGGATTTTATCAGATGTTTTTTCTGCATCTCTTAAAATGACCATACAGTCTTTCTTCTTAATGTTGATATGATGAATTACACTGATTTTCACTTGTGGGACCAGCCTCACATTCCCAGAGCATCGCTGGACTCTGTTGCTAGTATTGTCTTGAGTATTTTCGCTTCATTGTTCACAAGGGATGTTGATCTGTAGTTGCCTTACCTTTTAATGTCATTGTCTGATCAGTGTAAAATCGATCTTATAAAATCTCATTTTCCCTCCTCGCTTATATTATCAAAAATGTTGGGTAGAATTTACCAGTGATGCCAGTTGAGCCTCTTTGTTGGAAGGTTTTTATCTGAATTCAAATTTTTTTAAGACATAAAATTACACAAATTATCTATTACTTCTTAAATGAGTTTTGGTAGTTTGCCCTTCAAGGACATTGAACATTTCATCTGAGTTGTCAGATTTATGTGCACAGTTACTCATAACATTCTTTTATCTTTTGTCTTAGTTTGCTCAGAATACTTTCACAAAATGCCATAGATTGGGTTCTCATTTTTTTATTTTATAGCCAAACCAAAGAGTTATTTCATTTATGGTTAGAAAGTCCTTCTCCAACCTAAAGTGAGAAGAGGTTATTTCACGTTCACTTTTTATGTTTAATGCTTTTATTACAAATCATTTTATTTCTTCACTGCATTTTCATTTCTATTAATGATGACAGATGAGAGCTATTAATTTAACTATATTTTAAATTTACCCATTACATTAAATTTACCCATTAAATTAAATTTAGTAATTCTGTAGTTAATTTAGTTAGCATGTCAGCTGATTTTTTTGGTGTTTTGTATAATATATTGTCTCCAAATAATTTCATTTTTTCCCAATATCATATCTCTTATTTAACTTTCCTGCTTTATTTGCAGAAACTTCCAAAATATTGCTAAATCAAAGGCAGAAACAAAGTATGTTTGTTTTATTCATGACTTCCTAGGAATACCTTTGGTATTTTACATTAAGTATAATGTGGGATCTTGGTTTAAGACACTCTTTATCGTGTTAAGAAAAAAATCTCCCTGGTCCTATTTTTTACTGTTTTGTTTTTTTTCTTTTCTTTAAAATCAAATGTAATGGTATTATGTGCTAAGGCTGCCTTACCTACCAAGTATTTTTTTTACCCCCTTTGAACTACCAAAGTGATGAATAATATTTTTGGAACTTTACTTCTATATACCAAATGAGATGAATCTTTAGTTTTTTTGTGTAGCTGTTTCTGTCAAGATTTGGCCAGATTCATAAAACTAAATGAGACGGTTGCACATCACTCGATACTTCAGCAGAGTCTTGCTTCTCACCCAAATCTGCTGTCGGTCATTCCAGGGGACCTGGGGGGTGGGGTGGCAAGAGGTGAAGTGATAATTGTCTGGTGGTCATTATCTTTTCTAAAAGTCCTTGTTCTAATTCTGAACTCCATCAAGGTTATAAGAGGTGAATTACTATAAGTAAAGTATTCACTTCAAAATACCAAAGACCGATACATCAGTAAAGAATTACTTAATTGCTTAAAGGGACCTCAAACCTCATTAAACCAAACTCCTCATTTGAAAGATGACAAAATATAAAGTTGTACTGTTGAGTCACTCTACAGAGAGAACTGTAATATACATTCCCTTTTGAAAATTGAAATTTATTATTTTATTCTTTTCGAATCAGAGTGAAGCACCATAATTTGACGTTTTCCAAGTGACATTTTGCTCCCTCACATCTTTGAAAATGTTAATTTATTAGCCCAAGTCTAGATCAAACTCTTTACTTAGTAAAGCCTGAAAGGGTCCACTGGTCAGGCTGTGCGCTTGTTACCTAAAGCAGCAAAGAACAGGTGGTTAGGATGTGGTGGAATCCACACTAGGAATCCTGCCAGCCTAAGAGTGAAGAGAGAAAAACAGTGTCCTTTTCTGTACCTCTTGCTTTCTCTTCACTCTCAACTGGCCGGCAAGTGCTGACCTGTCTTGCAGGGAAGTTTATTCGGTCACCGGATGAGAATGCCTCCCGGTAGCTCGCTCGACAGTTTATTCTACCACTTTTACTTACTTCCCTTTCCTTCTGAAACCATTGAGTTTGCCCCTCTTGCTTTAGGGCCAAAGCAAGGCAAAATTACTTGTAATTGAGTATGACAGGGAGCCAACACTCAATTAACAATAATGAGACATTTTGCAGAGTACATCATGGTTTCTGTAGCATTCTCACATAAAACATCTCATTTGATCTCTGTCCCTGAGATGGTGAGAAAGGATTACTTTCCCCATTTGACCCCTGATCAGGCTCAGAGAGGACGTCACTTGCCCAAGATCTCACCACAGGCAAGCCTGGACTCGGACCCAGTTTTTCTTGATGTGTTTTGTGCTGTATGACACATAATGCCTCTTTGAGATTAAAGATGTTTGTATTTTTACTTAATTTCCATTTTATAATGGTGATGACAGTTGCACTGTACCAAGGATTTTACATAATTTAATTTTCTCAGAGTAACTTGCCGAGAGCCACACAACTAGTCAGTGGTAAAGCCAGCAACCCAGGTGGGTCGTCTCCAGAGCCCGCTGTCTTAACCGCTGCTTCAGCCTGCCAGGGAAGGAAGCTCATCCACAATTCTACCTCTCAGAGATCGTTTGTTTTGCTCTCACATATACAAAAACTGGACGCTATTCATACTGTTTTGTAAACTATTTTTACGTTATGGCCCACGTTTTCCCATCACTGATGAACATTTTCCTTATTAATGACTGCATTACAAGGCTATGCCATTGTGTATTTAAGCTGACTTCCTGTTAGCCACATCTAAATGTTTTTTAAAGTTTTTTGTTTGCTACAATGACTATGTATGTACAGACTTTATTTTGCGAGACCAACTTCCTGAAAGTGAAAGTTCTAGATCAACAGACTGCATTTAAAACGAGATACACAGTGTCCACCAGAATGGATGTAGACAGAGCTTTGTCAGACAGTGAAAACAAGCTTAAGGTCCTAGTTTAGATAGCAGGCGCCAAAACAGTTCCCCACATTTTGGATCAAAATGTCCATTTCCTGACTAATTTATATTATGTTTGGTCCTTATTTTTCCAAAAGCAGTGCCACCATAGAGTTAAAGAACTTGATGAAACTTCAGAGATCAAGGTAAAACATTTTCTGCATGATATAATCATGGCTCTTAGATTTCTCTTGGCAGGAAAGTAAAACTATAATTTGAGAGAAATCATTCCCAGGATTAACCCACAGGCAGCCAGCATTTTTTTTTTTTTTTTTGAGCATTTGAAAGGAAACAAATCCTTTCCTACAAGTCAAATGCTAAATAATTACACCTCATAGAATGAACTTTGCATAAGCCCATAATTTAAAAGTAGGAGCCCTGTGATTAGTAAAAAGTTCCAAAGGGTGTCCGGCCATGCAGCTGGTGTCAGATAACTCAACATGTGCCCAGGTGGCATCTCTGTATGTCCGGGTGAAGAAGAATCTGGCCCAACTGGAGCCATTTTTCAAGACAGTGCCTCGGAGGCCAAGAAACTAGACTACAGTCAGAATACACTGGCCACTCCATTCTCATGTGTGAGAAAATGAAAAGGGACCACAGTAGCTGTGAGTCTGTACTTTGCAGACAAATGGTTCTGGATCCAAGTCCCAGCCCTACCACTGTCATCCTGTGGATGGTACTTTGCAAGTGTCTCCGTTTCTTATCTGTAAAATAGTCACACCTAACTCACAAAATTGTTGAGAGAATTAAATAGGAAAACTACATAAACTACATGAAGTACTTCTAAAGCCTCGTACTTTTTTTTTTATTACTGAAGTGCAGCCGCTTACAGTTTGTCAGTTTCTGGTGTACAGCACAATTCTTCAGTCATATGTGAACATACATATATTCATTTTCATATTCTTTTTCACCATGTTACAAGATATTGAATATAGTTCCCTGTGCTATATAGTATAAACTTGTTGTTTATCTATTTTATATATATATGAGTTAGTATCTGCAAATCTCAAACTCCCAAATTATCCCTTCTGACCTCCTTCCCCTACCGGTAACCGTAAGTTTGTTTTCTATGTCTGTGAGTCTGTTTCTGTTCTGTAAATAAGTTTGTTTGGGTTTTTGTTTTTGTTTTTGTTTTTTTAGATTCCACATTAAGCGATATCATATGGTATTTTTCTTTCTCTTTCTGGCTTACTTCACTTAGAATGACAATCTCCAGGGCCATCCATGTCGCTGCAAATGGCATTATTTTATTATTTTTATGGCTAAGTAGTATTCCATTGTATAAATATACCACATCTTCTTTATCCAGTCATCTGTTGATGGACATTTAGGTTGTTTCCATGTCTTGGGCATTGTAAATAGTGCTGCTATGGACACTGGGGTGCCTGTATGTTTTTGAATTAAGGTTCCCTCTGGATATATGCCCAGGAGTGGGATTGCTGGATCATATGATAATTCTATTTTTAGTTTTTTGAGGGATCTCCATACTGTTTTCCACAGTGGCTGCACCAAACTACATTCCCACCAGCAGTGTAGGAGGGTTCCCTTTTCTCCACAGCCTCTCCAGCATTTGTTGTTTGTGGACTTTGGAATGATGGCCATTCTGACTGGTGTGAGGTGATACTTCATTTTAGCTTTGTTCTTCATTTCTCTGATCATTAGAGATACTGAGCATTTTTTCATAGGCCTATTGGCCATTTGTAATGTCTTCACCCAACTTTCACTTCTGATTTTAGCTATTTGCTTCTTTTTCTCTCAGTCAGTCTAGCTAAAGTTTGGTCAATCTGTTGATTTTTTCCAAAGAACCTACTTTTGGTTTTGTTGATTCTCTCTGTTGTTTTGCTACTTGTCTGTTGTGTTTATCTCTGCTTTAATCTTTATTATTCACCTCCTCCTGCTAGCCTTTGGTTTAGTTTGGCCTTTTTCCACTTCCTTAAGTCATAAAATTAGGTTATGGGCTTTTAGGTAAATATTAAGAGAGAACATGATCTACTGAAAAATGGGCAGCAGAGGGAAAGGAGGAAGAAGAGGAGTGATACCAATTTCAGTATTGTTCCTTTCTGAGCATTAAAAGAAGCCATCTAAAGAAATGGAGGAATTGTATAAGTATATACTTATAAAGGGAACTAACTGAATAAAAATAAAAATTTCTAGGTTACAAGATGAAATATATTAAGAAACAAACAGGCCCACAGTGAAAGCTATTTTAAGATATTAATTGGAAAGCATGATATAAACTAACAATATTAAATCCAAATACAGCTAAACTGTATTTGTTTATGATAAATATAAATGTATTAAACTATTCTTAAATTAAGAGAAAAAGAAATTCTGATTAGATCCTAAAGCAAAGACTATTTTCTGCAGTTATGAAGTGATACGCCTAGCAGAAAGTGTTTCAGAAAGGTAGAAAATTTCAAAAATGGGTATAAGTACATCAAAATGTTACAATTGAACAAAACCAACAATAATAACAATAATAAAAACCGGCATCACGATTTTAATACCAGACAAGTTTTAACTGAGGACAAAATGACCAATTCATAATGATAAAGCAACAGCTATGAATATCTACGCATCAAATAATGAAGCAATAACTGCCCCAAAAGAGACAGAAGAAACAGAAACATTAGGAGTGGGAAATCTTAACTGACCCTTGAAATCCATGACACAAAGAGGTGAAAAATATACAAAAATTTACCTAGAGATTATTATACTTAGCGAAGTAAATCAGAGACAAATATCATATGATATCACTTATATGTGGAATCTGAAAAAAATGATATACATGCACTTATTTACAAAACAGAAACAGACTCACAGACAAAGGAAGCAAACTTGTGGTTACCAAAGGGGAAAGGTGGGGGAAGAATAAATCGGGAGTTTGGGATTAGCAGATATAAACATACTATACATAAAATAGATAAACAACAAGGACCTACTGTATAGCACAGAGAACTATATTCAATATCTTGTAATAACCTATAATGAAAAAGAATATATATTTATAACTGAACCACTATGCTGTATACCAGAAACTAACATAACATTGTAAATCACCTATACTTCAATTAAAAAAACATAAAACTTAAATGACATTATTATTGATGTAGTTTCAATAGATACATCAAACCTGCTGCCCTGAATGTAGAAACTATACCTTCTTTTCAAATATTCATGGAACAGTCCCCAAAAGGAACCATATATTAGGCTTCAAAGAAAACCTAAGAGAAATCTCCAAACGAGAAACAGCACAAAACAGACTTATGACCAGGGAAAAATTCTTAAATACCCAAATAAAGAAAGGATGAATGAAATAAACATCAAGTGTAAGAAGATTGGAAAAGATGAGACATAACTAATGAGCACAGGGCTGCTCTCTGGGGTGACTAAAGTCCAAAATTAGGTGGTGGTGATAGTTGGACAACTCTGCATATAACAGAAACACTGAATTGTGAAGTTTAAGTGGATTAACCATAAAGTATGTGAATGACATCTCATTTAAGCTGATAAAAAGGATTTAAGAATAATACAGTTAGGAAGAAGGAATTAATTTCAAAGTCAATAAAATTGATAAACTATTAGGTAATATTAAGAGAAAACAGAGGACAAATAACACAAAAGAAAAAAGTAAAGGCAACATCCCACAGAAACAGAGGTGAGCCCTCCTAAAAACACTAGGTCTGGATGTTTCCTTACGGGAAACAGAAAAGCATCTTCAATTTTATCTATTTAAGACCATAGAAAAGGAAACTTTCTAAGGTCTAACTTTTTCAGGCAATGAGCATAAGATTACACCAAAACTCAAAAAAGATTAAGAAATGTTAAAGACCTTCTTAAAGAACACCTCTTAAAAAAATTTAATGAAAATAGAATAAGGAGAGATACCAGTTTGAATGGAAGATAATTTTGTAAATACATCAATTATCCTCCAAAATTCATCTGAAGAGTAATTAGTTATGAAAATTTTTTAAATGACAGATGAAGAGAAACTTTCTCTAACAGTTATCTAATAGAGTTATTGTAGAGAAACTTGAAATGGACTCACGTTTTATTGGGAATTTAGAATGTGATAAAGATGCAATTTCAGCGTGGAAAGGATGACTCAAAAATTAATAAATATTGTTGGGTCATTTGGGGAGAATTTAAACAACTTATATAAAAATAAATTTCAGATGGAACAAGGGTATAAATGCAAAAATTTAACCTATAAGAAAATTAGAAAAAAATGTGTAAGGAATAGATTCAAAATCTTGATGTGAGGGTATTCCCAAGCCATATACAAATAATAGATCTGACTGCCTGAACATTTTAACTTCTGTAGAGTAAAACAAGGTTAAAAGACAAGTGAAGGACAGAGAAACAAATGCCACACATCAATGAGACCAAGAAAAAGACAAAGACATGGAGATACGAAGTAGGTGGACTGTTGAGGGACATCATACTTTGCTGTCACCCACGTATAGGGAAGATGGCTTCCCATGTCCTGTCCCAGAAATAGGTTAAGTGATGGGATTTGGGTAATTATTTTCTTCTCTATGTTTTCCTGAAATTTTCCCATTTTTTTTTAACAATGACTGCATTTTACGTTTATAATTAATTTTTTTGTTTAAAAGCCTGGCCTGTTTGGAGTGCCACTGTTCCACCAGCTTTATTCTAGGTTTGAGACGGGGAGGCACCGGGGCTTTTGCTTCCTTAGTGTCAGTCCCCATGACACCTCCTACAGAAGGTGTCCTCACAGATACTAAAATAGAAATGCTCACGGGTTGGACAGAACAACGTCGATCCCGTGGGTGTGGGAGAGCCGGGTGCCAGCACCCGGGCGCCTTCCACTTCCTCGTCACACACTTCTCCGCATCCTCTTCCCCAGTTCCAGCCGCATAACTCACTCCACCCGGCCATTGCAAATAACACGCAAGGATTCATTCCCGGCACGCGCGTCAGCCTGACTCCCGCGTCTCCACGTCTCCATCTCGCCTGGCCACGCCCCCGCCCCGCCCCGCCGCTTGTTGTGTTGTCATCACGTGGCCGGGGCGGGCCCTGACGTCAGGACCAGGGGAGGGACTGCGCAGGCGCAGAAAAGGGGGCGGGGGACTCGGCTTGTTGTGTTGCTGCCCGAGGACCGGAGACAGTCCTGCTCCGGCCGCAGCTCTTCCAGCCGCCCGACAATGTCGTCCCATTTAGTAGAGCAGCCGCCGCCCCCGCACAACAACAACAACAACAACTGCGAAGAAGGGGAACAGCCTCTGCCCCCGCCAGCCGGCCTCAACAGTGAGTGCTGGGCCGGCGGGCTCGGTGAAGGGGATGGGGGGAGGAGGAGCTGCTCTGGCCGCCGCCGCCAGCTCCGCGCGGGGGGCGGGAGGAGAAGGCAGCCCATTGGTCGAGGCCGAGGATGTGCGGGTGACTGACAGCTCCCGTCACCTGTCAGGAGGAGTTGCTCCTGTCTTCCTCCTGACCTGTCTCGGCTCCCTCCTGGGGTCTCGGGTTGGGGGCTGCTTTTGTTCGCCGTTGAGGAGGGGAGGTGGGTGGGATGACGAGGGAGCCCAGCCTATCCCACCTGTGGTGGGCCGCGGAGTGGAGCCAGTCAGGGCGTGGAGAGGCGGGCCTTGGGGCGCGGGGAGAGAGGGTGGGCGGAGCGGGCCGCCGGGGGGACGTGGGCAGGGATGGGGACGTGCGGCGGGGACGCCTGGGGATGGACGCGGGCGGCTGGCTGAGGGGAGGGGGCGTCAGAGGGACGGGCGGGCGGTCAAGTGTGCGGCGGGGTTTGGGCCAGACCCGGCTGACCCCACCTCACTGGGTCTGCCTTCCCCTCACTGGGTCTGAATGTGAGCCCTCTTGTTGCGTTCCTTTGTTACCACAGGCTGGTCAGGAAAATTATTTGGTAATTTAGTGGTTACTTGTATCACGTGGGGCGGGGGGGGGTGAGGAGGCTCTATGCTACTTTTTTTTTTCTTTTTGAGATGTTTTCTGAGTTGCTCAAGTGATTTTTTTTTTTTTTAAACGGTGTGTTCTGCAAACCTGATTATGAACTGCCTCATGAACCATTCAAGATTGCACAAATCGCGGCGTCTGGGGCAATGAATTTTCAGAAACGGGATTACACTGGGGCGGTTGAAAGTTAATGGCAATATCCAATTACGACCAACTGCAGTTGCTTTTCGTAACATTCTGGTGCTTAGACATCTTGTCGTCAGGTTATTCCCACATGTCTTTAAAGCTCGCTTGAAGTCTTGGGAAGGTTCTTGCCTAACCTTCCTGTAATTTATCTCCTGAAAGAGGTGGTTGGAACAGTTAGCATATGGCCAGATGAAGTCGTTTAAAAATCATTTGGTTGCTTAAATGACATTTAAAGGCATTTGCAGTATCTCATAAGAGGGAGGTGTTCCGACATGGCCTAAAAATTATTTAGGGGAAGAGAGTTCCTGCTCTCACAAGATGAGGGTAGAATGTGGGTATTTTTAAGATGTTTTCGTTGCTTACTGCTGCTGTGCCATCTTTTGATGGCTAATTCCTTAAATGTTGACGTTTAAAACCCTTTTAAGCGTTTTATGTTCTAGAATGTAAGATTTATATATTATTTCCCACAGTAAATTAGGATTAATTTCTGTGTCTTTAAATGTTACTTGCTTCATATATTAATATGCGTTTTTAATTGTTGGACTTGTTTTTAGCATACTCTTTTAGAAGCATGTGGTTTTAGAATGGAAAGAAACTTTAGAGAGAACTGTCCACTGTTAACTACCAGTAAAGAAACAGGTCTAGAGTAAAGTGTGTTGTCCAGGTTCACGGCAGGCTAGGTCCTAATGCTGAGGTTTTACTTTCACCTGATCTAGTGTTCCTTACAGGACACTTCTTTTCAGTGGCCCACAGTCCCCTGATTTTGTGTGTTTCTTAATCTCTCATGGTTATCCCCCCCAATGGATAGAGGTAGCCTGCCTATCTCTTTTTAGTATACTGTTTCTTAATTGTAGTCCAGTTTTCCTATGATACTTACAGGGTAGCAAATCGGTTAGTATGTGTACGTGATTTCACAGAAAGCAAAGGAATTTTTATTGTCCTTTGACCATATAACCAAAAAAAAGAAGAAAAAAACTGGGATTGAACTATATGTGATGGTTTTTCTCCCTGTCTTGACAGACCTATGAGATATTTAATGTCCTTGGCCAATCAGTTGCTGCTACGTTTTGTATTAGCTCTTACAGAATTAGAGGAACACTCAGCCTGTATGTGATATCAGAATGTTGCTTTGGGAAATCTACTGAATAGAAAGTATTTTATTGGAGCCAGCTTGAGCTTTTAAATGTTACTGAAAAGCTTTTAGATAGTGCCATATTTCATTACTCTCCTCTTGCCTTTTACTCTGTTTTTTTAGCTCATTATACGACACTGGACTGAACAAAACAAGAAGCCTTATTGATTCCTTCAAGTGATTTTTGGGCACTGAGCAAAACAACTTATTCAGGCATCTAATACTGTCCAAATTGCTGATAAGTTGAAGTTCTTTGTTGGGTAAAGTTGCACAACTCTGAAAAACAGGAGATGAACTCATTGTACAGATTATCTCTGGCTTGGGATTTTATCTTTAGTTCAGGGGTCAACGCAGAGTTATGATAACAAATAATTGACATATTTGGAATAATGAAACCTGCCTCTGATTTTTTTTTTTAAGCTTATCCTTGTAGGGGGACTGTTCACTTTCATTACAAATTAGTGGACAAGTATCTGAACTACTTCTAAAGTTAAAAGGCTGTTTTCCAGTTGATAGTTTTAGAAGAAGCTCAGTGACTGTTCTCTGTCCAGATTCCAGCATCAGGTACTTAAAGGTTTTGAGGAAAGAAGATAAGCCATAATGAAATGTGTCACCTCTAGTTAGGATGTGTTTCTTGTGGGACCTTGAAAAGTTAGGGAAAGAATGAGAAATACTCTTTTTCCTTCTCTTCTTGCAAGATGATTGAACTGGTGATTATAAACTGTAAAGAGTAAATACAGCTGTCATGAATGTAATGACAATTGCAGGACCAGCCGTCACTATGAACTACATTAGAGACAGTAGAAGCAGACATCTCTGAATCCTCTTAGCAATTCTCACACTTAAAACTAGAAAGTATCTCATAAATCGTGTATATGTACAACTAGGGGTAAGAGAACAGTTTTTAGTTTGTAAGTAGTATTTTACTGCAAGAGAGAGAACCTCCAGTTTTTCATTTTAAAGCTTCATTATTAGGAAGAGAATTCACTCTGAAATTTTTTTCTACTTTGTATTGCTCCGACAGCACAATCTTCCTATCTTGCCTTGTTTCCTTTCCAAATAAAAAGGGACTTGGTGAGGATTGGTGGAGTTAGAACATTGAGAAATTCTGAGGCTGTAAATCAGGAATGAGCTAGGTGTTGAGAAAAAGGTGTGTGTAGTTTATTGAGAAAGGCGAGTTTGCTTTTTTTTCCATTTTACTTAGAAGATAAAACTAGTATCGTGAACTCTTAACGGACATCTGTGTCCTCACTTTCTCTGCAGCACTGTTTATTTCCATAGATAGTATTTCTGGAAGACAATTACGAGTTAAAGGAGATCTACCTTTGTAAGGCCTTTAATGGATATTGCCAGATTACCCTCTACAATGTTCTCCAGTCCTGGTTGTTACAACAAAATATTAGAAACAATCATTTGGGTAATGATTAACCATTGCCATTTGGATAATGGTTAATGTATGGTATATCTTTATGATGGGATGCAGTGTGATTCCAAAGACTGAAGTAAAGCAATATAGATTGACTTGAAAGACATCAACAAGTTGCTAGGTAACAAACACTTTTTACAGAAAAATATGTGCAGTTTAATTCCTTTTTTTTTTTTTTTTTTTTTTGTAAAAACAAAAACAAAACACAGAATTATATTTCACTGAAAAAACCCTGGGGGGAGGTGAGGAGGGGGAAAAAAACAAGAGAGAAAAAACCCTGGAAGGCTACATATGAAGCTATTAAAAGTAGTTTCCTTTAGGAGTAGGAATGGGAGGTTAGGAGGAGTTGGTATTCACTTTTGCTTTACTGGATTTACAGTTTCAAGAAACATGGTTAAGTTTTTAGTAAGAAATGTTTCTTTTTTTTTTTTTTTTAAAGATACGGAGTATAATTATAATAGTAACTAACACACAGCACTTGTACTAGGGAATCTTTTGTGGTTTATTATAGTCACCCTCCCAATAATCCTATGAGGTAGATACTTTTTTTTTTTTTTTTTTTTAGCATGTGCAGGCAACCATTTTTTTTTTAAATTGACATGTAATTGACATATAGCATTAGATTAGTACAAGATAACGATTCGAGAAATGATTGAAAACGATCACTACAGTAAGTGTAGTTAACGTGCGTCACCACACAGTTACAAAAGGATTTTTTTTCTTATGATGAGAACGTTTAAGACCTACTCTCTTTTGTTTCAAATATACAATAGGGTTTATAAGCTGTAGTCACCATGCTGTACGTTACATCCCCAGGACTTAATTTCTCTCCTGCCTGGACCTTGCACCTTTTGATGACATTCAGGTAGATACAATTACTATCCCTATTTTACAGATGAGGAAACTGAGACACAGAGACGTTCAGTGACCTGTCTGGGCTGTGACAGTTGGACGTGGTAGCAGGGGAGTCTGGCTTCAGTCTGCTGTTTAACAGCACTGCACTAACACATGCCCGATAGACAGCATCTGCCTTGAGGAGAGAGGCTTTCAGTTACTCTGCAGGGCATTGAGGCAGTTACAGGGGTCACTTTTACCAAGCTTTTCTAGGTGTGACTCCTCAAGATCCTACCTTATGATTGCTTACAGATTTTTAATGCAGAAAGTAGAATTTAGATAAGGGTTTGGAAGTCCTTCAAAAAAAACCAAGGTCTTGGAAACCTGGTATTATTGTTAGAGCCTTTTTTCTCTTTGATCAGCTGCTTCAAGTGAACATCAGTTGTACTTCGGGGAAGACTGGCTTCCACGGATCCCCAGTCTAGAACTCCTGGTCCTTTGTTCTGCTTCTGCCAGAGCAGCTCTGGCCTTTTGTTTGGTTTTGTTTATTTTTCACATTGGTCTTCTGTCCACAAGAAGAGCTGGTCCCAATGGTTTAAAATAAGTTTGATAGTCCTAGAAAAAGTGGAAGGAAAAACCAATTTGTTTATCGCGTACCTCTCTCCCTGTCACTCTTTTTAGTGAAATATTTGCAGAGCTCTAAATTTAGGGATGCTTTTGGTATATTTCTTCTACACTCCAGAGGCACTCCAAGTATTTGTTTAGTTCAGTGACCTTTAGTGTCAGATCTGTCTTAGCTTTGCTAGCTGAATTTGCTCATCCATTTTGAATTCTGTCTAGCCTGTGTCCGTTTGTGTGTGTGGACAGAACGAGACCAGGGAGCTGTCATGCAGTTGTGTTTGTTGTCCAGCAGTACAGTCCCAAAGGACTGTCATCCGTGCTGATGGTGGGGCTGTGACAGCCACTGGTACCACCTTAGAGGGAATGGAAGGAAGGGGTGACTTGATTTTTATCGAGCAAACACTGTTCTGTGTGCATCATAAATGTCAACTCTTCGAACTAGTTTATCACCGAGCACCTCCTGTTTACCAGGCACTTTACCTGTGTTCCTCTGTGTAATCCACCTTGGCAGGATGGTACTGTGTTGCCATCTCTGTTTTACAAGTGAGGAAACTGAAGCTCAGAAAGTCAGACAGATGGTAAGTGGGATAGTCAGATTTCCAGCCAGGTCTACCTTCGAGCTTTTCCTTCATAGAAGGGTAATGCTGAGTTCACTTCTGGATCTGCGTTAGTCATCACCTCATGCAGGGTGCATTTTAGGGTTTGAGCCTGTGCTGGCGATTGTTCTCATTTACTGATGAAGACTGTTCAGTCACAGAACTCTCTCCAACACTTCTGTGGGGAGTTCAGAGGAATGGCTCCACCAACTTGCTGGGTTATATTTTCTAAAACAAAATTTGTTACAAGGAATGGAAAGTATGAAAAAAATATGCCACCATCTCTTCTTGCTGTGAAGTTGGTATATTGGCTACTGTTATCAATTCTTGTTAAAATTAAGGTACCTTCATGTATTCAGCAAACTCACCGAGCCACATCCCTGTTCCTATGGCTCCACCCCCCTCCAGCTGATCCCCAGAGAAAACGTCAGTGTTGCCCATAGCAGATGCAGTTTTCTCCCCCAAACCAACAAAGGCTTAATGAAAACCCTAGAAAGTGGGAACCTGTGGGAGAGAAGAGAGAAAAGACAAGTTTACAAGGTACGTTTAGTGCATAGAGAAAGGAGAAAGAGTCGAAGAGCGAGGTATAAAGGAGGGAAGAGACTAGTTTGTGGGATAGGGATGAAGCTGTTTTTCAGAACGTTTAGTGTTCTCACCCGATCGCATTATGAGCCAGCTGCACGACTTTCATGCTCCAGACTTGCACACACACCGAAATGTTTGTGATGGGATTTAAGTTCCCTCTCTCGGAGCTTCTCAGTGGTTTGGGGTAATTAGGGTTCATGTGTTAACATACCTCTAAGCCAGATGGAGAGGTATGTTACAGCTGAATGGCTAAGGTAGACGATAGGGAAAAATAAGTAAAATATTAAAGGGTAACTAAGTAGCCTGTCTGATAATAAAGTGGCCATTTATTTTTTGAAAAGCAACCTAAAAGTTTTCAGTACAGTGTTTATTGTGTATCAGCTGAGTTTTAACCAGAGAGAAAAATTGGCCGAAAGACACTAAGATACTCGTTTTAGAGTTCTAGCTTCTTCTAAGTTGGTTGATGGCATGAGCTCCTTCAGGGGCAGAACTATGTAGATTTTCAGACGGTTACTGCTCCTTGTTTATCTTCTTCAGAATACGCGTGCATTTGCTTTGAGGCGAGTCAGAATCGTTATCTGAACTCACCATGTTCACATCTTATGTGCACATGAGAGAGCTCAGTTCTGCTGTGGTTAACTGCAGTTATCTGACTTGTCCAACAGGTTCCTGGGTGGAGCTCCCCATGAACAGCAGCAATGGCAATGATAATGGCAATGGGAAAAACGGGGGGCTAGAACACGTGCCCTCCTCGTCCTCTATCCACAATGGAGACATGGAGAAGATCCTCTTGGATGCACAACATGAATCTGGACAGAGTAGCTCAAGAGGCAGTTCTCACTGTGACAGGTAAGTGAGATCCTTGTTTTGGTAGATTTCAGGAAATAGGTGAGTTACAAGGTTCATTCCCATTAGAAAAAAAAATCAGTTGTTTCCATCTTAATTTGACAAAATATAACTCCTGATTTCCTGCAGCATGTATGTAAATCAGACAGCTAATTGACAAGGACAGGAGGGCCCACTTTTCCCTTAGATTAAATCAGTTTCCTCATTCAGAATGTATCATTTTTCGATGTGGACCAGTGTAAAAGTCAGTGGCGTGAATGTTTACTAACAGAATTCATCTTTCTCCCATTTTCCTTTGTCCTTTCACAGATCTCTTTCTGCCTTGAATACAGTTATCTCTGTATATATCTGTCCTCCCTTCTAGATTGTGAGGCTTTAAAAGGCACGCAGGGGTCATGTTTTGTCTCCTTTGCACCCTTGACAGTGATGGTGCTGGCGTGGAGTAGACGCTCCGTGAATGTCAGAATCGTAGGAACAGCGGGTTGACCCAAGTTACAGCAGTGTTTGCACAGGGGAAGCACTAGCCCAGGGTGTCAGGAGAGTTCATTTTGAGACCATCGTGTTTCCTTAGAGCTCAGAGGAAGTTTTGTATCAGGTCTCATTTGTCTGTGTTTGGCTTGAGAAATCTAATTCTTCCAATTTAAAAACTGCTTATAGCGAAAGAGTAAGAATACAGAGAGATGCATGAGCAGAATGAAACTGAGCTGTTAGTGTATTTTTCATTATAAGTCTCTTTTTTTCCCCAAGGACTAGGTAGTAAATGACACTGTGGTGGATTGAACGAGTCTTAGACCAGTGGCAGCCATAGCAGTAGCATTATGGGATACCTGGTGATCTGCTGGTTACGTAAGAGTTAACTGATGCTAGCCACGTAGAAAATGCAGAGGCACAGGAAATAGATTAAGGAAACACTGAAAAATGTAAACAGCGATGATCTCTGGGGGATGATATTTTTATCCTTTGTACAAATTCTGTAGATAGCACATAATATTACTTACTTAACAGGAAAAGTGTAAAAGGAGAAACAAGAGTTAAATCCTGTTCCAGGTTCCTGCGTGACTTCTGACCCACTGGTGTTACAAAAGCAGCAGAGGACTGGTTTGCCGGCTCTGTGGCACCCTGCACCCCTGCCACCCTGTCTCATCTCTCACTTGTCCCTGTGCTTCTGAAGATCCAGGGACGGCTCTTGTCATGAGCAGAAGCAGAGCAGATGGCTCTCCTCTGAGCGGCTGGCCGCTGATGCCGGTAGCCGCAGCATCGAGCTGTGTTTAAGACTTCAGTTGATATTTTATTACATTTATATCATGGGACTCGCTGATGGGTTTCTGAAGTTTTCTACTTGTAATGGGCCTGTTGATAAGGCTTTTCCTGTATGTTCAAGTACACAACCCTTGATCACTGGGACTAGCGTGTCCTTAACCTGCTGTTGGGGTGGAGCAGAGGAAAGCTCCCGTTTGCCTCTTCCTCTCTCACTTGTGGTCGCAGTTACATTGGTGACTGAATGTGAACTCACCTCCCCGTGAGAATGTTTCAGTCGGGATTCTAAACATGTGACTCGAGGTGGGCGGGTGCCTTTGGACACTCTCCTGCTCTCTGCTTGTGCATCTTCAGGCTCTGGGTCACTGGTCACCTCTCCCAGGAGGCCCAGGGCTCCAGCTCAGCAGTCCTCTCCTGGGATATCTGACTGATGCTTCAGCATTTTGAAAATGCCTTCAAAATGCACGTCATTTGAATTGCCGGCGTCTCTCTATTTGAAGTTAAAAGTGTTTCACGTAGGCAGAAGTGTTTTAGGGCTGTTAGATATTAGTCCCAAACCTAATTTATGTTTTCAACTTAAACATTCTCCCATAGGTGGATCTTTGTCCCTGTGGTGACTGTTAGCAGGTAACCCCTCTGTGTTTTGCTTTGTGCTCCAGCCTGTTCTAGGAGTCTCCAGCCTACACACTAGATTCAGCCAGGGAGCTTTTAAATGTATCAGTGCACAGACTCCATCCCTAGAGAGTCTCGTTCTGTTGTTGAGGGTAGGGTACAGGACATGAGAATATTTAAAAAACTCCGCAGCTGATCCTGCCATGAGCCAGGGCTATAGCTCTAATGCAGTCACATTGCTAGGAACAGGCTGCCAGAGAAACATTGAGTATTTTTCTAAGTGAGATCGATGCCAACAGTAAGAAGAGTGTTGACGTAGAGCCAAGCTTCTCTCGGTTCTTGACTTGGTCATTGTACTGCCTTGACCTGGTCGTGGCCGTGGGGCTGGGCCTTGACTGGATCTCTGGCTGTGAACCCAACAGTGTCATGAGCGTAATGACAGTAAACTGAGGACTGGATTCTACTTGGTTCTTGTGCTATAGCCTGAAATCTCTAGTTCAAGACAAAATTTTCTTAATATATTAATATGGTGGTGTGATACAGAACCAGCTTTTCACTTTTCTTATCCCCATTTAAGAATCTCCTGTGTCAGGTGCTCGCTTCAGCAGCACATATGCTAAAATTGGAACGAGACAGAGAAAATTAACATGGCCCCTGCGCAAGGATGACACGCAAATTCGTGAAGCGTTCCATATTCAACAACAACAACAACTCCTATGGCGGTTATAATAGCTGAAGATCCCTAGGCCTGATCCAGCCTGAAACGTGTGGTGTTCTCACTTACTTTCCAGTCACTCTACCAGCATCTCTAAATATTAACGTTGTGCACGTGCTCTTGGTAACTTTGATAACTAGTATCTATTCCTTTGAGCAAGTTAAGCCTGGAGCATTCTCCATGCCCACTCGAGTTTCTGTTTGCAGGGAGTGGGGTGTGTAGTGAAAGATCTAGTGACTTGCTGTGGTTACACAAGGAATTGTTGCTAAAGCTCAGAACAGAACTTAGCACATCGTATTCATCTATTGTATCAAGTACAGTTCGTAATCATTTATTTTTGTCTAAAAATTTGTATATTTTTGTAATTCTGGGAATGTATCTTGCACTTTTCATTAAAGGTTATATATTCGTATGTAAGCTTATATACTCTGAAGTATCTCACAGTAAACATTTCTGAAATAAGTAAAATATCAGTTCTTAAACTTCTTGGCCTCAGTACTCCTTTACAATCTTAAAAACTATTAGGGACCCCAAAGATCTTCTATTTATGTGGGTTATATATTTTGACATTTACTATATTAGAAATTAAAACTGGAAACATTCAAAAATATGTATTCATTCATTCAACAATACTAAACCTATTACATTTTAATGTAAGTTAACTTTGTTAAACAAAAAGTAACTTTTCCATAACCAAAAATTTATTAAGAATAGTGGCATTGTTTAAATTTATGAAGATCTCTTTAATATCTGGTTTAGTAGAAAGCAGCTGGGTTCTCGTCTCATCTGCATTGCCTGTTGTGATATTACACATTATGTAAGCCTTTGGAAAATTCCAGTACACACATCAGAAAATGAGAATGAAGAAAGCAAATAAAGCCTAATAGTATTATGAAAACAATATTAACCTCAAAGACTTTTTGAAAGAATCTTTAAGAGCTGCTTTCTCACTATGAGAACTGCTGGGGGCGAGTTATGAATGATGAAAGATCTTTGAGAAAAAGGAACTCCAAACTAGAGTTTCTGAACTTGAAGATCATTTTACCTTTATTGGAAAAGGAGTAAAAATAAGAAAATGTGACAGTCTTGTGCCTTTAGGTAGTATTTCCTTTGCAAATTTATCATTACAAAGGAATTTATCACCACTGAAAAATTCGGGAATGTTTGGGGAGTAAGCGTAATCAGTTTCATTTTTTCTTACATGGCGTTATGGTATATTTTCTGATCTGATGCTTTTTTAAAGCCATACTACTGTAACTTTTAATTTTCTAATTTCCAATGGAGGCTCATTTCTTTGACAAAATGAGAATTAAAACTAATGGCTGAATGTCCTTCTCTTCCCAGCCCTTCCCCACAGGAAGACGGGCAGATCATGTTTGACGTGGAGATGCGCACCAGCAGGGACCACAGCTCTCAGGTGTGTGTGTGTGTTAATTTACTTTTCTGATTTACCATAGATAATTAGGAAAATGCAAATCTTTAATTCTGTTTTGCTAAAATACAGGAAAGAATATGAAGGGTTTAAAAAATAGTTTGAAACTGTTTAAAGTTACTCAGTTTCTGATGTTGGAACTTACTTATGATGGTAGAGTCATCATTGTACTCCTTTACAACTAAGAATTTTGGGTCCTGTGGCCCTAAAAGAATTGGAAAATTCTTGTCTGTAATATGTCATTCCAATGTTCTAAGCTAGTTTCTTGAGTTTATAAACAGAAAACTGAGACAGATGTCTTATTTAAAGTACAGAATAAATGAAAAGGGAGGTTGTCATAGAACCAGGTGTGAAAACTTTTTTGTGTCTGAAATCAGAGCGCAGTGACTTTTGAGAAGACTTTCAACAGCTAGAGAAAGATTCATCTAAATTATGGGCAGTTCCTGAAGGTAAAGAAGCTGTAGTTCACTAGGAGTCGACATTGTTAGAAATATAGATGCATGTGGTAGGGAAAGCTTACAAAGGTCTTCAGTATAAAACTTACGGTAAATAATCGTTGTCAACAATTTAGAATGTTCATAGCCAACCCTTGACTTTATCAGTGTGTCAGATCACCTACAAGTGTCAGAGACCAAATTCTTGAGGACAGGAACCACTGTCCTTTTCTCCTGTGTTAAGGTACTTGAAGAATATACGTATTTGAATGTTTCAACAAATTCTAACAAAAACTTTGCTTTGCGGGGCTCTCACCATGCAGTGTCCTCAGTCCCTTTGCACTGGAAATATTTTGCATGTTATCTTGGATTCACCTGTGTTCTTTCTGTTCCGAGGCTGCACACTTTCTCCCTACTTTGTGCTTTACTTGTGCTGTTTTCTGAAATCTAGAAAATTTATGGGCCTGAATACTCATTTATTGTCTAATGAGCTGGATACGTAGAGAAGCTTGCAAGGCTCCCGTGTGGGAAGTCGTCTGACTGGAGTTGTGGAATTGCTCGCTTACGTGTGTCAGTTTTGCTGTGTGCAGTCAGCTGTCGCTCATAAAGAGGAACGTGTATAAAGTTTCCGTGGGGAAAAGTACGCTCAGGAGTCCCAGGGTAGAGGAGTGAAATGAATTCTTTGCTGTAGGCTTTTCCTCAGGAAGATGTCTCCATCCATGTGGCCTTTTGTACAGATGAGTTGAAAATCTAGAGTAGCGCTTTCCAAAATACGGTTTGAGGACACTCATTCAAAGGGAAGCCCCGTGAGATAGTTCCGAAGTCAGATAAGCGGGAAATAATGCAGCCCCAGGCTCCCTCGCCCTCCTACTCCAGTGGTCACGGTGCACAGTGGCACACTAAAGGCTCTGACAGCTTGCGCAGTAAAGAAATTTGCTTACTTAAACCAAGTACAGTCGTTCCTCGTTATCCTCAGCGCACTGGTTCCAGCTCCCCCTACCCCCACAACAGTACCACAGTCCACAGATGCTCAAGTCCCTCATCTAAAGTGGTGAGGTACCGTCAGCCTTCCTTACTCACGGATGTGCACCCCACGGGTACTGAGGGCCGACTGTGGTTCCCAGACTTATTGACCTTAGACCTCCCTCCCTCTCCACACATACTTTCCCCCCTAATAATCTACCTGGTAACTACCGATAAGAGCTGTCCTGGCTCATGGGGTGGCAGGTGCACACTTAGGCTCACCTGAGAATTGAATATTAAGTGGAATTCTAGAGCTGACTGCATCCGTCCTAGAATTCCAAAGGAATTGATGAAATTCAGGCGAGAAAATGGAAGCGTCTGGCCTCTGTGTCAGATTGTGGTCGGATTGCTAGTGTGATCCTTACTCAGAAGCAGGTGCTTAGAGGAGCACTGGGCATCACCAAGCATTGGGTAAACGATACTAACAGTCACATCAGTCCCTTTAAACCAGGTTCTGGTTTTGGAAAAGCAGTTTAACACCTAAAAGAAAAACATTTTGTCTTTTAGAGTTAAACTTTTAATAAGGGCGAAGTCAATCAGTATCATTACTTAAACTTTCAAAAAGCCTTTTTTACGTTGCTTGTTTTTAATTGAAGAAATGATAGTTTAAAATTAATTAGAGTTTGGGGGGATGGATTTTTTTTCCTCATAAATGAAAAGCAAGCTTAGGGTTAGGAAACAGTTAAAAACAGTTGACCACTATGGTATTTGCTCTTATTGAATATTTTTATATATATCTACATGAGGAATATATGACATTTTTACCCTTTTCCAGGAGGAGGAAGGAAAGGCACTAATACCTATATTCTAGGTGCTAAATTTATTTTTTAAAAATGTTTCCCACTTTAGTATGCTTTCAGTCCAGTGAGAGAGGGAATATTATCCCCATGAGCAAATGGGAAAAGTGAAGCTTTATCTTAATTAAGTCACTTATCTAAGATCACAAAGCAAATTAGTGATAGACCAGGATTGAAACCAGAGCTGTCCGAGCCTGTGGCCCCCGTTCCTTCTACTTAAATAAGTCAGTGAATGGGATTGACTTCAGGAGCGCTCACAGGCTCGAGAGAGTGAACTGAAGCATGTCTGGTGAGTCGTGGTATGAGGAAGCCTAGGATGTAATACATTTAGGAAAAGATTGTTAAAACCATACTTTGGGGATGATAGTCCTTAAGAGTCTCAGTTCGGTGGCAGAAAATAGACTGGAGATTGTCTCTCAGAGGCATCTTTGCAGTGTGTTTCTGGGACCAAAGAGGCCAGCACAGGACTGGGTATCAATTGAAAGATGAAACAAATTGAAAATATCTTCCTTTTCCCTCTTGTAAAACTGCGGTTTATCTGTACCACAGTATATCATTTAATACCCACATTTAGAGGCCTTAAGAGCTTGAGGTGGGCCAGAGAAGGAAAACGTGATTAGAAGGTAAAGGACTTCCTTGCAAGAACAGGCTAAAATGATCAGAATAGACATAGGTGTGGCAAGAGGGTTGTTGATCTGGTTAAAGGCATGAATATTACTTAATTCGATTAACTGCATTTTTTACTGTATTCTGGAATTCCAAGAATCAGAGGGCAGTTTAAAACCTAAAACTGGCAAATTTAAGATTAATAAAAGGAGAAGACAGGGCAGTAGTGAATGAGGAGAGCTTACAATCCTTATTCTTAAGGTAAGGATTCTAAACTGATCTGGGAATTTTTTTTTTTTTAATAATAGTCCAAATATCATAATCTTTAAAAAATTAGCATAAAATCTTATATTTTCCTTCTCTTGGAAAATATGAAGTATTACCTTGTTCACAAATTTAAGCCTAAATCTTTGAGCAGTTTTAGAGAGAGACATTTGAGACCAAAGTTGGAAATGAAACAGAAGTGGCCTACAGTGTGTTGATTGTCGTGAGCTATTGTGTGACACCTCCTGATCTATAAGTAAATTGTAACAGTTTACTGTTTTTGATTTAGGATGTTTTCAGATTTACCCCAGAGAGCCAGGTCAGGATTTTGAGTAATCTCAAATCTCAAACAAGTGGAACAGACTTAATCCTAAAGGCTACATTGTGTCATTCAGTGGAATTTGGCAAGTCCAGCAGAACTAAATGAGAATGATGGTACCAGAGTTGCAAAAATCCACGGGGATTTTACTTTCGATTTGATAGCATAGGGACTGTCTGTGTCTAGAGACTCTCTGAGGCTACCTTCCTGTTGGGGGGGGCTCTCATAGAGAACTAGACTTGGCAGAGAGGGATCACGTGGCTGTGTCCCGCTCCGAATTTCACAACTATCTGCCGAGAATAATGAAAGTGTGGGTCCAAGAGTGAATTCTATTCAAACAAAATAAAAAATCGGAATAATTTGTAGCTTTGAGACCCTCTGGTTTGGGGTCATAGCATCGTATTCCTTAAAACTGAGTAAGTAATACTGTGTTATATTCAGGAATGTCTCATTCCTGTGGGTTCTATTGAAAGAGAAGCCATTGGAAATTTTGTTTGTTCTTACCCTGAAACTTGAGGTTATCATTAGCAAGAAAAAGGATTTCTTCTTCATTTATTTAGAATGAAAGATGTTAGATTCTTACTCAATTTTAAATAAATTACTCTTTAAAAACTTTTGGCTTCAGTAGTTTTGAATAAGCCTTGGAAAATGTTTGGATATAGCAGTTTGTCTAAAAAATATAATCTCCTTCCAGGGAGTAAAACCTCATGCTTAGCAGGAGCTCTGGAGACAGTTTGCCTGGGTTTTAAATACTTGCTCTGCTACTCACTTCATATGTAACGTGCAGTAGTAATGGTTCCTGTTTCTGTAGGGTTGTTGTAAGGTTAAGGTTAATGCATGTCAAGTGCTTGGACTGTTGCTTGTCCCTCGATAAATGCTTAATAAATATTGTCATTATTTATTTCCTCATCAGATCTCCCAGTTGTTTATTTTCTCATCACTATGTATTTATTAGCATATACTTTTTGATGTTTCCTTTTACTTTTAATTATGAAAAATTTTGAATACTTAACAGAAGTAAAGAGAATATTACAACGGAACTCCATATAAGCATCGCCCAGGTTCAACAGCTGTCAGTGTTTTAACACACTTTAATTAACATTATATCCCAGAATACACTTTCTTCATATTCATATTCTTCAGTTGAGGTATAATTCAAGTTTCAGGCTCATATTCTGTGTTTAGATACAACAGCCATGAAACTCAGGGTTATTTCCCCAGATATCAAATACTCTGATCTTAGATCATTTGGTCGGCCTTTCTAGAAAAGCAGCATGTTTCGTACTTAACAATTATTACGCACAAGCTTATGACTTCTGTGTAGTTTGTCTAGACTTGGCTTCTGTGGTAGAAAGAATCGGTCTTTTTTCCTTTTTTAAAGTGTGAATTCTTCTTTACAGTCAGAAGAAGAAGTTGCAGAAGGAGAGAAAGAGGTAGATGCTTTGAAGAAAAGTGTAGACTGGGTGTCTGACTGGTCCAGTAGACCTGAAAACATCCCACCCAAGTAAGTTGGCACAGGTTTCTTCCCAGTGGACCCAGTGGGTGTATGTGGACCTGCTCATTCCTGAGATGCTTTCAGCAAGTGCGTTTCTGACACCTGCCTCTGAATTTCTTTCCCCAGGGAGTTCCACTTCAGGCACCCGAAACGTTCTGTGTCTTTAAGCATGAGGAAGAGCGGAGCCATGAAGAAAGGGGGTATTTTCTCTGCAGAGTTTCTTAAGGTGTTCATTCCATCCCTCTTCCTCTCTCACGTTTTGGCTTTGGGGCTGGGGTAAGTACTGGTCAGCTCACCCTGGAGTGTCTTCCATTTATTTTATTCACATATTTTATTTCCAGATGTAAGAAATGTATGTGATAGCAGTTTGTATCATTTTTCTTTTAATGTTTTAGTGCAAATGAGGTGAACTTAAAAGAATTACTAAAGTTGGTAGCTATTGGTATACATGTTCCCCCGCTATCTGAAAATAGAGCATCTCTATTAAACCTTCCGTAAGCTGAGATGATGTAAAGGGAAGAAGCAGTCACCTTAGGACACGTGTTGCTGAGGGAGGCGCAGGACCCCCGGAGAGAAAGCGCAGGTGCTCACAGGCAGGGCTCAGAGCCGTGGCAGCCGGCAGCCGGGCGCCGAGGAGCTGCGCGCGCTTCCCGAGAAGGCGCTCGGCGGGGCCGGCTCCGGAGCAGCTCGCTGCAGAGCCAGCGCTGAACGCTGCTTTCGCTTTTCGCCTTTTTTCACAAAAGTGAAAGTCCTCTTCGAATGTCTTTCAGTTAGCGAAAACAGATGTGAATGTAGGTCTGACCCGTAGAGTGAAGTGACATAAAGTGAACTTTTGAAAAGCGGGGGCTACCTGTCTGAATAAGCAGTTTTAAATAGTAGATTTTTTTTTCTTATTTGGAAAGAAGTTCATGTTAATGCCCTAAATGATCATTTTTTAGGTGGACTCTTTCTTCTAAATTTGATTTTTCTTTTCAGGTTTTGTTGTTGTTTATGAATTGCTCGATTAGCTAAATTGTAAAGTAAACTAACCTTTATTGTGTAACTTGAGGTTGATGTGAACATTTCTTTTTCCCAAATGAGAAGGTACACCATTGTATTGAATAGCCCTTGAGTGAAACTGGAAAGTTGGTTGAGGGTACTGTTTTTTTTTTTCTCTTGGTAGCATTTTTTAAAAAATTCTTTTAAAATTGAACCCACATTTACCTGTAATTCATTTTTTCAGGCATGTCCTTTAAATTCTTTTTTTTCCCCTTGATTTGAATAGTTGAGAAAATAGTTTTGAAATATTTTAGGAGTTAAACATTTGCTGTTCATTTTTTTCAAGACGTACCTACTGTCCTCTTTAGGCGTGCCCAGTGGGTCGTTTTCTATATATAATAGGCAAAAGGTACACACCTTCCCTTATCTTCCTTTGAAGGAGCTCAGCATATGGGAGAGATGTTCACAGTCATGAACTTGGAAGTTCCCATATGTGACTTGTCCACACACCCCTTTTGTCCCTGTGGGTGCTTGATCCGCTTTTGTGACGGTGAGCGCAGCAGTGGCCCCCAGCAGAACGGAAGGCGGTGGTGGAGGAAGGGAGTGTGTGGGGGGGGTCGTGTGGGGCTGGTGTGGAGGCCGGGCTCGGCTCCCAGATTCCCCTCCATCCTGACTGCACAGCAGTCCATTCGCCCTCAGGACGGCAGCAGTCGGCTTTTGTACCCTGGGGTATCTCTTCCTGTGCTACATCTTTGGACTGTTTCTCTTGCTGGTGTAAGTGTAACTGTTGCTGCAGATGAACGTAAAAAAGTACCGTTGGTTTTATTACCCTGGGGCTTGGGGCTGATTCCGGATCTTCCCTAAATTCCCTCTGCTTGCGATATTTAAGGGGAGAACACTTGCTTGGCATGGAGAAGTAATGCTAGGCCCTTCATCCTTCAGAGTAGGAAGAGCCCTTTAGAGCACTTTACAGTTGGGTTGTGTTACTGTATTTTGTGCCTGAAATACCAGTAGAAGTTTTTGTGCATCACAACGGAACATCTCAGAGGATGCCGGCTCCGCTTTACTCTTTGGAGGGATCTGGTCTCTCTGGCTTCGCTTTGTCTGATCACTGCCCCTGTGCTGTCCAGTCCTGCCCAATGAGTAAACAAAATCACATAAAACCAGTTTAGCTGGCTGATGACTAGTTTTAAGAAAGTCAGTGATGATTTCAGGGTGCCAGGGAACTGTGCACATAGACCATTTGAGCCTTTTACAAGGGCTGAAAATTTTGGTTCTTAAGTACAGTTCAGCCAGTGGATGAGCTAGGGTGGAGTTGTTGAGACAGATGACACATGGTACACTCTGTTTCCTTTCAGCATCTACATTGGAAAACGACTGAGCACACCTTCTGCCAGCACCTACTGAGGGAGAGAAGAGCCCTGGGAAGGCGTGTGACTCGTAAAGTGGTGTATTGTCACAGTAGTTTATTTGAACTTGAGACCATTGTAAGCATGAATCAACCTGCCGCCCTATTTTTACATATCCAAGTTCCAGTAACTCTCAAATCCAGTATTCAAACTCTTTTGAGGCATTTTACTAACCTCATTCCCTTTTTGGCCTGTAAAACACTTTAGAATTTCCTAACAGAGTTTACTGTTGTTTAGAAATTGCAAGGGCTTCTTTTCCGCAAATGCCACCAGCAGATTATAATTTTGTCAACAAAGCTGTTATCTTCTTTTAGTACCTACAGACCACAGACCTATACCTGCATCATTCATGGGATAAATTTAACACTTGCAGGATACCTCCCGTCTCTCTCTCAAAACCAAGATCAGGTTAGCAAATGATATAAAAGCTGTGTTGTTTTGTTTCTCAAGACAAAGGCAGGCTTCCCTAAGCTTGAATTTATAGTTAATTCAAAACAAAAGGAAACAAAAACAAATGGAAAAAAACAAGACGCAAGAAAAAAAGTATCCTGGGCAATAAAAAATTATTTTAAACCAGTTTTGGAACCACTTTTTGTGTAAGCCTCTTAATGGCGCCTTTTAATTCGTAGGAGGCAGGCTGTTTAAATGATAGGGAGGAAATGGAAGGGCTAAGACGCGCCAGCAGACGTTAATACCAGTGTGTTAACAGCACGCTCTTCTGTGGTGTAGAATCTCTCTCTGGTAGGGAACGTCTCAGGCCCAGAAATCTATGAAATCGCTTTTGGGGATTTTTGTGTGTTTGGTATTTTTTATGTTTATTAGCTGCACGTGAATTTGTCATGACTTTCTTTAAATTTTTTCTTTCCTTTTTTAAATTTTTTTCCTAAGAGGCTCTGGAATGAGTTCCAATTTGTGGTGTAAATACAGGCTTCTTGTTTTAGGAAGCATCACTTATACTCTGAAGCCTTTCAACTCTGAAGATGACTGTTTCAGAGTTATTCCAAGCCTTGGGCGACTTTGCAAAGCAGACTTGGGTTGTGGGAACAGCTGACAGAGTTCTGAAGAGATGCCATGTGTCTCCTTCCGCACCCTCCCTTTCTGGTGTTCACTGTGCCACCTCCCCAAGGGGCTCCTGTGATTCTGCGGGCGCTGGCCGTTTCCTCCTGTAGCCTTCTTTTCAGTTACATGAAACTCCTACTAAAGTTCCAGAACACTCAGCAATTTCCTCTACTGATACACTTTCTTTGTTCGTTTCTAAAATGTGAAGCTTTAGGACCAAATTGTTAGAAAGCGTCAGGACTACCGATTATTTCAAGTAGGTTTACTGGATTTCAGAACCCCCAGCATGACTCTGACGGATACTGTGGTATGTTTTATACATAAATAATTACTATTGAATATTTAGAGAACCACCAGGAATTTTAAAACTAGCAATCTATTCAGTAAATGAAGTGCACCAGGTTGACGTAGATGCACTATGACAACCAGGTTTGCCAGGCTGCCGCGACTCTCCTCTCTCTCACATCAAGTTTTGTAAAAATTGATGTGCTATAGAGGGAAATAACATGCAGATTAAACAAAAAAACTAAGTTCTGAGTACCTTTATTCAAGAATATAGCTGGCTGTCTTTAAGAAGGATGATATATCCAGGTAGTTTTCTGAATTATTTTGCTTTGTTTTTCTTTCTAGGTTTTGATGTCTAAATAATTTTGGACATCTTTTTATTCTACCTTGTTTCTGTCTTACTCACAAGCCTGGTAACACTTGATTTGCCTTCCATGACCTGTTTATTTCAAGGCTTCATATTTGAACTTCTTAGAGAAGAAAGCAAATCTGATGGCCCACTGATTTTGAAAAAGCCTGAATAAAATTGGAAAGGCCGGTAAAGAGACCTAAATAGCTGAACTGTTAAAATGTATAGTTTGTGTTACAGTTGGTACCTTGGGAGAGAAAAGTAAAATTATACTTAAAGACAAGGCAACTTTTTATAGGCAACCCATTGCTCTCTTTTGAAACTCAGTAGTAATCCTGTCAGGAGTGTGATTTGAATTTAGGTATATTTACAATTTTTTTCAACATTGAAAATAAATGTAGCTCTGCCCCTTTTAATAGCTGTGAAATTTTGAACTATTACTTAAAACATGAATACATGATCACAGTAGAACTGAATCATATTAAGATGAAATCGTGCAGTATTTATTGATGACCCTAACATGCGGGATGAATGTTTATGCTCCCACCCAGATTGGTGTTGAGTGGAAACAGACTGTGGGATGGGAAAGGAGACTTTGACAATTAACAGTTGACAGTTTTAAGATTAATGTTGAAAAAGCTTTACACCTGTTTACAATTTGGGGACGAAAAGGCAGGCTTCATTTTTCTTATGTTTGATGAAAACTGGCTTAAAATATTTGTAAATATAATCAAGAGCAAAACTGTGCAAACTTGCACATTGAGAAGTGCAGCGAGTTACTTTGATTGCAGTAAAAATATTTACTATTCTCAAGAATGAAAATTGAAGACTTAGCCAGTCAGATGAATTTTTAAATGAACCAGTTGTTGAAACGATCGGAATTAACTGAGCCAAAGTGATTACGCGTCTCATTCTTCATCTGTTTAGTTAGCACTTTGTATCACTGTATACAGTTTACAACACATGTATAACTTGTAGCTACAAACATTTTGTGCCATTAAAGCTCTCACAAAACTCCTTCTGTCAGTATATGATTTCTTTGTCCCTTGGGCTGCCTGGGAGTTTAGAGGACTTGCCAGGGTACCAAGTGTATGGGAGCGAATGGTGTTCCTGCCCTCCCGGGTCTCGGGGAGACAGCCACGACACGGTGTCATCTGTCGGAGAAGTGTGCGAGCAGTCCGACGGGGCTGTGACGTTCAGAGCCTTTGTGCTGCCAGAGAGCGTCAGGAGGAGGGGATCTGCTGAAAGTTGAGTCAGTGTTCAGCAGTTGCAGAAGGGAATTAAGAGCCTGCCCTGTAACGGGAATGGCAGGAACCGACACGTGAAAATACATTCCAGAAACAACGTGAAGTTCAGTGTGGCTGGGAAACATGGTGGGTGGAGAAAGGACTGGAATGTCGGTCAGTGCTGAATCAAACTGAAATGTCTATGCCCTTTGGTGGGTGTTGAACTTACCTGTATAGTCAGTGAGCTACCTTTGTGGACTTTATTTAAAGCAGGGAAATGATTGAAGAACTAAGTTTTAGATGGATATGAAAGGGTGAAGAAAAGAGGACCGGAGACCAAATATCAGTAAGTTCTCGAAGGAATAAGGGCCCTGCCGGGGTGGATTTGGGAGATTGGAGCTCAGTCAACGGGCCAAGGTGGATTGAGTGAGGAAGAAGGCAGGCGGGATCTCTCTGGGGTTTTTTTTGTTTTGTTTTTTGGCCTGAGTGTTTATTGACGCCTGAGAAAGTGAAGAGCGGAGGAGGAATGAAGAGGTAGGGGAGAGAAAGGTGATTGCAGATTTGAATACATTTGACCTGGTTTGGATGTAACTGGTAGACAAAGAGCTCAAACTAAGGAGAAAGGTCCGGAGTGGAAATGAAACACGCACACGCATGTATATTCTGTCACATTTGAAGACTGCACCATGGGGACAGATGAGAGGGGTCAGCCAAATGAGCAGGGAAGTCCAGCATATGAAGACCAGGCAGAAGAGCAGCTCAAAAAGGTGAGTGATGTAAGTAGTGTGGTAGGAGGCCCTCCCCCCAGAGAGGAGGTGGTGACCTACATCCTGTCCGATGTGGTGGTCAAAGAGCGTGAACTGAAGAGAAGCTTTTGCCTTGGCATTTGAATCACTGCTGATCTTTGCAAGACCATTTTCTCTTGGGGTCCGAGGTCAGATTGTATTGGGTCAGTGAATGAATAGCAATGAAGAAAGTGTTGGCTTTTCTCAGTAAACTTGGAGATGAACAAAACAAGAGGGAATGTTTCCAAGAGGAGACGGGGGCGGTAGGGTTGTTTGCTTAGGGTTGGGATATAGAGACCAGAGGAGTGAATTTGCTGGCTAAGGGGAAGGCACAAAGGGAAGGCGCAAGGGAGCAGATAAATAATGGAATAAGGCCCTGGAGGGAGCAGGGGGGATATATTAAGGACTCAGAGGGGAGGTGAACCTTGGAAAGGGGAAGAGGCACTGTTGGAACCATTCAGAATTCACAAAGCCCAAACATTTGTGATAGGAAAAAGGAGGTGAGAGAGGTGAAGAGAGATCTAGGGGGAGCGAAGGGGCAGTAGATTGAGGAAATCCACAGGTGATGGGCTGTTTTCTCCATGAAGACCAGGTCTTTGAAGAGGAAGACGGTGGTAGATGCTAAAGGAAGATGAAACTGTTTTCCATCAACATCTGATCTGAAAGGAGACGGGAACTAAAGCTGAGATTTCTTGGAGCCTTTCCATTGCTCCTGGAGTTCCTCCCTAGTTGAGCTTGATGTTAACCAGGCTGAAACCCCAACCAGGCTCTGCCACCTTTCAGCCTAGGCCATGCTTTCGAGCTGTTAGCTGTGTCGGATTGGACTGAATGATCTCTTGGGACCTTTTAATTCCATAATTGCTGTCAATAAATTCCAGTTCAGTCTAAAAATCAGGATTGAGAATGGCTGAATTAGGTATTATGAACATCTTGTACATATTACTTTATATTTGGTAGGAAAACAAGTATGTGTGTTTTTCTGAGTGTCCTCTTTATGTCTCTTGGTAAATGGACAAGATAACAAATCAGAATGCAGGGGAAAAGCTATAAATTCTGGGTGTAGATGAGCTAGGGTTCCAGATCACAAATGATTAATCAGTTAGCAAGTTCCATTTCTGACGTTTCAACGGGCGCGTGTTTTAGCCCTGGGACGATTTATTGCGCCTCAGCTCCGTGAGGGGTAGGGAGTTCGAAGTCTTAACCACTTTTCTAGGTAAATTATAAAATTTAGTGAAATCTTTGGAGTGGGGAGGACAATTTAAAGACAACCATGTCCTCTAATTCATGTATTGTTATTTCTTTCTTAGAAGGGTAGAAACACAAACATAAAGACCGTGAAATCAGCCAGTTTATACGTTCAAATCAAGGGGAAAACAGTTTTGCCAAAGGCCTCATTTCTCCAGCTGAAAAGGCAGAAAGGGCTTGATCAGAAGTGAGTGGACAATGGCAAGTCCTAGAAAATAACTTATAAAGAGCATTTGAGCTGTTTCCAAGGGTTCTGAGTAAGTGCTAATGGCTCGTGAAGCCGCTGATCAATTCTTAAAGACAAACGCAAATTTGAAGTTGGCTTAAGTGAACTGAGGTTGGAAACTTGGGAAGAGGGAAGAAGGGCTACCAATCACATCAGAAATAATTTGGTTCCCACTTTGCGAAAGATACACCTTTTCTGCAGTCTGCATCATTTTTTTGTAAATGCTCTGCAAACCAAAATGTCTTTACTTCCTCCACCTCAGTGCATTTTCCCTCCACTCCACTTCGTGGGCTGTCCTCAACTCCCACTCCTAGCGTGAGTATGGAAAACCTGTGGGTAGATTTAGTAAGGAAACAAACGACAGTTTTTTAAGCAGATTCCAAAGGAGATTGTGCCGCACAGCCAAGATTTTGAATCGCTGACTCACAGGAAGATGCCCACCGCTGTAATCAAGGTAGATCTCCTCTGGACCCCAGACCCGTATTACCAGCGACCATGGGCGTCTTAAATTTATGTCCTGACTTCATCTTCTACACCTCTCCCGCTCCCCCTTTCCTTCTGTGTACCCATCTTCTTACGTGGTCTGTGAGCTACGCAAGGTGTCCCTTCAGTTGCATAAACCAAATTGGGAAACTTGCCAATTACTTTCCTTTTCCACCCGTACATCCATCAGTCACCATGGCCTCTTAATTCCACCTTCAAAATAGCTCCGCCTGTTTCTCCCCACCGTCCTCTACCTTAATCCAGGCCCCTCCAACCCCCCACCTTTCTTGGACTACAGCGAGAGCCTCCTGACCTATCTCCAGGGCTCTGTGGAAGCAGCCAGAGGAGTTGTTCTGAAATACTAATCTGATTCTATCACTGTGTCATCCTTACATGGTTCGCCACTGTCTGGAGGGCAAAGTTCAAGTTCCCCAGGGTTGCTGCCAGGCCCAGCCTCAGCCTCACATCTCAGGTGGCTGTCCCCCACCTCCTCCCCCATAGAGCTCAGCCCCAGCAGACCTTCTTCCTGCCCTTCTAAATCTTGGCTTTTGTAGGCACTGTTTCCTCTGCCAGGAGAGCCCTTCCCCCATGCCTTGCTCCTCCCTCTTCATCTTTCAGGGCTCAGCTCAGAGTTCACTTCCTCTGAGAAACCTTCCTTGACATCCATCCCCCGACACACTCCACACCCGAGTGGACTGAGTGCCTCGCCTCGAATCTGCGGGAGCATCTGGCATCTGCTCCCACTGGGGCACAGTTCACCCTGAAATTGGATGGCCTCCTTCCGTGTCCGCCTCCCTCGCAGACAGCGAGGCCCTCTAGGCAAGTGCTGTCTCTGCTTGGTCTTCACCCCGGGTCCCAGAATGACACGGCGCTTGTCACCGCAGGCCTGCCAGAAGTAGTGAAAATTCCCAAATCTCACTTTCAACACACAGCTGGTTTCAGCCTAGTTTTATTGAACTTACCTGAAGTGGCATAGCAAGAGAGAGTATTTTGAGATGACTTAGGAGTCAGGAAGGATGGATCTCTAAGGAAGCTGCATAGAATGGCAGCAGATTTTTGAAAATTTCATTTCAGAGAGAGAAGAGGAAAACGTCTAAGAAACACTTCAAGAAAAAAACAAATCTCATGGAAACCTGAAATCTCTTGAAGCAACATGGGTCAAACTGATGATTTAAACTTCTGGTTAAACCCAGAAGCTTCTCTTGGTAGCCCAGCTAGGTGCCTTGTGAGTTTCGTATTAGAATTGTCACATGTCACAAAAGTGGCTCTGTGTGGTCACTGGCTTTAAGAATGGGATTAGAGGTACTGCGAGGTTGGCTTGCATAACATTAAACATGGGACTCATTAATTTCCGCCATGTAACATTGCTAGTGGGTGGGGACTGCATCAGCGACTCGGAATGAGATGGCTGGCCATTGGAGGTGTTTGGCTTAAAATTCAGCCTACAGAGAAAGGTGTGGCAAGTCTGAGACTTTGTGTGTGTGAGTGACTATCTGATACTTTATCCACTGTGTGTTGAGAAAAACTGCATCTGTTGAGGATTTTTTTTTTTTTTAAGCCAAGCAGTGTGGTTGCTGTTGGTAGGAGTCCTATCGTAGGTAATTTTATAGATGAAGGAACCAGGGCTCAGAGATCTTAAATAATTTGCCCATATCACACACATAAGAAATTACAGAGTTTGGATGCCAGTTCAAAGCTCAATCACTTTCCAGGGCTCTTTTTCAATCAAGCATCTGAGGTGTCTTAGTTTTTCTGAAATAATTCTGAAGTGTCTATTTATATCCTGAAAATCACAGCTTCTAACCGAAACATTAGACTTCTGTAATAATTAATTTTCTTGAAAACACTTGTCGACTGTTCTAATGGTAGATGGGAAATAACCGAATCGGATCAAATGCTGGGTGGTACTGTCAGAGTGAACGGCATATTTTGTTATATTTGGCAACACTAGCAATCCTTGGGTAAAGATAGAATTTCAGCTCCGAGCCATCCGTTTGGGCATCACTAAGTTCAGCATCATGAATAAATCTGAAAAAGAAAATCCATACACATTTCAACCATTTCTGAAAGTTAGTTTTCATATCATCTGTGCCTTTCTGCATGTGATAATGTTCCTGCCAAAGAATCCGTATTTTGGGTGGGGTGTAAATTCAGGGCGAGAAGAGCGTGAAGAAACTGACAGCATCACTGGCTCCTGAAACATTGCCATGTTAGCCGTGCGATTTAATAAACAAATCACTGTTTTGGGTGAGGAGTGAGGAGCAAGGGAAGGAAGGCAGGAGGGAGGAAGCAAATATGAAAGTGTTGGGGGAGCACTTCGCGTGGACCAGAGATTGAATCCTGAGCGCTTCACAGTCTTTTTTTTTTTTTAAATTGAAGTGTAGTTTACAATTTTGTCTGTTTCTGGTGTACAGCATAATTCTTTAATTGAATCCTCACGACAGCCTCTGTGAGGTAGCTGCTCTTCCGGTTTGACAGAAGAGAAAATCTGGGTTCAATGAATGACCCAGATCTTTCCCACGTTTTGGCTCATAGAACAGCTTCTGGATGCTTTGGGGTTTCGTCTGTAGTCAGGTGACCCGTATCTCCAGGTGAGCTGTCCTGCCCGCAATGCACACTCCCTGGTCGCTGTGTCAATATTTTGTTCTTTGATGGATGTGGTTTTTTATCCAGTGGGAAAAGAAATTACGTATTAAGCAGTGAGCGCAGTCTTAAAGGAATTTCCAGCATCAACAAATGCAGTGTTTTCCAAACGTTGGTTTTACTTTGGTGATTTTTGCCATTTAAACGTAAGGTGGACTTGAATGTTTTAAGTTTATTTTGGGGGAGGGGGTAATTAGTTTGTTTATTTATTTGTTTGAATGGAGGTACTGGGGATTGAACCCAAGACCTTATGCATGCTAAACATGCACTCTACCATTGAGCTATACCCTCCCCGTGAATTTTTAAAATTGTTCTGTGTCAAAATAAGGGCTCTTCAGTCCACAAAGGCACCTATGACCCTTTTGTTTCAGCCATTCTTCTAACCAGTGAATATTCATTGTGTACGTGCTGCACACCAGGGACACCTCTGGGACACAAGATTTATAGCTGTTGCATTAGTCAGCTCTGACTAGTGTGGGTTTCCGGTATAGTCTAATGCACATTAGGTCTATTAAAAAGTTCCCTACAAGTGACAGAATCACTGAGAGGGCTGGAGAGCCATTCCACTGAACTAATGGGAACTGCTGAACACCAGGGACTCCATTTTTCAATCCTACCCCCAGGACCTCACTCAGCAGCTCCTGCCAAAGCTGTTTCTGTCCTAGGAACTTGCCCTTGGAGCCACCGCTACCACCACTTCCACCTGAAGGAGAGAAGTGACTTTCCCAACCCTTCCTTCCTGTGTCATCAGTTCTTGACCCCAGATCCTCTGTCGAAGTGCCTGATGGCGGGTTGCTCCTGTCCTCCGTGCAGGAGAGGCTGGGAAACTGAGTGGAGTTGGGGATGGCCTTTCACTTTCCTGTCCCCTTCTACCAGGATTCACTACGTGGTTGATTCTGCTAGCATGGGAAACTCAGGTGCCGGGGGGCTAACAGGAAAGACAGATGTCATCTATGATGGGGCAAAACAGACGTGGAGCTTCCCGTCTAGCAGGGAAATGAATAAATGTTCACACAAATTATTGCAGTTAAGTGTTAAGAAGAAGAAACGGAAATTTTGAGAGCTTATCACATGAGGATTTCAACAAATGTGAGGGAGCAGAGAAAGTGGCCTTAAATCAAGTCCTGAAGGCTGAGAAGCGAGAAAAGAATGGTGGAGAAGAACATTCTAGACATAGGGAGCAGCTCCTGCTCTTAAGGTAAAAGAAAATAACATGTGTGAATAACTGAAAGAAGGTTGGCGTGATGTGATTCCGAGCCTTGGGGTGATATTGGAGAGGCAGGCAACAGGCAGATTAGGCAGGGTCCAGGAGGCTCGGCAAATGATTGTGGACTTCATTTCAAGAGTTCTGGGAAGTCACTGAAGAATTTTAAATTTTTAAACTTAGGGAATGAACTTGAGAAGGACAAGAATGGATGTGGGATGACGGGTTAGGAGGAGGAGATGATAATGGCTTAAAACTAAATTTGTGGTTGTGAAGATTGGGGGTGGGGGATGGATGTGAGCAATATTCAGGAAGTAAAATCAGTAGGAGGGAGTGAATGCTGAGCTATGTCCCCCAAAGATGAAAAGGGTTACTCTGAGTTTGCCACTGGAGGATGGTTCCACTTCCCGAGGGACCGCCAGTCTAGTGGTCCAGAATGAGGGTGAGGGCTTGTCAGATAACGAAACAGACATGTGGACCAGGTCACTGGATAGATGAGTCTGGAACTCAGAAGAATGCTGGGCTGCAGACACAGAGTTTGGTCTTAAGCACCAAAAGGATGGCAGATGAAGCCGTGGAGTGGATGCCATGGTCTAGAAGGAGAGAGTGGAAGAGAAGAGGGAAGGTTTGGAAAGAGCCCCAGGAAATAGCAACACTGAAAGATCTGGACAAAGGAGAAGCCAAAAGGAGGCTGAAAAGGAAGATCAGGGAAGAAGGGGAAAGCCAGGCATGGGAACTGAGAGAAGATGGTTTTTACAGAGCCGCGCTGCCAAGTGTTATTTCAAGATCAAGTTGCATGAGGGACTGCAGAACATTTGCTGGTTTCATCAAATTGGAAACATTGATCAGGACCACAGCCCAGTTGGAAGATGGCTGGGGTTGGGAACTGACTGGAGAGCTTTGTGGAGGGAGCGGGAGGAGGAGGCAGAATGGGGACAACCCTTTCTGGGAAATGTGGCCCCAAGGGAGAAAAAGAGATAAGATGATAACTGGGGGATAGGGACCTGAGAGGGAATTTTTAATAAGATGAACAGATTTGAGCATATTTAAATACTTAAGAGAAGGCTCTAGTAGAAAGAGACGATTAGATAAAGGAGGGACATAGTGGGCGGGGTTTTGCTCTAGTCTCTTTTTGCCACGTTAAGTTCAAGGGCACTGAGAAGGACGAAGCTGCCTTTCAAGATTTCTCACCAGGACCCTCTCCTCCAAGTCCCATATTGCGCCATAAAGTCAATGAATAGCGCCCCCCAGGGGTGGGCAGTTTCTCTGAGCACAGGAATGCGCTTAACTTTCAACACCATTAAACAAGTAAATATTACTTGTAAAGTGATTTTTACAGGCAAAGTATCAACTACACCCAACATTGCAGTCACACTTGGTATGTAAGCTGGTGAGCACAAGGCTACACGGTTCTTCAGGATCCAGGGAAGAGAAATTTGGGGTGAGTGTAGGGCCCTACGGGACAGAGAAGGAGCCCAGAAGAGGAAAGAGACCACATATATTCTCGAGCTGAGGACGACTTGAGAATGTAAATCTTTTCTTTTCCCCAAACAAAATCTCCAGTGGAGTCTCCCCTACTTGTCCCAGAGGTTGAGTGGATTATTCTGGAGGCACTCAAGGAGATGTTGTATTTCACAACTGGGTCAAAACTGTGATTCAGGAAAAGCTGTACTTACTGGATAACTTGTTTTTCTTCATTAAAAAAAAAAAAAGTTAGGCTTAGTTTACATAAAGTAAAACTTTTCTTTGCAGTATACAGTTCTTTGAGTTTGGACAAATGCATACACATATAATGACCATCACAATCAAGACACAGAACTGTTCCGTCTCCCACCTCCCAGATTCTCACATCCTCTTGTTCTTCTAATTATCTTCATATTAAGAACAGAATCCCAGGCTGGGGAGGGTATAGCTCAGTGGTAGAGCACATGCTTAGCATGCACAAGGTCCTGGTTCAATCCCCAGTACTTCCATTTTAAGTAAATAAATAAATAAACCTAATTACCTATCCCCGCCCCCCCCCCAAAAGGAAAATATTTAGAAACCTAAAAAGAACTTTTAAAAAGTTAAAAAAAAAAAAAAAGAAAAGAAAATCCTGATTGGAAAACTGGAAAATAATCTCAGTCAATGGTAATTTTTTGAATGCTTATAGCAGTCACCTAAAAAATTGTTTTTAAAAAAATGCTGGGAGTGGGCAAAGAAACTTAACATAGATTTAATAATCATACCAGAGTTGTGGCATCATAATTGCAAGCGTTGGTTGGAGGTGCAGACATGCCTTTAAAAATCAGTTTACAGGCAATATTTATCAGCTTAAATGGTGCTGTAAGAAACTCTCCCCAAGCTTTCTAAGCAAATCAAATAGATAAATATTTTTTTAAGAAGGGAGAGCCATATCCACACTCCAAACAGGATAACCATCTCCATATGGAGGCCTGTGAGCAGAGGCGGAAACTGCAGGCCTTCTGGGATGTGGCTCAAAAGCAGGCGGCGGCGCTGGAGATCCGGAGGAGCAGCGCTCCACGCGGGGTGCAGGTGCGGGCAGGGTCAAGGTCAGCGGACTCCGGAAGGCTGGCGTCCGCGGGGCCCCTGCGGACGCTGCATCGGCCCCGGCTGGTGGGGACGCTGAGGCTGGGGGAGGCCAGGGCCAGCCTCAGCCCAGCCGGCACCGCCACAGTCATACGGGCAGAGACTCCACGCAAAGACCTCCGGCTTCGCAGGAGCCTGCCGACCATCGCAAAACAGGAAGATACCGAACGCTAAAATAAAGCCACGATGCAAGCAGCCATCAGATAATGGGTCCAGATGAAATGAAAATGAAAAGACGGCTTAAAAAATTGTGGTTAAATATACATAATATAAATTTTACTGTCTTAACCATTTGTAAGTGTGTAGTTCAGTGGCATTAAATACAATTCACTTTGTTGTGCAACCATCACCACCATCCATCTCTAGAACTTTCCAACTTCCCAAACTGAAACTGTGTACCCCTTAAACACTAACTTCCCATTCTCACCTCCCTCCCCTTCCCCCTAGCAATAATTAGTCTACTTTCTGTCTCTATGAATTTGACAATATTTATCTTATTTCACTTAGTGTAATGTCTTCTAGGTTTATCCACGGTGTAGCATGTGTCAGAATTTCTTTCCTTTTCAAGGGTGAATAATATGCCATTGTCTATTGATGGCCACTTGGATTGCTTCCACCTTTTGGCCCTTGGATAATGATGCTATGAACATGAATGTAAAAATATCCATAAATAGCAGGTTTTTTTTTTTTTAAGAGGCAGCATAGCCTAATGATTAAAAGCCAGGCTAGAGCCAGATAGCTTGGGTTTGATACGTGTTAGTTGTGAGACTTCAGTCAATTTACTTAACTATTCTTGTACCTGAGTTCCTACACCTGTAAAATGGGATGATAACAGTACTTTCCTTAGAGAGTTGTTGTAATTAGATGAGATTCTATATATACATAAAGTGCTTAGAACAATGCCTGGCGCACAAAGGCCAAGTAAGTAATTAATTATTTTATCCGGAATTACGTATGTTTAGGATCCCAAGGAGATAAATGAAGGAATAACACCCATTAAAAATTATAAAACAAAAGCTGTAGAAATGAAACAAAATCAAATGGATTTTAGAAAGAACATCTTGAGAATGAATTATACAGTCATTGAAAAAAGACACAGGGTGAATGATAAACTAGAATGAAAGAATTACTAAGTTAGAAGATAACTGCTATACTGCTCACCACAATGCATCACTCAGCATCACACAGCTTTCTTTGCGATGCTCAAATTTCCCTTATTTAAAGGCGGGAGGATGTCAGGTCTCCTCTCAGCTCCTCTTTTCAGCACACATCCTTGGAAAAGTGGAACAGTTTTCTACTTCCTCTCTTGTGCTCTTAAACTCACTCAATCAGGCTTCTGTGTTAGCCCAGCACAACTTCCTTTGTTCAAGGTCACCTATGACCTCCGTGGTGCCAAATCCAATAGTTCCTGCACAGTCCTGGTCATCTGTAACCTCCAATCAGCTCTCGGCACGGTAGATCACACTGTCCATGAAAACCCTTCTTCCCCTGGCTTCCGGAATCCTGCCCTCTTATGTTTCTCCCTCCTGTCTCACTGGGGCAGCTCCTCAGGCTTCTTTGCTGGACCCACTCCTCTCTCGTCTCCTAATACCAGTGCGCCCCCAGAGCGCTCCCTGGATGTGAGCAGCCAGCATCTCATGGCTTCTGGTCACTGAAGACTCCCAAATTACGTCTGTGGCTGAGATCTGGCCCCTTGCCAACCACCAATCTGTGCTCTATTTAGCTATTCTGGACATTTCATATAAATAGAATTATATAATATATGGCCTTTTGGTTTTGGCTTCTTTTATTTAGCACAACTTTTTGAAGTTTATCTACAGTGTCACATGTATCAGGACTTCACTCCTTTTCATGACTGAATAATGTTCCATTTTTTGATATATACTCCCCAGACTTTTTTAAATGCAGTATATTTTTATGTATAAAAAGATATACAGAATAATAGAACAAATACCACCAGGTAACTTAAAAAGTCAAACACGATTTGGGAATTACTTTATGCCTTTAAGAAACACAACTTTACTGCCATTGTAATAGGATTTCAGGAGGCAACAGAAATAGATGAATGTATTTTATCTGCTGTCTTCACTTAGAGGTCCCTGTTTGGCTTTGTTGAACTATTTAGATGTAGAAATTTAATAAAAAGAGAGCTAAATAAAAATAAAAGAAACTCAAATTTATAAACAATCAGGAAAACTGCAGTGGAAGTGGAACACAAGTTACTGCTTTATATCCACCAGCCTGGCAAAAATTTAAAAGAGCTTTCTCGTTACAGGAGGGGAGGAGAGGAAATGTGGATTGGTGGGGCCTTTGGGAGAAATCTGGCAACATTTATTCACATTTGACATACATCTAGTTTCAGTTTTGGAATCTGACTCTTGAGAATCTGTCCCACGGAAAAAAAAGTTCCAAGTCTGTAATGCCATGAGCACAAGATGTTTGTCAGAGTTGTTTGTTGTGGCTCAAACTGAAAACATGTGGAGGCTTATATGTAAGAATGACTGAACGCTGGTTCACCGTCATTGTGGAACGTTAAACAGCCACTAACTAGAAATCAACTACAAGAAAAAAAATGGCAAAAAACTTGAACAGGTGGAATCTCAACAGTATGCTACTCAACAACCAATAGATCATTGAAGCAATCGAAGAAGAAATTTTAAAAATATCCAGAGACATGAAAACACAACGATCCAAGGAATCTACAGGATGCAGCAGAAGCCATCCTAAGAGGGAAGTTTATACTGATACAGGACTGCCCCAGGAAACAAGAAAAATCTCAAACAACCTAACCTTGCATTTAAAGGAACTACAGGAAAAAAAAAAAGGACAAACAAAACCCAAAGTTAGCAAAGGAAAGAAATCATAAAGATCACAGCACAGAGACTAAAAAAAAAAAAAAAAAGAAAAAAGATCAGTGAAACTAAGAGTTGGTTCTTTGAAAAGATAAACAAAATTGGTAAACATTTAGCAAGACTCATCAGGAAAAACAGAAGGGCCAAATAAAATCAGAAATGAAAAAGAAGTTCCAACCAACACCACAGAAATGCAAAGGATCGTAAGAGATTACCACAAATAATTATATGCCAATAAAATGGACAACCTAGAAGAAATGGGCAAACTGCTAGAAATCTCCCAAGACTGAACCAAGAAGAAATAGAAAATCTGAACAGACTAATTACCAGTAATGAAACTGAATCAGCAGTTTAAAAAAACACCAGCAATCAAAGTTCAGGACCAGCTAGCTTTCCAGGTGAATTCTATCAAACAATTCAGTTCTTCTGGGTATGTCCCCAGAAGTGGGATTGCTGGATCATATGTTAAATCTATTTTTAATTTTTTTGAGGAACCTCCATACAATTTTCCGTGGCAGCTGCACCCGCTTACAGTCCCACCATCAGTGTGCAAGGCTTCCAGTTTCTCCACATCCTCCCAAACGTGTTATTTTCTCTGTGTGTGTGTGTGTGTGTTTACCGTAGCCATCCTAAATTGGTGTGAGGTGGTCAGGATTTAAATTCCAGTGTTTTACTTGGAAATGATTTACATTAAGTAAGATACAAATCATAGTTAGAAGTTACTTATATGTGTGTGTGTGAGAGAGAGAGAAGTACACAGGTACAAACTGCCTATTTTTGCTAATTAGCACTGAGAATATAATTGGAATTATTTGAGAACAACGGCATCTATGTGATGTGGTAACAAAAGCCCAGGCAGTGTAGACAGAAATTCTTGTCTTTTTGCAGTTGACTTGGGTTGTGAGTGATCATATTAATTCTCTGGTCTGAGTCCCTTCACTGTGAAGATTAAAGGGAATGTACGCCTAACACAACAGGTGCAGACATGTACTAAACACTTAATAACAAGGCGAGCAAGGCTAAATAAAGGGGAAAAAAACTAAAGGAGGCGGGCTGGGTGAGATAATGGCCAAGTTCAACACGTAGCCACGTTCTTCATGTTACACACGTTGCTCTACCTGGATGGTTTTCTCTATTTTGAAATACAGATTAAAATCCGCTTTACACAGCAGATGTGCAGAAGAGGTACTGTGCCTCTGGGGAGCTGTGTTTTTAATAAAGCAAATGGAAATGGAAATGTTTTCAGAGAACTGCATGAAGGAATCCCATGGTGAAGTTAAAAGTAATTTGGTAACATAAATAACTAATGCGATTGCTAAGTACATGTTTTGGGAGAGTTGTCACCTTTTCTCTCTCTCTCTCTCTGTGTTTGTCTTCCACTCTCCCTCATTCTTTTCTCTCCCTTCCCTTTTCAAAAAGGACTTGATATACCACATCAAAGATGATTATAAATTCAAAGATAAATTGGAAGGAAGGGCAAGAAAAGATAGGGGGAAAAATTTAAAGTCAGAGCAAATATTAATTCCCCAAACACATGCTTTGTGAAGATATACTTTTTGTTAAAGGAAGTGTGAAAAAAATTGGATCTGAGCAAAGGGGGAAACATAACCCAGTACATCATTCACACAGTCTGAAAAATTAAAACAAAGTGGTTGTGTAGTTCTGATTAGTGATGCCTGAAAGATTTTCTCCCCCTGAGAAGGATTAAAAAAGGACACAGTTTTCCTATAAATACCTGCATACTCAACAGTTATCTCCAGAATAAATACAATACTGAGTTTAAAAAAAAAAATCAGTGGAGCAGCAAACCATAGCCTGGCGTGTGTGGAAGAGCCCTTTGGCTATTTTGCTGATTCTATTTAGTTTTTATGAGTTCTTAGTTTTTTAAATAATCTTCAGAGTAGACTCACAAAAAAAAATAAAGAAATAAGGGCTGGGTAGAACATTTGGAGCCCCAGACTTAACCTCAAAACTCCTAAGGAAAACATTTGACAACTTAAATTTGATTATTGAAAAAAATGTAAACTTGTGTATGAAAAATACCATAAACAAAGTCAAAAGATAAATGATACACCAGGAAAACTTTACAACAAATATGACAAAGAGAAAAATTGCCTTTTCTAAGGCCCCTAGTCTGGTTCCCATGTACATGTAAGTGGTTACAGTGCCAAGAAAGGAGAGGCCAGGATTCTGGAGGGGTCTTTACAGAAGACGCTGAATGATAACTTTTGGAGCTCGTAAGATCTTTGTGAAACTTTTCTCTCAGAATCAGCCTTATGTGGGGACAGCCCCCATCTCCCATGATGTTTCTACATCACGTCACCTGTAACCTTCCCCATGTTCTGGCAGCCACCTGACTCAGCCTGTATTTCTCGCTCGAGGACCCTAGAGGTGGGGGCTGGGTGGACGGGTCCTGGGTAGCCTCAGCGCCCTACCTGGGCGATCTCATCCCGACTATAGTTTTTGGCTTCCAGTTTGACTTTATGTAGATAATATCGTTATGTATTTATTGCCTCCTGGGACTTCTCCGTGAGATCTCATAGTATGTCAAAGCCAACACATGGAAGATACAATGTTACCCTTCCCCTCAAACTCCTCCTCCTGTTCCTCGTCTCCCCCTGGGAAGTGTTGCGCCACTCAAGCCAAACCCTGTATGGTGCCCGTACTCCCTTCTCTGCCCTCCTCCCCTGGTGGAATGTATCTGGCTTGAGCCAGACAGCACGGTGGTGCCATTTCCTGAGGGAGGAAGGCTGGGCAGAGAGATGAAGGGGCTGTGGGAACAGACTATTTGGACTATTTGGACTTGGAAATGCCTGTGTGGCATCCAGTGGAGAAGTCAACAGGCGGCTGGAAACACAAGTCTGAAGCTCAGAGGAGGAGTCCGGGCTGGGATGTTAATTCGGGAGTCCTCTGTAGTAGATGGTCTATGTGGCCGGGAGGCTGAACGAGGTCTCCCGCCTAGAGAATGTGGATGAAGAAGGGATGAGGGCATGGGGCTGGGGTCTCAGATGTTCCAAAACTTAGCCGACGGCCAAGGAGATGGGCCACAGTCATCAACACACACCTACCCTGTTGGAGGGACTACCCCGTAAACTGTCACAATCACACAAGAACCAATCAGGGCAAATGGTTTAACTTACCCTCAGACACGGGTAGAGAAGGAACTGGACTATGGAGGACCCTGTGTCATCAGTCTGCGGTTCTGGAAGCCTGGGGGTGGGGCCATGGGAGGCCCCAGAGATCCCTCCTCTGGTCAGGAAGGCCACGCTTTGTAACCTTCTAGGGGTGTTGTATCCGGATGTTGGAGTCGTGGGTGAGAGGCAGTGTGATGTGGTGGTCAAGAGCTGGGAGACCCGAGCCGGGCTGCCCGGGGACAATCCCTGCTCAGACACCTCGGTGCCTGGACTCAGGCAAGACAAACAATCTTTCTGCACCTGATTCATTCTTCTTTAAAAGGGAATAATATCAGGCAATTCCACTTTTGGTTACGCATCCAAAAGAATCGAAAGAAACAACTCAAAGAGATAATTTGTACACACACATGCATAGAAGCATTATTCCCCATAACCAAAAATCAGAAGCAACCCAAGTGTCCATCGAAGGATGAATGGATTAAAAAAAAAGTGGTGTATACACGTAACAAAATATCATTCAGCCTTAAAAAGGAAAGAAATTCTGATGCCTGCCGTGACACGGATGAACCTTGTAGACGTTATGTGAGGTGAAATGAACCAGTCACAAAGGACAAATACTGTATGATTCCACTGAGGTGAATGTCCCTAGAATAGTCCAACTCATAAAGACGGAAAGTAGGATGGTGGTTTCCAGGGGCTGCGGGGAGGAGGAATGGGAATTTGTCAGTTAGCGGGAACAGAATGTATGCACACTGTGTGCTTAATGCCACATATGTACCCTTAAAAATGGTTCCATGTACACATTAAAATGTACATTTGAAAATGGTTAAAATGGTAACATTTATTCTGTTTTTCTAGAATGGAAAACAAAGGAAGGGGGATAATGATAGTATCTGTCTGGTAAGTTCCTGGGAGGACGAGCTGAGCTAAGGCACATGAAGAGCGCGGAGGGGCACGTGGCCTTGGGAGGGCGGAGCCTGGGACCTGGAACCTGGGACCCGGGACCGGTGCTGAAGCCGCAGCGTGGGTACCAGCAGCGAGGCGGGCTGGGTCCGTGTAGTCCCCTCTTCCTGGCTCTCAGATCCTCCTGTAAGGATGCCAGTAGTATGGTCTGTCATCTCCTCATAGGCACACCCAGAGTCACGTTTCACCACGTATCTGGGCACCCTGTGGCCCGGCCAAGTTGACACACAAAATTACTCGTCACAAGTCTCCTATGGGTACGTGAGGAAAATGTCCTGGTTACAGTGACAGCGCAAGACCTGGAACTGGAACCATGCTGAACTCAAAGTCCGCGTTCCGTCTGGAAAGGACTTCAGAGGGCACCCTAGGGTTTAAGAGCTTGAAGTGCTTAAGTGTTTTGCTGAGATACATACAGCTCAGTGCTGGGGACCCAAGTGCCCTCAAATGAATGAGGATTACTTATCAGGATAATAGCAAGTTGACACTCAGCGAACCTCGCGGCTTTCTGCTTACTCCCTGCGTGAATGCATTTAACACGTGAACCTCTAATCTGACCAATGAGGGTGCTGGGGCGGGGCCACCCAGCCACCAAGGGGCGGAGCCAGGGGTCAGGCACGCGCCTGCTGGTTCCAGAGCTGTGCCCTTAACCACCGTGAGAGCAGCGCTTGGGCCCAGGAGAATTTTTGCTGAGGCAGGAACTTCTCAGTTGGAACCTGAGTGGCCATTGTGGCCGAGTGTCGCTAGTTTTGGCCTCTGTGTCCTTTTTGAACTGGACTCCACGGATCAGTCTCTAAAAGTAAAAGGACCGCATTCACTATTGGGGTTTCATTAAAAGGGGTGTCTGGCCCCTTTCCTGTAGCTTTTAAGGGAGCTTCATTCAAAAGATGATATACTTTCACGTGTGAGTCAACACTGCTGCTTTTCAAGAACATGGGGCTGATTCTTACTTTGGAAGCTGTCAGCTGTCCCAAGATGTGTAGGAAATGAATCAGGCAAAATGGGAATTCCATACCAGGGGACTACTCAGCTTACTGCCCTCCAGGGACACACAGGAAGCTGGTCTGTCTCTGCTTCCTTCCCCCACAAATAAACTCACACGGCCGTTTCTTCTTAAAAAACTAGTGTGGGAGTTTACTTCCCATACTCCCACGTGTGTTTTGCCCCCATTCGTATTTTGCCCATCAATGGCATTTTACTTTTATTTATTAAAAGCACGCTGTTTTAAATCAAGTCCTTAGACGCAGGAACTGGGACAGCTGTTACTGTGAAAGTGAGCTATTGAAGAATGCTCTCCAAAAAAAAAAAAAAAACAAACCTGTAACGGAGAGAGGAAAGCAGATTCTAGAGGGGGAGGGGCTGGGACCTGGCAAGGATGTCATCTCAAGTCAAGTTTAGGTTTGGTTTAATCTACAGGAAGGTTCTGGAACATAAGCTGCACTGCAGAGCTGACCCACCTTGAGGCAAGGGGTCAAATTTATATACTCCACCAATCAGTTCGTGGCCATGGGGGGCTCCTATCTGGGTCAGCGAAGGGGTAGTGCCAGCAGTGGTTGGGGCATCAGAGCTTCCACTCCACACATGCGGCTGGATCACCCAGTGTCGGCACCATTGCCTCATAACCTCCCCACTCTTCCTCCCCCTGTGCATGACACAGCACAGTTACCAAATCAGCAGGGGCAGAAGCAGCCACGTGGAGGGGCTGGCAGGACAGGTGACTGTTTGCTCCCAGCACCCTGATGTGAAAAATCAGAGTGGGGCAAGCAGGAAGGGAACTTGGGAAACATTTGGTATGCCTGTGGGCAAAATGGTAGACGTTGTGGGTGCCATGCCGGTGAGTAGGCATTGGATTAGTGACCGAATCAGGACTGGAACTCGGCCACCCGACTGGAGGAGGGGGCCCTTTTCCCATCAGCATGGTTCCTGTACTGCCTTCTCAGACCATCTCCTTATACTGGAGCTACTGTCTGCTGGAGAGAGAGTTCATGAGGACTTGCTGAGTATCATCAAATTATGAGGCACTCAGCAAGGGAATGAGGGCAGATCAGACAGAGATAAGCTGAGGTGAGATTCTTTAGATTCTTGAATGGCATGTTAAAGAGCTTGGAATTTTTCTGTAGGGCCTGAAAAAGAATGGAGATTCTCTTTTAATAAGAGGAAAGGTGAAATCAGTTTGTTAGGGAGAGAGTAGCAGAATGGAAGATGGAACAAGACAGAAAAAGAAGGCAGCCTCTTTATAGCAGGCTAGGCAAGATATGGTGAGGACCTGTGCTAAGGTTTCTTTTAGCTTAGGTGCCAGGGGAAGGGTTGGGTAGCATTGCCAAGAGGCCAGGGGTCTGATGAAAACAGCTGCCAACACTTCATCTTTAGGTAAAATATGGTGCACTACTGATACTGGCTTGGTAAAATTCTGCTGCCTGTGCTTCTTGGAAAAGGGGGCAGGAGGGGATATCACACTCAACACCGTCTGTGGGGGTTATGTTAGGTTTCTAGGACCGCCGTAACAAAGCACCACGAAGTGGATGGCTTAAAACAACAGAAATTTTTCTCTCACTGTTCTGGAAGCTTAAATTCCAGAATCCAGGGGTCAGCAGGGTTGGCTCCTTCTAGAGGCTCTGAGAGAGGATCCGAGGGGGAGTTTCCATCTATTCTAGCTTTGGGTGGCTCCTTGGTGCTCCTTGGCTTGTATACGCATCACTCCAGTCTCCACCTCCATCACCACATGGTGTTCCCCCCCTCCCCGTGTGTGTCTGTGCACTCACTCTAACCGAACATGACCTCGTCTTAGCCTGATCATATCCGCAAAGCCCCTCGTTCTAAATAAGGTCACACTCACAGTTACCAGAGGTTAGGACTTGAACATATCGTTTCGGGGGACACCATTCAACCCACATAGGTGTATTAAGCCTACTCTCCTTGAAAATTTCAGACAACCTCTGGCTTAAGAGGAAGAAAGCCTTGATCTACTTGCGTAATGGAAGCCTGAGGGTGTGGCTCTGCTGTCCTCAGTGTTGCTTCATCCTCAGGAAGGATCTCTCTTTGTGTGGCTAAGATTATCCTCCACTACCTTGGTCACATGCCCATCCGTGGAGGCAACTTGACCAACTGAAGAGGATGATCATGGAATGTGAGATGATTCCCCCAAAGTGCCTCCTGGCAATGTTCTTTAGCAAGAAGCCAAAAAAATCCTGAGGTCCATACCTGGGTCATGGCTCCATCGACATCCTGTGACTACCACCGCCATCACTCTTGGCAACTGAACTGGAAAACAGTCCCACTGCCCTCCAGCTGGCTTCCTTTTTTTTGGAGGAGGGGGCAGGTAACTAGGTTTCTTTATTTATTTATAACAGAAGTACTGGGGATTGAACCCAGGACCTTGTGCATACTACACATGCGCTCTACCACTGAGCTATACCCTGCCCCACTCTAGCCGGCTTCCCTTTGGGACTGAAAAATACCGCATGCCATATCAGTAAACAAAGGATGTTGCGGCCATCAAGCCATCACGTTGCAGCTGCCCAGGACGGTGAGCCCTGAGGGAACTCAGGATGGAAACAGGATGCCCACACCCACAATGCTGCCCTCTGAGGAGACTCAGGATGGGAAGAGCAGGATACTGGCCCTAGAGAGCTAAGGTGCACATCAAAGGAAAATATCGTTGTGTTTTAGGTCCATGCTGTTTAAAGTGTCCTCTGTCAATCTACAGGCAGCGCGGCGGCAGCAGCACGCGGAGTGGGATGGATTAGAAACGTGGGGACGCACCTTGGACCCGCTGAATGTGCATTTCTGCTTTGCCCGATGCCCAGCTGCTCCGCAGGCACATTCAGGCTTGAGAAGCGCTGTGTTGACTGATATAGATCACAGCCTAAAAGTTGAGAGTTATGTTTTATTTGGCGGGAGGACTCGAGCCAGGATGACAGCCTCTCAGATGGCTCAGAGGGGCTGCTCAGAAGAGGTAGGGGATGTATAGGAGCTTTATAACAAAGACCAGGTAGTCAGCACATTAAAAGATTACTTGTTAACTGAAGAGAGCCAGACACCTCGAGTTAAAGAATTTAGCTCTTTTCTACGTACGGTAGGGAGCAAACATTTGGGCTCATTGAATTCATTGTACCGTAGGGAGCAAACATTTGGGCTCATTGAATTCATTCCTTTGACAGCCGTCTAGCTATCTAGGGCCAGTATCCTGGCCTTTCACATCCTGAGTCCCCTCAGGGCTTGTCTTCACTGTGGGGGTGGCGGCAGTGGCTGATGGCTTGATGGCTTCAGCATTCTTTGTTTACCGATATGGCTCGCAGTGTTTTTCGTTCACAACTGCTCAGACGGTGGCAAGGACTAGGGAGAAGCAGGCAGGGAAGGGGTCAGGGAGGCCTCGCGGGGAAGGAGGCATCCGATGAGAGGGCGTGAGCTCGGCATATACCCCAAGGCAGAGGCTGCAGCAAACGGCGAGGCAGAGCGAGTGGGGGAAGGAGGCTCCGGAAGAAGCGGACTCATCCTCCCTCGGCCTTTATTCCCGGCCTTCCGTTCTGGGTGTGCCCTTGCAGCGCTGTGCTTCGGGCGGCACTGGAGACCGCGGGGCGCTGGGATGCTGGGAGCGCCGCGCCGTGCTAGCTCGGGCTCACTAGCAGGCGAAGCTCGCCTGCCTAGGGTTTCGGCTGCCCCAGGGCTTTCTCTTTGAGATGCAAATCTCCCCTCCCATCAGCCCGGCTGGTAGCAGAGAAATCCCAAGATAACCCTTTGAATTTGCCCTTTTCTCTCGGTTTCCTCTATCTAAACGTCCTGCTCTACGCTTCGCCTCTTATCCCACTGCCTTCCCCTGTTTTTCCACGCCCGCATCATCGAAACTCTTAGTAGTGCAGGCACTTGGATCTGAAACAGGGAGGGCCGAGAGAGTCACCCGCGCCCCCACTGGTCCTTGGCTTCTCAGCAGGAGGACGTGGTGTCCCGCGGGCCCCGCGTCTGACGCAGCCGGACTCGGCCGCCCGGCCTGGGCTCTGCGGCAGCTACTTGATCTCTCCACGCTGTCCTTTCCTCTGCTCGGAGAGGAAGATCACACCCCCCTCACCGGCTGTTTTTGAGGCCCAGGAGAGAGCATTTGTAGGAAAGCATTTTGTAAGTCAGAGAGGGCCAAACACACTAACTTCAGCCAGCTGATGCAGCTAAATGCCTGACGTCTGAACGCTCCCCCCGCCCCTCCCCCCCACCCCCGGGCCATCTTCTGGTTTCTTCTGCACCCGGAGTTGCCCTCTGCCCGGTGATTGCACACCCTGCACTCGATTCTGCATCTCCTGCCAGCCACAGGTTTCCCTGGGAGGACACGCCGGGTGCAGAGGAGAGGACTGATTGGCTGGGAAGGAGGTGGGACGAGCGGTGACGTGCGGTGCCCGGGAGACTGCGCCGCGGCGTGCGTGGGGTGCGTGGGCCTGGGCGGGGGCGGGGGCAGGCGAGTGGAGGGAAGGGGTGGGGAGAAGGGGACAGGGACTGGCTGGAGAGGAGGGGGAGGGGCGGAGTGAGGAAGGGAGAAGGGTGGGGTGGGGCCCAGTGAAGGTGGGGAGAGGGAAGAAATAGGGTGGAGAGAGGAGAGGGGCGGGAGGAGGGCAGAGGGGCGGAACGGGGAGGAGGGGGATTGGGGCGAAGGGAAGCTGGGAGAAGGCTAGGGTGGGGCAGGGTGAAGGAATGGGGGAGAGGGAGAGGGGCGGCGTGGGAGGGAAGGCGAGGGGAAGCGGGGCGGGGTAGGAAGGGGGGGCGGCGGGATGCGGAGGGGATGAGGGCGGGGGCGCCTTCCTGCGGCGCAGGGGCCAGGCCTGGTCTTGAGGGAGGGGGCTCGGGAGAGGGAGGGGCCCGCGGGGGCGCCGGGTCGGGACCCGGGCTGGCCGCCGCCCGCGGAGCCTTGGCTCTGGCTCGCCTCTGCGCCGGGAGGTTTCCGGTCACAGCACGTTTCTGGGCATTTCGGTCCTTCCCCGGCCGGCGGTTCTCACAGCCGCCGCCCTTCCCTGGCTGGGCTGCTGCCCGGCGCTCGGCAGGGGAGGGACATCGGGGTCGTGTCCCCGGCGCTGGCTGGCCGGGCGGAGCGAGGCGTGGGGGGCGCTCGGTGACCCGTAGCGAGACCTCGTGTCCTCGGTGCGGTGCGGGTTTGTGGGATGTGGAACTGGAGTATGAGGTAACCAGAGGGACCCGGGAGAGGGGCCGCTGTTGGGGGGGGGGGCTCTGAAAAGGGTCTGACCTCGGGGTTGTGAGCCTCTGAGCGGAAGAGGCGTGGACCTTGCAAAACGGGGGCGATCTGGCCGGTGGAGATGTGGGTGCCCAGGCCCAGGGAGTGAGGTGATGGGAGCTCGGGCTCGCTGGGGTCGAGGACCAGGGCAGTGGGAGGGGAGCCAGGAAGATCTCGGCCCGTCCAGTGCCTGCAGCGTCCGCTACACGCACCTGCCGTGTGCCCCGGCCAAGGTGGCCTTTCTGAACCTCGGTGTCCTCGTCTGTAGGTGGGACAACAGCTCACCGCTGTGAAGATTTATCATACACGTGAGGCCAGAGCTGTTCCCAGTGTTGCTCTGCCTAATAAACTCAGTCCTTTTCCTTCCTGGAAGGAGAAAGGTGGGGCTTCGCTGGGCACGTTTCAAACACAGCTAAGAGCTGCGAAGAATTTAACAGAATAGGTGTCTAACAGTCCAACGGACTAGGCGCCTGGCTTGAATGACCCTCTGCCTCTGAAACACACAAGCCCGCACAGATCGGGTCTGTGATAGGACTGGGGTCACAGCTTGTTTAGTCTTTGTTAGGGGTTCTGATTTCACTGCAGAGGGAGTTTACTGGTATTGGTTGCATCAATGGATGGACACACACACACACACACACACACAGGTGGCTTTATCTGTCTCACAGGTATGTAGAGCCATCCAGATGTTCTCCAGCCAGAATTCCTTGACTTGCAAGGCTGTGCCGAGTTCAGGATTCAACATAACAAGATCTGAGAGGTGGGATCCCAGAACTGCCACAGCTGAGCCCCAGACAAAACTGGCACCATCCAGGCCCCGTGTCCCTCATGAAGCACAGGGCAGAGTGACCTACCTGAAGTCACACAGCTTGTGGGTTGGGCTTTGTGCAATGTTGATCTCGCTGAGTCACTGAGGGTTTGAGAATGCCCTGGTAAGGCTTCCATGACTCAGTTTCTCCACCTGTATCTTGGAAGTCTGTTTAGCTTCCCGTAGGGCAGGTGCAGTCTTAAACAGCTCCTCCCACGCCAAGGCAGTGGTGGGTGGGACTGTCATTTTTGTGGGATGGGAGTGGGAGCACCTCCCAGTGAGATCAGCGCCCTGGCATGGCTGAGGCAACACGGAGGAGCCCGGCAGGGAGGGTGGCACCCCCAAAGGGAGGGGAGGAGGAAGGCTGCCCAGGTGTGGTGGCCTCGGCAGGGAAATATGTCATGACACTGGGGTTCCCCAGGATCAGGGCAGGCTCTGCGAATGCCCTGGATACTGGCCAGGGCAGGTGAAGATTCCCTTTGTGGAAGGCTCTGCTGGTGTCAGCTCTTAATGTCACTGAAACCCCCCAGTGAATGCTGAGCGCATGTAATGGCTTGTGAGGTCGCTCTGCATTCTGGCCAAGCTGTTGTCTCCCTGCTCCTTCATCCTTCTTAGCATTACATCCGCCCTCCTCTTCAGCAAGCTCGTTTATATCTTTATACCCTGCCCTCCACACCTAGAACATTCTCTCCCACTTCAGTCAGTCCTTCTCATCCTCAGTCCATCCTCCAGTTGAGGGTTTAGTGAGGTCCCTCCTCCATCTCCAGTCCTTTCCTGACAGCTCAGCCTTGTTCTGTGAACTCAAAAAGCGTTCAGAGTCCTTTCACGTTTATACATGATTGTGAGTGCCTGCCGCTGTTTTATGTTTATGAACCTGTACCCCTCATCTGGAGTGTGTGTGAGCTTCCTGGTGGCAGGGAAGCTGCCAGATAGATCTTCATTTATGTCCTTATGAAATGTCCCCATCAATCTTTGAGCACTTTCTTACTTAAGAACAGCATAAGAATATTCTAGGCACATCATATCCTCTCTGCCATTTGCCCCAGCAGCGCTGATTCTTTTTCAGCAGAGAATGGATTTAGAAACCAAGATGAAGCTGGTAGATGTGCTCGTTACAGCTGGGGTGTTGCCACTCCCACTCCTCAGTGGGCAGAGCCAGGAATACACATGAAAGCACATTCATATGTTTATGTCTGTACACGTATATTTATTTCTACATTGAAATGTACTGGTGGAAAAATTGAGTTCACACTGATACCTTCAATTCCAACCTGGCACTGAAGGATTCATTCTAGTTGCCTCCTTTTCTTTATTTGTGATTCTTTTCTCCAACAGGGAGATATACAGCTTGCCTTATCTGTAATATGGCTACTTACTGATCACCCCCTCTGTATGTAACCGACCTCCCACTGCCACCCATACCCCTCCCCTATATGGATGCCGTCCTCAGCCCCTTGAACTCCAGCACCCCATTCACACACACAGATGCCCTCCTCCGCCATCTCAGGGTCTGATACTCTGTGCTGCATACCCCCTCCTTCCTGCATGGACTCTGTCCTCAATATGCTTGGGTTTTGACACCCTGCACTGAGTCAGCCCCCGAACTGAGCAGCCCTCTACCCTCACACAGGCATCCTCTTCACCTGCTTGGGGTAAAGTGAGGGCCCCCACATCCCAATCTCTATTCTTCCCCCCAACCCCCATGCGGATACCAACTTTTCACCTAGTGGCTTTAGGACCAAGCTATTCAGGAAAGAAAGGGGAAGAGGAAGAGCCACATGTGAAATCTTAAGTCTCAGATTTCTCATCAGTGAAATGAGCATAATGATGGTTCCCACCTAATACCGTTCAGTTGTCGCGAGAGCTACGTGAGACACTCTGGCCTGGTCCATAGGGAGCAGTGTGTCAAGGAGTAATTACCTTACTACTATAAACTACCATTTGCATTTTTATTGCATCATTTGGCAGGAATATGTTAGAGACCTAGAGAAGAGAAGGGGCAGGAGGAGTGGGGTGAATGGCAGATGCATCCAGGTAGGACTGATAACCTCCTCGAGAGAATGAAGACACTCATTAGACCAACTAAGTTACAGTATGTAAGTAAGGAGAGAAAACTGGGCGGAAACATTCTAATAGGTTAAGAATGATTATCTTTCTTGATAGGGTTATCTGACTTAAAAAATGTTAATGGGTCTAACAAAATTTATTCAATAAATATTCCAACTGGAAAAAAGCGACTTTAAAAGGGCTCTACTTACTGTCAGCATAACTCATGGAAAACTGCTCTCAGCCTGCGTGGTTGGTTGGGACTTTTTTGCCTGCCTGGTGGGTTCTGGAGCCACGAGTCCCTGGATTCAAACCCTGTCTCTGCCGTTTACCAGCTGGGTGACCATGGGCAGGTTAATGAACTTCTCTGTGCTTTGGTTTTTTGTTTTGTGGAGAGAGGAGTCTTACAGCACCTCATTCAAGGTTATTTGACAATTAAATGAGATACCTGGCCCAGGGTAAGCACATAAGAATGTTGGCTATTAATGTTATTATTATTTCATGGGAAGGAATGTAATAAGTGGCTTCTCAGATGTCTGCAGGGAAAAATTTCTTCTCCCAGGAGCCTCAGCTATGCCCCCGCCCCGAGTTTGTATCTTGTGACTGACCCAGAGACTTCCGGCAGCTGAGCCTTCCCTGGGGTGAAAAGCAGAGGCAAAGGTGACAAATTAGAGCAGGGCAGGTGTTTTCCTCACTTCCTGGTTGCAATCCAAAAAGATCAGTTTCTTAACTGACTCAGCATCCTGGCATTAAGACACCGTGACTGGCACCCACAAGACAATGACACAGCTCTGTCTGAGTGGATGTCCTGTTTGTTTTCTGGGTGGTTTGTTGTTGTTGTTGTTGTTGTTTTGTTTTCATTTTTCTGGTGGGAGGTAATTAGACATTTATTTATTTATTTATTGGAGGTACTGGGGATTGAACCCAGGGCCTTGTGCATGCTAAGCACGCACTGAGCTATACCCTCCCCACTTTCGTCGTCCAATTTGGGATTCACTCATTCATTCATTTGGCTGTCAATTTCATGGTATTTATCCAGTGCTTGCTCTGTGTCAGTCACTGTTGTAGGCAATGGTATACAACCATTAAAATGCAGTTAATTAAAAATATACTTAAAAATTAAAAATGCAGTTAATCAGGGACTCAGATATCTATACACCAATGTTGATAGCAGCATTATTTACAAAAGCCAAAAGGTGGAAGCAACTCAAGGGCTCCCTGATTGCTGGATGAGGGGATAAACAAAATGTGGTATATACACCCAAAAGAATATTCTTTAGCCTTAAAAAGGAGGGAGATGCTGGCACATGTTACGACATGGATGAACTTGAAGACATTCTACTGAATGAAATAAGCCAGTCACAAAAGAACAAATATTGTATGATTCATTTGATGTACGTAAAATAGTCAAGTCCTTAGAAACAGAAAGCAGAATGTTAGTTGCCAGGGGCCAGGAAGAGTGGGGAGAAATGTGGAGTTAGTGTTTGATGGGTATGGGGTTTCAGTCTGGGATAATGATAAAAGTTCTGGTGATGGCTGCACAACAGTGTGAATGTATTTAATGCCACTGAGCTAGACACTTAAAAACAGAATGGTAAATTTTACTGTTGTGTATATTTTGCCACAATTTTTTAATGTGGAAAAAGCATAGATAACCCACTTTAGATAGTGGAATAAAGTACAGAAATTAAGTTCATGAAGATTTTTCTAACAGGTTTAGCTTTCACAGTTTGTCTTCTTTGAAAACTTCTTGGACACTTCATCAAACGAGATATATGGATACCAAATAAGCAGGTGAAAATATGGTCAATATCACTAGTCAATAGGAAAACACAACATAAAACCACAATCTGACACCATCACACACCTGTTACAATGGCTAAAATTAGACAGATTGACCATACCAAGCATTGACAAGAAGGTCGATCAAATGGAGAGCTCATACTCCACTGGTGAGAACGTAAAATGGTACAACCACTTTGGAAAACAGTTTGGCAGTTCGTTAAAAAAGTTAGGCGTGTGCTGCCGTATGACCCAGTCATTGCACTCCTACCTATTGACCCTGGAGAAACAAAAGCAAAGGCTCACACAAACAGGAAACAACACAAATGTCCATCAACAGAAAAATGGATAAACAGATTGTGTTACGTGCATACAGTGGAATATTACTCAAAAATAAAGAAAGATGTTACTATTGTTACTACATGGATGAATCTCAAAAATAATTCTGGGTAAAAAAAGCCAGGCAAAGGAGTATATACTGTAGGACTACCTTTATATAAAACTCTAGAAAATGCTAACTAATGTATGGTGACAGAGAGCCAGTCATGGTTGCTTGCAGATAAGACAAAAGTCAGGGAGGGCAGGGGGAAGAGGTGACTAGGGGACAACAAAGAAATTTGGGGCACTGATAGATAAATTTATTATCTTGATTGTGATGGTTCTTTCATGGGTGTATACATGTCAGAACTTATCAAATTGTATATTTAAATACGTACAGTTTCTTGTATGTCAATTGTACATTAATAAAGCTGTTAAAGCCAAAGTTTGTTTTTTTTTAAGTGTAACGCACACACAAAAATTGCAATTAATAAGGGCAGGAAGGTGAAAATCATGGGGTTCTATGGAGGCACAAGGTAGGGCTGTGTATGCAAGTGGTGGAGGTGAGGTGAGGCTTCACAGAGTGACCTGAAGACACATAAGTGTTGTCAGGCCAAGCATGGGACGGGCTACGGTGTTTCTCATTGAGGAAGAAATGGGTGTGAAGACTCAGTGGCTGGAGAGAGCCTGGCCTGGGTGGGATCTCAGGGTATAGGGGGCGCTAGAGAGACATGAGGCCAGAGAAAGGCATGGGACCAACTATGAGTGTTGACTTTATCCTGGAGTCAGTGGAGAATGGCTCGAGACAAGCAGGTGTTATCACCTGTGCGGTTTAGGAAGATGCTCTGGCTGCAACTTGGAAATGGGCTGGGGGGCAAGGAGAGTGCAGGCAGGAATCCAGATCTTAGGTAAGGAGGGGTGAGGGCATCTGACTGGTGGGGAATGACCCATGACAGCTGTTGGGATATGCAACTTCTTCATCCAACATCCTGGAGAGTTAGGAAATTTTTTCCCCAGCTCTACGGAAGAGGAGACAGAGACGGGAGCAGTTAAATAACTTGGTTATGGCCACACAGCGGGTGAGAGGGAGACCTGGGCTTTCCAGTCTGATGGGGTCTGAATTCAAAGTCCTTAATGCTCACAGGCTTCTCTCTAATTTAAACAAAAGGCACCTGAGACGACCCACCCTCTCCCACTGTTGATTTTCTCACCCTCACTGTAGTTTGTTCCATGAGTTCCTCCCTTTGGGAGGAGGCGGGGAGCCATGGGAGCACATAACAGAGGATGTGACATCATCTGGGCAGTCAGGAAAGGAAGGCTTCCTGGAGGAAGGGACATTTCAGTTGAGCCCTGGAGACTCTGAAGGAGGGGGAAGAGTGAGTAAAGGAGCAAGGTGGGAGAGTAGGGCATGAGAAGGAGAAGTTGTTCTAGAATGGAGAGGAGAGCATGTGTGACTGGCTGGGAATAAGCTACAGCGTGGCGTGCTTGAATAACTGAGCCTCAGAGTGGCGGAGCGATGGCGTGAGATGCAGAAACAGGCTCGCTTGACGCTGATTTTTTAGCTGTCTGGGTAGCAACTCAGAGAAGGGAGCCAATAGGAGGGAGACCAGTAAGGTGAACCCTGTTGATTTGATGGTGAGATCTTGCTCGCCAGGCATCAGCTTATTGTGGTTACCATGGAAACGTTAGACCGCAGACCCAGAAGCATCTAGTCAGCCCCTCTTATTAAAGATGATGAGACTCAGGACAAGATGGGGAAGAGGTTTGCTAGCTTTCCTACTGGCAGCATGGGAACTTTTATATTTATATTTATATATAATAGTGGTTTTTAATATATAGTGGTAAATATGTATAGTGGTTAAAAATACATCATATAAAGTGTGTCACTTTAAGCTGTGTTAAGTATATGGTTCAGTGGTGGTACATTCACAGTATTGTGCAGCCATCACCGTCACTGATCTCCAGAAATTTTTCAGCACCCCAGACTGAAACTCTGTACCCATTATTGTAACTCCCATTTTCCCTTTCCCCCAGCTCCTGGCAACTAGCCTTCTATTTCCTGTCTCTGAATTTGACAACTGTAGGTACCTCAGATCAGTGGAGTCATACAGTACTCGTCTTCTTGTGACTGGTTTGTGATTTTAGCATAATGTCTTCAAGGTTCATCCTGTTTTGTAGCACATGCCAGCATTTCCTTCCTTTTCAGGCTGGCGAGTGTTCCACTGTATGTATATACCACATTTTGTTTATCCATTTATCTGTTGATGGACATCCGGGTGGGATCCACCTTTCGGCTATTGTGAATAACGCTGCTGTGAACATGGATGTACTGGAAACCTCCTTTGAGGACACGGATTGTTGGTATTTAGTGTAGAAGACAGACTTTTGCTGATGAGTTATGAGTAAAAGAAAAGGAGAGTAGAGAGAAAAAAATAATGTTTTTCTTAAAAGTCATCCAGAAGCATCTTCCTAATACTTTGAGGACTCATGCTAGGCAGTACCCAGAGTGGTCAGATTCAGAGGCAGAAAGCAGAACGGGAGTTCCCTGGAGTGGGCGGGGGGAGTGAGAAAGGGGGAGTTGTGTAACGGGTGCAGAGTTTGAGATTTATAGCAAAAAAAATTCTGGAGACCTATGTCACAACAATGTGAATATATTTAACAGTACTGAACTGTACCTTTAAAAATGGTTAAGATGATGAATTTTATGTGCTTATCACCACAATTTAAAAGAAACAAACAAACAAACAAATGACTGATGGATCAATCGACTAAATGTATCCTCTGCACCCTGGCTTTCAAGGTCTTCCCACACCTTCTCTGTCTGCTTACCTAACCTGGACGTCCCCTGAGCATCCTTGCCTCTCTCTCTGGCATCCACTGCTGCCTCTGTCCTCTGGCTGGAGCACTGATTTTTCTCTCCTCCCTGCTCTGTTGAAATCCTTCCTGTGCTTAAAAGCCAGCTCCAGGGCTGCGCTGTGCACAGGAAGCCCTGCTGGTACTGTACCTACCGCCCTGGCTTCGAAGTGTTTGAGTCCCTTCCTTGCACTGCTCCCCTAACGGGGCTGAATTCCCGAGGATGGAGAAGATGTGTCTGTTCCCACTCTCAGCACAGTCAGGTCCAGCCAGCAGTCAGTGGTGGCTGGTGTGGGGGGACTCCTTTCTCCCCCGTGAGACCATTTCTGACTCTTTCCCTGCCTGTCCCGGCCTTGTGTGCAGACCTTACCCCCTTTCTGGTCCGTGAGTTCTCGAAGGGCAGAGCCTGGAGTTTATTCTTTGCATGGCCCACAGCACCTTGTCCGTGCTTGCTTGGAGGGGCTGCACGGGTGTTTGATGGTGAATGTTTGATGGTTCTAACAATGGGCGAGGACTCAGAGCCGCGGGCTCTGCTGCCTCTCTCCCTGCTGGGAAGCTGAGAAGGAAATGACCTAGCTCTTCTCTCTCCTGCCCTCTCTGAATGGTAGGCCGGTCATAGCTGGCCTGCTGCTTCAGCATTTCTTTGTGCTGGAGCAAGTGCAGCTGCCAAGACCGCAGAGGAAGGGGATGAGGGAGTTTCTCAGCCATCTCAGAGGACTGGACTTGCTGCCTCTAGTGCCACCAGCCAAGGGCCTTTTCATTAGAGCAGACATGCTGGCTCTGGGCTTGCTGGGCTTCCTGTCGCCGCTGGACTCTCTGTTTAGCGTCGCAGCTGGGTTTGGCTGAATTGGAGATCCCAGGGGACGTGGCTGGTCCACTCGGGTGGATTTGCACATTGGCATCCGGTACGTGTGCCCGTCTGCAGGCCTGGCAGCTTCCCTGCACGCCTGCCTCCTCCTCGGAAGGCCATCAGCAGGGGAGCTGGATTGGTCAACTACCTAATGGAAACCAGGCTTTCGTGTCCACGGAGGTGCGGGCTGAGTTACGTCTGGGTTTTTCTGGAATAGTTGACATGGTGGTTATTTTATGCACTGGGGGTGGAGATGAAGTGCTAAATGTACATTTTGTATCTTTGTAAAAGTTTTCATGTAAATTCACTAATTGAAAAAATCCTTTGGATGGCTGTTTGCCCTTATTTTTGGGTTATGTGAGCCATGGGGGAACTGAGACGTAAGATGTTCCAGCTGGAACACAATTTCCTGTTTCTGAGCAACATCAAGAATTGACTTTATAACATGAGACATAAGACAGAAGGCTAGCGCTAGCCTGTTAGCGGGCAGCCTTTTGAAAGCATCCCTAAGGTGCTCTTTAGGGACTGTAGGTTCCCACATAACCGTTCCTTCTCTTCCAGTTTGCCAGCACCTTGATCTTGTTCCTGACTCCTGATCCTCAGTTCTCGTTTTGAGCTGAGAGTTTTGCATTAATCACACCTTTTTGCTTTCTGGGTTTTTCTGATGCTTTGACATCTGGGGCCTTGCTGATCCTGAACAGATTGGCTCTCCTAGGTCTAGGCAGTTCCTAGAGTTAGTAAGGCCCTGCCTGCAGGTGAACCAGTGCACTTTTCGTAAGCAATCCAACCAATCCAGGGCCCGCACCCCTAACTACCTCCTTTATCTGCAAGCGCACTCTGCCCTCGGTCCAGCCCAGGGTCAGGTACCAGACAACTGGGGACGATGCCTGTGCCCCAGAACCTGCTGAAATTATTCAGACTAGCCAATCCTAAGCCTGCTTCCCCTGCCTTGCTTTCTTGTAAAAATTTACAGTAAAGGCTCTTACCCAGCTTTCTGCTCCCTCCCTCCTCCTGACTGGCCTGCCGCTTCCCCAGTGGCCCTGCATGGCGTGCCCCATCCCCTATATATAGGGCTGTCTGAGTGTAAAAACTTCTTTCTTCATGACAGTTGTTTTTGTATCTGCATGTTTATTATACCTGATTAACATAATCTTGGGTTCAATTTACAACAACATGTGGTTTTTCTTTGGCTCAAATCTTGGTAATTCCTGGTGACACTCCAAATGGGACTTGGCTCCTTGCCCCTGGCCTTGATTCTTTAGCCTGAGAGTAAACCTGTCATCTGACTCTTCAGTTTCTCTGTTTTCATTTTTCTCTGGCTAATGTCAAGCCAGACACAACAAGCGACACTGAACTTATTCTTGGAGGAGAAGTTTAGCTTCACAGGGTAATTTGAGTTGCCGTAGAAAAGCTCCAAGCCCCCTAAACTGCACCCAGATGCCTAAAATTTTCCTATCACTAAAGCATCTCTTTTCCTGGAGCAGTATCTTCTGCTTTCTCCTCATCTTTTTGTTTTAAAATAACTTCCTAAATTGCTTTTCCCCTTAAAATAAAAAGAATAGTGATTGGATCAAAATGCATCTATTTCTTCTCCCATCCCAAATCCCATAAAATGACAGAAAATACGTCTTTACTATGGAGGACCTCCAAGCTCAAATTCATTAGTTTCCCTCTGTCCATTCTGAGAGCATGAAGGGGGATGATGTATATCCTGATTGGCACTAGACTTTGATAGAAAAAAAATGAATTTCAAGTTAAAGGATAGCAGTAAAAAAAAAATAGAATCATGTAATAGAATTTCCAAGTTATTAGAAGAAAAATGCAATCCAATAAAATGAAAGAAATAAAGATCAAGAAAGCATGGTAAGTATAAAGCATGAAAGATAATCAGGAACAACTTTAAGACCATCAACCACAATAAACGAAAGTGGATTTAAATATTCTATTAAAAGTATCTCAGATTGGGTTAAGGAAAAAAATAAAACCTCAAATCCAGAAATGTACGGTTTTATAGGAGACTTTTGTCAAACAAAATGTCTCAGTGTTAAAAGCAAAAAAAAGATGTTTTTAAAAAAAGACGTTTTTAAAAAAAGATGTTTTTTTAAAAAGATGTTTTCAGCAAATGTTAATCAAAAGACTGTATCAGACAAAAATAGAATTCAAAGTGAAAATTATTATAATAAAAGAGTTTTGTTTTTTATTATAAAAGCTGCAATTCACCAAGGAGCTATAATGGAGTTATAAATCTTTATGCACTTCTAATAATACATTTCAAAATATATTCAGCATAAACTGATAGAGGTATAAAGAGAAATTAATAAATCCATAATCATTCCTAGAGGGAGATTTAAACCTCTTTCAGATAATGACAAAAATTAAGTGAGGACACAGATTTTAAATAAATGAAGACATTTTACAAATAACTATACATAGAATTTTACACCCAACAAAGAGAAACTACATTATTTTTACACACTTAAGGTATGTGAATGAAAATCTCACACACAAAAAATCAAAAATATTTCAAAAATGCAGGATGATCACCACAAGAAAAATGATTGCAAAATAAAGTGAGAACAATGAAATCTTTTATACGGTAAAAAAGAAATTTAAGTGTCTGAAGTAACTAGTATATAAAATAACAAATGAATAAGATACGTAATGAGCAAAATCGCTCTTCTTACAATTAAAAAACACTGAAAAAATAAGTTATTTAGAAATACAGTCACCAAGATCATTTTTTATCAAAACCTGTGGAATACATACAAAGCAGTAGTAAGTGAATGTAGAGACTCAAATGAATATGTTAGAAAATAATCAACAGAACAAAAATGAATTAAGAGTTTAATTGAAAAAGACTTATGTACAGCCCCCCAAAACTAAAAGAAAGGCTAATCCAAATAAAAGTTTCAAATATTGAAGAGACAAGACTATTATTTGCAGGTACTTTAATTAAGTGCTGTAAACATCCTAGAGAACCAGCCGAAATCCCACAATCCAATAAATAAGAATAAAACGATGTGATGTTTTTCTCCTTATTTGGATAAACTTTAGAATTTCCAGGGTTAGTAGGGATGTGGGAAATAGACACACAGTGCTGGTGGGGATGTAAAATTGCCCATTTTAAGGGCAATTCCGCAGAGTTTATCAGTTTCAAAGCACTTATCCGCTGACAGACAATCGCACCTGTAGCCATCCTAGAATGATATTTTCGCACATGCTTGGAGGAACTCATTCAAGGAGTTCGCTGCAGCATTTTTTGAAGTCAGGGGATGTTTAAGAGCAATCCTAATGTTTATCAACTTGAAACAAAAATTGTCATTTATTTATACTATGGAATATATAAGACAATTTTAAATGGCATAAAATTACTGACGGAATGTCTAACACATACGATATTGTTATTTTAAAATACACACAAATGAAAAAAGTTGACAGACCTAAAAGCACCAGCTGTCAAACTGCTTCCTTGATGCCATCTCCTCTGATGGTTGGAGGAGTTAAACCCTCGCCTTTCTGGTTTCCACTGCATCTGTAAGTGGCCATGGGGTGTATCTGGCAAATGAAATCTATATGGAAGTCTCCTGGTAGGTTTCTAGAAATCTTTGCTTCTCTGATCAAAAAGTCTGACATGGCAGTCCTCTGCTCTTCTTCCTACCTTGAACACAGAGATGTAGCAGGTGCACTGCTGGAAAGATGCAGTCATCTTGCAGCCACGAGGTCACAAACATGAGTGAGAGCTTCAGAGAATCAAGACAGTGGTGCCACCTAATGTCACTGAGCTTCTGGGCTAACTCTAAGACCGACACGTGTCCAGAATTCTTGGATTGTTAGTCAAATAAAACCCCTATTTGAGTCACTTTTAGTAAAAAATTCTAGGTGAACACATTTCCAACTGCTACAACTGCATTTTGCATACGTATATCCAGAGAAGATGCAAAAAGAACATCCCAGGAGTCTCACCAAACTGTTTATGGTTACTTCTCCAGAATGGAATGAGATCGACTCTAAATACTTTTTTGTAGTGTTCGAAATGTTTTCAATAAGGAAGTATTTCTGTATCAATCATGTAATTACCAACTGAAAAAATACATAACAATAGAACCTTCCCAATAAAACCTTATGGGAGTACAGCCAAATATGAAAGGAAAAGATGTCACTCATGGTTTCATCATACAGAAATAAACATTGCTTATTTACTGTCTTTTTAAACTAATATGCTTTACATTTTAGAAGTATTGGATTTTCAGAAAAATTGAGCAGCTTGTACAGAAAGTTCCCATTTGCCACACCCCTCCCCTGCAGTTTCCTCTATTATTAAAATTTTGCATTCGTGTAACATTTATTATAATTTAGTGAAGCAACGTTGATAATACTGTTATTAACTAAAGTCCATAGTTTACATCACGTTTCACTCTGTGCGTTGTACAAAGAATCCTATGGGTTTGGACCAATATATATTGACATGTATCCACCACCACAGTGTCATACAGGTTAGTTTCACTGCCCTAAAAGTTCCCTGTGCTTCACCTTTCCATCACTCTTCTCTCTCCTCCCCCCACCCACCGCCACTCGCCCAGTCCCTAGCAACCACTGATCTTTTTCACTATCTTCATAGTTTTGCATTTTCTAGAATGCCATGTAATTGGAATCATATAGTCTGAAGGCTTTTCAGATTGGCTTCTTTCACTTAGTAATATGCATTTGAGTTTCCTTCAGGTCTTTTCATGACTTGATAGCGCATTTCTTTTTAGCACCAAATACTATTCCTTTGTCTGGATGTACTAGCTTATTTATCCATTTACCCACCAAAGGACATCTTGGTTGTTCCCAAGGTCTGGCAGTTCTGAATAAAGCTGCTCTAAATATCTGTGTGCATGTTTCTGTGTGCACATAGTTTTAAGCTCATTTGGGTATAAACACCAAGAAGCACAATTGCCGGATGGTAGGGTAAGGGTATGTTTAGTTTTGTAAGAAACTGCCAAACTGTCTTCCAAAGTGGCTGTACCATTTTGCATCCCCACCAGCGATGAGTGAGACTTCTCGTTGCTCTGTCAGCATTTGGTACTGTCCGATTTTTGGGTGTTAGCCATTCTAATAGGTGTGTGGTGGTATGCCATTGTAGTTTGCATCTGCAGCTGCCTAATGACATATGACGCTGTGCATCTGCTCACGTGCTTATTTACCATCTGTTGTCCTCTTTTCATAAAATGTGTAACCCAGGTGACTGCCAGGCTCTTCCCATCCCTCAAAGTCAGATAAGATTTATTAACCCCTTTATTCCAAGTGCTGTGGAATGACTAATCCCTCTTTGAGATAAACCTACTCTAGATTAGACTAGGAAAGACTTAGAGAAAGGGAGGAATTTGTAATGCTTACCACCCAATCCTGGCCCTCTTTCATCAGTGCCTGTCTCTGTGTCATACCCTTCTGCTTCCAGAATAGCTAAAACCCTGACAAGTTCCCTGAACCATAGTCCTCACTCCCCACTCTACTCATTGGCACTGTGTAGTTTCCTCCAGCTGGAGTCCTATTTCTTTGCCTCGATTCCTAGGAATATCTACTCAGTATTCACAGGTCAGCTCAAGCATCACTTGGCAAAGAAGCTGACTCCCTGAGTGGGACAAACCTCCCTCTTACAGCACAGGCTCTCTCTCCTGTGGAACACCTGCGACAGGTGAAATTTTACACCATCTGTGTAACTTTCATGGTGCCCGTTTCACCATTAGACTGTGAACCCCATGAAGTTGGAGATTTTGCCTGCTGTTGTCCACCATTTTATGCCCTGTGCTTAACATACTGTCACCCTCATAGCAGGCACTCGAAAGATGTTTGTCGAATGACTGAGTGACTAAATAAATCACTTCCCTATGGGATTCTCGGTACAGGACTGACTGATCCTCCTGCCTGCCCTCTTCTGAGGCTGGCATGACAATGCAGGTTAAAAGTCACCCCCAAACAGTGAGCGACTCTTTTAAACAGATGAATCTTATTAAACTCAGCTATGGAGAAGGGCTTTTGACTTTCTGGGAAAGGATCCAATATAATAAAATAATGTTCCTTTCTCCCAGCATACAGCTATGCCAGAAATATTTCACAGCGGCTCATATTTTACATCATCACCATTTCCATAGAGCTTGGGGGAAGCTCTCCGAGTTCCAGATGCTAAAATCCGGACACGTCTGTAAGATGTGCGTTTCCGTACCCTACGTTAGACTTGCGGGAAGGAGGTTTCTGAGGTGGGCTTGTCTGCCTCCTTTCCCGTGTGGATGAAGTGGCCTCTCTTTCTCTCAGGAACCCGCAGCCTGTCTTATCCAGGACAGGGTGTGTATTAAGAGAAAGTGTGCACCACAGCCTCCTGCTGAGTCACCTGCCCAAAGATTCTGGGGCAAATCCACTGAAGGGGACTTTGAGGAACCGAAGAACACGCTGGGTGCCCGCTCATTCCTGGCTCCCTTCTCTGAGAACCCCCCCTGCGGAAGGGGGAGGGCTGACCCTAGGCACCGCCTCTGGTCACAGCTGATGGACCGTAGGGGGCACCTGACTGAGGGTGAATGAGATGGATCTTTCTGGAACTGGGGGCTGGCACAGAGACTCTCTGGGGGTCCTACTGAGCATACAAGTAGGAAGGCCACGTGGAGTCACGGCTGATGTGACCATTTCTTCCACGAGCACAGAGAGGCAGGACAAGCTGATGGACAGAGAAGTCCATGGACTGAAGTGCGAGAGACCAGAGGCCATTTGTTCCAGTTCCTGGTTCCCCTCTCTGTGCTCTGCAAGGCACCCCTGCCTCCTGCCATAGATTCTGATTTACGCTTGAGCCTGTTCCGTACGAACAGATAGAGACGGGGTGGAGGAGGGGTAGGCTGGGAGACAGTTTAAAGGAAAAAGTGACAGTTGTCTTGCCAGAATGGACATCGGTGTGCAGGTGGAAAAGGAAGAGGGCTGGATGTTGGCTGAATGCCTATTCATACTCCTTCTTATGCAGCAGATCTTATAACCCTGATTTGACAGACAACGAAACAGAGGCTCGGAGAGGTCAGGAGAGGTCCCAAGGTCACACACCTAGTAGGTGGCACAGAAGCGGATAAGGGGCTGGCATTGGAAACAAAGCTGGCAACTCCAGGGGCTCCTGCCTAACAGACTGGCCCAAGGGCCAGAAGTGGCGGGGGTGGGGTGGGGGTGGCTGGCCTGGCCATCATCTCCCTGTCCAGGGAAGCAGCAGCATTTCCCCTTTGTCCTGGTTACACCCGATCACCATCCATCCCCGCCGCAGGATGCATCAAAAACATTGCCCTGTGCAAATTTCCTCCTCCGCCCCTCCGCCTTGTCTCGCTCCCTCCTCTGACGTGATGGTGCAATGAACGTTCTAGCCTACCAAGGCAGATGCCTGTTTGACCCATCACTCAGGTCAGAGGAGATCTGTGCTTCATGTCATTAAAGGGCTGGAACTTTTCCCATGGTGGGGAGGTCTGGGGAAGCGGCGGTAGAGGGGACAAGAGGAGGGAGGAGAATGGTGTGTGTTCTGGTTGTAGAGCAGCAGATCTTTTGGCTTTTCCCTTCTGATGACTTGTCTGCAGGTTTCTACCTCAGGCATTCCATTCTCCCAGGAACCAGGGCTGATTGTGCTGGAAGTTGCCCTTTTGCAAGCATAGCACAAGCATGGTTTCCATGGGAACACCTCAAAAGAAAGATGCCAGGATTCCAGGCTCTTTGTGGCCTTGGATAAACAATGGGCTGGATGCTTCTGAGAAGCCCAGAACCTTCCCTCGACCTTCTCCGATGCTATGTACAGCCCTTCCCTATGTACAGACAGAAAGCAAGTGAAATGAAAAATTGTCACTTCAGCCTTCAATTTGTTGAAAAAATAAACCTTGTGTTTATTTAATAAACCAAGTGTGTGGGGGTTTTAAAAACTCATATCTGTCCAACCCACTCAGAAGAATAAAGAATCCAAGGAGACAATTCTAACAAGGCACTGCTGAAGTTCCTGCGGGGGTTGGGGACTCCAGCATCTCCGTGGTACCTCGTGCATCTCCGTGGTACCTCGTGCATCTCCGTGGTACCTCGTCTGCTCAGTCACGGCCGGGTTAAGCAGGCCCTGCAGGGCTGCTCCCCAGGTAAGGACTCACTCACTCATTCATCCATTCATATATCCTGCCATTAGTTATGAAGCACCCACCCCATGCCAGGTACTGCACCAAACAGCTGGGGACACAAAGGACACTTAAGGAACTCACAGCTCAGGAAGACACATAGTGGGCAGATTGTAAATTCCAAGTGAGTCCAGATCGGAGGCTGGAGGAATTCAAACAGCTCCATACCCACGTGTTGTAAGTCAACCATTGAGATGTATTGCTAACGATCAGCCCTTTGCTTCCTGCCCTGGGGACGCTTGAGAACTTTGGTCCTAGAGTTAGAGGACCTTTGTCTTTCCAGACTGCCTTCTCAGGACTGGGAGCTGCCATCGGGCCCCTGTGGTCCCCAGGACCCACTGGAGCTGACTTCTCGGATGCTTCAGTATTGCAGGGAAAGACCGTGGGCTTGGAGGCAAGGATCTGGGGTCAAATTCTATCCCTGTCATTTACCAGCTGGGTGACCTCTGAATCTTGGTTTCCTCATTTTTTAAATGGACTAATCTCTAAATGGTTAGACTGAATGATAATCTCATGAGGTTAAATGAAATAATATCTGCGAAGATCCTGGCACCATGGTTGGCACAGGGCAAGAGTTAAATGAGGGTGAGTTCCTTCCTGTTCACTTCGTAGAGTTCCACATCTCCCCCCACTTCACTTACGGCCAGCTCTTTGCCTGGCCTGCCGCCTGGAACAGCTGTTATCTGGAACCCAGAATTACTTGTTAAATGGTACTTTCTTTTTTCCTGGACCCCCAAGCAGAACGGTAACCCCTGGCCCCTGGCTGGTCCCACGGGTAGATTGCTTTCCGCATCTTAGAGCTCACCCCTCCCCTATCCCCCTCTGCTCTGTTTTGCTTTAAGAGGATAGACAATGCACGGGGTTCCTATGAGGGAACTTAAAGTTACAAAGCATGTGGGGAAAAGCATGTTGAGTAGACAGGTCCCCCCACCTCCCAAGCAAAAGCAAGTTGAAGCTCCCCTCCATTGCAAGTTTAATTAGGCTGCTACTCTATTCTCTTTCAATTCCCTGGAGAGCCACACTGCTCCACCTCCCTCCGTATTGAGTCTTAGTCTGTTGGAAAGTCTTTGAGTCAATATTGATGAAGTTATTATTTTAAGAGAAAGCTAAGTCTGCGTTGAGCATCCTTTCTGGTCTCTGGGAGGGCATGGTGTTCGGAACGGGGCTGTCTGTCTGATGAGACAGCCCCGGCAGCCTCCTGGGAGGTGTGATGTGAGCTGCATCTTCTGCCCCCGAATCTCTCCCCTCACCAGCTGTCGTAGCGTCTGAAGTTCCAAAATTAGACAATTTCTTTTTTGCTCCCTTGATTAAAATGTCCTGGTTCCTGGCAAACGCAAGTAAATGAAGTTGTCATGGGATGGCCAGTAGGGCCAGCCTGGGGCCCCTGGGGACGTGTGGGAGCTGGGACAGGTTTGCCGACTTGTCCCTTTCCCTCGGTACCATTCTACTGACCTGAGACGGCCCGCTGAGGGTGTGGGCCTGAGGAACAGGCAGACGGGGGAGGAGGAGGTTGCAGATACGGGACAGAATTGTTTCTGATGCAGAAATTGTTTAAAGAGACTGTGACCATTTGGGGGCCGAGGCCAGGGGAGGGGGCCCTAAATCCATGGAGGTGGCTTATGAGTGTCTTGAGACCAGGAAGTCAGTGTGGGAAAAAATAAAATCAGTGTGAGAGCACTGGGCCAGGATGGAGGTGACAAACTCAGGTACCACACAGAGGGTCCTGCAGCCCAGGTGGGGCTGCGGGTGGGAGGCTGAGCAAAGCAGGAGGTTGGACGGGGAAGGGGAGAGACCACATTCGGTCTGGGGTTTGCAGCGAAGCTCTGTCTTGGGATTCGGGCTGCTGTGACCACTGCTGGGTGGGGTGGGCCTTGGATGGCTGGCCCCAATGGGCCCTGGGAGACAGCTCGGGGCTCTCTTGTGGGCCCCTGGGTGTGCTTGCCTTCATGGGTCCCTAAGGTAGAATAAAACAAACAAACAAACAAACAAACAAACAAAACCATGGTTTTTGTCCCCAGATCCTGGCACAGAGCTTCAAAAATCCTCAGCCTTTCCAGATGACAGGAGCATCTTTTGTTTTTTATATGAGCCCCTCTTAATACTTGAGTTCATGTTAACAAGGGAACTCATGGCGGGGCCCCTAAACAGCTTCAGGATGGAGACTGGTGGCAGAAGAACCAACCACGTGATCAGAGGCGTGGTACTCTCACCCTGCACCCAGCCCCACCACCCACCTCCAGGGAAGGAAGAGGGGCTGGAGACTGAGCTGGACCTCATGGTCAATGATTTAATGAGCCAAGCCTAAGTACTGAAACCTTATCAAAAACTCCGGACAGTGATGCTCAGGGAGATTCCTGGTTGGCGAACATATCGATGGTCCAAGAGAGAGGCACATCCTGACCCCCCAGTGTGGACAGAAAGGTCTGCAACTCCATTCCCTAGACCTTGACCCAAGTGTTGCTTCTGGCTGGCACTTCCTGAGTTTTATCCTTTATAGTAAAATGGTAATTGTGTGTATAAAGCCTTCCTGAATTCTGTGAGTTGCTCTAATCAATTACCAAGGTGGGGAAGCGTTGTGGGAACCCTCAGATTTGCAGCTGGCCAGGTGGAGGCATGGGACGCTTGGGGACACCCAAGACTGTGGCTGGTGTCTGAAGGGAAGGCGGTCTTGTGGGACCGAGCCCTTACCTTGTGAGGTCTGTGCTAACTCCGGTCAGTGTCAGAACCGAACTGAACTGTAGGAAACCCAGTTGGTGTCAGGACATAGCCCTTTCCTCTGACAAAAAAAAAAAAAAAAAAAAATGAAATTATGCCTTACAGCTGGGTTGGTATAAACGGGAACGGGGTCCAGGCTGGATTCACTATTATAAACGCATTATTGCTGGAGCCGTTTCTTCCCCCCATCTGATTCTAAAAGAAATTAACATGAAACCCCTCCCGTCGGCCCCAGGCACCGAGCCCAGTGTGCCTAATGGATAAAGGTGCTTCCTGGAGGAGCTGGGCTCCTGGAAGCGCAGGAGGGTGGGGCGTAGCGAGGTGCCCAGAGGGCCCAGAGAAGGAGGTGGGGAGGAAAGACGTCATTGTTCTGTGCCGAGGCCGCTTCCACATCCCCTGTATTCTTGTTACAGCCACCTGGACCCGTGCCCTGATCGTGGCAGCCTTTTTAGTGCTGGGGCATAAGTTTCAGACTGTTTGGCGCTGTCCTTCCTGGCACAGGAGGAGATGTCTTACCTACCAGGGGAGTGAAGCATTATCCTGGGTGAGCCTAAGAGCGAGGTATCCACAAGGATTTAGGAGGTTCCCACCTGGGGGAGGGGAGAGCTCAGTGGTGGAGCACAGGCTGAGCATGCACGAGGCCCTGGCTTCAACCCCCAGTACCCCCTCTAAAAAAAATCTAATTACTTCTCCCCCCCCAAAATTTAAAAAAAATAAAAGAAGCTCCTACCTTCCTCTTACAAATTCTACCTTCTTCCAAATACAACCATGTGACTTTATACTTAAATGCAGGAGGCAAGTTGGAGGGGATGCCATCAAGATATGAATTAACTCACAGCCTGGAGTTTCTGGTCCCTATTTGTCCTGTGCTGTAACTGATATTCCACGTAGGTCAATGTTTGACATTTTGGTTTATAGATGCATCACTCCGACCTCTGCCTTCATCTTCACATGACATTCTCCCAGTGTGCGTGTGTGTGCCCACATTTCTCCCTTATCTAAGGACACCAGCCATGCTGGATAAGGGGCGGACCCAGCATGACCTCCCTTTAATTAATCACATCTCTGATGACCTTAGTTTTGAATAAGGTCTCTTCTTAAGGTACGGGGGCGGTTAGGACTTCAACAGATGAATTTGGAGGGGGGACACAATTCTACCCACAACACCCGCCTTCCCTCTCCCTTGTTCATGGCGGGCCCTGACTGCAGCAAGCGCGGACCCAGCAGCCAGGAGGAAAGGCGGGTGGGGGTTCTGGCTCATCCTGAGCTGAGCTGAGGATGACAGGGCAGAGAAACACATGCACGTCTCTGGTCGTTCACATGCATCCTTCCTCGAAGAGGCTTGGCAGGGATTGGCTTTGAGGGTCTGAGTTATTAGACCTTCCTTCTAATTACCAGCTGTGTGTGTGATGTAATAATGTTGCACATTAGCAGTTCTCTTTGGGACTTGCCTAATCTCAGTGGTTTTAATTTTGTTATTTTTTGGATTTGTTTTAAATGTTCTTAAAGTACTTTGTTTAAAGAGTGTTTTTATTTATTATTTTTAAAAGTACCTTTCTTTCTTCCTCCCTCCCTTCCTCCCTCCCTTCCTTCCTTCTTTCCCTCCCTCCCTCCTTCCTTCCTTCCTTCCTTTCCCCTTAACAGAGGTACTGAGGATTGAACCTAGGACCTCATATATGCCAAGCATGCACTCTATTACTGAGCTACATCCTCCATCCACCTCAGCGGCTTTTTAGATTCAAAATTGCCTACGCCCTCATGAGGAAAGTCACTTCCTGTAATTCCACGTCCCCTTGCTCCCAAATTAGGGCAGGCTCTTAGTGACTAGCAACAGAAATAGTCTCTGGGTAATTTAAGAAGAAAAGGAATTGGGGAAGAGCTGTTGGGCAGGTCACTGGCTATCCAGGAAGGATGGAGGACCAGGCCAAGACTGTGCTTCCAGAAACAAATCACACCACAATCAGAAGGACCCAGCACATGCTACCAATGGGCTCAGGCCCCCACGAGGCACGTCCATCATGGACACTAGGCATTGCCTCCACTGCCTCTGGTCACTGTATTTAGAGGCCTTCCCCCCAGATCACAAGGATTCCCTGAGCCCCAGAAGACAAGCATCTCTGCACTAAAGCTTTCCAAAGCTGCCTTTAAGGCCAATATTCTCTGATTAGCTGTAGATTCCAATAGTCAGCTCATGGCCGGTGAAGTTTAGCTCTGCGGGGTCCTGAGGGATGCAGACACTGAGATGACTTAGGAGTGAAAAGGTTTATTAGGGGGTAACACCTGCGAAAGGAAAAGGCAGGCAGCGGGATGGGGCAGGGGAGGGGACTATCAGCCGCAGTGCAGAAGTGTCCCAGCCAGCCTGATGGGAACGCGGAGCAAATGCCTGCAGAGGAATGCTGGGTGGCACTGGCCAGACACTCAAGCTGCGTCATGCTCAGTCACTGTCCTGGCCGCCCCAGGAAGAGGGTGACTTCGACTCCAAAGCTGAGAGGGACTTAAAGGCATCTGTTGGTTAACCACGTGCCTAGTGGCTGGGCTGGCGTTTTGGTCCCAAGCAAAGGGGAACAGCCCTTCGAGGACATGGGTCGTGTGTACCCATGCAGTTCTTAAGAGCCTGCAGACATCCTAGACAGTACTGCACATGTAGACAGAGGCATCGTTACAGGGGCAGCCCGTGTCAACACCATTCATTGACTTCTGTCATTTCTCTTGTTCTATGCATCTTGGTTCCGCTTCCCCCAAGAGACTCCATGCAAAGCGGCAGACTGTGTCTGATTTCCTCAGCATCCCCGACAGACCCTCTCCCGAGGCTGACAGAGTAAAAGCCCTGGGAACACTTGCTGCTCCATCACAGGCGGTGTCTCACTGCTTCCCTCATCTCGTCTCCAGCAGTCTCCGCCCCGTCCCTAAGCACTGCAGTTTGAAGGCTCCATTAGACCGGGCCTTACCTTCAGCCCCCGGCTCACTGTCAGGCTGAATTTTTGACAGACAAGTGCATTCCTGCCCATCCCCCTCTCCAATCATTCATTGTTCTTGTCGCAAACTAAAAAGAAAAGCAGGCGGTGCTCAGGAAAAGCTGTGGCCCCTCTCTTGACACCTCCCGCGCTGAAAAGCATTTGACAACCGGTTCCCATGGCAACCGGCTTTCTTTGAAACAATTTCTTCTTCGCTGTGCCAGACCCCCGCCTTTCTCTTCTTGGGGGTAATGGCCAGCAATTGAAAATGAGATCAGACAAGACGAGGAGAGAAGACATCCCGGCGAGTGGAAGCCGGCGGCGGGAGGGCTCCCGCAGCCCCGGAGGGCGGAACTCAGCGCCTGTCTCCTCAGGGCCACGCTGGTGCTCACCAAAGGGTTAAAAGACGCCAAGGAATGAGGTCTGAAAAAAGCTGACAACGGGGCGCTATTTACAGCAGCAGCGTAGGGCTCTAATTTTGGAAAAGGGCCATGTTCGCACATTCTGTGCAACAGTGCCTGCCCCGGAAGCTGCTGGCTTCCTTTTTTAAAAAAAATATTTTTGTGCTTCTTTGGTGCTTTGACACAAGAGCAGTGCTTTCCCCTCAAAGGAGAGCTGCCCCTGCCCTCTGTCCCCGCTGTGCAAAGCCAGTGAAACCCAGACCCTGACTTGTGTTATAGGTTGACATATGCCCCCTGGATTCCTGTGTTGGAGTCCTAACCTCCAGGACTCCAGACTGTGACTGTGTGTTTTGGAGACAGGGCCTTTACGGAGGTGACTGAGTTAAAATGAGACCGGTGGGATGGGCTCTAATCCAAGCTAACTGGTGCCCTTTCTTATAGAAGAGGAAATTTGGACACAAAAGAGGCATCGGAGATGCACCAGCATAGAGGGGAGGTCACGTGAGGACACGGGGAGAAGGCGGCCGTCTACAAGCCACGGAGAGAGGACTTGGTCTTGGACCTGCAGCCCCCAGTCTGTGTATGTTGTCGCAGCCCGCGTGCACAAAACTCGACTTCCTCTGGGCTGCAGGGTCTCCATTTGTCAGACTGGAGCTCGGGAAAGTCAGTCTAAAATGCTTTCTGTTCCCTCCAGGGAGGGACGGGCTCCACAAGAGGGCCAGCGAGCCCACTGCCCTCACCACTTGGCCTGTGAGCCCCTTGTGCCTTGATGTGCCTGAAGGCCTACTTCTCTCACTGGACACGGCCTTCTGTGAAGTGACTGACGGCGGCCCAGCGTCCACCCTCTACAGCAAAGGAGGCCAAGACAGGCCTGAGTGATTCAGCGCGGGGAGGCTGAACGACATTAAGTGGACGTGTCCTTGCTTCTCCATCCATCCACCTTTATTGTGTTTTACTGTATATGAGAATGCTTTGAGGCTGGGATGCTGTTTTCTTCCATTTGTATCCTGGCCACTGGGACTGAGGCTGTGCTTAGAATGAAGGCACTTAATAAAACGTATTCTGTCCAAGAGGAGGAAGCTTCAGGATTTAAATCCAAAGAGAAAATTCCTGGCCTTTTGTTCCTTCCTTTTTTTTTTTTTTTTTTTTTTTGCAGAGGAAGAGACAAGGGCTTAGAGAAGTGAAGTGACACAGAAGCAGAACCAGGACCAAAACCAAGGTCTTCCAAATCCAAGTTCACGGGTCTTTCCTCTCTGCCGTTCAGTAAAGTTAATATACAGCCAACGGTGTGTACACCCATGTCAGGAGAACAAAGACAACACCTACATTGTCAGGTAAGCATATTCTCCTAGGGACAGCAACCAAGTGTGGATTTACTTATTATATCTTAAAGGATCTGCTGTTATCCTTTGCACTTACTGGTATTTGTCTCTTTCGTCTTTTCACACCCTTCATCAACATTCTCAGTGCCTCCCAATGTCACGGTCCCAAGCAAAGAGACTGCACATAGTAAGCACTCCATATATTATTTAAAAATTAAGTAATGAATAAATGAAAGCAGAATTAATTCTGAATTCCTCCCTCTGGCATTCAGAGCTCTCCATAACCTGGTACCCTAATTTCCAGACTTTGTAGACATAACCCTTCGCTCCAGCTGGCTGAGCTTCCTCTCTGCTCCCAGAAGACTGCCCTGTTTGTAACTCTGCTCTGGCTGTTCCCCCAGACTCAGATCGCCTTTCTCTCCCTTCTTGGTCCATCGTGAAGTAGCTCACATCTTCTGGTCTAATTGAAGCCACCCCTCCCTCTGGTCTGGTGCACAGATAAGAGCAATAAGGATTTGGAGTCTGGAAGAAGGGGATGAAGGAAAAAGGAATCTATGAAGCACAAGTTAGGGAGAAAACCTGGAGAGACAGAGGCAGAGGTGCTGTGTTTGGTCTTGCCACTCAAAGAAACTATGACCTTGGGCTGGTCACGAACCCTGCAGCTGAAGTTCCTTCATTTATACAATAGGGCTTTAGACGAGACAGTCTCTGAGACAATCCCAGCCTGAACACTGACTCACAGCAAACAGCTGCTGTCTTTCTTTGTAGAGCTCCCTACTCTTTCTCTCTCCTCCTCCCCAAGGCCATGTGTGCACAGAGTCCTACTCTCCAGAGACCTTGAGCATCCGTCACTCCCTCTTTCTATCGTCACCTTCTTCCTCTCGAATGGTTCTTTCCCACCAGCATTTAATGTGCTGAACGCCTTTTCTGTCTTCCAAACAAGGAGGATTTGTGTTTGACTGAAAGTCTGGGAGAAGGTGTCTGTGTGTCTTACAAAACAGCTGCCGTTTCCCTTCCATGCTCCAGCTCCCATGAGAGAATAGCCCTTGTACTTTACCCTAGCCGGACACATACTAGAAAGGGAATTCTGGGAACTATAGCTCAGCCTAGCCGAGTCGACACATCACAAAGGCGTCACATTCAGCATCCATTGAAAGAACTTGTCAGGGCATGGGCTAAATGAAGATCACTGAACCAAGAACAAAGGCAAGAGACAACCACTTGCATTTAGCAGAGACTCAAAGTCAGGCTGGGGAGTGGAGAAAGGGAAGGCTTAACGTGTGCTCTGTTTGGGGGCTTTTGGTGTAGGACGGCTACAGGTGGGCTAGCCAGAAGCAGTACGGGTAGCATGTTTGCTTTCTCTTTCTGTTCCTAAGTTGGCAGTGAGGGCAAAAATTAGGGAAGTTTTGGAAGTTACTGATCAAGTGTTGACTCTTTTGAGCTGGTTGCCATGGAAGTTGTGGGTCTATCTTTATATATAGTCTGGCCATTGTCAGTTTGTATATTCAAGTCTTTCAGTTTGTGTATTTCAAGTCTTTTATATTCAGTATATTAGAGGAAAGATTTGGGGACAGCTATTTAAAAAATTCCACTTACTACAAGTATCTACAAAAAACCTATCTACAGCTAACGTCAAATTTCATGGTAAAAGTTTGCATACTTTCCCCTTAAGAATAGGAATAAGACAGTGATGTTTGTTCTCAGTTTTATTCAACATGGTACTATGGGTCCTGACAAGTGCCATAAGGTGAGAAAAAGTAATGAATGATATCTAGATTGGAAAGGAAGAAGTCAAACTGTCTTTAATTTCGGACGACATAATCATTTACATAAAAAAAAATCCATGACATCAAAAAAAAGTTACTAGAACTGATAAGCAACTTTAGTAAGGTTACAGGACACATATCAATATGTAAAAATTAATTGTATTTCTGTATACTAGCAACAAACAAATGGAAAGACAAAATGACTTCCAATAGCATTAAAAATTAAATATTTAGGAATATATTTGACAAAATACATGTAAGACCCCAGTCCTTAAAACTACACCATTTTGCTATAAAATTAAACATGATAGAATAAATGGAGAGATGCTACGTTCATGGGTCAGAAAACTGACTTTTGTCAAGATGTCAGTTATCCCCAAACTGATCCATAGATTAAAGGCAATCCTAACAAAATTCCAGAAGGCTTTTCTGGTAGAGATTGAGAAGTTTGTTCTAAAATTTACACTGAAATGCAAAGAACTACAAATGGCTAAAACAAATCTGAGAAAGAAGAACAAAGTTGGAGGACTTACACTACCTCATGTCAAGACTTTTATATTGTTATAGTAAAGAAAGAGAGTCAGAACTGGCGTCCAGATAGACAAACAGATCAGTAGGACAGAATAGAGTCCAGAAACAGACACCCACATACATGGTCAACTGATTTTTGACAAAGATTCAAAAACGATTCAGTAGAGAAATGATAGTCTTTTCAACAAATGGTACTGGAACAGTTGGATATCCATATGCAAAAAAGAAAAAAAGAAGCAAAACCTGGAAGAACAAAGAGAATAAGCAGACAAATCCACAATTATAATTAGATATTGTCACACCCCTATCTCAGAAATTCACAAGACAAGTAGGCAGAAAATGAGCAAGGAAATAAAAAAAAAAATTGTACAACTTTTTAAACCAATTGGTTTAATCGAAACTTACAACCTACGACAGTAGAGTCCACTTATTCTCATGTGCAAGTTGAACATTCACCCAGAGAGATCATATGTTAGGTCACAAGTCTCTAACTTTGAAATCATACGGGGTGTATTTTCCTACCACAGAAGAATTAAGTTAGAAGTCAATAATGAAAAGATGGTAGAGAAACTCCAAATATTGGAAACTGGACAACTTGAATCGGAGAAGAAACCGTAAGAGAAATTAGGAAATATTTTGAAATGACTAAATAAAACTCATCAAAACTTGTGGAATGCAGGCAAAGCAGTTCACAAAGGAAATTTTATAGCTTTCAATGCTTATAGGCTGAGACTACAGGTTGTTCCCTGTACTCCTGAATGACTGACTGTAAATCAGAAGTTTCCGTGACCCCTGCTTTGGGTTCTATTAATTGGCCAGATTGGCTCACAGAATTCAGGAAACTTGTTTACACACTAGATTACTGGTTTATTACAAAGGAAATTAAAGGATGTGGATCAGTAGTCAGATGAAGAGATATGTGGGGCAAGATTCTGAACAAAGGAGCTTCTGTCCTCATGGAGTTTGGGGCCCTAGGGTCCAGCACGGTGGCACATGGAAGTGTTCTGGTTCCTGGGAGCTCTCCAACACCCCCCCTTTTTGGTTGTCTTATGGAGGCCTCATTACAAAGACATGATTGATTAAATAATTGACCATTGGTCACTGATTCAACCTCTCGGCCCTCTCCCCCTACCAGAAATTAAACAGTGCAACTGGAAGTTCTAACTCTCCATTCATAATTGGCCCCCCTGGACACCAGTGCCCCATCTTTAGGGGATTTCCAAAAGTCACTTCATTAACATAAACCCAGTTCTGGCGAAAAGGGGCTTGTTATGAATAATGAGACACCTATTTCAGCTTTATGGCTCTGAAGCCATTTCAGGAACTGAGGACCAGAGACTAAATATTATAACAAAAGGTGCTCCCATTGCTCTTTTCTTCCAGGAAATTTCAAGAATTTTGTAAACCAGGGACTGTAGCTGGAAGACCAAAATATATGTTTATTATAAATCACAATCTGTAACAACTTTGCCCCCCAAAAAACTAATTCGTGGCTTATGAAAATATCATAATAAAATATTTAAAATATTATAACAAAATTATGGGATGCCATTAAAGTGGTATTTAGACGTAAATTGCTATGCTTAAATATTTTTTTAAGTCATGAAACATAGAAAAGAGGGAACAATCCTCAAGAAGCTGGAAATGAAATGGTATATTAATTCTAAACATCATGAAAGGAAAGAAATAATAGAAGTAAGAATGGAAATTAATAAAATAATGATGGAGAGGGTGAACAAATCCAAAAGCTGATTCTTTTAAAAAAAAAAATCAATAGAATAGCTAAACTGGGAATATTAATCTAGAAAGAAAGAGAAGAAACACACATAATAAACATCAGAAGTGAATAAGGAGCTTTAACTACAGAAGCATTCGTAACTTAGAACCTCTGAACAGAACACTGACAAGTTTATGCCTATACATGAAAAAAATCTTAGATAAAATGAAAAAAAGTTAGAAAATCCGAGCTGCTAAAATTAACTTCAGAAGATGATAGAAACCCAAATATTTCGCTAACCATTAAATAAATCCAGTCAGTGGTGGAAATTTCTCCCCAGTTGTTCAGCCCCTCCCCACTGCCAACCACCTCCAAATATTTCTAGGTTCAGATGATGATTTAAAGGCAAATTTGTACTAAACCTTGGCTGAGCAGGGTTTATTTATCCAGCGGTTTAAAGACATCATTGCCCCTTTGGTCTCCGTATTTCCTCATGAGAAGTTAACAGCACAGTTAGCTCTCCAGATCCATGTGTTCTTCATCCACTGATCCAACCAAATGCAGATTGGAAATATTTGGAAAAAAATCCAGAGAGTTCCAGAAGCAAAACTATTTACATAGCATTTACATTATGTTAGGTATTACTGACAATCTAGAGATGATTTAAAGTATATGGGAAGCACGAAGATTATAGGCAATTACGATGCCATTTTATACAAGGGACTTGAGCATCTGTGGATGGGTCCTGGAACCAATCTCCCTACGATACCGAGGGGAGACTGGAATTCCTTCTCTCTGTGAAATATGCCATTTTCTTCTGGCTGCTTTCAAGATTTTCTTGGTTTACAGCAGTTATCTTTGTTTACAGCAGTTTGACTATGATGTGATTTTATGTGATTTTCTTCATACTTGTTCTGTCTGGGGTTGTCTGTTCCCTTGCTTATGTTTTGTTTCACTCCTTGTCTATTTCCAGGTTTTAATTTCCATTGCTCTAGCCTTTGTTTCTGACATAGGTTGGGAGCGTCAGGAGATGCAGTGGGGGTAGGAGGCACGTATGGCCCCCTTGGACTCTCTCCTTATTCCTCAGTATGTATCCCATCCCTGTGCCCTGAGGACGTTGTCTACTTAGAAGCGATGGCTCAGTTCAGGTTAACCTGCCCCTTCTTGGGAAACACCACGGCCCGACTGGTACCAGAGGAAGTAATGTGCCCAGGCCTTACCCTTTGTAGTACAACTTTGATGGATTCCTAAACCAAAACTATTCTTGTTTTGGGCAGAATACATTTCAGAGCCATGCCACGAATGCTCTGAAGCATCAAAGAACTGTCAGCCAGGCCCTAGTCAAGGAGAAATAGCTCCCATGTAGTTCAGTGCTGATAAAATCTGGCGGTCCCTGGGAGGAATATGACCTAAGCAGTCCATGGCTTTGCCAAGTTGCCCCCTTAGTCATGAACTCAAAGCCCACCTAAAGCCCTGAATATGGTCCGGGGAACCTCTGCAGCCTGGGTCCTCACCCCACGTTGCCATTTGTAGGCCATAGACCCATTCCAATGATGGGGCTTGGAGTCCAGAGGATTACGTCCTTAGTATTACACCCATAAATCACAGCAAAATTGGAAACAGCCCTGGCAATTCTGGATTGGTTGGTAGATGTTTATCCCAAGATGGCGACACACCCAGCCCTAGCCATGTAGAGTTGCTTTAGGCTTACATAGAGGCTTTTTCTTTAGAAACTTTAAAATGTTCACTAGCCACTATTTGGAATAGCAGGGTTGCCAAGCTCAGTAAGTGTCCTCAGAGGCTGACTTCTTGCATGGAATGTTACCAGGGAATGAAATAGGACAGCCAGTCAGCAGCCAACCCGGCTTCCATTGTCTTATATATCTTCACTCGTAATAAAAACTCACTCTCATAGGAGGAAATCCTGCCATGTGTGACAATATGGATGCACCATGAGGACATAATGCTAAATGAAATAAGCCAGACATAGAAAAGCAAATATGGTATGATCTTACTTATATGTGGAATCTTAAAAAGTCAGAAGGGCAGAGCAGCATGGTGGTTATAGGGGCTGGGATGTGGAGGAAGTGGGAACCTGTTGCTCGAAGGGCACGAACGTTCACCTACGCAGGAAGAATAAGTTCTGGAGATGTAAAGTACAGCATGATGACTGTGGTTAACAATGCTGTATTGTGCACTTGAAATTTACCAAGACAATAGATCTTAAGTATTCTCAGCACATACACAATGGTTACTAGGTGAAGTGATGGATGTGTTAATTAGCTTGATTGTGGAGATCGATTCACAATGTACACTTACATCAAAGTATCACACAGTACTCCTTAAATACACAATTTTTATTTGTCATCAGACCTCAATACTTAGAAAAGATAAAGTTTACTTTTGTGACAACTGCTTGTTATTTCAAGAAAGTGTCATTTTAGTGATGGAGTTTGCTGGCAAAGTTGTTATGCCGAGAAGCCAGGAAAGGTCCTCAATGGGGCTGCCTTTAGGTGGTGGAGAGCAGGCAAGTCTGGGACAGGATGGCGTTGGGGTGAGTTTTTCCCCTGCCTTCCCTGGGGACTTCCTGCAGTGGCTCCCAGCTTGAGCACGACCACATAGTCTGGGTAACTCCCCCCTTTGGGAACTTTTCCCTTCAAGGGTGGGTTGCGGGGTGGGCAGAATGGGAAAAAGTCTCAGCTGCTGCTTAAAACAGCCCAGACAATTAATGGGCCACTCCAGCTGGTGGCCTGAAACAGAGACTGAAATCCTACACTCTTTTTTTTTTAATGATAGAATTGATTTTGGCACACATTTCTGGAGTTACAGTAGTGTTTAAGAAAATGTCCATTTGGGATGTCAAGGACCACTTAGGCATGGCAGAGAGTTGCATGATGCAGGTTTGGAGCAGGGACAACTCCAGAGCTTGCTACGGCAGGGAGGCTAGCTTCTGAGAAATCCATCTCTGGACACCATCTTCCACCCAAAGAGAGTTTCTGGACGAGTGTTACATCTTCCCTGGGCAAACTCAAGGAATTCCTGGTCCACCCAGCCAGGCAGGGGATAGGAGAGATGTCTGCCCTGATCCTGGACCTTTTGACCATCCAAAGATCACGCTGGTGGTCAAAACAACAACAAGAACAAAACAAACCCCAAGTGAGTTTGACAATCCTTGTCCCAGAGCGTCTTACTTCACTTCTGAGTTTCATCGCAGGCTCCACTCCTTCAAAACGCCAGCTTCAAAACCTTTTGCTTTCCCAGCCTTGCTTGTAGGCCTTCCTTGGACACAGCTTGTATTCATTTTCTTTTTCTTCCTACTTTTTGGTCCTTGGATAACACCCAGCCAGATTCAGTCCTAAATGTGCCCCAGCCCTTCCCTGCCATGTTCCCTTCTTTGCCAATGCTCTGTCCAGGCTTCCCAGGACTGGTCTGCAGAGCGTGGTGGGGCATAGTGGGTAAGCACGTGCCAGGAAGGAGGAAATGTGTTTGCAAATGGGGAGGTGGTGATGGCGAGCGAAAGAAACACTGCCACCACGCGCCAACCTCTCCTGAGGTGGGGAGACTGAGTGGCTTCCTCCAGGGGACTGGTGGGCAACAGACCAGCAGGAGGACCAGAGTTCAATTAAGGAATATGGTGATGGGGTATCCTGCAGGGGCTCTGATGGTACCGGCTAGTTTGTCTAGGACATGGTGGGATATCCAGTAGGTCTGTTGGAGGGTCTTAAAGTTCAGCATTGGGGAGGAAACACAGTGTAGTGTGGACGTGAGAGTAAAGATGGAACAGATGATCAGAGGGTCTTGTGTTTAGAAGGCACAGTAGAAGACAACAGGACTGACTGGTACAGGAGGAGATGTCAGGTGACACCTATGACCTGAAGATGCTGGTGGCCCCTGGTGAAAAGTTAACCTCAGTAGCCAGCTATGCAATCTTGGAGGCCTCGGTCTCCAAGGGTCTGGACTGGAGACATATTTAAGTACAAGGTGAGACCAATCTCCCAGAAGGTTTTGCTCAAGTGATTGGTTTTTTTTTTCCCCTTTGTTTTACGAGGGGGAGGTAATTAGGTTTATTTATTTATTTCTATTTGGAGGAGGGACTGGGGATTGAACCCAGGACCTTGGGCATGCTAAGCATGCACTCTACCACTTGAGCTATACCCTCCCCACTGCTCAAGTGACTGGGAGAGTGTTGGGCATCCCTCAGGACACTCATAATGGGTCAATCTGCACGGTGTGCAGTCCCTGAGGAACGGTCCCCCACTGGGCAGGAAGGAGGAAGAGAAGAAATTCCAAGATGGCCAAAGGCAAGAGAAATTGTGTCTCCTCTATACATCTATATAGTGAAAAATGACTTCGTCCAAGACACGCAGTATTTTACCTCTGTACCTTTTCACCCTTGGCGGAATGAAGGCTAGTGAGTGTATCTGTGCAAATTCTTGCCCAAGCAAATGAGTTGGAGGTCTCCGAGGGAACGGGCCTCCATCTGTCATTTCTGGCATTTTAAAAGGGGAATCCACTACGGGTGGGCTGAGCACCCTCTCATCCTCGGAGACGAAGCCAAGTGTTTCCGTTCCAGCATTTTGCTCCCAGATCTTCTCTGGAAGAGTTTGAGACCCTTTTTAGCTTGACTTTCTAATCCTATCTGTCCAATTTTTTTTTTTTAGGAATGAAATGCCTTCTTCAAGCAATAGTTAATACAGAACCACAATACACGAAGCAGAAAAAACTCAGAATCTTAACAGCCAATAAACGTGTTTATTTTATAACTTCACATTTATAACGCTTCACTTTGTTTACTGTGGATACTGGAGAACAGTGAGGCCATGTTCATGGATACAAAAAACACATGAAATCAGGGTGTTATCACTTTGGTTAACAGTATTGAAAAGTATAACTTAGAAAGATAAATGATCACAGAGCGTACCATTTTTTTAAAAGCTTTTCTTACAATCTCAGGATATTCTTCAGTTAAAATTATCCACGATCAGAAAGAATAATTTCTTGTAATCACTAACACTAGTCAACAACTGCTGGAAAATTTATCACAAAGTTAACAGACAAAAAGCACTGAAACTCACCACAAGCGCTAAAACAGGTTCCAATGCGATGCCACAACTTGAATGATAGGTTACATATGTACTTGTGACTGCAGGACTGTTAGAACAACGAAGAGAGTGTGCATTGACCAGACAATAAGCACCGTGAAAAATAATAAAAAAAAGAGCCCCTCAATGTATTGAGGCTTTTCCATGTCCCAGGCATCATGCCAAGTGCTTACAAGGCTTTATGTCTTTGGAGCCTACCAACAACCCTATTCTATCATCCTCCCATTTTGAGGAAAAAACTAAAGTTTAGAGGAGTTAAGCCACTTGTTTATTGTATATTCAGAGCTACCACGATGCTGGACATCAATTGTGTTGGCGCCTTGCAATGGAACGATGCTCATTTATGCTCGAAGCATCCTTTACGTCACAAGAAATGCACGGGCTTGATTTAAACACCTGTGAGGTACTATGGCTTCCTTAATCTATGAAGAATTAAAAAGAGTTTGGATATGTGCTCAGATATCACAAGAGAACCTTTCTTCCAAGGTCTGCACAAAATGAGTCAGTCTGGAAAGAAAAGCCAGCCGGCCGGTAAATGCCAATGTGTTAAACTTTGGATATCAACGTTCCCGTGTCTACCTGTTATTTATTAGAGATTTAAAGAGTTTAAAATACATTTTAAAGATGGAACTGCTAAAAAATCCTTGCAGAACTGCAAAGCACAATTTGAAAATGGCTATCAGGGTGGAGAGAGAATTAGCAAGAGTCAGAGAGGACTGGACTTCTGTCCGGCCTCTGCCACCTGCTAGCATTTTGATGTTGAGCAGACCAGTAACCCTGAACCTGTTTCTTCCTCTTTCCAAATGAGCCCCATTACTGCACACGGGGGATGTCCACATGACATGAGATGGGCCTAAAACACCGTGCACAGAGCAGGCCCTCAGTAACGGCCAGCTCTTTCCTGCTCCTCTGCCCTTGGTTGCCACTAAAAATCCTTCTCTCTAACCAGACTGAATCCAAACACGGATCCCCTGCGCATCCCCACTCTTCAGCGGGCCCTCCGGTGATGTCTACCTTTGCTGAGGATGCCTCTCCCACGGGACCTCTGTGTCCTCGGGGGCCTAACACAGCGCCTGGAACCGGCTATCCAACACCCAGCAGAGAAGCAATAAGTGCTTCCCAAGTAAGGAAAGAGAGAAACCTGCGATGCAGATGTTAGTACTCATCTGCCATCAGCACTTCTCTTGGCACCGCGAACTCTTTTACGCGGAAGGCTATTTCGCTTTCACGTGCGGAGGCCGCCGCCTCCTTCCTGAGCCTCTGCGGTTCTCCCAGAGCCCGGCCAGGCGCATAAGTTTATCACCCTTAGCTCTTTTGAACACTGTCTCACGCTGCTCCGACCTAGGAGAGAACCTGCTGATTTGACAAAGGACAACAATTGCCAAGTCAAAGAGCTTGGGTTTTTAAATAGATGGCCAAAGTGATAATTTTCTCACATTTATTTCTTTCTTCTGTGGGATGGGTAACTTGGCTCTATTGGGGGGTATTTAGAGGAAACCTGGTCCAGATTTCTTTAGGTTTATTCTCTCGTATTTGGAATTCAATCTTTTGTTTACTAATAATCTATGTAGGGTCCAAGAAACGCTCTGACATTCTCTTTTTTCTTTTTTTTTTTTTTTTTCTTAAAAGAATCAAGACCTGGCTGGAATGCCTTGCTTTCAACTGTGTACGTTAGAGAAAAAAAGACCGCAAGGTCTTAGCCTGGTAAAGTGATGTCCCCCCGTCCGGGACCATGGGTCCCCTTTGGAGTTGGGTTTTAGTCATCTGCTTCGTGATCCCAGTGTCCATAGCCGTCCCCATCCTCCGGCTCCTCAACATTCTCGTTTTCGAAAGAGGCCTCCTCCTCCTCCTCTTGGCGGATGACCTTCATGAGCTCCAGGAAGCTGGGGGGTGGGCCCTGATCCTTCAGTGCCCTCAGCCTGCACCAGAGGATTTCGCTAAGGCTCGCCCCAGCCATGACCTGCTCCAAGCGGACCTGGTCGGCGATGCTCCGCGGGATGGCCCGCTTCTCCACCGCCCTGCGCAGCAGGGTTTCCAGCCGCAACACGTAGGCGGAGACCTTCTCTCCTTCCTCCTGATAGGACTTCAAGTATTTCACCTGTGAGGTCCTGCGACTCTCCAGGCTCCCGAACACTTGCTTAAATGCCTCCAGGCACGCTTCCGCACTTATGGACGGATTGTCTGCCTGGACTATGTGCATGAGGTCCAGGGCCGGGCCGCGAAGGCTTTCCATCAACCATCGTTTCTTTTCTGCCTCTGCTACCGGCCACTCTGTGACTATCTCAGTGGCCTGTTCCAACCAGATTTCAAAGGGCTCTTCCTCGGGGGCGGGCGCGGCGCTCCCTGAGAACACTCTCAGCTTCCGGTATCTCATTGGGAGTAGCGGCTGAGGGGCGTGGGCGAGTGCCTGTCCCAACAAATGGGCCAGGAACCCCGGTGACGCGCAGGGTGCCGTGGCTGGAGACACGCCCTCGTGCCCAAGCGCTCGGAACATTCCCGAGATTGTCTGCCCCTCTTTTTCTAGAAAGAGGTTCAGCCTTTGAAGAAATTCAATGTCCTGGTTAGGGGTCTTAAAGATCACTTTCCAGATACCCCCCTTTCCCTGAACCTCGCTGGGGATCGCGGAGACATCAGTGTCCTCCAGAAGCTCTAATAACACAGCATTGGCATTCTCCTGCTTCCTGAATATTTTGCCAAGCAGTCGATACCTGCCCAGAGACTTTAAAGCCTCCTGGAGAGTCTTTTGAATCTCGGTCTCATCACAGTCCACTGGTATCCCCATAACCATCAGTGACTTCTGATCATCCACACTCACGATCCTACACCAGTCCTCCAACAGTGCCAGCGCCATTGTCCCAAATATTAACTCGATCTGACTCTACGGGTACCGATTAGTTTGTGGGGCAGAAAGACACTGCCTTAGAACTGAGACTATCCTGGATGAGCTTCTAAACGTTATAACACACCAATGACTGGGTCCTGGGTCAGGTCGCTCCAATAGCAGCTGTCTCAAAATCTTCTGGACCAATCACCCTCACTGCCCGGCCGCAAGGATTCGGCACTTTGTGTTAGGTGTCCAGACCTGACCCCAGTTCTGACAGCACCACTGTCTGTGGTTCTGCAGCCTTGAAGCTGCGGTTTCTCTCCCGCAGCCTCGTAGTGGTGCTGCCCACCCCCGCTCCCCGCCAAATGCACGTAGGACAGCTGCTTTCACCGCCCTCCGGGTCTCTGTCACCTCACCTCTCTTTAGACGGTGGGGAGACACCTCCACTCTGGCACCCGGAACTCCTGGAGGGCAATCTCCCAGCAGAGTGGCTTGGACTCCTGAGGAAACAAAGGTCAGTTTTACCACACTGCCCTCTCCTTCCCAGGAAGCACCTCGACCTGGTTAGGGGGTGGGAGGAGGGGCAGACCAGGGATTCTGCCTCACAGAGGATTTGCGTCTGGTCCACTCTGTCAGGTCTCTTCTCTGCTTATAGTGCCTTTCTTGTTCTCTTGGGGACCTCCTGCAATCTGGCTTCCCCATCATCTGCTCATCAGGCATACCAGTTAATGGAGCCCCCGTTGGTGGACAGAGCTTTCCCTTGTGAAGAATGAAATCAGGAGCCGTGGCTAGATAGATACCTGTTTACACGTTCCAGAATGTTCCATGACAGTCCAGCAGCTTATATATTCAGCTTCTAGCACAGGCAGATGTCACCCAACTCCACCCAAGTGTGTGTCCGGGTGTCTCTTAGCTCCAGCCAAGCCAAGCTGCCTGTATAAATATAATAATAGTATATTTTTACGGCTTGATAGTAACCAATGTGAAGACTGTTGATGCACTTGTTCAAAAACATGGCAGTCCATCACAATTTAATTAAATCTACTAAACAATATTAAGTGGCTTCCTCTCTTTGATTATAAAATCCAGTTAGAAATCACTCAAACATTTAAAACCAACTTAATATAGGTTTAACAATATAATTTTTATAATGTACTTTAATATAGGTACAACAATTTAATAGAAGTTTAACAAATTAAACAAAAAAATTGCAGAGCCAGATAAACAAATCTTGTAATTATGAATGAATTCTCTTTTGCAGTGCCTGGTCAGGCTTTAAAAATGCACAACTAGGAATGTCTTTTGCTATTAAGTTAGTGACATGATACTTTCTTCATAGCAGTTGAACTTGAATGGGTCATTTGAGGACAGAGGAAAAGAGAGGAGAGCTGGTGGAGACCAGGTAACATAAAAAGGGAAGCGCGCCTGTCTATCTCCCCGTTGTTGTCATGGAGAGTGTGTTAAGGGGCTGTGACCATTCTCCCCCAGGCCTGAAATTCTCCATCAGTCCAAATGGGGTCCATATGCCACAGATGCCAACCTGCAGCTGTAGCGACAGCTGCTCCCGCTGCAGTCACATATCCCCAGTCCTTCTGGAAGGCACCGAAAGCAGGTTGAATGCCAGAGGGCGGGGAGGGCAAAATGCTGGCTCATGTCTCCGCCCAGCAGCCCCAGGGATCTGAGTCCAGTGACATCTCCATGCCTCATGTTCCTCTTCTAAGATATGGGAGTGACCTTCCTCCCCAGGATAGAATTTAGAGGTGACATGAGATGTAAAAAGGCATCGAATACCCGGGAAGAAACATCTCTAATGTCCACATAATAACTGTCCTGCTGAAATTAGGCTACTTTGGGGTGGCTTCTTCCTCCAAAGGCCATCTCTACCTGCAGTGCAACCTTCAAATAAAAAGATGGCAAGTGAAACATCTCTGATACACAATAAGGCCACAGGTGGAAATATATGGATATTGGGTGCGGTGGGGGGGGGAGTGAAAAATCTTGTCTTTTCTCACATAAAGATGGGATGAGTTGGAAAAGGAACCAGACTTTCAGGTGGAAGACCCCCCCCCCCACTGGAATTGTTGGATGGTTTAACTAGATAGTCACCTTGGGCAAAGCACCTTAATCTCTAAATCTGTTTCCTACATTGGAACCTTGGAAAGTGGTGATAACGAAGCACTCATTTCATGGGGCTGCCGGGAGTAGGAAAGGATGTAATTCGTGAGGATGTGCTTTATTCAAATGGCATTAAGTCCTACTGCCTGCCTCTGGTTCTCTCTGCCCTGCACACGCATATCCATCTCTCTCCTCCCTCCTCCTCTCCTCATCCGGAGACGCCTTCTCATCTATCATGGTGGGCTTACTTTCAACCTGACACCGGTTGGCCTCCAAATTTAACTCCATTCACCAAATTATCCCTCACAATTGGGGCGCGGGAGGATGTCCGCATTGAATCCGTCCAGGGGCAAGGGCTGACAAGGGGACCGAATCCTTGGTTACTCTGCCTGGAGCGATGCTCCGTTGGTAGTGTCTCAGTCCAAACCCACCTTGGTTACTGAGCATGCTCAGAGCTCCTTCTGGAGCCGCCAAAGGATGGACATCATTTCTACAGGATTTTGCCACTATGGAGAGAAGGGCGGGGCTGTCCATCATGGGCAGGGACTGTTACATGGAAAAGACGCGGGGATAGGCGAAAGCAATGAAGGGTCCTCAGCGAACGTGTTACTGGCATACATCAAAATGCCCCCTGGATGCCGAACCACCCGGCTGTGGCTAGTCAACTCGCGCATACACACCAAGTCCTCATAATCTTTCTGCTGCGTGGCCTCACACCATTCAAGGCACTCATCCCAGTCAGCATCGCATCTCCTTACCCTGCACGGGACGCGCGCGCACTAACGTCGCGGGCACGCGGCGTCTGCCAACCTAGGAAACCCCGCGGCTCTGGCGCAGTGCGCAACGGGGGCGGGGGAACGAGGCGGGGCGCCCAGGAAGCCCAGCAGTGCTGGAGATTTGGGGAGTGGGCTTCAATGTGTGTCCTTCCCCCTGCTTTGGGGGTGAGAGGAAGATACCAGATGAAGACATTCCACTGGCCCCTTCCTGGCGCAGTGGCGCCCTTAGGGTACATGACGCCCTTGGGCAATATAACCGGTCTGCACCCTTTCTCACTATGCACCTAAGTTGCGTGTTGATCTGAAATTTGCAGACTTCACTCTGCTACACTCCCATGAGCTGTAGACTGTCTCCTCTACACCACGCCTCTGCGTTTCTCCCCGCCATTCTGCGCGCTCCCCACCACTGTGGGTGCAAGTGAGAACCTTGTTTCAGCCTCTGCTCCTAGTAGCCCAAGGTCCGTGGGTTTGGTGTCCCGCGCCTCGTATGGCCCCACTGTCCGCACGGCCTGCGCCACACCTTCCCCATCCTCGGCGCCGCCCCGTTCCCCTTCCCCCGGGTGTCCTGGCGCCTGCCACTTGGTGCCCCTTTCCGCATCCATCAGCCCTCATCGCAGGTAAGGGGCAGGGAACCCTCTCCACGGTGGGCCCTCGCCGCAGGCCAGACTCCGCAATGCGGTGGGGAAGAGGCGTCTGGCATGTGGGGGAGAGGGGCGCGGGGGCCAGGGGCTGCGCCCTCCGATCTTCGCCCCCGCGTGCCCTGCCCCATACTTACCCCGGCGCGCCAAGAGCGGTCAGCGGGCCCTCAGCTCCGCATCCATTAGCCAGTGGTCTGGCCGCTTCACTTCCGGAGTGCGGGGCTCCCGGCGGCGCGGCCCTCCCCAGCCTCCCCGCCGCTGCGCTCCCCTCCCCGGCGCCGCGCCCCGCCCCCGCCCCGCCCGCTTCTCCCTCCTCCCGCCGCTGCCGGGAACTGGCAGCCTCTCGGCTCCCGCTGCCGCAGCGTCCGCCTTTCCAGATCCAACTTCGCTGCTCGCCCGAGCTCGTGCGGCGGCGGGGGGCGTGGGCAGGGAGGGGAGAAAGCGGGGTCAGGGGGAGGGACCAGGAGGGGTGCGTCTCTCGCTCGCCATCCCTCCTTCCTTTCTGTACACCTTGCGGTAGGCAGAGAGCGGCCGCCGCGGCAGCAGCCGGTGGGTTTTGTGCATAGAGACAGGCAGACTTAGGGACCGGCAGACGGACAGACGGACAGAGAGGACCCTCCCCAAGCCGCCACGCCATGGCCGAGAGGAAGCAATCCGGGAAGGCAGCAGAGGACGAAGAGGTCCCTGCCTTTTTTAAAAACCTGGGCTCAGGCAGCCCCAAACCCCGGCAGAAATTCTGTGGCATGTTCTGCCCAGTGGAAGGGTCCTCGGAAAACAAGACCATCGACTTTGACTCGCTGTCCGTGGGCCGGGGCTCGGGGCAGGTGGTGGCTCAGCAGCGGGACGTCGCCCACTTGGGCCCGGACCCGCAGCCGCCGTACTCCCGGCAGGGCCGGCGCACAGGCGGGGAGCCATCTGTTGAATCGGGCCGGAAGGTGGAGATCCGGCGGGCCTCGGGCAAGGAAGCCCTGCAGAACATCAACGACCAGGTTGGTATGGGGGCGGGGGGCGGTGTTTGAGACAGAGGACGCTGCGTGAGGATCGCCCCTTCCTTGTCCCTCTACCAGCTCGGTGGAGAACCGAGAATCCCGGCTTGCCCACTGTTCTGCCCCGCCTCGAATGTCGTCTCCCTGCATGTGCACACGCACCCCACCCTGCCCGCCCCTTCTCCGTGAAGGGTGCTGAGAGGCTCTGGCTCGGCAGTGGGCGGCTTTGCGCCCACAAAGGCTGCCCGCGCCTTCCAGGGCCTGGGAGGTAAAGGATGGACCTATCCCCGGCTGGGGGAGTCGGGTAGGGGGTCTCATGGTTGGAGAGGGGGATGGGCCGCGGCTCCATTCTTCTTAAATCCTCCGGGGCGGCTTCCGATTGCAGCTGTGGCTGGCTGCCCCACCCTTTTTTGATGCAGCTCAGAGCGTAGAGTGGAGGGTTCGCAGGAAGGTCAGCGGGCTCCCCGGGGGTCGGGAGGGGCGGGGGCCTCGACGGCCGCTCCCCGCCGCGCCCTGCGCGCTCTCCCAGAGCATCCCCTCTGGCGCCCTCCGCGCTCGCGTCCGGAGCTCGAAGGCCAGGACCATGGTCAGCGCCTCCCCGCACTGCCTGGGAGAATCTCTCTCATCACCCTGACTCCCGCTCACAGCGTGAGAAGAACCAGGGAGGCGTTGGAGTCACGCGAGGAACCGCGACGCTCCTAAATAACCCGTGTGGAGACCAAAGTTCCGCTAAGTATCTCAGCAAGGGCTTCCCACAGCGCTCCCCCCGCCACTCTCTGGGAAGGGCTTTGGGGATGAGGACTAAGTGGATCATATTCAAAGGGTTAAAAGAAAAGAAAAGAAAAAGGAAAATCCCTCACGTTTTGAATAGACGGCCATAGGTGGACTAGACCCCCTATAATGTGTTAGTGGGGAAACAAAGACCAGTTTGGTAAGCCTGATTTCAGAAGATGTTTGGCATCTTCGGCAGATATGTACAGTGCGCATTTCAAGTGCAATAGTCTTCTCACACCATGTGTTTTTTTTTTTTTTCCTTTATCAGGGTGACCTTCATACTCGTGCAGTTTTTTCCCAGTCTTAATTTCTCAACTGATAAATTACAGTGTGAGAGGTTTCAACCCTTGTTTTTGATTTTTTTCCCCATGCCCATTGGTGAAGATGAGAAATCTCCAATGATTGATTATTTATTGACTACCTCTTTTGTGCCTTGTTTTCTGGGTAGGGTGAAGGTTAGCTATAAAAAGTTCAGGGTCATTTCTTCTTAAGGGTCTTCCAGAGTAGCTGGGAGTGGTCTGTACATATTCAATGAGTGATAACAAGCATTTATTGGACATTCAGGTTGTATGCTTACAGTGAACCCATCAGAGAACAGCTAAGGATTGGTGATAATGGTCTGGACATGTTACTATTTCCTGATGTGGCACAGAGTTTTTCACCTTTTGACTTGTATAAGACCAGTTCTAGGAGAGAGAAACCATTTGCTGTCATTTTCAAGTGACAACTAATTACTTACTTGACTCCTCCTCCCCCATCCCTGTCCTCTGATTTATTCACATGTGCATGTGTAAAGGGGGACCTGATATCCATATTTCACTATGAATCAACCAGGAGAACTTAATACAAAAACTCCATTTGTTCCAAGTGATCAGACAATTAAACCAAAAGTTTCTATAATGTAGCTTATCCTGAAAGCTGAGTGAGTGTGAAATACTTCCCTATATAAACATATAGGTGAGAGTCAGACCATGATCATATAACATCATGGGTGTGTGATGTTCATCTTCATCTAGTTGTGATGATAACTCTAATGTCCTAAAGGGAGCAGGAAAATGCCTTGAGATAAGGAAGGGATCGTTTAAAAACTGGCAGATCAGGGCGCAGAGGTTGAGAGTGGCCATCCCTATGATAATGGCAGTGAATTAAAACCCAGGGGGTTTGAGAGGCAAAGTTTCACTGGGTTCAGTAACACATCATTTTTCCTGTCCGTTTAGAAGCTTAGCTGTTTGATCATCAGAGCTACCTATTTGAACACTCTCTGAATTTAACAGAAATTCTAAATTGTAAACCTAGGGCACATGGAGTGGAAGATTTGAAGAGGAAATACCTAACAAATACGCAAGGCAATTTCAGCCCCTGGAAACCCACGTTTGCCTTAGGTGCCCAGTTATTAGTAGCAGAGGGTGATTCTGGCTTGATCTTTTGGCAGCCTTCCCTGAATTTTATTTTCAAAGTTGCCTTATCACATAAGGGCTGTTCATATGGGATTTTTTTCATTTGTGACTAACAGCATTTACCAGGATCAGTACTTAGAGTGTTTGAAGATTTCATGTCCATGCAAGAGAGAAGAGGCATCTGAGGGTGCGTGTGTATGTATATAACAATGCTGATTCCCCAAAGCATGGTTGGGCCCACCACTTTGACTGAATCAAGTAGCCATTACTTAGTTTTCAGCTAATGAGTGGGGTGACTACCAGCATCTCATGCATCTGAAGCCCTGGAACAGAGAGAGGTGGAGGAGAAGTAGAGGGAGTGGATCCCCGGGCCCCTGACTCTCCTCCCTGAATCTGTATAGGTGTCATTAATGTATGGTCAGAAGTGGCTTTGTTCACCTGTCACTCTAGCAGTCCTGCTGTTCTAGCAAGGCTTTGGGAAGGGAGGGTACTGGGCTTCTTAGCGTGGATACCACATGGCTTATGGGAGATGAGGGGAGGTTGAGTGTCTGCATTTGCATTTGCAGGTTTGAGCAAATCGGCACCAGAAAGCAATGGGTGTGGCTTGGACTAGGATGGTAGATTATGGTGAAAGGAAAGAGCCTGTGTAGTGAATGAGAATAAGGAAAGCTACCTCATTACTCTCTTTTTCCTTTGTGTCCTTAGGGACGTTCACCTTGGGCAGCAGGGAGGTTAAGTTGATTACCACCCATGAAGGACTCTGAGTCTCTTGAAATAGAGAGCAGAGGGCGGTCTAGTTGACCTCATTCTCCTTGTCAATGCCCAGGGGTGCCTCAGCCTTTCCCCATCTTCCCAGGAATTCCCTCCATCCTGCCTCACACAGGGTTTAGCCAGAACCAGCAGTTTAGCCAGGGATACTGGATCATAAGCATCCCTTCCAAAGGGGCTTCCAGGCTCTTTTCCCAGCAGCAAAGAACCTATGCAAACTAGAGTGTCGGGGGGTGAGTCTCCATTTCCCTGGGGTAGGTGTCAGTGAGTGAATTATACAAGAGAGCTGCTGAACTTGACCAAATCCCCAGATCTTTAAAATGCTTTCTGATATTCCCTTCCATGCTGCGTCCCCATCCCCTTCCCCCATGCTGATTGTCTCCCAGCCCTGGGTGCCCAGTGACTCTGTTGCCCTCTCACTGTTCAGTGCCACCCCTACACCACCCTGATAGTGATGCTCTTTTTAGATTTTTTTCTCAAAAAGCAATGAGTTCTGAAATCACTCTCTTCCCTCTTGCCCTCCTTTCTCCTGTTCAGAATCTCTTCCTTGTATTAATCTTAGCTAGAGCGAAATCTCAGTGATTGAAGGCGTTCATCTCTTATGTGAATAACTGATACACAAGTTGTCCCCAGAGATACTTGTTTGATAATAGACTAGCCTGTTCAACAAAATGGATGTCTACTTAGTGGAATGTGTGATACAGATTTGGCTGGGAGCCTAGAACAAGGGCATTAATTTGATACTTTAGAGGCCACATTGTTTCAAAGGGGGAGACACAAATATGAACATTTGTGTGTCCAAGATTTCAGAAAACCTCAGACCCACCTGGGTTCCAAGGGAGAAGGGTGCTTGGGGAGGAGAAGGAAGTGGTGATGACCCCTAGTTACTGGTTGCTCTTGATTTCCCAAATGATCATATAATTAGTTAAAATTTAAAGCGTAATTGTGGTAAAATACACAGAACATAAAATTTACCTTCTTGACCATTTCTAAATGTACAGTTCTGTAGTGTTAAATATGTTTATCCTCTTGTGCAACCGATCTCCAGAATTTTTTTGTCTTGCAAAACTGAAACTCTGTGCCCATTAAGCCATTAACTCCCCGTTCCGCCTCCCTCCCACCCTGACAACCACCATTCTGCTTTCTATGTCTACGACTTTGACTGCTCTAGGTGCTTCATGTAAGTGGCATCATATGGCATTTGTCCTTTTGTGACTGGCTTATGTCCCTTAGCATAATGTCCTTGAAGTTCGTCTATGCTATAATATCTGACAAGATTTCTTCATTTTTTTTTTAAAAGGAAAAAAAAAAACTTTTTTCTGGGGGAGAGGTATTTATTTATTTATTTAGTGGAGGTGCTGGGGATTGAACCCAGGACCTCGTGCACACTAAGCATGAACTCTACCACTGAGCTACACCCTCCCTCTGAGATTTCTTTCTTTTTAAAGGCTACATAATATTCCTATAATTAGTTAAGTTTTCACAAGTTATTTATTGATGATTGAAAACTTTATTAATGAAGTAATAGATCTGCAATGAATTAATCATGAGAGGAAGTAAGAATCACATTTTGGATGAGAAAGACTCCCTCAGCTTGGGGACCCAGGCTTGAGTAGGAGAAAACTCTTACCAGCTTGACAGCCTCTACCATCTTCCCCTCTTGTCGCTCAAGGGTGGAGGGGAGAATCGCTGTCATTGAACCTCTAGTGACATCTGACCATGACCTCTTTCTTGAACGTGGCATGGTTCACTTGTGGGCCATGGAAATCAGGCATGGGCTGGGCATTTTCCCACCCTTGGGAGAGACAAGCTAGGTAATCTTGTGGGTCCTTTGGTGCCAGCGTCCTTCTCTACTTCTCTGAGAAAGAAGGGAAAGTCAGAGTTGGTCACGGATTCACATGATGCTAGTACTGAATGTCCGGGCTGGAGAGAGACCTAACGGTTGTTTAACCCCTCACTTTAGAGGTGGAGACAGTGATGCCCAGAAAGTCAGTGCTTCATCCATAGAACTCAGGTGACAGTCCCACCACTAGGATGAAGGCCTCTCATGCTGAGTCCTATGCCAATAAAACCTTGTTACTTACACAGCACTCCCAAGGTCTTGCTATTTACTAAGTGCATGAACCAGGATTTGAACCAAGGTTTCCTGATGCAGTCCCACGTTTCGTGCAAGACACAATTTTGTGGCTCAGTTCCAATGCAGAGATAGCTAGTAAACTTAAAGGTACAATTTAGTTTTGTAGGTGAAATATTTCGTATCCCGTGAAACTTCGTATATTCTATGGGGTAGGCCCTATGCTAAACACTTCCTATGCATTATCTTATTAATGCTGAGACAGCTCTGTTAAGTAGGTGATACTGTTATCCTTATTTTGTAAAAGAAATATCTGAAGGTAAAAGAAACTTACAAAGCAACTTGCTAACTAAAAGCCAGAGGCAGAATTTGAACCCAGGTGTACGTGACAAAGGGGCATCTTAATCACTGTGATGTACTGGATTGCTTTTTATATTAATTATGCTTTTCTCATTTTATCTCCAAAGAATTAAGTATTGCAAAAATAGTTCTGAGTAGTTCTGAGTACCTACTTTTTTTGTTTCTGTTTTGCAATGTACTCTTTGAAGCCATTTATAAAAGAGACCATTGATCTGTCTTTATGGATGTGACCTACGCTGCTGATATTCTGTCTTTCATTCTTTTTTTTAAACCCAAGACATGGCTTCAAATATCCCTGGGACAGAGGCCAACTCTGACAGTATGAATGACATGCTTGTCTCAGATTAGAGCAATGTGAGGACAAAGTGATTTTCCCACTTGATATAAATCATGAACTACAAGCAAATAATGAGGAAGTCAATAAAAGCTTTGGCAGGAGGGCTGGTGGACCCTTGAGTGGGGTTGGTTGGCACTCATAGCCACGGCTGGAAGCATAGATCAAGAGCTGGGCACAAACAGTGCCTTGAAGGGAAAGCATCCGGGCTTGAAGGTGGCTTGGGGTTAGTTTTTGAGACATACAAACAGCTTGCCTGGACTCTGATTCCAGGGCAGCTCCCTGGTGGAAAGATCTCTGGGCTAGGAGTCAGGGAGCCCAGCTTGTAGTCCTGGCTTTGTCTTCATGAGCCGTGCCACCTGCATGGCCGTCTACCTGGGGCTGTCATCAGGCTGGTCCTTAATCTCTCAGGCTCCTTCTCTCATTCCCACTAAGGGCTCTGAAAGAAAGCTGCTGTCCCTGGCTGGTTTTCTTGTTTTTCATTTTTTTTTTAGTAGCAGTAAAATTCACATGACAAAATTCTTACTTTAATCATTTTAAAGTCTACAATTCAGTGGCATTTAGTGCATTCACACTGTTGTGCAACCATCACTGCTGTCTAATTCCAGACCATTTTCACCACTCCAAAGAGAAATCCTCTATCTACAAAGCAGTCACTTCTCAACCTCCCCTCACCCCAGCCTGTGGCACCCCTGAATCTACTTTCCTTCTCCATGGATTTGCCTGCTCTGGGCACTTCACATAAATGGAATCACACAATATGTGGCCTTTTGTGTCTGGCTTCTTGTACTTAGTGTAGTATTTTCAAGATTCATCCACATTGTAGCGCGTATCAGCGCTTCATCCTGAGCGACATTCCACCATTGCCGTGGACCACGCTTGTGTATCAGTGCATCAGTTGAGGGACACTTGGGTTATTTCCACTTTTTGGCTATTATGAGTAATACTATTATTAATATTCTTTTGCAAGCTTTTGTTTGAACATATGTTTTTGGTCCTCTTGGGTGTGTACCTAGGGGTGGACTTGTTAGGTCATATGGTAATTCTAGGTTTGGCTTTTGGAGGAACCACCAAACTGTTTTCCACAAGGGCTGCACCATTTTACATCCCCACCAGCAGCATCCAAGGGTTTCAATTTCTGCACATCCTCCACAACACCTGTTATTTTCCCTGTTTTGATTATAACCATCCGAGGGGGTGTGTAAAGTGGTATGCCATTGTGGTTTTGATTTGCATTTCCCTAATGAGTGATGACATTAAGCACTTTCCGTGTGCTTGCTGTCATTTGTATATCTTTGGAGAAATGTCTGTTCAAATCTTTTGCCCATTTGAAAATTGAGTTGTTCGTCTTTATGTTGTTGAGCTGTTCTTTTATATATATATATATATAGTCTGGATACTAGCCCCTTATTAGATAAAAGTTTGCAAATATCCTTTCCCATTCTGTTGGTGTCTATTCACTTTTCGATTGTGTCCTCTGATGCACCAAAGGTTTAATTTCAATGAAGCCCGATTTATCTATCTTTTCTTTTGTTTCTTATGCTTTTGATGTTATATTATCTCTGGCTGTTCTCAAAACTGCTGGATCACTGAAATCTGGCAAAGAAGTCCAGGGTCTCATTTCCTAGAATCAAATTCATATAACTAAATTCTGTTGTTTTAAGGGAGCTTTGAAATTCACTTAGAATTGTATTTGCGATAGCTCAGCATTCTTGAGTGTTTCCTGCACTGCATAGGTCTGGCCTTTCTGTCTCATCATCCTGTTCATATAAAGAAAACACTTGTGTGTGTGTGTGTGTGTGTGTGTTCACACATATATGTGGCTTTATTTATTTATTTATTTATTTATTTAATTATTTAATTATTTAATTATTTATTTATTTTAATGAAGTTGAAAATTTGTTTTCCAAACCAGTGATTTGGGAGTGGTAGGGATGGTTCTCAGGAGGACAGTGACTAACAAGATGAATTTAGGAAAAATAACTTTGCGAAATGAATTGAATTCAATTTTTATCTTGTTCTATTTTTAAGAAATAACGTGACAGAGTACTATGTTCGTTGTAGTCTACACTGACATGGAACTTTTTTAGAAAAAGAAATCACTGGCAACCTTTTTAGCTAGAAATGACTACTGACAGCATTTTGTGTATTGTTTTCCCCAGTCTTTATATTCCTACCAAAAATGAATGAGAAATACTGTGTTTCAGCCTCCCTGACATCACTGGGTATTATAATTCTTATAAGTATCCCCAAATTTATAGGTGACAAGTAGTATCTAGCTTTTTGCCAATTTTCCTGCTAATGTGTTCATGTTTTAAACACTGATTTATAAAAATTCCATGTAAAATGGATGCATTTTTAAATCTCTTGTTACACGTTTTTCCCTAGTTTAGCATCTGATTTTTTATAGCCTTTATTTTTTGACATCCAAATTTAAATTTTACATAGTTAAGTCAGTTCATCTTTTCTGACTTTTTTTTGTCTTTCAGGATTATTACTTATTTATAAAGAAAATTTAAAACCTTTTTAGGTTTTGTGTTTATTTATATTTAAATCTGGCACTTAATTTTTGTCTATAAATTGAATAAGGTATAACTTAATTTTCCAAATAATTAGCTAGTTGTTCTAATGGAATTTATTGAATAATTGATGTTTTTCCACTTATTTTTTTTTAACATTTTTTATTGAGTAATAGTCATTTTACAATGTTGTGTCAAATTCTAGTGTAGAGCACAATTTTTCAGTTATATATGAACACATATATATTCATTGTAACATTTTTTTTCACTATGAGCTACCACAAGATCTTGTTTATATTTCCCTGTGCTATACAGTATAATCATGTTTATCTATTTTGCATTTTAAAATCTCAGTCTGTCCCTTCCCACCCCCCGCCCCCTTGGCAACCACAAGTTTGTATCTATGTCTATGAGTCTGTTTCTGTTTTGTATTTCTGTTTTGTTTCATTTTGTTTTGTTTTGCTTTTAGATTCCTCATATGAGCGATCTCATATGGTATTTTTCTTTCTCTTTCTGGCTTACTTCACTTAGAATGACATTCTCCAGGAATATCCATGTTGCTGCAAATGGTGTTATGTTGTCGGTTTTTATGGCTGAATAGTATTCCATCGTATAAATATACCACATCTTCTTTACTCAGTCACCTGTTGATGGACATTTAAGCTGTTTCCATGTCTTGGCTATTGTAAATAGTGCTGCTATGAACATTGGGGTGCAGGTGTCTTTTTGAAGTAGGGTTCCTTCTGGATTTATACCCAGGAGCAGGATTCCTGGGTCATATGGTAAGTCTATTCCTAGTCTTTTGAGGAATCTGCATACTGTTTTCCACAATGGCTTTCCTTGCTTCCCTCTCCCACTCTTAATGATTTAGATGTCTTCTTTTACAATTTTGTGTTTATTCTTTTTGTAATTCATGGCAGTTATCTCCTTTCCAGTTATGAGTTTCTCATTTTTGTAGCATCCTGCTTCTTTTCTATTTAGAGTAGACCTGTCAATATTTCTTTTAGCATGGGTTTAGCACGTCTCAGGCTGGGTGTCGTGGGGACCCTTTGTGCCCGTTTAACTCAGTTCTGTCAGTCAAGGGGTGCTCAGGGCAGATCTGAGCCTCGGAGGCTCCCCCTTCATCCCGCCGGCCTCTCCGTTGGAGGGGGGAGACCCAGCGAACGAGCGCCAGTCCTCCTCTGCCGCTCCCTCCCCGCGGGATCGATCCCGCACTGTTTTGCTTTTTCTTTCTTTTTTCCTTTTTTCCTACCAGATTTTTGGCGTCTTTGTCTTTCAAAGAGGGCGATGTTCTGTCGGAGTTCGGCAGGTGCTCTTGTTGGCTGAATGGGTCCGTAGATGTGAGTTTTGGTGTATTTGTGGGAGAGGGTGAGATACAAGCTTCCTTCTACTCTGCCATCTTGTTTCTCTCTCCACTTATTTTTTATATACTCAACTTCTTATATATATATGCATGGGTTTTGGCTTCCTACTCTGTTTCATTGATCTGCCTTACTAATTTCGTAGTGGTTCAATACCGCTTTAATTCCTGTAACTTTTATTTTGAGGTATAGTTGATTTATAATATTACTTTAGTGTCAGGTGTATGACACAGTGATTCAGAATTTTTATAGATTATACTCCAATTATACTTATAAAATATTGGCTATATTTCCTGTTCTGTACAATAGATCCTTACACTGTAACTTCAATATTTTTATTTTTCTTCATTTTTTCCACCATTCAACTGTATTTTCCATGAAAGACATTTTCAGTTACAGAAACCTGATATGATTTTTACCAGAATTATATTAAATTTATATATTGAATTATAAGAAATTTTCCTTTTTAAGGTAGTAAGCCTTTCTACCTCAGTTTACAGTATGTCCTGCCATTTTTTCAGGTATTTTGTTGTATTCCTCTGAAATTTTTTTGTTACAGATTTTGTTGCTATTGTAAATGGGAAATTTCCCCATCATATTTTGTAGTTTACATTCTGGGTGGCTCTTGAGTTTCACATTAATTAATAATATGATTTTATTATTATATTTATATATGATTGCTTTATTGAACTCACTTTAGGTTCTCAGTTGACATTGTTCAGCTGATCCTCTTGGAGCAGTTTAATTATCTAATATTACTTTTATGTCTCTTTCTCGCCAATTCCTTTATTTATTGTTTCTATTCCTGGTCTCATTACATTGCTTGAACCCCTAGAACCATGTTGGATAATGGTGGTTACAGTAGGGTTTCCGGTTTGATCTCCGACTTTAATGAGAAAGCCTCTATGCTTTCTTTATTGTTTGAGAGAGAGATTTTCTAACATGTTAAATAACCACTCAGTTCCTACTTGTGTGTACTGTCAACGTCCTTCTGCCGGTGACCACCAAGAACAAATTGGATGAGATGGATTTATTGCTTGTTGCAGGGAGAGAGACCACACACCACAGGGAACCATGGGGCACCCATACGGTTCTCCCCGTACGGCATTAGGGCATTAGGGAGAGATGTGGGCTTTTGTGGAGTGATTTGGGGACGGCCTAAGGGATCACGCATTTTCTCTGGACTGGGTGCTGTCATAAAGTGGTGATGATTCTATGATTGGGTACCTCAGTAACTCTTTTTTTCTTTTTTTTTTAAAAGGATGAGACAGATTTGTGGAACCGTCTCACGGCATACGTTTTTTGCCTGTATTATTTGTTTTCTGAGGGGAAGGTAATTATTCATTTATTTAGCTTGGAGGAGGTACTGGGGATTGAACCCAGGGCCTCTTGCGTGCTGAGCATGCGCTCTACCACTTGACCTACACCCTCACCCTCTCAATAACTCTTAATCGCACAAGGGCAGATTAGACTGGGGCTAAAGCTGTGGTTTGTAAAGAAACACTGGGCACTCGTATTAATTAGGATAGGGGGATTCTCTGTGGTGGTGTGTGACTTGGACCACATCCATATTTTATTAGATGTGATTCTGGAGGGGCCTCATCTTTGTTTCAATCCATCGTGGTCACTGCGTGGCCTTCTCTGCTGTCGATGCTCTGTGAAGTCTACGTTTACTTGCTGTGAGTGCCAGGCAAGCTCTGGGCAACTGTTTTCTGTTTCTCAATATACTGTTAAAATCAGGGCTTGGTGTATTTAGATTCCATTCTGTAATATTTTATGTCTGTTTCTGTTTTAGAGATGTTTGCTTGTCGTCCCCTGAAGATGCCAAATAGTTTCCTGAACTCCCCCTGCCTCCCTCCAAGAGATGGTATCTCTTACCCTTAGTTCTGTAATTATTTTTCATATGTTTGATATTTTTCCCTTTTTGTTACCTTCAGTGTGGGCGAGATCCAGTCAGAATCCATGTTTTTAGCAGCTTGAGTGTGTGAACAGTCTTTGGCCTCATTCCCTGACTGTATGTACCAGTTGAATATTCTTTTTTATGCTTGTAGTTGGAGGATTGATTCAAACACCAGCTCCTTGTCCAATTCCCATTTTCTGGTGCCGAAGTTGCAGGCTTTGGCCTTCATCTCCAGTCAAATTTCAAAAACAAATTTGGGGAACCACTTAAGAGTTGCCAAATTCTTATGCTGCCAACACAGGGACACTAAGGAAAAAACCTCAATGTAACTATGTAGTATCATCTCATAAAATGAAGACCGTTTTATTTTATTGTATTTTAGTAAGGAGGCATTTTTTTCTTTCTATTAAAAAAAATTTTTTTAAACACTTAATTTTTTTTTTTTTTTGGTTGGGGGAGGCAATTAGGGTTATTTATTTATTTATTGTTTTTTTAACGGAGGTACCGGGGATTGAACCCAGGACCTTGTGCGTGCTAAGCACGCATTCTACCGCTGAGCTATACCCTCCACCCATTAAAACCATTTTAGTCCTAAAATTATTAAAGGGGGAAATGACTCAAGAATTTGAATATATACATAAATTGAGCTTTATGAAAAAATTAAATGAATTGTCTTTATTTTTCTCATTTTGACCTTGATTTATAAACACCTTGCTCCGGGCAGCCTGGTATCAGCGGCCAGGCCAGCGTTGGTTGAGGTGGCATCTCTCTTACCTCTCCTTGTCTGACCTTTCCTGCACAGTCTCTTTCCAGAAGTTTTTATCTGTGTTGGGTAAAGAGACATGACCCCCTCACCCCGACCCCCAATCAATATGGGCAACTGCTTTAAAATGCACTGGAGATTTGTTTCAATCAGGCATGGGAAGGCACACAGACATGGAAAAGACTGTCCTGAAGGAAGACGCTTGTGTACTCACAGGTTCCTGGAAGCAGGAGACAGAGCCCACACGCTAGGGCTACGTGGGGGCGCATCAGAGTCAGTCAGGAGGCAGGGGAAGTGGGGGGAGGGCATGGGGAAGAGCCGCTATGTTGCTTTCTGAGAAGGAACAGGCAAGGCAGGGTGAACAGGCCTAGGATTGGCTGGTCTGGATAATTTTAGTGGGCCCTGGGACACAGGTGCTTTCTCCAGTTGTCTGATACCTGATTAGGGAAGGTGTTGTGACCCCAAGTTCAAGAGCTTCACAAAAGAGGCAGTGGGCTTATGCCTTCTGGGTTGACTGGTTTGCATATGAGAGGAACACTCCCTGAGAACCCGGGACGCTGGGGACTGGCTGGCTCTGGGGACTGGCTGGCTCTGGGAGGGGCATCTCTCCAGGGTCAACAGGACCCCAGATGTCCAAGGACCAGAAATACAGAATCTAAAAAGGCATGATTTATATAACAATACGAGCTGGCAATGGTAGTCCTAAGATTACAACAAAATTCTGGCCTTAGGTGTCTGTTGGCCTTAGGTTTTCAGAATTATTGGGCGCTTTTGTTTTTGCATGATCTTCATTTGTATTTCAGCTGGAATGCTCTATTGGGACTTTCTGGCCTCATGCCTTAAGTCTGGAAATCCATAATCTGACTTTCTTTGTTTTTGGCTGGGGCAGGTAATTAGGCTTACTTATTTATTTATTTTTAGAGGTGGTACTGGGGATTGAACCCAGGACCTAGCGTATGCTAAGCATGCGCTCTACCACTTGAGCTATACCCTCCCCCTCTCATAATCTGACTTTTAAAAATTTGATGCATGTTCAGAGTTTTGGTCACAGTCACTAAAGGCAACGGAGCCAAAACCTGTCCATCACACTTTTGGACTTTCTATTTATTTATGTAAATGAACTACATTTCTTACAGGGTATATGATTATGCCAAAGCTGGTAGTGAAGATGACTAGAAAAAATTAACTGCAAAAAGCTGTCATCTACAGGCTTCTCCAATTTCAGTGGCAGAATTAGGAAAAACAGGATTTCCGGGAAGGGTCAGCGTTACCTCCTGACCATGAATTCATCCAGTGACAGTGAGCACCGTAATCACTGCATCGTGGTGGCTTTCTTAGCTTAGCAATGGTACACCAGCAGAAGTATGTTTATCATGTTATTCTTGAAATAACCTTTAACTGATCTGTGGTATTTCTGGTCACATCCTAATTAGGTGTGGACTCTGAAATTGTCATGTAGGATTCAGGAGCTTGGTCCTGCATGGAATTGTCCAAGTTTGGAGCCAGATAAAGCAATGCAGAGACATTCTACAAATTCCTCAGGCCTGACAGGGCTCTGGACTGCTATTAGAACTCTTAGATATTTAACCTTATCACCAGCTGGTTCTTTTCCTTTCCTTTTGGCCACTTAGTTAGAAGACGTATTTCTGTGACAAAACATTATGCAGGAATCCATTATTAAACATAGAGATAAGGCAAAAGCCCACTTTGACCATTCTTCCCATCCTGGTCCCCTCCATAACCAAGGTTTAGCCATTCCTTTGTATCCTTCCAGCCCCTTTCCTGTATTTACAAGTGCACATGTCCTTGGAGAAAATTATTTGTGTGCGTGTGTGTGTGTGTGTGTGTGTGTGTGTGTGTGTGTGTGTGTTCCATAAGTGATGGCACTGTGTCAGCCACCTGTTCCTTTCCTGTCTGCATTTCAGGGGTCTGTGTTACTATATATAAACTGTGTTAGTTCATAGGAGCTCCCAGTCTTTTGACTGCTGATGCTAATAATGGTCACTGATATTTTTGGGATGCTGACCCCATCCCGGGCACTCTTCTAATGTTTTACATGGGGTCACCTCTTCAGGCCTTTCAGTGACCCTGGGGAGTAGGTTTTATTGTCTCCATTTTAATGAGGAAACGGAGGCAGAAAGGGACCAAGTAACTTGCTTAAGGTTATGTGCTCAGTAAGTGATGAAGTCAGGATATTAAATCAGGCATTTGGTTCTAGAATCTGTATCCCTAATCAGAACATTATTCTATGGTATGAATATACCATGGCATATTTAGCCATTTTTCTGTTGTTTCCAGTTTTCATTGATAATAAGCAATGGTTCGGGGGGCATTCTGTGGATACTCACTTGCTCGTGGGAGAATGTGGGTGCTTCTCTGTGGTGGATGCTGGAGAGTGAAACTTCTGGGTCCTGGGTAAGCACATCCAACATTATGATAGATGCTGTCACCCTTGAAAGGGCCTGTCCTTTTCACACTCCCACCAGCCACATAGAAGCATACCTGTTTCCCCATGACTTCACCAACACTTGATGTCAGATTTTAAAAATTTGCCAGTCACATGGGTTAAAAAATGGTATCTCATAATTTTCTCTTGCCTTTGTCTGAGTGCTAGTGGATGGAGCATATTTTCATATGGTTGCGGGTCATTTATAGTGCTTATTTTGTGAACTGCCAGTTTGTAATCCTTACTCATTTTTCTGTGTTAATATTTGTCTTTTTCTTTTTGGTTTCTAAGAGTTATGTATTTTGGGTTCCACAACTCACCCTTCAGCCCACCCCCAAATGGCCTCAGTCTCTACTGAAATTCATCACGGCCAATGCGTTTTCCACGAAGTGGATTCGACAGACCCTGCCCTGTCATCGTCTTGCTCTGTAACCCAGTAGTTTACCACCGCCCCGTTTTAGTGGGTTTGAGGACAGTCCGGCTAGTAGAGGAAAAACATGACCACTAGATGGCAGTAGTACACAGTGAGAGTCATTTGGGTGGCGCTTTGACAAGTTGCTGGAGAGGTGGAAGAAATGATTGAACTGTTCTGCTTTGTTTAAATCAAATATATATATATATTATATAAATCCCCAGCACGTAAATGCCTGAGCCTCAGTAGCTTAACAAGAGAAAAAAAAAGAAAGAAAGAAAATTGTAGAAAATATAAAGATACAAAAGAACATCTTCCATTAGTTATTGGAGCCATGGTACCACACTTCATGTATGCTTTGAAAACCCTACTGTGTACTCACAAGAGAATGAAGTTGAAAAAGGCAAATTGCATCTTAGTATTATTATGATAATAGTTTTTATCTCCCTGCACCTCCCTGTAAGAACCAGTGCTGGAGCGAGCGCCTTAGGACTCAGAGTGGGGCTTATATTTTCTGTCTACTTAGATGAAGGCATCCAATCCCATGGTTTAAGTACGTGTGCTAATGACTTCAAATTTGTATCTCCAACTTATACTTATCTGCTTGCCTACTCAACATTTTCACTTATATATCCAATAAACTTCTCAAAATTGACATGCCCAAAATAGAACTTTTGATTTTCCCTAAGTATGCTCATCTCCAGGTCTTTTCAATGTGTGTACCACCTCCATGGTTGCACAAATCAAAAATCACAGTATACATCCATGATGTCTCCATGTCCCCCATCCCTTACGTCCATCCCATCAACAAGCCTATAGCGTTTACCTCCACGACACACCTCAAATCCATCGACTCCTTTCCACCTGTCTCTGCTCTTCCACTCAGTCCCAGCTACCGTCATGTTGCACCTGGACCACAGTAACAGCCTCCTAATGGTCACCATTGATTAACTCTTGTGCTACTATAATCCAGTTGTCCCAAGCAGCTAGAGTGGTCCTTAAAAATGCAAATTAGATTGTGCCATTCTTCTTCCTAAACAAGTTTTGGCTTTCATTTTAGTTCGCCAAAGACTCTTCATGATGGACCGCTCGCCTTCCTCTCCAGCAGCATTCAGACCACTCATCCTCTTCTTCACTATCCTCTAATCACTCAAGACTCTTTTCTCTTCTGTGGACATGGCAGTCTCCTTCTCATGTCTCAGTCTTAGTGGTGTCTCTTCTCCCTACTTGGTTTGTTCTTTCCATGAATAACTCCTTTGCGCGAATAACTCCTTTGCGCGAATAACTCCTTATTATAATTTCGGCCTTAATTAATTAATTTTATTTTATTTTTATTCTTTTGTCCTTTAACTTTCATTTTTCTTTATTATTATTATTTTTAATGGAGGTACTGAGGATTGAGCCTGGGACCTCGTGCATGCTAAGCACACTCTCTGCCCCTGAGCTATAATCTCCCCTCTAGGAGGCCTTAATTTAAATGTGTTTACAGCAAGCTTTTCCTCTGGAAAGCCCTACAGAAAAGCTTCCTTTTATCTGAAGCAGTGTTGTCCAATAGCAATACGATGGAAGCCACATAAGTAACTCTATGCTTTCTAGTAGCTTCTGTGAAAAAGTAAAAAGAAATATCGGAGAATAATTGTAATAATGTATTTTATTTAAACCCAAATAGATCCAAAATATTGTCATTTCAATATGTGATCAGTATCATTAATGACATCTTTTACATTATTAAAAAATTTTTTTTGTTTGTTTTTTAGGGAGGGTAATTAGATTTATTTCTTTGTTAATTTATTTATTTTTAACTGGAGATACTGGGGCTTGAACCCAGGACCTCATGCATGCTAGGTCCACACTCTACCACTGAGTGGTAACCCCTCCCCACATTATTTTTTTTTAATACCATCTTTTTTCCCCCTGGCTTTATTGAGATACATTTGGCATAGCATTGTGTAACTTTAAGGTGTGTACCATGATGACTGACATATACATATGTTGTGAAATGACATCCTTGCTGCGTCCTTGCTTGAAGAAATTTCAGTGGCCTTGACGTACTCTTCCCCACGGCTCTTCTCCATCATCACGTGCACGCCCAGACCTGGCCTCCCCAGCAGATGAGGACTTAGGAAAGGGTCTGCGTGAGGCTCACACTGTGTCTCTCAGCTCTGGCCTTGACCCCAAAGGGGAATAAAAGGGAAGGGCTCAAACCAATGGCTGCCCGGGGCTCATGAGTGTAGGATTCAGACCCCTGCAGTTCTGGTGATAACCTGGATCCTACCAGATCATGACTGCTTCTGGCATTCTGTAGGTGAGATGGCCAAATGACCTGATACAGAAAAAAAAAAAAAAAAAAAAAAAGGAGGAGAGAGAGTGAGTGGGAGGGGGCAGGATAAGGACCATATGTCCCAATACTGGGTTGAAAGAACATTTCACAAGGTGACCTTGGTCATCCTGCCTTGCCTATTTGAATTTTCCACACACCAGCCAAGAAGGAGATCTGTTACCCGGGAGGCTGCCCGTGCTTAAGGATGGCCTTTGTTCAAGGGCTCCTACCCCATTCCCATTAAGGAGAAGTGTCCGGAGACACACCCACGGTTCTAGCAGTTTTTGCAACACGGAGAGTGTCTCCCAGAGACAGCCCAATCCACCTATGAGTACAGGGGGTGCTGGTAGCAAGTTAGGGCGCCCAGACCTCAGTGACAATTCCACAGGCTCCTCTACTGGGAGGGAATGGCTGTCATGGGTGCCCCTCAGTCCTCCTGGGAGCTGTTACTGAATCAATGGGGCTTAAGACAGAGCCTGGTTATGAATTTTGTGCCTCAGGAGATCAAGTTCCAGTGTAATTGTATTTTATAACTGGGACTTTTGTTCAGGGAGCTTACTCATGTATTCATTTATCTGTCCTTTTCCCACTAGTCCATCCACCCATCATCTACTCATGTACTTTATCCTTCCATCATCCATCCGTTATCCACCCATCTACCCATCTATCCATCCATCCATCATCCATCCATCCATCAATCCATATTCTATCCATTATCCACCCATCTACCCATCCATCCATCCATTATCCACACATCTGCCCATACACCCATCATCCATCCACCCACCCATCCATCCATCATCCATCCATCCATAATCTATCCATCCATCATCCATCTGTAATCTATCCATCTATCTATCCACCCATTCTTTCAGAATTTGTTGTGTGCTATTGTATGCAAGGCATTATGGTGGCTGCTGAAAAAGGAAAGCGTAGTCTCTGCCCTCAGGAAGCTTGTTGTCTAGGAGAAAGAGACAATGTATAAAGAAATAGGTGCAGGAAACTGTTTCCAGTGCTCTGTTAGAAGTCCGTGCAAGGCCCAGTGGTGCGTAACAGGAGTGGTCAGTGCCCTTGGGGGCTCAGGAATGGCTGCTAAGAGAAGGTGATGGTGTGAAGGATCAGAGAGGGGATGGCATGTTGAGAGGGGTGGGGATACAGCCCGACACATTCAGGGAAAGCGAAGAGTTTGGTGCGGCTGAAGCAGGGGTGTGAAATACGGCTGCAGCGAGTGCTGAGGAAAGCAAGGCAAGAGATGTAGGCAGAGGCTGGGTTATCGTAAAGGTCTGGGTACCACGCTCAGGCTTTGGGACTTTATCACACTGGTAGCCGTTAAAGTATTTTAAAAAATTTTTTTATTGACATGTACTTGACTGACAATGTTAGTTTCAGGGGGTTTAGCAAAGTGATTCAATCTCACATATACATAATACATATTTTCTTTTCAGATTCTTCTCTATTATATGTTATTATAGGAAATGGAATATAATTCCCTGTGCTAGACAGTAGGTCCTTGTTGTTTATCTGTTTTATATACAGCCGTGTGTGTCTGTTACATTACTACACCAACAGATGCCACTAAAGTATTATACGCAGAAGAGACACATGGTCAGATGTGCACTTTTGAAAACGTACTTTGGCTTCAGGACAGAATAAGACCCAGGAGCCGGGTCCCAGTTAATTAGGCAGGGGGGGTTGGTGACCGCTCTAAGGGAGGCTGCGGTCCGGGATGGAGAGGACAGAGGAGGAGACGGGGAGGGCACCGCCTCCCCCTTAGTCTCTCAGGCCTCCTCTTTCAGCCTGATCACCTTGAAGTGGCCATTTACTAGTTGAACTCCATTTCTCAGCTCCTGAGGAACAGAAGGGAACTCCCAGGTGTGTGGACAAGTGCAGGCAGTCGGATTCCTCCCGTAGTGGCCACACGAGGTCAGCGTTGCCCGTGGGTGTGGCGTCTAGCCTAGAGGCCCACAGACTCGCTGAACAGTCTGCTCACAGTGCAGCTCCTGTTGGCTACATCCCTTCCTGTTCCCTTATCGGCTCGTGTCCAGTGAGGTCCCATTCTGTTTCTGCAGGGACGCCGGATGTGCTCGGAAGTTGGATGGTACTCAGTCTTTGGATGGGGGACACTGGCAGGCACAGAGCCCCCAGGCCAGGCCTAGGGTAGAGGAACACACTTTTCTGGAGCTGGTGAAGCAGTGGGTGTACAGGTGTCTCATTCGATGACCTCGCTGTGCACAGCGCCTTGTAGTACTTCTGGGGCTGGCACACAGGGGCTCGTAAGCTCTGGCTAACTTGAAAACAAACCGTGGGTGGGCAGGGGAGAGAGGAGGGAGGAAGGCAGGGGGAGGCAGAACAATCTGATTAAGGGAAAATTCAGAGTGTCTTTAAATCTTCACAATATCCAGCTGGACTACTTCCAAGAATTCACAGACTCACCTAACACATCGCCCCGAAGGGGAGTGGTGTCCAGGGAACCTGTCTGAACACCTGAGCCAGCAGCATAGAGTGTTCTTGAATCAGTGAGTCGTCCTCAGGATTTGGACATGGCTGGATGCTTTTAAGAGACTTAAACTCCCCAAATATTGCTTATATTCTCTGGGCACAGAGTTCAGCCCTTTTCTTGGCCCTTTTCGGAAAGGACAACAGCTTCTGAATCAAGGAGGGCCCAGACTGACGGGGATCTGAGTTCTTTTCTGGGTGTGGGGGGACCTACACCTGAAGTCTGATCCTGGAAAAAGGCCCCTCAACAGGGTGAAGAAAGAGGCCACCTACACCTACCTCTTCCTGGTGGGTCCTGGTTTCTGCTAAACAAGTATTTTACACATTTAAAGGACTAGCCCCTTGGGCTTGGGGGTCACCATGCAGACCTGGGTTAGAATCCTGCTCTCGCTCTTGTGTGAACCTGGGCCTGGAACGAGAGGTTTCTTTGAGCTTTACTCTCAGGCCTGGAAAATAAGGAAATGGAGACTTACCTAGTGAGATTTTAAGGAGGAATAACTAAGATGTATTTAGGGGGACAGGTATAGCTCAGTGGTAGAGCACATGCTTAGCATGCATGAGGTCCTGGGTTCAATCCCCAGTACCTCCATTAAGATTAAATAAATAAAAAAACCCAAATTACCTCCCCACCCCAACAAAAACAAAAGAGGTATTTAAAGCACCCAGTGCTGCACCTAGACCATGGCAGGTGCCCAGTGAATGTCAGTGCCCTCCTTACTGACTACATAACGATGTTTTAAGAGAAGACAGACGAGTAGAAAGACAGTGATGATAATATTAACCACTCTTTCACAGGGTGTTCCCACTGGGTAAAGAGCAGGACTCCTGATGCACTTTGGGGAGGGGGAGAGTCCTGGGTAGGGAGTGAGACCTGCATTGTAGCTCATATTCTCCCAGCTTCCTCTTCTGTAAAAGGAGGGTGGGGGTGATGTAGACTAGTTAAAACCATCCCTGGCCTTATCTCTGGAGATTCTAATCAACAGGCCTGAGCTACAGCCCCAGGTGACTCTGATGCAGAGGCAAAATCACTCCGGGTGTTAAGACCCAGAAACACTGAAATAAGAAGTATCTCCAAGGCCCTTAGTCCTGAGTCATCCATCACGCCAGGCAAGACCTCAGGGGACCAGAACCATTCTTATTTTTCGCCACCAGAGGGCAGGCCTGAGGCATGACAGCCAGAGTGATATGCTGTGTTTCCTCTCTGACCCCAAGGAAAACCTGTAGTTCCGCAGAGGGTGCCGTGGGAGACAGGTAAGGCAGAGACCATTTGGGAGGACAGTGTGCTAACTGGGGATAAGAGGAGAAAGCCGGCATCTACTAGACTCTATGAAGTGCATGATTTCCTCTGTGTTCTGAGGTCTGATGAGACCTGGACAATGAATCTCGTTTCTTCTTCACGCAGTAAGGACTTCTCAGGATGCTTTCACAGCCCCAGCTGAGTTGACCAGTAGTTCCTCCAGTTCCAGCAAAATCGGCATCTGGCTCAGAGAGCCAGTCACTGCTGACCCTCATCAGGCCCCACTCTGTCCCCCCAGTAAAGGATGCCCCCGCTGGGGATGGCAGTGGGCAGGCTTGGATCTGTTGGTCCTTGGCTGTCCCTCTGCAGACTCTGCCCCTTCAGGGTCACACGCACAAAGCAAAGGACCGTCATGGCCCGATTCCAGCTGCAGAGAAGCAGGCGTCACTTCCAGCTCAGTGTCCTAGTCAATGCCCTTAGTTTTTTTGGCAAAGAAGAATTCCAGTACTTTCTCTTTACCACCGCATTAATTTTAACCTCCGCAGGCTGCACTGGAGGCCACAGCCCTTGGCGTCAGGACTGCAGCAAAGTGAGGACTTGAAGTTTTCTCTTCTTTGCCAGCAATTTATATTTGGACTTTCCTACGTGATGACATCCTGAATGATGACATCCTGACTTCCACATAGGCCCCGGGAGCCACAGAAGCAGAAATGACTCCCCCTGTCACCCCCACCCCCGCTTGCTGAAGGGGGAAGATGAAACCGAGAGCAGTGGAGGGTCTGGTCCCAGACGGGACACAGCTGTGCTGGGCACCGAGGAACTGAAATTGGCCCAGTCACCCAGTGATGGTACCACACCTCCCTGCCCCCAGTTCCCGGCAGGCTGACCATCTCAGAAGCCCTGCCTGGACGTCATCACTTGTACATCCATCCGTGCACCCCGTCCTCCTTGAGCCCCTACCCTGTTGGGTCCTAAATTAGGGTAAGAGATGAGTGAGACTTTTAAAAGATCCCTATTGCGTTCAAACTTCACCTGGCCTTTACAGTACAGGTGAGGGTAGGGTAGTGTAAATGGACCAACACGATAAATGGTATAATTTAGGTGTGCACAAAGGGAGGGTAGCGAAAAGAACGGTTTAAGAAATTGGAGCTGAGAGAAAGTGACTACAGATGCCTTTTATGATGCTGGCGTCGTTTTCGGATTGCATGCTCTCTCCCTGTGTTTTCTCAGGCTTGGTGGTTCATGGCAGTTATGTTTAGAGGAGGTGTAGCTTAAAATTCAGGCAGCTGCACCCACGCAGAGTCATCAGTTGCACTGTAACAAGGTCCCCTTGCAGTTTCAGGGACTCGGAGGAGAGGAGCTGGGTGGCCAAGGAGGAAGCCCCAGCAAGGCTTAGAGCAAGGCCTGAGTTGGAGACGTCGCTGATGTCCAGACTCACCTCGGGGTGATGGGGAAGAAACTTTTCCTCGTATAATAGCAATGACAGTATTTGTTGATGTACCAAATGTCGAGGGTCCTGCCACGGATCAGGCAGTGTGCGGGTCACTGGAAAAAGAGGACTGCAAGGCTCTTAGCCTCTGGGAGCCTTGCTCTGATAGGAGAAATGGACAAATAGTTACCTTGCGACAGGCTGTATGCTCCAGGAGAGGGGAAAACAGGAGGCTGTGCTGAACGCTTTAGGATGGGGGAAGATGCACCCCTACCTCGAGGAGTGACATTTAAGCTCACTCTTAGAGGAAGTGTTGAGGGGACAGGTAAAGGGAGCAGCATCGGGCAAGCCTGGATCTGAGAAGACATGCTACCTAAAGGGGCAGTGCGTGTGTTGGTGTGTGTCTGCATGGAGCCCCTGAGCGTGGGGATGGGGATGTGGGTACCGAATGATGGGAGATGAGGCTGTGGAGAGGCTGTCGTCAGTCTGGCATGGCACCTGAGCAGAACTCACTCCTGGTGCTCATGGATCAAGAGATGGGTTCTGCCTTCTTCCAGACAGCCAGGATGCCCGAGATAGAGCCATTTCATTAAGCCACTATCTCATTCATTCTTCACTTCTTGCTCTTGCCGGTTGCTGGTGGAGGAGTATGGGAAGGCAGGGGCTCTCGGAGAGGGTATGAATGTGGAATCAGCCAGCTTACAATGCTTTTAACTTTTTAAAAATTCAGAAAAATCATGCCTGAGAATCAGTTTACATACTTGGTTCAGGGACAATGATTTGCAACTTTACCAGAAATTTTCATTGAGCATTTATCTAAAGACAGTGTAAAAAAAAAAAAAACAACTTTGTATTAGCAAATCAATCAGTGACAAGTGGGTGGAAAATTCTCCCCCACATCCTTTACATTTCTGCATTGACGGTAAGTATGGTAAGAAATGCAGATTGCTGACAGTTATTTTCTTGAGTCAATTAAAACTGTTTGGTATCCTCTATGTGCCAAATACTCTTAGGCTCTACTCAGAACAGACAAATCAATTTTAACCTTCCATCTCTGGATATTATGAGTGGTAATGTCAGTGATCATGGACTGGGATCCTCGTATCAATGGGTAGAGAAATGAGACTTTTACAAATAAGATGGACACAAAAGCTCTTGAGAGCTTTTATTACAAAGCAAAATATTCAAGGGCAAACTGATACATAAGAAGGTACAGTTAAAGCCGTTAAGATCAGGCAATTCAGGAGCAGGAACATAGAACAACCGTCTAAACAAGTAATTACAGGTTATATTGTTTTAATTTGAGTCTCCTCATTTGCTTGCTTGCCAAGGAGTATTTTCCTTGATTTCATAAGACACTCATCCCTCTGCTGCTCCCCCCCTCCCCTGCCCCAGTTGGAGCCTACAGTGGGCTTTCTCTGTTGGGACACATTCTCTGCTTGTGACTTTAACCATTACCGGCTGACACCAATACTTGCTGACTTCAGCTCACTTGACTCTCAGCACATCACATAGCTGGAGGCGGGGAGCGCTCCTTTTTAATTTTTAAGATGCACAGCTAATTAGAACTCAAATGAATTAAGCAGCTGGGAAGCTCATGCATGCCCCACAGCCCCTTTCGGGGACTTTAGAATTTACAGGAATAGGAGTGAAAGGGTGCATTTTATACCTTCTAGAAAGATGTAACTATCCAAAGTGCCCAGAGTGGCCAGATGCAGAAAGATGGCAACATGGGCCCATAGTAGCCTCAGGATGATTTTGCCTTTATCTGGCTCATCTTTGCTGAGTAGGTGTGAGCCAATTAAAGAGTCTTTTTCACCTTTGCCTGAAGGCCTAGATCATGTCAGGATTCTGTCTATTGTTTGATCTTAAGCAGAGAAGCCCAAAGTCACGGGCCAGCCCAGAGGTCTTAGTCATTGTACCTGGCTGGGCACCTTCCAAAGAGATGACCTTTGTTAGGTGGCTCAGGATTAACTGGTCCAGCATTTTTCTTCCACAAGGATTCTGAAGGAAGAGCATCAGAGCAGGGTTTGGACAGACCCAAGGGGTCCCAGGCCTGGTCAATTGCTAGCCCAAGAGAGGCCCTGAATGCCACTTTCAGTGTGACTAGGATCTCTGGCTGGGGAGTCAAGACTTCTCTGTTTTAACCTCTGATTCTGGGAGGTTTTCTCCATAATGCAGGGTTTCTTTTGGGATATAAGCTCTCCTTTCTTTTATTCCTCCAGTTCTCCAGTTCATCTTCTGGCTTTCTGCCTCACTGCATGATGTGGGGGCCTGCCTACAGCAATGTAAATCCTTGGGGCTCCTTGGGCGCTGCAGTCCCAACACTGTTCCTCAACAGAACTGCAGGCAGCAGCGAAATGACCCCCTCCCCCTCCCCTAAATGGGTGTAGGTGCGCAGGACTGTTGAAGAGGAGAACTGGGGCCTAGTTTCGTTCTTTTTTGTTTTTTCTTTGCTTTTTCGCTTCACCAGGCAGCTGCTGCTCCCCTCGCCCCTGCCCTCAAGTTCCTAGCGACCCGAAAGCACAAAAGGACGTTTCGGGGTGGGTTTCCATCCCCGGCAGCGGACTACAGCCTTCCCCTGCTGCCTCCCTTCCCTCCTCCGAGAAGTGAGGGCTTCGGACTTTCATTTCCAGCTGCCAGGCCAAGGATGCTCGCCCTTCGGCTCCACTTCCTCTCCGCGGCCTCACCCCGGGCCTGCGCCCCCACCCCCCACCCCGAGCCCCGGGAGGCCAGCCGGGCGCCGGCCGCTCGCAGGCACGCGTCCAGCCTCCACTCTTCGGGGCCGGGCGTGGCCGGCGCCGCTCCTCTCAGCCCTGCTCCCCTTCTCTCCGCTCGCTGCCATTTGAATTCCCCCTGTCGACTCCTGGGCGGAGGCCGAGCGAGCCTTCGCGAAAGGCGAGGGCGGCGGGAGGAGGGCTCGGGCGCCCCTCCCGGGCGGCGCGGCGCCGGCCGGCAGTGAAGTCGCGCGCTCGCCGCCAGCAAAGCCATTGGCTCGGCACAGTCACCCCACGCGGGGCTGCAGCGGCGGCCTCCGCGGATTGGCGCGCGGGCGGGCATCCACCGGGGCGCGCGCGAGCGGTTGCGTGCCGCCCGGGCTGCACCGAAGCCCACCGTCTTGGGGCTGTAAGGATCATCCCTCCACTGTCCCTAATGACCACCCCTCCGCTGTCCCTGCGTTGCTGATGCTGCATTGCAGGCTGCCGCCAGCCCCGATCGCCGATGCCCTGGCCCAAAGAAAGGGCGCGAAAGGCGCGCTCCCCGCTCGGGCGCACGCACCGACCGCCGCCCTCCGCCGCACACTGCAGCAATTCGCGCTCTCGCGCCGCTCCCCTCCCCGCCTGCGCTCATTTGCATACCCCACGACTGTGACCAATCAGGACTCGCCTCTCTCGAAGCGGATGGCTTTGGCCTGAGAGGAAAGGGAGTGGCTGGCGACGCATGCGCCGCGGTGGCTGACTTGAACCGAGGCTTTTATTGCTGTAGTTTATTTCCACCCCCTTCCCTCCTGTTCTCTCTCTCTCTTTCTTTTTTTCCGCCCTAGCTGGGGCAGTGTTGGAGGAGAGGAAGAGAGACAGGATTGCATTTATCTCTTACGTTCCTGAAATCTGCTATCAGCAAGATCAGCTAAGCGGCTGCACATTTTTCAATCCTGCAAAAAATACCAAGTCTCTTTCCTGGCAATTTTTATTTTAAAGCTGCCCTCTTGAAATTAATTTTTTTCCCAGGAGAGAGATGTCTTATCAGGGGAAGAAAAATATTCCACGCATCACGGTGAGTTTGGTACTTGGGAAATCTGCGATCGGCCAGCAACCTTTTGTGGCAGAGAACGTCTAAGGAAATTTTTTAAAGGAGGGGGAGGAAGAGAGACCCAACATTTTTCCCTCTTTTTTCCCCCTTTTTTCCCCCGTTGCTACCAAAGAAGGCGATAGTGGTGGTGGGAGACGCACTCCTATAGAATTGTAAACCACAGAGTTTCTAAGGCATTAAAATAGGAGCGTGAGTGCGTTAAGGTCGTTTTAGGTAGCGCGCCAGATCCGCTGTACGCTTTTATTGTCAGAGCGAGATGCTGCAGTGCTGGCCTGCGGGGTGTAAGCAAATGGATGCCAGATTGAATATGCATGGTTGAAGCTCAGATATTGTTCTCCGGGCTGCCTGCTGTGGAGCTGGACTCCAGGAGCTGGATGGAGAGACGGGGAAATGGATTCTCCTTGTGTCTCCCGCCCCCCCACCATAAAGGGCTTTCTGGAGCCTTCCTCTGGCTCCTTAGAAAAAGGAGCGGGTTTCAGCCCGGAGGCGTAATGACAGCCGATGGATGCTGAAAAGGGCAGGGTGTACCGGGATCCTGTGGAAACGGGAAAGAAAAACAGGGACGTGGTGATGAGCAGAGGAGCGGGGGAAGCGCGGTGGGGGTGCGGTGCAGGCGTGGGTTTTTTGTTGACCGGGACCGGTTTTTGGTGGCCCTCTCGGCTTTCTCGCCCAATGGTTTGGGGCTGGGATCCTGGCTGGGCTCTGGGCTCGCTTTCTTGTGTCTTTCTGCCCCTTCTGCAGCCAGGAGGCGTCCGTGTTGGCGCATACAAAGCGGGCTGGGAGGGTGGGCGTTGGGGACATAGCCGAGCCGGGCTCGGGGAGGTAATGGCGCTGCGCGACGCGCGGAGCAGATGGCCCGGCCTCGGTCAGACAATGATCGCAGCGGCCGGAGGCGTCGGCGCAGCTCTGAGGCCTGGGGTTGTTAGTTTGCAAATCACGAGAAGCTCTAAGCGATGACTTTGCGATGCTTCGGCGACGAACACAGGTTCTTGTTCCCGTTCCTCCCCCGCCCCCACCTTCTCCCCATATTTTCCTGGAAAAATCTCGCCAATCCTAGTTCTCTCCATCCCCGAATGAAATCCCGGGGAGGGAGGAACGCGAGGGAGATTCATTGTTATATAATGATGTGCAATTGCAATTGGCCAGCTGATTGCTGGGTAGAACCCAGGGCTGAGGCAGTGACCGAAAGAATCTTTGAAAAGTCAAGATGTGTTCAGAGCTGGGATTAAGGGCGCGCTTTCGCTCTGGTTTCCTCGTTAGCCACCGGCACCCCGCCTTCCACTGGATGCACAAGGGCACACCCATCGGCAGGAGAGAGATGTGGGACCAAATGCACAGGGGAGGGGGCGTGTGCTCAGGAGGATTTTAAGGGATGAGCTGTTCTACAGCGAGGGTGGCGGGTACTAGTTTTTTCTTGAAGGCCAAATACCCAAGATCTCAAAGGGCCGAGCGCGAGGGGGACCCCAATGCTATGTATTCCTTGCACCGGAGGAAGGAATCTGGGGAGTAGGGGTGGGGAACAGATTTGCTGCACGCCTACAGTAATCTGCTGTCTCAGTGAATGAAAAAGGCAGTTTCGTTTTGACAGTGTGGGGAGAAAAAAATTTGAAAAGCAAACAATCAACAAGACTGATTTTTTTTTTTACAAGAGCGCCCCCCTATACACTTTAAAAAAAATCTGGTTGCGTTAGGGTAGGACGTTTAGCATGGTTTCCCTCCCCCCATCAGCACCGCCAGCCTCTTATGTAAGAAGCCACTTGAGTGAGCAGGGCTGTGATGTTTGATATTTTTCACCACCTGATGTTGGCTCTGGAGTTCGGAGTGATGGCTGGAACAGGTACCACAGTGACTAAGGGAGCAGGTGGTGAAGGGCAGGGTTTCTCCGTGCCTCCCAGGCAATGTTTATCCTGTCAAAGATGGAGTCTGGGGAAGAGAGGGAGATCTCTGTAGAGGGAGATAAGTGCACTGGAATTAGGTGACCTTGGGCCGGTGGATTAACCTCTCTGAGCCTCAGTTTCTGTATATGTTTTGGGAACAAAATTCAGCTCCATCTGCCTCCCAGATTTGATTTGAGGCTTGGGTGACATGGCTTATAGAACAGGATTTTGTAAAGATTTTTACATTTACCTTATGTAAGTGCAGGAAGTGTGCTGACTGTTCCTATTTGACTTTCCAAAGTCTACAGCAGAATGAAGGCCCCCACAGTGCACTCAATTAAAATAAGCTTATTGTTTTTCATTGGTAGAGGAACAGTAATAAATACCTTCGAAACCTAGATGTGTGTGCATTTATGCCTAAAAGCCTCTTTTCCTCTAGGTCTCTAGTAGCTTCTGCATTTTTTAAAAGAGTTGCTATAATTTTCTCTTCTTGGTAGTTGCTAAATATAAATAACACTTCCTGAGAATATTATTTTGTAACTGAATTTTGAGTTAACCATTATCAAAATGAATGCCTTTCTTTGAAGTGCTTTGCATGTTCAAAGGGCAATTGGTTAAACCCAGTCTGGAATAATACGGGTGCATATCCATTGAACAGAGGATTTTAACATGCCATTCCATCAACAGCATTTGAGATAGATATGAATCACAGTGTAACATTTCTGTTACATTCTTGGCCCTTATGCTTGTCACATGTATATATTTTTTGCACCATTTAAAATATAAGTACATTGATTTTAGAACTTGCCCTGTCACCTACTTTACCCTAAAACTTGACCTTTTTCTTAACAGCTTAATAGTTGAAATGGTGCATATTCCAAGTGTTTTTCCCCCTCTTTTCTACAGTGGCTGTGCTTTACCTCAAAGATGAATGCACATATAAAGAACATTCTGAATCGAAACCTTGCTATAGTTGAACGAAGTGTGTTTGTGTAGCGTATCCCATGACAACAGACTTTTGGTTAATTTTCTCCAACACAAACCTCGCCAAGAATTGACTTCCCCTACATGTGGGTGTATTTTTTTTTTTAATGAAGTTAAGCCTAAAGCCATTTAAAACTATTGTCTTCTTTATCTGAAATGTTTTCATTGTTCTTTAGAGGGAGATTGTTAGGCTTTTTTCCATTCTTTCTCTGTTTTGCTAATGGAAAGATCTAATGGAAAGAGTTTTTTCTTTTCTTTTTTAAGCTAGGATAAGCTTTGAACTTGGCCAGTATGTCCTGATTCATCAAATGATAAATAGGTAGCCACATACAGGTTCATCTTTGTCATTGAATCTTTCCCAAACTGGCTCATTTTGAGCATCACTTTTGAATGGTGAACATGTAGCCTTAGTTCATTTATCTTAGTACCAGCGTTTTCATGGGTCAGGTGTACATTGTGACCTTACTACTTCTTTGTTTCAGAGTGATCGTCTTCTGATCAAAGGAGGTAAAATTGTAATGACGACCAGTCATTCTATGCAGACATATACATGGAAGATGGGTTGATCAAGTAAGTGTAACTCATTTTCTAGACAAATGTGTGTACCTGAAAGTGTTCCTAAGCATTACCTACAATTCACACACAAAGTACCAAGCTTTAGTGACTTCAAAGGGAGACTCACTAAGTATCTATTTAAGCCCAGTTTGATTGGAGATAATTAGTGAATTTGAAAACTCAGGTTTACGGAATTCAAAGCCATGATTTACATGCCCAAACTCAGGTTTACGGAATTCAAAGCCATGATTTACATGCCCACGCATTTCCTTCTGTGTTATGTAATTGACTATTTTTAACTGCGGTGACACAACATCTTGTTGCCGGCTCAATTACTTTGTTTATGAGCTATTGAATATACTAAAGGTTTTCCTAGAATGTAGTTGTGTGGGGTGGATTGCCCATTCAAAGGACACAAACGTGAAGTACAGCCTCTTCTTTTGTGACAGTACATCTGCTTTCTTAATCAAGAATCCAAGTCATTGGGGCCAAAGGACACCAAATTAATTACTAAGTAACAGAGACAAATCACTGCCTTGTCCCAAGGGAATTTTAGGTTTCATTCCTTAAGTGGCAACTAACACAAATAGGACTGCCCTTGTGTTTATTGTGTATTGTGTGGCAAAGGAGAAAACAACAGAGCCCTTACTGAATTAGGGTATTTTTGGACCCTGGAGGGTTAAGTGAGCTGAGGCCATCCCAGTATCCTCGTGCCCTTCCGACTGGGACGACTCACAGGGCTCTGGAGAAATAGCACATCTGTTTAAAGACAAACACTACAGCGAATGACATCTTTTAAATAAGCAGCATTTATCAAGTGCTAGCAGTAATCCAGTCCAGAGGAGGGGAAAATTGTAGTGATGTGTCTGTTGCCTGGAAACTCACACCCTGATTTATGAACCTAAAACAGGTTTTAACATTTTCCACATTTAATGTTTTCTCCATGTGTGTTTGCTAGTGACAGTCTCAGCTCCAGGCTCTCAAATACCATGACTTTCATGTTCCATGTTCCCCCAACTGGAAAGCAGCATGATCTGGTCTGGAAGACTCTAGCCTGGAAGTGAACAAGACAGTGTGCTATTTTTAGTCATCACTAATTTGTTTTAGAACTTTACCAGCTCCTCCTTTCCTTTTCAAAAAACTGGCATAAAGATGTAGCAAAGATATTTTTTAAAAATTGGAAATGAATCCATGTCCCCCAACATCATGAATATTATTTTTTCTGCCTTTTTTATCTGAGTTGCTGATCACATGATTCCACATTTTTAAGTAGTTCCAATTCCAGTGTTCACTTACTAGTTTTTGCTCTGTTTTATTCTACCCTCTGCCCTTCTACCCCTATTTTCTCTTTGTTGGAAAGGATATGGTGAAAATCAATGTTTGTAAAGTGCAACCTGATCTGAAGAACATGGCTATAGGATAATTGGCTCAACTGAGTGTGTTACAGAGAAAATGTAGTGGTATTTTATGTAAATATCTTGGGACTTTGTTATCATTTGATCATAGGGGTTTTCTGGTAACTAAATGTCTTTGATCAGAGTCTCTGATGCCTTATTTAAATTTTGTTTTCTGGTATGCTCTGCATTGCCTCTTAGGGGGTAGGGAGTGCACACATTACAAATAATACAATAAATCTGAACAGTCTTTGGAATGTTGTGAAGGATAGTTTAAGGCTTGGTGAAAATGTCTGTCAGATCCCATTTGATTTGGGGACATTTCATTGACAACTGTTCTCGCCTACCCTGTTTATTTAGGCAAATAGGAGAGAATCTGATTGTGCCAGGAGGGGTGAAGACCATCGAAGCCCATTCCAGAATGGTGATCCCTGGAGGAATTGACGTCCACACCCGCTTCCAGATGCCTGACCAGGGGATGACCTCTGCTGATGACTTCTTTCAAGGCACCAAGGCAGCCCTGGCTGGGGGAACCACCATGATCAGTAAGAATCCAAAGAAGCTGGGCACCATTATTGTTTGAGAATGAAGCTGTGTTGTTTGAGTCTTCCCTTCTAAAGGTTGCTGACCTGAGAAGTGGAAGGGGGTGGGGTGGGGTCAGCCAGCCTTAGTCTTTCTTGTTCCCTCACTCTCATTCTCTGTCCAACTCTGAGGTCACCAGTTAACTTGAAAACATGCTTCTAGAGAATTTGGAAGTGCAAAAAAGTGGCTTCTTGCCTTCTCTGCTCCAGAACTTTTGTCTTCCTTAACTCGCAAATGTGATTTGATTGTGGTCATTTGGAAAATACAGCATTTGGAGTAATCTTCCAGGTTTTCAGTTTTGAGCCTTTGCTCATAAGTATTTGATTTGTGGCTTTTAAAGCATTCCTGAGGGGGTCTCTTCTTGGAATGAGGATGGGGTACAGCAGATGAACTGTTGAACCAGGAGCTTCATTTTCACGGATAAGAAAATCAAATGGAGGGCTTACCTCCTGGCCTGGCTTGATATAAATGGAATTGGGCAGTCCTGCTTGGAAAGGGACCCACGGATTGTTGTTTAGGTATGAAAACACAAACAGCTGGGTGCGCCTTATATACTGCTCTGAACCATTTACGCTTTTCGGTCAGCCAAATCGAAAGTCTGTTTCCTAACCGATGTGGAGAGTGTGTTTGTGAATGGTCAGTTTCTAGCATGCCTGCTGATGGTTGCTTGGACGGATATCATTTTGATTTTGAGGAGCCTGACAAGCTGCACAGTGGCCTGTCACAAACACATTTTTTTTTTTAAGATTTTATCCAACAGTGAAATTCAAGATATACTCTGTCTTAAAAGCTTATAGTTGAGATCACAAGAGGGTCAAAATGGAAAGAACTCAGCTGTTTATGCTTTAGAAAAGCCTATCTTATTGATTTTTTTTCAAAGTGATGCTTTTTCTTTTTTTTACCTGGAATTTCAGGGTCTGTTTCTGAGCTTCGTCTTGTCTGTCCTTCCACCCAGAAGAGCATTGCCATTCCCTTCTGGTCTGAGCTCTTTTACATTTTATTTTATTAAAAAATTTTTTATAGGGGGAGGGAGGGAATTTTATTTGGTTGTTTGTTTGTTTGTTTATTTATTTATTTATTTATTTTTGGTGGAGGTGCTGGGGTTTGAACCCAGGACCTCGTGCATGCTAAGCACACACTCTACTACCTGAGCTATACCCTCCCCTTCTTCTAGATTTTAAATCCCACACCTACCTTCTTATGTTTTTCCTAGTCTTTGGGAATGTCATCCCTGACCAGGAAGAGCCTCCACGTTGGAGCCTTACTGCCTCTTTCATGATACACGAAACACTTTTTGTGTTACCTTCTAACCCAATGGGTGCCATTCTCGGGGATGGGGGCAGGGCGGCGTCTACACTCACCTTGGGACCCTGGCCTGTGTCCTCCCCTGCTCTTTTGTCAGTGGTGTCTGTCAGGACTCAGCGGCACCAGTGGGCACCCTCCTCCAGGGCCGGCGCGGAGCCACACTGGAGCCTGGAGAAGCACAGACTGCTTGGGTGTCAGCCAGGAAGACCATGTCAGGGTTATCATCTGTCTCAGTTTGGAGTCCCTGCGGGGCTCTTAGGCTTGTGCCTTAGTCATGGAATGTTAATAAGTCACAAATAATATTCCCCAAGGGAGGGGTCAGTGGCATCTGTCATTGGGCTGAGTGACAGCCCCCTGAGGCAGAAATACCCCCAATTACAAGTCTGGGGATCTGATCTCCTTTCCCTTCAGTACCAACTCGCTGTGTGACCTTGGGCAAGTCACCTCGCTTCTCTAGGCTGCTCGTCTGCACAGTGAAAGATTTGCACTGGATGCCCCTAGGGGTCCTTTCCTGCCCCCACATTTGGTGACTCGCTGAGCTCAGAGACAGTTTGCCTCTAATCAAATGTACTTCACTCTGCAGACCCACCAAAGCTTTGCTTTCCCTCCGCCTTACTTGGAAGACCCCATCCTACACTCCTGAATGTACCTCTTCACGCCTCACACGTGACCCATTTGGTGGCCCTCCCTCCTTGTCCCTCTCTGCCTTCCCTCCCCCCAACACTTTCGCCATGTGGTCCCATCCCTTCCTGCGGATGCCCTGACTTTCTTTCCCGCCTTCTTTCTCGGTGGCCGTGGGCTTCTTTCCCTTCCTTCTACATGGTTGCCTTCTGTGCAGGGACGAGTCACATTTTCACGAGTCATGCACTTGGCCCGGGGCCCCGGAATAGGCAGCAGATGGCCCTTATGGCAAATTGGAACGAAGGAGAAGGGAGAACTCAGACCGCCTGCCTTGCTCAGTTGAGCGGAATGCAAGTGTATTTTAATGCAGAGTCTGTGATGCAGTCAAAGAGTAGAGGGATTTCCTGAGCAAACCCCAAAGAACGGAAGTGATCGGAGGTGGTGATGGGGATGTGATCAGGGTTGTCACCCCCAAACTCCACTGCTTCTATATCCTGAGAAGACTATTAACCACTCTTGCAAGTGCCCAGCCATGGTCACCGACCTGTATAATACAATTGCTACCAGCCTGCCCTTCCGTCAGGAGATGGGTGGTAATGATGCAAGATGAGGAAACTGGAATTATTTTTTCCTGCTTGCCGGTCATGCAGTCTGCATTACTTCAAACGAATGGGTGACTGGAGCAGGCTTTCCAGAGAGAGCCTTGCAAAGAGGAATAGCCAGCTTACTGGGACTTCGTTGCTACCTACGACCTGCTCTTTCTATGCGATGGTAGCTTCTTTAATGAATATTGAGGCCAGAACGAAATACTTCAGGCACTTTGAAGAGATTCAAGTGAAGACTTGTAGGAACAAGCTGTTGAAGTAAATGGGTACCACACTGCCTGCATCTCCTTCCTTCCATCTTTCAGAGTTTCTCTGTGTCCCCTGAACCTGCTGATAAGTCCTCACCTGCCCCTTGCTGTGGGTTTCCCGGCTCACGGGACAGTGGAAACTCTATTTCTGTCTCAAAGGGCACTGCCTGCAGTGGAAAATGCAGTTGAATATTCCCAGTTTAGAAATGGAGGTGCTACGTCAGCAGCAGAAAATAATATTATTGCCATCAGACAGAGCCTCTCATTGAGAGCTGGACAATGAGATCTCTGTACGGGGCCCTCAGTGCGGGGCAGAGGCAACGTCCTTTGCCCTTTCTGACCAGTGAAGTCGGGGCAGTGGCTCTAGACTTGCCCTGTAGACGGCATCCAGACTGGCCTGGGGTCACAGAGGTGGCCAGCGTGCTGCTTGGGGAAAGCACTGCTGGCACCTCACTGCTGGGGCTTTAAGATCATCAGAGCTGCTAAGACCCCACAATCTCCAGGAAGCAGGTGGGAACAGTTACTTCCATTTTATAGCGGGGAAGACTGAGGCCACAGGGAAAGGCAGGTTCCTCAGCGCAGGTGGCAGGTGTGGAATTAACACCTGTGACTGTGGCGCCATCACCTGCCAGCTGTGCGACTTTGCTTTAAGCCTCAGTTGCCTCATTTGCCAAATGTTGTTGCAAAGATGGACCGTGGAGGCTTCAAAACAGTACCTGGTCCGCAGTTGTCACTCGGGCATGGTGGTGATTATCATTCTGTCCCACGTTAGGTGCCCGCAACCTCCCATCTCTGCAGAGACCTGCTCCCCCTGCTCCCCAGAGCTCTGCTCTCTCAACAGAGCCAGAGAAAAGGGGCTGCAGCTTCAGGAGAGTCTGACCTGAACCTTTGCTGGGAGCAGGGGTTCTCCAAGCATGGTCGGCCAGCTGGGTCCCCTGGGGTGACTGGTGGTGCCTCTTCAAACATTCAGCTCCTGGGCCCCACCCAGCCCCTTGAAGTGGAGAGTCTGCTGACGGGACCTGTGAATCTGTGCTTGAGTCTGGTGATTGTCAAATGCGCTTGGCGAGCTGTTGGAAAGCCTGGATCCCCGGGGTCCGTGCCAGAGCTGCAGGCTCTAAGTCTCTCAGGATCGAAGCCCGTACTCAGAGAGGGGAGCCTGAATGTTGTTCTGCTGACCTGAACTCAAGGCTTTCCGTGGGGAGGCGGGGAGCCCCCAGCACCACACACAAGGGGGCTTCTTCGTACAGCAGAGTTCAGGACGGGGCTTGAGCACAGCCAGGTGAGGACAGAAGGTGGCTTCAGAGCTAGAAGGGGCCCTCTCTCCTGAACTCTGAAATTGTCACTTCCCTTCTAGATGTGGTTCCCCAGAGGTGCCTGGCTCCTGCATCCAGCTATCCCCAGCCAGACTCATCCTCTTCTCCTGACCTCCTGTTTCTCCCCCGGCGCCCAACCCTGGAGAGGGTTGCCCTCTTCGGTCACGCTGGCTTGAACCCTTGGGGTCACCCTGTGCTGAATCAGGTTAATTCTGTCTCTGCATTCTCTCTGGCGTGTTATCTCTTCCTTTACTGATCCGGACCTTTGTTGTCTCTGCTGGAGCTCTGCCCCAGCTTTCTGAGGGTCTCCCTACCCCAGTCTCCCACGTCTGCAGCCTGCATGTCTCCTTGCGGCCCGGGCTCTTCCTCCAGACTGATGGTGCTACGTTCTTCCTCTGAAGCCCTCAGAGGCTCCCTCTGGCTCAGAGAAGGCACTCCAAGTAGCAGAGCACAGTCCCGCTGCCCCAGCCGGGACTCCCGTTGTCAGGCACCTCAGCCAGGGATACCCGTTCCCCTTTCTCTGCCTCTGGGAAATTTCATGACCCTTTGAGGCCCAGGTTAGGTGTTACTTCCATCCTGAAGCCCCCTGCCCCGCTTCCCAGTTTTAATGTACTGCTTATTCTGTGCGCCTTGGCCAACATTGGTTTTTTAATGCCATGGTCCTTAGAACCTTCATCCTGTGTTACAGTTTGATCAAGGCTCCTCTGCCTCTTCTGTTTTCATGTTCCCCACCCACCCGGCCGCATCTCACTTCAGAGGCACTCCAGTAAGGCCTTACAGTGGAATAAATGAATGAATGAATGAATGAATGAATGAAATGGATGAACGAGTTTGAGCGCTAATAGAACTTGGTTTCCTGCTTCATCTGAGTGAGATGCCAGAGGACTGAGAATCTTGGGGAGGGGAGGAGGATTTACACGTCTGATGTTTAACTGCATTCATTTTCATGGAAGCAGCTGTCTTTCTAAAAAAATTTTTTTTTGATTAAATTTTATTTTTCTTGGGCAGAGGAGATAATTAGGTTTGTTTATTTATTTATTTTAGTGGAGGTACTGGGGATTGAACCCAGGACCTTGTGCATGCTAAGCACGTGCTCTACCCTTGAGCTATACCCTCCCCACAAGCAGCTATCTCTTCAGACAGAACCTCTGTTTTTGCCGCCCCAGCCCCCCGTGGCTGTGGTCCAGTCTGCTGTTGCAGCATTTGGGGGAAGGGGGATAGGCCGGGGGAGCCTGGAGTCTGAGCGTCAGCCTGAGATCATGGATGGGGGTGGCGCCCTCTGTCTTCTGGAAGGAGGTGGGGAGAGTGGCCCTGGTGCTGGTCCTCCTGGGCGGGAGTTTGTTTGCTCTCTGAGCACACAGGGTGGTCCCCGAGTACCATGGCGGGCTCAGTAGTCATTCTCGAAACCTCTTGGGCTGGTCCAACTCTTCCTGGAGAGCCATGTGCGTGGGAGACAGGAGGCCTGAGATCCAGGCGGGGTGGCTTCCCACGGCCCTGCTGGCCCGGCCTTCCTGGGGGACGTGGCTCGGCGTGTCCCTGTGGCACATCCACTGCTTGTCATTTCTTCATCCATGTGGCATTTGGGTTTGCGCCCTGCCTCTGATGGGTCCACACGTGTGAACACACACTCACACTGTAGTGGGAATGTGTCTGTAATCGATACTTTGATGATTCCCTTCGCATCAGTCATTTGGCTCAGCTTAGAAAGTGTTTACAGAAGAGCCCGACCACATCAGACAAACGCCTCCAAGTCCAGGACCGAAGTGGCCGCCACAGAATCTGCCTGTGGCTTGGCGATTAGAAGGCCACATTATCCGATGGGCTGGCGCTGTGGGCGCTGTCTGTCTGCGCCTCCTGGCGTCTCCCCGGCCCCACGTGGGCGAGGGCGCACATTTCGCTTGTGGACACGAGGTGGGGGTGCTTCCTGCAAGCGGACAGCACAGGACGGCCTGCTCAGGTGTTGCCCTGTGAATCTCAGCCACGAATGGCTGGACTGGAAGAATCTGTCCACTCCCTGGGATATTTCAGGCCTGTCACCTCCTACCTGGTGTTGAGCAGAAGGCAGGAAGGGAGTGAGGCAGATGAGGCGTCCTGAGGGGTCGCACAGCTCCTCCTGCAGGGCCAGCACACACTTCACTAGGTGCTTTTCTCACGAGGGAGGCTATTGGGTTGGATCGACCAGTCAGCCTCATAGCCCTGTGGAGTTTAGGGTCTGCTAGAACCTTCTGGAAGCAGGTCCCTAGTTCCTTTATAATGTTCACTGTGGCAGTTATCCTAATCTACTCAGGGTTTCTTGCCTGGCTCCTGGCCCTGAGAACTGGCTTTGGGCATCAATCCCACCCACAGAGGGAGTGGCCTCCATCTCTTAAGAAGGTGCCTGCATCCTCTGTGATCCCGTTCTGACTCTGCCTGTGGGTGCTGTACCCAGAACATGGAGAGTCTCTGTGGTGGATGTTCCCGGAGCCTCTTCTCTGACTTTCCATGGAGCGGGATGCTCAGACTGTTGGGAATGTCCTATCAGTCCTATGGCCCAAGGTGACAGCGAGAGCCTGGAGTGGTGGTGGGGGACATGGACATGTGGGGCCTCAGCAAGGTCTTTCTAGCCTCTGGATGTGAGGGCCAGGCTCCACGTGCTCAGCTTCGCTCATGGCTTGATAGGAGCCCACATGACACACACGGGTCCGGGGATGCCCGTGTGCCCTGTGCCGGCTGAGTGAGCTGGGCAGAGAAGTGCCAAGCATGTGGGCTCGCCCCATCCATTATTCTATGGCCCCCAGCACACATGGAAGCTGCCTGGGGAACAGCTGAATGAGTCTGGACCAAAACCTTGACCCCACTGCTCCTTCTACTCTTGGGATCTTTAGCATCGTTGTCCTGGGGCCACTCTCTTATGTGGAATCTGACCTGGGACCCCCCCCCCCCCCGGCAGGTAAGACTGATGAGAGCAGGGCTGCTCTGGCTGAAATGGGCTGTGGGAGAGCCCAGATCCTCGCCCCTGGCTCCCTGTCCTCCCCTTCTTGGCAGCCCCCCTGCCTCTGGGGGACCCGAGGGCTTGGGGAAGCCCAGTTGGAAACCCCCTCTTCCATCACCACCTCCCCTCATTGTTCACCTTCCCTCCGAAGCCTGGCAAGGGGGCTGGACCCTACACAGCTTCTGAGCGGAGTTGCAGGGGGAAAGGGTGTTTAGGAAGAAGGCACATACCCATTTAGTCACTTGGGAAAACTCCTGACCGCACTGTAAGTTTGCAGTGGTTTTGTTTAAGATCCTTCCTTCTGTTCTAGACGGGAACTGGGACGGAGCACCCGTTTCATTTCCCCGCCTAGACTGGCGTCGGTTTGCTGTGCGTTTCGTGAGAGTGTCTTTTCCTAATAGGTGAAGGCTCTGCCCTTCTTTAAACAATGAGTGGTACACAGTGTTTTAAAGGGTCAGTGGCTGTCTTAGGGAGCGGTTGGCCAAGGGAACCAGAGTTTCCACCTACTTACTGTCCGTAGCTCTGGTCCCGGATCACCAGCTGGGGCCCTTCCCCTGCTTTGCCCCACTTTTTCCTCTTTGAGAAGACCTTTCTGTTTCTTCTCGGGAAATGATTATTGATTTCCCTCGGCTTTGAGGGCTCCGCTTCCGACCGGGCTGCTGTTTTTAGGTGAAGCCATTTACCCGCATGGCTTGCCTTCGTCTGTCTTAACTGCCGTGGTAATGACCGAGGGGAACGGCAGTGAGGAGAAATTAGAGTTCTTTCTGGTTAACCCATATGGGAGCCAGCTCTCTTTGAATGTGACTAAATTGTTCCCCTAATGATAGGGAGGATGCGGCCGGGGCGGGGCGGGGTCTCTGTGGCCAAGGCTGACTGTCCTGTGAAGGGAATTTTGCAAATGAGCCAGGGCTGTAGTTACAAACCTCCACTGCACACTAGAATCCCCTGGGGAGTTTTCACTAAGTACAGAGACCAGAACTTCTGATTTGTGCTCTAGGGGGCCTGGGCATTGGTAGTTGTAAAGCTTCCAGTGGGTGGCCAGGGTTAAGAGCCATTAGGTACCTATTCCAGCGGTTGGACTTCTGTGGAAACTGAATGAATGTCTGCTGAGGTTTTCTCAAAGCTAGAGGTGCCTGCTGCTCTCAGGTGCCTGCTATATCCTGACCTCTTTGCAAAGGGAGGGAGATAACACTGTTACGACCTGGGGTGGGTGGGTTCCTTACCTAGGTACTCTCCAGAAGCTTAGGAAACAGGATGGGGCTGAGCTCACATCACTGCAAAGGGCCTCCTCCTTGGGTTGCTGTCCTTGGTGTCCTGGAAGGGCACTGGTTAAGACTTGGAGTCAGTGGGGTGAGAGGTGATGAGCAGGATGGGGCTGGGGGTGGGACGAGAGAGGGTGCTGAAGGCAGAGTGGGGCTGGGATGTGGACTGCCGTGCCCAGCCCTGTGGGCCACCTGCTGTGCTGGTTTCCCTGAGAAAACCCTACTGTCTTTAGGTTGAATCAATAGTGTTTATGACCTAATCTCCCTCTAATCATAGGTCAGAACTGGAATCCCTCCTTGTGGGGAGCCCATGAGGGAAAAATCAAAAGAGCCTGGTAATAACATAGAATCATAGACTTTTAAGGCAACCATTCAGATCTTCGGTCCCAGCCTCTCTCTCTCTCTCTTCCTCTCTTTCCCTCCCCACCAACAGCTGGGTGAAATTAACTGGAGCTTGTTTCAGAGGATGAGATTGCAAGGAACAGGATAGGACAGGGATGGGAGAGCTCCGACCATCAGAAGATCTAAGTTTAATTTCCCTTGCCAGCACTTTCTGTTTGGACGTGATCATCTAAGATATTCCTAGATGGTAATTTCTATGTCTATGAGGCGGAGACAGTAGATTGCTGTTTCTTAGTGTTATTGGCAAAGTGGGTGAGATTGCTATACTGTTTAAAAATGATGATTGTGACACGTTTGGCACATGGGTGAATCAGTTGATCAGTTGATCTGTCTACCTGTCTAATCTATAATCTATCCATCTAATCTGTATCTCAATTACCTCTCTAATCTATCATCTATATCTAAAAAAATCTATCATCTATCTTATATGTCTAGTCTGTATACCTAGCTGTTATTTATATAAATCTGTATCATCTATCTAATCCATCTGTCTGTCTGTCTATCTATCTATCTATGTATCTCCTGTTCATCTCTTCTGATCTAAGGATGCTGTCAGATGCCAGCTGATTCCAGCTGGGTTATCTCTCTTTACTGCCACTTGTGGGGAATCAGGAAGAAAGCTGAAGCTTCCTTTCATTTTCAAGCTCATGTAATAGAGTTCCTGTTTTGAACACAGCAGGAAACACAACCGTCTATGAGAAGCCCTTTAAGGTGGCTTCTTATACCAAAAACAAAAAATAAAAATTTTCCTTTTTACTCTTTTTCCTCCTCCAAATAACCCCTGGAGCATTTGGAGCTTAAATTTTTCGACAACACACTTGACTGCACAGATGCAAAGCCACGCCACCAGGAAGCAGCTCATCCAGTCAGCACCTCTTGCTAGATTCGCGTTTTCAGCCAAAAAAGGCATCAAAGGGGGCAAACGTTATAATAGGTCGTTACTGTGCTGTTGAATGCCTGGACCCCTCGTTTCTGGTGGTGGATTCATCAGCGTCCTTGCGAGGAGGTTTGCACTCCTGCACAAACATCTCCCTTCCCTCAGCCCTGTGGCTCACCGAGCATCCCGTGCACGGCCTGGGGTCACTCCTTTGGCAGCCTGGGTGACAAATTCTTCCCCAGGGGGTGTTTGAGCTGAGGAAGTATTTAGCCATCCAGGGCCTCACGCTCAGAGACGCGTGGCAGGCGAGTTCTGTGGGACACAGCTCGCTTCTCTCTGGGTGGGCGCGGCCAGGGACGCGTTCCTCTTTTGTCAAACGAAAAGGACCGCGTCGGACCCCTCAGAGATGCCAGCGCTGGTCCCTGACCCATCGGTGGTCAGTTCTGGCAGGGACAGGCGGCTGCTTTTCCTTCAGTGTACGTATCTCATGCTTATTCTGTTTAACCAGGACTCTATTATAGTTGTTTATTTTATTTTTTGCCGTAGTTCATTAGCTCCACAAATTATGGAGATAAAAAAGCAAGCAGAACAGATCCATAATTAAGGCAAGAAGAGAGTTTAGTTGAATAACTGTGCCCTGAGGGGCTGACAGATAATTTGAGGGCAACGTTGAGCCCAGTGGAGGGGGGCCGGACTTAGTGTTTTGGACGAAATGCAATTTTTGCTTCAGAGTTTTGAATGCAAACTTGACAGAGTATCTCAGCCTGGCTCAGAATTGGTGGTGTGTGTTTTTTTCTTTTTGTTTTTTTTTTTAATTTTTTGTGATGGAGGTACTGGGGATTGAACCCAGGACCTCATGCATGCTAAGCACAGTCTACCACTGAGCTATATTCTCCTGTGGTTGTGGGTTTTTTTTTTCTTTTTTCTTTTTTCTTTTTTTTAGTAAAATCGGTAGATTTATAGCTTTTGCTCTTAATTTTTTAAAATAGTGCATGCTCTTTACCAAACATTTGAAATGAAGAAATGCAGAGTCCAGCAAAAATCCTCCATAATTACAATTTCCATAGCTGACAAGTGGGTAGAGATACTCTAAGGGAGTTCACGACAACTGTATATGATCCATGTATATGTGTATGTGTACATGTGGGGTGGTGTGTTTCAAGTGTCATTTTTGCACAGTTAGGTGGGGCTTCAGCCCGATGTGTAGGATGGGCATTTAAGTTATTGCTCAAATTGGATGCACTTTTGAGAGTGACACGGATGCTGCTGATTGTAGTCCCAGGACAACAGCGAAAACCAGGGCTGCCCAGGTAAACCCAGAGACATGTCACTGTTCCTTTAAGGGGCTTGTAAGTTGAGTTCTCGTGTCCTCTGATGAGCTCTGAAAGGGAATGAGCTAGGAGCTGCTGTCTGGACCCCTCCACCGACCTACAAGGAACCACAGCGGGTTGCTGTGGTTGCTGCATGATTCTGTCCTTGCACGAGAGATGGCAGAAGAAAGTGGGGTGATTTGGAGGGAGCAGATGATGGATGCCATTTATTGAGGACTGTGCCACACAAGCCCCGTACACACCATTTCTAAACCTTCTGTCAACCCTCAAGGTAGGTGGGTGTGTCCTCATGCAACCCGTGAGACATGGGGAGCCGGGAGAAGCCACGTGATACGCCGGAAGCCACGGAGCGTGCACATGTTAGGTCTAGGGTGCTGAGCCCAGGCTCTGGGCTGATGACCCTCTCAGACCACAGCATAACGAGCACTGTTTGCTTTTGAACAACTACAGAGTGTGCTCACGAACGCTGCTGTGTGGCTGGCATCATGCTAGGTGCTTCCCAAACGTCCGAGAGCCAGTGCCCGCCTGCAGTTTGCGATGGGGCATGGCGCTAATATCTAATAACCCCTCTCCAAGAAACAGACAGATTTTTAGTGTTCAAGCTTTATCTTGACTTTCAATCCTTTATTTAAAAGTAATTTTTCCATAATGTGAAGGAAGAAAGTGATCAGATACTGGCCCTCTGTCCCCAAGCAGGAGGCTGTGCCCAGCAGTGGGGGAGGATGCTCACCAAGACTGTGGTGTGCCGAGTGTCCCCAGTCTCCCGACAGAAGCCCCGGGTTGATGACCTAGATTTCCCTCTACATCCCAGGGGGGATTTGGAGAGCAGTCAGGAAGAGTAACTAATGCCAGGAGTTCATCAACTGAACTTAATCTCTCTTCTGGGAGGCCCAGGAGCCCTTTTCCACGCACGGCCAGATTGTGCTGGGTTCCGCCACACAGGCTGCTTCAGAGGTCTCCGTGCCCTTGCCTGGGTGTCGTCCTTCCCTGCTTCTCTGGCTGGCTTTAGAGGTTAGTCAGGCTCTGTTCTTCCCGAGCCTGGCTGGGGAAACACCTCGGGCAGAGGGCATTTTTTTTGAGGAGGAGCAGAGACGGGGAAGAAGATCAAACAGTGTCTCAGAGCTGGGGTTGCTGCTCCACGCATTGTTTTTTTCCTTCATGGAGATCATCCAAGGAGAAGCATGAGGTGTAACGGAAAGAATTTGAGGCCTCAGCTTCTTGACAACACATCTTCTTCGAGCTGGGAATCAGGAGACCTTCGTTCTGGTCTTGACCCTGCTCGTATTAGCTCAGGCAAGTTGCCCCACGTCTCTGTCTTGGTTTTATCAATTGTCAGAAAGGCCTGGATGACTCTTTCTTGCCCAGGAGGGTTGCTGTACGGATTTGGTGATGGATGTGGCTGGGCTTGATCAGGGTGTACAGAGGCGAGGTGGACCTTGACCGGCAAAGCTTTTTATCGTGACGCCTGGATCCTGAGATGTTTGCAGGGCCAACTTCGTTTTGTGCTGATTGACTTCCGTCATCACCTCTCATTTCATGATTCACCTCTTCTCTTATTCTTCTCTCGCTGAGAGTCAATTAAAATGCTCAGCATGGTTCTGAAGTGCGTTTTCTTTGTCATTACAGAGGTACATCCTCACCATCACCTGGATTTCCTTTCTTGCTGAAAACATTCAGCTCTGTTTATTGGAGCGGTCCCCTCCGCCCCATCCCAGCCCAGGAAAACATATTTTCTATCTTATTTTGGAAAAGGAAGATTCACTTTGCTGAATTTGACATCTGCTTAGTGGGAGTTTCAGAATATCTGCTCATTTTCTCTCTTTATGTTGCAGAAAAGGGTGCTTTTAATTAATGGTTGGCTCAAAGGGCAGGTAAAGCTTCCATGCCAAAATCTTTGCTCCTGGAGAGTGGATGGTAGTCTGACACCTGATGCCAAGCTCTAGGTTGGGCTGTGTCTGGGACTCAGAGGTTGATTATTGAGTCTCCTCATTTTGCAGCAGGGAAACCAGGCCCCAGGAGCTTCTCCGCCTCCGTGCCCTTTCCCCCACGGAGCATACTTCTGTCTGTACAATGCTTACGATGCTTACGTGCGTTTTAGCTCACTACCACCGGCAAGTGCTGCTCATGGCGGGAGAAGCCTCCCCACTGCGCAAAAACTCACCTCCAAGAAAGCTTGCTTTCCGGAAAATAACCCAAGAAGGTGTTCTCTTCCCTCTTTGTGTGGAAATGTGAATTTTCATCAAATGGCAAAGGCTTCTTAAAGACGAACTGGAAGAGCTGATCAACAAAAAAGAAATGGGTTCTGTTATGCCCGGGGATGGAAAGTAATCACTCAGCCGCTGTATTTTCTGGGTCCCTTGGCTTGTGCGACTGGGCATTTGACCTTTTAGGTCTCAGTTCTAAGGGTGTCAGGGGGTCCAGAAACCACGTGCTGCACAGCATTTCTGCCTCTGACACAGATCCTCCGTTTCCACTGTCTCCTTGCCAGTGGAAGATGGCCTCTAGCGACTGATGGCTTTTTCATCTGCACCAGAAAATATTATTTTTCCTGATTATTCTCTCTCTTCATGCGTTGGCTCGGCCCCTGGTTTTCCTCATTCTCTTTGTCCTTAAGGCAATTTGCAAAAGACAGTCTGTTCTTCTTGCTTGTTCTTAGGATTTCCAGCAAGAAAACATGCTGTGTAACAAAAGTCTTATCAGTTTAGGTTCCATTCATTCATTCTTTCATGATTTATTTATTTATGCAGGTGTGTGTTGACTTACACAAACCACACTTGCTCATTAAAATTTTTTTAAAAAATTGTGTACAATTTATTTACCATAAAAGTCACTCTTTTAGTGTACCTTCAGTGTTTTTTCGGGTATTTGCAGAATTGTGTGACCATCGCTACTATCTAATTTCATTATCTATTTTTCTAGGCAGGGGAGGAGGTAATTCGATTATTTATTTATTTAACCTTTTTTTTCTTTTTTTTAATATAGAGGCTCTGGGGATTGAACCCAGGACCTTGTGCATGCTAAGCATATGCTCTACCACTGAGCTATACCCTCCCCTCGGCTACCATCTCATTTCAGAACATTTTTTACTATGCCCCAAAAAGCTCCATATCAATTAGCTACTTACCCGCCTTTTCCCAGTCTGTGGCAAATACTAGTCTACTTTTTGTCTCTATGAATTTGCCTATTTTGGACATTTCATATAAATGGAATCATACAATATATGGCCTTTTGTGATGGACTTCTTTCTCTTAGCATGATGTCTTCAAGGCGCATGCATGTTGTAATGTGTATCTCTACTTTATTCCTTTTTATGGCCAAATATTATGTTGTAGGATATACTGCATCTTGCTTATCCACTGATCAGTTGATGGCATGAAGGTTATTTCTACTTTGGGGCTTTTGTGACAAGGTTTTGTGTGGGCGTATGTTTTTATTTCTCTTGGGTATGTATCCAGGAGAGGAATTGCTGGGTCATCTGGTAACTCTGCCTTTAACTTTTTGAGGAACTGCCCAGCTGTTTCCCAAAGTGGCCACACCATTTTACATTTCTGCCGGCAGTGTCTGAGGAGCCTGGTTTCTCCACATCTTCGTCAACACTTGTTCTCTTCCATCGTTTTGGTTACAGCCATCTCTGGGGGGTGTGAGGTGATATCTCACTGTGGTTTTGACTCCAAGGCTTTACTTTAAGGTCAGTCCACTCATTCACTGACCCTCAGTCACAGTTGGCTTGATCTGTGACGTGAGAACTTGTAGCCTCTTTGCTCCAGTGTCCTTCGTCTGGCACCCTCTCTAGCCTACCAGGCCCGGGCCCTCTAGGGCGAGGACTGGCTCTCTCCTGGGCCCCTCTCCCTCTCTCTGCAAGATCGATAGGGCGGGACGTGTCCCCCACTTCCTACGAGGAAACTGCAGAACAGAGAGGTTAAGTGACTTGCCCAAGGCCACCCAGCTAATAGGAGGCTGGCAGAGGACTCAGACCCTGGTCACCTGGCTCCCGGGCCTGCACGTGTCCTGCTTGGCATGTTGCTGGGGGCATCAGATGTGACACGTGGTTTCAGTCCGTGCACTCGATTTCAGGGGACTCCATCCTTGCTTTCCGGATGCTTCTGACGTAACAGTGATAAGCACCTGATAAAACTGAGAACTGAGAATGGTGCTGGGTGGCTGAGGCTGCCTTGATGTGGGCGGAGTGGGGGAGGTAACAGCACAAAGGATGCGGTCCTTTCCCGGCGCCATCACAGCTATTGCTCTGTGTAAGCAAATTTAATTAGCTCTGTGGTTTCCACTGCTGCGAAAAACTTCATTCATCCCTCCTGTCACTCAGCCGTTCAGCTGACCTTTATGGGGCCGCATGGTAGGTACTGTTCTAGCCATTAGAACTGCAGGTACGGTCTCTGTTACCTGTTCCCTGTGGTTGGAGGTGAGCCCTTGCTTCCTGTTTTTTCAGCGCCTCTCCAGTCTCTAGCCCCTTCAATTTACTGTCAAAATTCAGCGAGACCTCTCACAGTCACCAGGACACCGACTGTGACGGGGTGTGGCCCGGCAGGCAAGGGGGGGGTGTTTAGGGCAGAGGACTCCTCTTTGCTGGAGAGTCAGTCCCTGAGGGGGGGCCGGAGGAGGGCGTGACGAGGCCTTTGTTGTGCTGGGGCAGGTCTTCCAGGGTGTGAGCAGCAGCGGCAGGAAGTTCTAGGGAGGTCCGGGCAGGGAGGGGGTCCCGGCCTCTGGATTTGGCCTGTGGTGTTTGAGTTCTGCCCTCACTGCACACCATCTGGGCAGTGATTTCCATTTTCAGAGGAGCTGCAGTTTTTTTTTCCCTCTTTCCTTCTTTCCTTTTTAAAAAATTGTGGTAACATATACGTAACATCAAGTTTACCCTTTTAACCATTTTTAAGTGTACAGCTTAGGGGCATTAAGTACATTCACATGGTTGTGCAACTGTCACCCCCATCCAGCTCCAGAGGTTTTTCTTCTTCTCAAATGGAAACTCTGTCCTGCCCTCAACACTAACCTCCTTGCCTCCCTCCAGCCCTCGGCAACCCCCGTTTTACTTCTTGTCTCTGAATCTGGCTGCTCTCGGAACCTCAGTGTAAGTGGGTCTTACATACAGTAGGTGTCTTTTTGTGGCTGGCTTCTTCCCCTTACAGAACGTCTTCAAGGTCCATCCATGTTGTTGCAAGGAATTTCATTCCTCTTTAAGGCTGAATGATACCGCATTGTGTGTCTAGACCACATTTTAAAATCTACTCCTTGGACACGGGTTGTTTCCACCTTTTGGCGATTGTGACTAGTGCTGCTGTGAACCTGGGTGCACAAATGTCTGTTTGAATCCTTGCTTTGCATTCTTTGGGGCATATACCCAGAGCGGGAATTGCTGAGTCATGGTAATTCTAAGCCGGTTTTCTGATCAGTAATATGATGTTTCAAGATGACTGAGGTGGCTTAAATTTTTAAAAATTATTATTTAAGTTTTTATTAATTGTTTTAAGTATATGACTTTCTCTCTTTTTTTTTTTGGAGGTGGGAGAGGTAATTAATTATGTTGTATTTATTTGTTTATTTTTTTATGGAGGTGCTGGGGATTGAACCCAGGACCTCGTGCATGCGAAGCATGTGCTCTACCACTGAGCTGTACCCTCCCCATTGAGGTGGCTTAAATCTGAGAGAGGGTACAAGGTCTGGACCGTGTATCTGGCACATAATAAATGTTAAGTCCTTTTCTTCCTGAAAGACCCTTTTGACTTTTCTCCTGAAAAGTATCTTCTTTAAAACAAAAGCACTTTAACCTATTTTGATGAAAAATTCCTCTTCAGAGGTAGCGCGTGGTTTCTCCTGAGTGGAGAGACCAGCACCTGGTGTAACCCCTTCCTGCCGGCCCAGGGTTATTGTCCTGAGTCCGTGTTATCGCACTGTGCTCACCTTGAAAGGGCTGGGCGGCGGGCGACCCCCTCGCGTGGTCTCTGGCTGTTGGGAATCTTTGTCTCTGGCTCATCGTTGTCCCGCCTCCTGCCTTCCTGTCCTTGCTCACGTCTTGGTGCTTTAGTGTACCTGACTGGTGCTGTCGCCCTCCCTCACTGAAGTTCACATTTCAAGTCTTCCTTCTGCTGGGGGACCGGATGATTGAGATTCTCATAATTGTGTGAAAGTAGGAAGATACAGGACCTGAATGAGCATCTATAACCACTTCTCCCGAAGGGCAATTTTTTGGACCGACTGGAGGTCCTTTCTGGCCATTTCATGGAGTCTGAGTGAGGACTCAGTGGCCAGATTTGAATAATGAAGTGTCACTGCCTCCAGGAAAGTCATGCGAGGGAGGCGGTTTTAGAAAGCCAGGTGAGTACTCTGCTGGGTCTGAGGGGCAGGTGGCTAGCTTCCACCTTGATGGTCTCTGAAGGCTTCCTGGAGGAGGGGGCAATGGACCTCATTGGGGAAAGAAGAGGTGAAGAAATGTGTGAGAGAACAATTGTTAGTCTGTTGTAGCTAAGTTTTTGTCTACTAAATTTTCAAATATTAAAAGGAGTTCTAATACCCAGTATTGCAGTGAAATGGGCACTCACGGACTGCCGAAAGGTGTTTCCACTGGCATGGCCTTTCTGGAGGGCAGTAAGACAAAAATCTGACAAGAGCTTTAAAAATTTATGAAGAAAAAATACTCATACCTCTTGACCCAGAATAATCTATGTGCAAACATTTAGTTCTAAAGATGTCCACTGTAATGTTACTTATGATGAGAAAAAACTAGAAACATCCTAAATGACCAAAATAGGTGATTGGTTAAGTGCCTTTTGGCACCTCTAGGACAAAATAGTATGTAGCCATTAAAAACCATTGTGGGAAATATTTATTAATATGAATATGTTTATAGTACTTTGGTGGAAAAAAAGGTAGGGCTCGATCACTGTGTCCGATTTGATTCCACTTTTCTTTTTTAAAAGGGCTTTAAAATTGAAGTATAATTTACATACTGTGATATTATGGCACTGCTTTCATAAAGAATGTATGTGTGTGCAAATAAGTGGGTAGGAAAAAAAGATTGCAGGGGCAGACCCCAGCATATGAGTAGTGATTTTCTTTGGATGCTGGGTGAACAGAAAGTTTTGTTTCTTTCCTCAATTCTTTCTGGTTTCCCAAGTATTTGGTGTTTAAGTGCTCTTGCATTAAAAGGGATCTTATAAAAAGCACGTTCCCTTGGAGCTATCCTTGTCATCTGGGCTATTATCTCTTGCCCCTGTCATTCCTGGGAAGGAAGAGAACATAATGCGAGGAAGTGTTTGAATTTGTGTTCGGCTGTGCGGGTGGTATTCGTGTAGAACCTGAACGCCCCCCTGCCCCCACTGTTGCAAAGTGTAATGAAGGCTCCCTGAACAACGGAGTCCCTAATCGGGCTTAAACCTTGTTGTCCAGATACACTGGCTGTTAGTCAGTCTTATTAATCAGCTGTCGGGTAAAAGGGCCCATTGAACAGCCAGCCCTCAGCCCGCGATGGGGAGCGCATCGTGGTACAAGGGCCGTGCTTCAGGCTCCAGAGATGTTATGCTGTGTTTTTGAATCCAGTCCAGGTTTCTAGGAGGAAAACACCCGTCAATTATGTCGGCTCTCGAAAGGTCCCGGTCAACATATGACATCACCAACTCTTCCTTCCCTGCCCGCCTTTATTTGGAGGGGACGCAAGGAGAATTGTGCAACGTTGGAATAAACAGATTAGAGGCCAGATTCCTCGTGCTTTTGTTTCTGGGCTGAGCTCCGGTCTGAGCGCCGGCTGTTCTTTGCCAGGCGCAGTGAGACCGGGCCACAGCAGCTGTGTACACGGGGGGAAGAGTTGCTCGGTTTGCTAATTAGAGCCCCGGGTTCCCGCCGGTTCTCGCTTGCCCTGGGCGCTTTTGTCTCTGTCGTGTCATTAGGTGTGCGTCCGCAGATGGCGTCCTGGCTTGTAGAGGGTGTGAGCGTCCCGCTGTTTCAGTCCGTGTTTTCAGAGAAAGCTCATTGCCATCAGGTCACAGGGTTGGTCTGATTATCGACTTCAGCAGGAATGTAAACACTACCCTGTTGGATGAAGTTGCTCCTTGTTCTTTCCTATTCTTGGCAATGACCTTGGGGCTTGGGCTGGAGCATTTTAACATCATTCTTCACATTATGTACATAAGTATGCATGTTTCTATCGTTGTCTAATTAGGGAGGTGCAAGTCCTTGAGTTTCTAGTCGGATTCCCTTCCCAGCAAGGAGCCAGCAGGAAGGAAAACAGACAGACCTAGTCTTTGCACGTGAAAGCCTTGTGGTGTGACTTTTATTTTTTCGTGATGTTCCGCACAGCCCTGTCATCTCTTATTTTTGGCAGGCCAGCCCTAAATCTGTGGTCTGGTAGTCCCGGGCAACCGAAAGCTGAGACAAACAGAGGAAGTGTCATTACTCACATGTTTCCCCAGCCACCTCATCTTGGCCCGACCGGCCAGCTGCCACCCCTTTTCGAGGTGGGGCTCCTCCAAGCCGAGTCTGAGCCAGCCCCAGTCGGGGTCCCTTTAGGTTGTCCCTGCTCCGGGCCCTCCCCTCCGCCCAGGCCCCTGGGGTCCCCATCAATCATTACTTTTCCTACACGCTTTCTGTCATTTGTTTGCGGTCTGGAATTTATTTATGGCAGACTTTGTGGTGAAAACTGGGAAGTTGCCCCAAGTTTTTAAAAGCAGCCTGGAGGCCACGGGAGTAGAGTAGCCCACCTCCTAACCCTTTCACCCCCATCACACGCACGCAGGTGCACATGCAGGTGTGCACACACACACAGACACACACACGTACGCATCCTCTCTGGTCATCGTCCTTGTGCCCGGGGCTTTGTGCTGATGGAAGGGGGTCTTCACAGGAAATCTGCAGATCCTCTGGTTGCCCTGGCTTCCAGCTCTTAGGAAACTCACCTCCTGTAGGTCCTCCCCTCCCTACGTGGAAAGGGGAAGTGGGAGGGGAGAGCCAGGTCATCCATCCCAGCCTGTAGTTACCAGATCCCTTAGGGGGTTTTGCAAACATACATAATTTCACTATTCTAAAAGCCTGCTGGAGATCGCACTGAAGTGATGTTTCCAGGACAAGATCAGGTTTCTTTGCTTGTGATTGGAAATCCGTGGACTCCGTTAATGCCGGTTAGTTTGTGTTTTCCGCTTTGGACGTTTTTCTTGCATTTGATTCATGATACAAGGAATGCATTTATGTGTTCCTAATATATTCCATTTGATAGGAAGATGGTTTCCAGGAGCCAGGAGGGGCGTTGGGGGGAGGTTCCCCGGGAGGTGAAAAGTCTCTCTCTCTGTTGACAGAGGGTCTCTGTGAGTCTTCCTGCTCCGGCGTTTACTGCCTTTTATTTTATGACTCGTGCCTACTTGCTGGGTAAACAGGACAGTTTGTTGTGTTTGTTTTCGCCTTATTCAGTTTTATGCAGAAGACTGCTCTGCTGGATGAATAATTCAAAGCTCCATGCCTTTCTTGTGGCGCCGGGAGCCTTGACCTCCTCTCAGTACCGCCTTTGTCTGGCCCCTTTCCGCACACTCTTAGTCCTCCGGGGTCCCTGCCTGAGCTCTGCCCCTGCCACCTGGCCCACCAGCAGCACAGGAGGGCACCCTTGACCTCCTAGATCCTGTGCCCCCACGATGCCCAAGCCGGGACCCCCTTCACACATTATACCACAGAGTACAATTGAGCCTTTGGAGAAGACTGACTTTGTGCCAGGAATTAGGTCAAGCTGCCTTATGTGCTCAGGACAAATCCTATTTTACTTCCAATTTATGTAACAAATGCATATAGAAGACCTCCTCTGGCGGGCACTGCCCTTTACAAATGCCGTCTCATAGCAACTCCCTGAGTGGGTACTGGTATCTCCATTGGACAGATGAGAAAACTGAGGCCCGGGGAGGGCAGAGGATCCTGGTTGTACAGCCCGTGGGCGCCAACTCGGGTAGCCCGACTCCAGAGTTTTTGCTTTTGACTCCTGTACCATGAAGTAGCCTGGTTGCTATTCCGATTTTGCAGATGGGCAAACTAAGGCCTTGGGAGGGGGGATCAAGCCCAAGACCCTGGAGCGCCAGTGGCAGCACCCAGATTCAACCCCAGATGGGTGAGCTTGCAGTGAGAGCCCTGAACCTGGCAGTGGGGCCTCGTGGGGTTTTATCCCACTCTATTTCCAGCATATTCTGCGTGGACAGTTACAGCACTGGAGGCCATTCCTACGCCATGACACTTACTGGTTCTCAAAACTTACTGGTCCTCTAATTTTTTTTGGGGGGGTGGTTCTTTAACAGTTTTTTCCATGAACACGAGCGTGTTTAGCTGGTGGAGCTGAGGCCCAGCTGTCTGATCAGGACATTTGAGAGGCAGCCAGCTCCATGGCCTGCAAATCCCTGTACGTGAGAATCCCCAGGACCTCAGAAGCCTTAGAGGAATTCCCCGATCCAAACACTAGCCTGAAGCAACCTTTGTGCTTCTCCCACCGGTGTCTGGAGATGAGATGCCATAAAGCGGGCTTGTGTCCAGCCCGAGACTCAGGATGCCTGTCTCATTACAGGAAACAGCCCTCTTCCACAGTTTGCCTGTGATTTCAACATTTCTTGGAGAAATTCTCCATGGGCCTGGAGTTGGAAGCTCTGCTTTTTAATGAGTTGGGCTAGAATTTTCACCTTTGGCTTTCCTTGCCTTCTCCCTGGGCCACAATGTCATCCCGCTTTGGGGCTGGCACTTCCTATGAGATGTCTGTCCGTCTGGGAAGGTACCTGGCACCAAGAGAAAGCACAGCCTAGCACTGTGCACCCTGAGGCCTGCTGCCTGGCCTCCGGCTTGTGTGCTGAACGTGGTGGGAGTCATCTTAGGGCTCAGATGGACAAAGCAAAGAGCTGGGGTTGGGGGACAGAACGTGATGGTGGCCGTAGCCACTTCATCCTGTTTTAGTTAGTAACCTCTCCGTACAGCTGGTGGATCTGCTCTCTCATCTACGACTTAGTCCCCTACTTGGGTTTTGGAAGTGGGCCATTTATTTGAAACAGAGATGGCCTAGAATAGTGAAAAGAGCTTTGTTTTTTTTTTTTTCATTTTTTTACTCCCTTAAATAGCAAGGCAATAAAGTGACAATGCCAGCATTGGCTGGGGTGACATCCTGATGCATTGCCACGGGCAGTGCGAAGCAATGATGATTTGGAATGCAACGTGGTCATCTGTGTTGTGAACCGCAGCTCACCCGGTAATCCCCACCATAGGATCCTCTCCAGAGACAACCGTTTAAAGTCAGGGGAAAGTTATTTGCGTGATTACGTTCATAGGAACAGTATGCATAAAAGAGGAAAATTGGAAGCAGCCTATCCGTTCGACCAGGGGAATGGTGAAGCAGTTGTAGTAGGTTCCCCCAAGAATAACTCTCAAAAGAAATGGAGTTATGAAGAGTCTCAGATGACATGATACTACGAAAGAAGCCACAATTAAAAGTGAACGTGCCCTGTGGTTACACCCACAGAAAACATACGCGCATGACAGATCTGGAAGATGATATGGGAAAAGGTTAATAGCTGTTATTGGGATGGTGGGATTATCAGTAATATCTCCTCCTGTTATTAAAAAAAAAAAAGTAAAGGAAACAGTGCAGAGTTTGCATTCAGACCTAGGACTAATCCTGCTACATCTTATTATGTGTCTTTTAGCGACTCTTGAAACTTCCCTGGGACTCAGATTCCTCCTCAGTAAAAAGAATCATTTCTAAGGGTCCCTGGATCTGAAGCTGATTGTAGCCACTAACAGACAGTCTCTCCAAGGGAGTTTGCCAGACTTGCTTATATCAATAAGCAATTAGTAAAAGAACCCGGGGGCTGTTCGTAGCATCACTGTGCACAAACCGTGAAGTCCTGTAGGGCCGCTCAGTGCTACTGACTTGCTGTCACCATCCATGGCTGGTGATGCCTTCCCTATGGGCAAGACTCCGCCCGAGCGCTTCCATTTGAAGTGAACAAAGAGCAAACTGTCAAGTCCATGGAGGCTGGTTTTGAAGTTAAAGCTCTTTTGGGCAAAGGGGGTCACTTCCCTCCCTTCCCACGCCCACCGGTCGACTCTGGGGGCCCCTTCCTGGCAGGTTGACCCCATGCTGCCTCCAGATGGGTTCTCAGTCTCCCCATGTCTGCTTTTGATGAGTCAAGGAGAGGATTTCCACTTATCACCACCTCTGAAAGGACTTATGCGTTAGAGATGGCCCTTCATTGCCACACAAAGAGTTCATGAGCCTGGCCTTTGATCTGATGTGCAAAGAGGCCATGTGCAAGCCATCCCAAGCTTCAAAGGGAAAGATTTTATAAGGTGCTGACTTTTGGACAAGCTCTTACCTGGCGCCCCAAATTGAATCTCCCTGACTCACAGTGACTGTATCCTCCCGTGTCCCCCAGGTCAAGTTCATTAGCTGCCCACTTAAGTGAAACCTGCGTATGTTTTCGATGAGAGAAGAGGGTTTAGGTTTGGGAGGTTGAGGGGCGCGCTAGTCATAGCTATGCCGAGAAGGTGGTGGTTGGCGAAGGCTGTAAAACGAGGCTGGTTGGGGGTCGGGCTCTGTGTCAGTGTCTGCGCGACTCCATGCAAGTCCCGTGGCCCCCAGTTTCCTCGTCTGTGACGCGAGCCTGGTGAACCTGCCCTGCCTGCCTAGTCTGAGCATCAGACGAGACAGGGCGTGGGTAGCACTTGGCGAACCACTGAAGCGCTGTACCCATGTGAGCTTGATATTGTTGCTGTCAAATACGTATGTGCAGTGGTATGAAATTGTAAAATGATTCAATTGTCCCATTCCTATTTTTAAAAAATCTCTGGAGGAGCAGGTATGCTTCCCTAAAGTGGAGAGCTTTGGTTATGCCTTGTGTTAAATTGTGAACATGGAATGAAAAGCCGAGAGGCCTTTCCAAGGTCGTGGGTTTGGAATCTGGGCCCTCTCTCTGCCCTGTTCCCCACTCTCCTTTCCCACCCTCTGTCTCTGGCTCTCACTCCTGGACTCCAGAGTCACCTTCCAGCAGTCTGGAAGGAACGGGCAACCTCATTCCAGCAGGCCCAGGCTAAGGGAAGAGAAATCTGGTGGGCGGGGGGCAGTGGCTGCAGGTGCGGGGAGCTCTAGGTGCTTCTGGTGGGCAGCTGCCTTTGTGCAGCAGGAGCCAGCCCTGACGGTGGCTGCAGCCTGTGGGTCCCACCTGCTTCCAGCTGCTGATCATGGGGATTTGTGTGAGATTGAAGAGGGCATGGGTCCCCAGATCCATCAAGCAGTGAGGGCTGAGCCCAAGACACAGGAAGACTGTGGGAGGCAGAGGACCGGGGAGGGAGGAGATCGGGAGGGAGGAAAGAGAGGAAATGGTGGGAGGAAGGGGAGAGGAAAAGATAGATGAGAGCAAGAAAAAAAGGAGCCAGACAGAGAAAGGCCCGCTGTTCTGTTCAGATCCCCAGCTCGGACCTTTGGAATAGGAGTCAGATGTGTGAGTGGGATCTGATGAAGCAGGACCGTACTCCTGGGCACCCAGCACTGAAAATGGCGGGGAGAGAGAGGAGCCAGGAGGAAATTGTTCCCAGAGGTGGAGGCTAAGTTGCAGAGGATCATCTGGAGGCGGGGGGAGGGGGTGCTGCTGCGGGCAGTCACCCCAGGTGATGGGAGCGTGTTCAGGCCAGGGGAGGCTGGGGTGCAGCAGGCCCAGAATGAAGGGGAGGCAGGAACTTGGGGCGTCAACAAGATTCAGCCCTTTACCGAGCTCGGTGGGAAGGGCAGGGCAGGAAGAGGGCAGCAGCCCGAGGATGGAGCAGGGTCATTCCTACATGTACCTCTTAGTGTGTTGTTTTTCCCCAAATAGATTTTAAGTATTTCAGGGGCACAGTTTGTTTCCTCCAAAGCTTGGTGATCATCAGATCCCTAAAGAGGCTGTTTGTTTGTTTCACAGATACGTTTTACAGGCTCTGGCCTCCACCCTTGTTCCCACCGATCTGGCGTAATGATTCTAGCAGTGATCGCTGGATACCGAACAGTTCCTCACAGCTCGACTTGGTTTATACAAATATACTCGTTTCGTTTTCAAAGCAACATTACGTTAAAGAAAGTTTGGGAAAGAGACAAACCCAGGTGCCTCAGGGTTCGAGCCGTTACCATGCCTGCGATGGTTAGGCTGAGTACACAGGTGTCCTGTTTACTGAATTACTGAACTGCTTGCTGTAGTTATAAAAAATAAAGGGATAGGACTGAATTTCACTTCTCCATTAACCACCCCTCCCCGCTCGCTTTTGGACAGGGGTGGTTAGGAGTAGGGGTACTGGAGTCCCACGTTGGGGGTCCCAGCTCGCCCCTGCCAGACAGCAGTTGCCCCGGCTGAGGCCACGTCACGGCCACCTGCCCGAGTTCTGGCCAGGGCCTCGCGTGGCTGTGGCAGGGCCGGTGTGGACGTCACGTGCCTTCTGTGGGCCAGGCCCGCTGCCTGGTGCGCTTTAAGTTACACGAGCAGGTTATTCAGTCTCCCTGCCCCTCAGCTCCTTTAACTGAAAACTGGGGCCCGCCCTGGCTCCTACCTCGGGGGCTGGTGTAAGGATTAAAGGGCTCATCCAGGGAAGATGCGTGGATTAGTCCTAGACACATAGGAGGTCCTTGGTGAATATGAATTATTTTTGCTATTACTCCCATCTTCAAAGTGTATGAATTACACTCGAGTGAACCATCCTTTCTTTGGCCAGCGCCAGCCCCCGGCAGTGGGGCCCCTTGCCAGCATTCAGGAGGGCTGGATGAGAACATTGCCTCGCAGAGCTGTGTGCTCCGAGGGCTCTGATGGAAGGCGAGGGGTCCTCAGATGGGCGTGTTCACTCATAGAGTCCCATGGCTGGGCCCCTGGAGGAAGGGTGGTCTGGTACTGGAGCTGCCTGGGGCCTTGCTTGACAGAGGCACGTGTGATGCTTGGTCCCTCTTGTGCTTATTAAGCGCCTTCTGTATGCCAGTCCTCCCGCTTCGTGTCTGGGGGGGACACAGAGAGGAGAATGTGATTGATAACTGGTCCTATTTGGTGCCTTGTGGCCTTATAGGGAACACTCACAAAAATGCTCTGTGGTTAGGTTATTGTCACCTGCTTGTAGATGAGAAAAATCAGGCACGAACATTTTCTAGATAATTCCAGCTGTTAGGGAAAATGCTTCCTTGCATTGTGGGAGAAGAGGTATGTTTGCACGAGGCAAGTCGTTAGCCCCGGAAGCACAGGCTTTAGAGGCAGCTTAATACTTCACAAGGGGATCTGTGTGGGAGTTTTCTCTGTGCCCCTTTGTCTTCCTGCTGGTCTCATTGAGAACTTCTCTGTAGCAGGCACCCTCCGGAACAGTTCCCATCCACCCTCATTCATTTTCACCCATTAGTTCCCATCCTAACTCATTTGCGTCTCTCTGGAGCCCTGTGGGTTAAGGGCTAGTATCCACCCCCTTTTCCAGATGAGGAATCTGAAGCCCGCGGACGTTGAATATCTTGCCCACAGTCATGTGATGAGGCGGTGGCAGAACTGGCCAGGAACCCAGGCATCCAACCCCCGTGTCTCCTCCACACCCTCTCCTGTGGGTACCTCTTACCTTCCTAGGCACAGGTGCTTTCTCTTCCCTTTCTGCCTTTTTTCAGAGCAAGGCCATGTTATCCTAACTGGCAGGCCGGTCTCCCGAAGGCTCTTATCTCTCCACCACACAAAAGCTATTCCCGGTTGATTAGGTCACCCGGCGTTTTGCTGAGTGGACGCCAGCCCGGGAGCTCCATAGATAAGCCAGCGGTGGTTTGTGTTGTCATCTCCCTGATGGTTGGCTTTTAATTCAAGTCCATGAATTGATCTAAGATGACAAAGGGAGAGGCGAATGCGCGCACAGTTAAGTGCAGGGCAGAGAAGGGGGCAGCGCTGATTCCAGAGGGGGAGGCTGGGTGGCCAGTTCTGATAGGGTGGGTGCCCCAGGGCGTGTGTGTTGACTGAGAGGAGGGTCTACACCTGCCCCTACGTGGGTCTGTGTGTGAGGCTTTGGAGACACAAGGGAAGGGTCCGAGGGGGGACCCGGCAGGGCTGATCCCCCATCTTCCTCCTGCTCCGCCTGCTTATGCCCCCAGCAGGCCTGGAACATGGTTCTTGCTCAGCCGCCTCAATTCCAGATGACTTTTCTAGCGTCTCTATGTTAAACACGAAGGGCCCCTGGCGAATTGATCAGAAACACCGACTGCTGGCCTTTTACAAGCTTGGGGTCTTGGATGATGTCAGGGCTGACTTCCCGGTTGGGGACTTGTACTCAACTTAGGCAAGATGTTACCTCTGGAGGGGGGTGGTCACTGGGTAGAGGGTCTGAGAATCTCTCTGTACCATTTCTTATAAGTGCATGAGAATCGACAGTTACTGCAAAAAAACCTTTTTTTTAAAGGGTCCTTTAAATACTACAAACTCCAAAGAGGTCCTAGATTTGAATTTTCCAGAAGCAGTTTATTTATTTGGTGTCTGACATTTTGCCAATGTCCAGTAAACATACAATAGGGTACCACAGCCACTCAAGGTCATAAAAAGGAATGAGGGGCTAATAGATGCTACAGTGGGTGGACCTCAAACGCTACGCAAAGTGAAAGAAGCCAGACACAAAAGACTACGTATTGTATGACTCCTTTTATGTGAAACCTCCAGAATAGACGCACGTATAGAGACAGAAAGCAGATTCGTGGTTGCTTAGGGCTGGGAGAAGCAGGGACGGGACGAAGCCGGGAGGGTGCTGATGGATGCAGGGTTTCCTCGGGTGATGTTCTGCAGTTAGACTGTGGGGATGGTGGCTCAACTCTGTGACTAGACTACAAGCCATTGAGCTGTACAGTGTAAACAGGTGAATTGGCTGGTATGGGGATTCTATCTCAGTAAAGCTGTTTTAAAAACGTAGAGTCCTTTGAAAGTTTTAGGAGAAGTGGTAACAGTCCTTTGGAAAGAGCAGGTGTCTTCTGGATGCAAGCCCTTCTTGGACCCTGGCTGTAACTCCGTTCAGGCTGCTGTCCTGGGCATGTACACAGCAGGGTGGGTGGTGGTCGGGATGGGGGTGATGCAGCAGGAGCCAGAATCAGACTTCGTGCCCGCTGGTCCCACCGATCCCGAAGTCCATCTTCTTTTCCCCGCCTGGGCCAAGGCTGGGTTGATGAGCTGTCCCTCCCCTCTCACGCGAGTGGGGAAAAGTCAGCTGCAAGGCAGAAGCCAGGCTCTTGCAGGGCCAGATGGCTTAGGAAAATCACCAGGGAAAAGACCAGTGAGTTCTGTGGAAGTCATTTCCAGGCTCTGTCCTCAGTGGAGAACCTCTGCTCCCTCCGGAAATGAGTATGACACTCTGCCCTGTGCCCCAGAGCGGCTCTTCCCAGGAGAGCTTCTGTGGGGAGAGAACTGTGGGAAAACATGTGGAGGCTTTTTGTGGACACGTTTCTGAGTGTCATTAGCTCTTGGACAAAATGTGTTTATTTCCCTGAAGCCCTCAGCATTGCCTGTGTCCTGAGCTTTCAGGGGTACATAACTCTGGGAGCTCTGTTTCTGAATATGGAGGGAACCCGATATTTTTGGTAAGTGATCATGCTGTTGTAAACAGGACCGTGCTGGTAACTGGGTGTGAGCTAATGGAGGTGGCAGTGGGAAAAGATTTGCACTCAGTTAGTGATGCTCAAAGTGGTCCCAGGAAGTTGCATCAGCTCCCTTGGAGATTGTTAAAAGTGCAGTCTGAGGTCGCAGCCCAGATCTACAGAATCTAACTCTGCGGGATGATATCCAGGAACTTGTGTCTTAAGAAGCTCTCAAGATAATTCTCAGACATGTTGAAGTCTGAGGAACGCAGCACCCAAGATCTTACCTCTGCTTGGGGTTGATCAGAAAAGTCGGGTTGTGTTCCCAGGAGGGCACGGCCTCCTCTGCTCGAGCTGGTCTCGCAGGGTGGAGTACGAGCTGGAAGGGAGCGGTCCTTCATTTGGTGAAAACATGTATGAACACTTCCTGTCTCCAGGCACCCATTCCCTGCTTGGACATCCTAGTGAGGGCGGCAGGGGGATCAGACAGTAAATTAGGAAAACTTGATACAGAGGCCACTGCAAATGCGGATGCGACCCTGGGATGGCGACGTTTAGCCCAATCAGAAGGAGGAGAACGAGGTGCCCAAGTAAAGAGGGAGGCGAATGGATTTCCAAAGAGAGAGCACTGCTTGCTGTGCAGAGGCCTGGATGTGGGGGAGCTGGACGAGTCAAAGGGTGGGGCATGGCCTGGGTGGCCCGAAGGTGTGAGCTGGCAGAAAGGGGCAGAGGTCACGTTGGAGAGAAGAGACAGGATCGACAGCGCAGGATTCCATCAGGGAGTGGCAGGATCTGATGAGAGATTTCAGATCCATCTGGTTGCTGCTGAAGGCTGGTTTGGGGGAGGGCAAATGATGAAGCCAGGGGCGGGACTCGGGAGATTCTACCCAACCTGTGATTGCTACAGAGTCAGGCTTTTGTCTCTTTTTGGCACAAGGAGGGGCGGGGCACGGGGGTGGGGGCCACAACTTAAGAAGAGAAGTTGGAATTGCTGTGTCAGGGTCTCTGCGTTAGCCCTTTACAGCTAGTGCACATCCTCCCTGCTTTCATTAGGTAACATTTGACGTTCTCTGTATCACAATACCAGCTATGTATTTATCCATTTAATTACTTATACGGCTACTACTCATAAAAAGTAAATTTTGTCAAAAGAAAATACAGCTTACATGTCCGTATCTTTGAGGCATATAAAGCCAAACTCAGTGACAATTGAGCAGCATCTGCAAGATTTGATCCAGTTCAGAAATCTGAGCTCACGAGCAGTACCTGGGCTGGCGTTTTCTTAGCTGAGAACTGCTTACTGGGCTGTAGAAAATCTAATATTTAGGAGAATGATTCACTGCTTTAGGCGTCGAGAGTCTTGGGTGTTGTCTTCGTGGTTGCATAAGTTTGATTTGACCTTGGACACGTCATTTCAGTTTGTATTTCAGTGTCTCTGTGCAGAAGATAAGTAATAATTCTCGTGGTAATGGAGTGAGCGCTCTTCAAGACGTAGGAGCGACAAGAGCATGTGCAAAGGCCCTGTGGTGGAAGGGACTAGGCTGGTATTGTAGGAACTGAAAGGCAGCCTGAGTGGCTGGAGAGAAGAGTGCAAGGGGGAGATGGTCCAGGGTGATTTGTAGAGGTGGGCAAGGGCCAGGCTGGGCAGGATCTTTAGACCCTGTTGGGAACTTTAATTTTTATCTGAAGAGTGAGGGAAAGCTGTTGGAGAATTTAAGTCAGGGAGTGACTTAAGGTTGATAGAAATGCTGTCTTATTTAATCCTCAGAACAGATGTATGTGGTAGGTAATATCCCTGTTTTAAACCAGCACAGAAACTCAGGGTAGGGGAGATTAAGTGGCTTACCCAGGAGCAGCTTGCTGGGGTGGTGGAGCCAGGAAAAAAACTCAGGTGAGCCTGACTCCAGAGTCCTCTGTCCTCTCTATCAGCCTACCTCAATAATAATATAACAATAAGCACAGTTTTAAAATGCTTTGAACTCTTAGTTGAAAGATCTCCCTTAAATGACAAAGTGGCATTATACTGCAGAAATCCGAGTGGTGATGAGAGAGGGGATATGCCGCAGAACTTTTAAAAGGCCCAGTCTGCATGGCTTTGCTCCAGCATCCTCAGGTTCCTTGTCGTCGGGCGAGGGGGCGTCTCAGAAGCAGCTATCAGCACAGCGAAGGGCTTGGCGGCTCGGGCCCGCCATTTGACATTGCCACCGTCCATAAGGACTCATTGTCCGTGAAATGTGCCCGAGGTCTGTGCTTTCAGGGGTTCTGAGCGGGGAAATCAGATCCGGGCAGGTTACGCATGGTTTCACTGGAGCAAGCGGGCCATGCCAAGTTTCTGCTTTCTGCTTTCTCCCTCTTGGGTAGTCAGCTGGCTTAAGTGGGTTCTTAGAAACTGATTGGGGAGGTCACCATCTCAAGTTTGAATCCAAGATGCCTTGTTCAGGATTGGAATGGGGAAACGTCTGCCGGCCTGCAAGCCTTGAAGCTCCTGTTGGTGACGACACATGTCTGTTCCTTTCTAGTTGACCACGTGGTTCCCGAGCCTGGGACAAGCCTGCTAGCCGCCTTCGACCAGTGGCGGGAATGGGCCGACAGCAAGTCCTGCTGCGACTACTCTCTGCACGTGGACATCACCGAGTGGCACAAGGGCGTCCAAGAGGAGATGGAGGCCCTGGTGAAGGACCACGGTAGGTTGGGCGGACCCAGCACCCAGTTCCTTCTCAGCCCACGAGCTGACATGGTGAGCTCGTGCCTCGTGAACGGTGACTGATCGATGCTTTCACGCCCCCTGTGCTGCCAGGAGAGAGGGCCTGGGCTGCAGCCCATCCTGATTGGAGGTGGCCGAAGAGCTAATTGCGGCTTACTGGTCTGCGGGAACTGTGCACCCTAACCAGGTTGGGGCGCTGAGGCAGCGGGAGGGATTCACCCTTAAAGGGTAACTGCGTATCTCGGTGAGGACTCTGGGCCGTCTTAGGAGACTGCCTGGGACCCTGAGGACACGATCTGGGCAACCCCTTCCTGAAAATTCAGAAGAACCAGGGTAGATTTGAAGGTGATGAGACTCTGGGACCAACTGAAGGATCTTTTTTTGTTCCATAGGACTATTTGGGGGAGCATATTTCTAAGGACTGGGTTCTGAAGGATGCCCAGGGAGGCTGGGGGAGTCCTAACTACTCAAGGCGCCTCTGGGACCCTCTCGTCCACTCAGGGAACCTTGGGGCTTTGGGTGGTGTTATGAAAGCACGTCTTTGGGGGTCTTCTTGACCTTGGCTGTAGACTAGAGGTCACATGGGATCACATGTTGACCTCTTTGGATCCTAACCCTCAGGGAAGCATCTACACTTTAGGGTTCTGGAATGCCTAGGCTCGGAAATACCATGAGCTGGGAATAAAATGGCAGGAGGGAAATCTAGGCATGAACATGGTGGGTATTCATAGATTTGGCAGAAAAAGCCTAGAATGGTAATCTGGAGTCTTGGATTTGTTTCTTTGCTCTTCCACAAACTAGCTGTACGACCTTGGGCAAATTGCTTCAGTTTTATGAGTCTCAGTTAAAAAAAAAACTCACATGAGGGTATTGGGTTAGATATCCTAAGATTATTCTAGCATGAAGGTCCCACGTGAAAGACATGAAGTAGCCCTTGACCTTCTCACTTTGGCAACACCAAGGCTCAGATGGATTCGATACTTGGATTGAATTTACTGCACCTCAGCCTGGAGGGTTCCCACAGCAACTGTTGCCTAGGAGGAGAGAAGGGCCGGGATGTGCTAAGGCGTTGAACTCAGGCAGCTTCCAGCACCCCCGGGGGCTTGAATTAAGGTTCAAGGCTAGAGGCTGTCAGTACAGTTGTTTACCACCGTGATGGATGTTGGGCAGGGATGTTTGGTCTGGCGCCTCTGGAAGCAGGAATTCTAAAATGCCAGGGTGAGGACTGTGACATCTGCTTGTCCTGCTGACGGACCTTTTCATATTTAAAAACATTCCTTAAAAGTCAGCATGGAGGGCAGGGCAGTCTGTTTACCAGAGAAAAGACATTTATTTTAGTTCCTCATCTCCAGAATCTTCTGATTCATTTTCTTGTTAAATTCACAAAAGCTCGAGGCAACTTTTATTTTTTGACTTTCAACTTTTAGTCATGGTAAAATACAACATAATGTAAAAATTACCATCTTAATCATTTCTAAGTGTGCTGTTCAGTGACATTAAGTGACATTAAGCCTTTCACAGTTATGTGCAGCCATCACCTCCATCCATCTCCGAACTCTTCATCTTTCCAAATTGAAACTTAGTACCCACTGAGCAGTAAGCCCCTATTCTGTCCTCCCCCCAGCCCCTGGCCACCTCCATTCTACTTTTCTGTCTCTATAAATGTGACATATAAGTGGAATTCTATAGTATTTGTCCTTTTGTGACTGGCTTACTTCACTGAGCATAATGTCCTCAAGGTTCATCCATGTTGCAACATGTGACAACATCTCCCTCCTTTTTAAGGCTGAATAATATACCTTTGCATAGACTACATTTTGTTTATCCGTTCATCCGTGGACACTTGGGTTACTTCAACCTTTTGGCTAATTGTGAATAAATGCTGCTGTGAACAAGGGTGTACAGATACAGGCAGCTTTAGTTTTGGTATAGTTTTAAACTTAGAGAAAATTGTAAGAACCCTAAGAAGAACTCTTTTGCACCCTATTGCCAGACTCACCAGTGGTTTATATTTTACCATGTTTGCTTTGTCATTGTCTCTCGGTCTCCATCTCTGTCTCTCTTTGTCTCTCTTCCACTTTCTTCCTCTCTCTGTCTCTCCACGCGTGCATAGTATTGGAACTTACCGATTCTCTCCCGGATTATTTGATTTACTTGTTAGTCACATTCTCACCTCTCTGTCTTGTCTGTCACTAGGGGTAAACTCCTTCCTCATGTACATGGCTTTCAAAGATCGCTTCCAGCTAACGGATTCCCAGGTAGGAAGAGTCATCTTTTCTGAACAGGCTCACTGGCATTTGGGACGTTCGGGGCACTGCTGTTGTCTTGAACGCTGCCTCTGGTATATGCTCATGGGAAGTGGCTGATGGATGAAGTCCCCGATGTAACTCCCTTCAGGGAGGTATGAGCCCAGTGTCCTGGCCCCCAGGACTGGGGTCCCACCAGGCTCTGGAATCAGCCTTGAGCTGCCTGCTGTGGGTCAATGTGGCTCAGACGCGTGCTCAGACCCTTCTCCACAAACCTGGTGCAGAGCAGGTGCCATCCATGAGCTTCTCCTAAGCCATGCCCTTTTAGGTTATGCCACCTCTGTTAATTCCGAGGTCCTGCCCTGCCACCTGTGTCCAGAAACATTGCCCTCGGGTGTATCAGAGATGCCACCCTTAATAGAAGCAGTGAGGGGTGCTGGGGCTGGTCCCTGTGGCTCCCAGGGAGCTGGTCATACTTGGGATCAGGGAGAGGGAAGTCCCGTCTCTGATCCCACCCCTCCCTCTCTCAGATCTATGAAGTCCTGAGCGTGATCCGGGACATTGGTGCCATTGCCCAGGTCCATGCAGAGAACGGCGACATCATTGCAGAGGTACGTGATTCCTCTTTGTCACCTCACCACATGGACCCATGGGACGAGAGGCAGTCTCGAGAGAATGGAGCTGCTTCCATAGGGGGAAGCAGAGTGACCGGTGTGCCTGTGCAGAGTCTCACCGACAGTGTGAATGTTGGGGACACACGCTCTCCTCCGTGTGTTCTGCAGGACATGCAGCCTTTCTCGCGTGCTGTGACGTGGCTGCCTGGGGGTGGAGGGTGGGACGGGGACTCCCACACAGACATATTTTACACATATTTTAGCCCTGGGCTGGGGGCACATCAACTTTTGGGATCCCTGGGTGGGGGGACAGCTGTTCATATTTGGCAGGACTGAGAACGGAGTATTAAGCCCTCTCTTCCTGGGGTCTTAGGATGCGGGCCGAATGGTCAGCAGTGCCATTTTTACGTCTTGCCCGAGTAATTTTTACCCAGGTCTCAGCAGTCAGAGCCAGCTGAGATCCACTGTCCCTGACAGCCTGGCTTCCTCTACACATTGTAGGAACAGCAGAGGATCCTGGATCTGGGCATCACTGGCCCCGAGGGACATGTGCTGAGCCGGCCTGAGGAGGTGAGTACCTGCTGATTGGGCTGCATGAATCCAGGTCCCTGGGGGGCTGCCAGAGCCACGCAGGACCCACTGCCTGCCTGTTGAGAATGGGGCTTCTCGGATTGGTCCCTCCGAGAAGTCACAGTTACCCGCATGTGTGTCTGCACAGGCCAAGTGAATAGTTAGACTGTGCTGTGGGGTAAAGCGTGTGGCTTGTTTAGTCTTGAGACTCCTCTTTCTGCCTCTAATTCTCCAAGCCCTTTCTTGGGTGGATGGACACAAACAGCTTTTTAGGAGCATCCTGCAATCTGGGCTTTGTGATTCATAACCCAGGGCTCCCCCAGATCTTACCATAAAAATTCTTGTAAATATCTAAAAAGCTGAAGGGGGACTAAGTTTCCCATGGCAAGTCCACGCAGGGGTGCAGGGCACAATCAGCAGAGTGTGGGAGACATAACCTTTCAAAGTTGAGGAGGGAAAATTCAGAGCAGGGTTCTTGCTGGTGAAGGTTGAGAATCGCCGTCTCGGGTGGAGGAGCGAGGCTGGCATGAGGGTCAGAGGGGCTGAAGTGACCCCCGGGGCCCCAGGCTGTGACTGTGCCTGGCGGCTGTGATTCCGGGAGGCAGCTCGTAGGAGACGGAGACAGTCCCAGTGGCCAGCACTGAAAGCATCTGAGGCTGGATTTGTACACAAGTGTGCACACACGTGCACGCATGCATGCACACGTGTGCACACAACCCCCCCATAGTGCACGGGCACATTTGCACACTTACACACTCACATGTGTACAGACACCCTGGAGGTTCCTTTCTGTGCCTTTGTTGCCCCTCCAGGGCTGGCCTTGGTGATCCTTTTAACCACATCTACCTGGATAAAGCTGTGACGGTGGGATGGATGCCGGAGGCATCTGGCCCCAGATCCATCCCCTTGAGAGCTGCTTGGTCCTGTGTTCAGTCTTGAAACCAGTTTAGGATCCAGCTGGGAGCTGCGGGGACTCCGGGAGAGCAGAGGGATGCCTGGCTCTCTTGGACGCCCCATTCAGAGCTAGCATTTTCGGAGCACCCAGAGGGGCAGACACCGTGTGTACCAGTTCCCCTTTCAGTTGTAGGACAGTCCTGTAAGGGGCATACGCTGGAGCCTTTTTGCACAACTCGGGGGGGCACCATTCAGTCAACCGCACGCCTGTGTCCAGGGGACCCGTTGCATCCTGCTGCCTGCGTGTGTTGCGGCCTGGAGTTGTCCTCCGGTGGTGCCTTTGTCATCTCTGTGTCTGTGGTGTAAAGAAATCACAGGGGTGTGAAGTTCAGCATCAGCTAGAAAGTGCAGGGTCCTGCCTGCCCCCCCGACCACCCTCAGTGTATACACCACCCCCCCCGCCCCCCAGAGCCCAAGCTCTGTGTGATGCCAGTGAGCCTGTGTAACCAGGTGGTGACTCCTGGGGCCGGGCTTCGTTAGAAAGTTTACTCACATCACCCAGCGGCTTGGCTGGGAGCCCCTCCCATCCGTTTGCAACCGTGCAGGTGAGAAGGGGAAGAAGATGGTGTCCTGAGAAAAGCAAGCGCCCCTCATCCGGTTACACATGAGGCTCCTTGTGAGAGCCGAGGGCTTATTTCCATTTCAGAGCCTTCCTGGGGCCTTGCTTCCGTCTCTCGTGCTGCCTGCGCTGTGTCCCCAGGTCCCTGCGAACTTCAGACAGAAAGCCAGCCCGCCCTGGGTTTACTGAAGTGGCCAAAGCTATCCGAGGAGAGTGGCCCTGGTTGCTATTTTGAGCGCAGACATCAAACCTGCTTTTCCATGATCAGACACAGGAGACTTCTCTCGTGGCTGTTGTTGTGTTGGGAGTCTCAGAATCCCCAGCAGTGGGTTGGGAAGGCTCCTTTGGGGGCTGGCGGAGCTGGTGAGTCTCCGATATGGGGAGCTCTCGGTGCCTTGGGGGTGGCCTCTGCGCTCAGGAGGGGCTGCTTTGGGGACTTTCTCTTCTGTCTGCTTTCCAGGGTCACCTGCCCCTCAGCTGATTCAGAGGCACTGACTCTTGGCTGGGGACAGTGTGTGATGCTTCCCCTGAGCAGATGCACCCTTAGGACAGCCCCGTGAGCCCCCGAGCACCAGCTGGCACCTTCTCCATCGGCTACTGGAGTTGATGTTTCAGTTGGTCTCCAGAGATCTGTTAACAGTGTCTTAAACCCTATGTAAGCAATAAAAACGATAAACTATGGCAGCATTCTGAGGGCTCTGAGCTCTCCAGTGCCGCCAGGGAGATGTTGCCAATCCAAAAGAAACAGAAGTTACTAACATATGAAAGTGTAATTTTTCCCTGGTCTCATCACCAGCCTCACTTGAACCTGCCCCTCTCTGCTGCTCTTCCCAACCCACCACGTGAGAGTGCCACTGGGATTTCCCCCAGTTTTTGGCTGAGAAGGTTGAAAGGGAGACTAGAGAATGCAGAAATCCAGACACCCCCTCTCCATCAGTGGTCCCCGAGCACGTGTTGTGATTGAGGCAGTGGGGGACATCGAGGTGGATGACAAAGTGGTCCCTTCTGAAAGGGACTCCAGACAAACTGAGGAGAAAGATACAAAGGAAGCAGGTGGGCTGGCACGTGCTCGGGCTCTGAGCAGTTACAGCCATAGACTGGTATCGGGGAGGAGAGGGGGACCTGGAGGTGAGGGTGACAGAACCCTTGATGGAGGAGGGAACTTCCTAACTGGGCCCCATGGATTGGGATGACTGGCGAACCCAGACAGCTGGGGGCTGGGCTGCAAAGGGAGCATCATGTACTGACCCCTCTGGACCTTGGGTGCCTATTCTCTAAAATCAGAAAGCAGAGTTTAGGTGGCTCCCTAAATCCCTTGATCGCTCTGTAAGAAGACAATTAAAACTTTTTAGTTTTAAACTCTTAATGCTGTTTTCACATATTTAAATCCAAATTCACTGTGGGAAACAGTTTATGTTTAATATTGGAGGCAGGCTTACGCATGTACACACACAGCGGCAAACGTGGATCCTTCCGTGCTTCCGGGTGAAATGTGGAAAGGTGGGGTTTAAATGACCTTCTCTTTCCATGAGGTGACCTTATAGCCTCTGCCCTCCCAGCTCGGGCAGGAGAGGGGTCAGAACTCAGTTCTCAGCAGATGAGTGAATCCAGACGGGGCCTTGGGACCCAGATTCTCCCACCAAACCAGTCTTCACAGAAGCCGGTCCTCCCGGGTTGGGCCCCTGGAACTGGCACTTCCGCTCCATTTAGTGCCTAATGAGTCTGACTGTGTGTTCTGGTTCACCCAGCACTCCCTGGTCCACACCCCTTGCTTCATGCAGTCATGAATAGTGCCTCTGTTTGCTTTCAGAAGAGTCTGGGTTGGGACAGTGGGTTCGGGCAGTCACCTGCACCCCTGGAAGCCGTGTGGATTCCAGTGGCGTCCTTTTTGCTCTTAGCTCTGTGAACTTTTCGAGGTGACCGCAGGGATGCAAGACGTCCCTCCTCTGTGCTGCCCGGGCAACAGGCACTTCTGTTGTAACCGGAGCCAAGCAGAGGGAAGGCTGATCGTTCAGCTATTCCAGGAATTAAAAACACTTGGGTGTTTAATGAGCTTTTTTTCAAGAGCCATTTGGTTTGCCTTTGGGTTTCGAGACGCCTCTCTTCAAGTAGTAGAAGCCCGAGAGGCCAAATATGAATGAAGTTGTCCTCGTATATGAAATTAGATCACCCGTTAATGCAGTTACAGGACTTCAGCTCTTGGCTGAGCTCCTGTAGAGACTGGTTAGCTAAGATGATTCAGTCTGGAGCCTGGTCATTTAAATAGCAGCTCTTTACAGCCTCGCTTTAACCATTAACCTGAAATGAAGTCACTTATTTGCTCAGTAAATGTTTTCGAGCACCTGCCATGTACCAGGCGCTACACTGGGAACCAGGGAGGATGCAAAAAAAAACCCAGGGAAGACCCAACCCCTCTCCTTGAAGTGTAGAAGCTCGCTTTTTGCCAGGATTTGGGAGGGAGCAAAAGGCTTTCTGATTTCTGAGGTCCTCTGTTCCATCATTTCACTTGCTCCTTCAGCTGCCCGGCCTAAACACGCACTGCTGATTCCTCTGTACAATAGACCTTGATCTAAGAGCCAGTCCTACCTGACTGGGTATTTAGCAGTGATCACTTGGGGTCTTTGGAATATCATTCATCATAGCATCAGGCTTAACGAATCAGATTATTGGTTAGAGAAGCCGAAGGTCTCATGCCGAAGGTCGTGCCAGTCTGTGGCTGGCCCTGGTTGGGTTGCCCATACAGAGGGCCTTTGGTTTGCGCAAATCTGCCTGCTCCATTCCCAGAACCCTGTGAGGTCGCATTGTTCCTTGGGCAATGCTGGCTTCATTTGCCTTCATGGGACAGAAGGCCAGCTCAAAAATCTCATCACTGGGTGTCTTGACTCCAGACCACGCCCCTGGAGTGAGTGCACCAAACTGCGAGGTACCAATGTCCCTGTGTGGTGGCTCTCACACATTAGCAAGCATAACAATCACCTAGAGTTGACAAGACTTACATTTCTGGGTCCACCCCCAGACTTACTGATCCCGTGGGTCTAAGAAAGGGCCTTAGAATCTGCATTTCTTACAGACTCTTGGGTGAATGCTGATCAGGAAGGAATTGTCCCATCGTTTTACCCAGTCAGCATTGTGTCGCTAGACAAGTCCCATCCCCCACCGCGGTGCCACTCCGGGTAGAGCCCCGAGGACTCAGTGGTCTCTGGTTCATCGTTGCCTCTCCCGGTGGGGGAGGGTGGAGACGGACTCAGGGTGCGGGCAGAGCAGGGGCACAGTTCTCACGCTCTGACTCTTCTGCAGGTAGAGGCCGAAGCCGTGAACCGTTCCATCACCATCGCGAACCAGACCAACTGTCCCCTGTACATCACCAAAGTGATGAGCAAGAGCGCGGCGGAAGTCATCGCGCAGGCCCGGAAAAAGGGTGAGCGCCCCCTGCGGTCTGACTGCGCGCAGGTTCGGAGCGGGGAGGGGAGGGGGCACCTTTTCCAGCCCCTCCTGCCAAGTGGGGCGCTCTCATCACGTTCCAGCATTAACCTAATTACAGCTGGGCACGGCGGGGAGCTCCAGTTTCGCCCTCTGTTCCGCGCGGCGGCCGCCCTGGTGTCTATTTAAAGCCTCGCGCAGCGCAGAGCGGGTGGGCGGGCGGACGCACTGGTCTCCTGCCCCCACTTCAGGAGAAAAGTTGGACTGAATTCGATGCAGTCTAAATAAACCAGGCACATACACAGACGACGTCAGTGCCACAGGCTCCATCTGGGGGACGTTCTGTTGCAAAATGCGGTTCCCCTCCGCCGTGGGTAGTGATTTCCCGCAGGGCGAGGTAAGAGCCTTGTGCGGGCGTGGGGCGCGGGATCTCGCCCAGGATCCCCTCCTGTCCTGTTTACCTGGCCCTCGAGTCATTCCCTGTAGATTATAGCGACATATTCTGGGCTGAGGCTGGCTCTCTGTTCCATTGGGAAGGTTCTTGGAAACTAATTTATTAAGTGCTGCTTGCAGGGGATGGTGGGTGGAGCACCCTTATACATTATGAATGCGCCACAGCCCTGTGGGACTTGCCTGTGACTGTAAGTTTGGATAATCACACCACATGTTCCGGAGTGTAGCTCCCGGTACTGAAAGCCTGATCCCGTGTAGCGGACTTGGGGGTGGATCTTGGCCAGATGTGACCATGAATGCCATGGAAGGGTCCTCCCTCCCTCCCTCTTTCCTTCCTCCCTCCCTCCCCATTATATTCCCCGACCCTACTGACTCTGTATCTCTCCATCTTGCTTCCTCCGTTTCCCTTTATTTCTTGTTCTTTCTCCCTCCATCTCCGTGTCTCCAGTTCCCTCATGACTTTCTTCAAGCTTTCTTGTGGTCTCTGTACCTCTTTCTTGGTCTCTCTCTCTCTCATTCTGTTTCGATTCCTTTATCTCTCTCTACATGCCTTTCGCTGTCAACAAGGGAGCAGTTTGACCACTCTGGTTTGTTTCTGGTTCTCTGCGGGATGTGATCCACGTGGATCAGGAGAACTTTTTTCCCTGGTGGGTGAGTTGGTGCAGGACCTAGAACAGATTGCTCAATGACCACTGAGTCAGCTTGTCCTAAGGGATGATGGCTTCTAGCAGGACCCAGCAATTAATTCCTGGCCCCTGTTCTTTGGCCCTCCCCCTGGGGCATCTGTCCTTAGAGTCTGCACGAAATAGTTGTTGCATTACCAGCTGCTTGAAAACCTGCCCTCTCCTGGCAGCTAGAGAGAACTGCCTTTTTGAAATGGACCGTTCACTGCTCAGCATCAGCTTTGACTTGTGTTTCTCTGAGACCCCTCCCTCCCCCGGGCCCTTTATCGCCCAGGCGTATGTGCGGGAATCAGCGCTCATCACAGAATTGTTGCTTCCATGAAGTGGGGAAACAGTTGACGTTTGATGTCTGAAAAGGAGAAGTTGGGGGGCAGCTAATTTTATTATAGTAACCGTGTCATACCCAGATGAAGATAAGAACCAAAAAGTTAAGGCACCATTTTGACATTTTAATATTAAACATTTGCTTTAGCAGCATTTAAACACTGAGGCGTTGTTTTCCTATTCAGACTCTCATGCATCCGAGTTGCAGGATGGAGGAGTCTGGCATCTCACAGCCCTGGGTCTGGGGCAGGTGGCCCGGGTCCGGGGCTGCAGAGAGGGCGCTGGGCTCCGGGCCAGCCCTGCCAGCAGTGCCGCGGCTCCGTCTCCTTTCCGTGTCTGTTTTCTCGTTTGAGGACACGGAGCTGGAGTATGTTATTGGAGAGTCCCTCCTGCTCTAAGACCCTACGACGCAGTGCCCCGGTGCCTCTCTGTTGTCTTTCTGACTTGCGCCCTGTGTGTATATTGGGGGCTGAGCACCAGTAAGGGACCACTCCAGTCTGTTCATTCGGAACCTTCAGGGTGTGAGTCCAACTGTGCATGCATTGTGGTTCCCAGGGTGGCCCTGTAGCCCTTGAAAGCCTTTGCTTTAGATGAACTTGAGCTGCCAGAAAGGAATTTCCGGTGCATTCGGGTGCTAATGAGCAAGAGGGAGAAATCCTATCTTGCTCTGAAGGCTTTTAGGCTCTTTCCATCTTGTTGGAACTTCGTAACAACTTTGGGAGGCGGCCCGGGCAGGAATTTCTGTACTGTGTTTTACTTTGCAGCTGAGTAAACTGGAGCTCAGAGCTGGTGAATGCTGGGACTGGGCTTTGATCGTCGGCATCTGACTTCAGGCCAGGAAGGTCCGCATTCATGTCTGACCTACCTCATGCTTGGGGATTGTTTTAGTATGGGAAGTGGTGTGAGCACCTCCTTTTTGGTATCTCTTGGGGTTTAGTTCCTTAACAAACCTGGTAGAAACTGGAGCCTGACCCCCCTCAGAGTCATGGGTAATATGGAAGCAAAGATTCCCCAGTGACCAAGGAGAAAACCAGTATAAAGCTGTATTGAGCGTCGACAGCTTGTCCTGGATCCAGTCCCAGCTCCACTAGACACTAGCATGCGACGCTGGGCAGGTAACTTACCATCTCCAGGTCTCATTTTCCCATCTGCAAGGGGAAGATCGTCGTAGTCACTCATCTCCTAAGGCGATGGTGATGCTTAAATGAAATAATGCATGGGAGAATGTATGTATTAACTCTGCCTGCTACTGCGTCGATCAGAGAGTGGAGGGCTGGTTTAACTCCGGGATTGTTAGAAAAGCAGAGCTCATGCCTCTGACCTGGGGCAAGGATTTCCTGCTGAGGGTTGTTTTTCAACTTCAAGTGGCTTCATCTGGTCCCTGGAGGCAGATGTGAGACACTGCCAACATTCCACTGCCCCATTTTTTCATCTGTAAAATGGAGAGCGTCCTCATTCATTCAACAAACTTTTACTATGTGATACTTCAGGCCTTTGTGCTGGAGACGAGAAATGGTCCCAGCCCTCAGGTGGCTCTGTCACTTAGCAGTGGGAGGGACTCAGGAGAAGACAGTCCCAATGGGAAATGGTCAATTTATCAACAAGCTGCAAACCAAAGATGGTTAGAGTAAGGAAGAAGACACCAGTGTTTACAGACATGCACCGCAGCCCCCGACCTGGGCTCAGAGGGGTTGGGCTGTGTAAGATGACTCAACATCTCTGCAAAGATGAGCTGTTGGAAAATCATTATCCTGTCAATGGTGAGAGCCGTTGCATCTCTGTGTGGTGGTCTGCATGTGGCTCCCCACCCACGGACCTGCAGGTCCCAAGTCTGTAAGTCAGGAGGTATTTGGGTAAGCAGAGGTGTGAGGTAGAATGTAAATGACCATTTGCACGGGGCTCTTGACCCAAAACGCTGCGTGCAGGTGTCCCCAGAGCCAGCGTTGCCCATGCCGCCTCCTTCATTCAGTGTCATTGAGCAGGACAGCGTGTCACCAACCCCGTTCTGCAGATAAGGAAGTGAAGATGCAGCCAGCGCCAGAATACCTTGGGCCATTTTCACTTTTCAAAGAAATTTAGACATTGGTCGATTTAATAGGAATCGTCATGGAAGAGAAACGGAAATGTGGAAATTGACTATCTTGCCCCAGGTCACCCAGCCGTGGGAAATACAACCCTTAGTCCCAGACTCGTGGCCAACTCTCTTTCCATTGATCATCCAGTGTGGGGATTTCTCTCGAACAGCCTTCCTTTGACTGTGTCTTGTCCACATATAGAGTCCGATGCCTTCTGTGTGTGAGTGGTCACGTGTAGGCAGTGCCCGGTGAGCGGGTGCACACCCTCCCTCCACACCCCTGTAACCCACATGCAGAAACGTTCACGACCCAAACTCGAGACAAGACCCCCTATGCCCTGTGGGTCAGTAGGAATGGCGGGGGTGTAATGAGGCCCTAGAGGACCATCCCAACTTGGGGATGAATCCTTTGCTTTGGGTTAACACACAACCTAGTAATCGTGATTACAGTTCATGCATTTCTCTTTCCCCATCACGCCCTGCACCGTCAGCACTCTCTTAACTACTGGAAGTGGAGTCATTAGTGCCTTAGATCAGATCAGATTAGAGAGCTAATTCCAGAAATCCCAGAACCAGTTCAGAAAACTTCAAGATTCTGCTCCTTTAGAAACACTCGGTGGTACCCAAATCTGACAGGTTTATCCATGGATAGGTGCTGGGCTGTTGAGGTCTGGCCTGGAGGTCTCCGAGAAGAGAGAGAGAGAGAGAGTGTGTGTGTGTGCGTGTGTGTGTGTGTGTGTGTGTGTGTGTGTGTGTGTGTGTGTGTGTGTCCCCTGGTCGGCGTCTTACTGTGCTTTTGTGATTGTGTTTTGAAATACATATGTGTACATGATTTTCCATTGTTTCTGCTCTAGATTTGTCTTGCTGCTTCTCGTTCGTGGGAAATGACTAACTGTCAGGGCGGGAGCTGTCAGGCCTCTCTAACCCCCGGCCTGCCTTTATGCTTCATGAATGCACTCAGGCCTCTTGTGAATAAACACCAGCCCCAGCGCTGCTGTTCCCGGCCACTCGAGATTGCCTGCCAAAGGCTGGCCCGGGGTCACATCCTTCAGTTTAGACTTTCCCCCGGAGAAGAAAAGCATGAAGATCTGATTGCCGCCAAGAAAATGTCGGCAGTGTGTTCAGAGGAGTGCAGAAAGGCCAACCAAGCCGGTTTTGTGGTTTATTATTATTAGCGGTAATTCTTTCTGGCATCCATTCCGGTGGTGTCTGCGGCCTGACTGATGTCCAGAAGCCCATCCGTGGCTCTCTCAGGTACAGTGTTTATCAAATCGGCAGAAGTGGAGGCCTCCTGCAGGAATGTGTAACTCCTGCCCTGCCTTTGGGGGTGCTGAACACCAGAAAACCTTGCTGAAAGACAGCAGGTCCTCTGAATCTCTTGGAATTTGAGCAGTACGAAGCAGAAATGAGCTGCAGAAATGGCTTCCTCCTTCTCAGGTGCCCCCATCTTCTCTTGAGCCCAGCCCCGGAGATCTGGCTCAGACTCGGGCTAAAGGGGCAGGTCTGGTCAGCAGTGGCCTTGAAGCTCCCTCCCAGTTCTGGGTTTTGCAGAGGCTGAAGGCCGAGTTCATCCCCTTGTGGCGAGGTTCGTGTGCCCATGCACAGAGAGGGCAGGACCCAGCCCCCACTGGAATCTGAGTCGTATTTTGCAGAGGGAGATGAAGGCCAAGGTCACGGGCACTCACACTTGCAGGATTCAGGACACATCCCAGGAACCAGCCCTTCTTTGTACTCAAGTTTCCAAAGGCAGAAGCACAGATGCAGGGAGAGCATGAGCAATAGTGAGTTACGGGAGGACCAGGAAACCGCTGATGCGCGTCCAAGGATTTCCAAAGACCGGCAGCCACTGTCGTTCTCCAGGCGGTTCTGCTCTCTTGAACAGTTTCAGGTCGACAAAGCCAGGAAACCGTGAGGGTGACGGATCCTTTGTTCTCCTAATGACTTGCCCAGCCATCACCTTTGCGCTCAGACCACAGCCAGTGGGACCTCCAGACCTGGCAGAGTCGGAAGAGCTACCCGCAGCCCAGCCATTTCCGCTGATGCTCGAACCAGAAACTCTGGGCCATGGGCGGGCGCTGGGGCTGCTCAGCCGTCTGCAGTTCATCCCCATCCCTGACAGCAGCCAAGGCCTGATGTGGTGTTTTTCTACTTTGGGGTGAGCTGGAGCGCTTCGCGCAGCTGCCCAGCTGGCTTCTCAGACCAAATCCTGCCTGGGAGGCTTGGAGTAGGTCAGCAACCCTGGGACCTTCCAGGTGACTGTGAGCCTTGGCCTTTGTCTCCCCGGGGGCTTCTTCCTTCAGGGTGAGGCTTCCCCCGCGTTCCGGAGCTCCCCCTCCTGCCTGGGGTTTGTGACTGATTTCCTCCAGTGAGCTCCCTGCCCTGGCCCCTGCCACTCGCTGGCGGAACAGAGAGTCCTTTGTGAGATTCCTGAGGCTGGAGAGGGGGTGGCTCACGGAACCGGCTCTCAGAGCAGCCACTATCCCAAAGTGGGTGTCGTTCTGTGTTATCAAGAGATAAGGCCCTGGAAAAGGCCGTGGAGAGGAAAGGAGACACATTCCAGACTGAGTAGTGTTTGGCCTTGAAGGCCCTGTGTTTGGAGCAAAGGGCGCGCTTGGTAGGACTGCCGTGAGGGTCTGGGGAGCCCTGTGTGGGGGGAGGTAGGAGCAGAGGTGAATTCCTGGTGACAGTAAGGCTGGCCCGAGATCAACTTCCAGCTCTGGTGCCTTTACTTAATGAAAAATCACCCCTTTTAATCAGTTCTACACGCATTTATTGAGTGCCTCCTGTGTGCAGGCTGAGTCATTTGCTTCAAAATATCTCCATCAAGTGGAGACTCAAGACTTAAAACTGGGCGATTATTGGCTTATTGGAGTGGAGGACAGGGTTGAGTTTTGGATGATGTTAAACAGGAAGCCAGCTTTGATGTGAAGCCGGATACGAAAGGCATGAGCTGCTTCAGTGAGAAGTTTGCTTCTTGCCTGGAAGGCAGAAGGGCCCCTGGGGAGGATTTTATGCAAGAGAACGGTCAGGGAAGATTCTGTTTTCGGAAGATCGCTCTGGAGATGCCACGGAGAACGAACGAAGAGGTGGGGAAGGAGTTTGGTAAAGCAAAAATCAATCTGAACTCTGAGCTGGGGCGACACGATGAAGGCCTGATTGCAGGGAAGGTGCGTGGAGTGGAAAGAAAGAATGGATTTAAGGCATTAAAGCATCGGCATTCAATGACTGTAAATGAGTCCCGGCTTCCTGGCTTGTACGTGAGTGGGTAGAGGGTGTGATTTAAGCCTCGGGAAATCGGCATTCTTTCTTGACACCGCATTGAGTTCCGCTAGGCTTCTGCAGACTCAGATCTCGGTAACAGAATTGCGCAAAGTCCTGTACTTCTCCCTCTTACAAAGTCTGCTGTGAGTCTCTGGTCCTCAAGGTGGCGACTCAGGGCTCCAGAGGGTCTTTTGGGCAGATCTGGGGGGCAGGGTACTGGCTCTCACGTGCTTCCTCCCCCTGATGTCACATCTAATTGCCTCTCTCTGGGGAACACTGGGAGACACTGAGAGATGGACTGGGAGATGTCGGGAGAGCAGGGGGAGTGTTGGGTGAACCGTAAGGCAAAGTGTGAGATGCCCTGGATCACCTGAAAATAAGAGTCTAGACGGCGCTTGGGATTGAGTGCTTGGATGCATTCTGAGCTGGGGATTGTTAATGGGTTTGGGACTCATTAGAATAAGAGGCAGGATGTTTGGGATCACCCAGGGCGCGTGTGCTGAGTTAGAAGAACAGGGGTCCAGGGAGCCCTCGCTGGATGGGTGACCAGATGGCTGGGGTGGTTGCCCTCCTCGAGCATGAGTTTCTCAGCTGTGAGAACAGGCTGGCACCTTCTTCGTGGGGATGGTGAGAGCCCTCGGCTTGCTGACTCCCAGCCACGGTGGTTTCCTGCCTCCCTCTTTGTGTTGTACTCAGCTCTGCGTTCTGTTTGGCAGGAACCGTGGTGTATGGTGAGCCCATCACCGCCAGCTTGGGGACCGATGGCTCCCACTACTGGAGCAAGAACTGGGCCAAGGCAGCTGCTTTTGTCACCTCCCCACCCCTGAGCCCCGACCCGACCACTCCGGACTTTCTGAACTCCTTGCTGTCCTGGTGAGTGTCGGTGACTCGTTCCCACCCTCCGTTTTTAGTCTTCCCTCAGACCGAGCTGCCGCGGGGGGTTGACAGCCTGGTGGGCAAGAGCCAGCTCGCAAACAGAGACCTTGTTGCCCAAACTCGGGTTACCAGATGGCGTCAGGGTATTACCATGCTGGTGCTTTCGGGGGAATTCTGGATAAAAACCAGGGCCATCTTGAAAGTCAACCACAGGGGACGAGTGAGGTAGTGAAAGGATTCCACTGTGGTACGGCGTCACTCATAAGATGCCCCACGGAGTAGACGTGGACACTCAGCATTAGAATGGAGCTTCGGCATCATGTCACGTCTTCCTGGATTGCCTGTCTCCTGAGAGGAGGATAGGTGATTTCAAAAGCTTTCCGTGGCCCGGCACATGAGAAAAGATGTTCGAGGGTGATTGGAGGTCAGAGATTAAAGGCCAGTCATATGCTTCCCTTTCAGTGGAGACCTCCAGGTCACTGGCAGTGCCCACTGTACTTTCAACACTGCCCAGAAGGCCGTGGGAAAGGACAACTTCACCCTGATCCCTGAAGGTACCAACGGCACGGAGGAGCGGATGTCCGTCATCTGGGATAAGGCTGTGGTAAGGAGCGGTGGTCTCATGCCTGGGGTGGGCTCAGCCTTCTCCTGCCTCCTCAACTGAGGACCCGGCTCTCATGTGGGCCTCGACATGGCAGTTAAGAAAATTCTAGAAACTGATACTTGTGTGATAATCTTTCTTAGGTTTGCATATCTAAGGCCGCTCCCCAGAGGTCGTTCCTTCCTAAGCATCTCATGTGTATTGCTCACCATTGTCATCCTTGGGCCAGTAGAGATGGAAAAAAAGCAGTCTTAAAAATAGTACTCTTTTGATCAGTCAAGAAAAGGTTTCCTTAGCCCCCTGGTGACTTACTCAGTCAATCTGCTCTTGGAAATGGACTCACCTTCCTTAAAGCTGCCTTTTGGACTCTTGGGGCTTAGCCCTGGTCCCCACTCCAGGCTTCTGCAGGCCTGCTTTGAACAGGCTCTGACCTTTGAAGGATCTTAGGGCTCTTTCCTTTTTAATGTCTTAAAACGTAATGATGACAGACTTTCTGTTTCTTTTTCTTTTTTTAATTGACGTATAATCAGTTTACACTACTGTGTCAGTTTCTGGTGTACAGCATGATAGTTCAGTCATACACACACACACGTTCCTTTTCATATTCTTCTTCACTATAGGTTACTACAAGATAGTGAATTTAGTTCCCTGTGCTGTATAGTAGAAACTTGTTTATTTTGTATTTAGTAGTTAGTATCTGCAAATCTCTTAACTCCCAATTTATCCCTTCCCACCTCTCACCCCTGGAGAAATCTGCCTCACTCCTGATCTGTCCATCTCCATAACTTGGTTATTTTGAGAATGTTCTAGAAATGAAATCACACAGAATGTGACCTTTAGAGATTGTTTTCACTCAGCATAATGCCCTTGACATCCAAGTTGTTATGTGTATCAAAAATGTGTTCCTTTTCATTGCTAAGCGGCATTCCACCTTTCAACTACTTAACCTGATTGTGTGTGTGTGTGTGTGTGTGTGTATTGTCCTCCTCAGGTCACTGGAAAGATGGACGAGAACCAGTTTGTGGCCGTGACCAGCACCAATGCAGCCAAAGTCTTCAACCTGTACCCCCGGAAAGGCCGCATTGCTGTGGGGTCCGATGCTGACCTGGTCATCTGGGACCCCGACAGCGTGAAAACCATCTCTGCCAAGACCCACAACAGCGTAAGCCTGTTCACCACGTGGACCGGATCCAAGCGAATTACGGTCTTAGAAAGAGACAGAGGCAGGGAGAGAGAGTCCCTGGGATTCATGAAAAGAACATACTGTGATCGGAGTCAGCTTTTCCACAGGATGTGTTATAACTTGCAATTTGCTGAGAAAAAAATAGCTATTTCCTTTTCTTTAGTGACAGCAGTAAGACGGTTACATTAATCTTATCATCTGGAGTGTGACGGCTTCTCTCTGGATAGAGGCCTCTTTCTCTGGACCTTCAGAGCCTCCAGTGACATATGCCTGGTCCTCAGAAGTTTCTAGAAGCCAGGCAGTGTTCCATTTTAATAGTTTGGTGCAGCACAACTCATGGCAGCTCTTGGGGCAAGGAATCCAAATGAAACATTAAGATGGCCGCTCCCGAGGTGCCCACCGGGCGCTTTTATTCTTTGAAGCCACTGTTTTCTCATGTTAGTGTTGCCGTGCGGACGCCTAAAAGGCAGGTGCCCTTATGTCCTTCCGGCGGGAGTGAATTGACCTTGACTTCTCCCCAGATGGAGGAAATGCCTGGCAGCCGCTGCAGTGAGGAGTTTAGGATACGCAGTTTTGGGGGATCTCTTGTCTCTCAGTCTAGACTGCAGAGCCTGGGGATGCCCTGTCCTGTTACTGGGACCCTGGGCAGGTGACTCCGTGTCCTGTCTCAGCTCCTCAGCTGAGAATGAAGGGTTAGGTGAAGCCCCTGAGTGTCCTGTGATTCTGTGAGGTCCGTGGGCATTAGGTAGGGATGTTAGATGCTGTTGGTTCTTCATAGAAAAGATTGTGTGTGTGTGTATGTGTGTGTGTGTGTTTGTGTGTGTGTAATACTGAAGGATGCGGATAAAGGGAGAGCTTCAGAAGAGAAGTGGGTACAGGACAGAGAGTTTTATGTCAGAAACCCAAATGGCTCTCGAAGTGAATTCTTAGGGAAAGAAGAGGGTATTCTAGATCAAGTTCTAGACTGAAAGCTGGCTCAGTAGGCAGTCTGATTCCAGGTTGGCCGGCAAGTACTGACCCCTCGTCCAAGTGCCATGACAGCTCAGGGGTGGGCTTCTGGCATTTCTCCAGGACAGCGCTGGACCCTGGGCCAAGTCCCAGTTCTTTTCCCACTTGGACAGAGGTCCCTGGGCTGTGCTGGCCCCTGTGGGTGCCGAGATGGAAGGTGCCTTCAGGGAAGGCTGCTCAGCTCTCAGTATTTTTAGCTGACTTTTCCCTGCTTCCCCACTGGCTGGCGTAGCTTCGCAACAGAGCCCCACAGCCACAGCGACATGTGACTTAGATCACAACCTTTCTCGGTTCCAGAATGGCTCCTTTATGGGCAGGGGTCCTAGGGTCCTGCCCGGTGAACCTACCTCTTCATGCGCATTTAACATCACAGCCCTTTCATTTGGGCTTCTCAATAAAGGGATGTTATTATTATCCCAATCGGGAAGATAAATAAACGGAGGCTTAGAGAGCCTGAGGGACCAGTCTAACGTTACATAGCTATTTTGCGGTGGAGCCAGAATTAGAACCCAAAATTGTCCAGGGCTCTTCCCTGCCAGACTGTGTGCACAGCCTCTTGGTCAGGGTTAGAGGAGGAAGATGCTTTTCCCCTCCCTTGCAGAGTCCCATCCCCAGGGATAATGGAAAGGGCAAACCGGACTTATCATTTAAGCCACAGATGACCTAACTAGGGAGCTTGCATTTGGAGCTCGTGACCCGGCAGAGGAGAGGATGCAAACGAGTGATGATGTGAGAAGACAGCATCTGCCCCCCAGACGTTCCACCCAGACCTTTCCAGAGCAGCAACACTGCCCCACCTTCACCTCCAGGCAAACCCGGCTAGGAAATCATGACTTCTGAAATCAAGACTTCTTTCCTGTCCTCACCTGTTTTAAAGAGTACACGCTCAGCATGCTTGTGCAGCATGAATTATCTGGGAGGACACAAACAGGAGGCTTCCCGTGTAATACAGTATTTCCTACCACGGGGCTAATTAGCTTTAATTTGGAGTATTTAGCTAACTCTGGTTGACAGCCCTGTTGCTAAGCCTCTGCTTGGATTTGCCAGGCATCCAGCCAGATGAGTAATTTTAGGAAGTCTGTGTGGATGTAGGTTAAAAATGTCTGTACCTGGTAAGCGGTGAAGTCTCACTGCCTCATGGTTTGACAGTGAGTAGGCTCTGAATACCCTGGGTTGCGATCTCACCATTGGACTTGTTAATTTTAAGTCACTTAAAACCATGAGACTGGTTCCTCCATCTGTTAAAAATGGGAGATAGTTCAAAGCTCTTCTGGGCACTGGGATCTGTCATTTATAGGCAACTAAATTCCAATAAATGCATCTTAGGATGTCTTTGGCACTAAATGGCTTGCCATCTTGTTGGGAAAGGGCAATAAAAAAAAGCCAGACAGTGAATGAGTGACTTTCTAAAAGCCTACTGCGTGCCGAGCAGTGGGTGAGGTGCTTTGGTCCCTGTTCTTTCTTGTGACAGCATCATTCCTGCAAAGGTGAGCCGTGTCCCCTTACAGAGGAGGAAGCTGAGTCTCAGAGTGAGTGTGAGGGATTTGTCCAAAGTCAGACAGCTGGCAAGTGGCAGACCTGGGATGTGGACCCTGGGCAGATGGCACCATGGCCAGGGTTGTTTCCATTGCTCTGGTTGGGCACAGGAGGGGTTTGCCAGCGTACAGACAGTTAGTGGTGGAGTAACGTGGAAGAAATGGGGCTGGTTCCAGCCCCTAAAGGATGGCCTTTTCAGAGGTCATTTCCGAGCTGGCGGAATTCTCTCCTGGTGATCTACACCCAGAGGATGCTTTTCCTGTGGTCATCCTCACGTGAGCCTTGCAAGGGAGGCAGGGGAAGAAATGGAAGTTCTGAGACAGGTTTAAAGTGATCTGCCTGGAGTCACACAGCTGGATCTCACCAGATCTAAGATGCCACCGATTTTAAGATATTCCATTAGTTTGGGTACCGCTATGAAAGAAAACATATCTAAAAGGCGGAGCCTAACAGGAGACTCCTTTAAAAATACATCGTGCTGCCAAGGGCCAGCTGTGCTTAGTATGGGATGTGCCACGTAGAAAGGGGCAGCAAGGATTCTTGCCTGCCTCGACTTTGGCTTTGGGTGCCGAGAGGACAAAAGTGGCTCCTCTGGGAATGTGAACTAACGGCTGGGGCTCACGCAAGTTGGTGGTCTGACTCCTGAGTCTAGCATGGTCCAGAAAAACTGCAGGGTTTAATGTCAAATGGCCTCAATGCGGTAATCCCCAGGTTAGTAGGAAAAGCTGACCCCAGTCCCCTGGAAGGACTGGGTTCAGTCTAGGCTGACGTCGGTGGTGCAGCTCCGTGTACCGGAGGACACATTCTCATTTCAGGGAGGAGTGCCTCAGAACCAATGGAAGGCCTGGGGACACACACTTGGGTCCTGGGAATCCACATGTCGAGTCCCCTCCCCTCCCCCAGGTGCCTCGCCGCCTCTTCCTCCAGTAGCTTCCATGTCACTCCTTGGAGGCCCAGAGCCATGCTGCCAGCCCCCTGTTGCTGTTTGCAGTCAACACTGCTGCATTTTGACATTGAACGTGGCCAATGAGCCATACTCCACCCTCACCAGCCCCTGATTGGCAGTGCAACAGCTCTCTGTTTGCAGACTGACTCTTCAGCACTGATACCTGGTCTGGTAATCACCCCCAGAAGCCCATCTGCTTCTTATGGACGCAGCTGCCTTTTAATTCTCCCCGGACAGCCATTTGTGCCGGCGAGCAGGGCAGGCAGGAGGGAGCGCCAGGCATCTGGCATCTGGGGAAGGAGCAGCGGGTGGACCGAGGCTGTGGGGCGGGGCTGTGATACGTGGAGGTTTCAGTGTCAAGTACAGTGCCCCCCATTTTCTGTTGCCTCGTCTCCAACAAACTCCCTCGTGTGGATACCCCGCCTGCTTTCCAAGAGGGCGCGCGATACATCATGCTCTCACCCTGAAAAGCTTAAAAACTAAAAGGAGGGCTGCCTTGGTGGGAAATTAAACCTCCAGCAGTTTATCAAAGGCATGTCTCTTGCGTTCCCACAGTCCTTTCATTTAGGAATTTTAACTTAACCACATCGCTAACAGATTGGAAAACCAGGCAGGCCAGTGGGAAAACCGACTCATGGATGGCTCATTTCAAGATTAAATTTAGACCTTGGTCAGAGAAGGCCTGTGGATTTTAACCTGATTGGAGCTTGAGTTCGTGAGAACAAAGTCACTGCTAATACGAGGAATCATTTTCATGTATCTTTGTGGTGTGTACAGACCCTTGCGCTTTTCCATGTGATTTTTTTGGATCAATTATTTCTCCCCACAAATTTTTGAGAGGTGGGAAAGATTATTCCATGTTCTAGATGGAATTAAGACAGACAGATTAAGGGCCTGCTGGGTGGCCAATCGGGACAGGGACTCCATCTCTGGGCCTTTGTTTTGTCCGCAAGAGATTGGGCATGGGGTGCCGCCAGACCGCCCAGATCCCGCCAGGACGGGGGCGGATTCTGAGGTTCACTGTGCTATTTCCCTCCAGTCTCTAGAGTACAACATCTTTGAAGGCATGGAGTGCCGGGGCTCTCCGCTTGTGGTCATCAGCCAGGGGAAGATCGTCCTGGAGGACGGCACCCTTCATGTCACTGAAGGCTCTGGGCGCTACATCCCCCGGAAGCCCTTCCCTGACTTCGTTTACAAGCGTATCAAGGCACGGAGCAGGGTGAGTGCCTCTGATCTCATGGGTTGTTTCTATCATGGGTTAAGTTCAATTCCACAAACACGAAGTTCTTGGAGTCAGAATATCAAGGTGAGTCTGGAGGATTCAGGGATAAGAGAGTCTTTTTATTCTTGGAGTTCAGAATGTCACTGGAGGAGTCAGGCATGTCCCCAGCCAGCCAGATGGAAATGCGACTGCAGTATGTGCTGTCCTGAGGAGCGGGCACTGAGGTTCGGAGGAGGGAACCACTGCTGCGGAGTCGTGGTGCAAAGTATCATGGGGAGAGGGCATTTTGAGTTGGGTGTTGAAGGTTAAGTAGAAGTTTGGCAAGTCAAAGAAGGGAGACAAGGGAATCAGGTAGAGAGACTGTGAGGAGTATAGAAACTGTACAGTGTATTCAGGACATGGTGAACGCGACAGCACTGGTGCTTGGGGACTGTGAGGCAGGGAATGGGTGGAGCTATTAGGGAATTAAAGGGAAAGTAAGATTGGAAAGTTAGGGGCCAGATCTTGGAACATGAGACCAGATCCTCTTCGCAGTGTACTTGGGAGTTCCTACAGGGTTTAAGGTGAAGTGCCTTGGGGGAATAAATGAGAAGCACTGTTAGTTTTTTGTAGAGTAACCAGTCACCCAAGACACACCTTGGGGGAGCTTTGCCCCAGAGCCAGGGGGCTGGCCCCATGTGACATCTGTCCCTGCCGAGCCCCCACATACGGAGCGCTCTCCATTCTCAAAGCTCACAGGCCCATGCTGAGCCCTGTTCCTCCCCCATCAGGAGAGTTGCCAGGGAGACGTCCTCTGTGAATGTGGCCTGAGTTCAGGGGGCTTTTGTGTTTTGCAGCTGGCGGAGCTGAGAGGGGTTCCTCGCGGCCTGTATGATGGACCTGTGTGTGAGGTGTCCGTGACACCCAAGACAGTCACCCCAGCCTCCTCGGCTAAGACGTCTCCAGCCAAGCAGCAGGCCCCGCCTGTCCGGAACCTGCACCAGTCTGGATTCAGCTTGTCCGGTATGGTTATGGTTTGGTCGGGACCCAGCCCTGCGGCGCCCTGCCCGGTGGAGCTGGCGGGGCTGGAGTCACCTTTGTGGGTGGAGAAGAAGCAGAAAGGAAAGATACTCTCATTCTTTCTAAAGATGTAATTCACGGTGAATGGTGGGTTGGGTTTCAGGATCTTGACACGAGTCTATAGCACGTAGGATGGCATGATGTATTCACTGTGTGTCAGACCCAGGAGATTAGAGGACATTTTTTAATGCATTTATGTCCATCGACAAAAAGGATATTGTGGTATTTTAGGATTCTCTTCTCCCTCACATGTACAGTGTATTGGAGTGGCTCATCTTGTGGAGTCTAGAGTTTCTACAGCTTAACTTCATAGCCCAGAAGCTGAGAGTGCCTCAGTCTCCTCATCTATAGAATGGGTATAACGGTAGTAGTTATCTCATGGGGTTGTTATGAGGAGTTAAGTGAGTTAATATACAAGCAAAGTGCTCAGAATACAGCCGTTTGATAATTGTTAGCTATTTGTCTGTATAAAATACCAGGGAAGGTGAGAGGAAAAGGGATCAAATATTAGAGCTTCCTTATTTCGAATTCCTTCCACTCTTTCATCTGACCCATGACTAGAAACCTTCCGCTTTCCTAGCTCCCCGAGCCACAGCTGTGCATCCGAGCTTCTGTGGCGTGTTAAAGAAACAGCGAATCAGATACATTTTTTTTTCTTGTCATATATACTGGTTTTTAGAAAGTTGCCATATATAGATTACCCGTTTGCAAAAAATTTGAAAACAAGGAACAGTAGCTTTTTCATCAGGTGACATGGGCATGGTGATAGCTGTGCTGTCTTATCTCACCGGGCCATCCAGGTGGAAGGGAGCATCATCACTCCTCCTGAGTACCCCGTAGACGTGTGCTCTTAGGGAACAGAATGCTGCACCTTCACAGAAGCCACGGGCAGTGTGACCAATGAGAGCAGGGGCAGGATGTAGTCTGAGTCAGTCAAAAGCCTGAGACATGGTGCTAGTTTATAGATAGCTTTACTTCCCCAGGCGGTGGATCCAGCAAGCTTCTGCTGTGGTTCTTCGGCCACCTGAGGCTCATCCTTTTTTTTTTTTTTTTAAATAGTTTAAAACTTTTGGTGAGGTTTTAGGAGGACAAAGAATGGGTCAGACACTTTTCTCCCAAGCTGTGTTCTTTCTTTCTTTGACACTCATTTATTATCTCTCTTTGTGTATCAGGAATTGAGGTTTTGGCAGGGCTCTAGTCTTCTCTGGAGACACCAGGGGAATCTGTTTTCTTGCTCATTCAGGTTGCTGGCAGCACCAAGCTGTGTTATTTGGACTTAAAGCAGCGATTTGTGTAGCTCTGCCTCTGACCCACCCCTCTCTCCTCTCCAGGCGCCCAGATTGATGACAACATCCCCCGCCGCACCACCCAGCGCATCGTGGCTCCCCCTGGTGGCCGTGCCAACATCACCAGCCTGGGCTAGAGTCCCAGGGCAGTCTTCTGCTTGGGGATGGGGGAATGGGACACCCAAGGACATTCTGAGACTTTCTTCCTTCCTTCTTTCCTTCTTTTTTTTTTTTTTTTTTAAGAGCCTGTGATAGTTACTGTGGGGCAGCCAGTTCCTGGGGCTCCCTCTCGGGCCCCGCACTCCATCCCTCACCCGGAGTCACCGATTTTGCTCACCCACGTTCATACATAGCTACGAATGTCACACCCAAGCCTATCCACCAACCCCGCACACGGGATCGCCTCCAACACTCAGACATGCGAAACAGCGCAAATCACAGTGAGGGTGTTTCTCATCTCCAACCTCTGTTGTAACCTGTCATCATCTTCCTTTTCACTGGGGGAGGGGAAGATAAAGTGAATTGCCCAGAGCTGCCTTTTTCTTTTTAAATGTTTAGAAAAGTTTTCTTCGTGGGGCTGGGGAGGGGTGGGTTTTTTTGTTTTAACTACTAAATTGGAAAGCCTAATTCAATGTTAATACAAGGGGTTTGAACTGGACATCCTGATGATGCAATTGTGCAACCATCAAGCTGATTCAGGGTGGCGGGCAGACTCGTGTCCCTCCTGAGAGGCTGTAATGTCCACCCTGCCATCCTGTCATCTTCTGGGTCAACTGTTAACAAAGGGCAGGCTTTCTTTCTGGCCTAGATTTTGCTGCAGATGAAACCTTTTTAGGATTCTCTTCTCTCTTCACCTCTTTTCTGCTCTCTCTCTCTCTTGCTTTTTCATTCGTTGATATTGTCACACGTCTGGCTCTTTGTGTTTCCTCCAGCCCTTGTCTCTGAGATGCTGATTTTTCCTCCTCTCTCCCCACCCTGCCCCGCACCCCATGGTCTTCTCCAGTGACCAGGTCTCCCATTTCACTGTGGTCCTAAAAACCCGCCTGGAAGGATGTGTGAGCTTTGTCATCACAACCATCATAACACGCTGTCCTAGTCCACAGGAGACGGGTGCTGCTCCCCACCCGCATCACCGGGATGTGCGTTTGAGTTTGAGTTGCTTCCCGGGTGTCAGGAAGGGCCGAGTTACTCACTCACGCTCTCACACGTGGGCCCGGAATAGACCTCAGACAGTGCCGAGATGCTGAGGAAGCGTGAGGCTCCAGGACATGAGAGGTTTTCCTCTGTGCAGTTCTAACTGGCTAAGGACACGATGGAATCTATAATTCGAGCCCCGTAACCCGAGTGAGCCAACCAGCTGTAAGCCAGCCACCTGCTCCGAGTCCCACCTGAGTATCTTCTGGGATTCCAGAACACACGGGGCTTCTCACTTCGTGGGGGGAGGGTGGAAAAAAAATTTTTTCCCCCAATTCTTTAGAAAGACATCCTGCAATGTAGGGAATTCTCCTAAACTCAGAAAGCCCTTGGGAAATTTGACCTAAAGTCCATTCTGGTTTGCAAGAGGGAAAATCTGTCGTGAGTCAGAGCTGTTAGGAGGAGAAACCCTGGCAGATTGGATGCGTGGCCCCTTAGAGACTGCAGGTGATCGGATCTTGTGTCCACAGCCCACCCTCGATTCGAGTCTCAGAGACGCTTTCCACTAGCTGCCTTGTGCCCGTCCCTGTCTCTGCTGATCTGTGTCGCACCTCCTTCCAAACGTGTTTACAGATTCTCCTAAGCAGTGCTATGTTTGCCAGCTTTTATAAAACCAAATCTGCTTTTGTAAATCGTAACAGAAAAAAAGTAGGTTACGCCCATCCAGCATTTCACTCGACTCTCCACACATTTTGCCTTTGGGGTTATGGTTGGGGTTGATTTTTTTATTGTTGTTGCTGTTGTTGTTTATTTGTTATTTTAAAAGTAAATCGCACTTTTAAAGAATAATTGGTTAACTTAATATATTTGCGTTTTTTTTTTTTCTCACCTGCGCTTGGAGGAAATTTGAACCAGTTGGAAAAAAAAAATTTTGTTTCAATTCTAAGAAACGCTCGCAGCTCTCTCGTATTCACTTGAGTCTTCCTGTTTTTCCTGTCCCAGGTCATGGTCACTTTGGTTATTCTGATCGTTTCCTTAAAACCCGAAGATTTCCGCAGGCTGTGTAAGCATGTTTACCTGTTGGCCTGCTCTGTGTGTCTGTTAAATGAATGTCATGTGTAAATGCTAAAATAAATCCACAGTGTCTCAGAACTGAGTAACTGCAGTGACTTGATGCTCTAAACCCGTGTAGGCTTTACTCATAGCTGGTTTCTAACCCTTGGAATTGTGATTGTGACCACGAGTGGACGAACCTTCAGTGCTAAAGCTGATTATGTGTGTAGCCAGAAGAGTACCTTTTTTTTTTTTTTGGTAACCACTGTCTTAATGGCAAAATAATTATGGTTAAAAAAAAAGTCTCGTGTTTATTATTCCTTAAGAACTCTGTGTTATATTCCCATGAAACGCCTAATAAAGCAAAACGTGGTGGTTTCAGGGTGTGTCTGTGTTGAGATGTTCAAGGAGGCCGCTGCTTGGCCCGGGTCTCCATCACAACTTCCCTCCCTGAAATGTTCTGGATGTCTCCGGCCTCGTGTTTTGTTGACTGTGCCAATGTAGGGGTCTTTTCACTGCATGTCGCAGGTGGTTTGGTCCAGGCCCCTGAGGTGTGATTCTGAGCAGAGCTCTGCGTGGCGGAGCTGAGTCTCAGAAGTTCACAGACTCCACCCTGAGAGGCCGTGGGGGCCTCCGCAATCAAGCTGCAAATGCAAGTCGGAAGTGGGGATCAGTGGACCAGATAGGTAGTGTAGTGACCCCCGGGCTCTCTGCATCCTGAGAGTTTGTTCACGCTGGGAAATCCTCAAGCCCCAGGGGGGTGTGGAAGGAAAGAGGCTGAGGCTTGTGGGCTGGCATCCAGAGCTCAGTCAGGGGGTGTGCAGCACACGTTCCTCTGCCCCCAGCAAGTGCCAAGGATGCATGTTGCAGGCGGGGATGGAGGCAGCCATGCCGACCCCTGCGTATCAGATACTTGGTTCCCACAGTTACCCTGCTACCTGCTGCTTGTATCATTGGTTCGGAAAACCCTGAATGAAGAGGATGAGTGCTCGGGCCGCCCCCACCCCCTCCCCCAGGCCTGTTACACGGTTGATGAGGTCTTTTTCTCTCCTCTTGTGAATTTCCATCCAACCCTGTCCCGACAGGACGGGAGGTGATTTACAAAATATGTATACCAGACCAGACTCGTATAAACAGAGCATTTGAACAAAGAGGAAAGTCAGAGCAGGAAAAAGATTAGGTCTGAGTTTCGTTGGTACCTCACGGCTGTGAGGTGGTAAATTGGCGAGGGAGCTCTGGAGTTCCAGCAAGAAATACCAAGAAGAGGGAAACATGGCTAGAAGACCGGATAACATTTATGGTGATCGGAAGAGAAATTAGTCCTTCAAAAGGAAAACAGAGATTCCTGGTCCTCAGCGCTGAGGGCGAGTCCTGCCCGCCCCTGCATTCCAACCAAGGAGCCACATCCTTGCACGCCTAGGGTGGCTGTTACCCTGTCTTCCTTGGATGCTGTTGGCAGCGCCCATGATTCGGAATTGAATCTGTTGAGGAAAGAAGGGTTACAAGGGCTCCCCTGACATCTATGGGACCCGTGACAAGAGTTAACATGGAGATCCCAGACCCTCAGCCCACCCTCCTGTCCCACCCGAGCTCAGCCCACCCCAAGACAGTCCTCATGCTCAAGTCTGCAGACGCCCCAGCCTGTGTGTCTGAGTTCCGCCCACCCCCTAGCAACCAGCCACGCCAAGAGCTTCGCACACCTGCCATGAGGTCCTTGCTCTGACAGGCAGGCCTAGCAGAGGCCTGGGGAGCCGCTGGGAGCAGGCTTGTGTGCACATGAGTAGGGAATTGTGGGGCAGTGGCCAGAGAGCGGGCACGCCAAAGAGGGGAGGCCCATGGTGCCCTGTGGCTAAACCACGGGGCTGGGTATAGAGCTCTGGTGGTTATGATTTAATCCAAAGACAGATTTTAGAGCATCTGGAAAAAGTAAGTGGAAAACATATCCTTCAGGGGGTGGTTTTGTGTTGTGCTGGCATTGAGTTGAAGGTTATCTCCTCTGGCAAGTTTCTGGAGCACACATAATCCCTGAGAAAAGGCAGATCTGTTCCTTTCCCATCACAGAGATGGGGTTACATTTTGACGGTGCTACTGATGAGGTATGAATGTTTGGGAAAGCTGTTTAATTTCGACAGGCCTTAATTAATGTCTGCAAGATAGAGGTGATGTTATCCACCCAGCCTAACTCCTGTGATAGACAAGCCATCGATCAGACACGGTGCAGAGGAGAAAACTGCGAAAGAACAATAGGAAACTGTGGAAAACTCCTAAGTGTCTCTCTTGATGTAGAAATGGATTAGCAGGTGAAGACATGACCACCAAGGTCTTTAAGTTGTCCGCAGAGATGGCAGAATTACGAGACATCAGAGATGGTGTCGACTGGGAAGACAATCTATTGATTGAGGTCACACTGATAATACCTGACATTATTATGTGCCAGGCTCTGCTCTAAGGGCATTTCACATGTTGACTCAATCTTTGCAGCAACCTAGTAGAAGGTACCACGATTTTTGCCAACTTAGAGATGGAAGCACAGTTAAGTGACTTGCTCAGAACAAGGCTTTGACTCCGTTCAGTCTGGGGCCAGCGTCCAGGTTTATACTGCCTTGATTCCACTCTCTTATGAGGCATCGTCTGCTTACATAGGGTGGGAAAACAGATGGAAAGTGCCACAGAGTGAGTGCACAGCTGGTGGAGGAGACTCGTGGAGGAAAATCACGGACAAACAAGAGTTTTACAGAAATAGGGGCCTATAAAATGCTCAGGAAGCCAGGAAAAAATCATTTCAAGATGGGCAAAACCTTATAAAGGAAAACAATAATAATTTGAAGGCATTATGTTTTATATACCAGATTTGGGGAAATTGGATTGATTTGGTAAAAAATTACAAATGTGTGTATATGTGCAAATAGACGTATATATAATTACTTTTTTTTAATAAGGATCTCAAAGGAGTGAGCAAAATAATGTCTGTTGGAAATACTTGGAAGAGGAGCGAAGGGAGAGCAGTGTCATTTTCTGGAGATTTGCCGTCAGGAGAGGGCTGGAGCCGGCAGGACGGGGCTGGCAGGTACCGCCCTCAGCAGTGAGGAGTGTGGCCTCCACTCGGGCCTTTGAGCCTCACAGGGCTGGTCATGGCATGAGGGGCCCTCAGAAGGAACACCGGGAGGGTTGAAGACCAAACACTAAGCCATATAAAGCTTCGAGTAATTGATGACACTGAGATGATTCCCGTGATTAATTTGGGCGGCTAAGCCCCGTTCCCACCCCCCACAGCAGGCTGCTGGATGGTTCTGTGTGGTGGGTGAAGTAGATCAGGATGTGGGCCGTTTGTGTAACTGCAGCATGGGCGCGGCTTAGCAGTGAGGAGTGTGGCCTCCGCTCAAGGCTTTGGGCCTTGCAGGGCTGGACATGACATGAGGGGCCCTCGGGAGAAGCGGCCTGACCTCCTCCACTGATGACCTTCAGCTTCATCTCGGGACTCTGGGGACACCAGGGACCCTCGCTGGCACCCAAGTGTGGACTCCTCAGGGGGAAAGGGGGCAGGAGGGGAGAACTTCTTGTCCCTCCTGGGCTCTTCAGGGTCCATCCCTCCTCCGCGCAGTGGACGTCACACCAAGCTATCTTTCTGAGGGTGCGTCCCTGGGAGTTTTCCAATCACTCCACAGGTTTTCCGTTTACATCGCTCAGCAATTCAGGAGGACTCTGGGGACCCAATAAGCCTATTAAAGAGGTCAGCCTACTGTGGTGGCGCACTCCCTCTGCTGGAGACATCCATCTTTTATCTTTTCCTAGACACTTAAGTGTTAGGTGAGCAGGCGCGGAAGGTAGTCCCGGCCTGCTTGGTCTCTCAGGAGAACCAGGAGGAGACCAGCCGGCCACCTGCTGGGATGCACCGCGGGGGTCCTGCCTGGATCTAGGGAGACGACTCTTGGCTTTAGCTTCCACTCTCTGACCGCCCCTTTTGACATCATCACCTTTAGTCTCGTGACTTACTTGTCTTACGGCTGTTGGCCTCCTTAGCATCCCACCCCGCCCACATGGCAGGCACTTCAACTCTCTTACTAGTAACCTCAGAGTCCTCCAACCCATGTTCTCCGATTGTCCCTGCTGAACCAACCCCAGCTCTGGATCTCCAGTCATAGCAGCCCTGCCCCTGCACCACTGTCTCCATCCAGAGCACCAACGCCAAAGGACAGACACAACCTCACTCAGGTGGAGGACTCCCTAACGCCTGCCTCATTCCTCCCCGCCCTGTACCGGATCCTGAGAAATGAGAATTCATGACCCACCCTCAACTGCCTGGCCTCTCTCCAAACCACAGCTGAGATCTGGGAGGCCCAGGTGCTACTGTATGTGAATGAGAAAGATTGCCAGCCATATCAGTAAACAAAGGGTGCTATGGCCATCAAGTCATCAGCTGCCACTGCCTGCCACCCCCAACAGTGTGCACAGGGAACTCGGGATGGAGACAAGCATCTGGGAGCCCGGCCTCTGCAGCCACCTGCAACGGTGCCCAGCCCCGAGGGGACTCAGGATGGGAAAGAACGGGATACTGGCCCCAGACAGCTAAGATGCATCTCAAAGGAATGAGTTCAGTGAGCCCAGACCTTTGTAACTTCCCATATATAACAAAGCGCTAAATTCCTTTTTTTTTTTTTTAATTAACAGTAATCTTCTGATATTCTGACTAACCAGTCTTTGTGGCAAAACTCCTATATATCCTGGCTCCCTCCCTGTTTCTTTGAAGCAGTCTCTTAGAGCTATCTGAGAGGCTGCTTTCCGGGTCCAAATCCTCAGAAAATCTGCCAAATAAAACATAATTCTCAACTTTCACACTGTGCATTTTTTAGTCAACGTGGGCAACAGGGGACCGTTGACCTGAAACAAAACAGACTCCCAGATATTTCTATGGCAAAGGTGGGTTTATTTGGGATCAGCAAAGAATTGCAGTTTAGGGTCTGCAACAGGGTGAGACACGCCCAGTCCCCCGCAGGGAAAAGGAAAGAGAACGTTTTTATTTTTGAATCCAGGAAAAGGAAGTTGGGAGCCTCTAGTAAACAAAGAGAACTTGGCTTCCATTGGCTGAGCTCTTGCCAGGAAAGAGGACTCTGTCTGCTTCCTGTTGGGCTCCGCTATCATCTCAGGGCAGGACAGCTCCTCCTGCTGGCCTCCCAACTCTGCTTAATTGAGCTTTCTGTGTGTTTATTATTTACAGGACTGTGGAAAGCCAGTTCATCCAACTTCCTTTCTTTTCTCCGTTGTCACCCACATGATGTCCTTCTGGACATCTCTCTCTTTCTCTCTCTTTTTTTTAAATTGAAGTACAGTCAGTTACAATGTGTCAATTTCTGGTGTACAGCACAGTGTCCCAGTCATGCGTACACATACATATATTCGTTTCCATACTCTTTTTCATTAAAGGTTATTACAAGATACTGATTATTGTTCCCTGTGCTCCAGAGAAGAAATCTGTTGTTTTTTTTAAATCTATTTTTATATGTTGTGGTTAACATTTCCTCTGGGCATCTCCCCTGTGCTGCTTTGCCTTGACCAAGCCGCCCACTCCCAAACTCTGTATATGAGCTTCACAACAAATAAACTCACTCACATGATTCAATAAACTCCCATCCTTACCGAACACTCTCCCCTACATCTTTGTCTCAGAAGGAAACCTGGTCCCCCTTCCTAAGGACAGGATTTTGTCTTTAGTCTTCTCAGGAGGGGCTTCCTCTGCATGTAACTCCCCGTGTTCTTCAGGTGATGAGGGTTGATGTTCTCGCTCCTCCAGCCTCGACACTTCTCCCACCCTCTGCCATCTGGTCATGCTGCCCCCACCCTGCTCCCTGCTATTATCTCCTGACTCGGAGACACTTCTCATTTATTGAAGGCTTTGGTGTCAAACACGGCACAGTTTTGCTCTCCACCATCCGTCGGAGTTACTTCGACATCTGTGTAGATGACCCATCCAGTGTCCTAGACTTTTGACTTTGTGATCTATTCTCCACTCTAACTTAGCTATCTACTTCCCTGGGCTATTTCGTTTCCCCAGATGCTCTATTTGCTGAAATCACAGCCCCTCTCTGACCAATCCCCTGGTCCTTTTGGTTGACTTGTTCAAATAGTTCCATTGCTCCTGTTCTCTGCCAGCCCCAGGTCCTTCTGTCCATCACTCCATCTGTCTTCTCCCTCCACTAACTTCCTCCTGACTTCCCTCCCCATCTTACTTAGAGTCCATGGTACATCATTTCATTCATTCTTTTGCCAACACTCCAACCCCTTGACCTTTGTCCTGTCATTGTACCCTCTCTGTCAAATTGCAAACCCAGGGGAACCCAATCACCCTCTCCGTAACTTGGGTATGAACCAGAGTTGTGCTGGAGGAAACTCACAACCAGGAAGGCTGCCATCCTGAGACGATCGTGGCACAGACTCCAGCTGCACCCTGAGCACGGAACGCTTCCGGGGATCCTGCTGTTTCTCCCCATAGGCTGCTGTCCTGTATTCTGCATCTCAAACCTCTGTCCCTCTTTCCCCACCAAGTCCTCTTCAGGAGACAGCCTTGCTTCTCACTTCGCAAAGAAGGTGTAAATCAGTAAGCAGAAGCTTCTTTGACATCTCTCTGCCAGACGAATAAAACTGTCTGCAGCGGTGCCCACGGACCCCAGCTCCTTCCCCAGCCCCTTCCCCAGCCCTACATTTCATCCCAGTCCGTCCTAGGCCGACAGTCTCCAAGCTCTGCTGATTTCTTCCCCTGCCAGCCGCACCCATCTTCTCAGAAAACTTTCTCATCCGTATCTTCAGTCTCTCTCTCTCTATTAATTTTATCAACACTGAAACATGTCCAAATATCTTTTTAAAAAAAGCCTTCCCCTAACTCTTTAAAAAATTTTCAATTATTCTTTTTTTTGGGAGAACTTTTTACAATTTCACATTTTTATTTATTTATTTATTTGAGGGGGAGGTAATTTTTTTAAAATTCATTTTTGATGGAGCTACTGGGGATTGAACCCAGGACCCTTGCGTGCCAGGTATGCTCTCTACCACTGAGCTACACCTTCCGCCCCTCTCCGTGACTCTTACATTTCCATTCTGATACTATTCTAATTTCTGCACCTCTTAGGGCCAGTTTTCTTGGGTGACGTATATAGATTCACCAGATCCATTTTCTTCCACCTCCCATTTACTCCTTAACGTATTCAAACCCTGAATAGACCACACATGAGCTCCCTGTTACTAAATCCAAGGGACATGCTTCCATCTTCATCTTAGCTGACTTCTTAGGGGCACTTGGTGGGTGCAGTTGACGGCTCTCCTCTTCCTTTAATGCTCATGTCACTTGTTTTATTTTCTTCTTATCTCTCCAGCCATTATTCAGGATTCCTTGCCGGCCCTTTCTTCCCTAATTGGCTTGGTACTTAGCATGCTTCCAGGCTCTGTCCTACCAGCCTTTTAATCTCACTTCATTTTGCATTCTCTCCCTAGGCAATCTCCTCTGCTCCTATGGTTCACTTTCTGTCTACGTGACAATGACTGCCAAGATGTGACAATGACTTCTTCTCCAGGTCAAACCCATACAAACCTCAGTTGCATGGTTAAAAGGCACCTTAAACATACGTGAAGTACGTAAATCTTTGTCTTCGTTCCCTCACAAATCTGCTTCAACCTCAGTGTTTCATAAAATTGAAGCCAAAAGCCATTTAGTTGTTTCCAACCAGCACTGGTGGTCATCTTCAATTCCTAGCTGTCCTTCACCCATGCTGCACAAACGATCTCCACGGTCCCCTGACTCTGCCTCTCTGGTAGCTCCCAGATCTGCAGTCTGACCTCTGTTCCCGCTCTCACCCTCCGCTCTGCTCCTCTGCCTGTGGTCTCAGCTCCCATTGTTACCCTCCTAGGTAACTGAAGACTCTCTCAAGTGGTTCTAGTGCATCCACTTTTATTCGGTTTGTTTAACTTTTCTTGACTGAGGTATAGAGACAAAAAATGGTGCAGGTTTTAGGTGCACAGTTCACTGAATTGTTTAGATGTGCACACCCATGTAACCAGTGCCCCAGTTCAGATACAGAACATTTCCACCACCCAGAAATTTCCCCGTCTGCCTTTCCAGTCAACACCCACTGCAATAACCCCAGCCCCAGCCTGGGGCCACCAGTCTTCTGACATCCAGCACCACAGTTTACTTTTGTCTGTTCTAGAGTGTCATCTATATCAAATCATAAAGTATGTCATTTTTCACATCCAGTTTCTTTTGCTCAGTATAACGGTCATGAGATTCAGGAAATCCTTCTTTTGCTTTGGTGGGAAGCTTTCCACTGTATGAATATATTGTAATTTGTCCATTAACCAATGGATGGATGCATAGGCCGTTTTCAATTTTTGTCTATTGTGAATAAAGCTGCTATGCATTTTTGTATGGCCTTTGTGGATATATGTTTGCATATATATTTTTAAAAAATTACTGATTTTTACAAAAAGCAGACAAAATTTATTAAAAATTCAAAAATTTGAACAATACCATAAACAAGCTGGACTAACGAACGTATATGGAATCTAGACTTGGTATCACATTTCACATCATTTAATTAATTCTTTATTATTATTTTATTGAAGTGTAGCCATTTTACAATCTTATATTAGTTTCAGGTCTAGGACAGAGTGATTCAATATTTTTTACTGATTATGCTCGGTTTAAAGTTGTTATAAAACAGTGGTTGCACTTCCCTGTGCTGTACAATGTATCCTTGCTGCTCATTTATTTTATATATAGTAATTTGTATCTCTTAACCATTTACCTCTATCTTGCTCCTCCCGGCAAAAAGTTTCTATCAGTTCTCAGAGACTCATTTGCAGATCTGTCGTGGGACCACTTACTGAAACGCTGCGATGTTCACGAAGGGCTACTTCACTGGCATCATTACCACTCCTCCTCTTCCTCTTTCCCAGTTCTCCATCTTCTTGTCCACACCGCCCTCGGCTCCCACCAGCCCCATAGTGGGCAGTAGTCCTTTCCCTGATTGCCTTTCAGTGACTTTAATACGGGTCCTGTCTGCTCTTGTGGTGCCCTTTCCCTCCTGGGTGGCAGGCCTGTGACGAGGTGATAATCTCCCTTAACAAAATATTTGCTGAGGAATTTGGAAGGAAGCCTATTAAAAACTTAGCTCTGGCCGGTTGCACGGTTCCTCCACTAGGTGGCAGCAGTGCACGCGCTGTGCGAGCTAGGTTCCCCAACCTCGAAACCGCGCAGGAGCAGAGCCCTGAGCGCAGCCCCCAGGTCGGAGAGCAGCCCCTTGCTGAGCAAGCACCCAGGGGCTGCCTGATGAATGGGCTGCGTTCTGGCTGTGGAGAGACCAGTGGATGACTCCGAGTGTGGAGAGTTTTATGCAGTCATGCAAAGGGGGTGTGTAGAGTTAACAAGAGTCCCGAAAATAGACTTAACCGCTAGGGGCCGAAGGCTCGGACTCCCGCATTAATAAGATGGTCTCCCCGAGAGAGGTGGCCTGTTCCCTGAGTTTGCAGCCGTGCTGTCAGTTCGCCAAGCAGACACGATGGGGCACGGGCTCTTCATTTCTTCTCGCAGCCTGTTTGGGTGTTTCATGCAGGTGCCCTGCGGTCAGAGTCAGTCTCTGTCTCTCTCTGATTCTCTCATTGTCAACAGAGGTCCTGCAAAGTTACCAGCGACCGGTCACGCGGTCACCATAGTTCACCCCATTCCCTCCTGTCCGGGTCTCCCCCTCCCCGCCCAGACTCGGCTTTCCTGCCGGGCAGGGCTATGAGGCTGCCCACTGTCGTTTAGGATAGGCTGGAAGTTACGGTTTCTCCACTACAGAGCCCTGTGCCGGAGAGCTCTTCTCTTTACGTTTATATTTTAACTGAGTCAACGTGTTATGATAACGGGGCTAGGCAGTATCTTCGCTGCTTGTACACCACGCACGCAGATTCATTTATCTGTACTAATTAAGGCTTAGCATCCTTAATGAACGCTACATAAAGACAAGTAAGCTTTTAAAAATAACTATTTAAAAACAGAAGTAATACATGTTAAATGTTAAAAGAAAACCACAAAGAGGGAAATACGTTTTGGCAGGTATGTTCATCCATTTCCCCCACACCCTTAAGCTGACATCATTCTGTACATACTGTACAGATATAGTTCTTAATAATATCATTTTTAATGACTGGTTAGTACTCCATTCTAAGGAAGTAGAATATAGTTAACTAATCCCTTGTACTTGGGCAGTTATGTTAATTTTCGTTTTTTTCTATTATACTTAATTCTTTAATGACCACACTTGAAATAAATCTTTGTATTCATTCATGGGTTATAACTTTAGTACCAAGTGCTGAAAGATAATTCATGCATATTATTGTTTAACAGAAAACTGACATCAATTTGTTAGAATTTTATTTGGATTTTTGGATAAATTCTTGTAACTGAGATTGGTCTATTTTTAACGTACATGCTAATTCTGTCAGCTTTTGGCTTTAATGCGACCGTATCTTCTTCAATGAGTTGGGACTGTTCCCTTTGCTTCTATGCTGCAGGCTAGTTTACGTAGCAGAAGAATTCTCTCTGGTTTGAAAGTTTGAAAAGATTTGCCCATAAAACTGTCTGAGCTCAGAGCCATAACTAGGTTATAAATGTACGCAATTAAGGGGACGTGGTTTGTTTTGCACGCGGGCACTGGAGGATTACCAAGGGCTTGATGTATTGAAGAGGCCTCCTTAACGTAATAGGGCTCCTTGACACCAGTTAGAAAAGATGAGCTCAGCTTTACGCTCTCCGACTTAGGGCTTTCCTGTATCAGGGGGAGTCACACAGGCTTGATCAGCGACGGCTTCCCGGCTTCCCGTAAAAGATGTAAGATGTACTTTGACCAGGAGAGGCCTCTGGCTGTGTCTTTACCAGCAATGGAAGAAACCATGGTGGAAACTCCTCTTAGTCAGGACTGGGTAACCCAACACTGGCACGAGGTGAGGGAACCTGACACGGACTGATGGGAACATAGCACCCCACCTCAGCGGGGGGCTCGCCTTCCCAGAGACACAGCACGGCCTGGAGCCGGCGCTCCTGACCGTAAACCCCCAGTTAGCAATGTCAAGGCAGCACCTGGTCTTCACCCAGCATCAAAACGCCCTTCTTCACCGGCCCATCAATTCCTGTTGCCTGTTTCTTAGGGCCTGCTCTGTGGATCTGCTCATTGAAACGTGAGCCTGGAGGGAGGGGAAATTCACTAGCACCCCACCCAGGCCAGCACCTCGCTGTCCTGGGAATCCGTCACTCTCGGGAAGCTGATTTTAAAGCTCCCATTCTCATGGGACTTTGGGGCAAGGAAATGAGATGCCACTGAGCTTTGTGTGAGCAGGGCTCACCCTCCTGCTTGCTGTCAGCCATCACACATTTCTCTGTCTGCTTCTTCCTGCCCATGGGGACCAGCTTCTGCTCCCCTGCACACTTTGTTTGCAGGTAGATTTGGCTTGCTCTGATACAGACCTAACTTTCATGATCTGACAGCTCGATTTCCTGCAGATCAGGGGTCCCAGATTCCAGATACTGAGGTCGGGGTTATCACTGGCCATGCAGCTCTGGTGCTCCGGGGTCCACCCTGGCCCTATCCACCATGATCAGGGATGGTGTGCATCATGTATTACAAAGTGGCCCCCCTACTGAAGAATAGCACAGATCACTGTGGAGTGTTCTTGGCATGGCCCCCATGTGGAGGGTGAGCAGAGAACGTCCTGTATCAAAACTTGGACAAGGAGAGAGAAGGAAAATGTAAATGCCGTGGTGGCGGCAGAAGCACAGAGGAGTTGCTCCTCCTTTTTCCCACTCTGCCTGCTTGTTTAGCATCCGTGCAGATTTCAGGATGGAGGTAGCAGACCGAGGTCAGAGAGCCTGGAGCAAGTTCAGGTGGAAGATGTCACCACATGGGTGACCTCGGGCAGGAAGCCCCGCTCCCTCCAGCCCCACCCCCGCCCAGGTGATACAATTTATTTAGACAATTGGGAGGAAACCCGGTTTCCCTCTGAAGCCTGTATTTGATTACTACCTGGTCTTTCATTCGCTGTATATGCAGCTTCCTCTTTATTCCGAAAGCACACGCATGTGGTGCATTAGGGTGTCCTGTACATTTGCCCACAGGCACTAAGACAGACCAATGCTTTCCCCAGACACAGGACGGCAGCTGTGCGCAGTGCGGCCAGCGTTTGCCTGCGTCCACAGCAGCCCTCCTGTCTTCACACCTTAAGTCACCTTGCAGAGTAACCGTCAGACCTGTGCCTGGCGACCGCTCTCCCGTCTCCCTGAGTGCTGGGTGGGATCTCGGGCAGTTTTCTGCCTCTGACCGTATCTCCACTCGTGATTGCTCTGGTCTCAGAACCTCTATAACTTGAATTCCATACCCGCATCTCACCGGACTGCGAGTGTGAAAGTGCTCACTTTAAAACAGACACCTGTGCGGGGTGGGTGTAGCTCAGCGCATGCGTGGCGCGCACGAGGTCCTGGGTTTAATCCCCAGTCCTTCCATCAAAACAAAACAAAACAAAAAAACCCCAAAATACCCATGAAAAACAGGCACCAGATTTTACTAACTTTGTATCTCCCACGTGCTGGGGTGAAGCTTGAGTCTTCTCAGATTGTCCCCTAGTTACTTCTGGAAGTTACCCCACGTCCTCTCTGTCTCTGGTAGAGGACCCGTGTCTCTGTTGCCACAGGAAGATGGTGTCGCTGGTTGCCACTCAGTGCCACCTGGTGTCAGAGATACCTGGCATGGGGATGCCGTGGGGGTCCAGGTGGAGGAACTGTCTTTCCCCAACCCTGTCATACTCTGGGGAGTGAAAACTCAGCCACAGAAGTGGTTCTCCATCTTGGCTGGACATTGGAATTGCCTGGAAACTCTACAAATTCTGATGTCTGGGCCCTGGAAATCCGCATTCTGCTTTAATTGGTTTGGGGGTACAGCCTAGAACTTGGGAGTTTTTAAAGCTGCCCAGATTCTGACATGGTTGGGGTTGACCACCACTCTCTTGCTACTTACAGTACGGTTTGCAGGCCAGGAGCATGGGCCGTCCCTGGGAGCATGTAGAAATGCAGACTCTTAGCCTTTCTCCTGCCCCACCCGACCCACTGAGTCAGCATCTGCATGTAAACAAGCTCCCAGGAGATTTGTGTTCTTGTGAACGCTTGGGAAGCACGGGCTTGGACCCTGATGGCAGTCACCCAGAACGAGAACTTAGCTGACAGTGATCAGCTGTGTCCTGTCGAAGCAGCATATGTGTCCTTTAACTTCAGTGTGTTTATACTTGTCTTCTTGTCTTGAGAAGTCCCACCCGGGCCTCTCACATCGCAAGGACTGGCTGCTCCGAGCTGAGGGGATTTACTGAGGATTCTTTGGTTCCCCTGACTCTGCAAACTTCAGTACCCCAATGGGTTGAAGTCCTAACCCCCAGGACCTCAAATGTGACTGTATTTGCAGATAAGGTCTTTAAAGAGGTGATGAAGGTTAAATGAGGCCATTGGCGTGGGCCCTGATCCAGTAGGACTGGTGTCCCTAGAAGAAGAGGAGATGAGGACACAGGCACCGAGGGAAGGCCATGTGAGGACACCAGGGGGAAGGTGGCTGTCTGCGAGCCAAGGAGAGAGGCCTCAGGAGGAGCCACTCCTGCCGCCGCCTTGATCTCGGACTCGCAGCCCCCAGACTGCGAGACAATGAGTGCCTGTCGTTGAAGACACCCAGCCTCTGGCGCTTTGCTCTGGCCGCCTGAGCCCCCTGCAGCCGGGCCCCTCAGAGCTTTTCACCCTCCCTCTGGTTACGGAGCAGTGTCCCATCTCCCTTCCCATCCTCTTTGTCCCTAAGTCCTTAGGGCCAAACAAGCTGTTGGCATGCTGCTAGGAACTTAAGCCCTCGCGTGCGATCCAGCAAACGCCAGCGCCTGTCCCTGTGGCCCCCCTGCTTTCTGTGGACAAAGACTTCCAAGAAAACAGCTCCTGCAGCCGCTGGTGCTTCTGGCTTTGCTCCGGGGTGGGTGCTCATCAGTCCATGGGACTGGGTGAAGCAGATCTCGTGCCAGCTCCCCATTCGTCCACGTTTCTCCCCCAAATGGCCGTTCACAACAACGTCTTCGCCATGCCTCTAGCTGAATGGGAAAAATCCAAGTGCTGTATGCACGTCAGATGCTGTCTGTCGGTCCTCAGCTCCCCTGCTGCCCCCAAACTGCCTGCCCCGGTCGCCCTTGCGGGCTGCTTCCCGGGGAAGGCCTGTCCGTGGGAGACACCAGCGGGAAACCCGCAAGCAGGCGATCCCTGTCTCTGGCTCAGGGAGCAGCCGCCGCAGCGGGTGGCGGTGGCCTCCAGCTGAACACTTGTTACAACAGCAGCTGCTCCTGGGGGAAGGGTGCACATATGCCCTTTGCTGGCTACCTGGGGGACCCCCTGGCCGTGAGGGACCCTTGCACATGGCTGAAGCTGAGCTTGTTCTGACTCTTCTCCGTGTAAGTAAACCGTTGTTCCATCCAGTGCTGAGTGTGTTGTGTTTTTTTGATATCAAGATGCAGTGGGCAGTATTGATTTGGCCCTGGTTCCACTGCCATGGCCCCTGACTCCAGCCTCTGTGATGGTCTTCCTTTTCCATGATCTTCCTCGGCCACGTACGAAATGAGCTTTGGAGAATGTGGCCCTCTTTGAGGGCCGACCAGCTTTTTTTTTGGTCCTGTAGATAGCTGTCTCAGCCTGGGGTTCCCAGCTGGTTACAACCTCATCCAAAGATGTAGGAGGAGGTGGCTTGATCATACAGGGCATCTCTGAAGAAGTCATCGGAGCTACTGTGTCTCAGAATCTCCATCATGGGAAGGAAGAATGGGCAGCTGTCTGCTGCCTGCTGCCCCTCTTCTGTCCCTCACCAATCAGTGTCCACCTCCTGGGCACTGACTCTCTCATAGCTCTGGGTTGTGTCCCCCCATCCTACTGGGGGCCACTAGGGAAGCCAGTCTCCACGGCTCCCATTCATCGACCTGGGCGCTGGAGCTTTGTAACTGTTGCCGTGATAAAAACAATGAAGCTGTGATGAACCCTGGACCTCATACTTGGGAGGAACTGTGATAATGAGTAGGGCGAGGGGAAGAAGCAGAGGTGAGAACAGGAGGAAATATTTGCACATCCTATCTCTGATAAGGAACTAGTGTCCAGAACATACAAAGAATACTTAAAATTCAGTGATATTGAACGTAATTCCCTGTGCTGTACAGAAGAAACTTGTTTTTATAAAAATCTCTTTTCATAGAGAGTGACTAACATTTGCAAATCTCAAACTCCCGAATTTATTTCTTCCCACCCCCTTTCTCCAGTAACCATAAGATTGTTTACTATGTCTGTGAGTCTGTTTCTGTTTTGTAGATGAATTCATAGTGTCCTTTTTTCCTTTTTTGTTTTTAGATTCCACATATGAGTGATATCATGACTGGGACATTGTGCTGGACACCAGAAATTGGCACATTGTAACTGACTATACTTCAATTAAAAATATTAGGTGATAAAAAGAAAACCTAGTTTAAAAATGGGCAAAGGATTTGAGTGGAAATAGCGCCAAAAATATTCACAAATGGTCAATAAACACATGAAAAGATGCTTGTTGTCATTAGGGAAAGACAGGAGAAAACCACTTCCCCCTGCTGGGATGGTTATAAACACAAAGTGCTGGCGAGGCTGAGGAGAGACTGGAGTCCTCATACGCTGCTGGCGGGAATGTGACTTGCTCTAGCGGCTATGGAAATAGTCTGGGAACGCCTCAAAAAGTCAGATGGAGAGACACCATCTGGCCCAACAATTCTATCCTGGGTGTACACCCAAGAGAATTGAAAAGGTGTCCGTGAAAAAACGCATACATGAATGAATGTTATTCATTGATAATAGCCTTAAAGGGGGAATAACCCAACAGTCCAGCAATGAATGAATGGTTAAGTCAAATGTGGAATAGCCATACAATGGAATATTATGCAGACACAAACAGAATGCAGTCCTGATGCCTGCCACAGCATGGGTGAACAGCAAAAACATTACACAACGTGAAAGAGTCCAGACAGAAGGGCCAGCTGCTACATGAGTTCATCTACATGAAATGCCCAGGACAGGCAAACTCCTAGAGATGGAAAATAGATTAGCACCCCTCGGGGCATGGTGGGAGGGGAGATGGGGAGGAAGTGACGGACTGCTCATGGGTACACGGGTTGTTTTTGGGGGGTGATGAAAATGTCCTAAAATTAGTGGTGATGGCTGCACAAGTTTTTGAATATATTAAAGATTCCTGAATGGCATAGTTTAAATGAGTGAACTTTACCATATGTGAATTATATCTCAATAAAAATTACACGAGAGAAAAAAATGAAGTGATGGGGCGGCGGCCAGGTGCTTTGAGCATGGGAGTGGCCTGACCGGGGCTTCTTGGTTTAGGGAGAAGAGCAGGTGGCTCAGCCCAGGGGGCGGGTGACTTGAGGAGGTGCATGAACTGAGTCTTAAATCGGGCCTGAAGCTATTTTAAGTGTTGAACGGTTGCAGTCTGGTTCAGTCTACGCTGGTGTTCACTGGGAAGTAGAAGCCCTTGAGTAACTTAGTGCCCTTCTGCGCTGTCTGATTCAGAAACGGCGTTATGTGCCAATAGCCCTGTCCAGAGTCCGCTGATGGGTGTGGTTTTAATTTTTTAATTTTTATTTTATTTATTTTTTCAATTGAGATATGTTTATGTTTAAAAATAAAGATCTGATTATCTAGAAATAAACATAAGATATAGAAATAATTAACACAGTATGATGCAAACAATATTTGGTACTAACACAGTGACATCAGCATCTCCATATGTGAAGTACTCAGAAAAATAGACCCGCGGAACACAAGGCCCTGTAGATAAATGAGCAAAGGACATGCCCAGACTTTTATTGAAAATTTTTTTCTGCTGTATTGAGATATAGTTGCCATATAACATTGTGTAAGTTTAAGGTGTATATTTGATACATTTATATACTGCAAAATGATTACCACCCTAGCTTCAGGTAACACCTCCATTACGTCCATAATTACATTTCTTTTTTGTGATGAGAACATTTAAGATTTACTCTTTTAGCAACTTGTGAATATATAATACAGAGTTATTAGCTATAATCCCCGTGCTGTACATAGGGTCCCCAGACCTCGTTCGTCTTACAATTGAAAGTCTGTATCCTTTGACCAACATGTCCCCGTTTCTTCCACTCCCCAGCCCCTGGTAACCACTACTCAATTCTTTGCGTCTTTGAGTTTGGCTTTTTTAGGTTCCACACAGAAGTAATACTGCACAGTATTTGTCATAGGATCTGGGTCATTATGGGACTGATCAAAGCAGGGCCCTTGGTTAATCAAAGATTTCTGAAGAAGGTAACTTTGAATTAGACACCTGACTTCTCAGCATCTTTTAAGACAAAAAGTGAGCATTTATTTAGCACTAGGCACTGTTCTAAGCACTTTGCATGTATTTATTCATTTAACTATTACAACCTGGTATGAGCTATTTTGTAGAGCAGGAAACTGAAGCATAAAGAGTTAAAATAATTTGCCTGAGTTTATATAAACAGAAAGTAGCTTTGCTGGGAGTTAAACCCACGCTGGCTGTCTTTAAATCCTGCACACCTAGTCACTATGCTATTTCAATAGCATTAAATAAACTTACCAATCAATTTTGGAAAGCAGGGAAATGCGCTTGACTTTATTAAAGTTATCAAATGGATTGGATACAGCTGGACACAGTTTTTTAGCGGTTTCGCAGAGACCCAGAGGCAGCCTTCTCTTTGTCCACCAGAGGGCGCTGCCAGCACAATCCCCGAGTTCATGCTTCTCAGTCTGGTGGTTCTAACACACTGGGCCCGTGCGATTACCTACTGATGACAGTTGTCCCATCTTTGACAAAGTTGTCCACCTTTGAAAAAATCCAAAGGTGTTCAAAGGACGCACAAAGGAACTGTTACTTCCAAATACTGGAAACAGGAGGAGTTGTGCTCGCTGTGGCTTTTCCCGCGGAGAGGAATCCAGGAGAGGAGCCGAGGGGTCTGAGTCACGGTGATGATTCTTGGGTCCTGTGAGGGGGACCCCAGGACCAGAGCCCAAGTCCGACGTCCCACAGGCACACACCAGGCCGGGGAGATGGGGCACCAGCTGGCCAGGCAGGGGTCTCCCTGCAGGAGCAAAAGGTCCGGACACATTTGGAGCCAAGAATGGGTCCCTTGACTAACAGCCCTGAGGTGCTAATTAATAAAACCAACCCTTAACGCCCACGCAGTGCCTGAGGTGGGGAGAAGTTTCCCTGATAAGCCAAACAGGGAGGGGTTGGTTGGGGCCGCCTCGCTGTGTCGCACGTGGTTAAGGAAGCCGCAGATCAAATTTCCTTGGCTTTTTCCTTTGTGTGCGTGTGTACATGACTTAATTGTTGCCCAGCAGGTGGTCTGTGAAAAATCTGTCACACTGATGTTAGAGGAGCAAGAAAGGCAGAATTTTCAACACTGCAAGCACACACATGCTCACACACGCACACACATGGTGCGTGATGTTTGAATTATCCCCGTGGCAAGGCTCCCCTACATTTCTGGCCTGTGCCTGAACATCTTCATGGCGACCGTCGTACCTGCCACAGCATCCTCTTCCATTGTGGGTGCTCACCTTTCATTTCTACCCACCGGTCCCAGGTTTTTAAGGATCACTGCTAGTATTTCTTGAACACCGGGAGCTGGCTGGAATTTCTCTTATTTTATCCTTTAGTGCATCTCTATGGTGTGTTAGTTAACTCGGCTGCCACAACAAGAAGTCAAAGACTGCATGGTTACAAAACAGAAATTTATTTTCTCACTGCGCTGGAGGCTAGAAGTCCAAGGTCAAGATTCTGCCTAGTTTGGCTTCTGGCTGTTAGACGCCTACCCTCTTGCTATGTCCTCACATGGCCCCTTCTCAGTGTGTGTGCGCTGGGAGAGAGCATGGTCTTCGGTGTCTCTTCTGACATGGGCACTAATCCACTGGGACAGGGCCCCACCTTTATGACCTTTTAACCTTCATTACTTCCTTGGTGGCCCCATCTCCAAATACAGCCACCCCGGAGGTGACAGCTTCAACGTGTGAATTAGGGGGTACACATTCAGTCCATGACAATGGGGTGAGTATCATTACCTTTATTTTACAGAGGAGGCCTCTGTAGGAATTGCTTTGCTTTCTCATGCAACGTGTGTCGCTATTGGGACTGAAACCAGACCTGCTGACTGCAAAGCTGGTGCTCTTCCCCTTGAGCCACACAGCCTCTGCTCCCTTATTCTTGGATGGGAGGTCGGTGCACCTTGGACTTGAGGCAATCCAGGGATGAGACCTCGCAGTTCATTTTCCAGCTTAATCCACCAGCGAAGGAGATCTGATGGGGCTTTGAGACCATGGCCGTAACCAGTAACGGAATATGTATTTTTCTGCCGTGGGGTCAAACCAAGGACTCAGTATATTGGTTTGACAAGGCTGCCATAATAAAGCACACAGGATGGGGGACTTAAACAACAGACGTTTATTTTCTCACCGTTCTGGAGACTAGAAATCCAAGATCAGGGTGTCGGGGTTTCCCCTGAGGCCTCTCCCCTTGGCTCGCAGACGGCCGCCCTCCCCCTGTGTCCTCACACGGTCTTCCCTCTGCATGTCTGTGTCCTGATCTCTTCTTGTAAGGACACCCGCCATGTTGGATTAGGGTCCATTATGACCCCACTTAACCCTAATCACCTTCGTTTTTAAAGGTCTTATCTACAAATGAGATTGTATTCTGAAGTACTGGGGTTAGGACGTCAGCATATGAATTTTTGGAGGGGGCACAATTCAGTCCCTGACACTCAGGGTGCTGTCCCCCCATCCCCGGAGTCCTGTCCAGCAGAGGGCGCTGAGGCTGGCAGCCCGGCTCCCAGGGCAGGCCAGGCCAGGTCGTCAGTCTCCCTTGAAGAATGAGTCCAGAAACACAGCTTGTTTCTCCTGAGAGTACCCCAGTTTGCTTGTTACCCCATCGACTTCTAAATAGCAGGGAAAGAAAAAGGACAAATTTTAATGTAATCAAACGCTATTCTCTTTTTGATCTCTGGGATTGTTTTCCTGTTACCAGAAAACATTTTTTCTCCATTAGATAGCATCTCTGTCAGTATTCTATTTGCTGTTCCTCCCAGCCTTGCCTTCTGTCCCCTCCCATCTGGCAATTACCAGTGAGTTACATAAATTGGTTTCCTTACCTATCATTACACATAGGGGTAGCTTGCCCCGGTACGTAGGGCACACGCTGTGCTCGGAAAAGGGTACAGTTATGAAACCAAATCATACCAGGAATTTAGAAATATTTGGGGAAAAGCTTCAGAAGCGTCCATGAGCTTGGCACATTGAAACAACATTTTGCTTTTTGTGTATCGCTTGTGGTTTCTTAGCCGCATGCTTATGTGTTTTTGTTCAGTGTCTGCGAGGATCCAGGCAGGACAGCAGACACTAAAATAAGTTATTTCACCAGGGAAATTAAATTAATTAATTAATTTCTAATGGAGGTCCTGGGGATAGAACCCAGGACCTTGTGCATGCTAAGCACGTGTTCCAGCCCTGAGCTATTACCCTCCTCCAACAGGGAAACTTTAATACAGAGAACTGGCTACACAGGAAGTGGAAAATTGACAAAGTAAAAAGGGGAAACTGAGACAACACAGAGACAGTAATTGTAAGGAGCAGCTACCATTCTGGGGCACAGAAGGGAAGGGAGTGAGATGATCAGAAAACAGGATCATCCTGGAGTGGGGAGGTCTCTGGGGAGCGGGGACTCAGGTCTCTGAGGCTCTGAGGTGGCACAGGAGGCTTGTTCTGGAAATTTGGAAGGAGGCTGGAAACAGAGCAGCTGCTGCCTCCCCTGCTGGTGCCATCAGACAGACGGCAGAAGGGAGGGAGCAGGGCCCTGGTCCCCCTCCAGACTTCTAATCCCCTGCTACTGCCCCCTCTTGGTGGAACCTAACAGGATGTCACTGAAACGTAATTTGCAGAATTCCAGTCCTCGCCTCACAGAGCAGAGTGGAGAAGTGTGGATTGGGAGCTGAGAGCTACGAGCGTAATATGACAGTTCACCTCCGTGGTCCTCAGCCTCCATAGACACAGCCTTCTACCCACACCTGAACTTCCAAATGACAGCGAGAACAACTTGCTGCTTCCCCCTAATCAGGGGCAACTGTATTTCGCATACATGAAGATGCTCTGACTTTCCTCTCAGAAGGGAGACATGAAGGCTCAAAAGTAGCCCCTCTAGGAGTCGGTCATGACACCCGTCTCTGGGTGGTGTTTACTGCTCGCCAAATTCAGCTAGAGCCTCCTCCTTCGGTCACCTAAATAATAAACCGAGTTAGCCACTACCAACAATCCTCGTATGAAATATAAAGGGGAAAGCAAGAGAGAAAGAAAAATCAGTCAATACACACTCAAAGGACAATAAGGGGAAAATATACATAAGCTTCTAGAGTATTTGTTTTCTTATTTGTTTGTAAGGCCATAGTTAATGTTTAAAACTTCCTTTTCCCAAAGTTACAGATAAAAGACTAGAATAAACTCTGTGGTACTGAATTAGGATTGGTTCACTAAATATTTGTACACAGGTGGACGGATGCTGAAACAATGGCAGATGTGTGTGTGTGCACATGGGTCAGTGTGTACACACATCGCTCGTCTTTGTCCACTGAGACAGTAGCAATGAGCACACCCAGTGCCCAGATCTTGACTTCTACATACTGCTGTCCAGTAAAAAGAACCAGAACTCTTTGGAGGAATGGCTGATTTTAGATCCAGGACAGGGAAAGTATGAAATAAGCCTGGAGCATCTTGCAGTGCCAGAAAGAAACAGAGTGCTCAAAAATCAAAAAGGTGAAGGTATGTCAAAGGGACACAGGAGCCACCCTGAAAGGGTTCCCTAAGGCCAACACGGAACACACTGGAGCTACAAAATCTAAATAGTACTGAATTATAACCCAAAGTGTGAAGGTGTCCACACTGAGATAAATGAGTGGCTAAATACATGCAGAGAGGACACAACTCTTCCTTACAGAGGAACTCCAGATGGGGTCCGTGGATGCCACCCTCTTTTCAGGAAAGGGAGCTTACTTCTCCCGCACGCGCTCTTTGAGGCTGGACTGGACAAGTGACTCCCTTTTAATGCACAGAGTCTGGAAAGGGGTAAATAGCAACCAGAAGGTGGTGAAACCTGGCAAACGCGTGGAGGTTCGCATTGCCCGTGGTGCCGTGTGGATGGCGTGCTTCCCCTCAGTGCCCAGAGGGGGCGCTTCGTCTCGGAGATGTTCTTTCCCAAGTCCTATAACCCCACTTGAATCATGAAAAAAATGTCAGACAAACTTAAACGGAAGAGCCTCCTTCTTGGAAATTTCCGGCCAGTAGGCCTCATAATGGTCAAGGCCACGAAAGACAAGGAAGGGCTGAGAAACTGCCCCAGACCGGAGGACACGGAGGAGACGTGGCCGCTGAATCTAGGAATCATACTGTGCATGGGATCCTGGAACAGGAAAAAGAACGCTGATGGGAAGACTGCTGAAACCCAAATCGGGTCTGGGCTTTAGTTACTAGTAACGTCCCAGCGTTGGTTTCCTAGTTTTGCAAACGTCCAGCAGTAATGGAGGATGACAGCGTGAGGAGAAACTGGGTGAACGGAGCAGACAGGCACCCTCTGTTCCATTTTTTAAAAAACATTTTTATTGATTTATAATCATTTTACAATGTTGTGTCAAATTCCAGTGTTCAGCACAATTTTTCAGTCATACAGGGACATATACACACTCATTGTCACATTTTTTTAATCTGTGAGCTACCACAAGATCTTGTATATATTTCCCTGTGCTATACAGTATAATCTTGTTTATCTATTCTACAGTTTTGAAATCCCATCTATCCCTTCCCACCCCCCACCCCCCCTGGCATCCACAAGTCTGTATTCTATGTCTATGAGTCTATTTCTGTCCTGTATTTATGCTTCTTTTTTTTGTTTCTGTTTTTGTTTTTTGGATTCCACATATGAGCAATCTCATATGGTATTTTTCTTTCTCTTTCTGGCTTACATCACTTAGAATGACATTCTCCAGGAGCATCCATGTTGCTGCAAATGGCATTATGTTGTTGGTTTTTAATGGCTGAATAGTATTCCATTGTATAAATATACTACATCTTCTTTATCCAGTCACCTGTTGATGGACATTTAGGCTGTTTCCATGTCTTGGCTATTGTAAATAGGGCTGCTATGAACACTGGGGTGCAGGTGTCATCCTGAAGTAGGGTTCCTTCTGGATATATGCCCAGGAGCAGGATTCCTGGGTCATATGGTAAGTCTATTCCTAGTCTTTTAAGGAATCTCCACACTGTTTTCCACAGTGGCTGCACCAAACTGCATTCCCACCAGCAGTGTAGGAGGGTTCCCTGTACCATATTTTTTATATTCCAATATACAAAAGTATTAAAAACTTACCTTCTTCCACTGTTTATTCCATGTTCTTCTTTTCCTCATCTAGCTGGGGTTCTTCACCTGTTGGGGTGACCCAAATGTTTATTCCTCAAGGGTCTGAATCCTCCGTGGTCTTGTCTTTCTTTAGTTGCCATAGTTTTCCATCAACTACTATTTTTGGGCAGGGAAGTCCTAAGAGAATCTTAGCGAATCCACTGGAAGCCTTTGGTTCCAGACATACCCTCCTCTCTCTACTGTATAGAAATAACCCACTTACTTGAAATCAGTATGAGGCGGGTTCAGGAGTCTTTTACTCGTGGTTGCCCTCTTTTGCTGTTGGTTCAGAGACAGGAGGAGCCCAACATGGGGGGTGGCAACCATCCTGGGACCACTGTATTTGTCCCCGGGGGAAGCGTGCCTCCCCTGAGGACTAGCCCCCCAAACCAGCAAAGCTTGCAGTCACAAGGATGGAAAACAGCGGTTCTGCTGAGCATAAGGGGAGGGAGTTACTCAGGGACTCAGACATTCTGATTACGAGGGAAAAGAGCACCAGGATATTAGCTGTGGATTCAACATACACACTATTTCTCCTTGGATCGAACCCCAGTTTTCCAGGATGTTGTCTCTTAACTGACATCAAATGAGCCTTCAGAGGGCCACCAGGCCACCAAGTGCTGCCAGGCCTGTCCCTTCTAGGGATGTTGCACGTGTTAAGACAAGTGGATATCATGGCTGTGAGCCCACTGGTTTGCTTACTTTGCTGTAAAATAAGTTCCCTGGTCAGAAGCAATGTCGTGTGGAATGATGGTGAATAAAGTGTGCCCCAAATCCTCAGATCCTTGTGCTGGGAGAAGCATTTTTACCCAGAAAGGCAAAAGCACGTCCTTTCAACGAGGCTGGGTTTGTGCCTTGCCTCCTCCTTGAGTGGGTGGTCAGGTAAGCTCACCCAGCACCAGGCAGCTGGTTGGCCTTTCCGGGGTAAGATGCTATGGTGCGGGCCCAGTGCTGGTCTCTACAGTTGACCGATGAGGCCGTGGCAATACCTCGATTAGCTTTGGTGGAGAGTAGCCCGCGTTAGCGGGTTCAGGCACATTCCATGTTATGGCCTGAATGTTTGCATCCCCCCAAAATTCATACAGTAACCTCTAACCCCCAGTGTGACGGCATTAGGAATTGAGGCCTTGGGAGGCAATTAGGTTGTGAGCATGGAGCCCTCATGAATGGGATTAGCATCCTTATAAGAGGGGTCCAGAGAGCTCTCTCTCTCTCCACCACGAGAGGACCCAGCCCGAAGGTGGCCATCGCGGAAGAGGGCCCTCACCAGACACCGAATCTGCCGGCACCTTGATCTTGGAGTTTCCAGCCTCCAGAGCTGTGAGAAATAGATGTGTGTTGGTTCACCCCCCCCAGTGCACAGCATTTTGCTATAGCAGCCTGAGCCACGTAAAAGAGCGCCCAGTCCCCACACCAGCGCCTCCTGCGCAGACACGTGCAGAGAGAGAATAGGGTCTCCGGGAAAGGGGCTGGCTCCCTCCCACCTGGTTGCTAGGAGCACCCCCGCAGCGACGCCCTGCAGTTAGCGTCCCCCACCCCCCACGCTTATTCTCAGGGATCCGTTCACATACCTCTTCATCACCGGACCACTCTAATCACCGATTCTCCAATCCGGTTCTCTCTTAAGTCCATGACCGACTGCCAAACCATCAGCCCCCCATCAGTGTAGACCTTGGTTCCCTCTTCAAGGAGAGCCACAGCTGTTCTGATTGGAGTTCTTCCCGCCGTCCTTCAGGGGGGCTCCTGACTGGGGCGGCGGGCAGCAGGCTTCACGTGCCATGCAGAGCCGTCTGAAACGAGGGCAGGGCCTTTCCCCTCCTCCGTCAGCGAGTCCTAAGCAACTCGCCACCAGGCCGTGTGAGTGGACTGAACAGGCAGAGATGTCAGGGAGTCTGAGACACCTGCTCGTGCAGATCATCTGCGGCTTCTGAGCCTGCTCGAGCCCGACTGATTGCACCATTTCTACCTGGACACGCGCATCTCTGATCTTGACTACCCCAAACATTATGACACAGTGTATCAGATAACGCTGGTTTGCGATGAGACCCTGGGATCCCACGACCCTGTGATGTCCCACGGCGAAGTATCCAGTGCCTATCAGGCCTGGGAGAATGAGGGGGTCATTTCTCAAAAAAAGAGTAATTGTCTGTGGATGAGGGCAAGGCTTTGCTCCTAAACCTTAATGTTCTGCTCTAGGACTCCCCTGTTGAAGCTTATCAGAGGCTTTATACTGCCTGTTTAGTTTCCATGGAAACCTCATGCATCACGGATATTCTGGGTCAAAAGGCCCAAATGACAGAGAAGCTTGCTGGGAGCCTGGGACTACTGAAGGTCCCCTCCGTGCCTCTGGTCCCTACTCAAAACCGGAAGCCTGATGGGTCAGGAGAGCACGTTTAATGGGATATGTCCCCTGTAAAATCAAAATAGACCCTCCAAGCATTACGGTGTCCTTCTCAGTAGTACGAGGTGAGAGGATCAGTGTCTTGTTTTCACTTTGGCGAGGGCATCCCGGCCCCTGCTCTGTCTGGACCACAGGATGCCTCTCGCAGCCTCCGGTTTGCATCTGTCTTCTCACTAGAGTGTCTAAGTACTTGCTTTTCATTGTGCATCAGGTATGATCTACATGACGTTGTCCATAGACCAGTATGGGGTGTCAGGGCCATCAACATTTCTACCCTCTGGCAAAATTTGAAGGTGTGCTTTTGGCCCAGTCAATTAAAACAGATTGCTTCCTGCGGTCCTTGGACACCAGCGTAGAGAAAATGCAGCATCTGCCGTGTACGCGCTGCAGACACGGTGCATTGAGCTGTTCGATTTGCTCTGGGAAGGTTTTTGCATCTGGAGCGGCAGCTGGGACAGAAGCTAGCACCTGTTTCAAGTTACAATAATTAACAGCCCCCGAGATCTACCAGCCTGTCTATCCTGACAGACCTACCAGGCTCGTGAAAGGAGAAAAGTGGCAGCACTACTCCTGCCTTCCCTTGGGTCTGACGGTGGCCGGATTTCTGCACGTTCCTCCCAGGATGGAGCGTGGCTTTGGGTTTCACATCCCAGCAGACAGGGGGTGTTTCGGGGGCTTTGCTCAGGCCTTCCTTCCACAGCAGCTCTCACCCCGTGAGTCAGGAGCCAGGATGGGCATTGTCAGTCAGTGAGTGTGGCTGTTCCAATCATACATTCAGGAAATGGAGAAATAACTACAAGGGTGGTCCTCGGACCTCCTGGGCACTCTGAGATTCAGACTAGAGCTAAGTTACTAAGCGTCAGCATCGAACTGCGGCGTCCGGCCCTCAGCACGTGAAGCCCGGGCAGGCCGCTTGCTGCCCTTCCGAAGGGCCAGGCAGGCCCTCCCGGCTGAAACCACTGATGCCCTCCGCCCTGGCTGAGAACGTCCTAAGTGAGAGAAATAACAGCTTCAACTTTCTTCCTTGGCTGAGATAACAATACTGGGGTGTCTTGTTAGGCTGACGACTAATTAAATAGCACGCTAACACTTGCGTTTTGCTGTCGCAAATCCATTTGTCATTACTAATTCGATTTGCAGAAGCAGGCTTCCAGGAGGCAGCTAGGGCCAGTTTCTCGGCAATCCCCCGAGGGCCGCGTGCGCGTCCCCCGGCACCTGGGTGCTCTCTGCGTGGAGAGTGACAGCCGTGTCTAGAGGCTTCTTTGAAAGGTCACCGTAGTTAGGACCTGGGCAAAGAGAATGCGCCAATGTCGTCATCTGAGAAGCTATAAAACTTTGAGAACAATTTTTGGGAAGGAAAACCGGCTGAAGCCTCTGGTGTGGTTTTCAAAGTTTGGGAGAAGCTCTAGGCTTTGAAGTTGATGCCAAACAATACAGGCCAACATGTGGAAGCTGTTTTGAATGCTGCCTGTTCAAGGCTGTTAATGTCTTCCTTGCACCTGCTGTGAGGCTAAAAAGTAAAAAAAAAATCCTTTTATTTTATGGGAATCAAATGGCAAAGGCCACCTGGAGTCCATCCCTAGAAGTGCAGGGAAAATAGAGGACCACAGGGGCCAACATTTTTATTTTAACCCTTAAACAGGAATAGGTACATGTTTCTATCTACACTTGTTAATACTTTAAAGAGGTACCTTTATTTCTTGCTAAAATCTCATAGCACAGAGCCTTGTTACCAGTTTCTTAGTAGCAGACGGACTCTCTGAGGTTAAACGAAGAGGTCTCTGCACTGTGTTGTCAAGGAGAACGGATGCATTGTGCTGTTGCATTAACGCTTGTATTTTGGAAATTTTGGAGCTCCTATCGCAAACCCAAGTTTGTTTATAAGAATCGAAACTTCAGTGAGTATCTGATCTCAATTTCTTAGAGATTCAGGGAGAACCAGGTCATACACCGAATTCATAGAACAAAAGCGAAGTTTGTAAGCATCTATCAGAAACTGATACAGTTAGGAAAATGCAATTGTATAGTAAACTAACTCTGTGTTACCCAGTAAGCCATGTCATTCGGACAGGTGGGTTTACAAGAAATGCAGAGTCTGTTCATCTGGATTTAATGCAGTCTCAGGAAGACATTTTCAGTACTGAAGTAGGCTTGATTTTTATTTCCTCTGATAGAAAATCCACAGTGTTGTCTTGGCAGAATATAAAAATACAAATAATCGTTGGTGTGGATTCCTTGACATTTCAGGGAGGATTGCACAAGATTCAGAGCTTTGATTCTAGTCCTAGGTAACATGAGTGATTATTTAGAAGTTTCTCTGAATGCTCGTGACAGCCAGCTCCGAAGTGCAATGAATTAGTTTGCAAACTACTTTTGTTTTGATATTAAAAAGATCAAGCAGCCGGTGTTGAATTATTTGCTCCTGTAGTTCCCCAGAGCGTCCCAGGAGAACTTAAATTCTAGTTCTAGAAATCCAGATCAAAGTTTGGAAATTTCCATGAGTACTAACGCAAGTCAGGGCTGAGTTCAAGTCAGAGCGTGTGAACGAACTCCTTCCTTTCTTCAGCCACCAGTTTCCGCTTTGCTCATTGGGTTTGCGTTCACATCGGATAACTGGAACGAATTCCTTACAGTTTAAGAAATATCTGAGAAACCAGCGATTGGAAGTTTCTATCCTTGGCGAATAATGTGGCAGCTGAAGTGCGATGAAATATTACAGTCACTGCTTCATTGACACTGATGCTCCTCTTAGCACTTATTTTGTAAGACTTGGACTTAGGGGGCATTTTAAATGTTAATCGTGGGAGAAGAGCTCCTCTCTGCACACTTTCCAACTTGATCGGCGTTGATCAGTGTCAAGTGTGCAGACTGGGCCACATTTGCTCTTAGGTGGGTTCCCTGTGCAGAGGGAGTATCAGGTGTGAACCCCATGACCTTTCCATGAGAACCAGTTAAAAGCACAAAGATTCTGGTCCTAGGTACTGATAGCAATGCCTGTGACGTCCTCTGTCAACGCCATATGGCCACGGTTGAAATGCAGCCAAGTTGTACGCTCATGCATTCATACCCCTCACTACTCATCACCATTTGTTTCCTGAGAATATGATGATTGTACTGTTACAGCCTTCATAGCAATTGCAAGGGGAGGGGTGATTCATGAATTGCATTCCTTCTGGCCTTAGGTAGCATGAAGCATCCGAACGGTGCTTTTTGCTTTCCACTGAAGGCTGTGTCTTTCAATTCTTTCTGAGAACTCATTCTAATTGCTCAAGTCCACTTCTTATAAACAGATTAGTATCCTGATTGTGATGTTTGCACCAGCTTGATGAAGTCGTCATCGTTTTATTGAAAGCAGTTTAACAACAGCTGTACTGTGCACTGTTGGAGACCGCCAAAGTGTCCGCTGTTAAACCACAAATATAACAGTTTGTTTGCGATGGCTTTCTATAAAATGTCAAGGAAGCATACCAGCTACTTGCTTCAAATTTTATTTCTGAAAGCAAAATAGAGCAAGGTTATAAATTCCTGAAGTGGGAAAAGAAAAAGGAATTGAAAGAACCAGTAGAATGATGTTTCCAGCTTCCTTCAAAAAATAATGGGCTTTGTTCAGTATGGCAGCCATCATTCTCAATGCCAAGGATACAGATTAACTAAAAAGAATTTCACATTGAAATATAGTTGGCTTACAATTTTGTGTTAGTTTCAAGTGTACCACACAGTGCGTGACTTATTTATTTTATAAATCTCTAAATCATATGGTAGTGCTATTTTTAGTTTTTGGAGGAACCGCTATACTGTTTTCCATAGTGACTGCACCAATTTACGCTCCCACTAACAGTACTAGGGGCCCCCTTTCTCCACAATCTTGACAAATTTATTTGTAGAGTTTTTGCTGATAGCCATTTTAACAAGTATGAGATGATCTCTCATTTTGGTTTTGATTTGCATTTCTCTGATGATTAGCAGGGCTGACCATTTTATCTTGTGCCTGTTGGAATCCAAATTTTCTTTGGAAAAATGTCTATTCAGGTCTTCTGCCCATTTTTGATGGGCTTATTTGCTTTTCTGACATTGAGTTATATGAGGTATTTACATAGTTTGGATATTGACCCCTTACTGGTCTTATTATTTTGCAAATATTTCCTCCCATTCAGTAGCTTGTCTTTTTTTTTTTTTCTTGTCAGTGATTTCCTTTGCTGTGCAAAAGCTTTTAGGTTTAATTAAGTCCCATTTGTTTATTTTTGATTGTATTTCTTTTGCCTTAGTAGACTAATCCAAAAAAAAATTGCTATGATTTATGTCAAAGAGTGTTCTGTCTGTGTTCCCTTGTAGGAGTTCTGGGGTGCACTGGGGCTGCTGCCTGGGGAATCAACTTAATTACAGGAGTGGGGTGGCTTAATTCTCCTGAGACTTGAAGGAATACACGCCAGCATCTCCTGTCTATTTCTTGAGATTAAAAAGGTAGCAGCATGTGAGACTTACGGCAAGGGAAATGAAGGGAAGGGAACAGCTTCTCTTGGAAGAGCAGGTGTCAACACAAGCCCATCCACACTACTTTTGTTTTCTGTTACTGCGTTCTGCATAGTAACACTTAGTGTTCCTCCCAACTTCAGAGCATGAGCAGCATCTGTCTTCTCAACAGGAGTCCGATTCTTGCAAACGTTTTGCAAGTACCACCCTAACTCCATAGTGGGTGAAACGAAGTACTGAGGTACGTAGCAAACTAAAATGCACTCCCGCCATGGTAGCCCCAGACATGAGCGGAAACCTCTGATTGGCGGAACTGAAGTCACGAATCTGGCTCTCTGCGTGCCTTCAGGGAAGCCACACCAGCTGCTCATCTGGAATTTGCAAGCACACCTGTAGTTGTGCTCATAGTTGGTAGCAAATGAAATAAAAGGAATCCAGGCACATGAAATCTTGCAGCTAGGACATTTGTCTTGGTCTGTCTCTCTTTTTCCTGTTGCAGGCTTTCCTCAAATGTCTGGAAAACCCTGATTGCTTGTTCATATCCAAATACGAGGCAATAAAAAGACAGATTTGGAGGGGATCTGCTAACTAGGTGAGAGGGTAGGGAGTATGTTGTTACATCAGTAATTACTTCAAATTGTGTCGCTACTCGGCTGACAGCCAGGCAGCTTGTTCATTTTATAAAAGAACATCCCTAGTTTGTGTTTGCTTTTTTCCTTCTGTCTTTTCTGCTAGTGTGTTGGGAAGGAGACTACAGACATCCACTTTCTCTGCTTGCTTTGTGGTGGTTGTCAGGGTAGGTGGGTGGAGAACTTCTACATACATAGACTTTCCATTAGGGCTCTGTGTCCAGTCACATCCTCCCTGGCTGCAGGGCAAGTCTGAGGCTTCCAGGGCTGAGTTCCAGGCCATCCATGCTCAGCTCTGCTTCGCTGACTACCCACTTGCATTTACTCCCATGTTTCAGAGACATACTGCAATCTCTTATCTACTGTTGAACTTCCATTCCCTTCATAAAACTTTCAGAATTTGGCTGTAAGCCTATTAGTCGCAGGGTGGTGAGTTTCAAAGTAAGTGAATGGAAGCTTTATCATTCTGCGGCATTCTGAGTGATGGTTCTCAGGCCTTAGGGAATCCAGGTCAGCTATTCACAGCAAGCATGGTTGATTCAAATCAATTAGCAAATTAGCACAATCTCACCATGATACAGGTGAACGAAAACGTTGGCAAGTGGAAATAGCCTTTGGGCATTTACTTTTTTTCTATTGTCTTCTTGCATACTAATTCTTTTCTACTAGACGTGCTGTATAACGAAATCTTATTTAAAAAATTTCTAGCTGATATCAAAAAGCTTAATAGGTGCTATGCTTTTTTTTTTAATCAGTAAACAGCTACTAACAAAGCTGGAAATTATAAATCCAGTTTTTTTAAAAAAGAAAATTAATTACTACCATCTCTTTTTTTACACTGAAAAGCATGCTTTGAATTCATTGCCATCATTAAATATGTGGGCCTATCGATTTCGAGATTTAGTGCTTTTTGAAAATAAAACTGAGTTTATAGATTAGGAATTTGGGATTCATGGATACACATTACTATATATAAAATAGATAAACAACAAGGACCTACTGTATAGAACAGAGAACTATAGTCAGTTTCTTGTAACGAGCTGTAATGGGAAAGAATCTGAAAAAAAAATGTATGTATATGTATAACTGAATCACTATGCTGTACACCTGAAACTAACATTGTAAATTGACTACACTTCAATAAAAAATAAAAATTAAAAAATAAAAAAATAAAACTGGGTCCCTAGCCAACATTTCCTTTAATATGCTGACTAATTAAACAATACCTTTCTGTGAAATCATAAGCAATTCTAAATGGCCAAAAATATTAAAATAAATTTAAGCTCATTAGTAGTAAAATCCAAATTCAGACTAATAACAATGAGATATATTTACCTCACTTACAGTAATTGATTTTTACATAATGATAATACTCAATTTGGCAAGGGAACAGACTGGTGGGAGTGAAAATTGTGACTTTTTTGGAGGAAAATTTGGTAATAAATATAAAAAGCCTTAATTATGTGTATGATTTTATCAAACACTTTTGATTTTAGGAGCTTATCCTAACCAAAGAATCACTCATGTTTGAAAGGATGTAACTGGAAGAAGGTAATCACAGTGCCAGTTATTCACCAGCTGTTGGGGTGACTCTAAATATCTAAAATAAGAAATGGTTTAATCACTAACTGTATATATAAATGGAAATCAGTATCGCTAAAATAATGTAGAATATTTAGTAGCTTGGAAAAATCCTCATGATAGACAGTTACAAAAAAGATAAAATCTACAGAAGAATATTGATCACATGAATCCATTGATTTCCATTTAATTTTTCATTTATGCAAAAAAAAAATCTTGAAGGTGCTTGCTTCAGCAGCACATATACTGAAAAAAAGCCTGGAAGGGTGGGCTGGCACAGTTCATTGTCAGAGAGAAAACACATTTTTTAAAAAAATTAATGGACTTAATTTTTGAGAGTTTTTTTTTTTTTTTTACATTTTTTAATTGGGTTATAGTCATTTTACAATGTTGTGTCAAATTCCAGTGTAGAGCACAATTTTTCAGTTGTACATTAACATATATATATTCATTGTCACATTTTGTTTTTTGCTGTGAGCTACCACAAGATCTTGTATATATTTCCCTGCGCTACAGAGCATAACCTTGTTTATCTGTTGTGCATATGCCTGTCAGTATCTACAAATTTTGAAATTCCACTCTGTCCCTTCCCACCCCCCACCCCCTTGGCAACCACAAGTTTGTATTCTATGTCTATGAGTCTGTTTCTGTTTTGTATTTCTGTTTTTTTTTTTTTTTAGATTCCACATATGAGAGATCTCATATGGTATTTTTCTTTCTCTTTCTGGCTTACTTCACTTAGAATGACATTCTCCAGGGATATCCATGTTGCTGCAAATGGTGTTGTCATTTTTTATGGCTGTATAGTATTCCATTGTATAAATATACCACATCTTCTTTATCCAGTCATCTGTTGATGGACATTTAGGCTGTTTCCATGTCTTGGCTATTGTAAATAGTGCTGCTATGAATGTTGGGGTGCAGGTGTCTTTTTGACATAGAGTTTCTTCTGGATATATGCCCAGGAGCAGGATTCCTGGGTCATATGGTAAGTCTATTCCTAGTCTTTTGAGGAATCTCCATACTGTTTTCCACAGTGGCTGCACCGAACTGCATTCCCACCAGCAGTGTAGGGGGTTTAATTTATAGAAAAATGAGCAGAATGCACAGAATTCCTGTATGTCCATTCACCCCACACACCATTTTCCTATTATTAACATTTTCCATTAGTGTGGTACATTTGCTACAACTGATTAGCCAATGTTAATACTTTATTATTAAGTGAAATCCATAGTTTTCATCAGGGTTCACTTTTTGTGTTTAGATTCTACAAGTTTTGACAAGTGTATAAGGTCATGTGTCCATTATTATGGTATCATACAGAATAGTTTCAATACCCCCAAATCTCCTGTGTTCCACTGTTCCTCCCTCTCTCCTTCCCCCATATCCCTGGCAATTACTCATCTTTTTACTATCTCAATAGTTTTGCCTGTTCCAGAATGTCAAAGAGTTGGAATCATAGAGCAACCAAATCATGCAGCCATTCAGACTGGCTTCTTTCCCTTAGCAGTATGCATTTAAGTTTCTTCCATGTCTTTTTGTGGCTTGATCACCCATTTCTTTTCTTTTTTTAATTGAAGTATAGTCAGTTTACAATGTTGTGTCAATTTCTAGTGTATGGCATAATAGGATAGCTCATTTATTTCAACTGCTAAATCCTATTTCATTATCTGGATGTACCACAGTTTGTTTATTCATTCATCTATTAGAGGACATCTTGGTTGATTCCAAGTTTTGGCAGTTATAAACAAAGATGCTATAAACATTCATGCGCAGATTTTTGTGTAGACATATTTTCAGCTCATTTGGGTAAATACTAAGGAGTGTGATGACTAGATTGTATAGTAAGAGTATGTTTAGCTTTGTAAGAAATCACCAAACTGTCTTCCAGAGTGATTGTACCATTGTGATTTCCACCACAAATGAATGAAATTTCCTTTTGCTTCACATCTTTGCCAGCATTTGGTGTTTTAGTGTTTTGGATTTTGGCCATTCTAATAGGTGTGTTAGTGCTAGCTCACTGATCTAATTTACAATTCATTAATGGCACATGATGTTTAGCATCTTTTCATTATTTGCCATCAATATGTTTTCCTTGGTGAGGTATCTGTTGCCCATTTCTTAATTGGGTGCTTGTTTTCTTACTGTTGAGTAACATTTCTTTGTATATTTTGGATACCACCCTTTGTCAGATATGTGTTTTGCAAATATTTTCTTCCAGCCTGTGACTTACTTCATTTTCTGAACAATGTCTTTTGCAGAGCAGAAATTTTAAAATTTCATGAAGTCAAATTATCAATCCTTTTCTTTCAGAGTTTGGGCTTTTCGTATTCTATCTAAAAAGTCATCACCAAACCCAAGGTCACCTAGATTTTGTCCTATGTTATTTCCTGGGAGTTTTATAGCTTTGTGCTTTACATTTAGGTCTATAATCCATTTAAGGTAGTTTTTGTGAAAGATGTAAGGACTGTGTCTTTTTTTTTTTTTTGCACCTGCAAGTCCGGTATTTTCATCACCATTTGTTGAAAAGACCATCTTTTCTTTATTGAATTACCTTTGCTATTTTGTCAAAGATCAGTTGACTATAATTATGTGGGCCTATTTCTGGGCTCTCTGTTGTTTCACAAATACTGTTTGTTCTTCCACAAATACTGTGCAGTCTTGATCACTGTAGCTTTTAGCAAATCTTACAGTCAAGCAGTGTCAGTCCTCCAACTTTGCTCTTCTCCTTTAATGTTGAGTTGGCCATTTTGGGTCTGTTGTCTCTCCATATAAAATTGAGAATCAATTCATCAATATTCACAAAATAGCCTTCTGGGATTTTGACTGGGATTGCTTTGAATCTATAGATAAAGTTGGGAAGAATTGACCCTTTGACAATAGTGAGTCTTTCTATTCATCAACATAGAATGTGTCTCCAATTATTTAGTTCCTTTTAGATTTCTTTCACCAGAGTTTTGCAGTTTCTTACACAGACCTCATATATGTATATACGTATATATATTTTTAAAAATTATACCTATGATCTTGTTTACATATGTATTTTAGAATTACACCCAAGTACTTTTTTGGTGCTGATATAAATTCTACTGTATTTGTAATTTCAAATTCCAGTTGTTCATTGCCGTTAACCAACTCATTTCTAACAGATCATGAGCGCACAGGAGGATGAGACCAGACACCTTTTCTCTTATCTATTAAGTTGTTGTCAAGAAAACATATTTTCTGGCAGCTTAGCTAAGAACATGTGTCAGAGTTTTATTTTAATCTTGCTGCAAAGGAAAATGCTAATTAATATATTCTAAGAATTCACTTTCAGGAGACACATTTGAAGGAAAAGAGAATGGTTAGCTAATCATTGTTAAACTATACACAAAAAGCTACACTATATAAAAAGAAAGGAATATTTGCCCAAAGACTTTATTGTCCCAGCGGGCAGAGTGTGAGAGGGCACGGGCGTACGATTAATGATTACACTGAGATGAACCTGGACTTTCCCTGCACCCAGGGACGCGTGACCTCTAGACTTGACTGACAGCCAGTGCAAAGCATGGTTTCCCAGAACAAGTTTTAATCCCATTAAAGTTTATCAGAAAATTGCTCAAGCATTTGATCAGAAATTTCTTTTCAAAATGAGTTAGAATTACATCACACAAAAAGGTTCCGCCCCAGGCTGGGCTTAGGACAATTTTTCTTCTATGTTGCTTTTCAGTCTTTTTGGAGCCAGGCAGCTGTCTCGGAGTACCTTTCTCTCTCTGATATCTCTTCCTCTTTTCTCTTCCTTCGTATTTCCTTCCGTGTCTCTGACCTCTTCCTCAAGTTTCAGCTTCATGCTGGTGGGATTCCATCCAATAACTACACTGTAGTAACAAGAAAAGTAGCTGTGAATTCCTGTAGAGTGGTTACCATCTAACAGATGTTCTAAATACTACACATATATTTACTAATTGAATCTCTCCAAGAGACGTTTGAAGTAGGTACAGCACAGAACCTATTTTAGTTGAGGAAACTAAGGCACAGAGAGGTTAAGTAGCTTGCCTAATGTCACACAGCTAATAAGTGGTAGATGTGAGCACAGACGGATGGGAGCTTTTGCTCCTCACCACTCTGCTATAGAGAGTAGCATCTATCAGACCAACTTTTCTCTCTTTAGATAGCACTTCGCACCTGAGCAAAGTTAAAAAAGAAAGGTGGGAATGAGAGGGATGGAAAAACCATTGGTCCACATGAAAATATATATACCTGTTTTAGTCTGCTCTGGCTGGTATAACAAAATATAACAGACTGGTGCGTTAAACCACAGAAATTTGTTTCTTACAGTTCTGGAGGTGAAGGTCCGAGATCAAGGTGCTGGCTGATTCGGTTCCTGGTTTGTAGACAGCTGCCTTCTTGCTGTGTCTTCACATGACCTCTTCTGTGTGCACCAGAGAGAGAAAGAGAGCTCTAGTCTCCTCCTCTTCTTGTGAGGGCACTAATCTCGTTATGGGGGCCCCATCCTCATAACCTCCTCTAACCCCAGTTCCCCAGCACTTCCTAATACCATCACATCAGGGACCAGGGCATCAATGTATGATCTGGGGGGAACACGCATTCAATTCATAACAACACGGTCACCTATAATGCATGGGAATACTATACATGCATAAGTTAACAATGGTTATCTGTGTGGTAGGACCACAGGGGGCCAGAGGGGATGTGTTTTTGCATATTTGTAATTTTTTTCATGAGAAATTTACCTTTTATATAAGGGAACACATGCTGTTACTATAAGATGTGGACCTTACAGTTGAACAGTAACCTCCAAATATGTTTCTCCCCCAGTTCTGCATTGAGGTATGAAACATTCTCTGTGAAATCCAGGATAAGGAATTTACAACAAACATCATCCTTTAAAATAGGTGAAGTGACATGGTGGCATTCAAATGCACACTGAGCCTGGGCTCTGTCCTTTCTGGATGTGACAGGCCAACTGAGCCAAGCTTTCAGCGGAGGCAGGGGACGCTTCCTTCACACACACGAGCGTCACTGTTGAATGCCTGTGCCATCCATCATTCCGAGTTCACTCTGGGTCATACACAGAGCATCCTTCTTCTATTAAAGGCCAAGCAGAAGAGGCTTCTGGGAATTAGCAATTAAGAGCAGCATAAATCAAGCTGGAACACTGCCCACAATTTCAACCATTTGTTCAGACGCTTTCCTGACTTCCCATCTTCTCTGCATTTTCTAAATTCCATTTTTTTTGTTAACATAGGACTCAATTATAGAGGGCTGCTTTATCTTTCTTTTGTGAATGTAATAAACTAAAAGAGAAAAAAGCTATAGAGTGAAGGAAGCTACGTTAGGAGCCTACGTAGATCTAAAGAGAAAGGAAAGTAATGAGGAAGTTTTCAGAGAGAACAATGGCCCAGAGATGATGGAAATTACAGGCCATCATGTTCCCCAACGCCGGCAATCTCTCTATGGCATTACTGGCATTATCATAAAGGTTATTAATTTTTCTAAACACTAAACTCTAAATGTATTAACTCAAGTGTACAGAAAGCAAAAGCCCAAATAACCATTTAAATAACAGAAAAATACCACTCAGCTCTGCGGACAAAACTCAATCCAAACAATTTTGAGATCTTAACCTTTTGTGTCTTGTGTCCAATAATTTAATGTAAGAACTTGGGTTTCGGGCTAACATGAGAAAAACTGAAGGCCATAATTCTCAATCATCTCTATGCTTTAAAGTCCTCTGTTAATGCTTTAGTAACAAATACATTTCTCCTTGGGCAAACTGCACCCCCTCACCCCCATCCCGCCTCTAAGAAAAGAACAAATCTAAGTGTTCCATCAGTAGCTTTGGAACTGCATTAATGTAGAATTTAGATATCTTTGTAATGAAGAGTCCCACTGCGTGGGGAACTGGAGTTTGCAGGTTCCTCTTCTCCAAAGTGGGGTCTTCGTGTAAAGTAAAAAGAACAAGAAAATAATAACTGATTCTCATTTCTTAGAGAATCAGACCCGGTCTCCTTGCCTGGCTTTATGTATCTGACCAGCTTTTTTCTACCTCTCAGTTCATAATTTCTGCCCCATCTCAGCAAATATGCCCGCCGTTCAGAAGGTATACTGTGCTCAAAAGTGGATGAAAAAATGAATGAGGTGTGTATCTTCTTCTCAAAGAGCTTAGAGTCTAGCGAGGAGGTATGAAAAGGTAGAAAGAAGTGTAGAAGAAGGATTGTGGAGGTTCAAGAGGAGACTTGAGTGTTTAGAGTGCGCAAGGAGTCAAAGATAAATCACCGAAGAAAACATGACCTGGAGATGTTTGGATATTTCATCATGAGTCCCCAGCCACCCAGCTACAAGGCATGTCATCTCATGCTAGACACAATATCTTGTGTTTATTTGTGAACTTCATGCTAGCTAGAAAACAGTCCTTTTACAAATCCTTTTTTAAAATCATGAAATATAATACATACACAGAAGAGTGTACAAAGCATAAATATACAGCTTAGTGCATTATTGAGGAGTGAACGTCTGTGTAATTACCATCCAGGATAAGAAATAGAATATTCCTAGTGGCCCAAAGCCCCGTTCTAGATGATTGTATTAGTCAGAGTTCCCCAGAGAAACAGAATCAGTAAGATATGTATTCATACATACATGGAGAGAGTGGAGAGGGGGGTACTTTGTTTTGCAATTGAATCCTTGGAACTGCATTAATGTAGAACTTAGATATTTTCGTAATGAAGAGTGCCGAACCCAGCGTGGGTGTTCACTATCTAGTCAATGAAAGAAAACTGAAAAATGGTATACCGAGTGACTACTGCTTTTAGAGGCAGCTCCATCCCATCTTTACTTGTTATTTCACTCCCGCTCACAGCCTGCAGAAAGAAGAAGGAAGGCGTTGGCAAGGTTGCATGGCATCACGAGACGTGTAACACCCCCATTCTGCTCCACATAATTAAGTGCTCCAGGTGGGAGCCCGAGACTGAAAGAACTTGACAGCAGCACATTTTGTGGACTGTCGTTTTATATGTGCTTCATCTATTCACAGCATCAGAGTTAAGTCCTGGAAGCAAAATTTGATCACATTTTAGCTTTAACAAAAGCATATCAGATAAAAGCTTCCTGGACATGAAAATTGATCCAGAAGCTGAATATATCAACCCCTCTCTAGCTGCATATTTAAGAATAAAATTCAGTCAGCACCCTAGTGGAGCGATTTCAGGGCCAAGGGCAGTCCACACACCTGGAATTTTGGTAAACACTGAGTTCAGATGGATATCTTCTCTTTATTGGTTAAGTCAACAGAAAACGTTTCATCATGGGGCTTATGAAATCCTCCTGCAAAAGAAAGGAGAGGGGACATCTTCCTGAACATGCGGTTGGAGAGCAAAGTCTGAACAACCCACTGCAGAAATAGAAGAACGTTTTAGGGCATCGTTTGCATAACAGGATGCAGGAGGATGCGGTGTCAGTGATGAAGGGATAGCAATTTATAAAGGGAGAATGTGCTGCCGTGAATATGTAAGATGAAATGAGAAGGGAGTTGGGCAAATTAAGGAACCACTGCAAGGCAGTCAAACATGCAAGAGCTGAACTGCCGTCCACACCGAAGGCAGTAAACTGCACGGTGGGCAGAAAACAATGGAACCACCGAAGTGAAGAACCAGTGTCATAATCTCTTCTGATCTGCAGAGGGAAAGTACAAGGGCTATTAACCAAGATGATGTGGGAGTGGGTAACTGTGGAAAAGACAGAAAAGAGAGAGCCAGCCTCAGAATTTCACATATTCCCAAGGAGGAAACAAGACAATCAAAATGGAAGCAATAATCAAGGATCTGCTTGAACCAGCCATCCTGAGTGTGTGCCAAGGGGGGCGTGTTCGCCATGTTCTAGGAGGGAGCAGTGAAAAGGCTTCCTTCCTCTCCTTGGTGCTCTCACTTCTGGAACAGTGATCTGTGAGGAGGTACAAGGAAATGAGGTTTACATTCTGAGGATTAAATGTGGTGCCTTGGAACAAGAAATGCATAATAGATAGGGAATGTAGCTTTTCTGGAAGGGTCCAGGTCAGTGGCTTCTTGTTACCTTTAAACTGGTGCAGCGTTGGTCTGTTTGACCAGCAGCTGTGAATTTTAAGAAATCTGTGTTAGGCAGGGTTCTCCTGAGAAGCAGAACCAATAAGACAGGATACATGCTATGTACACACAGATATGGATACAAATACCCATGTATGCATACACACATACATGTGTGTAGACACACACATACCTTCATATATATACACATGTACACACATACATATATATGCATGGACATAATTGGCTCATGCAATGGTGGAAGCTGACAAGTCCCAAGATCTGTAGGGTGAGAGAGCAGAATGGAGACCCAGGAGAGCCAATGTGTAATTCTAATCCAAGTCTGAAGACCTGAGAACCAGGAGAGCTGGGGTTGGTCCTGATACAGGACAGTGAATGTGGAGGGCCATGTCCCAGGTCTTGGTTGAGTCCCTGGGATGAGCCCCGCCAAGTGTGGGTCCTTGGCTCCGCGGAGGAAAGAATTAAAGAGTGAGCCACAGTTGAGTAAAGGCAGATTTATTCAGAGAGAGCTGTACTCTGTAGACAGAGTGCAGGCTGTTTCCAAAGGCAACAGAAAGGCCATGAGGTGTGCGGGTGGTTGGTTCTTTTGGGCTTGGTAACTTCACATGCTAACAAGTGTGAAGATTATTCCAGCTATCTGGGGGAAGGGGTTGAGATTCCCAGGAGTTGGGCCACCACCCACTTCTTGACCTTTTATGATCAGCCTCGGATCGTCATGGCGCTTTGGGAGCGTCATTTACCAAGTGAATATATTACAATGAGCGAAGGAAGCTCAAGGACTACGGGAAGTCAAGTCTCCGCCATCTGGGGCCTCAAGGCCTCCTGGGGGTTGAATCTTCCATCATTCTGTGTCACTCCTTGAATGGCTGTGCCCTGTCCCCTTTTTTCTGTCTCATTCTGACAGGCCGACAGGCTGATAGACTTGAGATCCAGGAAGAGCCGATGTTTCAGTTTGAGTCTGAAGGCGGGGAAAAGCCGGTGTCCTAGTTTGAGAACAGACAGGGAGGAAGAATTACTCGTGAGAGGATTGGCCTATTTGTTTGATTTCCGGCCTTCAACTGATTGGACCCATGTTCGGGAGGACAATGTGCTGAACTCAGTCTGCTGATTTAAATGTTAATCTCATCTCAGAACACCCTCACAGACACACCCAGAATAATGCACGGCAGGCACCCTGTGGCCCAGTCACGTTGACACATAAAATGACCCATGGCAGAAAGAGCCCTTGCCTGGTTCTGATCACATATGCCAATTTTTAATGTCTTTTATGTTCTGTGGTTGGGGGAGGGGCAGAGCGAATGTGGACTAGACCAGAAACTCAGAACCCCGGTCTCTTCTATGTCTCATCGGGAAGGGACCCCAGAGACAGAAATTAGCACCATCCCCAAGGAAAAGCATCTCTTTGAGAATCAAATCACAAAAACCTACCTGCCACCCACACCTGAGGCAGGCGGGTCCTGACTGATGGAGATTGCTTCTGGGAGGTGGGGGAACGAGCTCCTAACAAAGCAGCAAATTTCTGTGTCAATCAAACATTACTCACATGGACTCGTGCTTCTTAATCTTGACTGTATACAGGAAATCCTGGAAGAGCTTTAAAAATATGTGGATGCTTGCATTCCACCTAGAAATTCTGAATTAATTAGTCCAGATATGGCCAGGGCGTTGGGATTTAAAATAAAATATATACAATGGTATTCACTTTTTTTGCCCCCATGTACCTTTCTCACTTCGAGTTTAAACACATGCCTAGACTCTTGTAACACCCACCAGGATCAGGATCCAGAACAGTCCTAACAGTCCCCCCCCACCCCCCGCCAAATTTCCTTGGTTTGTCTTTTGACCTCCACCTCCATCCCCAGCCCCAGACTCTGGAAACCACTGACCTCAGTCCCTGCAGTCTCCCCAACCCCCTTCTAAGAATGTCATTTAAATGGAATTATATACATGCCATCATTGGAGCTTTGGGAGTTTAAAAAGATTTCCAGGTGATTCTAACCTGTTGCCAAGGTTGAGAACCACCGGCATTCTTTGTAGCTTATTCCTTCCGTAAGTGTGAGGGCTGCTTCCTTTTTGACTGAATGAGCAGTAATATTGGGTAGAGACCCAAGAACATTCCAACAGGAGATCTAGAAAGGCGACCGATGTGTAAAGAAGATAAATCATTTTTAAAGGAAAACAGGTGAGGCAAATTATTGGAAAGCTACTCCAGATAAAAATATCCTAAAATGGGATTGTTCTTAGTGCTTAAAAATAGGGAACAAGACTTTCTTGGCAAAGAGCAGCCTCAGATGACATGCAAGAACTCGACCTCCTCTAATGGCCATGCTTGAGGGTTTGCACACAGGGAAGGAAATAAGACACCATTCATTCAGTCCAAATGAGTAAATGATGATTGCTGCCAGATGTCCCTAGGCAAAAACAAAATTTCAAGCAAATGATGAAATCTGTTTCTTTTTGTGGCACTTCTTTGTCAGATCATCACTGAACTGGGTCTCTTAACAACAGCTTAATTCTAATTAAGGTGCCATCTACCATGGTGCCAATTCACCGTGGGGGAAGTCTCAGGACACTTATGGGTCTACATTGCATTCTTGTGGGTCAGGGGCTTGCCTGGAGGAATGACAGCCTCCATCTTCTTTTATGAGCTGGTTGTGAGGATAGGATTGCCTTCCTTCCTTGGACCATGGCCCCTTCCTCCCATCCCCTCAGTGGCAATTCCCCATCCTCTGGCGGCCCCAGGATGGGTACCTGGATACAGACGAGAGTGCAGGGTAATTTCGAGGAAGCCCCCGGAGCCCATCAGTGTCTACAGAGCCACATGCAAATGCATTTTTGGGGCCAGATTTATGGTTGAATGTTCTCTAATGGAAGTAGAAACCTCTCTGGGTAATGCTAGGAGGCCAGGAATAAGAAAACTAAGCTTCATAATTTCATTTAACTGCCTCTTTTGGTTTTGTGGGATGTCTGCGGGGAGTGAGTGATATTGCAGTGGTTCACCTAAAAATAGCCAGACTGCAGACCTGAGACTGGGGAAGGTATCCTTCTGGCAACAGAGATACTAGTCTGTCGACAATAGAATAAGTCACGCACACAGTTTTACAGAAAACAATTTGTGTCTTTCACCAAAAGGTTTCAGGGTTGGGAGCCTATTCATTCTGTAAAGGTCCTGACTTCCTGTCCTGGGACTCTAAGGTCAAAGGACTGTTATATCGAATTATTGTTGCTTCATTAGGAAATAAAATTCCTTCTTTTCTCTGTGTGAGTCTCTCATTGGATTGAAGTTCAGGTTGAATGATTTTTTAATACATTTACTTTTAAATGCTCATAATGAGCAAATGCTGGGCAATGAATTAATAATTGAAATGGTGGCATCAATGGGATTGGCTGCGCAGCCATCCACGTTGTCAATGGTAGGCTTGGGCAGGTAGAGATTTCGCTCGGCAACAGGTCCTTTTGAAGTTTTGTGCAGAAATCTCTTAGCGGATTGCAAGATGTTAGCATACCTCTTCATGAAATGCAAGGAGAGGCCCTTCCCAGTTGTTTAAACAGCTCAAAATTAACAAGTCAAACAAACAATGATCCAACGGATCAACAAACCAACCAGACAAATCCTGTACTCACACATTTCCAACATGCATCAAATGAAAAGTCTAAATAGTGGAGAACATTTCTGGGAGGGAAGATTTACAGGGAGCAACTCCAAGCGATAAAAAGCTTTTCGTACTGTATCTTCTTTTAAAGAAGTTTTATTTATCATAAATTTTGCACTCGTTACAAAAATCTAAGCAGTACGGGCATGCATGAAACAAAAGTATTCATAATCCTCCCCGATGAGCACATTGTAGAGAGTAGACAGTGGAAGACACATCTATATTTGGACTCAGCAGTATCATGTCAAGGGATCTATTTTTCAGAAACAACGTCACTATTATGTAAAGACATATGGACACAAGGTGGTTTGTTGCAGACTTGCTTATAGTAGAGAAACAGTGGAGGCAACCTAGATGCCCATTTGTGGGGGAGTTGCTGGAGAAGTCATGTGCCCTTAAAAGTGGCCAAAGTAGATGCAGATGCCCTGAGTCACCCCAGGTATGCTATTCATTCCAGATCTATCACTAAATGCGAAAGCAAGACGCAGTCCTTTTGAACAGCAGGACTCCTGTTTCATTTTTAAACGGTGTGCAGACATGTCCCTGTGTGTGCATCTGTATACACTTTGGGGTCAGGAAAGAGAGGTGGTGAATGGAAATTTGGGGGGCTGAGATTGGCTGGGAGGAGGAAGCATGGGGGAAATAGATGACTTGTGCCTTGGCATTTTATGTATATATATATATATATATATAAACTATATATAGAGAGAGACAGATAGAGACAGAGACAGGCAGACAGACTGAGAGGGAGAGGAAGATTTAATACAAAGAATTACATTGGTTCCCTTGATTACGGAGGCTGAGAGGCCCCACAATCTGCTGTCTGTGAGCTGGAGACCCAGGATCGCTGGTGCTGCCCTTCAGTCTTATTCTGAAGTCTTGAGGACCCAGGGAGCCTCTGGTGTACGTGGCAGCCAGAGCATCAGAGAAAAATCAATGTTCAGGTCAAGCAGTCAGGCAGAGACAGTGAACTCCCCCTTCCTCGGCCTTTTTGTTCGAGTCAGGCCCTCAGTGGATTGGATGAGACCCGTCAAAATGCCAGTCTTTTCAGAAAAGGCCCTAACCCTAACCCCCGACCCTCCTTGCTCCGAGCCCTGCCTCCATGGGCCGCTGGGTCTAAGGGGCTTCTCTTCGGTTAGGATGGCTTGTCCCAACTCCCCTCTCTGACTTACCTGACTGGGGTCTTTGGCCAGGTGTCCGTTCTGTAAGTCCATCTGACTTTGCTGTTCCCGAGCCTTCAAGGAGGGACCCGCTCCAGGACACCATTAAGCGTGGTGCTTTGGGGGCAGGGATTTTGGTCTTAGACATAGAGTTTGAGTCCCACCGGTTCCCTCTGGCAGGTATGTAACCTCGGTCAGCTGTTTAGCATCTTTAGTTTTCTGTCTCCCCAGTGGTAAGAGGAGAAGACCATAAGAGGTCACAGCGCCGTTGTACAGGTCACATGGCACAGAGCACTTTAAGTCCTACACCTCCCCCAGCTCACCATCCTGAGCCTATAAAATGCGATTATATAAACTTTCATACACTGACTTACTTTCTGGAAACATTATCCCCTGGCAATGTCAACCCTTTCCTCCCTGAGCTGTGTCTGAGGGTTTCCCCGGGCACTGACGTGGCAGTGTCTAGAATCAGTGCTCCATCTTCCCCGCCTCCTGCCTCCACGCTGATGCCTTTTAGACCCATCTTTTGCTGGGAAGCCCCATCTCTGTTTGTGACCAAAGGGGACACCCCACACTCCAGCTTTGGACAGCTTACGTGCCTTTCCAATTTCCTTGGAGCACAACCGTGGCCAAGCTGCGACTCCATGCATGGCCTGATCGAAGGTTCTGGGCTAAAGGAAGTGCTGAGAATAAACTACAAGGGTGAACAGAAACAGTTGCTGTTAGAGACAGCAGGCCAGCCTGCCCTTCCTGATCCCAGCAGGTCTGGTGGTGGTGGGCCTACGTCTGACTCACCTCCCCGGCCCAGAGCCCCCCTAGCTGCCCCAGGACGACTGATGGATGGAGACCCGGTCCCTCAGGAGGACACCTTGACCTCACTCCACCCTCATGGCAGATAAAACAGCCACAATGGAGATTTCTCAAAGTGTGGTGTATAATATTATTTTTGCTGTTGTTGTTCCTATAAATGATATATTTTTATACATTACTTCTTAAAAAATTTTTTTTTATTGAAGTATAGTCTGTTTACAATGGCATTTAGTTTCTGGTGTACAGCATAGTAATTCAGTTATACAGATATGTATATATTCCTTTTCATATTCTTTTTCATTTTTAGGCTATTACAAGGTATTGAATCTAGTTCCCTGGCTACATAGTAGGACCTTGCTGTTTATCTATTTTATATATAGTAGTTAGTACATTGTGAACTCCCAGTTTATCCCTCCCTCCTCCTTTCCCCTTTGGTAACCGTAAGTTTGTTTTCTATGTCTGTGAGCCTGTTTCTGTTCTGTAAATAAGTTCATTTGTCTCATTTTTTTTTTTTTTTTAGATTCCACATGTAAGTGATGTCGTATGGTATTTTTCTTTCCCTTTCTGGCTTACTTCACTTAGTAAGATGATCTCCAGGTCCATCCGTGTTGCTGCAAAGCATGTTACTTCTTCTAAGCAAATACTCCTGCAAGACACCACCAGTCCAGTGTGCTTTGCACCAATTTCCACGCAGATCTTTTCATAATCTTTCCTCCTGGAGAGACCACGTCTACATCTTCCTCCCGCTGCGTTCCAGGCTCAGGACCTCACTGCTGGTGAGCAAATGCCTGGACAAAAGGACACACACACCCCCGAAGGGCAAACCATTATTTCCAAGGATTGAGAAGTCAACATGAAAGTTAAGGAAAACCTTTTCGGAGTTCACAGAAGCAGGCATGGTTTTGCTTTAGATAACTCAAGTGACCTCACTGAATAGAACACTTAAGTATATGAGCCCGAAGCACCTGCGCTGAGTTACTTTCTGATGATAAGGGCACTGACAGCGATGTCTGCATAACTAAACAGATCTCACAAAGCAGTTGGAGAACAAAGAGCAGCTCTGTCTTAAAGACAATTTAGTGCTTCACCCTGAAGTGTTGAAACTACTTGCAACATTCCAAATGCCAGCTTGAGGGCTTCCATGATCTAGAGTGCCATTGTATGCTGACGAAGCCTCTGGCCCCCAGGGAAGGAGGGACACTCAGACGCTGAGTGGTATATCCTTTGCGGCATGACCTTCACAACAGTCCCGAGAGATGAGGATCAGGAGTCAGTCGCCGTTTACAGAGGACGAGCTTGAGGTTCAGAGAAGCTAAGCGAAGGCTACCCAGCCGTTTAGTAGCTGAGCTACAAGCAGTTTCCAGAACTTTTGAGTCCTAATCTCAAGGTCCACATCATAAATACTCTGAACCAAGTCTTCCTCGTACTGCTCCTGGGTTCATGCGTTGGCCTCCAGGGGGCCTTTTGCGGGGTTCCACAGGTATCACCTCATTTTGGCTGCCTGAGTTCTGTAATAAATGAGGGATGGAACGAGGAGGAAGACATCGGGTCTGAAGTCCCAAATGGGTTGGCTCATAGGTCAGTGTGCAATGAGCCAGGTTTGCTCACAGTCACGGCAGCGTTACAGGCATCCCTGTAGGTGCCGACCCTTGTGACATTTAGAGCATGGAGGAGCCAAGGAGAACCCCAAGAGGAGGCTACAGAAAGAGGCTGAGCCCCGAACACTCAGTTTCTTGATCCAGATGCTCTACGCGCTCCTGCAGCCAAGGAGGATGGGGATGGAGGGAGACCAGGACTATTACTAACAGACATCCATTAGGGATGTCTCCAAGTGAAGTCAGGAAAAGAGGTCCCGCCACTACACAGACCTTAATGTTGGTGTTTTCCTTGTCCAAACCATTCTGTTAATGCCAGATAAATCTTTCTGAAGCACCATTGTTTTTAAGGCAGAATTTTTCTAAATACCAAATGTGCATGTCTTCCCTTTGGTCTTACAAGCCCAGATCTCTCCTAGATCCCTCCCTGCCTCTCCCACCAACGTACCACTGATTTCCAAGGGAGACTCTCTTCTCCAGGCAGGTCAGGCATTCTGACCCTGCTCCCCACAGACTCTGCTCATGCTCACGTTCACATATTTGCTCATTTATTTACCCCACATGAGATGACCTCCTCCCACCTTCTCTGTCTGGCAGAGTTTTCCTAACTGACTAATCCTGGATGACGACCGAGCTCCCTGATGAGACTCCCCTGGTGGTTCCAGCTTACACTAATCTATCCCTTATCTCATAGCTTTTTCTGTCCTTCTACCTAGTTCTCTAGGCATCAGGTCACATTTATCCTATTTTTTGTTTTGTTTTGTGTCACTATGGGTACCTGAGCTGAATTACTTTAACGCAAAATCCATCTCACGCTTTTTTGATATCCCCCCAAAGTGGCCATTTGTCATGTTTGGCTGTCTGGTAATTGAATCAATTCTCTTCTTATGGGAGAAACCCAAATTATGTGTGTCTTGGTGGAGGAGAATTTCCCTCCAATGGGATCCGAAGAGGCCGGAAACTCTGTCACTGCTTCCCTTCACGCCTGGCAGACAGATGCGGACACGTAACCTAAGCTGAACCAGTGTGGAACTTTGAATTTGCAGAGTACTGCAGAGATGCAGGTTGAAAAAAAAACCAGAGCTGACAAATTGTTCAAGGGGACAATGGTGGCCTTGCCAGTCTAGCACAGGGATGGTTATTCACTGGAAACTGCTGGTGGTGGCAATGGAGGAATCAGAGCCAGGAATAGTGTCCTCGCCTGATAAATTCTGTGTCATGAACTCATCTACGTTCCTGTCCGAACTCCCTTCGTGGATCCTTCTCATTTTCTTAGCCTGGTTCTCCAGCCTTCCTGTCAATTCTCTGAGCTTGTCGATAGCCTTTTGATACATTTCAAGCTCGTGGGAGCTGGTTTCCGTTGCTTGCAGTCAGGAATTCTGTCTGCCACACTTGGTATTGTCTAGCACATGCCGAGCTCAGTTCAGTTGTACTGACTGCGCTTAGACCTGAGTAAAATGGTCTAGCCCTGTATTCGGGGGTCAGGTTGTGCAGGGCACCAAAACAGGCTGAAGAGTCTGCAAACCAAGGTTGTTTGAACCATGGACTTGCAATCATTTGAAAAGCAAGAGACTCAGCTAATTCACTCAAGTTCTCAAGTTGTTTGAAGTAGCTTTTTTCTAGAGTTGATAGCATGACTGGGAACATATAGACGTATGCTGCACATCTGAACCCTGGTACCAGACTCGCCTACGAGAGAATCAGGCAGTTGCCGATAGAAGGGTGCTGATTACTTAGCTTCAGAAACTCACATTGCATCTTTGAATATGAGGATGGGACTTGGGGATCTGGAGGGCCCTGTAGCTGGGGGCTGCCCAAGGTCAGGCGTGGGATTTGATTTTTACCCTCCTTCCAAGCTAAGAAGTTAGCCCGTTACTGTTTCGTGGAAACTGGCAGAAGACACAAGTCTCCTGAGTTGGAGACGAAGGACTTTATTGCTCCTAGGACATACTTATCCTAAAAAATGATTTGCTGTTTAGCTGAAATTAAAATTTAACTGGGCTTCCTGTAGCATTATTTGCTAAATCCGGCAAATCCAGGCACAACACACGAGAACGGGTTTGTGTTGGTTGTCGCTCCAAGCCTTGCCTCCAGCTCCACGTGCGCCTGTGTCTGAGCTTCCGGGGCGGCAGGTGCGGCTTCTGCCCGCAACCCTGTAAACAGCCCCTGCTGGGCTTAAGCGGACAGACTGGGGAAGACAGGTGAGCTTTGATAGCACCCTCAGGGACATTTGGGCGGAGCATCTGGGGCATTCCAGGGCACCTAGGACACGGTTTAGGAGGTTGGAGGGATCACCCTGGCCTTATGGAGCACTGATTGCTTCTCAGATGGCTTCAGTCCAAAGCAGTGCACGGGGACCTCGTGCCTGAGTCATGAAACTCTTGTCTTTCCTGCTCTGTTCTAGTGTTTTCTCTCCTAGGTAATCTAGTATCAGTGTTTCTCCTCCAGCCGCAGGCACGACTTGAACATGCCTCTCCCAGGTATGAACGCGACTCCTCACACCTCAATATGCCTAAATTTCCACAGAGTACTGAGCCTGGAGAGGAGAGTCTCTTTTTTCCCTTCCTAAGTATGTATCCTGATGTGACAGGACCCCTCCTGCCTTCTTCCTGAGGACAGCAGGCAGTGATTAAGTCAGCGACTCTCCAATTACCAGCTAACTGGGGGCACGGGTGTTCACTCCAGTGCTGTTTTTGCAAGTAATTAAAAAGAGTGTTACTGAAATGAATTCTAGGAGGAAATTTTTCTGGAAGTGTTATCTACTATCTGGAGAATTTCAAGATCTGAGTCCTCAGGGAGGCCGCCAGCTGCAAGGCCGGATGTGGCCGCAAAAAGAATAATAATTTTCAGTGCCTGGATGCTGGTGTCCACATCTTACTGGTGCTGGTCTCTCATTCACTTCCTCATCAGAAAGTCAAGAAATCAGACTGGATCAGCTCACTCACGGGATTATGAAATTAGTTCGGGGGCTACTTAATGCAGCTGCGTGCAGGAGAGTGTTAACCTGGCGATGTTTGCTTGGGGTACTGGGGGACAGTGTCGTTAAGCAACCATATGTCCAGGGATGCTGCCATTGAAGTACTTTGTCTGGGCTTGAAAATCCCACGTCCTCATGTTGAAATGAGAGAATATTGTTAACCGTAGGTAGCGGATGTGCTTTTATAGCGAAGCCACAGCCAAAGTAAAGCTTTTATTAAAAGTTTTATTATGCACAGTGGAGAGTTTTAAAAGCAATGTTCTAATTTAGGGTAGCATTTGAATATTTTGCATGGCAGCAAGTTTCTCTGCCTTCTTTGCCAAAAAGTGAGCTTTGTTAGAGAGGAAGCAGGACTCTGGCACGCAACAGCTGGGAGACCGTGAGCCAAGCTTGACCTCGCAATGCCTCAGTTTCCTCATCTTTAAAAACAGCCTACTACGTGCTCCAAAAGCTGGCTGTCGAGAGCAGGTTGGGCGGCATGTGTTCAGAGCCTGACACATGAAGGTGTGTGAAGCCACACAATGCTTGTCGTCCTTTGCTTTGCCGCCGGGTCTTTATACTGCTTTGAATTTTGCTTCTTACTGGAGCTGAGGACTCACTGCTTCCCTGGCCTTTCCTGGTTGGAAGAATTTGGAAAAAGCAACCAGGGCAGCGCCTCACACAGCACGGCTGCCCACAGACAGAAACTGCATCCTCCTGCGGGAAGCTCTGTTAGCAATGGCACTGACAGTTCAGTTTCAGTTTCTGGAGGCATCGTGGCAGATTGGTTAAGAGACTGAGCTCTGGGGTCAGAGTACCTGGCTTCAAACTTTAGCTCTGCCGCTTACTGGTGTATAAATTTTACAAACCCCTAAACCCTACTGGGCTTCAATTTCTCTTCTATAAGAGGGGGGAAAGTAATAGAACCTACTATATAGGTTTCTTGGGAGCATTGGATGAGTTTTTATATGTCAAACACTTAGAGCACTGCCTGCCCCTGTAAACAGTAAACAAGTGTTTACTAGTTGCTGCTTCCTGGTCGCAGCAGTTTCTTCAGAACTGGCTCAGGGTAGCAGACGGTGGACACTGGGTCCCTAAGAGACCCGGTCCCAGTCTCAGCTCGTCCACGGGTCCCCTGCACTATGGGCTCTCCTGACGACCTCACCTGCCCCGCCTGGCATCCCCGCAGATTCCTGGTATTTACACGTGTGTTACTTCTCCAGTTTTTAAATAGATGATTCTCTCTGCTGGAGAAGAAGGAATCAGACTGGAAATTGAGTGTCAGTTTTCTCCGCTGTCATCAGTCATCATGACACATTCTCATGGCCGTGGGCCCCTCCCCTGCTCCTTTACACGTTTGATTTGAAGGGAGTTGGTGCACCCCGCTGTGTTCCCTCGCAGTCCTCATAACCTCCTGCTTGCTCTGGGTTTCAGCCTTCAGCAAGTCGTGCTTGCAGATATGAGACCCTGCCTGGCAGTCACCTTTGGTTACTGGCCCCCCGTTCATCTTTAGCAGGTTTCTTTAAACACCAAGCTCTTTATGAAGACGCTTTGCCCTTAAAAGCCTTTTACTACCTGGTTCCCTCCCTCACTTGGGAAACCTGTATTGTCTGACTGCTACGCGCCAAGTCTATGAGCAGGTAAGATGCCCACTGGCCCCGAAAACGGTGCTATCTGTGCTGCTTAACCCCTGCTCCTGGGGGGTCCTAAGGGTCCTGAAGGGGCTTCTCAGGGGCCACCAGGGAGACAGTGGGTGTGCGGTGGGGGGTGTCTGAGTGTTCGGGGTTTTACTCCTCCCATCAGTCCAGAACCTCTCTGCCGTTCTTTGTTCCCCATGTCAGCCTTCTGTGTGGGATTCTGTGCAAAGAGAGGGTTGCACTGGTTTTTTTCTTTTTTTCTTAAATTTGAAAACCATTGACCTAATTTTTTCCACTGAATTTTTTCAGAACGGCTTTGTATAGTGATTCGACCCTTCTGGTCTGTGTTTGGCCAAAGAGATGACAGAGCAATCTGGCCAAGCCATTGGCACCAGCCACATACGGAATCAAACAGAGTGGACCTCTGAAGCTGTCCCCTGGCTGAAAGGCTCACCTTCCGTGTTCCAGAAAGACCCAGCGGCCAAGGCTAGTACTGTTTGTGGTCGTGAGTGTGTAGTGAGGGAAGGAGGAGGTGGAGGTACCACAAATAAATTGACTCCAAAGGCAATCTCAAAAGAGCTCTGAAAATATTTTAAGCAGTGACAACACTGTTGAAATAAGTTTATGGGCCCTAAAAATGCTAGAAGCTCTTTTTTGTAGAACTCAAAATATCAAACAGTAACTTTCCAAAGGGCAGGAGACTGGACTTTGTTTTGTTAACTTTGTGGGGTGTTCTTCAAAGCAAAACCTTACAGATCTAAGATAATCAGAGATCGACCAACTGCTCAATCTCTGACCTATAAAAATGCATCTAATGTAAACCAATCAGAATACCTGGCTCATTCTGCTTTTCTAAACATTTTTAAAGGATCCATATATTTGCATATGCAAAGAGCATTTCTGGAAGATGCTCTAGAATGGAAACTTCATGGGGCAAACCTTTTTTTCCCCTGCTTTGTCCATTAATGAATCACAAGATGATGCCGGGCGTACAACAGATGTTCAATAGATATGCGTTGGCTGGTAAAGGTGCTCCCCTCTGGGGAGCAGGACTGGCGGTTGGTGGAACTACTGCTTTTTGACTTTTACCTACCATGGTACCTATAGGGGGAAGGTGGGAAGATCGTCTACTTCTTCCCTTGTACTTGCACCTTTTCCTACAGCAGAGGAAGAAACATCTGCCCTGGTTCCACTGTTGTCCTTTGCCCTTATGACTGCACCCCCAAACCCACCACATCGAGGAGGAATGCATATTCTGGATGGTTGTTCTTACATTCTTAGTGGGCAGGAGTCCATTCCTTCTTGTCCATTTCCCATCCTCGTTGCGTCATGAACTGGGGAGTCACTTCCAAAAGCAGGCGTGGCCATGATCAGACTCTTAATTTCAGCTTTCCTACCAGAGCCTGGCTCATGGGGCTGGATGGAAGTAGACACTGGAGTTTGTTCTTCAAACCTGGACATTTTAGATTCAAGCAAGTCGGGGTAGGAAAGCTTGAACGGGACCAGAACTCTCTTGGGGATTAATAAACGTTGCACTTAGTTTCCACTTGGCCGTTAGCTTGCTCTATATAGTTCCTGCAGAGGGGAGCTGCAGGTGGCGTGTGGTAGCATTTAGGGACCCAAAGCTCACCCCAATCCCATGACGCTGTAGGGCTTTTATTTATTTAGGCTACCATGTGCATAGATTATCTTTGAAAAGAGTGTATGGATCAGAAGCTAATATCAAAATGAGAAGGGATGATGGCTTTTTTTTGGTCCACCTACACAACAGATTAATTACTTTTCATAAACTCTATTGAAGGCAATTTGTATGTATGAGCAGGAGAGAAAATAATAATTGGCAGGCAGAACAGATCGCTATTAAGAGGCTCTTTGAGAAGACTGGCTCATAGAGTCATTAAATGCTTTGGTTAAGATAAAAATGCAAAGAAGTAGAATTATCACTGAAAAAATTTGGTGTCTGAAACAGATACTGGATGGCGCGAGGAGTCAGTTGCTATATAACGGCTAAAGAGGGACTGTAATTTTGCCGCACGTATTTTGGAAGAGTTGCTCTATGAGGAATTGAGTAAGGATGATCATTTTTGTTATTCTGGGACGGTTTCTGCTCTGCGCCCATATGGACTCGGATTGTATTAATGATGACCGCACCAACAACAGCTATCATCCACTGAATGCTTGCTGCGAAATAAGCACAGAAATTCTTTACCTGAGTTAAGTGCAATGAGGAAGGTGCTGTTTTTCATACCATTTCACACGTGAGGAAGTGAACACATGGGTAGGCTTAAGTCACACACTACTAAGGGGCCGGGTGGGATCCTGTGTCTCCAGAGAGACGGTGTGTCCATCTCTCCTCAACACAAGGTTCAATGACCTCATGCTGATATTAGACACTGGGAGAATTGACACCACAAGAATTGACAAATGCTGTAAATTGTGTGGGGTTTTTTTTTGTTGTTGTTGTTGTTTATTTTTTGCTAAAGATTTACTGACTCATCACTGGATAGTATTCTAACCCAGGTGGTTTGATTCCAGATCATTTTGGCAAAGATGAATGTTTTCATGCCAAATTATCGGTAATAGTACTGTACATTTCCTTATTGTGTGAGCCACTTTCCTTTGGGTATCCTGTCACTTCCAGCCAAATTCGCCCTCATGGATTCCTAGCACTTCCTTATTGTTATGAGGATTAAAGGAGATGATGCATTGGAACTAGTTAGAAGAGGGCGTTCCGGAGGAAATGTTAGCCATGGAGGAATGCCCAGAAGAGATATGGCCCTAACGTCATTGTAACCATCTATATCAAATTATTTCTCTACCTTCATAGGAACAAATGAAGGGCAAAACGGACCCTATCTCCATTTTCTCTCTCTTCCAGAGTCTATATCCTTGGGCAAAAAAATAAATGAGTTAAGAAGAGAAGTCATCAGGGTAATCCAGTGATGTTAGTTTACAAACCGGTTCTGACACTTCCACGCTCCATGAAAACAAAGCCTGAGCAACTGCAAACTTCTGTGTCCCTTAGGATGCCCTCCCCCGCTTCCTGTGCCCTGCACTCCACGCCCTCTGTAGAACTCCACGGAGTTCAGCCACAGTTATGGCAGCTGAAGCTGGACAGTGACCAACAGAGCATCGTAAAACATGGTGCCAGTTGGCAAAACCCAAATCAGTATATATAGGAGATCTGGTCCCATCATTTGACTTAGATGCTAAGGGCTTTGGGTGAAAAATAATGATCTCTCATCACCGGGAAGGCAATGCTGATCTTTGTGGGCAGCCAAAAACAGCAGCCACAGCTAGAACAGCAAGATGGATGAGAAAAAGAGCAACCTGAGTTGCTGAGTGCTAACTAGACGTTGGGCATTTTTCTAAGCATTTTACATGCATTGTTTGATTTTATCATCCCAGGAATCTTCTGAATGATGTACAGTAATTGTTCCCATTTTTGTTTTAGAAGCTGAAACTAAGATTTAGAGATGCTGAATGAGTGGCATTAGATTATATTGGTGGCAAGCGGTTGAGGAAGTTTGGAGCCTGTGACAATTTGACTCCAGGGTCCTCGTCCCCAGTGATGGCACCATGTTGTCAAGGAGCCCCATTGAGGGAAGGGGGCTCAAGTGTGGTCCTGAGCCTTCCAGGTTCTGAGATCATGGTCAGACAAGAATCTCCATCAAAGAGCTGTGTTTCTCATGACCTCTTCTGACCATTAGCCCCCCTAACCTATTGCCTTGGCTTTGAGTCACTGAATACATCCAGCCTTGAACACACTCAGCATTTTGGTGTGTCTGACTTCCACTGTCACCTTCCCTGCCTCTAAACCTGATGATACAGTTGTAGTTCAGCTCTTACCTGTGCCTTGAATACTGCCAACCAGCTCATCTCATGTACAATCTACTCTGTTTAGCTGGCCGAAGACATCGCCTCTTCTTTTTAGAGTTACCCACCCTACTTCTCAGCAGACATATTAACAATGCCTTATCATTGAAGAACTAGGGCACCGTGTGTCTAAGGAAAGAGGTTTAAAATATTTTATTAGAGAACATACATCAATATTGAACAACACAACTTAAATATTATGGCATTCATATTCAGAAGGACAATATAAATGCTTATAATTTGAACAGTCACTTTATTAAACAAATAAAATAAAATTCCTTTTTACCAGTGGGCTGCATGATTCATAAAGTATATTCTTTTAATAATTTATTCATCTGCTTAGTAATCTATACATTTGTGTTCTTAAAAAAATAACCAACATGATTGTTTACCACATCACATCATAAACAAATGGATCTGTAAAAATGACATGTAGAAAATTCAGGAACAGCACATTCCATGGAGAGTAAGTCCGTTTAAAAGGAATTAAATGCTTTAGAAGCCATTGCAGTCAGCCTGGGTGTCTTGTTTATGCATCCATACAAAATGCTGCAGCAAATTCAAGTATAACAATTCACACACGAACGTTTTATCTGACATCTGAGGGAATTCTGCCTTTTATAGGATAGAGCATTGTACCGAACTCTCAGCACGACCACATGAGCTTTGTTACATGGAGGTAAAGGTTGGAAAGATCAAGTCAGCTGATCAAATACCAAAACCTGGAGAAGGCGGGGTTCACGAACAATGCAGAGTTAGAAACCGTACCTCGTGGGAATCTTATTTGCCACAACAAGGGTAAGGGTTACAGGAAGATCATAGCAGCTAAAATCAGCCCATATCTGCTTTTCTGGCAATGTGGGAATGCTGTGCTTGTATTTTGAACAGATTTCATGAGCAGACAAGCAGCAAAGCTGCAGTAAGCCAGGGATGTCATGGGGGTTCATGTTTAAGTGGCATCAGCTTTATTTACTAAAATACAGTTTTAATTTCATAAACAAAGTGGACCTCCAGATTTCTTTTCCTTCGTCCCAGAAAGTCAAGTCCTTCCTCGTTGCTAGTAGGTTATAAAAGTGCAGCTCCAAGACCTTTACTTTTGTTTCAGTCCCCACCCGCCTCCATTCCCCACCCCTGCTGCCCTTGGTTGGTAATAAAATCCCAGGCACCCTTCAGTAATAATGTGTCTGGATACAGCACAAGATATGAGCCTTTCAATGATGGACAAAGGGAAAACCAGCTTCTGGGGGTATTGTAATGATCCAATTATGTTCTGTGTTATTTGGTAGGAAAAAACTCTTTCTTTAAAAATTATTGCACATTTTCTTGCTAAAAAAAAAATCTTCCATTTTTAACAACATTCAATTGCATCATGTAAGATTTGCTTGTAAAGGCTCCCAAAGCATTTAGTTATTCTAATGGGTTACCTACTTCATGTTTGAGCAAATGTTTATTTGCACAATGAGAAATAGACTTTTATTTTTTTTCCTGTGTGGCCATCCCACTGCAGTGCTGTACTAAAGTCTTGAGACCAAAGAGAATTGGATGACTGAGAGACCAAGGCATTTCGATTTCTAGCAGAGCCAAACATGGGAGCTGACAAAGCCCCTGCACTCATTATTTACTGGCTCTTCCTTGGCTTAAAAAATGAGAAGAAAAGCCAGCATGGTTTGCCTGCTGAGGACGTGAGGGATGGGGGTTTGTGGAACCAAGTGGCTACCATGACAAGCGAGGCTGACTTCCCTGTGTCCTGGGCCCCTGGAGGAGGAGGCAGTCCAGGAGAACCCGATGATTGAGGTTCACAGCCCCCGGGTCTTTGCGTGGGTGCACCCCTCCCTTGCTTGGAGCAGCTCCTTCTACTCCCGACCGTATTTTGTCCTCCAGGACCCCACTTGAGAAGTCTAACTGGAGGCCGGACTGGGTGCTTTCCACTAAATTCCCGTGGTACCATGAATGCTTGTGTCTGAGCGCTTACCACGCTCTACTGTAATTGACTTGCCTGGATGCCACAGACCACAGGCACTGGGGGCGGGGGGGAGGGGGAGGGCCAGGACCACGTGTCCTCCATCATTTCTCTCCACCCTCCGGACCTGTGCTTGGAGCCTTCACTAGATACTACAGGGTGGAAAAATGAGTCAGCTTCCCTTGGAGGAAGGTGATTTTGTTTTCAGTGTGGCTTCTTCTGCTTCTCCGGATGCACTAGAATTTGAGGGACACAAAGGGAGCTTCAGCGTTTAACTTTTAAGCACACTACAGGGGGCGTTGCACTAAGTTGACTCCTCAGGCATTGAGCTCTCGTCCCTCACACCTGTTTCTTCTTTCTCTGTACATTCAAAATCATTTCTTAAGTCGCTATTGTCCCAGCATTGATAAGAGTAATGTGTTAGATTCACGCTTTAGGCAGATAAATGCTTGATAAAGAAGGAAATCCACATGGCAGGGAGGACTTCTCCGCTTCTGAGGTGGGTTCAAAAGACAGTAGGTAGAACACAGCATCGTAAATTGACTATATTTCAATGGAAAAAGGAAGAGACGGTAGGTGGCAGGAAAGGGGGCTGGGCCGGAGACGCCCCTTCAGTGGGCGGTGAGGACCAGCACGCACAGGCATGAAGCTAGCTTCCTGTAACGGGTGTATGTCCCCTCAAAACCCAAAGCAGATGACCTTTAATGAAGTCTAGGAATACTTTTAATATACTAGACATTACGCATCAACATGGGCAAAGTTTTACCCTCCTGTAGACTCAGAATTCTTACTTTGAGCCCAGTGTATTTATTTTTACAAGTTCTGACTTGGGCGGGCAGGTTTTTTGTAAGTCAAGGCCCACCCTCATTTCCCTGGGGCCAGCCCCATCACATTCTACTCCCTGTGTTTCTCTTCTCCCAGCGTGGAAAGAACGGAAAACTCTTCTCCTTAATTTGGGCCATCACCAATCCGTTCGCCCTCACCCCAACTCAGCAGCTGCTTCTCCAAACCCACAAGACCGAAATAGACAAAGATTGTGTTTGTACAAAGCTGAGCTGGGCCAAGGAGCTCATCTCGGAAAGAGACTTTTCCCCTCTGTTTAAAACAAGTTTGAGATTCTGAGTCATGAGAGACCGTTTGGCAGGGAGATGGTGGCAGGTCTCCTGCCAGACTCAGCCTTTTGAGTACGGCTGAGCTGAGCTTGCGGTGTGGGCTTCCCTGTCAAACCACTCGCCCAGAAGTGTCCTGGAGATCATTCAAAGTGTCCACAGAAATGCCGAGGCTCTCACGGGCAGAACTTGAAATTCGAGCTTGTGTTCCCCTGATGTGGGTTTTCATCCCCGCTGAAGTCAAAACTGCCCATAGTTCATGACTGGAATTGGCTATTTTGTTTTGTAAACACTTATTTCTGACAGTTTCCTGGGCCAAGCTGTGCCCAACTCTCTTTCCTGAGATGATTTTAAACCCAAGTTTTGCTTTGAATGCTCTGCTGTCTTCCAGTGGTCAAAATTACTTCTCTTTCTCATAACATTGGATATATCAACACATACCCATCTTTTATGTAATGACCGCATCCTATACAGTGTCTCTCATAGAACAATGATAATGACTTTCTCTTGTCAAGTAAGTCGTCAGTGGGAGAAAGATTACAAACACCAGGACTGGGTCCTCTTGTTTTGGGCTGTCTCTAATCTGAAAGTTTGATGGAAAGCCTCAAAGTAGTACAGTGGGTGTGACTTCTAAAAATTAAAACAAAATGTTCTGGCTGGGATATTTCTAACCCAAAGAAAACAGGGGTGAGGTCGGGGGGGAGGGTGTGAAGAAATAACTGAAACTTTGGGGGTTTTTTGCCGAGCGCTGTAAATTTAGGAATGACAGCGCCCAGGCAATGGGAGAAGCCTCCTTGTGTGACTTCCATTCTAGTGAAAAGAGTAATCAGTGTCTTGAACTGGTGGTGACCAGCTCCTAGGCAGTATCAGCCTATTCAGGGCAAAGGAAAACAGAAAGATGTGTTCTGCCTTGTTCTGCCTGTGGAGCTTGCAGTAAAGGTGATCTAACTTGTAATAATGTTTTATTCTTTTAGCCTTTGGGAGGGGAAATAGACAGGGGGAGAGGGCTAGCTTTGACTGGGGGCTTACTGTGCTGTCGTACATTTTATCAGCTCCACCATTTCATTTGCTCACCCATTTCACAGGTGAGGTGATGGGACCAAGAGAGCTCACATGACTTGTCCAGGCTCGCTCATTAGGGACAGAGTTGGGGCTTGAAATTAACCCAGGACTTGTGGCTCCCAGGCCACTGCTTACAGAATCTCACAAGTTCCCCTCCTATGACGGACTCTGGGGTAAGGTCAGGCCAAGGGTTCAGCAAGGCCAGCACAGGTGAACTTCAGAAAAAGGCGCACAGAAGGCTCACATTTCCCCAGTCTTCCTTTGTGCCCGTACCGTCTTCTTCTCACATCCACGTCACTGCATTGGTCCTCTGCGAAAATACTTCTTTGGTAAGGCGACTGTAAAGTTTCATATTTTACCAAATCAAAGATATGGAAAGGGCTGGACACATAGTAGCTGCTCCAATAATGTGATTTTTACTCTTTAAACTTCCTCTTCACGTGCTTCATCACAGCGCGCTGTATGGAGCAAACTCACTCCCTTGTCTGCAGTATTGGGTTAAGTAGGTGTGGTACGACTGGAGAGTGGATTGCTTATGGCTTATGATACCCCAGAGACACAAAGAGCTATTTTCCTCCCTGCACAGCTGATGAAGAAAGCATGTGTTTTGATTCAGGCTCTTAAAAAGCTGAAGCAAAATTTCTGTTGCTCTCATGTGCTGAATGTTAGGTATCAGGGTGGTGTGTGATGTTCAGACTAGGAAGGCAGAGGGTTGGGGAGCTTTTGAAAATGGAGACAAGAGTGAAAATGGGACCACACTTTTTTATTCAATTGCTCCCTAATAAATGTTTAACTCCATTAAGAAAGTACATAGAAAACGAACAATAACTTGTTATTTAAATATTTATAATCCTTGCTTGTTTTGCTCTTTAAGATACTCCATCAGTTACTTTTTAATAGCCTTCTGACTTGGCAGGTTGAATCTGAGCATCTTTCTTTTTGATTAAATCTGCTCACGCATCTACTCGTCCATCAGTGCCGCCTCTTTCCTGGCTCTTCACCAGGACCGTCACCTCTGCTGTGACGCAGGGCCTGGGTGGGGAGGGCGCGGGGACCAAGATACACTGACATTGGTGCTCCACTTTTGATTAATGTGCTCAAGGGCCTTCCAACCCTTGAGACTTCAATTAGCCAAGCCGCAGAGCTGAAATCTTTTTATTATGAAGATAAGGCTGGATTTAAGCAGAAAGCCTGGGGACCAGAGTGGGGAAGAAAGACAAGTTGTTTCTTTTCCCTGGGTACATCAATCAGCCATTGCTGCACTCATTCAAACCTGTTTTGGGGTGATTTTGGCTTAAATACACTTAATACTTTTGGAGGACCAGCCTTTTCATGTGATTTTTTTTCCCCGCAATTTCTAGATTAGACTGAAGCTGGCAAACCACATAGCTTGAGACAAAACGGGGTTCCCTTGTGACAGACATTGCTGGGCCAGAAACACTTCCAACAGGAGAGTCTGGGGGAGAGGCTGTGGGGGGGACGGGTAGCTGAAGCAGTGTTGTTCTTCGACCAGAAAGTTAGACAGTAGATGCCTTGCAGTTAGAATAGTCCTGATTCTTCCAAATGAGGATAAATGCTCTTGCTTCTCAGCAAAAACCAGGCAGAAGAGAAGGCATCACTCCACGGCCGTCAGAGAAGCGCCATGCAGGTAACACGTTTGTCTACAGTAAGGGGTTTGGGTGAGTTGATGAAACGGAAGTGGGATCAGATTTTCTCAAGAGAAGCAAGAGGACCAGGCCAAGGTACCCTAAGGTCGTACAGAAAGGGCCGCAGGACCCAAGAGGCCGGAGCAGCAGCAGCGAGGATTTTATCCTGCAGTCACTGAAGGCTTGAGCAGCAATGCGGGGCGGGGGCCTTCGGAAAGTCTGAATTAAAAGGCCTTTCAGCAGGGAACGGTTGTCTCCAACCTCATACCCAATCAAGTCAGCGTACCTTCCTTTCCTTTCCTTTTCAAATGTGAGACAAAGCAGAGGAAAAGCTACCAGAAGGCTTGTTGGCACCCATTTCCAAGCTCATCCTGATGGAGGGCAGACGTCATTGAAACAGCAGTAGCTCATCCAGGGCTGGCACTGGAGCTCCGTGGTGATCTCAGCCTCCCCTGGGTGCCTCGGAGACCCGTCTCCCAGGGCTGGGCTCTGCCTTTGCCTCTTGATCTATCTCATCTTCTCTCAGGGTCTAGCATGTGTCCCATTCATTGATGGTTCCAAAGGGATCCCATGCCCGCGGGCCTGGAGATGGTCACCAGCCTGGGACTCCCCACTGCTGAGCTCTGCACCCTGATTAGAATCTTACGGTATCTTTTCAGAATCCCAGCACCATCAGCTATTACCTGAACCTTCCTGGTGGGTCATCGGGTGTCCCCAGGGATCTGTGTACCTGTCCCCCAGCTCCTGCTGGTAACTAGTGCTTGGATTAGTCATCCTTTGCTGCTCTCTGTCTCCTTCCTCCTTGCCTGCTTAGGAGGGTTCCCAGGCTGCAGATAGGACCACCCAGGGGCTGAGCACTGCCGTGGGCATATGAAATGGTATGATCGTTCCTGCCTTCCAGGAGTTTTCATCTAGTTGAGAAGATGAAACCTACATAGAGCGTCAAGGATGTTTTAAAGTGAAAAAATAAAGATTTTGAAAAGCAACAGAAAGATCACAATAAAATGCACAACAAAGCATCCAAATATATTTTCTGGACAATTGCTGTAAGAACTTGGAGAGGGTGACCGAGAAGGCTTGAATGTGAACTTCTGGATTTGGAAAAGAATCGTGGATGCATTTTTACGGGCGGAATGAAGACAGTGGGGAGGGAAGTGTTAAGGGCTGAATCGTGCACCCATGTCCTAACTTTCATATTTGAAATCCTAACTCCTAGGACCTCAGAAGGGGACTGTGCTTGGAGTGAGGGTCTTGAAAGAGGCAACTGCAGTTAAATTAGGTCATTGGCTTGGGCCCTAATCAAACAGGACTGGTGTCCCTGTAAGAAGAGGAGACGCAGAGGGAAGGCCAGGTGAGGACACAGCGAGAAGACGACCATCCATAAGCCAAGCAGAGAGGCCTCAGGAGGAGCCAGCCCCGACGACACCCTGATCTCAGACTTGCAGCCTCCAGATTCTGGGAGAGTAACTGCCTGCTGTTTAAGCCGCCCGCTGCGTGGTACTTTGTAATGACAGCCTGAGCTGACTAAGACAGGCGGGCTACATACGCTAGGAGCTGTGTCAGCAGACGCAGATGCATGTTTGGTGGGAGAGGATCCTTGGCTTGGAGTAGAAAGGCTCCCGGTGCAAGGACAGGATGAAGGAATAGAAAGAGTCCACGATCAAGGTCCAGGCGCAGGGGGGCTGGTGGGCGCGGGACAGGGCACGGGAGCTCCAGAAGAGAAGGCCCTCCTTGGACCCAGTTGAGTTTTGCCTGCAGGATCCCTTCTGGGCGAATCATCGCTGCGTCACGCTAACACGAAACCCGGTTCACTTTACAGGGTTAATCAAGACACCAGAGGCTCTCCGGTGTACTTAGGCAAGATTCAAAGGGAGGGACAAATGATGAAGAAGAGAAAGGGAAGGGGACTCTGTAGGGCTTGGTAAAGACTTCTGAACTGTAAGAGGGGAGAGGTGGCAGCTGCTGAAAGGAGAGACGCACATCTAGGGAGGGGCAAAGAAGCCATCCTGACGACAGCTCTTTTCTAAGATGTGACTGCGTGTGGCATTTGCAGCCTTCATTTGGAACTAATAGTATAAGAAGACAGACATGGCAATCGGGCAGAGGGTAAGTGTCCCTGGGGAGCCTCGCATGTGCGCTCACCCCGGGGGCCGTCTCTGTCCTCAGCGTGGGAGGGGATGGAGCAGCTGAGGGGAGCCCCATCTGGTGACCCAGGACTGTGTTGGGAGCACGTATCCCATGGGAAACGGCACCCTCTGGAGCGAGGGCACCTGCCCCGACATCATCACTGCTTGTATGTTTGGCAAGAAGTGGAGGGTGGAATGATGGAGAGAGGGGAAGGGCTGTGGAGAGGAGACTGGAAAGAAGGAAGGGAGGGACGAAGACAGACAGGGTCAGGGGGAGGGAAGGGAAGCTGCCTCACAGGGTTGGGCCGAGCCTTTCCTCTGCGTCCACCGCAGCAGTGGTGTCACTGTCCGCTGGCCATGATGCTCCCAGGTCCTTCCCGATCAGGTCAGCTGCCACCACCATTCTACGGCCATCTCTCAGTGCTGGGCACTCCCTGCCCTGGGCCAGGGGAACTGCACACCTTGTTTCCAACTGGGACCACTTCCTCCCTCCAGCGCCCGTCAGGACTGGGAGGGGCCAGGGCAGGAGGCCCCTCCCACAAAGCGCCAGCTCAGAGAAATCATCCTAGGGGAGGGCCAAATATGTTTCCCTTAGAAACACCATTTTGAGGCTAGTTAGGTCATTTCCGACTTAAAAAGAAAGAGAAGGAAAAGGAGGAGGAGACAGAGGAGGAGGGAAAGAGGTCCTGCCAGGCAGCCATCCTCCCACCCAGCACCTCCTCTGGATCCCACGTGCGGGTGAGTCCCAGGGAGGACCCTCAGATGCCCTGGTGCTGGATGCTGTGGTCAGGAGACCTTCCCAAGGAGCCAAGCGTGGCCTCCAGGGAACTCCCTTCAGCTGGCTCCAGGGGTCTGGGAGGAATTTCATACCGGCCTCGGTCCAATGGCTCTGACTGGCTATTGCTACCCTCAGAGCTGACAGATTGTCTTGGGCACTTTGCCGACGAGGTGAAGGGCTGCAAAGACCTGTGTGGACTCCCCGGGGCTTCCGCTGACCTGCTGTCCTGCAGAATCCGGCAGTGGGAGGGCGGGCTGGAAATCAATGACAGACTAAAGTACATCCTTTGGGTGAGCAGGTCATACGGAGCAAGTGCCAGCCCTGAATGTGAACTGCTCACCCTCCCTAACAACTCATCCAGTTTGGGAACATTAATGTCATCAAGTGTCGATGTGTCAGGGTATATTATAAAAATTAAAAAAATCCTACGGCCTAGCAGGATTTGTACGACACTGTAAACTAGTGATGCCAGCCATCGAGGATGGCAAATTACGGCCCGTGGGCTAAATCTGGCCCATGGTCTGTTTTTTGGTACAGCCTGTGAACTAAGAATGGTTTCTACACTTTTAGAGGGTTGTCCAAAACAAAAAACCAAAAAAACAAAAAAAGAAAAAAATTAAACATAGAAAACTATGTGACAAGACTGTGTGGCCCACATGCCATTTACAGAAAAGGTTTGCCAACCCCTGGTGTCCATTATGGGGAGTTTTAATTTTTTGGTTCTTCTGAGAGCATCCTTCCCTGCCCCCATCTCTAACAATGCCTCTCGGAAAAAATGCAACCAATGAGCTTGGAACACACCCAGATCATAAGCTGGGGACTGTCTGTGCCTTTCTGTATTTTTTTTCTGCCAAGTACAGTGCCTGGTGCAGGAGAAGAAGGGAACGGCTTGCTGATGGGAGATGACTGGGGAGTACACAACCCTCAGGCTCACTGGAAAACAAACATTCCCCAAACTCCCGCTGAGACCCTGGCGTTCCTGAAGTCCTTAAGGTGTCAGTCACTGCTGGCTTTTCCTGACCCATCACCCCGTTCAGCAAGCCGAGAGCCCCCTGGCCTGCTTCTCTGCGTAGCTCTACTGCTGGTCTTTTAGCCAATGGGAGAAGCACAGACAGATATGCACTCAGCCCCTTGAACAATCTTGACTGGCCCAGCTGGGGGCAGAGATGCAGCAGGAGAGAGGGTGCACACGGAGCTGAAAGCACGGCTCAGAGGTGAGTGAGTGAAACACGAATGTCAGGGTCTCAAGAAACACAGCGGACGCTGGGGAAATGGAAGGCATCTTGGAAAAAGAAGTCGGAGGCTGGATTTGGGGATATTCAAAGAAACCCTTAACCCTCACCTCATCTTTCCCCTTGTTTCTTCATGTGCTAAGTAGAGACAGTAATTCCTTTCTTCACTTTCTCCCTCACAGGAATGCCTTGGGATAAGCAAAAGAACCCTGACCAGTATGAAGAATTGTATCAATAGGAGAAAATACTGAACTCATGTTGTGATTTTCTGTAGATTCTTTTCTGTCACATCTGAACGCACCGACTGTATTCACGCTTTTTCACAGATCAGTGCCTTCATTATTTTTTTCCCACCAAATACAGTATGAATTTGCTCTTAGATTTTTTTCCTAATTAAATCTGTATTTCTCATAGTTTAGCAATAATCGTTTCTAGCCTATTACGTGCAACATTGACTATGGTATGGAGGGAAGGTAACGGAGTTAACTCCTGAGCCACAGGTCAAGACAATTATTTTGTCTTTGGAAATGAAAAAGCATCAGCTTTAGGGCAGTTCCTTGTTTATCAAATGCAACAACACATTACCGAAAGCCATCCTGCTTTGAGCCATGTCCATGGTCAGCCTTCTTCCTCCACACCCTCCTCCCACCTGCCATGGCCTTGCCTTTAGGGGAGAGACTCAGTAGTCCGTGTTGCAGGTGCAAAGATGAGATCTTTTCCTATACGGAGCAGATAAGGTCCATCCTCAGCCCCCAAGACATTTGGGTCCGGGGACACGTGAAAGAGGTAAAGCTGATGGGAGCACTGGCAAGAGGTCGCGTATCCTCGGCTCAAATCCTAGCTCGCTTTTGCCAGCCCAGCCCCACAACAGTCATCGCCACTCACTCGTCTTGCAGGGACTTTGAAGGGCCAGAGGCCATGGCTCCCGGTGCTTTTTGAAGATGGTAGAGCCCACAGCAGCCTGGGCTCAGCCTGCTCCACAGCACAGTTTGTAGACAAGGAGCAGGTGCCACCAGTGTTCCAACCGGGCTCGGGCGGAGCTGTGTGCAGGTAGTTTCATGGTTAATAGTCCTGGCAGTGTAAAAAGAAATCAGAGTAACAAATGAGCACACCTCTGGTACCTCCATATTTGCCACCGCTGCCTTCTTTTTAGACACCCTGGTTTTGCTTGCAGAGTTTACTTTGTACGTGTTTGGGTTCCCTTCTCCCTCTGCTGGTGAGCGGAACTCTTTTCTTAAATAAGTCAACGAGTGCTCATACACAGAGGCAGCATCTCTTTTGACAAAAGAGGATCTGAGCAGAAACAGCCCCAGAAGCAAGCGAGAATGTTCGTCAAGCAGTGATTAAGTAGCTGTGATTAAAGAGGGAATAATTACCTGCCCAAGCAAATAGTTCCCGACACGTTCTCGGTCCCAGACCAAAACCAAGAAACCTATGAGGCCAGAAGGTCTACGTGATGGTTCGCTTTGACGGGTGGGGGTAGCCGAGATGCTCAGGACATAAAGCTTTCATTTGCAAAATCCAGAAACAAGAGGATGCCAGCTAGTAAGAAGCCACAGCTGTCAACTGAGTCTTCACTTTCAAAGATTGCCTAGGTCTCTGGCTATTTGCAGATCAGCATTCTGAACCATTTCCTTTTGGTGACAGACAAGAAATTCACGTGTTTGGCACACTCTCTGGGCTCCGTGCAATTCCTGGTGAGATGCCTGTAATTCCTTCTCTATCTCCAACTCAGAAAATTTGGGGGGTGGGATTACAGGTGAGTGGGATTGATATCGTATCTGTTTTTATTTATTTTAAAAAGAGATCTACTTTCTGAAAGTGTGCTGATGAACTGTGCTGGGTAGCCAATAACTTCAACACACCGTACAATGTGTTTTGTATCCACAGCTCTGTTTGCAGTTCTAGGCCAATGCTGTCTCTTCTGCGTTCTCCTATGTGTCCGTCTTCTCCCCAGTTTGATATGATCTGTCCTTCTTGCAAGGCCTAAATAACATCCCAGGCCAGTATCCCCTAAAGAAGTGGTGCAGTCTGATAGTCAGAAGTGTAGGCGCCAAGCTCTTCCATTTATGACCTGCTCTTGGGTTTAGCTGCGATGGAGATTTGGCAGCATACTTACTGGAGTTAATTGGAAGGCAAATGCCAAAGAAACAAAACATTAAAAAGTCTGGGTATGGTTCGTATCCTCAGCACATCCAATCACAACTGAGGGGCTCTGACTCTCACTACTTATGAGGCTGGGTTGTGGGTGGAAAACATAGACTTTAGGGTTCAGGAGACCAGGATAGAATCATGGTTCCACTTTGCTTTTGGGTGAGTCCTTAATCACTCTTTTTTTTTTTTAAATTGAAATATAGTCAGTTTACAATGTTGTGTCAATGTCTGGTGTACAGCATCGTGTTTCAGTCATACATATACATAGCATATATTCGTTTTCATATTCTTTTTCCTTATAGATTACTACAAGACATCAAATATAGTGTCCTGTGCTGTACAGAAGAAACTTGTATCCTAATGACTCTTCACTATCAAGTTTTTTTGTCTCTCAAATAAAAATAGTGGAATTGCTAAGACTTTCAGAGACAGCAGGTTCCAAATGCCCTGTCAATGCCTGGCATTCAGTGGCACCTAATAAAAAAGCCTCAAGAAAAATTTTATTTACTCAAATATCACTGTCTACTAAGGATGGACCGATCCAAGTAGGTGGTGAGAGAGTTAGAGGTCAATATTTTGGAGAGTGTTAGCAGATCACTAAGTGATTACAGGCAGAAATGGTCTTGGATGGGACTCCAGGGAGGTAAAAGGAAGAAAGCTTGACAAGTAAAATGTTTTTTCCTGAAATCCTTGCAAAGGATTGGGGAAATTCTTGAATAAAGAGATTCAAGATCTCTCTTAATGCACACGATTTGAATTGCAGAAGAAACTCAAATTTCACCTATCCCATAATGTCAAGTTGATTTTCTGTGATGTTTAGACAATCCTAAAGCAACTGCTTTTTATAACACATTGGATAAAACATTTTGACCACTGTTACTCAGGGTACATTCTTTAAACTCCAAATAGAAGCAGTAAACATGTGAGTATAAATATGACAATCATTTGTTGAACTGTGACAGTTTTAGATAGTTTTTGGCATGCTCAAAGGTACAGAGATTTTTGTGGATGAGTGAAAAATAACTTGTGTATTGTTTATCCTTCTCTGACTAAGTCTTGGGTGAATTATCAATTTCTTGAAAAATTAGCATGTTTATACCTAGTATCATGTCATGGGAAAGGAAAAAAATGTTAAAGTTGGCCTCCCTGGAGGGAGCAGGGTGGAGAAGAGTGTAGTGGACAATTATTTATGGATAGTTTTACATGAATACAATTGTCATGGCTTTTATCAGATGACCGATAGATTTTCTAGTTGTTTAATTTGATTAGAAATGGCATTAAGCCTAGCTTTCTGGTGATCCTAAGCTTTCTAGTATCTAAAATTTAAATTTGTCTGTAAAAATGTTTAAAGAACATCTCAAACATGGAGCCATAGTCTGCCAAAGAAAAAAAATCACGAGTCTTTTCATGGGGATGCTCTTCCCGTAAGGGGGAGCCTGGCAAAAGCGGTTTTTCAAATTCAGATACTAAAAGAAGCTCTTCTCAACAACGAAGCTTAAGTGGGGTTTGCATACTCAAGTCCTTCCCTGATGCCTGCATCCGTAATAGGACACCCACATCTGGTAAAGCAGTTATAGGACCTGCAAACAGACCAGAAGAGTCTAAAAACCCAGCCAACATCTACCGCCAGAATCCAAGTTACGAGCACAAGGCAAGAGTGTCTGTCTGGCCAACAACGAGACACCTTCCAGAAAGGGCTGAGAGAGCAGCAATAATCCGTGTCAAATCACAACCAACAACCAAACTCAAAATCACAAGCACACACACCCTCCGTGGCAGTATGCGAAGACATTAGCCTTTCAGAATGATTTCAGAAAATTATCATTTTGCCGCAAGGAAAGAAGGAAAAGGTGATGGGGCCAAGAGCTTTGCCGTGAGGGTGCAGTAACAGCTACGATCTGCTTTGAAAATTCTTAGTGGGAATTACCCAACTAGGGGAAAGAGGGCACACAAATGGTCAGTAGCTTCAGACGAGGGATTCTAGTCAAGAATTATTTCAAAAACATAGATCTTATTTTAAATCCTTACTGTGGATTGTGAAAATATTTAAATTTTTATCTCCAGTCACCGTCTTTATCTTTGTAATACATTGAGTTATTAAGATTTACCAAAATTTGGTACACATAAAGCACAAAATAGCGTGTTCCCCAAGTCCCTGTAAAAAGTGGGCGTAGATGAAGTGAATGGGTTATTGGCTCTCTTAGCAGAATAAATAGGCTTCTGTAAACACTGTTTGCAAATTGCTGTTTCTGGTGGGTTTTTGATGACCAGAAAGTATCCTCCCCAGCTAAACATGTGCACCTTTCAAAGTCTAGGAAGGATATACCTGGACCATGAGGCCCACTCCAGCGTGTCACACGGGCACTGGGGACCTTGAACCTCACGCATTCTGCAATAGTGAAGCAGCTGAGAAAAAAAAAAAAAAGGGAGTCTGGATGTGCCTTTCAAAATACAAGCTCTGGCTTTTCCTACTGGAGTTCTGGAAAAGGTAAGTGATTTGCCAAGAAAAGCCTTTCTAGGCACTTTGGAAAGGCTGCGGAGTAATCTATCTTAGCATGAAATTAGCGCCCACCCCACCCCAACCTCTTGACCTTTAAAAATGTCAAACAAGAATTCTTCCTCCATCTGCGCTTGGAACTACTTAATAGTAATTTTTTCCATACTGGAAACTCAGTAGAAAGTTCAGCTAGAAACTCGACCCTCATCGCTACTGTCTTCCACTGGGAAGAGTCATCCTTTCCTCAACTGGTTCTTTCAGCACTCTCTGGACCCAACTGTAGACAACACGCTTCCATTAGTTCAGAGACGTAATGAGTGTCCTTGCCCTCACCTTAGGCAATCGGGAGCAGAATCCGGTCAAATTGCAGCAAAAGGTAAATCTCACGGTCAAGTTTCACCCCCAAGCTGAGAAACTGAATGTCTCATAAATGGTGACATTTAAAACTCGCTCTAAAAATAATGTGTCTGGATATCGGCCACCATCTTAAGGCTCTTCCTCTCCAGGCCCTCTCCCTGTAAATATCCAACGTGGCTGCATGTAAGTTTAGCCTGAAAATAAAATCCCCTCACTCCACCAAGAAATAGCTCCAAACTTAGAGTGCGTGCTCAAAATATTCAGGATGAAATCACAACCCTATATTTATAGTCTTTTGGATTGTGTATAAAATTCTGTTTCCCATGGTGTTTTTCGTTGAAAGGGCCAGGCGTGGAAAGCAGGCTCAGAGGATGACCCAGAGAGGATCTGCCTCAAGGACATGCTGTTTATCGTCAGTGTGACCTGGGAGGCTGTGTGACATCCTCACTCTTCCCTGAGCCCTACCCGCTACCCAGGAGTCGGGTCTCCTTCTCAGCCCGTTCCCAGACGGTCCCTGGTTTAATGGTGACGTCTTGTCATCCAGGAAAAGCGAACTGACCTTCCTGGTAGGAAGTGGATGGGTGCCTGCGATCATCCCCCCTTCCTTCTGACCTTTCCTGTCCACTAGACTTCCTCCCCGTTTTCACTGAGGGAGATGGTGTGGATCTTAATGGTTGGAATTTGCTGATTCTCTCCGTGGCTGGGGGTCGAGGGCCCCTTACAGCAACAGACCTGCAAAAAGCTTTTACTTCTCACCCGGGCAGTGCTGCAGGCTGATGGGTCTTTGGACACTGTAATCCTGGCAGATCCACGGGGCATGGAAGAGAAAAATTTCCATTCACAGACCCCATCCGTCTTGGAGATCTTATAGAAGGTCTCTCCTGATCCCACTGGGATGCGCACCAGGTCCTCGTGCTGGCCCTCCAGCGTGTGGCTGGGTGGGTGCGGCGTATAGCCCAGCGTGTGCTTGGAAGACTGCTTCCGGCGGAGACACTGGATTCTCAAGACGTTCTGAAAGGCCTTTTTAAACTCTTGACTGGAGCACGGGTATATAATGGGGTTGATGCAGCTGTTTAGGTATCCGAGCCAAAACGCTATTTTAAAAACTGTTTCTGAGGGCCTGAACTCGGGAAAGAAAGACCCTGGAAGAAAAACACACAGATTCATAACATGTTATTTGCAAGCCAACGAGCCAACTGGCTGGGAAAATAAACGAACAATCAAAGGAACACCTCTTTTTATGCCTTTAAAAAGTTTCAAATGGTTTCAAATGCCTTTGAGTTTTCACATGTGACTGATGGTCTGCTATGAACACAGCATCCTCAAAGACCATTCTTGCTTGGCCCACGTGTGTGGAATCAATTATAGGAAAAGACCCAAAGCGTGGGGCAGCACTGGTCCTTGGTGATAGAACCTCACTTGACATCGGCTATGAAGCTGTAAATAATGAAAACATGATACTGTGGCTGGGTTTACATATGCAAATTATTTCACCTAAATTTAAATATAAATTGAAAGCCGTTCAAAAATTCATATGCCAATAGGGTTACCTTTGGTTCTTTGATGTTCTTTCTTATACGGGAACTGCCTGAAGAATTATGAATTCTTTCTCTCCTGAATATTTTAATAGCTGTATGTTTTAATGAGAACCCCACATTTAAAAAATATTGGCTTTGCCAGCTTTGACCAATGATTTTCAGTGATTTTTTTCTTTAATGGTGTCTTGTGACGTAACAGTGGACTCACCCCCTCAGCTCGCTAACAGCAGCCAGTGCCTGTCAGTAACCTGTCCACCATCCCTTCCTACACCAATTTCTAATATTGATACTTTCATTCTAACCAGGCTCACTATAAACTCTCCTCCGAGTCACTTTTCATGTTTTTTTGTCCTCTCAAGTTGGGTCTGGATGTCTAAAATGCCCTTTCCCGTTCTCTTCCCCTATTTAAGTCATCCGTTAATTTACAAGGCAGGAACTGAGTTTCACACCTTACATGGTAACTATCTCATAGCTCTTGGCAGCAGAGTAACAAAACCATGACACCTTAAAACATGAACAGCCTTAAAGTTTATTTTATTCAATTACCCAATTTCCAAATTAAAAAAGAAATGATTGAAGTGGTTGCCATAAACTTAATAGCTACGGAACTAACACAGTGATGGACAAAGGGCTAGAGCACTTCCGGTCCACTGTTCTTTATTCTCTGCACAGCTTTTTCCTTTTGTCTCAGCCTAAGGTCTTGATTTTATGTCTTTCTTTTTCTCTCTGCCCTGAAGATTCATCAGAGTCATGAGAAACTGATGGGTGTGCTTAAAGTCCACTCTGGCAGACAATGCTTTGAAATTTAATAGAGGACTTATAAACATAAACAAAGAGGAAATTTAAAGATTGCAGAACCGTAGAAGGCAAAATGCTGCGGTGATGGATGAGAGCATTTTTATCTCTGAAGCACGCTCCCTGCAAAATCCAGTGTGTCTCAAAGAAATGAAAACACAAACACAGACACACAGATGACGGTTGTTAAGTGAGAAAGTAGTATTCTTTAGCTCCAAAGCTTTGAACATTTTCCTGTAATTCTAATAGGATTTACTTGTATTAAGTGTCTGGTTTGAGTTAGGATCTGTGCTAAACATTTTACATACAGTGTGAAACTTATTTGTAACATTAAGAGTTACATGATTCCCATCAACAGCCCCATTTTACAGATGACAAAACTGAGGTTTAATGAGATTGAATAATCCAACTAAGGTCACTCAGGCACGTAGTTACAGTAGAGCTGGGATCTGAAATTGGGAAGTCTCATTTTAGGGCCTATGTTCTTTCATCGAACCTCAAAATGCACTGGAATAAGACCCTCGAGGGGATGAGGATGGTGTAAGGACAATGATGAAGCGTGCGGCTGGGGAAGTTAAATCGGGAAGACGGTTTTTCAAACTTCATCTGAGAGGTGAAGAAAGTGGCCAGTACGAGCAGGAATGGCAGTTTTGTGTGAATATGGTCAGTTCTGGAAAAAATTCATCTTAATTATGATGCCTCTATGTTGTCCAATATGTCTTCCTAATAGCAGTGGCGACATGATGAAGGGAACCCGTGACAAGGCAGGGCTTGGCTTGGGCTTAATGAGAATATATGAGCAGGGCATGCCCCAAGCTCCGTTGTCTAAGAATTCCACTACTCTGTAAATCAGCTAGAGAGGGGACTGTATTTCCCTTATTTGAAGACTTTAAATGAAAAGGAAAAGGAAAAATATATACATTCTGAATGTGAATGTGAATAAGGTGATTGGGGGTCCCTGGAATTTCCCACAATTCCTTCAGGGACACTCTTTCTGCTCAGAGTCAAGTTCTACATTCATAAATCCCAACATTTCTCTTTAGTCTCTTCCCTCCTCTCTCTCTTCCCTCCTTGAAGGCCCCCTTAATTCCAGGTCTGGCCGACCCGGAGCCAAGCTCCTCTGGCCTTCCACCTGCGCCCGCAACTTCAAAGGTAAATACTGGTTCTTTCCTCTACGTGTTCTGCTCAAAACATCCATTTCCTCACAGCAGCTGAGGTATAAGTTGAGAAAGGAGGTGGTTAAAATGAATTTAGTAAGATGTGAAAGTTCGATCGTCCAGTTTTAAGCCTCCTGGAATACTGTCGTGTGGATCCAAGCCAATCTCCAGATGCTGGCTTCTTAGACAGTGAGTGCCACTTAGGGCTCCTCGCTTGACATCTCCTGCCGTGAAAGCACTTGACTTTCTGTTTCTCATCGGGGGCTCATCTGTAGGCTTATGATGGGGGACGCTGGGAGCTATCCCTGTGAAGGTGTGGCCACCGTAGTCACGTTTTAGCTACAAAGGTACAGCAAAGTTCGCCCTCCATGCCCCCAGCACAAGCAAAAAACCATTTTCCTGCCAACGCTGGTCTCCTACGTGAGTTCTCCCCACCAGTGTTCTGGTTCACTCTAAAACACAGTGAGTTCTCAGATTCCAACCCAGCACTGACAATTAGAAGGTTCCTCTTCAATTCAACTCGTTCAGCATCAGGGTGACTCAGGATAGAAGCAGAAAGCTCTGAGTCAATCTTCTCAGGTCTCCCAACTTCCACGCTTCTTTCCATCTACCTGAAAACTTGACGTCTTAATGACAACTGTGAGAGACACTGGGTTATGACAAACCCTAATTAGCTGCAGTCACAGAACGTAGAATGTTAAGACTGGCAGAAACTAAGAAATTAGCAAGCACCGTCAACCCCTCCTTTACAGATGAAGGTAGTATGACGGAGGCGGGGAAGCGGTTTCCACAAAATCGTGTGCTTGCCTGTGGCTCGATCAGGATGAGACCCAGACTCTGCTCTGCTTCCCTCATTTCTGTTCCTGACCGCGGTGCCATTTACCAGCCCCACAATGGCATGGGAAGTGTGAATGGCAATATGTCCGGCTACTGTCATAGGATGACGATGGGTTTTGCAGTGATAATGAGAAAGAAGAGGGAGGAGCAGAGTGCCATCAACTCCATCATTTAGAAAGTTGTAATGTGCTGTTCAGACACGGGGACAAAGGACGATGGGCGATGATCTCAGAAGGGCTTATCTGAAGGCTACCACATTCTGAAAACTGGAGTTTAAATGACTCCAGTGAAAAAATGTGGGCTCCCAAGGAGAAGCCAACGTTATGTGACCACGGGAGAAAAATAACACTTTATTGTTTCTCCTTGTCCAACGAGTGGTCTCTCCATGTGTGTGGTACCCGTCCATCGTGGCTGGTATACATCCAACAAATGAGGGAGAGACACAAGCTGCCACACACACATGCAGCCAGTTCCCCAGGCCAAGGAGCTCCAGTGCCAACAAACGTTCAGGCCAGATCAGTTGGCATCTTCTGCCAGGAAGCAAGTTCTGCCCCATTGAACTAAACCCCAGAGAAAAGCTGTTGGAACCAGAGTATAAGCACAGATCCAAGTTTCCTGTCGTCCTGGAGTCTACCAGATGCCTCCTTGTTGGGATGCTGGTTTGGCTGTGTCTGAGGAACCTGCCTGAGCCCTCCTGAGGTTCACCCTGGGGCCACCCTTGGGCAATTCTCAGCCAGACTAGAGTCTTTAGATTATCTGCCTGGAATGGTGGTCAGAAATCTCTAAGAATGCTGGCCAGATCAACCGCAGATTAGAACCCTAGGCTCTCAACCCAAGATTCATGGATAGACTTCCCGTGAAATGAAACAGAAGTCTGCATGTGAACAGAGATTCATTTTCCTGAGGAGAATTTCAGCTTTGATCAGCTTCTCACGGTGGTCTTGGAGACACCAAAGATGACTAAGCCTGCCTCCCAGCTCCTGAGCAAAAGCTGTGCCCCTGGCTGTTGCCCCTCACTTAGCCCACGTGTCCGGATGAGCGTGCCAAGTTTACAGATGCGGCGAGAGGATGTCAGTTCAACACCTCTTTAGAAGGAACTGTTCTTTTCTTCTCTTGTTTAACTGGGACTTGAAATAGCACAGGTCTCGTCTTGTAATGTGGTTGTCCCATTAAGAGAGTTAAAATGTTGGGTCTTTTCTGAACTTTCTGGCAGGAAGCTTAAATAGTGGTCAAAGTGAGGAAGGATGGCAATGTGGGAGGGTGCATTGAGGAGGGGGAAAAATGCACATTGTACGCTAGGTACACAGCACTGCGCAGAACAAACCCAGGGCACTATGAGGACGGCCCACCCAGTGCGGGATGGGAGCATTACCCCTTCCCTTTTCCCAGGAACTGGGGTATACTGGCCTATGGTCACTGTTGTCAAGGACCACTGATTCTTCCAACTCTGGTGAAGAAAGAGGTCACGTGGGAAGACGTTTTCTCGCACTGTGTGCTTCTGCAAGTGGGAGACATTCTTTGTGGGATGCTGGTTGTGTTGCTCTGCAGAATCAGGGATTTTATCCTGGGTTGGTCCAAGCTGTTTGAACTTAAAGCTCTCTGAAGGGTTTCTCTCACCAGTTACCGAAGTCCCAAGCCGGATTTCTTCGTTTAGAAAAGAGGACTGCATTTCCCAGAACATGCCTGTTTGGCCCCAAACCCACGGTAACTCAGGAGAGGATGACTGGCCCAGCTGCATTAGGGTCTGCGCCCATTTCCCTCTCTGTCTTGTCAGTTTCCTTTTGAAATGAACATATAATTCACACACTTTCGAAAGACTGTAAATTTTCTCCTTTACTTAACAAAATATATTTTGATTCAGGAAAATGATAGCAATTAGGTCATCGTGTTCTTTTGTGGGTTATTTCCTTAAAAACAATCTCCTTTCATAAACCGGCTTATTTTCCAAACTTGGCCTTTTTCCTTAAGGCCACCGTTGTTTTACGAGTCTCACGTCTGAAACATTTTATCATCGCCACAAAAACTTTCTCCTACCGCTCAGTGCAAAAAAGGGTAGTCCCCAAATGCACCCGTTAGCGTGATTTCTTCCTTTCATGGTTTGTAAGTTTACTCTTCTTTTTCCTTTCAAAGCTTTTTTTTTTTTTAACTTTTTCTTTTTTGTTGTGATGAGGACTTTTCAGATCTACTCTCTTAGCAACTTTCAAAGATGCGATACAGTAATATAAACTATAGTCGCCATGCTGTCCATTACAGCCCAAGGATTTAAAAAATTTTTTATAAACTTTTTTTTATTGAGTTATAGTCATTTTACAATGTTGTGTCAAATTCCAGCGTAGAGCACAATTTTTCAGTGAAACATGAACATACATACATTCATTGTCACATTCTCTTTCGCTGTGAGCCACCACAAGATCTTGTATATATTTCCCTGTGCTATACAGTATAATCTTGTTTATCTACTCTACATTTTGAAATCCCAGTCTGTCCCTTCCCATCCCCCATCCACCTGGCAACCACAAGTTTGTCTTCTATGTCTATGAGTCTGTTCCTATTTTGCTTTTATTTTATTATTATTTTTTTTAGATTCCGCATATGAACTATCTCATATGGTATTTTTCTTTCTCTTTCTGGCTTACTTCACTTAGAATGACATTCTCCAGGAGCATCCATGTTGCTGCAAATGGTGTTATGTTGTCGGTTTTTATGGCTGAGTAGTATTCCATTGTATAAATATACCGCATCTTCTTTATCCAGTCACCTGTTGATGGACATTTAGGCTGCTTCCATGTCTTGGCTATTGTAAATAATGCTGCTATGAACACTGGGGTGCAGGTGTCTTTTTGAAGTAGGGTTCCTTCTGGATATATGCCCAGGAGCGGGATTCCTGGGTCATACAGTAAGTCTATTCCTAGTCTTTTGAGGAATCTCCATCCTGTTTTCCACAGTGGCTGCACCAAACTGCATTCCCACCAGCAGTGTAGGAGGGTTCCCCTTTCTCCACAGCCTCTCCAGCATTTGTCATCTGTGGACTTTTGAATGACCGAGGATGTATGCTTTTGATAACAGGAAATTTGTACCATTTGACCTCTTCACCCACTTCACCCCCTGTAAGTTCTCTTGTTTACTTGTTTTCTTTGACTGTCTTGTCCTCCAGAGGGCGCAATAAACTACAGTGGCAGGCGCCCCGCTGTCTTTCTGGCTGCAGTGTGAGCACAGAGCCCGGTTCAGGTCCTGAAAGAAGAAACTGTATTTGACTCTCTTCCTCGTTGTCTCTTAGATTCCAAGCCCCACTGATTTTTCCCTCTGGAACCTCTTTCAGGCTTGCCTTTCCCCTCCGCTCATGCCCCCAGCACCCTGCACTGAGGCAGCAGAGTGTGGAAGGGTCTCTTCCCTTCCAGCCTCACTCGTCGCTAAGCCTGTGGTACCTGACTCATCACCCTGCAGCCTGGTCAGGATGGCGCCACCTTCCCGCTCAGAAATCAAAGGAGAGTTCAGGACCAGGAACCAGGAAGGCTGGGATCAGGCGCTTACAGCTGAGTGAGTCACCTTCCCTGCTTGAGCCACAGTTTCCTCACCTGTAAAATGAGAGGTTTGGACCAGGTAGTCATTACCACCCCTTCTCCTGTGTAGAAGCATATGCTTCAAGGGAAACCAAGTCAAAGATGACACACAAATCCGTGGGGGGGGGTGGTGATGATTAAGGAAACTTGTGGGGAGATGGCGGGAAGGGAGGAGGGCAGATCGGAAGGGAGGAAGCCCGATGTTCTAGGTTAGGTGTTGGGGAGGACAACCTGATGTCCGTCCCGGAGACGTGTGTCTGAGCTGGAGGGAAAGAAAGGCTGGGAGGAGAAATCCAAGGGCTGCTGTCATGAGACACACCTGCGTAGGGGCACCTGTGAGACTCTGAGGCCCACTGGCCGTGAGTCACACTGAGAGTGGGAATGGCATTTACCCTTCTGTGTGGAGCACAGCTGGTCCAGACGCCAGAGCTCGCACGCCCCTGGGTAACGCGGGGGCTGCACACACGCACATCTGGGCTCGAGAGGCTATGTGATCACATGGTCACACCCAAGGGGATGGGACAGAAAGGGAAGAAAGTTGTGGAAGCCATGAGGGAAAATCCACAGAAATAACTCAAGAGAGGGGAGGTTTTTCAAGGGGCAAAGGGAGCCTCATAGCAGTGAGATCTGCTGACAATGGGATAAAGTGTTGGGCACTATCTTTCTCTTGCTGATAAGGTCAAGTTCAAGCTCATCACCCTGTCATTCAAGGCCCTTCCTCATTTGGTCTCACCAGCCTTACATGACCTTCTCGCCCATTATTCATTCGATTAACAAATAATTTGCTTAGCACCTTTTGTGAGACAGGCACTGTTGTAGACACAGGAGACAGAACCATCAGGAAAATGCATGAAGTTCTTGCCTGTGGAGTTGACATTTTGTAAGTCTTTCCCATCAATGCTTGTTGAATTGAATTGTGAATGTCCAACAGCAAGGTCTTCTTCTTGCCATGGTAGACTTTTTGATGTGACTCTATTAATCCACCACGGTGACCATGGCCTCAGCTCATGTGGTTTTTGTCTTTGTTCTCCTGCTCCGCCGTCAGGGACCTGTCCCCTCTCCCCCCAGTCAAACCTGAATCCATTCAAAATCTCTCCATCTTCAGAGCTGTGCTCAATATCCAGCTCTTCCATGAGCCCTTCCTTCATTACTGTCTAACTTGTTTTCTCACCTTCTCCCCTAAAAAGTAACTTAACCTCAGTTACTTTTTTCTATATAGAATTCATCACCATCTTCTATACCCTTATTTTGTTGTCCCTTTTCTTTAATATGAACCCCCTGACGGCAGAGGTTTTTGTCTTGTCATTTCCCTGCTCTATCCTCAATGCCAACAAGTTTATAGCATACAGTAGGCTCACATCAGATATTGCTGAATGCATGACACATTCATTCCTTATTTTTAATGTCTTATTAAAGACACGTACTACTTCTCATCCTTTATTTAAATCTCCTTCAGCGACGAACACAGTTCTCAGTAAATGTGTATCGAATCACTGGATGACATTTGTTGATGGAAGAAAATGCCATTTTGAATAAAACTCCTGCTTCAACTACTTACAACGGGAAATGCACTCTTAAAGGGAGAAAGAGAGCCTGCCTTAACTCTCATTCCAGCACTTTATCTTCCCCATCGATCTTCAAGACACTCATATTTACATAAGAATAAAACCATCCTACAAATAATTCTCTACAGCTGAGTTGCAGGCACTTCATAAAATGATTACATCCAGTACTTATAAAGATACTTTATAGGGTCCTGCAGGGAAGGTCGGAGCCTGTAATTAAGCAGCGATCGTTATCAGCAGCCTCTCATATTCGTGGGATGGGAATCTGAAGCCAAATACCGCAAATCTGAAGCAGCGACAGAAACAACCAAAATCGGTCACCCAGGGAGGGTGCCGGGAGTTTCTCGGGATGGTGTCCCTTCACCTTCAGCTCAAAGGCTAAAGCAGGTTCCATTCCAGAGTCTTTGGCAGCAAGGACATGGGTGAGTTGGCTGGTGCGTATGTAGTAAGAGGGGACCTGGGGAGCCGGCAGATGGAGAAGATAGAGGTCAGGGAAGTTCATCCCCTTCCACGGCTTGATGACTCTCAGATCTCCATCCCCAGACCGTATTTGACTCTGAGCTCCAGTTCTGCATACACAACTATTACAGACATCTTTGCTGATGTTCCCAAACCATCTTGCCTGTAACATAACCAATGTGAGCTCACTGTCTCTCACAAAACCCTCTTCTCTGCTCCATCCTCATTATAGGGCACCTCTTCCTCTATGTTGTCCCAGCCAGAAACCCACTGTCATCCTCAACCCTTCCCTCTCACACCTCTTCCACCACATCCATCACCTAGTCCAGACCACTGACCCTTCACTCTCCTTTCCACCATGCACCCTAGTTCAGGCCACCATCATTTTGAGCGAGGACCCCAGATCAGCTTACTAATGAAACTTCCTGCTTCTAGTCTGACTGCCTTCCAACCTGCTTTCATACCGTAGACCGATAGATTCCGGGAAAACAAACCTGATCTTCTCTCCTAGATTAAATCATTCCAGTGACTCTTCTCTGAATTCAAGATCAAGCACAAATTCTGTAGTGGGATTTACTAGGTTCATGGGTCTGAGAGAGTGAAAATCCACTTTGCTAGATAACTAGTTAGTAGAGCATGGTGATCCAAGTTCCCATTCAAAGACTCTAGTCATGGAAAAGTAGAAAATTATAACCAATAGGATTGACAGTGTGTAATTGTTAACTCAAGTGAGTGATAGAGCATTTTTGTTCACTAGGATGTGGTTTAGGGTTATAGTGGTTAATGTATCACAGTTTACTCCTAAAGAACATATATATGGCTTCCAGAAGGCAGCATGTCCACTGAAAAGTCGTCTCAAGGCCAAGGAATAGAACCACTTGTGAATTTCCAGCTGTTCCAGTGGCAGTGATGACCATGGTTCAGGGAGCTTTGCAAAATCTGGAGGACTGAGTCGGTAATAAAGATGCCTGAAGGGTATACCTGGAAAATGGTGAAGAAAAACCAAAGACAGAGACAAATGCCTTTGATGGTGCCTCAAAACAACAAATCCTTGGTGTATGGTGTGACTTTCCGTTACCCCAAACAGTCATGTTTCTAAGGAAAGTTTGTTCCCCTCTGTAGTGATTCCCCTCAAAGTAGGTGATTAACTCAGAACACATCAGATGACCACAAACAACATCTTCTGGACGTGCTGTTTGGAACAGTGGCCTCCGTCGGCAGCTCCACCACAGCTGTGTTCACTCCCTGGGCAAATGTCAAAGCAGCAGAACCCTTACCTGCTAGATATAGCTGCCCACGTGTCTCCTTTCCTCTCTCATTAATAGAAAAAAATTTCATGGGAAGAAAAGAAAGCTACGATGGTTGGTCGACACTCATTGTTTCCTCTTGCTCCAGTTTGATTCTGGTGAGTGAGACGTTATCTCCCTTTTATTCCTTCTTGCACATAGGTCAGTTCTGCATCTATTTTCAGGGTATCTCCCTTATTCATTGTGTTCATCTTGTCTATTTTTAGCCTTCAGGGATCCTTTCCAAGGTCAGAAATCAGACCTTCTGACTCTCCAGGAGCGCATCTTCCTATGGAGATGCACCTGGGATTCCTGTCCTGGCTGTGCAGCCCTGGCCCCCGGTGACTCTCCCTGATAACCTGTCTACTTGATTATCTCCTCAAACAGTAATCAGCCAGGTACCTCACCTGTCGTCTTCTCAGAGCAGCTGCTCTGAGAATTCCCAGGTACTTTCAGAGAACTCTGACTCTTACTCAGTGCACTGGGGGAAAAAGTACATTCACATTGACATGGGTTCACATTTCTTCAATAGCCTGCTGCCTGATAACGTCTAACTGTGGCAATAAAAAGGAGAGGTATGATTTTGTCCTTTTGGGAGTTTTCTTGGACTGGAGTGAGTCTAGTTAGGTAAATGGTAGGTGTTTTTCCAGGTTGTGCTGTGTCCAGACTAGAGCGAGAGCCACACGCTTGTTCCACTGTGTCTCCCTCTGGAATTCCTTCCTCACAAAGGGCACCTGGCCTTTCCAGCACATGACAGTCTGTCTGTTTTAGATGAAAAGGCTCCTAGGAATGAGACATAGTTCTTTTGTTTTGTTTTTAAAGCTTTAAAAGTTTCATGATCCCATAAAACCTGCAAGAATTCTTCAGCGACCAGGAGAGTGACTACAGTGGTTCTGGCAGGTCATAACTGCAAAACTAGATGTTAACTATTGAGCACTTTCAAGTGTCCAGCATCGTGTTAAGTGCTTTTCATGAATCATCTCATTACTTCATCACAGTCCTTTAAGGTTACACTGTTTATCCCCATTTTGCAGATGAGGAAAATAGGACTTAGGGAGTTTAATAACTTGCAAAAGAACAATTCAGGCAGTAGGAGTGGAGCTGGGTTCTAATCCACCTCTGCCTGGCTCCTGACCCTGCACTGCATCCCCTAATACTGATTTGCCAAACAACCCGATCAAAAAATGGGCAGAAGACCTAAATAGACATTTCACCAACGAAGACATACCGATGGCCAACAGGCACATGAGAAGATGCTCAACATCTGTAATCACTAGAGAAATGTAAGTCAAAACCACAATGAGGTACCACCTCACACCAGTCAGAATGGCCATCATCAAAAAGTCTACAAGTAGTAAATGCTGAAGAGGGTGTGGGGAAAAGGGAAGACTCCTACATTGTTGGTGGGAGTGTAGTTGGTGGAGCCACTGTGGAAAACAGTATGAATGTGCCTTAAAAAAACTAAAAACAGGGCTATCATATGATCCAGACATCCCACTCCTGGACATATAACCAAAAAAGATGAGAACTGTAATTAAAAAGATATATGCATGCTAATATTCATAGCAGTACTATTTATAAGAGCCAAAACATGGAAACAATCCAGATGCCCGTCAACAGATGATTGGTTTAAGAAGATGTGGTATATATACACAATGGAATATTACTCGGCCATAAAAAGGAATGAAATATTGCCACTTGCAGCAACATGGACGGACCTAGAGATGATCATACTAAGTGAAGTAAGTTAGGCAGAGAAAGACAGACATTATACAATATAAGGAATCTAAAGTATGGGTTTAGTAGGTGCAAACTACTATACATAAAATAGATAAGCAACAAGGACTTACTGCATAGCACAGGGAACTATATTCCATATCTTATAATGATCTATAAAGAAAAATAATCTGAGAAAATATATATAACTGAATCACTTTGCTGTACACCTGAAAACTAAATATACTCTTTATGAAACTAAATGTACTCTTAACCATGCGATCCAGTAACTCGTGCTCCTTGATATTTACCCAAAGGGGTTGAAACTTATGTCCAGAAAAGAACCCTGCACATGAATGTTAACAGCAGCTTGATTCATAATCGTCAAAACTTGGGATCAACCAAGGTGTCCTTCGGTGGGTGAATGGATAAAAACACTGTGGTACATCCAGATGATGGAAAACTATTCAGTGCTAAAAAGAAATGAGCTATCAAGTTGTGAAAAGAGGTGGAGGAACCTCAAATGCATCTGCCTAACTGAAAGGGGCCAATCTGAAAGGTACATACTGTATGATTCCAATGATATGATAAGATATTCTGGAAAAGACAAAACTATGAAGACAGCAAAAAGATCAGTGGTTGCCAGAGGCTGGGGGGGAGAGGTGGGTAAGTAGGTGAAGCACAGAGAATTTTTAAGGCAGTGAAACTGTTCTGCATGATACTGTAATGGTGGGTACATGTCATTCTACATTTGTCCAAACCCGTAGAACACCAAGGGTGAACTCTAATGTAAACTATGGGCGTTGAGTGATTAGGTTGTGCCAATGCAGGTTCATAAATTGTGACAAATGTACGACTGCGGAGGGGGCGGTTGATAATGAGGGGAACTGTGTGTGTGGCGGGGCAGGGCTTATATAGGAAACCTCCATACTTTCCTTTCAATTTTGCTGTGAATCAAAAACTGGTTTAAAAAGTAAAAACTTGAATATAATAAAAGACAAAACCTCTCCAAATTCAAAAATGAAATATGTACTATTTGTGAAAGAACCAAAATACAAGAAAAATTAAAAAAAACAGAATATCATCATATGGTTAAAAGAATAATGTGGTTTGGAAATAGATATTAAGCCAAGGCCCAAAACAAAACAAAACCAACCAACCAACCTGGGGCAGCAATATTAGAATCAAACAAAATAGAATCCAAGGCACACGGCATTTCATGGGATAAAGATGCTCATTTTATGTTGATAAAAGGCATCCTTCCCAACAGAGCTATATGTGTTGAATTTTATGCACCAAAAGATATCAAATGTATATGTATGTGTGTATATACATATATATTAAAAATGCTTTCAGAAAAAATTGATAAAGCTATACTTAAAGTAGACTAAAATATAGACTCAGTGAAACACCTATTGATAATTTTTCAGTCGAAGAGTAAATCAAAACTGCAACTACACACAACTTAGAAAATACTGAAATTTGAATTTTATGTAATTTTCATGTGTTGCAAAATATATTCTTCTTTTGATTTTTTTCAATCTTTTAAAAGTGTAAAAATCATTCTTAATTCACAGGCCTTCAAAAAAAAGAAAGTGGGCTGTATTTGGTCCATGGGCCATACTTTGCTAACCCCAAAGAAGGATTTATTTCTCACTTTAAGAGGAATTCGTCTGAGATCGGAAATATTTTTTCTGTCCCTCCCTTGGTTATTAAAAATGTTTTTTATGAACAAAGATGTCTAACATTATCATTAATGAACAATGATCCAGAAGTCTTAGTCAATGCAATGACAGAAGAAAAGAAACAGGCTGTATAACGGAAAAGACAAATTATTATTTGTTTACTGTATACTAATGGTTTGTTACCTGGAAAACAGATGGTGTATTTTATTAAAAAAAAATCGTATTTCTTATCTCTGACTACTAAAAAGACCTGGAAACAGTGATCAATGCAGTTGTAACAAGCACCCCACTAGACTGTGTCCTCAAATACTGTTTCCCATGAAAAAGAATCATAGATTCTTGGAGAAATGGCTGATTGCAGGTCTGGGCAGTAAATAGACAAAAACAAATCCAACTATGTTAGTCACGAGAGACCACGGGATCATGTCAAAAGGACTCAGGAATCTGGAGAAGTCACCACTGGCCCAAGTTGCTACAGTCTGAGGCTCGAGAAGGATTTTTAAAAGTATTAACCATCACAATAAGGATTAATAATGAGTTTCAATCTGTAAGTTTGAATCAAGCATTTATCCTGCCTCTCTTGAAAAATCTCTACCTCAGTTAATCAAATAGTGGATGAGCAGAAGCTGCTCTTTTTAGATGTTTCCCAGCTAATAATAAATGAAGACAGAATGGTGGAGAACAGGCTAGAATGTAACTATTTTGCGAGCCTAATAAAACAGCAAATTGATGAATCGAGGCAATGGTCATCATTACTGATATCTCAGAGAGTCAGTAAAACATGATGTGCCTCCTGATGGAAGGTCACCATCTATGCATTAATTTTGAAACAAATGAACAACATTTGATAAAGCCTTCTGGTTCTGATGAGCAATTTCCAGGAAGCACGAGGAGAAAAGGAACATAACACAGGAATGAAGTCAGCAGAATCTAGACTATGGAAAACTGTTCCAGTAAAATAAAAATAATATGTTTCAGGGAAAGGGGGTAAAAAGCAGGTGAAGGGGGAACTTGCAGAGTGAAAAAGAGTTAAGAGACATAAAATCATAACACGTGCACCTTATTTGGATCTCAATTCAAACCAAATATAACAGTATTATAAGGAAATTAGAGAAATGTGAACACTGACTAGATATTTGATGATAAGTATTTATTGTTGACTTTTGTCTTAGAGATGATAATATTATGGTTATGCCTTTCAAAATAGATTGTGTAGAGGTACACAGTAAAATTATTTGCAGATGAAGCAATGCGCTGTCTAGAATTGGCTTCAAAAAAATCTGCATGGAGTGGGGAATTTGAATAAAACGAAACAGCCTACATACCTATTTATAATTGTTAAAACTGGGTGCTTGGTAGAGCAGTCTCATTACGCTGTTCTCTCTACTTTTGTATTTGCATTTGATAATTTCCATGATAATATTTTAAAAATTAAAAAAGAATGAAGGCATGTAATTATCAGAACAGTTCACTTATTACCTGATTTTTGTGTTTATCTGCAGTTCTAAGTTTCTTAAAACGCTCTTGTGGGTTAGTTTTGCATTTCAAGTGAAGGCAACCATGCAAAAGGAGGATTACAAAGAACCTGGGTAGAAACACGATTAAGTTAGTTGTTGGGGGGGGGTGTGCGGGGGGAGGGGTGGGCAGAGATGAGGAGGCTCCGGAAATCAGGCAGAGACATTTAGATTTGATACAATGATCATTCAGCAGCCTTTGCAATGTGTGATAGCAGGAAACTTGGATAGTCTTGCTTTTAAAGGAAGCTATGTTCAGGGTATAATGGAGAGACTTCTTTACATACTGAACAAATTTAGAGATGAGACCGGCATCGAGTGTGAAGTGAAGTCACATTACAGCATCAGTTCTCAAAGCTCTCTTCCAGAGGGGATGCGAGGTGGAAGATACATTCATAATAACACTAAGACATTATTTCCTTTTTCACTCTCACCCTCTACAAGAGTATAGCGGAATGTGCCAGAGATGATGACATGATGTGTGTGTTATTGTGACGGATGGATGCCGAAGCAGATATGAGGATTCAGCTGTCTTTTATAGCCGGATATAACAGATGTGCAAAAATGTAAAACAATATCACTCTTTTCACTATTTCTTTTTTTAGTTTAGAAAACATAGTTTCTCAGCACAAAAGTATGTTATTTATGTTAACATGTAATAGGTTTATTATTGTCATTTCAAAAGAATTAATAAGTATTAAAAATTTTCAGTTTTAACTTCTACTATGGTAACATCAACAGGTATAATCCACTAAACAAGAGCTCTTTGAGGGTCTCAATAATTTTTAAAAGTGCAAAGGAGGTCTGAGACCAAAAAGTCTGAGAAAGGCTATAATTGAGTGTTTATTAAGGATATGGAGGAAAAAAGGGAGTCAAGGGAAATTTCAAGGGAAAAGAGGTCACGACGTGGTAATTACTTCCACAAATAATCATTAGGCACTCATTATGTCCAAGGTACTGAAATGAGGCAGGGAAAATGAAAGATGTCTTCGGGCTGTCAAGCTGGCTGTCTGTTTGATTCAAAGTCAGACACAGATTGTTATCTGCATTGACACATAAGTTGGTTTTCAGTAGCTCCTAGTGATGCTCCAAATGATCTGCTCTTTTAGCTGAGTGGATGGCAAAGTGTGGCACCTCTCTCGCTAAGAAAAGCATAGCTTTATTAACCTGTAGAAAGAACATGTTCTTAAAAGGACTTCTAATATATTCAGCAGATCCAAATACACTTATCCCTTTGTTTACACAAGTCATAAACACTGTCACCTCCCACCTACCTCCTGCTTATTCTCATTTACTTTTGTTCCAAGGACATTTTTCATTCCCAAATTATTTCTCCAGACAGAGATTATTATTCATTCGCCTTGACGTATCATTTAAAGTGTATGTATGGAAAGTCAACTTATTTGACTATCTGGAATCTAATGAAAAATAGAGTTAGGATGGTATATGCCTACAAAAAAGACATTAAAGCATATAAAATGTTCTAAAGTTTACAAGAAGAGGGTATTTTTGGAATTCTGTAGGTTCCCATTCTTCAAAACCCAAATGGAGAGTCACTCCTTTAAGAAACTTTTCCAAAACACGACTCACCTACCATCAACCCCAAGTCAAAAGTAAACACTCCCCTTTTGCTCCTCTGAGCACTTTGATATTCATCTTATGTCATTTATTAATTTCTCACATGTGACAATTTGTTACACTTCCTCTTGCTTTGCTTCCTTGCCTAGGAAGGTCTTTTAGAGCAGATATTTTGCATTATTCATATTTGATTCTCAACAACGCCTTACACACTGCCAAGTGTCAATAATGGATGTTAAATTTCATTAGCTTAAACAAAAAATCCTAAGAGTCATCTATTCTGCATTTATTTATTTATTTAATGTATGTAGTTATTCAAAAGTTTCAACTGGGTTCCAGTCATGACAATGTAATGGTTATCGACATGCTCTCCTGCCATTTAAAAAAAAAAAAGATAGTATTGGACACATTGTATGCAGTATCTGTTTTTAGGCATTTAGGGTTTTGATCCCTGAAAGAAGGAACTGCATTAGATGTGTTCCTGGCTTTCTCCCTAAGAGCATTTTCTAAACTGTGGCACAGGGAAGCGAGGCTCAAACAGAGAGCAACTTTCTGGGTGGAGGAAACAGAAACTGTTGCTCAGGGATACTGAGACGGATGACATCTGCAAGCAGAGTCCTGGGGAGGAGAAATCCAGGTAGGAAAGTCTCAGCAATCTGCAAATGGTTCCTCCTGAATCTATGGCCAAGCTGTGCAAGCACAGGGTAGGTGCCTGTGAGCAGATCATGCAGAATCAACTTGATTCTGTTGAAGCTGGCGTTAGCCTCTGTCATTGCTTCTAGGGGTTGTGTAGCCCTGCTCCGAAGTTAATGCTTTTCTGGGGTCTCGCCTGAGCCCGGAGTATGGAACAAGGTCTCCACTCTAGCTGGTTTCACCTTCAGCGTGTCCTCACATGTGTGGCCTCTGCAATCTCTGTTGAGCTCACAGCCCCCAGGGATAATAAGTGAATATTCTGGACTTTACACCAATAAATTCAACAACCTGTATGGAATGGATAAATTCCTTGAAACACACAAATTTTCAAAGCTGATATATGAAAAAATAGAACCTTTGAATATATCCAATTATTTGGAAATACCAATGAGCTAAAATTGCCAATACGATTTGGAAAAGAAGAACAAAGTTGGAGGAATGATGTTTCCTAACTTCATGACTTACTACAAAGATACTGGCAATCAAAACAGCATTGTATGGGAGTGAGGAGGGGCTAACGGATGAATGGAAGGGAACAGAGATTCCGGGAATAGGCTACACACATGGAGTCAACTGATTTTCAAAAAAGGTACAAAAGCAATTCAATAGGGGAAAGAAAAGTCTTTTCAACAAATGGTGTAGGAATAATTGGATGCCTGTACAAAAACAAAGATGAACTTTGAATTGCGCCTTACATCATATTCACAAATAAACAATTTAATATAGATTATGAACCTAAACATGAAAGTTAAAAGTATATAAAGCTTTTAGAGGAAAGAAACAGCAAATTACCTTTGTGATCTTAGAGTAGGGTAACATTTCACAGCAGGACTTGGAAAGCAATAACCATAAAAGCAGATAACTAAGCTTCATCACAACTAAAATTTTTGCTCATCAAAAGATAACATTAAGAACATGACTAGACAAAACATAGCCTGGGGATAATACACACAATATAAATGTCTGAGAAAATACTTGTATCCAGAATATATGAAGAGATCCTACAACTCAATAATAAGAAACAAAGAATGCAGTAAAAAATAGATTCAAGAATTGAATAGACACTTGACATAGGAAGACAGGTAATGATTATTAGGTACATGAATATATGCTTAGCACAATCAGCCATCAGAAGCATGTAATTCAGAAGTACAGTGAGACGCCACAGCATGCCCACTGCAATGGCTATAATAAAGGAGACCGACAACACCAAATTATGGTGGAGTGACTGGAATTCTCATACGTTGCTGGTGGGAATGTCAAAAAACACTGGAAAGTTGTCTGACAGCTTCTTATAATGTAAGTTGATACCTATTATATGACTCAACAATTCCTAGGTATTTACCTAAGAGAAAGAAATAAAAGTATATACTCACAAAAAGATCAGTACACGAATGTTCAAAGCAGTTTTATCCATAATAGACCCCAAACTGAAAACAACCCAAGCATCCATCAACAGGAAAATGGATGAGTAAATTACCACATATTATACAGTGGAAAATACTCAGCTTTAAAAACCAGCAAGTTATTGATACTTGTAACAAAAAGGATGAATCATAAAAAAGATTATGCCAAGTGAAATCAGAGAAGCACAAACTAGTATAAACTCTGACTGTGTTTACATGAACTTTGAGAATCTGCAAAACGAATCTATGGACATGAAAACCAGTACTGTGGTTTGATTAAGAAGAGCAGAGATTCATCAAGAAGGGGCAGGGAGTGATTAAATATTCTATATTTCTGTGGGGAGAGGATGATGGGGATATACTATTGACTGAGTACAGAGTTTCTATTTGTAGTGATAAAAACTTCTGGAAGTAGAGTGTGGTGATGGTTGTGCAACACTGTGAATGTAATTCATTCCACTGAATTGTACACCTAAAAAAGTATGTGAATTTTACAGTGTGTGAATTATATCTCAACATAAAACTGTATGAGAAACAATACAAAAGTAAATCACATTGGGAAATAAGGTAGATTAATGGTTATACAGAGGTATAGCTAGAAATGTGCTAAGGGTGGGCATATGGGCATTAACTGTGCAAGGCTTTCAACTTTTCTCTGTGTTTGATAATTTTCATCATAAAAGGCTGAGGAAAAGAGAGCGTTCTTGTCTTAGCATGGCAGTGTAATCCCCTGATGCCTTGTTCCTTTTGCTGAGGAAAACTAAAATTTCTGGACAGGTATTTAAAAACAAAAACTAAACTGAAGACTCAATAAAATAAATAAAAGATAAGAGTGAAAGATGCTAGACTGTGAGTGGGTGTCAAAACTTGGAGAAGCAACTGGAGGGGATAGGGTTGGATGGGGCAAGTTTCCAATGTGTTTGCTTGCTTCTTCCTCATGGCTCTGCCTGGAGGGTTGGTCCTAGCTGTGGGGCTGAATGGTGGTGGTTACATCGGTAACTAAACTTTCAATAAAAAACAAATTTTCTGGCCAGAGGTACCATAAAAAGAAGTCCTTGTGGGCCAGAGGTTGGAGGAAATACCAAAAAAAGATAACTGGAGAAGTATATTCCCTAATTTTGCATATGAACCCAGAGAAATCTCAGGCTCTTATCCGAGCCACCATGCACTGTGCATGTGTGGGAGATACCCAAACAAATACAGCAAAAGCTTAGAGAACTGAACTGAATCACTTCCCACAGAAAGCAAGTCAGAATTTGCAAATTCAAAAATGTCGACAATTTCCAGGGGATTACAAGAAGACCTAGAGTCTGCAGAACAGAATGTTCGTAATATCCAGAATACAATCTAAAATTACTCAGAATACAAAGAACCAGAAAAATGTAACTCACTGTCAAAGAAAAACTCAACGAAAAGATGCCAACCCTGGGATGACTAAGATGTTTGAAGTATAAGGAAAGACTTTAAAACATCTATTAAAACTATTTTCTATTAAAGAAAACATTTGAAATGAACAAAAAGATGTGAGTTATCAGCAGAGAGGTAGAAACCATAAAGAAGAACCAAATGGACGTTTTAGAATTGAAAATATAATACCTGAAACTGAAAAAAAAAAAAAACAACACTGGATGAGCTCACTAGTAGGGTAGATAGCAGAGCTTAGAGATAAATCAATAGAAAGTATCCAATCTGAAGAACAGAGGAAAAAACTGAAAAAAAAATGAACAGAGTCTCAGGCATCTATGGACCAATACTAAAGAATCTGACCTACACATCACTGGAATTCTGTAAAGTGAAAAGCAAAGACAGAATAGAATATTTGAAGACATAATGGCCAAAAGCATCCCAAATTTGACAAGAGACAGAAATTTACAGATCCAAGAAGCTCAGTGAATCTCAAACAGAATAAACTTAAAGAAAACCATGCTAAATACATCATAATCAAACTGCTGAGGACCAAAGGTAAAGACAGAAGATTTTGAAGTAGTTAAAGGAAAAAGATTACACACAGAAGTGATTCAAATTCTTGCAAATATCTTATCAGAAACCGTGGATCAGAAGACAATGAAACATCTTTAAAGTTCTAAAAAAAAAAAAGCAACTGGCAGCCCAGAATTTTTGTGCAATGAAAGTATGTTTCAAAAGTGAGAGAATTTGTCAGCTGTGGACCTGCTCTACAAGAATTGTTAAAGGAAGTTCCTTAGGATGAAGGAAGACTATCCTTATTTGCAGATGATGTAATTGTGTATATAGAAAATCTCAAAGACTGACTCTACAAAATAATTACGGAAACTAATAAACGCATTTAGCAAAAGTCGCAGGATATGTGATTAGTATATAAAAATCAATTGTACTCTTAAATGCTAGCAGGAAACACTTGTAAAATATAAAGTTAAAAAAATCCCACTTACAAAATCACCTAAAACACAAAAAACTTAGGAATACATTAAAAAAATCGTCAAGAACTTCTATGTATTTTTGTGTGTGATGACTGTACTTGAAATCACTCTCTTAGCAAATTTCCAGTGTTTAATACAGTATTATTAAGTGTAGTAATCCTGTCTATACATTAGATCTCTAGACTTATCCATCCTACATAATTGAAGCTTTGGATCCTTCGGCCAGCATCTCCGCACCCCCTCCTGCCCTACCCCCGCCCGGATCCTGGTGACCATCACTTTACCTTCTATTTCTGTAAGTTAGAATTTCTTTTTGTAGATTCCACATATAAGTGAGATCATGCTGTATTTGTATTTATCTGGCTTGTTTTACTTAGCAAAATGTCCTCCAGTGTCATCCATGTAGTCACAAAAGTCAGGCTTTCCCTCTTTCTCATGGATAAATAATTTTCCATTGTGCATATGCACCACATCTTTATCCATTCACCTGTTAACGGACTTGGGCGGTTTCGGTAACTTGGCTACCACGAATAATGCTGCGATGAACATGCAAGTGCTGTTCTCTCTCTGTCATCTTGCTACTTCCTTTGAGTAGGTACCAAGTGAGATTACTCAATCACATAGTAGCACTTGTAATTTTTTTGAGGAATCTCCACGGTTTCCCATAGTAGCTGTATTAATTTACATTCCAACCACTAACGTACAAGGGTTGCAGACTAGTGTTTGCCTGGGGGCACAACTCCACGACTCCAGAGTTGAGGTCTTAATTATTCTAACATATGTCACTATTTATTTAATGAACAAATGATCATATAAAATGGGGGATCTCTAAACTAAAAGTTTGGGGTCTAATTCCAGAATGACCACTAAGTCAGGTAAGCATGGTGTATCCCATCGGGAGAATATCTGATGCCGTAGAGGTTGGCTGCATTAGAGATCACATGAGCTGACTTACGAAAAGTAACAGCAATTATCAGGTCTGATAGAAATTTAATTTATTTTTATTGTTTTGTTAGTAACAGCCAGAGAGAAGCCATGAAATTGGGATTTCATAGGTCATCAGTGAGTGTCAACGATGGGGGTGCATTAAAATCAGCTCTGGAGTCACAGAAACACACACACACACACACACACACACACACAGAGGCATCCCTCCCAGGCTCCATGGATGTTGATTCTGGGGATCTGGGGCATCGCTCTGACATTTTTTCCTGATGCTGCTGGTGACTTGGATGCTCAGTTTAGGAATCAAATCCTGAAAGATCAGTTCGATGGAACTTCATTGTGACCAGTGAGATTGAGGGTCCCCTATGCCTCCCTCTTTACTTAAAGTCATCTTCCTAGTTTGCCCAGGAAGTTCATGCCTGCTGTCGTGGCATAATTATTCATAACACTCTCTTCCGTGCTCTAAAGTGTCACAGGTTGGACAACAAATTAACACTGAATCAATATTTACTTGGTTAGGATCAACAAGATGGGTGTATCGTTTGCACTTTAAAGATGAAGCAAATCATTTGCTGTAGTAAAGAAAGAGACCAAGACCTAGCACTCTTTGCATGTTCACTATGTGCCTAGAACTTTCTAAATGTGTCCCACGTATTATCTCATTTAATTTTCCCCCAATCCTATGAAGTATTATTACAGACAAGGAAACAACAGGAGCCGCTGAGTAACTTGCCTGAGGTCACGCAAGAAGGAAATGGAAGAGGGTTTGAATTCCCGCAACCCAGGCATCCAGGACCTGGGCTGTCAGCCTCTACCCCTTGGCTTTCCCACCTGTGGCCACATCCTCTTTGTCTGAAGACTGAGCTGGCACGTCGCTGTAACAGTTTTCGTCCTCGGAAGGAAGAAAGAAACTCTCTATTGTGTCCCCGCCTCCCGCGCCACCTCTGCTCTCTCCCCGGCCCCAGCATGACCCACTGTGGGGAATCGTCACCGTCCTATTTTTAACTGGGCTGCAATTCATTCAGCTTTCTAATTGTGTTTGTATGTAAATAATTTCCACCCCAGCCTTCCTTTGGATGCTGCGGTGAAATCAGACCCAGGAGCTGAGTGTTTACGCTTTAGAGTTTATTTTTTAAATTGAAAGCAGGCTTCTGTTTCTCTCTTGCTTTGTGGTATAATAGATCAGAAGGTGTAAAAAGTATCAGTTAATACAGTGGCCCTAGGTAGGGGGAAGAAAAAGCACAGTTCAAGTTTTCTGTGGCTTCTGGCTCAGTTTTAGTGGAATGTTAGTGCAATGCCAGAGTCTGATAAAAATAGAAACTCTCTGGTGTCCAGGCTCTTCTCCAGATGGTGCATGGGAATCCGGACAGTAACTCATCACTGAGAGGGTCACCATTAATTAGTGGGAAGATGTCGTCTTCACACCGGGCAGTAAGTGAAGGTGGCTCAGAGTTCAGAGCTGCTGATAATGCCGGAGAATCGGAGATGCTCCCTGAGTCTCTTTGGGAGCAAGTCTTTGGATTAATTAAGAGCTCAGTCACTGACTGTATAAAGCAGCCACATGCCTTGAAGGACCAAACAGGAAGAGCTGGTGCAGTTGAGCCTGGTGAGAAATGGCGTGAGGGAAAGTCCTGGAAAAGGGGAAGGAACCTGCCATGAATCCAGATAAAGGAAAGTGACATCCTAGACTCCACTTAAGGGAAGTAAACGGAGAACAGGGCAGAGCCCACCGCCACAGGTCACCAGAGCGGGCGGGGAAGGGGCAGACGTTTGTAAGCACTGAAAGAGGATGGATGGGTGGGAGGAGGGCCGGGGCTCGCATCTGTGTGGACTCTCTGCTTCTTTCCTGGGGGCCTGCAGAGCTTCACTGTGGCCTTGTTCATAATGTAAAACTTCTGCAGAGGAAGTTGCTACAGAAGAAAATGTGCTCCATGCATGAGCTTAAAATTCCAAAAGCCCGTGGCTCATCAAGGTCCTATAATTAGGTAGAATCAATATAAGAAAAACAAGCCTTATAATAGTTTTCCAAAGATGATTACTTTCCTTCATAAAGATTGCAAACTTTCCCCCTTTTCATTAAGCAGGGCCTCCTATGAGAAAGTAGCTTCTGGCCTTGGGTGAGCCGCGTGCCTCTCCAAGCCTCCCTTCTTTATCTGGATAATGAGGATGATCATAGCCGTTTTCACTGGACTTCTTTTAGCAGTTAAATAGCAATTATGTGCAAGAATCAGGGAAGGTGACTAAGCGTCCTGGTGGATGCGATCTAGATTGTTTTGTAACCTTAGGTTGTAATCTGATTTGAAAATAAGTACCTCTTTAAAAGTTACTACAGATTTCTGAGTTCTTTGTTTTGCGAAAAATTGCTTGTGAAGTACTTCCTTATGTAACAGAAGCCATCCTGAAATGAAACTAGTCTAAAAAAAAATTCATTGTTCTGTGCAGTTGCAGCTGTACCTAAAATAAAAGTTATGGATGCTTGCTGATTTCTTAATTTAAGAAATGAAAGTAATACACATGATTGGTACCATTAAATTGGAAAGAGTGATGTCACTTTGATGCTTTCGGATTTGACGACAAGGCATCTCTCCCGCTGTCAATTCTTGCTAATTTTTATGATTTAGACTCAACGTCACCTATCTGAGAAGCTGCTCTGGAATGCCATGCTGTATTATTGATCCCTCGTAACAGGCAGGTAGATCCCTTCAGGAGAGGGACTGTGCCTCATTCAGTTCTGGGTCTGTCACCTTGTCTAGTGGATGGAGGTGCTTTATTTATTGGATAAGGGAATGAATGAAGATTTGTGTTGATGAGAAACAATGGGAAAGTGTTCCCTTGGGTGGGATGTGGCATGAACAAAAGCAGGAGCATCCTTAGAGTACTAAGGAAAAAGCAAGGGAGGTGGCCTGGCTAGAGGGAGTCCTGAGAAACAGACCTGCCCCAGAGGCTAGGACCCACCTGCTATAGCTCCTCCCCTGTAAATTCTGTTCCCTCCTGCCTTTTCAAGCCCACACAAGATGGCGAATTCTTTCCATCACCACCTTCTGCTCCTCTCTGCTGCTCCTCTCTGGAAATAAAACCAGTTCCCAAGTCCCTTAAGCTATATTCTCTGCAATTCCTTATTTTTTAAGTTCATACTTGGAATAGCTTATATATTTACTTGGTTCAAAAATGAGAACAATATAACAAGGAAGGCACTGAGATGTCATACCCCCAGAGACTCCATCTACGCAATTCCCCCTCAACCCTGGCAGGAAACCATTTTTACTCATTTCTTGTTTATTCTTCCAATGTTTTATTTTATGCAAATAAAAGAAAGTATGCCTATATAGTTTTATTTGCTTACATTTCCTACATAATATGTAGCCTACTGTATAAACTGTTACATCTTGCTTCCCCCCCCCCCCACTTAATACATCCTGGTACTCACTTCCTTATCAATGTTGTAAAGAGCTTTTCACCCTTTTTCATAGCTGGATAGTATTCCTATTGTGTGTATTTAGCATAGTTTATTAAACCAGTCCCCTCTTGCTGAATACTTGGCTTGATCTGTCTTTTTCTTACTATACACATTGTGGAAATGGATAACCTAAGAATTTTGGAGTTTTAAAATTTGGTCTTTTACTTGTTGTTGCTTTTGCCTCTTGGCAATCTCCCTTAAGACCCCACAGATGATTTCCACACAGGTGACAAAGCCCTCTTGCCTTTGTGTGTTCCCTCCCCTGTTCCAGCTGCCTGCAGAATATTACAGTGTTGTTATCTTACAGACATCTCAACCACAGCTCTAAACTTCACTTCATTTTGTCCTCTGCCTTCCTCTGCTTTGGTAGGTTTTCCTAAGAAAAAGGCATTTGCGCCGAGATGTCACACTCTTTCTTCTACTACTAAGATTTCAAACTTCTGTGACGTTTCTCCTTTCATCTCCGTATCCAGTGAGGCAACAAACTCAATTTTTTTTTTCTTGTACAAAAATTTGGGGCATACATCCTTTCTTTTTTTTAATTAAAATTTTTTTTTAGTTTTTTTTAGGGGGAGGGGTTAGGTTTATTTATTTATTACCATTATTTTTTGATAGAGGTACCAGGGATTGAACCCAGGACCCCGTGCATACTAAGCACTGCATCCTACCACTGAGCTATACCCTCCCCATCATCCTTTCTTTTCATTCTAATTGCTACTATCTAGTTCAGGTCCTTGTTAACTCATACTTAGACATCTAAAAAATATAATATAATTAGTTTTTTCTACTATAATCATACAGAAGCTTTTGGGGGGCAGATCACCATAATTTTGATGGGAGAACATAAAATCTTCTCTACTTCAGTGATGTACAAGTGACACTTAAATAAACATATATTCAGCTTCTACCTCTGTGAATGCTAGCACAGGCACAGGGCCACACATGGAGTGCAGGGATGGTCTGTTCCCTCAGAGAACTGAGAGACAGTCATGGCCACCAAGTTAGCCTCGTAAAATGCAAAATGATGTCACCTACTCGAAGGAAGATGAACGAGTGACCATCCTGAACATGGCTTACCTCTGTAAATGGCTTGCTGTATAATTTTGGCAAAGTCTCTCCAGCAATTTGGTTCTCAGATTTCCTAGATGGTTAATAGAACATCTTCCTTAGATTATTCAACACTCTTTTGTGTCTCAGCCTGTAAATTTTATCACAGCAGTGGAAGTTGGGTTCTAAGAAGGAGATCTGCCCTTGAAAACTGCCCTCTTCTTAACTAAGCCCCACTGGCTTGGGCACATCTTTTTTTGTTAACTGTGAATGCTTTAAGCTCAGAGGTCAAGTCAATAAAAACCAATATCTTGACCAACTTGTAATGTGGTTATCTCAAGTACCAAAGTAATATTTTTTAAACAAAAAAGTAGTCATGTAAGTTCTCGGGCAGGCAGTTTCCACTCTGGGTTAATTTCACGCTGCATTTCTGAATTCCCACTGCAATTTCTACTGGGTGTAATGGTGACTATGGATTTTTTTCCCTTGCTCCATCCTAAGAGCTGGTGACAAGCAATAAGCTTAAAACAGCTGCTCCGTTTCACTGGGGAGAACGGTTGCACACGGACCCTGAACGAAACCGTATGTTAGACTCTTCCAGCAGTGCACTAAGGGGGGAAGTGGAGAATCTTTCAAGAAGCTCAGTTAAAGGTAGCTGAATATTTAAGGGATGAGCTGAAGCATCTTGAATAAGAAGGCAGGCCCTTATTAACAGCCCACTCCTAAGTCATACTGGCAAGGCAGACCTGGCATGTTCCAGCCTAAAGCGTGCACAGTGATTTTTCCTTGCAGAAAACCAAGTAGTTCATTAGAGAGATGGCATAGAGATTTTAGCAGAGACAGGAACCCATAGTTCATGTCCAACTTCCAAATCCAACACCCCTACTCCCATAGAATCACGTATAGACAACACATCTTTGTTCCTTGGATGGCAGGTTTTGCAGTTATGTTTAATTTGTGTGCTTCCTACTTGACTGCCCCCAAAGAGTTTGAAAGTAACAGAGTTGCCTTAATTTAGGTTATTTTTTAATTTTAATTTTAATGGAGGTACTGAGGATTGAACCCAAGATCTCCTGCATACTAAGCATGAATTCTACCATTAAGCTATATCCTCCCCAAGAATTGCCGTAATTTAAACTATGATTAACCAATTGTTTGGAAAAAAAAATCAAGATTCACCTGGCATGGCATTTTATTCTTTCATGATTTCCTCCAAATGTGTTTCTGTGCTCAGTCAGTTTTGGGGGTTAATTAACGTGAATTGAAAGGAAATGCTTTGCATCCAGGCAGGACATTTCATATGAAACACTAAATCCATTAACAAACATAAACTCACTCTGGGTGCATTTATGTGTTCGTTATCATTTTGTGTGAGGCCCTTGAGAGGGAAACAGAGACAGAGGCTGGACCCTGCCTGTAGGGGGCTCACCCTCCAGCTGCCTAAAGCGAAACTGACCCTTATACCAATCTCTCTTCAGTCATTGCCACTAAACTCCAGTCCACTCAGAGTCCACTCACAACACTTTTCATCAACACATGTATGTAAGTGGGGATCTACTCTCAAATTTCTTCCATTTAAAACAAATTGAGTTTTTTTTAATGATTACTTTTTTTTTAATACCAATTTTTCTTTTGTATTATCTTTTCTTTGAGGCAGGGGGAGGTAATTAGGTTTATTTATGTATTTATTTTTTTAAGTAGAGGTACTGGGGATTGAACCCAGGACCTTGTGCGTGCTAAGTATGCACTCTACCACTGAGCCATACCCTCCCCCTGCAAATTGAGATTTAACTGAAGATTTGTAAAGAGTCCAAAGCTTCAGTATCCAGCTGAATGTGGACATTCAGTCTGTGTTTCATTCTTCCCAGTATAGGACCCACATAAATCAAATAGCCAGCTTATTCCTGAACGTAACAAGGTCAAGTAGCTCTGATAAGTTAGCATCCTTGCGTTTTTCTCGTTATTTTATTCTCCATTGCTCTAACCTTTGTTTCAGCCACTGTGTAATAGGGCATTAAAAACAAAAGGCAATTTCATATGTAAAGGTCTTTTAAGACTGGAATCTAAAACCTAGACAAAAATGAAGGGCAAGTCTTAGAGCGGACATTTCTCTATAAGATTTGGAGCAGGAGAATAATTTCTCTACAAGTGACAAGGTCTTGATTCTCATTAGGTCAAGTTTTGTAGCCTGGGGCTCACAAATTTGTTTTGTTTGGCCAGCACCGTATTTCTAAAATAAGCCCAAGGCTTCATGATCTGTCCCCATGTGGTTCAAGAAACCCACATCTCTTGATAATCAACACCAACAAATGCCCATCAAGCAGCATTAGGTCAGTGTGACATTGATGCTTTGTTTCCAGCTACCTCTTCCTGCTGGACTGTAGAGAATTTTTTTTGCTGTCGTTAAACTTAACTATATACTTAAAGGGGGATTATTAAATTTTATCCATTACGTCTAGGTGTTTTGTTACAAAAGGTTTTTCAATATGCCTTCTCTGTCCTATTTCCAAAAATTAGAGTCTACATGTGATCTTTAAGTCTTTTTAAGAGTATTATTTTAGAAGTTTTTATCATAGAGGTTAATTCAATATGTCTTGATGAGAATTTGATAGTGAAAAATTTTGAAATTTGGTCCATTGACCAATAAAAGGAATAAAACACATGTTTTTCTAAATTGTTAAAATTAGTTAAATATATAACATTTGGTATTAGAGGTGAAAGCTATCCAACAGAGAAACTCTGGGTTTTTAGTTTTTCTGATAATCTGAAAAATGACATTTATTATTACTTTCGATTTCACCAAATCATATCCATTAAAAGTTCAGTTCAAGAGATAAAAGAAAGGAGATACAATCTGAATTTTAAAGAATTTTTAAGTGACAAGGACTACTGTTATGTAAAAATGATTTTTTTGAATACTAAAAATGACAGCAACTCAGAAAAATACAAAAAGAAAGTTAAAGGTCATCTAAGACTTCAGCATCCATAAATAACTACCATTATCATTGGCCAGTACAGTCTGAAAATGAAAAAAATGGATGGATGGATGGATGGATGGATGGAAAAAAACTTATAAAATGGCGACATATGTGCTTTTTTAACTTAAAAATATTAAATTAAATTTATTTGGCAGAAGAAAGATACACTAAAATCAAACTGAAGTAATCATTTAATTCCAGGGAGTGTTTCATCACTATATCAAATAGTAATCACTAACGATATTCAAGTTAAGAAAAAGAAAAGATTCCTTGGAATTTTCAACATATATATCATGTCATCTACAAGTAATGACAGTTTCATGTCTTCCTACCTAACCTGTATGTCTTGAAAAAAATTTTTTTTGTTGCAGTGCAGTCAGTTACAATGTGTCAGTTTCCGGTGGACAGCACAATGTCCCAGTCATGCATGTACAACCTGTATGCCTTCTCTTTCTTTTTTCTTGACTTATTGCATGGGCTAGACCTCCCAGCAGTATGCTGAATAAGCAGAGTGAGAGTGCACATCAGTGCCTTGTTCCTGATTTTAGGGCAAAAGCATTTACTCTTCTCACCATTATGTCGAATGTTACTTGTAGGTTTGTTGCGGATAATCTGTATCAAGGTGAGGACATTCCCTCATCTGCTCCTAGTTTTCTGAGACTTCTTATAATATCTGCATGATATTATAAAGCATTTGTCAAATGCTTTATGAGCATATGATTTTTCTTTATTGTGTTAATATGATGGATTACACTGATTGATTTTCAAATGTTAAACTAGCCTTGCAGCCTTGGAATAAATCTTGGTAATGATATACAGTTCTTACTATATGTTGCTGAATTTTATTTGCTATTATTTTGTTAAGGAATTGTGCATTATATTCATGAAAGATATTAGACTGTAGCTTTCTTTTTCTCCTCTCCTTCCTTCTTTTCCTCCTTCCTGTCTTCCTCCCTTCTTTCCTTCCATTCCCTTTCCTTCTTTTGATTAATGTTTGCATAGTCTGTTTTTTGACCGTTGCTTTATTTTTAATTCTCATATATCAGTATATTTGAAGTCAGTTTCTTGTAGACAATATATAGATTGGTCATGTCTTTAAAATCCACTCTGCCAAGTCTGTGATACAAGAGGCAAAAAGAGAAAACACAGGAAACTCATCACTGTGTTATTCCTTGGGTCTGAAGGTCTCCAGCTGGTATACCTTCGCTCCACCTTTCAGGATCTTCTTAAGTTTACTTTATAAATAATTTGCAGGATTTTTAGTTGGAATTAGTGGGACGAGTAGGCAAAACTACATCTACTCCATCTTCTGGAAGAAGTACCTAGTCACATTTTGTGAGCATTTTTTGTTGCTATTTATCCATCAGGAGTATAGTATATACTATGGTGGTTTTGAGAGGAGATTTTTGGATGCAGTCTAGCCAATATTCACCACTCTTCCACCATGTATGATCTTGGCAAGTGAACGAATAACTCCAAGACCTACATTCTTCATCTGTCAAACTGCACTTATCTCATGAATAGTTTTAAGGGTTAAAAGAGACTGCCCATACAGGTTATCAGCAGGTAGCTGCACAACACAGCACCTGCCTTCCACACTGCCACCTGCTGAGCTCCGCCCTACATGCTGGCACTGTGCTGGAGGCTGGGCATGGGTAGCAAGTTTCTTCTGCTTTTTCACAAAGCATCACCTCACAGAATTCATTATTTACGTGCTCTGGCATGAAACACGTCCCCAGTGAGCCTTATCTCTGATTCCTCCTCTCAAAAAGTTGCAGAAAGAAAGTAGCTGAGGTTCACTGACAGATAGTTCATTATTCCCCCATGACAAGTGCAAATTCCATGAAGAAAAAGAACCTTTCTTCCACCTTGGAAATGGGGACAAGTGGCCTGGCTCCAGGGGCACTGGGATAGCTATGAGGCTGCTTGGGTTCTTGATGTTTGTGCCACCAGTTATGTATGTGGCACCAGGAAGTTCAGCTCCCTTTCTTCCAATGGAAAATGGAGGATCAGAACTCGATGGCTCAAGACCCCCACCAGCCCCATAATTCTATTATTTACACCTGACATGTGCACATTTTTGTGACAACAAGGAGACAACGTTACCTGATGTATGTTATGGTTACAGTTGTAGAGATGAGGCACCAGAGGTGCAATGAGACCATGATTTGGTCAAAGCCTTACAATAAGACGGTGGCAACAGAATCTCGAACTCCAAGCCCTCAGGTCTTTGCCCCGCACCGTAGTTGCTCTGAGCGCATTTGGAGGAAAGAACTCCTCGGGGATGGAAAACACAATGCCTGGTGAATAGATTTGCTTCTTTCTCCTTCCCGCACCCCTCCTGCTCACCCCCCACATCTGTTAACACCAGCCCTGGTTTAGGTATGTAGGAAAGAGGAAGGGAAAGAATGCAGAACAAAAGAAACAGAGAGCACACACACACACACACACACAAAGTAGAAAGGATGCTTAAGTAGCTTCCATCTGTTCAGATGAACAGTTAAAGAAAGTGAAGACGAGGAGGAGAAGTGACTTGTCCCAGGTAACGGGGGTTTATTTAGTATTTAGCATTTATTTAACAAGGGACAGCAGGGCCTGGGAATTAAGGCCAGAGTTCCAGTCTCCTCTGCTGCTCTCCGGCCAGGAAACCTTGTCAGGGCTGCCTCTCTGAACTTTATTTTTCTCATCTCTGTAACGGGGGTCATGATACCAGCTTCCTAGGGTGACTGTGTGGATTAAATGCGACAATGTATGTAACAGAGCTGTCCAAGATAAGAACGTAATAGAAGAGAAAATTTATTAGTTTGGAGTAGAACCCAGAGAGTGTTTCAACCAAGTGATCTTCCTGATATAATATACCGCCTTCCTCTCCCCTCCCTCCTACCTCAATGCCAGCTCATTCCCTTAAGCCCTCTAATTAACTAAATAAAGAGTGCAGACAGGGCCTATGTAAAAAACGCTCCCTGAGCCAAGTGGAATCCTCGGGGATGCAAAGAAACCCACATGGCCAATTACCATGGCATCATTTCATTTCCTGGGAGTGACTAATACCCAGAGATGGTCACTTAAGCACTAATTGCAGGAGGACAGGTAGGAATCACGTTCAATGAGCCCATCTTTATTTCTGGGGAAAAAGACAGCAAGCATCTCTGATCCATGAGTATGCTTGCTTCTTCATCTGCAGAAAGAGGGTGGCTTCCGTTCCCAACTGGACGTTGGATTTCAGTTGCATCGGTAATTGTTCTTAAGCTAGTGGGCAGATTTACATCAGGGAACTGAATTACCAGCATGATAATGTGCCAGCTCCACTCTGTAAGCATCTGATTTTCCTGAATTCAAGTACTGCACAAAACAGCGGTGCCTGCATGCTGCAAAGAAGCCACCAACACCCACATGTCTCACCTTGACCTTCCAGGCCTCCGTCCCCATGTCTGTGCTGAGAGAGGGGGAGGGGAGGGTACCTGCTTTAGGAGGGTTTCATGAGCTCTCTTCGCCAAGGACTGCTGTGAGTCATCGCTCCTGCCCCCTCGCTCGTTTTCCACCTTCCAACTGTAGTTCATTTCTCTTCTTCTTTCTTCTCCTTCCTGCCTTTAACCACCCATCCATTCAACACCAAAGCGAGAGAGTCGGGTTGCATTACAAAAGGTGTAAGGCAAGCAGGGAGGAGGACTGATTCCCTTCGTTTCTTAATTCTGCCCGACTTCCTTACCTACAAAGACACAGTGAACACGTCTGGCTGGTCAGCCTTGGGTCTCTCATCCCCCAGAGGTCGTGTTTACTGCCCGGCAAGCCATCAGCCATTTTTGTCAAAATGTCCTAGTCCCTCCTACTTAAGTCCTACTCACTCCCTAAGTCCAAATCAAGTGCCACCTCCTCAAAGTCTTCCTTGGTTACATCAGCCCTCATACACCTCCTTCTGCTTTTTACATAAAAGTTCACTTTGTAATTATGCACCGGTTGTATTGTCATGTAATTTAGACTCCGTGTCCTGATTTAATGGTCCTGAAATGAGGTGACCAAATCTCCCATCTCTCTTGCATCCTCCACAGGTGTCCTGGTTCAGTGCTAGGCACAGACATGGTTGCCTATTTGATAACTGCTTAAAACAGACAACCCTCCAATTTCCGCACGCTGGTGTCTGCACAAGGATGGGAACGAGGTAAGCCACAGAAATGGCTTTCGGGGTGCAATGGTTCAGTTCAACACAGAACACCCTTCTTGAGTTCCTCCAGCATTCCAGGTACCGAGCTGGCCCCTGGTCAGATCAGAAACACACTGCGCAGTGCAGCCTTAGCCTCCCCTTGCTCAGGGTATGGCCTGCCCTCCTACACGCGGACCTTATTCTCATCGTGGAGATAATGAAAACAGGGCACCTTACAGCTGAGCCAGTAAATGCCAAGGCTCAGCTTAAGTTGGATTTCCTTCCGTGACCTTCCTCAGGCTGTGCAGCCGTAAGTTCCTTCATTTCTCCCAAGGAAATGAAATGAGGAATGCTAGAGGAATTGACAAAGGTGATAGTTTCATGGGATGATCTTTTGAATCTATTTCCTCTTGGCGGTTGGGTGTTCTGATTGGCAGGCAGCTCTTGGGTAGGCTCCTCCCACCTGTGGCCCTGCCACCCCCTCAGAGCTTGGGGTCACCTGCATCCAGGTCATAATAATAAAGGACCACATCATGACTTTCATGGTTCTAGCTTTTGCCTCCATGAGCCTCTTCTTCCATACAAAATACAAAAAATTATGGTTTATGACTCTGTTGGTAGAAAGATGAATATATTATGTATGACTACATTTTCTTTGAGCTAAGTATTTATTTTCTGATTCGGATTTTAAAGAAATTAAAACTTTCCATGAGCCCTTAGAAACATCGTGGCCCGTCGGTACAGTGCTCATCCAGCCTGAGATCACCTCTTCGTGGTCCAAACCTCCGTGGTGCTGGGCTGCCCATGCCTCTGACACCTGGCTCACGGGGCTTGATTTGCACACATGGGGGTACACAGTAGACAGATAGCAGGGTCCTGGCCTCTTGCTAGCTCTCCAGCACACGGCACAGTGCTCTGCCCAGAGCTGGGGCTCTATGTGCATCAAGAACACAACTGTGCATGACTGGACAATTTCCTTGACTCAGTAAACCTCAGTTTCCTCATCTAGAAAATGGAGCGCATGATTTGCACCCTCCTCATGGTATTACTGTGGGTGAAATGATATGATTCATATTTAACACAGAACCTGTCACTTGGTAAGCACTACGGAGATGTTAATTTTTTAAATCATTATGATTTAATGTGACAATGATTCTTATTTATAGAATGCTAGGGTTTTCAAAGAACAGCCACAGGATGACGCCGTGACTATAGTTTTCATGTCTCACTGCAGCCAAAGCTGGTTTATGGAGAATGTTGAGATTTAGCAGAAAGGCTCTAGAGTAAGACAGATGTGGATTCAAGTTCCACTCTGCCACCTACCAGCTAGGTGACATGCAACACGTATTTAATCTCTCTGAGACTTCAGTTTCTCATCTGTGAAATCAGATCATCACAGCAGTTACTTTAGAAGCACTAAAAACCTGTCCTGGGTCTCCCTGTCCCACGCTGCCTCCCCTCTTTTTCTGTTAAGGAAGAAGATTGGTCTAAACAAATGCCTCCTACTTGCCTGTGGTTCAGGCAAATGCCTCAAAGTCTTCATGGGAGACCAGGAGGTTTGGTATTAAGCTCAAGGATGCTAGCTCCTTTTCCCAGTCCCATTTGTGTTAAAATAAAAACACTGTACACCTGGAAGGGGTGACGCACAGGTCCTTCATCGGTCATTAACACTTTAGCATAAAATTGCTTCTCCAGCAGCTGGTGGAAGGAGGGAAGATTTCAGAATCCAGGGCTGGGGGCAGAAACCTGGGTGCTGAGGACTGACTGCGTTTCTTTCTTTGTGCATATGTCGTTCCTGTGCTATTGGCTTCACCACAATATGATGAAGTCCTCCTGGTTTTAGAGTGACTACACTCCCCATGGACCTCTTCTCTGAGAAATGAAGTCGTAGGGTGTGTATTTCAATTCTTTCTAGACTTTGCGGTCAGTGGCCAAGAGTCAACTGACCTAAACACTGGGAACAGCAACCATGCCCACTGCTGTGCGAGCACGTGCATTTGCCAGGGACACAGCATCACCTCACGCTGGACGTCCTCGGTTAGAGCCCGGGACCTGATCCCAGCCCTGCCTTCGCCACATGCAAGCAATATGAGCCACATCTTGGGGTTCCTCCATTTATGTTTCTTCCTTTGAATGTGAATAATAACAGGACCTCCAGGGCTGTGTGCATGAGGCGGGGCCGGTCAAGCATACAGTGTCTAACATGTAATTTTGCAAAAGCATCACCCTACAGTACAGCAGAGCCGTGCTACATAAACTATTGCTGGAAACTGGGAGACACCAGGAGCCGTGGTGCCTTCTAGCTGTCACCTGAACTGAGGACCAAACCACCATGCACCCTGACCAACGTGCCTGCCTCACTTGCTGGCAAAGCCAGAGTCCGGATAAACCCTGCTGGATACAAGATCGTATGACAAGAGGGGGAATACAGGGCAGGCAAGAAAATGACCACAAATTCTAATGGCTACTAGTGGTCCCCACAGAGCAGAGCTGCCCGGGAAGGAAGCAATGGGGAGACAAGACAGCTCCAAAAGAACGTTATAAAAAAAATGAGAAAGTGAAGAGAGGTGCATGTTCCTTACAGCAAAGAGCAATATTGCAGATTCCAGGTCATCCCATATTTTTCATAAATTAAATTTTAATGGAATATTCATTGGCCCTTAAAATTATGTTATAAACTTCACTCCTAAGAAGAAAGGGCAAGGAAAAGTTTCAATAAGTGGATAAATAAAATAATGACAAAGGAACAATAAACAATAGTATAAAAAGCTCAATCTGACATCAAAGAAACGCTTCATTCCACTTCCGAACACACGGAGCCTGCATTTGGAGTTTTTTTAGGAACAAGGGCAAAGAAATAGTCTCGGGACTCAGAAGAAGACCTCAGAAAATGGATACTAGGAAGAGGTAAGTAATTTCATAACACACGCTCCACTGACAGACAACCCCACACACTCCTGCTAAGTGTCTTCAGGGGAAATACTGAAAACCCTAATCTAAGGTGCAGGCAAGCTGACTGGAGGCAGGTTCATGAGGGAAATAGTGGCTTTACATCCCTAAACGCAGAAGAGGGTGGATTGGGTGTTGCAGGGAGAAGAAATGTCAAATGCTTGGGGAGAACATGACGGGTGCGTGAGCAAGCCTCTTACAGACTTGATTCAACTCTCTCTGTCAGAACCGTGAGGACCCACCCACCTGCATGAGGCAGAATTTCTGGGCGTGAGGCTGGGCATCTCTACAGTTAATAAGCTTCCTAGGTCATGCTTACATTCACCAGAGTTTTAGCACCTGCCACCGAGATACCAACGTCTGCTTTTGGGCAGGGCCCGTTGGTCCCCTGTTGGGGGAGTGCAGAAGGCTGGATCAACACCCAAGACCATTGTTAACAGAAGATGCTTCGTGGTCTATTCTGTCTGCACCTGTGCTTGATCCTTGGAGGAAGCCATGGATACCCTGCTTTCAAAGAAAGGGGAGGACCTGGAGGGACCTGGCTATGAAACCATGATGCTCCCTAAGAACTCGCTCTTGTCAACTCCCATTCCAAGTCCCGCTTTCTTCTGCTGCTTCCGGGACCACAAACTTAGTCATCAGGACTCCTTTGTTCTTGAGTGTGAGTTTGACCACATCTGGACCCCAGGGAAGTGGCTGTGAGAGGATGAAGCTCTGGAGCCTGACTGTATGGCTTCAATACAAAAAGGGGAAGAGTTAGCAGAAGGTAAAACCAAAGATGTTTGGGCTGCAGGGACAGCACAGTGGAAGCTTCCTCAGCGCGGCTAAGGCGAGAGTTGGCAGAGATGATGGTTTACTTAAGGAATTAGCTGAGAAATAAGCTGTTCTGCCCAGTCAGCTCAGCTTCCAAGACCTTGATTATTTTCCTACCCTGAACCGATTTTAGGAAAAGAATTGCTCAAGTTTTATCACAGTGTCAACTACTCTTTCTACAAAATTTTAAAATATGATTCTGCAGCCTCTCAACACTGATGTGGGTGACTGGGGATGGCTGGGGGCCCTGCCTCTCTCCCAGTCTCTCTCTTACAGACACGCACACATCTTTTTTCCTCTTTATTCACTTACTTTCAGAAGATTAAATTATCTGATGGAAGCCCAAGATATTGGTCTTCCTAAGTGTCTTTGTTCTCACTGATGCATCGTTACTTCCCAGACTGAGGTCTTTTATAAAGAAATACGCTCGGGAGATGAATTGTCTGCGGGGGTGGGGATGGGGGTGCAGCGAAGCTCTGGAGCACAGGTCACTGGAGCTGTAACCCCGTCGCGGATCCTTGGCAGCTAAGGCCAGATCCCCTGCTGACTTGTCAAACTCTCACATGGATGTTAAGAAGATTAAGATAATAGCATGTCCTAACATAGCTAATAAGAAAGATTTAAAACAATTGGCAAAAATAGATCGAGTTGTGAAATGCTTATTAGGGATAATGATTCTGTGTCACAGCTGGGGCTCAGAGGGTCAGTGCGGTTTCACACACGGAGAAGAGGGGAGGAGGGGCTGTGATGGCCAGACAGGGGGACGCTGTGTGGCCAGCGCCCAGCCAGCCAGGCAGAGACACAGCGCCTGGCAGCGAGCCCCCCACACCCCATCGCTGATCATGGCCAACTTGGAGAGGGTGTGGAGGTGACAGAAGTGCCAGGTCACATCCCACGTCTTGGACACTGGAGGAGGTGAATCTGTGCCCAAATATCCTAAGTGGATTTTTCCCAATTTAAGAATAGTTGCTTCAATCCTCCCTCTGTGGGCACGTCAGTGACATGCCACTTCTCCTGTTTGTTTTTAGGGACAAGAAGAGCAGAATCCCACTCACAGGGAACCAGCTAGGGACCCTCTTGGGCCTGGGGTGGGGAGCAAGCCCGGAAGCTCCTTCCATGCCCGTCCTGCCTGCCTTTGCCCCGCGGTGCTCTTTTTCACGTTCCTGGGCTGGTGGCAGTGGCAGCAGCCCCACCGGCTGCAGGCTGTCCCGCCCTGGACAGCCACACGCGCGCTCCGGGCTGGGGGCTGGTCCTGCTGGCCTCCCCTTCACGTCTCCCATCCATTTAGAGGAAGGAGTCACCTGGAGACCTAGGGACTCTCTCAAGTCCATCAGCCTTGTCTTCCCCTCACCAAACTCCTTCCTTTCAACAGGGAAGAGACAAGGTTGGGTTTGTAGTGAGAAAGGACGAAAATCAGAACAAAACCCTACTCAAAGATGAGCACTTAGGTCTTCAAGCAGGCATACAAGCATCAGGGAGCTCTCCCACGTTGCTGGTGAAAGGATGTCCCTGCGTCTTAAGAAGGTTATCTGGCAGCATCTTTTAAATTTGAAAACACAGGTGTACCCTTTAAACCAGCAGTCTTCAGTTTTTGAAATCTATCTCATAGAAGCCAAAGCACCTGTGTACATAAGCACCTCTGTGAGGGAGGAGTGGGCAAAAAGGAAAAAAGAAACCAAAGGATGACACTAAAAATTCAAGCAGATTATATAGATCAGGGAAGTGGATTGAGGTTCAGACTCTGGGAAGTAGACTCCACTCTTGCAAAGCTGACTCTGAGATGGAGCTTTGCCTGCAGGCGGTTTATGGGATGTGACCTCAGGATCACGCCTGTGGGGAAGTGAAGCCAAGCCCAGTGGAGCTGGGAGAGCTCTGGACAGTTGCCCCAAACTGGGACGAAGGCTGTCATTGGATGTGGCTGCTCCCAGGAAGGAGGCAGCCCCCACGGCAGAGGGGAGACCGAGCCCTGAGCCATCGGCACCCCCAGCGCTGGGGGGGGGGTGGTGGCTGCTTCGGTCCCGGAGGGGAGGGGCCCAGCACGGCACAGCATCCACTGCGCGGGACACGATCCCATTTATGTGTACTTGAGAAATGACAGCAGCGTGTGTGCAGGTGTATAAAGAGTAAGCAGAAGAGAAGAGTCAGATTTTCCATTTACTTCTAACACGGCCAATTCTGAAGCCTAACCAGGCTCCACACCAAGGGGAAGTAGCGGAGACGGTCAGCCGGGGCAGTTCTGGTGGAAACACTGCCTGGTGGCTTCCCCTGGCCTTGTCACAATGGAAACCAGGCGCCCAGTCTCCCCGCGGAACCAGCGTCCCCTCCTGAGAACGCTGCCTGCCTTCTATTTTTGAATGGGTTAGAAATAGAACCAAGGGACACATTTCATCTCCCTTTTTGCTTGTCAGCGGTGGGTACCTTGAATACGAGTTTGAATCGAAATCAAGCACAAAATGCAAAGTGAAGACCGCCGGGGACCCCCCCCCCCGCCCGGTCTCCCTGAAAGCAGAACAATATAGGATGCTGTAAAACTGAGCAATTTTACAATTGCTCTGACCCAGCCCGCACTGGGAAGCCCAGCAGGTGACTCAGTGCAGCACCCTCTTGAGACCAAAATGCCATTTATTTATTTTTATTTTTAAAATTAATTTATTTAAAAAAATTTTAAATTGAAGTCCAGTCAATTACAAGATGCTATTTAAAAATGGGAAACTCATAATCAGACATACAATCAATCCTTCTCCCAGCGGCTCCTTGCACCCCATCACTAAGGCAAAGCAGAGAGAAAGCACTGAGCTTGCGTATTTCTCCCAAGACTGCCGTTCACAGTCACCTGAGGGAGATTTTACTTCTACCGGCAGGTGCCTGAGGGACAATGCAGAGGAAGAGGAGGCTGACCCAGAGCTTAAAGTTCCATGTCTCCATTGGTAGGAAAAAAAAAGATCTGACACTTTGCTATGTTCTGATAGGACATCTTCACTTATTTAACATTGTTCTAGAAATAAGAGCTAATGCGATTAGCCAAGAAAAAGGTGATTTATACATACTAGAAAGGAGGAACAGAGTGAGTAAAGGCAGATGATTTTTGTATACCTGGATAACCGAAAAAGATTAGCTAAAAAAATAATTACTAGAACTGTATTAAGCGAGCAGGAATGTGGCTGGTTAAACCTAAAGCATATTAAAATCTAAGCTTTCTTATACAGAAGGAATCCTTAGAATATAATGGGGGACAAGATTCCATTCAGAGTAACAATAAAAATATAAAATACCTAGGGATGCGTTTAACAAGAAGTGTATGGGATAAACAAAAGGAAAGTTACAAAAACTGACTGACTTGAATGAAGTGGTCCGTGCTTGGATGAGGCGTCTTTATATTGTGAAGACAGCATTTTCATTCATTTTAATATGTAAGTTAATATAGTTCCAAATTAGAGCTCATTTAGACAAGAAAAATCTAAATTTTATGTGGAAGAATAAATGTGGATGAAAAGTCAAAATGAGATGGAGATTGTCTTATTCAACATGAAAATACATTCTAAAATTACAGTTGACCATGGAACAACATGGGGGTTCAGGGGCGCCAACCCCTCGTGGAGCGGAAAATCCACGAATATCTTTATCCTCCGTACACAGGGTTCCGTGTCTGCAGATCCAAGCAACCTGGGATCATGTAGTACTGTGGTAGGTATTTACTGAAAAAAAAATCCACATATACGTGGATCTGTGCAGTTTCACCCCATGTTGTTCAAGGGCCAACTCTACATTAATTTGTAAATAGTGGTACCAAAACAGACAGCAGGCTGTCTGCTGATCGTTCAGCCACTTCCGACTGGTCCAGGCATGGTCCAGCACTCTCTCTCTCTTCAGCTGACCACGGCCTCCTGTGGATGGCATTTCGTCTCCCGGCCACCGCCGCCCAGGGCCCACAGGAAAAGCAGCTGTGGTCCCACCCCGTGGACTTTTATCCCTTTTGATGGTACTGGGTCAGCCTCCAGGGTGGGGACATTAGAACATGTCCTTTGGTTCTGCCTATAGGACACCAGACATCTTTGAGAGAAGTGACCCATCCCATTGGAACAAACTCATATTTTCCACTTGCTGTCAGCCTCTTGCTGGATTGTAAAATGTGCAACAACTTTCATTTTCATTTTTCACTTGTCTCCTGGACTTCTGATGCCTCACATACCACGGCTTCTCAAATCTACACGGAGGGCCAATTTTATCCAAATCCAACATGTACCAGTCCTTTTTTATTTAATGTAAAAAAAAACAAATTATAAAAAAAAACCCTTAAATGCCAAGCAAATACAAACTCCGAGTTTTATTACTACATTCAACAGACACAAAAATGCTCTGTCATATTGCTATAAACATTTTTAAACACTTACTCTCTTCCCAGACCAGTGACAAACCGTCACCGGCCGGGCACCCGTCCACTGACTGCACACTCTAACCCCATCACCACCAAACTGGCTACCACTTTAGGAAAGGATTCTTCACATCCTGTGATCTAGGTAACAAGACAACGTTACATTTGTATAACACTTAACTTTTTATAGCACTCAAATCTTTTCCCGCACGTGACTCTCCAATAATATAATTCTTAGGCAACTGGGACCGCTTTTAAACAAACCCCATTTGTGAGACTTAGATCCTGGCAGAGATACTCAGTGATGTGGCCAGAGTGGTTAGCGGTGAAGCTGGAACCACTCACCTGAAGTGTTGTGATTCACAGCCCCGAGTTGTTCCCCACTCCTTAAGGGAGCCACGCAGGTGCTGATGAACTGGATGCTGATCTATGTGATGAGTCTAATCTCATCGACCTGGTCCACAAAGCATTGTAAGTGCTCAAACTGTAAAAGTCCCTTCCCACGTTTCTCAATCCCATATACTTGAAGGGAAAGCCCGTCAAATTGTCCAGAGCCCTGGGGCTAGGGATATTGTTCTTACATTGCATCCTTGTGTTGGTAGAAAAATTTCAAATGATCTATAGTTTTCAAAAAATAAAAAAAAAGATTACCAAAAGGGAGGGATGTATTAGAGTTGGGATTAACAGACACACATGACTATATATAAAATAGATAAACAATCAGGACCTACTGTACAGCACAGGGAACTATATTCAATTTCTTATAATAACATATAATGGAAAAGAATCTGAAAAGAAAAAATATATATGTATGTATATATATAACTGAATCACTTTGCTGTATACCTGAAACTAACATTGTAAATCACTACACTTCAATAAAAGTTTTTTAAAAATAGCAAATATCACACTGCAGCAATGTCACTGAAAACTCTCACCGAACTCTTCGAGAAGTGTAGCAAATTACTGAGGCTATGTGACCATGCCCAAGGTGGCACTGCTCACCCAGCTGTCTTTCTCAACCTGCAGGTATATTATACAAGAGCAAGTAAGTAGCCTTTCATGTGCCAAGTTTGCAAATTCAACTACAAAGAGATCTCAGAAATTTCAAACAAAATCTTTGCTCTTTATGCAGAAAGGGATACTTTTCTCTGTTTTCTACAGGAGGGGCCAGCGCTGGCGTTTGGCATGGGTGAGAGCAAAGCTAAGTGCTCCGGTCACCTAGGGCTTCCTCCATAGGGCTGCAAGGAAGCAGATGACCAGCCCAGGAAGGCAGCGTGGTGCGGGGATGTGGGTGCAGAGTCCGCGGGTCCTGGTTTGAATCCCATCCCTGCCAGCCCTAACTGGGTAAATGGGCCTTCAGTTTGCTGTGCCTAACAGAACAGTAATTATTAAACAAAGGTATAGGTAAATGGCTTAGCACATAAGTGCTGGAAAATACTTGTCGTTAGTAAATAAATTTTTAGAAAAGCAGATAGAGTTCACTTCCTCTACCAGGCTTCTGCCTGCATCTCTTCCAAAAGCCCCTTCTGAAAAGATTTTCGTTTTATTTTTGTCCCACACCAATTCCATAGTATTAAAATAGTGCCGGGAGGAGAGTGAAATCTACAGGAAACGGCAGTTAAAAGGGGAAGGAGTGAGAGTTGCACTGAAGTCTGCACCAGCCATTCGGTGCTCCGTAGACAGCCAGAGGGCTGACTAATGTCCACAACAGGGGTTCTTAATAAAACTGGAAATAAAGGTTTGCTTTATAGAACAATTTGGCAGAGCCCACCAATGCCCGCCCAACGAGGTAACACACAAGGAGGAGACGTAACACCTAGGACTCGGAGTGTCCCTGCCTTTTCTGGCTTTGTGATTCCTATCTTAACATTTTACTCTCTAACAAGGCAACTCAGAGGACAGGGAAATAGAATGGTCTTTAAGTTACTGGAAGCCCTACTGACATACGATTAGGACAATTCAGATTTCTTCTCTCTCTCTCTCTCTCTCTTTTTTTTTTTTTTTTTTTTGGCTTGAGTTGTTCCAGTTGGCTGTCTATACTGATCACAAGACTCTTGTTTCTTAGGGCTGTGTAGTTAAGCCAAGGAACTGAGTACAAACCAGGACAGGCTTTCAATCATACAGATGTTTCGCACCATGTTGCCTTTTCTGGCACCAAAAGAAACTTAGAGACTTCTTTTCAGATTACAAGACTGCATTTAAGTATTTTGGATAATTGCATTTCTTTTTCCTTTTACATTTAAATATTTAACAGCACGACGCTCAGGCCAGTCTTGGCCGGCATTTACATCTGAAGGTCAAAGGTGGGCCAACCTGAAAAGCCAAGTCACAGCAGCTTCTGAGCCTCTGAGGCAGGGGCAGAACCCCAACTTTTGGTTCTGATCTTCAGACACAATATGACACAGTTGATCAGGCTCTTCAAACTCTACCTTAAGACCAGTTTTATCACCATAGGACTGGGCTTTGAGTCTCTTTAATTAAACACATATTATTCAGTACTCCGTACAGTGCATCGGACCTGAGGATTCAAAGCCGATTAAGACCAACTCAGGCGAGGTCTGAAGAATATAATTCAGAGCTCACGCGACATCACCTAAGCCAGCCTCATCATTCTGTGGGTGCAGAATTCAGGCTTGGAGAGAGGAAACCCTCCCGGAGCCACACAGCTGCAAGTGGGAACCTTTAAAATCGTGCTTCTGAAGCAGGGAAATTCAAAAGTTTAAAATCACAGTTAAAATGTAGGCGCCATTACTTTGCAAGACGTGGTAGAAAAGAAAAATGGTGGAAAATAAGGGTAGTGTGTGCAGGTTCCCTCTGGGGCTTCGTTATGAAACCATTTCCCAGCTGGACACTGCACACTCAGAGGTCCGCGCTGTCTGCCCCGGGCCATCCCTTCACATAAACTGCCTGTGGGGTCTCCAGCCTGTCCCCCTGGTTCTGAAGGCAGAGTCAAGGCCACGATGAGCTTCAGCATGTCCTCAGCTCTATTCTAGGGAAGTCAGATACTTAGCTCAGAGTAATGAAGACCAGGTTTTCATGCTGAAGATTTCTGTACTCTAAGGAGCTATCAAGACAGACTGGCATGCAGACATGTGTATTTCAAAACCTACCTTATATTTATGCAATGTGCATGCTAATTATATGAAAAAGATCACACTAGTGAAGTCACTTCCTTTATGAAGACTTTCTGACACCCTGTCCCCCAAATTGGAAAAGGAACCTGTTCCGATGGTGCCTTGATTGGGCTCAGTTACGCATCGGTCTCCACCATGAAGTCATGGTCTGCTTGAGTCTGCCACCCAGTAGGTTCTCAATATGTTTCTTGCATAAAGTAAATAAAAGATATTTTGAGATCCCAGTCCACTGTGGGGTGACTTCCCAGAAGAGGAAAGCTGAGGTTTATTTTAAGAAATGGAAATGATTTGGTGGAAGGAGGCACATTTCTTCCTTGGTTCCTTCACGACGCCGAGAAAGCAGGAGCAGGGCTTGGGGCAGGGGTGGTGGGAAGGGCGTAAGGGAGAGGAAAGGCACTCGTGGCTCCTGTGATTCTTCCAAGATTGGAAGGAAGTTCTCAGAGGAAGGCGCACTCTGCCAAGGTCAAGGGTGAAAACAGGGAAGACAGTTCTGACCTTCGACACAAATTCCCTTGACCGTCAAGCCATATGTTCTGCATACAAGACACCTTTGAACTGACCTTGGGAAATCACTTCCATCTGGAAGCCAGGGTGAGTCACAGGAAGGCAAGATGCAATTTTTCCAGCTTGCAATTGGCCTGAACTGTTGCATCCACATTCTGACCCTTATGAAACACGATTGCCCAAGAACACTGATGGATGATTGGTAAATCAAAGCGTGTGGCTCTAATTCCCTTCCAATGCACACAGTTAGACAGAAAGAGAAGTCACAGTTGAACATAACCGACGGTTTAACTTAGGGAGGACGGCTGACTCTCAGAAGCTCTGGGCACTTGGTCAGCTCAGTAGCTGTGCAAGGGTGTGGGAGGGTAGTGGCTGGGTGGAGAGGGTTCGTGCGCAATATTCTGGGCTTTGTCCCAGGAGAGCCATCTGATATTGACACCTGAACTTTGTGACATAGCCGGGTCCTGCTCCACTGGCTTCTATACAAAAAACACGATGCACACTAGCTGGGGTAAAAGCAGTCACCATAGAGACCCCAGGACTTCGGTTTGCAAAGTAAAAGTGATCTTTACGACTACGTTTTGTTATCAGTGCACTTCCTGGGGAGTTTCTTTTTCTCCTGAACTTTATCATCCCTTTTGTTCCTTTGCCCTGTGGAATTTGGCAAGAGAAAATTTTAAAATCAGATTGAAAATATTACCTTCCCAGCTAAAGAGCTAAAACAGGAGGGCCTGATTTATTCAAACCATATTTGTTGAAGACACATTGAACTCTAAATGGAGAAACTGCTTAAAGGTCAAGTTTTGTCTTGGATACTCCAAAAGAGTTGCTAAGCATTTTGTCCCCCCATGGAGGCTGGGTTGACACCAGGAGGTGTTATTTGTGTTATTTTCCCATAACCATTTCTCCACCTCTCAGTAACGACACGAGAATTATGTCTATAAAGAGCAAGCATGTCCTTATGTGGGCATGATCGCAGCTGTGGCCAGCGCAGTCACGGTAGCAGGAATAGACTGGTCGCTTCAGCGCACTGGCCTGAGAACACAGAGGACATTAAGAGCATGAGACTGGGCGCCAGACAGAACCAGGTTCCAATTCCTCCTCTGCCATTTGTATTTGCTGCATGACCCTGGGCGAGTTCCTTAACCAGCGTCTGCTACAGTTTCCTCAACTCTGAAATGAGAACCAGAATGCCTGTCGCTCCAACTGCAAGGATTCAATGAAATAATGCACACAAAGCATCTGGTATCAGCCCTTAATAAACTAAAATCCAAAATCAAATCAATGTCTAACAACTCTTTACCCTAATGGCAAGGAGGACAAATTATCTTTGTGTGGTCAGTGGAGTTGCCAACAAATACGTGCGTATGCGTGCACACACAGTCAGCTGCATACATCTATTTTTAGAAGCAGTTCTTCAAATACAAGTGCAACCGCTAATGTTTGTAATTAAATAGTATTGAATTAATTGGCTGATATGTTCCTAATAGAATGATAAGGACAAGTGAAACAGACCCTGTCCTTGTCCTTCCAATCTAAAACAGATGACACTGACTTGGACAAATATTAAGTGCACGCGTTCAGCTGCAACAATTTTAGAGAAATCTAGAAAGCTAGGGAGTAGCACCAGGCAGAAATGTCAAAGTCTAATGCATTAGGGGAAAAAAGGCAAAATTAAATGAGTCTAAAGGAAGAATCCAGAGGAAAGGAAGTGGGGAAGAGAGGAGCGCAAAAGCAAGCAGACCGAGCGGACGCCTCCTCCGGCATCATGCACCTGCTCCCATCTCAGAGGACAACGGCCACAAGCAGCTCCCCTCACCGCCCATACACCAGGTCCCCAAAAGTCTGACCCCTTTCCTCGTGCTCCCTTTCTCATTCCATCCCAACCAGAAAGGCATCTGGTTTTCACAGCTACCCTCTTCTTCTAATCCTCTCAACCAATCCCTGAAAATTCTCTCTTCTTTTGTATCCATCTTCCTTCTCTTGGGGAAAGAAATTTGACCAGAAAGCCCTTGGTGGTGACCGTTCAATCTCCTTCATCCTTTTCCCGTCTCTTGGCAGCTGGTTCTGCTCCCCTGCTCCAGGTTCTCCATCCCCCACATCCTACTTAACAAGCCCCCATCCCACCACTCTCTTGAAACAGTTCTTGGTCCCTGAATGCCTACGCTTGTTTCAGAGAAAGCTGGTGGCTTTCCTATTTAACTACATCTCTCCCTCCCTCCTCCATTGAGTTTGATAGGTCACAAATGACATCAGATTATTAAACACAACTTTTTCTTTTCTGGTTCTCTTGCTCCTTGACGTCTTTGCAGCATTTGACATTGGCACTGCTCCCTCCTAACTGACATTTTTTCCTCATTTTGTTGCCAGGATTTTATGCTATGCTGTCTCCTGCTTTCCCAAAACCTTGTTCTCTCAACTCCATACATGCCCTAAATTCACCCCTAGAGAGATGACCCATTGACTTAAAATCACCATGTCCCCATTCCCATCCCAAGAGCTCTGCCATCACCAAAATGCTGCTATTTGCTACTGATCTCTAGATCAGTCCTGTCCACTTGAACATCCTGCAATGATGGAAACTGTTCTAGACCTGCCACAGTCCAATATGGTAGCCATTAGCCATATGTCACTAATGAGCACTTGAAATGTGGTAAGCCTGAATGAGGAACTAAGTTTTTAACGTTGCCTAATTCCAATGAATTCTGACTTAACTTGAATTCACCACATGTGGCTGGAGTCTACCACAGTGAACAGGGCAGTTCTAGACAGTTTCACTTGAACACCATGATCTCAGGCACGATCAAAACGGAGGACCTTCCAGAATGTACTCCTCCTCCCAGCACCTCTGTCCTTAGCACCACAACTCCACTCCACACTCAAAGCTCAAACACTACCTTTCATTTATCTTACTCTGATTCTTCATAAGCAGTCTCTGATTCCCACTGGCTGGACCTTGAAATATCACTACTTCCTGTGCCATCCTTTGTGTTTCACGGCCACACCTCTGTTCAGGTTCTCATTCAAACCTAAACAATCAGCCTGGGTCTTGCCCCCCACTACTGGTCTAACCTTACTCTAACACCGCTCTGCCATGTTGCTCGCCTGCCCTAACCTCCATCCCCTGGTGCTGCCCCAGGTTCTCTTACTTCAAGACCAAAATCCTCACCTGGTTTTCAAAAAGACACCCAGGAAAATGTTGTCCCACCAAACCCAGTGGTCTCTGCCTGTCCCCCGCATGCATTCACACTGCACACATACACACTCACCGTCCTCTCCGGGGGGATGATCTGACTAGCCCATGGACATGCCATGCTCGCTCTTGCCTTGAAGCTTGGCTTTTCAAATCCTACCCCTCAAGACCCAACTGAAGACTCTCCTTCCACTGAGATTTCCATGACCACTAAAGCCCTGCCTGGCATGTCTTGCCTCTGAATCCTAGACCTTGATCTGCAAACTATTGTATCATGGGCGTTGGTCCTTTTCTCCCCAATTAGACTTGAAGGCAGTGGGTCGTGTTCTTCAGGATGCCCCATAAGACTTAGCTCAGAGCTGAGCACACAGTAGATGCTGAGTGCTTCATAAACATTTCTGATTAATCAGCAAGTTCAGAGAAGAATTGGACATGAAAACATCTGGGAACTCAGTGAACATTTGACTCACATTGCTAATAATTTACTCCCTGTTCCCTCTCATTTTCTGCCTATCCCTCTACTTGTCCTGGCTTTTTCCAGCTTCAGTTCCTCTCATGTAACTCCTTCTTCCCTTCATCTAGAAAATTATACGAGCTAATCATGACAGGGTGAGGGCTGACAGACAGTGTAGGACTTGCTGTTTTCTCCTGGGGATGGTGGCCATGACGAATCCCTTGTCTGCCATACGATCAACATGGTTCTATTGAAGAAGTTAACATGCTATAGAGGGACAATCACGATGGACCTTCTGTCACTAGCTTGGTGGCACTGGATAAACTATTTAACCCTGATGAGTCTTATTTTTTGGGCAAATAAAACAAGAATAAAAATGCCTCTTCCCAACTTTATAGGGAATCTATGGCGCTAAGTACAATAACATTTGAATAATGGGCTGAGGATATAGGATTGGGTGTACCAGAGGCAAAATGCATGCACCCTATGGATGGCCGAAGTATTTTCACTTTAAAGAATGTCCCAGAAGGGCAATATTTAAACCAAAATAACCCATAAAGATGCAAAATTCCAGACTGTGTAAACGAATCTGAAGGAAGAGAATCATCTGCAAATCACAGACAGCCCAGGAGGGTGGCAGAGGGGCACGAGGAGGTGAGAGGGAATCTGAGCAGGTCTGCTGCCTTTCAGGAGCGATGAGGCAGAACAGAACTGGGAAAGGGAAAGGGAAAGGGAAAGGAGCAGTCCCCACGCAGAAGCCAGACGTCATCTTCATCAGGAGACATCATCTTCGGTTTCCCTCCCACCGGAGCTAAGCAGGACCTTGAACTTGTGGCAGAGTTTTCCTTTCAAGATTTGCTTGACTTATAAAAAGAGGATCAGAAAAACTACTCCCAACTTTTGACTATCAGGGTCACTTAATTATTTTTCCCCGCAGGTATGTTTTGGAATTCAGGATTTTTTAGATTTTATGAAAGTAACATGGGTCATATACTATACATTGCATAACACCACCAGAGAAGTGGGGGGCAGCACCCCACAATCAAACTCACAAATCTTTTTTAAGATAAATATAAAATATAAAATCTAGAAAAAATATAAATATACAAAATTATTAAAATATAGGTTTTACATCTATTATCTCTATATCCTGAAATCTACATTCTTATAGAGCTCATAGAAGCTACAGATTCATGTGAGTTCAGATTGGGTTCAGTGCCAAGTGAGTTCTGATCAAGTCAGATTTTGGCCCCAAGTTAGTAATTTCCATCTTCAGAGTTTCTGAACTTAGGAATTCCAAAGGAATCATGTACCTGCATTATTCTATGTCATTTTTTTTTTTTAAGAGTGGTATTTTTTAAAGCCTCCATTAAGCTTTAGGAAATGTAGAAACTAGTGGGTAGTGATTTCAAAAGTACTACAAAGCTACAGTAATCAAATCAGTGAGGTACTGGCATAAGATTAACAGACATAAGGAATATGGAAGAGAGAGTTCAGAAATGACCCATATATCTGCAGTCAATTGAATTTCTACAAGGGTGCCAAGACCATTCAATGAGGCGAAGAAGTGGTGCTGGAACAACCAGATTTCTGATGCAGAAGAATCCAGTTCAAACCTTACCTCACACCATACATCAAACTTAACTCAAACTGGATCAAAAGCCTGACTGTAAGAGCTAAGACAATGAACTCTTAGAAGAAAGGTTTAGGCTAAGTCTCTGTGACCTGGGGTCAGGCAATGATTTCTTAGATAAGGCACCAAAAACACAAGCAACAAAAGAAAAAGTAGGTAAATTGGACTTCATAAAAATTACACATTTATACATCAGAGGACACTGTTAAGAAAGTGAAAGGACAACCCACGGAATGAGAGAACATATTTGTCATATAAGGTTCTAGAATCCTAAATATAAGAAGAACTCCTACAACTCAACAATAAAAAGACAAACTGCCTAATTTAAAAATGAGCAAGGACTTGAACAGACATTACGCCAAAGAAGATACACAAATGGCCAACAAGCACAAGAAGAGATATTCTTCATTCATCATTAGGGAAATGCAAATCAAAACCACGAGGTACTACTTTATGTCCACTAGGATGGTTATAATTAAATGGAAAAAAAGGGGGAGATAAGGATTGGTGAGTATGTGGAACCTTCATACATTGCTGGTAGGTACGTAAACTGGGGTGGCTGATGTGAAAAACGGTTTGCTGGTTTCTCAGTAAGTTACACACAGTCATACCGTATGACTCAGCAATTCCCCCCCTTAGGTTTAGATTGAAAAAAACTGAAAACAGACATTCAAACAAAAACTTTTACCTGAATATATATAGTAGCCCAATTCACAATAGCTAAAAGGTAGAAACAGCTCAAATGTCCTTCAGCTGATGCACGGATAAGTGAAATATAGTATACCCACACAAAGAAATATTATTCAGTCGTAAAACAGGATTACATTTCTGAGCCATGCCACCCACGGCTGAGGCTTGAAAACATTACGCTGAGTGAAAGAAGCCGACAGAAAAGGCCACCTACCGTATGATTTCATTTACATGCATGATCAGGAATCGGCAAACGCATACGGACAAAAGCAGTTTCATGGTTGCCGAGGGGGCTTGGGAAGGGGGAACTGGAGACTGACCGCCAATGGGAAAGTGGGACTAGGGTTTCACTGAGGGGTGAAGAAGTGATTTGGAAGTAGACAGTGGTGACGATTGCACAACTTTGCTAATGTACCAAATGCTACTGAATTGCATGCTTTAAAATGGCTAAAATGGTGAATTTTAGACTAGGTAAATTTTACCAAGATAAAAAAAATAGTGGGTAGACAATTATTACCTTTTTAGGGAACTTGAGGCATCTGGAGACCCGTTTTTTTGTTTGTTTGGTTTTGGTTTTGGTTTTTTTGGAATCACTAGTCAAGATGTTGGAAACACAGTTAAAAAAAAAAGTCTGAATCTCAATCAAAATTGGTGATTTTGCTTTAAATGTGATGTTTCTAAAGATTGTGATTGATTTTAAGAATTCTTATACTATAAACTACAGTTTATCCATCTCGGCCGTGTTGTCGTTTTGGGCTGGATTCTTTGCTGTGTGGGGCTGTCCTGCATGCTGTTGTGCGTCTAGCAGTGTCCGGGCCGCCATCCAGTAGATGCCAGTAGCATTTCCCACTCCAACTGTGACATCGTGATAACCAAAAATGTCTCTACATATTGCCAAATGTGCCCTGGGGTCAAAATCGCCCTGGTTGAGAACTACTGCCATGACTTCTTTAGGAATGGCTTGTTATTCTGGGATTTCATCCTCTCCTAGAGTTTCCATTAAAAAAAAAAATCCATTTCTGAGACTCCCGTTTAGTTATCTCTTAATGACAACAAAACCAGGTTATAAAGCAACACGCCTGCAGGTGGCAGGTAACCTGCAAAAACATTTCTCATGGTCAGGGATCCAACTATTTGACCAACTTGTAAATAGCAGGTTTCTCACTGGCAACTCGGTGCCTGGCAATGAGCTAAATGCGGAGAGCACATAAAAAAAAAGAAAGAAAGAAAGTTAGTGTGCAATGTTCCCTTTTCAAACCCTTTTTGGGCAAAGACTACTGCTCTGCCAGCATTCCAGAATAATGACAGCTGATGTGCCCTTTGTCAGCTTTCCCTCCTTCTCCTTTGAAAATGCAAACCCAACTCCTTCCAGAACTTCTTCTGATACCGTTTACTGAGTCTGGAGTCAGATACCGTCAGCACAGACAGGAAGCCTTGCTGCGGACCCCCCAGCCCCGCTGCGGCAGGAAGGCCAGGGCTGAGTGTCCAGGACTTAGGGCTCCCTGGCTGCTTCCACAGGCGCAGGGCCATCGTTATCCATTTTATGTCTTGGGCTTCTGAGCAAGGTTTCATGGGAACGGGGACTTCTGAAGCTGAGAAGTTTGAAAGCTACTGGTCCCCCACAAGCCCCTTTTTCTGCGGATGAGGAGATGGAACCCAGGGCTTTTGACTCATAGCCGGAGCCCTTCCCTCTATTCCAGCCAGAGAGTTCCAGTAAGATGTCGCTTCCTCTCTGACGCATCTTGGTTTCTACTTCTCTACATGAGCACAGTGACTTCTATCTTTCTTTTTGTTTTAACACTTTTATTGTGGTATAATTTTTGTATAGTAAACTACACAGATTTCAGACATACAATTTGATGAATTTTGATAGATGTCTACACCTATGAAACCACCACCACAATCAAGATAGCTGGCGGGGAGGTTATAGCTCAATTGGTAGAGTGCATGCCTAGCATGCCTGAGGTTCTGGGTTCAATCCCCAGCACCTCCATTGAAAAAGCAAATAAATAAATAAACCTAATTACCTCCCCCTTGCAAAGAAAAAAAAACCCAAAAAACCCAAAATTAAAAGAAAAAATAGATGGCTAGCATTTCCCTCACTCTCCAAGAGGTATAAATTTCAAACTCCTGATTTATCTGTTCCCACCCCCTTTACCCACTGGTAACCAGAAGTTTGTTCTCTTATGTTTGTGAGTCTGTTTCTGTTTTGTAGATAAATATATTTGTGGCTTTTTTTTTTTTTTTTAGATTCCACATATAAGCGATATTATGTGGTATTTTTCTTTCTTTTTCTGGCTTCAGCGACTTGTATCTTACAGACTTGTTCGAGGAATTAAATTAGACACAAAAGGTGACTTGCAAGCACCACTGCTATGGACTGACGTTTGTATTCCCCCCTCCGCCCAAATTCATCTGTTGAAGCCTTAACCCTGTGATGGTATTTGGAGGTGTGACCTTTGGGAGGTAATTAGGTTTAGATGGGGTCGTGAGGGTGGAGTCCCCACAATGAGATCAGTGTTCTTATAAGGAGAGGAGGGGACCAGAGCTCCTCTCTCTCTCTGCTGGGTGAGGACAGAGCAAGAAACCGGCCGTCTGTGAACCAGAAAGAGAGTCCTCACAAGAACCTGACCATACTGCATCCTCATCTTCCCAGCCTCCAAAAGTGTAAGAAATAAATGTGTGCTGTTTAAGACACCTGGTCTGTGATGCTCTGTTACAGCAGCCTGAACTGACAAGCACAACCACCTCTCCCACCCTACACTTGGACTTCTTTGATTTTTTCCTAGAAAGAGACTTAAACTCTTCACACAATTTCATCTCATCCTCCTGTGATCAAGAGAACGCTCAGCCCGCTGACCCGCACAGGGACTTGCCACGCTCTGACCCTGTATGTATCTTCCTTTAATGGCTTTGCCTTGAACCACAAACTTCCAGGAAACCAAAGGAAAAGACCACACGTCAGGTTGCTCTCATGCCTGCTTCACACTCTGATATCAACGTGAGAAGGTACCAGGGCTGAGGCACTGATGTGTGGATCGAACTGAACTTCCTCACCCTTCTCCTAAAATCTTAATAAATCCAAAAGAATATGCGTATAGGTGAAATTTTACATCACTATTAAAAACACGAGGGAAGGGCCATATCTGTAAGCCAGAACTTTTGACAGATTTCCAGAAATGACAGTGTGGTCACCACCAGCCTGAATGAAGAACTGATGAGTCCTCGGTTTACCTCAAGGAAAGGGGGTGAAGGGATGATGTCTCCCAGGTGCTGCCGGGTGACACCCCCCAGGGCCTTGGTGTAATGGATGCTGGAGACACAGGCTGATTCAAGGGTGGCTTTTCAAGGATGAATCTCAACTTCCAACTGCATTTGAGTGCCTGAGGAGATCACTGCTGCTGATGTCCATGCAGGGGGAACAGCCCCTCAGTTTTCCCATCAAGAAGAGCAACAAGTAAGAGGAGGGTCTCGGGGACTTGGCTCCCAGGGGGGCCTATCATGTCCCCTGGAAGAGAGGCCACAGCACCACTGTGTCAACCAAACAGGACAAGGACACTCTGCTGTGCAAAAGTGAATCCTTGGCTTTCTAGCTCCTTCTCTGCTCCCTGTGGAGGAACAGATCTACGCTCTGGCAAATTGAAACTACAACAAAGATAATTCTCTTCCTTCTCCCCTGAATCTGAGTTTGAATGATGTGGACAGGGACCCAACCAGTTCTAAACAGAGTCCATTTCCAAGTTTATTCCTGCTTCACCCTCGGTGAGGCTGAAGAGAAAGAGAATTACTGCTCATGTGAAAAGATTTAGCTGTTTGGTAGACGGGATCGATCTGGGGGAATGTGAGCAGAACCCTACTTTTAAAACAGTGGTCTGGAAGAAAAATCTCTAGCTTGTACTGAAATGAGACTTGAGGAGCTACTGGGTTTATAGGTTGAGTGTAGGTAATAAGGAGGTGGGACAATGTGCCAGTAACATGGAGTGGAGTGGAGGGAAAATGGTGGAGGCAGTTTGTTACTAAGGCTAACGGGGTGAAATGGAACACCAGCTTGAGAACCTCGAACGAATGCCAGAAGGAAATAGTGAGAGGATGACTAATAGGAGAAAAAAAGCAAAAAAAAAGAGGGGAAAAACAGAAACAGACTCGCAGACTTAGTAAACAATCTTATAGTTACTGGGGAAAAGGGGTGGGAAGGGATAAATTTGGAAGTTTGAGATTTACAAATGTTAGCCACTATATATAAAAATTGAATTTAAAAGTTTCTTCTGTATAGCACAGGGAACTATGTTCAATATCTTGTAATAACCTTTAATAGAAGAATGAAAACGAATATATATCTGTAGATGCATGACTGGGACACTGTTCTGTACACCAGAGATTGACACATTGTAATCGACTGTACTTCAGTAAAAAAAGAACAAAGAAAAGAAAAGAGGGGAAGACACAGGAGGCCCAAAACACAATTAACATGAATACCAAGAGAAAGAGAAGAAGAAATGATCACCGAAGGATGTGTGTCTTTAGCTTCAGGAGAAAAAATGTGCACAGGGAATAGCAATGAAAAAGTTACTGCCAAGCCAGAAAATTTTCAAAGAAGACATTTTTAAAAATTTAATTGGGAAAAAATTCTATAAACATCTTGGTTAGACGATAAACACATAAATAAAGAATACCTGACAAAAGAAAATAATCAGGTTGGCCTCAAGTCATTTATAAAGCACTAAAAACCAAGAGACAGAGGAGTAATGACAACAGTATTTTGAAATTAAAAAAAAAAATGTAACTCAAGTTCTATACTCAGATAAGTTGCCTTTCACGTGTTTAGGCTCAGGTACACATGAACTTAAACATGCGTTTTGCTTATGTCTTTATTGATAAAATTTTATTTGGCATTATGCTCTTCTTTAATACGGTAGTATTTTAAATGGGGGGGGGGGCTGTGCGGTCTCCATGGCAACCACTCAACTCTGCCCCTGTAGCAGGGAAGCCACCATGGATGATTTGCAAGCAAGTGGGCATGGGTGGGTTCCGATAAAACTTTATTTACAAAAACAGGCCACAGTCTGCTGGCCGCTGTTCCACATAGAGATAAAGCAAAATCCAGAGCTCACGAGTGAGTAAATCACAGTATATAATGAGAGGGTTATTTGTATTACTAAACTAAATCAGAAAGTTATGAAAGACAGGACAGGTAATATAAACATTTAGTAGCAATAATCTAGATATAAAACAAAATTTTATTAACCCAAAGATGTAGATTTTAGGAAAGAGAAAATGGGAGTGTGAGAAACTTCCTCCCTTACATGGGCAAAATTGGGTGATACACGCAGTTGTTTAAGAGAGAAATGAAGGTTAAAAAAAAAAGTTTGAAAAGCTCCAAGATAATCTCTAGTAGAATTAAAAATAGGAGACCACCTTTCCAAAATATTGCAGAATTTTTCAAAAGCAAAAAATAAAATGATTCAGTTTGCAAGAGGCAGAAAACAAAGAAAGAGAAACAAACATAGCCAGAAAGCATAAAACCAGGAGATAAAAATCCATCCAGATGTATCTGTTACAATCAACGGAAATTAGTTAAATCTTTACTAAAAGACAAATGGCCAGATTAGAAACACAGACTCTAAAAAACCGTTTGATACAAGATACACAGGCCGATGTACAGAAAGATGGGGAAAGGTATGTTGGCAAATGCAAACAAAAATATAGTAGAGGTTACAACATTAATGTTTTAAATGTACATATCAAGGAAAAATAAATAAGACAAAAAGTCTCCCTTTAAAGAACGATACTATTGACTTAATCTTTCAAGTATCATGCAACTGCCTCAACATATACAAAACAAAATCTGTTAAAAAATGAGAAATAATTGGAAGAATTTTTTCCCAGTAGCAGTAGGAAGGTTTACCACACCTCTCTTGATATTTGACAAGTAGGGTAGATGATGGATAAAGGTAAAGATAATGAATAATGGATAAAGAAAATCTTAACAGCATCACTGATAATGTTTAATTAATATATTTCTATTAAACATGAAATCTATCAAAAGTGCTAATTATTGACCATAAATCATCATTTTAAAAAAACCTTCACTACATCTCACAAGCTAGAAAGTATTTAGTTCACATTGACCCCAGTGCAGCAAATTTGAAATTAGTTTTTAAATGTGGGGGATAAAAATACCAATTATTTTCAAATTAACAAGTAACAGCAATACAACGAATCCTTTTCTGTCCACAGAGGACAAAGGAGCCATTAAAAGACGGAAAACAGAACGGCTGGATGAGAGCACTGCTGAGCGAAGCGTCAGGTAAGGAACTCAAGTTGGCTTAGAGGACAAGGTAGAAGTTTGGTGAACTGTCATCTCAGATAAGAAAAAAATGGAAAACACGCGAACCAGACGTTCTGCTCAAGTTAATGTAAAGGGACAAAATGTAACCAGAAAAATAAAAGACATTTCCCGAGATTAAGTTAACGCACAGGAAAACAGATGAAAACAATACAAATAAATCCAGGATATGGGTTCTTTTAAAAAAAACTCATAAAATAGACAATTGTCCAAAGCACTTCAGTGAAGACAAAAAGAAAGAAAACACAAGTATATGATGTGGGAAATGAGAAAGACAGAAAAGAAATGGAACAATTACAGACTTTCATGTTGAATTCTGTGCTGAAATGTTAAACCTCAGTGAGAAAGAAAATGGAAAATAAGAAAAACAAAGATTATCAAATCCGACAATCAGAATAAACCACTATTCAGGAAGAAATAGAAACTAGTCTCCAAGATTTGCACCATAAAAGGAGCCGGGCCCAAATGTTTTATGGGCAAGTTTTTTCAAAACTTCAAGGAACACATAATTCTTATGCTATTTAAATTGCTACAGATTGCAGAAAAAATGGAAAGTGTCACAATTTGTTTTATAAAGGTAACATAAACTTGAAGCCAAAATGCAACAAAAACAGCACTATAAACTAAAATAGTATACACATTTCACGTAGATATATAGATGCAAAACAGAGATAAAATATTTAGTATAAATGCAGTGACATAAAAAAGAATAATGCCACTGATCAGAGATAGAATTTCATCCAAGAATACATGGATAGAGTAATACTAGGAAATAAAATGTATCAAATCTATGTCCATGAAAAAAGATTATATTGATGGCTATTAAAAGGCAGCATTTGATAAAATTAAACATTCGTTTTTGATAAAATTGTTCTATAAACTACGGAAAGATACCACCTTGATATAATGAAGGTTATTGACCTAAAAACCAATAATCAGTGTCTTAGCTAATGTTAAAATACCAAAGCTGCATTTCCCAACTTCACTGTAATAACCATTTTTCCAGGACACGTTAGCAAGTGTGATTAAAAGTAAAGTGTAAATGATAGTTCAAAAGTAGTTTGGGAAGTAAATGGAGAAACAGGCTATTATTTTTTCTTTTATTGAAGAATAGTTGATGAACATACGTCATTTTTCTCAGTAGGAAGTCTCACTGTGATAAAGATGTCACTTTTCAAATTAATCTACACATATTAAAAATGTATGATTAACAAGGGATTTTTGTGTGTGTATGGGTGTGTGTGTTTGTGGTGGTGTGGGTGGCTTAGGGGATGTAACTTGACAAAATGAGCCCAGACTTTTCCTGGAATATTTCCAGAATAAACGTGTAAAGACTGACCAGATACTTTGGAAAAAGAATATTCACTCAGAGGCCTTAACCCATATTAAAATGTATTATGAAAACCACAGTAATGACGGTAACTTGGCACCAATACTTGAGTAGAGAGACTGATAAATGTTAACAGAAGTGGGGGTCTCAAACTAGACTCAAGATTCTTTCTAATATAACAAAGATGGTTTTCCAAATAAGACAGGAAAGGATATATTATTCAATAAATCTTTTAAGAATATCTATCTGGCTAACCATTTCAATATAAATACAGTTAGACATTACTTACCAAAATACAAAAATAAATTCCAGGTGGATTACAAATGATGCTCTAAAGAACTAGGAGAAAATAGAGGTTATCTGACTCACACTGGTGGGGAGGGGCGGATAAGATCTCTCCAAGCATCCCTGAGAAGGTACAATCCATTAAGAAACAGATGAAAATACACGACTACCTAAAAATTTTAAATGTCCACGTATTTGGAAAAACCGCAAAAATAATACAATGAAAAAAAAAAAGAGAAAACCTCAGTGGGAAAAATAGTTGCTAAATATGTATAAGGATTGTAACACTGTTAAATACTCTTCATCTTTATTCCCTTTTTAGTAAACCTCTCTCTCTTTCTGTCTGCAATCATGTACCATTGATATTCCATAGAAGATGGAAGCCACCCAGGGAAGGAGGAAGACATGGTTCAGAGGAAGGTCAGAAAAAGGAAGGGGATGTCTTCTGCATCCATCTTCCACAGGTGGACTGTGGAGAAAAGTGGGGAAGGAGTTAGAGACAGGAGGCAGCCAGGTGTTTGTTCTGAGCTCCCCTCTCAAACGGACCGCAGAGGTATTTAAAGAGATAAAGGTGGAAGTGAAGGTTCTTTTCCCCACTTTCCATTCTGGGCATCCGGAAGACAGCACAGGGCACCACCATACATATTAAAGTGACAGCCAGCCTGCCTGGGCAGAGAGCAAGCCAGGGTTGGCAAGCCTGGGTGGTTGGCATGGTGTGTGCTGTGGGAGGAACCCACAGGGCTCTCCATGCCTTGAGACAGGGATGAAACATGGCTGAGGGTTTAGCTCAGGAGCCTGTGAAAGGTGATCACATGGTGGACAAAGTGACTCCCTGGTCAATGGTAACAGAGCAAGTGTCACCCCAGCCAGGAACCAAATGGAGTCCCAGACAGACCCTGAGGGCCTGTAGTCGCAGTGAGGACTGAGTGGGGCTGGGCCATCAGGTCCACGGGAGAGCAGCCTCAGACTCACCGAGACACAACTGCATGATGACTGAGGACTGGCGCCTGGGGACCGGTCACTAGACTAAACCAGCATCCCCAGTGCAGGAAACTAAAAACCACAATGAAAGGTCAACTGAGGGCCTGATAATTTCCTATCTCCCCCACCCCGTCCCAATAACCATGCAGTTATGTGAGCCCTGGGCTGATTAACAACTTAGCAGGCAAATCTGAAAGTCTGAGTGAGCCAACAGAGGCTGGGTATATAAAGATGCTGCTTACTTGATTGGATCTGACTGAACTTAATGGATTTAACTATAAAAGTGTGTGTGTCTGTGTGTGTGTGTGTGTGTTTCCATGGGAGTTCATGAAAAAGATCACATCAGTTTTTGAAAAATAAAGAAGCTACATTTTCTCAGCACGTCCGAATAGAGCATGAGAAAACTGGCTACCCAGGCTATACCGTAATAAGTGATTAATATGTTTAATATATATGACAATCTCACAAACAGAAAAGAAATAAAAATCACTGACTTAATAAAAAGTGGCCAAAGGGCACAGATGAGCCATTTCACATCACAAAAGTTGAAATATAAATAACTAATAAAAATATGGGGAGACACTTTCAAATGGTACAGAAATAATGCAATTCGAAGATGAGAAGCCACTATGTGAGAGTCCAGCTGGAAAACCAAGCAGAGGGGCTAAAAGACAGTGAACCTGCCCAACGAGGAAAATGTTTTAGAGCAATGTTCTCACATCCAAACCTGAAACCACGAAGTAACAAAACAGAGCAATGTCATTAAGTGTTGTCTCCTTCCCAGATATGACTTGCCTGCCTGCAGCCTGGTTTGAAAGAGGTGGCTATTGTTCAAAGCTCTGTTAGAACTCGTCTTCTGAGCCTGCAACACATTCTTTTGAATATGACAGTAAATCTCCATTGACAGATCCGTCTTGTGGAAAGAGCTAAAATTCATTTAAAGCCAAGTCTGGTTATACTATTTGTGACCACAGAAAGGTCTTCTTGTAAATCTGCTCTGGAGGCAACAACAGGAGAGGCATCTGAGAACTATGTGGCTGCTCATGGAAATAAATATTTTCAAGTGTGAGGAAAAAGAACCCTCCTTGGCAGGCTCTCGCTCACCTGTCCTGCGTAAAGGTCTGCCAGCCGGTCTACCTGCCGTCTTCTTTTCACTAAGCCTTTGACAGTTTGAATTACAGACTCGATCATGTCATCCCTGTCCCTGATCATCTTCAGACAAAGACATAAACTCATAAAAGGTCTCTAACAGCTCATTTGGTCTAGACCCATTCTTTCAGGCTCCACTGGACACCAGTTTTCTATCAGCCTTTCAGCCCTGGTCATACTGGCCTTCTGGAAAACCCTCATGAACATCAGGCCAGCGCTGTGAGAGCCTTTACCCATCCCTCCCTTCCCTGTTTAGCCAACGAAGAATTCCTCCTTCTACAGATTCTCCTACAACAGTCAATCTCTCCTTCCCAGCAAGCCTTTTCTGCCCGGGGTCACCCTTATCCACAGCATACATTTTCAAGGTACCACTCCACCCTCTTCATTGTACACAGTTTTTTTTATGTGGTTATCTGATTAACGTCTATCTCCCCGTGGAGATTAGAAGCCTGCAGGAAGGCAAGGACCCAGACCGTTTTGACATGGTGCATAAAGCCCAGCACATGGGAAGTTTTCAATAAATAACTGGAGGCTAAGAAAAACACTATTCGATATGCTTGTGAGGTCGATGTTCTGCAAGATGGCCACAGGAATCCCCTCGTTTCTTTATGGATCTGCTGCTTGTCCATCAGGAGATGAGTCTATTTCCCTCCGCCTTGAACCCATACGGGCCTCGTGACTTGCTTTTACTGCAGAATGAGGCAGCAGTGACACTGGGCCAGGCCTGGGCCCAGCTCTTCAAAAGCCTGACAGCTTCTGCCCTGGCTCTCCTGGGGAGAACTGCGTGTACAAGGCAGGAGAGCTGGTCTCGGCCAGGGGAGGAAGAGAGACCCCCAATTCTGATGTCCAGCCCCCGACAGCCGGATGAACCGGCCCTTGACTTATCCCTGACCCCACTGAGTCACCAACCGTAACACAATCGTTGTCGTAAGTTACTATGTTTTGAGATGATTTGTGATGCAGCAAGGGTAACCAAGTTAACTGATCTCTCATCTTAGACTCATAGCAGCTCCTGGGTTCTCTCCACACCATCATCTCTAAGAGGGCAGTCTTTTCCATAAGAATCAGGGGCCTGACCCTTGTGTACCTGCAGCAGGGCCACCCAATCTCTCATCGTCCTGGGCGTCCACAGGAGTTGAGTCATTGTCTGTCATTCTACGTCCTCGCCGGTTTTACATGTCACCGTCTGAAACTCTGCTGTATATCTAACTGCATAGATTCTCAGGTCCATTAGGGGAAAGATTTGTTTGTCTTTATCTCCGGTGATTCTCTGGCTGCTGGGCACAAAGTAGATGCTCAATGAAATTTTGCTGAATGAATGAACAGATGGATCATTCTCTGCTTCACTGCTTCCACCTGCTCATCCCCTGGCCAGCGCTGCCTTCCCCCAAACATCCCATTTCAAAACACATCCTCCTTCCTTACCATGTGCTGCCTGCTGTCTTTTTAATTTTAAAATAATTCTCAAATAGTCCAGGTCCACCTGAGCCACAGCTCAGCCCAATGCTGCCTCCTTTGATTCAGAGATAATAGCATTGGCTAGGTCCAATGGTAATGCTTATTTTGTATTTAAGTCAGACAATGGGTCCAGAGTTCAGACACGCAACTATACGTTCGGTAAATGTTGCCCCCCCTCCATCCCTTTCTGATGCCTTCTCTTTCTCAGACCACCAAGGACACCTGCTCCTTGTGGCAACATCTGATGTCAACATATGTCAGTAATGGTCTGTAAATCATACGAATTCTAAGATTAACATGTATTGTCGTTTGCTCTGTGTCAGACAGTATGCTAGGCAGCTGACCTGTATAAGATTCCATATTTTATGAAAAAGAAAGCTTAGGTCTCAGGGCAACACTTTTTCCACCCAGCACTCTACCTCTGGTCCTAGCGAGCTCCAGACAAAAGGATGAAATGGGCAGAGACGCCGCGCATACTTCCCGTGCCCAAGCTTCCTTGAGGAACAGTTTACACCCTTTCTTCTTTCACATATTGAAGGCTAACGCCTCCAAGTTCTCTCTGTTCATCTTCATGATTGACACTTGTTCTTTTTTTTTCAGAAACATTGACTCTAAGCTATAAATGACTGATAACAACCTCCAGTGTGATCCCCCTCCCCTGAAGGGGTTCTAAATTTCAACCAAACATTAAAGATGCAGAAAGAAAATAAGACTAGCAAGATTTAGACCTGAGTGCAGGCAAGTCAGATTCCTACCTGCAATCACACTGTTCAGCCTGGCTCCCCATCCTGCCCTGGTCGGGGGAGCTGGGGAGACACTGAAGGGTGGGGTCCACGGGGAGACAGAGCCTTCTCACAGCACAGAGGGGGACCTTTGGCAATGACAAGGGAAGTCCTCACGTGCCTGATTATCCTGGGCTGGTTCCCACACAGGTGGGTGCTTCACCTCTCAGCTTTGGATCCTACACTCATCCCTGCTCTGGTTTTAGTCTCTAATTCTGCTGTTTCCCGGCAGCCCAGCACAGACCGATAAGCTTTTCCTCCCAAGAGAGTACTTGTCATACTTAAGAGCTCATGTCCCTTGTGTATAATAATATAATGGCATATTTATTCTTCTGCTCACATTTTGCATGAAAAATGTACTTTAGATACTAAAAAAAAAAAAACCCAAAAACCTCTCACTGGCATGCTGCTCTGCCCAGGAGAAGTGGTACAGTCTTCAAGTCCCTGCTTAGTCAACCATGATACTTCTGGTAGCTTCTGCAGTGATCTCCAAACACAGTTAGCTGTTAGCACTTGTAATGCCCACTTTGAGGACCCATCCCGCAGACTTGGGATAATCAGTTTCAATGTGTCTCCTTAACTAGATTGTGAGGCCCTTGAGGGCAGCGAATGTGCTTTATTCATCTTTCTGTTCCGTCTAACTCAGTGCCTGCTACTTATTATACAGTCAAAAATTCCTGGAGGAAATAGTGTCTTACTTGTTTGGTGTCAGGAAGAAACCTGTGGTCCTAAATCTATGGTCCATAGGTTTAGGGATCTCTTGCTCTACTTGGCAGTCTGGTCAGACACTGTTAACTATACATTTGTAATTTCCCTCCTGTTGTAACCACATTATTAGGACTTAAAGGAAGACCAGTGATGATGTCAGGGTGTTGCCCTCTGCCATAACATCTTCACCTCAACATTACTAACTTCCCAAGAGAGCAGATCCAAGAGGAAGGCTATGGGTAGACCTGAGTCTCCCTTCCCCTAGAGGACCTCAGGATGCAGACTATCCTTGGATAGCAAAGCTACCACCCAAGTCCCAAATGCCCAGGCACCTACCATTACCTGAGCTTTTCCTCATCTGACTCTGTATGACCCCAACCCGATCCAGTGTATGTCCCTTCACAAACTTTTCTTTACTGCAGTCCCTAAATACAGTCAGTCATCAGCTACATTCCCTGTAATTCTCAGCCTCTCAGCTGTTAGAACGCAACGTCCAACCTTTTTGACTGGTCTTAGCTTTAAGTTTATGACCCAAACTCTCAAACGTCTTTGGAACCTCTTGGTGACTCTACTAAATTTCCGTAATCTATTTACTCTCTCACCTCAAAGATGAATATTTCATGTATTCTTTTCTCCTCAAGCCACCATCATTTCCTATTCCTTCCGCACTCTTAGTCAATGATCTTACTTCTTATTTCATTGAGGACATAACATATTTCAAACAAATCTGGACCTTTCCTCCTCCATATGTACTCGCATCTGTGCTCATACCCCCCAGCTTCCCTGTCACTTCCCAACCCTCCCGTCTCCTCCCTCGCCTACATCAGGATCTCCCTATTCCTTCATCTCCATCAGAATTTAAACATGCTATCCTATCTCCCACCTTTGAAAACTCTCTAGATCCCATTAGCTACACTCCATTCCTTGCTTTCTTGTCTAGGAAAACCTTTCCAAAGAGTTGCCTATTTTCACTGTTCCCACTTCGTCTTGCATTCTGTCAAGAAAGCAGACAATCAGGCTTTTGTCTCCATCACTCCACTGAAACTACTCTCTTCAAGGGACCTCCTCAGATCACCAAGGACCTCCACATGGCCAAGCTCAATGCTGACTCCCAGTCTTCCTCTGACTTGGCCTGGCAGCTGTGTGTGACAGAGCTGATGGCTCTAGCCTTTGTCAAACATTTCCATTTGGCTTCAGGGACACCACACTGTCCTACGTCCCTGGCCACTCCTTCTCAATTTCTTGTGCTGATTCCTTCTCCTCCTTTCCCCAACCTTCAAATACCAGGATGCCCCAGATGTCTCTCTTTTCTCTCCACACTCTCTCTTGCAGATCCTTCCATTTCTGTGGCTTTAAATATGTTGATTGTCCCAAGTTTATATCATGACCCAGCTTCCCCCCTTAGCGCTAAATTCATGTATCTAACTGCCTGCTTGACATCTCTGCTTAGACATCTAATAGACACTTCTCAACATGGACTGTACAAAATAAGCCCTTGTACCTCACACTCCCGGAAGCCCCTCACAACCTGTCATTCTCTAGTTTTCTCAAGCTCCATAAAATGCACTATTAGTTACCCAGCTGTTAGGGCCCCAAACCTGGAAGTTATCTTCACGCCTCTCCTCTTCTCCTACCCTGTGCCTGAACTTGTCAGTTTCACCTTTGAAATAAGTGCTGAAATGTGATCACTTCGCAGCACCTCCACCCCCCTCACCTGCGTCCAGGGCATCCCCACCTTTCTCCCCTTGACTTTTCTAACAGCCCACGAACTGGTCTCCCTTTTTCCACACTCACCCCTCAACAGCCCTCTCTTCTCCCAGGAACCAGAATGATCCTTTAAAAATGGAAGACCAGCCACGCCCCTGCTAAAGCCCCTCTGATTGGATGGCTTTCCATCACAATTAGAATAACATGCAGATTCTGCTTTGGCCTAAAAGACCCACATTACCTTGACCATGTCTGGCCCCCTAATCTCTTTCTGAACTCATCTTCCCCCTCATTCTCTGTAATTTGGCCACACTGGCCTCTTTGCTCTGCCATGACTAGATCAGTTTCCTTCCCATCTCTGAACTTGGTGGTCCCTCTGCCCGGAAATCTCTTCCCCGTGAGACTTTGAAATCCTTGCTCTTCATTTCAGTCAAGTCTCTGCTCAGATAGCAGCTCTTCAGAGAGGACTTTCCTGACCACCCACCACGTTGTCACACCACTCTCTATCCTCTGATCCCGCTGACTTTTTAAATAGTGCTTATTAATCTTTGACTTCTCGGCATGTATTTTTTGTTTCTGTCTACTTCCCCCCAAAGATTGCAAACATCTTACTACAAGGATTTTTCTGCCCTGTTCATCCTAAGTGTCTAGAATAAATGCTTACTAAATACTTGACAAGTGAATGGATGCATGAATAAACGTGCAAACTTCAGGAGGAACAGACAGAATACAGAGAGGTAGGTAAGTAAGCAGTGGCTCAGGTAAAGAATGCTGTTTAAATACATTCAAAGCTGTGATGTTGGGGGAACTGAGCCAAGATGGCAGAGTAGAGAGACTCCCAGCTTGCCCTCTCCCACAAATACACCAAGAATTATGTCTATAAACCCACTGAATCATACAGAACACCTACTGAACTCTGGCAGAATGTCTCTTGTTTCAAAATACAGGAGGATTCTCACAAAATCCGATAAACAGCAAGTTTATACTGTATAGCACAGGGAATTATATTCAATATCTTACAGTAACTTATGGTGAAAAAGAATATGAAAACGATATATGTATGTTCCAATGTTACTGAAGCATTGTGCTGTACACTAGAAATTGACACAACGTTGTAAACTGACTATACGTCAATAAAAATGTATTTTTTAAAAAAATCTGTGATGTTATTCTAGAATAAGCAATAGTGATGGAAGGCCAGGTAGTGGACTTGGAAGGGCCCCCTGAGCAGACTTTTTGGGTGGAAGTTTCTGCCATGATGAAAATGTTCTATGTCTCTTCTGTTCCAAACAGTAGCCACTGGCCACAGGTGGCTACTGAACACTCGAAATGTGGCTAGTGGGACTGAGGAGCTGAATATTAATTTTCTTTAATTTTAAGTCATATTAAATAGCCACATGGGTTGGTGGCTATGGTATTAGACGGCAAAGCTCTGGTATCTGAAGAATTCCTTCTCCCAACGTGTGATTTCAGGATAATAATGCATACCTCACTGAGTTATTGAGAGAATTAATGATATAAAATGAAACATAGTTAGCCCTCAAAAAAACCAGCTGCTATTACTACACAGAGTTGCAAATTAAAATGCTTTCAGTATATATGCCATTTAAATTGGCTCGAAAGTGCAGAAACAGACTTTCACTAATTTTTATTATAATTTTTTGTTCACTAGGGTTAGTGGATAACCAATGTGTGGGTCTACATTTGAATGCACAAGCTAAAAATAGCAAACAGCCACTTGGGGATCTCATGAAGGCCTTTCAGAGACAGATGACTCTTCCAAGTGGATCAGCTTGCTGACATTTATAATGAGCTAATTAGTTTTGACAACAGCTAATTTAGCATTTGTGAAAATTGGATTTGTAACATTACTGTATTATTTTCAAATAGTGTCATCTGCAGCTTCCTGAATGATTCTGGATCAGAGTAGTGTTTGCTTAATACTTACTATTAAAAGAAAGGGGAAGGTATTTGCTTATTGCAAATGTTATGTTGAATTCTTTAAAGGTGAAATTGGTTTTCATCGTTTTTTTTCCCTGTCAGTGGCTCAACCATACCTCCTTTCACACTGAAGCGAGAAAATAAAATGAACCCAGATATAGAACAAAAGCAGACTGGTGTAACTAATCCTTAGGAATAATCTAATTAAACAATAAAACTGCACGGTTTGTTCAGAATAAACCTGGTGCTTATTTTTAGGCCAAAAGAATTTGCAGCTTACAGCAGCAGACGTGAAAGCGGCATTTCACAGCCCCTGCCTAAGTGTCTGGTGGAGACTCAGACTTGAAATCCGAGGATGGATGTATTTAAATTAAACACATGCTTAAAAGCGTTAAGAAAAAGTTGACATTCTTATTAAAGAGACCAATTAATCTGCACCGGTTGGAAGCCTCTTTGCAGTAGTTGAAAAAGTCCCGTCCCCTAGGACATAAAATAAATGAGACCAGAGCAGAAAGGGAATGAAAATTCACTTTTTCTACAGAGGAGTCTTTCCTAACTGCCCTCCTAGCTTTGCTGTTTGAAATGCAGATCCTTTCTCTTCCGCCCCTGACCGTTAGTCTTGGGTAGCAAAAGAGAGCGGAGACCCCTAAATGCTGTGTTGTAAAGACTCACCAATGGGCATCACTAAGAAGAAAGGCAGCCAGCAGAGGACGAAGCAGCCGACCACGATGCCCAGGGTTTTGGCCGCTTTCTTCTCCCGGGAGAACTTGAGGAGTCTCACGGAGAAGTGCGTCTTGTTCTTGGCGCTGGACACCCCGCTGCCTCCCGCGGGGGCATTTTTCCGATGGATGCGGAGCGTCACCTGCTCCGAGTCCGACTTGTCGGTCTTCAGGCCGGACTTGAGGCCCCGGCTCTCCCTCTTGGCCACCACGTAGACCCGGCAGTACATGACCAGGATGATGGCCAGCGGCACGTAGAAGGAGCCCAGCGCGGAGAAGAGCACGTAGCCCGGCTCTTCCGTGATCTGACAGATGGTCTCATCTTCGGGGGCCGGCTGCCTCCAGCCGAACAGAGGCCCGACGGAGATGACCAGGGAGAGCGCCCAGACGCAGAGCAGAGCCATGAGACCTCTCTTCTGGGTGACGATGGTGGGGTAGCGGAGCGGGTAGCTCACGCCGATGTAGCGGTCGATGGAGATGATGCAGAGTCCCAGGATGGACGCAGTGCAGCACAGGACGTCCACCGCCGCCCAGATATTGCAGAAGACCCTGCCGAAGGCCCAGTAGCCCAGGATCTCGAAGATAGCGGAGAAGGGCAGCACCGTGGAAGTGAGTAAAAGGTCGGCCACCGCCAGGTTGACGATGTAGTAGTGAGTGACCGAGTGAAGATGCCGGTGGCAGGCCACGGAAAGGATCACCAGGATGTTCCCCAGTACCCCGAAAATGATGAGGCTCCCCAAGATCACCCCGAGCAGAATGGCCTTTGAAATGTTCACCGGTGGCGGCGGGTGGGTGCAGTTGGAGCTGTCGGAAACATTTCCAGAGAGAAACACCATGGTCCCAGCCGGGCCGGGCGACGTCCTGCTCTTGAGGGCCACCCCCAGGCGGGGGCGGAGGCGGGAGCCAGGGAGCAGGGAGTCAAAAGGTCTCAGCTCGGGGGAGCCTTGCCTGCTGGGGTTGTCTAGGGGTAAGAGAGAGCGTGCAGGTGGGAAGCAACCCCTGCCAGCCCTGGAAATCCTCGGATGGACACGCAAAGGGGCAGGGCATTTAAAGGCGACATGGCAGGGGTGCGCGGGGCTGCCCGCAGACCCTCTCCACCCGCTGCACTGGCCCGGGGCCCCAGCTCCCTCCCTACCCGAGACTTGGCAAGAAGCTCGAAAAGACGTGTTGCAAAATGCAATCCCAGAATTACAGGCGTCCCCTTTTCTGCACTGTCTGATTAGTCCAGGTTAGAAGATTCGGCATTTTGCGCATAACTTGGAATTCAAAACTCCAGCGCCGTCTCCCCCCAAACCACAAGCAAGTACTGGTCTGCCGTCGACTCTCAAAGGCGGGGACCGTTGGCATCTGGGCACTTCTCCCTGCCCGCAGTTACCCACAGCGTGGCTGGACTCATGCTAGATCCAGCTTCTAGGCGCGCAGGCCGGGAGACGTGGATGCGAAATGTTAGCCAAGACCCGGGCGGCTGCGGAGCGGTGTTTGCCAGCGTCCTCCTGAAAGAGCCCAAAGAGAAATGCGGCTTGTAAGCCAGGCGCCCGGGCGAGCGAGGCTGTGCCTGGCTCGACGGGCGGCCTGACGAGGCTGGGAGCCCCGCCGACTCTGCGGGCCCAAAGCCGCTCGCCCTGCCGCAGCCGAGCGCGCGTGCGGGGACCGCGAGCCGCGTCCCGCCGCTGGGAACCTGCCTGGCGCGCTCCGCCGCGCGGCCTCCGGCGGGTTCAAGATCCGGAGCAAACCAACCCCAAGCTGCAGCGCTCCGCGACCGTACGGTGAAATTAAAAGCCCCGAGCACGGGAAGCGCGACTGCGGCCGGCGGTTATGTCGCACGGAGCCAAGCCGGTGAAAACAGGGAGAATCTATCCAGTTGCGTTTCAAACAGGTTGCTTGGCAGTCACCTGGAGGGGGCGGCCTGGGAGAGGGAACCGCTGCGGCCCTGGGACCGCAGGGCCTGTGCCACGCGCGCGCTCACGCCGGAGGAATTCACACTTGAGTGTGCGGAGCGCGCCGGTCTGTCGACCAGCCAAACCGGCCTGAGACCCGGGTCCAGAGCAAAGCCCTCGGGACCCAACGAGGGCTGAACGCGACCTAGGTCGGTCCAGGATTCCTTTCCAAGCCAAGGGATCAGCGGTCCCAGAGGACCGGAGCCTCGAGCCACACCCAGACGGGCTCGAGTGGGGAGGGGGTACAGGGGGAGGAGTGGGAGCCGGAAGCATTACTCCGCCCAAGGGGCTTTGCAAGTAGCAACCGCTGCGGAATTTGTAAGCGTAAAAAGCAAGTCCCCGCGCCAGCGGACAGGGGACGCCGTGTATTTTCTGGGATGGGGGCCACGGTCTGCGTAAGAAAAGCTAGGTTTCCACAGCTGCAAGCCGATCGCAGGGACTCACGCAGGAATCCGGGGAGTGGGGACCCACTTAGCCTTGTAAGGACTCTGCGGTTGGGCCCTGAGGCGGGATTCCCAGGCAAAGGCTAATGTGAAAATCGTAAGTTCTAGAGCTCACAGGTGGTACTAAAAGCAAGCAACTGCAGAAACTCGTTTCCCCTGTCTCGGGAATATATAAACATGGGGTTAAAAACACACTTGTTAACTAGGAGGTAACTTCCCAGAATCTATAAGGGAAACGAGGTGGGGTGAGGATGCGGATGCAAAAAGCGGGAGGAGCTTGGGGAAAGTGGGAGTTCGGTCTCACCCCGAGGCCCAGGGAGGTCTGCCCTCAGCCACCCGGCCCTGCTGGACGCCGGCGCTGCAGCGCACTCACCTGGAGCGCGGATGCAGAGCCGCCAGCCCGCGCGCGGCGGGGAGGGGACCGGCTTTCGGTCCCAGCAGCAGCCCTGCCGCCTCCTTCCTCGGGGAAGAGAGGACCGTCTCTCCGACGCACCAATTCCTAATCCTTTTGCGCCCGCTGACTCACCTCTGTACCACAGACCTTTGTAAGCTTCTAGCTCGCAGACGCTTTACCTGGAGATTTTCAAAATAAAGGAGAAAATGGAAAAAGAAAAAAAATACAGCCAAGTAATAACTCCACCTTCACCCTTTTAATATTCAGCTCCCCGACATCAGCAAAGAATGGCAAGGAACTTTGCAGCTCTCGCTGACGTAACAGTCGGTAGCCCCAGCTAGTACCGTAATCTCCTGCTGTTACCGTATTATTCTGTGATAGCAGGCATAATGCACACAACTGTGTGTGTATGTGTATATATATAATGCATGCATTTTTTTACCCCCTTGCTTTGAGTGAATTGGATTCTCGCTTTACTTTAAAAAAGTGGGAGAGAGAAAGGACTTTTTTAAAAACATTTTTTATTGATTTATAATCATTTTACAATGTGTCAATTCCAGTGTTCAGCACATTTTTGTCATACATGGACATATACACACTCATTGTCACATTTTTTTCTCTGTGAGCTACCATAACGTTTTGTGTGTATTTCCCTGTGCTATACAGTATAATCTTGTTTATCTGTTCTACAATTTTGAAATCCCAGTCTATCCCTTCCCACTCCCGCCCCCCTGGCAACCACAAGTCTGTATTCTCTGTCTATGAGTCTATTTCCGTCCTGTATTTATGCTTTGTTTTTGTTTGTTTGTTTGTTTGTTTTTTAGATTCCACATATGAGCGATCTCATATGGTATTTTTCTTTCTCTTTCTGACTTACTTCACTTAGAATGACATTCTCCAGCAGCATCCATGTTGCTGCAAATGGCGTTATGTTGTCAGTTTTTATGGCTGAGTAGTATTCCATTGTATAAATATACCGCATCTTCTTTATCCAGTCACCTGTTGATGGACATTTAGGCTGTTTCCATCTTTTGGCTATTGTAAATAGTGCTGCTATGAACACTGGGGTGCAGGTGTCTTTTTGAAGTAGGGTTCCTTCTGGATACAAGCCCAGGAGTGGGATTCCTGGGTCATACGGTAAGTCTATTCCTAGTCTTTTGAGGAATCTCCACACTGTTTTCCATAGTGGCTGCACCAAACTGCATTCCCACCAGCAGTGTAGGAGGGTTTTTTTATTTGTGGTAAATAGCTTCTTTAAATGATCTGATTTTAAAAATAAAGAAAAATCGACACTTGTCAGAGAGATATTCCTGTCTGATGTGTTCAAAGAAATGCCCAATAAAGTTACTTTTAAACAGCTTAATTCAATTAACAATTGGATTAGGTTCTGTTAAAATCAAGAAGCAGCATATTTTTATGCCAAATATGCAGGTAAATTATCTGCAGATATTTTAAGATGAACGTAAAATCAGATAAAACTCAGTAAGTCTGACTGCAATAAAATCATAATTCCAGGAAAACAAAGTAAGCATATCTAAACCTTATGAAATATGATCTCTATCTCGTTTCTTCAGATAAATGGATTTAGAAAACATGATAATCCCACTGTAATTTCTTACGTGGTTTAGTGTTTTTAAAGTGCTAAACATTATTTTCCAGTTTCCATAAGAAAATGTACCCTTTAAGAGTGTTACTTCTCTATAATTCTCTTTGATTCATTAATAGTTGGAGTGTGAAAAGTTGACATCACCAATTTTATTTTTTTAATTTTTTAGACCTTTTTTTATTGAGTTACAGTCATTTTACAATGTTGTGTCAAATTCCAGTGTAGAGCACAATTTTTCAGTTATACATGAATGTAAATATATTCACTGTCACATGTTTTTTTTCACTCTGAGCTACCACAAGATCTTGTATATATTTCCCTGTGCTATACAGTATAATCTTGTTTATCTGTTGTGCATATGCCTGTCAGTATCCACAAATTTTGAAATCCCAGTCTGTCCAGAAGGAACCCTACTGCAAAAAGACAGCTGCACTCCAATGTTCATAGCAGCACTATTTACAATAGCCAAGACATCGAAACAGCCTAAATGTCCATCAATGGATGACTAGATAAAGAAGATGTGGTATATTTATACAATGGAATACTATTCAGCCATAAAAATGACAACATAATGCCATTTGCAGCAACGTGGATGTCCCTGGGGAATGGTCTCATATTAACATTGCAATGCCAGCTTTGTTTTAGGCAGCCTATTTTTGATTTATGTCTTTCCAGACCTTTATTTTCAGCTTCTCTGAGTCATTTTGTTATTGGACTGTTCTGTATAGGTATTTCTGTGTAGGTGCTGTAATTCTTCTTTACTTTTTTTTGTAAATATAATTGGGCAGTTCTGTATTTTAAGACATAAGTTTCACCTGTTCACATGTATTACAACTACAGACTGCTTGGTTTCACTTATCTGTTTTCAAAATTGGATTTACTGCAAATATTATTTTGCTTTCTGATTATCACTTCTCTCTACTCTCCTCCCTGGTTTTTCTTCTTTCTATTATATTGATAAAGTTATTCTGTATTCTTCCCTTCCTTTAATCTTTGTTTGAATTTTTTGCATGTATTTTTTCATATTTTGTTAGTAGTTACTATCAAATTTTTGTTATTTGTACTTAGATGTATGTTTTTCACCAGCAAAAGCTAGAGTTACGCTGTTTCTCTTTCCCATCCTAAAACTAATCATTTTATTATGTTTTAATTACCCATTGAACTATACTTCCCAATTCTTCATTCTTGCCGATTAGAATTTAATTCCATCTTTTACAAATAAAAATTAACAATATTATATTAAACTTAGCAGCATCTTTTCTAATTTTTCCTCACTTTGTTCATTGTCATATTTTTTTCCTGTGTGTTCAGTTTTCTCCATTCAATAAATATTTATTGAGAACTTCTGTATCAGGCATTACTTTAAGCAGTTGAAAAAATCAATGAACAAAGGAGACAAAAATCTCTTCTTTTATAGATTTAAAAATTCTTATTAAAATATACTGTCTAATAGTTCTTTCATAGAAGTTCTATAATGATGTAAAACTTTCTGAGAGTATATATGTCTGAAAATATCTTTATTTCATATTTACTCTTGAAAGATAGTATCACTGGTGATAAAATTCTAAGTTAACATTTATTCTCTCTTTAGTATTTAGAAGATTAATTCCTTTTCTGCTGTTATTCATTTTTGCTGCTGGCGATTTTGCTATCAGTCTAATTGGCATCTGTATGTAATCTTTTATCTCTCCAGTAGTTTTTATTTTTACCTTTTATGTTCTGCAGTTTCAAAAAAATGTGAAATTTTTCCTACTCTGTTGGGCACTACTATGTCTTTCCAAAGTGAAGAGTCACATAATTATTTCTGGACAATCCTCATCTGTTATTCTTTGTTTAAACTTCTAAGATTGAAATAAAACACACATGCAGAAAAGTGCACCAATTTTAAATTACAGCTTGATGGATTATCAGCCATACCTGGCTTTACTTCAAGATTATATTTGTGAGATTCAATTGTGCTTTTCATATAAATCATGTAGATCATTCGCTGATACTACTTTGTAGTATTTCAGAGTAAATAAGCCAGTATTTATTTATCCTTTCTTTGTCCAGTGTTTCCCTATTATGTATAATATGGATATTTGCTAATTATGTATAATTATGGATAATGTTGCTCTGAACTTCAAAGATTCCTGGTGCACATGTGCCAGAATTTCCATTGGGTATATTTTCTTAGAAATGGACTTCCGGGACCCTAGGGCAAAGTGTAAACTCTAGGTGTTCTACTTTAGTAGATATTAACACATACTTTTCCAAAGTAGCTGTATCAATGGCACGCCTGTCAGATGTTCAGGTCTCTAGTGCCCATCTTCTTATTTGAACCATTTTGGTGTGTGTGTAGAAATAGCTTATTATGGCATTAGTTTGCATTTTCCTGATTACTAATGAATTTGAGAAACGTTTCATACGTTTATCAGTCAACTATCTTCTTTGGGAAGTGTTCAGGTCTCTTTCTGAAGATGAATAAAAACAACATACCTGCTCTCAAGACTTCATGGACCAGCCAGGGAGGTAGACATGTGAATAACTGCATTAACACATTATCATAGGTATTAAAGAGAAATTCAGTTATACATATAAATGCATTTTTGGTATCAAATATACCTGAATCTTGACAACACCCATAGCTTTTAAGTGCTAAAATGAATTTTAGACATAGCCCTTTACCAATGACTGTTCAGAGGAGGTCCAGGAAATACCGCAAACATTTACTAAGAACATCCTGTATCCCAGGCAGGCTTTTGCCCTTCCAGCTAAGAAAGTTCTACAAATAAAACGGCAAGTAGCACCAACCTCAAAACCCACGTAAGCTTCCACTTAAGTGTTGAACGAGGAATCCCACCACTGCCAAATGGCAACTCAGGCTGGCACTCGCAGCAACCAAATCTGAGAAAGTTACAAGGAATCCCATGGCAATTCACATCTCGCAGTCAAAGCGAGTTTGAGAAAGTGAGAGGGTTTGGTAGAGGGAATAGCTGGGACACTGTCCCATGGCTGCACTGGTTACATGACAGCTACTTGGGGTGGCTCTGTCCTTAGTGTTTCACATAACATGCAAATATACGTTTTATCTGCTGCCATCCCAGACTGGCTCTGCCTTGTCACTTTCCAGTTTTGCTCACTCACTTTGAGATGTCACAGTTTCTACTTTATATGAGAACCAAATATACCCATTGCAATTTATTTCCCTCTGTACTCAGAGATTCCAGAATTGCTTCCTTCTAAACTGGCCCCAAGTCCCTGGATGTTGCTGATGCTCACAGAATTACTCTCTCACGCTCTGGAGTTCCTTTGGCTATCAGGGCATTCTGAGTTGTCCCAGGCTTCCAGATGAATTATGAGAAATTGGCAAAGGGAGCAGTGGTATCAAAACCAGAGAAGCAAAAAGTGTTGATGCCAAGCCAAGTTCAAATGGAAATAGTCATTCTCCTTTTAGGCCAATGAAAACTTACGTTTATGTGAAACATTCAGAGGAAGGCTTCCTTCCCTATATCACCCAACAGATATTTACTGGTGCACATCCTGGTTGCAGCATGTATCCACTAAGAGTCTCTTCCACTGCAAGGAAGTCCACATGGAGCTAAGTGAGCTGGAAAAGTAAGTGGACTCCATTTCATAGGCAAAAGCAAAACTAATCTAAGACATTTTGGAATCTTCATGGTTGTAGGAAGAAATGCAAATAGGTTCCAGTCCCAGTTTGTGAGAAAGTTTATCCCATGCTGTGCTACAACCAGTTGGTACTGTGGGGAGACACAGTGATGGCGGCTGACAGATGGACCACTACTCCAGGTGCAGGAGCATCTGGAAGAGATCGTTCATTGAAGAGGAAGAAATTCAGAAGGATTAAGCAAAAAATTTCCTTTGCTTTTAGATTATGTCCAGCTCAAGTCAATTTGTCCCAATTCATTTTTGTGGCAGGCTGTCAATTTAAGGCAAGGTTTGTCTATTACATACCTTCTGGATGAGTGTGGGAAAAGGAAGAGTTGGTCACCAAAAGCCATGGAAGAAAGCGGACTCTCTTCTGAGTTCTCCCCTTGCACAAATCTTTGTGGAGAACCATAGATGGTTCAGTCAGAACCACAGATGGCTTTCCTGGGATTTTCAATCTCCCTGCTCCCTGAAATGTACCACAGTTACCCAATAGCAGAAGGATCTGAAGCTCAAGCCAAAGAAGATAAACACCCCCAGAGTCAGCTTGCAAACTAGAGCAAATCACTTCATAACTCTTTTGCTGGGAAACAAGCTGCTGGAAAACGTGCCACATCTAAATTTCCATGAGCTTAAAATACTATACTCACACTTACTTGCTTAAAATGCACATACTTGCTTTGTTTTAATGTTTTTCACAATAGATGACCTACAACATGTATTATGCTAAAGAAAGTTTGTGAGGGGCAATCCTGAGATTGATCATAAGGGCACGAAGGAGGGAGATATTTCTTTAGGGCAAAACAATGGACGGTCCTGGAAAGCCAGATTGTCCATTAACAGAACTTTGTTCTGGCATGAAAGCATGTGGTTTAACCCAGGGGAAATATTTGCTATCTCGAGATGTCCCTGACGCAATAACAGGATAGACTTAGAGATTTTGCATACCCCGAGGAGGGTGATTGTTCCTGGAATGGATAGACCTGAAGTTAATCAGTTGATCAGCAAGCAGAATTTAGTGCTAATCGTGTGGAATATCCAAAGCCCCACCTCTTCGACTGCATTTTTTTCTGAGCTGTGTACTCCTAATAAATATGATTTCAACCAGGCTTTCAGCGCCGTAGATCCGTGAGATCTTGAGTCCCCTGGTCCCATCTTTGCTCTTTACTTTGTCTCTTTGTTTCTTAAGTCTTGCGTTGCCTGTCCTCAGACACGGTCCCCGAGCTGCACTAGAACCAGCACTCTTTGCCTTTACAAAGTGATATCTCAAATGACTATAACTCAATAAAAAAAAATGTAAAAAAAAAAAAACAACAAAAAAGTGGTATCTCTTTATTTTTCAGGTTAGCCACGCAGGTTGATAATCTTTCAGAAGATCTTAATGTGTACTTTCCATTTGCCCTACTGGTTGTATGTTTCTTTTTCTTCTGATTTTTGGCTTCTTTTGGATTTACCATATTATTCCATTTATTTCCTCTGTTTGGAATTTATACACTGTTTTACTATTATTTAGTAAGTTCTGGAATCCTGGAAATTCAGCTTGAACTATCGAAGTCTAATATTAATTGATCATTTAGTTTATATCATTTCTATTCGTTGCCAACATATCTTAAAGATTCATAAATTAAAAGAAAAAGCAGAATCATTATATTAGAGAAAGGCAAGTATAGCTAAATTTATGTATCTCTTGGGAGTAAAGTATTTTTGGAGGAAAAGCATTTTTGTTAAAAAATGACAGTGAAACTTCACTTCACTTCACTCTGGTAGAATCTAAGCAATGAGAGGTGGAAGGAGTTTGAGTGTTGGAAGGAAGAGGCGGGGGTGCTGATTTCTCATCGCTGAATTGTTGGCAGGGACAGCATCTGAGCTGGGACGGGGCATAGGGATGCTGTTCCTCACTGAAGCTCCTGTGACCGAGCAGTACCAGCAGATACACCTGTGGTGACTGTGCCTGAGGCCACAGCAGGTGGTCCAGGAGAGGTGGCGCTTGTGGCTCTGGAGTGGCAATGGTGTTGGCTCAGTTACATGTCCTGTGTGGGCAATACAGCATCTAGGAATCAGAATGTACTTGTAAACTGGCACTTGGGAGTGAGAAGACCTGGTTTCTTCTTTGGATTCTGTCACCAACCAATTATGTAGCCTTGGGTACCTTGTCAATCACTGGAGGCAGCAATTTCCATATCTCTAAGTGAGGGTGTTGGACTAAATGTTCCTTAATATCTTTCCTGGTTCTAAAATTCTCTGATATTATCAATGTATTCTCATGCTTTGTACTTTTTCTACTACTGAAAAGCTTAAAATTTTTATAATAAAAACAAAAACTTAAGCACAGTGAGAAGTAGAAAAAATGCCAAAACAATCCTCTAAATATGCCTTATTTACCTTCAATAATTATTAACATTTTGCTACTTTTGCTTTATCTATTTTTTTCTTAACTTAAAAAAAAATCGGATGTCTTGACATTCACACCTAAATAATAAAAATGTTTGCCTACATAACCACAATACCATCATCACAACTGGTAAAATTAATAACAATTCTCGGACATTGCCTAATATTCAACCTTTAGTCAAAGTTCTATCTTTGGTTTGTTTGAACCAAGTGGGGTCCACACATTTCATAGGGCTGTTATGCTTTAAAGTTCTCCTTTAATACAAGCAATCTCCTCTACCCTTTTTCTTCCCATAACATTAATTTGGTGGAGAAAATAAAATTTTGGTGGCAAATAAACTATTAGTCTGCATCCTTTTCAATAGCAGAGATGCATTATTAAGCTGCATTGGATTATAAGCACCATGTAACTCAAAGTCCCCTCTCCGATAACCCTGTCCTCAGCAAGAAACAAAACAGAACAAAACTGACATCTTTGGCTGAGACAGCTGTGACTCAAAGCAACCAGCTCCTGTCCCCATACCCTGGGGCCACAATTCTCCAGGGAGTCAGACTGGGGTGCAAGGTCAAAGGCTGATAACTGCAAAAGGAGACAGAAGGAAAATGTTTTCCTTGCTGAATGGGGAGAAATTTAATGGAGAACATTAAACCTGCAATATCATTTAAAGGAGTTTCTATGTTATTAGATACAAGCTTAGAGTTTCTTCAGTCCTAGGGGACTTTTTTGGAAACATTTGGCTACCTTTTTCCATTACAAAAGCTATAATTTTTAATATGCTTCTTAAGGATATTTTAAGCAAAGACTATGTTTTGATTTTATTGAATATAAGGAAGATGAGATTTTAGGAGGATTTTAAACTTTGGTCAAACAATTTGAAAGGAGATTGTTCCTTATACAAGATGCTCATTAGTGGTATCTTATCACAAGGCTACTTGCAGTGCAGCTTGTTACTCTCATGTTCTGGCATTTGCTATCAATTGAACATTAGAATCTTTAATGCTAGCTATACATAGTCTGCTTATGTCTTTCTTTGCTTTTCTGCCTTCAGTTTGTATATCCTTTTTTTTTTTCTGATTAGTAGTCCCCTGGTTACAACTTTACCATCCAAACAGCTGACTTCCCAGAGTTATGGTTAACAGAGAGGGAAGAACGATTTTTAAATTCAATTTTACCTTTAAAAATCTTGATGAAAATCACTAAGCATAAGCAGTAACAAATATTAGTCCTTTTCATTTATCTTCATTTAAAAAGTCACATAGACACACTGCATAAAATTACAAATTACAGAACAAGTATAGAAGCAGAAAGGGTCTGATCAGCTAAAGTCATTGTTGAAATGGTGACGTATTTTGTTCTCATTTTTACTCATTTAAAATAGTTACATGTAAGGATGTGCAGTGTTTTATACATAATATTTATTATCGAAAGCCTCTAGGTGCCTGCACTGAAATAGGCATTTGTGGTAGTCTTTTGTGCTATTTACCTGTATTTCTAGTTTTCCTCCTTTTCCATGTGGGTAAAGTTGCAACTCTCTGCCCCTTGAACTTAGGTGTAGGCATGAGGCATTTCAACTTTAGATCAGCTACATGGTTTGCTAAGTTCCTTCCCTCTGCCATGGGGGCAGGTGGTGGTCCAGACAGCAGAGGCTCTGTCAGCCTGAATGCCTGGTCAGGGATGATCTGGGGCACAGCCCCCACGCATCTCTTAATGCACATCAAGTATGAGCAAGAAACAAATTTTTGCTGTTTTAAGCCACGAGAAAGGAGTTGTTTCTTACTGAAATATCCTGATTACTAAAGATTCACATATGTTACCTAACTTAATCATCAGAGTGATCCTAAGAGTAGCTGATACATCCTCATTTAACAGATGAAGAAACTAAGGTTAAACAATCTGCTGTTTCTCACATAGTTAATGAATAATGGAGCCAGAATTCCATAAAGGTTTTTGTGACCACACATCCCCCCAAATCTGCTCTTAATCTTCCCTGACTGTAGCAAAACATTTTTTCATTCTGTTCAAAACTCTAAAAATATATTTTTTATAGGTTTCACAATATTCTACCATACAAATGCTGTTGATGCATTCCCAAATTGTTGGATATTTACATTTTTCTAATGTTTTGCTATCAAATGAATATTGGAACACAGTCTGTATAAAGTATTTTGCCTGAACTGCCTCCTGGAAGGCTGGATCTGACTAAAGGTCAGCTTTAAGGAGCCTGGGGAGGAAAATGAGATGAGTAGAGCTAGTCTGCAGCCCTTGGTCATGGAGTCAGGGGGATGCTGCCAGAGGCAAAGAATCAGGAACCAGGTGGGCTGCCAGACTGAGCATTAGACAGACCGAGAAGAGGTAAAATTACACACAAGGCAATGGAGCTATTAAAGGAGATTTTGAGACAAATCAAGCGGCTTCAGAAGAGAGACTGTAGGTGGATCCTGGAAACTTTCTCTAAGGGGCTGGAAATCTGGATAAGAGTAGCTGCCAGTATTTATTTAGCACTTACTGTGTGTTGGGCATTGTCTGCGCTAACAAACTGCCACAGACCTGGTGGCTTAAACAGCAGATTTATTTCTCATAGCTCTGGGGGCTTGAAAGTCCAAGATCAAGGTGGCGGCAGATCCGGTGTCTGGTTCCTGGTTGGCCTTCTTCCTGGTTGGCAGCTGTCAGGCTGCCTTTTTGCTGTTTTAAATGGTAGAGACAGATCTTATGTTCCTTCCTCTTTTTCTAAGGGCATTAATAGGATGATGCTGGTCCCACCCTCACGACCTATTCTAACCCTAATTATGTTGAAAAGGCCCCACCTCCAAATACCATCACATCTGGCATTAGGGCTTTAATATGTAGATTTTAGGGAATGGGAAAAAATATGAAAATGAATATATGTATGCATATGCATGACTGAGACATTGCGCTGTACCCCAGAGATTGACACATTGTAATTGATTATACTTCAATTTAGAAAAATATGTAGATTTTAGGGGAACAGAAACATGTAATCCATAGCAGACATTGTGCAAATTGTCACTTATGCCTACACAGTCCTCATCTGCTTTACAGATGAAGGGCTGTGATTGTTAATATCTTTCTGTTATTGTTTAAATATATATTGTTGATGTACAATATGATGTTACATAATGTTAGTTTCAGGTGTATTATATATTGATTTGAGATTTGAATACACCATGAAATGATCACCACAATAAATCTAATAACCATCTGTCTTCATACAAAATTATTACGGTGTTATTGACCATATTCCTTATGCTGTATGTCATATTCTCTGGTCTGTTTATTTTATAACTGGAGGTGTGTACGTCTTAATCCCCTACACCAATTTTGTGCCCCGCCACCAACTCCCTTCCCCTCTGGCAACCACTCATTTTTTCTCTGTATCTATGAGTCTGTTTCTGTTTTATGTTTGTTTCTTTGCTTTGCTTTTTAGATTCCACACATAAGTGAAATCATACAGTATTTGTCTTTCTCTGTCTGGTTTATTTCACTTGGCATAATACCCTTTAGGTCCATTTATGTTGTTGCAAATGGCAAGATTTCATTCTTTTTATGGCTGAATAATTTATATATATATAAATTTATGTGTGTGTGTATATATATATATATATATATATATCTTACATTTTCTTTATCCATTCATCTATTGATAGATATTTAAGTTGCTTCCATATCTTTGCTATTGTAGATAATGCTGCAGTGAACATCGGTGTGTATATATCTTCTCAAATTAGTGTTTTTATTTCCTTTGGGTAAATATCCAGAAGTGAATGCTTTCTGTTGGTTCTTATATGTATCTCTAACTAGACTGCAGAGCAAGCCTTAGGTTTTCTTGTATTTTCTACAGCATAACCAATGCTTTGCTTATCATTTACAGTTTATAAACAGTGGGCGAATTGAATTGAATTCTAATGTAATCTCCCTTATTTTCTAACCCCCAAACCCAGGCTTCAGATATCAATATTTTGGCCGGCAGGGATTCATCTAAAATAAGAATTGAGTCTTCAGTTTTCTTTTTCAGTTTTAGGAATAAAAAGGTAATATTAGAGCACCAGATAAGAGAAATTTTCTGTTAAGTAATTTAATAAAATAATTGGGTTAATATGCCTGGGTCTGTATCATTACAAGTGAAATCTATGCTTCATTGCTTCCACACTGGGTGGATTACCCAGGGAGGCTGATGGACTGAACGGGAAAAGAACAGCTTGTCTTTCCCTGATTGTTCCTGCCCCCACCGTCATCGTGCCCAAAGAACAAGACAACAGGAAAAGACAGTTTGGATCTCTTCTGGAATGTTGAAAAGGATGTGGTAGTGATAGCTATTATAAACATCAAGTTTAAGCCACTGAATTAGTTGAGTGAGTCACGTGTGAAGGCTACATCTGAGAATGTGAGCTGACTAAAGATATATCTAACCCACTTCCCCGTTTATTTCCCATCCCCCTCTTAGTGATGGACACACCTGCCTGGTCGTGCAATTAGTGGTCTGACTCCTGTTTTATTAAGAGGCAGTTACTGAGGAGGGAGGGCAGAGTCTTTGGCAGCTCGGTGCCATAACAAAACACTCTACAATGGGTGGCTTAACACACATCTAACCTCTCACAGTTATGGAGGCTGGGAAGTCTATGGCAGGGTTCAGTTCTTGGTGAGGGCTCTCTTACTGGCTTACAGACGGCCGCCTGCTCACTGCCACACAGGGCCTTTCTTCAGTGTGTGTGTGGGAGTGGTAGAGAGCAAGCTTTGCTGTCTCAGCGTTGGACATCTGTATGCATTCCTCTTGGCATCTTAATGTAGAAGGACAAGGAGAATCTGCTGCCAGTGTATAATGGAGGCTTAGAAAAATGGCAAGATCAGGGTGGTCCAGAGCAGTGGGAAGGGGTTGAGGTAATGTGCATTGAGCGGTACCTTGAAGAAAGATGACTATTCCTTCACTCAGGAAGTGAGAGAAGGAAATCCAGATGAGAAAGCAGCAAGAACAAAGCCACAGGTCTGAGGATTCGCATGAGGAAGTGGGAAGGGTGGCAGAAAACAGCCTGACTGTCTGGAACAGAACGTGTGCTGGGAAACAGGAAGAAACGAGATGGATAGACACGGAGCCTTAGAAATCAGGGTGAAAGTATTTAGACTTCATTTAATAATAACAGGCCATGTTCTGGAGCTGGGCATTCATCTGATGAAACTGGCATTCCAGAAAGAGTCGCCTGCCATTTCAGCACAATACTTGAGACAAATAAATGGTCAGAGCACTAGCTTCCAACAGCTGCCTTGTAATCAATCCCCTAGGCAATCGTAATTAAATGTATTTCACTTACAATACAGTCATGGAAACTCATTCAGTAACAAAAAATTGATTTTATTCTGCTCTTTATGTGCTGAGAAAATTAAGAAGCAAACTCTTCAGGCTTTGTGTGAATTTAACAACTCTATCCCCATTTTTACATACAGCAAACTGAGGCAATGGTTTCAGAATATGATGTGCAATGTGACCTTATAGTCTTCAGAACTCATAATCATTTTAAGGATCACCATTTTAAGGATTTAAGGATCATCATTTTTAATTCAATTTTTATTTTCTTCTTCTCTCAATAATATTGCTATCCACCTTAGAATATACTTGTACCCTGGGAATATTTATTTTTTATTTACTTTTTATTTGTAGCCAGACTTTTCAAGGAAAACGCTCTCTTAATAACTGAAAAACTGCAGTGTGTTCCCGGTTTACATTTTTCCAGCATTGCCTCTCCCCAGTGCAAGCTTAGGAACTGAGCCATTTCATCGTCACAGCAGAATCATTACCATTTTCCAGTTCAGCCTCGGAGCCAAGTGGAGAAATGCAAAAATTATTTCACAACCAACAGTTCTCAGACCTTACATATGTCAGGTATGTTTCCAGGGCATGTTAAGATATTTATATTCTTTCTCAGACTATTCTAATGTCATCCCTCGCTATTAAAAAGAAACAGGTAAGCCATATTATCAGAGGCACATTTGTAATTCTTTTAGAAAAAGATGATGATACTCATAAGATATGTAAATGTAAATTTGAATGTGAGTATCCATGTGATATGTAGAAACCTATGAGATGGGTCTGAATGTTTTGATATTTTACACAAGTTGCAGTGTACTTTTTGACATCTTTTATCTTCCAAGCAATACAGATGTAGAAACATCCATCAGAGGCTTGGGAGAAGATTATATACCTAAAGAGACTGGGATACTGTTTCTTTATTCTTTTTTTTCTTATAAAAGGCTGATAACTGTGTTGCAAGCAACTTGGTTCCAAGAGGGTCATCTTCCCCTTTAACTGGCTGTAAAAATCCTTTTTGAAGGGGAGAGCAGAAGGGGTTGAGTTGGAGAGACAGCAGTCCTCCAGAAAGAGCAGGGTAACCTCCTGGTTCTCTGCCTTAGCTGCACACTACAGTTACCTGCAGAGTTTTCAAAATTACTAATGCCTTAGTCTCACTTCCCTGAGATTCTGATTTAATTGGTGTGGGGTACAGCCTGAGTGTCAAGATTTTCCAAAGCTCCCCAGGTGATTCTGATGGGCACTCTTGGTGGAACCACTGGGGTAACGGTCATGGGTTTAGGTTGAGAACTAGCCGAAGGGTGTTTGGTGAGTCATGAAGACTCTGGGGGCCTCTTTCTTCCTGTTTATGAAAATTAGATAAATACCAGTATCTTGCAGGGCTATTGTAAGGATCAGATAGAATAATGGATATGAAATTTCCTTGAAAACTAAGAAGAGTTATCCAAATTTGTACTTGTAGAGATATATTTAGACCCTCTTGAGCCAGAGAAATAATTTAACAATCTAATTTGCACAAAAAGTCACACTTCAATCATCTCTACTGGAAGCAAAGGTCCTGCCATTTTCAAAGATAATTATTCAGAATTCTGGTACATTTTAGAACCCAATGACCATTTTGCATGATGTATAGAATTTATACCACAGAGCGTATTTAAATGCCGTTGGTAAAACAGATATGTACATAATTTAGCAGTCCTCCAAAATTTAAAAAAGTCTGCCCCCCAAGTGGAAAGCTGAGGTAGATGGGTTGTAGGATTTTATTTCTGCATAAATTGTATATAGCAAAAAAAAGGAAGTCACTTTTTGATACAATAAAAAATATATAATATAAATAATAAAATATAAAATAAATAATATAGTATAATAAAAAATAAAATATGCAGATATCAGCAAAGAACAGGGAAATTGTTCAAATAAATTTAGAGAAACTAAGGGTACAGCGATAATCAATGATTGACAACATGGGTAGAGTCCATAGAGTAATGAGAAATGAAACCGATGGAAAATGGGTTGAAAAATGAAAAAGAATCACTGAAAAGGGGAGTAGAGAAAAAGATACCAAATCGAGGAAGACTCTCGGGCCAAGGAAGCATTTATTCGTAAGGTATTAGAGCTCCTAGACCATGCCTGGATACTGGCAGGACTGATCCGTGGAGGGAGAGCTCATGATGGAAAGAAGGGCTAATTGGAGTGAGGTCTTTCAGAAGGGTTACAAGACTCTATCCAAATGGAGTAGTGTCCGATAGGACAAACTGTAACACGAGGAGAGACAGAGATATGAATATGGATGCCAGCTGATTATACATTTGTGGATGGGAAGACTGCTTCAGTTTTATCAATACATTGAGAAGCAAGATTCTCAGCCAAGACTGTTGGGGGATAAACTTGTGATGACAGAGGAGAAGGTATGCAATATTTAATTGTTCTAGAAGGTGCAAAGCATACTTATTAGGAAAATGAGGTAGCATTGCTGATCAGTGTTTAATGTCCGTTAGCTGTTGGGAGTCATGAATTTAACAGGAGCTTAGTATCCTGGTCAACACTTGGGAATAGCGATAGGAAAGGAGACATTGGGTTGAAACAGGACAGTAATTTTGACTGGGAAGGGTAATGAAGGGAGTTCTGTTAAGTTGTATTAATAGATTTAGTTTCACAAAACATTTACTAAATACTCACCCAGTGAAGTTTTGGTGGAGGAATGTAGAAAGTGCCGTTATAAGACTTCTTTCAAATGTCTCTTTCTTAAATCAGAGCACAGATGCCCTCCCCTAGCCGACAGCCAGATTTGGGATGTAGTCAGCTAGGTAGCTTCAAAAGGCAGTGTAGTCTTTAAGGGACTCAAAATTGTTACTGGGGGAAAGGGGGTGGGAAGGGATAAATTTAGGAGTTTAAGATTTGCAAAGGTTAACCACTACATATAAAAATAGATTAAAAAAAAACAAATTTCTTCTGTATAGCACAGAGAATTATATTAAATATCTTATAATAAACTTTAATGAAAATGAATGTATGTATATACATATATGTGTGACTGGGACATAATGCTGTACACCAGAAATGGACACATTGTAATTGACTGTACTTCAATTTAAAAATAGATTAAACATACTTCAGAAATACAGGGTTAGCTAACTTAGGTTCCCACATCCTCTTCTTACATACCTGATGTAGAGGATTAAATGGTGCCCCCTCAAAAGATACGTCCACATGAGCCCTGTAAGCGACTTTATTGGGGAAGGGGGTTTTGCAGATGTAAGTAAAGATAACAGGATGAGCTAATCCTGGATGAAGGTTGGTCCTAAATCCAATGCCAAGTGACTTTATAGAACAAGAGGAAGGAAGAACACAGAGGAGAAGACCACATGGAGACAGAGGCAGAGACGGGAAATATGGGGACACAAATCAAGGAAGCCTGGGGCTACTAGATGTTGGAAGAGATGAGAAAGGGTTCTTCCCTGGAGGCTTTGGAGGGAGCATCACCCTGTGGACACCTTGAATTTTGAGCTTCTGGTCTCCAGAACTGTGAGAGGGTAAACTGGTTTTTTTAAGCCACCAGGTTTGTGGCAATTTCTCATGGCATCTGTAAGAAACTAACAGAACTGGCGAAATGTAAATAGTTCCTGCTCCCAATGAAGCGAATAGTGCCCTCAAGTAAGTAGTAAAAATAATAAAAATAATAAATCCTGCCAGCGCTGACCTAGGTCTGTTGAGCATGTTTGTGACACATGGCAGCTTAGAGGGCAGGACATTGGACCAGACACCAGTCCTTGACCCATGGGTGGACAGCTGCCTCAAATCATCTGCAAAGCTCTATGAAATTCTGAAATGGAATTGTGCGTGGCCTGGAGCTGTCTTCCACTTTCTTATCTAAAATTAAAAAGCACTAACATCTCATCTGAGAACTTTTTTCTTTTCACAAAACTGAGAAAACCTCAAGAGAGAACAATTATGAAAAAAACAAAAAGGGAATGTTTTGTTGATTTCTTTCCCCCCAGTGGAAACACAGCAGTGAGTTTTGTTCTTGTTCCTCCTGTTTTGGATAAACATTCCCTGCACGGGGTCTGATTCCTATCTCAATTTTAAGTAGAAATTAAAACAGAGTAACACTTGGCTTTCTGCTGTTCCCAATCATTACTTTCAAGGTACAATAACTGAATGTTGATTGGATTCCAGGAGTGCTTTGTGTGTGTGTGTGTGTGTGTGTGTGTGTGTGTGTAAAACTGAAATTCCAGCTCATGCAGCGATGCAGTGAACATACATTTCACTGCTGCTTATGACATTAATCATGAGGATTCTGCCTGGTGCCCTGGATCGAGCGACCTCTGAGCATCTTATGCCACAAGAGCCCGTGTCCCACTTAATCATGACTTTCTCTCTCTGGATTCCAATATGTAGAAAAGAAACAGAAGATGGCAAAAGAGGGTAGAATTGGGGAGGGGGCTTCAAAGCACTAATTTTGCTGTTGCCAACCCTGGACTGGAGAATCTGGCTTGAACCTGAGAGCAAATGGAGCATTTGACTCCTGCCTCTGAATCTAAGATAACCAGCTCCCACTGAAGAGTTGACTTGAGTTATGCATCCAGAGGCCAGAAGAAAAGGATCAGAGAGCTGGGTCTGCACGGCCCAGGAGACCGATTGGCGTGGAGGGTTAATCAGGGAACCTGAGAATGTCAGAGACGGGGAGCCCAGGTTGCTGTTTTTAACCAGGTAGTAAAGAATACACTGGCTCACCCCTGCTCCCCACTCCACCCCCAGTCCCACTCCCACTGAACCAGTGATGGGGAGGTGGGTAGACACAGATGGGAAAAAATCATTTTGTTTTCAAATTTCCAATAATTCCTGCTTTCCTGATTCCATACATTATAGGAAAATGGCTAATGGGAATTCTGTTTATAAACTTGCCTTATAGTTGAATAAACTTCAAATTACTAAACTCTATTTATAATCATTGATGTCAAATGAGTGCCTGAATTCTCTGTGGGAACTTGTCATTTGAAGATGTTTCTACTATAAAAATGAATATGTCAGAAAATAAAAACATTTTTTCCAGCATGAAAGCAAAAACAAAACAAAATAAAATGAACTCCAAAACAAAGCCAATAAAGCAGATTTATTTTATCCTGAGTGATTGATGATATCTACTTATGTGACACACTGTAACATGATAAGCGATTCCAAATGAGTTACGGTGTTAAAATTCTCTGCAAGTAATAAATCCCTTATTTTGAACTCAGTGAAAAAGACACACAATTCCATTCATCATTGAAATCAGTTTCTGGACACCACATATCTTGGCCTGGCCACCACTGTTCTGATGTGAGGCTAACCCTTATCAGGGTCTGCAACCCAAGGAAATACTCAGAACGGAAAGGAGACGTGAAAATGGTGATTTAGTGTTTATTATGCTGTGGTACTGTGCAGTGAAAACATGCCACCTGCTCGGTTTCTTCTGTACTTAAGTGGATCAAAATGGTAATGGAAAGACCCATTATGGTTGGGCATAGGAGGTAAGTTCTCCCCCACTCACTCGCTCACTTACACTATGTGACACGTTTATCAGTTTCTTTCAAAAGATATTCAGGTCCAGTGATATTATTAAAATCCATCTATATCAAAGGAATTGGGTTTTTTTTTTAAAAATAAACTTTGAGGTAATGATTGGCTGAATTTAACAAGCTTACTCCCTTCAAACTGGAAAACATTAGAGGTTATTCCGCTTGCATTAAAAATACACCACAGACAGCAGATTTGCAAAAAGATAGGGAAATTAGAACTGGGAGAGAGTTGCCTTTGGCTGTATCACCAATAAACTGATATTTTGACTTCCTTTTTTTACATTCCTATTAGCTCATTGTGGAGTACACTTTGGCAGCATACTTCCCTAATTTCTTGAAGACAGTATGAAAAGGACAACTGTGATGTGATTTTATACACACACACACATATATATATAATGAAATATTACTCAGCCATAAAAAGGATGAAATAATGCCATTTGCAGCAACATGGATGGATCTAGAGATTATCATGCTAAGTGAATTAAGTTAGAGGAAAAACAAACATCGCATGATATCACTTTTATCTGGAATCTGAAAAAAATGTTACAAATGAACTTTTTACAGAACAGAAACAGACTCACAGACATAGAAAACAATCTTGTGGTTACCAAAGGGGAAGCAGAGAGAGGGGTAAATTGGTTGGGAGTTAAGGATTAGCAGATACAAACTACTATATATAAAATAGATAAACAGCAAGGACCTACTGTATAGCACAGGGAACTATACTCAATGCCTTGTAATAACCTATAATGAAAAAGAATCTGAAAAAGAATATATATGTACAGCTGAATCACTGTGTTGTACACCAGACACTAACATAAATTGTTAATCAACTATACTTCAATGAAAATAAAAAATAAAATAAAAGGAAAAGACGTCTTCTCCGTTATCCTCACTGAAACAGTGGCATCTCTTTCTGTGAGGACCATTGCTTATTACTTCTCTCCACCATGATCCAGACATCAGTCTAAATGACTTACAATCATTAGTTCATGTAACCCTCTCAATAAACCATACAAAGAAGGTTTCAGTGTTTATCCCGTTTTGCAGATGTTAAAGTGAGGGGTGTAGTGATTGACACCCAGACAGTCTGACTTAAGATCACACTTTTAACCACTAGGCTGTCCTGCCACGCTCTTGCCTCTTCAGTGGCTATTTCATTCATGAGGATTCCTGGACTGTCTCATCCCTTGAGTCCTCGTTCCATAAAGCTTTCTGATCACTCTCAGAGAGATTACATGACTTGCTAAAATTTGCACAGTGAGCAAGTGGTGGGGCTGAACTGAAGTCCAGGACTTCTGATTCCAAATCCTATATATCTTCGATGACATCACACTGCCGGATATGGCTGAAGTTTGCAAATTAGGAGAAACTGGTTCTAAACAAAATAGCTGGCACTATTTCATTTCTTTCAGAATTAAATTCCAGATGGATTTAAGAATAAAATTTCACAAATGAAACCATAAAAATACTGGAAGAAAATTTTGGTGAATATTTATGTAATCTTGGGCTGGTAAAAGCCATTCTAAAAATGGCCTTAAAGTAGGAAAGATGGACACGTGAGATTTCATAAAAATAAAAAAGTCAGTGTGTGAACATACTATAAATAATTTTTAAAAAATAAACAACTCAGTGGAGGAAAGCAATTTTCTCTCTTTTTTTATTTTTACATTTTTTTATTGAGTTATAGTCATTTTACAATGTGTCAAATTCCAGTTTAGAGCACAATTTTTCGGTTATACATGAACATACATATATTCATTGTCACATTTACTTTTCACTGTGAGCTACCTCAAGATCTTGTATATATTTCTGTGTGTTATACAGTATAATCTTGTTTATCTATTCTACATTTTAAAATCCAAGTCTGTCCCTTCTCACCCCCCACCCACTTGGCAACCACAAATTTGTATTCTATGTCTGTGAGTCTCTTCCTGTTTTGTATTTATGCTCTTTCTTTTTCTTTTTCTTTTTCTTTTTCTTTTTCTTTTTCTTTTTTAGATTCCACACATGAGCGATCTCATATGGTGTTTTTCTTTCTCTTTCTGGCTTACTTCACTTGGAATGACATTCTCCAGGAACATCCATGTTGCTGCAAATGGCTTTATGTTGTTGGTTTTTATGGCTGAATAGTATTCCACTGTATAAATAAACCACATCTTCTTTATCCAGTTATCTGCTGATGGACATTTAGGCTGTTTCCATGTCTTGGCTATTGTAAATAGTGCTGCTATGAACATTGGGGTGCAGGTGTCTTTTTGAAGTAGGGCTCCTTCTGGATATATGCCCAGGAGTGGGATTCCTGGGTCCTATGGTAAGTCTACTCCTGGTCTTTTGAGAACTCTCCATACTGTTTTCCACAGTGGCTGCACCAAACTGCATTCCCACCAGCAGTGAAGGAGGGTTCCCTTTTCTCCACAGCCTCTCCAGCATTTGTCATTTGTGGACTTTTGAATGATGGTCATTCTCACTGATGTGAGGTGATACCTCATTGTAGTTTCGATTTGCATTTCTCTGATAATCAGTGATATTGAGCATTTTTTCATGTGCTTATTAATCATTTGTATTTCTTCCTTGGAGAATTGCTTGTTTAGGTCTTCTGCCCATTTTTGGATTGGGTTGTTTGTTTTTTTCTTATTAAGTCATATGAGCTGCTTATATATTCTGGAGATCAAGCCTTTGTCGGTTTCATTGTTAGCAAAAATTTTCTCCCATTCTGTAGGTTGTCTTTTTGTTTTACTTCTGGTTTCCTTTGCTGTGCAGAAGCTTGTAAGTTTCATTAGGTCCCATTTGTTTATTCTTGCTTTTATTTCTATTGCTTGGGTAGACTGCCCTAGGAGAGCATTTCTGAGATGTATGTCAGATAATGTTTTGCCTATGTTTTCCTCTAGGAGGTTTATTGTATCTTGTCTTATGTTGAAGTCTTTGATCCATTTTGAGTTGATTTTTGTGTATGGTGTAAGGGAGTGTTCTAGCTTCATTGCTTTACATGCTGCTGTCCAGTTTTCCCAACACCATTTGCTGAAGAGACTGTCTTTATTCCATTGTATATTCTTGCCTCCTTTGTCGAAAGTTAGTTGACCAAAAGTTGTGGGTTCATTTCTGGGCTCTCTCTTCTGTTTCATTGGTCTATATGTCTGTTTTTGCACCAGTACCATGCTGTTTTGATGACTGTAGCTCTATAGTATTGTCTGAAGTCTGGGAGAGTTATTCTTCCAGCCTCTTTCTTTCTCTTCAGTAATGCTTTGGCAATTCTAGGTCTTTTGTGGTTCCATATAAATTTTATTATGATTTGTTCTAGTTCTGTGAAATATGTCCTGGGTAATTTGATAGGGATTGCATTAAATCTGTAGATTGCCTTGGACAGTGTGACCATTTTACCAATATTGATTCTTCCAATCCACAATTTTCTCTTTTTTTAATTCATTCATTTATTCATCCTAAGAATATAGACCCTGGAGTGAAATGGAGATTAGAAACAAATGAGGCCACTGCCTTCATGAAGTTTATAGTCTGGAGAAGAAGTCAGACACTAAAAGATGGACATGCAATTACACGAAGTAAAGGTGGCAGATACTGAAGCATCTAACGTATATTGAGATGTCAGGATAAACTTTCTGCAGAGTAATGCTGAGTGGAGATCTGAAAGATTAATCTAAGAATAGAAGGAGGCAAGGGGAGCATTCCAGACAGAAAGAACAGCATGCTCCTTTGGGGAAAGAGTGTAGTCCATTTGAAGAACAAAGGGAAGGCCAATATGGCCCAAAGCCAGAGAGTAAGGTATGGGGTGGACTGGAGAGGTGGTGCTCTTCACCAATGCAGGGACCCTGGAAGATAAACAGGTTTCGACTGGATGGAAGATCAAGAATTTGACCTTGGATTTGTTAAGTTTGAGATATCCTAGGGAAATCCATGCGGAGATTTCAAGTAGGCAGTTGTACATAAGGACCCAATGTATAAGAGGTAGGACTGGTCAAAAATACATACACAGGAGCATGGCCACAGGAAGCCACAGGTGTGGGTGAGAACATGCAGAGAGAGGGGACAGAGTGACAAGAGAACGCCTAGGGTTAAACCTTGAGCATTGCGAGAACGTAATGGCCAAGTAGAGGATGAGCGTACAAAGGCCATGAGAAGGTTGATCTAGTGAAAAGGCCCAGGAGAGTAAGCTGTCATGGAAGAAAGGAAAGTGAGTGTTTTAAAAACTAGAGAGACAAGCAGTGCCGAATGCTAAAGGTCAAATAAAATGAGAGCTGAAAAATGCCCAGTGCATGTAGAAGCCTACAAGTCACTATGGACTTGAGGAAATGCTTCTCTTGTAGAAGAAGAGGGAACAGAAGCCATACTGGAGCGGATGGAGGGGTGAGTGAGGGGGGAGGGAGGAAACTGAGGGACTGAGCATAGACCACGTCTAAGAAATTGGTCTGGGAACAGGAGAAGCAAGCGAGCGACAGCGGAGAGAGAGATGGAATTAAGGGAAGGTTTTAAAAAAATTTATTTATTAATTTATTTTAGAGAGAAGAGATGTAGGGGATATAGTGGTATGAATCTGATTTTATAAATTCCATGTGCAGGATGTACAGCTGACATCTAGTGGGTGGAGGCCAGGGACGCTGCTAAACATCCGGCATGCACAGGGCAGCCCCTCACGAGAAGGAATTATCTGGTCCAAATGTTTGTTTGTTTGTTGTTTGCTTTTTAAATTGAAGTACAGTCAGTTACAGTGTGTCAATTGCTGGTGTACAGCACGGTGTCCCTGCCATGCATATACACACATACACTGGTCCAAATGTTGATTTTGTGAAAGTTAAGAAATTTTGATCTAGAGATGTAAATATTCCTTCAAACTATCTCTCAGAGCAAAACCAAAACAAAACAGAAAGGCACAGAGCTTGCTTCACAATTTTTCTTCTTCTTCTTCTTTTTTTTTTTTTTTTGGCGAAATGTACAGTAGGAAGGATTCGATTTCTCATATAATTTATATATATATTTCTCATATATTTTACCTACAATTCCCATAAGTTCTACAAATAAAATGGGATTAGTAGACATTACGTGGTGTGGAATCAAGCCAGTAAAGCTTTCACCCTCACACGTGGGCAGGTGTACTTATAAGATTCTTTTTCCTGATCCTCACTTCAAAACCAGATTGAAAAATCTCTGGAAAAAGACATTCACAATCATGCATTGTTTGAATACTTCTTTTAACTCTAACGATGTTATGTAAGTTCCTATGATTTTTAACTTTATAGCTAATTTTAATGGACAGTTTATATTCATTTCTTCTTCTAAATTTTTTGTGAGGCTTTGTCCAAAAATAAAAATATATTGATTTAGCTTAATTGTGTTTTTTACTATCATCTTTAAATTACTTCAGCTTATGTCTTTTTCATTTTCACTGGCAACTAATTTTACTTATTTCTGAAAATAAGTTTATATGACAATTTCACAGAAGTGTTTATAAAATTCCCTGTTCTTGTTGTAAACTTTACTTTGAATTATGAGCAAGTGTTTATACATGGCCACAACTTCTTTATTAAGAACACTCAGATGGTTGGGAAGTTACTTAAACTGGGGTTCCAAAAAGAACAATGGATAAATGTTTAACTTCTTTAGAATGGACTTTTTAGGACCTCTGATTCTTTATGTGTTAAATGTGGTTTATCACTACGAATTGCATTTGGTTGAAACTGACAGGAATGAATACTGGCTTGAGCAGGGCAGAATTTTATTTTTCACTCCTAAAATAGCTCTGGAGACAGGCAGTCTGGGACTGTTATAGTGTAATGACTCCATACTGTCATCCTCAACTGAAGTTCTTCACCTTGAGTTGCTCCATCCTCAATGCATGGCTTCTGTCTCCAAGGTCCCCCAGAGTTCAAGGTGAGGGCTAGAATTCTAGCTGTCAGCTGCATATTCCAAGCCAGAGCAGAGGAAGCAAGGGAGAACACAAGGGTGACCGTACCTTTCATGGAGTCTTCCCAGAAACCTCAGGTAATACTTCTGCTGACATCTCACTGACTAGAACTTCATCTCTGTGAGGGAGGATGGGAAATGTAGTCTTCTGAGCTGGGGTCATTGTCATCTCAAGTACAATTAGAATTTTGTTACAAATGAGTACTAGTGAGAAAAGAGTTTTTTAAGCTAAGCAAACTTTTTTCTCCCTCTCACCAAAAAAAAAAAAATCTTTGGCAGCCCACTCATTTTCAGATTTCCTCTGACACTACTTTCCCCACTCCGGGGCTTCTCCCAAGATTCTGGAGGATTTCCATAGAACCCTAAGGGTTCCATGGCTTTGAAAACCATTAGCTAAGACAATTTCTAAGGGTATATAGAATATTGAAAGTTCTGATTCTTTGGTGGTATTGATTTCTAAATTGCTTATGTCTAAAGGATCACATTTCTCAGTGATTCTGATGTGCTTTAAAAAATTATGGTTGTTAAAATACAGGAGTCAAGAATCAATGTTTTAATTAATTTTCCTCTATCTGAGCATTCCATATTCATGGAACAATACCCCTCTTTCCCTTCAAGCTTTGCCAAGCTCTAAAAATGGATAAAGATGAATTAGATTTGGCTAAATACATTTTGGAAGAAATTTATTTATTTTCTTGTCTGTTTTCCTTTTAGCCTGTATGAACAAACTGGTGCTGGGAGAGTTGTGCTAAGCTGGTCAGGTTGTGTTTGATTGACTCTTGTGTTTTCTGGGGTATTTGTAAGACATATATTGTTTCCCTACAGCTCAAAAAAATTCCATATTTTAGTACTAACATAAGAATTTGTAGGAAAAACATGGGTGTTGAAAGCCACACCCTTATACTCAAGTATTGTTTCTGCCAGTTAACAGCTACAATATCATAAATTCATTTTCCTAACATTTTCTTTATTTGTGAAATTAACAATAATGTCTATTTGTTGATTTTTAGAGTTGGATGAAATAATGCATTGTTGGTGCCCTACTAATTTTAGCTTCCTTTTAGAGAGTAGAAGTTATTTTCATCACCAGTAAGATTTAGGCGCTTCTTTGAAAGGGCAAAGCCAGAGGGGAATGGGTGAATAGATGAAATTGGAACTATTAATGTGGCTCCATCTGGGAACTCATGTCAATGAATCAAGGAGGCAGCCATTACAGGACACAGGCTAGTGTATTCAGTCTCACCCTTACGTATAGTACCAATCTTACACACACACAATGTGAATGTGAAACGTGACGCATCTGCACAAATATGGCAGCAAAAGAGAATTGGTATTTTCTACAATTATGCTCCGGTAGTGATTCTAAAATTTCTTGGCTTTAAAAAGTGGCATTTGTCAGATTTAGGTTTATTCTTGGCTCTCACATGAAAATAGCAATCCTGGCCAAAGGCTAAATTATGAACTTTTCAAGTTTGACTTTGGCAAGTCTGTCCCTTTCAACACCTTCCCGAACCCGAGAATGGGGTGGAGGAAAAGAATGAGGAAGTAATGGCCAAAAAATGAGAAGTCCGGGCCCAGGCATCGTGACCAGTTTCAGGGAGTGGAAGCAGTGCGGGACACCTCACTCAGGGGTGCAGAGCGCCTGCTTTGAGAAACCACCACTTTGGGAGAAAACATGCAAACACCTTCACTTTCCTTAGGAGACTACAGCTGATCAGATTTCTCACCCAGACCCAGCTCAGAGTGAGTTATAAAAATAGTAAAGGTGTGTTATGAACACCTCTGTTAAAGAAATCACAAGATACACTCCCTGCAGCAGCTTTTTATCTCTCCAGTGTATTCCTTTCCTTCACTTACCAACATTTATTCATTCAATCCATTTCCAAGGTATTGGTTGCATAATAATAACTGCAGTCTCCCCCCCTGGCCAGCTCTGGGCATTTAATTCTCTGACAGGTTCGTCCAGCCCCAAGCTCTGAGCCAGTCTGAGACCAGCAGTAGCTGTCCTCCCTCATTCCCGCTATTCAGAGCTTGGGCTGATTTCACTTTATCTGCTTAGGCGTCTACCTCGGTCTCCTGAGCTGCATCCCAGCTCTTCTCAAGTCTGGTCTTAAGCTTCAGCAAGTTGTGCTAGAGCCTTGCTGCTGCTGACCAAGCCTAGATCCCTGTCACCAGGGGCAATCTCGTCCCTTCCCCACGCCAGGCTTTCTAGCTGAAGTTTATCGCAAATGTCCTCTCGCTAAAGGCTTGTGTGTTTCTGTTGTTTGAACCACCCATCACACCAAGTTCTCTTCCCTGTTACTGCTGCTCTAGCCAGAAGCAGGCTTGCTGAGCCTCTTTGGGAAGTGATATGGATGGTTGGTCACTGCCTTTGGGGACCAATCATACAGAGGAGTTAGGAATTCATACATCAGCCAAACCAGTCTGTGTGGCCAAGTCCAGTGTATTCCACGATCAGACCCCTGAAGAACAGTGCTCGTTATAGCAGTGACGTTATCTGAACAATACAGTCGTGTGATGGAAGATTGGCGGGGGAGATCGGACTCCGAAAGAATATCGGAAGAAACTGACTTCAAATGCTACCCTCGTACTATGTTAAATTCCGATGTATTTTTAGGTTAGTTTCTGGACTCTGCTTTATTCTACTGAGCTTTTAGTCTATTCTTATATCTTTACTACAGTATTATAATTATTACAATTTTAAAAAGTGCTTTAGTGTATTGTAGAAAAAACCTCCTACTGTTATTTCTTTCAAATTTTCTTGGTTACGTGGATATACTTGAGCTTAATTATCTTGGGAGATGGCTTTTTTTCCGATCATTTTCATGTTTTTGACATTTTCCTCACCAAACTGAGAAAATTTTTCAAGCTTTTATCATTTATTCTATTTGATGCAGCATTGAATCTGTTATTCTCTGCGTCTAAAGTATTTAAAAAGTTATTCAGGAAGTTAGGGGGCCCAAGAAGGAAGGATGAATGTGACAAAATAATCTAATTGTCCTAAAAACACATAAAACCATTTCAGTGAAGGGATGGGGGAGAAAGGCAGTGACTTAACCACCTGTGCAAATAATTGGTGTCTGTAAGACTAAGAGCAAAAGGAATTGCACAGAAGCAGTGTACTCTGATTGATAAATTTATTTCCTTTGAGGTACTGGTTAACAGTTCTGATACCAATGTATGTGTTTACTGGAGTTGAATAGTTAAGTAAATGGGTGGCATAGGGTGGGAGCCAGATTTCTCACTGATGGAGTGAAAGGTTGTAGAGAAGCAAAGGAAGGGTGCTAGAATGATCCATTTGGTAATGGATTAGACTTACAGATATCAGTATTAACTCTTATCTAGCTTAATACAAATATGGATAAGCAGATGTAGATGTATTTATAAAAATGTGTATGTACATGGGTCAGTATACAGACATATATTTTCTTGCTCTGTCAGCTGAGCCTAGAAGCAATGACACCCCAGTGGCAATGAGCATACCTAATGTCCAGATCTTGGTTTCTAATACCTTTCTTCAATAAAAGAAACCAGGGCTTCTTGAAGAAGTAGTTGATTCTTGGACTGGGAAAGGAAATATACAAGATGTGTCTGGAGTAGTGCCAGAAAGTAAGTACTGGGATCTTCAGTGATGGGGGTATGCCAAAGGGACACACGAGCCAGAACATTTGAGCAATAGAATAAAAAAAATAAAGAAATACATTATGACCCAAGTATAAAATAAATATCCATGAGTCCATACTGCTCTAAATAAATGATTTAATAAGTAAATAAATATGGAAAATAGACAAATCACCCATGCAGAAGAATTCCAATAATTTATCTAGATAGTCTGCCTGCCCTCAGGAGATGGAACATAAATCCACACTTCTTGAGTGTGGGCAAGGCATAGAGACTTCCTTCCAAAGAGTGTAGTACTGACGGGGGAGAAGAGGAACTTTGCGGTGGAGAAGTCTGACAAACACTATCTCAGCCAGGTGAACAAAGTCAGTGCTTTTAGAAAGCACTTGTAAACATACATACACACATAGATGTAGACATATCGACTATGTGTATATGCATATATACAAATAACCTGGATAGTCCTACATTTATTAAAGAAATAGACTTTGTACTTAAACATTTACCCACAAAGAAACTTAATTGGTGGTATTATCCAAATAAGAATAAATAATACCAAATCTACTAAAATTCTTTGAGAAAATTGAAGAGGAGGGACTACTTCCCAACTCATTCTATGAGGCCAAAATTACCTGGATACCAAAACCAAAGACATAATGAAAGAAAACTACAGAGCAATATCACTCATGAAACCAAATGCAAAATTCTAAACCCATGGCAAATTGCATCCAACTTAATTATCATGACCAAGTAGAGTTTATCTCAGAAATGGAATACTCGTTAACACTAAAAAAATCGATCAATGTAATTTACTACCACCACTCCCTGACACACACAAGAGAAATGAAAAATGATGCAATCATATTAATAGATGCAGAAAATACATTTGACACAATCCAAAATACATTCTGACAAAAATTCCTGGAAAACTAGGAAGGAATTTCCTTGACTTAATAATAGACATATATAAAAAGCTTATAGCCTCATATTTAAAGGTAAAAGAGGGAATGCTTTCCCCCTATAATTAGAAAATGGATAAAGAATGTCTACTCTCAACATTTCCATTCAATATTTTCTAATCATTAGCAGATTGAAGAAAAAGAAAGAAAATTGTCTTTATTCCCAGATGACTGGAAATCCAGTATGTAGGAAATCCTAAAGAATCAATCAAAACAAAAATATTAAAATCTACTAGTAATAAGTGTTTAACCAGGTTGCAAATTATAGAACCAACATAAAGTATCCAACACATTTCTATATTTAGCAATAAATAATCAGAAATTGAAACAAAACAGTAACATTTACAATAGCATCAAGAACATGAAATATTCAGAGAAAATTATTATGAAAATGTACAAGAACTGTTCACAGAAAATTACAAAACATTGCTGAGAGAAATTAGAGACCTAAATAAATATACCGTTATTGTGTTTGTGTGTCAGAAGACTCAACATTGTTAACATTTTAATCCTTCTCAGATGAATCTACAGATTCAATACTATCCCAATAAAAACTCCAGCAGCTTTTGTAGAAATTGACAAGCTTATTCTAAAGTTCATATAGAAATACAACAGATCTAGGATTGTGTAAGCAAGTTTTAAAACTAAGCTAAGGTTGGAGGGCTAACACTACCTGATTTCAAGAAATTTTCAAACTACAGTAATCAAGCCCATGTGATACTGTTAGAGAGACAAAAAGATGGATGGAACAGACTAAAGTGTCCAGAACAGACCTACACCTTTTTGAAAAAGGTACAAAGGCAATTCAGTGTGGAAAATAAAAGGCACTTCTCAATAAAAGGCACTGGAACCAGTGGATATCCATATGCAAAAGAGTGAGCTTTGATTCATAATTTGCCCTGTATACAAAAATTAACTTAAAATAGATCATAGGAATAAATGAAAAACAAGGCAAAGAAGAACACTTTATAATGCTATAAGGTATACTATGGTGAAGATATAATGGTTAAGTTTATCATGCACCATAGGGCACAGAACCATTGTTTAAAGAAGAAATTCCAGGATGTGAAAGGAGAAATAGATAAAAATAACAAGCAAATTATAAGAGACAAAATAAGTCAATAACAACACAAGATAGGTCAAGTGGAATAATAACAAATAATTACGCTTTTGAGCTTGATAACCAGTTTGAAATAGAATTGCAACCCATGCTTTTTTATTGTTTCTATTTGCTTTGTATATCTTTGCCCTTTCTTTTATTTTTAGGCCAAATTGTTCTGCTTTAGGTATGTCTCTTGTATACATCATGGAGTTGAGTTTTACTAGATAAGCCATTTGAAAGTCTTTTCCTTTTAACTTCATTTATTTTATTGACTGATGTGTCTGGGTTCAATTCTGCCTTATTATGTTTGATTACAGCTTTTATGTTACATAGTTTAGGTTTAGGTTACAGTTCCCTGTGTGTGTTGTGCTGTATTTACTGTGTTTATATGATGTGTCTTCTTCGCCCTGTTTTAGATTTTACTTTGTTATTTATGATGGTTTGTATTTATATTCACATGGTGACTATGTTAATATCATTTACAGTTTAACTGATTATTTTTTGTTGTTGTTTTTCAACTGTTTTAGCTTTCCATTGCTTCCATAACAAAATACTACAAACTTAGTGGCTTAAAAAACCCAAATTTATTATCTTACCATTTTTTATTAAATTTGTCATCAAGGCTATAGTCCTTTTTGGAGGTTCCATGGAAGAGTCTGGTTCTTGGCTCACTCAGATTGTTGGCAGAATGCAGTTCCTTGTGGTTGTAGGACTGGAGCCTTTTCCTTGCTGGTGGTCATTTGAGGACTATTCCTGCCTTCTAGACATTTTCCACATTCCTTAGCTCACAACCTTCTTTTTCCATCTTCAGAACCAATGGCCAATCAAGTCCCTCTCATGCTTCAAAACTTCTGTCTCTTTTCCCATTACCACATCTCTCTGACTGTGACTGATTCTTCTGCCCTCTCCTCCCACTTTTAAGAGCTCAGATGATTACAGTGGAGTCATCCAGATAATCAAGGATAATCTCCCTATTTTAAGATCTGTAAGCAAAACTCCATTTTGTCGTATAACTGGACACTGGCATGGGTTTCAGGATTCAGGCATGGACATCTTTGTGGGGGGTGTCATTATTCTGCCCAAAGAGTCAGTTTTAAAGGGTATCATTTAATTCTCATGAATTACCTACACATCAATTAATGACCTTATCTTGTTTTTTAAAATTCCTTTTCCTCTCTTTTATTTTAGTCACATGATTTCTACTTTATCAAAACATGTGATAATTGCATATTATTCTTCATCCATGTCCTCACTCTTCCCTTAGTTTTAGATATTCAAATAAATCTATTAAATGTTCACTATCATTCTTTTGCCAAGATTCCCCAGTCATTTCTTGGTAGAAAGTTCTTTCTCTAGTAGATTTTTCCAGAATGAGTGATGTTGGGAAGGGAAAGGTTGGCATGTTCTATTTCATTTTTGCAGCATCTTTAATTTCCTCTCTTTTCTCCTTTCTTTCCCTTCATTGCAACATCTCTTAGGGGACCTCTCTGCAGAGATGAAGACTGTCAGATACATCTTTCCCATAATGAAAAATAAAAAACACCCTCCTACACACACAGAGGACAAAGTCCTTGTCTTCTGTATACATAAAGTCCGTTTAGCTGGGAGACTGTTGAATGTAGTGGAGAAGACTTGTTATGTCTTCTGGATGAACCAGGCAAGGATCTTCACTTTCCTGAACCTGAGATCTGTGTGTCAAGTGACAATATTGGGTTGGGAAACTTCTAAATTTCTTCTTGTCTCTAATATTCAACAATCCCAGACCTCCAGTGATATGCACAATCATCACCAAATACAGACGAAGCCCCCTCAACCATGCTCAGCTTTATGAGTGGCCAGTATTATTAGCTTGTGGCTTGGATTCTACTTGATGGAATGCTTGGAATAAAGATGGATCTAAATTTCTAAATTTTAGAAATTTGGACTGCTGAAGATGCTGAAGGGACTTTCTTGAGGTTCTTTTAATATTAAGTAATGACAGTGCTAATTAATTCATTGGCACACCTTGCTACCTAATGAGATGATAGGACTCTGATGCACTGAGCCGGTGAGACTTGCTAACCTCAGGGTTCTTATAATTTAGTTTTTACCTCCTGCTGAGTCACATTTTTCTAATTGCATGAATTAGCTCTCATTTTAACTCCTCTGCATTTTTTTTCTAATTTCCTTGCTGAAATACTTTCTGCGTGTATTTTAAAGACAAAAGATTGAAGATTTTAACTGGAGAGCTGGAGAATTGCTGAATGAGTAGGCAATTACTTGCTAAGGATGTGGCAAGTGTCATTGGAAATATAATTCCCCCCAGATTTACAGGAAAGGAGTCAGTTGCTCAGTGTGCTTCTCCACAGTGGGGATCTGAGCTAGCATTCTTGTCAGCTCTGTGAATAGCCACCTGGATGTCATATTCTTGGACCAGAACCTGAAAGTCTGCATTTTATTGTATCAAGCATGTCTTCCAGTTTAGTTTTATTGACTTACTTCTTCATTAGGAATACTAAAAAATGGTCACTTCTCCTTCACTATGTTATAAAAAATCATGTTTGTGATCTTTGTAGAGAGATAAATGGGCCCTAAATATTATTGTACTTTTATATTTCAGAATCATTAGCCATCTATCCTCTTTAGAGGACAGAGATTGTTAAAAAAAAAAAAAAGAAGGCTAATGTGTCTTATAAAACTAAATAATTTTAGAAATAAAAAAGAGCCTTAGAGATGGTCACCATCTTATCTTACAGACAAGGAAACCATGATCTGAGACTTCCAACGCCCTGTTCAAAGTCACAGGGCTGGTTATTGAATAAAGCCACAGCTGGTGTGTCTTCAGTCTAGTGCTCGTCTCTCTAAACCACATGACTTGTCCAATCTGGGCCACTGCCCCGGTGGGACTGAAAGACAGTGGCGCCACCAGGGCGGACCTGGAGGACAGAGCACGGAGCCAAAGAAGATAAATCTTGAGCCTTAACGTCTAATGGAATCCTTCCTGCTGTCTTTCAGGCTTGCTTGGACCCATGACTCCCTCCTTAGTTCTTCCTTGTGGAATGGGAATACGTATCCTGTGCCTGTCGCACCACTGTATTCTGGAAGCAGATAACTTGTTTTCTGGTTTCACAAGTTCACAGCAGGAGAGGAATTTTTGACTCAGGTCTCACTCATATCTGATTTGGATGTGATGTGATAAAGATCATCTAGCTTAGTCTTAGTCCAGCACGACAGGTGTTCTTATGAGAAGAGAAGACGAGGACACAGAGGGAAGACCACGATGGCGTGGGTCTTGCTAGTCATCCACAAGCCAAGGAGGGAGGTCGCAGAAGAGATCACCCCTGCTGACACCTTGATCTCAAACTTCCAGTCTCTTCAATTGTGAGAAAACACATTCTGTTTGTTGAAGCCACCCAGTCTCTGATACTTTGCTACAGCAGACTTTGCAAACTGACACATTATCCTTAATTATATTGCCCGAAGCACAATCAGTATTTCTGGATGATCATGCTTTCCTGCACCAATTTCCTTACACAGGCTTTTCCATGGGTCCTTGTTCCTCATCCCACGCACATTAAGGGTGTGGCTGAAATAAAGATGATGCAGATGAAGGATTGGAAATAAGATAACAACAGCTTTGAACTCCACATTCCCAGATTTGTTGTAAAAATGAAATTTTCCTTCTTACTTAAAAAAAAAAAATGCCCAAATGAAGGAATGACTAAAATCAAGAAGTTGTTTAGTGTTGCTTCTACGACAGGCAACTGGGTCGAGTTAGCAGTATTCACTCATTAAAATAGAAGAGTGATTTCATACTGAGGATATAGAACCACATAGAAATAAAAGAACCAAGTCTTTTCCTCCGTCGTGTCTCACGTTAAAGCCTGAGCTAGAAGCCGCAACTACTTATCGAGTTACTCAGCGCTTTGGAAATTAGTTTGAATGTTTTAGATAAAAAAGATAATGTGGACTCCTTCCATTCTTGGCTCATCTACTGCACTTTGTTTTATTAAGTCTAATTTGAAGCAGACCAAGGTGTTTTTTTTTCTCCCCCCCTTCATCGACCGTCCCATCCCACCCTATAATTCTTTTTATTAAGTAAGCCATGGGCCCCCTGAAAATCTGATTGGAAAAGCAAGGAGTCAGACTCACAATGTTTGCTTCAGCTGGAAAATAACTGTAGGACAAATTTCCCTGCAGGGCCCTGGAACAGACCTGCGCACTGGGTCAGCGTTACCCATGAGCTGGAGCGCCCGTGTTAGTTAATTCCTCTGCCAGCCAGTCTTTTGCATTTGGCGTAAAGGTCCTACCTAAGTGAAAATGATGCTTAGGAAGGAAAACCAAGACTGGATAGGAGCTTCCAGAATGGAAGCCAGTGGTTTAGGGAGCAAGTTTGCAAGTCAGTCTCTGGGCCTGTCTCCTTGCTCTAGTCCTGCCCCATCACCAATGACTGCCTCTTGAATTACTACAGGCAACAGGAGAGGCTTCCAGCAAAATTTTAAAAGCAGCATTTTTTTCTTCTCTATCAGATACACTCTGAACCTTAAATGCTCTGGTTTCTGGCTCTCTCCCGGGAGCCAGAGGCTCTCTCTACTGGTGGTGTGTCTTCCCCAGGCCCCCCTAGTTCTGCACCATTGAAACTCAGGCGTCTGATGGAAGAAAGAAGCTACTCTTTCCAAACCAGACTGGTAATGCTGGCTAAGGTGCTCTTTTGTTCTCCAAGTGCCTCTGAGCACATGATGAAATCTTATTTCATATCATGGGAACTTACCTGACTCTGTGCCAGGCACAGTGAGACGCCTGATACCTACATTGTCTTATTTAATCCCTACAACAACTGAAGAAATAGGTTCTATTATTAGCTCTAGGTCACATGGGGGCTGTAGCACAGAAAGCTTAAGTCAGTTACCCAAAGTCACACAGCAGTGACCCTCAGAGTTAGGATTTTTTTTCATCTATCTTATTCACATCCTTTTTGGAATGGGAAAGCTTGGGTCATTTTAAAGCAATCTAAGTGAAGATTTAATACCATTTCGTCTATTTCTGAATGTATTTCTAACAGATAAGAACTTAAAAAGAAAACATAACCAAAGCCCATTATCACCCTTAATATCATTAAGAATAGTTCCCCAATGCCTAGTTAATAATTGTTTTAATGGCAATATAAATCACATGGATAAACCATGATTTATTTAGTAAATCCAAAATAGATATTTAATTGGTTTCTAATTTAAGGTGACTATAAACAATAATATTAACATCCTTGTAACTATATTTTGGCATATTTCCTTAGCATTTTTCTCATGATAAATTCTGAGAGGTAAAACTAATGTTATATTCATTTATAATCACAAATGGTTACACTCATTTTAAAGATTTATATTAATATACATAATTGTGAGACTCTACCAGAAAGGCCCAATTTGCCAAGCTAGCATCAGTATTTGAGTATCTTCCTTTGCAGCTTCAAGATTGAGCATTAACTTTTATTAGTTATATTTTGAACTATTATAATAGGTGCAAATGGAGTTGCATCAAGCTTACATTTTTATGCTAAACGAGGGCAGGGCATTTTAATAGGTTTATCAGCCATCTGCATTCCTTCTTTGGTAAATTGCCTGCTTAAACATTTTGCCTATTTTGAAAAAGATGTTCATCTTTTCTTCAATTTTAAAGGCTCTTTTACATTAAGATGTGACTCATTTGTTTACAGTGTGTATTGGAAATAATTTCCTAGTTAGTTTCTAAAGTTTTGGTTTTCTTTTTGTTTTAAGACATTTACCATGTCTAATCTTTTTCTTTATGCTTGTTCTGGGATCATTTTATAAAGACTCTTCCCAACCCAAGACCCAAGATTATTACACAGTTACATATATTTTATCCTAGTATTTTGTTTAACATTATCATGTTTAAAAAAATCCTGGAGAGGATATGGAGAAAAGAGAACCCTCCTAAACTGTTAGTGGGAATGTAATTTGGTTTAGCCACTATGGACAACAGTATTGAGATTCCTTAAAAAACTGAAAATAGAGTTATCATATGATCCACCAATCCCACTCCGGGGCATGTATTTGGAAAAGATGTAAACTCTAATTCAAATAGATACATGCACCCTAATGTTTGTAGTAGCACTATTTACAATAGCCAAGACATGGAAGTAGCCTAAATGTCCATCAACAGATGATTGGATAAAGTTGTGGTATACATATACAATGGAATACTACTCAGCCATAAAAACGGATGAAATAATGCCATCTGCAGCAACACGGATGGACCTAGTGGTGATCATACTAAGTGAAGTAAGTCAGAAAGAGAAAGACAAATGTCATATGTTATCACTTATATGTGGAATCTAAAAAAAAATTGATACAAATGAACTTACTTATAAAACAGAAACAGACTCACAGACATAGAGAACAAACTTACAGTTACCAAAGGAGAAAGGGGGAGGGATGGGATAAATTAGGAGTTTGGGATTAGCAGATACAAACTACTATATATAAAATAGATAAACATCAAGGTCTTAATGTATAGCACAGGAAACTATATTCAACATCTTGTAATAACCTATAATGAAAAAGAATCTGAAAAAGAATATATGTATGTATTGAATATTGAATATATATGTAATGAATATATGTATTCAGTTATTGAATAATTGAATCACTATGCTGTACACCAGAAACTAATACAACATTGTACATCAGCTACAATAAAAAAAAGATCATGTTTAATATATTTGGGACATACTGATATAAACTGTAATTAATCTGTGGCTATTGTTTTATGTATTTTTATCCAATTTTCCCAGTATTAATATATATATATATCAAAATTACATATATTTTTACTCATGTTTACTGTTGAACATATGTTTTTTTTCTTATTATCCATCGAGTCAGCAATAATTACTGTGCTCCTACTATATTCCATGCACTGTAATTAATAGGTGTCAAAGTTGTCTTTGTGAACAAAACAGAAAAAAAATCCCTTCCATTATGAAGATAATACTGTAGAAAAGGAAGGGGCAATAAAAAGGACACAAGTATATATTAAAGGGGTGCGGAATATGCCACCCCAAAAATGTGTCTCTTTGGCATATGAATTATTTAGAGCTGAAGGCAATGGAGACCCAGCAGGCTCACGGCAAACTTGTACTTCTCCCTTAACTGCCTAAACACTTTTAGATATGTGGCGTGGCCCAGGAAGAGAGCTGTGAACTTTTTATCTGAAAGACTTGCCTGCGTCACAGGGCAAACATGATTACCAAACAGCTCTTCTCTTCTTCCTGGAAACTGCCTTCCTCCTCTCGGAAGCCCCAGACCTCGTTTATTCCTTAGCTCAGGTTGGCAGATAAGCCTAAATTGCTTGACTGTCTTTGGATCTCATTTGTTTATAGGATTCCTGTACGTGCCAAGTTAAATTCGCCTTTCTCCTGTTGCTCTGCCTTATGTCAATTTCATTATTAGACCAGTCAAAGAATCTAGACGATAGAAGGAAAATTCTTCTGCCCCAGTATGCAACCGCATCCTAATACTCTGAAGGAAATAAAGGAAGAGAAAGGGATATGAGAGTGATAAGGTGATAGGACAGGCAGAATTACTTTAGGAAAATCAAAGAAGGCTTCTCTGAGGAGGCAACACGTGATCAGGACTGTGATGAGTTACAGCATTTGTATTTTATTAGTCTTATAAGACAATGAGCCTTTAGATTTATTTATCTGTTCTATGGGCTTTCTGCTTTTTAATTATTAATCTCTGTGTGTTTATTTAGTTCTAATTTTATTGACTCTGGGGCATTGTGGATAGCACCCATGAATTAGAGAGCACTCGATTCCATCTGCGGTTGGGCTGGCAGTGATTGTCATTCCCTTGCCTTGGAGAGGACACATTTTCCTGCAGGGCATCAGGAAAAGCAAATTGATTAGTGTCCATAGTCTGCACTCCTTCCCTCAAGGACTCTGCCCTCTGACTTTAATGAGAGGATTTACAAGTCATTATTTAAATGGTTACCTTTTACTCTAGAATTTTCTTTTGCCTGGAAAGAAAAGATTTCTTTTTCCTGACAGTTTTGGGGGGATCCAGCAGCCCGAAGATTGCGAGGAAGAAAGAAGCAGTCTTCGAGCCTGAGGGCGGTACTTTTATGTGGTTGGCACTTGCTGAACCAAAACCCTTGCAGCTTTAATGCAGCCTGAGGCGGGAATCTATCTACAAGAAACTGCTTTTTCATGCTAATTTTAAATTCGGAATTCATACTACTAAAATGGAATGGAGAAGAATAACTTGCTGTGAAATAGCATTATTTCTATTTGAAGCTGGAAGATTCATTGAAGTTCCGGCTTCCAGATGAAGCTGGTCCATTTACCCAATTTGTCTTTCATGCTCGCCGAAAACTCACGTGTCCATTTTACTATTCAGGGTGATTTTTAAATTGCATTAGCACCTGTTCAAAAGCTGAGATGAGAAGTATCACAAATCACAGAAAAAATGATTACAGACAGCCCTAAGAAATCGCCCATCAGAGAGCCACAATGAGCCCAGATATGGCCAAGTCTAAAAACCGGGAGCGCACAATCTCTGCAGAATATGGTCTTGGGTTATTTTCATCAATAGGTAGAGAGTTGGGTTTTGGGTTTTTTTTTTTTTTGTTCTGTTTTTTTTTTTTGCACATTTTTAAGTAGCTTATTCATTTATGTTAGAGTATATGTTAGTTTGTTAATTTGAGATGCAGGTGGAAAGCTTTTTTTCTCAGTTCTTGCGTTATACTTCTTTATTGATTCGTGTATTTTTTATCTCGAAGTCTCTTTAGGAAAGAGGAGAGGAAACTGATGCAGGGGATGCATAGAGCCAGGCAGAGAGCAAGGGCCCCCCACTTCTCTCCCCAGAAGGCAGCCTCCCCTCACCTCGAAGGAGGTCCAGACGCAGATGTGCAACAGTCCTTCACAATCTCTGTCCCTCAAAAGACGGCAGAGACACGGCAAGCAAAGGAGCCCGTCTGATACAGGAAAAATGGGATGGGCGAGAGGAGGGCCGTGTCCCTGGTCTCGGCTGAGTCCCTGGGACATGCCCTGCCAAGTGTGGGTCCTTGGCCTCACACAGGAAAGAATTCAAGAGCGAACCACAGTTGAGTAAAGGTAGATTTATTTAGAGAGAGACATGCTTCATAGAGTGCAGGCTGTTTCAAAAGGCAAGAGAAAGCCATGAGGTGTGAGGGTTGGGTGCTCAGGTTAGAGTAAAAGTAGGTACACACTCCATAGACAGAGTGTGGGCCTTTTCCAAAGAGGAGGGAGCGAGAGGGGTGCCGTGTTGCCAGTTTTTATTGACTTGGTAGCTTCATACGCTAACAAGTGGGAGGACCATTCCAACTACTCTGGGGAAGCGGCTGGGATTCCCAGGAATTGGGCCAACCACCCACTCTTTGACCTTTTATGGTCAGCCTCAAAGCTGTCATGGCACCTGTGGGGGTGTCATTTACCATGTTAATATGTTACAATGAGCATATAATGAAGCTCAAGCTCTACTAGAAGTCAAATCTCCTGCCATCTTGATGCTCAAGGCCCATTGGGAGTTGAATCTTCCACCATCTTGGTGTTAATTGCTATGTCATTCCTTGAATGGCTGTGCACCGCCCCCTTCTTTTCTGTCTCTCATCCCCGCTGTATCTGTGTGAGGGCAACAGCCCAAGTCTGGGTCTGGGAGGAAGGAGTGGCTGAGTCCCTAGGGTTCCCAGTCATCCTCCTTATCTTCCTCTCCAAGTGGCTGCTGTGGGGGGAGGCAGAGATGGGATGGAGCCTGACATTTGAGAGAAGGCTCCTCCTGGCCCTTCACTGGCCCTTGACCCAGGTCCTTTCCTGGAGATAACTTTGCTTGTTAAAGAGATCTGATATCAGGTCCTTATCTTGACTTATGGCTCTCATTTTCTCCTGCTTCTTCTGTTTCTTCTCCAGCTTTCCCTCCTCCATGCTGTGGAGTCTTGGCCTTGCTGATACCTGCAGCCTGGCGGGGACCACAACCCAGTGGAAGGAAAATGACCTAAGGCATAGAGTTTAATCCAAAATTAGGACTGGGAAGAAGCGGTTTTGAGAAAGATGGAATTAATTGGTCTTCATTTTCCCGAACCCTCTCTGCTGGGACTTCTAAACGTATGTGTTTTGAAGCACAAATCTATAAAGTAAGAGAGAGAAAAAGAGTAGAGGGAGAGATTTTGGAAACATGATTTACTGTCATCTCCTTCTTAGAGATTCGCCACATACATCTTTACAATGAAAACTGAAAAATATCTAACAGTAAAGAAACCTGTGTCATTTTATTTCACTTAGCATTTCCTACAAAATTGTAAGGAATCAGTATTTAATAAAATACACAATGGAAAACACTGTTCTCTGCCCACATCACCTTGCTGAATAGCAAACTTGAGTAATTTATGACTCATTCTTTGACAGTTACCCCATTAACTGGTGTTGGGAGCTTGCTTTGATTTTTAATCTTTTAAACCATTGTAGAAAATAGTGCTGCTCCAGTCAATTTTTCTATTTTATACTCATCACTTGAAGGTATTATTGTCACAATTCTTAAAGTCCTTCCGTGCATCTGACACTTCTTCACCTACTTAATAGGTTTCCTAGTGCTGGTTTTCTTGCTCTGAGACAAGAATATTTCAGAATTCACAAAAATTAATTTGGGGCACAGCACTCAAGTCAATTCACAATGTGAAATCTAGTCTGAAGGTATCATAAAAGCACTTGCAAACCCCACTCAGTGTGGTGGGACTTTGACTCTTTCTCTCTTCAATGTCATCTTATTGATCCAAGGATCATTGTCTTCTGGGGCCAGAAGAGGATTCCAGGACAATCAGTCGCTGTCCTGGTGTGGGTGTGTTAGGGACCTTCCTGGCTCCCACATCACTCCACAACCAGGTGTTTCCCACCTGGAGGTTCAGCTTTGTTCCAGGTGGACCCTAACCCTGGCTGCACAATCACATCACTTGAGAAACCTCCACCACTAACAATGTCTGGCTGTGTTTGTTAAATTGGAACCTCTGGGAGGTGGAGATTGAACATTATGTTTTTATTATTTAAAGTTTCCTAGCTGAATGTAGGTCATTTTTTCAACACAGAAAACCATTAAAGGAGGTGAATGACCTTGAAGGTGCTCCGTTCTGTGAATGAATCCCAAATTGTGAAATTTCAGCTATCAACAGGAAGAACTGGGGATAGCTTACCAGCCCCTTTGCCTAAATATCTCGTTTATCACATGCAAACACTATGAGGTGAGGGAACGGACCCATTGAAGTTGACCTGCACTGGCCTCAGATTACATGTGAAATTTGACACCTGTCTGACCCAAAACCTAATTTCTTTCCCTATATACCTTGACTACAATGGGAGTTCAGGCCATGTTTGACTCCTGAAAATTGCGTTTGATACAACTAAAAATACAAATTCTAATAAAGTTTATTAGCAGACATAGTGATATTTGAGCTCTTTCTTACTATCAATACTTCTGGCATCAACAGTGTGGGTTTTCTTTTCTCACACCCAACCGATTCCCCAATTCTCCAGATACCAACTGAGTGACCTACAGTTCAGCTCAATTCTGAAACTAACTACCTGGAGTCAATGCAAACCTCACAGGTTAAGGGCTCAGACCCACAAGATGGCTCTCATTTCAGAAGTGCTAACTGAAGCTCGGCACTTAGCATCATCCTCTACAAGGACTGGATCACGTTGTCACTTGCCGTCTACCTCTGCTTGGATTAAATCACGAGCCACTGCAGCTGCTTACCTCCAGCACACCCTGAAAGGAGGTCAGGGTGGAGATTAGGAACGAGGCTCTCTGAGCTCTGGGGACAACTGGCTGAACAGGCCTTTAGATGGTTAGATATTTTCAGGGGAAGATTTTATGAGCCCAAATTCTTGCATCTCCTCATATCTAGAAAAGCACTAAAATCATTAACGGTGACATCTGCTCCTCGTGACTAGCAGCAGGCCTCTGCCTAGATGTGTGCTTGACTGTATGTACCCTCCTTCACTGAGTTTTCCCCGTACCTTTTTGGAACAGTTTCTCAGAGCTCTCTGAGATACTATCTCCCGGGCTATAGTCCTCATTTCGCCCCAAGTAAAACTTAACCCACAAGTCTCACATTGTGTGATTTTATTTTAGTCGACAGAAGCCAATGACAAGTCTGGCCCACCCATACTTCTGACTGACCAACTATAAACTGGGGGTTCCCATGACCCCCTATTGGCTAGAACTGCTCACAAACATCAGGAAATTGCTCTACTTCCTATTACCAGTTTATTAAATAGGATATAATTCAGAAAGAGCCAAATGGAAGAGACGCACAGGGCAAGGTGTAGGGGAGGTGTGCAAAGCTTCCTCCCTGGGTGCACCACCCTCCCAGCACCTTTCCAACCCAGAAGCTCTCTGAACCCCGTCATTTGGGGTTTTGATGGAGGCTCCATTAATGCAAGCACAATTGATTAAATCATTGACCTTTGTTGATTAACTCAATCTCTACCCTCTGTCTCTTCCCCAGAGGTCAAGGGCAGGGGGCCAAAAATCCAGTCCTCTCATCACAGTGGTTGATTTCTCTGGTAACCAGCTCCTATCTTCCAAGAGCCACCTCTGGCATCAACTCAGTTCTGAAAAGGGCTTGTGAAAAACGAAAGATACTCCTCCCATCCCTATCTAAGGGTTTTAGAAGCTCTGGGTCAGAAACCAGGGACAAGACCAAATACATGAGTTAGTCTTTATGTGTTTCTTAATCATCTAATATATAATCAAAGTGTATTGCCATTTTTATTGGTTTTCTTTTTTTTTTAGCGTGTCACTGATGAAGTTGTTGAGTGTCGTGTCCCAACTCTATTTTTTCCATCAGGGTATTCATGGCATGATTTTGCCTAACGTGGTGATTTCTTGCAAAGTAAATATCACATCAGAGCAGAACTGACTGTATTTAGAACAGTGCCTGGTACATGATAAATTCCATAAATCGTAATGATGATGCTAAACAGATAGAAGGCCTGGAGGAAGAAATATCAGCACACATTTGAGGAACTGAAGGAAGTTCTTTGTGAAGAGGAGGCAAGGAGGGGTAAAGAAGAGGAATGAAGAGGAAAATAGAAGCAAGAAAAATAAAAGGCCTGGTAATACCTAAGAAATTTGAACTTTATTCTAAAAGTAATGGGAGATCACTGAAAGGTTTTGAGGAAGGTATTCAGATGATTGAATTTTCCCTTTAGAAAGATCCCTCTGGTTTTATGTGAACAATGGATTGGGGAGAGAGAAGTCTAGAAGCAGATCAACTAGTTTAAGGAGGTTGTTGCATAAATACGGACAAGAATAGTGTTGCCTAGACTGAAGGAGTTAAAGCACAAAAAAATGAGAAAGTGAGGAGGTGAAATAAACAGGATTTGGTGAGATGAGGGGAGGGGATGAAGAAATAGGAGTTGAGGATGACTTCCAGGTTCCGGGCGGGGCAGTGAGAGAAAAGATGCGCCACCTCCTGATAAAGTTAACTTGAAAGGAAAGAAAACAGATTTGGGAGGGAAGATGATAAGTTCTGATCACACTGGGCTTCGATCATGGAATTATCATGGAACCAAGAACAATGCAGAAGGGGAAGTCCTAGGTCCAGCATTTCCCCCGTGCTCAGATGGGACAGAAAACTTCAGATGGAATGAAAGCCCAGTGGATATTTTAATCCAATTATATTTGGCAAAACATGACTTTGTGCTTCTAAGGAAAAAGTATCTAGTAGAATCTGCAGCGAGATTCTGGAATCCAATGTCTTTTATAAGCAAGAGTGTTTGACTTTATTTTAGTCCATCCAGAGTTACGCTGTGAAAAGTTTTGATGAGATAAGTGTAAATGAATCCGAAACTGATGTAAATGTTTACACAGCCACTTAAAAATGAAGAGAAAGGAGTTTAGGACAAAGTACACTCTGAATTTCTCTGAACCCAAAACGTTTTTACAGAGGGTTTGAAATGTGCAAAGATGGCCAAACTGAGGTCCATCTTTAATCGTAACAGAGTCACATTAACAGAAACCAAAAGACATAACCCAACCTGCTTCCTTGAATGGCAATAAAACTCCAATGAAAAACACCATTTTTTTTTTTGCTTTCAAAGTGGGCATCAAATTCTAAATGGGTGAAAAATACAGCAATTTTATTTCTTTTTAAAAGCATTATTGGTTCTGGAATTTTATTTCTAACTGGGATAAATTTGTAGAATAAACTAGTAGACTCTGACTCCACTTAGCTTCAGTTTTCAGCTAAGCAAATAAGGCAGAGAAGTGCAGAATTGCTGTAATTATAGTCTCTAAATGTGTGTGGTTCCAGATACACTGTATCATTATACAGGACGTGCAAAGCTGAAATAAACAGTGGGCTTTCTGAACACAATGCCTACAAAACAACTAACTGCAATTTACCTTTGTTCTGCTTGTGGGGTTTGTCTTGGTATAAGCCAACTGACTGCTTATATTGAATAAAGATCCTTTAAAAACAAAGATTTACTTGTGTCAAATCTGAAAAACTACAGTAGCCAAATAAAGGTATATTTCAGCTGACTGCATTTGTTTTTGTGAAAGCATGACATGGAAGTGGAGATTTAAATTTAAAAAAAAAAACAACCAGTCTGATGAACTGATCAGGACCAGAGATTTTAAAATATTTAAAAACAAATTCTGTCCTTGGTTATTGTAAATAGTGCTGCTATGAAGATTGGGGTGCAGGTGTCTTTTTGAAGTGGGGTTCCTTCTGGATATATGCAAGACATGGGAACAGCCTAAATGTCCATTAACAGATGACTGGATAAAGAAGATGTGGTATATTTATACAATGGAATACTGTTCAGCCATAAAGACCGACAACATAATGCCATTTGCAGCAACATGGATGCTCCTGGAGAATGTCATTCTAAGTGTAGTAAGCCAGAAAGAGAAAGAAAAACACTGTATGAAATCGCTCATATGTGGAATCTAAAAAAAAAAAAAAAAAAAAAAAGAGCATAAGTACAAAACAGAAACAGACTCATAGACATAGAAGACAAACTTGTGGTTGCCAAGGGGGCGGGGGGTGGGAAGGGACATAATGGGATTTCAAAATTTGTAGATACTGACAGGCATATGCAGAATAGATAAACAAGATTATACTATATAGCACAGGGAAATATATACAAGATCTTGTGGTAGCTCACAGCAAAAAAAAAGTGACAATGAAGATATGTATGTTTATGTATAACTTGTGCTCTACGGTGGAATTTGACACAACATTGTAAAATGACTATAACTCAATAAAAAATTGTTAAAAATATTCTGTCCTTCGGACTTGTTCTTTGTGGATTTTAAGCAAAAAAAATCTATTCTGGTTTCGACTTTAAAACACTTGTGGGGAAAGAAGCCATGGGCTGCAAATTTCAAAAGGCTTTAGAAGGACAGAATGAGACAGTCAGGAGACCCGGCAGCAGAGTGGGAGCAGGATGGGCTGCACGTGCGCACCGAGAAGCAGAGACCGGACATGGCCGTGTGCAAGGTGGACACGAGGAGGGCTGTGCAGTGTGGACCTTCCTATATTTCAGTGGCAGAAAGCCCAGTTATTCCTCAACAGCTTGAGGTCCAGCTTGGGAATGAGAAATTGTTCACCTTGCTTTGCCACTCTTGCTAACGGTGCAGAGGGTTCAAGCAAGTGTCAGGGGTGTGTGTGTGTGTGTGTGTGTGTGTGTGTGTGTGTAGCCAGGGATGCTGTGGGGCAGGTTATAGGAAGTGACTAAATTCAAAAGCACAGGATTTGTAGCAGAAATAGTATATGAGAGGCAGTAAGGTGTCCTCTAGAATGTGACCAGTTGTATCCTGGCTGAAGACTGTGTAGAACAGAGTGATTAAGAATGGGGGTCTGTTCATAGGTACAGACAATGTGCTGGGGGGGGGGCAGTATAGTAATGGGGAGGAGCGAGGTACAATCTATCAGGGTTAAGATAGGCTATAAGGATGTATTGTACAACACGGGGAATTTCACCAGTATTTTGTAATAACTGTTTAAAGCAACCTTTAAAAATCATATAAAAAATTTGAAAAAGAGGGAAAAAAACCTGCGGTCTTCTTTGGCCCAAATCCTGCCTCTAATTCTGTAACCTTAGGCAAGTCACCTCATCTCTCAAAACCTCAGTCTCCTCACCTGTAAAATGGGAATAATCATAGCACCTACCCCATAAGACCAAGAATTCAGTGATAGTCTGGATAAAACATATAGCACAGGGCTTGGTACGTAGAAAATGCTTTATAATTGTTCGTTACCAGAAGGACATTTTCAGTTAGTTTTTTTTTTTTCTCCCCTGCTTTTATCATTATCAGTTTTTTCATCTTGCTTTCTTAGGTTCACTTTGGCGCTTTTTCTAGCTCCATGTGCTACTTGCTTTGTTTATTTTTAAAAATTTTCCTTGATGAAAAATGAAAGCTTTTACATTTTTATCCAAGAACTGTATCGTGGCTGTATCCATAAGATTTAATGCCATGATTGACTTATCTTCAAAAAGTTGATAACTATGGTTTTTATTTCCTTTTTCATATTTGTTATTAAGGAGAGTTTATTTTTGATTACTTTGTACGTGTTTCTATGTTCCTGAGAATATGACTTGTACCAGTTCTGCTTTGGGGAATTTATTAAGGTTGTGACTTAGTATGTAATAATGATAGCAAATATCTATGAAAAACTTACTTTTCGGAGGTATTTTAAGTTCTTTATACACAGAGTTTGCCTAATTCTGACAATAGCCCTACAGTGTACGTATGATTCTTGTCTTCATTATGCAGATGAGGATGCTGACATTTAGCATTTAGGCCAAGTTCTTAGGCAGCTGACCCTGAGCTGGATGCTGGGTCCAGCTCTGCAGCTCGGAAGGCAGCCAGGATATTTGTGTGTGTTCATTTCCTTTCCTAAACATGAGCTTGCTGCTTGCCGCTGTGCAACAGGCTATGAATTCAAAACAGGGCAGAGCAGTTCAGTGGGTTATATTTCCGATGAATGTTCGCTTTTGACCAGTGACCCTGGATGATCTAAAGCCACAGAAAGGGTGAAAGGAGCCCCTAGGAGAAAACAGGATCCTGTAGAACTTCCAGACTTCCCTGTGCCTAACAGAGTCAGAAATTCTGAAAACGATCATCTTTCCGTAGAGGCAAATCTACCCTCTTTTCAAGGTAAATACAAGGGCTGCTTGTTAGAGCAAATACAAATGCGGAAAGCAAGAGTTCTAAAGTGAAAAGAATGTGAACATGTTTTTTTTTATTTCCCAAGTCCTAGATTTCTTTTTTATTCTTGACACGTGGCACACAACAAGTAACCTTTCTTTGTTTGGATTGATTTGTAGCGAAGGTGCAATTCTGAACTTAGCGAGGCTGGTCTTTTGTTCTGCGGGAAAATTTTTCCCTTTGCTGGTGTCATTTAGCGTTTGCAACAATCTCAGTGCCACACCCTCTCAAGTGTGAGAACATTTGCCACCAGTCTAAAAGAAAAAGGCACCAGCCAGGGAAGAAATGTTTGCATCTTGGCTGTCACTACCGTGCAGTGGCTACTCTGTCTTGCAGTGCTTATGAAGCCTGAGAGTAACATGGCCATCATCTCAAAGCAAGGTAATTATTGAGGATTTAAATATAGTTTACAAAGTGCTTTATACACTTTTATCTCACTCAATTTCCAGCAAGCTAATGAAGATAGAAGCTATAAGGGATAAATATTATCCCAAGAGCCAGAGCGGTAAGGTTCTAACTCAGACCTCTTTGTTCAATCATTTCTTTTCTTTCTTTGCTTTTTTAATTGTGGAAAGAATACTTAACATGCGATCTGCCCTCTTAACACATTCATAAGTGCATGATCTGATTAGGGACAGCAGGGACGATGCTATGCAGCAGGTTTCTGGGGCTCATTCATCTTGTTTGTCATTCATTTTATCACGTTCAATAAATACTGAATTCATGATGTCTGTCTGTCTGACCCCAAAACCTGTGTGTCTCACCCTGAGATACTCTGCTTTTTAAATGTGACTTTAGAGAGGTAAACCACGTCAAGATAGTATTTTAGTTCCTACACAACCTGGTGTTGTACCAGTGAGAGCTGGTGGGGACATCGGTGCCGAAAGTCATCCACTGTAAAGCAATCTCCACAGCTCAAGCTAGGAAATTCCCTTTAACACAGACCTTTAATCCATTTCCTGGGAATGGTAGGTCATCGATATAAATACAGATCTCTCTTACACCTACTACTGGGCGAGCCTGTTTGTCCTGTGGCATCATTTGGTCCATTTGCGAACTATAAGCAAGAAGGTGAGGCTCGCAAACAGAAACAAGACACTGATGGATTCGCGCAGGTTCCTAGTGGATTTCGTTTGCCTCTATTTTGGTTTTCTCTAGGCTGCCTTCCTACTTCAGTAGGCCAAAAAGGGCAGAAAAATAAACATGAAATTAAAAGTGGCTGAAAACTTGCGACTCTTAAGCTAATAAGAACCCACAAGGCATTTTTAAACTAGTAAGATTGAGTTTACATTCTTAGGTTGAAATCTTAGTACGATATACACATAGGTATTTCTTTGTCTTTGGGGGTAACCTTTACAATTCCTTCTAAGAACAGCAAGTTAAAGATTAATCCACTGCAAAGGGGAGGCATAGCTCAGTGGTAGAGTGCTTGCTTAGCATGCATGAGGTTCTGGGTTCAATCCCTAGCACCTCCATTAAAAATAAATAAATAAACTTAATTACCATCCCCCCAGAAAACAAAACAAAGTTTTTAAATTAATCCTCTACAGATAAGTGAAAGGAGATCTACTTACAGAAGAAAATCTATGAAATGATGAAATAACAGTACGTCGATACGCACACTTTTCATGTAACAATGACTGTAATGGCAAATTCTCTTCCTAAGTATGGAAACAGAGGTGCACAGAAAGTATCTGGATCCTTGGTGTGTTATGGGGTAATGGGGAAACAGGCAAAAGAGGAATTCTTCTTCTGTTGGGGCAGTAATGTGCTTGGACGCCGAACACTGTGCATGTGCGCGCCACAAAGAGAGAGGAGAGAACTTGACTTCTGAGAGGATTCATTTCTGATTTTCTGGCAAGCCTTAAATTCAGACATTATGTCCCACAGCAGTACTATTTTAGGCAACACACAAAGTAGCATGCCCAATTTTTAGATTAAAAAAAAAAATCCAGTTATCACTGACGTGGTTGTGCTTGAAGCAACGTGTAGATGAAGGTGGAGAGGAATCTTCTTGCTGGCAAAGAAGGCAGCTTCCATGACTTTGTATTTGCCTTCTCCACCTTTCTCTTGTAAGAAGAAAGGATGCTCAGGGTGTAACGGCAAGGAGACTGGAATAGAAAAGGAACACTTGAAAAAATACATGCTCGTTATGAAAAGTTTTCAAAATGGAGAAAAATGCAAAAAATAAACCTTCCAAGGATAACTGCAATTTTCTTTTTTTAATATTTTTTTTATTGCAGTGTAGTCAATTTACAGGGTTGTGGCAATTTCTGGTGTACAGCACAAGGCTTCAGTCATAGAGGAACATACCTATGTTAGTTTTCATATTCTTTTTCACCATAAGTTACTACAAGGTATTGATATAGTTCCCTAATAATGGCAATTTTCATGTTTGTTCTTTCCTACCAGTCGTTTCACGATGTTTTTCGTATTTTCAAGAGATTATATAAAATCACTTTTATCTTTGTGTTTGTTTCAAAACCAACACGCAACTCTTACAGAATTTATGGAAAACAAAGAAACAAAATAAAAACGATCCATTGCCCAACTACACAGAAACACCCACAGTTAGCATTTGAGGGTATATCAATTTTTTCATACTATGTATTGGGTACTTATGGGCTTCAGACCACCCTTTGAAGCACTGGTCATGCACTATCTCATTTAAAGTGTACAGTTTTCTGATAAGGTATGTATGGTTATTTCTGAGGTTCAGGCTTGGAATGAGCAAGGTCAGTGAGACCTAAAGATAAGTGCATAAATATATATATAAAGGCTAAAATCATTACAAAGATGTATTCTTTTTTTCCTAAATGGCATATTTAATTTTTCATAACATTGTAGATCTTAATTGAGAGAAATTACTTTCATGTCTTCATCTGTGCTACAGCCTTCTAATAGGTTCATTATGGTTCATAAATGTATTTTATAATTAGATTTCTATAAGGTCAATCATATTCAGAAGTATTCGGAAAGGGACCGACTTGTTTTATCTCTTTCTATTCATGCAGAATTCACTACAAGAAGAAAAATATTTGCTTCAATATATTTTTTTTCATCATAAGCTGCCCAGTCCAAGAATTATCAATGGAGAAATGTCTCAGCTGAATGGTAATTTTAATTATCACATCAAACCAGATGATAACACATTGTCAGTGTACTCCAAAGTGTCTCAATGTTCATTGCGTCCAAGCACTGCCTTTATTCCCAAATTAGCTCTTTGCAGTAAAGTCCACAGCCCCATAGTTCTTAAAGAATAACACAAATAATTGACAATGATCGTTACATTTTTAATTTCCCACATCTTGGAGTAATTAATGTGTATGCGAAGGATTTCTCTAAGCAGATTGAAACATAGGCAGAAAAATGGTGGGGTTCTTTTTTTTTGGTTAATCATTTCATTTTAATGCTACAAGATATACTCGTTCTGCTTTATTCTCATGAAAAAGATTTTTGCTTGAGTCATAGCATCTTTGCTGACGGTATTTTAACATAACAGGAATGTCTATATTTAAATCTCTAAAATTAATTCCATCCTCCCCAAAAGACAAATGGAAGGGCCGCAGTCTGCGCTCTGAAGCACACAGATAAGACCGCAGGAGTGTTCCCAGTCTGAAGCCTTGTTGCTAGCTTTGTAGGTTTAATTTCTTGCTCGTTTGTTTTAAATCTGAGATTGTATATTCTTATATATAATACCTTTTAAGCCTTGAAACCATATTTCAGGGGAGAGAATAAGTTTACATTGTCATGTTTGATGGAAAAAAACAGTTTCTTCTCGCTTGCTTATCCTCTGGTTGTAATTCGTCAATATCTGTGACTGGCTTGCTATACTCAGATTGGACAAATTTTATTATCTTTTTTGAAACAACTATTACGTGTCTGGCACCATATTTCTCACTTATTTGATCTCAATCTTGACAACAACTTTATAGGATGAGTTTTTTTTAATAGTCATTTTAAATCGAGGAAGTTGAGGTTTAGACAGATTTTGTCCAGACAGCCAGCACTGAGATTAGTCATCTGTGCAAAGCCACACAATTAAAAAGAGTCAGGATTTCAACTCGGGTCTTTCAAATCTATGATGTTTGCCCTTTTGACTCTCTTCCCTTTGATCCCTGAATTTCTGAATAATTGAAAGTATCGCAGATGGCATGTATAATAATGTGGATGAAAAGTTTCTTTTGCAGAGCACAGAGAACAATATTCAATATCTTACAATAATCTTTAATGAAAAAATATGAAAACAAATATACGTGTGTATATGCATGACTGGGCCATTGTGCTGCACACCAGAAACTGATGCATTGTAATTGATTATACTTCAATTAAAAAAATAATAATTTTGGATGAATCTCAAAGACACAACACTAAGCAAAAGAATCCAAACACCAAAAATACATACTGTATGAATCGTGTGCATGAAGTCCAAGCTTAGGTTTCCTCATTTTTACTTCCTGTATCTACCTCTTTGCACCTTCTGAATGTGACCTCTTCCCTGGAATGCTTTCTCTAAGAGTGATTTTGAAAAGAGTCTTTGCGTTAATCCTTCTGAGACAATTGTATGCTTGAGAATATCTTTATTGCACTTAAACAGAAACAGCTGGATGAAAACATTCTAGGTTCAAATTAATTTTTTCCTTCAATATACTGAAAATATTAGCCTTATATTGTCTAATACCATTGCTAAAACATCTAATATCAATTTGGTTTTTGATCCTTTGTCTCAGGAATCTTCTTTTTTACTCCGATGGTCTTGAATTTTACTACAGTAGAGCCAAATGTGGGTTTTCTTGTCTATTCTGTTGACGTTTTTCTAAATTCTTTCAATCTGTGGTCTTCCCTCTTTCTTTAATTACAGGAAATTCTCAATCATTATTTCTTCAGATATTTTCTCCCCTCCATTTATTGTATTCTCGTCTTCTGAAACTCTTTGTATCCTCTCTCTCTCAACATTTCTTTGATATTTTGATCTTTTTGTACATATCTGATGTCTTTTACATGAGGAGAATCCTACTGTACAATTATAGACATTTTTACATATTGAGTTTATTAAATTCAATTCTTTTCCAAAAAAAAAAGCTTGAGGTATTTTAAAATCAAAGATACAACACTTAATGAAAGAAAAAAATATAAAATCAGAACCAAATAAAAGGGGAAAACCTGGCACGCTAAGGTAAGGGTTAAACTAGTTGCTATGTTTGAGAATGAAGGCGTGCTCTGGCTAAAAGGTCATAAGTCTTTTTATTTTTGGAAAAAGATCAGACTCTTTGCAGGAATCACATTTTGATTCACAGAGGATCACTTGGTGTGTTATCTACTTAAATAAAAGTAAGTCAGTTGACCTTCCATTGATTCCAGCAGCCGTATGAGAACCCAAGCTGTGTGGACCAGAGGCTTTTAAGACTTGAAATGGGAGCCAGGAGCAAAACAAAACAGAATAACATCCAGAAGTTGCTCTAATGGGCTTTGTCTTGAGAATTAGTTTAAGGCACCCTGTGACTTTATAGTAATACATCTGCAGCATAACTGGGCTGTCCACACACTGTGAAATGATTTTTAAAATTTGTAGCTACGATTTTAAATAGGAAGAGGCATCACTTTCTTGCTTATTGAGCAGAGCAACTGGCGAGGCTGACTAGAATGTTCAAGCGGCTGATGCAACCATTGCTACAATTCCAGGCTTCTGTTAGATGCTTAGAACGTTTGCCATTGATTTTAAAAAGGGAAAATGTCTAGGTTTGAAGCACTAGATGAATATATTCTACAATGAGACATTGCTTTCTAAATCTTTTTTTAATCCCTTAGAGAACTGTGTTTATAGTGTGGGGAAGCTATACTTTTTCAAGGTCCTTTATTTCTCTGTGTAGTGAAATGAGCTCAGAGAAAATTCGACTTCAGATATAGTTACAAAAATTATAAGTTAATAAAATTATTTTTCAATTTTTGAGAAGAGCTTAAATATCTGTATGTTCACGTTAGGGGCAAAATCAGAGTGGGCACTTCGTTCACTGCTCAACAGATTCCCAGCCACTAAATTCACTTTATGAATATTTGTTGACTTATTGATTATCCACCATGTGCCAGGCATTGTGCTACGTGTGACAAGGGCTACTGTGCCCTTGACCCAACTTCACTAAGCACTCAAGACCTTGCCCTTGGACTCTGTCCTTGATGCGTAAGAATCTTAACTGGGTTAGTTCAGTGAAAATCCCCCAACATCAACATCGAATCAAATTCCCCATCTCCCCCATCCTCTGGTGATATCTTATCACCCTGGACTGCCTTCAGCAAGACTCTTGTTCAGTTGGTCTAGCAAGAATCCCTTAAGCCCTGGGTGCTTCCTCTTACTGAGGAGAGAAGCATTGGCCATAGGGAGAATTTTGGATTTCATCCTAACTGATGCAGAGGAGTGACACGATCAGATTTGCCCTTGAAAAAGATTATCTCACTACTCTGAAGAGAATGGATTGGGCAGGACAGCTAGTGGCCAAGTGACAGACAAGGCTCACAGCAGGGGAGAGGGAGAGGAGTGGATGGATTCAAATTGTAATTAGGAGGAAGAATCAACACGATCTGGTGATCAACCAGGTATCCATCGTGGGGGGTGACCGTGTTCAGCTAATGAGCAAGGTTTACCAGGATTGAGGAAGGCAGGTGGATTTGGAGGAAGATGAGCACCGGGCCTCATTGGAATTCTGCTGTAGATTGGAAACACATCTAGAGGTTGTGACCAGGACCAATATCCTATTTGCTTGTGGCCCCCAGATATAGGAAGCATCAGTGTGTGTGGTAATGGCCAGAGACAGCAGGCAGTGAACAGGCCCTTCTCAGGAGACTGGAGCCTGGTCTGTGCATGGAGCCAGTGACCTCCTTAGTTCCAGGGCCTCCCCTCCTTGGCAGTGGGCCAAAAGATGGTACTTTTCTCTCCTTATGGGGTTGATTTGTTGATGTATAGGTGCCTCTGGGTCTCCCTTGAGTTTTGTGCTTGAAGGTTGAAATCTTAAGTCACATAACAATAGTGTGCACAGCTAAGCAACTAAGGAAGTTCTGAGGAAGACAAGAATTGGAAGAAAAAGAGAGATTATGAAGAGTCCACCATAGAACCTTTTTTTTACCCCCAGAAACTACCTTTTTCATGTTTAAATTCTTTGGGGGAAAATGTAGTTATTTGTTCAGCAGTTCAGAAAAATTAACCAAGTAATGCATCAGAGTCAGAGCCTACTCCCAGGGGCCAGACTATAGCCCCCCGCCACCCTTCTGAGCTCTGGTCACTCTGCTTCAGCCAGACAAGACCCTAGCCACGATCCTGCCTCAGGGCCTTTGCACTTGCAGTTCTTTCTGCCTAGAGCTCCTTTCCCTAGACATCCATGTAAGTACTGTCACCTCCTTTGGGACTTTGCTCAAATGCCTGCTCTCAGCAAGGCCGTCTCTATCTTGTCGTATACACATCATCCCTCCTCCACTTCTAGCAGCCCCATCCCTCTTTCCTGATTTTTTTTCCTCATAGTTATCATCTTCTCACATAATTGTTTTTATTTATTTGTTTGACTTTCTCCTTCCATCAAAATGCAAGCTCTGTAAAAGGCAGTGAGTGATTTTGTTTTCTGTGTCTCTAGCTCTTAGAACAGGGACCCTCACAAAGTGAACTCTCAATAAATACTTACAGGATAAATGAATAATCTTAAGACACAGGCTACTGATGCAGCTTTAAAACCAAAGCTGGCTGGAGCAGAAGCTATGCTGGACATGAGACCCCTGGGACAGACTTAACAGCAATGGATACTATCTGTTGGTTACTGGAAGGAGATGCCTTGTTGTTCTTAGACATGTTTGGCATTTGAACGTTAAACCAAGTATAATGAAAGAGGAGGATATAACAGTAATCTTTATTTCTTGAGTATTTCCATTATTGAAGACCAGTGGTGTGGATCATCTAAAGAAGTGGTGATTTAAAACCATTTCTATTGACCACAGGGAAGTATTTCTCACATATGCTCACAAATGTGTGTCTGTGTACATACACGCATACACAGATGTATATAAAAGTGTGCTGGTCAAGCCTTACAGATGCCAATGCCGCCCCGCATCCTCCCACAGTGCCCAACCATGGTCAACCCCACCATGTTTTTTGACATCACTGTAGATGGCGAGTCCCTGGGCCGCATCTCCTTTTCAGCTGTTTGCAGAAAGTTTCCAAAGACAGCAGAAAATGTTCGTGCTCTGAGCACTGGGGAGAAAGGATTTGGTTATGAAGTTTCCTACTTTCACAGAATAATTCCGAGATTTATGTGCCAGGGTGGTGACTTCACATGCCACAGTGGCACTGGTGGCCAGTCCATCTACGGGGAGAAATCTGATGATGAGAATTTCATCCTGAAGCATATGGGGGTCCTGGCATCTTGTCCATGGCAAATGCTGGCCCCAACACAAACGGCTCCCAGTTTTTCATCTGCGCTGCCAAGACTGAGTGGTTGGATGGCAAGCGTGTGGTCTTTGGCAAGGTGAAGGAAGGCATGAATGTTGTGGAAGCCATGAGCGCTTCGGGTCCAGGAATGACAAGACCAGCAAGGAGATCACCGTTGCTGACTGTGGACAAATATAATAAATCGGACTTGTGTTTTATCTTAACCACCAGACCATTCCTGCTGTCGCTCAGGAGAGCATCCCATCACCCCGATCTGCTCGAAATATCCTATAATCTTTGTGCTCTCACTGCAGTTCTTTGGGTTCCATATTTTCCCTACCCACCTCCAAGTTTAGCTGGATTTCAAAGTTAAGTTTATGATTATGAAATAAAAACTAAACAAACAAAAAAAAGTGTGCTGGTCAACATATAACGGACTTACTTTGCAAATCTAGTTTTCCTGGCATTGCTATTAAAATGAGTTTGCTTTTCCACCACACAACCCGCTCATGATGTCTGCTGGGTGCCTGAGTGCAGTTTAGATGCCCTGGATGATCAACAGGAAATTACGTTACTCATGTCGAATGTGGCCAGTATCTAAGTTCCGGATCCCCATGGAGCCACTTATTCCTGAGCTGGGCCTCCTAAGGGATGCCCAGAGTGGCCCCTCCAGGAAAACACATGAACCTTATTGCTAGTTAGCCTCCTACGTAAACCTCAGGTCTGGTCTCTTGTTCTGGGGAATTGGCCTGAATAGCGCAAAAGTCCCCACTTCTGCTACTCTTTTGGGTCAAGGAAAGTCTAGGCTTCTGTTCTTTGGTCCCATCTTGTCTAGCTGGCCCTCTGGCTCTTCCTCACCAAAGACAGTGACAGTTGAGAAGGGCAGGAAGGGCATCGAGTAGAGCCTGCCAAGGCCATCCCGCCATGCTTCCGTCACCTGAGCTTCACCATAGGGTCCCAAACAGAGGACACTCAGAGCTCCATTTGATCACATATGCCTCCTGAGAGAAAAGTGCACATAGAGAATAAAACCGAACTTTGAAAGAGAATTCCAATCTCCTTTGCTATTCCACCCGAAGTTCTCTGCCATCTGTTGCCCACATCCCATTGTATCTCTTTGAGGCTTCTAACTTGTCCTTCGTCCAAATGAGAGTCCCTTTTAGGCAACTGGAGTGAAGGCTTGAGCATTCTCTAGAATAATAACACATCGTTTTCTACCTGGGATCAATCTGGGAATCTAATGAAAACCATGGACTCTTTTCCACAGAAAAAGAAGATACAAGCTTTTCATGAAACTTTAGAAGTTTTACAGGTTCCCTGAAAGTCACCCATGAACATTCTAATATTCATGTTATTGTCAGTACATGTTAGAGTCTCGATCCTTACATTGACTAACTGTAATTGAGTGAGTCCTTTAATCTCTCTTGATTGGACTTGGGAAGCCTGTCGAATGTATATGGATGGTCTTTGTCACTCTAATGTCTACTGGTTTAACAATTATTTTGGTATCAAAAAGATTCCTGCTTTGAAAAGGAAGCACAGTAATCCCTTTGTTATTGTTATTATTTTGGTGCAAGCAGGTTAGAACCAGTTAGAGCAGCCTGTGAACTCGGCTAGCGCTGTTGAGATGCTGTGGGCAGATGGGTGGCGGCTGGAAGCGGAGAATTCCTAGTGAGCATTAGTCCTCTTGCAACATCCTCCTCAGAAAATCAGATGATGTTACTCATAAAAACAAGGCTGAGTTCTCTTGATTTTTTTTCCCCACTGTGGTGACAAGGAGATCGAGCAATCCACATCATTTTAACATTAAAAGGCTCCAGGGGAAGCGATCGGTCTCAGTGACTGCTCTGCATGACAGGGTAATGACCAACGCCTCCTCAGCACTGGCTGTGTTCCGTGTTGACTGGGTAATGATCTGCCGTGTGTGGCTGGCAAAGATAGATTAGAAGGGTGAGCGCAGACACAGACTAGTCAACAAGGGAGGATGCCCCACCCTATCAGAGCATCCTGAGAGACCGCCCAGAGTCACACCTGTCATTCTGAAATCCTGTGTGCCCAGGGAATGCTTTATTTGCAGACTAGTTCATGCTTTCAAAGGCAGTGTTTGACACAGCTAGGGAGACCTTATTCCGCAGCTACCACCTGCATTTCTTGATAAGACACCTAACTCATTTAGGGAATTTGTATTCTGTTCATCCATTTTGCCCCGGAGAAGAGGGTGCATGAATCTCCTGTTTCCTCCTGCCTGGAGTTTATCTGGCTTGAGTAGGGCATCCTCCAGGGAGAAACTTGCATGGAGGAGTCAACTCATGTTTTACAATGAGATTTTTTAACAATATTCAGGGACTCTGTGTCAACGAAGGACAGAAGAATCTAAATTGACCAGTCAGCTAGTCCTATATCAAAAAAGATTATGAAAGGACACAAAATTGGACAATAGGATATAAATAATAACTCTTAAGAGATGTAAATCTAATAGACTAGATGAATAGGAGACCATGTGAAAAGATCTAAAACTTCACTGGGGTCAGAGAAATGCAAATTAAAAGAATTGCAAGATACCATTTTATATCCTTCAGGCTAGCAACAATAATGTCAAAAAGAGCTATAATATTTATTTCTGGTGGAGATCTGGGCAACAGAGCGTTCTTTCCCAATGCCATTGAAAAAATGTTGTGTTACAACCTTTTTGCAAAGCAGTCTGCACACTTCCTCTTATAATTACACATATCTTTGACCCAGGAATCTGTTTTTAGGGTATCCCATAGGAACAAATATATACAAGAATGTTTATTGTATTGTAGTGATGAAAAACTGGAAACAAAGTACATCTAGCATAAAGAAAATGACTGACATATTACATAGAAACCAGAAGATGTGTAGTTTTGAAAAGAATGCCTAAGAATTATACCAACTAATTTGGAGATATTTCTAGTTATTGATGAGAAAATAATGTATATTCAGTAAAGTGTGTATGATGTGATCACTTTTTTTGTACAAAAAATGATGACAAAGATTCTACATGTGTGTTTATATGTGGAAGTGTATGTGACACTGTATGTTTATGTATTATGAGAAAAACTATGAAAGAAATCAAATTTGTTATTAAAATGAACTAAAAAGCTTGTTTGATATAATCTCATTAATGAGTTTATGCGAATGCATATGTGTAAGCATATAAATGAAATAAAGTTTCTAAGAAGGTCCGGAAGGTAAAGAACATTCCAACTGCAAATGTCTAGTGAAAAGAAACACATTTAAAAGGCAAAGTGTATCTTAGTCCACTGGGCTGCCTGTAACAAATTACCATAGACTGAGTGGCTTACAACCAACAGAAATTTATTTAGTTCTTGAGGCTGGGAAGTCTGAGATTAAGGCACCAGAATATTTGGTGTCTGGTGAGGACCTATTTCTTTGTTCATAGACGGCCAGCTTCTTCTTGCATTCTTACGTGGTGGAAAGGGCCAGGGAGCTCTCCTGGGGTCTCTTATATAAGTTCACTAATCCCATTCATAAAGACTTCACCCTCATGACCTAATCATCTCTAAAGTCCCTACTTCCTAAAACCATCACATTGGAGATTAGGCTTCAGCATGATTTGGGCGATCACAAGGTACAATGACTAATGAGAGTGAGACCTCCCTGAAAACAGAGGGAACCTGAAACACCCAGGACCCTCCTGGACATCTTCTGGGGAGTCATGACTAGGAAATGAGAGGCACAGTGGAGGAGGTGAGGGACTGGAAAAATACAACTTGCCTATTTCAGCAGTCAAATCTAATCACAGTACATCCTTCAGCCAATAGCTTCAAAGGTGCTTCATTATTAAAAGAATTCAGGCTTCCTTATATCACATATCACTGTGCCCCAGATGCTAGCCGAGCTTTCCAGGCTTGTCTCTCCAATATACCAAATTTTGCACTCTTCATAGAATTTTCTTATGATTTTTTGGTATCTCCATGGTATTAGTTGTTATTTATCCTCTTTCTCATTTTGTTTGTGTTCTTTTTCTTTTCTTCTTGATGAGTCTGACTAAGTTTATCAATTTTGTTTATCTTTTCAAAACAAGCAGCTCTTGGACTCACTGATCTTTTCTATTGTGATCTTTATTATTTCTTTCTTTCTGCTGAATTTGGGCTTTGTTCTTCCTCTTCTAATTCCTTCAGATGGTAAGTTAGGTTGTATGTTTGTGATTTTTCTTGTTTCTTGAGGTAGGTTTGCATTGCTATAAACTTCCCTTGTAGGACTACTTCTGCTGTAACCCCACAGATTTTGAAAAGTTTGTTTCCATTTTCATTTGTCTCAAGATATTTTCGCATTTCCTCCTTGATTTCTTCATTGAACCATTGGTTTTTTAGTAGCATGTTATTCCATGTGTTTGTGCTTTTCCCATTTTTCTTCCCATAACTGATTTCTAATTTCACACTCCTGTGGTCAGAAAAAAAAAATACTTGACATAATTTCTATCCTCTTATTTGTTGAGACTTGCTTTGTGGCCTACTATGTGGCCTATCCTGGAGAACAATCCAGGTACACTTGAAAAGAACATGTATTCTTCTGTTTTTGGATGGAATGTCCTGTAGATACCCATTAAGTCCAACTGGTTGGTTGTGTCATTTAAGACCATTGTTTCCTTATTGATTTTCTGTCTGGACAATCTGCCCATTGATGTTAAGTAGGGTGTTAAAGTCCCCCACTGTTATTGTTTTATTGTCAATTTCTCCCTTTATGTCTGTTAAAATTTTCTTTTTATATTTAGATACTCCTATGTTGGGAGCATATATTCTAATGACTATGATGTCCTCTTCTTTTATTGATCCTTAACCATTCTCCATCTTGCTGCTTATGCCACGTTTGTGTAACATCCTGGAACATTCAAAATGTGCCTCTCTTTAGTGATGGTGGAACAAAAAGAATAGTGACATTTGGTGTCTTAGAGGCACCATTTCACTTCTACACTTCCTCCATCCAGATTGTGAAATGAGAGAGTAATAGCTAAGTTAAGTCACTGAATTTTTTATATCTCTGTTCCACAAAGCAAATCTATGTACCAAATTATATAAGGTGAATTGAAGGCATAACTTTAATGTTGTTAAAATAGTTAATTCCTTGTCACCCTGAAATGTATTGAATAATTCATTCTTTGTCCTAATAATTTGAAAAACCACTTTCATTGTATTCTTGATTCATATATGAATTCTATGTTCTGGGTACATTTCACTCAGGTCCTCAGTGGACTGGATGATGCCCAACCACATTAGGGAGGGCCATCTGCTTTACTGCTGTCTCCACAGACAAATCTAGAGATGATGTTTAACCTGGCGCCCTGTGGCACAGTCAAGTTGACACAGAAAATTAACCATCACAATGTACAAAATGATTCTAATTATATAAAGCTATGTGTTATTTATTTTAAAATTTAAAAGGAAACATTAGGCATTAATAGTATGCTTAGTGATACATACATACATCTGTAAGACTATGAAGAAAAGCAAGGGAACGATTAAAGTTCAAGACAGGAGTTACCTCTCAGGGCTTAAAAGGGATGTTGGCAGGAAGTGCCATATGAGGAGTTCCTAAAGTCCTAGGATTGAGGCAACAGGACATTAGCATGATTTACTTCATTCTTCATCTCAACAAGTACTTTATAATCAACAATAGTCTTCATAATAAAATAAAGTAATCTAGAGATGATTTAAAATCTGCAGGAGGGTATGTGTACATTATATGCAAATACTATGCTTTTATATAAGAGACTTGAGCAACCTCAGATTTTGGTATCCATGGGGGTTCTGGAACTAATCCCCCTTGGATACCGAGGGATGAGTGCAACTGATTATGAGAAGTCCATAAACATGCTGTTCCTCCATATGACTGTGTGTCACATCTGAATCAGTAAAGGCAATAAAAACCATGTCAATCTTTTTGCTTAATTCTTTCCTTCTACACATCTCTTCTAATCCAATCATTTTCAGTAAATCATTCTTCTATCTTTTCTTTTCCAAAGAAATTCTTGGCACTTCATTTGCTTTTCCATTGGCAAAGCCACAGTTGTGGTCCACGTCCCAGCGATCTCGTGACTCATGCTGTATCTCCTCCTCCACTCTGTGAGACACTAGCAAGAATGATTTTGATGACACAAAACAAAATTAAACAACTCCTCAAAAAATTTCAGTGATCTTTGTCATCGTTAACATTTATTTCTGCAGAATTTATTAGTAACAGAATTTCTGTGAATTCACAATGTCTCGGGTACTGTGCTAAACACTCTGAATGCATAATTTCATTAAATTCTCACAATAAATTACAATGTGATTGCTTATACATTTCCATTTTATAGGTGATATAATCAAAGTTTAGCCTCTAATTTGCCCAATGTTACTCAAGTAATCTGCTTGGGCTACCATAACAAAATACCACAGACTGGGTGGCTTAAAAACACAGAATTTGTTTTTCACAGTTCTTGAGGCTGGGAAGTCCAAGATCAAGGTGCCCACCAACTTGGATCCTGGTGAGAGCCCTCTTCCTGGTTTCTACATGGTCTCCTTCTTGCTGTGTGCTCACAAGGCTTTTCCTGGTAGCATGCCAGGTGAGCAAAAGAGGAAAACTCTGGTGTCACTTCTTATAAGGACACTAATCCCATCATGAAGGCCCCACCATCATGACCTTATCTCACCCTAATTACCTCCCAAAGTCTCATCTTCAAATGCCATCATATTGGGGGTTAGGGCTTCAACATCAGAACTTGGTGGGGACACAAACATTCAGTCCACAGCTGATGATGAAAGACAGAATGGCCTTCACCCATACTGGCTTTCTCTCTGTTTCTCAAACACACTCAACTTGCCCTGCCGTGAAGTGCTTTGTGCCCCTCACCTGGAAGGCTCTTCCTCCAGATCCTGACATGCCTGAATCCTGTCATCTTAGATTCAGTTCCCATGCCACTTCCTCTGGATCCATCCCCTAATCTGAAGTTCATCCCTCTACCCCACACGGTCACTCTGTCTATGTCTCCTCTTTTATTTTTCTCATGGCATGTGTCACTTTTAAACATTATCTTCTTAATGTGTTAACTGACCTGCAGGTTATCTGCCTCCTCTCTAGGAGTGTAAGCTTCCTGAGAGAAGGAAATAGATCTCTCTTCTTTGCATCCATATGTCTATAATCTTGAAGGGTGACTGCTACATGATTAATGGATGCTGTGTGAACAGATCTGTACCCAAGGTCTCTCCCGTCAGCACCAGACTCTGCTGACGGATGCAGTGCCTTGCCTAAAGTGGACATGAGTATCAGAACAGCACATGCAGAATCACCATGTCACATATCATCTGGTGTATGATACTGATGCCTGAAGGCCTTTGTGGGAAGAATCAAGGGGGGCTGTGGGTCATGTAACAGGAAATAAAAATACCTCTCTCTCTGGGGCTATGCTAGTTCCTTGAATCACTGCTATGGACTGAATGTGCCCTCTTACAACGTTTATGTTGAAGTCCTAATCCCCAGTATGGTGACATTTGGAGGTGGGGTCTTTGGAAGGTAATTAGATTTCCATGGGCTCATGAGGGCGGAGCCCCATTCTGAGACTAGTTACCTTATGTGAAGAGGAAGAGATAGAAGCCTGCTCTTTTCCCCACCATGTGAGGACACAGCAAAAAGGCAGCCATCTGCAAACCAGGGAGAGAGTCCTCACCAGAACCTGAACATACTAGCATCTTGATCTCGGATTTCCCAGCCTCCAAGACTGTGAGAAATACATGTTTATGGATTAAGCCACCCTGTGTGTAGCATTTTGTTACAGCCACACACACTGACTAAGAAATTCCCCAAATCACTCCACCTTTTGTTGGGCATCTGGGGAGTCTCAGGAAACTTCCTTCCTACTACCAATGACTAAATAACTTGCTACTCACCCATCCAGCTAATATGTCTCTGTGGCTCTAGCTCTGTTAATACGACTCATTCCCTTGTGGCTCCGGCACTGTCTTCTTCAAGGTTGCACCTGAGTTGAGTCTTTTCCTGCCTTGAGGTTGGGTCACTGCTCCTTCACTCCAGGCTGGTTTTTTCCCCCTCCTATTGGTGACACCATCCCAGACGGATGCAGGTAAGTGGACTGGAGCAGCCTCGAGCCATAGATGCTCTCACAGTTGATGCAGCACAGACCAACCTGCCCTACCACCCGCCACCCAGCATGCCCGCTCTTCTCGGTGCTGATCTGGCACAAGGGGCCAGTGTTAACTCCTCTTCTAAGAAGGAATGAATTCCTCCTTCTACTCAGAAAAGGATGAGACCCCTCTGCCTTTCTTTCCCTTTTCTCTCTGGGAAAGATCTCTTTCACCCCATCCAGACTTCTCCCTTGCCAACTATGCAAATTAATCTTCCCTGCTTCCCACTGAGAATGTCCATTTACCCCTAAGATCCCTCAAACCTTTCTTTCACGTTTTTGTATTTTCTGTTCCTCATTTTTGCTTTGCAACAGCTAAAGAAACTAAACCACATTTTCTACGTCACCAACATTTTTCCCACTGTGTAGAATGCTTCATCAACCTGTGTTCACCAAGTCAACAAAAAATGACTGGAAGTCTACTGTTTGCCTGCATCATCCTAGGTGCTTCATGTGGTAAATGTTAGTGACTGGCTAACCCAACACATGAGAACATTAAATAGTTTGCAAAGCTCTGTAGTAATAGAAACATAAATGTCTGCTTATTGGCATTCTTAGGTGCTTTATTTTTCAGAGACCAGCTCTGCTTGGCTTTTTTTAAATTAACTTAAATCTGTATTGCTCAGGGGATGCTAAAAAATTGAGTCAGTCTTCCAAATGCCAAGTAAGACTATTTGAATTTATGGGGAAAAAAAATACAGAAAAAATGGCAGCGCATGAAAGCCAGCACACCCGAAGGGCTGCTGCTCATCATGTGTGACTGTTTTCAGAATCCAAACAAAGAATGTTCAGAAATTGACTTGGGACTGCATTCTTCACTGGCACTGTCAAAAAACAAAGTCAGAGTATTAGAAAAATCAGAATTGAACCATTGCCTTTATTTGGGTGTCTAGTTTACATTAGATTAAAAATTGTATGAGGATACAAACTTTAACTTCCGTGTCAGGGAAATGCCACTGACAGGTAAATGTGCCTTTTCCTACCCTTACACATCCCAGAGGACAGCTCTTAACTGATTCAATCACCAGAAGGTAAAGACACTGAGCCACAGAAATCTGGCCTACTGCCGAGATGAGAATTGGCTGCAACTCATTAATTCAATTACTTAAGGAACATTTATCAAGCACTTACTGTGTGCCAGACATTGGGTTAAATGCTGGTACTACCAAAGGGAACATAAGGATGTTATTTTTGAAGGGTGATATCCACATGGATATTGAAGCATAGTCTTCAAATTATGAAAGAGAGTGACCAGGAGGGCCATAGAAATACGAGGTGGAGTGGTCTGGGAGGTAGAGAGAGGTGGCATGCCTTTCCGAGGGGCTCAGAGGAGAGCTGGGGAGAGAAGAGAATGCTGATGCCTCCTCTCAACCCTGACGTCTCCATGTTCACACTGCAGACTCTGGTACAGCTGGTCAGGAGGCTTACCTTTTGTGAACAGGAAGAGCTTCCCACTGGAGAGGGTCCCCAAGGCTGATTTTGGTTGGGATGTGAAGGAAAGAAATGCTCAGTCCTTTCCAAGACGTTTGAACCTCTACAGCAGACTAACAATTCTTCTAGGCTTTAGCAGTTACATAAGGAACAACTCTCTGACCTCATGGAGCTGATATTTTTAATGTGCCAAATAGAGAATACATATGGTAACAAATAAATAATAGAATTTCACTTAGTTATCAGTATTTTAAGAAATAATAAAAGCATGGGAAGGGGATAGACACTAATGGGGTATAAAGGAAAATCGGAAGACCTTACTGAGGTGATATTTGAGCAGAGAAAGAAATGAAGTATGGGAGCAAGGCATGCAGAAACCTGGAGGCAGAACATTCTAGGTGCTGGGAATAGAGTGTCCCTGGGTTGGGAAAGTGCTTAGTGTGTTCGGAGCACAGCATGGAGGCCAGGGTAGCTGAAGCAGAGTGAGCAGTGGTGAGTGATGTGCTGGAACCAGCCCACACTGGCTCACAAGAGCCAACTATTGAATTGTCAGGAATTTTGCAAGCCAGTTATTAAACACAGCTCTTATTAAACATTAAATTATATAAACTTACGATTAAACGCATCATGTTAAGAACACAGGCAATAAATACTCAACATTTACCACTTCCTAATTATGTTGTTATGTTTCACTATTACCTTTGTTCTTAAAGCTATTTATGTCTAAGTATCTTCAAGGTAGAACTCCTAGATAATGGTGCCCTACTGTTATGTCTCTCCCCAGCTCTGCGTTCAGGGATGTCAAGCTGTTAGCTTGAAACCACCCACGATGGAAGAATTACGCCATAAAAATTGGCACGTGCTACAAATTACCTTTTGTTGATTGCCTAGACTTAAAAAAGAGATAGAGACAATATTAAAATGCAGATTAAACTTAAAAAACACTTCATGTTGCACTTGAATAGTGAAAAAAAAGTTGAGGAAAGCATGGGAAAATGGTCTTCTAGTATTTTTAAAACTATTTTCCAGTTCAGTAAAGAAGTCACTCAAGTCATTAACACATGGGTGACATTCTAACAACATCTTTGTTGTTTTACTCTTATCTTACTTGTTACCGTAAATAAAATATCAGCCAACATTCACGTCAGGACTGTTCCTGGCGAGCTGGTTATTAAACATGTATTAGTGCACAGATGTGGTTAAAAAAAAATAATTGGGGACCAGATTATACAGGATCATCCAGGCTAAGATAAGGATTTTGATATTAATTCTGAAGTGGAAAGCTATTGGAGAATTACAACAGAAGAATGAGATGATCTGAATGCTGTTCTAAATGGATCATCTTGGTAGCTGGGGATAAAACAGAGCATAGGTGGACAAAAATAGAAGCTAGAAGCTCGGTTAGGAGAACGTACATTGGCTTGTACCCAGTAGTCACGGTGGAGGCGGTGGGAAGTAGTCAGATACAAGCTGTATATTCAAGGTAACGTCAACAGGACTTGATGAGTTAGATGTGGGCTAGAGGAGAGGAAAGAAATCATGCAAATTTTCCTTCAGTTTCAACATCTGCTCCCTCCTTTAATTAGTCCTTTCCTATCCCATCAGTTTTGCCAAAGAGAAGACTTCCTGCCAGAATCCCAGACCCTGCAGAATTCATGCCTCCCTTTCTCACCCACCTCCTCCTACAAGATAAAGAATCCTTTACCATAATGTGCAGTACCTGTTGTTATGTTGAGAAGATTTAAGACTAAACAGGCAGTCGGTTTAGGGCACAGTTTCTAGACATGATTGGAATTACTTTTAAGATAATCAAACAAACATCAAGATACCACCATGTCTACTAAAATTTCCACCTCCTTCTTTCTCCAAAGCTGTCACTCAAGATGAGGGTAGCCAGGTAAATGATGAAAAAATGAATATCAAAACTCACGCCTATTAGTTTTTGGAGAAGAGAGAAGGCTGCTGTAGTCAATGTTTTTCCTGTATTTATTCATTGTTATTATTTTTAAAATTTTTTCTCACTCATTTTACTTATTTCAAGTATGATTTACTTTGTTCAACATTTGTAAGGTGGAAAGAAGATGAGCAGGAAGAGACAGTAACAAGGAGTTTAAAAATGTAACAACAAATTCCACAGAGGGTAATATATTAAAGTTTGATTTTGAATTTTCTGTGTACTTACCACAAAAAGAAAGAAGGAAGGAAGGAGGAAAAGAAAAAAAGAGAAAGAGAGAAAGAAAGAGAAAGAAAGAAAGGGAGGGAGGGAAAAAGAAAAAGAAAAAGAAAAAAAAAGAAAAACAAAAACAAAAACAAAAAGAAAAGGAAAAGGAAAGAAAAAGAAAAGAAAAAGGAAAAGAAAAAGAAAAAGAAAAAGGAAAAGAAAAAGAAAAGCCAGGACAGGAGGAAAGTTTTGGTGGTGATGGATACGCTATCGCCTTGATTTCGGAGATGGTTTCTCGGGTGTATGCAACTATCCAAACTCATCAAATTGTATACATTAAGTATGTGCAGCTTTTTGTATGTCAATTATACCACAATTAAGCTATTTTTTTTTTAAAAATTATAGGAGTTGAAAATGAGCTCAAATTTTAAATTGTTTTTATTCTTTTATTGAACAAATATTTACCAAGGGCTTCCCTGCACCTGTATTGTGCTAGATGCTGGCGCAACAATGAAAGCAAGGCGGACCCTGTCCCTGACCCATACATCCATCAGAGAGTACATAAAACACAATACGCAGTAACAGACACGTGCTATGATGGGGAAGTTCAGCGCCATGGAAACGGGTAGCAGGGCTGTCCTGGTCTGGGAGACGGTGAGGATGGTAATTCACAAATTAGGGACCGACTCATTCAGCTATCAGTGACAGTCAGGGCAACCAACCGCCACAGACTTCATCTGAAAGGGGAAAAAAATCCATTTTCCTTTATATCATTGTTTTATTCACACATCAGCATTCTCTCATTCCTATCCACTTATTCCTGAAAGCAGTCCCTTTGTAGAGACTCCAAACATGGTGATTAAACCAAGGGGATTCTGGAAGGGCGAACAAAGCATTAGAGATGGTTCATTTTATACAAATGCCAAATTTTCTGCCTCAGTAAGGCTGCAGCTGTGACAAGAATTAGGCTGTTTTCTAGGTCATATATTTTCTGAAGCGCCCTGCAAAGAAAATATTAATACATCAGGGAAAGTGAAACAAATAGACTCAATTATTTTAAAACCTTGTGAGTAGGCAATTTTTATGATAAAAAGAATAATGCAGCGTACTGAATAAACAAAGATTATATTGTTCATATAAAGCGGAGACGCATTCTCCAGTTAATCCACGAGCATACAAAGAACTGAGTCCTAAATTTAGTTTCCTGTTCTACACAGGGTCCTGAATGCAAGTTGGATTAATTGGCATATGATGAGTCTAACGTCATCTTCAATATAATGATATTCTGTGCATTTTTGGCAATTTATAAATTGTGATTCTATTAATCACATTTTAAAAATAGCTACAAATAGTCTCTGTATATGGGACGTATGAGGTGAGAGACTGTTCACAGAGTCTAAAGCAGGAATTTTAACCACTGATGAAATTATCTGATTCAGATCAGAATTAATCAGCATGGGCTGAATAATGTTTAGTCATAGACGAGACACAGATCAGTAAATTAACACCAGGTTGGTAATTAGCAGCGTTTCCTGGGCACAGATGACATCTCTAGATGCAGCTCAGAATAACTCCTTTTGTATTCTGCTCCACGTTTCCTTTCTTCCTGTGCTTGGACTTTAGTCACAGGGGGATTGATGTTTACTGCAAAGAGCTTGGAGTCAGAAGATCTATATTCTGGTCTCAAGGCTGCTAGAAGTTAATGATTTGACCTTAGGAAAAAAAATAAGGTCAACACCTTTCTGCAGGTGGCACGTCTACAAAATGAAGATACTTTATCAGGCTGAGCTGTGAAAGGAACAAAAACAAGACCAGGAATGTGAAAGCACTGAAAAAAATTTAAATTGACACAAATATGAAACATGCAAACAATCTGGGCATAAATATAATTACATATCATAATCATAACTAAAATAAACTAAATTATCCCTTAAGGGATATCAAAAGTAGCCTGCCAATAGAATTCCCATTTCTAAACCCAAAAAGCCAGTTAGACTGTATGTTTGTGTGTGTGCAGGTGTGTTTTCTGTGGTGAGGACTTGCTAGGTATTATCAGTGATTCATATACAACAGGGTGCTATATATGTCATGTGTGCATATAGATTTTGAGATTCAGAACCATGCAAAGAAGGTGATGATCACTAATCTATTTGGATGTTACATCACTTCTCCAAATAAAAAATCAATAAAGAAGGCTGATAAACGGGCTCCTCGTGTGAGAGCTGGAGACAGAGACAGATGAAGATGCTTTGTTTCTGAAACCTCTAGCCTGGAATAAATTACAGTCATGAACCGAAGTCATCTACAATTAATTCCAGTTGTAAATTCCAGTTGAGAAGGGAGGCTAACACAGCATCGCATCGCTGGTTTGTTTATTTTTAGCAAGTGGATGTGATTCTAACAATGAAATTCTTTAAAACCTTTTTGTTGTTTTAAATAGATTGTTTTTAGAGGGCAGGTATACATTTATATTAATATTTAGCATAATTTCCCTTGGGTTTATCAGGAGGGAAACCTCTTGTTCCATTGCTGTAGAACAAAAGGCTTTCCTTTTAATTCTCAGGTTTGCTTCTCACACCAGTATTAGCTGTAAATGCACCTAAACCTATGGAGAATGAATCACATTAAACTGATCCGTATCTCTACACTATATTCATTTCTCAGATTATTTGATGTGATAAATGCACAAAAAGTGTCTCATTGCATTTATGAAATCTCTTCAGAAATCAATGTCTGGATTTTGAAGCAAAAACAGGACTCCCAGTCTTGACAAGACGGCGCACACCTGTTTCTCCCTGCACTTCCTGCAAATAATGAAACCACCCAGGAGAACTCTGAAGGTGGTGAGAAGAAGGCAACGTGGTTTGGAACCCCACGACTGGAGGAGCAACACAGTGGAAAGGTGTCTTGCATCCCCCTCCCAAACCTAACAGAGACACACCAGCAAGACCCATTTTTTTTGACCCCAAAGGGACAACCAAATGCAGCTCAGGCAGGCTCATGTCTTCCCTGGGTTGAATTGGAGACCCTCTGACAACATCAGTGAACCCAGCACCACCAGCAAGGCAGACCAATCGGGAGCCCCACCAACACAAAGAGACAGGAGATGTGCTCTCCGCCAGCAGCCCCAGGAAATTCCCAAATGTGATATATAATATAATATAATACAATATAATACAATATAATATAATATAATACAATATAATATAATATAATATAATATAATATAATATAATATAATATAATATAATATAGATGTTTTTAAGAAAAAAATCAATGATAATATCCTTCATAAGATCGGAAAGGAACAAATAATAGAGTCTATTTGCAGATGACATGATTGTCTAAATTTGCGATCCCACCCAAGTAATCTACCAAAAAAAAATCTAGAATTAGCTAAGTGAGTTCAGCAAGGTTTCAGGAAATAAAGGTGAATTGACAAAAGTCAATCTTATTTCTAATACTTACAACAAAAATGCAGGTACCAAAATTAAAAACACAATGCTATTTACAGTTGTGCCGAAGAAAATGAAGTACTTAGGTATAAATTTATAACATGTACAGGATCCGTATGCTGAAAATGATAAAATTCTAATGAAAGAAATTGAAGAAAAGAAAAAAAAAGGAAAAAAGGAAAGACATATTGTGTTTAAGACTCAACATAGTAAAGATGTCAGTTATCCCCAAATTGTCTATTTGTTTAATGCAATTTCTATCAAAATCCTAGTAAGGCTTTTTGTTCTCTATAGGTAAGTGTATTTTGAAGTTTATATGGAAGGATGTAAGCCACATAAGGGCTAAAACAATAGAAATACCCATTCACCATGTTGTGTAACAGGAACTCACATAGCGTTGTAGGTCAACTACACTTCAAAAACAAGCAAACAAACTCATAGAAAAAGATCAGATTTCCAGTTACGAGAAGTGAGGGATGGTGGGAGGGGAAATTGGATGAAGGCAGTCAAGACGCACAAACTTCCAGCTATAAGATAAATAAGGACGAGGGGTGTGATGTACATGATAAATGTAATTAAACTGCTGTATGATGTATATGAAAGTTGTTAAGAGAGTAAATTCTGAGTTCTCATCACAAGGAAAATCATTTTTTTCTGTTTCTTTAATTTTACACCTATACGAGATGATGAATGTCCACCAAACTTACCGTGGTAATCACTTCACGATGTATGTAAATCAAATCATAATGCTGCACGCCTTGTATCTGTACAGTCAGTTACAACGCAATGAAACTGGAAGGGAAAAAGAGACTACAGTGAGGTATCGCTACATAACTAACAGAATGGCTAAAATAAAAACAAAAACAACACCAAATGCTGCTGAGAATATGGAGAAGCCGGATCACTGCACATCACTGGTGGGAATGCACAATAGTGCAGACACTCTGAAAAACAGTTTGTCAGTTTTTTACAAGACTGAAAACACAATTACCATATGACCCAGCAATGGCAGTCTTGGGCATTTATCCCAGTGGAATGAAAATTATGTTTACCCAAATGACCTGTACACAAGTATTCAGAGCAGCTTCTTCATAATGGCCCCAAACTGGGATCAGCCTAGGTAAATTTTTCAACAAACCATGGTACATCCAGACAGTGAAATACTACTCAGCAATAAAAAGAATGAAATACAGCTACACATAGCAACTTAGAAAATTTCCAGGGAATTATGCTGAGGGTAAAAAAAGAAGCCAATCAAAAAAAGTTATGTACTGTACAATTCCATTTATATAACATTTTAAAAGTGACAAAATTTTAGAAGTGGAGAGCAGTCTAGTGGTTTTCAGGGGGCATATGGGGGTGGCAAGAGGGAGGTGAGTGTTGTTATAAGTGAGCAATATGAGCGATCTCCCTGGTGGTGGGTCAGTATTTTGACCATGATCGTGGATGTAGGAACCTAAATATATGATAAAATTGTATAAGCCACATATATTTATATTTCCATAATGAAATCAGGCAGTAAATAAATCTATAACTTGTCTTTTTATATATCAATATATCATGACAATCTTATCCTTTCCACAGATAGTGTCTGCAATGTCATTTGTAGTAGCTGTCTATTTAGTTCCTTTACTTTACCATAGTTAACTCAGCCCATCCCCATTTGCTTAGCGTTCAGGTCGTGTATGATTTTCCGTTGCACTAAACATCTTTGCAGCTAAATCTTTGGCACACTGATAACCATTTTTAAAGAATATATCCATTTTTAAGGCTTTTTAAACTTATTTCAGTGTTTGCCAAAAGATGATGGAAGAGCCAGATTTCCCCACCACTCTGCCAACTCTGGACATTATAACTAAGGAAAAAAACGTTTCCTAATTTGTAAGCAAAAAAGATTTTTCACTATGGCTTTAATTTGCGCTTCTTTGTTTACTAGATGAAATTTATTTTTTAAAATGTGTTTTAGGCCGACACACCTTTTTCTTTTCTGAGGTGCCTGATCAGGCACGCTGCCTACACTTCCATGTTTGACTTTATCCTAAGAATATCAGCCTTCCTTATATGCCTTGTAGGCATTTATTCCCAGTTGGTCCTCTTAAACTTGTACATTATGGATTTTGACATTTAGGCACTTAAGCAAATTTTGTTGTCAAAACTAAATAACAGATGAAGCTATGAGTGATTCTTTTTTTTTTTTAACTCCTCTCATTTTTCTACAGAGAATACACTTCCTTTATGTAATTTGAATAAGAAATTGAAATGAGAACATTGTATTTAAAAAATTAAGTGCTATGAAATAAGTTGTATTAGAAGAAACTTTATAGCTTTTGATGCTTTTTATTATTAAACACAAACTAATGAATGTTAGTAAACTGGGAATTTAACTTAAAATATCAAAATAAACAAAATAAGAACCCAGTTAAGCAGGAAGAAAGACCTATCATAAGGAATACAAAAGGAAAAAAAATAATAAAATTGATTTTAAATAAAACCAGTTCAAAACCTGGTCCTTAAGAAATCTGATTAAGGAAAGAGAAAGAAGACTAACAATAAAAAGAGTAAAGAGATATAGAAACGGATCAGAGGAGATTTTCTAAACTGTGAAATAATCTACACACAACTCCATGTTTAAATATTTGAAAATAACATTGAAATGGGTAATCTTCTTACAAAGTACAAATGCTCAAAGTTGAATACAAACTTATATTTTAAAATCCTGAGTAGACATTCATCAGAGAATTAATTGGAAGAGTTTTATCAAAGAACAACTCCCTACAAAAGCATCAAGCGCAGACAGTTTCATAGACAACATTTTTCAAGCTGCCAAGAAACAGATAATTCATGTGCTATTTAAACTGCTGAAGAGTATGGAGAAAGACAGACTATTTAAAAAAAATTATATCCAATTTCACTTATGAACATAAGTGCAGAAGTATTAAATAAAATATTAACACATTAAATCTTAGGTACAATAAAATTAAGAATTCCCCGGATAAATTCAAGAAAGGCTTAAACTAGAGATTCAAAGGAAATTCACGTCTGAGAAATAAGTTGACATATATGATGACACTAACATACAACAACATAAATAAATCGGTTATTTTGAGGCTGCAGAAACAGCACTCGGTAAAAGGCCACGTCAACTGGGTGAGATCACGAGAAAGTATGGAGAGACCGACAAAATAGGACAAAAAGTCTGTCTAAAACTAACAACAATGTCACACTTACAGGTGAAATAAAAACACATTATTATCAAATAAAGTTGTTAGAGTATGATCAACAAAGTAAGGATGCTTGCAAATGCCATTGGCATTTAATATTTGCGGAGAGTTAGCCAATACAAAGAAATTGAAAAAAAAAAAAAAGGGAGCTGTTAATATTAGAAAGGAGAGAGGAAAACCTAAGAGAATTAACTGGAAAAACTGTTAGATCTCAGTACAGCAGTTGGTTCAGAATGTGATGAGAGATGCTGTTGGTAAACGTGTACTTCAATCCCAACAAGTTATTCTGTGGATATTGACAAACTGACTGTAAAGTTTATACAAAGAGATGAAAGACCCAGAGGATCCAACAAAATACTAAAGAAGAACCAAGTCACAGCACTGACACTACCCAACTTCAAGACTTACTATAAAACTGCGATAACCAAGACAGTGTGGGATTGGTTAAAGGACAGGAAAGGGAGCCCAGAAATAAAGCCACACGGTTATAGTCAGCTGATCTCTGACAACAGTGTAAACACAGCTCAATGGAGAAAGGGCAGTCTTTTCAACAAATAGTGCTAGAAACACTGGACATCCACATATAAAATAAATTAGACCACACAGAGAGCCTACCTACAACTTTCACAAAAATTAACTCAAAACCGATCATAAGCCTAAATGCAAAATGCAAAGTTATAAACTTCTAGGACATAATGTGGTAGACAATCTAGGTGACTTTGGGTTTGGCAACGAGGGTTTGGATAGACAGCAGGGGAAACTGGAGGACTGGGTTGATCAAGGAAGAGACACGACCATGAGAAGCAGTAACACACAATAAAATTTATTGGACAGGGTTGCAGGAGAGGGGAAGTCTTTCCCAACAAGTGGCTTTCCAGGGACAGTGGCAAAAAGCCATCACCCAGAAAGGGAGTGGGGCAGGGCATCTCCTGGAGACGTGGGGGATTTCAGAGAGGGGGCTGGGAGCCTGGATGACGTTGGTCGCAGCAAGGTAAGGAAGCTTTGGGTCAGAGAGCTTGGAAGGGCAGCAGGAGTGTCTGGTATTTTATGGCTGCAGGGTTTGTCTTACCTGTGGTTAGCAGGTGTTAGACACTGTTTCACAGTAAAGCGATTAGACATGCAAGAATCTGACTTTGGTACCAGTGGGCTTTGGACCAATGATCCTAACCTACTGGGAAAAAATTAACAGGGGGGCTATTTTATGCCAAAACACAAGAGCCATCTTTGAATCTTCTTATATACACCATCAGGACAAGCTATGGAAGGAAAAAAATGAAAATTTGGATTTCATTAAAATTAAAAACTCTTGCTCTGCAGAAGAGAAGGAAAAGAAAAGCCACAGACTGGAGAAAATATTTGCAAAACATTTAGCTGATAATGGGTTTGTATCCAAAATATATGAAAAAACTCTTAAAACTCTAAGAAAACAACCAATTAAAAATGGCCAAAAGATCTGAAGAGACACATCATGAAGGAATATACACAGATGGCAAATAGGCATTTGAAAAGATGCTCAACATGATAAGTCATTAAGGAAGTTCAAATTCAAACAATAATAAGATACCACTGCACACGTATTAGAATGGCTGTGGTTGGAAACACTGACAACACTAAATGCTGCAGAGAATGTGAAACCACAGGAGCTCTGTTTCATTGTTGCAGGAGATGCAAAATGGTACAGTCCCTTTGGAAGACAGTTTGACAGTTTCTTATAAAACTAAACATACTCTTACCGGTAATTGCACCCTGGTATGTACTCAGATGAGTAGAAAGCTTACATCCACCCAGAAACCTGCACACAAATGTTTACAGCAGCTTTATTCACAAAACTTGGGAGCAACCAAGATGTCCTTCGGTAGGTGAATGGATAAACGAACTGTGGTACATTCAGCACTAAGAAAGAAATAAGCTATCAAGCCAGGAAAAGACATGGAGGAACTGCAAACGTATATTTCTTAGTGAAAGAAGCCAGTATGAAAGGGCTATGCACTGTATGATTCCAACTATACGAAATTCTGGAAAACCAAAACTATGCAGTTAGTAAAAAGATCAGTGATTGCCAGAGGTTAATAACCTCATTTGTAATCCAAGGGTTTGCCAGTTAAAACTCCGAGACAACAAGTCTCTCTCCTTCAACATTGGCCAAGTTTGAAACACTGACAGTTTCCAGAGTTATTGAGTGTTTTTCTTTGGTTTAGACACAGTTCTCTACATCCAATTAGAAATCCCCCCACAGATTGTGGTATGTTTCCAACACTAGTGCTCCAATCACTATAAATTGAGCCCACTGTTTGTAATTTATGTGCTATTTCCTTTGTAAATCTTAAAGCAGCAGTGTGTCTAAGTCACTAGCCTGCGTATAATACAGGTTCTTGATTCTTACAAGCCTTATTCTATGCTGTGTGTTCTAGCTCCAAGGGACTCATACACTTTCTGGGCTTTTATCTGCCATCCTTCTCATCCATCTCCTGGTTCACCGATGTAAGGGAGGAACTTCTCCACTTTTCCCCACTTGTCACACTCATATTCATGGTCACGAAGACCTAGATTATGCCAACTCACTAAAGTCCTCTTATTCAGCCTGTTTTCCAACATGAAGAATCTTTTCCTAAAGGACTCAATATCTGACATGATGTATAACCTCAGTATTAAGGTGAGAACCTTGCTCTTTAAATCGTGTCAATGGTCTGCTTTCTCACAGACCAGAGTTTAAGTCCCTTCTCTTTTTTTTTTTTTATTGAAATATAGTTGCTTACAATGTTGTTTAATTTCTGGTGTATAGCATAGTGATTCAGTTATACATATATGTATGTTCCTTTTCATATTCTTGCTAATTATAGGCAACTACAACATATTGAATATAGTTCCCTGTGCTCCACAGTAGGACATTGTTGTTTATCTGTTTTATGCATAGTAGTTGGTATCTGCAAATGCCAAACTCCCAATTTATCCCTCCACCCTCCCTTTTCCCCACTGGTAACCATAAATTTATTTACTATATCTGTGAGTCTGTTTCTGTTTTGTAAATAAGTTTGTTAGGATTTATCTTTTTTTTTTTCAAGATTCCACATATAAGTGACATCATATGGTATCTTTCTTTCTCTTTCTGGCTTACTTCACTTAGTATGATCATTTCCAGGTCCATCCAAGTTGCTGCAAATGGCATTATTTTATTCTTTTTTAAGGCCGAGTAGTATTCCATTATGTGTATATGTGTGTGTGTGTGTGTGTGTGTATGTATCACATTTTCTTTATTCAATCATCTGTCAATGGACATTTAGGTTGCTTCCATGTCTTGGCTATTGTAAATAGTGCTGATGTAAACATTGGGGTTCCTGTATCTTTCTGAATTAGATTTTTCTTCCGATGTACGCCCAGAAGTGGGATTGCTGGATCATAGGGTAAGTCTATTTTTAGTTTTTTAAAGAATCTCCATACTGTTTTCCATAACGCCTGCACCAAAGTACAAATTCCACCAACAGTGTAGGAGGGTTCCCTTTTCTCCACAGCCTCTCCAGCATTTATCGTTTGTGGACATTTTAATGATGGCCATTCTGACAGGTGTGTGGTGGCACCTCACTGCAGTTTTGATTTGCACTGCTCTGATAATTAGCGATATTGAACATTTTTTCATGTGCCTATTGGTATTTGTATGTCTTCACTGGAGGCTGCATTAAGTCCCTTCTAATGTTCAGACCCAAGCCTGCCATTTCTAGAGGAAACAAAATTTAGAGGATTTCATATGCTTATGGGGAATATAGAGGAAAAGCTAACATTGTTAGATGTTCAGACCATATTTTCTTGATGAGTGAGGTTTTTCAAACTGGAGTACCCTGTCAAGATGAGAAAGCTTATGAAAGAGGATCTTAGGAGAAAAGAAATTTATTTCATGTGAAAAAATGATTCCATTCATTCCATTGGCAATTTTTTGGTGAAAAGCAAAAGTGAAGAAGATCTGGTGCTGAGACATTGCCAAGACCGTGGACTTGGCCTCCACATGGATTCCAGTGTAGGCTCTGCTCTTTGTAAGAAGTATTCAGACGCACTTCTCAGGTTTGGTTTTCTTCTTTTAAACAGAGGTTTGAACATTATTTCAAAGGATTATATTCTCAGTAGAATCACCTCCCGGATTAATGCTGCTTTTGCCACAGCACAGCATACATCTCTTTTATTTAATGCTCTGTATTTAATGCTGTATTTTAATGCTGTGTTTCTGTGTGTACCTCTAATGCCTGGTGTGAAGTCCAGCAGATCATAAGTACTTAATATAAGTCAGTAGACTTAAAATTAACTGATAACGTAAGTGAAAGTCCACTGTTAACTGTAAGCTTCATGAGAAAAAAGAACTGCATTATTTTCCTCCTTTCCCTAAAATTACCCAGCACGGCATTGCATTCCAAATGCAGCAACCTTGTAGATTTACATTGCAGATGGCTTATCTTCCAGGACACGAATTTTTTTTTTTTTAAATCTCTTAATGGAAATTACAACCCACATTTCAGAGCATTTCACATTCTGCTTTTCAGTGCTGGGAGAGACCTGTCTGTGTAAGGTCAGTTTAAAAATACTCAACAAAATGAATTTAGGGTAGTATCTCCATCAGTCATTCAAAGAAGAATTATTTCATGAGAACTTTCACCAAACTGAATTCAGAAAGGTACAAACCATCGCCACACAGAGCTGAAACCACCTTGACTTCCAGGGATTTAAGTCTAGCTGTTGGTAAAACTGGGAATGATTACTATAGAACTGCAGTTCCTGGGTGCTGAAAACCAGAAACTGCTTTCGTCTGGAACTATCCTCCAGTAAGCATTTAGTTCATTCCATGTTTGGTGCATGATCTTAAGGGCCAGGCTGTGGAGCATATTACAGTGGTTTTCAAAAGTCAGCAGGCTGTGCGCACCCTCCTCCCTGTAGATTTGGGGTGGCGCCCACACTGATTCCCGGGCACACAGTGGATAAAACTGCTCAGTCTCAGAGTTCCTTCAAAGAGCCCTCCAGGTTGCCATAGGAACTGAGGGGTTCTGGGGACAGGATGGAGAGGCCATGGCCACGCATGATTCAGCTCTCCACCCAGCCAGGACCCAGGCAGTTAACTGGCCACCGTCCCAGTGGCATTTTTGCTCTAGCTGGTATTTTGGCTTTCTAGGGGCTCTTTGAGCAACTTCCTCATTGGCTCGGGTTCTCTGGGGAGGTTAATGACACAAGTCACAAGTCTGAGCCGCTGCCGCCCGAGCATTGATTCCTTCCCATGTCCTGCTGGTGACTTGATGACAAGTATTTGGCAGGGTCTGGGCCCAGTGGAGCCGAGTGGACTCCGTGTTGGCTTTTTGGCTGTTGCTATTTTAGGGCTGTCCACAGAACTTTCCCCTACTGTTGACTGCACAGAGCAAAGGGGAGAGACAGAATGAGATAGGACAAACCCATAAATCTAGCATTTTGGAAGGGAGAATTTCACGGAGACCTGCTGTAATGTTTCTGGATCACTGTGGATGCATAGGACTGCAATGAGGAAAGGACCTTAGAGATCTCATGGCCACAAGACTTTATGGATCAGAGATGCTGACTGATCTGTTCTGGATCACACAGCCAATGAGCAGAAGTGGCGAGCTGGGGTCCCTGGACTCCTGGCTCCAGAAAGGAGCCATTTCTTCTCTCTCTGTTCTATTAAAAGTCTAAATGCTTGTTAATCAAAATTAGACAGCATCCTAGAAATGCACATCTTCTTAAAATCTAAACAACAAATACAAAAACCTGGTTCTGCTGATGGTTTCACTTTTTATCCTGTTAAGATGAAACTTTTTTTTAAACAATTTTTTAATGAGTTATAGTCAGTTTACAATGTTGTGTCAATTTCTAGTGTAGAGTGCAATTTTTCAGTTATACATGAACGTACATATATTCATTGGCACATTCTTTTTTGCTGTGAGCTACCACAAGATCTTGTATATATTTCCCTGTGCTATACAGTATAATCTTGCTTATCTGTTCTACATATGCCTGTCAGTATCTACAAATTTCGAACTCCCGGTCTGTCCCTTCCCACCCTCCTCCCCCTTGGCAACCACAAGTTTGTATTCTATGTCTATGAATCTGTTTCTGTTTTGTATTTATGGTTTTTTTTTTTTTCAGATTCCACATATGAAACTGTTGTATGGAGATTCCTCAAAAGACTAAAAATAGACTTACCATATGATCCAGCAATCCCACTCCTGGGCATATATCCAGAGGGAACTTTAATTCGAAAAGATACATGCACCCCAATGTTAATAACAGCACTATTTACAATAACCAAGACATGGAAACAACCTAAATGTCCATCAACAGAAATCTGGATAAAAAAGTTACGGTATATTTATATAATGGCACACTACTCAGCCATAAAAAAGAATAAGATAATGCCATTTGCAGCAACATGGATGGACCTGGAGATTATCATACTAAGTGAAGTAAGCCAGAAAGAGAAAGAAAAATACTGTATGATATCACTTATATGTGGAATCTTAGAAAAAAATAAGATAAGGTCTAACGAACTTATTTACAAAACAGAAACAGACTCACAGACATAGTAAATAAGTTTATGGTTACCAGGGGGAAGGATATGGGAAGGGATGAATTGGGAGTTTGAGATTTGAAGATACTAACTAATACATATAAAATAGATAAACAAGTTTCTACTGTATAGTACAGGGAACTGTATTCAGTATCTTGTAGTAACCTATAATGAAAAAGAATATGAAAATGAATCTATGTATATATATGTATGACTGAACTATTATTATGCTGTACACCAGAAATTGCCACACATTATAAACTAACTACACTTCAATAAAAAAAAAATAAAAGATAAAACTATTGATTGCAATGGGAAAGAAAAAAGAAAACGTTCAATGTCATTCTCAAGGTGGCCCTTGTACTGAAACTCTAGATCTTCCGAATTCTCCCAGATGCAGACCACATCTGAGTCTGGGAAAAACTAGCTGCAAGGAAAATGCGTCCTTGTTGAGTTTCTCTTACTGATCATTTCTCTAAATCGAGTGACGCTTTGCTCTCCTTAGAGTGGCTAGTGCTGACTTGCTTTTCCTCCAGCTGTGCCACGTCTCCTCCTTTTAAAACACGGGTGCAGCATCAGCAAACGTGCTGTGCTCCCGACATTACGGAAAGATGACTTCTGATTCTATGGCCCAGTTTTATTTAGAATGTGTGCTTTCTTTTCTCAAAAACTTTTAGGAATATGGTAGGTTTGGGCTTTGATAACAGGGCCAAAGGCTGGAGGGTTTCCACAGAATTTCGCTTTTTTCTATTCTTAAGGATGCTGAGAAAAGTCAGAGGAAGGTTTGACAGATTTAGCAAACAAAAATAGAGGATGCCTAGTTAAATTTAATTTCAGATAATCACTAGTTTTTAGTATAAGTAAGTCTCATGTAATATTTGGCATATACTTATACCAAAAATTTATTTGTCATCTGACATTAAAATGTAATTGAGTGCCCTGTATTTCATCTGGCAAACCTATGGAGAAGGGAAAAAGGGGAGAGAGAGGAAGAGGAGGAGGGGGAAGAAGGGGGAGGAGGAAGAGGAGGGGGAAGGAGGAAGAGAGTAAACTTCAGTGATTGTAACAATCTCCTCCAGAGAGGAAAAGAACAGTATCCGATTACAAGGCCAGTTCCTTGCATCGTGGCTTGTCCCAAAAGAGTTTTTTTTTTCACTGAAATGGTGCTCAAGTAGCCCATGAGAAATAAAACTGATCATACTCGACACTTTGTTCCATTCTGTTTCATTAATTCATTCAAAACCATTTCTTTATGGCTAGGGTTGGGGGGTTGTGCAGGAAGTGATGTAGTCAAAGATGCAAAGATGATTAACTCCCTGGTCTTCAAAGACCTCACCAATCCTAAATGCCATGAGAAAAATTGAAGTGACTTGCCTCAGGGCTATGAAAAACAGAAAACTCATCTCTAGTTACAGTGAAGAGGAATGTTTACATAGAAGAGGACACACTTGAAGTCTACCTTGAAAGAATGTTCTGCACTTGAGCCATTGTCCTGTGAGGTCATTTCTGATTGTTCTTAATAGTTGGCTTCATAGAGGGTCTGCTCTTGAGCAGGGAATCGTGGCATCACTAGCAAATGACAGAGGGTGGGAGCAGCTTTGCAGAGGCAGAAGCACTTATCAGGAGAGCAAGTTATAAGATGGTGACCATTCTGGGGAAGAAGAGGAGAGGGAGGGCAGTCAACTTGAGATAAAATGGAATTTGAAGAGGACGCTGAACGTTGGCTGTGGTTGTATCAATTTCTTTGGCTCTGGAAACACTATTTTTAAAATGTATCTCTTCTACAAATCATATCATTTGCTTAGATTTAGTCTATGACTTGGTCATTTTCATGTGGCGTATATCAACAGTCCAGGAACTGAAAGCAAGTTGGAAATCACTAATTCAAAGTATCCACTTAGTGGTTTTTAGCAAGGAAACCCATATACATAGTAAATAATTTACATTTATACTATATATATATATATATATAGTAAATAATATTGTAAAATATTATGAAAAGAATATAATAAATTATATTTAATATATTATAATATTGAATAAAATGTAGGGCTTCCTTCATGAAACAATATATAATAGGCATCATCTGTGAGTGTATATGTTTGTGTGCATATATACATATATACTCTGATCAGTAAAACTGATGCAAAGAGTGCTAATTTCTATAAGCAACGTAGCATTATTTTCCAAGTTCATCAGCCCAGCTGTCTTAAATAGAGCTCTTTCTTGAAGAGAATATCTGGTAAATTTCAAATACAAAATAAAACAAAAGCCTCGTGTAAAAGTGTATATGAATAATTTCCAGCTCTTTTTGCTATCTTTTTTTTAAAAGAAAACTAGATCTTTATTATTACTCACAAAGGCAGTCATTCCCAGTCCTTAAATGATTAAATTAAATCAGGAATTTGACATCCTGTTCTGATAAACTGTCAAAAAAACCAAGAGTCTCAATTTTGCCAGAAGCTAAAAAGATCAAAAAATGAATCCTACTCAAAAAGTATACAATAACTCAGCAATTTTAGGTCAGAAACAGAAACCATGAGCTAAAAAGGAAAGAATGGCACAGATCGATTTATCATAACATCCCAAGAGGAAAAATTAATGATCAAATATTACTACAAATAAAAAAAAATAAAGAGGCCAGGAGGCCAGTTTATAGTTTGACTCTCTGTAGTCCTTAGTGTAGGAATCACAGTTCTGAAAATGACAACAAGCAACAGAAAAAAATTGCAGAACTCTCATTTTTTTGGGTGACCCAAATGGCCCTGGACAACACTAGTCTATCAGTACAAGTGAGGACATGCTAACATGAACGTCCAAGTGACAATGGCTCTGAGCTTTCACCCAGAGAGGCAAGACCTCCTCCCCAGGCATCTCCCAGGGGATGCCTCACTAGTGCTCACAGACTATCCCATCAGCTTCACTCTGTGCCCCAACCTTTCCCCTGTTCCATGCCCTCTCTGGCCCATGCCTTCTACTTACAGAGATGCCATTGACAGCCTCTGTCCTGTATGGTTGGAGCACCTATTTGGGAAAGTCTGATATTGACACCAAAGGAACCACCTCCCCTGCCTCACCTTATTCACTATCAAAGCACTTTGTTCTTTCCTTTGCATCTCTAATGATTTAACATATAATTACCAGTATAGAATTTGTGTCATTCCTGTCTTGACTAAGCTTCTCTAACACCTAATACAATGCTTGGCACCAATTAAATATCCAATAAATCTTATAGATGATTGTATGATTTTCCTAGAGATAAGTCCCAAAATTTGGCTGCTAAGTCCTCTCTTACAACAGAAAGAACAGTATAGGGGTTCAGTTCACGTGCTAGCATTTCTCCTGGTGCTTTCCATTGACCAGCCCACTTATTTCCCATCAAACCCTTAGGAAAAAGGTACTTTCATTTTCTCCACTTTACAGATGAGAGAACTGAGGAACAAAGAGGTTAAGAAAATTGCCCTAGGTCATCTAAGTAGTGAGCTGCAGAGCTGGGATTCCGCGCATCAACAGTCTGCTTTCAGAGTCAGAGCTCTTAGCTTCCCACTGAATCACTTCTTTCAGAACAGTCCAAGAGGTCAGATGGAGGAGTCCAACCCCCTCTTCTCTATTCTCTGTCCTCTCTCTGCTTCAAGTATCTTCACTGGAAATCATACCATATGAAAACAAACTTTAATAATAATAATAATAATAATAATAATAATAATAATAATAATAATAATAATAATAATAATAATAGAATAAGGAGGAGGAGGAAGGGAATGGGAAAGGAAAGAAGAAGAAAAAGAAGCAGCAGGAGGAGAAAGGGAAGGAGGAGGAGAGAGCTCCCTCTTTTCCTTCCTTCCTTTGTCTCTTTCTTCCTCCTGAGTTTTAGGGGGCACCCACTCCTTCCATGTCAGGTCCATACCAGGTACCAGAACCACAAAGCTAAGAACCGTGACCTGCCACAGAATCACAATCTAGTGGGAAAAGCAGACGGGTCAACAGCATTAACAATTTAACCTAAATAAACAGGGCTCAGTAGAAGCAACCGGTATACCTCAATGCAGATGATGCTGGCATGAAAAAGCTGGAGGCCAGCAGGAGACGGACTGAGTTCACAAACAAATCAGGAAAAAAATGTCTGGGCCGAAGTCAAGACTGACTTCTGGCTCCCGAGGCAGCCACAGAAAAGTGCGGTTTGTACAGCTCGCAGGTAGGGAATGAAATAACTGCTAGTCGTCCCTGAGGAGTAAGTAAAAAGAAAGCCACAAAATTGTTAGGTTTCAAGTAAATCTCATTAGTCTTTACAGAGAGGACCGGAGTGGAGGAGAACGGATCACATGAGCAAAAAAGTGAAGGGGTGGGAATTTAGCTTTAACACTAAGCAGTGTAATTTATCATTCTTCTGGAGGAACTTTTTTAGGGCAAAATTAAAGATTCTATCTTGGTCTGGCATTTCTTTGGGGGCATTTGTTTTGCGTGTGGATTTATGTTCTAAGAAAGACCATATGCTCTGTATAAGATGAGTCCATTAATGGAATGGAGAAAGCTGGAAATACACTAGCGTAGCCAGAGGTCAAACTCAGCCTGGGAAACACTAGTTGGAAGCAGAGTAGAAGGCCCCACTTCTTAAAGCTACTTTTCATTAAGGAGAGGCAGTGTAGTGTCCTGGAGCCAGGTTTTTGAAATTACAAATGCTGTTAGGGCCAGCTCTGTGATTAACTAGATGTGTGACCTTGGGTCAGTTATAAAACCTTCAAAATCTTAACTTTTATCATTTGCAAAGGGGAATTGATAACAGCATCTCCTTCGCAGGTTTTCCTGTAATACTAAATGAGATCTTGCCTTAAACAGACTTCCCAGTGCGGGCTCCGTGATGAAGCCCGCTATCCTTGGTCATGGTGGCAACTTACTATTTATTTCCACTGTGGCTGTCTTCATCTCTCTATTGAAATAAGTATAATAATTCACTGTAACAAAAAAAAGTAATTAATAATCTGAGCCTTTGTAGACATAAGCGCATTTGCAAAATGCCCCTTTATGTCAAAATGCCAACCCATATAACTGTCTTTGGCAAGATTTGTGGGACTTACATAATGTTGATTTAAAAGCTTTGATGGCATGGTCCAAATATCTCCTATCTCTTCTGAATAAAGTTAGGCACTATATTTAAGCCCTCACTGGGTCCATTGATATTTTCTGCTTGTTAGTGTGAGGCATTCCTAATGTTTTCTGCCTGTAAATACATATGACATGCTGGTTTTCAGCTCCAGAACTGTGCACTTGATGCTCTCTCTCTTGGTCACTGGATGAGCTACAATCAAAAAGTCTTTCAAGGAACACCAGGGCAGGGAGGGAGTGTCCCTGCTGGTGGGTGCTTGTGTGAGGGCTTGTGCCACCTGGGGTCTTCCAAGCAGCAGTGTGGTTTCCTCATCCCTACTAGGGACTCAGGTGGCCTTGCTCTCACTAACCCCCTCCCCTTCACAAGACACTGCTAGAAACAGCCACAGCAGCCACCCACTCATGATCTCAAATACCGGTCAGAAAGTCTGCATCAGGATGGCAGTTGAAGCATCTTATTCTCTCTGCGTCAACCTCCCAGAAATCCTGTGTACCCAAAACCATACATCCAGGAAAGAGAAATTCAGGGAAAAACCTGACTTGAGTAAAGAAGCCAGAAAGGGGAAGAAGGTCAGCGTTTTGGAGAATGCAATATCATGGCTTCCTGAGCAAGGAAGCAGCCAATTTCTTAGCAAGCAAATGCTATTAACGTTCTCTTTAAATCTGACACTTTAACTCAACACGACACAGGGTGTTTGGCATGGATGGCACTTCCTGTCACAATTTATTTTGGAGTTAGAAAATGTTTCTGACTCAAAAACTAACTGAAAGCTTATTTCTCTGCTGTCATAAATCAAATCATCCCCCCAATCTCAGTAGGGCTTGGGTCCTATCCAAGTGCTGCATGCAAATCAGAAAGCAATGAGTAGATTTTGAAAAGGGAAGATTCTGCTGTAACGGTGTAACGGGAACGAGCGAGGGCACACATTTTTCCAAAAGATTTGGTGAAAGTTCCCAGAGGCTAGAGATGGCCTTTGAGCCATCTAACAGACTGTCTCTTCCCATTTCAGCCTCCTTGGAGGGTTTGGTCAGAATGTCAGCATTGCTACTGGGGTAAAGCAAAGCAATCCGATCGTTTCCAGAAGTGCCAAGGCTCTTTTTGTGAGTTATTGGGGTTTAAGCCCAGTGAAGACAGACAGCAGGACTTATGTTTCTTCTGGGTGGATCTAAAACTAAAGACCTAGCCCACTGGTTAGCTGAGAGCTTCTTGAGTCACGGCACCTAGGATGGTTCCCGGAACAGAGGAGATGGTCAGTGAACACTTGTTGATTGACAAATGTATCAGTTAAGTTAAATGTGTTGTTAAATTTGATTTCTGCGTATTTCCTATTTATCCATCAGCTTCTATTACTTCAGGTACGTTTTTGAAGACTATTAAATTTTCCTCCACTTCATTATTTCATAGCCAAATTCTCCATGAAGCCACAGGTACCACCTTTGTGCTTTTATAATAGTTGTATTTATACCACTTCTCACACTGTGCGGTGTTAACCCTTTGCTTGTCTCTACTACCCTTAGACCGGGAGGGGGGCCTGACTCTTGTTTATCCTTGTCACCTCAGTGCCTCTCATGGTAGCCAGCATTTCAGACGTGTTCAATAAACGCTTACTGCGCAAGCAAAGCTCTGTGATCTGTGATCTCTGTGATCAAAGCTCTGTGTGAAGTCTTTGTGTTCCTGAATCATTTAAACTGACATCTATCAATTCTAAGGCTCCTGAAAAGAAAGATTTTTTTCATCATGAGTCAGAACTGGATTGTACAATTTGCACGAGACAAACAACATTTTAATGCTCACCTATACTTTCTATTATGTCGTGTTCTCCTTCGTGCTAATTTTGCTGCCAGAGGTCCAAGAGAAGAGCGAACACTTTAATTATGTCTCCTTTGCAAAAAGTTTAAAACACATGCCAGAATTTTAAAACATATTCTTCAGCTTTTTTTTTTTCTCTGAGTGGCTACCATTTCCTCTTTAAAAGTGAAGCCTAGAGCACGTTGGGTTTATGATACAAGAATGCATATTTTCTTCAACATTTTTGCAAATATTCGTTGCGGTCCTATTATTGCAAGACTCTGGTCCAGGAGCTAAAGAGAGGGATGGGAAGACAGACAAAATTGTTGCTCTCCTTGAGCTTAAACCCTAGTGAGGGGGAGACAAGTAATAAGCAAATGAACAAGAAAATGTCAGGAAACAGTCAATGTTCTCAAGAGAACGGGATAAGGGTGTAATATAGAAAGGCTGTATTGGGCTGGTCTAGAATGGGCGGTCAGGGAAGGGCAGACTCAGGAGGTGACATTGAATGCAAATTAATGAAACTATGTATCTAAGCATACCAAATAAAGAGAAAAAATAGAAACAGGTTTTAAAAAGCTACTGCCCAGAAGAGCACTAGGGAATTTTTCAAAGCATTTCTTTCAGACATTTAAGGAACAAATGAATATAATTAAATTCTTCCCAAACATAAAAAAGGAAACTGTCCACTTCTTTGAAGAATTCAACTTACCATTGACTTTAAACCTCAATAAGAATAATTGATAAAATAACACTAAGACCAAACAGTAACTCTAAACGAAATATAAACAAACTGAACCCAACACTATAGCACTATATGCATTTAATATTCTTCCATGTCTTTTCATGGCTCATTTCTTTTTATCTCTGAATAGTATTCCACTGTTTGGATGTACCACTATTTCTTTCCCCTGCTGCCTTTGTAGAGGCACCCAATATGCTTTCATCACAGCTGGTGTCTTTCCCTACGACTCTACGCTCTACTCACTATGTCTCTACCTTGTATGTGGCCCAGGCAGGGTAATGATTAGGACCCCAGGTTGTCAATCTGAACTTTCTGCTTAGACCTGGGCTCCACTCTGCTTTTTTTTTTTTTTTTAAGCAAACCATTGAACCTGTGTGTGCTCCCAATCTCTAAAGTGAACAATAACATTATCACTTTTCTCAAAATGCTGTGGAATTAAGTAAAATACTACATATAGCATGTTTAGCATGACACATGACAGATGTATCCCTGATGGCCTGTTTTGAGGAGGCCAAAAATTGTTCGGTTGCTTTTCTTCTGAACCTCAAATGATATAATTTGAGAAGGATTCACTGCTAAGACTTCTAGAAGTTGTCCTATGTGTCTACCACGTTGTTCCAAATAAACAGGGAACTTGTAAAAACATGTATGGTCACCTAGCAACACTGCAATAAAAGAGAACAGAACAAAGAGCGTGATGTATTATTCAGAGTTAAATTCTATGTGGGTTAAGATGGAAATTCCATGTCTGGGAAATGCTAATAAATAAAAATTAATTCATAGAGAGGGGAAGAGTTAATGAACCTAAATACATGTAACAATTTGGCAGACTGACACAGCACTTCAGAAACCAGTTATAAACTATTTCCACATCTGGTAGACATGGGCCAGGTGTTCGCATCAAATCTATAATGAGAAAATGTCCTTTAGGCCCATCGGTGTCTCCCACTGGAATTCTGATAGCACCAGCTTCAAGGAGCCTAGCAACCTACAATCTTTGCAGCTGAAGTATCTCCTCAAACCATGTTGGAGTGAGTGCATTTAATGTCAGCCGTAGCAAATAAATAGCCAAAAGAAAAAAAAGTTTCCGTAAATGGCGTGCCATCTCAATACTGTGGATCAACCCAATTAAAACCTCAGCTGTAAAACATTTGCTGTGCACCTTGACAGGAAGTGCAGAACTGAATAATAATTGTCTAATTTGTTGGGTAGGTTATGAAAACACCTCTCTCGGGCTTCAGGGTTCTGAAGAGCTAGTGCAGAAAGCTGTATGGGGTTCAGCAAACATATGACAGAGGTCTGGCAAGATTTAGGTATTAAAGATCTCTGCCTGATTCTTTTATGCCCAACTTGATCATTTCTCAGAGCTTTGCTGATTCAACTGCGTGTGAAGAAATAGGAAGAACAGACCCAGGTTACTGAAAAGTAATTATCTCCTCACACAGAAGAAGATTTGTCTGAATTCTGAGAAGCTTATTGAGAGACGTGCCAATGTTCAAAATGTTGAGGAATTAGAATTGAGTCAAAAACACACCCCTTTAATAAACGAGGAAGACATAAGGGAGTGAGACAGAGAGGTGTATAAATAGTGTACCTAATCTGAGAATGAATTTTCTTCTTAGCAAGGAAATTGCTGTTTGGCAGTTTAGTCTTATTTAAAGGACAGTCCCTTAGAGCCCTGTCAGAGAAAAGCATCAGTGTGTCTAGTGGACTGAGCCTTTGAATGTGTGGAGGTGAGTCTACTGAACTTCAGTTATCAAAGGAAGACATGGTGATTCCCAAGTGGTGAGACCCAAGCCATGTCAGAGGTAATTGTTGAAACCAAACGAGAATTGCAATTTTAATTTGAAATTAATTTTGGGTCTTTATGTTCAAGCCAAACATACGCTGAGACAGAACAGTGATCGTTTTCATGGTGTAATCTTAAGAGGCACCGAAAAGGCCTTTATTCCCCAAATCTTCAAACACGGGTGTACTGCCTGGCATCTTCACTCCATCCTCACTGATTTTTCTGCCAACCAGAGATTCATTGAGGTTCCCATGTGGTCCCCTTTCAAGCATCATATGCTAGTTGAGAGCATGGATTTACTGTCTCCCAGTCCCACGTGTCTTACAGGGAATTTGTTCATTTATATTAATACCTCCAGGTATCCAGCCAAGATGAAGTAAACGGAGGGGGCAGAGGATTCCATGAGGGTAACACGGGGCACAGGAGATAATTTTGGAGCATGAAAAATGTTAAAAGAGGGTGAGTCTAGGCAGACTTTCATAATGGAAACGTTAGTCCATCCGTTTAGAATGTAAGGTGACAAGACACATTGTAAGGACGGGTGGAGAGAGGACTAAGAAGATGCATATGACACGGAGACTGATGGATGGGTTTCAAAAATAAATGGCAACTACTAACAATGTTTTCTATGGTCAGTTCTACAAATATAGAGTATGAGATTTTATCACCAGGCAGGAAGAGATGATACAAGTCTTTTAGGCAGTTTCTTCCCCTCGTTTTACCCTTAATAGCATTTGTTTACTGAGATGTCTGACACACAATGCCATAGCTAACGACTGGCAGAGTCCAGATGCAGGTGCAGGTATCTTGATTTCTGTGGCTCTGTCCCTAACACTACACAGTCCATAAAAATTAATACGGTCTCTCCTCGAACACCCAGTAGCATTTTACAAGACCCATTTCTGTAATTATCATCCTTGGATGCGTAACTCTCTGCCAAGCCGCTGTGGTCACTGGGGGCAATGACATTGCAGGTTAAAAGCCAGTATCTACAGAACCTGCAGGGACGGAGATTCCGCTAAGTTCTCAAGCCTTCCCTCTCACTCACTTGGGGACAATTTCAGTTTTCTTTGTGCTCTCCAGCTTGCTAAGTATCCAAGGCACCTAACCACAAATGGAAAAGACAGTCGTCTCTAATCAGATGCTCAACCCAACCGACATTCCCAGGCAGCCTTGGAACCATCACAAAGCCCTTCGAGTTCAGAGCCATGCCTTTTGGAAACACAGCATGGAAGGCTCAAAACCCTCACAGTCTCTCAGTTACATCACATGCAAAGCTTTCAGAAGGAATCACAGCAAAGTCAGGCAACAAAAGAAATTTTTTTTAATCAGGCACAAATTATTTATTCCTCCAAACAACCCCAACCACTATTCATCTAAAGAAGAGAGTTCCATGTCTTCTTTTTTTATTTTTACATTTTTTTATTGATTTACAGTCATTTTACCATGTTGTGTCAAATCCCAGTGTAGAGCACAATTTTTCAGTTATACATGAACATACATATATTCATTGTCACATTTTTTTTCTCTGTGAGCTACCATAAGATCTTGTATATATTTCCCTGTGCTATACAGTATAATCTTGTTTATCTTTTCTGCATATGCCTGTCAGTATCTACAAATTTTGAAATCCCAGTCTGTCCCTTCCCACCCCCGCATCTTTGGCAACCACAAGTTTGTATCTATGAGTCTGTTTCTGTTTTGTATTTATGTTCTTTTTTTTTTTTTTTTTTAGATTCCACATATGAGTGATCTCATATGGTATTTTTCTTTCTCTTTCTGGCTTACTTCACTTAAAATGACATTCTCCAGGAACATCCATGTTGCTGCAAATGGTGTTACATTGTCAGTTTTTATGGCTGAATAGTATTCCATTGTATAAATATACCACCTCTTCTTTATCCAAGCATCTGTTGGTAGACATTTAGTCTGTTTCCATGTCTTGGCTATTGTAAATAGTGCTGCTATGAACGTTGGGGTGCAGGTGTCTTTTTGAAGTAGGCTTCCTTCTGGGTATATGCCCAGGAGCAGGATTCCTGGGTCATATGGTAAGTCTATTCCTCATCTTTTGAGGAATCTCCACACTGTTTTCCATAGTGGCTGCACCAAACTGCATTCCCACCAGCAGTGTAGGAGTGTTCCCCTTTCTCCACAGCCTCTCCAGCATTTGTCATTTGTGGGCTTTTGAATGGTGGCCATTCTGGCTGGTGTGAGGTGATACCTCATTGTAGTTTTGATTTGCATTTCTCTGAAAATTAGTGATATTGAGCATTTTTTCATGTGCCTGTTGATCATTTGTATTTCTTCCTTGGAGAATTGCTTGTTTAGGTCTTCTGCCCATTTTTGGATTGGGTTGTTTATTTTTTTCTTATTGAGTCGTATGAGCTGCTTATATATTCTGGAGATCAAACCTTTGCCAGTTTCATTTGCAAAAATTTTCTCCCATTCTGTTGGTTGTCATTTTGCATTACTTATGGTTTCCTTTGCTGTGCAGAAGCTTGTAAGTTGAATCAGGTCCCATTTTTTAATTCTTGCTTTTATTTCTATTGCTTGGGTAGACTGCCCTTGGAGAACATTTTTGAGATGTATGTCAGATAATGTTTTGCCTATATTTTCTTCTAGGAGATTTATTGTATCTTGTCTTATGTTTAAGTTTTTGATCCATATTGAGTTGATTTTTGTGTATGGTGTAAGGGAGTGTTCTAGCTTCATTGATTTACATGCTGCTGTCCTTTTCCTACCACCATTTGCTGAAGGGACTGTCTTTATTCCATTGTATATTTTTGCCTCCTTTGTCGAAGATTAGTTGGCCAAAAGTTTGTGGGTTCATTTCAGGGCTCTCTGTTCTGTTCCATTAGTCTATATGTCTGTTTTTGCACCAATACCATGCTGTCTTGATTACTGTAGCTCTATAGTATTGTCTGAAGTCTGGGAGAGTTATTCCTCCAGCCTCTTTCTTTCTCTTCAGTAATGCTTTGGCAATTCTAAGTCTTTTGTGGCTCCATATAAATTTTATTATGATTTGTTCTAGTTCTGTGAAATTTGTCCTGGGTTATTTGACAGGGATTGCAGTAAATCTGTAGGCTGCCTTGGGCAGTGTGACCATTTTAACAATATTGATTCTTCCAATCCAAGAACATGGGATATCTTTCCATTTTTTTAAGTCTTCTTTAATTTCCTTCACCAATGGTTTATAGCTTTCCATGTATAATTGTTTTACCTCCACTTGCAGTAACATGGATGTCCCTGGAGAAAGTCATCCTAAGTGAAGTAAGCCAGAAAGAGAAAGAAAAATACCATATGAGATTGCTCATATGTGGAATCTAAAAAAACAAACAAACAAAAGAACATAAATACAAAACAGAAACAGACTCATAGACATAGATAAAAACTTGTGGTTGCCAAGGGGGCAGGGGGGTGGGAAGGGACAGACTGGGATTTCAAAATTTGTAGATACTGACAGGCATTTGCAGAATAAATAAACAAGATTATACTGTATAGCACAGGGAAATATATACAAGATCTTGTGGTAGCTCACAGCAAAAAAAAAAAAAAAGTGACAATGAATATATCTATGTTCATGTATAACTGAAAAATTGTGGTCTACACTGAAATTTGACACAACATGGTAAAATGACTATAACTCATTAAAAAATGTAAAAAAAAAAAAAAAAAAGAGGAGAGTTCCTATTTTTTTTTTTGAGAAATTTCCCCATCTACTTAGAAATTCCTTACAGCATGTGCTCCTCTTACTTCCCTCCTCATGCCCTACTGTTTCAGCATTAATTCCACAAGCACTTACTCAGAACCCATCATGTGCCAGACCCTGGAATGTGAGTGGCAATGCAAAGAGAAATAGAGTATTTTCTGCCTTGTGGAAGCTCATCGTTTTTAACAGAAAGTATGGAATGCAAATAGAAAATTAAAACACAACAGGATAAATGCTCGAGCACTAAAGGAGTTCAAGGTGGGAACAGATATCAGCTGCCCTGAGCGAGTCAGAGACACTGCACAGAACCACTGGAGTTTGATGCAGGTCTCAGAGGAAAACGCTTCTCTTGGAAATGCTGGTTTCATGTTGATAGTAGGTACCATTTAGGGTGCGTGCCAGCTCTTGCTTGCTTCTTGGAGACTCCATCTCATCCACGTTCCTGGAGAATAGCCGACCCCGACCCCATCCCCATCCCAGTCACAGGTGCCTGAGCCACTGGACCAGATAAACAGGAGACAAAGAGACAGAGAGGAGGAGGGAGCTGGGCTGGGGCTGGAGGACCGCCAGTCCTTCCCTCCCCTGGGTGGGAGCAGTCCTGAAAAGGTATGACAACTAAGTCATTTTTTTGTCTTTTTTCAAGTCCTCAGTAGATTGGATGGTGCCCATCCACGTTGCAGAGAGCCATCTGCTTTACTCATTTCTAATAGCAATCTCTCCCCAAAATGCCCTCACAGACACACCCATAAATAATGTTTAATCAGATGTCTGGGGACCCTATGGCCCAGTCAAGTTGGTGCATAAAGTTAACTATCACAAACAACTCTAATCGCTACTGAAACTAATGGTGAACAATTCCAATTCTCACGTGTAGATCTGGGACTCACATCACACGTGTCTTCCCAGGAGAGTAAGATCAGAAAGCCCAGAGGTAATTATAATGACCACAAATACTCATAAAAACAACAACAATAGTGGTTAACCTTAATAGTGAGTATTAAGTACTCACTGTGGGCCAGAGACCATGCTCTGAGATTTTATGTCTTCTCATTTCTGTTCACATCAGTTTTGAAAGCAGGTTTATGACATGTTTTATACACCAGGACGCTGAAGCTTGGAGTGTTTAGTAAATGACGGGGGTGGGATTCGAACTCATGGCACCAACATTCTTTTGAAGAAAGTGCCCCCCCCCCCTTTCAGGTGGAAAAGTGAGAAAGAACTATGTCGCAGCAAACTCAACATTTGCTACATTTTAACTGAACTGACTTAAACTGGGAGGAAAAACTATTAACCGAAATGTCCCCTCTCAAACTGCGATGTTCTTGTCAAGACTGTTGACTGAAGAGGACAAGTCGTCTCAAGGCTGTAGGCACAGGAGCGTGGGGTCGCCGGGACCAGCTGTCCTCCCCTCGCTGTCCTTCCTCCAGCGGAAGAGCCTGGCAGAACATCCTGTCAGCCAGACACTTCCAAAAGGCCCAACATTTTAGGGCCAGCAACAATCCAAACTCGAGCTGGCTGGGAACTCCCCAGCTGACCTTGAAATAGAAGTGTTGCTGGGAGGAAGTTTGCTCCATATGGTTCTAACTCCTAGCGGATTTGCTCATCAATTGAAGCTCGAAGGGCAAAGGGACGGCCAAGTCTTGAGACAACAGCTGAGGAATTGTTTTAAGTCTGTTTCTCACCAACTGGGAGTCCAGGTTTACCAGTAGGGGATTCCAGTTCACCTATAGCCAACTCAAGGGAACAAATCGTGTCCCTCTGGGACATTTCTAACTATGGTTTTATTTATTCCAGTGGGCAGAGGAGGGCTTTGCTTTGCCTTTTCCTTTTTACATTTGAAAGATCTCCCACTTACTGAGTGCCAACTATGTGCCAATCATGTTTTAAAAAATAACCTCATTTTGTGGTACTCAAAGGCAGCACATGGAAAAACAAAACCCTGAAAAATGCCGAAAAGAGAAAAGAAGCAAATCCTACCATCCAGAGATAACCATCGGATATCTGCTTTCAAAATGTTCTGTTCATACCACTACCTTCTTTTAAAGAAATGCTAGCTATAGGTCGATAATTTCCAAATATCAACTTTGTCTTTGTGACCGACTATTCATTCCTTCAAAAAGATCCACAAGGTGGGAATGGGGAAGAGATCAGCACAGGTGTTTTGGAAGAGAAAGACAAGTGGTGCTTTTCCACCGGGGGCATCTCTTTTATGTTCTATACCATAATGATCAGCAAGAACTGTGGTGCAAACCATCTTCACTATCACACTCCGGGTCATTAAAAGCATTCTATTTTATATTTGTGTATATGTGCGAATCGAGGAAATGGCATTGAAGAGCTGCTGTAGCCCTTTGTCCACTTACAGCATAACTTCTTTGCCACAAGAGCTTGCCCATCAAAGCACAGTGAAGTAATTTACAAGGGATGTGCCATCTCAGTAAGCTTCCCCTGGAATTGTTTCCTTACCGAGGTCCCAGTAGTCACTCCATCAGTGGCATCCGTTGCATAATTTCCCCAGGAAACATTATACTTGTTAAAAAGTCATTTAATCCTGAAAATACATTGTCTTTGGAATATTCTTCTTCCGTGACTCACAAGAAATATTTCTTCATGTATTTCATTATTAAAACAGAACCAAGAAAATTCTATAATTTATGACTATGTAACATAGCAAATTTCCTAAAGTGTGTGATTTATTTTAATGCTTGTTTCCTAAAATCTTTGGCAATACTCCTTCATGTGTTTTACACCAGTGTCTTCTGTCAAATACACGTATTGTAGTTTGTCACTTATTTTTTAATCAATATTTTAGCTATTTTTACTACTTCAGGAGAAACAAGGGCATATGACCCTTTGCCTTTATCTATCAACTTCAAAAAAAATCCTCAAAAGAAGATGCTAAATACTTAGAAGCATGCTTAGTAAAATTCTGTAATGTCTCAGATTGAATATTGCATGACTTAAACATCACTGAGAAAACTATAAAGTTTTGTCTTCATATCTGGGATTAACAAAAATTTTTAAATGCCTTGATAATGATGATAACTTCATATTAATTAGCTAATACTAAAATCATAATTTAAAACTAGGACAAGATTCATCATTAAAATGGTGTAGGTAATAATGAAGTTTATCGTTAATAATAGTTCAAGTAATCTTCTTGCAAGTCACTATTTTTAGCAATGTGACTTGAAAAAAGAGCCTAGCCAGGACTAAGAAGAGTCAGTTCTGCTGTTTTGTTACTCACGTATGCTAACATTACTAGTATTATATATAATCCACATGTTCTTTGCAGGAATATTTCAAATCCATTCACCACCTTAGGAAGATTGGTTTACATAGAACCTAACGTCATAATCCACATCTCCAGTTAATCAAGTGTGTACAAACCGCAGTATGTTGCCAAATGCTGGAAGTGAATGATCTGGTGTAAGTACCTCCATCAACCCTCTGGCTGTAGAACTGTTTCCCTTATTTACAGGAGGTGACAATGACGGTCTGACATACAGCACAAATGAGGGCACAAGTGTCGTTGTATAGGAAATATTAATAAATCTTAATTTCTTTATTTTCAAGTATTTTAATAGACTTTATCCTTATGACAGGTTTAGATTTACTTAAAAATTGAGAAGACAATACAGAGAATTCTGAGAATTCTCATCTACTCCACACCTGGTTATTAACATTGTACACAAGCATGGTACATTTGTTACGATTAATGGACCAATATTAATGTATTGTTATTGACTAGCTTAATTTCTTTTTAAATTTTTAAACAAGCTAAATAGAAAAAAGTTCCAATATCTCTTGCCTGTGTCCCAGTGGATTTTCTTGGTTACAGCCGATGTAATACACAGAAACTACAGCTCCCAGAATGCACCGCTACCAAGCCCCTTCTCACTTCTTACCTGTGGTGGGTGCATCACTCCAATCTCTCTTGCCTCCCTTACTATTTCCTTGCATCCTCCTCCATTCCTCTCCAATGGTTTCTGGGATTTTCCACTTTTTGCCTGCTGGATGTAGAAAGATAGTGGGTTAGGGACAGGTGGAGATGAGAAAAAAAAAACCGTGGGTGACTCCCAGAGAAGCTTACATGGGGTAAAGAAGGACATTTTCTCAATGTTTTGGTTGGTCGGAGCCTGGGTCGCTGGGGGTCCAGACCATCTTCATCTCCGTGTTTGCAGGTGTCTTCTAATTTGTGAGCCAGCCCTTCGTGTGCCGTGACATAAAGCACGATGGGCTATTCTCAGCCCTGCTCCATGTGCTTTTTAATTAGCATCACTTCTTCCAAGATCTTGGAATCGAGTCGCCAGTCTCGGTTTGTAGCTGGCTTTTCTGTGACTTTGTGGGCTGTCGATGAGAAGTTGGGTAAGGCTGCACGGAGGCTGTTAGCCAGGCATCGTTTAGAACCAGAAGTCTCTGGCTTACCATGCAGATTCTCCAAATAGCTTTATTGGGGATTGTGAAAGCATAATGAGATGGAGGATCTGGATGGCTGACAATAGGAGTTTGCCAAATTAAATGTGTTATAAGAAACAAAGCAGGCTCAGTAGACAAGCAGGCATGGCACAAAATGCATACTTTACTCATCGGGGGAAAGTTACTTTGTTTAGCTTGAGGCCGCAAGAGAAAATACACCTCGGAGAAACCGAGGGACAACTCAGTAAGAGGGAGCGAGTGGGAGCTGCTTGTAGATTTGGGTCTATTCTGGGTGATCTTCAGGAGGGTTTAAAGTAGCAAGGGGTCAGTTCTGGAATAGGCATTTTCTACAAGTTGGGCAAAATGGTGATGGACGTCTTAATAGCCATTATCTTGGAGGCAAGAGGATTAGAACGAGTTGCCACTGATAAAGAAATAGTAGGAACACACATTCCATGGTGCTTTAGGAAACGCTGAGTCAAGGCAAGAATAAGTATTTTGGGGCACATTTTCAGCTCAAATAACAATGAAGATTTTTTTACTTTAAGAAACAAACAGAAGCAGTAGTCACTGCACACGTTTGAAGAAGGGGTTGTTCATCTTGTGGTTGCAGAATGACCTTTTCTCGACTTGTTTCAGCGATGGTCCTCAGTAGCTTTGTCTGAGCACTGCTTATCTTCTGTGAGCTAGTCTGTGTTCTGCTGTCAGCATCGCAGCCTGGCTCCCAGCTGCCAGCACCATTTTTTCACTTTCTTACATTTTATCTCTTTGCTCCATTCAACAAGCCTATGATGTAGGTACTGTTTGAATCACTGCGTATTACAGATGTGGAAGCTGAAGTAAAAGGTTAAACAGCTTGTCCAACGCCATGCCACTTGCTTACGCTGTTAACCACTGCTCTTCCAGAATCTGGGTTGGGGGTGGAATTACACTGTTGCTTTTCCAGGTCTACCAGACAGAGATGAGTTTGGCACAAGTGCAACTACTGAATGTTCTCAATTGAAAATGGGTTCATTTGCTGTATCATCATAGAATCATCTGAGTGGTAAGAGCTGGAAACCTGGGCCAGAAAAGGACAATTGTATATGTATACACATATATGACTCCTGTTAGCTTTGAGTAACTATCAATCACCACTCTGCTGCCTACTAGCTTTGAGGAAGCTACGCTGTAGATCAAAACTTAGAGTGAGTCCCAAAAGATCTGGCAACAGGTGCCAAGCAAAGGAGTTGTTTTTTAATAAGAGAGATGTTCCCACTGTCTGAGAGGATGGATAAGGTGCTCACCCCGTTAGGTCATTTCCTGAGCTACCAGGGGAGACCACTTGGTGGCCTAAGGGCATTCGACAGGGACAAGGTAAGAGATTCTAAGGAAGCAAGTTAGACATACTTAAAGTCAGTTATCTTGAAGGTAGTTATCTCCAGCTCAGAAATACTTATGTGGGCAACATAACTACACACCTGATGTGTTTGTGTGTGTCTACTCTTCCAACCCACAAAATCTTTCTGTTGTATCTGCAAGTAGGTGCTGCTCTTTTCTGCTTACAGACTTGGCCGTGGATCTCCAAACGGAAAGGCAGATGACATGTCCTTGTTCTTTCATTGTGTTTTATCATGGATCCTGAATACATGTGATTTGGGGTGGGGAAGAAATGTATTGGTTCAAATTTCTCAACTTGAAGATGTTTTCTTTGTGAAGATGAAGTGAGGTACTGGGACGACAATTAGGTTAATCAGAAAAAAACATCAAAATGCTTATTTTAAGAAATGCATGTATGTGTTCTATATCTTGATTACAGTGGTGGTTACATGACTGTGTGTTTTTCAAAACTCTTTGAACTCTACACCAAAATGGGTAAATTTGGCTGTAGGTAAATTATACCTCAATAAACCTATCTTTTAAAAGCAGCATATTAGAGGGCAGAATAGGGCAGTCATTCTGATGCTCAGGAATTGCTGGGCAATGACCCTGCTCTTTATTTCATTTCGCATCTCTAGGTATGGACTGAAATGGGATGCCTTAGCACAGGAGCGCCCTGGGGGCAGGGGCTTTTCTGCACACCCAGGGGGGAGTCGCTGGTGATGCTGCAACCTACAAGTGGAGTGTACCGTGGTTGGGCTGTGCCCTGGAAAAGCAGCTGCAAATCTCTTTAGTGAGACAGGCTCTTTCAATAAAGGGACAGGATGAATCCTACAAAACATGAGGAGAGGAACTGCTGATCGTTGATAGAAAGAATAGAGTCTGGGTCAGTTGCTCCACCTGCAGGACACGAGGAAGGGATGGGAGAGGGCAACTCAAGACACTGGATAAAATACTGCCCTAAAAACATCCCCAATAAAACCATTAAGCAACAAGAACAGTACGGTCTCCATTATTTACCATTCTTCTGGAAATTCTATACTTTACAGCGTGGAGACAAATATATAAGAAGAAAAAATTCTTTGATAGCAGAAGGCAACATTCATTAGGTGTGAGTAACAATACTGTTAACCCAGAACTTCCCCAAAAGTCTACTGAAAAGTTATACAAAGAAAATAAAACTTTAATAGCTTGAAATGACAAAATATGCACACAAAAAAGTTTTCTAATATAATATCTACCGGTTGGAAAATATAAAGAAGAAAACATTCACAATGGCAGTAATAAATATGAAGTAACCAAGAGTAGATTGAACAAGGAATATGCTTTATCAGCGTGAAATAATGTGTGTGTGTGTGTGTGTGTGAGAGAGAGAGAGAGATCATACCCCTGCATTGGAGGATTCAGCTTTAAAATATAAGAATTCTTTCCAAATTAATTTATAAATTGAATACATTTCTAATTAAGTTCTCAAGGGGTTTTTAATTTTCTAATTAAGAATGAGTAAGAATAACCCAGAAAACATCAGGGAGAAAAAAAAGAATAATGAAAGAGAATTTGCACTGAGATGTATAAACATATTTTAAATCAATAATAATTAAAACAATGGGTTTCTGGCATCTGAATAGACAAAGAAATCAAAGAAACAGAAAAGAAAACTTGGGAACAGATCTAAACATATAGAAGAACTTAGTGCATGATAAGGTTGGATTTCAGATCAGTATCATAAAGACGAACTACTAAATAAACAGTCCCCAGCATGGCAGGTGCTTCTCCACGTCAGTGTAATTTAAACAGCCCCCAAACAGGATATTCAAAATCATGCCCTTGAAGTCCTTCAGAACACTTCCCATAAGCACTACTGTGACTTTGAACTGAAACAAAGATCAAGCCAGGTCTGTTGCCATCGTCATCCTTTTGGACAAGTCCTTTATCAACTGATTCCAGAACACACACACACACACATGTACGTATTTCGCTCCCCCTTCTCAGAATCCCATAGTCAGATATCTGTGTTTACAGTCAGGTCCCTGAGAGCACTGCCTCTCCTCTCAGGCTCACTCACCCTCATCTGCCTGTCTGGAGGGGTAACACATCCATCAGACATAAAATGTCTAATGATCAAAATGACTAATGGTCAATTTGCCTAAAATTTTGTATTCAAATTTAGTAATTTTGAGCCATTTTTAGAAGCACCTCTGAATTGATTTGGGACTTCTAATAATTGTCACCTAATTTCTTGAAAGATGGGATTCCTGTTGTCCTTTTGGGGCAGCCTTTTTTCTCTTATATAGTTTTAAGGACATTTTTTGCTTCTCTAAAGTTTCTTTTCCCCAAATGTTAGGTTCCTGGCAGTAAATTCCTAGCAAACCTGAGGAATTTCACACAGTATTGATCAAATTCATCCTTTTTACTCCCCTTGCCTTATCCTTGCAGACCTGTTTTTTTCCACTGTGCGCACCTGTGTACTCCATGTATTTATTAACCAAATTAGCATATACTCCTAATTTACTCTATTTATGAGAGCTGACATTTTGACAAGACTGAAGATGTGAGCTGGATGATTCATAACTGTTCTGAACAGCATGATATATTTTTCAAGACCTATGGTTGATAAAAATAATAAGTAGATTCTGAAATGCAAAATATCATGACTAAATGTATTTCTAGAAAAATCTAGAATGTCCTTCCCCTTCTCCTATGTCATCTCAGACATATGAAATCCTTTGTAAATCTCCAGGAGGTCCCACTTTTCCTTACCGAATCATCTTTGGCTCAGATTCTCACTTCTTTGGCCTTCTTTTTACATCTAGCTATAGTTTCTACAATTGTTTCTAAAATGTTCACACATGCTCTGGTTGTTTTTGCATGTTTCCCTTATATATTTATTTACTTTTCCAGGTCTTCAATTATTTGTGTGCTTTTCTTCTGATTCTATTGTATTTGCTACAGCACAAAGCACTGCTGTTTCAACAAAGGGCCTGGTTAATTTTTGTTGAGTGTAAGTGTTGTTTTTAGAAAGACTCCCAAGTTTACTTTCTTTTAAAATGAAAACTTGAATGTTCCAGATGAATTTATATTTATATTTTTATTTTTCACAATATAAGATGCTTCTTATATTAAGAAAGGAAGACAGTTATAGTCTTCTGCTATCTAAATTTCCCTGTGAAATGTCAAATTTTCTTCAGGGCATCAGTGTTAGATGATTATTTTAAAAAGTCACAAAGCATAGTGATTGTCGAAGGCTGGAAAGCAGTGCCAGTGTGTAAATGAGCTCATTCATGTCACTAATATGACTTTAGTCTTGGAATTGCAGAGTGCCAGAACCTTGACAGACACCCCCAATCCAATCAGATGTCATTTAAATACCAGTGCTGTGGTCCTGCAAGAGAGGGAGAATCGGTAAAGAACTGAGAATGGAGCCATACATAGATTGGTTGAAAGAAATCTAGCAGTCAAGTAGCTGGGCTGGCAGTTCAGAATTTCACCAGCTCTGATCTAGAGGTAAAGGTTAATTAGGCAAGAGCTTATCTTGAATTTTGAGGACACCAGTTGTGAAATCAATCCTATTTACAGGCTATGGGGTTGGTGTCCCCAGATGCCCCAAAGCTAATAAAGGAGTTTAGACTAGACACTTGGACAATGGGGGAAGTGTTCTAAGCATTTGTAACTTCACATCTCAGGAATGGATCAAAATCTTTGGTTACTATACAACATCACTTGGCTAAGGTTACTCCAGATTTACTTGGGAAGGTGGTCCAGAGTTGCTCTGATGGTCCAAACAGCCCTTATGCGCAAGCTCAGTATATAAGCTTAGCACACAGCCACCCACGAAGATTTAGAATTGACGACTGAGATGATGAAATAAGTCAAATTGGTAGAATTATTACATTTGATGTTAGTGTAACTTTAATAATCATTTGGATGTGAATTTGGCATAGTATTAACCTTTGGGCTTAATTTTTAAAGTGTTTTGAGTGTGTTAGTTTTCTATTGCTGGCTCAACAAATTACAATAAATTTAGTTGCTTAAAAGAACAGGGATCTATTATCTCACAGTTTATGTAGGTCAGAAGACCCACACTCGTCTCATCCAGCTGAAGCAAGGTGCCAGCAGTGGAGAAGCTGAGCAACAATCTGCTTCAGGCTCATTCAGGTCATCACCAGAATTCAGCTACAGGCTTTGGTGGGGCTAATTTCGCAAGCCAGTGGCATACAGGATAATAACGTCTCTTAATCAGCCAAGAAGGAAATCACATAGTCCAGACCAATGACTGATTACTCACGCTGTCGTTCCAGGCAAGGGGAGATGAGAGGAATAAAGCCCACATTTAGGTGAGGCGTCCTCTAGGAGGAGGTGGTACTCAGGAGGGATGGCTCAGCCAGCTGAGGGGCTAACAGCTGCCAGTACAAAAGTAAAAGTCCCTTGTTCCTAGAGCATGTTGCTAGGAAACGACAGTGCTGGGTTGACAGGCAAGATGTTCTTCTCCAGCCACTGCACGGTTTTCACCACTGCCATGGGGGAGCCAATGCCCCAAGATCTCCGGAGAGCTATTTAGACCAGCAAAGGGTAGCCTTGTCCAGATGGAAACTCTTGGATGGTCCTCAGTGTCCCCTTGCCATTCTTGCTTCTTTGTATGTTCTTACTGGTGAGCCCCCAGTGGGCACCCTCGGCAGCTGAGCTGCGAAGAGCTTATCGGCAACCACAGACGTGCACGATGACATCCCGAGACCCAAGTTCACTTTTACGTTGAAACAATAACTTCGCTCTTGAAAACTACTTCACTTGTAACAAAACAACTATGTTTTTGTCATAAATGAGTGGATTTGAAATCACATCAAACCACTATGCAGCTTTTCTGCTGCATTGCTCTGATTCCAGCTGGAGATTTCTCTCTCTTCATGGGTTCTGGTGATTAGATTGGGCTCACGCAGATAATCCAAGATAACTTTCCCATTTTTAAGCCCCATAACCTTCATCACATCTGCAAAGTCCCTTCACCATGAAACATCAGATGTTCACAGGCTTCAAGGATCAGGATGTGGAACATCTTTGGGGGGCCATTATTCAGCCTACCACGTTGAGTAATTAGTTTAACTGGGACGTATAAGAGTATTTTATGAAGTCTATACACAGCATTGGAATAGTTAAGAGGAATTAAGTAGTCTCATAAATTTAACTAGCTAGATTTACAAGTGATATTTAAATAAACGCTTGCCAACTTTTTAAGGTCATAGAACATAGAGAATTATCATATTTGCACAGTAGCCTGTGATACTGTGATTTATAGTAAATATACATTTTGGTCTTCAGCCATTGTTCCTGGCTCACAGTTCCCAAAACCCTTGGAACTTCCTAAGCAGTAAGAGCAATGGGAGCTTTTGTTATAATATTTGCTTTTTTCTTGTCCTGAAACTGCTTCAGAGCCTTCAAGGTGAAATGAGTGTCTTATTATTCATGACAAGCCGCTTTCAACCACAGCTGAGTTTATGTTAATGAGGTGGAGTTTGGAAATCCCCTCAAGTTGGAGGGATGGTTGCCAGGGGAACCAACCATGTAACTAGAGGGTTGGAACTTTCAGTTCCACCCCTGACTTCCGCTGGAGGTTGGATCAATCCCCAATGGTCAATGATTTAATCAGTCATGCCTATATAATGGAGTTTCCATAAAAATCCCAAAGGAGAAGGTTCAGAGAGCTTCCAGGTTGTTGAACTAGAATGCATTCACATGTCGGACCCCAAACTCCATGGGGACAGAAGTTCCTGCATTCAGAATCTCACCCTGTGTATCTCTTCTTCTGGCTGTTTATTCGTATCCTTGAATATCATTTGTAGTAAACCAGTAGTCTAGAGAGTAAACTGGTTCCCTGAGTTCTGGGACCTCTCTAGCAATTTATTCAAACCCAAGATGGGGTCTTGGGAACCTCTGACTTATAGTTGCTTGGTCAGAAACACAATAACAACCTGGACTTGTGATTGTTGTCTGAAGTGGGGCAGTCTTGGGAGACTGAGCCCTTAACCTATGCGATCTAATACTAACCCCAGGTAGATGGTGTCAGAATTGAGTTAAATGTATGAGACACCTTGTCAGTGTCCATGGAGAACTGAGTGAATTGCTTGGTGGTGTGGGAAAAAACTCACAACGGAAGACCCCTAGCCAAGCAAATCCCCTTTGGCGTGTGGCTGTGGTTGTCCTCATTTCAGCTCTTGCTGATAAATTTTACTTCACAATATTTATTTTAGAGATGAGGAAACTGAAACTTAGGAAATTTGCCCAAGATTATATTCAAGATTACATTCAGTAAGTAATGAAGGTAAAATTTAATTCCAGAGCTTAAACCCTTTATACAACTACACCTCAGGTGGGTAGAACGATGTAGATCTGTAAGACTGAAAATATAGGTGAGAGCCTAGCCCAAGGGTCACATGAAATGTGGAATAAAATGGAGTCACTTATGTCAAGGGGTGTTAAAATGGAGCTCGGAGGACATTAAGGAGTGGACCTTTCACGGGTCCTTTGAACTGAGCTGAACCTCAAGTGTTCCAAGGACTCTGCAAGAACACCTGCAACTTGACACAGCAACAGATTTTTCTTTTCACCTCTCTAGGGCTAGCGTCAGCATCAATCATATTTAGCCCAGACTAGCTTCTGCTTCCATCTCCAATTAAAATTCCTCCTAATGCAAACCTCCCTTCTTTGCCTTTAAAACCCCTGACTTTTACTCCCCAGCAGGACACTGTTTGGGTTGCTACCCGAATCTGTGTGCCCTGAGTTGCAATTCTTTGATGCCAAATAAATGCTTTCTGCTTGGTTACTGCCTCCTAGGCTTATTTAGGTTGACAGCCTTGACTGTCAGGCTAAGATTTGAACCTTAATTCTCTAGTCTAAGGAATAAGGAGCCATTGAAAAGTCTCTAAAGAAGGTAACAATAGGACATCTGTGTTTTCAGCTGTTCTTAGATTTTTAAAAAATATCTGAAAAAGCTTCAATATTTTTCTAGGAAGATCTTGTTTTAATTTCTGTGACCTCTTAAGAAGAGAAGAGATGGTGTCAATGTGGAAGGGGAAAATAAAATTCCTGAGAAGGAGATGGAGCCCATCTCAAAAATGACAGAAAAGGCCATTCCAGCATCTGGTCTCATCAAAACTCAGATTTCTTGATTGTCTCGTTGGAGATCTCAAGCCTACACCTGTCACAATTGTGAGAAGTATGGTCCATTGGTATTCAGAATAACAGAAGCAGCCTGGTGTAGGCTTGGTACTCAACTAATATTTGCTCTATTGAAATGAAATAGTGCCAGCTTCTCAATGATCAAAGACTTGATTCAGCCTCAATCAGTGAGGTTTAAAGGAAAAGTGCTTCCACATCTTGGCTATCATCAGTAATGCTACCATAAACATTGGGGTGCTTATATCTTTTCAAATTAGTGTTTTCATTTTCTTTGGACATATACCCATAAGTGGAGTTGCTCAATCACATGGTAGTTCCAGTTTTAAATTTTTTGAGGCGAGAAGCCAGATTTCAACAGTGAAGGTCATGGTGTTCGAGAAACAGATCCAGTTATCTCGATCAGAAAAATTAACTTTGCAAAGGATATTTTACAGTAGTTTACAGTTGGGTTATGTTCTCTTGCTGCTCTCCTTGCCTAAATGCTCTGAAACTTTTTTCACCTCATCCTGACTTAAATATCACTCTTTAGTCCCAAAATAACATATCAATCCCTTCTCTCCTAAATGTGACTGGCATTGAGCATCTATGCCAGAAACTGAGCAACAATTATCTCTTGTAGAAAACATTATGGTCCTACATTGTTACGTTAGAGTAATTCCATGACTGTTGGTTCTGTGTGTAGGTTATAACTTCTCCATTTCATTGGAAGCTTCTTAATGGCAGTAGGGAAATAGCAGATAAGTTATTGCATTCTACAACTCCTGACCCATAAAAGATATTCTGAAAACATTGTTAAATTTAACTGAATGCGGATGGAGAACTATCTAGAGACCATCTTTTTGGTGGCCTAAGATGTTTCTCATCCACATTTTGTCCATTACGAATATTTTCAAATCATCGGCCAAATGTTACTTGACCCCAGAGGGTCACTGAATAGAAAGGGATAAAAGCAATCAGCTTTGGGGGATCAGGGATGGAGTAGGGTGAGAGGAGGAGGGGAATGAGCTCTCAATTAAGTTGAATCTAAAGGTTCAAGCATGTTTAATAATGTTGTTTTCCCTGACCTTCCACATTGTTCTCAATTGCAAAGTTTCCCCATCTCAGCCCAGCAATTTAACTAGCAATCTCTTAAACTATTTGGCCTGTGATCAAATGAGGACACAGATCACTGAGAAGAGAAGACTTTAAGGATATTTATTCCTTGGATGGATAAATTATTTTCCACAAGCATCTAGCAAAGTGGTGGTGAAACGATCTCCTGCTTTGTTAAGCATTTGCTAACAAGCTCAAAGCCGAAAGCACAGTGCTTGGTATAATTTTGCTTATCTGTCCTTTGAATCATCAGGACAAAGCAATTTAGAAGAGAGACTGCTCCCCATCCTACCTTGGAGTTCCCAAATATCTAAGCAACCTTCAAAGGTAGTAATGCACATCTTTGAACTATTTTTAATATTTTAGGAAAGCATAATGGATGAGACCCATGAAAAGGGAACACCTTAGAGATACTAATTCCATGGCTATTACAGCTGAAGCCACCTCTGTCCTCTTCTTTGTGCTAGAACTGGTCTTCGGAGCTTAGGAACCATGATTTAAGCTTGATTAAGAAGAAATATGACAAGGTGCCCATGCGTAGATGACACTTTTTAACAAGCTGATTAAAAGCTTGGAATTATTTTAATTTTCTTTAAAGCCTAATGGAAACAGTACCTCTATTGGCAATATGACACTAGACTCTAACTCCAACAGTGAGGTTTTGTTGTTTCAGCAGGAATCACTATCTCCAGACAATCAGAAATTCTCTGTTCTAAATATCTTCTTATAAATATTTTATATTAAAAAGCTATATTTTTATACTTCTTGATATATACCCAAGATGAAATAATGTATACACAATACACATACATGCATATACACACACATATATGCATACATGTATATGAACATACACACATGTATACACATATATGCACATACATGCATATACACATATTTTAGAAGACATGAAAAAAGCTATATTTTTAAATTTTTAAAAATTGCTTAATATAAAACACACAGTCCATTTTGTCAATCAGATCTTTCAAAATAATTGGACCAAAAGAAGAATATATGATGAGAAGGACTCTTATGTGGTGAAAAGTTTGGAAGTGAATGTAGAGAATGTGCTTGGCATATAGTCAAGATTCAATTCATGTTTGTTAAATGAATGCTGGAGGGACCAAACTCTTCATTAGAAGATTAAAATAATGAAGTTCTGTACGTTAACTGATTCACAATCATACAACTGGCAGGAGGCAGAGAAAGTCTCAAAACCAGGTCTTCTATCTTCAACAAAACACAGTGGATCATTCTGCAAAGAAACTAGGAAGAGAAGAGACTTATCTCTAATTTAGTTCAACTTAACACAGAAACACAACTCATTAGCCTGCTTTGTTCTTCAGTAACAGAATGGCAAATACAATCAGTTTTTCTTTTCTTTTTTTTTTTTTTTTTTTGACTTGAGGGGATATCTTTGATAGGAAGTGAAACTCCTTACCAAAGCTGAAGCCATCTGAGGGGCCATTCCACTAGAGGGATTCCAAATAATAATAGTAGATATCTTAGTCCATTTGGGCTGCTGTAACAAAAGTTCCATAGACTGGGTGGCTTAAACAACAGAAATTTATTTCTCATAGTTCTGGAGTCATGGTTCTGAGAAGCCTGAGATCAGAACTGGAAGATTCGGTGTCTGGTGAGGGCTCTCTTCCTGGTTCATAGACAGCTGTCTTCTTAGTGTGTCCTCACATGGTGGGAGGGGTGAGGGAGGTCTCTGGGGTCTCTTTTATAAGGGCATGAATTCCATTCATGAGGGCTCTACCCTCACGATGTAATCGCCTCCCACAGGCGCCATCTCCAAGTACTATCACACTGAGGATTAGATGTCAACATGTGAATTTGGGGACTACACAAACTTTCAGTCTATACCAGTAGGTTAATGAGCAGGACTAGAAAGAATTACTCTTCTTATGCTTGTCCCTTGTCCTTGATACCCTAGAAATCAGCCATCAGAGCTGCCATGCTGAGGAAGGAGACTGAAAAATACCATGAGAATTTGACTTCCATGAGAGATATATCATTTTACTGTTCCATCATGCATACTCCTAATTTAATTCATCCATAACAAACATTATACCAATGGCAAACATTTCAGATGAGTTTTGATAAAGATTCAGTGACTGATGCAGTGGAATCTTCTACCACCGACATAAGATGCTGATAACTTCCTGTTGTCTGTCAGTTCCTTGTCTGTCTCTCTGATTACTAATTAACGTGAAGATGGTTGTGCTCCCTGCTGGGAACACAGAATGCAGATTTGCTGGAGCTTCAGAATTATTCTAATAATAAGTTTCTGCTAATAGACCACAGCTTCCTTAACATATTAAATTATGTTTGTTATAAAAGTATGAAATGTGCAGTTCTTAATGTGCACTATTGTATTTTTGCAATCTTTCTCACAAAAAGCAATCAAAATTAAATACCTATTACATCAATTAGTATTCACTTGGCAGACCCACCAAAAATGGCATTTTGTATAATGGTAGCCTGCTTCAGAACTCCTGCAGAGCATTCCTATAAGATTATCTTCTTTCCCAGCCTTTATTTCCTTCTGTTGAACAAAAGCATTGTGTTTTCTCTCCAAGGCAGTTTTAAGCAGAAAAATGGCACAATCATATTTTCATCTTTAAAGAATCACTAAGTAAAGAAAGGTAGAGAAGCCACTTGGAAGAGTCAAGGCACCATCATCCAGGTGAGAGATGATGGTGTCTTGACCAGGGTGTTGGCTTGAGATGGAAAGAGGATAGCTTTTAGAGATGGGCTTGACAGGACTTGCAGAAGAATTGCATGTACGGTGAGGGAAAGGGGGGAAACAAAGATGGGTCCTACGATTTCGGCTGTCAGAACTGGAGAGGAACAGATTTTGTCACAGGACAAAATTCTAGAGAAGAACTGTGATTGACCCAGAGTGAGTCAGATTTTCATCTTTGGCAGGTGAGCAGAGTCATGTAAAAACAAGGTTAGCCTACTGGATGGGCTGGGGGAGAAAGGAGACAAGGTTCCCAAAAGAATAGGGGCATTGTGCCTAGAAGAAAGTAGGAGATTGGCAGACAAAATGAGAAGTTTTTACTCTGGAGCCCTAAATATTATGGGTCCCCTTGCCTTGTGGATGGGGTTGGACCAGGTATGTTTCTTTCACTCAAGGCTTCAATGGGTTTCTCCTTCCCCTTGGTCCACACATATAGGTGATACCACTGAGTTAGGAAGGAATGAACTGGAGAAGGAAAGAGGCATTCCAGCTCCAACAAACCTCTCACAGAACCAGGCCAAGTGTCTCTGTGTTTTCTCTCCCCATGCTGTATGATGGCTTTGCTTGGCCTCCTGAAGATCTTGAGGGCTATGGAAAAGACTCCAGGGCCTGACTTGCCACCCAAGTGAACCTGTAAGAGGAAGAGACACAATAACTGGGTGAGCAAAAAGCAGTCAGAGAGGAAAGCGTCTACTCCCATGGACATCTGTGGTCCACTTACTTTTACTCCAACTAAGGGAACAGGCTGCTCTTAGGCGGTCTGATTTGGTGAAGCTGACTTCTCAGAACATTCCTTCAGCTTTTATAGAGTCAACATTTTTAGAAATAGAATCACAAGGAGAGAGAAAATCCTGAGATTTTTCTCTGTAAAAGTCTCCGGAAGAACAGAATAGCAGTCCCTCAAAGTTCCTGCTTAACTAACTCCAAGAAATGCATGTCCTACCCCTGTGTTTGGTTCCAATAAGAGATTATCTCATTGGGGATAAAAAGTGATGAAACTGGATGCTGTGCCTAGCTGAACTCAAGCATCTCTGAGAATTTTTAGTTCTTTATGGAAATTCAGATGCACTCAGGCTTTTACAGTAAAACCAACTTTATAGCTTTCTAGTAGTCATTTGATTATTTTTCTAGAGAGCTTTACTAAAAAGAACCTTTTTAAGAGTTCTCATTTCACAGGTTTTGGGGGGTGGAATTGCATTCTCTCAATGACAGACTGAGGACAAAATGGAGCTTTCTTTGTTTCCCTAGTAAATTTCCTACTTAAGAAACTAGTCTTCTAATTATGCTAATTATTGTTTCTCAAGTCAGTTCCTCTATAAACTCTTTTATAAAAGTCATTAAAAATTAAAAGATAAAATGGAAAAGATGAAGCCATAAAAATCATGGGTTAAATATAAACAAGTCGCTTTATTTCTTTAGGTTCTAGAAAGATTTCTGAAGTAAGGGGCTGGCTTTTCTGTGAGCAAAGGATTGCTGCCTTGACGTTATGGCTTTTCTTAATCCATAATGGGCTTTCCTGAGCAGAGGGGGTCAAAATGTGGATTTGTATCTGTTCTTCGCTGGAACCAACCCTGTGGACCTAAGACCTAGCTCCCAGCTTTGAGTAACCTAGGACCATCCCTTTAGCTTCCTCAAGGATCTCTGTCCAAATAGTTGTTCCTCCTTTCTTTGCCATCATATTCCCCTCTATGTGGAATCCTTCTCTGGATCTATATCGAACTTCTCTTTGTTCTCCTATCTGAAAAACCACTCTATTTTCACTTCCCTTCACCCTTTGGGTGCCACATCACCTTCTCTTAGAGCTTAGCACCTTGAAAGTGACTGCTATCTCCAGTTCTTCTCTTTCCATTTTCTCTTAAAACTATTCTCATCAGATTTTTGCACTCCACCCCACTCTATCAAAATTGCTGTTATCAAGTTCACAGATGACCTTCATGTTGCTACATTCGGTAATCGATCCTCAATCTGCACCTTATTTGGCGGAGTTCGTCACTTCCAACCCTTTCAAACACCTTCTTCACTTGGCTTCCAAGGCAACACACTCTCCTGGTTTCCTCCTACTTTAATAGTCATGAATTCTCAGCCTTTTTTTCTGGGTCCTTCTCAACTCCCTGATCTCTCAACATTGAAGAACTTTAGGAACCAGTTCTTGGTCATCATCTCTGTATACTCACTGTTTTGATAATTTCATCTCCTCTCATAACCTATAGGCTGACAACTCCAAAATTTATATCCTTAGCCCAGAACTCTTCCCTAAACTCGTTTGTATATCCAGCTGCTTCCTCAAACTTTCTATAAAATTATCTAATAGGCATCTCCACATGTACAAAATTGAAGTCTAATCTTTCCCCTCTAAACTACGAGCAGCTTTCTGCATCTCATAAATCTTGCCTGCATCTTTCTAATGGGTCTGGCCAAAAACAACTTGGAGTTATCCTTACTTCTTCTCTTTTTCTCACATCCCATATTTAACCCACCAGGAAATCTTTGACCTTGCCTTCAAATTATGTCCAGAAACTGACCACCTTTTACCACCACCACAAATTCCACCTTGATCTAAGCCATTTCACATGTGCCTGGATTGTTATAAAAACTTCCTAACTCATCTCCCATGTCCAACCTTATCTTTCTATAGTCTACTCTTGACAAAATAGCCAGAATTTGTTAAACTATGTTGGAATTTTTTTTTTTTAACCTGCTCAAAAATCCTCTAATTGCTTCCTGTCTTACCTTAAGTAAAAGCCCAGGATGTCACATTGGCAGAAAATTCGCCACGTGATTGGATCACCCCTTTAACCTTCCCCATCCTGCCTCCTATGCTTCACACTTGCACACTGGGCTCCAGTAATACCAGTCCCTGTGAAATTAGAAGTTGCTCTTGGAAGCAGTGCTATTCCTCATGCAGGTGGAAGTAGGGGGTAAAGAATGCAGAGGCAGGAGGGATTCAGTACTACCTCCCAAAGACTCACCAATAACAAAAACTGAAGAGAGCGTTGGTTCTTCTCTGGTTACAATAACTGCAGAAGTGTCATACTGGTTGAGTTTAACATAACACAAAAAGAATTTAAAACAAACAAAAAAAATCAAAACACAAAGCCTTTCTCAGTTATTAAAATACCCTGGCAACAACAAAGATGATTCTCTAGGAAAAAAAAGCTTAGAACAAAATTTTTGTAAATATTAGCTTTTGTGTGACTTTATAATTGTGTCTTTTTTCCAATTTCACTCTTTTTTCGACTTGTATAAGAATATATTAATTTTAAAATAGTGCAAAATGCAATTCTAAACGTCAAATACTCATTCTGATACTTCTATGACTCAGTCTTAATATTTTTATTCTTGTTTTAGTTCCCATTGTTTGCCATGATTTTGAGGATGAAATCAACATAATGGGCAGTTGTTGAAAGTCTGCTTGACCATTTATTATGAAGAATGCTCTCTGCAAAAGTTTGCATGTCCTTTTAAGGACAGGGTCTAAGACCTAAACACAAAAGCCTGTGCCTTCAGTGAAATATCGATATAATAATCTTGATAATTTTTCTTGGTTTAATTCTAAATCATAACCCAAGATTCTTAAACAAACTGAACTTCACATTTATCACCATAGTAAAGATGATTTTCAGACCCATGTTTAAAATTCAGCTGCTTTGGGCCTCTGTTAATCTTTATTAAAATCTTTTCCTTACATTCACTTATTGGACATAATGAAGAATAATTGTATAAATCTTTAATAATTAATGCTATTTTCCATCAAGAGTTAATAACATTTATCGTTTCTCAAAAAGAAAGAAAGAAAGAAAGAAAGAAAGAAAGAAAGAAAGAAAGAAAAAAAGAAAGAAAGAAAGAAAGAAAGAAAGGAAAGAAAGAAAGAAAGAAAGAAAGAAATTGTTTTTAGAAATGCTGATGTGGGTGACAAAATATGGCCACAAATTCTTTGAGACTCTTCTGATCAAGAGGCAGAGGTCCGTGGTAGGCTGAAAAATGGCTCCTGAAGATGCTCACTTCCTAGTCCACCTGAATGTTATGGTCCATGGAAAAAGGGATTTTTCTGATGTAATTAAGATCTTGAGATGGGGAGAATACCTAGGATTATTACCCCAATGGGTCCATTGCAATCACAGCGGTCCTTATAAGAAGGATGTAAGTCAGAACGAGAGAAGAAAATGTGACAACCCTCATACACTGCTCGTGGGGATGAATGTGGTAGAGCCAATGTGGAAAAGTGTTTGGACTTTTCTTAAAGTTAAACCTACACCTACCACACAACAAAGATATTCCACTTCAAGTTGTTTGCCCGAGAGGAAAAAAATGTTATATTCATAAAAATGTCTATGTATAAATGTTCTTACCTGCTGTATTCATTCACAGTAGCTAAGAACTTGAAACTAACCAAACATTCCTCAACACACAGAAGGATAAATAACTACTGATATGCACAAAACCATGAATGAATCTCAAAACCGTTTTTTAAAACTGTGACCTGACATATAGTGACCAAAAGCATATTAGCAGATGCCCGGGGCCAGCCGTGGGAAGAAGACTATGGCAAAGGGGCCTGGGGGGTGCTTTTGAGGGAAATAGATTTCTTCTGTCTTGACTGTAGCAATGGATTCCTGGGTCAGTGCATCTGCTAACACTCATCAAATCACATTTTAAATTGATATAGTTTACTGTGCATGAATTATAGCTCAGTAAAGTTGATTTTTGAAACAGTCATAGGAAGGAAGGCAGAATGTGACAAAACAATCTAACTGTGTGGCAACTGTATGAAAGAACCTCACTGAAAGGAGTGGGGGAAAAGTGCTGATTTAAGTCACTTTGAAAATGAATGTGCTTTGCAAGACTAAAGGTAAAAGAGACTGCACATAAGCACCGTAGTTAGGTGGTAAATTTATTTCCCACAGGGATGTGAGTTAATAGTTCTACCACTGTTGTACGTGCGGGCCAGAACTGAACAATTCACGAATGACGGCTGGTCGGAGCTGGCTCTGGCTGTTGGAGCAGAAAGTTACAGATAAATTAAGAGAGAGGGCTAGAATGAGCTATGAGATAATAGATTAAAGTTGGTGACACCAGTATGAACTTATGTTTAGCTTAATGTAGACACAGATGTTGACATGTAGAAATACTTGCAGAGATGTGTGTGTACCCGGCTAGTGTACACACGTATATTTTCTTGCTCTATCAGCTGAGAGGGCCTAGAAGGAATGACGCTGAGTATAGTCCAGAATTTGGATCCTAATATTCTCCAATGAGGGGAATCAGGACTCTTTGGAGAAATGACTAATCCTATGACTGCAGCAGAAAACATGCAAGTTAAGCCTGGGGCATCTCGCAATGGCAGAAAGTAAGGAAGTGCTAAAAAAAGCAAACAAACAAAAGCCTGCGTTGATGGGGGCACATCAAAGGGACGCAAGAGCCAACTGACAGGGCTACCAACCACCAAAGGCGGAGCAAGGTGAACAACGTAGAGTCATATTATAATCCAGCGTATAAAATAATATCCACGAGTCCACACGGATATAAAGAATTCAAATGATTGAATACATAAATAAATAGGGAATGAACAGATAAACTTCCTGTGCAAAAATTTGCAAATAATTTATGTAGATACTTCGCCCTCAAGACGGTGCAGCTAACCCTTCTTAGGTGTGGGCTGCAGGTGGTTAGTGACTTCCTTCCAAAGGGGACCATATGGAAAGCGAGGGGTGGGGGCAGGGGATGGAGAGTAAGCTCATAGTGGAGAAAACTGACAACCCTGCCTCAGCCAGGGGCTCAAGGTTAACCTCAGCTTGGTAAATCACACTCACAGTACGCAGCCTGGATATGATGAAAATCGCACTGTAGAGGCCCAGTCTAATCATGAGAAGAACATCAGATTAATCCCAATTGGGACCTCTTTGCAAAATACTTGACCGGTACTCCACAAAATTATCAAAGTCATCAAAACAAGGAACGTCTGAGAATCTGTCACAGCCAAGAGGAGCCTAGGGGGACATGATGACTAAATGTAACATGGTGTCCTGGAGGGGATCCTGGAACAGAAAAAAGGCATTGGGTGAAAACTGGGGAAGTCTGAATAAAGTACGGACTTTAGTTAAAAAAATAATGTATTATTACTGATTCATTCATTGTAACAACTGCACCATTTTAATATAAGATATTATTCATAGAGATGGGGGGTGCATGGTATATGTATGAGTATTGTGTACTATCGTCCCAATTGTTCTATAAATTTAAATCTGTTGAAAAGCAAAAAGTTTATATTTTTAAAAAATTCTCTGAAAAGTATTAAAAGTAATAAAGAGGGCACTATGTAATAGTAAGAGAAACACTCCATCAAAAAGATAATCACGAATTTTTGTGATCATGTACATAACCTTGCCTAGCAAAAGCCGACCCAACTGCAAAGAAATAATTGACATGATCCAAATCCAAGTGAGTGATTACAATGCATCTCAAGCAGCAACAGAGAGACCAGGCAGATGGAGGGACCTGAGTGCTCACGCTGAACTGTCTGGAAATGAGCTAGCTGAAACGAGATGGGGTCTGCACCTGAACTCAATTTCCTTGGGAACTAATGGCTTTTTCATGGCCCGCCCACCATGAGGAGGGTCGGTATCAGGGTCTCTAGATGCCAGGCAGCTAACATTGCTGACAAAATTGCCCCCCAAATCTGAACAGCCCGGCATCCAGCGTCATAAGCGCAGTTTCCCCACTGACAAGCTGCTTCCCCTCCCTCACCTGATGACAGGAGAGGTCACGGCGGGAGGAGGTCTGCCCACTGGAGAGGAAGACCCTCCCTGCAGGGCAGCAGCAGCTCACTCACAGGTCTCTCTCTGGTTGATGGAAGGGAACCCCTGCCTCTTCTCCTGTTGATTAACCTTGACCTCTATAAGTTTCCTCAGTGAAGCCTATTCCTGAATCCTTGACTTCTAGCAGTGCTGTGGAATTCATCCCATCCCTTGGTGATGACAGGTGGGAACCCAGATAGGGGCCCGCTTGGTCTGAAAGTATGAAATCTAGAGGGGATTTACTTTGCAGGACATTCACCAAAATCAAAAGTCAGTGCTTTAAAATGCAAGCAACGAATGAAATAGATAAGACTAGTCAAGAAAAACAGAGAAAAGACACCAAAAAAGATGTGAAAAAGAGATGAAAAAATCTCTTTCAAGAATTAAAAAGAGACCATAGTTACAGATACTGAGAATGAATTTATACCAAGAAATTTTTAAATTTAGATGGAATGGATATTTTTCTGAAATATAAAAAAAATTTAAAATTGACTCAGTAATGGGCAGAAAACATAAGTAAATTAACAACCATTTAAAAAATTCAGTCATTGCTCAAGTTTCCCACATCCATCCATTCACCAGACGTAAGCCCAGATGGGCTTCTAAAGTATTTTATCCAACCCTTCAAGGAACAGATAAATAATCCATCTCTTATTAAACTGTTTCAGACATAAGAAAAAGATAAACATCTACCCAACTAATTTTAAGAACTAATTGATTTGGTAGTTCTATGCCAAAACTGGATGATTATAGACACATAAATTATGTACGGATTTTATTTATATTCATAGATGCAAAAATTTTAAATAAGATATTTACCAGTTAGTCCTTCTTGTATCTTACCCCATCACCCCAGGAAACTTTCCTGGAAAGGCTCTTAGCAGCTGGGTGTGGGGGATCGGTAAGATCTGGTCCCAGGGTCTAGGCTTGACATAGGGAAAGCGTTAAGAAGATCTTCAATCTTCAGCTTGTTCCTAAATTCCCTTGTTACGCTAATAACTCATTCGCTTTCTTCCTGGGCCTGCTTTTATTGCAAAACACGCCCCATATGAACATTGAATGAATCTTTCTGAGCATATAGACAAATGACATCCCCAACGTGTACTTTTTTGCTTCATCTATGAATTTTTCCTCTGAAAGCAGGAGGTAAATGATCCAATGCAGGGGGAAGGCATGGGAATTCCCAGGGAAATTGCAAAGGGTGTTTCCAGGATTACAGCTGGGCAGTGGCAGCGGGTACAATGTGATCCAGATTAGAAGTCTGCAGAGCGCTCTGGAAGGGATGGGGGGAGTGGTCTCTGTGTGGAAAATTGCATCGAGAGGTACTCTGCGTTGTTAGTGGAGGAGGTGCAACCAGCAAGAAAGTCTAAGGAAGCCAAGGAAGAGAAACACCCGAGGAAATTTACTCTGTGAAATAAAAAGTCGCCATGGAAGTGCGAACATAATGCACGACTTGGCTCGTTAGGGAATAATATTTATTGACATAGTTCCAATATTGCCCACTCAGTAGGGATCTAACCGAAAAAAGAGTTAGAATTCTGTGAGGATACATATGTGAAACAGAGTAAGAATGCTAAATCCCTGACTTCCATAGTGAAACGTCACCAGGTGACACTGAGAAGATATTAAAACCGAAAAGCTAAGAAATAGTCATTTGAATATCTATGTAGAATAATCAAAGTAAATAGCAAGAGAAAAAGAATGTACAGTGATTGCCTCCAGGAAGCAGAAATCTGGGATGGAAAGGGGTAGCTGTTATAAATATTATATTACTATTGGACTGAAAATGTGTACATATGGCACTTTGATAAATACAAATATATATATATATATATTTTAAATCCAGTCTGCTTACATCAGGCAGTTCTAATCTTCAGCCCAGATGTACCACACTTTCTAAATGGCTTATAATCAGAACAGGGATAAATTTACCTTGATGGCAGGGAGTGAAAAATCAATCTGCCCTCACGTCGCCTTTTGCAGAGTCAAATGATTCTTTGAGGGTTTTTTCCTTTCCTTAAAAAGAAAATACTGTCAATAGAAAAAAAGGGGATTATTGGCTGAATTTGGGCTAAAATCATTTAAGATGGGACTTAGAATCTAACAGCATACATTTTAGTCAGGGAATTAATGCTTCAGAGTTGTAATACAGAGCAACTCATTGAGTCTCTGAAGCTTAATGTGTTACTTATTTCAGCCCGTATTTTGAGAAGTGAGAAACCTCTTTCTGTAGTGACCTCTTCAGTGGGCACATTTTAGCCAATGCCAAATCCACACCTGCTGTGGAAAATGTATAAGTAATCTGCTCACACCTCGTCCCGCATAAAAGGAGCATAGAGGAAGCATGAGCAGGAAGGTCAGAAGCGTGGCAGCGATGTACCCTGTGTTTCCAAAAGATCCTCAAACGAAAATATTCCACTGTCAGACCAGAGAACTGACTTTACAACCAGACTGGCAGCTCAGAGAGCGTGCCAGTGACGAGCCTGCTACAGAGAAAAGAGAGAACAGAAAAATCAGAATTAGCTGGTCTTCAGTGGTATCTCTTTAGCCAATCCTGCCCTGCGTGAATGCTCCTCTTTACCGTTCTTTCCTTCCTCCCTTGGCTGTCCATCCTTTTCCTCCTACGGCCTCCTCCCAGCTTCAAACTCCAGCAAAGGAGCTCTGAGAAGGCTGAAGGTCATTCTAGACCCCTTCCTTGTCCCTCCCTCCTCCACCCATGCAGCTCTTGGAAGGAAATTCTATTAAGCTACCTTCTGTGAAGATGAAAAATCCTCATTGTTTTCTGGGAAATGCAAACAGTTGACCCCAGGCAATGCTTGGCAAATGTTCGCTGCTGTTTTTGAAACTGCATGGTGCTGGTACCCAAGCTAAGCAAGGTCCACGGGGTGAGAGAGAACTTGTGCCAGCCTCTTGTGAGATGCTGACTGTGTGCTTTGCGAGGGTCCCCTGAAAGTCAAGGGGAAAACAGCAACATTCTGTCCTGGCCTGAGCCAAGACGTCCTGGGTGAGAGACATTGTCACCTGCCAGACAGGCACTTGCCCACTAGGAGAGAAAGCTCGTTCCCACTGAAGCTGAGAGGCTGCGTTAATCCAGAGATGCTGGAGAGCTGGCCTTCTGCTTGGGCTGTTTGGGTTGTTGCTGTTTCTCTTTCTTTAATTTATAACAGGGAGTTAGTAAGGAAAATGTGAGGGCAACACCATTCCGAGAATCATGGAGGGAGATTACGGGAAATCCTAGAGGAAGGGGAATAGGAGAAATGCTTGGAGGAAAGGGTGAAGACAGCTGACCCTGAGGGAAGAGGACAAGCCCCAGGCAGGAAAGAGCCTTCTTACAGGGTCTGTGACATGTGCCTGCCCAGACACCTTTCCCCTCCTTTGGGAGAAACGTGGCAGAATGGAGAAGGTTCTAGAGCTGGGCTGGCTAAGCTGGGATTTGGGCTCCCCACTTAGTAGCTGTGTGACTTTAGGCAAATTATTGAATCTTGTGGCCTCAGATGCTTCATCTGTAAAATGGAATAACAGCACCTGTATTGCTGAGAGGATTTAACGAGCTAACATCTACAAATGCCTTGCACACTCCCTGGCAGTGCCATAGCAGGAAGTCAAATACTGGTTTTTCTAGCTGTTACTATTATTCTGGTCTCCTGACGCCCTCTAGGGAGTTACCCTTAGGCCATGTGACTGGGATGGAGCTGAACTTGCCCCCTCCAGCAACACATACATCACCTAGAACGGGCCAATCCAAGCATCACGCACTTGGTCAGAATGATTAATTCCTAGGATGCAGAGAATCTGTTGGGAAACATTACTCGCGGGAATGTAAGGTTGTGGAGCAATCTGTACACTGTTTGACAGTTCCTTTAAACATTAAACATCCTGTGACCATATGGTCCACCAACTGCACTCTTGGACTCTTGGACATTTTCTCAGAGAAATGAAAACTCACATTCACATAAAAACCTGCACATAAATGTTTGTAGCAGTTTTGTTTATAAATAGCCCCAAACTGGAAACAACCCAGAAGTTCTTCAATAGGTGAATAAACTGGGGTGCCTCCATATAGACTGCCACTTAGCAGTAAAAGGGGACTAACTGTTGACACATGCAACAAATCAGGTGACTCTCCACGGAATTATGCTGAGTGAAAAGGCCAGTCACAAAAGATTGCATACTGTGTGATTCTTTTTATAAAACATTATTGAAATGACAGAATTATAGAAATGGAAATCAGTGATTGCCAGGCGTTACGGAGGGGTTGGAGGCAGCAAGGAAGTTAGTTTGGCTATAAAAGGGCAATTTGAGTGGCTTTTGAGGTGATGAAAATGCTCTGTATTTTGACTGTATCGATGTAGATAATCTGGTTGTGATATTTTGCAAGATGTTACCACTGGGGGGAACTGGGTGAAGGGTACACAGGATCTCTCTGTGTTATTCCTAACAACTGCATGTGAATCTACAGTTATCTCAGGATAAGGAGTCTAATTAAAGGCAAAACCTCCCTGATATGATTTTAATGTGTAGCCAAGGCTGAGAACAAGTGATCTATTCCCTTCCTATCTGTGAACTTCTCACTGTTCAATCTCTTCTCTACATGGAGTCTCTGATCCTTGTTTTGAATCACTCTTACTAACACCTTGAACCTCCTTGCCTTCCACGTCCTTATATTTAAGGAGAATTTATTACAAACAGCATTTAGATAGATTGTTTTTTCAATCCAGTCTGACAGTCTGAGCTATTAGAGCAGTTCGCCTGTTAAGGTTCATTAATGAATATTTGAAGTAAAGCCTACCAACTTATTTTTTTCCCATGTTTTCTTTGTTGTTTTTATTTCTTACCTTTTTTCGATTAATTACTTGTATTATTTTCTGTTTCCCTCTATTAATTCATTAATGGTGCATTCTTTTCATGTTTGCCCTAGAGGTTAGAATATGCACCCTTGGCTTAATAGACTCTCATATAAATTAATCCTTTCATCACTTCTCCGAATTACAGGATCTTAGAACTCTTTAACTCTGGGTGATAGTGAATTTTATGTCATCTTGATTGAGTCATGAGGTGCCTATCCATGTGGCCAAATGTCATTCTGGGTGTGATTGTGAGGGGAATCTAGATAAAACCCACTTAAGTCTCAAGACGTCTAGCTTTTGGACTAGTACTTACCTCATTGGCTCTCCTGGGTCTTCAACTTGTAGATGGCAGATTGTGGGACTTCTCAGCCTCCATAAATCACATGAGCCAATTCCTTTCAATAAATGTCTTACAATATGTGTATATAAATACATATATGATTAATCTCTTTATATATACATTTACATATATAATACACACACACACATATACACACATATACATCCACATCCTACTGGTGTTGGTTCTGTTTCTCTGGATAAATCTAATACCATTTATTTACAACCATCTCAAATTTTTGTTCTATCAATGTCATGTTTTTATCTTACATTTATTTAAAACCCATAGGCATTATTTTCATAGTCTCATAAGCAAAAATTCATTTATATATACTTACACGTATACCCGCACATTTTGTTGCTCTTTATTTCTTCCTAAATTTCCATGCTTCCTACCTGGAAAGCATTAAGACAACCTATGGTTTTTCTTTCTGTGAAATCCTGCTAGTGACAAGTTCTTCTAGTTTTGTCTCATTTGAAACGTCTCACTTATTCTTCCTTGATTTTTGAAGAGTATTTTTACTGAATGTGTAATTCCACATAGGCAGTGATTGCTTTCAGAATTTTAAGATGTTTATTGCATTGTCTTCTAACTTGAAATGTTTGTGTTGAAAAATCACCTGCTCCTTTGAAGTATACATACCGTTTTTCTCTGTCTGTTTTTAAGAGTTCATCTGTCTTTGGACTTCAACAGTTTTACTGTCTGAGGTCCGGGTGTGGATTTCTTTTATTCATAACTCTTTGGGTTTGTGACACTTATCAAATCTATGATTTCAGTCTTTCATCAATTTTGGGAGCATCTCTGCTAATGTATCTTCAAATATTGCTTCTGCCACACTCTCTCCTCTCCATCTGGGTATCCAATTACATGTTAACCTTTTCTCCATGTCCTATATGTCTCTTATACTCTTTTTTTTCCCCCGTATTTTCCATTCTTTTACTTCTCTCCAGGTTTTGCTGTATATTTTCCACTGATCTATCTTCCATTTCTGTAAGTCTCTTTCTAGATATATCTAGTCTGCTTTTAAACACACTGCTGACTTTCTGTTGGTTACAGTATTTTTAAATTCTAGGTTCTTTTACAAGTTCCTGTCCTCTGGTGAAATGTTTCATCTTGTTATGTTTTCTCTGAATATATAAATCATAATCATGGTAATGATCAATATCTAACCCTTCCAATAGCTGGGATATCTGTGGGCTTTTATCTCCTGGTTTTCCAATATATTGTGCCATGTCTTTGCATGCCTAGTAATTTTTTTATTGCGTGTTGGTCATATGAAAAGCCATAGAGATGATGGCTGATATTATCTTACCTCTGCAGAGATTTACTTTTCTTCTGGCAGGCAGGTAGCATGAGGGGAAATCATCTTAATCCAGTTAGGGATTGAGATAATTGAAACTCCTTCTCAGTCTTTGTAAGGGCTGGTCTGGCCCCAATTTGCCCCTATTTCTAGGGCATAACCCATCCTAGACGTATCCTGAATGTTCAGCGTCTTTGTATTGTGAAGGAGTCCCTGGCTCTCTTTCACCTCCACAGATGTCCAGACCCCTCAGTGTCACCCTTCACCTTCGCATGTCCTCTCTGAGCATTTGGTTTTCTCGACTCTTCTGCCCTTATTCCTAAGCTATTTTGTTCCAGCCCACCCTTCATGAGAAGCTCTCTCTTGAGTAAAGTTAAATTTGAAAAACTGATATTTCAATGGCTGAATGTAGTTTACTTTTAATATATCTTTATTTTTCTAGACAGCTTTGATCTTCCAATAAAAAAGACCTACGGTTCTGCCTCTGCTTTGCTGTGGGATGCTGGGCAAACCACTGTACCCTGGGGTTGAAAAAGGGCTAGGTTTCCTCTAGCTCTGGCATTTTCTAGCTCCCTGATTCTAATGGTACAAACCAGAGGACAAGTCTTGTTGTAACAAGGAAGATTGAATAGAACATAAAAGGGTTAGTGTCAGTAAACAGATTTATACTTTTCCAAAGGATTTACAAGAATTCTATAAATATTTATCTGATAGTTATGAGAATAACTGAAAGCGGAGAAGGAGAGGAGATTGACACAATCTTACCTGCCACAGAGGATTAGGTGCTGAAGCCAAAAACAAAAAAAAAATAACTTGTAGGTTGGTAAGCTGCTTCAAAAAAAAAATCTTTGAAAAAGCCTTAAGTAGCCCACAAAGTAGAATAAGCATATTCACGTTTCAAGTCACACAGAAGACTGACATTCCAACTCTCCATAGGTCCAAAAAAGTCACTTTTCCCTTCGACATTAGAACTATTTCTTCAGTTGACCACCAAAGCATTTGGTTTCTATTTAGGGATCATATCATATTTTTAAATGTTTATTCAAACACTAAAATCACACTGATGCTGCAAGAAACAAATGGGAACTGAGATCTGCTAGGAAAGAGTAGATTACATCTCCCAGGGTACATTTTTGGGGTGAGTGGGCATCAGTTCTTGGAGGGGCACGGCTATGGCAATCACCAACAACACTCCCTCCCACCCCACATGGGTGCAATTACGTTCCCGTGGGTTAAACCTTCACTTTATGTGGTTTTACTATAACAGACTATGGGAGAGGGCAGGAAAATATTTGAGGTTAAGAACTACAAATTACAGTCCACAAATTATGTTAGCCAGGGCACAGACATGACTAGCTATGCCACTACTTGCTCGAGAGGTGGTGGTGGTGGGGGGAATTTAGAATCACATAATAATACTATGGAAAGATGAAAGAGAAGTAACGTCTTTTGTGCATCTGTTACTATGACATATCTACAATCATGTTCTTTCAACAATTAACAGATTTTTACTACTGAGAAAATAGAGGATCTAAGAGGGAGCCTTGTTCATCTGTGTGGACCTACTCTCTTAACCTAAGACTGCCCATCTCCAAAGCCTGCCTCTCTCATATGCTGAAAAGCTGTTAATTAGGTCTTAAATTTAGGGATCCTGATTATTATGAGCTATTCATTGTGCTTTGCCTTCCTTTGGGGCTTAAAGAAGCAAATTAATTAATAAAATAATGATAGCATTACTTGCTGGCTGTGAAGATTTATGTATATATAAAACCATGGTCCAGACATCATTTAGGTGAAAAGTTCTTTACTTTAGGAAATTAGAGGGTAACCCATCACTTTTTCTACATTTCAGACAAGGGCAGTTGTAATTAAATTGGAGCTATGCTCTTGATTGATTTCTAAGCAGCTTTGCCAAATGGAGCTGTGATTCTGAACACTGATCAACTGTCTTACAATCAATAGAGCAATGAAGCGGGAGCGGGAGCCACCAGTAAGAGACCGGCCTGCAACGGGTGATAACTGCGTCTCACTGCCTAAATGGGGGAGCATTTAGACACGTAATTGTTGACAAGTTCATATCTGAAGGTGGCGTGCTGCTTACACAGTGAATGCTTAAATGGAGGTAATTACGCTTCATTGGAAGCCATCCAGGCTGTCATTTTACTGGTCCTCCAGGCTGGCCCGCCTGCACAGATGTGTTTCCGCCTCGCCCAGCCTCATCTACATTCGGCTCCATTGTAGGAAACCAGATTTGAAAGCAACAAGGAGAGCCAGAAGCAGTTACATTTTTTTTAATTGATGGGAAATATTAGTACAAATAACAAAACTTTAAACATGTATATCCAGTGACTAATCTCTTGTGGGAACATTTCCATTGATGGACTTCCCACAGTCTTACTTTCTTTTAAACAGAGACGTCAGCATCTTTCCCAGGAATCTTTTTCCTGGGGGATTATGGTTGCCGAATCTATTTCGATATCATCATTTCACAATAAGAAGTGTCTAAGGAGACCCTGTGAAGGATAACTACAAAGCCCCCAGGAGTGTCAGGTGGCCTGTGCCAGCAGCACTCACTCAGTATTGTCAAAGGATCGTTCAATTAATGAACTCAAAATGCATTACAGAGGTAAAGGTGTCAGGGAGCAACACAATTCTCTCGTTATTGCCTCTTTCGTTTTTCATTTACTCATTCTGTTGACCAAAGATTGCTAATTTATGGCATACTTGAGCTCAATCATACTATGATTGCATTACACACAAAAAAAACTGTGAATGATACTCTAGTCCACCCATCTTCATATCGCCCACTTTCCCTTTAAGTATGTATAATAGATTTTACTTTCAATTAAATTCCAGTCTATAAAAGTTCACTCTAACAGTTGCTGTTTGAAGTGCAGACATCACTGGCCAAGAACAAGTGCACACTAAGATGCAGTCAGTTCAGTTCACTCACCGGCCAGCTCCACCTCACACAGGGTTTAGACCCCTGCCTCGGCATGCTTACAAGCCACGCGACAAAGCACGCGGTGCAGGGGCTCTTGTATGTGTCATGCCTCAGGGCTGCTTATCTGTGCACTGGATCAGGACTGGAGACAAAAGAAAAGCCACACTCTGTGCTCTCTGATACCCTTGAAGGGAAAAGACAGGTCCTCTTCTTTGTACGGTGATGGAGGTACGCAGGGTGCTGTGGGAAGGGAGGTGATGAGCAGCGATTTAAGAAGAACCAACCTTACCTGAGAGCAGTTTTTCTCTTTTTTCCCCTCTGTTTCTTCCAGTTCTACCCCTCCTTCTTCTCCATCTTCATCCACCACTTCTTTTACTTTCCTTTGTCTCTTCTCATCATCTTTCCTCTCTTCCCCTGTTCAGACCCTGATTTTATTACCTGCCTCAGCCTCTCAGATAGACAAGGCTTTGTAAGGTTGCATTTCTTGTCCTTTCCAAAAAATATCACGTTTTGTCATGTCCGTGGGTTTTTGCACAGATGTTGCCAAACATATCATATGTTCTGAAAATGCTAAAATACAATCACACTGGGACACTTAGCAACTAAACGTCAATCTGACCAATCCCGAGTCTGAGGTTTAGAAAGAAATAAACTATGCAGGGAGGGGAAGAATCTCACTTAAATCTGAACTATTCACGCTGAGAAACAGAAACAAAGTCTTACACAGGACATTAGTGAGATTTGGGAAGAGGAAAGGGCCAAATAGGCTTTTATGGATTTGAAGATTTTAATAAGCACCAAGACTGTTGGTCTGAGACCAATATAAACCAGCTGCCCTTTAGCCTGACCTTTGGCAGAGCTCATGCTATTGGCATGCTGGTGGGAGAGTTTAGTGTGCAAAGACTGCCTTCACATCGACAAAATTAAAAACTTCTGTGCCAGAAGTTAAAAGGACAGCATCTGGGAAGTGCAAAAGCAACCAACAGAAGGAAACAGTTTGGCAAGACATATATCTGATAAGAAACTTGTATCTAGAATATACAAAGGTGTCTTACAATTCAACAATAAAAAGACGAAGTCAATTTTAAATACTAGCAAAGGAACTTAATAGACGTCTCTCCAAAGAATACATACAAATGGCCAATAAGCACATGAAGAGACGCTCAGCATCACTAAGCCATCAGGGAATTGCAAATCAAAACCACAGTGAGGTACTACTTTGCACTCACTAGTGCAGCGATAGTCAAAAAGACAGATAACAAGTGTCGCCGAGAATGTGGAGAAATTGGAACCTTCGTGCGCTGCTGGAGGGCTTGTAGAATGACGGACCCTCTTTAGGGAGCAGTCGAGTCATTCTTCAAAAGACCGAACATAGAGTTACAAAACGACCCAGCAATCGTATGCCTAGGTATATGCCCAAGAGAAGGAAAACCACGTGTCCACACAAAAATTTGTAAACAAATGTTTGTAGCAGACACAATCTTTAGCTAAAAAGTAGAGACTACCTAAAAGATCATTAGCTAAAGAATGGATGAAAAAAGTATGACGTAGACATACAATGAAATATTATTCTGTAGTAAAGAGAAATGAACATGCTTCAACATGGATGAACTTTGAAAACATTATGCTAAGGGCAAGAAGCGAGCCACAAGGGATCACAAATTGTGTGACTGCGTTTATGTGAAATGTACACAAAAGGCTAATTTACAGACACAGAAAGTAGATTCATGGCAGCATAGAGCTGGCGGGGGGGCGGTGGCGGCGGCTGGGACATGGCTGATAATGAGTGCAGGGGTTCTTTTGTGGTAATGAAAATGTTCTAAAATTGATTGTAGTGATGGTCACATAACTCTGTGAATTTGTATACTTTAAATAGGCGATGTAGGGCACATGGATTATTACTCAATAAAGTTTATAAAAATATATAAGACGTCCTGGGCATTGCAAAACTGGCTCCACAACCAGCCATCCCACCTGTAAATGCTAGTAGCACATCTTCTGTCATTGTGACAAACCACAGAATCCCACAGAAATGTCTCAATTCCCCCCGATGGGGAGAAGCATAATGTCCCCATCTATCGAGAACCCCTGGAAAAGAGTAATGCTAGGGGACATAACACTGGAGATTTCCAAAGCTCTTGACAACAGGTACTTGTGCGATCTGAATCTCCTCTAACAACTTTAGTCTACCCTGTTGTTTTTTCTCTAACCTCCAGCAGACTCAAAAATCAGCAAAAATAAGAGCTACTTTCGTTCACCGTGGAACCATAAACCACCCTGCATGTTTCTTTTTGCCGAAGTTACTTTTCATTTACAAAATAGCCAACCATTTTAACCTCTGAAATGGGATAGTTTCAAACACACGGTCTGAATAGGAAATGCTTTTTGACAGTCTATAAGAGTGTCTGTGACATGGTACTTCCACAGTTTTTCTATAAAGGGTAGTCTAATTGGAAGGAGGTGGAATGACAACTTTAAGGCTGGAGGAGAGAGTGATTATGTAAAATTAGAAGGTATGATTTCATCTTAATATCATCAATGTTTATATAATTGAAAAGTCGAGTTAAATGAGAAAAAGTAAAACCATGAATTATTTGATGAGATAGTGAAAGCCAGAAGGTACCTAAAGTGAATGTATTAATTTATTGATCTCTTGGAAAGATAGTCAATTCTTTTTTGAGACTTTAGAGTTGCATTTTTTCATCATACACACACAAATAAAGAAAAGAACCAAAAAACTCTATATCATAAAGAGATACTCCCGTTCCACCTAAAATTGAATGCTGCAATTAGAGTAGGTATGCAGTCCAGAGTTACCCCTACAGGGAGGCCAGTGGCTAATCGTCCATCCCAAATGACAAAAGTCCTGAGCAATACATGATATGTGGGTTACATGTGTGAACAGAACGACACTCATCATTCATGGGCTGTGATGTGGGAAGGGCAGAGAGAAAATCCTGGGAAGATATTCAGACAGGACACTCACATACCAGGGTTAGGCATAGAAGGAGAGTTTGAATATGAAGCCAAAGTAATGGTGCCTTAAGAAGACAGATGTGAAACAAGAGATTGGGGTGGTAGTGGTTAAGAGTCTTGACTTGGAAGCTAGATTGCAGAACTTTGTATCTTAGGTCTGCCTCCTGTTTCTTGTGTAATCTTGGACAAGTTACTTAACTTCTGTGCCACATTTTTCCCATCTGTAAAGTGGGGATGATAGATGCTGTTTATCTCAAAGACTTGACATGAAACTTAGATGAGTTTGCCACCTAAAGTACTTAGAAGAGTTCTACGTACACAGGAAGCCCTCAACAAACTACTATGTTTCTACCCAAGCAAATCTGCTACTGGCTGATCTCTACATGTTCTCCAACACTTTGTCCACTTAGATGCCATCTCAGAGCCTGTGAGAGTGACTTTTTTCCTTATTCACGGGAAAACACACCAAGACAAGGGTTGTTGAAGGAAGGCATGAAAGCGATTGCTTGTGTTTATTTGTTCCCTTGAGGACCATTCCTGGTTGTGGCTGGGAGACAGTCTCCTGAATGCTCCAGCCAGAAGAGAATTTAGTGATGTGAACCCAAGTCATTCATATGCAGATGAGGACAATGTACTCAGAAAGGTTCTATGAGTTGGTCAAAAACACACAGCTCTTAGGGCAGAAATGAGAATAGAACATAACTACTACTTCAATGCTCTATCATCACGTTCCAGGGCTAGAAGTGGATGATTTAGTCTTCGACACAGATGTATTGTGGCAGAAAGCCAGGGGGCAGGGCTGCAGTCCGAGGGAGTAGAGGATCATTCTACAGCTTGGGCAATTCACCCCTCTAGATCCCCAGTCATCAGCTCAAGATCTCCAGGCATGACCCATCCATCAATGGGTAACTGAAAGACTCAGGAGGATTCCATAGCCTGCTTCTGCCCAAGATAAGAGTCTGGGGACACAGGGGCATCTCTGGGCTCAGGGGGATCCCAGTGAAGCCCATCACGCATGTTTTCAACAAAGCTCCAGCAACTCTAAGAAGAGAACTAATGCAAGTGAGAAAGGGAGACTACCCAGCAAAGAGGAGATTTAAACTCGAACCAGCATTGCCCCCAGTGAGCCCCCAGGAACTCCACAGGCAAGTCCCCCTCAATCTGCTATTTCCCAGACAGGATTCCACACTCATGGTTCTATCTGTTGCCTTGGCTACCACTGCCTAGCAGGGCAGGCATGACTGCATTGTTTCCCAGCCCTCTGAAGGTACATTATCCTTCCCTTTGGGGACTATCAAGTGACAGAACAATCTGAAAATACTTCTTTGCAAACTTCACAAGTGAGAGTCCACAGAAAAGCATGTCAGTAAATGCCTGGGGATGTTGTGGTTGGGAAGTTTCTTAAGTGCCTTCTGGATTTAGAGTGAGTGGATTTCATGAACATTTAACAGATAGTCAAACCAAGATAGAGGGTCAAGTTTAAATTCAGAACTTGCCATCTGACTTTCTAAAGGCACTTCCATAGCAACAAAAGTTTTCCTTCTGTTAAAACAATTAGATACAGGTATTAAATGTTTCAATCCAATTTTACATATCAAATTTAGCCCTAATTTCAGCTCTTCATCAGAAGGAACCATCTTCAGGCTACAAATACATTTCATTTCAGGACCTTTGGTCCCGGAGCCCATGAGGGAATTAACAATAACCCTGGTTATAAAAGGAGCATGCGATTGAGCCCCACCTAAATTCTCACACAATCGAGGCAGGTTCTGATGTATCTGGTAACCAACAGATGTTTCTGAATTTAAGAACCATGTCTCTTAAATCAAGTCCCTGAAATATCATTATACATGTTGGTACCTCCAAATTGGTATTTATTGACACATTCTTACACATACAGGGGACATTATAAATGAAAAAATAGTCTATTACTAGTTAGAGCTTTGGACCCAAAGTCTAGCATCTTCTAATAGCTTTGGTGAACTGGACCCACACAACATATATAACCTAGACCAAACCCTCAAACTTTTTGGTCTTGGGACTTCTTTAAATTTTTAAAATTGATTCATGACTCCAAAAAGCTTTGCTTATAAAAGCTACCTTCACGGATACTTACCAAACTAGAACTTGAGACTAAGAAAATTCTAAAATACGTACTAATTCATTTTAAAAGGAATAACAATAAACCTATCACATACAAACATATACAACATATTTTCAAGAAATATGACTATAGTTTCTAAAACAAAGACAACTCCGTGGCATTGTTTCACATTTTTTCAAATCTCTAATATCTATCTAGAAAGCAGCTGGATTCATGGATCTGCTTCTGCAGTCAATCAGTTGCAATATGTTGCTTTAGCTAAACTTTATGAAAAAAGAAACTATCACCTCAAACAGATGTTTACTTGGAAATGGAAGGAGTACTTTAGTGGTCTTTTCAGATAATTGTTTACATTCTTCTTTGTACTACATAAAAATTCAACAAGTGGTAGTTTCCTAAAGCAAAGTAAGATCTGATATTTTGTTGATAAACGTTTTGTTCACTGATACAACTTAAAAAACAACAGGGAGCAAGATAGCAGAGTAGAAGGATGCTTGTAGCTCACCCTCTCCCACAAAGACACCAAAACTCACATCTACAGACCTACTCAGCCAACCTGAGCACCTGCCGAGCTCCAACAGAACATCACCTCTTCGCAAGACAAAGACACCAAAAATCTGGTAGAAGAAAAGTAAAAAAGAAAGAAGAAAAAGCAAAACAGCGCAGGGCCAGTCCTGCAGGGAGGGAGCGGCAAAGAGGGAACAGCGCTCATTCGCTGGGTCTCCCCCTCCCCAACAGAGAGGCCAGCGGGACGGAGGGGGAGCCTCCAAGGCTCACATCTGCCCCGAGCAGCCCTAGACCGACAGAACTGAGTTAAACAGGCACAAAGGGTCCCCGCGACACCCAGCCCGAGACGCGGGCTGGCAGCTGGGGCCGGGCCAGGCCGCCCTAGCCGGGCGGAGGGCAGGGAGGAGCGGGGGCTGCACTGAGGCGGCCCTGGGGGACCGCAGTGGGCTGCGCGCCGTGGCCGGGAGGGGATACGGAGCAGAACAACCTCGGTCCCCCATAAACTGCAAAAAAAGCAAAGCAAACGGCTGGTGTGCCCTGGGGGGAGAGGCGCTGTAGCCTTTGTTTCCTCAGACCCGCTGCCATCACTGGCGAGTCTCACGAGAAGAGAGGCGGGGCGCGGCCACAGCCGCCACCTCCTCCCATGCGCAGCGCCCGGGCGGGGGCGGGCCAAGTCCTGAATCCGCACCGGGGGCTCCGCAACCTCCTAGGCAGGACTGACACTTGTTTACAGCCCGAGGCAGATAGGATCTTTCTGCCCTGGCACCTCAGAGAACTTGCACCACCAAGACAAACAAGGAGCTGAGATTTGGCACAGAGCAGGGGCAGGGCCCTTCCGTGGTAGTCCCCGAGCCCGCCTTCGGCGCGCCCACCCGAGGCAGAGCGGGCAGCTGCACAGAGCAGCGGAGAGACCAGTGCCGGGAGAGGGCGGGCGGCCTCCTGCCTTCCTGGCAGGAACTCGGCACCTGACCACGGTGCTGGGAGAGGGTGCAATCCGCCCACCTGCCTCGCCCAAGCACAGCATCTGACTGTGGTATCGGGAAGGGGAGTGATCCGCCCACCCACTGGGTAAGAGCTCAGCACCTGACCCAGTGTTGGGAGGGGTCACGATCTGCTAGCCAACAGCCACTGGGAGCAGCACAGTTGAGGGCGCCAACAGAGGGCCTCTGGATTCAGCAAGCTGAGTTGCAAAACAGGGCAAAGACAAAAAGACCTCTTGATAAAATCATTAAGAGAACACTGTCTCCAGGAGAACTAGATAACTGATACTCCTTAAGCCACAGTGCCAGAGAGATATGAGCAATATGAAGAAGCAGAGGAACCACTCCCAATTAAACGATAAAGAAAAATCCCCTGAAACCATGATCGAGGAAATAGACGTTGATGGCCTACTAGATCAAGATTTTAAAAAAGGAGTGATCAAAGTACTGAAGGAACTAAAAGAAATAGTGTTTCGAGATATAAAATATGTCAAAAATGAAATAGAAGCTATAAAGAAGAACCAAGTAGAATTAGTAAACTCATTTGCTGAGATGAGAGCTGACCTAAAGGCTGTACAAAGCAGACTAGATAATGCAGAGGAACGAGTAAGTGACCTAGAAGACAGGACAACAGAAAGCACCTAATCAGAACAGCTGAGAGAAAAACAAGTAAAAACCAATGAAAACAATATAAGGGACCTATGGGATAATATAAAGCATGCCAATCTACGCATAATAGGGGTTCCAGAAGGGGAAAAAGAACAAAGGGGATTGAAAAGGTATTTGAAGAAATCATGACTGAAAACTTCCCAGACATAAAGGAATCAGATATCCAAGTACAGGACGCTCAGAGGGTCCCAAACAGGAAGAATCCAAACAGACCCACACCAAGACAGATCATAATCAAGATGGCCAGAGTCAAGGATAAATAAAGGATCCTAAAGGCAGCAAGAGAAAAACAAAGAGTGAGTTACAAGGGAACCCCCATAAGGCTCTCAGCTGATTTCTCTACACAAACACTACAGGCCAGAAGGGAGTGGCAAGATATATTCCAAGTCCTGAATGAAAAAAAAGATGCAGCCTAGGATACTCTATCCAGCAAGGCTATCCTTTAGAATAGGAGAGATAAAGAACTTCACCGACAAGCAAAAACTCAAAGAGTTTAGCAACACTAAACCCATGCTAAAAGAAATATTCACAGGTCTACTGTGAATAGAAAAGAAGCAGGATGCTATAAAAATGAGAAACTCATAACTGGAAAGGAGATAACTACCATGAATTCCAAATAGAATAAACACAAAATCATAAAAGAAGACATCTAAATCATTAAGAGTTGGAGAGGGAAGCAAGGAAAACCACTGTGGAAAACAGTATGAAGATTCCTCAAAAGATGAGGAATAGACTTACCATAGGAATCCTGGAATCCTGCTCCTGGGCATATATCCAGAAGGAATCCTACTTAAAATGACACCCACACCCCAATGTTCATAGCAGCACTATTTACAATAGCCAAGACATGGAAGCAGCCTAGATGTCCATCAACAGATGACTGGATAAAGAAGATGTGGTATATTTATATAATGGAATACTATTCAGCCACAAAACCCAACAACATAATGCCATTTGCATCAACGTGGATGTTCCTGGAGAATGTCATTCTAAGTGAAGTCAGCCAGAAAGAGAAAGAAAAATACCATATGAGATCGTTTATATGAGGAATCTAAAACAAAAACAAAAACAAAACAAACAAAACATAAATACAAAACAGAAACAGACTCATAGACATAGAATACAGATTTGTGGTTGCCAAGGGGGTTGAGGGGTGGGAAAAGATAGACTGGGATTTCAAAATTGTAGAATAGATAAACAAGATTATACCATATAGCACAGGGAAATATATATACAAGATCTTATGGTAGCTCACAGAGAAAGGAATGTGACAATGAATATATATGTTCGTGTATAACTGAAAAATTGTGCTCTACACTGGAATTTGACACAACATTGTAAAATGATTATAAATCAATTAAAAAGTTTTTTTTAAAGTTAATAAATAATAAATAAACAAACAAACAAATAAATAAATAATCCATGTATCTCTCTTACATTTCCAATGGATCTTTTACTCACACATGAACTTTGTAACATCATGAAATGGTCATTTGGAAAATGTTGGTTCACTATTGCATGCACATCTTCCAAATGTTGACACATTTCAATATTACAATATCAAAAAATCACATTTATTAATATCACCACTTATTGTAAATGCCTTTAAGATTGGGGACTGTCCAGCTAACAGTGATGGATGCAAGCTTTTCAAAATTCTAATTTCCTAACGTCTGATATTCTTTTGAGAGTTTGAACTTCATCATTGGTAAAAAAAAAATCCAGTCAGTTGTTTTCCTTGAAGTGATGAGGGTGAGGAAATTCAAGAAAATTAAAAAAAAAAAAAAAAACCTGTATATACTCAACTCTTGGTAACCATACTTTGTCTCAGTCAGTCTTTCAAGTATATTCAAGAGTCAAGATTTAATAAAATTAAAAACTTTCACTGCTTCATCAAGGACATTCTTAATTAAGACTGGCTTTTTTTTGGCTAAGAGTGTACGTAGTGAAGAATCAGTGGCTACGAATATAATTCGGAGACACTGCTTTGATTTGGGCTAAAGCACCAGAATTTTAAGCCCCACTAGTTTTGTACCATTGGTGCAAATGTCAACACGTTTGAAAAGATAAATAATATCTCGGTATTAAAATGAAAATAGTTGTGATTTCACAGACTCTCCCAAAATGATTTGAGGGTGACTAGTGTTCTGTGGACCACAGTTTGAAGACCACTGACATATTAAAGCCAGATCTATGGGCTTCCCAATGACCCTCCTCACTTTGGTCCCACTTTGCTTCCCAAGTGGTTTAAATGGTCACTGAAATGTGCCCTGCCATGATGAAAAATGTCCCAGACTGCCCTATTACTTCACCATCTGAAACTAATTTCAAAAAAAAGAAACAGCCATCCAAATGGGCAAAGAGATTCTAAAAGCCAAGGGAAAAAAAGTAATATGGATGGAAGAACTTTTAACCTCTGTCCCCTTTTGTAGAAAGCCCACCCAGGGGCATGGTGTTCCCAGACTCCTGACTGGTACAGCCAGATCCTCCTGGGAGTGGAGTGACTAAGAGAGAAACCTTGAGCCCCCTTCCCAGAAGCTATAGCATGTGATTTACACTCACTGCATTTCTTCTTAAAGTAAAGACCAAGGTCCAAGTTCAATCAAGTGTGCAACTTTTATCAGTGAGCAATCAGCAAAGTTTCAGAAAAACTCTGCATATAAATGAGGCTATTTTAAATGCTTTCCCATTGTCCTAAGACCAGTATTTCAAGATAGTTTTCAAATATGTCTTCAATCCTTTCCCCAGAAGTTGCTTCAGTAATCCCATTTATGAGCTCTCTGCCCCCATGACCTACCTTGAAAAGGTCTCACCTTCTAATACTATCGCCTTGGGCATTAGATTTTCAAAATATAAATTTTGGGGGACACAAATATTTAGCGCGTGGTTGTATATTCTGCCATTGCTCTATCCCCACCCATATCCTTAGCTTCCATAATTTTCTTATTGCCAGTGACATTGGTAGAAAAGAAAGCAATGAAAAAAGTAAGAAGGCAATGGGAGAAATGACATTTATGGAGTACTTACCTCTATGACAGACACTTTGCTGCTTCATCACATACATTGTCACATTTGATTCTCAAAGTAACCTATTTGGTAGGTTTTATTACCCATATTTCAAAGATAAGAAAATGGAGGCTCAGAGGTACCTCCTCCCCCATTTTGCACAACTTGTAAAGAATAGAAAATGGTTATCGAGCCTGGATTTGTTTAAATCCAAAGTCAAGAAGAGGCTGCATTATTTGCAGAAGAATCCCCTTCAATGGGTGCCGCACAGAGTTACTCAGAGGAAAGGAGTCAGAGGACTTTCCGTTTGGTGTCCTGAAGCAGGTTGCAACAAATAAGGTTCCCCCGGGTGTGCCCAATACAAGGCTATTGTTCTTTTTATGGTAGTGGGAGTTCAGACATGCGCAACATTTCCAAAACAGGCAAGAGACGCAGGGACATGTACACAATAAAATGTTAGTGAGGATGACTCCCTGGGGAGACGAGCAAATGTTTCAGTGTTTTTGCATTTTTGTGGGCTTTTATAGGTTATGTTTTACGATCAACCACAAATGATTATTCACAGGCGAAATGGTGTCTCTCTGAAAAATTGCTAGCAACATATTGATCCTAAAACAGTGAGAAAATGCAATAAAATGAAAAATAACTGGTGAGTAGAGGCCAAAGTGCTTCAGTCCTTTGTGCGTTCATGAGAGCGTGGTCAGAATTTGGTGCTAAGTTCTAAATGACTTATTGCTGATGCTGTTGGCCGCGTCTTGGTGTTGGAATCATTTTCCCCCTAAAACTTAGGGTTAAAATTTGTTTCTAAAGACGAATTGCAATCAGTAGTATCCATGGATAGATAATTCAATTCAAAATATTTCTTAGGAGCCCCTAAATAACAATGAACATTCACTGAGCCTCCATTAGACACGAAGCCTTTTCTGGACCTGTGCCACAGAAAAGAACACACCTATATTAACATATAAATTACTAAAATCGAACCCATTTTTAATGAAATATTCATTAACATCTTAGGGGGAAAATGAGGGAAGAATCCCTAAATGTTAATGAATATTCCACTAAGACTAGTTTGATTGTCACACGACCTTTGGGAAATGAAACAGGACTTAGCATAGATTTCCATACTCTGGTAGATATTGTGAATCCCCAGGAGCAGTTAGCATGTAATCTTTCCTGAGCCTGGTAGAGCATAAAGTCTTTCTTTATGGAGTATTTTTATGAGAAACACATTGAGAAAGGCTAGTGATGGGGAGAAAACAAACAAACATGGAAAATGTCAAAAATCCAATGTGGAGTAAGAGAAACATGTTAAAACAAGTACGTTCTGTCACTCTCAACACCCCAGCGACAGCCCACAAAGCACAGAAAAACAGAAAGGTTAGCGACCACTGCAGTTTGCCCAATCTTAAAGGATTTTCATGACCTTGCTAGGCGAGCCGTTATCACCAAAGAAAGCAATCTGATAGCTTATAGGCATTGGCTCATACAAAGCTATCAACATCCCAAGATGCACCCCCCACCATCACCATAGCAACCCCATCCCTAATCATCAATTGTGAGAGCTCTGGTGCAGCAACCTCTTTTGTGCAAGTCTATGTTTTTGCAGAACGGTTGCAGAATGAAAGCAGCAAGAACCAAGAGCACCACCTGGTGGCTACACTCTCTCCAGCCAGCTTTGAGCTTTAATGCCAGGTAATCAGAGCGACAAGATCTGCTCACTGCACGTGTCCTCCCGATTTCCAGAAAGAAATGCATCATGATCACACAGACTTTGCACAGTAATAAACTGCCATTCTTATCACAATGAAAAAAAGAGTCCCAAATCCAGCGGCAAATTCTCAAGACATAATAGGAAAGTAGGAACTAAAATGTGGAGAGAGAATTACATTTGGTCTTCAAGAAAATTTATAGAAAGTAAGTCTCCCCATAGACTTTTCTGAGATCTACTGTAACTGCATTCACTATTGTCAATGAGTAATGCATAAATAAGTAAACAAATATCCCTTTAAAAATGAATGTATAGCTCAACGCCTTAAAGGAAAACAAAATAATAAAAGTGACTAAAGAAACATTGTAAGATAGATCGTTATGGAACAGCAACTTAGAGACTTGAAGCCAAAAACACTCTTAGACTCCTGGTAATGTGAGCTCATGAATTTCCTTTGATGCTGAAATTTTTTTTGAGATGAATTTCTATTATCTGTACCTAAAGAATACATATTAGTACAATATACATTCTATTCATTCATTGTTTACTTTCAATTTTTTATTTCTCATTTCCCTCTGCAGTCTGGAAGAATCTTTAAGCTTGTATTACACTTGGCTTAAATAATCTACTTACGGCAATTTATTTATCTTACTATTCTAATACGTGACCATTTTGGATGCATTTTTATTTTCCTTCAATACTTCCCAGTATCATAAGCATTCCCATATTTCTTTCTGTCACTTGTCGGTCCATTTCATATTAATGTGTTTTCTCATTATCTTTCATCTTTGATTTGGTCCATAGCTTCTTGAATTTTATTGAGAGACAAAGCAAGTCCTATTTAAAATTTCTTTCTCTGTTCCATGATGGTAAATATTTTCTCAAAACAATACCAAGCATTCCCATGCAACTTGAGTGCTATGAAAGCCTTAGTTTGTACTTTTGTCTCTTTTTACATTCTCAGATTGGCTTTTTCCTGTTTACACATCCTTGAGCAAGGACAATTATTCTATCTGGCCCTGGAATCAGCAGATTCTCCTGTGCCCTTCCAATGTGCCTTTAGTTTATATAGAGTTCTTATCACAGATCGTAAACTAAAAGACAGGTTGACAATAATCTTTATTACCACCCGGTGATACAGAAGCCTATGGGGAAAAATCCATGGGGAGACCCAGGAGGAAAAATTATTCCTGTGCAGCTTCTTCTGCTTGTTGTGGTGAAGCTACGGAGTGAAGAAACAGCTTTCTCCAGTAAATCTTATCTTTGGTTTGACCTCAGCCCAAGGTTCCCAGGTAGCTGTTCCTGGCTTTTTGCTTTTTCTTTTTCTGTAGCAGCTGCCCCCTGTGTCAGAGAAAGCCCTAGGGCCCCTCTGGCTTCCTGCCTGATAGAGCAGCTCAGAGACCCTGGCCCCCAGTTCCTCCCACTGCTCTCTGTATTGTTGTTCACTGGCAAAAGGAACACCAAGTGGCAGGTATCCCTTGACCCTTCGAGTTAGGGCATGTAGTAGGCAGAATTCTAAAGACCAACCTTGATATACGCATGCCCTAAGGATGAGGTTCTTTGAACACTTCGTACATGCTGCTACAAAGGTATTTTGCAGATATTTTTAAAGTCCCAAATCCACTGGCTGTAAGATATGGAGATTATCCAGATTATCCATCTAGGCCTGACCTAATGACCCAAGCCCATTAAAGCAAAAAAAGAAGTCAGAGAGACTTGAAGCACAAGGATTTGCTGTGCTCTTGCCAGCTTGAACATGGAGGGCACAAGAGAAGGAATGCGGGCAGCTTCTCGCAGCAGAGAGCAGACCTCAGCTGCAGCCGGCAAGAAAATGGGGACCTCAGATCTACAGCTAGGAGGAATCGGGTTTTGCCAACCTGAATAAACTGGGAAGTTGATTTTTTCCCATAACCTCCAGATCAGAGTCCACCCTAGCCTACACTTTGATTTCGGCACTGTGATACCCTGAACAGAGAACCCAGCAGAGCCCAGGCTGGATGTCTACACCACAGAATGATGAACCAGTAAATGGGCCCTGTTTGAAGCTGTTAAATTCCAACAGCAAAAAAAAAAAATGAATGTAGGGTATGTTAGTGAGTTTCTTCTAGAATTTCCTGTTTTATTGCTGAGATTCTGCAACTTTCTTGGGAAAGGAGCTTCAAGTCAGCCCTCAGCACCTGCCTTCAAATTGGATGTAGCTCTAGATGTAGTAAAAATTCCTTAAAATAGGATTTCCACTTTACAGGTGCATAAACCTCAGAAATATTACTTTACCCAATATCATATAGCTACTCATTTTTAGAGACAAGATTTGAAGGCAAGTCCAAAGGTCAACATTGCTCAACAATACTAAGTTTCAGTGAGATGTTTTGCCTAAACCAGGAATGTCAAATATATGGCAAACATTTCACAACTGCCTTATCCTCCACCCATATCAGACATCTCCAAACAATCACAGAGCTCTGTTGGTTGCTCTCAGTCTAGGTAGAGGTTCAGAATCCTTCTTAAAACATGATGCCAGAGCCTGAGGTTAGCTCCACTGATTGAAGTTAGTATAAGAAATTAACATATTGTGTTCATGAATGGACGAAGCCATATTATTCATATGTCCATACTCTGCATGGTGACCTACAGAGTTAATGTAATCCTTATCAAAATTCCAATGGCATTCTTTACAGAAAGGGGGAAAAAAAAAACCAATCCTAAGGTTTGTATGGAACTATTAAAGACACCAAATAGCCACAAAAAGAAATCTTACACAAGAACAACGCTGGAGGCATCACAATCCCTGATTTCAAAATATATTACAATGCTCCAGTAATCAAAGCAGCATGGTACTGGCATAAAGACAGACATACTGACCAATGAAACAGGAAAGAGAGCCTAGCAGTAACATTTCGCGTATACAATCAACTAATCTTCCCCAAGAACGCCAGGAACACAAAGTGGAGAAAGGGTAATCTCTCCAATGTGTGGTAGAGGGAAAGCTAGATATCTACCTGCAGAAGAGTTAAATTGGACCCTTATCTCACACCATGTTCAAAAATCATCTCCAAATGGATTAAAGACTTAACATAAGACCAAAACCCATAACCTACTGAAACCATAAAACTCCTAAAAGGAAATACAGGATAAAAGCTCCCTGAGATTGGTCTGAGCAAAAATTTTTTTGGATATGACACCAAAAAACATAGGCAACAAAAGCAAAAATAGACAAATAGGATGACATCAAACTGAATATTTAAAAAAGGCTCTACATGACAAAGCAAACAATCAACAGAGTGAAAAGACAACCTACAGAGTGGGAAAAAATACTTTCAAATCATATATCTAATAGGAGATTAATATCCACAGAATATATGAAGAACTCGTACAACTCACAAAAAATAAAAATAAATGACCTGATTAAAAAACGGTTAAAGGACTTGAATACACATTTCTCCAAAAATGATATCCAAATGGTCAACAAGCACGTGAAAAGATGCTTAACATCACTAATCACTAGAAAAATGCAAGTCAAACCATAATAAGATATCACCTCCCGTGCATTAGGAGAGCTAATATCAAAATAATAATCATAAGTGTTGGCAAGGATGTGGAAAAACTGCAATCATTTTACACTGTTGGTAGGATCATGGAATGGCACAACCGTTATGGAAAATAGTATGGCAATTCTCAAAAAAAGTAAAAGGCGAATGACCACACAATCTAGCAATCCCATCCTGGGCATATATCCAAAAGTACTGAAAGTAGAGTCTTAAAGAGACCATTTTCACATTCAGGGTAATAGCGATGTTACTCACAATGGCCAAGAGCTAAAAGCCCTCCAATAGTCCATTGACAGATGAATGGATAAACCAAATGGGATATATCTATACAAGGGAACATTGTTCAGCTTTAAAGAGAAAAGGAATTCTGTCCTATGCCATGACCTAGATGAACCTTGAAAACATTATGCCAAGTGTGAAATAAACTACTCACAAAAGGACAACTACTGTGGAGTTCCACTTACTTAAGGTATCTAAAGCAGTCACGTTCATTGAAATAGAAATAGAATAGTAGTTTTACCAAGGGTTAGGAGGAGGAGGGAATGAGGCATCTTGTTCAATGGGTATAGGGATTCTATTTTGTCAAATGAGAAAGGTCTGGAGATCTGTTGCTCAGCAATGTGACTGTTCTTTTTTTAAAAATTGCACTTGAAATATATTTATTGATTAATATTGAGGAAATTGACATTTTTATTCTAATAATTCTTTCCATCTGAGAACATGGTATGTTATTTCCATCTTTTTTCTTTTCTTTTTTAAAAACATTTTTTATTGACTTACAGTCATTTTACAATGTTGTGCCAAGTTCCAGCGTAGAGCACAGTTTTTCAATTATACATGAACATACATATATTCATTGTCACATTTTTTTTTTGCTGTGAGCTACCACAAGATCTTGTATATATTTCCCTGTGCTACACAGTGTAATCTTGTTTATCTATTCTGCATATGCCTGTCAGTATCTACAAATTATGAAATCCCAGTCTGTCTCTTCCCACCCTTGCACCCTTGGCAACCACAAGTTTGTCTTCTATGTCTATGAGTCTGTTTCTGTTTTGGATTTTTGCTGTTTTATTTTTTTTAGATTCCACATATGAGCGATCTCATATGGCATTTTTCTTTCTGTTTCTGGCTTACGTCACTTAGAATGACATTCTCCAGGAACATTCATTTTGCTGCAAATGGCATTATGTTGTCGGTTTTATGGCTGAGTAGTATTCTATTGTATAAATATACCACCTCTTCTTTATCCAGTCATCTGTTGATGGACATTTAGGCTGTTTCCATGTCTTGGCTATTGTAAATAGTGCTGCTATGAACATTGGGGTGCGGGTATGTTTTTGAAGTAGGCTTCCTTCTGGATATATGCCCAGGAGCGGGATTCCTGGGTCCTATGGTAAGTCTATTCCTAGTCTTTTGAGGAATCTCCATGCTGTTTTCCACAGTGGCTGCACCAAGCTGCATTCCCACCAGCAGTGCAGCAATGTGAATATTCTTAACACTACTGAGCTATACAGTCAAAATGGTTATGATGATAAACTCTATGTTACGCACTTTTACCATAACTAAAAATTAAAATTAAGGTTCTGTTTAAAAATGTAAAATCATCTAAACACCCCAATTAAAAGGTAGAGATAGTCAGATCAGGTAGAAAACGAAGACTTAGTTACATGCTGCCTAAAAGCGAAGACTTAGTTACATGCTGCCTAAAAGAAACCAGCCCAGCCTAATGGCTGAGCATTAGAATGATACATATTTTCATCATATTACTTTAAACCCTTCTATGTCTTTATATTTAAAGTGCGTTTCTTGTAAATAGCATACAGGATGAAGAGACAATAACTGAAAAGTTTCCAAAAATAATGGAAAGTATCGAACCACAGATCCAAGAATCTCAGAGAACCTGAAGCAGACAAATAAAGAAAAAAAATCTTGAAGGCAGCCAGAGAAGAAAGACACACAGAGAAAGAGAAATAAGAATAACAGCAGACTTCTCATCAAAAAATATGAAGGGAGAAGACAAGGGCAAGGGATTTTTAAAGAAATGAAATATCTCCTTCCTTAGATCCAGACAGAATAGAAAAAAGGGGAGGAGGGACTAGACATGATCTGCGAGGTTTAGAGCAAGTAATCTCAGGTATGAGAAAGAATAAGAATACAGAAAAAGTTAATAATAAGGCTTAACATCTTAACATTCTATAAAGTGCCTATTATATTTTGTGTGCTATGATAAAGCTTCAGCGTTATCAGTAACTTCCCGTGACTATATGAAGTAGTAGTATCTCCATTTTACAGATGAGATACACACATCATCATAATTGTCAGTCCTTCAGAGAACCAGGGGAGCTGCAATAGGGCAGGTATTTTGGAAACTAGATCCAGGGCACGCCTGATCTGCAGGCAAGGAAAGAACAGAAATCCGCTGTTGAGAGTCATTAGGAACTGAAAGATCAGCATCTGGAGGAAGACGATGGTTGGCAATGCGTGAGCAAACAAAAGACTGTCAGGGCGCAGGTGGAAGAAACCGGAAATAAGGAGGCTGAGAACAGAGCCAATCAGAAGGTAGCCATTAAAAAAAAACAAACAGAGGTAGAGATTTTGACAGTCCTGCTATCCTTGGCACGCAGCTGACAGGGCTAGCTTTCCCAGGGTATGGTCTAAGCTCCCCCAGGACCTGTCAATCATCGATAGGCATTTATTAAGCACCCACTAAGTGCTGGATGCTAAAAATATGAAGGCATATAAGATATAATCCTTGGTCTCAAATAATTTAATTAGAGGCAAATAAATCAAGGAATTAAGAACAACATGAAGTGGCAGAAATGTAAGTTTCAAGGGAAGGACAGGCTTTAAGCCTTCCTGAAAGAGATGAGATTTGAACTGTTCAATGAAAAAAGAGCAGGGCATCGGCCAACAGAGAGAAAGAGGAGCATGCTCTAAGCAGGAGGGACGGCACAGAGGAGGAAATACACAGTACGTGAGGGACATTACCCCGGCAGGCAAAAGAGCTTTGCCAAAAGGAGCAGCAGAGGTTCGGACTGGAATATAAATGGCAGAATGTGTGAACTCTTGAATTCTTGACTGTAAGGCAATGCAAGATAACCCACTTTCCAAGCAGTTCCTGTCTCTGCTCCAGGGTCCCATCGTCTGATGACAGAGGTTTATACCCACAATCCTGTATTCCCACCTCTAAGTGCGTGACAAGTCCATGAAATAACCATGGAGAAAAAGAAGAAAACTAAATGCATGTTACCATGACGGTTCAAACACTTTTATCAAATTTTAGAAGTTTAAAAATAAAGGCAAGTGAAGTAAGCCAGAAAGAGAAAGAAAAATACCTATGAAATCATTTATATGTGGAGTCTGAAAAAAAGACAGATGAACTTATTTACAAAACAGAAGCAGACTCACAGACAGAGAAGACAAACTTATGGTTACCACAGCAGGGTAAGGAGAGGGTGGGAAAGGATAAATTGGGAGTTCAAGATTTTCAGATATTAACTGCCATGTATAAAATAGATAACCAACAAGTTTATACTGTATAGCAGAGAACTATATTCAATATGTTGCAATAATCTATAATAAAAAAATATGAAAATGAATATATGCATGTATATGTATGGCCAAAACATTATGCTGTACACCAGAAATTGACACAACATTGTAAACTGACTATACTTCAGTTTTTTAAAAGGCAGAGTAATATCCTGTTTGATTGGAGATATTCAAGACTTCTGAAACAAACTAACTGAAACAGCCCAGTAACAAGACACTCCCATGGTCTTAAAGCTTCCCATATGGACCAAGAGCCTTATGCTCCTGACCTTTCATGGAAGCATATGGTTTGTATATAAAGCGATTCGGTGACTTGACGTGTCTTAGAATTGCTCAGTCATTCCTCCTGTCTCACTAGGGTCAGAACACTTCAAGTGGCTTCAGAAGACTCTTTTCTGCATAGATTCAAGGGATCCAAATAAAACTGCTAACAAGAAAAAAATGTATGAGTGCTTTATTTCCTTCCCATGAGAAATTTAGCCTGCAGTAACCAGTGTGCCTCAGGTCAAGGTCCCCAGAAGCCTCTCCTTTGGGAACCCAAAGCATCATTTAGTTCACCTCATTAGGGCAGTACAACTTGCCCACGTTCTCTCAGCCTTGGAAAGACAGGGCCAGAACATTCTCAATGTTTTGGAAAGAACGTGGGTTCTAGAGTCAAGCTGATGAGAATTGAAATGCTGGTTCTGCCATTTGGAAACAATCTGGGCGCTGTCCTCAACCTCCAAGATGCACGGCCCCTTCTGTGAAATGGGCGCAATGATGCCTAGCTGGTAGAGCTATAGTGATGACTAAACCAAATGAGGGAATTCAGGCTAAGTTCCCGCGAGGTGAAATGCACGTGGTAGGGGCTATATGTCTGTTTCTTCTCCTGTCCCCCAGGACGAAATACAGTTTTAAGGTTTTAAAATTCCCCTTTGGTATTTATATTGAATAAATCTGAAATTAAACAAATACCACATATAACACTTGTGTAAACTCAATCAAAGATAGACATTTAATGTCTATGACCATTAGCCTGCAGGGAAGCCATGAAAACAGACAGAGGAAAAAAGTGTGAAGATCTCATTACAAATAAATTTAGAGACAGTTCTCTCCTTCCCTAAGGCAGAAGCGTTCCATGGTTTTAATTAAACTTTTCAAAATTCGTCTTGCTTCTTCCTTCCATTCCTTTGAAATCTTTCTTGATACGAGTCTTCGGGCTTTCTTCTCTCCCCTAGCTGCCATCTGGAGTGTCTCTTAAACACACACAGGTACACATGGACACACTCTTGTCTCTCTCAGACTGTCCCTCTCTGTCTCCCTCTCTCACTGTCTCTCTCTCTGTGTGTGTGTGTGTGTGTGTGTGTGTGTGTCACTCTCTCACCTCCTTGCCTTTCTCCAACTCCCACCTCTTGCCCAAAATGATTTGAATCCCTTGGAAGAAAATTGTAATTATATTCTATTTCCCTTCACTACTGAGTTGGCAGCAAACTGATGTTCTGAATTTGGAACCGCGCGATCATTGCGACGACAGGCTGTAAATAGACTTCTTATCTTTGCAGATCATTTGATGGCTCCAAATTACCTGTAGGTTAAGTCCAAATTCCTTAGTTTGGCATTCAGGACCATTCCCAATGGCCCAATCATTCCAGGCTTAACTTGTGCCAACCCCATTGCATTTGGGGTTCTGATCACTCTGGATAACACACTGTTCCCTAAACACGCTAGCCTTCCAGCAAGCTCTCCATAGAAGTTATATGTGCCATTACCTTAACTCATCTTTATGATCCCCGAAATGCCCTCTCCCCACACCTGGTGATAGCCTCCTTACACTGAGGATTCAGCTCAAAGTCACTCTCACTCAGCCTAGGCTAATGACTCCCTCTTCTGTGTCCCCAGCAAACAGCAATGCAACCTATCACCTGTTGTTTCAGTTGGTGGTGCATGATTATTCCCCAATAGGATACAGCTTTGGGGTCCGTTTGTTCGCATCTATCATTCTGGTACTTTAGTGCACTAGTACAATCTCAAGATGTAGATAGGACGAAAATTTTATATAAATTTTACTAATGAAAACAGAAATTAAATCCAATATGATTAGATCCAATTGTGACTGACAGAAAAAAATTCCTTAAAAAGGTGGGGGGTGATTATTTCTCTTTATACATCTGAAGTAAGTTGGTGCCCATGGTGTTAGGGATCCAAGCTTCTGTAACCCTGTTTTTCCCCCATGTATACCTCAGGATCCAAAATAATTGCTCCCGTTCCAGCTATCACACCCACATTCCACCCAGCAAGAGATAGGAAAAGGAAGAAAAGGGACCCCCTCCACTGACAAAAAACACTTCCTGGAAATTGCATACATTTTTCTCATTTCCCGATCAGAAATTAATAAACCAGCATACCTAGCAATAGGGGAAGTTGGGAAGTGCAGAACTTTATCTAAAGCTTTATTGTGCAAACAAAACATGTACTCATGAAACAGATTCCCTGCAACTGCAATGACATGGTAATTTGAAGTTACGCTCACAACGTGTTGATGGGCAATGCATTTAGCATTAATTAGTTACTCTATATTCAAGCATAAATTTTCATATGCGTTTATAGCTGTGGCTTAACTTTATCTTAATCATGTGCTGGGGTATTATTGCCGTCACTGCTTCTGAGGTTGCCTGTGCCTTCTCTTAGCAGGATTATTCTCCCCAGCTTTGGCTGTTAAACACAGAGCCCCATTACTCCCTAATGCTGTTAATGAAAAACAGCTCATAAGCAAGTTATATAACTTAAATGTAATCAAGAAATCAGCTTAGTTATATTGTCTAAAGAAATCACATCTTAAATTCGCCACATCCCTAACTGAATCCTTCCCTACGGAAACTTCTTCATCCTCCCATATTCATATGATGGCACCACCATCTGCCCACCTGCTCAAGCCAGAAACCTGGAAACCTCTCTATGAAGTCACTAAATTCTATTGATTCTTCCTGTTTCAGTCCTCCCTCCACGCCTCACCGTCACACTGATAGTTCAGGCTCTCATCCTGCCTGGCCTCCTCCTAAACCTTCCCCACCAGACTCCCTACTTCTGGTCACAACCTCTTCCTCTCTGCTGTCAGAATGACCTAATTGCAAGCAACTAAATTGCGCTCCTGCTTTAAATCTTCCAAAACACTCACAGGACAGAGCTCACACTCCCAAACCCCCACCCCTCCCAGCTACGTGAAGAATCAGGACCTGCCAATTCTTGTAGCTGCTTCTCCTGGTACTTCCCTTATTACCGTAAATCCTTGCTTCAGGGGCCTATTTGTCACTTCTAGAATGCCACGTAGCATTCCTACCTTTGCACGGGCTGTTCTCTCAGTCTGGAAGGCTCCCCGTTCCCTTCCCCTACCCTATTCTTCCGTCTGACCTTCGCCTAGTTATCATCAGACATCCCGCCTCATGCAGCCTTCTCTGCCCCCTCCCCCTCCTTCCTCTGCTCCATTCCCTAAAACATGCACTTTCATTATCACAATACTTTAAAGCTCTGTTTATCTCATCTAGATTATAGGACGTCTCAGAAAAATTTTTATTGTGTTTCTATGTGTATCCTCAGAACCTTGCACAACACCTAAATCATAGTAGGAACCCATCAGAATGAAAAGCTAAACACATAAATTAGCATTTTGGTGTGTTTATGCCTGTATAATTGTATGTGGTTAAGAATTACTAAATTATATATAATTTGATGTCCTGTTTTTTTTCCACTTAAAATTATATAATTTTTTTTCTATGAGCTACTGGATCAAGCTCCCTATAACATTAAAAATTTTGATAAACACTCATTGTATAACTCTTCCATACTTTTAAAATTATTTTCCTATTGCTAGACATAAACATTAGCTGCATTTTAACATTATATTTAATACTCTGATGAGCATTATTGTCCATAAACTTCATATTTCAAGATATTTCTTTAGAAGAAATTTCTAGAAAGAAACTACTAAATCAATGGGTATGGACATTTTTAAGCGTGACGTTATACACCATCAAATGGTTTGCTAAAATGGCCAAACCCATTCGGATTCACAGAAGCAGTACAAAACAGCGAGCATCACATTTTAAGAGAGAGACTGGCCAACGGAAAAGCCTCTACAGAAAACAAACATTACATGCAAGTGATTGCTGGAAGTGCATGGAAAGTTTACCTGAAGACAAGAGTGGACATGTTAGATATTTTAAAATATCTGTCATGTGGACGATATTATGATAACAGTACCATGATGAAGAGGAGGCAAACTCCGGTGTGATTGCAGAGAGCAATGATAAAATATCACTAGCTACTGTTCACTGAGAGTTAGCTGTGTGCCAGGCACTGTGCTGAGCCCTTTAGCTGGCAGCTGTTAAGTCTTTACTTTACAGATAAATAACTAAAACTTCAAAGGTTTAGTCACTTACCAGTGTCACAGAGATAATTAATAGCAGATCCAGTATTCATAAATCCAGGTTGCTGTGATTGTGAAGGTCATGTTTTTACCCACTACACCAAGGCTTCCCAAACTTTTCCACCAAAATGAGCCTCATGGTAGAGAAGAGGGCAAGCCAGTCCTTGGGCTATGCGGAGTATAGACAGACTAGCCCTCCATAAGTAAGTGAATCCCTGAAGCTTTTGTTCTTTTCTCAAAAAAATCTATGCACATTTTTGCAACTGCTATGGAAAACAGTATGATACGTCCTCCAAAAAATTAAAAATAGGATTATCATATGATCCAGCAATCTCATTTCTGCATGTAGATCCAAAAGAATTGAAGAAGAGTCTTGAAGAGATATCTGTACACCCACACTCATATCAGTATTATTCACATTAGGCAAATGGTGGAAGGAGCCCAAGTGCCCATCAATGGGTGAATGGAAAAACAAAATGTGGTGTGTATATATATGTACACTGGAATATTATTCAGCTTTTAAAAGGAAGGAAGTTCTGGCACATGATACAACATGGGTGAATCTTAAGAGCATTATGCTAAGTGAAATGAGCCAGGCACAAAAAGACAGATTCTGTTGGATTCCAGGTACATGAGGTATCTGAAGTAGTCAAATGCATAGAACCAGAAAGTAGAATATGGTTACCAGGGGCTGGAGGGTGACGGGAGGTAAGCTGTTGTTTAATGGGTGCAGAATTTCAGTTTTGCAAGATGAAAAAGTTCCGTAAATCTATTTCACAACAGTGTGAATATAATTAACATAACTGAACTGTACAATTGAAAATGATAAGGATGGTAAATTTTACATTACGTGTTTTTACTGCAATAAAAATATCTAGGAATATTTTTGTATTGTATTTGATTTGTATATTTATCATAACAATATTTTCCCCCAACATCCCAATAAAGATGATCCTCTAGGAAGATGTGCAATTTTTATCTTGTAGCTTTGTATGTCCCTGCGTATCATGTGCCCAGTTTCAGAAGCATTACTTGGCATTATACTTCCAAGGAACCTAAACTCAACATTATCCATGGAGTTCTGTAGTTTTTATATTTTTATCAGGAAAAATAATTAGCTATTGTCTTTCTGATTTTAATTTCATTGACTTTGGCTCTTATCTTTATATTTTCCTTCTGGCTACTTTGGGTTTAATTTGTTTTCCCTTTTCTATATTCTTAAGGTGAAACCTTAGATTATTAATTTGAGATCTTCCTTCTCTTCTAGTATATGCATTTAAACATACAAATTTCTTTTTAAGCATTTATTTAACTGCATCCTATAATTTTTGACATATTGTGGGGTTTTTTTTTCTTTAGTTCAAAATATATTCTAATTTTCATTGTGATTTATACTTTCTCCCATGGGTTATTTAGAGTGTGTAGTTTAATTCCCAAGTATTTTAGGGTTTTCTAGAGGCCTTTCTGTTACTAATTTCTGCTTTTAATTCCCTAGGGTCAGAGAATTTATTTTGTAGGATTGCCATCCTCTTAAACTTTTTTGACATTTGTTTTATGGCCCAGAATTTAGTCCATCTTGATGAATTCCATGTGCACTTAAAAAAGAATGTATACTCTGCTGTTGTTGGATATAACGTTCTCATTGGTCAAGTTGGCCAACTATTTCTCCCTTCAGCTCTTGTCACGTTTTGCCTCATGTATTTTGAAGCTCTGTATTAGGTGCACATATATTTACGATTATTTTCTCTTGATAAATTGCCTCCTTTATCATCATATATTGTCCATTTTTATTCCTGGTAATAATCCTTGTTCTGAAATCCTACTTAGTCTAATGTAAATACGGCCACTCCAGCTTTCTTTTGATTAGTGCTTGCATGGTATGTATTCATCCTTTTACTTTTCCTTTATTTTTGTATTTATATTGAGAGGGGTCTACTTGTATCCAGCAAGCTGGACCTTGCTTTTTTAATTCAGTGTGACAGCCTATACTTGTAATTGGAGTGCTTAGATCATTTAAGTTTAATGTAATTATCAACATGGTATATTTGAAAGTTGTTAAGAGAGTAAATCATATGAGCCGTCCTCACAAGGAGAAAAACAATTTTGTGTGTATTTCTATATGGAATCATAAATGTTAACTAAACTTGTTGTGGTAATCATTTCACAATACATGTAAGTCAAGGCATCATGCTGTACACCTTAAACTGACACAGCACTGTAGATTATTTACCAATACAACTGTAAAAAAAAAAAAGAAATGAAAAAATATCAGTGTGGTTAGATGTAAATATACCATCTTGCATTTGTTTTACAATTATCCCATATAGACTTTGTTCCTTTCCTCCTATCTTATTTTGGATTGGATTTTTTTAATATTCCATTTTATCTTCAGTCTTGGCTCATTAACTACATCTCTGTTTTCATAGTTTTCATCTTCCTTTTTATCATTGTCACTCTTTTAGCTGTACCTCTCAGGCTCACCATATACAACCTCAATTTATCTCAGCCCATTTTCAGACAACATTGTACAACTTCACCTATGAACCTGCCAACAGCACACATCCACTCTGCACCGCCAACCTTTTGTGCCTTGTTGTAACACATTTCACTCCTACGTGTTATAAACCCCGTGGTACATTGCTATTAATTTTGCTTTAAGCACTTTTTAAATGAGAAAAATGGGTTTTATATCTACCCACATATTTATGATTCCTGATACTCTTTAGTCTTTACATAAATCTGATAGAAATTTCCTTCTGCCTGAAGACATTCTGCTATCGTATCTTCGAGTTCAGGCCCACAGAGAATGAATTCTCTCAGATACTGATGATCTGAAAAAAGTCTTCACCTCGCCTTCATTCTTGAAAGATATTTTTGATGGACCTAGGCTTTTAAATTCCAAGAATTAAAAAAAAAATACTTGAAGAGTTTGTTCTATTATTGTATTAGTTTGCTAGGGCTATCATACAGCTTACCACAGCCTGGGTGCCTTAAGCAACAGCATTTTGTTTGCTCACAGTCTGGAGGCTGGAGGTCCAAGATCAAGGTGCCGCAGGGTTGGTTTCTTCTGAGGCCTTGCTCCTTGGCTTGCGATGGCCACCTGCACCCTGTGTCCTCAAGGTCTTCCCTCTGCACATGTTTATGTCCTTATCTCCTCCTCTTATAAGGACATGTGTCATATTGGATGAAGCCATATGACCTCATTTTAACTTAATTACCTCTTTAAAGACTCATCTCCAAATACAGTCACATTCTAAGGTGCTGGGGATTTGGACTTCAACATATGAATCTGGGGGTATACATTCAGCCCATAACAATTATTTCCTTACCTTCGATCTTCTGTATGTAATCTCTTTTTCCTCTAGCTGCTTTTAAGATTTTCTCTTTATCATTGTTTTTCAGCAATTTGGTTGGAATGTGTCTTGGTTTTTTGTCTTTTCTTTTCTTTTTTTTTTTCTCTCTGTTTACCCTTCTTGGAGCTTGTTGAGATTTTTAAATCGAACGTTAATACTTTTTATAAAAATTTCAAATACGCCAGGCATTATTTCTTCAGTATTTTTCTGCTCCCTCATCCCCTATACATTCTCCTCTCCTTCTCAAAGTTCACATATGCTAAAGCATTTTGTCTTATTCCCCAGGTCACAGATGGTTTCCTCATCCTTTCAGTCCTTTTCAGTGTGTACTTAACTTACCTTTAAATAGTCCCTATGGCTTTGTTTTCAACCCCTCTGCTTTCCGCTAGCAAATATTTTATTTCCTCGCTCGCTATCTGTGACCACTCGGCACCCCACACCCCTAAAGTGAGGACTTCCCTCTTACTATGCATCTTGGAGACCATATTAGAATGTCAATCCGTACAAAGGAAGATTGGATTTATTTTCTTTTCACTTCATTGCACTCAGTCCAACAAGGATTGAATTGTTGAGTCCACCCAGACAGCCCACAAAGAGGGTGGGGTGTTAAAACAAAAAAAGAAGCAAAAGCAAAGAATGCCAAAGGCTGGCATGTTTCAACCGTCCTCACCCATCCCCTCAGATGCTCTAAAGATGAAACCAAGGAACAAAAGGAGCATCTGGCACCTGATGACTGGGAGCCGAATTCAGGAACATCCTATCAATTACGCAAAGGACAAATTCAGGAAATAAAGAACTGGAGACTTGGAGTAAATGTTTCATTATTGGTCATGATGATCAAAAGATGATGGTTAAAACACACGCGCACACGCGCGCGCGCACACACACACACACTCGGACTGCATCCCACTGCCGCAGGGCCCCCGAACCCCGGCTGGGGTATCGCACCACGTCCTGCAGCCCACGCTCCACCCAAGACGGCCCTTCATGGGAATTCTACTGCCTGTTTTTAACTTCCCTCAAGGCGGTGCCCGGATGCTCACTGTGAAGAAAAGCCGAGGACTTGACCTGGGCTGGGTTGCAATGTCTGTGAGTCCTTCTCCATCCATCTCCCTTTCCTAACCTCTCTCCTTGTCTCCCCTCTCCCACCCCATCGTTGTTCCCCTGAAACAAATAGGATGGCTTCACTGGTCAATTCTTTACAAGTACAAACACCGAAAGCAGAGGAAACGCCCCTGGCCACCCCCCTCCCCCCAAACCCCAGTGCTGGGAGAGCAGCCAGCGGCGGGCCAGGCTGCTTCGGGAACTGCGGAGCTGCTGGAGTTGTCCGGCCGTTCTGGAAACTTCTTTGCCTCTGGGCTTTACCTGGAGGCCTCTTCCTTCAGCTCCTTGTTTTTCCGAACCTCCTCCGCGTGCTTGTCCTGGGAGGAGAGGGAGGGGAAAGGGCAGGTCACACCAGCTTCCCGAGGATAAAGGGAGACCGAGGGGCAGGAGAGCCGAAGGCAAGAGTGGCCACCACTGGAAGTGAAGAGCAGGGTCTGCAGAGGCGTCCTGAGAAGGGGAGGAAGGTGGCAGGTGAGCCTGGCAGGAGGCAGGTGTGGCCCAAGGGAGCGGGTTGACTGGGGCCAGCCTCCCTGCGGGACCCACCTGGCAGGGACCACCCGCCTCTGCCGCCCTCACCTGGCGGCCTGGGGGTTGCACATGACACTGCTTGACTTAATGTAAGCTCAGGACAGCTTGTGCCGGAACAGACAAGCTTCACTGCAGGCGGCCCCTCCACACAGGCGGCTGGTCTGCCCTTGTGTGGCTGGTCCACCTCCTTATCGAGAGTTGTCTTAAACCCCTTGATGAAAGATGAGGGCTTGTAAAGTATAGATCGACTGAAGACTTTTTAGAAATGTCCAGCTCCACAAAGTGGCCTTTCTTCCAAGTGTGGTAAGAGAATCCTCTTTTATTTCCCAGAATCATCAAACCAAAAGATGGGATCCGACTTCAAAGGCCCATCAGCTGTGTGACCTTGACCCGCTCACTTCACTGATCAGGCTCAGTTCTCTGATCTTTAAGGTAGGGGGCAGGTATAGCTCAGTGGTAGAGTGCCTGCTTAGCATGCACAAGGTCCTAAGTTCAGTCCCCAGTACCTCCATCAAAAAACAAATAAAGAGAGGATCAAAAATGGAAAACTCTTTGACCTCTAGAGTTCTGTGATTTTGGTGTTCACTTCAAGGGCTTATCTCAGTCTGCCTTACATCCCTGCTCATCGCGAGTACATCTGGGTCCTCTGTCGGACCCTGGCTTCCTTGCAGGGAGGGAGCACACCTTTTCTCTTTATATATCCCAGTTCCTCAGATGAGACCTTGCACATAATAGGTGCTCAGTAAATTCTGTCTCTGCCAGAGGCTGGCATCCATCAGGATATTATCACATCCTGGTATCAAGAATCCATTTGGAGGAAGCCCACGGAGGCAGTCCAGGTGCCCAGGGTATACCTTAAACTAAAGACCTGTCCCTAGAGAGGCCCTAGAACTTTCCTTGGCCCTCAGGAAATTGTGGGGGATGGTACTTCTTGGATAGTGGTTCTCAGCCTTGCCAAACATCAGCATGACCTGAGAAGCTGGTTAGCCTGAGGTCCTCAGACTCCATCCCTAGAGTGCCAGGACTGGTAGGTCTGTGGTCAGGTCCAAGTACCTGTAGTTTTAAACTTTGTATTCGATGAGTCTGGTGTAGATGGTCAGTGACTCACACAAATACTGACATGGAGGTGTTACTAAAGGTGACCCTGGCCGGGGGCAAGGCAGAAACCACACACTTCTCTGTCATCCCACTTTCTGCCTTCATCAGTGGGCAAAGGTGAAGGGGGGATCAGGATCCTACAGGAGTGATGCCCACCCCGGTATCTTCCCTGAAGCCTTGCTTCTTTGAGGCTTATCTCACCTCCAAAGCTCTTACTCCAGACCGTGGGCCTTCCCAGTCTCTCCAGCTAGAAATCTGCCTCTGTCCCCAGGTCCACTGGGCAGAACCCTGGGTTTCTGGACTCCCTTTCCTTGGCCTCCAGTGGCCCCTCTGACAAAGGGCCAGCAGGACGATTGTGGGCTGGTCTCCCTGAAACAAGCACTGAAAGCACCTGGACCCACGTCCAAAGAACTGGGTCACTGTCCCAGCTCTACTGCTTAGTGGCTGTGTGACCCTGGGCAAGTCATTTGACCTTCTCCAACATGGTTTCCTCGTCAGTAAAACAAGGATAGCATTTGTCCTGCTTCCTCATGGACTTCTAGTGAAAATAGGCATGTGGAGACATAAAAGCACTTTGCAGTCCTTCAAATCCCATATCATGGCTCTGGACTCAATATTTCTCTTGGGTTTTAGCCAGGACCCATCCTACTCCAATCCCAGATGTTTTTCCTGCAAGAGTTTGCTCCTGGCTATCCCTTACTAACTGGCAAAGCCTGAAATCAGACCCAGAACACTTCCCTCCCGTCTGATACTTGATGGAGACGTTGCTGTCCCTAGAAGGATGGAGACGAGGAGTGGAGGGGCTGCCACATGCTGGCCAGCTACAGGGCCTACGGAACATCTAGATCCCCTGCAAAGAAACCAGATCTTTCTAGTAGCTTTGCCAAGGGCCTGAGACACTAGGTGGATGGGCAGGAAGGAGCGGGGACCACGCTGCTCACCATGGGACGAGGCCACCGATCGGGTCCTGGGAGTCACCGCGCAGCAGGCGGCGCCTGGAAATAAAACACAGAGCTGGAGCTCTCCCAGGAGCTGCAGGAGAAACTGGGGCAGCCATGAGACTCGGGAAATGAGGCCAGCGTGTTCTCAGCAGAACAGGCTGTTGTTATTCTGCTGACACGTGGGACTAACCTCAGTCCCTCATGTTTCTCATATTTAGGTGACACCATTTGGTTTATTGACAAAAGGCAGAGTATTCGAAAGACCAGTGACTCACTCTGTCCATATCAAGAGGTTTGGAGAGAATCGTGTTTCTGGCTCAGTGGGCAACTCAGCCCATCATGCCCTTGGCTTAGAGCCAGGAGCTCAAGTCAGCATCTTTCGGTAAACCAAATCGGTCCATTCAAGGATGAAGCCGAGAATGTACAACTGCGTGCTCGCCCCTACTCCCCTGCATTAGGCAGGCTTCCTCTACAAGATAAGAGGTCTCGTCTCCCTCCATCATCCTTTTACGTCCCCCAGGGAATTCAGCTCAGTTCATGTTTCTTGCCTATGACTTTCCAGATCCCTTGGAACTCTCTGAGGATCTAGCCTAACAGAAATACTGCCACTCCTGCCTGAGGCTGCTCGCTCCCTGAAATGATACGCATGCCCATTATACTTGCCGTGGAAGGAAGAGCGTGTCCCGGAGCCTCCTCCCCGGTCCCAGACCGCTTACCTTCTCTTGCAGCCGTTCCAACATGGCAGCAAGGTGGGCCTCCCTGTTCTCCTTATTGGATTCCATCTTCTGGGCCAGCTTCTCCTTGGCCATCTTGATGAAGTTGTTGTTTTCCTCGATGGCTTTCTGGATCACCTCCCGCTCATGTTCCCGCTTCTCTGCCAGGTGCTTCAGGAGCTCGGCTTCCTGATACTAGGGGAGCACGAAGGGACAGAGAGGCCCTTGAATGTGGGCGTGCCCGGGTGTACTTTTACCATCATGACGTGAGAGCTCCACACCCAGAACACACGCTTCCTTGAGCCTGGTTCCTGGCCCGTTGGTCGGAAGCAAGGACAATCCCTGGATTCTCCCACTGTACCCTCCGTCCTCTTTTTCTCATTGCCATCATTCATTCACTCATTCATTCATTCTTAATTCATTCATTCACAAATACTAAGTGACCAGACTCTATGTACCAGGCACTATTCTTGCAACTTGGAGGGCAAAAATGTCTAGTAGAGATAAGGCATAGATAAATAACTCTAACCAAAGCTAGCGTGTGTCGTGCCTTGAGAGGGAGAAAAGACATGCTGTAGGAACTCCAGGGTGATCATTTTCTGCTTCAAAGATGAAGAAAAGCTTACACAGAAATGGCATAAGAGCTGGGCTGTGAGAATCAATAGAAAGCATGGAAGGCACGCCGAGAGGTGAAGGTATACCACAGCATGACCTTCTCCCCGCTCCCCCCGTCAGGGACCCCTTTCCTCGGTGGTCTAGCCTTTCCCTAAATCCTTAGTGTTTGTCAGTGTCTTACCTCGTCACTGTACATATAAAGTCGCCTCTTAGAGGTGTGTCACACAGTGCCTCATCCTCCTAACCGAACTGTAAGCACCTAGAAATTTGGGGCTTTTATTCCTTTGTTGCCCTCAGTGGTGCCTCATTCTCTGCCCTGCATCTGGGAGGTGCTACCTGAATATCTGAGGTTGGTGGCGACCTGACCCCAGCTCAGAGCCACCACCTGTCTTCTCCAACCCCTGCCCCCTCACACTCAGAGGTAGGAAAGAAAGGACGGCATTTACCTTCCTTCTCTCCTCGGCTGCTTCCAGTTTCTTCTGGATTTCCTCCAGCGATGGGTCTCGCCTCCTGGGTAGGGAGGCATTGAACTCGGGCACCCCATCAAAGGAGGGTGGCTTCAGGATGACTTCAAAGGACTGGCCCGAGGTGCATTTGTTCAGCTCGATGACTTCCATGTCAGAAATGACACACCAGTTCAGGTCCACTGTGTCTGCTGCAGAGGGCAGGAGAGGGGCTGCTCAATCCCCGAAGACCCTGTGGGCCCCCATGAAGCATGCACACATGCGTACATCTGTGGGAAGTCTGGGGTCCCCAAGGCAAACCAATGCTAGGGTTCTGGGTCTGTCCTGAACATGGCACCGAAGGTCACTGGGCTTAGATGGGGCTGAAGGTGTTGGCAGCCACGGTAAGGTCTCAGACTTTAAGAGCAGGGAGCCCAGGGTATGGGATTCCTAATAATGACTGTAGCAACTGCTTTTGCTTTTGCTTTTGCCACAAGGTTCCTCCCAGTGTCGAGCTCTTGTTCAAATTGGCCACAGTGATGCATTTACTCGCCACCCACCGCCCGTCCACTCCTGGACCCCTGCCCGTCTGATGGCTCAGCCTGTGGACACCTCTCCCCTGCTCCCTCCTACCCTGCTCTCTTCTTTCTCTCCAGTCAGCACTGTCTTTCCGCTGGCTTTCATCTTTCCTCCTACACTGTCTCCCACACCAGCCTAAACAGAAGAAACAATCTCAGGTAACCCGAGCACTCTCATCTCTCATTTCCAGACCAAACCCGTCCTTTCCTTTTAAGCCCCAGGAAATTAAGAGGTGACCTGTTCCCCGACTCCCCACCCCAAACACGATGTGGCCATTCAGAGTTCCCTGCCAGTATCCTGGGACCCTGAGCCTCCTTGGGTAGCCACAGGTGGAAGTCCTCTTCCCACCTCTGCACCCGCTTAGACCATTGTCGACCCTTCACTGAGAAGACCTTGAACCGGGGCATCTGGTGGTGTCCACCATGACTGTCCTGTCTCCTAATCTAGGCGTCCCCAAGGTCAAGCTCTCTGCCTACTTCACCTCTGCGTCCTGCAGTGCATCCGTTTGTTACACGAATGAACAAAAGCTGAGATCAAGTGCACTCTGCAGGGGGTCTGACTCAGACCCCCACCTGCTGTCTAGCCCCCCAGGCTGCAGCCCACGCCTGCCTTCGCTTGGTGCTTAGACCCTCAGAATCAGCAGCACTGGTTTTACTGGCTCTGGGGAAGAAAACATGGCATGGGGAGGAGATGTTTAGGAAACTGGGGTGGCGGAGCTGGGCTCATGGACACAAGCACGGGGAGCCCTCCTCCCTGACGCTGCCAACTGTGACCCTCACGTACCTTCATATTTATAGGATGACTTATTCAGGGGATCGGACAGGAAACAGGAACAGAACAAGGACACCAGCGGGAGCTCCTTCATCTTCTCTTTGTAGGCTGTGGGGACACCCGACAGGTGAAGGTGGCGACCCCCTTCTAGACCCAGAAGCCAGCATCCAGGTGACTCTGGGTGCATGAGGAGCCAGAGGTCTCTGGGCTCCACAGAGGTGCCCAGACCCCACGTTGGCTTGGGGTCCAGTCCCCGTTGCCCTGAGCGGCTCTGTTGAGGATCCCTGTGTGTGATTTGGACCCATCCTGTCCACCTTTGAGAACTGAGCCTTCCAGAGCACCCAGAGGACACTATCTTCTCCCCAGCACAGTCTCCCTTTTAGTACTGAATGCAAAATGCCGGCAGGTGCAGACCCCAAACACCAGTGCCCTCCCCCAGACTGGCACCTGGGACCTCTCCCTCTGTCTCCCAGCACGTGCCACAGATAATCCGCTCCCTTCGCTCCAGGACACAGGAAATCCACACTCCATTCTATTCAAAGTACTTGGCAGTGCTTCCCTGAGGATAAAGCAGCCCACTACCCTCCCCGTGGTCCTGCCCCTCCCTGGACAGCAAGGTCAGGCTGTGAGCCTCCCCTGACCTCCCCAGTGCCATGGTCAAAGCCAGCAGGGCTGGTGTCCATGAGGCCTGGAGGAGTCCCCTATCCTGCCTCTCTGTGTCTGGGGAGGATTTGGAAACCGGGGAGGTCACGCTGATGTGTTGAGTCCAGCACACCCTCTCCCAGACCCTGGCGTGTGCTCCTGCCAATACCCCCAACCCTGCCCTGAACTCTCCCCTCATTTCCTTTCCCAAATTAAAAACATGATTAACTGCAAAAACAATACATGGATATTGTGAAAACTTTTATATTTTTAAAAAAAGTTATAGGGGTAATTTTAGAAGGTAATTAGGTTTATTTATTTATTTTAAATGGGGGGGTGGACTGGGGATTGAACCCAGGACCTCGTGCATGCTAAGCATGTGCTCTACCACTGAGCTATACCCTCCTCCCTTGTAAAAACCTTTTTTTAAAACACACACACAGATGAATAAAAGGAATAAAAGCTCTGCTGTGATCCCACCTGCCGTCTAGAAATAACCTCTTTTAACCCTTAGGTGTATTTCCAGCCACCTTTTCTCTTTCCTGTGGGTATGGGAGTCCCTACATGTGTGCACAGAAATGCCCTCTGTGGCGGCACACACCACATCAACAATTTGATACCTACCAGCCAGGGTCATGTTTTCTGGAATGTGAGAGCTGAGTCCAAGTGAAAATCAGGGTAGGTCTGCCACCAGCTCAGGACACTGTCACGAATCCGAGAAACAGAGCATTTTAGCTGACAGGTTATTCACATGAGGAAGGTCTTTATACAACTGGTGGGTGGCGGGGAGTCTCAGGAGGTCCCTTACCTGCTCTCACTTCAAAGCCAACCTTCCCTTCCCCAAACATGGACACCCTGTCGTCCACATCACCCCGATCAAGTCCAGTTTCCATGCACTGATGAGAGTTTTCTAACTGGCTTCCCAAACTCAAGAGTACCAAACACAGGTTTCCACAAACTGAACGTATCAGTGGGTGTTCATCTGTCTCCCTGTGTGGCTCAGTGGCCTGGCCCAGAGTGCAGTTTAGGGTGAGAGACAAACCTTAAGTCAGAATCGACTGGGAAGTGTTTGCAAAATAACTGTGTCCCTGACGTTCCCCCTGCACCCACCCTGGCCCTTCCTGCTCAGACTGTTCTGGTAGAGACGGCAGGGAGGGCATTGCCGGGGGAACAGCGCCTGCAACAGTCAGGGTGAGAAAGCTTGGTGCCTGTGGGGTCTCAAGCTGGTTGGTGCTGGACCAGAAGGTGTGGAGGAGGTAAAACAGGAGAGGCAGGGAGAGAGCAGGCTGGGGAGTGCCTGGGGGACAGTAGGTGGCAGGGCGCTACTGAAAGCTACTATTGTGGAGTGAGGACTAGTCAGCGGCGAGCAGTCCTCATGGGAACCACTTGGTCCTTGGCCGCTGTGATGGTTAATTTCTGTGTCAACTTGACTAGGCTAAGGGACACTCGGATAGCTGGTAAGCATCATCCTTGGGTGTGGGGGTGTCTCTGGGAGAGATGAGCGTTTGAGTTGAGAGCCGGAGCAAAGAAAATGGCCTTTCCCGATGCAGTGGGCATCACCCAATCTGCTGAGGGCCGGACTAGAACAAAAAGGTGGAGAAGCTGAGATTTTTCTCTCTCTGCTTAAGCTGGGACATCAGTCCTCTCCTGCCCTCAGACATGGGAGCTCCTGATACTCCAGCCTTCAGACTTGGACCTGGATTCCACCACTGGCCTCCCTGGACCTCCAGCTGTAGACAGCTGATTTGGGGGACTTAGCCTCCATAACTGCATGAGTCAACCCTTCACAATAAATCTCTCTATGCATCCTATTGGTCTGTTTCTCTGGAGAACCCTGACTAATAAAATAAAAGCTTGGTGGTCGCTGTGCCAGCAGAGGGTGACATGAAGTCACAGCTTCACTGCCTGTAACCCCACAAGGCAGAGGGACTCTGGGACTAACTTAGAACCCCCTTCCTTCCTTACTGAGGTGTTTCCCCCCAGGGACCACTGTCTGTGCTGGCTGGGGAGCAGCAGGGCAGCCAAGGGGTGCAGTGGGCTCAGCTCTGGCTTTAGGGCTGGACCGGGGTGGAGTCACACACAGACTTCCTCTCTCTCGCTGCTGTCACTAGTCACTTGACACGTCCGACCTCGCTCTCCCCATCTTAATTCTGCAGAGTTGTTCAAATTAAACAAGAAAAGCATGTGTGAAGCATCCAGCAAAATGGAGTGCTGAATGAATATCAGTTTCCTTTTCTCAGCCTTTTCCATCGGGAGAGCGACCCGGTACCACACACACCTGCTTCTGAGTCATCACCAGCCCTGCAGGTAAGGACTGTCATCCCCACTTGCAGATGAGGATGCTCAGAGGGTTTGTGTGGCTTGCTCAGGGTCACGCAGCTAGAAAGGAAAAGAGCCAGGTCACTCGGCCTGAAAGGATTCTGTTCCCTGCAGCATCTCTGTGATCTCCTTGTGCTTTGGAGCCAGAGGCTCCTGCCACGCACCCCCTGATACAGCACAATGAGCCTCTCTCCTCCGAGTCAAGCTGGTCCTGGCACTGCCAGTGAGTCCCTGCACAGGGAGGTGGGCTGAGTGCCTGGATGCGACTCAGTCGACTCCTTGGTCCTGAGTCTCCATTCTACTCCATCTCCCACTCACAGCCAGGCTCTTGGGACGACTGGCAGAGTGAATGAGCCCTTGCCAGGAGAAGGTGTGACCTCAGACATTAACCTAGTTAATGGATCAGAAACGGGGGCCCAGATAGGAAAGAGGAGGCAGAGAAAGACACCCTGAGAAAGAAGGGGGTGGGGCTGGGCTTTTTCTGTAGGAGTAGGTCCGTGGAGTTGGGGACAATGCCCCTCAGTCTGAGCTGGGAATGATCATTAAGACCCTACACTTGTGGAGCACTTGACAGATTACAGTCTCTGTTCCCTACATTAGCCCAGTTGATCCTTGCAGGAGGCTGAGCTAGGCTGACAAGACAGGCATCACCAGCGTTGCTTTCAGATGAAGAACCTGTGGCTCAGAGATGTTAAGACTCTTGGCTAAGGTCACACAGCTAGCTGGTGGTAGAGCTGGTAGGATCCAGGTCTTCTGACTTATAAGCTCTTTCCTTGTGGCCAGGGGAGGGAATCAATGCTAACTGATGTTTCTTCCATGGTCCTGGGGACTCAGGGAAAGCCAGTCTGGCCTGAGGATATGATTTAATAAAAAATATATACCAAGTCCTTTCCACTTGTCAATGGAAGATATGCTAGGACTTTTCAGAGCAGGAGGAACCAGGTAGAGAACACAGGTCAGAGAGGCATGGAAGGAAGACGGGACAAGGAAGAGGAGACATCCTAGCGATGGGCACAGGTATGGGATTTGCAACTGAGAACTCTCAGTTTCACAGGGTTGGAATCTGCATCATTAAAATGTGTACTTATAGAGCATCTACTACGTGACAAATGCTTTCACTTTAATTTTCACCATAATCTTGTGATGTAGGAATTACTATCCCTGTTTTATAGAGGTGTGAACTGTGGCTCCAAGAGGCTAAGTGGCATTTCCAAGGTCACTCAGTATAGGCGGGAATGGCATCCCTCAATAATTTATGCCCACGTCCCAATCCCTGCAATTTGGTAATGTGATTTTATTTGGAAAGGGTCTTTGCAGATTTAATTAAGTTAAGGGTGTCAAGATGAGACCATTCTGTATTATCTGGGTGGCACCAAAGTCCAATGACAAGTGTCCTTATAAAAAACATACAGGGGAAAGATACACGGAGAAAAGAAGGCCATGTAAAGATGGAGGCAAGGGTTGGAGTGATGCTGCCACCAGCCAAGGCAAGCCTGGAGCACCGGAAGCTGGAAGAGGCAAGGAAGGATCCTCCCCTAGAGTCTTTGGAGGAGTGTGGCCTTGCTGACGCCTTCATTTTTGGACTTCTGGACACCTGAACTGTGAGCAAATGAATTCTTGTTGTTTGAAGCCACTGAGTCTGTGGTGATTTGTTATAGCAGCCACAGAAGACTGATACACTCAATAAGGGACAGAGTCTAGGTTCAAATCCATGATTCATTCACTGGATCTCAGCCAACCAGTGTCTATACACAGTCTGATTTTTTTCCTCCAGATAATCTATGTATGTGTACCTGCAGGTACATGGTACCCTTATAAGTCCTCATGCCAATAGTCACATCATTTCTAAAATGTCCTGCTTTGCACACAATCCCACACAACCAACAACTGTCCCTTCCATAATGCCAATATGCTCCTCCCTATGGACTAGAGATTCAGAGGTCACACTGAACTGGTGGCAGAGATGGGACCAAGCCTCTGGATTCCTGCCTTTTCCCTTCATACTGATCCCTTCTCTCCTCCCACACACCAGGAACAGCCCACATGGGGGCCACAGGGGTAGTCACTGGGGACAGGGATGCAGAAGGACTTCTTTTACAAGACCAGCAATGACGACCTGTGCCCCCAGGCTTTCTATAATGTAGCTGATGGCCAGGGGTGACAGAAGAGCACCCAGCTACGGATGCCACGTGGCTGTTTACTAGGTGCACGCCTGACCTCCCAAGGCATCTCTGACCACCCACGTCGCCCAGGAGAGCAAGCATTTTATTTGTCACTGCAGGCACTGCCCAGATATTGCCATCGGGATGTGCCAAAACCCACGTGGACTATTTTTGACAGAAAAGAAGCTAATGCACATCCAAATGGTTTGAATAGAGTGGTCCCTAGCAAGGGCGTTCAGAGACAGCATAGGAGCCCTGGCACAGAATCAGGGCATGGAAGCACTGAGTTCTGACCCGGGTCCTTTAACCACAAGCAGCACTTTAGTTCATGCCAATTATCAGTCTTTTATTAAAAGTCCTGTTGAAGTTACAACATTCATCTGCAATGAGCTGCATGAGCTCTCTAAACGTCATGGAATCATATCATGTCTGTGCGGTAACCCTGGTGATTTCATACTAATCAGAAGGCTCTGATTGGCAGCCAAGTGTCTTATTTGGTTGTTTTTTTTCCAAAGGAGATAAATTATTTTTTCATGATGTGGTTTTCATTCTTCCTCCAGCATTTATTGAATATTTAATTCTGTGCCAAGCCCTCAGCTAGGTCCTAGAATAACCACAAGGGTTTTCCAATAGTGAAAAAATAAAATGGGTCCCTTGGGTGGGAATTTGGAGCTTCTGGAAATTTCTGCTAGCCTTTGGCAGTTCTCCAGCAGTAATGAGGACCGTGTTATAAAGAGAGAAAGAGTAGATATTAGAGCACAGCCAAAAGGGGACTGTTGGAGTCACAGATAGACCTTAAGCAAAGCAGAATGTAGTTGTGCCTTCCTATCCATGGGAGATGGGTTCCAGGACCCCCACGGATACCAAAATCCACGGTGCTCAAGTCCCTTATGTTAAAAGCTGTGAGGCAGTCTGCCCTCCATGTCCTTGAGTGCACATCCCGCAGATCCTGAGGGCTGGCTGTCGTGTGACCTCAACTGATTTTGGGGAACTGGCATTTGTCTGATCACACCTGTCCTGAGGTTTGCATCCTAGGGGAAGCGATGGTGGGAGCCCTGGTCAAGAGAAACTTCCAGACGGTAGCTCACAGGCTGAGACATGCAGCTTCGTTTCCTTGCAATGGTGCTTCTAGGAAATAAGGAGGTGTCACCTGTTGGCAAAGGCAGAGCTCGGGTGGCCTGAGTCTGAAAGCCGCTCCTAGTTGTAACAACCACACTGAGAGGCAAGCCAGGGGAGAAAAGTTAAGTCTAGAAAACTGACAGCCCCGGATAATCCACAGTGATGGCACTTTCTGGCCTGATTTTATCTTCCATTCAGTATAGATGGAAGAATCAACATTAGAAGTAAAAAGTCAGAGGCATGGACTTCCCCGTAGGGGCATAGGACAGGGTGCAAGGGGTCGGGACTCAGTATTGTGTGAGGTCCTGGGGTCAAAGCACTTGAAGTACCAGCACATAGAACAATAATCTTGTAATCTTACTCTTGGTCACAACAGGAATATTCTGTAGTGCTTCACAGTTTACCAGGTACTTTCAAAGGCATATATATACATATATGCATTTTATCTGTAATGTTTTAATTACAAATACATTAACATCATATTTCAGAACATCTACGTGACAGAGAAAAGGAAACAAACCCTTGTCATCTTGCTACTTTTTGCTACTGGCATTTCCTTCTAGTTTTTGTCTATGCCTATTATTTTTTACATAATTGTGACCTGTGAATCATTTCATTCTCTCCAAATCTTATCAAATAGATACTATTATACCCATTTTTCAGATGATCAGTTTAGGCAACTTGATTTGCCTAAAGTCATATAAGTAAAAAATGATAAAGATGGTATTTAAATCAAAGTCTTCTTATCAAAGTTCCATGGTACTTCCTCATACCCAAGGCCAAGTGGAAAAGTAAGCAAGATGATTGATTGATTGCCTAGGGCATGTGGTTGAAGGACACGTAAAGGCTCACCTGCCCCAAATCTGCCTCCCAACCACGGGTGGCCCAGTCTCACCACTAAACCTTCTTTTGCATCAAGGATTGCCTGAGAAAGTCCCTGTTAAAATATACACACAGGACCTACAAGTGTAATAAATTAGATCATTTTCATATCATCAGAGAACAAGCAATAGATCTGCAAACATTTCCAGGGGTCAAATTCTCTGCTCATAAATGGCAAGAGCCATGGAAATCTTTAGCGTTTCTGTTTCACACCCTTTTTCAGATGAGGAGACAGAGGGTCCAGGAGGTCCAGTGTCTTTCCCAAGATTAAGCTGGAGGAGCAGAACCTGGTTTCTGGCCCCACATTTAGCTACATTAAAGGGAGTCTCTTCTCTTTTGCAATATCACTCTTATTTCCTTGATCTTTCACTCTTCTCCAACACTTGGTAAGTTTTACATTTCGTTTTTATTTTTAAGTTAAAATCATTTATATCTACAAGCATGCCTCAGAGACATCGTGGGTTCAATTCTAGACCACCACAATAAAGCAAGTCACGTGAATCTTTTGGTTTCTCAGTGAATATAAAAGTTGTAGACTTATAATCTATTAAGTGTTCAATAGCATTATGTCTAAAAAATGCACATGCCATAATTAAAATATTTATTATAAAAATGATAATTACCCATCATCTGTCAACACAGGGTTGCCACAAACCTTCAGTTTGTAAAAAACGTGGCATCTGTGAAATGCAATAAAACGAGGTATGCGTGTATGTTTCATTATATGAAGAATGAAACAGTATCTAATGGTTGTCTTTCTGTGGGGTAAGAGGTTCAGCATACTTTTACTTTCTCTCCCTACAAACCTGATTTTATCACAATGACTTAGATTTTCAGTTCTGGATTACCATTATTGTTTTCTTGCTTATATTATTCATTCAGCAAACATTTACTGAGAACCTGATATATGCAAGGCAAGGTACTAAGAAGAAATACAATAATTGAATTTAATAGGCCTATTCCTTGGCCTCAAGATGTTTGACATTCACACTCAGCTTTTTAAACGTGTTGATTATAATTAGATGATGACTCTAAATTCTAGTGTTTTCTTTCTTGGTGATCATTATCAATACCATATTTATTTTCCTTTAATTTAACAAAAAATTGATGAGTTAGATTACTTCTGGAGTAATTTTTTTCCCCAGGAAAGGTTCATGATATCCTGTTGAGTCCTTGCATATCTGGTTTGGTGGCAGGTGCGTGAAACAGACAGACCTGTCCCGGCATCAATAGTCCAATTGTGTTTGTGCCGTCAGCAGACAGAGCCTGTCCACCTGTTTCCACATACTCAGACTGAACCTTGCTCCCTACCTGGTCTGGAGTTCTGGGTACTGACATCCAAATGATCCACTGGAACTCTGCCCCCTGCCCATCCCCTCCTCCACTGGATCTTTCACTCCTGAGTATGCGCTCAGCTCCTGTCTCTGGATTCACATTCACCGCTTTGTCCTCTGAACTCCCGGGTTCCCTGTGCCCAGTCATAAATTAGGTCAACCACCCCGGACTCCTGCTCCTTCCGATCTCGTTCTGTCCTCCTGCCTCCCCCAATCCATCGTTGGCATCAGGACTCTAAGAGAATAGACACATGGTGATGAGTTTGAACTGATGGAAAAGCGAACTTTGCTGGGGAAGCAGAACAGGTGTGCTAAGGGAAGACAGGGGTAGTGTACCTGTATCTCTGTGTCTTCCTGTCTTCCACATGGGACTAAAAATGTAAAACCTGAAAAATGCTTCTTAAAATGTCAGGGGAGATTTTTTTTTTTCGGTCCTTACTCTTCCCCAAAGAAACACAGAAGAATAAACCTTTTTCCAAGACTAACACATCTCTAAACATGGCAAATTCTAATTTAATAAGCAAATAAATTAAATTATACATGATACATGTTCATTTCCCAAGTCAGAAAAGAAAGAGGGGGGTGGTGGGTAGTGGGGAAGGAGAGAGCTTGGTTCCCTAGAGGCCATTATAAAAATTACATTTTGCAGGTTTTAGAATTTTCCCCCAAATTTCTATCCTCCTCTCCACCAAAAAATGTCTCATCTGTATCTACCTATGATTTCAAAATCTCTAGGAATTCTGTATTTCCAAATGATAGTCTCCAGGTAGGTAGGAAATAATATAAAGATATCAAGGGGGTCTGGAGAAAGGATCTTAGAATTTTAGGAAAAATTAAGCCTTTCTTTGGTTATGATCTTGACTTTTTAAATACCCAATTATTTAAAATCAAGAACACAAAAATCTGAATTTTCCCCTTCTGGACGGTTGGTTTAATAGACACTCGCCTCTCTCTTTAGCTCTCTCTTACCTTCCTTCTTTGCTGTGTCCCTCTTTCCTGTCTTACTCTCTGGGTCTCAGTTTATCAGTCTTTATTGCTCTATTTTAAATCTTGCCAGGCAGCCTGCTTCTCCCCCACAGGGCAAATGTGGTTAAAAGTGGCTTAGTTGGATGAGAAAAGGCAGCCAACCTTGCTTGGCCCCAGGACTTCTATTATTGAGCCAAAATGAAACCCAAATATTAAGCAAGAAATGCAAGACACTCACTCCTGCTACCCCACCACCAACAGTATGTCTGTTCAACACTCTGCTCAGGAGACACAATATTAGATCAGACTTCTCTGTCTTTGATGGGTCCTTTAGAACAAAGGTCCTTTAGAACATCTCCCTAAAGAGATGTAGTTTTCCATTTAAAACAACACTTGGATTTGGGGCATATATTTTATACCTGGAACACTTATTAACAAAGCAGTTCTCTTTGTCCAGAAGTTCACAGTCTGTGACATGGATGGACCTCGAAGATAATCTGCTAAGTGAAATAAGCCAGTCACAAAAAGACAAATACTGTGTGACTCCACTTAGATGAGGCATCTAGAGTGGTCAGACTCATAGAAACAAAAGTAGAACGGGGGTTGCCAGGGGCTGGAGGGTGGGAAGAACGGGGAGTGATTGTTTAGTGGGAATAGATTTCAGATTTTCAGTTTGGGAAAACGAAAAACTTCTGGAGATGGATGACGGCGATGGTAGTGCAACAATGTGAATTTACTTAATATCACTGAACTCTACACTTTAAAATGGTTAAAAAATTTCATGTTATATGTATTTTACCATGAGGAAAACTACTTTTAAATTATAAATGAAGTTCACAGGCTAGTAAGAGCTATCCATAGGCTTATGGTCTTATGGTTAGAAAACGTAATTAGAGGTCACTTAGCCCAAAGTTTATCAATCCTTTTACTTACTGGAACCGACAATAAAGAATGACATTTTATATCGTGATCCAGTATGCATTTGTCATGATACTGACATGTGTATGTATATACATACATACACACATGCATATACCTAGACATACATACACACATATAAAACTGAAATATAAACATAAATATATAGATATAGTCATATTTATACATATAACAATATAAAATATATTTATAAATATATATTCATATTTAACATGAATAAAAATATATAAGTAAAAAATAGCATAGGAAACATTATTTGCTATACTATATAGAACGCATTTTGACTTTTTTCTGCTCTATTTTATCTCATTTTATTAAAAAAATACCAGTGACAACCCACAAAATTCATTTCACAATCCACTAATAGGTCTCAATCTGCAGTTTGAAAACCACTAATCTAGACCAGTCTCCAACACGGTGCAGAAATCTCCTCTATAGCTACCCTACTGGGTGGTCATCCAACTTCTGCTTGGATGCCATCAGTGGTGGGGAACTCACTCCCTACAGTGCTCTGTGGTGGATCCATCCAGCAGTTAAATATCCTTGCCCACTCCTAACCTGCTCCAGGGGTGGCCTGGGTGGAGCTGGGGATCCCAAAAGGGCTGGCACCTGCTAACAGGTGCTTCAGGACTGGTGATGAGAAGTGGGCTTCAAGGAGGGGTGGAAGCATAGTTCCCAGTAGCCAGGCGGGGGAGTGGGGCGAGCTGAGGAGAGGGGGTCTGGCTGGCCCTGAGGGGTGGGGCAGGGTCTCCGGACGACCCTAGCTTCACTCTGTGAAGCCACTGATCACACCTTTCCCCAGCTCGCTCCAGCATGACCATTATTTCCTCATCTGAAGGATGATCTCATCCCCCTGGCACCCCAACTCTCCGCCTCTGGGAGATGTGTCCTCCCCCTCCAGGGGGCCGCAGCCTCAGTGGAGACAGATTCCCCATGTTCCCTCTCAACCTCCCACCCACCCCGCAGGACTCCAGCAGGCCACCTCTGGCCATCCCTGCCTACACTTCTCTTGGTCTTGAGACACAGGGGTATCCCTGCCCTGGGTATCTGGACACGTGCAGCCTGAATATTTCCAAGCCGCCCAAGGGGATCCCAGGGACCTGCCCTTTTCAGGACAATGCGATTCCTCCACACCTGACTGTGTCTTCCTGAGAAGAATAAGACAAAGACAGCACCACCGCGTGGGGACAGAGCTGACCACTGGCTGTCAGATCCCGGGGTCCCGGGGAAGAGGCGAGGACAGTGCCTAGACTTCTGGTGAGTGCGGTGGGCTGAGCGTGGAGGGGTCTGGCTGGGCCACAGACAGGGACCAGGGTGTGGCAGTTATGGGTCCCCGCAGTTTGCAGCTTTACAGCCATACAGCCAGCCAGCCCTGCCCAGGTAGGACCAGGCTGACCTCAGGGCGGGGCGGGGCGAGGAAGAGGCAGTGATCTCATTGTCCTTAGCACCAAGAGAAAAAAAAGTAACCCAGTGCAGACAGGGGAGAAAGCAAAGGATGCTGTGAACGGGAAAGGGAGACAGAGCAGCTGTGGCTGAGAAAGGAAATGGAAAACACAGGGCAGCGACTAGCTTGAAAGGGCTCTGGGGGTCAGCGCCACTCCAGGGGAAGCCGGACTTTGAACAATACCTTTCTCCCTCAGCAACAAGATATTTTTATGCAGAAAGAACTCACTGTGACATCAGACCTGAGAGAAACTCTGGCAGTTCCCGCCCGTCCTCTGTCTCCTGAGCTCCAGAAAAGAAGAAATACCTTGAGCCCACCTTCAGCCCTCTGCCAAGCACCATCCTTTTCGCCTCGCCCCAGTTTACCCTAGGATTTGACAAAGTTTAATTGATTGAGTGAAACCAAAAGGCAACACAATAGGTGCCAGAACCCTCGCTTTTCTTCCCTGCAGCTGCTGGTTTGTGTTTTGTTGTGTTTTGTATTTCCCCTTTTGTCTGAAAAGCCTCGAATAATTTGCATTCCATTTCTACTTACCTGCAGTCTGGTTAGAAGCGAGCTGCTCCCTTCTTCACTCCCTCAATTAGTGGTACCCTGGGCTTCTCTCCACATCAGCACCACTGCTCAGCTCTCGTCATGACATCACCTCCGAGCTCCGTGATTGGCCAACAGCGGGTTGCTTGGCAATTGGACAGTCTCCTCTGGCGGAGCAAGGATTGCCAGAGTGAGTAACTCTTAGCAGGCCGGGGAGTAGAAGATGATGTCAGACAAATAGCTTGCTGTCCGTGCTGCCTCTGGAGCTCGGGAGCTGGAGGGTGGGGACGAAGAAAGGAAGAGGGAGTGGTACGAGAAGGCGGAGGCGAGGGCCCTACTTGCAAGCTGCGCTGCCCAGCGAAGAGAGAGCACCTGGACGGGGGGATGATGAATGATTGCCAGCATCTGTAGCTCTTCCAGACCTGGGGGTGGGAGAATATGGAATCTAGAGGAGAAATCAGAAAGAACAGATGATCCCTAAAAATAGCTCCCCGGAGGGCTTGGTGCCTGTTTTCAGCTCTGTCAGAAGGGCTGGTGGGTTTGAACAGTGAGTCAGAAGAGGAGGGGCTGCAGGCATCCCAGCCCGCAGAGCTGGTGAGGGCGCGGCACAGGGGTCCAAGGAGGGCAGAGCTTTCTCTCCATCTGGCTGGGGTGTGGGCCACGTGGCCAGTGCTGGTGGGTCCTCACAGCTCCCCAAACCACCTGGGCCTCCCAGAGGGAGGGAGACTGTGACTGAAGCTGAGGGTCACCACCAACCCAGTGACTCCTAAATAAGGTGGAACTGTACAGTGGGGTGATGGGTCATCTGTGGTGGCTTCTCTGGTTCCTCCGCGAACCAGAGCAAGGAGCCGGACACAGCCTTCTCAGCCTGCCCACCCTCAGCCAGTTGACTGGAGATGGCAAAGCCAGGCAGCTAGGGGTGTGCAGGCCTGTGGAGCCCTCCAGCACGCTGCTCCCCAGCAAAGCCTCCCAGGGCGGGCCCTCCATCCCCACACCCCCATGGCAGGTACAGACCAATCCACCACCCAGCCTCGCCTCACCCCCCTTTTTTTGGGGGGACTGGATTTTTGTTATAAAATATATATATTTTGTGATAAAATATATATAACATCAGATTTACCATTTTGACCATTTTTAAGTGGACAGTTTGGTGGCATTAAGTTCCTTCCCAATTTTGTGCTACCATCACCATCCCCATCTCTAGAATTTTTTACCTTCCCAAACCGAAACTCTGTCTCTGTTAAACAATAGCACCCTTTTCCCTCTCCCCACAAACCCCAGTAACCTCCAATCTATTTTTTGTCTCAACGAGTTTGCCTGTTCTAGCAAACTCATTACCGCATGTATTACCTCGTGCAGGTGGAATCATACACTCTTGTCCTTCAGTCTCTGGCTGACTGCACTTAACATAATGTCCTCAAGGGCCGTCCACATGGTAGCCTGTGTCTGAATTCCATCGCTTCTCCCTTTTAAAGGAGGGTTTGTTCAACCCCCATCAATCTTATGGACCCTGACTTTCTACCACCACAGCCCTGCTAACTGAGAATCCACGTAATGAGAAAAAGTTACCTTGAATTCAGCCCATGGTTGGAAATTAGTGTTTCTGACTACAAAAGCACCAACTAGCCTTCATCTGCACGTCAAAGTGACCGCACGTGTAAGACATGGTGTGCTCATCCCACAGGTGGGCTGCGGAAAAGGCAGTTCTCAGGCCCTGGCACTGTTCCCCGGGCTGCACCCCACAGCTGGGACCCGCTGGTCGGCATCTCACCTCCATGGCCCTGTGCTGTTCTCCAGGGGGTCCCATGTGGATGTATGTCTCCAAACCCCCCACTTACGTCAGGAGGGGAGAGCACTCAAGAGGCTGCCCCACTCAGGCCACCCACGCCCGGGGTGGGTGGGCCAAGCAAGCAGAGTAACGAATGCCCCCTGACAGCCTTTGGGTCTTCAAAGCTCACTTCCACTGGTTCTCTCGTGTAACCCTCCAGCAGTGCTGCCAGGGCAGCAGGACGGACGGATCTCTTCTGTGAACGACACGTTTGTGTTAGTGCATGCTACATGCCACTAACCCAGCGCCCTGGGACCCCACGCTGGCCCATCTCAGAGGGAATGGGGGGTGCCGAGGGACACCTAAATGGTCCCCTCAACGTGCAGACACGGAGGCCACACTGCGTACCAGGCTGGGAACCGGAATCCAAGCCAACCTGAACTGCGTGGCCGCCTCTGCAGTCAAGGGAGCCTCTCTCCCCTCCCCCCGGTCTCTTTCCTCTTCCCTCCCAGCCCTGAGAAGCCCGGAGCGCCACAAATCTGCCGGCTCTGAAAAGTGAGGGGAGGCGGGTGGAGACAGTGAGTTGCCATGGTGACGGCAGCCAATGAGAGGTCCTCTGCTGCTAGGGGAGGGAGCGCTCTGAGAACCCCGGACTGACTGATAAGGGGGTGGGGCTGGGACAAGGAAGTGGGCGACAGGAGAGCAGAGATAAGGCGAGGGGCGGGGGAGGGAAGTGGAGAGGGCTGCTCATTTCTAGAATTATCTAACCACCGTTTGAGAACTAAGCTGTGATGGGATATATAAATATATTTACCATGGTGTGCCGCCATCCATCTCCAGAACTTTTCATCTTCCCAAACTGAAACTTCGTGCCCATTAAACAAGAACTCCCCTCTCCCTCTCCTCCTAACCCCTGGGAATACATAATCCGTAAATCTCACAACAGCCTTGTGAGAAAGGAACCCACACAAAAGGGACCCCCTTTATAAAAGGAACAGAGTCAGAGAGGAAAGGTAACTTACAGACATGCTAGCTGGTAAGCGGTGAGACCTGGATTTGAACTTGGGGGAGTGGGGAGGGGGTAACCTGTTATCGGGAAAAGGAAGAGTAGATAGAAACACTGCCCCTGGAACCTTCCTGGGGGGAAAGTCCCAGGGCCGCCTCCCTGCGGGGACATCAGGCATTATTCCCAGGAACATTGTTCCGGTGATGGAACAAAGAGAGAAACACGGTTCTGTAAGAAAACGTGCCGAGCATCAAGTCCAAAGGATAAAGGGCAAGGAGGGAAATCAGCAAGGTCAAAGTGGGGGGCTCAGGGAGTGGGTGGTGACCAGGGAACAGATGGAGGGGAAGGCAGCTGGGCTGCCGGCGCCTCACACCTCAGTGTCCAGAGCTGCCCTGAGTGTCACTGAGAAAGATGGGCGAGCAGAGGCTGTCCCTGGACCTGCGGGGTCTGCTGTGGGTTGAGACGGCTGTTGTGATCAATCCATGCAGATGCAGCAGCTGGTCATTGGTCAAAGGGACCTGGGCCCACGATGTGTGCAGATCTGCGACTCTGCTCTGCTGCTGCCATCTTCCACTGTGGCAGTGGCGCTGGGACTGGGACGGGCACGTGCAGCCACCCCCTGAATCCCCAGGTGCTCCCTGGCAGCACCGTGAGGACCCCATTCAGGCACCTCTCCCAAGGGTGGAAACGTGGCCGTCTAACGTGTGGGAACGGGGCGCTACATCCCCCTGGGGATGTGAAGTGGGGAAAGAAGCACAGCAAAGATGACTGATTACCCAGAAACCGGGAGTCCAAGGGCAGTCCTGCTCGATGACTCACCAGGAACTCACACGCACAGCCCTGAGGGCACAGAGAAGCCTGCCCAGTCCCCAAGGGCCCCCCCATCACAGAGGTGGTTCCACCATAGGGCTAACTGAGAAGTCGCCTTGGGGACCTTCAGTAAACCTCTGCTCTCTTCCCAAACCACAGGAAATGTGGTCCTAACCTCAAACAGAAATTCAGAATATCTGATCACTGCGTGTGTATCTGCTTCACTCACACTGACGTGGTTCTTAAAAACTGTATCATGTAAACGGGCATTTATTTTCCGCCCTTGTTTTAGAAGAAGACTAAAGTTTGGGGGATTTTTTTTTTGCAGAATGTGTTGAACCAAACATTGTCAGATACCAACTTAAAACAAATACAGACGTGTGTACTGTGTGCTGTGTTTTAACTGTGAGCACTGCTATTTCACTCAAAGAGCAGCTATCCTGACTTGTGCATTTTTGTGACATCAGTGGCTGAGATTTTATTTCAATTGACCAGAACACAAATAAACTCATGCCAGTTCGAATTTAGGCACTGCTGGACTGCCAGAGCTGTTTGTTTATGCCAACAGTTATTTGTAAACTAAATTGTAGTGGCGGTTAACGTTTAGAACAACAATATATGATGTTCATAGAGATAATGTTTTTCAAGTGAACTAAAACCTGTGAGTCACTTGAACAGTGCTTGAAACAAAGTGTGTGCTCAATAATTATTAGATATTATTATGATTATCATCAAATACAAAGTAGACCACCCATGACTTTGCAAATAACAACAGCCCATTCCAAATTAATTAGCAAAACAAGATAATTTGCATCAAGACTTGACAGTAAACACACACACACCCCCCAACTAGAAAATGAGCTAAAGGTATGAAGAGACATGAGACATTTCATCAGTGGGACATACAGACAGCAAACATCCACGTGAAAAATTGTTCCACAGTATTAGCAATAAAAGAAATGTAATTTAAGACCATGGTGAGCTATCTCTCTACACCTATTAGAACAGGTGAAATAAAAGATGACTCGACAAAGGAGACAAGAACAGACAGCAGTGTAGTTCTTGATGCAGGCTGCCACACACAGTGTTAAATGCTGCTGCTCAGTAAGTCCTGTGATGAATTTCAAAAATGGACTCGAAGTGGTCTCGGCTCTTACACTATAAGCAGAAAGGACTTCCGGGAGCAGGGTTGCATAACTGACCTGTTTTCCTCCATCCAATTTAAGCCAGGCAGCCTCAGACTGGTTTATATCTCCTGTGCACCTTACCGAAGTCCCAGGAAGGAGTCAGCACAGTTGGACATCCTTCAAGGTGTCCTTTGGAGACCCCCTAAAGCCTCAGCCTCTGGAGGAAAATTGTCCAAGTCCCCACATAACTGACACTAATCTCACTAGCTGTTTCAGTCTGTGTTCCACTAACATTCCTCCGCATCCCAGGGTGTAGGAATCCTTATTGTTTCCAAGTCCTGAAATGGGCCAGTTACATGGTTAAGTGCAACTTCATTTCCTGGTACCAGGTTGCATCTCACTCAGAGTCTTTTGGCTACAAATTAACAGGAAACTACTCTAAATTATCTTAGGCAAAAAACAGGAAGTTCATTCAAGTTTATTGGGCAATCGCGAAAGCAGAAACCAACACAAAAGGACAGCTGGGCTGGAACTGGGAACTGGAAACCAACAGAACCAGGGCAGCGGGTTTCTCTCCCCTTCCCCAGCTCTTCTGTCCCCAGGCTCTCTCCTTCTTTCTGGATGCGGATGTGCCTCCCGCCCCTTTCATCATGTGGTCACGCACGTCCACACCTGCATCAGTTTACAAGGTTACTTCCATCTCCACCGCAGACTCTGCTTTCTGAGCACTGACCATCTCATGCCAGTTTCAGTCAGGTGTGCATGCCTGATATTAAGGATTCGGGCCAGGGGCTGGGCTGCATAGCATAAGGGTACTGTTCTCAGAGCTGGGCATCGTGACAAGCAAAGCAAACATCCCACACGGGTACCCCACCAGGGTTAGTGATACTGTGCTTATTGCAAAAATGTCCTTTGAACAAAAGGTAACCGACAATAGCAGAAGGCTTGAATCAAGTTAGATAAAAAACAGAAGAGCTGGGGGTGAGGAAAATACTTGCCTCATGCGTATCTTGACCTCCAGCACTGGAGCTGTCTCCTTCCCCAGCGCAGAATTCCCGGGGGAGGGGATCTGAACTCCCAGAGACACGCCTCCTCTGGCTGGTACCAGAGCAGGAAGCTAAGAAGCGATACTTGGAACGCAGGGAGACAGAAGGGCTGGGGGCCGGGATGTGAGGGGACCACCTGCCCCCCCAGCCAAGGTCACTGGTAGCCAGCTGCCCAGTTCTGTCTGCCGCACGTTTCTGTGTGTGGACAGTGCTGGAACCAGGAAGCTGGAATCACCTCTGGGGTCATCCTGGCACGTCCCCTCCTCGCCCCACTCAGGAGTGCAGAGAGAAGAGTAGGGGGAGGGCCAACTTGCCCCTCTCCTACAGAATTCAAGTTTAAGAGTCTGGGAAGATGGAATAAAGGATGGAATAGGAAGAAACCCACACAGTCCTGCCACAGTGACAGAACGCCACAGTGACTCTCATTCACCATGTAGTTTAAGATCTTCCTCATTCTGCCCAAAGGCTTCAAAACCATTTTAGATAATGAACAGGCCAGATTCAAGCAAAGTAAACTTGAAGATATACTGGCCCAAGAAAAATCAATCTGTGTCCAAAAATTCAAGAAAACTAGAAATACTCATAAACAGAATGCTGATAGCATTTTCATATTCTAGTAAAATAAATAAGACATCAAAGGAAAATGGCAACAAATAAATTGCAGGAGGGGTGATGAGGAAGGAGATTCTGGGCTAATTGGAACATGCCGTCAAAATGATTACATTCCAATGTGTTTACTTTCTGGGAAGAATGAATATTGGGTTGCTTGTTAGAAGGAAACAATTCATGTTTTAAACTGATTTTCTTATTTTTTGGAAAGAAATTGGCTTTTTCTTATCTAGACAGATTTTTCTGAAATTGTCATGTATTTTTGCATTTACACGAAGCTCGAGGAAAGACAAATGTCATCTGCAGTGATAGAAAGCAGATCCTTGACCCTCAACGTTCACAATTTGTTTTATTTACTTGCCTCTCCGTTAGACGGTGAGCTTCTTGAGGGCAAGGACTTAGGCTGTTATCTTCTGCATGGATCTCAGTACCTAGCAGTCTCAAAAACTGTGGAATTAACAAAGACATGTAAAACACGTGAACAAACAAATGACAGGGAACAAACTGGCCTTGGAAAGCCCAATCTTTTTTTTTTTTAACATTTTTTTTATTGAGTTATAGTCATTTCACAATGTTGTGCCAATTTCCAGTGTAGAGCACAATTTTTCTGTTATACATGAACATACATATATTCATTGTCACATTTTTCTTCGCTGTGAGCTACCACAAGATCTTGTATATATTTCCCTGTGCTATACAGTATAATCTTGTTTATCTGTTCTGCATATGCCTGTCAGTATCTACAAATTTTGAAATCCCAGTCTGTCCCTTCCCACCCCCCGCCCCCTTGGCAACCACAAGTTTGTCTTCTATGTCTACGAGTCTGTTTCTGTTTTGTATTTATGTTCATTATTTTTTTTTTTTTAGATTCCACATATGAGCAATCTCATATGGTATTTTTCTTTTTCTTTTGTGGCTTACTTCTCTTAGAATGACATTCTCTGGGGAAATCCCAATCTTTGCACAAGAATTTGGTCACAGCAGGGAGGTCCAAGGTGCTCTTCGGGATGGAGAAGGGAAGTGGGGATTCAAGCTCCCAGCCTGGGAGATGAGAGGGTCGAGCTGGGTCATATCTAAGGCCCCTTCTGGGGCTATCAGTGTGACTTTTAAGGAATCTAGACAGAAAAAAGAAGAAGACAGTGCACTGTCTCTGTCGGCTCCCTTCTTTCCTCAGTCTAGGTGGTGCATTTCAACAACAACCATGTACAGGTGTTGGGGATTAACCCAGCTGTGAGCCCAGAATGTACCAGAAACAGCTCAGGAAGAAGGAAATGAAGAATGAAACTTCTGGGGACGGAGGCAGGAGATAGATTGATTCCAAGGGAACCAAAGCAAACTTTGACCACTTTATGGGGTATGTGTTTCAAGTTCAGAACAATTATCTCCCAGATGAGCTTTTGGAACCCAGTCCACTGTAACTTAAGGTCCGTCTTCATGGACTCTGAAGAAGGCTATAATGGAGTAGAGGGGGAGCCCAATGGGACAGAAAGGAATGGGACTCATCTTGGAGGTCTTGCACAGAAGGATTTATTCCCATAACGTCACTTCACCATTTCCCTAACACAGCTGATGTAGAAATGGAAAGAGCAGAAGCCGCTGCCAGCTCCATGTTTAACGTTCAGAAAACATCACAAGCCATCGCTGGGCATTTATCTCTGCCTGAATCTCAGCTCACCATCTCTGGCTTCCCTCAATCTGTGGGCATGCTCTCTGCCTGGGGAGAGGCTTACTAGCAACAGGCAGAGTGAATGCTGTCCCTGAGGGAAGGAGGACTCAGGTCACAGTGAGCATGACATCACCCTAGCTACTGAGGCTCTGAGACTCCAGGGATGCCCTGGGCTCCCCAGGGATAATGCAGGACAGGTCCTCCAAGGACCATGAGTGGCTGCAGTTCTCTAAGTACTGAGCATCATGAGTCTGGAAGTCAGGTCATTATTGTCATCCTTTCCTTGTAGAGAGAATAACCTCACTGGGCTGGGGAGCAGAGGAAAGAGACAGAGGGGAAACCTGCTCCTGATCATACCTTGACCCTCCTTTAAAACCCTCAATGGCTCCCCAGCACCTACATGAAAAAGTCCAAACCTCTCTGTGTCTCCACATGTCTCCCATGGACAGCGCTCTCCCCTTCTGTCCTCTACCCCGCCACAAACACACACAGACCCACCCTACACACTGTACCCTTTTCGAGCTGCAACGAAACACAGTTGGTTCACCAAAGATGCCACACCAGTCACCTTTGAATACAGCATCCTTCTTCATGGCTGAGGTGACCACCCATCACCTCTCTGTCTGGCTAGCCCCCACTTGTCTTTTAAGTCCCAGTGTACATGTCATCTCCTCTGGGGGTGGGGGGTAGGGGGTAGGGCTGACTCAGCAAACAGCCATTCTCGGCTCTGTGTTTACCAAAGCACAGGAGACAATGATTAAGTGCAGCTAACACGAGAGCTGAACGTCAATCTAGCATTTCTAAAGGGGAACCCGCGGAAAGAGTGAAATTCTTAAATTATGGGAAGCGTAGGTGAGACTTCAGATGCTGCTGTGTGAATGTGGAGAACTTGAATACAGGTGGGGGTCTTACTGTGGTCCTCATTTTACATCATTGTACGGCCACCCTGCTGCTTTGCACATTTTTATTATAAGGCTTAGAATTTTGTTTTCTAATTTTGAAAGTAATACATGTTCATTGTAGCCATTTTTAAAACATGGATTTACAAAATTAGAGGATTAAAGTCGCTCATAACCCTGGTCCCAGGTACCTTCGCACAAGCAGAGAGCAGCGCGCCACCTTAGAGAGAGGTGAGTGGCCACACCAGACCCAGCTTGTTCCTGGTGGGGCAGCCGCACAAGATCAGTGCAGAAGCCAAACTCCTGGCTGCGACTAATCAGGGCTCTGGTTCCCTTCTGTGCATCCCACCCTGGTTCTCTGAACTGGGAAAGAATGTAGAGATGACCACTAGACCCAAAATAAAACCCTTCCAAATTATCAAAAAAAAAAAAAAAAACATCACACAAATACAGATGCAGTGAAATAGTAAAAATTCAGAAAATAAAAACAGAATTCATAATTTGATGACATGAGTAAATTAAGCTTATCTGTCACATTAATTATTACAAATGAGTTAACCTTGCTTAATAAAAGGAAAACAGCTCACAGATTTGATAGTTATGTGTAAGGAGAGTTAGTGCAGCATTATTAGTAATAGTAAATATTAGAGATAATCTTAATTACTCTAAAAAATGATGTGGCTAAGTAAACTCTAAGTTTCATACAATGAGAAAATACACAGCTCTTAAAAAAAGGGAGTAACTGTGTATTATATAAGATATAATATTCAAAGTATATTATGTTTTTAAAAAGCAAGATAAAGACATTTATACTCTGTGACTATGCTGTGGTTTAAGGGAAAAAAAGAATATGCTTGTTTCTAGTATATCTCTGGAAAGATCCATAATAAACCAGTAATAGTGGGTGCTCGTGGGGAGAGAAAGAAGGTGGTTGGGAGCAGAGAAGAGAGAAATTTAACTTGTAATGTCTTCCTTTTGAATTTTGCATTTGCACCCAAGTGAATATTATTAATTTTTAACTTTTTTTATGAAGAGATTTTAATAAAGTTTTAATTAGAACTTTAACTATTTGAACTAAAATAATTAAAAATTTGAAACTCAATAAAGAAAAGAATAGACTAACTGAATTGAATTGACTAATAATTATGTAAGATATTTTAAAAGTGGTCAAAGAATTACCTCCAATGATGACTCTGGTTCTTTAAACTTTCCAGGAATATACTATATAAACTATTCTATGGCACAGGAGAAAAACAGGAAAGCTGTCCGATTGCACTACAAATGTAACTGAACTCTGAAACAAAAGCTTGACAAAAATAGCATATTCAAAGAAAACCATAGACCTACGTACATACCTATGAAAAAAGAGTCAAGAAAATACTGTCCAGTTAAAGGTCTTGCAAACAGATTAGAAAAAGACAAACACCTTGGTAAAAAAAATGGACAAAGACCAAGAACTCAGAAAAGAAATATGAGACCATTGAACGTATGAAAACACGGTCAACATCACAAGTAATGAAGAAAATGAATTTAAAAAAAGATTCATGAGCTATCTATCATTTTGTACCAGATTATCAATGATGTAAAAGATTGAAAAACCCATGTTTGTTTAGGATGTAGAGAACCCAATACTCTTACAGGCTGTTGGAAACATTTCTGGAGAGCATTCTGGAAACATGTGTTTTAACCTTTGACACAGGAATTTCACTTCCAGAAATTTATCCTAAGGAATTAATTAGACAATGTATATACAAAGTATACAATGTATATACAGTAGTGTTTAGTTCAGCAATATTTTCAGTCATGGCCAGTGCACTTTTAAAATAAATTACGATATATCCATACAACTCCTTACAACTAGTAAAAATGATAGCAGTGATTTATATACTGAAAAATGATGCCCTTATGGAAGTCCATTTAATGGAAAAGTTTTGCAGCCATTAAGTATTATGCATTTGAAGGTTAAATATTCACAGTAAGTGAATAAAAAAATGATACAAAAAGTAGAGTGAGTTAATTTCTGTAAAAATCTCACACTTTTGAGTTTAAAAATGTAGGAAGAAACTGCATCGAGATGTTTAATATTAACTCTAGGTGGTGGAATTCCATTGTGTGTGTGTGTGTTTTAATAAATTTCTGAATGCATATATATTACTTTTATACCTTAAATAATTTTATCTATGTCTACAAAATCTGGCACTATCTGCTCTTACTCAGTTTGTTTCCATCTCCACCTCCTCACTCCTCTGGCAAAGAGAAGCCAAAAAAACGAGAGGCACTGCTTTTGTTGGCCCCCAGGGCTTCGGAGGAGTTAATTAATTCCTCATCAACGCCTAAGCGGGGGAGGAGCAGCTGACTTCAGATTGGCTGATGATGACATCATGCCTATAGCAGGAACCAATAGTAGCGTCCCTGCTTAGGAAATTTGCTCAAGACCCGGATGCCTTAAAGAGGTGTCTGGAGCCGCTTGTTGGACCGATGTTTCCACGTTAGACGTCGCTCGCTGAGCACAGTGGTCCCCACCTGCGGATGTAGACCCCCTCCTCTGGGCGAGACCTGCAGGGACGCTCCAGCCCAGGGTCCCCCCACTTCCCCAGGTCTGCGGTGCTGGCCCTTGCGCGGCAGCTCTTTGAAGGGCTCTGGTTTCCTCTCCTAGCCCTGCTGTTCCAAAGCTTCATTTATTTTCTGGACACCTCTGCCACTTGTTTTCCAGCAAGCGGCTGAAAACAGATTCACGAGTCAATGCGACTGCGTCCGTTTGTCCCCATGTTGTCACCTCTCTCTCCGGCAACCCGGTCCAGCGTTTATGCCCCCTCTCCCTCGCCTGTTCAGGCTTCCCCCTCCGAGCCTCACAGTTCTGGAGATAAGACCCGGCGTCACGGGCACCAGCAACCATCTAACAGCCACACCTAGCAGATTGTCATTTTCTTAACGGTATCTTTTTCTGATTTTAAGTGTAATGCTTTCTCTTTCTAGAAAACAAAGGAGGACGAGAAATGAGGGAGGAGGAGGAAGAAAACAGAAGTCACGTGTAAACATCATCCAAAGATATCCGTGGTTAACAATATCAGATATTCACTTCAAAAATATGATGGATTTGCAAATTTGGTATTGCACTGATTATAGTTTCTTTCTTTCCACCCCATCCTCCAGCACCTTCGGCCTCCCTTTGGCTCTTGTCCTGTAAGCATTTTCTCATGTCTTTAAATATACATGGTGATTTTGTTTTGTTTTTTAGGGTCATCGTAGTTTTCCAGCATACCGAATAATTTAACTATACCCCTATTCTTATACATTTAGATTATTTACAACTATTTCCTACTTTAAATAATTCCATGATGAACAAGAGCCTTTTTACATAATTTCTGGTCCCAGTATCTGAATATTTCCTCGAGATGCAATCTTAGTGATAATGATTATCTTAAAGACTTTTTGCCCCCCAAATATTTTGATTAGCCTTCCTTTCTTATTATTTCAAATTAAATTTAAATCACTTTGTATAATTTCAAAACCAAACCTTAGGTATTTTGATTTATGACTGCTTATTCTAGTCAGTTTTTTAAAAAAATTCCAGTAAAGTTTTCTAGTTCTGTTTTAATATTTAATTCAAGGTAGTTTTATATTTTAGTTGATTTTGTGAATGGGATCTTATTTCTATCATATTTTCCTGGATATTGCTGGCATAAAAAGTGTCAATATTTATAAACTAATGTGATTTGGATTTACTTTACAAATCTCTCATTAGTTCTGTTTTCAGCTGATTTTCTTGGGTTTGTAGGCAAATATCGCAGCAGCGAACTTGCAGTGTAGGTCCAACAACTTGCCTTATATATTTTGATACTTTTGCTGGTATGAAGTATCCCTTTAAATTCCACTTTGTCCTTTTCCTATGAATTTCTGTGTGAAATTACTGTTGCCAGTTTGTTTTCTGTTGTTAGAAACCAGACTCCTTGCTACTAGGGTTCATTTTCTCATCTTGTCTGAGATGTGTTTTTTAATAAGCAGTTGATTACAGTTTTAAAAATCTTATTTTCAAATCTTAATTTTTTAGTAGGAATATATTTGTTGACACAGTGACTAATGCATTTATTTTATGATTCTTGTTTCCCTGTGGCATGCACTTTCTCTTTTTTTTTTCCTGCTTTTTTCATGTTTAGAAAGGAATATATGCTGTTTTAAAAGTCTCCTAGTGTTTGAGTAAACTTTGAATATATACTAGTCTTGGTATCGAAAGTACAGGATGAACCAATGTAGTTTAAAAATTCTGTTCATTCTCCCCCCCTTTTCCAAATTTTCCAGGTTTAGTTACTATAAGATGGAGTTATATAATCAGATTATGATTAAATTACATTTCACTTTATATAATATCTCTTCCAAGGATAAGTTTTGACATTTGCAACATAATACAGCTTTCATAAGATTGTTTCAAGTGGCATTCATAGGTGGTATATTTTCTGAATTCTTACTTTTTAATAAATTTCACTTTTTATTTTCATACAGCTTCTCTTGGCAAAAAATTCTCAGATGATTCAGGAGAATTTATTCAAGATTCCATACATATTTCCTTATCTTTTGGTAACCCAGACTGATTTTTGTTCCTTTGTAAATGAGTAGGCATTTATTGTGTTGTTCTCCTTTCGAGTCCTAGATGTTAGTAGAATTTAGTTTATATCCTTTAATTCAAGGTATTTGCCATGGATTTGTCCAGAATGTGATCCCACTTTCAATCTCTGCTGTCTAGAGGTGGGATCTACTCGTACAGTCCCTTGAAACTATGAAACAGTGGACTGAAAAAAACAGAAACTTAAGCTACAAACCCACGTGCACCCCGATGAGGGTCACCATCTCTGCCCCCATTTTGTAGGGACTGCACCTCCTGAACTGCACGACACTGCCACCACTTCCCCCTCCTTTCTGCCCCATTGTTTCCTGGGATGTGCCCATTGTTTCCTGGGATGTGCAGTAACTGGATGGGTGTGACAGCATGAAGCACAGAAGAAAACAGTATTCCTGGTCATTTCAAAGAGCAGCTTAGGAACAGAAGAGGGTTAGGACGTGTACTAAACTGAAATAATGCCCTGATCCCCAGGCTCAACAGTGAGGAGATCTTTTCCAGGCAAGGAGAGTACATTGATCTCCAAACCTCAATTTTTATTTCCTAAATTTGCTTTCTCCCTGGGGACTGATTCATTCCTTTATGTATTCACTCAACCAATGTGAATCTCAGTAAGCTCCCCCATCATCCCTGTGCTGTCATCCACGGAGCCCCAGTGTGGGATTCCTCCTTTAATCCCCACAGCTGAGACCAGGGTCACAGAGAGCCAAAGGGGTTGAGGGAGCAGCTCAGGGGCATAACTTTGCAGCACCCGCAAGACCACCTCATTTGAGCCCAGAAGCCCAACAGCAAAACTGCTGTAGCATCTGGTCCAAACAGTACAGATAAAGGAGAGACGGGGAGAACAAAGAAGTAGTTTTTGATGTCTCCTAGGTGGGCATTTTAAAGTCTTGGGTGGATGCTAAAACTGTAGCTCCCGTGGCTTTATAATTTGGGGGCATTCCTCCTAATTTCTGCCAACAGGTTGGTCACCCATCACTTCTTGTGGATGATGTGCATTTTCGTCTTTTCTTCTGTCTTCACTGATATTGGAAGAAGCTGCACCAGGGGCTGTGAGTAAACTGGAGTCAGTGAATTATTTTCCATCTTTATTTTACCTGACTTTCTGGGTCTTTTGATGCTGTTGCTCCTGCTGTTCCCTCCCTCCTACCTTCAATGCGTGAATGTGTGTGTGTGTTTGTTTGTTTGTTGCTTCTGCCACACCACCTTGCCCTGGATCTGCTTCTGCTTCTCTGTTCCCTTGTGCCTCTTACCTAGAATCCTCGTCCCACCTCCAAGGTGTGTCAGTGCCCCCTGGATTCTGTCCCTTCCTCCTCTTATTCCAGACACTCTCCACACAGGAGCTCAGACTCCAATAGCCCCAACAAGACAGCTCTGCCGTCCAAATCTCCTATCCCATCCAGATCCTGGGCTACAGAGCTGTACCTAACAGTCTTCCCTATACTGCCACCCAATATACCCAACATAACACTGAGCCCACCTGCTCTGCTCTAATCCACACCTCAGTAACTAGCATGGCGCTGGAGCCAGGAGCCCGGCAGCTGTCAGACTTCTGGTTTCCCTCACCCAGGGCATTCCTCCAGGACACTTCCTGACCATTCAACCCCTTCCAGGATTGCTAATGCCTGTTTCTCCTCTCTATCCCCACTCCCCATCCCTTAGTTCAGGCCTCACAAACTGAATTGCTTCAGTTATGCCACCTGTAATGCTGCAAACCACAAAAGATGTTTTGGGGCTTGGGGATGGTAATTCCGGGAGACCTGGGATTGAGATCTGGCTATGCTATCCATGAGTTCTGTAACCTTAGACCAGTCTCTTGACCTGGTTGAATCTATCCCCCAGAGTGGTCTGGTGATTGTGGGAATTAAAATGACAGGGCGCGGTGGGATACTTTGTCAGTAACGATGGAGGATTCACATGGTAAACGTATTTATTGATGGACCGCTTTTACTCAAGAGCTGAGACAAAAGGGGAAGCGAAAGAGTGTGCCGCGCCCTGTAGGGGGCGCCGTCCACGCACCACCTCCCTGGATCCTCCGGGCCCCAAGTTGCCGCCCCTCCGGAGGATCGGGGAGGACCCCAGACTCGTGTGCCTGGCGGCTGAAATGGAACCTGACTACTGAGACCCTCCACCTCGTTTCCATGTGTCCACATTGTTCCCAGACTGTCTCTGAGATACATTATGCAAATCCCAGCTAGTCCAGTATCCATAGAAACCAAAGCCTCCCGTCTTCCTCAGCCTGTTCCCTAGGGAAAGAGACCCACCCAGGCGACACCCACAGACAAGGACAGACAGCGCCCAGAGGAGCGCTTCACCCTGCGCCGGGGGTCGGGCTTTAACAGTCGGTGGTCTGTCCCGCTCGCTCGCTCCTCCGGTCGTGGCTGGGGAAGGAATGCGTGGCACAGGCCCCTGTAAGCAGCTGCTGCATTTTCTTTTTGAAAACTGAAGGGACCTGCTACAACCCCCGCCACGAACAGCCTGTCATCTTTTGCTCAATCCCGCAGCTCTGCTGCCGCTAAAACCACATTCACAGTGTACGTGAGTCAATATCTGACAATCGCTTTTAATCCGGCACCTACCGGCACATGAGCCATCGCTGGAAAACGACAGTCCAATTTTATTGTGCATGATTGAGTACTAATTTTAGGTACAATTTTTCAAGACATGCCTCCTTCTAGGATAACTTTTCTGTGCTTCAAACATTATGACTCTTTAGTTTTCTTTTTCTCTGGACTCAAAAGATGAGGCAACAAGAACCTACTGTGTGCACAGGGAATTGTATTCAATTTCATGTAATAACACATAAAGGAAAAGAATCTGAAAAAGATTATATATGTATATATATGTATAATTGAATTGGTTTGGCTATACACCTGAAACTAACATTGTAAATCAATTACACTTCAATAAAAAAACAAAATTGTCTAAAAAAAAGAAATAATTCCAAATCGAGTAAATAAAACTTCCTTTCGGTCAAAAAAAATAAAGTCTTGCCAACTCTAAATTGAAATTAAAAACAAAACACAACATGAGGCAGAGCTCCTGGTACCACCCTCGGGTTCTTGAATATGGGTCGACAGCAGCCCCCTAAATCAGCAGTCCCTACTGCGTGCAAGACACCAGGCTTTTGTAAGTGACACAAATTGTGAATCACAGGACATTAGAGTGGGAAAAGACCTTGAAAAAACCGTGCAAGTGTCCTTCTTTCCCCGTGTACAGAAGTTGCACAGCTTTATCGAAAGTCCCACAACTATGTAGTGGCAGAACAGGGAAAACAGTAAAATCTCAGCTGCCAAGTACATGCCAGACCCTGTTCTAAGTGTGTTTCACATTTGCTCACTTAATCTCATCATCACTTTACAAGGTAGGTTATTATCTCCATCAGTCTTAAGCTATCATATTATCTCCATTTTTCACATGAGGAAACTAAGGCACTGAGAAGTTAAGGAATTCTCCCAAGGTCACATAGTGGCTGAGGCAGAGTTCAAACCCACGTGGTCCATCCCATTATCCCAACCTCTTAATCATTAGCTATTTAGGTCACTAGATACCTTGGTGGGGACTGAGATTTTAAAAACATGTTTGAGGTCTCAAGTGATCTTCTAATGTCAGGAGCAACTAAATTCCACTCTCCCCCACCCCCGTTTTAAAACCCTAGGGGGAAATACTTAAACCACAAAAAGCTAAATCCACCAGTTGCACTGACAGCATGAAAACAACCATGACAAACCTCCCCCTTGAGGGGAGAAAATTACTTTAATAACATCCTTTATCTTGAGTTTTCTCCTCTGATTGGGTTGCTTAGAGATACAGAGCTAGGGTTTTAAATTACAGTGTATTGGAGGAGCCAGAATATACTCATAAACAGAATATTGCTGTACATAAAATCTCTCTGGAAGAATTTTTTTTTAATGGTAATATAATTGCCCACAAGGAAGAGTGTTTGGGCAGAAGTGGGAGAGATTGTTCTGGTACCTTTTGTACCTTTGGGATTTACAGCCACATAAATGGATGAGCTGATCCAACAACACACACAAATTAGAGACAAGACCCTGTTGTCTTTGTGTGTGTGTGTTGCATGTCTATATGCATACATTCGATTTTTCTTGGTCATTACATCACCATTTCCCATGTAAATGACATTTTTCATAAACATGTAAGTTGTATGTCTGTGTCCTTGTTAAAAAGTCTCAAGAAATTTGAGCACTCCCAATAGAGATAATTTACATGTCTCAGTTTCCTGTGGGATTTTTTGTTCACATGAATCATAGTGTCAACATTCCAAGTCTCCCAGTTTCTGAGAAATTAGCACACACATACTAAGTCTGTACTGTGTTTAGGGTGTAATATGTGGCATTTGTAATCCCAAAATTCCCTTATTTAATCCCCACAACAGCCTGAGGTAGTTGCCCGAATCCGCATTTAGATGAGGGAGTGAAGGTTCAAAACGTTCAGGTGCTCAGAAATCATCCGGTTGGGATTTGGATCCAGGAGCCTGGATTTCAGGTTCAGGCCGCTTTCTCCTGTTCCCAGAAATGCTATCAGTTTTGTGAACTTTCAGGGACGGTTTCCCTGAGCTCCCGTGCACACCTCAGTCACTATCTGTTGCGTCCCAGCAGCACACCTGGATCTGGGGGTAGAAAGGTGAGGGTGATGCGGGCCCTGCGCTCCAAGACCTCCGCACAGGGCAGACAGACAGACAGCTGCACCCAGCAAACTGGTAACACGCAGGGGCAGCAAGGGAGCCCAGGGCAGGCCTCAGCAGGCACCACGGAGCCAAGGACAGATGAAGGCATATAAGGGAGGGGGACAGGCACTGCAGGCGGGCAATAAGAGGCAGCCCCCAGAGGTGTGCGAGGGGCCTCAGGCTCAGAGGCCATGCAGGGTCTGCGGAGAGAGCGGTGGCGAAGGTGGGCAGGCCCCCCGAGTGTCACTCTGAGGAGCTGGGAAGATCCCAGGATGGCACAGTCACTCTGTGCCAAGGATCCCAGCACCACCACTCTGCTAACTGTGGGTTCATAAGAGATTTCCCCGAGCAACAAACAGAGGATGGGATGCTATTGAGCAAAATCTCATCCTCCACAGAGGAGGGAGCAGGGGAGATGGTCACTGTGCACTCAGTTCTGACCAGAAAGTACCTGGTGGCCGACATGGGGGTGACGAGGAGCCAGGAGGGTCAAAGGGGACCCCTTAGTTATCTCCTCTGGGGCTCGTAAGCATGTCTCCAAGGCTGCCAGGGGACAGGCATGTGGCCTCAGACCTTTATCAAGTGGGATAATCCCTGTTTTTACAGGTGAGGAAGTGAACTCGGGAAAGTAAAGAGTCCACGAGACACAACATGTAAGTGGCAGGACCAGGGTGGCTGGAGGAGACAAAGCAACAGGTGTCAGGGATTCTGGTGAGGTCAGCCAGCCGCTGAGGCCAGGCAACCCAGGCTGGCGGGAGCCCATGAGGAAGTCAGGGAGCTTGGGGTACAGAGGCAGAGCTGGAAAACGATGAGCTGGGAATGCTGCCCCAGAGAAGTGTCCTTGGGCAGGCGGGAGTGGGGTCACTCAGGTGACGGCATGAGAGTGATTGACGGTGCTGCTGCCAGATGCACGTGGGATGCGCTGAAAGGTGGGAGAGGCTGGAGAAGGAGATGCTGCCTGGGGCACTGCCTCCAGTCTGGATGTTGTCAGGAGCAGGAGAGTGACATGGGCACCGAGTGAGAGAGGGAGGCAAGGGTAGGAGGGTTCAAGGGAGAAACGAACCAACTCTTGGACCAGGGCTCCTTTGTCAATAGGACAACTGCCCACGCCCAGGCCAAGATCCAGAACTTGGAATCCATCAGAGGTTAAGAGTTCTAGGATACACAAGCAGCAAAAGGAAAGATAAATAAACTGGACATCATCAAAATTGGAACTTTTGTATTACAAAGGACATCTCCCAGAAAGTGAAGAGACAGAATAGGAGAAAGTTTTTGCACATCATATATCTGATAAAGGACTTGGATCTAGAATGCACAATGAACTCTTGCAACTCAATATTAAAAAGGCAAATAACCCAGTCAAAAATGGGCAAAGGATCTGAAGCCAATTCCCCTAAGATATATAAAGGGAGAATGAGCACATGAAAAGACATGCCGTTATCATTAGGCATCAGGGAAACGCAAGTCAAAACCACAATGAAATACCACTTCACATCTACTAGGATGGCTAAATTAAAAGATGGACAGTAACAAGTGTTGACGAGGATATGGAGCAACTGGAGCTCTCATACGCTGCTGGTAAGCCTGGAAGGTGGTATAGCCACCTTGGAAAACAGCCTAGCAGTCCTTCAGACGGTTAAACAGTGTTACCGTCTGATCCAGCAAGTCTACTCCTGGGTATGTACCCAAGAGAATGAAAAACACACGTCCACACAAAATCTTGTACACAAATGTTCATAGCAGCACTATCCATAACGGCAAAAAGCGTCAACAACCTAAATGTTTCCACCAATTGAAGAAAGAATAAATAAAAGGTAGTATATCCATATAATAGATTATCCAATAATAAAAACCAAAAATTTCAGTATATGCTTCAAGATGAATGGACTTTCGCTTTGTGAGAGCAGTGAAAGGAAAATATCAAAAGAAAAAGTGGGCTTAAGCTCAAATATCACTTTTTATTTTTGTAAAAAGGGGCCTAGGGTATCCAAATTATCCTGTTTAAAAAAAAAAAAAAGAACTTCTTCCAACATCTAAGGTGGAAATGAAAAACATTTTTAAAAGTTTATTACAACTAACAAAATAATTTCAGTCAAGATTTTTACATAGAAATTTTATTTTGATGGGCTAGATAAATACTTTATCATAGAAAGTGCACACTGGACTCGGATGCCTGGGCTCCAAAGTGCCTTGAGCTCTGACGAGCTGAGCCTTTGGATGGGCCAGCTCAGCTCATGTCAGTTCGCAGACATCCTCGCCACTCCCCTCCCTGCACCTGGTCCTCTTCACCTGGTGGCATCTCCTATCACGTCCCTCCCCGTGGCCACCACCAATGTACACATCACATTTACAACCAATGTTTAGTTTTGGGTCATCATTTCTGTTTAAAATGTCTGTTTCTGTGAACTAGAAGACACAAGCAGGAGAAAGTTCGTGAGTCCTTGGTCAGGAACGTGCCCCAGTTCGAACACTGCTCCTACAGGAAATCATTTCACTTTACAATGCTGTCCCAGGACGTGGTGGGTTGGCAATTTAAAACTCTCTGCAGGCACGTGAGGAAGGAAAGCTGGAGGCACAAGTCTGCAGGCAGTAACGGCAGAGGCAGGAGAAATCAGGTTGAAAACAACAAAGGCAGCAGACCAGCGGGTTGAGGTCCCCAAACACAAGAGTGCTGAGGACCCCTGCCCCCCACTACCAGCATCTCTCCAGACTGTGCCCCCCTCTCCTGACCTGTGTGAGAAGAATCTGGGGAAGGTCCCCCACACAATCACAGAAGGACAGCACCCTCCAGACCTATGATCTCATTTGTAGATGAGGAAACCAAGGCCCAGAGAGAGAATGGGTCTAAACTGTGGTTTTTAAATTGTTTTTTTTAAGTGCTCTGGAACCTCTGTTCAGAGGAAATCATTCAAGAATCCATAAATCATAGCTGATCTGATGGGCAGCCCTGCCACCCCCCACAACACACACACACACACACACACACACACACACACACACACACACAGCCCTGAAGGGCCCCAGGGAGGCCCATGGAGCAGTTTTAAATACTAATATGAAGGGATGGATAAGCCAGGCCATGGGACCTGCCCAGAGCCATGGTGATGGTCCTGTATTAACTTTTTTCTACTTTCTGTATACTTAACACTCTGGCATCTGGGGCTCTCTGACCAGGAGGACACTGCCCTTCCCAGGGTGAGCAAATTCCTGGAAACAGCAAACAACTCCCCTCTGAGCACACCTCTCGACACAACCTTTCATGTGCAGAGCTTTACCCCAACCACCTCCTTTACCAGGCTCTTACACTCCAGGCCAGTATCCCCCTGTCCCCATCATCCCTGGGCCACGTTATCAGACAACTAGGGGCAGCCACTATGCCCCAGAGCCTGTCAAAAGTGTTCCAACTCGCTGATCATCAACCCACCTGCCCCGTACCCTGTCTGGCCTGTTCCCGCCCATAAAAACCACAATAAGTCTTCCGCCTACACTTTCCCCTCACTCCTGCTGCCCCCTGAGGACACTGGTGCTTCCCCAGGTGGCCGCCCCGTAGAAAGGTCCCTTTTCCTGGGAACTCTTAAGTAACAAACTCATTTCACCAGGAGTCCTCTCCTGGTCTGCTGGCCTCACCACACTTGGAAAATGATAAAACCTACATTTATATTACAGACTCACTCTAGAAGCAAACGTTATCCCCAGAGACCTTAAAATTTGGATCAGAAAATGCACATCCAGAGGAGGCCACAATTTTGGAAAGAGCCTGACCAGGGAGGCACCTCCTGGATGATTTTCAAGTGTGGGTGGAGAAGGGACCAAAGATGAGGGAGGAAGGGAGGGGGGTGGCCCAGAGCCAGGGAAAAGAGAGGACAGGTCAGTAGGAAGATCCTGGCAAGAAGACAGGCAGTAGAGAGGTACCAAGGTGAGTGTGGCTTTGGGAAGAGACAGAAAGAAAACGAGACGGAGGCACGGGACCCGGGCAGGCAGCATCAGGCAGGCTGGGGCGGGCCTCAGCCATCCAGCTCCTCCTTGACCGTTATGTGCAGGGGGCAGATGCGCAGTGGCTCAGGAGGCCCGTCTCCCCGCGAGCCGCCCAGGTAGAAGTAGGGCCGCACCTCTCCGAAGCGGGCATGGAAGGTGTACAGGTGACAGTGGCGCTCCGCGTCGTAGAAGGACAGCTCGCCCTCCTCGCACTCCAGCTCCACGCGCAGGCGGCGCGGAATGGCGGGGACCAGAGGCGGCGTGGCGGGGTCTGACGTCACGCAGTGGTCCCCATCCACGCCCTGCGTGCGGCACACGTACCAGAAGCCCGAGCGCGTGTCGTGGTAGCAGCTGTGCGAGTGGCCCTCGGCGCCCGCGTCCTGGCGTGTGCGCACCACCCCCACGCGCCAGCTCGGCAGCGTCCCCAGGTCCACCTCCCAGGCGTGCGAGCCCTGCGACAGGACGCAGGAGCCCAGCAAGCAGGGCGCCGACGAGAAGCGCTCTGGGTTCTCCACCTGCACCCGGTAGCCGTGGTTGGTGACGCTGGTGAGGTCCTCGGACACGGAGAGCCAGCCGGCCGCGGTGTTGGGATCAAAGCTGAAAGGCACTGGGCGCAGAGCAGGAAGAAGGTGGGGAAGGTCGGCAAACCTGCCATCCCGCCCGGCTGCCACACGGGTGGATGCCTTCCGTCCCCTGTAACTGGCAGACTATGTCCCACCGGGCCCCAGTGCAGGGAGCGGGCTGCTCTGGGCTGAGGAGGGGTGTTGTCAGGGGTTAAAAATGCGCCCTGCAAAAAAACTATGCTGGAGCCTACATCCCCAGTACCTCAGGAGGTGACCTTATTTGAGAATGGGATGGTTGCAGATGTAATTATTTAAGATGAGATCGGACCAGAGTAGAGATGGCCCTGAATCCAGTGACTGTTGTCCTTACCAAAATAGAGAGAAATAAACACATATGCTGGGAAAGCCCTGTGATGCTGGGGGGACAGATCAAAGCGCTCCAGCTGCCAGCAAGGTCAGCGGTGAACACCAGAAGTCAGGAAGAGGCAGAGAAGGAGCCTCCCCTCCAAGTGTCAGAGGGAGCATGGCCCTGCCAACGCCCTGGCTTTGGATTTCTAGCCTCCAGAACCGAGAACAAATTTGTCATTTTAAAGCACCCAGTCTTCAGTCCTTTGTTACGACAGACACAGAAAGCCATGCAGGCAGAGATCCGGATGCACACATGACGTCTGTGACATCTTAGAAAAGCATATAACGTGCCCCTGGGTCACTGACATTTCTCCCTGTAAAATCATGTCTCTGTTTGGGCTCCTACTACAAAAGCATCAGAGACTGGGTGGTTTAAATGACAGAACTGTACTTCTCACAGTTCTGGAGGCTGGAAGGCCGAGATCAGGGTGCCAGTGCGCTCAGGTTCTGGTGAGAGCTCTCCTTTTGGTTGAGAGATGCTCACCTTCTTGCTGTGTCCTCACATTGGGGAGGAAGAGAGCGAGGAAGCCAGCTCTCTTGTGCCTCCTCCTAAAAGGGCACTAATTCCATCAGAGGGCCCCATCCTTGTGACCTCTTCTAACCCTAATCACCTCCCAAAGGCCCAGCCTTCAAATTCCAATGCATGGAGGTTAGAGGATTGGGGGGGGGGGGACAACAACACAAACATTCAGTCCACAGCACATGACACAGTGACTTGTGTGGGCTGCAATCACCTTGGGAGAGGCAACCCTGAACTGAGGGGCTCTTTCATTATACACAAAATACGGTTCTAGGGGGGAAGATACAGTTTGGTGGTAGACAGCGTGCTTAGAGTGCACGAGGTCGTGGGTTCAATCCCCAGTACCTCCATTATAAATAAATAAACCTAATTACCTTCCCCTCTCTGCTAAAATAAAGTAAAAATAAAATAGTTGAACAAAAAAATTACTAAAAAAAATAAAATAAAAATATACGGTTCTGAATAGAGAGAGAAGTTAGTTTCTTTTTTCTGAAGAGGTGGCCAAGTGTCAGGCCCCAACAAGGAGGGAGTTCTGCCAGGAGAGGTTTGAGCAGTGGAGGGAGGAGTGGAACAGGGCACAGAGACCCATGTGAAAGAGGCTGGAGAAGGGACAGTGGGGGGATGTGGGGAGGAGGTCGATGGGGTGGGAAGCTGGAAGGAACGGGTTCAGTGGGCTCTCTGCTTAGCACGAAGCCCTCCCCTGACTCTTAGACCTGCCCACGCCCCCACTCACCAGATTCGACACACATGACCATCTTCCTCCAGACGCGGTACTGCAGGGAGTCCAGGTACTTGCAGACGTCGATGAGCATGCCGGGCTGCACGGGCTCCGGCTCCATCGTGCAGAAGAGGCTGGGAAAGGAGAATTGGGCCTGGTGGGCAGGGCCAGAGCCATGCGTCCTGAGCCAAACTGGGTCAGCTTGAAACAGGACTCCTTGCCTCAGGCCTATACCCACTGGTCGCTTTACCCAAGACAAACCTGGACTGGGCTCTGTCAGGAGATGAACCAGAAGCCAACTGGGTGGTTCACACCCCTTCAGAATTCAGCACTCAGGCCCATCCTGCTCCCACTGGGATAAATATAAATAGGAGGTTCTCAGACATGGTTCCCATCCATGTGGGCAGAAATCACACTGTGCATCAGCTCAGAGGATATCTGAGTCAGAAGACACCTCTAGTCTTACAGTCAGAAGGTATCATTGCCCTTTGCTTGAATACCTCCAGGGACAGGGAACTCACTACTGCCCAAAGCACTCTCTTCCATCTTTGCACAGCTCTGACTGGGCACAGTTTTTCCTTATTCATCCCTGTGAGCCCAACAACCATTCACACAAACCAGTATGTCCTGAGGCTCTCAGAGGGAGGGGGCTGACAAGAAATGAGCTTAAAGGTTGGGCCAACCCCCAGAGAACTAGAAGCCCCAGGCAGGATGGCACATCCATGATCATGTTCTACACTCAGGAAAGCAACACTGCAGCAGCGCACATCAGAAGTGGGTGCCTTGTAGAGGGCTCTCCACCTGGCTGGTCCCAGCGCTCCCTCGGCAGGGCACCCAGCTCGCCTCACTGCCTGCCCGGCCCTGGAGCCACCTGAGTTTGCAGCCCTGGTATTTCTACCTCTTCATCCTCTCCTCTCCACCAGCCTTGTCAACTTACCGGCGTTTTCGGCTCTTATGTTTCTGAAAGATAAAAAACAGAGACACAAACACAGACACAGAGAAAACATAAATTTCTGACCTCCAAAGGAGCCAAACATCCCGTGTTCATGGATCAGACGATTTAATATTGTTAAGATGGCAATAACCCCTTCCCCAAACTGATCTACAAATTCAATGCAATTCCTATTAAAATTACAGCTGGCTTATTTGCAGAAACTGATACATGGATCCTCAAATTCATATGGAAAGTCAAGGGACCCAGAATAGCCAAAATAATCTCGGAAAAAAAGAACAAAGTTGGTGGCTCACACTTCCAGACTTCAAAACTTATTAGAAGCAATAGTAATCAAGACAGTGTGGTACAAACATAAGGACAGACATACAGATCAATGCTCACTGAAAGTCTAGCAATAATACAAGATCTTATGGTAGCTCACAGAGAAAAAAATGTGACAATGAATATATATATGTTCATGTATAACCGAAAAATTGTGCTGAACACTGGAATTTGACACAACATTGTAAAATGATTATAAATCAATAAAAAATGTTAAAAAAAAAAAAGAACGTCTAGAAATAAACCCTCATGTGCACTGTCATTTGTTTGTCAGCAAGGGTGCCAAGACCATTCCATGGGAAAAGAATGGTCTTCAAAAAATGGTGCTGGGACAACTGGGTATCTACATGCAAAAGAATGAAGCTGGATTTCCTAACTCCCACCATACACAAAAATTAATTCAAAATAGACCAAAGACGTAAATGTAGAGATAAAACTATAAAACTCATGACCTTGAGTCATGCATGAGATACAACACCAAGCACAAGAAGCAGAAGAAACATAGACAAAAAGAACTTCATGAAAATGGAAAACTTTTGTGCATCAAAGGAAGTCATCAAGAAAGTGAAAAGATAACCCACAGAATGGGAGAAAATATTTCTAAATCATGTATCTGATAGAGGTCTAGTAAGCATATTATATAAAAACACAATTCAACAACAAAAAGATAAGCAACTCAAGTTTTAAAATGGGCAAAGGACCTGAATGTACATTTCCCCAAAGAAGATATACAAATGGCTAACAGGTACATAGAAACATCAGTAGCCATCAGGGAGATGCAAATCAAAACCACAGTGAGATACCACTTTGCACCCATTACAACAGCTATAATCAAAAAAAGAAGGTAAGTGTTGGCAAGGATGTGGAGAAACCACAATCCATATACACTGCTCAGGGGAATGTAAATAGTGCCGTTGTTCGAAAAACAGGCAGTTCTTCAAACAGTTAAACCGAGTTACCATATGATCCAGCAAATCTCCTCCTAGGCACATCCCCAAGAGAAATGAAAACAGGTTCACACAAAAACTTCTGCATGAGTATTTACGGCAGTATTATTTATAGTAGCTAAAAGTGGAACCACCCAAATGTCCACCAACAGATGAATGGATAAAGCAAACATCGTATATCGATCCACACAACGGACTATTCTCCAGCCACGTACTGGTACACGCTACAACATGGATGAAGTTTCAAAACATTAAGGTAAGTGAAAGAAGCCAGTCACAAAAGGCTATATATTGTGTAATTCCACTTACATGAAATGTCAAAATAAGCAAATCTATAGAGACGGAAAGTAGATCAGCGATCGGTCAGAGCTGGTGGGGAGGGTAGCTACAGGGTACAGGGTTTCTGTTTGTGAAGATGATAACATTCTAACATCGATTGTGGTGATGGTTGCACAATTCTGTGAATACACTAAAAGCCACTGAATTTGCATTTTAAAAAATGGAATTACATGGCATGCAAATTATATCTCAGTTAAGCCGTTTTATATATCTCACAAAACCATCCCTGAAAGCACACTGGATACTGGGCAAGATTTCAATCTTTAGAACCCACCAAATAATTTATTTCTCGGGCATTTTAGAGACATCTTAGTCCAAAGCTTTGTATGAGGCTGAGAACCCACAAAGGTCCCCAGCCAGGATGTTACATCCTGCCTGAATGGAGGATGTCCCTGTCCCTCCCACTCTGCTCAGCAAAGACTCTCCTTTCAAAACAGCGAGTTCAGCTGCTCTCCAAGTAAAGGAGATACCTCGCCATTCTGATTTTCAAACTAGCTTTCAAGTTATAGAAACTTTATATAAAGACCCAGTAGGACGCAGGGTATAGCTCAGTGGTAGGGCACATGCTTAGCATGCACGAGGTCCTGGGTTCAATCTCCAGTACCTTCATTAAAATAAATAAGTAATAAATAAACCTGATTACTCCCCTGCAGCAAAGCAAAACAAACATACAAATGCAAACAAACAGTGATTCACGGGAAGGAAAAGAGGGGTGAAATCAATAAAAGGAAGAAAAGGAAATAAACTCAGTATTTTTTTAAAAGAAAGAATGGAGTCATCCTTTTCTTAAGACAATAAGAGAATACCAAAATATCATATTCAAATCAAAAATTTAAATAATTGCATAATTCTTAAAATAGTTCATTTTGTAGTCTTCAAAAAATCTCACAGCCCTGATCTAATCATGAGAACACTCTACAGGACACCCGCCCGTACTCCTCGAGACTGCCAAGGTCATGAAAGACAGGCAAAGACTAAGAAGCCATCACAGAGCAGAGGGGACTAGGAGACCCGACAACCACACGCAATGCGGGACCCTGGACTGGATCCTGGGGCGGAGAGAGGACGTGGGGGTAGGCGTGGAGAAATCAACAGTCTGGACCTTCGGTAACAGCAGTGCGCCAGTGTCTGTTTTCTAGTCTGGACAACTGTGGCACCAGGCGACGTATGGTGTTAACAGGGGAAACCCGCGCAGAGGTGCACGGGAGCACACGCTGCCATCCTCGCAACTTTTCCATAAATCTAAAAGTAGTCCCAAATGAAAGGTTTATCTAAAAAGTACTCCATTGTATTAAGATGGAAAAAGAGAATGGGGAAGAGGAAGGGTAAGAGGAAGGGAGGGGGAAGAGGACGGCAGAGAGGCAGAGAGGGAGGAAGGGCTCCGATTACAATCATAAGTTCTTCCGCCTCCCGCCCCAGGCGGAGCACCTCCTCCCGAGGCTCCTCCAACCAGGCGTCCGGAAGCGCGGAAGGCGGGGCTCCCCGCTGGCCCCCGAACGTCTGGGCCCTGCCGCCGAGTCCGGACGTCGAGGTCCTCACCATGAGAAAAGAGACGTCATCCTCCTTCATCTCCATCTGCAGGCGCTCGATCTCGTGCGCCAGAGCCTCGGTGTCTTCCGCAAGCTGCTTCATCTTCTCCTCGGCCAGAAGCTGCTTCTGCCTGGCCTCCTCGGCCATGGCGTCCAGGATGGCCTGCTCCTCCACCCTCAGGAACTCGCGGAGTTTGTCGAACTCCTGCCGGATCCGCCCTTCCAGCCAGGTAGCCTCCACCTGCAGCAGACAGCCGGCGGGAACCTCAGCCATCGCCGAGCCCAGTGGCTCCCAGATTTTTAGCAAAGGAGCTCAATTTGCAAAAGGAATCACACGCGGAACCTCAACAGACGCAATATAGATGCAGCTTTCTTAGCATGAATTTATAAATTTAAATTTAAAGTCAGTCAGACAGCACAGTGAGGCTGTTTTGATAAATCAACGAAATAAAATCACTGCTTACGGATGACAACTATAGTCCTGTAACTTCCTCCACATGCACTATTCTGTACCCGGTTAGACTGCAATCGTGAGGGAAATCCTGGCTCACAGAAATGAATTGTTGCAAATAGCAATGATTTTTAAAAAATGATTTGCCTTCCAATTTTAGGACTTCAAATTTGTCTGATAGAGGCTTACCAAAAATAGTAGTAGGAAGGACTTATTTTAAAACTGAATCAATAATATGCACACTCCTAATCATAGCTACAAAAAGCATTTAAAATAATAGTTAAAACAATGCCATAAATATACTCAAAGGAAAAGCAGAGAAGTATTTCTTATCTTGAGATGAGAAAGCCCTTTCTTACATGATGTGAAATTGAGAAGCCTCAAAGAATGAGATAATTGGAAACAGGAAGAAGTAAGAAGTTTTGAAGGGCAAGAGACTACTAATAACGTTAAATATATAAATACAATTCCAGGATAACTATTGGAAAAATAACTCGAATTGCGTGGTCCAGCAATGGCAGGTTAGTAACTCACATCTTTGGATTGAATATTTAATGTATGTTTATGGCTCTTACAATATGATGGCAAAATGATTCACTGTAAAAGGAGAAATGACCCAGAAGGGGAGAAAACGGTTTCTTACAAAAGAAACGACAAACTAGGGAAAATAATTCCTATGAAAAAACATGTGACAGATTGTTATTAGTCTTCATCTACGAAGCGCTCTTATGAATCCACTAGGAGTAAAGACAAAAATTCCAAGACAAAGAATGTGAACTGGGATTCACAAGAGAAATGATTGATTATAAGAACAAAAAGAGAGGAAACAAGTGAGAGGTCCGTCAACAAGGAGGTAAACAAATTGTAGTTTAACAAATTTGTTTAAACAAATTGTTGTAAGCAGAGACAGCAGGTGAAATAATGAGCTAGAATTAAATGTCATATAGATGTACATAACATGTGATATCTCTCATCTACCTGCCGTAATATGGGTGAAAAAGACAAGCTGTGGAATGGCAGGTAAAATCAGGTTTGAAAATATACATAACAATGCTGTAAGTTATGTATGGGTACATATATGTGTTGCAAGTCTAAAATGACCAACAGAAATAAACATCACCGTGAGCACGAAAAAAAAAAAAGAAATGCAAATGGCTATGACACTTGTAAAAGGACGTACAAATTTACTAATAACCAAAGAAATGCACGTGAGGAAAGATGGTCTTGTTGAAATACTGGCGTGAAGACTGTACGGTGGGAACATGAAATCTGGGATGATTTTGTCACACAGGAAGACAAAAAACAGAGCAGGCAGGAAACCCAGCCAGTGCCAAGTCAAGTCAACCCACCCTGGCGGCTGGCAGCCTCTCAATAAAGGGGTAAACGCAAAACTTTCACTTCTCATCCACCTGGACTGACTGGGCTTAGAGGAAAAGCATTAAGCAAGCTGGAATCCTGGGAGCTTTGCACCTGACCCTGGGAGAATGCCACAGCCCCAGGGGGTGAGGGGCAGACCGGTGCTGTCACTTGGACATATGGACACTCCGCAAGTGTCCATCCTGCCCCAGGCCAGCTGGGCAGACGGCACTGGCCAAATTCAAGAGGAGATGAAGCTGAGGGGCAGACAGGGGCTGGCTGAGAGATTTGGAGGCCACGGTGAGGAGTCTGATGGGATGGAAGCCACTGGGCAGTCTGAAGCAGAGTGACACAATCGATCCATTTTTCTAAAAGATAAGCCCATTCCACGGAGCATGGATTGCAGTACAAGGGCAGAAGCATGGGGTCCAGGTGGGAGGCCAGAGAAGTGATGGTGCCCTGGGCCAGGACAGTGGCAGTGGAAAGGGAGTGTCAGGGGACATGGTGTACTTTGGAGACGTGGCTGGACGTGGGGAGTGAGAACAGGGGCATCGCCGGCTTGGGAACCCGGCGAGGTGGTGCAGCATGGCTAAGCTGTCAGCCTGACACCACGGCGCAGATGGCACAGGGGCTTTGGAAGCCGCTCCACAGCTGCTGGCGCCGCTATGCCCAGGTGTTTAAAGAGGCCACACAGCCACAGTCAGCATCAGACGGCCGTGCTAGGCCATCAGGGCTGGAGAAGGACGACTCTGGGGCAGCAGCCACGGCCAGGGCAGCCCACCCCCACTTCTCCCCCGACTGCCCTGGGTATCCCCATCTCCCCGCTTAGCCCCGCCCTCACGCACCTGATTGTGCTTGGCGATGGCCTCATAGGAGCGCCGCATGGCCCAGAAGGCCTTGGCTTTCTCCCGCAGTGCGTGCTCCATGTTCCTGCACTTGGCCTGCCGAGAAGGGTGAGAAGGAGGCGGGGAGGCAGGTTAGGGCGGAGGCAGGGCAGGGAGGCAACACACCACATTACAGCTGGAGCTGCATATAGACGCAGGTACCACTCAACCACATTTACTGAACCTGGTCCGACCTTGTGCTGCGGGACACAGCCCTGACCTTGAATCCGAGGTCCTATGGCAGAGAGGATCTCAGATAGCCTCTAACCCAGCCCCTTTGTTTTCAATTAAACTTTGTATTTTGAGATTATTGTAGATTCACATAAGAAATAATGCAGAGAGATCACATGTACCCTTCACCCAGCTTCCCCCAGTGGTAACATCCTATAAAACCATAGTCTATCACACCTCCAGGATATTGACATTAATACAAGTAGCTACTCTTACTCAGATTTCCCCAGTTTTACTTGTGTGTGTGTGTATTTCTATGTAATTTTATCACATGCAGGTCTGCGTGTCTACCACCACAGGTAAGATACACAACAGTCCAGTTACCACAAACATCCCTCCTGTTGCCTGGTTATAATCACGCCCATCTTTCTTTTCAAGATTGTTATATAAGTGGCACCACGCAGTATGTAAACTTGAGGGATCGTCTTTTGTGGCTCAGCATCATTCTCTGAAGATTCAGCCAGCTTGTGTGTCTATCCATAGTTCTTTCTTTTTTATTGTTGAGCAGCATTCCATGGTATGGATTTCTGTTTTTTGTTTTTGCTTTTTTAAACTGAAGTATAGTCAGTTTACAATGTGTCAATTTCTGGTGTACAGCATAATGTTTCACTCATATAAATACATACATATATTCATTTTCATACTCTTTTTCATTATAGGTTACTGCAAGGCATTGAATATAGTTCCCTGTGCTGTACAGTACAAACTTGTTGTTTAGCTATTTTATATGTAGCAGTTAGTATCTGCAAATCTCAAACTCCCAATTTATCCCTTCCTATCCCTTTCCCCTCCGGTAACCATATGTTTGTTTTCTATGTCAGTAGTCTGTTTCTGTTTTGTAAATAAGTTCATTTGTGTCTTTTTAGATTCCACATATAGGTGATACCATATAGTATTTTCCGTTCTTTCTGACCAGCCCCTTCGTTTTGTACCTGACACAGATGGGGAGACAGGGCTGAGGAGGTAAAGGGACCTGTTCCCTCCTAGGCTGGTCCCAGGGCAGCACCGAAGGGCATCCTGCTCAGCCTGCAGCTGGCGCAGGATGCGCTGTGAACCAGAGCTCTGTGCCCAACTGTCAAGACTGTGCTCACAGGCTCCCTTCGCGACTTTCTGAGCTGAGCTGGTCTGCAGTCACGGAAGAACAGATCTGATCATGGGGTTGACCCAGTTCTTCCCAGAGGGCCTTATCTAAACCACAGTCGTCCCTGGGTAACCGAGGAAGACTCCGTGGATACCAAAGTCCAAGGATGCTAAAGTCCCTTGTATCAAAATGGCACAGTATTTGTGTAAAATGCTACATAAGTAGTTTAAGTACAGTGTAAATGCTATGTAGATAGTTGCTAGAGTGGCAAATTCAAGTTTCATTTTTTGGAACTTGCTGGATTTTTTTCCTGAATATCTTTGATTCCCCCCTTAGTTAAATCAACAGACGTGGAACCTCCAGATACAGAGGGCCGACTGTACATGTCCCCCCACCTCCCTGCCTTATTCCAATATCCTAGTAGTGCTTGGATCGTGCACAATACTTTAACCAGCAGATTCAAATATTTCTGGTTTAGTTTTTCAAACGTTTACCATTGTTCTGATCTCCTTGGACTCCTAGAGGAAACACTGCTAGTTTTGGGTTGGATTCCAACCTTTTGTATCCTAGGCCAAGCATTTGCTTTCCATCTTTTATTCTTTTCTCTCTACATTCTGAGAGCTTTCCAAGTCCCCCCCACCTTTGGAAAAATAACAATTCTAATAACATGTTATAAATGACTACCATTTATCGAGCATTTACTATGTGCCAGGGACAATGCTAATTTCTTTACAAATTACATCACATAATCATCACATTATCCCTAATAGTAAGTAATTTTATTAGCCCCATTTTACAGATGAATAAAACTGAAGCACAGAAAGGGGAAGCAAGTAGCCCAAGGGCACACAGCTAGCATGTGCAGAGCAAGGATGTAGACCTAGACAGTGGTGGCAAGCAGCCCCTAAGACAGGCCCCAGTGATCTTCTCTCCTGTGAAATAAGAAAGTTGTTGTTTTAAGCTGCTAGATTTGGGGAATGATGTGTTATACACACTTGTCCTCAAAAGCCTCATCCCCACTGGGGCCTGATTTAGATGATGAGATTCTGGACTTTGAGCTGATGCTATAATGGGATAAGACATTTGGGGAACCTGGGAGGGGGTGAGTGTACACCGCATGTGGGAGGGACATCAATCACTGGGGCCAGAGGGCCACTGAGGGAGGCAGACTCTAAAATGGCCCCACCTCCTGGTACTCAGGCCCTGGTGGAATCCCCTCCCTAGGGGCTGGACCTAGCCGCTTGCTTCTAACCAACAGAATATGGCAAAAGTGACGTATTCTTTTGTGTCTTGCTTATGTAACATAAGGTTTGCAGGATTCAAATACATAATTGTGTGAGTTTACCCATTCGTTGTTGCATTGTATCTCACCATATAAACATACTATAATTAAGTATCCATTCCACTGTTAATGGACAGCTGGGTCATTCACAATCTTCGAGTAACACAAGTAGTATGAACATTCTTGTTCCGGTCTCCTGGTGCACAAGTGCACCGGCTCTTCTACAGAACATTCCTAGGGGTAGAATTACTGGGTCACAGGAATGTGTATCTTCAACTTCAGTAGATAAAATGCCAAACTTTTTTCCAAAGCAGGTGTACCAATTTATACCACAGAAGCCATGTTAATGAAAAATGTTTATTAACAATTTGGATCTTTATTTTAAAATACCTGTTACTAAAGTCTTTTGACCTTTTTTCTATTGAGCTGCCTGCCATCTTCCTACTGGTGTGTAAGGATTTATTACAAACACACAACATGTCTTTTACGGATCTTATGTATAATAAGTATCTTCTATCATCTTGCTCACATTTCTTAATTTCAGTGTAGTCCAATGTATCAGTATTTTCCTCTGGAATTAGGGCTTGTTGGTTTTGTTTAAAAAATACCTCCTTACCCTGAGGTCATAAAGTTAATTTCCTATATAATTTTTTTTAAAGCTTTATGGCTTTCCTTTCACATTTGGGTCTAGAGCAGATACCTGAGGTTTATTTTGTGAATGGTGTGACCAGGTCGCTTGTTGTCCCAGAAACCACCACTTAAGAACACTGCCATTCCCCACTGGTCTGAAGGCCACCTCTGTTATTCATCACATACACATCTGGGTCTCGGTTCCCCCATCTGTTTACCCCTATTCTTACCAATATCACAGTCTTAATTTCAGGAACTATAACACAAACTGACATCTAATAAATAGCTCCTAGGAATGCTTTGGCAATTCTTGGCCCTTTGAACTTGCATGTAAATTTAAAATTAGTTTGCCAAATTCCACAAAATAATCATGTTGGGGTTTTGACTGGGATAGAACTGACTCTACAGATCAGTTTGGGGATAACTGACATCTTTAGATACTGCCTTCTAGTCCATGAATATGGTATATCTTGCCACTTAGTCTCCTTTAATGTCATTCAACAAAGGTTTATATTATTACCGGCCAGAGTTCTGCACACTTTTTGTCACACTTATTCCCAGATACCTGATTTTTTATACTATTGTTAAGTGTATTTTTAAATTTTCTATTTGCTATTGATATACAGAAATACAATTGATTTTTATTCTTTATTTTGCAACCAGCATTCTGTCTAAACTCACTTATGTAACTATAATTATCTGTAGCACCTTTTTTATTTTCTATGCAACAGAAACTTCTCTACAGATGCAATCATACTGTCTGCATATAATACCAGTGTTGCTTCCTTCTTTCCAAACCTTATGCCTTTTATTCCTGACTTACTTTATTAGCTAGGATCTCCAGTACAAAATTGAATAGAAGTGATCATAATAGGCATTCCTGCCTTTTTCTTGATCTCTGTAAGACAATGCTAAACGTTTCACCATTAAATACAGTATTTGCTATACGTTTTCTGGTAGATTAATGAAGCTACTTTTATTCCTAGTTTGCTAACTTTTTTCCAATCACAAAAGGATACTGAATTTTATCAAATGCATTTTTACTCTAATGACTTCATCACATTTAAGTGGTGCAGAACTGGATTTTGTTTTCTTACGCAGTCGGACAGCTGGTGTCATTTAGCTGGAGTATTCAATGTAATTGCCAGTACAGCAGCATTTTTGTTTACCTTCTCTTCTGTGCTATTTGTCCTGCTTGCTCAATATATCTTTTTCTCCCTTTCTTGCCTTTTTAAAGATTTACTATGCATTTTTTATTCCATTTTTTTCCCCTTGTATACATTTAGTGGTTAACCTACAAAACACTACAGGTAAAAAGTATGAATTCAAATGACTCTAAACAATATATTTTTCATGGTTGCTTCTGATATTCTGATTTTAACACTAAACATACTTGTGTCACAACTGGACCAACCATTCAGGGCCCTGCACGGAGTCCAAGGAGTACCTGACATAGCAGAGATGGCTGGGTCACTAGTGGGGGCTCTGGTGCGAAGCTTAATCCAGACAAACATGGGGTCATCACTGCCCTGGATGGAGATAAGCGGCCCATGACACGTCTGGAGCATCACACAGGCCCCAGGCCCAGCTAAAGAGCGCTGATTTTGGCTTCAAATTCTAACATTCAAGTGTGGGGGCACATTCCCGGGCTAGTAAGTTGCAGGGCTGCAATGCAGAAAACTGCTAAAAAACAGCAAGACACGCCTTGCTTATCTTAGCGTAGGCTGTTAGCTGTAGGGCTGCTTCTGCTTCTTGGAAAAACATTACCTTCTGCCCTTGCTGAAAAGAGCAGGGCATTCTTCCCTTATCTAGCTAGATCTTGATCTTTATGGGGCCTTCGTACCTGCCGGGTTTCCACTGTGATTGTATACTCCCTAAACATTGTAAACTTCTCCCTAAACATACGGATTAAGACTAATGTTTCTGCTTTTCACAAAACTGCTGACCTGCATGCCTGCAGGTACACCATGCCCCTTACATGGTCCTATGATGTGTTTTACCTCCATCCTTTGTCTGACTGTTCTCAATAAATACAAGAGCTTTGGGGAGTTGGAGTTGGTCTCCCTCTCACTCTCTTGACTTGATAAAGTCTCCAGTAATTCATTCATTGGACAAAGCCGGCATTCAAGACCTTCAAGATTACTTAAATTATAAACACACACAAAACAGGATGTTTTTATTTACACTAAAGGATTCAGAATGTGATTATATAGTCTAGTTTTCTTTTTAAATTACAATTTGATTCCTTAAGCAGCAAATTAACGCCCTAAGAATTTTACAAAATTGTTTATCCAAAATATCTGTGAGCACAAGTGTTAGGTGATATAACAGAAAATGGAAAGGGTGCAAGGAAGAGAATAAGCATTATTTCCCAAAATTGTCACACCATCCTTTCAAGTACTTATCAAAGTGCTAGAGTGATGCCTGCAGCCAGGGCTGTCTGGCCCAAGCCAGGTTTTCTGGCCTTTGAGGTCCCATATGCGCTCCTGCTTCTGACCAAGTACCACCTGCTTCACCCAACTATCCCAAGGTGGCCTTGAAAAGTCTCGCAGGCCCCCTTCATTTCCTCCAAAAGCTGCTCTGATTTCCCCAGTAGAGTTCAGTTGCCTCTCTGTGGACCCTTCTACCACCGTACTTCCTACTTTGCATAATTGCCTCACTTTCCTGGAAAGGCTGCAGGCTTCCTGGGGATAGGTCCTGATGCCAAGGTCCCCTCACCAAGCACATGGTGCTCCATAAACTGCAGACAGAATGAAGGCTTGCTCCGCAGAGTTAAGAGACTTTCATGCACCACACATCCCCGGGTCTCAGCACAAAATACATGCTCAACTAACTCCTTGCCGGGTCAACAAGTGCCCTGGGCATCCATGTTCTCTCCACTACACCACACGGCCTCCTGGACCCAGAGCTAGGAGGCCGGATCTGTATCTTGTTGCTGTCACTGACCACTGGTGAGAACTTTGGCAACAGCTCTTCCTCTCTCAGGCAGTCAGGCTCCACACTTTAAAGATAGAGGCACAAAGGGGCCTGGGTCTCTCAAATTCTACCAACAAGTGAAGAATGCAGTCTTCTCTGTCCATGCTTACCAAGCCCATCACCAGGATTTCCTGGCATCTGTCTCCAGTTTGTGTTATTTCTCTTCCATTATTTCAGACATTTGTTTTCAGCAGCTAAGAGCTTTGGCACTTGGCCACCCAGGTTCAAATCCCAGCTCTTCCACTTAGTAGTAGGTGATCTAGAGCAAGTTCCTTAACTTCTCTGCACCATGATTTCCTAATATGGATGAGCAGGGAAGGTGGTAGAGTGCGTGCTTAGCACGCACAAGGTCCTGGGTTCAATCCCCAGTACTCCCCAGTACCTCCACTTAAAAAAAAAAAAAAGAAGTATGAACATGGCTGCCCACTAAGCTGTGAGCTCCATGGGCGGGGCTCTGGCTTAGTGACCTCTGCAGCCGCAGCACCCAGGACAAGTTCCGGTGCACAGCTGTCTTGTACACCAGTGAGTGCCACCCGGCATCAGGCTGAGCACACTCCTCAGCTCTTTCCGGACTAGACTCCCCTCCTCCTCAGACATCGCTCTGAGTGTTCATTGATCTGACAGCATTGTTCCTCTGCTGAAAAACCTCAGCTGTCTTTAGGATAAAGGTGGAGCCTCAGGGCCTCCTGGCTCCTTCTGTATCCATCCTCATTCCTTCTCACTAATCTGAAATTCTCTCAGTGCCTCCCAAGTCAGGCCGCCCTGCTTCAGGACCCTTACACGTGCCTCCACCTGCGACTGAAATACCCTCCCGCACTCCCTTCACCTGGCTAACACCGCCTCCTGCCTCAGGTGTCTGCTTGAAGCCACCATGAAGGTCTGACTTGTTTATCCCGTGTCCTGCAGTGTCCCCAGGGCCTAGCAGTAAAAAGCATCTGCTGAATAAACAGAAAGGTGTCATTAGATAGTCTGCGCTTCCTGGCACCTGGCTCACTGACCTTAAATCCTGGCTTAGCCCAGACTTGGGGGTTCTGCCTTAGTGCTCCAGTCCTTGACCCCTGCCCATCTTCCAATCTATACCTCTGCCAGCCCCATGGTGATTTGTCATGACGGTACCCCCTACCTCGACCCCAGCCCCCAGAACTTACTTCGGCTGCTCCAAATCAGGACCTGGCGCTTCTGCCAGGGGAAATGAGAAGACACCATTGCTGTGGACCACCGTTAAACAAACAAGGTGACAGCAGTTATAGGCTCATTCCACTGGCAAGTTCAAACAAGCGAATGGACGACAGCCCCTTCACCGGAACTTTGTCAAAAATGTGTATGGAATGGTAATCAATTTTTGACATCTCTTAAGAAAGGCATTAAAGCAAACTCATTAAAACAGTGTCTGGAGACCAGGCATTGGGGGTTCTTGCAGTACCTCCTTTTTGATACAGTCAGCTTCAGACCAGCTGTTCTCCAAACTGTGGGCCTGACCTGCGTATTAGTAGGTATTAATAGGTGATGAAATAAATTATAGTGTTTCACACCTTGTGCAATGTTTAAAATCAAACGACAGAAAACGCCAGAGTACAATAGACATTTTCACAGAACTTTTGTTTCAACTGAAACAGAACACCATGCATATATATGGGTGTTCTGGGTCACCATGGAAAAAACATTTCTTACTATGGGCCAGTTAAGGTCAAAGATTTTGCTAACTCCTGAGCTGGCTAATCCTTACTTCCTGATCATTTTCCCTTCCTATACCAAAAAATTCTCCATGTTAGTTCTGCCCTACAAGTTGCTCCTTCCTTTATTTATAGCCACTGGAACTCCAGACATGGGGATGCTGAGAAAGTGATGGAAAATATACCAGCTGATCTCCCCACAGCTACACAACACATTGGGCCAGCTCGGGAAGGGATGGATAGGGGGGAGCTAAAGGCTCCATATCCCAGCCAGGTCTTGGGGTGCTGCACCTCTACCCTGAGTGTGCCCAGTTCCAGGGTTCCTGGGCTTACCCACACCTTGTTCCTATACGGGGCCGGGGCCCCACCCGGCTGGTAGAAAAGGTGCACGGCCTCAGCCCTTCAGAGGTGGGCGGGACTGTCTGGAGAACGCCCTACAACCCAGTTGTCACAATTCCTGTTGACATTCTCTCTTCTCCCATCTCAGGCCTCCTGGGCCAGCCCTGATGAAGAAGGCAGCCTCTGCAGGTTACCAGAGTCAGGGAGTAGGGGCCCCGAGGAGGCAGCAGCCAGCCGGCAGCAGGAGGAGAGGCAGGACCGGGCACACCCGGCTCTGGCCGGCTGGAGTGGCGGGAGCAGCGGGGTCGGGGGTGCTGGGTTCCAGTCCACGTGCGCGCTCGGCCACCTCCCGCACCCGGGTCGCGCGCGCTTACCCGAAAGTCGTGGGCAGTGTCCTTCACCGGCTGCACGCGGTGCCCCTGGTGCCGGGGGTCGGCCTGGCACGAGCAGCACAGCAGCTCCTTGTCCTCGAGGCAGAAGAGGTTGAACTGGCCGCGGTGCAGGCGGCAGAGGCGCGGGGAGCGGTGGCCGGTCCACCGCGCTCCCTCGGCCTCCTCGCGCAGCAGCTTCTCCACCAGGTTGTTGAGGGTGTGGTTGGTGCGCAGGTCGCCGGGGGCCGCGCGGTCCTTGCACACCGGGCAGGTAGGGGCCACCTGCACCTCCCAGCAGCGGGTCACGCACCCGCGGCAGAAGTTGTGGCCACAGCGCAGAGTCACGGCGTCGCGGAAGGGGTCGTAGCAGACGGCGCAGAGCAACTCCTCCTTGAAGGAGCGAGAAGGCCCGGGGGACACGGCGGGGCTCGGCTCCATCGCCCCAGCCGCCGGCTCCTGCTCCCGCAACTTTAGCTCCGGCCCCTCCCACCCGCCTCGCGGCTCCCGGGACCCGGCGGTGAGCGGAGCCCAGCCCCTTCCCCCTCGGAGCGCTGAGCGACAGCGGCGCCGGCCAATCGTGCGGGGCGTGCAGGGAGGCTCCGCCCCAGTTCCGGTTGGCGCGGGAAACCCCGGAAGAGCGGGGCGGGCCGGTGTGCTCTGCGGACCCGCCAGTGCCGGGCGGGCCGGCCAGGTTTAGCAGGAAGAAGCGCCACAGCCGTGCTGTAGGGCTTCCGTGTCACTGGAAACCTACTTCCGATTTCAAAAGGGAAATGAAGTCTAGGAGCCTCTTTCTTAACCAATCCCCGGAAATCTCAGGCCCGCGACACGGGAGAAGCCAGAGCTCCTTCCTTCCTGGTTCCGAAGTGGCGTCTGGGTCTTACACCGCCGTTAGCCATTTCTCCACTTGTGGTTTGTAGCTTCCTTTAAGAGCTCTGTGCCCACTCTTGTATTCGTGGTTTACTTATTTTGGCCAGTCTTGTTCTTGCCCCCTGGGGTATGGCGGAAACTGGTGAGGGAAGAGGGTAGTGGGGAAGACCCCAGAGGAGACCCGATTCTTGTCGCGTGGTTGAATAAGTGGGCAAGTTACCATCTTTCAAAATGTATTTCCTCGTGGGTAGAATGGCGATAATATCCCTCATCTCTATGAAATGTGAGAATTAAAGTGAAATAAGTATGGAAAGTGCTCATGACATTAAGCAGGTCCCCGTTGAAACAGAAGTCCCCAAAGTTAGCTATGGTAACTAGAATCCAGCCGAATTCCTGCCAGGTGCAGCAGGCCTGAGTCTCTCCAAATCCCTATTCCTGCCCCAGGTCGATCACTTCACAGCCTTCGGATGTTGGATTCCTTTCCCCTGACACTCTTTCATTTCCAATTTCTGCTGGAAGACAATCCTCCACATGCCTTATGTTCTTGTATGCCAGCTGAACACCGACTGCCTTTTTTGGGCTATCTCTTTTCTGGGATGTTTCTGTGATCAACAGCCTTGGGAGGCAGAAATAATGTCTCCCTCCAGGCAAAGATCTGGCAACCTTACTCCTCATTATAAAAGATTCAGTTTCCCTAAACTTCCTCCAGTGGCCCACATCACATAGGCTTGTAGGAATTAAGGCTCAGGAAACTGGCCCAAATGGCAATAACCTGGCTACTGTTATTGCAGTTAGTAATAAACTGTCCTTTGCCTCTGATTCAGGAGTCTCATTTACCAGAATTCATGAAACTGTGGCATGCTAATTTGTTAGCTTGCCAGTAGGCTAAAAATCTCAGACCCTTTAGAGTTTCTGACAATTTCCTTACAAACTTTCCTTCAGAGTAGTCCTTCCCCCGCAATGCCAAAAGGATGGATGCCACTAATTTTTACTGCCTTCTGTAGTGTTTCTTACCCATGAGCAGTGGTCCTCCTACAGTCACTTGGGGAGCAAAGCACAGATTCTTGAGCCCACATTGCCTCTCTTGGGAAAAATCCCCGGAATCTGCATTTTCACACAACTTCCAGGTGATTCTCAGGAACACTTGTACTGTTTGTTTATTGAGGGGGAGGTAGTTAGGTTTCTTCATTGATTTCTGCTTGGAGGAGGTACTGAGGATTGAACCCCTAACCTCTTGGTCGCTGAGCATGCGCTCTACCACTTGAGCTGTACCCTTCCCCCAGGAACAGCAAAGTTGGAGACCCCTTGCTCTAGATCTGCTCATGCAACAAGAAGGTCTCCAGTTAGGCTAACTGGTTCAGAAATTAACCTTAGAGGCAATACCCGAAAAGGCCACAAGATGGGGCAAATAACCCCACATCCCAGGCACCTCCCTGGAAAATCTGGTCTCATTTTCTTTCGCTGTTTTATCTGTGTCCCAGTTGCTCTGTGAATCTGTTTTGCTATCTATGTGTTTTCCTCCTGCTCTTATGATTTTACTTATTTGTTTTGTTGTTTTTACTCCCGCTGTCTGAGTAGGACCACAAATCCAAACAAGGACAAAGAGTAGAAATTAACAATTGTATCCTTTTCCCCTTTAAGTAGAATACAAAGGTTAACATTAAACCAGCAAGGTCCGCTAGTATTTCTGGAAATCCGGAAAGGACTTGGTTCTGTTCCAAGCTCCACCACTAGCCAGGGGCATAACCTGTGGCATATAACCTCACTTTTCTTAACTTCCTTTTCCTCAACTGTAAAAGGAGAGGTTGGACTAATTGCTCCAAATTCTTACCAGCTCAGACACTCTGAAGTTTTTTTATTCTTTGCATAATTTCAGTAAAAAGGGTGACTAAGACTTACCCAGAGACCAGGAAAGAGAAGTCTTGGTGATTGTAACTAATCTGTCACCATCTTCTGTTTCTTCTTCCAGTAGGAAGAACCTTCTTCTCTGAAGTTCAGGTCCCCTGTCTACCACTTAAATTCTTGTATAAGTCGACTGGCAGTTCTCACTGCTCTAACTTGCCCCTTCCATCCCCAGGCATCCTTGCCAGGCACCACCACATTTCCAAACCCCCTGTTAGCACCATATACACTTATATAAGGAATAACAACTATTTCTTAAATGTTGTATTAGGAAAAATAAAATTCCTAGGTGCTGGAAGAAAAATGCCCCCCCTTTAAAGCAGTTGACTAGATCATGTCTACTGCAAATAAAAAACAGAGATTGTTAGATTAGATAAAAAAGCAAGACCCAACTATATGCTGCCTAAAACAACCCACTTTAAATAGAAGCCTACAGATAAGTTAAAATGAAAGGATAGAAAAAGATATACCACACTAAAACGAATCAAAGAAAGCTGGGGTAGCCCTATTAATAATATCAGATTTCATATCAAAGCAGATTTCATATCAACGAATATTATGGGGACAAGGGGGAAGACTGCCATAGTCGGCAGTTGCAGGGATGGCAGTAGCAAGAACCATTTTCAGCTCAACCAGAGATGCAGACATGCTTGAACTTGTCCAGCAGCCTTACCAAGGATATGTTTGAGGAAATTACTGTAGTCTGATGCTTTATGTAGGACACAGTGTTGGCTTAGGCCTTCTCGGAGGTCTACACTGTGGCAAAAAGGAGGGTGGGAGCTCTGAGTTTGTTTGACAAATGCAGGGAGAGCTTCCATAAGAAATGGTGCTTAATGCAAGTGACTAGGCAGACACCTAGGGTAGTAAATCAGCTGCCTCTGGATGGGATTTGGTTGCAGACATCTTGTATTTGATCCATATGCTTGTTTTTTTTTTTTCCTCTGTATCAGTTAGGATCTTCTAAGCTGCGTCTTTTAAATTGCAACTCAAAATGCTTAAACAATAAGAGGATGGATGATCTCACATAATGGAAAGTCTGGAGGCAAGAAGGTCGTGTCCAACCCAGTGGCACTGAGACCCCAGATTCTTTCCAGCTTTCTGGTCTTCGGCTGCCTTTTGGTTGGAAAATGACTGCAGCCACTCCAGGCATCTTATCTTGGTGTAAATCAGCGTCCAGAAGTGGGATAGGGTTATTGTGCAGCCCACCCCCAGAACTTCCATCTCGCAAAACTGAAACTCCAAACCCATTAAACGAGTGCCTCTTCCTCCTTTCCCCAGCTTCTTCCTGGCCACCACCAGTCGGCTTTCTGTCCCTGAGAATTTGACTCCTCCAGACACCACATGCAAGTGGAATCAAATCTTATTTGTTTTTGTGACTTTTATGCTTATTTCACCAAGCAGAACGTCCTCAAAGTTCGTCCATGTTGTGACATACCTTAGAGCTTTCCTCCGTTTTTTAAAGCTGGATAACATTCCACTGTATGTTTACACCGCAGTTTTGTTTACCCATTCAGCCATCGGTGGACATTTGGGTTGCTCCCACTTCATGGCTATTGTGAATGATGCTGCTGTGAACATGGGTGCACAATATCTCTTCAAGACCGTGCTTTCAGTTATTTTGGGAACATACCCAGAGATGGAATCTCTGGATCTATTTTTACTGTTTTGAGGAACTGACGCACTGTTTTCTACAACAGACGCACCATCTTACAGTCCCACCAGTAGTGCACAAGGGTTCCAGTTTCTCCACATCCTGCCCAACACTTGCTATTTTCTTTATTTTCTTTTTCTTCTTCTTCTTCTTTTTTTTTTATTTTTTCTGTTTTTGTTGCAAGCATCCAAATAGATGTGAGGTGATATCTCTGTGTGGTTTTGATTTGCATTTCCCTAATGATTAGTGATGTCAAACATCTTTTCATGTGCTTCTTGGCCATTTGGATATCATCTTTAGAGAAATGTCTACTCAGTCCTTTGCCCCCTTTTAAATCAAGTCTTCTTTTGTTATTGTTGTTGAGTTGTATTAGTTCTTTATATATTCTGGATACTAGCTTCGTACGAGGCAGGTAATCGGCAAGTATTTTCTCCCGTGCCCTAGGTGCCTTTATGTTTTGTTGCCATTCATTCTCACTTTGCTGCACAGAAATTTTTTATTTTGATGGAGTCCCATTTACCTCTTTTTTTTTTTTGCCTGTGCTTTTTAAAAAACACCTTTATTGTGGTGTAATTCCTGTACAGTAAACTACACATATTTCAGATGTACAATTTGATGAATTTTGATAGATGTCTACACCTATGAAACCACCACCACACCACAGTCAAGATAGCTGACATTTCCATCACTCCCCAAGAGGTGCAAATTTCGAACTCCCCATTTATCCACTGGTAACCATAAGTTTGTTCTCTATGTCTGTGAGTCTGTTTCTGTTTTGTAGATAAGTTCTATTGTGTCCTTTTTTTTTTTTTTTTTTTTTTTAGATTCCACATATAAGCAATATCATGGCATTTTTCTTTCTCTTTCTGGTTTACTTCACTTAGAACGACAGTCTCCAGGTTTATCCATGTTGCTGCAAATGGCATTATTTTATTTGCTTGTGCTTTTGACGTCATATCTAAGAAACCATTGCCAATGTCATGAAGCTTTTTCTCTATGTTTTCTTCTAAGAAATTTAAAGTTTTAGGTCTCATGTAGGTCTTCAGCCCATGTTCAGTTAATTTATATATGGTGTAAGGGAAGGGTCCAGCTTCCTTCTTTTGCATGTGGATATCCAGTTTTCCCACCACCGTTTGTTGAAGGGACTGTCCCTTCTCCCTTGAGTGGTCCTGGCACCCTTGTTGACGATCATTTGACCATATACACAGGTTCATTTCTGGACTCCCTATTGCATTGGTCTATATATCTGTCTTTATGCCGGGACCACACTGTTTTGATTACTGCAGCTTTATAATAACTTTTGAAATCAGGACATGTGGGACCTCCAACACTGTTTTTCTTTTTCAAGATTATTTTGACCATTGGGGTCCATTGAGATTCCGTATGAATTTTAAGATGGTTTTTTTTTCTATTTCTGCAGTGAGTGGTGTTTGGATTTTTGTGGGGGTTGCATTAAATTTGTGGATCACTTGGAGCAGTATTGACATCTCCACAGTACTGTCTTCTAATCCGTGAGCGCAGGCTATCTTTCCATTTATTTGTGTCCTACCGTTTCTTTCAGCAGTGTTTTACAGTTTTCAGTGTAAAACCCTTTCGCCTCCATTTTGTTCTTTTTGATACTATTGTAAATGGAAATATGTTCTTAATTTCCTTTACGGAGAGTCACTGCCTGCCTCTGCTGTTACGGAAGGGAAGATTGGTTATCTTGTTACTTTAAGCTCCCTCTCCTGCATGACCGGAGACTTTTGAACTGAATGACAGCTGCTCCTGTAGTGGGGACATTTGTTCCTGCTTTGTCACCACCCCTATCCAGCCAGCTTCCCTTGCGCTCCCCGCCTTGCCTCTGTGAGCTTCGGGGGCTTTGACCCCTTGTTGTGTGCCCCCGGTGAGGGCTGCACGCTGCTGCTACTCATTGTGAAGGAGCGAGGGTGGTAAATTACTCCAGTCCAGCCTGGCAACTGGACAGGTTGACAAAATGAAATCTAAGCTAATGTTCGTGTTCTTGAAATTTATCTTTTTTAAAAAATGTATTCCACTATTGATTTATTTATTTTTGTATTTTTAAGGGGGAGGTAGTTTAGGTTTATTTATTTATTTTTAGAGGAGGTCCTGGGGATTAAACGCAGGGCCTCGGGCACATTACTCATGCATTCTACCACTGAGCTATACCCTCCCTCCTGAAATTTATCTTCAAGCACTGAATGATTTTATGACAAACATTTTTAAAAGAAAATTTTTGGAAATACATTGTGTGCTTTTTTTCCCCCCTCTAAAATAGAGGATGCGGAATCTACTGTAAACTTTTCTTCATGATTTACCAAAATAGAGAATAATTGCTGTGCTGGGCAGGATAATAACGGGGTACCCTCAGGAGTTAATGAAGCGTGTGGGGTTCTTTGTCCCTTCGGTGGCCGCAGATGCCTGTGATCTGTGGGTTCCTGCATTTGCCGGGCATTTTTTCTCTCTTGTTGAGAGGTTCTTCTTGCTCCTAACAGTGAGTCTGCCTGGGGCAACCTGCTGTGGCTTCCTAGCCCAGCAGAGTGTGGGCTGGGAGCTGAGAGCCACGTTTGTTGAAATCGCTGACAGCAACAGCAAGACTAGGTTCACATAGTCACCCCTTTGCTTCCAGTCTCTTCCATAGGCAATGGGGGACCCGGTGAGCTCACTCACAGGTGGGTGTAAGGATTGAGAACCAAGAAGACCAAAGCCTCAGGGATCAGGGAGCTGACCCAGAGTGGGCAAGGCGGCAGGGAAGGCTTTGCTTTCAGGCAGACTCTCTCCAGGAGCATCCCCCAGCCCACTGTCCCCCAGACTGTTGTCCCCCAGTCCCCTGTCCCCCAGCCCCTTGTCCCGCAGCCTCCTGTCCCCTAGCCCGCTGTCCCCCAGCCCCGCTGTCTCACAGCCCCCTGTCCCCTAGCTCAGCTGTCTCATGCGCCATCCCCCAGCCCCTAGCCCCATGTCCCCTACCCCCCTGTCCCACAGCCCCCTTCCAGAGCCCTGATCTGTTAAGGAGCTGCCTGTTGTCATCAATAGAAAATAAAAACTCTCTTCTGCCTTCTCCATTTTTCCTCCCTCTTGGGTACCCAAATTAATTTCTCAGTGAATTTAACACGATTTTATTTTTCCCTTTGGATTCTGTTCAAAAGTGAATTTTTTTTTCTCTCTGGAAAGATTTTATTTATTTTAACTTTTTCACTATGAGCATTTTCAAACACAATATTAGGGAGAACAGAATAGTGAACTGTTACTTCCCCATCATTCATTTTACATCAGTTATCAATTTTTGCTGTTTTTGTTTCTCCTCTCCCCTGTAATGTGGAGGGCAGGGTGTGCAATATTTTAAAGCCACCATTATTTTTATTTCAGGGACACATTTTTAAAGGTTACAACAGATTATAATACCATCCATTATTGTCCACTATGAACCATAGTTATTTCTAGTCCTTCCAACAACCCTGTCATGTAAGTTATTCCCATTGTATAGATGGGGACATTGAGGTTCTGCCTTTATTTGCATCTAAGAGAAAATGGGCTAAATGATGTTATATTAGTTAGGATGCAGTTTAGGCTTTGGTAACAGAAAAGCCTCAAGGGCAGTAACCTGAATGACTGAAATATTTCTTTCTCTCTCATGTAAAAGTTCTACCAGGTCCAGACCATGTCTGGGGCTAGCCTGGTGGCCCGGTGGCCTGATTTACCAGGAGCCCAGGCTTCATCTGCCATGTTGCTCAGCTCCTCTCAGCGCCAAACACCAAGATGACTGCTCCGGGTTCCATCACTACCTGGAAGTGGAAAAGGGAATGGCTGAGGGTGTACCCATTCCCCTGAAGGGCTTCATCCTGAAGCTGCGCACCTAACTTCCACTCACCAACTCTGCCCGGAACTCACATGGTCACACCCGCAAGGGAGACTGGGAAATGTAGTCTTTATTTTGGGCAGCCTCTCGCCAACTGAAAACTAGGGGATTCTACTGTAAGTGAAGAAAAGGGGACAAAAAGGAGTGCTTTCACAGGTGGAATGAAGGGTTCTTTTGAAATCCAGGCTGTGGTTTTTTGAGTTCTTTATTTTGGGCTCAACTGTGGTCCATTTAGTAAATGTAATGTAACTGGTTAAATTAGGGATCGATTGTCCTTTGGTGAGAAACAGCATCACTTATTTAGTCCTTGTGCCCGTGGGTTTTTTTCTTGGTCAATTTTGTTGTTGTTGTTCAGAACATTATAACCCTACTAGTCCTTTAAAATGAAATTTACCATAACAGCCAATTTACATCATGTGATTTAATCCCACTGTCCATAATGGAGAGACCCCAATTTCATACTATCCCAGCCCTGCCATTAATGAGCTTGGATTCAGCTTTGCTCTTTGCCACCTGGGTGCATGTGGATGAACTTCTTATCAACTTTCTCCAAACCTCCTTTTTCCTTTCTACAGACTAGGAATACTGCTCTCAGCCTCCATCATTGTGAAGAGTAATTAGATGATGGCTGAAAGTTCTTTGCACAGTGAACACTCGACAAACTGTGTCTCTCCGGATACGTATGTCATGTGTCCCCCCAATCCTATCATACTTAATTCCTATCATTTCTAAAAAGAATAACTAAGGCATTTTATAGCATTTTCATGCCTGTTAATTTGGGCATCACAAAACCTTGAGAAATAGGTAGAGCAGGTAGTCCCTAATTTTCTATTTTCCTAGATTAGGAAATGCAGGCTCAGACAGATGGATTCACTTGCCCAGGGTCCCGTCTTCCTTCTTGACTGGATCCTTCCCATGTGCATTTAAACCTGCATCTTTTAAAAATTGAATTATAGTCAGTTTACAATGTAGTGTTAATTTCTGGTGTACAGTATTATGGTTCATTTATACATATATATTCTTTTTCATATTCTTTTTTATTATAGGCTATTACAAGGTACTGAGTATACTTCCTTGTGTTTCACAGTAGGACCTTGTTTATCTTAAACCTGCACCTTAAACAAATGACAAAACAGTCCTCTTTCCAACCCACAACCCCCGTGGCCACCCCCATCTCTTACTTTCTTTTTCAGTCAAGACACGCTGCCTCCACGTCTTCACTTCAATTCACTCCTCAGCCCACCCCACTTGACTTTCGCCTTTTTACTAAATTTGCCCCTGGCAAAAGCCTGACCTTAAGATCTCTGCTCCCTTTTACTCCTGCCCCAGACAATCTCATTCATTCCTGTGGTCTCAGATGCCAACCAGAAGCTCAGTGCCAGCTCAGACCAATTTACTGAGCTCCAGTCTCAACTCCTCTTGGGGTGGGAGTGGGGTACAGATTAGGAGAGCCCTTTTCACAAGAGTCTGGGTGTAAGACAAACAGACCATGAACCAGAGTAGGGGCAATAGGACTTGAAAGAAAATGATGAATAAGATTGATGCTTAGAAGGATTCGCAGGACATAGAGATCCAAGGAGAGTCAAAGGCGACTCTAGGATTTTAACACTTGGCTTCAGAGTTAATGCTGCTGATGCAGGGAGGACTGGAAGGGGCTGCAGTCTGTTGTATGCAGTGTGATGTGTGGTTGAAGACTTGAACCTGGGGTGAGGGTGGAACCTCTAAATGGAAAAGTCAAAGTGCCTTTTCCTTACAGTTTTCTCCTCCTGCGGAACCAGCTGCACATTCCTCCCCTCCCCTCCAACCAGGGCCATGCCATAATAGCACTGTCTTGGCTTGAGACAGTGGTAGATGGAAGGGAAATATTTTGCTCCTCCACTGGGGGAGGTCACTATCCAAAACCACAGTGATCCATGGGTAGAATTTTTTTAAAACCTTTATATAAAATTCTAGGCTCTTGAAAGTGTATCTAATAGGTTTTTAAAAGACATTCAGGCAGACGCATTTGTCCCTGTCAACTTAGCATTGAGCAGCACTGGACCGGACATAAGATCTGAACATGGAGTTATTCACCCCAGGGAGTTTCTCAAGGTCTCTTTCATAAAATAAAACCTATGATTCTACAATTCTAGGAGCTAGGTTTGGGAGCTTTAAGAAAATTGCTGAAGACTTCAACAACCTCTGAAAATTGAGTATCTGAAAACTTTCCTTTCCCTGAATTATCTGGAGAGACTGTCATTCACAGGTTTGGCCACACAGGGGCAGCATGCACAAACTCACCTTTTCTTAAACCGGCCTGGAGTGGCTTTGCTCTTTAGTTCCCACTGTCACCACCTGGCACCCAACCTTCACACTGCTGGACCTTCGTCACCTCATTCCCACGTGCAGGAACGGATCACTCGCTTTCTAACGCCCTCTGACAAGTTCCCTGAAGTGTGGTCAGTTAGCCGCCCAGTCTTCCTCCACATGTCCCCTGCTAACTCCAGTTTATCCCTTCTGACTCGCCTTGTCGCCCAAGCCCTAGCCAAGGTCTCTCCTGACGCCCACTTGGATGTTTTCTGACTGCTTTGCAGATCCCGGCAGTACCCGGTGCTGAGAACACAGCTACATCCATGGACAGGATGAACAAGGCAGAACTCCAGCAGTCATGTGGTGAGCTCCGTCAGATGGGCTGTAAGTTGCCACGTGTAAGGGGGTGGGACCCCAGGCAGCAGAGATTCTGATTTTCAAGAGACCAGGGGTGGCACCCAGGTATCTGCATTTTAAGAGCTATGGATAGTCCACTGACCAAAGTTTGAGAAACATTGACTTTCTGGCTTTTTGGCCTTGGACATGTTAATTAAGCTAAGTCTCAATTTTCTTTGCAGAAAATGAGGAGAATTAAATGAAATGCAAGGGTAAATGGGGTGTAAACTGGGTGCTTCCTGAGCACAAGGTGGTTGGCATTAGATGTGCTCACCAAATGCTGGCTTTTTCTTTCCTTGTCCTAGGGTGGCTGGGCTGCTGAATGGGTTTGGAGGTGGGTGGTGAGGGAGTTTCACGAGGTGGTTGTGTGTGTCGGGCTGTCACATGTGGTTGCACAACTCCAGGGGGTGCCATCCTCAGAGAATTCTCTAGAACCGTGGGAGACCCCAGTCCTTCACAGGACACAGAATGAAGACGTTTGGGCTGGGGGCTCTGGAGAGGAACTTCGGGGACGTAGGGAACACTGAGTGACACACCAGCTTTTTGACATAATGCTAAGTCTGGTTCACCTCCTCCGGCTCAGGACAAAGTCTAGAACCTTTCTAATAATAGGGAAAAGGGCTGCTAAGTTCCCTTGAGTCACTGTCTCACCTCTCACTCCCCTGCTGGCCTGAGTGAAGAGGTAAACCAGCCTCTATGTTTGGACAACGAAGTGGCCTGATGTGCCGATGGAGCGAGAAAAGGCTGCCCAGCTTCTATGACTATTCTTTGCTGTCCTATGGTCCTGGCTATGACAGCGCAGGGACTTGGTCCATGGTGTCCAGGCCCCTGGACCAGTTCTGCCAAAGTCCCTGGAGATAGTAACCTGATAGTAAAGGGGCTGGGCCCCTTACTACTTGGAGAGTCAGAGGGACCCAGATACTGAGAGGGTGGCAGGCAGCTGGCAGTCTCTGGCTCTGAGACATACCTGGGGGTTAAGAGGAACGCCATGCCGAAGTCTGCAAGTGGAGAGGAGGGAGGAGGGAGGGGTGGTAGGAACTGGGGGCTCACCTGCTCACGGGGGGCGCAGAACGGCAGAAGACCCGACCTGGGGCCGGGGGATGGCAGAGATGGTCCCCCAGGTGGGCGCGCGCAGCTCAGGGAATCGGCGGCAGCGTCTATTTCAGAGTTTATGGTAAGAGGCTGGAGCCGGCACACGCTCAGCACCGCAGACAACACACCCCACCCTTTAAGGAAGTGGGGAGGCGAGCAACAGGGGTGTGGTTAAGTCGGAGGAGGAGAGGGGAAAACACAAACCTGTCAGCGCTCTTACTCAGCGGAGGCCTCGGGAGTCGCCGAGAACCCCGTGAACAGCACCCCTCACCTGCCCGGCCCCCGCCGCACCTGTGCCGGCCACCGTCCCCGCCGCACCTGGCCGAGCCGAGGAGCCGCCGCCCGGACTGGCGCGTCCCTGCGTGTGAGTCCCTCCCGCGATCGCGGCTGAGCGTCCGGCCAGAAGTTGGAGGCTGGCCGAGGTGGGAGGGTTGGGGAGTGACTCCGGGATTATGGGGACCCGGCCGGCGCCGGCGCCGGGAGTTCCTGGAAAAGGAGCCACGGAGGACCCAGAAGTGGGAGCCGCGGGCGCGGGGAGCTCCCGGCAGGGAGCGGGCTTCTATTTTTGGAGTGAATTTGAGACTAAGGGGTATTTCTCCCTCTTGGTCCTCTTTTCGGATTCAGACGTGGGGTGGGGGGTGTGGAGGGAAGGCTGGGGGATGATGAGAGGGCACGGAAAGGCCGCCTGCCTCTAAAGGTCAGGCCAGAGAGCTCTCAGAATCCAGCTTCAACTCCTGCCTTAGAGCCCCTGCCCGCGTCCTGCTCTCGCCCCCTCCCCGAGCCCGGCAGCCCGGCCCACCCTGGTCACGTCCCCACGGACCCCCCTCTGCTCCCCGCAGTGGGTTCCAGCCCCGAGACGGCACCTTCCGAGTCAAGCCCAGACGGACGTCACAGAGCTCGGCAGGGGGTAGTGGCAGAGCTCTGAGGGGTGTGTGTGTGTGTGTGTGTGTATGTGTGGCGTGCGTGTGTGCGCGCATGAGTGCGTGTGAGCCCGTGTGTGGCCTGGGGACTAAACTTAACGCTCGCCGCCTCGCTGAGTCTTTGTGAAACTCCTTTGCAATATGCTCATAAAGGGTTAAGTTCTGTGCCTTCTCTGCCTGTCAGGCTGTGCGTGGGCAAAGCCTTGGGTGGGTGAACAGGCAACATATGGGAGATGTTCTGAGCCCTCCGAGGCCCGCCACCTGCCCTAACCCTCAGCCATCTGACACTCGTGTCTCCCCACACCCCAGACTTGGAGCTCAATCCATTGAGGCTCCTCCAAGGGGCTGGAGAGGAAGAAGAGCAGAATTTTGCACACAGAGCGGGCATTGGCCAGAGGGGGTAGGAAACCAGAGGAAGAGCTTTCTCCGGATCCATAACTGGATGTAACTGGACATGAGCCCTGGGGCAGTGGGTGCGAAATGATCACAGAAGGGGCACGAGGAGGCCCCTCCCTTGTGGCCGAGGAATGCAGCCGTGGACCTAACCCCAGCCTTTCACAACTTCTCTGGGGGGAGGGCGAATTGGAGGCCGAGATGAAAAAGTGAGAGAAGATGGAGGGAGGGAGGGAAGTACTCACATCCAAGAGACCAGCTCTGCCAGGACACTCTGCCGTCATTCCTTCACTGAGAAGCATTTGCTGGGTTCCTACCTGAGGCCGGGTGCTGGCTCTGGGGGAGAAGGGGGGGGAGCAGGGAGGCCACGGTGCGGGGAACCCAGCCCCTCCGTGAGCTCCCCGGCAGTGCGGGGAGTGGTGGGAAGGAAAGGGGCAGGTGCTGACCAGCCCAGGGCTGGGGGTTGTGGGAGGAGCCGGTCAGGGTGTCCAGGAAGGCTTCCTGGAAGAAGTGACTCTAAGTGGCAACCTGAAGGATCAGTAGAATGAGCCACGGAGGGGAAGGGGAGCAGAGCAGCCCAGAGCACAGCAAGTGCTGAGACCAGAGGCCAGAAGCAGCATGATGCACCCAGGAAACTGAAAGTAGCCATGTGCTGTCAGCGCGTGGGAAGTGCAGGGCGAGTTGAGAGGTGGAGGGCTCCAGGAGGGCCTGCTCTTGCTGCCATGGCAACTCCTGTCGCTTGGGACCTGGAGCCAACAGCCTCCAATTCCACTCAAGGGCAGCGCTGCTGGATTTGGCAAATGAAAATGCAGGACACTCAGATTTGAACTGCAGATGCGCAATGAATATTTTTCAAGGATAAGTATGTCCCATGCAATATTGGGGGCATACTTATATAAGACATAATTCACTGTTTAGCGGAAATTCAAATTTAACTGGGCGTCTGATATTTCATCTGACAACCCTCCTCTAGGAGAAGGAAGGTTGAGGGCGCTCCTCTGCTGGGCAGGGAAGGACGGGGTGCACCCAGGCACCAGGAGTCTCAGCACATGTTCGCTGGTAACCAGCCCTCCTACAGCCCACTCTGGGGTTCCTTCACTGATTGGCCCTGTTATTTCTTGAAAAACCAAAAGAGACCCCCAAGCCCCATGCATTCCTTGGTCTTTGGAGCTGGATGGACCTGGATTCAAATCCCAGCTTGGCCACTTGCTTGATGTGAGGCCTCACAGAAGCCCCTTAGCTCCTCAGAGCCCCAGAATCTCTCTTCAGAAATAAGGACAAGAGTATCCATTTGTCCGGATTTTGGGGCACATCCGTAGTGATGCACGTGCGTTGCCCAGGGAGGGCTGAAGAAAAAGTGGTAGATATTCATCTGCGTAACATCTTCACAGGGGTAACCAAAGCCACATTCCCCAAGTGCTTGGGGCTCATGTATTTCTGTTTATATTTATCAAACACTCGGAGGCCCCAGAGGAAATACATGGTGAGGGTTAGCTCCTGAGCAAAGGAGGAGAGCCGGGGTCATTTCTTCAGCTTCGCCACTGACCTGCTTCCCAGATGACCTGCTTCAAAGGGAGGAGGTACCCAGCTCTTCTTCTGGAGGATGGACAGGGCCTGGAGGAGGGGGCGGTGGGGGGGAGGGGGTGACTCAAATTAAAATTAACTGAAGGGAAATGTGAATGAATTAAAAGGGAGAATCCACGCAGGGAACTGTATTCAGTACCTTGTAATAGCCTATAATGAAACAGAATATGAAAAGGAATATATATATGTTTGTATATAACTGAATCACTGTGCTATATACCAGAATTAACACAACATTGTAACTCAACTCTGCTAAAATTAAAAAATAAAAAATAAAAAAGGATAGGCCCAGGATCCAGGTAAAACACCTAGCACAGTGTCTGACTCAGACAAACATGCCTTAAAATTTAGCTGTCAATATTCCCATTTTTATAATGAGTGCCTTATTTGAAAAATAGAGCTCAGGGTAGGTGAAGTAAGGGTGCCTTGTTTTGACTTTAAGGGGGGCACTTGTGAGAGCGAGTTAGGGGCCTCCTAAAAGGGAACCAGGTGGGAGTTAAGAATCTGTTAAGAGAAAGAGGAAATGGAAAGTGTGTTTCCCTTGTGGGAACCGTTGGGTTAAAAATGGTCCCTCTTTCCAGTGGCTAAATCTCCCCATCCCCCTGCCTAGTGAAACAGTTTGTCCCCAGCTCTTTAGAGCAGCGTTTGCTAAACAGTGTTCAGAGAAACTCCGTGCGGTGAGGTAGTTACAGGGGTTCCACTGGTGAGATGTTCAAGTGAGCCCGCACTCAGAGATCTGTCATGTGTATTTGTATGATCAAGGCTGTGATCATGCAGAAAAGACACCTGTGTCGCTGGACTTACTAGCATTCTCTAAGTTGACTACAGACCCCTTGTAGTGGGTTGGGGGCGGGTACCTAGTACCATCTCAAGGGAAATAGCACTCCACATCTAGGGACTGTTAATGTGGGTGCAGTTCTGGGACCAAGCCGATCTTTCCATGGACATTATTATTCGTCTCATAACTCTAGTCCATATAGACTCAGCAGTGTCCAACCTACCGAAGATCTTCAGGGACTGAGTACCGTGTGCCCCGTCCCAGCATCGCACATCCCTCATGCACACAAACCCCTACCTGTGTCAGCCTCCATCTCCCTACTGCAGCCCACGCCCGTTTCCCATTCAGAGGACCCTGGGGAAAGTATGTCTCTTAGCACGTAGCCCTCCGCGGTGATGGCGGCAGTGCTGTGTGTTCTGAGCACTGCTAAGACAAGTCCAGCTGAGGGAGAGGAGGGGAGGGAACACACCTTGCGTGAGCCCCGCGTGGTTGGTCTCCTGATCCCTAGTTTTCTCCCTGCCCCAGGAGTCACAGGCTTGGGACCATGTGGTCCTGGCCTCCCAGATGAATGGAGCTCTCAGGTAGTCACGTGGCTGGAGTGGAGATGGACAATTGCTGACGTGCTCAGGCAGAGAGGGTGGTAATTAACAGACATTCCTGTTGCTTGGTGGTCCAGTGGTCCAGTGCCCAGACTTGGTCGGTCAGCGTGGGTTCCAGCTCCAGCTCTGGGACCCTTTGGGGTGGCTTACCTAAGTTTTGTCGTCCTCTCTTCCTCATCTCTGAGATGGAGATGACAACAGGGCTTTTCGTGAGAGGATACCAGGAGTCATAGTCAACATATGAACCGTCGCGAAGGCATGGGCAGGGATCTAACAGAACTGACCCTGCTGAGCCCGCGCGGTTGCCAGGAATCAGGGGTGGACGAGACAGGTGGGCAGGGCGCTGGGGCGGCGAACATTTACCAACTTGTGTGGACTGTTCCAGTACTGTCATGTCCCAGATGGCCTTATGCACCAGCTTAATAGCCTTGACTGCATAAAACATTCAGCCCTGTGCAGGCACACAGTAGGCATCTGACAAGTGCTAGCTCTCCTCACGGTTATTTTTATATTTAGAGTTAATCCAAGCTGGTGGGGAGGGGCAGAGGATGGCTTCTCGCGTGGGCTCTCTCACAGACACATGTGACATACACGGCAGGATTTGCTTCCTGCCCCAAATCGGGGTCCCCCCGCCCTCAATTCGCTGTGTTTGTGAACACCCAGGCCCCACTGGCTCTTTAGGCAGTAAAGAGATGTTCTGCCACTGCCCGTCGGACCCTGGGGTCCCCATGGTCATCGAAGGTGCTCAGACAGCTGACAGGCAGGAGAAAACGGTGGCTTCACTTTCCGGGATCTCAGCACCCAGCACAAAGCTCTGAGCTGTGCGAGGGGGTGGCGGCGGGGGAGGGGGCAGCCTTTGAGTCACTCTGCTGTTTCCCAAGGTATAATTATTACTCACGATGACAGTTCGATTAGGAGAGCAGACTGGAGACTGCGTATTCCAATGATGCACTTTTTACCTAGATGGATGGATGGATGAGAGGGCCGGGTTTTGCTTCCGAGTGACCCCCAGGTCGCCCATGGGTGGGCTGCAGACCCCAGCTCTTACCTTTCCCAGTGCTCAAGGCAGCTGGTCAACATGATTAGAACTCAGATCAACCACCGCCAAGACCGTGGAAAGGGAGCCTTCCCCTTTTCTGTCCTGGTGACAGCTCACTAACATTTTCCTCCTTTCCCATCCCCTTCTTCCCATTTATGTCCTGAAACCCACCCACGCAGAACCTGGCACCATCACTCACTAGACAGGCGCTCAACAGGATGCCCTCGCCCAGAGTTTGGAGCTTGCCACTCGGTTTAGCACTCTTCTGGTGACCTCGTCTCCCTTTCAATAGGCCAAGTCTCCCAACAACTTTGAGGGCACCAGGACTGCAGTCTGTGGCCCTTCCTTCTCTGAGGGTCTTCCAACTGGCTCTCTCAGACTCCCCAGCCATTACAATCCCACTGGGACCCACACAGGCCCTGGGGAATTCTGCCCTGAGTTTGGGTTTTGCTCTTCAGGGGGAAGGAGCACCATTTCCCCCTGTGAGAGAGCAGTTCCTTCTCTGGTCCTGGGCACTTGGAGCATCCCATCTTTCTCTGGTTTCTAGTTAATATCATTTGCTCTGCCCCCTACCTCCTCCCTAGCCTCAAGCAGTATCTCCCCAGTGTTTTGGGGACCATTTGGAATGAGAACCCAGCTCCTCTCTTTTCAGCTCCAGTACATTCTCCACATCCCCAGTTCCTGCTCTAGGCAGCTTACTAGAGATCTGATACTCCGGTACCTTTGAGGATGCTCTTACCAGCATCGGTTTATCTTCTGTCCGCTATTTACATGGGTGCTGGGCACTGAAACACAGCGATGTCCATCTAGGCCATCGTAAGTGGCTGCCCCGAGCTTAAGTTCCCAAGCCCCCAGCCCAACACTGGCAGTTCGTCAGCGTGGGTGAGCGGAAAGGAGACACGGCTCTGGTTTAGAGTCTTCCGCTTGCTAGCTGTGTGACTTCGAGCAAGTCGCTTCACTTCGCACATTTGAAAATGAAGACACCACAGTGCACCCCTGCGATGGTCGTTGGGAGAAACACTTGCCTTGTGTGAAAAATGCCCCATAAAACACTGTCAGGCAGGACCCCTGGAAAGATGAAGAGTTTCGGGTCAGAAAGACATGAGTGGAGCCTTGGTCTGTCACTCTTGCTACGTTATGGAAGCCCTCAGAGCCTGAGTTTTCTCATGGGTGACTCATTCTCATTCTCCCACCTCGTCACTCACAGTATAGTCTTCTCTCCCCAGGTTTGAGGGCCTATATCCTCAATGAGTTTACAGTCTGGTAGGGACAAGATACATAAAGGTAAATAACTGTAAGGCAGGATGGGGACTTTGATGCCATAAAAAGGGGCACCAATAAAGTGCTATGAGGTCAGAGGACGGAGAGAATTTTTCTGTCTGGGGAGTCTGGGAACGCTTGCTGGAGGAAGTGGCATTTGCAAAAGTTCTCAAAGGATGGCTAGGGTCTGGCCATAGAAACTTAACGTGGTGGTTGTCATCAAAAAGTGTAAATAAAAGGGAGGTGGGAAGGCATGGTTTGAATGACTCATTTTGGCTTGAACCAAGAGTATCAAAGGGCATTAAAGATAAGGGTGGGAAGTAAAGATAAGGCTCGAACATGGTGGCTGAAGGGTTTAGACATCATTCTAAGGCTGTAGGGAGCCACTGGACTTTATTCTGAAGGCTGCAGGGAGCTGTTGAGATATGAACTTGGGCAAAGGGGCCATGATCAGATTTGGGCAGCAGCATGTAAAGTGAATCAGAGAGATTTTGACCTTGCAGGAGAAGCATGTCGGAGGCCAACATAACAGTTACTGTTTCAAGAGTCTGGGAAAATTATGTAGTTCAGAATGATTTGGGGAAAAAAAAAGAAAACAAAAAAAAGAGAATGATTTAGGGGTCCTGGAGAGTATCTGCTGGTAACTGGAGGCTTCTATGTTCTCTGAGTTAAAATTGGTCCTTAAATGAATTTCAAAGATGTAGGATTTATGGGCGCATCAAATTGTCTAGGTTATATAAGTAATTTGCCATTCGCCTTAATCTTCTGCCGTGTTCTTGGTTCCCGTGTCAGCCCTCTCTCGCGGACCTCGTCTTTGGGAGTTATGCACAAAGTGTTAGCCTGTCTAGAGGTCTAAAGGCTACCTCTGTACAGCAGCCGCCCTGAGAGTCAAGGAGGAACGTGTACTTAAGTCTGCCTCCCCCTTACCCACCCCCATCAATTCAGACAACTCCTGGGCTGCACCTCTCGGCTGACCCTCCTCCCTTGCTCCAGCTCTCCATTTCCAAGAATCTCTAAGATGTTTCTACTTGAGCAACTCATCTGAAATGCTTTGAAAACTAAATTCATCGTTTTCTCCCACCGCACCGTCTCCTTCCGGCATCCTTCCTGTTCGGCAGCTGTGGTTCTCCTATACACAGGTCAAACACTTTGGTGTTATCTTCCCTTTCTCCTCTGCTCATGTCGGACCCATCACCAATCCTACAGGTTCTTTCTTCATGCCTCTCATTCTTTCCTTCCCTATTCCACGCCCGAGTCCCATTGCCTAAACTCACCTGGGGTTACCTAAGTGTCTCTCCTCTTCTTATCTCTAGTTTCCTGAAAAGCTTGTGTGTCTCTAGGCAAGTCCAGATCCCTTACATTGACTACTCAATGCCCTCTGTAATCTGACCTTCATTTACCTTCTAGCCTAACTTCCCCATACTTTCCAAACTAAGCCCTACACCCCAGCTAGCCTGGTCTACTCTACTCCCCATCAAACCTCTGCCCAAGTCCTTCGTCCTGCTAGAATGCCAGACCCTTCTACCTTCTTCAGTCAGACTTCCCTGAGGCTCAGATCATGTTCCATCCATTCTTTTGTTCGTTCTTCCAGATGCCCTCAAATTCCTAGGATTGGGGCTTCCATCTCCCTCCTTCTCTATACATTCATGCCTGGTTCCCCAGGGCCAGATGCAATCTTCCTTCATTCCCTGTGCTGGGCTTTACAACAGCAAGTTGCAACAGAGCAAGGACCACATTCTCCCCCTGGGTCAGGATGCTCTCCTGTCTCTCAGGAGAATGGAGACTTCCTAGAGCCCAGAGATTTAGAGCAGGAGCCAGATCATCCCTTTCCTGAGCTACTCCTGTATCTCAAATCCCTTGGATCCTTGTCTGATTTTTGCCCCGCATCCACCTGCTTATTGAGCCTGTCCCAGCCAGGCTGAAGCACAGGAGGCAGACAGGGAGTAGGAAAAAGTCAGGGAGCCTTAGTGGAGAGTGAAGTCGCTTTGGGAATACGGGAGAGAGATTTGCAAGGCAAAGGCTGGCAGTTTTTAGCAACCTGGACTTCCATTCACCTGCGCGCAGGCCTCGGACTTGCCGTGGTGGCTGTACTCTGAGCTGTCCAGAGGGTGGCCCTCTGTTGTCCCCAGTGTGACCTCTGAAACTTCTCCCTCTTTCTTTACCTGACTGTCTCTAGAAAAACCCTCCCTGTCCCTATTTGCCAAACACTCAGCACCAGCCTGTGTCCCAGGGAGAGGTGTGGGGACAGAGAGCGCTGCTCAGACCCAGGAAGTCACTACTCTGTCACTGCCCTGCCACGTGACCGTGGGTGAGTCACCTGGGTGGGCCAGTTCAAGCCTCAGGGTTTTCATTTGTACAAGAAGGAGGTCTGGGGCTTTTTAGTTAACTAGTGGAGAGCTTTCTTCAGCGAGGATCTTAGGTGTGAGCCCAGCATGTAGACCAGGTAAAAGTGGACCTTCCCGGGGTCGGAGTGGGGACGGCAGGTGCCTGCCAGGCCCTCGTCCCTTTCCGCAATGGCCCTGGGCCCTCCCCGCATCCCCGGGGGCTCAGATCATCTTGGATCCTTTCAGGCCTCCAGTTCTTGAGGTCCACGTTGTTCATGGGTCTAAACACACATAACTGGAGAATGGGTCCAGATTCAGGTGGATTCAGTAAAGAATGATCTCGAGGTAAGGAATCCAACCTCAGGCATGGGGTGTGCACGTGCTGGGAGTGAAGGGGGACTACGTGCATGAGAGCCATGGGAGAGGATGTCTAATGTTCATCTCTGAGCAAACGCACACGTTTATGGGGAGAAAGTCCAAGCTTTCACGTGAGCGTCAAGGAACCTATGGCCCTGCCAGGTATTGAGAAAGACCCACAACGTATTGTAATCAGTTTTACAAACTTTTCATAGAAATGACCTCCAACGTCAGCTCCATTCTAATTCAGACGAACTAGGCTGTAAGCTCTGTTGAGGTCAGAACCATGTCTGTACTAAGCGTCAGATGGGGGATGGTACCTAACACACAGTCAGCATCTGGCACATACACGTGCGCCTGAGCACACGCATGCCTCCCAATAGCGAGGGTTGTGTAAAAAAAAAAAAAACAGCTAATGTAAATATGTAAACATTTTAGGGTAACATTTAATATGTGATTTTAGTGATGCACATTTTAAATCACTTACTATATAAAATAATACATTCAATTTAAAATATGGCTTTTCGCCAACTCTCCCTGTTCACGAAACAGTCAACCCTTCCCTCGCATCTTGACCTCAGTGTCCTTCTCATCACTGGAGCCACTTTTTGAATCAGCTGTCTGTGTTCTGGCCTATACCTTCAGCCCTACCGTCTAAAGAGAGTTGGCTATTTCTTATTTCTCCAGAAGATGCTTCTTTGGTTTTTTAATAACAGCTTTTTGGAGATAGAATTAACACACCATAAAATTCATCCTTTTAAAATGTACCGCTTGGTGAATTTTAGTATCTTCAAAGGGTTGTGCAACCATCGCTGCTGTCTAAATGCAGGACATTTGTATCACCCCACAAGAGACCTCATCCCATTAGCTCCTTCCCCTCTCCTCCCCCCAGGCCCTGGCCACCACTAATCTACTTTCTGTTTTTATGGATTTGTCTATGTTGAACATTTCATACGAATGGAGTCATGCAATATCGTGGTTTTTCTGTGACTGGCTTCTTTCACTTAACACAGTGTTTTTACAGCTTATCCATGTTGTAGCAAGGACATTTTTATTGCCAGTTAATATTCGATTGCCTGTGTGTTCCACATTTTACCGAACCATTCATCCATTGGTGAACATCTGAGTTGTTTCTACTTTGTGACCATTAAGAATAATGCTGGTGTGAACATTCATGTACAAGTTTCTGCGTGGACATAGGTTTTCATTCCTCTCAGTTATATACCCAGGAGTAGAACTGCTGGGTGAGACGACAACTATGGTTAACATTTTGAATAATGGCCAAACTGCTGTCCACAGCAGCTGCACCATTGTACGCTCCCACCAGCACTGTGTGACGACAGTTGCAGTCTCTCCCCATCCTCATCAGCGCTTGCTACTGTCTGCAGTTCTGATGTTAGCTATCCCAGTGGCCATGAAGGGGCAGCTCCTCGTGGTTGTCACTTGCATTTCCCTAGTAACTAATGACGCTGAGTATCTTTTCAAGTACTCATTGGCTGTTCGTATGTCACTTTGGAAAACTGTTTAATCACATCCTTCAGAAGGTATTTCTTTTTGTCCACAGTGGAGCTACTTAGTGTGTTGCTTTTTAAAAAAATGATCTTTTGTAAAATTCAGCACTTATAATTGCAAGACTGTAACCCCAAGAAAAGTTACTGAATCTATATATAAATTATATATATATATTTATATATATATAAATATATATATAAATTATTCTAAAGAGCAGACTTATAATTACAAGTTGGAAACAAGACACTGTATTCTCTGTTGTCTGGACTATCTTTATCATCTTCTTTAAATCTGGAGAACCAGAGTCTGCCTGGCTTCTGGAGGTGGTTGAGAAACCCCAAGACCTTGCAACACGACTGCAGGATTTGATCCAGGGTTATAAGTCGCTGGAGCCGGACTTCCGGGATGTGATATGGTACAGATTCTTCTCAAGTCGGCCCTGTTCAGGCCCCTTCCCACCGGCGGGAGGGCTGACCTGGGGTGTCTGGCGCGGACGGGGTGTCTTTCCGTCTTTCCCCGTCCCTCCTTGGGGGTGGGACAGTCTGGCCATCTCACAGACTGTACTCACTAGTGATGCACCAGCAAACTCCTCAGAGAGAGACGGCTCCTGCCCTTCCCAGTTTCCCCTCCAGCCTCCTCTTAGGAATACACACGTGAGCTGGAGAGTTTGGGGTAAGAGTGAGGGAAAGAAAGAGGAAGGTGGGCAGGCCAGAGGAGCAGGTTGGGAGCGGTGGCCAGACACGCGAGGAAGTGCCAGACATGGGCGACAGCTCGGGAGGTGGCCCCTAGAGGCCCAGACCCCAGAAGGGGAAGCAGTGACAGAGCGATTGCTCTTCAGAGAGACCTTGCGGTGGCCACAGAAGGGCAGCCATCGTGGAGACTGATGGGGAGGCTGTGAGCAGCTCGGGGAGGCTGGATCCAGCTGGAGTCTGGTTCTGCCAGGCATGTGTGCTGGGAGTTGGGGTCGGGGAGCCTGGGACCTAGAAGGGGAGAGTTGGCGGGGCCTGGACCCACTCCGTGACTGATGGTGGTCTGGAAAGGAAGTAAGGGGGCAAGTCTGGTAGATCAGGCAAAGTCTGGATCCCTTCCTAGCACTTTTGTGAGTTCCTAGGTGGGGTCCCCCGTGCGGCAGTGACAGCGACCGGGAGAGCGAGTCCTTCCTTCGGAGCAATGACAGGACTGAGTCTAAGGTCCTCCCTGGCAAGGGGTTCCCTTGGTGTTAAACCTCTGCGAGGAAGGGAAGTCTACATTCCTCCTCCTGGAAGTGCTGTTTCCGTATGTAAGGCTGAGGGACTGTGGCTGTGACGGGATGAATCTGCAGCTCAGCTCCCGCTACGCAGCCCCTCCCTCGGGCCAGGCGCCGTGCTGGGCACTGGGGGCACAGCGCTGAGCAAGGAAGCGTCCTCAGGGTCAGAGCCGTGCGGGAACCACAGTGAGAGCAGGTGGGCTGCCCGAGGATGGCCCAGCGCCGCGGAGGCGCAAAGGCCAGGGCCGCCACTGTTACCCGGGGGAGGCTAAGGAGGCTTTACAGACGAGGTGATGCTGGGAAGGGTTTTGAAGGCCGGATAAGAGTGTACCAGGTAGAGAAAGAGCAGGGAGATGCCCTTGCAGGTAGAGAGCACAGCGCACTTAAAGATAAGGCATCAAGGCATGTGGCCTATTGGGGAAGCTGTGATCAGCTCAGGGAGGCTGGACCTGGCAGCACCGGTGGGACTAAAGCTGGAAGGCTGCGGAGAGGCCCTTTATTGTTGGCGCTTAGCACTGGACTTTGTTCTCCAGCAACAGGAAGCCCCAGGACAGATAAGATAGCATATACATGGGAGGTACAGCGAAAGGCGGTTTTAAGCAGGGAAGAGAATCATAGTTTTGTTTTGGAAAAGAGGATTCTGGCCCCAGGTCAGAGCAGCTCTCGTGCCAGGCAAGCCCAGACAAGGTTTTGGCTCAGAGCCTCGTAGACAGGCATTTCTGGGGCGTGGCTGAGGGTGGCCAGCAGTGCTGTGCCCATGGCCCGGAGTTCCTGTCATTGGCTCGGGTGTTGCAGCTGCTCACACTGGTGGCTGGTCAGAGAGGTTGGTGGCAAGGGCTGGCCCCCGCTTCCCGTTTTTCTCCCTCTGTACATCCACGTGCAGTGAGGAGCGGGCAGAGAGGACCGAGAGGGGCTTGACCAGATGCACAAGGACCAGCCTGCCTTCAGTGGGGAAGTGCGGAGGGTGAGATGTTCAGGCTACAGGAATGGGGAATCTGTGAAGAGGAAACCTATTGCAAAGCAAGAGGGCAGCCAAGCATCCTTTTTTGCCCCAAGAGTTGGAATAAGGTGTTTCACAGGTGTTACGGGGATAAAGGATATTCAGGACCAGGAGACTCTGGTGGAGGGAAAGGGAATTCACACAGCACAGACGCTCATGTTCTGCCTTCTCCGAGCCCCCCTCCTCCCAGAGCTCTTGGCTGTACCATCCATTTGTGCCAGGCACATGTTATCTTGAGATAAAATTATTTTTCACAAGTACATGCCTTGCTAAATGGAATGGAGGAAGGCGGGGGACCTTGTCTCCTGCCCCATGTCTCCCGATCGGATTCCCCAAATTGCCGGGATGTGACGCTTGTGCTCAGTAAACATTTGTTCAGACTGAGGAGAATCTGGGGACAAGGGCAGAGGGAAAAGTGCTTACTTTAGAGGTGGTCTCCACCACCTGTGAAGGTAAGGGGCGTCGGGGGGGATTCACATGAAACAAGATGTACACAATCTCACCAGCTGCTAAACAAGATGGGTGGGCAGAGGACTTCCTGGCTCCAGGATGCACGCACTTTGCAGAACTTTCAGGGTGGAGGCACCCAGTGTAGCAGAGAGTGGATGCTCCTGGAACGTCAGAGCCACCAGAATCACCCGGAGGGCTCTGCAAACACTGGTTACGGGGCTCCGATGCCTTTTGCGCCTCTGACAGGTTTACAGGTGACGGTGTTGCCGCCGGCCTGGGGACCCCACTTTATGTAGAGACGATTCTGTTACTTCGGGGTGTGAATGAGAGCCCTGGGGCGCTGTTTGCAGTCAGACCCAGGCAGACGTTGCTTCCTTTTCAATTTTGTTTGTTTTGTCCTCAGCACTTCCAAAACGGTTTTGATGCCTAGCCTGGTTGAAATACCTGCTCTGTGCCCGTGGACGCTGACATCCGGTCCCACTTCTCATCTGTCCAAGGCCCCCTGAGAGCTTGCTGGACTTCCCGGTCTCTGTCCTCTGTCCTCTGTCCTCAGTCAGGACCGACTCACCTGGGCTTCCCAAATCCCCATCTCTCAGCCCTCTGCAGGCCCTCACGCAAACACCCCCTCTGCCTTGCCCTTACCCCTGCGCCTTCATCTCACCATCCTCTCTGTCCCCGCGGCCCTCTCCCTGACTCTGGGAGCACTTTCCTTCTGCCTCATGTTGTCATTCATTCCGTGTGTGCTGTGTCTTGCTCAGCATGGGCTGCTGTAACGAAATTGATTGGGGGGGTAGGGGCTTGAACAAGAGTCATTTATTTTCCCCCAGTTCTGGAGGCTGGGAGTCTGAGGTCAGGGTGCCAGCACGGTCAGTTTCTACTGAGGGTTCTTTTCCTGGCTTGGAGACAGCTGCCTTCTTGCTGTGTCCGCTCATGCCCCATGTTTAGTGAAGAAGAGAAGGGGGGAGCTCTGGTCTCTCTTCCTATTTTTTTTTAAAAATAATCTTAATGGAGGTACCGGGGATTGAACCCAGGACCTTGTGCATGCTAAGCATGTGCTCTACCACTGAGCTATCCCCATCCTTTTCTCTTCCTCCTCTTTATGAGGACACTAATTCTGTCCAACAGGGCCCACACTTATGACCTCATTTAACCTTAGTTACTTCCATAAAGGTCTTATCTCCAAATATAGTCCTATTAGCAATTAGGGCTTCAACATATGGATTTGGTTGAGGGAGCTTGGTGGACACAAAAACATTCAGTCCATAGCATCATCTTTCCCAATTAGACTATCTGTCTTGGCGGTCACAGGCATGCTGCTTGTGCCCCCCTCAACAGGTACCAGGGAGGTGTTCCATCAGTGTGGATGGAATCACAAGTGAGCATCTGAAAAAAATGAAACAAAACAAAACAAACCAAGACCTGTTTACTTTGGCCCTTACCGACCCCTAGTTCTTGAAATGGATCCACAAAGGCTGAAGCGATAGATGGAGAAGAGAGGGCATTTGCTGAAGCCCGTCCGTGAGATGGCATGGCTGGGTGCCAGCCTTGTCAATGGACTCATCAGCCTCGAAAATAATTTGATTACTAACTTCTGTGGCTCAGGGAACTGCCACCCCCAGAGCTGTATTAAGAATGTTTTCCTCAGACAAAAAATGCGCTGTCTTTGGCATGTAAGTCAGCCTCAGGAATTTCATTTTATGATTGATCCTTCTTTTTCTTTCTTTTCTTCTCTCTCTCTCTCTCTTTTTTTTTTTTTTTTTGGCTCCTTCCTGTACTTCTTGCAGATCTCCCAGCTGACACAGAGCCAACCCTCGCTCTGTCCCTCTTCAACACTCAGAAAACTTCCAAACAGAGTTGCTTTCCCCCAACACTGTCCTTCCGTTCTTGCTCAAAGAACTCATTCCTCTCAGATGCAGCCACTGAGGTTCCCCAGGCTGGTGGTCTCCCCTGACCTCCAGACCCCACAGGAATCACAGAAGCCCTGAGTGACCCAGATACATCTCTGGGGACCACTGCCCTTTGCAGTTTATTACAACTGTTTAGTGACGAGGTCACCCTAGAGGAGACCCACGGTTTGCAGATGTGCCTTGGACAGTCACAGCGTATCTTCTCCATGGAGGCCCTCTTGGTAACCTCTTTCCAACCTATGCCTTGTTCATTAGCCTTGTCCCTTGCATTCTGGCCTTTCTCTCTCTTTTTTTTTTTTTTTTTTTTTGACTCTGAGTGCCATGACTAAGGGAAAATGGCCTGAAGTTGGAGAAGGGACTCCCCATCTTTCACTTCTCAAGTAAGGGCAGTTCCTTTGTTTGTGCACCATTCTTCCCCTCCCCCACCCCTCCCCCACCTCTTCCCCTCCCCAGCACAAGCTTGAGCCTGATATTACTGCTCCTTTAAATATGGAGCAATCGAGTCTCCCCGAGAAGGCAGAGAAACAGCTGGCGGCTTGCACACAAACAATCTCGGTCCGTTGGAGGCGCAGCGGTCAGGATCCCGGGCTGCCCAAGGTGTGGCTCCGTACTCCCCAGCCACGTGACCTTAAGCCCAGTCTCAGCCTCCAATCCTCAGCTTTCCTACCTGCCAAACAGTAATAATGGTAGTGCTTTCCTTAAAGAGCTACTGGGAAGATTAAAGAGAGAATATACTTGTGGATGTAAAGCCCTTAGCCTGGTTGCGTTGCACACAATAAGCCCTCGATCCATTCAGCAATTATTCTTATCAGTGGCGTCTCTTCCTAGAAAACAGAAATGTGTGTACCTGAAACGTCAGCGGGGGCCCCTGCCACTTGCCTGTCTGGTCACGCTTGGCCGAAATCCCAGCTCCAAGCCCACAGCTGCCTGAGTCCTGCCCCATGATCTCTGTGGGTTCTGGACTCACTTCCTTGTGCCTCTGGCCGCCCCTGTGCTGTCAGGTCCTGTTCCGTCACATCACCTCCGGCACAGAACTCAGCCCCTTCGCAGTTCCCGACGCACAGATCCCACAGCATCCTGCTCTTTCTCTGGTGTCCCCCACCCACACCCCTTTGCTTTTCTTTCTCTCCCTTTCTTTCCAGGGCAGTGAATACATTATAGCTGCCCAGGTTCCCCGAGCCTCATCTTCCAGCTGCAGTAACTTAGTGAAGCGTTATCTTAGTGCGTTTGGGCTGCTACAGCCAAATACCATGGATGGACTGGCCCATCAACAGCAGAAATTTACTCCTCACAGTTCTGGCTGCAAGTCCAATATCAAGGCACCAGCAGATTCTGCATATCGAGAAGATCTGCTTTGTGGTTCGGAGACACACTTCTCACCATGTCCTCACTTGGTGGAATGGGTGATGGGTCTCTCTTGGGTCTCTTACTATGAAGGCACTAACCCCGCTCATGAAGTCTCCACCTCCCACTTCCTAATACTGTCACCCTGGGCGTTAGGGATCTCAACATATGAATTTGGGGGAGTACAAACAGTCAGACCATGGCAGGCTTTGGTCTGAATAGCTACAGTTTTACTCCTGGAGGAACTCTGGTACCCTCTCCTATGGGAAGAGACACCTCACCATTCCCATCATCCTTTACACGTGTTTAAGCAAAGATGCTGCCACATCCTTGGGGCAGGACTGGCCAGGTTGACATCTAGGAAGCCCGCGTGGTGAGGGGTAAGGCGAAGGGGGGGCAGCTGCCCTCCGCTGGGGGCAGAGCGGCTGGAGAACCTGGAGAACCGGGGCCATGGGAACAGATGGCTGTTCCCTCTGAAGGCAGACCGAGCCAGGCTATGCTTCTTCTCTGTTCTCGACTGCTTTGCTCAGACTGCAGGCCCAGCATTCTGGTGATGCACCTTGGGAACCCCAGCACTGACCTTCTGATCCAACAAGTGGGTGAAAGGTAGACAGATTCTATGACATACGGTGATTCAGGCATGAAAAACAAACAAAACCTCAGACAAGGCTGACGCAGCCACGGGCAGGTCAGCCATGGGGGCCCAGGAGCTCGTGACCCTCAGTGGGAGCCCCGGGCTGCGGGGCGGAGCTCTTGAGAAGCAGGAGAGACTCATCCCACCAGCTCCAGAGTGACGGAGCCTGTCCTGCACCCGCGCCAAAGGTGTCCAAACTCCTGGCTCCCCAAAGTGCTATTTGCTTCTCACGCCTTTGCCAGAAGCGCTGTTTCTTCTCCCCAGATGCCCTCAATCCCTCCTGCCTCCTCGCTCTTTTTTGCCCTTTAAAACACACCTCAGCTTCCACGGCGCCACCCCCGAGGGGCCTCCCTGATCTCCTCTGGCCCAGAGTCAGAGTGAGCAGCCCGTTCTTGCTGGCTGCCAAGCACATGGCCTTGAGTGACAGCGGGCACCCTACTCCTCCAGACTCCCTGTGAGCCCTGTGAGACAGTCTTACTTGTTTTCCAGTCCACTCTCAGCCCCGTCTAGTGACTTCGAGTGTCTGGAACACAGTAAGTTCTCCACACATTCAGTGAGATTCTGAAATTAAGGAGACCCTGATTCTGCTGTGAGTCTGGTCCCTCAGGACCAAGGTCTGCATCATAGGTAGTTTGCCCTTTGGGAGTTTCCATTTGCCATTTGCAGATGGGGAAGAAAGAAGTCAAGAAAGAGATTCTGTGGAGACTTATTTTCACTCTATTCTCATAGAACTACTTGCTCTCTTCCCGCCACGCTGTTGTGATCCCATTTGCAGATGTAATGGGGAAAGTGATGGAGACTCTCCTTTGACCACAGGAAAGTGGAGCATCTTGAAGGACCAGATACCCCATTGGGCACAGCATTATTTGGGGAAGGAGTGTGTAGACCACTGAAGTCATCTGATCCAAACTCCTTCTCCTGGAGGAAGCTCTTCTTTTCCTTGAGCACCTGTGGGAAAATGTCTCGTCCAGAGAACTCATCATTGTTGGAAAACTCTTACTGCTAGAAGATTCTTCCTTTCAGTGAGCTGAACTCTCTATCTGAAGCTCTCCCCCACTGATACTAGAACTGCCTCTAGCAGCTGAGAATAATGACCATTTTTCAGTATGACAGCCCTGAAAGGTAGAGACCACCCACCCCATTATTCTCTGGTCCAGGCTTCACATAAAGAGCTGTTTCCACTCTTTCTTGCACGACATGGTTTTTGGACGCCCTGCCTTTCTGGCTCTCCACTTCTGCACAAATGATTTTGTTGCCATCTTAAAATGTCACGATCAGCAGTAGAAGGTACCACTCCACAAGAAATAAGACCTTTTAGCTAGTTCCAGCCTCTTCATCACTGGGGGCTCCTGTCTTTCCCCTTGCCTTTTGTTTTGAAATATTCTGCTAATTAAACTGATTAAGTAAAAGCCATGTGCAATCCCTTTCAGTCTGAATTCCTTGGCCAGGCTTTCAAGGTCACAGAACTCCTCTCAGTTTGTCTCTTGTCCACTCTCTCAGCCTTGCTTCTCATCACCCTTGTATAAGTCAGCTCAGCTGCCGTAACAAATACCACTGACTGGGCAGCTCAAATAGCAAACGTGTTCTCTCACATTCAAGAGACTGGAAGTCCAAGATCAAGCGTTGGCAAAATTGGTTTCTTTTGAGGCCTCCCTCTCTGACTTACAGATGACTGTCCTCTCCCTGCGTCCTCATGTGGTCTTCCCTGTGTTCATGTCCTTGTCCTAATTAACTCTCCTTATAGGGACACCAGGCATATTAGATTAGGGCCCACCCTAATGACCTTGTTTTACCTTAATTATCTCAATAAATGTCCTAGCTCCAGATACAGTCACATTCTGAAGCACTGGGGGTTAGGGCAGTAATGTGTGAATTTGGGGGCTGGGGCACTTCAGCCCATAACATTCCACCTGACTTTCTCCTGGTTAAGCTGGTTGGACCCAGTCTTCTCAGAACACACCGTTTATTTTCCTGTCTCCTGCCCTTGCTCCTGCTGCCTCTTGTCCTGTCTCCTCTACCTCCCCTTCAAGGCCACTCCTCCAAGAAGCTCTTGGGCCAAGTGCTTGTCCAGTCCGTGTAGCTACCCCCAGAGATGGAGAAGTCCCCTTCTCCTGAACCAGCCCGTTCTGCTTATTCCAACAATATTCCCCCCGAGCCATGAGGACCTAGAAAGGCCTCCAGTTTCACATAGTGAAGGTGCTTTTCCTTCCAATTCAGATCAAGTGAGCTCCAAATGAATAAAATTATCTCTAGATAAAACAAGAACTGAGGAGCATATGGGGAAAAGAATCTGAAATATTCCAGGAGTTGAAAACTAGGGAGACTAGTGCCTGAAACCTGTCTACTCTGAGATAAGTCGTTGAGGCACAGACTTAAACAGAACTCAGACCTCTTCCTCTGTGGTGAATACTCAGTGTTCTTCATTTGTTCCCTACAATTCAGGGTATTGTAGTCTCCTGCGCGTTCCCTGTGTAAGACAAGGCTCTCCCCAACTTCACCCGCCAGGATCCCTCGGTCAAAGCAGAATCAACAGAGCCTTCTTCCCTTTGCACTCGCTCTGCAGCTCTTGCCATGTGCACATCCCCAACACACACCTCCTAGAGCTTCAGCCTGGTACCTCATCTTAATGCTGTTGCTTAGCAACCAGCAGGGGAAGTGTGATCACACCTCCCAGCACTGTCCATGGAGCTCTGCAGACAATACAAACAGTTCCCTGGTTTCTCTCTGCAACTAGAGGAAGGTAACTGTCAGAGGTGGCCAGCATCACGCTCCAGGGATATTGGCTCATCCTCCGGGGGCCCAAATTGGTTGCTGCTTTGCTTTTCCTTGGCATTGGGCAATGTCTTTGCGGGGGTGGCTGGGTAGGTGGTTCTTGAAGGGCCGGATCTCTCTGCTTGCACTTGTTCTCAGGATGCCTGTGATGCAGGCAGGGCAGCTTGCAGAATCCTCCCCGCTCCCACGCAGCCCTGCCCTGCACCAAGCCTGCATCCTCCCACCCCCCGCTGCCGCATTCCCCTCAGCCTCTTCCATTTAGAGGTTGTTCTTCAATGTTCTGGCACTGCCCCGTCCTCCCCCTTACAGCTCCCTTGTTCTTCTAGTCCCTGGTCCCTCTCCCTTTTGGATTCTCCTCCTTGCTGCTGGACAACCCCCAGTTCCTCAGGTCAGCCATGTCCCTCCCCTACTGTCCTTTATGGTCTTTACATCCCAGCCTCAGGCCACTGGGCCAGATACCACACAGTAGACTGAGGTGCACCTCCCGCCCTCTATTGGTGTCCTGATCAGAAACCAGAATATTGTGACTTGAAATTCTCAGGTGTCATGTAGCATGAAACAGTAGAGAAGGCAAGAGAGTCTGGAGCCTGAAGACATACATTCCAATTCCAGACCTTTTTTTTTTCCCCTTAATTCTGTGATTTAGGTCAAGTTTCTTTAATCCCTCTGAGTCTTTGTCTTCTAAGGGAACTGGAATATTTGCCTCACTGGGTTAGTATGACAATTATATGATGTATACAGAAAAAGCCCGGCAAAACACATCGCACATAGTTGGAGACTCCATTTCCTTCCTCTCTTTCCATCTCTACCTTTTTCTTCTTTCTTTGGAAGCTGCTCTTCCTCCAGTGAAAATCAGTTTTCTGGCTGGGTTCTCAAGAGGCAGTGCCGTGCGATCACATTGGAGCTGGTCCCACAGTCAGTTCCTCTGATCTTGGGTCCTGCACTTGACAGCCCTGAGGTTCCTTCTGTTCGCCTGTGAGATGGAGTTAACCACACCTGAGTGTTGAACGCCCAGAGCTGCCGTAAAGCTCAAAGGAGATGAGATGTGTCAAGATCCTTTACACATTTCAAAGTCTCTTACAAACTCTGGAGATAAGAATGATCTCGGATAAACCTGGTCCCATTTCCTCCCCTGTAAATGGAAGCATTAGATTAAAAAACGTCTAAAGCCCCCTTACGCGTAGAGATGGTAGCAAACTGAGAGATGGTAGTCTCTTGCCCTCCAATGGCCTCAGTGAAGGGAACCGATCCCTTCTTCACAGAGCGTGTTTGCCTTGTGGCCAAAAGAATAGATTTCCACTCCTTCATCCTTGAGGCCCATGATCAAGATGGCTGGTTATTACCTGGTACTAAGGCTTCTTGTAGTTCTGGCTTGGGAATCTAGGCAGCTCTGTCCTTTCAATAAGGAAAACAGATGAGTCAGAACATGCCCAAGGCAGGATGGTGGGAGCAATCACTGGTGGAGGAGTTTGGATTTATGTCACGTAGCCATCCATGGTGCTTCTGTCTCATAGTGGCCTGAAAAAGAGCTGAATTGGCAAGTGGAGGAGATGCGAAGCTAGAGATATTAAAGTGTGCAACATCAGTAGTTTCCAGTAGGTTAAATAAATAAAAGTCTGACCAACCAATAGAATGTGAAATCTTGAAGATTGGGAGTCTGGCCAGGGATGAACGAACATTCCAGAGACATTCTCTCCAGTGAGAGCTCCCCCAGGCGATTACAGGCTTTCCTAAAGAGGAACGTAACAGGAGAGACGGACATTGCCAACAGCTCTCAGGGCTCTTTGGTTGGAAACCTTCTGGGGAGGGAGGTCAGCTTCACTCAGGGCCTTTCCTGCTCCAATCCCATGACTTCAGGGGAAAGATGAATACACATGTTTAAAAGCTGAGACCTCCTGATAAAGTTGCAAGAGGTTGGATATAACACAAGAACCCCTGGTTCACCACATTGCCACCAAAGTTTTAAAAGTATAGGTATTTGGTGGGAGAGCCTTAGAGAGACAGATCTGATGTCTGCTATGACTGGACCCATAGGATAATTAGTCAGAATCAGAGAATGTTAAGTTGGAAGGGAGCTTGGCCATCACTCAGTCCAACTCCTTTATTAACAAATGAGAAAATGGTCCCCAACACGTAAACAGTGGTTAACTTGGAATTGTGGAAATGTGAGTGACTGTTATTTTCTAGACTGTTTCTTTTGCTTTTCAAGTGAAAATACAAAAAAAAAGGAGAAAATAGGAAAGCGACTTGCCTAAGGCCCTGTATCCCTGTAGGGGCAGAATTTGCCCCAAATCTGTTGACTTTTGTTTCTTCTGCTTGTCCCTGGGGGATTCTATCCAGGTCTAGAACTGGGTTTGTGAGATCTTTCACCATAAGGATGGAATCATGCTGCCAATTGGTCTTCACAGTTTAAAACTTATCTTTAAATGGCCAGCACTTTCCCACGTCCAGCTTGATCTCATAAACACTTTCTTTTGAATGAAACATAGCCTTGTTAAAAAATAAAATGTCAATTGTAAGCAAATGTCTCAAAGGGCACCTGGTTCTAAGGGGTTAAAACCGCCCGGCAAAGGATGATGTGAAAAATGGAAACCGTGTTTGATTTTCTTAACCCACATCCCACGGAGCCCATCCACTTGAGGAGAGAGAAGCGGCGTTAATGGGTGATAAAAGCAGTGTGAGCGCTGGCCCCCGCACGGGCGCCTGTCTGCAGCTTTTGTTCCAGTGGGCTCTTCAAGGCGTATGACTCAGTCTCCTGTTAGGGCCTCACTTCCCCTGGGTAGGGAGCTGATAGCAGCTCTCGCTGTGCTGGGCCCGTCACGTGTGACTCAGGGGGGACACTCAGGGGGCCCCCCTGCTGATGCCGCCTCCCCTCTCCCCGCTGACCAAGCTCCCTTCTGCTCTTCTGAGCTCTGAGATCCCCCACCCTTCCCCACTTTCAAAGCGCTCACCAATTAATACGGACGGATGGTGTCACTCCACCACCCCATTAAAGAAAAACAAAGTGCTGTGCACATACTTTGACAAACTGCCAAAGTGCTCTTTTCACCCACCTACTCCTCCATAGAATTTGTAGTCTCCAGCATGCGCATGATACACGGAAGGCCAAGGAAAGGTCGAAATGTGTTCCTGTGAACAACGAAAACAAAAGACAGGAAAAGCCTCTCAACCAGCTCTCTTCTTGTAAATGCTTGTTAGAGCGAGAACGCTGTATGCTCCCCGTGTGTAGGGGGTGTGTCATCTGGGCCAGCCCTCACTTGTGAACTTGTTTTGGCTTGAAGAATCAAGGGAGGAACTTCCATCGATTTGGGGGCACGTGATTTTGAATGCCAGGGGATGGTACAATGTCCCCAGCGTTTTCCGTCACCAGCACAACAGAAAGCATTGAATGAAAAGCCTGGAGTCTCCTTCCCCTAAGCCAGTTGAGGTCAGAGCCACCTCGAGGAGACAGGGAGGCAGAGAACTCCGTGCTCAGTGGACCGCTGATCTAGTCTCAGGATTAAACGGGATTTAATTCCAAAAACACTGAATTAGCACCCACTACGAAAGAGGCCCAGAAGAGGCACAAATTTGTCATGGATGGGGGCTTAATGTTGGAGGCTTATTCCATCAGGTGCCCAAGATGAAGGCAATGGGGTGGTTGGAGAGTCACCCTTGGTCTGGGGGATGGCCCGCCCGCCCAGGAAGTGTCGCTGTTCGCCAGGACGTCTCCAGTGAAGGGTCCGTGGCATGCCCATCTGCCATCGAGATTTTCTCCCTCCTTCTTCTTTCTTCTCATGGGATAATTGGCCTAATTGAACATGCTGACCTATGAGTATGAGTCAGAGAAGGTGATGTGACAACAGAAGGAAATGTGACAATAGAAGCGCAGGTCACAGGGAGAGAGTTGAAGATGGAGGAAGGGACCAATGAGCCAACAAATGTGAACAGTTCCTAGAATCAGGAAAAGACAAGGAAGAGGGTTCTCCCTAGAGGTTCCGGAAGGAGTACAGCTCTGCTGGCACCTTAATGTTAGGACTTCTGACTCTCTGAACTGTAAGATAAATTTGTGTTGTTTTAAGCCACAAAGTTTGTGATGATTTGTTACAGTAGGAAACTAAGACGACTATCTGTCTGGAAAGCAACTCGACAACAAGAACTAGGAGATACGAAAGAGTGTATCCTGACTCAGTCATTCCACCTCGAGGACTCTCTCCTAATGAAACAGTCAGATGTGCAGGAACGTACCTACACATTAAGATGTTCATTACACTATTATCTATAATATAATATTATAATATAAACACTATAAAAGACCTTCTGAGGGCCCTGGTGGCCGTCTTCTCCTTATTACAGTTACAACATGACAAGTAAGAAAATATGACCCATTGGATGATAGCCATCCTTCTCCAAGATGTTTCGAGAATGTGTTGTGATCGCAGCTGAGGATGGTCTGAGTGAGCACTGCTGTCAATCTTCTGATCCAACAAGTGCTTGTTGAGCATGCTGGGTCCTGGACCAGAGCTAGGGGCGCAGAGGCAGAGGACACACATAGATTATGAGGAGCTGCAGGAGCCTAGCAGGGCAGATGGCCATCAACACAAAGACTTCTCAGAAAAGGTGATGTTCCACTTAAAACTTGAGGGATCAGTTCATGGAGTGCGGGCCTCTCCCCACTCCGTGCGTGCATAGTAACTAAACGTGGAGAGAGATCCTAGCTGCCCATCAGGATCTCCAGAGGGTCTGCAGCCTGAAGCAGGACCAGCCGCCCTTCTGTCAAAGAGCTGCAGTTAATAGCCCCAGACTGGGCACGACCCAGATGTCCTTCAGTGGGTGCCTGGTATATCCACACAATAAAATACTGTTCAGCAATAAAAAGCAATGGACTGTGGATACACATAGCAACCTGGATGGATCTCAAGGGCATTATGCCTAGTGAAAAGAAAAAGTCAATGCCAAAATGTTTCATCCTATATGATCTCAAAATGTAACATTCTTAAAAAGACAAGACTGTAGAGATGGAGAACAAATTAGTAGTTGCAAAGATGGTGGGTAGCGCAAAGGAGTTCTCCCGTGGTGATGGGGCAGTTCTGTGTCTCGGAGATAGTTGCACAATCAAACACATGGGATAGGATTGCCTAGAACCACACACACACACACACACACACACACACACACACATCCATTGGAAAATGGTGAAAATGGAATTAGGCCCGTTGTCTCGTTGCAGTATTATGCCACTGTCAGTTTCCTGGTTTTGATCTTACGCTACGAGATGTCAGCGTTCGGGAAAGATGAGTCAAGGGTACACAAGTCTCTCTGTGCTACTTGTGCAACTTCCCGTAAGTCTATAATTATTTCAAAATAAAAGGTTTTTAAAAAGCTATAGACTAAAATTCGTCTGTCTGATGATACTTTTTCTGTCCCCAAGGGCTTTCTCAACACTCAAACAGTTCCAGGTCCATTTCAATTGGCGTTTAAACACCTCCTGGTTCCCCCATTACTTCTAGGTGTCTGCTTAGGGCCAAATAGGATAGGGAGATGATGCTAGCAACTGACAGCAGAGGATAACGGAACCCTCATTCCCTCCCAAATCCCCAGTGCCCTGGCCCACCCTGTGCCTGCCCTCTCCCTCAACAACCGTCAGGAGCATCATCTCCCACCCACCAGCCTGTAAGGAGATGGGCTGTGTTTGTGAGACACCCTGGACATGTTGTGAGAGCCTGGCTTTCTTCTCTCCCCTCTGCCAACTCTGGATGAGGAAGGGGAAATGACCAGTAAACACTGGAGAGAGGAGAACCCTTTGTTGGAGGGGAGGTTTGGAGTGAAGTGAAGAGACAGACAGCTAAGATTAAAAGGTACGTTAGGTGTTCTGGCTTACAGCACAGGTCTTGGAGTATCACCTTAATTCATCCACTTAATCAGCAGGTGTCTCTGTCTGCTCAGGCTGCTATAACAAAAATATCATTGACTGGGTGGCTTAAACAACAAACATTTATTTCTCAGTTCTGGCAGCTGGGAAGTCCAAGATCAAGGCAGATTTGGTGTCTGGTGAGAGCCTCTCTCTGGCTCACAGCTGTCTTCTCACTGTGTCCTCAGATGGTGGAAGGAACAAGGTCTCTTTTATAAGGGCACTAATCCCATTATTGGGGGCTCCACCCTCATTACCTAATAACCTCCAGGAGGACCCAGCTTTTAATATCATCACCTTGGGAGTTAGGATTTAACATATGGGGGCATACATAACATTGGCGGCATACAGACATTTCGTCTGGAGCAACAGGTGTTAACCAAATATCTAATCTGTGTTAGGCATAGTTCTCCGCACTGGGGATAGAGGTTAAAAATGGCCCCTGGCCTTGTGGAGGTTATATTGAATGGTCTGAACTCAAGCTCTATTGCTCACCAGTCTTGTGACCTCTGAAAAGTTACTTACTATCCTTGAATTTCAGTTTCATCTCTGTAAACTGGGGTTACTAATCCAACCTCATTAGATTTCTGTGAGGCTGCATGAGATGGTGCATAAGTGCTTGTCTTCAGTGTAGTAGGTGTTCAGCTTTTTTCCCATTGGTTCTCACTGTCCTCTCTGCTCCTCTTCTGTATATACGCTTATAGCCATCTAAATCCCATCGGGGGAGCACAGGGCTGTGAACGTAGCTATTGGAGGCTCTGTTGAACTGAATGCAGGGCATCTGCACAGTTCTGTAGAGCTTAAGCCAAATTAATTTGGGAAGGAAGAAATTATGTATTTCTGTTAATTTTTGCTCTGTATTTTTAATTCTCTGCATTTGGCTGTGTTCCTTATTGTATCTTCTTGGTGAATTTTTTTTTCTTTTTAACATCCCTCTTCCTCATAATCATATTTTTAAATTTTTCTTCAGATCTAGCTAGTTTGTTATTTTATATATATATATATATATCAACTTTCTTTCCTTTAGTGATGGTCTGGTTTGTAGTTTTCTATCCCCTTATTTCCAAATTTTCTAATGTCTTAATATTTGTTTCTTGTAAACTACACACAGCTGGATTTTTTCCTTTCACCCTGTTTTGGGGGTGGGGGGTGTAATTAGGTTTATTTATTTCAATGAAGGTACTGGAGATTGAATCTAGGACCTTGTGCATGCTAAGCACACACTCTGGCACTGAGGTCTACCTTTTCCACACCCACAATGCAGCTGGATTTTTAAAAAATTGAATCTAAAGCTCTTTGTCTTCTAACAGGGAATTTAAGCTTTTTAAAAATTTATTAAGACTTCTAATACATTTAGTACATTTCTACTATATTATTTTGTATTTGTCAATGTAGCTTTTCCCTCACCTTTCTCCTGTCTCTTGTTTTTCATTGGATTGATTGTGTTTCTTTAATTTTCTCCCTTTTCACCCTCCTGGTTTAAAAGTTATATATTACAATTCTATTATTTTGATGGTTTTAACATATTGACTTGCAAGTCTAACATTAGCCAGTATCTTTGTCCTCCACCCCCAAGTTACTCCAGTCTTTGGCCTCCCATCTTCCAAGTTATTACAGACAAGTATTTTCATTTGCCTTGTTTTTAAAATTCTCCCTCCCAAATTTAGCCGTGAGGATTTTCATCTTGGATTTCTCATACCTTGCCCCACCTATTTAAATATTTCAAATTGACTCTTTATATCCTGAATTATTCTATTAACTCCTGTTCTTAATTTTCTGATCGAGGACTTGTGTCTGCAGAGCCTTCCTCACGGTGGCTGGTTTGTCTGCGTGGTTGGTAATTTTGAATTGTGTGTGTGTAGGGGGGTGGGTTCCCGTTCCATTCTGACTGTGGAAACGTCCTGCCGAGTTTTGCTTTTTCCTCTGCCCAAATCACTTGTTATTTCTGGATTTGGTTTTACTTTGATGACTTGGATTAGAATTCCCAGTGCACGGAGGTAGAATGGCACAGACTTTGGTTTCTAAATTCTTTTCTTTCTTTCTTTCCTTCTTTTCTTTCCTTTCTTTTCTTTCTTTTTTTTTTTTTGACTGGGCCCCAGGTAGAGGTCAAGCTTCCTCACCTCTGTGGATGGGTGAGCAGTGTTTCCAGGGCTCAGGGCTCATCTCTATTTATTCTCTGTGCTCCATCCCTGCATCCCTGCCTTGCCAGGGGCTGAACCAGGATGTCACCTCCTGCGCGAACTTGATCCCCCAGCCCAGCCACGGGGGTCGCCACAGCTGTAGCCCCGACTCACAGCTCCGGCTGTGACTGTTTTTACTTTCCTTCCTTCCTGCCTTCCTTTTCCTTCCTTCTCCTTCCCTTATGTTTCATGGGTAAGAGTGAAGTCGGAAGACGGGAGGCAGTCGTAGGGACTTCGCTATGGCCTGGATGCGTTTGAGGAGGGCGGGCTGTTCGGTCTTCTGTCTTGCTTTCTTTCGAATTCCTTGCCTTCTTTATTTCCTGTCTTTCTTCCCTTCCTTCCTTCCCTACCTTCCTTCCTTCCTTCTCTCTTTCTTCTCTCTTTCTCTCTCTCTCTTTCTCTTTCTTTCTCTCTCTCTTTCTTTCTTTTTTTTTCTCTTTTGTTTATGTTTTTGTTTTCTGGGATCAAACCATTTTATGGAGGGGTTTCAAGGGAGGCCAAAGGGCTGGGAGGACAATGGATCCGACCTCCTCGGATTGGTCCCGCCACAATCTCTCTAGCTCCACAGTGTCTCTCCTCTGCTTCTGATACCTGAGAAGTTCCTCTGTCCAGCGTGGCTGTGATAAGATTTTGTTGCTGTTATGTTCTGTCCCGTGTCTCTGCATATCGAAGTGGGATGTTCTACACTTGCTCAGTCTCTCACGATGACAACTGTAAATCACACGACCTCATGTTCTTAACACTGGCGGAAGCGCACTTTCCTTTCCTCAGTCAGCAAACGTCACTAGGTCGGCTAGCTCCGAGGGCTGCAGTGCGGAGTGGGGAGACTCTGTCTGCCCTGCCCTCCCAGAACCTAACGTCCAAAGAGGGAGACAGACTTGAATCAGGTAGTCTGAGGAAGAAACGTAAATTTGAAGCTCTGGCAAAGGTGGCTAAGGAAAGGCACGTTGTTCTGAGTCCAGGGATGCTCCAGCTGGGGCCTGAATCAGCCACTGGTCAGGAAAGAGCTGCCCAGATGTCACAATGGTCAGAGGACCGCCTACGGAGGCAGGGTCGTCACCAGCGTCCTCCCTCCACTTTCACTGTGTGCAACCAGGCTGATCTGGGAGCTAACTTTCTCCCCACCAGGAAGCAGGTGCCCAGGGTGATTCAACGCTACAGGGCTAGGGCTGGGGCTGGGTGGCAGAGGCAGGGTTTCCCCTGGCATGATACCCTAAGATGCTGTGAAATACCCTAAAATATGATGCCATGTATGCTGCGAACAACAAGAAAAACAGGATGTGAAAGACTTGTATCTAGAACTCTGCACCTGGTGTAGTTTGACTAGCAGGATGGAGGGGGGAAAGCCAAACTGTATTTCTTTTGTCTTCTGGATCTAGAGTTGGGGACTTCTTCTTCAGGTAAAGACCAGAAAAAGGAGCCCTCGTTGATCCTTTAAGTAAAACTTTTTGGTCCTTCAAATAGCTGGGGGGGGGTCATGAAGGATGGGTGGGGAGGATTTGGCTTTTTAAAGGAAAGGGCGCTGGCCTGGGCCCTCCCTCCCACTTCCCGTTAGAACCACGGGTCGGGGTGCCTGGGAGCCAAGCCCCTTCTCTGTAAGGTTAGGGGGCTGCCCTGGGGGGCTGGGAGGACCCTTCTGTCTCTGGTATCCAAGATGGTCTCCCTGGGGGAGATGGGGTCCTGCATCTCCAGGGTCCCCGAGGATGCGCTCGGGTCCACTGGGCCTCTAGACCCATATTCTCTGGTGGTGGAGCAGCCCCCTGCTCACCTCCACACCCCCCACTTCCCGTCACTGATAACCCCGTGATCCAATGCCCTCCCTCAGGAGTTTTCCTCATCCTCAAATCCACCTTTGCAGCCAGCTCTGCCCGGTTGTGCCAAGAAATGCAATTGTGTCATGAAACTCAGAGCTGAGTGTGCGCCTCCTTGGTGTTTACTAACCTGCCTGGGTCTGGTGGCGGGAGGCAGGGGCCTGGCCTCCCTTTGGAACTTCCTTTTATGGACACAGGGTGCTGACCAATCCCGTGCAGGCCTGTGCTAATCGAGGGCTGGCCCCAGCCTCCTAACATTCTGCTGACCCAGTTTAGAACCCTGGAGCAGGGCCAGCAGAGCTGAGGAGTTGAGAAGTTAGAGCCTGCGGGGGCGGGTGTGCAGGAGTCTGGGCTTCCCGGGGCCTCGGCCCCTCCCCTTTCCCCCACCCCGTGTTCCTCTGGGCCAACCTGCTCTCCCTTTCCACTTCCTGGGTGTGATTCGCCCAGCGGGCTCCCTCTCAGCAGGTATGTGTCATTTCCTTCTGCTGGTGAGACCCAGACTTTGAGTGGGTCCCCCCCCCCTCCCCACCCCCGTGGCTCTGTCTGAAAGGGTTGGACCTTCCATCCTGAAAGGGATTTATTGTTGGACTGAATTTATGTCTCACCTGTGGAAGGCCCTCTGTGCTTTCACTGGGAGATGCGTGGGAGAAGCGGGCACCTGGGACCGTCTGCTTCATCCTGTTCTCTGCCACCCCCACCTCCATCCCCACCCCCACCATCATTCCCCCCAGCAATGTGTCCCCCGGGACCCCCTGGCCTTGCTGGCAACACCTTTGTAGCAGCCTGCCCCTCACTGGGGAGGCCAGTGGGGTGATGCTGGGCCCTGCGATTGGGCAGGAGGGACCCAGCCTCACAGCTTCATCACCGGCTGTCCTGGTCCTGGTTAGTGCTTCTCTGTAGACCAGGATGAGAGAGACCAAAGAGCAGGTAAGGCGCCATTCCCGTGTGAAACCCAGAACCCCCGGGTGGAAATGAGGTTCAGGAAGTGCGGGCGTGTCGTGGCTGTCAGCACCGTCCCACTTCTTCGTGACAAGGGAGACCCGTGATGCCCAAGCGGCCGGAGTCATCTGGGAATTCTTGTGATATTGGCTCCCGAGTCAGGTCTTCTAGGGAGAGCAGCCATCCTGCCGCTCACGGTGGGAAACGGGGAAAAGTGCGAGGTATCCCACTGACCGCGGGAAAGTCTCCCCGAGGTTGCAGTGGGACCAGGAGAGGGCTGGCTCTTCTATGAGGCCGTGGGACTGCTGTGGTCTTGGACTCAGATCTGAGGGCCCCATCTTGAACCAGTGGGAAAGAGCTTGCTGGAAGGAGGTGGGGAGATGGAAGGAGCTAAAGATCTCGTCTTGCAAGAACAGTCTGAAGGACTGGAGACAACTTGGAGGAGCAGATGAGCTGTTTTCTGAAATCGGAAGGCAGTTTGGTGGAAGTGAGACGTGCTTTGTTACACGTACGTCCAGGAGACAGACCTAGAAAGTTACGGAAATTGTATCTGGGCTGAATAGAAGACACTGGCCTGTAATTAGAGCTGTGAACAATGGAACAGGCTGCTAATATTTGGAGATAGTGAGTTCCTTATCGCCAGAAGAATTCAAGCAGAAATTGGCCAAGAGGGAACTCCTGTGCTGGGCTGCAGCGTGGACTGCACGATCTCTGCTTGATCTCTGTTTGAGATCTCTTGCCTGCTTGAGTCTCAGAATCGGGTCTTGCTCTGCCTTTCTTCCAAGTCCACGATGCGCCCACAGCAAATCTCCGTCTTTCTCATCAAAGGACTCCCCCCTTGAGAAAGACAGAGGCACATGGTCTGGCCTGTGCCAGTGCGGGGGATGGGCTGTGTGACAGCTCTCGGCAGAAGCCCCAAGAGAGCCTGCCATGTGCTGAGCTGGTCTGGGCACTGAGCATTTCTGGGACATGTTTCTGTGAATGCTTACTGGTCATCTTACCCACCCCCAGTCCTGCGGGTCAAGATTACTCTCCCTTGGGCTGCAGATGAGGAAGAAAGGAAATACCCAGGCCACTGCAGGGCTAAGATTAGGCTGGGAGCCTGCCCTCCCTTTTGTGGAGCGCCTGCATGCCAGTCCCGACGCTGTCCCTACATCCTACGCAGCCTTGAGCTGAGTGCTTGTGGCAACTGTGAAACGGCTGAGTTACCATCCCATTTTACAGAGGAGGAAACCAAGGCACAGAATAGTTGGGACTGTGTCTGTGACACAGCTGGTAAGGGAGGGAGCTACGCTGCTAGCACCTCCACCCAGAGATGCAAGGGGCATCCTGTGGACATGCAGGGAGACAGCCCCTTGCCAGCGGCTGGGCGCGTACCCCGGGGATTGGGCCAGAGCCGTTCAGTTCCATACTCCTGGGGGAACGTGGCCCAATTTTCTTTTTCTGTTTCTTTGGAGTTTGGTTTTTGTTTTTTGGTTTTTTTTTTTTTTTTTTTTTTTTGGTGGTGGAGGAGGTAATTAGGTTTGTTTGCTTATTTATTTTATTTAATTTTTTTTAATTGGAGGTACTGGGGATCAAACCCATGACCTCATGCATGCTAAGTATGTGCTCTACCACTGAGCTGTACCCTCCCCACTGGCCTCATTTTCTCTACGCACCCCTGGGTGACCCCAGCCCCCAACAGAACTTTCCAACCCAAGCTTGTCCTCTGACTCGATGCATAGTCTCACCACACTTCTATCTACAAACTGGAGAAGTTTGTAGGTGCCCTCAGCTCCTCCTCCAGTTTACAACCAATTCCTGTGGTTCCACCTTGGACATCTCCCGTTATCCATCCCTTATTGTTACCTCTCATCCTGGGCCAGACTCTAATTCTTCTTGCCTAAATCAATGCATCAGTTACCAAATTGCCGTCCCCAGGGTCTTTCCTCACAAATCTACCTTAGGCGTGTTGTGGGTAGAGTCCCCTTTATGAACATTGGAACTTGGACTGAGTCCTTAGCAAGCCTTCTCTTTCCTGCTGTCCGGCCCACATTCATTCTAAGTTTTGCTGACAACCTTCCCCACCCAACTCCTTTGTTTACAAACCTCTGTATCCTAGAAAGTCCAGCTCACACACTGCCCTTCCCCATCGGATGACATTAACCCTTTCCCTTTCCTTACTCCCCATGTGTGATTTGATGTCTGCCTCTCTTGTACATACCACACTTTGCCGTGTGGAGTTAATTTGTGGACTCGTCTGTCTGCCCAACTTGGCTGTAAGTTCCCACATCACACTTTGCTTTCCTTTGCAGTCCCTCTCCCATCCGGCCCGCTTGGTGGGCGCCCAGTGATGTTTGTGGAGTGAATTGTAATCCCAGGCCCTGCAGCCCAGCCCCAGGCCGAAGGGGTGCAGACGGAGACCCTGGGAAAGCGGCTGCACCTGGAACTTAACCTTGGCACAGAGCCACGCATGCTTTCTATGGAGAAAGAGACAATTTAGCAAGAACAGGGACCTGCCAAGTCCGTTTTCTTCCACAATGAGACAAAGTCCTGTGTGTTTCCTTGAGAGACAGTGAGGTGAAGGAAATAGGAGTCAGATCTGCCATTTCCTAGCTCCACGACCTTGGTAAAGTTAATTTAACCTCTCTGTATCTCAGTTTCCCCACACGTAACATGCAGGCGAATAGCAGAACCAACTCCTTTGCTTTGTTCTGAGAATTAAGTTAATATTTTTAACTGGCACATAAAAATACCCAACATATGTCCATTATTTTAAGGTTACCATACTAACTTTATAACTAGAGTTGTACTATAACTAAAATGATACAGTAATAGTATTGTTTTACTAATAACCTGGCCTCCTCCTAGAAGGCAACGGGGGCACATCTGAAGAGTAGGGAGCTCGGAAGTGCCCCGAGTGATGGCGACCATCAGTGGGTGTTGTTGGAAATATGTCTTCCCGTCAAAGGCTATGAAATGGACCCTTGGAGAATTCAGATGTGACATAAAGTAATGAGGAGGAACCGCAGACTGAGCAGTCCTGAGAACAGGATTCCAAACGACTCCACTTATACCTTGTGTCCATGGTGTTTCCTGTTGATTCTACCCCAGAAACATAAGACATCTGTCCATCAGCCCTGGCGACACCCCCTCCCCACCCCATCTTTTCTTTAGTTGGCCACGGTCCAGCCAAGCTTCTCAGCTTCTTTGTCACATAGGACAGCGACCCACCTGATACTCCACTTCCTGAGAGTAACAGGACACCTGAAACCCAAAGAGGCAGTTCATGGCTAGGAACTTGAGTCTTAAGGTGACCAGGCCACATTCTAGAAAAATGCTGACCCCAGAATTAATTCAGCCTCCCTGAGGACAGGTGGCCCCTCAGTGCTCCCACCTCCTCAAACCCTCCATCTGCTATGACCTGAATGTGTTCCCACCCCTTCACCCTTCAAAATTCATATGTTGAAACCTAACCCCAAGGTGATGGTATTAAGGGGTGGAGCCTTTGGGAGGTGATTCGGTCATGAGGGTGAAGCCCTCATGAATGGGACTCATGTCCTTATAAAAGAGACCACAGAGAGCTCCCTGGCCCCTTCCACCATGTGAGGACACAATAAGAAATTTGTCACCCAGAAGAGGGCCTTCATCTGACCAGGCTGGTACTCTGATCTCAGACTTCCAGCCTCCAGAACCGTGAGAAATAGAAGTCTGTTGTTTGTAAGTCCTCTAGCCTGCAGTGTCGTGTTACAGCCGCCCTATCAGAGGAAGACACTACCCAGGGGCTCTGCTAGTGCTCAGTCACCCTCTCCCGACCGGGAGAGGGCAGGGTTAGGCATCTTTCACAGCTTCCAACTAACTCCCAGCCCTCCCCCTTCCCGCTCCATAGGTTTTCGATAACCCGGTTTATTTCCTGTGTGAACAGCTCGGTCTGTCCTGGTGAAACCGGCTTCTAGATGTGCATGCCTGGGATCTCGTGCAGGTGGGCAGACTTCACCTCCTTCAGCTCAGGAAGTCTTTCGGCTCCCTGATCAGAGTCTGCCAACAATCCCACAGAGTCTGTTCCAGGCCAAGACCCCCGTGGCACCTGGAGATGGCAGAGACCTCCAGCCTCCTGCATCTCCCCCTTTCTCACCACCTAACCCCCTACTCCAGGGAGGCAGCTCCTGCACCAGTTCCCGTGCTGGTGGCTGGTCAGGCTGCACAATATGCAAATTGCTTGTGACCCAAGGGAGCCCGTATCCCCGCGGGAGGAAGGAAGCCCTGGTAGAAACTTCTGAGCATGTGAAAACAGAGGCTGGGGGAGGACAGCTCAGGGGCTCTGGCTCAGATTTGTCAGAGGGTGTTTGTGTTTGTGGGTCTGTGTGTGGAGAGGAGAGGGTGCTGGAGGGAGGGTCCGGGAGGGGCGCCGGGCCCAGGGGAGAGGTGAGTACCAGCCTAAGAAAGAGCACTGGGCAGACGGGGAAGGGCGGGGAGAGGGGGCTGTACTCTGGCTTACCTGGTATTTGAATCCTCAATTTGAAGACTCAGAAGTTTCCTGAAAATGGGATCTCTAAATTTCCAGAGAGGTCTGAAGACCTCTTCCCTTTTTGGAGTCTCTCTGTATTTAAAAAAAAAAAAAAGAAGGAATATCAAAAGAGGGCAACAAATATCATGATGTATTCTACATACTAATTTGACCAACTAATAGTTTTAAACAAACACACGGTGACTTTGTGGATGGACTAAGAAATAAGCAAGGGCCCCTTGTCCTGTGAGCCTGAGCCAAGTGGCCCTCCTGGTTTTGGGGTAGCCCAGCCCTCCCTGAGAGACCTTCCTGGGGGCATCGGGAGGCAGACAGAGGCCCTGGCATCCTGTGCGGTTAAATAAAAAGCCCAGAGCGTGCGTCCTGGAAGAGGCCCGGATGCACTTGGTCCTGCTGGGGTTGGTGAGGGACTGACCACACCAGGCACGCGCGTGTCCGGGCCTGTCCAAGTGTCCATTCTCAGCCACATATCCAGCTAGGCAGGGAGGTAGGCCGTGGCACCCTCCTCCCGGTGTGTTCTTCTCTCCCTCTCAGTCACCCCGTATCCGTCCGCTGCAAGTGCAGAGGCATCAATGGGAAACTCCTGTCAGGTCTCTTTGACTCCTCACCCAGAGCCAGGGATAAAGAGGGCCCCGTGAATCAGGGCACGGTGGGGACAGGCCTAGACTGGGTCTGCTCTGTGCAGGTGGACAGCCTTTCTGTGAGTCCAAACCCACACTGTCCTTGTGACTAGTTCCAGGTAGCCAGACAGCATCCTTTCACTCTGCCATGGGGTGAGTGGGTGACAGTCTGGGGGCTCTTGTCAGAGCTGCTGCTCACGTTGAGTTATTTCTATGGGAGGTAGGAGAGGCGGCCATGGCTCTTTCCTCAAACTGCTGGCCTCTCGGCTTCCCTTCCGCCGACAAGGACCTTCTCCTTGACCAAACTTTTTTCTGGCTCCCGGGAGCCCTGTTCTCAAGGAGGCCTCACCCTTGGTCTGACAAGCGCGGTTCAGCTAGAATGCCCCCACCCTTGATCCCTGACCAAGCTCCTCTTAGTAATTTTCCAACCAGGGATTCCCTCACCTGCCAGTTTGTTATAAACCCCCAGCTGCCCCTGTCGTATCTGGAGCTGGGTTCACACTGTCTCCGCTACTGCGATAGTCGTGAATAAAATCTTCCTTGCCTGTCAAACCCCCTCCAGTGTTTTTTTTTTAACTTGTGCCTATGCATGCATCCACACAAACTCTATTTTATTTTATTTTTTTAATTGGAGGCACTGGGGATCGAACCCAGGACCTCGTGTGTGCTAAGCATGCACAGTACTGCTGAGCTATTTCCTTCCCCGCCGCACAAACTCCTAAATTCCCTGGTTCTGTTGGGTTGTCTCATTATCTCTCCTGCGCCCAGAAAAGCTGCTGGGAAAGGATATTTAGGTCCAGGGAGAAGAAAGCCATCTGTCACACCCGGCCGTGGGACCCCTGGCAGGGACGAGCAGATCACTCTCAGAAGGGCCTGTGAGGGACAGGAGGGCCACACTCGGCTCCCGGTCAGCTCTGTGCCCTGGGGACTCAGGGAAGAACCAGTACTGCCTTGGACTGGAGGGAGGAGAGCCATCAGGGCACCCAGGAGTGTCCCCTTCTAGGCCCTTCCTGCTCCCGTCACTTGAAAAGGGCTGTTCTAACCCCGGTTCCCGCAGAAGCATTCTCTGTCATTAGAGGCGTTTCTTGGCGCATCTATTTTGGAGCTGCAGCTGGTTCCGTCTCAGAATAAACAGAGCTGTGATATTGGGATAAAAGAAGAAAGGAATACCATCTCAACTCGGTGCCCTCCCTCCTCCCGACGTTTTCCAGCCTCCAGTTCCCTCTTTTTTAAAAGCCTCGCCCTAAAACCCCTTCCACCCCCCTCCCTGCCCTGTAGCTCTCTCCTCTCACCGGCTGATGGTCACAGAATCCTCTCCCAGGCACAGGGCGGGCCCCTGCTGCAGCCAGACTGTGCTAGCCTTGGGGGCCCCGGGCCTGCAAAGAACTCAATGTCCGGTGATGCAAGAGTTCAGATATTAAGGATTTAAGCCAAAGAGTGTTGGAGCTGGCCCAGCCTCTCGTGCTTAGACGAAGCAACTGAGGTCCCCCCGGGGATGTGCTGTGCGCAGGGCCTCGGCGCTCCCGGGGGTTAAGGCAGGAGCTGTAACACCTGGTCTGTGCAGTTGTCCTCAGACCTTACTATGTCATTATCACAATGGCTGTGTTGTACCGAAATCACTGAAATGGGAGCTTGATGCTTCTGGGACAGAAAGAGAAATCAGACCATTGTTGGTTTTAGACAAAGCAGATGTGGGGTACCCAGTGTCTTTATGGACTGAAATGGCTTCCCTGAGGGAGAAAGGCAGACAGTGATGCTGTGCAGATCCATGAGGGTGGGAGGGTGTGAGACCAAGTTATGAATCATTCTTCCCTGTGCCTTTGACTCTAGGTGGGTCCGTCGGTGAGCCCATGACTGCGCAAACTTCTCACCTCTTGTCGGTCCATCAGGAGCCCCTGCCTCACCTCCCTCTCCTGCCCCTTTCCTGTGCTTGCTGTGTGCTCCCTGCTGTGAGCTTTACTGAGCTCCATCACCACCAGCCCTTTCTCTGCCGGCCTGCTGTGCAGCTGACCCACAGGAGGTTACAAGGGCAGACTGTGAGGAGGCGGTAGTTTCTAGAAATTGTGCCCATTTCCTCAAAACCTTCTTCCTCCCCAAGCCCAAGAGCAGTCAGCCTCACCTCAGCCCCTCTATGGTCTGGCCTCTCAGCCTGGGCATCCGATTGGTCTGACTCCTCTGTGTGACCTGAGGCATCTCTGAGCAAAGGAGGTGAGCCAAGACCCTGCAGGGAGTTTCCTCTCTTGCTTTTTTCTTATTTTTAAGATGAAACTGTGGTTAGACCCTCAAATGAGTCTTTAACTACCTCCGTGGACAGCTTGACTGTAGAGCTATCAGTGTAGGGGTTGGGGGGAGCATTCACTCTGGGCATCCCCATTGGCTGAGAGAGTTGTAGGTGTGAATGTCAAGGTCGGGCACTGGAGAGAAGCCTGACTCTTCCATGCACACTGGGAGGGGACAGAAAGTCAGGAATATGGGTTCCTAGCTCAAGTGAACTTGGGGTTGTGTCTCAGTTCCACCATTCCTGCATCTGGCGACATTGGGCTGGTTATTTAGTGTCTCTAAGATTCCATTTCCTCATCTGTAACATGGGGCTATTAACTGTATCTATTTTACAGAACAGTTCATCCCTTAATTCAGTGCATAATTCGCTGAGCAGCTCTTCCTTGCCAAGCACTTGCCAGGCAGGAGCCTCAGTGGTGGGAAGGACAGATTCAGCTCCAATCCTCGTGATGACCCTGTGTTCTGATAAGGGGGCCAGGTGCTGTGCAGATTAAATAAGAAGGTATCTGTGCGTGTGTGCTTGTGCGCATTTATGTGTATGTGTGTCTACTACCTAACACTGTGCCTGAGGCACAAAAAGTGCTTCATAAATGGTGGTTGCTACTGTTCTCATTTAACATTGGAAGCATTCTATCAATGGTCAGGCAGAGACCCAGGAAAGGTGTTTTCTTTCCCTCAAATGTCTAGCTTCTTCAGATTTCGATTTAGATCGCTTTTGGTTAAGGGGAGTGTGTATTAGTTGGGGTTGCTAGAGAAACAGAACCAGTAGGAGACATACACACGCACACACACACACACACACACATATATATACACACACACACACACACGCATATATATCATATATATGATGCATATGTGTGTGTGCGTGAGTATACTTATATGTAAATGTATAAAGACATTTATTATAAGGAATTGGCTCCCATGATTGGAGGCTGACAAGTCCCATGATCTGTAGTAGGCAGGCTGGAAACTCAGGAGAGACCATAGTGTAGTTGGAGCCAGCTGGCTCAAGCCTCAGGAAGAGCTGATGTTTCAGTTCAAGTTCAAAAGACAAGAAAAAGCCATTGTCCTACTTCAAAGGCCAATAGCAGGAAGAATCATCTCTTATTTGGGGAAGTTCAGCCTTTTGGTTTAGTAGGCCTTCACCTGATTGGATGAGGCCCACCATATTAGGGAGGGCAATCTGCTTTATTAGTTTACCAATTCAAATTATAACTTCAAACAAAAATACCCTTACAGAAGCACCCAGAATAATCTTTGGCCAAATAACTGGGCATCCTGTGGCCCAGTCAAGTTGACACATAAAATTAGCCAGCTCAGAGACCCATGGCTGGAGGATGTTGTAAATGAGAAAGCCCTTGGGAAATTGCTGAGCTGCTATCCTGTCCTGAAGGGGTGGGTAACCCTGGCTGAGGTCAGGACAGGATGCAAACTCATTATCCTAGGGCTCTGTCCAATCCAAAGGGTTTTTTTTTTTTTTTTGATGGTTTATACAATGTTTTATAAATTTGTGCCAACATTTTAAAGAGTTCACACTAAAAGTCTGAATTTCTAGCTTTCAGGAAGAAATAGAAGAGGTCCTGTAAAGGTTAGGAAGCCAGGGCTGCCCCCCAGCCCAGGTATCCCCAGCATGTTGGCTTAGTCTCCAACACCCATGCCTGACCTGCTGCACTTATATCTGTTACTACAACTCCTGCTTTAGGAGAAAAGCCATCTGAGCTGAACATCAGGGCTCCTCTGCTGCCCCAGTAGGAAGCCTGTGCCGACAACATGCTATGGCATCTTCTCGCGAGAGCAGAGGGGAAGGCTGTATGAGACTATTCACGGCACACATCCGAGATCTTGCCCCGGTCCCCTCCCAAGCTTCTCTGACAAGCTGATACCCAAAGTTCCCCATAGACCTTCCGTAGCTCTTTGACCAGGAGGGGCCTTGGGTAGTGGTGAGAAAACTTGAACTCCCTTCCAAACAAGGAGTAGCTGAGCCCTCCAGAGGGAACTGGCCTTGAGCGAGTTGCTGGACCATGTTTTGTAAGTTTGTCAACAATGAAAAATTGTACTTCATGTTCAAATCTCTCATGAAAAGCTAGAAGAGGTTGCACAGAAGTTAGGCTTCTCTTAAGGTCAGGATGTCTTTTCTTTTCCTTCAAGCTTGATGCTCAGATGTGGGCCTTGGGATGGAATTTTCTAGAGTTACAGAATTGTGAAAAACATGACTCTCCACTAATGGGGCACCAAGAAAGCACCGTGGGTTGTTTAGATTGGAGAAGAAATGCCTCTAGGGGAACCAACAGCTGCTTTTAAAAAGCCAAAGGGATGTCACACTGAAGGAGGTACCGGAGGGCGCGCGTGCAGCGGGGGACCAGCAGCTGTGAGAAGGCAGGCTTGAGGCGAGCGTAATGCAGACTTTTCTAGCAAGGAGGGGTCCTTAGAAGTAGGAGGGTCTAGTGCAGAAAGCAGTAAGGCCCCGTGGCTGAGGGGGCAGTGGGGGCTAGAGAGGGAATTCGATTGTTAGACTGGAGGCTGACTGGATCAGGGATGCCAAACCTCTTCCCCAGGTGGTACACGTAGACAATGGAAGTATTTCTGCGACACACAGGAAGTTGACTGGAGGGGATTTTGACCCCAAAGAGGGCTGCTTATAGGCACAGACTCCCAGGCCATGGCAGGCCAGTTTTGAGGAGACCAGGGATTTGTTTAAAGCAGGTTTGGAAAGACACGCAGACACAGAGATGATGGTCATGAGGGAGGAAGTTACACTCACGGGCCCCTAGAGTGAGAGGTAGAGCCTTCCATGCAGGGGCCACAGGGGAAGCGCCAGGGATGGTCAGGAGGCAGAGGGAGGTGGGGGGACATGTGGGCAAGAGCCTTCCTTGTGATTCCCCTGGGAAGGAACAGGTGGAACAGGATAAGCAGGTTGAGGATTAGCTGTTTTGAGTCATTTCAGCAGGCTCTGGGGCAGGGGGCTGTCCCTAGTTGTCTGGTACCCAGCCCTGGAGTGATGAGGGCAGGTGAGTAGTGGCCACGGTGTGAGAACCCAGTAAATCAGGTGAGTACGGGTGGGGCTCTGGGTTGGTTGGTTTGTATAGAACAGGCACCTTCTCAAGAATTGGCTAGCAGAGGGAGGATCAGTCCATCCAGGGTCAGCAAGGCCACAGGGTTCAAATCACCAAATTTAGAAACTAGAAGACACGGTGATTACAAGGCCCTGCCCATGAGCCCGAAGGCCGAGGAGGTAGGTTTCTCCAGATGCACCAGGAGGGGAGTGCCAGACAAGGTGATGCCTATTTCCTTTCAGCCTAGAGATGCTGTCAATCAGCTAGCACCTCCGAGCCAGAAGTAACCCCAGACTCTAGCCTTACTCTCTCTTTGTACAGAGGGGACCCTGGACCCAAAAAGGTGAACTGACTTGCTCAAAGTCTCAGGTTCACTGCAGAGCAGGGCCCCAAACCCAGTGCTCTTTTGGCCATTTCCTGTGGTTGGAAGAGTCTGGAGGGGGCCAGGCACGGAGTCTCCATCCAAGACAGTCTGCGATAGGATAACCTGGACTGGGAAATGCCTCTAGCCTACAGCATCTGGGGCCCCCAGGGCCAATCAGAAGCTTAGCTCCTCCCAGTGCAGCGAGGCTCCTGACTCCCCCTACTCTGTCCTGGGTGCACAAGGAAGACTTGGAAATGGGGTCTTAGAGCGGACACAGCCTGGGAAGAGGAGGACCCATGCAGGTCCCAGCTTTGTCGGTCCAGTTCTGAGTGTCTGACGAGCAGCTTATTTCCCTCCCTGGCGTCAGGCTTACCAACTGTGATCCAGTCATCCCCAACCTGCTGAGTATCATCCTTCCTCTTAAACAGAGATTTCTCTCCCTTCGTCCCAACCCCTCGCTCTGCCAGAGAGATGCCGAGTGAGCCACCTGTCTTTGTAACAGCCTCCCCCTGAGGAACATCCAGGTTTTGGAAACCACCAGGCTGAGGGATCTCACAGACCATCTCTGATCTAAAATCTGGATGATGTTCTGATCATCAAGGCTGGTCCATGTGAGGAGGGGAGAGGTGGGAACCAGAACCCAGATCTCCCGCCTGTGTCAGTCTGGTCGAGGTGCCGGAAATAGATACACAGACTGGGGGCCTTAAACAGCAGACGCGTATGCCTCAGTGTTCTGGAGGCTGGAGGTCCAAGATCAAAGTATCGACAGGGTTGGTTTCTTCTGAGGCTTGCAGACAGCTGCCTTCTCCCTGTGTCCTTCTGTGGTCTTTTCTCTGCATGCCGCTGGTGTCTCTTCGTGTGCCCAAATTTCCTCTTTTGAAAAGGACACAATTCAGATTTCTTCTTCTTATAAGGACACCAGTCAGAATGGATTAGGGCTCACCTTAATGGCTTCATTTTACCTTAATTACTTCTTTAAAGGCTCTATCTTCGAATGCAGTCACATCCTGAGTCCTGGGGGTTAAGGCTTCAAGGTAAGAGTCCCATAACCCAGCCTCCGGGGGCTGTATTGTTCCCTCTGCTCTGCGTCTCTCCCACAGTGGGCCTCTCTCGCCCCTGGTTATGCACTTAGCCCTGCTCCCCACTTCCGGTGAGCCCAGCCATGTACAATACGTGCATCGCGTCCAGCCGCGTCGGGTCCAGCTTTCTGCCCATACGACCTGTTTGCTCTCAGAAGGGCCGTGGGCTGCAATGGCCAGCAGGGCAGCCTGTGTTCTGAGTTCTTTATCCCCCTCACCTGGCCCACAGCCATGTGCAATTAGGCACTCGACAAAGGATGACAATGGTGATGGTGATGTTGACAGCCGAGAATAGAACCCACAAGTGGGAGGTTAGTCTGCTCAGCTAGTGCTGTGGGGACAAAGGTGGGTGTGGCTGCCACCTCAGCTTAAGGATGAGCAGGGACCATTGTTCACAGTGGACCAAGTGTCCCCAGGAGCCACATCGGTGACTGCAAGGCTAGGTCCTGGCATGTGTGATCATCAAAGCCCATGCACGGCTCTGAAATCCTAAGAACCTAAGTCTAGACCCAGAGATCTGGGAGCTTTGGTGCAGGCTCAGGCCAGGCAAGTCTGGGCAGGCCCTGGGAGCCTTGACTGTTGGGGGCATCTGGTTGCCATTAGTGGTGTCAGCATAGCTCATCCGAACTGGTATCTATGGGCTTCTTGAGGCTGGCATTAAAGCGTGCATGTACAGCAGGTGGTCCTGGTGTGAAAAGATCTGTGAACCCCCCTACACGTTCCTGTCTTGTGTTTAGAACACGACTGTTGGTGCGAAGCAGGGGTGGGGGGCGTGGCTCATGCCTGGCAGTTCCGGAGACAGAACTAGCACCTTCCGGTAGAAGCTGCGGAAAAGCTCCTTAAACGCATCACAGGGGAGATCTCTCCAGGGCTGAAAATGGCCCCAACATGGCGCCAATGAGTTTTTTTGAACAAGAATGAGTCCCTGTCGTGGAAATGTCTGTGTGGATGCTGAAAGGAGCCAGAGGGTCACAGGGAGGTGTGATCGTCACCAGTGCTCGTTGTCAATGATCTGTGTTTACTGAGTGCTTTTTTGGACATTATTTTCACTCATCTTCACAACGGTTCTGGGGAAGATAGTATTAGCATGCCCCACATTTGTGGGTGAGCACAGTGGGGTTCAGGGAGGGACCAGGATTTGTCCCAGATGAGCTGCCGGGGCCGGGACAGACCTCCAAACGTGCACTCCTTCCATGCCTAGGATGATGGACACTTTCCCCTCCTGGGAGGCCTCCCTGGCTGCTGGTTGGGAGGCCTCAGTTCCAGCCCCGCTTCTGCCTCCTGCTGAGTATGGGCCTTACCCTTTCTGAGCCAGTGTCCCCTCCCCTGTAAAGGGACCGGTACCACCTCCAGAGAGAGGAGAAAAGGCTAGTGCCTCGTGTACCGTCACTGGTACTGCATGTGTGAAGGGAGAGGGTTTCTACTTTCCGCCACCATTAAAATGCAGGCTCCCTTTGTGGGCAGGAAGAGAGCTCTCCCAAGAGGGCCGTGCACCACAGGCAGGGTGAGATGAAGACTACAAAAGCGTCAGATGCCACTGTGGAAGATTCCAGAAGGCAGAGGCCGCCTCTGTTTAACTCTGAGCCCGGCTGACATCATCTGCATAGTCAGCCCACGTGGGGTCACCTGGACGCTAGCGCCCACCAGGGGACTTCCTCTGGGCAAGATGGCCGTCCTGACAGGCTCAGGTCCTCCAGTGCTGTGGGTGACCCAGCAAAGGGTCCCTGCGCTGCTCCCTACATCAAGACTTCGGCTTTGTGTCTTTGGGAAGGTCACTTGAGATCTCTAACCTCAGTTTGCTTGTCTGTAAAGCAAAGGAAGTAAAAACTCATCATTTATGAGTCCCTTCAGCTCTGGTTCTAACCACCAATGAGTTCATAATCATAGTTATTATGTTTTCTCCCTCATCGATATCCCAAATCATTCCTTTTCTTTTCCTCCTAACAACTTTACCCCCTCCCAAACTCTCATTTCCCCTTCAACGACCCAGAGCCTCTCCTTGGGGCTACTGATTTGAACTCCCAGACTTTTAGAACCATGAGGGCCCTTGGGGAAGCATCTAATCTGGTCCAGAGGCTTTAACCTGGAATTCAGGGCCACTGAAAGGTGTCGTGGGGGGTTCTGCAAACACGGAAGCATTTTCAGCAAAACAGTGAAGAATTAAGCCACTCCAGGAACCACTCTAGAGTTTGAAATATGCACCCTCAAGACTGTGGGGAACATTCCTCTCAGCCAATCCCCTCACTTTTTAGATGAGAAAATTGAGGTCCTAACAGATAAGGTGACTCGGCTGAGTTATCTAGGTATCTTTCTGGCATTTCAGTTGGATATGACTCGAAAGAACTTCAGTGCTTTGGCTTTTGTGAGTGCACACGAGGTAACCAGGAAGTTTTCAGTCAACAGAAGGAGAGACGTCTTAGCACTGGGTTCCTCTGGGGACTCAAGAAGCCCTTCTGTGGACCTAACCCCCACGGCCCTCTCACCCTTCTCTGCTGGCCCCCACCTCTGCCCCGTGTAGGGGGCAGGCAGGACCCAGCCGGTGGCTCTTGGTTCTCTCTGACTCAGGGCCCTTTCTGGGTTCTGCTGTCCCCTCTCCCCGCCGCCTCATGTCTCAGGTGAAGCTGTGGAGAAGTGGGTTGCTGTTCTTTTTTCTGATTTCCTGTGTGCTTCAGAAACCTCAATGAAAGCACAGCTAAAGGAAGAAAGGGCCGAGACCGTTATGCCAAACATAGACTTACATCCGACATGGGGGAGCTGGATTCAGGATTTTTATAGAACAACAGCCCAGGATCCTGACTCCCCGATTCCCTACCTGGCCTCCAGGAAACACAAGTGCTTGGGGCTGGAAGTAGGTGTTGGGGTCCTCAATATTTTCAGGCTTGGGTTCACTCTATCGAGGGAGGTAGGCAGAGTGATTCTTAAGAAGCATTTATCATTGAAACCAAGCCTATTAAAAGGGAATGCTTAATTACCTCTCTACCACAACTGTTTTCATTTCTGTCTCCTTTTCTGCATACAACCCAGTTGTAACCATGGAGGCATATTTGTGCAGCGAATTTGCGTAGAATCTTTAGAGTTTTTATATTACTTTGATTGGGTATGCTAAATAGTCTCCTTATCAATTACCGCCTAGAACAGACAAGGATTAATTTATGAGTGAAGACAGTATATGGGGAAACAATAGCCTTTCTTCTCTCTCTTTCCTTCCTTCCTTTTTTTCCTTCTTTCTTCTTCCTTTTTTTCCTTCTTTCTTCCTTTCGTCCTTTCTTCCTTCCTTTCTTTCTTTCTTTCTTTCTTTCTTTCTTTCTTTCTTTCTTTCTTTCTTTCTTTCTTTCTTTCTTTCTTTCTATCTTCTTTCTTTCTTTCTTTCTTTTCTTTCTTTCCTTCTTTCCTTCTTTCTTTCTCTCTCTTTCTTTCTTTCCTTCTTTCTTCCTTTCCTCCTTTCTTCCTTTCTTTCCACATTGCTATTTGCCCATAAACCCCCATTCTCAGGGCCTCCTACTCAAATTGTGACCCATAGGGGACCCTAAAGGTCACTTCCTCCCTGGCCTAGCCTGGCCACCTGGCTCTAAGTTTGTACACGTGCCTTTGGGTCCATGAGACCTTTCCCTTTCATAGCCCTCACAAAAGGATAACAGTGATTTTGCTACCTTTCGGGCTCAGGAAATTTTGAGCTGGGTTTTCCCTTTGAATATTATTTTGTTTTTCTAACCAGGAGAGAAAAAAAGCCTACCACACTTTGCGAAGTGGTCTGGAAGGGCTTTACCGTGGGGGATTTCTCGTCATGGTACTCAGGGTTTCCCTCCCTTGAAACTCGTGGCTAGTGTTTTAAGAGACCAGAGTTCCCCCAAGTTTTCTGATTTTTCTGAGCTCTGAAGAATCGAAGCCACCTGTTCCTTCTCTTTCTGTCCATTTCCCAATAATAGGCTTGGGTAACAGCAAGAAACTGACACAGAAACCACTACTGTGCTCTGGCCTCAGAGTCTCCGAAACAGCCAGGAAGGTCCCACACTTAAGAATCGTTACTCACCGAGGCCGGTCACTACACCAAGCATTTGTCAGACCCCAGCCTGCTAGTGGGAGAATGCAGCCTGAGAATATGGAGACCTGGGTTCCAGCCAAGAGTCCTCACATTTTAGTCTCTCTAAAACTCAGTTCTCACCAGTGAGACAAGGACCAAACCAGCAGTTCTGCACCCTCACTGGGTACATATCAGAATCACCTAAAACTTACAGCTGGCTGGGTCCCAGCCCCGGAGGTCTCATTCATGGAGATGAAAGCTTGGGCTATATACACATACACATGTATATATTGTCAAAGCAAAATTATTCCGACACCTACTGAAGAACGGTAAGGCCGGCTTTATTCAGGGGAACTACTGCAATGGGGTTTTGTAGTAGGGGAAAGAAATTGAAATAAAACAGGGAAAAGTGAGGATTATACCAAAGACCCGGGTGGGGGGGGGGTCAGTGGACAGACATGGAAAGGGGTCAGGGTATTTCGTTTCTAAGTTGACTTAACAGAATTCTTGCTGAAGGCAGGCCACCGTGATCAGATGTTAGGGGATGGGGGTGGGGGCCGAGGGAAATCAGCAGTAGAAGGTGGGGCGTTCTGGCTAAAGCCACTTAGCAGGATTCTTGCTAAAGCTGGACTCTACAAAGACAGAGATGGGAGCTGAAGTCCAGGCCCAACTGAGCAGAAGGCACAGAGGAACCTGACTGAAGTTCGGTCAAGGAGAGAGCCTGTCTGTGTAATAACACGTGTGCACACAGCCAGGTCTCTACTTGCTGTGTGACCTTTGGGAAATCACTCTGCTCAGCTGCCTCGTCTGTGAGATGGACGATAACAGTACCTCACTTTTCAATTCGTTCTTAGGATTGAACTGGCTGGGTATTAACTGCTGTCAGTTCTCAGGAGCGAGCATTCTACAGGCGTGCAGGGGAGGAGGAAGGAAGGGGACACGGGCTCGGGGGCTCAGGGCTGGAGATGGAATCAAGGTCACAGTGCAGCAAAGACCGCCCTTCTACCCCTGCCAGGTGCTCTGGTCTCTTGAAGGACCGTCTACAGTTGAGGATAACTTCCTGCAGTCCCAGGGTCCTCTTGGCAGGTTTTATTGAGCTCTATCTGTCCTATTCACCCCCAGTCCCGATTTGGGTAGGATCCTAAAATCTAGATTTGGGTACTACTTGCTCTCTAGTCTAGCTCTGGGGTAAGAGGATTGGCCACTCTCTGGGCTACGTGGAGAGTACAGAAAGGAAGAAAGGAAGGCTGTCCCTGGAGGAGCTAGGGGTAAAAGGAGGAAGGAGGGCCAGCTTCTAGCCTTGTGGAAGCCACATCACTTAAAAAATATATTTAACCAATATAACAGCAGAAGAACTTAAGGGCTTTTAGTGGGGTAGGGGCTGTAGCTCAGTGGTAGAGCATATGCGTGGGGTGCACAAGGTCCTGAGTTCAATCCCCAGTACCTCCAGTAAGGGGGAAAACAAAAACATATTGAAGGACCTTAACCCTAACCCTAGTCTTTAGGCTGTATGTGATTCCAAATGCATGTGCATTTTTATGTAATTATAATCAGTATGCAAACTCCATTCCCTATCCCTTAACATTTTTTATGTAACTATTTTCCCGTATTAACCACTGTTCATGTTTCTAAGTAGTTTGTCAGTATTGACGTTGCTGTGAATTCCCCCCAGCCTTTCCCTGAGCGATCTGTTCTGATTTCACTTTCTCACTGTTACAAACAGCGCAGCTACGAACATATTTGCACACACGATCCCTGCTTCCTCTTTGGATATGTGGGGTGCATTTCCCAAAGTTGGGTGGTCAGGTCAATACATGTGAGTTGTTTGTTTGTTTTTTTATTGAAGTATAGTTGATTTACAATATTGTGCTAGTTTCAAAGTGATTCAGTTATAGAGATATATATATAGATATATTTTTCTGATTATTTTTCATTATAGGTTATTATAGGGTATTGAATATAGTTTCCTGTGTTATAAAATAAATCCTTATTGTTTATTTTATATATAATAGTATATACCTTTTAATTCCAAATTCCTAATTTACCACTCCTCTGCCCTTTCCCCTTTGGTAACCATAAGTTTGTTTTCTATGTCTGTGAGTCTGTTTCTGTTTTGTAAATAAATTCATTTGTATTATTTTTTAGATTCCACATATAAGTGATATCATACGATATTTTTCTTTCTCTAACTTACTTCACTTACTATGAGCATCTCTAGGTCCATCCATGTTGCTGCAAATGGCAATATTTCATTCATTTTTATGGTTGAGTAATATTCCATTGTGGGTAAATACTGTATCTTCTTTATCCAATCATCTGTTGATGGACACTTAGGTTGCTTCTATGTCGTGGCTGTTGTAAATGGTGCTGCTATGAACACTCTGGTGCATGTATCTTTTCGAATTAGAGTTTTTGTCTTTTCCAGATATATGCCCAGGAGTGGGATTGCTGGATCATATAGTAAGTCTATTTTTAGTTTTTAAAAGAATCTTCATACTGTTTTCCATAGTGGCTGCACCAATTTACATTCCCACCAACAGTGTTGGAGGGTTCCCTTTTCTCCACACCCTCTCCAGCATTTATTATTTGTAAAATTTTTGATGATAGCCATTCTGACCAGCGTGAGGTGATACCTCACTGTATTTTGATTACATTTTTCTAATAATTAGTGATGTTAAGCATCTTTTCATGTGCCTGTTGGTTATCTGTATGTCTTCTTTGGAGAAATGTCTGTTTAGGTCTTCTGCCCCACGTGAGTTCTTGTATATTCAACTAGCTTGCTCTTCAGAAAGCTAGTTCTGAAATCAATTGACAACTGTGCCAGTTTCATTTCAAGCCCATAAACATAAGATTTTATTATTTTTCTCTAGACATCTTGCCTTGTTTAAAATCTTTGTAGTGGTACCTCAAAGTGGTTTTTATTAGTATTTTTAGCTGCTGAGGATTTTCCCATCTATTTTTAATTTTCCCAAGTCTTTTCACACGCAGGTGGCATCCTGTTTGCTTGACGGGGCATCTAAATTTGCACTAAAGTGGAAGCTGATTGCTGCAGTGTACAGATGGGGGCACCGTCACATTGAATGGTTTTGATATCTATTTACATAAAGCAAATTTGCAGCGTGTGCTGGGTTTGCAAAGAGTGGCAGCTTGGGGGTTGGCAGGTGGGGAAACTTGTTCACAAGGATGTTTCGAGTTCTTTTCAAGGTGGTAATCAATGAGAGGACGACACTCGTACTGTCAGACCTGGGTTTGTACTTTCTGGGTGAAAAAAAAAAGTACTTGAGTTTTCTTTCCTTTTTTTTTTTTTTTCATTGAAATATAGTTGATGTACAATGTGTTGGTTTATGGTCTACAGCATAGTGATTCAATTATACACGTATATGTCTGTATTCTTTTTCATAATCTTTTCCATTGTAAGTTATTGCAAGATATTGAATATAGTTCCCTGTGCTATACATTAGGACCTTGTTGTTTATCTATTTTAATTTTCTTTTAATGGAGGCACTGGAGATTGAACCCAGGACCTCGTGCATGCTAAGCATGCACTCTACCACTGAACTATACTCTCCCCCCATCTATTTTATATATAGTAGTGTGTATCTGCTAATCCCAAATTCCAAATTCATCTGTCCCCCTCCCTTTCCCCTTTGGTAACCATCAGCTTGTTTCCTACCTCTGGGAGTCTCTTTCTGTCTTGTAAGTAACGTTTGTATCACCTTTTTAGATTCTACATATTAGTGACAGCATGCTATTTGTCTCTCTGACTTACTTCACTTAGTATGATCATCTTGAGGTCCCTCCATGTTGCTGCAAATGGCATTATTTCATTTGTTGAGTTCTTTTTTAATTGTCTTTTTTTTCATTTATTATATGTATCATGAAAGATAACAATAAAATTCTATGTCACCAGTGATTACTATACACGTTAATACATCAAAAGGCCAGTATACCTTTTAGCATCACATGGCTAGAAACTGATGAGTTTATATGTAAGTTTTTGTCTGAGCAGAATTCTGGGGCCACATCAGAAAAGTAGTGCTTATCTGAGCACACGAATCACCTTGCTGTGCGGAGACAAAGCCCGGGGCAGTGGGCTGATAGTATGTGGCTTTGGGCTGTGTTTGTTGGGTTAAGATGGGAGATCTGAGTTCTGGTCCTGCCTCTGCCACTTAACAAAGGTGACCCTGGGCAAGCTGCTTGGTCACTCGTCCTCATCCTCCAAATGGGAGTGACTTGGGACACAGCAACCAGAGAACGAGGGTGCAAGGACTCCAGAAAGGGCCACACCATGGGTGTTGTGTGCATGTCCCATCTGTTGCAATTTTTTTTCCTTAACATTGACTTGGATGAGGGAGTCGGGTCCATCTCTTGCACGGCAGCCCAGCAACCATTTGAAACCAGCAATCTTGTCCTCACTTCCCAGGACCCCTGTCTCCCTTTAGTTTTTGGCGGGGTCTGCTCACCAGGCTCCCAGGGCCCTGAATGGTCTGGGACATTCATCCTGGAACAGCCTCTCGAACCTCAGGGCCCTGGGTCACCAGTTCTGCAGATGTGGTTGTTTCCACGCAGAGCCCTGGGGGAAATCAACGTTCCTCGTTTTAGGGGTTTTCTGGTAACCTCAACACTGCGTTAACTTTTTTGGCAGCTATATCATAGTGACTAACAATGAGTTCACAGCTTAAAGTTCATTTTTTTTAATCCATGCTGTTGCTAAACCACATCTTCCTCATCCCAGACTGGAAAAGATTTTTCTTCTTTTTTTTTTAATCTACATGAAGAACTTCACATTTACCCCATTTCGTTGGTTGCATTCTGTTCCCCTTGGCATGTCTTGCCAGCTTGTGCGGCTTTCAGGGGGTCCTTTGTGGTCTTCAGTTAGAATCACAGTCTCCCCTAGTCCTGTGTTCAGTGTAGCGCTTCTTGTCTGATAACCACAAATTACTTAATGCCAAATTAAGAGCTGTGAACAAGGGCCAATTCAAACAGCCTTCGGCCCTCAGGATGACAGAGAGACTTGATAAGCCGTCATGAGGAGAAACCATTTGGCTGGTTATGAACTCGCATACCGTCATTTAGCCTCCTCATTAACATCTCCAGAAAATGGGGAAGAACTCAAAACCCCAGCGGAAGTTTTGCTTCATCGTGGTAGCAAATGTCCCTGTTTAACGACCAACTCTGGAATGCACGCAAGAGAGGGAAGTGAGATTTGCTGGAGCTGAAGGCTGGAAGAGAAGGAAAAAGCCGAGACTGTGACTCAAAGTGGAAACACTGGAGAAGAATTCAGTTTGGGGTTAAGGATGACAGAAGGTGGCTTTGAAAATTACGACTTTTAGGAAGTTGGAGAGTAACAGAGGCCCCTTGGAGAAAGGAGCACATCTTAAAACTCTTCCGTGCACCTTGCACGTTGCTGTCTTGATGTGCTGAGTGGTGATACCACTGCCAGGACCAGGCGATATCCAGGGTCAGAAGTGGGCTTGGAGCAGGTGACTCTAGCATCTGCCCCAGTCGTACTCCCAGGTCTCTCGCTGTACCGGCTGTGGTGTGCTGGAACCAGCTCTAACAAGCTGACCGCACCCGTTTCTCCCCAAGTGGGCTGTCGGTGAGGTCACACTGGTAGCTTGAAATCAGCCATGATGGGAGCATTTACACCAGGGGAATCGGCCAGTGCTACCAACTCCCTACCAACATATGACCGGTCATGTCCCACAATTGCCCGATCCTGGATCCTACTGTGTCACCTTCTCCTGATCTCCCCGGGGGCCAGTCCTCTTCCCTGATCACCTGTCAGCAGGCGGAGACCCCTTCTAGAGCCCATACCATGGTTGTGGCTGCTTCACTCTGAGCCTTTTCCTTTTTACTGGATTATGAGTCTCTGCTGGACAGGGACCCTCTTTTGTTTATCTTCCTACCTCCAGAGTCTGGCTTGCCTCCCGAAACGTAGCAAGGCAGAAAGAGAGAGACAGAGACAGAGAGAGAAAGGAAGAGGGAGGGAGGCAGGTGGGAGGAGGGGAAGGGGAGAGGAAAAGGAAGGAAGGAGGAAGGCAGGCAGGCAGGCGGGGGAGGGGAACAGTCAGCCAAAATCACTCATGAACTGGCAAAGTAGGAGTTAGGTAAGTGTGATGTTTTGAAGGTTTAGGGGAAGCAGCAGAGCCCAGAGGTCACACAGGAGGTAAGAGAAATCTGCCTGGCTGCAGGGACCCAAGTCCTTGAACCAGCGAGGAGAACAGAGGTTCTGCTCCCAAGAAAGGATGGTTGATGCGCCCCTCCTGGGCCCCTGAGAGCCAGCCCCGAGTCAGCTGACCTCGGGGTAGGCAGGTGCTGGCAACGGCAGGATCCCGGTGGGTAATGTGTGTGGGGGTGGCGAGCTGAGAATGCGGTAGTGTCTCAATAAAGGTTTTCTGAATTCCATTGAATTATAGCTGGCGCTAATCACAGCCTTTCTGGTTCCTTCCTTTGCAAGGGAGTGGGGAGGGATGCTAGGAGAGGAGGGGGAAGGATTAACCAAATGAGGGATTGGGCAGCCCTGGAGTGGGCATAACGCTGGCCCCGCAGGAACTGGGGACTGAAAGGGCTTGGGCTGGGGCGGGGGCACTGCATGGAGCCAGTAGGGCCCCATTTCTCGGAAACATGGGCCCGGCTCCCCGAGACTGCAAGGTCATTGCCAATTAGTTAAGTGGCGGCTCTCAGCAGGCCCGTGCAGAGGAAAGGCCTGTGTTCCCCATTTTGTTGATGTGGAAACAGCAAGAGGAAGTGACTCAGAGACAGAGTGGAAATAAAGTGTGTGTCCCATGACATGCTGGCTTCTGCTGGATCCGAAGGGCTGGGAGACCTCCATCCACGCTTCTGTGCGTCCTCAGGACAGACAGTGGTCCTAGGGTGGGCAAGGAGTAGGAGGCAGAGGTGATCTTTTCAGGAGGCCGGGCAGATGGAGGAGGGAGGGTGTCGGTGGAGATGCAGCCTCTGAGCACTGGACACAGAAGGGGCTGCCACCACCACCTGACCCTCAACTTACTGGGCCAGTTTAATTTTTTACAAGTGGACACTGGTATTGGGTTCCTGATTCTTTTTTCTGCCAAGTCACTGGCATTTTGAAAAATACACGTGCCAGGGAGTTTACTTAAGTAATCTCTGATTTTCCAGAAAATTCCGCAGGATTGGTACTGTGAACCCCATACCCCAAGAAGGGAAACTGAGGTCTAGAGAGGTGGCCTTGTCCAGATCACACAACTGGTAAGTGGCAGAGACTTCAGGCCACCACGTTGTCTAAAAGTCCATCATGAGTGACGCCCCAGACTTGCACAGCACAGCAGCCCTGAGGGCATGAGTTTTAAACCCAGATTCAAATGAGTCAGATGTGTGTGCCTTCTCCCTGACACTATGCCACCTTGCTGACTAATGGTGCCCTTTCCTTGCTCTCTGAAATCACGGGCAGACCTGTCAGTCCTCAAGACAATACCTTTTACACTTGGAACTCCCAGCGCCTCCCTCAAGTCTGATTTCCCCTAGACGCCAACCTTCCATGGCAATTGCCAAAGGCTATCAATGTCATTTCATAAATGAATGAATATTGGAGGAAAAAAGAGTAGAACCACAAAGTTGGAGTAAAACCTGCGCTCTCATCTCACGTGGAACACGCTGGGCTTTATGATGGAGTCTCTACTGTGTCCTTATTTTTCCTCATTTTGCTGTGGACACAGCCAAATGTCACCAAAGGCCATCACCCACCTACCAGCTGCTGTTTGGGGGCTCTGACCCATCTGGCCTGATGTCTCAAGGCATCAGAGCCCGTTGGTGGCAGAGCCGGGCAGTAAGTCCTAAGCATGGTGGCAGGACATGACACCAGCCCTCTAGTCTTTGGCTAAGTGGTGGCCTTAAGCCTCTGCTGCTTACCAGCTGTGTGATCTGGACAAGGCCACCTCTCTAGACTTCTCTTGGGGTATGAGGCTAATGTTACCTATCCTGCAGAATTATTCTAGAGAATTAGAGGTTGCTTGCACAAGCTCCCTGGCACACAGTACGTGTTCTAGAAGACGTAACATTATCCTCCAACGTCTTCAAGTTGAAGAGCGCATTTTTCTGTGTTACTGACTCCTAAAACCCTGACAGCCTTCCCCATGCCAGGAACACAGCCCTGGGTACAGTGACAACCCAGAGTATCTGAAGGGCCTTGAATCCTGCTTCAGTCCCCAATCCCCTTCAGGCAGGTGAATGTCTTGCCATTCAGGAAGAGTGTCATTTATTTTCTTCCTGAAGACTTCAGGAACTCAGAGATTGTATGGCCTCCCTCAGTGCCCTTTGCAGGGTTTGGCCAAGACGTTCTTGTAGCCAATCAGAACTTTTCCTGTTTTAATTTGAGCCCATTTCCTTGTGTTTGTTATTCTTTGGCTTTGACTTGGGCAGGGATGGGAACTGTGAGGCAAGCTGGAGCCCACGGTGGCTCAGGGCCAGGGTTTCCCCCAGTGTCGTGGGATGCTCTCTCCTCTGACAGAGCTTGTAGGGTCTGGGGCGGGCCAGGATGCAGGGAGTAGGTGTCACTAGGTTGGGCTCCAGGTCTGGACTGGAACAAAAGGGGGCAGGGGTTTTGATCCACAAGTTGAGAGTCGGGGATTCTGTGACCATTCAGAGGCAAGCTAATGATGACAAATTCAGGTAATCACGCAAACCCTGGAGGAACAGGCAAGTTCTGTTATCAGGAAGCAGATGCTAGGGTCAGCAGACTGTTCTCTTGTCTTGCCATAGGTTGGTAGCTTGAAATCAGTCATGGTGGTCCTGAAAAGGCCATGCATGAGGTTGAGGGCTGTGTTTGCCAAGACCCCAAAGTCAGGTGGCTGAGGCTTTTCTTAAATCACACCTTTCAGTTACTGTGCTTCTGTGAGTTTTGGGTTATCCCTTGGCAATCCACCACAGATCTGTACCGACAGTTGGGAGTTTGGATGCCCTTGAGGGAGTCACCATGTGTCAGCAGAGATGTGGACACCCCCTTTCTGGGCTGATGTCTTTTGACCAAACACCTGAGTCCTTACAGGACCTCCCATGACTAAGTCCTAGCTTGAGGTGGGGGGGATGCTCTCCAAGCCAGGAGGGATCAGGGTTCTTCAGGGACTGGGATTCTTCATGCTGGACTGACACCTTTCTTCTTGCATGGCGTCCACGCCAACCTCAGTAGTACCAAGAGATGCCACCTTCCTCAATGGTAGATGGGAAAGAGGGAAAAAACTTTGAACTTGGATTCAGATCTGCTTGGGATCCCTGTTTGCTACTCAACAAGCATGATTTTTGACCAGTTGGCCTACCCTCTCTTGAGCATGTTTTCTCATGTATAAATGGGCATAGTCATCCCTGCACATCACCCAAGGATTGTCATGCAAAAGCACATATGTTTTGTTTAAAGTTTTTTCATTGTAATTATTTTTGGCATAAATAGCCCGAGGTTGCTGCTACAAAGGATGAAAGGCAGACGTAAGGGACTTGCATCAGGCTAAAAGTAAAGGTAGATCGTGGATGACCAAAACGACCTTGTTAAAATATTTCAGTTGGAGCCATATTGTTCACTATGAATGACAGCTCCTGAACCAGAGACGGGGAAGACTGGTGAAGATAAGAAACCAGTGTCCTCCAGCGTGTGAGCGATGGCCAACGCATCCGTCTGGGTGGGCTGCGCTCAGATGGAAATAGACTATGAATCCACCTCTTTGACCAGGGCCAGGTGGGGGCTGGCTCCTGAGTGGAGCTGGGTAAGGCTGGGTAAGAGGGGGCCAACTATCAGGCAGTGGTTTCTCATCATTACATTTCTTTTTTCTTAATAGACCGTTTCTTAGAGCGGTTTTAGTTTAACAGCAAAATTGAGCAGAAGGTACAGAGATTTTCCATAGACCCCCCCTACACTCACACATGCACAGTCTCCCCACTATCAACACCCCCCACCAGAGAGTATATTTTTTACAATTGCTGAACCTACCTTGACACATTACTGTCACCCAAAGTCCGCAGTTGACATTAGGGTTCACTCTCGGTGTTGCAGTTTCCATGAGTTTTGACAAGTATATAATGACATACATCCATCAATATAATATCATGTAGAGTATTTTCACTGCCCTAAAAGTCCTCTGTGCTCCCCCTATACATTTCTCCGTTCCCCTAATCCTTGGCAACTACTGATCTTTTTACTGTCTCCATAGTTTTGCCTTTGCCAGAATGCCATGCAGCTGGAATCATACAGTATGTTAGACTTTTCAGGGTGGCTTCCTTCACCTAGGAATATGCATGTAAGTTTCCTCCAGGTCTCTTCATGTCTGGATAGAGCATATCTTTTTAGCATCACATAATATTCCATTGTCTGGATATACCACAGCTTATTTATCCATTCACCTGCTGAAGGATGTCTTGATTGCTTCTAATTTTTGGTAGTTATAAATAAAGCTGCGATAAACATCCATGGGCAGGTTTTTGTGTGGACATAAGTTTTCAACTCCTTTGGGTAAATACCATGGAGCATGACTGCTGGATCAGATGGTCAGAGTATGTTTAGTTTTGTAAGAAACCGCCGAACTATCTTCCGAAGTTTGCACCAGCAACGAGTGAGAGTTCCTGTTGCTCCACGTCCTCATTACGTGTTGACATCCTCTCGGCGCCTCAAGTTGAAAAGCCCCGTGTTTCATTGTACCGTTGGCTGTAGCTGCAAGGTTGAAAGCACCGTGGTACCTCCTCCCTTTCCCCTACTAGGCTCTTCCCTGGCCTCTGCCCAAGCAAAGGTTTCCAACTGACTCTCTCTATCCCTGCTCCTGGCTCCTGCCTTTTGGAGATGGCTTCTCTCCTTCACTCTTGTCCTCAGCCAGTGACACACATCATGGGTGGAAATGGAGTTTCCCAGACCATCACAGCCAGATCTCTTGCATTGTATTGTCATATTATTCCTACTTAACTGTTCTCTCTGAAACTCTTCCTTGATATTTCAGGAAGTCCCTGGGGTGTCTCCATGTGCTCCCTGGTGCCAGCACCTTTTGGGTGAGAATGCTGCCTGGGCTGGGGTGGGAAGGAGTGTCCTCTGAATGGCACCCCGTCCCCTTCACTGTGGGTGTCGAGGAGCCACTTGGTGTGACCTGCAGTTGTGGGTTTAGGGCCCTTTGTCCCAGCTCTGTGTCCACTTTCCCACCAGCCAACATGATGATGCACTTGTGCCCCTGGTTTCCAAATGGCCTTTGGGATGTAGACCCTTTGGCTTCCACGGGTCAGATCTGGTCCGTGAGAACAGACGCCATATGCCACTCCATTTCCTTCCTACCCAGACACCTGTTTTGCAGAACTACCTCATGAAGCCTCTGCCTGAAAATCAGTGTATACAAACAGTTGTGCAAAAGTCACGGTGCCCCTGGCTCAACAGACACAGAAGATCCTGAATCTTGGACCAGCTGTGTGTGATACTGACTCATCTGCATATGTGAACATGTGTGTGTGTGTGTGTGTGTGTGTGTGAGCACACACATATACACCTGTTTGTCTCTACAACTAGAGTGTATGCTCTTCAGGGGCAAGACTTCATCTTCATACCTTATAGCAGATCTGTCATGGTCCCTTCTGACATCCCCCTGGCCTTGCCACTCTAGCACTCTGCTTACATCTACCTGCCAGCATCTGCATCTTTGTGCCTGGGACTTCCTCTGGCTCCAGAGTCCACCTGCCCTGTGCAGAGCCGGCTGGAAATGCTGGGACAATGAGTGTGAGCAGTGGTGTGGCACCCTCCTCCACTGGAGTGGGTCTTCCATGTGCTCTGTCCTGGCTCCCAGGGCTCCCAGCAGGATTCCACTGCAACTGTCCAAGCCTTGGCTCATGGATAACCCGCTTATGACTGTCTGCCTTTCCCCTTCACGCACATCCCACTTTCTAGTGGGTTTCCTGTGGTCGCCTCTTGAGCTACTTCCTGGGGATTCCATATTGAGAGTCCGGGGAAACTGAGACCCACGCCCTGTACATAGCAGTGGACTGACACACAGGATAGGTTCAGTAGATATTTATTGAGAAAAGGCATGGATGCTTCTAGAATACACATATTAGTCTCTAAAATAAAGCAGACTGGATAGTCTTTTTTCTATCTGCCTTGTCCAAAATTCTGCCTGCCCAGGGGGACTCAGGCTTACGCTCTGTCCGTTGTCAGCCCTGCCTCAATGGAAGGGACGTGTCCCGCTCCTTCCCTCGCCCCACGGAGCCTCTTCCATGTCTTCATAATACACGTTGTCTTTTGGACGGAATGACTCGTAGCTAGTGACTGTCTCCATCTCCCCTTCTGGTGCCCAGCTGTGTGAATGAATGAATGTAGGCTTCAATTCCTCTTCTAAAATGTTCAACAGCACGTTTTTATTCTAACATTGCCAGCTCCATCCTGTGGCCCCCAACTCCTGGTCTAGGAAGGTCCCCCTAAAATCAGTGTCTTGTTAGAAGGGAGAGACTTTTCTGTAAGAATGAGTTTCAAGTGAGAGCTAAGCTTAGTCTAGAACAGAGGTTCCCCATGTAGCCTGAATGTTAGAAAAATCCTTGGAAATGTAAAAATACCAATGCCAGACCTCCCACAGACCAACTCAGTGACAATCTCCGAGCGCAGGGTCTGGATTTAGACTTTCTTAACAGCTTCCCAGGGGATCCTAAAGTGAAGCCAAGGTTGGCAGCTCCAGCCTGGAGGTAGGCCTTCCATTGCTTCCTTTGGGCACTCCCTCTGTCGACCAGTGGGAGTCAACCTTCCAGAGTTGTGTTAGCTCAAGGGGCCCGGACCACTTTTGGCTGAGATTTGAGATGAACAGGAGATTCCTAGGATTCTTTTGTCAACCAAACTCTTATCAGGACTGGGCTGGGTCTTCTGGGCCCCAGCCCCGCCCCTTGCCCCCAGCGCAGAGACCTCCCAGCTTGGGCTGCTGGCACTCTGTTCCTCTGTACACAGAAAACGAGGTGCTATATGAGGTGTTCCTGTGGGACTGAGGCCTCCCTCCCTGAAAGTCCAGGTTGGCAGCCGCAGGTGGGCAGAGGCCAAGCCGTCAGCTGATAGGCTGGTCCCCACCCAGGCCCTTTCCTGTCTTCCTCGTTCCAGCGCCCTCCAGGCCAGCCATTCTCCACTTGTGTTTTTCCCTCAGCATTTCCCCCCGTTGTCCCTGCTTCTCTCTTGCTATTTTCTGCTGTCTCTCTCTTCGCTCTTTCTGCTCAGCTGTGCCTTGGAACCATGCTGGGGCCGCCTCCTCTCACAGCTGCGTTTGCACAGTGTGGGCCCCTTGCCTGGGAGCCAGCGTGGGAGGAGAGGAGTGATGGGGAGAGGGGGCTTCTGGCACAGGGCTCACAGCCTGCGCACTCCGGGTCTGCGTTTGTACCTGGATGTTTATGCAAACTGCTCCTTTGTGCTTCCGCTTCTCTGTCAACGAAGCCGGATGCATTTAAGAAGAGTTTCTCGGGAGTGGGAGGATGCACAGCGCCCGTAGGTCTCCGAGCTTGGTGGGCGCTGCCCTGGGGGAGGAGGCCTGTGGATCTACATGGACTCACTTCAAGACTGTCCCTCTACTGTCTCCGCAGGACTGCGATGTGCCACTCCTAGCTGCCGTCTGAGAGGATGTCCGGGGTGTCCTGAGGCCCTGAGCCGAGTGAAGGTGGGCACATTGCGTCGGCCTGAGGGCCCCCCAGAGCCCATGGTGGTGCCAGTCGACGTGGAGAAGGAAGACGTGAGGATCCTCAAAGTCTGCTTCTATAGCAACAGCTTCAACCCCGGGAAGAACTTCAAACTGGTTAAATGCACGGTGCAGACCGAGATCCGGGTGAGTGTGGCGGGCGCCGCCTGCTCGTCCCTTTGTCTGTCTCTCCCTCGCCTTCCTGGGCAGCAGAGTCTCCCTCCTTCAGCCCAGCAGGCTCTGCTGAATCCACCCCCAAGACCAGGGGCCCCGGACGGATGTTCTCCGCCTGCAGCCCCAGGCCTACTCTCTAGGCATCTGCAGCCTTTGGGACAGACTGTGCAGCCTTAATTTGAACCCCAGATCATTTGTTCAAGCTCTGATTTCTCTCATTTCAACTCATTAAATATTTATGATGTTTAAGGTTCTGCAAGGGACATAAGAGCCCTCACCCTCAAGGAGTGGACACTCTCTTGGGATTGGAATTAGAGAGATACACAAGTGATTGTGTTGAAAATAGGACAGAAGTGGTTTCAGACACGTGCCGGCCACTTAGAGAAGGGAGCCGGTGGGCGTTTAGAGGATGGTAACCAACTAGAGGTGCCCTCGACCAGGTGCGCTGCTAACAGGCCCTTTCTGAGGCAGTATTTCAACTGGCTCATTCTCACCCGGGGTCATGGAATCTGCTCTGCAAATCCAGGTGCCTGAGGCTCATCAGGGCACCTGGACTGCGAGGAAGTCATCTCACCTTAACCAAACATCTAAGGACTTGTCATCAGAAGCAGCGTCACAACACACTGATTGACTTTAAACACCTTCATTGATTGAACAATTACTGTACGTGACCTGAATCGATCCCTCTACGTTATCTAACTGAGTCGTCCCAGCAACCCCAAGAGGCAGATACAGTGAGGGTAGCCCTTTCCACTGCCCGGACTATCGCTTTCTGATGATGCAAAAGAAAGCCAAATTGGTTCTCTCCAAAGGTTGCTTGGTCGATGTGTAATTTGAACAAAGGAAGACAGGGACTGTTGGAAAAACTAACCAGGTCTGAGAAAGTTGGATAAACCATCTCCTACCCTCTCATCACCAGTCCTTCCCTGTCCTAAAAGTCAGAATCCACCCCCAGCTCAGTGAGCGTCTCTTCTGCTCCACGCTGGCAGCAGCCTCTCCACGTCTGTCCCTCTGGCTGCCTTCTGTCTATAGCAGCACGCGCTGTGCTTCAATACACCAGAGCAGAGAGCGATTGATTAGGTCTCTGTCTTGGCCAGTTCTCACTGCCGAGTATGGTTTAGTTCCCGTCTCTGTTTCCTCTAAATGATTTGATTAGGGCCTTGTTTCTTCATCTTATGGTTCCAGATACGTAGATACAATTGCATCCTGAAGGGAAGCCTCAGTCACCTTCTTCCAGGAGGATGTTTTCATATCTCCTTAAGTCTTTCACATCTCTTGAGTCTTCCTTTGGGTGTATCATCTTTGCAGACAGCCGATACCATCAACTGTGTGGTTTACTCATTTAATTTTCAAAGTTGACCTGATTTCCAAGTTTGGAACACCTCTCTGCCCTTCTGTGCTGAAACCCAAAGAGCATCTGGTTGGACCAGATTAGGACGTGTTCTGTGGAGTTCTGCTGAAAAGGGACCCTCAAGGATTGGTAGATTCGAAGAGAGAGCACTGAGCTGAGCAGAGGTCTTTCCAAGAGGAGGGAACAGCAAGAATGAAGGCAGGGAGGCTGCTAAACAATGAGTCGTTCGGTTTGGCTGGTGTGTAGGTTATATTTAGAAAAATATCTAAAGTCAAAATCAGGAAGGAAATTTGATGGCAGATAAGGGAGGGCCTGGAATATAAAGCCGAGGAATTTAGACTTGGACAGGCACTAGAAACACACAGCTTTTAGGCAAGGAGAGGCTTTCCCGGAGATGTCTAATGTCTTGCCAGGTGCTTAAGGGGGAAAAAATACCATGGGCCTACAGAAAGAACGATGAGACCCAAGCTTCAGAAGAAGAGCTAGTCCTGGAGACGTTATCTGCAAGGACTCTGTGAGGATAGAGGTGGAGAAGAACAAAGGAGGAAGTGATGTTCTTCAAGCCTTCTGATTTTTCCTGTTTCCAATCTGTCCTATAGGCAACACATCACCTGCTTATTGCAAACAGCCGTGGCTTTAACGTCACCTAGATCTTGAGACAGATGATGCTTCACCATTACTGGTTATATGGCCTTAAACCTGACATTTAACCAACCTGGCTTCCGTTCCCCTCATTTGGGCATCTTGCCCACCTGTAGCCTTGTTGTAACGATTAGAGGTGACAGATGAGGAGCATCTATCTGGCCTATAGCAGGGGCTCAGTCGTTGGATGCTGTTGGCTGTATGGGTATGAGGTCTTATCCTGCTCAAGAGTCTCCAAGGGTTTCTAATTATCCACAGAATCATCCTCTTTTAGTGTTTATCTACTTACCTGTCATATTTTCCAAAAAAGTGAGATAATCAGATTTGTGTCTTGAAACAGTACATAGTGTCCTGCAAGATGTTAAGAAGTACCTCTTGGAGAAGGGATTTTATGGTCAAAGAAGTTTAAGAAATGCTTGATTAAACAGATTTTTTTGTGACAGGACTTCTCAGAACCGTAAGTATGCTCTTATGTGTGATGAATCACTAAGAAATGGCCACAGAGGCGATGTTTTCTTAAGTAAATCATTTCTAATTTGCCTAAAAAAACCTTCTCTTAAAAGTTAGCCAGCTAATTTTCTAGGAAATCATTTAGGGCTCCATTTTCCCTAAACTCTGACCAAAGTGCAAAAAGGGCAGGAGAGGAAAGGCTGGTGAAAGGCAGATGGATTAGGAAGCTGTGGCCGTAGTGTGGGTGGGAAATGATGCAAGCCTGAAGTAAGGAGTGGCATTGGGAACAAAGACAAGTCAACAGATCTGAGTACATCTCAACAGGCAGAGTCAACAGAACTGAATGATTAACTAGATGTAGGGAGAAGAGAAAGAAAGGAGACAAGGATGACTCAAGCTTTTGCTTGGGCGACTGAATGGGTGTTGGTACCATTCACTGAGATGCCAACAGAGGAAGGAATGGTGTTCTGAGATTTTAGCTTTACAGGTGTTGTGTTTGAAGCATTTACAAAACGCCCCCATGGAGAAACGTGGGCCCGGAGCTCAGTGGGGAGAAAGGACCCGGAGACTAGGATTTGGGAGTCATTATGCAAATGATACCATGCAAATGGGTTGGATCACCCAAGGAGAGTGAACTGAGTAAGAGAAAAAAAGAGTTCCAACTAGGAAGCCTTGGGAAATCAACTTCAAAGGGGTTGATAAAGAGGGGCAAATGAAGGAAAAAGGAGAATCATCCAGAGAAAGATGAAAAGAGTGAGGTGAACAGGAAGGGGAGACACAGGCAGAGGGATCTTTGAGGAAAGAGTGGATTAGCAGTGTCAGGCACTCTGAAAGGTCAAGTCAGATAAGGCTAAAAATAGGTTCATTGGCTTCTGCAACAGGTTCCATGAGGACCTTTTGCTGGGCAGTTTCAGTGGGAAGATGGGGGCAGAAGCCATTATGCAGTCAGCTAGAGAGTGGAGACAGTGAATATTGCCATTTCAGAAAGGTTTTGCTCACGAAAGGAAGAAAAGAAGAGAAGGCAAGAGGAATAGTGTTACCGGCAGGAGGGAACAGCATATGCACTGAAGATCCTCAAGTGACAAGGCACATGTCAGGTTTGAGGCTAAAGGATGTCGAGGGTTGACTAGTTAAACTGTGTTAAGGGCTTTGGGTTTTACCCCATCTCCCGTGGGAAGCCACAGGAGCAGAAGCAAGGAAGGCCGGAAACCAGGGATGCTGATACAATTGTTGGACTGCATGCCTACTGTCTAGAACTTGTCTCAGTAGATCTGGAATGTCTATCGCCATTCTGATCACCGTGACCTCTTTTGAGAGACCTTTCTTGCCTGTATCAAAATGGTCCCTTTTAGTCCTTTGCCCTAAATCTGTGATATTCTGGGCCAGTTCTGTACTCATTTGTGGCTGAATGTAACACATGTACATAAATAAATCATCTCTTCTGCTGTCTTAGCTGAAGGAAAAAAATATATAGGGTTTTCAGATATAGTTTAAACATATGAGTTACATGAGGTTGCATTTTTAAAAGATCACTTGGGTTACGTAATGGGAAATAGATTGGAGGAAGGCAAGAATGGAGATGGGGAGATGCTAGGTGACTATCGCAGTGACCCACATAAGAGATGATGGTAGCTTAGACTAGGATTGTAGCCATGGAGATGATGATGGCGATGATGGTGGTGATGGTGTCAATGATGATGGTGATAATGTCGTGATGATGGTAGTGGTGGTGATGGTGGTGGCAATAATGGTGGTGGTGGTGGTGATGATGTTGATGATGGTGGTGGTCGTAGTGCAGCAGTGAGCACTTCTGAAAGCACATCATGTATATTATCTCATCAACTTCTCAGAAGAACCCTATGAAGTACATACTACTATTATCTCTGTTTTCTATATAAGGAAACAAGGTTTAGAAGATTTAAGCAAATTGCTAGTAAGCGAGAGAGCCTGTTTTCAAATCCAGGGAATCCACCTCAGAGCCTGTACTCTTAACCACCATGGTCTATGGAGAGATGTGATTGTAATCCAAGAATTTAGGAGATGGAAATGAAAGGTTTTGCTTATAGACAGGAGATGTAGGAATAAAGAAAAGGGAGGTGTCAAGAATGGCAGCCCTGGTTCAGGAGGACAGGGTCCTACTCCCTAAGATGAAGAAAACTTGAGGAGAGACTGGCTAGGGAGTGGGGAGTTCACAGGTTCAGTTTTGGACCTGTCAAGTGCAACTGAGATGCTCTAACATTTTCATGTTATGTTAAATATGTGAAAATGTTGAATAGACTGTTTGATTCTGGAGGAGGGAACTGGGCTGGAGATAGATATTTGAGTGTTATCAGCATCTGAGTGTAGTTGAATCCATAGCTGTGGATATGTTCATCATGAAGGAATCCTGAATAATTTCATCATCCATTCTACAGATATTTGTCGAGTGCCCCCATGCACCCAGCACTGTGCTGATTATAGCCTATGGGTATCATCATACCTCAAAAGACACTGCTTTCGATGGGCTTCCAGGCCAAGGATGAGTCTGACATTGACCCTCACTAATGAGTGGATCTTTACAAACAGAGGCAAGTGCTCTGACAGGAAGGAAGAGAGGCTGTGACAGCACAGAACACAAAAGAGCTCGGTCCAAGCATCGAGGAAAGACTTTGCCATTCAGGGCCTGTTTGTAGACACTGTGCAGTCGTGTAGGTCCAGACCAGCTTCCCTGCATGAATCTCTCCTGGACCCTCCCACCCTCTGCTCCTTCCCGAGCTGGGCTCCATCCTCTGAGGGATTTTTCTACTTCCAACTCTGTATCTTCTTTTACCGTCCTCCCACACCCCATGCCAAAATGCTGCCAGCCCTTTCAAGCTTGCCAAGCATTCGTCCTTCCATAAGAACACTCCTGAAATTCTGACCCCACCATGTCACTGTGTCTGATCAAGTAGAAGCAACGGAGAATCACCCTGGCACGGTCCTCGTGGTCACACATTTCCAAAACATGTTTCCTCCCGCTACTCCATGGTACCTGCTGATTTCATTTTTCCTTTTTATTCTCAGCTTCATCCTATGCAATGTAATTGCCTCGAGATGCTGTCTCTGGGTTGTTAAAAGCTATGTAAATAAGCCCTGGCCCCTGTGCTTAGGACCCAACAGAAATTAGCCAGGTGTTGGGGAGGCTGGAGCAATGTGCAGAACGAAAAATGGATTTTGCCCCTCTTGATTTTCCATTTCCCCTTTGTTTGATATTCCTAAGAAATTGTGTTTGCTTGGGAGCTCTGAAGCGCTGTAGCAAGTGGAGGCTTCTGTCATTATGTATTTCTCTCGCATGCTAATTTGCTTGTATGGGAACGGGGTTAAGATAACACTTTGTAAACAACTAGCAGAGTGCCACCCAGACGTGCCCACACAAGGCGTCTCTCTGACTCTCAGAGCCTCTTCTTCACTCCGCTTCTCTCTCGCTCCCTCTCCCTGCTCCCTCCCCCTTCTATCTGCCACTCTTCAGCTCTTCGGGGTAGGTTGACCATATGTCCCGTTGTCTCGGACGGCCCTGGTCTACACACACTGTCCTGGAATGACTAAGGACAGTGCCCCTGCCAGTCTCAAGAGAATCGTGACTCAGAGGCTAAATTATATGGTCACCTACTTCTAAGTGCTGTTCTCGCTCCTCTGCCTGCCACGGTGACTTGCTGGCTCGTGGTGTTTTCTCTCCCCTGCTGACCCCAGCTGATCCACTCTCTGTGTGGGCCCATCTCTAGCCATCCGTGGACCATCTGTGTCTCACCCTTAAGCAGAAAATGAGGCACTTGTCTGTGATGTCCTGTGGTTCCGAGGATGCCAGTGGAGCTTCCACATCCAAAATTCTCTCCCTCTGCCTTTATCACACTGAAAAGCCACATTCAAGATCCATTCTTGTTTTTGTTCGAAAGCATCATCCCACTTAGAACCCACATTTACATCCCCGGGAGGGACAGAGACTGGAGCCATCCTGTGCCCTGCCCGCCGGGTCCCGTTGTGTCCCATCCCCTCCAGCAGGGCTTCCAGGCTGCGGGGTGGCCGGCGGGTGCTGCTTGCCTGGTGTGTGAAGAGGGCACACCCAGGCCCCTACGCGGCCTGCTCTACACTTGTGCTCTCTGCCCTCCCCTGTGGATTCAGCGGTCAGACAATACAGTCCAGAATTTTCCCAGAGAGGCAGGTTTCAGATACTGCGACCCATTGTCCCTGCCCTCTACTCATTAGATATTGATCTCAGTTAATTTCAAGTTTAAACCTATCACTTAGCCAGACGCAGGATGTTATGGATTGAATGTGTGTGTCCCCTCTCAGCCCCAGTCTGTGTGTTGAAGCCCTACCCCCAGTGCAATGGCATTAGGAGATGGGCCTGAGGTCATAAAGCAGGGCTCCCATGATGGGCTTAGTGTCCCTAGAAGAAGGTGAAGAGCCCAGCGCTGTCTCCCCTGCCCTGTGAGGACATGGCCAGAGGGCGGCTGTCCGCAAACCAGGAGAGCTCCCGCCACGAATGCAGTCTGCCAGCACCTCCACCCTGGGCTTCTCAGCCTCCTGAGCTGTGAGAAATAAAGGTTTGTCCCTAAGGCCACAGAGATCTGTCACAGCAGCCCGAGCGGATGAAGACACAGGGCCGGCAGCTCCATGTGGCCAGAGAGTCTCCGCCCACACTTCGTGGGCTCACGTTCTTTGTTTCCAGAACAATCTCTGAGGCCCTCTTCACATGTCTCTGAGGTCAAGACCACAAGGTTGAGGTGCAAGAAGAAGGAAATCCATGACTACCTGTCCTGGGAAGCGCCTGTCTCTAAAAGAATAGTTACCCTGGAAAGAATTAAGGAGCCACCCAAGGCCTGCCCCACCCCCACTCATGAGAACAGTCCCTGGAAACCTGAGAGAAAGGGGGTTTAGCCAGGAAACCACAAACCTACACCACAGAGACACTCAGTGATACAAAAAGAGGTACGTTCGCAAGGACTTCCTCCTTTCTGCACCCCCTCCCCATTTCCTGTGTGTGCTCAGCAGACCAGACCACCCACCACAGGCACCCAACCGTGGGGGCGAGCGCGGGGCCGCAGCACAGAGTTCTGGGTCCTCCTTCTCCATCTGTGCGCCTGGATGCCCCACGTCGGCAAGCCGGTGGTCAGGTGTCTGTGCTGACGTTTCTATTTTTAACCTGACGGTTGCGTTGCTGAATGTCCTTGTCAGGTACAGGCTTTTTAGCACATCCAGATGAATGCTTTCAGAGTGATAACTTACATTAAGTTTCATTATTTTGCTCTTTAATCACTTTTTAAAAGTTACCCCATAGGTGTGTTGAGAACTTGGAGCTTGTATAGTTGTGGTGTTTGTTTCCCACGCCTGCCATAACACATGACCACAAAACTGGTGGCTTAAAACAACAGAGAAATGTCCCCTCGCAGTTCCGAAGGCCAGAAGCCCCATAGCGAGAGGTCAGGGGGCTGAGCTCCCTCCAAGACTCTGGGATGGAATCCTTGCTTGCTTCCAGCTTCTGGTGGCCCCAGGCTTCCTTGGCTTACGGCTGCATCACTTCAGTCTCTGCCTCCGCCTTCACATTCCTTTCACTTCCCTCTGTGTGTCTCTCCTCTGTGTGTCTTCTCTAGAAATTGTCTTGCCACGGAATTTAGGAGACCCCCAGACAGACCAGAATGATCTCATCTTGAGATCCTGAACGTAATGGCATCTGCAAAGACCCTTTTTCCAAATGAGGTCACCTTCACAGGTTCCAGAGCGTGGACTCATCTTCTGGGAGCCACCGTTCAAGTCATGACAGCCATCAGTTGGGATCACAATGGCAGCTGCCGGTACCCCCCGTTCAGGTGGACGCAGACCGTGTACACAGGACACAGGGATGTGCGAGCGCTTTGCACACATAGGCACACCCAAGGCTCAGTGTCAGGAATTGGCCACGGAGCACAGGCTGCTGAAAGCCTCTCACTTGTCCCTGCTTTTTCCTGGGATTCTCAGTTGCTGGGCAGCCTGTGGGCTGTCTGCCCCAGGCGTGATTCCTGTGACACAGCCTATGTGACACCACAGTCTGGTCCCTGGTCACGCCCCAGGTGATTGCATCCAGTCACATAGCTTGAAATTCTAATTTTAACCATTGGTGCCCAAATTCGCAAACTTTATCTCCAACCACCTCCCACAACTCCATTCACACGTCCACCTGCCTGCTGTCCCCACAGGCCGCCTAACCTTCCGTGCACAGAATCAGCTCAGAATCCTCTCCTAAAACTCTGCTTCTCCTCTAGGCTTTCCAGCTCTGTTAACTGCAGCTCTGTTCTTTTAGTTATCGTACCTCAGGCTATCAACCTTGGAGTCATCCTTGAATTCTTCCTTCCTCTCCCACTCTTTATCCATCAGAAAATCCTGTCAGCTCTACCATCAGACCATGTTCGGATCCTGAGCAGTTCCTTCTCACCACCTCCACTGCCTCTACCCTGGTCCAGACCATCAGCATCTCTTACCTGGAAATAACACATTCACCTCATAACTGTGTCTGCCTGTATCCCACTGTGGTCCGTTCCACAGGCAACAGCCATGGTGAATTTTAAAATACAGGACAGTCAAAAGGATGTATTTAAGGTATAGCTCAGGTTGTATCACTGCTCTACTTTAAACTCTCTGATGTCTACGTTCTTCACTCAAAATAGAATTCAAAGTCCTTACCTTAGCCTGCAACAGGGCTCAGCGAGCAGTGCGGCCTACAGTCCAAATATGGCCCACTGCCCATTGTTGTCAATAAAGTTTTATTGAGACGTAACCATGCTCACTTGTGTATGTATTGTTGATGATACTTTTGAGCTGCATCAGTAGAGCTGAGTAGTTGCAACAGGGACCATCTGGCCCAGAAAGCCTAAAATATTTACTACTGGCCCTTTACAGAGAAAGTTTGCTGAGCCCTGGCCTGGCCCTTCCGACCTTTCCTCCCATTTCTTTCCTCTGTGTCACCCCACCTCAGCCCCACTGGCCTCTTCACAGTTGCCTGAACGTGCTGAGCACATGGGGCCTCGGAGATGCCCACCTCGGGGCCTCCGTGCAGTCTGGCCCCTTTTAAAGAGGGCTCTTCCCCCACGAGTCCACCCCTCTCCCCCTTACTTCCTTCAGGGATCCATTCAAATGCCCCCTTATCAGAGAGGACTTTGTTGGCCACTCTGTGTGAAACAGCAGCCCTCCCCTCACACACCCCCCAATCACTCTGCGGCTTACCTGCTTTGTTTGTCGACTTGGCGCTTATCAGAACCCGAGATAACGTCATGCTCGTTTGTTTCTCGTTCACCCCCAGTAGAAAACAAGCCCCATGAGAGAGGGATGCTTTGTTTCCCCAATTTGCTGAATTAATTAATGAGTAGTTACCTAACGATGGATGGATGGATGGGTGGATGGATGGATGGATTCCAGTTTATAAAGTCAGCAGAGACTGGCTAGAATTCCATATCTCAACTCCAGTTTCCAGCAAGGGAGAGAGAGTTTCGGACTGACCTGGTGTGGCCAGGGGGCAGTGTCTTGGGTCAGTGGCGTTAAATGCCCAAGAGGTGCTAGGAATAGAGCAAAAATAGACTGGTTCATGTAACCACCACTGCAGTCTTCCCAGGTGAGGCAGATGATCTGGGTCACCAGAGGGTTTTAAAAACACCAGTTGTCCAAGTCCCATCCCAAATTCACTGAATCAGAGGCTCAGGGGTACGGGGACCAGTCACTGCCCCAAAGGAGCCATCTCTGCCTGCAGGATGCCCGCTTGGCTCCCACTCCTTGTAGAAGGATTATCAGCAAACACGTGGGTCGGGGGGAGCCCCAGGGTATGAAGCCATGTTACGGAGTCTGAGAACTCAAAAGATACTCAGTCTTGAAGTGTCTGTGAAGAGTGACAGGAGAAGGCTGGATGGGGCAGAACTGAAGACGGTCTGTCGATGGGCATCGGGTGGTTGCAGGGGCCGCCAGAGTGATCCCATTTCCCTCATCCCAGCAAATGACAGATTGTATAGTAACTGCCTTTTGTCAGTCTCTAAAGGGAGATGACCTCTTGGAAAATGAGGCCAATGTCGTCTTCTCCATTGTCTCCCCAGTGCCTACATAGACACAAAGCAGGCACTCAGTAGATGTCTGTGAACTGAATGAGCAAATGGATGAGCTGACGCCTGCAGAACACAGCTGAGCCTAGCATCTCCTAGATCACTTGATATAAAGGCCAAATCGGAAGTGGACTGGAAGGAAGTTTGATAACTTCATAAATGATAAAGTGCAGGAGGATTAAAAGAATTTCAGCTGGTTTAAAATAGAATTTCCTGTATACCCTTGGGCAAGTCACCTGACCTCCCTAAGTCTCAGTGTCTTCATTTAAAAACAATCAAATTAAGTGATCTCTGCATTTACTTAAGGCTCTCAAATTCCAGTCTAAGTTTTATGAGCTTAGTAAACAGGTCAACTTTTGAGTATCTGTAGAGCTGTCGATTTTACTCTGGTGGTTGCATCAGCGAGGGCTGCTTTCACGTATGAGCTTCTAGGATCTAGACAGCAAAACAGCTGTTCAACTTAACTTTCATCAAGACCTGAGTGAATTTTGGCCATTCTTTCTCCCTCTGGCCCTGTGACCTTGACTGTTGAGTCAGCATTTTAATTTTAGAATCTTGTATTTTACAGGGAGTTTATTCATCTCTTAAAAGTGGAGCCTTACAAGTAGGGCATGAGGTCTGCACCGAGTAGGGCATGAGGTCTGCACCGAGTAGCGCATGAGCCAAGTTCACAGGCATAACCTGTGCCATCTGTCCAAGTTGGAAGCTGATCTCTGCTCTTGTCCTTTAGCTATGGATTTTTTATGCCTAATCTGCCAAACTAAGTCTAATATAATAGCTAAACTTAAACATTTATTTTTTAAACACTTTTTCATTGAGTTATAGTCATTTTACAATGTTGTGTCAAATTCCAGTGTAGAGCACAACTTTTCAGTTATACATGAACATACATATATTCATTGTCTCATTTTTTTTTTGCTGTGAGCTACCACAAGATCTTGTGTACATTTCCCTGTGCTGTACAGTATAATTTTGTTTATCTATTCTGCATATGCCTGTCAGTATCTACAAATTTTGAAATCCCAGTCTATCCCTTCCCAACAGCCCCACCCTTGGCAACCACAAGTTTATATTCTATGTCTATGAGTCTGTTTCTGTTTTGTATTTATGTTCTTTTTTTTTTTAGATTCCACATATGAACGATCTCATATGGTATTTTTCTTTCTCTTTCTGGCTTTTAAACACTTATTTTGGAAGAGATTTTTTTTTTACAAGTATAAAATGAATATATCAAAGAGACATGAAAGAAAAACTATAAATCCTTATCTCTCATGAAAGTAGATGCAAATATCCTCAACAAAATATTAGAAAATCAAATCCAACAGTATGTAGAATAACTACAGATTTATTCAGTAATAGTAATAGCATTTTATCTAGCACTGTCTTGGGCAAGGCACTATGCTCAGCTCTTGACTGATGTTTTATTTAATCCTCACAAGAACCGTATGAAATAGGAAAATTTTTATATTTTACGAATGAGGAAACCAAAGCAGAGAGGTTGTTTTGCCCAAAGTCACAAAGCAAATCAGAGACGAAACAATTTCTGACTCTTAAGGCCATGCTCTTACCCACTACAATATATGAAAAAGTTCAAACACAGGAAACCCAGGTGAATACAATCATGTACGCGTATATTCACACACACCCCCAACCCAAGACAACACTGTTAACATTATAATGCATTTCATTCTGGATTTGCTTATTTCTAGTTCTATAGCTGTCATGCTCTGTGCACGACTTTATACACTGCACCTCCCACTTATGGTAATAGAAGCAGCTTCCAAAAATGATGACAAGCTCTTCATACAATTTTACAAGCTAGTATATAAACCCTGTGTGGTCCTCCCATCACTTTCATGGCCCTTTTCAAACTGTTTGGATTGATTGCATATTGCGGCTTTTGCTGTTTTTAAAATTGCGACAGTGAGTTTCTTTGTATACAGGGTATTTCTGTATTTTGAATCATTTCTTCAGTTTATGCTTTGTCCTAGTCAGCTCAGGCTGCCATAACAAAATGCCACAGGCTGGGGGGCTTTTAAGCCCCCAACAGAAATTTATTTCTCTGAGTTCTGAAGGCTAGCAGTCCAAGATCAGGGTACCAGATCTTCTGATGACAGCCCTCTTCCTGGCTTGCAGGCAGCCACTTCCTGCTGTCCTCACATGGTGGAGAGAGAGCTCATTTCTCTTATCTCTACTTATAAGGGCACTAATCCCATCCGTGAGGGCTCCACTCTCATGACCTCATCACTTTTCAAAAGCTTCACTTCTAGATACTGTCACATTGAGCATTAGGGCTTCAGCATATGAATTTGAGGGGAACACCAACATTCAATCCATACCATGTTCCCAGGCAAAGAACTAAGTCAAAGATATGAACACATTTCAGGTTCTTGATACAACACACATATCCCTTTGGTGTCTGTCCTTGCACTAGGATGGGAGCTCCCCAGGGCTGTTCAAGTCATTTAAAAAGAAGGCTTCTGGTTGCCTTTTCAACCTGTTTTTGTGCTGTCTCAGAGTTTTACTTTCCTGTCCCCATGTGCAGCAGAAGGGCAGAGGAAGGAGCCTGCCACTGTGAGCTTTGCCCTGGGAACATGAAACCCTTTGTGGCATTCATGCTCCAGGCAGAAGGAAGTCATTTTTCTCTGCATTATTTCTTCCTGGCCAACTTCTCCATGGCCATGACCTGACGTCCTGAAAGGCTCATTCATCACACGCCAGCCGCCTGTTGCTGCTGGTGCTGGCTTCGGCTTGGAAGCAGTCTCAGATCCCTTTTCCAGAGATGGCTTTCCTCAACCACCTGTACGGAGCTGAAGGGCTGTTGGAAGTTACTGGCAACCACTGTTCCCCCTCTTCCCTTGGCCACTGCTTAGGCAATCACTCCATGGGACTGGCTCCAGTTCCCAGGGTACCAGCTCCCACCCAGGCAGGGCGAGTCAGAGGAACTTCTGGCCAGGGACCCTTAGACTCCATTCCAGGTTCTCAAATTTATGTCTAAATTGCAGACTTGCTGAGTTAATTAATCCAGCTCCCCAGGATTGCTTGACCCTTGAGCCATGTTCATCCCATCTCTTTTGTCCACCCATCATGATAGTAGCCATCAATTCTTGAGCATCTATTCTGTGCTAACCACGAGGCTAAGCTCTCTGCATGTCTATAACTCACATAAAGTTGGCCAGCTTGCTTTCCCCTTGAAGCCAGTCTCAGTAGTAATCACATTCCAAAAAAATAAAAAAATTAAAAATTAGTCTGACGTCTAAAACTAATTGAAAATCAATTTGAATCTTTACTGTCATCTCTTTGGGGAAAAATATCACTGAAAGATCACTTTCAAGATAAATAGCAAAAATTTCTTAACATTTTTATAACCATTTCTTAATATCCAATTGGGTTGGCTGCTGTCCAAAAATATCTTTACTTGAATTTTTGAAATTCCTGAAATCCAGCCCACAAAGGCTCTTATCTCTCTCCCCTCTCTTGCTCGTTGCAAAATCCATTCTTTTTCTTCCCTTGGTCACTCTTTACTGTCATGTCGTTCCTAAAAACCCAGCTACTAAATGAAATATGTTTAATAAGCTCAAGAAAAAAAAAAGAAGCTTAGGTGTTTCATTTAAAAAAAAAAAAAAAGGTGAACCTGAGAAAATCCTGAGACTACAGAGATTACTAAAAAAGCTATAAAATGTGACTGAGGTAACAGGAAAGACTATCAGATCAAAGAAACAGAAAAACAGATGAGAGACAGCCCCATACATATAGGCGCTGAATGCTGGATATCCTGGTGAAACCAATTTTAAGCCATACCTCACACTACATCCAAAAATCAATTTCAGATGGGGAAAAAGCTGACTCAGCATTAACAGAAGAGTGAGAAGATCGAGTAATAAATTTCTTGGGGATAGTTTGGGGTCTTCATGCTATTTGATAAAGCAAATAAATCAACGTCAGCCAAGCAGGAAGAAAAGCCTTAGAACTCCCACTGTTTGCCAGAAACTCGAAGCTGTGAGCCACAGGCTGTCGGAAGGTCTGCTGTATAGTAGTCCTCGTGTGGGTGGAAGGGAAGGTTTTCCTGGAGCAAAAAAGAATCCTGGGCGTAGCTCAATAATAATTGATAACATTAAGATGGATTTTTATTTTTTCTGTCTTCTTATGTATGGCAATTTCATGAGCAGGTAAACATCTCCTACTGTTGTTTTTAAAAGCGATTTATTCATAGAGAAAGAACTATGGACCCGTTAATGACAGGTGATGAGCCGTGGGCAGAGGGCTGATTTTGCTGCTCCCACCATTTGCGTGCGAAGCTGCATGAATGAGGGAGAAGACGCAGTAAATGGTGAGGGAGGAGGCGTGGCTGATGCAGACGCCTCCGTGGTGAGATCATGTCAAGCCTCAAAGCGTTTTCTTTTAAATGGATCCCCCATTCCACTCTGTCCACTTAAGCCACTTTCTTCCTCCCACCCTGTGAATAGAAGCTTCTTGAGATGAGGGCTCTGCGTGTGCACTGGGGCTCCTGTTACGCTTTGCAGCGAGCATATATCATAGATAGTTCATGATGGTTTGAATGAAAGAACCATTGAGTAGCTTCATATGACAAGGGCAGAGAACAGCAGAAAGGAGGCTGTGGCTCGGGGAGCTTGTCATCCCACTAGAACCACGTGTCAGAACTGGGCCCACACCTTGCGCTTCTGTGACTCCAAAGTTAGTGCGTGCTCTTTCTGTGTCACCTGTGGTTGTCAGCTTTGGTTCTCCCCAGGTACGCCTGGAGGGTGGGCACACTTTGCAGTGCAGTTCTGACCAGTGCAATTGTGGAGCTAGCACAGAAGTCGCAGGTTGAGGGCACAATCCTCCTCAAGGCACCCCTCCCAGACCCCAGTCACAAGCTCTGTGGTTCCCAGGCCACCCATACTTTTGACAAACTGGCTACAAATTTAGGGGTTTCTGTTACCCTCTCAGGTTCAATAATTTGCTAGAATAACTCACTGAACTCAGGAAAGTGCTGTATTGATGATTACAATTTTTTTATGAAGGATACAAATCAGAACCAGCCAAATAAAGAGACATTTGGTGTGAATTCTGGGAGGGCCCAAGCATGAAGTTTCAGTGTCCTTAGGACATGTCACCTTCCAGGTACTCTGAACCAGGAAGCTCACCCCAGCTTCTATGTCTAGAGTTTCTATTAGAGTTTAATGAAGTAGGTGCAATTGATGGATTGATTGGCTCATTGGCCAATCAATTTGACTCAGTCTCCATCCTTCCTCCTCTCCCTGGAGGCCAGACTGATGTCACAGGACTCAATGCTCCAAACCTTTAATCACATGTTTGGTGTTTCCAACAAGGCCAGGCCCCATCCTAAGAGGATTCCAGGGCCCACCCAGAGTCACCTCATTAACGTAAACCTCCACGTGGCCCGGAGGGACCCATCAGGCATAACAAAGACACTCTTATTGCTTAGGAATTTCCAAGGGTTCAGAGGCTCCCTTCTCAGAAGCAGGACAAAGACCATCCAAATTCTTTATTACACAACATCCTTCCATCAGTAACCAGCAGGGCAATGGGGGTGGTGGGTGGAGGAGCCATTTGGTAAAGCTCCCTCTCCCCAGGAACTTCAGCTTTGTTCCTGCAGGAAGAATGTCCCCTGCCCCCGCACGGGTAAAAGTCCGCCCAGTGCCACGCAGCCTCCCAAACTGTGCATTTCATGTTCCGAAAACTCCCCCCCCCCAATTCCTCCTTACCTGAAGCTGAAATCAACCTTCCTATGAAAATCTGTTGGATGAAGAGTCTCTTCATGAATTTCCACCCCGAGGATCTAGAGTTAACCTTACCTGACCAACCCTACAACAGAAACTGGTCGGTTTTTAGAAGGAGACCCGGAAGTAATTTTGTACAAGTTTACGCCCTGGAGAGTTTCACCAACTGCAGACCAAAGAGCTAGATTCAGTCTGGCCCCTTTCAGAGGCTCTGAATGGAAGAGAGGCTGCAAGGCCCTGCCTGGCCCAGCCAGAATTTCATTTGTCCATTTGATATGGTGCCTTCACTTCTCATGTGGCTGAGAATCTCCCTCCCCACAGTCTCTCTCTTTGCATTTTAAAATTATTTCAAATTTATATTTAAAAAATGGAAAGAACAGTAAAAAGAACTCCCATATCACCTTCACCCAGACTCCCCAGTTGTTCAAATATATTATTGGCGATATTTAGTAGCTCTGTCTCTTCATAAACACACACACACACACACACACACACACACACACAGACACACACACACACAGACACACACACACACACACACACACACACACACACAATAGGCCCATTGTCATTATTCTCTTTCTGAATTATTTAAAAACAAGCTGTAGCAACACTGCACCATCACTAAATATACTCCGGTGTTTATTTCCCCCACACAAGGGCACTCTCCTGCAGAACTATACTGCGACCATCTGAATCAGGAAGTCACCATTGCTGCAAACACCACTACCATCCAAACCATAGAGCCCATTTAAATTTCACCAGCTGTCCCAACAATGTCTGTTTTTCCTGTCTGGTCCAGGAACAGGAACACACAAGGCAGTTAGTTGCCGTATCTCTTTGTTCTCCTCTAATGTGGAAGAGTTTCTCCATCTGAAAGAGTTCAGGTCTTCTACTCTATCAGTCTCCAAGGTGTCAGGACTAGACCCAGCATGAGCTCTTGGCTGAGGTATCTCAGAAATGATGTTGTGCTCTTCTCAGTATCAAGGCAAGAGGCACGTTCTGTTTACCTTGTCCTAATGCTGGTGGTGTTAACCTTGACAACCTGGTCATTTGTGTCTGCCAGGTTTTCCTTTGGATTTGATTAGTGTCTGAGGGAGATACACTAAGACCACATCAATACCCTATGCATCATCAGACCTCCACCCTCTGGCTTTATTATCCACCAATGAATCATCCCTGAACCAACCAACATGGAGTTTGTTGCCAAGTGGTGATTTTCTCTCTCTTTCCTTTCTTCTACATTGACTAGTTAGCATTATCCTACAAAGAAGAGCATCCCCTTCTCCTCCATTTATTTATGTCTCTCTCTTAGATTCTATTTTGTTCCGTGGGTGGAATCCATTCCCCATAATTACATATCTTAATGCTTAGGTTCTCCCAGACTTGGTCCATACCAATCTGTTTAAGTTGGTACTATTTCCTTGCTATATATCCTCAACAGTCTCTAAAAACTTCCTTTGTTTTTCTAGCACAAAAAGATATTCCAGGCTCTTCTAGTACTTTCTTTGCCCTAGCCCTGGAATCAGCCATTTTCCAAGGAACCTTGAATCTGTTTAGTGGAGAAGGGTATTTGGAAAGTAAGACTGGATGCTTGATATGCAATTGACTATCAGGGTGTCTTTGGTCCTCTGTAAACAAAGCTCTATATCTTTCTCTTTCTCTTTCTCTCAAGCCATAAGTTCTGACCAATGCTTCCAATTTCAATCCCTCACCTAAGGATTCTCTCTAGCCTTCCCTTCCCTCCATATTTTAAGTACTTTCTCCAACAGTAAGAAACCCACGCCCCATCATCCTCAATCTATTTACTCCTTCACTCAGTCCCCTTGTATGTGACCAATCTTCTAACCCCCCCAGACAACTGCACCCCTGGCTCCACCTCCTTTGCTCTCTTCCTGCCTCTGCAGCCACTGCCAAGCCCTTACTACTTTGACCCCTGGCCATACCACACCTTCAAGGCAAGGAAAAAGAAAAGAAGATAAAAGGGTGGAAGAAGAGGAAACCAGTTTTGTTTTGTTTTTCCAATCTTTCTTTGTTTTTACAAAAGCACCAGAATCTACAAGAGATTTGCTGTGATAAAATAATGCTGAGGGTTTTTGAATATTTTCCTTGTGCCAGGTTCTGTCCTAAGGGGTTTTATCTAATTTAATCCTCCTAAGACCATTCAAAATAGATACTGTTATTCTCCACGTTATAGATGAGAAAATTGAATGCAGAGAACTTAAATATGTTGTAAAAGAACAATTAGCTATGCAGTGCACGGAGCGCTATAGGAGTCTGACATGCCGGGTTATGCTCATGGCTATTCCTGTGTTGCTGGCTTGCTGTGACTTGAAGGGAGCTCTCTGCTCCCTAACCTGCTCCCATTTGCAGATTAGCAGAGAATGCAGATTTGTTTATTAAAATAACACATAGATTCTTTAAAGGGTGGAATAGTTTGGCTGGACTAATCTTCCCACAGATAACAATGCTAAAATCTGGACAAAATTAAAAAATCAAATTCTCCTGAAGGCTCTGGAGAGACCACAGCAAAGGAGAAGCTAGGGGAAAATCTGCTCTTGACAGCTGAACTGCTAAGAATTAGATTTGCAAATCTGTAGCTCTTGCCTAATGGCGCTTTCCAATCTGGTTCGGGCTGGAAGGGCAGAAAGCAGCAGCCTACTGGTTTGAGGTATCAGAGCATAGAACTTGGGGCTGCCAGAGAAGCCAGAAGATTGAGGAAAGTCCTGAAAAAGAGGGAGCCACAGAGAAGGTGAACACCAAAATAGAAAATTTAATTTTTTTTAATGTTAATTTACAGAAATATCAAAATGTATAAACTATTTAGGAACAAATTTAACAGAAGGTTTGTAAAATCTATACACTGAAAATTACAAATTACTGCTGACAAACATTAAAGAAGAGCAAACTAAGTGGAGAGATATACCATGTTTGAGGGTTGGAAGACTCAATGCTACTAAGATGCTAATTCTCCCTTGCTAAGCAATATATATTTAACACTATCTCCATCATAATTCTGCAGACATTTTAAATAGAAAGTGACAAACTGATTCAGAAATGGAAATGGAAATGCAGAGACCCAGAATAGCACAATAATCTTGGGGAGGAAATGGTGGAAGGCTTACACTATTTGACTTCATCTAGATCTCCACTAAAGCTACAGTGATGCAGATAGTGTGGTTTTGGCATAGTAAAGACAATGATCAGTAGAACAGAAGTGAGAGTCCAGAAATAGACCTAAACTTATATGGCCAGTTGATTTTGACAGAGATAGCAAAACAATTCAATTGGGAAGTGAAAGTCAACAACCAGTGCTGAACAACCATAGATTGTCATAAGAAAAAAATGCATTTTGATCCCTACCTCACACCAGACACAGAAGTTAATTCAAGATTAATCACAGAGCTAAAGGTAAAAGTTGAAAGCTTATAAAAGAAAACAGGAGACTATTTTGATCGATTGGAGGCAGGCAAAGATTTCTTAGACAGGATGCAAAAATCACTAACCATAAAAGAAAATTTTGATAAATGAAACTTTATCAAAAGACACTGTTAAGGAAATAAATAATAGGCACAGTATAGACCTAGAGGAAATATTCATAAAACAGATTACTTTTATCTAGAATGTATAAGGATCCCCTACAACTCAATAAAAAAAAAAAAAACACAAAAGTGAGCAAAGGATTTGAAAAACTACTTTACAAAAAAAGATATATTAATGGCCAATAAACAGGAAGAAGTACTTAATATTGTTAGTCATCAGGGAAATGCAAATTAAAAGCACAATGAGATAATATGCCTACCCACTAAAATGACTAATATTAAAAAGACTTATAATACCAAATGTTGGTGAGGATGTGTTGTAATGGACATCTCATATATCACAGTGGAAATATAAAATGGGATAATCTTGGCAGTTTCTTACAAAGTTAACCATTCATCTACCTTTGACCCAGTCATTCCTCTCCTAGGTATTTGTCCAAAGGAAATGGCAACATACATACACAAGAAGACTTGTATATTACTGTTCATGGTAATTTTATTTACCATAGCCCCAGATGAGAACTAGTCCAAGCATTAGGGGAATGAATAATATATACTAAGTGATTCCATTTATTTGAAGTTCTACAACAGGCAAAACTAAGTAAAGGTGGGAGGGAAATACTGTAGCCTAGAATTGGAGATGGGAATGTGCCATGAAGCTTGACTGAAAAGGGATATGAGGGACCTTTCTGGGGATCTGGAAATATCTTAATTGGTATGTGGGTTGCACAGGTGTATTTATGTGTCAAATTGTATAGCTAAAACTTGTGTGTTTGAATTAATACAAATTTCACTATGAAACAAAAACTGTGAAAATTGTTAATAGTTGAGTGATGATTGAGGAGTAGATCGTGTTATGGAAGAAGCAAGCATGGCAGAATGTTGGCAATTGTTGAAACTGGGTACATGGGGGTTTATAATATTATTCTACTGACTTCTGCTTTCTTCATATATATTTTAGATTTTCAATAATCACAGGGGTGCCAGTCCTGGGGAAATTCAACATTAGTTATATAAGTTTCAACTTGGACAGGGAAGACTCGATAAGTTCAAAAACACTAGAGTCTGGGACTCCAGATGGGGAGTCTAGGTGGGACTGACATGGGAGCTCTGGATAATACAACGAGATGACCTAGTGAACAGAGAATTACAGAGGGTCAATGGCAAGAGAAATGGGTGGAAATACAAAATTGTCAACTTCACAGCCTTGAACTCTCCCTCTTCTTTGTGTCCCTCTCACTGTAGGTACCATTGTTCACAGCCTTCTTCCTCATCCCAGGACCAAAGTTCTAATTCCTGTGCTGACTTGTTAGAACTGTTAACATTTGCATTCTGTGCCTCAGTTTCCCCATCTATATCACAGAGCAATAACTGACTGCTCCAATAAGCATTTGCTTTCCTAAGAGGGATGGGATTTTTCAAGCTTAGGGTCTTCTACCTTCTCAATTCCATGGAATTGAAGAGGGCTGGCAGGAGGCAGAGCTGGACAAAGACATGTGGGTGCCTAGGCAGAAGAATAACTGGGTGTTCCTTCAAAACAGTACTATTTTAATATTAGTTAAGCATTTTTTTAGTGAAAATAAGAAGCTGATTTTCTTCTTAAAAAATGGTGAACCTCTTTTTTTCAATTGATTACGTTTGATTTACTAAATTAGACAATGCCTCCTTCATGGGAGGCATGTTACAAACCTAAATAATCTAGGGCCACTCTTCCTCCTGATCAGAGAGCAGCCCGGTCTAGTAGAATTCCTCAGAGTCTAGTGGCCCAGGATTCAAAATCCTAGCTTAATTCCATGAGCTGTGTGACCTCCATCAGCTTCCTCATCAGCCAAATGGGGATGTTAACACCTGCTCTCCTGTGTAGTGCAGATCCAATGAAATAATATATGCAAAGTGCCCAGGAGTGCCTACTCCAGACCCTCAGTAATGCTGGCTGACTTGGAAACCATTCAGAGAATGCTTCTTTCATGGTGGTTGCTCAGTAGTTATTAATCAGTTTGATTGGAATGAAACGCAGAAGCACAGAATCCATGCTTTTTGCCTCAGTGCATTTTTCTCCTCTCTCCTCCCAGTTCCTCCATCTCTGTCTCATTTTGCCAACCTGTCCATTCATCATATAGAGCCTGCTGTGTACCATGCCTTGCACTAATTCCTAGATAAGCAGAGATGAAGAGGACATTAAGATGGAATCCCACCCTAGAGAATCACACTTCTGGGGGCTGCGTGAGGACTGTGGGAGCCTAGAAGGGGGCCGCCCCTGAGTCCTGCCCCTCTCTCCTCCCCTATAGGAGGTCATTGCTTCCATCCTGCTGAGCGGACGGATTGGGCCCAACATCCAGCTGGCTGAGTGCTATGGGCTGAGGCTGAAGCACATGAAGTCGGACGAGATCCACTGGCTGCACCCGCAGATGACAGTGGGTGAGGTGCAGGACAAGTACGAGTGTCTACACGTGGAAGCCGAGTGGAGGTAGGAGAGGAGGCCTGGGCTCTCAAATGGGAGGGGAGATAAGTGAGGTATGGGGAGGCCCTGGGAGGTCCTTCCTTGGAGCACTTCCCGACTTCTGAGAATATTTTGGAAAATCTGAGTGGCATTTTAGGTTGGTGCTTCTGCAGGATCCAATGCACGTATTTGCCAAGCACATGTGGGCTCACAGTGCATCCCCATCCCAAGACAGGTATCTAGGCATATCCCTAGACAGGATGCTGTTGGTGCTAGAGAGAAGGAGGAACAGAAGTGCAGAGAGGAGAGAGAGCCAGACCAAGGGCTGGTCTGTGAACCTGAGGAGAACAGCTGCTGTAAGGGAGAAGAGATGGAGAGTCAGGATTGACCACCGCATGCTGGCCAACTATCCCTTTGTCCTCTGTGGTCCTTCACCCAACCACGGAGGAAGGAAAGAAGGAGCAAGTCCTGAATGGGTGGCCAGGAGCTCCATGGGCAGCCTTTTGTATAACCAGCTTCCCTGTATCGACCAGAGAGTCTAAATTTCCTGTCCCAGGTATGACCTTCAAATCCGCTACCTGCCAGAGGACTTCATGGAGAGCCTGAAGGAAGACAGGACCACGCTGCTTTATTTTTACCAACAGGTAAAAGTATTTTATCTTCTGGTCTCCTGGGTCATATGACCATCCTCTCCTGGGGAGATGGAAAGACAAATCTTAGATTTTGGAAGTCCCATTCCGAGAAACATCTCTTGGGAACATTGCTTGGTCCTTGGTCAGCTGCCCAAACATGCTTCCCTCACAGCTAAGGGCTGGCTAACCCCACCGCATATGCACAGCTCCTCCTGGACTTTCCTAGTGGCTCTTTGCTGCCCAGGAGTGCCGGCTTTACAGCAGGCAGGGCAGGTCCAAAGGGGAGGCGGTAGTCTCAGCGCACAGGCTTGGCCGTCTGACACGCCTGGTGTCTAGCCCAGCTCTGCTACGCCCTCACCTGGTATCCCTAGGGATTTAATTTACCTGCATGAGGCTGTTTCCTCTTCTATAAAATGGGGACAATAATAAGAATATCTACTCTATAGGGCTGGTGCGAGGACCAAGCGATAGCATTAGCGGTGCTGATAAACCAGTTCTCTGATTTGTAGCACCTGCCAATGTCCGTGGTGTTAATTCTCCCACCCTGCCCTATTTCAAACCACCAATACATCAACTGACACACAAAATTTTGGAAAACTTAATAACCAGCTTCCATGAGCTGTTTGGAGCTGCTCACCGCACCACTGGCTATAACGCATGTGAGGTGCTCCACGCATGACCTGGCGGGGAGTGAGCGCTGCATACACGGGAGCTGCCATCAGTATTTTCTGTCTGGCCTGAGCCTCCCCTTGTATTTCCCCTCTGTTTTACTGGAGACCAAGCTGAGCCTTTTCTTGTACAGTGGTTGGCATCTGTCACTGCTCACCAGCAAGGCGTTGGGTAGATTACTGACTCCTCCTCAAATCCCCAGTTTCCTTATTTCCAAAATGAGGAGCTGGGGAGGGGAATCTGAACGTCCCGCCTCGTGGAGCCGTGAAGGTGCTTCAGAGACCCAAAGGCCCCAGCCCCCGGGGGCGCGATCCCCACCCTCACTGCCCAGGGGTCCAGAGGGAGGCAGAGGCAGAGCAGAGAGCGAGCCCCCCCCCCCCCGCCGCTCCTGCTGTTCATCTCTGGCTATGCATTTGTGCATGGTGGGGCGAGAAACAGCTCAGGGCAGCAGGATGGTGTTCAAAGCACACACGCACCATCTCCTGGGGCCTCTGCTCATCTCAGGGGAATGGGGAAGGAGGGCAGGAGTCTCAACCTTGGCCTTTCTCCCTGCCAGCTCCGGAATGACTACATGCAGCGCTATGCCAGCAAGGTCAGCGAGGGCATGGCCCTGCAGCTGGGCTGTCTGGAGCTCAGGTATGTGTCCTCGAGGCCTCTCCAGGGAGGGTGCCTGCACCTCCCCTCCTGTCCTGGGCTCTTGGCCAGCTTGGACTTTCCTCCAGAGTGGGAAGAAAGAGAGGGTATATGAAAGCTGGAAGGGGACAAGTTGGGGCTGACAGAGGGTAAGTCCCTGAGGTGCTCACTGTCTGGTCCTTGGGAGAGAAGTGCCAGCTCCCTCTCTGGTCAGGTGTCCCCTGTCTTCCTTTGGTTGCCACTGCTCTTGCCTCCAGGCTGCCAGCATCTTCCATCTCTCTGCCATTCCAGCTGATCCAGTACTGCTTCTTTGAGCAGTAGGCTTGTTTCTGGGAGATATTTGAATGTTGGGATTTCCATCTGTGCTGTTCACTGCTGTATCCCCAGCTCCAGTGGGTGCTAATAGATATGTACAAAGGTAGTAAATCATCCAGGGATGCTTGTAAACTTACCGTGTTTGGGAAGTCACAAGTGTGTCTACAGTTGATCCTAATACAAGGCAGAATGAAGTATGTACTAAACAGATGTGCACTCGGGAGTCAGCAATCCTGCCTGAGGGCATCAGGAAGAGGGCATGTGAACTAGCCCAGGAAGCAGAATAAAGATGCCAGGGGGTGAGGAGGGGTCGGGGAGGGTATAGCTCAATGGTAGAGCGCGTGCTTAGCATGCATGAGGTCCTGGGAGTTCCTTGCGGCTGGATGGGGGGCTGTCTACGAAGTTTAATTAATTACACTTGCCCTCTGTGCCTTCCAAGACCACCTCAGCTCCTACAACCAGCATCACATCTTCTCCTCTGAAATTAGCCAACTCAGGAAAGCCCACCTTTATCTTTCTGTTTGTGGATCTCATGTCCAGGACCCCAGTGTCACTCTGAGACTCCGATCTTTGGAGTCACTGTCAAAATGTCATCACCTAGTAAAACAGTGCCGTAGAGAAGACCCATTAGCATTCTATTTCATGTTCTTTCCTCGAATCATCCCCAAACTATTATCGGTCATCATAATAATGACTCATTATTTAGCACTGGGCACTGGGCTGCACACACTGGAGGACACGGAGAGTCATCTGACGTGGCTTCACTTACAGTCTTGTAAGAAAGCAGACAATCTCTGCTGTCTTACCAGGATCATTCCAAAACCCATGCTTATTTTATGACAGGGATGTATTGCTTCACACCTCCCTAGTCTGAGGAACAAGAGTCAGATAAATGTTCTTATTCTTTTTTTTAAACATCTTTTATTGATTTATAATCATTTTACAATGTTGTGTCAAATTTCAGTGTAGAGCACAATTTTTCAGTTATACATGAACATATATATAATTAATTGTCACATTTTTTTCTCTTTGAGCTACCATAAGATCTTGTATATATTTCCCTGTGCTGTACAGTATAATCTTGTTTATCTGTTCTACATTTTGAAATCCCAGTCTATCCCTTCCCACCACCCCTTCCCACCCTCCTTGGCAACCACAAGTTTGTATTCTATGTCTATGCATCTATTTCTGTTTTGTGTTTATGCTTTGTTTGTTTGTTTTTAGATTCCACATATGAGCGATCTCACATGGTATTTTTCTTTCTCTTTCTGGCTTACTTCACTTAGAATGACATTCTCCAGGAACAGCCATGTTGCTGCAAATGGCATTATGTTGTCAGTTTTTATGGCTGAATAGTATTCCATTGTATAATTATACCACTTCTTCTTTATCCAGTCATCTGTTGATGGACATTTAGGCTGTTTCCATGTCTTGGCTATTGTAAATAGTGCTGCTATGAACATTGGGGTGCAGGTGTCATTTTGAAGTAAGGTTCCTTCTGGGTATATGCCCAGGAGCGGGATTCCTGGGTCACATGGTAAGTCTTTTCCTAGTCTTTTGAGGAATCTCCATACTGTTTTCCACAGTGGCTGCACCAAACTGCATTCCCACCAGCAGTGTAGGAGGGTTCCCTTTTCTCCACAGCCTCTCCAGTGTTTGTCATTTGTGGATTTTTGAATGATGGCCATTCTGATTGGTGTGAGGTGATACCTCATTGTAGTTTTGATTTGCATTTCTCTGATGATTAGTGATACTGAGCATTTTTTTATGTGCCTATTGATCATTTGTATTTCTTCCTTGGAGAATTGCTTGTTTAGGTCTTCTGCCCATTTTTGGATTGGGTTGCTTTTTTTTTCTTAAGTCATATGAGCTGCTTCTATATTCTGGAGATCAAGCCTTTGTCAGTTTCATTTGCAAAAATTTTCTCCCATTCTGTAGGTTGTCTTTTTGTTTTACTTATGGTTTCCTTTGCTGTGCAGAAGCTTATAAGTTTCATTAAGTCCCATTTGTTTATTCTTGCTTTTATTTCTATTACTTGGGTAGACTGTTCTAGGAGAACATTTTTGAGATGTATGTCAGATAATGTTCTGCCTATATTTTCTAATAGGAGGTTTATTGTGTCTTGTCTTATGTTTAAGTCTTTGATCCATTTTGAGTTTATTTTTGTGTATGGTGTAAGGGAGTGTTCTAGCTTCATTGATTTACATGCTGCTGTCCAGTTTTCCCAACACCATTTGCTGAAGAGACTGTCTTTATTCCATTGCATATTCTTGCCTCCTTTGTCAAAGGTTAGTTGACCAAAATGTTCTTATTCTTAAGGGTTGACCTTGGAGGTACAACTTCTGTGATATTAGGGAAAGGATGTGGAAGAACCTATTTGGTCAGCTTCATAGAAGATTTTCAAGCCTATCATTTTTAAAGTTGAATACAAAGCTATTCATTCTCATGGATTGTTTTAAAGTTGACTTATGACTATTTCTCACCAAGAGAGATAGATACATTTCCGAAAATCAGGCATAATGCAGAATTTTCCAAGACTGTGATTTTTTTTTTTTCTGAAAAGCTTCCAGCAGTCTACCCATAGATCATGGGCTAGAGTCTCTCATCCTATTCACATCATTAATTGTGTCACCTGCCTACAGATATACAGTATCTGTATATCTTAAAAAATAAGTGTGCTATATGCACAAGATACACGATTACCAAGATGAGTCCTCAATGCACTCAACTCATATCAAGGAGCAACTGGGCATAGTGATGAAGAGCAAAGGATCTGAAGCTGGGCTGCCTGAATTTGCAATCTGGATCTTCCACTGACTGGGCAGGTCACTTGATCTCTCTGTGCCTCACTTCTTTCATCTGTAAAATGGGAATGATGATAATGGTAACAACCTTATAGGATTGTTGTTGAGAAGTAAATGAGTTAATGTGTTTAAAGTACTTCGGGGGAGTGGGTCTAGCTCAGTGGTACAGCGCATGCGTAAGGCCCTGGGTTCAGTTCCCTCTGTGCTTATGGTATCGGTAGCATAAAATATGCCCAGATATGCATAAGGACACATGGTTTAAGGGAAGCACTGAATCACTCTAATGTACCATCAAGAGTGGTACAATGTCTGCAACAGTTGAAGAAATTACTAGACACAGATCCAAACAGGGAAGGGAGGATAACACAAAGGGGGACATTGGCTCTTTGGTCTCTACCTAAATGATTGTTATAAACACATAGTACACAAAAATCTCCATCAAGAAATACATTTTAAGGGAAAATAAGACTTAGAGAATATGCATAAAAATTAATAGATGTTACTCCTGGTGGTAGGATTATGGATTATTTTTATTTTGTTCTCTTGTTCCATACATTCAAAAGTTTTCATGTGTGCTACATTTAATAATTAGTTTACATACACACATATAATATTTCAGAGATAGCAAATGAGGGGAAAGGAAATCACAAAGGGAACCCAGAGCCTGAAGGTGGAGGTAGATATTCCTTAACTGATAGCTCAAGTGTTGGCTGCTTTGGGTCATTTAGTTTCAGAGACCCTGATAGAACCACAATCTTCCCCTTCTGCCCAACAACTGGGTAGTTCCAGAGCTGGACCTCCCAGAGCAAGCTGGAGTCTTTTCTAGGGAGGAAATTTGTGGGTTTTCTTTTTCTTCATGGCTTTCTAAATATTGAATTTTTTAACTCTCCTCTTTCTCCTTCCCAGTGGTTCCCACATCTGGCAGGGGAGGGGGCTTCTAGGCCAATGTGTGGGCATCAGGTGACCCAACTCTGACAGGCCTCATTCCCCAGCCATCAGCCTCTCCATGGCTTCTCTTTCTCCAGGAGGTTCTTCAAGGACATGCCCCACAACGCACTTGACAAAAAGTCCAACTTCGAGCTCCTGGAGTAAGTCCTGGGACTGGCCCCAGCCTCTACTCCCTTTTTTCCTTCCTGCCCTGCTCTTCCTGCTCACCCCCTACACCCGTCATCCCCAGACCAGAGCCAGGCAGAACCAATCTCCCTGGTCCTCAAGCCCTCTCACTGTTCCCAGATTGGCCAGAAGTCCTGGGTTGGGGAATGAAGTGGAATTTAATGCTGCTTTTCTCCACTTCTTTCAGGAAGGAAGTGGGGCTGGACCTGTTTTTCCCAAAGCAGATGCAGGAGAACCTAAAGGTGAGGAAACCAGCAGGTGAGGGGCCCAGGGAGACCCTCTTTGTGTCCTCCCAGGAGCAGAGCTCAAGGGATGAGGCTGGGGATACTCAGGGGAGCCAGGGTGTTTGTGCTGCCTTGGGCCATCTGGTCATAGGACCACTCCATCCATCCAATGGGCCCTTTCTGTGGCTGGGAATCTGGAAACCAGCATCTGGTTCCACACCGGAGCCTAGTTAGCTTTGTGGCCTGAGCCCTGGGGATACCACCTCCCCTGCATCCTTCGCAGGGCTCTGGTGAGCTCCCTTGAGACAACAGGTATGTGTTTTAGGCAAGAGAGCCCTGCTCCCTCATGGCAGAGGCCTGGGGATGGTCCTCAGGCAGCGGGCAGGCTGGCATGACATCTTAGGGAAGGAATCAGAGCTCATAGGAGCAGCACCCGCTCACTGCTGACCGTGTCCCCCCAGCCCAAGCAGTTCCGAAAGATGATCCAGCAGACGTTCCAGCAGTACGCCTCGCTCCGGGAGGAGGAGTGCGTCATGAAGTTCTTCAACACCCTCGCTGGCTTTGCCAACATCGACCAGGAGACCTATCGCTGTGAACTCATTGTAATGACATGCCCTCTTTATTCTCTCCTGGACCCGAAAGGGGGCCATGAGGCCAATTCAGGGCTGGGGGGGCCTGGTCAAGAACAGGATTTGCTTGCTTGTAGGTTCTGTAGCCCTGATGCATCTGAAAATGCAACTAATGTTAAGCCACTTGCCTGAGAAAAGGAACTGACATCTTGGCTCCAAATCTGGGGGATGGGCAGAGCTGGCAGGGTGTTGGGAGCGGGTCATCTGCATGGCAGCGGGTTAGGATGGAAGGAGCTGGAGGGCCCAGGAGACAGTGGCCTGTGTCTAGCTTAGTGAGCTGTTTTCAAACTTCTGAAATATGGGTGGGTAGAGCTGGGGCAACAGCCCTGTCTCTCCTTTTAATCCAGCAAGGATGGAACATTACTGTGGACCTGGTCATCGGCCCTAAAGGCATCCGCCAGCTGACAAGTCAAGATGCCAAGGTACAGAGACAGGGGTGGAGGTGGGGCCAGGCCGCACCCAGCCCTGGACAGAGCGGTCTTTCCCTTCCTGCCGCCCCTACCCTCTCCTGATCCAACAGTTCTTCCTGCCCTTTGCTGAGATCAAAGAGGCGCTCGGTATGGGTTGCTGCAGAGAGAGTGTTTGGGATAACAGGAGTGGGGCAGACGGTACTTTACATCCCTGGGACTATCCCCTGCACAGAGGAGGGGGCCGGGGGCGCTCAGGAGGAGGAGAGAAGGACGTGACTACTGCTCTTCTGGCTCAGATGAAAGGGTTACTCTTTCAATGGCAAAATGGGGTGATCATGTCCCTGGGAGACCTGGGTCCAGTCCTGGCCCTACCACCAACTTGGCATATGACCTTGGGCAAGTCCTGGCTCTCTCTAGACTTATTTTTTCTTCTACCAGAGGCTTGGGCAAGATGATCCTTCTAATCTTTTATTCACCCCCACCCTCCCGCTGTTTTTAATGGAAGTACTAGGAATTGAACCCACGACCTCATGCGTACCAAGCATGTGCTCTACCACTCAGATACACTCACCTCCTTGATCCTTCTCATCTTAATCTTCTTTGATTCTCTCTTCATCCCCTGAGACACTCCCAGTCCCCAGTTCTTCCTTGTGCCCCACTTCCAGTCCCGTACTGATCAACCTGCACAGCCTGATCCCAGGAGTGGGATGGTCTGAAGGGCCCCTCTCCATTCCCACAGCCCACCTGCCTGGCCGAGTTCAAGCAGATCAAGTCCATCAGGTGCCTCCCGCTGGAGGAGGGTCAGGCGGTGCTGCAGCTGGGCATCGAAGGTGCCCCCCAGGTGAGCATCGGTGGGCCCCTGAAAGCTCTCAGGCAACAGGGTACAGCTGCGAGTTGTGAGTTCCTGCTCAGGCCAGCCTGGCCAGGGCTTCCTTGGCTTCTGAGATCTTGTTAAGAAAATAGCACCTAATTCTTAGACAAGGTAGCAGATGATAAGTTAAGGAAAATATGTCACGAGATTAAGTTAGCTTTTTAAAACGTCAGGGAAAAAGTTGGAGGCGTTTTTGAGGAGAGAGGTGACCAGAAATCAAGGTACTGATCAGAGGTCTAACTTTGAGCAAGTGAACAATGACTCAGAATCAAGACCTCAGGGACCTGGGGCTTTTTGTGGGTGGAAGAGTCAGAGAGACCTCAAGCTGCAAACAGATTGTCTCTCTCCTTTCATTTGTCTGCCCCTAACCCCAGCTCCCTCTCTCTTCCCTTTTCGGTTTCTGCTCTTGCGTGCTGAGCACCTACAAGGCATGTGTCAGACCTGAAAACTGGTCCTCCTAGAGTGCAGGGTGGTCAGTTGAGAGGGGCGATGAGAGCGCCCCCTGGTGGCGATGAGGAAGGCAAGCCGAGCTCCAGGAGAAGGGCTGATGGCGCCCCGCAGGGGGTGGGTGCCAGTCCTGTGGGGTAGACTCTAGCCAAGGCTCTGGGGTCTCACCCTTGGCTGGTCTCTTCCCTGCAGTCCTTGTCCATCAAAACCTCCTCTCTGGCAGAGGCCGAGAACATGGCTGACCTCGTAGACGGTTACTGCCGGCTGCAGGGAGCGCACAAAGGCTCTCTCATCATTCGTCCAAAGGAAGGTGCGTTTCTGCTCGAAGGTAACCTGGCCCGGAGGGCAGACAGTGGCCCAGCAGAGCCAATCCCCGCCCCCTAGCAGAAGCTAAGCCACGTGACCGATGTGTGAGCTTTGCCAGTAGGGGGCAGGGGAGGGGCGCACCCAGCCCTGCTGGCCCCTTCCTGTGGTCTCACCCTGGGTCCTCAACCACCGGCCCTGGCCTTGCTGGCCCAGGAGGGCATGGGCGCCGGCTTCTGGACGAGGAGCATTTGTAGCCCCGCGCAGATCAAAGCTATTGCTCGAACGTGGCTGGTCCCTCCTGTGTGTGTGTATGTGTGTGTGTGTGTGTGTGTGTGTGTGTTTGGAGATGGAATCAGAAAGCAGGGGGAGGAGGCTGGAACATGTGGATAGTGGCAGGAGCAAGCTGAGAGTTTCTAGAGGATTCCAATTCAAGCCAAAGGCCCACCCGCCTTCCACACCGACTTTCAGAGGATGCAGAAGGGTGGGAGGGGTCTTCTTTGGGTTGGCTCCTAGGAGTGGTAAGGTCACTCGTCCATCCAGGACCCTGTGTCCCTGGCTCCAGCTGCCCCTCTTCCTCCCCTCTCCCCAGATGGTGAGAAGCGGAACAGCCTGCCCCAGATCCCTGTGCTGTGAGTACAAACAGAAGGTGGGAGGCAGGAACTAGGGACCCTGTGCTCAGCCTGTGTCTTCCCAGAGGAAGAAGGCAGGATAAACAGGGAGCCTTCTCTACCATGGTGTCCAGTTTCTGGGCCCCAGGGGAAAATGCTGGAACCCCAGCCTTTCACAAGTGGCGATTTTTGCCAGTAAATTTCTCCCAGCAAATTCGTTCAGGCACATTCCTGTGTCCCGATGCCACCTGGAGCATCGCTGCTGCCCCCTCCCTGCTGCCCCCTGGTGGCCTGGGTCATGCTCCCCGATTATTGCCATCAAGACAGGCAGGCCAGAGACAGAGAACTGCTGGCCCTGCAGGGAGGGCAGGGGGGAGACAGGGGCCGAGGCTGCCCTGGGGAGCACTGCCAGGCTCTGGGCTCACTTAGCGCTGCCCTCTCATCTCCTCCTACAGAAACCTGGAGGCCCAGCGGTCCCACCTCTCAGAAAGCTGCAGCATCGGTAAGCCTGCCCGTCTGCTGCCCTCTGCCTGGGCCCGGGGCCTCTCTTCTACCTGCTCTTGTGACGCCATCAAGGATTCTCTCAGAGTTACAGAAAAATGAACTTCCCCTGTGACTACTCCAGTGATGGCTTCAGTACCCTTCATTGTGATAAGTGACATGTGTTGGGTAGTTAGTACAGGATACCGTGTTTGTCTTGATCATGCTCTGTAACAAAATGCCACAGGCTCAGGCTCGGGGGCTTAGACAGCAGACTGATTGCTCACAGCCCTAGAGGCTAGGAAATCTACGACCAGGGGGCCAGCATGGTCTGGTCCTGGGGAGGGCTCCCTTCCTGGCTTGCAGGTGGCCGCCTTCTCTGTGCCCTCACATGGTGGAGAAACAGAGAGTTCTTTCTCTCTTTGTCTTCTTACAAGGGCACTGATCCCACCATGGGGCCCCACCCTCGTGACCTCATCTAAACTTAATCACCTCCCAAAGGCCTGGCCTCTTAATACCCTCACACTGGGGGGCACGGACAGCAACATATGAATTTGGGGAAGAGGGGGACAAAAACACTCAGTCCATGAAAGTATTAAATACATAATAAGTATTATTTTATTTAATCTTTACATGCCCCCCAAACATTCATCTCACAGAAAGGAAAACTAAAACTAAGGGAGACCAGCTTGCCCTAAATGACAACCAGGTAGCAGCAGGTGGACTCAAGTAGAGGTCCCTGGGCTCTGTGGTCACTCTGAAACCTGGGACGGGAGCCAGGTGCTCACCTGGTCCCTCCCCACGCCCCTCCTGGTGATGTCAGCTTGGTTCCACTGGCCAGCACAGGGAATCCCCACACCTGGTTCCTGGGCGGTGCCCCTGAGGCATCTTGCCCATGGAGGGTCCCCTTCTGTCATTCCAGAATCAGACATCTATGCAGAGATTCCTGATGAGACCCTGCGAAGACCGGGAGGTAGATCTCTGGCCCCTCAACGTCAGCCACAGCCTGGGCCCTGGGAAGAGACATCTGGGGACACATGTGACACCACAGGGGGACTTTCTTTCCTTCCTTTGTCCTCCCCCACGTGTGTCTCAGACAGGGACAAAACTGAGTGAGGCAGCTTTGATTTTGAAAGTGGAGATCGTGGTTTTTACCCCCACACCATTGACCCTTTGTGTGTATGTAGTGTTGGGGGGTCCTAAGAGCATGGACATGGGGCCCAGCCTTCAGAGGGAACAGAGTCTGAGACAATGGAAACTTCTAGACCCCCTTTCCCAGACCAGCCCCTGGATCCTGGCTGAGGTGTCACTGGAGGGGTCCAGTAATGCCTGAGCAGGAGGGGAGCAGAGCCTGGAGATGCTCCGATTCCCAGGGGTGCCAGCCGATTTGTGCACTTGGGGACTGTCTGCTTTCTCCCCATGTGCAGGCCTGAAGTACGGCATCACCCGGGAGGATGTGGTACTGAGTCGTATCCTCGGAGAAGGCTTTTTTGGGGAGGTCTATGAAGGTGTCTACACAAATCACGTGAGTTCCAGCCCCTCCCCCCAACACCCCTCTTCTGTGGAACTAGAGAGGAGCTCGAATACTCCAGGGTTGGAGGCAGCCACCGTGGTGTGTGGATGTCGGCCCACTGGCCCTCTGCTGTATTTATGAAATACCCAGGGAGTGATGGAAACAAGAGTCCTTCCCAAGGGGGCAGCCCTAGCAGAGGCCCAGATGGAGGCAGCGCCTGGAGAGGGGAGACTGGCTCTCGGTGGGAGGCGTGATGAGATGCAGCGTGAGAAGAGCAAGGGTGGGGTCTGAGGCCACCAATGGAGCAGGACGAGATTTGCCCTTTGGGGAAAGGGCGGAGCTGAAGGAAAGGGGCAGCAAAAATGGAAAAAACCAAGGATGAAGAGAGAGAGCCTGGGACGCCCCTCTGACAACAGCCTTGCACGTGCTCCACACATGCCACACTAACGCTGGGCAGATCGCGAGGCCCCTTGGCCTCAGTGTCCCCATCTGACGGCCAGGGGTTCGAGGGATCTGATCTCGAAAGTTCTTCCAGTCCTGACGTACCTGATCAAGAAGAGGGTGGGGAGGGAAGGAGGAGAAGAGACCGGGAGGAGAGTGGGCTCGGCAGAGACCCAAACGCCCAGGCATCACCTGTCCCCCCTCAGCTGGCGGCCAGGCTCGTGGGAAGACCGCGGGGACACTGGCGAGGGGACATTTTGTCTGGGGCACCAGGCAGGACTGAGGCCCTGGACACACTGTTGTTGCAGAAAGGGGAGAAAGTCAACGTGGCTGTGAAGACCTGCAAGAAAGACTGCACCCTGGACAACAAGGAGAAGTTCATGAGCGAGGCAGGTGGGCATCCCCGAGGACCCCGCCCCCCCCACGCCTGGAGCTGGAGACGGTCCAGAGCCCAGCCCGGAGGGGTCGTGGCAGGGGCGGTGCCAGTGCCCCCAGCAGCGGGGGTGGGTGGTCGCACTCCGGCTTCACCCGGCTGGGTCAGCAAAGCACGAGTCTCGCCTTGGACCTTAGAGGCGCTCGGGCCCGCCCTCTCGCCCGCCCTCAGTGATCATGAGGAACCTGGACCACCCGCATATCGTGAAGCTGATCGGCATCATCGAGGAGGAGCCCACCTGGATCATCATGGAGCTGTACCCCTACGGGGAGGTGAGCTGGGGGGCAGGGGGGACCTGTGCGAGGACAGGCGGGCCACCAGGGAGCAGGGCCTCGTGGGCGGTGGCGGGGATGCCAGCTGAAACACTCCCAAGGCCATTTGTAGAGGAAGTTGCCGGACCTTGCCAGCCTGGGTGTGCCCTCCCTGCACCACCACCCCCAGGGAAGGCCTTGCAGCCTGGCACCCCCCACCCCCACCCTCCAGGCTCCACCCCGAGGCTGGGCGGGGTCCTCACGGCATCCTCCCCTTCCCGCAGCTGGGCCACTACCTGGAGCGGAACAAGAATGCCCTGAAGGTGCTCACCCTGGTCCAGTACTCGCTGCAGATCTGCAAGGCCATGGCCTACCTGGAGAGCATCAACTGTGTCCACAGGTGGGGCTGGGGAGGCACCTGGCCAGGGTGGGGTAGAGCAGGGCTCTGGAGTTGCACAGACCGGTGTTGAAGGCCTGGCTCTAGTCTCGCCTATGTGATAACTTGAGCGCCTTCTCTGAACCCTTCCCTCCTCTGAAAAGTGGAATAGCGATCTGTCCCGCCCAGGATTGCTATTAGAGTAAACCTGAAGTCCGAGGTGTCTGGCTGTAACTCAGTGCATCCTAGTCCACGTCCCAGAAATCCCTTCCCTGCTTGCTCTCGCCTTGTTCTCCTCCAGCAAGCCCACTGGGAGGCACTCAGCCAGGCAGGAGAGACTGGGCTAGGACAGTGCTGGGACCATCCTGGGGTCCAGCCCTTCCAGCCCGAGTGACTGGCACTGCCCCAGTTCCCAGCACCTTCAGGCTGCCAAGTCCAATCCTGCCTCTGTAGATCTGGTCCCTTCTCCACCTGGCTTTCTTCCCATTCCCTGAACGGAGGTTCCCGCCACAGGGGACATGGTCCTCTGGAGGAGACAGTGGGGATGCTCTCAGAGCACAGGGGTGAGGAGGTGAATTCTTCAGTCCAACACCATCAGCATCAGATACGTGGCCTTGTGGGTGACACCATGCAAAGCAATGGTGAGGGATATGAAATTCATTCACTCACTCATTCAACAAGTGTTACGGAACCCTCACCGTGTGCCTCCAGGCGTTGTCTTAGGCTCTGGGATAAAGTCATAATCAAAACAGACAAAAATCCCTTTCCTCATGGAATTCATCTTCTAACACAAGGGTAAATAGTCATGGGGCAAAGGTGGTGAGGTAATAGATTTGCTTCCTTTGTTTGCGTGAAGTTGTGCTTTGAAGTCATCTTTTCAATAAGAAAGTTGAATGGTAGGGTGTGGAGCCTGCGTGGGAGAAACAAGAGATGAGCCAGTTTGGGGTTAGAAGCGATGCTGGCAACATGAGGTAAACTGAGTCAGCGAGTTCTCTCCAGTGGGGTGGGGGGGGGTGGCGGATGAGAGCTCAGCTCTAGGCTGACCCCTGTTCCCACCGGCCAGCTGCCGGGCATGTTTCTACAGCTCTCGGTGCCCGGTCTCCTCCTCCGTACTGGGGCTTCCGAGGGTCTCTGGGTCACACCTCGGGTGTGTGAAGCCTTTGGACGGTCCTGGCTGTCCCAGGGCTCCGTCGAAGCTGGCGGTGAACAGCTACTGCTTGGCCATCGCAAAGCGTACCCAGTCCTAGGGAACCGCGGGACAAGGGGTTGTTCCTTGTGACCAGGAAAGTGGCTGAGGGTCTCCCCTGAAAAGTCAGCAGGGTGACGGCATCCCCAGCAGTGGGGACAATGCAGGCAACAGGGCCAGTGCCTGGAGGACGTCCTGGGAACCGGGAACATGCTTTACGGCAGGGACGTGTAAGGAGTGGGAGGGAGGTAGCAGATAAGGCTCAGCAGGGAGATGGAAGGAGACAAGCCGTGTATGTGGTGGAGTTGCCCGGCTGCCGCCGAGGCTCCCGCCTGAGCTGGGCCCCAGCAGGACGACTCAGTGGGTCAGGGAGGGGCTGACCGACAGAAGCTGTCCATTCTGCTCCTGAGGCCGGGTCCCGGAAGCGCTCTTCTCCTTTGTCTCTCTGTCCATCTGTCTGTCTGTCTGTCCCTCTGAAGCATTTTGAACCTTCTCATCTTGTCTTTGCCTCCTTCTTCCAGGGACATCGCTGTCCGGAACATCCTGGTGGCCTCTCCCGAGTGTGTGAAGCTGGGAGACTTTGGCCTTTCCCGGTACATTGAGGACGAGGAGTATTACAAAGGTGAGGTGGCAGTGGTGTCATGGCATTGTCCCTGGGGGTGGTCGCTGAAACCAAAATCCCCTCAAGAGCCTGCTACTGAGTAAGCCCAGGCCAACAGTCTCTGGAGAGAAGGCTGTATTTCTGGATAAATCTGGCTCTTTCTTCTTTAAATAACTCCTGTAACCCCATTGTCCACCCCAAGCCTCTGTGACGCGTCTCCCCATCAAATGGATGTCCCCCGAGTCCATTAACTTCCGCCGCTTCACGACGGCCAGCGACGTCTGGATGTTTGGTGAGTGGACTTTCCGACAGGCATGGAAAAGGGTTCTAATCCTCACCTCTGTGGCCAGACTGAGGGGGCACAGGGGGAAAGGGTCTGGACCCCCACCCCTGGCTTGCAAAGATTCTATTTTTCTGCAGCCACTGAGAAGTCCCAGAAGTGAGTGGTGGGTTGGGGGTGACACGGCCTGAATGCCAGCCTGGGCAGGATGAGTTAATCTTCCCAGAAAAGGCTCTTGAGATGAGTGTGTCCACCAGCCCAGGGGACTAAGGTGGGAACAGAGGTGAGAGCAAACCCAGGTGATGGACAGACAGCCACTTACAGAGCACATAGCCATGTAGATTCTCCCATTCGGGTCTCCATGGCTGGGCCAGTAAAGGCTCATTATTATTATTCCCATTTTCCAGATAAGGAAACTGAGGCTCAGGCGAGTCAGGGGCTTGCCTGTGATCACATGGCAGCATTGGCTCTAGGCTTTGAAGCCCAGCTTTCTGATGGAGGTTTCACTCCCTCCTAATGGAAGGCACTAGTGGTCCCAGTGATGTGCCTTTGACTGTCTCCTCCTCATTCCACAGAATCCCAACAGCTCCCTGTGGAAGGGGCTTTGGGAGGGGGGCTTAGTTTGCGGACAGATGCAGGTGATTGGTCCCTTGGTGGACCACCATGGTGGGCAAGCCTACAGGGATGCTCTAGGGGGAGCGGGGGAACGCAGGGCGGTCCCGGTAGGGGTGGAGTGCTGACTGCACAGTTGTTCCTGGGCAAGGTGAGCCGGCCTCTCCAGGCGCAAGGCCGCCCAGCCCGGGCCCTGAGCCCTCCCCCTCCGCCCTCAGCCGTGTGCATGTGGGAGATCCTGAGCTTTGGGAAGCAGCCCTTCTTCTGGCTGGAGAACAAGGATGTCATTGGGGTGCTCGAGAAGGGGGACCGGCTGCCCAAGCCCGACCTCTGCCCACCTGTTCTCTACACCCTCATGACCCGCTGCTGGGACTACGACCCCAGTGAGCGACCCCGCTTCACCGAGCTCGTGTGCAGCCTCAGGTGAGCATGGAGGTGGGTGGGGGCTGCGGGCACAGGGCCCCCGAGAGCGAGTTTCCCCTTCAGCAGCACTTAGAGGTTTGCAGCATACTTCCCTAAACAAAATGCAGTCGATGTCCTTGTCCCCACCCGTGGATGAGAGAATTCAGGCTCAGAGCTGGTGAGTGGCCCAAGGCAGGGGCAGGTGAGGCTGGGACTCGCACAGGAACCCCCTCTGACCGACACAGAGCCGTGTGTCCAGGCAGAGGCAGCCCATCCTCCCAGCAGAAGGTGCCGCACGTGAATTACAGAGGCTCAGCGCTGTGTCAGAGACAGGAAGTCAAACCCAAGTTCACTGTCAGACATGAACACGAGACACAGCAAGCCAGGGTCAGCTTCCCCATCGCTGCCTCTCCTAACCCTGAGCACAGGGCATGCTCCTAGGATGTGCCCAGAAAATGTATTTTGGTTTTGAACCCAAAGACTGAATCAAACTTTCACTGAAGTGCCCGGGCCCTTTGCTGTGGTTAGCGGTGCACCTTACAGGCACCTGGCCTGAGCTTGGGACCTACTTTCCCGGCAGCACCCCTGTGCCTCTCTTCTGCCTTTGATTGTTCCCCCAGACATCAGGGAAAGGGGTGATTTTTGACTGTGAAAACAGTGACCCAGGGGTCACCTTGTTACTGAGGCCAAGCTCATACTGCTGGCCCCACGACAGGCCAATAAATCAAAAGACGAGTTGCTGGGGCAAGGAACAGCAACTTTATTCAGAAAGCCAGCAGACCCAGAAGATGGGGGACTGTGTCCCAAAGAACTGTCTTCCCCCAGTTGGAATGCAGGCTTGTTTCATACTAAAAGGGAGGGAGTAGAGTCAAACATTTACTGGTTCTCCTCCGACTCCAGAGGGGCTGTGTTAATTTCTTCCTCCCTGCAGTCATTCACATGTGGGCGTGGTCAGGATGTTTCCCGTGAGCTAAACAGAGGTATTTTAGCCTAACGCTGATTACCTGGGAGGCAGGGTTCCCAGAGATGGGCTGTTATGTACAATTTAAGCTTACAGGCAGCATCCCTTTAGTGATTAACAAACAATAGGATACAAGGGTTAAAATAAAAGAAACAGATCTAATATAGAGTCAGATTTGTTCTTCCCTATTACAACCTTTGCCTTCTGAATGGAGCCTTGGGGCCTGAGTGTGTGATCCTTCTCAGGTGTCCAAAAGCCATTATCCCCTGGGTGCCAGGAAGTCCTGGGTGAAGGGTGCCTTTCAGAGGGTCCCTCTGTTTCCTTGGTGGCCTGCTTGCCACCAGCTTCCACTTGGGTGGTCTGACATCTTTGGCATCCTTTGGGGCAGGAGTCAGCAAATGTTTTCTGTACAGAGCCAGGCAGTAAATATTTGGGACTTTGCAAGTTGCATGGTCTCTGTTGAAACTGCTCATCTCTGCTGTAGTTCAGAAGCAGCCGAAGACGGCTCGTAAATGAGTGGGTGTAGCTGGGTTTCAATGAAACGTTATTTGTGGACACTGAAATTTGAATTTCATATAATTTTCACTTGTCATTTTTAATTTTTTCAATCATTAAAACATGTGAAAAGCATATTTAGTTTGGGACCATACGGAAGTAGGTAGGGGGACTGGGTTTGGCCCGTGGGCTTAGTTTGCTGGCTCCTACTTTAGGGAATCTGGTACTGTAATTCACACTAAATACTGCAACTTTAGACACTGTACTCAGCATGTTGGCACTTTCTTTAGAGAAAGAAGATGCTCCTGGAAACTACCTTGTGGGGAGGCACCCCAGGGGGAGGCTGGGAACCCCAGACCTGGGCAGGGGGAGTGCCACTGCACTTGTTTGTGGACAGGGCTCCAGCTTAGATGGCCTCTCTGTTCCTGCCTGTCCCTTCATTGACACTGCTGATTAATTCTAGACTCATCTGTTGGTCCCTTATAAGGAATATTTGAGAAGCCGAAGGGTTCCAGGAGAAAAGTGTTTGAAAGGCGTAACTTGAGAGGGCAAAAGCCCTGGGGTGATGGGGTCTTAATTTGTTCTGGGGCTTGAGAAGCATGGGGAGCTGTGCCAGGGTGCCTGTCCCTGGGCTGAGTCACCTCTCCCCATGTGTCTCAGATGACCCCGATGACCTCAGGAGACCTCCCTCTGGCCACAGCCTCACAGCCCATTAGAGCTAAGAAAGGATTTGATGAGTATTTCCCAATCTTTTGGGGGTAAGAAGAACCTTTTGAATGTCAAATTTTGAGAATTCCTCCATGTAACAATATACTTTTAGAATCCATTGATTGACAAAATGTAGTAAGCCATATAATGAATTTTTTTATTATACACAGCAGAATGTGTGTATACATCTGAAAACACAATTCCAAATATTATATATTTAATAGTACTGTTGAAAATGATTAAAGAAGGTAATTTAGGTGATAACAAACTTTATTTAACTCCGTGGAGCAGCATCTCCCTTCCCAAGGGTTCAGAACTGCAAAGTGGTGCAGAAGGCAGGACGTATTTATAAGATAAAAAGTAAAGAACAAGGAAGAGAAAACCAGAGAATAAATAAGAAGCAGGAAGTAAGTAGACGGCCCCGAGTTGGCCTGGTGTTTGGATTGGCTGACTGATGGTACTTGGTTTTTGATTAAGCAGAGAATTTAGAAGGATACAGAAGTTGCTTATGTTTTGGTTTGCTGGTATGACTCCCCAGGCAGGAGCAGCTCCATCCTGGGCCTAGAAATTTACTTCAGTAGCACATAATATTTGTCTACAGACAGTGCTTGGTACCCATGTGAATGTGTGGATTCATGGACCCCCTGCAATCATTCCTGTCCTCCGAGGTCTGTGATTCCCAGGTTGGGAACCACTGGACTGGGGATAAAATAGGCGAGAAGCATGCACTTAGCTAACCTGGCAGGGAAGGCGCAGCCCCCTCCCACGAGCACCCAGCAGGAATGCAGAGGTGGGAGGTTTAATGAGAAATAGGAGGTGGAGAACACTGGCCTTGGCCATGAAGTTGTCCGGGACGTCAGAAATCTACATGGGAGATCAGCGCCAATCACAGGGACGGGGGTCAAGGGGCGTGGGGAGGTGGGCGGGAGACACCGCTTCCACTGTCTGATGCGGCTGGGACTGGTTCTCCACGCACTTTTTCCCGCCCTAGATCCGTTCCTGTGATCCTCTCAGCCTTGGGGCGGGGGCGGCCATGGGTCTGTATTCCAGCCTGTCTCAGCGGGCGCTCCCCACTGCCCTGTGCAGGGGACACAGAAATGGGATCTGGGCTTCGGTGGCATGAAGGCAGGAGCCCCTGGCAGCGTTCTGACTTTGTTTCTCTCTCCTTATCTGACCTGACTCCTGGGCAGTGACATTTATCAGATGGAAAAGGACATCGCTATAGAGCAAGAGAGGAACGCTCGCTACCGACCTCCCAAAATCTTGGAGCCCGCAGCCTTCCAGGAACCCCCACCCAAGGTGAGCCCAGCCCTGGCCTCTTCGGTCCCGTGAATCACAGCAGAGCTGGGTCCCTGTCTGGCCCATTCCAGGCCTGACTAGGTAACTCCTCTCACAAGACAGGTAGGACGCGCCCTGCGGTCCTCTCAGCCCCTCAACCCAACCATCCATCAGCACTGAACCCAGCCCCCAGCACATCAGCAGATGGAATCTGAGACAGCAAGACAGCCGACACCCTGTGGGTCTGCTGGAGCAGGGAATCACTTGGGCATATTTCCTGCCGGAGGCTGAAGCACTTTTCTTTTTGGTGTTTTTAGAGCCATATTAGACCCCCCTGGGGGCACACAGTAGGGGGCATTCTTAGGTCCCTTAGGTCCAGCCTCTGTATCGATGCCCTTCATGACATCACTGCCCCTCTGCCCCGCTATTAGGTGGGTGGGTTACGAGGGACCACGCCTGTACAGTCAGCTTGGGCTGCCGTGTAAGGCACCGCAGACCAGGTGGCTTCAACAACAGTGTGGAGACAGAGCAGTTCAAGGTCAAGGTGCTGGCAAACTCAGTGTCTGGTGAGGACTCTCTTCCTGGCCTGAAGATGGCCACCTTCTCACATGTCCTTACACCTTGGGGAGGGTGAGAGCTCTGGTGTCTATTATTATTATTATTATCATTTTAAGGACTCTAATCCTATCACAGGGGCCCCACCCTTGTTACCTCATCTAACCCTTACTATTTCCCCAAGGCCCCACCTCCAAATACCGTCATACTTGGGGTTAAGATTTCAACATATGAATTTGAGGAAGGGCACAGGCGTCCAGTCCATAGCAGCCCCGTCAGTCTGGGGCTTTTTTCACTGTCGTCCTTGCCTGCAGTGCCTTTCACCTTCCCTCAGTCAGGGCCCAGCTCAGTTTTCATCTCCTCCATGAAGCTGCCATGAGTCCCTAAGCCTTCCATGACCTCCGTCTGGATGTCCGTGGCTCTTGACTGCTGACTTGGCAGGTGCTCCCATATCCAGCGAGGCTGCACATGCAGAGATCAGTAACACCCCCCCCCCAATTAGCCATGGCCCCCAGAAGGGCAGAGAGGCTAGGTACCTTCCTCTCACTTGGCAGTAATGGGTGCTCAGTAAGTGGATGCAGATGGAGTTAATGATAACTTTGTCCCTCATCTTCTTCATCCTGAATAAGCCTGACGCGTCTCCTACCCGATATTCTCCTTGGTGAGCTATGCTCACTCAAGGAGAGAGACAGGGACTGACTCATCTCTGTGTTCTGTCTCCAGCCCAGCCGACCAAAGTACAGACCCCCTCCACAAACCAACCTTCTGGCACCCAAGCTGCAGTTCCAGGTAAACATGTAACCAGAGGGCTGGGAAGGTTCAGGGCCAGTTCTCATCTCGTTCCAACTTGAAATTCCATTCTCGTGTCTTTGAGGAGCAGCAGTCACCTGCTTGGGTGATGGAGGTGGATGCATTGGCTCTTCTTTGGTACCCAGGAAAGAATTCAAACTCAGAATGCCCAGAAATCAAAAGAATCAAATTGCAATGCTACCAGGTTGTCCTCAGCTAAGACGTGCCTTACACACCTGTCCGCAGTGTTTGCTGCTCCATGTGCCTGTCTACAGTGACCTCTCATCCCCAGAGCCTCCTTGGCCCCCTCCCCTGAGCAGAGCCTTCTGAAAAGGGATCCCAGGCAGTTGGGGACAGTTGATGTTCCCTAGAGATTGGAGTTGCTCCCTGGGGTTCCCTACAGAATCCCTGGCTGGTACCTGGGTGGCCAGTGGAGAGAGAGCCGGGCTCTACCTGAGCTTCCCCCACCTCCATCATTACCAACCATGGGACCTTCCCCGGCTATAGGTCCCTGTCTTAGAGGATCTCTGTGCTGTGTCTCTCTGTTGCATCTCAGTCATAAGGAGCTCGGACCCCCTCTTTTCTTCCCTTACCTCCCTCAGCTCAGAGTCCCTGCTCAATCTTAGAAACAATATCTGTTTATTTGGTGCTCCTTTATTTCTGTCCCATGGCCATTATATTTATCAAGAAAATGCTCCAGGGCCAGAACAAGCCTAACCAGGAACAGATAAACCCTCTTCATGTGAAAAAAAAAGAAACCTTGATGCAGAAGATAGAAGCAATGTCCCGAAAAAGAAACATACTCTTTTGTGATGTTTAAAATACTGGGGGTTTTTTTAAACCCACATAACCTATGGGTTGATCACATCTGTCAGTTTGTAACATGATTTTGAAATACAACTCTCTTCTGAAGAGTCCTGAGGGAGGAGACATGTCCTTAGTAGGTCAGTAATGTGCATAGACCCATCGTCTGCACAGCATCATGGAAGGGCTGTTAGATGAAAAAGGCCACAGTGTCTGTGCTGACGTCTAGCCAAGAGCCGTGTATGTCGATCGCTCCGCCATGTCTCCCAAACGGGGCCAGTGAAATGCCCACACTTTGTCTTTTGTCAGCTCCTGGAGAGCAAGTCCTGTTTCTCCCATGGTGCTCGTGTATTGTTTCTTTGTGCTCATGTTTGTAGCAGCTAATCGTTCACCTTCTTGCCTTGTCCCTGTGCCTGGTGCTTCTTTGCTTCTCCTGAATAGGTCCCTGAGGGTCTGTGTGCCAGCTCACCTACGCTCACCAGCCCTATGGAGTATCCATCTCCCGTAAACTCGCTGCACACCCCACCTCTCCACCGGCACAATGTCTTCAAGCGCCACAGCATGCGGGTAAGAGGGCTTTGCATGCTGGGTCCCAGCCAGGACCAAGGAGGCTTCTGGAGGGAGGTGCTGGGGACACCAGGAGCCCCACATCCTCAGGCCCAGGAGGTGCCCTCCATACCTCTAGTCACCAGTCAGGCCACCTCGGGGCTCTGTGACTCCCTCTCCTTTGCAAACACATCAGAGGCTGGGGGGCAGGGCCAGGCTCTGCTCTTGAGGACATCAGCTGGACCCAGACTCGCTCCATCCCTACGCTAATGCTGCAGCAAATGATGTAAAACGCTCCCCCCTTTTCCTCAGCCCTGGTGGAAGCGTGGCATCTCATGAGCAGAGGGCAGCCAAGCCCGATGAGGCCAGAAAATGAAAGGTCCTGGAGTTCTGCCCCGCTCTGCCCTCCCTGCCTGGTTGTCGCGGTTGCTCAGTCTCTCCTCAGTTCAAGGAAGGGCTTCCTCGTGGCCGCCACTCCTGCTGCTTTGTGAAAGTTGCCGCTGCACTGGGAGGAGCTGGGAGGCTAGTGTGGGGCGAAGCCACACCCTCCCCAGGCCCCTCTTTGTTGCCAACTGTCCACAATGAGGCACTGAATATTTCTTGAACTAGCTTCTAATTGTCAAATTATGTTAAAAAAAAAAAAAAAAAGCACCTGTGCTTGTCACTTGTCACTTGCCACCACCCACCATCTCCTCCAATTCGGAGAGCCCCTGCAGTCATTGCCATGAACACTTGGTATATTTTACTGAGTCTTGATAAGTGACAGAACAGACTAAAACCCTTATTATTGTGGCTCTAACTCTGTATCCACTCATGATATTCTGGGCTCAGGATACAGGTCTCAAAAAATTGGGGGAAAACTACATTTCGATTATAGATTTACAAAATGTAGGAAAGTATGTTGATATAGTCTATGCTGTTATTCTTAATTTAGTAAAATTTTGAAATGACTAAGATAACTTAGAATTCTTGGCAGTGAGATCTCTCGTGGAATACGTTTTCCCCTGACCTAGCTCATTTTTCCCCTTTTACATTAATGTAACCAATGTATATCTTAGTATATACTTAATAATAATGAAACTACATTTTTTAAGCATGCACTATCATTTAGGCGGGGTTCAGTTCCTCCACTTCCCTGCCCTTGACTCTTTGTTCATGATTAATTGAGTTTTAGTGAGTTTGCCTTTAAAATGCGTCCTTTCAGAAAGAAGGTATTTCACATGTTTGAGGGGCGGTACTGCCTTTGTCTAATCCTTGCTTCACCGTAAGGACTTTGTTCAGTTCCACAAAGACAGACTGTGCAGCAGGAATAAAAAGACCTTTTGTGTCAGAGGTTTAGAAGTATTTGCCGAAGGGAAAGTCTGCCTAAAAGAACATAATGAGCATTTCTTAAAATAAGCAAAAAAAAAAAAAAAAAAAGTTAAAAAAATAAACTCCATTTTACGGTATACATTAGAAACATTGAGAAAGCCTCTTCCAGGTAGAATGCTGAAAAGGTATAATAGGCACCCTGTAAAGCATTTAAGAAAAATCAGAGATGGTTCTCCCACAAAAAGAATTTTTCAAGCTGACTAACTCTATTGCCTGACTCATATGAGAATCTGTGGGATTCCACACCAGAGTCAGCATGGCAGAAATCTCCCTCTGAAGACCTCACAAATGAGATTTAAAAGAATAGTAAAATGCAATGAACAGTATCCCCTTTAAGGGACAATTTGGGGTGCTGTCCTCGGTGCTGAAGGGAGAACTGCTTTTAGTGAGCTTACCATTGGCCAGAGGAACAGGGCAGGTGTGCGCTTACCTGTAATGCAAGCCTGAAAGCTCTGAGAGGCACACAGAGGTACAGAAAAAGTGCAGTGGGAGTTCAGAGGGAAAAATCAGCTCCTTCCAGCTTTTCCTTTTTTGCAGCTGGTCCTCAAAGGATGGGGAAGATTAGGACAGGAAGAAACTGGGATGCAGGGGATAAAAGAGGCAGAGGCATCAGTAGGGGCCAAGATTGAGTGATGGGAAACCACAAGACAAGTGCGGGAGCTGTTTGTCTAGAATGAGGAAGGGTGCATGTGGAGGCAGAAATAAGACTGGAAGGATGGGGTATAGCCAGTTTATGGAAGCTGTCACAGCTAACAATAACTTTTTTTTAACATATATATATATTTATTTTGATGGAGGTACTGGGGATTGAACCCAGGACCTCATGCATGCTAAGCAAACACTCTACCACAGAGCTATACCCCCTGCCCCCAAGAATTGTTTTAAAACACCACAAGGACCTGATTCCTCTTAAAAGTGACCAGCCGTGTAAGTATTCATTTCCTGATAAGAATACTGGAGCTACATTTCAGACAAGTAGCCCTAACGAGATCCAGTTTTTAACATCTCATTTGTTCCTTGAGTTTTATTGTAAAATTGGAAGATATAGAAACACATCTTCCAATACATGTTAAAATACTTGGTAAGATGGCGATCAGCCCTGGGGCATACTAGACATTTGAGTGGTGAGATTCTTCTTCCAGCACTTACAGAACTACCTAGTGTTTTCCTGAGCCCCACAACTCCTGCCAGTATCTGCTCTAAGCCTTCCTTAGTCCAGGCATTTTTCTTCTCCCTGGTGATTCCTAGCTCTATATTCAGAATGTTTGACACTTAGTTCCTATTTGTCACTATTTGTCAATAGCCTGTACCATTATGTTGGAAGGTGTTGGCATTTAACTGGAGATATTTACAGCTTTAAAATTCCTCATTTGGGGGGCATCAACCTCTGTGAAGTAAATCTTATTTTTTTAAAACAATTCTATGATTATAAAATACTCTAACATTCTGAAATCTGTTTTCTTAAAATAAAATCTAACTAGTGGTTCTCAACTCCGAGGGAACATTTGGTGACGTCTGGAGACATTTTTGTTACAGCTGAGGTGGTGCTATAGGCATCGAGTGGGTGGAGTTGCTGTAAGCATCCTACAACGTACGGGAAATCTTTCCCCAATAATGAATTATCTGGCCCAAAATGTTAGTTCTGCAGTTGAGAAACCCCAGCCTACTGTTGTTTACTTAGCCCCCATGAAAACAGGGACATTGCGTACATAACCATCACTGCCCTCTCAGCGCCCACCCCGATGCCTGCCACGTAGCTGCAGCTTAAAAAATAGTTGTTGAATAGAGTAACGAGCAAGGAATATTTCAGCAAGAAATCAAACTTATGAGGAGACATTTTGTTAGAAATTGAAAGCAGTAGTAGAAATGGAAAGAACCAAGGAATAACACACCAGTGTAACTACATTTAAACTGTGTTGTTATAGTCAAGTGTGTTTTAGGGATTTTAATGAGGATCATCTTTTTTAGAGGCTTGGCAGAGATTATGTCTTGCTAAAGTAGATTGAAAATAATTTTTAGCATTTTACTCACGTGACCTGTACGCACACTGGCGAGTTCTAAAGGAAGGATCTGGACGGATTGCTGACTTGGATGTCATAGTAAGGTCACCTGCCCCCAGCAAAGTCCACCCCAGGCTTTATGCAATGGAAAACATGCCAGTAATACACATACGTCCAGGAGACCTAGGTGATCGTGGGCCACAGGAAAAAAGCAAACCAGTTTAAAGAGACTGAGCAGATAATTACGTAAATGCATTCCTGGGGATGACTGGGGGAAGAGAAGTACTAAGGAAGAAATGCAGCACCTTCTGTTTAAAAAATAGCAGGTGAAACTGGGAATAGGTCCAAAGCCCCACAAATGAGTTAAAACAGGGTTAGATTAATAAGGCTGGGAGACGAAGCATTTATTGTGTACCGATAGATCCCTATTTCTGTAAATTTCGTTCTTCTCTTTATCTCTTAGCTCATGCATTTCTTTTAACCTTTGGTGAAACCACCCAAGCTACTTTCTTAATCAAGAGTAACTTGTTTTACTAAGCAGGCACGATCAGACGGGTGTATACTGTTGCTCCCTATCTCAGGCTCTGCGCCGCCAAGGACAGCTTTGGGGTCCTGCCCACATCTGCCCCTCAAAGCTTGCAGACCTGCCACCACCGTCTTAGGTCTAGCGCCCAAGGCTTCCCAGGGGGCTGGCTTTGCGTTTCTGAACTTACTAAGTGACAGCAACCATAACAAATGCCGACTGAGAAAATAATATTAGGACAGTAATCTGAAAATAAAACGGTAGTCACAGATCACGTGATTCATTTGCATACAATGCATGTTAAACTACGTGCCCTTGGGTGTGGAGTTTCACTGACCCACAGGCATGTGCTTGCGGCTGACGAACCCAGTGATAACTGCCTCGATGGCTGCAGATTTCAGAGCAACTTTACAAGGAAAAAGCAGCTGGTGAGGCCAAGACTTGTGGCTCCCGCAAAGCACTTCAGAGGGTGTTCCCTCCTGGGTGTGGGGGCTGGGCTCACTGTGTCCTCCCCTGTCTCCCCACTGTCCTCTCAGGAGGAGGACTTCATCCGACCCAGCAGCCGAGAGGAGGCCCAGCAGCTGTGGGAGGCCGAGAGGGTCAAGATGCGGCAGATCCTGGACAAGCAGCAGAAGCAGATGGTGGAAGATTACCAGTGGCTGAGGCAGGAGGAGAAATCCTTGGTGAGCGGCCACTGAGCCCTGGGTGGGAAGGGTCACCATTCCCTGCGGCGCTGCTGGGCACATTTTGATAACTGCGTGTGGACTGAAAAAAATGCACAACCTAGAAGTTGAGAATTATGTTTTATTTTGAGGACAAAACTGAGGACTTAACCCCAGAAGACAGCAGCCTCCCAGATCACTCTGAGGGACTGTTCCAAAGAAGTCAAGGGGGAGCCAGGATCTATAGGAGTTTTGCAACAGAAAGCAGGTAGTTGGAACATAGAAAGATCACTGTTAATTTAAAGAAAACTAGACATCTCAAGTTAATGAATTTAGCGCTTTTCTTTTTTTTTTCTTTTTTGAAGTACAATCAGTTACACTGTGTCAGTTTCTGGTGTACAGCACAATGCCCCTGTCATGCATATACATACATATTCGTTTTCATATTCTTTTTCATTAAAGGTTATTACAAGATATTGAACAGAGTTCCCTGTGCTACACAGAAGAAACTTTTTTCAAAATCTGTTTTTATCTATAGTGGCTAACATTTGTAAATCTCTGTGTATGGGAAGATGCTAGAGTCTGGGCTCACTGAGATCATTCCTTTGGTCTGCACCCCAGCTATCCAGGACCGGTCTCCTGCTCTTCTCCATCCTGAATCCTCTCAAGGTGCCCAGTTGGGGCTGGCTGCAGTGGTTGCTGGCTTGATGGCCGCAACATCCTTTGTTTACTGATACAGCAGGTGACATTTTTTGTCCACACTTGCTTGCATGGGAGAGATGGCCACACCATTTGTCACTTTGTGTCCCCTTTTGCTTCCCCAGCTGACTAGAGTGAATCCTCACCATGCATCCTTGGGGGTTTTAATTCTAGAATCTTAAGTCCTTTGCTTTGGTTTCTTCCTCTGCAGGACCCTATGGTTTACATGAATGATAAGTCTCCGCTGGTAAGTCACCAGGAGGCCTCTGCCTTAGAGTGAAGGCCTGGGGCTGGGGCACTGGTGGTCAGTGGAACCCCAGCTCCAGGCCCGCCCATCTCTTCCTTTCTGCCTCTCACCTTGGGAGCACATCTTTTCCCCTTCACTCTGATTTCCGGGAGGCCCCTTTCTGGAGCTCACATTAGGTCTACATCCTGAGTGCCACCTCCCTCTGCTGCTGGGCCCTTAGCCTCTGAGAAAGGAGGGTTCCCGCCCCCAGGCCCCCCTGCAGCTATGATCTCTAAACCCCTAAATGGATACTTGAGGGGGTGAGGAACAGGGCAAGGGGGCAAGTGGGGGGGTCCCCAGCGTCCCAGAGTCGTATCAGCGACGTGTCCTCTTTCCTTCCTTCCAGACCCCGGAGAAGGAGGCGGGCTACAGTAAGTGTGAGCATCCTTCCTCTTGGCGGGAGTTTCCGCTTGACATCTTGCGTGCTGCCGCCATCCTTGCCCGCTGCAGAGAGCAGTGGAGTGTGCTTGCAATTTGTAGAAACATCTGCCCAGTTTGAGTCCAGAGTGTGCAGAGCAGCACCTTTGGGGAGTTGATATCTACCCCTCCACTTGGGCTGCGGCCCCTGCTCTCCCTGCCTGGCGCCAGATCCCACCTCTCTCAGACCCCTTTTCAGTGTACCTCCTTCTTGCATTTATTTGGAGGAGCTGGTGATTCTTCCTGCCTCTGTTGGTGGCTCTTTGCAGAGGCAAATAAAGTCACTCCGCTCACCTCTCCCAGTTACTGCTCCTCCTTCCAGTCCCCAGGGATGGAAGAGAGAAAGAGGGCGGGGCCCGTTGAGCCCACAGGGTCTTTCCTGTAGCCTCTGCTGAGGCAAGGGGGGGAGGAGCTAGCAGGGAGCCAGCTCCTCCTCATTGTCCTAGAGGTGTAGGGCTGACGAGAACGGTGATGGTGATGATGACGTTGGCAGTAACCAATGACAATGACAAGAGTCACAGAAAACTTGACATCAGCCAAGCACCAGCCCAAGTTGCTTAAAAATATCAACTCGTTTAATCCCACAGCAGTCCTATGAGAAGTACAATTTACTATGATGCCCATTTTACAAAGGACAAGGAACCAGCACAGAAAGGTTAAGTAACTTACCCAAAGTCACAAGGCTAGTCATTAGCAGAGCTCGGATTTGAGCTCAGGCAGCCTGGCTCCTCCAGGGTTCTTTCTGAGTGAACCCTCCTATTTGACAGATGAAAATTAAGGCCCAGAGAGTGCAGTGAGCTCCCCTGGTCACGCAGCTCCCTGGTGGCCGAAGGAGAGTAGAAGCAGGTCTCTCACTTCGACTTTGGGCTCACGCGTCCAGCAGCTCCACAGGGCTTGTGTGTGTCTTTGCTTATCAATAGCGTGGTTCTGCCGTTTCACTTCCTTGACCCCCAAACAGTCAAAGCGGACAATAGGGAAGCCTCAAATCTACCGCATCAGCTGCTGCTGCACCAGAGTGGGGCTCCAGGCCACCTGCTGCCTGCAGAGCGGGGTTCTCCCTCCTGACTGTCAAGGTCAGGGCCCCATGTGCAGCAGCCCAGAGGCTGGAACATCTACCATCACTTTGTCTCTGCTGTGACTTTGGCTTTTTCTGTCTGTGAAATGGACAGTACTTGTCCCTGACTACAGAGGACCAGGGGGACCAGAGGTGATTTTCCTGCCATCTTCCGGGAATTCAGGTTTAATTTCCTCATGGTAGTAGTGGAGAGAGGCTTGGCTTGGTTACCAGCAGGTACGAGGGGAGGGGTCGGGGTGCTGAGAGTATCCCCCACTGACTGTCCCTCCCCGTTGCAGCGGAGTTCACAGGCCCCCCACAGAAGCCGCCGCGGCTGGGCGCCCAGGTACGTATTGGCCCTGCCGAAGCTGGTAATGGACTTGAATCAGGGCCCCACAAGACTGGAGGCCTGGACTGTGAAGACTTCAGAGGTCCTCAGAAATAATCCAATCCCGTGTCCTTGTCATATAGCTGAGGCCCAGAGAGGGGAAGTGCCTGATCTAAGGCCACACAGCTAATTCATAAAAAAGCAAGGAGAAGACCAGTCTCCTGTCTCCTGTTCCACCCCGGCCTGACCTAGAGGAAAGCTCACTGGTCCAGCCCTAGGTGCAGGAGGTGTGGACTCTCCAGCTGCCCCTGGGCTCTGTGCCCCCACATCGTTCTTATGGTAGCTGGCATGGCGATGGTTTTCCTCACTCTGGGATGTGGGTCTCAGCCTTGGCTGCCCCTTAGAATCAGCTGAGGAGCTTTGAAACCACCTGGCCCCCATGCCTAGGTGATGGTTCGGCCACCAGTATTTTTGTAAGACTCTCAGGCAGACTCTAATGTGAGAACCACTGGCCTTGAAATGGAAGGGAGGGACACACCTCTAGGACAAGGCACTATTTCGGAGAAGAGCTTTTGCAAATTGGGCTGGTGGCTGAGTTGGCACCGGGAATGCCTGCCCAGGAAAGAATGGTAGTGACCGCCTGACTGGCCACCCTGCCCTCCGGCATCTGCTGCTCTTCTCCTCTCCCCCACAGTCCATCCAGCCCACAGCCAATCTGGACCGAACTGACGACCTGGTGTACCTCAACGTCATGGAGCTGGTCCGGGCCGTGCTCGACCTCAAGAACGAGCTTTGCCAGCTGCCTCCTGAGGGCTACGTGGTGGTGGTGAAGGTGAGAGGTGGGATGGAGCCGCAGACGGGGAGGCGGAGGCTGCCCAGCCCAGCCCCAGAGGAGGAATGGGGAGGGGCCAGCAGGTGCCTTTCCAGGGAAGACCCTCTTACAGCAAGGTGACCACAGGGAATTTAGTCCCAGGTAGCCTCAGGAGGCAGGTACCCTCCCAGAAGGGCTCTTCCCGAGGGAGATGCGGCTTTCTCAGAAAGCAAAGGGTGGCAGTCACCCTGCCCCTTTCTCTCCCAGAACGTGGGCCTGACCCTGCGGAAGCTGATCGGGAGCGTGGATGACCTCCTGCCCTCCTTGCCTTCGTCTTCACGGACAGAGGTGAGTGTCCTCGTCCAGTCGGTGCCATCAGCTGTCACATCCCCCCTTCACCTGCCCCAGCTGTGTGTCACACAGGAGACTCAGGAGGGCCACCTGGCAGCCTCATCTCTGCAGCTGAGGCTTCAGCAGGTGGCCCTTGCCCGCATACCTGAATAGGTGCCACATGGGGACGGAGCTGGCACCCAGCGACCCCGCTGGCTTTCTAGGGCGAATTTCTTAGTTTAAGTCTCAGATTAGTTGCAGTGACTTCTCACTGCTTGAGGCCATGCGCAGGAGGACACACCCTTCCCTTTCCGCCTCTTGTGAGCCTTTATCCAGTGACCCACCAGACTAAGGTCAAGGGGAGCGTGTCACGGAAATAGCGGCTGCTTCTCCGATTGATCGTGTGGTCTGATTTTCTTTATTCAAATAGAAACAATCACTGAAAGCCAAAAGGGAGCCTTAGCGCTCTGGCTTGAGATGGTGCCCGTGGTCGGCAGAATAATGCCTCCTCCCCTCGCCCCCCGCCACCAAAGACGTCTGCGTCCTAATCCTCAGGGCCTGTGGCTCTGCCACCTGACGTGGCAAACAGGGGCTTTGCAAATGTGTTTAAGTTAAGGATCTTGAGATTATCCAGGTGGGTCCAATGTAGTCTTAAGAGTCCCTGGAGGAGAGGGGCAGAGGCAAGGTCTTTCACGAGTCAGAGAAGGAGATGTGGTGATGGAAGCAGAGGTTGGAATGATGCCGTTGCTGGAAGGATGCACAAGCCGAGGAAGGCAGCAGCCTTTAGAAGCCGGAAAAGACAGGGGATGGGTTGTCCCCTAGATCCCATGGGAGGCACACAGCCCAGCCATCGCCTTGCCCCATGGGCCCCATTCCAGACTTCCAGCCTCCAGAACTGTTAAAGAATAAATCTGTGCTGCTTTAAGCCACTGCGTTTGTGGTGTTTTGTTCCTGCAGAATTCGAAGCTGAGGCCATGCCTCAGAACATCTGTAGGTTTTCCACCTGGAAACCAGCCTTCAGCCCCAGCAGGACCCCACAGCCCCTGCCAGGCTGTAGCTTGACCCACTAACTCTCAGTGGTCAGCAGTGTCACACAGGTGACCACCGCATCCCACCACTGTACCCACTATCTGTGGCCACTCCAGGCAGGACAGATCAGGAGGGTCTGGGCATTTCCCAGTCTCCCTCTGGGTGGCAGCAGCAGCCCGGAGGAGCCCAAGCCCCGGCTGTCCTGTCTGGCTTGAGAGCGCCCCACTTCGGCCTGATGACCCAGGCATTCATTTCACTTGATAAATATCTCTTGAGCGCCAAGTATATGCGCGAGGCACTGGGGATATGAAGGTACATGACACTGGACAGCTCAGACCACAGCCCCTGATCTCTTCATTTGATGGTAGACAGCTGACAAATACATGAATACACTTGACCCCTGACCATTCACTCCATCTTGGGCCAGGACCGGGGTATGTTGTGATGAAAGGAGGGTCCATGGAGCTGGACCAGGGTGCGCTGGACCAGTGTCTGTCCTAGCTCCAGCCCGCAGAGGGCTTTGGACTCAGCCGAGGCCTGGGTCATACCTGCCCCCCCAAGTCCAACTTCCTTGGCTAGCGCCAAGGTGGGCTTCCCCATCCTCCTGGCCTGGACTCTGCCATCCCTCAGGCTCCTAGCCTCTCCCTTGTGCTCTTCCTGCAGATTGAAGGGACCCAGAAACTGCTCAACAAGGACCTGGCGGAGCTCATCAACAAGATGCGACTGGCCCAGCAAAACGCTGTGACCTCCCTGAGCGAGGAGTGCAAACGGCAGATGCTCACAGCCTCCCACACGCTGGCCGTGGACGCCAAGAACCTGCTGGACGCCGTGGACCAGGCCAAGGTTCTGGCCAACCTGGCCCACCCGCTGGCAGAGTGAAGAGGGCTGCGCCGCCTGCCCACGTTTCTGTCCCCGCCTGCCATGTCCCCCCCGCCCCAGCCCCTCCCTTGCCTTCGGCCTCTTGGGTCTTCTTAGGGGGTAGGCTGAGGGGAGCCCTTCTTCCCTGGCCACTTTGCACGACCCCTCTCCCCATCCTGCCCCCAGACTGTGCTGCTCAGGCTGAAGCTGGACAGAGGGGACCAGGGGTGACGAAGAGGGCCCAGAGGGAGCGTGGCTGCGGCCCTCCCGCCACTGCTGCCCAGCCTGATGGGGTCACGCTGGGGTCCCCAGCTGCCACAAGGGCTTTACGCACGGACATGGCAGGCCGATTTGGGAACTGAGCTGTTTCTTCACCTTCCTCTTCTGCCCACAGATGTCTCCGGACCCCCTTGCACAGAGGAGCCCTGAGGGGCTTTCTTTTGGGAGATGGGTGGCTGGCGAGATGAGGGATGGACCTGGCTTTCTTTGTACAGTGTATATTGGAATTTATTTAATGTGAGTTTGGTCTGGACTGACAGCTGTGTGTCCCCCTGAGGGGGTACCTGGGACAGTCCAGGGACAAGCTACTGGGAGTCCGGGCCCGGGAGGCTGTGTTGTCCACATGCCAAGCAGGGAGGAGGGGAGAGATGAAGCCAAAACGGGACTTGGACACGATCCGCACTCCTCACCCCCTTTCCTCTTTCTTCCCTCCCTCGGCCCCTCCCTTCTCTTTTCTTACTCCCTCCCCCTCTTCTCTCCCCTTTTCTCATCCACTCCCTCCCTCCCTCTCCTGTGTTTGTGCAGTACACTATTCTACCATCTTTCTATTTGACTTGTGGATGAATTAAAATTGTACCATTTGCTTTGTGGTTTGATTGTTCTGTTTGTTTGACCTTGGGGTGGGGTGGGGTAACACTGACCTCCAGCCGCAGCCCCGGAAGGAATCGATGGTGCTTACACTGGGCGAAGATCAAAGGCTGATGTCAGGGCTCAGCCGAGGGGCCACCTGGTGACATCAGGGGGTGGGGTTGGACATGCGCTCCAGCCCTTTGACCCTGCACCTGACCCGAGGGCGACTTTCCAGTGGGGACCCAGCGCGGCCCCTCCACACAGGAAGGCCAGAGTCACCCTCCAGCTGCCATTCAAACAACCAGGGCTGGGGGCGGATGCTGGGGCAGGGGGCTCCCGGGGGTTCTCAGGAGGCGTCCCACCTCTGACTGAGCAGTGGCTTCGGCCTCATTTGATCTATTTACTCACTTGCAAGTTGGGTGGGGGATGGGATAACGAGAGAGAACAGCGCTGCCCCGGGAGGTCAAGTCCAGGAGAACCAGGAGGCAGGAGAAGGGAGGCTGGGGGTGGCATCTGCAAAACAGGAGGAGCCAGAAACCAGAATGGCCTCTGAATGGGGGGTCTCAGAGAGAAGAGATGAGCCAAGACGGGGCCTGGTGTGGCGGGTTTCCCCCAGGGCTGTCAGAGAGAGCAAGTGGGGGTTTGGTAGGAGAAGACTCCAATGCCAGAGAGAGACTAGAAACTCGCTGTGTTTGGCTGCCCGTGCAGGGTCCCCACACTGTCCGGAGAACCCGGTGCTGCATCTATTAGCTGCCACGGCTCTGCCCTCCCGGGCTGGACCGGGCTGGGGGAGGCAGCTCCTCTCAGGTGGGGGTCACAGACTGCAGAGGCCGCACGGAGCAGTCAAGAGGGTCAGGAGGAGCAAGGGCTTTGTGGGGGGAGCGAGGGCAGGCTGGGGAAGTAAGGGGCCCCAGTGCATCTGCGTTCACACAGCAATCTCAGGGTCAGGGCCACCCAGCTTACCCCTCCTAGTCCCCCAGAACCAAAGTCCTGGGTGCCGCCGACCCCCTGTGGGGAGTGGTCTGAGAGCTTGCGTTGGGTCAAGAGTGGCTCAGATGTCTTTCTGGTTGTCCACATGCATCTCAGGACAGAGAGTGCCCCTGTGGACGGGGACTCTCAGCGCTGCCAAACGTCTCAGAGGGCCCTCTGGTGCGGAGCCAGTCTGCAGCGGGGCGGGGGGTGGGCGCTAAAGATGAGGGCAGTCTGAGAGGCCACAAGGCCTTCTGGGCGGGTGGGGTGGCCCACTCCGTGCATCCGCCCACCTGTGGCCCTGCCACCCTCTTCCTCCCCTTCCAGAGGAGCCCCTACTCTTCTCCTGTTACACCTGCAGGCTCAGACTCTCAACTTCCAGCCCCACCTGCTGCAAAGACAACCCAGCCTGCCTTCCAACCTCTTCCCTCTGCTCCCGGCACTCAAGTCCACCTCCGCCTGGCTGTCTCCCCAACCCTTCTGGCTGATTTCTGAATCTGAAATGTTGTGCACGGCCCTCCCACCCCCTGAGGCACCTCTCCCCTCTCCCTGGACACCCCTCCTTTGAGGTCTGTGCCTCTTCACATGGCCCTGCCCCACTCCCTGGGTCCCCCTGCTTGGCCCTCTGTCCCTCCAGGTCTGCATCCCAGGGGATGCAGAAGCATCTTCTATGGCATCACATAGTCAGCACCACATCACTACCTTCTGCATAGCTCCTCAGCATCCAGGCAGGACTCTGTGCCCAGCCGATTCCCCGCACACACGACAATAATGTCAAGTGAATCATCCCAAGGAGTCTTCAATGTCAGGACTCCACAGAGAGGTCCTGTAGTCTGAGGGTGCATACCCAAAGGCATACTCCAAAGGCAGCAGCAGTTAAAGATGGTCAGTCATGCCCTCTCCGGGCCAAAGCAGGCGACATGACGTCAGATCATTCCAGCCAGGATCGGAGGAAGGAAGAGTCCGACTGTCCCCAGGAAGCAAACAAGGATAAACAACCAGAGGAATATCCTGTCGATGACCATGGCCACGTACCTCCAGTCTTCCTTCACCTGCAGGGGGAGATGGGTGCATGGTGACCAAGGCCTTGGGAAAGGGGAAGGGTCCCGCCCGTGCACAGTCCCTAAGGATGGCCCTGGGGGCAGCGGCAACCCCACTGAGACCTTGGGAAGCTAAGATGGGGTGGGGGGAATGGTTGTCTCTGGACTCAAACAACTCTGTCCTAGTGATTCCCATCCTATCCCACCCATGGCACCCCTATCCACAGGCTCTCACCAGGTAAGAGAGGCAAGAGGGATACAGAAGGTTCTAGAACCACCCAGAGGCATGGACCCTCCCAGGAGGCCTGTGGTGATTTAAACACAACACCCCAGAAGTTACAAAATGGTGAAGACTTTGCTGCTTCCACATTGCCCCCCCAGCCACTCACTGCAGGAGATGGAGAGGGGAGGGAGGGGAGGGCAGGTGTGGCCCAGGGGAGGTGGGGTGAGTGCGTTACAGGGAGTGGGGTTGGGGGCTTTGTGGAGTTAGGGCTCACAGCCCAGGCAAGAGGGTCTGGATTCCTAGCTGCTCCAGGATTGGATAATAATTAATTTTTCTTATCTACTCAACAAGGCCAGCCAGTAACAGCCTCCTGGCCTTTCATCCTCCCCTGGGTTGATAAGGATTCTGTGATCCTGGGCAGTGGCCTGCTCACCTACTAATGCGGGACAGGGCAGGGGTCGGGAGGGGAGTTCCCCTGGTCCAGCCACGCTTCCCGGGGGGTTGTGAGTGAACAGTGAAGCTCACAAAACGCCCAGAGCCCTCGGCCAAGGACCAGGAGGAGGGGAGCATCAGGACCAAGGGGGAGGGTGATTTGTCTGGTCTCTCCCAGTGAGACTCCCTCCATCCCCCTCTGCACCTCCCCTCCCCTCGCCCATCAGCAATGATGAGAAATGCCTGTGTGAGCACTCGGTGTCTGAGACCCCTCCCTCTCTGTCCTGCCGTCTCCCAGTCCGGCTGAGCTGGGGCGTTCTCAAGCGCTATTCTGCGACTTGCCAACAAGAGCTGCCAGCTAGACATTCTCCGTCACGTCTTATTCCAGACTCCCAGGGACGCGACTAAGGGAGATGGGTCCTCAGGAAGGAGACTGGGTTGGCCCAAGCTAACACCCTGCGGGGAGATGTTTCTCTAAGAGGCCGGTAGAGTCTCCCAGGGGAGGGGCGCCTCACCCAGACCCCACTCACTGAAGAGTCAGCATCCTCCGACCGCAGGTGATCTGCAATATAGTGGACGCCCTCCAGTGCCTTCTGGATGCTTGGTGACAGCAGGAGCCCACCTTCCGGCAACTGGGCCTCTGCCTTAGGACCTGAGGCCCCTGGGTGCAGTCCGCCATGGCTGTAGGGGATGCCCGTGGAGGGGGACGGATGACCCGCATACACCCATCGGTCTTCCTCCTCCTCCTCCCTCTCCTCCGCGTCCACGTTGGTCTCCAGCCAGTGGTAGGAGGGGCAGAGCTTCAGATCCGGGGGGTCGTGGAGCTCCAAGGGTGGCAGGGGCCGGCTCATCAGAAGCCACCGGGGCACGCAGCCCAGAAAGGCCACCCGCACCCAGTGGGGCATGCTGTGCGTGCTGGGGGAGCGGTGGTGGACGTTGAGGACGAAGACGGTGATGACGATGGAGAGGGTGACGAAGATCATGGTGAAGAGCAGGTACTCGCCGATGAGTGGGATGACCAGCGAGGTGGACGGGATGATCTCGGTGATGAGCAGCAGGAAGACGGTGAGCGAGAGCAGCACGGAGATGCAGAGCGTGATCTTCTCGCCGCAGTCGGAGGGCAGGTAGAAGACGAGCACGGTGAGGCAGGAGATGAGCAGGCAGGGGATGATGAGGTTGATGGTGTAGAAGAGCGGCAGGCGGCGGATGACGAAGTAGTAGGTCACGTCTGGGTAGACCTCTGCACAGCAGTCGTACTTCTTGCTGTTGTAGGTGCCAGTGGCATTGACGATGGCCCACTCGCCGCTCTCCCAGTAGTCCTTTAGGTCCACCATCTGCTCCATCTGCACCAGGTCGATCTTGGCCTTGTCGTACGACCAGGAGCCGAACTTCATCTTGCAGTTCTGCTGGTCGAAGGGGAAGAAGGTGACGTCGATGCTGCAGGAGCTCTTGTAGATGGCGGGCGGCACCCAGTGCACGGTGCCCGAGGAGAAGACGTGGGCCTTGGTCATGTGGGTCACCACGAACTCCCCATCGGCACTGCGGAGAGGGGAGGAGAGGAGCTGGGGGGCCCTGCACACCTCAGCCACCCACGCCAGGCTGCACCAGATAACCAGCCGCAGGGGGACCCCAATAACACAGCCAGACTTGGCCAAGTCGTTGGGATTTGTGCAAGGCTCCCCAGCACACAGCCGTTTATAGCTACCTGGGTTGTCTTTTAAACACCATCGTTTTTTGTAACAAGAGTAGGACTTTTGAAGAATATAGGAAAGTACCAAGAATTTTAAAAAAAACCACCCGCTATTACCATTTGGAGGTTATATACATAGCATGCATATTTGATTGTCATCTAGACAACAGGGTAGCACTTGTACATATTTATGATCGTGGGGTACATCTGTAGTTTGAAGGCCTGTTTGTATTCATTTAATATTTCAGTGTGACTGTTTATGAGCACATGCTCTCGCCCCGGCAGATGGTGAGTAAGCCCCTCAGCTGGGGATATTTTCCACCTGAGATTTGGGTTCTCTGCTCACAAGAGACCTAACACCTTTGCTGGGGAAGGAAGACGCCATCCAGTTAGCAGGCATTTCTGAGCCAGCCGCGGTGACTAGGGCCAGGAGCTATGGGAGGACCGGATGGAAGACCCACGCCTGCTCTTAACTCCGAGGAAATGGGAAGCAGCCCCGAACACCTACAACGCAAGGGAGGCCGTCCGGCAAATGCCTTATGAGGACGGCCCAAGTGAGCCCCAGAAACTCTGGGGAAGGATGCCCTTCCAGCCAGCAGGGTCACCATGCAAGTTGCCACTTTAGCAAAGCCTCGACAGGTGACAGGATTTTGGTGGAGAGTGGACCAGCAGAGCGTCTGCGGAACAAAGAACAGAGGAGGGAAAGAACAGAACACACAGGATGTGCTTGGGCTGAGGGAGCTGCTGGACCCGAGTCGGAGGCGGGGCGTGAGTAGGGGTGGTGGGAGATGAGGCCAGCAGCGTCGTGGGGCTAGGCATCTAAGGGTCCAGAAGGGCGCTGGGGACACTGGAATAGCGGTGACCTATCAGGCTGGGCTTCCTGGGAGCCTGAGTTCCTGATTACCCCGAGAGGTGGCGCTGTGAGCTCTTAGCCCTAACCATCCCTTCCGCTCCAGTTCCCACGGTCAACTAAAGGCAGGAGAACCAGAAGAATAAACAGGAAGAGAGACTTCTTTTCCTTCGAGTAGTTCCAGGCTAGAGATATAGGCAAGTTGGAAACCAGAACTTTGAAAGAGTTACAAACATATCAGGGCAAACGTTTGAAAAAAAAAATTTTAAGGCATTTTTGTCATCACACACCATCACCACTAGATGGCAACCTGCGCCCCACTTTGAGAAGGAAAGATGGAACATGCCCGGTCTTACCCCGAAGCTGTGTCTGGGTGGAGGTGAGACCCTTCTTTAAGTGTCTGCAATAATTTAGTTTGAATTTCGTGTTATCAAAAGAATTTCCTGTTATAATCAAGTAACACTGGCTGGAGCCCCATTGGTAATCCTAAAACTCCAGGTCCCATGTGATGCTAGGACTTTGCTCCTGCCCTCTGCCAGGTGCACAAGAAGCAGAAAAAAGAGGGATTCTAGGTGCAGATAGGGCGTGAGGGGCCCATGAGTCCAGTGGCAGTATTAGACCCTGCAGGTTATCCATGCTGGATGTGGGTTTACAGAGATGGCTCAGATGAAAGGGCTTTGGGTCTGACCGGGACCTGGCAGTTGTAAAGGGATCATTGTCATCCTCCTCTGACCTTATCTGGAGACTTCAAACTCCAGAAGTGGGTCTGTTTCCCTTTATTTTATTGTTGAAAAATAGCTTTTCCAAATTTGGGTCAAATGAATTAGGAAATGCCGAGCTAAAGGGGGTTCTTGTCTGTACAACTTCTAACAACATTTAAAATGTTATTGTGTCCTGACATCTTTCAAAGGACTCAGGGCTGGAGGGGGAGAAGGGGGTTCAATGATATACAATGTTACCCAAAATTATTTGACCATGGACCCAGTTTTCATGCCTGTTCATATCTCCAGGAATGAGTGCTCCTTAGAGCCCCACTGTAGAAAGCATTTTTAGACAAACAACATGCCAAACGTCTTTTAATTTTACCTTCTTGACTTCTAAACGAATACTTGCGTAATACCACACATAAATGAAAGTATAGATCTTTATATCTTCTATCAAAAAAAAGAAAAAAAGAAAAAAACCTTGGTCCTCTGGGCTCTCTTTGGACTCTCCTGCCTTTTATAAGCTTCTAGTCATTATGTTCAAAGACTAGTCCTTTTTGGTCTTGAATACAAAGCAACTATAAATAATGTTTCTAAAAATACCCATACCAAGTGAGTTTGCTAGGTTCAAAGGTGTTACCCCGAGATGCTGCTTACCTGTTCCAATCATAGTGCGATCCTGCAAAACTCCAACCTTTAAGCACTGTTTTCAAAGCCTGCACCATCCACGTTTTTCAAATAATACTCAGTGATGGCAAATCTGTGTCCACTAGCACAGCGCAGGCAATGGTATTTAGTAGGTGCTCAATAAATTTTGGTGTGTGAGCGAGAGAACAAAATGAAAGAAATAAAGGAATCGAAAGAAAAGACACGAGGGGGCGCACCTCCCAAGTCCAACTCAGCCCTGCCTCAGGTTACCGGCCCCCCTGCAAGGAACCTCCCCCATCTCCCCACCACCCAGGGGTCCCTGGGAGTCCCCAGGACCCCAGCCGCTTCCTACTTGTTGTAGAGGACAATGTCGGGGATCCAGATCATCTCCGAAGGGACCCGTAGGGACGTGATGTTGTCGAAATCGGCTGGGTTCCAGCGCAACTTGTAGTCGCTCCACTCCTGTGCGTGGGGAGGGGAGTCACGTCTCTGGCCCTGCTGGGGGAGGGGGCTCGCGGGGCAAACCTAGGGCAGCCTGGGGACGGCCAGAAGCCTGATTCCGGAGCACCCACGGGGTAGAAAGGGCTGCGATGCCCGGCAAGGGCCCTGAGCTGGGAATGCGGAGTCCAGTCTAAGATAACCAAGCTCCCAACTTGCCCCAACTCCAAGCCCCGGGCGCACCTGGACGATGCCTCACCCTCGTCCTGCCTCTGCTCTGCCCCTTCCAGCTGGATGGCCCCGCCCAGCCGCCTCGCTCGTTTGTAGTAAGAACATTTTTCAGCGCATCACAATGTTTTTTCATACCCTCTAGCTAGGAAGGCCCTCAAAAGCAGAGCCGGACAGGGAGTGCAGAGTAGGTAAAAGTATTTTCCCATCTAATAGATAAGGAAACTGAGGACCAGAGAGGTTAAAAACAAGCGCCAGTTACACAGCTGAGAAAGGGGGAATCAACCAGCGACTTTCCAACTAGGAGCCCTGCTTCCACCAGCAGGTCCAAGTGAATCTTTCTTCCCACAAACCAGGTTAGTAATACTCACTCTCTGAAGTTTTCCTCTCTGACGTTATGACAGGGTGACTGCATGTGGATTTGCGTGTTTATTTATTTAACGCCTCTGTAAGTTCCGTGGAGTCAAGGATCACATCCGTTTCACTCCACATCCCTAGCACCCAGCCCCTGGTAAAGGCTCAAGAGATGTGTCTGAGCAGTGAAGGGAACGGCTCCTCCCTCCAAGCTTGTGTGGTCCCATTTCAGGGAGGGTTTCCCGTGTCCCCTCTGGACTTAAAAAGAAAAACTACCCCCAACAGATGATGACTAGTGTTGACACACAAAGCTGTCTTTTGCCCCACAGGAGCTTATAATAATTATATAAAAATTATTATTATTAATTATAACAGCCACTACCATTTATAAAGTCCACTTTGTTGCAAGCCCTTTAGATCATTCTTCCTAATCTCCACAACAATCCTACGAGTTAGGGTGCAGAAAGAGAGGCTCAGAAGGTACATTGTCAATAAGTCGCAATACTGGGGCTTGAACCCAAGCCTCCCTGCCTCCAAAATTGCTCTAATTCCAGAGGCCGTCTTGTGGTTGTGCATTTGCACTAAAATAGTGCAGTAATGCACCCTTGAAAAAGCACCTTGCGTGGTGCCTTTTCCCCTCTAAGGAAACACAAATACATCAGCCAGGGTAGGGATCCAGGAAGGTGAAACAGGAGCGTTTGCAGGAAAAGCACTGGTCCAGCTCAATTATTTCCAAATTTCAAGCACTCAAGCCCCAGCTAGATAATTTTTGCCAATAAATGTGCATCGCATATATTAACATTTTAGTATTTTCCTTTAAATTGATTCACTATATTTAAACTGAAATAAGATTTTGAATTTTATATCACTGAAATAACCGGAAAACCCACAGCATTTGAAAACATCCACTAAAATATAAATTTATGACTATCACGAAAAGGTTTGGGAGCCAACTAGAATCATATCATGAAACGGCCACTGATATTGACACCACACTTGAGAAAATGCTGGCCCGGCGGTGGTACTGACAGCTTGCCTGTAGGGGAGGGCTTAGGAGCCAGATTGCAAAATCAGAAAAATTTAAATGTTTGTGAAATTGTCAGGACAATCGACTAATTTCTCAGGATACTGATGAACAATTTTGAAAGCGATTTGTCTTCATAGATGTATCCTCTTCCCCCATCCATTGTCTGTCAAGTTTTCAGGTTCAACCAACATTTGGGAGCATCTACACCAAGCTGGGTTATATTGACAATCAATTGTATTACCCTGTTTTACAGATGAGAAAGGTGAGGCTCTGAGATTAACGTGCACGTTATCACAGGCTAGTCAGAGGTGGTGCTGGTTGGCATGACTCCTTCTCCAGTACCCCTCCCTCTCCTCCCTACTTCAGTCCCTGAAGCTAGGGTAACTGGCCCATGGGGACAGTTGTGGCAACGCGGGTTCTAGATCTGACCCTGCTGAGGCTTCCCAGGTCCCTTCATAGCTCTGTGCCTCATCTGTAACGATGAACCTCGTGACCTCCACGGCTCCAAGGTAAAGGGCATCAGAGAGGTCTGCTCCATGCCTTCCATCTTAGCATCCAGTGATAAAAACTGAATGGCCGGCACACTGCCCGACAACATCTACAGACTGTGGGGGCAGGATACACACCTAGACACCGCCAGAGAGTAAGGCATTCATTCAAAAGACTCAAAATAGAAATGTCCATGAAAATTCTGATGGTTGTGGTTTTCTGAGCACCAGCCTCTGCAATAGGGGAGGGTTAGGTTGCCAGTGGGGTGCGGAGAGAAAGCAACAGGAGAGGTGTGAGCAGAGGGCTAGGTCCTCTTCTCATCTTCCCTGCGGTCTCCACTTCAAGGTCTGGGGAAGGGGCTGCGCTGAGAGTGAGGGGCTGAAGCGGGGAGAATAAAGCCTGTGCCCCCCAGTTCTGCCCCTGAGCATAGCACGTCAAAGACAGCCACACATCTATCGCCAGGATTGATACTGGGCCAGTCTCTGGGCCTTAAGAGACAGCAACTTCATTTCCTGTCTCTTGGGACCTTTGCTCTGCGGTCCATGGGCCACCAGATGAGGAGTCCAACTCTCCTGCTGGAGAGAATACTTGGAGAGACCCTGAGAGTGCCTGGAGAAGGAGAAGGGTCCAGCTGGGCCTGGCTTCCAGAACCTTCCAGAACCTCCCAGAGCCTTCCAGACATCTCTGCTGAGGGATGGGACATGTGAGTGAAAACATCTTAGACACTCCAGAGCAGATCAGTCCAGCCAAATGCCACCAAGTAACCCCAGAAGTCCCCACGCCAAGCAGAAGAAACCACTAAAACTCCTGGCCATAAAACCTCGAGATATAATAAACTGTTACTTTAAGCCAGTGAGTTTTGGGGTGGTTTGTTAGGCAGTGTAGACACAGAACAGAGAAGGAGCCTGGGGTTCTGAGTGGGGTACAGCTGGGTTCTCTAGCCAAGCTGCACTCTGCTTCTGCTGTCCTCAGCTGTAAAATAGGCAGAATTGGCTTTCCCTTGGTTTTTGGTGATGACTCAGGGACCTGATAAGCAAACAATAGCAAGGATGTAGGAAATGCCCAGTCCCAGAAAGGGGGCCACGTGGTTCTTGTAGGTGACATTCTTAGGCACTGGACACGGAGCCTGGCCACCAGAGCACAGTGCCTCGCGAGAAGCAGTCTGCCGTCAGTGGGCTTTGGGAACATCCTGAGCGGCAACTCTTAGGGAAAAGAAGAATTCAGAAAAGTGCTGCTAGTGGAATGGTCCATGGGGTCTGAGGTCTGTGGGTTCCCACCCCACTCCTGCCCCCCAACCCCGGCCCCGGGGAGGGACCCTCACCTGCTTTAGCCAGACGTTGGTGGTCATCATCTGGTTCTTCTCATCCTGGCCCGGAGCGGGAAAGGGAGAGACCGGAGTGACCAACCAGCCCCAGAAAACAGGGCAGAGTGGGAGGCGCCGGTTCAGTGCCTCCCCACCCACCACCGTCACTCACCAGAGAACCTCTTGAGTGACACTCCAAGCCCAGCCCACCTGCCATCTGTCCTGACACCGCCACCCTCACCCAGGTTCAGGACCACACAGGCCACTGGGCGCTCTGGGCTTGCTGCAGGTGGAACAAGCCGGGCGTCTAGAAAACCCACTGCGCTGCTGCCAGTCAGCGCGCTCCCAGGAGGGGCCTCGGGGCTGAGAGCCGGAGGGAGGGAGGGAGACGGAGCACCCCAGGGGCTGGAGGGCTGGAGGGAGGAGGGGCGGACAGAGGAGCCGGGAAAGGGGCGGTGTCTGGGGCAGACCCCAAGGGGGCAAAGGATGGTGGGACGGGCGCACCACATCGATCAGCTGGGCGATGGACAGTCCGAAGTGCACGATCACCACATCCGAGGTGCTGGGCACGGGCCGTGCCCAGCGGTTGTAGTCCCTAAAGAGGTGTTTGAAGAGGCGGTCCTCGGCTTGTGTGTGAGGAGCTCGCTGAGCGGATGCTGTGGGGCGGGAGGGGAGAGAGGAGTCTCCAGGAGTCTGCGGTGGTGGGCGCTTGGCTTCCTCTGGCACCCAATCAGATCCACTCAACCTCCCTGAGCCTCAGTTTCCTCATCTGCAAAATGGGTACACTAATCCAGAACCTATGTCAAAACACTGTCCATTAGAGCTTACAAAGCAACCAGCACATGGTTGGAGCTCAAGAAATGCCAGTTACTCTGTGACTAACTTATAAGGGGTGAAAACAAGTGCTGAGAGGGGTGCGGAGCGAGGGGGAAGAAGTCAGACCTGGGACGAGATTCAGTCTGGAGCTGGGGAGCTCCGTGAAGACAGCAATATGGGGGAGTCACCCGGTCGTGTGGGGGCCAGCTGCAGGGAGAGGGGCTTCACATGTCACCGTGAACTTGGCCCCCGGAACTTTTACTCCCAGCCACTTGTAATGCACCAGTAATGCTAACCATGAAATTCTCTGCCATTTGGAGAATCTCCCCTATTTTTTCAAACTACTAGCATTTGCCCGTTCTCATCAGCTAGGGAAAATATTTCCAAATTGTCTGGTGGAATCATCCATGTCTGTTTTCACCATGTCCTGCCAACAGCTTCACCTCTTTAGGGTTCTGCTGCCTGAGCAAGTCGAGAACTTCTGCTCTAAAATTCAGAAAAGCACGTGGATACTGCGGCTGCCAGGTGTTGAGTGCTGACTGTATCCCAGGTGCTAGTCACAAACTCCCATTCCACGTAACCCGCACAGTAGCCCTGGGAGGGTCTCAGTTGGCATTTTGCAGACGAGGAACGCTGAAGCCCAGGGAGGTTCAGAGCTCGAGCGCCCCCCCACCGTCTCGCGGTGGAACAGCTGCATCCCCTGCGGCTCCAGGGTCGGGGTCGCCGGCTAGCCCACCCACAGGAGTTTCCTCCGCGAGGCACGTGCGCTCACAAGTGTGACAGCTTGTCCTAGTGATCACCCCAGCTCACCTGCCAGGATCAGAAGGAGCCACCACAGCCCGAGCTTTGTCGTGGACGGGAGTGCAGGGCAGGAGGGACCCATGGCTTCGGAGGAGGGGTCTGGCTGCAGCTGGAGATCAGGAGGGCAGGCTGGGGCTTGGCTGCGGGTTGAACCTCGGACCGCTTTTCCAGCAGGGCCTCGGGAAGCTGGCACCGCGGAGCCCCCGTGGGAGTCCACTCTGCTCCCTGTCACAGCTGAACCTGAGCGAGCCCAGGAAAGGATTCTTAGGGTGGTGCATCCTTGACACAAGAGCACCGTGGTCCTCACACTTCGCAGGGGTGTGCAAAGTCAGCAAACAGGTGTCCCAGGAGCTGAGGACTCCTTGGGCTCTCTCTGGCTGAACTGAGGAACCAGCAGTTTCCTCTTTCTTCAGATTCAAACAGCTATTCCACCCTAAGATAAACTCTGACCCACTGGACAGAGGTGGGCACAGGATGAGACTGAAGCCCCCATTGCTTTGGCCTCAGTGACTCATCCGTAAAATGGGGATAAACGTACCAAAAAGGGTGTCAATAAAAGAAGATGGTACTATCCATGACAGCCAAAAGGTAGAAGCATCCAAATGCCAATCAGCTGATGAACAAACAAACAAAAATCAGTGTGGCCCACAATGGAATAGTATACAGTCATGAAAAGGAATGCAGTGCTGTTGCCTGCTACAGTATGGATGAACCTCAGAAAATTACGCAAAGTGGAAGATGCCAGACACAAAAAACTATGCATTATATGATCCTACATATATGAAATATCTGCAGCAGGTAAACCTTTGGAGACAGAAAGCAGATTAGTGATTTGGGGGCACTGTGGGGAAGGGAAAAGTGGGAGTGATGGCTAACGGTACAGGTTTCTTTTGGAGTGATGAAAACACTCTGCAATAAGATTGTGGTGATGGTTGCACAACTCCAAAGATACTAAACTGTACAGTTTAAAAGAGTGAATTTTCTGGTATGTGAATTCAATCTCAAAAAAGCTTTTAAAAAAATAAGCACCTTCTGGATTAACCAGAAACAGCCAACTCTGTTTAGATTGTGATGATGATATATAGCTGATTCAATAAATGGTTCTAGTGATGAGAAGGACACAGATGTCAAGATGAGACAGAAGTCCTGAGTGTTTTGTAAACAGGGGAGGGTTGGGAAAGAGCTGTATTTTTAAGCTAATGTGTTAATATATATAGTGTGTGGTTTAAACATGTGTCACTAGAATAATATAGTGAATGTCATGCTAGGAAGTTTACACACTCACACTGGCTGTTTGGGGTTTTTTTTATACAATCCTCCTCCTTTTTGGGAGAATGAGGTTGGCTTGCGTCCTACTCTGCCGTCACATAGGCGTGAAGACTCACTGCTTTGTGTTCCGTTAGCTGTGAGGAAACAGGTCGGCAAGTACAGGGAGAGAGGAGGCCAGGGTCCTCTGATGGTAAGTCCTGGGAGCTCTGCCTAAGAACAGTTTGCATTTTGTGTAGTTTGAAGGTTTACAAGACACTTTCACAACATCGGCCTCACTTGGGCTCGCCATCATCCCTAGGAGGGTTCGGGGAAGGAATGTTATCATCCATTTTACATAAATTTAAAAATACCCATGTTCAGAAAAGTTGACTGAATTGACCAAGGCCACGGAGTTAAAAGGTGATGAAGCTGAGATTCAAGCTCACATCTTCAGCTTCTGAACTATAATGTGTTAAAAAGTGCTACCCAGTGGCACCAACTAGAAGTATAATTTTGTGTGAGCAACTTTGCCAGTACTTGCGTGTGTTTTATAGACCTTTGTCCTGCGACTGTCATTGTCCAGCCCTTGTTAGAACTGAGATCTGTGGCAGACAGGTGATGACAAGGTACAGGTTCACTTGGATCCAAGGTTCTGGGAGGTTCCCCTGTGTGCAGTTTTACTCCCTCCTCCTTCCAACCTCTATCATGGCCACAAATCCCAAGGCTATAATCTATTTCACCTTTCAGCCAAGGGCACTAAATGAAAGAATGATTTTTTTCCACATTAGTGAGAAGAAACAGAGTGCTGAACTTTATATAAAGATCCAACCAGAGACATCCTGGGCCTTCTGGAAGAATGTGCAAATGAGATTCAGTCGACTCCAGCAGACATACTCCTGCAAGATGCCTCAAATGTGCATCCTTTGTAATTAACCCACTATGATAATTTTATTAATTTGTCACCGGAAGCCAAAGGAGAAATCGTTCCAGGTAATTGACAGTAATTGGAGTAACCTTCTACCTCTCGTTAGGTATTAAAAGAGAAAGAGCCCCAGACCCTTTGATCCCCTAAGTGGCTGGAATGGCAGTTTGGAGGGTGAGGGTGAGTGGCTACAGGGTGATGTCCCTCCCTGTTTGTAAAGTGGGCCTGGGAAAATGGGGTGCACAGAGAAACCTATACAAAAAAATGTTGCTTATATAAAAGGCTCAGACACCAATATCCTCACTGAGCTTGGATCACTGCTGAGGTACCAGGGTGTCTAGACCATCCCACACGCCACATCCCAGCTCACTACAGCCTCTCTTGCCCACGTCCTGAATCCCGGTTCCACTGAAGTCAAGGTGATTTGGACTTGCTTCCTTGTCCGTCTTCTTACTGCAGCTGGTTTTCAGCTTCTCACCCCCTGTTCTATTCTTTTCATAAGCCCCACCTTCTCCATAAAACCTGCTTTGATCTCACCCCACCCCTCTCCACCATCCAGCACAACCTTAAACATGGGAGTCCCTGCTCTCCCATAACTGTCAGTACCCCAAAGAAAGCCCCTCGATTAGAGGAAATGATACTGTCTCTTCTTCCAAATCATTTCATCAAAAGTGCTTAGGGGAGAAGGAATCTATATCTAGCTTTTATATCTGATCTGCTCAATAAATTGATTAATTGCAGAAGCTTAACATCTCAAGGTTGGGTGAAATCTTAAAGGTCATCTGGATTAACACACCAGCTAAGGCAGGAATTCTCTCCACAAATCCCAGCCCCAGAAAAACCCCAGCAATAAAAAACTTGCCGCCTTTCAAGTCTGTGAATACCACTGATATCTATTAGTCTTTGTTGAAGCCTATAGAATATTTACCAAGTGATAAATTAATGACAAAAGAGGAATAATAGTAATAAAAGCATAAAAGCAGATTCAATCAAGTAAAGCTGATCATGCCTGAGACGGAACTACCCTCACCACTGGGAAGGGGGTGACTGTCACTGGGCTCTGAACAGCCCCAGCAGGAACAACCAAAAGACTAAATGTTTCTAGAAGCAGGTAACTCCCAGCATTCTGACATACCCACCTCCTAAGTACCCAATAATTGGCTAATCTTCCAATCCCTTTGACCCACCCTCCCAATGTTCCCACACCCACAAGGTCCCCAAACAAGCCTTGCGGAGCATCTTTCTTACCTGTGGCCACAGAAGACAAGCCATTCAAAGAATGCAGAACCAGCCCAGCTTGGCGGTCCTGGTCAGCTGACAAAAGTCTCCCCCAAACAGAAGGGCAGGGGCAGAGCACAGCTGGGTGACTTCATTTCCTGGTCAGATGCTGGGACAGGACATGTCTTGGCAGAGGAGGGAGACCTGACTCTCAGGTTGCTTCCTGAGGGGAGTGGGGGGTGGCTGGACAAGTTCTGAGGACAGGCTGATTTGCCTGGGTGTCATGGAGAGCCTGGGGCAGAGGCTTCTGCGGGTTAGAGCCAAGCGGGTCCACAGGGGGTACCACCGGTTTGGCAGGCATGCAGACTCATGCTCATATTCCCTCTCTCTGTCTCTCTCTCTCTCTCACACACACACACACACACACACACCCTCTCTGGAGGGAGGAGGAGGAGCTTGTGACAGTTCAGTCCGTGTCCATTGGGAACAGACAGCGGATTTGCTTTCCCTCTGTCCAGTTACAAGGATGCTCCGTTCTTTGCTCTGAAGGACCTGGTGCTCAATCACTGCCTGGGCCCCCCAATCTCACCCATAGATGGGGAATCTCCTGGGTCCTGGGTTTGTCTGTCCACAGAACAGTACAGTTTTCGGTAAAATAGGACTGAGGACAGAGCTGCCAGTCAGCAGCCTGCGGTCCTCTCCTTCCCCTCCTCCCCTGGAGAAGACCCTCCCCCACCGCGGCCTCCTGCAGGACCCTGGGATCACTCACACTGCCACCTGGTTTGGCCTTAGCTGACCTGTCTCCTCCTCAGCCTCCTTGCTGGGAACCTTGCCTTCAGGTTTTGGGACAAGCAAGGTCACCTTCTTTCAAACCATAAACTGACCCCTTGCCTCCTTGTCACCACAGGAGTCCTGTTCCTCCTGCTGTGCACAGTGAAGCTTGGGTCCTCATCTTTCCAATATCCCCAGGCTTTCTCATATCTTCCTCTCCCTTTCTGTGTCCCCTCCCCTCTGCCCACAAGTAAGCTCATCCTCCATCCTAAAAGCACTATTCGGGGTCTGCTACTTGCTGCCTCATGTCCCATATATTGGTAAAAGCAAAGGACTCGGGACATAACCGCCAGGGTTAACTTGTGGCTCTGCTCCTTCAAAGCTGGGTGGGTTTGGGTCGGCCTCCAGGGCTTCCTGTGCCTCAGTCTCCTCCTGTGTGAAGGAGGATGTGAATGCTCTGAGGTTCCACTTCAGAAGCTCGTAATGAGGAGTTAAATCAGTCAGTGCAAATGAAGGGCTTAGAAAAGTGAAGTACGTGATACATATGTATATGTGTGTTAATGTATCTGATATAAACGTGATGTATGTAACCATGGTGTGTATGTGTTGTACGGATTTACACATGGGTATGTGATGGCCAGTATTATCTTTTGAGAAAATTAAAGCACATAAAATACACAAAAATTGTTAACCCCTCATACTCCCACTATCCATAACTAACTAATGTGAATATTTCACCACATGTCCTTCCATATTGATATATGTGTATATCTCTGTGTGTGTGTAAAGTTACATGTATTACATGCATACATTCTCCAGAGAGAAAGAAAGGAAGGAAGGAAGGAGGGAGGGAGGTGGGGAGGGAGGGAGAAAATAATCATAAGGTGTATCAGTTAGTGTTTTGGTTCAAGCAATAAAAATGACTGCTCAATTTAAGAAGCAAACAACTTTATTAAAGGCGATGGGAAATATACAAGTGCGCTTACAAAGCTGGAGAACAGCCTCCGGGCACAGGTGAGAGCGAGGGGAACACCAGCCGGCTGAGAGCCAGAGTCACAAGCCATTCCCCACACGGAGGGCCCTGCGGCTGCAGAACTGGATGCCACACCTAGCACAGTCTGTCACTGGTCCTGCTGTCACTACTGTCCCTGGAAACCAGCCACTCCTGCTGCTGCCAGAATTAATTCTTCTCTATCCTTGCTTCTTTGTGTCACGAGCTCCCAATACGAAGGTCAGTATAAACGCGCCTGATTAATCATGTGCTCATGAACAGGATGCGTGCAAGGCTGAGGAAGCAGGAATCTGGGGTTTCGAGCTTCTGTGGGGATGGTGGGCTCTGCCACCTTCAAGGTGGGAACAGTCCCAGAATGTCTGAAAGGAGTTTAAGGGCTGGGCAGCTCCCCAAATCTAGCTCTTGGCCTCCTACCACCAGTGCACACCCAGCTCTCCAAGATTCCACTTTGGAAAAAATGGTTACACCCAGTTGTTCTAAAATGTGTACATGGAATTTACTGAATCAGGTATGGCAAGGTGTTCAGACACGGGAATGAGAAAGAAATCTATTCTCACAGGTCTCTGGAAACAGGAGTCATGGCATGCCATGGAGGGCCACACGGGGAGGCCCCGGGGCCAGGCAGGCAGCCAGAAGCACGGAGGAGAGAGCGATGACCAGAGCATTTATTGGCATTTCTGTAGGGAAAGCAAGGCAGGACAGGGTAGGCAGCCTAGGACTGGATAGGTGAATAATTTTGGTGGGCTGTGGGTAGAGGGGTGGTCTCTGGTTGTTCAGTACCTGGCCCTGGGGTGATTTAGTGCACTGGGGATATTGGCTTGGTGTGTGAGAGAGAAAGGAGGTGTTTGCAGGTGTTGACTCAGGATTAGCTGGAGGGCTTGTAATGTGACGTTTGTACACCCATGAACGCTGGGACACTGGGCAGATGGAAACAACTTTGGCCATTAGTTTGGCCCTGTGAGTAATGGATGCCAAATAGACCAAAACAGAATCTAAGAAAATATGGTTAGAACATTAACACGAAGCAATCATTCCTCCCAGAACAAAAGAGCTCATCCTAACCCCAGAGGGACATAATCCTACATCTCATCAATCACTCTGTCCAGTTCCAAGTCTAGCCTCTCAGGGCAATGCCCATTCTTTCTCTAATCCTGACACAATGCTACCTTAAAATTCTGTTTCCTAAGGTGTAAATCTTAAAGTTCATCAAAAACACACTGTAGAGTAATGGAGTGGGCAGACAATTAAATAGATTAACAAAGTAAGGAAGAGAGTGTAGGCAATCCCAGCCCTCATTGTTGTGGGAGGTCACTGGGTTAGAGCTGGTGTTTCCAGCTTTCCTGTCCACCCACTCTCCGGGAACATCCATTCTATAAGAGACAAATTGATACCTTCTCCATCATGGAAGGGGTTCAGTGCAATCAGCTCACCACCAGGTAAATAATTTGAGCCTCTGGGGGTGGGTACCCTATCTGGAGTTCAGAGTTTGTCACTGTTGCTGCAGAGTTGAGCATTTGGCAGTGACAGCAGTAGGAATCACATCAGAAACAGCACCTGTAACGGGAGTCACCCCCTGAGTTTACAATGATCCATTGATATTCGACAATACCCACGCATCTTAGGTAGAGTTTGGAGGTAATACAAGTTACCATCCCTGCAGCATCCTGGTCTTTGATGGTGGCCTAATCCTTGTGATTCCCCCAGAGACATGGTACTGATTTTATTTATTCATGTGTTACGGAGGCTTCCTCCTGGTCATTCCTCGCAAGACAGATGGTGATGTGTCACATAATGAGAAGTCTCCTTAACGCAAATCCCTGCACACAAGGTCCAAACCACTTCCCACGCCCTGTAGTCAAGATGAGCATCCTCCCACATCCATGTATTTCTCAAAGCCTTGGAGAAGGGCACTGCCGTCTTTCTGGGTGTGTCTGGAAGAGGTCAGCATCTGTGTCAGCAGACTGAGTAAAGAAGACATCTCGACCAATGTAACCAGGCACCAGCCAACCCACTCAGGGCCTGGATGGAACAAAGAGGTGGAGGAAAGACGAATTCACTCTGTCTGCTTGAGCTGGGACATCCATCTTCTCTTGCCTTTGGACATCAGGTTCTTGGGCTTTTGGACTCAGACCAGGACCCACACCACCGGCTCCCATCCCAATTCTCAGGCCTTCAGACTCTGGACTCAGTGAATCAGACGAGCAGTTTCCTGGTCCTCCAGCTTGCGAACTACAGATCATTGGACTTCTCAGCTTCCATAACCACTTGAGCTGATATCTATGATAAATCGCCTCTTGTGTATGTATCTCTATATCTGTTGGTTCTGTTTCTCTGGAAAACCCTAATACACAGTCAGCTGTTCAAGCTTGTAGATGAAACTGAAGTTTCTAGAAAGCACACCTCCTTCAGTCAGCTCAACCTGACTTCAACTTTCCATCTTTGGTTTAATACCTCGAGAATCCACCTCTGTGCATGTTTATCAGATTGCGGACATAAATGAGCAGAATCTGGCAGTTTTGGGGTGCGTTTGTATCTCCTCCCAGGTCTGTCCCTGGAACCTGCCTGCTGGGATGTGTGGGGACCTGACCCTGGTTCAAGTCTAAAGGCAATGAAAGGTGATCATGGGGGTGAAGAAAGTTGGCTTACCTGATGAATGATAAATCCCTCAGATGAAGAGGGGAGAGGAGTGGTGAGATGAGTGAATAGATGAGGGACATTAAGAAGCATACCTTCCAGGCACAAAATAAATGAGTCCCAGGGATGAAATGTACAGCATGGGGAATATTGCCAATAATACGGTAATAATAAAAATGTATCGTGGCAGATGATAACTTGGCTGATCTTGATGATCATTTTGTAATGTACAGAAGTATTGAATCACTATGTTGTGTGTGTGGAATTAACATGGTGTTACAGGTCAACTATACTTCAATGAAAATTGTTCAAAAATAAACATCCTCAGGTTGCTGCAGGAATTTCAGCTAAGGCAAGAGTGAGCTCATCAGACAGAGGAAGAAAAAACATGTTTCCCTGGGAAGGGAGGCTCCCTGGCACTTGTCGTGGGGACTTGCCCAGTTCTTAAGTCTTACTTCTTTCCCATCAGTGCTTTGAATTAAACTGATATAATAATTAGGCAAATCACAGCATCAAAATTTAAGCCTAGATTCTAGCCACTGGTCAATTATTTACGTATCGCCTCTCATCTCTGAATGTGTCTCCAATACATGTTTCTTTCAGCTTTTCCCCTTTAGAGTGTGCACTGTGCTAAGCTTTCTCAGTAGAGAACACTGGAGGAACATTGCAGAGAGAAAAGTTTTTTGCAATTTCTGGCACAGGTCGGGACAAGGGTGGATCTTGTGGCCTCAGCCCTGCAGTCACTTTTCTGCAGCCTGTTTTGACATGAAAACTAAAGCCCCACGTGTCCTGCACGCATAGCTGACAGTGGCCAGGGGGCCACACAGGAGGAAGACCGCAGGAGAGAGAGTTTAGGGAAGAGAAGGCCAGATGATAAGCAAGAGGATGATGGTAGATCGAAGAGAAGAGGCCCAAGGACTGACTTTAGTGTAGGATCAGGAAAAGGATGGCGAACCAGCAGGGGACATGGCTGTTCCCGCTGCTGAGTGCGGAGGGCCACCGGCCTGCACCACCCCTGCGGGCTGGGACCCCAGCTGCTGCTGCCCTGAAACTGCCAACCAAACCCTTCTCCTCTGGTGCTGTTTGCCTCACCAGCTCCTATTGTAACATCTGGGCTGTGTGCATCTGGCCTGCTGAGCTAAGCCCTGCAGGCCTTCACCCTAGCTTCAGGGCAATGAGCTGGGAAAGACAGCACGTGGCAAATTTGGATCTATGGTCAGAGTGGCTCTTCTTTCTAAGATTCATACAGTGGACATGTCTTACAGGGGTCTTATTTCAACCATAGAACTCTCTCTCAGTCTTAGTAAAGGACTTACTATAGAATATTGACAGCTCACAGAATTTCAGGAAGACAAGGGAAACAGGTGTGGAAACCACACAACTGAGAACAATGCAGTGACAGCAAACCCTGCCAGGCACAATTTTCACAAAGCCACCGCTGTGCCACCCCACCAACCAGGTACACCCAGGACTAGACTGGAAAGATGCATCTCAGCCTCCTCCCCAAAACTAGATGCTTCTTCTCCTGCCATCACTGGAAGAAAGTTCCAGCTCACACAGCTGCTGCTTCAGAGTGCTCATTTCCATACCCAAATCTCAGGCAAGCACGTTGACTGACAGATCCCCAGTCACGTGATCAGCATTATGGGAACTTGGTGTTTATGGAGTCCTAACTTGAGAAGGTAAAGCTCGAAACGTGAGAAATACCAAAGTGGAGAGATGTTCGAAGGACGCTGTACATCTCTGAATGACAGCTGTCCCCTGTAGGACAGAATTTTCCAAATGTAGGAGGAGCTTATAGGTCTTGGCAGCCAAAACAATGACAAATAAGAAAAATGACAAGTAGCTACCATAAATATTCCCAGTCTCATTTTTCTCATTGCCCCAGAAGCTACTGGCAGCCTCCTGAATTCAGCATTCTGCTAAAAGGGAAGCTTCTTGGTGGTCCTTATTTTTTTGTTCGTTTTATTTACCAGTGACTCCCAAATGCCTAGAAAGTGCCTGGCACATAGCAGGTGCTTGATACATATTTGTTAAATCAACTGAAGAGATGCATTTGTTGCAGTAAAAAAAAAAGACAGAGCTTCAGGTGGAATGTGGGTTTAGAAAACTGCTTTAGGCAACTTTAAGCTCAATTCAAACACCTACAGCAGGAGAAGCAGCAGTGTGACCCTTTCTGTCAACCACTGGGAATGAAACAGAATTTTAAAATGGGGTTGGAAAACTAAGGTCTAGCAAAAGGGGGGAAACAGGTGGCAGTGTCAGGAAATGCAAAATGAAATTTCATATGTTCAAGCAATGAGTTCATTACAAATTTCGTGATTGACAGCAGGTGTAATTTCTGAATTTTCACTACTACATTAGCTGTGTCTTATGATTCCATGCTATCACCGAAAACATATTTTAAAAATATTGAAATTAGCAGACATAAGGGTTAGGATTTACATTTCAAAAAGATATCCCATTTCCATAGCCCAGCTGAATGAGCTCTCAGCTTCCTGTACCTTGGGTGGCAGAGAATGTAAGGGAACAGCGTCCCATGAGAAAGGACAGAGCACAGTGAAATGCACCTGAGATCTCTAATCTTCACCTGAGCAATTCACCTGGGAAGTTCTGTAACTCACAAGGTGTTATAAAATTAATCTATGAGTTTACTGCCCTGGAATAGACAAAGGTCCATATGATAGCTCTGTAATTTCCTCTTCCCCAGAGAGGGTTCTCATCTCAAACTGAAGTCTTATATTCTAAGTTTCTTTTCTTTTTTTTTTTTTTTTTCAAAAGGGAGATTTATAAAATCCAGTTCTGTCCGTGTGGCTTTCCTCTTCACTGTGCTGTATTTACAAACATATACATGTATTTCTAAATAGTACTGTACCAGCCAGGCAACAGAAATCACTCTAGTTAACTTAAATAGGAAGAGATTTAATACAGGACATTGGAAACCTACAAAATCTTTGAAAGGAAGGGGTAAGTGGGCGTGAGCCTGGGCCTTTAAGAAAGACTCCCAGAAAACACCACCACTGAAACTGTTACCTCTGCCCCAATCTGCTGGCCACCACTGGGACAGAGTTCAAAGACACAGGGCTTAGCTGGGAACCAGGGATTTGGAAACAGTTCCAAGTTCTTTGGATTGAGCAACTGAGTGAATGGGGATGCCATTTAGTAGGACCAGGAGCAGGCTGGGGAGGTGGGAATGTGGCAAAAACTGTGATTCAGTCCTGAGAAATTCAAGATAACCATGAGATATTCAAGAGGAGATGTTAAAAGTGAAGTTGCATTCGAAAATGTAGAGATGAAAGGGAAGTCTAAATCGGAGATTTAAATTTAAGAGTTTTCTTACTACAGAAGTCATGCTGCAATGTGCTTTCATTTCTAGAGTTTAAAACGAAGCTCAAACACTTTAAGGTAGCGTTAGTAGAAGAAGGATGTACAAAGGGGTAATCATAGTTCAAATATATTTCTTCTAAACCTCACTTCACAGGAGACTGGAATGGATGTATTGTGGGTGGGCATACCATACCTGGAGCATTATATTTTGTTGTAGAAATATATTTTGCTTTGACAAAGAAGAGTGTGACTACAGGCACATGGTTAGGATAGTGAGGGACCTGTAAATGCATGTTCCAAAATCTAGGAAAGAAGGGCAATAAAGCTATTACTTGACTGGATATGCCAAGCAAAGCGAATATAGAGGATCGGAATACTGAATGAAGAAATTTTGGCAACACACACACACTCTTAAAGGGTCTGCTGGCCCCTGGCTCTTTCTCAAGCCTCCCTTCTCTCCCGGCCTGCCCAGACTATTGAAAGCAGCAAGTTAACAGTAAGCAGCCAGCCCATTCCGGGGCCTGGATCTGCCTCTTCAAGCAGACACTGCCAGAGAGCTGGGGGTACTTGGAAATTTGAGTTTAGGCGATGGAAGGTGATTCACCCAGAGGCGAGATCCTAGCCCCGGGTCCAGGCGCCGGGGGGCAGTAGAGATGAAGCCCTGGATGCTACGGGTGCTAGTACACCAAGGGAGCCCTGGTGGGACACGACCCTGGCGGGACTAGGACAGGGGGCGGGGTGGAGATGGAGCGCGGCCAAGTCCAGGACAGGGGGCGGGGCCGAGGCTGGCGGGGGCGGGGCCGAGGCGGGGCGGGGCGGGGCTCCACGTGGGAGGTCCCCGAGCCCCGCCTCTCGAGTCCCGCGCCCCGGCCTCTGTGCCTCTCGCGGGAGCGCGCGGTTCCTGGGTGCAAGGCTAGGGCGCAGGCCGTCATGGCGCTGCGTGCGGCCGTGTTCGACCTGGACGGGGTCCTGGCGCTGCCCTCGGTCGCCAGGGCCTGGGCCCGCACCACGGAGGAGCTGGCGCTGCCCAGGTAAGGGTGCCGGCGCCCGGCCCGGTGGGTCCCTGTGGCAGGGGCGCGACCCCTCCGTGAAGTTGCCTTTCAGGGCTCCCAGCCCTGCTTTCAGATTGCTGTATTGCGAGAGCGCTGGGAGAAAGGTTAAAACAATTACCCGGCCCCAAAATACCAGTGTGTGTAAGTAGATCCATTGTCTTTCTAAATGCCGAGTAATTAAATCTCTCTAAGGACTCCAGAATTGCCCTTTGTACTGAAAGCTTTTCCTGAAGTAAGAGAAATTACTCGCTGAGCTTTCTGCTGCCCGCTGAATTCTGTGTAGTGGAACGGGTTTGAAAGACCAGCGCTAAGGTTTCTAGAGGAAAAAATTCCTGTGCGTGGAAGAAGTATACCACAGCATCCCTGGGATTATTAATCCCGGATGGGATTATGAATGATTTTCTTTTCTACTTTTTTGTATTTTCCAGTTTTGCACTTATGAACATGTGTTGCTGTTAAAGTCAGAAGGAAGGAAAGCATATTTATTTCCAAAGTTATCAAAGAAAGAAAGATCAGCCCTGGCAACACCCAAGAAAGAGTAAATTCTAAAAGCTACTGTCAAGGTTAAGGTGCAGGGTGGAAGCTTTAAGAGTTGTGAGAATTCTACCCATGTAAGGAGTTCTAGAATTCTAATGATACCAAAGAGAAGCAGGGCTTTTTGACCTGTTATGCTGTCGAAATCACAAAAGTCTGGTGTCTGCCAGCATGCCAAGTCAAAATGGGCCCAGCCTCTGGAGGGAGCCTCACTTTTCCAGATGCAGAAACTGAGGCCTCCAGAGTTGGGTTAACTTGCTCCAGATAATGCAGTGGTTATGTTAAAGCAGTCAGATAGCTAGATATGAGCAGAGAAAGGTGGGCACAGGCCAAATGGCAGGAAATCACATGTCTTGCAAACAATGGAGGTCCTTGGGCCAACAACAAAAAGCAGAAACCTTTGGACTGATAAGAAACCATACATTTTGGGTTGACAAGTGTCCTGGAAGGCAGACAAAGAAAGGTGGGAAAAGGCAGGAATCTGCAGAGTTCGAATGTAACCTTTTGCTCATTATGCCCACATTACAATAAAATTAACTTTGCAGACAAGAAGTACCCATCATGTACCAATGCCAGGACAATTCTTATCAAGGCCAAATAAGGACAAAAATTCCTCCTCCCCTAGGGAAGATGGAACTGGGATGAAAATCAGGAAATATGACCCTGAATCCCTCCCTCCCCAATGAATATTTTGCCCATTTGTTTTTATGCCTCATATAATCAGCTTGCCAAAGAAACTCAGAGAAGCTACTCACCTGAGTCTGCCCACTCTTCCCTTGAGCGTTCACTGTCACCTTGTATTAAATCCTCACTTTACTTTCTTGTCTTGTCTCTGAATTCTTTCTATGATAAGACAAGACTACTCTCTGGTAACAATTAGACGTGAGCAGCTATGGAACTCATTTTTCTGCCTCCCAGTTTAGGATTCCTGTTCTGGAAAAGATGTCAATCTGTAGAAAGTGAGTAAATGCATCAATAATAAATATGTCAGTAGTAAATTGATATCCATAAACCAGCCTCTGTAGTAAATATATCAATAGTTGTTTGTTGTCAATAAACAATAGTAAGATGGCTCCAAAGTCCCCAATCAGAATAACTACATGTGGGTAATTAGGATTTAACCAAGACATGGAAACAAGCTAAATGTCCTTCAACAGATGACTGGATAAAGAAGCTGTGGTATATTTATACAATGGAATAGTACTCAGCCATAAAAGAGAATAAAATAATGCCCTTTGCAACAACATGGATGGACCTGGAGATTGTCTTTCTAAGTGAAGTAAGCCAGAAAGAGAAAAAAAAATACAATATGATATCACTCATCTGTGGAATCTTAAAAAAAAATAAAGACAAATGAGCTTATTTACAAAACAAAAGCAGACTCACAGACATAGAAAACAAACTTATGGTTACCAGGGGGAAGGGGGCAGGAAGGCATAAATTGAGAGTTCGAGATTTGCAGATACTAGCTACTATATATAAAATAAACAAAAAGCTCCTACTATACAGCACAGGGAACTATATTCAATATCTTGTAGTAACCTATAATGAAAAAGATATGAAAACGGATATATGTATGTTTATGTATGACTGAAGCATTGTGCTGTACATCAGAAACTGACACAACATTGTAAACTGACTATAATTCAATTTAAAAAAAGACATAAAAGGAGAGTAAGCTATGAGGTATGTTTGTTCCAGTGACGTCATCAATGTGGGAGTGAACATGACTTGTGAATATACTTGAGAGTATAATTGTGAGTAGACAAGTCACAAGTATACAAGTGTGCAAGTGTGGGGAATTTCAAAGAACTCTGGTCTCCGAGTCAGACCCAGGTTAAAAGTCTCAGTTCTCACACTTAGTACTGGGTGAATGTATGTCTTTACCTATCTCAGTTTTCCTCAACTCAACTGAGACCTTAGTTGTAGTCTTAATATAAGAAAATACCTCCCCTAGGAATTTTTGTGAGGATCAAATTAGATGACACAGAAAATGGTAGGCTGCTGTGTTCCTGATACGCTTCTATATTTCCAAAAGTCTCACGCACATGCAAATTAATGTCTTGGGCATATTCTGTTCAGCTAGAGTTTCACGGACTCACACACTCTCTGTGACCACAAAGGATTGTTCCCAGAAGCCATAAAACAGGTTCTAGCAAAGCTAGAACCAGGAGGTCGGAGTCCATGACTTTGACTTTATTAGCCTATGCAATCTGTGGCGGTATTAATTCAGAAGGTGAGCCTGAGAGCCTGCCTTGCACCGGGCATGTCCAACATGCTTGGTATCTGGTATGAAAGCTCAGACATCCACAGATAGCCGAAGTTCAAGATGAAGGCAGTGCCAGAGGAGGTAAAAAGTTCTTAGGTGGTTCAAAAGAGGGAGAGATTAGGGCTGATGGGGGAGTCAGGAAAGCCTTAATGGAGGCAGACCCTGAGAAGATCAACAGGATGCTGATGGGGAGAGATGTGAAGGGAGATCTTTCCAGGTGAGGGAACAGCATGAGCAAAGGCTGGGAGGGGAAAAGCATGGAATGTGCACAAATGCACTGGATAGTCCAGCCTAGCCAGACAGGAGGGGAGGCATGAGAGGGAAGTGGGGAAGCTGGCCAGGCCTGCACTGTAGTGCAGCATGAAAGTCAGGCCAAGCATGTACCTCATTTGATAGCCAGTGACTCGGAGGGGTTTTGGGCTGCATGGAGAGGGAGTAAAATAATTGGTGCCCACCATCAACTGCGGTGATGGGTCAAGTATCTTGGTAAAAGGAAAGGGGCGCCACTCCAAGTAAGATTCGAGAGTTCGGCAGCTTCGAGAGGAAGCAGTGTGGAGTGATGGGTGAAGCCTGGTGGAGATCTGAGTTGAAGCAATTTCTTGAGCTAGGAGTTTGCAAGGTCATTGGCGTGGAAGATGGGGATGAAGATGAAGCTGAGGAACCCAGGCTGCGGGGCTCAGTGAAGGACAAAGGAGGCTGGTGAGCCTGGTGCGGCAGCTGAGAGCAGATTTGGGGTGAGGTCCCTGGACATCTGTAAATACCTGCCTGAGGGCAAGATGATGGGGGAGCCAGTGGCTGTCATGAACTCCAGAAGTGGAGAGACTGTTGAATAGCTTGGGGGAAACAGGGAGGTGCAGGTTCTTCCAGGATCATACAGGGGACGGAGGGAAAGCGATGCTCCGCTCTCATTTGTGATCATCCAGACCACCACAGTCTGCTGAGGGTGAGCATGCTGGAGATGATGGTACCTTGGCAACGACGCTGACGTGACCTGGTGGAGCCAGGATGGTCTCTGGAGATCTAGACCTGACACACGTACAGTCATTGTGTGCTTCATTTGTATTTTCTCACACAGCCTCGTTGTGGAGGGTCTGCCTGGCACCAGTGGACTGAACATTTGGGATGGCTAAAGTGTCAATATCTTTCAAAAATGTGTACTCTAGAACCCGAGGTGCTTGCTATATGTAACGCTCAGTAAATGGGTCCTGAACAGGAGAAACAAGTGATCAGCAGTAAAGAAAGAGGATTTGAAACCTAGGACATCTTACTCGTATCCTGTGTACTATTTCTGGAAGGATATATTGGCTGCTTCTAGGAGTTTCTGGGGCAGTTCCCAGATTTGTGGCTGCTTTTTGCACCTCTGAGCTTTTCTCTACTCTCTGAAGCACATTTCTTCATTTTTAACTTTGCATATGGGTTCTAAGTATGCAACTAATACATAAATACATTCTTATTATGAACATATTCAAATGAACAGAATGCTCTACCACTGAGTTATTTACCCTCCGCCTCCCAGTTTCAAGAGTTTGGTTGGGTAAAAATCATTAATAGAGACTATAGTAGATTAAATTTCATATGTAGTTAATATTTAGTGAAAGATTGAGGAGGTTACAAAATGTATGCCATATAGTCTGATTTTAAGTGATGACTGAAGAAGGAACGGGGAGTTATTGTGTAACAGGTACAGATTTTGATGACATGTAGTCGTAATTTAATAAAGCTGTTAAAAATAAGACAACTGATGGCAAAGACGTACCAAAGGCATTGCTGATGCTGGAAAGTTGAGACAGGCTAAAAATAGTATGGATTTTTTTTTTTGTATTTTGTCTAATGTTGATCATTATTAGCTGCAAGAAGGTTAATCGAGTAAAATGTTGACTTATCAGATATGAAACTCCCAGATATTTGTCCTCTTAGCATGGGGATGGTAAATAACTTCTAACTGGCTTGCCAAACTCAGTCCATTGTAAATATTTGCCTGGAACACTGTACTTTTTTTAATTTTTATTTTTTATTGAGGTATAGTTGATTTACAATATTTCAGGTGTATAGCAAAGTGATTCAGTTATGTACATATATATAAATGTGTATTCCTTTTCAGATTCTTTTCCATTATAGGTTATGACAAAATATTGAATATAGTTCCCTGTGCCCTACAGTAGGTCCTTGTTGTTTGTCTGTTTTATATATTTTAGTGTGTATCTGTCAATCCCAAATTCCAAATTCGTCCCTCCCTTCTCCCTTTCCCCTTTGGTAACCATAAGTTTGTTTTCTATGTCTGTGAGTTTATTTCCGGTTTGTAAATAAGTTCGTTGGTATCTCTTTTAAATTCCACATATAAGTGTGTCCTATGATATTTCTCGTTTTTTGACTAACTTCATTTAGTATGATAACCTCTAGGTCCATCCATGTTGCTGCAAATGGCATTATTTCATTAGTTTTTATGGCTGAGTAATATTCCATTTGTTTGTTTCTTTGTGTCTTCCAGAGATTTTCTGAATGAAGCTTTCAAGGGAGGAGGCCCAGATGGTCCCAGTGCCCGTGTGATGAGGGGAGAGATCACGTTTTCCCAGGTGAGGTGACACCTCAGAGAACCCCTTGAGAAGGCCTTCTGTGCCTACACTCCCCCGCTGGCCTTAAGCTCTGTGAGGACACAGCCGTGTCTGCTTCACCCGTTTACCCCTGGTAACATTTGACTCACAGACCGGGCTGGAGGCCCGGAGACACACAGAGACATTCAAGACTGAGTTGTTATCTCTTTGAGCCAACCAGAGGGGCACATCTCAGGGACTGGGAAGTTTCCAAGCCCTCGAAGATCTATGCCAGGGAGTTACAACAGCCACACTAGCTTTTAAAAATTTTCTTCCTTAAGTTGTGGTAAAATACACATCACATAAAATTTACCACCTTGATCTTTTTTGAGTATACAGTTTGGTAGTGTTAAGTATATTCACATGGGGTAACCATCACCACCATCCATCTCCAGAACTTTTCATCTCACAAAACTGAAATGGGTATACCCATTAAATAACCACTCCCCATTCCTCCTTTCTCCCAGCCCCTGGCCACCATTAGTGACCTTCTAGTTTCCAAGTATTTAGCTACCTTAGATACTTTTATATAAGTGAATCATACAGTATTTGCCCTCTTGTGACTGGCTTATTTCACTTAGCGTGATGTCTTCAAGTTTCATCCATATTATAGCATGTGTCACAATCTCCTTCCTTTTTAAGGATGACTAATATTCCATTGTGTGGGTGCACTACATTTTGTTTCTCCATTCATCCATCAGTGGACATTTGGTTTGCTTCCTCCTTTTGGTTGTCACGAATAATGCTGCTGTGAACCTGGGCGTACAAATATCTGTTCAAGACCTTGCTTTCAGTTCCTCTGGGTATATATCCAGAAGCAGGATTGCTGGATCATATGGTAGTTCTGTTTTGAAGTTTTTGAAGAACCAGTACATTGTTTTCCAAAGCAGCTGCACTGTTTTGTATTTCCCAATAGTGCACAAGGTTTCAAATGTTTCCATATCCTTGCCAACCTGTTCTTTTGTGTTTTGTTTTTTTTTTTGCTAGTAGTCATCCTGAGAGTTGTTATTTTCAGACAGGGCCACTGGGTCAGGGGCGGTTTTGTTAATTAATAACTGGATGATGGATGGACTTTGGAGTCCAAGGTCAGGGTGTGAATCTTAGCTCCCACTTACAGACTGTGTACAGAAGTCATCACCCCTCAAAGTCTCAGTTTTGCCATCATAAAATAAGACCAATAACACTCTCCCTTTCATAGGTTATTATAAAGCTTGAAAAATGTTTAGCACAGTGTCTGACAGGTAGTAAGTGTTCAATCAAAAATGGTTAGCATTGTTACGAGAACCTCGGGGCTTTTTTTCAACCTCGATTATTTTTAAACAAAGTAATAAAAATCTAAAACCATTTGAATTCTCAGTTAGTGCCTCAAATAAGAAAGGCTACTGAGAATCTACTCTGTGAGCATACAAACAAGACAGTCTGTATTTTAAACAAGGTTTATGAATTACAGCCACTTATCAGTCCAACAGGGAACGCGGGGCCCACTGTAATAGAAGCAGACGCCCACCTTTCCTAGGAAGTGTGGCTTAGCGTGGGGAGGATAATGAATTGCAATCACTTTAAAACTCTCTCTCTCTCTCTCTCTCACACACACACACACACGCACACACACACACACACACACACTCTTTGGCAACTCATGGATGAAAACTGTAATGATATCATTGGGGAAAAAACTGAAGCTTGAAACAATAAAAAAAAGTTGCAGTAATATTGTCGGAAGGTAAGGAAAGAGGGAGGTGCTGTGTGTGTTCAGTGAACATAGGAATTCACCCAGAGTAAATTTCTAGCTATTACTCTGAAAACCCTGCACCCAGTCAGACCTCTTTAGTCTGTGTGCAGCTTCAGGGTTACTTTAATGGTCAGAGGAAGAGTCTGAAAACCCAAGCTCCACCACAATAAAGGCAGCTTAGATTCAGTTTGTCTTTTAAAATGCTGTACCTTGGGAATGAATGTCATCTTTTAACTTTCCATGTATGTATACCATATAAACAGAGAAAGTGTACGGCTTGGTGAATTTTCAGACTGAATACAGCCAGGGCACCAGCACCCAGATCAAGAAATAAAACAGTATCAGCGGTAGACACCCGACTTATGCCCTCGTAGACACCAGCCCTCCAAGAGTGACCTGCACCCTGGCCGTCGCCCTTACAGACAGGTCACTTTTGCCTCCTCGGTACTTTGTGTCAATGGAATCGTGCGGATGAACTCTTCTGCATCTGGTGTGTTTCCCTCCACAAGACATGTGTGAGACTCACAGCTGCTACCGTGTGCAGTTGTAGACAGTTTTAGTCTCATGGCTGCATGACATTCCATTGTGTGAACACACTCCAGTCTGTTTATCCAGTCTCCTTTTTTTTTTTTTTTCACCCTGAGTGAGATCGAAAGGCAGGGGGAGATTTTGAGCATTGAAGTGACATTATCTGACTTATATTTTTAAAACCTCACTCTGGCTGCTGGGTGAATAGACCAGAAGGGCAAGGATTAATTACTGTAGAGAGACTACTTAAGGAAGCTACTGGAAAATCCAGGTGAAGTGATGGTATCTTAGACTAAAATAATACTGGTGGAAGTGGTAAAAAGTGGTCTAATTGTGGGAACATTTTGACAGTAGACGCAACTGGTTTTCCTGATGGATTGAGTGTGAGGCATGGGAGAGGCATTAAGGGTGACTCAAAGGTTTCTGGCCAGAGCACACTGGAAGTGTGAGTCGCTGTTAATCGGTCTAGAGATGCCTGCTGTGGGGTTGGGGAATCAAGTGCTCAGTTTGGGATATTTTACTTTGAAATGCTTACTGATATCTAAGTAAAGTGTGAAATAGGCAGCTAGATGTACAAACCCAGAGTTCAAGGAAGAGGTCCAGGCTGAATAAACATATTCACGGCACATAGATGGATGGTATTTTTAATGCCAGTGTGTTCAATATGATCATGGATAAAGGGATATAAACAGAAGTGGCCAGTCCCCGATACGCTGATGTTCAAGGTCGGGTTGGTGAGGAGGACTCAGCAGTAAGAGATGGAGAATGAATCTCCACTGATAAGAGGAAGATCAGGAGAGCGTGGAGCCCTGAGGGCCGAGAAGTTACCAAGTTTCAGATGAAGAGAGTGATCGACTGTGCCAAGTGCAGCCGATAGGTCAAGTCAATGAAGACTAGAAGGGCCCATTCGATACAGCAACACAGCATGGTGGCCACTGGGGACCCTGACAAGAGAAGTCTCTGTGGAATGTAAAGGGGAAAGCCCAATGAGAGTGTGTTCAAGAAATAAAGGGAGGTGGTGGTTTGAAGACCGTGTGAAGTGTTGATGCAAAGTAGGGCAGAAAAATGGGGCAGTAGTGGAAGAGGATCAGGTCAAAAGAGGTTTTCTTTATGATACCAGCATGCTTGTGTGCTGATGGCAATGATGCAGTACGGAGGGAAATTGCTGATAGAGGAATACAGAGGGGAGAGTTGCTGGAGCATGTCTTTGAAGGTAACAAAGGATGAATCTAGTGCTCAGGTGGAAGGGTTGCTATAAAAAGAGCTGTGGACCATCGTCTCTTAATCAATGGCAAAAGAAAGGAAGGTATTCTTGGCCACACCTGGTGGGCAGATACTTGTGATGGTGGGAACTTGTGAAAATTCTGTTCTTATCATTCTCCCTTCCTCCAATCCAATCCATCCATGTCTCTCACTGCTTCTAGGATGGTCTTCGTAAAATGCAAATCTACTAATGTAATTCTTGCACTTAACTTTTTCTTTACTTGTATAATAGTCTAGGGCTGGAGGGTTTTTTTTTATTTTTATAGAAAGGTAAATTCTTTCATTATTTTTCTGACCTTATTAATGGTTTTAGGTGATTCACATTTAATATTTCATCTTGCATCAATTTTGGCATTTGTTTACTTTTTTCTTTTTACCTTTTGACTCCCCTTCACCTGTTTCTTCCATCCCCCACCAACCGCCTCTGGCAACCACCAATCTGTTTTCTGTATCTATGAGCTTGATTTTTTTGTTGTTTGTTTTTTTCTTTATTTAGATTCTACATATAAGAGAGATCATACAGTATTTGTCTTTCTCTGACTTATTTCACTTAGCATAATGCCCTCAAGATCTATCCATGTTGTCGCAAATGGCAAGATTTCATTTTTTGTGGCTGAATAATATTCCATTGTATGTCTGTGTACCACAATTCCACAATTTCTCTACCCATTCGTCCATCAATGGACGCTTAGGTTGTTTCCATGTCTTGACTATTGTAAATAACACTGCAGTGAATGCGAGGATGCATTTTTTTTTTAAGTTAGTGTTTTCTTTTTTTTGGATAAATACCAAGAAGTGGAATTGCTGGATCATAAGGTAGGTCTATTTTTAATTTTTTAAGAAACTTTTATACTGTTTTCCAAAGTGGCTACACCAATTTACATTCCCACCAACAGTGTACTAGGGTTCCTTTTTCTCCGCATTCTTGCCAACACTTGTTATCACGTATCTTTTTGATAATAGCTGTTCTAACAGATGTGAGGTAGTATCTCACTGTGGTTTTGATTTGTATTTCTCTGATGGTTAGTGATGTTGAGCATCTTTTCAGGTACCCGTTGGCCACCTGCATATCTTCCTTTGAAAAATGTCTATTCAGATCTTCTGCCCGTTTTTATAAATCATATTATTTGTTTGTTTGATATTGAGTTTCATGAGTTCTTTATATATTTTGGATACTAGCCCCTTCTCAGATATATGATTTGCAAATATTTTCTCCCATACAACATGTTGCCTTTTCGTTTTGTTGATGGTTTGTTTCTTTGGTGTGCGGAAGCTTTTTCTTTTGATGTTGTTTCACTTGTTTGTTTGTTTTTTTGCTTTTGTTGTCAAAGTCAAAAAATCATCTCCAAGACCTGTGCAAGGAGCTTATTACCTACATTTTCTTCTAGGAGTTTTATAGCTTCATGGCTTACATTCAAGTCTTTAATCCATTTTGAGTTAAATTCTGTGTATAGTGTAAGAGAGTGATCAAGTTTCATTCATTTGTGTGTGACTGTCCAGTTTTCCCAACACCATTTATTGAAGAGACTGTCCTTTCCTCATTGTATATTCTTGGCTCGTTTGACATAAATTAATTGACCATATACCTGTGGGTTTATTTCTGGACTCTCTACCATTCTGCTACTGATGGGTATTTGGGTAGTTTTCAGTTGGGACTATTACATATGAGATAAGAGTGCTGCTGTGTTAGTGTGTAAATGTACCACAGTCCGTTCTGTTGTTAATGGCCGTGTTGGTTTGCTAGGGTTGCCGTAACAAAATGCCACAGACTGGGTGGCTTAAACAACAAAAATCTATTCTCTCACAGCTCTGGAGGCTAGAAGCCCAAGATCAAGGTGTTGGCAGGCTTGATTTCTTCTGAGGCCTCTTTCCTTGGCTTATAGACGGCCGCCTTCTCCCTGTGTCCTCATAGTCTCTGCCTCTGTGTGGGTCTGTGTCCTGATGTCCTGTTTTTATAAAGACACCAGTCCTACTGGACTAGTGCCCATCTCATGACTTTATTTTATCTTACGTACCTCTTTAAAGACACGCCCTCCAAGGACAGTCACATTCTGAGGTCCTGGGGGTTAAGACCGCCATATGAACTTGGGGGAGACACAGTTCAGCCCATAAGAGGGGCATCTGGGTCGTTTCCCATTTGGGCCTCTGAGGAATAGTGCTGCTGTGAACATTTCTGTACACGTCTTCTGGTGAACACATGTGTAGACCTTTCCGTTACATAGGAGTCCAGGAGTAGAGCTGTTGGGGCACAGGGAATGCATGTGCCCAGATTTAGTAAATGCTGCCCAAGAGCTTTTCCAAGTGGTTGTGCCCGTTGACAGTCCCTCTTCAATTTACTTTCACAGTGGGTGCCGCTCATAGAAGAAGACTGCAGGAAATCCTCTGAGGACTCCGGGATCCGCCTGCCTCAGGATTTTTCCATAAGTCAGATCTTTGGCAAAGCACTTGCAGAAAGAAAGATCAACCACCCCATGCTTCAGGCAGCTCTCACTCTCAGAAAGAAAGGTAAGGACGCATTACTGGCCATTTTCTGACCCAGCTACATCAGAACCCTTGAGAGGGTCAGGTCAGCATACATTGAAATGTGCGTTGAGAGCACGAATCTTCTGGGCCTTGATGGAAAGCCATTCTTAAAACATAGTCTCAGAGTTGGGGGAAGGTATAGCTCAGCTGATAGAGTGTGTGCTTAGCATGCATGAGGTCCTGGGTTCAATCCCCAGTGCCTCCATTAAAAACAAAAGAAGTAAATAAACCTGATTACCTCCCATCAAACAACAACTACAATAAAAAAAAAAAACTAAAGTTTAAAAAAATTATTAAAAAAAACCCAAAAAACATAGTCTCAAAGTAAGTTTTATCAAATGGCAAAAATCAGCACTATCAGAATAGCTGAGAAAGTGAAATGATTGTATTTAATGAAGCAGTTTATGCTTCGTGAGCAAAATTTTCTCCCTCTCATGGTACTAGTAATGACCCGCATGACCCAACCTCTTGCCACAGGAATTAAAAAACAAGGCCTTTTAAACAATTGTGATTTTCTCAGCCTCTGGATATCAGAGTGGCTGAGCTATGAGCTGACTGACGTGGATTCAGATGGTGTCAAATGGTCTAGGACATGAGGTCATGTTCACTCAGTAGGCGTTTATTTAGTGTCAGAGCCCGGCTCTTTTTCACGGGCAGGTTTGAGATTACCCCACACGCTTAGCAGCAGCCTCACCGGCTGTGGTGAGCTGTCCCATGTCCATATTCCCCACAGGTGTTGCATGGAAGGGTCTCGCCATTGACTTACCTTCATCTTGTTTCTAGCATCTCCTGGTTCTTGCCCTGTCTAGTTAGGCAGAGAAAACCAGGGGATAATTTTGTCTCTATTTGCATTTCTCTAGTTTTGAAATGGGTGTGCAGTCTCTGACAGCCAAGGCAAATGTTCTGAAGTATATGGTCCAGAAGGGTTTGCAGGAACATAGACTGGGAGGAGGGGCAGAGTGACAGTGCAAAAACGGGATTCTGGGCATGGCCCAGCTCTGCCTGCACTGTGCGGCTCTGGACAGCTCGTAATTTGTCTGAGCTTCCATTTTCCCATTGGTAAATGTGAGATGATAAGATCTGCTCTGCCAGCCCCAAAGGTGTGAAAGTCAAGTGAGCTGACGAATATCACAGCCTCTTGTCTACAATTGTGAGGGATGAAGGGATGTAGTGTCGCCCTCTGAGAGCCCTGAGGGTGCAGCATTAGCTCGCTCTCCTGTCTGTGCCAAGGGGCTTAAGGGGAAAGGTGGTGCTTTTCTAACCTGTCAGTTTAGAAGCCAGGCATCAGAAGATTGCTGTAAGTGAGCAGAACCCTACTTGGCCCCATTTTTGGGGCACCCGCGTCTTCTTAGAGCAGTTCTGTGGCGGATCCACTCACTGGCGACTTTTCGCTCAGGATTTACGACCTGCATTCTCACCAACAACTGGCTGGATGACAGCAGACAGAGAGGCAGCATGGCCCAGCAGATGTGTGAGCTGAGGCCTCACTTTGACTTCCTGATAGAGTCGTGCAGGATCGGAGTGGCCAAGCCTGACCCCCAGGTCTACAAGTTTATGCTGGACACCTTGAAGGCCAGCCCCAGTGAGGTACGTAGACACTGGCTTTCAGTGGAAAAGAATGTTCTAGAGATATTGCCATCAAGAAAGATGAAGAGGGTGTGAGCAGATGGGGGACAGTTGGAGCCTGGCAGGGTGGTTCTATGTCCAGTGACAGAAGCCACTTCTCCCAGACTAGGACTTCTAGGGCTCTTACCCAGCCCTTCAGCCTAGAAAGTTCTACAGGAAGTGGGTATCTGACCCCTCTTGGTGGCTCTTACAGGACCTGGGTCAAAACAGGTATTGTCAAAAGCTGCCAGATCAGCTACCTCAATTTATCTATAAAGAAACATGGACCCTGCGAGTCTTTCCCAAAACTACAGGCCAGTCAGGGTCCCCTCCCAGCAAAGGCTGAGCAGGAACGGGCCCCAGGACCACAGAAGTCTCCTTATACGCAGCCCCGCACCCCTAAATTCTGTCTTCACACTGTCTCCAGACAGTCTAGTCTAAAATGCTGTTTTCGCTCGTTCCCTGTTCTGCTACCCTAATCTTCAACAAGGCTGGACCGAGATGGAAGTCCTTTCCCTGGCGTGTCTGACCCTTTCTTGTTAACCCCACCACCCACAAGCTGATCGAAGGAAGTTCACATCTGCTCAGTCCCAGAGCCTTTCCCTTCTCCTCTCAGACTTGGCTGCTGCTCTTCTCAGCCCCTGGATTAAGCGTCAAAACAGCGCTCTAAATTTTAGTATGCTTATAAATCAATTTTTTCATTTATGGCTTTTAGACTAGATGAGCTGCTTTGAAGTGTAGGCCGGTCCTAGGTTATGAATAACTGCCCCCAGGCTTTCTTCGACAACTTTAAGAATCTGGTTTTCTTTAGTTCTTTTAAAATTTAAATCTGTGATCCATTCAGACTTTCTTTTGGGGTAAGATGGGAAGGAAGGATCTACTTTTTTCCCCCAAACAGTTGAAATAATTAAATAATCTTCTTCGTTACAGATGGGATACAACACTTTTATTAGAAACTAAGTTCTCATTTATATTCGACTCTGTTTCTTGACTTTCTTGTGTTTCATTGATATATTTATTTCTTTTCTAGCGTCAAACTTTTTCTTTTACCTTTTGTGGCTTCATAATTTGTTTTATGATTGGTCCTTATTGCAGTTCTTTTCTAGACATTTTTTGGGGGGTCTTATTCATAAATGTTGATTTTTCTAGATGCATTTTAATGTCATTCTGATAAATTTATACCCTTCCTTAAGTCCTCTTACAGTTTCAGAATTCAGGGAGTATGTTTATATCCATTTTCTCATGTGTATGCTTACGTAATTAAATGTTTTAATTTTGAGAGTAAATAGTTACATGAAGAGAAAAATAATTCTTACTCTCTAATCAATTAATCTGAGCATGAGATTAATAATTCTTAATCTCAACCACTGTTTGCATTTTAATGTGTTTCTGGCTGGTGGCCCTCATGCGTGAGTTTTGCTTCGGTGGAAGGGATGCTAGTGTCCGTGTTATTTGCGTCCAGGTTGTCTTCTTGGATGACTTCGGGTCTAATCTGAAGCCGGCCCGTGACCTGGGAATGGTCACCATCCTGGTCCGCGACACTGAGACGGCCCTGAGGGAGCTGGAGAAAGTAACCGGGGTGCAGGTAACTTTCCATCTGCACCTAGTCAACTTTCCTGTTGCCCGTTGGGTTCAGACATGCAAGTCACAAAACAAATGAGGGGAGTTCATGGCTCCTGGCGTGGTCCCCTGGCGGTAGACCTCTTATGTGGGAGCCCATTAACCGTTGTGCAGTAAGCGTGATGTCTGTGAAGAACTTGTTTCCACCTCTGCAGTTAGTGAACAGGGGAACGGCGCTCCGAGAGCAAGAACCTCTGCAAGCCAGAGTCGGGGAACCCAGACTAGAGCAGGGACTTCAAAGCCACCCATTCAGAGTAAATACTGAGAATGTAGCTGCTGCGTCTGCCCCCAGGCAGGGGCGGGGAGGGTGGTCCTTCCCTGATCCACCTTGTCCTGCTGCTGGCGCTCAGGTAGTGGTTTGGTCCCACGTGGAGGGTGGAAGGCTGCACCCTCTTGGCAGTCAGAGGGAAGGCTCCTACGTAAACCTGTCTTGGGCAGGTGACTGGGACATCAGTAAGGAAGCGCCCCGGGGTCTGCCTGGGATAGCCTGCTCTGCCAGAGCTCAGGCACTGCTTGTTCTTCTGAGCTTACCCCAGGTCACCGGTCCCACTGAGTCTGGGAGGGGCAGTTTCGTAAGCCTTTTTCTGTAAGACTTTGCTTGAGTCAGAGTGATGGGCGAGGAGGTGGGGGAGCCGAAGCCTTGACTGAGCTGGATGTCAGAGGTGCCACAACTTTTCTCAGAGGGAACCACGTTCGTTTCTTAGGACTGAGGGGAAGGAGCACAGACTTGGTGTCTGAGACAGCAGTCTCGCTGGGAGGCTGGAAGTCCAAGATGAAGTTGTTAAGGGTTGATTTCTCCTGAAGCCTTCCTGCTGTGTCTTCACACGGTCTTCCCTTCTGTGTGTCTCTTCTTATAAAGACACCAGTGAGATCGGAGTCTGTCTCCAATGGGCGCACTCTGATGGCCTCGTTTAACCTTAATCACCTCTTTAAAGACCTTATCTCCAAACACAGTCACAACCTGAGGTCCTGGGGGTTAGGACTTCAGCAGATGAATTTAGAGGGGACATAATTACGCCCAGGTAACAGGAACGACTGACTTTTCATCTTTAACAAACACATGAAAATGTGTATCTAAGGACTTGGTAACCTTAAAGCGTCTCGCCCAAGCTTGATTTGTCCTTCTGCAAACCCGGAAGTCTCGTGCAGCGGAAAAGAAAGCAGCTCAGACCAGGAATCAGAGCATCCTCCTTCTCCTCCCACTTACCAAGTTCCTCCCCATGTCACATCTGAGCCACAGACACTTGTCCCGTAAAATTGGGAAAGTAAGCCACGCTGCACCCTCTTCTCCTCTGGGGCATGAGGAAGGTGTAAGGAAAATCACTCCAATTTAAACAGAAAAGTACCTCTTGTCTCTCAGGAAGGCTGCAGGAATCAGTCATGAATGGGCTTTGTAAATGGGACAAACACTGGGAGAACCATTAGAAAAGGAAACCCTGGAAGCTGGGGACATCCCCTGGTGTGTGACCTAGGAAGTCGGGGAAACATCAGAAGCAGGACCCCGAGGGACACTGGCCCTTGGTGGGTATCTTGGCTCCTTCCTCATCATCAGAGGCACCCAGCTGCCACATCCTGCATCCTCTCCAGATGCCACAGAGGTGGGGGGCCCAGCTGTGTCACCCTTTGCAGATGACCAGGCAGACTCTTCCAAGTTTAGAAGGAAGTGAATTTCATAGTGTCCTCCCTCCATTTTTGAGCTCAGAAAACGGGGTAGCAAGGAGAATTGCTTCTCTCTTAGGTCTCACCTTTGAGACTCAAGATGAGAAATCTAGCAGTGGCAGTTATAACGCTCCTCACGAAATGTGCACTTTCGTGTGCTCAGTGCCCTCTTCTTTGTCATTTCTGTCTCAAGGAGATGGACACCAATAAGTTACGGACCCTTTGTTCAGGATTTTCCTGTTTACTTAGCTGTCATACAAAGATGGGCTACCTGTCTCCCTGGGGCTCCAGAGGACAGAACTGGGGCCAGCAGACAGAAGGCTTGGTCATCAGCTGAATCATGTCCCCCACCACCACCAAATTCACATGAGGTCCTAACCCTCAGGACCTCAGAATGTGACTGTATTTAGAGAGAGAGTCTTTAAAGAGGTAATTAAGGTAAAATGACGTCATAAGGCTGGGCCCTAATCCAGTAGGACTGGTGTCCCTGTAAGAAGAGAAGATTAGGACAGACACCCAGAGGGAAGGCCATGTGAGGCCACAGGGAGAAGGCGGCCATCTGCAAGCCAAGCAGAGAGGCCTCAGGAGGAACCAGCCCTGCCGACATCTTCATCTCGGGTTTCCAGCCTCCAGAGCTGTGAGAAGATAAGTTTTGTTGTTGAAGCCCCCAAGTCTGTGGTGCGTTATTGTGACAGCCCGAGCTGACCGACAGAAGGCACAGAGAGTTTGATCTTGGCCGACTTGACGGAGAAGCCCTTCAGCGGAGCCATTCAATGGTGGGAGGGGTGCTTTGCGGACTTTGCCCTCCTGGCTGTGTCCAGCAGGGGCCTGGGTGATGCCCTGCCAAACTGTGGCAGAGAAGACTCACAGTCATTCAAGTCCCAAACCTCAGTGTTTGAGAGCGAGTGGTGTTTATGCCTCATTGATGGGAAGTTCAGTGGGTGGTGGCCAGGGGCTTGGCCTCCCTCCTCTGGGACCCAGGTTGATGGAGGACCCCTGTCTGCCACCTGTGGTTTCTGAGGTCGCACTGGACACCAGCTGAAAATGGGGCAAAAAGAGAGCATACAGACTCCTGTGGGCATTTTCATGGGCCTGGTGGTCAGGCCATGTGCTGTGGTCTGTACGCCATTGGGCACAGCTCAGTCACTGGACTCCACCCACCTGAGGGGAGGGGAGAGGGGAGGGGATGAGACCTGGCTGTCAGCCTGAGAGGAGGGGGAGCCTGGTTGGTCCATCACCAGTGGGACTCGGGAGGCCCCAAGGGTGACCCAGGGGATCTCTTCTGGTGAAGTTTTGTGCAGCCCCTCTGAGGACTTCTCCCGGAGCACGCAGAGCCGCCCCCTCACTGTGCCTCTTGCTTTCAGCTTCTTCAAACCGCAGCCCCTGAACCCATCCCGTGCTGTCCAAGCGACATGAGCCACGGGTACGTGCCGGTGAAGGTGAGTCGGCCCTGTCACTGAGCCCTCGCTGACCAATGTGGTCAGACTCCCACGGCACAGGAGCTTTACGGGGGCCCCGATGGAGCACGCGTTTCTTCCGCTCGTATGCCCTTGGCCACAGCTCAGTCACACAGCCACTAAAAGGGGGTCAGGGGGAGCTGGAAAACACCAGCAGGAGCCGAGGAGAAGAGAGGAAGGTGGATATCCAGCCCCACTGTCTCTGCCGCACCCACTGAGCCCAGAAAGGACCAGAAGTGTAGCAAAGCTTGCAAAAGATTTCATATTTAAGAGATAAACAGCTCCTAACAAAATAATCATGGTATTCAGCACCTTAACATGAATGTTATGCTCTGCACAAAATCAGCCCCCAGTTTAGAATATTGAAAACATGTCAAACAGCACCAGAAACTCTGCCAGGATAAGGACCTCTCAGGGAGGAAGGCAAAGTTGTTTTGTTTCATTTTCCAAAGTTATACTCATTTCAGGCTTCTTATGTTACAGTGAAACCACCTGTTTTCATTGCACAGTTTGGCCCCGTGTCCTTCTCAGACATTTTCTTCTAACGTTGAGGTCTTTAGCTGAGAAAGCTGGGCCAGGCGACATCTGGCAACATCCTGAAATGGCCCAGGGAGAGGTCTGCAGAAGAGATGCCTGCCCCGCAGCCTGGCACTGCAGTTACTCCCCGCTTACCCATCTCTTCTACAGCCTGGGGTGCGCTTGCATTTTGTGGAGCTGGGCTCTGGCCCGGCCGTGTGTCTCTGCCATGGGTTTCCTGAGAGCTGGTTCTCTTGGCGGTACCAGGTAAGGGATGTGGGGGAAAGGTACACCCTGCGCAGGGTGAGGGGAGAGAAGAGTTGAGATGCGTGACCCAGTCTGGATGTCACTGAGAAGCTGCCACCTTACCGTGGAGCATCATCTAAGTTATGTCCATGACACCTCAGAAACGTTGGGGCTGGAGGTCGCCTGTGAGCTCAGAGCTGTGCTAGTCCGTGTGCCACCAACGCAGACTTCCTCAGGATCCTTTATGCCACCTGCTGGGAAATCTCTGTAATGAACAGAGAAATAGGCAAGATCTTCGCTAGGAAAGGTGCTGTCCTAGGTGTGGCATTAGATGCAGTGCACAAGCCCTACCACCATCCACAGCAGCCCTGTCTCAGCGGGCTCATTCCAGCCCCACGGTGAGGATACCAGCTAGTGCCCTGTGGCACTTTGAACTGAGCCATTTTCCAGAACGGGGGCAGAAGGAAGCGAAGATGGAGTGTCAGCAGGAGACTGATGAGACCACTTGGAGCGGGTCTGAATTGTTTGTTTTCTAGATCCCTGCCCTGGCCCAGGCGGGCTTCCGGGTCCTAGCCGTGGACATGAAAGGCTACGGAGAGTCATCTAGCCCTGCTGGTGCGTGAGCTGTCTTACAGCGTCCTGTGCTGGTCATGCCTTCTGACTGTCTGAGCTCTCCAACTGCGCCATCTACCCCTGGCCCGGGTCGGAGCAGGCAGCCCTGCGAGGGGGCCTGACTTTGCCCCTCCCCTCCTTTCCCCTCCCCTGCATATCCCGTGTCTCTGCACTTTGGGCCTCAGATGTCTCTGCTCCTCATACTCTGAATGAAGAAAGCCAACGGCCTGTGCCCCAAGGGCGTCTCCTGCTAGTCAGTGAGGATGGAGGGTGGAGGAGGTACCATCCAGCTCCAGACCTTTTTTCATCTTGCAGAACTGGAACTCTGTTCCCATTAAACAGTGACTCCCCAGTCCCCCTCTCCTCTGCCCCAGCGGCACCCTTCTGCTGGCTGACTCTATACCGCTGACTAGTCTAGGTGCCTGATGTAAGTGGGTCATAAGGCATTTATCCTTCTGTGGCTGGCTTATTTCACTTGGCATGTCTTCAAGGTTCATCCATATTTAGTACGTGTCACAATTTCCGTCCTTTTTAAGGATGAGTGATAGTCCACTGTGTGTGTGTGAGACAGTGTGTCTATCCATTCATCTATTGATGGGCACTTGCGTTGCCTTCACCTTTTGGCTCTGGTGAACAGTGCTGCTGTGAACATGGGTGTACAAGTATGTTCGAATCCCTTCTGTCAATTCTCTGGGATCTATACCCAGAATTGGAATTGCTGGATCATGTGGTAATTTATAGGCCAGATTCTTAACCCAGTGTCTCTGGATCCTGGTGCGAGTCTATCCAAGGATGGGTGTCAGGGGTCTGTGGACCCCTGAGACCACATGTGGGTTTATGAGCATTTTCCTTGGGAAGAGCAGAGCCCATTGTTTTGGTCAGTTTCAGAGGGATCCCCAGCCCCAGACCTTTAAGAACCCCAGGCAGAGGCAGGAGCGGGAAGCAGCCAGGTGTGCACAGAGTCCCTGGTTCCTCCGGTGTCAGCGATGCTGTTGGCAGCAGTGGCTTAGGGAGCCAGGCCAGCAGCCCCGCGCCCTTTCTGAGCTACTTCCAGCACATTCACATCAAGCCTGCTGTGTCGAGTGTGAAGCCAGCTGACGTGGGCTGTGGCTCTCGGTCACTCGGGTGGCCACCACCAGGCCACTCAGCCTGTCATGGTAGGGCTGTGCTTCCACGGCTGTTCCCTAAATGTCACGGTGTCGACTCAGCGCCGCTTACTGCCTCTTGAACGACGTGGAGGCATTTTAGACAAGAGGAAGGGCTTCAGTGCAAATATTCAGGAAAGGCATCTGAAGTTTTTTTTTAATTTAATTATTAAAATGTTTATTTTTATTAAGCTGTACTGCAATCTTCCCTGAATTCCCTAGGCATACCTTAGTAATATAATTTATTGTTCAAACCAAAACACTACTGTAAGTAAAATAGAAACTATTAATGATAAACTAAAACTGTCCTGGACAAACTGGGGCTTACAGTCATACCCTAATTATAACTTTTTTTTTTAAGAAAAATATAATTTACATATTAAATATTGTTGAAGAGTATATTTAACATTAATTCTAAAGCCAAGGGCAATGATTTGGAATGCATGTATTTACATTTCAGATCATTTGTGTATAAATTTCAGATCATTAGGCAACAGATTTTAAGTAATAAATTATTTTCCGTTAAAATATTTCCTAACTTCCCTTGTTGCTACTTATCAGTCTGGTGCCATTCTGACCCACAAGCTTTTCTATGTTACCTTTTTTCCCCCTTACTCTTGTCACTTTTAGGATCTTTATCTGTCGTATTCTAAAATGCTATGATACTGTGCTATGATTTGGGTCTTTTTCCATCTACTTTGCTGGGTACATTTAACTTTCAGTTCTTGGAAATTTTCTTGGATTATTCCTTTGATAATTTTTTCTTTTGTTTTTCTTCCTTTTTTTTTTTTTTTTTTTTTTTGCTTTTGGGAATTGCTATTATTGGTCAAATGTCCATACCACTGGAAGTGCTCTACAGTTTCAGTGGGATCCCTGCCGAAATCCCAATGGTATTTTTTACAGAAATAGAAAAAACAATTCTGTGATTCACATGAATTCACAAAAGACCACCAACAATCAAAGGGATCTTAGGAAAGAGCAAAGCTGGAGGACTCATACATCCTGATTTCAAAATACATTACAAAGCTATAGTAATCAAAACAGTGTGGTATTGGTCTAAAGACAGACATAGAGACCAATGGAATAAAGAGCCCAGAAGTGAACCCTTGTGTATATGGTCAGATGACCTTCAACAATGGTGACAAGACCATTTAAAGGGGAAAGGACAGTCTCTTCAACAAATAGTGTTGGGAAACCTAAATATCCATATGCAAAATAATGAAACTGGACCCTCATCTTACACCATACACAAGAATCAACTCAAAATGGATTAAAGACTTAAAATTAAGAACTGACATTAAAATTCCTATAAGAAAACATGGTGGGAAAGCTTCACAACGTTGATCTTGGCAATGATTTCATGGATAAGACGCCAAAAGCACAGGCAACAATAACAAAAGTAAATAAGCATCAATCTAAGCATTTAATAAGATGTATTTTTTTGGCAAAGGGGCCCTTTTAGTTTGTTGGTAGTTTTCAATCATGCAAATTAAATTAAATGTATTTCTTTTACTTTTAATTGCAGAAATAGAAGAATATTCCATGGAAGTGTTATGCAAGGTAAGAAGGACCTTTGCGTAAAATCTGTAGCATCTTTTCCATCCTTGTATTTTCACTGATGTAAGATACAAGTGTGGATATTCTTTTAAATCCTAGGAAAGAAGGATTTCACAGCATCTGGGTAAAAATTCTTTCAGAAAGTTGAAATATTTCAAAATAATAGCCAACATATACTGTATATCGAGTATTTTCTGAGTAGTTGATGGAGAAAACTGAGTCACATGGAGGTCAAGTAATTACCTGAGGTCCATGGCATGTAGAGCCAGATTTAAACCCTGCATTAGCCCCCCATCCCTCCTCTTAACTCCACTATATTGCCTTTTCATCCTGAAAATTTTTTAAAATCACTTTATTTTGGTAAAGACGTTGGTTAGACCTAGGGAGCATGTGGATTGGTGACTGCAATGGTGTTCCTATCCTAAGACAGGCATAAGCACCGTCAGGGAGGGGGACTCTCATCTCAGAGCTTGCAGGGGAAGCCAGTCCATGAACCCCTGGCAGTGTATGCAGAATTGGAGGCAAAGGCATCCATGAGAATGTTCCTGGGAAAAGACCCATGGTTTCCATCAGATCCTTGGAGAGGTCTGAGGAGACTGTGGTTGGGGGAGAGGGGTGAGGGAGTATCAAGACATATCCTGTCCTCTCCTCTCTCTTAGAAAATTAAAGTTCCTGCGATCAGGGGTTTTGTCTATTTTGTTCATTGCTGCATCCCTAGTGCTTGCAGTATCTGACTCCCAGCGGGCTCTGTGTGAGTGCTAATTGTGAAGATAGATGTTGAAAGAGGGGAGCTTACTGGGTTGGCGATGGTGATGGAGGTACTTGGGAGGGAAGAGATGGACTTGCAGGTGCTTCCTGCTGTCAGAATGAGGGGACCTTGACGCGCCCAGATGTGACCCCACTTCTCTTGCCTGGCCCTGCGGCAAAGTGCCCTTAGTGAGCTTTCCAACAGACAGTTTGCCGGGTAGGCCCCTGGGAATGTCTGTGGACCCTGGCCCTGCTTTCTGGAAATGATTTCTCCAGGACCAGAGGTCTTTCCAGGAGCTGTGAGCATGAGGCTGCTTCTTGTTCAAATCAAAATGGTCCCAGAAGCAGTATGAGATTCTGGCTGCCTTGGAATATGTGACCTTGACTCCACTTTGGCCTGTAAGTGGCCTCTCTGGAAGCTGCTGAAAAGCACAGCTGAGCAGGGTTGCTCTGCAAACAGCAGCCGGTGCCCGGGCAAGTCTCAGGGGCCAGTTTGAGAACTGCGAAGTTAAAGGAACGATAATGAAAGTGGAAAGATGAATAAAACTTTAGTGCTGAGGGAGTGGTGTGAACCACAACATCACCTGGGTGTCCCTAGAAGGAGAAGGTGAAGGGGTCCCTGCATTTATTTCAGTCCCCACATTCCTCCTTAATTACTTCTTTCACTGATGGGGGACTCAGGTCATCACCCCAGTCCCTGTAGCTGGACCACGATTCTGTACCCCTCACCCCTTAGAGACCCTGCTACAACGGACAGTCTGTTGGCTCCTCATCAGGAACCTCATGTCTTCCCCTGTCTCCTTCTAGGGAAGAAGCCATGATTTCTGTCTTATAAAGATGATGGCCGGGTTGGGAATGTGTACTAACATAACCTGAGTAATTTGCTATGCGTGTTGGGAGTCTGCCTGGTTAGGAGAGGATGCTGGCAGGGGATGGGAGATTATTCAGAAACTAGGGTGAAATGATGGGACGTGGTGTTATTTCGCTGGGGCTGCAGTAAGAAAGCACCATTGCCTGGCTTAAACAACAGAAATTTCTCTCTTGGCATTCTGGAGGCTGAAAGTCTGAGGTCAAGGTGTCAGCAGGGTTTCATCTGAAGCTTGTAGAGGACCGTCTGCTACCTTTGTCTTCTCATGGTCGTCGTATGTGTCTGTGTCCAAATCTTCTGTTCTTATGTTGGATTAGGGGCCACCCTAATGATCCCCCTGTAACTTAATCCCCTCTTGAATGACTCTATCTCCAAATACAGTCACTTTCTGAAGTATCGGGGGTTAGGGCCTCAACCTATGAATTTGTGGGGTGGAGAGACACAATTCAGACTGTAACAAAGGCAAACACAGTCATTCTAATCTTGAAGCAGCTGAGGTAGATGGATGCAGTTCTGATTTTTTTGTGTGTTTTCTTTCTTAGGACATGGCAACCTTCCTGGATAAACTGGTAGGTCACTATTTAGAACTGATCTCTTTGGAGAATTCTGTTTGGGACTGGGCAATTAGAGAAAAGACGTAACCTTTGAAGGTGTGAGCTGTTGGAGCCCTGGGGGCCTGAGCAGGGAAAGGCAGGCTTTGGGGCAGTGGGAGGAGGGGTGGTTGGTCAGGAGGAACCACAAAGACAGAGAAGGTTTGGAGAATATAGAGATGAGTTTGTTTTGGGTTCTGTTTCGTGAAAAGCATTTTCTAGGGAATAAGATATCTCTGTTGGCTTTGAACCAGGGTGGAGAACCTTAGTGCCAGGTTAAGAAGTTTGGGAACTACCCCATAGGCTGATAGTTCACAACTTTTTAAAACATCCATCCCTTTTGAAATACCTGAAATCTAATGGCTTCATTTAACATTATTTGGAGTGTCAAACCCCAATGAAAGTAATCAACAGGGTCATCTGAGAACGTGCTTCTGCCGAGCACACACACATTCCTGAGACTGTGACTCAGGAAGGCCCTCCTCCCATCCTCCATCAGGTCACGTGGCAGAATGGAGACACCGCAGCTTGGTCGGGGGACTGAGGGGGAGGAGGGTTGGGCCAGAACACTGACAGTGCAGGCGGAGCTAAGAGAGGACCTCAAAGCAGCGGGATTTATCACCTGTTGATTGGATGTGAGTGTTGAGAGAAGATTCTGAGATGACTGAGAAGTTCCAGATCGACAGCAAGGCCTGGTGTAGGAAACGAGGTGAAGGTGTCATGTCCCCACCCTCTGCACAATCTCAGTCACATGGGACTGGCTTTGGAACTTTTGAGTCTGATGGAAGACAGCAAAGAGCTTGTAGCCCAGTGTGGCTGCCCCAGTCCTGACTTTATCTAGAAGATTTCCAGCTGGCTGGGAATGTCTCTTACTCAGTTTGTTGAAAAGGAGCCTCTGGTTGCTGGCCGGCTGGGTCAGGTGTCCACCCCTGGTCATGACAGGGACACATAGAAGGAGGCTGGGCCAGCCTGTGTGACCTGGATGACCAGATGAGGTGGTCATTGAAGCCACTGGAGTAAACGAGGTCCCCAAATGCAGGCCTGAAGGTTGAACCGTGGGATGGTCCCATGTGAGAGGTAGAGAGGGAATAGACCTCGGGAAGGAAGAAGAGTCTGGAAAGCGCAGTGTCACAGAAGCCCAGGGAAGAACGTTTCAAGGAAACGCCTGGTGCTGCAGAACTGTCAGAGGAGTGAGAACCAAGATGGGGAAAAAATGATTATTTGTGATGAATAGCCTTTGAAAGGCGAGTTTCAGTGGACTCGGGGTAGCAGGGAAGAAGCCAGGCTGGAGGGCCTTAAGAAAGTCATTCAGGAGGCAACTGGTGTAGGCCATTGTAAGACACGGGACAGCACAGAAGGAGACAGGATGAGGGCAGAGAGCTGAGTCAAGGGCCCACTTGTCCAGATGGTAGTGGGGCCGGGGAAGATCTGAAGGCCCTAATGTGGTCAGCTCGGGGGACAGATGAGAGAGCCCGATGTCAGGTTGGGAGACCTGGGTCTGATTGGTGGCTCCACCCTTCACCATCTGTGCAGACTTGGGCAAGTCACCTAACTGCCATGAGCCTGTCTTCCTGCTTGTAAAATGTATATTAGAAAGTTACTGGAAGATTCCAGATAACGGATGTAAGCACGACGCACGGGGCCTGGGACACAGTCGTTCCTTCCTGGAAGGGAGCAATTGCCATTCATGGTTATAGCAGCAGAGGAAAGGAAGGCATGGATGGCAATAGGGAGATAAAAGGTGCTTCTGAGGCTTTGAGGGAGAGAAGGTCCCAAAGGGATGGGAATAGAATAATATCACTCAATGAAAGATGAACATGGGAGAGGAGGTACGCCATAGTAACTGTAAGACAAAAGGGAGGAAGAGAGGTGAAACCAGTTTTGATTTGAGGGAAGGTAGTGAGGGAGAGGGAATTCGTGGGCAGCGGCCTCGGTCTTCTAAGAAAATTTAAAAGGCCAGTCATTTGTGTGGAGGGTCTGGGGGGCTCGTGTGTGGGAAGGGGGGCTTCAAGATGGCAGCCGTTGGGGGTGGAGGCGTCCCCAGGAAGTGAAGGAAAGAAGGGGCTGATGACTAAGGGTGGGGCCTCAGGCGCTCAGCACCCATCCCCCACCCCCCAGAAACCTGCCCACACCCGGCCCCCGTCTTTGTCCTCCTAGGGCATCTCTCAAGCTGTGTTCATCGGCCACGACTGGGGAGGCGCGCTGGTGTGGAACATGGCCCTCTTCTATCCTGAGAGAGTGAGGTAATGAGGCCCCGGGCATCAATGCTTTGGGAACACTGGATTTGGATTCCCATTAGCATCCTTCCTCAGATCTTGAATTCCAGCATACTTCTCAAAAACAACAGGTTGTCTGGGAGGTCACACCCACACTTCTTCGCTTGTTGACGCATCAGGAGGGAGGGCTTATGAGCTCATGTCTTAGGCGCAAGGCACCTAAGTCACCAGGACGAAGAATTCCTGTGTAGCCAGTGGCAATGAGGCAGGATGAGAGTGGACTTGGAGGGAAGTGGGTGAGGCAGCAGCGGGTGTCAGCTTCATAGAACTGACTACCAGGAGAGACTGCAGCCCTAGATAGAGTCAGCAAACGTGGCTTTCACATTTGCCCTGAACTGCCCAGTGACAGATCATTTCACCCGTTAGGCCTTGGTTTCTTCAACCACAAAGTGGTAATGGTAACTCATGCAGACTATTTAACCAGCCAAACGCTGGACAGACGTCGGGTTAGAATGGCATTTCACGATCACCATCGCATCACCGGTTATCATTCTCAGAATGGCCCCAGTGGGAGCTTTCAGATGATGGGTTTTGAATCTGGGAATCAGGGGGTCTTTGTGGCCACACCTCATCTGAGCTGGCAACTGCAGTTAAACCCACTGTCAGCCTCAGATCTTAGCAAATTAATGAAAACATCATCCCTAGCAGCCATCTCTGTTTCCCTAAGAGAACGATGAGTGTGTTGTTAAAACCAGAGAAAGATTGCTGAGTGCACGTATTCCAGTCAAGGTTGATATACATGTCGTGTGTGTGTGTGTGTGTCTTTGTCTAAGGCAAGTAGATAAGAAATGCTGCAGTTCAGTGGGAAACAAACCACGGTGCTGCAAGCCAGGAAGTGTGATCTCTGATGCATGTGAGATCTTGCATTTCGTGCTTTCCCGCTCTGAGCTTGGGTTTTGACATATAAGGTCCTTTCTGGTCCTTGCAGACTGTCTTCTTATGGGGTCTGTGTCTCAGTGCCTCTTCTTTCTGCAGGGCAGTGGCCAGTTTGAATACCCCCTTCAGGCCAGCAAATCCCAAGCTGTCTGCGATGGAGCTCATCAAAGCCAACCCCGTTTACGATTACCAGCTCTACTTCCAGGAACCGGTAGGTTTGGGGCCCTGCAAGCAACGATCCTGGCAAGATTTCCATTCCGCTTTCCCCTCCCTCTGTCCTTCTCCCTGTTGGTCTAATTTAGCTCTGTGCCCTTGAATATTCTGTGGCATCACTGGGAAATGAGTTCACAGAGGGGCTCAGGTGAAGCCGACCCCAGAGCTCGGCCAGTCCTTCCCAGGTGGTGGTGCATTTCCTTGTGTGTGTTTGGGGTGGTGAGCTGGATGAGAGGATGGGGATGGTACATGGGGCTCTCTTGCTTCTCCAAGGTTGTGATGTGGGAGACTTAGCACTGTCTTGGAGCTGCCTCCTGTTTGTTCTCTAACTGAGAGGCTGGTGAAACCTACCTCTTGTTGGTGACAGCTCCTGGCACCTGCCAGGGACCTGCCACCTCTGCTTACCGAGGAGTGACATTTGTGAGGACAGAGCAGCAGAGCCTAAGAGCCCTGCACCAGCCCCCTCCCTCCAGTGTCCTTTGAGAGATATTGGAGGTTTCTGGGTATCATCCATGTGCCACAAGCCCACGATGCCTTTCAGAAGTGCCCCCTGGAATTGGGTGCTGGGTGATGGGTGTGGCTGCTGCCTGTCACTGGATTCGCTGACAGCAGCATCAAGAGTCGGCATCGCCTGACCCGACTGCCCCCCACCTGGCAGCCGTCTTCATCGATGGGGGGCACCTGCTGTTCCCCCATCTGTTTGGGGGCTCTGAACCCCAATGCCCAGCTATGTCTGGGTAATTCCAAAGAGGATAAAAAATGTTTCCTAACACTCCAAAGAGAGACGAATGGATGGAATTAATTAACAAAGAACTCGGGAGCATCTCTCGTCACACCCTTGCCCGTCTGCTTCTCCTGGGAGGTACCATTTCCAGCGAGGGTCACAACCGTTTCCAGTTTTGATTTGGCGAGTAACTTTTCTCTAAGAACATTTTAAATTAATAAGATGGTGCCTTGAAAGAGGAACTTTGATGGAAGCAATAACCTGACTCATTCAGTTAAGACCCCAGAAGCCTCAGCAGCATCATAAAAAGATGCCTGAGTGTCACACCTCCCCAGAGGCCAGGGCCCCACCGCCACAGCCCGGAGCCTGGGAGCTTGTGAGCTTCCATGGCTTGAACTGCATCACAATGTCTTTAATTAGTTTGAAGTAACGTTGGTCTTGAGAGATAAAGATGGTTTAGACGATGTATGAGTCAGCTAAGGGCTGCCATAACAAAGTGCCACCGATAGGGGGCGCTTAGACAGCAGAAGTTTTATCTCACTGCTCTAGAGGTTGGAAGTCCAAGATCACCGTGTCTGCACAGCTGGTTTCTTCTAACGCCACTCTGCTTGGTTTGTGGACGGCCCCGTTCTCACTATCTTCTGTACGTGTGTCTCTGTCCAGATGTCCTCTTCTTACGAGGACACAATCATACTCGATCAGGCCCACTCTAATGACCTCATTTTACTTTAAAGACCTTGTCTCCGAACAGTCACATCCTGAGGTACTGGGATGAGAGCTTCATCGGAATTTGGGGGACACACAGTTCAGCCCATAACAGATGGCGACTATGAGGGTGAAGGGTGGGGACTGTGAGACACTGACCTGTTGGGAGTGAGACCTGGGCTTGTGGAACAGGCAGGAGGAGGCCCTTGTGAGAGGCCTGGAAAGCAGCCGAGTTTGTAGTTGATGCTGGAAGTAGTAAAGAATCGTAGTAGGTTCAGCGCCCCATCATAGATGGCTTCCTGAAAATTCTTTCAGCTGGACTAGAGGTCGGAATCCCAGGCTAGGGCGTGATGCACCGCCTGCCACCTTTTCCCAGGAATTTGCATCACCCAAGTGCATCTCACGCTGGAGAAGCATCTGGTGATGGGGAGAGAAACGAGGTGGTGGTGCTCGGTTCTTGAGTGGCAGCTACGTCAGCCTTTAGGAATTGGGAAGGGAACCGCCCCTACGGAAGAGCATGGAGATCCTATTTGGGTCCCTGTCACCTCTTATCTGACCCTTTTTCAGTCTCTGGCTCTGCTCGGCCCCCACCCCCTCCCTCTGCCCAGAAGACCACACCAGGCCCCTCCATCACTTCAGATGCCTCACCTCCACCCTCTTCCCCGGCCCAGCCCCCACGCCCTGGGCATGGGGTTAGGACAGGCTCTTTGCACTCTGGCCCCATGGCTGGGGCCCCCTATGGAGCATCTGGAGGGAGAGAAGGGTTTCATGCCCACTACTTTCTCTTCCACCTCTTTTTCCATTTTCTCTTTCTTATCCTTTTGAATTGGACATTCATGAGAAGGCTCGTATCTACTGTGAAACAGAGATGCCTGTTAAGTGGGTGAGGGCTTGAGCATGACAAGTGTGTGTAAATGTGAGAGATGTTTTGACAAGTGTGTCTCATGAAGAATCAGTTCATCTTGCAAATCCCTGGGCACCGTCTATCATGTGCCAGTGTCAGGGGGCATCGAGAGATGACTAACAACCTTGAGGGGCTTAAACAAGTCTTGGGGAGACAGGCAGGTAACCAGTCCCTGGGGAAAAAGGCAGCAGAAAGGACTGTAATGGAGGTACAGCTCACTCTCGGAGCCCACAAGAAAACATAGTTTATTTTTAGCAAAGGAGAAGGCATTTGAACTGGACCCAGGGATGCGAGTAGGATTTGGTTGGATGGGTGTGAGACAGAAGGGGCTGCCAGTCTCAGGGGAAAAATGACTCAAAATGCCTTCGAAACTCCTTAATTCAGGGATAAATGTCATGGAGACAGGAGCAAGAGTGCCTAACCAAAGATCCTTAAGCTGAAACTTAGAAGGTCTGGAACATCTGGAAATTGCCCACAGAGTTTAATTCGTGCATGCATTTTCCCAGGAAGAGACCCTCGCTTTCATCAGAACCTTCCCAATTCAGTAAAAGCTAAGAGATGCTGCACTGGATGGCTCTGGAGTTTCAGGTGAGGTACAGGGACGGGCAGCAGCATCAGTGTCTCCTGGGAGTTTGCTACAAGTGCAGACTCACGGGCCCCCTTTGCGATCCGCCCAACAAGCATATGCTTTTTAACGAGGTCCCCCAGGCAACCCCTGTGCACATCACCTCCCAGCTCTGACAGCTGCCTCCTGTGACACTCAGCCAATTTCTGTGATTCTCTAGCCCGATGATCCTCAAACGTCAGCGTGCTCAGAATCACCTGGAAGGCTAGTTACAACACAGAGCGCTGGACACCAGCCCCAGAGGTCCAGTTCAGTAGGTTTTGTTGGGTCCAAAGGATTCACATTTCTTTGGTGGTGCTGTTGCTACTGGTCCTGGAGCCACACCTTGTGAACCACAACTGTAGCCCCAGGAGGCGGGAAATCCAGCCATTTCCCAGGTAGTGGTGGGCAGACAGCCATCCTTCTTGGTGAACCAGAGACCTCTGCGCAGCTGGCTCCAGTCCAGGGTGGCTGGAATGGATGGCGCAGGGCGCAGACCGTCTTGCTAAGTTTCCCTTTATTCCAGTGATCCTCAGATTTTCTGACCCCAGGCCCCCTCTGCACTCTTCAAAAATGATTAGGGAACCTCAAAGAGCTTTAGTTAATGTAGGTTGTATCTCTTGGCGTTAACCATTCTCGATATTGAAATTTAAAAGTTAATTCACGTAAAAAAGTAATGTGCCCCTGTCGATGTAAATAACATTTTAATTTTTTTAAATCTTTATTTTCCTTAAAGATTTAGTGAGAATTATAGCATTGTTTTACATTTTTCAAACCTCTTTTATGTCTGGCTTAATACAGACAGATGGACCCTCCTATCTGCTTCTGCATTCAGTCTGTTGGGATGGTATGTGATGTGGGAGCCTCTGGAAAACTCCATAGCATGCTTATGAGAACAAAGAGGATAGATAACATGTCAGCATTGTTACGAAAGTGTTTTGTCATGGATCCCGTGAAAGGGCCTCAGGACCCCCCAGCGATCTGCAGACAATACTTTAAGAGTTACTGCTTTTTATTTTTTGAGTTGTTTTAATTATAGGAGATAGAAAAAGGGAAGTAATAGTTTCACTCTATATTGTTTTGATCAAACTCCATGTAGGGTATTTATCAACAGAAGTCAGCTCATTGAAAACTGTTTTTCTTTATTACTTTCAAAATGATGGTAAAATACATATGATGCAAAACTTACCGTCTTAACCAATTAAGGGTACCGTTCGGTGGCATTAAGTACATTCACATCGCTGTGCAGCCATCCCCGCCCGCCATCCATGCCTAAAACTCTTTTCATCTTGCAGAACTGAAACTCTGTCCCCATCAGACACTAACTCCACATTCTCCTCTCCCCCAGCCCCGGCAGCCACCCTTCTACCTTCTGTCTCTGTGAACTGACTGCTCTAGTGAACTCATATAAGTGGAATCATACAGTCTTTGTCCTTTTGTGTCTGGCTTATTTCACTTAGCAGAATGCCCTCCAGGCTTGTCCACGTTGTAGTCTGTGTCAGAATGCCCTGCCTTTTTAAGGCTGAATCCTATCCCATCGTATGTGTGGACACCACTTTGTGCATCTGTCCATCCCTCGATGGACACTTGGGTTGCAACTACTGCTTTTTTGAGCGCCTGCAAGCCGGATGGTTCTGCTCACAAGAGCACCGTGGCATTCTCTCCCGTCTTTTCAGCTGAACAAGCAGAGCCCCTGGGAGGTTCACTCACTGGCTTGAGACCAGGTACGTGACGGGGTCAGGATGTTGACCTAGTCTTGTTTGATTTCAAAGCCCACATGCCTCCTCTTAAGCCACACATGGAGGGATTTGGACTTTATTTGTGTGACCTCTGCATCCAAGCAGAGAGGGGAGGAGCAAACCAGGATACCCTCAGGGGAATGCTGACAAATTGCAGCCCTGGGACAGCAAAGGTTTTTAGTTTCAAAAGTTGTTAGAATTGTAAAAAAAAAAATAATAATCAGTAGCTTTATTGTTCCATTGTCGGCATTTGGGGATGGTTTTGTTCTTAAGAACAAAGCCTTCTGGCAGGGAAAGGTTATTCAAATTAGTGATCTGGCCACTAAAAGGCCCCGGGAACCAGGTTGGGTGAAGCCAGCAGCTGAGGTTGGTCAGGAAAGGCTCAGAGCTGGGTCTTAAGGAAAACCATTCACTGGGGACCTGCCAGCGTGCCTGCTACCGACTCATGAAGGAAACAGGCTGACCAAGTCCCTTCCTATCTCTGTCCCTCTGTTTTCTCATGTGAAAAAGGATGGTCTAGTTGCAGCTTAGACAAACTCCGGGTTAAGATCCAGCTCCCCAAGCTCTTAGCCAAAGTGTTGTCCCATCCTGTGAATTTGCCAAGTCCGGTGGAAAGGTGTGTTTTTCTTTCCTTCTCAGAGAAAGGATTATAGGCTTTGCATTTGTGTACTTAAGAAAGGGAGGAGGGGGAGGCAGCTCTGAACAGCAAAGATAGAATCAGCTGAGTAAGTTCAGTATGACCTGCTCCATTTCTTAAATCTTAGGATTCTCAACATCCTTACTGAGCCAGGGGACATCTCACAGCCCCTTTGCCCCCCAAATCGGGCCTGTCCAGCGTGTCTTGCTCACCTTGCCCTCTCTCCCACCCACAACCCTGGTTCCTCTTTACGTCTCCTTCACAGTGTGTTTGTATTTTTATTTCTTTGGGGAAGAGCGTATGGTGCACACAGGTGTGTGTGTGGAACCATAGGGGAAGCTATAGACATATTTCAAGCACCAAATCCCACATTTAAGTATTTAACCAGCTGAGAAACTAGGGGACAGAGAGAAAATGTGGGAGAGGAGATTACAGGCAGTGGTTTCGCCTGACGGAAGGGCGCCTCTGACATCTGCAAGTCATTTCTTCTCTTCCTTCACGGTGCTGAGTCTTCCTTAATTCTTGGAACACGGTAGTTCCTTCAGCTGGTGGTTTGTGACATCATTTTTTTTTAAGGAATTCGTGCTTGCTGCCTTAAAAAAAAAAAAAACTGAATTGTGTAAAAAGTCAAATCCCCCTTCATTCCTGTAGAACTATTCTAGCTACTGTGAATGGTTTAGTGAGTATTTCCCAGATATTTTTAAACTGTGCTTTTAAGTGTGTATGTGTACATGAGTGTGTGTACATGTGTGTATATATGTACACACATACATACATATTTTATTTATATATTTTTATATATTTTTTATTTATAATATATATATATATATATATATATAGTATTTAATATAAATGGAACCATGCCACTTTTTCATTTACTAGATCTTGGACAGATCTGCCTGTCGGTACATATAATTTACCTTGTTCTTGTTAATGGCTGCTAGGTGCTTCCTTGTACAGATGAACCAGGATTTACTTACCCAGTCTTCTACTGAGGAACATTATTTTGATTGTTTTTCACAGCTGAATACTACGTTTTAAAAGAAAGTGTCACCGTGTGCTAGCTTATTCACCAGCTCTTTAACCACCATGGTTTTAGCTTGTGTGCCTTCCATGGAAAACTCCTGGCATTTGCTTTTTGTTTTCTCGGATGGGTAGTATGGTGTTAGAGTGAAAAGAACCAAACACTGAGGGCTGTGAAGTCCGGAGTTCTCGTTTCCAGCTTGGCCATTTATAATCCTCCTGGCTTGGACAGAGGTCGCGTCTCTACCTGAGGGTCTGCCTCCGTAAGCCGGCCTTCCAACTCGGTGCTGCTGTGCAGAACCAAAGAGCTCACCCAGGGAACATGGCTTCACGCAGCCTCTCTGGGGCCGACACATCTCCCTCTTGTCTTTCCGGCCAAACTGCAGACGCTGCTAAACAGTTTTCTCTTTGTGCCCAGACTTCAGGTGACTTTACCCACTGGCATCTTCAACTGTAGGGACAACCACCCCAGCCAGGTTTTCTGACCTATTTTAGGAGAACTCTGCCCCCAGAGTTTTAGAGGAATTCAGGTAATTGTTATTGAGGTAGACAGAGCAGGAAGCAGAGCTGCTGGCTGCAGCCCTTAGATTAAAGGGATGCTCTGAGCCTTTGCTCGGAGACAGCGTCTTGTGCTGTGAGCTATAGAGGGATGGATGCTGCCTGAGCTCGTGCTTTGCAGGAGCTGTTATTTAATTTAAGTGGCTGTCTCCACTGTCTGAGCAATGAAACAATAGACCCAATTAAGTGCACCTTCTGATGCAGACCTGATCTACCTCTTGGAGAGAACAGCTGTAGGAACCTCCCCCGCAAATGAGGTTGTGGAATTCTCCACCCCCGCCAGCGCTGTGGGTGAGAAGTCTGGCAGAACTGGTCTTCCCCACTGTGCCTTCCCTTTCTGGGGCTCCTCTGCCGTGAGCTGAACAGGTGCCCGGGGAGTCACTGAGGTGGGGGGAGGAGAAGCCAGGGCGCTTTGGTGCTGGGAATCTCCGGATGTCCCACCCGTGTCCGCACACCTGTCACCCGGCTGCCAGGTGGGTGCCCGGCCCCACTGAACCCAGAGGTGATGTGGACCCTTATTCCTTTCCCTCCTCGCCCACCCCTTCCATCAAGAGACTTCTTGAAGTGATGAGTTATTGGCCTAGGGCTGCCATAACAAATTACGACAAACTCGGTTTAAAACAACAAAGATTTATTCTCACAGTTCTGGAGGCGAAAAGTCTGAAATCAGGGTGTTACCAGGGTTGGTTCCCTCCGGGGGCTCTGAGGGAGCCCCCATTCCATTCCCCTCTCCTAGCTTCTGGTAGTTGCCAGAAATCCTTGGCCCACCTAGATTTGTAGGATCATTCCTCATCTAGAGACCCTAACTCCGTTACATCACAAAGACCCTGTTCCCAAATAAGGGCACATTCACAGCTGCTGTGCATTTGGTCTTGGACATATCTTTTCGGGGTCTTCTGTTCAGCTCACTATGGTGGATTACGATGCTGGAGTATGACTGAAAAACATATGCCGTCAAAAACTACATTATTAATTTTTACTGTTAATTTTAATGATCACATTGGAAAGTGCAACCAGATGTGCGTAGGGACATTTTATCAGGCAGTTGGAAATATTGGAGTTGGAGTCAGGGCAAAGCTATAGAGAGGCTCTGTCTGGAAGCCATGGAAACAAAGGAAAAGAGAAATAGAAGTTTCCTTCTAGCTATGAGCTTCTGTAATTTCAAGCTTAAAGAGGAGGGGGCAGGTTAGTAGGAGAGGCCAAGAGATTCTGATGACTCTCCAAGGTCGGTGTCTTATACCTCACGTCCTTGCTCTAAGTTGACTCTTAGGCAGTCTTTATCCTTCAACAGCCTCAGAGTACCCTGAGACTAAGCTCCAGGATGCCTGGAGTTCCAAACGCTTTGTTCTAGGAGTGTTTCTTAAAACCTAGAGTGGTCTTCAGTAGCTTTTGGGTAACAGTAGAGCAGATTCCTTCATTTGCCATCGTTCCACAGGTTTCCTGCTTCCCTCGACCTCAAGCTGGAGGTGAATTACCTTTGTTGATGAAAAAAATCAGTCGATTTAAGTAAGAAAGAGATGGAAAATTTTATTCGAGCCAAATTGGGGATTATAACCTGGGAAAAGCCTCTCAGAAAGTTCCGAGAACTGTTCTGCCCATTAGAGCTTAAAACACAGTTATATTTTTTGAGACAGAGGGCTGTACATTACAATGACATATTGTTGACAGTTTATACAATCCAGCGCGTAGGGAGTGATGGGCCATCGTGGGCCCTTATAAGATTAAGAAGGAATATTATCTTTGAAGGAGTTGTCCTGTTGATGCTAAGAGAAGGTTGCCCTTTATGGTTGAGCAGGAATTTCTACTCTTGGGGATGTTCGGTCAGTGCATAATGCAGATACACAAAAGCACAGGTTGAGGAGGGGATGGGGAAGAAGCCAAAGGGCAAAGAAAATCATTTTATGTTTACATTTTTCTTGTCCTTCCATAAAATATGAATTTATTTCACACCTTTGGTGAAAATGAGCTTGCAGTGAAGAGCAGACAAAGAAAAGCCACAGTCCGAGTGGTCATCTAGAAGATGCTCCCACCAAAGTCTTTATCTCACGTTCTTCCTTCCTTTTTCCCTCTCTTCTTCCCTTTCTTCTTCCCATCCTTCTAGCCTTTGTTGGGTACCTACTATTATGATGCTACCTCGGTGGGAATAAAAATATGATTAAGATACAGTGTGTGTCCCTAAGAAATTCACAGCCTTGTGAGGGGATCCAATCCAAAAATACACAATTCTGATGCAGCTAGATAACTCTCATGATGGAGATAATAACAGTAACAATAATCACCATTTACCAGCATCTCTTTTCTGTATCAGGCATTGTAGGAAACAGGCATTATCTCCTATAATCCTTACAAAACTCCCATGTTACAGGTGACGAAACTGAGAATCTGCAAGATGAAGTTGTCCAGTTAATAAGTGTTAGTAGTGGGGCCTGAAACCTTGTGTGTTGGATTCCAAAGTTCATCCTTTAATTCCTATGATCAGGAGAACCAAGGGAGGAGCCCCATTCATTTGGACAGACGGGAGGCTTGTCATTGGTCTGTGGGACTTAAAAATAGGGTCTCACCTTTTATAAATTACAGAGAGTCCGACGTGTCACCAGGGCACAGGACCAGAGTTCAGAGGCTCTTATCTTCTCTGCTTTCCAGCCCTCACCTTTGTCCTCATCACCCCTGTTGCTCTGAAATGCTTTCATGTGGGTGGACGGACTTATTTGCCTTTGGGCTCTCTTTGATCTTTTATTGACTCTTGTCAACATTCGTTTGCTCTTTTAAGGACTGTTTGAGGCCGGCAGCCCATTTAGACCTCTGGACTCGGAGAGTCCTCCACACACACAGACACATCCCAAACTCGTGAAAAGCAGCTGCTTCTGGGATGGGGACTGCTCTCAAAAAATAGGACTGGTGACCCAAGGCAACACGCAGGGCTGAGCAGGGCATTGATCGATCGCTTAAAATGGACTGCCTGTCATGGCTGTCTCTTGCCTTGGCATTCATCACATGGCAGAAGGCCATGATTGATTCTCTGTTGTAATTGAATCTTACAGATGTAAGGGGATTGTAATTAACACACTGACATTGCTGTCATCAGAAAATCTCCAGCCGCAGATTCAGCACTGTTTGGTGATAAATACTTCCTTGCCTGCAGCACTGCCGTCCCTCGGATCCAGAGCTCTCGCGCCGGGCAGTGTGCAGAACAAATGAGTGCATCGTAGAGGGACCTCTTAAAGTGGGCAGGGTCTGAGAGCTGCTGGCGTTTAGAATGCCATACGGACGTGGCTTGCAGGACCCTTCTTTCTGGGAACATTACTAGGAGGAGAGGGATGAACATCTCTTCAGCCTCTACTCCATCCAGGACCAATCACAGATGCTCCTGGGAGTACGATGCGTGGATGCTCCTCTGCTCTCAGGGTGGTCCCAGGAGAGCACATTCAAGGCTCTGTGGGATCCAAGGAGAGTAATTTTATCACAACAGGGGAAGGTGGGACTTCATGGAGAAAGCAGTGTTTGGGACAGGTGTTGAAGGCTTCTTGAAGGCCAAACTGAGGGAAATAGGTGTTCTTGGTGATGGTTACAATGTGTTAAACCAGGAGGGTGAGAAGGTAAGACACTCATTCAGAAAGCATCCTGCAACTCAGTTTAGCTGGTGCTTGAGTTCGTTCAGGTGAGCAGCTGGAAAGGAGGAGACAAAAAGTAGGCTCGCACTGTGCTCTAGACGGAATGTTTGTGTCACCCCCTGCCCCGAACCAATTCATATATTGAAATCCTAACCCTGGATGTGATGGCTTTAGGAGTGGACTCTCTGGGAGATGATTAGGGCTTGAGGGTGGAGCCCTCATGGATGGCATTAGTGCCCTTACAGACGAGACCTCGGAGAGCTCCTTCACCTCTTCTGCTGTGAGGACACAGTGAGAAGATGGTCATCTTTGAACTGGGCAACAAACTCTCACCAGACACCAAATCTGCTGGCACCTTAATCTTGGACTTCCCAGTCTCCAGATTGTGAGAAATAAATGTCTGTGTCTGTAAGCCACCCAATCTGTGGTGTTGTGTTAAAGCAGCCCAAATGGACCAAGATACACAGCCATACTCTTACTCAGTGTCTTCCGATGACACTGGTCCCCTCAGGGATTATGTTGGATGGATCTTTATTATTTCTGAGCAGTTGTCCCCGGGGGATCCCTGCCTGGGGGACTTTTAACTGTCTCTCTTCGCACTGTTTCTGAAACAGCTTTCAGGTTCAAGGGCTGTCAGTTTCCAGAAAAGAAAGACTGGATACAAATTTTCCTTTTATGCCCGAAAACACCATGGACCCAGCAGACCCAGACTGTAGATTAGGGTCCACTGATGGGTGTTGAAGCCCCTTGCCACCTGCCCCCTCCACCCCCAGTTCTTAGTGTCTGGAAACACTCCTGGATGGGGGGTTTGGGTAAGAAGGAGGTGGATGGGGAGAGGACAGGTACAGACCCTGAGTTTCCAGTGAGAATCTCTTCCCCAGCCCCCATGACATAACAGTAACTTTACTTCGGGCCACGCAACCCTGGCCTCACCCTCAGGACCAGAGTATGTTGCTCTCTTAGTGATGAAGCCAGTTCAAGTCAGAACTGTCCAGTCGTGCACAAGCCAGAGACCTGGAAAGGGCCAAAGAATCGGGTGTAGATTAAGCAATTAAATGTAGCAACATGAGCTCCTGTGAAGGGGAAAGACCTGAGAGCACAAAGGATGTGTGCCCCAGCTCCTTAACCAAAGAAACCTTACTGCCCTTTCCTCGGGGAGACAAGTTAGGCCCAAATCAAAGGAGTTGGTTTTGTTTTATTTTGTTTATTGAAGTATAGTCAGTTTACAATGTTGTGTTAATTTCTGGTATACAGCAGTGTGATTCACTTATATACACACACACAGACGTATATGTATGTGTGTATATATATATACATGTGTGTATATATATCCTTTTCATATTATTTTTCATTAGAGGCTATTGTAATAGGCATTGAATATAGTTCCCTGTGCTATACAGTGGGACCTTGCTGTTTATCTATTTTACATATAGTCGTTAGTATCTGCAGTTCCCGAACTCCTAATTTATCCCTTCCTACCCCCTTTCCCCTCTGGTAACCATAAATTTGTTTTCTATGTCTGTGAGTCTGTTTCTGTTTTATAAATAAGTTTGTCATTTTTTTTTAGATTCCACATATAAGTGATATCACGTGGTATTTTTCTTTCTCTTTCTGGCTTACTTCACTTAGTATGACAATATCCAGGTCCATCCATGTTGCTCCAAATGGCATTAGTTTGTTCTTTTTATGGCTGAGTAGTATTCCATTGAATATTACCACAGCAACATAAGATGCATAAATGGAACTACCTTGGCTTCTAGGAATCCTTGGAACCTTCCTCCACTCCTCCCCTACCCTTCAGCCCCCAAACTCCTCATTCCTCCACCAGCCCTTCCCCTGTTCCCTTAAAAGAATTACTGTAAGTAAACATTCTTATTGTAGGAATTCTGAAAAGCAGAAAAGAAAAGAAAGCCACTTTCATTAACCCACCTCACAGGTGCTGGGAGGGGTGGGGGGACCACTGTCAGCATCTCATATTGTGTTTGAACCTTTAAAAAAAAAGTGTTTCAATATGAAAATTCAAACTCATGCACTTCTAATGAAACTTGGCCTGGATGGGACAGAGGTTGGGGACGTACTGCTTTTGGTCAGATCGGTTTTCAAGATCTCCACCAAGCCCTTCATTTTTCTTCCTTGGTTGTTTTAGGGAGTGGCTGAGGCTGAGCTGGAGCAGAACCTGAATCGGACTTTCAGAAGCTTCTTCAGAACACATGATGAGGTAAGGGGCATGTGGGGAGCGGTGGGGGGACCCCAGATTGCTTCCCTGGGAGGATGTAGGGGGTTGGTTGGTGTCAGGGTCTGGGAATGAGCAACTTGCCTTCTTCCCTTTGACTTCTCTAGTCAGGGCAATTGGGGTCCTCACTCCACCAGTCCCTTCATTAATGGGGAAAGGTCACACCTTCACTGTCACACACCAGTAGGGCTTTGCAACTTAAGGAAAGATCATGGCGGCAGTTTAGAAATTCTACTGTTTTACCATTACCCTTTTCATAGGCATCATTGTCTATCAAAGTCCAGAATTAATTGCTGTCTCAAACCCTTTTCTTAAACAACCACTGCTAGACTGCTTTAACACAGTAACCCACCCTCCTGTCGCACGTGTTGGGAGTCACTGCCACTGGAGTTGCTTTACTTCCCAATTTTTGCCAGGTGCTTTGCTGACCACTTCTGGCATCTCACTCTTTTATACTGAGTTCAGTTTCTTTCTTCCTGAAGTATCTCCTTTGGTAGTACTCTCAACTAGCAGTAAACTCATAAATTTTTGGCCTGAAAATATCTTTATTTTGCTTTCACTCTTGAAGAACAGTTTATCTGAGTATTGCATTCTAGGTTGACAATTGTTTTCTTCTAGAAGCTTCTATCATTGCTTATAAGAAATCAGCCTGAGGGCTAACTTCTTGGGGATTATTTGTCTTTTAGTCGCAGCTGATCAGTAGTTTAACTCATCTCTGAGGTTTTCTTTTTAATTTCAGAGAACAGATTTTTTGTTGTTGTTTGATTTTTTTTTTAGGTTTATTTATTTATATTTTGGAGGAGGTACTGGGGATTGAGCCCAAGACCTTGTGCATGCTAAGCATGTGCTCTACCACTTGAGCTATACCCTCCCCACTGTTGTTTAATTTTTGGAAGTTGTATTTGGTTCTTTTTCAAATCATTCTTACCTCTAAGTCTTGTTCTAAGCTTGTTCAGTTCCTTCTTTTTGTCTTTAACCGTTTTAAGCATACTCATTTTTCATTCTCTCTCTCTCTATCTTCCTCTTCAAGTTCTATTATTTGGTGTTCTTGGAGCGTCTTGTTTTATTGTTTGCTGTGTTTTCTGTCCCTTGTAATGGGGCCTTGTGTTGGGGGGTGGGGGAGGGAATTTTGTAATTTTGGTTTGTGGGCTCATCTTCAGCATCACTTAATCCTTACCAACCTGCTTCAGCTGGGATGGAGGAAATAGCCCTCCTGTGTGGTTTAGCATTTGTTTCTTCTGCCAGGCATCCTGCCAGCATGACCCGCCCAGGCTCACTTTGGCTGTTGCTATTTACTTCACTTACTGGTGGTTTCCAGATCTCACAGATAGTATCAGTTCAAACTCAAACATGTGCAAAGGCAGGCTTGTGGCTATGAATTCCTAAGGAAGCTTTTTTTGTTTTCATTTTTTTGTTTGTTTGTTTGTTTGTTTTTTTGGTACCAAACTGAATGGACCAAATCCTTTGACATCTCTTTGTCATGATAAGTGGGTTTTTCTCTAGTCCACCCTTTAACTGACAGCCCAGATTGACTGAATTCACTGTGAAGGGGCAGAGAGGCTCTCATGTTTAGCTTCCCACCTGCCTTAGACCTAAGGTCTCATCTCTTGTTCCATTGGTTGATACCCCCGCGTCCTTAACATTATCTGCAAGCACCCAGGAGCAGCCTTGGCCTGGAACTTGGTTGTGAGCTGCCTCAGCTTTGATGCTGAGGACCTGCCTCGCCCTTGGGCATTTAGCATGTTTGTATAGTTTGCTGGTACTCATAGGGTTTTTAGATGACCTGTTCTTGCATATTTCCTTTGCTTCATCCATGACATCTTTTCTAACTTTTCTCCCTCCAGACTTTCCTCACCGTGAACAAAGTCCGTGAAGTGGGTAAGAGACATTCTTAGGAGGGAAGGGTGGCAGGAGGGCCACGGAAGGAACCAGCTGAGTGTTAAATGAGTGTTTCTCCATCTGACGGCTGTGGGCAGAAGCAGCTGCCTGCCGCCCCTTAACTATGACTTGCTTAATAAAGGTTCCTGCTGGTGGTTTGCGCTCACCCCGACCCTGGGCTGACCACACAGCCCCGGGTTTTTTTCCCCCCACGGAGTTTTGGATTGAAGATCTTAAAAAGTAAGAGTTTAGAGGAATCTCACCCTCTGCTGATTAGAACCGAGGCCCAGGATAGGAACTGACCGCTGCAAAGTCACCTGGTGCAGGCAGAGCAGAAATCAGGCTAGACCCTCAGCCGGGGCTCCTCTGTCATAGTGCCCTTGCCTTCCCTCCATCAGAGTCAGTTTTGTTCTGTGAAGACAGCCCTGTTCTCACTCCTGGCTTGGATATAAGTGAGGAGCCAGGGCCGGGAGGAGACTGGAGCTCCTGAATTGGTCAGTGTTTGGCCCCGACTCTGGCTTCGCCATCACCCCTTGTATTTTTATTAACCATGATCACTGCCACTTGTAGGAGTACCTCCTGTGTACATCAAACACTGGACCAGCCCCCTTTAAATAAATGACTTATAACCCTTGTGACATGGCCCAAACTCCCACTGGTGTCTCTATCCCGCAGGGGAGGAAAATGGGTCTCAGAAGAGCCACAGAATCTGTCCAAAGTGGCCAGGCTGGGGTTAAACTCTGCTGAGCCTAACGGCTTCTCTCGCTGGTCAGGGACAGCTCTCCATTCCCTCCCTCCACTCCTCACTCATTTACATAGTCACTTGTTCATTCCTTCATTCCTCAAACATTCTGAGTGCATGCTTGGTGTGAGGCAGGCGCAGGTACCCATATGTACGAGGCAGAATCCTTGCCCTCAGGGAGCCCCAGTCTCTTAAGGAAGCAGAAAGCAGTAATAAAGGGAGAGCTGGGGGGGGTCCCAGAAGCCTGGGCAGCAGCAGCCAGGACACCTGCCTAGGGGGATGGTGGGCAAGGGAGGAACCCTGATCATATACCCCTTTGATGTATCTCCTGAGCACCTGTACCACCAGCGAGGCTCTGAGAGCTTAGAAATAGTGCATCAGTCCCATTCATGCACCAGCGTTAATACCCATGGGGCTGTTGCCCAGGAAAAGGCACTGGTCCCTGGACTGTCAGTCACCATCACGAGCTGCCCTCCCCACAGGGCCTGGGGGCTTCAGGGACACCATGTAGCCTCTGAAAAGAAGATAGGATTTCATATCAAGGGTCCATGAGCCTGCAGAGAGCAGTAGCGTGCTTTCTTCCTTGTCCTGGATTTTCCTCTAGACTAAGATGAAAATCAGAGCATGGACTTTGAAAACTCCAAGAATCTCAGTGGAGATATTGAAAGAAGAACATAACTGTTAAACTATTTAGAAAAGGTGTCATCTAGGGGAGAGGATGGCTGGAGGCTGACAGGGCCCAGAAATGGAAAAGGGTGTGTCATCCTTGAACTGCGCTGCGTTCAAAGGAGAGGAGGGGTAGGTTTCATCCTAGAAGTTACGGCCTGTGTGTGTGATACCCTCGGGTTCCAGGATGACAGTAAGAGCAAGGACTTGGAGCTCAAGACTGGGTGGGTCATCGTGGGAAAGAGAGCACAAATGAAGGAGCGTGAGGAGAGTTCAGACAGAATGGGAGAGGCAGTTAGGTGCCTGACCTCAAGTGGGAACGCTGGCATTAGAACCCAGACACTTGCTCCTGGGCTATGGGAGAGGAAAGGCGTGGCTTTTTGCAGGAGGACTCTTTGTGAACACCCCAGAGGAGCCCAGCCTCAGCAGGATGGTCACCGAGGGGGACATCCAGTTCTACGTGCAGCAGTTCAAGAAGTCCGGTTTCAGGTAAAGAGAACAGTGCCCCAAACACCAAAGAGAGACTGTTAGCAGAGAGGGTGCTCAGCTGTCATGGTACAGGGTGAGGTCCAGTGCCCCTCCGGCTCAGCCCCCGTGAATTTCTGGCCAGCTCCTGCTTGAATGCCTCCAGTGTCGGGAGGCTCACTATCTGATGATACTCAGCCTGCTGTAGTTTGGAGAGTTCTGTGTGTTATCCCTTATGCGGCCCCCTCGGAGCAGATGTTTTTCACCTTTTTTCAGTCGTGACCTCTGTGAGCATCAGAGGACAGCTCTGAGCTCTTCAGAAAAACACAAAAACCCACAGAAACTCAAAAATTGCATACATGTTGGGGGAGGAGGGCAGGTTAGAGACCTCTCCTATTTATACATATAACAGCTTTCCTGAGCTCTAACTCACAAAGCATAGAATTCACCCACTGAAAGAGTACAATTCAGCAATTTTTCATCTTTCCATGGAGCTCTGCCATCATCGTCACGATCCATTTTAGACTGTTTTCATCACCCAAAAAGCAGCTCTGTTCCCTTTTGCAGTCACCCCCACCCACCTCGGTCCCCTAGTCCTGGGCACTCACCAGTCTGCTCTCCGGCCCCCGGACCTGCCTATTCTGGTCATTTCACACAAATGGAATCTTGCACCATGTGGTCCCTGGTGCCTGGCATCCTTCGTTCAGAATGTTCTCGGGTTTGTCCATGTTGTGGTCTGTGCCAGGACTTCATTCCTTTTTCTCAGGTCTGTTTTCATGCTGTGGTTCTGGGCCCTGCCCTGGAACCACTAAGAATCACTCTAACAGCCCCTTTGCCTCATCGTCCTTCAAATACTTGGATATCACGAATCTTTGAAGCTCACAAGTCCCTCGAGGGCACTCCTGAGTTTCCGTCCTCCTCCTCTCCCTGTGCATCTCTCTTCACACCCCATCCTTCATTTAGACCCAGGGGTGCAGAAGGAGCCCCACAGCCGCCCCAGCTTCATCAGCCCTGCCTGTAAGTTCACAGCGTGGCAGCCTTGGCCGTGAACACTCATGGTGGCCCTTTCGGCCCAGTGTCTTCTGCACCACAATTGCAACTCTTCCTTAAGTTTCTCTCTTTTTTTTTTTTTTTTAACATAGGTGACAATTTAAGAGTCTCAGACTTGGGAACAGATGTGCTCGGGAAGGGAGTGGAGAAGTAATCAGATCTGGCCCTTCCATGTACAGGAGGGAAAACTAGAAGTCCCAGAAGGGCACGTGGCTCGTTCAAGGCCCTCTTTTTCACTGGGGAAACCTCAAGGGCTGGACGGCCCCAACCCCCACCAAGCCTGAGGATGGGGGGAGTGTTCTAGGTACAGCCTTGGAGCCACCCCGCCTGTCCTGAGGCGGCACCTCTGCATCACCCATTAGGTGGAAGGGACTCCCAGTGTCCCTTTGTCCCTTTTCTGTGGGTTCCCTGGGGCAGGGGAATGGCTGTGGCTGCTCAAGCTCCCCACCCTCCTTCAAGACAGCCTTGGGAGGAAGTGGAGGGTCTGGTCGGGCTGGCGTCTGGGTGTTGCTGGATGCCGGCTACAGAGACTGTCAGCCCTCCGCCCGGCCCTGTGCCTGCTCTGGGCCGTGATGGATAAAGCCCAGCGAGCGCGCGGGGCAACAGGGCATGATCCTGGGCTCTGTTCTCTTCCCGCTGCAGGAGCCTTTGCTCTTCCCGGGAAGACCGGCTCTGTGCAGCTGGTTGCCGGTGGGGTCTGTAGCTCAAGCTTTCCTCTTTTTCTTCCCTGATCTGCCCCTCCCAGGGGTCCTCTAAACTGGTACCGGAACATGGAAAGGAACTGGCAGTGGGGCTGCAAAGCCTTGGGAAGGAAGGTGAGTCTGGTGATCTTCCCTCCCCCATAAACCTTACCCTAGGGGCTTCCGGGGGTCATTTTGGAAGTGCCTCCACTCCGGGGATCCTTTAGGACCTCTTTTGCTGATGCTTCTCTTGCAGTGGCAGAGGGTGGCTTTGGGGACAGAACGAGGGTCTTTTCGGGTGACTACAGCATCGGTCTGGAAGGTCCAGGTCTCCCAGTGATGCCCTGGCTCAGAGCACAGGTGGCCCGGGGTAACTTCTGGAAAGAGCATTAGGTGCTGTCAGAGAGACAGGGCTTTAGTCTCTGGCTGCGTCACCTTGACCAAGTCAGTGTGAGTCTCAGCTCCCTCACTGGTCAAGCAGAGATGGGTTTCCAATTTCTGGGTCTGCAAGGGGAGTAAACAGGGGCCCCCTGTTTTCACTTAAAATATTAAAAACCTAAGGGAAATTGTGTTTTCACGTTCCTCGGCTCACTTGGCAGCCCTGGTCACTTCCTTGATTCAGTCAAATGTATGAACACCGTCTCTGTGCCGGGAACCGTGCCAGACCTTAGGAATACCGGGCAAATGAAACAGGTGAGGGCCTGACCTCATGGGGTTAGGTCTTGAGGAAGCAGAGCATAAAACATAGCGGTTAAGAGCAGGCTGGGCAGCCAGTCAGCCTGGGAGCTAACCTCTGTGTGACTCTGGGGAAGGCACCTAATCACTCTGTTCTCCGTTGCCACTTCTGTGATATGGAAAGGCAAGAATGGCCTACCTCTGGAGCTGCTTAAAGATAAAATGGGTTGACACCAATAAAATGCTTAGCTAGAACACATCCTGACATATAGTAGTGGTTCAATTAATGCTTTTTTGCCTTCTCACCACTCTAATCTGGGATGGATGAAAATGACAAAACCTCAGTTTGATTGGCAAACTCGCTCCAAGCATGAGAGATGAGGTCAGGTCTTTGGGGAAGTGAACCCCGATGGTGGTAAGGATGGGAACGTCTTCTTCTGTGGTTTCCTTCCATCGGCTGAGGTCTGGGAGGGTCCCCAGAGGGCTACCCCCTCTCCCACCTCCTCCCATGCCTCCACCACCACTTTGCATTTTGACTTAGAACATTCTAGAGTCTACACACCCCCACAGCTGTCTCAGGATTTATTTCAACCATAAAATCACTTCTGAACATCCCCTGGTTCTTCACCCCTTGGAGGAGGTGAGCAGTGAGGGTTATATGGCTCTGCAGGGAGGTGAAAAATGGTGCACATTCCTTAACCAGCGACACTGAATGCTGTTGGGCAATTGTAATGGGAGCGTGAGAACAGAGAGTAAAGGGAGGCGCTCTCGACCTTGACCTTTTGGTGTTCCATTTATCAGCAGATAAAAGTGAAGCCTTTTTTGCTGCCTCTAATGTCACACTGATAACGGTGTGGTCAGCCCAGTCACACGCCAGCTGCTCTTGTCAGGCATCCCCTTCATTCAAAGAAAAGGAATGTTAATCTCCATCCAAGGGCATCTTTCCTCCTTTCTGGAGCTGTCTGGTCCCACGAACATCAGTCACACAGAGCGGGCCACACACATGCTCTTACTTACACGCGCACACACACAATCTGTGCTCACTTCACGGCTGAATCTGTCCCCGTGAGAAAACCCAGTCCTTTCTTTTGTGTGCCTCCTTTACTTTCATACAAAACACTGGCCTTCTGACACTCCTTGTCCCAAGTGTGTGTGGGGTTTCCCACACCACCAGGCAATTCTCTGCGACACTAGCTGGGTGCCCTACAGCGTAACTCAGTTCTGACAGTATCTGGTGACAGCGCCAGATCCCACAGGCTAAGGTCTCAGTCCTGCAGGACTGCGCTCCAATTCAGATGCCAGTCCCAAGTCCAGGTTGTTACGTGCACCTCCAACCGATTGGCTATAACTCTGAGGTTCCCAGGACCCCCTCCTTGGGTCCGTTAATTTGCTAGGGCAGCTCACAGAATTCGGAAACACTTATGTTTACCAGCTTATTAAACATGAACCACCAGATGAGGAGACACATCGGGTGAGGTCTGGGAGGGTCCCCGGCACGGGAGCTTCTGTCCCCACGCAGCTGGGGTGTGCTCCCCTCCTGGTGTGGATGAGTTCACCAACTGGAAGCTCTCCGAGCTCCAACCTACTGAAATTGTATGAATTTTTATGGAGACTCGATCAATTATTAACTCCATTTCCAGCCCTTTTCCCCTCTCCTCTTCCAAGGCGGGGGAGGGGTGGCTGAAAATTCCAAGCTTATAACCGTGGCTTGGGCTTTCTGGCCGCCAGCGCCCATCCAGGAGCCCCACGGCATCACCTCGTTAGAACAAAAGATGCTCTTAATGCTCTTACCACTTAGGAGCTTACAAGGGCTTCAGGAACTCTGTGCTGGGAACTGGGGACAGAGACCAAGATAGACATTTTCTAATCTCTCACACCATCATTTTATTTAAAAAGTTTTTTTTAAATCTGTTAGCATTTTTTTCTTTCTTTTTATTGAAGTATAGTTGCTGTACAATATATAAGTCACAGGGGTACAATTTAGTGGTTCACAATTTTTAAAGGTTATGCTCCACTTACGGTTATTATAAAATCTTGGCTATAATCCCCATGTGGTACAATAAGTCCTTGTAGCTTATTTCATACCTGACAGTTTGTACCTCTTAATCTCCCCAGCCCTTTAGATCTTCAGTAATACTGATGCCTCCTCTGTACAAAGCATGATGGAAACAAAGCCAGACCACCGGGGTGCTGTGGGGGTCTTTTGAGGGACAGTTAATAGTGAAGGAAGACACCCGGTGGGCGTGAACATAAAGAATGTCCCCTTGCCCGGGTGAGGGAGGGCCCGGGTGCCGAGGGCTCGAGAAGAGACCGTCTCTTCCCTCTTCCGGCTGCTCCTACTCCCATTATCCTTCCCCAGATCCTGATTCCGGCCCTGATGGTCACCGCGGAGAAGGATTTCGTGCTTGTTCCTGAGCTGTCCAAGCATATGGAGGACTGGGTAAGGGAGTGGTCCTGCCCCGGGGTCATCAGTGCTTCCTGGAAGAGGACACCGGTGCCCGTGAGGATGCAGAGTGGGAGTTTGGGTTGGGCCACTTGCCTGAGATGAGTTGGGTCAGTGCTGTGTACCAGGGAGGTGATACGGTACAGACCCCGCCCCACAGGAGCTCGCCGTCCAGCAGTTAACACCATAGGCAGGAGGGTGGTGCAGACGAGGGCACGGCTGGGAGCGAGGGCGTCACAGAGGTGCTGGCCACTGCCCCTGGCCTGGATAAACTCCCAAGTCGTGCCTGGCAGAGAGAGAGACAGGATGAGGAAAAGCAGGGATGGATGAGAGAGCTCAGAGGACACAGGACGCTGATGCAGCTGGGAGGCTTTGCTGAGCCTGCTGGGCCGGCCTGAGCTGTGTGGACCCATGGGCGTGGGGGCTGTCGAAGGGAAGTGTGACAGGTATCAGACCTGCGGGTTGAAAGCTCATTCGACGGAAAGCATGGAGGTTGGTAGGGATGGAGAGGCCTGCAAGTGGATGCTGGGAGCATCCATCTGCCCTTGACCGTGGCTTTGTAGCCTCATCTGGCGTGGCAGAGAGTGCGTTTCCAGGGATGCTGCCAAGGACAGCTGCAGAGCCAGTCAAAGAAGGACTGTGACCCACTTGGGGGATTTAGGTTCCAAAAGGGAGGCCGGACAGCCTGGCACACGGACCAGGAGGAGGGAGGCAGCCCAGGAAGGGGACGGGCAGTGAATGGGCGGAGTCCTAATGGTTCTGAAGGGAGGCAGTCCGTTGTGATGAGTACGGGTCAGCCCAGATTTGAATCTTAGCTCAGCCCTTCTGTGTGGCCTTGGGCTAGTTACCGAACCTCTCTGAGCCTTCATATTACTCACAGGGTCCTGATCAAGGTGAAATAAGGCAACGCATGTGGGGCGCCCAGCACATAGGAGCTCAGTCGGTGGTCATTCCTTTCCTAAATAATGCAGCATTTCTAGGGGACTGGCCCAGGGGGAGCAGAGAAGAAGGGGCCTGCTCACAGGGGTCTCCGTCACACTAGTAACCTGAAACCAGGCCATTTGTCTTCTGCCATTTACCTTTCTGGGTGGTGTTTTCTTCCAGATCCCCCATCTGAAAAGGGGACACATTAATGATTGTGGACACTGGACACAGATGGAGAAGTAAGGAGATGGGGGGTCCCTGCGGGGGGGACATCAGGAGCCCCCATTCACCTCCAATAAGCCGCTTGCTTGGCCACCTCTGCCTTTGCGTGAGTGAGGTGAGTGGGTCTAGACAGGTGTGAATCGCCTTCTATTCCCTTTCCAGGCCCACCGAGTTAAATCGGATCCTCATTGAGTGGCTGGAGACTGACGCCAGGGACCCACCGGTGGTCTCAAAGCTGTAGGGTGTGGCTTGTGTCAGCCCCCAGCCCCCAGCAGGTGCTCCAGCCGCTTCACCTGCTGGGACGCTGCTCTGGTACCCGGATGAGGCCTTCCCGCATCTCATAACCAGCAGCGTTGTTCTGAAGGAGTTTGCAGCAAAGAGTGATTTTCTTTCAATGAAATGAGTCAAATTTGACATAATTTGAGACACACGGAAAGTCACGTGTGATTAATTTTCTGGGTATGAATGCATTGCTTTATCTCTAAAAGTGATTAGTGATCTGTGGGGGACGGAATGGGATGGCCAGGGGGTGATTTTTCTTTGACTAATCAGTTTATCGATTTGATGATGCAAAATCAGCAATTTGGGAGCATTTCAGCAGACTGGGACTCCTTTATTCAATAAAGTTAACAACTGTGATACTGTCGTTTGTGTCCTTGGGAGGAAAGCAGGTGATTGTTCTAAGAAAGTGTCCCGTCTAAATGAGCACGTTTCCCTCTGTTCTGGAGTCTACAAGGCTCTGCATGGCCTAGATCAGAGCTGTCCGGTGGAACTTTCTGGTCTGCTTTGTGCTGTTGGGCAGAGTGGCCACTAGCCACGTGTGGCCACGCGCCCTGTCTGCCTGCTCCCTTCACGTGGTGCGCCCGTGGACATACGCTCGCCTCCCTCGCTGCACGTTCTGCAGAGAAAGCTTGTGGGCGAGGTGGTGTCTCCAGGCTGAATTCTGAATTATGATGAGTGTAAATCAACCAAGCAAAATATTACATAACTCCAAGTGTGTGCAGAAAGCAAGGGGCAGGTTAGAAATGTTAGCTGCTCTCATTATTAAATGCCTCTGTGTGCCTGGAGCCCTACACGCACCATGTCTTATCCTTCCCATTTAACAGGTGGGAAAACTGAGGTTCAGATAATTTGCCCAGGTCACTTGGCCAGCTGGGGGAAGAGTCTAGGTTCAGACACGTGCTGTCTGGTTCCACAGGCCAAGCCCCTTCTTCCAAATCTCTTTTCCTTTTTGAATCTGGAGTCAAACCACCCAGGCCAAACCCCTGCTCCACCGCTCACCATGGGGTGACCTCAAGAAAGGGTTTCCTAGGCCTCAGTTCCCTTTCCTATAAAACAGGGACATGACTAGCACCGAACTCATGGGTGATTGTGAGTATGAAATGAGTGTTGAGGGAATGCAGACGGGGCCCGAGGATGGAGCCTGGTGCAGACCGTGTGCTCCGCAAGTTCTGGCCGTAAGATTTCTCCCAGGATGGGGCCTCGGAGGATGTTACACTCGCAGCCACCCCACCACCACCTCCTGCCTTGTGGATCTGAAAATGAAAGGGCTCATTTGAAAAATAAATGTGTGTCCCGGGGAAATGGCTACACAAGCCAGACAACATAATTTTGCTAACAACGCCCAGGCTTATCTGTATAGGAGCGGTTGGAAGAAAGGAAAGAAGAATCTTAGAACATCTTCCATCAGAAAAAGCACAAGGAAACAGACCTACTCGGCCTGCCTCAGTTTCCAAGATTCCACCCAGTAATCTCCCTAACCCATTCAAATGCTCAGAAATGCTACTCTTCTGGCCAGTAAGTGCCGGTGAACCAAGTTCATAGCATCACAACAAAAATATCACCAGTCACACAAGATTGAAGGTCATAAAAAAACACTCGACTGGAAAAGGCCTTTTAATAGGTCATTCCCCGAAAATACTTTTCAGATGCCATTTCAAGTACAACTTGTTTAAAGTAAGTTCAAGTTGATTTGATTTCAAAATGTTTTTTTATTTCAGGACTACAAAGGGTATAAATAACATATGTGTTACCTCTGCCCAGGGAAATAGCCGTTTTTTAAAAGAGGTGTGGCTGACCCCACACTCACTCACACCCGCACACCCGTGGGGAACCTGTGCGACTGTCTGGCGTACGTCAGCATTCAGAAGACAACAGTTCTTTGTTGATGCAAGTCAAAGCGAGCAAATTCCAGAGAACGCCCCCAAACGGTGATCTTCGCTGCCACTGAGGAGACGGATTCGGTCAGTGTCCCCATCCATTATCCTGGACTCGGATGGAAAAAGAACTCCGAGAGGCGGGAGGTGTTTCAGTCAGTGTCACCCCCTCTGAATGAACTTATGCCCTACATCAGCTGTTTTTAAAGAGAATGAGCTGGCTGAGTGGGACAAGGAAGTGGTATCTGCAGATCAGAAATCATTAAACATTAAAATCCAATGTTCACAGTGTTTCCAGGCAATGTGTTAAGTTACCACGTACAAATTGTATATTAAGGACTCATTTCCACTGATTAACAAGCACAGAAAGGGAAGAGATAGAAAAGCTTCTGTGACCACTGAGATGCTAACATTAGCGTCCCTTGCCAACAAATGCTTGAAAAAGTTACGACTCAGCAATCATCCAACAAGCGGAGTCCTTCAGACAGGAAGAAATAAGCAGTAAACCATTGACCTCAGACCACGAGAGGGTGGCAGTGCAGACTGGATTAACTGATAAACACCATTTTTGCTGATTTTTGTATTTCTCTTCATGCCATTTTACTTCTTTTCAATAAAGGCAATTTATAGAATTGATGTGACTGCCTTGGAGGTGAGGGAGGAGGTGCTCCCTGCAAGGGCAGTAGCATGGGGTGAGGGAAGGAAGCCCGGTGTGGGACCCCAGGCTCCGGGAGGGAAGGGAGCCCCTGGCAGTTCTGGGGCACAGCCCAGGCTCACCCACGCCCACCGCGCCCGGCTTCTGCAATGTCCTGGCTCCAAATGCATTCCCCCAAAGGGGAAGACTTGGCTTCTGCTGTAGTTAAAGGGGCATTTCTGGGTGGGAGCAGGATATGCTTTGCCAGAAGTTGTGGGGACGGGGCTTGGGGGTGAGAGGGAAACAGGTTATTTCTTTGGAGTGACATCAGGTGGTCCCTCGGCACTGCCCCCGCTCCTTGCCGTGGGCCTCTGTGCTCTCCTGGCTTGATGCTCACTCCACCCCGTCTGGTGGCCCCAGCCCCTGGGCCCCCTTCCAGGGTGGAGAAGGGACAGTGGCCAACCTGATCAGTGTTTTCTCCATCCCCCAGCCTGCCCTCCCTCTCCCAGGCAGGGAGCCCGAGGTTCTACAGGGAGGTGGCCCAGGTCTCTCCCCCCGGGGAATGGAGCTGGCAGCCTTGGGGGGCACGGGCCCTGATGCCCAACAGGGACGGCCCCAGGGAAACAGCGGCCAGAGGCCTTGCCCTTCTCTCTCACAAGGGCCCCAGTGGAGACCCCAGCGCAGGGCCTTGCAGACACTGTGCTCGGGTGGCCACAACACAGAACCACAGACTGAGTGGCTTCAACAACAGACCTTTGTTTTCTCGCAACTCCGGAGGCTGGAAGTCCGAAACCAAGCAGGCGGCAGGCAGGCTTGGCTTCTCCTGCGGCCCCTCTCTGTCTGGCTTGTAGATGGCCATCTTCCCCCCGGGTCTACATGGCTTTCCGTCTAGGTGTCTGTCCTAATCTCTTCTCGTCCAGACACGGTCATATTGGGTCAGGGCCCGTCCTAATGACTTTATTTTAACTTTATTACCTCTAAAAACCCATCTCCAAATACAGTCACGTTCTGAGGTCATGGGGTTTAGGGCTTCAACACAGGAACTTGGTGGGGGAGGGGGGGGCATAAGTCAGCCTGTAATGTGGGTGCCAGCCCCTCTCCTGGCCCTGCTCTGCAGAGTCCTCGCCCGTCCCTGGGACTCACCTCTCAGCTGATGAGCTGTTGCTACATGGTCACGAACAGCACTGTCCGCTGGCTGGGATTCCCCTGTGGGGAGCACGCGGCCGCCACCCGCCTCAGCATGAATGTTTGCGGCTGGGGGCTATGATCCTGCACACACGCACACACGCGCACGTATGCACCTGGCAGCTGGTGGAGATCCTGGCTTGGGGGACACAGGTGTAACCCAGACCCCCCACCCCCATTCCAGGACGTCTCACGTGTGTATCTGACCCCAAGCTCCACTCCTCCAGCTCAGCCTTTCCTCCAAAACTCCAGAGTTTTTGCTCACACTTCCCACTAGACGCCGGCTCTCGGCTCACAGAGATCTGATAAGTCAAGATGCTCAGTGATTTATTAGCCTGTTTGTTGCACAAATGTGCCTTGGTGGCCAGCTCTGTGCCAGGCATTGAGCCAAAAGGTGGAGACGTGGACAGAAATGTCCCAAGGAACCTGCCACCGCGAGCTCGAAGCTGGGGGCGGATACAAGAGCTTGATACCATTTCAAGCTCTGACTGTGTCCCGGTGTGTCTCGTGTGTCTGCTCTAACCTTTATGTCCACCCAGAGAATTAGTGCCCCCACTTTCTGGAAGGGAAAACTGAGGTTCACAGAAGTTAACCCTCAAAGCATGGAAGAGGAACCCCGGTCTGTCTACCCTAAGGCCTGGGAACAAGAAGACCTCAGCTAGAAGACTCTGCCTGGGCTGAGTGTCACTTGTCCCCCGACCTGTGCTGTAGCCACCAGCATCCTGTTCCGTCTCCTTGTAGCAGCGGGCAGCTGGTGTATTCAGCCCCCAGCTCTGACTCCCCTGACCTACAGTGAAGGACCCAGTGTCGAGATCAGGGGTCCCTTGGCTCCAGGATGCCTTGACTTGGGGTCAGAACTCAATAGTTTTCAGGAAGACAGCAGCCACCCTGCAAACACTGCCTGTCCACCTTTCTGCCTAAGAGGGGCTGGGGGCAGGGGGCAGGCCTGAGCTGCTGTTTGTCTGGGTGGAGCCTGTCGTCACACTGTTTACTCACCTCTGCTGAGGCCCAAAGCCCCTCCGTGTGGCTGCTGCGGACTCAGCCCTGAGCTTCTGCAGTCACCGTCACCGTGTGGTCAGCTCCAGTCCCGCTGCCCTGTGCCCTGTTCCCGGAGGAAGCCGGAGTCAGCCAAGGCCACTGACCCACCACTGGAGCCATGGTAGGGCCACATGGCACGGCTGGTCAGCCATGCGGGTCTGCATCCAAGCTGGGCCAGTGAACCTGGACTGGGAGGGCAAAATTAGGGCAGGTCTGGGGCCACGGGGAGGCCGCGGGAAAGCTCTTGAATTGGGCTCGTGGCTCTGGGGGAGGCACTGGGGGTGTTGGGGAAGGCATGGGGGAGGGAGACCTGGGTTAGACTCTTGCATCTTTGCTTGGTTGCTGTGTGAGCTTGGGGAAGTTACTTCACCTCTCGGGGCTTCCATTTCTACTCCTGAAAATGAGAGCAGTATTACTGATTTCACGGTATTGTTATAAGGCCTAAATAGGGTATGAATGTGGAGGACCCCAGAACAGTGCCCGGGACACAGCAGTGCCCCACAAACAGGAGTGTTTTCCCAGGGCTCCGCGCTGTGGCCTTGGTGCCAGGAAAGGCTGCCACGGAGTCTCCCAGCCGTGCCCCTTCCCTGCAGGAGAAGCCTGCTGGGAGAGCTGAAGGCCAGTTCTGCTCCTTCTTGGCCCACCAGCCCATGCAGCCCATTCCCCACTCGTCCTACTCAGCCAGGAACACCTTCCGCTGGATCCCTCAGACGGGGGGCAGGAGCCCCAGTCCTGTATCCTGTGGCTGCACCCTCTTCCCAACACTAGTGGAGTTTTCTGTGTGATCTGCCCCCTGACCTCAAGGCGGAGGGAGATTGTAGCAGGAATCCCCATACGTGGCCACGAGTTCCCAATGCGTGTTTACCCATCCTAGGGGCCCTGAGAGGTGATGAGGGCAGAGCAGGAGCCTAGCTCAGGACCATGGCCCTGGCCTCCCATCTCTACAACAGTGGGACAGCGGGATGGGGTCGAGGCAGCCAGAGGCTGCATCCGGTGGTGACTCAGCTTTGTCCTATCACAGGTCCATGGGTACAAAGGAGTCAAATTCCAAAACTGGGCGAGGACCTATGGCTGTTGCCCAGAGATGTACTATCAGCCCACGTCCGTGGAGGAGCTCAGAGAGGTGAGTGTCCCGCTCAGCACAGCGCCCGATGGGCCAGCCACAGGACCTCCAGATCTATCCAGGCCCTGTGGACCAGGCTTGCCCCAGAGAGGAGGCTGGGAGGTGGGCCAGCCCCAGAACAGCTGGCCGGGTGACAGCCCCATGAGGTCGGCTCCAGCTGGACGCCATTGCCACGTGACCATGTGCGGTGCCACCAACAACTACCAGATTCTCATTTCTGGCTCAGATCTCCTCTCTGAGCTGCAGGTTCACATCTGACATTTTTCGCTGTGTCTCAAAGACATCACAGACTTGTATGCTCCAAAGTACGTTTTCGATGTTTGTTCATTCGCTTGCCTTCAGCCTGTTCTATTGCTGTCTTCCCTGTCTCTGCACCAACCATGCAGTGGCTCAAACTAGAAGCCAGGTCCCTGTCCCTTCATTACCCTTCTCTGCCTTCAGCAAGTCCTGCCTCAGAAGTTTCCAGAACCCACCTCCTTCTCTCCAGTACCATTGTCACTATCTGAGCCCAGGCCACCATCTCTTCCTCACCTGCTGTGGCCTGTGATGGCCTCACCTCCCTGACTCTAAGGCCGTGCATCCTCTGAGCCTGTCTCTCCGGCCTCCCTAAGGTCCCTCTCTGCCTGGCTCACTGCCTCCCAGCCATGTGGCTCTTCCTTTTGATCACAGGAGAAACCAAGCCTTTTCCTACCTCTGCGCCTTGGCACTTGCTGTTCCCACTGCCCAGGATGCCTATCCCTTCGCTTTTCACGGGACCAATTCCATTTCAACCTTTAGGTCTCAGGGTAAATCACCTCCTGGAGTCTTCCTGGACCACCTTATCCGAGAAGGTCCCCATCTTCTGCATCTCAGCCCCTCACTTATGTCTTTCATTGCATATTTAAAACCTGCAGTTATTTTGTTGACATGAACATTTTCATGCTTTTGTCTCTCTCTTTACGTCCAAGGACATAAGACTATGCTTGTCCTGTTTTCCATTGTATCCTCAGCACCCAGCCCTGTGCCTGGCACACAGAAAGCACTAATTAACATTTGTTGAATGAATGAATGAGTGAGTGAGTGAATGAATGAATGAATGAATGGACAAACCCAACCTCCGCCCTTAAAAAGCTCGCCCCTAAGACAGGCTGCATACGACTAAATCCAGGGAAACAGATGTGGTTTCACAGAGTAGCAGAGCACAGAGGAGGGAGAAATTCACTCTGAGTGTGTGGGTGCGTGTGTGCCAGTACGTGCGCGGTGTGTGTGTTGGGAGGCACTCGGAGGAGAGCAGAGTGAGTGACACCGTCACCTCTAAGTGATCAGCACCACCTGCTTCCTATCTATGGCCTCATCCGTCCCCACCGCCCCTGTGGGGTAGTGATTTTTAGCCCCACTTTACAGATGAGCAGAGGCTCAGAGAGGCTTTGTCATTTTCCCATATCACTAAGTGTCAAAGGTGGGATTCAAACCAAGATTCAAAGCCCCTAACTTGTCGTTCTGGAGAATGAAAGAAAGAAGTCATTGAGTCGTCGGGCCCAGGAGGATGAGTAGGAGCGCGAACAGGGAGCTGGGGAAGGGTGGTGCCAGCGAAAGGAGGTGAGGAGGACACCTGGAGAGTCGTCAGACCGCTGGGGAGGAGGCGTTGAGGGGAGCGAGGAAGAGGAGGGCTGGGAGGCCTTGAACGCAGGCTTCCTTCGGAGCTGGGGAAAGCAGATGGAGGCGGGCTGACATCCTGTGTGCCAGGGCCGTTCCTAATTCCTGCTGGCCGTCACGGTTGTGAATTAGGAACAGGAAGCGGCCACTGCAGGCCCATGTTTCCCTGGGGGGCTGGTCGGGTCAGGGGAAAATGAAAATAGTTGTGTGGTCAAGGGCGGGCGAGGAAGATGGTATTGAACAGCTGTCTCCGCGGTAGAAGCCGTAGCTGTAAGCCTGCCTCACGCATGGGGGATGGGGCAGGGGAGACAAGCCCTACGGAGCATTGCCCGGTCTTACTTGGCCTTACTTGGCCTTGGAACCCCGTGTGGTATAAATCCTAAGACCCATGTTCCATGTCCAGAGGGTGTTTGGGAAGGGACGTGAGGGCGAAAGGAAAGGGATTCTTTTAAGTGCCATCGGACATTCATTTATTTATTCATTCACAGTCACTGTCAGGGGCAGGGGGGGCGCTAACTCGTGCAGGGCCTGGGGTGGACGTAGGGGTACTAACCCAAATTAAGCCACCATCCCTGCCCCCGGGAGGCTTCATTCCAGCCTGGGAGGCAGCTGAGGCTGGCGGGGGCCGACATGAGGACCCTGGACCTTATTCTGAAGGCCCTGGGTGCCCCTGAAAGGTTTTGCCCTGGAGGACACAATCCGGGTCTCCAGCTGCATCGGGGAGCGTGCTCAGGGCGGGAGGCCCCCTTTAGGGTGTTTCCTGTGTTCTCCACCCTCCTGGCTTCCCGGCCCTTCTCTCTGGCTCTTACCTGGGGTGGTCTACACAGCAGGCACCCTCCAGCCAGGGAGGGGCTTGGAGGCCGGGTGGGGGTGGGGGTTGTGCAGAGCCTGGGCAGCCCGGCTGCCTCACAGAGAAAGGCCTGCCTGGGGCTGACCCTGGTCTTGCCCGGCAGGTGCTGGCCCTGGCGAGGCAGCAGAACAAGCGAGTGAAGGTGGTGGGCGGCGGCCACTCGCCCTCGGACATCGCCTGCACGGACGGCTTCATGATCCACATGGGCAAGATGAACCGGGTCCTCAAGGTACTCAGAGCCCCAGGCTCCCCGCCTCTGCTGGGCCCCAAGCCACGCAGGCTCGGCCTCCATCTCAGACTCCGGTGGGAATTTCTTAGCCTTTCTCCACAGGCTTGATCCCCTCTCTGCCCCTGAGTCCCAAAGTGACACCTTAATTCCTGGCCAGCTGATGATCTGCCTCCAGCCCCCAGGACCCTCCCTGGGCTTGCTCAGGCCTTCTGTTTGGTTGTGCGCCCCCTTGTGGCCACGGGGAGGATGTCCACCCACCCTCAGGCCAGAGCCTCCTCCCCACTTCTCTAGAGCAAGAACGGCAAGACAGGCCTCCAAAGGTGGACTCACAATGACAAATCCCGAAGGGTTTGCATCTAACTTATTTTACACATGGGGGCACTGAAAATCAGAGGGGGAAGTGATTTGCCTAAGGTCGCACAGCTGATCAGCAGCCGAGCTGGCTGCAGACCCAGAAGTCTGACCCCAGCCCTGGGCCGGGATACTGTCTATGCAATTCAGCCACACCTGGGTGCCTGCCAGGGCGTGAGAGTGCCGGACAGGTGTGCTGCAGGTTAGGGGCTCCTGTTCTCACCTGATGGGGCCAGCTCCCCTGAGCTGCAATTTTTGCCAGGTACCCTCCCCTCCACCTAGCAGAAGCTCTGGGTTTCTTCCTCCGATTTAATTCCTTATTTGCTCAGGCGGACAGTCTCCGCCTCATAGAAAATGTTCTGGTCAAGACATCAGTCATGGTGGTAATTAACTCTGATCGCTAATTAGTGAGAATGGGCTCCAGCAATTGATTTGGTCAGGCTCTGTGCTCGGGTTCAGTGGAATGAGCCTGTGCGTTGGAGTCACACAGATGTGGATTCTCATCTCAGTTCCGTCACCGCTGATGTTTGTGTGACCTTGGGCCAGTGACTTAAAGTCCCGGAGTTCTGTCTCCTAGCTGTGAAATGGAGAGAGACAGCTCCTCCCTCCCAGGGTGGTGGTGGGCATCTCAGGACAGAACATCCTTCTCCCACAGGGCAGGAACCTAATAGATGGGACCTCTCCCCCCTACTCTTCCAGTTCCCAGTCTTTGCCCAAGTCCCCCCAGGGGGAGAGTAAGTGGAGAACGTGAACTCCGTTTGCAGGGTCAAGACCCTATAGGAGTAGCGTCTCCTTAGTTGGAAGTAACTGCACCCCCCTAGTCTAGGTGGGGAGCGTTAGTGCCAGCCCTGCAGTGACCTTGGGCAAATTCCTTCACTCCCTTGCTCCTTATTTCCTTCCCCTGTGAAAAGAAGGGTTTCACAGAGTGTTCCCAAGCCCCTAGGGCTCTGCCCACAGCCCCTGCAGTGAGAGGAGGCCCAGGCTGGCCACAGACTGGGAGAGACTTTCTTGTTTTCCTCAGGGATCATGGCTGCAGGAAGAGGGTTAGGCGAGGGCCTAGCTCATCCCAGCTTGTGCTGGTCTCTTGCAGGTGGACACGGAGAAGAAGCAGGTAACTGTGGAGGCCGGCATCCTCCTGGCTGATCTTCACCCACAGCTGGACAAGCATGGCCTGGCCTTGTCCAAGTAAGAGCCACCCTACCCCCCATTCCTGGGTGGGCCAGTGATGGCCACCGCTCCCTGCCCTGGCCTCAGCTGGACACTCAAGGATCTGGCAGGAGCCAGATAGGAACACTTCCTAGGGTGCACCTCCTTTCTCTGGACCCCTGTCCCTCCCCTAGATGGTGCCTATCTCCCCATTCCCCAGGGATTCAGGAGCTATTGTATGAGAAGAGGAAGGAAGCAGTCTAGCATTAATAAACAGTCTTGTACAAGGCTGGGAAAACCATGGATTATTTAAAACTTGCAACAAAACTCTATTGATCCAAACAGAAGGATATGCAAAGTAGCACTCAGAGGAACTGAAGAGCGTGGTGTTTGAGACACAGGGCTTCCTGGCATAGCTATATGTGGCTTCAGTTGTCTCTCCACCTAAACATGCTATCGGTGAATGCTCAAATTTACTATCAAGGGTTTTCCATTGAAATAGGAGTCAAAAATAGCCAAAGGAGTGAATGTCTAACTGTGGGGTTTTCAATCATCAGAAACAAGTGACAGAAGTATTTTGGATATTGGGGTAGCAATCTCTTCACAGCTGGAAATTCCAACAGTAGAAGCCTGTGGGTGGTCCACTCACCCCGCTTTCTTACTGCAGGTCCTGAGGCATCACTATACATTTTCAACCTATAAACCATTCTGCTTCTGCCTTCCCAAGGGTCATGGCAACTCAAACATTTATGGAGTGTCTACCATGTGGAGGCTTTGTTCAGGCCCAGAAAAGGCCAGAATGAATGAAACCCAGACCCACTCACAAGGAGCTCACAGCAAGGGGGCAGAGGGACCCACGAAGTGACGAGCATGGTGCAGAGCAGTGGGGTCAACGTCAGACAAGTATTCAGGGCACCGTAGGGCTCTAAGGGGGCCCAGGTTCAGCCTTGGCAGGCAAGGGAGTGTGCGAGGGGATGGCAATCAGGGCAGGCTCCCTGCAGGAGGGGGCCCGGGGTTGAGCCCTAAAATCTGACTAAGTGTGAACCAGAAAAAGGAGAGGAGAGAAGAGATTCAGGCAGACGGAGCAGCATGAGCCAAAATCTAGGAGAGGGAAGGTGTGTGGGGCATGCCGGGGCCGAGGAGCAGGCAGTGCGACACCGTCCACGACCAACAACTACAGGAGGAGGCGTTTCTGTTCATTACAGGCCTAGTTTCTGGGCCCTGGGGCAGCTCTGTGCCCTGTTCATGAAGTGCCTGTGTCCTCCCTGTGGACCCAGTCCTCCTCAAGTAGCTGCCTGCACAGGCTCATCTCAAAGGGAGTTAAGGTGTCCTGTCCAGTGTATCTCCGGGGCCACCTGGGTCTGCAGCTCCAAGGATGCTGTGGGGACCTCAGGAGTGGCTGTGGCTGGGGGGGAAGCACAGAGCTGTGATGTGTTGGACTGCATGCTGGGGGCTTGAAGCCCACACTCATCAAATCATCAGCCCTGAAAGGAAGGAACAGAAGCAAGGTCTGGGGCAAAGAGGCTTCCCGGGGTCATGCAGCTGGAAAGCTCTGGAGTGCCCTGCTGTGGTGAGCCAGAGAGGGCAGGACACAGGCGCCGTTCCTAAGAGGCAGGACAGTGGCGTGGTAAGGTCCCCAGCCCCTGCAGCAGGTGGCCTGGTTGCAAATCCTGATCCTGCCTCTTTCCAGCTGTGAGTCAAGTTCCTTGGTCCATCTGAACCTCAGAGTTCTCAACCAGAAAATGGGGGTATAAAATAGGGGCACTCAGAGGCATGGATGAATCAAAGGTGCCCCACAGAGTAAGTCAGTTCACCTTCGTTTTCCGGGCTCTGGTAAACTGGGATGAGATACCAGGCAGGAGATGAATCAATTCTTCTTTTCTGAGGGGCCTCGCACCACAACCTGGGTGCAGGGGTGGCGTTGTCCCAGGAAGCCTAACTGGTCCCCATGTCCCTCCCTAACCCCCTCCTGCCATGCCCAGCCTGGGAGCCTGTGTCAGACGTGACTGCTGGCGGCGTCATCGGGTCCGGAACGCACAACACGGGGATCAAGCACGGCATCCTGGCCACCCAGGTGAGTCCACCTGCTTCCTGGCACACCACTGAGTGCGGGGACGGGGGCGGTCAGACGGAGCCCCTCCTCACTGTGGCTCCGGGACAACCAGGCACTCTTTGGGCAGTGTTGGTACAGCTCTTTGGGGGCCTCAAACACAGCCCAGGTCTCCCCTCTGACTTGGCAGGTGCCCTCCAGGAACATGGTCTTCTCGAAACCTCATCCACCCCCAACAGACACAAGTGACGAAGGGGTCCTTGTACACAGTTGATGCACCCCCACCTCTCAGGAGCCTCCTGGCCACCCTGTAGAAAAGGACAAGTAGAGCAAAGGGTTCCATCTCCATTGGGCGAGGGGACTTCCAACGTTAGCAAGTCAGGAAGGGGCTAGGAAGGATCCCAGCACATGTGGACCTGGGATCTGCACCTGACCTTCACCAAGAAGTATTTCTTAAAACTTCACTTGACTCCAGTTTGGGGCACAGATTTTGGACTCAGACCTGGGCCCCAAACTTGTCCCGGCGTGCACTGGGTGTGCGCAGGTGGGTGGTTTGTTTACCTCATCTGGACATCCCTGTATCCAGCTGTCACCTGGGGAGAAGACCCCTTGACTCAGGAGGGGTCAACGAGACAGTATGTGTTAAATGCGTGGGGGCCCGGGGACAGTTCATGACGCCTGCGTCAGGAGCCACCCTCTACAGGGCCAACTCCTTTGACTCAGTGGTGGGAGGGGCTTCTAATGGGCCAGGCTGTGGCGCCAGGAGCAGGCTGCTGGGGTGTGCCCAATGAGGCCAGCCACTCCCCCTCAGCGGGGAGAGACCCCCATGCTGGGTCAGCGCGCTGTAGCTTGCCACGTGTTTCCCCTGCAAAAGTTCGTCTACACTGGGAACCATGTGGCCTCCCAGCTGAGTCTCGGGCTTGATTTTGCATCCCAGCGCTCCCCCCCATTGTCTCTGTGACGGGGAGGGGGCAGGTCTCTTTACCTCGGGCTGCCTCCGTGCGCTTCCCTGGAGGATGGAGATGATCACAACAGCAATGCATGCGGGGTGCTTGGACAAGTGCACACAGTTAGTGCTCAGTAAATGTCTGTGTTGGGTTTTGTGTCTAAGACAGGCCCTTGCCAGAGCCCACACTCTGTGCACTCTGTGCTGTCCAAGAAGTTTCCGCATTGCCAGGGGGCTGACCACACTGATGACTTACGTGTCCCTGGAACAGGGCTCCCCAGCATTCAGTTCTGAGGAAGACAGACACCCCAGCCAGCGCTGTCTGAATGTGGCTTCTGAGACCTGGGTCCCCCGTGCTCCAGCTCAGAGCAGCGCTGGGATCAAAAGAAAACAGCCAGTTGCAGTTTCTAAGGATTCACTTTGTTTTCTCACACGCACACCAGAAATCTACTTCAGTTACTGTTCCTTAAATCCACACTCTGCTTCCTCACAGCCTCAGGCACTCACGTGGGTGGCTCCTGTCCTTTCCCCCTCCCTCTCTCAACCACAAAATCCTCCGAGAGTCACCAGGCAGGGGAGGGGCACCCTGAGGGGATGCAGTGATTCAGGGGAGGGGGAGATTGAGGACACCCCGCCCCTCCCGTAGGTAAGAGCTGTTGCAGCGAAGCGTGGTAGGTTCTGTGCGACCTGATTCCCAGGTACCTGGAGCCCCCTTGGTCCTGGCATTACCCTCTCAAAGCGGGACTCACTGCCCAAGAGAGCCCAGTGCTAACTGGGGGTGAAAGGCCATAAACCCAGCCACCCACAAGATCTGGCCACAGTCCTAGGCTTCTATTGAGAGGGGTGAGGTCAAGCTGGTTGCCTCAGATTCTCCAAAATGATGATCAGGGTATGGGAAAGAATGGTCAAAAGAGTGGTCACAAATCAAAATGTGTATGAGATTTACTGGCCACTTCTCTTAGGAAGCCCATCTGAGCTGGGCCAGCCCCTGCAAGCAGTGGGAGATCTGCTCTGTTTAATTTTGCATGTTATGCCCATGGCAGGGAGCATGAGGGGAGACCGACATCTTTTTCTTCTTTTTTTCTTTTTGTATTATTTAATTATTTTATTTTGGTAGGGTTGGGGGGTAGGTAATTCGGTTTATTTATTTTTACAGGAGGTGCTGGGGATTGAACCCAGGACCTTGTGCATGCTGAGCATGCGCTCTACCACTGAGCCACCCTTGCCCCCGTGACATGTGTAATATCTACTGTACACCAGGTGCCTAGCCGGGGGCTTCCATACGCTCTCTGATATTCTCATCATTTCACAGATGAGGAAACAGAGGGGTTAAGTCACATACCCAAGGTCACACAGCTCATGAATCAGGGCCCCGCTTTGTTGTTGGAGTGTTTCACTGGCCAGCTTGCATGCTCTGCTCCGGATCCCAGACCAAGTCTGGTTTTTATAAAAATCATTCTGACGCCCTCACTCCCACGGAGGGCCACCATGCCCCATTTCTGCCAGTTTTTCCTCTCTGGTCTTCATCCCTGTTAATCGGAATTAGTTCAGCTTTATCTGTTCTCTCACCCTGAGCAGCCAGCCACCGACTACACATGTCAAAACAATTTCCATCCAAATCAGCAGGTAGCAGGGTGTGGAGAGGTACTCGAACAGGCAATGAAAGAGGATGCTTCTGGCAATGGGGAACAAGGGCCAGGGTACTGAAGTTCCTCACCTGTCCCCAAGCAGGCATCCTTTGCAGAGACTAGAGATTTCTGGTTGCTGGGTGGCCAAGCAGGAGAATCCAGTACATGAGGCGGGTGGGTCCCGAAGGAGAAGATGGACTCAGCTTGGCTGAGATGGTGCAGCGGAGGGAAACAGGGGGAGAGAGCTCCCAGGGGACCCTGGACCCCTCCACCTGTACTTTGGGACAGTGGGACCAGCTCTCCCCCAGATGCACACATCCTCCCTCTGCCTTCACACAGCGCCTCCACCCAGGTCCTTGGGGCTCTTTGGAGCGTGTCTGATCTCAGACCTCTTCTGGGCAGAGGACATGATCGCTGCATCCAGACAGTGAAATCCACATAAGGAACAAAGCAGCGGCAGGAAGATGAGCCACTGGGGCCCCGTGGAACCGCAGGCGGTGGATGGACCCCTCCCTGCTGAGGGCTGATGGTGCCCAGACACCCCCCCTTTCCCCAGAGCCCCTTTCTCCCTCCTCAAGACTGAGGCTCCCTCAGGATGTGACTGTAGACCCAGGTGGGGAAGTCCCCTGTGACCAGACGGTGGTCTTCTGGGAACAGGAGACACCTGGCCTCACTTCCAAGGACAAACGGGAGTGAGGCTTCCCCCAAAGGCTACAGATAGTGCCTGCCGGGGTTCTGAGTCTGGCTCTCTCCACTGCCAGGTGGTGGCACTGACCCTGCTGACGGCCGACGGGACGGTTCTCCAGTGCTCTGAGGCCAGCAATGCAGACGTTTTCCAGGCTGTGCGGGTGCACCTGGGCTGCCTTGGGGTCATCCTCACCGTCACCCTGCAGTGTGTGCCCCAGTTCCACTTGCAGGAGACCTCCTTCCCCTCAACCTTGAGAGAGGTACTGTCTCCTGTTTGCCACCGCTCAGCCTCTGAAAATAAATGGAGGACATGAACAAGGGTCAGTCTCCACTGAGAGCCCCGCGGTCTGCAGGCCCCCTGAATGGGGGAGTGCGCTGACCTCACCAGCCCTTCCTGGTCCTAGTATCCCTTTGTAAGTAGGTCAGTGGAGCTCAGAGGGACTGGATGATGGGGAGCAGAAAGGATAGCTGCTGACTGATAGAATGTTTTTTGAATGAATGAAAACCCAAGTTGGTTAGCTGAATGAATGGATGGACAGACAGATGGATGGATGCATGGATGGATGGATGGGTGGGTAGATACAAGAATGGATGGATGAATGGATGCATGGATGGATGATGCATGGATGGGTGAATACATGCATGGATGGATGACGGGTGACTGGATGGGTGGATGAATGGGTGCAAGGATGAGTGATGGATGAATGAGTGAGATGGATGGATGAATGGCTGGCTGGCTGAAATGCCTGGCAAGCCCGGATCTATCCCTTGTAATCTCTAAGCTGTAAGACTCAAATCTATGGTTCCAAGCTCCTTGGCATTTGAGTTCCTCCATAGCCACCTTACAACACTCAATACAAGATGGGATTGGCATTGATGCGAACACTGCTGACCCCACATGGTTATGGTGGGATTTGGGATCAAATTATCTGGCCTTGAATGCTGGCAGAACCACTTCCAAGCTGTGAACTTGAGCCAGTCACTTAACCTTGCTGAGCCTCAGGGTCACAGCTGGGAACTCCGGGAGGAGTAGGCCTGGTGCCCTAGACATGCACTCGCACTGCTCAGATTCAGAACCAGAACTGTCCATGGGGCCCATGCCACGAGGCAGGCCCTCTACTTAGGAGCTTCCACGCAGATGATCTCACTTTATCTGCACTAGTGCCCACGTGATAGTGATGGGAAACCCAAGGCTCAGGGGACACGGCTCCTCCCCGGTCATGCAGCCCCTAAGTTGCAGAACCAGGACTTGATTCCAGAGCTTAACTCTGAGACCAGCGCTCCTCCTCTGCCCACCAGCTGCCTGTCAAACCGCTAATCTGCCTGTGCTTTGGCTCAGAACTTGTCCGGGATCAGCTGGATGGGCGTTCAGGGAGACGTGATTTGCTTCTGTGATGTTATCTCCACGTGGGCAATGACAGGCACATGAGAGCAGGATTCTCTTGTTCATTTTATTAAAGACCTCTGACGTGTCAGGCATTGCAGGGACAACAATGACAATGTAAGGGTAATAGCGGTATCAGCCGCTTACACCTGTACAGGGCTTCCCACGCTCATGACACCATATTGAGCACTTTCTAGGCATTCAGTGCATTTAATCTTCATAACAGTCTTGACATAGGTACTGTTATTAATCCCATTTTACAGAGGAGTAAACTGAGGCACTTGCCCAAACTTATGTAGCTAATAATTGTTCAAGTCAGGACAAAGAAGAAATTATTTTTTTCTACTAAGTTACTCAAGGAAGTCAACCTGTAAGCGGACTGTTTTAATGTCCAGCCTATTATAAGACACATTCCATGCTATTTGGCAGTGTTTGGACAATTTTAGGCATTTTATTTTTCTTTTGATGGGGAGAAACGGAGGCACCACAGGGCCCTGACCTCCAGGACCACCCCCTCACCCCCATTATCATCCTGGGACCAACACGGTGTCTCCTCCTTCCTCCTGCCGAGGGCAGGTCCTGGACAACCTGGACAGCCACCTGAAGAAATCCGAGTACTTCCGCTTCCTCTGGTTCCCGCACAGCGAGAATGTCAGCGTCATCTACCAGGACCACACCAACAAGGTAGCCGCGGGGCCCTTCCCCGTCCCCACACTCCCTGCTCCCAGGGCGGTGACACCAGTTATCATGCAGCTGGTCAGTGAGAGGTGAGAAGAAAAGCAAGCCGAGCATCGCTGAGCATCAGGAGAGAAGCACAAAGGCCAGAGGGTGGGAGGAGGAAGGAGGGAGGGCCCAGCAACAGCCTGGATGTGGGGGAGGAAGCAGAGGACAGAGGAGTGGGCAGGACAGCAGAGGATGGAGTCCTAGCAGCTGGGCTGGACCTCAGAGGCCATCTGATACATCCCACCCTCCCTCCAGCACCCCCACCTTTTCCACCCCCAACTGTGCAGGTGGAGAAACCCATAATTTTTTCTCCCCTGACCTATATCCTTAGCGAACAGGCTGCTTCTCAGCGGAAGAAAACCAAGCCATCACTTAGGATGGATGTTGATCAGACAAGTCAGGCAAAGGCCATGACACCTACTGTGTGTCCGGGGGTAATGGCGGTGACTGCCGGACACCCGGCTCATGAATTCTAAAGAGGAGGGACATATGCATATCTTTATCTTTGCAAAATACATACATGCAAAAGTACACACATAAGCATAAAACAAAAGGGGAGAGGGCACGGGAATCAGCTGTGCCACCAAGAAGTGAGGCTTCGATCGTCCTGGCGGGTGGCTCGCCCCTCCCCACTGACACACACAGCCACTCCCGGGACACATCTCCCTCTGAGGGGACACTCAGCTCTGGCCCTAAACTGATTCTAGATTCTGCTTCCCAGCCTCCCTCCTCTGCAGCCAGCTGGTTCTGGGATTATGCTATTGGATTCTATTTACTGGAGTTCCTGCTCTGGATCAGGTAGGAATGCATCTGTGTCTTTCCCCAGCGTCGGCCACACCCTGCGGAGGACGTGCCCATCAGAACCACGGCTGACTATTACATGTGCACGCTGGGTCTGTCTCCTGGGTCCAGAGCGGTGGTTTTCCCCGCTGCCTGCACGGTTGAGTCGCCTGGGAAGCTTTTTTTAAAAACAATACGAATGCCCAGGCCCCACTCCTTGGCTCACAGGTGATACAGATCTCCATGTTTCCCGTTCCCCCTCCCCGGCCTCAAGTCTGGGCTCCTGCTCAGGCTCCATCCCTGCCACCGAACGTGTGACTCTGAGTGATGGGGAAGGTTTCATGGGATCTCGATGGTGACTTTGTTTCCAGCCAAGCCATGGGATGGCATCGTATACAATTTTTGAACTATTTCTTATATACAAAATAATATAGGCAGCTTGTATTTAAAGTATATAAAGAATAATGTAATAAACACCATGTAGTTACCAGCCTTGTAAGAAATGTAACAAGTTCCACTGCAGTCCTCTTTGTAGATGCCCGCTCACAGCACCTGCCCTGAGAGGTAAGCACCATCCCAACTTTTATGCTTATCATTCTCTTGGTTTTATTTATACTATAGTTTTCTGAATTCTGAATTAATAGATTTGATAATTCAGCTCTGACAGTGATATTTATCCATGTTGATATCGAGAGCTGTGATGAATCGTTTTCCACTGTGTGTGGTTACCACGATGGCTACATCCACGCTCTCGTCCATGGAAATCTGAGTTGTTTTCAGGAATTTTTTTTTTTTTTCCGTTACAAACAACGTTGCTGCGAGCATTCTGGAGCATTGCTCCTGGTGTCCTGAGTATATATTCATGAGTGGGATTCCTGGGTCACCAAGTAGGAGCTTCTTTAGTTTAATCAGATCAAACTGTTCTCCTCAGTAGTCACACCAAGTTCACTGCCAACCACCAGTAAGCTCCATAAGCTGGACGAAATCGGAACTGTCAGGCTTTTCAATGTTGTGTGATCAGTGGTGTCTCATTATAGTTTTCAATTCTCGTTTCCCTGATTATTAACAAGGTCATACAGCTTTTCAGTTTACTGATCTGTCAGATTTCTCTTCTGTGAAATGCCTGTTTATGTATTTTGCCCCTTTTAAAAATTGGGGTTTTTTTCCCTTTAAAACTGGCTTTTTTCTTAGTGTTTTGTAGGGGGTTTTTATAGGTATTTTGAGCACTAGTCCTTTGCTTGTTGTGTGTGTTGCACCGTCTTCTCCCTGTTGGTGTCTCGCCTTTCATTTCTATGGTGTTTTATGGTGTGGAGACGTATTTAATTTTATAGTCAGATGTGTCCGTCTAGTCTTTTATCTTTGGGACTTTGATGTCTTATTAAAGGCCATCACTCCATCAGATTATGGGTCGGGGGTGAGGATGGGAAATGCCCAGGCAGGCTTCTCTCCAGCTGCCATAATAGCAGTCCAGGCAGCTCTGTGTGTGTATGTCTGTGGAGTCTGAGCCCAGTGAGCATCCAAATACATTGGACCCTAAATCGCAGCTGCCGCAGCCCAGCCGGGCAGATGCTCCGAGGGAGCCCCGCGGGCGCTGAGCCCAGCCCACGGGGCTCCAGCTCAGGGGCTCCCGGAAACTGCATCCCTCATCCCAGCCTCATCCCTACAGCTCTGGGCCACTTGCCCAGCAGTGTGCCCAAAAGTACAGGAATGAAAACTAAACCATGGGTTGGGTGACTGGTGACTTGATGGCTGCTTTGTGGTAAAACTCACTATACCCCTGTGAGGGCAGGGACCCTGCCTGTCCTGTTACTCTCAATCTTCAGAGCCCCAAACAATGCCTGGCACGTAGAGGAGGCTCATGGTATTGGTGTAAGAGATGCTAAATGAAAAGCTTGGACATAGCCCTGGAGGTGTTCACCAGCAGTCAACTGCAGAGGTGATGGAGGTGGCCATGACTGAGCAGGACGGAGATCCCAGGATCCCTCAGGAACAGAGCCCAGGGCCAGGCCCAAGCACACAGCCCTCCCTTTGCAATTCCTTGGGTAGCTCATTTCCAAAGACAAGAATCCATGAGGCGAGATCCCATGCTAGGACACTGCTCCCCACTGGCCACCTACAATGAGCTTTCCCAGGATGGCCAGGTGTGGAAGGAGGGTGAATGACCACACTCCTTATATAAATGTACCTGGAAGCCACCTGCTGAAATTAAAACTCTACCTGCCCTTGTCCCCCCAATATAAGTACAAGGACATTTATAGTGTGGCATGTGGGGGTACAAAACTGCAAACAACAGGTGCTGGTCAGGATGTAGAAAAACTGGATTACTGTGCACTGTGGGTGGAAAGGTAAAATTCTGCAGCCACTGTGGAGAACAGTATGGCGGTTTCTCAAAAAGTTAAGAATAGAATTTCCGTATGACCCAGCAATTCCACTCCTGAGTCTATAAAAGAAAGAATTGAAAGCACGGTTTCAAAGAGATATTTGCACACTCATGTTCACAGCAGCCTTATTTACAACAGCCAAAAGGTAGAAGCCACGTAAGTGTCCCAAGGATGAATGGATAAGCACAGCGGAATTTATTCATACCATGGAATATTAGTCAGCCTTAAAAAAGGAAGGAGATTCTGACACAAGCTACAATGTAGACGAATTTTAAAAACGCTGTGCTAAGTGAAATAAGCCAGACACATAAAAGGACAAATACTGTGTGATTCCACTTACGCAAGGTTCCTCAAGGACTCAAATTCATAGAGACAGAAAGTAGAATGGTGGTTGCCAGGGGCTGGAAGGAGGGCAAAGAGGGGAATTGTTGTTCAGCGGGGACAGAGTTTCATTTTTGCAAGATTCTGGAGATCCACTGCACAATGATGTCGAATATGTTTAACACTACCAAACTGTACACTTAAAAAAATGGTTAAGATGGTAATTTTTATGTTACATGGAGTTTTTAAAATCACAATTACGAAAATGACCCAGACACTGAAAACAGCCCGGTCATTAAAGGGGGAGAGTGGGATGGGATGTGGGGTAAAATCCATCAGTGGGCCGCCGCACCTCTGCGGAGAGCCGTTCAGGGCGCTGCTCGATTCTGGGAGGGACTCCCCAGCCGTGGGTGCGCGTCCACGGCCGAGCACGTAGGGAATGAGGCCCCGGTTTGCAAAGGGCTCAGCCCAGCACCCGGCCGCCCTCCCTCACTGCTGGGTGATGGCCCCTCTGCCCTGCCCTCCAGCACCTTCCTGCCGGGCCTCGTGGGCTGGATCAATCGCTTTTTCTTCTGGCTGCTGTTCACCGGGAAGAGGGAGAGCTGCAACCTGAGCCACCAGATCTTCACCTACGAGTGCCGCTTCAAGCAGCATGTCCAGGACTGGGCCATCCCCAGGTAGGTGCCGGGCCGGCCGCCAGCAGCGGGGTCAGGGCCGAGACAGCCCCTTGGCGCTCCCCGCAGCCCTGGAAGGCAGCCGGCCAACCAGACACCCCGTCCTGCCCAGTAGTCGTGGGGGGCAAACTGGAGGCTCAGAATCCCCATGCACTGCCCATGCACCACTGTGCCTCTGCGGGGAGACCGGCCATGGGATCCCCTCCCCTCTCCAGCCGCAAGGCCGGGTAACGGCAGGCTTGGGCTTGGAGTGTGGCGCTTCCTGGCCGCTTCTGGTTTTCCTGAAAGACAGTCCTGTGTGTTCGGTCCCTTGGGCGGCAGAGCCCATAGGGCAGCCCAGGGGCCAGAACTCCGAGGTGGGAGGGACCTGGAAAGACTGAGGCTAGGTCTGCCCCCCGGCTCACTGCAGCTTTCTCTCTGAACTGCCACCCCCGTCTTTGTCCCTCTCCAGGAAAAAGGGGGAGATGGTGACCATGCCTTAAGGGATGCCTCTGGTACTGTGTCCAGGGGCTGCAGCCACCAGACTCTCTGGGCAGGACTATTAGATAAAATAGAAATCTTGGAATCAGAGTGAATTGACTCTCTCTGAAGAAGAGGAGGCGGGCTGTGGGACAGCCGTGGCCCAACACCCGAGGGAGGCCCCTGATTTGGTGGGGGCCCTGGGGGTTGAACTCGGACCAGGAAGTAAATCTCTGCTTCCATGATGAGGGCTTGGAGAGCAGCATGAGGGGAGCCCCGAGGCTGCCTCTGCTGGGGGGCCATGCAGAGCCTCAGGGGATGGCTTCCGGACGCCCCATCCTGAAGTCTGGTTCCATCCCCTCGGGCTGGGTGCAGAGAGAAGACCAAGGAGGCCCTGCTGGAGCTGAAGGCCATGCTGGAGGCGCACCCCAAAGTGGTGGCCCACTACCCCGTGGAGGTGCGCTTTCGCGCGGGGGGACAACATCCTGCTGAGCCCCTGCTTCCAGAGAGACAGCTGCTACGTGAACATCATCATGTACAGGTGACTGGCTCACAGGGAGGGCCAGTGGGGCGAGCCAGCCCCTCCAAGTCCAAAGGGCCCCCCTCCCCATCTTTCAAGGCCGGTTCAAATACCACCTCCTCCAGGGAGACCTCCCTGATCCCAGCAGCAGAAAAGAGTCTCTCTCTCTCCTTGGAGTTCCTATAACTACCATTTCTAGTCCATATTCTGTTAATACACTAATTAATATTAATTAATGAGTAATGGTAATTTGCATAGCCACCATTTGTGAAGCTGACATTATGGGATGACAAACTTATGCTATCTGAAGTGCCCACCCTAGTCAATGATTCCGAGAGCCTGGAATGCTGTGTTGAGAAGGACTATGAGGACGGGTTTAAGTCCAGTAGAAAAGAGATTGAAGCACGCTTGATGTGACGCGTCTATGTGGGTGCACCTGCCCATTCTGACCAGCCCGCCAGGCCCGGAGCTTGCCTGCCACTCATGACAGCGTTTTCTTTTCCCTAGTTACGTACGCAGCAGGCTCCAGTCTAAAACTTACGGACATACGTAGTTTAAGAACCTCATCTTTTCTAAAACTTCCTGCTTAAGATGCGTCTTCCTTCTTTCCTGCCCCTCACTTATAATAGCCCTCCTCTGACTTTGCAGAAGAACAAGATACTTCTTGCTTAGCCTGACTTTTCTCCAGCTTGTAAGAAACACCAAACTTAGAGGCTCTCAAGGGACACTTCAAGAATGTACTAAAACACACACTGAATGGGAGGCAGCTTCTTAAACATAGGGACAAACTTGTGGCAAGGGTCAGTCCTCCTCTGTCTGTCTGTCTGTCTGTCTGTCTGTTCATTTTCTCTCTGCCTGAGAATGAAAATTCAGAACTGGGGAAGTTACCATGGGGCTGCATCAGAACATTTGAATTTTTAAAAGTTCTGACTTGGGCTTTTTCTCTCAGTAAGTCTGACTTCACAGCAAGGACAGATCAGCTAGGTTACATGGTCATGGTTTCAACCATAGAATGAAGTCATTCTGATATAAATATTTATATATTTATTTTTTAAAGATAAGTATGTGTGCATATATAGCTTTAAAATAATTATACATTAAAATTTTTAGTTTGCATTTTAAAATACTTAGATTTAAAATTCAAATCTTTATACTAAATGAGTATATATATGTATATATATATACACACACACACACACATATATATATCTCCACACAAATCTTTGAAATTATTTAAATTCGTGATAGCTCTCAGTTGCCAGTTAAAGAATATGCAAGAGGATGCAAACTTTTTCCAAATCTTTCCGAGCAAAAGCCCCCAAGGTGCTGGGTCACTCTGGTCCGTGTCTCGTGGGCAGCACCACGCACGTCCCGGTCTCCGCGTCACAGGCCAAGTGCGGGGCGCCGCATGGAGCCGGTGCCTGATGACGGCAGGTGGGCGGCACAGGGCGCACACAGGCCTCACCCACTTCTGCCCCCTCCCCAGGCCCTACGGCAAGGACGTGCCGCGGCTGGACTACTGGCTGGCTTATGAGACCATCATGAAGAAGGTGGGGGGCAGACCCCACTGGGCCAAGGTAGGATTTGCGGGTCAGAGCCTCACCCGGGGTGTCAACTGGGCAGCTGCTGGGGCTTCCACCAGAGGGCGCCGCTCTCCCCTGTTTCCATGCCTGCCCGAGGCTCGAGTGTCGGAAACACGGGCTGAGCACAGCGCGGGAAGGAGGGCTTCAACCACCCTGCCCAGACCATCTCCCGTCTGCATTCATGTTCCAACAGCCCAGTGATTGTCGTTCCCTCGGCGTTTTCAGAGAAAGTCCTCATCTTTCATTTCATTTGATTCTCACAGAGACTCTCAAGCAGGATAAGGCAGTGGTCCATTTAACAGACAGGACACTGGGAGGTGACGAAACTTGGGACTTACAATTAGCAGAATTACCAGAACCCTCTCCACTGGCACACTGTCTGGTGGCAAAGGGAATAGGGGGCTTAATGCTGCATTTTAACAACTTCCTTCTTTACTTTCCAAGAACTTCCTCCTCCTCCTGTTTGGGTCTCTGCATTACAGGTGAATGCATGCATGTCTGTGCGTGTGTGCGTGTGCCTGGGGGTGGCAGTGTCCCAGATGGGGACACACAGACTCGAGTGCCTGCTTGCAGCCCCACTGAAATGCCAGCACCGGGGAACAAAGCCTGTTGTATCTGGTTGTTTCCCCAGGCCCACAACTGCACCCGGAAGGACTTCGAGAAAATGTACCCTGCCTTTCCGAAGTTCTGTGCCATCCGAGAAAAGCTGGACCCCACTGGGATGTTCCTGAACGCATATCTGGAGAAGGTGTTCTACTGAAGCAGAAACAGAAAACAAGTCGAGCTCACCCCATCCGCTCCCCCAGGGCCACCTCCAATGAGGCTGGAGGCTCAGTGTCCCACTGGCCTCATAGGGAACAGACCTCTCCCCCGGCCACCCTCAGCCACGGCGCCCACAGCTGCTCCGACCCTCAGCAGTGAGCCTGGGCAGCCCCCTCACGTCCTTTGTCCCCACAGAAAGGGAGAGGGCCAAGTCTGCCTTTACATCTTTAGCCACACCCTTTTCACCCAAGCCTACAATCACATTCTGTTTTCCCAAGAGACAGAGAAACCCGCAAATGTTCCCTTTGGCCAGGCGGTCAGGACTCAGCCATCCACAGATTTCACCTGCCCGCGGAGTGTCTGGAGCTCCAGGGGTCATAGGGAGGGGCCCCACCAGCATGTGTTTGGGCACCGAGGTCGTGTGTGCTGTGCTCTGCTTTCTTTCACTCTTGAGGGCCTTTCAGATGCTCAGATGAATGTCCCCTGCCCAGGGACTGCCCCCTCCCAGAGGACGTCTGACGTCCCGAAGCCCGACCGGCAGCGATTCTCTTCCAGAGGATATTTGGGGCGTGGGACTCTCCTTGCTTTGTTTTTAATAAAGGTCAAGAATTGATTCATCCTCTGCTCCCTCCTCTTCAGCCCCAAGGTAATCCTTTGGGAGCAGGAGGCTCCCTGACTCCCCAGCTTCCCTCCAGAGGTTATGGGTCTTAGCCTTGCTGGAGAATGGTCTTCATATTTCTTTTGCAAATTTAGTTTCAATTTGCCTCTGACCTCCCACACTTTGCAGCTACTCTTTCACGGAGCTTTTGATGAACATCTTCTAGGTGCCAAGTGCTCTGGGAGAATTGCAAGAACCTTAGGACAGGTTCCTGGCATCCGTCAAGAAATGTTTCAGCCAGAGTATGTCTTGAAGCCCTATATTTTTGCGAGCTTGAATTTAGTCTTTTAAAACTATAAATTTTGCATTCTATCCCACTATGTAATTATGTGTTAAACTTTCGAGTGATGTTTTCTTTTGCAAATCTCTAAATGACACCTCTGCTCCAAGAAGGCATGCCCTGTCTGTTCCGTGGTCTGCTGGCGCCTCCCACACATCTACCCTGGGAGAGAAGTATAAACAAGGAACACACAGTGCGATGGCCTGTGTCCAAAACCTTGAGATTCAGTAAAACTTCAACTTTTTGGAATGCTGGGCCAAAAGAATGTTCTAGAAATCGGTTTTTCTGATTACCAGAGAAACTGGGTGCCCTTTCTTCATTTGATTTGGGATCTCTTGATGTCTGAAGGTCATCCTTTCCCCTAAGTTCTCATTGCAGAGTCCTTTTGATACCAAGTGTGTACCAAGGCCATAAATTGGGCTTCTGAAAGCATCGCGGATCCAGATCCACTTTTTCTCTCCTCCCTCGCCTCCTCCTGGCCACTGCTGGACCAGGTTCCCCTGGTTTTTCTTCTCTCCCGGCGCTGCCCTCAGGTCCAAGCCTCAGGTAGTGGAAGCCCCAGTGGCAAACACTCTCCTCATCTCAGAGTACTTGGAAACCTGAGTGTGCTGAGTGTTGGGGCCTGTACCTTTAACAGCGGACAGGGATGGCCAGCAGCATCTGAGCAATAGGATGGAAGGATGAAGAATGGGGTCCCGCCAGGTCAGTGTGAAAGTAAATCGTAGTACAGCATCGGGGCTGCTAGATGAGTGACTCTCAAAGTTGAACTCTAGGGTAAGAGTCACGTGCCGAAAGGAAACCTGCAAATCTCACCAAGTGGAGTGCGTGGACTGCGGGCAGCTCTCCGCTCAGGGAAACCGCCTGGCGCCTGCATCCCGCAGGTGCACAGCTGAGATTGGGCAGGGTCTGGGTGAGCTCTGAGGGGCCCAGAAGGATGCACGACCACTCAGAAAGCCTCCCAAAGTGCAAAGATGTGGGACAATTTAAAAGCTCAAGACAGATGCCCCTCTACTTCACTTGCAGATGTCTCCGCATGGGGATAACCCCAAATCAGCCAAGTCAACGTGGCCACCTGCACGGGCCAGGCCCTGAGGAGGTGAGGGGAGGTGGGTGGGTCAGCTGACTTGGGGAGGGGTCGGCGCAGCCCAGCATCAGTGGAGCCACAGCCCAGCTCTGCTCCTTCTCTCAAGGTCAGTCCTCCCGGGAACAGGGATTCACCGCGCCCTCTGGCGGCACCTGTTGGGACCCAGCGAGGTACTTGCGGAGGAGGAACAGCCTCAATGCTGGAGGCTGACTAGTCCCAAACTGTGAAGTGGCCAGGAAGGCCCCAGAGAAGGGAGCAAACCCCGAAGGGCGCCCTGGAGGAGGGGCAACCGAGAGGGAAGAGTTCTCTCCGCAAAGTAGGTTTCAAATTCATAAGGATGTCTCTGGGTCTCCTTCTTTCTTAAGTAAGGAAGAGCTTACCCGTAGGTCTCCAGTCTAAAATGAAGCCACAGGCAAGGAGCTAGCGTGAGGATGGGAGAGCAGAAGCAGGAAAATAGCGACGAAAATTGACTACGAAAAATAGGTTCCTTGAAGAGTCAGTGAACTGAAGGGGAAAGAACACAGGCAATCTCTGAATGCCCTTCTGAGGTCAAGAGAGGCCCAGACATTTCCAGAAAGCTCCCCAAAAGAATGATCAAAAATTCGGTTTGTTTCGATTTTTGACAACCACGCATGGATGCTTTTATACACACGGAGCAAGACAGGGCCACGCTGGGCCGCAGGTGACAACAGTATATTGCTTTAAAGAAAGAGGCCCTTGTGCGCTCAGGGCAGGTGGCCTGGCGAGGCGGCGCAGGCTTGAACTTGGAGGATGAGCACCTTCCTTTGATGGCGTGGGTGCATCTCTGATTTTGTGACCATACAGGACGTCCTTCATAGAGAGGACAAAAGTCTCTTTATGGCTGTGAGGCTGGAGCAAATGGTCCACCCGCCACCCCCGCCGCGGGGATGTGCCTGCTTGGCAGGAAGGCTGGGTCAGGTGCTAGTTTTTATTGACTTGGGCGTCGGACAGACTGGGGGTCAAGAGAAGTTTGCAGGAGAACAACGGGTACCAGTTGAAGGTCACCGTCTTTGTTCCCCCGGTTGCTGGAGGCAACAAATGAGGGCAGGCAGGAAATGTGACCTCTCTCCATCACCTTTCCCAGCCCAAGTGAGTCCCCCTCCCCGACGTGAGAGTGGACTTGAGCCAGCTGAAGGCAACTGTTGATGGTGAGTGAGTGAGACCCCAGAGCAGCGGGGGCGGGGCGCGAGGAGCTGGACAGACTGCTGTCACCCACCGCCCACCCCACACTGAGCAACGTCACCATCTAGCAGGATTCTGCCCCAACGGTGGAGATGTCTCAGAGGCAAACAAAGGGTTCATTATTAACCAGGTAAATGTGTTCCTCGTGGCCCAGCATTTCCTGCTATCGTGTTGACTGATCTAGTAATCGGCGGTGCTGTTAACAAACTCTGCAGACCCGAGTTTTTCTCCAGTTGTCTCTAGAACTATTTAATATTTCCTGGGTTTGCCAAGCTATTCTGACACAGCTAGAAGACACCAGGCAAAGGCTGGGTCTGGAGAGGGTACTGAGGTGGGAGCCTGGGCAGCTAAAATTGGCAGCCAGGGACCCACGGACCCTGGGATGAGACCAGGGCTTGACCCCTAACTCCACCTGACTGCAGATAAATGGCCCTTATTATTATTTCTACACCCTAACTTGCATTTACCTCTCTCCTGTACGCTTCCTGTGGGAACCTCATGCTTAACTCATGTGACTCCTGGAATCCGTTTATGTGGAGTTTCAATTCGTTTGGAGGCAAAAGCATGAAACAGTTTTATTCATTCTGAGCACTCTTCCCAGTGCTTGATAACAGCCCAAGCAGATGGTTTTACTTCCTGAAAAGGTCACGGTTAATAAAGCGATCAGTTTACTTTGGAATGTCGCCCTCCTATCCAAAGCAAGACCCTTCCTCTCGCCCATCAAGGGAGAAGGGGAGAGGAGGTGAGGGGCACACAGGCTGCTCCCTCATCCTCCTCCCATTCAGAGAACAAAGATCAGAGTAGGGAGGGCCGTGGTTCCGAGCTGGACCCCCTGGTCCTCCTCTCCCCTGACCAAGTTTCTCTGAGGTTATGTGAGGTGGGCAGCGTCCTGCTCGATCTGTTGAACTGGACACTGGCTACTGCTAGACAAGTGGATGGTGTCCTTGGGCTGGCCGCGAATTGGCTCGGGCACCTGTGTCCACCCTAGTCTAGGCCTCCAGCCCCCTTGGGGTGGGACAAAGCTACTGCTACGCGGTGAGCACTTTCCTTCAGTCCTGACAGTGTGACTCCGTGACCGTGTAACCCTCGGGGGATGCTGCCAGAAGCCACACTGGAGGCCCTGGGAGAGCAAAGCCCAAGCTGAATGCCCCCCTACCCCCACCCCCAGCACTCAGTGGCGAGCTCTGCATGGCACACTGCTGGGCGGCTTCCTGGCTCCAACCCCTCCCCTAGTCCCTGCCACTTCCCAGTGTAGGATCCCCAGCCCAGGGGCCCCTTGATTAGCCTCTGTGGGCCACAGGGTACTGGGGTCGGGTCTTCTCCCTTCTAGGCCTTCCCAGTCACACATCTCTAATGAGGGCCACTCCTGGAAGCCTTTGTTCTTTGGGGGGCAATAGCCTTGCCTTGAGGGAAATTGTGGGGACCTGATGGGAGGACACAAAGTAATTGACCCGGGTGTTAGAGCGCTGCAGTTGGCCCAGGGCTGCTGGTTACCGTTACCCAAGCTGCACACTGCACAACTCTGGTGTCATTTCACCTCGCAGTCATCAGAGATGCTATCCAATTACAATTTTCTGGCAGAGGGCCGTCAGGTATCAACAGAGAAGCTAACAGGGTGGTTGGTGCCACACCCCCTTGCCAGGCGGCAGACGCCAAGCCTTGTCTTCTCAGAACATCAGGCCCTGCTCCTGCCCTGCCACCAGCTTCCTAGAAGCCAGAAACTGAAGGCTCATTATCCACAGTCCCCCAGCCAGGGTGACCAACATCTCATCCTTGCGCCTTGGTGACCTCCTGTCCTGACTCAAATTTTCTAGGGCCTAAGGCTGGAACTTCTGTCAGGGAGGGAAGGACCTCCAAGGACCCTCAAACCAGGTGACTGTGCAAAGTGGGAAAAAGGATGGCAAGAAGGGGTCCCAGTGAAACTCAGGGTCAGCTGGAGGCTCAGTCTTTCAAGGGGCTAGTCTGGGAGGGTTTAAAGGAAGTTGCATAAAAAGAAGCAACAACTGGTTAGACGGACTCCCAGCATCATCATGGGACACAGAAAACAACTTTTGAAACATAATGTGTGATATGAATGTAATATATAATTTAAAATTGTGGTCATTGTAGCAAATGCCTTCTGAACCTGTAGCCCTACTTAATGTACACCTTTACGTGAGTCATACTAACTTGACTCTGAATTCCCTTGGCAGCAACCCTAAGGTGCTAGCATCTGTGGACATAAGCTAAGCCCTGGGGTTTATGGCTTGTGTGGCAAAGGTGCTTACAACTTAGAAGGAGAGAAAAGGAATGGTAAGCTAAGAATATTCCCAGCTTTTAATTTACATATGGACTCTGCTACAAATGCGGGATGCATCCAGATGGTCTTTACTTCCATTTGAAGTATATTGGATGAACAAAATTCTGTAGAGAATATTCAAAACGGGAAGGCTTCATAATTTAATGTTAAAATAAGGATCACGGTTAGTCAGGTCCACCTGCTGGCAGAATTTGGTACTGCAGGCCAGTTATATTTTGGACTGAGGGGTGAGTCTTCATCAAGAAAAAAGCCAGGCAGAGGGGAAATTCCTGGGGTCGAGGGAAAGATAGCAAGGTTGTGTAGACTGACAGTGGGCAAACAATGCCACAGTCAGGAAGGTGCCACAGGGATTCCAAGCTCTTTTTTTGAAAAAGAAAAGTTCCTCATTTTGTGTTTGGGGGACATTTTCCATAAGAGAACTATCAACTACGTGTTAAAGTAACTGGTGTGCCTTAGTTTTACTCTTTCTTCACCCTGATTTTCAGTGTATTCCCTTAGGAGGTCACTCCCACCCCAGTCAGAAGAGGTATCTGCTTTATAATGAAATGGAAGAGATTCACTTTTCAGAAACGGATTTTAATTGGCTTTTGGGACACATCACTCTTCCTAAAAGCAAGAAACTGGGTCAGCTTCATCATCCCACTCTTTCTGTTCTCAACCATATGATGCTCTCTGTACCATCTGAGCCATTGCTTTTTCTTTTCTCCTTCTTTTGTTTTTCCATATCAAAAATGAAAGTGTGTGGGAGGTTAAAAAAAAAACAGCATAAAGAGGACGCACCAGAGCATTCAGATTACAAGGCGGTTTATTGAGTTAATGGCATGCAGGGAAGCTCTTCCCGTGATCAGCGAATGCGGGCATTAGGGTGTGGAGTCCAGAGGGAGGAGAGGCTGGGGCCGGGGGTGGGGATGGGGTGGGGGAGTCAGGAGGGCCTCTAGCCCGGGGCCTGGTCACGTGGTGATGTGCAGCGATCTCTCTAGGGGCCTGTGGCTCATCTCGGGGGCAGCGGGACTCAGATGCCCCCATATGTGGAAAAGCAGCGTTCACATCTCACTCTTCCCTGGAGAAAAAGGGTTGAGGAGGGGATAGTCACTGAGAAGTAGCAACAAACACTCCCATTCTTACCAACCCAGAAAGAACAGCGTCCAAAAGGAAGAGAAAATGCCCAGACGTGTTGGCTTCCCGCTGGGCTCTGGCTGCTGGAGCGGGGATCCGCCCTCTTTTTTCCGGCCCCCTCCAGGGACCTGCTGGGCCGGGAGGGGCCGCCAGCGAGGCCCGCACACTCACCGGTGCTTTTGGCGATATTTCTGCAGCGCTTTCTCCACCACGCTTTCCATAAACTTAGGATTGGAGACTTCTTCCGGGACCGTCACAGTGATGGGCTGGGAATCAAACAGATTCACAACCACCTTGGTGAGGCCGGAGGGAACGCTGGGGTCGGAGTTGTGGGAACTCACCTAGGAGAGAAGGCAAGAGAGGGGCGGAAACCGCGGTCAGCAGAGACTCATCTGGCAGCTCACGTCAGGCTTACTTCTGAGCAGCTGACCCCTTTGCTTTTTTTCACTAATCTCGACGTCTGTACCACTCTGTGAACAGAAATGCCCTAATTCTGAGACACGCGTTTGTGGGTGTGAATTCCATCTGTGAATGACCAGCCCAGGGGGAGCCCCCACTGAGTAAAACGTGGTTTCCAAGCCACCATGTCTCCTTTGGGCAGCCACTGGGCAGGCAGTGGTAGGAAAGGAATCCAGGGAAGGGAAAAAAAAAGTTCCCAGCACTAGAGAGAAGCTTCTTAACTCTGGGCGAGAACAGTGGGCCAATTCATGAGCCATCTGCAACGTGGGATGGGGCAGCAAGAAGCTCTGTGAAAAGGGCCCTGGCCCTGCAGCCAGGCGGTCAGGGGCAGAGGCCCAGGTGATCACCCCTCGGTTATCTGACCTCAGTTTCCTCATCTGGAAAATGGGATCATGAGGCTTCCATGCACCACTGTACCTGAAGGTTTTGTTTCCTGCCATACGATAAATGCTTAGCCAAAACCAGAAGTGGCCCCTTTTGGCATCTTCATCCCATTTTACCCACAGGGAAGGAACACGTTGCCGCTAGACCACACCTAGGGCCCAACTTCTGTGTGCGGTCAGGACAGACTCACCGTAGTGACCTGGAAATACTGCTGGCCTTCGCCCTGCGTGAGGTTGGCCAGCCGGGACACCCAGCTGAACTGCTCGTTCAGCTGCGCCAGCAGAGAGGATGTGTTGAGCATCTTCTGCTGATAGGACTGCAGCAGCTGGTCGTACAGCTTGCTGAACTTCTCGGCCAGCTGGAGGGACGTGTTCAGCTCCTGGCGCAGCTGCATCTGAGCGGGGTTGTTGGTTGAACAGTCTGCCCAGAGATGGAAAAAATAACAAAACAAAACAGTAGAAATGTGAAGGGAGGGCTAAAAAAGGATGAAAACACTAACAGCCACCAGTTCGCACAGCCGGGACCTGAGGAAGGGCTACTCTAAGTGACCGCTGTCAGGACGAAATCGGGAGCTTGCCCAGGAATGTAAGTCAGCCCGCGCTTCCTTCATCCAGAAGGTCCGGTCCTGGAAGACGCTGTCAGTGAGACTAAACAGTGTCTCAGTGACATCACTGATTTTCCTTTGGGTGCATTTTTCTCTTCTTAATTTTTTCGGAAGTATCACGAGGAGAGCACATCAAACCCAAGCAACTCAGGGGAAAGGAGGAAGTCTTTGTACACTTCACAGTGGTGGCTGTAATCATTTCTATTCAAATAAAAGAAAATGTCAGGTGGGGCAAGACACAGAATTACTAACAGGAAGCCTGGCTGAAAAAAATATGTAATGCATAACCTTAATTCTTCTTACCAGGGAATCACTGAAAAATCAGGACAGTCACTGAGAACCTAGTCTGGAACAGTGGCTCTCGCCTGGGGCAGTGTCACCCAGGGGTATTTGATAAGGTCTGAAAACATTTTTGGTTGTCACAACAGGGGTGGGGGGTGGTTACTGGCATCCAGCGGATGGGGCCAGGGATGCTGTTAAGCACCCTCCAGCGCACAGGGCAGCCCCCACAGCAAAGAATGATCTGGTCCAAAATGTCTGGAGGTCCCAGCAGCTCACACTCACATGCTTGCAAGCACCTTAGAGAAGAGGTCATAAATCTTCCTCAATGCAGAACAGAAAACAACTGTTTCAGGAAGCCGTGACTGGTGATCGCTAAGCTCAGTGCCAGGGGCACCGATCTGAGTCTGGGCACCTGCACGTCTCCTCCTCTGGCCCTAACGTGGCTTTGACTGTGAGGTGCCGTGAAATCGATGCTCTTCCAGCCCTGCTGTTTTACGAGGTGAGCACATCAGCCTCTTACCGCACTTGTATTCATTCTGCAGCGGCTTCCAAAGTCACAGGAATGAGGCTAGGAATATTTAACTAGGTTCTGAAGGCCTAGCCCGGAAGGGTTAAGGAAGAGCAAAGCCACAAGATTGATCCACTACGTACAAGGGAAACAGTTAACTCTTTCTGTGCATAGATGATTGTGAGCCGGGAAGGGTTATCTCCAAGTAGGAAGAATTTAGCCCCTCTAATAAAACAGAGGCAGAAGGGAGGCATTTCCTTTGTTTCAGGGACCAACCAACCAAAGGGAGTGCTGTGTCATTGTTGGGAAACTAAGGTACCACGAAGCGAGACCCACGTGCTCAGGGGAGAGAACACAGCAGCCCTGGCTGAGAACACATCCCAGACACCCTCGGGAAGGGGCGTCGTGTGATCCTGGGCGGGTGACTGAACCTTTCTCTGAGTTTCCTCCTCTGTAAGAGAGGGACCATAACTGTAGCCACCTCGGTTATACTGGAGAAAAGAGTAAAGGTTTGCAAGTGTTTAGAACACTGTTTAGTAACAAACACATGGCCACAGTTTGTTGAACAGAATCCACGCTGTCTAGAATTTCAACTGCAGCCAAAAAAAATAAATAAATAAGCATTTCTACTAGGTTTGTGCCCCTCCCACCCAACCCACATGAACAGACCAACTGGGGGACATCCAAGGATGACAGCTTTTTTGACAATAACAGAGGCCCCACCTGCAGACAGCCTGCTGGCCACGCGCCAGAGGACATGGTAGGCACTGTGTATTCTGCCTCCTGTCGGTGGGGCAACCCTGCATCTTAGCCCCCAACCAGAGATGAGGGCCCAGGTGGAGCAAAGGACTTGCCCCAGGGCTGCAGCTGGAAGGCAGCAGAGCTGGCTTTCCAACTCCCATCCGTCTGACCTCACAAAGGCAGCCCCAGGGGACGACGGGCCCCCGACTCACCCACAGACAAGATCTCCCGGCACTTGTCGCACTGGTCCTTCATCCGCAGGCATCCCGTGGAGTTGTGGCGGATCTCCTTGCACACGGTGCGGTTATCGTTTTCTGGAAACACATGGTGGAGGGGGGGTTCATGCTGAGGGGCCACTCAGAGCCACGCTGGGACTGGGCCACCCCCATCCCTCTGAGCCCTTCCACACTACGGTTCGGCCCTTTGAGATGGTTCTGCGGGCAGAGCAGGTTGGAATCTGGTTATTTGCCCGCAGACACAAGGGTGTGCTCAGGGCTCCCTGCAGTGGGACCAGGAGGTAGTTCTCAGGGCTCCTGGAGCTGAGTGTGGCCTCCCTCCCACCCTCTCCACCTGGCGACACCTGTCCCGTCTCCACACTCCCTTTGCTGTTTGTACTTCTCCTTGGCATCCTAGCCCCATTTTCCTCTGCATTCTGTCTGGCTCATTTCTCTCCCCCTGGCAGGTCGGCAGGCCCCCTGGAGGTGGGAACACGGTCCTCATTAGAACCTTCTTACAACACAGGGCTCCCTGCTTGTGGATATGCAGTAAACCCTCGTTCAGTTCCATACCCTCCTGTATTTCCAATCCATTTCAAGCCAAATCCCAGTGCTAGTCAGACTGAAGCATTTAAGAGATGGGGTTGGCCAACAAGTGTCTATTGGTTCAATGAAAGAAATCACTTCTAAACGTTTGGGCTTTTCATGTCCGTGTCAGAGTTCATCCACTCAAAAAAATATTCACTGTGTGCCCATCCTCTACCAGGCCCCTAAGGTTAGAGACACAAACAGCTTTCTTGACTGTAGCATGAGCTGATTATGTAACTTGTTCCCTGTTTATCCATGGCGTGCACATAGAGCCCCTAAGTTCTCAGAGGAAGGGGTCTGGTTCTTGAGAGGGAGAACTGATGTCGTGCCCACCAGCTGCTGGAAGGAACTTGGTAAACTTGAAAGACCACAGATTCCAAGTCCCGCAGGACTAGATTGGACTGGGTCCTAATTGTTCAGCTGTGAGACCTGGGACACCCTCCTTTAGCACCCTGTCGTGGTTTTCTCTCCATCAAATAGGGATGGCACCGCCCTCACAAGGGCGCTGGGGGGAAACTGAGATGGCATGCCAAAGCCTGGGCACGATTCTCAGCATCTAATGGGTCCCACCCCTCTTTCTAACCTCCTGGGAACTCCGCCGTCGGGAAGTGATAGGGCATCCTATGGAGGTGGACATCCATGGCCTGCTGGGCCCGGTGTATCATGTCAAAGAAGGGCTGGAACGTGTTGTGGAAGCTCGGGGGTTCGAACATGGGGAAAGGCATTAAGTTTCGGGCGAAGCGGGACTTGGGATTGAAGAAGAGGGATCTCCTCTGGGACGGGCCGAAGGGTGAGTAGAAGAAAGTGTCCTGGGGCCCCCGGCTGAAGAAGCGGTCCTGGAAGAGCTCGTCCATGATGCTGGACATGCGGGCGAAGCTGTCCTGCATGACGTCCATCACGTGGCTCTGCTGCCGGTCGTTCTCCAGCAGGGAGTCGATGCGGTCCCCGTTGATCCAGAAGTAGAAAGGGGAGCTCTGGTTCAGGAACTCCTCGAGCTGCGACAGCAGATGGGCAACCGTCAGGGGGAGCTCCCCGCCATCTCAGCCTCCAGCGCCTCCCCCTTGTCAAGATGGGCCAGGCCTGGCCCCTTACTGGCTGCACCCGGACCTGGGTCAACTCAGTGTCACACCAGGTGGCGGGCAGGAGGCCCATCTGGGACTGGCTGCCCATTGCTGAACTGTTCAGGCCAATGCCCTTCCACCCACTGACCCCAGCAGGAAAGAGCTTAGGAAGACCTGTGAGGCTAAGAGAGTCACGAGGCCCATCACATGAGACTAGTCTGCTGTCCTCTTTGGCCACCAGGGATCCCCACCCCTGCTCAGCCAAGGGCCAACTCAAATGATTTTAGGGAAGGGCCTGCAGGGGAAGGTGGGATCGATATTAATGGACCAAACATTCTTAATTCAGTCTGGACACAGGGCACTGCCACACCATGGAGCCATTTGTTACGTTACGCAGCTCATAATTGCCGGAGAAGAGTCTCCTAAGGCGGCAATACCTGGCACGTGTGCTCTTCATGACTCCACATTACTGCGCTCACGGCAGACATTAACAATTGATCGTGGCCCACATGCAGCCAGAACTAATTAATTGCATCCGTGATGTGCAATGAAGCTATGATACTGTGATGTATAACAAGAAATATATATTTAGTCTTTGTCTGCTTCCAGACAAAGAGGTCCTAAAACCCCTGAAATTTCCTGTGACAAGAGCAATAAAGGTGTCTTTTGTTAGGCGAGTGAGGTGACTCTGGGAAAGCACCTAAGGGTGGGGGCTGGCTGCCAGGGATGCCAATCAGGAGACTACAGGGTAGGACTTTTCAGCCCCAACCCCTGATTTCCAGGGAGGGGAGAGGGGAAGGAGGTCTGGTTAATGGCCACTGACCAATGGCCAACAAGTTGAGCAATCATCCCTATGCAATGAAGCCTCCGTAAAACCCCAAAGGATGGGCTTGTGGAGTTTGAGGTGGTGAACATACGAGCCGGTGAGGAGCTGGAGGGTGCCGTGCAGGGAGGGGGCATGGAAGATCCCCTCTTTCCCCATCCCTTGCCCGTGTGCATGTCTTCCATCTTCCATCTGGTTGTTCTTGAGTTCTATCCTTTTATAACAAACTGATAAATCTAGTATGGAAAATGTTCCTCTGTGAGCTGCCATAGCAAAGTGGTGTTGGACCCAAGGAGGATGTTTCTAGTAAGTTTTAAATGTTATATCAACTCAACGAGGAGGTTATGGGAGCCTCTAACCTATATAGACTGTTGGTCAGAAGTGCAGGTAACCACCCGGACTTGTGATTGGCAGCTGGAGTTGCGGGGCGGGTAGGACTTCTGGGGGGCTGAGCCCTTCTTAACCTGTGAGGTCTGATGCGGTCCCCAGGCAGACAGCGTTCTAATTGAGTTGAACTGGAGGACACTCAGCTGGTGTGGGAGAATCGCTTGGTGGGGAAACCCCCACCCTTGGACTTGGGTGCAGAATCAAAGAAGCCTGTATCCTTCGGGTCTCCTCACTCCGTGCCCTGAGCCTCGGCTTCCCTTTTCACCTGCTGGCCCACCAGTCCCGAGCCGCTCCTGCAGACACGCGCGTAGAACTTCATGCAGGTCTGCTTCAGACAGGGCTTGCATTCCTCCCACAGGGCCGTCATGGTCTCGTTGCACAGCCCCTCGGATGCCTTCAGCTTTGCTTCGGAATCCTTGGTCTCACTTAGGGCATCCTGCAGGAGGGCAGAGGCGGGGTTAGCCACAGAAACCGCAGGTTTCCCCTTCCCAAAGCTGGCACGGTGGTGCCGGCCCCCACCACCCAGCCAGGTCTTCTGGCCACACGGGGTGCTTTTTTCCACCCCCACGCTCCGGCTCAATGCAGCAGGAATAGGCAAGCTTCCGAAATCAAAGTCACAAACTACTATTAACTAAAGCTCTCTAACATGACCGTGACATTTGGCACAATAAGTCTACAAGAAGCTACCCCAAGGAATTCTTGCAGTAAAGGAAAAATCCATATGCCTGAAGAGATTTGTTACAATATCTGTTTACGGCAAAAAAAAAAAAAAAAAAGCTGCAATCAATCTGTATGCTCAAAACTAGGGGACAAGTTAAGCAGATTGTGGTATCTACAAAAAGCAGAGAAGGACAGCATTACAACAGATGTTTGTAGTAAGTTTTAAAATTCTAGTAAGCACTTTTTTATGTTAAAAATTCACAATTTTGAGTATAGCCACTGTCAATAAAATACAGAGGAGGAAAAGCAGTAAAGAAATTTTAAAAATAAAAATAATTAATTAATTAATTAATTAATTAATTAATTAAAAGTAGTGAGAAACAGATCAAATGTTAAGTAACTGTAAAAGAGTTATGGGAAAACTTCCTCTTCTGCTTTTTTTTTACATTTTTTTTTATTGAGTAATAGTCATTTTACAATGTTGTGTCAAATCCAGTGTGGAGCACAATTTTTCAGTTACATATGAACATACATATATTCATTGTCACATTTTTTTTTCGCTGTGAGCTACCACAAGATCTTGTATATATTTCCCTGTGCTTTAAGTATAATCTTGTTTATCTGTTCTACATTTTGAAATCCCAGTCCTCTTCTGCTTTTTGATATTATAATCTTCATAGGTGAGAGTATTACTCTTCAAAGAAGAATTGGGTAGACCATCCACACCCCAAAGCAAAGCTGCACTATGACAATCTGACCAGGAGAAGGTTGAGTTACGTGAGATCTCCCGCCTGCTCTGTGCCCCCTGCTCCCCTGCGGGGAAGGCCACCATCCCTCCTACTGGGCCAGTGCACGGCTATCAGCCACACTGCCCACTTCCTCTCTTTCCAGTTCACGAGCTCCTCAATTAACACGTAATGGTGGTGGAGGTGTAGCTCAAGTGGTAGAGGACATGCGCAGCATGCACGAGGTCCTGGGTTCAATTCCCAGCGCCTCCTCTGAAAGTAAATAAGTAAATAAATCTAATTACCTCCCCACCCACCCCCAAAAAACCTAAATAAGTTACTCTTCAAAAACAATTTTTTTTAAAAAGCCCACAGTCTGTTCCTGGATGTGGTGGGATACAGATGAGACCAAAAAAAAAAAAAAAAAAAAAAAAAGAAGAAGAAGAAGAAAAAGAAGGATTAATGAAGTCATCTCCCCAACTTGACGGGCTCTATCATAGAACCTGGATTCTCAGATCTCAGACTCCAGTGAGAACCACAAAAATTCAAGAGCAAGAATTGCTGCTTCTGCGTGGGCTCCAGGAGGAGTCTTACGATATGGCGAGAACTAACACTGATGCCCAGAAAGGGCATTGCATTCCAAAGAAAGTTAGAGCCGCATCCAGGCCAACATTTCCTTCAGTGGTTTCTATGGAATTGTGCTAAAAGCTATCCGTGAAAAAAATAAGTAAATAAATGGATTCGCTAGTCAATTCGATTTGGGAAGCACTTGGGTGAAATGAAGTCACAGGTGCTTCTTTACCGCAGAACTTCTCCAAGTCTTTCGAATGCTTTTGCTCCATGCGTTGTGGGTCGTGAAAGTGGCAGCGGGAGTAGGATCTTAAGATACTCTCAGGGAGACTGTTGATTTTTTAAATAAGCCGTGTTTTGTATGTTCAGTCCTAGGCCCAAGTATCCCTTTATGAAGTAGTCCAGAGCTCCACAAAGGCGTGGGCAATGCAGTGTGGCCTGTTGTACCCCCAAAGGTATCGCCCCGCCTAGATAAAGCTTCCTGAAGGTAGAATGCCATCCCCTTCCTAACCCCTGACAGTGACAGCCCCCACCCAAAGACTGCCTTGGAGCTTGCTCATAGTTGGGGTTTAGAAATATCTGTTGATGTGAATCTGGGCAGCAGGTCCTGGGCCAGGCTTGTAACAAAACCAGATCCAAGATCTCACCCCTTGAAGCTTTCAAAAGCAAATAAACCTTTCCTATTTGTTAACCACAGCCCCAGTATCAGCTGACACAGCCTGGAAGGACTGCAGGTCACCATGGCAACCCGGCAGGGCACGGGGAGGAGCGATGGCCACTCCCTCCCCTGCAGCAGCGGGTCAAGGTCGGGGCCACCCTTACCTCTTTCTTCTTCTTAGCTTCCTCTAAGGTGCCAAGCAGTGTTTTGCGCTCTTCATTTGTCTCCTCTATTAGGGTCTTTATCTGTTTCACCTCCTTGAGGGCATTTTTAATTTCCTTATTAATGTACTTATTTCCCTCGGTGGACATTTCTGCAAGAGAAGGGCAGGGAGGTAGATGAGGCAAGAGGAAAGGATGCCATTGAGGATATAACCCTGGGACTAGCCAGAAGGGTCGGGAAGGCCAGTGGGTCTAGGGGCTGCCAAGGCCGGGAGCCGCCCTGGCAGGCAGCCTTTGGGCCCCAGCTTTGCCCTGACACAGGTCCATCACAGGGCTCATGCAGACCCAGGGACCGAGAATCCATACACCCACCCCGCTGCTCAGAAATGCAAACCATCGGTGCAGACCCACACCAGAGGAGGGACAACCCAGTCGTCCCCTGGGGCTCTGGAGAAGGAACCCACCCAGCTGCAGATGGAAGTTTTCAAGGAAAAAAATCCTGAAAGTATAGCTGAGCATCAAAAGATAAAATATTATTCTTGTGGATACAAGTCTTTCTGGAATTCAGTTTAACCAAACATCTGAACTTCTCTGTCAGGTGATGGGGACACAAAGATGAATTACCAGCACCACGTCTCAAGGAGACTTGATCAGACACAACCCTGTGCAATGAGACAATGTCACCAAAGTGCTGACAGAGTAACAGCCGGCACTTCCCTGGTGCTTATCCTGGGCCAAGCGCAGAGCCGGACACCCCACGTACAGTTTTTTTTAATGCTCCAGCACCATCTTCATGCCATTGTACAAATGAGGATAACAGAGTCTCAAAGAAATGGAGACACTCATACAGCGGCGGAGGCAGAGCCAGACTCACACCCAGGTCTGATCTCAACGTTTGGATTTTTAACTGCCACCCAACTGGTCAGCTGGGAGGACAAGAGTGGAGCTGAGGGAGGACAGGTCTCAGAAAAGGCCTGGCAGCAGAGGGACCGCCGGCTGGCCGCTAAAGAGGACAAGCGCTCGTGGGGAATGACACTTCCCCTTTCCTGAACTGGAGGACTGGTTTTCCAGGTGGAAAGGTGGCGGGTACAGCTCGCAAGGGCTATGGAAACTCAAGAAGGGCAGATCCACAAAGGCCCCAATGGTCCAGGCTTGGTGGACCTTCCTGGAGAAGGTGTGGGCTCTGGGCCTGAGATGCAGTGGCCAGAAAGGGCTTGGGACCCACCTGAAACTGCCTAGAAGCCCACCTGACCACAGAGAGCCTAGGCCAGGGAGCCGGCGAGAGAGGGCTCAGAGAGGGGTCCGAGCAGTGCAAACCAGATCCGATGCACAGGATGAAGATGGTCTCTAACCCTGACCAAGGCGACGTGTGCTAGGACACCTGGTCACTTACCCTGGAGCTCTTTGTCTGAGATGGCCTTGTCACCCAGCACCTGTCCATTCTGCCAGGTCAGCAGCAGCCCCACCAACAGCAGTAGAGTCTTCATTCTGTCTCCTTCTCCAGTTCTGGAATCCTAGCACGCCTCTGTTTGTAGAGAACAGGGGACTGTCATGGTAACAGCTAGACAGCCCGCTGGTTTCTGGCCCAGCCTGCTGCCTGCAGTGGCCTCCCAGGAGCCCTGCGGAGACCTCGCCCCTGGCTACCCCCTCGGCTGGCATCACTTTAATCCTGGAGAAGTGACAAGAAAGGATCAGACTGGCCACTGGGCACCTTCAAAGGAAAGCAGAGACAATGGGTACAGGGAGGAACCACAGGACAGCAGCCTAAAACAAAAGAAACAGGAACTCTAGAGTCAGGGCCACCAGACTCCAGTCCAAGCTGCCCTCTCCCTCCTCCTCCTCCCTTCCACTTCCCCCAACAGCTGACCATGCCTGAAAAAGGCACACGTGATTTCTGCCTCCAGAAAGGGCATTATCTGATGATACCTGCTCACATCAAACAAACCCTGAGAACAGCTCTCTTGGGTCACTCAGCTGGCCTCTCCTGTTCCCCTAAAGTGGGGGCTGCAGCCCAGAGGGCAGCCAGCCAGCTGCTGTGTGCATCACCAACCCTGCCCACATCAGGCATCACCAATCAATCACAGCGCTGTCCACACCAAGCCCCAACACCACCTGAAACTGCTTTTCAAGGGTCTAAGGCAGTGACGGCTCAGACCCTTTGGGTCTGTACAGGGAAATAAATCCATTTCCCATCCCTAGCCTGTGACTTGAGGCAGGATGCATGGATGGGAGTCCAGCAAGGAGGGGAGGACAACTGTCTTCAGGGAGCAGAGAGAGTGGAGAAAGCCAAAGGATTAACTCGGGGGGGGGGGGGGGTAGGCAAGGAGCCTCCCCAGGAGAAGTCCCTCTGGGAGAACGTGCCCCTCTGCTCTGCCAGGTCCCTTTCACGCAGCTGGCCCCTCCAAGCCCGCGGCAGGGTGTCTGCCAAGGTCCTCCCGCAGACACCCGGCTGGCAGCCCTGAGCCCTGGACCAGCTGGTCTTAAACAATGGACCCTTTCCCAGAAGCCGAAGTTGTTGCAAAATAGAAACCCTCCCCCTGCACCTCCTCCCCCAATTGCTCATCTGAATTCACCCATTTTCCATAACAGAATGGTAAGCGGGTCTCCCCTTCCGGAAATTGTGCACATCCACAGGCTGCTCTCAGCTAAGTGGGCCCAGCTGGACCCTTGGTAGAACATGAATAAGGAAAGCCTCTCCTTAGCTGGGTTCCCGAGCAGCGTAGGAGAGGCGAGCTGGGTCACTGCCTTCCCCAGAGACGGGGTGGGCAGCGGAGCCAGGGCGCTATTTCAGGCCCGCCAGAAAGTTTCTTAGGCTCTGCCCCAGCTGCTCACTGAGGCCTAAAACGCCTCAAGCAGGGACAGAGCCTTTGTCACGCCAGAGAGAGAGCCAGCAAGAAACACCCCTCCAACAGAGGCCCCCCGATAGTGAAGACTTCTGAGAAATTCATACAGGAGATTCTGAAAGAGGTTCAGACCAGAAGACAGGGCACTGGGTCCTGAGGAAAAGAGAGGCAGGGAGGCCAAAGGCCAGAGCACTGGATGAGGAGTCTGGAAATTCAGCAGTCAGTATGAGATCTTCCACCAGGAGCCCAGGGGCCGTGGGAACCATGGAGCTCAGAGCTGGAAGAGATCAGTCTCCTGCCCAGTCCCTCCACCTCAGATGGGAGGCTGAACCAGAGACAGGATGGGGCTCCCCAAGGTCTGCAGCACACTCACAGCAACCCTAGGATGGGAACCCAGGCCTCCCAACCCCTAGTCCAGTGTTTTTTCCTTGACATCAAGTCACTTAAATCTCTGAGTCTCAGTTTCTTCATCTGTGAAATGGACCTAATATGGACCTCAGAGATGGGAATGTATTCTGTAAACACAAGGGTCTTATGTAATCATAAGACATTCTGACTCCTTCAAAATTTGATGTAGAACCAATCATGGGCGTTGGCAATATCTATCGGGGAAGTGGGAGGAGGTGGCATGTTTGGAAAAGGACAGAGGAACTAAAGTGGGCACACAGAGGCCACCTATGATCCCCCCTGACTGCGTGGCTTTGCCTTAGTGAAAAGATTGGCTCCTTTAAAGCACCTATGAATTACCTGGGAGTCTTGTTATAATGTTGATTCTGATTCAGAGTCCGCTTTTCTAACAATCTTGGAGGTGATATTGACACTAGTCCAAGGACAATAGAACAGCAGCTGTGCAGCCAAACTGCCTTCCCTTTGCACTGACTCACCTCCCCTCCCATCTCCATCTCTGTCTCCTGGCGGGGGTGCCTGGCTGCCAACTGCTCTGATTGAACAAGCCATCCCAAGGCCCTCCTTCCCCCAGCACTAGGGGACAGCATCTTCGCCCCCACACAAGGAGCCATGGGGGGTACTTGGTCACGCAGCTAGTAAGCTGGGGTTTAGAGCCCAAAGCCCAAGCTCCTTTCCTCCTGCCTTCCCAAAGGTCGAACACTCACAAAAAAGAAAAATGAGAAAATCATTCACCTGTAATTCACACCATCAAGAGGCAAACATTAACACCGTGGTGTATTTCCTTCTATTTCTATGCATTTTTATACAATCAGACTCTTTGCTTTCAAGCACACTTTTGTGTCTGTGTAATAGTCCTTTTTCTGATGGACTTTATTTTGCCATCCCGCAAGGCTGGGCATTTAAATTGTCTGTAATTTCCCACGATTATTATAATGAACACTCTCGCAAGCATCCTTTTATAATATATGTATTTACTTTTAAATTCCTAACCTCACTCTTAAATGAATAACAATAATCAGCTTCTTCTTCTCCTTCTTCTTCTTCTTTTTTAAGTCCAGAAATTCTGGAAGGTCAAGGCTTTGGTTCTAATCCCAATTCTGACACCAATTTGACATTTATCTTTAGAGCTGGTCCTAAACCTCTTTAGGTTTCAGATTATCATCTACACAATGAAACAGTGGAATCGGATGTCTGAAGTCTGATGGAGGTTGTGTGACGTTTCTCTGAGGTGCCCTGGTGCATTAGGAAGCAGAAAGAGTAGGATTTAAGGAGTGGCAACATGTATTTAAATCAAAACATCATACTCATAAGCATCCAGAGAACCAGAGTATGCCGGAGCAAACAAGATGACTCATGCGCGCAGGCTGACAACCACCACTGGAGATCAGTACCTTCCCAAGGAAGATGCTGCAGGAAGGCTCTAAGCGCAGGCGGGCTCTGCTCACTAGCCTGGGCCTCCGGCAATAGCGTCAGTCCTTCAGTGTCACTTTCCACATCTTTACAAAAGGAGGATCGTCACACCTGTACTGTTCACCCCACAGAATTGTGCTTGGAACTAATGAAAAAAAGGGCCCCTTGAGTCCCTGCCTGTGCGCTGACCCCAGCAATTCGGCTCGGCTGCGTGGCGATGGCGCTCCAGCCATCTCCCTTCCCTGGACACCCGGACTCCATCCAAAGCGCCCCTCTGACAGCCCTGTGACTACCGGCGGTCGTCCTCTTCTCGCCCGGCTGCCACCCCCGCCCGCCCGCCCGCCCATCGGTCCCGCGGGGCTCTGCGCAGGGGCAGGGAAGGTGGGGACAGCTCACCGGTCAGCGGTGCCCGGTGCCTGCGCGCTCCTCCTAGCGACGCCGCGTGCGGAGCGCCGTGAGGCGCCTGCATTTATAACGCTCTGCCCGGGATCCACCCACTGTGGGGCTGGCTGCAAACCTGCATGACTCACGCCCGAAGAATGCCGTGGAAAGCACCGGGAGCTTTCTGGAAGCTGGCGCGGGAGGGGCTGCGGAGGTGCGGAGGGGGCGAGGAGGCGGGGGGCGGGGTCCGGTGCAGCAACCGGCGGGGGGCGCGGGGGGGCGCATGGGCACCGCGAAAGGCTCCAGCGGAGACAGACCCTGCAGTGCCGGCGCGTCCCGCGCCCCGCTCGCCGCTCCGTGGGGGCTCAGAGCTGGGGCACGGCGCCCCCAGGAGGCGAGAGCCCGAGTTAGCCTGCACCGGGGCTCCCCGCTCCGCAGGGGTGGAGGGATGTACTGCGCCCCTGGCTGGTGCCTAGTCCCAAATAAAATCTCACGGTTCTGCTGCCCAGTCGAACGTTAATCTTTCGCATTAAACATGCGCCACCCCTCTGGTTGCGTTTAAGTAGAACAGCTTCAGGATTAATGAGGGTGTGATGGAGAGGCATGTTGTGTTGGAGAGGAAAACATGGGAAGCATGAAATGCCAGCTTCTAGAACCACCACAGTGACCGGGTGGTCCCTTGGCAGACCTGCTGACAGGGAGGAAACAGAGATGCATTTTGGGGAGATGAACAGAGCATCCATTTTGGGGAACTAGAAGGCCTCCCTGGCTCCTTCCTTCCTGGACTTTAAACAGGTATTGTCTCAATCCACTTGGGACCCAGGCAAGCAGGCTGGGCTTCTTGAGTTGGGACCTCGAAACCCCACACTTGGTTTGATGCGCTCTGCCCAGGTCCTGAAATTCTTAATAGTTTTTGAACAAGGGGCCCCGTGTTTTCATTTTGCACGGAGCCTCGCAAATTATGCTGCTGGTCCTGTTTGCAAGGGGGCTCGTTGGTCTCCCAGTTTCCTCTACTGGCAGAAGGAGGCTTGTTTCTGGACTCCCTTTCGTAGGGGACTTTGCTGTGTCAAAGGGATGGAAGCTGTCACACCGCCCTCTGGCAGGGAGCGCCCCAGCCCAGAAGCCCCTCAGATATGGCTACTTCTTGGGGAAAAAGCAGAGTTTCACATTCTGACCCTGAGGATGTTTGAGCTCCAGGAGAAAGGTCAAGGGGTTGGAAGGTGGTTCTTGGGTTTGGGTTTGGGTTTGGGTTTGGGTTTGGGTTTGGGTTTGGGTGGCCGGCTGAAAACCAATGAAATGAAGGGCTTAGAGCTTATACAGCCAGGGGCTGAGTTTCTCTGCTCACAACTTTCGAGATGCAGCCTAAGGCCCAGATCCTGGTTGCCCAAAGTCCAGGGGCAACTAGGACCCCACCCTTTTCAGGAAGGAACACAGAGGGGGCTCCCAGGCTTGTGAAGGTTGGGGGTAGGGGGTTGGGGGGACCGGAGATTGCAGCGTGGAGTTCTGACTACATGCTCTGCCGGGAGGCTCTGGTGACCTTGGTTGGACCAATGACTTTAACCCCCACCTCCACCCCCGGTGCTCGGTTCTCAGTTTCTTCTTTCTGGACAATGAGGAATCTGGACTGTATCGTCTTCAACCTAACGTGAGTCAACACCAACTGTGAGAAGATCATCAACCCAGAAGGAAAAAAAATCCAGGGAGAATTTGGAACAATATTTCTCCCCTAAGCCTTCACTTTATCTTCCTTAAAATGTCTATTTATCAGTAACAGCTACATTTTTTCTGGAAACTGCCTCCTCCTTAACATCCTATCAATGCTCGAGGCCAGAAGAATTCTTTTTGAGCATAATAGTCCTTGCAACTTTTCTGTTCTGTGGCTCCCCCATCATTCTGCACAAGAGGCATCAATCTGTGATAATTATATTTTTAAAAATTAGATTTTGGAGGATGGACAAGGAGATCTGCCTTAATTGGCTGAAGTAGGGGAAAGGAGGAGAGGCAGGAGGGGTTGGAAGAAAATAACATGATTGCCAGCCATGACTGTGGTGGTCCTCTGGGAATGATGTCTTGATCACTCCAGCTGGCCGATAAGCAAACAAGTTTCAGAAGACTAAAATTTAAGGAAGAGCATGCCATAAAGTCATCACTGGATTTTGAATAGTCTAAGTAGGTCTCGGAGGCCAGTGGGTGCAGCCCTCACACAACACTTGATTCTTAATTCCCCTCCCCCACCATTGCTACATTCCCACAAGGTGGTCGTCTTGCCTCTGTTTGACTGCCCTCGATAATGGAGACCTCACTACCTCTTACAAGCAGTTGTCTAGTAAAGCTGTCAGTAGAGTTAGCAGTCCATAGAGTCTGTGGAGTCAAAGTCTGGCTCCTGCAAGGAACAGCTCCAAGCCCAGCTCTGTCCTCTGGAACCACATAGAGAAAACCCAACCCACCTCCCCCCTGCTAGCCCTTCAGATATCTGAAGGCAGCTCGTCACTCCTCTCAGTGATTCCCCAGGCTTATCGCGGTCAGCTCTGGCATTGTCTGCAAGAGATCCCCCCGGCCCTTTGGCCTTGTGGACCTTGCCTCTCTTGAACCCTGAGCCTGCCAATACCAGGGGGACTGACCACAGAGCAGAGCAGGACCACCTGTTCCCTTCGCCCAAACACTCAAGATAAGCTTTTATTTAGCTGCTGAGTCACTTGGCTGATTCATAGACTTCATCATCTTTTTGGCAGACACTGCTGTTTAATCATTTTTCTCCCATCATGGACTTAGGCAGTCGGGTTTGGGGTTTTTAAGCTTGATTTTTTTCTCTTGGAGTGGGGCACCATCAGGGAGGGAGAAGGGGGAAAGAAAAGAGCTTTGCATTGATCTCTTCATCTCTTTATGCTTCGCCCACTGTCTCTCCCCTCCTGTATGATATCTTTGTTCTGCACCACCCCCACCCCCACCCCCACCACAGTCCAGCTCAGCACCACCAACGTGGCATCTTAACCACCACTGATAGAAGGGGAACAAGCTAGAAATGGACAAGAGCAGTAAGTACCTCATGGCCTGTAATTAAGAACCACTCTCCAGGCTCTAATTATTATTTGGATATATTTTGTCAATTATAGGCTGATGAAAAAATCATGAATAGAATTATACACAATAAAATTAGCTTACAGCTAATGCAGAGGCATTCTGACTGCTTGTCCAAGGCCTTCCTAAAGTCCAGAAACATTCACTCCATCAACTGTGTTTCCCTTACCTTCCCAAATAGGATCTCTTTGGGGAAAGATACAAAGCTAGCCTCCCCTGAGTTGCTTATCATGGACCTATAAAGAGGCAAATGTTACTTAAACCATCTTCGCTGTTAATCATGCTGTTGATTGCCTGTGTGGTCTATGCAGTCGTCCCTCGGTATCCATTGGGGATTGGTTCCAGGACCCCCGCAGATACCAAAATCCAAGGATGCTCAAATCCCTTACAGAAAATGGCATAAAACCTACTCACATCTGTATACTCTAGGTCATCTCTAGATTGTTTCTAACATGTAATACATTGTAAGTGATATGTAAATACTTGTAAATGCAACGTAAATACTATGTAAATAGTTGCCAGGATCTTAGTAAATTCAAGCTGTGCTCTTTGAAATGTTCTGGATTTTTTTTTTTTTTTTTTTTTTTTTTTTTTGGTTCTGTGGTTGGTTGAATTCACAGATTTGGAATCTGCAGATACTGAGGGCTGACTGCATCTCACTCCAGAGGTGGTCAACTCTAACCTTTAGCTCTCGTTCTCAGACTAATTTTTTTTTTTAATTGGCCCCCAGATCTGTCTCAGGTCAAATCTACTTTTCCCACAACCACCTGGAATCCAACGAATAATTATTTTGGTCAGTGGTTCTCAGTGGAACTGTACAATGGAATTACCTGATTTAAAACTTACCCATGCCTGAATCCCACCTCCAGAGGTCATGATTGAGGTGATCTGGGGTGCAGGTAGAGAGAGCACCAGGATTTCTTAAACCCTCCAAGTAGTTGTAATGCACGGCCAATGTTGAGGACCACAACCTTCCAGTTTCTGAATTCCTAGCTTACACTTTGCCCTATCTGATGCTTACTGCATCTCTATGTCATTGTTAGAGAATGTGGTATTACTCTCACTTTGTAGAAGAGAAAACTGGGGTCAAGGGAATCTTAACAGGGTTTTGTTTACACTGAGCTGAAATCTGCTTTTTTATAACTTATTTGTCCTCTGTGAGACAGTTCCTCAAGCATTTGAAAACAAAGATTCCATCTCAACTTAAATGCGTTTCCTTCACACAGAGTGAGCTCATCCCTGCCCCTAGGTGCTCCATTTCATCATTGTCCCTCTAGCGTGGCTTTAGGAACAAACACAAGACATCAGCTTTGGCTGGCCAGGTGGGAGGGCAGTGAGACAGTCACCACATGTGATTTGATATGAAACTCCCCGCACCCCCAAGGCAACCTCTGCTGACTTTTATATTATGTTGTAACAAACTGTGCTTCTCAAATTGGTTTGCACTGACCCAGGGGCAGGCTATGGTGTGCTGGCTATACACAAAGACACGGAAGCAACGGGCTCTAGTTTTACTCAAAGATGTACACAGAAAAGTTAATATTTAGTGAGAAATCAATGTTCCTTCTCTCTCTCTTCCTTTCATTTTTTTTCTTCCTGTCTTTTTTCAGTTCCTTTCTAAATCTTATGCTTCTGAAGAGTGTCTATTTATATGTACATTTGTATTTAGAATGTATGTGTACATTACATATGCATAATAATATTACCTATATATGAGATTTTTCTTTTTCTTTTCTCTTTAAAATAAATATAAACTCAGATTATATCTATTACTTTGCAACATGCTCTTTTCCATTTAATAAACTATTATGGATAGCCCTCCAAGTCAACGCATAGACAGATCTTTTCAATAGCTACATGTTTTATTTGGCCGTTCTCCTTTTTCCAGCTTTTTCTGTTACTAAAGCTGTGCCACAACGAACAGCCTTCTGCCTGTATCCTAATATGTTGGTGCCTTTATTGGTATGGGAGATTCTCAAATTGGGATTAAAAGAGTGTCGGCTTAAGGGTAATATACACAGCCTGATGATTTCCCCAAAAGGTAGCAGCAACTCCCGCTGTCTCTGAGAATACCCATTTCCCACATGACCACCAGCTGGGACTGTTGTCCTTTTGAATTGCTGCCACTCAGTGGGTGGAACTGGCATTTTGTTGCCTTAATCTCTATCTGTTTATTTTCAGCTATTCATTTTTTAAATTTCTGTTTATTTATGTATTTGTTTTACAATATCATATTTTTTCAATTGAAATATAGTGGATGTACAATCAACCATTCATTTTTAAAGTTTCCTCTTCTGTGACTTGCCTGTTTATATCGTTTGTTCATTTTATTGAGTTATTCATCCTTCTTTTCCTACCAATGTATAGGAGTTCTTTAAATAAATTAAGTAATCCTACGTGTGTTGCAAATGTTTTTACCAAGTTATCGGGGGTGCCTTTTATATTTGATTATGGAGGCTCTTAAAATTTTTAATGTAGTGAAATTTGTCTATCTTTTTCTTTATAGTTTCTAGGTCTCCTGTCTTGCTAAAGAATGTCTTCCTCTCACTAAAATATAGATAGTTAAAAATACTGTATCACTATGCTGTACACCTGAAGCTAACATAATATTGTAAATCAACTATACTTCAATAGAAAATTTAAATTTAAAACAGCATTAGGTAGATGACTATCATATATTGCCCAAATATTGCATGGTGTATATAGGGTATAGTTAGATATGGATAGATGTTAGATAAATAGATAGATAGGTAGATAGATAAATAGATAGATGATAGACAGATACAGAGTTAGAGATAAGTAGGTGGACAGATATAGAAGATGACAGAACAGATGACAGTTTGGAGAGAGAGACAGCGAGCGAGCCTTATCCTCAATGGAATGATAATGTGATGGGGAAAGAAAAGCAAAAATATAATATCAATGGAAATATTTAAAGCTGTATAATAATATTAGGAAGTGATACTTTCATTAGCACTCTTTCAAAAGACACTATTTAAAAAATTTTTAACCTAGATATAAGTGCATCTAATGCACCACAATAGACAGTTGTGAAAGCAAGTATGAAGCTCTGCAAATTTCTAATTAGAAGCATATGTCTCGAAGTCATTTAAACTATTATTTTTATTCCTAAATAAATTTTCTTTTTATTTTAAACTATTTTATTTATTTATTTATTTATTGGGGGAGTCCTTAATTTAAAAAAAATTTTAATTAAAAAAATGTTTAATAGAGACGCTGGGAATTGAACCCAGGACCTCATGCATGCTAAGCATGCGCTCTACCACTGAGCTATAACCTCCACCACCATAACAAATGAATTTTTCTTCATCAAAGTATTTTTTGCATGTATTTTTAAAATGTCAAACAGTACAAAGAAAAAAATGTAGAAAACAAAAAGAAAAAAAAAATCAAACAGGACAAAAAGTACCAGTGCAGAGTTCTCTGCCACATTCCTCACCATTCCTCCAGCTGGTCAGTGCCCCACCCCTAATCCAGGAAAGCTGTTATTTTTATATTCAAACAAATATTATTTCATTGTGCTATGGCATGCAACTTGTATATCGTTTTATAAATAAAAGGAAAGACTTCAAAGATATTTTTGCTACTCTGTGTTTATGGCAATGGAAAAGAGAGAAATCCTGACTGAGCAAACGATACCAAGATTGATCAGATTATAGTTCAAGTGTTTCCCCTATTTTATTCAGCTTCAGGCTCCCATTCTCTAAAACGTGGCCCAGCATGCAGTGGGTGCTTAATAAACATTTGGTAAATTACGTGAATTAATATTTCAATGAGCACAATTTAAGATTCCCTCTTTTTTTTTTTTTAGCAGTCTTACCCTATTTTTGATGCTTTTCAAAACTGTAACATTCATGAGGAAAGCGAACCCATTCTGGCACTAACACAGCTCCTGGCTACGTGTTCAAAATAGATTTGCTTAAGAAATAAATGAAAGCCATGCATAGCCAAAGGCCAACTAGATCTTTTTTTCTGAATCACTAAGTTTCATCCATTGTTTGTGCAACTGATGGCAAAACTACTGGAGTTTTATCTCTTAAATGCATTGTAGACATCTGTCAAGATTGTTCTAAATTTTGTTCCTTCCAGTTTTGAATGAGAAACAAAGAAATAATCCTCTAGGTCTCCATCCAGAGTGTAGCTAGAACGGTCATTAGGACTCTTCTTATTACTTAAAAAACCCAGCCTTCTGCAGGCCTGCTCTAAGGAGATTCCTATGCACCAATCTTTTGGAGAACATCTTCCTCTAAAGCAGTTATGCCCCACCGGCTCTCAGCTTTCCATTTCAGTCTGTGTATTTCTTCACCACCTTGATGCCAGGATTTTTCCAATCCTATTGGCAGTCATCTAAATTGTGGGATTTCGGCAGGGATCCCTGTCTGCTTTCTGTTGTCTAGTGGATGGTTTGGCTAAAAGAGGCCACTTCTTAGAAATAATTAAGGCTCCTTCAATTTTCATCTACATCCAGCTCCAAATGAAGTCAGTCACTCTCTTCCTGAATTTATAACTGATTCAGATGAATAATCTAAGTAATCGGTCTTCGCCAAGTCTTTATTAATGTGGAAGTTTTGTCCAAGCTCTGAAGCATCCTTTGTAATTGAATTGCTTTTCTCAGAACTTCACCCTTACAGAGTTCACAAAAGAAGGTATTGGTTTGACAATATGGAGTCTCTTTTAAAGATTTCTCAGGTTATAAGAGTTCGTATTCTATAGCATCTCCCACTTGTAAAGAGTGTCATTGCAAGGCACTCTTGCTCCAAAATGCCAGAGTTGGTAAATGTAAAGTGAGGCAAGAATTCACAAACATGGGAGAAATCTTAGGGGAATTCCTAGGAGGAAGCAAAAAAAAAATAGGAAACTTAAAAATCATGAAGTGCTCACAGAGTTCAGAGAATGGGGCAAAAAAGGCCAACTTAATGCTTCTCTGGACAAGTCTTCAACTGAGAACTGTTGATGGTTTCCCCATTCCTCCACCACCAGGAAATTCTATTTCTTATTTTAAATTGAAGCCAATAGAAAAATGGGATTTAGATTTTCCCTTATGGCCAACTTTGCTGGAACACTCCTATGAAATATCTTGGACTAGCTCTCTCGTCTTTTCAAAAATACTTTAATCCTGTGCAGTATTGGTGCTATGGTGGTGATCTTGAAAAAGAGCAAACACCAACTGCTTCTAGATCTCAAACAGCAGAAAATAATACCAGAAGGCTTCTCCGCAGCAAAGATGCATGAAAACCTAGCCTTGATGAAAAGGTCAGATGAAGGATGTGACCTTCTCAGTCAAGTGTTGTAGCCTCAAGGCCGCCTGCCCTTTGAGAGGCAGAGAGAGGCACAGGGGAGAGTGAACAAAGAAATCGAGCCAGTTTGGGAACTATGTCTAGGAAAAAACTCTGGGTGTGGTCACTTTGCTAAAACTGAAGGACTTCCAGGGCAAACAAACAAACCAATACCAAGAACTTTATCTTTCATCTTGACTGTTGGACCTGAAACACAATCTTTCTCCAGGAGGCAATGGGCTGCCCCCCAGGAAAGGCTCATCCCCCAGCATCTGCTTGAGATGTGTCCCAGGAGGGTGGGAGGCACAAAGAACCTCCTAAAGGACACAGCCTGGAGTATAATGGACAAGGGTGTCCTGAATGGGCATTGCCATTGTGATTATCTGATCCAGGTGCCGCCATTTGAGACTGGAGCCACTTCCAGACCTGATGGGAGACAGAATCAGAGGGAGAGCCTGGACTCTGAGCTCCACAGTGGGTGGGACTTTGGCCTCCCTGGGGAGGAGTGAACGTGTGTTATGTGCAAAGAGAAGGGAGCAAACAGGTATTAGGTGACCAGAAAGGTGGCCTGTCCAGAGAATGCCTGTGCCAGCTGATCTGGGCTTCCCGCTCCGTTCAGGGCACATAGCTAATTTTATTTTCAAGCCCCTTTGCTATTAGGGGCTCTGGCCAATGGAATATGGGTCAAAGTGCTGAATACCAGCCCAGCCCTTAAAATTCTTCCATGCATGAGCTTCCATTTTCTCTTCCATTTTACAGCAAATTTAAAGCCATCTGTGGGAGACGGCGGTAATGCAAGATGGAAGGTCCCTGGGTCCCAGAGTCACCATCAGGAAGAGAAAACTATCTAGCCCACACTGGGTGGTGGTATGAGTGAGAAATAAACTTTGGTTGTTTTAAGATAGTGGGGTGTGTGGGTTGTCACAGCAGTGAATGTCACTCACACTAACTACTATAAAGGTAGGGAATGTAAGTTATTTAGAAAATATACTGAATAAGAAAGGCCATTAGAGAAAGAGAAGTCAACGCAGTTTAGAAGGAGAATCAGAAGTAAGTAGGATAAGATAAACCAGGGGAGAAGAGAGATTCAAGAATGAGCTGCCAATAGTCTGTTATGGTTAATTTTATGGGTCAGTTTGGCCGGGTATGGTACCCAGATATCTGGTCAGACATTATTCTATTTTATTTTTATTTATTTATTTTGCGGGGGGTGGGGGGGTAATTCAGACATTATTCTAGATGCTTCTAGATGTGGAAATGTATTTTAGATGAGATTAACATTTAAATCAGTAGACTTTGAGTTAAATAGATTACCTTCCACCATGTGGTGGGCCTTGTCTTCAGACCTTAAGAAGAAACAAGTCTGGCCTCCGTGGAGGAAGAGGGAACCCCACCAGCAGACTGCCTTTGGACTTGAGCTGCAACTTCAGCTCTTGCCTGAGTCTCCAGCTTACCAGCTGTTGATTCTGTTTTTCTGGAGAACCCTGACTAATAAATCTACAAAAGGGTTGAAAAGGATAGATTTAGAAAAGGCTATTATATTTGGAGACCAGAAGGAAGGGAGCAATTTCAGTGAGCACTGAGGGCTGGAGCCACATCCTAAAGAGGAAAAGTGGAAGATGTGTCTTAATGCCAGAGAGGAGCATGGGTGGGGGAGGAAAGGACCCAAGGCATCGGTGGAGAAATTGAGCTTTAGCAGAGAGAGATTTTCTTTTTTCTTTCCTTCTTTCTTTTTTTTTTTTTTTTTTTTTTTTTTTTGCCTGAAGGAGAAAATAGAAAGGAAAGTCTGGGGAACTCCTTGGGAGACCTTATCCTGAGCAACTCACAACACTGCTTAAGGACTGAGGTGGGACTTCCTACCTTCATTAATACATGGAAGGTTCCAGCATTAGTGATAACGTTTTTCCCTCTAAATGACTTCTGTCCTATAGTGATTTCCTTTGACTTTCAACGTAAGTGTGGCTTATGTGCCACAAGCAACTTTCCCCACACCTTCCCCAATCCAGCCCAAGTTAAAAACAGTCTAAGTACCTCTCTCTACCCCATCCCACCCCACCCACCCTGTCTGGTGCTGTCTGTGCCTCTCCACTCAAGTCCTAGCTGAGCCACATCCCAATAGTCCCATAATCCGCTCTCTTGAGGGCAGACATTTGAGCTGACCCTGGGTTCATCCCTCTGGCTGTTGGTAGCAATGGCCTGAAACTGCAGCTGGAAGCGCTCACTCAACAGCTGGCGTCATCTCCAGGAGATCCAGTCTCCTCCCTGCTGGATCTGCGATCTTGATGTGTGATCATCACTTACCCTCCTCTTTCTGCCATCTTTCCTCCCTGAACCACTCTGGTACTTTGGCCAACTGGTCTCCAGGTATCTCCTGCACACTCCACAGTGCCGGACCCCCTCTCCCCAGAGTCTTTTTGGAGCTGGAGTTCATCCTGTGAACCTCTTCAGGGCTGGGGTCCAGCTCTGCTCAGCCAGGGCCCTTCGGCATCCAGCTACAGAGTATTTCATGTCTCTATCGATATTTCCGCAGGATGCATGCATCCTCGAATCCCAAAGAGTCAGGGGTGGGAGAGGGCACTCCTGCACACAAGGTTAGCCCTTTTTTCTCACCAGACACCTTACCTAGCCAACTAAACAAAGCATGCAGAAAACCAAGAGTCATTCTGTTTGTTCTTTCTGTCAACAAATATTTGAGGAGCTTCTATGAGAGGCAGGGTGGTGCACTGTGGGTAAACGCATCGGGGCTGGATGTAGCCTCCCTAGGTTCGGATCCCAAGATGTCTACTCACTAGCTACGTGACACTAAGCACAATATTTATCCTCTAAAGAATGAGGACTATAATAGTGCTCATCTCAGAGGGCTGCTATAAGGATTAAATAAATTTATTTATACACAGGTAACTGCTTCGGTGAAGTATCCTCTGAGGCAGATATCTCTCTGGTGTTTACAAAGCTGCCCTCATGATCCAAGCCACAGTCCTGGGAGACTGAGGCTCACGTGGCACTCAGAATCCAGATTCAAAGGCCCAGGAGTGTATCGTGACTATGACCAGATAGGCAAAACCCTCTCTGAACCTCAGTCTCCTCATCTGTAAAATGGGTGGGATGGTGCATGGCTCCCTCTCTCAAGGTCACAGTGAGGTTCTGCTGAGATCTCAGAGTGAACCTGAAACTTGCCATTGGGAAATGGAGGAGATTAGAGCTAGCTGAGCATCATCCTTCTGACTGGCTGGGATTTGTGAATGAGGTGGCTGTCCTTGGTCCCTTCTCAGCTCCAGAGCTTAGGAGAAAGTTTCTCTGCCCCTTTGTCCTCATCTTTACTCCAACGGCCGAACTGGGGTGGTCATGGAGGCTGGGGGAGGAAGGGGCTGACATGGTAACCTAAAGAGCCCAGGCGGGGCTGTCCCGGCTCTGTGGTCCCTTTGCACCATCCTGCGCGGTGCTCATCATGCCTCAGCAGGCTTACTTGCTACATTGTCGTGTTTCCTCACCAGATGCAACCTCAGGGAGTCCTGGGAGGTGTGGAATGTTGCTCACACTCCCAGCATTTGGGGCAGAACCTGGCCCATGGCAGGTGCTCAGTGCCTGTTCCATCCATGAAGGGACACGTGAAGCTTCCAGAGGAGAGCCTAGGACAAGAGTCACAACTCTTTGCTTGAGGTCCGGTTCCCTCAGATGTCATGTTTACCCCAGAGCGAGCCCACCCACCCCCACCCCATCACCAGCAAAATCACAGAATCTGGGAGCGCTCAGGATCCAGCTTTCTCTTGCAGTAAACCGTGGTTTGGAAACATGGAGTGGCCGCCCCAAGTCACTCATCCAGAGTGGCAGAGCTGGTGTGACCAGCGGTCCAGGTCTGCCCCGCACCGAGGATCGAGAGGCTCCCCGGGAGGTGGGAATTTCAGTGCTAAATTGGGGCCAGTCCCAGGCAAGCCGGGGGCGGTAGGGGCTGGGGCTGGAACCGGGCGACCCTTCCTCCTCCCAGTCCGTCCACTCCTCAGATGGGTGAGAAAGAATCCAGGCTGATACCCAGAGCCCCCAGCCACCAGGCAGCCTCTGTAGCGCAAACGCCTGCTCTGAAAGAGCCTTCCCGCGCGCTCCCCCAGCGCAGCCGCGCCCCGGGGCGGGCGGGGAGGTCGGCGGATAGGGTTCGGGGCCCCGGGCGCGGCGCGGGGGCTCCAGGGGGCTGGGCGAGGCGCGGCGGGGACCCGCGGCGGCACAAAGAGGCCCGGCCGCGGCAGTTTTGAAAATAGCAAGGAAGTTGATCTGGGCCGGGGCCCAAGGAGTGACGAGGAGGGAGGGCTCGAGGGCGGGAGGGCGGCGGGAGGGAGGGCGGGCGCGCGGGGCCGGGGGCGGCCGCAGCCCTCGCCGGCCTCCAGCGGGAAGAGCGGCAGCGGGATGGGCTGCCCGGCGCGGCGCCCCCAGCCTGCGACCCCGCGGACCCTCCCCTCGGCGCGCCGCCTCCGCAGCCGGGGCTCCAGCGCGACTCCGGCCCCGCGCCCCAGTCCCTCGGGCGCCGCGTAGGGCGACGATCGGTGCCCTTCCGGGACCCGCCGGCTTCAGCCCGGGTCGCATCGCCGCCAAGCCGCCTTCCGTGGGGCCCTCCCGAGGCCCCGGAGCGGGGACCATGAAAGGTAAGCCCGCGCGCGGGAGGTCCGAAGCAAGCCCCCGGGGGACCCTCACCTTGCCTGGGGCGCGGTGGGCACCTCTCTCTCCAGGCGGGCTGAGGACGAAGGACTCCTCCGGGAAGGATTTCAGGGGCTTCTCTGGGCCTTTCGTATCCTCCGCAGAAAGCTACTGGGAGGGCGGGATGGAGCCCTGAAGTCAAGAGGAAGGGGAGAGGAAAGGGAATGCAAAGTGTTCTGACTCCTTTCATCGCTCTATCCCGAAAGGCTGTCGTAAATTCCAGAGAAGTTTCTGATCCCTTTAACCAGTCAGCAGAGAAAGGTGTCACCAGCCCAACCTTTCAGCAGCATCAGCCTCATCCAGAGGCCCCATCTCGGGGGCTGCAGCAGCCCCCGCCCAGTGCCAGGCCTAGGATTCTTACCAAACCCCCCCCCCCCGGAACTTCAACTCTTTTCTCCGAAGAGACCTGCCAGGTCTGAGTTTCTCAGCCCCAGCCCTGCCCTTCCCAACCTCTGAACCCTGACTGATGGCCCTCTGACCTCCTGGGGACAAAGCAGTAGGGGAGACCAGTGGTCCAGGCCTGCGCTCTCCCCAGGCCAGTGGGGATCACCAGTGGCCCTTGCAGCCCGTTTTGGGGATGGAAAGAAGAACCAAACTTGGTTCCAGATGCTCATCCCTGAGCCTGGCTTTCTAGAGGCGGCGGGGGGTGGGGAGGGGTGCAGACCTGGTTTTCACGCTCATTCGCAGGCTAAGAGAGAAGCAGGGTTTGGAGTCATACTGCGGGACAGGGAACCTTCGAGGTTTTGACGCTGTCTCACCTGCTCTGCGATAATCCCTTCGCAGCACCCGGGCGGATGCTTGCGCCCCTCGCACCTCCTCCACTTCCTGAGTGTTGAAACTGCAGAGGACCTCCGAGGTCATCCGCGGGGCTTTAAACTACACTCTCAGATGGTGTCGGAGAAGCACCTCAGTTTGCATAGAAGGGTTTGAGGGTTGCTGTGAAGAAAGGGCTCTGTAGGTGAACCTCTGAATGACCACAGCCTCCAGGTTGTGTAGTTGCAGAAACTGATAGACTGGCCTCGTGGGGATGCCACCCATGCGGTCCACACCTGGAGCGTATCACACCAGGTTCAATGCTCTGCTGTCACTGTCTTGAAATTATTAATACTCTTTTAACAAGGGAGCCTGGCACTGGCCCTACAAATTACATTGGTGGGTCTGTGGACAAGCGAAGGGACTTGCTTAAGATTTAAAGCTGGTGGGGGGGACTACCCAGGGCTCCTGACTTCCCAGACAGCGTGCTTGGTGATGCGTACATCTCTGCTGCCTTCCTTCTGGCCTTGGCCCTCTGTCTGTGCGTCCTGATGGCCACTCCAGGTCTTGAGCTACCTGGGATGAGGCAAGCAAGTTCTAATCAACCCCAGGGAGTTCCCTTGGTAGCAGAGAGGAGCCTCAGTCACCAAGCTCCTGCTCTGTGTCCTGTGCCCATCAGCCACCCTGGGGCAGGTCATGACCAGAAGCCTCCTGAAAGGTCTTGGACCACATCTCCCCCACAGGCTTGGGGCCCACGCAGCTCTGGACCTTGATGGGAAGATGCTGCACCTTTTCCGAGTGGTTTGGTGCCAACATTCCAGACAAACAGCTTGGGAGAAAATAGAGTGAGGGAAAGACAGGCAGGGCCAAAATCCTCTGAAATGGAAGAGACATCCAGCTCCCCAGGAGGGAGTCAGGAGCCCAGGACCCACCCTTCTGAAGTGCAGTGAAGCAATAGCACCTCTGAGCACTGGAGAAAAGAGCTTCTGTGGATAGATATTTACAGGAGGAACCTGAGGAGGACTGGCTAAAACGTCGTCGGGTCCCAGGGTCCCGCTGGCCTGCTGGCTGGGAAGCTCTGGGCTGCGGGCAAGAAGCCCCAGGCCTGCTGTTCTCACTCCTTTTCCTGCCCTCAAACAGCAGCCTCACCACCATGTGGGGCTGAATTCCTGTCCGCTGAGGCTTTCAGTGCAGCTCTTGTGTATTTTTCCCCTAGTTTCGGGAAACCTTCCACCATCTTCCATAACATCTCAGGGCCAGGGCTGCAGAGCTGCAGGGAAGGCCAGGACAATTCCCGGCTACCTCCCTGTTGGGTCTTCCTTCCTCCTCCCTGCGGGCTGGGAAGAGCCACTACCCCTACCAGAGATGGAAAAGGCAGGGCAGACAGCAGATATTTGGCCTTGGGGATCTGTGGAGTGGGAAGAATCAGATTTTTTTTTCACCCACATGGAAAAAGTAAAGTACCCAGAAGAGCAGGTGGCCCCTCCCAGGGCAGCCCTTCCCCAGGGGAAGCTGGCTTCCAACTCTCCTTCAAGGGCCCCACCAATCTGAGAATTACATCTGCTGGCAAAGATTCACCATCCCCGCTCAAAGCAAAACACGGTGGTATTACGTTTTGTGGGAAGAGGGGCGTTGGTGGGGATGGTACTTAAACAAGAAAACAGGTCTGCTAAGGAGTCCTGCCACCAGTGGCCACACGCCAGCGTCTGCTCTGCCAGCCAAGCTGTTTCCACCCTGAGGCCCCTCCGGGCCGCCTGCTGGCCGGCAGCCGGCCTCCCAGGCAGCCACATCTTTTGATGCAAGCCGGCACCCAGCCCCGGGTGCAACCTGCCCCTCACACCTGAGGGGACACAGCTGCCACCAGCCCCTGCTGATGGGCCACTGGATCGTCTGAACCCTTAACAGCCACTTGTGGAATTGCTCCCCCATCACCAGTGAAGGCATCCTGTCACAGGAGCCCTCCTAGCCGTGTAAGGCCCCCCTAGAAGCAGCCTGGCTCACTGCAAAGATGACCGATTTGAAAGTCAAGGATGTGGGCTCTAATCCTGGCCTCGCATGAGGCTCTGGTCAGTGATTCCCTCTCCGGGCCTGGTTCCCCTCCTGGGTGGTCCCTCGGGCCCATCTTGCTCTGATGCCAGGTGACTCAGCCCCAGAGCTCCGGGCCTGAGTACCACTCGGGGATTGGAAGTGACTTGGTAGAAAGACGGTTGGAAGCAGGCCGGCTGCATGGGCCACTATGCCCCTGGGAGACGTATCCTTAACTGCCATGGAGGGACAGAGCCACACCTTGCCGTTCTGCAAGCGTAGGTGGGAGAAGCCCTCCCCACAGACTCGGAGAGCAGTGCCCACACCCTGCGGGCAGGGGAGGAGGGACCTCAGAAAGCATCCGTGTGACCCCAGGAAAATTTGCTTGGCGGTGGGGGGGGATGTTATAGCCACTCATGAGCATGCAGGCGGGGCCCCTTTGGAAGCCTGACCTCCATCCCCAGACCCTGGGGCACTGGAAGGGACCTGAGACCAGAAGGAGCTGATGTGGCAAAGGTGCGAAGAGCCAATAAGTGGCCTGATGAGGAGGTCAGGGGGACGCCCTAGGGGTTTGGATGTTGGAGATCGGCTCCAAACACACATACACACGCACCCCTTGCTGTCCAGCTGGGGTGACTTTAATGACTAAAGACTCACATCCGAAGCAAATTTGGGAGCAAGGAAAAAGAATTCTGCTTCTCAATAATTGCTGGTGGGTAGCTTGGTAGTTCTCGTGAAGGGCAGGCAGCTGTGCTAGGTGTTAGGATTGGCAAGTACAGCAGCACGATGGACCGTGCCACTCATATACATGCTGTCTGTGTTTTGATTATGTTTAATTTAGCGTGTGTGTGTGTGTGTGTGTGTGTGTGTGTGTGTGTGTGTTGTGAGCACTGAAGCCCAAGGTTGGGCCAAGCCCTGTCACAGACCAGCTTTATCACTTTATAACTGTGATGAAGTCATTGGTACTCCTTGGCCCTCGGTCTCCTCATCTGCAAGCAGACTGGATCCTCTTTGACATTCTTCCAGCTCTGACATCCTGCTCTATTGTTTTGTCTTCTGTGAGTGTATATATGTATATATCGGCCCATCTATCTGTTTATCCACAGTTTCCCCCCCGGAACAAGATTGTAAAGCCCACGAGGCAGTATCTGAATGTGAGTTTCATGAATGTGGGGGTGCTGTCTGCCTTTTTCTTGTCTCACCCTTGCACCGTGAATGCCCGGCACTTGGGAAGTGTCCACTACAATTGTTCAGTGAGTACCTCTGAGTCCCCCACTGGGCTGAAACCCTTAAAGGCAAGAATCACACCATGGTGTCCCCAGAAACTAACACAGGTATTGGTTGAAGGTTCAGGCTTCTGTTTAACAAACATGGCTTTAAACCAACTGCCAAATGCCAGAGCTTGTGTGTCTACATCTGTCTAGTGACTGAGAAAGATGCAGAGAAGCCCTTAGAGCTCAGACAGAGTCCTTTCTTCCTAGGCGCTTACCCTCTTCTGGGACATTTAGAATTTGTGGCCAAATCATTCAAAAAAGAGTCTAAAAGTGGTTAAGTGTCCTAAGAGAGGTCCCAAAGAGAGAGTTTGGATGTTCTTGGTGTCTTTTCCTGTCGCCCCTCCTTTGCTGCCCCTCCTCTGGGCAGGTCTGTGGTCTCAGCTCTGGACTCCTGTTCCCTAAACAGTCCCACCCAGTCTCGAGGCTGTGACGCATGGGAATAGGCTGATGATATGGGATGTACTCCTCTGAGCCCCGTACCCGGCAGTGTCCTGACCGCCTCTAGACAGAGACCTGAAGACACTCCTTCGTGGAGCAGATGGGATGCCTTCACATCCACCTGCACCCAGGCTAAAACGGTGGTTATTCTGGGATGTCGCCCCCACACCTTTTAGTCAGTAAACTTGTATCTATACCCACTTTGGGGAAGAAGGCAACTAGTCTAAAGGGAAGCAAGGATGCCTTCAGGCGGGGACGAGACACACCCACTTAAGAAGAGAACCAAGTAATCAAAGAAGATGATGTGAAGGGACAAGTGAGTGGTATATGCAGCAGATTCCATAAGGATCGCCGGAGAGGAAGAGCATTTCAAGTTGGGGCAGGTTAGAAAGGCTTTAGGGAGGAGCTGACGGTGAGCAAGATTTGGATGGGGTCACCCAAGAGAGAGTCAGGAGGGGCAGGAAGCAGTGTTGGTGAAAGCTGGGCGTCATCATTGGGCAAGTGTGTTTAGGGGTGATGGGTGGAGAGATTTGTCTGGAAGCTGAGCACTGGCCGAGAGATGCAGGGAGCCACAGGACCAGGAGGCCTCGAGTGCCAAGCCAAGGACTCCAACTGTGTCCTATTGACTTTGGAGCAGCCCTGGAGGGGTTTGTCAGGAGATGGCTGGGTTGCTACTTCTCTCATGACATTCACCCACATTGAGAAATCTTTACTTTTAGAGAAAGCAAATGAGGGAGGAAGAAAACGAGCCCGCGAAGGAGCCAAGAGGAGTGGGCGGGGACATGGGGGAGAAGCAGGAAGTAATGTGACAATTGAGATCAAGAAAGTAGTGATTCCCACCCCTCCCATCCCGCTGGATTTGTGGGCTTCAGGGGCAGAAGAGGAGCTGGTTCCACAGAGGAGACCAGTGTGTGTGTGATGGGAGGGTTGGGGGTCTATCGCACAAGTGAATGGCCTGGGTTGTCTTCTCAAACAGGCTGAACAGCCCCTTGAAGGGGTGCAGTCGTTCCTCTGTATCCACGGGGGAGTTGGTTCCAGGATTCCCCCATGGATACCACAATCTGAGGATGCTCAACTTCCTTATATAGAGCGGCATAATATTTGCATATAACCTACGTACCTCTTCCTGTAGACTTTAAATTACTTATACTGCTTCACTAAATACTGCAAATACAATGAAAATACTGTGTAAATATTTGCTGGTCACTCAGCAAGTTCAAATTTTGCTTTTTGGAACTTCTTGGAATTCTTTTTCCAGAATTTTTTTTCCTAAATATTTTCTATCTGCAGTTGGTTGAATCTGCAGATGTGGAACCCAAGACTATGGGTTGGCATTTGGAGTTTCACAAGGACCAGGGATTCAGTGGGTCAGAATGCTGAATGTGTGTGCAGCTTGGGTAGATCCTGGCTAATGAAGACTTGTGCCACCCAGATGCCAGGAGAGCCCCAGTTAGAACACTGAGGGCAAGAAAGGGGAGGAAAGTCATTTAGGATAAAGAGGGAGTTTGCCCACAATCTCTGTGGTCACAGGAAGAGTGGAAGCAGCAGATGGTGGGAGCTGTGGGCTGGCTCTGAGGATGCAGGCGGAGGTGGCCGGGGGGCGGGGGGGGGAATGCTTGTCCCACAGCATCAGATGTGGGTTTTAGGAATGAAGGAGCAGAAAAGAGGTGAGTATTGCAGGGAAGCAGATCATGACACCTTGTTGAGCAGGGGAATCTGAAAGGGAAGGACTAGATTATCTGAGCAGAGAGGGACAGACCAATTCCCATCCAAATATAGACATATCCGCAGCGGAAGCCTGTGGGGAGGGGTAATGGCAGAGGGCTTTTAATGAAAACAGTTTTGCAACCTTAATTATAGCATTCTCCAACCTTAAACTCCAGCTATTCTGCAGCTTTAAATATAGCATTGGCTCCTGAGAAAACTCTGAAATCTTTATTTTTACTGACCCAATTGGCTGTTTTGAAAACCCACTCTGTGAACTCTATGGAAGATAACCATCAAAATATGTTCCTTGAAGTTCTCAAAGAAAGACCTTTTATTCAGTTCCTCGAGTCTCTCTCTCCCTTGCTGGCTCTGATGGAAGATTGCCGACCGAAAAAGGCTAAAGGAGTGAATCAACTCCGCGTGTCTCAGTCAACCCAAAGTGAGCCAAGTCGGAGACCCCAGCTGAGTTAGTAGTTGGTTAACAGGTTCTGGCTATTTTCCGCCTCCCGAGGGAGGGGTGACCCACGCTCAGCCCCCACAGAACCCAGTCACCCCAGCCGTGCGCCAGCACAGGCACCTTCAGTCAAACCTTCTACCATGTGCCTCTGGGAGCAGAGGCTTGGGAAAAAAAGCGGGGGAGGTAGGGAGTTCCCTTGCAGCCGTCCCTCTGATATTTGAGTTGGGTAATACAACTGTAGGTATGAGAGAAACAGAGGCTCTTTCAAATCTCCACTGGCTGCTACCCCTTTATGAGGCTGCGCCCGCAGCCCTGTCTTCAAAGGCTCATTTTTTGCTAAGCGCACCATTTGCAGTTTGGGTAGAGATCTCTTGCTCAAGAGTGGGGCCAGGCTGTGCCTTTGGTAGGTCTTCTGTGTCCCTTGTGACAGCTCCAGTCCCTCGGGGCCTCGAGAACAGGGGAGGCCGAAACCGTCTCACAGAGTCTTAGATGCTCGCTGCCCAGAGCCACAGGCTGCCCCGAGCTCGTCCCGAGAGGGGCTTTCCCAAACACTTAGGGATCCAGGCATTACCCCACCTTCTCCAGTGCCTTGTCCCCAGCCTACCTACCCCCCTCCCGGTCACAGTCACCTGCAATCAGCAAAATGAAAAAATGAAGAAAAAAAAAAAGGAGCCAGAAGGCAACAGAGGCTATTTCTGCCTTCCTGGAAAAGTGGCTTCTTTTCAGACGCTCGTGGTGACATCTTCAACCATTCCAAGTACCTGGCAGCCCATAACGTGTGACACGCAGGTGTTTCTCAGTTGTCAGCATGTCACGAGCCCTCAGTTTCATAGCTGGTTTATGTATGACCCAGGGAAGAACCAGGGCCTGATTTTAGAGGGCCACAAAACTGCTGGTGGCATTCTAAAAGTGAGTAATCAGGACATCGATGGAAACTGCCCCCACTACAAAAAAAAACAAAAACAAAAACAAAAACAAAAAAAACCAGGGAGGCTTTTTAGCTTTAGGAAAGGAAGATCATATCTTTTGTTCCAGCTCTGAGAAAGGGAGGGAAGCAGAGTCTAAATTTTGCTGCAAAGCCCCCCTCCAAACCCTACTTTCATTCTTTTGCAATTCAAACATTAAGCCCCTCTCTGTATATTAATTTTAAGCCTCTGCTGCTTTAAGCTTTTGCATTCTGAATGCATCAGTGCTCCACAACGCTTCCAACCACGGAGAACTCTAAGAATAAACCATATTTCAACCATATTTTAAGTCATTAATCTTTTTTTTTAAAATAAAACTGAGCTCTTAATGAAAAAAGCAGATGTTAACAATTAACTCAAGATGCAGGTCTTCTCAAAGGATTGGTAAACCCATGGTTCTTGAACACCCACTATAGGGTCAGCCCTGTGCCGAAAGAGGCTGAGGGAAGATTTCCTGACCCTCAAGGAGATGACAAACTACTGGCAGGCCAGACATGGAAACAGATGCCAGGCCTGGAAGCAAGAGGCTTTTCCGAGCTCTGTGGCCTGTCTGAGCTGAGTGTGTGTCACTCGGCAAGCATTCTCTACATGTATTTGCATCCTGCTTCAGATCCCTGGGCATTTAGGAACCACTAAATAGCTGACAGATCGCTTAACCTCTCTGAGCCTTGGTAACATGACAGGTGGGCTCTGTGACTTTAAGTGTCCTTCCTACTCTCTGGCTCTGGAAACTCTGGGGCACCCAGCACTAAGTCAGAGGCCCTGGAAGGCATGAGAGGTAGAGAGGAGGAGGAAAATTCTTTTCCTGTCTCTGAGGACCCCACGTGGCCCAGTACAAGGAGAGAGGACAGATCTTGTCTCGTCACCCATCCTCTGATCAATCTTAGCCCCTGTGTCCTCAAGCCCAGCTCTTCTCAATTCTCATGCCTGTGTCTTCATCCACCCCTTGACTGGCTCAGTGTTGGTGTAACGTGAATATAACCAGTCCCAGCTTGTGACAGGCTTGGCTTATTAAAAGCCTCACAAATGCTTTGGATTATGTTCTCATTCAAATGAACGAGGCTTAAGTGGAACGTTGCTATAGCATTCTAGACATAGGTAAATTAGGGGTCCCCAGGGTCCGTGGCTCAGCGCTGGTAAACAGGAAGTTCGAAGGATCAGAAAGAGAAGATCCCTTTGGGGCTGGGGCAGGGCTGTGAGTTGCAGAGATGTCAGCAAGGAGAATGGGGCCAAGCACTCGCGAAGCCCCTCATCTAAAGCGAGCTGAGACTCTGCTGGCAACCATCACTTCCCTTCCTGCGGGCTGCTCCGCAAGGAACCGGACGGGGTCTCGATTAATCCCCATGTGCTAATGACCGGCCATCTGGGGGTCTTGGCGGGAGAGCAAAGTTATTACAGAGCTGTGTGCTTTCTCAGGGGGTGTTTGCTGAAGGTCGGTGTCTGTCTTGCTTGATTTAAGTCTTCCCAGATTCCCTGCAAAGGCTATAAACAGTGAAGTGACGAAATTGGTCCTGCAGCCAGAACAGGGAGGAGGTCTGGCCATGAGGGAGGAGAGAGGAGAAACATCAGGGCTGGAGAGAAATGAGAAACAGGGCTAACGAAGGGAAGGAACACCTCCCTGAGGGGCCCCCCCGAGGCTGCGGTAAGTCCGACAGCCCGCAGCTGGTTCTGGCTGAGATCATCTGCACGTGAGGGGGCATCGCTAGTCAGGGTGAGGTTTTGATCAGACAGCACAGGAGGCCCCGCCTCGCCGGAGATGCTGGTTTATGGGAAAGGGATGGCAATCCTGGTGACCTCCCAGGCAGAGTCATCCTTGTGAACTGTTGGCAGATTAATGACAGGGTAGCAGCCTAAGACACACAGCAGGGCTGAAGAGCTTGGTTTCTTAGGCTACATTTAAAGGGCCCCCATCATTCAGCCTTCCTTCTGCCCCTGGACCCACCCTTCTCCAAAGCATGTGTGTGTACACACACATACACACACACACATGAGAACACACTAACTCAATCAGAGAGAGACTGCCTGGAGTCTGTTACTGTGGAGAGGCAACTCAGCCCAGATTCAGGAGGCTTTGCCACCAGCTGCCTCTGTGACTTCAGTCGGGCATGCAGACTTAACCCTCCTCCCCCAACTCAGTTTCCTCAGCTGTAAAATTGGGAGAATAGTTTCTCACCCCACCTATCTCTCAGGCTAGTTGTCTATGGGATCAAATGGGATAACGGATGTGAACCCAGGTCTCTGCCCTCCCCCTAGTTAACTCAGAATTTCTGAGGGTGGGGGGCTGACCTTGACCCTGGACCAGGCTCCCTAATGACTCCACACACAGGCATAGACCCACTACCGGGAAGCTTAACACAGAAGTATTCATGGATTTATTTGGAATTGTGTTTGTTGAGAATTTCTCTGTGCCAACCACTGTGCTCCAGGCTTTAGCTAAATCAGAGAACAAGGCAGACACAACCCTCGCCCTCAGATCCTAAACACTGGGGAATAGAGCTGTCGAATACACCGTGAGAGGTATACTGCATTCTGACTACTATTGGTATGGATTCATGAATTACTATTTTTTTCAACAACCTGTCATTGCTTTATTATACTTAATTATTTTAATGCTCACATTGTTCCAGATTTGTCCAGTGAGGACATCTTCAGGCTAGTTTCTGTTTCCTTGTGATGTGCCCCTATTTTTTCTCTTTGAGCATTCCCTTAATTTCTGAATTAGCAAGATGTTCCAGATTCATCTTCTACCTACCCTCTGCCCCAATTGTAGAATCAGCCATTTCACCAAGGAGCCCTGGTTCTTTCCACTGGGAAATGGTACTAGAGACCAAGACCTGTGTTGCCAGGGGTGTTCAATGCTATTTTAGTGTCTTTGCTTCCTGGACCTTTCAACAAAGTTGTATGTATACACATAGCTACAAATATAGATACATGTATACATATATATGAACATAAACAAACATATACATACATAGACATATTTTAGAATTTACAAGTTTCTATTGATACCTTCAGTTTCAATCTGTCCCCAAGGAGTTCTTTCTTGTCTCTCCCATTCTATATTTCTCTGACCCTGTTTCCTCAGTGAGAAGCTAGAGTCCAAACCACATGAACAAATTTACTCTGTTTGCTCAGTCTTGAATTAATCTAAATTACCTTCAGAATGCTTTACCCATGCTACAACAATAAACTTGCTTTAAAAATTCAAGATTTGTTTGCATTTCTTCCCCAGTCCTACCCTATCATATCCCAGACTGAGGTTACACCGTCCAAACTATGCCGTGATTTACGTATATTTGTTCTCCCCCCCCCCCATTTAGTATGTTTATTGTATTCATTCAAGCAAGCAAGGCTTATTTCGTTCCAAGTATTTTTTATTAATAAAATTTATTTTTTTGAATATGTAAAATGTTAACAGGTTTTCAAAAGTCAAAACTAGACAAAAAGTTACATCCTGAGAACTGTGACTCCTTCATATGTCCCCTTCCCCCACCCCATCCCGTGTAGGAAACAAATTCATTGTTTTTTGGTTTACCCTTCCTGTCTTTCTTCTTTTCATGATAAGCAGATATCTGCTTATTTTCTTATTTTCCCTTCTTTCTTACAAAAATAAGTGGCCTACTCTGTGTGTTCTTTTGCACTTTGTTGTTTTCATTTACTAGCTCCTGGCAATGACTCCATATCAGTTAGTAGAGATTTCCTTATTCTCTTGTATAGCTGCATAGAGCCCCGTGGTGTGCATGTGTACCACGCAGTACGTTAGCCAGTCTCCTGCATCCACTTGTACATTTAGCTAGTTCCCAGTTTCCACAACAACTCTAATCCCACAATGAATGCCCTTGTCTCACGTGTTCTCAGATTGTTGGAGGTATGTACTCCGCACAGGTTCATAGAAGTGTGATTGCTGGGTCAAAGGGTGAATGCATATTTTAAACCCCCCTCCCCAAGGCTCAAGCCATTTTGCATCCCGCTCCTAACCCACCACCGCCCGGCCAGTGTTGTGTATTGTCAGTCGGATGGGTGAGAAATGTTATCACAGTGTAGTTTTAAATTGCATTTATCTTGTGAGTAAATTTAAACATCTTTTTATTTATTTGGGGGCCATTTTTATGTCTCTTTTCATAATTGTTCAGGTCTTTTGTCCATTTTTCTATGGGGATTTTTGTTCCTTTATTTACAAAAACTTTTCAAGTTCCTTATGCATTTGGTATATTAGCTCTTCATCTGTGATATGGGTTGTGAATGTTTTCTCCCTGTTAGTCAGTTGCTTTTTTGGCCATGCCAACGTGCTGTGTTACTGTCATGCAGTCAAATGTATTGATCTTTTCTTTTATTGCCTCTGGATTTTGAGGCACAGTTTAAAAAATCCCCCCACCAGACATCTCCCAAACAATTTAGTTGTCATCATCAGTTTCCCCCGCTTCCCAGAACAAAAGCCCCGAGCAGCTCAATGTGGACCACTTCATTTCTCAAACACCCACTTCAAGGTCTGGCTCACGCTTCCTATGTTGGGGCTTCCTATGTTTCTCCTTGTCATTCATACAAAGACCGGATCTTATAAGGAGGAAGGGGTATGCGGTGTCTAGGGGAATGGGAGCAACCTTCTGAATGAGGGAATGCATCACTTAGGTCTTGTTTAGCGAGCACATGATCCCAGGGGAGAAGCACCAAATCGGCTTTCCGACACGTGACCTGCTTCTCCCGTGGTCCCTCTACATCCCAGTGGTTCCTGCATGAGGCGATCTGTGAGGCAGAGGCTGTGTCCATCCCGCATCCTCACACCGCCCGCTTCTCCTATCTGCAGCCCCCAAGCTGGGCTGGATGCGGAGTCTTTGTAGGCACTGTGCTGGGGCCAGATTCGTCCTTGTCCCTGGAGCAGTGGAATCCTATTTCGGGTACCAGGTGTCAGGGGATGGAAGGGTGCTGAGCCAGATCGAGCAAGCTGTTTCTTCCTACTCCCCTGCCAAGGGGTCTGAGCAAGGAGCAGACTGGGTGGCCACTGGGCTAACCTGTGCGCCTTTACCAGTTTGTCGGAGATATGAACTGTCCTCACCTAGAGGGGTGGGACATCTCAGTTCCTCAGCCACTTGATTCTGACCTCCACTTCTCCTTTGCTCTGCTTACCAAAAGGTCACCTGGAGCTCAGGGGGGCTGACTTGGACCTGGGGGCGGGGTGGGCGTGGGATGTGAGGACTGTAAATGAATGGGGCAGGTGAAGAGGGGTGGGTATGGCCCCAGCGGGGGGTCTGACGGCACTGGCTCCATCACAGTGAGGTCTGCCACCGGCGACGGAGATGCGTTGTGTGTTACAGAAGAGGAGCTGGCTGGTGACGACGAGGACATGCCGTCCTTCCCGTGCACGCAGGAGGGTAAGGGCTCTGGGGTGGTCTGCTGTCTTCTGTCTCGGCTGAGAGCCCCTCCCTGCCTCCATCCCCAGGCTGGGGAGAGACTTGCCTTTCTGCATGGCTTCAAAGTCCTGACTACTCCTTCCCTGCTGCTCCCTGGAGGGTGAAAGGAAAGAGCTGCACAGACCTGGGTTAAGCAGTACGGAGGAAGTCAAAGTTTGACACAAGGGACATCTGTCCCCAGAGGTCCCCCTGAGACCTGTCTGGGACCTCTGCCATCTCTTCCAGTCTGTCCCCTTTGTCGTATCCTATGCTGTCCAAGTGGCCTGTCCTTCTCAGGCCACCAGGACTCACTTCGCATGTGGTTAATCCGAAAAACCAAAGCTCTCAGAACTGTTACTTGGAGTAGGTCTTCCTGGTGGGATTCATCATAGGTTAGAGCAGCTGTTCCCAAACTTGGCTGTACGTTGTAATCACCCAGTGGTGCCTGAGACCGATGCTGAGAAATTGTGATTTCTTTTACTCTGAAGTGTGGACAGGGCATCAGGATTGTTAAACATTCCTGGTACTTGTATTGTGCAGCCGAAGTTGACTTCACCTTCGAAATTTCACAGCTGGGAACATCACTGCATTCCTGCTGGGTGCTGGCCACCTCCCAGAGTAGCCAGGAACACCTGCCTCCCTCCTTCCTCCATACTGGGGACCATCTGATACACTGGAACCTTCTGTTTGGTTTCCAGGAGAACTGCTGGTTACCTGCAAGTTTGGGGACTGGTGACCAACCTTCTAGCTGTCTTGGGGCTGAGGGGTTTCCCAGGGTATGTGATTTTCAGTTTTAAAACTGAAGACTGTCTTGGCAAACCATCCTGGTTTGACCCATACTGAAGAGTTCCCATAAGAGGAGACTTTCAGGGCTAAAATCTGGGAAAGTCCTAGGCAAACTGGGACAAGTTGTTCACCTAGTGGTGAAGCGAGGCTGGTGGCCCTGTGTTGTGGACCATGAGTAAGGCTGATGTTTTGGAAAGAGGTGTTTCCCCATCCCATGGGCTGAATGACGATGCCATAGAGAGAGAATGATGGTGCGAAGGGGGTGCCCTTTGAAGGCCTCCATCTCTGGTCTCGCCTATTCCTGAAAGCTCTAAGACCTTGAGACTAGGCAGTGAGATGGGTCAAGATGAGGACTGAGAACAGCATCCTCTCCGAGACTGGTTCAAAATGTGGTGAGACAGGCCAGTGCGGGAGCGTGGAACTGACCCTTCAGCTGCAGCCTCAGTCACTGGCCCCCTTTTCCACCCCCTACAGGCCGGCCGGGGCCCCGCTGCAGCCGCTGTCAGAAAAACCTGTCTTTGCACACGTCCGTGCGGATCCTTTACCTCTTCCTGGCCCTGCTCCTGGTGGCCGTGGCCGTGCTGGCCTCTCTGGGTGAGTGCAGGCTCTCAGTACCAGCAGGCTAGTGCAGGGCTCTCTACCCTGGGCTGCAGGGGATTTCTCATCAGGGGTTTGTCCTGCACTAAAACCCCCTACAAAGCCTGATACAGGTCTCAGCGGCTCAGGGTCCAGAACCAGCATCTTTCTGGCCAGAGGATCTTAATGCTTGATTCAAACTGTCAAGACTAGCTTCCAATTTCTGGTCAATGATTAGCTGTGTGGCCTTGAGCAAGGCATGTCCCCTCTCAGGGCCTCTGTTTTCCTGTTGGTAAATGAGAGGATGGGACAAGACTGTGATTCTCAGTTTCAGCCCCAAATTAGAATCACCTGGAAGTCATTCAAAAATACCGATGCCTGGGCCCCACCCCGGATACTGGAATAATTCAGTATTTTTAAGCTCTTCAGTTGATTCTGGTGTGCATCCAGGGCTGAGATCACCGGATCTGACAATGTCCAAGCCCTTTCCATGGTCTTTGTGTTTCTCAACAAAATGAGGTTGACGCCTGCCTGCATCAAGGTCGTCCCCAAGATTTGTTAAAATGCAAATTCCTGGGTCTCACCCAGACCTACAAATTTAGGGTCCTGCAGGGAAGGCCCAGGAATCTGAAGTTTGGTGGTTCTCATCACACTACAGTTTGTATGACTGTGATAGCTGACCCAGGTGATGGCACACTGCCAGATTCTGATAACTTCTGTCTTCACAATGCTAACAGTCTATGTTTAAAAGTGAAAACAAATTTGAAAGCTTCTTACTGCAACTCCATTCCATTCTTAGCTTCAGATTGAAAAAATCTTTACTAAGGGAAGCCAGTAGATTGGTTTGTTCCAATGGACTAGATGTTGGAGAAAAGGCTGGAACTCAGGTGAGGCAAGGGAGGCAGGGAGGATGCCACATTCCTGGTGCTGACCCTGGACTTGTGCGTCCCCTTAACAGGATGGTGGCTGGTCCCTGCCCTAGTTAGAGATATTCAGTAACTGGCTTTCTTGGCTTGAAGATAAGAGGCCAGCATATTAATGATTTGAACAGATACTTCAGTCATCATCCAATAATCCTGAAGATGTTAATTAACTCCAACACAAAGCAAGCACCTACTATGCACCAGGTGTTAGGAACACTGAGATGAGTCCATTACATTTCACCATCAAAAGGAGTGGTTCTCAATCTTGTCAGCACATTAGAATTCCTCTGAGAACATTTAAAAACACTGGTGCCCACCCCAATGTTCACAGTAGCATTATTTACAATAGCCAAGACATGGAAGCAACCTAAATGTCCATCAACAGATGACTGGATAAAGAAGATTTGGTATATTTATACAATGGAACACTACTGAGTCATAAACAAGAATGAAATAATGCAATTTGCAGCAACATGGATGGACCTAGAGATGATCATGCTAAGTGAAGTAAGTCAGACAGAGAAAGACAAATATCATATGACATCACTTATGCGTGCAATCTAAAAAATATGATATAAATGAACTTATTTACAAAACAGAAAGAGATTCACAGACATAGAAAACAAATTTATGGTTATAGGGAAGGAAAGGAGGGGAGGGATAAATTAGGAGTTTGGGATTAGCAGATACAAAGTATTATATATAGAATAGATGAACAACAAGGTCTTAATCCATAGCACAGGGAACTACATTCAGTATCTTGTAATAACCTATAATGAAAAAGAATATAAAAAAGAATATATGTAACTGAATCGCTATGCTATACACCAGAAACTAACACATTATAAACTTCTATTAAGAAGTTCCATTTTTCCATTAAGAAAATAAATAAAATAAAACGAAAACAAAAAGATATGGGTGCCAGAGCCTTTCTCTCCAGAGGAATGAAATCGGGTCTCTGGGTGGGACCCAGGCCTTAACTGTTCAGGAAATCTCCTCAGATGGTTCCGATGTGTGCCCAGTTAAGAACCACTGATTTCAAGAATTTTCCCAGCCCCTCACCCTCATTTAGCCCCACCTTCTCTCTGCTAAATCACTTTGGCATCTCAGAAAGTGGCCAAAATCCTGGCCCCGGGGAGGGTGAGGAGCTGGGGCCCTGCCGTTCAGAGGCAGCAAACTGATCTTTGGACTTCTAACGGTTCCCGGCCAGCCCTTAGAGAGCCCCCACTCTCAGCCCCCACAGGACCATTCACAAAGCCCCAGTAGCCCAGAGAAGAGCCCAGGAACCCACTGGGGGCCCAGCACTAGCCCATACAGGATGTCCACACAGTTTCCCAACAAAGCCTCAAGCTGGGAGGCTGGCCCCATTGCATGCAGGAGCAGGCAGATCTGGGAGGTGAAATGCTCTGCTCCCAGGTCCGTGGTGGGAGGGCAGAGGATCATAAGAGTTGGTGGGGAGCAGTGTGTTTGGGGACTCCAAGAGGGAACTCTAGGGTTTCCTTTTTGGTTTCTAGCTCTAGTCTGAGTGTCCCAAGTCCCCAGAACAGTGCTGGCACCGTCCCCGCCAGGTTGGTAGGTACTCAGTCACATTTGTCACATTTGTCGAATGAATGACTAGGAATTTGTGAGCACACATGTCCTAGTCACAAGTCCTAGTCAGTGCTGCAGAATCAGGTCCGTGGCCCACATCCAGAGGTTGGGCAAAATCAGTGTTCCTCTCAGTGGACATGAAAAATACACTAAATTCATTTAATCAGGTTTTTTTTTTTTTTTTTTTTTTTTGCATGCAAACTATAGGCCAAGAACTGTAGTAGGCACTGGGCATATACTGCTTAATACAACATAGGCCTTGTTCATGGAGTTTATGACCCAGAGATGGATGGATGAAAAGAAAAAATGGACAGATGTACAATAAAGTAAATAAAGCAAAATGTTAATTTATAGAAACTAGGAGGTAGATACATGAATATTTACTGTCTAATAAATTATTGATTATTCTGTTTGGGAATTTTTATAATTAAAGGTTATGAAAGAAAAAATTGATAGACTCATACCTCCAAAATATACCTACTTATTTATAAATTAAATGTGTACTCTTTACATCATAAAACACAATTTTGAAAGAGTGAAAAAAATAAAGTCTAAAAAGTGAGAAAAATGGCTAAACAAACATATTAATGTGTAATTACAAATCATGAAATATTCAGTGAAGAAATGAACAGAGTGAATTATATGAGTGAACCCCTGGCTATTGGCTTAGACATTGACTTTGAAAGCCTTAGAATAGGAATCAAATCCATGCATTCTCTCTGCATCTCTGTCCCCTCATCTGTGCTGGGGAATCTTCACTGGTAAGAGATTCAAATGGAATAATAAATACTGTAAACTATGAAGTGCTGGTCTAGGGATCTCTCAACATGTAACTGTGACTAATAAAATCTCGATATGTAAATATGAGGAAAGCTTGATCCTAGAAATAATCCTTGTATATGATGGCTGCGTGTGTGTGGTTATTCTCTTAGGATAAATTGCTGGAAGTAGAATTGATGGATCAAAGGGTCTTAATATTTCTGATATTCTACGAAGAGTTCTCTGAGCTAAGACCCTGCCTCAGTTTCTCACCTGTATGTCCCCTGCAGTTTTCAGGAAAGTGGACTCCCTCTCAGAAGACATCTCACTGGCCCAGGCCATGTATGACAAGAAGCTCGTGTCTATGCAGGAGAATCTCCAAGGGTTGGGTGAGTGTCCAGTGTCCAGATACGCCAATGACTATGACAGAAGGCCAGTATTATTTGGGGTGGGGTGAGGGCTCCCCCCAGGCCACAATGCCCCGGAGCAAGGAAGCCTTCACCAAACTTCTAAGCACAAAGGAAGGATAGTCATGGCTCCCTGTTGCCCTGTCCAGCTGGAGAACCATCCAGCCAGTGAAGGCTGCTTCCTCTGGACACAACCAGGAATGGGGCTGGGGATTCTGTGTGGTACCCAGAGCCTCCAGACAGAAAAAGAAAGCCAAAGACAGTCCACTCTCCAATATCCTCACGTACCTGAAATTACTTTTAAGGCCTTCCAAATACCCTTGACAAGTTGGTCATTTCCTCATCACTGCCTTAAAATTTACACAACTGATCTCTTTATCACCTGCTTTAACAAGGGACATTGTCACTCTCAGAGTGAGACAAAAGGAGCCATGACAGAAGGGTTTACAGGCAGTCTACTTGGTGGAAAGAGAAGGTCCTGTTCTGCCACTAATTAGCTGAGTGACGTTTGGCAAGTCACTCCTCTGAGCCTCATTTCTCATCAGTCACGGGGAGAAAAATCCCTGTACTTTCTTCTCCACACTCTTGGGAGACGATCAAATAAAACAAATATAAAAATATTGGGAGAAACTTAAAAAATAAAATGTAAATAGGAGGTTTCTGGCAACCTCAGAAAAATTTTGAAGATACAGTATCAAAAATTTGGTATTAAGATGGAGACAATGTCCAAAATCCTACATTTCGGGTCAGAGTAAAGACTTTCGGTAGCAATAAGATTGCATAGAGATGGCAAGGCTTTTCCAAAGAGGATTTCATAGCAGGTCTTAGGAAAGGAAGAGGGATAGGAAAGCCACTTACCAATTCACTATGCTCTGAAATATTAAATTTAAAGAAGCAGCCTTTGTTCCATGATCCTTCAGCAACTCAACATGTTGTCACTTTCCCCCAAAGATCTGAAAGCCCCAAACAACTGCTCTTTCTGCCATGAGGCAGAGCAGCTGGGGCAAGAGATCAGAAAACTGCAGGAGGAGCTGGAGGGAATTCAGAAGATGCTTCTGGCTCAGGAGGTCCAGCTGGACCAGACCTCCCACACCCATGAACTGCTCTCCACCACCAGCAGTCAAATTTCCCAGGAGATGGGCAGTTGTTCCTTCTCCATCCATCAGGTCAACCAGTCTCTGGGGCTCTTCCTGGCCCAAATGAGAGGCTGGCAGGCCACCACAGCTGGCCTGGACCTCTCTCTGAAGGACCTCACCCAGGAGTGTTACGACGTCAAGGCTGCTGTACACCAGATCAACTTCACCGTGGGGCAGACTTCGGACTGGATCCATGGGATCCGGCGGAAGACGGATGAGGAGACCCTGACCCTCCAGAAGATGGTCACTGACTGGCAGAACTACACGCGGCTCTTCAGCAGCCTGCGCACCACCTCGGCCAAGACCGGAGAAGTGGTCAAGAACATCCAGGCCACCCTGGGGGCGTCGTCCCAGCGCATCAGCCAGAATTCCGAGAGCATGCACGACCTGGTGCTGCAGGTCATGAGCTTGCAGCTGCAGCTGGATAACATCTCGTCCTTCCTGGACGACCACGAGGAGAACATGCACGACCTGCAGTACCACACGCGCTATGCCCAGAACCGCACAGTGGAGAGGTTCGAGACACTGGAAGGACGCATGGCATCCCACGAGATCGAGATCGGCACCATCTTCACCAACATCAACGCCACCGACAGCCACGTGCACAGCATGCTCAAGTACCTAGACGACGTGCGGCTCTCCTGCACGCTGGGCTTCCACACCCACGCTGAGGAGCTCTACTACCTGAACAAGACCGTGTCCCTCATGCTGGCCACCACCGACCTGCTCCGGGAGCGCTTCAGCCTGCTCAGCACCCGGCTGGACTTCAACGTCCGCAACCTCTCCATGATCGTGGAGGAGATGAAGGCCGTGGACACGCAGCATGGGGAAATCCTTCGCAACGTCACCATCCTACGAGGTGAGAGCCAGATCTGGGCCGGGCTGCCAGGGAGCTCCCAGAGGGCCTGGATGATCTTGTGAGGCACAGAAGGACCTGGTTTGGGGCAAAAATCCTAATGGGCTGATGCAATCCTGTAGCAAACGCCCGGGGTACCTGGCAGCTTTACTGTACTTGCAAATCTCTTTTGTAAAGGTGTTATGGCTCTTAGCCCTGACTTACTTGCTTAATGTGCTAATCTGGATTTTGGGGGGGGCGGTAGTTAAGGTTATTATTTATTTATTTTTTCCCCCTAACGGAGGTACTGGGGATTGAACTCAGGACTTTTGTGCATGCTAAGCACGTGCTCTACCACTGAGCTATACTCTCCCCGCCTAAATTTGGATTTTTATATGTGGATTTGTTTAATTGGGGCCACATAGAGAAACAGGCAGAGTTTATGTTTGGGAAACTCTAGTTCCTCGTGTTTTCTCCCTTCCCACCCCCTCTTTGATGTCTTCAACCATCTGCCCCTCAGATGCCTGTCACTCTGATGCCCTCATTTCCTCCCATCTTACCCCCACATTAATCAGGGTTCTCTAGAGGAATAGGGGAGAGAAAGAGAGAGACTATAAGGAATTGAATCATGTGATTGTGGGGCTGGTAAATCCAAAATCTGCTCAGCTGATGTCCAGTTCAAGTTCGTAGGCTGGAAGCTGCTGTAGAATGAGGAAGGGACAATGTGTTAATTCAAAGGCTGTCGGGAAGGGTATGCTCTGTTACTCAGGGAAGGGTCAGCCTTTGGTTCTATTCAGGCTTCAACTGATTAAATGAGGCCCACCCATATTTTTGACAGAAGCATTACATGCAGGGAAGGCAAATTCATATCAAGAGTCAGTGTCCAAACCAAAAAGACCAAAACACTGCCCCTTGCATAATGGACATGGTCCAGTGTAATCAACCTGCCACCAGCTAGCTGGCTGATCACTCTGAGGAGTGGTGCCATATCAGTAATTCTCTGTTGGTCTCTGCTGTTGGCAGGTTGGGCACTCAGCAATGGCTATAGCCAGGTCAGCCTTGGTGACTGGAAGTCTATGTTGCTGACCCCATGTATAAACTCCATCCCTGCTACCACAGCCACTTTGTTCATGAGCCCATTGGGCAATGACAGTGGTGGGTGGAGGAAAAACCTGACTGGAATCCAATGTTCCTCCTAGTCACTCGATTATTAAAATCCTCCTCTGCTGATTTCACCCTTTGATGAGTATCCACATAGGATGCCATGTGAAGGACCTCAGCTAAAACTCCATTGATCACTGGCCCTCCATGTGTCCCTACTCTGACTGGTGGATGACAGTGATGGTTGGGTCTCCAGGAATCAGTGTCAGTTCAGAGCTTGTGTCCAGTGGTGCCTGAAAGTTCTAATTATTTCCTCTTGCTCAGTGCACAGTTATCTTGGCAAAAGGCCATAGGTCCCTTCAGGGAAGGCTAGGAGAATGATTAACAATAAATGTTGTAGGCAGTGTACGAGGGTCCTTCCTCAAGGGGACCTGGTCTCCCCTTCATTCAAGGACTTCTGGGTCTGTAAACTGGCTCAAGTTGAAGAATTGCTTGAGGGTTCATGACTCTGTTTTTATGATTCAGATCAGATTCTGCTCACTTGACCTAGGAATTTTCTGCTTACACAGAACAAGTAGGCGTTAGAAGGCTTCTGATCTATTTCACTTCTAGGAACACCAGGCTCACAAGCCAATGCCAGGTCTGCAAATGTTCTGATTGCTGCTTTGGCCCTGCTGTCCATCACAGGAGCGACACCCTCCTTGCCTTTGGTGGTTGAGTGTCATCACTTGGCTTCCACCACCCATGATCCAATTACTCTCAGTGTGGTTAGGTTTCCCAATTCTGTGACTGCAGTTCCCATGTAAGGTCTGGCCTCCAGAGAAGAGCCAGGGGTGCCAGCGCTTTCCTCTCAAATTTATTTCTCATAGTCATGGTGAAGGCGTGTCTCTGGACCTTCCCAGGGTGGGTGAGTGGGTCTCCAGTGACAAATCCACTCTAACATTCCAACCTCCCTCGGTCATCAAATCCCTTTCTCTACCTAAACCAAGGCATATCTGGCATTTCTGCTTCACTCACTGTGCATCATTTTTTTGTCCATGTTTCAGCCATCCAACAAAATGAACTGGTAGAGCCCTTTCTGACTCTCCGAGATGCAAAGTTAGATGCAGAATTCCTGCCTAGTGAGCCCAGAGCAATGGAGGCTGCACAATCTGACTTTACATTCCTTCCACCATCATCCCACCCGCTTCATACCCACTCCCACACGTTGCTCAGATTTCCATCTGCAAGAATCAGGAAACGTGGAGTGCAGCACACCTCCTCATAGGTCACACTTTGTATGTCGCTTTTAGGGCTGCTGCAACTTGAATCCAGTTATAGGTCTAGAAGCAAAGAGGGGGGCCGGGTGGCCCCTGAGGGGAACTAGCATTGTCTTGCTTGTCAGCTGCTTTGCAGGGGCTGTTACACTTTCCTTGGGCAATACAGGGTTAATCCCCTGGGACAGGGGTGAAGAGGCCACTTTTACTGGGGACAGAGAGACTGCTGCCGCTAGCAGAGAAGACATCAGAATTAGGGGTTCAATGTCCCCAGCTCCATCGGGGTCTTCCCACACATCCCCATTCCAACTTTCAGTCCCAGTCCATGTCCCCACTTGAACAGTAGACACCTGTGAGACTGGGCGTTGAACTCACATTGTAATTCAGCCAGTCCCTGGAGGAGATTGTGGGTCTTATTTTCAGCAGCCTCAGCCCTGTGGCTGCAGAGAGAAAGGTCTCTTGCAGGGCAGACATAGAAGCTGTCGGGTCACTGATGGGGCCTTTGAACTGGGAATTCTAATCCCTGAGCTCATCCTTTTCTTCCCCCACTTTGACCAGTAACATTAGGAACAACCAGCCAATCTTATTATACTCGCTATTTTGACAAAAATATTTAAAAGCATCATATGCATGGTTACCTAGACCCTTGCTTAGGCGTCTCCGTTCCTTTGCTCTGCTGCCATGGACCATCAGGCTGTTTTTACTGCTGGGTATAGAGTCATTGGCATCTTTCAATTTAATCATATTAGAAAGCCTGTTCCAGAAAGCTCTGACCAATTTAGAAAACTCATCTTTCAAATTCTGTTCACCTAGAATCACTCTTGGTACCAAAATCTGTATTAATCAGGGTTCTCCAGAGAAACAGAGCCAGCCAACAGGATATATACATATCTCTCCTATGTCCATTAAGATCTCTGGAGAGAGACCTTGATTTGTTATAAGAAGTTGGTGCTCACAGATATAAAAGCCAGCAAGTCCCAAGATCTGCAGGGTGAATCAGCAAGCAGAAGATCCAGGAGAGATGATAGTTTAATTCCAGTCTGAGTCCAAAAGTCTGAGACCCAGGATAGCTGATGTGGTTGCAGCCTGAAGGCTGGCAGCCTCAAGACCCAGAAGGAGCTGATGTTTTAGTTCGAATCCAAAGACAGGAGAAGGCTGATGTCTCAGTTTGAAACTGTCAGACAGGAGGAGTTCCCTTTTAGTCAGCCTTTTTGTACTTTTCAGGCCTTCAACTGATTGGATGAGGCCCACTCACACTGGGGAGAGCAATTTACTTTACTTGGTCCACCAATTCAAATGCTAATCTCATCCAAAACACCCTCACAGGCACAATCAGAATGTTTGAACAATGTCAACTGAAAAAAAAAAAAAAAGCACAATCTAAAAGCTGAGAATTACATTTTATTTGGCAGACATATTGAGGACTTAAGTCCAGGAGACAGCCTCTCAGAAAGTTCTGAGGGACGCTCCAAGGAGGTAAGGGAGGAGCCTGGATATACAGGAGATTTTTGCAAAAAAGAATCTAGGTCGTTGAATATCAAAAGATTATTGCTAATTAAAGACAAATAAGACATCTCAAGTTAATGAATGTAGCACTTTTCTGTATATGAACGATGCAAGAGTCTGGGCTCAATGAAATTATTCCTTTGATATGCACCTTAACTATCTCGGGCCAGTATTCTGGGTTTGTTTGTTTTTCCCCATTCTGAATCCTCTCGGGTGTCCATCAGGGATGGCTGCAGGTGACTGATGGCTTGATAGCCACATCTTTTGTTTACTGCTATGGCAGGTGACATTCTTTGTCCAAGCCAAATATCTGGGCAACCAGTCAAGCTGACACATAATATGAACCATCGAGGTGATGTCTGAACTGAGGCCTGAGGTGGGGGAGTAGGTCAGGGTCGGCAAGGATGAGCATAGGAGCTCCAGATGCAGGAGCAAACGTGCAAAGACCCTGAGCACAGGCATCATCTCCTTTAATTTCCATCATCCCTGAAACTGTGAACCCAGAAAGCACCAGGGGAAGAATCACACAGCCAGCAAGGAAGGGACACACGACTCAGATTCAAGGCAGTTCCGATCCGAAGTTTCAGGCTGTTTTGAGTGGCCTTCCCCTCCAAAGTCACATAAAACCCCATCCTTCTAAAAGCCCCTGAGCAAACGAGAGAGCCTTCTGCTGTTTGCTGTCTGTTGTTTCTGCAGGTACTCCTGTCTCCTGCCCACCCATGTCCCCAGTGAGGGACAGACCTCTCCTGCCCTTGGGGCAGCTCCACCTCCAGTTTACCCTCAGATCCCATTTCCGAGGTGGGTTAGTTGGCCCACACTTCCAATTCACTTGAAAAGCTCCATGGCTTCTGCGCACCAGTGCTTCATTCTGAAATAAACACCGTCTTAGCCAGCCCGGGCTGCTGTAACCCAGTACCACAGACTGGGGGATTTCACACAACAGAAATCTGCTCTCTCACAGCTCTGGAGGCTGGACATGTCACTAGGGTTGGTTCCTTCTGAGGTCTGTAAGGAAAGGATCTGTTCCAGGTCTTGCCTTGTAGACAGCCATCACCTCCCCGTGTCTCTTGATATCATCTTCCCTTGGTGCATGTCTCTCTCCGTCCACATGTCCTCTTTTTATAAGGACAATAGCCCTGTTGGATTAGGAGCCACCCTCATGACCACATTAACATTTAGTCACCTCTGTAAAGACGCTCTCTTCAAGTAAGGTTATATTCAGAGCTACTGGGGGGTTAGGACTGCAGCATATGAATTTTCAGGAGATACCACCCAATCCATAACAGACACCATTACCTTTTCATTTTGGTCCTTCTCAGCAGTATTTCCAAGTTTTTCTCCTGGAAATTGGTCCAAAAACTCCTGATTGGGATTCCATACAGGAATTTGCATGGCTATATCAAATTTCCCTGGACTCCTCCCCAGGAAGTATGTGTATTTGTGGGAAGAATGTTCAACCTGAAAACATAGCAGCTCTTGGCTCTGGAGAATAGTGTTAAGTAGCCACTGAGATCTGGCAGTTCTAGAATGTACAGTCACATGGATGGGGGGTGCAAAAACCTGGGCCCGACCGTTCAGGGAGCTCCAGGAGACAGAAGAGATCCCAGACAGCTCCGCTGTCTCCACTGAGCTCAGACTTGGAACCAACCTCTCTGACTCTCTGATTCTCCTTAACCATTTAGTTGCAAACCTGTTTTCCCTTTCTATATTATTGAGCATTTCTGCTACCACTCAGGCTAATTTTTTTCTTTAATCTAGATGGGTGGTGTCGTGGGGGATGGGGGTGAGGAAAGATCTTGTTTGCCTGTGGTCATACTTTTGCAACAAAACCAGTTACTGAGTATCTCCTTGGTAACTGAAACCTTCCCACAGTATTTCACCTAAAATATGTTCCCGTGTGACTCCTATGACGCAGTGTTCCAGTGAAGGCATTAGTAGATAGTCCTTAGGGCTCATCCTCTGGTCATTTTGTTGTTCTTAAATTGTATTCAATCTAAGAACAAATGACGTATAAAGCCTTCCTCATGACAAAGCCTGTTCATACACTTTGTTTCATTTTAGCCTCACAATAACTTTTGTACAGTGAACAAGGTGGGTCTTGGTGTCCTTATTTTACAGAAAGGTAACCTGAGCTGGGAAAGGGGAAGGGATGAGCTCAAGGTCAGACTGTGACTAAAACCCTGACCCCTCGCCAAGGCTCTGGGATGCACATGTCTAGTGCCCAGTCGGAAGAAGAGACGCTGAGAGCATGGGGTTGCAGGTACCAAATGGGCATTTCCACCCACGTCCTGCTTAGTGTCACGTGCGGGGCAGAGACTGGAGAAGGGGAAACGGTACCCAAAGTGTTAGTAAGGGAAAAGCAGACCACCTACTCCTCCCAGACATGCAGTCAGCTGTGGCCCTCCCCTGATGGGCCGGGATGGCCTAATTACAGCCCAGGGCTTCCTGAGTAATTACGGACCTCCTCCGGACTCCGGGCGCTCTTCCTCTCTCCCAACTCCCTGCCTGCCACTGCGGCTCACGTTTCTTCCTTTGTCTTAAATGTGCCCCTAGTGCTCAACGCAGCACTTAACCCCCACCCCCACCCCCACCCCCACCCCTTAATTTTCCCTTTAGCCCTGTTGATACCAAGATCTTATTACAGGCCGTGTCAGGGAGCATCCTGTGGTGGAGAGCCCCTGGTCAGCCTCTGCCTGCATCCCTGCCCGCTGTGCCAACCGCTGCACTTTGTTGTTGACTTCCTCCCTGGCCAGCCGGGTCCCGCCAGCCCACCCCTCTGACTGCATGACTCCTGGCTGGTCCAGGAGGGACATGCGGAGGCTGGGCCCACCTGAGGAAGACAGCCCTGCAAGTGACCCCCTTCCCTGCTCTGTGGGGACCCTCCCTCTCCTCCAAGCAGCACTAGGGTAGGAGGTTCTGGTAGTGGGAGGCCGTCTGGGCAAGAGGCCAGGAGCCTCTCAGGCCCTGGTTTGCATTCTGTCTCTATCCCTTCCTGGTTGGTGATGGTGGGACAGTGACCACTCTCTGCACCATAGTTTCACATGTGTGAAATCGAGTGATGATCTCAACGTATGGCGCTGGGGACCAGGAGAGACCTAGTAACTAGCAAATGTTCACTGCTCTCCCAGCCCTTCCCCTTCCGGAGAAGAGGCGGGTCACAGAGACGCTAGAGTGAGCTGGACTGAGCATTGCAGGACAGGGCCGGTGTAGGCGCCCCAACACCGGGCCTCGGGCGAAGCCACTCCGCTGAATGTCCTCACAGCTACTGCCTGGGAGCCACGTGTGGGTTCTCAGAGATGGTGTTAGCAGTGGCAGCTGTGGCTGAGGATATGGAGAAGGAGGTGACCTTTTTCCTGGCAGGCCTCCTTCCACATATCTGGAGGCTGCAGCTCCTGGGGGATGAGGCGACAGTGTGACCCAGGCTTCTGCAGAAACCTTCACGCTGGATGTGTGGGCGCCTAGCCTTCCCCATCCAGGGAAAGACACCCAAGAGCCTCCGCAGAAGGAAGGGGGCTGGTGCAGAGGAGCAAAAGAGAGACCTCTACTCTCTGCCTTTTCTCCTTCGCTGTTGGCATAGAAACCCCGAGAAATCCTCAAACCTGGCTGCTGTGCCCTGGGGGCCAGAGAGGAGAGGGCGCACACTAGAGATGGTGGCGTGGGAAAGACGGGGGTCCCACGGAGGGAGTGCGGGGCTCCTGCCGGACCTCCGGGCGTCCTTGTCCAGGTGAGACTTCTCAGGCATTTCCTGAGTCCAGGCTGAAGACGGGGCCCATCCACCCAGGGGACAGGAATGGCAGCCACAGAAGAGGTTGTGGCAAGAGAGGAGAACCAGGGAGCTGGGGCAAGCCTGGGAGCCGTATTCCAGAGGGACAGAGGCAAGAGCTACGGGGCCCTAAGGGACTGTCAGGAGCAACTCTGAATTTTATAGATGATCTGAGCCTGGATAGGGCTTTCCCAGCATCCCTCCACGCCCTCTGACTCCCGGCCACCTGCACATCTTTCCCAGCCCCAGGTGGCCCAGGTGCCCAGGGCAGAGCTGGGATGAGGACGGGCACCGAGGCTTTGCCAGTTCCCAGCCCATCCTGCCAGGCTGGGGGAGGAGTCCCTGCTGGGCATCTTCCGTGCCCTTTTGTTCCAAGTTGTTCCGGTTGCTGTGCTGTGTATTCCTTCTGTTTGCTGCAGACGGAGGGGCAGGTCCTGTCGCCCTGCTGCTTCCCAGGCCAGGTCGCCACCCCGGCCAGCCAGCCGATGATGGAATCCCAGCTGGTGCTGCTGGCAGGCCACGTGAGCCGAGCCCACACAGGCCACATCCTCGCTGTGTGGGGGAGGTGGGCACGGCAGTGGGTGGCAGGGAACGGAAGGTTTTTATTGGCCCTGCTTGGGGCTGACTCTGCCTGGGCTCTGGTTTCCAGTTTAGATCGTAGTTAGAGGACAGTGCTCTGCTCCACTTAGAAACGCTCTGGGAAGTAGATGAGTGGGGGCGTGAGTGGAGTGGGGAGGCCGAGGATGGGCAGCAGGTAGCCTTGCCCAGCACTGACAGCCATGGTGTCTGCATGAGCCAGGGAAGGGGCCCTGATGTTGCAGAACTGGATCCTGGCCCCTGGGAGGGCTCCTGGCTCCAGCAGAGAGGACCCTTCTCTCTGAAAGGCCCCGCCGGGCTTCTGGTTTCTGCTCAGAGACCCTGGGGACATCACTCACCTCTCTGGGCTTGAGTTGCCTCCTCGGTGAAATAGAGTTGGACTAGCTGTCACCTCACCCAAGACCCCAGGATTCTCTTGCAAAGGGGATGCTTTAACAGCAGAGTCCTCAGGGAGAGCTGAGTACAGGCATGAACACTCACCTCCCAGGCCAGGGCTGGGGTTCCCTGCTACCACCATCCCACCCCACCCCACGATCCTCCGCCAAGACCACTGAAGAAAGCCAGGCCTGCGCTGTGCCTGGCTCCACCTGGGCCAGAGCTGTTCTCCACAACCCCCGTCCTCACTAGGCCACAGCGTCCTCTTTCCTCCACCCCCTGGGCATCTGATGTGCTTTGGCCAGAGTGACGGCCACACTCTGGTCTGTGTCCTCTGCGCTGGTACAGCTCTGAGAGGTGGTGACCTGGCAGGAAGGATATTAAGGTCATCTGACCCCTGGCTTGGGTGCTAGGCTGGGCTCTTTAAGGAAGGCCTGTGTCTTTATCATGGCATCTCCCCCAGGCCCTAAGCCAGAGCTGGGCAGGAGCAGGGGGTCCACGGCTGTTTGGTGACTCACTCTCTTCAAGCAGATACTGAACTTCCCCTGCCGTGTGCCTGGGCTCCGTGTCCAGGGCAGGGGATGGGAGCCTCCCTGTCTTCCTGAGACTCCACAGTCTCGTGGGGCCACCAGATAAGTGTCAGGGGTTTGCCTTCACTATGCTGTGGCTTCTCTTTCTACATGTCAACTAAAAGATTCAGAAGGTAGTAGCTCCAGCAACTCAGAGAAGAGGCTGGAGTGGTCAGGGTGGGCTTCCTGGAGGAGCTGCCTTTTCTCTGGGCTGTTGCTGGGCCCACTCACTCACTCACACTGGGAGGTATCTGCTTTTCACACCTCACTTTCTTGGCTTTCTCCTCTGTGTCATTTGACTCCACTCCTGTTGCCTAAAGGTCACAGATGAGACCTGCAGGTGGGAAAGGGGTGGGAAGGGGCGAGGGGGCGGTAAGTATAACAGCCAAAGACCATAATGAGTGTAGGTGGCCCGGCTGGCCTCCGGAGCAGGACAGACAATCCTGGACGGCCTTGGCCTTTCCCCAGAGCTGTCTGGCACTCAGCCCCTGACCGGCGTGCGTGTGTGGAACTGTGGCCAAGCCCCGAAGTCAGGACAATGAGAGCTCCCTGGGCACAGGCCTCAGGCCAAACACCTACCCATGTAAGCTGGGGCTCGGGACTCTCAGCCTCACTTCACAGGTGGCCAGGCCACTTAGAGGGGTCAGATCAGCGGCCTGCAGTCAGCAGACTTGGGCCCTGCAGCCTCCAACTCTCGGGTGTCACAGTGCCCTTTGCTGCACACCCGCTTCATGGGACAGCCTCGGAAGACCTACCCTCAGGGACTGACCTCTCCCCTCTTCTCTCTGACCCTAGGTGCCCCCGGCCCTCCAGGACCCAGAGGACTCAAGGGAGATGTGGGTGTGAAAGGGCCCGTTGGCGGCAGAGGACCAAAAGGAGACCCCGGCAGCTTGGGCCCCCCAGGACCCCAGGGTCCTCAGGGGCAACCTGGGGACACCGGGCCTGTGGGAGAAAGGGGGCCAGTAGGCCTTCGAGGTTTCCCAGGCCTCAAAGGCTCAAAGGGCAGCTTAGGAGCCGGAGGCCCGAGAGGACAGCCAGGCCCCAAAGGGGATGTGGGGCCCCCGGGGCCGGAGGGGCCTCCTGGGTCCCCGGGGCCAGAGGGGCCACAGGGAAAACCAGGGATCGCCGGGAAGACAGGTTCACCAGGTCAGCGGGGCCCCACGGGGCCCAAGGGTGAACCAGGGATCCAGGGTCCCCCTGGGCTCCCCGGGCCCCCAGGCCCACCAGGAAGTCAGAGCCGCTACTGAGGAGGGACCCAGTCCCGGACGCCGCCACACAGAATGCAGGAAAGGGGGCTTGGACTGAGCGAGACCCCCGAAAAGCTGCACCTACAGACTTTGTGGTCCTTTGATCCTGAAGGGGTTCCCCAGGCCTGCCCCTGCACCTCGGGGCTCCCCAGTATTGACTGTACCATAGAAAGCAGCCTCCCCACACACGCGCACACACACACACACACACACACACACGCATTTCCCTGCTGGCCAGGGGGGCCACCTGGGTGGCCCTGGCTGGGCAGGAGGAGAGGGCAGGAGACCCCCTCTCCTGTGACTGAGCCTGCCAGGGAAGGGGCTACCTCCAGGAGGAAGGTCTTGACTCTGGCTCTGAATTGGTGACTCAAGCCAGTCTTGCCAGCATCTGTACACCCCTCCTGGCTGGCAGTTCCCTGAGGCTTCCAGAGGTTGAAAAGACCCAGGAAAACATTTGCAGGGGATTATGGTTCAGAGTCTGGTGATGAGGTGGATTTGGCAACCATGAGACCCTCCCCGTAACCATGGGGCAGAGTCCTGGGAACAACCCCCACCTCATACAGGATAGAGCATCTCCACCTGGACCCTGAGCACTGTGCCCCCAGAATTTCAACATTTTTCCCCATGTCTTCAGAAAATTTCTCTCATAATCCTTGCATCTGCCTCTCAGGAGCATCCCAGAAAGAGACCAAGCTGGAGTTCATCTGCACCGGGACACTCTCCAGGCCCTGGAGCCAAAATGGAGCCCAGCACCTGGGAGGCTGGAGGACTGGGCTGAGGCTGTGCTCACTGGCTGTCTGCAAAGCTGCCTCCCTTGCACTGCCGGAGGTCCCACTCCCATCCTGGGCTGATGACTTTGTGGCGACTGGGGGAGGGCTGACCCTGGGAACAGGGCAGCTCTCCCCTCCTGCATCAGCCCTCCCCCTGCCCACCCCCCTCCATCCGTTGTCCCCCTCACTGAGACCTAGAGGCCTCTCTGCACAAGGCAGCACGACCAGATAAGGCGGGAAGGTGGTGGGGGAGGACTGGCCACATCCACAAGAGGCTGTCTTTGATGTCACCTCTCACCCACCTCCAACGTCTTGCATACACTGGCAGAGAGGCGCCCTGGGGCGTCCCCAGCAGGGCGAACTCACAGGGAGGCCTTCCTTACTTTGTATTCTAACAGATAACCACCACCCCAGGGTGGGGGCTGGGAGCTGTTCCCTCCGCAACCCGACCCAGAGACCCTTCCCCCTTCCAGAAGCCCTACTGACCCCCTCTTCTTGTAATACATGTGCAACTGGCTTGCACTCCCGACACCCCCAATGCCATGTAACCCTCCTGTCTATGTACGATATCCTGTCACATAGTATCACTGACTCAGTAAAGAGCTGTTTCCAGGACGGTGGTGTCTTCTGGTCCTTTCTGCCTGACCGGGGGCACGATGCCTTCAGGGGTTCCGCCTCACCTGTCCTTTGAACGGGAACCAATGGATGCGGGGGCCCCCTGGGTATTCAGTCGCACTGTGGAGTCCCATCCTAAACCCCCGGCCCCTCACTCCAGAAACCCTGAGCTCTGCTGGGAGAGCAGCAGGTCTGCCTGACCCAGTGGCCACGAGGCAGAGGCAGAGGGAGAGGGAGCACATGGTGAAAAATTAGAGGCTCAAGAACAAGAGTGACCATGAGCAAAGCCAGCCAGGAAATCTGCGTTTGGTTACACAGGAACAGGAGGATAACCTTATCAGTAATAATAATAGCAAACACCAGTGGGAGGGTTTCTCCTGCAGCAGAATGCATTCTAAGCACTTTACGTATATTAGTCCTCACCACAATTTGTATTGTAGCTATAACAGCTATATATCTGTAATCTCTCTATATTATTATTTTCCCTACTTTAACAGATGGGAAAACTGAGATTTGGAAAGATTCATCAACTTCCCAGAGTCACATAGATAGAGTTTTTAGAAGTATCTCTATTGAAACCCTCAGTCTCGGGTGACTTCACTCGTGCTCCCGATTCCTCCCCTGTAAAACAGGGGTTATAGCTGTACCGACTTCATGAGGTTGCTGAGGGCATTACGTAAAATGATGCTCTTGGCCAATTTCCCAGTGTCTTAGTCAGCGCGGGCAGCCATAACAAAATCCCACAGACAGGGCGACTCAAACAACAGCAATTTATTTTCTCAGAGTTCTGGAGGCTGGAAGTCCAAGATCAGGGTGTCAGCCCTTCCTGGCTTACAGATGGCTGCCTTCTTGTTGTGCCCTCTCATGATGGGAAAGAGAGAGATGTAGGGGAAGGGGAGAGAGACAGAGACAGAGAGACAGAGCGAGGGCTCTCTTCGTCTTCTTGGAAGGCCATGGACCTGCTGGATTTATGACCTCATTTAACCTTCCTTACCTGCTAAGACCCTATCTCTGGATCAGTCACGTTGAGGGCTGGGGTGTCACATGGACTTTTATGGAGACACAATTCAGCACCTAGTACCCGGTGATGGTTATCACTCCGTAACCATCAGGCGTTATCATGATAGCGTTTGCCCTGCAGACCCCGGGCTTCTGGAATCACAGTGTCACTCACCACTCTCCTCTGCAGCCAAGTGGCCGGGACTCGAGCCCCCACACACTCCCACCCGGCATTGTCCACGTGCTTAGAGCCAGGAACGAGCTGGTGACTCGCCCAGTTCACCTTTATTTTTCAAGTGAGAAACCAAAGGCCGAGAGAGGCGGAGGGGCTTGTTGCCCGACTGGGACTAGAATTCCAGCCTCTCGGTTCCTGGGCAACTCAGTGTCTCCATCTCTGGTGTTGCGGCCACTTCAGTTTTGCTGTTGGTTAAGGCCATTGGGCTGCTCCTGTGCACATTTCCCAGAAAGCGCCCCCACCCCCATCCCTCTCTGTCTCATGTCAGCAAACAGACCCTAGTACTAACGTGGTCCTGCGGGGCATCCGAACCACCGGAGGTGTCGAAAATCCCGAGAGCTGACCACAGGGGTGGGTGGGGCGGGCAGTGGGGAGCCTGGGTGGGCTTCCCGAATGAGTCTCCGTGGACATGGAATGGGGCAGTTCGTGCTTTCTCCCTGCTGGGTCCTCCATTTACTGTGGGACTGTTGGCTCAGCCCTGCCCCGCTCTAACCTTCGGTTTCTTTACCAGGAAACAAAGAGTGTGGCCCAGGCTGGATTCCATCTGGGAGTCATCCTGGTGTGCCCGATTCCTGTCCTGCAATTCTAACCAAGTGCTCTTCCTCCTGCCCTGCTTGGTTGCTTTCCTGGATCTTTCCAGGCCCAAGGCAGCAAAGCCTGAATCCAGACGGAAAAGTGACAGCGGCCGGAGGCAGTCACTGCATTAGAATCATAGCTTCTGTCGTTGGATTGTTTTTGTTGCCACCAGACATGCAAAGCCTGGAGGAGCTCCTGGGCCTTCTTCTAAGCAGAGCAAGGGGCTTCTTGGTAGCCACAGACCTAGGCACGTCCTTGAGCAGCTCTAAAAAAACCCCTGACCTGCCCAGCCTTCCTCCCAGGCCACCTCAGTGCCCCTCCAGCTGGGGTAGGACAGGGGACTGGGCAGAACCACCTCCCTACCCAGGCCTCCCTCCTGCTCCTCTTCCCTGGCCAGGGCTGGGCTGGCAACATCTGCTGCGCTAGCCCTGGACACACCTGTCAAAACAGAGCCAGGGGAGAGGAGCGTGGAGAGCTGACAAACACGGTCTGACCCCGCCATGCTTTCCAGCAGGGCCAGGCAGACCAGGCCAGACAAGGAACCGCCCTGAAACAGAGGCCGGGCAGGCTGAGCAGCCTCCCTGGGGGTTTGTTTTTCCTTGCCTTCACCTGCCCAGTCCTTTTGTTTTCTTTTGAACACTTTGAAGTGCAAGGCTTTGTGTTTGATGTGGGAGGAGAGATACAAAGGCCGGTGTTTTCAGGGGGGACCACCACCCAGGAGCCCATAAAAATGCAAACTGCGGGCCTTCACCCCAGACCAAGTGCTTCAGGACTGCAGAGACGGAGTGGGATGGGGGAGTGAGGGGAGGATTCCCCAGGAATTTTGATGCCCCAGAGAAAATTGGAGAATCACAGATGTAAGAGATAAAGAAAGGAAAATACGTGTCCACTGATGTAGAGCATCTCATTTAATCCTCATGAACTGAATATAGTTATATTTTCTAGGTCAGAAAACAAGGCTCAAAAAAGTAACTTGCTCAAGGCCACATAGGCTTTACGTGGATTTGAACCCAGGATTCACAGAAGCCAGCTATACTGAGCTACCTCTTACAGAATGGTGGGAGGGGCCTATGATCCACAGAAGCAGATGTGCTCAGAGTCCCAGAGCAAGCTAGTGACAAAGCGGTAACAAGGCCCCAAATCTCAGGGCTGCCAGGCTTCCCTCACCCTGGCTGCCTTGTCCCTAAATATGACAAGGGACAAGCGAGAGCAGTGCAGGACTTGGAGAACGGAGCCTGCTTTCTGCTGTGAAAGCTGGAGGCTTCGAAAAGGAAGCCAGATGCCAACCCTTAGCCAGGCCGCTCACCTCCTTATAGCCTTTCCCCTGAACCCAAGGTCTCCAGAACGGCTACCCAACTAAACCCTCCAGGGAGAAGAACAAACTTTTAAATATTAAAACATCTTCTTATTGTGTTTTATTCATTCGAGGCCATACTTTGTTTTCACAGAATCAGATCTGACATGAAGTCAGCTCAAAAATACAACTTGAAAAATGAAATTTATATATATTATCCTTAAAGATCGACCTCATCCTAAGCGCAATTTTGCTTTGAGACATTAATGTAGGAAATAAATCATAAATAAGACATAGCAAATAACTCATAAATAAATTTACATAGTTAAGAGATCAAAAGAATAATCTCCCAATTTTTCTATTAATGGAGGGTGTGATCAAATTATTTGAACCACCACTGCCCTAAGCCATCTATGTTGCTTCTGACATTGTCCTTTGTGATAAACTAGAACTTCCCCCATATGAAAGAAAGAATCTCCACTAATGATTTTACCCAGATTTGTCATCTGATGGTTGGTTCTTTTTCTGAACTCTCAAAACCCCAACAAGCCTGACCCCTAAGTGTATAATGTGGAACCTGCTTGCTCTCCATCATCCGTCATTGTCCTTACTTCAGCTTCACAGAGCAACCTTCTTCCAGACATAGAAACATTTAAAAACATAATAGGCGGTGTGGGCCTCCCACTGAATTTGTTCACTCATTCAATAAACAGTTACAAGCTGCCAGGTACTGTACTCAGCACAGGAGGGGTGAGCTGCAGATTCACTTAAGCTTCCTGCCCAGAACACTTTCCAAACCACCTCACAGAGAAGTAGGGCCCCAAAAGACGGCAGTGGTCTCACAAAGTGGAAGGAATGGAGATCAGAGTCTAGGGCTGCCAAGGCAGCTGGAATTGGGTACCCAACCAAGTGCTGGGCAGGAGAGAGCTGTGCAGAGGAGGAGCCCCAGAAATCTGCACAGAGTTCCCCTGAGCGGTTGGCTGAAATGTATAGGGCAAGACTCTATGGGGGTCTGTGAGTTGACTATGAGCTAATTCTAGACCAATAGCAATAAAGCTTAAAAACAACATCCCTTTCTAAGTAATTGTAAGGAAAAGTGAACAGAAAAGCAGTAAGGACATCACAGAAGATTTGAACAATACTATCAACCAATTGGACCTAATGATGCCAGAACACCGCATCCAACGATAGATGAAAATTCATGCTGAACTGATACTGCAAGTATAACATACCAAAATTTGTTAGATGCAGATAAAGCAGTGCTTAGAAGGAAATTTAGAGTTTAAATGACTATAAAAAAAGAACAAAGCTTTTTCAATCACCGATTTATGTTTCTAGCTTAAGAGGCTAGAAAAGAAAAGAAATGTAAACACAGAACAAGTTGAAGGAAGAAAACAATGAAGATTAAAGTGAAAATCAGTAAAACAGGAAACAGACAAACAATAAGGAAAATTAACATGACCAAAAGTTTGTTCTTTGAAAATACAAGTAAAAATTGATAAATCTCCAGCTAAATTGATGAAGAAAAACAAAAGGAGAAGAAATAAATTAACACTATTAGGAATGAAAGAGGGGACAGTGCTATGGATCCTACAGATAGTGAAGGATATTAAAGGAACACTGTGAACAAGGTGAAACCACCAAATTCAACAATCTAGATGAAACTGGAAAAATTCCTTGAAAGACAACAATTATAGAAACTAATACAAAATCATTGAAAATCTCCATAGCACTATAAATGTTTTAAAAGTTGAATTCATAATTAAAATTTTTCCCCCAAAGAAAACTCTAGGCTCAGATGGTTTCTTCCATGATTTATTCCAAATAATTAAGGAATAAATATCAATCTTACACAAACTCTTTCAAAAGAGAAGTACAAAGAGATGAGATCATAGACCAATAATCCTCATGAATTTAAATGCAAAAATTCTTAACAAATTGAATTAACAGTATTAGCAAGTCAAAGCTACCCACACATAAAGGTAATTTGTCATGACGAAGTGTGGTTAATCACAGTAATGTTAGGTAAGTTTTAACATTTTGAAAATCAATTAATACAGTTAATCATAAACAGACTAAAGATGGAAAAACCATCTGACTGTCTCAATAAGTGCGGGAAAAAATGGTTGAAATCCAACAACAGTTTATAATTAAAACCCTTGGCAGACTAGGAATGAAAGGAAACTTCAAACTTTGATAAAGTTGCCTTAAGAAAACAGCATTAACCATAAAAGAAACTAGAATTCATAAAATTAAAATCTGCACATTAAGAGATCCAGGTAAGTAAATGATACACATTCTCTCATTTTGCACAATGAGAGAAAATATTTGACAAATAACTATAAACAGACTATATAAATATCTCTTGCAAGTCAGTAATAAGAAGATAAACAACCTATAAAAATAGGTGAAATGCTTGCACAGACACTTCACAAAAGACATTAGTGCATGAAAGGATGGTCAACATCATTAGAGATTAGGAAAAGAAGAATTAAAACCACCATGAGATACCACTACACACTTGAATGGCTAAAATTAAAAAGATGGGCCATGCCAAACATTAGAGAGGATGTGAAGCAACTGATGCTCTATTTTACTGCTGGTGGGACTGTAAAATGATACAATCTCTTTGGAAAATAGTTTGGTAGTTTCTTAAAATGTTCTATAAACACCTATCATATGGTTCAGCCATTTCAGTCCCAGGAATTTATCCAAGAAAAATGAAAACATATATCCAAAAAATACGGTACAAGAATATTCACAAAACATTTATTCAGAATAGCCAAAAAGTAAAAACAAATGAAATGTCCACCAGAAGGATATGGGGTAAACAAGTTGTGGTATATCCATACAATGGAAAACCCCTCAGCGATAAAAAGAAAATGTTAATGTTGGACATAAAAATATGCATGAATCTTAAGAAAATAATTATGCTGAGTGAAAGAGGCTGGCCATACCAAAAAAAAAAAAAAAAGATTATTTGTGTAGAAGTCTATTTATATGAAATTCTAAAAGAGGCAAAGGGAATCAAAAGTGGTAGAAATAAATTTAATGGTTACCTGGGGCAGAAGTAGGGTGTAACTGGCTGTGTAGGAGCATTAGGGAACTTAGTCAGGTGATGGAAATGTTCTATATCTTGATTAGGGTTGGTGGTTATACAGTTGTATACATTTGTCAAAACTCACCAAATGAAATACTTAAAATGTGTGTATTTTATTGTAGGTAAACTATACATCAATAATATTGATTTTTAAAAAAACAACTAGGCTACCACATCTTACTCACTGAAATAATTAAAATGAAAAAGACTTAAAACGTCCAATGCTAGTGAGGGTGTTCCTGGTGGGAGTGTGAAATTGGTAGAAACTCTTTGGGAAACTGTTTGGCAGTTTCTTGTGCAGGTAAACATGCACTTATCCTATGACTCAGAGCTTCCAATCCCAGGTATTTATCCAAGAGAAATAAAAACATTTTCCACAAAATGACTTAACAGAAAAACATTCATAGCAGCTTTCATCATAACGGTCAAAAACTGGAAATAGCCCAAATATCTATCAACAGGGGAATGGATAAATAAAAATTGTGGTATTTTCGTGCAATGGAATATGAACTACTCAAAAGAAGAGGGGTGGGGATGAGGATGAAGAGGAAGAGGAAAAGAGAGAAGAACAAAGAATACAAGCAACATCATAGAAGAGACTTAAAAACACTGTGTTGAAGAAGAAATCTAGACACAAAAGTATAATTCCATTCACAGTAAATTTTAGAAGAGGGAAAGCTATTCTATGATGCCAAAGATTTGCTGCCTCAGGTTATGCAAAGGAAGAGCAAGAATAGATGCAAAGAGCACAAGGCACCTTTCTGTGGCTGTGGAAATGGTCTACATAGTGACAGATGTGTGACTTATACAGATTTATGCCTTTGATCAAATTCAACAGACTATCCATGTGATCTGTGTGTGTCACTGAATGTAAATTAACACTCAATTTTTAAAAACTCTTTAGAAAAATAGAAATTCACTTCCAAAAGCTCACGAGTCAAAAAAGAAATGACAGTAAAAGTTAGGTTGAAATAGATATAGAAAATACTTTTAACCTATTTTATAATGAAAAAACTAAGTCTCAGAAGTTGAGGATTATAGCTGAGGCAGACTTGGAAAGAAAATGAGTTGCCTTAAACACTGATATTAATTAAAAAAAAAAAAAAGAAAGACTAAAATTAATGAGCTAATTGTCCAACTCAAAAAACTTCAAGAAGTGCACAGGAATACACAGAAAGTAGAAAGAAGGAAATAATAAAGGGCAGAAATTAATGAGATGGAAAAAAGTAAGTTTCGAATAGAGAGGATCAAAAAAGCCAGAAGTCGGTTCTTTTAAAAGACTAATAAAATGGATAAACCCTAGGCAACACTGCTCAAGAAAAATGAAAGAAAGCATAAATAAAGAATATTAGCAATGAAAAAAGGTGACATTAAGAGGAAATATAAACTTTTGATGCCAAAAAATACGAAAACTTAGGTGGAGCAAACAAATTCATAGGAAAATGTAACTCACCAAAACTGACTCAAGAAGTCGAAAACCTGAATATTCAGAAACCATTAAAGAAATTGAATCAGTGGTTTAAAATACCCCCAAAAGAAAACACGAAGTCTGTGCAGAAAGGCTTACAGGCAAATTCTACCAAAACATTCAAACACACAATTCCAATCCAACACAAACTCTTCTAGAGAACAGGAAAAACAGGGAGCATTCCCCCAACTTATTCTGCGAGGAGAGAAAATCTTGTTACCAAAACCAGAAAAGAAAATAGATAAATAGATGCAAAAAGAGCACTGAGTACATTTAGCATCCTTTCATGACTCTTAAGAAATCTTCTTAGATTAAGAATAAAAGGGAAGTTTTAAACCTAAAATATAGTATCTACTAAAAAAGCCCACAGCAAACACCTTTCACCTTTAAAGGTGAAAAACTGAAGTCATTCCCTTTAAGAGAAGCAGACATTACGTACCTCCTGATGTGAGGCAACAGAGAGTACAGGGCACCACCTACTCAGGAGATGTGCCAAAAAAGAGAAAGAAATTGGTCCTAATTGTAATCATGCCTCTAGATCCATCTTGCAGTTTACTTGCAACAGCTCCAAAGAGAGAAACACGTTAATAGCATCTTCACGATCTTGAGATGTCGGCCAGACAAACCCAGAATGATTCAGTTCCTTGAACAAATCAATGTCATGGGAAAAGTAAAGCACAGAGGAAATGTTACAGATTAAAAGAGACTCAAAATTAATCTTCAAATGAAAATGAATATATGTATGTGTATATATGAGTGAAACATTATGCAGTACCCCCAGAAACTGACACATTGTAACTGACTATACTTTAATTAATTTTTTTTTATTTTTAATTAAAAATTTTTAAAAAATTAATCTTCAAGTCAAAGCTTATTGAAGAGAGAAATTTAGGAGACCTCTCAAACAAAGGCAATGTGTGGAGTTCGGATTTGAATTCAGACTAACCAACTTTTAAAGACGTTTTTGAGAAAATCATGGAAATTGGAACACAGATTTGTGTCTAGACCATTTAAGAAAAGTTTAAGTGTGATCATGTATTGTGGTTATGGTTTTTTGAAAACCTCTACATGTTAGAGATACATACCTGAAATATTTAGGGGTGAAATGATTTGATGTCTGGGATTTGCTTTAAACTACTACACGGGATAAGAGAAGTCAAACAAGATGGTCGAAACATTAATAACTGGATCCAGGCTAACTAAACTGGATGATGGGTACGTAGGATTCATTATCCAGTCACTTTCCTTTTGTGTAAGTTGGAAATCTTCTATAACAAAAACTTAAAAGACAAAATAATGATGATGATGAAGTGGAGGAGGACAAATGTTATTTTAAAAAGAACACAAAGAGGGCAAGAGGCTGGTCGCCTCCTTTGCAATCATGGGACCCCCCCACCCTCCCTGCGCCGCCCAGGGGGACCAGGCTGCAGATAAAGTGTCTCCAGCCCACCTCCATGGCTGATGCCTGTACTGTTTCTCCTCCCAGAATTCCCTTTCTGCTCGTCTCTGCAGACTTAATCCCTGCTACTACGTCAGATAGCTGTTGTGTTAGTTTACCAAGTACCCACTGCCTCTTCTTCAGGCAACAACACCCCTATTTTCCTTTGTATAAACATCTTTAATTACGTCATGTGGTTCCAACAGGGTTGACCCCACCACCCACATTCCCCCAGAGTGGACCAGTGACTCAGGTGTGACCAGCGAGAATACCCCTGCTCTGGCCACACCCACTGCAGGAACGGACATGCTACCCAGGCGGGACCAGTTTGCCAAAGAACATCAGCGCCCAGACCTTTGCTGGAAATATGAGAAAAGAGGCACTTTCTCCTTATGGGGTAGCTAGTTCAGAAGACTGAAAAGCCTGGAGTGGCTGTGGCCATTTGTTTTAAAAATAAGAGAAGACCCTGCCTGGGGAAGAAGTCACCATCAGAGAGCAGGGACTCTGAGCCTGATGACAACATCGTCACCCCTGAATAAAGCCGCACCTCCTCCCCTCAAAGCAGTCTCCCCTTAGCTGCAGACTTCCTGTCCGTCAATTAACAAACAGACACTTTTTCTGGGAAGGGGAGGAGAAAGAGAGGAGGAAGAAGGGGATGGGGAGAGGATGCACTCCCTTTAGGATCAAGAAGGAGAGCTTCCACCTCTCATATTCAATATCAATTGGAGGTCCCATAAATGTCAATAAAGTGAGAAATAGAAATAAACAGTACAAGGCATAAGGGGCTGACACATGAGAATTCATGGTAAAAGGCATAGAGTATCTGAGATATTTTTCGCCTCAGTTTCTGCAATGATGTGCCAATTCAGTTGACACCCTTTATTTTGCCATTTGCCCTTTACCCTGAATTTCGTAATCCGGCTTCCCTGTGTTTACATGCCCTCCAGACAGAGGATCCTCAGCCCTCCTCCCAAGGCCCACCTCGCCTCCACAGTAGCTCCGAGAAGGTTTTCTTTGACCGCTTCTCTTCCCTACGGACTGAGCAGCAGGAGAGCAGCCTGCCTCGTGGCAGGCATGAGGGAAAAGCATGCATCTGCCATGCAGATTTGAATCTCGGCTCCAAAAAGCCGTGTGACTTTCTCAGCCTCCCTCTCCTCATCTGCAAAGTGAGGATGACGATTGCTCTTCACGAGGTGGTTGAGAGATTCCTGGGTGAAGGTCCTCAGCACACGACACAGTTCTATTGAGATATAATAATTTGAGATATATAATTCGGCACTGTGTACGTTTAAGGGGCACGGCTCAGTGATTTGACTTACTCACATCATGAAGCGATTATCACAGTAAGTTTAGTGAACATCCATCACCTCATACTGATACATTAAAGACATAGCAAAAAATATTTTCCCCTTGTGATGAGAACTCTTAGGATTTTCTCTCTTAACAATTTTCATATATAACATCCAGCAGTGTTCATTATAATTAGCACATTGTACATCACATCCCCATTACTTACTTGTCTTATAACTGAAAATGTGTACCTTTTAACTGCCATCATCCCATTCCTCCCCTTACCCCACGTTGGTAACCACAAATCTGATCTCTTTTTCTTTTTTTTAATTTAATTTTTTAATAGAAGTGTAGTTGATTTACCATGGCAGGTTTCAGGTGTACAGCAAAGCAATTCAGTTATATATATACACACACATATTTTTTTTCTTTTCATATTCTTTTCTGATCTCTTTTTCTATGAGTTTGTTTCTGAAGTATAATTGACCTGCAACATTATGTTAGCTCCTGGGACACAACACACTGTTTCGACATTTCTATACATTTCAGATGATCGCCGTGATAGGTCTAGTTATCATCTGTCATCATGAAAAGATACCACACAATTATTGACTATATTCCCCACACTGTACATTTCACCCCTGTGACTCATTTATTTTTTAACTGAAAATTTGTACCTTCTCCCTCACCTTTCACTCTGCTCCCCCAGCCCCCAAGCCCTGGCAACTGTTTGTCTTCTGTATCTATGACTCTGCTTCTGTTTGCTTATGTTTGTTCATGTGTTTTGTTTTTTAGATTCCACGTATGAGTGAAATCAGACAGTATTTGTCTTTCTCTGTCTGACTTATTTCACCTTCCACACAGTTTAGAATTATTTGTTCTAGATGTGTGAAAAATGCCATTGGTATTTGCATAGGGGTTGCACTGAATCTGTAGATGGTTTTTATTCTAGATGCTGTTCTTCCTTAGAGAAACCAGTTTTTTGTTTTGTTTCAGCATAAAGCAGGTCTCAATTATCCTGGGCCTAAAATTGTTCCAGCAGTTGTCCATCACACTCAGAATCAAATTCAAACTCTTTAACAAGGTTCATGAGGCTCCCCCTGCTCTGCCCCTTGCTGACCTGTCCCTCTGCCCCTCACCCACTCCTCCAAACAGGGTGGCCTTGATCTTCCTCAGTCATACCAGACAGGTGCCAGTCTCGGGGTACAAACACTGTGGATGTCACTGCCTGGAACTCTCTTCTCCATGACTTCCATCTGGCTGCCTCCTCATCCTTCAGAACGCCACTCAAATGTCACCTCCTCACGGGGGCCTTCCCTGATCACATCTCTGAAAGTAGGGGGAGAAATTAATAGCATGGGGATGGGGAAGGCACAGATAGGGAGCACTGCACACCTACTATTCACCCTGTAATGATCTGTCCACATATGTGCCCTCCCACCAGACTGTAAGTTCTTAACAGCAGGTGCTATGTTTCATACGTTCATCTCTGCTTCTCCAGAATCAAGTGCCCCATCCATGGGAGCTGAAATGGACAAAATACAGCCCCAGACTAGTGGCCTCAGGGTACCAGACCTGGGTTACCTGTCTGACCAACTGGGTCAGTTATTAAGCTATGTCCTTCGGTCCCAAACTCTGCATTCTTCTCAGTGATGCCAGGACTCCACCAAGATGCCAGGACTTCATGATGCCAGGACTCTGCCATGATGCCAGAACTTCATGATGCCAGGACTCCGCCATGATGCCAGGACTTCATGATGCCAGGACTCCACCAGCCTCATCTCTTGCCCATCTGACTCCCTGTTGTGCTCTGCCTAGAGGGGGCACTAGATAGAGCCTGCAAGCTTGGAGAAGGAGAAAGGGATCACTCCTTCCTTTCTGCTCCCTGTGGGCTTTCAGTTCTTGTGAGCATCCCCCAACCTCCCTTCTTCACCCATAACAACCGCTGAGTCCAGTTTGAAGTTTGCCCAACACAGAAGCAGCCTGATTGCACACTGGAAACACTGGCACCAGTTGGCTGATGCCCCTTCTCACAAGTCTGGATCCTCTTCTCCGAGCTGAGATACCAAGATCAGCTGAGCCAAGCCCCTTCCACATTCATCTGAGTTTCAGCTTCATGGGCCCCTTCGCCAAGTTTCTGAGTTTCAATAATCCGGTCTCAACCCCTTTGTTCCGCCAGCCCTGGGGGTGGTGGCTGCTTCCTGCAGTTGCTACCTCCGTGATACCTTAGGGTTTCTTTCTTGTTTTCCCTCTGATGGACAACTTTATACCAGTCAACGCTTCTCTGAATTAAATCCTCTCTATCTGAATAACTGATGTGCTTACTGCTCCTTTAAAAAAAAAAATTGGTGGGTAAGTAACTAGGTTGATTGATTGATTGATGGAGGTACTGGGACTTGAACCCAGGACCTTGTGCATGTTAAGCATGCATTCTTCCCCACTGACTACTGCTTCTGAGTGGACCCCAAATGACACAGCAACTCAGGAAACTTCCATACATTCAAAAATATGGGTTGATTGCCTCCTGAACTTTGGGGCTTCTAACTAAAAAATGATGAACAGAACTGGATTCTGGGACCAGTCACTGCACCTGTAATTAGTGATCTACATGTGTTTTGTACTCTAAAATCATTCCCATCTACCGGAGGGAATGTTTTGTTGTCCTCACGATGACTGATGGTCAGTGATAGGAAAAGGAAAGAGATAGAAAAAACACAAGATAAAGGGGAAGAACTGGTGAAGTCCTTGATCGTGGTCCCAAACCCACCAACCAATCAACCAAAAATGCTTTCAAAAAAAAAAAAATGGAGGGGAAGAAAAGGCAAAGGGAAGATTTACCATAGAAAACCGTTTCTCTCTCATCAATACATTTTATCTGTGAAGTATTTTACCTACTAATACTTCTTTCTAACCCACTGGGCAGTGGGCTAGGGGACAGGGGTAGGGAGAGAGCAAAGTTTCAGAGCTTCACAGACCAGGGAGAAGACAGCACCTTATGTGATTAGATGCTGTGAATATGGCAGGGGTGGGGGAGGGGCATTCCAGAAGGACATTAACTCAGTGTTTTATAGGCTTGCTTAGGACAAACCTGCCCTGAACTCCTGAATTTCAAGTATAAAAAATAGATTAGAGAGGGCCACAAGGGGGGCTTCAGGGCACTGGCAATATTCTGTGTCTTTACCTGGTGAAGGTTTCATGGGTACTGGCTTTATGATTGTTTTTAAGCTGTACGTTCTTTGTGTGTTTCTGAAAGTATGACAGTTTTTTTAAAGGGAGTAGGGTGGGACCTCTGTAGTTAAAGAGGCTTTCATGAGCAGATCTAAGGCACCTCCTTAGAACCTGGGATTCCATGGGAAATACTCTGAAAACGTTAGGACAAACCAGTCAATCAGAAAAGACCTGAGGTCAGAAGCAGCACCTAAGAGGAGTGTGTCTGGGCAGCTCAAAAGGTCTGAGAGAGAAATTTGGTAAACCAGCTCCGTCAGTGCCCTGGGGAGCCACTCTCTGGGTTTGGGGCTCTGCAGACCACCCCCTCCCAGTGCCAACCAAGGGGATGACTTATGGAGACAGTGGGGACAGCTATTGTTTCCTCAGAACCTGAAAAGCTGAGAGGAAAAGGGCTATAAGCCAGGCTGGGGGCCGAAACTCACTAGGAACGAGGAAGTAAAATGGGGCTGCCCGTAAAAAGCTTGATTATTCCGTGGCATTTCCAGGCTAATCCAAGCGACCCAAAGCAATGATGAAAACGCACTGAGCCGTGTCTCGTTTTATCTCATCATCTTCCCACACCATAGAGGAGGGATTCAAGTGGCTAGGGCAGGCTTCCCAAGGCCCCTGTCGGAGAACAAAAGTCCTCTTGGGTTTGGATGTGGGTATGTGGCCACTGTAGAGACACCTAATTGCTCTAGAATCTGGGGAACCCTGTGCCTTTAGGGGTGGCCTGCCAGGTTGTCTCAGGATTCCAGGACAGCACAGAACCTGGGGGATGGGAGCAGACCCAGCTGTGCTCTGTTAGCTCTGCTTGAGCTGAGCTGTACCCCTCAGAGGACTCCCTGGCCCACGCCTAAGACCAGCTGGGACCAGACAGCTGATTTATCATGAAGGACAGATCATTCTAGAGACCTAACATCTCCATCCTTTATCCAGAGAGCTGCCACTTTTCCCAGTATTAGGGCATCCCGAGAGACTGATCAGAAGTTGTCTGGTTGCTTTGGAATTGCCAGCACCTTGTTGTGCTTGACTTTCTTGGACAAAATATGTGAATTACTTGCCCTCATACCTCACAATGTTATTGGAAGAACAGAGACAAAGAGCACCTATAATGGCATCTCTGGGGGTTCCCCCCCATCAGTCAGAGAGTTTCACAAATGAGCAGCTGGCATGCGGTTACAGAAGGGAGATGAATAGTCCCCTGATTTCAAAACACACATATCCTTTGACCCTGCACCTCCATATATAATAGCAGAAGATTGGAAATTAATCTGAATTCTCATGAATAGGAAACTAGTTCAATTATGATACATCTAGAAGATGGAAAATTATGTGGCAGTTAAAAGAGTAATAAGGCAGTTTTCTGAGTACTGATAAGGAATAACTTCCAAAATATATTCAAAAAGTGAACATTTATAAAAAGAAAAGTGCAAAAGAGCATGTCCAGCATGTTGTCATTTGTGTGAAAAATACCAGTTTATACATAGCTATTTTTAAATGTCTGCAAATATCTTTGGAAGGATCCACAGAAGTCTGACCATAGGAGTTCCTCTGGAAAGGGGACTGGAGTGTGGGCGACAGAGGTAGGAGTGAGACCTATGTGTCTCTGTATATTCTTTGGCACTTTTTGGATTTTATCAATGTGTCAATCAATTGTTTTTATTTTCAAATATGAAAAAGTAAAGATGTCAGGCTGCCTTTCCAAAGCAAGGAGTATTTACATTTAATCCAGACTGGGGAGAGGTTAGCAAATCACCAGGACTCATGAGCTTACAGCTTTCTAGGAACCATATTTTTTTACTGATGTAGTGTTGATTCACAATGTTGTGCGAGTTCCTGGTGTACAGCATAGTGATTCAATTATGCATTTATACATATTCTTTTTTATATTCTTTTTCATTATAGGTCATTACAGGATATTGTATGTGTTATATGGTAGAAACTTATTGCTTATAGCAACCACATTTTTGACCCCAGCTCAGTCTCTCTCCTTTGGCCATGGTGGCAGAATCCCTGAGAGATTCTTCCTTTCCTTTCCTTTTTTTCTTTTTCAAACTGCCTGACCCCTTCCCTTCTTCTGGTGCTTATAATATCATGCTTCATTTGGATAAACTATCATAACGTGCTAATGTTTCTAAGTAGAACTCTTGTTTCATCCTGATTGTAAATGATGTTGGCACCCCCTCTGCTGAGACCAGGGGAGGCTGGTTGCACTCACCCAGTTCCTGTCTCTCCATGTGTGAGTGACTTCTGGGAAGGTGCTCAGTTCGCTTCATTAATCCTGCCCCCGTGGATTCCTGTAAGTTTCAGTGCAGAATGACCCTTTTGTCACCTAAGGGTTCTGTTCTCCTTCTGACTTCTTCCTCAGTCCCTTCTCTTCCTAGATCTTGGGCTCATTTTCTTGTGAGTCCTGTGACTCCCTTTCTGCAGTTATCAATCACTTAAATCTCTCATACCCTTGGCTAAGTTCTCCCACCAGTTTCATTCTTCTTTGCCGGATCACAAACCCTCACAGATCACTCAGGGTCCAGACAGGAGATTATAATAGAGGACCCCCAAGATCTGACAATTTCCATCAAGGTAATGCTGGACCATGGGTTTCTTCCGCACGGATCTTTTTCCCTTCATTCTACCCCTGAGCATCAAGGAACAACATCCCTTTGATTGCTTTTCTTAACAGACATCTTTCTAGGGAGAAAGTCCTATACAGTGAATAGAGTCTAGATTTGAGCCAGAGAGATAAATGTTGTTTCGAATCCTTGCTCTCTTGTTTCCCAGCAGTGTCTTGGGTAAGTGACTTTAACTTCATTGAGCCCCTGCTTTCCTTCTGAAAAAATAAATGTAAGACTCCTTACCCAGTAGAGTAGTAATGAGGATTACACAGCATTTGTATGTAAAGGGTATATTTTAGTGCCCTGACTCAGAGCCAATGCTTACTAAATAACAGCTCTTCAGCCTCACTTTGCCAACTTCATTCCACAGAAATTATGCCACACACATTCTCACTAACATATGCAGGAACATCCCCCAACAGGTGTGTGTAAATCACATATATGTGCATGCATTTATATGTATAAACACACACAGATCGATGTACACCAAGATACAAATTCATAAGACCCAAGAAAAAATTTTAATAGGAAATAGAGTGAGGAAAAGTATGTATAGGAGAAGAAAGGAATGAGCAGAAAATTGAGGAGATGAACAGCTCAGAGGGAGCAAGGTAAGGGGTGTGTGGGAATGAGAAGTAAATGGAGCTCTGAACACTAGCTTACCTCCAGGATAGCTGGGTCAGTGCAGGTCACTCATGATGTAATGTGTGAACTTGACCCATCCAGGGTCACAGGAAACTTGGAGAAAGTATACAAGCTGGCCACAAAAAAGAGAGATTTGTTCCTTTTTACTAACTGTGAGAAGGTAACCATGAGTCAAAGGAATTAAACACATCTGTTAGTCTATAGTTACCCATTGGTTCAATTTGCTTAAAATTTTCTATACAGTTACTGATTTTTTTTTTTTTGACCTACTTAATTTGTCAGTTACTGAGAGAGAGGTGTTCAAGTACCTAACTATGATTGTGAGTTTGTCTATTTCTTTTCTAAAAATTATTATTCTGATATCTTTGCCTCATGACTTTCCAAGTTCTGTTATTAAGTTTATAGATATGTAGCACTGTTGTGTCTTCCTGGTGAATTATCTCTTCAATTATTCTGACGCATCCTTCTTTATTTCTTATAATGTCTTGAAGTCTGTTTTGTCTGCTATTAATATAACCATGCCAGCTTTCTTATGCAAACTGTTGGTATGGTTCATCTTTTGCCATCATATTATTTTCAATTTATCTTTGTATATAAAGTACATCTTATGTAGACAGCATCTAGTTAGGTCTTTAAAAAAAAAATCTAGCCTGAAAATCTCTGACTTTTAATTAAAATGTTCGTCAGATGGGTAACTATAGAACACTATGCCAAATAACAGCATAATATCAAATAAATATTGCTTTCAAAGAAATATAGACCATTAAAATAGAACATATCTTGGGTCATAAATTGAATTTCAATACATTTAATAGATTAAAATCTTATGTAATATATTCTTTGATTACAATGGAATTAAACTGGAAATCAGTGAAAATGAAATATCCAGAAAATCCTCAAATACTTGAAAATTAACTATCAAGCTACTAACTAACACCTGGGTCAGGAAAGATATCACAAGGGATATTAGAAAATATTTTAAGTGAATGATAATAAAAATGCAATATATATAAATTTGTAGGATGGAACTAGTGTAGTTTTTAGGGAGAAATTTACAGCCTTAAATGTATACAGTAGACAAAAGAAATGTTAAAGTCAACCTTAAGAAGCTAAATATATAAAGCAAATTAAACCCAAAGCAAGTAGAAGGGGAAAAAATGAGAACAGTAAGAACAGAAATCAATAAAACAGAAGCCATGTAAAATATAGAGAAAGTTAACAAAGCCAAATATGGTTATTTGAAAAACTAATAAAGTTGATAAATCCCTAGAAAAATTAATAATGAACAAAAAAGAGAACACATAGATCCCAATATCACGAACGAAAAAGGGTATCACTATAAATCACACAGACATTGAAAGGACCACAAGGGAATATTATGGACAACTTTATGCCAACACATTTGATAACTTCGATGAAATGGACATATTCCTTGAATAACAACTTATAAAAACTAACTCAAGAAGAAATTAGAAAGTTGAATATCCCTATGTGTGTTAAGAAAGTTGAATTTTTAATGAAAGTTCTCACAAAGAGAACACCAGACTCTGACGGTTTTACAGGTGAATTCTAAAAAATATTTAAGGATGACATAATAGCATTCTTATACAAACTGTTTCAGAAAATAGAGGAGGAAGAAGATCTTCTCAACTCAGTTTATGAGGCTAGTGCTATGGACTGAATAATTACGTCCCTCCCAAATTCATATGTTGAAATTCTAACATTCGAGGTAATGGGATTAGGACGTGGGGCCTTTGGACGGTGACTAGGTCATGAGGGAAGAGCTTCCATGAATGGGATTAGTGCCTTTATAAAGAGACCCCAGAGACCTCCCTTCCATCATGTGAGGGCCCAGCCAAAAGAAGACTATCTATGAACCAGAAAGTGGATCTTTACCAGAGACTGATTCTGCTGGTGCCTTGATCTTGAACTTCCTAGACTTCAGAGCTGTGAGAAACACGTCTGTTGTTTAATAGCCACCCAGTGTCTAGGGTTCTGTTACAGCAACCTGAACCAAGCAAGACCGCCCGCATAAATCTGATAACAAAATCAGACAAGGATATTAAAGTAAAGAAAGTTACACACAAATAAACTTTGTGAAATTCTTAGCAAGTACAAAGAATACTATTGACAAATTCTTAACAAATAAAATTAATAATATTAACGAATGAAGTCCAACGACAGACAAAAAAGATAATGCACCGTGACCATGTGGGATTTATCTCAGGAATGCAAGACTGTTTTAATGTTTGAAAACCGATCAATGTAATTTACCACATTAACAGAATAAAAATGGAAAATTAAGTAACTGTTTCAGTAGATGCAAAAAAATAATTTGACAGCATTCAACATTCTTTCATGATTTAAAAGAAGTAACTCCCAGGAAATTATAAATAGAAATTTCTTCAACTTGATAAAGGGCATCTATTTAAAAAAAAAAAAAAAACTACAGCTAATGGTATTTTTAACGTAAAAGAGTAAATGCTTTTTCTAAACTCAGGAACAAGGCAAGGATTTCGTCTCTCACACTCTCTTCAACATTTTACTGGAGGTCCTCCTCAGTGAAGTAGAGCAAATAAAGAAATAACTATAGGAAACAAAAATGTACAGTTGTCTTTGTTCATAAACAGCATGATTATTTATGCAAAAACTCCTAAGGAATCACAAGAAAACAATTATTATTAACAATAGAATTTATCAACATCAAAATATAGAAGGCCAATATACAAAGAAAGCCACTGCATTTCTATACACTAGGAGCAAACTAATCGGAAAATTAAATCAAAAAAAAATCATCCAGTAACGATATAAAACCATAAAATACAAAGGAAGAAAATTACAAAAGATGTCTGTGACCTCCATGTTGAAAACTATAAAGCATTGCTGAGAAAAATTTATAGGATCTTTACTAATGGAAATATGTATTATGTTCTTGTTAAGAAAACTCAACATTATTTAAGATTCTCATTCTCCCTGTGTTCATCTGTAGATTCCACACATTCCCAGCAGACTTTTTCGGTAGAAATTGACAAACTGATGCTGAAATATACATATACAAATGCAAAAGACCTAAAAAGCCAATAGATTTTTAGTTTATGTGCTGCCGAAGCGAGCACTAACGCCAACAGATTTTTGAAGAAGCATGAAGTTGAAGGGCTTATACACCTTGATTCCAAACTTACTGTAAGAGTAACAGTAATCAGGACAGTGTGATAATAGTGTAAAGATAATTATATAGATCGAGTGAACCGAGTAGAGAATGCAGAAATAGATCTACTCATATGATATCAATTGATTTTCCTTAAAGGCACCAAAGAATTTCAATAAGGAGAGAAATGTCTTATCAACAAATGATTTTTCCCATATGGAAAAAAACCTTGCCATTACCTCACATCCTGTGCAGAAATTTATCTGACATGAACCACAGACTTAAATTTGAGAACTAAAGCTGTAAAACTTCTAGAAGGAAAATGAGACAAGTTTCATGACCTTGTGGTAAAGGTAAAGATTTTTCAGTATATGAAAGTCACAAGCCAACAAAGAAGCACCTTGATAAACCAGACTTTCTCAAAATCAAAACCTGTTGCTTTTCTAAATATACCTTTAAAAAAAAAATAAAAAGGCAAACCATGAACTGAGAGAAAATATTTGCAATACATATATCAGACAAAGGATTTGCCTTCAGGATATATAAAGTACTCCTATAATTCAATTATAAAAAGACATAGAGCCTGATTTTAAAGTGGGTAAAAGACCTGAAAAGATATTTTGCAAAAGAAGATATATAAATGACATGTAAGTACATGAAAAATATTTAACTTCTTTCATCATCAGAGAAATGCAAATTAAACTATAATGAGATATTGCTGGAATGGCTAAAAATTTTTAGACTTACAATGCCAAATGTTGGTCAGAATGGAGCAACTGGAACTCTGATATGATCGTAAGATTGCCTAACTTTGGAAAAAATTAGGAAACTTCGGAAAAGTTAGGCAATTTTCTACAAATATGAACATAGACCTAACAAATCATCCAGCAATTCTACTTCTGGATATTTACTCAAGAGACACAGAGACTTGTATGTAATATTCATAACAGCATTATTCATAATAGCAAAAACACTGGAAAAGACTCAGATGTCCACCAATAAGTAAATGGACCAACAAGTTGTGGTACATCCATTCTCTGGAGTGAAAGAAAGGAACCGACGACCGATACACATGGTATCTTGGGTGAATTGCGAAAACACGATGCTGAGCAAAGGAAGTCAGACTCTGAAGAGTGCAGATTGTATGATTCCATTTATTTGAAATTCTAGAACAGGTAAAACTAATCTGCAGTTACAGGAACTGGGTAAGTGGTTACCTGGGATGAGATGGTTAGGATGGGACTGACTGCAAAGGAGCACTAGGGAAGTATCTGGGGTGATGTAAATGGATATTATATATTTTTTAAATATATATGGAGAGATATTAATGTTAAAATTCATTGAACTCTAGACTGAAGTGTGTACATTAGAACTCTACATTGAAGTGTGGGTGATGTAAATATTCTGACTGGTTACATGGACATATATATCCATATCCATATATATGTATTTATTAAAGTTCATTGAACTCTGTCTAGATTGAAGTGTGGACATTGCATTGTATATAAATTATACCCCAATACACTTGATTAAACAAAGCAATCCACCCACGGCTGCCCACTGCTCACCGGTGTCACCATAGTGAATTTGCCCAGCTGTCCTACCAAGAGCTAGCCTCTGCCTGCCCTGAGTTCCATGCCTTTGTACATACACCCTCTATTAGGCCCCTGGTCACATCTGTCATTGTTTCCAGACCATGAGCTGCTTGAGGTCTGGGGCTGACATCACCGACCGTCCAGCTATTCAGAACTAAAACTGAGAGAATCCCAGGCAAACCAGGGCTACTGGTCACCTTACCGGTGACCCTGCGTTTAGCATCATACCAGGTGCATGGTGTAGGCTCAGAAACTGAGATATAGGGGTTAGGGGAGATCCCAAGCTTTGGTGCCATCATGCAACCTGAGGCCTGGAGAGGTGAAGCCAGATGCCAAGCTCATTTGTGTCCTGCCCATGGCTCCGGCGTCTCTGCCAAGCTGTGGGGTTTTCTGGAAGGCAGATAAACAAGCCCTATGTAAGTTTTGTGGGGCAGCGAGTTCTCCAGAGCTCCATCTCCAGGAAGCTCCTCTCCCTGCCCTGGTGAAGTCATCTGACCCCAAGGGGCCCACAGTTTCCTTTCTCCCCGCACCTCCCCACCCCACCCCCCAGGTCCCAGCACTGCCTGGGATGAGTGCTGACATTTCAGGGAGCAGTTTGCTCCAAAAGTGCCTTTATGTAAACAAAAACAGCCTTCAGGCCTTCCAGAGGCAGGCTTGTTTTCCCCCAAGTGCCTGGTAGGAAAATAACCAGTGGGCGGGAGGAGAGAGATGGGGCTGACCCTGCCTCCCCAGACCTCAGGCCTCTGTCCTCTGAGGCCCGTCCCTCAGGGCTTCCTTTGTCAGAACTCGGTTCTCAGGGGGAGAGGGAGGCCCGGGGACGTAAACAATGCCACTGTGTTTGGCAGCCGGAGCCTTGACCTAATTAGGCTCAGTGAGCCTGGAGAGAGGGAGCTGGCAAAGGCAGCCTTGAAAAACTGTTTTCCATCCTGCGTGTCTCTGCCAAGGCCGCCTCTGGGGGGAAGAGGCCTTATCGTCTCATTTCCCCAGAGTCATGCTGGTCTCTCTCTCTCGGCCTGGACAAACACTTTGACCTGCCATCCTCCCTCCCGTCCTTCCTTCCCACCTACCAACCGGCCCCCAAACCCAAAATGCTCCTCACGCCGCAGCTCCTCCCCCCTCCCCCAGGCCCTGCCAGGCCGGAGCCCAGGAGCCGGGCCCAGGAGTCCAGCTGGCACCCACATGAAAGTCCTTCCTGCGGAGAAGCCACATGCAACCAGCCGCCGCCCACACCCACAACCTGGGCCCGGGGGCCCCCAGCACAGGGCCATGGAAACTTGGCCACGATGCACCGGGGAACAGATAGCCCCCGAGCCACCCGAGAGAGGAGCCTCCTGTGGGCCCCTTGCCCCTGCGGAGGGGATGGCCAGGCCCAGGAACCCTTCACAGGCGCTGGTTCAGCACCTGCGGCTGGCAGGGGACACCCGGAAGGTGGGAAAGAGCGCTGGGAAGCGCTGTCTATTAGCGCAGCTGGAGGGAACCAGGAGCCCGCTGCCATTTCCAGCGCGCTGGCAGACGTGGTGAAAGCTGAGAAGTCGGGGTGAGGCCCAAGGGGCAGCCAGAAACCGGTCCTGATTCTCAGGATGGTGGCAGAAGGCAACGGGCCAGGGCTTTCTGGAGAGAAAACTCTGATCTCTCCACCTGGGTGTGGCCCCCGCTGGCAGGGCCAGGCCGGTTCCTGTGAGGCAGGTGCAGCCTGGGGACCCCGAGCCCCAGATGGGAGGCAGAGGGGCTGTGATTTGCTCAAGACAGAGTTTCAGCTGCAGACCCAGGACTCAGGACTTCTAAAGAGTCTGTGAGGAGATTCCGAAGGGGTCATTCTTCCAGCGAAGTCTGGGAGGACGCACACCACACGCCAACAGTCTCATGGGGGTGCTTTCATCCTTTGTTGTTGGTTGTTTTTGCTCACCTGTACTTCATGTTTTTTTAAAACAATGAGTGTTGATTACTTGTGTAAAACATTTAAAGGAAAAATCTTTTATTGAATGACAAACTACTCATACGGTGTTTAGCAAAATAAGGGGCTGGCACCTAATAAAGAAGGCACATTAGATGTTATCAGCTTAAGGTGAGAAGGAGATGAGACGAGGAAGCAGAGGAAAGGGAAAAGGGGGAAGAGGAACATGCAAAGTCAGGGAGGAATCAAAGCACAAAGACGAGGAGTGAAAGAAGGGCGGGGGGAAGTCGTGTGAGGGGTTCAAGCTGGCCTCACAGACACCTAGGGCTCAGTACTGACATCTCAAAGAGTGAGGCATTAGGGACAGCAGAAGAAAGGTTAGCCAGGCCCCCTCACTTTCTGGGTCAATGTTAGAGCCCCTGGGCTGGGCTGGGCTAGAGGGAAACTTCCTGAACTGGCTGTGGTTAGAGATGCTGAGAGAGTTCACTAAAGCCTTTATAGAGCCCTGCATGGGGACTGTTTCATATCTCCAGTCTCTGGGACTCTTCCTCACACATACACACACACACACACACACAGGTACAGTCACACACACAGACACACACACACACACAAAGAGACACACACGCATACGCACACACAGAGCCAAAAGACACCAGGCCAACTCCCTTCAGAAGCACCGTTCCTGCTTTGAAATGAGTGTCTCCTTGGCTGTCCCCTGAGGAGGATGAGTTGGAGGTGGCAGAGGGGTGTCTGCTGCCAGTACCTCATGGGGTCACCAAGCCATTTTTGGTGACATCATGTTTTCTGAGTGGATGTTTGCTTCAAAAGCTGAAAAATAATCTGAACTTTCCACCCTGACTTCTCCCCAGAGGGCGATGTCCTCTGAATTGGGCCAAAATGGAACTCAGACCTCTGCCCGTTAAAGGAGCGGTTAGCAGGAACACCTGTGAGCTGCCCGCCCCACACTCCTCCTCATCTCCCATGACAACCCTCACAGTCTGAGTGTCTTAGGGTGCGGGGGGCCCGGCAGAGAAAACGCATGGGAAGGGGGTTAGGAGGGTGAGGAGGAGCAGGTCCAAGGAGCCTGGAACAGAACAGACTGGGCATGACCCACCTGCCTCCCTCTGGATCTGCGGCCTCTTATCACAGAGGCTTGGCTGGAAGGAGCCATCTGCAGGAACTGGCTGACCCAGGGCAGGAGCCGCTGGAGAGCAACGCTGATGGTAAACCACCCAGGGTGCCCTGGGAATTTAATCTCCAGCAAAACCGAGGCCAACATCTCTGAGTCAGAGGCCAGGGCCTAGGAAAGCAAGTGCAACTTGAAAGACAAGGTGCCCAGCATCCAATAGGCTTTGAAAATGAAGAAAATGCAGATAATAGATGGGGAACCTGTCTACCTGCAGAATGCTAGCAGCCAGATACACCTTCGGCAGGAGACAAGATTTATTCTCAAGAGAAAGAGAACAGAAGAGGTTATGAACCTGGGGACTCCGGGCACCAAATAGTCGGGGTAAGATTCAGGGCTAAAAAGGAGGTATCGATGGAAAGTCTGACTATGGAGCAGGGAGACCCTTCTTTTTGCCTTACCAGCTGATGGGCATCTTTTCCAAAGGCAGATAAATAGGATTCTTTAGAGAAACTGAATAGTCCCCAAGGAGAAAACTTCCAGATACTAATCTTCAGAAGATTGGGGGAGCGCCTTCTAAAGAAATGGCAAAGTCCCATCCCAGTCACTTTAAGGTGATAAGCAACACAGAGCTTCCCATCAACTTTGGTAATTTCTCATTCTTAAATATGAGCAGACAACCAATCTCATACATTCAAAGAAATATAAGAGGCTATAAAACAAGAACAAGGTGCTATGAAAAAGGAACAATCATTTAACAAGAAAGAGTTCTTGGAAATTAATAGACAAAATATTCAATATAAGGGTTAAAAGGTAAGATTAAGACTATTCCCCAGAAAACAGAACATAAGAATAAGAAATAAGAGACAAAAGATAAGAAAATTAGGGGATCATTCCAGGAGGTTCAGTGACTGACTAACAGAGATTTCAGAAAGAGAGAGAGAAAATGGAAAAGAAGAAATGATCAAATAAGTAATATAAGAAATATTTCCAGAATTAAACAGTACATGTCACAATTAAAAGAACCTGCCAAATGTTCTTTCAGGCCCAGAACAAAGAATTTTAAACTCCTAAACCTAGGAGTTTGATTCTAAAATTCCAGGACACCAAGCATAAAGCAAAGAATTTAAAAGCTTTTAGAGACAGAACAAAGAAAAGATTACACACAAAGGAATAAGAATGGCATTAGTGTTCTCCTGAGCAAATGTACCTTAAAATTATGGCAGAATATTATTTTCAGTCTATGTTTCTGTACCCAGTTAATCAATCTGTCAGCCAAGTGTGAAAGCAGAAGAGAAATTTCTTCCAAACATGCCAAGTTTTGGAAAAACTAGTTCCTATCCACATTGTCTTAGGAAACGAAGGGAGAATAGGTATCAGCGAAACAAAAAAGTAAACTCAGATGGAAACAGTCACAGATTCCCAGAAATGGGGTTGCAACTCAGAGAAGTGGTGAAGTGAAGTCTCAGAGGATGCTCTAGAGGAGACTAGGGAATCGCCAGTCCAGACAGGAGAAGAATGAAGGGCTCTGAAAAGGAGCTGTCTAGAATTACATAGAGTTGATAACATAAATGATATTATAGATTAGATGATGGAGCTTCTAGAAAGAAATATGGAAAATTATGCAAGTTAAAAAGAACAGCGATTAATAACTCCAGGAAAAATGAGAAACTATACGGGAAAGAGAATGCAATCATAGTGTGCCACTTGACTTTTGTCATAAACAATAGTTATGAAGTCTTAATGATATAAACCCTAATCACTGATACAAAATAAAAAATAGTGATTCAACTATATTGAGAGGATGGAGAGACAACAGGTGGAGGTGATAATAAAAGAGCTAATACTTCATATATTATTATAACAGAAAAGTCAGTAAATACACTATGGCTAAAACTGATATATTGAGAAAAAAGCAGTGTAAGCATATAATGTTCCTATCATAGAGATACCTACCAAAAGAAGCGGGTGGAAGTGGTTGTCTGGGCGATGGGTAAGGGGACAGTTTTTTGAATATGGCAAGAGGTAAACTCTCAGTATTTTTCATTGCAGACTTTAGAAAATGCATACGGATATTCCTTTTATGCATTTTTAGCTTAAAAAATTAAATGTGAATAAAAGAACCAAGAAGAAATGTGTGTTCCCATTCCCCTACCCTGCCACCCACCTTAGAGGGTGGGGGGACCCCCAGCTGAGTAGATCTTGCATTTCAGAGTCAGGAAAAAGGGAAAAAGGCACGTTGCTGAAAGTACATCTGTAGTCTAGGACTGTCTTCTGGGCAGAGCGCACAGAGATGATGCTGGGAAAGTGCCCAGCACAGAGGGTTTCCTCAAGAAATGCAGTTTTCCTTTCTTCCTTCCTTGAATGAGCACCTCTCATATGTATGTATTATATATATAATATATACATATGTTTATTAAATAAACACAGTTCAGAAAAATGCAAAAAATTAAGCAGGTAGAGACTCCAAAAACCAAAGTCGGAAGATTTAGTGACCAGCTGGTTGAGAGCACAGTTTCTAACCTGTGTGATCATCAGACTCATCAGAGAAGATTTTACAAAAGCTTTCTGGCCCCTGCTCAAGACTGGTAACTGGGGCCCAGGGAGGAGGAATACGTGACCAGGAAGGAAGAAGCAGGACTAGGCCCAGGCCCCAGGCTCCTGCCCACAGGCCTCCACACACCTACGTGGGTTGCCATGCCACCCTGGTTTTCTCTCCAGTGCACCCTACTAGGTCCAGGAAGCTCCAACCATGTGCCTCTTCGGAGAGTGTTGTTGAGATTTGGCACTGGGGCAAGGCAGGGGGGCTCCGAGTCCCGTGGAGGCCAGCTCAGACTCACCTGGCCGCCCTCAGATACCCCTAGACCCGGAGGAGCAGTGGAAGCTCTTTTGCCAGATGGGCATCTGCTTGGCTTCCCAAAATGCCTTCCAAAATGTGCCCAAAGATGTGGGATGCTGGCCGAGGGCCACAGCTAGACAGTCCAGCTGGGTCATCAGCATGGCCAACGTAGTGCTGATGTCTGGTTCCAGCCAACTCTGACTCATCACCTGAGCAAGATCCCACCCCTGTCCCTCCTCCCGTCCCTCCCTCCAGATCTCTTTTGCAGCAGGTGGTCGATGGGCTGGTCCAGGCAGCTCCACCCTAGGACACAGATGCCAGGATCCCCAGGTCAACAAATTCAGGGGTATATGGTTGCAGAAAATCAAAAAGAGACTTCTCTTAGGCTTGAGTAATTCTTTCATACCTCTTTTTCCTATATTCTTAGAGCTTGGGGCCAAGAAAAATCTTCCTTAGTAGAAGGAATTGAAAATAAAAGCAATCTCACCTTACATTCACATATCATTTCTACACACAGGCTCTTTTGTATATATTTTCTCAGATATTTGAGCCTCACGGGCACCCTTTGCGTTTGTTGTTGGAGGCTCTGACCCTACACTGCTCACCCTTCAATCTCTCCTCTTGCTGTTGCTCACATATCACTGGATGGAGGGAGAGGATGGTTTTCTGTTCAACGAGATACTATTAACACAAGAGCATCTCCTGCTCCCCTTGGAGTGGTAGGAGGCAGGCTCGGGGAGGGACCAGAGCCAAAACAATCCAGGCATAAAATCAATAGGTACACTGGGTTTAGTGACATGTACAAATATTTATTATGAAAATGAAAGTATAGCAAAAAATAGAGAGCAATAAACCTCTACTCAGAACTGATTGCCCCTATTTTAAAAAAATCGACTCATGGCCGCACTTCTTTCTATCCCCACAAAAGGATTGTTTGGAAGCAAATCCATAATATCAAATACTCAGCATTTAAATTTCCTCTAAATGTTCATACAGCATTTGAGTGACATGTCTCTTAGGTCTCTTTGAAACTATTGGTTCCTGCCCCTTCTTTTCCCTTGTAAACTCTGTTGGAAAAATCTGGTCATTTCTCCTATGGAGTTTCCCACATTCTGGATTGTGCTGGTCTTATTTTTAAAACATGTTCTTCTGCTCCATGTATTTCCTATACATCAACAGTTAGATCTATAAATGCAAGGTGTGATTTTAAGCAAGGATACTTCGTAAGTGATGTTGTACCACTAGGAGGTACGTAACGACTCCTGGTCTCTCTGTCTGTGATGTTAGTGGACACTGACAAGCCTTTTCTAGGTCCATCAGCTCAGAAGGGCTTGGCAGAATGGTGGTTCTAATACTACATCTTCACTTATCGGCTGGAATTCTTTCAGAGAGAATTTTTTTCTCTGCAAATAATGATTACCCGAGGCGCAGTTCCTATAAGAAAGGCAGACTGAATTCTGGACTCCGTTTCTTTTTGGTTTTCCAGTTTTCAGAATGAGTTGGTTCCCCCACGATATCATCCAAAGATGATCTATGAGTTTTTTTTTTAATTATTATCTCTATTATTATCATGAATTCGTGGGTTTTAAAAATTCTGATGTGTTTTAGTCTATTGTGCTTATTATTCTCATTTGTGCTCAAACAGTCCCGTTTTTGGCCTCCTCAGGTTAGTTCCTGAATTCTTCTGCCCCAAACTCAGTGGTCTTCATTAGTTTCCTTGCTTTAAGGAATGATACAATGTTTTTGGCCTATCTTGTATAGTTCCAGGCTTGGATCTATAATCCAACACTCGCCAAGACACTGATTCCTTTGGTGGAAAATGGTGTTTAAAATTCATAATCTGGACCCAGGAGGCACTCATTGTTACTGGTAGACCACTGCTTCTGAGTGTCTTTAAGGGGTAGAATTAGAAAATATAGACAGATGCTATCTTTTTTTAGTTTTTTGAAAAAAGCGAAACTTACGAAAAAGTTGCACATTAAGTACAAAGAACTCCCTTCACTGCCCCTGGAAAAAAACTTTTTGAGAGTAAATTGCTGCCACGAATGTCCCAAACCCTCAAATACTTTTTGTTTGCATTTCCAACAAACATAAACATTTTCCTCCATAAGCACAGTACAACCATCACAATCAGGAAAAGCATGTTGATACTTTATTGCCGTGTAATATCCATACCACATTCCAGTTGTTTTGCTATGGTCACAATAATGACTTTTACAATAAAGAGATCCCATTTGGAATCCGGCATTGCATTTAGCTGTCATGTTTCTTTCGTCTCCTTCAGACTAGAACAGTTCCTCATCTTGCCTCAAAATTCATGCCCTTGGAATTTTTTTTATTGAAGTATACACAATGTGGTGTACAGCATAATAGTTCAGTCATACATATACATTTATATATTCATTTTCATTATAGGTTATTACAAGATAATTCAATATAGTTCCCTGTGCTATACAGTATAAACTTGTTGTATGCCTTTGGAATTTTTGAAAATTATAGGGCAGCCCTTTTGTGGAATGTCCCATGGTTTATGTTTGCCTAATGTTTCCTCATGATTAGATTCAGGTCGTACATCCAGGGCAAAAACATCCCAGAAGTGATGCTGGGTTCTGACTGCATCTTATTAAGTGACGCATGATTTTAATTTGTTGGGTTACAAATGATGTTCATTTTGTTCACTTGATTAAGGTGGTATCTGCTAGACTTCTTCATGGTGAAGTAATTCTTTCCCCCTTTGTAATTACTAAATATTTTGTGGAGAGGTAGTTTGAAACTATGTAAATACGCTACTCTTTGCCAAAATTTCCATTTATTCATTTACATATTTATATTAGTATGGACTCCAGATTTCTGATTTTATTCCATGGGTCCATTGTCATCATTGTTTACTTTGATGCTCGGCTTGTCCCAGACATGACTAGTAGACGCCCCTTCTGACCAGCTTCTGCATCTCTCTGACTTGTACCCATTATATTCCAGGATCATCTTGTTCTCTGCCTGTCCCAGCTGTGAAATAAGCCCTTTTCCTAATGAACTCAGTTCCTGTTAGTGTGGAATAATATTTAGAAACCAAGATCAGGATGCTAAATGGGCTATTGCTTTATGGGGTGTCTCATTCTCAGGACTTCTATCAGTGGACATGGCCAGGGGAGATTAAACATGTACACAAACACACACACACACCCCCTCTATGTCTGTTTGTGGGAAACCACGCATTCAGTTTCAATCCAGCACCACAGTGTCCATTCTGCTTTGTCTCTGTGTTTGTAACATCTTCCTCCAGTGCTTAGACAATCACTCCTATGATTCATTATATATTTGCTCATTTGGCCAATCCCCCATGGCCTCCCATAGTCCTGGTACTTCCTCTCCTATAAAGATCCCTCTCCCCACCCCAATGGGGCTCTGACGCCCACTCCAGGCTGCAGCCATTGACGTCCAGGCAGACATCCCTCCTCGTCCACCCACACACCAATACCCTGTGTCAGCCTGCTCCTCCTACACAGGCACTGTCCTTGTCCCAGTTGGCTCTGATCAGAGGCTGGCAGCCCACCCTTCCACAGGACACCCCTGGCACCCCGGGCTCCCCTGTCCCAACTCCCCAGCACGGACACCTCCTTACTCCTCAGCTCCACCTCATGGCTTTAAGGATGAACTGTTCAAGAGAAAAGAAGACAAATGAAAGGAAAGAGGAAAAGAACAAGAAAGAGGAAGAATAGCTACTTTTTTTTTTTTTAACCAAAGAGGAAAGACTTCTGGAGCATATACACTTCTAACACAAATTTAGAAGGAGTATACAATTTTTCTTAATTTCTTTGGTTTCATATTTTTATCTTTTTTCTCTTAAGCTAAAAATCTTGATTTTTAACAACATCAAGATGATTATTTACTTTACCTTACCATATACTTAAGTTTCAGAATAACAAAACCTATACTATTACAAACAATATGACTGGTGGAAAAAAGTTTAAGACCTTTTAAACTTCTTTTTATCATTGAGGTATTTCCCACCAAGGGTGTATTACAGTCAAATTACTGGTTTTAGTGCATTTAAAATAATTATTCTCAGCGTGGTTAAGACTCCAACGCAGAATACAGTTACGTTTGATTGTTTCATTTTGCTTTTGCATTTTAGGGATAATTCGAAGTAGAAGAGAGAGTTGAGTGTGGTAAGAAATTGTGGCAGAAAGAACTCTGAAGAAGGCTAGCTCAGGATGGCTGTAGCACAGACAGGAGAGGTCCAGAAAGTTAGGGGAGGGTCATGGAGAGAGGCTGAAAAGTCACAAAAGGCACATCTCTTCTGGGATTCGAATGCATGTGGAGGCTGTCCTTCATGTACCTTTGGGGAACCCAGAGTTTTTGTGTTTGGCCAACTAGCCTACCTATATATACTTGGCGGCCTTCATCCAAACTTGGGTTCAAAAGGCTAAGTGCCTTTACCTTGAAACCGGTTCTAGGAAAGATGCTGAGAATTGGGGGTAAGTGTGTCTAAAGATTCCATTCAAGTTTAGCCTAGCTGAGTGACTGCTTCTACACATGTTCCATTCTGGGATCTGAATGGATTTGGAAGGCGTCCTTCACCTACTGTGTTGGGAACATAGAGTTTCTGTGTTTGGGAGACAAGCCTACCTATATATAAGGGAAGGCATTCGCCCAAACTCGGTTTTACAGGGCAAAATGTATTTACCTTGACACCGGCTTTAAGAAGCCTGCTGAGAAACAAGGGTATGTGTGTTTTGATACTCCCTTCCCCTTTAGCCTAGCTGTATGACCGTTTCTGCTCATGCTCCATTCTGGGATCCGAAGGTGTCTGGAAACTCTTTCATCGTCCTTTATGGGAACACAGAGTTTTTGTTCTGGTGAGACAATACTACCTATTTATACTTGGAGTCCTTTGCCCACACTCAGTTTTGCAAGGCAAACTGCCTTTACCTTGAAACTGGCTCTTGGAAACATGCTGAGAAATGGGGGGAAGAATTTCCAGATACTCCCTTCCACTTTAGCCTAGCTGAATGACTGCTTCTATGCATGTTCCATTCTGAGATCCAAATGTGTGTGGAAGCTGTCCCTTTGAAGAGGAACTTGCCAATATCCACCAACATATATTTGACACTTTACTACTGTGTAACATTTATCATTTACTGTAGACTTACCATGTAAGTCTGTATCTTAATAGATTTGTCCCTACCACCCTTCTCCTATGAATCTATCCCATAGTCACACTGGCATAAATATGAAAAGATATTTGTTCACTGAATGCAATAGAGCACTATTAGTAACAGTAGAAGATTAGGGATAACACAAATGTTCAACAAGTTTTTGGGAGACTCATGAGGACATGGGGCCATGTTGGGTCCTGATAAACCAAAGTCTGAGGAAGCCTGAAACCATGAGGAAACAGTATTTCTGAGGGAGAAACAGAAAGAGAGAGGGGAGGGAGAGGAATCAATCTGACTAGAAACTCTGTGAGGCCAGGCAGGCATCCTTCTCAGTTTTAGTCACAGCAGCATCTCAAACACTTAAAATGTGTTTGGTGGGGAGGGTAGAGCTCAGTGGTAGAGTGCGTGCTTAGCACATGGGAGGTCCTGCGTTCAACCCCTAGTCCCTCCATTAGAAAGAAATAAACCAAATTACCTTCCCCCTCAAAAAACAAACAAACAAAAAAAGTTATTTGGTAATTTTTTTTTAACTTTAAAAATAAATTAAAAAATAAAATAAAATGGTAGCTGGCACACAGTAGGTGATCCAGAAGTATTTGCTGATACACAAATGAGTTAGCAAGGTGGGGAAGAAAGAGTAGGGCTGACAGGGAGACACAGGAACAGAAAACAGTGCAGGATGCAAAAAGGAGACCAAGAGACAGAGCAGGCTCTGCTCCCCAGCCAGCCCACCACATTCTGTGTCTGCTTGATTCAAAGTCTCCTGGGATCCAAGGTCTAACTCGGGAGTTGAGATAAGATCAGCCTTTTGGTAAATTCTACCCTGTATCTTCGAATTATCAGAATCAAAATACATGGTCAAACATCTAGCTTTTTTTTCCCTGCTGAATAGATGAGAAATAATTCCTCTGTGTAATTTAAATGTGTATTTCTTCTGAGTAAAGTTGATCATTCTGTATATGTTTACATGTTTAACAGCCGTTTGTAATTTTTCCGTTTCTGTCCCCTTAATGACCTTTCTGACTTCTTGATTAGAGGGAGCTCTGTATTGCCTCTGGGAACAAGATAAGCCTGTCTTATTAACTTTATGATGTCAACTGGTTTTTATGGTATAAAAGTTAATAGCAGACAGACATGATAAAGTGAATGATAAGTAAAAGAACTTTTCAACAAATTCCATTCTAGAGTTCTGCTCCCCCACCCCCATCCCCCACATACACTCTCCCCAAATGAGCCCAGACCTCAGAAACAACAGGAGACCTAATTACAGTTTTAGCACAACATCTGGCCAGAAACCTCAATTAGTCTCATCTGGTCCCTCACCCCACTCCCGCTGCCAATCTGTCACCTTCTCTCCATCTTCATCCGAGCAATTGTAACAATATCCTAGCTAGTTCCTTTGCTCCCAGTCTGGTCCTGCTCAGACCCAATCTCCCAAGTCTCTCATCATGGGGAAGCCTTTCTGATGATGACTCAACATCTAGAAGCCATAAAGGAAACGATTAATAAACTCAACAGTATAAAATGAGACATTTCTGCATGGAAAATATACTTTATGCAAAGTCTAAATGTAAGTAGAAGCTGAGGTAAATATTTGCAACTTACATCACAGACAGAAAACTCATCTCCCTGGTACCAGAGGTCCTACAAATCAAGAAGTCGGGAAGGATGTGAACAAGAGACAGAAAATCAAAAACAAATGGCCTATGAAAGGATGATTAACTTGACTGTTAATAAGAAAAATATTCTCAGAGGGGGCAATTTGGCAAATTTATCCAAATTACAATGCACTTCCCTCTTTAGGTCAGTAATGCCTCCCCTGACAATTTCTCCTATGGACTTGTCTGTACACGTACAAAATAACTCTAAACAATGTTATTTATTTCAACACTCCAACAGATTGGAATCAATCCAGGTCCCTATCTAAAAGGAACTGATTAAATGAACTGTGGTACATCTATAAAATAGAATACTATGCCTATGTTTTCTTTAAAAAAGGAATGAAAAGGGGGAGGGTATAGCTCAGCTGTAGAGCACATGCTTAGCATGCACGAGGTCCTGGGTTCAAGCCCAAGTACCTCTATTTAAAAAAATAAATTAATAAATAAACCTAATTACCTCTCCCCTAAGAAATAAAAATAAAAATAAATAAAAATTAAAAAGGAAAGCAGAATCTCTTTACGCATGAATAAGAAAGATCTCCCAAAGATATTAGTGAAAAATCAAAGTGCAAGGCCTGCGTACACATACGTGGCACACACTGGCTGGTTGCTTTCTAAGACGTTTCCCGTTTTTTCCTGGGCACAGCTAAGCAACAGTTCTCAGCTTCCGTTGCAATAGGACTGCCTAGTGATTGGGTTCTGGCCGACCGAATGGAAGCAAAAGTGATTAAATGTCACCTCCAGGCCTGGCCCATAAAACTGTCCCAAATGCCATCCTCCGTGTGTGGGATCCAACAGAGGATTCCAAGGCCTTAGAGGGTGGTAGAGCTACTAATTAGAAGGGACAGAGTCCCTGAAAGCCTATATGATCTTCCAACCAATACCGGATTGTTGTGAGCAAGAAATAGATCTTCTTTGAGATTTAAGGACTAGTTATAGCAGGTAGCTATGCTACTAGAGTAGTTAATTTTAATGTGTCAATTTGGTGCCCAGTTATTTGATCAAATACTAGTCTAGATGTTGCTATGAAGGTATCTTTTTAGGGGTGATTAACATATAAATTGGTAGACTTTGAATAAAGTAGGTTATCTTCCATAATTCAGGTGGGCTTCATCTAATCAGTTGAAGGCCTTTAGAGCAAAGGCTGAGGTCCCCCAAAGGACAGTTGCTTCCGGACTGCAATGTAAAAATGCTACCTGAGTTTCCAGGCTTCTGATTCAAGACTGCGATTTCAACTCTTGCCTAAATTCCCAGCCTGCCAGAATACCCTGGAAGTTTCAGACTTGCCAGCTTACAATTATATGAGCCGATTCCTTGAAAAAAGAAATATATATATGTAAATATTTACATGTGTGTATGTGTGTACTCACTGAGATGATCAGTAATGGTGAGTCACACAAAAATGGCATTAGAGCAGATGGCAGGGGAAACCCAGTGGCTGGCTACATGAATAAGACTGAGCAAATAAGTAAATAATTTGACAATAATGAGAGTCACATTTCTCACTAAAAGAGAAAGTAAGTGTAAATATGAAAAAGAGGAATGCAAGAATAAATCCTGTAGTATGGATTGAAACTGGAAGTATGAGGGTGAACTCATGGTTAGATAGATAGATAGATAGATAGATAGATGATAGTTAGATAGATAGATAGATAGATAGATAGATAGATAGATAGATAGATAAACAGACAGACAGATAGGCAATAAATAGATTTAAACAAATGGAGATCCAAAGGGGTACGTGTGCATCTCCACTGAGGCAGCCCAGCCCGGCAGAAATGAGCACATTTGGCCGTGACACTGTGGTACTTAAATAACACTCCCTCCTAAAAGGCACCAGGAGTCCACGGAGAAATCGTCCCAGGGCTGGGGCAGGTAAAGTACAAGATGAGCCTAAAACTTGTTTCTACACACCTGAAACATTGTAAATCAACTATACTTTGATTTAAAAAAAAAACATTTCAAAACACACAGATGACTATATGAAAGCAAAAATCTTATGCCTTTATCTTCTCTCCTCTTCTTTGAGGAGCTCTCTTTGAGGTGCTCTTATAACTAACTTGAGAAACACAGAAAAAAATAAACATAAAAGAAACCCCTATGCTCTTCTTTTGAAAGTGAAAGAAGAATCACTTTCCTTCCCTCTAAACCACCTAAGTTCAGACATCCAACAGTCTCAGGACATAAAGAGAAGATCATTATGTTTGGAATGTTATACCTTAGAAAGCATTTTAACGCAAAGAGAAGCTACTTCACCCGCAAAAGGAAATGTAAGTTGTTCCATTCTGGGAGATTTTTAGGATGCAGAGGTTCTGAAGAAGGAACAGCACGGAGCTTCCCCACACAGGAAAAGACGGGAGGGGTAGTGACGACAGTTCTCAGAACAGAGATGAGGCCAGGCTGGGTGAGGCTGAGCAAACCCCTTTTCTTCTGAGGGTCTCAGTTTCCTCATCTGTTTAGTGTGCATAACAGCAAAGGGGTCTTAAGGATTAAACAGCACTGCATCTGGCACTTAGGAAGAGCTTAGTAAATTCCTGCTGTTCATTCCCCTGTGCTTTGTATGCTTTTGCAGTTGGAGAAGCAAATGCAGTCATTGGCAAACGAATTGTCTCCATTCCCAACTGACTTTAAATAGCCAGCTCTCCTCACTTATTTAGGATCTCTGCCACCAAAACGTCTGGGAGGGGTAAGAGAGAAAAGACATAGTCCTTACTCTCCCAGAACAGGTCATTGCTAAGGATTTACTTTGAGAAGTGCTAACACAGAGGTAATTACAGAGAACCACGCAACAGAGAGAGAAGGTGACTCAGCCTGAAGATGGCTTCCTCCAGACATTCCAGATAAGTCTTCAAGGATAAGCAGGACAAAGGAAGGGAGGAGACAGGGCTCATCCTCAGGAGAGAACCACGGCTGGGAGGTTATGGAGATTACAGGAGACGCGAGGTGCTCGCTAGGCTGAGCGTCAGCTCGGTGAGGAAGAGACACTTAACCCTCTCTGGCAATTGAAAATCAGGAAGTGCGAAGCGGTCCTGATGCTGGAGGCCCAGTCCCTAGCGTTGCCAGGGGCGAGGAAGAGCCCGGTGAGGCTGATGGCTGGGCGGCAGCAGCAGGGAGAGCTGCGCATGCGCCCTCAGGCCCAGAGGCGCCCTTGTGGGAGCTTAAATTCAGGTCTTGCCAGCACCGTCTTCGGGGTTTGTGTGTGGAGGGAATAGGCAGGCTGGGCAGGACCCCTTTCTCTCCCCCAACACCCCAGAGCTAGTCAGGGCCTCCCCTGTCCCAGATCCCTCCAGCAATGCCAAAGGTCGTCATCCCCTTCCTCTGGGAAGAGGAGGGGTTTCTCCCTCAAGCAACCATTTTCAACCTCTCCAGTCAGGTTGTCGTGGGTCCTCCCTAAGCCATGGTTGGGAATCTTCTCTGTTCTCCAGGTTTGGGGCCTGGTGGGCCTGAGGCAGGTCAGTCACGTATGGATGTGTGTATGGAGTGGGAGTGGGGGGTGAGGGTAGGCCTTCCTATCTGTGCCTACGACTAGGGAGATCCCAGTTTGGGGCAGCCTGAAGCTGATACTGTCTGCCAGGAGACCCTCTTTAGGAAGAGGAACATAACGTTACAAATGCAAAATTAAATACAGACCTTGGAAGGGGTCTGTGCAAGTGAGGTGACCTACAACTTAAGCATCACTGGTTTCATGGTAAGTCTCTGCAAAGACACGACTGTGTTTGGGGGTCTGGGGTGGGGGCCAGATGCAGAAAGAGTGTTGGTCTTGGAGTCAGGACTCTGGTTCTAGTCCCATCTCTACCCTGGATGATCAAATCAGGGCACACCTCTGTTCTGACTGAACTCTTACGTTCCTTTCCAACTTGCTTCATTCATTCATTCATTCACTCACTTATTCATGCATTCATTCATCATTTCATGAACAAGGTCATTTAAAAATCCAAGCCCCCATTCCCTTTTTTGGAAGCCCTAGCCCATTTCACACTAAATGCATTTAATTAAACATAAATATATAAATAAATATATATTTGTATTTGCTGTAAAATTTGGAAGTTATTTTTAAACTTCCCTTTTGGAAACTTCATTTATTCAACAAATATTTATTGCATGCCTCTTAGACAGGCATTGTTCTGGGTATTGGGGTGCAGAGTTAACAAAAACCCCTGCCCTTGTAGAGCCTGTGGGATGGAGCCCAACATACAGATTCAAAAAATAGATAGTATGGCAGGTGGTGGTAAGTGCTGTGGAGAAAAATTAAGCAAGAGATTGAAAAAAATAAAGCAAAAGGTAAAGTGAAAAATAAAGCAAGGATGGGGATAGGGCTGGTTTATTGCCCATAAAGTCCCTGAGGTTGGGGGTTAGTTCTGGCCTTGGGCAATGATTGATGAAAGGCAGTTGGGATTATTGGTGGCCTCCAGTGAGATAAGTCAGCAAGCCTCGGGGTCTTGCCAGGAACACTCAGGACTCTGGAGCTCAACCTTAACTCAGGGATGATTCAGATGTTGTTTGGCTTTGATTAACTCAAATAGTTTACAGATGAGTGCAATTTCCCAGCAATCAATGTGCATTGGTAATTTAGGAGCTTGAAATGAAGTGAAATGTTTATATGAACTGTAAGCATAAGGATGGCAGACTACTGTTCCATCTGTAGACGTTAGTTAGACATGTATTCATGTACTGGTTTCTATTTCAGTTTGGAAGCCCATCTACGCTTTTAAAAGGCTCACACATTTTTGTCTCCCCTGGAAAAGCTCGCCGGGGTTGTGCCAAATGGGTGTCATGCCCGGGCAGTGAACTCCGCCCCCCACCCCATCCCCATTGTGTGTAGGTGCTCTGTGGACGTGACACTGAATAAAGACCCAGGCAGGTCCTGTGTGCAGTGCACTCACTCCTGTTCAAGTCTATCCTGGGCCTCTGCATCTCTAGAAGAGAGATCGTATTCACCCCACAGAGTGGTTTGAGGCTTCAACAAGATCACTCCTGGCCCTCACATAGACCTCCCAACTCTTGATGCCTTTATTCGTATTAGCCACAGAGCTCTCCTGGGAAAACGATCCACCAGCTCCCCTGCTACATCCCGGGACTCTCCAACCAGCCTCAGCCCCATTCCTGAAAGGCAGACTCCCAGAGCTGCTGTCATGGAGCCCCGGCCATTCAGGTTTACCATTGTGAATTTTCATTCACTCTTAAAGTGTTTCTCTCCTCCTGAGCCACAGTGGCTCTCCCCTGTTCTAGGGGGGCACCTCTCACTGCCATCACTCTCTGTGGCCACGTAGGGACTCTGCCATGTTCCCTGTTGGAGCTTCCAGACCATGAACCCATCCCTGATCCCCGCTCCTCCTTTGAAGTTCACACCATCTGGCTCTGGTACTTTTCTCTTCAACTCCAGTGACTCTGGCTCCTAAAGTGGATCTAGTGCCCTGACCATCCGTGATGCTCAGCTGCCTGGGGACACCCCACCTGAGCCTGCTTCCGCCCTCCTGCCATCACTCTGGTCTCTGTTTCCAGCAGCACACACCACCACCTTCCCTCGGCCATGTCATCACCCTACTCTCTGCATCCATCTGCCCAGCCTCACTCTGAGTGGCTTCCTTTTCCCACCATAACCATCACCACTCACCTCTGCTCAGACTCACAGTCACATAACCTGTCCCATTTCCCCTGTCCACACCCCCTTTCAGGCCATCTGATTTCCTTCCCCTGGGGCATGGAGCCCCTCAGCTCCTTTGATGCTGCCCTCGCCAATGGTCTCAACTCATCTCAGGTTAGCCCTCAGCCCTGAACCATCCTGTCTTCTTTCTCCTCTCCTGTTCCTCTGCTGGGAGTTGGCTGGTGGAGAAAATTATCATGCCATGCTAAGTGGACCGACTACAAAACCAGTCTAACTCTGCCACTTCCCTTTGGCAGTCTGATTCCTTTCATGCAATTCCTTTTCATTGCTCCAGGGACGATCTCAACCTCGCCCTTTCACCCTCAAATTCTTTGTACTACTCCTGCTGCCAATTTCTTAAAATTCCTTCACCTACCACTTTCTGGAAGCCAGTCATTAAGAGCTTTGCCCTCTTCCTTTCTCCGCAGTAAAAATGCCTTCCTTGTTTCAGGGGGCTAATTGCCTCTTATTGTCTATAAGCCTAAACTTCCTGGTCCAGATCAGGGACACTGAGGTATTGAAAACTTGTGAAGGGAGGTCGCTCAAGTGTTGTGTGAAAACTCTGAGAAATCATGGACAGCAACAGATCAGAAAACAGTTCTGATTTTTCAAAGGTCAAAGGAGATTTCCCCCCACTGTAGACTTGGTGAGCTTGCTCTCAATCTCAGACAAAAATCCTAGAAACCAAAAGGCTGCTTTACGTTATTTAGAAAACAGTAGAGCAATTTATTAGGACCCAATACAGGTTCTCTAAGCCTCATCTTGACAAGGTTGCTGGACTGGTAGATCAGGAAAATGGCATAAATAGAGTTTATCTGGATTTTAAGCAAGGGTTTTTTTTTAAATTATTAAAATATAGGTTGATTTACAATGCTGTGTAAGTTTCAAGTGTACAGTAGGTGATTCATTATACATATATATCCTTCTTCAGATTCTTTCCCATTATAGGTTATTACAGGACACTGAACATAGTTCCCTGTGCTACACAGTAGGTCCTTGTTGTTTACATATTTATATGTACAGTAGCAAGTTGTTTTTTGATAATCATGTGAGCCAGTAGGGAGATACAGTCTGAATTAAAATAAAATTAGGAGGATTAGTTACTGGGTGTGCCCAAAGAGTGCTAAATAACCAATCTCAGTCAGGAAGGATGTTCCTAGAAGATTGTTGGAGGTACCACCCTGAGACTTACCCATTCACCATTTTCCCAGTTTTTTTTGATGATCATATAGAAGGAATGCTTACAAATGTGTAGATAAAATTTATAAAGGAAGTTATGTTAGAGGAAATAATTAACGACATCTAATAAGATATCTTTAAATGGAAAATTAAATAAACACATAATATTGAGTGAAAGAAGCAAGTCTGGAATAAAGTTACAATATTTCATTTATACCAAGTTCAAAATAGGCAGAACCTAACTGGGTATTGTTTTGGGAAAGGCAGGTAGGGGATAAAAGCCATGAAGAAAAGTTAAGGGAATGATTATCACAGAAGCCAGGAGAGCTGGGAGGGAAGGAAGGCGTATGATTAGGGACAGGCACTAAGGGTCTGGACGGGGAGGCAGGGAGGTACTGTTCTAATTTCTCAGCTTGGGCGATGGAACACAGTATTCATATTATTATCCTTGAAAATGAATGTATCTTTCCATGCATTCTTTTGGGTGTTTGTTACATTTTACAGTTAAAAAAATTGAAGAATAAATCTAAAGTCCTCTGGTCCATAAAACTCCCCCAAATTTCCAATGGTCTTTTTTTTTCCCCCCATACTAGTTAAAAGAGCTTTTGTTCCTAGAATTGCAGTGACAGCTAAATCCTTATTGCCTCTTTGTTTCTCAGCCTGCCTCCCCTCATGGCTTAAAACCTCTCTATACCTCTGCCTTTCCCCTAGGAGGTAGGGGGACTTGACCCAGGTGATGAGAGGAGCCACTGCCTGTCCTCAGATGCCTGCTTTTCCTGCTACTGGGAGTTCAGGAGCCATTGCAGGTGGCAGTTGACAGCTGTCTTCAAACCTTTCAAGGCTGTTCCATGGAACTTGCCCAGTGTACCCTCAGAAGACAAAATGACGGGTAGAAGTCACTGTGAGGCTGACTCTAGCTCAATCCAGTAACTTTCTGATAGCCAGATGGCTTTAGAAAGTAATGAGTCCCCGTCTGGGTGCAGTCACACTGAGACTGGAGGAGTTCTGTGTCAGGTGGTTGGAAAGGGCACAGAAGAGTCTGACTGGTCTAAATGACCTTTCCGGTCCCTTCCAACCTCCATGGGCTCCTATTCTATGAAATTCCATGATTTTGTGAAATCCATGCACTACGCCTGTGAACGAAAGCTAGAGGCTGATTCTGAAACAGAAGAGATTTGTTTTAAGATATAAACTATTATGTTTTGACAACCATTTTCTTTTTAAATCAATAGCTGGCATTGGTTTAGAAGGTTCAGCCACCTTCCAACGTGCATTTCGAAGATTTCAGTTGCAAAGAGCTTTGAGACCCCACCGCCATCAACAGAAGCATCACTTTTCCAGATGTGCTTCAAGATTCTTGGTGCTGGAGGGGTCCCTGAGGTCCTGTGTTCAACCTCCACCCAACTGCAAGAACACAACACGGACCCACAGGGCAGCCGGAACTACAGACCCGGGCTATTCTCTCCTGCCACCTGCTGGCCCTTCCCTTCATCTCCTGTTTCTTCAGGACATTAGAGGTGTCCACTGAGAATAAAACACTTCCAGGAGGCCCCTGCCACCCAGAATTCCTAGGGGGAGGGACCCTTTCTATAAGGGGAAAAGCTTGGATGACCTCAGTGGTTCTTACTAAATCCAGGAAAACATAAATTCATGGACAATGAGGACTGGAAGAGACCTTAAGACTCTTCTAACCGAGTCCTCAAACTGATAGCCCTCGGGCAACAGACAGCCCACAGACAGGCCTGTTCTGATCCAGCAGTGTTGAATAATTTTGAGCTACCATGTGCAAATTTGGAAACTTGACTTGGAAATCAAATGGGTACTGTAACTTGCTACTGGATATTCATGAAGTCTCCAAGCTGCGAGCAGTAAGTAGTTGAGTACATCACATTCTAGTGCAAGACACACCAGTCACCAGATTACAGTAGTGCTTATCACAAAGGGCCCCTCCCCACAGCCCCTGTTGAGGAGGGCCAAGTGGTAACTCTCCTTAAACCCACCTTTCTAGCCTCTGCTCCTCCTCTAGGGGAGCCAGCTGCTGGGGATGAGGGGGGAGGTGCAGGGTGGGGGGGGGCATGGGGGAGAGTTGGAAGAGGCAGAGTGAAGAATCAGACCCGAATCAGAAGGTGGGTTGAAGTTAGGGAATCCTACCTGTGATTCCAGTTTGGATTTAAATGAGACAGAAATTTTTAATACGTAAAAGGAAACCGTAATTTTAAAATGAACTGTTCCTATCTTGGGAAGTGATTGGAAAGTCACGGAATCTGATCTAGTCATCTAAGATGTCATCAAAGGGAAGGGAAATCAGACCATCACTGAAGAAGGTGGAAGAAAAAAAGCAGTTTCTTTCTTCCTGTCTTATCAAGTGAGCCTCTCCAATGAATCAGTGTTTCACTGGCTTCTCTTAGAGAACTTGATTTCCCCTTGGCAGTTCTTAGCTGGAGCCAAGAACTACTCACACATAGTGTGCACTCACCTGCCCACCTTGCCTCACTGGTCCTCATTTCCATCACTGCCTCATGCCTGATAACACTGGAATTTATAGTCCTTTTTCCAGTGGGCAAAAGGAGGCCCGGGCGGGCAAGTGATGTCGTAAGTCACATAGAAAAGTAGCTAAGTTACATCCTGAAAACCACTCTCCTAAAGGTAAAATCTAGGGTGGAAGTGGTGTGAGGCTCCCTCTCCTTCATTATACTGGGCATAGCCTCACTCACTGCATCTTTTCTCTCACCCTTTGACACGGGAAGAAGAGGGCATTGATAGCTAGGGTAGCAAGCTGGGGTGGGGGGAGAATCAGAGGGGAGTCAGGGCACTGACATCCTGAGTTGCCTGAGGTCAGTCCTGTTCCCACTCTCTGCCCCCCTAACCCCAGCACAAACTGAGATGAAAGAGGCTTTCTTCCTTTCCTTTGTTCGGTCTCCCCTTGAGCCCAGATCGATTTTAACTGGAACGCAGTTTATTGAAAGAACTCGTCCCATAACTGAGTGTCCAGGCAGAGGTCACTTTGTGTGTGGGGGACACCAAGACACTGCTAATCCTCGTGTTCCTCTCCACTTCTGAACTCCTGACCTTCCCATAAGCCCCAGCCAGGCGTGACCCTGGGAAGTGGCTGGGCATTTGCTCTTGGATTAAACGCCCCAGGAGGCAAAGGCACAGAGAAGCCCCGCTCCCCTCCCTCCTTCGCTGAGCCGCTGGGACAGCCAGAACAAGAAGCAGGCAGAACCCCTGAGCTCAGCTGAGTCCAAGTCTGGACATTCTGCCTTTAATAAAAGCTGGTTAATACCAGCTGCCTCCAAGAAGGGGAACCGGGAACATTTACCCCTCTATACCCTTTGTTTTTCTTTTAAGTAGACTTTATGTTTAGAGCAGTTTTAGGTTCACTGCCAAACTGAGCAGAAGGTACAGAGAGTTCCCATGCACACACTACCCCCACGCATGCACACAGCCGCCCCCGCTGTCACCATCCCCCATCAGAGGGTACAGGTAATGAGCCCACACTGACATGTCATTGTAGCCCGGAGTCCACAGTTTACAGCTGGGTTCATTCACACTAGGGTTCACTAGGTGTTGGGCAGTCTGTGGATTTGGACAAACGTATAATGACGTGTATCCACCATTACAGTATCAGTCAGAGTCATTTCACTGCCCTAAAAATCTATACCCTTTATACTTTTAAAATTCTGAACCATGTGTACCTATTAAACATATAAATGAAAACATTCTTCCCAACACGGAATCCCAGGAGATCCAGCGGAGTTCACAGCTGCTGGGAGGGAGGACTCGGCTTGCTGAAGTGAGGGAAGATGTGTGTTTCCTTTACCCTCTTTAATCCGATATATGAGCGGGTGTCTGGGCAGACGTGAGGGAGAAAGAAGTCCAGGTAATCGATGTATTGTCCTGTCCACCAAGGTTTTAACGACAACAAAGCCCTAAACCATGACTGATCTTAAACGTGGTGGCGTAAGGCTTTCCCCTGACAGCAGGAGAGGGACCACGCAGGGCCTGGCCAGGGGGTGGAGGCAGGCAGACGGACTGCTCTCTCCCATCTTGTTGTTGAAAGAGGAAACATTTTCCGACCATGGGCACCAGCAAAGCTTTGTGACTAAATTTAAGCCTTGTCTCTTTCATTCTTTTCCAAAGACTCTTCTTAGAGCAATTCTAGTTTTGAAATAAGTTATGTAAGTCCAAGCGGGTGCCGAGTACATTAACCAAAAAACAAAAATTTCAGAGTTTTGAAGGGATGTAATATAATGATCGAGGGGCTTCACAGCTGAAGATTGTTCTGGCAAGGCTGAGCTGGATTAAAGGCCACTGCCTCTAATCACATTTTCTCTTTACCTTTTTCAGTCTGTAATTTTAACCTGTTGACCCCGAATTTGACTTAAGTGCTAAAAAGGTTCAAGGCTAACAGACTAGCCCTCAGCACCTGAAAGGCCACATTCTCATAAGCATATCCCAGAAATCATAAGCAAATCTTGACCTTCTCTCTACAAGGCAAACTGCTGAGGCAGAAACCAAAATACCAGCAGGAACGCAGGCGGCTCAGGCCTCATCTGGGCAGGAAGTAAAACGTCAGGTCATTAGTCTTGTATTTTTAATGCAGTGGTTACAGGATGGGATTGGTGTGGGAATTAAAAAACCATTCTGACTTTGGAGAATTTCTTCTTTCCTTTAGTATGAAACACTGACACCCACTCACCAGGGTTGGGAACTAGCAAAAGCTACATAGGGTGTCTAGGGTGAGCATTCATTTCCCCTGGCCTCCATTCTTCGGCTGTCAACAAAGGCGGGAAATGCCAAGTCAGTGCCACTGGCTCATGCCAACGCAGAGATCTGTTTCTTATTTCATTTGGCAGAGGACAGAACTGCAGTCACAACCACTAAGGTGGAGAGCTTGGAGCTCCTCCAATAACTGATACCATGAAGTCAGCAAGATGAAAACGAAGCCATTGATGTGGGACAGAAAAACAGAGGTGGGTATGTTTTAATAAGCCACGGTTAGTACATGAATTCAGGTAGGTTTTTGTATATTCAGTGTACTCCTGAATTCAGCAAGTATATACAGGGCTCTATATATTTTTCTATATGAAAATTCTGGTTTCAACCTACGTTCTCTAGATAGGTTAATTTATCCAAAAATTTAACCCCCAGAATTCTAGTAGCTAAGGCAGTTAAAACCAAAAGGGCGAGGGTTATTGCCCTGGCTAGTGAGAAACAGAACCCAATGTCCTCTAATAAACATTTAGGAAGTCAAATATGCTTATTATAGCTAGGAGAGAAGCCTGAATGTTTGTGTGGCTCCTTCTACGCCAACACTTCCTGCAAACACACTGGCTGACATTTAGAGTGCTACCACAGAAGGGGCGACTCCAACCAGAATGCTGGTCCAGAGCTGCGACTACATCAGTGGTACCCTTCAGCCAGTCTGCACCTCATCCCAGCCAGGATCTCAGGCAGACCCCTAGGAATTCTGGGGGGCGGGGAATTGAACTGTAGACAAAATCCCAGGGCTCAAATAGCCTTCGGGCCCCAAGTTCTTCCATCCTCTTCCTGGAATTCTTGGGCAATCTTCCCTTTGCTCTAATTTCTCTTTTCTCCCCGGTAAGGAGCAAAACTGGTTGAAGGGCGTCATCTCGGGCGGCCGAGAACCTCCTCCTTCCAATACACGTCCTGTCAGGGGGACTGAGTTGTGGAGGAGAAACGCACAAGGGAAACCCCACACACACACTTGATTCTTCTCAGACGATGAGTGTTAATTCTATTTCACATCTCACTCACCCAGAACACGAGGAGCATGTGGGCGGCATCGCCCATCTCATCTGTGAAATGATTTAATGCGCATGAGTCTCTTGCCCGTGCTGGGCCCACGTGGGCCCGGTGGAGAGGAGCGCTCACCAAGCCCACCTTGAACGTGAGCCTGCTCGGGCTCCAGCCGCGCTGTCCTCATTGCCATTCCTGGCTGCCACATACTTGTGGGAGTTAGATGGGTCGAGATTGACATTTAGCTTGGAATTAAAGTTTCTAATTTTACACTTCTGAGTACAGCTGGATTGTCTCAGTCTGCTTTAAAATCCAAAGGTTGCCCACTCACTGTGCTATGACCATTTTGAGTATGGGATTTATTATTCACAACGCTGTATTTCAAATCAAACAAAGAAAAGCAGGCTTCAATACCACAGCCCAGGAAAGACTGGGAAAGTGTTCCATTTCTCCATCCTGCTCAGTTTTTCCCATAGCCTGTTCCAGCCCGGAAGACAAGAGCTTCCCCTCTTGAAGGATTTGTGGGAGGAAGATAGATGCAAATGTGGGAGGAAGAGCTCTGGTCTTAAAGTGGAGGCGAGACCTGAACGCTCCCTCTCTAATCTTGCCATATGTATGGCTCACACCTTCCTTCCCAAGTGGGGGAAACCACTGGCACTGAACAGGTTAAAAGGTTCACCAAAATCTGTGCTTCAGAAAATGTTAAAAACAGCACAATGAACAAAAGATACTGAAAGGGCTCAGCTACAGCAGTATTGCCTACTTTGCTAAGGTCAAAGCCTTCCATATTTTGGTAAACTTCCCAAAGTCTGTTCCAGCACAAGCACTGTGACAAACTTCCCGTGCCCACAGATCATGACCCTAGATCAATAGAGGTGAATAAGAAATGAATTCTAATGCTGCAGGGGTACTACAGAGCACAATTTGGGAAGAAAATGAAATGATAATGTGAACCTCACCTGCCTGCAGATCTGGGCGGGGAAATTGGAGGCAGAGTGGGGAAGAGAAACCCTCAGGATGCATGAAGATCTGATCAAGGGCACAGCTCATAAAAATGCCGGCAATTTGGAATTTTCCTATAGAAAGTTTAGGAAACACTCCAACAGCAGGAAATGAGATGACTTCAGTGCCAACAGTTTGACCTGTCGGTATTGAACCAGTGTCCTCAAAAGAAAAGGAGACTGCTTCCTCTGGGACCACGGGAGCTGGGGGAAAACCTCCCCAATGCAGGCAGAGGTAGGGGGAGATCAACACAGAGCAGATGGAAAGGTTCGAGAGCCAGGAATTCCGAAGAGAAGCCCTGACATCTCAGACCAGTGTAAGCTGAGAGTTATGAAATCTTTACAATGTGGCCCCCAGGATCGCACACTTCAGTAAAAATAGATGTATTCTTCAAAGGCTCTACCTGTATATGATGTAACCTCCAGAAGCTGAGGTGACACAAACAATGCTAGAGGCAAAATCTCCCCATCTGAGATGTTTGCAGCAGAGCAGTGGAGAAGGGCCTACAGTCACCAGGCAGGAGGACCATCTTACTGAAGGAGCACAGCTGCTAATTTACAGAAGAGTGTGTCTGAGAAAGGTCATCCACTCTGACCCCGTGTGCATCTGGAGGTGGGGGGACACATTTATCAGTCAGGGAGGAAGCTTACCCTCTGGAACCTGCCTAGGACAATGAGGTTTCCCAGCCTGAGCACCCTCAAAACCAGCTCGGGGATGGAGAAAACAAACAAATTCTAAGGATTCATAAATCATTGTCCTCCCAGATAAAAAATCATTCTTTATTATTCCATTCTCAAACCACAAAACTCCAGGCTGAATATCATTAGACATATACACAGGAAATCACTAATTTCTGGAGTGGTCTCCCATAACCCCTCTCAAAATTTGGCCGAGTTATGTCTCAGGAAATTTTCCAGTTCAACCCCATACACCAACTTGGGATAAGCAGAGACACTGAAGTCTTGTGGTTGTACCCACCGTTCCAAAGTGCTACAGGAAGAGTATCTACTGGAGGAGGTCACTTCTGCTGGGTTAGAATACAGTTAAGAACGCTCCGTGCAGAGCTCTGGGTGTGGTTAAAATGTGAACCCGTGAGCCTCCTCCCGACCTGCAGGCTTTGTTCTTTCCCTGCCATTGTTTTGTTTTGTCTCTTTCCACAGGGTTTGGCTTACAGGCTATAATAAAAATATATCTTCTATTCAGAATCACACTGGAGAGCAGGTGGTTCAGATGAGTAGGACTGTTACATATTAAGTTACTGAGGCTACAGTGGAGAAATCTGAACTCTGGGGTTACAACTCAAAATAAATATTATTTCAAGGTAAATAAACCAATTACTGGGCTGGCTAGTGAAATGCTTAATTCTTTCTAAAATCTTAATTGCAAAGGAGACTTGTGCTTTATGATATATCCCAAGACAAAAATCTGGTAACCTCTGTCTTCAAAATGATTCAGAGTGTCCCTTTGTTTCTCCCCTCAGTGCTGAGAGATGACTCCAGAGCCCGGAAGTTGTTATACACACGGCATGGGTTACTCGGTGCTCAGGTAAAAAATGCCATGAGGCCCAACCTTGACTAACACTGCTGTTCTTTTCAGTATGATGGTACCTAGGCGGAGGCCCTCAATGGAAAAGGAAAGATGTAGACTGTGGAAGCGAGGACAAGCTGAGGGCAACTACACAAACAGACTCAGATGGCCCAATGGAACATGACTATTGAAGCCAGCAGCCTTGAAAATATCACTATTACCTTCAAAACCCACACGTTTTTATTCTTCTAATCAGGAAACTGGAGGTGAGGGGAACATTCGCTTATAATGTTCACCAATACATTCATCTTAACAGAAAAGAAGCTATTTTAAGAATATGAAAAGCTTTTCAAGACATATGTTTTCAGGGACAGATCACAGGAACAGAAATACTTTTCAGAGTCGGTTTGTTCTAAAGTCTATTCCAAGAATAAGGGCAGCCAACTTTCACAAGGTACCAAGATATGTTCTGGCAAAAAGATTTTCACCTTCCCAAAATTATATGCTGTCTTCAAGTCCAACTATATTATATGTGTGTGTATATACATATATTTACCTGATCCTTTTCTGATGGCGAAAAAGGGAACAATTTTTTTAAAATTCCAAAGTTGATAACATTTGTAGAATATTGTGAAGGTAGAATTTTGGTTGGATTTTTTTTTATAATTCAGAACATAGATGAAATCACAACTTCTGCAACTGTCCCTAAATCTTTAAAAGGTCCTTTTCTCCATTCACATGAATTCATCTGAATCATTGCCATCCTGCAGGAAACAAAAAAGTGAAACCGTAAGAGCCTTCAAAATAACTCAATTCAAAAAATTCACAGTTAGTCTTAAGTAACAAGAGTCTCCTTATGCCTAAGTGCAGAACTCAGAGTAAGAAGTAAATTAATTAAAGTCACTCATTTCTTGTCTATCTTAAATTGTTAGTTGTTTAGAATAGCTAGATTCGCAGCTAGCGCTATTGTCTAGAGTGTCGTTACACGGCCTGGATTACGCAGCAGTATGTGACCAGTGATTCCCAAATTATGAAGTAAGGCCCAGTGGCCTAGCAGTGGATATAACAAGTGCGACTAAAAGGAAACGTGATCGCTCCTTCAACAGATACATCATAATATGAAACCAAACAAACACTGCCTCAGCATTTTAATGCCAACAAAGCTGCAAATATGCAAAAATATTTTTGACCTAAATTCCATTATTTTCAGCCTCACGGTTGTCACGTATCTGTCAATTCACAAGATGGTTTCTCTCTCTCTCTCTTTTTTTTAATAAAAAAAGGCATCAGGAGGCCACAGGCTAGTTGCCGAGTTAGCCGGCTTGCCAAGTTTTTGATTAAAAACCTTACATGATGGTGGTACATAGTGTAAAGGGACTGATTTTATTGTGCGGCTTATAAACAAGCCCTGAGGACCAAGTACAAAAGTAGAGCCCCAAATTCCTTTCTGAGCTATGCACACCCTAAGAAAACTGCTCTGGACACCCAGTCACTAACAGTGTAAGTTCTGGTACATTCACTTGAAAATGTCGTACCTTGAACGTGACACTGTTTCAGCTTCTCTCTCCCATCGCTCTGCACCTGCCTTGCTAGGGAAAGGGCGAGGACTGAGGCTCACAGGTATCGTACATGCTCTTCTCCTTAACAGCGCGTATTAAAGATGGGTTGGCAAATAGGAGACACAGGTAGAAAACCATGGCTTCTGTGAGCTCTGGTTTTCTCCCCAGTTTCATTCTGCAGGCTCTGCTGCACTTCTCCCCAGTTAGCACAACGAACTGAGGCCACAGTAAAGATGCCTTCGATGACTGTACAAAAAGCAGACTCATGTCTGTATTCTACCCAAGCACCAGAGCTCTGACTGCCCTAGAATTCTGAACTGAAATAATAGCATGAGAGACGTGAAAAGAGTCATCCTGTATCTCTGAAGGTCGGCTTTAGATGCCAAACACTGAGGATGTCTGTGTCCCCAAAACTCAGTAAGATTACGTGAGTTGGTGACAATCAAAGTGTGTTATTCCCTATAAAGCTCTGAGTTAGGCCTGCAGAGTTCCCACGTGTCCAGGGACCTGTGATTTGGGATTACAGGAACTTTTAAGTATATAACTGAGATCTAAGACTTGATTTGGATAATTTTTGTATTTTAGATTCCCTTTAAGAGTCAATACATTTTTCAGTGCAGCAAAAGGGGTTTCTTGTCATTCACTTATAAAATGATAAGCAAGTCAAATGTCAAAAGTAATTGTTATGGTTCCTGATACCAACTTGAGAAAGATTAGAAAGAAATGGTAGACTGAAGAGAATTATTCCAAATAGGAGAGCAAGCAAAAACTCAAAATTAAAGCCAACCTCAGAGTGGAAGATTAATATTTTTCCTGATGAACTTGTCTAAGAGAAATTAAAAAGCAAACCGTATCTTACATAAACACCAGCCTTTGAAAACCAACTGATTACGCTGCCAAATTGGATCCAAAAAGGTCTGCGTCCCCTTTACAGAAGATGGTTACAAGGAGGGTGAGCCCACTCTTTTGAAGTATGGGGAAAACTCTACAGCCATCCGACCCTGATGGCGCCCGATCTCATCTGAAGTATGGGGGAAAGCTGTATGAGTCCTTCCACTGAGAGAGAGAGAGAATGCAACACCCAGTACAAAGCTTCCTCAGAAACTTGAACCTGATTGTAACCCGGGGCTCAGGAACAGGGGGAGCAGCAACGAGGGAGAGGAAAGGCAGAGGGTTAATAATCCTTTGGTCTACAAATCTGATTTCCTAATCCTGGAACTTCTAACATCTGTCACTCATCAGGTGGTGTTTGTATACATACGTACATTCATATATATATGCACGTATGTGTGTTTATTTATTAATTCCAGGACAACATCCACACTCTGAAAACCCATAATGAAAATGCCTATGGTCATAACATGGTATCGGAGCCAGATTTCTGCTGGAAAGTAGCCTCTGAATAATAGAAAACTTCAACAGCAACAACAAACGCAGCAAAGACATTAGATCTGGTTACATTAAAGATTTCTGCTTAACCGTTAAACTGTTTTCTAAGAATACAGTTTCCAGAAGGGATTAAATACAGCTCATTTTTAATACTAATACTTTGTGGATAAATAGCAACTAAGGACAATATGGATGAGAAATAATAATGACCGTTTATATTCATAAAATGCCTAAGTCAGGGAAGAATTTTCACACACATGACTTTGTTTAAATTCTACGGCAGCCCCAAGAGGTAGTGTGTTTGCCTTTTACCGCTGATGAATACTCCCATGGAGAGCTTAAACAACGTTATTAGGCTTATCCAATTAGTACGTGACAGTTTAAGTCTCTAAACTTCAAATTCAAGGCTCTATTTAATTACATAATGTTCCTCTGGAATTTTTCAGGAACAAATTATAAAGATACATCTCTGACTCATAAAGGAGCCTCATAAATTTAGTTTTTCAAAGAGACAGCAATAAGGACATTGTTCTCATTCATTTTTAGAGGAACATATGTGTCCCTTGTTTTATGCGAACAGGGTGTAAAATGCTATTAACGATTCCAGTTCATGCACTGAATATGGGGTTTGACTAGGTGACCTTTAAGGGACCTTAAATTCTGTTATTTCCAAGCCATCTAAAGCAGCGCTATTTAATAGTATTTTTTGCCATGATGGAAATGTTCTATTTCTGCACTGCCCAGTATCTGACCCACTAGCCACATGTGGTGAGTGTGACTGAGAAACTGAATCTTGAAATTAAATACAATTAAATGTAATTTAAATAGCCACATGCAATTAGTGCCCAGTGCACTGGACAACACAGATCTAAAGCATAATAAACTATACCATGAACATTCAATATAACAAATATATCCACACAGTTTCAATTTTCTGCAAAGACTGCTTAATAATAGCTAAATTGTGCTGTCTCCAGACACTTCAAAATAAATTCTGAGAAAGACAGCACTCGTGCACAATCAGTCCCTGCCATAGTTCCAGTGAAACAGTGAAATGCTGACGCGGAGACCCCTCTGCACTGTGATGTGGGTCCCCATCTCCCTTTATCTTAGGTCCTGAGGAACAAGAAGGCGACCAATGTGTTGCTTAGACCACAGATGAAACCTTTCGTTTTATTTAACTGAAGCTGATAAATTTGTCCTCATTCAACTGCAATATAGAATCTGCAGTCACATGAATACAGAACATCAATAAACCAAGGCACTTTGCATGCCTGCACCTGGAAAGGAGGGAAGGAGGGATGGGAAGTCCTATAAACACTAACAGCCCGCGCCGCACAGCAGACAAGGTGCGACAATCTCTTTCCACAAGGTGACATACTTAGACACAAAAATATGAGAAAGTCCACAGGGAAGTGGTGGTGGTCTAGGGGACAATGTCTAAAAGAACCCACGTGAGCCACCACACCACGCTGAGCCACCTGCAACACATGACCCAATGCTGGCCAGAAACGCAATGATTAAAAACTCTTCAGTGGATTATTTCAAGGCACAGCATGAGAGTGAGGAACTTGAACGTACCTGATTTGAAGACATGTTCTCAACTTTCATTAGTGACGAATAGCTCCTAGAAGAAAAGGCACATGTAAAGGGAGGTTATCAAGCTGGTGAGTCGCCCACGAACATTTACCAGGTATCCAGCACTGCTGAGGGTCTTCCAGAGAAACTATAATCCCAGCTGCACTCAAGGAGACTGCAATGTGGCGGTAAATGAGATGTGCACCACACTCAACAGTTTACAAATGTGCTGGCTCATACTCATTTCATGTCACCTCCACAGTAACTCTGAGGTAGGAGGCATTATTCAGATGAGGAATTATCCAAAGCCAAGGGCAGTCATGATTCAGAGCTGAATTACACGGCCCAGACTGCAGATGCTACAGGAACTCAACAGAGGGAACGAACGCATCAGTGTGGGAAGGGCTGCTGGGACAGTCCTCTCAGACGAGGTGGAACTGAAACCAAGCCGGGCAAGTGGGGAGGATGAGCAAGGAGGGAGGATGAGCAAGGAGGGCTCCGAGAACGGTATGAGCAAAGGCAAAGACATGGTCTCTGAAATGACACTTCCCACCAACTCAACTCAAGTCTGAAAGCAAAGTGGTGGGAAACTGGGCCAGATGTGTGGGGCTCAGTTATGTCGTCCTAATTGTGTGAGTTGGGGCAATGCGGTCACCAAGAAGCCACAATACCCGATGGAGCAGAGACACAGAGACTCAACAGGTACTTATTAAACATCCATCTTGTATAAGACCCTGTGCCAAGCCTGGGGAGAGGACGGGATGGGAAGGAATCAGAAAAGGGGAACAAGACAAAGCCTGACTCCCAGAGAGCTCACAGGGAAGGAAAGAAAACCTACTCAGCAGTGGCTACACAGAAGGTTCTATTAAAAATACATAGACACACAGGAAAGTGAGACCATATAATACCAGCATTTAAAAAAGAGTAATCCGTAGCAGACAGAAGAGAGGGAGAACAGCGATTATGGCAAGGAGGAGAGTTACTGACAACAGCACTTACATTTACCAAGCATGCTTTACCCGTCAGGAGCTGTATCAGGTGCTTCCTAAGTTACTGCTCATCCCCACAGCCACCTCACAAGGCAGGGGTGGTATCACGCCCACTGTGCACACCAGACTTAAGGACGCTGGCCAGGGTCTCACACCTAACAAGTGGAAAGAGAGGTTTCCAACAGGTCTGACTCCCAAGCTCACCTCAAGCCATCTGCTCCGGTCCACCCCAATATCCCACCCAGGGTGTTAACGGCTGAGCTGGTTAAGAAGGGATTAAGTCTGAAAGGAATCAACAATGACACCAAGGCTTCTAGCCTGGGTGACCTGCAGGAAATAATGTTACAACTGAGAGAAATGGGAAGATGTTGCAAAGAAGATGTACTTGGTTTAGGACATGCTGTATTTGAAGTGACGTAGAGATGCCCAAGTCAATATGAATTGTAGAAACTGAATACTGACAGCTAGAGGGTAGGAGACTTGTTACAAAGACAAGGAACTGGGAGACACCCAGAGAGAAGTATTAATGAAGCATGTATGAGTCAGTGGTATTGAGAAGAAATAAACAGATAAGATCAATGAGCTGCAGGAGCAGAAAGAGAAAGACATGTTGATAAAAAAGTGGTTAGAGCAGAGAATCTCACTTCCGACTGCATTTTAAAATCACCTGTGAATATTAAAATGTATTCAGATGCCCAGCTGTGGGCAACTACAGGCCAGGTTCAGGAACTCATTTATTCAACTGCCTGCCTGTTTTGGGGGATGCGTCAAAGGAATTTTCAGATTCCTGTCCAGACCCAACTCATGCAGTTCCCCCAACCAAAAATGGTTTGCTTCTTTCCCAGCATTCCAAAGCTCAAAGAATCGCATCACTAAACACCATTCCATTTCACCCACAGGAACCCTAGCAGCCATTCTTTGCCTTGCCCCTCCTCTCAATCCAGTCTGTTTTTAAATCCTACAATTTCATCCACGAAATTACTTCTCATTGGCCCATTTCTCTCCGCCTCCATACCACCACCGCAGCCCAGGCTACTGCCATCTGTCCTGTGGACACTCTAGGTCTAGCCACACCCACCTGGCACCCTTTCCAATCATGTGAGCAGAGTGACCCTTCCAGCACACACACCTTCTAACACTACCCCAGACTTCTCGACGACCTCACAACTCTTAGCAAGAAGACAAACATGACCAATGAGGCCCTGCTGGCCTGGCACCCCAATCCCTGTGCTCCCCTGGCCCCGCTGCTCCAGCATCTGGGTCGGTTCTAGTCCAGTGCTGCCTCCCACACAGGGCAGTCTCTGCACACAGTTCCCCCTGCCGAGGGCAGTTTTTCCACCCCACCCTCTTCAACTAGCAAAATAGTTTTGATCTTAGCTCAAGAATCACTACATCAGGAAAGCTAATCTTAGTGCCTTGTTCATCCCTAATGTACTGACTGATCACTCACTGCAGAAGCGAAGCACTGGGTCCCAGACAAGGAGATACAGGAACGTGTACGTGCCTCTTTGAAGGAGCTGATCGTTAAACAGAGAGCTACAGCACACAGAGCATTATTTATGGAAGGCAGTAGCAGCGTGCGCGAGAGAAACAAAAGGAAAGATGGTTAAAGCAGTGACCACATGGTCCTTGTAAGCAGTGGTCTCACCATTACCTCCTCTACGTGTTGCTGCTAAACTCTTCCTACAACTTTTCTTCTTCCTAACATCCCAGGAAACCTACAATGGCTCCTTGTCACTTACAACATGAAATTTTGGACTAAACAAAACCTTTTAAGTCACTCTCAGTATACCTAACTTTTCATTCTTTCATTTGCCTCTGAATAACCTTTATGACTCTGGCTTTGCCAACCTGTTCATTCTTTGCAAGGGACAGCAGAAGCATGGACTTCAGAAGTGGACTTGAGTTTGAGGTCCTGCTTTGCCGCTTATCAGCTATAAGCTTTCACACATTAATCTCCTTTGTTGAAGTAATCTCCGCCCCAAATCAAGTTCACGTCAATGTTCAGACTGACGACACGTTTCCCTGTGACCTGCCATTTTACCTGGGTCTTGTACTTTTCTGACTTCAGTCACCTGAACCTGGGTTCCAGTTCTGATCTCTGAGACTCCCAACTTCTAAATTTCCCTATCAGGTAACCACAGGTCCTACCCTTTGTCTTTTCTGATCTGTTACTCATCCTTTATTCACTACTTTCCCCTGACTATTGCTTATTTCTTCTGGTTTCAGTGTTCACATGGTGAGCTTGATTTTGATGTTAACAGATGATTGTTATAACATCACAAAAGCCAAGTAAGTGAATACAAGGCTAAAACAGCAGGTAAGCAGATGATATAAGAGATGAAACTGACTAGGACACACTGAGGAGCCACGGACGCTCTTCCCCAGCCTGCGTCAATAAACGATGGTGTCCACTGGGACACTCACAGGGAGCTGCCCAAAAGACTCTCCAAAAACCAAAGGGAGACTGAGCAGAAGCTGTTCTGCTTCTCTGCTTTCCAGAAAGGTCACGCCTAAGACTCTAACTACTTTCAAAAACCTACGTTGAGTCTCTCCCACCATTTTCTCTCACTCTATGTATGGCTACAGCGTAGCAGGCAGGGAAAGAAAATGCCGTGTGAAGCCCCCTCCCTACACCTAACCCCACTAGATCCTAGGCTCCCAGGGCAAGTGTGAGCTAAAAAACTGTCCAAAAGAGCTAACGAACAAGATGGGTAAGTGAGAGTTGATGTGTGAAGTCTAAGGAAGGGGAACTTTTCATAATAGTTTTAATGAATAAAACGGCTAATAGAAGATGTTAATATACTGCTACCATTTAGCCTTCACACTTTAACCTCCTCCCGACAAGCAAAGTATTTCTTAAAATCTACCTAAATGGATGACCTTCATATAGGCCCATTTACCCTGTCAGATCGTCAGGGTTTCTGCACACTGAGGACAAGGAGAAAAGCGCTCGCTGGCAAGAACAAGGCAGGCTGCCTCCTGGGGCTGCCGCTCTTCCCGCCTGAGAAGGAGGGCGGTGTTGTGGGCTCTGCTCTGTTCTGGGCTGAAGGCTGACGGGCATGATCCTGACTAAAGCGCAAAGAACCTGGGCTGTACAACGGCAGTCCCATCTATTTCTTCTCCTGGTACAAACTAGAAATGAAATCGCTTACTGCCATTCTTGTTCAAAAAGTTGAGAAAAGAAAGGAGCCTACAGTCTAAATAAAGGCTGGAGAGCTGGAAAGAAGTCGGCCACCTTGTGGACATGAGGCTGCTAAGGATTTCTTCACTGAAATCCTCTGGAAGCACTGGGGATCCTGTCCAGGATAAAAACATCTTCTCAGTGTGTCTGTAGAATCCCCGGGACATTCCAAAGTCAGTTTCTTTAGCAATCACAGCAACTAAAGGGAACATTCCTTACGAGACGGTCCAAATAAAAGAATCAACTGTTGGTGAGACTCAGTGGTATCTTCCTTGTCAGAAAGTCAAGTGAAAGACCGTAGAATGAGGAGATTCTGTAGGCATGGTGTCTGATCTCTTGGAAGAGTCAAAGACAGCATGTAAAGTGATGCTAGCACTACAAATGTATAAAGATAGATCATGAAGCAAGTCAGAAGCTTAGCACTTGTGGCTGGAATTTCACAAAAGCTGCAGGATACAGCAGACAAACAGCAGCTCCAGATACACCAAAGCGAGTCCTGGGTGTGTCGGTGCATCGGCCCCTCGCGCGACGGCCCTGCTCCACGTGCCGCTTCCTTTTGCGGCACGTGAAAGAAAGCTGCTTTTGTGCCATACATTTCACAGAAATCAACACATTGTTTTTGGTTTTCTCAGACCCATGATAATTAGCTAAAAATAAAGCAGTAGGGATAAAGTTGTGTAGAAAAACATGGACTAGAAAAGTGATTTTTCTCATTTCACTTACATTTTCCTTTTAACAGAGATGTACCAGCGATACACGATCAAAATTTATGTCTGAAGAGACAGATGGAAAAAACACAAGTGGCTAATGACAGCTTAGAAAATGGGATTGATCGGATAAACTTTTAAGCAAAAATTATATTCAGTAATAGTAATTTTTCCCCCTCAGCTTAGATGAGTATTTTGTATATTGCTGACATCATGAAAGACAGTCCAGAAGATATGAAAACTGTGTTTTGGTGGATGGGTTCATTTGTTTAAATGCTTGTAGCTTTTTAAACTAGTAAAGTCAAATATACAACTCCCCCTAAATTTTACTAGCACAGAGCTTAATTTGAAACAAAGTATAATGTATCTTACGATAAATTTTGACATCTGTGTATTTCTTGATTGATTGAAAGGAATAAATACTACTTTAACACTGAATAGACTGGACAGAGGGCAGAAGAGAGTAGTAACAGTGTGTGTGAGCTTGAGAATCAGACCGAGACTGGCTACATGCCTGGGGGCGAGGTACTTAACTGCTCCCCAGTCCCAGTTTCCTCTGCTACAAAAAGCAGATGATAAAAATATTTGCCTCATATGGCTATTGTTAGGATTAAATGAGATGATGCAGCAAAGCACAAAACAGTGTTGGGCAGATGACGAGTGTCCAAAAATGTTACCTAAACTTTCTTATCAAATTTTGTAAGTAAATTAAGTGCTATTAAATCCCTAATAGATAATACTGTTTCTAAACAAAATTATATTAGATTTGCAGAAGACACAAAGTCATGTTTTCAATTTTTCCCCAACTCCACACAAAAAGCAAAAAGAAAAAACAACTCTAAATCCTGCATCACTCAAAATTCCATATTTTCAAAATTGATAGTGTTGGTAATTTTTCTTTCACTCACAACACAAGGCAGACTCACAATTCTAGGTCAGGTTGAACACTAAAATCTATGCATTAGTCTGCCTCATGCTGGCAGGTGATAACCTGGGATGGCAGTCCTGGAGTTCTCCATTTCAATAACGTAACACATATGAAGCCACTCACACCGTGTTTAGCAGAACCCCCAACAGGAACACGGGCATGTGGATAATGAATAAACACCCATGCTTGATTGTCTACCTCCATTCTGGCCCAACAGTCTTTCTAAATAACCCAGGGTATTCCAATTAAACTAGGTCAGGACCGGGTAAGACAGCTCATTTTGAGCCTATGCTCTTCCCAAAGGAATCAGTAACTTTTTTTTTTTCTTTTTGGTGTACTTATCACAAATGATATCTATGAAAATAGTGGGGGGAAAAAATCTAGGAATTCTGTGACTAGAAGTGGCAGGATTAATTTCCTTCTTTCTCAAAGAAAAATGACCGGCCCCTTCAGGTACAGCACTACGTATTAGTACAGATCCAGTATGGCAGACAGACTAATCATCTAACCCAGATGTGTCTGCAGCCTCGTCTCCAGAACCTGCGAATATGCTGCCTCACATGGCAAAAGGGACGGCTCTTCAGCTGTCATTAAGTTAAGGGTCTTAGATGGGAAAGACTAGCACGCATTATCTGGGTGGGCTCTACGCCATCCCACTGGTCCTCAGAAGCAGAGAAGGCTGTGGTCAGAGAGGGGCTGTGACTACGGAAGGGTCAGAGAGATGCACTGTTGCTGGCTCTGAAGATGGAGGAGGGAGTCAGACGTCCAGAAATGGGGGTGGCCTCTAGGAGCTGGAAAGTAAACAGACTCTCCCCAGAGCTCCAGAAAGGAACACAGCCCCACCTTGATTTTAGCCCAATGAAAATCATTTTGAACTTCTAACATACAGAACTGTTAGATAATAAAGCTGTGTTATTTTAAGCCACTATATTTGTGGTAATTTGTTACAGTAGCAATAGAAAACTAATATAATCAATATTTCCACAGTCTTATACACTAGACTTTCAGGATCCATGTTGTTTTAACTACTATTTATTCTTTTAAAATGCAGTGTTTTGGAGAGCAGGTCTCCCTACATTACTTTAAACTTTCAAAATCTAGAAAAAAGGTTTTAAAAACAGCTTTTAAGAGTTACTAGCACTGGCCTTTAGAGCTAAGACTATTTCCTTCAAAGAGCACAGATGGTTAACGTTAAACATTCATATCTTTTCTTTTCCTGAAGATGGTTACAAACCAAACTCTAAAGATAACCTGTAATGGTTTGTCTAAGAATAAAATTAGCTATTTTATTTCGTAGACTCACATAACCTGCTCCTACCAAAGGGCAATTCATCTGACCAACACAGGAGCATAAATGCCTTTTTCTAACTCATTTAAGGCTCTGAGCTTATCATATGTCCTCCCTCCACTAGGACACAGCTGCCCCTCAGGATCCAGGGGGTGGGGGTGAGGGGGCTCCAGGACACCCCTTAGATACCAAAATCCACAGATGCTCAAGCCCCTTATATAAACTGGTGCAGTATTTGCACAAAACCTACATCCATCCTCCCATGTACTTTAAATCATCTGTAGATTACTCATAACACCTAGTACACCGTAAATGCTACGTAAATAGTCGTAAACATAAATGCTACGTAAATAATTGCCAGCACAAGGCAAGTTCAAGTGTTGCTTTTTGGAAGTTTCTGGAATTTTTTCTCACCCCTGAACATTTTCAATCCGTGTTTGACTGAATCTGTGGATGCAGAACCCGTGGATACGGAGGGCCAACTGTTTCATTCTTAAGGGTTAATCCCTGATGAAAACCAGCAGCGAGGACTCCCAGGGCAGCATCGAGGCCGCAGCTCCCACATACCTAAGTTCGTCCATCTCCCTCTTCTTTTTCATCTCTTCCTTTTCCCTCCTTTTCATTTCCTGAATCTGGGCTTTCTTCTCGTTCCTCTCTTCGCGGTCTCTGCACTCTTTCTCTGCCTCCAGGTCTGGGAAGCGCTCCATTTTGGTCTTTTCTAAGCGGTTCAGGATCTCATTCACTTTCTTCTCCACTGTCACAATTTTCACCTTTGAGGGAGACAGAGGGGGAAAATACTGCATCTTTATTTTATGTACTTCCCCCCAGGACAGGGCAGATGCTTTCCAGGGGCTTAGGAACCCAGCTCGACTCCCTTTAGGAAACACGCATCATGCTGAGCCCTCCACAGCACAGGTGTCAGGAAAGACAGATGTCCCACTCAGGGCGCTGCCACCGCCGGGGACGCACGACACTTACATCCTTCTGCCTGTGGAAGCCTATCTGTCCCACATCCATGTCAGCCGTTTTCTTCAGGTTAGACCACGGTGTGTACACCACATTAACGTTGTTCATCTTGCAGCCTGCCGAGAAAGACCGGCTTCAGCATGCAGGAAGAGTGACACTGAGCAACGTGTCCCCTCAACCGTGATTAAGTAAGCTACCATATCTGACAAAGGAAAAGGCCAGCCACCGGGTGTTTCAAACCGCAAGATAGTCTTAAAAAACTACCCAGCGAGGCAAATGGTAAAGCTGACAAACAAGTCAAGCCCAAGTGTTATGATGGAAGCAGGGCTCTACAGATTAGCTTCAGGGACTTTTGAGACTAAAGTTGAACGAAAAATTCACTACACGTGTTTTTAAAGAGAAACGGACCAAACAGGTTTCCTCAAATTCTCAAAGGAGTCCTTGATCTAATAAAGCTTAAGCAGCAAGATAAAGCAAAAAGCATTGGTCTGAAATTCAAGAGACCTGCATTCTATCCTGGCGCCACCGCCAAACAGCTGTGTCGCTTTGGAAGAGTCCCCATGGCTCTTGGAATCTCATCTGAAACACGAGGAAATTGGACTAGTTTAGTAGATTTTTTGTTTTTTATTTCTTTTAGCAGAAGAATCTCTCGTATCAATCAAAGCAGGGATGCTCCAGAAGAAAGAGGGGCAGGTACCCCTGTTCACTCCTCCTCCTCTCCCCTGACCAACCCTACTTCACGTTTCCCCTCTGTCTGACAGCTTCCCAGGTAGCTCCAAGAATTACAGTTTAATCACTGGTCCTCTAAGGCCCTTCCAAATTAGATGGCAATATATTTCAATGTTTGTTAAATCACCTGATACATTGAGGAAATCTAGTGAACATCACCTTACCTAAGCGATCAAAGCTAACATCACCAAAAAGGAGGCAAACTGGCACCATGTGCCTCCTAACTGTCATGTACAAGACTTCACTTACGTAGTATTCCCGCCAGAAAATGGGCAGCGTGACCCTACTGAACAGGAAGCATCAGACCAACCCAAAGTGGTCTCCACTCTGAAAGCACCAATATCTTGAAAGACAGAGAGGTGTCCAGATTAAAGGAGACTAGAGAGACATGACGAGTAAATATAACACATGATCCTGGATCAGAAAAGAACTGCTATAAAGGGACAGCAGTGGGGCAACTGACAAAACTTACACATGGACTCTATATCAGATAACAGTATTCTATCCATTTCCTGAATTTGATCCTTGTAATGCAGTTACTTAAGACAATGTCCTTCTTAGGACATGCTGAAACAGTCATGATGTCTACAATTTTCTTTCAAACGGTTCAGCTAAAAAAACCACTGAGTATATTACAGAGAGAAAATAAACAAATCTAGAAAAAAATGTTGAATCTAAGTGAAAGGCATACAAGAGCTGTGTTTTTCTAGCAACTTTTCTGTAGGTTTAAAATTTTTTTTCAGAATTAAGTTTAAAAAAAAATCTCCATTGTGGGAGATACAAAGATGGATCGGATAATGGATCCTGCCTTCCAAGACTAAGGAGAGCAGATAAGTACATTAATAACTTCAACTAAAAGCAGAAGTCATCAAATGATTCTGGAAGAGATACAGGTAGAGAGCTAAGGTAGTCAGAGAGGGCAGCGGTCATGCAGAGCTGAGGGAAGAGAAAGGAGCCACGGGAGAGATTAAGTTCCTTAATTCTTAATTCTTTAAGCTCAGCTTCTTCATCTATAAAATGAAAATAATACCTAACACAATAGGGTTGATAAATGAATCACCTGTCATGTTTTTGGCAGTGCCAGGCATGTAACGAACATTCAGTGTTAGCCATTATTACTAGTACTACAATTACTGTGTGGACCTTGAACCTCAGCATGGATCTAGACATGTGATGCCTGAGCAGCAGACAAAACTGAGGGCACAGGGAACAACATAAGCAAAGGCATAAGGTAGGAAGACAGCAAAGTTTGCTGTGACTGGACTCTGAAATATATGAAGGGAAACAAAGCCTAGTCAGATCAGAGAAGCTTACACGCCCGCTTAGGAAGTTTGGACCAAACTGTATAGACAAGCTGAGGGGTGTCACAGAAAGTGTCTAAGCTTTTAGAAAGTTTAATCTGGCAAGAGATTATAAAATGAATACAGAAGAGACAGACTCGATTCTATGATGATAAATAGCACTGAAGGTGCTCAACCAGGGAGGAAAATATTTTAATGACACTGGACGCAAACGGAGGGCACTCGGCAAACCTCATAGCAAAGACAATCTTCTGCTCCTCAGCATCCCCTGCTACTGACCCCTGGGAGTGAGAGCCTTGGGCTTCGCTCCTCATTCTGCTAAGTGAGCTACACCTGTGGGGCTAAGAGGAGAGAGTGATTCAGTGTCATGACTCTTTCGTCCTCTTTTGTTTTCTCGAGAACTAGTACACTAGAAAGAGATTAAGAAGAGGGAGGCTGGGCCAAGAATAACGAGTCCAAAGCTCTCTTAATAAAGTCACATCTGCAAGCCAGGGGCATAGGAAGGGGACAAAAACACGTGAAAGCGGTTTCAACACACAAAGAAAGAGAATAATGATGGTTTCAATTTTTATTACTTTCATTTCAATAACCAGAGATCTTAACTGGAAACCTTAGAAACTCTTTCTACTCATAAAAATGGAATGTCCTAAAAACAACTGCAATTTAATGATTTATGGAGTTGAAAGTGAGTGGCTCTACGAGACACGATTTCCACTTTCTCAGGCTAGGTACCTGACTCAGTAAAGCTGCCCAGGTGAGATTCAGGAAATGCAGTCTAAGTGATGGGGAAGGGGTATACACTGCCCAGCTCTTATCCTGTGATTACCGACCCCTGGTACCTGCTGTCGGCTATGTGTCTGCCCCATGCTTATCTTCTATGCAGACCGTATTTTTTCCCAATCCTCTGGATCATCCCTCAACTTCATATCATACCGAACTTACCTCCACTCTATCCAGGAGTATGTCCTACAACTAAAATCCAATCTACTAGCTCAATCATCCTTAGCAGAACACCACCTCCCGGCTGCCCTTTGTAACTCCCACCTCTACTCCATCAATCGTCCTTCTTGACCTGTACTGACTATTGAGGGATTAAACCCTGTACAGTGGAAACAAACAAGCACCAAGCGCAGTACTACAGGTCCTACCTAAAACATGTAGGCCGACTGTCTCAAAGCCCTTTGCACGTTAGAGTCGCCTAGAGAGCACTGTAAAAATACTGACTCTCACACATCACCCCAGACCAACTCGGTAAGATTCTCTGGGAGATAAAAAGATCAACGGACTTGATACCTTCAGTTTACAGAGAGAAAAAAGTACGTAAGGAGAGAAGGAAAGAAGGAAAAAGTAGGAAAGAGTGATTTGGAGACTTGGGTTCTAGGCTCTAGTAACAAATAATGGAAATAAAGACATCAAACATTACAAAGAAAGCCATGAGACACATCTCTTGCTTAGCTATTAGCATAATCTAACTTCCAAAAGTGTTTCTGTAAATTACCTTAAGTGTAGGCAGTCTAGACAACTTTCTATTCAAGGTAAGGAAAACAGGGTAGAAAGAGTTGAGACAAGGCCATGAACATTAGTGGGGAGGGAGATTGGTTTTTAGTTCTTTGACAGGTAGCACAACTGCCATCTGAAAGAACAAACCAGGGGAAAGGCATATTACACGTTATGCCTTTGACTCCAGCCAAAGTCAGCCATCTCTTCTCTAAGATATAATTTCAGACACAGAGAAAGTGGTGCTACTTCTGAAAACTCCTCCAGCAAAACTGACCTTGAATGCTATTGGCCTTCACAAGATGGGCACAGTCCATCAGTACTTCCTTGGGAATGTCTTCTATTTTCTCCCCCTGAAACACAAAAATAAACCCAATAGCTGACAACCTTGCTACTGATCAATACTGGAGCACTGTTAATAGGGCTCTGCTATCTGACTAGGCACAATTTTATTAGAAGCAGGGGTTCTTCAGCTGCATTTCAGAATATTGAAAAACGAAGTCCATTATGGAAATGTTTATTTAAACTAAGAGAAGGCAGCAATACTGATACTTAATAAGTGGGGGGAAAAAAAACAGGGTATGAAAGAAAACCGCCAAAATATTAACTGTATTTATGTCTGAATAATTTTTCTTTCTTTCTTCTCATTCTAACTTCTAGAAACCTTGTAGGGAAATGGTGCTTATTTTTCACAATAGGAAGTCTTCTTAGCTGAGGTCCCCATAAACTCCCTCTCAAGAGACATTTTATAGTTTTGGGTCTCCATCATCTGGTTAAGTCCTCAGCATTAATCAGGAACCAAGCTCCTGATGTGTTAGATACAACCTTCCACCATAATGGAGAAAAAAACGTTGATTCACTCTCTTTACAGATAACATATCAAAATCAAAGCTGAGTAAGCAGTCATTCCAAAAGAACAAAAATATATCAGAGGCAAGAGCTGGTGGATACCAACACAGCTCTGGCTCCTGTTAGGTATGAGATTACAGAAGCACTTCTACGTGGAATGAAACACTTTATCTACCTAAATATTCGAGGTAAATTAAGTTTATTCACTCTGTTTCTAATTTTTTTCTTAAAATGTTTTAAAACAGGAGTCTCTCAAATACCTAAATTTTGACCCAAAAAATTAGTGATGTAAGTTTGTCACTACTTTAATGACAAACCTTATCCTGGGCAATTCCCTGACCGCTTAAATAGAGGATTCCGAATATACCATCTTGATAACACAATGTCATCATTATGAGTATCAGCCATTACACTAGGCTATGATAAAGTGACAGTGGATGCCTTCAGGGGCTTCTGAACACACAGAAGCTGACTGATCCTATAATAAGCAAATCAATGAGTAATTAAAAAACAAAACAACAGCTACCACTTTTTGAATACACACTTTTGAATGTTAGGTACACAGAGTGAAGAGCCATAGGGAATGGACAGTATTATGCTCGTGTTACCAATGAAGATGACGAAGCTCAGCGAACTGGGCCAAGGTCTCCCAGATCTAGTAAGTGTCAGAGCTGAGAGACGAACCTCGGACTACAGCACAACTGGCCGCAGAGAACGGTGCTTACGGAGATCTTGTTTCTTAGTCCTTGATATCAGGCTCTGCCCAGTACCCCTTCCCACCCTCTGTAGCTACTGCTACTCCTGAAGCCCCTCCTCTTCGTTTTCCTACTTCTAATGTGATATGAGCAGACCAGAACAAACAAAACCATCCAGCTCAGCAGCATGCAAAGTCCGAGTAAACAAACTCTGCAGGGAGAATCCAAGGTACCCTCAACATGTAAAGGCCAGAATTTTGACTGTGGGCTTTGTGTCATCTATGTGAATGAGATAAGAAACCTCTCAATAAGTGAGGCTTTCCTATAGGTTTTCAAAAATCAAAGGAGCCTAGGAAAAAACACTTGCTGAATATCCATGGTCTTCAAGGTTTGGGGTGAATTCAATTCAACAAAAAAAGAATGAACACACATAGCACTTAGCATATGCCAGGCGTTATTCTAAATGCTTCAGTTATGGTAGCTCATTTAATCTTCACAACAACCCAGTAAGATATGGACGACTAGCTCCCTTTTCCAGATGATGAAACGGGCACAGTTAAATATTTCACTCAAAGCCACACAGCTAGTAAGGAGCAGAGGCAGGATTCAAAGCCAGCAGTCTGGCTCCAGAATCTGGGTTCTGAATCACTTAGTCTTACTGCATCTCTAATGCTTACTTGGTACCTGCTAAGCACAAAGAGCTATGCCGTTTACTGCTGGAGATCAACTAGGTAAAAGTTCCTGAAGGAGCACACATTTTCATCAAGCACATTATGTGCTTCCAAAAGAAAATGAAATCAAACTTCTGTTCAAACAAGCAATAACTGGTGATAACTTGAGACTACCACCAGTATTTCCATTTCTGACACAGCAGAACTCAAAGGAAAAAATTTATTCTGAACCAAAAGGAAAGTTGGTAACTAACACCATACTTAATCTTCTTTAAACTTAAAGTCGTTCCAAAATGGCAAAGAATTGCCTGGGAAAACTCAGAATTTTTTTCCAGCACTGAGTTCACAATCTTCCTCTTTTCCTTTACAATACAGTTCTCAAAAATGTAAATAGAATAAGTAACATGGGGCACAATGTTTAACCTTGCTAGTAAATTTAAAAGTAAGTAACAATTAAGTAAATTTAAAAGTAAATAAAAAATAATTAAAAATTAAAAAGAAAGTAAATATTCTAAGTATAATGAAGTAGCACCTTGTGTTTATTAAAATGGTCAAAAGGGTGCTATTCTTCTTAAGTTATAAAATCCCAAAAAAGTTTTGGAAAATCTATGTATATCTATCAGATAGAATTTTAAGCCAGCACAATATTTTCAAAGGGCAATCTGGCATAAAAGGAGTTACCTTTTTATTTCCCAAAATGTTTTTATCTTTTGACCCAGTAATTTCATTTCTGAGAATTATTCTAAAAAAATTCAAAAGAAAAACATAAAGTAGTTCATAAAAATATTTCTTGTTGGGGATTAATAATGGTGAAACTGTAAGCAATTTATAATCCGACAAGGGGGCTCTCAAATTAACTGTGGCATATTATCAGCTCAAAGCAGCCAGTCAAAACAATCAATGTGCAAATGATACAGTAAGATGAAAAACTTTATAAACTGTAGCTTTAAAAGTAACACAATCAACCAAGGGAATGCCAAGGTGGAATGCAGACCAAGACAAAATAATCTAAGTGCATGACATAATATCACTGAAAGGGCCTGGGGGGAAAAGGCACTTACAAGTAACTTTGAAAAACAGTGTTTCAAATGGAAACTGTAAGGCAAAACCCTAAAATAATTGCACATAAACACTGTACTTTAGCTGATAAAGTTGTTTCCTATGGGGATACAGATTAACAAATCTGAAACTACTTCCACATACACTGGATTCAAATAAGTAAACAATGGTGGATGGTGGGAAGCCAGGCTTCCCACTGTCTGAGGAGGAAGTAATAGATAAGCAAGGAAGGAAGGTGAGAAAGGCCCCTGTGGTAACGGAGTCTTCAGAGACATCAGTAGGTAGCTTCATGTAGACATAGAAACCCTTATTCACATGAATTGCTAACACACCTTATGTACATACGCATATTTTCCAGCTCTGTCAGGTGAGAGGGCCTAGAAGCAATGACACTCTAGTAGCGATGAGCACATTCAGAGTCCAGATCTTGATTTCTAAATACCATTTCCCAATAAAAAGAACCAAGGTTCCTTGGAGAGATGGGGCAGGGAAAACACAAGATAAGCCTGCAGCGTCTTGCAGTGTCAGAAAGTGACACATGCTCAAAACCAAAATGACAGGAGTATGTCAGAGGAACACAGGAGCCGAGGTGAGAGAGTCAAAGCAGGGACAAGTTTAGTAACAAAATAACATAGTACTGGATTCTAACCCAAAGTATTAAAAAAAAAAAAAAAAAGGAGTCTGTACTGATATAAGCAAATGACTGAATTAAATACATGGGGGAGAAGAGATAACTCTTCCCTACAGAAGAATTTCAAACAATATATGCAGACACCCCCCATTCCAGGATGTGTAGCTTAATTCCATCCTCTCCCCCTTGAGTATGAACTGGACTTAGTGACCTGCTTCCAAATAATACAGTGTGGAAGTGGGGAAAAAAGCAACTCTCTAGTGGAAAAACCTGGCAAACACTACCCTGGCCAGGAGATCAAGGTTAACGCCATCGTGGTAAGTCCTGTTAATGCACGTACCCCTGACATGATGGGATAAGAGCACCTCACCTCTGTGCTGTTTCTCCCCCAAACCCGTAACCCATCTAGTCATGAGAAAAACATCAGATAAACCCCCATTGAGTGACATCCTATAAAAACCTGACCAGTACTTCTCATACCGTCAAGGTCATGACAAACAGGGAAACAGTGAGAAACTGTCACAGACCAGAGACTAGGCAGACATGACAACTAAAATGCAATGTGCGACCTTGGACCAGATCCTGGAACAGAAAAAGGACATTAATGGAAAAATCAGAGAAATCAAAATAGAGTCCAGAGGTTAGTTAACAGTGATGCACCAATGTTGGTTTCTTAGTTCTGACAAATCTACCATGGCAATGTGAGACGTTAACAACAGTGCAAACTGGACGGGGGGGGATACAGGAACTCACACTATCTCTGCAGCTTTTCTGTAAATCTTAAATCATTCCAAAATAAACATTTAAAAAAAGCAATACACGTTATAATTATCTATACCTTATGATTCAACTATATAAAATATATGAATGTAGAGACAGGTTGGAAAAATAGTGGTTTTATGTTACTAGGGAACATTAAATCTTCTTCCTTTACTAAGATAATGCTGTTTTAAATTTCCCAGAGAAGCCCCTGACAACTAGGAGCATCTGCCCTTGGTGAGACAGGAGAGTCACATGAGTCTGAGAAAAAGGAACCACAACATGATCTCCCCAGGAGAAGACTGAAATGTCAACTGAAATGAGAGGGAGAGAAAGCAGAGGCGACACATAGCACACTTCAGCTGGCAGGATAAGACAGTGCTTCTGGCAGGAAGTATGTACTGTGTCCCCTTCCAAGCCTCAAAAATCACCAAAATTTCTGGCTGATTTTCTGGGTTGGGGGAAGACACCTCTTCATTTGCTAATTTTTAGACTTTTGTACATACTTAATACTTTAAAGCAGCTTACTTACAAAAAAAGGATAGAGGACAAGATATGATGAAGAAAAAGTCATGAATCCATGTTTAAATCCAGTTACCTTATGTAATCGAAGGTATACATGAGCCGAAGAGAGTTTGTCCACATGAAACCTACGAAGAATGAAAACCACTTTTAGCAAGACGTACACGATAACCAGCTCCTCAGGCCACGTGCATTAAAGCATTCCAATCCGAAATGTGGACTCGGTGCCTACCACGCACTAAGCCCAACGCGGAGCATAAGACACAGTCACCGCAGCCACAGGGCTCGCTATCAAACGGGAGCGGTGAGAGAAACGTGGGAAGTGCCGCGGCTGCGTGAGACTCAGTGCCAAGATGAGCACGAGAGACAGTACGTGTTAAGTGCCCTGGGAAGGGTGAGTTCTCAAATGAGGAAGAGCCATCGGTGACCAAAGGCTTCACTGATGAGCTGAGATTTGGTGGGTCCCAGGCTGAAGCACAGGACTTAGAGCAAATACTAGGAAAGGAACTTTAGGTGAGAAGAGAAGGGAATGAGAGAAGTCATCGAGACTCCAGTGTCGTAAGCCTGGGAGACTCGCTGGATCACTGACAGAAACCCCTTACAGCTGCAGAGGGTGCCAGCTTAGAAAAATGATGGCAGGTTTGGTTCGGGACAACACGAATTTCCAGCGAAGGCAAAACAATCCAAAGAGAATGTCAATCAGAGTTGGGAGAGTCAAGTGAAGACTGAAGACAGTAAGCAGACCACAGCACAAATCAACAATTTATCCAGACTTACGTCCAACAGTGGCACTAATATACTTCTCCTGGGAGAGCAGGGTGATTGCCGGTTACAACACTGTCCTAAATTCAGAATGCCCTCCCACCCCAATGTCCCTTATTTATCTTACATTAAGGCTCTATCAGTCACCAATTAAAATTAATGATTTCACCAAGTCCAACATTTTGGGATATTAAGTTTTTCATATTTACAATTCACCAAATGAAGCTGACTTCTCTTTCCAACACCCAGAGATGCCTCCAGAATGCTAACAGACAATGGTCACACACCACCAGCACCTTGTGACTCTGTTAACTTTAGTCATCTCTTCCTTAGTCCTTACCTTTCCAGACTGAGGAGTGTTCAGTAAAACCCTAAGGAGGCATCATGACATCCTATTATATATTTCTCTAGACATTTTCTTAGCATTACTGGATTTTTTACAACTGAAAATGGCTACATCCTCACACCTCGTCCAAGAGGTAGGCAGTGTGATTCTATATAAAGATTAAGATTATTCTGTTTCCAATGTCCTCTTTAAGGTTAAGCATCTTGCTAGTCACTTTGGATGTAGAAAAATGTTAGTTTTGGCATCTATGATGACTCTCGGTTTTATTCTTAACCATTACTGATAGCCAGAAATGAATATAGCATCTTAATTTGATTAATTTTTTCCTATTGGTTAATTTAGTCATTTGCATTCTCCTGTAAGTGTTTCTAACTGATGATCATCTTCGCTTGCCATTTTCCACCTTTTTTTTTTTGAAATCTAGAAATTGTATCTCATCACCCTCTTTCAGCATCTTAGGAAAATATACCCCATTAGTAAGCAAGCCCAACTAGAAAATTTCTCCCATTCCAATTTGTTTTAAGACAGTTCTCTATTTACAACAACTCTTTCCTGTGTATCCATAATAGCTCAACTGTATTCTGATTTTTCTTAAAAGTCTCTGATGTGGAATTTTGTGAAAAGAAATACACAAATAGCTCAATATCTATCTACTGGGTTCATACACACGTAGTCAAAGTACTAAAACACACACAGGAATATCACTGCTGATCTTCTCACAGGAACCACTAGAGAGGGCAGGGGGAACACATGGACTTATGGGGCTTTGACTGAAATGTAAAACAAACAAACAAACAAAAAAGCCAGCTCTGTAAATAAACTATCTTGAGCAAGTTTCCTTAAAAACCTTTTAGAACCTCCGCAAATGCTGCCTCAGAGGTTAAATTCGGCCAATTAGTTCCCTAGTTCCTTCTCTTGTTACCTTCCTCTCCCTGCTTAATCACTATCACCCTTTACTGAAGGCAGAGACCAGAAACGTCAATAAATGAGCATACATGACCTAAGTGTGCGGAGGTGCAGGGAACCCAAAGCTGGTGGTTTAACTGCTTCAGGTAGGGTCTCTGGAAATACTACTTATCAGGGAGTTTGGAGGCAGTAAATGCACACTCTTGCTATTTCCCTTTTTTTTTTTTTTAAGATGAATTTAGTTCTGTTCTCATTTAACCCTAGAAAAATCCTTTGCTTAAAAGCACCTCAGGAGGCTTTCTGGTGTAAACTCAGATGCTGACATTCACAGAGGTTAAGTTCCAGAGTCGACGTCAGAGTGGCTCAGGCTGAAAATCTGCCCTGGAATGTGGATCAAGTGATCCACACGTCCGACCAGGAACGTTTCCAGGATTGACAGTTTATGAACCGGAACAGGTCTTGAAATTGCGGGCTATTCCAGCTCACATCAAACCTAGAATAGCTTCTGAAAGTAAAGGTCAGTCACTTCTGACAACAGGTATTAAATCTCAAGACCATTAAAGTGTCAAAGTCGGCGTCCAGGCACCTGCACACACCAAGTTGGTAAACAGCATTCTGAGACACGGTAAACCTCAATGCAATGGAAAACCCAAGGCATAACACATGAAGTGTAGGTTGGAAATTGGAACTTTCTCTTCCACTTACTTAATTTTCTTTTTTTCAAACGTCAGATAAAAGGCTGTGGTAAATTGACTTTCATGGTGCATCTGAACAGGTAACCTCTTCTGTGCAGGTGTTTCTGCCCCTGACAGCAGGTAACTACAGGAACAATCATTCTTAGCTCCTGTGGCACATCTGGAGATCTCTGAGCTTCGACTGGGTTTGGTGAGCAGCAAAATAAAATTATTTTGGAAGGACGCTAAGAAAGCATGTATTGTTATTTTTAAAATTTCCATGAGTTATTTTAGAAAGAGGGAGTAGGGGCTAGACCAAGCAAGGGTTAAAGTCTTTGTCGGGAAGACAAAGGGAATTCAGTCTGTATTTTTTTTAAAGCTGGACCTGGTTGGACGCTCCATCTGTTCCATCTACGTGGAAGCTTGGGTCTATTTTCTCCACTGCTTCTGGTGAAGCCCTCATGCACCCGCTCGAGAGGGGCGGTCTGAGTGTGTAAGTGCCGGGGTTTCAGGAACTTACTGTGAGGAGACACACAGGAGGTAAAAGGCAGCCTATGCTCCCGAGGCCTTTGCGGTCAGGCCCCAGATTTAACCCTAAGACCTCATGCTCAGTTTCCGCGGTAATTATAAATGAAGGGGGCTGACAGTCAGCTATTTACCACTGAACATTCATAAACAAAACACAAAGCATGAGTTCTAGTTTTAATCATAGGAGTCAGGTGGTTGGCCAAGTCTAGGAAAGTAAATAATGATCCAGAGAAAGCAGAACCAAAATTGTTACTTACCAAATATCCTCAGGCCAGCCATACTTTATCAGATCTTCATCTGCAGAGAGAGAGAAAACAAAGGAAAAAAGAAAAATGAAGGTCTTAAGAGATACAAACCACTACGTTTAAAATTAATAAGCCACAAGGATATATTGTACAGCACAGAGAAACACAGCCATTATTTTGTAATAACTTTAAATGGAGCACAGTCTAAAAAGTACTGAATTACTATGTTGAACACCCAAAGCTAATAATACTTTAAATCAACTATACTTTGATAAAATTTTAAAAAAAATTTTTAAAAAGGTTAAATGAAATATGCCAGAGTTTATCATACATTGGAAAGGGGAAAAATACTAATCCTTTCCACAAAACTTTTTCTTTCCCTTAATGGAGAAAAAGGTTTTGATGCTTGAAAACACAGGGGAAAAAATGTAAAAAATAGTTTTACAATTGGATAATTATAATTTTAATAATACTCGTAGTCTAAAATTCAAAGATATTTCTATTTGAAGATAAAACTAACACTCACAAATCAGAGCAGCTAAGAAGATGCATTAGAAAATTGATTCACTGTAATAATACTAGGCATTAAAATGGTTTTGCTAGAACTTTAAAGCCAGTGGATTGTATTTTACTTCTTTAAAAAAAAAACTTCTCAATTATAAAATTGTAGAAAATTAGGTTATACAAACACCAGAAGTATACAAAAGAAAGTGAAATCCACCTAAAATTGTTACATATGAAAACAAGAATAAAATAGAAAAAAAACAGGCAAACGTTAAAGTAACTGTCCCTAGGGGTGGAACATGGGTATTGGAAAGGATGAGGTAGGGAACTGTTTTTCACTACAAGCTTTTTGTTATTATTTGAATTTTTAGGCTATATATTTGTTAGATGAAAATAAAGTAAAAATTTAAAAAGTTCTTTGGAAACAATGACTACTTGATTCTACCACATGGATAAACTTTTCTATTGTTCACATTTGGATTGCTTTAATTAATGCTTCAGTAAATATTTTTTAGACAAATATGTCCACATTCCTAATTATTTAAGGTATATTTCAAAAAGGTGAAGTATTCATTCAAAATGTACACATATTTAAAGGCTAATAACACATATCACTATAGAAAGGCTATCTCAATGTATACCTCTAATAGCCATATTAAATTAGTAACTAATTGTGTTTAATACAGAAGCATTTTTAAAGGATTAAACACAAAGTTAAAATGTGTAAGGTAAACACAATGATTCATATATGACGATTTAAAATGGGCTCAAGAAAATATAATCTACCTAACCTGAATGAGGTATTTATTTTCCAGACAAGGAAAAGGGTACCAGAGTGTCCTCTTGGGTGAGGGTGCTCAAAGCAACTGCAGACACCCCGAGTTTTCCAAAGGGTTTCCTACTAGCTTCAGTGAGAAGCTGAGTAAACAGCCAACAGGTCATCAGAAAAAGGGAAATATAAAAACCTCTTTTCCTCATTCAGGCAATGTTTGGCTCCCTGATGACACCTGCTGGCTAATAAAAGGAACACACCTGAAAGCTTTTTTGTGAAAGTAAATCATCCAACTTAAAATTCACTTATGTTCCATCCAGCTTTTAGTCTGAAGTCATCAAGGCTGTTAGAAATGAATGTGATGTGCCAGGAGCACTAGAGAACAGGGTACCTTAAAAATGTAATACTGTTCTTACAAAGCAGACTAGGAGAGTTGAAGAGTCCAAGAGTTCCTGGGGAAAAGTGTTCTATACACAGATTTTTTTCTACACATATTTTAATGACAGCAAAACACCACTCCAGTGGGCTCCAGACAGAATCGAAATTTAAATCTGTAGACATAAACTAGATCTGTACCTGCAGATATAAATTCCTACAACAGTGGTTTAAGGGATTCCATGATCTAGCCCATCCTCACCCAGTTTTCCACAAAGCCTTCTCCACTCTCCTAACCACATGTACTCTCTCTCACCACTACATCTACAGCATTTGTTATTAATATTACTTTTTTTGCCCATAATTTTTTTATACTTTATTTTTTAGAGCAGTTTTGGTTCACAGCAAAATTGGCCCCTATTTGTTTTCGTGTTCCTCCACCCGAATGAATACTGTGAAAGCACAGAATCAGTCTTCCTCTTCGGACACTCACAGAGGCTGGCACGCGGGCTCACACAGACAAGCCCCAGCAAATAGCAAACTAAACCGGAAGGAAAAGGAGACACAGTGGGAATGTCACTGGCACAGCTGTCTTAGTCAGGACCACTGGCAGCCCAACCGTGTGAACCAGCACCAAGGCAGCCCTTCACTGTAAAAATACACAGAGCCCCCTCCCCAGAGCTGCACAGGGCCAAACTCACACCGTCTCTGCCTTCGATGATTCTCAGGGACCTACGTCTTGGACTTACAGCCTTCGTGTGGTAGAGGGGAAAGCAGATTTGGTCGGGTTTGGATCCATACCTACTGTAGATACCGATGGCTCCTGTAACTGTGCCTTAATTGTTCAGTGTAACACAGAGAAAGCATCCCCTCCTCAGCTAGTTCATCAGGAGGATGCTATGAGAAAAATCACCCATGACAACTTATGGGTGACTAGAAGAAATACCAAACTCAAGTATTAATATGCTTCAGACTGCGTCTCCATCTAGTCACACCCAGAGTCAATGTCATAAATCATTATATGGAAAAACTGTTTAAAAATGAGTTATTTTATGGTGTTTCTGTTTTTTTCTCTCGGCTAGGATGTAACAATCTTGCTTATACTGATTCTGCTTTATGGCTACCAGTTTCACAGCAAGGTTCTAAACTGTTATATGGATCTGATTTATAACTGCATAATTATACAACTATTATATAGATCACATCATACTTATCATGTTTTATACATTTTATGTATTATATATTATATGTACATATATGCTAACTATATATATACTTAGTATATGTAACTATATACATATGACATGTTTTTATATGACTGTATACATAGGTACATATAAGTTATACATAACTTACCACTGTTTTTGACATCTTTTAACTTGGGGCCTTATTTATTTTGTTAATAGCAAATGTCTCACACTGAAGAATGCTCCACTTGCCTCTTTTAGAGAATCAAGTTTAAACTGTCAGTTACAAACTGCACCTAGAACAAACACTGACGGTTCTAGAATAGGAAAAAACAAAGTAACACCTGGGGGTTAAAGAAAGGTGACTGCAGTGAATGAGGCAGCTCTCAGACTACTGAAGGCAGAGCCACCCAGCCATGGAGTGTTCCCAGGGCAGGAAGGAGGCAGCTTTGGGGACCTCCAGAGATAGATATAAATACAAATATTATAATATAATAAGATAATAAAATGTACAGAAAATGATCTTTCCAAAGTCCAAGGCACAGATTATTTTTATTTGATGAAAACTAGCACAGGTTAACCTCTGACTCACATCACCCTAAATCAAATGATACCACAAAACTCTTTGTAAGTTTCTAATCAGCAACAGGTGGTCCAATTAGTTCAAATACTTAACAGAACTAAATTCTAGGAAAGTTAATCAACTGGAATTCCTTATAACTGGTTAGTTAGTAGGAGTTAATTGAAAATTCATGTCCAACAAACCATGGGGAGAAAAGGCAATTAACACTTACCCGCTGGAAATTTCAAAATCAAATGCTTTTGAAAACTTACTTTCATATTTATCTTTTCCCATGTAAATAGTGTAGGCAGCTGAGTTAACTAGGACAAAACAAAAATGAGACATAGTTAGGTAACTTCATCACCAATGAAACTGTTTCACGGGAAAAACAAATGACAAATGCTTAGATTAGGGGTTGGCAAAACATGGCCCACAGGTCAAATCCAGCACTGCTTTTTGGACAGCCCTGGAGCTAAGAATGATTTTTATACATTCAAAAGATTGAAAGAAGCAAAAAGAAGAAGCTAGAGAGACTGTATGTGGCTTACAAAGTTTAAAATGTTTATTATCTGGTCCAAACAGAAAAAGTTTCCCAATTCTTATTAAAAATGGCTACTTTCCTACTTTCTCAAGGATACAGTTCAGTGCAATTCCAGTTCAGTCCTATACTTCTGCCTTCTACAAAATAGCTTAAAAAAGACTATACTTCAATAATATATATATATGTATAAATAGCTTTAAAAAAAAACAAGCCAAAACCTTCACCTCAACCATTTAAAAATAGGTTCCTATACTTAGGCAAGTTTTATTTTTCATAATTTTATTTAGCCAATATTCGTTATGCTCCAGGTGTGCTGCATATTATAATAAGCTCCCTGCCACATTCAGGGTAAACACAGCTCTCAAACTTCTAATCAGTAATTCTGAGCCCTATTACACATTAGTATCACCTAATTATGCCCCAGCTCCTCCTAAGACTAACCAAATCCAAATCTCTGAGGACTGGCGTTTTTTTTAAAAGATCTCTTTTAGTGATTTTAATGTGAAGTCAGCCACATTAGTTAGGAACCACCACCCTAAATCAAACCAAATATTCTGGGTATGACTCACCTTAGGGAAGACATTTGCTTTACTGAGCTAGTGTGTTTCAACGTGGGCCTCCTCCATCTGGAGCCAAACAGATAGGTTTCCTAAGTTGAAACTCTAATTGGGTACTGGGTTTCCAAGCTGATCTACCAAAACCTGTCAGACCCCACTTGGATCTCGACTCCTGAATTAACAGTTCCTGGGCCTCTGTCTACAAAGCCCAGCAGACGGGTGCAAGGCTGGGCTGGGCAGTCTGCGGCTGTCGCTCCAGAGCATGGACTTACTGTGTGAGTGGAGCTCCGAAGGCCAGGAAGCAGCACTGTTTCATGTACAGACCCTTAAATTCGGGACTGCCTGTACTTTCAGTAATGAGACGCTCCTTAAATGATCAGCCACACTTGTCTCTCTTGGGGACGGAAAAGTCTCAATACCTTCAGCTAGCAGTTATGATGACACAGTCCATAATTACTTGGAAGTGGCCGAGAGAGAGGACTTGAAAGCAGAGGATGTTTGCGTTGACAAGTTGACAGAAATACTTGCCTATAATTGAGCATCTTATTAGCTTGATAAGCCCTTTGCATAGCATATAACAAATGCCAGGAGTGCAGGAATACAACCAAAAAAGTTTCAAACTCTCTCTGCATACTTAGGCCATTATTATATTTGTATGCCCTTTTGATCCTATAATGTCACCACTACAAGTATATATCCTATTAATTAATACACCATCAGGCAATGGTTTTTTTTAGAACCTAAACACTCATGAATTAAGACTGGCTAAACACACTATAGAACATCAATAAACAAAATACCATGAACCCATTAAAAAGGGTAGGTGAAGAAATTAAGCAGCAGAACAGTATTTTTGTGTACCTATATACAGTAAGGTTCAATTTGTAAAAAATAAGTAATTGTGTATAAACACATTTATATATGTAATTTAAATATTTGCACCTGTTTTCTTTAAAGTGTGGGTGGATATACATTTAACTGTTAACAATAGTTATCTTGTCTACTTGCTTACAAAATGTATAGATGATGTTTGTAATCAGAACAAAGGTAATTTTTTAAATGATTAAAATAAAGCTGTTTCTGCAGGCCGAGCTATCTAAATTACCACCAAGAGGATGACAGATGATGGTGTGGATGGCTGATCTATAAAATGAGGTGATTAAGAACAAAACTGCTACAAGCCCAAGCTGAGGGGCGTTCTATAAAATAATTCAACTGACAATGTCAGGAGAGACAAAGACTGAGCAACTGCTCCAGATAAGAAGACGCCAAAGGGTAATGAATGACAACAGAATGCAACAGTGATTTGTAATTTTCCTTTGTTCTAAATTCATTATTAGGACACCGATGAAATGGAATAAAAGCTGCTGATTAGATAACAGTATCGCTGCAATGACAATTTCTTAACTTTGATAATGAAGAGTATCTTTTTGCAAGAGAATATCCTTGATTTTAGGAAAAACACCCTGAAGTATTTAAAGGTAAAATTCAACTTACTAACAATGTTTCAGGGGAAAAAAAAATCTTTGTGTGAGTGTGCAGAGAGAGAGGGAGGTAGAGAAAGACAAAGGGGTGAAAGGAGATGGGTTTGTATGGTAAAATGTTAGAATCTGCGGAGTCTGAGAGGAGGTTATAAAGGCAATCATTTTCTATTCTTATAACTTTTCTGAAACGCTGAAATTATGTCAAAATGGAAAATTAAAAATAAAAAGGAGCATGATTGCTAAGAAGTTTGAATTAAGCTCCTATCCACGTTAAAAGGATAAAGGAAAAGTAAATTGAATTATTCTGGTACTTTTGTTATTCTCACCCAAATAATAAAAGGTTGATTAGCATGGGAATTCGTCATCTCGATGCAGGTGTAACCACCAACCCACCTTCAGAGGCGCTGTGATGATTTCATAATTTACATAACAATCTATCTTAAGACAGATACTATTAAAAGGTCCTAAAAGTACAAGTGAACTTAATGAGCCATGTGCTGATATATTGTGGGCCTGTAAATCAGATGGTCTTGAATTTCACACTAGAAATACAGCAAGGCTAATGTCTCATTATTCCATTGTGAGAGCATGAAACAAGAATTGAATAGATTTTAGCCAGAGATCCTAATTTGAAAAGGAAAGGCAACTGAGATTTCTATTGAGATTTTCTTTCCATTAAAAAAAAAAAAAAGATTTTAGGCAGTAAACCATTAGCTGGTTGAAAAGCTTGGCTATCTATATGAGGTCATTTCCTGAAGAGTCTTTATGTTCAAGTTGTTTGCTATATTGGAACATGTAAAGTTTTACCACCATCTTAGTGGAAAAGTTGTAATTTTTTCCATTAACTTTTCAGTTTTAAAAGCTGCACAAGTGCAGATTTAATTAGATTTAGAGGCCAAATATTTTTTCGACAGGAAGCAATTCTGATATTATATAATGGAAGCCAATGAGAAAAATATGATCCACAAATCCGCTGAAGCACTCTGTTCTATTAAGGGCACCTGTCTGTGTATGACTGGTGCTCAAAGAATTTAGAATTGCTTTAAGGAGAATAAAGCAGCCAGCATAAAAAACATTTAGTACCTATATGCCCTGCCTGTATTTTTTATTCCATTGTTGGACTTGTATAGATAACTACGCTCTTGGGGACTCTCATGAGTGGAGATACTACAAAGAGATGCTCAAGCTATCTTATGACAGAGGGAGCAGGGAAGAGAGGGGATGAAAATGCTATTAGGGGCCTATAATGATTTTTCAGGCTAGTCTGAACTTTGTTTCTAGTAATTTTAATAATGTGGGTAAGACAAACTAAACCTACAGAGGCAGAAGAATAGCTTATGACACACTGTGGAAGCCTAAACTATTAAGAAAAATAAGAGGATGTGACAATGATGGACTAGGAAGGATGGGAGTCTATGAGTTACAACTTCCCTAGGTTTCGATGTTCTCATGTCTAAAGAGAAAGTACCACCCTATTCAAACTCACACAAACATCATAGAGCTAGTTTCACTTAAATCTGGCCTTTAACAAGTAGGAAGAGAGTAGCAACAGAACAGTGTACTAGAAGTAAAAAAAAAAAAAAAATTATTTATTCAACAAGTATTTATTGAGTAACTATTATGAGCCAGGCACTATGCTAGAGAAACAAGATAAGGGGCTTACACTCTAGCTCAAGCATAAAGCATTTAATACCATGATAACTGCAATGTCAAAGGTATACACGGGTGTTAAGGGGGTCCCAAAAGAGGTATATCTAAGCAATCTCAGGGTAGGAACAAGGCAGGAAAAGTATTTGGAAAAGATAGGCGAGAGCTGTCCTAAGACAAAGTAGCTAACTGTGTGTTGATTCTAGGCAAATGGGAACAACATAAGCAGAGAAATGAAGACAAAGCATTTCCTGGGAACTAAACACATCCTTTCCTTGCCTGTCAAAGACAAATCAGAAACATTATGCCACTTTTCAAGATCCGGGACATCAACTTTGTCCAATGAGTGGCTGTATTGCCATTCCGGGGTCTTCTTACTGCTTTTTGTAGCATCCAGGCCCTACAACCCTTTTCTAGAAGGGTAATGCGCTATTCCTGTAAGGCAGAGTTGTTGGCAGGGGTCTCTTTCTCAAAGTGGGCAATTACCAGGGCACAGCCAGACTAAAGGTTATGGGGGTGGATGGGAGAGGGAAGAGTTGGGATGGGGGTGTGGAAAAGTCCACAAACTCTGCCCAATTCCAGATAGCGACAGGAGGTCTTTCCGATTGAAGGACAAGAATAACTCCCCGAAGCAAAGACAGTAGGAGGAGATGCTCCCTCTACGCCCCCCAGGCCCTGACCAGGAGGCACACGGGGAGGATGGGGCCGGACACGGCGAGGGGACCGTGAGGGCGGAGGAAGAGTCACCCAATGCCGAGGAGGCACTTAAGGACCAGGCTCCGTGGCGGTCTAGGGGTCCCAACTTCGGAGCCCCGTGGTCGAGCAGAAACCCGAGAAGTGGCGGCGCCCACTCACCGCTGCTGCTGGTGAAGTAGAACACCATGATCTCGGCAGCGGCGCGGCCACTCCAGGGCCGAGAAACAGCACTTAACTCTGGAAGCTCTGGATACCGGAAGCGCGGAGGCCGTCTGTGCCCCGGAACTCCTCCGAGAACTTCCGGCGGACGTCGGGTGACGTCATAATGCCTGCGGCCGGCACCGCCTTCAATCCTAGTGAGGAGGAAGTGTGGGCGCGCTCCGGGCTTTAGCTTACTTGGGAGTTGAGGAAAAGGTTGGAGCCAGGACCATTGGTGGTTGGAAAGCAATGCAGGGAAACTCCGTCTTCTTAAGAGAAAAATGCCCCTGGCTGACTGTATTTTCAGACCCTCCACCCAGTTGGCGGTCAAGTCTTGAGGCTTCTTTGTTGGTTTTATCTGTTCCGTCTCACCCGCGTATGGACTCCGGAAAGAGCAGAAAACTTTTGCCCAGCTGGGTGGTCACTGAGCCAATCACGGTACTTGACCGTTAGTAGAAGCTCATTAAGTTTTCAATAAACCCAGATTCCTCCAGGATTCTCATTCTTGCTCCACCGCTTGTTGGGCACATTCGGTGCCACACTTACCTTAACTGCAAAACGAAGATGAATAAAGCAGCTAATTAACAGGTTATTTTAAAGGGTCTAATAAATTCATAGGCACAAAGGATTTAGAACATAGTGAGCAGTCAATTACAGTGAGTTGTTGGCGGTATGCTTCTTTGGATTTGGACTCAGACTGCTCTGCCTTTAAATCTGAGTTCTGCCACCTATGAAATTGGGCAAATTCCAAACCTCTGAACCTCAGTAAAGTGGAAATAATCTTCAAGGAAAAGTCCCACAGCACTTAGCTTTGACCTGATTATTTTTGCAACTTCACTCTGACTTACTTCATTCTATGAAGTTAAGCACATCATTTAACCGAATTTATTTAGAAGTAAAAAGTGTGCCAGAGACTGTACCAGAAGCTGGTACACAAAGCTCAGCACAGTAGCTGATGACCAATGAGTGCTTTAGGAACCTCCCGGCTTTTCAAAGCAAGAACCCAGCTGTCCTATAAATAGTAATTGTTTCAGGCTCTCAGTTTTGTTCTCTGTAAAATGGTGTAAATGTATATTTCATAGACTGTAGTGGGAGTAAATGAAACAGAACACATAAAACATGTGAGAATGCCTGGCATGTAGATATTACTGTCATGATTTAATTTTAAAATTTAACTTAAAATGAGCTAGAAACCTAACATTACTAGTTTTTTAAAAAGTTAAACTAACAATAAAGCTTCAAATGTGAAAAATAACTGCCTCGAGAATCTTGAAGAGTCGGCTTTTAGAAAAACATCTTACACCACGTGACCCTAGAATGTGCCTCGAGTTCAAGAGCGCGCCTTTATTCTGCCGAAAACTACGGTTCCCAGAATACACTTAAATTGAGGCTTTGGGAATGGAGCCCGGCGCTGCCGCAAAGGATTGTGGAAGACATAGTTTCGGTGAGAAGAGAGTGTTTCGCTTTCCAAGGGCGGGAGAAGCTTGGAGACCGCCTCCCGGGTGGGCGGGGCAAGCGCCAGCGCCCGGCCAATCACCGAGCCAGCCCCAGGGAGCGCTGGGAAGCGGCGAATTGGAACGCAGCGGCTTCTGCCCGGACTGGCGCGCGAGAATTTGAACACAGTGGAGGACCCCTGGCTTGGCTGAGGAGAGGTCGCTGGCTCCGAGGCGCAGGTGACTGCCGCGGAGGGCCGAGGCGGGGAGGTGGAAGAGCCGGGAGACCGGGAGGTTCTGTGGGACGTGGGGGTGAATGTCAAGGAGAAAAGAGCTTTTGCTCGGGGCTTGGCGCGTTCGCGGCGGGAGACCCAAGCCAGCGAGCGGGTCTCCGCGCTTCCAGGTCACTGGGTTTCCTTCTTTCTGACGCCCGAATTTTCTGGTCTTTTTGCCCTGCCAGCCTTCGGTGACAGGGGTGCTTTTCTCTCCTGCCTTTCCTGTCAGCCCCAGAACGGTCTCCCCTTAAGCTGTAGCTCGACATGAATTACCAGAGACCCTGGTCTTTCTGTTTAACTTTGAAATCACGCTTCTGTAATTTTTAAAAAATATACCCTATCCGAAGGAAGGGGAAGGGAAAACTCTTACTGAGTAACAATAGAGCAACATAGCATCTGCTTGAGAGTTAACGTGGATAATTGTGTTTACTATCCGCAGCCTTAGGAGGGCAGAGAATTTTGTAAACAAGGAAAACAAGCTGCTCCTGGGCTAGTAAAATGAGGGAGGATTATGCTCCACCCGTCTTCCTGTTGGCTTCTAATCAAAAAGTTAGAGACGGTTTCTGCCTTCATTGAACACGCAGGCTGTTGAGAAAGACAATCAAACCAACAACAAGAAAATGTGCTGAATGGATTACTAAGGAAGTGTAGGGTGCAATGGAAGCCTGGGGCAAGAGCATCTAACGGGAGGGGTGAAAGCCATGGCAGGACAGCTGCCCAGAATATAGCGATTAAACTTCGTATGAATTAATCAGGCTAATTGAAGGGGGGAGGTGTGCTCTGAGTAAAATTCTTCCTCCAAGTAGGATGATTTTCCAGCTTGAAACGTACTATCCTGCTTAATTAACTAATTAAATTGTACTGTGATGTGGTGCTTTTCCTTTTTTTAACCTTCATGGTTTCAGTCTTTTTTTAAAGTGATTTGCTTTTTCAAAAAACATTTTTCTTGCATCTTTATAGACCATCACCCATCTGAAAACTTTTTCAGGCTTTTAAAGTGTACTTTTGATATTGTGATTTTTGTATACATTAGATGAATTTGGTTATTATAATTGTCCTTTTGCTTATAGGAGTTCAGTTAAGAAGATGTCAGCTTTAACTCCAAGGAAGAGGAAGCAGCATTCTCTGAACTGTGACAAGTAAGTCTCATCCTATGGGTAGAACCTCTTAAAAGTGAAAAATCCAGTCTTGCATTTTTTATCTTCTCCTATTTCGAAATATTTCCATTCTTCCATTCACCTACTCCTTGTGGCTACAGTAATGTTTTATATTCTAACTCTAGTCTGGAAATACTGTAAGCTTTCATAATTAATTCTTTATTGGCTTTGGAGGGGATCAGAGAGAGCTGTTTTCTATGGCTTGGAAATGTGTGTCAAATCTTTCATTACCTTGATTCTTTCTGCTCTGTTATGTAACATTTAACATAGTGTTTTACGTACAGTAGGTGCTCATCTGTAAGGAATCCTGTAAATTACTCCCCACAGAACAGGCAGTAGTTTATTATGTAAAATTAATCGTTGTAGAGAACGTGTAGCAAAGTATATGGCCAAGACTTAGAAATAGGTTTCAAAACGTGTGGGCGCGCGTGCACACACACACACACATGTGTATCTCAAAGCTTCTTTGTTACTGAGGATTGTTTTCAGGAGGACACATCCTCTTTTTTTTTTCAGCAGGGGAGATAATTAGGCTTGTTTGTTTTAATGGAGGTACTGGGGATTGAACCTAGGACCTCTTGCATGCTAAGCACGTGCTCTACCACTGAGCTATACACTCCCCCCTCAAAGCTTCTTTGTAAACAGTGTTTGTTTTCACAAACATTATTGGGCTCTTAGTTTTGAAAAATATTCAAATGCTTTGTTAGGTAAAGACAGAATTTGAGAATCCTGTTGTTAAGCTAATAATGTATATGGATGGATGTTTGATGGAGAGGATGTATTTTTAATATGCCTTAGATGGAGAGTTGTTTATTGCTTAGCAGTAATTTGACACAAATATTAAAGCAAAATAACAATACTTACCAATGGACTGTATTTCTTTTCACAGCCTATCATCAGATATTCCATCAAAGAAATTAATTCTGGACTTTACTGAAAATGTATTTCCATCACCTAATCAAAAGCACACTTGTCAAAGCAGCGATAAAAATGAAGAGAAGTTTCATCACTCTCAACAAGGCCATTTCATTTCAAGTTCACTCAAAACAACTAAAATTAGATTGCCACCTGCCGGTCAAGGTTCACCATTTAAATCTGCTATGTCTACTGTATCCTTTTACAACAAAGATAAGTGGTACCTCAATCCATTGGAGAGAAAGCTGATAAAAGAGAGTAGATCCACTTGTCCAAAAACTAATAATGAAGATAAATCTTATCCTAGTATGACAGAAAAAAGGCAGAGAAAACCAGTCTGCTCCAAGAAAGTGAACAAAAAATCACAGAAGAGTTTAACTGCTAAGTATCAACCAAGTTACAAATGCATCAAGCCTGTATCAAAGAATTCTAAAAATTCCAAGCAAAATCGAGTGGCCTATAAGCCAAATGTGGAGAAAGAGAATAATTGTTACTCAGCTGAAAATAATCTAAATCCTCCTCGGGTTCTAAGCCAAAAAGTCAAACCACAAGTTACCCTTCAGGGTGGAGCAGCTTTTTTTGTTAGTCGGAAAAAAACGCCTCTGAGAAAATTGTCCCTGGAAGATAAGCCATTATTGAGACTCACCCAGAAGAATAAATCAGAAGTTATTGAAGAGTCTGATGTAGAGACTGTCAGTGAAGGAAGTTCTGAGACAAGGCAAGTGCCAAAGTGCTTGTTACTAGAAAAGGAACTGAATGTTGAGCTGCTGAGTGAAAGAAGTAAAAATGAACAAAAATTAATAAAGGTAAAGAAAACTAAATATAGCACTTTTAAAACTAAGTTGGCTATATAACAAAACTTTAGTGTACATGATATATATGTATAAAACTTTGAACAAAATTTTGTTTAAACTCTGGAGGACTGCTTTTATGAAGCCAAATAATATCACTATAAAGAATTTAGAGGCAGGGCAGAAACACGGGACTTGCCTCCCTTTTTTGGCATTAAGGTTTACATTTTATTAAGTTCCTGCATGACTGAAGTCCAGAGAAGCTTAACTTTGATTTGGTAGTCAACGTTTTTAGAAACTGGAAATAACAAAATTCAGATAGTAGATTTCCAGAGAATGAGCATGTTGTTTTTGTTTCAGCTCATTATTTAAAGTACTAGCTTATTCTAGAAAATTAAGAGACTACAAAGAATATAAAAAATATTCAGCTTCTGTAATCCCACTATTTGGAGATGACCACTGTGAATGCACAGTTGGGTTTTGGTCTGTTTTACATAGTATGTTTTCATGGATGCTCTGTGCTTTCTTGATCTTTCTCATATTTAACACAGCTAGCCTAGACTAGTACTGTCTGGTAGAAACAATACCAACCAGGTGTAATTTAAAATTTTCTATTGGCCACATGAAAAAAAAGTTAAAAACAATTTTAAAAGTTTAACCCAATATACTTTAAATGTTACCATTTCAATGTAATCAATATAAAAAGTTATTAATGAGATATTTTACGTTCTATTTTTGATACTAAGTCCTTGAAATCCATGTTTATATTTTCACTTGCAGCATATATCAGTTTGGACTGGCCATGCTGCAAGTTCTCATTAGCTGCTTGTGGCTGGTGGCTACCATAATCAACAATACAGGTCTATACCTTCTATTGTTGACCTATCAGTAAGGAGGAAAAGGTTGTTGTTTTGTTTTGTTTTGTTTCTGAGGTAGCTAGGTGCAGAAAACAATGAGGGCAACATGCTTTAAGAAAAGCTTTCCCCAGTTTGGCGTCTTCCATGTCTGTGGTGACTTAAGTATGCTCATCACAACCCTCGTAGCTGGCGAACTGACAGGTTTTCACGCAGTGCCCACTACACTGAGGCATACATATTGAGCAATTCAAACTCTCACTGTAGTCATTTCCCTCCTCACCTACCTCCTCTGATTGTTCTCATTGCTTCCTCTCAAATTCAACCCCAGTGCATACCTCTAGGAGTCACGTAAAGTTCAGATCTCAAAGGCAGAGATTGTAATTGGGGACCAGTGGACCAGGTCCAGCCCATGGATGCTTTGCTTAGTCTACAGAATATTTAGAGCCAGCATTTTTAAAAGATATAAGATCTCTGGCGTTTCATGAAAAATTGAGTTCTGGCAAAGCTAAGCCCATATTCCTGCACAGCAGTAATCCTGAAACGTGGTGTCAGACTACCATTTGACAGGAATGGGCTCTTCATTTTCTTCCACTAAGTCAATGTTTGAATACATATCTAGATCAGTCTAGTTTTGCTGCTAATTTTACTTACTTGCTACTGAGGTTTGCAGTTCCCACTGTAAATGTTTCTTCCTGTGTATCAAATATTGCCAAGTATATTGTTAAATGGAACATGTTTTGCTGCCTAAGTCGTAACAGTCTAATTCTACTAATTCTTTATATTGTTTCTGACAAAAACAAAAAAAACCAAAAAAAGCCCACACCCCTATATCTTGATAGGGGTCTTGGTTACATGGTATAGAAGTTTATCAAAATCCATCAAACTATACTTTATATATCTGTGCACTTCACTGTTTATAAATGTACCTCAATGTTTAAAACTTGGGGGCACAACTCGAGCTAAAATTCTCAATCCAACAAAACAAAGTGTGGGCTGGGACCCTGCCTTTCCACCCATCCACCTCCTGATTAGTATTTTCCATATCTATTTGGTGATGAGGATTCAGTCGTGTTATAGTGACATGATGATTTCTCTGCAACGCTTCTCTGACTTTCTTTTCTGAGTTTCATTTAAGGGACTAGGTATTGGGTTCTGTTTAGTTTTCAGCCTGAGAAGCTGGGCTTTCTTGCATCTTAAATTTGTGGAACTTGGTTCTGTTCTCTTCTTAAGATTTTAAGTACCCACTACTTATTATTCATCTCTGCTAGCTAAGGGTGAAATCTGTTTTCATTCAAGGGTGCATAACCTTTCCGCAGCTCATTATGGGGCCCTGAAAAATGGCAAACTGGTTGGTTGTCCCACCTCTTCTGAAATGTTATGATCTTGAATAGGAATTCCACCTTAATCAAAGTTTTTTTTCCTTTTTCCTCAAGCTATATATTCTCTAAGTCTCACCAAATTAGTAGTGTTAGTGAAATTTGTCAGGATTTGTTCTACTTTGTTTTTCCTACCTCCCTGTTAAACTGCCCAAAAAGTGGGAGTTAGAAGCCTCTTCAGCTACTCTAGAATGTTCTTTTTTTTCCCTTAGCTGGCTGTTTTTAAAGCTTATGACAAAAAGTTGTCCCTTTGCAGTTTGGTTGCTCCTGGGGAAATTTTTCCTGTTTTTACTAATTTTTTTTGTTCAATTCATTTTTATAGAAGGAATGTTCTATAATCTTCAATCTGTCATCTTATCAGGAAATAATAGATTTTTGACAGGTTGACAAATTACAGACAAATATGAACACCCTGTCTTTTAGAAGATTAGGTACATTTAGTAACTATAGAAGAAATTTTCCTTAAAATAGATTGTAAATTGAGAATTTAAAATTATGTTATAAAATGTAATTTATAACAAACTACATGTTTTGTTTTAGAAGCAGATCTATTGGGATTCATTCACTAAATAGAAAGCGAGTAAGAATTGTATAGGTTTCCTAATTTTACTTATTCATTATTTTCAGGATTCATCAGGTAGAGTTGTTTCTTCAAAGGAATGTAAAACTGATGAAAGTAAGAGTTTTCCTTCAGAGGATTCTTTCAGTGAGAACAAGGCAGGTAAGAAAAAACTTCTTCTTAGAGTGAGTTTATTTGCTTGTAATAATGCCTCATTACGTGTGTCAATATGAAATTATATTCAATAATTTGGATTTTTAAAAAAATATTCAGTATCTGTAACTTTGTGTCTGTGTTTATCTTGGTAACACTGTTTTCTGTGATAAGCAGTGCAGGACATTTTGAGGAGGAGGAGACAAGGAGTCGGTAGGCTGGAACTTAAGGCAAAATACTGGTGCCTAATTGGTCTGTGAGATGTCTAGGCTCCCTAGAGCTGGGTGTTTTCATCATACACATTTTACCTACCTTTTACCCCAAATAATAGAATGGAGTGAAAACAATTTATGTTATATATTTGTGATCAAAGGCCATTTGTAAGCAGAATATACTAAGCTGTAATAGGGCATTGAATTGGGCAGCAGCAACCTTGGGGTATTGTCTTAAGTTTGCTGCTCATTAACTGTGTGATTTAGAGAAGAGATCTCTAAAGTGAGGGCTTAGTCTTAATTTTTCAATTCTTCTTAGTTCTGAAATCCTATTATTAACTTACAGTGTCATTGTTCATTTAAACAGTATTTACTAAACTATGAATATAGAAAGAAGTTAATTAAGATTCTACTTACCAGCCCGATTCTTGGTAACTTTACTTTGTTGGCTGTATCTGTACATTTGGAAATGAATTAAAATTTATTTAGGAGTAGACATAAAGACTATAGTGAGAAACTGTAGCTCACAGGAAGTATACAGAAAAAGATAAAACTAAAAGCATAATCTCATTTACTAAATAAAATAGCCTACTTTCAGTGTACTGTTTTTCTGAGAAAATCAACTTTTTGAACTTGAATAAGAAAGACAATTGAACTTTTGTCTTTCTTATTAATAAGCTTTTTATTTTGCAGTAATTTTAGATTTACAGAAAAGTTGTAAAGATATTGCAGAGAGCTTTTGTATTACCCTGTATCCCCCACTGTTCACATCTTATTACTGTGGTACTTTTGTCAAAACTAAGAAACTGATCATTGGTGCATTGCTGTTAACTAAGCTCTAGACTGTATTTGGAGTTGACCAATTTTTCCATTACTGTCCTCTTTCTGTTCTAGGATCCAGTCCAGGGGACCACACTGCACTTAGTTGCCATGTTTCCTTAGTCTCCTCTGGTCTGTGACTGCTTTCTCAGTCTTTTCCTTGTTTCCATGTTTTTCATGACCTTGACATTCTTGAGATGTACTGGCCAGATAGATACCTTATAGAATGTTCCTGAACGTGGGTTCTTCGGATGTTTTTCTCATCATTAGATTGGGGTTATGGGGTTGGGGGAAGAATACAGCTGAGCACATCATGTCAGGTGCTGATGTCCACATGACTCACAGATGATGTTAACCTCTAGCGCTGGATTAAGGTCAGGTTTGCCCAGTTTCTTTACTGTATAAGTTACTCTTTTTCCTATTTCATACTCTGTTCTTTGGAAGTAAGTCACTAAGTCTCGCCCAGCCTTTCAGGGAGGGGTGGGGATTAAGCTCCATCTCCTGGAAGGGCAAGTATTTATGTATATTATTTGGAATTCTTCCTTAACGAAGAGTTGTCTCTTCTCTCATTTATTTATTCAATCTTTAAATAAATAAATGGACTCCTGGATACTCATCAATATGCACTCATGAATATTTATTTTATATTTTGGGTTAAAATCTAATACTACATGATTTATTCTGTTGTTCATATTGTTTTAGCTTTGACCATTGGGAGATCTTATCGGGTCAGTGCTCTTTGACATATCCCGTTTTTTTGATTTTTGAGAACTTCCTCATTACTTTCTGAAACTACAAGATGCTCTAGGCTCATCTTGCATTTTCCCTGACCCAGTCCTAGACTCAGCCATTTCTCTAAGCAACGCCTGGTTCCTTCTATTAGGGAATATTACTTAGAAACCAAGATCTGGACTTGTGTGCTTGTTGCTCCTGGAATGTCACTGCTCCTAGGCCCTCTCAGCAGACAGAGCTAGAAAATATCCCAACCCATGTATATGCAAATATCTGTAATTGTTTCTGTGTCTCTCTATCTGTACACAGCTAAATATAAACCCAAACTGGATGATGTCTCTGACTCTAATCCAGTACCACAGGGCTTATCCCTCACTCCCTTTTTTATCTGTAACTTCTCTCAGGGAGAAACTTGATTCCTGCCAATTACTGTCTGCCTACTTAAGTTCAGTCCCAGTATACCTGCAAAACAGTTTCAGGATTGTTAATTCATATTCTTGTGATAAACATATTTATCAATTAGAGTGTAATAATTAAGCACAGTCCTTTTGTCTTTAGCCTTCTAATTTCTAGTCAGAACACCATTTTGTAAAGTTACTTAGGTCATCTTTCTCCCCATAGCTCCTCAGTGCAGTTATTTATACAGTTTTAATACAGTTAGATTCATTTGTCATAGTCTGCATTCCGTCTTGGGATCTCTCAACACCATGGGTTATTTTTTTTTTAGCATACACAAAATTTTACTCTTTATACAGTTCTGTGGGTTTTGCCAAGTGCATAGAGCCGTGAATCAACCACTCCAGTACCCTACAGAACAGTTCTCTCACCCTAAAATTTCTCTTATGTGTACCCTTTGTAGTCAACTATTCCACCCTTCCTCATCCCCCTGCAACCATTAATCTGTTTTCTGCTCCCATGGTCTTACCTCTTCCAGTGAAAATGTCACACAAATGCCGTCATGCAATATATAGCCTTTTGGGTCTGACTTCTTTCACTTAGTAAAACACATTTTAAGATTCACTTGTGTTGTTGCGTTTATCAATAGCTCATTCCCTTTTTTTGCTGAATTATGGATGTACCAAACATAGTCTGTTTATCCATTCCCCATTAAAGGACATCTTGATTGCTTCTAGTTTTTAGCAATTATGAAAAAAAGCTGCTATAAACATTTGTGTACATGTTTTTATGTGAACATCAGAGTTCAGAACGCTTGGGTGAACACCTAGAAGCATGATTGCTGGGTTGTGTGGCAAACTATGTTTAACTTTATACAAAACTGCCAAATACCCCATAGCTGCTGTGCCATTTTGCATCCCCACCTGCAATGAATGGAATCCCTGTTACTTCGCATTCTCTCCAGCATTTGTTATTGTCAATTGTTTTTGATTTTGGCCATTCTAATAGGTGTGTAGTAATATCTCATTGTGCTTTTAATCTGCGTTTCCCTAATAACAAATTATGCTGAGCGTCCTTTGTGTTTATTTGCCATCCGTATGTCTTTGGTGAAGGGTCTATTCAGCTCTTTTGCCCATATTTAATTGGATTGCTTTCTTTTTAAATTTGAAAATAGTCCATCTTAATTAACTTTTCTTCCATGCATTGTGCCTTTGGTGTTGTGTGTAAAAACTTACCAAACCCAAGTTCGTGTGTATTTTTTTTCTAGGAGTTTTTAGTTTTTCAGTTTACATTTAGATCTGTGATACATTTTGAGTTAATTTTTGTATGTCTTTTTTTTGCATATGGGTGTCCAATTGTTCCAGCACCATTTGATGACTATCCTTTCTGCACTGAACTAACTTATGTCTCTTTGTCAGTTAGTTGACTATATTTGCATGGGTATATTTTGGGCTCTCTACTTTGTTCCATTGATCTGTTTGTTTATCGTTTTGCCAACACCATCCTGTCTTGATTACTGTTATATATTGAAATCAAATAATGTGAGTATTTTGGTCTTATTAATCTTTAAGATCTCATGCTTTAAACCTTTAAGTTTATTCTACAATATAAATTATTATTATTTTTTTCCCTACCAGTTTCTCCTGAGTCCGTTGTCTATCCCATCTTCAGTGTGTCTTCAGTCAATACAAAAAGGTAGGGGTTGGTCTTATTTTAATGTTCAAGATTTATTTAAGCATGAGTCTACTGGGTCCCTTTTTCTTTCTTATACTATTTAGTTTGGAGAGCATTTCTTTCCTCCCCTTGAAGGAGAATTTGAGAATAGGAGATGAAGTCAGACCCTCACAGAAATTTCTTAGAACTTAAGAGTTGAGAGAAGGAAAAGGCCTTTATGGGCTTGAATAATAATAATTGTTCCATTTTTATACAGTACCTGGCCCATAATAATTAGTTTACACCCATTATTTCACCCTCACAGCAACCCAGACGGTTGATACTATTACTGCCATTTCCATCTGAGGAAACTATCACTCAGCCACAGTAGCACTGCTGTTAGGTGGCAGAACCACGACTAGAACCCACCTTTCAGTCAAAGCCTGTTAGGCTCTATTGCCTCCCATGGGTACATTGATAATAGTTAATGTCTAATGGGCATTTACAACCTCATGGTGTAGATACAATTACTCCACTTTCTAGATGATGAAACTCTGGCCAGAGAAATAAGTAATTTGCAGCCGCTTAATGCTATTATAAATCCTAGCGGTGAAGCTGCCGCTGTCCTGGTCAAAGTTCAGGTTGGGGTGAGTGCATGTGAGCATAAATGGAAAAGCTCTGAAAAAGAAGTTTCTTACAGTCTGAACATCTTGCTAAGCAGCTTTGGTTCCTCTCTTCCTGTTTGAAGATAAATAACTAAAGGTATTGAGCAAGGAACTTATTAGCTAAGTTCTCCTACTCATATGGCACCTCACCCTGAATGCCTTGGAGACTGAGTTGGGTGGGCAGCTTTTCCCCTTCAAAGGCCATATTCCTAGGTTTTTTACCTTTCCCTTTTCTTGTCTGTCTTCTTTCATGACTGTTTATTGAGGATTGAAACCTACCACAATTAGCTAGTAACAGTGTATAAACTAATTTAACCTAGCATAAGGAGATATTAGGAGATTATTGTTTGAATCATTTGAAATTTGCTTGTTATGTATGGCCCAAAAAGTTAGATATCATCAATTTCTCATGGTGTAATCTATGACTTTGATTTTAGGTAGATTACAGATTCTCTGGGTTCATAGTGTCACATTCATTTTCATTCATTCGTTCCTTTGGCAAACATTTATAGAGTACTATGTGGTATTGAACAACACTGAGTTTTAGAGATGTGGAAATAAATAACACATGAGCCTGCTGTCAAGGAAGTTATGGTTTGAGGAGGACAGGCATTTAAACAAATATGTATAACAAAGTATTAAAATTGCTAGGATAGAAGAGACTGGTCACGTGTGCAGGGATGGGAAGAGCTGAGTTACTTAGCAAGGGTTGCATAAGCCGGGGAGGGTCACCGACCTAGACAGGTGTTTTTTAGATTACAGGGATTAGTAGGTTGTCAAATCAGTTTAAGGGCATCACATCCAGCATTTTTGAGTGATTATTATTTTTTTTTCAGTTATATGTGTATGTCTATATTGGTCATAATATGAAATATATTCTCTACTATAGGTTTGTCAAGACAGTTTGAAAGCCATTTTCTGGTGAGATGATAACAAGACAGCTTGGGTTAGCATAAAGCATTAGACAGTTTTTTCCCCAGTGTTTTCTCATTTGTCAGTGTCAGTTTATGTTTGAACCTGTTGATTTAGACACTTGGTTTCTTTTCCTTGCAGAGATTTCTATTTCTTTGGTCCTTGGGAAGAGGTCTTTTCATTATAAGGCAAGGGTTACAGGCTCAGTGCCTACAGAGCCAGCCAGGCGGGGTGGAGACTGGAGCCAACTGGAGACCATGTCCCATAAAAGAGCGTGTGCTCTGTAGCTCCAACTAGGAGATTCTTCGACAAAATACAGGTCTAGTGATCTTATAGTATCTCTTGCAGTATTGGAAATACACATTTTTTTAAGTGAAATCTCTAGATTGTAAAGTATTGGTAGCTAATCCAAAGTTTTAAACACTGTGGATCCATCAAAACATACCTGCTAGCTGGATTTGTCCTGAGGGGCTCCAGTTTGCAATCTCAATGCCATCATCCTTTCCTAATGGGAAAAGGTTGCCTCAACATCTGTCCAACCAAAATTTTTTTCCCTAAGAATTTGAGAATAGTGGGCTGCTACTTTAGGCACGAGGACAAGTGAGTGTACTAGTCTCACTCACTGCCCCAGTAAAAAGCTGTTGGATCGTAATATGCTGGTGGCTGACTTCTGTGGGTCTGTGAGATTCAGTACTAGAGTCTGCTTATTTGCTGTGGTGTTCCAGGAGTTTCTTTATGCCTTCATGGGTAAATAACTGTCCTAAGATTTGATAAAGCAGGAAAAGATTGATTTTTAAGGGCAACATCGGCTTACAAAGACACCCTGCCTGTGTGCATCTGGTACTGTAGATGAAACCCCTTGGACTTGGACTTGGAAGACAAGGGTTTCATCTTGCCGCCATTCTTCACTAGAGTAAGATCCTTTCTGAGTAGGCCTCGGGTTTCTCACTATTTCTAGCCCTATTGCTTTATCAGGTTACCATCAGTAGAAAGCACTAAAAATTGCCAAGTGCTCTGCAAGTGTTATATACGTATCTGTTTTATTTTCATTATAATTCCTCAAACATTTTAAAATTATTAAATAATAACTTTCCAAACTTCTATTTCAAGATCTCTAGTTGAAGAAGAGTCTTCTTTGGGATCCGTCACATCTACTAACTTCTTGAAACAAGTCAATATACAGAAAAATACTAACACCAGAGATGCAAATAAAGAAACAAAAGACCAGCTCATCATTGTGAGTAAAGTTAAAACAAAGCTACTCCTGTAGGTGGTTCTCACGCATAGAACATGCAGTCTGATGTGTTGTCTTAGCATAATTACCAGGGGTTATAAATGTTCTGATTTTGTGAATGCTAGCTCTGCTCTGGTGGCAGCATTTAAAGCTACTCAGGTACTTTTTTGAACTGATAGTGTTGGGCAAGGCTAGTAATTTACTAGAATGCTGATGAATGATTTGTTCCTGGGTAAGGAAAATTATTTTTGCAATAATAGACTTACTGAGAATAGCTACATTGCATCAGACCTGGGTTTGGCAAAATGTGGCTGTGGGCCAAATTTGGACCATAGCCTATGAGCTAAAAATGGCTTTTGCATTTTAAAGGGTTGGGATTTAAAAAAAAAAAAATGTGAAAAACCATGTGTGGCCTGCAAAGCCTAAAATGTTTACCATGTGGCCCTTGGCAGAAAGTTTGCCAACGCCTATATAGACAGTTCAGAATTTGGTATTTTCAGTAACATTAAGCAGTGCCTTATGAGATAGAATGGGAATTAATAAGCCTTGACATCAAATATCCCAGAATTCTCTATATCCATGAATTTATCTGCTTTTCCTAAACTTTTATTATGTATTTTTATTTTGTATCAACTCTTGGGGCAAACAATTTTAATATTCCTAACCACTTAAGGAAGAAATACCCTATAACAAATACATAAGACCTGAAATTTTTGCCCTGCCTCTTTGAAATAAGGCTTTTTTAGGCCTCTCATATAAAAGCTTATTAAAGAAGTTCCGTTGTTCATCTTAGCTATCATATTTATGATTTAATCTTATTCCTTCTTAAAACTATGGGTCTAGCTAAAGCATCTTGATTTTTTTCTCCGTTGTCCATTCAAAAAGGCAATTTCATTTCTTCCGTCAATTTACTGCAACTTTATGTCTCATTCCATTTTGTTTGTGGTGAGAGAGAAGAGGATGCAGTAACCAGACTTTCATTTAGTATTTCACTTGTGCCAACATAGAAGAAGAACAAGGACAAATTTGAATGAATGGTTACATGAACTAAATATAGAGTTATTTGTGGCATGTTTAGATGGACTTTTTTTTTCCTCCAATTATAGGATGCAGGTCAGAAGCATTTCGGAGCCACCACATGTAAGTCTTGCGGCATGGTCTACGCTGCCTGCAGCCCTGAAGACGAGCTGCAGCACGCTCAGCATCACCACAGGTTTCTGGAGGGAATCCGATACGCAGTAAGCAGCCAAAACACTCATTATGGTTTGTTCTGAAAGTAAAACTTCTTTAAAAGATACATTTCTTTTGCTTAAATATTGAAAGAGCGATAGATCAAAAAATATTTTATCATCTGCCATTTTATTGTCCTTACTATTTGAGACTGATGGTATTTAAATTAACTTTTGATAAAAGTACCATTTCGAACTTCGCCCTAACATGAGAGAAGTATTGTTCTAGGGAGTGAGCACCCTGCATCCTTACCTCTGGCTTTTTCAGCAGAGCCGAGCAGTCAGGATACAAAACTCAAAGACACGAGGAGTATCCCTTCTCCTCACTTCGGGTCCTTCTGTGTGGAGAGCATTACAAGGCAGCTTTTCTGTGCCTTCTCCAGGCTCCTGGGAGGAGAGGTCCCACCTCTTCAGGCGCCTCCCTACTCCAGATACATCCTATTGTTGGCCTTATCTGTATCATTGCACCTGCTGCTCAATGCATCCACTTTTCTCCTATTTTTATTGCAGTAGTTCATGCCTTCATTCTATTTTTAGCTTGATTTATTAAAACTCTGCTTATCCTACCCCTCCCCCACCTTCACACTCCTAATAATTCTTTTTTTTTTCTGTATATTTTTATGAAAGGCTCTTAACTTAACTTCGCCTTATTTTATAATAGATTATTTACAAGTCTCCCAATACGGTGTCAGCCCCTTGAGGACATGCACTTTGTTTAGGCATCTTTTATTTCCCTTACCACATTACTCTTCTTAGATCTCATCTTTTTTATATCATTCATTGTTCATCTTTTTGTCCTTTCCAGACCACATTATTGATTTTTTTTTTCCTTCTTCAAATTAAACTGTAACTTTTTCCCTTTGACAGGGCTGGAAAAAAGAACGTGTCGTAGCAGAGTTTTGGGATGGGAAAATTGTGATGGTCCTGCCACGTGACCCGACTTATGCTATCAGAAAGGTGTGGAACATCAGCTTTTCAATCCTTGTTTTCCTCCTACTCCCCCCATTCTCCACCAGGGTATCAACCTATGTTGGAGTGTAAAACACTTGCTTATAGATGATCCACTTGGGCACAGGTGTAAGGGTAACTTTCATTTGTTCATACAAATTTATTGTTCATACAAAATTAAACTTAAAATTACAGGACAAATAAAGGAGTGTCAAGTGGAAATTAAATAGATAAGGCACTTTCGCTTATCTTTATTGCATCTTCCATTTGTGGAAGATAAACCAAACTCTTTAATGTTGAGAAATTAATGGCTCCAGAGTCTGAATCTTATGCTGGTATTGCCTTTGTTTCTTGGGCTGGATGTTAAGCCGCAGTGAACAGTGAATAAAGCTGGAACAAAATCTTCCTACTCCTCATCCCTCCCAAGAGTCTGAATTTCTTTCTGCTGAAAGTGATCTTTAAAATAGTTTCTTAAAACCCTGTTTCCAAAGTGGCAGACACAATAGTGAAATAATTTTGGGAGTGTGTAAATTTAGGCAGTAGAGATAAAAGAGACTAAAATGATAGTTATCATAAATTTTGTGTATATAAATGCATTTCCTATTGTACTTTTTAAAACAAATTCACCTCTTTTGGTTTTTAACATCATTAGGTTGAAGAGGTTCAAGAACTTGTTGATAATGAATTGGGCTTCCATCAAGTTGTTCCCAGATACCCAAACAAAACCAAAACTTTTCTCTTTATATCTGATGAAAAGAAAGTAGTCGGGTGTTTAATTGCAGAGCCCATCAAACAGGTATGGTATATATCTTTTAAATTATTGGCATAATTTGTAAGCAAAATAAAGCAGTAGGGAGAAGTCTCAGGCACTTAAGAGTGCTACCATTAATGACTTTTTTCCCTCTAAAATATGCTTGACCATAGAGATAATTGAAATCATTTATTTCTATTATATGTGGTATTTTGCTTTATATAAGCAGGGTAAGTCAGTCAGTCTTATGTTCACGTAGTCAGTTCTATACTTGGACTACAAAGTATAGTGCAGTTATTGAGCTCTGTTATTGAGCTTGTGGCTTAGTGCAGGTTAATATATTTGGCAAAAAATTCCTTACTTGGTCCCTTAATTAGAATCTACTTTAGGTACTAATTAGCAGTGTTCTAGCAGAGGAGTTAGCAAACTAGACCATGGGCCAAGTGTGGCTCACCACCTGTTTTTGTAAATAAGGCTTTATCGGAACACTGCCATGCTCATTCATTTCCATGTTATCTGTGGTTGCTCTTGTGTTCCAGTGGCAGGGTTGAGTAGGTGCAACAGAGAGTACATGGCCCAAAAAGCCTAAAATATTTAGTTTGGCCCCATACAGGAAAAGGTTGCCAACCCTTGTTCTAGAATAGAGATGTATAGTTTTTCCTTTCAAGGAGCTTATAGGGTAATCTTTAGCTAGAGAGAATTGTAGTTCACATATGTTCTTTTTATCTGACTTTATAATATGCCACACTTATGTCTCCTTTCTTTTAAAAATACCTACATGTCTCAATACATCTTGAAATGATGCTAGCATTAATTTATCTTACACCTTTTTATAAATGCCTTCCTTTTTTCCCCCTCATACCTACCATCTTTATTTCTCTCTTATTTTCCTTTTTTTTTTTTTTTCTGCTTTTCATCTCACATACATACACATACATAGTTTCTTGTGTGTATCAGACATTGGAGAGAAAAGCAGTTGGTTTGTATTTTGGGTTTTAACAGTGATCAATTTGGCCTTTTCTTTCTCTGATCTTAGTAGGCTGTTTGTGTAGTGACAGTAGGCAAATACAGGTTGTCCCTGACTTATGATGTTTTGAGTTACAGTTTTTTGACTTTATGATGCTGTGGAAGCCATAGGCTTTCAGTAGAAACCATACTTAAATTTTGATTTTTTTCCCCCCGGGGCTAGCCATATGCACCCTCTTGTGATGCAGGGCAGTGGCAGAGTGGCAGCTCTCCATCAACCAAGTGATCACAAGAGGAAACAACTGGTACACTTACAACCATCCTGTACCCATTCGATCATTTTGCTTTTCACTTTCAGTACCGTATTCAATAAATGACATGGGATAGTTAACAGTTGATCATAAATCAGACTTTGTTTTAGATGATTTTGCCAACTGTCGTCTAATGTAAGTGTTCTGAGCACATTTAAGGTAGGCTAGGCTAAGCAGTGAGGTTTGGTAGGTTAGGTGTATTAAATGCATTTTCCGCTTACAACCTACATTTATCAGGACGTAACCCCATCGTAAGTTGAGTAAGATCTGTATAGCCAACCAACTTATACGTTTACTCTACTATTCATTCTCATTTCAAGTGGTAGTTTAATATACACCTATCAGAACAGCTGCAATAAAAAATAATGACAAATGTTTGCTGGGGAAGATGCAGGGAAACTAGACTTCTCATACATTGTTGGAGGGAATGTAAAAGGTTACAGCCTCTCTGGGGAAAGTGTGGCAGTTTCTTAAAAAACTAATCATACATTTGACCATATGACCCAGCAGTCATACTCCTGGGTATTTATCCCCAAAATGAATACTTAATTTCTACACAAAAACCCATACCAGAATGTTTAAAGCAGCTTTGTTTGTAATAGCCAAAGCCTGGAAACAACCAAAGTGTCCTTCAGTTGGTGAGTGCTTAAACAAACTAGTACATCTGTAAAGTGGAATATTACTGTTGATGGTGCAACAACTTGGACAGATGTCAAGGGCATTGCGCTGAGTGGAAGAGAGCTGTTCTTAAAAAAGGTCACATGCTGTATGATTCCATTTATATGACAGCCTCAAAATAATCAGAATTATAGAGACAGAGAACAGGTTGTGGTTGCCAGGACTTAGGGATGGTGCAGGGGGTAAAATGGGTGTGATTATAAAGAAGAAGCAAGAGGAGGAGCTTGGTGATGATGAAATAGCTTTGTATTTTGACTGTGGTGATAGTTAAATGAATATTCAGCTATGAAGAACTGTCATGGAATTATACACACACACGGTACCCATGTTAATTTCTTGGTTTTGGTATTGAACAGTAGTATGGAAGATGTAAACATTGGGGGAAATTGGGGGACTTTTTTTAAACTTCTCTGTACTGTTTGTTAACTTCCTCTGAATCTATAATTATTTCAAAATAAGTTAAATAAAAACTTAAATACCAAATAAATTTCATAGTTTATATGCAAAAACTTTCTTTAGTGTTATCAGTTTTTAGGATAGCATATTACATTTTAGTATGGTGAGCATGAGAGGAGTTTGCATACTTTATCAAAAGTCTGACTTTTATAATTTTTTTATTTGATAAAAAGAAAATTTGATATTGGTATAATACATTGGAATGTAGGAATATCTCAAAACTGCTAGTACTTTTTAAGCATTTTGTGACTAAATTGGCAAGAATTCAAGAAATATCAAAGAATTTTAACATTTTTGGTGAAGGTAAAGATTAATTTTAGATACTTAAATTTTATTTAAAGAATGGTTTAAAAAAAAAAAAAAGCTGTGTTGTTAGCTCTAGATTTCTGTGTATATCATTGCAGGCCTTCCGTGTCCTGTCTGAACCAACTGGTCCAGAATCCCCAAGCTCTAAAGAATGTCACAGGGCTTGGCAATGTTCAAATGTACCAGAACCCGCAGTCTGTGGGATAAGCAGAATCTGGGTCTTCAGACTGAAGAGAAGAAAGCGCATTGCAAGACGACTGGTAGATACTCTCAGGTAAGAAATAAAATAAAATGGATTAGACCCAGATCAGCTTTCCCAGAACCTCTCCTGGTTTATAAGCCAGGGAATGATGTTGGTAAGACACTTCTGTATAAATACTACCAAAGTCAGGCTAAGGCAAGCGTTGGCACTGAAGGGAAAAAAAAGCAAACCTAGATAAAGTCACTTTGGGGCACAGCATTCCAAGTCTGAAACATTCTAGCCAGTGCTTTTCAAACTACCTGTGGTCAAATACTAATTAGATCCAGACCAACACATTAATAAAATAAAGATGAATTGCTGGAAAATGAAACAGAAAAAGCAAACAAATGGAAAATACAAGCCCAAGTTTTTATTAGATTCAACAGATATAAAATTATATTTCAATAAATATTATCTATACAAACAAAATATAGGTTTAAAAAAAATTATAGAAGCTATACATGTTTACTGACAGTGTGTGACTAGGTGATTAATAAAGACTGACTATAACTCACAAGTGTAACTAAATGTAAAAGTAAATTAGCAACCTAACCCACAGAATGGGAGAAAATATTTGCAAATCACTTATCTAATAGGAGTCTAGTATATCCAACATATATAAAAGAACTCTTAACAACACAACAATAAAAAGACATCCCAACTTAAAAATGGGCAAAGGATTTCAATGTATTTCTTGTATGTTCTTCCAAAGCAGAAGTACAAGTGGCTGATAAGCACAGGAAACTGTGTTCAGCGTCATCAGCTGTAAGGAAAAGCACAAACCATTCACGAAAGATCTCCGTGCTACGTGCTTCCATTTGTAGAGAGCACTCAGAAGGGGCAAATCTGTAGAAAGCAGACCAGTGGTTTCCAGGGACTGAGGGGAGGGGGAATGGAGAGTGACTACTAATAGGCAAAGGGTTTCTTTGAGGGGATGACCAAGTGTTCTTGAATTAGATATTGGAGGTGGTTGCACAGTTGTGACTGTACTAAAAACCACTGAATTGTGCACTTTTAAAGGGTGAATCTTATGGGATATGAATTGTCCATTATAAAACTTCTGTATGCACACTTTGAACTAACACTGTATATTGATACTTAAAAGTTTCTAACGTGACAAATGAGTTTGCTTCTTTCTTGCTTGTTAATTACCTGATCTAGGTTGGATAGATGAGTTTCACACTTAACTCTCTCAACTTCTGAATTTAAGATAACAGATTACAAACTAACGACCACACTTCGAGTAGCACTGTTCTAGCCTTTTGGGTTCTATACACTTTTTAAGTAAGAAGACCAAGAGGCTCGCTGTGAGGCTCCAGTCTTGGGCCCTAATCCTAGTTACCCACACATACCTTACAAAGAGGAGCAGTGAGAAAAGTTGGTGTCTATAAAGATTTTTATTTATAGTTAATTATGAAATACGTCTTCTGTATTTTACATGAAAAGATGCATACCTTTGGTATAAAGAATACTAGTTAGTACTTAACCTGTGCTTCTCAGACCTGGAAGTGCAAGCCTGGGGGTCCTGCTGAAATGCGGGTGTGACTCAGGAGGTTGGGGTGGGGCCTGAGGCTCTGCATTTGTGTTAAGCTCTCAGGTGATGCTGAATGTTGCCGGTCTGTAGATAATACTTTGAGTTCTGAGGCAATAGATTACCTATAAGCAATGATAAAAAAAATTAAGTTGTCCTCAAAGGAGAAATATAGAACACATTCATTTGAGAACATACCTTTTCTCACACATCTGGGTTGAAGATCCAGGTAACATGACTGGCAGCGTCCTGTATATGAGGAACCTCAGGCTGGCTTTTTTTGTCTATACAGGCAATAAGTTTAAATCCTCACAAGTGTAGACTGTTACCCTCATTCTACATTAGAAGCAGCTGAGGCTCAGATAGGATTGTTAGTACAAGTTTATACTGATGAGCTAGTAAAAGGACAGTTAGGACTGAAACCCCAGATCTAATGTTTTTCTATAGTGGATGTCACTCATAAAAGACACTACAAGTGATTTAATCAAACCAACATTTTCCTTTGGAGTCTAGTAAATTTAGCATTAAATCTTGTATTCAGTTATACAGTCAGTATACCAGAAGCTTTTATCTCCTAATTGAATCCAATTCTTTAACTTTTCACTTTGAAGTAATTTCAACCCTATAAAAAGAACAGCGAGAATAGTAAAAAGAACCCCCCCCATATACTTTTGCCCAGATTCATTGTTTTAATGTTTCATTCTTCTTGAATTATTTAAAAATAAGTTACATATGAAATGCCCCTTTACTCCTTAGAACTTCAGTGTTGTATCTTAAGAACAAGGATATTCTCTTACACAAAGACAGCTCGGTTACCAAATTTGGGATATTAATATTGACACAATGATTTTATCTAATATGAAATACATATTTTAGTTCTGTCATTGGTCTGAAATGTCCTTCACAGAAATTTTTTTTCCTGTTCAGGATTACGTATTACATTTAGTCATTATACTGCATTTAGCCATCATATCTCTTTAGTCTTCATCTTCCTTAACCTGGAACAGTTTCTTAGCCTTTCTTTTCTATGACATCAAAGAACTTGAAAAGTATAGGCCAGTTATTTCACAGAATATTGCTCAATTTTGTTGAATTCTTTCAGCTATTTCATTTTACTGCTTTTAATCCTAGTTGAGCTGGATCAAGGAGAGTGGTAGTCAAAATGCAGATTCGTTTTTCCCTTGTTAAAGCTCTAAGTGTGTGATGTAGTTGAGAAGAATATAGTTACTGGCTAAAATTGGTGGTTATTTTTGTTTTAATTATCTGCAGCTCTTACTTAGCAACATTATCTCATATTTGTTGCTTATTACTGTGGATCACCTCGAGTCAGCTGGGTGGTTGGTATGGAACTTTTTCTGGGCCTTAGTTCTCTCATCTATGAAATGACATCAGATTTCCATCTCTAACATGTAAGGCATTGAGTCATTTTACCACCTTATAAAATGTTGACTTTAATCAAGAATATTTAAGGGGATTAAATTTTTTTATTTGGATTGCTTTAAAATATAATTGTGCTCATGTTTAATCAAAACTTTAACTTGGTTTCATTGTTAAATTGTCTTTTCCTCTTTTTTAGGAATTGGTTCATGTTTGGCTGTTTTCTCGGCATTAATGAAATAGCATTTTCTGACCCAACACCAGATGGCAAGTTATTTGCAACCAAGTACTGCAACACCCCTAATTTCCTTGTATACAATTTTAATAGTTAAAGCCAATTTCAACTATAGAACAGTTACTGTGTGGATGAGTTCAGACAGCTTGTGATCATACAACACAAACTTATTTAACAAATATCAAAGTAAAAATTCTAAAACCCACACACATATATAGAAACCTGCCTCAGTTTTGTTCATTATGAACTGAAAAGTCATGGGTTTTTCAAATTTGCTGATAATTATTAGGGAATTCAAAGAAAGGAAAAAATCTTTGGATGATGTATACTCACTAGCACTCTGAATCCTTAATTATGAAACTTTGCAGCTATAACTGGAAAATTCCTTGGATCCTACATAAAAACATGGACAGAGTGAGGTGGTTTTCTGCAGAAATGTGGCCACTTAATCATCTATAAAGCATTTGTGGGCCAGAATTATCTCATGCCTGATCAGAAACAAACAGGAAAATTAAAAGCCAGGCAAATAATTTCTATTTCCATTTTTTTTGAAGGTAATTCCCGAATTTGTATACAAAATTCTCACTTTATAGGTACTTGGCTATAGCAACTCAGTCTGAGTATATTTAAAGTATTTCAAGTTTCTAATTTGTAACAGGGAAAGATGATAAAGATTTCTATATCCTTTTATATAGAACAGAATTCTGTAGCTCAATATTTCAGTCTTTTTAAAAATCATTAAAAGCACACCTGTGATCAGATTTAATTAAAATTAAACTTTGTAACTGCACTATTTTCGTTTCATTAATTTTTGGTGTTTGAAAACGCTACTTTAGTGAACTTATTACTGGTGATTGATACCTAACAAAATGGATACCCAGTTGGATTAGATGATTCGTATGGTTACATTTTAAATGTATAATAACAGGACCAAGATTAGTAAATAAATACATCTAGGCTAATGGGCCACAGAATATGATGACATTATGTAAATACAGCTAAGTATGCACACATTTTTCTAGTATAATTCTTGAATACTTACTTTGAAAAACAAAGAATGATTGAGACTATTTTTATTTTGACAAAATCATTTAACTACTGTCTGGCAATAAGACTCTAGGGAAATAGTTGTCCAGGTTGTAACTCTATGTAGAATTTGTTCCTCTGCATTCTTTTATTTGCCTGTAAGTTAATGGTTCCAAAATTTTAAAGCCTACTTCCCAAAAAGACTGGAAGTGTTCAAATGTGTATAATTATACAAACATTTTAATGCTATTTTCTGGACTGCTGTGTTTACAAATTGTTTTAAATATTTTATTTTAAAAATTTTATTAACATTATTTTGCTCAATGCTTTTATAATGCATCAATTAAAATTCTTTTCAATATTCTTCCTCTATTCTCCTGAATAATTGAATGTACTGATTTTCACTTTTAAAAATTTTTTGTGGTTATAAAAATGGTACCTGCTCTTTATAAAAAAAAAAAGTCATTGAAAACTATACCCAGACAAGAACCTGCACATGTATATTTATAGCAGCTGTTGACCTAAAACAAACAGACTGCCAGAGCAAAAATGAGAATTTATTCAAGATCAGCAAAGAATTACAATTCAAGATCTGCAGCTATGGTAACCTCTTTCAAGTCCTCAGCAAAAACTAGAACTCTTCCATACAGGGGAAAGGAAACTGGGAGGGCTGTCACAAACAGAGTCCATGCTTATCATGTGGCAGTCTCTCATTGGCTGAGTCTTGCCAGGCGGGAAGAGGTCTGCTTCCTGTTGGGCTCTGCAGTCTTCACAGGGCATGAGAGCTTCCCCTGCTGGTCTCCCAAATGTATTTTTTAAAATTTTTTTATGATTTTATTTTGATTAGAGATCTGCCTCCAAAATATAATTTCTATTTATTTTCACCACACAAAAGTATAGCTGGTCTCTGATATATGAAAAAAAAATACAATAATGTACACATTGTCACTTCTCATTACTTTTTTAAGCATTTTTTCAATTTTACTTATTTTATAGAAGTATAACTGATTTACTATGTATACAGCAAAGTGATTCAGTTATACATATTCTTTTCCATTATAGGTTATTACAAGATAGTAGGTCCTTGTTTATTTTATATATAGTAGTGTGTCCTTTTAATAACTAGATTTTGCAATAATATAACAAGTAGCTATCTGGGAAATGAGTCTAAGGCAGTAAATACAGACCTCAACAAAAAACTAGAACATAATATCCACTAAAACGTAATCTTCTCTCTAAAGTTACCCTCATTTCTACCAAATATAGCCAAATTAAGACTTAATTTATTTGCAGAATAAATCTGGTTAATTCATCATAGGCTCTTAAATTGGCTGTGTTGGAACTTTTCATAAGGAATCTCAGATTGACTTTTTAAAAAGCTCTCAAGGCCAGGAAAGCCATACCAAGGGCATGTCATAGATTCTGCCTATGATATCGATAGATTTAGGTCAATTCCTCTCTTCTCGAGGTCCCCAGAATACGTCAAGTTCCCCCAAATACCTTGAGATTCCTGTACCTGTTAGGAGGTAGCCCTCCTTATCTACCTGAGAAAGCTGCTGGGAACCTAAGTTTCCAAATTCTGAAGGGATCGGATAAAGAGAAGAGATAAATGTTTCAATTCTGCTTCCAGAGGTGAAAAGGTTTGCTTCCATCTGGAAAACACAGATTAAAATCCAGTAATATTTTAGACAAAAACCAAAAATTATAACCATACTCATAAGTTCACTGAGTCCTATGTGACTAATCCTTGACCTTAATTAATCTTCTGTTAACAGGTTTATGAAGCCATCAAGTTTTCCATTAGAATTCTTTAATTTCTTACCCAGTTTAGCAGTGAACGTTATCAGAAACTTTTCTATGTATCTTCTTGAAAATGAAGCATTTTTACAAAAACATCAGAGTAATATAGTAACTGTCTATAAATGACAAGACTTAAAAAGTCAAGGTTAAAAACCTGATCACAATGCAGCTGACACACTTGGTTACTGCTGTGATACACAATTTAAGATAATGACTAGAATTAGAACATACCAGAATTTTAGGGGTTCCATATAAGTTCTAGAATATCTATTCATAAAGTTTACCCACATGATGCACCCTAAGAAGTTCTGTGGGGTTTTTTATTTTTATTTTTTTATTTTGGGGAGGAGGTACTGGATGGAATCTAGGACCTTGTGCGTGCTAAGCATGAGCTCCACCGCTTGAGCTATGCCTTCCCCACAACAACCTAACAAGTATGATCAGCAGTCATTTGAAATGCTTCCCATGTAATTTAACATACCAAGTAAGTCTAGTTTAATATTCCTCTCTCTGAGATGGAGAAAAATCAAATATTTTGAGGTGTTCCAGGGACCCTTTGGACCTCAAAGTTAGCTAGAGGTCAAATAAGCTTCATTTAGAATTTGATCTTTGGAAATTTTGCCAGTTTCCAAAAACTTCCGAACACTTGGTCAAATAAGATCAATCATAGATCACTGAAACAATATCCATTCACTTAACCAAAGTGACAATGAAAGATCTCAAAGGTTCTGATAAATCACTTAAAGGCAAAGAAGCTCACACAATCTAGTACTAAAAGTAGCTCAATACTTAAAGAAAACTGCCTTCTTAGAAAACTAAATTCAGGCTTTGGTACCACTTTACCTTTAAAATTCATTTTCCTAATTGAAGTCAACCTTATCTTAGCCAAGCCTGACCACGTACAAAACTTCCTGTGTTCCTTTTCCACAAACCTTCCATAACTTTCTCCAGCCACATTACTCTATCCCTCACTTTCTTTTCCATTCAGAAACAACCAGCTCGAGGACAAAACTGCCTTTTTCCTTTAACAAAATGCATTCCCTTTCCTCATGCTTTCTTTTACTGAAAACGTGCTTCCCATTTTCCTTGCATACTGAAATGTCTCCCTTATAATTCTTAACCTTACATCCTTAATCTATAGCAAAAACCAAGAAGTAACTGTGAACTGTTTATCATACCAGCATTTCCTGATTGGAAAACTTATGCAAGATATGTGTTTAATAAACCCAAACATCTTTAGTTTCTCTCTCATAAGAAGACAAAAGTAGGTAGACTTAGGTCTGCCCAGCAATTAATGTTCCAGTATTTTATCCTATTCGAAATGACATGGATAGTGAACAAATTCTTGTTATTTAACTTAGTTTAGTTTCAAATTACCAAAATCTGGAGTTTATTATCCTTAAAGCAGACATTCCCCAAACCCAGTTATTCTCAGAGTTTACCTAAAAGCTTTTAGCTCATTTACCTTAAAAAGTTTCATATATTGTCATTTTTCTTGCTAACAAACTTTGTAACAGGAATAAGGTCTCACTTGGTTTTGTCAACTAAAATAAATGTGCAGCCTAAAAGTTGAGAGATACATTTTATTTGGCGGGAGGACTGGAGCTGGGATGACAGCCTCTCAGATTCTCTGAGGGACTGCTCCCAAGAGGTAGGGGAGGAGCTAGGATATATAGGAGCTTTACAACAAAGACCTGGTAGTTGGAACAATAAAAGATTACTTGTTACCTAAAGAAAACCAGGCATTTCAAGTTCAAGAATTTAGTGCTTTTCTATATATGAGAGGAAGCAAACATTTGGGCTCATTGTATTCTTTCCTTTGACAAGCATCTAGCTATCCAGGGCGTTTTATTTTGTCCTTTATTATTCTGAGTCCGCTCAGACTGCACCATTGTGAGTGGCTGCAGAGGCTGGGGCGCAGGCTTTTCTTCACTGTGGGGGGTGGCAGCAGTGGCTGATGACTTGATGGCTTCAGCATTCTTTACTGATACGGTTTGCAGTATTTTTTGTTATTTTTCGTTCGCAGTTTCTAGTAAACTTAGGTTAAATAAAAGTATTATATTTAATGTTGATGACTCTAAAGACATGTCTGTATTAATCAAACCAACAAGCTTAAGCTAGCTTCAATACCAGATATGCATTCAGTACTGAATATTTCCCAAATCATATGAACCCAAAATTCATTTTGGCCAGTTTCTTTTATTTTTCTGAGTATTTATATAAGCACTTAATTTCTTTTAAGCCAATTAAATAGAGCTCTTTTACAAATTAATTTTGGCAACATGACACATCTACAACACACAACCAGAGATAAGCACAAACACAAAGACACAGAGACCTCATAGTTCTCATTCCAAAACTTCAGCTAGGAATCAGGTGCAACAATATAAAACCCACCAAGTTACAAAAGAGGCTGGATTCAGATTGGTGGGTTTTCAAGGTCGCCTGTCGAGATGGCTAAACCCTTTTACTTTTATTTATGGAGGAAACAAAAGATTTCTATTTGCCCTTGACAAGTCAAGTTCCATGTTACCTAGGCACTTTCCTAAAATTTGCATTTTGAAAAGATGGTGGAGATAAGGGTTCCTGGAGAAAACCAGGTACAGTATTTGCATCTCTGTCACAGGAGAAGAAATGCAAGTTCCTTGTAGAATGACTTTGTTCCCTTAAGGCCAGAAAAAAAAATTTTTTTCCCAATACTTACAAGCCTCTTAAGAAATAGGGGAAGTTTGGGGCATGGTAAAGGGATTGGTGGGGTTTGGATTATTTCTGGATCCACACCTCTGGTCTTGTAAAGACTAGATTTGTAAAGCAAGGACGGTTGCTTTTAATTCCTCAAAGAATTGGGCAGCAACCTCAGTGATACAAAGGACTGACAGGGTTACCAATGCACCTATGTTGAGATGTGTTACTTTCCCTTACTTAGCTTAGAGGAGAAGCCCCTCCAAAAATTCCTATCAGGCTCCTAATATCAGCTATGGTCAGTTTGGTCAGACTGTGGCCTTCTATCTTGGTAATCCTTTTACAAACACATTTGAGGATCCTCCCTGGGTTTAAAAAATTCTCTAACTATGGCCAGTTCAGCCTTTGATCTCAACTCACCTGCAGCCTCAGGTGATCCCATTTCTAAAGGTGACCATTTAATAGTGTCTTCAGAGTGGAAAGACAAATCAGACAGAAGATTATTAGAATACAGCTTAATAAGAACAAACAACCCAATCCAAAAATGGGCAGAGGACCTAAACAAGCAATTCTCCAATAAAGACATACAAATGGCCAATAGGCACATGAAAAAATGCTCAATATCACTCATTATCAGAGAAATACAAATCAAAACTACAATGAGGTATCACTTCACACCAGTCAGAATGGCCATCATTCAAATGCTGGAGAGGGTGTGGAGAAGAGGGAACCCTTCCACACTGCTGGTGGGAATGTAGTTTGATGCAGCCACCATGGAGAACAGTATGGAGATTCCTTTAAAAACTGAAAATAAAGTTACTACATGATCGAGCAATCCCACTCCTGGGCATATATCCAGAGGGAACTCTAATTCAAAAAGATACATGCACCCCAATGTTCATAGCTGCACTATTTACAATAGCCAAGACATGGAAACAACCTAAATGTCCATTGACAGATGACTGGATAAAGAAGCTGTGGTATATTTATACAATGGAATACTGCTCAGCCATAAAAATAGAATAAAACAATGCCATTTGCAGCAACATGGATGGATCTGGAGATTGTCATTCTAAGTGAAATAAGCCAGAAAGAAAGAAAAATACCATATGATATCACTTAATATGTAAATTCTAAAAAAAAAAAAAAAAGACAAATGAACTTATTTACAAAACAGAAACAAACTCACAAACAGAAAACAAACATGGTTACGGCGGGGCAGAATGGGGTGGGAAGGGATAAATTGGGAGTTCGAGATTTACAGATACCAACTACTATATATAAAATAGATAAACAAGTTCATACTGTATAGCACAGGGAACTAGATTCAATACCTTGTAGTAACTCATGGTGAAAAAGAATATGAAAACCAATATATGTATGTTCCTGTATGACTGAAGAAATTGACATAACATTGTAAACTGACTGTACTTTAATAAAAAAAAAAATACAAAAAAAATTTCCAGTTTAAAAAAAAGAAGGGAGCAAAAGTCAAAGTTTTAGGTACTTTTATATCATTAGTCTTTCATTAGCCTTCTACAACAAATCCTTCAATGAGGCTATTTTGGAATTTTGAAACCTTTTGGAACTTCCACATACCAATTAAAACAGGTACAATAGCTTAAGATGAAAGGTCTCTAAAATGTTAACAATTCAGAAGTTTCTCCAGTTCAAAGGATCCAGGGAGCTAGCCCTACAAGTTTGTCCTTGCTAATCTCATTTTAGAAAAGAGAAAAACACTTACCGCTGTTGTTCCCAGTGAAGCCTGCAGGCACAGATCCAGGAGACTGTTGGCTTTAACTGCGCGCTCAGAATTGTTCTGGAGTGCCAAAAGAACCCCAACTTGGCCATTCCAGGATCCAATTTTAGTTCCCATTTAAGCACTTGCAAGCATACATAAACTCAGCTGCTATTCCCATAGGTGGTTTGTTGCATGGGAGCTGCTTGGCCTTTGAGGCACAATTTCCCAGAATTAATTTTGTAGCTTAATTCAGATGAGATATGAGATAAGGTCTGAACAACTTTCCAAGGACAGGGTGGTGCACTGCATGTGTGCTGCTTCTGAGTCTAGCTCCCCAAGGAGTTACCCTTGGATGGGTTTGGTCTCTTTCACAAGGCTCAGTTTCTCCCTGTGACTGTCTAAAACCACCATGGATGCTCAGAGCACTAGGTTATCAGCCTCTGTTGCATCTCCTGGACAAGTAGTATTTACTTAATGGCTGTAGTGGGTCTCCTTTATTCTTCTGAGATGAATAATTCAGTCTCTCATTTCACTAGCAAAAGTTTCATTCAGACTATGTATCAACTCATTTAAAAAAAAATTTAAGCCAAATTTAACAAAAACCCAGCCACCTATATTTTCCTGGGCCTCTCGCCCAGAATCCATAGGTCCTGCCTAGGAAATGCACTGGTGCCCCTTAAGACTCCAAGTCTTAAATGAAATAGCTTGAATAAAATTTTGAGGATCATCACTCAAAAAATGAGATCCAGATATCAGGAGAACTCACCAGCACACCTGAGAAGTACCAAGTAGCTGGTGGGGCTCAGTGAGCCCATGCCGGAACTGAGCACAGGTTCTGGGTAGACTCCAGATGCCCCTGGTGAGCATCTCTGATACCCTGCCAGCTATGCCATGCATGTTGATGAAAAATTAATCAGTTGATTCAAGAAAGAAATGGAAAATTTTATCCAAACCAAATTGAGAATTATAACCCAGGAATAGCATCTCACAAAGCTCCAAGAACTGTTACACCTGTTAGAAGTCAAAACACAGTTATATGTCTTTTGAGACACAGGGCTTTACATTAAATGATGTATTATTGACAGTTCACAAAATCCAGATCTGAGTGTCATCATGACCCCTTACAAGATCAGAAAGGAACGTAATCTTTAAGGAGTCGTCTTGCTGATGTTGGGAGAATGTTGCTCTTTATGGCTGAGCAGGTAATTCTGCTGATGGGGGGCTGGTTGATGCATAATGCAGATACACAATGCATGGGAGGGGGCGGGCAGAGGAGGCCAAAGGGGAGGCAACATTTTTTGTTTAGATGGTTTTTGTCTTGCTATAAAATATGAATTTCATTAATTTCATTTCACATTTCTTTTATAAAGACACTAATCCCATTCATGAGGGCTCCACCTTCATGACCTAATCCCCTTTCAAAGGCCCCACTTCCAAATACCATCACACGGGGAATTAGGCTTCAACATGTATAGTGGGACACAAACTTTCAATCCATAGCTACTTATAAAATGATGTTTACTATAGTTTCCTTGTTAGATACAGACACCCTTTCTTATATTGAGGAAGTTCTTCTCTGTTGCCAGGTTTCTAAACATCTTGAAGAGATACTGGATTTTATCGAAAATTTGTATTCCATCTTTTGATCTTCATGGTGTTAATATGATTACATTGTTCTTCATTACATATTGGTTTTGTTTTTTGTTTTGTGGGGAGGGAGGTAATTTTTTAATGGAGGTACTGGGGATTGAGCCCAGGACCTCACGCATGCTAAGCATACACTCTACCACTGAGCTACACCCTCTCCCACAACATTGTTCTTTAAATGTTAAATCAACTCAGACTTCCTGAAATAGACCCAGCTTGGTCTTGATGAAGTTTTACCTTTTCATGTAACGGATTTTGGCTTACTAATATTTTATTTGGGATTGTTCATGTGTTCATGAAGGAGACTGGGTATCTGTAGGATCTGCAGTAATTTTCCCTTTTAATTTATGACATCTTTTTTGCTCTCTAGATGAGTCTTGCTAGGGGCTTATCAATTTTATTCGTATATTCAAAGACCCAGCTTTTGGCATTGTTGGCCCTACTATTGTATTTCTCTTTTCTATGATAGGTTTTGTTTTAAAATTTTTGCTCATTTATTTCTTCCTATTGGAAAGGGGGGGGGTCTTACTTTTTGTTTTTCCTAGATTCTTAGCTCACCGGTTTTTCAGCCCTTCTTTTCTAATGTAGCATTTAAGACTATAAATCTCTGTAAGCACAACTGTAGCTCCATGCCATGAGTTTTTACATATAGTATTTTCATTATTATTTAAATATCTTTTCTAATTTTATTTTCATCAACAAACTGAAGAAGATTACGTAGGTATCAGGAGGCATGAAAGAACAGCCTTAAAAAACTGCTTATTACCTCCATTTTATAGAGGTGCAAACAGGTTCCTGGAGGAGATTTTCTGGCAGGTGAGAAAGCTACTTGGGAAAAGCCTGTTCTGATCTGCCAATTAAAATTAATTCAGCAAAAAGATTAGTTCTGCTATATCCTCAACCCATCACACGTAAGTCTTTCCTGAGAATGAGCAAATGACTGAAAAAGAAGGTAACTTAAAAGAGACTTAAAGAGTAAGTTCCAAAAGAATAATAAAAAAAGTTTTCTTGCAGTTGGTAGTAAGTTACCTACAACCTTGTGCTGGGGGTTTCAAGGCCCTATCCAGACCCAAGGGCAGAAGCAGGCTGATCTCTTTGTAAAGTCTGCCATAGACAAGTGCTGTGCGTTTGCTGGCCCAATCCTTGGGTCTTAGTTTGTTTCCACTTAGATATTCCAACTATAGAAACTGGAAACAAACTACTCAAAGAAAAATATGTATTTATTAAAAAGTGGCAATTCATGAGAATGGGCTAAGAGAGAGAAATTCCTTTGTCATCCTGGCAGATCCAGTAAGAAATGACACTGTGTTAAGTCAAAGTGAGGATAATTGAATGTCAGGATGCAAAACTGTTAAGACTTTTCCATAAATTAAGTCAGTTTTCCATTTACTTTCTTGGCACTTTGATGATACTTTGATAGAAGGTGAGCCATTAATGATGACCTGTGTACTATTGCCTGGTACAATCTCATACTAAAGGGAACCTTCTATTGAATTCTAGAATCATTTAAAGCTCCGAGTGCAGCAGTTCCTAATCTAAGAGTCCCCTCTGTGACAGTAGTTTTTAGTCTAGGCATACCACCTAGATTCACAGCACAATTCAAAACTGAAAAATCCCAGGGGGCTGTGGCTCACAAATAGAAACTAGTGATTCAAATCACTCTCATTTCACAGATTAACAAAACTAGGCCGAGAAAGAAACCCACTCACATTCACTAAGTTTAATGACAACACTCAAATCAATGAAGCACAAAATAAGATAATACATCTGGTAACTAAGCTGTCGTTTATTCTATATTATCCTATTAGAGTACTATTATTTTTACATCAATACTGTGAAAGGCTGAAGATATAGATTAGTAAATAAAAGACAATAAAAGATAGCAGTACAGAAAATACATTTAATAAATTAAAACAAAAATCAAAGATCTGGATAGAGCCAAGAGAACAAGACAAGCCTTTAACCAAAAGTTTTTGGAAATACCCAAGGAGCTACTCTTTCGAGCCAAATGCTCTTGATTTCCAGTGACCATATTTAATTAGCACATTAGCCAAGAAAGGCCAGCAAAAGGTTTAATGTTTTAAAAGATAATTTTGTAATACACAAAGTGCTAATTTCAACAGATCCATTAATAGAGAGTACATGAGAAAGATCATTAATAAAAGTAATGATCACTTAATCCATATTAATGTTAGATAGACATCAGTGTTTACAGCACTTTTTTGCTAGTGTTTTAAATCTGTACAAACAAGTTCAAATACTTGAGGAGCTAGTTTCTTAAACTTGATAGAGAACCTTCTACAACTCAAATGCTTCTCGGCATAAGCACACATGAACTACCTGTATAATAGAAACAGTTGTTCAAATGTTAACAAGATGCTATCTATGGTCCTAAAATAGGCCACTTCTGAAAAGTCTAATAATTGTGGATTATCATAGTAACGCTATACATGTATTACAGTAAACAGAACAGCTATGCAGACGAGCCATACTTGAAGCCCCGCCACTCACGAGTATGAGGTGATCCATCACAGGACATCCATTTCCAGAGCGTCAACAATGTGCGCAGCGGAAGGACGATCTTTAGGATCCTCATTCGTGCACACAGAGAAGAGTTCAATTACTTTCTGGTACGTTTCATCCAGTTCTTCCATGTTCACAGGTGGCCTGGTTCCCAAAGCTGCGTAGTATGCTTCATCATCAAAGTCACTGTCATCAAAAGTTTTATCTGCTCGTGAAGGAGTTGGAGGTTGAAACAATTAAAATCACTTTAACTCATGGAAAAGCGTAGCAACTGCCCAGACTCACCCTCGTGAAATAAGAAGTCAGCATCCAGTATGCTTTTCATTTCACACAGGCCGTCTCTCCAGCTGCCCTGCCCTGAAGTAGTCTAGCTCTTGTCATGCGCGGACAGGTCATCAACCCCAACTCCCTTCCTGTGGTAGCTTTCCAATCTTCTCCGCAAGGGGAGTTTTTAGGGTAACTTTTTGCTCCTCTGGGTTTTCTCAATTTATCTCTCTATTCTCAACTAATCTACATCTCATTTGTATGAGATTAAACCAAGATGGTACCAAATTAATCATCAGTATTAATGTAATCTGTATCTCATGCCACTGAATCAAGCAACTTGCTCTTTTAAATTTTAACTTAATAGAGAAAATACCATTTCACAAGCTAATCTTTAGTTCAAACTTAAGAGACTGGGGTTTATGTTAAAAATGTGTAGTCATACCTTCATCATCATCATCATCATCTGGAAGATTAATGTGTGGAATAGATAAAGTCATCATCTCCCACAAAGTGAGGCCAAAGGCAAATATGTCTGCCTTGTCAGTAATAACACCGTTCTCCTCCAGAGCCTCCTTGGGTTTCCAAGGCTCGGTGCCAATATAATAGGCCTCAGGGTCAGTCACTGAAACAAATAAAACACAGGTAAATGGTCATAAGGGCAAGCACCAGAAACCTCTAAGAAAGGCAAACAAGCCAAAGAAAAATGGGCAAGCGATTTAACAGGTAGTTGAAAGGTTAGTAAATATAGCCGGTAAACATAGAAATACACTCAATGTCTTAAGAACTACCTTTTCCCCATCAGATTGTTAAACATTCAACAAGCTGGTCAGTTGGCAAGGGGGTAGAGAAAGCAATTCTCTTAGAAAGGGGTAGGAACATGGACTGTGGATGTCAAGAGTGCAGACTCTGGAGCCAGACTGCCTTGCCTGGGTTCGAAGACAAGCTGTGTGACCTTGAGGAGATCACTAAATCTCCGTGCCTCAGTTTGTTCATTTTTCACAGTATGCTCTCTTTCAGCTAAGAGAAGTCTTTCTTTGCTCCTGATTGCTAAATCAGCGAAAAGGGAGAGCGTAGGGGCTCTTAAAGCTTCTCTGCCCAGGAATGACATAGGTCCACTCACATTTCCATTTAAATTTTAGAGTCAACTTATCAATTTGATTGAAAAAGTCAGCTAGAAGTTTGATTGGGAATGAATTGAATTTCTAGATCAATTCAGGAAGAACGAATAGTATCATGTCTGTCAATCCACAGTTGTAAACTCTCTTTCCATTTACTTAGCATCTTATTTAATTCTCTCAGTGATGTTTTATGGTGTTCAGTAAAGAGGTCTTTACTTTTTTAATGTAGCTTTATAATACTTAACATCTGGTTAGGAAAATCCCCACTCAACATTCTTCCACGGAATTTTCCTGGCTGTGTTTGAACATGTATCCTCAAGGATAAACTTTACATTTGCTTTGACATGGTTCTAAAATAACACAGATCATACTGGGATATTGTAGAATTTATACATCTTCTAATTTATTCATTTCTGCTTTCCACTTCTTTTAGGGCTTCGTGTTTTTTCTGATTTGAGTTGAATTTCAAAAAGGTTAAATAATAAAAAAGGTTTCCTTTGAGTACTTTTAACCACATCAAACAGGTTTTGACTTGTTCTTACAGCCTCAGTATTTTCTAAATATTATGTAACTGGAATATGACTTCTTTCAGCCAAGAACTATTTACAATTATTTTAAATTCCTGAAAAAGTCGAGTTTTTGTTTCCAGCTGTACTACCAATTCCTAGATTTATAGCACCGAGCTTAATGAATGTTAACTATTAGACTATTTCTACTTTTAGTAATCTGAGGTTTTCTTTTATAACCTAATATATGGTCAATTTTAATAAATATTCTAATGCATAGAAGCTGAAATTAATACTTACCTCTTCTAACATCTTAGTTTTGTCTATTTGATCTATTAAGGATTGAGAATCCTTATTGAAAAGGTTTATGCTAAAATCCTTATTTTTATTCTTTTTTGACAATTTCTCCTTTCATTTCCTAAAGTTTCAACCTTGTAGCAGTTATCTAGCCTCAGGGTCCACGCCAGCTCTCTTTATTAGCAATTACAGACATCATTATAAAGTCATCTATTTATCTTGTCTTTTTCTTTCAATTCAACTTGCAAACTTTTACTTTAGCTAGAAATTAAGGAGTATATAAAGTTCTAAACCATATCATTAGCCTTTCCTGTACCTTATATTTACATAAAAGGCAAATTTAAATGTTACTTATTAAATAATATGTTGAAATCAGAGGCTTTCTCTTGGAGGCTGGCTTTTGGTTCTCATCAGGAACATATCAAATTCCCTGAGAAGAGAATGGTTGATATTTAGAGAAGAATGAGTTGCCGGGGCAGGGGGCCTTTATCAGCACCTCTCCTTCCTGCTCCCACTCCAGGTCTTCTAGCAGTTTCCCAAATCTGGTCACTATGCTGATGCTAAATGAATTCCTTCATAAAATCTTATAAAAATGTTATTTTCCATTCCCAGATCTTTACCACTTAAAAATCCCAGTCCAGGTTAGAAATAGTTCCCATGTTTCTTCAGTTAAAATAATGTATTAATAAGAAATCAGTCATTTATATTATATATGTGGCAAGGGAAGGGCTGGAGGCTGAGTGGAAGAGGGACAGGAAAGAAGGGATTATTTTTATAAATAATTTTTTATTTCTGAAGAATGTGAGCTTATTACTTTTTTAAAATATAAAAATTGGAAATTTACAGATTGTATAAAAACAATTTTAAAAATTAGAAAACTACTTACCAGTCATATTTTCATCCAATGGTAGGGAGACTCCAACATCACAGATTTTAATTGTTTCAAAATCACCTTTAATAACAACATTTGAAGACTTTATGTCTCCATGAAGTAGTTTCTTTTCTTGGTGCAGATACTAAAATAGTGGAAATTTTAACACATCTGAGCAAAAATACCAACTAATAAAAAAAAAATATGAAAACCGTCTAACAAAAATAACAAATTAAACTCCCTTCCTAACCTATAGGCTTGTATTTGTCCATCATTTTCAAATTATTTAAAGCTAGAAAAGGGACCATCCCAATCAATCTAGTTCTGCCATATTGACCAGAAATCTGAAGGATTCTTTGGAAATTAATGTCTATTTATAGATAAGCTAACTTTTAATTTTCAAACCATTCTCACATACTTTTACATCAAAGATGCTACTGCAGATTTCAAAACACACTGCAGTTTTACTTTAGGCTAGTAATTTTTATAAATAAGGTTGTAAACTTCATAACTGACACAGAGTTCCCTCAAACAAATTGTTAAGCTAATGCTACACGTAATTCACAAGCAGAGGAGGAAGCATTCACATAATCTTAAGATTTTTGTTTTCTATATCAACCCTTTCTTAGAATTGACACGTTGACAAGTGATGACATTCTTCCATAACCAAAAATGTCCTGCAAAATTTTTTTTTTCATTCATCAGCATTTGAGCACCTACTTTGTGAGCTGGGCCTGAAAATGACGCAGAGACAATTCTTTGTATTTAACTTGGAACACTTACTGTATTTAAGTGCTTCTGATCATAAATTGAATATGTTCAGATATATATATAGCATAACTTATTAACTCCTTTATATACATACATTTGAAATAATTATTTATTAAATAATTCAAATTATTAACATAGCTCATCCTCCCCATTTAAAATTGATTTTTCTATACACACTATATATATTTGGAAATATTGCCTTTTTCCAGTTTCACATTTCATGAATCAACCTGCAATTCTTAACATGTAACTTTGACATCAGTATCACTAGGTAATCCATTTTTCAGTCATCTAACAGTTTTCTGGAGCCATAATTACTTGTTTCAGTTATTTAGGATACAGAATACTTTTACTTCTTATAGTGTGTCTAAGCAAAGGCACAAGAATTTATTTGCATAACACTGAGAATGCTTTTCATTTTACCTACAGATGTACATTCATGATGTCCCAAATTTAACATCCCACAAAGCAATCTTTGAAAGACTTGTTTACAACAACAGAGGGTCAGAGTACATCCCCAGGAATTGTGACTCAATGTGTGTTACATTAACTAATCCAACTAAACCTAATGTGTGATCTCTAGTAGCAAAACTACCTGACTTGGGATATTTCAGGCTATGTGAAGGCCTCAAGCAATACTTAGCTGATCAAAGCAAGTAAATAGAGCACTCTTCAATATGAGAGATTCTATAAAGACTTTAACTTAAGCCAACACCCTCTTTTGGGGAAAAAAGAATTCCACCTTGTAATTATGTATATAAAGTATTTAGTTTTTTCATGTTCCACAAAACTCATTCAAAATATACCACACAGTTACCTTTAACCCTCTTGCCATGTTCAAAGCAACTTTTAAAATTATGGCTGCTGGAAAAGGATCTTGGCTATCTTTATTTCGTTCTTCTATTAAGTCATTCAGAGACTTTTCACCTCCGTATTCCATAGCAAGACAAAGACTACCATCGCTGGCTTCAGTGAAAGCACGATAACCTTAAGAAAACATGACATTTCCTTACTGGAATAGGGAAGAACAGCATTTAAGTTTTTAACAGTAATGTGATTGAAAATGGATCTGGATTAACACTGACAGATATACAATGAAACAGCTATTATTTACAAAATGAATTAAGTAGATCTGATGTAAAATGCCTTCATGTTTGCCAATAGTAACACAAATTGAATTATTTTTTAATACTCTATGCCTTCCTTAAATATAAGTTTCACCAGCCCTACTTATATTAAAAATGAAAACAAGGAAATTACATAAACAAAGATCATTTTTTATTCCTCAGTTCCCCATAGTACCAGCATGATGATAACTATATCTATTCCCGTGAAGTTTTAAAGATATACTTCAGCATCTAAAAATGCACACTTATTTTTATTTTAGAATGTTCACATTAATTTGATTCTTGACAAACTCCATCACTATCCTCTTCATTTTTATTAGTGAAACCAGTTAAGAAATTATATATAAACTGTCTCTGGATAAACAGAATACTATACCAGATACTGCTACCAAATAAATCTCAACTTACCTACAATGTTTGGATGATTAAGGCTTTTCAGAATCTTAGCTTCATCAGTTAGTCTCTTTTGATACAAACTTTGATAATGATCATTACATCTAGGATTGATCTTTTTCACAGCCCAAGGAGAATGAGACAAACCTCTTGGAGATCTTAAAAAATAATCAAAAGTGTACAGAAAGATTAATAACCATAATACATTTCAAATGACTAATAAGAACTTCCAAATTTTGACAAGGACTCGACAGCAATTTGCTTTTTAAAAAAATATATATATATTTAAAATATTTTAGACTATCACCACTTCTGTTACATATCCTTTTTAACTGGGATACATATAGCTGATAAATCTATTGATTACAAAGAAAAGTCCTAGTATCTATTACTGGAAGGGAAGGGTTAAAAAGAGAAAACTAGAAGGAAAAAGATGAAATGTTATAAATCTTCAACTCTAAACTTACTTTTCTAATTTTTCCATTCAAGTATGTCACACTACCAACTCCTTAAAAAGCTTTTAACCACATGTACCAGATATGAGTTATAGAATGTTAAAGTAATAAACTTTAACGTCTTAGAAACTTAAATGAAGAGATGTACAAAAAACATTTGGCTCATATATAATCATGCAAAGAGTAACAGACTGTTCTTCACCAAAAAATACTGCACCTCAACAGACTAACCAATCCATCTTATATACCTCTCACCAAATCCTCAAAGACATGTGTTTAAGGCAATAATAATAAACAAACAAATGAGAAAAAATGTAAATGGCCTATTTTCTAAGAAAACTCAGCCATTTTAAGAATATTTAAGGTATAAATGTTTTGAGGCCTAAATAAAGAGACAGGTAGAGCAGTCAGGGGAAGTCTGTGCACCTGAGAAGGCAGGCATTTATGAGTACAGCAAATTATGAAGGACAAAGTACATGCAGCATACGAGCACAAGAGCTAGCCAAAGAGCCTCAAAAGTTAAAGATTAAAAGTTCAACCATAAGAACATGAAACAACAAACTGAACCAAGAATCCACTTAGCTCTGTACTACCTCATGAGCACAGCTCTGTGCTTGCAAGACCTTTTCTCAAAATCAAAAAACATATTCAAAGCATCACTAGATTTCTTAATTCATACACATCTATCATGCGTAAGTTTATCTAAACTATTCTTAAACCTCCAGTTCTAAATATCAATTGCATTTGAGGATGACCTCTTCCATGTCATTTTTATATGAAAAATATATTTTTCAACTTTCAGCAAGTACTCTGTAGCTCTCAAATACTTAGAATTCAGTGAACAAGTCCATCTTCACTTTTGCCATAACATATCCGAATCTACAGAATGGCAAAAATGTATTTACAAAATCTGAACAAAACTTTGCCAAGCTAAAAGCTGGTTCACTGAAAATACTAATGAAACAAGCAAGTTTCCACTGAGATTGCACAAGGAAAAAAAATAAAAGGAGGCATAAATAATGTTGCAAACAAAAATGGGGACATAACTACACACTCAGAGATTTAAAAATATAAATGAATAAATACTAAAACTTTTAAGCCAGTAAATTAAAAAGACAAGATGGACAAATTCTTAGAAAAATCTAAGAAAACTGATGAAAGAAGAAATGTAATCAAGAGCTTACAATTTTCCCACAAAAAATACAAAGCCTAGATAATTTTATATGTGAGTTTACTAAACTTTCAAGGAACCTATCATTCAATATCATATAAACTGTTCCAGGGAATAGAATGAAAAGGAACTATAAGTCTAGTATAATGTTAATTTTTTAAAAAATCAAACAGGGACAGCAGAAAAAAGAAAATCACAAGCTAATTTCACTTATATCATAGATGCAAAAATTCTAAACAAATAGCAAAATGAATCCATTAGTTTATTTAAAAATAACATATCACAACCATGTTGGATTTAATCTAGCAACGCAAATTTGATTTAACATTAAAAAATATAGACTTCTGGACTAAAATGATAGCTTGAACACACACATATATTTTGATCCCTCGCAAGCCCTACTTAAATGAAAGCAAATGAGTATTTTAGGACATATGTCCATTGACAAGGATAGAAATAATGAAGAAGAGACAATAGCAACAAACTTTTGGAATTGTGAAAAGCAAATGACAGTAACTGACTTAAAAGGCCCAATGAACTTCTTGAAAGTTATTTAAAAGCAGATGGATTCCTAGATACCCTCCCAGTTCTATATCACCAGGTAGGTGCCAATCTCTAGTCCCCAGCTTCTGAAGACTGAAGACTGGCCTTGAGAGGGGGAAAAAGCAGTTCTTCAGCCTGAGGTTGAGTGACATAGCTGAGAAGCTGTGACCCACACAGGAACAGAGTAATTCATGACCACATGCAAACTCAATGCTCAGTGAGTTCGCACGTACACCTGTGCCATCAACAGCCAGATCAAGACAGAACACTTATAGAACCCCCACAAGACATAGGATGCCATCTTAGAAAGGAAAGCTTTCAGATAATTAATTAAAAACAAGATAGACAAAAATGAAAAAAATCAATGGAAGTATCAGAATAGGAAGTTGAGGAAATCTCCCAGAAAATAGAACCAAAAGAGAAAGAGAAAAATAGAAAAATGGACTCTCCCCACCAAATAAAAGGTAGATCAGAGATCAGTCCAGTAATTTCAACATCCATCCAAATAATAGGAGTTACAGACAAAGAACAGAAAAATAGGGGTGAAAACGATCAGAGTAATTTTAAAAAATAATTTCTCAAAAATTAAAGAACAGGAATTTTCAGATTCCAAGAAGCCCACACCCATGCATGTCATTGTGGAAGTCAGAATACTGGTGACAAACAAAAGATCATACAAGGTTCCAGGACAGGGGGAGGACAGATAACATAAAATTCCCAGATAAAGAGAATCAGCAATCAGAAGGGCTTCAGCATTCTCAACAGCGACAACTGAACGATGTTCTCAAAATTCTGCAGGAAAATTATTTCCAAAAGAGAATTCTAACCCAGAAAAACAAAAAGGGCCATTCAAGTATGAGGGTAAGATGAAAACATTTTCAGAAATGCAAATTCTCAAAAAAGTATCTCCTATGCATCTTTTCATGGGGAGCTACCAGATGTCCTCAACCAAATTGAGATGTAAACCAAGAAACACTAAGACATAAGATACAGAAAAACAGAGGATCCAATTCACCAGAGAACCAGAGGAAATCTCCAGGCTACCAGCAAATGGAAAATCCCAGGCTGCCAGGGCCTCACCATGGGAACTGGGAGGGTCAGGCAGGAACTGCTGTTTTCAGCGTCAGCCACTTGAAGCTTTCTAATTAAGTCACATACAGTATAACTTTGCTAACAACACATTTCACATTTTAAAATATTTTTTTAAAAAGGAAAAGAATGAGCATAGCCGTGAACCTGTGAGAAATCTTTTCTTTCAAAATAACTTAGACAAGAGTCTTGGACATTAAAAAGTGAAAAGTTCACAAAACTAATAGCACACAAACACACAAAGGGAATGCAAAAATGCTTCAAGAATATCCACTTACATATGAACGCAATGCTATTCTCATTTCATTAGCTTTTTATTAAAATAAGTATTTCTATTTGGAAACAATATAAACTTAGAGAAGCTAACAGCACGCTGGGTTGGACTAGTCAGGGTGTTCCAAGAGCGCATTAAGCAATACATAATGGTTTAATTGTTCACCGCTTACTAGGTACAGAGTAATGAATAAAAGAAAGAACTTTTTAAAAAATGTGTTTGTTGTCATGTATAATATTATTAGCTATTAGCACCTACTCTACTATTTCATTTTTCTTTTAATACAATTTTCGTACTTTAAAATTGCATATTTTTGTCCTTCTTAGTAAACAATGACACAAGAAATAAAAACTTTTACTTCTTCAGAAGAGAATGCCTTCTCCAGGCAGAAGGGATTAATGGTCACTGACATCCCCCCACAACTCTCTGAAGTTTTCCTACTGAGAATCCTGTGTTATTATCACACAGGAACCCTTTTCCTCTGTTCTCATCCCTTCCTACCCAAGCCAAGGAAAAATTATAAGGTAAAATTACTTCTCCTTTAACTTCAGGAGGAAGCTAGGAGAACGTATACCAGGCAGAGCTCTGGTAAAGTTATGCACATACCTCAAGTCTAAATATTTGAATTTTCACATTCCTTTTTGTCTTCAAGTACAGTGGAACTATATATAGTTCCATGTAAAAACGTTAATCTGAAATCTTACACTTACCTTTTCATAAGGTAGACATTTACCCCAGTACCATAGCCAAGCTTTTGCATAAACGGAGAAGCAGGAATGTTTATAAATGGAGTTAAACATAATGCTGAATGTTGGAAAGAGAAATAAAAAATAAAGTTAGTATTTGCAAAGACCTCTACAAATGCATCCTAACATTCTGAATCTATTGTTAAGAATGTTAACTGGCGAAGGCTTTTGGAGAGCAATTTGACACTATCTGTCCTCATTTTAAACGGATGCCCTTTGACTAAGTCTAGTTTTGGGGCGCTATCTTACAGCAACATTAAAGCAGGTGTCAGCAAATGGCCTGTTTTTATTTGGCCCACAAGCTAAGAATTGATTTTTACATTTTAAAAGGTTGTTAAAAATAAAGAAGGTCTCCTGGTTGAATCCTTAGATTTCAAAGAAAATACTAGCAAACTGAATCTAGCAATGTATAAAATACATCATGGCCAAATTGGCTTTATCCCAGGAATGAAAGGTTGATTTGAGATTTGAAAATTAACATGTGAACACCACGTGAACAAAATAAAAAAGAAAACTTTATCTTAATAGAATCTGAAAAGCACTGGACAAAGTTCAATACTCATTCATGATAATAACCAGGAATAAGAGAAAAATTTCTCAAACCAATAAAGGGAATCTGTGAAAAACCTACATCTAACATAACACTTCATCAGGAACAAGGCAGTATGTCCACCATCCCTCTTCTACTCAAATTATCCTGGAGCCAGGGCCATAAGGAAAGAAAAAAGAAAGTAATACAGACTGGGGGGAAAAAAACTGTCTTTATTCATCTACAACATTACCAGCTATGTACACCATCCTAAGCAATCTACAAAAAAGCTAATAGAATAAGTAAGTTCAGCCTGGTTGTAGGATACAAGGTTAATATACAAAAATCTATATACTAAAAATGAACAACACAGATCTTCTCCTATGTTATCTTCTAGAAATTTTATAATTTTAGCTATTTTTGCATATGATGTGAGCTCAGGGTCAATTTGCATATGGATATAGAATTGTTTTTATTGGTTGAAAAGATTATCCTTTGTCCACTGAACTACCTTGGAAAATATCTTTCCCTCACAAGAGCAATGCAAGTGTGAGAAGAGGGGAAAGGTACAGTAGTTCCTTACTGGTCCCAGTGAAGTTGATTCTTCACCAAAGAGAACCTACAAGTCTGTTAGAATGTCAGTAAAATGAGCTCGTAGATGATCAAACCCTGGCCTACAAAATAAGTCTTATTTCTTAAGATCAATACTATAAAGAGGACTCATACTAAAACGGCTTGTGTATGAAAGATCATAATTAAAGGACCAAACTAAAATAATACAAAAACATTTCTGATAGCAATGACCATGAAGAAAGGTTTTCTATCTATCGTACCAGATTTCTTTTTTTCAAGTAATTTGCTTGGTGTCTTGAAATTATTGGTTTCTTCCATTGTAACGATCACTTAAGGTCCTATGATGAAAATAAACAGAAACGTTACACTGCAGTTATAAAGAACATCTCTCTCATTCATGAAGAACAAATTCCTGTAATACTATCACTCATTTACATAAAATTTGAGAACTGAAGAAGAACAAGACAAATATCTAGTCCAATTTTATTTACAATGAGAAAACTGAAACCCAGAGAAGTACAATTACATACCCAAGGTCATGGTGTTAATGATTGTGGGGCTTTTTGGTTTTAATTAATAAGTAATAGACACACTTGGTTAAAAAAAATCACCTAGTACCCTGCCACACCTCCTGGGAGTAGTTATTAACAGGTCTTTTACATCCTTTAAAGAGAATGTCAATGCAAGCAGCATTATTCAGAACAGCCGAAAGGGGAAACAGAAATAGCTATCAGATGATAAATGGATTAAAAAAAAGATTATTCAGTTGTAAAAGGGGATAAAGCACTGATACACACTACAACGTGAAAGAACCTTGAAAACATTATGCTCAGTGAAAGAATCCAGACACTAGAGGCCACATACATGACTGCTTTTACACAAAGTATCCATAATAGGCAAATCCATAGACAGAAAATAAGTAAGTAGTTGCCAGGGGCCGAGGGGAGGAGAGAATGTGGACTGACTGTAAGTGGATGTGGGCTTTCTTTTCTGGGTGATGAAAATGTTCTAAAATTAGGTAGTGGTTTAATATATTCAATTCTAACTATTCAAAAAAACATTGAATGGTGCACTTTCAAAGAGTCAATTTTATGATATGTGAATTATATCTCAACAAGCTGTTATTTTTAAATTGTCTATGAAAATAAAATCTACAGACTGCATACACAAGCAAGTTAGTCCAAGCTTTTTATTTGTTCTGTAACATATTTCTTAAAGAATCTTTATTTTTAAATTTAATTTTTCTTTAAAAAAAGTTAGGTTTCATATTAGATTTATTGTAAAGCAAACTGTTCCTACATGCCTAGAAGCTCATTTGGATTGTCTACAAAAAACTGGGAGGCAGAGAGAATATTTGCTTAAATGTTGTGTAGAGCCCCTAAGACCCCTTAATAATAGCATCTTTAAAAACTCTGTGCCAAGAAAAAAAAATCAGCAAAGGCCCAGCTTTAATTGTCTATTTATTCAGGAGCCTATTCACTTTTTAAAATGTAGCTACAATCACCACTGTCTTCAGATTTCCCTGAATTTAACTGAAGATCCCCTTCTTATGCATTTGCCAAAAACATTCTAATTTAATCAAGTGACACGTTTAACAGGAAAGAACAGGTTTCAGATCTTTAGGAGAAGATATACTATGTTAACAGAGTAGGTTGGAGGAGGCATTTCTACTTTGGAACTAATTTCCCCTGCGAGACTCTGCTTCCGCTTCTTCCATCTCCAGCCTTCCTCAGAGGAAGCTGGGAAGGAGCACCTTGAGGCTCTAAGACTTCTCTCCACCCGTGGGAAGCTACTGTTCCCTCAGTCAGCACACACCTACACAGCACGTACCGCACTAGCCACTGGAGACACAGCATCAAACAAGACCCAAACGAAGAGTAAGATAAATATATAAAATAATGATACCTAGTCAGGGAAAATATACACCAATGAAGGCAGGCAAAGGGGCTTGAAATCTGAGTTAGGGTGGTCAAGGGATGTCTCTTTGAAGGAAGTGAGAGAGCAAGCCCAAACAGGCTGGCCAGACAGAGGAAGCCGTAAATACAAAGACCCTGAGGCAGAAATGTTCAAGAACAAGTCTATGAGGGCAGAGCTAGCAGGAGGGAGAAGGAAACGAAGTCAAAGTCTGGGGATGGAGGATGGCAAATCACACAGAGCCCTGCCGCCATCACGACCTTGGCTTTTATTCAGAGCTTTAGTCACAGTAAGGATTTCAGCTTTTACTGAGAAACGGGAAGCTATTAGAGGGTTTTGAGCAGAGGAGTGATATACTTTGTCTTATGTTTCAAGTGGATCACTCTGACTTGTGTTTATTAACTGAAGGGGAAGGATGGAGGCAATCAGACCAATCAGATGGCTATTTCAACAATCAGGAGAGAGAATGGTGGCTTGCATCAGGATGGTAGCAGTAGAGGTGGTGAGAAATGGTTGGGTTCTGGATATTTTGAATCTGGAACCAAAAGGATTTCCTGTTTGGACTGTTAGAAATGAGAGAAAAGTCAACGATGGCTCCAAGTTTTCAGACTGAGTAACTGAAAGAACAGAGGTGCCTCTGTTGAAACCGGGAACTCAATTTCGAATGCCTAATTAGACATCCAAGGAGAAATGTGAAATAGGCAGCTGGATATGGGTCTGGAATCCAAGACAAAGATACATATTTGTGGGATATCAGGATGTATGTGGTATTAAAGCCAAGAGACTGGGTAAAATCGCTTAGAAAACAGAGCCCTGAGGAATCTCACCTGGAGAAATGAGGAACAAAAGCAGCAGCCTGAGAAGGGACCAGAAAAGTAGGATGCAAATAACCTGGCAAGTATGGCCTCCTGGAAATGTTACTGCCGTCTGTGTCCCACTGCCTCCCCCCTCAGCATTAAGGAGGATTTGATACTGAGATAGGCCGGGGCCCGGGACCCGCTACCGGAGTGCCTGCTCTTGCACAAGGGGGCAATCATGAACAAAAAGATGCAAAAAGGCCGCAAACCAACGGCCGCTTCTGAGGTGCCGGGAGCAAAAGCAGGGTTCTCTGCATGATCCCTGCACACAGCACCACCAAGGGTGGGCAGACCACCTAAGTCACCCCTCCGGCCTGACCCTCTGATCTGTCTCACCCTCACTCCGTTTAAGGAACCAACCTGCCCCCCTTGGAGAGTGAGCAAGGCCACCTGTTACTTGTTTTCACTCCCTGGCGCTGTAGCAGGAGTTCCAATAAAGCCTTGCCAGAATTCCTCATCTGACCTGACCTCGCTCATCAATTTCTATTGATTAAAGAGTCCAAAGACCCGGGAGAGTGCTAAAAGTAAAATCTCTCTCCAATTAAAAATACCTAAGTTTAAACAGAAGCCTTTTAACATTTCATTACATTCAGGATGCTGTAGAACTCAGTCCCACCTTCCACTCCAACCTACTTACACCTAAACATATCATATCCTATGCACTTCACAGTTGTCTGAGGCAGCTGTTTTCACGGTTTAGGCCTTAGTCTTCTGACAGATGGCTTCTAGCCACTGGCCCAAACTCCATCTCAGACTTTGTATACACTGTATACACATTCTATATATATCAACTGCTAAACAACCAAACTGTTCTAAAAGACGAGGTTCTTAGAAAGCACAAAATTGTGAATATCTTAGATGAAGATATGTTAGAAATGAGAGTTATATGACCGTGGGCAGAATTTCATAGTTTGTTGAGTACTTAGGATATTTTTTAAGTCAAGTACTGTTTAAGAAGCAGTACTGAACAGTTAACAGGGCTCAGCAAGCTAATCCACAGATCTACTGGATCAGAAGTCAACAACTTTTGGACCCTAAGTCCCCTTAGGACTAAAAAAATACATGAATACTAGTGGCAAAGCTAAAGTGTAGATATGCAGCAGAAAAGGGGAAAAAATGGGAGAAAAAATAAAGACATTGAGAAAAGAGAAGCATAATAGAAAAAGTAGGATGAACAAGAACAAAAAAGTTCAGATCAGATTATTTCTAAGGTCCTTTACACCTTACACCCTCAGTAGGATTCCCTAAGGTAGATGCATACTGTTTATCCTGGGGCCCAGAAGCTTATAGAAGGCTGGCTGCTAAAAATCCTTCCTTCACCTGCTCAGTCGCCTAACTTGAAAACTGGAAGCAAAGGTAGTTGAAAGGTTCAAAGGAGGTCACTATGTTTCATACCCCTCTCAAGCCCCACCCCCGTCCATTCCCACCAGAAATCCTTCACCCGGCGTCGCCTCCGCTATGAGCTGGAACCGAGACTCACTCGGCTGAGCTAAGGAACCACAGCCATCAGGCACAAGCCCCAGTGTTCGGATCTGGTCCACAAATACATATATCCCCTAAAGACTGGGCCCTCGGCTCAAGCAGAGACCTGGGCCTCCCTGTATCCATCTGCAAAGCCATTAAAAACAATAGCAGCATGAGAGATCAGGGCTTCCCCCACCCGTCTCAACACCGTCTTCTCCTACGGAGCTTCCGTAAAAAGTACAGGCTATCAAGCTTTCGCTTCGAGAAAAGGGCAATTTCTTTCTTGAAATCCCCACCCTAACCCGTGATTCAGATGCGCGTTCGGGTTTGGGTTGCAAACATGATTTCTAAGATAACCCCCAGTTCAACCCCATACTCCCAACGTCTTTGATCTTCCTTCCAGGCCCCCAGCTGTCAGGAAAGCAAACGCAGAGTCCTCGGCTGGAGGGGGACGCGCAGCCCCCGGCCGGGCCCGCGCGCCATCAGGACCCGCAGAAGCTCGCCTTACCGGAGCCGTGCGGGGCGGCGACGAGAGATCCAGGCCAAGGCTGTCTTGCAAACTGGTCCCGAGTGGCCCCCAACAACAAGCCGCCGCTCACTCAGCGCCCCACCCACCAACACACGCTCTCGGCAACTGTCGCCGCGACCAGAACCCTCCCAGCTTTGAAAAGCCCGCGCTCCGCCCCTGCGTCGGCCGCGAACTACGGGGCAGCGCGAAGGACACACCAAGCCGTTCCTGCTTTTTCCGCTCTTTCCAGTCGCTTGCTGGTCCCGTTATACTACCCAATAGGGGTATTTTGAAGCCAAATGAAAGGAAGAGACGCGCAAGAGAAGACAAAGTGATTTCTACAGCCACTGTCAGCCCTTCACAGGGACAATACTAGTTAACAAAATTTATGCCTGCATTTAAGGCTGAAATGCTTCCCCAGTTGCAAACACTGTGTCCCGAAGGTGTAATGATTATTATATAAATGTTATTACATATTTATTTGGCCTTGAAGCACTATAACTAAAGATGCATTAGCCTCGGGTAGCAATCATTTTTGGCTGAGAATAAAACAGATATTCAGAAATTTTGGTAACTCTTGTAATCACCACATTCAGTTCAACATTTGTTCATTTATTCAACAAATACTTGCAGAGCACCTTCTAAGTGCCAGGTGTGTATCGAATGCCCACTGCAGAGAATATACTATAGTAGTCATTCCAAGGGGTACAAAGATGAGTAAATTACAGACCTTCCTCCTGTTCAGGAGAAACTTAGAGTCTATGCAGTCCAGGTTGGGGAAGCCGGGAGCGCCCCAAGAAAAGAACACGCGTGCGCACAAACACACACACACACACACACACACACACACACACACACACACACACAGCATAATACAAAAGAGACCATTAAGTAGGTCACTATGATCAAAAACCACATTTTTTTCAAATGAGGAAAAGATGGCACAGAGAGTTTAAGTAATTTGCCTAGAGTCACAGAGCTAATAAACCATAAAACCAGGATGTAAACTCATGTTAAACTTGGACTTCCTCTTTAACAAATGTGTTCAAGATTTCTTCCATCTTGCGCGCGCACACACACACACACACACACCCCTCCACCTCCAGAGCCTTGCCATTCTTGGTCACCACCCTCTCCTAAGAAGAAATGGTTTCACTGCACCTTCCTTCTATTCTCATTCTAATTTTTTTTGCGGAGGCATAATAGAGACTGTATCATCTTTTTAAAAAATCTATAATTTTCTATACTTTTTATTAAGTCCTCCATTTTTACAAGCCCTCTGTTTTCTATTCTCAAGGCTAATCAAGTCCTGCCTAAAGCCAGAGCCTGAGAGCTTCTTAATTAACCACCGCTTGTGCCAAGAAACTCTAGGGAGATGAGGATATTGACACAGGTGTAAGATGAGGCAGAAAATTTTCACAGGAATGAAGGCCCTTGGGTAAAGACTTATAACCATCCTGTTCCCCATCTTGTAACCATAAAAGTACCTCCAGGGATTATCTGAAAAAACATCTGAACTTTACAAGCTTAATGTTACTGCCTGTAAAATGTAATCATTAATCTCAAAATCTTGCACACCAGTCAGTTGTCAGGAAAACAGCTTCCAGCCTGAATTGGTTATTTCTCCAGTGTATGTATAAATAGCCTGGATTCCTTGGCTCAGGCAAAGGAGACCCAAACTCTGTATTTGACTCTTGGCTGGTTGTGCCCAAAGGAACATCTGCATCGTTGCATTTTTACAGCATAAACTCCACCTTCTGCTCCATTCAGGGCCTCCCCTCTTGGCTTTCAAGAGCCTAGTTTTAAGGGAAAAAAAATAAAGGGATGGTAAAATTTTTCCTCCTCTTTTCCACTGCTATTGCATTTAAATTCTCATTGAGGCCGTATGGAAGCTGTTGATTGGCTAGAAGGACAGTGGGAACATTTAGGGAAGAGGAAGGGGAAAAAATGGAGATTTCAAAATTTCATCTTGTTACATCTGTATATCCCACCAGTCAACTTGGCCCTAGGGTGCTGCTCTGGCCTCCTGAAGCCATTGAGTCCACTGCTGAGGCCGCCTGAGTGCCCCACCCCCACCCCACCACGGTGCTTCTCTTCTGGGTCCTAGTTCTAGCAAATGGCATCTCCATCTACCCCCATAGCCTGAGCTCAGAGCTTCCCTTCCCTCACCTACCCAAGTTCTGACAGCTCTTCCTTGTGCATCTCTAAAATCCCCTCCCTCCTCCCACCTTCCTCCCCCTTGGACTATAAACTCTCACTTCTCCTATTGATGACTTCAGCAGCCTCCTAATTTGCCCCCCTGCCTCCGGCCACTACTTTCTTCCAGTAGAGTTCCACACTGCTGCCTGCTTAATCTTTATAAATCGTAAATCTGGTCATGTCACTCCCCCTGCTTGAAATCCTTCAGTGTTCCTCATTAATTTCAGGGCAAACAAAAACAAAAAACAAAAATAAAACCAACCAACAAACAACATTTAGGATCTGACCCTGAATGTCTCTAGTTTGAGTTCCTCCAGCTCCTATTCCGGTCTCCAGTTATACTAAGTTAAGGGTACTTTCCAGAACACGCAGGTTTTCTCTTATGTCTCCAGCACATGCACGTGAATTCCTTTCTGCCAGGAAGCCCTTTCCCTCTCCCTCACTAGATCAGCATCTCCTCATCCACCAGCACTCAGCTCAGGTGCTGCCTGCCCTAGGACACACTCTCTAAAGCCCCCAGTCTATGTTATTCCTCCTCCAAGCTCCCAGAATGCTTTCCAATTCTCCTTGTCTTAGCATATATTTCAGTGCATTGGAATTTCCTCTCTACTTCTGTCTTCTCCCACTAGAGCACCAGCTCTATATGCCTCCCCCACCTGCCTAAGTGAGTGCTCAGAAATGCTTGGTGAATACATTAGTGAATGGCAAGATGGATAAACACTGTTGCATATAGAATTTCATCTGTCCTTCAGTGACACAGAATATGCCAGTTAACCTGGGAAACTGGTCCAAGCTGATAACTTAAATGTCTTAGCAATGGTCCCTGAATCAATGTTTGCTGACTGGTATGGATTGAATGCTTGTGTCCCCCTAAAACTCATATACTGAAGCCTTAACCCCCACTCTGATGGTATTTGGAGGTGGGCCTTTGGGGAGATAATTAGGTTTAGATGTGATGATGAGAGTGAGGCCCTGGTCCAATGGGATAAGTGTTCTTGTAAGAAGAGACACCAGAGAGCTCTCTCTTTTTCTCTCTCTCTGCTGTGTGAGGACACAGTGAGAAGGTGGCTGTCTGCAAGCTAGGAAGAGAGCTCTCAGCATTGAGAGGACCTGTTGGGCTTTTTGAGATGTGGAAATGCCTCTGCATCATCCCATTCCAGGGAGAGGACTTCAGACATGCCACACAGTCCTAGCTTTCAGGAAACTCTTCCTAATACTGGAATAAAACTAGACATATCATTGCAAACTCTAGCTTAATGGCAACATTTAACAGTATTTTTAATGCAACTACTTTACACCAGACACTGGGTTACACACTGGAAGACCCACGTTAGGTGAGATCAACAACTTGGCCCTTTTTTTCCACAGCATCTGGAGAAGGTAGACAGTATATGGTAACCAAGCAGGACCCCATGGGACCTTCTCAGGACAGATCCCCCATGTCCTCCACCTGCCTCTTGTCTGTAGAAAACTTTAGCCTTCTAGGCCTTCCCCAAATTCCAAAAAGTAAATTTAACCAGAGAAATGAGAAAATGCAGAAAGAAAGGAAAACAGTTCAAGCAAGACAAAATAATGAGTTTAGCCATTAAACAAAGTCAAGGATCTTTAGTTTCTCCTTAAGGGCTATCTATAAATAATACTCTTGAGTCATGTCCTTTGAGCGTTTTGCAGATCCTGAAACCCCCACCAGGTGGCAGAAGTTAACTGTATGCTGCCCACAAGCATGAAGACCTCAGACTGGTTGGAACCAGAAAGTTGATGATGCTGATTCCTGGTGACCTCACCACCAACCAATAAGAATGTCCACGAGCTTATCACACACCCATGACCCCCTCTCCCTCACCCTATCTTTAAAAACCTTTCCCTGAAAGCCTGCAGGGCGTTCTGGCCTTTTAGCACTGGCTGCCCTGGACGCCTTGCTTGGTGCCCTGCAATAAACGCTGCACTTTCCTTCACCACAACTCGGGGTCAGTATATTGGCTTTACTGCCCGTGGGGAAGTAGACACAATTTTGCTTTAGTAACAAAATGAGTAATTAAAGCACCTGCAAATGGTGATCAAGACCGAAGAGGGCATGTGCAGGATCCTCTGACAGAGAATGATGGGTGTTTGTGTAGCGGGTAGTTAGTCAGAGATGCTTTATCTGAGGAGGTGGCTTTAAACTGAGACTTCAGGGATCAGAAGGAGCCAGTCTCATGAAGAGCCAGGGGAGGAGCCTTCCAAGCAGCGGGGACGGCTATAGCAAAGGCATTGGCGTGTGGGGGACAGAGGAGAATGTAGGGTTCCAGGGACACAGTGGGAGGTGGGCAAAAGTGGCCCAGGATGAAGCTGGAGAGGTAGGTGTCCTCAGTGCAAGAAGAAGTCATTGAAGAATTTAAACAGAAGAACGACATGGTCTGATTTTTAGTTTGGGAGGATCACTCTGGCTGGAACATTTTAAAAAAAAATGACTCTGGAGAAATTGGACATCCATAGGCAAAGAAGAAAAAAAAAGGAAAAAAGAATCTTTACCTAAACCTCACCTTATAAAAAAATTAACTCAAAAGAACATTATCCACACCCTAGAGATACATACACGTGAGCACCAAAAGACGTGTACATAATTGCTTATAGCAGCATTATCTGTAATAGCAAAAGTGGGAAACCACTCAAATGTCCATCAACAGTAGGAAGGCTAAATAAATGGTGGTATATTTATACAGTGGAATATTATACAGCAATGTCACTGTCTCCACCAATTAACCTCACAGTGTTGAACAAAGAAGCTAGACACGAAAATATAATACTGCAGAATTAATTCCATTTATAGAATGCTCAAAAACAGGCAAAATGAAACCATACTATTTACAAGTGCATTTTTTTTATTGTTTGTTTTGTTTGAGTTTTTTTGGTGGGGAGATAATTATTTATTTAGTTAGTTTTTTATTGGAGGTACTGGGGATGGAACCCAGGACCTTGTGCATGCTAAGCATGTGCTCTACCACTTGAACTATACCCTGCCCCCACCCCACAAGTGCATGTTTAACTGGCAAAAAAAAAATTTTTTTTAAACCATCAAAGTTACGACCATAAAAATTAGATTTGTTGTCACTTAGGGGGAAGGGGGTGAAAAGTGACTGGGAGGAGAACCAGGAGGGCTCCTGGAATGCTGACATTCTAGCTCTCAACCTGGGTGATGCCACATGAGGGCTTGCTTTGATGAGTCATTGAGCTGAATGCTTTGCTTTGAGTGCTTTCTGTATTTTTGTTATATTTTACAATAAAGGAGCTTTTAAAAAAGTAAAGGAAGGAGAAGAAAGTGTATGATGGAAGGGAGCCTGGGATGTTTGGTAGCCTGACAGTGGACATCGTGAGTGGGCTCTGGCTGTAAACTGGAAATTGCCAATGAGATGTACTTGGTGCAATCTGAAAGGCAGAAGGGAGAGAGGACTCCTTTCCTGCCCTTCACCTATGTCCCCAGGCAAGGAGATTTGGGGGATTTAGGGGTTTCAGTAGCTGTGTTCTAGTACCAGTTACTCACTCTGTGGGTCTGCATTTGGCAGTGATGGTCTCTCAACCCCTGGGTCACGGCCTCAGTGGTTATTCTCAGTATTCCTAGTCTCAGTTTCCTGCCTGGCAATGGGCACAGATATGTAATCCTCATAAAGGGAAGAGGGAGAGTGAATAAATCAAATAGTAATACAGTCCATCACAGTATCCTAGAACTCTTCATAACTGTGAAATAAAGTTCATCATAGTGGGGGAGTGGGTAGCTCAGTGGTAGAGCGCATGCCTGGCAAGCATGAGGTCCTGAGTTCAATCCCCAGTACATCTATTTAAAATAAATAAATAAATAAACCTTATTACCTCCCCCTCCTCAAAAAAAAAAATAAAATGAGAAAAATCAGTTCATCATGGTAAACAGCAGGAAAACCATGGATTCACATGGAAAATACAAAACAAAATAAAGTTTTTAGAAAAAACATAAAACACAAAAATGTAAAACATGTAACTATAAAACTTTTACAAAAAGGTGTAAACCATAAAATTATCAAAAATTTAGAAAAACAATAGTGATACTCAGAAAATCTTCAGAACAAAAATCTAGAAGAGTTTGTAGACTTGACTCTAAAAGCATGCTCTATAAAAAGAAAAAATTTATCAGTTGAACGTCATCACAATGAAAAACTTTTGTTCTGCAAAAGACCCTGTGAAGAGGGTGAAAAAAAAAAGCTACAATGGGAGAAAATATTTGTGAACCACGTAGCTGCAAAGGATTTGTATGTAGACTATTATACAAAGAACTCCCAAAATTCACCAGTAGAGAAAAGAAACAGTCCATATGGAAACTGGGCAAAAGACATTGTAATAGACTTAATAATGGCTTCCCAAAGCCATTGGGTTCTAATCTCTGGAATCTGTAAATATTAGCTCCTTTGGAAATAGAGTCCTTGCAGATGGAATTAAGTTAAAGGATGTTAAGATGGGGAGATTATACCAGATTATCCGGTGGGACCTAAATGCAGTCACAAGTGTCTTTCTAAGAGGAAGCAGAGGAGACTGACACAGACATACAAAGGAGAAGGCAGTGTGAAAATGGAGCAGAGAGAGATTTGAAGATGCTGACCTTAAAGATGTGGCCTTGTGGCCACAAACCTAGGAATGCTGGCAGTCACCAGAAGCTGGAAGAGGTAAAGAAGAGATTATCCCCAGTCCTGTCACTCACGCTCTTCATCCCACAAGAATCTGAATACCTACCTGCTAAAGCCTGCTGCTGCCTCTTAGAAGATGTCTTTGACTATTGTGTTTGCCCTTTCTGCTTTATCTTGCAGAGAAACAGCCTTTGGCCTAATTTTTGTCATCTGCTTCATGGATGCACCTGCGGAAATAGGAAAATGGTAAAACATCGGGCAAATATTACATTTATTATAGTTTAATTACTTTTTGCTTCATACTCTGCTCCTTTACCCCCTAAGGACAGTAAAAGAGTGTGTCGGTTCAGCTCGATGATGATCGTGAGATGGAAACATTTAAGGACAGAAAAGAGAAAACAGGGATGGGAATATCAATGAACTCTAAGAGGTGAGCTGTCATCTGGAGTAGCTTCCTGATGCTGGGAATCTGGGAGAAGGATGCAGCTGCAAGCATGGGAGTGGGAGCTGGGAAGTCCTCCACACAGCTGCCTGTCAGGAAGACTGGACTCCACCAGCCTTTACTCATCCTCAGTGGCTAAAGATTTCCACTTGCAGCTTCAGCTTTTCCTACCTCCCAACAAGAAATGAAAGTTTGCTTGTTCTGGGAATATGGGGCTTGAAAAACAAGAAGGGCTTTGGAAAATGTGCTGGGATTTAAGTGGCCTGTAATTGATGAGTTCCTTCCTCCACTGTGGTCTAGCAAACTGGGAAGATGTAACGGAGAATTCTAACCCTCCCTAAGGGAAGACGCCTACTTAATGCCTAACAAGGATGAGTATTCCGTCCTCTATGATTGTGTAAGACTCCTGGGCCCGTTCTGACATCTGGCCACAGTTTCGGCACCCTGACATTGCTTTTGCACTACGATGGACTTCGCTTTCTAATTCACCCAGAAAACAATTTCTTGATTCTCAACTTCTTAGAGTAAATCAATACAGTGAGTAATAGGAAAGAGGTTTTGGTGGTTTATACTTCAACTACTCAATACCTACCTGGAATGCAGAGAGAGTTTAGAGGGAGTGGAAGTCCTTCTGCTTGCTGCACGCTGTTAGAAATGATCCTGTAACCAAGGCAACAGCGTCTACTGAACAGACTGGATGAAGGGAAACATACCAGATGTTCTCAAGACATAAGAAAACCATAGATTCAGGGCCTTTCTTCCAGAAAGATAGTTAAATGGAGAAGCTGATCAGGCTGTATACACATACCAAGTAATAAAGCCCATGAAGCAGAGCCAGAGAAACAAGCCAAGAGCTTATTAGCACCAGGCTGCCCTTAACCAGAGATCACTTTTCCAGCAATATGATACACCTGTTTTTTCTTTAAGTTTTTTGAAATAATTGCTCCTCAGGCTACATGAAGAGCTAGGCGGATATCAGAAGGGAAAGGCCCCCCCAAAACCTCAACACCTGTAGCCCTTCATGTACCTATGCATAGTGTCAGCACAAATTCAGCAATCCTGAATCAGAGACCAGTCCTGATACAGGTATATAGCTTATTGAAATGGCTGCTATAATGAACAGGACCAGGGGAGGAAGGGGAAGCTAGATTGGCTGATTGATTGGAATTGTAAGCTTGAGCTAAGGGGACTTTGACGAGGCTCTCCCCCTGTGTGTGGTAAGACAGATTGCACTTTTAAGAAGTGCTCACGAAAATTCCAGAAGTGGGTGAACTCGTTCATTCGTTTATTCATTGAACAAATGATACAGAGCCAGGTGCTGGAGGTGAAAAAATAGCAAAATACATTAAAAACCCAACCTACCTTCAGGGAGCATATTAACTTCTCAAGTTAATGGATATAAAATTGTCCATAATATTCCCTTATCGTTTTATGATCTGTAAGACCTGTAATGATGCCCCACTATCATTCCTGACCTTAATGGTTTGTGTTTTCCCCCTTATTTTTTTGATCAGTCTCGCTAAGAGATAATACATTTTATTAATTTTTTTCAAAGAAAAAACTTTGGCTTTGTTCATTTTCTCTGTTGTTTGTCTATCTTATGTTTCATTATCACTCTTAGCTTTTTTATTTCTTTCCTTCTAGTTGCTTTAGATTTAATTTTCTTTTTCTTTAACTTTAATTTTCCCTCTAGCTTCTTAAGGTGGAGATTTAGATAACTGATTTTAAACATTTTATTTTTAATAATGTAAAATTTAAAGTTATACATTTCCTCTAAGCATTGTTTTAGCTGCATCGTGTAGATTTTGACATATTGCATTTTCATTATATTTTAGTTCAAAATATTTTCTAATTTCCTTAGTGATTAATTCTTTAATGCATTTAATGGTTATTTAGAAGTATGACTTTTAATTTACAAATATTTGAAGGGTTTTTTGATCTTAGTATTATTGATTACTAATTTAATTCCATTTAGTCAGAGAACATACTCTCTAAGATTTTTTTTGAAAATTATTTATGCTTATTTTTAATGACCCAACATTTCATCTATATCACAGGAATTTCCATGGGCTTGTATAGAAATGGTATACTCTGCACTTTGGAGTGGATTATGCTATAAATGTCATTACTCCTTAGGAGATATTTGTGGAAGAAAACTACCCTCTCCTGGGCTTGCTTTTGACAGAATGGGACAGTCCAGGACATGCTGGGATTAGTTGTTCCCAGACACTTTTTATTTCTCCTCGCTTCCTGATTTTGACTTGCAAATTCTCTGGCAATTGCTTCATCATTTAGGTTTTGACCTTGTGCCCCCCTGAGTTTCAACACATGTCTGGTTGATCTGGACTTTCTGATTCTGTCACAGTTAGAGTCCCTTCTTGGTTATTAACCTTACTGTTGACTGACTGGTCCTGGAGCCCTGATTACCAGGTGGGATTACTGGTCAACTGTAAGCTGCAACAGAAACTGCTTATAGCTGAGCAAGCCCTGAACATGCTGCCTTTAAGCAGGTAGGTCTGCTCAAACAGGAAGGAAGCTTTAGGATAAAACCATCCTCATCTGTCTGTGAAGCATGGAAGATCATCAACCCAGATCTCTTCCGGCTTGGTGGAAGCTAAGCTCTATTCCCCAACCTAAAGTCCAGGGAGGAGACCTTTTTACCAGAATTATTATTTATTTCAAAACATTTTCTATTCTGAGGAAGAGAACAAAAAAGACACGTTATTTGCTTTGGAAGTTATTTTGCTTTGCCTGAGTTATTCCTCATCTTCCAAATAATGTGTGGGATGAGTGGATTACCTGATACCTCTTGCGAAAAGGAAACAAGGAAGAGAAAAACAGCTGCTATAATTCCCTGAAGAAGCAACATGGAATTAAAAATGGAAAAGGAGGCACCAGTGATACATTCCAGTTACCTCCAGCAAACACTACATAGGGGACGCGTTGACCACAGGATCCACAATGCCAGAAATGAATGCCGACTCCTCTTCTCAAATATGACATATTTTCCACAGAATCTGATGCTGATCTTTGCTGTGACTGCCTGTGGCCAGTTACTGGAAGCCTACAATGCCAGTTCTTTGCTGAGTGTCTTTGGCACAGACTCTGCCTGTGTTTAAACACAGTAAGAAAGTTCCAGAAACTTCATTAGCTGTATAAAGAATTATAGAGATATTAGCTTAAGTTGGATGAAGCCCAGAGCAGCTGTACCAGTCTTCAAGTGCAAGAGAATTTCTCAGAGATATAGTATGCTACCAGAAAAGTATCCTGGGATTTAACCCAAAATTATGTTAATAACGCACATCAGTGCTCCTTATTTTACAAAATAGCTGTATCCCTGAAAACTGCTGTGTGAATCTGATGTCTCGAACCCAATCCTGCTTCCCCATTTCAATATATCATTTCTGAAATGGAGATTAACTCCATCTATGGCTGAATGTCAATGTGCATATGGTTATTTTTCAATTTCTCTACTTCTCCAACTTTCTTTGGCAAGTATTTGAATTTTAAAAATATAAATATACTCTGATAGCTATGTATTTAGAAGACTGTTTATTAACTGTTTTGGTAAAGTGAATATTCACTCAGTCTATTTTGATTTTTACATATTGACAGGAATCAAGTCATGGCTTTATCCAAAAATGTATGAGTTGGGGAGGGGTGCCTTGCCCAAACAAGGGAGCCCATTAAGTTTGCCATTTTTAGCTTGCAAATTTTGATGGTTCCAAAATGCCAATTTTCCAACCAGTTTATAACAAAGTTTCCACAGGGCTACCATTAAAGGAGTAAAAAGGGGAGGGGATGACATTTTAGAAGGCCAAATGCATTCAGTTTCAAAGATTATCCTTCGTAATCCTGAGATTATGACCTTTCTTTATTGATGCTCAAATGCCCTCTCAGATCTGAAATGGTGACGGTTTGTGTAGATGGTTTTTCAAAGATGTCCTTATGTGGCAGATATTAAAAGTAGGCAAACTTACAACAGCCTTCCAATATTTTCTGGTCAGTGAAACTCAGAAGTGTGGAATCCACTGTCTTACTTAGTCTTCTAAAATGTATTTTCTTCAAGGAAGAAATACAAATGATCAATAGGCACATAAAAAAAATGCTCAATATCACTAATTATCAGAGAAATGCAAATCAAAACTACAATGAGGTATCACCTCACACCAGTCAGAATGGCCATCATTTAAAAGTCCACAAATGACAAATGCTGGAGAGGCTGTGGAGAAAAGGCAACCCTCCTACACTGCTGGTGGGAATGCAATTTGGTGCAGCATCTGTGGAAAACAGTATGGAGATTCCTCAAAAGACTAGGAATAGACTTACCATATGACCCAGGAATCCCACTCCTGGGCATATATCCAGAAGGAACCCTACTTCAAAAAGACACCTGCACCCCAGTGTTCATAGCAGCACTATTTACATTAGCCAAGACATGAAAACAGCCTTAATGTCCATCAACAGATGACTGGATAAAGAAGAGGTGGTATATTTTTACAATGGAATACTCTTCAGCCATAAAAAGTGACAACATAATGCCATTTGCAGCAACATGGATGTTCCTGGAGAATGTCATTCTAAGTGAAGTAAGCCAGAAAGAGAAAGAAAAATACCATATGAGATCGCTCATATGTGGGATCCAAAAAAAAAAAAGAACATAAATACAAAACAGAAACAGACTCATAGACGTAGAATACAAACTTGTGGGGGAGTGGGGTGGGACGGGATAGACTGGGAGTTCAAAATTTGTAGATACTGACAGGCATATGTAGAATAGATAAACAAGATTATACTGTATAGCACAGGGAAATATATACAAGATCTTGTGGTAGCTCACAGCAAAAAATAATGTGGCAATGAACATATGTATGTTCATGTATAACTGAAAAATTGTGCTCTACACTGGAATTTGACACAACATTGTAAAATGACTATAACTCAGTAAAAAATGTTTAAAAAAATAAAATAAAATAAAATAGAGGACAAAAAATAAAAATAAAAAAGTATTTGCCCTAGAAATAAACAATAAAAATAAAAATAAACACAATAAATAAAAATGCATTTGCCTGTAATTAATATATTCTGGCATGAGGTACTAGTGGTGCTTTGGCTATGCATAATCCATGGAAGGAGATAAATGTGCTCTTCCTTTTGAAATTGTGTATCAAAATATGCCACTGTTGAAATAGGTACAGTCAATATATTTTCCATTAATCATTAGGTATTATCACTTTCAAACTAATCTATTCTCAGTTTATTCCAGTACTGGATTAGCCTACATCAGTGTTTCTCAGCAGATTTTGTAGAGCACTAGTTCCCTGTGTAACAGTTTTCCATGCTGTATGACAAATTACCACAGTCTTAGAACAGCTTTAAACAACAGATGTTTAGATTTCCACTTCAAGGATGCCGGCATGATGAACTCTACAGTCCCCAGCAAAATAAGCATAACTAGTGAAAATTATTTTTTAAATTGTAATATTTAAAGTCTCTGGAAATTGTCTTTAGGGTATATAGCAAAGAAAGAAATACTTATTTAAGAGAACCTAGTAAAACTCAGAACAGTGAGTCTGTCACATTTGAACCATGGCTCATTCCCTTCCTCCCTCCTCCCAGCTGCATGAGACAGAAACTCTGCTCCAGGCAGGTGAAGCCAAGAACACGGGGACCCCTCCTCTCCTAGCTCTCACTTAAGGGAATGTTTGCTCTCTTATTTTGTTTTCATTCTTTTTTTTTTTTTTTTTTTTTTTTTTTTTTAGTATTTTCTATCTTTTTATTAAAGTTTACTATTTGGTGAGACATTGTTCTCATACTTTCCTTTAGTTCTTTGAACACAGTTGCCTTTAGTTCTTTAAAAATATTTTGTAATAGCTGATTTAACTGCTTTATCCAGTAAACATTCTCTTCAAGAAATACAAAAAGGAGTCTTCCAGGCTGAAATAAAAGAGTACTAGACAGTAACTTGAGTACATATGAAGAAATAAAAGAGCACCAGGAAAGGTAACTACATAGGTAAATATAAAAGCACATCATAAGTATTGCTTTTGTTCCTAAATGTTTTTTTTCTATTTGATTTAAAAGGTAACTGCATAAAGCAATAATTGTAAATCAGTGTTGATTTATGCACACAATGGATACAAATACAATTTGTATAATGACAATAACTACAAAAAGAGAGTGGAGGAAATGGGTCTTTTTGAAGCAAAGTTTTCATACATTATTGCAATTAACTTGGCATTAATTCAAACTACTTGTTATAAATTAAGATGTTAATTATAATCCTTAGGGCAAACACTTAGAAAATAACTTCAAAAAAATAGTAAAAGAAGAGGAAAAGGAATTAATATAGCATACTGGAAAACATTCAGCAAAAAAGAAGGCAGTAATGGAAGAACAGAAAAGCAAAAAAGACATAAGCTATGCAAAAACAAGTAGCAAAATGGTAGACATATACCCTATCTTATCAATAATTACATTAAATGTAAAAGGGTTAAACAACACAGCCAAAGGCAGATATGGATTTCTTTTTTAAGTTTGGGAAATAAAGTCCAAATAAAATTAAACAAATTTCTTTACTTCTCAGACCCTTGAATGAGTTTTGAGATATGCTGGCCTACATCATTCTAATGCATAATACATCCTACCTGGGAGTTAAATTTGGACACAATTCTGGTCAGTTTTGTGTCAGAAGTGGTATATATACAATATTGCACATTTTGTTATCAAATTTTCCTTAGTTTCTTTAACACAATTGTTGGGTTTCTGACTTTTTTCCCTTGCAGCTCCCTCATTGTAACTATTAAAAATGTTTTTTTCCCAAGAGGAACACATTATATCTTTCTCAGTTTTCTACTTCTGGGTTTCTTTCAAGTAGCATAAATAAGAAGGCAAAGAGTCATCATATAGTGTAAAATTCCTTATGATGAGACTAACCCAGAGACAATTCTTAACAGCTTTTCATTTTTCTATTAGAAAAAATGTTTCCAATGCAACTACCAAGGTGCTACTTGCACGTAAAACACTTCTTTACAGCTTGTTACTATCAGCCATCTACACTTTTTGCACTCTCCAATTTAAACCATTCTGTAAAAAATATTTAAGTGACTTTGAGGAAAACAAAGTTAAAATGTTATTTCAAGTCAGTTGCTTGGTTTTAGATCTGAGGTCATTTTATCTTTTCCTTCTATACTATCTCCCAGACAATCTTTTTTTTAAAAAGTTTTTATTGTGTTACAGTCAGTAGTTACAGTCAGTATACAATGCTGTGTCAATTTCTGTCATACAGCACAATTTTTCAGTCATACATGAATATACATATATTCATTTTCATATTCTTTCCCCGTGGCTTTAGTACTGTCTGATATATGGTAAGTGCTAACAGCATCTAATTCTGTATCTCTAGCTAAAGACAACTGTTGGACTGCCTTCCTGACTCCTCTGCCTGCATGTCTCAGAAGCATCTCAAATTCAGACACGCCCCAAACTGAACCAGTGTGTTCCTCCCCTACCTCCACTCCCTGCCACACCCAAAGAATCTCTCCTGTGCTGATGTTTTTCTGTTGACGCTTCCAGAAACCTCTCCTCCACCTTCCACCTCCAACCAATCAACTCCTATCAGTGCTGACCCTTGAACAACATGGTCTGAACTGCATGGGTCCACTTATACACGCAATCTTTTTCAATAAATACATGGTCCAGTATGACACGATCCAAGGTTGGTTGAATGCAGAAGTGGAACTTCAGATCCAGAGGGCCCACTGTCAAGTTCACCTAATTTTCGACTTTGAGGGGGGTTGGCACCCCTAACTTCTGAGCTGTTCAAGGGTCAGCTGTATGCTATGTAAATATACATAGCATTTACATCGTATTGGGTGTTATAAGTTATAGTGTCACGGAGACAATTTAAAGCATATGGAAGGATGTGCACAGGTTATATGCAAATATTATGCCATTTAATATAAGGGACTTGAGCATCCTCAGATTTTGGCATCCATGGGAGATCCTGAACCAATCCCCCATGGATACTGAGGGCGGACTGTATACAGTTCCTGAGAAGAATAGACAGTTCTGTGTGTGGCCTTAGGGTATAAGAGAGCTCTTACTAGCATTTTTCTGTAGAATGTGTGAAACCTGTACAGGTTTTGAGGTCATAAAAAACTGGAGCTGGAGGCGAACTGAGAGATCATCTAACACAGCCCCTCCACCTTACAAAGTAGGCACCTGGGTCCCAGAGAGGCTAAGTAGCTTGCCCAAGGACACACATCTAGCAAGTGGCAGATTCAGGAAAAAAGTCCTTATCTTCTGCTTCCCAATCAGGAAATTTTCCACTACTCCATGCCAGACCATACACACAAGTGTCAATTTCTGCATTTCTAATTTCATACAGCTCCGACCATGACTTTAAATGGTAATGTTAATGAATTCCATGAATCAGCACTTTTTTTCATATTCTGCCAATTAATTGCGGTCTGGGTGTAATCTGCTCCAAGGCCCTGGATGATAAAGTGCGGAATCAACTGTTTTTTCAAGGTAATTCATTCCAAAGCTGGGACCAATTACACCTAATGTAGTTCAGAGTTAGCTGAATTTGTCTCTAAATGTTCTTGAATTTAAAATCAGTGGTCCCATTTGTTTCCCCCATAGCATGGCTCACAGAGAGCAATTTTGGCTTTGGGGAGGAGGGGTCCACAGAACCTGGGGAAGTGGATGCTCTGGGGAATGTAAGGTCTGGCTTGAGGCAACCTTGCTGTCACCTGGGGGGTGATGTGCTGGAGCGTCTGTTTAGGGAGGTGGCCTTTCCCTGTTATTGCAGCCAGAGATGAACCTATGTGTTTTCAGACCTGGACTCCCCTTCAGCAATCTGGACTAGGCTCTTACCATCTGGAAAATATCTATCTCATTTGGAAACCAGAAGCATCTACCTCATCTAGAACTGGTTACTTCCCCGGCCAGGAGCATGAGAAGGTCAAAGAGAATCAGGGGGAAAAAAAAGTCATCCAATTGTACAAAACAGCCATTTTTACACCCGAGGCATTTGGTGATGGGACTAATCTTTGGCAGCCTCTGCCCAACATCCTGATCTCTTGATTTCATCAGAGGAGGCAAAGACTAGACCTTGGGCCAGTAATATCATCATTAAACATTAGCGCTGGAAAGCCTTTCTGAGCTCACGCAGGTCATTATTACAGACAAGGAAGCCAGGTTCAGAGAAATGAAACAATCTCACATCGTCTGCATGTGTGGTGGTGCCTGCCTTCTCCCTCTGCTTTCATGCTTCCTCAGCTATAAAATAAGGAGGTTGAACAGAATAACTTCTAATACCCTTTCCACCTCTGACATTCAGGGCCCTGGGGTTGCCTAGAGCCCTGCCTCTCAGCACGTGGAGTGGCCAGGCAGCCTCGGGCATTACCTGGAAGACAGACCTGCGGGATCCTGGGTCCCATCCAGACCCACTGAATGAGAATTTGCATTTGAACAAAATCCCCAGGTGATTCATATGCACGTTAGAGTCTTTAGAAATCTGCTTTAGACAATGAATCAAAATTGATATCTTATCATTAAAATCCATACTATCTTCAAAAAAAAAAAAAAAAGAAGAAAAGAAAGAAATCTGCTTGATAATGGCCCTCAACAGTTTGTGTTCTTTCCCTAAGGCTTTCTATTGTCATTCTCTCATTAGCCTGCAGATGTCACCAGAGAGCCAATAGCGGTCTTAAAGGATTGGTGGGAAGTATGCAAAGCTTTTTTTTTTTTAATTTTTAACTTTTATTTTTATTTTTGGTAGGGGGAGGTAATAGCATTTGTTTGTTGTTTGTTTGTTTGTTTTTAATGGAGGTACTGGGAATTGAACCCTGGACCTCGTGCATGCGAGGTATGTGCTCTACCACTGAGCTACATCCTCCCTTCCTTAGAGTGTAGTGTTTAAGATTTCTCAGATTCCAGTCCCAACTTCTCCATTACTGTGTAATTCTCTCAGTGCCTGAGTCTCCCCTACAGAACTGAGATGATTAGAACACAATCAGCGGTTATAAGATTCAGGGGGTTCATTCTGGTAAAGCCCGCAGAGCCTGCCCCGCAGTAAATGCTCAAGGGACATTTACTGTTTCCGACATACGATATGTCTGCTTATCTGCTGCTATTTTGAATGAACGGGCACATGTACTTTGTGTTTAATCACCACCATTTCCTGTGTCGATTATTTGCATAACCAGAGCCACCTATGCTGTTGTTAAGTTGCTAGCAATGAAATTTTTTTTAAACAATTGAGCTATTTGTGTTTTGTAGGAGTAGCTTGGCAAGCAGCCAAGGTGTCCCTGTCACCTGGGCATTTCCTGTCATTAGATATTATTGCTCTTGTGTTGTTAATGTCATACTGAAAGCCTGTGAAAAGGATACAGAGCTAGAATGTAAGCATCACCAAGGCAGGGACCAAATCAGTCTGGTCCTATGCCTCCAGTGCCCAGTACGGGCCTTGCACAAACTGGCAGAGACTGGATAAATTCATACTAAGTGAATATGCAAATGAATGAAGAGCAAGATCCCGTGGGAGGGGCACGGGTTTCTACCCGGAGAGAAAGGTGGTTCGTTGTGCCTGTTCAAGTCACCTTCATCCGTCAGCTGCAGAAAGATGAGGTCTTCCCTCAGTCCCAGTGACTGGAGTCCCCAAGGGCGACAAAGCCAGCACGCTCTTTTTCTACTCATTGAGGACAAGATGGGAAGTAAGAAAGCACCCACGGTGTGGACACAGGCAGGGGCTGAAAGGGAAGCGGGCCAGGCAAGGAGCCAGGACATTGCTACCAGCTCTCGGGGACCACAACTCAAGTACTTACTGAGAGATCTAAGACTTCCATTTGGAGGGTTGTCTGTTTTAAAACTGTTTGTCTTTTTCTGAAATTACTTCCTTGTTTCTCATCTTTAGCTTAACTCAGCCAAGTATTAAGGAGAACCAAGCAAGAGCCTCGGGGAGCTGGTCTTTGGAAGGAGTGTGAGCGGGGGCCGTGAGCGACTGTGCAGGGGACGGCCCCCGCGCCCCCAGCGAAGTGTCTCTCCGCAGAGCTGGTCCCTGCCAGCTCCTCGCTGTGCGGGGCGGTCCCCACGATGGCTCTTCCCTACTACGACTCTCTCCCACCAGGACACACCCACAGGGAGGACTTCCGCTTTGGGCCACGAGAGAGTACTCACCAGAACGAGAAAATTGCCCCAAATACTCGACAAGGTGTTTTCAGACTTTGGAGCCTGCCCCGGCCAAGCTCAGCCGGGATGGCGCTGAGGTGAGGAGACAGAGGCTGGGGGTGGGAAGGCCAAGTGGGCTGGAATCTGCAGGGCACAGGATCCGAGGGTAGGGAGCTCCTCAGAGAAAGTTCCAGAAAGCTAGGGTGGGAGGATTCTCCGGGGAACTGAAAGTCCTCCTGGAAAGCTCCTTGGTCCACTCTGAGCTGGGGTTGAGCTGGTGGAGAGGATTAAATAACAAAGCTCCAGTCGGGCAGAACCCATCTCAGCTCCCAAAAGTAAAGGGTGGGGTGGGGGCAGGGCACGGCTCGATGGTAAAGCGCGTGCTTAGCCTCTGCAGGGTACTGGGTTCAATCTCCAGTCCCTCCACTAAAAAAAGTAAAAATGTATAAATGTTACTGAAAGCCAAGAGTGTGAAGGAAGGAAGAGAAGGGTGTTCTACAGACGGTGGGAGAGTTGTCCTAAGAAGAGGAAGATAGGCAATTCACACAATTGATATTTTATAGGAATGTTAGAATAATTATAAAAAATGGTGCTGAAGAAACCAAGGGGCGCCAGTGGGGGGGAACGGTGTCAGTCCCTCCCCGTGATTCAAGTCCGCCAGAGTGGCTGGCTTACACCGCACACGGAGGCCCCGAAGGTCCGTTCTCAGGCATTTCAGATGTGGGAAAAGCAGTACTTTGTAGACATTAGAGAGGAGAAGGTCCAGGGCCCTTCTCCATGGGCCTGGATACAGATTGGGAACCACAGGGATTGGGGGTGGGGATCACCAGGCTTTCCTTGCTGCTTGCCCAAGAAGTCCACTTTTCCCTGTTGACTTCCTCTGGCCAATTATTACGGTGCATGGCAAGCCTGGGGCCACGAGGTTTTCCCAGAGGTGCAGCTACGAGCATGTGGCCAGGACTACGTGGTGGCCTGGGCTGTCCCCACCCACTGCCCGGGTCCTGGGAGTTCCTGCCGCTCATTAGGTGGTGAGACCCAGCGACTTCACACACCTTGTACCCAACTCTGCACGACCTTCTTACATGTGAATGGAACTCCGGAGGAGAGCACGTCACATTCCCAAGGAAGAATTCTGGAGATGTGAAGACATACATGTTCCTTCCTTTAATGAATACAGAAGCAATTCTCCTACAAGCTGGGCCTTGATTATTTTTCTGTTGCTTGGGACCTTTTCCTCAGGTTACCTAATAAGGCTAAAGACATCATGTGCCTCCATGTTCTTGGTCCAGACGGTGTTCACGGTACCCCACTGGTATTAAGGCAGCTTCTCATAAGCTACCCATTCTACCCGTCCCCACTGAAAAGTGATCAGCCCATCCAGTTCTCACCAGCCCTCCCCACGCTCACTGGGTTTCCATGAAAAAGAATGTGAGACAAAGCCTGTTAGTGACAAGTTTGTTTTGTTTTTGTTTTTGTTTTTTTGCTTTATTGAAAATCTTTCTTACAAAAGGTCTAATGTATTTTAGGCCTGGCCTAATATCCTTTAGTCCCTGAAATACAGGTCCATGGCGATTTCCATGTCCTCTTAAGTAGGTATGTAAACCAGTAGACTTTTAAGGTTCACTTATCACCACTGTGTTTATTTGCTGGAAAACAAGACTTGTGTTTTCTCAAATGGAGAGACCAAGTAGAAAAGTTACGTGGGTCTTCGTTGATGGGAGGAACTAGATTCTTGGCCAGAATAGATGGGAATTCATGTCGCTCCATGTGACATCTTTTCACCTTTAGCATTTTCTTCGTTTAATGCAAACTTGGCAAATGTGCTGCGCTATAAAGTAAAGTGTGCTATGTTTATATATGCATACATACATGGGCCCTGGAAAAGATGCATGAGTACATGCGTGTTATGTAAACATAGCCATCGGTCAGAAGGAGAGTCTCCGGTCATTAGCACACTAACGAAGAACAAGCATATTGTAAGCAAAGAACAACCGGTAACATGTATCGGCGCAGGTGTTACACCCAGAGGGCCCCACGCAAGCTGATGCTCACCAGATAGGACCGGTGATTGCGTATCTGAGGCCTGACTGTGAGTTTGTGTCTCCCCCAAGGGAGGTGGGTCTGCGCTCACTCGCTACCATGTCGCTCCCCAGTCCTAGAATACATGTATGGCCCAGTTTGACCTCCTTCTCACGTCAAAAGCAGGGTATGAGCTCCCCATCACTAGGAAGGGGGTGCAGATTGAAGACGTGCAGAGGCCCAGAGCCCCTTCTTCCCCCAGACGTTATAAGGAACCCTCATTTCCTTCCACTCGTACGGGACCCAGAAGGACACGTGTTCTCCTGATCACAGGCTCGCACCCAAAGAGGCCCAGGAGGTTCAGTCAGTACCATTACCTCCAGACAGCTCTGAGACAGGCCACGTGCTTTAACCCTGGCTGCCGGATGACTGAGGGCTGGTCTCAGTTTAACCAAGACAGCCCCCATGTCACCCTCCACATCAGCTCTCCTCCTCTGCGGATGGCCTCCTTGGAAGCCAGTCACGTCCGACCTTGCACTCACACACCGTAGGGTTTGGAGTATGTAACCGTCTAGTCACCCATGTCCTACACCCAGGCTCCTGGCTCAAACCTAGCAGACACACGGAAGTTCAGGTGGAAACAAGGGTCTGAGTCACTCTCACTCTGACTGGCAGGCCAGGTGAATGGGTCAGTTGAGTGCTACCTGGAGGTGAAGTCGTACCCAGGCTAACACTTGGGTGACTTGTAGGAATGCTGCGGCGTGATCAGTGAATTTAGCACCCAAGATACTATGTCGCACACATGGTTGTCATTCAGCAATGGTTCATTTCACTCCCCGTCTCCAGGAAGACTGGTTCCTGCAGGAGACCCGCATTTCCCTCTCCCTCCTACAGCTGGCCTCTCCTCCATGTCCCTTCCCCAAGCTAACAAACGCTGTGCAGAGGCAGAATAAAGAGGGAAATGTGAATCATTCAGCATTGTCTCTTGCTGGGAAAGAAGAGGTCAAAACTCTCAGCCTGAGGTTGGGGAATGATCTGAAGAGTCAAGGATCTGTGATGCCTCCCTCCCATCTTCACGGCTGCATTTGCCTCCAACCCACTCTCAGCGTTCGTCTAACTTATGGACCACAGGGAACACAGACACTGAGGCTTGATGCACGGTGTTTAGAAGACTAGGCAAAATGGCAATCCGGTTGACCAGGAACCCCTGGAGCAGGAAGGAGACGGGCAGTAGATCCCAGAGTTGTACTTTGGAGCAGATGCCTAAGAGGAGAAGGATGCAGGCTACCACGGTCCTGGGATGGGAACGGGGGGAAGGGGGTGCTGGACGGGGAGGGCAGAGGCAGGGTCCGGGTAGCCCTGAGCGATGCCCCCACGCCAGGAACGCAGGAAGGAGGCTCGGCAGCAGGGCCCGGACCTCGGGCTGTGCCCAGTTTCAGTGTCTCTTGCACGTCACTCCGGCATCCTCAGCATGTCCGCAGTTCGTCACCCCCCACTTGGAGAAGCTGCAGCGGAAGATGGTTTCCTCTGTGCCCTTGCAGGCGACATCATCCATCCAAATCCTCCCTGTGCCTGTGGAGACAAGTCAACACGCTCTCTTAGCTGATGTGCAGGAGAGCAGGACAGAACAGGGGCGTTGCTGTGTCTGTCCATGACCTGGCTGTGCTGAGCTCTGCTGTCAGTTCTCAAATCTAGTGGCTCCCATCTGCCTTCTCCAATCCACCAAGACCAAACATTTCTTTCTTTTCCAGGATCAGTTTCTTGAAGGCAGACTAAGGATAATTAATCGTGGAGATGGTGGAATTTACTGAGTAACAGGCATCTTACACATACGATTTTCCTCCATTCTCACCATGGTGCTGTGAGATAGGTATTAATAAACCCTTTTTATAGATAGGAAAACTGAGGTTCAGAAAGCAATTGGTGCAAGGCTGCTCAGCTTGTAAGTGGCAGAGTCTGAACTCACTCTTTATACGAGACACATCACAGCTTTTGAGATAGGATATCTTGCAGTGTGTGTTGATGCCTATTCGAGCAGGGCCTAACCAGAGGGCAAGTGCCAGATAGACCCTGGGGTGGACGGATCCAGAGCCCCATAACCAGTATGTCAGTGCTAACATGACCTCCACTCTTCTGAAATTTAGAGCAGATGGTCCCATTCTATGAGCCTAAAACTGGTTACTGGAATGACACGGGACCCCAGTTTATTATAATCAGACATACATTTAATGACCGGCAGAAGTATCCCTAATTGTAAGTAATTAAGTCAGTCCCCAAAACACAGGGTCCCTAAGACAATCTAGCTGAGTTTTGTCTGCCTGTTTATCCTGCCCTGTTCACTCAGCTCCTAAGGGGATCAGCCTGTTGGTCTGAAGGTATCTGTGCAGGGACGTCTTTGGTTGGCTTTCCCAGGATTGTTCCTAAGCCTCAAGAGACATAAACTTGGCATTGAGATCCCTCAGTGAACGTCAAGGGAAAGGACAGCTGGGTGAAGCTGCAGGGGAATGGAGAGGGCTTGTTTGGGGTTGGGGGCGGTCAGTGGAGAAGGGAGTGGGCTACACTAGAAGTCACCTAGAGCCCCCGCTGATGAACCAGCAGGGCCATCACCTTGGTTCTGGTGGGCTCCCTGGGCTGACGGCCAAGCCAGATCACCGACAGTGGGAGCTTCGGGGCTCCCCTGGAAGCAGCGGCTCAGAGCTTCACTACTCAGTGTGGTCCTGGACCAGCAGCAGCAGCAACTACCCACAGCTGGTTAGGAAGCCGGAACCTCGGGTCCCACTCAGGATCCACTGAACCAGAACGTATATTTGAACCAAGTGACTATGCACTGAGGTTTGAGAAGCAGCAGTGCAGTGGAAGAAGGAGGGCTTTGCAATAAGCAGGACAAATCTTGGAGCCCCATGGAGCAGGACCATTTCCATTTTAAAACTGGGAAGGGATTCCTGGGATATGAGACTTTCTGTGCAAAAACTGGGTTGGTTCTGGGTAAACCAGGATGGTTGGACACTCCAGCATCCTGACTTGTCATGTCTATGAGCTGGCCCCCCAAATCATGGGGTTAAAGGTCATATAAACTGGGTTCCAACATTACTGCGTCAAACTGAGCAAGTTAAATGAGTTAATAGTTCCCGTATTTTAAAGAGTTTTGAAATGCTTCAAAACAGTATCTGAGAGATTAGCACTGTACCCTGACCCCAGCCCCGTCTCCTCCCTGTCCAATCTCTCAGTAGCCAGATAATCTCTTTTTAGAGGAATTGTCAAGACTGAGTACTAAAACCTGAAAACCGTCACTCGCCCTTGGACTGCATGGGAAATCCCTTTACAAAGAACATCCAGGGAACATCTAAACCATTTTGGTCCCCACTAAATCTCCTGCATGAACGAAGTGGTTTAGACATATTTTGTTATGCTGAGATTTTCAGCGTCTGTTGTCATGGGATTGCCAAGCAGTGGATTTGGGGACAGAGCTGGGAGGAGAGGCCTCCTTCCGCTGTCTTCTTGGATGTTTTTCTTCACCAGAGCCTCTTCCCTGGCCGGATACAGTGTGTCTCTTACACAATAAGCCCTTTGAGGCTGAGCGAAATTCTCAGATTAAATGTCTCCTGGAAAACACATCAGTTTACAAATTACCCAGGAAAAGGCTATAAGCCCAAGAGCTCTGTGGGATTAGTCACACCCAAAACAAATAAAGAAGCAAAGGAGGAGACTGACAAAAACAGAACCAGCCCAGGGTTACCGGCCCAAATGCGTATCTAGGATCACGAAGACTCCAAAGCAAGCCTAGCTGGTGTTTGGCCAGCGGGCCCTGGTAACGTTCGGTCACGGAGGAGCTAATAAGATGACAACGGGGTCGTGAAAGCAGTGACACTGAGTATCTGTTGTCACTGGGGTACCGCTGAGGGACCAATCAACCCGCAGACCATCTCTGTTCCTCGCCACATCAGAGAAGCTAGAACTCCTATGACTTTTATCATCACTTTAGCTTTAGCGCTGACATCTGATACTCAAAGTGTGGCCGGAGGACCAGGAGGTCAGTAGCACCTGGGAGCTCATTAGCAATGCAGAGTCTTGGGCCCACCCAGACCTGATTAGGGTCTCCATTTTAACAAGATCGCCCGCATGCACTCAGGTCTGAAGAGCCCGCTCTAGAGGAGGTCCGCGGCTCCATCCAGGTTCCGTCTGTGAGCGCCGAAACAGCCCTACCGGGTAAGCGGGGAGGAGCGGGAGGTACTCTGCTCCCCACGTGACAGTCAGAAAAATGATGAAACAGGGTGGCATTTGATGAAGAAACAGGATGATATTTTATCCTGAGGAGGCAAAAATTAGGACGAGAGCCCAGGTCTTCTGACACTTGGAGCACTAGGGGATGGTGGGAGGTGATAGCGTTGCGATGAGTAGGTGCAGATTTTATTTCCTCCTTATCATTCAGTCATTCAACAAATATTTGAGGGCCTATTCCATGCTCAGCACTATTCTGGGTGTCTGCCCTACATCAGTGAATGAAAAATGATTTAAAAAAAAAATTGTTGGTGGGAATATAAATTGGTGCAGCCATTGTGGAAAACAGTGTGGATATTTCTCAAAAAACTGAAAATTGAACGACCATATGACCCAGTGATTCCACTCCTGAGTACGTATCCGAAAAAAACAAAAACACTAATTCGAAAAGATAAATGTTCATACCAGCATTATTTATAACTGCCAAGATATGGAAACAACCTAAATATCCATCAACAGTTAAAGATAGATAGGGTATACATTATATATAAAGAAGATGCAGTGTATATATATTATACACACACCATGGAACACTACTCAGCCATATAAAAGAATGAAATTTTGTCATTGGCAGCAACATGGATGGACTTGGAGGGCATTATGCTAAGTGAAGTCAGGCAGAGAAAGACAAATACTGTGTAATACCACTTATATGTGGAATATAAAAAATACAACAAACTAGGGAATATAACAAAAAAAGAAGCAGACTCACAGATACAGAGAACTCGTGGTTACCAGTGGGGGTGCACTACAGAGGTCAGGGAGAGTGGGAGGTAACAGACTACTGGGTGTAAGACAGGCTCAAGAATGTATGTACAACACGGGGAATAAAGCCAACATTTTATAATAACTCTAAATGGAAAGCAACTTTTCAAAATTGTATTTAAAAAAACAGAGACAAAAAAGAACAAAAATCTCTGCTCCATGGAACTAATATTTGAGTTGCTGTATGTTTATTCTGAGTAATATTAACAGAAGGAATGAGTTACACTGACTCCTACAGGCTGACAGCAGACCCTCACACAGAAGCAGACAGGATGGCTCGCAAACAGATATTTAAGAGAGAGGAAAACTGAGGCCCCAGAAAGATGAAGTGACTTGGCCCACAAGTATTAAGGGGGCAAGATCATGACCCAGACCTCTGACATCCAGCCAGTCCAGTCCCTGTCCTCCAGAGAACCACAGTACACAGTGCACAGCACAGATCGTCAAGCCAGGAGGTGGCAAACCCAATTCAGCCCCTGCCCACTTTTGTCAATAAAGTTTTATTGGAACACAGCTCTCCCACTCGATTCCATTTTGCCCATGGTTGCTTTCACACTACAACCGCAGAGCTGAGTGGTTGTTAGACAGACCACCTGGCCCACAAAGCCTAAAATATTTACTTCTTGGCCCTTTAATGTTTGCTGATCCTTGGTCTAAGCCACCTCCCAGAATTTGAATTTTATCTTAGACAGAAAGGGCAAAAATTGTAATAACAATATGATTAGAAGTGAACACTCCCAATTCCACCTGCCCACTCCCACCTACAAATCCATGTGCGTTTGTACCCCCCCTCACCTCTTCTTGCCTGTCTTACAGAAAGATCTCCTTCGCAGGTCCAGGACCAATTCCCAGCTGTGCTCTAAAGATCTCACCCCCTGCCAACTCCTCCTGGACACCCTTCCAGCCATCAGCCCCCATCTTTTCTTTTCTGTACTCACTCTTCTGTACTTTTCTATCTGTACTCACTCCTCCTCCAACAGCTCTTGGACCAATTTAAAATTAAAAATATATATATATATATCTCTCCAAGTCTTTCTCATTTGAGTCTTTCCTTTGCTTTTTTCCCAGGGAAACTGATCATTTGATTATTGAGCCCTATCCAGGAAAACTTGTATGGTGCCAGACCACTGAGAGCACTGCCAGTGCTTGGCAGTTTCTTGTTTCTTATACAACACTTGTAGGCAGGCACAGAAGTTCCTTCCTTCCTTTTCCTCGCCCCCTACTCCTGGCCCACCCTCCTCCCTCCCACAGTTATCCGGTCCCTATCATGTCCAAGGCACAGTTCTGGGGTTTGGAGCTCTGCTCTCAAGTTGTTCCCACATACCTCAGAGATCAGCAGCTTGTGAGGGATGCCGAGAAAACGCCATGGGAACGGGCTGGGGTATCTCCATCAGGGGTGGGGGCAGAGGGGGGCTGGAAGGAGCCAGCAAAGCTCCTCACAGGAGGTGATAATTGAGCTGACTTTAAAAGCTGAAGAGGAATTAGCAAGGTGAAGAGGAGGGAAAGGCATTCTAGACTTAAGGAACAGCATGTGAGACCATACAGAGACGGGGAAACAGCTGTGAGAGCTCAGAGACCGTGAAGGGACACCTGGGGCGGAAGGATGCAGAAGGCACATCAGGATGGGCCTTGGGAACTAAGCAAAGGAAACCAAAGTTGATCCTGAGAGCAAGACTGCTGAGTACCAGGCAGCGGAGTGACCCAAGGAGGAGCCCCTTTTAGAAAGATCCCTGGCAGCCAGGAGGGGGAGGAAGGCAACGTGAGCCACCCTGGAGAGGGAGGGGGGCAGCAGTGCCAGAAGCAGCTCAGGGAAGTGACAGCTGCTCCCACACCCACCTCCACCTACCGTGTGGCAGATAAATGCGCACCGTAGGGCTGCACTGAGCTCACTGCTCTCCCCACGTGATCTCGTCTCACATTTGCAATCACTCTGCAAAAGTGGAAGGACTGAAGCCTGGAGAGGTTAAGAATCGCTCCAGGTCACCGCTAGTACGTGGCAGTTACAGGATGCTAGCTGCTCTGATCCAGGGCCGGAGCTCCTAACCACTGCTCTACCCAGCCCGAGCGCCTAAGGCAAGAGCAGTGAGGACAAAGAGGAGGAGAGTCCTGGGACCAGAGAGGTTGACACTGGTAGAGTCTGTAGGAGCCGGGGACCCACCAGATACGGTACGGGGGAGGGTGTGAGGAGGGGAGGAGGGACAGGCCTGCAGTCCTGGCTGGCACATCCAGGAGAGAAACAGAGCCCGTGGCGGGCGGGGCCGAGGGGCTGGGGGCTGAGGCTGAGGGCGAGCCGACTGGGAGTCAGGGCACCTGTGTGATGGGAGTTTGTGGTCATGGGGTCGTCCGGCTCTGATGCACAGCTCCCCGGCCCCCTCCCCAGGAGACGCGGGCATCCCCTCCCCCGCCCCATAGCTCCTACAGCATAATAGCCCTCCCGACGTGTAGAATCTATGAACACGTCTGCCTCCCCCTCTAAATGGAACGTGCTGAGGTCAGAGGCTAGGTTGACTCAACTCTGCCCCAGGGCTGAGCCCGTGCCTGCCCACAGAAGGTGCCAGAAGCTGCCCTGGGAAGAAGGGAGTGCAGCGGGGCTAGGAGAATGGGCACCAGGCAAGCCTGGAAGGGGCGGTCCCTTCCCTTCCCCGGTCCCCGTTTTCCTCCGTGTACCTAGGAGTAACACCTGGCCCACCCACCTGTTCAGGTCTCAGACATCACATGACCTAAGTTCTCAGACGATGATGGGGAAATAACGGTGCAAATCTGAGGCGGACATGAAATCGAGCCTGGCTTCCCCCAACTGGTTTAAAGACTCGAGTGGCCACTGCAGAGCTTCCCCTGATGCCATGCAATACAAACCTCAATGGAGAATGGAAGACTTTCAGGCTAACACTGCCCATGGCATTCAAACTCCCCAACATAGCTTCTCTAAAAGGGTTCATGATCTTTCCCCCAAAAGGTTTTACTCCCACTTATTAGGGAGAAATCCTCATTGGAGCCAAAAATGGAAAAGTGAGGACTGTTCCTACTGTTCCTGTCCCTCGTGCAAGCAAAAATGGCAGTTTTTCTGGATGAAAACAGGCAGAGACCCAGCACACAGCTTCAGGTGGGAGGAAGATGGTCTCTCCCGGTGGGCTGCCCTCTGTGGAGCTGGACCCTTTGAACTCCCCGTGCACTGGCCTTTAAGCAGAGACCAGGATGTGTGGGGTCAATCGGATGCTCTCTGCCAGCTGTCACAACAGATTTCATAAGTCACTTCAGTGAGCGCAACTGTCTTAGTCTACTCAGACTGGGTGGCTTGTAAACAACAGAGAATTATTTCTCACGGTTCTGGAGGCTGGAAGTCCAAGATCAAGGTGCCAGCCTGGACCGGTTCTAGGGGGGCCGTCTTCTGGCTTGTAGGCTACTGACCTCTCTGTGTGTCCTCACAGAAGGAGGTGCAGGGAGCGCTCTGGGGTTCCTTTTATAGGGACACTAGTCCCATCATGAGGGCTCGGCTCGTGATCTCATCACCTCCAAAGGCCCCTACCTCCTAATACCATCACATGGTGGGTCAGCATTTCAACATATGAATGTGGGGGTGGGCCCATTTAGTCCACAACAGTGACTGAGATCTAAGGGACAAGATTCTAAGCATGAATTGTGGAAGCCCACGGTGGAGATGAGGAGAAAGGCAGCTGGGAGGAGTGGAGGTCTCCACGGTCAGTGGAGATGACTTGGCTCTGAGTGAGTCCCCATCCGAAAGGACACCCCTCCTCTCACCATGAGTCCCTTGGCCACTCAGTACAGTGGGCTGGGCCGCCCCCATCTCAGGCCAGACAGCAAACACTCCATGACACAAGGAGCCCCTACAGCAGGGCCAGCTGTCCCTCCACGGGTCACCAGGGGACCTGGCAACCAAGTATGAGTGAGCCAGTCCAAATCCCTCCCCACACCTGCCAGAACTCAGGTCCCTGTGACAGGTGAGCAGGAGCATTTCAAACGCCAGGGGGCCCAAGCTGGAAAGCACATCAAAGAGTCTGCGAGCCCCTTTAAGTTACAGACAGGAACACCGAGACCCGGGGAGAGGCAACAAGAGCACACGCCGGGGCAGCACACGGTGACACAAGCGTGGGGAGTGCTGCGCTCAGGTGCAATGGCAGGACCATTGTTTTAGCTGTGAGCCGACACAGCTTCTCCAAGTTCGAGGTCTGATGGAGGACAGAGCATGTCTGATGGTGAACATTTGTATACGAGTGTGACAGTATGTGATGCTGGGGACACTCAGCACGTGCTAGTGGGTGTGGGCCAGCGGTCTCAGTTTGCATGTAGACCCTCATATCAGCCTCAGGAGCAGGTGGCCACAGCAAGCACACCAAGGTACAGGGCATTCCGGGCTGAAGTGTGCCCCCCCCCCACAAATCCCTGGAAGTCCTAACCCCCAGGACCTCAGCATGTGAACTGTCTTTGGACACAGGCCCTTTAAAGAGGTGAGCAAGGATAAATGAGGTCATCAGGGTGGGCTCTGATCCAATATGATTAGTGTCCTTAAAGAGGAAGGGACACAGACCCCCACAGAGGGACGCCTAGGTGAGGACACAGAGGGAAGTGTCCATCTACAAGCCAAGGAGAGAGGCACCAGGAGAAACCAGATCTGCCAACACATCTTGGACTTCCAGCCTCCAGAACCAGGAGACGATAAATGTCTGTTGCTCAAGCCCACAGGCTGGGGCATTTGTTCCAGCAGCTGAGCAGACTAACACAGAGAACTAGCGCGGCGCTGTGGATAAAGACCGGAGCTGGGGCACAGCATCCTGTGGCATCTTCTTTGCAACAGCAATGGGATGGATGGTTCAAATCAGCTGTCTGTCCAGGAAGGGTCTGCGCCCCTCCCTCAAAGTCTCTTGTACCGTCTATAGGAAAGGAGATGTGCTTTAGGGTCTTAAAGGAAGCAACCGAAATGGTGAAGGCTTTCAAAGTCTTGTCCTCTGAGGACGAGATGAAGTATTTGGAGATATCCATCTGCAGAAAAAAAGACTCCAAGAGGCGCAGGACGTCCAGCAGAGTGGATAAGCCACCTGCATGGGTCTGAATCCAGGCTCTGCCACGTGCTAGCTGTGTGACCTTGGGCAAGTTATTCAACCTCTCTGTGCCACCATTTCCTCATTTGGAAAGTAGGGATGATATCAATGCTTACTTCCTAGTGTTGTGAGGATTACACAAGCGAACACTTGGAGCGTGTTTAGAACCGAGCTGGCACACAAGGGACGCTATATAAGCATTAAGTAGTGGCAAAAATGGACCAGGGCACATGCGAGCCCTGTGACGCAGGGCTGAGAACAGGGGCCAGTCAGGGATCTGACAGGAAACAAAAAGAGAAAGGAATCAATTCAAGGAAGGGAAGAATGTCCTAGTAATCAGAGCAGTCTGAAGGTAGAGCGGCTTGCCTGGGGAGGTGAGCTTCCGGCTGGGGCAAGTACTGGGGCAGAGATCAGGTGACACTCCCAGGACTGCTGCCCAAGGACTCCCGGGCCCTCCCCCCACCGCCTTTTCCTCCACGCGCCCTACCTTGTCCGAACTGCGCCTGTCCGGTGCACGTCCTCGGCGCTGGGGAAGCCCAGCATGCGACACACCACGTCCCCGTCCTTCTTGTCCCAGCCGTCATCGCACACGGTGCCCCAGCGCCGGTCGTGGTACACCTCCACGCGGCCCTGGTGCGGGCCCGAGCCGTTCACCAGCCGGACCATCACGGCTTCCAGGCCACCTGCCGGGAGCAGCACAGGGTCACTACCCCGCCCGTGAGGCTACACTTGAGGTGACCCGTGAACCTGCACTGACACATCGCGATCACCCTGAGTCGATCCTTTACACCAGGGTTCACTCTTGGTGCTGTCCCTCCTGTAAGTCTGGACAAATGTGTGAGGACATGTCTCCACCAGCATGGTCTCAGACAGAATAGTTTCACTGCCCCCCAAATCCTCTGTGCTCTGCCTACCTCACCCTTCCCCACCCTGTAACCCCTGGCGACCGCTGACCTTCTTGCTGCCTCCCTAGTTCTGCCTTTCCCAGAACATCATCTAGTTAGAATCGTACAGTGCGTAGCCTCTTCAGGTTAGCTTCTTTCAGTTAGTAATTTGCATTTAAAGACTCCTCCATGTCACTTCACAGCTTGATAGCTCATTTCTTTTTAGCTCCGAATAATAAATATTCCATTGTCTGGATGTACCACAGTGTATTTATCCATTCACCCACTGAAGGACCTCTTGGTGGCTTCTAAATTTTGTCAATTATGAATAAAGCTATGAGAAACATTCTTGTGCAGATTTTTGGATGGACATGTTTCCAACTCATCTGGGTTAACACCAAGGAGCAGGACGGCTGGATCCCTCTCCACCGTTTGAGACCTGGTGGGAAGCAGGCAGCCTGCCAGGGAGGAGGGTGAAGGGGAGCAGAGGAAACCAAGGGATGGTCAAGGCTTTGTGGGCAGGTGGCCCTGCTGTGGAGCTCCGTAGGTGGAGAGGTCTCTAGGGAGTGTCTCAGCCCTGTGTCCCATCATCTGTGTCCACTTTCCCACTAGCACGAAAAGGTTTGAAGCCAGACAGACCTGGGTGCGAGTTCTGACCCTGCCGCTGGCTCTCTGTAAGGGGGAGCCAGTAGTTCATCAAATCTAAGATGCCAGTCTTCCTAAGGACCATCACTATTTGCTATGCTACGAAGAAGGAAAAAGCTTGGCCAGTACCGACGGCAAGTTACACCAACTGCTACATGCTTCCAGGTTTCAGAGACGTTAAAATGTGCATCACAGCATCAGTGAAATACAGCAAGAGGTGTAGAGAGCTTGGAATGGCGTGTGGTCCACACAGGCTCTTCCTTCCACCTGAATGACCTTAAGAAAGTCTCCCAGCCTCTCTGAGGGCATTTCCCCAACTGCGGTGTGGGGACAACGCCTAGGGCGGTCTTGTAGACTCAGTGAAATGACCTGTGCAAGGCTCCAAGCGTGGTGCCTGGCGCACAGTAAGCTCTCAGAAAATCCAAGTTTGCCCCCCTTTCTCTAATGACTGAAACCTCATCAGCGTTCACCTATAAACTCGTTCAGCTCAGAGCCTGGCGGTAGGAAATGTACAGTAGCCGTTTGCCACATCGATGAATGAGAGCAGATTCATTCTTCTGCATCACAAAGCAAGGTGCTACTTCTCCCAGGGGAACAGCCGAAAAAAGGCTTCCTAGCATCTCAGAGCCAGGGTCTGGCTAGAGAGTTATGGGCTGTCAGGGCTATACAAAGGGTTAGTGCCAGAGCTGCTGGGATTGGAAGCTTGGGGTCTCCTGATATGGCGCCTAATGTCCTTTCACCATCCCGCCTGTCCTGCCACGCACGGGGAGGCGGGGGGGGGGGGGTTATTCACCCCCTGGGACCTGAGCTTCCTCACTTGACAAGATATTGGATATTGGCCACTGAGTCTTAAGTCCGGCCACACATCAAAATCATTAGGAACACCTGTGAAAAGGCAGAGTCCCTGGCCCATTGAGGACTACTGGGGCAGCATCTTGGTGGCAGGAGTCGGGGATCTGTATTTTCTAAAGGGTTCCCCATGATGAGGAGGTAATCTATGTGTGGCGTGGCGTTTGGGAGCGATGGGATGAGGTGATCTGTAAGGTTCCTTCGAGCTCTGCTGTTCAGTGATGCCAAGACTAGGCAAGAGGTCTAGATTGTCGCTTCTTGCAGCCAGAAGCCACCTGGACACATGGGGTGGAGATGGGGACACTGTACCATGACACAGCGACAAGCGGGTGACCAAAAACTCCTTATGTAAACTGTTAACCATAGAAAATAGCAAACCCGATCAAGCTCTGCTCCCAGTAAGTACTTCACCCTTGGGCTATTTACTTCTCTTTCTTTTTTCAGCCAGCCAGGCTAGGGGATTCCCTCGTCTAGTGACTGTGACTTGGCAGAGACCTTCATAGGCCCCTGGAGGAAGTGGCAGAATTCACAAACCCAACATCTGTGCCACGTGAGAAAGGAGAGAAGTCAGAATTGGCCATGCGTCTGTTTTGAGCTGCCCAGGCTAGGGAAACCCCAGAGTATTCTGCCCAGAGGAACCAAAGACGCCACCAGAAAGGAACACCACTCCCGAGACGCAGAGAGAGAGCAGTGTGATGGCTTTGAAAGGCTCCTTGAAATGCTCGGTGCCATTTTGGATGCATCCTTCATCCCTGACCATTCTCCCCACATGGGTTTAGCTCCAGCTGGGCTGTCGGAAAAGACAGAATGAGCAAGAGAGCACAGGAATCTTGGAGACGGAACACTCAGAGAGAAGGAGGAATGCAGAGGCCAGATCTGAGGCAGGGAAGGTCCCCTGGGAGCATATGACAAGCCAGCCCGGAGCCGCAGCAGCCGGCGAGGCCTGGCCTGGGGTGGGGCTTGGCCAGGGTGGGCTGGCCGAGGCTGAGATGACAGCCTTGATCTCTCGCAGACCTGCCTCGCCTCTGTCAGCACCTGCCAGGGGGACAGCGGGCCACACTGGGCTCAGTGTGTGGTCATTTGTAGAGGGAGAAGTGGCAGAAAGATGCTGTGTGTCCCAGAGCAGGCCAGGCAGAGTTCAGGGTCAGAATAACAGGAAGAGGCCGGGTGGGGTTGGGGAGCCAGGGCTGATGTTCAGACAGTCCCCTCATCCTCTCTGCCCTGGCCTCTCTGAACTCACTCTGTTCTCTTCTTTGTTTAGTGACTGACCATCTGTTAGGGGCCTGGCCTTGTTCTAGGAGCCTTCGGATGCATCCAGGCGCAAAGTCTCTGCCCTCATGGACTGGTGTTTTAGTGGGAGAGACTAGCAATAAAGCTGGGAAACAAACAAAAATATAACTATGGCCGTTTAGTAATGAGTGCGTAGATGGGAACAGAGCACAGAAAGGGAATGGAGGGTGAGGGGAGGTGGACGGGGTGACGAGGCGGTGGGTGGAGGGTGAGGGGAGGTGCCATCTTGGAAGGGGAGACGAGGAAAGCCTTGAGTGGAGATCTGAATGAGCTGAGGGAGAATATGGACTGCCCCACCTCAAAAAACCCCTCTCTGTACTCTGGCCTAAGAGTTTCTTATCCTTTAAATTTCAACTTAGATGTTCCATCTCCCAAAAGCCTCCCTTGGTCCCCCATAAGTGGCCAGGGCCCCTTCTGTGGACATACTGGTCACTTCATGTAATAATTGCCTATTTACTCCTTTAGGACACTGGGAGCATTCTGAGGACAGGGCATGTGGCCTCACATAGTGCCTGGTACATGAAGACACCCGAGCTGGGCCAAATGCAGGCATGCATGAATGAATGAGCTCAGACAGTATACACCCAGGTAGGCAGGTCCTGTCTGGTGGACGCAGCTCCCCAGAGCCAATGGGGTGGGAGCCTCTGAATGGAGAACCAGCATCAGGGCTTCCCATGCTCCCAACACCCTCTTTGTTACATCACAGCTCTTCTACTCACTCCCTCACTGATGGCTTCTTTTGGTGGGACGGTCTGGATTCTGGACCCAGAATTCAAGCTATTACTACAATGGCCGTACATTCCAAACGAGAAAATAAGGATGTGGTCTGTCATGTGATTACGGTGAACGCTGAAGGAAATCTGGAAACTGTCATTTGGATGCTGAAATATTAGAATTCCCAGCAGGCTTCAATGTATATGGAAGTGGCAAAAGAATATCTGGAAACAGGACAACTTCCAAAAATTGGAAACACATGTTGACCGTAATTATGGGACTCATAGTGTCAATTTCAAAGATGTTTCTGGTCTATGCACCATGCTCCCCACACACTGAGCAAGGTCATAGCTCCCAGAACTCTCCCCCAACACCCAGACCCCAGGGTTGGCTCGTGGAGCACTGGAGCCTGTTCCTTGTCACTTGTTCCCAGATCCCCAGATTCAGGGCTTCTCCCCGTAATGGAGGCAGAACATGGTCATCTGCCCACGGGGTCAGCAGCTGCTGCATGCCCCAAGAGGATCCAAATGAGGCACATTTGGTTCTAGCTCCATTTTACGGAACACAGCACTAAGCAATGAGTTTTGCACCTCTCTCTTCCCCCTAACAAAAGCTCATCTCTGTGGATACTTCCCTCAGGATAAACTGTAGGCTGATTTGATCTGATTTTGATGCAAACTGCCCCCATTCAGGGACTCAGACAGTCCAAGGGGCTGTCGCATGAACAGTATCTCTGGCCACCTTTGACCTAAAGAGCTTCAGGGGCAGCTGTAGGCAGGACTTTCCCAAGCTGAGCCATAATAATGCCACCTTCTGGAATGCACTTGGGAAATCACTCGATGACGGCAGTGCTGACCCGCTCTCCAGCCTAGGCAGGACGGCCCGCCTTGCTAAGAAGGTTTGGGTTTCTGTGGGCAGAGGGTGTAAACTCTGCCTTTTCCCAGCAGTGTCTGCCCTCAAGCAAAGCTTTCCCACCAAGCAACCAGCCATCACTGGGAAACGCTCTCACCCCACAGCTGTGTCAGCCCCACATAATCAGATGCGGTGCCTGAGAGGCTGCCTCGGCCTGGTTTCCCCTGCCCCCACCCCACCCCGCCCCACCCCCAACCCAACCCCCCACCCCTTTCCTTACATTTCCTGTAAGTCCAGGGAGCTTATCCCTTAGACGTCCACCCAGAGTGGTCCCCAAGGAGTGTGTGGGGCTATTTGGGGTTAAGGAGATGCCTCTCTCTGCACATGACTGTAGAGGGAGATGGAAGGCAGGGATCTGATGGTACAAAACCCAGGTACTCCTAGGCCAGGAGATGGAGGGGATGGTGGGGTGGGGGGCGGGCAAAAAGACCTCAGGTTTTCACAGCTGCACGTGACTTCCCTTAACAGCGGCCCCTGACTGACAGGTCTCTGCATCCTTCTTTGCCTCCCACCTCAGTGAGCCCCAGGAAATTCTTCCTGAGCAGAATGGGGACCAGCAGCCCTGCAGACACCACTGCCCCCTCACCCCCCCCACCCTCCCCTCACCACGTTCCCCGTTTGGACATCTGAGTTGGAGTCTTAAAGGGGCCCCCTGGGTGAAGACAATATCAAACTCTTTCTCTCAGTCTGGGGTCCCTTCCCTGCAGGCTGGAATCGATCTGGCCATGTGCCCCTCATGTGCAAACGGAGAGGACAGTAGCAACTCAAGCCTGGTCCCCACCCAGCTCTCTGAAGGAAGAGCACTGTCAGTGGGCCACCTCTCATCTGGGAGACCCCAGGTGAAGGCAAATACCAGTGGCTGCTCCCCATCGAACACCTGGGGGCAGAGTGGAGCGTTTCATGACTTGACAGCCCTCCCCAAGCCCCACCCACTACGTCTTGGGCAGAGCTTTTCTGCGTACCTGCCCCGGGAAGGGACACTGATGTTCTTAGGACCGGGCCTCTGCTTCTTTAATCCCTGCTGCCCCAGATTTGGGGTCAGAGGTTCTCCCTTTTTTTAGAGAAGCCGACAGAGAAGAGTCCCTTCAATCAGAGCCTACACCAGAAGCATCACTTCCTGTCTGGCTGTGTAACCACAGGGAAGGAAGCTGATGCAGGGAACTCAGGGCGGGAGACTGGCCCTTTCCAGCTGGGCAGCCTCCTCACTCTCTCCCAGATCAACGGGCTCAATCATTTCACCAACGAGTTTTCCAGAGCATCAGTGGTTCTAATCCCTGCTTGGAGCTTTCTGCCTGGCTGCAGGCCCAGACCATAGAACCCACCTCCTCATCCCCTGACCTGCTCTGCTGACCCTGCGCATTACCCAGGCCTCTCCTGGCTCCAGCCATGTGGCCATCATCCACCCTTCTGCAGCAGGACCCCAGGTCCACACCAGGCCTAACCTGGCCCCTCCATGAGGATGCTGCAGGTGAGGCACAGATGGGAGGAGAACGAGGCATGGTGTCCGGACTACGGAACTTTGCATTTTCTGAGGATATCTATAATAAACTCCTCACATTCAGTTGTGGGCCGCAGGCATCACCCCTATTAAAAAAAAAGCCTTAACTCAAAAAGACACATGCACCCCAATGTTCATAGCAGCACTATTTACAATAGCCAAGACATGGAAACAACCTAAATGTCCATCAACAGAAGACTGGATAAAGAAGCTATGGTATATTTATACAGTGGAATACTACTCAGCCATAAAAATAATAAAATAATGCTATTTGCAGCAACATGGATGGACCTGGAGAATGTCATTCTAAGTGAAATTAGCCAAAAAAAGAAAGAAAAATACCATATATCATCACTTATATGTGGAATCTAAAAAAAAAAAAGACAAATGAACTTATTACAAAATAGAAACAGACTCACAGACAGAAAACAAACTTATAGTAACCGAGGAAAAGAGGTGGAAAGGGATAAATTGGGAGTTTGAGATTTGCAGATACTAAGTACTATATATAAAACAGATAAACTACAAGTTCATAACTATAGCCCAGGGAACTACATTCAGTATCTTGTAGTAACTTGTGGTGAAAGAGAATATGAAAACGAATATATGTATGTTCCTGTATGACTGGAGCATTGTGCTGTACACCAGAAATTGACACAACATTGTAAACTGACTATACAACAATAAAAATATAAATAATAAAAAAAAATTTTTTAAAACAATGAATTTAACCCTTGAACTGTTACCTTCTACCCCAAATGCATAGAAACAGTTTGGCTTCTCTTAAGTCTTACAGGAGGACGAAGATGGCAGGATTGACTTCACGAAGCACGGCTACTGCCGAGTTTGTATTTGAAAATGAACATGTTGCTGTTTCCAGTCAGGGAGGGATAAACCAGCCTTAGCTTTTGAGAGAAGTGACAGTATTCAGTGATGTCCAGGGTGATTCTACTTCCCGGGCACAGCAAGGCTGCTGCCCAGGGAGCAGGAGCAAGCGGGGCTCAGCCCTCCTCCAGTTGGATGACTCTTCCCCTAACCTCCTCTGCTCTCCTCAGGGCACAGTTCCTAATTTCTTAGCATATTAGGGGAGGGGGACAGGGGCGTTGGCAGAAGACTGGCTCCTGCTGTCAGCAAGTTTCTGCTCACTAACTCATTAGGCAAGGCAGCTCCAGAATGGTCCAGGAATGCGGCGCTACGGCTAAGGCCACTCTGGGGCTCTGCGTGCACATCTTACAATTCTAATAAGTGGGGATTCTTTTCTCAAAACAAATATCTTTGCTCTCTTTGCTTTGTAAATATATCTGTAGGAAAAGCAAGGTCCCAGATAAAGCAGGCTGGGTCTACCCCAGAGTCCCCTGGCACTGAAGTCTGAGCCCCAGAGCTGGAAGGGGCTCTGGACGTTGGCCTTGAACCCTCCCTCTCCCACTTCAAATACAGGAATCCTCCCCACTCTGTATCTGACAGCCACTCATTCTGCCTCTGGGAGTGGAAGGGAACTTGACAGTATCTCTTGGGAACCCATCCCAGGATTTAAGAACCGGCATCTGGTTTCGTTCACAGGGCGCTGGCATCTCTAGACAGCTGCAGCATTTTCTCATCCAGCTACTTCCTACCTTATTTTACACTATTTGCTTTAGGTTTTGCATTTATAATTGGGCACCGAGATGTGGAATATCTTTCTCTTTCTCCAGCGTCTTGTCGGAGCCCAACCCAGGGAGCCGCTGCATTATTCGGCCCCGCAGTGGGTCTGGAAGGACAGCTTAACCACCTCAGAACCGGCTTCCAGGGCTGGGATAGCCTTAGAAATACCCACTGCCTGGGGGGCCTGTCCACCCCTGGCTCAGAGCTGTCCCAAACCCAGCTACAACAGAGGCAGGTTCAGGATGCCACCTGAGAGAGCTTGCAAGTCAAGGATGGATGGGGAGGGAGACGAATCAATGTGCACTCAGTCCCCACAACCCATCAGGCCCCATGCAGAGGGCTCCAAGCCCACAGTTTCTCCTCCACTCTTCACAAGAGCTCCAGGACTTAGTCATTAGGACTCTCACTTCACAGAGGAAGAAACGGGCCCAGAGAAGTCAAATCACTTGCCTAGGGTCACACAGCTGCTCCGAGGTGGAGCCGGGGAGAAGAGAAAAGGCCTTTCATTTTCAGAACCACAGAGCCAACGGGCGGAGTGATCACTTAAGACAGATATTTAATAACAGCCCTCCTTATACGTGAAGCACCTTTCATCTGCCTCCCAGCAGCCCTCTGAGTCTGCAGAAATTCATGTGTTTAGGAGAAAGCGCCTGAGACTTAAAGCAGCAGTTCCTGGCCCTGGGTGGCATGTAAGAATGACCTGGGGTGCTCTAAAATCCGCCAGTGGGGAAGAGGGGCGTATTTTTGAGGAGTTCGCAGGTGATGTAAACGCGCAGCCAGGGCTAAAAGCACTGTTGGAGAGGGCGGATCTGGGATCCACCCGGGGCTGCACAACTGAACCGCAGCCGGGGCCTGGGGGGTGAGCACACTGTCACCTCCTCTTCGAGGGTCTCCCTGACCTGTGGCCCCCGTGTAGGCTCCCCACAGATGAGAGAGAGCACAGCACCGCTCCCTCTGCCGCATCTGCATGCACGCACCACTCTAAGCTCCGTGGGAGCGACAGGCTTTCAGCACCCTTGTGGGTCCCAGTCGCAGGCAGAGGCCTGGCATGTCGCCATCAATAAACGGTACTGAATGAACGAGTGAGTCAATGAGTGAATAAATGAATGGATGGATGAAGGCTTCTAGGAACAGAAGTGGCCCCGAAATCCCCCAGAACCTGCTTGGCTGTGCACCAGAAGGGCTGGAGAGCCCAGGAAAGTTTGCTTTTCAGGAGAAGCGAGGAGTGTCATCCCGGAGCCTCACAGCTCCTTTAGGTGTGTTTATCCTGCCTTCCGGGCCCTGCCAAAGCAAAACAAGTTGAAAGAAAGGAGGTTGTGGGGAACAGAAATAAACACATGGGGCTGGGAAAACAGGCTCTGATTCTCTGCAGCTGCAGAGTCGAGCCCCAGGGATAATCTGGACCAGCTGCCCATTAAGGAAGCTGAACTTTTCTTCTCCTGTGAAGAAAGAACTCCCCGTGCCCCCAGCTGGCCTGCATCACGAGGGCTCTGTGCCCGCCTAGACAGGGCACTGCTGTCTTCCCCGACATCCACGGGAAATGTGGTCCATATGGGAAGGACGGGAGCCATCCCACAAGCCTAAGGAATTTCTGGTCGGGCTCTGCCGGAGGGCATCACTTTTAAAATGAAATGTGGTCTGGCCTGTGGGTGCACTTTATCAAATGCTACTTCCTAATGGTAATCTACTCTAAATAAAGTGATTTATGCTGCTTCAAAGCACTTTTGTTAGACGATCTCATTTGATCTTTGCAGTCCTCCTCCAGGGTGGGCGTAAGATACCCATTTCACAGATGAGGAAGCTGAGACTCAGAGAAGGAAAGTGACTTTCTCAAGGTCACGAGATGCAGTGGCCACAGCAGAGTCACAGCTGGGTCTCCAGCCCCACAGCCCCACCAGCCACTGAACTGTGTCTCTGATTGGGGGTCACATGGAGATACCCGGGACTTAACTGGGCAGAAGAAATAGCAGAAGTATCTCTCATTGTCACTGCACTTTTCATGCTGGATTTCTTTTTAACTGTTGTCTCACCCATCGGTCTCCCCAGCTCTACTGCATAGTCTTTGGAAGCTGGGAGTTTGTCTTGGATGATTTTGCTTCTCTAATGCCCTAGTCACGACCGCCTGGCTCCGAGCAGATGTTCAATGAAAATGTGTCTGATGGAATAATAAATGAAGCACTTCCCCTGCCCAGTCCTGCAGCAGGGGCTTACCCCATCGCAGTAGGAGGATGTCGCCAACACCCAGGGGCTCTGCTCAGAGCTGGATTTGTGGGAATTTACTGGGCAGCCCAGGTGGAGCGGTGAGTCCTTGGCCTTACTTTTGCTCCTGGGCCTCTCAAAGGGCGGTGAGCAGTCGGTGCGAGTCAGTCAGCCATTAGGACTAGAAAGAAATGCAGGGCAGCCGGGAGAAAGGCTCTGATGCTGAACTCTGATCTTGCCACACCTATAGCTGTGGGGACGCGCTAATGTTTATAGGCCTCCCTCTAAAGGCTCGTGGACTGTCGCCTTTCCCTCCAGGGCTCCTGCCCGGGACTAGTGGCCTTTCCTAAGAAGTCTCTTTCACACTTTCTGCCTTCGTTCACTCTGTCCCCGCCCTGCCCTGTTTCCTCTCTCGGTTCTGCTCTCTTTCAAGTTCAAGGTCTGAGACCCCAGGCTGGGATGCTTCCCCACCAACATATTATAAATCCTGAAAGACAGGACCTAGGATTCCTGCATAGAGATTTACCACTTTCCAGCTCTCTGACCTTGGGCACATGATTTAACTGCTCAGAATAATGTCCTCATCTGTCAAATGGGATAATAACATGTACCTTAAAGAGTTCTTCTGAAATAGGAGGCACTCAGGTACTGGGGTGGTCTGTTCTCAATAAACAGTACTGAACTCAATATAAGCCTCAAGGACCATGGTGGGGACAGAGGCACAGAGGCAAGGGACTCGCCCAGACTTTGAGTCAGTAAGGAAGCCAGCCGTGACCTCCCCCACCCCCGGCGGCATCCACAGGACCTCCCAGGATGTCCACAGGCTTTGTCTCCCTCTTCCTTCCACCAGAATTCCACAACAGCACTCTTTAGAAGAGGGGCTGAAACCCAGCGCTAAGGCAAGTAAGTCCATCTAGCTAACGGGTTCCAAGCACACCCCCGGGGGATTTTCCATGGTCAAAGGACACGAGGGGGAGTGGAGGCATGAAGTTAATGCAGTGGCAGCTAATGCTGATAAAGTTACATCAGAAAGACTCAGCGGGGACCTCCAGGATTTAATCTAGTGCCTGCAGCAGGCTTTTCCTCCCAACCTAAGATGAGTGAGTGCAGGGTCACGGGGATGAAGAACAATTCCTGAGTTTGTTGAATTGCTTTCTCAATAAACAGTTTAACCATTCCTGATTTTAATGTACGTCTCAATTTAGAAACTTATTCATACAAAACCCACATCAAACACCAAAACTTTAATACTTTAGTGATTCCAAGGCATCATTTTTGTAGAAAATGTTAATTTTTCTCCACCTAGCCCTCCGCTGTGGCCCTCAGCTGGTTCCTGCTTTCACTGAGCATCTCTGTATCTAGGATACAGATATTAGCGGGCCTGTTAATGACCTCCCAGCACCTCTCTGCTTCTCTTCAAGACCTCAGGTTCCCTCAAGAGGGCTGCACATCTCTAGGGCCCAGGCTGCAGCTCTTCCTCTCCCTTTTATAAGCCGGGAATGTCAGTGGCTATCTCAGCCGTTCCTGACTCTTAGGCAGCCCCCGGACCTCACCACACACCCCCATTTCATCTCCCCCCACCACTTCTCCTTTGAGAAGCCAGGTCTTGTGTTTTTTCAGGCTTTCTCGGATCTACATGAAGCCATCAAACCAAAGGTGGCTCAGATTAATCGGAACTGAGCTGCTTTCTGCAGGGAGCAATTTGAAGCTCTCCTGGAAGGGGTCACTAGGAAGCTTTCAGGAAAATCACTGGATTTGTTTTTGGAAGGCTTAAGATGGGCTCTTGGCAAAGCAGAAGGCCGACAAGGCCAGGTCCCATCCTCTGCGCGGAACAGGAGAGAAAAGAGGAAACTGCACCGGGCGGGGCCCAGCCAGTGGCCTCAGGGCCACACAGCCAGGTCAGAAGGGGACTCGGATCTCAGGACTGCAGCTCCACGGCCTCAGCTGCTCCCGGGGGCGTGTGGTTCATCTTCTCAGGAAATGTGTTTCTGAAAAACAGGACTTTCTACAAGGGAAGCAGCTCAACCAAGAGCAGGAGCAGGAGCAGGAGCGGCAGAGAAACATGGACCCGGAACAGCGACCTTTCCGTGGCAGGAAGGGCCCGTCTGCCGGGTGCCGGCACCAGCAGAGGTGCGGAGGGCCACTGGCGACGGCTGGGGTGCCGTTGTCATGGCCTTGGTCCTGGCTCTAGTCTGGTCTCCCCCTGGTCAGCCACCTCTCACTGCTGCCAGGTCAGCCCCTGCTTACAGCCCGACTGGGCTGCCCGGTGCCCAGAAATCAAGCCTGAACTCCTGACCATTGATCCCTGAATACCTCGCTGGTCTTATTTTTTGCTTCCTGCATCCCAAACCTTTGCTGTGCCAAACGATTTGGGTTTATCAGACAGTGTTCTGCTGTTTCATGCACAGTTCTTTTTACCTGGAATACCTTCACCTCCTCCATGCACCTGTGGGACACCAACTTGCCCTTCAAGACTTCAAGACTCGGGTCAAAGACACCTCATCGAGTGACCCCCTTTGTACGTACATCTACTCAAGACACTCTCCCGTGATTGTTACATGTCCTTCTTACCGGCCAGCCTGTGAGCTCCTCCAGGTGAGGCCAGGCCCTACTCACCTGGGTTCCCCAGCCCTCAGCCAGCGCCTGGTCGACAGCAAAGGCTCAGTAAACGTTCACTAAATAAGTGAATTACAATGCTTTCTTCCTATACGTCTCCTTCCTTCCACACATCTGTCTTTCCTCACTCAGTCTCGCCTCTGCTCCCTCCCAAAGCCAGCTCCATGCTGGGCAAGCCTGTTTTCTGATCCGCAGGCTTCTGGCCTTTGCCGTCCTGCTCAGTTTTCATCTGGCTCCCAATGATCCTCACTTCCCACCTGCTTGCACTCATGTCTCTCTCTCTGGTGTCTCCTGCTCTGCTGCAGCCAGCACTGGAAACCGTGTTTGCTGCAGAACCATTTTTCTGAGCTAGGTGTGTGTCCTTATGTATTTTCAGTCACTGGATATAAACAGAGGAAACATTTGAAAATCACTTCTCCTCTCCACCCATCCCGGGATGTTTGCAGCTGTCAGGCACTCACTGTGTAAGGACAAAGAGAAGTGACGGACGAAGGCATAGACCGAACTCAATCACACAAGCACGAAGGATGCAAGAAGCCAGCGAGTGGGGAGGGCTTCGCTGGCAGAGGCAGAACCACCCGACTTTGGTGTGAAAACTTGAGTCCGGTCCATCTCAGAGCCACCGAAGCAGGGGAGGCAGCCAAGGCTTGGTGTATTTACCAGCAAACTCTGAGATGGGGAAGAGTAGCTTAAAAGTAACTGAGCATCTAAAAAGTACAACCAACTAGTGAGTATAACAAAAAAGAAGCAGACTCACAGATACAGAGAACAAACTAGTGGTTGCCAGTGGGGAGAGGAAAGGGGGGAGGGGCAATTCAGGGGGAGGGGATTGAGAGGTACAGTGAGGTATTAAGTAGGCCACAGGGATGGACTGTACAGGACAGGGAATCTAGCCAATATTTTGGGATAACTGTAAATGGAGTATAACCTCTAAAAATTGTGACTCATTTTGTGGCCCACCTGTAACTTACATAATGTTTTATATCAAGTATACTTCAATTAAAGTAAATTTAGGGAAAAAAGTGAGCATTGCTAAGGGAGAAATGAGCAGATCATATGAAACCCACTAAGAATAGACAGAAGCCCACGAGGAGGACCCTAGGCTGTCAAAGGCCAGGGAGAATAAGAACAAAAGGTATGGGGGATGGAATAGCTCAAGTGGTAGAGTGTGTGCTTAGCATGCAGGAAGTCCTGGGTTCAATACCCAGGACCTCCTCCAAGAATAAATAAACCTAATTACCTCCCCTCACAAAAACAAACAAAAATTTTTTTAAAAGAATAAAAAAAATAATCCAAGATGGCAGCAGAAGTTGGGCTCCAGACCTGACTTGAGTCCTAGCCCTGCCCCGTGGGAACTTGGGTGGCTCCGGGCAGGTTCCTTAGCCTCTGCCCTCAGCCTCTGCACCTCTCTGCCATCGATGTAATTATGTCTCCGGAGTAGGACTGAAGAATTAAGGGAACTGTCGCGCATGGAAACTCTGTACCTCCAGGTGCAAGTTGGTTAGCCATGTTGCATGAGTGGCTACTTTTTCTTGGAAGTGTGGTTTACTTTTAAATCATATTGTTGCTGGGGTATGACAGTTGTATCCAGAATTGAGGATGTATATGCAGTGAAGTTCATAAACAAATATAATTCTAGTAGCTCTGTCTCTCAGGCCAGAAAGAAATGTTACCTTCTGGTGCCACACTATCTCACACAGGTTCCCCGGGTCACCCGGCACAGCCAGCTGCGGGATGAGGGAAGGGAACTCACAGACTCCTACGTACTGTCTTTGCATTCCTTATTCTAAAACAGAGATGGAGACATCTCAGCAGTAAAGGAAAACACTGTCTAGAAACCACCATCCTAATACTTTATTCTGAGCTTATACTGCACGCTGGGGAGCCCACTGGTCCCCACTTCCAGCCTCCCCCCACCAACCTACTTCCTGAAATACTGAAAACACACACAAGGTGTTAAACATTTTTCAAGTTTTCTGAGATGCTATTGATAGTTGTCAGCAAACACTGGCTTGGAATTTACCCCTGGGTCATTCTGCATATTTTTTTTTCCATGTGAAACCAAATTGAGGAAGCATTTTTAAACCATCTGAATTTATATCCTGCTTTAAATTCATGTGGTGGGGCTCACACAAAACTGGATCCTTTACCCACTCCCTAGCTGCTAAAGTACTATTTATTTTTCTTGCCAATGGACCATATATGAGGGTAAAACAAATGTCCTTCTGTCTTGAGATGTATATAGATAACTTTTTTTTTTCCTTTCCTGGCCAAACTCTCAAAAGCCAAACATCTAACAGAATGACTGATCTCACTCTTGCCTGAAACAACAAAAAAACCCTTTACCTCTCATCAAGCAGAAATCTGGATCTCTGTATTCTAGACCCAACTTGGCCATGACCTCGCTGGGGCACTGTGGGAACCCTCTCCAGCTCTGTTCAGTGAATGGGTGGGAGTGGGCTCGGGAGTCAGGGGAAGAATTGGTGAAAAACACCATCCAACTTGAAAATTCTATGACTCCAGACCAAAACATGGGCAAACAATTGCAAGATCTTGTTCTCATAAAGAATTTTAATATTGACTTAAAGCATGGGTCCTGAGAAGTCTTTTCTGTAATACTCTCCTCAAAGGAAACCCCCTCATTTCCCGTTCTGACCAGAGTGTCTGTGTTTCTCTCATCAATCTCTTTAATGTAGTAACATCCCCACCTGCTGGAACTTTAGGTTTTTGCTGCTAAAAGTGAGAGGTGTTTGGTAAAGGTCCCAGGGCTCATGAACAAGCTGGTTCCAGAGGAGGCTTTCTCGTCCACAGCATCCCTTTTTGAAGGAGGGTGGAGCCCTGGTGCTGAGAACTCCTTCTTCCCAGTGGATCTCACGGTGGGGCTGCCCTGGGCCCCCAGGATGACTCAGAACCCCCCAGAAGCGGACACTCAGGGTTTGTCAGAATTTCCGCACTTTTCTGAAAGTTGATTCCTGCTTCCCTCCTCAGAACCCCAGTCCCAGAGATCCAGTTAATGCCTCTGGGACTGGAGCTTCTTGGAAACCTAACCAGGAGTCTGAATACAGTGTGGGTTTGGCGTGGTCAGAGGCAGGCCAGGGGGCGGAGGCCGTGGGAAGGCCCGGGTCTCAGCCCCGCATTGCTTCAGTGGCCCCAGTTCAGCCTCAGGCCCGACACCTGCATCTCCAGGTGAGCGCATCACTGAGGGGTTTAATGAGCCCCACCCTACTCTTCAAGACCAGAGACCTGAGCTCTCATTCCAGGGAAGTCCGAGGCCTGGGTTTCTGGTTCAGCCTCTACCTCTGTCCTGGGAGTCGCTGTTCCCCACTCTGGGCCTCTGAGAAGGGGAGGTGGCCAGCTGGCTGTCCAGTCTGGTGCTCCTGCCATCCGGGGATGTCTGCCTCGTTCCTCGCACGCTGTGTAAGGCTGCCTGTCTGTGGGGCTGTTCCTGCCGAGCCACCTCATTTTCTAGCTCCATCACTGATGCAGACATTTCTGGGTCTTGTCAGGGGGCTGGTACCTGAGCTCTGGGCTCCAGGTACAGCCTCTCAGGGCAGGAAAGAACATGTCAGTCCCCGAGGAGGGGCCCTCCAGGGCTGACATCAGCCTCCTGCAGAGCAGTCAGTAGACTCCAGGGCCAAGTGGATTAGATCCCCTTCCTCAGAGCTCCCCACCCATGCCAGGGGGAGCTCTCCCCACCCCCCATACTGTGCTCCCAGCCTCAGAGCCCAGTCCCAGTGCAGACCCAACCAGCTGGGCTCCAGAGGCAAGGTAAACAGTGATAAAGCATCCTTGGGATGCTCAGTGCCTGGTGACCACCACCTCTCCCAGGCTCGGCTAGCACAGCCCACCCCATCCTCTCAAGTCAGCTGAAAAACAGCTGCCCAAGAGTCCTGACCAGCACGGCTTGGTCTCTGGGCAGCGTTTCTGATCTCCCTCTCAAAGGTCATCTTTCCACAGTTCTTCCCTTCCTGCCACCCCCATCAGAAGTTATTTATGTCGCACAGCTAGATGCCACGGTCCTTCCCAGCTACCTTGGCGGCATCCCATCAGAAGCCAGTCAACAAAGAGCAGGAGAAGGCAGCCTTCCAGAGACAAAGCACGGTGCCCAGCCCTTAGATAAGTGTGATTCAGATCTGACACAGATGTTCTGGATCAGATCTAGACTCCCATCCTCTGCCTTCAAAATTTTTGTTTGGCTCCTGCAGGGTCCAACAGACCTCATCTAGCTGGGACACTCCCAGTTAAGCCCCTGGCTGTGCTTGAAAGGGACTCGAGATAACTCTAGAAAGACTGCAAAGCACATAAATTGCTTTGTGGATGACAGTACATCTAAGGTAAGGGCATGTGGAGACCGAGGTGGACACAGGCACACCTCATCCGCGGGTACATCCATCACTTTAGAGTGACAAAGTGTCGTCACAGACGTGTTTCCTGTTTGATCCTTAATCACTGCCCTGGGAAAGGAAAGGGCAGAGGAAGCAGGAGTTAAGCAGAAGGTAACGTTTCAAGGACCCTGGGGCAGAGCGCTATTCAAGAGCAAGGTCTCCTTCTGATCCTGCATGGCTGGGATGGAAACGGCATTTTAAGGATCCACTGAAACCGAAGATCAGTCTTAGGGAAACCCTCAAACTGGGTCCAAAATGTGCATCTGCAGTGTCCCCTTTCCCAGGCCCAGGCTTCCTGAGAGAGATGATGCCAGAGCCCAGATGCCCTAGGAGAGGGCGAACCAGTTGAGCCCTCACCCAGACAGCAGCACTTCGGAGCCCAACCAACACTGGATGCTGGTGCCAGGATTTTTTTTTTTTTCCCCCTGAAACTTGGCTAGGAGATTTTATTTACTGAAACTTGGCCAGGAGGCTCACTCTTCTCTGGCAATATCTCCAAGGTTCTATGTGTAGCCCTTTGGTGGGGGAGGTGGGAAATAAAAACCCTAGGAAAGAGGGGCAAACAAGGTCAGCTGGCTTCTCTCGTCAGCAGTCTCAGGAAGGACCCTCGTCAGAAAGACGCCCATCATGAGACTTGGTGGTCGGCCAAATAGTGAGATCTCCAGCCTCACTGCTCCGTCAGTGGCAGAGGAGGAAAAGAAACAGGATTCTGCTTTGCCTCTACGCCTTTCCCCAGGTAACTACCCAGGGAGGTCACATATCTTAAGGAGGTCAGTAAGAATGTTAGCGAGTATTTCCAATGACTTTATAAAGTCTGTCTAAATTGATGCATACACGGGATGGTAATAATTAACTGAGTCCTAACCATGTGTCCGATCCTAACCCTGTATCCTAACCATCTGTTACATGGAGTGACTCATTTAATTCTCACAAGGACTCTATGAGGTTAAGAACACTTCTTATCCCCGTGCTATGGATGAGAAAACTGAGGCACACGTTACATAGTGAGGCAGCAGGAAGGGAGCCCAGGCAGTCTGCCTCCAGGCCCTCCTGTACAACCACTGGGCTTACAGCACATCTGGAAATGAGGTCTGTGCCCCTGGGTATAATTATCTCTTGCTGGACCAGCAAAGCCCTGGAGCAGGTAGGGAGTTCCTTTGACACCGGAGCCCTGGCCAGTGGCTCCAGCCTCCAGGCTCCAAAATTCTAGACCCCAAAACTCCAGACCCTGACTGGCGGCTGCCTGGGCACCAGCCACACCTGTGCAGACACAGAACCCCATGACCCCAACAGAATTTCCTTACTGGCATCCCCAGCTCTGTCTCCTTTCTCTCCTTTCTCTCCTTTTGGGCCTCGGTCACCTGAAACAGAAGAGGAAAACTGGCATTGGAAAAGGAAATAAATCCTAATTGTGAATAAAGTCTTATCTGCAGGAGACTTGTTCACCCAAGACCAGTGAAATCCTCCAGCTGGAGCCCACAGCACTGGAGGGCTTGCGTGGCAGGAAGGGTAAGAGCTTGAGCCAATGATGCTGCCTATTCTGCTCACCCTTGGAGGGAGGGTAGGCGGGTACCAAGCTGAGAAATTTCATTCCCTCTTAATTAAAGCACAGAGGGGCAGCACACATAGACTAAAGGGGCACGTGGTATTCAGCAGGAAGAAGACAAAGCACAGACATTCCTATTACATAGCCAAAGTTTTAGAAGTCCAAGTCCAAGGTTGCTCTAATAAGCACAAAGGGCGAAAAGGAGGGAGGGAGGGTCTCCAGCTATAATCAGGCAGATTTACCAGGGGGAGGAGGCTATGAAAATGAGGGAGAGTTTCCAAGGAATTGTGGAATTTCCTTCCCAGGATATGGTTAAAAGAACAGAGCTCTTTCCCCAGCTAGCATCTCACTCTACAAAGAAGTAGGAAGGTCCTGACACCACTCAAGGGAACATTAAAAGGACCAGAGAATTTCTCTTCGAGTACCTCCAGAAAGATATCTGAAAATCAAAAGCTTACAGCATATCCTCTTGTGAAAAGGCAAGCCAGCAAGTTCTAGGGAAGGACGCCTAGTGTGATCAGAGTTTTGGGGGAAAAAAAAAAACGAAGGCAACCATGTATGTAATAGGGATGTGCATAGATAAAGGTCTGGCAGGATATGCTCCAAAGTGTTTACAGTAGTTATTCTGAAGAGTAAGAGCTTAAGAGACAGAGGCGGGGTGACGGAGGGGGGGCACTCATGTTTACTTTATACTTTATATGCTTCTGTATTGTTAAATCGCTTTCAATGAGCATGTGTTGCTTTTTCGATGTGTTTTAAAATCAATTTTTTTAAATGTAGATCACAAAAGGAAGGAAAACCTCAGCCTGATTAATTACCAATCAGAAAGCAGAATAAAAGTTCCCAGTGATCCAAGAGTCAGAGGTCATCTTAGATGTGAGGTGGGAATGATCAGCAGTGCTTTTTTTCTTAGTTTTCATTTTAGCAAGGGAGAAGACAGGGCCTGGGGAAAGAGCGTCAGACTTCCTCTTCTTCTTCTGCAGTAGTGCTGGGAGGTCTAGACGCCCTGGATGTGAATGTGCAAAGGCGGGGCCTGACTCTACAGTGGGCGCCCCTGGATGTGAACAAGGTGGCTCTTAACGGGAAGGAGGAAGAAATTAGAAGAAGCACTATTGGCAATGGAAATCTGAGAACTGATTAAAGTTTTAAATATTTGGGGAATAAAAAGAATACGACCAACTGCGACTGCTCTGGCCATACCGGAGGGTAGGTGGCGGGCCCGGGATGCCGTCCTGGCTTGGCCTCCCCTGTTGCTGACACCAAGCTGCCACCAGGAGAAACACTCCCTTGCTGCATTTCAGCAGCACTTGAGAGTTTACGGCGTTTTCATGCACAGACATCCCTTTTACTTCCTCTGACCACCCTGTGAATCAAGATCTTATGAGGACTTCCGGTTTGGGGATAAGGAAACTGATGTTTAACGAGATGAAGTGACTTGCTCAGGGTCCCCCAGCTGGTCAGTGGCAGAGCCAGGATTTGAAACCGGTCCACACTCCAGCACCCACGTTGGTGTGCAAGGGCGAGCGGTGGGCGAGGGCACACCGAGGTCCGTTGTTACCTTTGAACCCGCGCAGGCCCATGGGTCCCGTGGCTCCCAGCTTCCCGTCATCGCCCTTGGGGCCAGGCAGTCCTGGGGTCCCTCTCTCCCCTGGCAGACCTGGGGGACAAGAGACCAGCTGTGAAGCCTCGGACTTCGAACTGAAAGGGCCCACAGAGGCCATCATCTGGCTCAGCAACGGGCCTCAACCATGCATCCTTCTCTTGCCTCTGCTTCCTGATTCTTCTCGATGAAAGATGCTGCAAAAATAGTGTCCAAAAGGTCAGCACAAAGCTTCCCTGCCAGGACCTTTCATCCATGAGGCTGAACCCCTCCCCCGGAAGGGTCCAGTCCTATGGTGGGTGATGGTGAACATTCCAGAATCATTTGGGAGATATCTCTTTACCTCTTTGCAGAAATTTTTTGAGCCTTTTTTATGTGCCAGGCACTGTTCTGGATGCTTTTCACTAGTATCTTATTTAAGCCTCACCTTAAGCTGAGATACTATGTCACCTGTGTTACAAATGAGGCAATGAAGGCCCAGAGAGGTTAAGTAACCTGCCCAGGGTCATACAGCAGAGAGGGTTGAAGGCAGGATCCCAGCCCTGGTTGGTTGGCTTCATCTCATGCTGGAGGAAAAGGACTCACTGGTACTTAGAATAGAAGGAAGATGAAATTTCTCCCCATCCTGGGCAAAAAAAAAAAAAAAACAAAACCGAAAAGTCCCTTTCTCGTTGTAAACACTGGAAAGTGTAGAGCAGGGGATGGGAGGCCAAAGAGGATGGAGGGAGTCAGCAAGCTCAGCAAACGGGGCAGACAGGCTCCTGGCCACGAGGCCTGGGGCCTGGCCAGCGAGACCCAGAGTCAACAAATGCTTTCACCTCGGAGAGGGCCTTGACCCCAGGGCCTGACCTAAGCCGGCAGTTATCTCTGCAAAGCAGGGCACTCTCGTTAACTAATGAATTGTTCTTTCCAGCTTTGAGTGTTAGCTGTTTTCTTTGGCCTTTTTCCATAACATGGAGAAATCTGTCTCCCAGTTATAATTCCTCTGCAGAAAACGTCAAAAGGCTGGAAGAGGCTGGGGGGCGGCCCACAAGGGTGGCAGGACCTCATAGAGGGGCTTCATTTCTTTGTTTTCCCTCCTAACACAACGTTCCTGGAGCCCAGCAGCCCTGCGGCCACGGAATTCTGAATCTCCTGCAGGATACGCCCAGGGACCCCCCCAGCCTGTCACAAACTAAGGCAGAAGAAGAGGTTCCACAGCTCTGGGAGCCTCTGGGAACACTTAACTCTGTGTTTAGAGAGCTCCACTGAGAGGGGGAGGCTGGGAGTGGAGGCCAGGCCGTGGGCTCTGCCTCCACCATCCTCTTACCCTGTCTCCTGTTTGCAGCCTCCTTATTTAGGAAGGGGATGGTTTGGAGGTATAACTCCTGACATAAATAAGCAGACCTCTTTCCCCCCATATACCTCCCCCTCCTTACATCACCTAGAAGATTACAGGAATACGCTGCTAGAGCTTGGTGCTCACAGCAAAGGCTCAAGAATGGACAGACTGGGGTGCAACACTTGACAAAGTAATGGAACGGGAACTTCCGAGACAAGAAGTCTAAGGGGAACATGCTGTTTCCAGGAGGCCCAAAAGGACCCTCCCCGCCAGCCACCGGCCCTTCCGGGCTGTCACTAGTGTGCGCAGCAGGATGGAGAGGTCAGGAGAGGGGCAGGGATCTACCGACAGGGGCGGGTTCAGCAGGTGCTGGGGAGTCAGGTGTTGGGGATTCAGGACACACTTAGGGGCACAGCGTACTTGACAAGTTGGTCTGGATCGTGGAACACCCCCAACTCCTTCTGATGCCCTGGTCACAGGGACCCTGACTCCTGGCGTGGGAAGTGACTTCAGGGAGCCGTGAGCCTCACGTGCACCCTCTTTCTTCAGCTCTTGGTACCTTCTATGCAAAAGCACCTGCTCCACCCTCTTGTCACACCAACAGCCTCTGGGTCTCTTAACAGGGCAGGGCTTTTGCAGCTGAGCAGATTGAGCACTTTCCCGGAAGCCTCACTGACCCCGATGAGAAAGTAGGGTCAGGGACAGACTGGGGGCCCCTTCCCTTCCTGGTACATCCAGGTCCCTCCCAGGGGCCTCCTCATTACCTCGAAGTCCAGGTAATCCAGGGATTCCAGGCTCGCCTTCCTTCCCTTCATCCCCCTGATCACCTTTGGGGCCGGGTGGTCCTGAAAGGGTTGCAAACAGCACTAAGGTTAGGGGACGGCTTTCTGGAACAGGTCACCTGCAAAGGAAACAAAAATTCCCTCCCAAAGTGAGGACGGGTCAGTATGATGCTTTGGAAACACACAGGGCCCCACCTAGTCCAGTCTTCGTGTGTGTGTGTGTGTATGTGCATGCACGTGCGCACAGGGGGGAGGTGGGAATTAGGGAGGGCTTCCTGGAAGAAGTAACATCCAAAGTGAAATTTCAAGAGGAACAGAAGGTGGCTAAGTAAAGGGAGGAGTGGGAGAGTGTTATGGACTGAATGTCCATGCCCCGCCCCCCCCACCTCTTGCCACTGCCATCACCAAGTGTGTGTGCTGAGGCCCTGACCCCCATGTGATGGTATTAGGCGGTGGGACCTTTGGGAGATGATTAGGTCTAGATGAGGTCGGGAGGGTGGGGCCTCCGTGATGGGATTAGTGCCCTTGTAAGAAGAGACCCCAGAGAGCCTGTCCCTCCCTCCCTTCCTCAAGCTGGCGCTCACTTTCTCTGCCATAGGGAGACACAGCAAGAAGGCAGCTGTCTGCAAACCCAGAAGAAGGCTCTCACCAGAACCCAACCTGATCTCAGACGTCCAGCCTCCAGAACTGTGAGGAAGAAATCTGTGCTGTTTATGAGGCTCAGTATACGGTACTGTTGGAGCAGCCTTAACTAGGACAGTGAAAGAGGACAGTTGCAGGCAGAGAGAACCATCCCTGCGTGCAATTAAACATAAGAGAGACCTGTGAGTCAGGACGGGATGAGAAGCTGGAGGGCATGACATGATAAGAAGGGGGAGAAAGTCGAGGGTCTTGAAGGTCCGGCCTTAGGGTTGAACTTGACCCCGAAGACACCAGAAGCCACAGGAGGGGCCTGCACGAAGAGTGTGATCAGACCTGCCCCAGAGGAAGACCGCTCGGGCTGGGGTGCTGGAAAATGGATGGGAGCAGAGGGAAAGCAGAGGCGGGGAGGTCAAGGAGGAGGCTGCACCCCAGGTGAGAGGTGATGGAGCCCTGAAGCAGGGACATGGCCGTCGGGAGGGAGGTGAGTGACTGTTAGGAAGTAGAAGAGACCTTGTCTGAACATAGGTCAAAGCCAGGGAGGTAGCCAGGACCGTGTTCGGATTTCTGGCTTGAGTACCTGGACAGAAGGAAGAAGATGGGGTTGCTAACTGCTCCTTCTCGGGGCTTCCTTCCAAGGCGAGGCTCCAGCCCGGCAGGGATTCCAGCACGTGTGACTGGATGCAGTCCCCACACACGGGGTGTGGAGGCCACACAGCCAGCCAGCGAGGGAGGGAGCGAGCTGTGATTTCAGCTCAGGTCGGTCTGGCTCTGTCCACGCCGCCTTGCTCATCACGCTAGACTCTCATCATTCCCAGAATGCACCCGAACCTTCCCGCACTGCAGCCTGCTGTTCCCAGGCTGCTGAACCAGGGTGTCCCCCCCTGAAATCTCCCATCACTGATCCACCGCTGAGGCTGCCCACTGCCACCTTCTCGGCCAAACCTTCTCCGGTCCATCATCCCTGCCGAAAGCGGGCGAACGCACATCCTTGATGCCACACTGCCTTGTCCTGTAGTCACAGGGGCACATGTTCTTTTCCTAACAGAACTGCCAGCTCCCTGAGACAGGATTACATCCTTGACATCCCTATACCGGCCGTGAAGATCCAGACCCTACGCCCCTTCGGGTGAGAAAAAAAAGGACCAAGAAAAACGCCGAATTTGTGTTGTGCTGGGTTGAAGAGGGTCCCCTCCGATCTCCCCACCTGGAACCTCAGAATATGATTTTATTTGAAATCAGGGTCTTTGCAGATGTAATTAGTTAAGATGAGGTCAGACCGGATTAGTGTGGGTCCTAATCCAGCAACTGGTGTCCTGATAAGAAAAGAAAGACACAAGGGGAGAAGGCCTGTGACGACGGGGGCAGAGACTGGAGTGATGTGCCTACAAGGCAAAGGATGCCAAGGATCGCTGGCAACATCAGAAATTAGAAAGAGGCCAAGAAGGATCCTCCCCTAGAGATTTTTGAGGGCGTGTTGCCCTGTGGACACCGGTTTTCAGACTTCCAGCCTCCAAGACTGTGAGAGAATAAACTTCTGTTGTTTTAAGCCACTGAGTTTGGGGTACTTTCTTATGGCAGCCCTAGGTCACCAAAGCATGTACATTCACAGCAGAGCAGTAATGTCTCACACAATAAATATTTGATGAATGAATAAGGAGATGAGATCAGAGGGTGTTAATACACACAAAACAGCTGCGCGGCCAAGAGCAAAATGTACTGATACAGTCCAAAAGTTGGCACCGTCCTCAGACCCTAACCAAAGTTGACAGCCGATTAAGAATTCGATGGCACACAAACAGGGGAAAAAGTGATCGACAGTTGCAAAATGCACGAGTTACACAAATCACTTAAGGAGGACTGGGGGTTGCAGTCATCCTCCTCTTTCTTCTGAAGGAAAGTACAGTAACGCTGGCCAGGCCGACCCTGGTTTTCAGATGACAGGACTAAGACACAGCACCTGTTTGCAACACACCTGATTCTACAATTAAAAAAAGACAGAGCACAGAAGCAAATGAGCTTGACAAGTCCCTTTCCAGCGATCTGGCCACGTCAAGGCTGCAGCAAAGGCACCTGAGAGCAAGTTCTGAGAACTCTGCCCTGCATTGGGCTGTCCCCCTCCCCCTGCCCCCAGGACACTTCACCCTTTTTCACTCTTCTCTGTCCTCCCCCTCCCCCTGGGGGACCCAGTGCTCCAGGAACAGAGCAGGTCAAGGATGCTGTGAACCACGCCCTCCATTTGTTCTATTTGCTCTGATGTGCGTGTGACTCAATATATGGCCCTTCCCGGGAGCAGTTCTGGCAAAGAGAGGATGATGGTGAGGGGTCAAGGTGATGGAGATCATTTGGAAAACGGGGTTTGAGTCTGGATATGGAAGATCGTGGGTTCAGGTCCTGGTTCTACAAAATCTGAGTAGAAGTTCCTTTCTCAGGCATTTAGGGGTAAGTGAATTCAATGACATGGCAGCTATAAAGGGGCTTGGTGACCTTTAAGTGGCAAGGCCATCCCTGACCATCTGTACCCAACTTTTCTTTTTTTTTCATTGAAGTACTGTACCCTACTTTTCTTACTGCTTCGTCAGAACTACTTTGACATTACTGAGTATGGTTATTCTAACCTGCGCTGGAAATCGCCCAGCCAAGCTTGTCTGGATCATTCTGGGAGAGTCAGGCCTGAAAAGCATCCTATATGTGGATATAGTTTCTAAGACACTAACAAGTGGCCGGCGTTCATCCTGTGTCTTCGTGTCCTTCCCTCTGTGCGTGTCTTGTGTCCTAATTGTCTTTTCTTATAAGGACACGAATCATATTGAATTTGGACCCAACACAGTGACCTCAGCTGACTTTAATCACCCTTTTTAAAAGCTCTATTTCCAAATACAGTCACATTCTGAGGTGCTGGTGGGTTAAGACATCAACATGTGAATTTTAAGGGGGACACAACTTAACCCATAACAAGGGAGGACCCATACTAGAGATTAACTGGGCAGAAGCCGGGTGGACAGTACAGGTGGGTGCTGATTTCCATTCACATCCTTAGGTGGTACTGACCTGGCAGACTCAGAAGAGCCTGGGATGTGGCCAACCTGAGTCTCATGGGACCAGGCTGCCTAGAGCTCTGAGGACCAACACTTCTTCACATATTGCTGCCTGTAGGGAATGCGCTCTTGGGACCTGACTTTTTATCATTTCTCAGGAATCCAGGCTGACAGTCTGGAGTTGCTTTGACTCCTTCCTTTCCTCGCCCCCACCACCCCTTTCAAGGCCATCATCCAGGCGACTCCCGACTCCGAGCTGTACCTCCTTGCTCACCGCCACCACACCCCTCGGGATCCTCACAGCCTCACTCCCAACCTTTTAAAGGACCTCCTTGTTTCTGGTCTCTCTCCCCAACCCATTGTGCATGTTGCTGTCCGATTAGTCTCATCAGAATCAAATGAACTCAGAGCCCTCCATTGGAGGCCCCTGCACATCGTTCCCAGTCTGACCCTTTCTTCTGCAGACTCACAGCCTCAACCGTTTGTGGCCTGGGCCTCCCACAGCATCCAGCACACAGGAGAGATTCAAGGAAGGACTTTGCGTCAGCTATAGAAACCATTATGGTATCAGTGGTCCCAGTGGTCCCTGGGTGAGTTTTTAAACTCAGGATTGACACTGTCACTGTCACCTTTTCCATCGCTGGAGCAGGCCAGGGCAGAGGTAGGCTGTGTAGACAAGGAGGAGCAGAGTCTACTTCTCAATCGCGGAAAGAGCCCAGAGCCCCCTCCATGGTGCCTCCAGTCCTGGGTGCTGGCTCCTCTCTCCCGCCCGCCCCCCACAGGGTAGGGGTGGGGCATGGGAAGTGGGGGCAGTGGGAGGAGTGGTGCGGGAACCTTCTTGCCCAGTGCCTGCATCCCTCTCGGATCCTGTCCACCAGTCTAGCCCACCCCCCACGCTGCCCCCAGGGCAGTTCTGCCCTCGCCGGGCTGCCCTAAGCCGCTCCAGCTGGATGCATCTCAAGAGCAGAACAAAGGATATGGGACTGAGCCTTTGGAAAAAACACCAGGATTCTTCTGGGGACCAGCCAATGGGGAAGGGAAAGAAATCCATTCTCCCTTCCCGGATCCTGGAATGGGAGATGGGGTGGGGCACTTGTGTATGCTGTAATCTGGGCAGTGATCTGCCAAGAACAAATTATCATGACAGCTAATGCAGCGGACAAAACAGTGACCAAAATCGTAACCCCCACTGTAGAACCAGGCTAATCCAGGACAGCTGCTGGAAGAGGCGTACCTCAAATCATTGTTCCCTTTGCATCATCGGATGTCCCTGGGCCTCTGGATTCTCAGTGCTGTTACGTTGACAATTGTCTCAAACTCACTGCCTTCATTCTGGGCACCCTCTCCACTACCCGAGCGTGTGCACGGGGCCACGGCTCCAGCCTGCAAGGCCAGCTTTCCTCTGAGCCTCCTGCAAAGGGCTGGCAGGCGACGCTGGGAGCAACTGCTAATTTCCACAGCACATGCTCCTCTCCTGTCCCAGCAGTCAGATGTGGAAGGTGAAATGACAGAGCTTCACACAACCCACCCTAGTCCCTAGTGGGGCAGAAACACCACCTGCAGGCTGCTCACCTCACAGAGACTCCCAACACCTCCAGCACGCCCCAAGCACCAGAGGCCAGCCTGGGACCCGAGGCCCATCCACTTTATGAACATTTGTTGAACAAGACTCTCTACTAGACGGTGGGGTTTTTTTCCTAGAAAAAACAGCCTATAGGTGAGTTTGCTTTGCCAACTTGCTTTCATCAATTGAGAGATGGATCTTCTAGTCCAGCTGGGCCACTGGCTGGGGATTTGATGTGCGCAAGTCACTTCCCCTCTCTGAGCCTCAAGGTCCTCAACTACAAAACAAGGGGACTGGACTAGAGGATGTCAGACCCCTATTGTCACCCTAACCTTCTATGAGTTTATGAAACACCCATCTAGCAAACAGAGCCTCTACATAGGGCTGGACAGCCTTGCCTTCGGGCCTTTGCTCGCACTTCTTCCCCTCCTGGGATGCATCCCCTCTCTGGACACCTAAGCTCTCTGCTTCTTTCAGAGCCACAGAGAGATCTCAACAGACCAGATAAAGGCTGAAAATCCAAGGCAGAAAACAGACAGCACCGCTGTGAATGTACACAAAAGACAAACCGGAGACAAAATTTATAGAAAACTGCATAACAAAGTGAGAGAATGAAACCATTTGGGGTCAAGCTCAAGAATAACATAAACAAGCTCATATGTGAAAAATACACATAGTGGAGTATTTGTGGATTCTGAACCAGGAAAGGGCAAAGTGTGTGTGTGTGTGTGTGTGTGTGTGTGTGTGTTTAAAATCTAAGAGAAGAACCGTACAAAACTAGTGCAGAAAGGCCACACAGACAGCAGGATAGAAATGGACCAAAGCTTATCCTGGAAAACATTCCCTCTCCAAAAGCTGGGGTAGAGTTTCGTGTCCTTAAAGCTGAATGGTAACTACATTCAGATTTGCAAAGAAGCAGAATTCTCTTTAATCGTACCAACTGGGACCCTGGCGACCTTGAGCAAGGAAGGTGGGACAGGGAGCTGCCCGCCGCAGTTGTGGTCCTGCGAGCTACAGGGGCTGAGTGGATTTGTCTCTGAAGAGCCAGCAGCCCATTAAGAAGGCAAAGCTTGAAGACTAGCAGGCAGAACTGAGATAAAACTTCAGTTCAAGGGGACCGAGTATGAAACATAGTTCCAGAACCAAAGAAGGACTGTTTGGAGGATTCCACCAGAAGAACCTTGGCGAATGCATGACACAGAGCAGTTTCAGCTTGAGCCAAGGAGAGCAAACTCGAAAATTAAAGAGCCATGATGTGACATGTTCGCTGCCCCAGCAGGAAGCATGGTGATGTCTGTTGACTGGAAAAGGAAGGGAGAGGGTGTGCCTGGCAGGAACTACCCCCCAAATATAGGAAAGGCCCCAAAGGATCATGCTCCTTCCTGGCTTCAGGGCTCAGAGCTGGTCTCTCTCCACCCTGGAAAGCACCACAGTCAGTGACAAAAACATGGTTTCTGAGCCAGAAAGACCCACTTTGGACCTCGGCTTTGCCACTTACTAACTGCGTAATAAATACTGGGAAAGTTATTAAAATTTCTCAACTATAAAATGGGTTCAATAATACCATTTTGCAGGATGTAGGATTAGCAGTCTTTAATGTCTACTTAAGAGAATTAATGTCGACAAAATGTCTGGCTCACAGGTTATGAGTCAGTGTCGCTGCTATCAAGAGTAAGTACTGAACAGACTGGGGAGGTCAAGGAAAAGAAAAGACCAGACAAGCTAAGACCCCGGGGGTGTGAGTTGAGAAGAAGAAATGCTACCTCCTGCCCTCCTTTGATCTCTGAGACACGAAACCCAAAGTGACCCAGGACCAAACCGATCCTCTGGTTGCACAGGGTCAAGATTTAAGAGCTGTTCCATAAACATTCGCTGGGTTCCAGTCACAGCCGGGCGCTGGGGAACGTGGGCCGAAGAGACGAGGGTGGGTGGGCCGTGCTGTGGGAGCATGAGCACTGGGTTGAAAGTCCTGGCCTGGTCACTGAATTGCACACGGAAATGGTGAATCTGACAGCATGTAACTCGTACCTTATTAAAGCGGTGGGAAACAAAAGTCTGGGGTTGGATCATTTCCAGGTGTGTGGCCTTGAGTGAGCCAGGTACTTCCTCCTGGAGCCTCAGAGGCTTTTCTGCAGGACTCCTACCCTCCCTCAATAGTGAAACCTGCCTTCAACCAAGCTCACAGCTGGCAAGGGAGACCCACTTTAAAACAAACAAACAAAAATGTACCCAAAGCACTCTGGAAAGTTCTATACAAATAGAAGCTTCCATCACTACTGTGCTGCTCAGAGGAGGGAGACGTCAGTGAGCCAGAGAGGCCAGCAGGTTCATGGAGGAGGTAGGCTGGAGTGAGGTCGGAAGGATCAGTGGGGTTTGGATGACAAGGAGGCAGAAGGAGACACTGCAGTGCGAGGAACAGCTGGAGGAAAGCGAAGGCAGTGGGAAAGGCAAGCTGTGTCCCTGGGGCAGTGATAAGGCCTGACCCATTGGACTGGATGCTTCACACAGGGCAGAGGGTGAAAGCTTGCAGTCTATGACCCACAGATGTGTTCTACTTGGCCCACAGAGTTAAACAGTTAAAAATTTCTAGAACGTTCCATGTTTCTGGTTTCTCTGGAAAAAAACGGGAAGACTGTCAATGCCAGACCAAAATAGGCTGGACCAGCCATAGCCCCAACTACTCCTCTGACACCAAAGTCACTTTACTCAGGTGGCATTGGAGCTCCACCCCAACTTCTCCCTCACTGTCTGCTCCACTGGCCCCGGCAGACAGTTCTGTTTGCAACCTCTGGTCCAGGGGAACAGCTGGAGGAGAAGGCAGGAGAGACAGGCTGGGGCCAGGTGTGCAGGGGAACGCACATCAGCTCTGGGATCAGAAAAGCTGCGGTCCACGTCCTGGCCCCATCATCTCCCAGCCTGCGACCGAGCAGCCGCCAGAATCTCAGTGCAGCCACTGTTGTTTTTAAAAGACATCATATGAGATACAGTTGGCATGGTACCTGACAGAGTTAGTGTTCAGAATGGTATTATCATTGTCCACCATCAGGTTGAGGAATTTTTGATGAATCAGGCAGACCTCAGGGAGCCATGGAGGAAAAGTGCATTTGATGAACTGTGCCTCTGACAGTGATGTGCAGGGCAGGTAGTAGCAGGAAGGAAGAGGGGAACCGGAGGAGGGAGCAGTCAGTCAGGGGTGGAGGAGAGGGAGGGAGGTTGGCTGTAAAGGCGCTAACATTCGTGGACCCCGAGCAAGATTCCAAATAGAGGCCCATGATTTTTGCCAGTTGTTTTAAATAATTACAAATAAAGCTAACTAACTGTTAAATAAAGTAAAATGCGTTCTTCTGCCTGAATGAATATAGCTTTATAAGAGCCTGGAAGGCCACGTTCAAATTTGGAATTCTCTAACATTTCATAGCTCTAGCCACTGGAACATCATGGAACAGCAGTGAAGCACCGTGACACGGGGGGAGCGCCTCCCAGGTCTCGGCCTGAGCCCCGCATTCCTCCCCGGCCCCACAGTCTTGGAGGCTCCCGCCGGCACATCCAAGCTCGGATGACCTCGCCTCCCATGAGCCACCCTGGGCCATTCTCAAGCCTCGGGATGTGGACACTGAGTGCGCTGTCTGGGGTGAGGGGTGGGGGGGAGGTGGGTGGTGCAGGGAGGAGGTTTACCCTGCGCAGAACTGGAAATGGACGGAGTCCATTTAGCAGAACATTCCAGGGGCCCTAGGGCAAGACTTAAGAAACGGGGAACGGACTCGCGAGGGCAAGTCAGCTCGGGGAGGTAGGTGCAGGAAGAAGGCCTGAGCAGGTGGGGCCCCAAGAGGCCCTGGGGACCCGGGCGCGAGGGGATACCTCTGGCCAAGGAGATGTTCCGCAGCGCGATGGAGTGCTCCCAGTCCTTGAGGCGCAGGTCCTCGGTGACGCCGTTGAGCACGGCCAGCTCCTGCTTGAGCTGCACCTCCAGGCCCCGGTGCACGAGGCGCATGCGGCGCGCGTCCTCGCTGGCGTTGCTCACCAGCACCTGCAGGTCCCGCAGCCGCGTGCCGTGCAGGGCCACGTCGTAGGACAGGCTGTGGTTGAGGCCGCGCAGCGCGCCGCCCACGTCGGCCAGCTCCTCGCCCAGGGCGCCCACCCGGCGCGCCAGCCCGTCCAGGAGGCCGGCGTGGCGCCGCAGCAGCAGCTGGCTGCGGTTGCTCTCCACCTGCAGCTGGTAGAGCTCCAGCTGCGCCGCGTCGCTCTGCTGGCCCGTGCGGTCGCGCAGCAGGGCCACCGCCTGCTCGCTCTGCGCCGCCTGCGCCTGCAGCCCCCACAGCGCGCCCTCCAGCCGCTGCACCGCGCCCGCCAGCGCCAGCAGCGAGTCCGACTGGTTCTGCAGCGCGTCCTGCGCCTTCCACACCTGCTCCGTCAGCTCCGCCTGCAACGGAGCCTGCAGCAGCCGCAGCTGCAAGTCCCGGAAGCTCTCGTTCAGCCGGTTCACGTTGCGAGTCAGCGCCTTCAGGTCATCCGGGGAGCTCCGGGGCCTGGACACTGCGGGGGAGGAGGGAGGGGAATGAGGCGGCTGGGGAGGACCCCGGAGCCCAAGAAGCAAGTCCGGCCACAGCCCGGCAGGCAGCGCGTGCTCGATCAACAACAAACGGAGGGGTCAAGCAGAGGTGGCCACGGATGAGTGCCTGAACGGGTCCCGGCACTGTGCTCCGCCGGTGGTCCCCGAACCCGTCTGCTCTTTAGAATCACCTGGTCAGGCATCCCCCCTCTGCAGAAATTGTGGTTGGATTGGTCTGGGACGTGACCTGGGCTTTGGAATTTTAAAAAGAGCGCGAGATAATACTAAGGTGCAGACAGGTCCTCATCTCTGGGTGAGGTGGATCTGCATGAAATCGGGGTTTTGTGTTCATTTGTTTGTTTTTCGTATTTTGGAAATGATCAGATCTCAGCAGTTTCACATGGCTCACCCTACGATATTGTGTGTTATCCTCTCAACATGAGGAGGGAGGTACCATTATAATCCCCTTTTAGGGCCAGAGCTGTTAAAGGTGCCCCAGGCAGCACTGCGAGGGATGGCTCCAACCCAGAGGGCTTGCTCCAGAACCCAGGTGCTTTCTGCAAGTCTGCTCCAGAACTGCCGGACGGGACTGCGTCAGCAGCGGACTCAGCAGGCTCTGGGCAACACTATTCACTCCCAGACTCCTGAATTCAGGGTCCCATTCTCTCTGGGCAGGTACAGATACTTTTATATCCACACCCTCCTTTCTCTGCCTCCGACTCTTCTTCTAGATCCCCTAATTCCCTCCTCAGGCAAACAGCCCATCTTAGTGACTTCCCACCCATTCCTCTTGGAAAGGTTTCCTTTTCTTGGTTATAAGCAGCTATTTCACAATACAAAGGGGTGGGTGTGCATCTTAATTATAATCTAGCATCGGTGTCTCCTGGAATCTCATAGACTTTAACACTACAAATGCTAGTGCTGGGATGCCTAGGGGTGCTGGCTGGCTGTTTGCTGTACTCTGTCCACAGCTGTCTCCCTCTCTGCTCTGCACACGAGAGAAATGGAAACCAGAATAGGAGGTGGGGGCATCCTGCCTTGGAAATCTTGGACTGGAGAGAGCCAGGGAACTTGGTACACTACTTGTTCAAGCAATGAGAAGATTCAGATAGAATGGCTCTCTCCCAGAACCTTGAGTTGGGAGCGGGGAAGGTAGGTAGGAAGGGTGCTGGGTCTGATGCTTCTGAAAGGACACAGCATTTAGGGTGGCCACTGTGGAGGAGATCAGTCATTTCAGACTAGATTCAGAGGCTCACAGCACTAGATGGGGCTTTGGAGCCCCACCTCAACTTCTCCTTCACCCAGCATTCAATCTCCAAGAAAACCACACTGCCCAGTGGTCACCCAGTCTCTGCTTACACCAATCTCCCTAACTTCAGTTAGTTCTAACTGTTGAAACATTCTGCATTCTGTTCAGACTTGAAATTTGCCTCCATATAGTTTCTATCCACTGATCCTGCCTTCTGGGGTCACATAAAACTAGTGAAAACTTCTTTTTCTTCCCACAAGATAGCAGTTCAGAATCTCAAAGACAGTTATCACATCCTTAGTGTGGATGTTTCTGGTTTAAAATCTACAGTTCCTTCATCTACTGTCTCATGACTGGCTTCTAAGCCTCCATACCTCCTGGCTAACCTCTTCTGCAACGTCCTCAGGGTGTCAGCATCCCCTTATAGGGCGGTCCTTGATCTAAGTGTGGTTTTTCCAAAGTGTGGGAAGACTGTGTGGAGTATGGTAGAAGTATGGTCATCAGCGTCATTCTGGGCACGAGACTTTTACTAATATGGCCCAAACCAGGCCCCATTTAGCTTCTTCGGAGCTTTTCAGGCTTTCATCATAGAATTGGAGTCTAGGCAGTCTTTCCTGGAAAGTTTCCCCAATTTACAGATAACGAGACTGAGGCCAGGAGAGTATTTGTGATCTGCGTGTTGGCATGCTTCCCAACTCCTGGTTCAGTGGTTCATCCACTGCTCCACTACCCTGGAAAGTTAGCCAAAGAATTGTCGATACTTGTAAAGGTTCTGGGGAAATAAATCCACGTCCCAGTCCCAGGTCACAACTCCAGTAACCACAGGAGTTGTCTGCCAGATTTGATTTTAAAACCAGTTGGAAAATAGAAAGTGCCAGTCTCTGCTCCAGGTGCCCCTGGAGTTCAAAGGGACAGTGCAACTTACCAGAAGTAGTAAAACACTATGAGTGTTGTTAATTCTGCTTTTAAAATTGGGACTGTGAGTGACGCAGAGGCACAGGGCAACCTACTTGATTAAAGTCCCAGGACTGATTTAAGGCTCCCTGTGCTCAGGCCCGCCAGAGGCAACACCATGAAGCAGGCAATTTCCCTTACTCCCCCTCTCTGCCAGGGGGTCCCCCTATCCGACTGGTGCCCTGTGCCCTTGCCCATCAGCCCCCTCCTTTCAGAACTACCAGCCCTAAGGCCCCTTCTCTCTGTCCAGAAAACTGGACTGAAACTTGCCCATATTGGGGGAGGGTGTAGCTCAGTGGTAGAGCACATGCTTAGCATGCACGAGGTCCTGGATTCAATCACCAGTACCTCCATGTAAAAGAAAAATGTTTTAATTAAAAAAAAATTTTTTTTGGCCCATATGGTAAAGGCTGACAGTCAGCTACTGCCTCTCACAGAGCTCATTTACGTCTTTTGTTATTGTTCATTGCACAACCAATTTTAACATAAATCCAAATAAAAGAAAGAAGAAAATTCTTCCACAATCGCATGCCCTCCAACAAAGCACACTGGTTTTCTTTCCCTTTTCTTCGTCTAGTTCCGTCCATATGCATAATCAGTCTTCAACAGTTTGATTTCTGGGTTTTTAAAACCTAATATAATTATTTCATAAACATTTTCCCATCCTTCTCCCTGCCATTTATAATTATACTTTTGATGGCTGCCTGAGAGTTGCGTTGTAATTTACCCATTCTCAATCATGGAAAAGAAATGCGGAAAGGTCTCTCCTACTTTTGCAAAATTTCCTACCAATAAATTCCCAGAAGTTGGATTAGTTGATCAAAAGGTATAGACATTTTTATGACTCTTAAAAATTCCAGCCTGTGAAGCATCACTACTATCAAGATATTGGGCATATCCATTATCACCACCACCCCAATTTTCTCCTGGATCTTAGTGAATCCTCCCTCAAAACTTCCCTGCCAATACTGACACCTTGTCCCCAAGCAATCTGTAATGATAGTCTTGCATTTCCTAGTTTACGTAAAGGCAATCATACAATGAAAAACAGTTCCAGCCAAATCACTTCCCAAAAAGTTATACCTATTTATATGTACATTACAGATTTTTTAATGTGCCAGTTTCAGTGAAACCTCAGTGCACTGAGTGTTACAATTTTCATATTGTTAATTTCACAGATACAATAGGTAGGTACCTTGTCATTTTTTTATGTTAGTGCATTTGCATTTGAGAAGTGGCCTAAGCAATGCATTAACTCAAAGGAAAGATAAAGGCATTGTAGTACCCAGGCTAGTCAGAACGAAATTATTTGGAGGGATAAACACTCTTTGGGGAGCCAATCATGCTGTAGAAGCACAGAGCAGCCTCCCGCTTTGGGGACGACTTACCCACCCCAGAAATGAATTATCTCCTTCCTGTAGTCACAGTGTGTTCTGAGCTCACACTACCCACCCCACCTCCCAGCTCATCTCCCATTTAATTCCTTCCAGATGTTTGCTGTCCTCAATAGGGAACAAATCTTCCTTGAGTGTGACTCTCTTAATTCATGTTTATGCAAATAGTCCATTTATCTCTCTGCCTGCTGTCTTTACTTTTAATGTGCTTTAACTATTCTTCAATATTTATACTTTCACAATGGGGGAAATAAATCCTGGAGCAACAGTCATAGCCGGCACTTCCTGAGTGCTTTCAATGTGCCAGGCACTGTTGTAAGTGCTTCCCATAATAATACCCTTCATCTCATAACAGCTGGTGAGATAAGTACCACTACTATCCTCTTATTCCAAACGAGGAAACTGAGGCGCGCGGAGGTTGGGTAACTCACAAGGTCACACAGCCGTGGGTGGCGGAGACTGACTTTGGGCTCAGGCAGTTTGGTTCCAGAGCGCCCTTGGTGACACTGCTGAAAGGGTGGAAGGCACAAAAGAAATGTTTCAACAGAGACACACAAACATGGAAGAAGCTTTTAAGGTAGTGAGCTCCCCGTCATATCCCCAGGCCGGAGTCAGACTGGGCAGGAATCATGGATTCTAATTCAGATTCTGATTCAGTCTTAATTGCTGAATACTAATGAATGTGTGCAATTTGTCATAACATAGGATTAATGTATTAGTGTCTGCCTCAGGCCGTGCCCTGGACTAGGTGTTCACACACACACATCTGCAGCTTCTGCACCCACACCCTGGCCCCGAGCTGGCTCCCTCCTCTGTGATTGTCTTTTTTGTTCCTGAAAAAGACAGTAAAGTGCCGGTTAAGTCAAGGTACTCCAGATATGAATACCAGACAGGGGATCTTCCCCAAATATATCAGGCACCTCACTGCCAGCAAGGCAGGTGTGCCAAGGAGGTGGGGGTGGGACGCAGTGGGTTTGGGGGGAAGAAAGCTAAGCGTTCTGTTTGAGGTTTGGTGATCTCAAACTCCTAATTTATCCCTCCCCCCACCTCCCCTTTGATAACCATAGTTTGTTTTCTATGTCCATGGGTCTATTTCTAGTTTGCAAATAAAATTTGCATCTTTTTTTAGATTCCACATATAAGTGATATCATATGATACTTGTCTTTCTCTGTCTGATTTACTTTACCTAATATGATAATCTCTAGGTGCATCCATGTTGCTGCAAATGGCATTATTACATTCTTTTTTATAGCTAAGTAGTATTCCATTGTATGCATATACCACATCTTCTTTACCCAGTCATCTGTCGGTGGACATTTAGGTTGCTCCCATGTCTTGGCTATTGTAAATAGTGCTGCTATGAACATTGGGGTGCACTTGTCCTTTCAAATTGTAGTTTGAGGGAAAATGAATGTTAATGATAGTCTACTTAATACCAGGCACTGGGCTGCGTGTTGTCATGTATTTTATCTCGTGTGATCCTCTGAGGTTGTCATTCATATGTCCAGCTTCATAGACAAGATATGATCTGTAGTGTATGTGAGTGTGTGTATTCAGGCAGACTTTGTATCATTACACGTCACAGACACTGTGTTCTTTACGAATTCAAGATTTGTGGCAACTCTGCATTGAGCAAGTCTGTCACTGCCATTTCCCCAATAGCCGTTACTCACTTCGTGTCTCTGTGCCACTTTTTGGTAATTCTTGCAATATTTCAAACCCCCTACCAGCAAAAAGATTATGACTCTCTAAAGGCTCAGATGATGGTTAGCATTTTTGGCCATTAAATGTTTTTAAATGAAGGTGTATGTATTGTTTTCTTAGACATAGTGTTATTGCACACTTCACAGGCTACAGTATAGTGTAAACATAACTTTAATATGCACTGGGAAACCAAACAATTCGTGTGACTCACTTTATTGCAATATTCATTTTATTGTGGTGGTCGGACCAGAGCCCACATGATCTCTGAGGTATGCCTGTATATACAATTATTTTCTGTGTATTATGATGTTGGCTGGGAGAGATGCCCCTCCTGAAGCTAGCCAATTCTTAGAGATGGCAAAGGGCTCAGCCAAGAGTCTGCCTTTGCTGTCCAGCCTGGAGCCATGCTTCCTCTATCTGATCCCAAGAGGCAATGTTCCTCTATCATAATGATCCCAGGGCCAGGTGCCGGGCAACTGCAGACAACTCCCATAGCCCAAAGTCCACCAAAATTATTCAAACTAGCTAGTCCTAAATTGCTTACCTGCCCTGCCTTGTCTTTCTCACAGAAACCTCAATAAAGGCCGTGGCCTAACCGTTTGTTGCCCTCACTCCTGTCTTCTGCCTCCTGCCACCCCTGGTGCTTCCCCACGTGGCCCTGCGTGGTGTGCCTGCCCCCTAGTCTCTGGGACTTGTAAGTCCAATCAACTATGCCTGATCCTCTGCCTCCTCTTGTGGCCACACCTTCCTGACTATTTCATAAAAGAATACAGGACATGTTTACATGCCCAGTTTTACAGATGAAACTTGAAGAGATCGAGTGGCTTATTCAAGAAAACACTACTAGCTAGTGGAAGGCAAATCCAGGTTTAAACCCCAGACTACTTGATTTTCTGCTCTACCCACTGCATGGTCCCATCCCTCTGGCTCCAGCAGGTTAGAGGGGCCCCCTCCATCTCTCCAGCCTGCCCCCGGGCCACAGTCACAAGAGGCCATAATCTGAAATCAGTGAGGGCAGCGAACGTGTTTCTCTGCTTCTATCTTTCTGGACAATTTGTTCCATAAGTGCTTGTTTTCAAACGGCTCAGTATCGGTCCCCTAGGGTTTCCACGTGGCTTCGTTTGGAGTGGTGTGAGCTCTCCTATTGGCAGATTTTTTCAGACCCATCTTTCTTCACTTGTTGAGCCTGTCATAAAGCATTTTAAGGAGGTTGGGAATTCTTCTCACTAATAAGCATGTAAGGAATCTGGGCCAGACTTGCCAGCAATCTCAGCACTTATCAGATTTCCTCTTTCAGAACACGAGGTTTGCAGCCAATGTGTCAAATCTGTTATATCTTTGTATTTCAGAAATCAGACTGATGGGGCACTTAGATCATGGGTGCTCTGAGCTGAAAGTGATCTTAATAATCATTTACTTTTCATTTTCAGATGAGGAAATGAAGGCTCAGAAGGGTGATATGAAATGTCCCAGGTCACCTAATAGGTGGTGGCAGAAACAGGGCTAGTGCTCATATTTCCTGAAACCCAGTTCACATCCCTTTCTACTATACTACACTGCTGTCCTGGAAACCAGAATTAGGTATCCACCTACCTGTTCATCTATCCATCCAACCATCCATCCATCCGTCCACCCATCCATGTGAATCATCATTGACAATAATGCATAAGAATCTTCACCCAAACAGGGAGAGTTTTTCCAATTAAAAACAATTACACCAAGAGCAAGCATTACTTCAATGTGTTAATTGGTCCCCAGAGTATCCTGCATTATTAGACTGGATATCTTTAGTATTGCAACAATATTTAGTATTGCAAAAGAGTCATCTAAAATTGTGCCAGTGACAATCACCAATCATGAGATGGTATTATGTGAGTTCAAAGCCTTTTCTACAAATGGGGAAAAATTTAATGACAACTTTTAACATTGTAATAAAAAAAAACATTGCATGAATCTCATGTTTACAATCCTTAAAAATTGGCATCTTGATGTGAAGTGTAGAAGATTATATAAAGGAAGTGGATTTTAGAATTTCAGAGACTCTGAAAATTGGGTGGGTCGTTCCACATAGATTACAAAGGAAGGAACTGCCTTAGAAGTTGGAATCCAAAGGTCTGGTTTAGAATCCTGCCCATCACTTAACTCACTGCTTTGGACAAGGAAATTCATCATTCTGAGTCTCTCCCTTTTCATCTAAAAATAGAATTAACAATATCTATCTCAGGCGGGCGGCTGTGAGGACTGAAGGAAAGAGTGGACTCTAATTGAGCAGGTCCTGTGGGCCAGGCGCTGTGTTCCATGTTTTACGGAAATGTCATCTCACTTGAGAAAATCAAGTGCATGGGAAGAAACCCCCTTTAACTACTGTGAAGCCCTATTCAAATTCAAACTCTTGGTATTAGAGTAGCCTACACTCCCTTCTTTCATTGATTATCATATTCATTTGCATTAATATTCATAATGGAACATCAAGCAGTCATACAGAGCGTTACATTCACAAAGCACTGTTACGTACCTTATCTGATTTTGTACTCTTGACCAGCATTTAATCCCCATTTATATTAGAGGAAGAAGTGAGGGCAGTGAGAAAAAAATGGCTTTCCCACAAGCCAGTGACAGCGGGGCCTTGAGACAGCCTCACACACATGTTACTCCTCATTTTCCTCGTGTTTGTGACTTTCTGGCGACCTGAACACACAGCAGTTCACCCTCCGGGGTCACTGGGGGTGAAGACAGTCAGGACCCCCACACTACCCCACCTCGGATCTGGTAATCATTTAGTACTTCCCAAAGAGGCTCAAACACTGACTCTTTTCTACCATGACCTCTAAGCTTGTCAGCTTTCCCCCCAAGAGGGGACCTGCCACTGTCTTCAACGGACAGCTTGGCTCTGGTAACCTGGCCTCCTCCATGAGCCCGCCTCTGGCCACGCCTGAATCACTGCTGTGCTTGGATTCAGAGCTGCTTTCCAAGGCCCCAGCCCTGGGGGAGTTTTCCTACTTTGTACTCATCGGTGATGGACCCTGGGCAGCTGCATCCAACTCCTTTCCTCGATGTGCCTCTTGGACCGCATAGCACTGCTGAAGAATTGCGCTGACCTGGCCCGTTCTCGTGCTCGTTGAATATACATGGAGTTGCGCTGCCTGGAGTGGTTTGTAGGCTGGGAAAAAAAGCCACTGTTCAAAACTTTCTTTATGCTCCTTAACACCCAAGCCTGCTTTATCCCTCATTCTTAGAAGTGACTCTGCGCCGGCTTTACCAGGGATATGAAAGCACGAAAGCCAGGAACTCTATGTCCTCTGCACCTCGCATCCTTCTGCATCCACGTTGTTTCCTCTAGGACCAGAGTGAGAAGCGCCCCTCCCCCTCCCCAAGGTGCCCGCTGCCTCTGCCTCCCCGGCCACACCCTTCAGTTCCCCACAGGAAGGCGTGGGGTGAGGCTGGTGATGAGTCCTTCAAAGGCTCAGGCTAAAGCACCATGTGGGAGAGCGGGTGGGGGGTTAACAGGTTCCCCCTAAAAAACAAAGATTCACCACGAGGTGGTCATTTAATTATTTGAAGAAGGACCCCCTTTCCTTAAGGTTTCAAAGCCCTTCACTACCACAATCCTTCTTTGACTGTGTTTCAGTTTGTCTGCATCTAGTGACAAATGCTGAACTGGTTCTCCAGGGGACAAACAGAAATCCTACTTTGGAGCGCTTGCCAGTTTCTGAGGTGTAAATAATCCCGCTATGGCCAACACCGAGCTACTGACGGACGTGACATCACAAATTCAGAGTTGGGAAAAGATGCAGGTAATTGAAGCTGACTTCAGCACCAGTGTCTACGTCTATCTATAACTCTAGTGCCCAGAAAGGAAAATAGCACTAAGGTGGGCTAGAAAAAAAGAAACACCATTTTATGATCAACTTTGTAATAACTGATTCACGCAAGAATCATCAGTGGATGATAAAATCACTGGGTGGAAGATGGTTGGAAAACAGTATATCTACACAGTATCAAAGTGTCTCCCACAGGTCACTTCTTAATTAGAAAGGAAATAAAAGGTCCCTTCACAGTAGTTAAAGACCTCAACCAAGGGATTAAATTAACCATCATCAATAAAGGAACAAAATGACATAAGCTGCCCCCAATATGATTCACTGAGCAGGATTTACAAAATATTTCTGCCAAGAATGTTTGACTCTTATTTAATCACGGGGAAACAGTCAAACTCAAATTGAGTGTCATTATGCCAAGCAACAGACCTGTGTTCTTCAAAAACATCGTTGTCATGAAACACAATGAATGGCTAGGAGTTATTCTAGATAAAAGAAAACTAAAAGACTAAAGAGATGTGATAACTAAATGGGTGATCCTGGCTTGGATCCTGCAGCAGGTAAAAAAAAAATGTGCTATAAAGGATATTACTAGAGCAATTGAAGAAAGTTAATTATGGACTGTATATTTATGACTGTATTATACCAACTTTAAATTTTCTGAATTTAAAAACTCTGAGTAGTGATATAAGAGAATTTCCTTGTTCTTGGAAATTTAGGGGTGAAGTTTACAACTTGCTTTCAAATGGTTACACCACCAAAAAAAGATAGCAATAACAATGGTAGTAAATGGGAGGGAGATTGAGAGACAGAGGCAGAAAGAGAGAGAAAGCAGGAGAGAGAAAGAGAATGTAGCAAAATGTTAATGGTTGATGGTTCAAGATGAAGGGTATATATGGGTGCTCACGATAGATACAATGTTTCTAACTTCTCTGTAGGTTTAAAATATTTTTCAAAATAAAGAGCTGAAAAGAAAAAAAAAAGACAAACACTGAGGAACTGTGGAGTTGTCTAATTTACATGGAGCTAGACTGTACCGTCACCTCCTTTATTCTACACACTTGCACCTCTATTAACATGACCCTGATTGCAATAGCTTTTGTTGGGCAGCTGTATCACACAGTTACTCATACTGCCAACCTCAAACTCCAAAGCTTGCTTTAAAATTATTGCCCAGTGCATCTTCCCTCTGATGGAATACAGGACCTCGTGCCCATCCACATAATGTTCTCAGGTCTGGGCTATCTCTCTGGGTTTCAGGCTTATTTAGAATTCTGATTCTGCATTCCTTTAAATTGAATACAGATCTCTGTGAACTGCAAGAAACAATAAACTTGTTATCTGGGATTGAACCACATGCAACAAAATTTATTGAGCGCACAAAATGTGTAAAGCAGTGGCCTGGGTACAAAGAAATCAACAATAACGAAATAAGTTATGGTTGATTGTCGGCCACCCCCTAGTACTCCATGAGCATGTAATAGTTAATAAATATCTGATTTGGCCTCACATAGGCAAGCAGGCAAAAGGCTTAAAGCACCATGGTCTTAAGAGATGATACAATTTAATAATCGAACGCATGAAAAACTTTATGAGATCGTTAGTGACCAAAGAAATGTGAAATAAAACAAAATGAAATCTCTCTAAAAATAATGGGACAGTTCTCCATCGTGCTGGCAACACGAGGGTGAAAACTAGTGTGTTTATACAGTACTGATGACAGTATCAAGTACTTTGGAAAGCAATTTGGCAAAGCGTATCAAGAGCCATAAAAGGGTTCACAGCCTTGGTTAAATCATCTCACCCCCTGGGAACTTACCCTAAGGAAATAGTCCAAAAGAAGGGAAATGGGAGAGCGCAGAGAAAGTTACTGCCATCTGACTTGCAGCATGAAAAACTGGAGAAGCGGTGACTGAACAATTTGGGGATAATTAAGTCATGGTACATGAACTAGATGAACTTCGATGAGGCCCTGAATATGACAACGATGAGGTCTATTACATAACAATGTGGGAAATGCACGCGCTTTAATATTAAGCACACACACTCATCTAAGAATCAAAACAGATGATCACATGAGGTCCCTTTCACCATCTTTCACCCAGTGGGTGGAATGTCCAATTTTCAAGCTGTGGCTCTAAACCTTGCTGCAGATCAGAAGCACCCAAGTAGCTTTGAGTTGATAGCCTGGAGATTCCGATTTAGGAATGGGTGGGGCCCTGGGAATCTGCATTTCTAATCACAACCCTGCCCCGTTTCTGTTTTAGTGACTTAATTGTGCTGAGAGCTGTAGAATAATTAAAGTTGATTATCTGCTTAGCTTTTGGTCTTCTCTAATTTTCTATAACTTCTTCTGTCTCTCCCAGCAAATGGAGGTAGGTCCCAGGTGATCAGAACATCCTTTTCTACTCTCAAGTGCAAGCTGCCTTAAAAATCCAAAGGGCAAGCAATTCCACTTTTGGGAATATCCCCCAAAGAATTGAAAACAATGACTCAAATTGGTATTTGCACACTCATGTTCATAGCAGCAGTCATCATGACGGCCAAAAGGTGGAAGCAACCCAGTGTCCACTGATGGATTGATAGATAAACAGAAAGCAGTATATAGAGAGACACACACAAAGGAATATTACTCAGTCTTAAAAAGGAAGGACATTCTGACACATGTTCCAACATGGATGGGTTTTGAGGACATTAACTATGTTAAGTGAAAGAAGCCAATCACAAAAGGACAAATACCGTATGACTGCTCTTAAAGGAGGTCCTTATTGTAGCCAAATTCATAGAGACCGAAAGCAGAATAGTGGTGGCCAGGGCGGTGGGGAGGATGGGGAATTAGTGTTTAATGGGGACAGAGTTTCATTATGGGAAGATGGAAAGTTCTAGAGATGGAGGGTGGTGATGGTTGCACAACAGTGTAAATGTACTTAATGCTACTGAACTGTACACTTGAAAATGATTAACATGTAAGTTTTGTACTATGTATATTTCACCATCATAAGAAAGAAGTTCTGAAGGGGAACTCAAGAGAGGAGCTGGGGTGGGGCTGGGACAGGAAGATGGGCAAAGCCTCAGCTGGGTCTGGGGACTAACCCCCTGGGGTGAGGGTTGGACTTAGGGGAGAGTCTGGCTGGGTCCAGCAAGCATTACTCAGGCTCTCCCTGGTCCCACCCAAGGCCAGATGATAAATGAGCCGCCTGGGAGCCACGGCTGCAGCCCCAGCTCAGCTGCCACAACTGAAGTTTCAGGACCTGGCCTGGCGCCTGCAGGCTGTAATTGGCTGCCCTTCCCCCATCTGCTCTGCCATCCAACAGAAAGGTGGAGGGGCCTGGGCTGGCCCTGCTTGGCAGGGGGAGGGGGCGATCAGGACCAGCAGCCAGCTCTTGGGCTCACTGGGGAAACACTGCAGCCTGGGGCCTGTGTGTTTGGGGTTGGTGGGCCTGGGGACTGGAGAGCTCTTCAAACTGACTCTGGGGTTTGGTGGGTAACCTTCCCAAGTCCCTCCCCGAGGAAGAAAAACAAACAGCTGACAGCAGGCGGCTCCAGCTGTGGGACACTTTCCAAGATCAAGAGGGGAAAAAAAAAATTATTCCAGCCCAAGTGTCTAGTTACATCGAGAGCTGGGCTGCAGAAAGGAAGGGAACTTCTCCGTAACCCTCAGTCTTATCGAGACAATGTAAAAATCCATCCTGGAGAGTTCGTGCGCTTTACTTTGTCATTTGCAGTGCATTAGAGCCCTTTTTGGAGATCTGTTTGTATAATGTGGACCAAAAAAAGCAGATATCATAAAAACCCACGTGGCCAGGCTGTGTGAACTGATGCAAATGGATGAACAGTGAATCACCTTGGAACTAACCTTCTTCCTGAAAAACCACCCTCCTTGTCCCTCACGACCAGGTGCCTCCGTCTTCCTATCTACTTGTCCAGAGGCCATGAGCTCTGGGGACAGAGCAGTGAACTTGGGAAGACCTGAGTCCCAGGCCTGCTTTGATCACATGTGAGCGGAGCTCTTCATCCCTGGCCCAGAGCTCCGCTTCCAAGCTGAGCCACATCCCCTCACTGGGGGCCAAGTGTAGGCAGGATGAACTCTGGGCTAGGAGACCCAAGTCTGAGCCCAGCTCAGACCCTAACCACCTGTGCCAATTAAATTGCATGAACCCCTACTCACCTGCGTCATCTATCAATCTCACTGGCCTTAGTTTTCTCATCTGTAAATGGGGTTAATTTGGTGTCTACTTCACAAGGGAAATGGTGGATATAAAACAGAATACAACTGTGATGTCATGGTGGCCTTGGTGGTGATGGTGGCAGCCACAGTATGGGAAGAGGGAGGCCTCAGGCACCACCAACTGGGGACCTGGGACATCAGGCCATGGTCACTGCGTGAAAGCTCAGAGCAGGAGGAAGGGAGAAGGGGACTGAGGAGCGTGATACGTAACTTGCCCCCACCCCCAACCTGACCTCCTTTTGTGCTGACCGCATCCCATCAAAGAGCTCTTCCCAGGGGAAACTGTTATGCTCACAGTGACTGAGGCAGGTGGGAGCATTCCTGCCTGACGTATTCCAGGTCTGCATCCTTGCAGCGGGCAGCCTGGGTGAGGATGGAGGCTGGACGTAGGTGCAGCTCCTGAAGAGGAGTAGGGGCCATGGGGCGGAGGTGGGCACTGCCTGAGCCCAGGGAAGCAGCACTGCCACAGAAAGAGCCAGAGCTGGAGGAAGCAGGTTGGCCCTGGGCAGGTCTAGGGGCATCAACAGAGTCCGAAGCAGAGACCCGGGCAGGCACAGTCCCTTGTTTGGCTCAGCACCCTTCCTCCCTGCGGGGCCTGGGCTGAGAGCATCGCCCCGCCACAGGCTGCCTCTGAGAGGATTCCCTGCAGCTAGGGGAGGTCCAGAGCCCTCAAAGAGGGGACAGGCTTAGCACATGGCTGCTGCCAACTGGAGGCCAGCCTCAGGTCTCAGGCAGTGCCACCAGCACATTCGTAGCCATTAAATCACCCACGTCTGGGCTTAGATGAGAGCCAGACCGTGGAGGTGCCAGGAATATGTATGTCTACCCAGAACCTGGTCCAGGCCCCTGTCTGGTGAGGAAACCCTTGTCCTCCCAGCCCTATGTGGTCCTGCACCACAATGGGCCCCAGCCCATGCTTGGGGACATCCCAGCCAACACATACCCAACTCCTTTCGGGACCCAGCAAAGGCCAAGCCTGCATAATAGAAAGGGGCCTTTCGTAAAAGGCCACAAAGAGAAAGGTGACAGGAACCCCTTTCTCACACAATAGTGCGTGGGCTTTGCTTAGAGCAGGTCAGTTTTGCAGGAGAAGCTCTGATGCCCGTAGATATCTGACCCTGAAGCAGAACTGTGAGAGAAAGCTTTTCTTCAGCCTTGTTTTGGACTGAATTGTGTCCCCTCCAAATTCCTGTGTTGAAGCCCTAACACTCCCCCTCCCCATGACTGTTTTTGGAGACAGGACCCTCAAGGATGTAACTAAAGTTGATGAGGTCATAAAGTGGGGCCCTATTCCGAGACGACTGTGGCCTTGTAAGACAAGAGAGACACAGGGACGTGCACACAGAGGAAAGACTGTATAGGACACAGGGAAAAGGCAGCCGTCTGTAAGCCGAGGAGAGAGGCCTCAGAGAAAGCAAACCTGCCGCCACCTTGATCTTGGACCCCTGGCCTCCTGTCTGGAAGAAAATAAGTTGCTCTTGTTCAGGCCACCCTGTCTGTGGTATTTTGTTACAGCAGCTTGAGCTGACTGATACATCCCATTCTCTCTTTCTGCAGTCTGGTCCAGAGGGAAGGCAGACGGCCTGGAGGTTGACATCTAGGAACAAGCGGCAGGACAGGGTGGGGTGGGATGTGGGGTGGCATGCAGAGCTGAGGGACCTAAGAGACTTAGGGGGAGGGGCCCATGGGGCCAAGTAGTCGGGTTGCTCCTTGAAAGGTCAGGAACGGTGATATGGAGCAGGATCCTGTGCCCCACCTCCAACCCCTGCCTCTTGTTTATAGAAAAGCTGACGTCTCAGGCCTCCCTGAGTCACAGAAGAGCAGGCTCAAGCAGTTGATTAGGACAAGCCTGCAGGAGCCGGGGGACAGCAAGGACTCTGACATCTATCTCAGCGATGAACTGAGATTACTCCCCCATTTCCCTTTAAAACTTTCATGGCTGAACAGAATCTTTGGAGATGGTTTTTTTTCAGGGGGATGCTGGGTCCACCAGATTGCAGACATTCCAGTTAAAAGCTGCCCAGCTGATGAAAAGGCAGGGCATTTCTCTTATCCCACAGCTGGCTCCTTAAAAATCCAAGGACGCACCCTAATATCTCTTCCTTGTTCCTGTCAAAGTTCCTGCTAATTGCTTTTTGTTTCAGGGCTGAGCTCCATGGGAGGAATGAGCCTGCAGCAGGAAATAATTGACACCACCACTGGAATGAAGACAAGGATGGCAGAGCCTTCTAAAAAGAGACCCTGTGGCCCCTTCGGATCGGGAGCTGGGACCATCTCTGTCCGCCACTTTGGCTGACAGCTCCCTGCTGGAGAGCTTCCTTCCCTTCTCCCTGCTCGAGCTCGTTCCTTCTTTTTCTCCTTCTGAGCAATTAAGCAGCGGTTCACTTCACTTCGCCCCTCTGCCTCTGCTGTGTGAAATCTTTCACAGCCAGTAGCAAGGACCCACACTTTGCTGGGCCTCCTAATGTAGGAGTCCCTCTCTCTGCTAACAAAGGGACACTCAGGTGGCCCCAAAGTGCAGAGTGTGTGGGCTTGGATGACGTGCCGCTGCGGGAGCCCTTTTCTCTTCCCACCCAGGGGGTCCCGGTGGGGCCTTTGGAGCCTAAAGTACAAAGGGCCACCCCTCGCCCTCCTAGACTCCACCAGCCACAGAGCAATGTCCCCTTTAATCACCTGGTGTGTCCTGTCCCTCAGGCAGAGTTGGAAACTTTTCCGTCCAACAACAGGGCTTTGGTTACAGAAATGATGGTACACCCACACAGTGGACTTCACATCTTCGGTGGTTATGTCACTAACCAAGGTGAAGAATAAGGGAGGCCAAGGTGAGGACAAACAGTGTCTGGGTTTTAGACTGTTGACTCCGAGGTGCCTGGGTGCCCGTCACGGGGAGCTCGTTAGAAGGCAGTTGCCTGGAAGGAAGGCAGTAGGGACTCAGAGTCCTCAGAACAGGCAGGAGAGGGTGGAAACTATGAAAGTGGATACGTCAGGAGACCCAGGTCCTAGTGCTCAGGCATGCTCCTAACATAGAAGGGGGCAGGGCGCATTAGGGGAGAAGTCCTTGAGAAACAGACCACCTTGCGCACTGCTGGTGGGGATGTAAACCGGTGCCGCCACCATGCAGAACAAGAAGGAAGAGTCCTCAAAACATTAAAAATAGAACTGCCCTATGATCCAGCTATCCCACTTCTGGGTGTACACCCACAGGAGATGAAATCAGGATCTTGAAGAGGTATCTGCACGTCCATGTTCATGGCAGTGTCATTCATGACAGCCAAGACCTGGAAACAACCTGAGAGCCTGTGGATGGATGAACAGATAGAGAAGATGTGGTGTATATGTACAATGGAATATTACTCGGCCATGAAAAGGAAGGAAATCTTGACATTTTTGACCACGTGGATGAACCTGGAGGACATCCTACTAAGTGAAATAAGTCAGACAGAGTACTGGCTGATCTCACTTATATGTGGAATCTAAAAAAGTGAAACTCATAAATGCAGAGAGTCAAATGGTTGCCAGTGTCTGGAGAGCAGGGAATATGGGGAGATGGTGGTCAAAGGGTACAAAGCTGCACTTACACAAGATCCAAGGTATAGCAAGGTGACTACAGTTAATTCTGCATTGTACGCTTGCAGTGGGCTGACAGTAGGTCTTAAGTGTTCTCACTACACAAACAAATCATAGCTATGTGAGGTGATGGATATGTTAATGGCTCAATTGTGATCATTTAATAACGTCTATCAAAACATCACTTTGTACACCTTAAATCTACACAATTTTTGTCAATGACACCTCAGTAAAGCTGGGGGGTGGGGATGGAGAAAGCTAAAAGCAAGAATAAAGAAAAACAGTTTAAAAGGAAACTTGGAGTATTTGATTTAACTTCCAAAGAAAGTAGACGTTATAAACAAATAAATAAAAAAATTAACAAAGCAGTGAGTTTTGAGAACCAAGGGAGGCACCAGAAAGCATGTGTCTGGGTCTGCACGACAGCTGGGACCCCTGAGGAAGGTGCACGAAAAGGCAGGGCTTCCTAGGGGAGCAGGAGTTTGTCGGTGGGGGGGAATCTGGAGCTTCGGATGCAAGTCCGAGTTGGGCCACAGAGGCAGGGGCAACCCGGAGCAGGATGCCCAGTCCCTGGGCTTCGTTGTCATCTACAAAGTCAAGGCCAGGACTAATCCTTCCCAGCTCTGGTTCTGTTTGTCATTCGGCCTCTCCCTTGCTCTTTGCCTGTGGGGCCCTTGCCCGGCTTCTCCATCTGTGTCCTCTGGCCCCTGCCTCCAGGAAGCCTCTGGTGGCCGCAGGCGGGGGCAGCACCCACGCATACTGGGAGAGCCACCAAGCACAGACCTGCTTGCCCAGCCCCTACTCCCAACCCCGACCCAAGGGTGTGCTGGTGAACCCGGGGCAGTTGGAACTAGACCAGGTGCTGGGTGCTGCGTTCCTGGGGTTACAGAAGGATTCCCGTGGCTTTTTAAAAGGGAGGCTTTATTAAATCACCAACAACATTAGAGGAAATTGGGAAAGAAGGATGTGTACCAATAAGCCTCGCTCAACCACAGTTGTTTTCATTTCTCCAAGTCCCCTTCCACCCTTTCTCCTCTCATACGCACATCTGCTTGCACAATCGCCCTGGAGCGCACACACGCAACGGGGTAGCCTTTTTTCTCTTGACATTATTTCATAAACATCTCTCCGTGTTGCTTCATAATTATCCTTTGGAATGGCTGTGTAATATTCCTCTGTGTTGACTTGCCATCATTTCGCTAAACAATCCCTTAAGGTTGGACACTTAGGCTTTTTCAAGTTTTGAGCGATCGTGAGTGATGTTGCTAGGAGTTTTGTACACATGCCCTTTGCCATCTTTGCAATCATCGTGTTGAGACAAACGCAGTAGGGTTTCTGAGCCAAGGGGTACTCACTGCTATTATAGATCCTGAAAGGACATTGGCTTCCTCACGGCAAGTTGCTTGTTTATCTAGGCTTAATAGCTGCTAATGGTTGGGGCACAAGCTTTGACTGGTAAATAAGAGATACCTTTCCTCAGCTCTTCCCAGAAAGATGCAGTTTTTCTAAACTCTGGCAGATAATATGTTGAAATGTTACACGGAGGACAACGGGCCAGACCCCGTCGTCATTGACAACAGCAGGAAGGAGAAACAAAGCGCTTTGCAGAAGGCAGCCCGCCCAGAGTGACTCAGCATGGCTGGGGCTTGGTGTGAGTCCCCCACTTCCCACCCTCGGAACTGGCCCTGTCGTCTCCTGGAAATCACTTCGGACACACTCATTGCCCCCACCGTGTTCATGCAGGAGTGGGTTCCAAAGACCCCCTCAGAGAGACGGGGGTCTTGTTACAAGGCGGGCTGGCTCTAGGTGGCCTACTAGACGACAGCTGAACCCAGACTGGTCCTCTCATCAGAGAGAAGCATGGCGGGGGGCCAGAGGCCACCCATGCCCCCTGAGCTGAAGCAGAGCCCAGGCCTGCCCCTCTTCTGGGATTTCCCGAGGAGGAGAGGCTCTGGAACCAGACCACAGCAGCAAGATGAGATGGGAATACACGACGGGGCCACACCCCACCCCCTACCTCGGTTCCCTGCATCCCTTGGTTTGCTGTGAACAGGATCTCAGGGAACGTGGGGCTCTCACGAAGGAGCACAGAGAAGGGCAGGAGCCCAGGGATGCCTGCCAGCCATCAGGCCATGCTGGGCTGCTCGGCTGGAAGGGCAGCTGGTGCCAGGACAACTCTGTTTCCCATCTTTGAGGGACGTCTTAGAGATGGACGGCATGGAGTGAGGCCGGCTTCTCCTAGCAAAACCAAACCCAGGATCTGCCTGGAGGCCACAGCAATGGTGTGCTCTGCTGGAACCAGAGAGAGACCAGAGAGGGTCGCTTCACCCCCTCCTCCACCACCACCACCAGTGCCTCCACAGACTCCAGACTGGCTGGTGATGCGAGAGGCTCCCTGCCTCGTCATCCTACCACCCCGGCCCTCCCGCCACATATCTGAGACGTCCTTCTATTAGAAAAACAACCCATCATTTATCTGGAATTCAAACTTATCAGGGCATCCTATATTTTCTTTGCTACCTCTGGCAACCCTCCATGGGACATAGCTGGAGGATCCAGGTGAGGGACGATGGGGCCCATCAGGGCTGGCTGCTGGGGTGAATGTATGAGGCAGGTGACAGAAATCTGGGGGATTCCTTGGTTTTGGGGTAATACAACTGGGTTGATTGTTGGGTAATTTATAGAGATGGAGAAGAATAGAGGAGAAAAACTCCAGAGGGAAAATCAAGAGTTCTGTTTTCATGATGAGTTTGAGGTGTTTATCAACTAAGCAAGCAGGAGTGGGGCAAGTAGGTAGCTGAACAGATTAGTCTGGAATTCAGGACAAAAGTCAGAGGTGAGTACAGATGGAATTTCATGGAGTCTGATGAGAGCCACTAGGAGGAAAATTCAGCTAAAGAAGAAAAGGCCAAGAACTGAGCTCCTAGTAACCAAAATTTAGAGATGAAGGAGGAGGGGGAGGAGCAGCAAGGGAGACCAAGCGAAGGTTTCACTGAATTAAATCACAACATCTCGGAATGTTTTAGTGCCTCTAATTTGAGATTTACAGGGAAAAACTTATTGATATAAACCAGGCATCAGGCAAGTGTTGTTATGTGTTACCTCATTGAATCCTCATATACTGATAAGTGATCATTATTATCTCCCATTTAACATGTGTGTGTGTGTTTTAAGTGAGGCTTAAATAATTGCCCTAGATAGCAATTCATAAATGATCAAGCTGATATTTGAACTCAGGTTTGCCTGGTTCCAAAACTTCTGGTCTTTGCTCTGCACCGTGTTTAATAGCTCATCTCTGCCCATCTGCTCTTCCAGTTGGTGAGACCTTTACGGCAGGGGCCTCTCTCCATTCCTTTGCATCTCGCTGGGTCTAACACGATGCCAGGCACATTTCTGGCACTCATGGATTTGATGCAAGACGGCTCCAGGCCCCTGGGCAGTGGCTGGCGAGGCACGATGCCTAGGATTGCTGCAAAACTTCCGAGAGTTTATACCTTCTTCTCTCCAAAAGAGCAGAGAACGAGAGCCTGCTGGTGGCTCAGTTTCAATCCCAGGCCAAACTCAAAGGCATCGGTGAGATGAAATCTAGGGGGTAGCTCAGGGCACATGCAGCCGAAGACAGAGTCAGAAGGCAGAAGGAAAGGTAGGTTTCCCAGGTGCAAAGTCTGAGCCACGGAGAGGAAGTTGAAAGCTGCGAAAGGAAGCAGGAGACTAACTCCAGCCCATTCCCAACTTCTTTTTGCTTAAGTAAGAAAGCTCTGTTTTTTTTATTGGGGGGGGTAATTACGTTTATTTTATTTATTTAAATGGAGGTACTGGGGATTGAACCCAGGACCCCATGCATGCTAGGCACACACTCTGCCACGGAGCTATACCCTCCCCTCAAGAAAGCTCTTTTCTTAGCAAGACCTGGGTGCTGCCTTCACAGTGCCTCTAAAGTCTCCTCCAATCCTGACTCCAGGAAGAGAAATCAAAGCAAGTAGCAAGTCTCTCTTAATTATTCCTGTATAGATACGGTGAAACGAGGGCTGGATTATGGTCCAGGTGGTGGGAGTTACATTCCATTATGATCACCTAGCGACATTGATGATACCTACATGCATGGATTATTATAGGCAGTTCACACAGATGAATTAATTTAATCCTCACAGCAATGCTTTGAAGTGAAGAGTGTTACCACCTCCATTTTATAGACAAGGCACTAAGGCTCAGGGAGCTCAAATAACTTGCCCGAGGACACACAGTATGTGGCAAGGCCAGGATCTGTACCCTGGCAGTCCGACTCTAGCTCCCAGGCGCTGGGGCACTGAGCAGTGGATAGCGCCTCCCACTGGAGTCTGGGGCAAGAGAAGTCCTGAATTCGCACATCCCCACCATCCTGGTCCAGGCTCCCGCTGCCTGGCCGTGGGACCTCGGGCCGGCACAGGCCCCTCCCCTGAGCCTGTTTCCTCATCCAGATACGATGAACTTTCTGGAGTCTTTTGATTGTTAGGAGGATTCGATGACATCACGTATGTGAAAATTCTTTGACAACTATGAAGCACAGGCCAGAGGTGAAAGATTAAAGGGCTAATGAGGGGTCAGTCTAAGCCTAGAGGGGGAGGTCAACAAACTCTTTCTGGAAAGGGCCAGGAAGTAACTATTTTAGGCACCGCAGGCTAGCTGGCCTCTGTTATAACTGCTCAGCTCTGCCCTTGTGGAACAAAAGCAGCCGTGGACAATGCAGAAATGAGCGGGTGTGGCTGCGTGCCAATAAAACTTTATTGACAAAAATAGGCAGACCCAGAGAGCATACTGTCAAATTTGCAGGTGACCTTCCCGCATGCCCACTTTTCTCATTGCAGGGGTGGTTAGAGGCACCCACCAAGGTCAGATGTGAAACGCCCCTCATCCCGGGCAGTGGACTCTTTCGTGGAGAAGTCGGGATGTCAAACTCCTCCCCTTTTCTCCCACTGCCCTGGAGCTCAGGTGAGGCTGGGGAAGCGCTGACGGCTTGCAGAGGCCCACACCGCCAAGGTGGGCTGCAAGAACAAGGTGCTTTCTCAGGTGGGGGAGGTCTAGGTTTAAGGAAGAAGGCCGGTGGGGGTCTCTGAGGTGTCCCCACCCTGCCCTTCCTCACAGGACAGTAGTGTGTGTGCCTGGGTTGGCATGTCCTTGGCTGTGTCCTCCTGGCCACTGTCCACATGGCAGTAGGCTGTGGGATGGGGATCAGGTTGGGATACTGGCTCAGACATGACTGATGACACAAGGCTGAAAGGAAAAGCTAAATGACAGATGTCTGAGTCCAGGTTCCAACTCATCCAACAGGTTGCAATACTTGGCAAAAGGCAGCGTGACAACACTGAACTCACATCAATGACAAGACCTGCATTTAAGTTAAAGCAACAGCAAAACCAACAAGAGTCAGTTCTGCTGACATGGAAGAGCCCTCACAAGGCAACGTTTCCTTTGAGAGAAATCTGGTGTTGTGGTGGGTGGGCAACAGACATGATTGTTAATGGCTGCATAGTATTCCATTGTTTGGATGCAATGTCTGGTGTAACTATGAGTCACCACTAGGAAGGATCGTGCAAATTTAGGCTACGTCAGCATACATGGAGTGTCCAGATCAAAGCTGGTCCCAGCCCAGCACACCCCGTCCTGGCCAGACCACACCAGCAGTACTATGTCTAATTCCTTTTACCACTAAAACCAGGAGCTTGTCAGGAAGGGATGGGAGAGGGGGATGGCCACTGTGTCGAGGCATTCACTTTAAGCTATGCGTTAAATGAGCACGTACTATATGTAGGACATTATGTGAGGCTCTGGGAGTACAAGAGAAACAAGACACAGTACTCATCGCAAGGAGCTTTCTTTCAGGATAGACTGGCCCAATATGCCAACAGAACATGTCAATAAAACGTGGCGAGATAGGGCACCTCACAGAGGCCCCCAAACCAGGTCACATGAGCTGCTTTGAAGGAAGAGGACTTGCTGAGCCTGGTGTTTTGAACTCGCTGAAGAACACTCATGAGAACTACGAGAAAGCGTTGATGTGAGTTGTTCCTACGTGTGGGGCACGGTTAAAGGACAATGGGGCGGGGTTCTTGTCACTTGAGGCTGCTCTTCTGTAACAGTACAATACCTCTTCTGTCTGGGAAGTCAGGAGGGCGGTTCTTGCCCCAGGAGGGAGGTTGTACAAGGCGTCCCCGAGGCCCCTTCCAGGGCTCAGTTCCTAAGTGGCACCGCAGAGCTGGCTTGCCCATCTCCCCACTAAGGAGCCACAGTGTGTCCTATTTCTTGGCATCCTGAGTCCTCACTGCACTGCCACATCAAGTCCAGGATCCCTCAAAGTCTCTATCTAGGCTTCCCCTTGAATTTATTGGAGCCGTGTGGTCTATGAGCACACACATGCCAGAGGGCATGCCAAGTCCTCTCTGTTTATACACAAGAGCACTGGGTGAGCAGGTCAAATGAGTAGGTTTCTAATCCTTTGCTATTCTGACAGCAAAGTCCCTCTGATTGCTCCAATAATGATGAAAATACTAAAAGTAACAAGTAATCATATCTAATTTTATTGATTTCTTTTTATGTGCAGCACTAAGAGTTTCCGTGCGTTAATTAATTTCATCCTTACAACAACCCTAGGGCGTAGGTACCACGGTCATCCCATTTGCTAAATGAGGAAACTCAGGATATGAGAGGTTAAGTGATTTGCCCCAAGATTAGAGAAATATTCAGAGGCACAACCTGCCCTCGAACCCAGGAGTTTACTCTCAAAATAGAACATCGCTATTGTCTTAAGAATGTTTGAAAGACACACAGAATAACAGAACTATCATTTAGCCCATTGAATTTCAGCCTTTGGCTTGTACCCCATTTGTGGGTCATGAAATAAACATACGGGTGGTGCCCATTCTTAAAAAAATAAACAGACTAGAAAATCATCAGCATCCATCAGACATTTAAGATCATCTCAGTTACGTACCTGTGCGTGAGCTACTTGTCCTGTAAAATACATTTCTTAATATAGGTCACGGCCAAAGAGTCCGAGAAGCACTAATCCAGTCCAACCTGCTCATCTTACAAATGAGGGTATTAAGGTTCAGAGAGCAAAGTGATTTTTCCCATGATTACAGGATGTTAATGGATGAGCCGGGACTAAACCCAAGTTTTTCTAACTCTCAGTTTATATTATCAAGCTTAACTGACTGCAAAGAAAACCAAGAGAGAGCAAGAGAAATAATGTGGTCACAGGGTTAGCGCTACTACAGTAACAACAATCCTCCTGCCTTCACCCTGCTCGCTGGGTGCCTGGCACGTCTCTAAGTGCTTTAGACGTGTCAGCTTCTTTAACTCTCATAACAACCCGATGCGGCAGGTGCAATCATTTCTCCCCTTTTCAGAAGAAGAAACTCTGATACAGAAAGTTCAAGTAACTTGGCCAGCCTCACAAAGCCGGTCACAGAGAACGGGTGATTCAAATGCAAACGGGCTGGCCTCGGAGTCCATGGAGTTAACTGGCTTAAGGTAGAACTGCATGAGCCTGCCTGTCCTAACGTTCTCCCTAAACGCTGTCATGCCGATAGTCTATACCACGACGTGTGTGTCTTAATACAATTAATTACACATCTACTTCTATGAGCCACAGGTCCTTGCTGACTCTGTCATTTACCATGTCATTTAGATGCTTGGCTAAGACTGAAATAACCATCTTTTTCCACAAATAAGATCCTCTCCACGGTACATTGTCTCTATCATATGTTCATTCATTCATTCAGCCATTCACATCTTAAAAACCATCACGCACCCGCAGACTTGAATACGGTAGGCAGAATTATTTTTCGAAGACAAAAACTGGGCATAACACCCTTTATTGTTCCAACAAGGATCATGACAGTTTACGAGGATATATAAAGTACACTAAAATAACAGCAGAGGAGAACGAGTGAAAGGAAGAACAAGCCAGAGACACTAACGGAGGAAGGCATGAGACAAACACGAAAACACTTTCCTGGAAGTCTACACACTTGCTGTGGGTGAACTGGAGATGTCTGCAGCTTTCCATCTGAACTGTCTACAGATTCACACATCTTACCAAGGGGGTGACAACTATCTCTCCATTGGCATCAATTACTTCCTTGCAAGTGATCTTGATTACTTTCAGAGCTACGGTCTCCTTCAGGTGAGAACAAACTAATTCCTCAGGAATCGTATTTCTCCTTCCGAGAATAAGACAGAAAATCATTTCCCCATGGGTCCTCTTAGTCGACGTTGTGTCACGGGACGAACACCCTCAAGGGCTCCCTCACAGTAAGCGATAAGCCTGGAATGGACTTTCAGGGCGCTGTGTCTGACAGGTGTCCCAGTAAAGGCCTGAGCATCACGCTCTCAATTCCAGGATGTGTCGTGGTATCAGCCACCTGCTGTATAACTGGATGTGGGCTCTGGGCACACACTGTTCTCTGAGTGCAAAGTCGGGGATGGACTGGCTGGAACAAGGTGATCTGAAAAGGGGTGATTGGTTCAAACGACACTGGAGTCACCCAGTGTTCAGCGCTCCCCACTGAGGCCACCCCAACCCTCCAGCTCGCGAGAATAAGGCTCCTTTGCAGAACTTGGCCCAGAGCACTAGCTACGTCATACTGTCCTAATGTGTCTGTGTGTTATGATTTTTCAATCTTCCCAGAGCAGGAATCACATCTCATGATTCTTTTTACTCCCCAGCTATAGACTGCCTGTTTGTGTTCCATCCAAATTCATATGTTGAATTTCTAACCCCTAAAGTGATGGTGTTAGGAAGTGGGGCCTTTGGGAGGTGACTCAGTCATAAGAGTGGAGCCCTCGTGATGGGATTAGTGCCCTTAGCAGAGTGACCCTGGAGAAACCCCTCGGTCCATCCTCCACGTGGAGGGGACACAATTCTGACCATAGTACCTCCTGTGCAAGGTGACCTCAGAAGGACTCTGGAGAGCATGTTCTGCCCCAAATGAGGAAGCAGGACACCTAACAGAAGGCCAGGCAAGCTCTCCCTACCATTTTGGTATTTTCCAAAAAGGAGCATCCCAGGAGGTCCTCAGTCAAGGTAGTCTGAAGAAACTTCTTACCTAAGGTCAGACCGGATCTCCCTGAGGAACCCCAGACCCGTCCACCGCATACCCAAGTCCCCTCCCTAGGGGAGAGGCAGCTGGTGACTACAGTCTGTCATTGGCTACCCTCACCAAGCCTCTCCCAGAGGCCAACATGGTTTCCCAGAGAAGAACTTGGGACGGGGACAGCGGCCAGGCCACAGAGCTAAGAGATAAAGTACAATGCTCTGTTTCATCCGATCCCTTCCAATCCATCCCAAGTCTTCACTCCACGCAGGCAATCTGGTCCTCATAAACTTCAAGTTCAAAGGCAATTATAAAGATCAAAATCCTCCCCAGGTTTCCCCATGGAACAGCTAAGGAAGCAGGGCGATGTTTCTATTAGATTAGAAAACCACGTTCCGCCCTTCTTCCTGAAACTTTCAGGATGTCATTGTAAATCCCATTCAACCTCCAAGCCAGGAGAAAAGCCTTTCTGCATCCTGCTGGGCAGCTCTACTTGTTAAAAACTCTCCCCTGTTTTGAATGGAAACTTGTCTTTTTACAAAATCCACCCATTCACCTCTGAGACCACACAGACTACGTCCGCCCTTTCCCACGTGGCAGTCCTTCAGACAGAGAACTTTCATTTTCCTGCCAGTCTTTTCCTCCCGAGAGATGATGCCCTTCCAGGCCTCCAGAGACCTGCTCCGGGGTCCCCACCAGCCTGGCTATCTCCTCCAGACCCTCTTCTTTCACCTAAAAATTCTTGTTCAGCAGAGTAGTTGTAATACCACAGCCCAGCTTTCTTGCTGGGCTGAAACACTTTCCAAAAATTCTGGAAATTTGTTATGGTCACGGCTGCCAAACCCACAAAACCCAGATCTCAATCTCTCACTGAGCAGCCCAAGAACATGTTCAAATCATCCTCTGGCTGGACATCATCCCTCGGTCCCTCGGATGAATCATGAGTTTCTCTCGCTGTTGCTCTTGGCTGCCTCCCCAGGTCAATGGTTGATGGTCGATGGGACAGACACCACCCCTAGCGATGCCCTTTGCCCTGAGTGTGGAAATCTGAGGGTGAAGGCAGCACTGAACACCCCGTCACAGGAGCCCAGTGACTATCCTCACTTGACCGAAAGTGAGATGAGACCAGGGAGGTCCTGGGCACCTTTCTCAGGATTTCTAGTGAGGGGTCATCTGTAAGGGCTCAGCCTCCATCTTCCTGCCCTAGAGGTAACTCAGGGACCCCGGCCTCCACACTGCAAGTCAGCTCTGCCTGACCAGCAGCCCTCCTCCGACCACCTCCCGCCCCTCCATGCAACACCCACTCTTCCTCAGTGTGCATCTCCTCTGGGTCACTGCAGCACCTGTGGTCACCATCGTCGTCCTCATCAGAGTCCCTGCCTCATTCTGCCTTGAGACAGGACTCCACTTCTGTGCCCCTGCCTCATCCCCTAGACCCCCAGAGATCCCCAAGTGGAGCCCCTGGAGCTTATTGAGCTGTGTCTCCAGTCTTAACGAGGAACCTGGCACAGAGTAGGCACTCACGGAAGATGAGCGATGCTGAAATAAACTGATGGTTTTACTGTGTCGAGCCTTACCTACCCTCATTGAGACAGGTAGGAACTGAGCACCCCTCCCTCTGGAGGGAAGACAGGAGAGACCATCACAGCTTCTGTCCTTATCTGCTCCACCATCTCCATCACGGTGGGACAATGTACATGAGCTGGGCTGCTCAAAGCATGGGACCCCCAATCTGATCCCTTCCTTAGTCCTGTGAGCTCTGCTTCTTCCTGGCTAGAGAATGTGTCCCAAACTCCAGCCCATCACCAGCCCATCTTGCAGACAGAAACCAGGGAGAAGAATCCTGCTGAACTGGGACAAAACCATCCCAAACACCATCATCACAAAAGGGCAGCAGGTTTACCATGACCCTGATTAGCCTCAGCGACAAAGTGTCCCATAACTATTTTCATCACACCCCAAGGCCAAGGGGCCCAGCCCTTCCAGTTCAAACCACAGCACAGAACTCCAGGGAGACCCAGTGTAATGCACGGTGTCACATTATGAAGCAAGAAAATCAAAAGCCACTGGGAGCAGCTAGGTCTCTGCTCCTGGACTCAGAGATTTCCCGCTCACGGAGCCCCTGCCAGCTCCTCATCCCACACGAAACAGGCAATGCTGTTCAGAATCAAGCCTATTCAGAAAGACCAGTCGCTTCCTCCTCCGTGGTTTCCATGGTGAGAAGGGCAGTGTTTGGGCTCCTGAAGGAGGGAATGGAGAGCCACTCTGGCTCTCCAGTTCCTACCTGCTCTCACCTCCTGCTCGTCTCCTTCTGCATCCTTACAGCCCAGGACAGGAAGGATGCTCTTACCTGCTAAGATGAAGATGCCCACGAGGACCAGGAAGACCAGCAGGTAGAGCCCGAGGACGGCGTGCTTCAAGGCCGACAGGGAGCCCAGCTGGGTGCAGCAGCCACCCACCCGTCGTTTGTGGCAAGGACCTAGACCGAAAGGGGAAGAAGAGGAGGGAAAAAAGACATTTGAAAACCCCCAAAGCCTTTTTTCTCATTTGGTCTCACCTCTCCCCTCCCCCACTGGAGCCTCCCATGCACCTGCACATCTGTGACGCAGCTGCAACACCGGGGAGCTTTTCAGAACCACGACAAAGCTTTTCCGCTTCTAGCTCTGTGTGCACGAACTCGCCAGACAGGCGTGCCCACAGCTCCCGTGGCCACATAACCCACCCTCCCGGAGCCAGTCCAAGCAGCAGAGGAAAAGCTCTAATAGGCTCGAGTATGTGTCCTTGACAAAGCGTCATGTCCCGTGTGACCAGGAGACTCTGGAGAGAATTTTAAAAAGAGGCTGCAAACTCCAGCTTCCAACAGCGGCCAAGGAAGGATGTGGGCCAGGTGAGCCTGGGGATGCCAACAGCGCATGCCCAGCCTGGAAGCCATCTCCATGTAGGAACGAGGGCCGGATGTTGCCATAGCCAAAATTTTCAACACAAGCCAGAGTGATTTGGAGGCATCTCCCTATTTTTAAGCGTTGACAATGAATTGGGGGGGGGGAGACAAAAAGAAAACAAACCACTAGGGACTGTAAACAAAACACATTTACATGCCAGATCTGACCACCTGTTGACAACCTTGGGTTTAGATTGACAGGAGAGCACAGTACATAACTTCATCCTGTGAAATCACTCAAGGCTTATCAGGTTCTGGCCAAAATGGAACAGCAAAACATCAGAGCTCTACTGGAGCTCACGGATCTTTTAGTCCAACCCCTTCAGTTCACAGATAAAGGATGTCAGTTGTTAGTGGCGAACTGTGGATGAGGACCCAGGTGCCCTGTCTCTCAGTCATCTTTCAGCTGGACTTCTCCTTCAAGGCAGCCTTCTCAGATGGCCAGCACAGAGGCCAGCAAGCTCTCCCAAACTCCACCTGCTTTGTCTGCTGACAGTGGAAAGGGAGGGATGCTGTCCCACCAGGATCGCCCAGAATGGCAGGTAAGAATCAATGGAGGGCATTTTTTCAAATATGCATGCCGCTGTGACGCACTCTCCACCCTCTGCAAGGGAGAAGTGCTGCCAACTGGAGCGCGTTGTATGTGGAGGCTAGTGTGGGAACCAGAAAAGATTGACAGCAAATGTGGAAATAATGGATATTCAGAAGACGTTTGTAAAGCTGGTATGAGGCTTGCGATCCCTGGTAACTTTGGGTTTGCAAGGGAGGTAGCCTTATTACCTCTCAGGTAGCATCACGACCGCCACAGCCTTCAGGAAGTTAGGTGACCACGAGGGGAAGGGTGGCAACCACACTGATACCCTGGCTCTCCAGAGGTACTGTTAAGTGAGGCACATTTTCCCCCTCACTTACTCCATTTTATTGAAAATACTGTTGTTAAAACAGCTAAATAGAACTGTTACATAATATTTCCACAAAACATCGGGTACGATTTGGAACACGTCGAGAAATACAAATTCAATTACCATTCGCATCAACCCTTAAATGTTAGCAAATTTCGAAAAATTAATCTGACCTTTCTAAGCTCACCCTAAATCTTCTTTCCTAGAATTTTCTATCCCTTTCCACACACTGGGATCTATAACCTATTTTTCTCCTAACTCTGCAGGCTTCTCATAGCCATTTGTCTTTTCCCTTTTCTCATGAAAGCTGCTGGCTGGCTGTTTGGTTGCAACTCATTAGAGAGAAGTTAATTTCCCTTGAGAGTCAGAGCAGTAACCATAGCCTCGTATATTATCCAAATATTAGTGTCATTATCACGATGGTTGTTCCAACTCTTCTGCTCTAAGCCATGCTTCCTCTTGAGATGTTGCTGAGAATGATGGCAGCCTAACTTCTGGGAGGGTCACAAGATACCCACGCTGAAATGCCATTATCCTTATGTTTATCCCAAACCATCTCGGGCTTCTCTTTTCATTAGCTTTGTTTCACCCTCTTTGTTTCCCTTGAAGATTTAATTAAATTCAACCATATTCTGTTAACTGTTCCAGTTTCAGTGGACTCTCATATTTCTTGTTCATTATAAAAACAAGTCCTTCTCTCTCAAAAAAAAATGTTGATTTTTTTTTTTTGCGTATAAATTTTTTTTGTGGGGGCACAACAAGACATTATACTTTGCCTGAGCTTGAGGCAGTCCATTTAGTGAGCTGAACATTAAGACAGTTAAGGATTAACTGCAAACAAAATACATTCACAGATTGACTAATGAGGCTCCTTCAAGATTTGTAAAGTGTCAGATTACTGCTAACTGTCACTCCATTTGAAATTTTGTTTAACTGAAGTACGATCAGTTACAATGTGTCAGTTTCTGGTGTACAGCACAATGTCCCAGTCACGCATATACACGCACATATTTGTTTTCATATTTTTTTATTAAAGGTTATTACAAGATATTGAACATAGCTCCCTGTGCTATACAGCAGAAACTTTTTGTTAAGTCTATTTTTATATATAGTGGCTAACATTTATAAATTTCAAACTCCTAAATTTTCACCTTAGGGAGGAAACCAAAACAATCAAGACTGCTTCCTTCCTCCAGGAATGAAAACATTTTCCTAATCAGTCACAAAGGCAAGGCTACTTTTCCTTTACTCCCTAATTAGAACACCATCCCTTTAATGTCCAGTCTGTACTGACTCTCAATTGTTGGCAGAACAGGGGAGGAAAATCACACAGCTGAGAATACGGCTGGCTTGCATCTTGCTCTGTCGTTTACAAGCGTGTTGCTCATTCATTGTAAGAGTGGAGCGAACTGCAATGATATAGCTCTATTTTTCCCCCTTCAAAAAAAGAGTAGTTCCTTCCCCTCTACCTGAAGCTTCAATTTAATAGCCAGCACCCACTGGTGACAGGTCCCTTTGTCACCTAACACACATGACACAGACCTTCCTCTGAGAGAGCTCAGTCCGTTTAATAAGACTTGATTCCTTGTACATTAAACAAAATCTGTTCTAAATAGAATGTAGCAAGTGTTTCAAAGAGAGATTTTCCACAAATGGTTAGACAAGCAGAACTTTCCTGAATGGTGCTGGCAAGATGGCTAGAGGATATGATTGTAAGGGCAAGCGGACAATTTAGGAGAAAGACAAGTGATCAAGTCCACCCAAGACACATTTGTTGACCTTTTAATATAATGTGACAGTAGCATGTTAGCTGAGTAATTCAAATTACTTACACTCAGTGGAAGATTAAAAAATACTCCAAAATAATACAGTCGGTAAAACCAGGGCAAAAGGTATGCTTATTTATTTGTCAAAAAAAAAAAAAGTAAGAGAAAAGTAAAAAAAAAAAAAAAGTAAAAGAAATTCATCAAGCCATGAAAAGATATGGAGAAGCTTAAGTGCTTATTACTAAGTAAAAGATGCCAATCTGATAAGGCTACTTTCTTTTTGATTCCAACTATATAACATTCTGGAAAAGGCAAAACTATGGAGACAGTAATAAGATCAGTGGTCGCCAGGGGCTGGGAGTGGGGAGGGATGAATAGGCAGAGCACGGAAGGCTTTTAGGGCAGTAAAACTTCATCTGAGACTATAATGAAGGATACATGTCATGATACATTTGTCTAAACCCACAGAATGCACAACCCCAAGAGCGAACCCTAACGTAAACTATGGACTCTGGATGGCAATACACGTCCACATGGGCTCATCAGTGGTAAAAGATGTACCTCTCTAGTGGGGGATGTCAGTTGTAAGGGAAGCTGTGCATGTGTGGGGGCAGGTGGTACCTGGGAACTCTCTGTACTTTCCACTTAATTTTGCTGTAAACCTGTAACGCCTGTAAAATTAGTCTATTTAAAAAAAAAACACACACAACAACTAAAGGTTTTGACTTACAGATTGTTGGGGTATAAACTCCAACAGAGTTTTATGGAACACCCACTGTTTTTTTGGTAGCCCTACTATGGTAGCCAGCCTTCAAGATGGCCCCAGACAGTGCCTTCCCCCACTGCAGTCTCCTGCATTATACCAGGATTGGGTTGTGTGGCCAATACGGCAGAAGTGATACTGTGTCACTTCTGAGATGAGACAAAAGACACTACAGCTTCCTTCTTGCTCTCTTTTTCTCTCTTGGAATATTCAACTGGGGGGAAGCCAGACGCTCTGTCATGAATACCCTATGGAGAGGCTACACGGTAAGGAACTGAGGGCTTCAGCCAACAGCCACGTGAATAAGTCTGGAAGCAGATCCTCCAGCCAAAGTAAGCCTTCAGATGACTACTCCCTGGCTGAGCTCTTGACAGCAGTCTCATGAGAGACCCTGAGCCAGAACTATCCAGCTAAGCTGCTCCCAGATTTCTGCCAGATTGGATTATACATATATATATTTCTGAGCAAAATTTGAGATCTGAAAAATAAACAAAATCTTAAATTTTCTTGTACACTCATGGCTTCCTAAGAAACGAGCTGAGGTAAATTTTTGCTGTTTTAAGCTGCTACAGTCTGGAGTAATTTGTTACACAGCAGGAGATAACTAATACACTTTGATAGATATTGGGAAATACAAAGATAACAAGCTACATGATGCAGAGACTTTGTCAACATTGTTTGCATCCAACCTCTCAGCTCCTAGACCGGTACCTGGCACATAGTAGGCACTCAAAAAATATTTGTTGAGTGAGAGATGAAGATACAATCATTGCCTTTCAGATGCTCATGTCAAGGGGAAGAAGACGTATAAATGGGTAACTATTACACAGGTGGGAATGATGGAGGTGTAGAAAGGCGATACGGCACAAAGTGTGGCACTGCAGAGGCAGTGATTCCTTCTTTGTCGGCAGGTAATCCCTGGGTCTGCCTGGAGGAGGCAGCAACTCAGCAGGGCTTTGAGGGATAGGCCTTTGGAAATGGGCTGAAATCTGTCATCTTTCTCTCCAGCATTGCCGTCAGATTTACAGCTATTATAAATTTGAAAACTGTGACTTTAAGAAGAAAACTTTCTTCCTCCATGTGAGAACAGTTCTGAAGAAAGTACCAGACAAAGCTGGTAGTTATTAAACATAGTCGTTGTTTGCAGACATGGTCACACACAAGACCAGATCGAGGGAGAAAATGGCAACAACAAAACAAAACAAAACAACAAAACAACAACAAATCTTCCAAGACCTAGGAGATCCAAGGGAAAGTTTTTCCATCTTGCAATGGCCTCCGCAAATGAGGGTGGCATCTCAGGAGATCGCGAAGCCAAGAGAAGAAGGCTCAAGAAACTTGGCGAGAACAGTGGCTCCAAGAGAGTGATCAGAAACAAACAAACAAAAAAGTATAAAGTGACTGGCGGGCTGGGAGATGTTTATCTCAGCGTGGAGCCATGCTTCCTAGTGAATGGCTACAAGAAGTCAGATGGGCGGCTTCCCCACCGCTAGAAACCCCGTCCACGTGAGGCTGCACATTCTGCCGTAGCTGACTGTCCCTGGGCTGTTATTTTTCTTGCTCCACTTTTTTTTTTAACTTAAATTAATGTAAGAAGGAAATTTTATATCATCTTCATGAGTGGAAAATTAGTGTCTTCCTATTACACATTAAAATAAATACCTAACTACTAAAATAATAAACTTACACCCGTATGTCAAAGTCATCTGGAATACCACTGCATTGTGTATGGTCACATTCTGAGAGTCACTGACTTTAGTAAAAGTGATTAAATCCCAGTTCAGTGACAAGTGGCAGGGGGAAGGGTGATGCACCCCATGGAAGATTTCACTTACAGAGAAGCAAAACTAAACTTTTCAGATGTTCAAGGTATAGAATAATCTGGAAGGTAGAATGTTAAGGATTAAGTGCCATTGAAATAACCACGTCAGAACCTTACCCTCATCTCCGGCACTAACCTCATTATTCACAGCTGTCCATTCACAGCTCTGCCTGCCCTACTCGTATAAAGGTCCTCTGTCACCATCTCCCTACCTCAACCAGCACAGAGCAGAACTGCAATAAGGTCCTTTGTAAGAGCAAAGACATGTGTAAGCCATTTATTTTTGGTGTAAAGACTGGCTCTTCGCCTTATGCAAATTGTTGACACATTTTTGTTGGCTGACAAAAAAAAAAAAAAACATATTTTTGAGCAAAATTTTGCTCTGAAAAAATAAACAAAATCTTGGCTTTCCTTGTTCACCCATGACTTCGAATTGCCACTTAGTGCCCATTTGGCGAAACTGTGGGAGCAATTCACTGGAAAGGAATTGACACTTCAATCCAGGCTGAGTAGCATAGTAATGCATGGACCTTCTTAGCCATCCAGGGGCCCGAGTCCCATCCTGGACGTTCTGATTCTGATTCAAGGATGAAATCACACATCTATGGCCCCGAGATGCATAGTTCTGGAGTAAGGCTTTTATATCAAAACAGAACGTGAAGACACATTCTTGGAAAAAATCAATGAGAAGTCTATTATCAGAGCTGGTTTAATTTTTTAATTTATTTTTATTTTTTACTTTTTTATTGACGTATAGTAGATTTACAATGTTGTGTTAATTTCTGCTGTACAGCATAGTGATTCATCTATAAATGTATATATTCCTTTTCATATTCTTTTCCATTTTCATTTCCTGCTATTACAAGGTATTGAATATAGTTCCCCGTGCTATATAGTAGGACCTTGTTGTTTGGTTTAATTTTCTTTAAACATTGATTTCTCTTTAATAGGGCACATTCAAAAGGGGGTTGCTTCAAATTATTTTATTATTCCCAGAGGTTAAAACTCTGAAGAGTTCCTTTTAATCATGAGAACAAGAGTACTCCCTAAAGAACTCTTGCTAAAATACTGTCTGCTGAGGGTGGAGAGGTGCTTGGGAGCAAGGATGAAAGAACAGAAAAGGCAAGTTTATCTGGAAACCACTCAGCCCCAGACAGTTAAGCTGAGGATGAGTTGGGAGATGGTTCTCCAATGTCAGCGCCACATTCGGGTGGGAGGGTCAGAACCTGAGGGTCTCAGCTTCCCTGTCCTGTATCAGGCGGGGGCGTGGGGAGGGTCCCTGACACTCCCCGGCGGGGAATGCATGGGTTTGTGGCTCTGTGGGGGCAAACTCAAAGCCTGTGTCTGTCCTATACTGGCTGTAAGAGGAAGAGAAAGCATTCTGAGCTAGCCCCTGCATCAGTTAGCCTTCCTTTGAAAAACTGATTTTTTTCAATGTCTTAATCATAATTTTAGGACATTTTGGGAGTTATCTGTTTGAATTTATTTTCCTCCCACTTAAAAAGAATATTCACAAATTGCCTCTGAAAAAAGTGGGTATTTACTGGGGGGAGGGTATATCTTGGTGGTAGAGTGCATGCTCAGCATGCAAAAGGTCCTGGGTTCAATCCCTAGTACCTCTCTTAAACAAACAAACAAACAAACAAACCTAGTTACCTCCCCTCCCCCGACAAAAAAAGTGAGTATTTACTTATTTCCCAAGAACCTAGGTCTAAACAACATTAAAAAGCAGGATAAAATGATTCAATTGTCACCTAATGGAGTTTTCACAACAACAGACACTCTTTCTCTCTTTTGTTCTCTTTGGTCCCACAGCTCATAAACAGCAGGTGGAGATGCGGTTTTATTGCTAGGAGGGGCCTTGGAGTTCATCTCATCCAAGAATCTTGTGAAACCCTCCCAAGGCTGACTTCATCATCTTAACTCCGGTTACTCATTCCCCACATTGTAATAGGCAGCCCCAAATAACCTCTGTCTTTGAAGCTGCCACCACCTCTGGCTTTAATGAGGACCTCTGTTTATTTCCCTCAATAAAGGGAAGAGGAGGAGGGGGTGGGTATTGCAGGGCGGTTTCATCTGATGTGAGTCTGGGAGGGTCCCAAACAATCATCTCCGCCCCGTTGGACCACACACCTGGTGAGTGCTGGAGGCAGACGGCGCCAGACAAAGGGGACTGCGGTCTTCTGCAAGATCAGATGGGATCCCATTTCTAAGAAAGGGAGGGGGGATGGCAGGAGGGATGAAGGAGCTAATTCAAGTTAGATGTTACGATGACCTAGCACAGTTTCTCCAAGTCCTCCTAGAGATATTTTGTACTTTTGTAACTTCCCCGCAATAGTTGTTATTCTCAATCCCTATCTATTTCTCAAGTTACTCTGCATAAAAATTCTTAAAAACAGTCAGGGGCTTGTGTGCTTGTATTTCAGCAGTAGGAAAGGGGCTCTGGCTGGTGTGCCTATTATTCTGCAGCGGGGCTGAGGGATGGAGAGAGAAAGCCAGGTGGGAGGGGAGATGAGGGCTGGCCGGTCACCGCAACCCAGGAGGAACAGAAGAACCAGGGGGTCCCCGGAAAGAAGAGAGTCCTGTGGCTGGTGGAGGATGCCTGTACTCTGGCCCAATACAGGTAGTGCGTGGATTGGAAGAAATGCTGTCTCAGTGCAGAGAGACTCAACACAACAGCAGGCTCGGGGTTCAGCCTAAACTGGGGCCAAAAGTCGCCCCCCCTCCAACAGAGTGGCCCTGGACCCGTCTCAAAAAGACTCCCAACTCCTCTCCTGGCGTTTTATCAGAGGATATAAATCATCTGATGACGTGTTTGCAACGTGGAAGCCAGGGCTCAACAATTTCCATTTGTAAATCATTACTCTCTCCAGGCCGTTAGAGCCACCTCCGGCCCATCCCTGGTCCTCCTTGCTGTGCTGAACTGGTCACCGCTCGGGGTAGGGATGGAGAAGTTTAGTACCCGCCTGTCTCACTTCCCCAGCTCCCACCACCAATTGACTTGGAAGGGCCATCCGAGTGTCTGGTTTGGAAGACAGACTAAGATTCCAGCCCATGCCACCTGTACTGGCTTGGCTGGAACTGTCCCTGCCGCCTCCTGGCTCAGGAGCCTCCAGGAGGCAGAGCAGGCTGAGCCACAGACGTATATGAGAGACGACAGACCTCAGACCCACTGAACCCTCAACACCCAGAAAGGCCTGGAACCAACAGTTGTCAGGGACAGAGCTTGGCTGGGAAATTGCGGCCAGTGATGATATAGCTAATCATGTGAACGGAATGGCACCCATCAATGAGTTGTTCAAAAATACAGATTTACCGAGTGTCAGACTCAGAGCAGGGTCTGTAATTCTTCTCTGGATCCCACAGGCCCTGGCATATAGCAGATACTCAGTTCACATGGCTGATTGTAGATAAAGGAGACTAATAAACTGAACCCAGATTTGTTGGGCCCTCCAAGCCATTGCTTCGGCTTTTGTAATAACCATGAATTCTGGTTTCTGTATTTGATGCTTTGACATCTTGGGGTCTTGCGGGCTTTGGAGAGACTGCCCCCACCCCAGGGCTGGCCAGTCCTAAAGACAATAAAGGACTGCTTGTAAGCAAGACTTTGAATGCAAATCAACCAGGCCAGAGCCCACAACCACTTCTTTCATCAGGCTTTCACATTCTGGCCTCCTGCCATCTGCCCTCATCACCCCAGGGCCAGGTACCAGACAACTAGGGACACCGCTGAGCCCCAGGGCCTGCTGGAATGATTCAGGCTATGAAACCCCAATTCTGCTTCCCCTGCCTCACCCATTCCCTCCCCAGGAAACCACAATAAAGACCCTTGCCCACGTTTTCCCCTTACTCCTGTGCTCCTGACCAACACTGGTGCCTTCCCGTGTGTCCCACCCTGTGCTGTGGCACGATGCCTCCCTCCTCTTAGGACCTGGGAGTAACAAACTCTCTTTTCAATGGCAGTCATCTCCTGCTCAATGTAAGTAATAGTAAGAAAACCTACATTTTGAAATTGCTTGGGCAGTCCAACAATGGAATGCAACAGAGGAGCAGCTGCCACTCCCCAAGCACCTACTCTGGTTGAGCACTTAGATATACTTGTTCTAAGCATGAAAATAACCATGAAGATAAGTTTTATGACTCCCATTTTGTAGCCAGTAAAACTGAGCCCCAGAGAGGTAAAGTGGTTGCCCAAAGCAAGTGGCAGATCTGGGATTTTTTTAGCCTCACAGAAAGGAGATGTGAGGTCTGGAGATGGGGTACAGGGGGGGAATGTCAGAGGAAGAAGGGCAGTTCTTGCAATCATTCAGCAACCATCTCTTGAGCAACATGCAGTAGCTAAGGCTGCTGGCTTTCAGACTCCACCTCCACTGCCCTTTCAGTCCAGCCGTGAAACAGGCAGCTCCCTTTCTTTCAGGCCCAGGGAGGCCAGCATCCTGGAGGGGAAGGCTGCATTAGGCCCACCCCACCCCAGGGAGAACCCCAGGGCTGTTTGCTCTATCTCTGCTTTACCCCAAGACAGGATCTGCAGCCAGGGAGCACGGGATAGGAACCATCCTCCTCTTCACCACACAGCTCACCTTTGTGTCCAGGTGTGGTTCTGTTTCAGGGTTTCCTTTGGTGATGGAGTTTGCCCCTCCAAGAAAGGTTCCTTGTCTCCTAAAATCTAGGACCTAAACTAGTTACAAATAACTTTGAGGCTTTGAAAACTTTGAAATCTAGAAACAGAGTGGCGAGAACAACCATTTTTATATTCCTGATCACAAAACAGAACTCCTTTACCAGCAGGGCCATTTGCAGAGGGCAGGGAAAGGACACAGACAACGAGCCGGGGGTCCCGGGCAGCTGCCTTGGAGGCGCCTGAAGCAGGCAGGCTGTTTTCACTTCCACTTTTCCCACCTCTGGTCCATCAGCAGCCTTCAGTGCCCCCCACGTAAACCTACATGTGAAAGGCAGCTCCCCCTGGACACCCTGGAAATGCTCAGAATACTTCAGATGTCACATTCACATTTTAATAGATGCCCTTAGGTCAGGGTTGGGAGATCACCGAAGCTCTAGAGAGAAGAAACGAACCCCTAACTTTGGCAGAGCATACTGAGGTCCAAAGGGGTCTGGAGAACCCAGAGGCCAAGATAGAACTCATCGGACAAAGGGACAAGATCGAGCTCACTTTTACTGGTGGACAAACTATGAGATCGTTTTCACAGACACACTTTGAAGAGTGAAGAGTGAAGAGTGCTCTGTGAACCCACATGCCGGGAGCACAGTGCAGCCAAACGGCTCCTGCACCCTTCAGACGGGGAGCTTGTCCCCAGCCTCCCCCGCCCCATCACCCACTGTAATCTGCCCCTCCAGACCTGACTGCTGCCATCTGCCCCCTTCGGGTCTCTGGCACATCCTATCTTCCGAGTCCCTCCTCCATCATTTAGATTCCTCGTGCTTCCCCAGGTGACCCTGGTGATGGAAGCTAACCCATCCCGAGTGCCAGCCCCTCCCTGCAGCCTCCTCTCTTAACAGGGCTTCCTAAAGACAAGGCCTCTTCTGCCCGCTCTGAACATCTTGGGTTATCTTGACTTGAACTCAATCTCAAGCCACATAGCAGGCACGAGGGAGCAGGTGGGCTTCGGAACACTGTGCAGAAGGCTGGACCATCACTGTCCCCCATCCACTCTGTGGCTGGGCCTTATGGTAACCAGCCGTCTGCATCTGCAGGGCAGGGGCCGGGCAGGCCCTACCTTGCTGGGCCCCCTCTTCAAGGCTCTGTTTCTATCTTCCCAATCCTACTGCTGAACTCTGCATGTGGAGGTTGATTCCAGGCCAGAAGCCGCAGGAGGCGGATGGGAGGGGGCACTGGAGAGGGCGGGAATTTCTCTGACCTGATGTCCTGTAGAGGTTAGTGTCCCAGGCTTCCCTCAGAAGCCACTTAAGGCCCTGTCGTTGTGTCCTGTCCAAACCTATTTCCATTTATATCTATTTCCTGCCAGCGCCACCTCTTAGAGTAATTCATTCCATCTGTCTCCTGCTTCAGAGCCACTTTTTCCCACAGCCTCACCCCAGCCTCGTCATTGCCCAGGGTGTCTCCACCTCTGAAACCACAAACTCCAAGACTCCGCTCTCCTAGCCCCTCCCGCCGCCGCCAGCCTGGTTCTTGAAGGCACAGGGTCTCCAGGGACTGGAACCGCAGTGAACAGGGGGAGGTTCAAGGCCCTGCCTCTGACCAGCTGGGTGACCTTGGGTAACTGGCTTCACCTGAAACTTCACCTTCCCATTGACAAACTGGGAATAATAATACATTCTGAGGTTTACCGGGGATGATGTGTTGAAGCGCTGAGCACAGCCTGCCCGTGCCGTGCGCTCCATCAAGGGGCGCTGTTGTCTCAGGACCACTTGTCACCACTGCTACTAGACACGCACCACCCACCCACCTCCTCCCCTGGCCTCCCCGATCTCCCTGCCTCCACAAGAGCCAAATCGGTGTCCAGAGCTCCTGGCGCCCCAGGACGAGGCCCCCCTCCCCTGGCCCCCACACCACTGTCAGAGCTGGGGAGTGGGCGCTTGGACTCTGCGTGCTCCTGGCAAGACCCCATCATGAATGCTCTCTTGCCAGGAGTTCTGCCTGAGTCCAGCACCACCAACCTCACTGAGTCCTCAGCCTGGCTTTTATCAGCCCCACAGAAGCCCCAGGGCTCCCCATCACCCACTGTAACCCCCCAGACAACCTTGTTAATCCTCTTTGGACCTGGTTTCCCTCCCCAGCTACTGAAACCTTCTCACTGTGGCCTCGGACCTCCCAGCCAGTCATCCAAAAAGATGATTTCCTCAACCTCTGCTCCAATGTTTCTTTTACTTTCTTGTTCTAGCAGAAGCCTGCTTCCCTTGTCTTCTCGAGTGTGAATTTCTCTCTCCTAGGCTCAGGCAGCCAGCCTAGGGGTGCGATGGATGGTTTTCTTTGCTCCTCATTGCTACTTCCAGAACCTTCTCTCCCCAGCTCTCACACGTCTCCTTGTTGCTAAGGGACGCCTGCTCCCCTCCCGTCTCCGGGCTCACTGTCCAGCTCTCTCTCCAGCTCCAGTTCTCACTCTGCCTGCCCCTCCCTCCTCCCCGGAGGTCACGTCCACCCTGACGCACTTGAAATGCGGCCAAAAATGAGATAGGCTCAAAATGCAAAATACACACAAGTGAAAATGTGTCAGTATCTCCATCAATTTCATCAATTACATATCAAATGGATAACATTTGGGATATACTGGATTAAATAAAATGTAGTCCTGTATTTAAATTCATTTCATCTGTGTCTCTTTACCTTTTTGTGCGGCTACTAGAAAATGTAACATTGCACACGTGGCTGGCTCACATTACAGTTCGATTGGCTTTACCAATAATTGAAACCCTTTCTCAGTCCCAATTTCACACGTCCAAGGTGATCTTTTCCATCCTCCCGGTGCCCTCCCTCCAGAATGCTGACTCAGCACTCCTTGACCTCACCAGGACCTACGAAGTATGGACCCCAGTGCCTTTCCACCACTTCTCCCATCTCCAGTCCATCCTTCCCTTCTCATCAGACTCCCATTCCCTGGCCCCTCTCCCCAAATGCTGAAACCTCACTGATTTATGTCATACACTATCTCCCCACGCCCTCCCCTCCATGCCCTCCCCTCCTTCGTCCCTCAAATGAGCTGATACTTGTAAAATGCTCAAAACAGTGCCTGGCCCAGCAGAGCTCGACCAGTGAGCGCTCATTTCCCCCCACACCTGAGCTCCATGCTGCTTCCTGTGGCCTCGGAAACCTTGCCCGGACCCTCTAACAGGCACACTGCTGCCTCTCCAGCACCTGTCGCTACAGGGCAGACTGCGAGATTCTGCCTCTAACTGCACTTCCATTAGAAAATTAACCACATTATAATGCAGGGTCTGTTTACCTGTCTGTGTCTTCAGGGGACTTTATGCCCCTTGAGGACAGGAACCAAGTCCTTTTATCTCTGTTAGCACCAGCAGCAACCGTAAAGCGGTGCCACTTTTGGATGAATGACGTCACAGTTCCTCGTGTCTTAAACTCATCTCTCCCAGCCCTCCTTCATCCTGGCACATCCCGACTTAGTGAACAGGCATGTGTTCAGTCATTCAGTGAGCAGAGGCGCCTCCCGCGGGCAAGACACAGGCTGAGCACTGGGGACATTTGGATGAATCCAAGGCACATGGTGTTTGGTCTCAAGGAGAGCACACAACTCAGGGTACGTGTGAAGGGACAGGCTGACAGGGGCTGGGGGGGCCGGGCCATTAGCCCAGGAAAGATGCGGAAGGAAGCCAGGGCTTCTAGACTCATGTGGGGCCTCAGTCATGCTGCTTGTTATCTGATACCAGGAATCACCACAGACAAACCTGGAATGAGGTGGGAACCAGCTCACTGTCCCAGAGACCAAAAACAGCCTATGGAGGAACGGGAATGCCGTGGGTGGGCCGCGGGGTGGACCCGGGCAGACCGAAGGGCCACAGTGACCCTCACCCTAAGATCTAACATTTTTGAGCACTCAGTGTATACCCGGCACTGCGGGCCTTAATGTGGGATAACTCATGTAGCCCTGGCAACAGCCCTGAGTCAGGGGCCACTATTATCCCATTTTCCAGAGAAGGGAGGGCTGACTCTGTGGGGCTTATACAGCCTGAAAGCTGCAGGGTCAGACTCAGAGCCTGGCCCTGAGTGTGCTCCCCGACACCTGGCAGTGCCACCCTCGCCATGGAGAAGGCGAGACAGTCCCAGTGTTAAGTGTGGCCCCAGGTGCCTGGGGCGAGTGAGGCTGTGTGTAGTCTGCACTAAATGCCAGCCTCCACCCAGGGGCAGTGTAACTCACCCCTCAGCTCCCTCCTCTGACAGCAAACCTCAAGGACCTACTGCCTCTGATGGGGGTGGGGGAAGGGCAGGCACACCTGCACAGAGCCAGGTACCCTCAGGACCCAGAATATTTCTTACAGATTCTGCCATTCGGGGAATAGGACTAAAAGAACTTGCTCGATTTCTTCAAGTACCCAGGTTTCACGGGGAAGCCCACCAGCCAAAACTCTGCATTCTTTCACAGAAGGTGAGAACCAGCCTTAAAACACTGTCCAGGTGAGGGTCTCTGAGACGTGGAGTGGGTGCTCCCGGGGGGACCCTACTCACTAGCTGCTCGGTGCCCCCTAGCCTCCCCCTGTCCTTGTGGTGCACTACGAGCATATGGAGGGTAGACTGAGTCCAAGGGACTTTTCTAGGGTTACATCACCCTGTTCTCCCACAGGTCCCGCGAAGTGAGTGACGTTATTCCCATTTTGCAGATGAGGATGCTGGGGATTCGAGGGTCAGGGCCCCAGAGAAAGAGATCGCCCCAGTCACATTAGAAACTTCACAGGGTCTAATAAAGGGAATATGTGCCAAAGTGTGGCCATGGTGTAAGATACCACAGGCGCCGGAGAAGCTGTAACCTCCCCAGGCCCCCAGAGCGCGGGGGGCAGCAATTACCAAGTCTAAAAGGAGAAAACTCTTGATTGGAGGGCGGCTTACAAGGGGCTGTGACCTCGGGTGGAAGGACACAGCAGGGCAGGAGCTGGGGAATAAATACCCCGACTCCCCATCTTCACCGGCTCCCCGCAGGCAGAGAGCCTGAGTGACGGCGTGGGACTGGAGAGGCGACAGAAGACACCTCACACCAAGCCCAGATCTGCCGAAGTTCAACGTCCAGGCTCTCAGCACCTCCCAGGGCTGTTTCCTCTCTCATGCAGGGAAGGTCCCTGGGGCCAGAGAGACCCAGGACCCTACCTGGCTCTCTGCCCACAGTGAGCAGAGCTGTTACCTAGCAGGGCCGAGAGCCCCCGCGCCCCCAGCACCACAGGAGTTAACATCTCTGCTCCCCTGCTCTGGTGCCTGATTCTCCAACCTGTAGAGGGCGGGGACCCTCTGTGAGGCCCAGCCAGACCCTCCCAGGAAATCCACTCCTACCCTTGGGCCGCTGCCCGGCAGCCCTCCACTCCGCCAGAGGAACCGGAGAGATTTGATTGATGAGAAAGTGGATGTGGGGGTTCCCCAAGGAGAATAATTTCATTTTATGGGGCAGGAACGCAGGAATGGGGAGCTCAGGCCCTCAACTCAGCAAGCAGCCTGACTGCAGGCGTCAGGGCATGGCCAGGAGCATGTGCAACTCATTACCTCCGTGGGCCTCCCATCTGGGCCGCAGGATGACGCGAGGAGCGTGGTGGAGGCCCGAGGCCACGGGGTGAGCATGGCTGCAGTATTTTTCTGACACTAACACCTCTCTCTGGCCCGCTGAAGGGGCCGTGGAGGAGCCAGGCCCAGCCAAACACCTGTCCCCGCCCAGCACTCCACCTCCTGGCGCCAGACTGGAGAGGCTCCAGCTGTCCCGGTGGCGGGAAGAGAAAGGCAGGCCCAGGGAGGTGGGGGAGGGGAAGGAGGCCCAGGGGTGGGGGAGGGGTTGCAGGCCCAGCTGGCCCCTGTTCGGGTTTCTGCTCAAAGGGAGGTGTCAGTGGGCATCGCATTCAGAGGGCGCTTGGCTAGAGGACCTTGGAGGTCACATTCTGCAATGAGCCCACCCATGAATTCCAGTGACATGGGTGGAACACGTGCTATCCCACTGGAGACCCGGCGGTGACGATGACCTGGCGCCTTCCCACCCACAGTGGGGCTGCAGTGAAGATGCTGACAGCTCAGACCCAGGAAGGAGGCAGGGTGCTGAGGTGACCCAGCCGGAGGTCCTGAGGATGAAGAGATCCCGAAGGCGTCACCATAGAGGAGGGGAGCCAGGGAGAGAGACTGGAAGGATGTGGAGGCACCACGTGGGAGAGGGCAGGTGTCCTGTTGTGGAGGGGACCAGGGAACCGAAGCTCAGAATAGCCCCCAGCTCCCTTCTCAGCCGGTGCGTGAATGGAAGGGAAGGGATGGATGGCAGGGCTGGAGGACAGAAGACAGGAGGCAGGGAGAGGAGAGGCGGAAGTCATTGCCTGTGCATGACTATAAGTAACGTGTTTACACCTCAGGGTCTTAAAAGTCCCACCTGCATTAACACCTGAGTCATAGCTGAATATCTGGCCTGCAGTTCTGCCACTTTGCTTCCCCTGATCCCAGTATCTCCAGGACCAAGAGGGGGCACCACCTCTCCTCCCATCTCCCTGCTTTCAAGGGGAAAATCCTAGGAGGGACTTGGAGCCCCAGATGACACTGACTTAATTTCCCCAAGGCCCCAGGGCTGGCAGGGTCTCCCTCCCTTTCCCCACTTCTCCCTGCCCTTTTTCCCCACCAACCTCCAGAAATGAGGACCAAAGCAGCAAAGTGCTGGGGAAACGGATCCGTCTGGCTTGAATTTCCCCAAGTAGGAGCTCACCATTTCCCCCTTAGAAATGAAAGGGGAGGGGAAAAAATCAAACCAGAAAGCTATGAGCTTTTAGGTGGTGGTTTCATCTCAACACTTCGGTCTTTCTGGGGTCCTCACTCCCTTACCCTGTGTCTGGCATCCAGGAAGTGAAGTGGGGAGGAGGACCAGACAATTTGGAAATCAGATTTAGAAAATCTTTGTTTTGCCACCTTGAGATTTCAAGGACCCCTGTGTTTGTTCATTCAACAGATCCTTATGCGACAGGCTGGGAAGCACCAATTCACAGAACAGAGAGGCTTGCCCTTGTCCAGCCTGTGTTCTTCTCGTGAGGAACAGACAGAAAATGACAAACATAATAAATAAGAAAGCGACATAGTGTGTGGAGGGGGTGAGGACTATGGGAAAAAGGGAAGAGAGAAGCAGGGAAGGGGGCCTGGGTGTGCAGAGGGTACAGGAAGCCCTGACAGGGAGGTGAGATTTGAGCAAAGGCTGGAAGGAGATAAGAGGGGAGCCAGGAGGGTCTAGACACAGCGTCTGTCAAGAAAGCATCCTTCTGGGGAGCAGAGGCCCCAGAGAGTGGGAGAGCATGCCAGCAGGCCCGCTGTGAAGGTCAGAGCCTCCTCGGTCATGGTCAGTGCCTAGGATTTTACTCCCACCTGGGCTTTGCAAGACTGGTCCCACCCAGGTGGGACCACACCTCAAATACAACAACCAAGTCTGCTTCTGTGCAGAGAATTTTAGGACCGGACTGGACCTCAGAGACATCCCCTCTGCCCCAAAATAGCACTGAGATGGAGACACTGAGGCCCAGAGAGGGGAGGGGCTGTGCCCCGGTCAGGTCACACACAGCCCACATCTTCCAAACTCTGCTGTCCATATTTTATGGGGTGCCAGCTTCAGGGGGCCCCTGAGGACACTTGCTGGACTCCTAAAATTGCCCTTTGACCAGATCTCCCCAGGACTGGGGGCCCTGAAAGCCCAGTAGCTGGGGTTAATGTTATTTTTCAGTCCTTCTGGTCCAAAGGGTCTTTTTTTAAATCTTGGATTCAGAAAAGGGGATGAGGTCAAGGGAATGGGGAATGATGACCCAATGACACCCCCCAGGCCTCTCCCCACCCCCCGGGGCTCCCCTGCCCTTCCCCCATTGGCACTGCAGGCTGGCCCTGGTGGTCCTCCAGTTACCCCTCTGTGCTGTACCCCAATTCTTTCTTGCCAAACTAGGCCTCTTTACTGATGGGCCAGTGGGGAAAGAGAGTAGATCAAGGATGTGAAAGCCAGCGTGACCTTTGCTGATGTGCTGATGGGCCGTGCTGAGCCCCGGCTAACGACCCGGATTCCCGGGGGTCTTCCTCTCTTCCCAGCTGTCATTTTTTTTTGGTTTGTTTTTTTTTTCCTTTTGGGGGAGGGTAGGTAATTAGGTTTTGTTTTATTTTATTTTATTAATTTTTTTTTAATGGAGGTACTGGGGATTGAACCTAGGACCTCATGTGCGTGCTAAGCATATGCTCTGTCACTAAGCTATGTCCTCCCCACTCCTAGGTGTCACTAACTTGACAGAAATACTTGTCTGGCTCAGTGCAGCTCAGCCAGTAAAACCTCTCCCCACCCACCTCTTCTCTTATAAAACTGTATTCCGTCTTTAAGGCCTTTTACCAGAAAGGCTTCACCCTGCTTGACTTCAATAATCATACATGTTTTTACTTACTTTACATGATGAGTAACTGTCCCCGTGCCAGTTCCTTCCACTGGGATCAGAAGCCCTTGTAGGGCTTCCTCAAAATGTGTTTGACAATCCAGAGGAAGAGCTCTGATGGTGGGTAGTTATCAAACCTCCTGTCTCCTCTCCCTGCTGGGACTGTCCCCACCTCTGCCTTTCTGAGCCACCCAGCCTCCCTTCCTATACTAAGCACCTTGTGGAAGGAAAGACAAGGTTGGAGGAGGGAGAGGCATTTCTAATTTTGAGCAATTTACAAGACAAAGGCAGCTGGCAGCATGGAGCACAATGAAACATGGTGCTCGAGAAAACAGGTGAATAAAGGCATCTAGGATAGTTAATTTTATGCATCAGCTTGATTGGCCATGGGGTACCCAGGTAAAACCTCATTTCTGGGTGTGTCTGTGAGAATGTTTCTGGATGCGATTAGCATTTGAATTGGTGAACTCAGTAGACCAGACTGCCCTCCTCCATGTGGGTGGGCCATGTCTAATCAGTTGAAGGTAGAAAAGGTGGAGGAATTCACTTTTTGCTTCCTGCCTGCCTTCTGGAGCTGGGACATCTCATCTCATTTTCTCCAGCTCTCAGACTGTGGTTTACACCATTGGCTCCTCTGGTTCTCTGGGCTTCACCTACTAAGTGTTGAGCTCTGTGCTAGATGCACAGGAGTCGTCTGTGGCAAGGTGCCCTGAGGTCCTCTGGAAGAAGTTGCACCAGTTGACTCTCCAGCATGTTAGCAAATGACCAGCCCCCACAGACGCAGTGCCATCTGGGTCACTGGGGTGCTCCATGAGCCAGGCGGGCCTCAGACCTGGGGGAGGATGTGTACACTGGAGAGATGCGTTCCCTCCTTGCAAACGCTTCGGGAAGTGGATTGGATGGTCCTCACCTGGGAGGGTCTGGGCTCCTCGGTTCAGATGCTTTTTGCCTGACCCCAGCCTCACTCAGAGGAGAGGATGGCAGAGAGGGAAGTGGGCTGCCCTAGGAGGCAGGAGACTCAGTGCTGGGGCCTGTCTGTGACTGATGAGCTGCATCATGCTCAATGCTTTTCTCAGCCTCCGCTAGCTCACCTGTAAAACAGGTCGCACCTGGCTGGTCTCACAGGTGCATTAGATGCATCCACGAGTAAACACACCTTCCTGAGAGTGAAGTTCAACCTACGCAGTGTTAGGAGTGGGATCAGCAGCACCCTGGGGCCAGGCAAAGGTTGGGTGGAGGGATCAGGGCCGAGCATGTGCCCAAGACCCCGCCCGAGGTACTCACCCTCCTCACACAGGTTCAGCTTGGACAGGCTCCTGCCATCGAAGGGTTCCTCGAAGATGGAGCCAGAGTCACGGTCACTCACGGTGTGCAGGTACATGGCTTTGTTCTCCATGGCGTCCTGAGGCAGTGAGCGGGGAGCAGAGGGAGGGTTCAGGGGAGAGAGAGACAGTAAGCTGAAAGTGGAGACAGAAATGAAAGCGCAGAGCAAGGCGCCCACCCGGTGACCCAGACCCTAAATGCTGGGACCCTCCCTCATCAACAGGCATCATCCACCAGGTCCTCAGGACCCTGATGCCCCTTCCCCAGCTTCCTTGGCTTGGGGAGGCCAAGGCTCTTTGGACCTTTCTGATCGTGCAATCCATCCCCTTCCTTCCACAGCTCTGGGTGGTGCTGGAGCCCTGCGCTGGGGCGGGGGGCCAGGCGGGCACCAAGAGCCGTGCCAGGAAGAACTGATCCTCCTGATCTAAGTGGAGTAGCTGCAAGCTTCCGGAGCCTCGGACACATCAGAGAGACGGGCTTCTGCCCTGTGTTGGAAATGCGGGGAAACGAGACACAAAATGGGGTACAGAGACCATCAGCCAACATAGCGGAGACCAGGGCTGCTCCGAAACCCAGCCTGGCGAGGGGAGCTGGGTTCAGGGGACCATAGCAGGGATTCACCCCCATGGGAGCCTGAGGAGCAGGCAGTCTTGGTGGGGTCCCCCAGACCCTGAGGCCTGGGCAGCCTTAGACCGGGGCAGAGCTCCGGGGTCTGGATGGCCTCCTGAGGCTGGATTGCTGAGGCTCTGGGTGGACCCCGTGGAGGTCCAGGAACGCACCCATCACAAGGGGTAACACTATGCTGTGTGAAGTAAACCATCCCCGCTTCCACTATGTGCACAACGATCCCATTTTGTGCTATCGACACACGTCCCGAGGACGTGACTGGAGAGATGACAGGCGGAGCTGTTCTGGGTTTCTCTGCAGGAGAGAAGTATTATGAGCCTCTGGTGGGGATTGCAGGGATTTCGTGCTTATTTTTGTTTGCTGGATTTTCTGGGTTTTCTCCGATACGTTCGCATTCTTTATGTAATAAGAAGAATTCACTTGCCCGGCCAGATCGCAAAGTATTTATTTACACAAAGTACTTGATACGCTTTTCCCACGTATCCGCTCGGTGATTTTACAAATGGTCCTCTGCTTTCAGCTCAGTTCCAGCCATCGGTTTGTGTTGCCCTTCGGTACTGATGCCCTTTGACTCTCTGGATATTGAACCCCCAAATCCGCTTTTAAAAAGTGAATTATTTGGAAGTTAAAAGCTCCCAGGAGGATGTATGGGTCCCAGGCCCAGCATGGAGTCATCTCAACCCTGAGGCCCAGAGCACTGGGCCAGGTGTCTACCGCCAGGAAGAGAGGGCAGGGCCTGGCAGGTGGCAATGCTGACCCAAGGGAGCCGCCCAGCAGTGCTTCTTCAGAGGGAGGTGGGAGAGGAGGCATCCGCCCCGCTCCAATAAACAGGGACAGTGAAGGAGGAGGGTGGCCGGATCCCTCTGCCGGGCACAGCAAACACAAATCCCCTATTTCCACAATTTAACTTTTGTCTCCAGAGACCTCTGGGCTCAGGGCTGAGAGGAGGCCTGAATGACCCAGGAGGGATGGATGGAGCTTCTGCTCCTGACTCGTCTAGTAATGGGATGCCACACGCCCTGCACACGTGTTCACGCACGTGCACACACACAGGCACGCACAGTGATGGTGTTCCCAGACCCTGTAGGCCTTTCCTCCAGCCTGTGGGAGGTGGGCAGAGGGGAGCTCACAGCTCTGCCAGCATCTCTCCTCCCTGCCCCAGGGGTTCCCAGGAACCCCGAGACGGCTCCCAGCCCAGCTCCTCCAGGCTGCAGTCATGTCCAGTTTGCAAGTCTCACTATACTGACCCTCCATCCAAGTCCTCCACCCAGGGAGGACCTCTAGGTGGGGCCCTGGGCAGCTCCACTGCTGCTAAGCTTCAGGGGACCCTCCCTCGTTTCACAAGCACTCAGTGCGGCACCCCTCCCTCTGGCCTCAGTCCTGGGGAGCTGTGAAGCAGGAGGCCAGTGTCTCTTCTGAGAGATCTCTCTGCCAAAGACAACAGCAGCTGCCGCCCAGGGCCCATGGGGACGCTGCGTGCCGGGGGTGGAGGTGCGGAGCCGGGCTTGGACCAGTTTCCCCATCTGCCTTTGTACCTTTCCTCTCTGCCCATCAGCCCTTGGACCAGAGCTGGAATGCGAGCTGTTATCTGGAATGTGTCTGTAGGGGCAGCCCCTCCCTGGCCCCCTCCCCACCCCTCAGCTGGTGGAGCAGGAGCCCTGGGAGCCTGCTGGGGAGAGGGGCTGGGCTAAGCAGGAGGCCAGATGTGAGTGCGATGAGATTGGAAATGCTTAGCCAACTCTGCTAATGTTTGTTACTTGGGAATGAAACCTAAGAATGTTCTGTCTGCCCCAGGTTTTATTTTGGGCTGTTTTTCTTTCTTGGGGAATGGGGGGCAGGAATTTGGACCCTCTGATCATTGGTCTTACAGCCTTTGGGAAAAGTTTGCACGACTAACTGCTGAGTGTGATGATGGAGCAACGCCCACCCCCCAACTCCCCACCCCTCCACACAAATGCCTGGACCTTCCTTGCCTCCCACGAGCACTGTGAGGGGGCAGGTGGCATCTGTCATTCCCATTCTACCGATAAGCCAACCGAGGCCCAGAGAAGCAGGAATTGATGGATATCAGAGGGGTGATCCCACCCTGGGGCACTGGCTCAGCCTGAGTTTGCTTCGTCCAGGAAGCATGTATCAGTCCCTTTTGGTGGCCACCTTTAGGGACCAAGACGAGGCAGTGAAGAAGGCCAGGTGGGACCCCTGGAGCCAAGAGAGCTGGAAGGGAGGAGACCAGGGCCACAGAAACATAGGCAGGGTGTGGACACCCAAGGGACCTGTGGGGAGTGGAGGCTCAGAGGACATGGGTCCTATCCTGGCACCACCACTTACCCCTGGGGAACTTTGCCCAATCAGCCTCAGGCCATCACCTCTGTGCTGGGGAGGACATATCTGCCAGCCATTCGGCCCTGGCGAGCCTCGTGTGGAACGGAGCACGTGGGAGGGCTGTGCGAGCTGGTGGTGGAGTCCGGTGAGAACCAGCAACCCCCAGCATCTTCTGATCCAGCCAAGCAGCCAGGTACGGGGCACTCCAGGTTCCTGAGTCCTCCCTCGCACTTTGCCAGCCCCAGCAACTGTGCTGCTTGGGTCGCTTTGCAAAGGCAACCGTGACTGCAGAGCCTGGCTGGGAGCTGGACCCTGACTCTCCAAGTCCCCCTCTGGGCAGCAGCATGACTCAGTTGGGTCTCCTGCTGAGGGGTGGCCTGAGCCTTGCTGCTGTAGACACGGTGTCTCTGGGGTTCCATCTTCTAACGCTACAGGGCTTGTAACTCATCAAAACCAAATTAAAAAATCACCATGAAAGTGGCCCTCTCTGGAGAGAGAATTGCTAAGTAGGTTTTAAGCCCTTTCCTCCTCTGACTGTACTTGGTTACTCTAAATCATAACCCAGAGCCGGAGAGGCGCAGATGTTTTATAAATAAGCTCTTCCTTCATACATTCCGCCGCTGGGCACACGTGCGCACGCATGCACACGCACTCTCTGCACACGTAGAGGGACTGCGACCTGTGCCATCTGCTCCCTGAATAGGCTCTTGAGCTGTGACACGAGCCAGGCAGAATTGCCACCAGGGCAATAGCTTCCTCCAGCACCCAGAGGCAGGCTCACATGGCCAGCCCAGGCAGCTGGGTGAGGGCCCAGCAGACCCGCGAAGGCTGACAGCTAGGACCTCCCCACCCAGCGCCTAGTACCCCGCTCCATGTCCTGAGGATACCCAAAGCCGGTGCCCGTGTCTCCGGGCCACCTTCAGGAAGCCATGCCCAGGTGCTAGGACAGAGTTAGCGCTGAGACTCACCTGAGTGCCTCCAATTAGGCTGCAGAGAGGCTCAGTTCCTGGCGTTCGCCATGGTGGCTGGAGGGCTAGCTGCTGCCACTGACCCGAGACCCAGGCAGCCCCTCAGAGCTTGTCCCCACTGCCAGCCAAGTCCGGATGGAGTCATACAGAAAGAGGCGGTATGGTGCCCGGTGTCTCGGGGGTGACTTCTCCAGGAGGATCAGATCAGGAGGCAAGATGCAAGCTTGTGCCCCAATGGGAGTTCCTGTCTTGGTACCTCACCTCGGTCAGCCTTGGGCAGCGCTCGGAAGATGTTCTGTGGAGGTCCCAGCAGCTCCGCTAGTCTGAGCAGTGATCGGCCGCTGCTCCGCCGGGCGGGCTTTATAAAGTTGTCGGAGCAACAGCGGAGGCTCCCCTGGGGCCTGGAACGCGTCCCCCCTCTAGTGGACAATATCAGCATTACAGCCCCGCGCAGGAACGCCCGCTGGGTCCAGAGCAGGGAAGTCAGCCTTGGACTTGGGATTCCAGCCGCCTGTTCTAAAGGCCTTCCCTGCTCAAGGTACTTTTTGGAAGCTTCTAGGGGAATGGCAGCTAGTCCTGGCTTATGAGCCATGCCAGAAACCGAGCCTTGTAAGTGTATTTATAGAACAGAATTGGCATTACTCAGTTCATTCACTCAACTTGGCTTCGAATTACTTTCTGTGTTTTCCTGAAGTCGCATCCACCCGCAAAGGACACAGATTGCCCACACTGGGCAACTCGGAAAAGGGCTCTGTGAGTGCTGAAGGAACATCCCAAGGTCACGTTCAATGCAACTTAGCAAGGAAGCCAGCATTTGTGGAGTACTGACCTCCCACAAGAGCCGGGATTCAGGGGTGAGTGAGAAGAGCCTGCTGTCCTCAGTGGGTCGTGATCCAGGCCGAAGGTGGGCTTGGGCACAAATAACTGTAAATCTAATGTAAGTGTAAGCATGACCGATGCTGTGTGAAAAAGGAGATCTCATCAAACTGCTAAGGGGGTCATGACCTTCAGATTGGGGTGGTGATGGGAGAACTCATCAGGGAAACTCCAAACACAGTCTGAGCCACTGCGCACAGTTTACGCGTCCACCCCCCACCCCGATCCCCCCACTGCTGGGACAGAGCTCTGAAGGTGGCATTCATGAGCACACTCCTGTTTATGGGTTACAGGTTCCGCCTCAACACTTGAGGGTCAGGCCTCATACATGACACTAGTTTGCCAAGGCTCAGCTCTCTGACCACTGTGCAGCCACCAAGCCACAGCTGAGTCAGAATTGCCTTAGTCATTCTCAGTGCCTCACCTCCTGACCGTCCCTGGGAGGCAGCTACCAGATGAGGCTCCAAGGCTCCATTTTACAGCAGGGAAAAACAGTATTTACATAATAATGATGGTGACAATCATAATAATTGGAGGAGGAGGGGAGGGGAAGGAAAACGAGGGGGAAGATGTGAGAAAAAAACGCTTTATAGTATGTACCCTGTGCTAGGCAATTCCAAATGCTTTCCATATGTTAACTCATTTAACCTTGACAACAACCCTGAGAGGCAGGTGCTGTTACATTCCCACTTGATGGAGATGGAGGGACTAAGTAATTTGTCCCAGGTCAAGCAGCCTGTAAGTGGCAGAGCGGGATTCCGCTTCAGGCAGGGTGACTGTAGAGTTTGTGCCCCAGCCCCTCCCCCAAACTGCCTCTGGTTAAAAGGAGTGTTTTTGCTTTTTTTAGTCACGCATCAATTTATCAATATTCCTAGGAATGTAATTCATCTTAAAACTAGCAGGAAATGTGCTCAAAATGTTATGGCCAGGGACCTCGTTGCAAAACCGGAAGTATTAGCAATAAATGCAGTAGTTGGTGAGACCCTGGTGCTGTCCCACTTTACATAACACAGAGCATTTTTCTTAGCACTCCTACACCAGTGTGCCCTGCCCTAGGGGAAGGGAAGGATGGGAGCCCAAATGCAGACCAGACAACTGGCTGAGCCTCTCCTCAACATTGGTGATTGATGATGTGGACATGGAGAGGTCTAGTTTTCTACACGTGAGACCCACAAGTAGATATAGAACTATTAAACTGTAACAGTGCAGGACGAATGAAGTTTATCCTTTTAAATTCAGTAGCTTCAGGCAAGAGGTCATGTCTTTCTGTCTCGTTTCTGATTGATTTCACTTCTTATAGTGATAACATTTGTCCATGTTGGTGTGTATAGCAGTAGTTCATTCTTCTTTTCTTTTGGCTGGGTAGTATTCCATTATATGCATATAGTGCAATTTGTGTATTCATTCTCCTTTTTTAAATTAAAGTATACTCAATTTACAATGTTGTGTTAATTTCTAGTGTACAGCATAGTGACTCAGTTATAGATATATATATATTCTTTTTCATAATTTTTTCTTTGTAGGTTATAACAAGCTATTGAATATAGTTCCCTGTGCTGTACAGTAGGACCTTGATCTTTATCTATTTTATATATAGTAGTGTGTATCTGCAAATCCCAGATTCCCAATTTATGCATTCTCCTTATGGTAGGCATTTGGGTTATTTCCCATCTTTTTCTATTATGAATAAAGCTGCTCAGACATTTGATAACAAAGTATAGGGATGACTTCGGAGGCATGTTTTCTAGTGGTTGAGGGTCCTTCCGGCATCTCATAGCTCAGAGGAACTTCTTGTCTCCTGAAATCAGCATGGTCCCCAAAATGGTTTGCTTCCGTTCAACCACGGAAGGTGTTTGTAAGAGATACCCCCTCCCACCCGAGATGGTATGATGAAACTGTGATTGCATTGAAGGAGATTGGGATCAACTCCTGAAGAAGCTGTGTCTGTGGATATGGAGGCCAGTGAGGCGCATCAATGTGCTCAAGCGCTTCCTGCTTTCTTTGATCTCATTTGATTGTCCCAACTCTCTAGAGCAGAGGTTGGGGAGGGAGTTATCACCCTCAGTTTTCATAAGAAGAAATCGAGCAATGCTGAAACCGAAGGACACGATGCTGGGCTGTTGGAAACAACCTCCACCACTGACCTCTACCTCTGAGGCCTCTACTTCTGCAAGGGATTTCTTCCATACATTCGGTTATTCATTCAACAAACATCTGGTGGGTAACTTTCAAGCAAACTATTTCAGATATTTTTACAAACATGAATTGGGCCCAGCCCCTGTCCTTCAGGATTTCCTTTGACTGTTCCATCTACCTGGAATGGTTCCCCCAGATGTTTCAAGGTGAACTCTTGCCTCCTTCCAGTCTTTTCTCAAATGTCTCCTTCTCAGTGGAGCTGACGGTGATGATCTTGTTTAAAATTCCTCTCCTTCCCCCACCTTCCTGATTCTCCTTCCCCACCTTCCTGATTCTCCTTACCCTGCTCCACTTTTGCTCTTTTTAAAATCACTCTGATTGACTTAACTCACCACGTTTGCGGATGATGACTGACGTACTGTTGACGGTCTGCAGTACACGCACTCTGTGAAGGCAGCTCACTCATGTGTCCCAGCTGCCGAGACCCGTGCCTGGCACACAGTGGGTGCTCCACTGATACATGTTGTGTGAAGATCTGGGGAAAGTGTTGTAGACACAGGGAGCGGGCAGACTCGAAGGCCCCTGTATGGAAGCAAAGTGGACCTGCTGGAGGGGCAGGCATGAGGCCCATGTGGCTAACCGGAGAGAGCGAGGAGGGGGAGCTGGACCATTCTGAGCACAGCGGGAAGCCCAGGCCACTGCTCCTCTCCTCACATCCTCTTTTCCCAGGGAGTGCAGAGGTCCTGTGTCATATATTTAGGGTTTTTTTTAAACATACATCTTCACCATAATTTGCTATTTTTTTTATTAAAGTATAGTTGATTTACAATGTTGTGTTAGTCTCATGTGTACAGCAGGTGATTCCATTTTATGTGTGTGTGTGTGTGTGTGTATACACAGATTCTTTTCCATTATAGGTTAATACAAGGTATTGACTATAGTTCCCTGTGCTATGCAGTAGGACTTTGTTGTTTATCTATTTTATAATCTATTTTATATATAATAATGTGTATCTGTTAATCCCAAACTCTTAATTTTTTTCTTGAAGTATAGTCCATTTACAAGTGATTCAGTCATATATATATACACACACACACACATTCTTTTTCATTATAGGTTATTACAAGATATTGATTTAGTTCTCTGTGCTCTACATTAAGACCTTGTTGTTTATCTATTTTATATACAGTAGTTAACAGTTGGACTTAACTGATGTTTTTTAGAACATTACATCCAAAAAACCCAGAATATACACATTTTTATTTTTACAGTTTAAAAAATTTAATTGTGCTCAAATACACATAACATAAAAATACACCATCTTGACTATTTTTAAGTGTCCAGTCAGTAGTTAAGTATATTCACAGAGTCATACAACCAGTCTCCAGAACTCTTTTCATCGTGCAAAACCAAAACTCTGTACCCATCGAACAGTAACCTCTGCCCGCTTCCCCCTGCCCCTGGAACCCTCAATCTCTTTTCTGTCTCTATAAATGTGACTATCCACGTACCTTGCTGCTCCTTCATTTGTGGCCTGCTCTACAAAAAATACATTCTTTATAATGTTTACATTTAGCCTTTTCTTCTTCATTTGTTTTAAGCCTGATTCATGGGATATACAAATATTAAAAAACAATTTTCATCTGTGGTTCACAAACCAGTGTTTATCTTCTTCTGTGGCTGTTCAGCTTCATGGGAATGTCCTGGCGAAAAGCACGTCATCTCTCAAAAGCCAGAATTTAGATTTGCTGTTTTAAAAAAGTAACTCTTGTTTAATCAGACGGTGAATTTCATCGCTCTATTTAGTTCTTGTTCAGGGGAGTTTTGGTAAGAAGTTACTGTATACACGTGAGATGATGTGGGAATTCGGCTTTTGTGGTTTTCTGCAGTTTTGTTTGATCAATAATATAAATGCTTTCTGGCTTGTCATCTTACTGTTTATTTCAATCTTAACTGAACTCCATCAGCTATCTCCAGCCACTAGCCCCACGGGCCCTGCCCACGGGAGCTATGTCAGCAGAGAGGAGGTGGACCCGAGGAAAGGGGCTTTTGAATCAGACCAGCCCGGGCCTCTGGGAGCGTCTCCATCTGATTGGCTTTAAGTCATTCCTAGTGACTTATTACCTCCTCCACAACTTTCTGCATCCACCCCTCTCCTCCAGATAATTATGTATACTTTGTTAGGAAAAATACAATAATCCTGTTCAAAAAATGACAGGCACTGTAAGGCTGAATTAGGACAAAGCTGTAGACTCGTAGCATCGAGTCTAGACCGTAATCTGAGCATTCCTACTTGCAAGTCCTTGGGCAAAGCACTAAAGTTCTTCATCTCAGTGTCCTCATTGGACATAAAGATGATAACCCCTTATCACAGGGCCCTTGTGAGAATCAGATGGGATATGACAGTGACTGTGAGCCCACTAGTTTCAAGAGATGTTCCGAGGATCCCCTTGAAAAAGGGTTCTCTGGTCAAAGCAAAAGTGTCCCTTCATTGCAGGACTTATCAGAGCCTTTAAGATGCTATTGCACATGGCACCTCTTCAAGACGGGGATGGAGAATTAAGGCTTCTGCATTTTTAACTGCACGTAGAGAAAAGGGCTCGTGTTCCACAGCACACACTGCAGGAAACGCTCAACTGAGGTAGTAAAAAGACTTTGTTTATAATTTAAACAAAAACAAACTTTAGAAAATTGAGAGGCTCATCCCTCTGACTGCCAAACAGTAGAAGATGTCTCATGCTACCAGGGTGTGGGAAGGAGACATTCATTCTGTGAGGACAATAAGACAGTCCCATCTGTCACCTTCCTGAGGGAGGGGCCGTGTGCCACTTGTCATTGCCTCCCCAGCCTTCAGGACAGCCCCTTAAGTGTCTGTGAGCTGGATGCCCAAAGCATGAGTTCCACTTCCTTGCTCCCAGCCAGTGGCTGCCTGCTGCCACCAGCTCATCCTCTTCAGCTTGTTTTCTTCCACCTTGACCCCACTTCGGCCAGTCCCTTCTCACCCCTCCCCACCCCACCCCTACTGCATGCCCGCCACCACCTACTCCTCAGACCTTCCAACACAGCTCACCCTGCAGGACCAGCCCAGGCCCTGCCCCTTGCCTGGAGCCTCCTCCTCCACCCACCAGGGCCTCCTCTTCTCTCGGTGGCTCTTGTGCTCAGGGGCCGCCCCACCCACTCAGGTGCCTGAACAAAGTGCAGTAGGTTGCTCTGAGCTCACGGAGGTCAGAGTTCACGTGCTGTATTCTGTAGGTCCCCGCCCGCTGCAGCATCCAGCCCAGCGATCAGCCCAGAGCAGGGGGTAGATCAACACTTACTCATCGGTGACCTGCCCGTAAACCTCAGAGGTGCCTCGTAGAGGGAAGGCTGGATTCCAAGGCAGGACACCCAGCCTTGCCTCCCAGCTCCACCCTCCCAAGCCCTGTGGGTCTGGGCGAGTCACAGAACCTCTTTAAATCTGGCTTTCCTTATCTGTCACACTGGGTTACTTCTCCCGGCCTTCCCCTCTCAAGGGTAACTGCGAGGGAGGGGGATGTTAAAAACAGAAAGCCTGTCCCAAATGTTAGCCATTGTTATTATTTTGCAGAGTTGACAGCCCCTGACAGACGGAGTATTAATTGTGATGTGGTTCTTTCTCTAGTGTCCAGCTGCTGACAGCTGGCGCTGAGTCCGAGACAGAGGGGGCAAGGGCCTCCGCCTCGTGGAATTCCCTGCTCTGCATCCAACATGGAATCCACCCAACCATCTGCCTGGTCTCCTTGCGCCCCGCTCATTTTCATTCATTTCCCAGAAGGTGTGGGGGTGATGGATTGCATGAGACAGCGCAAGTCTTCTGACACTGGTCCAGAGGTCCAGAAGTAAAGGCAATGAGCCCCCTCCCCATCATGTGCACCGACCAGAAACCCAAGAGCAGCACTTGCCCGGACCTCCTCCTATTGTCAAACTCAGTAGCCCAGGGTACCCAAAATGGGTCCTACAGTGAGGGGCTCTAAGGAGATCTGCCTTGGAGCTGAGATGATGTAAAGTTTGTTGGGGAATTGGGTGATGAAGTCATTTTAATGTGAGCAATTTGTAATTGGGAGCCAAACATATTCATTCATGTGAATCATAAGAAACTTCCCAAAACAGGATGAAAATTTGGGTCAAAACTCTGAAGAAGGGATTTAGTGAGATAAATGTAAAACAGACAGCAGTGTTGGAAAAACTCAGCTGTTTACATCCAGGATATGGGCTACTAGGCTTCTCAGGAACACAGAATTTTAAAAAAAAACTAAGATTTTAAGTGAGTTTGAGGTTGATGTAAGTCAGGAAGCGTTGAGAGAAACGGCTATTCAGCTATTTCAAGACTTAGGCTGCATTAATAGAAGCATGATGAACAGAAAAATGGAGGTGACAGCTCCTGTAGTTTGCATCCATGAGCTCATACCTGGTGAAGTATGTTCCGTTCCAGGTGCCTCTGACTGAAAGAGTAAGTCACAGCTTAGATGGTGCCCTTGGCGGTGATAGGGTGGAGAAGAGTCCAGAAATCCACAGGGAAGAGCAGCGTTTAGCCCCGAGCAGAAAGCACTCAGCAGACATGATTTCTGTTTGCAGACATATGATGAGCTGTCATGGGAAGCACTGTTGGTTTTTATTTAAACTATTCTAGAGACAGAGAAAGGCAGACTGCCATTCAACATACAGAAGCTGGATCCGGGGATCACTGGCTGATGACTGAAAATTCATACCGTTTAATCAGAGCCTGGGTCATCTGTCCCGGACGGAAGCACCACAGAGGGGTTTCCTCCACCAGGAGGCCGGTCGGACCCAGTGATCTCTGATCTCTCCCCAAGTCTAAGAGCGCCTTTGCATGGAAATTTTCTCCACCTTATTAAAGAGTAACTTAAACTTGATTTTGCTTCTGAGATTGCTTTGGTTGGGGGAAAGGAAGGACATTCCATGCATGCTTTGAATATTAAGAACTAAGAACAGGAAACATTATATTCAACAAATATAATAAGTAATAATAATGAAGATATTTTGGCCGTGTGTCATGCCAGAAAGAGAGAAAAGGAGAAAAAGGGGAAAAGATGAAGAGAAATTGAGAAAGAATGATGGAGACAAAAGAGAGTAAAACAAGCAAATACATGGAAAAAGAAAGGGAGAGAGAAGAAGAGGGAGGGAAAGAGTGAAGGAATCAGACAGAATACAAAGTGAGAGAATATTTTCCTTTTTCTCTCCCCCTTCCTGAAGCATTGGACGCATAGCCTGGCTAGGCAAAATGAAGGTTTTCTTTCTTTAATTTAGATGTTATGTTTATCAAAGATATGCATGATTTTAATATGCTTTTTAAAAGAATCAAATATTTCTACAAGCTTATTAGGAATGCAGCAGCTCCCTAAACTCTCACACCCGTGTCTTAATTCCTATAGGCAACCATTTTCAGCCTTTAAACTGTGACTTTTTAGTTATTTCCACATTTCTAAATGACACTGTTATGCTGCTGTTTTTTGATTTTTGTTTATTTGTTGGATGCATTATCCATTCCCATTAGGGAGAAAAGAATTCTCTGCCTTTCCTCCATCTCCCACCTCACACACATTTCTTCCCCTCCTGGTACAGCTGTATCCTACCTTCGTTTAGGCCATTTTTCAGTTTACTTTATTATGACTATGTAAATGCTATTTACAGCCAAGCCAGGCAGTATCTTTTCTTCTACAACATTTTACTTTCCCTGGAGTTAATAATTATCTTATTTTTCTGATTCAGTCGTTTTCTATTTATCAATCACGAATTCGTCTCCAGTCTCCACCCACCCCCACATCACTGGCATCTATCTCTTCTAGACATAGTCAAATACATCAGATAGTCTACTAATTTATATTTCTGTAGATATTCCCCCAAATTTTCCAATTTGCGTCATGTGGACCAATTGCTCTCTACACCTAGTTCGTGGCTAGTATACAGAGGTTTTCCTTCACCTTAATCCTAGAGCTTTTCGTTCTTTCTGTCTTAGGGCGGGGCCTCTGCTTTCTTGCTGTCCTGTCTCTTTCTTCCTCATTTGGTGGAGCACATTTATGGTGGGATACTTTTATGGAGACCTTGCATGTCTGAAAAGAGCTTCATTTTTACTCTCACCCTTGAATGATAGTTCATCTGGGTATAAAATTCTAAGTTGAGAATTTTTCTTCTCCAAATTTTGAAGACATTCTACCATGGTCCTCTGGCTTCTGATATTATGAAGTTCAAAATCATTTCTATTCCTGACTTTTACCCATGACCTTCTTTCTTTCCTCTTAGGAAGCATTTGAAACTTTCTCGAACCCCCCACGTTTTGAAACTTTACAAAGATGAGTGTTGATGTGGGTCAGTTTTTACCCATTATTCTAGACACTAAATGAGACTTTTCAATCTGAAATCTCAGGTTCTTTATCTCTGGGAAATTTTCTTAAATTATTTCCTTCACAATTTCTTTCCCCCCTTCCCCTCTCTCTTTTCTCTTTCAAAACTCGTCTTACTCACATGTTGGGCTTCCTGAACACATTCTCTAACTTTCCCATCTTTTCTCTCCTAGCTTCACATTCTCATTTTTTTTTTTTGTCCTACTTTTGGGAACATTTCCTTGAACTTATCTTTCAAATGTTCTTTTTAATTTTTAAAACATTTCTGCTAGCCTATTTTTTAGTCTCCAGGGGTTTCTTACTCTGTGATACATTTTTATCATAGCACTTTGTTTTCTCATTGATGCAATATCATCACATATCTCCCTAAAGATTTAATAATAGTTCTAAGAAATATTTTCTTCTCCCTGTTTCCTCTAAGCTGTTTATATTGTTTGTTTTGGTCTTTATCTTTTACGTGAAAGACTTTTCTCTAAAGTCTTGGTTGTCTCTCATGTTTAAGAGTGGAGGACTGAAAAAGCTATCTGAAAGATCTGTGGACATGGGCGAGTCAACTAAGGGTTTCACTGTGGGGTGATCTCATGAGCTGTTTTACAAGGGAACCCCCAATGTTTGTAAGATTTTTTTCTTATTGTTTCATCATCTTCAGCCTTCTCTTTGGGGAGTCTAAGACTGGCAACCAATGTTCTGGTAGCTGAAGGGGAAAGAGGGCTGGCAAGTAGGCCTCAGCACCTGCTGTGCACTGGATTTGTTTTCAGTTATGCCATCAGTATGACATAACCAGGCTTGATGCTCAGTCTAGAAACCCTTCAGAGACCAGCCTATGGTCTTCCGTTGAGGAGAGGAAGGAGCAGTTGCCCTGGAATATGGAGTCAGAGAGCCCACCTAGGAGTTGAAATGGTTAATATTTACATTCTCAAAATTATCCAGTTTTATGCTCTACCATCAACCCAGTTCAAGAGGTATCTGGTGCTGCCAGCTCCTGAGACCCTGGGGAGTTTTATGGTGTTTATCGGCTACTATTGCTGTGTAACAAACCATCCCAAGTCCTCGTGGCATGAAACAAAAACAGTTTTAGCAGGTTCGTGGAGTCCATGGGTGAGGAATGTGGAAGGCCAGACAGTGATGTCTGGGGTCCGTTGGGCACTCAAATGGCCAGAGGTGACTCAAAGAGCTAAAGATTAAAGTGGCTGCGGCTGGAGGAGCCACATCTGAGATGGTTTCTTTATCCCTTGCCTAGTACTTGGGCTGCAATGACATGGACTGGACTCAGTCTGCTAGGCTCGACTCATCTGGAACTGCCTACGTGGTTTGGGTCTCTCACAGAGTGATGGCTGGGATCTGAGAGGGATCATCTTGAGAACAAGCATTCCAGGAGAACCAAGCAGAGGCTCGTGGCCTTTTATGAACTCACTTCAGAAGTCCTAACTCCAACTCTCAATTCTAACTCTTTGTTAAAAACTTCTAACTTTTCACGGTTCATCCATTCTTCTCCCACGTTCTTCAGGCATCCCTGTGACCATTACCTTGAACCTTTATTGGATAGATTCCTTATCTCCACTTTACCTAGTACTTCTTCTAGGCTTTTATCTGTTCATTTGGAACATATTTCTCTGTGGCCTCATTTTGCCTAATTTTCTGTTTTTATTTCTATAGATTTGGTAAGTTGGTTAGGTGTCCCAGCCTTGGAGAAGTGTTCTTTTGTAGGAGATATCCTGTGCATCCCAGAATCCCTCTCCCCTCTGGTTACCAGAGCTATAAGAGCTAGGGGTACCCAATTTGTGCTCTGGGGGTCCTTCTATTGTGGTGTGTTGACTACCATGGATGGTGTGGTAGGCGTGACCAGCCACCAGTCCAGTTCAGTGCAGAGGCTGCCAGCCACTGGTGTGCAGGGCTGGGTCACGAGGTAACTAGCTTCAGAGCACAGGGGCATCCCAGGGCTAGTGCTGGCCCACCGATGGGCAGAGCTAAGTTCCAGGGTAAGTGGTTGTGGAGCAGGGGTCCTGGATCTAGGGTCAGTCTGCTGGTGGAGGGGCCTGTTCCTCACACAGCTGGCTGCAGCATCTGGGGTGTCCCAAAGCTTTTGTTGGCCCTCTGATGAGTGGTGCTGGATCCTAAGGCAACTGGCTGAGGGGCCTAAAGTGTCTTGGAGCTGGTGCTGGCCTACTGGTGGGTTCTTCCCATCTACCCATGGTGGCCGGGTCCCCTAGCTAGCACACCTCTCCTACCCTGTCCATCCTTGCCCCAGTTACCCTCCAAATCAGCCAGTGTCACTCAGGACCATAAGCCACACCAGTTACCCGAACAGAGAGAATTTTAAATGAAGACTTGAGAACTAGAGATAAAGTTGTAGGTAAAAGAAGGGGGAAAGTAGCACCCTTCAGCCAGTTGCCTGGAGGGGGGCAGGTGTTCCTTCCCCTTTTCATATCTGTGGGATGAATGAAACCCTTTTCCCTTCCCCTCTGCTCAGCTCTGATCTCTGAGAAACCTATGCAAGTCCTGCCCACCCCCCCCCATCACCCGCTGAAGATTGCTCTAAAATTAACCTTGAGAATAGAGTTTTAACCAGAGAAACTTGGTCAAAACGTGCTGGACCGACGGAGCTCTAAGGAAATACCCTGGGGGGACATTTCTCTTTGGTCCCCATCTCCCCTTCTCCTACCTTGTCATTTCCTCTGCTTTTACGCAACCCCCCTGGCCCTGCCCCATCCCTCTCATTCACATGGCTCACCCTGCCTTGTCTATAAAGTCCCAATAGAGTTGGGAGTTGCTCTTTATTAGGTTTTTAAAAACAGAAGTAAATCTGATTGTTTGTCTCCAGGTTTGTATCCCATCCCTTTGGTGCTCGATCCTAAGAATTAAATCTGCTTGGTGGGGGAGCCTTGCTGGGGGACATCCTCAGAAGGAAGTCCTGCATGCCCCTCCGCAGCACTGCATTCTCAGCAACCTCCCGCAGGCTTCGGTGCAGCTTCTCCATCTCCTTGTATTCGCTTTTGACATCTATGGAAGAGCGGGATTCAGGGTCCTTCTCAGAAATGTCCCCAGAAAACAGTCTCCCTGAGTATCCTGTTCTGACCTGGTCACTGGTCCCAGAATGTGAGGTTGGGAATTGAGATTGGGAATGGAGCTTGGAGATCAGTCCAATGGATGTGTTTTATAAATAACCTGGTCAAACTGGGCATTCCTACTCTTACCTTAAGGCTTATCTCAGCATAAGGGGCACCCTCAGAATAAACACAAACCTACTCATTAAAAAGGTCTGGGAAATCACTGGGTCTTTACGAAGGCCTCACAGGTGCTCAGTGGAAGGAGTTACAAAGCACACCCCACCCCAAAGCTCCCCCAGGTCCCCTCCGGGCACCCCTCTCCTTCTCTGACCCCTCTCCTCCCAGCAGGCATCGTTCTAAGTGCATTTGCTCCATTTTGGCATCTCAGGTTTTCAGCCCACGTTCTGCATTCAGATGACATCCCAGTGATGGTCTCGGTCGGGTGCTCAGCCAAGGAGCCAGGCAGGGATGGGGGCAGGGGCAGTCGTAACTGTTGTCATCATCTCCATCCCTTGCTCTAGACGCTCTTCCTAACTTAATTTCTTTACACCCAGCAAAGAGCAGCCACGCGGTGGGGGGGAGGGCCTGTGCCACTGCCCCTCCCACAGAGGTCACGTGGGTTTACCTGCAAGCTCCTTGTAGAGCCCGTCCCCCTGGGACGAGGCCAGTGTCAGCATGGTGGCGATGCTGCCCTTCACCTTCTCCGTGATCCCGTTCTACATGACAGAGCAGGGCATTGGGTTAGGACAGCACGGCCCAACTGGAGAGGAATCTTATAAAGGGATCCCACCCAACACCCCCACCAAAGTCTGCAGGGATGGGGGCTGCCCAAGGGTAGCTGACCAGAGTCACCAGGACATTTCTCAGGGTCCCATCTGCCTCGGCATCTCCCTGCTTGCTTCTCACGACTCACAAGGGCTGTACCCCTGGTGCCGAACCAACAGCTACTTCTTCCATCTTCTGTACCTGCTCCCCGTGCTCCCCCAGGAGCCTCTTTGGGATGGAATGCAAACCCTGGCGGCAGAATACCTTCAGCTGCTGGAACTGATGCTGCATCCTTTGCTGAGCCCTTTCGAACATGCCCTCGGCCACCTGCCGGTCCACCCCTCTTCTGATGACGTCTTTCATTCTTTCACATGCTTTTTTGCCAGTGATCTGAGCTGCCTCTGGCAAAAATGAGAGCCACGGTCACACCACAACAAGGACCTGCTTAGAAATCTTCAGCATCAGAAAGAAAGACAAGCAAACAAACTATACACACACACATACACACACACACACACACACACACACACACACACATATACATACCTACATACACACACTTAAATGTACTCATACATGTGGCACCGTTTTCTACACAGTGGAAACAGAATAACGTGATCCAAAAAACTAACTCAATATTGAGATCATTTTCACTTAGAAAATCTAAGGAGTATATTAAGCAGATGCTTCTAAAATTCCAAACTCCCCTGCCCGCCCCAGGAAAAAACCAAAATGAAAAACCAATGGAACCACCTAAACAAGAAAGAGCTGGAAAATGAGTTTACAAATACTTAAGTATGAGGATTGGATCATGGATTTTATAGTTTAATTGGCAGGGACACAGACTGGAGAGGACAAGCAAGGTGTCTAGATAAAGGATGACCTGAAGGAACCAGAAACACGCAGATTAAAAATGGTTTGTGACTTCTCTCTCCCCACATCCTCGCAATTACTTGGTTTTCATTTGCAGACCAAGAGTGTTACGGGGACTTAGGACAAGCACTTGGCGGGGCAGGGAGCAGCAGACAAGGACGCCAAAGGAGCTGACAGATCCCAGAGGAAGCAGAAATGTCGCCTTCCGGGGCCCCCACCTTCGTAACAGGGCTTCAGGTCGCTCTGAACAGAGGTGGTGAGAGACTCATAGATCCTCCTCCTCTTTCTCAGGATGTGTCCCTCCAGGCCGCCCAGGATGGCACTGATCTGAGAATCCACATTAACAAAAGGCCACTGGTGACAACTCCTTCAACAGAGCAGGTCGGGGGTTTCCATCTGTGGCCACCGTTTCTTTTGCCTCATTGACATTGGTTGGCTGTGTCATCTCCACAACTAGGCTGTGAGCTTCTCATAGGCAGGAACTTTGTCTTAAGCAGCCTTGTATCCCAAAGGGCTTCCCACAGTGCCTGGCACCTCAGCATCTTGTTAACGATCAGCTGAGTTGAACACGGGCACATGCAAGGCGCTAGACCAGAGCATCCTTAGGGGGGCGGTGGGAGGCACAGGCTGCTTCTCTCGTGTTATTGTGTCAAGTGGGCTGAGCCTGTGCTGTGGACTGAATAGCTGTGTCCCCCCAAATTAATATGTTGAAATCTTAAGCCCCAGTGTGATGGCATTAGGAGGTGTGCCCTTTGGGAGGTGATGAGGTCTTGAGGAGACAGACCTGTGCTGGGATTGTTCCCCTTACAGAAGAGGAGCCCTAGAGAGCTCCTTTCCCCTCTGCTAGGTAGGCACACAGCAAAAGGACGGCCCTCTGGGAGCCAGGAAGTCGGCCCAACTAGACCCCAGATCTGCCTGTGCCTTCATCTTGTATTTCCAGCCCCCAGAACAGTGAGAAATAAATTTCTGTTGTTCTTAAGCTGTCTAGTTTGTGGTATTTCATTACAGCAACCCAAGCAGACTAAGACAGCCTAGGAAAAAATGAGTGATGGGTGAGAGTGTTCAGTACTCAGAACTGAAACATGACCTGCAAAAAAATGACACTTCTCTAAATGTTTGCCACTGCTGTGGCTAATACTCCATGATATTGGCAAAAATGAGAAAGAGGTTGGTGAAAATGTTACAAGCGGATGCGCGTTTTTATACATCAAAGGGTTCTTTGAAGATTCTTCCTGGGAACGGAGCCTGCTTGACAAGCTCAGCATTTACTGCTGGTTGCTTCTCGGTGGCACGAAGTTTGCTACGTCCACAGCAGACTTAGGACTGCTGCCCTCGCCTCCATCCCACTACATTCCGTACCTCACAGCGCCTGCTCAGAGACACATCCAGACCCTGGGCCCTTCAGCAGAACAAGCCGCAAGAGACAGGCTACCTCCAAACTCCTGGTGGGAAGAAAGCCACTGCCCGACCCTACCGCCCTGTCCACTTTATAAGCATCTTACCTCCTGGATCAGGAAACTCCTCTTGTAGCTATCATATTTCCAGCCATTTCTTATCCCAATTTCTGTCATTTTCTCCTGCAGAGAGTGCTTAAAGGCATCTATATGAGGCATCAGAGCTAAACCATCAGTGGGCTTCCCAGACCTACTGAGGAAAGCAATGTAAAACGTCGAGACAGCGGTGGTTATTGTGGGGTTAAAACAAAGAGGAACCTAGCTGGTATCCTTTTATTCATTTTTAAGAGAAGGGGTACAAGATCTAACAGTTATAAAATCCCTGTAATGTGCCAGGCACAGTGCTGTGCCCTTCACATAAAAACCTGTGAAGTCAGTACAATGATGCCCATTTTATAGATGAGAAAACCAAGGTTCAGAGATGATGTATTCAAGGTCACAGAGCTAGTAAGTCGCAGAGCCAGGCTTTGAACACTGACCTGTTTAACCTTAAAACTCAGTCTTTCTGTTCCCAAGGTGTTCCCACTGAAAAGATGGGACTTGAACTACACCTTAAGAGATGGGTAAGATTTAGGGAAGTGAAAAGAAAGAGAAATCGTCCCCATGGGAACAACATGGTAAGCGAAGTTTCAGAACATCCCAGGAGTACGAAGCAGCAGGTTATTAGAGGAGAGGGCAGAGGCCTGACATCCAAGCTCTCTGCCTATGAGCTGGTGACACTGAGAAAGCTGCATGATTCCCCTGAACGGCGACGTGTTCACTTGTAAAAAGACAGAAGCCATTTCAGAGGGTTGTTAGGAAGCGGTGATGACCTAATGTGTGCAAAGTGCTTAGCACCGTTTCTGGTCCACCTCAGCTGCTCTCTGCTACCCTCCAGGCTGGTTAAAGCCAGGGGCTGACACTGGTGGGGAGAGGTGGGAAAGGCTGGCTGGGGGCAGGTGGGATGTCTTGATGGCCATTCTAAGGAATCTGGAGTTTACCCTACAGACACACAAACAGGGTGAGCGGGCGTAGGTGGAATGACAGGATCCCAAGCAAGTTTAAATGAAGGCTGGGCGGGGGCAGGGGCCACTGAGCGAGAATGAAGCAAAGGCAGAAAGGTTCAAGCAGGGACAGGTGATGGATCAGGTGACACGCCAGAGGTGAAGGAGGGAGGCTGGGGACCGGCTGGGGATTAAGAGATTCTGTTTCTGTTAATGGAGAAAAGCATGGGAGGTCACGGAAGAAAGGAAGGAGGGCGCACTGTGAAGGTACACGCCCCCCAACTCACACCATGCGTGAGCGGGCCAAGTGCGGAAAGGAGTTACCGCGAGCAACTTTTCTTTTTTGCATTCGAGGAAGTTTACAACAGCCGTATGTTTGCTTAACTCCACTCTCTCCAAACAAAATATCCCGTCCCAGGCTCAGATCCATAGGCAAACTGATCCCCTGCTGCTCGTAGGAGATGTTTGAAAAATAATGAGAATCATAATATTAGTCTGAAAGCAGCATCTCCATCTGCGCTGCAGGTACCGTGGGAAATTTTTAAGCAAACCGGACCAAGGAGTCGCTGTGTTTCACCGAAGACTAGGTTTTCCTCATCAAGTCGCAAGCTGCTCTTGGCGCTTCCTGATCCAGGGCACAAATTCTTAAAGACTCTGGCCCAACGCTCTTCACATGTTTGTTCACAAAGGAGCAAGATGAAGTATGCCTTACCTGAAAATGCCTCCAAAAACGGGATCAATCCGGTCGTAGATGGGCTGAGTGATGGCTTCGTTCAGATCTATTCTCGCGAGCGTCCTGGAGGCATAGATTCCGTTCTTCAGGCAAACCGCTTTCAGAGTCTGGTGAAAACCCTGGTTCCCTTTACTCCTCTGGATAATTAAACAAGTTAGCGGAGTCAGTGGGCATCGCCTAGAATGTCCTAGGATCAGAATTGCACTGCCCTTGGCCAAACGCTACTACCAAGACTCACAAGGAAGAGTGGGAACAACATGATGAAGCTATGCAAAGAGGGCGGCAGTCACACCTGTCGGCAGGCGCCCCCGCCCTGGGCTCCCGGAGCATCCTCCCCTCACTTCACTCCCATGCAGCTGTGTGTTTTGTCTCTTCTCTACTCATTAGGCTTTTACGCTAGACCATCAGCTGGTTGAGGAAGGTTTGCTGGGGCTCCCAGGGGCAAGTTCCTTCACTGTTATGGGAGAACTTCCAGAAATGACCGCCCCTCTCCTCCTCTGGGCCAGTGGTTCTCAGCCTGGAGAGATGCTGTCACTGCTGAAGAGATGGGGGGTGTTAACTCTGTCCTAACCTCTCCTAGCTCTTTACTTCCTTCAGAAGCCATGGGGGAGGGGGGAGGGTATAGCTCAGTGGCAGAGCGCATGCCTAGCATGTATGAGGTCCTGGGTTCAATCCCCAGTCCCTCCACTAAAAAATAAGTAAGCCTAATTCCCCCCATGACAAAATCTTAAAATAATAAGTAAATAAATAAGGTAACATTGTAGATGAACAACCCCCAGTACCTCCATTAAAAAATAACTAAATAAATTCTATTTGAAAAGCAATGGGGTAGTGAAGAAAGTGACGGGGGATCAGGCAGATCACTCACCACCAGGCACGCCCCGAGGAGCCGTCGGTAGGCAGTTCTGGCGTCCCGGACCCCCTCCTGCAGAGGCCGCTCTATGTGGGCAAAGCACCGGTCGATGCTCCTCTCCAGCAGCTGTATCTTCTCTTCCACAAACCTCCGCAGGACACTCACGTGCGAGTATTCATTCTAAGGACGAGGACCACGGGGAGCATGAGGCCACCCCCTCCCGAAAGGCCCCTTCTCCTTCATCTGTTTCCTTCCAGCCTGTCACCAAGACAAGATTTGGCTCGAGCTAATCACCCACAGTGGACCCCTCCCTGTCACCCCAATAAGGTCCCGCAGCACACAGTCCTCTTAAGCTTTGTGGGATTGGAGAATGGAACAAAAATATGACTCCTGCAGCTTATTTTAGGGGTACAATCCATTAGGCTATTCGGAAGTGTACATTTTTTTTAAAATCCAATTGCTATTGAAACATTTTTTTTCCCCAATGACATCTGAGTCGACAAATATTTAGTGAAATTTTGGGCACAAAGCAGTTTTCGAGGAGAGCGTTTCTCAAACTTCAATTGTGCATAGAAATCACCAGGAGAGTCGGTTCAGACCCAAGGGCCTGAGATTCTATGTTTCTAGCAAACCCCATGTAATACTGGGCTTCTGGGCCCGGACCACACTTTGAATAAATAAAAAAGCTACAGGACTACAAAAATCAAGGCTTGGTTCCTATATCAAAGGAGAATAGTCTAGTCAGGGGAGAAAATCTTGACTCAGATAATACAAGGGAGTGACCGCCAGGGTCACTACCCTACCCCTTGACCACTAGGTTCCAAACTGGGATCTCTGTAGTGTCTGTCCCCTGTGTGAGAACCTAGGGGCCACACAGCATCTGACTACAGCGGAGGGAAGCCACACTCCTTAGCTCAGACCTTCAGGTGCTTTGCGGCCAGAACTCAGCCACTTCTCCAGCACCTCCAGCCTTCTGTTTGCCCAAATGTCCTCCCACGTAGCTGCCCCTGAACTAGCTGCCCTTTCCCAAACGTGCCATCCCTCTGTCCCCTGCACATGCTATTCCCACCTTCTCATCCTCCCAGACAGAGCTCAAAGGTCACTTCCTATGTGCTGCTTCCCTGCCTCCCCGGGCGCAGCTGGGGCTCCCGTTGCATTTTGAACATCCCTGCTGAGCCAGGTCCCTCTCATGCCACGTGTCTCCTGCCCCCGGGGCTGGGAACTTGCGGGAGAGACAGACTGTGTTTTTCATGTGTCTTTATTCCGGGGCAAGGCACAGAGAGTGGAGTCCACAAACATCTGTGGAGCGAGTGAGGGACAGAGAGAAACTGCTGGGTAACGCAGGCTTTTAAATTCTGCTTCAAATTTGATGCCAAAAATAGCTCTTGAATTGAGGTGTCACCTTCCAGAGGTGAGTTAGCATCTCTAGATCTCAAGCACACCTTCTGTGGAGTAAGTGAATGGACTGACTGGTCCTGAAAACGGCCTCTAACGCCCACTGCCTATGTGTCTCAGGATAGACGAGTTTCAGAATTGATGGAAACCATTCCGCTTCAGGCCACCGCTGGGGAGCTTCAGGGTTTTCACTCATTAGAATTCTATAAGCTGTGCTTTTTTTTTTTTTCCCCAGAGTGCCCTCTGCATTCTTTTGAGGTCACTGGTGATCAAAATGAAATAAGGGTTGGAGGTATAGCTCAGTATATATAAATAAATCAAACCTAATTACCGCCATCCCCAAAATATAAAATAAAATAAAATAAAATAAGAAGTCACAAAAAGAAACCCTCAACAAATCTTTGTTGAAGAAGCAAAAGAATGATAAGGGGGAAGAGCTGGGAATGACAGAGCAGGAAGAGGGGGACAGGCTGGCTCCGACTCCTTCGACACTGAGATTGTCCTAATCAGCTTCCCGCTGATTCTCAAAAATAAAGACCAGATCCCTGTTCATTTAAAACCACTAACTATCTGAACTCTACATTTTTTGGTTTGAGTCACAATCTTAAAAACTGATCCATCACGTACATTTTTAGGTTCGATCCTTTTTTTCCCCTAGCATGCAAAGGAACTGACAAAACTCTTGCCTTCCAACTTTCCATCAAAGAACTAAGACTGAGACCAATATCTGAGGCCAAAGAATTTGGAGGAAAGCGGCCTGGCAACTCCCTCTAAAAGGCTATCACAGAGGTGCCAGCCAGCCCCGCCCCCGTGTCTTCTGTCGCCCGGAGTCTGGCTTCAGGGAGAGACTGAGCCCCTCCAAGTTCTGCACCTCCACGTCACACTCCAAGTTTAACGGCAAAACGCTTTGTCCTGCTGTTTTGAAAGGAAACCAACCACACACAGCGTCACATCTGATTCGTTTTCCATCCGCACTTCCAAAAGCAATCTTTGGCTGGGCAGAGAGGCCACATTCACCCCGAAGAATTCTTTTGGGAAGTTAGAATGTCAAGCCCTTCGCTAGTATTTCAAAGGACAAAAGTCAAATGAGAAAATTTCTGATTCCAGGATGTTTTTTTTTTTCTCACAGAACTAGACCAAAACAAGGAAGAAGAAATACAATTAAAAAGATAGTAATTCTTGCTCTGTCTGTCACTTTTATATAGAATTTCTAAAATGTGGGCATTTGACCGATGCTGCATGGACCATCAACAGCTGGCATGGCTTCTTTTCACACCAAAGTCAGTCTCCACCATCTGTCTCTGCTTGCCACTCCCAGGGCCCTCCCAGGCTCCCTGTCCCACATTCTCAGGGCCAGCCCTACTGGTCCACTTTTTCTGCCCCTTCTCTATTCTGCATAACAAGAAGTCAGACAGTTTGGCTGTGCAAATCTGATAGGTGATGACAAGTGAGGAAATAAAGAAACACCAACCGAATGACAACACCCAAAGGCTATTCATTTTCTGAGCTTGCTACATAGCAGGGGGGTCAGCTTGCATTTGGTAGGTGCTCAAAAGCAGGCAGAGGGGTAGGAAGGCTTCTGGGATGTCCTGATCAGAGGCCACCGGCGGGGGTATGCTATGGGTGTCCACCTCGAAGTGGGGATCCCATGTGACCCATGAGGGTGCCTACTTGTCTTTCTTTGGTTGGTCCTCGGCTGGAAGCAGGGATAAAGATGAGGGAAGCTGCCAGCCATTAACCAAGGTCTGGCCATTTGGGGCTGATGGTTACAGAAGTTGCTGTTTAGCTTCTCAGCTAGTTAGTAGAGATTGCAGTCTGACTTCCTGCAAGTCCAACTGAGGGTTGGCTGGCTGCTGGAGCTGTTCATTGTAGATAAGAAGCTGGTTTTCTGGGCAGATTGCTGCAGGCTGTGGGTCAGAGTTCTGTTTTTATCTATGATTGTCTGTTTGTATATTCAGTCCCTCACAAGGAAGCAATGCAGTTGGTGACTGATTCCAGTAACACATTTTTCTCCAAAGCTCCGTCAAACCTCTAATTTAGCAGTTTATCCCTCTTATCTTAGGGTAAAAAAAAAAAAATTCATCCATCCAAAAGATAAATTTGTCCACTACTATGAAGAAAGTCATTTATAACTGGTTATGCAGAAGACCTGCATTCTAGACTGTGAAGATAATATCTAACTCTACGCCGAAAAGGCCTCCTAGTTTCGTTCCTCTCACATGATCTAACTATGCTGCTCTGAGTTTGAGATTCTGACAGCGCCAGGCCAAGTAGGAAATCCACAGACAGAAGAAATGTTACAACTCTTTAGCCCTCAATTTATCTTTTTGTTCTCTTTAGAGCCTCTGAGCTTAGGGTCTTCCTTGAATAGGAAAAGAAAAATTCTCGCAAGTTAATCTTCTGACATGGTGAGAGGGAGGCTCTGCCCAGGCTGGGGCAGAGGACACACAGCCCAGGGGTCTCTCCTACCTGCAGGTTCTCCGCGCAGTTGAAACTGTCTGTAAGGAGCAACAGGCCAAAGGCTTCCGTGACGTATGTGGTCACCATCCTCCTCTTCTTGTCCAAGAGCCTTCTCCTGATATATTCTCTTAACTTGGGGATTTCTGGAATTCACAGGCAGCACAAACAATTTTAAGAGACCAGAGTTGGCAGTAAATAGAAGTTAGAAAAATTAGCCGATCAGGACAGCAGTCTGAATCAGCCACAGCTGGGGTCCTGTGGGCGCGGTGTCAGTGTTTCTGCTTTCCCCAGTCTAGGGTGGGCAACCACGGACAGTAGATTAGCAGTGATGAAGATTCATTTTATTTAGTGGTAGGAAACAAAGCAAACTACGTGGAAACGTGCAGGCTGGTTTAAAAAACTGGGCACTCGCCTTTCATTGGTACTGACCTGGGTAGTAGAAACAAAGGGGCTCACCTTTCTAGGGTCTCAGCAGTTTTCTGGTCCCCCTAGATTTTTCTGTCTACATCAAATAACCATTAATATCAAAATAGGTCACGCTGGCTGTAGAAAGGGATAAGAGCTCTGATGACCACGATTCCAGATTAGAAACGTGTCTTAGTCCTGACCCTCTGGTGGGAATGACAGCTGTGGTGCTCCTGTCCCCTCTTTTTCCTCTAAGTGGAAATTGTTCTATGCTATGCGCTGTGTGCACCGTGCTATTTCTTTTATATCCTTGTTTAAGCAGTTCCTCCACTTCTGGGGACTTTTCCCACCTTCTGCTCCTTAACCTCCTTTCACATGCATCCACATCTAGGGAAATGCATGCACATTTTAAGCCATTCGCAGCTCAGATCAAGGTCAAGCTCAGAGCCTGCCTCCTCGCCCAGCTCTCCCCAAGCACTCCAGTCTTTGAACTTCTGTTGTAATCAGAGCACCACTGCACGAAGGCTTATTTTTTTTTTTTTTTACTGTGCTTTTTGCACGTGGCTTAGTATTAGCTCCTCATCTAAATGGCAAGTTCTCTGAAGAAAGGGGCCATGTCTTCCAGCTCCCCCACCCAAAGACAAAGCATGCTGGAGATGCTCAGTAAATACTCCCACCACCCGTCACTGGTGAGTGAGGACTTGCAAGGCAAACGCTAAATGACGATTCGTGGTAAGATCTGGAGGAGAAAGGAATTGTGGTCTTGGTGCCACAACAATGCAGAGAGAAGTCACACATATATTTGCTTATAGGTATAGAAACTGTGGCAAGCGGAAAGTTCAGCCCAGAAAGTTCTAGAGCAGGAAATTCAGAGAGCGAAGCTTTATCTTGAGAATTTTAGTGATTGAGATTGAAATATATATACATATATACGTGTGTGTGTACATTACCAGTTTCCTCCTCAGCGAGGAGACCCTGCTGCCAGTACTCCTGGGCGCTGACTGTGTACACCAGCTCTGAGGCTTCCAGAATCTTCAAGTCAGCTGGGAGTTTACTCTAAAGTGAGAGAGGCACACAGGGAACAGAATAACTCAATCGCAGCAAAGGCAAGAGTGCTCAGGCCTCACCAAAGCCTTCAGCAAACTCAAGCCCATCCGCTGTCAGTCCTGCACAAGCCCCATAAGGAACAGGCAATATTCCCCGTGTCCAGGGTCCGCACCTCACCAGGTCAGAGGTCACCAGGAAGCTGCTGCATAGAAACTAGTCTCCTGGGAGTTAGAAATAGCAATGCTAGAAGGAAATGTGTAAAGAAAATAATTCAAAGGGGTATTTCAATATTCAGAGCAGGAAACATACCAAGATCCGTTTTGGGAAAAGGAGCATAACTCTGGCCAAGGCCGTGACGGGCAGGAAGCCCTGTATCAGCTCCCAGGAGTCCATCGCTCACAGCTCCTCCCAACTCTGCCTTCAGTGGCAGCACACTGGTAGCTTGAAACTGGCAAGGGAGCATTTACACCATGGGAATCGGCAAATGCTACCAACTGGGCCCCCCCCCCTTTTTTTTTAACAGAGAGCTGATTTTTAAAACATTTACTAGCAGAGCATAACACGACACTGGGCAGAGGTCCTATAAAAGTGCAAGTTTCAAGAGTTTGGGATTAACAGATCCGCACTACTGTATATAAAATAGATAAACAACAGGTCCTACTGTATAGAGAACTGTATCTTGTAATAACATATAATGGAAAAGAATCTGAAAAAGAATATATATATCTATATACATACCAAGATCCATTTTGAAAAAAGGAACATAACTCTGTTGCTCCTCTGTTGTGTTAGTGTCAGGTGTACAGCAAAGTGATTTAGTTATACACACACACACATACACACACATACACACACATAGAGATATATATATGTATAACTGAATCACTTTGTTGTACCCCTGACACTAATACAACATCGTGAATCAACTCTACCTCAATAAAAAAATTTTTTTTAAATTTTTAAGTGCAAGTTTCTCTGCCGGGTGATTTGTGAGTCATCACACACTGTTGAATGCAGAGTAATATGGAAGCAAATGATGGTCTTAAATGTCAAGGAATTAAGAATCAGATGAGACCCTACCTTGTACACACCAATCGGCCACATTTATTAGCAATACATATAACTGTGAGTTGTGTATTGAGGTATTTTATGTTTCCGCTTCCAGAAACATAATTAGGTACTCATAAAATGCATATTTCTTTATTGCCAACAAGAACAATTAAAGAGAATAAGGACAGCTTTACTGAGTTATTGCCTCATTAAAACCAGCGTTCAAGAATTGCTCGGTAGAAGACTTTGGCTTAAGTCGGACGTCTGATTATTCTGAATTAGAAACAAAAAGCGTTGAAATTTTTAATTCCACACTGTCCCACAGATACGTTCCGCATCAATAGAATTGGAGTCAAAATAGAGAAAGCAATTAAATACAGAGCCAGACGTAAGGCTGTATGTTTTCACTATTAAACTCAGCACTAAAGATTTAGTTTCATGGGAGTTTGATATTTGCAGATACTACTATACATAAAATAAATATACAAGTTTCTTCTGTGTAGCACAGGGAAATGTATTGGATATCTCATAGAAACCTATAATGAAAAAGCCTATGAAAACAAATATATATGTATATGTACATTATGCTGAACACCAGAAATTGACACAACATTGTAATCTAACTATACTTCAATTTAAAAAAAAAAGAAATCACAAAAAAACCCCAAAACAAACGAAAAGATTTAGTTTCAGCCAAACCATCCCATCTCTCACATTATACTGACTGTGATATAACCCTTATGTTGTTTTGTCTATATTTTATCTTCAAATTGGTTTTAGTTTTATAGCTGCCCCAGACTATTAGAGGAAGGAGTTTTATGTTTGTGCCTCTTTTTGTGACAGAATAATCAAAATAATTTTAAGGAAACACCCAAATTCCCACAGAACAGTTACTCAAGCTTGAAAAGTACAGCTCAGATCTGATCTCCCAAGACGCCTGCATATGCCCTTTCCTGAGCCATTCATTCAAAACTGCTTGCATACAGTTCACCAAGCAGAGCAGATTTTTTTCAGTCGGGCTCTTCCCTCTGTCTCGAATGCCCTTTCCCCTGCTTCACATCACTGAAGACTACTGGTTCTTTGAAATTCTGCTCAAGAGGCTGAGAAGTTTTCCCTGAACTCCTCAGCACCGCCTTCCCCACCTGCCAGGGTGACTGGGGCGTCCTTGGCCTGTGTTCGCACAGCCCCCACGCATTTCTCTAGCCAAGCACACCTCAAAAATGCACGTGTTTCTCAGTAGACCATATGCTCGTTCAATCTTTCCACCAGTCACAGGGGGTAGATATTATTATCTCCCCACTTGACAGATGAGAAAATGGAGGCTCAGAGAGGGGCCGTAATTTGCCTAAGGTCACAAACTTATTCATCAACAGGATGAAGTCCAAAATGTCTACTCCAAAGCTTTTGCCCTTGCTACCGCACGAGACCAAACCCACGTCTGTTTCTCAAAATCTGAGACGGCTGAAAGGCAGAAAAATGAATAGAAGAACTTGTAAACTCACCTTTAGTTTTTCCTTGAGCATTTTATTCCTCTGTAGCTTTATCACTGTATTTCTTTCTAGAACAGCCTCTCGCTGACTTTGAATAGCTTGCTAGATTGTGAAAAGAAAGAAAAACACAGCAAAGAGTCCAGGGTTATCAAGAGTGATGAAGGGATAAGATGCACATTTTGGGGGCAGATCTTCATTTGGCCCAGACAAATGTGCATGTGTTCGAATTATATAATATTAATCATAAAAAGTAGTATTTAAAAATAAGTAGCCCAAACTCATCAAGATATTTACACTAAATGTGTGCGATTTTTTTTGGTCTATCAATTACATCTCAATAGAGCTTTAAAAACAATTTAAAGTGAAAATAACTAGTTCATACTTACATTTCCCACTTTTCTTTCCCTGAAATGAAAAATGTAACAATTACTTTACTCATGATCTGTCACAGGGGTCTTGACTTTCCCTGAAAGCAGCATTCCAGTGCCATCCCTGTAATCCTCTGCCTAAGCTCTTTCTTCAGTCCCAATACTCTCTCTCTGATCTAACCTCCAGTGTCTATTCAAAAAAAAAAAAATTTATTTCTCAATATTTTGTCATGGGTGGGATTTTCTGGGATGTCACCCCCTGGCCCAGTCAAAATGCAGCCCTCGCTGTCTGGGTCCCACAGCACTTTGCTTTTCTTTTCCATATCACCTTTCACCCTCTTTTAAGATAGCAACCTCAAGGACTAGGCGACGTGCCTCTCGGAACCTGCTGCCCCTACCACAGGGTTCAAGAAACGTTTAATAAATTCGACTGAATTATGTTCACTTTTAGAGCTGGCACTGGAAAGGGAGAGCTTGAGATGCTATTCTGCAGTAGAGGTTGGGGTGAACGGACTCACAGAGGGGCAAAAAATGAAGCTGAAATTCCAACCTAGACCATGAAAGCAAGAAGTTGGGGGGAGGCCTTAGGCTACTTCTTCATCGAGGTTTTCTCTGCTAAGTGAACTCCTGGAGCCAGCAGACTCATGTTTCAGTGGGGGAGGAGGGAAGGACACGGCAGAGGTGGCAGGTGAAGACACTCTTGGTAGAGCAGAGAAGCACCAACCAGGACACATTCCATGACCACACGTCCCGTGTACCCAGGACAGACCAGTTTATAGCTGCTGATCCTCTGTAAAGGTTAGTAACACCCCCTTTCACTTTCAGGATGTCCCAGTATAGAAGATAAGTTACAGTCTTCCTAGTTATAGGGGAAACAGAGATCTGCATGGAAAATCAGCATGTATTAACATCTGTTGAACTCTGAAATGTTTACCTTTCATTATTTTTGGTTAGAGTGTATCTCCGTAAGAATGCGTTTACTTTTGGCCAAAGTTCTAAAACTTTGAGAACCTTGCTCCAAATGGGTTTAAAATCTCAGGAGCAGACAAATCGGAAACAGAATCTGACACTTCAAAGCTTCACGGGGCCAGACAGTGTCACAGGAGCGCCTGCTGACTGTGGGCGCCTGCCCTTTCAGCATCGGTGGGGGTGGGCAGCTCCATCACGCGGTCCAAAGCCAGGAGCCGCTCTTTGCATCTCAGATGTGTGAGTGGCATCCCCTGAGCTGTGCAGAGCACAGCCTGTGAGGCCTTAAGCAGCCACTCTGGAATATTCCCAAGACAATCCGCCCAAGTGTCTTGGTGTCCCAGGAAGTCATCCTGACTTCTCTTTCCTCCCCAAGAGTCACTTGCCTAGGTCCACAATCCCCAGGGGTCAAAGCTCTGTCAAAGCTACGGTGGTGGGGACCCGGGAGCAAAGCCCACATCCCTGCAAGCCCAGCGCGGTACCTTAGGTATTCCGGCAGGTGGAGCTTGTCGGTCTTGGTGACCACCAGGGCCACGTCCCTGCAGAACCCCCTTTGGCAGGCTTTGATGCTCTCATTCAGAAGGTCTTCATGTGCTCTCCCTCCAGAAACTCTCTCAATGTCACTAATCACCCAGATTACTGAGCATTTATCGATAGTCTGTGAAAGATGAAACCACGGTATGTTTAAGAGTATAAATGGTGCCTTGGTTTTAGAGGACGGGCTTCCGTAACGAATCAGGTACATCCTCCAGGTCTGCCCCGTCTCTCTCACCACTCCCCACCGCACTCTCCACGCAGCAGCTATGCGAGCGTCCCACAGTTTCTCGGACGGAACTTGCTCATTTCTCTCTTGAGGCTTTTGTACTTGCCACAACCTCTGTTTGAACTCCATTTGCCCCTCGAGTCTGCCAAGGGCCACCTGAGGATGAGTTGGCCACTCCTCTGCACCCTCCAGCACCTGGACTCACCTGCCCTAATACTTCTCAGACAGAGCTATTGTACGGGGCCGGCACTCTGCACCTTCTTCCCCCTAGATTGTGAGGACCTGATGGGAAGGGGCGGCACCTTTCGATTTGGAATCCACATCATTTCAAGCACAGTGCTTGGCCCGTCCTAGAGGCTTCATAGATATTTGTGGCATTAGTGATTGATAGAACTCAAGAAATCAGACCTCTAATCCTCGATCTATCACTGGCTTGATTTACCCCAGCTGTCATCTATGGAAAACTATTGTTTTTCCAGGACTAGCGCTGGTCAAAGCTATCACCCCTGGACATCATTTTGAGGTCTGACTGCCCCTGCATATTCACGATACTACCACCAGGTGGCAGCAGGGAGCCAGAAACCGTCTGATTCGAGTTGCAAAGGCCAGTGAACCCGAAATGACCACTTAATGACTGACAGCACACATATTGCTTAATCAAATATGCAACTTTCATGTGACAAGAAATCATGGGTTGCCTTGTGACATTTCCCTTACTGCACTGTTTCATTCGTCTCTTCTCTCCGTGTAAGGGAAAAGCTGGTCAAACTCCAGGACTGAGTTTATTAATGATTCCTCAGAATAGCACTTTGTATGTAAAAGTGGTGACACGTTTGCAAGTTGCCAATTAAATCATTATTTGCTTTAGATCCACGGTTCTTAACTAGTGGCGATTTTGTATGCCAGAGGACACTTGGCAATGTCTGGAGACATTTTAAATTGTTTTGACTTAAGGAGGCACTAGTCATTAGAGGCCACGGATGGGGTTCAACACCCTGCAATGCCCAGGACGGCCCCTACAACAAAGAATTGTCTGGCCCCAACATGTCAAAAGTGCTGAGGCTGATAAACCTGGGCCTAGAGCAGGAGGTTCCTAACTTATTTGTAGCAGTGGAGCCTTTTTCAAATGAAAGAAAGAATCCAACTGCCAAACTCGATTTTTAAAACCAGAACCGCTTTAGTTGAATTGGGGCTGGAGAGTTTGCTGTGCGCCCCCCACCCTCTGCCCAGGAATCTCTGGGTTTTATGGATCATGCTTTTGAAAGCATCCAGCTCTAGAGTCAAACAAACTTCATTATTTTCTAGAAAAAGTACATAATAGGCCACCAGGGGCAAAGGACCCACTTAAGGCCACACAACTATGGGTCCTCAACCTCCTCTTTTGAGGATGGACCCAAATTCAGGCAGGAAAATTAAACCAATCACTCCCTCCCTCTTCCCAACTTATAGCCAATATAAGGAAGCTTCAGGCTCTTCAGTTGGGTTCGGAAGGAGGTAGGTTTCCAGGCGGCCAGCTCCTCCTCTAGGGTGGGGCCTCTTTCTCCTTTATATTCCCCGTGGCCCTGGTAAACTACAGGTGCTTCATAAATGCTTATTAACCAGAGAAGAGAATGGCAATCATAAAGGCTGCGGTGGTTAAGTTTCAGGCCCTACACAAAGCTCCTGACCACCAGGATTTGGTAACGTGAGAGTCGCAGAAAACACACTAAGCCCATCTCTGAGACAAGAGCCCCTGGACTTAGGAGCGAGGGGGGTGGTCCCCTGCCACCCCCGCAATGAGAAAGGGCCTCCGAGAGGTCGGGTGACGTGCCTGAAGTCTCAGGACTTCTAGGCGGCAGCAGAGGGATGTCTGCATTCCGAATGGTTTTAGTTTAGGGAAGGTACCTAAACTAAAACTGGAAGGATGGGGGAGGGGCACTGTGTTCTGTGCTCCCTGGAAAGAGGGGAGTCTTTAGTGACTTCTTGTGAGAGGATATCACAAAACCACAAGAATGCAGGGGAGCTGAGGCCAAACGGAGCAGGCTGGGAACCATCGCTTTGCTTCAGCCCGACCTCCTCAGAGCCAGTGTTCTGAGTCAGATCTGCTGGCTCCTCTGTTCTAAGTGGCCTTTGATAAGCTGCCCACTGTATCTGAACTGGCAGCAACCCTGGCTCCAACCTGTGAGAGGCTGGTCCCATGCTGTCATTCCCTGGGCCTGGCCTGGAACTAGCGGGGGCTGGCGATGCTACTCCAAGGGCTGAGATCCTGCAGAAACAAGGGCTGTCCTGGCCAGGCCTGAGCAGACCACCGCGGAGAAGGATGCTGGGCAGCCCCCGACTGCAAGAACTTAGGAGGTGAGACATCCTCAGGGGGGAGAGACAGAGCCTCCCTGGGAAGCAGGAACCTGCTCTCTGGTTCAAGTTCTGCCGCTCAGTAGCTGTGTGGTCTTGGGTAAATTACTTCCTGTCTCTGAGCCTTCATTTCCTTGTCCATAAAATCAGGGCATAGGCTGATTATCTGTAAGCTGCCATCCTGATCTTTACTGAAAACCACAGTCACAGAGCTTCCCCAGCCTGCAGTCATTCATTTAGCACAAATCTGCTCAATGTAAAGTCTCCCTAGAACAGAGAATCCGTGGTCCCGCAGTGACTTGTTCGGCAGCTGCTGGTTCCTTGGCTTCTCTGCTTTGTACCCAAATCTTGGCCTCCCCCCGACCCCCGTTCTTGTTGCCTCTGCTCACCCTCAGGCTGGTCCTTCTCAGATGTCACATATGCTTGCTCCAGCTACCAGGTCTATCTCCTGATTCCCCCCCTCATCTCCGTTGTCCCTGGCCACCCATATCCTGCCATTGTTCTGAGGCTGAGAGTGCAGAAAAGTAGAAGAATTCAACCCCAATGAGCTCATAGAATCCCTTAAACTGAAAGCAGAGCATTCTTTGTTGCTTTAGAAAGAGTGTTAGCACTGAGGGGAGAGGGAATGAAGCCAAAGGAAAGAGAATCACCTTCTTCCACATCTCATCCCTCTTGCTGTTGAAGTCGCCTGTGCCTGGAATGTCCACCAGCACAACCCCTTCTGGGATCAGCTCTGATTTGGGAAGAGTCACTTCCACAAGTTTGATCAGGGGCCAGATGTGTGTCTCAGCTGATTCTCCATCCCAGCCTCTCCTCTGAGTCCGGATGTAGGGGTCCAGCTTGACAGACAGCTCCCCCGCCTGGAGAAGAAGGTCAAGGTCACACACACGAGACATCCTCCCAGCCTTCCACCCTGGACTGGCTGTGATTCAGGGTCGTCAAAGGCACATTGAGTGATGCAAGAAGCAGCGCTGGGCAACGGGCACCAGGAGGCCCGTGATCCAGTCTGCAAGAGTCTAGACTCAGAACCAGAAAGGACGCTGGAGATCCGGAATTTCAAGCTCCTTCAGTGACAGATGAAGAAAACAAAGTCAGTTAGAATGGGACTTCGGGAAAGTTACAGCTTCACTGGATGATGATTTTAGCTCCTGAATTCCATTTCAGTTCAAAATTAATGTCAATCATGCAATTTCCCAAACTTAAGAGAGACAGGATTCTTCCCACATGGCTAATATGAACATTTTCATTACCAGAAAGCCCTGCCTATGGAAAATTGATAGAGACGGGGACCATATTTTCCAAATTGAAAACTGGTCTGAAGCTGATCTTTTAAAAGGTTTTTAAAACGCACCTTCCAAATATAAAACATGTATTGACGGAGGCATTTTCAGGATGTTTCAATGGTGGTGGGTGAGATGGGGAATCATTCTCAGACTATTGCTTTTCCGTAAACATGTCTTGGGATAAGGACACATTCGTGCCAGTAGCTATGTATGCTAGCAGGTCTCCCCTGGGATCCTTCCGAGGACAGAGGGCATGCGCTGCATGGTAGTCACTGTTAATAAGTGTCTATAGAATGGCCCTGAAAGAAAGACAGAGTAAATCCCTAGGAGAATTGAAACTGAATCACAGGATTTGTTGCAATCTGGGTAGGAAGTAAGAGATTCCATCCATTCTAATCAAATCATAAGAAATTGTGAAAGAGGAGATGATACAAGTTCTTTACGATATTTTGATTAAAAAATAAAGGAGACACAATAAGTGAAACAGAAAAGAGAGAGCATGGGCTTTCTATAAGAAGAGGGCTCAACCCAATAATCCAGCTGAGGCAACCATTCTAGGGAGGTAAACTCAGATTCTTTCATCCCAGTCTAGAATCCCCGACCCAAATGCTGACTTTGTGCCCTCACTCATGGAGATGGAAATTCTGTCCTCCTTGTTCAGTGAGTAAATCTGTAACACTGGGAGGGAATATTTGTAAATACAGAGTAGTGAAGAAATGCATATTATATTGATACCTTCATGTAAGTTGTGTGTATTCAGATAAAGTGACTAGTTTTATAATCAGTGTGTTTCTTTGGACATGTGTGGTCTATGTTTCAGACATTAGGAACATAATCAGTTTTAATTATAATATGCATTTAAATATAAGAAGTGGTTGCAACATGTGTTTGATTTTCTAGGTACATAAGCGCTAAGTGCCTTTAAAGGTTTAATTCATTTGACTTCTAAGTATGCTTGGTCAAGTGTTTCAAATTTTGTGAGAGAATCGAATTGAATATATTCAATTTGAACTATAACATAAAAAGTCTAAGAAATGTTGATTAATTATGCAAGTAGCATTAACTTTTAAAAAATTTTGTTACGCAATTTTTAAAGGTAACTTTCTATTTACAGTTATTACAAATATTGGCTGCATTCCCCATGTTGTACAGTACATTCTTTTTTTTAGCATTAACTTTTAAAGGAGGCTTCCCTGTGTTATTAAACTTAGGTGATAATTGGACATTAAATTTTAGAACAGGTATAAGTAATTGTCCTTTTTCACTACAAAAATTGCCAGATTTACAAATAGAACAATATTTTTAAGATGCAAGGAAAAAAAGAGGTGGGGTTTTTTTTGGGGGGGGGGTTCTTTCTTTTTTTTTTTTCCTCCTTAATGGAGGTGGTGGGGATTGAACCCAGGACCTCATGCATGCCAAGCATGTGCTCCACCACTGAGTTCTACCCACCTCCCCTAAATAAGGTATTTAAATGTATAACATTTATAAATTGCATATTAGTCCCACATGTATTCTGGTTTAATTTAAAATTGAATTTTAATTTAAATAAAACGACTCGATTACAAAAGGGAGGAGTGTGTTGTTCTACTGTTGCATGTCCAGTCTCTGTCCCGTCCTTCGCCCAAGCTAGAGGTATCCTGACTGTTTCTCTGGGGAGGCACTGCTTCTTGTTTACTCTGGACTCCCTTTCATCTCAGAAAGGCCGTGTGACTCAGTTCTGAACAAGAAAATCTACACAGAAATGTGCTGGGCATGTTTCTGGGAAAGCTTTTACTTCCCAGTGAAAGGGGAGATGTGGTTGGTGCCACTTTTTTATCCATGTCTTCCTTCCATGAAGCTAGCTGTGAAGTCCAGCACTTCAGCAGCAGTTATGTGACAATGAGGCAACAGGGTGATGGAAGGTCAGGTGATCCAGAGGGATGTTGATCTTGACATTGGTGAGCTACTGAACCTACCTACAAACCCAACTTGCCCCCAGACTTCTTATGTGAGAAAATGAATAAATCCCTATTTGTTTAAGCCCTTCTAAACTGGGTTTGTTTTTTTAAAAAAATTATTTGCAGCCAAAAGCGTCCTTAATTAATCTTCAAGTAACTGTAAATAATCTTTCCTGTGTATGAACGCTCCCCAAATGGACACTGAAAATTCCCATTTGATAGCCATAAATAATGAGAAGTCACTTGGCTAAAGATCCTCCTGATTTTGGTATCAACTTATTTTCAGTGAAAACACTGTACCTCGTGCAAATCCCCTGCACGGGGTTCAACTATTATCCTTGAGACTTGGGATAAAATAAAGAAAAACATCTTGAAGCTACCTCTTCTGCCTTGAGGGTGATGACTCTGGAGGTGGGGATCTTCCCTTTGGGCTTTGCCCTCAGTAACTCCTCATAGTTCTTCCCTTCGGCCCCATTTCCATAGAACAGTTGTAGCTTCCAAACAGCTTCCTCCACTGCATCATCCCTGCCCCACGCGTCCTCCTCTTCTCCGCTTGGCTCCTCCGCCCTGTGCAGGAGCCTTGTCAAGTTCTTCAGCTCCTCCTTCCACTCCTGTCAAGGCAGAGCAGAGCCAAGCACCTCATGACACAGACACAGAAGACGGCAACAAAGGGTGACAAACACTGTGCCCGGGGAGGGGGAGGGGCGGTGTACTCAGGAAATCTAAAATCGTCTAAGACAACCCTCTTGTTTTGCCGAAGAGGAAACAGGAGCCCAAAGAGGGAAATGTCTCACCCAGTGTCCCATAAGGAGCTATGACAGGACCCAGGCTAGGACCCTCTTCTACTGAACTTTCTCATTCTGTATTATGTTCTTTTTGTTCAACAAAACCATGAAGTACATTTACAAGGAATATAGTGTTCATCTGTAGGAGAGAGGCGAAGGAAAAGAAAAGGAAGAAGGAAGAAAGAGAAGGAAGGACGAAAGAAAGGGGGGAGAGAGAGAGGGAAGGAAGAAGGGAGAAAGGAAGGGAGGGAGGGAGGCAGGGAGGCAGGCTACACTGACCTGGTCAGAGAGAAGGTGGATTTTGGCCTCGTACTGCTCACAGCAGCCCGAGCTCACTTGCACAATACACGACGTACAGATACTTTCTCCAGACACTGGGAGCAGCATGTCTTGCTGGATGATGGCGTTGATCAGGGAGCTCTTCCCAGCCCCAGTGCTTCCAAATAATCCAATGTAGATTGGGTCCAATGATGGCTTTTCAATCAAGGCAAGGAGCCTGTTTCTAGATCAATTTTAAAAATGTCCCATTGTCATGGTCATCAAAGCAGAGTGGGGAGAACAGCAGAACAGAACACAGAACAACTGAGTTATAAATCCTGGACAAGTCACCACATCTTTCTGAGTCTGCTCTCTCTTTGGCCAAAGGGGAATATCAACCCCTGTTTACTATGCAGAGTTGTGAGGATCAAATGAGATTATGCAATTGGGGTCAAGACGGCGTAGTAGAAGGATGCTCGTTGCTCACCCTCTCCCATACATACACCAAAACTCACATCCACGGACCCACCCAGCCAACCAGAGCACGTGTGGAACTCCAACAGAACATCGCCCTCTTCAAAAGACAAAGATGCCACAAATCTGGCAGAAAAGGAAAAAAGAAAGAAGAAAAAGCAAAACAGCACAGGACCAGTCCCGAGGGGAGGGAGCGGCAAAGAGGGAACAGCACTTGTTCGCTGAACCTCCCCCCTCCAACAGAGAGGCCAGCGGGACGGAGGGGGAGCCTCCGAGGCTCAGATCTGCCCCGAGCACCCCTTGACCGACAGAACTGAGTAAAACGGGCACAAAGGGTCCCCGCGACACCCAGCCCGAGATGCGGGCCGGCAGCTGGGGCCGGGCCGAGCCGCCCGAACCGGGCGGGGGGCAGGGGGGAGGGGGGCTGCACTGAGGCGGCCCCGGGGGGACTGCAGGGGGCCACACTCCGTGGCCGGGAGGGGATACGGAGCAGAACAACCTCGGTCCCCCATAATAACGGGAAAAAAAGCAAAGCAACCGGCTGGTGTGCCCTGGGGGTAGGGGCGCCATAGCCTTTGTTTCCTCAGCCCTGCGCCGCCATCACTGGCGCTTCTCGCGAGAAGAGAGGTGGGGCGCGGCCACAGCTGCCACCTCCTCCCGTGCGCAGCGCCCGGGCGGGGGCGGACCGAGCCCTGAATCCGCACCAAGGGCTCGGCAACCTCCTAGGCAGGACTGACGCTTGTTTACAGCTCGAGGCAGATAGGATCTTTCTGCCCTGGCACCTCAGAGAACTTGCGCCGCCAAGACACACAAGGAGCTGAGTTTTGGCACAGAGCAGGGACGGGACGGTTCCATGGTCCTCCCCGAGCCCGCCTTCTGAGCTCCGACCCCAGGCAGAGCTGGCAGCCACACAGAGCAGCAAAGCGGAGCGACCGGCGCCAGGAGAGGGCGGGTGGCCCCGCCTCCGCCTTCCCAGCAGGAACACAGCACCTGACTGCAGTGCTGGAAGGGGGCGTGACCCGCCCGCCTACCTGGCCAGTCTGCAACATCTGACTGTGGCATTGGGAGGTGGAGTGACCCGCCCGCCCATAGCGAAGGAGAGCTGCACCTGACCCAGTGTTGGCAGGAGGCGCGATCTACTTGCCAACAGGCACTGGGAGCAGCAGAGACGAGAGTGCCAACGGAGGGCCTTTGGAAACAGCAAGCTGAGTTCACGAAACACAGCAAAGACAGAAGGACCTCTTGATAAAATCATTAAGAGTGCACAGTCTTCATGAGAAAACAGCCCTTTCTTTTAATCTTTTTTTTAATCTGTTCTATTTTCTATTACCTTTTTAATTTTTACTTTTTAAACAGTTGTATTTGCTTCCAGTTTTAATCCCTTTTAAATTTTTCTTTTAATATATATATATATATATATATATTTTAAATCCACCTCATTTCATTTTTACTTCTCTTGGTTTTGATCTCCTGTTATTGATTATACACAGGTTTCAAATATCTTTTTTGTCCTTTTCTCCTTTAAAGTTTTTAAAGCACGTCTCAACTCGATTGCTATTCTGCTTCAACTTGCTCTTCTATTATTGATTATACTCTGTTTTCAAACCTTTTTTTCCTCCCTTTTAAAATTCTTTTTTATTTTACCTTTTATTATGTTCTATTTTCTATTACCTTTTTAATTTTTACTTTTTAAACAATTGTATATGTCTCCAGTTTTAATCCCTTTTAAATTTTTCTTTTAAAATATTTTTATTATTATTTTTAAAAATCCACCTCATTTCATTTTTATTTCTCTTGGTTTTGCTATCCTGCTATTGATTATACACAGGTATCAAATATTGTTTTTTGATCTTTTCTCCTTTTTCTAAGATTTTTAAAAGATGTCTCAACTCAATTGCTATTCTGCTTCAACTCGCTCTTCTATTATTGATTATACACTGTTTTCAAACTTCTTTTCCCCATTCTTTTAAAATTCTCCTTTTTTTTTTTTAAAGTTTTATTCCAGCATAGGCATTAGATAGATAAATAAATAAACTCCTTAAGGACCACAATAGATAACTGGTACTCCATAAGCCACAGTGCCAGAGAGATATGAGCAAGATAAAGAACCAGAGGAACCACTCCCAATTAAAAGCAAGAGAAATCCCCTGAAAGAACAATCAATGAAATAAACACTGATGGCCTACTAGATCAAGATTTCCAAAAAGGAGTGATCAAAGTACTGAAGGAACTGAAAGAGATAGTGTTTAGAGGTATAAAATACATCAAAAATGAAATTGAAGCTATAAAGAAGAGCCAAGTACAATTAGTAAACTCATTTACTGAGATGAGAGCTGACCTAAAGGCTGTACAAAGCAGACTAGATAATGCAGAGGAACGAATAAGTGACCTAGAAGACAGGACAACAGAAAGCACCCAATCAGAACAGCTGAGAGAAAAACAAATAAAAACCAATGAAAACAATATAAGGGACTTATGGGATAATATAAAGCATACCAATCTACACATAATAGGGGTTCCAGAAGGGGAAGAAAGAACAAAGGGGATTGAAAAGGTATTTGAAGAAATCATGACTGAAAAATTCCCAAACCTAAAGAAGGAGTCAGATATCCAAGTACAGGAGGCTCAGAGGGTCCCAAACAGGAAGAACCCAAACAGACCCACACCAAGACATATAATAATCAAGATGGCCAGAGTCAAGGATAAAGAAATGATCCTAAAAGCAGCAAGAGAAAAACAAAGAGTGAGTTACAAGGGAACCCCCATAAGGCTCTCAGCTGATTTCTCTACACAAACACTACAGGCCAGAAGAGAGTGGCAAGATATATTCAAATCCTCAATGAAGAAAAGATGCAGCCTAGTATACTTTATCCAGCAAGGCTATCCTTTAGGATAGAAGGAGAGATAAAGAACTTCACAGACAAGCAAAAACTAGAAGAGTTTAGCAACACTAAACCCATGCTAAAAGAAATATTGAAAAGTCTACTCTAAATAGAAAAGGAGCAGGATGCTACAGAAACGAGAAACTCATTACTGGAAAGGTGACAACTATCATGAATTACAAATAGAATAAACACAAAATTGTAAAAGAAGACATCTAAACCATTAAGAGTGGGAGGGGGAAGCAAGTAAATATAGAGTGTATTTTTCTTTCTTTATTAAATTTTTTGTTCTCAGTAGGATGGGTTTGAGATTATATTACTATCTGTTTAATACAAATACTTATAGTAATGGGTTAATAGACTTTTAAAAAGGGTAACCACAAGCCAAAAACTTACAAGTGAGTCACAAAAACCAAATAAAATCCAAGATAATAAAAGGAAAATTACCAAACCACAAAAGGAAGAAGAAAGGAACAAAAAGGAAATACCATATCAACTGCAAAAATGTTCAAAATGGCAATAAACAACACATCTGTCATTAGTTATTGTAAATATTAATGGAAAAAATGCTCCAATCAAAAGACATAGAGTGGCAGACTGGATAATAAAGCAAGAACCTTCAATATGCTGCATACAAGAGACCCACTTTAGGGAGAAGGACACATATAGATTGAGAGTGAAAGGATGGAAAAGGATATTCCATGCAAATGGAAAAGCCAAAAAAGCAGGTGTAGCAGTACTGATTTCAGACAAAATAGACTTGAAAACAAAGGCCATAATGAAAGATAAAGAAGGACATTTTATAATGATTAAAGGAGTAATACAAGATGAGGATATTACACTCATTAATATATATGCACCCAACATAGGAGAACCTAAGTACATAAAACAATTACTAACAAAGATAAAGGGGGAAGTTGATGGGAATACAATCATTGTCAGAGATTTTAACACCGCATTAACATCTCTAGACAGATCTTCCAGACAGAAAATAAATAAGACAACAGAGAAATTAAATGATACAATAGAAAAATTAGAGTTGGTGGATATTTTCAGAGCATTACACCCCCCCCCCAAAATAGGATATATATTCGTTTCAAGTGCACATGGAACATTTTCTAGGATTGATCATGTACTTGGGGACAAAAGAAGCCTCAGCAATTTTAAGACGATAGAAATTATCTCAAACATCTTTACTGACTACAATGCCACAAAACTAGAAATCAACTACAGAGAAACAAAGGGGAAAAAAAGAAAGCATGGAGATTAAACAACATGCTATTAAAAAACCAATATGTCAATGATAAAATCCAAGTTGAAATTAAAAAATACCTTGAGACAAATGAAAATGAAAATACAACCACACAAAATTTATGGGACGCAGCAAAGGCAGTGCTAAGAGGGAAGTTTATAGAGATACAGGCCTTCCTCAAAAAGAGAACAAATCTCAGATAAACAATCTAACCCACCAGCTAACAGAATTAGAAAAAGAAGAGCAAACAAAAAACACCCAAAAGTCAGCAGAAGGAAGGAAATAATAAAGACCAAGGAGGAAATAAATAAAATAGAGATTTTTTTAAAAAATAGGAAAAAAATCAATCAAATCAAAAGCTGTTTTTTTTTTAAAGAGTAAATAAAATTGACAAAACTCTGGCCAAACTCACAAAGAAGAAAAAAGAGCACAAATAAGCAAAATAAGAAAGGAAAATGGAGAAATTACAACAAATGACATAGAAATACAGAATATCATACAAGAATATTTTGGAAAACTATATGGAACCAAAATAGATAACCTAGAGGAGATAGACAAGTTTCTGGAAACATAGAGTCCACCAAGACTCAATCAAGAAGAAACTGACCACTTGAACAAACCGATCACTAGAAATGAAATCGAAATAGCAATGAAAAACCTCCCTACAAATAAAAGTCCAGGACCGGACGGCTTCACTGGGGAATTCTACCAAACATACAAAGAAGAACTCATACCAGTCCTTCTCAAACTCTTCCAGACGATTGAAAAGGAGGGAATACTCCCAAACTCATTCTATGAAGCCACCATCACCCTGATACCAAAACCTGGCAAAGACACTACCAAAAAAGAGAATTACAGAGCAATATCACTCATGAACATAGATGTAAAAATCCTTACCAAAATATTTGCAAATAGAATCCAACAGTACATAAAAAAGATTGTACATCATGATCAAGTGGGATTCATCCCAGGGACACAAGGGTGGTTCAACATATGCAAATCAATCAATGTAATACATCACATCAACAAGACAAAGGACAAAAACCACATGATGATCTCAATAGATGCAGAAAAAGGTTTTGATAAAATTCAACACCCATTTATAAAAACTCTCACTAAAGTCGGTATAGAGGAAATATATCTCAACATAATAAAAGCTATATATGACAAACCTACAGCCAGCATAGTACTCAATGGTGAAAAACTCAAAAGCTTCCCACTAAAATCTGGGACAAGAAAAGGCTGCCCACTATCACCACTCCTATTCAACATAGTCTTGGAAGCCCTAACCACAGCAATCAGGCAAGAGAGAGAAATAAAAGGGATCCAAATTGGAAAAGAACAGGTAAAAGTGTCACTATATGCAGATGACATGATACTGTATGTAGAAAACCCTAAAAGGTCAACACAAAAACTACTAGAACTAATCAAAGAATTCAGCAAGGTAGCAGATTACAAGATTAACGTTCAAAAATCAGTTGCATTTCTTCACACTAACAATGAATCAACAGAAAAAGAAAATAAAGAAACAACCCCCTTTAAAATAGCACCAAGTAATAAAATACCTAGGAATAAATCTAACCAAGGAGGTGAAAGACTTATACACGGAAAACTATAAACCACTGATTAAGGAAATTAAAGAAGACTTTAAAAAATGGAAAGATGTCCCATGCTCCTAGATTGGAAGAATCAATATTGTTAAAATGCTCACACTGCCCAAGGCAATCTACAGATTTAATGCAATCCCTATCAAATTACCTAGGACATATTTCACAGAACTAGAACAAATCATAAAATTTATATGGAACCATCAAAGACCTAGAATTGCCAAAGCATTACTGAAGAAAAAGAGGCTGGGAAAAAAAAAAATAGGCTGGAGGAATACCTCTACCAGACTTCAGACAATACTATAGAGCTACAGTAATCGAGACAGCCTGGTATTGGTACAAAAACAGACATATAGACCGAATGGAACAAAGTAGAGAGCCCAGAAATGAACCCACAAACTTTTGGTCAACTAATCTTCGACAAAGGAGGCAAGAATATACAAGAATATACAATTCGGTAAATGATGGTAGGAAAACTGGACAGCAGCATGTAAATCAATGAATCTAGAACACTCCCTTACGCCATACACAAAAATAAACTCAAAATGGATCAAAGACTTAAACATATGACAAGATACAATAAACCTCCTAGAAGAAAATACAGGCAAAACAATCATCTCAAAAATGTTCTCCTAGGGCAGTCTACCCAAGAATAGAAATAAAAGCAAGAATAAACAAATGGGATCTGATTAAACTTAGAAGCTTCTGCACATCAAAGGAAACCATAAGTAAAACAAAATGACATCCTATGGAATGGGAGAAAATTTTTGCAAATGAAACCAACAAAGGCTTGATCTCCAGAATATATAAGCAGCTCATACAACTTAATAAGAAAAAAAACAAACAACCCAATCCAAAAATGGGCAGAAGACCTAAACAAGCAGTTCTCCAAGGAAGAATACAAATGATCAATAGGCACATGAAAAAAAAAATGCTCAATATCACTAATCATCAGAGATATGCAAATCAAAACTACAATGAGGTATCACCTCACACCAGTCAGAATGGCCATCATTAAAAAGTCCACAAATGACAAATGCTGGAGAGGCTGTGGAGAAAAGGGAACCCTCCTACACTGCTGGTGGGAATGCAGGTTTGTGCAGCCACTGTGGAAAACAGTATGGAGATTCCTCAAAAGACTAGGAATAGATTTACCATATGACCCAGGAATCCTGCTCCTGGGCTTATATCCAGAAGGAACCCTACTTCAAAATGACACCTGCACCCCAATGTTCATAGCAGCACTATTTACAATAGCCAAGACATGGAGACAGCCTAAATGTCCATCAACAGATGACTGGATAAAGAAGAGGTGCTGTATTTATACAGTGGAATACTGTTCAGCCATAAAAAGTGACAACATAATGCCATTTGCAGCAACATGGATGTCCCTGGAGAATGTCATTATAAGTGAAGTAAGCCAGAAAGAGAAAGAAAAATACCATATGAAATCACTCATATGTGGAATCTAAAAAAAAAAAAACATAAATACAAACCAGAAACAGACTCATAGACATAGACTACAAACTTGTGGTTGCCAAGGGGGAGGGGGTGGGAAGGGATTCACTGGAAGTTCAAAATTTGTAGATACTGACAGGCATATGTAGAACAGATAAACAAGATTATACTGTATAGCACAGGGAAACATACAAGATAATTGTGGTGGCTCACAGAAAAAAATGTGGCAATGAATATATGTATGTTCATGCATAACTGAAAAATTGTGCTCTACACTGGAATTTGACACAACATTGTAAAATGACTATAACTCAATAAAAAAAGTTTTTAAAAATGCGATTATGCAGAAATATTTGGAAATGATAATTCTTTATACATGTAAATCATCCTTGCTTGTGTTCTATGCAAATGACATGGTCTTGATCTTAGAAGTAAAGTTTCTGCCGTGGTGAAGTATTATCAGGACCAGCATTAAGCGCTTACGGGGCAGGAGGTGGAGTCTTGACACCACGCAAGTCCTTCAGGTCTGGTGGGTCCAAGCAGTGAAGGGCACAGGCTCAGAGTCACACAGGCTAGGCTGGGCTCCGGGCCCCTTCACTCACCAGCAGTGTGACGCTGGTCCACGTCTTGGCCTCTCTGAGCCTCAATTTCAGTGTGATGGGGATGACAGTGATACCTCCTACTTTATAGGGGTCCTGGGACAAGGAAATGAAATTTGATACATGTAAAGTATTTAGCAGATTACCTAGCACCAGGGACAGCTCTGTGAATGGCAACTATGGGTAGTAATAACAATGGCCCGGAGCTACTGAACTTTCCAGCCTTCTTTGCTTAGTCTCTAATTGAAAATTCCCTTTCATTGTTAGAGAAAAAGCATCGACTACCACCTGAGGCAAGACATCCTAGCAAGACCTGATGGTGGCTGACACCAGACTCACATGAGGTACTTGACGCCGTTAGGAATGCTGTCATCCAGGAACACAGACTGAATAAGTTTCTGGTACGTGTTGCTCAGAACCCTTCTGGTCCGGGACTCCAATCTTTCATCTGGAAGCAACAGGGACGGATTAGCTGGGAGGTACCTGGTAGGGACCAAGTACAAGGTCTGCACGGGTGGAGTCTGCTCAATATTGCAGAGAAGGGAAAAAAGAAATGAAATGAAAAGCCAGTGAAACAGGAGGGCAAGTTATCTGACACGAGAGATCATGGCTCGTGGGAGAGAGTCATTGCTGCTAACCAGGGCCTCCCAAGGAGCCAGCCTGCTCCGAAGCTCCCTGTCACGGCAGTCAGCCTGTGTTTCACCATGGGCTGTAGCCCTTCTAGAGGTTTCTCTCCTGTGGTCATAGAAAGAAAAAAATGCAAGGACATCATCTAAATACCCACTAATGACCAAATCAACCATATTCAAGGTTCTATCAGGAAGAGATTATTTTTAAAGCAAGTCTCCTATCCAAAGACTCCTAGAGAGAAATTGTCACTCTACGTCTCTCTGCAGAGACTAGGAGGCCTTGTGTTTTGGATCAGGATCATTCAAAGATGTTCCATCCTGCATCTCAATTTAAACTTCTCTTCCTCTGAGCATTTTAACACGTCTCGAAGAGAACAGAGTCACAGCAAAACCAGGGGCCTGGCACTCACATTCCTTCAGGGCACTTTGTTCCACGGAGGGAAATGCTCGGAACCTCTGGTCTCTATCTGATCGTCTTCTTTTTTTCATTGGTTCTTTAAATAAATCATCATCAACTAGAGATAAACAGAGGTTATATAAAATTATAAATTTTGTATATAATTTGTCTAGTCCCTGTTGGTCTTGAGGCAGAATATATAACTGACCCTTGAACAGCAGAGTCTGAACTGTGGAAGGTCCATTTATATGCAGGATCTTCGACTACAAAGGGGGGTTGGTGCTCTGTTCACAGGTCACTGTATTTGCCTGACCTCTATCCATTCACAAACCAAAAGAGTCTAAGAGGACCCCTGCCAGCTCTGGAAGCCTGTAAGCTCATTTTGGTAGCATCCCTGTTGGGCATTTCCGGTCTGGTTCCCAATTCCCTGAGTCCCAGGATTTTGCATCTAGTTCCAAAATGCAAGTCCAACATGTCTTCCCAGAAGACACATTGAAAGGAAATGATAAGTTCCTGTTTGGAAATCCTGAGAAGCCAAAATGGCTGGACAGTCTTCACCAAATGCCAACAGTGTATAGAGAAGCCCAAACACAGGGCTCATGGTGGGACAGAGGAAGGCCTCTGGGAGATCTTTTCAAACTGGGAAATGGATGGGGAGCAGAATCAGAGGAAAGAACGGGTCACATGACCAGGGCAAATCCCTTCTTCTCCCTGAGCCTCAGTTTCCACATCTGTAAAGTGAGATAGCTGACAAAAATACAAGCAATACAAGAGTTTTGGAGGGTCCCCTACCAGCGGATGTCCTCTAGAGATTAAACTGGCGGGGAAAGTATAGCTCAGTGGCAGAGTGCATACTTAGCATGTGTGAGGTGCAGGGTTCATTCCCCAGTTTCTCCATTTAAAAAAATGAAAAAAAAAATTGAGGGGGATTTTCCCCCTTCCTCACTGGAACACGTTAGCAGCTGCTTCCTCACAGAGGCAAGAAAAGGAGTCGCCAGGAAGAAAATCTTTGCGGTTCTGCAGAGATGTATTCCTTCCAGTGGTTTCCCTTCCCTTGGTTCTGAAGTGAAGGGCTGGTAGGGCCCCTAATCCCCTAGAAGGGTAATAACCCAAACGGTGTGTTCGGATGGGTTTTAGGAAACACTCTGTAGCAGGATTCACCTGGTAGGCAGTGTTTGAAGTCAAGGCTGTTGGAAGTGGTCCCAGCCCAGTGCCCCCAGGGCTGCAGGGGCCTAAGGAAACAGCCGCGAGGTGAGCTGGAAGGACCATTGATCCTGAGAGTCACAACACTCTGAGTTCATATAAGGGCGTGAGGCCCCAAACTGAGCATGAACTTGGGAGGTCATTTGCCCTCAAAAACCACAGAGAGGGAGATTCACTCAGGGACCCAGGAGGGCAGTCGGAGCAGAGGGCCCAGCCTCCACCCCTGGGCACTAGATGCGGGTCTCCCAGACAGCTCGGTCACAAACCCGCCGTGTTCTGGAGCCCGCTCACACCCCCTAGAGTCTCGCGGTGCAGGGTAAGCTGTCTGCCAGCACGGCATCTCTGTCACCTGGGGCGCACACGGTGACAGCGAGCTGACAGAGCTTGTACTCAGGCCCTTCTAACGCAGATGTTTGCACTTTATGAGGGAGCTCGACTCAGAATCCATCCTGGCTCCGTTGAAGGACTGGATGAGAACTAAACACCAAGTGCCTGCTGCCTCAGTGGCTAGAGCTGGGGAGGAATGGGCAGAGAAGGAAAAAAAATACGCCCCTCGGGCCCCTGGGCAGCGGCCGGATGCAGGACACTTCAGTCTGTGTCATAAAAGGCGTTTCAGGATTCCAGGGTATTTTCACACCCGTCCATGGAAAGAAAGGAAAAGGATGGAGGGCCTTGATCTTGACTTTGTAATTCAGGAACCCGTTTGTGTAAACAATGTCTGCACAGTGTCTTAGCCACACAGACAACTGGTCTCAGTACATTCTGTACATCCATGGCCTTTATTTCAACTTTGGTAAGGACTGGCCATTAATCTGAGAAAAGACGGGAAGCTTACTTCTCAAGTAAAGCAAATGCTAAGAAGTCAGATAAAACAGCAGGGTTTTAAACTTCTGCTTCAGTTTCTAAGATGAAGAAACATGTGGAAAGAAGAAAGTATTCCGCCTGGGATTTAAACCATTTAAGGGTAGTATATCTGTGTTAAATTGCAACCAGAATGAATTGGTGTGAACTGGCCACGTCCCTTCTTCTTGCCTGTGTTTGTTCAAACACTCCCTAACCTTGTCCAGCATTTTACACTGACTGATGCCAGGAAAGAGTAGAGTCTGGGGACGTCAACCTTAGGCTCTGCTGCTATTGCTTCTTGCTGCCACAAGGTGTCGCTTTTGAAAGCTGATCCCAATACAAGCTCTTGGTTGATCCAGATGGCGGCCAGAGCCGGCCACACGTCTTCCGAGTAAAGTGCGCCACGCCGCCGTGTCCGGGCTGAGCTCAACCAAGGGAGCCCCAAAGTTACAGCTCTTTCAGTGTGCATGCCCAGCCATGCCTCAGATGTTCACACCGCCCAGTGACCCAGAAACTCCGCTCCCCTTGCCCCTAAAGGAAATCATCCCCAGGAGTAAAGAAAGTTTTCCTCTTCAATTCTCAAAACACAAAGGATGTGATACACCCCATTTTCTGCACATCGGGGTTACTGCCCTGCATCATCCGAGGGAAGCTTCCCTCCTTGGCTCCAGGGTCCCAACACCCAGCCTTCTAGGAAGAGAGTCCACTCTCACTGACTCCAGGGTGATTCATTCATCCTACAACTCTCCTTCTAAGGAAAGTACATGAAATGATTCCAGGGGCCTGACGGAGAGACCACCCTCAGAAAACCCAAGATGTTTTCCTGGAAACTTCTTTTAAAGGAGAGGGGAGCAAAATTTAATTGCTGCTCAGACAACCCACTCTAGTATGCACAGGCTATTTTAGTTATTGAAACAATTGATATTCATTCACTATTAAAACGTGTCATGAAAAAAGCAGCTTCTGAATAGAGAACAAGGGACAATGGCTACAGCTGAATGCAGTCTCAACCCAGGTGCCCTTGGATATGTAATGATTAACAGTCCTGTTCACTTCATCAGGGGATACGGCAGAGATGTTACCTGGATGTGGTTCCTGACCCAGAAAATCTTCAGTTTCTGCCATTTTCTGTTATGTAAACACCTGCTTTTGTCCACTTGGAGAATCAGCCTGAAACAATACATACGAAGTATAAGGAGTGGACAGGAGAAATTGTAAATACCAAGCCAAAAGCCAAAAATAATGTGTAATTTTGCTTACGTCCCTCCAACTAGATTCCAAGCTCCTAAAGGGTAATGGCCACTCTAACTTATTTTTGAATCCCTCACAACAGTTAGTACACTACATGTTGATTTCAATATGATTAACATCAGTGTTTGACTCTTGGTTTTCAATAATGTTTGTAGCTATAGAAACTTCAACTGATATGACCTGAGACCTTTAAGGCAACTCATTCTGAAAAGAGAATAAACCTCTCATGACCAGAACCTTGAAAGTGCAATGACACGCCTTCTCTGCTTTGGGAGATGCCAGGTGCCCCAACCAGGTAAGCCTTAAACAGTGATATTTATCCCAGCAGGTCTCAGCGAGTATCTTGGAGATGGATGGAACATTTGATATTCCTAGGGTCCCCTGGAGTTGCTCTGGGGGCTACTGGGTGGGGAAGGAGAGATGCAAAAACTGGGTCCTCTGGACCTTCTCACCACCCCACCCCGACTTCAGTCAGGAAGACACTCTTCCTAGGGGCTTCCTGCCGTTCCACCTCATGGGGCATCTGCAGGGGAAGGAGAAGGAGAGGTACTTCTCAAAGAAGAAGCACCAGATCTAACCTGTCTCCCGCCCATGGGCAGACAGGGCTTGGGCAGGCTCAGAACAGGGGGCACCGCACAGACTGGGTGGGATACATTATCCTGGAGTTTCTCGTCTCCACGCATAGGGGAGAAACTGAGGAACACAAGTGGGGAGCACCCTCATTTCTGATGTTGCTATTTGGATCCTCAGCCGCATCATTCAAAAGCAGAGAGTCACCAGTCCTTCTGAAATATGCAAAAGCCCGCCTGATCTGTCAGCCCCGACTAGACCCACAGTCCGTTAGTGAGAGAGTCTGTGCCTCATTTACATAGTAACCCCAAATGAAAATCACAACTCATTGGTCAAAGCAGCCTCTTACTCTTAGTTTGACTCGTGGATGCCAACGAACAAATGTTTTATGTACCTGATGGGTGTTGGCTGAATGTGGTGTGAACCCTACGAGGTCCAAGGTTCTGAACCTTCGGTAGAGTTCCTTATCTCTCCATTCCTTCTCCTTTTTTTTTTTTTAATTGAAGTATGATTTACAAAGTTGTTTTAGTTTCTGGTGTACAGAATAGTGATTCAGTTATACATATATTTTTTCATATTCTTTTTCATTATAGGTTGTTATAAGATACTGAGTGTAGTTCCCTGTGCTATACAGTAGGTCCTTGTTGTTTACCTGTTTCAGATATAGTAATGTGTATCTGCTAATCCTGAACTCCTAATTTATCCCTCCCCCTTCCCCTTTCCTTTTTTAAGTTTGTTTTCTATGTGTGTGAGTCTGTTTCTGTTTCGTAAATAAGTTCATTTGTATCATTTTTTTTTTTTAGATTCCACATATAAGTGATATCATATGATATTTGTCTTTCTCTGTCTCATTTACTTCACTCAGTATGATCATCTCTAGATCCTCTTGAGGCAGGGAATCCAGGAAAGAACATGCTGTTCCTTGTGCAGGGTGCCCTTCCCCTCCTCTTCTCCCCTCCCCCTTCCTTCTTCCTGGTGACTTCCTACTCTTTCTTCACAATCCCGTTTTAGCACTTCTTCTGTGCAACTGTGCCTTGATTTGCAGTCATTCCCTGCTTGTGTCACCGCTGCCCCGAGCACACCAGGGCCACAATGCTGACTGAGCTCCCTGCGTGTCTCTCCCTCCTGACTGAACCACGAGCTATTTGGGGTCATGGTTGCATCTGTTTCAATGTTGCACTTCTATCAGAAGTGCAATGACTGACAATAATGATGAATGAATGAATTAATGAATTAATGAATGAAATAATGGATGGAGAACTTTGGATGAGATTCTACACCAAAGGATGTTTAAAACCCAAATTCGTTTCTAACATGGTTAGACTCCTGGCTTAAAGAGTAGGAATAAACAGACGTGGGCAGCGTTCATAGTGAGGACTGCTCCCCTGGAACTAGGGATGTTTAGCTTAAGGAAAGGAAGACACAGGCCAAGGCAGAAGACAGGAGAGGACTTCATGGGGGTCTTCAAATACATGACCTTAAAGCTACACTTAAAAGAGGGACAATGCATGTTTCCAGTGGTCCCAAGAGGGGAGAATTAGATCCACTCGGTGGAAGGTACCAGAAAGCGCATTTTTGCTTGACATTCTCTGGTCATCAGCGTTGTCTAAAGTAGAACAAGCTCCCTTAGAAAGTGATGACTTTTCTGCCTCAACCTTTACTGGCAGATCCACCTAATAATGGCATTAGACTAGATGAATTTTCAGGCTTCCTCAAATCCCGAAGATTCTACGTTTTTGCTTGAAATGTTCACCAGCAAAGCTGGCACTGGGAGTGCTCTTTGGAGAACAAGGTTATGAAAATTCATGAGTTCCCTGGTTTGAAACGCTGAGCTGGAAATGCCAAACCACATCAAAACCTAGTTCAGAGTAAAAATTGGGTAAAGCCTGCCAATAACTTTAGATACGGAGCTAGGAATTCCCCCTTGGAAATAGATCGGCGGCTCCATGAGCCACAGTCACACAAAATGTCAGGCATTCGATCATAGTGGGCACTGGGAACAAAACAAAATGTGCAGACCTCTCAGGGACAAATCCGCTGTCACCCTCCAGGACAACCTGTGCTCCAGAAGTCAAATTCCAGGAACAGAGAGAGGAGTGGGATGAAGCCCCGAAGACCTGAGAAACTGATAAGTGTGACCCCCATTCCAACACTGATTCTAAGGCCCTCCAATCGGAGAGGAAGTGGATTTGGAGTGGAAGAGACATGTTGACCAAATTTTAGAATGTGGGCAGGGGTTCTGGCTTCCTGCAGGGTCACAGGACTGCATGTACTAAATTAACAGCACACAGTGGCCAGCAAGGGCAGTTAGCATGGAATTACCCAGGGTTGGACTGGGTTTAGCTTCAGGTAGAGGAGACACCAAACCATGACCCTCCCACTGTAGCAGCACCTGCGGTCCCAGCACACAAGGAATTTGTGACCCCGAAATGCACAATTGGAGAAACTGGAAGCTATCTGAGTCATGTTGTGGTGACTTGAGCTTCATTTGTTTCTTCTGCCAATGTTCAAGCACTGCCAGAGAGGAAGCCTCTGACCAACAAAATAAGATCTTGGAAAATGTAAAGGGATCGTTTACCAAAAGGGCTCAGGGGGCAGAATGAAATAAATGCCAAGCACATACAAAAGAGGACCTGTAAACAAATATATCAATTACTAGGGGGGTAGTCAGTACAGACCCTCAGTACAGAGTCTTTGAGTTGAACTAAATGATCTGGAGGGAAGGACGCTAAGCTGGAAATGAGGTGTGGAAGTTTCCAGTTCTGGCTTTGCCAAAATCAAAGGAGCTGCAGGACTTCACACCCAGTCATCAGATCTCACAGTTTTCCCATCTGTAAATGAAAGACTGACCTAGTCCTTAAGGTGCGAATAGTCTCTGATTTAGTTGAGAGCCAAAAGGATTAAAGTTCTTAGTTTGCAATGTCGCCTGCTGTTAAAACTAAGGCTGTCCCAATGACCAGGACTACTGAGTAACCAAAAGTAGCACAACTGAGATACTGTAATTTCAGGTTCATTTTGCTTTAAGGAGCAAAAGACCCATAGTCCTTCCTCAAATTATGTTGAGCCCCGCTTTCCCCCAGAGAGAGGCAGCAACCATGGTGTATTTTGTGAAAATTTGGTTTCTATTGAGAAGCAATTGAAAACATTCAAATGTATTGCTCACACAGGCGAGGTTTTCCCGTGTGGTTTATTTCACTGTCGCTTCACCTATGTGGTTATCGCTTAAGTTTGCTTTCAGTACTTGTTTACATTCATGGGCACTGAGCTAAGAATATCTTTCATATGAGATCCTCTGCAGATTTAGCTAGATGTGGGAAGGCTGCACAGAACCAGCTTCCTGTTAAGTAACTGCCTTTCGACGGTTTTTCTTGCTTCTCTCACTCTCCCATTCTTCTGTTTGGATTTGCTTATCATCTTTTTTTTTAAAAAAGAACTTAGCAGAGGTGACACCAAGCAATGGTCATCCCTATACTAGAACAGCTTCACATAGTGCAATTAAATAAAGAATGTTCTAGAGCTCCTTCTTACGCAGATATGGACACTGAAGCCCAGAGAGGGAAAGGAGTTTGTCCAAAGTCACACAGCGAGTCCAAGTTCAGTATTCTCTTCCCTCCACCAAGCAGCCTCTAATGAGTACAATGTAAACAAAGCCTCTGGAGCTTAAGAGTAGAATGGACACAACATTGTAAACTGCCTATACTTCAGTTAAAAAAAAAAAAAGTAGGAGAATGGAGGGGACAGGGCCGGCCAGTGAGGGGCTCCCTCCAAAGCATGACAAGGCATTTGAGGAGTGAAGGGCATTGAGCAGGAGGGAGAGTACTTGATAAAACTGGACTTAGGGACTCCAACTGACGCCTGAAAATTCTTCAATGCGCTTAGAAGCCAAATAAGCCAGATCGAGCGTAGGGGTAGGTGGGGGGCTGGGGGGGAGTGGGGGAGTGGGGGAGTGGGGGAGTGCCTGTGTGCGAGCATGCGCGCGTCGGCTGGTGGGCGCGGAGAGAGACTGAGGAGAACCTGTTCACCGCACTTAGTTCGCATCAGATGCAGAATCGAATGTGTTTATGGAGAATTACAAACGTCCGGGCCTCTTCTCCTTTAGTCATCCAGCTCTCCCTTGCCTCGTGTCATTAGCCTCTCCCAACACTATTCTTGTTTTCCTTTCATTTCTGTCCCCTACTGACCCCCCACACCAAGGCAACACCAATAGGGAAAAAAAACGCTGCAATTAGCACAGTTCCTTTAAGAGACATTTTGATCATTAACATCGGTTTAGTTCCTACTTTTAATCAATGTGGGAAGTGCTCAGTGCTAAGTAAACTGAATAAAATACGTGTTGAATGAGGAAGTGTATCTTTCAAATGTGTCTTAGATGGTAGGATTAAAAATGGCAGGAATTATATTCATTCATTCATTAAACAAATATTTGTTGAGTATCCGCTGTGTCCCCGGCACCATTCTGGGTGCCGGAGACACAGCTGGGAATAACGCGGGCGAGGCGTCTGCCCACCGAGGGCCGACGTTCCATACTGCAAACGGTGCAGTGGAAATTACTCAGGATTTGGAGTCAGAATGCCTGGATTTGGGGATCCTGCTCCAGTACTGCGATGTAACACTGAACACACCCCCTAACCTCCCTGAGCCTCAGTTCATTCACATAGAAAACCTGAATGTAAAAACACTTCGGGCTGGAGTTCATTGCGGGGACTAAACGCCATCGTTCCTGCATGCAAAGTTGGTCTACAGACACTCATCTGTACAAACGTCACTGACTTTCAGAATATCTGGTGAAGACAGTTAAAAAGAAATCAGTACTAATATTGACCTGGGCCAAGTCTATTTATTTCGGAGGGAACAGATGCCCCCTTAACTGATAAACTGACTCCCACTCTTGTGCCCCTTGACCAATCACCTGGAGGGGTCCCCTCCCCTTGGTAGAGTCCGTCCCCTCCCACAAGGAGGTAACTGAAGAATGAAGTGAGGCCAGGAGGAGACTCTTAATTACATCACGGAATGTGGATAACGTTTAGGATTCATCTCCTTTCTTTTTAAGTTTTAAGCACCTTTGGTGTTGGCAGGAAAAAAAAAAAAAGTGGTTTCCTAACGACTTTATTGGACATTGCACTGCTTTCAGCGTTCCAGAGGAACAATTTAAACACATTAGCCTTGAAGCAAAAGTGAAACAAGGGCCTTCAAACCCCCAGAGGACAAGAGTTATGTTTTCAGCACTAACGCATCAGCTAACATGAGCAACATGAGACGTGCAGCCATCAGTGGTGGGCAGAGCAGAGGAGGCACTGCATGAATCAACAGAGATTTTCATAACGTACTTTATCAGATTCTAAGGAAATGAACCTGAGTCCTCTCATGTTGCTCCCCGAAGCTTGCCAAAGTTAATGAGGCACAAAATGACATTAATTCTACCCTCAGTGATGCCTGGAATATATGTTTTGCTTGGGGAGGAATGCTCAGCACCTTGCCTAAGATCACACTGTTCAGTAAGATTCAAACTAAACCCTGGTTCTCCAGATTTCTATCTAGTTCATCAGCCTTTACATAACCTTCAAGTTCACTTAAATAAACAAGAAAGTAAAATTCACTTTCCCTCAAGAAATAATTTACTTCAGGCAAATCAAGAGGAGAAGAAACAAATCTCCCACACAGAAAAATTCCAAATGACTTTGGTACATGCTTTACCCTCCAGGAAAGGGAACTTAATCCCCAACTCCTTCAGTATGGGCTTTACGGAGTGACTTCCTTCCAAAAGGGACAGGATGGGAAGGAGGAGGAAGGGAGTAACTTCATAGTCAGAAGACTTGACAAACAATCCCTCAGCCAGATGATCGAGGTCAACATCAACAGTCATAAATCATGTGGATGACGTGTCCCTCGATATGATGGGATGAGAAAGACATCTGAACTCTGTCATCTTCCTCCCTAAGCCCATAACTCCAGTCTAACCGTGAGAAACACAGCCAAATCTCCATAGAAGTGAGTCTTTCAGGATATCTGATCAGGACTCCTCAAACCTGGCCAGGACTCTTCAGAACTGTCAAGGTCATCAAAAACAAGGTCACAACCAAGAGATGCCTAAGGAGACATGACAACTTAACGTAATATGGTGTCCTGGACAGGGTCCTAAAACAGAAAAAGGGCATTAGGTAACAACTAAGAAAATCTGATAAAGGTACAGCCTTTAGTTAATAATAATGTTATAAATGTTGGTTCATTAATTATGATAAATGTATCATGCTGGTGTAAGATGAGCAAGGAAACTGGCTGTGGGTTATATGGGGACACTCTACTATCTTCATTTTTCTGTAAATCTAATGCTGTTTTTTTTTTTTAAATCAAACATAAGTTACGGCATAAATTGCATCAGAGAAACAACTTACCAGATGTCACTTTTTCAGCTTCAGCTCCAGGGTGCCACAGAGGAGACAGCAGCAGTTTCTCTGCCTTGGTACAGAAATGTGAAACCAGCTGGGGTATGTAGCCCTTTGTGGCCACAGTCACAAAGCCACATTAACACGAGCAGAAGTGAAACTAATTTGCCATTGGAGGGCTATTTATGACAATCTCCTCCCTCAGAGGTTGATTGGTGCTATTTGCCCCTGTCATTTAAATTTAAATTGTATGTGAATTGGGGATCATATATTCTTCTCTGTCCTATCCCTATGAACAGCCAGATTCGTCATTTTTCCTTTCCCAAAAGATTGCGGCATCCTTTCTTTGAGGATGAGAGTTATTCAGATAAATCTGACTTACACGAGCAGGCAGGAAAAATGCCCCAGTCCTAAGAGGGACAAAGTACTGGTTCCCCCACCCCTAAATACAAGACAACTGGGAGAGATGGTCGATTTAAGAGGGTGAAGATAAACTGATTCTTGATACAAAATCTTGAAATTCACCAAAAAGTGAACAATATTGTATCAGTTGATTGTAGAAATGAATGTCATTCAGTTTTAAATAACTCTTTTTGGAGCTTAAATTTTACTTCTATATTAAACAACAACAACAACAACAACAAAAACCAAATACTTTTAAAATACTATCCAGGAGAAGAAAGCAGAACCTAGTCCACATTGCTGTATCTGGCAACCCGTACAGTCACATCAAGTATGGGGGGGGGGGATGTTTTTTTAACCTTCAGCTTCAGGTACTGTTTGACTTTCAAAGACAGACTCAGTTCATTTCCAGGATAACCCTCAGTAACTCCAGGTATGTGTTCAGCCCAACTGGGGATTCAGAAAACACAAAAGTCAACAAGCATTGAAGATAAATATTTAGACTGTTGTCTCAAAAACTGCTTTTGAACTTTGGACAAGATGATGTGCCTCGTCCATAAAAAAAACATAGAAATACCCATAAAAAGTTCAAAACCAACGTGAATACCGTCATTAGTGTTGGATCTGCTGCTTATCTCTGAGCAAGATAAGCCCTTATGTCCGTATTCACCTCATGTGTGCTTAGCACTCCCTCTACCGGCTGTTTCTCTGCTTCAACAGTTAACTGTATTTTTTGTTTGTTTGTTTTCGAGGGGAGGTAATTAGGTTTATTTCTGTTTTAGAGGAGGTGCTGGGGATTGAACCCAAGATCTCGTACATGCTAAGCATGCGCTCCACCACTTAAGCTATACCCTCCCCGCCAACAGTTAACTGTATTCTTAAATCACAGGTACTACTAAAGTACCTAATGACTAAAATTAATTTTGATCATGTTTAAAGCTGCCTGGGTTCTTTACAGTGGTCCTGACATCTCCTATTGGACACTTGAATGCTAAGTCTGTTAGAAGTCTGGGCAACCTACCAGGCTGAATTTTCTGGAACTTGCTGGAAACATTGAAGCAATTGAAAGAGAACTTCCAGAGTCCCACCATCACGCCCAGCCACCTGTCAGGATCTGCACTCACCGGCTCCGCCTGCCAGCCTGTTAACAGATGAAGTACCCTTGCGCCCGTCAAACCCTAATCCCTTCTCTGTGCAGCAGATCCCACCCGTCTCTCCAACTGCAGGACGAAGCATAGTACTTCCCTGTTTACTCATCAAATTTTCACTCCCCACTGGATGATTCCTGATGGCATACAAACTTGCTGTTATTTGTTCCATTTTAACAAACACTCCCTTTGACCCTAGTTTCCCAGCCAGCAACTGCCCCATTTCTCTGTACTTTTTTAGGGCAAAACCCCTCAAAAGAGTTGAGTCTACACTCCCTGTCTCAAATCTCTCTGCTCTCAATCTATCATAAACCCACTCCAGTCTTGTCTACCATTCTATGAAACTGTTCTTGTTAAAGTCCCCAGTGACCCCAGTCAATTTTCAACCTTCCTGATTCCTGACCCATCAGTACACGTGATCACTCCCTCCTCCTTAACACATTTTCTTCGCCTGGCTTCCAAGTAACCACACTCGCCTTGTTTTTTTCCCACCTCCTTAGAGACACCACTTCAGCCTCCTTCCCTAGTTACTCCTCTTTCCCCAACCTGCTAATAGGATGCCCCAGAGTTTAGTCTTTGATCTCCTCTCTTTCTTTTCCACATTCACCCTGTTTCATAGCTTTAAATATCACCTTTATGCCCATAACTCTCTTTTGGCATCTCCAGCCCCAAACTTTTTTGTGTCTTAATGCTCACTTAGCATCCCAAACAAAACGTGTCCAAATTGGTACCCCTCTGACTCTCCCCCCAATATCCCATTCCACCTTCAGTCTTCTCCATTTCAGCTCACGGCAACTACATGGTGACCAGCCCCTCAGTCCAAGAGCTTTAGTGTGATCCTTGATGTCGATGCTGTCTGTCACATCCCACATCTGGCTGTCGGGAAGTCTGGGTGAAATCTTCAAAACATATTCAGACTCTGAGCACTTCTCACCGCCTCCGCTGCTTACTACCGTGACTCAAGTCATAACCATCTCTGGCCTCATTCAGTGGTTCCCAGACTTTGCAGCACATTGGAATCATCCAAGGATCTTAAAAAATACTAATGCCTGGTTGCCACCCCTTGATATTTTGATTTAATTGGTATGGGATGTGCCCTGGGCACGGGGAGGTTCACTACTCTTTGTGCGTCAAAGTTTGGGAATCTCTGGCATAGGTCTGCTAATAGCCACCTAACGGATCTCCCTGCTTCTACCCTTCCTCCCTACAGTCCACTCTCAACACAGCAAATCGAGGTACTTTAAAATTATAAATCAGATTATATCTCTGCTAAAAACTTGCCAATGGCTCCCCATGGGACATAGAGTAAAAGTCAAAGCCTTTACACTGGCCTACAAGGTTGTGTATGAGCTTCACTGTCCACCACCCGACCTCACTCTATCCCTTCTCTGACCTCTGTTACACTTCCCCCTTACTCACTGCTCCACTGACAGCAGCCTCCTTACTTTGCTTGAAAACACCAGGCATTCTCTAACCCTAGGACCTTTGCACTAAGTGTTCCCTCTACTGGAAATACTCTTCCCCCAGATCTCTGCATATCAAATATTAGCTCAAATGTCACCTTCTCAGTTATAATTTAAAATGTACAACTCTACTACTCATCTCTTTCTCTTCTGTGAGGTAAGAGTGATGAGTTAGATGAAGGTGTCTTCAGATAAGGAAGATTGGGGGAAAGAGCAGATTTGGAGTAAAAGCAGAATTTCTTTTTGGCCATGTTATGTTTCAGATACATATTTGATACGCAGATCTAACAAGACGTCAAATAGGCAAGAAGTTGGGGCTGAACTATAAAAATGGGGACAGATGATATTTAAAGCTTTGGTACTCTGGTGGTCACCTTGGGGGAAACAAGGCTGAGGAGTGACCTCTGTGGTACACCAATATTTTGATGTGAGGCACAAGAGAAGTCCACCAAGCAGACTGAGAAAAAGCAGAAGAAAAACCAAGAGTGTGGAGGGTCCTAGCATAAAAGACTCTAGACTGTCACTTGGTACTAGGATGACAGTAAGAACATAAACATTACTGAATTTGTCCCGATGGGAAGTCACAAAAGTTGACCAGGACAGTTTCAGTGTCCTGAAACTGGGGCAGACCCGGAGTTAGCTCAATTCTAGTGGGAAGTAAGGAACCGGAAACAGCACATATTCCTGTCTTTATTAATGAGAAGTGTTCTTAATTTCTGGTCCAGTAACAAAGGAGATCATGCACAGGCTTCAAGAAAACATGATCCCAAGTCTTGCCTCCAGACTCTACAAAACTTTATGCGTGTGTGTGCTTTTCTGGAGACACCTCTGGACTTTTCACTATGGTTATTGATGCATGCCATTCTTCTGAGCCCAGGGTGATCAACTGGGGTCAAAGCCTGGACCTCAGATCGTAACAGAAAAGAACAAATCTCACTCCATATTAGATCTGTTTCTTTTGCTATAACCCTGTGTCCTATTTTCCAGGCTTCGTCTTGCTAGCTCTACACCTTTTGTAAAAGAATGTTGCCGTTAACCTTAAATATACAGGAGAGCCTACTCTCAAGGCTCTGACCTTTAAGGATATTAACACTTTTGCACTTACATAAAGATAACAAGTTGCAGAAAAGAAAGTAACATTTACTTTGTCAGAGGTTTAACAGGGACACCGTGACCTGACCATGTGGACAGCTACAAGAACAAAGAATTCCCACACCAAGAAATTTGCACCAACCAACCACACCGCCCCCCCTTTTTTTAGTATAATAGGAGCCTGATTTCTGACGAGTAAAATGGTTCTCTAAGACATTAGTCCGCCACCTTCTTGATCTGCCGGCTTTCCAAATAAAGTCGTTATTCCTTGCCCCAACACCTCCTCTCCTGATTTATTGGCCTGTCCTGCGGTGAGCACAATGAGTTTGGACTCGGTAACAAGATTGTTACTTGATTTCTGCGCGGTCTCTTCCCAGCTCTGAGCTTAATTTCCACCACACTGGCGGGCAGGCCCTCACGCGACCTCCCACTCACGTTAGGCCCAGCCACCCAAGGTGCTGCACACTGGGCTCTTCAACCTTTATTTAGAGACCACCCATATCCACCCTCTTATTTAGGCTTCCTGGCGCAGCCTCTATCCATAAGCCTTGTCGGTGGCTGTACTGCCCAGATTCAGCTTTCTAACTTGCAAGCGGCGATGGCGTTAAGACGCTAGCATCCTACAAGCCTGAGACCCAGCCGCAGGACCCCAGCCGCAGCGTTTCCCCGCCTCCCGCCGGCTCCGCGAACCGCCGCCGGGAGGCGGGGCGGACCTTTGCGCGCGCTGTTTTCTGGGAACAACTTTACGGTACGTTGACCGTCGTTTTACGACAGGACAGGGTTGCTTTATGGCTGTTAATTTACCCCGAGGTCCGAGCTAGTAGATCCAGTACCTGGGGTGGCGGCTGCTACGACATCGGAGAAATGAGGCAGAAGCGGAAAGGTGCGAAGGGGAGGGAGGATGTGGGAAGGTGGGAAAGGGGCGAGCCCGGGCCGGCAGGCGCTAGAGCCAGTTATTCCCTCGGGAATCCGCTACCTGACCTGACCAGTGGCCCCACCACCTGTCTGCCCCAGACCCCTGCTTTCTCGTTTAACCTTTTGTACTTTTTAAGCCAACCTATCCTTACCTTCCGTTTTTGGCAGTCACTTGGTGTCTTTTGCGTAAATGATAAGAAAAGCTTTATTCCAAGGTATGCCCTCCAAGAAGTTAACGTGGTCGGTAGATCTAACGCGTTCTGGGACTCCTAATTTGCTAACATTTGTTTTACGGCACATTTCGCTTGTTTTTTTGAGGTTTTTTTTTTTTTTTTTTTTTTTTTAAGCTCTACGTTTAAAAAAAGAAAAAAAAAACCACTGAATTATTCTTGGGTTCTGTGTGGCAGTTATGCAGTTATTCACATTTGTATTACCTCCTGAGTTAGCATTGAAAAATTCCATCTTTAGTTTTTCAACAGGTTGGAGTCAAATTTCAAGTATTTTCTCACAGATTATAGTATTATCTCTGTACACTCATTTGAGCAGTTGGCCTAATAATTAATAATGATGGTTATGATAACCATAGCTATCATTTGTCGAGCCTTTGCTAATAATTATTAGGCCAATATCATATCCATTTCACAAATGAAGAAGCTGAGAGTCAAAGAGTTAAGTAACTTTCCTCGCCCAAAATTATACTTAGAAAGTGAAACTGGTTGGTCAGGCTGTCTCTATGAACCCCCAAACAAAAAAAATTTTTTAAAGATAAATAAATCTGTCCTTAATCACTATTCCTCTTGGCATCACCTGCAATTTCTTGAAACAACAATTCCAAGTGTTAAAAATTACCTTCAGTTGCCTTGTAGCATCAAATTCTACATGCCCCAGATAAGTCATCTCACTAACTTGCTCCTCCTGGGGGTGTCAGGCCAGACAGCTTTTACACTTTTAACTTTATCACCAAGCCCTGTTAGTTCTTATTTAGAAATTGCCTCTTTAAATAGCCGTCATCATTCCAGCCACCATGCTCCTCATCCACCTTCATCAAGAACTAATATTCAGATAATACTTTGGCTTTCATAGATATAATATTTCAGTTGATTCTTACAGTGGTCTTGGTCTTAAAGTATTCTTTAAGACATAATGCTGCTGCCCACTTAACAGACTACAGTACAGTGTAAACATAACTTTCACATGCACTGGGAAACCAAATGATTCGTGACTTGCTTTATTGTATTCGCTTTATTGTGGTGGTCTAGAACCGAATCTGCAGTATCTCTGAGGTTTGCCTGTATTTTTATCACCTGAATCCCCTTTTGCCCTCCAAATAATTCTTACGCAGACCCTCAATACATAAACAGTTGAAAGCCCAGCTGCTTTGGTTGAAATGGAGAAAAAGGCCCTCCCTGACCTTCCTTTCCCGCTCCCAGCTCCCTCCCACTGCCGCCAACCCTCCCTCCGCTCCACGGCCCCCCTCGGGTGCCTTTGTAGAACTCCAAAGTGCTGAGTTACACGGTTTAGAAAACATTTAGCCCTTGATTATAGATAAACTTCTTTTTCTTTCAGATTGTTTTATATGTGTTAGCTTTGCCTCATTGAGTTAGAGGCGGCTTGGTACAGTGAAGAAAAGCATGTGACTTGCGGAGAAAAGACCTGATTTTGAGTCTTAACTATACCACTTACTGTGGTGTCTTACCTTGCCTTAATTTCTCACGTCTGTAAAGTGGTATAACAATACCCACCTGGCTGTATTGTTGTGAGGTTTCGAACGAGATGAAGTAATGAAGGGCTCTGTCGGCGCCAGGTTTCTCATCCGTGCTAGTCTCTGTTGCCTTCATTATCTGCACACCTGCTTTCTCTCCAGGCAGGAGGCATGCTCGTGAGCACTCCCAAGTTGAAATCTCACAGCTTCTATCACTGGAGAGGGACTGGTGTTTTTTGCCTTGAGAAAAAGAGCTCAGATTGGCCTGACTTGGATAGATACCCATCCTTGAACCAGTCAGCCTTAACTGGGGAGGCGGGGGAGGGGTCGTGTAGGAACACATCAGCTTCTGCTGTTGGCTTGTAGATGAGGAGGGAGGCCTCAGTTGCCAGGAGAAGGTTGGGATGGTGGACAGACTATATCTCAGAGGTGCATTAAGATCTGTAGGCAAGTATAGACCCACATCTTTTTATTTCAAAATAGCATTATGTTGCTTTGTAATTCTGTTCTGCGGATACCTGGATTTTGGTTTCAGCTGCACCCCTGGTGGCATTTTAATGAGACAGGCAAATATTCCTGTTCCATCTACCTCACTCTGTTCTGAGAATCATGAAATAATGCATCTAAATGTCATTATGAATCTGGAGATAAAGGGAAGCTATTTTAACTACTTGGGTCCTTTCCTGTGTGATAGGGTTCTTTTTCCTCATGCTTGTCTCTACTCTTTCCTGTATCATTCTCATGGTGTCTGTGCTTCTAAAGTGAGCTTTTCCCGTATATAGGTGTAGGCAGGTTTCCTTTAAGTTAAAGATACAAAATATATGATCAAATTGTAAACAAAGTTTTAGTGTCTCATGAACTTGAGCTACTCATTTGGCATGATTGAAATGATTTTGGAAGGAAAATTGCTAATAAGTACAAAAGTCTGTACTGAATAATATGATTTTTTACATTGTTAAATATTGTCTTTCCAGGAGATCTCAGCCCTGCTGAGCTAATGATGCTGACCATAGGAGATGTTATTAAACAGCTAATTGAAGCCCACGAACAGGGGAGAGACATTGACCTAAATAAGTAAGTTCATCTATAAGGGTAGTCTTGTTCTGGGGGAGCAGATGTCTTTGATGAATTTATCAGATACAACTGGTTCTAGCTCACATTTCATTTTTCAGTTGAGAATTTAGCTTTCTGCCCTGTTCTGTCAATTATTTATGGCAAAATCATCTCATGGCCTAATAGTACTAATAAATTCTAACATTTCTTGGGCATTTACTATATTCCAGTCACTGTTGGTAGCGCAGTATATGTATTTGCTCAGCTGATCCTCTCAAAAACTATGAGGTTGGTGCATACGTCACCCTCATGACACATGGGTCTCCTGAGACAGAGACAGGTTAAATAATTTGTCCAAGAGTAAATAAGTAGTAATTGGCAGAGCTGGGATTTGGAATTAGGTCGCCTGTCTCCAGAGCCCATGTTCTGTTCTTCTGTGCTGCCCCACTGCACATCTTTCTCTCTTCCCTGTCATCTCAGAGGAAGTGGTAGCTCTCTCCCAGGAGACCCTCTCTTTGGGGACTTTGATCTAATCCACCCCTTCCTTACTGGAGATCCTCTATGAATGTTCATCCACTTCCTCGCCACAGTCATGTTCAGTTTTGACTTGCTACATCCTCAAGTAAGACTGGTCCTTCCTCTCTGCATCTGTTTATTACTGTGTATTCACTGTGTAGATCTGCTCTAGTGAGAGGGTTCCCTCCCACTCCCAAGTCGTCAGTGGTCTAATCACAACACACATGACTTTTTTTAGACCCTGTCTTCTGTTACTGAGATACTGCAGTAATTTTCCTCTTCCTTGGAACATTGTGCTTGATAAACATTTGCTAAAGAAATAAATAAGTAACTCTTCTTTTTTTTTTTTTTAACTATGAAGACATTATGTTTTATTGATTTTTCTACCAAGTGTTTAGCAGAGTTGTTCTTTTCCTGTTTTTGTTGTCTCTACCCCTAATTATACAAATCTTTTCTTTCTTATGAACATCTCCCCTTCTTGTATATTTTTGTCATTCTCTTGAATTTAGCACATCTAAAGCTAAAGCTAACATCTTCCTTAAAACCAGCTTCAACTCAGGTGTCCTCTTTACCTAATTGTTTTAACCTTCACCCAGGCTTGAAACTATAGTGTCGTCTTTGAGGCTTTTTCCTTAGGTCCAGTTGCGGTCTAAATTTTGTCTAGTCTTTCTTCATTGTGACTCTCACTTCCATTCCATCCCTTTTTAAACTTCTTTACTGTTAAATTGAAAATCTCTTGCTTTCCATCAAGTTGGTCTACCCCTAGTCCTTAAAATATGTGCATTCCTGGTTTTGCATCTTCACATGAGCCAGCCTGTCTGCTCTTGGTGTCCCCTCTATGTCTTTACTGCCTGTCTGAAGTGTACTCTTTTTTCTGTGCACATGACTTATCTCCGCAGCACACACTAAGTTCCTCTCTTGACCTGTGGAAGCATTCATTGTTGTGTGTGTGTTTTATTACGTGTGTTTTTATTACTTGTAGATTATTTTTGTGTCTGCCTGTCTGCAAACATGCAGCCATAGAGTGCAAAACGGCGATGCCTTATACCTCCTGACCTGCCAAGTACTTAGGTAGCCTCTTGTACTGGTCAGGTACCCAGTAAGCATTTGTTGAAATGATTCAAACACCCCATAATATTTCTAGATGGATTACAATGAGAAGATAAAGTGGCTATTAGGATATGGCATGCAGCCACAAAGAAAAGAAAAGCTGGTAAAATTATAGAGGAAAGCAAGGAATTATTAGTTGGGGTAAAGGTTACTTCTGGGGGTTAGGGACAGGGTTACAGTCAGGAAGGGGCAAACAGGGGTCTCTCTGTCTTGGAGTGCGATTACGCGAGTGGTTGCTTTATAGTTGTTAAAGTATGTTTTATGTTCTATTCTTTATGTATATAGTACTTTGTATCAGAAAAAGTTTTAAAACACTTTAAAAAATACATAGTTTATTTTCTTTTTGGTTTTACATAGATTGGCTTAAATTGTTTTGTTTTGTTTTGGCCTGAGACAGTGGTTTGCAACCAGGCAGCCAAGTTTGCAACCATGACCCCCCACTTCTCCCACCCTCTTGGCAATGTCTGGAGGCATTTTGGGTTGTTACAGTGGGAAGACAGGGTGCTAGTGGGTACAGGCCAAGGTTGCTGCTACACATCCTCCAGTGTACTGAACAGTTCCCTGGGACAGAATTAACCTGATCCCAAAGGCAGTAACGCTGAGGTTGAGAAAAGGGTAGACTCCTTTGAGGCTGGAGCACGACTTCGAACGAGACTTCCGTTGTGTCACTGTCCTGGGCCCCCTCGCTGTAGTCATCTCGTTTTCTTTCTTATACTCCAGAGTGAGCACAGGAAGTCACGGATTTTGTTCTTCTATTTCCCTGATAGTTGCAAATGTTAAAGCCACTATTGTCATCTGGTGGGAGGGGGGAATGACAGGAGTTGTTGGTGTTATTCGTAGGTTATCCTGCTGGTAGCTTGCCCTTGAACTATTGTGACTTTGATAATGCTGGATGCTTTCCTTTCAGGGTGAAAACCAGGACAGCTGCCACCTACGGCCTTTCAGCACAGCCCCGCCTGGTGGACATCATTGCTGCCGTCCCGCCTCAGTACCGCAAGGTCTTGGTCCCCAAGTTAAAGGCAAAACCCATCAGAACTGCCAGTGGGGTGAGTGATTCAATTCATTAAATACTGATTGTGTATCTGTTCTGCCACAGATCCCTGCCTCCATGTAACGCCCGGTAGTGAGGCGGAGGTCGGGGATTCAGACTGATAACATCCATGTGTTACGACATATGCTGGAGTGGAGACGTGCAGAATGCTAGGAGGGCAGAGAGGGAAAAAATTCGTTGTGCTTAAAGGAGTAGATGACATTTTGGATTTTGGTGTCTTTAAATGTATAGATGAGGTTTGGTGACGATCATAAGATGATAGCTATTGTTGGCCATCTTAAGCTCGTGGTTTATAAGATTGATACTTACAGGGGGTACTTTTAAAAGTTGCAGTGGTGCAAAGTCGATCTGTATGTGGTAACCGTGAAATAGTTGACACTGTGAATGTGTAGAGTGACGGGGGAGTCCAGGGGATGAGATGTCCCTGCAGTAAGAGGGACAAGGGAAAGCCCAAGAGAAAGCATGGGGCTTGCTTGATGTATAAATGGTGCTCCTATAAGCAGAGAAGAGCAGGCTCAAAGGGGAATGGGAGCAAGGGCACAGGACCTAAGGCACAGAAGTAAATAATCTAAGAGGGGTGTGTGTGTGTGTGTGTGTGTGTGTGTGTGTGTGTGTGTGCGCGCGTGCATGTGCGTGCGTGCGCGCGCGCGCGCGCACGAGCAAGGAACCATAAGTGTACCAGGCTCATTGGGTTTGACAGTTCATTTTTGAAAGCAGTGAAGAGTTAGTTTGTGATCAGCTTGTAAAAGATCTTAAATGTCCTGCAAAGAAGGCAGATGATAGGAAACAGTTTAAAAAAATTTTTTGAGAAGGGGAGTGATAGGAACCAAATAGATTTTCAGAAAATTAATTTGTATGTAAGATGTAGGGTAGGTTGGAGACAAAAAGATCAATTGAGATGCCTTTGGTTTGACCTGGATGTGGTGTGTTAAGAGCCTGAATTAAGGCAGGGCCTCTAGGATAAAAAGGATGAGTGTGAAAGGGAAGAATTGATTTAACCTGATCCCAAAGAAGGATTTGGACCCTCCTAAAACATAGCATCCAGAATCGGAGTTCTGTGTTCCTGATGTGATCTGAAAAGTTCAGTCTGATGTTTGTTTTCGTGGATTTTTTTTTAATAATCTAGTTTTTTTGTTTTTATTGAATGAAAGATTCTTTAACAATTCTGTAGTACCTTACAGTCTGTTATTTGGATTGGGGATGTTATACTCCTAGTAAATGCAGCTTAATACTGACTTGTTTAGTAGCCCTGTCTCCTGGATCCTGTGACATTTGTGTCTAACTAAACCCCAGAACTTTTACATACAGTATACCTACCACCAATCCCAGTCTCTCCTCCTTTGTATTTAAGTATTCTTGTTTGTACCTAATGTGAAAGCCTCTTTCAGAAAAACTAATAGTTCTAAACCCCTCTCTTTCCATTCCTCACCCCCCACCCCCGCCCCGGGCAAGCACTTGTAAGTCTTTTAGGACTTTTAAGTCTTAGCTGATTTCTTGGCGTTTACTTCCATATCCCTAAATGGCACGCTTTGTAGATGTGTTGAATGTTCAGTTTTCAGCATTATGTATGAGCTTGCCACTGTGGAAGACACAGATTTAGCAGCTTTTCAACTTGACCCACACACCTGGCTTCCGTGACACCTCTCTGTACTCCTCCTGCCTGGGATCGTTTTTGGTTTTGAGAGCTCCTCCTGTTCTGCTCGCCTCTAGAAATGGATGTTTTCTGTGGTCCTGGGCCCGCTGTTTTTAGTGCTGTATGTGCATTCTTTGGTGATCTCACCCACTGACAGTTTGAAGCATTGCCGTTTGCGGACTCCCAGCTCCAGCCTCTCCCCAAGCTTCACATTCAAGTCAAACTGCCTGTCGGACATCTCTCCTCTGATTCCTGTGACCCTCAGGTACAACATGACCAAACCTCAAACTTGCTCACTCATCGTTCTTGTCCATCTTAGTTCAGGGTGCCCTATCTGCCCAGTGTCCAAAAGATACGAAATTGTCTGTTCCTACCACCATGGGTAGGAGTGTTTTGGCCTTTCCTATTTCTCGTCTAGACAATTTCAGGCATTTCCTAGCTGGCCTGCTTTGTCTGACCTGCACCAAATCCATCTTTACAGTGTCAGGAGGGTGACCTATTAAAAATACCCGAAGGACACAGCTGGTTGTCATTCCCTCACTGCTGTGCACTGTAACCTCCATGCTTTTATTCCTGCTGTCAGTGTAGTGCTTTGTTTTTATTTTTGTTTTTTATAGAGCAGCTCTAGGCTTACAGAAAAACTGAGCAGAAAGCACACAGTTCCCACATACTTCCTCTCCCTCTTCCCCACGTTGCCCTCTTATTAGTACTTTGCGTTGATCTGGTACATTTGTTACAACTGATGAACCAAAATTGCTGCAGTATTATTAACCGAAGCCTGGAGTTGACATCAGGGTCACTCACAGTGTTGTACATTCTGTGGGTTTTACCAAATGGATGATGTCACGTATCCACCATTAACGGTGTCATACGTAATAGTCTGGCTGTCCTGAAACTCCCTTAATCATCCTTTCCTCTGCTTCATAGACCTTTGGCAACCACTGATCTGTTTACTGTCTCTGTAGTTTTGCCTTTTCCAGAATGCTATAAAGTTGAAATCAGTGTGTTTTGTAGCCTTTTCAGAATGGCTTCTGTCACTTAGCAATGTGCATTTAAGGTTGCACCATGTCTTTTTGTCACTTGATATATAGCTCATTTCTTTTTAGTGCTGAATAATATTCCACTCCGAGTGTACTATAGTTTGTTTATCCACGCACCTCTTGAAGGACATCTCAGTTGCTTCCAATTTCTGGCAATTATGATGAACAAAGCTGCGGTAAACATTTGTGTGAAGGTTTTTGTGTACATACAAGTTTTCAACTCATTTGGGTAAATAAATACCTAGGTGCATGATTGGTAGGTCATATGGTAAGACTATGTTTAGCTTTGTGAGAAACTGCCATGCTGTCTTCCAAAGTGGCCGCACCATTTTGCATTCCCACCAGCAGTGAATGAGAGTTCCTGTTGCTCCACATGCTCGCCAGCATTTGATGTCAGTGCTCTGAATTTTGGCCATTTTGGTAGATACAGAGTGCTGTCTCATTGCTTTAATTTGCAATCCCCAGAGGACCCACAATGTTGAGTATCTTATGTACTCATTTTGCCTTTTGTGTGTCTTCTTTGGTGACATGCCTGTTCACATCTTTTGCCCTATTCCTAACTGGATTGTTTGGTTTTTTATTGTGAGTTTTAAGAGGCTTTTTTGTGTGTGTATTTAAGATATATGTCTTTTATCAGACATGTGTTTTGTAAATATTTCCTCCCAGTCTGTGACATGTCTTTTTAGTATCTTTCTCAGAGCAGAACTTTCGAGCTTTAATGTAGTCTGACTTCAGGTTTTTCTTTGGTGGGTCGCGTTTTTAGTGTTGTATCTAAAAACTCATTGCAAAACCCAGAGTCATCAAGGTATTCTCCTGTGTCATCTTCTAGTAGTTTCCTAGTTTTGCATGTACGCTTAGGTCTGTGGTCCATTTCGAGTTTGTATTTGAGTTTTTGTTTGTTTTGCTTTGTTTTGTTTGTTCTTTTGAACAGCATGACTTTTTATCATCTGGAGTAGTATCTTTATTAATTACAGCAGTAACTACCGTTCGTTGCCCACCTGTTAGATACCAAGCACTGTGCTGGTGTGTTTTCTAACTTAATCCTCAAAACAGTTTTGAGGGTAGGTAGTACTGTCTTCATGTCACAAAATAGGAAAATATACAGTAAGAGGCAGAGAAAAGATTCAAAGCTTCACCTCTCTGGCTGACTTTTAAAGTCATTGCTTTTTCTACCTTATGAATAATTTTTAAACTATCTTCTGCAAAACTGCAGGACGCTTGCAAGTTTTTTAGGAGCTACTGTGGGGAATAATAGGGAAGCTGTGGGAGCAGATCCCATCTCTGCTTCACCCAGGCCCGGTGCTTTTCCTCTCCTCTGTAAATTGAGATTTAAGCAAAACGTTATGGGAAAGGAGAGCTCTGCCGCTTAACAAATGTTTGGAAACGACTGCAGTTGCTCCCCTGGTCCCCACTCCCCCGCCTTCTTAGCGCGGGTCACTCATCCTCAGCATGCTTGTCGGTCCCTTGGGGAGGCATCCCTGACTCCCCTGGTCAGGGCTAATTAATTGCCTTCTTTGGGCATCTCTAGTTTTTTCTGCATGCTTCTTATATGTGGTTTTGAAATAGCCTAGTTTTTGTATGTCTTCCCTGCTGGGTAGTATGATTTCAGAGGACAGACTTAATATTTTTGTAGTCTCAGGGCCCACCTGCTGTATGGAGCTCGGAATCTGGCCTATATGTAGGCCCTCAATAAAAGATTGTGAAATTAGATTGACCTCATCAGTGGTGTTTGTGGTTGTGTCTCATTTTAAATAAAAACATTTGTTTGAAAATAGAAGTTTTTAATTCCGATTTGTAAAATGATTTTGGAGTTCCTCTAGATGACTATTCAATGATTTAAATTTTAATAATTTTTGTTATGAAAAATGATCACAGTCTTATAGAAAAGTTGAAAATCTAGTACAAAGAACACTTTCTCCCTGAACTATTTGAGTGTAAGTTTCAAAGCTGATGCCTTCGAATACTTTAGTGTATTTCCTACAAACAAGGACATTTTCTTACATCACCACAAGACAGCCATCAAAATCAGGAATTTAAAACCTATGCGTTATCATGATCTAGTCCCCAGACCTCCTTTCAGTAGCTCTTTCAAAAATGGTCTACAGGACCCAGTGCAGAGTCAGGTGCTGCGCTCGCCTGACATGTCTCTTCAGTACGGACGCTTCCTCTGTCTTTCCTTGGCTTCATCACCTTAACACTTTTGAAGATTTAGGGCAAGTTATTTTGTAGACTCCATTTGGTTTAATTAGACATTTCCTCATAACTAGATTCAGGTTTGCATCCTTGGTGGGAGTGTCACTAAAGTGAGACTGTGTTCTTACTGAATCTTACCAGGTGGGGCATAGTTTGTTGTCCTGCCACTGACGTCCACTTTGGTCAGGGTGGTGTCTGCCAGGCTTCCCCTTTCTAAAGCTATTCTTTTCCACTTCGTAATCAAGAAGTTTTGTTTGGTGAAGTACTTTGAAACTTTGTAAATATCCTGTTTCTTGTTAGACTTAGGGTTCCTCATTCCTCTGTATGAAAGAATTCATGGTTTCCTGGTTGGTGGGTCATAATCTGTTTCTATCATTATTTATTTTGATGCACAAATTTTCCCAGTTTTGACTAGTGGAAGCCCTTTCAAGCTGATTTCTGTGTCTTTTTGAAATGTCCCCATCATTGAGCAGTTTCTACCTTTCTGTCATAGTAAAGTGTTCCAGGCTCATCTTGTACTTTCTCTGCCCCAGCCCTGGAGTAAGTCATTTTTCCAAGGAGCCTTGATTTCTTTCAGTAGAGAAGGGTATTTAGAAACAAAGATCTGAGTGATAAATGTGGTCAGGACTATTAAGGTGCTGCTGCTCCCAGACCTTCTCAGCCAGCCAAGCTAGGAAATACACACATATATGCACACACACAGACATGACACATTTGCATCTATATCTGTTTGGTGTGTGTGACTGTGTGTGTGTATATATATTGAAAACAACAGTACCTTTAATTTCATCCAGCACACAGGTTCGTTCTACTTCTCTGCCTTTCCATATTTGTAACCTTCTTCTGTGGCTGGCATTCATCTTAGTGCACACCCTTATTTGACCAACTGCCCCCGTGTATAACTGGTCTTCTAACTCTGCTGTCATCTCCTTTCTCAAGCAGACGCTCTTCTTACCCCGCTGGGGCTCTGACAGACCCCTCTGAGAATATCTTACACACACTCCGAAGTCTGGCTCCAAGTTTAGTAGTCTTTGCTCTAAATATTGAGATCTAGTGGGAGGAGTTTCAGTTACAAAGGTTAGGTTTAGTTACAATTTTATAGAGTTGCATAAAGTAATTTTTTTCTTGTAGGCTATTTTAGTAAAAACAGATCAGAGAGAACAAGAGAATAAAAATCACTGTGACTTTAAAAATTATCATTTTGCCTTCAATTTATTGTAGAATAGAATACAAACTAGTATCTACAATGCATGCATACATTTTGAAGATTAATAACATTGAAAAACAATCACCTACAGCCCAGCCTAGGAAACACAGCATCACTGGTACCTTTGCAGCCCTCGTGTGCCTCTCTGACTGCAGTCCTCTCCCTCTTCTTGAGTGATAACAACTGTCCAGAACTTTGTGGTAATTATTTCATAATTACTTTTTTATTAATCTCTCTTTTACAGATTGCTGTTGTGGCTGTCATGTGCAAACCCCACAGATGTCCACACATCAGTTTTACAGGAAATATATGTGTGTGAGTATGGTGATTTTGAAAAGTCGTGTACGTGTGTGTATTTTAATTGAACCAATTAAGTCCCCCTAGAGCCTTGATCAGTGCATGCTGGTGATATTTAAAATTTTGACTTAACAGATGTGTAAGTTAGTTCTTTGAAACAAGCAGCTATCAATAGGGTATTTCAGTGCTTTAAAAATGAAACATACAAAGATTTTAATTTGTTGCAATATAGAATAAAAAATGCATAGGTTACAGAACTCAAAAGAGTAGATATGCTGTTAACTTCATAAATGAAACATGGAAATATGAGCTTCCTAAATTCCAGATGTCGGAAATTGAAAGTGAATTTGGGATCAGAATAGTATCAAAATAAGAAGTTATCCTTGTAAATAATCTTTAAACTTCTTAAAGTTAGATAATTGGAAAAATTAGCAGAAGAATATGCGTGATTCTAGGTTGGAAGATTAACGGGGAGAAAGTAATTACTGCGAGAGCACAGTGAGCATCGTCCAAACTTAGGAAAACAGGTCCTATTATTTGCCCCTAGAAGTTTAAGCCTCTAAAATAATAGTGACTGCAACATCCTGAAAAATGACTAATAATGTTCCTTTATATGTTTCTCTTTTTACTTGCTGGTAGAAAATATAAATATTTGCAGATGCTGCAAAGGTAGAATCTTCTCTTAGGATTTGAAAATGAAGCTGGTTCAATCAGGACTTCACGGAGACCATGGATACTTGAACTAGACTGTTGGACTAAGTTCTGTATCTGACAGCCTCATTCTTTTGTTGTGTTGGCAGATACTGCCCTGGTGGACCTGATTCGGATTTTGAGTATTCGACCCAGTCTTACACTGGATACGAGGTACAGGAAAGTGAGGCTGTCTTGAGGAGGGTTACATCATGCCTTACCTAGAGTACACTTTTACAAGTACTGGCTTTCTTGGAATTTTTTTTTTTCCCAAATTGCAAAAGTTACTCATTCACCAGACATTTGCTGAGTGTCTGTATTGTTCTAGTCACTGGAGAAATACTTATGAAAGCACTTATTATTAATATGTGTCAAACACTGTTCTAGGTGCTTTGTAACTTTAAACCTCGTAGCAAGATTTTGAAGGTAGACACTATTATTATCCTAGTTTTATGGAAAAGGAAACAGGCCTGGAAGCCTTAAGCAGCTGGCCCAGGGGCACACTGCTAATAAGCGACAGGGCTAGGTTTTGAATAATGCTCCTCACCAGTTCTCTGTCCTGCTTCTGCCCCCGTGAACAAACAGGCCAGGTCCCTGGTCTTGTGGAATTTACATTCTACTAATGGGAGACAATAAAGAAACAAAAAAGAAAAAAAATATCAGGTACCAGTAAATGCTAAGCAGAAAAGTAAAATCGAGTCAGGTGTAGTAGCTGGGTGGGTACTTTAGCATTGGTGGCTGGCAAGGGGTGGTCTGAGGAGGTGACATTTAGGCGGGGCCCTGAATGACAAGAAGGAGCCTTTCAAGGGTCTTGAGAAAGAGCACCCCTCGCAGAGAGAACAGCTAGCCCCAGGGCCCCTGGCCAGAACGGCGGCGGGCGTTCTGGTGAGCAGGCGGGAGGCGGGTGGGATTGGAGAGACGGCTGGCGCGGGGGGTTGTGAGCAGGGCAGGGCGTTTGGGTTTTATTAGGGGTGTCGTGAGAAGCCATAAAGGTTTACAGCGGGGGAATGTATAATCCCACACAGGTGTTTAAGAGGTCATCTGATGGCTGTGCGCGGGTGGGGTTAGAGTAGGGGCAAGAGTGAAAGCAGGAGACCAGTGAGCAGGCTCTTCAAGCGGTCGCCTCCTCAGAGGAGGTCAGCAGCCAGCAAGCCGCGTGACTTATTTTTCTTATCTATGGTTTTTCTTTTTTTTCATAGTTAAATTTTTTAAAAAGTACAAAGGAATTTGTTGGTGAAAAGGCCCCTCGCGCTGCTGTCCCTTAGCCACCCCTTTCTCCTCCAGCCCTGTGGACAGTCAGTGCAACCCCTTTCCTATACATTCTTCAAAGATATCATAGAGGTATTAAAATAACACATATCCTTTATCCTAATTGTTTACACAAACGTTGTCTATCAAAACCTGGCACCTTGCCTTTTTCACTTAACAGTGTATCTCAGACAACATTTTATATCAGTCTGTTGTTTCATGGCTGTAGAATATTCCACTGTGTGATCACATAAAGGCTTTTTGTTAAGCTGTACAAACTATGTTGTATTTAGTGACCTGGTTTGAAGGTTATTTTATCCCAGTAACTTTTGGGTATGTATGCACATCTGTGTCTTTGAGCAGGATAGCAGTGTGGTGACCCTGGGGATTCTGTAAGTGTTTACACAAAGATATAAATATGATCCAAGGAGATGTCTGCTTTTAAGATACTTCTGACAGCGGGAGTGGGGACCAGCCAGGTGCTATTCAGGACATTATTTGAACCCTGACAAAGCTGAGAAAGGAAGAAAGGAGCCCAAGGGAATTTTATTTTTAATACAGCTCTTTTGAAACTACTTTTTATTTTTAATTCAGTTTGGGCATAATAGGATATTTTTCCTTCTTAGCCAACCTCCATGCGAGCTATCCGTGCTAGATATGACCCTTATCTACAGACAAGACACCGAATAGAACAGGTAAGTTTTAAAAAAAAGCATTTTAAAATTGGATCTCTATACTTAGAAGGTATTATTGCTTGATTTGAGTTGGACCTGAAATAAGAACTAAAAGAGTTTTTTTCCTCTTTGTAAGTTTTTAATATCCATCTGAGAGAGGGGGACTGTTTTGCAATACCTAGCAAGGTCAAAAACTACATCCTTTGAAGACTTATTTTCTGTAAGGATTTGATAATCTCTAAAAAGTCTTTTAGTTTGTAGAAGGTCGTTTATGGTATGAAGTGTACAGAATGTAGATGTGTGGAAGGTCTTAGGGTGGATTGAATCGTAGCTTCCGTAAGCCAAATGAGAAGTATGGTGACTACTTTGCTGGGGTGAGAATACGGGATTGACCGCAGAGGGATACGAGGGACTCTTGGGAGCTATGGAATTGGTCTGTGTCATGGTTGTAGTGGTGGTTACACAATTCAACATTTATCAAAACTCATTCAACTGCACACTTAAAGTTAGTGGATTTTATTGTATATAAATTATACCTCATAACTGATTAAAAACAAGTACTACGTAAATGGCCTTGCTCTGTTCATGAAATCTGAAGATTAACACAAATTTTCTTTCGCATGATTTATTTTAAACCTGTCTGATTTAAAACTGTGAGCACTGTCCATAGTTTACAGTTGCATCTAGTAGGGCAACCAGAAAGTCTGAAATGGAAAGTGGCATGTACTGCGGTCTGTAAGTCGCTTCTGTGTTTCACTACTATTGTTAGTGAACGCCGGCCGGTTCTAACTGTCACATCGCTGTCACCCGAGCATGCGTGGCTCAGGATTGTCAGCTGGAGGAGAGGACCCCACCTGCCAGGAGCCTGCGTAGTTTCTGTACCAACTATTGCTTCAGTTTCTGTTTCAGCCATGATAGTTAATTCATTTGAAATGTTTCAGTAGAGTTCGAAATGTTTGTGTTTACCAAAAAGAAGCATGGATTTTGAGAGCTTTAGAAGCGACCAGAGACCAGTGATTCTTTCCCTAACTATAAAGGCACTGGAATCACCTGAGTGACTTTCCAAAATACATGCCGATCTTCCCCCCTGGAGTTCTGATTAAGTCTGGCTTAGGGTCCGGGCAAGATATTTTGAAAAGGCTACCAGTAAGATTTTGTCGTTTGTACTTTGTGAGCAACCATAGTTGTATTCTTTCAGTGTTGATGGCTCTATACGTGTACTTATGTATATATGTATATTCGTATGCATGCGTGTGCAGGCACATAAACATATATGTGTGTATAAATTATTCTCTGCCATTTTCAGGGACAAGTATAAAAGTAACTTTTTACCCATATTAAGTGTAGGCATCCTTTTTACACAGTACATTCGAGTTCATAATTTTTAGTCTACTTACCTAGTTTTTCTCAATTCTAAGATCTGGCAAGAAATTTTAATACCTGTTTTTAAAAATTAGAATCTTGGCTTATTGGGGTTGACAAAATGAAAGATCTGTACCATTCCATCTCCTAGTAGAGGAGACAATGTATTTTGGGGATTTTTTTGGTTTTTTAAAAATATATTTTTATTGAAGTACATTCAGTTTACAGTGTGTGTCAATTTCTGGTGTACAGCACAATACTCCAGTCACATAGGAACGTACATATATTCATTTTCATGTTCTTCACCATAGGTTACTGCAAGATACTGAATATGGTTCCCTGTGCTATATACAGTATAAGCTTGCTATCTATTTTATATATATTAGTATCTGCAAATCTCAGACTCCCAGTTTATCCCTTCCCACCCTCTTCCCCCACTGGTAACCATAAGTTTGTTTTCTGCATCTGTGAGGGAGACATTGCATTTCAGATTTTATCAATCAGACTTTAATCTTCTCTCTCCCCTACTCCCAGCCACGCCCCCAAAGCAGGCTTGGGTGCCACCTGTGCCCAGGATCCTCACAATTGATTTAAAGCTTTGAAGTTTTGATTTAAAACTACTTTCTTAATGTTTCTTTCTAATCTAGCGTTCTCTTTCATTTACAGCAAGGCCTGAGTATGTTGCAGATAGTCAGCTTTTTTGTACCCAATGCTTACCGTAAAGTCTGGCATAAAATACATAATCAGTAAATATTTGTTCTATTACACTGTGTTATATTTGCCTTTACTGCTCTGTAATTTATGTTCTATGTTTTTAAACTTTCACTTAAGTATTGACATCATACTTATTTTTTTTAATTCTCAGTCTTCATTATTTGAGCTGTAATTTTCTTTTTTTCTTTCAGACTCTAGAGTCTTTTTTTTTTAATCTGTAGAATTCTCTTAACATGTTTCATTGCTTCTCATTTTTAAACTTTACTGATGAAAACATTGCATAATAAAATTAGAAACTTGCAGTACCCTCTTAGGGTAGTTGATTATATCCTTCTAATGCTGATGAATTTATATCTTTCAGTTAAAACAGCTTGGTCACAGTGTGGACAAAGTGGAATTTATTGTGATGGGTGGAACGTTTATGGCCCTTCCAGAAGAATACAGAGACTATTTTATTCGAAATTTACATGATGCCTTATCAGGACATACCTCCAACAATATTTACGAGGCAGTCAAGTAAGAAATTCTTGTTTTATCGTATTCTCCACAGTGGTTATCAGTTTATTCTCCTAGCAGCAGCTTATGAGAATTCCTTCTGCCCTGTGTCTACATTCCTAGTTCTTTTTATTTGCATATTTTTCATAGTTGTAAGGTTAAATACATTTTCCCCCAGTTTTCTCAAGATATAATTGACTTACAGCACTGTGTATGTTTACGGCATACAGCATAATGGTTTGATTTCACATGTATCATGAAATGATGACACGATAAGTTTAGTTAACATCCATCATCTCATACAGCCCTAGTTCTGGTAGTTATTTCTGTTTTGTGGGAAAAAGGGATTATGGTTTTAAAAAGTGAGTAAGGCTCATTGGTATTATTCTCAAAAAGTCACTGTGAAGCTCTTTTCAGCCTTCGGCTGCTCTAACCTGCAGGAGTAGCTTTGATCGGGCTAGTTGAGCACTAACTAAAAGAGCACTGGGAGTTCTCATTATCTGAAATGTTTAGCTGCTATAAAGTCAACAAAACATGCGACTATTATTTTAAAATTACTGTTTTATTAGTTACTATGTAATAACTATTAAATATTTTATGAGAGGGATCTCTTATTCATTTCAAATTCTAGTTGACAAAATGAGAATTATTCATTCCTTTGATACCTCAAATCTCAGTTTTTAGCAGGACAAATACTAAGGTTTCATATATAGTTCGGTGATTTAAGAAGTGAAAGTCTTAAAATAGTTCTTATTTTCAGAAGTTTCGGGAACACCCGGCTGAGTCACTGCGTGCCATTCCCTCTTACCTGCTGAGCGATTATTGAAGGCCCACTCGATACCATGCGCTGCTCTGGGCACTGAGACAGCGTGGTAAATGAGATGCGTGTTGTCCCTGCCCTTGAGGTGCTTCCATTCTGCTGGTTCAGCAAATAAACAGTCAGTGCTGTGATGGAGATCGACTGTGTGATAGGGAAGAAGTGGGTGATCCCCTGGATGAGGTGGTGATATCTAAGCTGAGACCTGAAGTGTAAGGAGGAGTCGGTCAGGCCAAGCGCAGGGAAAAAAAAAAAAAGACAAAGGCACTAAGAAGAGGAAGAACTTGAGGTGTTCTCGGAAGAGAGAGGAGGCCAGTGGGGCTAGATTGCAGAGACCAAGGAAGAGAGTATCATGAGGTGAGCTTGAAGAGTTAGGTATGGGCCAGATTACACATGCTTTTGAGGCGTTAAAAACTTTTCCAAAATGCAGTAAGGAGATGAGTAGTTTTAAGAAGAGTGACATGTTCAGGTAGGTAAGTATAAAGGTTGTTCTGGCTGTTGTCTGCCTAGTGGGTTAGAGTAAAAGTGGGAAACCAGACAGAAGACTGCTGTGTCCATCCCAGCTCAGATGAGGGTGGAGGCCCTAGTGATGGAGAAGAGAGGATGGGTTAGAGTTGCGTTGGTTTTTGCAACTGACAGGCTTGGATTGGGCTGTGGGTAAGAAGGAGGACGGAGTCAAGGCTGACGCCCAGGTTTTGGTTGTAGGACGTGATTGAGGGTAGTGCCGTGTACTGAGAAGGAAAGAGAGAGGGAAGAACAGGTTTGTGGGAGAAAACAACAGTTTTACTTTGGATACATTAAGTTTGAAACGCCTAGGACATGTCCAAGTGGAGAGAGCCATAAGTTGTATCAGAGACGACTGGGCTGGGCGTATAAAATTGGGGGTTTATCAGCTCAGGGATGGTATTTATAGCCATGCAAATTGATAAGGTCACCTTAGGGAGAGTTTCAGATTTCCAAGGTATACTACGAAAAAGCAATTTTTAGAGCAATTCTTCCAGTGTGAGCCCACCTGTGGGACCCAGTGCACGTGTAGGTGTAAATGAGTAGAAGAGGCGGCAGAATGATGATGATCGCAGGCTTGGTCAGAGCTGAGGAGGAAGGGACGTGGGAAATGGGGGTGAAGGAGGACGTTTATGTTTATTCCATGTCCAGTGTGCTGGGCATTGTGTCAAGTGTTCATTGTTTAATGCTGATAAGACGTCTTCGAGTTAAGCGTTTAAAGTATCCCTGTGTTACAAGTGAGGCAGCTAAGGGTCAGGGATTAAGCAGACTTGCCTGAAATACGCAGGGAGTTGGTGGTGGAGTGGGGCTGTGAAACCCAGAGCCTGAACGTGGCTGTAATGCAAGAGACCGTGCTGGGTGTGAAAAAAGCATGAGCGTGTGTGTGCACACCATCCATAACTTCACAATATTGGAAGAGATGTTTCTTTTTCTTGCACTCCCTCTCCTACTGCCTTCAGGCTTTGTTCTGACTTCTCTTTTATAACACGGGAGACGGGTCATATAGCTAATTATAAGATTGTTCAAATAGTGTCCCTCTTAGAGTTTTTTGGCAGGGTGATAAGTAGGACCAAATCTGCATGAACCCAAGGGTTCTTTCATTACCCTGTAGTTAAGTTCTTGGCACATAGTAGCCGTGAGCAAATGTGTGAATGAATTTTGAGCAGTGGATCTGTTGGTCAGATACTGGCAGCTAGTGACCCAGGTGGGGCTGCCTCTTAGAACTGGGGGCAGGGACATCTTTTTGTGTTCTTCCTACTTCTCCTATTCCCTTAACTTCTTTTGTTCTCTTTGGGGTTTATAAAAATGAAAAGAGTAGAGAGAGCTTTTCATAAGTTTAAGTAAATATGAAGGGTAGTTTGAGGGACCTGGGTAGAGAGTTCAGCAGCTGGGAGTGTGTGTGAGCAACCTGCTTTGCTCGATTGCCACTGGAGGATGCGACAAGTTAATTCTGTCCGTGAATCTGGACTCTCAGCAGCAGCTGGCCAGGGCGATCTCTTCATCCTGCAGGACCTTCAGTGGCAGGATAAGGTGGGACCGTGTTTTTACTGATCATTCATGAACATGAGTCATGCTTAGTAAAACGCTGAAGTCTTTCAGACTTTAGAGGAGTAATGGTGTAATGAAACTCACTCCTCTTATTTTGAAAATCAGATGATAGTTTAGAATAAAATGCATTTGGAAGAAAAACAGCCTTAATTGGTTCACAGCCCCGTGACTTTACGATGGCAGCTGTACCTGGGAGGGTTACTGACTGAAACCCGTTGAACTCTGAGAATTCCCTCGCTGGGTAATCTCTTCAGACCATCGTTGTTTCTCGTCGTGCTTGTGTATTGTATACTCTTTTCTCAGTCCAGCTGTTCTTATGTTTGCAGACCTTGCCCATTAAATGGATTTAAGCCATAAATATCTTGGACTTGTCCCACTGCCCCCAACCCCCATGCAAATTTGCCGCAAAGCTTTTTCATCTACAGTTTGGGTCCCCTGGGTCATGTGAGCTAGGCCAATTGAAGCTCTGCATAAGGGATTTTTAGGATGCAGTCAGTTTGACATTTTCATCAATTGAAACTTTAAAATTTTTGCTTTGTTCTTCATGTAAAGTTTTAGCTTTATTTTTGCAGAAATGGTCCAGAGCCCAGTGGGGTTTGTAAATTGTCTGGTTTGGGGGTGAAAATTGAGTTTTATAGTACAACTTCGGATCACAGTGTGTGTGCAGAAAAAGCCCTTCGGTGAAGAAAGCCTCTTTCTGTAGTGGACTAGGCAAAGCCAGCGTTGTTTTGCTTCTGTTCTTGAATTTACCTCAAGGGGGCAACAAACACTTTACTTTCAGATAAAAATGTTCATATGACTTGAGTCTTCATTGCAACAAATCTCATGAATGGCTCTTGGGAAGTAATAAAAGTACAATCTGGGAGCCATAAAAACCATCCATAAATGTTACACTGAATCCTGCCCACCCACGCTTGCCATGTTTTTGCTCTTTTCTCCTGGTCTCTATATTTTTATGAGATATTCTGGAAAAAGCCAGTTTTGGGCATCATGTTTCCTTTGTTGAGGTAAATTTTTACTTCCAACTCCCTATGCTAGAGTTGGTATTTGTTTTTTAGGGAAATTTTGCATACTTTGAAGAAATAGTTACCTGGTTTGCACTTTAGAACTAGAGACAGAAAACTATTTTCAAATGTTAACATCTTTGCAAAATAAAGAGCAACTCAGAGATACTGTGTTTTGAACATAACATGTTTTCTTCTAAATTTTTGGATGAGATTTTTACCTTGCTGTTCTCTAAGTTTTTTTGCACAGAGGGTATTCGTGAAAACTGGTTGGGTTACCCAAGGTGGCCCACCTCTCTCAGACACAAGGCAATGAGTTCCATGTTTATTTTGTTAGTGGTTGACATTAGGACAACTACACAGATGTAGTACTGACCTGACTAGCTTGGCATAGGTTTTTGGTTTTGTTTTTTAAGATTAATCTTAAATTAGGTTAAAAGTTATGTATTGTGACAGATGAGTCAACCATATTTAAGAGGAAAATTCTTTGTTGGAATTAGGGTCAAGTCTCAGCTCGTGTCCCTGCTTTGCTATCATGTGTCTAACCTGATTAAAGTTTTGCTTTTTTCTTTAAAGATTGAGTTAGGGTAAGGAATAGCCCTAACAAGGTGAACTTGGTTATTATTTATGACAAGTTAGTAGCAAGCAGTAAGTTTTGTCCTTACGGGTGGGAACATTGGAAAGCTGAGTGAACAGAAAGTTCAAGGGCAAAGCAGGTACGGTGTCTGTGAAGGCTCGTTAAATCAAGCAAAGTGATAATCACTCATCACTATCAGCGGTAGTCTCCAAGAGCATCAGTTACTGGTGACTGTCATCCTCTAAAAATCATAGCTCTGGAGATGAAAAGGACCGGCAGCGCGATCTGAGTCACCTGTTCACCAGAACGCAAACATTGCCAAATAACTCAGAGCAACCTTTTAAAACAGTTTTATTCCTTATTAATCAGCCTTGCCCAGAAGCAGTTTTACATTCAGTCCCTAATGCTCCTTGGCTGTTTTCACAAGATGCAATTTAAAAGGCTAGTTACCCATCCAGAAGTGGTTGAGTCATACCTTCTCCCTCTGGAATTTTTAATTCATTTCCGTTCCTTCCTCTTTTTTCCCCTCCATCAATGACTTTACATCCTTCAACTGTATCTTGTGTCTTGGAAAAGCTAGAGTGCTAAGTAATCCTGGGTACCAGGCCCACAAGACGGTTTCATAGACTTGCAGCGATGAAGAAAGCGAAGCAACCGAAGAAGGCCTGGAAGTGACGTCTCCTGCCTTGCTGCTCTGGCCTTATTTCTGGCAGGCCTCAGGACCGCCTGCATCTCTGGGTTTGGGCTCTAATACCCGCCCACCCCTCACTTCATGTGTTGACCACTTTTATTTCCTCCCTTGATCAACGAGATTTTCATAGATGGTGACCAGGGTCCTTAACATTGGCAGTCCGACCTAGAATACAGTCTTAGTCATGATAAAAAGAGATACTAGTTGTTTTTCTTTAAACATTTTATTTGAACCAAAAGTTGAAAGAATTTTCCAGTGAACATCACATACTTGTCGCCTCGATTCTCCAGTACTTGCATTATCCACATACTTACCCAGCTACCCATTCCTCTTTCCATCCATCAGTCCCTCTTTTTTTAAAAAATGCACTTCAAAGCAGGCTGCAGACTTTATGCACTTCTCCCCAGATGCATCATCATGCATATCAGTAGCTAGTTCGCTGTTTGTGATATTTTCTTTTCAAGTAAATTTACGTACAATGAAGCGCAGATCTTATGGGCACTATTTGATGGGTTCTGACAAATGCATATACCTGTGCGACAGAACCCTACTGAGACACATTACCACCACCCCGGGAGGTTTCCTCGTGCCTCTTCCCAGTAAATCCTCACCTGCACCTCCCAGGGGCAGCCATTGTTCTCATTTTTTTCCCCTTTCGTTAGATCAGTTTTGCCTTTTCTAGAACTTTATATAAATGGAATCATATCGCATGTGCTCTTTGGGGTAAGGCGTCTTTCACCGAGCACTGTATTTTGAGATTCATCAGTGTTGAGTATTTCAGTAGTCGTTACCGTTTAGCGCTGAGTAGGATTCCACTCTGTGTAGAGACCGCAGTTCCTCCAGTCCATTGATGGGTAGCTGGGCTGTTTCCAGTTTGTAGCTATTATGGTAAAACTTCAGGGAACATACTTATGCAAGCCTCTTTGTGAATGCGTGCATTTATTTCTCTTGGGTAATAACTAAAAATGGAATTGCTACATCATATGTTTATAGTTTTAAAACTGCCAGACATTTTTCCAAAGTGGTTGTACCATTTGTGCTCCCACCAGTGCTGTATGAGTGTTCAGTGGTCCCACATCCTCACCAGCATAAGGTACTGTTAGGCTTTGAAAGTTTAGCCGTTCTGGTGGGTGTATCTCATTGTGCATTTTCCTGGTGACTAATGATGTTGAGCACTTCATTATGTGCTTTCTGCATATATTTCCCTTGTGAAGTGTGTGTTAAAATCTTTTGTCCATCTTTTATTGGGCTGTTATATAGCTTGGATACCAGTCCTTTATTCGATCTGTATTTTGCAAATATAAAAACTCAGTCTGTGGCTTAACTATTCACTATGTTAATATCTTTAATCAGAGTATTTTGTTTTGGTAAAGTCTAATTTAGCAATTGTTTTCTTTCATAGTTATTGCTTTTTGTATTATCTCAATTAAATCTTTGCCTACTCCCAAGGCAAGAAGATATTCTGTGTTTTCTTCTAGTTATAGTTTTAGTTTTTCTGTGTAGCTTTCATACTTGGGTTTATAATCTATCTTGATATTAATGATGTAAATGATATAAAATGATTAATTTTATATGTAGCTTGAGGTAGGAGTCAAGGTTTCTTTTTTCCATGTACATACCTAATTGTTTCAGCATTACTTGTTTAAAAACTTCCCTTTCTCATTTACATTGTATTGGCACCTTTGTCAAAAATCAGTTGACTGTATAAATTTGGGGCTGGGCTCTCTTCTGTTCCATTGATCTGTTTTTCAGTCCTTATGCCAGTACCACACTGTGTTGATTGCTGTAGCTTTGTAGTATATCTTGAAGTAGTGCAAGTCTTATAATTCTGTCTTTGTTTTTCAGGATTGCTTTGGATATTTTAAGTCCTTGGCATTTCTATCTAAAGTTTGTTCTTGTTAATTTCTATTGAAAAGTGTGATAGTATTGGGATTGTGTTTAAACTGTAGCACAAATTGGCAATTTAACAACATTGAGTCTTCCGGTCTATGAACGTCGTCTACCTGATTAGGAGAATAAAATGGTAGCATTCTCGTCAGCTGTTGAAAGAACTGAAACCCAAAATGTTACAGGTTGTTTCTCATATGTCACACTTTGTCAGCTAGCATGACAAGGGGGCAGGGGTCCCCGATTAGTCTCTAATCTGTGTCACCAGGTTAGCTTTTCATAGGTTGTACTCATTTAAAAATCAAAATTCTGTTCCTCTCTGTTTCCTCAGTTTGTGTTTGGAAGAACCTTATTATTTTATCGACCCTCTTGACACAACTGCCAGTATCCAAGAAGCAGGAAGCAAACTTGACCACCGTCTCAAACGGAAAAACAGAGTTGCTTTTAAATCCTCCACCACACCAAACATCCAGCTCAGTTGTTCGTATGTCTAGAATATCACTAGCACCACATTATACAGAACATAAAATTTTGTTTGAGATATTTTCTAGGTATGATTATAGCCAAAAAAGAGTGTGTTCTATGGTACTGCTGCTGAGGAATTAACACCAGTAACCCCCAGATGTTGCTCGACAATTCAAACAGATTTTTGGCTATCCAAAGAAGTTTATAAATTCTACTTAGTTTGGGACTGTAGGTGCAGAAGAGAGTTTATACATTGTGACTAATGAAAATCAGTATTTCATTTACATAACATTACTATTTACTTTGTAATTTGGTTTGAATAGGTTGAGTTTGAGGTAGAGGAATGTCCACGTAGAAGTTTCCCTAAGCCTCTCGGGAATTTAGGCCTAGGCCTCTAGTGACATTTCACACGGGAAATCTAAAAGTAAGACACATCCTGCATTTATAATCTCCTCCCTTCACAATTACTGTTTTTGATACCATATTTTATATATTTAATTTTTTGTCTAGCCCTTAACTACTTATTGTGGATATAGTAGATTTTACTTTTTTTTGTATTTTAACTTTCCATGTAGCTGTGTGCATGGATGATTTCCTACCTTTACCATATATTTACCTTTAACCATGAGCAGGATTGTCTGGGCATATAACCAGAAGGAACCCTACTTCAAAAAGACACCTGCACCCCAATGTTCATAGCAGCACTATTTACAATAGCCAAGACATGGGGACAGCCTTAATGTTCATCAACAGATGACTGGATAAAGAAGAGGTGGTATATTTATACAGTGGAATACTACTCAGCCATAAAAACACAACGACATTTGCAGCAATATGGATGTCCCTGGAGAATGTCATTCTAAGTGAAGTAAGCCAGAAAGAGAAAGAAAAATACCATATGAGATCGCTCATATGTGGAATCTTAAAAAAAAAAAAAAAGAAAGAAAGAAACAAAGAAAAAGACAAATGAACAGAAATACAAAACAAACAGACTCATAGACATAGAATACAGACTTGTGGTTGCCAGGTGGGAGGGGGGTGGGATGGGACAGACTGGGAGTTCAAAATTTGTAGATACTGACAGGCATATGTAGAATAGATGAACAAGATTATACTGTATAGCACAGGGGAATAAAAAAAATAAAGTAAGATACATCCACTTAATTAATGACAGAGGTTTAGAGAGGACTGCAGCAGATTAACAGCAATCAGAAGTATTCTCACAGCCTTCTTGTAGTGAATCAAAAACAGTTTACAGAAGATGATAAAGTGACTTTAGCATCGGCGTGCTGTGTTCCGTCAGTGTCCCCCTAGTTGGGGCCTTAGTGTGAGGAGGCAGTAAGTGATAATAAAGATGTTACTTTTATGGGTCACCTTCTTCCTTCCAGAACTGGAAACAAGCTTTCCAAGAAATAGTTTATATCCGTTTAAATTTCTACCACTTCTGGCTCTTTGTTCTTAAGTGGTTATTGGTTTAATCTCCATGTGTTATTCCTGCAGCTAGATTGTTGAGCAACTCTGGGACAAGAACTATTGTCATTTTACTTTCTGTAGAATTCCTAGCCTAGTGTTAGGCACCTTCTAGGGTTAACTGTTTGCAAAAGGAAGGAACCAGTAGAATTATCTAGAGGCTGCTGTGAGAGTGAAGGGAGACCTTTGTGTCCTCAGCTACTCCTAATCCATTTATTCATTCTTCGTATTTATTTTTTTTATATTGAAGGAGAGTTTTTAGTGCTAAAGCTCTTAACCTCTAAACGTATACGAGCCTACTGCCTTCCAGGAGTTTCCTGTCTAGGTGGACAGACAGACCCACAAATAACGAGGCCAACTGTATTCATAGTATGGGCAGGGAACTTTGGGAATGGGAGCACAGAGTTACTGAGAGGTGCTGGGAGGATGTCACAGGAGGAGAAATGTATTGAGCTATGTTTTGAAGGCTGAGTAGCATTTAGGTTTTATATGCGTTTATATTCCCAGGTTATTGTCCCATTTCCCACCCTCCTACCCCCTTGGTTTAAAAAAAATGTTGTTAACATATGTTATGCTTCACAGAGAACATTAGCATCTTTTATGGTTGGTGTGGCTCTGTGGCATACAAAAGACTGTAGGATTCAACATAAGCCCCACACTAGTGGTGTATAGGCTTAATTAAGGTGACCCTATAATGCCACAAAAAGAGAAATGGAATTAGAATCAGAAGACCTGGTTACAGGTCCTGACTTTGTCTCTTAGAAGCTTATGATCAGGGTTGGAAAATGTTTGGCACATTTCCTAAATGCCCAACAACTTAACAAGTCTATGCCCCCCTCCCACCCACCACAGGTATGGTAATTGAACTAGGTTTGGAAGGAGAGCCACACTGTTGGATGGCTCTCTGAATGACATGGAAGGGTAGAGCAGGCTGTAGAATGCTAGCTCGGATATTTTGCTTAGATTAGTTGAAAGCCTTTATGCACGTATTTGCATATTGAAAAAACAGTCGTATTGATAGCTCTACATCTCTGTTAAATGAAGGGGCAAGGTTCAGTGATGCGTAGGACTAAATATAGCATTAACCAAAAAATCCTTTTAAAAAAAATGATCTTATTCTTGTGTAAGTATAAGATGAACTTATACCCTGTTTTTTAGAAAACACTCCATTGTTTTTGTTCAAATTTGATAAGAATTTGTGTTTAATTGCTTTTCAGATGAAAATACAATTCTGAAAGGAAGACAGTGGTAAAAAACCTTTTGTAAATACAAAATATTGGCTTTTAAAAACTTAGGTTATTTTTTTATTCCTCTACTTCTGCTCCCACAAAAGGTAATGACATTTCCCCCGGAGGAAAGATATTTTTGAAATGGAGTTAAATTATTGAGAACCAGGTTTGTCTCTGTGTCTTATACTGTATTCTAACCACTTGTAAAGAGACCTTGGCATCCTCGCAGCAGCCTTCCTGATCAGCCTTGGTCAGGCGTTGGTGATGTGTGCAGTAGAGACATTAGCTAGGGAATTTCCTTCCTCCAGACAGATTCCCATCTGTGCAGTTATCTGTCCCCTAGTTCTGCTCCCAGGAATGCAAGGTCCTGTTGTGCTGCCAAGCTTGCTGACTTAATGGCATCCTTTTAAGAAATACTGTGAGCTTTATAAAAATATCAATCGACAGAGAAGTCTGTGGTATGATTTTGGAATGGCTGATTGTAAGATGTTCTCATTTACCTTGTTAAATATACATATTTAGTCTTCTGCTCTTTGTTTGTTTTAAATCAACCTTTGTGCAGTTTGCTTTCTCTATAATGTTTTAATTTTTAAAAATACTGGTTTTCTCCAAGCACAATAGTTGACCTTCCAGGAAGGCGAGTCACAGTGTCGTGTGGCATTTGCACTTCTCTTGCGTGCCTTGGTACCCGCCTATCTGAGAGGCCTGGGACTTTGCGATCCAGTTGTTATCAGAGAAGCCAAGTGGTTTAGTATCCTGTCAGAGGCAAGATTTGCTAAGATCTGACCCCTTTTTTGTCTTGGTTCCTGGTTTAGTAGCCGTGGAGATGTTTGCCTTTAGCTCTTGCTGCCCCTGGCAGTCCTACACGGCACCTTGGAGCGCAGTGTTATGTGAATGCGCTTGAATGTCTGGAGTGAAAGGCTTCAGCCCCAGTCTTCCAGTGCAGTGATTCTTAACCTTCTTAATAATTATTACTAACACTAAAATTAAAGATGTCAATTTTTATTGATAATTATGAATGAATGAACTTAAAGGAAAGCAGTAGTTACAAAACTATGGAAATTTTATTATTTTTATTTGTCAAGGAACAATGAACGTCTTTGGCAAGAAGGAAATTGAGTGGCAAAAAAAAAAAGGCTCCCTTCCCCCGCCCCGAAGAATTGAGAAAGCTGGGGAAGGGCACACTGAGAAGAGTGATTTCGTTCTGGGACCTTAGAGAGTTGAAGAGACAGAGCTGATGTCCCCCGCTGAACTGTCCAAGCAATCATGGGACAAAGGGAAACACAGAGCAAGGATTCTGAAGTCAGGCAGATGCACCTTCAAATCCTGACTTGGATTTGATGAGCTCTGTACCCGTGGACAGAGTATTTAATCGCTGCAGGAACTTCAGCTTCTTTATCTGTAAAATGGGGATAGTGAGACACAGTTCATGATGCTGATGGGAGCGTTCATCATGTGTGAGGTGTGCAGCCTAGTGCTCGGCCACAGGGGCCGCTCTAAATACTGGTTCCTGTTCCGTCACATCAGCAGCCCCCTTAGCAAGTCATTTTCACTTTTCTGGATTTGGGCCCAGCATTAAGGCTATTAATTCAAAACAGCTTGAATCTAACATGGTACTCACTGCTCTGAGACCTGGTTTTAGTGAAGGAGAAAAATGATCCCTAATTTTGTAAGTCACCACTCAGATTAATAGACTTGGCGAAAAGACTTGTGTATATAGAAGACATTTCATCTAAATTATTTCTGTGATTATTATACATGCCTCTCCCCCTTCTTTTGTTTTCTTTTATTTAATATGACTCTGAAATATAGAGTGGGAAATAAATAATGCAGATGGTTTTCACTTACATGAGCTATTGTTGCTAGGAATTTAAAAATAGGGTTTTCAGTTGAAATCACTGCTTTCAAGATTATGGTCTCAGCACACGGCAGAGAATAATAATGATAATGATGGTGGTACATTACCATGCGCTCGTTCTGTCACGTCAGTCTCAGCGACAGGTAGGTACTATTATCCTCATTTTGCAGATAATGAAACCGAAGCACAGAGAGGTTAATGACATTCCTGCTTGCATAGGTAGGAGGCAGCAGAGCCAGGATTTGAACTCACGCAGTCTGGCTGCATAGCCCATGCTCTTAACCACGGGGTTAGAGCTGGGAAGACATCCTCTAAATGAGAGCAGATGTCCTAGCACTGCAGCAGGTTGTTTACGTTTAGATTTGCTCTGCAGGTATTCTGAGAGGAGCCTCACAAAATGTATCGGAATTACTATTGAGACCAGACCAGACTACTGCATGAAGCGGCATTTAAGTGACATGTTGACCTATGGCTGCACAAGGCTGGAGATTGGAGTGCAGAGCGTCTATGAGGATGTGGCCAGAGATACCAACCGGTAAGACGGTGGCAAATGATCTTGCACAAGCCTTCCTCTCCTCCCACCAGTTAGATCTGTGCTCCTCCCCACCTGCGAGAGAGGTCTAGATATTCCTCCTCTTCAGTCATTCTCTGTCTGTGCTGTTAGTTCCCTATCCTCCTTCCTTGACTTTCAAACTTCCTCTACTGGCTTTTTCCCAGTAGCCTATAAACATGCTCATCTCTCTTCATAGTCTTGTCAGAATAGCCTTTCCCATATGGAAAGCAGAAGGCAGGGCTCAAGGTCGGTAATTGAAAGCAGGAGAGAAGGCCAGGGAGAGTCAGAACAAAGAAAAGGATCTCAACAAGAAGGGAGCTGTGATGAGATTGAAGAGATTGGTTTTTGTGAAGCCAGTACCATATGGCAGGTTAGTGAAAGGCTGGTGACGTGATGGGTCCAAACTTTGAGATATTTGAGAGTGTAAGGAAGGAAAGGAACAAGGCTGGATAGTGCCGAATGAAGTCTCTTCTCTCTAGAAATAAAGACGGGCTTCAGGGAGTAGGTGTGTGTTGAGTTGGACCTTACCGGCTACTTCACTTTAATGGGATTTGGGTAGACATGCCGGAGGGTTGTGCTCAGAGAAGGAAGCAAAGGGAAACGTACGGGTCAGCATCTTAGAAGCAACCAAGAAGAATGTCAGGCTAAGGATGGAGGACTCTTTCCTTTAGATAATAGAGGTCTGTGAGATATTTTTTGAGCAGAGGGAAGACTGAGGGAATCGGGCTTGAGAAAGGTTAACCCAAACAGGATGCCTTCTTGGAGGGAAGGCTCAGCCCAGAACACGGCCGGGCTGCTGCAGTAACCCGGGGCTGTGCTGGCAGGGCCCTGGGAGATGGGGAGAGTCTCTTGAAGATCAGGGAAGCCTTCTGGAGAAAATGACATCTAGGCTGAGACTTACAGGACGAGTATGAGTTTGTCAGGTGGGGAAGAGGAAGATTGTTTCAGAAAGAAAGAAAAATACGGGCCACTTCCCAAGGATGGGAGCCCAAGGCGCATTTAGGGAATTGGGGTGGGGCGGTTCGGTTAGGGCGTGGTGCCTGAGATAAGAGGTGAGGACAAGAAGGTAAGCAAAGGGGCCGAATTATGAGGAGCCTTAGAAGTCAGCCCAGTGAGTGTGAGCTTTAATCCAAGGACAGGCTGTAAGCTCAGCTGTGATAAAAGCATACCTGCCTTTTAGAAATTTCACTTTATGGGGATCCCAGTACGAGGATGGGCTAAGCCCAGCAAGCTGGAAGGAAGCCCAGTTAAGTGACTGTTGCAGTCACTTAAGCAAGAGATGCTGTCCTGAGAAGAAGTGTTGGGTGACTGAGTGGAAATGAGGATGGGAAAGAATGGGGAGTAGAGAGGCTTGGGGGAAAGCTGAGTTTCATTTTGGGTAACCTGAGTTTTAGATACTTGTGGACCAACCAGTCGAAGGTGTGCTTTAGAGCAGGGCTGCCCACCAGAACCTTCTGCCATGACTGAAATGTTCTGCACCTGCACTGTCCAAAGGGTCGTGCAACTGAGGGACTGAAGTTTTCATTTTAATTAATTTAAAGATAAACTTGAATAACCACGTATGCCGAGTGGCTACAGTATTGTACGGTGCAACTTCAGAGAATTGGCTATTAGGGTATGGTATCAGAGGAGGGACCTAGCCTAGTCTTATAGATTGAGAAGTCATTAGCAGAAGGAGATTAGAGAGTGAAGCCAGAGAAATGGATGGGAGCATTCAGAGAGTGGGATGGAGCCCATGGTTTCTAGGACTTTTTCGTGGTGAATGGGAATGTCTTGGTGGTGAAAGGATTGACAAAGGGCTTCAGTCTTTAGTAGCCCCACTATTATTAGGGTTTGCTGCTCACTTGGAGGTGGCGCTAGAATGTTAAAATGATTTATCCAGCTGGCCCCAGATGATTCTGCCTTGTCACTAAGTCATTCTCTCTTCTTTTTCTAGGACCCTCCAACCCACCAGAGTGAAATCTGCTTTGTGTATAGGTGTATCTCTCCCTGTCTTTTTCTCTCTCTCCATCTTTCTCTCTCCCTCTCTCTCTCCAAATAAAATTATTTGTAAAAAGACATTTAAATGAAAGGGCATCACAAGGTGCTGCTTCTGCGTAGTTTTGAGCTCATTATTCTTGTTTTAACTTAGATATTTACACTAGCAAGCTTACTTTGGTCAATGATGCTAAACCAAATAATTTTGACATTCATTAACTCCTGTTACCTCATTTACTGTCAGAACTTTGAGTAGGTACATAAGGGAATTTCTGAGAAATATATCAGAAGTAAAAAAAATTTTTTTCCAGACTTTCTTAGAGGTGGAGATGTAAAAATGACATTCTAAGATTTCTTTTCCCCCCAACCATGTCATTCTTCATTATGGACCTGCTGTTACATGTCTCAGAGATTGTTTTCCCTCTGTTCCTTGTACTAAGCTTGTTGCCCATTTATTTGTGTAACAGGCAGTGAATTTTCTTTCCTCAGGGGCCACACGGTGAAGGCAGTATGTGAGTCATTTCACCTGGCCAAAGATTCTGGTTTCAAAGTTGTGGCTCATATGATGCCGGATCTGCCAAACGTGGGACTAGAGAGAGACATTGAACAGTTTACAGTAAGTCCTGCCAAAAGCCAAGCTACCTTAGAATCTCCTCTGCGTGCTGCTCCTACCCTCTGCTCTTTCTGATTATTTACTATTGACTTTTTTCCCTCATTATTAAAGCAATACAACCTCATAGAATAGTAGAAACACATAGAGAAAGAAAAGTCACAGCTCCGTCACCAAATAAAACCCTAATTTTTTAATACACTCCCAGGATTTTTTTACACTTAGGCTTTTTAAGGGGATGAGGTGGTTTATGCATATATGCATTATGCACAGACACACTTAAACTTGTATATATGATAGGTAATTATTTTAATAGCTATTTTGGATAACATTAAAACAAAGATTTATTCATTTTATAGCCTGGTGTCAATGAAAATGTTAACATATTTAAATGCCTGCCTAATTTCCATTGAATAAATATGCCATACTTTGCTTAACCACTTCCAAATTTTTTAAAACCAGTTTTTGATATTGTAAGTAGACGGCACATAAAACAATTTTATGCCTGTAATATTTTGCAGAATTTAAGATGATTTCTTCAGGATAAATTCCCTGGAGTAGAATTATCAGGTGAAGGTGTAAACACTTCTGTGAATCTTCCCATGTGGCCTGGTTGCTTTTCTGAGGGTTGTCACAATTTGTACTCATTTCAGCAGGGTTGTCTTTTCCCCCAAATAGTTCTTTTATCTTTGTTAATTTGATGGATAAAAGTGCCATTTCAGCTTGCATTTTGTAATTTTAAGTAATACATTTTTCAGGTTTGTATTTAATAATTATGAGTCTTTCATCTTTTTGGAATTATGTGTTTTTGCCCTCTGACCAATTGCTCTATTGGATATAATATTTTTAATCTTAGATGAACTTTCTAGGTAAGGACATTGTGGATTCGTTGTTTTTTATATTAAAACTATTTTCCTGCAACCTATCTTTATCCTTTTACTTTGGTTCTATTGTTAAACCTGTAGTATTTACTTACTTATTTATTTAGTGACAATTTCTTCCAATGCTTCTAAGCTTAGAACTGCCTTTCTCTTCCAGGATTTAATTAAACAGTGAAAGAAATAATTATGTTTTCTCCCAGCCTTTTTGTTCTTTGGATTTTAATACCTAACTCTGGGGTTGGTTTCTTTGTTTTGACTCCTCGCTTATTTGCTTGATCCATGTTAGCTTTGTCTTGGGAAATGAGATTGGTCAAAATTCTTTTTTCCTGCAGATTCTCAGATAGGGCAAGTGGCTTAGGGATATCCTTTTACAGTAGAGGATGAAAAATATTTATCAAGTTATTTCACCCACAAAAATACTTTTACTTTGCTATGTTTATTAGAACAGTGGTATTCATGATGCTTTATTTGTGAAGTTAATAATTTTTCTTTTATTATTTTTAAGCCAATGAATTATAACTAAAGGCCTATTTATAAGACAACATTAATTCACATGTTCACAGATGTTACTGATCCCCCATATTGGCTGTGTAATAGATTTCAAGTCTATCTTCCCTTCAGTAGTACTAGCCAGGTACTCAGACTTCAAGCCTAAAAGACACCTGAAACATACTTTTCTTAGTACAGTTTCTAGGTATAGCCAAAATTTGCAACTCTAAGTGCCCTTGGAAAAAACATGTCAAGTAATAGTGAATTGCTGAGTCTCACTATTCATTTTCCTTAATGTCTTCAAAATAAAGAATAGTTCGAAAGTAATATTGCAGAGACAGCCTCTTCATATAAAAAGATTTAACTGCTTGTTTATAATCTTTTCAAAGAAACCCCCAGGGAATATAAGTAGACCATATGCCTTTTCTAACTGCATACCAGCAAATGAGTAACAAAATAGAGCTAAAACGAGAAACCTGTTTTCTCTCTAGAGAAAAATTCTCTGAAAGTTTATAGATTGCTTTAAAATAAATATTTTTTTACAAATCAATTAAGAAGACAGACAACCTAATAGAATGGGCCAAAAAACACTTGAACAAGTGCTTTGCAAATCAGATATTCAAATAGTCAATAAAACTATTTAAAGGTTCTCAAAGTCATTAATCTTCAAAGAAATGAAATTTAAAACTACAGTGCATGGCTACTGTATACCCTCCAGAATAGCTAAGAATAGCTAAAATGAAAAAGACAGTATCAGTTGTTGGTAAGAGTATGGAGCAACTGGAACTCTCATTTACTGCTGGCGGGAATATGAATTGGTACATCATATTAGAAAACTGTTTGACAGTATCTACCTAAAGTGAACATACGCATACATCATGACCCAGCAATTCTCCTACTTATAGACCCAACAGAAATGAACACACATGTTTACCCAAGGACACGGACACAAATTACTGTTATCATCAGAGTGGAAACAACCCATGTGTCCATTAACAGTAGAATACAGAAATAAGTTGTTGTGTAGTCAAACAATGGAATACTGTAAAACAATCATTTAATTAATGACTTCATGCAACAACATGGCTGACTCTATTCAATATAATATTGAGCAAAGGAAACCAGATCCAGAAGACTGCCTAACGTACAGTGCCTTCATGTGAAGTTCAAAAACTTTGGGTGGAATTGCAACTGGAAACAGGCATGCTATGGGCTTCCGAGGTTTTGATAATGTTCTTTTTCTTGACTTGAATGTCTAGGTGCTGGTTACATGATTAGTAAATGCCTATCAAGATGTACACTTACGTCTCGTGCAGTTTTTTGTACCTAAGAAGTATTTCAGTTGAAAGTTCACAGAAACATTTTCAAAACTAGTTTTTGTTTAGGAGGTCTTGTTTGGGCCTACTTAGGAATTCACAACTTTTCCTGAATTAGCAGGCAATATATTTTACACTTTAAAACCTTTTTTCCCTACTTTATTTTATTGTCACATTATTAGCAACCCACAGATATAGTTCCCTTAATGTGTTTTGTTCCATAGGAACAAAAGGGTTGCTCGGTAAGAGGTCTGCTCGTGTAACTGTGGAAGTCTACAAATGTTCTGTCTGTAGAGGACAGGATAGCCTTTCCTGGCACGGATCCATAAAGCCACTGCCCAGCCACTGAGATGCTGTTCCCTAGGGTTGTGTGCCTCCGTGTGTTAGTTGTAAGTTGGCTTTGATCGCCCAGCTTGTGATTTAGGTCGGTTCCGGATCGCTCAGAGCGCACTGGTCATTTGCGTCTGTTCGTGGCAGAATCATTCTCTTACCTCGTGGTAGGTGCAGTGCTCATAGCTGTGTGTGATAAACAGCGTTTATTATATTTTCCAGTGACTCAGATTATTTTTGAAATGAACTTTTCCTTTTTCTTACAAAGCTGGAAGTGCTGATTGTGATGGAGGATGTTTAACATCTTAGGAATTGATCCTGTGAGCATTAATTTCACTCTTTCCACCTAGCCTCACATAGGACTCATTAATTACTCAAAATAACTTTTAGCTGTTTTGGTATTTTGTTCTTTTAAAAATTAGACTGCTCCTGGATATCCAAGCTCAGGTTGCTGAAAATGTTTGAAGAATGTCAGTTGCTGTTGAGGAAAAATTATCTCCAGAATCTCCTGTCAGTAATGAGAAATCTTTCAAAGTCCATTAATGTTCTCCTACCCTTTGACTCTTGGTTCTTCCCCCACCCACCCCTCACTGAGCTGTTTTTCCCAAAAGCTAATGTGATCAAGTTATGGTTTGGCAGGTATGGTTAGAGGTATTTATTGTTACTTCTTTCTTTGCTTGGGTTTTTGTTTTGTTTTCGGTGTTTTTAATATAATATTTTTATTGTTTTTGAAAATGTACATATGGACCTTCTGTATTTCTTTTTTCTTTTAATTTTTCATTTTTCAGTTTTATTAGGTAGAATTGTTACAATTTGACTGCACATATGCAATATACTGCATGTAAATACATATACATACAATACATATATATACACATGTATATAATATAAAGGCTTGTTAATTAAGGTAATGTCATAGAATACAGGTAAGTGTAGAATTATATCAGAAAAGACCGCCTGTTGCAGCCTCCTCAGACAAGGAGAAGAGACCTGATGAGGTTAAGTAACTGTTAAAGGCAGTGGTGAGTCTCAAGGAGAACCAGGCTCTTAGGAAAACCCCCTTTCTGTTGCTCCTTTCTGTGTTTCCTTTCTTAGGTGAAGGGAAGTCTGTTTTACTGTGAATGACTATTCATGACCTGAATGATGTTGAAATCCAGGTCAGGGTGGATCTTACAGAAATAAAACTTTAAACCTCATTCCATTTTCAGTTATTTTTTATTTGTATGAAAGCAATACATGCATAACTTAAAAAGTCAAATTGTACTATCAGACGTGCAGTGAGAAACAGCAGTCTGCTTCCCTTCCTCTCCCTGGAGAGTATCCAGGTCGTTTACAAATGCTCCAGCGTCCCTGCCGCCTCCTCCCACTCACTGACACACACGCTCCAGCAGCTTTCTAGGAAAGCATTCATCCTGTGAACTCAGCCTTTTACATGCTCAGAAATGTCTCTGTTCTAACTTCACACTTACAGAATTCTATAAAATCATTTTCCCTAATTTTTTTTTTTAAACACTGCATCATTGTCGTGGAGCTCTTAACACTGTTGTTAAGCACAATGTCGGTCTTACTCCTAACCTCTATTCCCTTTTTTAAAATTTTTATTCTTTTTGGGAAGGGAGGTAATTAGTTTTATTTATTTTCTTTTTTAATGGAGGTTTTAGGGATTGAACCTAGGGCCTCATGCATGTTAAGCACACACTCTACCACTAAGCTATGCTGTCTCTCTTATATTCCTTATTTTTACATTTTATAATATATATAACCTTTATTTTAAAAATTCTGGGATATGTTAGGAAAGTCTTTTCATCCCGTATGTTGTGAAATTTCACAGTGGTATGTCTTGGCAAGAGTTTTTTAATTAATCATGCTGTATTTTGAAGGACCCTGTCATCTGAGAAATTTCCTTGTACTGCTAGATAATTTTCCCTCTTTCATTTTCTATGTTCTCGTTCTAACACTTCTGTTAAGCAAACATTAGATCTTCCAGATTGATTAGCTAATACTCTTATCTTTTCTATTTTTCATCTTTTTTTCTGCTTTCTTACTATCTTCTCACTTTTATCTTTCAACTTTCCTATTAGATGTTTTTGTTACGGTTTTAATTTCCAAGAGTCCTTTCTTACATTCTTGTTCAGTTTTTCCCTAGCATCCTGTTCTTGTTTTATGTGTGTAATATATCTTGTCTGTCTGAAGGAATTATAGTTTGTTTGAAGTTTTATTTTTCTTTGTGCAGTGCCTCTGTTTTCTTCGAGTCCCTTCTTCTCTTTCTGTTTTGGTCCACCCTTCATGTTCTATACTTCCCCCCAGGTTTCCAGTAATCCTTAGCCAAATGGTCATACTTTACGAGTGAGGGGCTGAAAAACCAAATTGCAAGCTCTTTGTGGCTACCTGCTGATAAGCCTCACTGAAGGATCTTCATGTAATAAACCCTCCTTTCTTTAGAGGATTTCCAAATGTCAGTGTCTTGAACTCTTAAGTAGAGCCATTTGATTAATCCAGAGATGACTCTCCAGCTTCTTCTTGGTGGGTGGGTGGTGTGCGTAGGTCACAGAAAATTGGCTGCTGACACCCAGGGAGCAGGGCGGGGAGTCCACCAGACACTGTGCTGACTTTCACTTAATCTCCCTGTTTTCAGCTTTGATCCTCTCCCACGTGTTCCTTTGTGTCTGGAATCTGGAAACCCAGCAGCTTTCTACTTTCTCCAGGGAGCAGACAGGCAGGTGACCACCTGTACAAGGACTAGGGAATAGGGATAAATCCCTCCATGAACAGACTTAAGCAGTGCTCCCTTCCATCCTGCCCAGTTCCCAGTACTCCTGACCACGAACCTTGCTGGGACTCTGGTGTGACTGAGCTGCCCTCCCTTCGGCAGCCCCATTTTCTGTCTTCAAAAATTTATTGCCATCACTTATTTCTCCTTTAGTGTGATTTGGAAAGGAAAGGAAAGGAAAGGAAAGAAACATGTATTTTAATTCTCTGTGTTTAACCAGAAGTCCAGAACTAATTTCATCTATCATCATTCTTACAAAAGGAGTATGTGAGCCTATTTGTCTCCTACCTGAATTTGTCATACAAGTGACCAGAAGTAATTCACTGAAATATGTCCCAGTATGGATGCAGACTAGTGACAGTGACTTGCATACATACTCTTTGTGGATGGCTGTAGAATATTTATTAAAGACCTGATGAATCTTTAATATATAAACATTACAGCGGAAATTACACGCAGTTACAGAAGAATATCCCTAAGAGCAAATGATGCACAAAGATTACAGCACTTAAGACTATGACAGAAATCAATGAGAGAGATCGAAAACTCTGTAGTTAGATTTCTTAGAAAAGCAAGTTAAACAATGGAAAGCTCTGCAAGAATAACGTTGCACAAGATAAAAAAGCATTTTCACGGTTCATAAACCGTACTACTGCTGGCCGTGCAGATACTGACGCTAGGGTCGGGGTGAGAGGGAGCTGTGCGGGTCCACCCTCATTCCTCCATCACATACCAAGCAAAATCAAGATAAGAGCAAATTCCCAGTGCAAGATTCATGGAAAGGAGAGTGCCTGGTGTCCCTGCTACAGCCCCAATAAAGAAATAAGTCAGCCAGCTGGGATGATACAGTGCAGGAAATGACTGTGTCAAAGTAGATGAATTAGATGTATCGCTCAGTGTCCAGATAACAAATGGACAGTGTGTATCCCGGGTTAGGAATGGTACCAGTTGGCCTGGGGACAAAATAGTTATACCCAGGGGTCAGCATACTTGTTCTGCAGAGGCCATATAATAAACATTTCAGGTTTTGGAGGCTAGATGATGATCTGTCACACAACTTTTAAAAGTTTGAACAGTTACATATATTCCATTATTAAAGGAGGGTACAGCCTGGGGGCTCGGGCAGGCATCAGACAAATGGTCGGTGTGAGGATGTTAAGAAAGCACAATTTTTTTAATTGAAGCAACTTGTATCTGAAGGTCAGGGAGACCTCTCTGAAGAATTGGTGTTGGAGCTGAGACCTGAAGGTTAGCTCGATGAAGGAAAACAGATGAAAGTTCCAGGCAGAGGAAACTACCTTTGAGGGCAGGAAAGCAAGGGGTGAAGGCGGGTGGCACGGGATGAGACCACAGCTGTGGACAGGGGCAGGGTCAGCGAGGGCGTGGTCACCCAGCACACCCGTGTTTCCCTGCAGGGAGGCTGTAAAAACAAGGAGTCTCTATTCTGTCTGCCTCCCCTCGCTTGATGGGAAGGAAAGGCAGTGTAAGGACCGGGTGTGTGAGAGATGCTGGCCCAGGATCGAGACTTCAGCATGGGTAATCAGTGCATAATTAATGGAGACCTCATTTTCTCTGTTCACAGGAGTTTTTTGAGAACCCTGCCTTTCGTCCCGATGGTTTGAAACTCTACCCTACCCTGGTGATTCGTGGAACTGGGCTTTATGAGCTGTGGAAATCCGGAAGATATAAGAGCTATTCTCCCAGTGACCTGATCGAACTGGTGGCCCGAATCCTTGCCCTTGTGCCTCCGTGGACCCGCGTGTACCGAGTGCAGAGGTAGGGCGCTGTCTTTCACGCCGGATATAATCAGTGACTAGTCTGTTCACAGTTTCCAGAGAGAATGGTCTGATTTCAAATTAAAGGATTTGAATTTTTTTTCGTTGAATATGGGACACCTGGAATGCTCTCTGAAGAGAGGATGGAGGTGAAAGGACAGCAGGTCCCGGCCACGTTGCCAGTACCATACTTACTCATCCGTTCACCTCTCCATCGCGAGCCGGGAGGTGGAGTGTGCTAGTGACACACGTGCTGATTGGTTCCTGGAGCTTAAGGTCTAGCTCAGGGCTTCCTTTTTCAGATCTGCTTCTACCCAGATACAGTAGTGAGCGTGGGAGGAGGAAGTATTGCCATGTGTCTGTTATCCCTGCTCTGGAGGAAAAAAGAGTGGCAACCAGCGCTCTTTACAGATATTAATGTAACATGGAGAAAGAGTGACATATTCCTGATGGCGTCAAGGAAATCATCTTAACTTTTTTTTCTAGGAGAGAGAAACTAAGATCTCATCTATGATCATGGGTTTTGTGGGTTTGTTTTTTTTTTTTAACTAGAAACGTTACGTTGAAAAAATTTAGGAGCCATAAAGTTACCTATTTAATTACAATCCCGACAAAGCCATTCCAGTATTACCAATACAAGGCCAAATGGGGACTGACGGGAGCTGACGGGGTACGGTCACCTGCTGTCACTAGTGCTCCGCTGAGCACACGATTATGTTCCTAATAACACACAGCAGAACTGTCAACTAAAGGAAAAGGGTCAAGGGTATAAAATAATGGATTTACATGAAGGTCAGAGGATGTTTATACCATATTTCTGCCACAATGTATTGATTTCTTAAATTTTTAAAATTACTGGCCCAACCTCAGGACCTGAATTGCTTAATGATCTCTATTTTTTAAAATACAGTTAAAAATACTAAGGAGATAGTGAATAGAAAACTCACCTATTAAAATTGTCTGTGTTATCCTTCCTCTTCTTTTCAACCCTTCTGGAACAGTTGAGCCCAGAAGACAGTAGGAGGTAATAAGCAACGTAGGCGTCCTCGTGGGTGACGCAGGGAGCCGCAGGGCCCAGAGCGGGACAGGGGCGTTCCTGCCCGAGGACGTGGTGCGGGTCAGGCTGAGGTGGCCCAGATGTGTGAGGTGGGGGGTTCTCACAGAGGGCTCCGGATGTCAGAGCTCAGCAGGGCGAGGAGGGGTCTCTGAGGGGTCGGAGAAGAGGACAGCAACAAGAGGTCAGCTACTTGCAGGGGCTGATCTGATAAGGAGACAGGTTTAAGGTTTTCTGTTATCTGGAAAGGGAATTACAAATACGAAAAAGGAGAAAATAGGAATGTGCCCCCATGGTGTTCTGGAACAGGAGATATCAGTGTGAACTTGTGGTTTTCAGCCTATTGGTAGGTACAGAAATAACTGTCAGTGTCATAAACAATAATTAATACGATGTGTGCATGTGCACATGTCCTTTTCACAGTCTACTTAAGGGCCACGTTTTTGGCATTTTTGGTGCTGCTTGTTGGTGATTTCGCTGTTTGAAATGGTCTCTAACATAGTACTGAAGTGTCATGTAGTGTCCCTAAGTGCGTGAAGGCCATGGTGTGCCCTGTGGAGAAAATACATGAAAATTATCTTTGTTCAGACATGAGCTATAGCACTGTTAGCCATGAGTTCAATGTTAATGAATTGTCTATCTACTTACTGAGAGAGACAGTTTCAACAGAAACACACATAAAAAAGGTCATGTATTGATCAGTTGATGGAAATGTCGTGCTAAAGGCTCACAGGGCTCTAACCCTGTATGTCCCCTGGGAGAAGCATTCTAGTATTCCACTAATGCCGAGTTCACGGCAATTTTGTAAAACGTAACTCCGGAGAATAAGGAGAACTGACTGTTCATTGTTTTAGAACCCCCCCGCCCCATGTGAATTAATTACAAAGTAGAAAAGAGTGGCCTGACCCTGGAGAAGCCTGGCAGCTGGTCAGAGTGGATGTCGTCAGTAATAGGACCCGTCACAGCTGTGTGCCACCTGGTCGTGGACTGAAAACTCAGCACCACTTCTGTGTTACTCAGCCAGAACTCCATAATCCAAATCTAATAATGAGGAAACCGCAAATGGAAATTGAGGAACGTTCTGAAAAATAACTTCAAAAATATGAGGATCAAGGAAGGGAACTAAATACAACACAGAGTTCTGCCTGGGTCCTTTTGCTGTAAAGGACGTTATTGAGACGCTGGTGAAGTCGGAATGGAGTCTAGGATGAGACAACAGTAAAGTGCCAGTGTTAGTCTCCTGGTTCTGATGGTGGTATTGTAGTTATGTAAGAGAATATCCTTATTGTAGGAAATACTTAGCATATTCTGGGGATGTTGGGACATCTTGTTCCCAGTTTATTTTCAGGTAGTTCAGGTATATAGTTAGTTACTCGTACCACACTTGAGAAGTTTTCTGTAACTTTGAGGTTGTTTCCAAAAAATTAGATTAATGCAACAGAAAACAAAGATGTAATAAGTGGTATTAATGAAACAAAAGAAAAAGTTCATTTGCATTTAACTTGGGCATCCAGAGAACAGTGAAAATTTAAAATCTCAGCAGCAGAACCTGGCAGCAGATACCACAGAGCAGATAGAAATTTCACAGCCACGGACCCCAGAGTTTTCTTTCCAAGAGTTAGGAAGGCATAGATTACGTGAGCAATCAGATGAAGAATTTGCATTCTCCCCATTCATTTTTAGCTTTAAATTTCTTACTGCTGTAACCAGTCAGTCAAAAGCAACTAAGACACTACTATAACATTAACAGCTTAACTTTATAGACTTGAGGAAATATCACTAGGGGACGTCATCCTGGCTCACCACCAGCTGAGAAAATAAGGGCTTGGAGAAAATGGGGGCAGCAAACATAATCTTTGTAGGAAAAGTTTAGAGGAGTCACTACAGGAAGAATTAAGAACATGTATATTATACAACCGAAAGGTTGTATGAGGAGAAAGCAGGATGTTATGGGCAACCAACATGGGACTGGTTAAAGAAACTTCCCTGTTCTCAGTTCTCCTGTCCTGACCCCACTCCAGCTCTCTGGACAGTGGGCCAGGAGAAGAGTCCCCGAGCTCTGATCCCAGGTGGCACACTGTCGATTTTATTTCTTTATCAATACATCACTTGCAGGGTTTATGCGGGGCAGATGGTACAGGTGCATGTAGGCTTAAGATTTTGAACTGACACCCTATTACTTTACCAGTGTGTGGGTGAATTAAAGCTCAATAGAATACGATAAAACAAGAGGTAAAATCTCTTTTAAAATGTGGAATTAGTAATGTCCTCGGTGAGTCTGAGGGCAGTTTGCTTGAAGAAAGTCATGACTAACACAGTACCTGCCTTTGGTGGAGAGAGTCCTGGAGTCTAGCTGTCATGTCAGATTTTCATGCTTCGGGACTGATAATTTACTTAACTTTGACGGTAATTATTTCTTTCTAGGTTTTTTAATATAAAGAGAAAATCTTTATAATGTTTTTCATTTTATTATTATGTTTTATATGTTTTTAATATAGCTATGGTATTATACAAGTTTCCATTAGAATTCCGTTTTTTTATGTAGCTTACTGTGGACTGATAGCAATAAAGCATTTGTTTTTCTATAAGCATGGGCAGAATTCCTTAAATGTATTATGTTACTTTATGTTTTACCTTGAATATTACCAGACTGTTACTGTGGCTACCTGCATAGGAATTCATTCAAATCTGTTGTATTTTGGGGTTTGCTTTTTGCCCATTTTATTTACATAATTTTCTCTGTATATACTGCATAAAATGATTCATTACTTTATATTGACTTCCTTTTTGTTATCAATAATCACTGAAATTCTAGACTTGGCTTTTGTGGTACTGAGGTGCAGGGTGTGATGTGTTTCTGTTGTGGACCGCTGTTCATTGACCCCAGTACTTTGCCTTTTGATCATGTGATTTTATACTTTTTTCCAACAAAGTTTGTAACATAGTACTAATTACCAAGAACTTATATTTTCTTTCTTTTTTCCAGCCATATAGCTATACTTACATGAAGAAAATGATACTTTCTCTATAAAGGTACTTTAAAATTCACTTTCAGTATGTGTATTAATAATAGGCTTACATTATTTTTCCAAAACTTTCCTTGTATGATTGGGATGCTTCAAATTTATCCACTGGCAAATAATTCTTTCTTCATTTTTGCATCCCATTTCTTGTCAAGGACTTAAAAATCTTCCTAGTTACAATGTTAATGGCAGCATAGTAGTCTAGCATTTAAATTTTTCTTTTTCAGTAAACTGTTCCTTAATATTAGACATTTATGTTGCTTCCAAGTTTCTTCGCTTTGTAAAAAAAAAATCATTATCCTGGCCTCACGACAACTAAAATCCATGTGCCTAGAACTCTTTACTTCTGTGGAAATAATCTGTTAAGAGCAGTATAATCTAGGAGAAGGAATTACTCAGGATAAAGGATTTAAGCATCGTTGTTGTTGTTGTTGTTGTTATTATTATTATTAATAATAGACTTTCTGGAACAAAGGGAGTGTAAATGAGTGTTGTAGTTTTGCTGTGTATATTGATACGGTTTTCCAAAAGGATTATACCAGTTTAGAGTAATTATGTAGTCATCGGTTTTATCACAACCTCTATAGAATTGGATGATTATTTTTTAAATTTCATTTACCTAGAAGTATTATTTGCATTTTTCCCTAGTTATTAGTGAGGATTAACGTTTTTTTTCCAAGTAGCTGATTATTTGTGTCTTACATCAGTTATCTGTTCATATACAATTTGCCAGTCATGGAATTTGGATCATAAAGGAGGTAGATGGTGCTTTTATTGAGATAGCTCAAAAAAAAAAAAACTTTATAAATTTTACTTTGCCTTTCAGAGGCCTTTGAACTGATCTACTCTTTCCTGGACAGACTTAGAGACTAGGAAACCGATAAAGCCGTGTCCCTGCTCACATAGCACACTTAACACTTAATAACAACTTGATGGCTGTGCTCTGGTAAAACAGCTTCATATATCTACTTAAGAACTGTATATTCCATTTACTGTTTTTAACATCATGTTCAGAGATCGCTAGAGTTTGGTGTATCTTGACTTCTGGAAAGAAGTTTGCACCGAGAGCCAGGTGGAAGTGCTAAGTGTTAATGGGGAACTCAAGCATTATATACAAGTGTGTGCAAGGGAAGGCTGAGTGTTTAGAGAGTGTTAAGTGGCTGAGAAACCTGATTCGGGAAAAGAGAATCACCGGGGTTTGACTCTGCTGTGTTTCTCCTAACTTGGGTTTTAACCTTTCGAAACAATTCTGAAAATGTAGAAAAGTGTTAGTGGTCTAAGAGTGCAGTTAGTTTGGAAGCAGTTGGTTATGTCTTGGTAGAAAGAAACCATTGGCAAAGGGAAAAGCCTCCTCCCATGGTGTTAAAGCCAGGTAATTTTAATTATTACAGTGTTTTGTTTTTTTTTAAATCATAGTAAAGGAAAATCATATGTGACTTTGTGTTCTATGCCTTTAGAACATCTGGCTATTTCTACGTAGGTTCATCTAGTGACAGCTTCTGATTATAGGCAGTTTGCTTAGTGTTGACTAGTGACACTAAACTTACACATGGAGAAGATTTTAGAAATTATTTTTTAAACAGCTATCAGAAGGGAGGAACAGAGGAAGGAAAGCAGGAGAGAAGATATTTCAAGCGAAAAACGCAATGTTTTACACTTTAAAAAAAAAACTATAATTTACTATTAGATTACCTGCTGTTTTTTAATTGGCCATTTTTCCCACTTCACCCCCCTTTTTTTTCTTAACTAATTTACACTTTACATTTCCTGACAGTTGAGTCAGTAACGTTTTACTGGGTGTTTTTATGAAATAGCATCTCAACAGATGATTCTCTATTGCAGCCCTGAAGGGTGCAGTCAGTGATTAAACGTAAAATTCTGTCCAGACACATGATGGAGCCACATTAAATTGCTGCTGCCCACAGGCTATTTGGCAGCTGTCTGCCTTGATACGATTTTTAAATCACTGTGAAGTATTAGAATAGAATACCAATTTGCAACCAAAACATGCTTCTGAAGTGTGAGAAACTTCAAACCTGAAAAGCTCTAGACATCACTTTGAAAGTTTTTTGATGAGCAAATTGCAAATATTAGTGCCTCTAAGCTTGAAATGTTACCTGTTGAAATAGAAAAGAGAATATTCTTGAATGTATTATCTCTTTAAGCCAAGAAAATGAAACTAGATTGGAACAAATTGAAAAACCTAAAAATAATTTTAACTCCTGCCCAGATGGCTGTAGCAAGTTCAGATGGTCAGTAGTTTTACCTGGGTTTTGAACTCCTGGGAGACTATAACAATGTCTGTTTACTTTTATATATTCCAGTCTGTTTAATATACTGCTTTGCAATAGGAGATGATCTGCATGTGTAGAACTCTCTCCCTTCATTTTCAGTGAAAAAACTTCATCACTGAAAGTGGAGATTGCCACATTCCTATTCCTCAGTGAGGAAAAACTCCCATCTGGTATACTCCAGGCATTTCACTGCCAGAGCCGTGTCGCATTTTGGCAGTGACAGACATAAATTTAAGGACATTTGTGAGCAGATTTCTCGTTGTCTGAAGGGGTTTACAATAGTTGAAGGGCAGAAAGCTGAAAAGAACACTGATGTCCTGGATTGCAGTTGTAATTATCAGCATGATTTCACAGCTTTATAAATTTGCATATACAAATAGTTATATGTTTATGTGTGTGTATATATGAATATATATGTATATAGATACATAAATTTATTAGTTGTGTACACTGAGACGGGGGTAGGGGCTATGATACCACAGTAGAAATGAGCACAGTGAGTGCCCAGATCTTGGTTTTTAAATACTCTCCACTGGAAGGAATCAGGGCTGCATGGCGATATGGCCAATTCCAGGGCTGGGGAAGCCAACATATAAGGTAAACCTGAAACATCTTGTTATTCCAGAAAGTAAGGAAATAGTCAAAGAATGACGGGGACAGGTCAAAAGGACCCAGAAACCAGACGAAATGCATGCCCACGGTGCAAATCTTGCTTAAGCAACAAAATAAATAATGTTAATATCAGATTACAACTCATTGAATAAATTAGAATCTGTGCGTTCATAAATAAATGGAGGAAAATGCAACGTTATTCCTTAAAATACAAGCTCAACTAATAAATGCAGAAGGGATGATAGAAACAAATAGTCACCACTGACAACACTGTGGGGGAGGTGACTGGTGGATGCTAGCCTGGTGCTGGAGGGTCCGTGAGGCACAGGATGTTGGTGACGCTGTGTACCCGTTTCACCTCTCATACTGTAACAAGTATCCTTTCATGGTCTACATTTTTCACATTTTTGTGCTTTCTGTTGATTTTGCTGTTTAAAATGGTCCCCAAGCATAGTGTGGAGGTGCTGTCTATGTAATGTTCCTAAGCACAAGAGGGCTGTGATGTGTCTTATGAAGAAAATAAATGTGTTAGATAAGCTTCACTACGGTATGAATTGTAGTGCTGTTGGCAACAAGGACAATGTTGATGAATTGATTCTGTTTCAAATAAAGTGTCTTTAAACAAAAACACACGTAAAGCAGGTTTTGTGTTGATCAGTTGAAGAAAATAGACTGAAAGCTTACAGGAACCTAAGCCCGCATTTTCCCCAGGAGCCATGCTTCAGTATTTGCTAATTCAGTGTTCATGGCACGTTTAGAACATCACTGCCATGGATAACAAGAATCAGAGGTATCCGTCACGTAACGGGCACTAATAGTGGTTGCTGTTGATTGTATCAGATCAATTTCATATCATGTATAACAGTGTCTTAAGCTTTACTTTATAGTGAAACTATGTACACATATTTGTAATTTATAAAATATTTCAGGGTGAAAAGGGGCATTTGGAAGACTAACCTTGGTTTATATAATACGAAATAGTAAGATATTTAAAACAGTTGTTTGCACATTCCTTGCTAAAATTGTACTTTTTACTTTACTCGCCTTTCAGCTTCATCTGATTACTAACTTAAAATGTATTTGCTTTTAAGAAATTATAGTTCCAAAGATAGAAAGTTTATTTCACTAAAAATTAGAAGTAAACTATATATTAACTAATTGCTCTGAAATATTTTTTCTTACGTCAGTCTCACTATGAACTTCCTGGCACGTCGTTGTCTTAAAGAATTTTCGCTTATCATTGCTTTACAGTAGCTTCCAAAACCTAATCGGTGTATTGTGATAGCTTTTCATGCTAATTGATTGGCTTTTGATACTTTTGAGAGATCGAGAAATATCTTACTAGAGTCAATTGGGTGAATTAGCTAATTGTGTTAACATTTGGAGGGATAAGGGAAAAGAGAAAGAAAAGACTCAAGTTGATTCAAAAGCAAAAGTGAGAAGAAAAGATAATCAGCGTATTCTTCAAGTCTCTAATTAACCAAATATTAGACAAAACAAACTGGGGACTTGTCTCTCAATAGGAGATGCTGAGCATTCTCTTACTTCAGATGTTTTGTTTGTTTGGTTGTTTTTAGTTTTGGGGGGGGGGTTTAAGTGGAATTCTTTATTTTATTGGTGGTTTTTTGCGGGGGGGGGTAATTAGAGGTTTTATTGATTTATTTATTTTAATGGAGGTGCTAGGGATTGAACCCAGGACCTTGTGCATGTCTACTGCTGATCTATACCCTCCCCCTCAGGTTTTTTTTTAAACTGCTTTGTCTTTAGATATTGTCTTTGTCTAGAAGTGGCGTTGAAGGCTACTGAAGTGAAACTCGTAACTTCAACTTTTGATTGAAGTTTCCTTAATACGCGCTGCTTTCCACCATATTGATGCCCGGAAGTGAGTTCTGTGTATTCTCATCTGTAGGCAAACTCTTAGCCTTCTAATGCAGAGTCACTTCTAATTTAGATTTTTAGGAAATAGGAGGAAGAAGTTATTCCTTTGAGACCAGTTGTCATCTAAGCCAGGCTTTTGATTCATGGTTACCTGTCATTCAGCAACCGTATGGGAAAGTGTTTGTAAGCTGTAAATCAGTGCATTAATAATAATTTTTATTTCTCTTCTTTAAACAAATCAGATTTTGTTTTTTTAAAGAAAGTTTTATTTCTTGTTTTGTTGAGTACAGATGTCTCTTCAGCCAAAAATCTTTACTAATGGTTATTGGACATTTGTTTTGTACTTTATAATCTTATAAATTGATTTTCATCAGAAAAACCCTGAGTGGTGGGTGAAAATCATAATTTCATAGATGGGAAAATGGGTAGAAAAGCTGTGAACCTTGCTTCCCTGGTTAGAATACTCAGCCTCTGTTTTCCTAGTCTGTTTTGTAGATTTGAGGGCAGGGTTTTTTTGGGTTTTGTTCTTCCCCTCCCCCGCTTTTTTTAATGTCCTGTCTTCCTCCTGTAGAAAATGATTTATATTTTGCAACAGCTGATGTTTTTCTCCTACAGAGATATTCCAATGCCCTTAGTCAGCTCAGGAGTCGAGCATGGTAATTTGAGAGAGCTGGCGTTTGCAAGAATGAAAGACCTTGGAATACAGGTAAGAGTTTGACCATAACTGTTGAGATCGAAGTAATGTGACACACGAAAACCTTTGACACTATCGCATCACACACTTACGGGTTTGGTCAAAGAGCTTTTGTACATTGAAGCCGTTCTTACTGTATAGCGTGTTGAAGTCGAAGCGAGTGGTTGCAAAAGCAAAGGCTGCCTATATCCCCATACCCCTTCTGCTTTCTTCTGAAAGAATGTAGGTTTGTTGATTTAATGGTGGTTTTTTCCTGCCTACTCAAATTGCCAACTATGTTTCAACTCCTTTTTAAAAGACATTTTTCCTTTTGAAGTATTCTTGGCTATTCGACTCTTGACTAGTGGCTATAGGGAGAATATGACATTCGAAGAAACAAAGATTACAGGCATGAAATAATTACCAAACATTGTTACTGCCCAGAAAGACCAGCCTCGGTCGCCCCCTCCACCCCCATGTCTATTCATTCACTTACTTATTTCGTGAACATTTACCAAGCACCTCCTTTCTGCTTTGCCTGCGAGTACAAAGAGCCCGGGAGTCTGCAGTTTAATCGTCTCTGTAGATGATTCTGAAATCACGGTAAGATTTGAAACTCAGTGCCCTGGGAACTACTTCTTAGAGCTGCTGAAGAAGAAAGGCCAGGAAGGTGCGTAGGCCTGAGCATTGACTCCTGGCCTCTGCCTTCAGAGGTTCTGATCCACTAGGTCTGGGATGGAGCCACGGGTGGGATCAGCCCAGCCACCGTCTTCAACCTGGTACCCCTCATAAGCCGTGATAGCATCTCATAAAGTAAACTGGGGTTGAGTCTAACAACTGGGTCAGTCAAACCCAAAAGACATCTAGTTCACATAGACAGTGTCTTCACTAGAAAACAAGCACACACCAATCTCTGCCTTAGAAAACACTCCCCTCCCCTCCAAAAAAAGAAAAAAGCACGCGTGTGTTCATTAAGAGCTTGTAAGAGTAGTGTGTTCCACATGCACGCTGCTGTGTAGAACTGCTGTAGATTAAATATATATATAAATGTAATAGATTCAAAATTACAGAGATTTGTGATCCTTGTTTTCTGTACAATTTTTGTTTGAGTTCATGAAATCCACATCAGTAAAGCATTATTTTGGGTTTTTCCTGGCGCATGGAAATAGCTTTGTTTTAGAGAACTAAATGATGAGCTCTTATTTTTCTCTTGGAACCCTATCCATATATAGCAGTCCTTCCTAAGTATGCTATTAGTAGTACAGCTTGCGTGACAGCATCACATTTCCTAGGATGATCTTTCCTCATTGATGGAAAATGTTAGAAGCCTGGAAATAATTTTTACTATCCGGGAAAGTGTACCATAGGACATGTACTGGAATACTGTAACGGTTTTGTAAGTATAAATGTCAGGCTGTGTAGCATGCACCTGGGGTTGTGGAATAGAAGCCAGCGTTGCCTCACATAGCTTGGCTATGCAGACCAGCTCTGCATCCATGTTACCTGCAGGCAGCTTTGTGCCTCCCAGGGACACTCGGAGAGCCAACCTGTGACCATGGTTCAGACTGTATAGTAAATGACTCTAGGTTCCTTCTTTCTTTTCATCTTTCTTCCTTTCCTTCCTCTCTCCCATCCTTTCTTCTACCAAGCCTATCTCTGCAGAAAACAGCAGTCTTAGCAACCCTGTCTTTGACATTTCTAAAAACGATACAAATATGGTGATGCTAAAAATGTTAACTGCCATAATAAAATGGTGAAGGTTTTTAAAAAATGAGGAATTTGCTTTTTACTCTTCTATAAACATAGTTTTGGGTTGCACTTTCAGATACGGTTCTATCCTTTGGGTAAAACCATTTGTAGATTTTAGGATGCATGTTCTTTACTTTCCATATTATATTATATATTGATCTCCTTTGGATTCTAAACTGATTTTTAAAGAAATACTGTACTACATGTATTTTCACTTTGTTTTTCTCTATTCTCGGATTTATTTAAAAATGGCTTTATTTTTAAATTCAGATCTTTTATTCCAATATACATTATGTCCAAACTTAATTTTGAGCCCAGGATTTGGTGGAGAAGTTTCAATAAAAATGGAATTAGTGACCAGTTTTATATTTGTCCCCCCCCCCCGCTTTTCCTTTCTTTCGTCCTCCCTGCCTTTCTCCTCTCCCTCTCTCCCTCCCTCCCACCTTTCTTTCCTGCCTCCCTCCCTCCCTCCTCTCCTTCCCTCCTTCCTTTTGTCAGTGTCGAGATGTGAGAACCAGAGAAGTTGGAATCCAAGAAATTCATCACAAAGTACGGCCATACCAGGTTAGTGTCTTTATTTTTTAGAGAGATTAGGTCCTGTTCATCAGTGTTTGTCAAGCCTGGGTTTACACCTACTTACCAATAGGACCAAATCCTAGAAGTTAATGAGTAAACCAAGAGCAAAGAGTAACTGAGAGGTAAGATAGCAAGCCAGGAAAGCCAAATATGAGGGTGGCTCAACTAAGAGTCAGGTTAGGAAAACCAAGTTTGAACTTCATTCTAGATCAGTACCATCCAGTGGAACTTCTGCGGTGTTGGCAGTGTTCTGTAATCTGTGCTGTGGAGTATTGTATCAGCCACCAGTCACGTGGGACATTTAAGCACTTGAAAGGTAGCTAGTGCAAATGAAGAATTCAGTTTTTAATTTTTTTTAATTGCAAGTAATTCAAATGTAAATAGCCAGAGGTGACTAATGGCTGCCTTCAGATAAAGGGGATGTGATCTGCTTATCTCTGTGCGGCTGTTAAACCATGGCCCGTTGCTGGCAATCAAGTGAATAGAGCGGCCTTATTAGCAGGGGTTCCATAAAACTTACTTGTAATGAATTAACTTCTCTCCTGTAATGTCATAATGTTAGCTATTTGCCAAGTTTTCTGTGGGGTTTAGCTCTCCTATGGGAGCCCATTTGAGAAAGGCTAGAATAGATGATATCTACACAGATATTTCTGTTCTCAAAATGAGTTGTTTATTTCACATTTTTCACATTTCAGACCTTTTGAGGGAAAAAGTAGCCTCAAACACAGTTAATCATGTTGCCAGATTCTTGTGCAATCCAGTTACTCAGCAAACATGAGTGCAAAAAGGAATCTAAGTCTGAATTGCTCCCCTCACTGTGGGCGCAGCCTGCCCATTGTCAGACCTGCCCACACGTGTGGCTTTGTCTGTATGCATTTTGCTTAAGTTTATGCTGAGTGCAAGGGCCACGTGAGCAGTGAGCAAGAGTCCAACGCTATGGGGATTGCTAACACACAGGCTTCCCCAGGAAGCTACTCTCTGGTGATTGGGTTTTCTTTCACATGGTAATTTCAGAACTAGGCATACTATTTTAAAGGTCCTATGGGACACTTTTTCTTAAAATCCCATCAAGAAATAAGTGACCAGTAATAATATTTTTTTTCTCCCAAGAGCAGGTTTTAGTGGAGGAGGTAAGGACTAGAAAATGAAATCATTGAGCACCTGACAGTTCTGGGGCTCAGGGCTGCTTCTAAGACGTGATGTAATGTGTCATTATACCTTAGAGATTCTTCATGGAGGGTCAGAGATCTAAATACATGGAAGCATTTACTGAGCTGATCTCTAAGAATTGGAAGGTTAATGAGGTTCAAATATTTATGAAATTGTAAAATTGTTTTCCTTTAATAATAGTCCACGAACAAGTCATGAACTCTCATTTAACTGGTGGTATTTGAGAGTAGACAAGCAAAAAGAAACATAATTTGTGATTATTTATTCTTTATCCCTAATTGTGGCTATCAGTCTAAATAAATACATATAATTATAAAAATGAACTTTGTTCTCTAATTTTAAAAAGAGTTTTTGTGTGGTTTTCCTATTAAACAGGTTGAGTTGGTAAGAAGAGATTATGTTGCAAATGGTGGCTGGGAAACATTCTTATCATATGAAGACCCAGATCAAGACATTTTAATTGGCCTCCTGAGATTACGAAAGTGTTCAGAGGAAACGTTCCGTTTCGAATTGGTTGGGGGTGTTTCCATAGTCCGGGAGTTGCATGTGTATGGAAGTGTCGTCCCTGTGAGCAGTCGGGATCCCACTAAATTTCAACATCAGGTATGCTGTGTTCCATTTCTAGTTGACCATAATTAAGACATGGCCCAAAGGAGGAAAAGAGAAAAGGAATGAGGGGAGGGAGGAAGCAGAGGAGGAGACAGAGGAAGAGGATAGGGGAAAGGGAAGTATAGAAACAGCAGTCAGTATTGCAGTGGTTCAGAGATGTTTTCTCTTTAAATTGTACCCTTTTGGGTGTGAGGGAGGAGGAAGAAGAGACAAATTGGACTCAGTGAAGTGGAATATAATAATAGTCTGAACCATATGAAATTGCTATTTTTGAAAGTCAGAAATGGTCTAATACCGGCAATTTCGTATGATTCAACAATTGTGGAATCAGAGATGATAATGTGAGTGAAAGCAGTTATGAAACATTAAAACACTTCGTAAATGCATGCTATGTGATAGACTGGGACACTGCTCCGCTCCCCCTAAACCTGAATAAATAACTCACTTTTTTAAATTTCAGGAAACTAGATTAAAACTACTAATGGTAGATACAGCATACACCCCCAAGTCCGTGATTTAAGACTATTGCCTGGTTTCAAAAAGCCTTTTAGAAATTGAAGGGGTGACTGATAAATACAAGATTAGATGCCCCAGACTTTCATCACCTGGAGATTGCCTAGAACTTGTTTAAAAGAGACAAAAGTGGAGAGGCAGTTACCCCCTCGCTGGAACTAGGCTACATCATCCACAAAACACCTTTTGATGGCTTTTGTTGCACATTATTCCTAGTCCACTCCAGTCTACTTTTGGAATAATTGAATGGTTTCTTTCCTTATTCCCATAAATGGTTTGTTTCACTCTTACTTTAAAAGGTTTTAGCAAGTACTAAAATTAGCCACCTTATTTTCTCGACCCCTCTTAACTACTTCTTTCCTTCTTAATTCTCTAACCCCCTCCATTGCTCCTCGTAGGGGTTTGGCATGCTGCTGATGGAGGAAGCAGAAAGAATAGCTAGAGAAGAACACGGATCTGGGAAAATAGCTGTTATATCAGGTAATGGGGGAGGGCAAAGTTGCTGGTTCATTCACATTTTCAGCTTGATACCACAGTTAAAAGTACCTCAGGCCTCTCTTGCCCCTGTTTATGATTATTATGTTCAAACTTAGGCAGAGCCAAAGAGGGAAAGACTTGTGCTCAGACACAAAGAAAATTCCCACATGCAGTTTGGTGGAATAGAGCTTGCAGACTCACTCCCTCTTGAGCAATAAGACCAGAAATCCTTATCCTGTCTTCCTCGTGGTCTGTCACGCTGGTCATTGTGGTCAACTCGTCTCTTATATTTTGTGCCTGGTTACTCTTTCTGGGAGAATGAAATTTGATGACATGGATCCAGGAAAAACATAAATCAATGTTGTTGTTCAGAAAATTAAAGCAGAACCTAGTTGCCAGTACAATATATTTAAATGCAGAATTCCTCGCTCCTGAAAAATTATTTTCAATGACTGCTTCCGGGGAACAGCTTTCCCCTGTTTGGTAGCTTTCCCCTACCTAACCTACGACATCAGATAAACGGCAGGTGGGCATGAAAGGGGAAGTCCGGTGTGAGTGGAGCAAGAAATAACTCGTATGCACCCTTTCGCTCCTGCTCTTTAGTGTCCTTACAAAAATCGCTATTCCCAATGAGAAGCTAACATGGTGAGAGCCATGATCAAAAGTTAGGTTACTTTCCCTCCAGCATTTGGCTTCCCTTTAGACTACTGCATTCTTAAATGAGAGCCGAAATGAGACTTGAAAAAAAAATCAGTAAGTTGTTGCCAATCAGTAAGTCAATCCTCTTGCCCAGGGTTTAATGGTTACAGTTATGAAAATGTAATGATCCAGGCTCGCTTAATCAATGATTTAGCCTGGCTGTGGTTTTTGGCGTTATTACCCAGGCAGATTCCTAAAGCATTTCTTAACATGGCTAGGTCTGTATATTTTTCTGGGCTCTCTTTAATCGCACTAATGAAGTAGGGACTAAGGCTCACCTGACCGGTACCTATACTTGTAATAAAAACATGTTTACTCCTCAATTGTTTAACCTGTGGTTAAACAGCCTTTCCAGGAAAGGGCCAGATGGACTTGGAACTCATTGTTCACGTGCAGCTGTGGATCCCCTGAAATTTCAGTGGCCTCTTTGGTCAGTGTTTTTTTAGTACAGTACTTCCCAAACTTTCCCGTGCTTGGGAATCATCTGGAGGTGTTGTTAAAATGCAGATTCTGACTCACTAGGTCTGGGGTGGGACCTGAAAGCCCAGACTTTAACTCCCAGCGACACCTGTGCTGATTGTCTTCAGCTCTTACTTGGAGTAACAAGGTTTTAGTATTCTCTTCCAAATGTGGTGTCCTCTTCCAGGTCGTTAAGGTAAAAATGTTCTCTGGGACCCTGGCAGTGCCTGCGTTCCCAAAGTATGATACACACTCATGTGATTCTCCTGGTATCTGTGGGAACCAGATCAGTTTTAAAACTGAAGAGCTAACACTTCTCCACATTATTTAATTTGCCTTCAGGATATCTATCTCTTTTTAGAAATGTTACATGCGGAGGGGGCCTCTGACTTGCCTGAGGTCACATTCAGTCACCCCGTAAAAAGCCTCCGTTCCTGCTTTTTCGAGCAGTGTCTTTCTCAGTGGAAATCGGCAGCTGTCCTCTTTCTAGCTGTTTATTATAATCTAAATAGTAGCTCAATTTAAGATCATCGGCTTGTAGAAATTTTTAAATAACAAGAAGAGGCTTGCTAAAAATAGCAGAGAAGAGCCTTTCTCCTTATTCGCTATCACAGTAGGACTCCTGGGTTTCTGTGCAGGGTTTCTTTTGGCCAGTGGGTTTCTGCAGGAGCAGCCGTGGAGTGCCTTCATGGAACTCAAGTGAGTTCTGTGGGAGGAAGGAAGCGTTGCTTCCTATCTCTCTGGTCAGTAAGCCCCCACCGGTGCTCTCCACTGGGGAATCCAGCTAGGGCCTTGACTGACTCAAGATGTGATCACCCTTCAAATGAAAACACTAAGAGACACATTTGCTCAGATGCGATGCATTTTATTTCTCTAATTTAGTAATATATTACTGTTCTATTAAGAGGTGTCCACTATTCAGAACTTCAAGGAGAGCAGATTTAAAATGTTTTTGTATCGTAATGTGTTTTGTTGTTGTTTTTGCCCATTCATATTTGTTTATTTTTAACTTTGGCCTTTCTGATTTGAATACCATGCCATGTGTGTGCGTTTTACTTGTTTTTTGTAAAAAGTCAGTTATTCTCCTTAAGTTGACCCTTAAAATGAACATCTCTTTGTGGTAGTGCTGGTGTTTGCGTGTTGCGTTTATTCGCAGCACGTCTTTAGATGCGGTACAGAAGAGACACTGGGTGGAGTGTCGGAGGGTCGGGGTGTCCGGATTCTGTTCCTGCATTGACAGTCGCTCTCCTTGTGAGCTTGAATAATTTTGCTTGCTCTCCAGGGACCTATATGTCTGTACTAAAAATAAGTGGGTTAGGTTATCTTTTACAGTTCTAACAGTCTAGAATTCTGCCCCTCAGTATCTTCTTTTCTTTTAGCTCTCAACAAGACCAGTTGCATTTCACGGATTACATTTTAAGTAGGTTCTTTTCTGAAACCGTGTTAGGAGACCCTTTAATTTCATTAGTAGTTGATCTCAGTCTCATTGTAGATTGGTATTTGGTGATAGAAATAAGCAAGTTTCCTATAGGTAGCTAATCCTATCCGTGATTTGTGGATGTGTATTAACTTTAGCCCCAACTAGTGATACTTTGTGCCCTAAGTGTCCTACTTTTTTTTTCTGACCTTGTCCTTGATTTGTAAATCCATCCATGTTTTGAGCCATAGGCTTTTGTGTAACTCACACACAGTGGTGGCCTAGATACTCTATCTGGGCATAACTAGCAGCTTGAGTAAGGGAGAGACAGATCATTTATCATTCCGGCTACTGTGACTGTAAGAGTAATGCATTTATATAGTTTTCTTTTAAAATTACATTCTGATTCATTATGACTTCCCTTCATCTTGCCAGCAGATTTTCTGTTGCTTGGATTTATAATCTTTGATTCTGCCTCTAGGCAATGTTATTAATTGCACAGTAGATCTGATTTGAATCACTAGTCAGAAAGACTCCATGTATTCTATTTCTCCCTATTAAAAAACAAATTGTTTTTGATCTGATATCTCAATATATTTTGTTTATTAAAGGTACATACTGTATATTTTATAGCTGATTTAACTTTCTTAAAAGATTAACTTTATAGCTACATGAGAAAATTGAGAACTCGTTTATCAGTCAAATGAAGCACTTTCTCAGAATGACTTTTAAGTTAATCCATTCTGGTTTTTTAAGTATATAAAATCGTCTTAGTAAGTAGCCTGTGTTTTACAGTTAACCATCAACTCTAAATGTGAAAATTAAACAGTGCAAAAAAGAAATGTCTCGCTTCACCAACATCAGAATAACCAAGTGTATGGAGTCTCTCCTGTGTGCAGGGGAGCAGGGCTGGGGGGAGGGCAAGCAGAGGAAGAGCTGCCCTGTCTTTGAGGGATGTTCACACTGGGCTAGAACAGCTCACCAGTTTTCACCCGCACGTTGTCTTTAACTGCAGAAGAAGACAAGTGTTTCCTCCTACTTAAGACTGTTTCTCAACTCAGCATTAATTGCTTCAGAGTAAGAAAACAATCTTTTTCTACATATAAAAACAGGTAAATCAGTAGTATGAGAACAACCAGCTTATAAAGTAATGTGTAGGAAGGAAATAGCAGTTATTTTCTGCTAAATATTTAAGCAATTAATTAATCCCTGTTAAGCCCAAGTGCTTTAGTATCTTTCACCAACTTATTCATGTCGCTTCTATCAACATACATTTGTTTAAGATTAACAGATCATATCTACTTGAAAGCCATGATATTTATCTACTTGGATGATCAGCATTCTTTAAAAATGTTAAGATGGAGCAGTTTTCTTCTCTTCCCTCTCTTCTGGTGTAATGTGGAAAGATTATACTGTGGAACCTAACCACAACGTTTGAAATGCCATCACTAATAATCACCATGGAAACTGGAGATCTCTGATGTCACACTGCCCGTACCATTTCCAAAAGGGCAAATAGAACTGTCAATAGCCACTGTTTAAAAAGCCACTTAATACCTCCAACAAAATGATTTTTTTTTCCTTTAGGCAATTTTGGCTAGGTATCAGATCCAATCATCTTACTGCTTGTTTGCCAAGCTAATTGCTATGCATCAAGACAAACAGCTATTCCCCAAGCTCCCCTACTACCTTCGTCATAAGCAGCATCCTATTTGTGTTCTTTCAAGTAGAAAATTAACATGGCCATTGGCCAAGGATTGTGCCAGGCTGACAGATTACACAATGATGATGAGAAATGAGGAAAATGTCCGAGTGTTTGATGACAGAAACTGCTGAAGTCAGAGACTGATAGCCATTTTGTTTAAACCTCTTAAAAAGGCAAAGAAGAGGAGAGGGGGAAAGAGCTGAAATATAGGATGGGCAGACGAGCCACTGTGGGGACGAGGTCACTCTAAATCGTCGTGCTTGGAGTTGTGGGATCCCATAGCCACATCCACAGTCCCTACTACTGAAAAAAGTCAGTGTGCCTGGGATTTACGTGGTCCGGTACAGCTTCCTGGGGCTGAAACTAAGGGGTGCCCCAGAGCCCCAGATTAATAAAGTGATACGTGGGCAGAAAGTAACAGTTGTTTCATTGACCACAAATGGCTGAGATTTCCTTACTGGACCCCAGAAACTCTGTTCCAGGCTGTAACACGTGTCTCTGCGTTTGAGGTAAAGGGAGTTCTATTCTTTGTATTATAATCTAGTTGGAAAAAAGTGTACATTTGTAACTAGATCTGTCTGGTAATGGACTCATAATCCTTACCGAAATGCCTAGAAAGGCCTTTCCTCATTTGCCTTACCTGTTTGCTAATGGACACAGGAAGACTGCCAAATGCAAACCAGTCTGTGCCGCATGTGTTAATACAGGACTTCTCGGAGCGGAAGGGGAGAGCTTGTTTGCTCTTTTATAATTTGTTTCATCCCTTTACATAATTTATCTTTCCATGAATTATCCCCTATCCCTTAATTAAATGCACATTGTTAGGGCTCTGGATAGTCCTCTGTTTCTTTCATTTTGATATTCTGTTCTATGACATAACAGTAATCATACATTTTTTGAAGCATGTTCCAGTGGGGTTGTGTTGTGCTGGTGAATTTTTTTTTTTTTTTCAGAAACAAGAGTTACAACATAAAATACTGCTTTACTATAAGCACTTTATTAATTTCGGCATCATTGTTAATGAGACTAGCATTGATGACACAGAATACTGTTTGGCTTAATAACAAATTAGCTGAATGTTTGCCCCGTGGTGTCTGTACTGCAGCTGGACTGTGAAAGCATTATTGCACAGCTCGCCCCAGGACTCTTTATTCCCCGACTTCAATGTATTCATTTGTAGATGAATCCAGTACCAGGATACAGTACACTGCATACTAGTGCATTAGCCCCATCCCTCACTTGGCATCACATGACTGTGTTAATTCATTCATGTTTCTCCGGTATTCCTGAATAGGCCACTAGTGAGTTTCCACTGTTTGGATCTGATGGGCAACTGGATTTTTGGTGACGTTTCCTGGGCAGAAGCTAGGGATACCAGGAGGCAGTGGCTTGCTGGCACCTGAGAACCAGGATTTGGCGACTGCCGTTGCTCTTCCCAGGTCCATATGCTTGCTGTCAGGTCTTCTTGTGTCTGAAATGTCTTGGAGGACGGCGTCACCTGTGCTGTCACACCTACATGTGTGGACTTTTTCTCCCCATTCTTGTTCCTCTTCATTTGTGGACATTGGGAATGATGGTTGTATGCTTCTGCTCGGGTAGAGGAATAGTGTTATATTGTGTGGTTCCTAATGATCTTCCTGAGGGGTCTTCCTGAGGGGTCTTCCTGAGGGGTCTGGGAGCTTTGATATAAATGACTGCCTTTATTGTAAAGTTACACACTTCACAGACTTTTTTCTGGGGAAGGACGCCTTTTCCATAGTGGTCTAGCCATCTGCTACCTGCCACTAAGTCTCTTACAGTTTGTTGCAGTGTTAACTCCTTATCAATGCAACGTTCATGTGATTAGTACTGTTCTTTTCTCTAAATATGTGACATTGCTATAACTCATTCAGTTTGATAAGGCTGTTCTGTTTTAGGCCTGTTAGAGGCAGGGATTTGGCAGGTTCTTCCCCTTGGGGTGAGCAGATGGCTAAATAATGCTGGGAGACACTGATGCTGCCTTTTTTTAGCAACAAACAAGATACTGATATTAGCGAGCCATTTTAGTTTGGGCATTTGTAATTCCAACAGGACATACACAGGGAATTTCTTTGATCACCCTGGCTTAACCTGTTGTTTCTAACCAACGGCTCACATTTCCAGGACATTAAGTGGTGGACTTGGGGTTTTAGATCATGGCAATGGGATAGTGTTTCCTTATGCACCTCATTCTCTGCCTCCCAAAGTCACCAGTTGTTCAGTTTGTCCATCGTTCATGAAGGAATCACTGGTGCGTGGTATACAGGCCCGAAGCCCCAGACCTGCACCCTGCGTGGCCTGTTACCTCTTACTGCAGAGCCTACTAATTAGTGGTTGTTGGGTTATTTATTGTGGTGTAACACACCACTCCAAAATTGAGTGGCTCAAAACAACCCATTTATCTGCTCAGTGATTCTGTGGGTCAGAAATACAGCAAGACATGGAGAAGATGGCTCATCTCTGTCCCAAGATGTCTAGGGCCTTGGCTGGAGTGGCATGAATGGCTGGCAGCCGGCTGGGGTGGCTTGTCTGGAGTCTATCTTCTAGTTCGTAGTGGGTGCTCGGCTGAGACTGTCAGCATGGGCACGTTGGTCCTTCTCCACGTGACTTGTGCTTCTAGCATGAGGGCTGGCCTCTGGGATGCAGGAGGTGAGGGCCTAGGCTTAGAAGTCGCAGAACACCTTATATTCATTATTTACTGCTGTTTAATAAAAAAAATCACACAACTTAGTGGCTGAAAATAACAAGCAGCTATCTCACAGTATCTAGACATCAGGGATCTAGAAATGACCAGCGGGTGCCTCTGGCTCCGAGCATCTCATAAAGCTGCAGTTAAGGTGTCAGCCAGGGCTATAATCACTTCAGGATTCAGTTGGAGTTGAAGGGTCCACTTCCAAGTTCACTGTGTGGTTTCTGGCAGGCTTCAGTGCCTCATGGGCCGTTGGTCTCAGGGCCACAGTCCCTCCCTGTAGGGCTGCTCGTCACAGGGCACCTGCTTCCCCCAGCGGAGTGACCACAGAGACAGAGCCCGTGTGAGATGGAAGCCGCAGTCTTCATAACCTGCTCTCAGAAGAGAACCGAGTCAACCCACCTTGAAGGGAAAGAAAGGGTTTACACCTGACCATGAATACTAGTAGATGGTAAAGTTTGGGGGTTATTTTCGAGACTGCCTACCATGGTGTGACTTCTGCCCCATTCTCTTGGTTAAGGAGGTCAGCCCAGATTTACAGGGAAAGGAAAAAAATCGCACTTCTCAAAGGGAGAGGATCTGGCAATGGCCGTCTTTGGATACTAAGTGGCAGAATACATTTTCATTAACCTGTGATTAACAGGCACCCGGTCCCTTTCTGCAGGGAACCTAGTTAGCCTTCGCCCAGGATGGACTCGCTTTGGGCATACCTAGAGTCAAGGGCTCCTGTCCTGGTCCCGATATCAAGGTTTTCATACATTCCTGAAATGTATTTCCATCATGGCAGCACAGTTACACCTAACTTGTCCTAAGCAGAGTGTGGCCGGCGCCGCAGGAAGCACCTGCATCTGACCTTTTGTCTGCCATCTCTCCCATGAGGACATTCTTCTATTTTCCCTTCAAGCCTATCTAAATGTTTGATGCTTTAGGTCTACAATATTGGCCATTTATACCTTCCTGCTAGGTTTTGGAGTATAGAAGACCATCTCTGGGCTGTGGGTACATGCTTTCCCTAGGGAGAGCTGACCCTGATCTACATTCCTTCTTCCCTATAAACACCTGAAGATAGTAAATGCACCCTCAAGTCTCCCCATCCCCAATTTGGGGAAGTAGTAAGTTGTATATAACATAAAATTTGACATTATAACCGTTTTTAAGTGTATGATTCAGTGGCATTAGTTATATTCACAGTGATACGCAACCGTGACTGCTATTTCCAAAACATTTTCATCACCCCAAATAGAAACTCTGTCGTCATTAAGCAATAGTTCCCAATTCCCCATCTCCCAAGCCTCTAATACAGTATGTGTCCTTCTGTGTCTGGCTTATTTCACTGTCTTCAAGGTTCATATCTCTCTCTCTCCCTCTCTCCCTCTCCCTCCCCCCCCCCCACATGGGTTGTTTCCATCTTTTCACTGTTGTGAATAATGTTGCTGTCACGTTGATGTACAAGTAACCATTTGAGTCTCTGCTTTCGATTCCTTTGCCCAGAAGTGGAGTTCCTGGGTCAGTGGTAATTCTGTTTAACTTTTTGAGGAATCACCAAATTGTTCTCTACAGCTGCTGCATCATTTTACTTTCCCATCAACAGTGCACAAGGGTTGCAATTTCTCCACGTCCTTGTCTGCACTTGGTATTTTCCTTTTTTCTTGAATAGCCATTCTAATGGGTGTGAAGTGATGTTTTATTGGGTTTTGACTTACATTTCCTTAATAACTAACAGTGTTGAACATCTTTTTGTATGCTTCTTTGTCATTTGTTTATCTTTAGAAAGATGTCTATTCAAGTCCTTTGTGAAAGACTGAGGGTCTGCCCCACAAAACTAACTTTCATCAGGAAAGACAGACCTAAAGCAATTTGATAAATATGTCTGTGGACACTGCCATTAAGGAAACAAAGAGATGAGACAGAGAACAATATATTGGAGGTGACAGCAGATGTGGTCATCAGGAAAGACATCTCAAGAAGAACCATTTAGGGCTACACCTGGACGAAGAGAAGAGCCAGTCACATAAACAGCCAGGAGAAGAACATTGTAGGCAAAGGTAACAGCACACGTAAAGGCCATGGGCTATAAAAGCTTAGCATGCTTAAGGAAATGAAAGAACCCCAGAGTGGTTGAAACTTAATGATCAAGGGGCAGAGTGAAAGGAGACGAGTTTGAAGAGACAAAGAGGCACCAGACATGTAGAACCTTGCTGGTCATGGTGTTGAGACAGGAGGGAAGGGGGCAGGGCCTAACTATTAAAAGAATGACACAGCAATTAGCACCAAGATGGTGGAAGATTCAACTCCCAGTAGACCTTGAGCTTCATTATATGCTCATTGTAATACAACAGCGTGCTAAATGGTACTCCCACAGGCGCCATGACAGTTTCAAGGCTAACCATGAAAGGTCAAAAAGTAGGTTAGGACCCAATTCCTGGGAATGCCAGCCCCTTTCCCAAAGTAGTTGGAATAATCCTCGCGCTTGTTAGCATATGAAGTTACTGGCCTATAAAAACTCACAACCCTGCACCTCGTGCGCGGCCTTTCTCCTGCCTTTTGAGATGGCCTGCATTCTGTCTATGGAGTCTGTATCTATTTTAATGTAAACTGAATACCCACCCATATGCCTCATAGCCTCTCTGGCCTTCTGAGACGGCCTACATTAGGTCTATGGAGTGTGCACCTCTCTGAATAATAATAACCTAGTTTGAATACCATTTTAGTTTGCAAATACTCTGCTCCTGCACAGTCTCTCGCTCTCATTTATATTGTTATTGTCTTAGGTTACATCTTTATGCCTGTCTGACCTTTAACATAAATTTATAATTATTATTTTATGAATTTGCCTTTTAAATTATACAGGGAAAAAAGAGGACTTACACACCAAAAGATCAATAATATTTTCATATTTTTGTATTTACTTATGGAGTTACCTTTGCCAGTGTTTACTCATTTGTTCATTTGGCTTCAAGTTACTGTCTAATGTCCTTTCACTTCAGTCTGAAGCCTTCTTGTAGGGTAGGTTTAGTGGTAACAGACTTTCTTAGCTCTGGTTTATCTGGAAATGTCTGTTTCTCCTTTATCCTTGAGAGAGACTTTCGCCAGATAAAGCATTATTGTTTGACAGTTTTTTGTTTTCTCTCTGCACTTGAAATGTGTCGCCCTACTGCCTTTCTGCTCTCCACACTTTCTGGTATCAACTCTTCATCTTACTGAGGATCCCTTGTATGTGATGAGTCACTTCTCTCTTGCTGCTTTCAGGATTCTCTGCCTTTAGCTTTCAGCAATTTGACTGTAATGTTTTTCGGGCTGGATCTCTTTGAGATTATTTGCTTGGAACTTGTTGAACTTCCTTGACGTCTAGATTCATGCCTTTCATCAAAGTTTTTGTCCATTATTTGTTCAAATGTTTTTTCCTACCCTTTGTCTCCCTCACCTCCCACTGAGACCCCTGTGATGTGTGTTAGTATGCTTGATGGAGATGGTGTAACCCAGCCCCTCATCTTAGTTGTTGTACTTTTCAGCTCCAATATTTCTGTTTGGTTCCTTCTTATAATTTATCTTTGTTGGAGTCCCCTCTTTGTTCCGACAGTGTTCTGATTGCCTTTCGTTCTTTTTATTTTCTTTTTTAATTGAAATATATTTGGCATATAACTGTAAGTTTAAGGTGTAGAACATGTCGATTTGATACATTTATATTTTACAATTTCATTGCTCTTGTAGTAGTACTGACATCTGCAAGATCACACAATTATTTCTTTTTTGTGGTGAGGATAATTAAGATCTAGTCTCTCAGCACATTTTATATTGTCGTCTATAATCACTATATTGTGTATTACATCTCCAGGACTTACTTATCTACAAGTCTCAAGTTCATAAGCTTAAATAAACATCATCCCTCCTATTTCCCCACCCCTCAGCCCCTGGGAACCACCATTCTAGTCTCTTTTTACAAGTTTGGCTTTTGTAGATTCCACATGTAGGTGATACACAGTATTTGTCTTTCTGTCTGACTGACATTACTTAGCATAATGTCCTCAAGTTTCATCTGTGTTGTTGCAAATGGTATGGAAATGGATTTCCTCTTTTCTTACGGATGAACTGTATTTCATTGTGTGTGTCTGTGTGTCACATTTTTTTCATCCATTATCCACTGACAGACACTTGTTTCCGTATCTTGGCTATTGTGAATAACACTGTGTAACATGGGAGTGCATTTATCACTTCAATATCCTGTTTTTATTCCCTTCGGATGTATACCCAGAAATGGATTTTACTGGATCATATGGTAGTTGTAAATTTTTGAGGAACCTCTGTTTTCTAGAGCGTCTGCCCCCATTTACATTCTCCCAGTGGTGTGCAGGGCTTCCCTTTCCTTTGCGTCCTCACCAGCACTTGTTACCTCTTGTCTTCTTGAGGATGGTCATGCTAACAGGTGTGCGGGGACACCTCACTGTGGTACTGACTTGCATTTCCCTGATGATTCGTGGTGCTCAACACCTTTTCGTGTACCTGTTGGCCATTCAGATGTCATCTTTGGAAAAATGTCTGTTTAGTTCCTCTGCCCTTTTTTTTAATGAGACTGGTTTTTATTGTCGAGTTGTATGAGTTTATATATTTTGGATGTTAACCCCTTACTTACATGGTTTGCAAACATTTTCTCCCCTTCTGTAGGTTGCCTTTTCATTTTGCGGATTTCTTTTGCAGTGCAGAGGCTTTTTGGTTTGATGGAGTCCCACTTGTTGACTTTTGCTTTTCTTGTTTGTGCTCCTTTTGTTCTTTGTCCATGGTTTCCTTTAGCACAATTAATACAGCTGACTTTGATCTCGTAATCCCAGTGTCTAGTATTCCTCAGGCTTAGTTTCTGTCAGCTTCTTTTTTTTCTTGTGAATGTGCTTTAGTTTCCTAATTTTTTGTATGCTTTGCAGTTTGTTGTTCAGAACTGCACATACTCAAGAATTATAAGTCAGGTTCTCTCCTTACTCAGGGGTTGTCCTTGAGGGCTACAGTCATCCATTTGTATTTTTTCAAACTATTTTTGCAAAGTCAGTGATCTTTGTTGCGTGTGGTCACTAAAATTTCTGTTTCATTATCTCTGCAATTAGCCTGTGACCTGACAGGGATTTCCTAAACTGTCTGGATCTTAAAAAAAAAAAAAAAAAAAAGAAAGTTGGTGGTGGCAGGGGAAGGTGAGGGAGTATGTCTCTTCAAATCTTAGAACAGAAACCCTGGGGAAGCCAGCACAGCAAGGGCTGGGGGCGGGGGTGCAGAACAAAGGCAGGCGTCTGCGCTAGTCCTTCCAGGATTGTCCAAACCAAACAAAATGTTCAGCCCTCAACTGTTGGAGGACACCAGTTTACTGCCCAGCCTGGCTCCAGCCAGCCACTCTAGGATTGGGGGGTGGTAGGTGGTTCACATCTGCCCTCTTGCCAAAGTTCAGTGGCCTCTCCCTTCACTCCCCGGTTGCTGTAAGTGCCTTATCAGGTTCTGGTGTCCCCGGATAGTCGGCTCTGATTGTTTTTTCCAGCTTAATGATTGTTTCAGTAGATGGACTGATCTCTAGAATTTCCTACTCTACCATTTTCCTTCTTAAAGTCTCCTTTTTTTTTTTTTTTTTTTTTTTTTTTTTTTTTTACTATGAATAGAAGAAAAACCTTCCTACCAGGTGATAGATGGCAGTCTTTAACTCCTGCAGGAACACACTCATGACTTGGGACATGAGCAGAGTAGTAAAAATTATCTGTGACACAGCAAATACTCTGTGCAAAAATGAGAGCCATCGTTTTTGAATTAGGTGATTGTGGGCCCTCCTATGTCAGACTCCCCGTGAAAAGTAAGTGTCAGAGCTATAGGATGACCTCCAGCGTCTCCCTACTGTAAGTCACCATAGTAGCGTCTGTCTAGACTCTGTACCTGCTTTAGAAGTTACCAGCTTTTATTCTTTGTTCATTTTTATTTTGTTATTATCTTGGTATAACCATTTCAAAAGGGACAGGGGAACCTTTAGGCTGCTGGTCAACAGGTTGAATCTTAAACTTCTGAAATATTCTCTGCATCTTCCAAGGTGATGGAGAATAATGTACTAATGTGCTGTGTGAATGACTTGCAATAACTAGCTGCTTTGAAGAGCTAAGATTATGTGTGGGTAACCTTGTAAAGGTTTGTTTTTTTTTTTTTAACAGAATAGGGAAAAAAAATTCTTTTTCAGAGATTTAGGTCATTGAGTTAATTGGCTCATTTTCAAACATTCAGAATAAACACCTTTCCCCAACTCTGATATCAGTGTGCATTGTTGAAGAGTGAAATATTACCATCTTACTAAAAGATCAATGAGATGTAATAAAGTCCATTTCAGGAGCTAATGAACGAAACTAATGAATACATTTGCCTAGGCATATATCAAGCACTCAATAACTGTTGATTAATTGAACCCAAAAGTAATTAAAACAGTTCTTTGAATTTTATATTTCACTGATTTTTTTTTCTATTAAATGATCATGAATCATTCTCTCAATCTTTTGCATCTCATCAGAGATTTAAGTTTCAAAGGATAGATTTAGCATATTTTCTCTTTTTTCAAGTTTGGCTTTAGGAATGAGATATGGGCTCAATTTTAATTCAGTCCAGCACAACTAGCAATGAAGCCCAGCTTTGTGTGCTAACAAAGGTCATGTCAAAGAGCAGGAAGGTGCCTCCAGACTTCTAATTCATTTTCCTGCTTCAGACATGAAAATGTCTAAATTACTAGGCCAGGGTATTTCCTTCCTTGAAGAATTCCAAGAGAAAATTCTTTAATTTCCAGGCTCCTAGTATATACTCAGTAAATACTTGATCAGGTAAACTTCCTTATTTCTTCCTCTGTTGAATCACATTAGAAATTTCATGTTCTTTTTTGTCCAGTGGAATCACTAAACCCACGTCCTTGCTTAATTTTCCATATGCATGAAGAATTGATTTATTTCCACATTTAAACAAGCATTCATGTCATTGAAATAACTTGATCTTGCCCTCTCTTTTTCATTTTTAAAAGTTGACAGTAAACTGTAGCAAATGACAGCCAGGTTCATTAAATGTTAAAAATGAATTGCTTAACCAGTGTGTGTGTAATCCTCACTTAGGTCAAAGCATAACCACCCTCCAAGAAGCGCCCCCTCTTGCCCCTTCCCAGTCGTAGTCCCCTCCCCCTCCTTGCCATCTTCCTTCCCCCAGTAGCCTTTTTTTTTGTTTCTATTTTCTTCCATGTGTTTCTTCATAGTCCACTACCTAATTATGAATCATTTAACAATATAGTTTAGTTTTGTTTTTAATTTTAGATAAGTGGGATCATTTTAGTGTATTTTTGTTGTTGTTCAGGCTACTTTTGTGGAACACTGTCAGACTGAGTCATACTGTGTGTGACTGTGTTCATTCGTTTTCATGGATAGGCAGGGTTCCATTATTCAGATACCTCACAGTTTATCTGTCTTACTCTTGCTGGGTATTGGGGTAGTTTCCAGTTTGGGCTTATGAATATTTTTCTACATATATCTTGGGACCCAGAAACACATATTTCTGTGGAATATGTACCTAGGAGTGGCATTGCTGGATTTTAGGGAGTACATGTGTTCAACTGTAAGTCTGCAAAGTGGTTTCTAAGATGCTACCAATTTTCACTCCCACCAGGAATGTGTAAGAGTTTCAGTTGTTCAGTATGATGAGATGTAATGGAATTTCTCTGTAGTTTTGATTTACATTCCTTGATGACTAATTGAGTTGACTACCTTTTCATATACTATTGGCCATTTAGAGATCCTCTTTTCTGAACTGCCTGTGTGATATATTTTTTCAGAAATCCACAAGGCATTATTATTATTGTTGTTATATATAATTATTATTCACTTAGGTTCACTGGTATATTTACCACTTTCTTTGCTCTTCAGTCCTTGCTGCATCTCTGAGGTGATTTATTCATTCTCATTGACATACAGGATTCTGTGAATGTGGCTATATCACAGTTTATCTGTTTTTACTATTGATGACTAATTGGGTACTTTGCAAGTATTGTTTTCTCTGTGCCTAAAGATTTTATTTTAGTAATAATCTGCTGGTAGCAAGTTATTCTACTTTTGATTGTATGAAGTGTCTGTTTTTCTTATTCTTGAAGTAAGTTTTCACTTACTATACTTACGAGTATAGATTTCTGGGTTTGCATTTATTTTCTTTCAACATCTTGAAGCTGTCTTTCCCCTGTCTTCCGGCTTTTAGTGATGCTGTTGAGAAGTCATATGTCTTCTGTCTTTGAGGCTATCCCTCTGGCTGCTTTTATGATTTTTTTCAAATGTCATCTTTATTTTTAATTGTTTTCTCTAGTTTTACTATGATTTTCTAGATATGCATTTCTCCTACTGGGCCTTGCTTAGGTTTCATTGGGTTTAATTGGTAGTTGATTTTTTTTTTAAGTTCCAGGTAATTTTCAGCCTCTAATTCATATACTGACTCTGTCCCATTCTCTTACCCCCTCTTCCTGCTCCTCCAGTTAAACACACGTCAGACCTACTCATTGTATCCATGGTGTCTCATATGCTCTTCCCCCACCCATGTTATTCTGCTTTTCTGTCCTTCATTGTTGATAGTTTCTTCTGACCTCATTTACAGTTCACTGATTAAGTCTGATCTCCTGTTAAACTCATCCATTGAGGCCTTAGCCCTTATCTCTCAGTTCTCTGATTTCTGGTATCTTTTTCAACTCTGTTCTATCATGTTTTATAGTATCCTGTTGCTTTTAAACATTCTTAACTTCAGCTTCTGTCTGCACGTAAGTGGTAAGCAGAGCCCTTCTACAGCGGCGGCAAGTGTTTTCACATCTGGAGTCTGCAGGCTCTCACCTCTCATCGTGTTGTCTTGCTTGAAGTGTACCTCATGGTTTTTATTATTTGCTGAGCACTTGATGAGAGAATTCGCTTTCAGGAATACTACAAGACCTGGGTGGTGTTAGCTTCCTCCAAGGAGGGTCTGTTTCCTTTGGCCAGGCATCTGAGAGCACTCGCTGTCCAGGAACAAGGCTTGAGGTTTATCCAGGACATCTAGGTGACCCCTCCCCCCCACTTCAGAGTGGAGCCCTCCAGAGAACAGTCCAGAACGGGGCTGTTGTGCTGGGCGCCGCGCCTCTGCCAGGCTCTCAATTCAGACCCTTGTTCCTTCATTCCATCTCCTTGAGTCTTTTAAGCAACCCTGCCTCTCAGCTGCTCCCCCGCCTCCCACCCAGCACAGAGCCAGCCCCGCGCGGAGGGGAGGGAGGCGGTAGCGGGGCAGTGCGCCCGCCTCCCGGTGGTCACGTGACTGCGGCCCCCCGCCCCCCGCCGGGGTCTGCGGCCTCCGCGGGTCTCGCTGCTCTTTGCGGGCTGGCGGCCACTGCAGCGCGGAAGACGCGCCGCCGCCTTCCCAGGGCTCGCGTCTTCTCCCTGTTGTCTGCCCGACAACCGGTAACTGTTAGACCTTTGATACTTCTTAATGGAAGCATTTTTAATTTTGTCTGAATTTTTAAGTTGTCCTCAGCTGGGAAGTGGGCCCTAATCGGTGAGTCTGCCGTAATCAGACCCGAAGCTGCCTTTTCTGTGAGCTTAAACACTCCTGATTTGTCTGCTCTTCCTCTGCGGTCCAAGTGTCCATCATCGTTCCATCTTTGTTGCTTTTTTCCTCTAACCTCTATATCGTATTTCTCTTCATTTTAACAAATAGGTGACCACATTTATCAAGCGGTTGTTAAAAAGTATCCCCCTTCCCAGTAGTTCTCACATTGGTAAGCCATATCTGTTAACAAAGTTTTCTGTTGTCTGCCTATGTTTGCAGACCCTTTTATAGGTAAGTATTCTAATTCTTACTGAGCCTTGTTTATCAAAGGGAAATAAGGTTACATACTTGTTTCATCTAGTGATTTATCAAACAAAGGGCACCGAGAGACTGGACAGAAGTATAGGAGACAAGATGATCAAGACCAGTCTGATGTCCTTTCTGTGCTGTTTAAAAAAAAAAAAAAAAAACCACACCATGGCTGTGTTATTACCAGGGCCGACTTGATGTGTAAAGCCAGAGCTGGGGAAGCAGGGGCACGCGGTACCCGCAGCACAGGCGCCGTGGCGCCTCAGGAAGCCCGCGTGAGGCCTGGAGTTAAGCTGGCTCTGAGCGATGGTTCTTCTTCTGAGCTGTGTGACCTTGAGTCGTGACCCTTGCTGAAACTAGCCTTGCACGTTCCTCACAGGATAGTGATCTCAGTCTTGGTTGGTACGTGTGGAGCATCTAGCATGCAGCGCCTGGCGTGTAACTGCTCAAAAACTGTCATCTTCCTCTTGCTTTGTCCTTTAGAGTCCCTCGGCTTTAAAGCTGTTGCTGCTTTTGTTTTGAGATGGAGTTAGTCAGAATCACAAGCTATGTTGAGTTGAGGCTCACTTCCTGCTCCTGACTTACTTTCTCTTAAAGGGAATGTGGGTTTATTTTCAGTTTCTAAGCCTTTACTGTGGTGTGGGATTACCCACCGGAAAGAAAGGGCTGTGGTAACACGGAGAAACAAAGAGTTTTGCAGTTAAATCAGGTACCGTATTGACTAATTTACGCCTTTCATCCACTTCCTCTGTGTTTATTTTAAAATGGATTCTGTATTTTCTAATATAGAATCAGAGTAGAATTTAAGAAAACAGTGAGGTTTGTTCCATTTCCGTCTTTGATTCATCCTTAAGGTTTTGTGATCCCTTAACACACAGTTGATAATTATGAGCCAGCCCATGATTAACTGCTCTAGAGCCAGTGGCTACGGCACTTGGCACTTTTTAAGGTGATTGCCTCTCTCTCCTCAGTTTTTAGAGAAAGGGAAACGATCCCGAGCTAACTGGTGTGCAGCTTTCACAGAGGGAGGGGGGTGAGGACGCAGAGGCGTTTCTGCCCGCCTGGAGGGGCTAGAAGGCACTTGGTGCAGAGCAGTGCTGCCACCCTGGTCCCCACCACGCTGCAGTTCAGGGCGAGGCTGGCAGCTCTCGGCAGCAGCCCTGGAGCCACAGGCCAGAGGGCAGAGCTGGGGAAGGGAGGGCTTTCCCGCCCCGTGCTGCGCCTGGCCGGCTCTCTGCTCCTCCCATCCACCCGGAGCGGACGGTGTAATACTCAGCCCTAGGGCTGTGCACCCACAGCTACAACATCACCTATCATTTTAATGCCCTAGTTTTTAATATCAGAAGTCTATGCACACACACGTGTTTCTTTTCCTCTCCCGAGAGAGGTGTACGTCGTAGGGCAGTGGTGGAGGCGTGGAAGGTAAAATACAGAGGCTGGTCCCTGAAGCCGAAGCTCAGAGTGGCCCTCTAGGCACAATTCAGGGGATTCTTTTTTCACCTTCTGTCCTTTCATTGACATCATAGCTGGTAAAGTAGTGAAGATAAAAATATTTATCCTGCCTCCAAGAGGAGGGAGAAGGCCCCTGTGATACAGGTAAAATGGGGTTGTGGGTTTGGTAACTTGGAGGATAAAATAAGCAAGCATGTAGCCCGTCCTGCCCCCGACAGCTGCTGGCTCTGCTGATCAGGCCCCAGGACAGCTCGTCTGGCCCTCCTGCTCCCTCCCCAGCCCGGGGACTGGCAGAGGCGAGCCGGCTGTCAGGTGGGGAACTCGGGCACTTGCGCAGCCTGCCACGTCTCCTCAAGGGCAGGAGCAGCGTCACGCCGAGGCCTGTGAGACAGCTGCCCACGTCAGTCAGTCCAGGAGGTTGGCTGACGTCAGCTGTGAAATGTAATTGCTTTTTCTTGGCTGGCTAACAAGAGGAAAGTTACTGTGATGAGGACTGTCTCGGAGCCCTGCGAACAGGAAAGCAGATGGGGACAGAGTGTGGCCTTCACCCGGCCCTGGTGATGGCACGTTCCCTTCTAAGCTGGCTAAGAGTGCTCGGACTTTTGCCAGCCTGTTCTGCAGAGTGTAGAAACGAAGGGAGATCTTTCTTCACAGAAACAAAGAGGCACAAAGAAATACAAATGGGGAATATTTTTGTTTAGATGTTTAAGTAAGAGGTTGGAGTCCAGACTGGCTAGAGGTCAAATTTCTCTCCCCGCAATACTCAAAGCTTCCCTGAACCTGACGGTCCAGAAGTAAACCTTCCATCTTGGTGCTAATGTGTGTTGTCAAAAACAAGGACAGGAGCTTGAAAATGTGCCTTTCCTTCAGAAAGGCATGTAGCAAAGCCTGAGCGACTCTCCTCACGGTGGTGGTGGTTTCTAGGGCCCACCACCTGTGTCAGGGCCAAGGTCGGGGCCCTGGGGAGCCCGGGGCTTGGTGGGAATCGTGGCTGAGGAATGCTTGGTTGCACCCCAGGAAAGCTGTTCCTCTGACCAGCATCCGTAAGAAATCGGGGCACGCCAGAGCCTGGGGCTGTCCAGTCCTGCATCAGGGGAGGCGCGGCTTCTCTCTTACCTCTCAGCTGTTCGTGGTGGGCAGGTCGGGTCATGGCATGTTTGGGGAAGTAAAGCACATTGACCAACTGCACATCTTCAAGCTGGTAATGCCTGGGAAAGAAGACGGTAAAGATTATTCTCATCTTTATTTGAAAGAGGACAGTTAAATATGCCTCCAGTGACTGAGCTGAGCAGGACCAAAAAGAAGCATTAAATACGCTTTTTGACTTCACATGGGTAGAAAGCTAGATGCAGTAGAGGTCTGATGGATGAACTGATAACTCGGAGCTGGCTAGTGGGTTTGTGGAGGTCCAATATACTGTCAGCTCTCCCTCTGTGTACTTGAAATTCTCCATAATTGTTTTAAGTCCATGGGAAATGGCATCTGTTTTGTAAAATTAGAAGTATAGAACGCCAGAAATAGTTCTGAAAACTTTAGGGGCAGTTTTTGTTAGCGATAATAGTGTAAAATCAGAACGCTGCCTCCAAATTTTTAAGCTAACAAAGTAGGAAATCTGTAACTAGACTAAAGAGCCGTGCCCGTCGTCCCTTTTACGTTGGCTTGGTCCCACTCCCTGGCAGCTAACACACGGCCAGTTCTTTCTTTTCTTTTTTTTTTTTTTTTTAATACACTTCCCCGAGGAGCACATTTCTGCATATGTGCACAACATAACAATAACGGACTGCAGGACAAGTCTGCAAGCATTTATTGCATGTTGATTATATGCAGACACTGTGCTAAGCCCTGAGGATGGAAATCATGGACTTCAAAAGGCTCACAGTCTAGATGGGGCTGGGCATGCTAGTAAAATAGAGCACAGCGTGGGTACCAGAGCAGCAGAGCTCTCTGTGAGGGACACAGCCAACCTGGAGGGGGGTGGTTATGGATGTGGAGGGGGGCAGTGTGTGCAGAGGTCTCCTGGTGGTGGTGGTGTCCGAGTGGGGGTCCAAGGGGTGCCCCGTGCAGTGGCAGCTGCAGAGCCAGCTCCATGGAGCAGTGAAGTTATGCCTGGTTTGGTCACCCTGGACCGTGAGGAGTGAGGTCAGTTGTGGCAGGAGCTAAAGCTGAAGCAGTAAACCAGACTGGACGTGGAGGACTCTTGTGTGTCAGGCTGGGGACGTGACAGCAGGGGAGCGGCGTGGTCACCCTGATTTGTGGTTTTAAGTGGTGGCTTGACCTCGTGTGTTTCTCTCTTCCTCTTCTCAAGCTCACATGTCAGTTTCAGTATTTTCAGTTACAAGTAACACAGAACTCAACTCGATGGTTTAAACTCAGCATGGATGAACCTTGAAGATATTATACCAAGTGAAATAAGCCAGTCACAAAAAGACAAATACTAAATGATCCCACTTAAATGAGGTACCTAGAGTAGCCAGAGACAGAAAATAGAATGGGGGTTGCCAGGAATGGGGGTGGGAGCTTTGTTTAACAGTACAGGGTTTCAGCCGTCCGGGAGGAAGAGTTCTGGAGATGGATGGGGGTGAGGATTGCATAACAGGGTGAGTGCACTTAATACCACTAAACTGTACACTTAAAAATGGTAAATTTATCTTATGTACATTTTATTACAGTACCAAAAAAATACCAAAACAAAGAGGCTTAAACCAAATGGAAAACATTATTTCATAACAGCACCTGGGCTGAGCAGCATCTGGGGTGGTTGGCTCATGGTTCAGCGGTACCACAAAGGACCCAGGCTGCCTTCAGCCTCCCCCTCTGCCTCGTCCACACCTGTTCCATCCTCAGCCAACTCCCCAAGACAACTGCCCCAGTCAGAACTGTCTTCCCAGCAGACTCAGGTACAGAGAGCAGATGAGTGGCTACCAGTGGGGAGAGGCAGGGGAGGGGATTCAGAGGCACAAGCTACAAGGATACAGAATATACTGCACAGCACCGGGAATGGAGCCCACACTTTATAACAACTTTAAATGAAGTATAATTACAAGAATTTTGCATCAGTTTGTGGCGCACCTGAAACTAATAATTTTCTAAATCAGCTATACTGCAGTTAAAAATTTCTTCCCAAACCAATACCCAAGAAAGACTAAGAGCAACAAGAAAGGCTTCCAAAATCACAGATTACTCAGCACCTCCACTTAAACGCCCGCCAGCCATTTCCCTGGCAGCGTGGCCCAAACCGAGCTCCTGGCGTCCTCCTGCGCTGCTTCTCCCCACCTGTCTGTCTCATTAAACGGCCCTTCATTCTTCCTCCAAACCATTTCTTTACTCAGACCAGAAACCTTCGAGTCCTCTTGGGCCCCTCTTTATGTCACACCCTCCATCTGTCAACAGATTCTTTTGATGCTGTTTCCAGATCCCCCCTCCTCTTCACCACTGTGACTGCTCTGAGCCAGCGCCATCTCTGACCTGGAGTGTCGCATTCGCTTCCTAACTGGTCTCCCTGTTTCTGCCCTTGATCACTCGTTCATTCATTGAGCAGGTACTGGCTGAGCACCTAATATGCACAGCCATTGCTTCAGGGAGCAGCAGTTCTGTGGGTAAAACTCCCTGCCCTGCAAGAGCTTTCATTCTGTTCTCAAAACAGCAGTCAGAGTGACCGCTTTCAAGCTGAAGTCAATCATATCACTTCTCTGATCCGAATTCTTAGATGATTTATGTTGTCATCGGCACATGTAACTGATGGTGCGGAAAAGCACATTTGAATCTTAAGGTGCCTGTGCCTCTGCTGAATGCCGTCATGTCCCAGAGCGGAGTTCAGGCTGAATGTATAGTCTAAACCCAGAGAAAGTTTCTAGCATGTAGGATTCTAGCAACGGAAAGCACTGTAGTGAATGACTTCCAGGACATCTCTGTGATAATAATGGTCATTCCAGTAAGGGTTTCTTAACCATCTTCCTCTCATCCTACTCCTCTGCCTTATTTCACTGAATTCTGTGGGCAAATTGAGCTCTCAAAACACACTGAACATCTAGTAATTGGATGTGCCCCTCCTTGAATTTTTTTTTAATTGAGATGTAACATACATGCAATAAAGTACATTTTAAGTGTACCACTTAAGTTTTGCATGTCTGTTCCCAAGTAACTTCTAACCCAGATCAAGATACACCATTTTCGGCACTCCAGAAGACTCCCCTGTTCTTTCAGTCCCTGTCTTCTTCCAAACAGAACCAGTGTTCTGACTTCTGTCACTGTATGGTTTTGCCTGTGTCTGAACTTTGCACTGATGGACTCTTTTATACCTGGTTTCTTTTGTGCAAAATTAGGGCTGTGGTATTCATCCATGTTGTTGCGGGTGCTATAGTTCCTTCCGTTCTTTCACAGTTTAGTAAGTACCCCATTGTGTGAAAATACCATAACTTACCCGTTCTAGAGTTGATAGATATTTGGGTTATTTCCTGTTTTGGATATTATGAATAGCGTGTCTTTTGTTGGCTGTAAGCATTCATTTCTCTTTTCACTTGGGGAGGATAAGTGCTGGGGCACAGGGTGTGTTTATGGCTCTAGAGCTTTAGGAGATAATGCCAGTGATACAGCGGTGGTGCCCGTCTGCGGGCTGTGAGACGTCTGCCTGTATCCAGCGGGTCTGAGCAGCTGCCTGACCCGTCACATGTTCGTGTTTTTGTCTTCCCCCTGCTCCACCCCTTGCCATGATGTTGAACAGAAGTAATGACTAGAACACAAAGACGAGGTGAAACTGTGCAAGACGGAATGTCAGTAATCCTTGGATTAAAAGGGAAATTCTCCTGTGACCTGTTATCACATGATACGGTCCTGTTACCTCCATCACATCAGCTTCAGTTCCATTTTCTTAATACTTGAAAAATTTTGAAGGGAGTAAGAAACAAAACATGGTAGGAGATCCTGTTCCTAAATTGCAAGTGTTTGGGCTAAAGAATCAGACTAGACCAGGGAAGGCTAGCCATGCTGTGATGTCGCGCACAGTTCTGATCACGAGGAATACAGAGCAGTGAACAAGACATGCAGAGCTTACCCCTCGTGCGGAGGCCGACCACGCTCACGGCGCAGCGTGGGGAGAGCTGCGGAGGCAAAGCCTGTGAGGAAAAGCTCCACTGTCTTCAGTTACCTTATACACATACTCTGAATACCCCACCACCCCTGCCCCCAGAGGTGGGGGTTCTCCACACATCACGCAGCTCTGCAACACCAGCTGGGTGGCCCACGTTAACTCGGTTCTGACACTGCCTCCCTGGAGGTAGCAGCAGACCCCATAGGTTGAGGACTCAGTCCCACAAGACCAACAGGCTGTCAATCACAGGTTCCCACGACCCCCTCCTTGGGTTTGATTAATTTGCTAGAGGGACCAGCAGGAATAGAGACTGGGAAGCTAGGCAAAGAGCCAGACACGCAGGGAATTTAGAAAAATTAGCTCACCAAGGCTGAAGCCTAGTGTGTCAGGGACGAGTGGTAGCAAGAGACGGAGCCAGAAATAAAATAAGGCATCAGATCATGAAAAACTTTAAAATAATAACACCCAATGTTTCCAAGGAACTGGCTTTTTCCCAGACTCTGGACTGAACACATTTCAAGGACTATCTTATTTCATATTCAGCATCCTTAAAATACAGGTACATTATTACAGATGATAAAATGTAGCTTCAGAGAAATTAAGTAATTGGCCAAGGCCACGGACCTTAAAATGGCAGGTCTTAAACCCATATCTAACTGATCAAAAGTCCATTCTCTTACCCACTCCCATCAGTAATCCACACAAGCCATGCTTTATCCGCCTGTGAGCTCAGCTTCTTCTACGTGATCCTGTTTGATTGTAGAGGCTCCATTTAGGACAGTGTTTCTCAAACATAATATATAGATTCCTTTTAAAGAAAAAAAGTTCACATATCTTTAGTACCGACTTAAATCAGCATGTTCCTTAAATGTATGCAAACATAAAACCAGTGTAAACTCCTAGTGCTTATTACTGCTCATATATCAAAATAAATACACCAATCAGTACAAACAAAGCTACAGAATAGTGAAATGCAAACCAAGTAGCATGAATTGAATGTCATGGATGGTGTTTTGCTGAAATCTCCGCCCTGGATGTGTAGCGTTGTCAGCGAGGTCCCTTTCTCGGTCACATACCTTCACTGCTGGCAGCTGCGGGGACCCTACTTCTCTCACCCCTCCTTGGTCGGCCTTCCCGGAAGCCAGAGTGCCGTGCCTTCATCTGGAGCGTGGCCTGGCCTCCCCAACGTGAAGTCCACCCCTCATTCATCTGGGGTCGTGCTGCACTGTGCCCGCGAAGGGTTGTAAACTCACAAGCTCTGAAGTACGGAGTTTCTGTGTTTTAATGCAACTTGAATTCAGAGTTTTTAAAAGTTCCAAACTTATTACAGTGAGAGTCGATCTGGAGTGGAATTTGGTCCGTGGATGAGCGTGGGAGCGGGAAGGGGTCCGGCCAGGAGGGGCGCCTCGCTGGCTTTGGAGGGTTACTGAAGTTATGCTGACTAGAGACTTCCTGCTTTTGTTTTCCTGCTTCTTCCCAGGGGTTGGCACCAGGAATTATTACAGGAAGATTGGCTACAGATTGCAAGGTCCGTACATGGTAAAGACGCTGAAGTAACAGCTGTGCCAGTCTACCTGCTGCATCTGCTCCCTGGTAGAAAACAGATTCAGGATGTCTTGGATACTCAACAGAGAGGCCGAGCAAAACAGATGGACCGCACGCCCCCCCTGGCAAGGAGCCCCACCCTCACCCTGGAGCTGCAGGCTGGAAACCTGCTCAGGGCTGGGCATCCACTGACCAAGCGCTCGCAGCCTTGACGCTCAGCCCTCCCGCACTGTCCCCTTCTGCATGCTTACAAGACATCAGTCCTGTTCTAGGTCATGTATCCAGTTTCTAAATTCTGCATGAGGCCTGCAGGTGACCTACCACAACTCAGGCACAGTGACAAACACAAATTAATCAACTCGTTTGGACATGATAATCCACAAAATGAAACTGACTAGGTCATTGGAGGAAGAAACCTGGGAGTAACTTATTTATATGTACTATAGGGACAAGTCAGACTGGGACATGTGAAAACCTGACTTGTCCCTACAATATAAGCTGATCGGTGGCCTGTTAAACTACGTACGCATTCCAGCACAAGTTAAGAAAATGAGCTTTTGTTTTAATGGAAATCATTCTGGTTCCTAGTGCGGATGTTTGAAATAACAGTGTGATGGGGAGAGAAGTGAGTTGTTGGTTTGTGTTTTGAGCTTGAAACCAGCCTTTGTCATTTGGGGGCATACCGCCTACAAAGGGCCATCACCACAACATCCAGTCGGTTCCCATGCCCTTGACAGCTGCACAACAGCGTGGGCAGCTCTTACGCCCGGAGAAGCGTGCGGCTCCTCCGTCTGTCTGTCCTGAGCAGGCGGACTCCAGCCGTAGACAGGGCTGAGTTCCCATGGCCCTAAGTCAAGGTGCATGTCCACGGGAGCTGTTCCCTGCACTTCCTTTCAGGTGGATTCTGGTTGGTTTTAAACAGAGAAAAGTCAGCGTTAATCTCATGTATGAAAGCAAAAAAAAAAAAAAACCACGCCCAAGTCTAAAAATAAGAAACAGATTATTGGCCTTTTCCAAGGTTCATCATACAGAACTGCCTCTGTAACTTCCAGACAATCCACTAAGGAGACTCAGCCTTCAGGTGAGTTTAAGAGCGTGGCTTAACCCTGTAGCCCCTGATTTGTGGTACCTGACAAACATTTATTAAATGGCACTGATTCCCCAAAAGATTCGTAAAATAAAATCTCCAGCACACAGAGAAGAATCACGCCAGGTTTCTTCCTCTGCCCGTAAAGGCAGTGACGTTTGCCATGAGTTGACAGGTTTGGGTTTCCTGTCTGTGGCACCGTTTATTGTCTCCCGGGCGCCGTTTGCCGTTTTGTTAAACTGCCACTAGGCCGATGGCAGCAGCGTCCTCGTGGGCCCGCTGTGGACCTGCAGGGGCTTTCCATGAGTGCTGTTTGGGGGATTCAGCTACTTCTCAATGATGCTTGTTTTCTTTTTAAAAATAAAGTGATTAAAAAAGCACACACTATCCTGGCTGTTAGCGCACACGCCTAGAGACAGGACAGAGGGTGTGCTGGCCCCGGCTGGCCTGCGCCAGCTTCGGTCTCTGGGCCTCCGTTGTCTCATCCATCCTGTTGACCTAAATGGATCGAAATGTGTGACGTACAACAAGGCCCTTTGGAAACCTGTAAAAAGGCATTCACTTGCAAGGCTTAAAACCACAGAGCAAGGTTTTACAAGGAAAGTGCCTGGGAATTTACACATTTCTAATAGAGGTCAGTCACTGATTCATCTGGATTTTCAGCTCAGAGTCGGAATACCTCTGTCTAGCTTGTCCGCAGCCTGCCTTGGAGCGAGGCTCCAGGCTTTGTGCAAAGCTGCAGGACTTCTAAAGCTTCGCCAGAGGGTAGCGCTCCTGCAGCCTGTCAACAGAAATAATGAACAGTCTATAATAGGAATAGAAAAGTTTCATCTGAGGCAGACTGAGGGCTATAGACTGGAAGACAACCTCTCAATAGCTCCGAGGAGCTGCTCCAGGGAAGCACGGTTTTCAGCAGTTTTACGTCCTGCCTGGACAAAGAACATGAAACAAGTCAGAGATACATTCCATCAAGGTTCGAAAAAAGAAAAAAAAAAAAAGATCACGTACACAGAAATCAGCATGGCCTTGGCGTCTGGGAAGGGAGCCTTCTCATCCAAGGAGGACTAGCCTTGGCATCCCAGCAAGGGAGGCATTTAATTTTTTTTTTTAAACATGGACAGTCTTCTGGTCTGTGTGCTCTTTTCATTAATAATTAAAGCAGATGTACAGTGTATGTTTGATAGGCCACAAACGGGCTGTTTTAATTAGCAGAAAAATTCAGGTTAACTCCTGTATAAGCCAGAATGACCCAGACCTCAGTATGTGAGCATTTCTTTCATCAAGGGTTTCTGCCACGAGAAGCCTCAGCTTCTCCCCTGACTGCCAAGGACTTTTCCTGGCATCTGTGGCACTCGGCCCCTCCATGGCCTGGCTGTCCTGGTCCTCCCATAGCTGTGTGCTCAGTGGACCGCCTCACAGGAAAGGTCAGTTTGGCATGATCCTATTGGCCTCAGCACGAAACTTATCTGTATTGAACGGCTCCTTAGCAACCACCTCCAGCCCAATCAGATAGCTCTGCTTCTGATTCGCATTTTTCTTAAATCACCTGGGGAGGTTTTTTGTTTTTTTTTAAATCAAGCTCTTACTGAAAACAGACTGACATCTATTTGAATAGAAAATGGAATTTTTTTAAAAATACATTATCTCCAAGTGAAAGGGCCTGGTGAAACTCACAATTTCTCAAACTTGGGATTGAATGATGAAGCCCTTTTAAAGGGAAAAAAAATCCTTGCTGACCCAAAAGAATACTGACAAGTACGAAAAGCCTTTCAAATTGCAAATTTTCACTTCCAGAGGTGTGTGTGTGCATGTGTGTGTGTGTGTGTGTGTGTGTGTGTGTGTGAAGATTATCATCTAATTTAAAACAGGGTTTTGTTCATAAAGAATTCACAGACCCCTGAGTTTATGGAAGATCTCAAGATCTGGGTTCTGAAAACCTGGGCTCCTCTATTAACTCTGAAGCTGTGGGCCGGTCCTCTCACCTTTTTGAGCTGCACATTCCCATCTGTAATGAGAGAGACACCAGTCTGGTGGGGTGAGTGCAGGGATCAGATGCAAGGACATCTGAGAGATGCTGCATAAACCATATCATTCTCTGTAAAGCATTACTCCAGTGAAGTGGCTCCTCGGCAGATGTTAACCAAAAAAAGCAGAGGTAGCTATACTTATATCAAACAAAATAGACTTTAAACTAAAAATATAAAAAGAGACAAAGAAGCTCATTATATAATGATAAGAGGGTCAATCCATCAAGAAGATAAAACAATTGTAAATATTTATGCACCTAACATCAGAGTGCCTAAATGTAGAAAGGTAAACCTAAGGGAGCTAAGAGGAAAAGTAAACAGCAATACAGTAATAGTTGGGGAATTTAATACCCCACTCTCAACAATGAATAGATCATCCAGACAGAGAGTCAATAAGTAAACAGATTTGATCAACCCTATGGACCAAATGGATGTAACAGACATTACATTGTATCTGACAACAGCAGAATATACATTCCTCTCTAGAACACGTGGAAAATTTTCTAGGATGGACCAAATGTTAGGCCACAGAACAAATCTTAGCAAGTTCAAGAACAATGAAATCATACCAAGTGTCTTTGGCCACAATGTTATGAAACTAGACATTAATAATTGGAAAACATGAATAATGGAAATTAAAAAACACTCTTCTGAACAACCAATGGATCAAAGAGGAAATTAAATGGGAAATTCAAAAGTATGTTGAGACAAAACTGGAAACACAACATATCAAAACTGACAGAATGCAACAAAAGCAGTTCTAAGAGGGAAGCGCATAGCAATAAACACCTACATTAAGAAATCAGATGTCAGATTAACAACCTAATGGTCTAAGCTTCAAAGAACTAGGGAAAAAAAACAAACTGAGTCCAAAGTTGGCAGTAGGAAGGAAAAAATAAAGATCAGGGCAGAAACAAAGGAAATAGAGAATGGGAAAACAATAAAAAAGATTAATAAAACTACGAGTTAGTTCTTTGAAAAGATAAAATTAACAAACCTTTAGCTAGACTAACCAAGGAAAAGAGGGAGGAACCAAATCAACAAAATTATAAATGAAAAAGGAGATATTACAGCTGATATCACAGATACAAAGGATTGTAAGAGGCTACCATGAACAACTACATGCCAACAAACTAGACAACCTAGAAGAAATGAAAAAATTGTTAGAATCACACAACCTGCCAATACTGAATTGGGAGGAAACTGAAAATCTGAACAGACTAATTACTGGTGAGGAGATTGAGTCAGTAATCAAAACTTACTCAACAATGAAAAGCCCAGGACCAAATGGCTTCATTGGTGAATTTTACCAAACATTTAAAGAATTAACTTCAGTCTTTCTCAAAGTCTTCCAAAAAACGTAAGAGGACAGAACACTCTCAAATTCATTTTACAAAGCCAGCATTACCCTGACATCAAAGCCAGAAAGGTCATTATGAGAAAAGAAAACTACAAGTCAATATCCCTGATGAATATAGAAGTAAAAAATTCTCAATAATATACTAGCAAACTGAATTCACATTACAAAGAACATTCACCATACTGAGTAGGATTTATCCCTGGAATGCAAGGGTGGTTCAACATATGCAAGTAAGTCAATGTGACACATCACATTAATAAAATGAAAGAAAAAAATTATATGGTCATCTCTGTCATATGATGCAGAGAAAGCATTTGATAAAATTTATCATACATTCATGATTTTTAAAAAACTTACCAAATTGTGTATAGAAGGAACATACCTCAACATAATAAAGGCCATATATAACAAGTCCACAACTAACATTATTCAGTGGTGAACAGTTGAAAACTTTTTTCTAAGATCAGGCACAAGACAAGGGTGCCCACTCTACCACTCCTATTCAGCACAGCATTGGAAATCCCCACCTTAGCAATCAGCCAAGAAAAAGTAATAAAAAGCATCAGAATTGGAAAAGAAGGAATAAAACTCTCTATTTGCAGATGACACGATTGTCTACGTAGAAAATCCTGAAGACTTCGAAAAACCATTAGGTCTAGCCAATGAATTCAGTAAAGTTGCAGGATGCAAAATTAACATACAAAAATTAGTAGCATTTCTATACACTAACAATGAATTACTGAAAAAGAAGTAAACCTATCCCATTTATAATATCACAAAAAACAGATTTTTAAAAAACTTAGGAACAAATTTAGCCAAGGAGGTGAAAGATCTCTACAATGAAAACTACAAACACTGATGAAAAAAAATCAAAGAAGACATAAATAAATGGAAAGGTATCCTGTGTTCATGGATCAGAAAAATTAATATTCTAAAATGTCCATACTACCCAAGGCCATCTGTAGATTCAATGCAATTTTTATCAAGATTCCAATGGCACTTTTTTACAGAAGTAGAAAAAAAAAATCCTAATTTATATGGAACCACACACACACACACACACACAAACACCAAAGCAATCATGAGAAAGAAGAACAGAGAGGGAGGAATCACCCTTCCTGACTTCAAGCTATATTATAAAGCTACAATAATCAAAACAGTATGGTACTGGCCTAAAAACAAACATATAGACAAATAAAACAGAATCAAGAGCCTGGAAATAAACCCATATTTATCCAGTCAACTAATATTTGGCAAGGATGCCAAGAGTACACAATGGAGAAACGACAGTCCTCTACTATAAATGGTGCTAGGAAAATTGGATATTCACATGGGAAAGAGTGACGCTAGACCCCCACCTTACATCTCACAAAAATTAACTTGAACTGCATTAAAGACTTAAATGTAGGGCCAGAATCCATAAAACCCCTAGAAGAATACATAGGGAAAAAGCTCCTTGTCATGGATCTTGGCAGTGATTTTTTAGAAATCACATCTAAGGCACAAGCAACAAAATAAAAGCAAATCAGTGGGGCTATATCAAATAAAAAGCTTCTGCACATCAAAAGAAATGATTATTGAAATGAAAAGACAATCTGTAGAATGGGGGAAATATTTGCAAACAACGTATCTGATAAGGTGTTAATATCCAAAGTATATAAATAATTCATACAACTCAGTAGTAAAGTAATCCAATTAAATGGATAAAGGACCTAGACATTTCCCCAAAGAATATAAATAGCCAACAAGCATGTGAAAATGCGCTCAATATCACTAATTGTCAGGAAAGTGCAAGTCAAAACCACGTGATATGTCACCTCACACCTGTTAGATGGTTATCATCAAAAAGACACGCAACGATAAATGCTGGCAAATAGATGGAGAGAAGGGAAGCCTGGTGCACTTCAGGTGGGAATGTAAACTGGTGCAGTCACTATGGAAAACGGTATGGAGTTTCCTCAAAAAATTTAAATAAGAATTACCATATAATCGAGCAATTTCACTTCTAGGAATATATCCGAACAGAACAAAAACACTGTCAAAGAGCTATCTGCACCCCCTCCCCCACCATGGCCATAGCAACATAATTTACAATAGCAAAGACATGGAAACAACCTAAATGTCCATCAACAGATGAATGGATGAAGAATTTGTGGTATATGTATATACACACGATGGGACACATACACACACACACACACACACGAATATTATTTAGCCATAAAAATGAAATCCTAACATTTGTGACAATATGGATGGAACTTGAGGGCATTATCCTAAGTGAAGTCAAGTCAGTCACTTATATGTGGAATCTTAAAAAAAAATAAAAAGGGAACGAGAAAACCAAACTCATAGAAAGGGTTGATTTGTGGTTACTAGCAGTAGAGAGTGAGGAGGGGAGAACTGGATAGTGGTCAAAGGTACAAACTTGGAGTTACAAGAGAACTAAGTGCTGGGGATGTAACACACAAAATGAGGACTGCTCAACACTGCTGTATGTTATATGAAAGTTGTTAAGGGACTAAATCCTAAGAGTTCTCATCCCAAGGGAAAAAACTTTTTCATTCTTTTTTGTTTTGTATCTGTATGAGATGATGGATGTTAACTTACTGTGAGGATCATTTTGCAAAATATGTAAGTCAAATCATTATGCTGTACACTTTAAACTAACACAGTGCTTTATATCAATATTTTTCCTAATAAAACCGGGGGGAAAATAAAGAAGAAACAACAGAGATCTCTCTCTCTTTCCCTCCTCCTCTGTCTCCTCCTCACCACCACCATGTTGAGGACACACCAAGAAGGTAGCCATCTGCCAGCCAGGAGAGTCCTCAACAAGAACCAAACCTGCCAGGACCTTGATCTTGGACTTCCCAGCCTCCAAAACTGGGAGAAAATCAGTGTCTGCTGTTTAAGCCTCCCAGCCTGTGTCATTTTATTTTAGCAGCCCAAGCCAGTGTGTTCACCCACACATTGTAGACCCAGAGCTTCCGATCAGCTTTTAGTTCCCCTTCCCTCTTAATCATGAGCACACAGCCAAGAATTATTAGATTTCTGAGGAAAACCTCTATCATAGAAGATAGAAACCAAAACAAACAGGGCAAAGTGACTTGGAGAAAAGATACATTGGAGGAAAAAACTCCAAAAACTATTAATAGCCCCAAAGAGATGAGAGACGATATCACATCTGTGAAACAAGATGCACAAAGGTAAACACATGTTTAATTTCTCTTCATACTTTACATTTGATACATTCTAAAAGATGATACATTTTCCTAGTTACCTAAAGGTTAAAAAAAGAACAACTATATAAGAGGATTATAATATAATCATAATGGACTAGAACAAAAGTTCAGCTACAAATAAAAGGAAGTAGACGAAACAGAGGAGAGGAAGATGTAATTTCCTCATATTTCACAGCAAGAAGCAGTAGGTTCAGCTTCATTTTTTAAGATGACATCAAGAAACAGACATTAAAGTTATAATGGTTGTTAACAGAGGACCTGAAAACAATCTATAAACTTCCAATTTTCAAGAACAGCAGAGGAGGAGAGTACAGAAAAGACAAAGCATAAAGGATGAGGTCAAGAGACTTGCAATATATATATATATACACTTTTCTGCTCTATCCTGTTGTACTTTGGAGAATAGAATTGTTTAAAAAGTAAAGTAATAAAGGAAAATTGCAAGGAAGTATTAAAATCAGAACAAAACAAAACAAACAGACAATAGCAATAAGACCAAACATATACTTGTAATTTTAACAAACATGAGATGGAACAAACTCACATTAGGTCAAATAGTAAAATCCAACTATATGTGGAATATGAGATATTTAACATAAAGCAATTCAGAAGGATGGAAATTAACGGGTATCTAAGCTGCTGTTTCTGACCCATGACGTACTAAATATCAACCAAAAGCAACAGCTGGGATTCTTAATATCAGGCAAAGCTGAATCTGAGGTTTTAATACTTTAAACAATACATTAATACTTTTAAAAATACTTTAAAGGTATTAAGCCCATAAAAGAAAACTTTGATCATAACTGTCGTCAATTATTATGCACCAAAAAACAGAATTCAAATGTATAAATGGTTGAAGTAGAATTTTCAAAAAGGTAAAAATCCTGACTCTCAGGCAAAAATGAAAAGGAACCTGTGTCAAGGAATTTATTTAACTAGTTAATGAGGTGACCAGAAAGATGTTAAAGCCTGTCCAAAGACCAAATGAGAAGCTAGATATGTATGTTTGGCTAATGATGGGTTAAATACAAAACTGGTTAATATCCAACAGGGCCATAAACCGCAACCGGCCCCCACCGGGGAGAGGGCAGAGGTCACACCCTTGAAGTGTGGATTTTATATGGAACAGGACATTCTCCTTGTTGAACTGAGATTATGTCGAGACACTCAGAGAAAGGGAGGGGCCTTTCACAACCTAAGAGAGGTCACAAAAGTCATGGTGGCCGCTGAGAACATCCCATCCGCTGGGCTCGCTCTAGACAGGCATGACACTTTTCTGATCCCTCTCCATCTCCTCAGTCCGTTTAGAGCTCACGGGCAACCCTCGGTATCTATTTTAAATTGAATATCGAAAAAAATGGAAGAATAAATATTTAACTATTGTTTTTGTTTAATTCTTTACCCCCTTTGAAAACAGACTTTTTTTTTCCCCTTCTGTACCAATATCTTGGCCCCAGGTGTGAAATTTGACCCTGCCCTGCAACTCGAGAATGCAGCCTTGAATCTGTGGACAAAAAAAAAAAACAAAAAAACGTTGCTGGCCATTTCAGTAAACAAAGAATGTTGCCTGCTATTCCGGTGAACAGTGAATTATTATGCTGGCCATCAAGCCGTCAGCCTCGGAGCCCTGAGGGGAATTCAGGATGGAGAAAAGCTGGATGCTGGCCCCAGATAGTTAAGGTGCTTATCAAAGGAATAATTTCAATCAGCCTAGACTCACATCTTCCTATATGCAGAAAACTGCTAAAATTATTAGCTTGAGTTGTCCGGCTTTTTGTGGTTAGCAATCATCTTTTGATGTTCAACTACATGTTTTGGGGTTTTTGTTTTGTTTTGTTTTGTTTTGTTTTTTTCCAGCAACAAAAAATGCCTATAGATCCCGGCTCCTCCCTTACCTCTTTGGAAAAGAGTAAGAATTCCCTCAGAAAAATCTGAGAGGCTGCCTTCCCCAACCATATTCCTTAGTAATGTCCTTAAATAAAACATAATTTTCAATTTTTAGGTTGTGCTTTTTTTTTTATTTTTCCAAATCCTTAGAGTCAAATTATATAATGGGTGAAATCATTTTCAACCATGGAAAGTTTAGAATGAAATGAAATTCATATTATCAATACTTTGGGGTTAAGGTTAGACATAATCCGTGTATTTGGTATTTAAAGTGTCACTTTTCAGGGAATATGACATTTTAGATTACTTGACAGATGGGCTTGTGATTCCAATTTCAGATGTGCAGGTTTTTAGATTTACAATTTTAAGTTGAAAGGTGTGAATTTGTCTGAATTTGTAAACAATGCTGGAACAGCTAGGAAAATGAGGCTTGTGATATTTGAATTTTTATGTATTAGATTTCTAAGAATTTTTTAGAATTACTTGGGAAGGTTGTGTGTGTTGAGGTCATCAATCGCCCAGTCAGGATTTGAACTGTATGAAAAGAAAACCAAGTAGAAGGAATTCATGTGAATTTATGAATGTGATTTATAACGTCTAAGGAAGTTTTATCAGCTGAGTTGAAAACAGGACTGGTTTTGAAGATTTGTGCTTTAACCTGCACACCAAGTATGGAGCAGTGTATGGACTCACAGCGCAGTCTCAATGTAAAGTCTCATTTATGTTCTTACCCCTTGCAGGTCTGGAAGGGAGGCAGCAAGGTTAGCTGAGAAAGTCCGTATCCTAAAACTGCCTGATGGTCAGTTCATGGCATTCGTTATTACCAAGCATTGACTGTAGCAGGAAAATCTACAGAAGCCTAGGGGAGGCCATTCAACAGGAGGAAAGCCTTCTACCGGGAGGGCCGCGCGGACAGACGACAGTGGCCGGGGCACAGGGAGGCAGAGGCAGCTGTCGGTGAGGGAATCTCACGAGCCTGCACAGAGAAGTCACAGAGCAGAGTGCGCCCCAGCGCTGGACCGGGGTGGCGGGGGGATGTCCACCCTGGGACCTTTTCTTCGCACTGGTGGTGTCGGCTGAAAAAAATGCACAACCTTAAAGCTGAGAATTCTATTTTATTCCGCAGACCTGCTGAGGACTTAAGCCTGGGAAATAGCCTCTCAGTTATCTCTGAGGGACTGCTCCAAAGAGGTAAGAGGAAGCCAGGATGTACAGGAGGTTTTGCAAAAAACAAAAACCAAACAAAAAAGCAAGTAATGAACATCAAAAGATTACTGCTAATTAAAGGAGAAATAGACATCTCAAGTTAATGAATTTAGCACTTTCCTTTGTATGGAAAGATGCAAGAGTCTGGGCTTACTGAAATTATTTGTTTGATATGTACCTTAACTATCTGGGGCCAGTGTCCTCTTTTTCTGCATCCTGAATCCCCTCAGGGCACACAGTCAGGCGGCTGCGGAGTGGTTGGTGGCTTGATGGCTTGACAGTTGAAACATCCTTTGTTTACTGATACGGCAGGTGACCATTCTCCATCCACAGTGGAAAGACTGGTTTTAGAGAGAAGTAGGTTGACAAGGAGAACAAAGTAGGATGAACATCCGAGAACTCAAAATGCAGCAGCACGTGGACAAGAGGGCGGGGGTGGGACGCAGAGCTGCAGATGCAGTGAGCATCCTTGACCCCACCTTCCTTAGGCAGGATGATGCAGGATTTTTAGAACCATGTCGAAGCAGAGGAGGTAAGTGAGGCGCCCCCGCTGCCCGCGCCGGGCTGTGAGCTGCTGCAGCCCAGGCCCCTGCTCCCTCACCTCTGTATTCCCAGAGCCCGGCCCCCGGGGGGCCTCAGGAGTGTTGGCTGGAGGAAAGCCAGCAAGAGAAGTCAGGGTCCTGCTCGTGGAATCACGAGCTGATTGGAGAGGAGCCAGGCCTCTGCCCAGGGTCTTGTTGTCCAAGAGTTGCTTCTCTCTGAATCTTTGTGCACTTGTCTTGTTGGCACAAAAAATCACCAAAGCTGCTTAATATTCTTTGTAGCTTGCTTTTAATAACTGGTAAGTCAGGAAGCTTTTGCTTTAAGCGCTTTAACACAGAGTTTCCTCTGCTTTAAAATGTCAACATGGATCTCCAACTTTAAATTCCGCAGACCTTTTTCCCAGAGTTTTCCCCCCCAGGTCTCTGTCCAACACAAGGAAGCTCCTTCCCGCCTTCCTTGGGCTCCGAGGACACCATGTTATACAGTTGAGCATCCCCGCCATCCTCCCCTCCCAAGTCACCTCTCCATGTGGACAACGGCCTCCACTCTGATCTAAGATGGACCGCAAAGCCATTAGTGACCATCAGGTCCCCTCTTCTTGGGCTCCAGTCACCCTGTTTCCCAATTGCATACTTGACATTCCTACTGTCATGGCCACTGTCACCTCAAAGTCATCTAAAATTAACTTGAGTCGCTTCATCCCCATAGGAGAGCTGTCCAGCCTGACTTTTACTCCCGTTAATGGTTCCCAAACTCTGAGTTCATGGTCATCTTGAACATTACCCACTCTCTTGCCTCCCCTGACTCCCGGCTGCAGAAGTAGCCCATTACTGAGTTGTTCCCTCTAACCTTCACTAGCATTCACCTGGATCTTCACTGCCTCAGCCACTTTTTAGGTTCACATTTGCTCTGCTCCTAACAGATCTGCCTGCCTCCATTTTCTCTCTTCCTTTAAGCCTGACCTGGCAGATTAATCTTCCCATAATCATGTGAAAGTAACCATCACCAACATTTACTAGGCTCTTCCACATGCCAGGTTCTGTTCTAAGATCTTTACATACATATATTCATTCAATACTCACAGCCATCTTCATTTGGTTATTCTGACTTTACAAATGAGAAAACTTGAGGCCCAGAGAGGTTAAGCAGCTTGCCCCAGAACACACAGTTAGGTGTGTGGAGCATTAGGATGACATAAGGGCACCACCCCCCGGCAGTGTCTACAGAATGTCGACTAAACTACATCCCCCCCAGAGTCACCCCCACTCCACTCTCTCTGCTCTACTGGTGTCAGCAAGCCTCGTGCCTCTCCCTTAACTAAGTATGTCTGGTGTTTTCCTTCTCCTGTCTTCCCAGGTCCTCTCCCATCCTTCCTGCCCTCCTGACCCTGCTCCCAGGTACAACTGTACTAGTCCTCCTTCCATCCCATCTCTGAGGCCATCCTAGCTTGTCGTGGTCCCTGCTGCTTCTGGACCCTGTTATTGTCAATGCCACTCCTTAGTGGTGCCAAGGGTGTCTTACCTCTTGGGGCATATGTGCCAAGTAGGATGCTCTGGCATCGCTGGTCTGACGGGGCCGTTCTGGCATGGAAAGTGTTTTGAGGTAGTAGGGTCCAAATGGTCTATCTGAATGCAAGTGAGCTATTGTTTTTGTTTTTTATTATATTTCACTTTTAATAACCAAGAAATGTTTATAATAGACATCCTTAACCCTCCCCCTCCCTCATTTCTCACCCTCTCCCTGAGCCTGGCTTTTGCTCAGGAATGGAGTAGGGGCGGGGTCTGTGACACACATGACTTGATCTTTTTTTTTTCTTAGCTACTGTAACTTTTCTACTAGGACATACATGCACATGGCACAAAGTTCCAAAGGTACAGAGGGTATATCATGAGAAATAGGCCTTCCTTACTACCCTGTCCCCTGCCACCCCATCCTCTCCCAAAGACAACCAGTCACCTGTTCAGAGATACTCAGTACATGCTCAAGCATATAAACATATATGCTTGATAGTTTTAAAGATGAAAGTTTAATCACTTATTTTCTGACATTTGGATTATCAAGGCATAGATATGAAAAACTATTCTGATGTTGAGGTAATTAGTATTTAATCGGTGCAGAGTTTCACTGTTGTAAGTTTTAGAAATCTGTTGCACAAAATGTGAATATAATACGTACAATTAACTGTACACTTGAACATGAGTAAGGTGGTAAGTTGAATGTTACGTGTTTTTTACCATAATCTAAAAGAATGTTCAGGATTTACAGATACTAACTACTACATATAAAATAGATAAACAGCAGGGTCCCACTGTATGGCACAGGGAACTACATTCAGTACCTTGCAATAGCCTATAATGAAAAAGAATATGAAAAGAAATATGTGTGTATAACTGAATCACTATGATGTACACCAGAAATTAAAACATTGTAGACTGTCTATACTTGAATAATGAAAATATTTTAATAAAAAAATTTCGAGAATAAAAACCTGAGCCTGATGTCAAAATGGTGGCGTTGACTTGTCATGCACCAGCCCCCCCAGCTCTCTGTAAAGCACCTGTGTCTTCTACATCCTGTACCCCTGCTCCCCTCTTCCCCAGTGTCCAGGGCTGGTTCCATGTCTGGACTCGGAGCAGACACTCAATAATCTGGTCTGGCAGGGTGGGGGGCTCAGTGAAAACCACAGTGTAGAGCAAGGAGGGGCCCCAAGTGAGAAATGGAGTGAAAGAAGCAGGGTAAAGAGAGGGAAACGATGGAAGAACAGACCCAGGAGAGAAACCCAGACACGGAGAGGAGTGGAAGCGAGGCAGAACGCTGAACTGCATCCCTCGCCAGTGCTCCCTGCCCCACCCGTCAGCGCGCTGATGCGACACCCAGAGGCCCCGCCTTCCTCTCTGCTGGGGCCCCGCTCTCCCAAGTCCGACCTCCTGAGAAAGGGGGGTCCCAGCGTGGCCCACCTTCGCTGCACTTGGTTCGCTTCGCAGTACTGGCCTCTGCTTAGTTTTCCAGGTCGCATTCCCCAAACAATTGCCACCCCTCTGAGAAAATTGCTTCTCTGATGACTCACAGAGAAGGAGCCAGAAAGCACTGAATCACCAGTGCCCCCTCCTGCCCTGCTCCATGGCTTCTGCTTTGTGTTTTCCCTTCCAGAGACGATTTAGGATCTGCTTCTGTGCCCCTGGCCCCACACAACGGCTGCCACTGGCGGCTAAACCAGAATCAACAGTAACCTTTTTCCCAACTCATTGTTTACCTGAAACTGGCCGTCACTGATAAATGCCCTGCCTTGCCTGGCTACTAACCAAGTCGAAAAAGAAAAGAAAATTAGATCAACAAGAGAACAAATCTGTACTTGGCTGAGGCCCACGCTGTTTCTAAATGATAAGCAAGAATTTCATGCCCCTTACACTCTGAAAAGGCTTTCTCTGTAAAGACTGTTTAAGAATTATTTCAAATGATGCAACTTTGAAAAGGCCCACATAAAAGGGAAATGAAATAGTCCTTTAAAACATACAAATTTTTTTCTAAAAAATACCCAGCAATTGCCATGCCAAAAAAAAAAAAAAATCTAGACATAGACCTGATACTCCTCCCATAATTAACTTAAAATGGATCAGAGCTCTAAATGTGAAATGCAGAATTACAGACTCCTAGAAGATAACAGAGGAGGAAACATAAAAACTTGGGTATGCGATGACTTTTTAGATATAACACCAAAGGCACAATCCATGAAAGAAAGGATTGATAAGCTGGAATTCATTAAAATGTAAAAACTCCTGCTCTGGAAAAGACACTAACAAAAGAGTGAAAAGACAAGCCACAGACTGGGAGAAAATATTTGCAATAGACACGTCGGGTGAAGGATTGTTCTCCACAATGTACGAAGAACTCGTAAAACTCAACAATAAGGAAGAAAATTAAGAATAGGGCAAAAGACCTGTATACGCACCTCACCAAAGAGGATATACAGATGGCAAATAAGTTTATGAGAAGATACTCAACATCACATGTCATTTGGGAATTGAAAATTAAAACAATGAGACACCAATGCACACCTACTGGAATGGCCAAAATCTGGAATGCTGACAACACCAAATGCTGGCAAAGATACGGAGCAACAGGAACTCTCATTCATTGCTGGTGGGAATGCGAAATGGTACAGCCAGCTTGGAACACAGTTGGATGGTTTCTTACAAAACCAAGCAGTACTCTTACTACACAATAAAGCAATTTGCGCACCTTGGCGTTTACCCAAGAAGTTGGAAACTTATGCCCACGCAAAAAGCTACACGTGAATGTTTATAACAGCTTCATTTGTAATTGCCAAAACTTGGAAGCAACCAAGATGTCCTTCCATAGATGAATGGATAAATAAACTCTGGTTCATTCAGAAAATAGAATATTATTCAGCACTACAAAGACATGAAGGAATCTTCAGTGCATATTACTTAGTGGAAGGAGTCAACCTGAAAAGGCTGCATACTGTATGACTGGTTTCAACCAAAGGACATTGTGAAAAAGGCAAAACTATAGAAACTAAAAGGATCAGTGGTTGCCAGGGACTGGGGGAGGATGTGTGATTAGGTGGAACACAGATGCCAGTGAAGCCGTTCTGTATGATACTGTAATGGTGGATACTTGTCATTATACATGTGTCCAAACCCATGCAACGGACGCCACCAGGAGTCAGCCTTACTCAGTGTAAACTACACTCTGGGTGACAATGATGTTCACCATGAGGTTTGATTATTGTAACAAATGCATCACTCTGGTGGGGGCACTGGTAGTGGGGGCAGCTGTGCATGTGTAGGGGGCATATGGGAACTGTCTGTACTTCCTGTTCAGTTTTGTTATGAACCTAAAACTGCTCTAAAAATTAAATCTACTTAAAAATCACAAGAGGAAAGATTTTTAAGAATAAATTAACATTCAAAGATCATGTTGAAAAAATGCATATCCCTGCTAGAAATGACCACATGAGTGACCACATGAACCCCTCAGGCCAGAAGGCATGGGTTCTCCACACATACTCTCTCTTGGACCTGTTGGGATGTGTGTTTCTGCCCTGACTTTTTTTAAAAACACCTTTATTGTGGTGTGATTCCTGTACAGTAAACTACATATTTCAGATGTACAACTTGATGAATTTTGATGGATGTGTATACCCATGAAACCACTACCACAATCAAGACAGCTAACATTTCCATCGCTCCCCAATGCCAACATTTTAAACCAAACCGTTCAGGTGTGGCACAGTATTTTTTTTTTTGAAAAATTAGTTTCCTCCTCGTATTTCTTCCCTTGTTCTTCCGCATGCTAATAGACTCCATTCCTAGCCTCAGGATGCAAACCCTTATTCCCCTTACCTTGGTGGAGTTAACACGTGGATTGGCTAGATTGGCAAGACATCAGGGAAACAGAAGCTTGAACCAGGAGGAATTAGAGATTGTGCAGAAGACTTTGTGCAAAGCCCATCAGTTGCTCATGTCTACATGGACCCCAGGGACCAGCAGTCAGAGCACTCGACCAGGTCAGAGAAGGGTAATTCATGTAGTCAGGGGCAGTTATTCACACGATGCAAGTGAAGAGGACAAGTGCAGCCATTAAGGAATAAAAAGGATCTGACCAGCAACTTGCACAGATCTGCACATGCGAATACTAAACTCATTTGCATGAATATGTGTGCATCTCAGTTCATACATAAATTATACACGCAATACAAGATATCCACTCATGGACACGTGTATACGCAAAAGATCAGAACAACTTCTGAGTAGGCACCATTAGACACAATGCAAAAGAAAATATTTCGTTTTCACCATTATCGTCATATTAAAATTAATGAGCAAATCACAATGTAACGCCAGCTGGTTTGCTTCTCAGATAACAAGTTGTGCCCTAATACACAGCTTTTTGGGTTTTTTGTTTTCTTATTCTGTTGTTGCTCCTTCTCCTAAAATTATAAGCCGTTCTACAATCATTATCCTGAATTTTTTTTAATCCCTCTGAGTCTGGAATGTAAGCTCTGAATATATTTATACTAATTTTTCTTTCTTTTTAAAAACAACTTTATTGAGTTATAACTCACACCCTAGACAATTCACCCAAAGTGGACAGTTCAATGATTTTTTTAGTATATTTACAGAATTGTGCAACCGTCACCGCAATTTTGAAAGCTTTCATCTCCACAAACAGAAACCTTGTGCTCTTAGCTGTCACCCTCCTATGCCCACATCCCCAGCAGCCTTAAGCAATCACTACTCTACTTTGTATAGATTTGATTATTCTAGACATTTCACATAAATAGAATCATATAATACACAGTCTTTCATTACTGGCTTCCTTCACTTGGCCTTATGTTTTGAAGGTTCATCCACGTTGTAGCATCTATCGGTGCCTCGTTCCTTTTTATGACTGAATAATGTAAAATTGTACGTGTGTATCCTTGTTTGTCCATTCATCTGTTGGTGGACACGGGTTGCTTCCATCTTTTGGCTATTGTATAAAGCTGCCATGAGCATTGGTGAACAAGTTTGGTTGAGCTTCTGTTTTCAGTTCTTTTGGGTAAATACCTAGGAGTGGAGTTGCTGGATTATATGGTAATTCTGGGTAGAGCTTTTTGAGGAACTACCAAACCATGTTTCATAGTTGGCTGTACCATTTAAAATTCCCACCAGCAGTGGGTTCCAGTTTCTCCACATCCTCACCAGTACCTGTCAGTTCCTCGATGACAGCCACCAGGAGGGCCATTTAAGTGGGCATAAAACGGTATCTTACTGTGGTTTGGATGGCGTTTCCCTAATGACTAATGATGGTGACATCTTTTCATGTTCTTTTTGGCCATTTGCATATCTTCTTTGAAAAAATGTCTGTTCAAGTCCTTTGCCCATTTTTGAATCAGATTGTCTTTTTCTTGTGAGGTCAGTTTTCTTAGTGGTCATTGTTTTAGCCCAGTTTTCCATAGATGTTAGTAAGGGAGGCCCAGAGGTTAAATTCCACGCCCCTCACTGCTATGACTTCAGGAAGATGCACAAGTCTCCTTTGTACGGTGCTGCTGCCCTGCCCTGTTGTCCTCACCGGCAAATCTGTTCTTCTTACATCATCTGGGGACACCAAGTACTAGCATTCACGTTGTACACACTGGAAGACAGATCTAGTCAAAGCCTAATCGTTGCTTGAAGAGAGTCTGAGGCAAGGAAGATCATGAAATAATTTCGTGAAATAGAGTCTAATCCTCCCCCTTTTAATAAACTACGATGTGAAGAAAAAAATTTAAATTATACCAGCCACAGAGGAAGTGGTCAGTAATCCTTGGTATCATGTGCAACTTAATCTTGATGGAAAATGTGAGCCCCAGTGAAGGATAAGCTGAACTTATATGAGGAAGAAAATCTGATCGATTCACTGCTAACTGCTGAGACATCAGAGAAACATCCCGTGCTGAGTGGACGTGAACTGCCATGTCCACACCCACTCACCCGGCAGAAGCTCCCCTGTAAGCAAGCATCACAGGGCTCCTCAAAGCAGGTTAACGTGCGACACCGAGGGTGCTGGCTCATAATACATATCCCCAGGTCCCGCGCCAGCCTGGAAACATACTTTCTGCACCTGGGCCCAGCAATCTGAATTTTAACATATTTCCTAGGCAATTCATATGCAGAGGACAGTTTGACAAAATTGGGCTGGAAGGCCTTTATCAGGCTCTAAGGGAGCTGGCAAATTTAATATACAGAAACAGTGATCACTCTTAAAGTCCTTAGATTAAGCATAAATAGTGTATGTTAAGACTCCCTCCTTCAAACAGGTACTCAAGATTTGTTTTTACACTAGTCCTTTATTAAGGTAATATTTATATGCAGTAAAATGCACAGCTCTAAAGTGTACAATTGAATGAGTTTTGAAAAATGCTTACACCTTGTGTAACCAACACCATAATCAAGATACAGAAAATTTCTTACCGTCTTAGTCTCATCTCTCACAGGTAGCCACCATCCTGATTTCTATCATCATAACTTTTAGCTATTTCTGAATTTCATATAAATGGTATCATACAATATATACTCTCTGAGGTATGTTTAAGATTTTTAAGAGTTGTCGTGGTAGAATTATCCTGGTTACCCCGTTTCTAGTTATCATCTGCCTATTGGACCCAAGCAGCCTGGGCGCTGTACCAGCACACACTGACCTTGACATTCCATTCCCAATATTTCCAACATATACCTCCTTTAGAGGACATTTTTCTGTCTCTGTCTCTGTCTCTGTCTCTCATACAGTAAAAGAATAGAAACAACCACATTTTCAATAATAGAGAGGATACTAAACTGGCCCATTAATACAATGGGCTACTATGCACTTACTAAAGTTATATTTATAAAGGCTATTAACAGATGCTTATAATGTGGTGTTGAGAACAATAACCTATATAGACTGATTATTATAACCTATTATAGAAAATACAAAATAGCTGGAGGTAAGTTCCCGAAAATGTTAACAGTGGCCCCCCCCCGCCTCTCTATATATATGAACACATGGCTAAATAGATACATCGATATAGACTAGTTTGTTTCCTTCCGACTGTTCAAAACGTCCAACTTTAAAGACCGTATATTATTTTCATAATGTAAAAACTTGTTTTTCCAGTAAAGGGGGCCCTTTATTGTCATGAACACCTACTGCTGCTCAGTCCACTTTCTCTAAACATTGGCTTGGCAGCAGTCCTCTGTCTGGCCTGCAGGAGAGTTCATCTCATCAGAAATGCAAGGAAGTCAAGTCTTCCCGAAACTGAGGACTTGTCTTTCTCGTTCGCCCTGCACTGGGCTGGCTTCCCTGGGGCGAGATGCTGAGAGCATTCACTGCGTTGTTGACTTTCACCAAACTGAAGGTGTCACCTAGACAGGGTGTAGTGCTTCCTGAGATGAAATTCAACGAGTGAACAGGGTGGCATCAACTCATCTGAAAGCATAGAGTTATGAAACTTGGGTTCTGGGCCCCAATCTGCTCTCAGCTGCCTGCCTGGTGTTGGGAAAATTCCTTCCCCTCTCTTAGCCTCCATTTAACTGAGCATGACGAGGTTTGATAGGTCCACAAGGTCTTTCCAGCTTTCATAATCTGTGAATCCCACTTAAAGAGGGCAACAGGCCAAAGAGACCACTATTTTAATAGAAAATACCTTCCTGTGTGTATGGGTGTGTGGGAGCATGAGAAGGGGCCAGGAGGATTTATCCCCAAGAAATCGTAGACAAAGGGCATAAAGATACGAGCAACAATATTCTTTACAGTGTTTGTAACAGTGAAAAAATAGATACAACGTAATTTTCCAACAATATGGGAAGAATCAAATAAATTATGGTATAGCCCCAAAATGTAATATTTGGTAGTAATTTAAAATTATCTAGAAGAGGAGGGTAAAACTTAGGGGTACCGTGTGTGCTTAGCATGCACGAGGTCTTGGGTTCAGTCCCCAGTACTTCCATTAAAATAAATAAATAAAACCTAATTACCTCTCCCCTACAAAAAATTTACCTAGATCTGTACCTACTGATGTAGAAAGCTATTCACTACATATTCAGTGGAAAAGCTACTTACAAAAATGTAAAAAATAAGCCTTTTTGAAATATGTGTATCTACACACAGCTCTTGAAAGGTTGGTAGTGATTGTTTTGTGATGATGGTGAGATTGTTAGTAAGATTTTTCTTTTGGTTTTTCCATAATTTCTAATTTTCTATATTAAACATGCCTTACTTGTGCAATTAAAACAAATACACAGGGTATATCAGTCAGGGTTCTCCAGAGAAACAGAACCAATAAGAAATACGTAACTACAGATATATAATGTATTATATATATATATATATATGTTTATATATACATATATACACACACTCACAGAGAACCAATAGGAGAGATAGACAGAAATACATAAACACAGGATATATATGTATGTATATGTGTCAAGATTCATTGTAAGCAATTGGCTGTGTGATTGTGGGGGCTGGCAAGTCCAAAATCTGTAAGGTAGGCTGGCTGGCTGGAAATTCCGGTAGGAGTTAACTTTGCAGTTTTGAGGCTGAACATCTTTGTGGGGGAAAAAAAAAAACACCTCAGTTTTTGCTCTTAAGGCCTCCAACCATTGGATGAGGCCCACCCACACTGACTTTACTGAAAGTCAACTCATCTACAAAATACCGTCATAGCAACACCTGGATTAGCGTTTGAGAAAATAACTGGGTGCTGCAGTCCAGCCAAGATGACACTCAAAACTAACCGTCACTTGGCAGAAGTCTCTTCAAGGGATAGAGTAAAACAAGATGGAGACACTTTAATTCCCCGGGATCTCGGTGGGTCTGGGCCCAGCAGTCTGTTTCCTCCCAGAAGAGCCCGCAGGGTGTGGCCTTTTCCAAGGTCTGGCTGTGAATGGTCGGGCAGGTGTGGGAGTAGGGAGGCCTCAGGTAGGAGGGCACAGGAGACCGGGCAGAAGGTGAGTGGTGCGTGGAAATGGTCCCTCCCTGAGAATCTTTACCAAATTCACGAGACACCCGTGACCCAGAGCTGCTACCGCGGAAGCAGCGTTGCAGAAAAAAATTGACAAGAAAAGCAAGGATGGAAAGTGTAAGGAAGCTTAATGTCCCAGGCTGTGGAAATGAGTTTGGGTCAAGTTCCCCTGGATGTTCAAGACATGCGGGAGCCCCCAATAACATCCGACTTTTACAGATCAAACCCACATCTAGAGGGCTTTGCAGAGCTCCTTCCCCCCACCCCACCACGTTGGTGGCAATCAAGTGGCGGAGGCTGATGTAACATGTATTTCATACAGATCTCTCCATCATTATCAGTTCTAAATTAACCAGTGGGATCATCTCACTGCAGGAAGGAGCAGGCGGGTCGGGGGATTCCTGGGCATCCACGGGGTGCTGAGCAGCATAGATGAAGGAGGATTAATAAAATGGCCGCACTTAGGCTAACGGGTTGCTCATTCTTACACTCGCCCTAAAACCGTTGATTGTTATCAATGCCTCATGGTCTGAGCTATGGTTGTATAACCACCCTGCCCCATCCCCAAGGTGGGTTCACAGTCCTGAAGGCACCACCCTGCTGTGAGTCCCCTTTGCCTGGCAAAACAATAAAGCTGCCTCTTTTCTTCTAAGCTCTAAGACCCTGAGTTACCTGGCTTGTCAGGGTCGGGGGCTGATCTTTCCACAACACAAGTGCAGACCAAGAAAGACGTTAGACCAAGTGAAATTGTAGAAGCACCAGGGACGACTCGAAAATACCAATAGAAGACCCTGCTACTTCATTTGGGGAAATGACAAGGCAAAACTGGATGATCTTTGTCCGACAACATTTTTGGCAAATAGGAGAAGGAGGTTGTTTCTTTTCCATTTCTCAGTCCTGGCAGATGAGAGTGATCTCCACTCTCCAGAGAGTGAACGCCCTGGCCAATTTCTTGTACCTCTACACCTTTTCAAAAGCTCAGGGGTGTTTCCTCTTGGCTTCACATGGTTTGTACGATGAACATGCATTACTTTTCTAATCAGGAGGAAAAAACAATTTACATTTTAAAAATCTATCAGGGGACTCCTGCTTGTAAGATGGCAATTTGAGGACACATGCTTTACCTCCCCTGTAGACCAAAAATTCTTTGAAACGGTCCAATAAACAGTAATTTGGGGCAAATATGTGTAGCAGGGCTGGAAAACGGAGAAGGATACCACAAATGGAACAGAAGCTCTGCGGACTTTCTGGAAATCCTGAAGTAGGGTAGAAGCAGGGAGACGTATTGGGAGAGAATAAACTGGTACCCTTTTCTAGAGGGTGACTTGGCAGTATATTAATTATAAATGTACACACCTATATTTGCAGCCACCCAGCCCCTGGGAATTGATCCTAAATGTAAAAGCTGTATGTTATGATGATAGCTGTAGTTTGACTTTTTGATATATTTTCAAGGCTTATTAACTTTCACTCTGTCCTTCATCTAAGTGTTCCCCACTCATACGCTCACTCTAAAAGGTGAAACCGATAAAAGAAAGAATTTCATTATTATTATGCAAATATTTTCCCATGCTGGGCTGTATAGTGTGTTAGAATTAAATTAATTTCTCTGTGGATTTAATTTTATAACACCAGGCCACTTGAAAGAGACTATCTCTAGCATCAAGGAAAAATAAGATTCTCTATTTTTACATCCCATTAATGCCTTATAATTGTGTCACATTTTATGTTGGCTTATGTATTTCTTGTGCAATTTTATCCCTTCCAATTTCAAATTTACTTTAATGATTTACCTTTACACTCTCAATATTTTCCCAACCTTTTAGTCATACTCTCCATTCTGTGACCCTCTCCCCTTTTTTTGAAGAAGATCTCTGGTCCTCTTCTCCCTTGTGGGCTGGGACTTCCAAAGTCCACCCACAACCATCTCCCAAAACTTTCCTGCTTATCCTCCCAGAACATGAGTTCCATGCTTTCCTCTTTCCTGGTTTACATCTTTGTTTTTCTGGAGAACATCCTCAAGTAACTTCCTGAGAAAGATAGTAAACAATACTAGAAATGAAAAAAAGGAATACAACTCCCAATGCTGCAGAAATGAAAAAGATACGGACCATCAACAAAATGAAAAGACAACCTATGGAATGGGAGAAAATATTCTTGAATGATGCAACTGACAAGAGGTTAATATCCAAAATATATATACAACTCAATAGCAAAAAAAATAACCCAGTCAAAATGAGCAGAAGACATACAGATGGCCAGCAGGCACATGAAAAGTTGCTCAACATCACTAATTATTAGAGAAATTCAAAGCAAAACCTCAATGAGGTATCACCTCACACCACTCAGAATCTCTACCATCAAAAAGTCTACAAATAATAAATACTGGAGATGGTGTAGAGAAAAGGGAGCCCTCCTACACTGCTGTTGGGAATGTAAATGGGTGCAGCCACTATAGAAAACAGTATGGAGGTTCCTTAAACTAAAAATAGAGCTACCATATGACCCAGCAATATCACTGCTGGGCATATATCTGGAAAAGAGAAAAACTCTAATTCAAAAAGATACACCCCAGTGTTCACAGCAACTCTATTTACAATAGTCAAGACTGGAAACAACCCAAGTGCCCATCAACAGACAACTGGCTTGAAAAAATATGGTGTATATATACACAGTGGAATATTACTCAACTATAAAGAAGAATAAAGTATTGCCATTTGCAATAACATGGATGGACCTAGAGAATATTACACTTGGTGAAGTAAGTCAGACAGAGAAAGACAAATATTCAATATCACTCATATGTGAAATCCAAAAAGTCATACAAATGAATCTATATACAAAACAGAAGATTACTCACAAACATAAAAAACAAATTTATGGTTACCAAAGGCGAAGGGGAGGTGGAGGGATAAATTAGGAGTATGGAATTAACAGATACAAACTACTATACTTAAAATAGATAAGCAACAAGGATTTATTATATAGCACAGGGTATTAATATCTTGCAATAACCTATAATGGAAAATCATCTGAAAAATATGTAGATTATAACTGAATCACTTTGCTGTATACATGAAACTAACACAATATTGTAAATCAACTCTACTTCAATTTGAAAAGATATGGAGGATATACATTTTGAGCAAATTTATTGTTTGAAATATTAGTTGAAACGGATCCATTCTTTTAAAAAGTGGAGCCTACCAAAATTAATAAGAAAACAGAAAACCAGATCATTCCATAACCAGTTAACAAACTGAATCAATTGTTTAAAATCTTTCCACAAAGAAGCATGGTCAAACAGCTTTAATGGAAAAATCTACCAATAACTTAAAGAATGAATAAATTTCAGTCTTACCCAAATGCTTCCAAGAGAGAAAAGGAAGATATAAATACTCCCAATTTATATATCCTTTTATAACTAGTATAACTTAGTCTATCCTTAAATAGCAAACACCAGATGAGGAACATATGAAAGAGGGAAGTTAAAATCCAATCTCATTCATATAAACACTATAGTAAGGATGCCTGATGCTCAACCAGATCCACATTCTCCTTTTCTTCTTGGCCACCATGACGACCTTTGCCAGCCTCCCTTGCAGTTTGCGTGGCCAGGGGACTGGGTTCCATAGAGTGGGGTGGGAGCAGAGTGATATGCACGATTTCAGCCCAAGGCTCTGAAGTGCTCATACTTCCCACTGGCTGCATGCAGAGGATGACAAGGTCCTTGGGGACCAGGAATCCACAAGACAGAAGGAGCCTGATTCCCACCATCCAGATGGTTACATGAGCAAGAAATAAACTCTGATCCTGGAAAGCGATAAAAATTCTGGATTTGGGGGGGTGCGTTATTTGCTGTAATGAATGTGACCGCAGCTAACAGCATCCTTAATTAGAGATTGATGGTTTGAAGTGCGGAGCTGCCACGATAAAACCAAAAATCTGTAACCTCAGCTTGGAGTGGAGGGCCAAGCTGCAAGAAAGCAGATTTCACGGGCCAAACTGACACTGGGTAAAACATTTGGTAAAACTTATACTTGGGAGAACTTGGAAGGTAGACTGTGGGCCCACTCGAGTTATAAGGAAAATGGTCAGACAGGCCACAGTGTTAGCACGTGTCTGTTTTTACTTGTTGCATTCTGCAAATATTCTGAGAAAAAGGTGAGCACAGACGACCATGCCTGGTTTGAGAACAGAGATGAGCACAAAAATTGGTGCTGAAAAGTAAGGGGAAGAGGGTGAGAAGGGATAAACTGAGAGTTCGAGACTTGCAGATACTACTACATATAAAATAAACAGCAAGTTTATACTGTGCAGCACAGGGAACTATATTCAATATCTTGTAGTAACTTATAGTGAAAAAGAATATGAAAATGAATGTATGCATATTCCTATATGACAAGTATTGTGCTGTATACTAGAAATTGACACAACATTGTAAACTGACTATACTTCAATAAAAATATTCTTTAAAAAGAAAAATACTCAAAGTTGAGTATTGGACAATGCTGACCTAACATGGACCTACTACTTTCATTACTGGAAATGCTCTTCCCTTCATAATAGTTGGCATGAAGTTGAATGGCATGATATTTGATAATTCTATGGTTTTGAATTTCTCTGTTCAAAATTTCCCAATGTAAGCAAAGAATTCTTAGTTACCTGAAAGCTATATAGGTATGAGGTTCCAACAGTGATAAACAATGATAAACTTTAGACACGCAGCACATCTGAAATGTCCTCAATGAATCTGGGAGTTTGAGATTTGCAAATGTTCGCCACTATGTATAAAAACAGTTTTTTTAAAAAACGAGTTTCTTCTGTCTAGCACAGGGAACCATGTTCAATATCTTGTAATAACCTTTAATAAAAAACAATATGAAAACGAATGTGTGTATGTACATACATGACTGGGCCATTGTGCTTAAACCAGAAATTGACATGTTGTAATTGACCATACTTCAGTAAAAAAAAATAGAATTTTTTTAAATTAAAAAATAAAAAAATTTGTAAAAATGAAATGTCCTCAGTGACCACATTAGATGAAAGAGACATGGTATAATGACTTGAAATGAGCGCAGCTCCTGACGTCCCACTGCCTGGCCAATACCACAGCCACACTCTGACTGTGGCCCCGAGAAAGCTTCTACATGCCTCAGTTTTTAAATCTACAGACTGAAAATAATAATAGTATCCACTGTGTAGGGTTGTTTTTAACTTTAAATCTGTTGATTGAAAACTTTGTGCTACTTACAAACAGGTATAGTCTCTAAGATTTGTAATTGTCATAGTATCAGAGGACTTTTTCCCAAGTTTTTTTTTTTTTGAATACCCCAAAGACACGAAAAGTTTAATGGGAAAAAAAAATTTACATTGAAAATGCTGAGCCAGGAACCTAAACCCCAACAGTTTGGCTGGTTTATCCAGGCTTCTCAATTACTCAGAGGGACTCAGTCCTAGAGCAACAACCGTCTTAGGAGAGTGGCCATCCACTCGCACCATTCCTGACAGCTCCAGGTGTCTCCCCTTAAACTGAAGCAGAGCAGCTGGAGGGTGAAGCGAACAAATAAGGCCGGCTTGAGAGTCGTGTCTAGAACTATGCTGTCCTATAAGCACCGGAAATGTGGCTGGTTGAAACCGAGATGCACTGTTCAGCGTAAAACCCCAGATTTCAAAGTTTTGGTTTTTTTAAAGTAAAATATTTCACTAGCAATATTTTTACATATTGGTTACATCTTGAGACAACATTTTAGAGTTGTACTGCCCCCAGAAAAAAAAAATTGGCTTGACCTAAAGAGGCTGCAACTTAAAACAAACTTCAGACCTTCAAACTCACAGCAGCAAGGAATTCTCACGCCCATGTGGTTCTGTTTCTGGGCTCCAAACTTTCTGAAAAACGTAAAACCCCCAAATCAGTGGACTAAAATATCTGATGAATCATCACTTATTCAAACTTAAGGAATAGAAAACACCTGAGGAAAGGAAGAACGTGAGCGAGAAAAAAGGGCTACCCAGAACACATTTTGTTTTTCACTACTCAAATTCAGAAGAACCGACTTAATAAGAGTACTTTAAAAGGACAATTCCCTATGGCTTGAGATCTAGAGAGGCTAACACTTTAAGTAAAAGGTCTGTAAATACGCCTGCTGGAGAGCAATGCCCGCAGGTAAAGATGAAGTGCTTTCAGATTTGCACAAGCTATGACCCCTTGGTACCAACTTACTTCTAGAAAACATGCTCATTAAAATACTAGATTATTTTCTGCTACGCACCAGCCTCTGGGCTGGCGGTACAGCCACTTTATGAAAACGCATATCTCATTTTCTTTAAGAAATACCTCTATTCTGGAACAGCGCTTCGTGGAAGCCATCCTCACAGGGGTCCAGCGATCAGGACTGGATAGAAGCAGCATTTCCACAGGCATGCTGTTCCCAAAGCTCAGTGTTGTTCCCTCTTGAAGGTTTTGAAGTCCTGCCCTCTTTCTGTAGGTCCTCTGGCCCCATGCCGGATGGAGGGACCGCCGTGCCCCACACGTCAAGGCCACAGCAGTGGGCTCTCACCTAGACTCCTGCGGCCGCCTCCTCACAGGGCCCAGCAGGAAGGACCCACTGTTCGGAGAGGGGCTCCTGATAAAGTGAAGAGCTTCACGAGGAAAGCCTGTGGTCTGCCGTTTTTAAAGAGCCCGAGTTCCTTTTTCTAAGCACATGGACTTGTAGCAAAGGACACTGAATGGAAACAGCTGCCATGTATTTTGGAATTTTCCATTAAATAAATTGCTTTTTCCAGGGAGAAAAAAATGACGGTCGTCCTCTTCTTGGTTGGTTGCTGCTATTTTAACCAACTTACATCCCATGAGTTCTTTCTAGGATAGTGATAATTGGCCTCTGCCTCAGTTTCAGGTAGACTGTTGAATTTTTGCCATTTGAAGATCAACCAAACTGAATATTCAGTGCACCTCAGTCAAGCCCAATTTATCCAAGCACCCATTCTAATTTAAAGAAGCACCCATGTTAATTTAAAGAAGCTGGGACTTTCATTTCTAAGTCAGTTCAGCACAGTCACGACGCTGACAGGGGCCCACGTGCCCAGAGTTCTAGCCTCTGCTTCCCCCACAGTGACCACGGAGAGTGAGATTAACAGGAGCGGGCTTGCTCTCTCCCCGGTACCGGGGTGTGTGTTGGCAAGGAGCCTGCAGGGCTGCAGAGACCGACTCTGGTCATTAGAGACCCAGACACACAAAAACTACGCTCTCTCCATATTAACGAAAGCAGAAATGGATCTTACACCCCGAGGGGAGAAAGCCGCCCGGGTTACACCGGCCCCTCCTCAGGCTGCTTGGGAATTTCCTAAATTTGGTCCGTTTTGTCTCTCAGAGGACTCGTGTATAGTTGGGCGACGTCCCTTACAAAATAAAACCAAGAATAAATAGGGTTTGGACACCAACAGAATCTTCTGTGTCTCTTACTTGGTTAGGAAAATAAAACTTGATTAAGGTGAAAGAAATCACGTACATCACCACTTTGGCAGAATCAGAGGTGATGTTGTTAAGCAATATTCGTTTGTTATTTTCCTGCCATTATTTTCACCTGGGAGCCTTTGCTTTGAAGGTCAGGAAATTCCGGACTGTCATTGCCCCAAAGAGAAAGGAGTCATGAAGAAACTAGAGAGAGGGGGAAAAAAAAACTTTTTGCCTTTAGGTTGAGAAAACCCCAAATTCTGCTGCCATTGTGATTCGTCCTCCCTGATGAAACAACCAAAACTTGGACAAAATACATGAAAAAAATGGTTTTCAAGACAGCAGATATCAAACAGGGAAGGCCTGTGATCCCTGAGATGGGAAATAGACAAGAGGAGTCCTACAGTTGCCCCAGGTAAAGCCTTGAGAGAGTTTCCAAGGTACGGTCCAGAGATGGGGGGACCAAGTGGGACCTGGAAGATTCTCTAAATTGGAAAGATGAGACTCTAGAGAGATCAAGAAGGCTAGAGTTTACAGGACATAAATCTGCACAGGGGGAGAACGCCTGAGCTCTGCGGGGGTCACCCTCCAGTATTCAGCAGAGCCCTGATAGTGCACCTGTGAGGATACAACCCGGGCCGGGAAAGACTCACCCAAAAGGACTAGAGGGAACAGTGCCCCGTGATTACAAGAGCTGGGAATAGGGGTCTGGGATTAATGGCAAATTAGATAGCAAAGCTTGATAACAGTGATTTCAGATGATAGGGTTCCCCCAATGCAGTACCCATTTTTAATCAAAAATTTATCCAGGGTTGACCCCGAGGAAGAATACACAGCCTGGGAACCAAGGAGGCAGCATCACTCACCATCACACTCTGCCCCGTGTGGGGAATTTGTGCTTTTTGTCCTTCTGGCAATCCAGGAAAGAGGGGGAGGCTGTCACCAGCGCTAGCCAAGGCGGAAGGGAGTCTAGAGAGTGGGGGAGGGGGAAATGAGCATCACTGTGGCTCAGAGGCAGGTGTTGTGGGTCATCCCACTAACCTTCCCCTTGTAAATTTCCCCCAGGAGGGAAAGTGCACTGGCATCCTGGGGTAGCTGCTCCTGGAACAGATGGAGAAGCAGAGCCAAGCAGTGGGATGGACGGTAGTGGACACTGTAATGTGTCACTTGATTTGCAGCTACTCGGTGTTGAGAGGGGGCTATTGACAGACAGCTGTCAGCCGTCAGCTCTTTAAGAGGTTGCCCCAGCTGCAGAGAGCGGCCTTGCCTGGGACCACATCACTTCCCAGGGCAGCCCACCTCCAGTGACTGACCAGTGAGGGAGTATAAGGACCTGGCCATCTCAGCCCAACTGGGGACAATGGGGAGTGCTTATCCTAGCTTCAGGACAGCCTGTGGGGTTGGCCAAAGCTGTCATTGGGCCTGCATCACAGTTGGACATCTCCCTCTGTCCACCTCTGCTCATGTCCCTCCCCTCAAATGTGCTCCTTCGCAAACATCCTGTATCTCACTCATAGTTGGCTCCCAGGAACCCAGTCTACAGATCTACAGCACCAAGACTGCACAGGTTGTAAGCAGAGATGCTGGTTTTCAGGGCAGGTAGTGTGAGTTCAGAGGTTTCACCCTCTATGGCCTGCCTAAGACTGGGGCTTAGACTCAATCCCGGGGAGAGGCAGGGGGGTAGGGGAGATCCCTAGCTAACTTTACATCTAAAAGGACGGAGAAATCATTGAAGGGGTTGAATTTTTTAGAAATGGCTTGATTAAATTATGAAAGCTTGAGATAGAAATTATAGGAAAACAATTAAGGGTTTCCTCTTTGCCTATCTGAGTTTTAGAAATCCTACCCATTACATAATATTCAGAATCAGCGAGATTTCACTATAGGAACTAGAGCAATCATCAGAATTACAGTGTTTATATAGTAACAAAACCATTTCTGTGTTTTCCCAGAAACTATCTAGTATACGTTTCTGTGCCCAGAACAGCAAGGCCTGGAGCTAAGGAGACGATGTCTGTAAGGCGCCCACTGGAAGTCATTCTTAGTCCTCTGGGGTGGGCTGAAACAATGGCCCCCGAAAAGATACCCAACATCTCATCTGGAACTTGTGAATGTGACCTTATTTAGAAAAAGAGTTTTTGCAGATGTAATTAAGTTAAGGATCTTGAGGCGAGGATTACCCAGGTGGGTCCTTAATCCAATGACAAATGGATTTAAGAGAAAGGCAGGTGGAGTCATGAGACATACAGGAGAGGGTGGAGAAGACCCAGGCACACAGAAAAGAAGATGATGTGAAGATGGAGACAGAGACTGGAGTGATGCTGCACCCCACCCCCCGGCCCAGGAGTGCTGGGGCCGCCGCCAGAAGCTGGAGGAGGCAGGGAATGGACTCTGTGCTAGGGCCCCCAGGGCGCACTGCCCTGGTAGATCTCAGACTTTCTGGCATCCAGAACTGTGAGAGAATAAAATGCTGTTTTAAGCCACCAGGTTTGCAGTCATTTATTACAGTAGCCACACCAACACACACTCCCACCTTCTGCATCAGAACGCATCCTTGCCTGTTGGTGAAGGACACAGATTTCCCTCCCTCAACTGGCCAAAGAAGCAGAACGCACAGCATCCCCCGGGTGTAAGCACGATGGGTACAACTGCTGTGTAAAAACTGCCCACCGCTGAGGACACGGCTGCGTTCACCTGCCTGCGGAGAGGAATCACAGCTCCTTTCCTGAGCGGGTGCACAATGGGGTGGGTGTGCTTCAGCCATGTCTACCCTCAAGGTCAAGGAACCTACAAACCCACAGGCAGTCAATCTTAGATCCAAAGAATTGATCTCACCAGCATCCTGATAACAAAAAGTAAATCACTTAGCTTTCCATGACGTGCAAATGACTAATGCCACACTGGGAGTCAGACCTTCGCTTTGATCCCATTTTCCACTATAGAAAGAGCGTTGATAAACTGGTGAGGATGTCTGAATATGGAAGAGGACGCTGCCAAAGAAAGCCAAGGAGAGAGATTGTTCTTTCACCTACACCTACTGCAGCGGGAGACTCATTTCACAACAGCCCTCTGACAGTAACGTTATCTGCAGAGAATACGGCCCTCTCCCCCGGGAGCGCACGGAATGATTCAGCCTTATCTGTGGAGGTTCAGGAACCTCTCAGGAGTTGATTAGGGGCCCCCAGCTCAGCACCTTTTCTCTGGGGAAGGTGTGGGCAGCTGAAAGGGGGAGCAAATTAACGAATAAAGGATGGGTTTTTAAAGGCATTGGAGAGAACTCCCAAGTGATGGCCAATTGTCTCGTGCAGAGGCTTAACAGTGAAGAGGCAGAGAGGAATAAGTATTTTACTAAACTCTGCGAGCAATTCTGAGAGGTAGGTGGTATTGTCCCCACTGTACAGATGAAAAAAGTGAGGTTCTAAGACATTGAGGCACTTGAGGTCACGGTAGGAGATAAAGCTGGAATTAGAACTCAAACCAGTCTGACTCCAAAGGCCCTGCTCCTTGAACTCTACCCTAATTCCCCAAGGTCAAATATACACATAAATAGAAAGGAAAATAGAAAAAACAGAAAAATATTTGGACACTTCCTTGGGAGAGAGAACAGGAATATTTGTCTACCTCACAACACACGAGGCAGGGGTCAAATAAGATAGTTAACTTATTCATATAAATTAACATTCATATTAATATATCATATATTGAGTTATTTCCATATTTAACCAGTAAGAACATGGGGCATAGAAAGATGAAAAAGGCACAGTTGTCTCTACTTTCAAGAAATGTGTAGTTTAGAAGGGGAAGGGTGAAATACAGAAATAACCAAAGTGAGGATGGTGTGAACCAGAGAACCCTGGTAGTGATCCAACACAGAAACTCAGAAGGGAGAGGCTACTTTTAGATGGAGGCGGTGTTTTACCAAGTGGGAGGAATTTGGTCACGTGACAAAGGAAATTTCACGTTAAAGAGAGCATACACGAAGTCAGAGAGGCAAGATGGGATATGAAAAGGCTTTGAAGATGTATACAATGCAAAGAATTATTTGGAAAGAAGCCCATATGGAAATAAATATTGAACAGATTCCAGCTTTTGTCCTATCTGGGGACAGACAGACGCCACGTATCCGGGAGAGAATTCACTGGCCTCAGCCCATCGACTATTGGGGGTCTGAAGTCGAAAAGGATTCTTTAGAACTCCCCACTACGCTGTAACTTCTCAATAATGTCGTATGTAATACATTCATTTGATATATCAAATCAAATGCAGTAAAATAAGCATAAGGGTGAACTGAAAATTAGAGAACAGAGAAATTCAGGTTATAAAGACCATTTTAAAACGTAAACTGTTGTGTGATATAATATGCAGTGGAGACTTCTGCTTCTGGGAAGATGGAGTCAGCATACTTTTCCTTATCCCTCTCGCTAAGTGCAGCTAAAATTCTGGCCATTTTATGTGAAACAAATACAAGAAGACCTGAAAGATAGAGAGACGACGGCCCACTCTGCAGAGACTTTGGCTCCCAGGGAGCCTAGTAGTGACCTCCTGGAGTTTTCTCTTCCACCTCACGTCTCAGACTTGGAGCTTAGAAGCTGCCAACTCAGAAATGCCGGATGATAACACTGTTCGTCACCACAACCACCACCACCCCCCTCCCCGTGGTGTCAGCGGAGATCGCCCTGGGAGCCCGCACTGCCACGCCTACCCGGCAGGAAGTTCAAGATCAACCAGGTACAGGCACGCCTCCTGCAGCACCAGCAGTGGTGTGTGCGGTGCAGGCACTTAAGGGGTGGCTGTGGGGCCGGGGTCTGGAGTGCAGGTGTGCACAAAGCTGGGTCCAGATCAGGGGTGTGCACGGAGTGACAGGGGCCCTAGGGTCCAGGTGCTCCACTGTGGCAGTGGCCCCACCCATTGGTTACTTTATTTTTCAGTTCTAAAATTTTTATTTGATTCTTTTTTATATCTTCTATGTCTTTGCTGAGATTTTCTCAACTAAGGTCCAGAGACCAGAAGGGCTTTCCCCAGTCACACAGCTAGGAGGTGGCAGACACAAAATAGTAACCCAGGTTGACTCGACTCCGAGTCCAGGCTACATCTGGGTTAGGGCCCAGAGGGACCTATTGTTGTACAGAACCAGTAAACAGAGACTGTAAGTGGCTTCCCGTCACACAGGTCTTAAACGGGACCTTAGCTTCTTCATGTATTAAAGGTGGGTTCCTACCTCACAGGGTTAAATAAGGATCCAGTAAGACAGAATTAAATGGGGTGAAGTTTAAGAAGTGCTTGACAGTTGGGAGGGTATAGCTCAGAGGTTAGAGCACTGCTTAGCATGCATGAGGTCCTCAGTTCAATCCCCAGTCCCTCCATTAAAATAACTAGCTAAATAAATAAACCTTGTTCCCCCCACCAAACAAAAACAAAAAACCCACAAACAAAATAAATAATTTTTTTTTAAATGAAGTGCCTGGCTCCTGCTAAGCACTAAGTAAGTATTAGTTTCCTGACCCTTATCTTAAAGATCGCGTATCCTCAGGTAGCCTGTAGACTGTAGACTGCTGGGTACTTCCCCATAGCTTCACATTTTCATCTACGTTTCACTTGATTTTCAGTTAAAATAGGAAGGGGAAACATAGCCCCGTGTTATAGAGAGGGGAAGCTAAATGATTTGGACAAAACGCAGAGCTAAATGTAGGGGAGACGAGAGTCCAGGCTTCCTGTTTTCCTGCGACTGCAGAAGGGAGAAAGTTCCCAGGATGGAACGTGGCTGTGCCCACAGAGGACAGGAATGTCTGTCGTTGGAGGAAGGGGAATCGGGGGTGATGACACTGCTTGTAAATACAGCCGAACTATCTAGTAAGAGATATAAAAGCACTTGATCCAGTAATTCCACTTTGGGGAGTAACCTCCAAGAAAACCCAAAGGAAAAACAATGCTAATTGAATACAAAGGGGTTCACAGCGGTTTCACAGAGAGAACTGAAAGTTTGGGCATTCCTCAAACGCCCCCCTCAGCATGTACCACCAGCTCCCCCCTCCTCCAAAATTAGGGACATGGCACAAGAAATTATAATAAGTCAAGATGCTGGACTATTCTGAAGCTATAAATAATGTCAAACAGATGAATGATTTTAACGCATGGAAATGTGTTTGAAAAAAACAAGCAGTGAAAACCACACACGTGACTGCACCCACGGAGGCGTCATCTGTGCAGGCGTTAATCACCCAGCACTGACAGACCCGGGCAAACGGGAGTGGTGGAAAGAAAATGTTTCATTCATTAGGTTTTTTAATCTGTAAAGTCCCTTAAAAGTTTTAAACATGATGCCAAAGGAGTCCTTCCGACGTGCCACTATTTTAACCACGTCCGCGCCAGAGCTGCAAGCATACAGAGTCCCTCACCACCTTCCGAGTGGTCACTTTACCAGTGTTTCAATGAGCAGAGCAAGCAGGAGGTGCTTCCTCGTTCCTAAAGCTCTTGTGTTTTCTCCTCTTGTTGGTTTTGGAGCCCTGTCCTATTTCTGTAGGTCTTTTGGCTGAAAGCTCCAGCGGGGTCTGTCCCAGGAGCCCTGAGCAAACGCAGCTTTGCCAAAGCCCAGAATTCAGGACTGAGTCTCCCCCTTACTTCTCCTCCCACAAAACTTCTCCTCCCTCCAAAAACAGCTGGGGAAAAGACATTTATATAGGATGCCTAATCATAAGAGTTTCCCCAGATACTGTTTTTCCCTTGTGCAGAGGTAAGGGGGCCTTGAGAATCTGAATTCTGAGCCTGAATTTTGAGCTGGCTTGGTCCAAGTCCAAGATTTCCAAGTTGGCTCTGGACCAAGTGTCAATTTCTTCATCTGCAAAATGAGGACCCTGCCATCAACTGTGATGGGGTGGCGTTGAGTATAAGCATGTGATGGGCTTGATACCCAAAGGGAGAACCATCATTCCATCCTGCCCCCCACCTTCCCCTCCCATCATGCACCACATCTCCTCATCTGGTTTTCAGTACTTTAGCTCCTCAGCTGTTTCTCTCCTGTAGACACTTTTTGATTCACTGAGGGAAGGAGTGAGCTACCTCCCAGGAATGTCTCTAATTCTTTAAGAGTCCCACATGAAGGAGGCTATGTCATACAACAAGGAACAAATGAGTCTTCTCCAGAATGAGGGAGGACATAACTGAGCACACCTTCCCTCTCACACACAGCCTTGCCCAGCATTGGTGCCCACCAGGCACCCAGGGGACCGGTCTCTACCAACCTTCTCATCCAGGAGCACGCGGACCAGGAGTCCTAGGACTTGAGTTTGAGTCCTGGTTCTGGCAAGTGCGGAGCCTCTGGGTAGACTGCCAGGGAGGCTAAGCCTTCAATATCCCAACAGCCTCACTCTAAGGGGTATCCCTGCCCCCCTAAATTCATTCAGACTCATTCTTCTAAAACACACTGTTCATCCCTTCTCTTCTCAGAACCTTCTCTGGCCCCTCTCCTCTGATTTCTAAAAGAAACCCTGCTCAGCACTTCCATCTGACCTTCACACAGCTCCGTGGCTGGCCTCATCCTCCTTGCCCACCCTCGTCCACAGGCCCCTCCACTCTGGGGGTCCACTTCCAGGCCCTCCCTCGCCAGCCACACTCACGTCCACCCGGAGCCTTGGCTCCAGCTTTCCTTCCTTGCCCCTTTTCTCCATGCAAAACACCTTTATTCTTCTCTAAAGGCTTCCCGGAAGACAGTAACCATCCCACCCCACCCCACCCCCTCGCCTTTCCCAGCTCGGCATACCTCAAACACTGCCCCCCCTCCAGCTCCCATTTCATTGAACGATCATTGCCTTTGCTTAAGGATTACCCTTCACTGCCTCACCACCCCCAGGACTCAGAATGGTCCCAAATGCAGCTTCCGCTGGTGAGAAAATCTTCTTTCAAAATAAATTAGTAAACAAGGACCCAGGGGCTTTTTCCTGAAAGGAAAATTAAAGGGTTTGTTTGAAGAGTCTTTTTCATCTTAAAATGTACAGGGATGTTAGCTTGGGGCTTCCTTCTGAAAGCAAGAAAAATACAAATTTCTTTTTAGAAGGCAAACATTCCATTTTTGTGGATTAAATCCAATCCTCGGGAGACAGACTTGGTAAAAGAGAGTTGTGCTTTCTCTTAACACCACAGACAACTGGTGGCTGGCTCCCTCTGGGGCCTGGCTGAGCCCCAGGAAGAGTGAGGGGGCGAGGTCGAAGGTCAGAGGGGAAAGAGGACTAGACATCCCACACACTGGCTAAAATGAGTTCCGGAAAACTATTTCGTAAAGATGATCATAAAGCAGATTATATTTTCCTCATGGAAACTATGTTATAACTGGAAGTTAATTGAGCACCATTAATATGCCAAGAAAACAAAGATGTTATCATCTATAAAATAGTCCTCTAATTATTTACCAGAAAATTTGTGCATAGAATTGGCATAAATATACCATAAATATATGACATATGCTCATTAAAAGGCGAATTCATAGTACACTCATTAATGCATGAATGTACAATCCTGTGTCATAAATTTTTATCTACAACTAACACATGAGTCATAATAACTGTGAACAGTGAGTGAATACTGACTTTCCTTGTCTTCTTGGTATTCGGACGAGTTTTGAGAGGACGGCTTGGATGGCCTCGGTTTCCTAGAGAGTTTATCGGGGAAGTTTGAACGTATGTAGCAGATAGATGTGTTCAAATGATCTGGTTAATCTTAGAGTGACCTCAGGTGGTAAGCAGAACAGGTGAGAGGGACAGGAAGAGTGTAAAAGCCAAAGAAGGAGGGAAAAAAGCAAGGGGGTCATCCAAACTTTAGTGAAAGTTTTGGCGGAAGAAGGAGAGAGGAGGACCAGTGTGGATGCTGGGGCGACAGCCGCCCGCATTCTCTTTGTGCTGGTGAACTTCATGTGTCTATTTGGCCAGCTCTGGTAACCCAGTTGTTCGGTCACACACTAGTCTAAGTGTCTCTGTGAAGTGATTTCTTAGATGGGATTGCATTTAAATCAGTAGATAGAGAGATATTTTTGATTCGCTGTTAGTGATAGGGACTGAATGTTTGTGTCTCACCAAAATCCGTAAGTTGAAGTCCTAACCCCAATGCAGCTGTAATTAAGTTTACATGAGGTCATAAGGATGACGTCCTCGACTGGTCCCCCACACTTATTCACTTTGTACTATAATTAGCTGGATCCTTGTCTCCTTAAGGACGGGGAGTTTCTTGAGGGCAGGGATACCCTGACACCCAGCACAGGGCCCTTTTAGAGCTGAATGCAATAGAGGTGAGGCTGGAGGCAAGTTAGGGCCACGCCAGGAGTCTAAACCCAATGTGCTGGCAAGACCATGAACTTTCAAGTCCAAAAGACTGTGTTTCAATCCTGCACTAGTCCTTACTGGCTGTAAAACACAAGGAAGTCACTCAAGGCTCCCTAAACCTCCCTTTCCTCATCTGAAAAATGAGGTACCACCTTCCCAGGTTGGGTGTCAGATAAAGTGCAGGATGCCCAGTTAAATTTGAATTTCAGATAAATAACATTTTAAAAATATGAGCATATTTTAATGTTTTGGACATTGTGAAAAACTATTATTTATCTGGAATTCAAATTTAACTGGGAATCCTGTCTTTTATCTTTTTTTTTTTTTTTTTTTTTTTGCAAAATCTGGGAACATGTTCAGGGGTATTGTGAAGATTAAATAAAATGATTACAAGGGCCTGTCAGTGGCCTGCATACAGTAGGCGCTCTGTGGTATTACTTACTAAACCACAGGACACCATTAACATTACTTGAGCAAGAGTGTGACAGAACTATCCATCTTAGAGGTTCTAAATTTAGCTCTGGCAAAAAAACACTTTTTTGAGATTTCTTAACATGCCTACAAGGAGAAAGTTGAACTCATTTAAAATCTATCACGGAAGTAACTTTCAATTATAACCTCATCTTTTGCAGGTTCCACCCCAGCAAGTTTGTAATCTAGTGGTTTCTGAAGTGTCTAAAGTCTCCACACGTAATGAATGGGGATAATCATTGTCTCCCCAAATGCCTTGGCTGTGATGATACAGTGTCAGACATATGGTCTGACTCGAATGACAATTGACTGAATCATTGTTTCCGCTCAATTACCTTCCAGCCCCCCAGGGAGCAGAGCCTGAGTTCTGCGCTCCGGTCTCCTGACAAGACCTCTCCCCATCAGCAGCCCCAGATCTCAACCCAAGGTCTCCCTTGAAGAACGGAATACAACTTCTTTCATAGGTGACTTCTGCAGCACGCAAAAATTTTAATAAATATGCAAAGAAATCATGTAAAACTTAAAACAGGTGTACTTGTCTCCCGCATCACTAAAAACACGATGCACAGACTCTACCAGCCAGTTGCTCTCCAATTATTTATTCCCTCTTTCCTGAACATGTGGTTGGACAGCTAGAGACAGGCTCTCCCAGTTTCCCTTACAGCCCAGTGTGCCGATGGGTTTGTTCCAGCCCGTGGGCTGTAGATGAAAGTGTGACTCCTACAGACTTGTTGAGAATGGTCCCTGTTAGTCTGGGATCCTGGATGAAGTCATGGTGTAGAGGCCACCCCCCTGTCCTAGACCAAATCATGAGAGAGCAATAAACTGTTACGTTCTTGAAGCCACTGAATGTTCTCGAGTTGCTTTGTTACATCAGCCTTGTGTTTACTCTGTGACATTAGCCCATGTGACTCGTCTTTCTCACATCAATTCCCAGAATGAAATCCAGATGCCTTGATCGAAGCCCGTGGGTCCTTGCATGATCCAGTGCTCACCTGCCTCTGCAAACGCGATGCCCCGATTCTTCTGTTTCTGCCTCCTTTCTGACTCCTCCCAAGTCTCACCTGCTGCTGTGGTCTGAACATTTGTGTCCTCCCAAGATTTATGTGTTGAGGCACTAATCCCCACGTGGCTATGTTTGGAGGTGGGGCCTTTTGGAAGTAATTGCGTTTGGATGAGGTCATGGGGGTGGAGCTGCCAGGATGGAATTGGTGCCCTTATAAGGGGATAAAGATGAGACAGGCGGGACAAGGGCAAGGGCACAACCACTAAAAGAATGACATAGCCGTTGAGGATACAATATAAACCAGTTAGAGCCAACCTAGTCCCAAGATGGCAGAAGATTCGACTTCCCGGAGACCTTTAGCTTCATTGTAGGCTCATTGTAATACATTAGCATGCTAAGTGACACACCCACAGGCACCAGGACTGTTCCCAGGCCAATCACAAAGGGCCCAAAAGTGGATGGGGCCCAATTCCTGGAAATCCCTGCCCCTTCTCCAAAACAGTTGGAATAATTCTCCCACATGTTAGCATATGAAATTATCTGCCCATAAAAACTAACCACCCCCACACCTTGGGGCCACTCTCCCTTCTGAGATGGAGGGCATTCTGTCTATGGAATGTGTATCTAATAAATCTTCACTTCACTTTCTTGACCTCCATGTCTCGTCTCTGAATTCTTTCTGTGATATCTACTCTCCAGTAACAAAGAGACTAGAGCACTCTCTGTATTACTCAGCCATAAAAAACAATGAAATAATGCCATTTGCAGTGACATGGACAGACCTCGAGATGATCATACTAAGTGAAGTAAGTCAAAGACAAAAATCATATGTCACTTATATGTGGAATCTAAAAAAAAAAACACAAATGAACTTATTTACAAAACAAAAATAGACTCACAGACATAGAAAACAAACTTACGGTTACCGAAGAGGAGTGATAAATTGAGAATTTGGGGTTAACAGATGTACACTACTATATATAAAATAGATAAACAACAAGGACCTACTGTGTGGCACAGAGAGCTATGTTCAATATTTCATAATAACCTATAATGTAAAAGAATCTAAAAAAGAATACTTCTATGTGTGTATCTCTTTGCTGAACACCCGAAACATTGTAAATCAAACTATACTTCATTACAAAAAAGAATGTTGATTGTGCATAATAGAAACAAAACAAGTCCCCAAAGATGGAAATAACCTGCTGCCCATCCGCAGGAGAATGGATGACTAAAGTGTGCTATATTCAGAGATATGCAGCACCATATGGCATTTAAAAATGAAAGCACTAGAGCTACATCTATCAACTTTGAATAAATCCCAGAAACAATTCTGAGCAAAAGAACCAAGAGGCTGTGGGACATTTACAATAAGATATCATTTCTATAAACTTTTTAAGTGGCCAAAACAATGCTTTATAATTTTTATGGATACATAGCATATGTGGCAAAAAATATATGAAAACATGGATGGAGATGATAAAGGCTGAATTCATGAGTATGATCCCCTCTGGGGGGAGAGGGAGGGGAGGAAAGTGCCGAGAACGGTACACAGGAGGCCTCCACTGTATCTGTCATGTGTCATTTCTTCTAAAGAATTCTTCAGCAAATGTGGCTTGATATTAAGATGTAATGATGCTGGCTAATGGGTATGTGGGTTTTGATTATATTCTTCTTTTGTCATATCTCTGTGTTTGAGACAGTAAAGTTCTTCTTTGATTTGAGTGGGAAGAGGCAAGTTCGTCTTTCTAATAAATAAAGAGCAGGGAAGGAACCAGGAGACGGAGGTGGGAAGCTATGGCACTGGGGCTGGCTGCAGAGAAGAGGCACAGTAAAAAGACCTGGAATGTTTTCAGGACCTCCTCCAAGAAAGCATTTCTTGATCCCACCCCTAACCTTGGTCTGGTCTCCTGTAACGCCCTGTATGTTCATCTGTCAATCATCACACTTACCATAGTCAATGGAAATGATCTGTTTTCAGTATTCATAACACGATCCCATTATTTTATATTTGTAATATATATTTTTTTCATATATATAGATTTTACTTATATATGTAAAACTGATGCATAAAGATGGTTGTCTCCAAGTGGACAGGATCAGGTGATTTCTACTTTATTATATACTCTTTTAATTTTAAAAAATTTATTTATGCATTTATTTTACAATATCATTTTTTTAATTCAAGTATAGTTGATGTACCATGTTATATGTTACAGGTATACAATATAGTAATTCACAATTTTAAAGGTTATACTCCATTTATAGTTATTATAGAATATTGGCCATATTCCCCATGGTGTACAATATATCCTTGTAGCTTATTTTATACCTGATAGTTTGTACCTCTTAATCCTTCACCTCCAACTGGCCCTTCCCCTTTCCCTCTCCCCTCTCCCCACTCCCTACTTTCAATAACATTTATATGTCTGTCTGCCTATCCCAGAATGAAGCTTCCTTGAAGACCAGCACCACATCTCATCCAGATTATTTCCTCCTCTGAGTCCAGCCCTGCATAAGCTCACAGAGGACGACTGCAATTTGCTGAATGAATGTTGGGCCATTTAGAGGAAAAGCTGAGGTGGTGAGGAAGGAGGTGACTCAGGCAGGAGGGAGGGACCAAGGATCAGTGTCCCCACTAGGATTTGCTGTCATGGAACCCAAACGTGCTCTCAGATGGGCAAAGAGAATCATGATGCATTTAAAGTTGTAAACAAACAAAACAAAACAAAACAAAAACTGATGGCCCAGAAGACCACGTGATTTTCACAGAATTATTAGAGCTTTATTATAGGTGTAATCCTAAAGACACCTTGTTCTATTGCTCAGCTAATACCAGAGTCCTCACAGTGTCCCCAGTAAACCCCTAGCCATTGAGCACATCAACCTCTCCCGGGTGTAGCCATCCTATCTTTGGAAAGCTCTGTTGCAAACTTTTCCTTTTGATATTGTAAAATCTGACACCCTAGCTCCAGATTCTATTTCTTGGAACCATTAAATGAAAAATAACCTTCTTTGGAACCTTCATTCTGGTCCAAAATGGAACCTGGCACATCACTGTAAATCCCTAAGCCAGCATGTAGACAGTGGTCAAGGACCAAGGGGCTAAGAATGAAGTTCCCTGGACCTGGGGATGCGAGCAGATGTCTGAAGGGGACATGGAAGGGAGCCTTCCACCTAGAGAGCTGAGAAACTGTCCCGAGACCTTCTCTTCACCTTGACTTAGCTTTCTACCTGCTGCCAAAGCTCCAGGACTGGTTCTGTCAGATTTCTGAGGCCAAAGGAGAGATGGTACAAAAAGGAAGAACAAAGTAGGACTGAGCAAACCTGGTTCTTTGATGACTATAATTTCTAGATTTCCCAGGTCCTGTTCTAAGTGCTTCAATTTCATCCTCACCGTGGGGTAATCCTACCTAATGGTAGTCCTATTATCTCTTTTGAAAGGATGAGGAGACAGACCCAGAGAGGTTATGGGATTTGCCCAAGGTTGTATAGCCAAGATTTGATGCTTGAGGTCTGGCCCCCCAGCCTGTGCTTTGACCCCCTCCGCTCACTGACGGACGGAGCGTGTAATACACAGCCTGCCGCTGGTCCAGTGCTGGAAGGAGGGACGCCAAGACTCTGCTCACTTCAGCAGATGGCAGGACACAGAGTTCCCAAACAGTTGGCGACTAGACACTGGGAAGCAGCAGGCTTGCTGGCAAGAAGCAGCAAATACCAAATCAAAGCCCATGGGACCTGGCGTGAGGGCAAGGCCACTTCCAAAGGGAAGGGAAACCTGTGCACACTCTGGACAGGGTATGTGTATAAGGCTGCATCTATGCTCTGTCTGTGTGATGAGTAGTGTGTGTGTGTTGTGTGTGTGTGTGTGATCTGAATAAAAGTTAGAGCCACTCTAGATGCAACTCTAATGGTAAACCCTAACTAAAGAAACATCGATTTGTGACTGGCAGCCGAAGCTTCCACACCTTGAGCCAACAGTCTCCATCACCACTGACAAAAAGGACTTGAGAGAGGAGGGTACAGCTCAGTGGAAGAGCACATGCTTAGCGTGTACAAGGTCCTGGGTTCAATCCCCAGCACCTCCATTAAAGTAAATAAATAAACCTAATTCCTACCCCCATCAAAAGCTTAAAAAAAAGGATTTGAGACCCAGATGAAAGGCAGGAGCTCTTCTCTGGCTACTTTGAACCCCAGAGTCTGCTCACTGAAACTGCCTTACTACTATTTCATTCTTCAGTGCCTTGGCCCAGGACTTTTTCACTTCGGGAAACTGATTATTATCACAAGCCCAAGTAAATGCAACCCTCATTTCCCAGTCCTAGTGTAGTGAGCATGGGCTGGACAAGCGACCACACAGATCTTAGGAAAATAAGCCATTTTTTTCTGCTGTTACCTCCTTTCCTTTCTGGTATCATCTGTAGGCACGTGCTCCAGTGAAAGGTTATGACATCCTGAAATGAGAATACTTCCCTCTACTGAACTGCTCTCTGAATTCCCCAAATACAATCATATCTGAACAGCAAGGCCTTGTTGCTCACCCTGTGACTCCTTCCTTGGAGCTGCTTCCCTGAAAGCAACTCTTTCAACCGTGGTCCAATGTAATCTTAAGAGTAAAGATAACACAGCAACAGCCGTCTCTCACCCTGGGTGTCGTGCAGAAGTCAGGAGAACCATGCTGCGTGCAGAAGAACATAAACGGTGACTCACTCTGGCTTTCTCCTGGCACCCTCTACTGAAGACGAAAATGTGTTCCCACAGAACAATGGGGGAGAAGGATTCATTGGTTTGAGTATGAGTAACCAGTTCAGCAAAGAGAGATTTCCAAGCCATTGAGTCTAAAGAGTAGACTGGGGTCCCCAACCAAGAGGCATCAGATAACATGCAGAGAAACACAAAATAAGGAGAGAAAAGGGGAAAAGAGCCACAGACACAAGAAAAATAGACAGAAATAAGAGCTAAAACATCCAAGAAAGTAAGAGATCGTGTGGACAGCAGCAGCAAAGGGCTTAGAGGAGAAATCGCAGAGAAGAAAAATGACAGGTAAGACGTGGACAGAAAGAAACAGACACAGAGTCAGCTGGAGATGTGATAGAAATTGACATGTAGAGATAAATGCAAGAAAAGACAATAGGAAAAGCAACCACTGGCAGAGGTCCTGTGTCTTAAAATAACCCAAAACGATCAGCCAAACCCTTAGTGACAAGTATGTTATTGAAAGGACTGTCTTTTAAAGGAAGGCTGCAGGTGAAGGTCTACAGTATAGTTTTGTCCGCTCTGTGTCTCCAGTAAGCTATCCCCAGTGGAAAAGCCTGGAGAGAGAGAGCCCTCGGGCTCATGCATCCAAGTTAATCCATGCGCCTGAGGAAGAGCAGGTGACTAGCCACAGGTAACAGTGGAACACTTCCCTTGAAGGTAACATCAGAGGTTCTTTTCCACCGGCGGTCTTCCCTTGAACCCAGTGAGCCTGGAGCAGCACCCTCTGGAACGTTCCAGTGGGCACTAGCAGAGACAGAGATGTGGGTGGGAATGTGGAACATGGGCAAGGCTTTAGGGATATTTTTCTGCAGTGATTGTCAGGTTTTTCCTCTTATTTTTTGAAACATTTTATTTTCTATATCTAAGCTCTGTATTGCTGATAAATACAGAGGTTCCTCACTATAGGCTGGTTGCTAGCCTCAATTTTTTCCTGGCCTAACCATGTATATTCTAAAGCTCCAACTGGTTGCTAATAACCCCTTGTTTGGCGGACACTCAACAGTGTTCATAAGGTATTCATATCCATTGAGGAAAGGATGTTCACAGAGATGCTAAGGAGGGTAGGGCCAAATGTGGTTTTCTCTATTCTGTAAAAGGGAGCCCAGAAGAAACTCATTCAAGGTCTCACAACTCAGCCAAGGCAGAGATAAGACCCAAATTTAGATCCCCATCCAGTTCCCTTCACTTTCCCCTCCATCTCCTTGGCTGTAGCCTTGGGGAGTTTCTGTTCTCACGCATTTCCCCTCCTTTTGCTTCAGATCTTTGTTGTTGTTGTTGTTAGATTGATTTTTTTTATTAAAGCCTAGTTGCTGTACAGGATCTTTGTTGTTTTTAATTAAAGTATTACAATACTTGATTCCCTACCTAGACCCCATTGTCCTTTCCTCCCTCTTCAGAGATAACCACTCTCCCAAACTCAGAACTTGTCATTTCCGTGTATATTTGATAGTTTTATTACCTGGGTATATACACACAAATATCCTGATGCATTGTTCTGTAGATTTCAAAATCTTTTCTATTATTCCCCAACTTGCTTTTTTCTTTCCACAATCATTTTGAGCCTTGTCCATATATTAGCTCTAATTCATTCATTCAAACTGTTATTAGTATTCCATGGCCTCACCTCTTTTCAGCAGCCAAAAGCCTGGCTGAAATTCCAATGTATCCCTTCTTTACACCCGCGTCTTCAGGACTGAGTGTCAGAATTTGGAACCAGATGGGCTCAGGGATCCCTCCTGTGCTTCCGGTGGGCCAATCCCCTGCTACGTTACAGACTTTACTAATTTCCATTGGGGTTTATCCTGAGTGATTGGATTAATGAGACTGTTGATATTGTAATTTCACTGCCATCCTCATAATTAGTTCTCAGTGGAAATGGTTATAGTCATGATCCTTCTCAGTAGGAAGAAATCGAGATAAAATTCTGGGAATAGAGCTTTTCGAAACTATGGGAAGCAGGAAATTTGAAATAGGACCTGACTAATTCCTACTCCATAAACCTCTTTTTTCTTGCCTTTTTTTTTTTTTTTTTTTTTGAATGGAGGTACTGGGGATTGAACCCAGGACCTTGTGCATGCTAAGCATGTGCTCTACCACTGAGCCATACCCCCTTGCTCAATTCCTACTCCAGAAGATCACTGAGACTAGGTAAATAAAAGTAAAGTTGTAGTTTGGGAATGTTGGGAAAACCTGTGTAGGTAGGGATGTCATTTTTCTAAAAATATCCTGATAAAATAATTGAACCAAATAATCATTATCTGAAAACTCATTTTGGGGGAAAACTCTAGGAATTATATGGCATAACAATGGAATAAAATGGCATGTCTGTGCTCACCTCTACCACAGAACTCACCGTTACATGAGAGCGACTTACAAGCCCTTCCCTCCTACTGCAACTGCAAAGTCCGTCATGGGAAGATCCAAGTCATTGGTCCCTGTAGCCCGGCAAGTATCTGGAGTTTCATTTGTCAAATGAACTGTTCAGTAAATAAAGAAACGTAGCATCAGTGAAGTCCTATTGACATGTAAAAATCTCCTAGAGGCTGTCCATGAAGAAAGGAATCCCACCAAGTCTCTAAAATTGCAACAGAGCAAGCTTGGATATGGTGGCTACAAGAGGAAGGGGCAGGAGCACATCTATGGATGGACAAAGCCAAGGTCATTCATTCAGCAAACACCACCGAGTGCTTTCCAAGCCCAGTGCAGGACCTGAGGAGGAACAGAAATGGTCTAAAGGGAAGGGAAGGAAGGAAATCGTTACTGAACATCTACTTTCTAAGCTTATTTATGTTGGATATAATACTGACCACCCAGAAAAGTGGGTGCAATCTCTATTTACTCACGAAGATACCAAGTCTCAGAAAGACCGCCTTACATAACCACTATCGTTTAGCTAATCAGCAGAACACCCAGGATGCAAGCTCAGTTCCAGCTGACCTGCAAACCAATGGACTTTCCATGGCAAACAAGGCGTCTCTCCAAAGTGAGGAATGGTTCTTAACTTTGAGGAGCTGATGGTCTAGTAAGGGAGGTCATTTGGGCTGAATAAAAAAATAATAATAATGACAAATTAGAAAATAAACACAAACAGAAATTGAGATTTCAGTATCCTTCTAACCAGGTCAAGTTTAGCCTATTAAATTTGGCCTCCTACTACTGTTTTTCCTACATTCTAGAAAAACACCACGTCCATGCTTTCACTTCTTCTGTTTCTTCTTTACTAGCTCTACCCGACCGTTTACACTGAAGGTATGTCGTGGACACTGTCACTTTGGTGTCACCCGGAATCTCAACCTTTGTCCAACATTTGGGGAATTCCCAATCTTATGAATTTTAGCGAGGCAGAGCCCGTCGCCCATGACAGAGGCTAAAAATGTCACCTGGTCACCTTCCAATCCAACCTTGCAGCTAGAACACAGCCCCAGCTCTGCCAACCAGGCACACTCGCCCCAGACTTTGGAATAGGAGCAAATGAGGCACAGAAGCAAGGACCACAGATGATTCTGTCTGGAAGTGGAACAAGATGGAGGTCCTAGAGCAGGAGCGGTGCGGTGCTCATGACGGCAGCCCAAGACCAGAGCCGATGTCTCGGTGCTGCAACAGGTGGCCCAGTACTCGCAGGACAGCAGTGGTGTCCTCCCCAGGCCAGCTCTGTAGCGGGAGAGACTGAGATTTAACCCTTGATCCTGGCCCAGCGGCCTCAAAGCCCACATCTATGGGCCTCTACCATTCTAGTCTGCTAGCCGATATAATTTCTTCTAACATTTTAATTTACTGAGCAAAATGTAAGGGATAGAGGGTATCAGGATAATAAACCTTAAAAGTAAAACTTCGACCAGTCAGTTAGATCCCATTTGCCTCTTCCCAGTGAGGCAACCGCACTGCTCTGAATCGGCGTCATCATTCTTACATCTTTCCTCCATATGCATGTAACTCTGAGCACTAGATGGTAATCATCTTGCTTATTCTTAAATTTCAAGTAAATGATGTCATACGGTATGTGTCCTTCTGCAGCTGGCTTTTCTTCACTCAACATTATGATTATGGAATTCTTCCAGGATGAATTATGTGCCTGCTAGTTCATTCATTTTCACTGCTGTGGTGTTACAGAATTCTACTGAATGAACATGCCACAATTTCTGCATTCCCTTATGGGCAGACATTTAAGTTATTCTGATATTATGCTAATATAAATAATATTGCTACAGACTCTTCTGTACGTGTCTCCTGGTATGTGTGTGTAAGGGTTTCTGGAGGGTATAGTTCTAGGAGTAGAATTGCTGGGTAGGACCATATGAGCATTTCTAAGTCTACTAGCTGTTGTCATATATCTAGTCCTCGAAAGTGGTTGTCTCTGACATCATTTTAGCAAGTTTCTTCTGCTTAAACCAGCCAGAGTCAACTTGTAACCATGAATGCAGACTGATGCTGGGAAGCAAATTTCTGTGGGTCTCTCATATCTCTGCGTGTCTTAGAGCAGATGCTCTGATTGTCTTGATTTAACACTATCTTTTTAAGAATGTTTGTATAGTGGACAGCCTTGGGAAACAGAGATAAGGTCTTCCTCAGGAGCAGAGGGGAGGGCAGATTTGTTACTGTCCAGTCTAATGAAGACAATGTCTCCTTCTAAGGCAAAAGTCAGGCAGGCTCACATCCAAATTGTATAAAAGGTACAACTGACTTAAGCTCTGGGCTCCTATCTTGAAATTCACCCCACTGTGCGTGTTGGTATCACCGGGGCCTCTTGGCATCACCCCGTGGGAACTGAGGCCCACAGAACTGGTGTAGATGTTGATATAAAATGTTCTGGTGGTTGCATTACCCAGGAAGGAGTCTCATGTCTTCTGCCAGCATCTATGAAATATGGGTGAGCTAGCTTATTAGTTTGCAAGTAGGATAGACTCTCATACCATGCACAGTTTTTCGACAGTTGACACAGGAAGGGGGTGGTTTGGGCAATGGACCATCAGGGAAACCAGGAGGAAACTGGGATTGGTTATCTGAAGTGGTCTGAGCTTAAGACAATAAAAAAATCCCACTGGCATTAACACACATGACTTCAGCAGTCCCTGTGTGTCCATTAGGAAAGCTTTCAGTGCTAAGTCATAGAATATTGATGTTAATTGTTTAAACAAGAAAGGCTGTAATTATATCATATTAAAAGAACTCTGGAAATAATAATTACAGGGTTGGTATGGAAACCCAGTGAGGCCAAAGTTCCGGGCTTCTTCCTAGTGCTCTGCCCTACCATCCTCATTCATCACCTCATTGTCACAAGGTGCCTGTCGCAGCTCCAAGTATCTTGTCCACATCAAGGTGAGAAGAGAGGGAAGGAACTGTACCAGTCATCTGTTCTTTTTAATCAGAAGAGCAATACATTGCTCTGAGGGCCTCAAACAATGAGTTCATCACAACTCATTACTTGGGCAATCCCTCCCACAGCCCCCCACTCCCACCCCATGACAAAATCCAGGTTCTGCAAGCAAGCAAGAAAAGACCAAAGGAAAGTGGGGCAAATGGTGTTTGTCAAAGATTCAACAATGTCCACCATAGTCTACCCATGAGACCAGCCAACATCTCAACTGAGCTCAAAGTCCTGAATCTCAGACCCAAAAGTGCCTTCTTGAGGGGAAGCTACAAAACACATTACTCACCCAGTTGAATTCACCCAATAAATAGGGATAAGGAAGGAATAGGAAAAGGGAATTGACATTTTCCAGAAAAGGGAAGAATGGCAAACACAAGGCAGGCATGAGTCCTAACACACACAGCATTCCACTGAGTAGAGGACACTGTGGTGGGCAGAAGAGTGAGCTCCTTGGTCAGCCAACCCAGCAACCCCTGGTCCTGCTTTTGGAATGGTCCTCTTTGTCCGTTGGCCTCTGTGACAGCTTGTCTTGGCCTCTGAGAGAAACTTCCATGTCCATTGTCCTCAAAGCCCCATCTGAGGCGGGCACTGAAGAAGACAGCCTTCCGGGAGGTGTATGTCTTTCACAGCCTTTTTAAAATGGATACAATGGTTCTTACTATTGTGAGTAAGACTACCAGGTACAGTCTGCACAAGGCTCTCTGTGGATATGAGAAACTACTTTTCACTCAACAGATAGGGAAAGATCAAAGACTTTGATCACACTCTGCATTGGCAAGCCCACGCAGGCAGACACTTTCATCTATATGCTGACAGGAGCACAGGCTAGAGCTTCTCCATGGAGGGCAATTGGACTAAATACATTACTCATATATACATCGGAGTAACGTTGAGATATACATAGATATTTCCCTATACATTTGGCTGTATACATACACATTAGTCGTGCAAGGTCTTCTGACTAATTTCACTTCTAGGAATTTATCACACTACATTTCACACAAATAAAATGACATTTCTGCAAGATTATTCATTGCAGCTGTGTGTCTAAAGCACAGGATTGGAAACCATCTAAATGACAATCAGTAAAGGACAGTTAAATAAAGTATGGTACACGCACACAATGACATCCTATACAGCTATGTAAAAAAAGAATGAAAAAGTTCTCAATTTAGATCTCCCAGAAACATTGTCAAATTTTACAAACAGGTGCAGAATAGTGTGCATGGAATAGTAAGTGTCATCTGTGTCAGAAAGAAAGGAAAGTCACACATCTCTGGAAAGACACACAAGAAGCAGAGAACAGAGGCCGCCGTTAGGGAAGGGAACTGGGTGGCCGTGAGCATGGGTGGGGGAAGACTTTTCACTGTGTATCCATTCTTTTGTATTTGAGCCATATGAATGTCTCAGCTATTTAAATTTTTAAATTAAAAATGTGATAGGCCACTGTTTATAGCAGCATTATTTACAGTTCTGAAAAGATAGAAATTATCCAAATGTCCAAATGAATGAGTAAACAGAATGTGGTCTATCTATACAAGGGAACATGATGCAGCCTTAAAAAGGAAGGAAATTCTGACACGTGCTACAACATGGATGAAGCTTAAGGACGTTCTGCTGAGTGAAATAAGCCAGTCACAGAAGGGCAGATACTGTATGATTCCACTTATGTGAGGCACCTAGAGGAGTCAAATGCATAGACAGAAAGTAGAATGGGGGCTGCCAGAGGCTGGGAGGAAGGGGAAGAGGGGATTCTTGTTTACTGGCTGGGGAAGAGACAGATTTCTGGAGCTGGATGGTGGTGATTGTTACATGACAGTGTGAATGTACTTAATGCCACTGAACTACACACTCAACAATGGTTAAAACAGCCAATTTTATGTTATGTATATTTTCCTACAATGATTTTTTTTAATTTGGTAGGTTATACTGAAAGCCATTGAATTGTACCCTTTACACGGATTAAATTATATCTCAATAAAATCATTTAAAAAAAAAACTTGGAGGCTTCCAATGTATTTGCTTCGGACCAATTTCACATGTAAGTAACCACCATCAAAGACCTTGTTTAAACAGAAACCGGAAGCCTGAAAATGCGTGCCTTATACATAATACCTCCTTCTGTTCTACCCATCCCCCTTGTCCAGGGCTCCTCAAATCATGGTCCTCAGACCAGCAGCAGCAGCATCACCAGGGAACACAGAAATGCACATTCTCAGTGGGGAGGGTATAGCTTAAGTGGTGGAGCGCATGCTTAGCATGCACGAGGCCCTGGGTTCAGCCCCTAGTCCCTCCTCCAAAAAGTAAATAAATAAACCTAATTCCACGCCCCAACCAAAAAAGGTTAAAAAGAGAAAGAGAGAAAGCAAGAAAGCAAGAAAGAAAGGAAGGAAGAAAGAAAGAAAGGAAGGAAGACACATTCTCAGGCCCTGCCCCAGACCTACTGAATCTAAAATTCTGGGTGTGGGACCCAGCAAATGGGGTTTTAACCAGCCCTCCAGGTGATGCTGAAATTTAAGAAGCACTGCCCTGGCGCGGTCTCTGACTAATGGTTATTCGAACAGGGGGCCTTGTATTAATGAAGAACTGGGCCCAGCTGCTAATAACTGAAACCAAGAACTACCAGCAGCTTCAACAGAGAGTTTCCCTCTTTCCCACACAAGACCAGTTCAGAGGTGTGGGGTGCTGGTTCCACTGTGATCACTGGGGCACTGAGTCTTTACCATTCTGCTCTAGTACACTTGACTTTTTTTTTTAATTTTTAACATTTCTAATTGAGATATAGTTGATGTACAATGTGATACAAGTTACAGGTGTATAACATAGTGAGTCACAGTTTTTAGAGGTCATGCTCCACTCACAGTTATTATAAAATAATGGCCATATTCCCTATGTTGTACACTATGTCCTTATTTTATTCACCATAGTTTGTACCTCTTCATCCCCTGTCCTTGTCTTGCCCTCCCCGCTTCCCTCTCCCCACTGGTAACCACTAGTTTCTCTCTGTATCTGTGAGTCTGTTTCCTTTTTGTTACATTCACTAGTCTGGTGTATTTTTCAGATTCCACATGTAAGTGATAACATATAGTATTTGTCTTTCTCTGTCTGACTTATTCATTTAGCGTAATGCCCTCCAGGTCAATCCACGTCGTTGCAAATGGCAAAAGTTCATTCTTTTTTATGGCTGAGTAGTACACAGTCACAAAAAGTCAAGTAGTACACATTTGACCTTTAACCCAAGGTCACCACGTGGTCCAAGGTGAGTACTGGAGTGCCAACCATCACATCTGAAGTGCAGACTGAAGAAGGAGGAGGAAGAAGGGACAAAAAGGAACCTATAAAACTCAGTTACCTCCCTTTAAAATAGTCTTTCCAGAAATTCTCATACCTCACTGACAGCACCAAAATCCCAGGTTCACACCTACCAAGGGGCTGAGACATGTAGTCCTTTATTCCAGAAAGCAATGTGTGCTGCAATGTGTTACTAAAGAGGAAAGGGGAAACGGATCTGGGGAGAAATAACCTTTAGTGCTGGCCACTGTGAGTACGGCTGCTGCTGACATCAGTCTGCTTGGTCTAGAGAAGTCAGCTTTCCTAACCCCTCAAGGCTCCAAGTTGCAAGAGACCTCAGTGAATGTAGGTATCAGGCTACAGGAAAAGAATATCTCTCTTTGAAAAGTTCTATTTTCTTTACTCTAAATTCCTCCCTCTCTTGTGGGACTTTGGTGAAACCTACGTGCAAACAAGCTAACGCAATATAGTGTCCCGAATTCCTCCTGCTATTTGCCCCAGTATTAGAGCCCCAGTTCTCAGAGGAAGAGCCGCCCACACTTCATGAACGCAGCCATGCCACTTGGCCGGCTCCCTGGCCAGTGCATCCGGTGCTGATCCATGTGCCTGTGCCAGATCGGGATGCCCTGTGGGGACCATGGCAAGCCCAAGGGAGAATCTCAGCAGGAGCCCCAAGGTTGTGGAGCAAAGCCACATGCCCTCTGCAGTACATAACCATCTTCCTACTGAGGAAGAGCACACTTGACGGGGGACCCCATGAGGCCATGGCAATGAAGAGCCCATGAACTAGATAGTCACTCAGCAGCCATAAAGGCAGGGGAGCCCGGCGCCCTCAGGGGAAAGCGGTATAGGCAGGACTGGACCAAGCAACTGGGATCCAGGTTTCTCAATGTTCAAGAAAGAAGTTACAGATAAGAAAGGAAGACTAGGATGGACCATGTGATACTAGATTAGAGTTGTTCAACTTTTTGCAGATACGGGTGTATGTTACAGTTGAAAAGATACAAAGCAATTACAGATACATGTGCACACATGGACTTGTATATATACATATATTTCCTAGTTCTGTCTGCAAAACACACCCAATGGCAGTAGCACCCAAGTAGTAACAAGAACACCCAGCCCTCAAATCTTGTTTTCTAAATACACTTTCCCTGCCTAGGGCTGAGGAAAGGAAAATACAAGAGGAATTAGGAGTACCTTGTAGTGCCAGAAAGTTAGAAATTGTTCCAAAAAACAAAAAATGGGAGAAGAAGGCGTGTCAGTGATCAAAGCTGGAATCATTTGAGCAATGAGGTAAAGAACAGCACTGGATTATAATTCAGGGTAAATCGTTTTATAAATAAATAACTGGGGAAGAAGCAGCAAATCTTCGTTGCAGAAAGATTCCGAATAATTTATGTAGCTGATGCCTGCTCCAGAAGTGGTTTAATCCACCACTCTCAACCTTCACCACCCCAAGTGTGGACCAGATTTATGACTTGATTCCAAATATCAGAGTGTGGAAAGGGGTGGGGGGGAGGGGGTAACCTGAGACTGAAGAAACCTGGCAAACATGACCTTGATCAAGATTAACATCACTGGGGATAATTCATGTTGATATCCTGTACCCTGTGATATGACGTGACAAGAAGAATGCTTCACCTCTTCAGTACTCTTCCCCAGGACCAACAGCCCACCTCATCATAAGAAAACCATCAGCACAAAGTCTGATGCAGAGGCATTCTGCAAAATACCTCACCAGAACTCTGCAAAACTGTCAAAATGTTGAAAAACAAACACTGTAACAGATCTGCTAGAGAATGAATGTTTATGTCCTCTCAGAATTCATATGTTGAGATCCTAACCCCCCAAGGTGATGGTTTTATAATGTGGGGCTTTTGGGAGGTGATTAGGTCATGAGGGTGGAGCCCCCATGAATGTGATTAGTGCCCTCATAAAAGAGATTCCACAGAGCTCCTTTGCCCCTTCCACCACATAAGGACACAGCAAAGAGACAGCCATCTATGACCAGGAAACGAGTCCAAACCAGACACCAAATCTGCTGGTGCCTTGATCTTCAACTACCCATCCTCCAGAATTATGAGAAACATATTCTGTTGTTTACAAGCCTCCCAGTCTGTGGTATCCAGTTATAGCAGCCTGATCAGAAGGCAAGATCAGAAGAAACTAAGGAGACATAACAGCTAAACGCACTGTGGTATTCAGGATTGGATCTTGGAACAGAAACTAGTTTTAAAACTAGTGAGATCTGAATAATGTCTAGAGTTTATTTGATAATAATGTGCCAGTGTTGGTTTCCTACTTTTGACAAATGTACCTTTGTTATGCAAGATATTAACGATAAAGAAAATTGGGTGAGGGGTAAACCAGCACTCTGTACTAGCTTGGCTGATTTTTCTGTCAGCCTAAAACTACTCCAAAATTTAAAGTTTATTTTGTAAAAAAATTAACCCAACATGTTGAGTTATTTCCAGAAAGCAGAATTTATCAAAATAATCTGATTCACCTTAATTTGACAGTGGGACTCCTTCCTCCAGATACTCCCCTAAGTATCTCCTTCAGGTCTCTGCTCAGATGTTACCTTATCAAGGAATCCTCCTTTGATCACCCCATTAGAAATAGCAAACCCCTTACCTGGTTACTCTAACCTGCTTTGTTTTTCTCCCGAGCACATATCACCAACCTAACCCCATACATAGTTTATTGGTTTACTTTCTTCCTTTCCACCTCCCCCAACCAGAATTTTTCATGAGAGCAGAAAGTTTTGTTCCCTGCTAAATCCTCAGTGCCTTCGGCTGTGCTGATACACAGCTAAGGAGATGTGCCTGACCTAGTGTGGAAAGGAAGGGCAACTCTTTAAGAAGAGTTGTTATACTGAACCAGGATTTCTCTAACTTGGGGCATCCACAGACCACTTAATGGACCAAATTTTAGGTCATTTCTAAAGATAGACATTGTAATTTTAATAATAAAAATTAAAACCTTTAAAAATTCATAATGTTTATTTCATATCAATTGAAAGGGATGAGAGTTTGAAATCTTTCTCTCTTTGGCTTGATGACGTAGTTTATGTCACCAGATTCCACATCTAATTGGCTTCTCCTTTCTATTTTTTCCTACCTAATTATCAAATTCTAAGTCCCAATTATAAGTTATTGAGCGTGGCAGCGAGAGTTTGGCTCTGTCAGATAATGCTAGATATTCAGGTTGAACAGGGACACGGAAATCACGGAGAGATGACTCACTGAAGACTTCTTTCAGCTCTCCATCAGATGCAAAGTCAATAAGCACATCACACTCAAAAGCTGGAGGGATGACTCTCAGCTTGGAAATCGGTGCTGAATGGATTCCTAATCTACTCTGCGGAAAGTAGCTTTTCATGGTCCACTGCAGCCCTTAGAGGTAATTGTGAAATATGCCCAATAATACGTCATTGATTTCTTTTGCCCTGAGAAGAAAATCAGCAAGTGCTGGAGAAAAGACAAACTTTCTGCAAGTGAGCTGTTTGCACCACAAAGAAATTCTGGTATCTTAGGCTCAGTATTAAAATTCATGATCCTTCAGCCCTGAGGCCATAGGCTCAGGCTCTAAAGACAATCATAAACATATTGCTGAAATATACAGTTGAACAAAAACACTTGAAGTCCTAGAAATGGAGTTTATGACATTACCAGGGTCATAAAGAAATGTTTTTATTTCCTTCCTGGCTTCAGGAACTCCTGAGAGCTGCTCTCTCTCTGACAGCTTAGGCATTTCAGCAGGAAAAAGTCACGTACCAGATGTCCATTTCTTGACACAGCACATTAAAAAGATACGCTGCCAGTGCGTATAATTTGGATGGATTCACAGTTTTCACTATTTCTATTAACCGTAAATCAAGATCAAGATGTGTGTTTGAAAATGCAGGCTTTATTATTATTCAGATGTGGTGAGGCCAACAGATCTGGAGAAAACTGCCACTGAAAAGACAGATTGCTACACAGATCTCAAGAAGTGAGGGCATGCCATGCCATGGCAGAGGGGCACACGAGGAAGCACCACGGTTGGTCACAAACCAGAGGGATGAAGGGAGAAGCTTGAGCAAGGGTCTTTATTGAGGTTTCCATGGGAAGGAGTAGGTGATTTAGGGTAAACCATTTGAGGATTGGCTAAATAAATAACTTTGGCAGGCCCTGGGGCATAAGGGCTGTCCCTAGTTGTCTGCTATCTGGTCCTGGAGTGATTAGTGCAGATGGATAGTGGCCGGAGTGTGACAGCCTGATAAGGAGGGTGGGGGGCAGTATGGGCTCTCAGTTGATTGATCTGCCTATGAAAGGCAATTCAGGTGACTTTCCTTTACCTTCTCTAGGAATTAGCTACCCTGGGAGGGGCAGTCCCTCCAGTGTCAGCAAGACCCCGGAGGTCAAAGCATCATCACACAGAACACAAAAAGCAGCTGAAGGCAGGATGCATACTGTTGGCCAACAATTGTTCTCATGTGTGTGGCTCGACATTACAGAGAAACCTTTTTTTCTTTGCAGAGCCATCAATGCCCCTCTTTGCTTGACACACAGCTAGGTATATGCAGAGAAGGTCCCCACACTTACTTGCTAGTCTACATCATCACTCAAGAACTAATTAGCAACTAAGGGAAAACGCTCTTCTGCCGCATGTGCTTTTAAAGTGATAAACAAGACAAAAAGTCTCTCAGCACTTCTCTCTCATGCATGTATCACACGTATCCCAAGAGCTATTTCTCACTCTATACATCAGTAGTTGCGTCCAACCGCATGTGGTGGTAATTGCACATTCATATTGCCTGCGAGGTCCAACAGCACCACTTTTTAACAGCATCATTTGTAAATGAATTTTTCAAAAACTTGTTAGGCTTTGTCTCCCAGCATATTTGTCATCCTATTTGGCTGGTTTTATAAGCTTCCCTTCAATAACATAAATAATACCTTTTGCCATGAGGATGGCAACTCTGAATGAGGCCTCCAGTTTGGAGTGCTCTTCTGCCTTTAACAATAAAATTAATCAGCTGGAGGTTTGCTAAAGAAGTTTCTGTGCTTCATTTGCAAGAACTTTGATGGCTCTGCATCACTACTTGACAAAGTTTCAGACGACGGATTAGGGGCCAAGGGGAAATAAATGACCTGCCCAACAAAATCCAATTTCTAATTTATTACCTCGTTTCTTCTTTGCACTCCTCTTTTGACAAACTGTGCGGTTTTGTTTGTTCCAGCACACAGAGTCACGTTCTAAGTTGAGTTGTAGTGTTTACATGATTGTTTTCACCTCTATTTTTATGCTTCATTGAACCACTTCTAAGCCGTATCTTCCTTTGTAAACTAGGGAAATACTGCAATACATTTTAATCTAGAAATATTCTCTTTGACATTGCTTTCTCTGTTCCCAATAGATTTTGACATAAAGTGTTCTCCTGTTCTCCATTTCATTGGTTTTCTAGACATTACAGTACAAAACTTAAACTATGATGAAATTGAAATTCAACAAATGTAGACAATAACATGCAAATGACACGTAAGTGATATGGAAAACGGAGGGTGGGGGCAGGGGGTATAGTGAGAGGATGGCTGTGTCCCAGGTCTCAGCTGAGTCCCTGGGATGCACCCTGCCAAGTGAGGGCCCCTGGTTTTGTGCAGGAATGAATTCAAGTGCAAGTCACAGTTGAGTAAAAGTAGATTTATTTAGAGAGGTCTACACTTCATAGACAGAATGCAGGCCATTGCAGAAGGCAAGAGAAGAGCCAAGAGGTGGAGGGCTGGGGGGGTTAGAGTAGAAGTAGATACACCCTCCATAGGCAGAGTGCAGGCTAGAAGGCAAGACAGAGAAAGAGTGCAACCAAGAGCTGTTACTGGTTTTTATATGCTAACAAGTGAGAGGATTATTCCAACTACTTTGGGGAAGGGGCAGGGATTCCCAGGAGTTGGGCCACTGCCCTCTCTTTGACCTTCTATGCTTAGATTCAGAACTATGATGGCACTTCGGGGTGTGTCATTCACCATGCTAGTACATTACAATGAGCGTAAAACGAAGCTCAAGGTCCACTGGAGGTCGAATCTCTCGCCATCTTGGACCTCCAGGTCTACTGGGAGTTGACTTTCCTGCCATCTTGGTGCTAACTGCTATGTCACTCTTTTAATGGCTGTGCCCTGCCCCCTTCCTTCCTGTCTCATAAGTACAGTGACCTAGATGAACTGATTTCTATTCACAGAAATGTTACAGGAGATGATGTTGCCAACAAGAAAAAAGTACCTACACAACCTTTCTTACAATATACAACCTTTAAGAAGATAAACAATAATGTAGTGAGATTTCAATAAAAATTATAACTGAGATTATAAATTTATAAAATGTATATGAATAATATGGTCCAATAATATAGTAAGATTTGTATAATTTTTTAAAATCTCTTATTTCTTCCTAAAGTCTTTATCAGAACTCCCTATTCTGGTTTCAGTTTGATTTGCCTTTAATCTCCTGAGTCCATTATATGATTTAGGGGCTTGCTTTGCCTACTTGCATCACTTAATGCAAGTCAGGACGTTGGGTTCTTGCAGGGAGTGGGGAGCTGGCTACTACTTCTTCTGTAGGTCAGAGCCAAATGGCCTGGCAAGCTGGGACTTCTTGATTGAAGCACCTGAGGAGGCACCCAACTTTCCAGGAAATACAGGTGGAACAGTCCTCTCCCAAATGTGTGGAAAGAGAGCCATTCAACCCAGCAAGGAAGTTCCCCTTAAAGGAGACCAGGATCAATGGAACCAATAGTCCACACCTTTGGATCGGTGGGCTGTGGCTTAGGTTTCGCCAGAAAGTCTGGCTTTCTCCAATGACCTTGGGTTTTCCTTCAGAACTGCAAACAATGATGCCCCAGTGCAACCATGCACTGGCCCACACCCATGTGTAGCCTCACACCCAAAGTTCCAGATGTGTTTGGGGTTTCCCTCCAGGCTCCAACAGTGAACCATGCTTTTCCTATTAGTTGGTGATCCCAGCAGAGAAAAGGGGACAGGGGTCATAAAAGTGGGCTCCAGCCAACATTTTCCCAGCGTCCTCAGCATCCAGCCCATATTTCCACATATAAAAACAACACATCTGATGAGAACCCTTCATGATTCTTCACCAGCAAAGCCAAAGGGCAAAGTCTATGGCAGGGTTTACCAGTTGTACACGACCGCTCACAGATGCACATTCCACCCCTGAGTGGGATGGGACCCCTTGTGGCTCAGCATCGCTGCTGCAGACCTGTGCGCTCCAGCTGGGGCTGCCACATCTCCCTTCTAAGTTTTCTTTAACCTCAGAATTAGCTCAGGGGTCAACTCCTTCCAGAAGCTGCCCCTAAACCTTCAGGCTGGGTTGAGTATCAGTACTCCCACAGCACTTTATGAATGCCTCTCTTCTAACGTTTACTACACATCACCCCGAACTTCCTTTGTGTTGTCTCCTTCCAAGCTGTTAGATCCTCAAGGTGGAGGACTTCGTCTTATTCGTTTGTGTATCTCCAATGCCTAGCATAGCGTCCGCCATGTGGCACATCCACAAAATGTTATTTGTTGAGTCTTATTGAACGTACGTCACAATTTCCAACTAGAGTGAAATGTCTATTCTTTTTACAATCCACCCCCAAGTGTTCCCTGATTACTGCTACAGTTTGAACGTTTGTGTGCCCCCCAAAATCGCATATCCAAAACCTAACCTCCAATGTGATGGTGTCAGGAGGTTGGGCCTTTGGGAGGTGCCTAGGTCAGAAGGGTGGAGCCCTCATTAGCACCCTTATAAAAGAGACCCCAGAAGGCTCCCTGGCCCCTTCTGCCACGGGAGGACGCAGCAAGAAGGTGGCTGCCTGTGAACCAGGAAACCACCCCCCAGCAGACACCAAATCTGCTGGCACCTTGATCTTGGACTTTCAGCCTCCGGAACCGTGAGAAGTAAATTTCTGTTGTCGGTAAGCCATGCGGTCTGTGGTATCCTGTTACACCACCCCCAAAGGACTAAGACAATGAATTAATTGAATTGAAGTATTTAACCTACAATTCACATGATAATAAAGAATTTTCCTTTTTTTTAACATGTAACATTGGATTTCAAGAGCCATTTGAGATTAGAATATTCCCCAGGTCTCTGCTAATGGATACCTTTGCCAAAACAATATCGCCTGGCTTCTCTGATACTTGAAACTCTTGTTCATCCAGACGGGAAGAGCTCATTCCCACTGCCAAGGTCACAAAGTTCTACAACGAACCATGTGAAGTAGGTCACTGTGTGCTCTCAGCACCGAGCGATTCTCACCTGGCAGAAGACTTGGATGCTTCGCCAGAAGGATTCCTTCAACCAGACCAGAGTGTCAGCTCCTCTCTGAATATTCCACGTATCCACTCCATCACGATGCATTCTTTTCGCAGCCCCTTTTTATATGGCCTCATTACCAACTGCCACACCACCACCGTAGAATTTCCACAACCCACTTCCTATAGAGTATTAGACTTGGCACCAGATCTGATTGTTCAGTTATGCTCAGGTGGAAACAGCTTGGGGGGAAGAAAACTTTTGAAGAGCACACGCATTCTTAGGTTTGAAGGAAAGGAGGGGAAAAGGAAGGAAGGAAAGAAGGAAGGAAGGAAGGAGAGAAGGAAGGAAGGAAGGAAAAGAGAAAGAGAGAAAGAGAAAAGTAGAACAGAGTACATTTTAAAACTTAACCGGGAGGATATATTTTTGCATCCACATGACAACGAGCCACCACAGGATCACTTAGTTTCCCAAAAGATGAGTGTTTTCCTTAATCAGCAACAGAGGTACCACCACTGCAGGCCATTAGCAGACAATATAACCCTGAACCACCTACTCTGCTCTTTTCCGAAGACTTGCTAAGAGATGTGATGTTTAAGGAGGGCCTAGAGGCCTCCATTTATAAATTCAATCCTACCTATTGTTCAGGTTAAAGCACCAGAAGTCTTCATACCTGGCCCCCAAGAGCCTGAGCTATAGAATCGTCTTCCCTGAAGTGCTCTTAAAATGTTTTAACATCAGCTTTCATTAAGCACCACTACAGAGGACAGTATACGAAATGTGATTCTGCTTTGGTTAAAACTCTGGTTATTAAGTAAATTACTCCACATTCCTAATAACAAGGACAAAACAATAAAAACCCTGAGTGAAGGAAAGCCTGAGAAGCTCACAGACCAGAGGAGACCAGGGAGACAGGCGATTAAATCCATGCTTCAGCACCAGATACCTGGGTACCTGGAGACCCAGACTGAATTTGGGGTACCTGGATATCCAGGACTGAATCTTGGATGAGAGAAAGGAGGCTGGTGAAATTCAAATGAAGCCTCGAGTTTAATTAATAGTTACGCACCAGTGTTAATTCCTTAGTTTTGGCAAATATATTAGGGGAAATTGAGTGAGGCGTCCGTAGGAACACTGTTACTATCTTGGCAACTTTCCTATAAATCTAAAATTATTCCAAAATAAAAAGTTTATTTAGGAAAAAAATGTAAGCATAAGAAGCTTAGAGTCAGGGAAAAAAACACATCTCCCAAGAGGGTATTCTGTGTTCCTCTTTTTTAACAATAAATTCCAGTACCATAACTTACTGTCCTTATTTTTACATTCGCTGTTCAGAAGCTCAGAGCCAAATTCCACGCTGGATTACAACTTCATTAACCTTTAGAGTTATTATATTTATTTCCTCATTTTTCCTGAATCTAATTTCCCATTTCTGTTAGGAATAAAGCCTGACCTTGCTGCGGTTTGCTGTTGCTGTCAGAAGCCACCTCTAATCTTTTTAGGAAGAAGGCTCTGCGTTAATTACAGACAGACGTGAAAATTGTCCAAAAGCAGGGAAGCAAGATCGTGAAGGCCCAGGAAGTCATGGGTCACAATGAACAGTTCCTGTACACAGAAAGATGACTCAGGGGAGAAACAATGGTTGTCTTCAAATGACTGAAAGATTGCCCTTGAGAGAGCAGGGAAGACTTTCTCCGTGTTACACCGAAAGGCCAAACCCCAACCAAGGGGTGCACATCCCTAGAGGATGATCATCAACTCAGAGTAAGGAAGAAATAACAAAGCTGACCCACGGGGGAGTAGTACCCCTGCCCTAGAGATACTTAAGGCGTATCTAGATTATTTCAACAAGATCCTCTATTTTTAAAAATGCCATTAAAATGCATTAAGTCTGATTCAATGAGTAGCAAGACCCTAACCTAGACCATCTGTCAGGAATTCCTCATTGAAGAGGTAAAGCTAGATCTGGAAGCTTCTTTCAGCTGAATATTCTTAGTAGTTCATATTGCACTTCTGGGATGTGGAATGAATAAACAAAACAGCTGTGGGTGACATTCATTAAATGCTTACTCCGGGTTGGGAGCTGTGGGGTGCACTTTGCAGCCACTGTCTCTTTTGAGGGGGGGATGTAATTAGGTTGATTTATTCATTTATTTATTGTTAAAGGAGGTACTAGGGATTGAACCCAGGACCTTGTGCATGCTAAGCATGCGCTCTGCCACTTGAGCTTTCTATTTTGACCCTCCAATAACTCTTCCAGCTGGCCAACAGGAGACTTTACGCCCTCCTGGTCATGCTTCTTGATGCTCCCCTCGTCCCTAGCAGCAGTGTCTGGAAGCAGGCTGCAGTGTGATACCCAAAGGCAGAGTCTAAGAGCATAACTTGTGTCTCTTTGGAAGGGGTATGACTGGCCGAGTCAGATGACACATTTAGTCAATAGCTATGCACAGGCAATCAACTTAATAACGTGCTGAGAAGATGGTAAGTCTGTCTGCTCAGGGAGGAAATCTTCCCTTCAGCATCCTTAGCTTCGAGCAGAACTTCCTCTTCTTCCGAGCTTTGGGCTAATGCTGTGTCATATATGCAGCGTGGCACCCATTCGCTGTGTGACCGTATTCCAGTCACTTAACTTCTGCCCACTTCTCACTCTCTCCAGGGAGCCAAATATTTCTGAGAACCTTTAGTGCCAACATTACAGATGACAGAGGTGAACTGGTGTTTTCAGCAACATCCAAAAATCAAATAGCCAGTAAAGGATCATCTGCATGTTTCATCTTGAGGTTTAAACTTTTCTTTATAAAGTGCTCATTTGCCAGCAATTTTATTTTTATCCTTAATACCCCTTGAGAAGTCATTACTGAGCTCCATTTTTAACGTCTGCAGAATAGGGACGTGGGCCTCACCCAATGAGTCAGCCCTTCCGACCCTGGTGGGTTACCACGCTGGGCTTCAGGGCAGTGAAAATGGCACTCTTGTGAGATCACAGCTTCTGATGACATTAACTGCTATGACACCATCCAGAGGAACATTTGGAAGCAAAACAGCATTGGCTCTACAGAAAATCAAAAACAGGACTTTGTGGAAGGGACCTGGGAACCCAAGAGTAATAACATGTAGGAAGAGAATCAGTGATGCCCAAGGTTCAAGGGAGGGAGTAGTGACAGTTATAACAATTTGTCCCTGAGTGCTGAGGTGCCATGTGGCATACACAGATCAATCAGACACCAGCCGAGCTCTCAATTACCTGCAGTTCACAGGGAAGGCAGAAAAACAACCAACAAACGAGGCAAACTGGGTTACAGGCGATAATGGTGCTGCGCCAGCAGAGAAGAGAAGAAGATGGATTCAGAGAAGTCTCGATAAGCTTTTTGAACAAAGCAGCACCAGAACTTGGTCTGAGGGATGGTAAGAGTCCAACCGATGAGGTTAAGGGAGGAAGGAGGGAAAAGGAGGAGGTTCTAATCAGGAGGACAAGTTATGAATAAAGACACAGAGGCAGCAAAATTAAAACCGTGACTTTCTGTAAGATGAGGAACAGAGGGGATACAGGATGTGAGAATAAGAAAGCCAAGCTGAAAAGGCTAAGAAAATCAGCTGCCCTTGGAGGGCTGACGGGGGAGGTTTGGAGGGTTTTTCAGCCAGAGGAGAGGCTCGTGGCTGTGTTTTAGTGAGACTGCTCCAGAAGGAGTGAAGAAGTCGTCATCAGGAGAAGGGACAGAGGCAGGAAGCTCAGGTAGGAAACGAGATGGTCCAAGTCTACATCATTAAAGGGCTCTATCAATTGAAATGGAAACAGTGTGCTGTGCAGCTGTTTGGGATATTACCAGGGTTGGAAGTCCAGGGGCACACACTTGCTTAGTGTTGGAGGGTTTCCACACTACTTCCCCATCCCTTTTCTCATGCTGGGGCCACACCCGACTCCCTCAGGGTGTCACTCCCCTACCATCCAGTCTTTCCTACCCCATGATCCATTCCCAAGAGGCCACTAGAATCACCCTCCAAATGCATTTTCCTAGTGGCTCAAGAACTGACGTGGATCCCAGTTCACCCCCTCAGATTCCTGGCAGAAAATGGAGAGAAGGGATTTCTGGTGACTAACAGTCGTTCAGTTTCACCCACATTCTTTCCCTCCCGGGCCCTGGTGGCAGCCGAAGTCTGTTTTCCACCGTGTGAGTTCTGCCTCTGGTGTTCCCTGAAGTCATTTGCCCTACTCCCTTCCCTCCATCCATCTATACCCATCACGGTCTTCAAGATTCAGCCTGGAACTCACCTCTAGGAAACCTGAGACTGACACACAGATGACCGTGATCACCCGGACATGCCCCCCAATTTTGGCTCCCTGTCCCTCGCTCACTGCTGATTCGATGGGCAGCCCTAGAGGTGGCCCTTCTGCCCAAAGGGACCCCTTCTGCTCTCCCCCACCTGATGGGAATCACAGCTCCCTGAATCTCTTCCGGAACAACAGAATTCTGCATGCTGCAGGCTTCCACCTTCCGAGGTCCCTGGTTCCCCCTTTATCTTCCATCTGTTCTCAGAGGAGTCAGCGGGCAGAAAGTTCTGAGACGCTGACATCTCAGCCTCACTGAGACTAGACTGCCGGGAAGACTCACAGGTCCTGGGATGACCTGCCATCCTTCCTACCAGCAATCTGGCAGGAATAGTGAAGGTGCCAAGATTTCTTCAACTGGAGAAAAGAGGGTGCTCAGCAATGGAGAGAAAGATAAATACTGTAGATAACTGGATAAAGCCCTTGAAAACACTCAGTGGTGCAGCCATCTTTTAATTACCTTGGGAAGAGGAGATAAGAATAATGGAAAGCTACAGACAATCCACTCGTTTCCAATAAACCTCCACGTCAAATGTGCAATTTAAGTCGATGTGTGCAAGACACAAAAGAGACCAGTGAAAGGTTTTCAGGAAGGAAGCAAAATCTAAAGACCAGGAAAGACACAAAAACATCCTCCATAAATGCTAAGTGCGACACGCCACAGTTAGTAACCGAAACTCTGCACACGCTTTCCCATTAGTGGAAAGGCTAAATCTTTGGCATCCGATCACTCACTGGGGAGTCTCTGTTCTTGAGCCACTTAACAGTCACAATAAATTTTTCTGTAGCTCCATTTAAAATATTATTCTCCAGGGGGTATTCTAGTTTACTTCGAACAGCCTGTGGCAAATATCCCAACCAAGAGCAAAACCACTTCATCCAACCCACTCTAAGAGGCATAAAAGCCTGCCCAGCCCAGGGAACTCTGAGGGTCAGGGAGCGCCTTGGATGGAAACTGGCTCCAGCTCTGATCTGAGGCTCTCTCACTTCTATAGGTGAGAATGGCTAGCCGAGGGGAGGGGAAAAGACACGCCCAGGGTCACACAACTCATTAGTGGCAGAGTCTGCCCCAGGTCCGGGTCCCTTAAATCTGAGACCACACCTAATTTAAAATAGAAATTTTCGGGAGGGTTACAGCTCAGTGGTAGAGCACATGCTTAGCATGCACGAGATCCTGGGTTCAATCCCCATTACCTCCATTAAAAAATAATAATAATAAAATAAAATACATTTTTTTAAAAATAAATAGAAATTTTCTTCCTATTTTTCTGTTCTTCCTATGACAGCCTGGGATGAACAGGGGGATGTATTCCCCATACACCCCCTTTCGGGAAGGACTGTGGCCCAGCTGTGTGATGCACACTCAGGACATGGCCACCAGCTCTCAGCTCCTTCGGGGTCTGCCTCATACATGAGGCGGGGTGTAAGGCCCCAGCCACTTCCGCCCAACACGGGCACCTCAGATGGGCAATATTGGCCGGAGAGCTCCCCATGGGCCACCCAGAATTACCCCAGCCCTGCATCACACTGTGACTTCTTCCTCTGTCCAATCTTGTTTCCTTCCCCTTTCTTTCACAGATCCTGATCCCTAATTCACTTCTCACACTCCAGACTCCTCCAGGGCCCCGGCTTCTGGAGAACCCAACCTGCCACACAGCACCCCCTCCCCCCCCGGGCCATGCCGTACCCACACTCAGCTGGCCACCACCTGTCCTGGCTTTTGCTCATCCCTGACTTGCCCATCCTAATTCTAGGTTTGGGCTATCAGCCACCAATTCAGGAAGTATTTTTTCCATCATTCTGTACCCCAGGTCTTCCTCTTTACCCTTAACTGCAGCTCTCTAGACTGTGGTCTTCCTGCCTCCAGACCAAAGGCAAACACAACAGAATAGAAGCTTAGGTCAGCTGGACCATCTCCCTGCAGGTCTCTGCCCATCAGCCCAAACCCATCCAGGGACTTCAGCTCACAGGGCATCAGTCAGTTCCGGGAGCTGCTCATGTGAGTGGGTGTGTAGATACCCTCATGGCATGCCTTCCCTCCTATCCTGGGAAGTGTGGATTGCTGATGGCTCCTCTAACATTTGCCAGTTTTGCTTTAAGGGATAGGAAGTTTAAAAATCAACGCAGGATTCTGGTAGAAAAACATAGGACTCTTGGGTTCCAGTGAAATTTGACTTTTCATGGGTGGAGTTATCACACATCTGGTTTACCCAGAATAGCTCTTATTTGAGGCTGCCATCACAGCCTAATTATTAGCAGCACCACCTTTCACTCCCAAGAGTCCTGGTTTGGTGGTAATGAGGTTACCCCGTGTACAGGACAGGTGACCTCAGAGTAGGTCTGTCTGTTTGTCTAACCCCCTCCTCAGTTTTTTTTAAACATTTGTTATTGATTTATAATCATTTTACAATGTTGTGTCAAATTCCAGTGTAGAGCCCCAGTTTCTTGAACACACTGAGAGAGAGAGATGGTGATGCTCTGGGTGGTAAGTGGGAAGGACAGTGTCCCAGGACAGACCTGGGTTTGAATGACCTCTGGACTTGGCACCAACATCACCAACATGGATGATTTCTTTAGTTTTTTCTTGCTTTATCCGAAAAAAATGGTAGTACTAAATTCACACAGTTTTTTATATGTGGTTGTTGAAACTAAACTAAAATAATGGATATGAAGGTGTTTGAAACTCTAAAGCTGTATTTAGATGTCAAGCATGGACAAATATGCCCAACACAATAAATACTTGCTGAATGATAGACTGATCGATAGATTGATTGATTGAATGGCAAAGGAGAAAAGTTAGGTATAATTATTATCAATATGTGGTAGTAAAAAAACAGCATTTTTTTTTTTTTAAAGTCAGTGGGCCTCCCATCAAGAGGGAGAGACTCATTCCCTTTCCCCTGAATTGGGCCGGACTCAGGGACCCACTTCTAGTGAAGAGAATGCAGCCACAGTGACACTGTGTGACTTCCAAAAATAGGTTATAGCAGGCGCTCTAGCCTGGCTCTTCCTCCCTTGGGATCACAGCCACCATGATGTGAGGAAGCCCAAGTGACAGTGGAGAGGCCAAGTGTAGGACCTCCGGTCCTCCGCCTCAGCCAAGGTCCTAGCAAACAGACAGCCTTTGAGATGACTCCAGCTCCGGTCTCAGTCTGACTGCAACCTCAGGAGAGACCCCAAGTGAGAACCACCTCCCAAGCCCAGTCAACAATAAATGATTGTTTTGTTAAAAGAAGAAGGGTGGGGGAGGGAAGGGGAGGGAAGAGGTGGGGGAGGGGAGGGAAGAAGAAGAGGAGGGTCGGGGGGGAGGAAGTCATCACTGGGCATGAGTTCTGAAGACAAGATGCTCTTTTTTGTGCAGACTGCCTCCCAGGGATGGAGGAAGGGGCACAGTAGGCGTGACTCTGTCCAAGCAGTGAGAAACATGCAGCCCTGACAATAGCCTTAGGGGAGGGCCACTCAAAACACTCGGTTTTCTTTAATAGCCAATTATGACTGTCATCTCCACATTGATCTTAATCTTTGAAATTACTTTTCAGGCACTACCACCTCTTGGGATAATGGTTCCCATAAGCTTCTTCCCTACAAAACTCTTCCAGAATTTGAAAAACAAATGTGTGCTCCCTTTATCTACCGCCATTAACTGTTTCAGCACATAACAATCACATTCATTCTTATACTGCAACCTTTCCAGACTTAGAAATGTGTATTTTTCATCACATACCCCACTGACAAATAAAGTGTGGCACCTGAAACCCTCAAGGTCTGTGGAGTCAGTGCAAACACCCAATGGAATGGGGTTTAACTAAGTAGCTTATTTGTTAAAATGTGTATAGTTTTAATTGACTTTGGAGACAGTGTGTGGCATTGTAATTTGTGTAAAAGAAGGTAATACATATTGAAGTGCTTGAAAATAAATGCATAATGGTCTGAGCTGAATGTGAAGATTCTTATGTATGATTTTTATCACACATTAAAAAGTAAAAACTTCCCTTGGGAATAAAGCATTATAGTCATAGAAAACAGCCAGAAAATGCTAGCATGCACCAGGACACCCCGGCTCAATACCTTTCAAAGCTTCAATGCCTTGCCTTGCAGGATACAGTCCACATCACTCACCTTGGATGATGGCCATGAATGGACCCCCCCCCACCTGACACCCTCTGCTTCCCAACAAAGCAATATAAATCGGATCTACTCAGACACACAGTGCTACCTCGCCTCTGGTGTATCTGTTTGCCAGCCCAGCCCCACACAGCTGGAGTGCCTGTCCAACTTCACCCACTTTTCCAAATCCCCTTTTGCACTTTTTTGACTTCTATTTATAAGGATTGATACTTTTTGACTTCCTTCTTTCTTAGAGGCCTTCCAAAGAACAAAAAGAATTTGCATAATTTTTAATTAAATAAAAGCTTCCATCTTGCAATTACCATACAGAGCCTTTTATCTAAGGGCAATGTGTCTAAGATACAACGTGGGATCTTAATGATCTCATTTTTCCAGCACCTTAAAACTTGTCACTCTTCCAGTCCCTGGGAATTATTGTTACTCATCTTTCCTCATCCTTACTCATCAACTGTTCCCAACTATGCTAAAAAAGATGAAAATAACTTTTAAATGGAAGGATGATGAAATCATCTAGGAAGATGATGTGATAGTGAAGAAATCATCGTCCTTCTGTTTCCTTCTTGTCGACAGGAACACATCATCTTTCAAGAAGGTATAAAAGAAGGCAATGGACGCCACCTTTGCAGTCTGCCCTCAGCCTTCATTGAACACAAATGACAATTTGGAATTTTTTTTTATTTTCTACCTTCAACAGTAAAGAAAAGAAAACAGACAGAGAAAGGCGCTTCAAATTATTAGACAAACCAGAAAATGAAATGCAAGGAGACAGAGAGCAGTACTCTAGGCTCGAATCATGATGGGAAAATGTAACCTGTAAGTGAAATCTCGGCCGCGAGTCCTCAGATGACTGAAGATTTTTGTCAAATCTAAGAACCAATGTGTGAACAATGTTTTTTAAAGACAAAAAGGGAATACGACATTTTTATCCAGTGAGTCAGTCAAAGAATGGGTAATTGTTACAGGAACCCGGCCTATCCCGTTTTGCTAAAAAGGGCATGTAATAACACTGCTTCATTTCTGATAATGTTTGTGCCTCAAAATTTACTTGATACAAAGAGGTTTCATATGTTTGAATTCTTATTAAAATTTCAGCAGTTGTTTTTCGCTGATCCTTTAGTTTCATGTCTATAGAATATTCATAGAATGACTTAAAATATACAAGAAAAATAAATAAGCCATTGGACCCTGATGGTGACTACTATTCCTGGTGTCCTGAGAGTTCAGATCCAGCTGGAGTCCCACCTACCTCCTGGAAACTTCCCTTCTGTTTCAGCCCACCCTGACTGTCCCTTCTCAGAATTACTTTTCCAAAAACCTCCACCATAACCATGGTTTCAGGTCGGTTATACACTTGCTTGGATTCTTACCTAAACCAAATCATAATGCTCTTTAGGGCAAAGATATTCAGTCAACGAATATTGAGTGCTGTGATTGGTACTTCAGGAGGCCATGGGGACAAACGGTAAGCACATGAGACACCATCCTTGCCTTGAAGGCACCTGCTCCAGCTGTGGCAGTGCCAGAACTTGACTGAGGGGGAGTAGAGTGAAAACAGTCAGAGCTTTGGTGTCAGACAGACCTAGGTTTGAAGTCTGGTATCACCACTTCCTACCTGCAGGAACTTGGAAAGTTTGCCTCTCTGAAACTTGTTCTCTTTCTTTAAAAAATTTATTATTTTTTTTTAATGGAGGTTCTGGGGGTTGAATCCAGGACCTTATGCTTGCCAAGTACATGCTCTACAACAGAGCTATCCCCTCCCCTGAACCTTGTTCTCTTTATCTGAGAAAAGGAGGTTCTATTTCCTTCCTCGAATGGGTATTAGTTTGTTAGTGCTTCCATAACAAAATACCACAGACTGGGTGGCTTAAAAAACAGAAATTCACTTTCTCAGTTCTGGAGGCTGGAAGTCTAAGATCGAGGTGGTAGCAAGGTCTCTCCTGCAGCCTCTCTTTGCCCCACAGACGGCCACCTGCTCACTGTGTCCTCACATGGCCTTTCCGCTGTGAGCAAACATCCCTGGTGTCTTTTCCTCTTCTTATAAGAACACATTGGATTAGAAGCCCACCCTTATGACCTTATTTAACCTTAATTATCTCCTTAAAGGCCCTCTCTCCGAGTCACACTGAGGGTTAGGGCTCCAACATATAAATTTTGGGAGCCACAGCTCAGTTAGTAACAGGGTGATCTGAGGATTAGAGCATATACCATATATGACATTCCTAGCACACAATAAATGCTCAATTTAAAAGTATCAATTATTAAAGTCTTTTGGCTCCTGGGTCAATTCTTTTTCACAAAGTCCTTCAAACAAGTTGAAACGACATCACAGTTGTGACAGAATCCATTCACTAGACATTTATGGCACTTTTTTACCCCACATTCTTCAAGCTAACATGCACCTATTTCTTTGTATGAGATTTTCCACGTGTTTCCCCTCACTCCCAAGTGTGAGTGTGAAGTCCTGAATAACGGGAAGCGTGTCTTCCATTCATCTGCACATCAATGAGCTTAACACGCAGCACACAGTCAGTGCTTAATAAATGATGCATCCCCAAACATGCCTAACAGAACGGTGAACACAGAGGGGGTACTCAGGACCCGCTTGATTGACAGTATCAGGGTACCAGCTGTTTTCATCCACGGGGTTCTAAAGAAAGTGCCACCTTGGGCGCCTGAAAAACTGGTTCAAGTCAGGACACTGCCACTTACTAGCACGTGACCTGGAGCAGGTTACTTAACCTGACGCCCCTCCCCTCGTTCGTAAAAGGAGACTAGAAGTGTCCATGCTGCCTGGCTGTTCTGAAGTCTAAATGAGGTAATGTCTGTGAAATCCACTATCCTGGCACGTGTGGGAGATCAGTAAATATCAGCTGAGTTTACGAGGGTTTGTCTGCATCTGGACCTCTAGGGAGGTGAGGGGCCCAATACACAAAACTGCTCCCACCAGCATTTCCATGCGGGTAAAACCAGGGTCAAATGAACATCAGAGGTAGGTTTGAAGTATGTTTCGTTTTGTAAGAAACCACCAAACAGTCTTCCAATGCAGCTGTGTCATTTTGCGTTCCCACCAACGATGAATGGGAGTTCCCGTTGCTCCGCATCCTCGTCAGCATTTGGTGTCGTCAGTGTTCCAGATTTTGGCCATTTTCCTAGGTGTGCAGTGGTGTCTCGTTGTTTTCCTTTGCATTTCCTTGACGACATATGATGTGGAGCATGTTTTCACATGTTTTTTTCCCATCTGTATAACCTCTTCGGTGAGGTGTCTGTTAAAGTCTTTAGCCCGTGTTTTAATCAAGTTTTTTTTTTATTATTGAGTTTTAAGATTTATTTGTATGTTATGGATAATTGTCCTTTATCTCATGTGTCTTTTGCAAATACTTTCTTTCAGTCTGTGGCTTGTCTTCTCATTCTCTTGATGTTGTCTTTTGCAGAAAATAAGCTTTAAGTGTTAGATTAAGTCCAGATTATCAGTTCTTCCTCTTATAGATCATTCCTTTGGTGTCAGATCTAAAATGACACCTTCATACTCAGGGTCATCTAAGTTTGGCTCCCCTGTTATCTTCTTGGAGTTTTATAGTTTTGCATTTCACACTTAGGTCTGTGATGGATTTTGAGTTAATTTTTGTGACGAGTATAAGGTCTGTGTCTAGATTCTTTCTTTTTTGCAGGTGGATTTCAAGTTGTTTTAGCACCATTTGTTGAAAAGACTATCTTTGCTCCATTGTATTACATTTGCTCCTTTGTCAAAGATCACTTGACTATCTACATCTGTATGTTTCTCCAGATGAACTTTTACTTTTATCTGCATGCTTTTTTTGGTATAGTATAAATATTATTTGTTAGAATGAGCACACATTGCTTGTATAGTTAGAAAGAAACTATTTTCATTTTGAGGAAAAATACCATTTTCTGTTCCATACGTGGCCTTTCCATCCCTGGAAATTATTGGAATAATTGTTTGTGTGATGCAACATTCATTCATTCAGCAAATATTTCAGTATGAGAGGATATTCTATTGTTTGTGAAGACTCTAGATATAGCTTGAAGGTTTTTTCATCTAAAGTTTTTTATCCTTAATTTCCTGTATAAATATTACTGTAACAACATGAAATAAAGTTTTGAAAAGAAGGAAAAATCACCACATCGAGGATTTCGTTCTTGTTTCCCTCCAATCTGTGTCCATATCATTTTACCCAAATGTAATCATCTGACCTTTCCTTTACTTCTTCATTTAAAACCCTCTGGAATCTTCCTATTTGGGGCATGTTCTGCTTTGTGTTAATCCTAAATGCTATGTTCAAGCATCAACAGCTGTGACGTGCTGCAGACGGGATGCCGTCTGGTTCTTGTCTGTGTGCCCAGCCCCGAGCCCAGTGCCCGGCACAGAGGAGGCCGTCAGTCCGCGTTTGTTGAATGAATGAACAAGAATACGGAGCGTTGTGTTGGCGAGGAGGGGGGTGGTCTGTGTGTGTTTAGACCAAGCACACGCAGGAAACTATGGAATGCAAATGAGAATGCTCCCACCCCAACCCCAAGCCCTGACTCAGAGCCCTCTGGTGCCTTTTGTCTCCAAGCAGCAGGGAATCCAAGCAGAAAATTCACTATTAATGGTTCAATAAAACATTCAGGTCCTGGATGCAGCCCCACGGAGGGCGGAGGGCGCGTGGCAGCCCGGAATGCAGCTGTGCCGGCTCGGGAGGGAGCCTCGTTCTCATTTAGTCGTACTGTCATTAGGACAGGAGCCTGGTTCCCTGGGGCCAGGCCTGGGGAACTCTTCCACACTGGTGGGCAAAGCGGAGCAAAGTTTTGGCAAGGCCCACTTAGTTTCTGGAAAAGTTCCTCTCCTGGAGGGCTGCACCCGGTTTGGTTCTATATGACACAAGACCCTAATCGCCTACCTTTCCCTCAGAGAAACAATTCCATTGTCTTAACCGACCATGTGGCTTTGGATTTTTTTAGGCGCTGTGCTGGTGTGATTCAACGAGATACATTTTGCAAGCAATTCTGATGGCACCAGCTTACACAGGGTCTTGGGAAAAGCTCTTTGATTGTAATGATGGCAGACAGAGCTGCAAGTACCTGCTGTGTGTGTGTGTGTGTGTGTGTGTGTGTGTGTGTGTGGTGGGCAGGGGACAAGGATGCGTAGAGGGTGTGAGGGAGGGGGAAGGTCACGACGAGGTTCTTAGGAAATGTCTTTTAATTGATGCAGAAAACTTGGACTTAGAGATCCATTATTTTATTTTGCAAAAGACGGAAACAATTTTCTTCTTCTTCAAAAAAAATATGTATATCTGTTTCGTATTTTCCTCTTCTGAAACCATGAAATAGCTTTGGGAAGATAGTCATCTTGAGTGAACAGCAACACAATTTCATGAAGTGGCATTCTATGAACTTTGTTTGGGGAGAGGGAGGAGGGAGGGGCCCTTCCCCATGAGGCCCAGGCTCAGACCCTGGCTGGTGGTCAGGCCTCTGACGGCGCTGGTGAAGGAAAGATGTGAATGGATGTAGAAACAGGAAATGTCAAGAGATTAGGAGATTTTCATGTGACACTATTTGCTGGAAAAATAGAAAGCTTTCAGTGTGGGTGCTTGACTATTTTTATGGCTGTTTCTAGCAGAATTTGGAGGCTATAGTCATCCTTACAGAACCAGCCACAGGGAGACAGAAGCACACCTCTGCAGACATGATCCCACTTCCTCCGATCAATAAGTATTTAGTGTCAGCCCTAGCTTACCGCTCCCAAAAGACTGCCTTAAGCATATCACCTCCCTGAGCAGAACCATGTCTCCCGATTGCCAAGATAGAACACAAATCCCTGAGGCCGCCATCCAGGCCTGCTACTGTCTCACCCAGCCAGCCAGTCCAGACCCTTCTCCAACCACCCTCTTCTGCAAAGCCTCCTCCATTCCAGGTCGCCTGGCCTTTTCACTGTAATTGTCTTCCCCCATCTCCCACCCTCCGAGACTGGCTCAGATCTTCCTTTTCGGCCAAGCCTTTCCCACCATCCCAGCTGGAGGGGCTCCATCACCCTCAAACACCTGCATATCTTTTGGTAACACTGTAACTGTCGTACACATCCTCTTCTGTTCTTGCAGCTCATCTTCCAAGCCAGACTGTGAGCTCTTTGAGTGCAGGGATTTTTAATGTATTTCAATGAATCTCTTGCCTATTAATACGTGCCTTGCGTGGATCAAATATTTGGTAGTCAATGTACGTGCGATTGTTTGGCTTCAGAGTGCTTGGCACTGTGCTCGGGGGTGGAGGGGAGTCAGAGAGGGTGTAAGTGCGTCCCTCAGGTGATTTGTGATCCTCCTGAACAGACAAGATGCGAAACCGGCAGGGGACAGCAGGGGGCGCACCACACAATGCAAACCGCAAATCTGAATACAAGCAATTGTCCGGGAAGAGGGTTGTGGGAGCTCTGGAAAGGAAAAGGCCAGCTTGTAACTCGTTGTAAGAGGTGGTTGTACTTGAGATGGTCTTGAGGGATAATTATATTTTGTAGTATTTGTATGGTACCTTGGCGTTTTTCAAAGCCCCTTCATTTACATTAACTGAATAAATTTCACACCGCTGCTGTCCGGGGTTACTATGCGCATTTAAAAGAGTAAGAGGACAAGGTCCCGGAAGCAGGAGTGATTTGGCCAGTCACATGGCAGGTAAGGGGCAAAGCTGGGACTCAAACTCAGGTCTCTGGAGTTCAAGTTCAATTGGGCTGTGCAGTTCACCCCAACGACTTTCCAAGTCTCTCGTCCTCTGTCTTTTAAAGTAGAACCTTGGAGAAAGGTAGTAACGCAAAATGAAAGCGCAATTTAAAAAATATTAGTCAGGATAGGATAGATGTGTATAGGATAGATGGGCGAGAGAAGGGAGAGCTGGGGGCTCTGACGAATGGCAATAATAGCGAAATGACTGCACTTGATATCATCCCGAATACAAAGGTATGGAAAAAAGGGAGAAGAGAGAAGACTCAGGTTGTCGAGCTATGTGGCCGTGAGGATGCTGTTTGGGGGACACTGGAGACACGGGCAGGGGTGAGTTAAAGGGGGCATCCACGTGGGCATCACGGTCACGTGGTGAGAACGTCTGAAGTTACCAGCAATCTGGCACCAGAAGTCCAAGGGCACATTTGGGCTGAGGGAGACCTAGGAGTCCCCCCCAGTGGGTGGAGCTGGGAGAGGAAAGGAGCTCGCCTGCGACACCTGTGCTTAATAAACATAATTTAACTTGTGCCTGATTTAAGCAGAAGAGGGGGCTTGTAGCATTTATTTATAGAAGGCATGGAACCTGAGGATATGGGAGCCACCCACCAGCATTCAGATACTGACCCCACAGAGGAAAATGGCACCATCCTATGAAACTTCTCAGGGACCATGATCTGAAGCGTCAAGATGCCTTCTTACTCTGAGCATGGCATTCCGGTGACCTTCACACTCCAGGGTTCAGGATACAGCTCCCTGTGGGGATGGGACACTGAGACATGGCCATGGGAACTGCGTGGGTTCCGAGGACACAGTGGTACGACAAAGCAGGACATACATTATCAGCTTGGTGTCTGGGGTCACCAGTGCCTGGGTCTGGGAACCAGAGGGGAGCAGGAACCCACCGTACATATAAGTCACCCAGTATCCCACAGTGACCTGTAGTTCCCTTTCGGGGTTTTATCCCCATTATCCCTGGGCACAGTATCAGTTCTCCCTGTTATAGGTTGAATTGTGCCCTCCTTCCCCACAAAAATGTATCTGTTAAATCCTTACCCCCAGGACCTCAGAGTGTGACTGTATTTGGAGACAGGGTCTTTACAGAGGTAATTAAGGTGAAGTAAAATCAGTCGGGTGGCCCCTATCTGAGACGACTGGTGTTCTTGTATAAAGAGGAGATGAGGACACAGACGTGTTACCGAGAGGAGACCACGTGAAGACATGGGAAGAGACAGAAGGAGAGAGGAGGCCTCAGGTGGAACCAACCCTGCCGACACCTTGACCTCAGGCTTCCAGCCTCCGGAACTGGGAGGCTATAATCGTCTGCTGTGAAGCCCCCTAGTCTGGGGCCGCCCAAGCCAGCCCATTCATTACCCCTCACTCTGATCCTTGCCCACGAGGAAGCCCAGCTGCCCTTTTCTACCCATTCAGAACCTGCAGCTGACCCTCAGCATCTTAACATTCGGTTCAAAAGATAAGACAAAACTCACGTTGTCTCTCCTCACTCAGACTCCTCTTTCACTTCCGGTCTGATCTGCCATCAGCACCTTCTCACGAGGGCCGTTCTCATTCTCTCATTTCTAAGCCACTCTGGTGTGTGCTGTCCCGGCCACCATTCATTAGCGTGTGTCTTTTCCCCAGGCTCGTGGCTCGAGGGCAGGACACCTGAGTCCACCTCCCTTTTGTCCTCCCGTCACCCAGCACAGCACTGGGCTGGACACCCCAGGTTGTAAAACCTACCCTTGCAAAGGCAACAACTGGCTAATGGCCTTGAAATTGTATCTGCCCAACTGTTCACTGAAAATGACACCACCATTCAACTTTCCCTCCAGAGCTCAAAAGCCCATATATTTAGTGCAGCAGCATTGAGGAGAAACATGGGAGTCTCTCTATTTTAAACATCCATTTGTGTTCCTATTTAAGGGGTTTTAAAATGTGAAGAGGGTCTGCCCTCTTTGAAAATACGTAGCAGCTTTTCCAGCTGGGACCCTGCTAGTGTGGTTACTAAGGAGACCAGTTGGCTGTAGGTGCCGTAATTAATCACTAAATTCTGAGCAGCCAAGTCCCTGGTGGTGAGGGGCTCTGTGGTTTGAGAGGGAGAAGTGCTGGGTGGGTGGAGGGTGGAAGAGTTCACCGTGGGAGCCCAGCTCTGGCTGCCTCCTTCCCTCTCGGCTGAAATTTGCTGGTGGCTGTTTTAAAAGCAGCTAAATCTGCCTCCAAGCTGACCTGTCCGAACGGAAGGGTGTGGGATTCTTGCAGCCACCCTGGCTCCAGCCCCTTGATTGTAAGAGGGTGGCAAGCTGGGGTGAGCAGAGGTGACCTGCACTGGACTAAAGCTGGGTGACCTTTCCTCTCGGAAGGGTTGAATAACTGTGTCCTATCGGTAAGAAGAGCGGAGGGCAGAGTGCTGCTCCAAGACCAGGCCCCGCCCCCGAGGGAAAGCCCGCCAGCCTCACGGTGCTGGGACTCAGCCGCAGAGTGCTAAGCAGAAAGCCTTTACGTGGCCACGAGCCCCGCAGTCTACACCCCAGCTAGTTCGCTCCTGCTGTTCTGAGAAGCAGTGTTCTCACCCAGCCCCAACACACACACACACACACACACACACACACACACACACACACACACACCCGTGGCTGTGAACTCCCCCCTGGGCTCGCTCCTGCCCTCCCCTCCAGGCGTTACAGGAGACTGCCCCACACAAAATGCAGCTTCGTACCACCCAAGGGGGGCTTCCAGCTCGTTTGGTTCCATTCTTCCATTCGGTAAATGAGAGAAGTTCAGAGAAGTTAAGTGACTTTTCGCTCCTGCTTTTTCTTCCCCTCAACTGCAAGGGAAGAAAAGCATTTGGCCATCAAACATCCCGGAAATAACTAGGTGCTCAAAGGCAGGAGATTATTTAAGATACTTTTCTATCATGTGTAACAGAAAACTCGAATAAGTGGCTTCAACAAAATGTGGGGGGGGGGGTGAAAGTTAGGAATGGCTCCAGTGAACGGCCTTGTGGTCTCCACCCAACCTAGCTCTGGACTGGCCTTATGGCTGCCTTTAGCCAATAAATGCAAGAAAAGAAAAGGCGCGGGTCTCCAGAGGTTCTATATGCTCCTGCTTGGTGTCCTGGCTCGTGCTCACACCTCAGCCTTGCTGTGAGATCACACCAAACCAGCCTGCGGAAGAGGTGTGAGAGATAAGACCCAGGGAAGAGAACCAAGGTGCCCCCAGCCGGCAGCCAGCTAAGCTGCAGCTGACTGCAGATTCACGGGGGAGTCTAACTGAGACCAGAAGAACTGCCCTGCTGACCCCAGGCTAATCCACCAACTGCAGTAGCACCAGCCAAAGAAGTGGTTTGTTGTTTAAGCCTCAGACTTTGGTGTAGCCTGTTACAAAGCAACAGCTAACTGAACTGTAACTGCTAAGTGAAATAAATCTTTGAGTTTTTTCTCTTAAAAAAAAGTTGGAAGTTGGAAATCCAAGATCGGTGTGGCAGCTCCATAGTCATCGAGGTCCCAGAATCCTTCTATCTTTATGCACCATTGTCTTTAGTCCATGCTGTTTCATGATCCAAGATAGCTGCTGGAGCTCCAGCCATCATATTTTTGTTCCAGGCAGGAAGGAAAGAGGGCAAATAAGGAGCTTCTTCTAGTTGAACTGTCCCCCTTTAAAAGAGCTTTCTTAGAAGCCCCACCCAATGACTAGCAGCTTGATTCTCATTGGCTACCCTTGGCTGCAAGGAAAGCTGGGAAAAGTAGCCTTTTAGGGGAGCTCATTGCCACCTAGAATAAAATCAAGGGTACTGTTCAGTAAGGAAGAATGAGGGAATGGGTGCTGAGTAGGCAGCCAGCAGTATCTGCCACAGCATGTGTCACAGCAAGCTCCAGGCCCCAACAGACATCAGCATGACCACATGTCACGCTGATTTCTCAGAGTTCATAGTGGTGGCTTTGACCTGTAGTAACGAAGTGTAAGATTTGGGCGTAGAGACCTAAGTGGAAAATCAAGAGTATGCTGGTCTCCTGGACCCTTTGGTTGTGATTCCACATAGAAGGGAAGTTTTATTCTTAGAACACCTTGCTCTTAACCTGGGGTGGCTTTTGTTTGCTGTTGCCTGCTGTCTTCCTTTTTTTTTTTTTTTCATAAAGATACAATTCACCTAACATAAAATTCACTATTTCCAAGCACACAGTTCAGTGCTTTTTAGTATATTCACCGTGTTGTGCAGCCATCAGCAATATCTAATTCCAGAACATTTCCATCACCCGAAAAGAAACCCCATACCCAACAGCCGTCAGAGCGGATGTTTTTAACCCTTCTCCACCCAGTCTCAGGTTGATGAGAGAGCCGGACTTGCCACGTGAGACGGAGGAGTTTTTAAGATTCTCCAACAACCTAGGCTCAAACCCTGGGTTTCTGGAATATTGGTGGATCTTCTTGGGTGAGCTAAGGAGAAGGCCATGGTGCAATTCACCCACAGCAAGGAAAAGAGGGGTCCCCAAGAATACTGCAGAATCTAAATATTCCCTGCCTGGGCTGACCATGAGCTAGCTACACTGAGTGGCGGGGGCATCTTCAAAAGCTTCCAGGACTCCGAGGCACTTGGTGGTGATGCCCTAAAGTATAGTAGAAGCTTTAATAGCTCCCTGTTGTGACCACAGATGTTGACAGGGGATTTTTAGATTCAGTTGGTGTTATTTAACATGAAAGGATGGAGAGGATGCAGAACTCACATTTATTAATAGGTGCCAAAGACGAACAGAATATTGTTTTTCTACCACCACCATCCTGGAAGGCGTTATACTCATTTCACAGAAGGAGCACCCAAGGTTTGCAAAGAGAAGTAACTTGCTCAAAGCAGAATTTCAGACAACATCCTGAGTCTAAAATCTAAGCGTCTTTCATTGTGCTGGGCAGCGGGCACCTGTGGTGTGGCTCCGGACCTAGCCCGTGGCAGGTGGAGCCACTCCGCGGAGCGGCCTAGTTGTTGCTGCCTGTGGGGTGGTGACAGGAGGAGGGGGCTCATCGGAGCTCGGCTCTGGGCTTCTCTGTGCCAGTGGGAGCTCCCCTCCCTTCTGCTCGCTCCCTGTTCTTCATTCCTCAGGCGAAAAGGTTGCTCAAGGAGACTCCAGGACTGGGGTCTGCCTCGTCACTGTCACCAGGAGCCTTTTTTCCTTCCTGACTTGCCAGAGCTCCCCGTCAGTCCTCACAGCGCCTCTGGAAGCAAAGGGAAGGCAGCTGTGGGATCCTGGCTGAGCAGAGTCCAGGTAAAGCAGGCTTGGGAATGGACTGGTGGGGAGGTTGGGATGTCACAGGTCTGAGCACAGAGCCAGGGGGGTGGGGAACAGCCAGGAAGGATTGTAGGTTCTGCTGCTCGCTTGATTAAGGGGGTCAGCGTGTGTATGTGTCATCGAGGTGGGCAGGGAAGGGGAGGGCTGTGCGTGGGGGGTGGGGGGAGGTTATATAGGCTGGTGTGGCTGATACAGCGGAACTGAGCCTCGCATCTGAAGGAGCCCGGCTACTGACAGCTCCCAGGTAGGCAACTGCACGGGAACCCCAGCCCCAAGACACACTGCTGGGAGCCTCGGGAAGGAGCAGGGCATCAGGGCTCTCTCCCCAGCCCCTCTCCTTTGTCCAGGGTGGCTGCTGCTGGCCTCCCGTGAGGTTATTCCTTCATTTGTCTTATTTTCCGTGCTCGGATGGGAGGGTAGAGAGGGGAGGGCTGAGGCTTTTATCCTGAAGAGAGATGCAGAAGAGCTGAACTTGGAAATGAGGAAAAGTTTGGATTCCCCAGATGTAGCCCCTACTTGGTCACTGCTGCCAGTCGAGAAAAGCTGGTTATAGGAGTGAGGAGAGGGGAGGGGCAGGCACTTGGAGGCGGGGGACTTGCATTTCCAGGCAGCCCTCGGGAAGCCCCCACCCCTCCAGGCACCTTTGTGAGTGGTTTCTCCCTGTGGCTGACTTCCCTTTCATGGTGCGTTCAGCCTGGTTTTCAACGTATCGCTGAACTTGATTTGGATTTGGGTTTTTCATCCTGAGGAGACCCTGCTCACCGAGGCACGGAATACAAATCGCTAGTAATGATGTGGGGGGAAAGTCAGACCCAGGCGTTTTATGCTGCTGAATGGGGTCGCTGTGTGTGAACTGCACGCAGATTTCTGCAGGGATGACCTTGGTCTCCCAGACCCTGAATCCTTTGGAGGGTTCCTCTCTTTCTTTGCATCCTTCTCCTCCTGCCCATCTCTTCCACCTAAAGGTCTCCGCCCGCGTCCTGTGGAATACGACGTTCAGAAGTCATCCAAACTCTCTCGCTCTCGCCCAGCCTCCTTTTTCCGCTTTCTCTCTTTGTGCGTCTGTCTCTCTCCCTGCGTGTCTTGCTTCCCCTCCCGCCGCTACCCACCCCCTCCTCCCCCATCTCATTCTGAACATGGGCAAGTTCTGGGGGGAATTTCAAGTAAGGCAGGATGATTCGGGAAACGGACTATTTAAAGCAAGCTGCTTTGGACTTGAATACCCTGCTCCTGGGCTCCAACATCTGTGTTTCGCTTCCTCTCGAGCAGCCCATAATTGCCCCAATTATAACCAATAACATTGTTCGGCAGACTAACAAAAGATGAGCTTTGCATGGCATTCGCCAGCAAGCCTAAACCAGACTTATCAACATAGAGTGGGGGGGGGGGGGGGACAAGTAACTGCCTGGCTTCTCATCAAAACCTCCTAAAGAAATCACTGCCTGTGGGTGGCTGCTGCAGGCACGCTCCTCGTTCTCATTTGTAAAGTGTGGCAGGGAAAAGGTCTGCATGCTTCCACGGGTGCTGTGACACCTTACACAAAAAGCATTCGTGTTCCTCTGGCTGAGTCTTCTGCAAGGGAGGGTCCCTGGGAAGACGGCCCCCAGCCACCACCTTGGGAAAAGGAGCCGCTTCCACTGTTCCATGTGCTGCCCATCGAGGGCGCTGTGATGCATCCGGGGTCGTTGAGGGGTGGGTGGTGCAGTTCTGTTCTTTGAGGGGCAGCAGCTCTGGCTTTGTCAGCTGAAGGCTGAGGGTACTGGGGGATTTAGAGGATGCAGGAGATTTTGCATTGTCAACAAAGAGGGTAATTGCAATATTAGGCTCAAATCGGTGCTTTCTGGAGCCCAAGACAGGAACTGTCATGAAGCTATTATTCTGTATTCCATCAATCAGGTATTTATCATCTACACTCCACTAGGCAGGGGAGGCGCGCAGGGGCTCCGATGGATCTGATAGAGGTGATAATAACAGCTCTTTACGTTCGTAAAACGATTTACATCTTAGCGCTTTCACACCCATTATCCCCTTCAACAGCCCTGCAAGAGATGGTGTCATTATCTCCATGTTGCCAGTGAAGAAACTGAAGCTGAGAGGTTAAATAATTTGTTAAGGACATGGCAGAGATGGGACTGAGTCCAACCTTGCTGGCTCCTGGGCATCGCCCACCCTCTTGGGGCCAGGGGTGCTTACAAACTATCGGGGGTTGGGGTGAGGCAGCAAACACCGTGAAGTAGCTGCAGGACGGGCCAGGCTGGGTGTAATTAAGTCCTGAACTGCGTGGTCCAGACAGCAAGTGCTGGCGGAGTCTGGGGGAAGGCATGCTTGCTGCAGAGATTCCAGGGGTTCAAGACAGGCGGGGAAGGAGGTGGAATCTTGGTGGGCCAAGGGCTTTGGAAAGGGAGGTGGCAGCAGGGACAAAAGCCACAAAAGGAGGGCAAAGGAGTGAACGTTTATTGAAACTTACTATGTGCCAGGTAGTGAGCTAAACATGTCCATATGCTCATTTCATGCTAATAACACACGGACAGTAAGGATGTGAGGTTTAGGGTGAGTGTTCCATGCTTTTATCCACACGGTTCAGTCAGCCTTGCCCCACAGCTCCCACGAAGGAAATCTACCTGTTTTGAATCTGGGTGGAACTACTCATCAGATATTCCAGGGAGGGGATGGGCCCCTCCCAGAGAACAGGAGTCATTGTGACAGACAGCCCGCAGTGGCTTGAATGGCTGGGAGCTCATCAGGCAGACTGGAGGTTCTCAACGCCTCTATTTCCATGCCTGTGCGTCCTCTCACTATCCGACATGAATGAAGCTTTCCTCTAACCACAAACTAGCTATAAGATTTAGGGCACACCAATTTGGGGGGCAATTTGGTTTTCTGGGCATCTCCCTAAATAGCCGAGGATTACGTTTCCTCTTGATTTTCCGTGATCCTGTGGTTTTTTTCCACGCACCAGCTTCTGCCTTCCGCGTTGCAGAAACACAGTATCGCCAGTTCTGAAGGGCCTGGCTCGGCGGGTGATGTGCAGGGTCTCGGTCACCACCAAAATGTCAGCGCAACACCACCCCACCCCCAGGGCTCTTCATTCCCCCACCCCGGGGTTCAGAGCCAGCCTCCCCTGGGCTCACGCTAATCCTGTGCTCCTCCCCCGCCCACTCCCCATTCATCCTTTCGTTCATTCAGCGGAGAAACGTGTGCAGCGTTCCTGATAGGAGCCCGCAGTGCTGAGCGCCTGGAAAACAGACCCAGCAGCCTTTCCCCAGCTTCCTTAGAGCTCAAGGCCAGTGTTATTAGATGTTAAGGAGTTTCGGCCAGTGGTCTCCAAAAGGGTCCACTGGGCTCTGGGAAACTGAGGCTTAATTTTTTATGTTATCTTCCTTAATTTACACCTTAGTGGGTTTTACAATGTATATAACTTATCAATAAATTAGAAAGGTGGGCTCAAAACTGTTTGATTGCCGGAGGTATAAAGTTTAAGAAGTCTGAAGATTTCTAGTCTAGACCCATTGCTTTTTCGCCTGTCTGCATTTTCTAATCTTTCTGAAAGGAACGTTAAGTGATTTTATTCTCAAAGTAAATAAAAGCTTTTAAAAATCCATTTAAATTACTTTGACCGTGTATGGGGAACCATGGTCCAGAATCAGGAAGATCCAAGTTAAGAGTGATACCTCTCCAGGCTTGTGACGGCACCAACAAAGTGTCTGTTGCCCACCCCACCCCACCCCGCAAAAGAAACCATCACCCTGCAGGCCATCTCCTGAGCCCCAGCTGGGCTGTTGTAACAAGTGATCTGGCCACTACTAAAATCAAAAATAGTAACCATCTAATCCAACTGCCTCTTTTTTGGAGAAGGGGAAACTGAGCCCTAGGGAAAGAAAGCGCCTTGGCTCAGGATCCCACAGGTCATGGCAGAGCCGGGGCTGGAACCGAGGCCTCTTGTTCACTGATGGCCCACCAGATCCAGGCACACCCGTCTGTGTAGGGCGGGGACTTGCTTTGCCCCTCCCCTCTGCCTAGCCCCTCCTTCCAGGTGGAAATTGAGAGCAGGAGAGGGACCTTTTTGGAGGTAAGCATATTAGGCAGAGGAGGAAAAAAACTAAAGGAGCCTCAGTCATAGCTGGTGAAGAAGTAAAACTCAGTGCAGGGGTCGTATCCACATGGGATGGAGACATGGGGCGTGTGGAAGACAAACCCCTGTGCTGATGGGCAATGAAAAGTTCCTCTGGAAACTGAGGAAAGGCAAAAATAAAGAGGGAGTCATCAGAGTAGAGGATCCCCAGAGTTCAGGACTAAAGGAGGTCCTTAGAATGACTTCACCTACCCGAAGACAGACAGACAACTGCCGAGAGCACTGGGAGATCTGGTGAGAGCAGGAGCTTAGGAATCAGATGGGTGGGAGTCTCAGCTCTTCCAGTCCCCATTATTTCCCCTCTTCCAGCCTCAGTCTTCTCGACTGTAAAGGGGGGACAACAGCACATACCCCTGAGGATGGATGCTTATAAAGCAGTCAGCACAATGCCTGGGACAGAGGATGCTAAGTATAATAATAATAGTTGGATTACTATTAAATACAAGCAGATTCGACCAGAATTCACCAACCCATCTAAAGCAGGATCAACGTGTAGAGCTTATGGTTTCCCAGAACACATGTTTTAGAGTCAAAACACCTGAGTTTAAGTCCTGGCTCTTTCATAAGCTGGATGATCTAAAGCAAGTTGCTTAACCTCTCTGAACATACGTTCATCTAAAAAAGGGGGATAATATTAACCCTAGACTATAGGGTTGAATAAGAAAATAAAAACTCTTTTGTAACCTGCAAGAAAGATATCTACACATGCAATTGATGAGAAAGAGAGGACAGACACGCCTCTAGGAGAAAGGCTGGTCCCTCTTTCCTTCTCCACTAAATGCACTAAAATTACAGGCTTTCTCATAGGTCATAAGTCAAAACTCAATTAACTTTTAGCTTCAGCTAAAGCTTCACATGTAATCCTCCAAACAGATAAGCAACTAATTATATTGCCTCAGAAGCAAGATTACATGCAAATAGATTAAAGCTAAACACAGCGGTAGTTTTATCTTTATAAAGAGTGAGGTGCAATTAAATTTATGAGGTGTTATTACTGAAATAAAAGGTAGTTAAACATTTCTTTATTCAATACGAGATGTCCAGATTATAGCATCCCCACACAGGAGTGCGAGCTGAGTTTGGTTCACTAAGTGAACACGAGCCATGCAAAATTCAAAATTACTCAGGGAGATTGTACTGACTGATGGTTTCTATTGTACAAACAAAACAAAACAAAACAATAACCAAAACTGTTGTTAGACCCCATTTTGCAGGTGGGAAGACTGATGCTCTCAGAGGTGAAGTAACTTGCCCAAAGTCACACAGTTACAAAGTGTAAAGACCAAACATAAATATAACTTGAGTATTAATAAATCACTCACCTTCATTTAATCAGCATTCTCTGATATACAGAACTACAAAGAAAGCACACAGATGTCGTCAAGTACTTCTCAAAAACAAAAAACTTCTACTGAATTTTCAATAGTTTAAAATCTAACTTCACCTAGAACACAACTGTACCAGAGGTGAAGGGGTACCTAAAAGGACAAAATGTGGTCCCTTTCACAGGGATAATTACATATATCTTGAGCTTTTATTTATATTAATCTTATTTAACTATTATAAACCACATGTGAGGTTGTACTGGGTGGTGATTCTCATTTTAAGGATTCTCTGAATCGCAGAGGAAAATGAATAGCCCTGAGTAATAAATGGTTTTTAATGAATAGGTGGAGTCACTTGTTAAAAGTGAGGGGTAGAAATCTCTGGCTTCTTTTTACAGGATAAATGCCCCCTGGCATTGGTCAATCTATCTGTTTCAGTGCAGATGGAACATTCTTATGAAAAAGAAATAAAAACTTCAGCCTTCAGCATCAACTACTCTTTATAAACTCGTGCTGATTCATAAACAAGGATAAGAAGGAACCACTTCTCCCCGCACTGAATTGCTTCCAAGTGTTTTTCATTAAAACCTAAGTGAAAACACTTCCCAGGATGCAATGTTAGGGGATTATTATTAATCGCATGCCTTGAGTAGCCTTGGGGAGTGGAATACGCAAACTGGCTGAATAAAAATGATTTTCTTCTTTCTGAAAAAAAGTAAAATTTTAAAAAATTTAATTTAAAATAAATAAAAATTAAAGGTGGGACATGGAGGGGTAGGGAAGTCAGAGACTGGTGGGTAGGAGGTAGGCGGACCATGGGCTTGCAGGGAGGGTCAGGCTAAGGCCAAGTAGATTTGATAGGGTTTCCCCAAGTGCCAAGTCAATGAAGACCCACATTTCACATGCAGGAAAGGCTGTCAAATGGGACACATGCTACATGCTAAATGTCCCGGGAGCTCATCTATTTTCTTCACCTCTCCCTAAAAATCCATTTACCCAGAATTTGAGATAACGAGGAACAGCCAATCCACCAGACATTTCCTGAATGTGCAAGTTGCCACCGGTAATGAAGTTCATGAAAAACCTCAGCCGGAGAGCATTTCATTAACATCTGTCACAACCGATCAGCTCAGCCTCTGCACACATTCCGTACTGCAGTGTTGTATCAGGAAGGGAAGGAAACCGTCCCTTTCTCCTTCCCCATCTTCTGTGACATACAGGCACTGCCATCATGTGGCCGTAGAGAGCACAGCCTAGCCATTCTGGGCGAATTCTACAAGACTCTAGAAAGACTGAAGTTGAGTAGAATAAGAAACTTAAAGACAATTATCAAGTGAAACAAAAGACAGTCTCCAGGCAGCTCTCAATTTAAGACCTTTGCTTATTTGGCGGCTGCCTGGAACTCAAGACACATTTTTCATCAGAAGATCCTGTAAGTGGTGATGAGTTCCCCGAGGTGCCCCTAAATACACCCCAACTCCACATCCGCGAAGGAGAAGGGAGAGGGCGCCAGAGACAGTCCACTGTCATTTATCAAACTTTCTTGAGCATCTCCTAAGTGCCTGGCCCTATGCCGGGTGCCAGAAATACAGCGAACCTTAGAACGTGATCTCTGCCCTGTGGGAGGTCACAGGCCAGTGGGAGACACAGACACACAAGTCCAAGCTTCCTCATGGGTTAATGTTTTTAGGAGTTAAAATAACCCCGGGCACAAGCACAATATAAAAGCTTGTAAAAGAACCCAGTGCACAGCCTTCACTCAACAATACCAAACTCTTATTAAGGTAAGATTTATACACAGTGACATGCAGAGTGTAAATGTACACCTCAGCGGGTTTTTGGCAAATGCATACATCCCCGTGACCGTCCCTTAGTCAAGAATATTCACAGCATTTCCAGAAAGTTCCCTGTTCCCTTTCCGTTTAATCCACCAAATAAAGATGGTTCTACAGGGACCCAAAATGATACCATCCAAGAAAACAGCTTTCTGATTCAGGAGACTTGATCACAGGATAAATTTCAAGAGAAACAAGAAAAACTGTACATCTTTGTATAAAGAACATTAACTACTGATCTAATAATCATTGGAGCTATTACCTTAGAAGAGTCTCCATTTTTCAACAAATAACTCCACATGCCTGGTCCTGTGCTTTGCACAGAACAGCAAGGTGAATACATTGGCTCCGTGCTCAGGAAGATAGCTCACTTCTAGCAGGGGAAAGGACAAGGAACTTGGAATCTTCTCGAAAGAGCAAATTCTGGGCCGTGGGGCATTCCTGGCGGAGGATGGAATTGGGGTGGGGGATGAGTCACTCATAAATTTCCTATTTAAACATATTCACTGCACTTTGTAAAACGTCCCTTCTGGATCTCACCTTTGCAACAGTCCTGTGATGAGGTGGGTACCACCATTCCCCTTTAAGAGCTATGAAAACTGAGGCTGGGAGAGGCTGTCCTGAGGTCACACACTGGTAAGTTGCAAAGGGAGGCCTTCAGCCCCCCAGAAGTGCTTATGCAAGTGGGGGCCAGCCGAGTGGCAGGAATCACAGGGGTGCTCCCCCCAGGAGCCCAGACACTAGCCCCTGTGTGAACATTATGCCTGGCTGACAGGTCCAGGGTCACCAGCACCCTGGACAATCCACTCCCTCCTGGGAGGCGAATCTCGGGCCCCAACTGCGCTGTCCCCTCAGGAGCGTGTCTTTCCTGAATCCCCTGTGTGAGGGTCTCTGGCCCCAACGGGCCCCCACAGAAGGGCCGTTCTAATTGCCTCTCCTGTGTTTTAGCATCCTGCTTCCTGCTCCTTCCTGCACCATGAAAATCCTGTTCTGTGACCTCCTGCTGCTCAGCCTCTTCTCCAGCGCGTCCAGCAGCTGTCAGAGGGACTGTCTGGCCTGCAGGGAGAAGCTCCGCCCAGCTCTTGACAGCTTCAACCTTGAGGTAGGTCCAGGGGTGACCCTGTCTTCCCCTCCCTCCCCCAGAGCGGACCCAAGGTGAGAAACTGAAGCTACTACCCCCAGAGGGTCACGTGACCCTCCCAGTATCAGGAAACAGCTGTGGACGAGAGCAAACCCTGTCATCTTTCCGCTGGACCACATTCAAATAAGACCCACTCATGCTGCCGTCTTGTTCCCATTATTTAAATAATACATACACATTGTAGGGAATTTGGCAAATTCAGAGAACCACAAAAAAAGACAAACACACCTTTAATCCCACCAGAGAAAAAAAATCCTAGTTTTTTCACTTGCTCTATGACACCAGGATAAATATGCCATTTTTAAGTTCCTTTGTTGAACCGTTCCCCTCCCGTTGAACCTGTTTTGATATAGTAGACAATTCTACGATGAACACCTATATGCTTCTCTGTAACTTAAATTTCGATTTGAGCACTACCTTTCTTTCCATTAAATATGCTGCTTTCTTAGCTGCTTCCAATAGTCTGAAGAGTTACTCATCTCCTATTAAACCCAGTAGAACTCAACTATTTTTCTTTGTAGTCAGGCAAACTTCTTTCAAAAGATGTGATGTTTGAAACTCCTCACTCTTGAAAAACAACGTTGTGTCTACTTTTCCTTAAGGCAAATGTACAAATATAGAAACCAAGTGCTCATGGTGGGCTGACGCACTAAGGTGAGCGGACACAGCCCCCAGCCCACCCAATCACCTGGCCCTTCCCACGCCAGCTCAGTGCTCTTCAAGCCTGTTTTCTGAACAGTGATGACTACAGTGATGACTACCACATCCCGAAGAGCCCCAGAGAACCCATTCAAAGTTCACCCCTCATTCAGCCATCACGGTTTTTCTGAGCATCTACTTAAGTGCTGAGCACTGGGTTATGCAAGGGTCCCGAAGGTGAGCAGATGGATGGGGTTTGCGACTGGTGGGAGAGAAGACCCCACAATGCCTCCATAAGAGCCATTACTGGGCACCCAGGGGGCACAGAGCAGTGGACCCCAAGCTAGTCTAGAGGGGCAGAGGGGGCTGTTGGAGGAACTGAAGTCTCTAAGGAGACCTGAAGATGAGTGGGAGTGAGGAGACAGGGAGCCCCCGGTGCCCAGGGGCCCGCGTGGCAGAGGGAGGCGTGGGGGCCGGTGTGCAGTGCCTGCTGGGGGCAGGGGATCGGCATTTAAGGAACTGAGAAAAGCTGAGTTTGCTAGAACACAGAAGGCTCACGTGCCTTTTCTGTGCAGCCCAAAGAGGCTTCAAAGTTCACCCCAAAAAACGCTTTCCCTTCATCTTAGTAAACAGAGCAGACAACTTGTTGACACATAAACCAGAGAAGTAGTTCATTAAGCGATAATCTCGTAACAACCACGCCGTGAAGGTTCTGAGGTCGCAGCCTGGACAAGACTGAGAGTCGTGCACAGTTTCTGAGTCACCAGCTTTCATTGCAACCCTTTCCCTCCCACTCAGAAAGGCACTGGGACCTGAACACACATCTGTACTCTCATATTCATAGCAGCATCATTCACAGAAGTCAAAAGGTGGAAAAGGCCCAAGTGACCATCACAAGACGACTGAATAAACAAAATGTGGCATGTACAGACAATGGGATATTATTCAGCTTTAAAAAGGAAGGGGATCTGGGGTGTAGAGGGGAGGGTATAGCTCAGTGGTAGAGTGTGTGCTTAGCATGCATGAGATCCAGGTTCAATCCCCAGTGCCTCCATTAAAATAAACAAACCTAATTACCTTCCCCCACCAAAAAAATAATAATAAATTAAATTAAAGCGATGTATTTTTAAAAAGGAAAGAAACTAGACATTAAACAAATAAAATTAAATTTAAAAAAAAAAAAGGAAAGGAATCAAAACACAGGCTCCGGCTGGAGGAACCCTGAAGACATGTGCTGAGTGAAATAAGACAGACACTAAAGGACAAAAACTGTATGATTCCACTTAAGTGAGGTTCCTAGAGTAGTCTGGTTGGTGGGAACAGAAAATCGGGTGGGGTTTGCCAGGCGCTGCAGGAAGGGGAAACGGGAGTTAGTGTTTCATGGGTACAAAGTTTCAGTTTGCAAAAATGAAAAAGCTCTGGAGCTGGATGCCTGTGGTGGTTGCACAACCAGGTGAATGTACTTAATACCACTGAACTGTACACTTAAACACAGTTCAGACGGTAAATTTGATGGTACGTGTATTTCACAATAGAAAATAGCGTTAAGAACTCAACTGCAAGGCTAACTCTGAGTCTGCTCCTTTGTTAACAAAGAAGCATTCACAGATGTAGGTAATTTGTTTGTAACACATCACACCTGACCGTGAGGCACCACGACTCCCCCCTCCCCCACCCCCGGGACACCACGACCTTGGGGGCCCTGTTCTGAGACTACACCACTACCACGTGCAGATTCTCTCCAGCCTCCTGACTGCCATCTCGGGATCTGTCCTCACTCCCTTCTTCCTCCTCCTCCTTTGTACCATTGACTTCCATGCTGGGCAATTTCCTTCCTTCTTCCCCTCTCCCTCTTGCTCTTTCCTTCCCTCCATTCTCATGTTTTTTGAAAAAGCAAAGACGCATGTGACTTTGACCCCCTTGCTGCTTTCGGAGTCACCAGCAGCTCATAACCACAGAACCCCCGACCAATTTGCAATCCTCTCCTTGTCCTCCTTTGGTGAGCCCAGCTCTCTTCTCCACTCCAACTCTTCTTTTTCTGTTTCCTAATGGGATCCCGTTCCTCTTCCTCCTCCCTAAACACAGGTGATCCCCAAGATGCTCTGCTTCTTACCTCCAAGTCCTCTGTCCTTCTGGGACATCACTGCATCCCAGGCTGTCCGCTCTCCCCAGGTGGCAGGTGACTCCAAGGGTACCCTTCTCACCTCCTCTCTGCTGGGCTCCAGTCACTCTCCACAGTTCCTGGGAAATCCAGCTTTCCCTTCCTGGCCTTCCCATGGCTCCAGGAACTTGTCTGGTCATCTTAGGCATGCCTCCCGCCTCCCCGAGCTGATAAATCCTACTCAATCTTTGAAACCCAGATTAAGTTTCACCTTTTAGGGGAGAACGCTTCGCTAATTCTCCACCTGCCCCCAACTGAGCCAGCCCCTGGCTCCTTTGTTCTCTGACAGTTACTTGCACCTGCTGGTCTATCTCTCCCCACAAGGTCTGCGCTATCTTTTCTGATCAGTTTGGGTAACCCCAGCACGTGGCACGGTGTGGAGCAGAGCAGTACTTAGAAAACCTGTCCCATGGTAACTGTAAAATTGCAAGATGTCCAGTGTCCTCAGAGGTACATCCACTCTAGACAATGTGGAGCTTTCACATTGGTGTCTATCAAAGCCAGAAAAGAATTTGGAGCATGTTCCTATTTCTCCGTAGCATCTTAAATCTCTGGGGTCCCAACAACACTATTAGAAAATAGCTGGTGCTAGCCTCCCAGGGAGGGGTGACCCCTGCAGCGCCTGCCGGCCTCCCAAGGACCTGGCTGCCTGGTTGTTTGATTTCTAGCTTGTATTCACTTTGAACCTATTTTTTAAAGTTTTATGAAATGCCTAGAATTTAGGCAATTATATCTTATTTATTTCCAAATCACGCAAACCTTGAGTATGTCCGCACTGTGAATGATGGGGGAGACTCAGATATTTCAGCAAGGGTCACCTTGTTACCAGAGGCAAGTTCGTGGCCCAAAAAATCCCTGAACTCTTTGAAGGGTTTCAGCAAAGCATATTTAAAAGCCAGGTGAGGGAGCGGGGTCGCAGGGTACGTGTTCAGCTCGTGCACAATTCTCTGATCGGTTGATACTGAGGTAACAGGGTGGTCAACACTATCAACCCTTAGGCACCAGAAGGTCAGGGCCACATGCTCTCGATCATCAGGGAGTTCATTTCTTCCCATTGGTGGTGATTTTAAGCATCTGAAAAACTCTGGAAATATACATGAGATACTATTATCTGGTACTTCAGAGAAGAGCTACAGCAGAGGATATGGGGGAGGGGTCTGACCCTGGAAGGCCCCCCAGGGTCCTGATCAGTTATAACCTCCCCAACCCCTCCACCAAGTTATGTAGTCCTGAGCAACTCCCAGGACCCTCCGGACTGTTGGCCTCATCCAGAATTTCTTTATTTCTCTCTCCAGGTTGATGGTCCAAGGATGGCTGGCTTTTTTTTTTTTTTTTAGGCTTTTTTTTTAATTTTGGTGGATGAATGACTCATACACCCCAAACCACTGCAGTGCAGTGACCGGGGCTTTCGGCTAATTGTGAGTGATACCTACCCCATCAGCTTAAGTAGAAAAAACTAGATCCACTGAGTTGTTTTTAGAGACAAAGAAGGGGGTAACTACCAAGGAAGTCCTGGGGAAATTTATCCAAAACTCTATTATAAACAGCGGAAGAAACCAACTGCCTTCTGGTAGCCTTTCTGTCTTCTTTACATGACAGCTCTTAGTTGTTGACTTGCAGTGGGAGTTTCTTACATGTTTTTCTTTCGAAATACTCATCTGCTGGCCTGCCAGTGTTGGCCCTCAGACATTCTGGCAGAATCTTCTAAAGCAAATAGATCCCAAATGTCTCTTGGTCAGAAATGATTCGATTCCTTAATGGCAGAAACTGACAATCTCAATGAGCTGCTTCTTTTCCTTCCAATCGGCTCATGGGCTTGTTTCCCTAATTTTTTTTTTTTTTTTTACTTTTTTTTTTAATGGAGATACTGGGAATTTAACCCAGGACCTTCTGCATGCTAAGCACATGCTGTTCCACTTAGCTGTACCTTCACCCCCCATGTTTCCCTAACCTTTGGTCCCAGACAACCAGATAGCCCTTTGTTCAGTTTCCCCACAAGTCCAGCTTTACAGATCAATTTGGCACCAACCTAGGACTTTTCAGACTTTCCTCCACACTCTGGCTTAATATAGCAGTGCCATCAGTGTGGGCTGAGAAAATGTGTCCAGCTCGCTTAACGGGCCATTAACCCCTCTCTGGAAAGAGGCTGGTGGGTCCCTCAGACCCGAGGCGTAGGCATTAAGCTCCTATGCCCATCTGGTGCTACAAATGCTGTTGTCAATTTGGATTCATTTTAGCCCAAAACCTTCTCCTAAAGCAAGCGTTGAGATGATTTTTGTGAGTACCTAATGCATTGAACAGGATGCTGAGTCTCCGTACGGGCTATGCATCTGGTTCGGTCACAGAAATTCATTTTCTCTGATTGACACACAGCCTAATTACCATCTGGGCTCAGAAACCCAGCGGCTCACAGAAGACCTGATAGCCTCTAGGTTTAAGAACTTCTACCCGTTCCTGTAAAGGAAGGAGCCAGCCCACACGATGTCCCTGGGGCTCCTATTCTGTGAGGATTGGACCAAGTGTGCTCAAACGTCCATTTCAGCTCTAAAACTCTCCATTCTGCTGGCTTTCCCAGTGCTGCCCGTGCCTTCCTCCTTTCCCCTTGACGCTGCAGAGCAGGGCTTCTCAGACACACCACTATAGACATTCTAGGCTGGATCATTATTTGTCAGTGGAGGGGCGCACTGTCCTATGCATTGTAGGAAGTCTGCCAGCATTCCTGACCTCTACTCGTTAGACAGCAGCAGCATCCCCTGCTCCCACCTGCTGTGTGATAACCAAAAATGTCCTCAGACAGCCAAATGTCCCCAGGCCTTTGGTGGTGGGGGGGGGTGGTGGCAAAATTGCCCCTAGGTGAGACCTACTGCTACAGAGCAATAACCCCAAAGGACTGTGACCTAGAAGAATGAACTACAAATCGGTTCTACTCGGTTTTCCTCAAAGTGTTTCAGGAGCAGGCTAAGTACAGACCCAAGTGACTCTTTCTTGGAAGGAGTCTCCAAACACTACGCTCCATGCTGGCTTCTTTCTCGTCAGAGCAAGTTACAAAGCAGGATTTCTCAAAGTGTAGTCCAGCCTAAGGTGCTTGAAAATGCAAACTCCTGGGCCTCGGCTTACGGCTTACAGAATCAGAATCTCCAGGGGGTAGACTATGAATTTTCATTCCAACAAACTTCCAGTTCTTAAAGAACGCTCAAGTGTGCAGCTCTGTTGTTCTAAAGGTCGCCCTCCCCATCTATGGAACGTGCCTGTCATTCACTCTTACCCAGTGAGTTTGTGGGAGTGAAAAAGTGGTTTCTGTATGTATTTCACTGAGCTGGCACTAACGACGTCTCGGTTCTGTGAGCATCTCTGAGAAAACTCTAAATGGAAAAGATATTCTCAGAAAAGGCTTGTGTATCAGGAGGGGCCAACACCGCCACCTCCGGCCGGCAGGTGGGCTGGGCAAAGGTGCTCCTTGGAAACCTTCCCAGTGAAAGAGAACAGCTCTCCCACTGTCTCTGTCTTCTCTCTGGTCCAGCAGAAAATGAGCAATTTCCCCATCAGAGCCTTACCTTTTGGTCTCATAGAATCCTTATTTTCACACTATTCGTATTGAAAGCACAGAGAGGCGGTTGAGTAGGAGGTGTTCTGGGCTGGGACTTGAAACATCTGAGTTCTTGTCCAGGTTACACTGTTATCTCATGATGTCGTGTTGGACACAATACTGAACCTCATCGCAACATGCAAACACTGACTACGTGTGTGGTTTCTGAGCCTGGGCAAATATCAGAGTTGTCTTAGCTTTGTAAAAATAAGTTTTAAACCCTGGTTCTAGTCTTCAGAGATTTAACTGGGTTGTGAAATTCTGTGTTTTCAAGAGTTTTGCAGATGATTTGGATTCACACCCAGGTGCAGGATCCACTGGACAGGTGTTGCCGAGGCCCCTCCTGGCGCTAGGATTCTCTGCAGTGCTTTGCTCATGTACAAGAGAGCTGGGGCATCTCCCAGTATGGCCACTGGGTGACCTCAACTGCAAATTCCCTCCTTTCTCTCCTTGATTCTCTCCATTTCACATTCTCACTATGGAATCCACTTTGTATTCCAGCTATGAGATGCCTGGAATGCATGCACATCCTCCCTAGAGCACAGCTTACAGCCAAGTGAAGAGGTCCCCAGCCTGGAGTCCACAGATGCCCATCCATGGAGAGACTTTAGAATATTGATGAACCCTCTAAATTTGTACTCAAATGTGACATGATGAGCATTTATATGGTGAAAGGGTGGGTTCATAGCTTTAATTAGCTTCTCAGAGGAGTCCACAAGCCAGAAAGGGTTAAGAACCCTGGTCTAACGGGACAGACAAGTAATCAAGTAAACCAAGAGCGGCAACAGGGTGACAAGTACAACATCAGAAGCGTGTGCTGAGTGCCGGGGGAGTTCAAGCCTGGTTGCAATTCCTGTTCTTCCAGTGACTCTTCCTCATCTTTTAAATTTTTTTTAACTAATTTATTTACTTATTGGTGGGGGGCAGGTGATTAGGTTCATTTATTTTCAGAGGAGATACTGGGGAATGAACCCAGGACCTTGCACATGCTAGGCATGCGCTTTACCACTTGAGCTACATCCTCCTCTGCTCTTTTTTGTATTTAAAAAAAAAAAAAATTTTTTTTTTTCCTCTGTCACCCTTAGCTAAATATAAAGTGGCCTCTTGATTAATTCAGCTCAGGGCAACAAATCTCTACTGAAACCCTCCTACTCACTGGATGGAGACGATTCCTCATTGAGTACAGTGTGACCCCTGGCTTGTCCTATTCTGCTGTGTGAGGTGTTACAATTACACTAAGCAGTCACACTTCCACAAGGACGATACAAAGTTCCGCGGGAGCACAGAGGCAGGAAAGAGCAGGTCTGGCCAGGAGACCAGAAGAAGGTGTCATGGAAGGGTGGCTCTGGAGCTTGGCTGGCCCCAGAGGATGGATGCAAGGAGGTCATTCCATCAGAGGGAACAGAGTGAGAAAAGGCATGTGGTGAAGGCGGGGGAGCTTGGGGGTGTTGGAGGTACAAGGAGCAGCCCCACACGCCTGAAGGGATCGGGGCATCGTGCAGAGGATTCAGAAAGAAATCTGAAAGATGGGCTAGGACCAGACGGTGGAGGAATTTGAATGCTCTGCTCAGGAGTTTGGAGTTTTTCTCTAGACAAAGACAAAATATTGGACAGTTGTGAATAAGTAGCGATATGATTAGATCTATTCTTCAGGAAGATTGTTCCGCCAGGGACATAAAATGGCTTAAGACAGCAAAGATTAAAGATGGAGAGGTCCTTTAGGAAGCCACTGCACCCCAAGAGGGACTTAGGCAGAGGTGATGGAGCAGAGGGAGCAGACTTCCAGACCGACTGGATGGAGGAAAGGGGTCGTGAGAAGGGAGACATTGGAGAGAAGCCCAGGGTTCTACACTTGAGTCAACTGGGGAATAAGGTGCCATTCAGAGAGAGGCGCAGGGAGACGGAACAGGAGGACAGACTTGGGGCAGGGAAAGTATATCAGATAAGAAATAAATTCACCTGCTAGTAACAAACACCTTCGTAAAGTGACATCTTTAATGAGATGGAAGAAGTCAGGAGGTGGCCAGTCCAGGGCTGGCCTGGCAGCTCCTTCTCCTCACAGACTCCTTATCTTTCTCCTTTACCTGTCTCCGGCCGCCTATGGCTTCCATCCTCTGAGTCACCCCATGGTTTCAAGGTGGCCCATTGAGCGCCAGCCAAAATGTCCACATTCTAAGCTGGAGGCTGGAGGAAGGGGAGGAAGAAGCAGAAAAAAGATGTTCTTCCCAGATAAGTCTGCCCGTTACTTTCCAGAAGACCCACCTGGTCATATCCATTTATACATCGTTGGCCACCTCTGTCTACAAAGGAGGTTGGGAAACATACCTGTGGCCTTCAGGAAGAAAACACGTGTTCTGTTGGCACGGAAGAAGGGAAATGGGGACAGAATGAGCAATTGGCAGCCTCTGATACAGAAGGGAAAGTGAGCTTTACTCTTAGCAAATTGCGTTTAATGTGCTGGTCAGACGTTTTGATGGAGAGAGGGGACAGAGATCAGAGAAGCGTCTGGAGCTCAGGACATAACAGGGGCCGGACACAGAGACCCAGGAGTCCCTAAAAGAAGTAATGGGCAAAATCACAGAAATGAACAAAGTCCCCAGGGGGCAGATTGTAAAGAGAGATGACAAATTTAAAGACAGAATCTTAGGAACACAGGAGGAAGGAGCTCAAACGACCTGAGCGGTGACTGCGGTATCAGAGAATTTTCCGGAGGGTGTGGTCCACGTTACCAAACACTGCAGGTCAAGGAGGAGGAGGCTATGGAGGTGGTGACAGGGAAGTCACCAGAGGTCCTCAAGAAGGCAGAGATAGTGGAGGGGTTGGGGGAGGGGAAGCAGATTTCAAGGAACTGAGGGGAAAGTGGAAGACGCTGAGAAAGGCACTAGCACAGTCAGCATCGTGGAGAAGCCTGGCAGTGACAAGAGGGGGTCAGGGTCGGGAGGTAAAGGCTTGCAGGAGAAGTAGGAATGAAGGAAGTATGTTTAGGGTCTGCTGGAACAGGCTGTGAGGTCTGTGATTTAAGCGGCATACGCGTCTCACTCCTTGGTTAGGGATCTGGTTGGAAACCTTGCCGGTTAAGGCATCTGTGCCGCTCTGAACACCCGGGTGAAGGTTTCTGCCCCCAAAAGAGGGCCGATGGGGCAGTCTTCTCACACCTGCACCTGCCCAGGCAGAGCAGTAACTCTTGATGCCCAGAAAGCCCAGCTGAAACTCCAAGCTTTGACGAAGGGCTCTGCAGCTTCCTGTTGACCGTGACGTCAAGGGCAGGTTGAAGTGGGGTTTTCACCTGGCGAAGGCCAGAAACAGAGGAGCATTTGGGCTGAAGCTGAAACAGCTAATGGAAAAAAGTTGGAGGCAGAGGCTTCCAGGAGAACCAATCAGAGACGGAAACGTGGGAGGGAGGGGCCAAGGCCAGGACCAGCCTGGAGGGTGGGGAAACATCACAGTCAGGTGGTCTAGATGAGAAGTGGGAGATGCCTGGAGACACAGAGCAGCAGCAGGGGTTCCTGGGAAGCTGGTGGGTCTGCTGGATTGCATCTGATGTTCCCAGATTGCCTAACCTGCCTACATCCCCAAGAAACTTAACCCCAGTTTTCTATAACTGATACACAGATAGTGATGACTAGTGTATGCAGGGTGAAAAATGACCACCACCAAGGTTGATCTTTACCTGATGACCTTAAAGTAACCATGCAGATTTAACTACATGACTATGTGCTTTGACACCCCCAATTTCTTAAACCAATCTGACCTTTCCTAAGCCTAGTAAGCGAACAAGATAAAATTCTTCTTTACAGGTGACCCTGATGAGCTGTGTTTGGCTCCAAAAACCTAACTATGGCTATGACTGGGTGCAGATTTGATGCACTCATTCTGTCAATTTGCTGTGTCACCTGAGGTGGATTAACCTCACCTCTCTGAGCCCCAGCTTGCTTTGTTAGTGAAATGAGAGAGCTGGGCCAGAGAGTTTTTTGTTTCTTTCCAACTCTGAAATTCTGTGAACCTACATGTAAACTGTAAAAGTGACTGCCTGTAAAACGGCTGCACGGCACTTGAGGAAGATGATTCAGAAGCATTTGCATTGGAACCGAAATAGACAACAGAGGGTCTTCATCTCATTGCCTTGGACTAACAGATGGCCCTGGTCCTTCTCCTTCCTCCCACCTCTGTCTCTGCAGCTGTGCATCCTTGAATGTGAAGAAAAGGACTTCGCCAGCCCTCTCTGGACTCCGTGCACCAAGGTCATGGCCGGGGGCTCCTGGCAGCTCAGCCCGGCTGACCCAGACCACGTGGCCGCTGCTCTTTACCAGCCAAAAGCCTCTGAGATGCAGCATCTGAAGCGAATGCCCCGCGTCCGGAGCCTGTTCCAAGAGCAGAAAGGGACAGAGCCCAGCATGGGTGAGGCTGGAGAGACGGAGCAGAAGCAGCTGCAGAAGAGGTTCGGGGGCTTCACCGGGGCCCGGAAGTCGGCCCGGAAGCTGGCCAACCAGAAGCGGTTCAGTGAGTTTATGAGGCAGTACCTGGTCCTGAGCTTGCAGTCCAGCCAGCGCCGGCGCACCCTGCACCAGAATGGTAATGCGTAGCCGGAAGGGGAGCCCCTCCCAGCTGCACCGTCCACTTCAACCCATGAGTGAGTTGGGCCCAAATGAGCTGGGGGCAAAAAGACACCTCCTCCACCCCCATCTAAGGCTTCCTCTCGGGCCTGCCTGGGGAAGCTCATGAGCCCCCAGACTCATACACACACCCAGACCACCTCCAGGTGTTCAGCTCCCAGGAGGCCTGGGAGGTAAATCCACCTCCCTGCCTCCTGCCCACCCTTCCTCTGGGAGCCAAGATTTTCTGGGGTTGCTCCTGACCACTGCCATTAAGAGATTGGTTACCATGGGGATAATAGTAGTGTGTTAAGATAACTAATTCCTCTATAGCTCTCCAGGAGCTTAGTTACTATGGGGACAGTTAAGTGGACCGAGCCTCCTATCTGGTTGCCATAGAAACCATTCAGCTCACCTTTCCTCTGAGACTTTATCCCTGAGAACCAAGAGCTGGACCTACCCTTAACCGTCCCCGGAGGCTGATTTCTGCAGCTGTGATGTTGCTCTCTCACCTTCAAAGATGGCTTAGCTCTCTCTCCTCCTCCCCCCTCTACATCTCAAGGTGACTGGACTCCATGGAAACCGGTAAACGTTTCCACTCTCCACCACCCTGTCAAGGAGTTCTGGGTAGGACCAGTTCCCATCAGGACACTTTCTGTTCTTCTTTCTTCCACACATCACTTGTCTGTCTGACCACTCTGCCAGAGATGGGCTGCTTTTTGCAGCTGATGGTACCTGAGCGCGACACTGAGGATCTGGCCCAAACGACCTGCGTAGCTTTTAGAAGAGGGGCTGAGGGAGCATCACTTTTTCTCACTTTTTGCTCCTTCCCAGGTGCCATTTTTACTGTGTGTGTGTTTGCTTGTTTGCCCTCATCCCTTTCTCCCTCCTCGTCTGTTCTTACCCCTGCAGGTACTTTTATACACGTGCCCATAATACAGATCGGATAATAAACATCAGCGATCCTAATTTATTGCCCAGTCATTACAGACTCAGCTTTCCTCAGCCCATCAACCTGCATATAACGTTGTGTGGCGTAGGTAACTAGCAGAGTGGAATCTTCTGAAAATCTAAGAAAACCCCAAACATCTGGGCATATCACATGTGGGGAATATAACAATCGGCAGGGTCTCGGACCTCTTTTTAAAGCCTAGAAACTTTCCCTAATGGAGAGAACCCATCAGTTGGTCAAAAACATTCCCAAAACATTATTACCCAAGTGGGGGCTTTTCCCTGACTCAGAGGCATAAAAGGAAAAAGTCTGCGTGCGCTGCTTTATTCTGCTTCCTGTACGTCAAAGGTAGCCAGATCGGGAATAATCTCCCCTCAAAGTATGTTAATACACATGTTCATCGTTGGCACCCATACTCCAGCAGGGAGGCAGCCCACGTCGCTCTTTGCAGGTAGGCTGCCTCGTTTGCAAAAGGTCCACTGCCAAATACGGGTATAGGTATTAAATTGTGAGGTGAAGGTTGCATGTTTATTCTAATAGAATGACTAATCTCAGATGGCCCTGAATTCACCTGCACTGTTCTTGAAGTCAGACTCTTGGATCCTTAACAAGCATCCTATTTCTTCCTAAGCAATATCTGCAGGACCTAATGGTGGATCTTTCAGAACTAGCATGGATTGAATTCTTTCAAATCTGCAAGGCATTCTTCTTTAAAGTGACTCTTGGTGGGGAGGGTATAACTGAAGTGGTAGAGTGCATGCTTAGCATGCACAAGGTTCTGGGTTCAATCCCCAGTACCTCCTCCAAAAATAGATAAATGAATAAGCCAAGTTACCTCTCCTCCCACCTAAAAATAAAAATAAATAATGAAGTGAATCTTAAGGGATGCTAACTCTGAACTGCCACCATTTTCTTTACCTAAAAACAGTTTGAAATCAGTCACGTTAGCAAGAATCAATTTATTAAAAAAAAAAAAAAAACTATTTGAGCCCCTATTCAGCCAATTGGTTTTTCTAGTTTTCTATTAAGCTTCCCACTGAGCAGTACTGAACGTGACTGGTAACCGGCTTCTGTCTGCAGCTTTGTTCAGGATGTAAAGTTCTTGATGGAAACGCCGAAGACGTTAACCAACTCATCTGGGTATTACTGATCACTCGCCAACTGCAACCATCTCACTCATGCTTTTCCCCCACACATTCATGGTTGCTGAGTTCCAATGCAGATACGTATCTATGAGCCCTTTAAGCTGTCTTTTTTTGTCTCTCCGCACCCCAACCAGCCCCATGCATGCTTGGGGTCTCTCCACAGTGGAGGCCACCTGTTGCCAGGGCTATTCTGGACTTCCGAACTCCTCTGTACTTAGAAGGCTGGAGGAACTGGCGCCCCCTAAAACATGGGATAAAAACCCTACTCAGAAAATGTAATGATGTCTGAGAAGGGAGGGACCTCGAGGTGTAGGACCAGTCCCAGATAGACTCGTGAAAAGTGGCCAACTGGTCTCCGTATCCACCATCCCTTCCCCTGTTGCTCATTCCTCCTCTCTTCTGCTACCCCAGACCTTGAACTTCAAGACAGTGGAAAGTGAGTTGATTTATTCCTGGTGAGGAATGAGTGAAGTTAGCACTTGGAATATGAGAGAGCCAAGAACGAGGGCTTTATTGAACCTGAAGGAATGAATTACTACACATGGATTCCAAATACGAGGGATGATAGAACTGTTTCCAGGCAGGGGGCCTATCCTATGCCTTTCAAGTCCCAGCCCACATACCTCTGCTTTATTCTGCTGGTCCTGCCAGTGGACTCAGGGCCAAGGAAAGCAGGTGTGTAGAGGGAATCAGGGACCCCTTTTTGCTGCTTTAGGCACTGTTTATTCAATGTAGAGTTTTTCTTTGCCTCCTTTCTATTGCTCAGTCACTAGGGCAAATAGGATGGATGGAAGGGTCAGAAAAACTATCGGGTTTGCTATTTTAATCGTTTCTGTCTCCCCAGGTGTCCAGGCAATCCCCAAATCAGCATGTCTCCAGCCCCAGACCTGCCGGACTCGGCTGGGAATCAAGATTCCTTCTTCCCCAAGGCACTGAGGCCTCCAGGACCCCACCCCCAGGGCCCAGCACCGCCCTGTCTGGTTGTCTGTCCCTCCCCCTTCTCCCCCCACGGCATGTTTCATGACAACCCTGTTGCTACATCAGAGTGTATTTTTGTAATTCCTCCAGCTAACATCTAAACAGCCCATCTTCCCTTCTCACCCGCCTCTTCCCTCTTCTAGGGCGGGTTAAAGGAACAGGAAATCAAGCCTGGGGTTTTGACTTGTCACTGCCATAATTTGTTTGTAAAAGAGCTGTTCTTTTTGACTGATTGTTTTAAACAGAGATTTCTCCATTAAACTTCTACTTAGAAAATGGTTAATACATTGGATGGCTGTTTTTAAATGACGTAACTGAGAAACAGACCCCAGACACACACACCGTCAAAGCTGCCTCTCTTGGTAGGCAGAGACCAAAAATAAGCGGCATCTCTGTTTTCTGTGAAGTGTGCCGGGCGAGATCATCTCGTGGGCATAAACACCCGACTGGCTGTGTCCCCAGATCCAAGCCCACAGCTGTGTGAATGGATGGGCGGGATATAGGGGGGGCCTCATCCTCAGTTTCTGCCTCACTAGGAATTTGCATTTTTAACAAGTTCCAGGAGACGCAGAGCCTGACAGTTTGGGAACCCTGGATTGGGTTTCAATGGACACGAAACATATTAAGATGTGTAATGATCAGTTCAGCCAGGAAACCCCTGGTCCACCCAAATGCAGTAACCAAGGAGAGTCAAGCACCTACAGAACTCGACAGGGCCATGGGAAATCGGTAAGGGAGAGTCAGGCACTCTGCTGGGGCCCTGGGGGGCCCTGGGAAGGAGGTGGTGACTGGAACCCAGTGAGAACTACAGCTCCCTCTGGCGGTCAGTAGGGAGACAGCCATTCATACATTGTGCAGGGCAGTAAGGGCCGCGAGATTCCAATACCCTTGCTCCTCTCTCCTCCAGCCCTTCAAACTCCGGCCCAGTGTCTCCTGTTGGTCAAATGCAACCGGAAGCCAGAAAGTTAGCGGGTCCCCCAATGCAGCCATAAAGGGAAGCCTGGGAGGGCCCAGGGCTGCAAATGGCCAACGACCGACCCAAGGGCAGTTAACTGGTTTGTGGGGAGGGGCGAGGGGTTGGGAAGGGGAGATGCACTGACTGCAGTGGAGCAGTGATTCTGTTCCGGGGCTTTCTTAGACAGGGCAGAGCAAGGAAAAAGGGAAGGCGGAGAAAGAAACCCTCTGTTCCACCCCAAGGTGAGGGAGAAGGAACACCTCCCACACCAGCCATCCAGGCTGCTGAAGCCTGCCCCACTCCCGCCTTGGACTAGTCCCTGGGTCTTCTCAGGATGGCCCTTGGACCTGCTCCCAGACACGCCTCATGGTCCCAGTTTAAACTGCATAAAGCAGTCCTGGTGCTACCAGGGTAAGACATCACTTTCTGCTGCCAGCTCCCCTCCCACCGAGGCCAGTTTTTAACCCGCCATCTGGGCCATCACAGGACACGGAATCCATGAACTCATGGAGCAGCCTGTGCTGTTCCCTGGGGACAGAACTCATTGCATAGGCAGAGTGTGACTTATTTTCTCCTCGGTCACTTGCCCGCTCCCCAGCAAACTCAGGCACTTGGCCAAGAATATTCCACCCACCTTCTCCCCCTCCCCCGCCTGCTGCTGTCAGTACAAGCAGTATAGAAAATGGTTACTGCCTGGATTACAATCCCAGTGCCACTACGTCCCAGATTATGACTTTGGGCAAGTTTTAAAATTTCTGTGCCTCACTCTCCTCATCTGTAAAATGGGAATGACAACAGTAAGTCCTTCCTGGGGTTATTCGGGTAATCCACATAAGCACTTGGCCCCGTCCCCGGTAATGTTGCGTCTTGTTCTTATAAGCAAGTGAGTCTGTGTGCTTCGCCCCCAGGGCCATCACGTGGTTAACACCAAGGACAATGATAATCTTATCCTTTATACTGGGGAGGGCAGACAGCTGGGCACACATTAAATCAGACAATGTACCATTTTATTCTTTATAAAATATATTTCATATTGTTGCTGTAAAAACATTACATTTCACATTTTTTAAAAAAATTTTTAACAGTAAAAATAATACTTGGAAGACAGCTGGGGGGAAAGGAGCCAAGAAGACAAGTTCACAGATGGGATTTACCTCCCTCTTCTTTTTTTAAAAATCTTTTTTTTTTTTTTTTTTTTTTACCCCTGGTAAAGTCAGAACCTGGGAGGACCAGAAAGTAACAGGACAGATTTTTTTCAAACAAAACAGAGTTTCCACAACAAAATGAACAGTGTCCTCCAGGGAGTCAGGCCGTGGGCTGACTCAAACTGCTCTCTGAAATGACGAAACTATTTTCACAGCCGGCTTCAAAGTCCCATGATTAGACCCAAGTCATCTTACGTGCTCGTGGGTCCTTGTGCTTTGCATCTGTGACCTCACTTGAGCACAGGTACTATTTGCTGGACTCTCTCTGCACCGAATGAACAGGAGCAGATGCACATTCAGTATCATTAAGGCTGCTCAAAGCAGGCACCACGGACTCCAAAACTAATTCCGAGAGAGGTTCTGAATGAGGGTAACGCCCCTGGAATAGAGTTTCCCAAGACAACTGCTTTTGGCAATCAGTCCTGTTAGTTTCCCACGCACACCTGCGGCATCCCACCTTCTAGCAGATTCTGAAGCACAGGTGGGCCAGGAAGCAGGGAGAGACACAGAGATGAAGAAAACAGGCACGACCACTGGACCAGTTCACAAACCACCCCCACCCCGGGACAGACCACACGTCAGGAACCAACACTACAGCCACAAGACGGAGCAGCGGGAGGAGGGAGGCCGAGGATGGCCGGAGGAGGCCACCGCCACCAGGAAGGAGGCAGGAGCAAATGCTGATGGGGAAAGCCGCACCAGAACATTTTAAAAAAAAAAAAAAAAAAAAGAAAACTAAAAAACCCTCAGTTTTTAAAGTGTTGCATCCATGTCTCCTTTCTCTCTTCCTTTTCTGCCCTGTGATCTGAGAAGCCTACTTCACTCAGAGAAAATCTTCATATCCATTTACATCTACACAGCCCGAGCTGAGGGGGAAATAAAAAGAGCTTTTCGAAAGACTAGACTCAGCAAGCGCTCTGGTTAAGAAGGGAAGGGGGGACGCTGTGGGGCTGTGTCCCCGCCTCCACTCGTGGGTCAGACATGCTGTGGGGTGGGGGTGGGGTCAGCCCAGCAACAACCTGCATCTGCTTTGACTTCTCAGGGAGCTCGAAGGGGCGGGAGGAAGAACCCAGGGCCCCTCTGGCTGGCCAGGTTTCAAGCTTTACCAAGGGACAGAATTCCACATACTTTTTTTTTTTAACTAAGTTACAAAGATATACCCCATCACCACCAAAGACACCCATGTATGAGGGCATCTTTCCCTTCTGCCCTCAAACCCAGGTCACCATCACCCTTCACAACATCACACTGCTATTCTTAGGTTTGCAGGTTTCAAACACTCGGCGTGTCTCCGATTGAAAAGCATCTTCCTGGTTCCCACATGAAGAGCATCAGTATCGAGGTGTTCCCACCTGGACCAAGAGGACAGCCTCGATCACAGCCAAGGGGTGGACTGCTGCTGTTCAGTCCCCAGACAGGTGGCTTGGTGGCAGTCCCTGAGCCCCTGACGACTGGGACACAGGCCCTGAGGAATCTCCAAACCAGTCGTGCTTAGAAGAGAGGCGAGGCGCCAAAACAAAAAAGGCCCAGCCTTTGTTCACCAGTGGCCGGCGTGGCACTGAGCTCCCCACATCTCGCTCCTCAACAAGAACAGCTCTGCTTATTTACCTCCCAAGCAGTGCAGTCCAGGCTCCCCTCAATTCCCGAGGCTTCCAGAAGCACCAGCAGCTGATAATTCAACCCCAGGTCCCCATCACGTGACCTCGGGACTCTCTCTAACCTCCCTCATCCCACCTGTCAGCAGGGATATCTGGGAAGGTGACACCGCATCCAACTGACCCTCCCCGTCCCATGGACTGGACCAACACTAGTAAAACCCAGAAGCCTCCTGAACTGACTGAAGGGTCTTGTCCTATCTATCATCTTAGGAAGAAGACCCGATTGTCCTCAAAGGGGCAGGTGAGCCAACGGAACAGTGGGGGAACATTCAACGCCCTCTCACCGTGGGGGAAGCGGCCACCTACCTTTCTGTCGGCTTTCTTCGCCAGCCCTGCCTGCAGCCTCGAAGGAAGATGGGGAAAGTCTCTGGTGAAACGGGAGACAAAGAGGAACCTACCCCGGGGCGGGGGCAGGAAGCTTTCACAAATGCTAAACCCTCTCCCTCCTCAAGGAAAGAGTGATCAAGGTAGTGTTTAACTGCCGCCTTGCAAAACGGGAATTCGTTTCAGCCTTTTGGCTCAGCTATCTTTACAAACCTCTGAGTCTGGGCTTGGAGAAGCAGCCAGTGACCCAGCGTCTGAGGGAGCCCAGATGCAAACAGTCGTCACCAAGGAGGGGGTTTACTTTCACTTCCATGGAAGCTGCTCGGTGAGGACAAGATCTCCCTTCCTTTGGATTTGGGCAGACAAGAGGGGTGGCTGCACCTTACAGAGCACAGACACCCCCGCTCTCCCCACCCCATCCTCCCCTGGTTCTGCTCTCTGAGTCACCAGCCAGAAACCTTTTTTTTTTTTAAAGTAAAGTAAATTCATCTTGCTCACAGTCCCTTCTGGAAGAATGAAGAAAGCAAAGAATTCACCAACTCAGCAGGAAACAGAATGAGCTGTTCCTTCTTTCCCTATGTACAAACTAATCCCCTAGAGAGACGGGACAGGGGAGGGGAGGGGAATCAATTCTTTGGTCTCTGGTTTGCTGGAGAACACCCTCGGTAGGTCTTGGCTCTCTCCTATTTGAGGGGGAAAAAATAACTTTTGTCTCTTTTTTTAAAAAATAAAATGTCCCTGGGAGGGAGAGGGAAGTGTTTTAAGTGTTAAACCTTAACCAAAAGAGCCCAAACTCCCACTGTCCACTCTTCATCTTTTAAGGTTTCTGCTGAGGGCTGGGGACGCGTCTGCCTTTGTCCTCCGGGCGCAAGGGCCGAGCCGCCGGCCCGCTCAGTCCAGGAAGCGCTGGCAGGCCTTCTTCCAGCGGCAGGCGGTGCACCACTGGTCCCGGTGCTCGATGCCATACACCTTGCGGCACTTCTTGGCCTCCCCGCGGGTCTTCCTGCGAGAGAGCGACGAAGGCGGGAGGTCGGTCATGCACTGGCAGGTGGACCCGGAGCCCGGCCAGGCCAAAGGCTGAGCCAGCGAGCAGCAGCACAGTGGAGCCACCGGGGCCAGAGAACCAATCACGGCCCCTTATCAGGTCCTCCCCTGGGACCAACTCTGAGGCCGAGAACCAGATGGAGCCAGAAATGGGGAGGAGAGGTGGGGTCGGCCAAAGACAATCTCACCTGGCACTGCTCTGGGCCCGGGGTGGAGAAGTGACGATCAGGTGAGATTTCACGGCAGGTGGTGGCTGCTGGGGCTCGCTGAAGCTTAGTGACCGGCTCCGGACCTGGGCATGGGAGAGGGGCCGTGAGCACAGGGCAGTCGTGAAAGGGGAGAGGACCACTCCAGCTGGCCACATCCGCCAAGCCTGTCTCGTGTCAGAAGGCCTTCTCCGGATGGAGAGTCCAGGTAGGGGTGAGCAGGGGCCAGGGAGGGAGGGGAGGTGGCCAGTGAGGAGCAGGCCTTTACAGCCACACTACTGACAGAGCAGGGGTGCCGCTCGGTCTGGCCACCTTGTGGGCCGCTCCCTGCAGATTTCGATGGAGCCACCACAGGGTGGGACCAAAGGAGGGACAGCACTGCCGAGACCGCACCTTCGCGCCCTTGGGTTTTACAACATGTGACGCCTCCCTACAGAATATGCTCAAGATCAGAGCCCACTATGCCTGGTTCAAAAGGCCTTCCGATTTATTTTAGTCTGGAGGCAAGCAGCTGAAGGTGCTGGTCCACGGGGGCCTCTGGATTTCGGATCCACCCACACAGCCCCCCAAAAGCCCCTCTCTTCTTTATCGCCCACCCTCTTCCTCTCCAGCTTTCCCATGTTCTCTCCCTTTTTCCTCTCAGCATTAAGTCCTTACCATACCCCCGCAGACACTCAGGGCTAAACACTTAGGGGGTCACTGCCCTAAACATCAAGTTTATTGTGCGGTTCTCACATTCCAAACTCAACCCCCTCTCCCAATGGGGGGCAGCAGAGAGAAGGATTTTCACAGTACCTATATGCCTCCCCACCAACTTCCCCTTCTTAACCATCAGTCCATCTATCCATGGTCCACTGAAACCCAGCTAGGGACAAGGGCTGTGGAGAAATGGGAATCTCCTTGTGAAGACAGGAGGAAAAGGCTAGAGAACTTGGTGGCCCCTACCTCCCGTGCCCTAGGAGAACAGAGGTCAGCAAACAGAGGACATTGACCCCACCCCATGCCTCCTGATCTTCCTGGCAATAAAATTGCTTGACCTGGACCTCCTCTGCAGGCTCCCCCCACCCACCATCTACAAGGGGCCTTGGGGGGCGAGCCATGGGGAGAAGACCTTCAGCACCAGGTAGGTATGGAAGAGCCCTTGGGGGGTTCTAGGGCCCCCGGAAGTGCCAACGGGCTCAGAGATGGGCACACTCACCGGAGAGAGGGAGGAGGCCGTGGAGGGGGCGGCGGCCCAGCTAATACTGGTGTAGATGTGTGGTGACACTGGGATCTGAAAGGACGGCAGGGCCTGGGGAGACAGGAGAGTGTCAGCTGAGGCCCCAGTACAGGACGCTTGTGGGGCCCATCCCTCTCCCTGTAAGCTCAAGGTCTGCAGCAGCAGGTGCCCCTGGGACTGGGAAATACTGGGCTACCCCAGAACACTCTCCCCAAGAGGAACATCAGAGTACCAACACTCTGTGGTCTCCTTGTCCTCGAGATCCGGTCTTTTTTTGGAACACTTCTCTTGGAGCTGGTTTACATGCCAGCTTCATGACTTAATCACCTCCTTGAATTAACCTCTTGGCTGAATCACCTACCAGGAACAGGCTATATGGCAGCTCTGCAAAGAAGTCCAAAAGCCCTGAGTGCGGGCGGTGGTGCTGCGCTGAGTATGTGGTGTCCCCAGGCAACCACTTGGAAGCAGCAACTCTCTCCTGCCTGCCTAGGTTTAAGTTTGTAAAAACACCAGCTGGCCTCCCCAGGCCCCATCTCACAGGCTCAGCAGCTGCTGGAGGGGCCACCTAAAGTTGGCCAAACATGAAACAGCTAAGCGGCCACTCGTTCGAATGAGAAGGAGAGCTGCCTCGTTCTGTAAAGGCTTCCTGATGGAAAGCACTGCTTCTGAATTACCAACCTGCGAATCAGCCTAGAATCAGATAAAACCAAGCTATAGGCATAAAAGGATTTTAGGAAAAACCGGCACACAGCAACCAGAGTGGTTAGTACCCACTACATGCAGTGAAGACCATCGGAAATGTCACTTTCTCAAGTTGTCACACGCGTAACAGCTTGCTCTTTCTTGTACTCACAACAATTTCTTGTGCCTCTAATAAAACACTTGGACTACTTACTGTAATTAATCATAGTTACATACTCATTCTTCTCTCTAGCTAAACCATGTACTTTACAAGGTCAGGAACTATGTTTTATTCCATCTGCAAAGCTTAGCACCATGCTTGACACGTAGTAGGCATTTGGGGAAGAAAATGCCAGATGATCTGTTAATGTAGCACAATTCTAGAAACTAGGGAACTGCTCTGGGAATCTCTATCCCCATTTATAAGCAGCAATGGAACAATTCTCCAGTCCAAATCCATCAACCTAGGTTACTGAGGGATTCAGCCAGATTTCCCATAATCACTCGAGAGCCACCAATGCAGAATTCTGGAATTCCCATATTTTTTTTATACCTGTGTTTTAGTTGTTTTAATTCCCATGTTTATTGAGGGTGAAGTCACTTCCCTTTCCTTCTCTGTAGGAATTAGAGATTAGTAATCTGGCCAAAGGATTCAGCATTCAAGCACGGTGGTCTGGCCTGTGATCAGGCTGGCCAGTGACAGACACTGACCATCCTTACTGCCACCAGGCTGAGCTCCCAGAGTGTCCCCGCCCGGTACCTGGTATGCATGGTCGGCCTGAATGTGCCAAAAGGAGCCAGGAGCTGACTTGCTGAGAGCAGCAGAGGGCAGGTAAGACTCCAGGCCGGGGTGTTCTGGGCCTGAGGGCTGGGCTTTGGGAGGAGGCGGTGAGAGAACGGCCAGGGGTGGGCTGGTCATGCTGGGGGCGGGAGCCGGGTCAGCGGCGGGGGCGCCAGCAGGAGCAGCAGCTTCCTCCTTCATCTGCACCTCTGTGTAGTAGAAATCCTCCTCCCGCTTGAACTGGTCGGAGTCCACCGTGTCCCTGCGTAGGGGGAAGGAGGGGATGCGGTGATGACCAGGGACCGAGGCACGAGGAATGCGCTTGCTCAGGACCACCTGGCAAGTCAGGAAAGGGGCTGGAGGGACACCAGGGAGTCCCCCTCCTGATGCAGGGTCACAGAGGGTTACACGCTTGTACATCAGTGGAAACTGTTACTTCCTGGTACCGAAGGCTTCTCTCCCAAAACGTGTGCAAACTTCTCCTTCTGCAAGAGCTACCTGACTCTGAGCTCTGCCCCGGGGTCCTCTCTAGGTCCCACCCACTCGCCGACCCGCTCTCTCCTCCGGCGAGAGGGCTGAGTCCGTTCCTCCACCATAAGCAGCCCGGGCCCCAGGGGGTCAGTGTGGAGGGAGCCCTGCTTCCCTAGGGGAAGCAGGCGCGGAACTCACAACAGGCCCTCACCAGCCACCCTCCGTCTACCCAAATCGAAGCATCTTCCTTCCTTCCTTCCTTCCTACCGTGGCTGCGGGGAGAAGACACACCCCCGAGGTGGGCGGAGCTCCCGTCCCACCAACCGCATCAACACCCACCAACCGCATCAACACCCACCTACCGCATGAACACCCACCCCCGCAGGACGGGTCTCCCTCCCCAGCAAAGGTCTCTTCCCAACGGGCTATTCTTTGGGGCATCAGGCAGGGATAGGTGGCGTCCTCAGCCAGCCAGTTTCCAGGAGGCAACCCGGGCTGGGGTTCCAGGTAACCAGTAGGTGGAAGATGCCTGCCCGGCACCCTCGGCATGCCGAGGGGCCCTGGGCTCATACCTACCCCAGGTGGAGGGCTTTGACGTGACGTTTGATGCCCACGATGGAGCGCAGGACTTTGCCACAGTTGGGCCACAGGCACTTGTACATCACCTTCACCGAGTTCTGGGGGAAAGGAAGACGGGGTAAGGGGGATGTGTCCTCTCCCTCAGCCCCCCTCAGCCCAGCCCAGCGGGGACTCTAGCTGCAGACTTGAGGAAAGGGGTTCTCAGGGACCAGAGAGACAGACAAGCAGAGGCAGAGAGCCTGGACCCTGGAGCTGGTGTGTGCCTGAAGTGGAGGAGGGGGGAGACCCACCAGGGGCTTCTCACACACAGGCTCTAGGGGAGATCAGGAACAAAGGCAGGGGTTGGGGCAGAGGTGAGAAGGCCAAGGAAGTGGCATTAGCGAGGAGCAGTGGGCTCCTGGGAATGTCAGGAGGAAACAGAAGCAGCAAAGGAAACAAGATGGAGCCTGAAGAAGGCCCAGGGCCCATGGGGCCCCATCCCCACATGGCCGCGCTCCCACTCACAGCACGTACCTTCCTCTTGCGAGGCGCTGGTTCATCCAACAGGAAAGCATCCGGATCGGTCTCAAATCCATTATCAGTTTGAGGAGAACCAAAGGCGTCCCCCAAATACTTGGGGCTGGCCTGGGGGTGGGGGGGCGACGGGGTGGAGACGCCGCTGCTCCCGCTCCAGTGGCCGCTGGTGGTGCTGCTGCCGCTGTCCGACACGTCACCGCTCTCCTTCCATGGATCACAGGCCGCGCGGGAAGCTGCCCGGAGAGAAGATAGAGAGGATGCTCACGGGCCCATTCCCGTGTCTATGCAGATTCCGCAGGGACAGCCCAGGTCGGAGACCAGGAAACTCTAGTTTGGAGTCTGGGTTCCTGAATCTAATTCCTGGCTCTGGATTGCCTAGCTTTGCCACTCCAAGGAGGAAAAATCCCAGCCCTCCCCTGCAAAGAAAGCCCTCCCCTTTCTGAGCGTTGGTAAAAATGAGGAGCGGGTCCATTCGTTGCAGCACTGTCTGCGGGCGGCCCGGCTCTGCTCTGCTTTGCTCTGGTGGACGTTTCCTGCCACAGTCATGCTGACGATCACTGAGACACACACTGCAACTTTATTCTGTGTGCAGGTGTCCCCCGCTTTTCAAAGGTTCACTTTATACCATTTCCCTTTTACGAAAGACCTACAGTTGGCCCTCTGTACCTGTAGGTTCAACATCCAAGGATTAAACCAACCATGGATTGAAAATATTCAGGAAAAAATTTTTTCAGAAAGTTCCAAAAAGCAAAACTTGAATTTGCCACTTACCAGCAAGTATTTATGCAGCATTTACACTGTTTTTACAACTATTTACATTGTACGTAGCATTCACATTGTATGAGATGTTATAAGTAATCTAGAGATGATTTAAAGTATACGAGAGGATGTGCAAATACGATGCCATTTTATACAAGGGACTTGAGCATCCAGGCATTTTGGTGTCCGCACGAGTCCTGAAACCAATCCCCTACTAACAGTGAGTGACAACCGGACCTTAGTAACTGAAAGAAATCTGAGGAAGGGTTTCACTTTCTGAAAAAAAGGCGAAAATAACAGCATTCAGCGTTGGTTTTGCAGAGCGAGCTGTTAGAGAAGCAGTGCACACCCCAAGCACTGAGCGCGGCACCGCCAAGCTCTCTCCCTGGGAACCACATGCGGTATCTCAGCATCCAGCTGCCATAGCTCTGAACTGTCTGTGAGCATCTGTGCTTTATCTCCAGGTATTTTGTGCCTCCATTAGCAGGTATGTCCTAAGGTAACTGCTTCTTTGCTTTATGCCACTTTAGTTTAGGAAGGTTTCAAAGATATCTCTACTTTCAGAGAGGGGGGAAACCTGTACTGTTAATGGAATGATAACTAATTAAAGTGGACTTCTCACTTTAAAGGCAGGGGGAGAGTGTGGAGAGGGGAGGGGAAACGCCTCTCCTGCCTCCTGTGCACAGGCAGGTGGGCTGCTTTCCCCATAGAAGAGAAGGTTGGAGAAGCCAAGTTAAGGGCCTGTTACCAGGCTTTCTTGAAAAATGCCTTCAGATGATTTAAACTCAGGCTGGTACATCAAAACCTGTGTGTGGAAAGAAACCATTCAGCCAGCTCTCACAACTGCCGGGAGGCGCAGCATCTACCAGAGTTACTGCCCTGGTGGTGCCGGCTTTTATCCACAAGGAACACATTTGGAGAAGGAAAGACAAGCTCGGGGAGCAGTTCAGACTCATCACAGGATGACAGGAAGCCAGGATGCCCCACGTGGCCTGAACCAGCAACCCTGCTCCCAGCAGTGCATGTGAACAGAAGATCACAGGGAGATGGGTGAAATTTTCAGTTTTTAAATTGCCTTTCTTCAGGCTACTTTAGGCCCAACCCTGATTCCTCCATGCCTCGGCCATAAACCCATATTAATTTATAATGTAGGAGAATCTGACATTTTGATACACGGAAATAGCAAGAGAAGGGGGGAAAACTGTGACATATGCAGGTATGGTGGCCTTGTCCCCAAAAGCCCTAACTCCCAATGTGGGCAGAGTTCCATGGAGCCCCCTTACCCTGGATTCTGAAATCGTCTACCACACACCCTGTGGTCAGGATATAAACCCCACTGCTTTTCTTTCTTCCTTCTCCACATTCCCAGCTTCTAGGCTAACCTAGACACCCAGCATTTCACATTTCCAAGGCAGGCGCTCCTCACTTAAGACTCACGTGCCAGGAGAAGCCCACTCAAACAGAACAGGACAGAAGAACTCTGCCCTCCTAAGTCTCACTGTCAAGTCTCAAAGCTGTGACTTCCTGGAAACCCAGAGTTGATGCTATCTACACGTGGGGCTTCAAATAAGGTAGCCCCCCAGGAAAGGACTCAGGAGCCAGCCACAGGCCCACAGGTCAGGGGTCTGCACACATCCACTCAGGAAACCCATCAGGGGGAGAAGAACACAAGAGCAGAAGGCTACATCCAGCGTGCTCAGGACTGCAGAAGGGGGCCGGTCAAACGGCAGGCCCACACTAGGGGGAGGATAAAGCAAAAAGTCAGTTTCATCCATTAACCTGTACCTTGTAAGATGAACAGAAATTCCTCTACCTTAGATCATAAGATTTTCTAGGGCAGGGGCAACAGAGCTTCTATACCATGAAAGCAAACTGCTCTCCTGCAAATACACAGCAGCAAGAGTTTATGGTGAACTTCTAAGAATTACCTCTGATTCCCTCTGCTCTATACATACACACACACCCCCTCACCCACACAGAGCCACCCTAACGATACAGAAGAGACCAAAGGAATGGGTGGTTTCCGTGCAAACAGTCTCTGTGATTAGAGTGAGGTTCTGGTTCTCGTACAGACCTCACCTGGCAGAATACGTCAGCATAATTCACTGCCCGGGAGGCCTTCTTTTTCCACTGACTTTAACTGTAAGATCAGAAATATATTGTAACGGAAAAAAACCCTTTAACAGACAATGAAAAATGTTTATCCAAAGAGACTCAAGATATTAGGATCACGGCATAGTATCAGCTAGATGTATATAGGTTGGTGTTATGGATGGGTGGGTGGGTGTGTGTGTGTGTGTGTACGTGTACGTGTACGTGTACGTGTGGCTTCCCTGCTTGGCGTGTGTAGCCCCCAGGTGCTCCCAGAGCAGGCCTGCGATGCTACACCTCACAGCTGTTGCCATCAGACTGAGTGACCTCCTCTGGCAGCCTGGTCACCGACGACAGGCCCTGGGTGCAATAAGCAAGTCCGCCCTATTGCTAAATTTAGTTTCTATCTAGGGAGATTACTTACAAGGCATGTTTGTAAAGGCCACTTTCCTCCTGGTGTGAGTTCAGAGCTAACTTCATATCTTCCCATAAGCTTTTAATAAGTAGCTTGCAACTCGGTTAGATCTCACCAGTGAAAATGTTATTCCCTGGAAGTAAGTTAGGCCAGCCCTACAGCGAAATTTCCAGAACCTTCAGATTAACTGCCAGTCTTGTCACAGTACCAACATCCAGCAACCCGTCTTCCTCCCCTATAACTGATATTCAATGTATAAATTTGCCGTGAAGTCAGACTGTCGGCTTGTCTTAAACAATTCGATTTATCGAGACTTCAGCTCAGTTATTCCACACTAATTTACGAGGCTGAATCAGGCACTTGGAACAGGGGCATGAATCGGCTGAGGCCACTAGGAGACCATTCAGTAAGTTTCTGCCTTTATTTATTTATTTTTTTCGGGGTTTTTTTTTGGGGGTGGGTGTTAATTAGGTTTTTATTTCTTTACTGAGGAAGTACTGGGAATTGAACCCAGGACCTCATGCATGCTAAGCATGCACTCTGCCACTTGAGCTATACCCTCCCCACTTTTCTGCCTTTAGAACTAAATATCCCTCCACCTGCCTTGTTCAGCCCCACAAGGTCCTCACTCGCTTATGCCCATAGAAGAACTGACTCCAGGCGCCAGTGTGGCTCAGTCCTGTGCTTGAATCCTCACACTGCACCAGGAAGCTTCTCCCCAGAGGAGGAAGCCAAGGGAAAAGGACGGAAGCATCTAACTCTGTATCACTCAGCCAGTCTGGGCTACAAGGGAGAAGAGACTCCAGAAATCCTGCTGCCAGGCCGGTGACTGTGGCAATTAGCTGCTCCGGGCAGAGGAAGTCGACGGCGGACCTCTGCCGCGCCCAGACCCCACCCGGGCCCCCGTCCTCACCAGAGAAGTTGGCCTCGACCGCAGGAGGGCTCTGCACGACGGGGCTGCAGGACAGGGACGTCAGCACCATGGCCGCCATCATCTCATCCATTTCCACCGCATCAGACTTCCTGGATGCAAACAGGTGAGCGCCAAAGTTACTTCCCCACACAGCAGGTCCTGGGAGCCTCTTACGTGTCTGGACTGTTCCCTCCAATCAGTCAGTGTGTACTCAAGTAAAGCAGTTAAATAAAGCAGGAAAACCTCTCCCCATTCGTGAAAAATACTCATTCTGATAATATCAAGTCAACCCCAGGATAAGCAGACGGGTCCTCATCCCACTGCTGACACCCAAAGGCAGTGCCACCCTCCCCTGAATTCACTTCCTAATTCTAACTCTGCAGCTTAAAATCAGGAATTTTATTTGGGGGAAGGGAAGAATAGTCAAAGCAATGAAATAAAGCATGGGCATGAAAGTCAGCCAGCTGGAATTTGAAAGCACCAAAATTACCTTCCTCTCCTGTGTTATATTTAAATTTAAGGGATAACAATTACACTAACCAATTTCCTTCCCCTCTCCCCAAGGTATATCAGAATACCAAGAGGTATTCTGACAGATTCTGAATGACAACAGAACCTGGTACGTAAGCCAATGAGAAAAAAAAGAAAAAAGGAAAAAAAAAAAAAAAAGACCAGAAATACTAACATAAATCTCCCAATGCAAATCTCAATGCTTTATATAGCAGAGTTCTATAAAATTTTACATATAATGTCTTTAATCCACATAAGGTTACATTATTCGGAAATAAAACGAAAGCTGTCAAGAAGTTAATGCTAAAGTATGAAAAATTAGTGTGAAATAAATGTCTGTGTGGCTCATCTATTTCAAAGGGCTGTATTAATTCATTCTTTACAATTCAGATCCACTAAAATATGCGACTGGGCTTTGAAGCAGCTAAACCAAGACTAGTCATATACTAAACATGTCAGCATCCCCTTTCTTGTCTGATTGTTTGAACTTTTACTTCCATAGAACAGAAAAATTCTTCGCCAGCATTCCACTAAACACACAATCACAACTGCTGTTGCTCGGACCTGGTCTCAAGACACTGCCTGTACTGTCAATAACAGTAGTACCCACAGACAAACACAGAGACAGAGAGGTGGGACCAGGACCAACTGCTTACACGTTCTGCATGTAAGAATTTCATTGGCAGGTTTTCTTTTTTAATCTTAAAAAAAAAAAATCAACACACAGAGAGTATACAATTTAGAAGTCAGAATATACACATGCTCGAGGGAAAAAACCGTGTCATAAAATTCTGAAGCAAAGTACTCATCCTTCATTCAGCATCAGTGGTTTTGACCAACTAGCCAGGGGCAGATGGTTCGCAAGCCAAGAATGGCTTAACAATTTTTAAGTGGCTTTAAAAATCAAAAGACAAATTTTATTTCTTGGCATGTGACACAGGAAAATTACATGGACTGGAAACCTGAGTGTCCATAAGCGAAGTTTTATTGCAGCACAACGTGCTCACCTGTCTCCGTACTGTCTGCCGCAGCGCAGAGCAGCTGGGACAGAGAACGCTGGGCCCACAAAGCCTGCGTTCTTTACTATCTGGCTCATTCAGAACACGTTTGCTGACTCCCAGTCTAAGCCATTTTTTCCCCTCTCATGAAAAACTAAGAACTAATTTTAGTTTAAGCATGAAAAGGGGAAAAAAATAGCCCTTAGCCAGATGAAGCTGTATCACCCGTAACAGAGTTACGGGGAAGAGAAGACGCCCTTCTGGGTTTTTTCAAAGGATGCTCTCTCAGTGTATCCCATCTGTCTGATACCTTGACAACTAGACACCTAGGACGTTCACATTCCTTCCCCATCACACAAGGCATCCCACAGCCCCATACCTCACCACCCACATGTCTTTCAGAGCCCAGGTTCTCCCACACAAACCTCTTTGGGACGTCAATGTTCCTGGAGACAGGCCTGTAGGCTGGTGCCTGGGTTCCCTGCTCTGGCACCTGCGGAATGGGGCCCGGCAGCTCGGCCAGCCACACCTCCTCCGCCTTGCAGCAGATTTGTAACTTCTGGTCCAAAAGCCAGACAGTCACCTTATCCTCGGCCCAACTATGCCGCTCCACTAGTCCTGTGCGCTCTTGACCCCCGTACCACACACAAACCTGGGGGGAGAAAAGCAGCAGCCAGTGATCAACTCTTGGGAGTCTCACTCCGTATGCCCCGAGTTCTGGGAGCCAGGAGCCACCTGCCACAAACTGCATTCTCTGACACCTCTAATTCAAGCAGATGTTCCCAGGTACTTGCTTCCCACTTGAACACCCAGACTAGCCTCAGTGAATTGGTTCTTCCCAAGACAGATCCATAGAAATTCTCTAGATGGAGAGAGTGAATGCATCCGTTTCTGAGATTTTTTTTTGGAACTTGGAATCTATATGCAACTAAAGTTAAGTCACTATCATCTTAAAATAGACTGTTAGAACTATAAGATGTTTTCTATAAGCCTCACGGTAACCACAAAGAAAAAGCCTCTAGTAGATACACAAGAGATAAAGGAATCAAAGCACAGGACTATAAAGAAAAAACAAAAAACTAGATCACAAAGGAAGATAGCAAGAGAAGAAAGAAACAAAGGAAAACAGTCAGAAAACAATTGACAAGGTAGCAATACTAAGTCATGACCTATCAATAATTACTTTAAATGTAACAGATTAAATTCTCCAATCAAATGAATTTGGAATCTGTGTCTAGTCTCCCAATTTCTTGCCCAGCCTTAACTCTGTAGTCCTATATATCTGTGGTTCCCGACTATTGCCTTGGGTTGCTCACAGCCTGCGTTTTTCCCTTCAGAGAATTCTGAGTCTACCTGGGAGCAAGATGGTAGTGGTGTGTTCATAGCAGCACTATTTACAATAGCCAAGACATGGAAACAGCCTAAATGTCCATCAGCAGACGACTGGATAAAGAAGATGTGGTATATTTATACAATGGAATACTATTTAGCCAAAAAAATGACAACATAATGCCATTTGCAGCAACATGGATGTCCCTGGAGAATGTCATTCTAAGTGAAGTAAGCCAGAAAGAGAAAGAAAAATACCATATGAGATCGCTCATATGTGGAATCTAAAAAAAAAAAATAAGTAAAGAACATAAATACAAAACAGAAACAGAAACAGACTCAGACATAAAATACAAGCTTGGGGTTGCCAAGGGGGAGTGGGGTGGGAAGAGGCCTGGATGCCATAAGCCTTGACACAGAGGCAGAAGGAGGAGTCCCCGTGTACTGGCTCTGGAGAAGGCAGTGGGAGAGAAGCCCATGCACCTGGACCTCATGATAACCGCAGGCACAGGTGATGACCAGGCCCTGCCACAGAAGCAGGGATGCTGCAAAGGGAAACCCAGGTGGCACCCCAACTAAACATGAAGGTGTTCTTCATCTCTCGAAAAAGTCTAAAAGTAATTCAAAGATGCAGTCTTATCTGTCTCTTACAAGCCTGAGGTTCTTTCCCTTGTCCTTGTGAAGTTGTAAACTGAGGCAGATGAAGAGGAAACTGAGTTCTGGCCATGCTCTGAACTGAGGTTCTGAGCAGGCCTGAGCCCAGAACTGTCACAGAGGAGCCCTGGGTCTGCGAACAGTGGCTCATTCTCTCAGGAAGCCTGCTCCCCAAGGGCTCGTATGGCTGCAGGGAAAAGGTCTGTGCTCCAGACAGTTCCTGGCCTGTCACTTGGGGCACTGCTGGGCTGCCAGCTCCAAGCCTGGGGAGATCAGGGACACCTGTCCACTCAAGGACCAACCTACCTTCTGCCCAGGCTGGAAGGCCACCTGCTGGAGGCGTGAGGTGCCAGGAGCCTTGAGGACTTCCTTGGGCTGCTCCTGGCAGGGAGTGTCCTTAGAGGCCAAGAAGGGCTGGGGAGCCACCCCCTCCAGCAGCTCTGCCTGAGGCTCCAAGGGTGGGGCAGCCCCAGGTGGACCCAACACCCGGGCTCCCAGAAGGGACCGCTTGCCAAGGCGCCGGGACAGCACGCTGGCCATGCTGCTGCCGTTCCTGGGGAGGCAAAGGGGACACACAGTCATTTATCCATTATCTGGAGGAATCAGGAAGCCTGACACGCAGCAGGAGCACAGGAGTGTCCACTAAAAAGGATGACACCTTTTAAGGTAACTTTTACACCTTTTTTCCTTTTACAAAAATGATACCTATTACTAGCAGGACAGTCAGAACATACAGATGAGCACATAGAAAAACAAATCACTCAACAAGCTGCCTCCCAGAGAGACCCATGTTTCCTATACATTCCAAGCTTTCTTCTATACGTAGATTTACCTGCTTTTATTTCTACAGAAACAGGACCGTGGCTTGGTAAAAATGAATTTTCACTTATCCTGTGTAGTTGTACTGTATTATTAAATATTATTCTATAAAAACACTTTTAGAAGCCACATAGCATTTTCTTAGGCAGATGCATCCTTGCTAATTTAACAAACCCTTCATGACTGCACCCGAGGGCTGTACCCAGGGCTGTGCTGCTTAAGCCGCTCTGTCCACAGGGAGCATCTCCGCTCCACCTCAGCACACGCACCAAGGGCCACTTCCCAGGGCAGGTTCCCATCACGCGATCTCGAAGCCGAAGCAGGAGGGATTTTGTTGGATGCTTGTGGACTATCAGGCTCAGCTGGCTTCAAAGATGCAAACAGCCTCAGAAACGAGCCATGCTAACTCCTTGTTTTCCATGTGAGGAAACTAATGCTGGGAGCTTAAGTGACCTATTTGCGGCTACAGGGGTAGTTGGTGTCAGAGTCTGAACGAGCTCTGGTCTCCTGACTCCAAATCTCACCACCTCCCCCGGCACCTGGGGCCAGGCCACTCGTACACTCAGGGGTGATGGCAACACAGGACCACAGCCCTGACAAGAACCAAGGAAGACCATTCCAGGCCTCTGCACATGCATCCCACGAAGGACAGGAGCTAGCTCTGGAAACCATGCACATCATTTCTATGGGCTCTGGGGCATCAGTGCATCCCCACATGTCATACTCCAGAAAGCGGGGTCCCGTAGCGCCACCCTCCACATTTTATACCGGGGAAGAGCTAGGAAGGAGACAAAACTAGGAAGGCTGGTGTGATGGTCCTTTAGTCAAAATCCGCCTGCCCGAGAGGTGGTTAACCACCTGGCACTCTATAAGCCCCAGGGCTGAGGGCAGGGGGAGCACCCTTTGACCTTCAGGTGCCTACCCTATTCCAGAAAAAGAGGAAGGTGATCTTCCAGGGCCTCAGCCAGCCCTGCTTAGTGGTATGCAGGGAAAACACAGCAGATCTGCCTCAGGTCCCAGTGTTGGTCTCCACTCAGAGCTAGTTTCCTTGTCTGCAAGTTACAACGCTAACATTCCCCTGACCAACACCTCGGAGGAGCAAATGAGGACGTTCCAGGGAAAGACCATTGGGCACAGGCTTCTCTCAGATTCTTAAAAAGATGATGAATGATCCCCTTTCTTCCCCGTTAGGTAATAAGATCTAACCCCTGGGTCATCTGGACAGCTCACCCCTAAACACCTCATTTGTGTACAGACAATATTATCTTCAGACCTAACACTTAAGGGCATTTCCTATGCGCTGGACTCTGTTCTAAGTGCTGTACTGGCATCCTTTCGTTCCTTGGGTACCATGAGCAGCCATCCTTGTTCTGTTCTCAAAGAAACAGGGACTGGGAGAAATTAAGAGAACCAACCGAGGTAAAAGTAAAAGGCCAAACCAGGGCCCCTGAGACCTGCTGAATTCAAAGTCTGTGTTTTTTAGGATTACACCATGCTCCCCCTCCTCTTTCCAAAGATGCTCTGCCTGGGGCCCAAGACCTATGACCTCTTCTTCCCTATTCCTCACCTCCTGGGACTCCCCTGACTTCCAACCCTGCCATGAACTGGGTCACAAGGTCTTGCCCAGCCTCCGGTGGGTCAAGCTTTGTGCTCACAACCCCCAGCCACACCCTCCCTTCTCGTCCCCAGGCTATGAGTTGGCCCTTCTCACCAGCTTCATTCCCACCAACTCTTCTCTGAGAACTGACTTCCACTGGTCACCTGACAACAGATCAGAACTCTGTAGCCCCTGCTCCACCAGAAACCTGAAGCCCTTGCTCCTGCCCAGGGCTTTGGGGGCAGATCCCTTCAAAGGGGCCCGGGTGTTCCCAGGCGCGGGTCTGCTGGCAGAAGGGAGGAACCAAACCCAGCATTCAGCAAACTCATGCTGCCCCTTCTCCAGAGAACTCATGGTTCCCCAGCCATCCTGAGGTTCATTCACTCTGGGGCCCCTAGCACGTTCCTGGTCCTCTGTTTCCTCCTAACTCATTGACTCAGGAAAATATTTAGTTGAGGAACTTATGAGTGCAAAGCATATTCCTGGTGCCGTGGCAGATATCAAATACTAGGATTCTCCTGGACCCGGTATCAGCGCGATTTCCCTACCTGGATGCCCACCAGGCTAACTCCACCCCCATCTATGAAGCCTGGTGTTTCAAGAGACTGTTCCATCTCTCTGTTCAGAGACTGCATCTCTCCTCCCCACCGCCCCCTTCCCCCTGCCGCATTCAGGCCAGATGAAAACTGCCTCACAACTCTGGGTTTGAACTTTCTTTAGATCATTCCATAAACTTTCTTTACTTTCCACCCTCGTCCACAAGTGCCACTGGGCTCTGTGTAGGTCCTACACCATCTCCACCTCTCCTGAATTCTGGCCTCCTTCCCACCCACCCCAGCAAACTATGCCAAGCAAACATCTCCTCTGTCATAACAAAGCATGAATGGGAAAAATAAGCTTTAAAGATAATAATAAAGTCACAAATATGGAGGAAAAGGGGTTAATTCATTTTTCCAAGTGCTTTACTCAAGAGTTTCAAGGGCTGGAGTCAGAGAGCATGGTATCTCCCCCATGAATTCCCTAGAAAGCAAACAAGAGGTAAGAAAAACATCAGAGTCACCTACAGAGTTCCAGCCTAGGTGCCTGGTGACTTTACATCCAGTAACACTCTGTTGGAAAGTTTTACTATGTATGTAATCAAAATGAAAAGTAAGGAGTAAATTCTTTACTACTATCGGGAAAAAAAAAAAAGGTCCAAGCTAATATGGTTTCAAAAACTCAGTCACCTACCATCATCCTTGAAGCCTCAAGGCAGAAACAAGAATCTCTAACCCTCAGTTTAATGTCACTGAGCTAGAAGTGAAGCCACAGTGCCACTTAGAGACATCAGATGGCAGCATCTACCCAGAGAAACAATCCTGCTCTTGACCAAAAAAAAAAAAAACCAAAAAACACACACACAGTGGCCACCCCCACTTTCCACAGCAGGAAGTTTGAGGTTTCTACCACTGAAAATGAAGAAAGGGTAGTATTTCCAAAATTCCTGGGCTTCCAGTCTTCAGACAGAGACTGAAATATTTGGCTAACAGACTCTGACGATGTTTCTCTAAGTCTTTTTTTTTTTTTTTTTTAACGTAAAGAACACTTTTTATTTGGCGGGTGACGCTGCACCTCCTAGGGCCTGCTGGATTTGCAGAGGTGATGAACCTGCCCCCTTCCGGCTTCTTCCTCTGGGCCTTTCCCCTTTAACTGGCCCGAATTCCACCCTGAGATTCAGCTTATTATTTGTTTTATTTATAGTATGCCCCAATCTTCATTTTTAAAAGCAGAAGAGAAAGAAGGAAGGGAAACTGCCTTTATAAAGTGCCTGACAGCACTGGCTTTCACAAATTGTATCTAATTTAATCCTCAGAACAACTCAAGATAAACATATGGTCTTTTACTTCTGATGAGGAAACTGAGCCACTGAGAGGTTTGGTTGCCAAGGCAACACACCCAGGAAAGGCGCCCCTAGGGGCTGAACTCGTGTCTACCTGGTGTCACGGGGCAACATCCTGCCATTATTCCAGTACGTGTGAGATCTCTCAAAATAAAACACTCAGTTAAGTTACTTTTTATCTACATGTTTTTTTGTCCTCCCCTGTGTCAGTGAACCGCAATAGGAAAAAACAAAAACAAAAACCACAGCTGCCAATCCTGTGAGTCCCTACTTCCATTTCCTTGTGTGTTTTCTTTCCTTGAAAGTCCCTTCTCCACTTGCATCTTAACCTCCCACCTACAAAATAAAGGTCAGTGCTTTACCCCAACCTTGTTCAGCTGTCCAGTTCACTGTTAATCATTCAGCAGTTTGGTAGGAACTTTATACACCTATCGCCCTCTGAGAGGGTGCAAAGAGATAATGTAATTGATCCTGAAAGATAAGGAAAATTTTAGCCAAATTTACACCAGGGATGGATAGTGTGGAAAAGATATGAATCTAGACCAAGTGTAGGCTGGGCAGGATGCTCAGGTGTGTTCATCTGCACAGTCATATTATGAACGTGGCTCAGTAGAAAACCCAGTCAACAGAATCCTTCAGGGATTCAGAAGTGAATTCAAGCACCTACAGAGGTCTGCCATGCAGGTGGGTGGAGGAGTCAGGTTATCTCTGGACCCTAAAGGAACTTTCCAGGACCACCAGTTACTTTGTATCTCAGACTGAGGGTCCCAAGCCCCTCCCAGCGTGTTTCTATCAATGTAACTGCAGCTTCCTTCAAATCACTCTTCCCTGGTCTCTGCTTCTACTCATTCCCCTGTTGGTTTCTTTCTTGGGAGCTATCAATGGTCCATATAAACCAGCCAGCCCCTAATTTGCTATGTGGTTCTGGTACCACAAAGAGAAATCAAGAAACATCTATCACAGGGTAACAGTAACAAGGTTTCATCATGGAGTCAAACCCAGCTTTACAATGTTACATTCTCAACGTATGGAATTCCTTGATTGAAATATAAACTCATGCTGAAAAAGACTTCCCGGCTGATGTACAGTTCTAAGGAGATCCTGAGCCCTCTTTGCGTCTCACCCCTACCGCTGTTTCACCAACAGGGAGGGGTTGGCTCCCCAAGAATATTTATTTTGGTCAATGTCCAGAAGGGGTTAGCCCTTTTCCAGGCTCAGCAAACATCTTCTCATGTGCTAATAGCCCTTAGTGAGGACATCTGCCATTAGTTAAATAACTGGAACAGACAGAACAGGAAAACAAACCCTCTCTGTGGTTCTAAATTGCAAATTGCCATTTGACATGTGACTGTTGCCGGACAACCACATGTCTCAGCACATCCACGTGTGTGTGTGTGTGCACGCGCTCATGCACGATGGTTGCTCTCTCCTACCTCCTGCGGACACTGCAACAAGCCATGACATTGCCTAGTGGCACTTCCAGGACACAGGTCATAAAGTTCAAGTGATTCATTACACAACTAACGGGGTGGTTTCTTTTTCTTGTTGTTAAGGAGGGTGAAGTTTAGAGTAAGGTTCCCATGTGCTGAAGCTTGGGTGCTTGCTGCCTCTCTAATGAACGGTTTAGGGACCAAGATGAGGGACATCATTCCTCTGCCAAGAGTTTCAGGTTCTCCACTTAACCTCAGCTCTCCAGCTATTTTATGACCTCCACTGGGTAACCACTGCACAGAACAACAATTTGAGTTTTTAGTTCTTTGGCTAATATTCCGCATATCATTCTTTATCTTTTACCAGAAAATTGCTAATTTTTTTCTTTTAAATCTGTTAAGTTTTAACTTAATTTCTTTTTTCAATGCGATGTTCTAAGTTCATCCAAAGATCAAAATGCTGTAGCCAACCACACCTTTTATTTCATAACAGAACTCAGTGGAGAATAGGACAATTCATTTGCCCAAACAATTCATTTTTCAGCAATTCCTGGCCAGGGATGATCTCTGTTGAGAGATACCATGTGCGTTCACAGCCTATGATTATATGCAAATATGTCTGTGGTTCTCACCATTTGAACCTTGGGAGATGGAAGCAAGCTGTCGAACTCTGCCATCACCACCTGAATGCTGCCTGGTAGTTCTCAAGCCTTAGTTTTTTCCGGGGTGCCTTTTCCAGAAAAAAATTAAAAAATAAAAATAAAAAAACAACTTCACTGAGCATATCTTGACCTTTTCTTCCCAGAGTATTCTCTGCCCAACCTGGCCTTCGATAGAAAGTCTCCAAGAGTAACCAAGGGTCTGAGCTAAAACTTCTACGTCTCTCAAGTTATGTATCCGACCCTGTTACACTATTTTTTTAATGTGTGGTGTGCATCTTAGATTTTCATGAGTTTAAGATACAAAGCACTGAGCATATTAGTAGTTAATTCAATACCAACATTTCTGTATCAGCTGTTCAGAGAATGACCATCTGGATTCTCAGGGCATTCTAATCATGTCTTTTTCCAAATTTTTTTTTAAACCTCTAATTTGAAAACACATATGCACCCCAATGTTCACAGCAGCACTATTTACAATAGCCAAAACATGGAAACAACCTAAATGTCCATCAACAGATGACTAGATAAAGAGGTTGTAGTATGTATACACAAAGGAATACTACTCAACCATGAAAAAGAATAAAATAATGCCACTTGCAGTAACATAGATGGACCTGGAGATTGTCATTCTAGGTGAAGTAAGCCAGGAAGAGAAAGAAAAATACCACAGGAAATCACTTATATGTGGAATCAAAAAAAAAAAGGACCCAAATAAACTTATCTACATAACAGAAACAGACTGACAGACATAGGAAAAAAAACTTCTGGTTACTGGTAGAGGGTGGGAAGAGATAACTCAGGAATTAGAAATTTGCACCTCTTGGGGAGTGACAGAAATGTTAGCTATCTTGATTGTGGTGGTGGTTTCATAGGTGTCTACATCTATCAATAGCCATCAACTTGTACCTCTGAAATATGAGTAGTTTGCTGTACAGGAATTATACCACAATAAAAGCGTTTTAAAAAATTAAAAAATAAAAACTGGATTACACCACATTCGTGTATAACAAACAGTTTAGACTATGGTACAATTAAAATTAGACTACCAGGATCGGCAGGGATCTGAGGGGTTGCCCATCCCCCATTCAGGGCCAGTATCCTCTCCACAGCATCTCCTAGGAGTGAGTATCCAGCCTTCCCATTATTGTGAGTAACAGATGTAACACAAATGGAAAGGGAAAATAAGGGCCCCAAACAGCCATGCTATTTTCATATTCCAACAGATGGGCCACAGAAATAGGTCACCTGATATGGTTACACTGAATTTTCTCCAGCAAATAATAAATGACCCTGATCAACAAATACTTCTGCTGGGCTGACTGCACAACAGTCATTCAATCAAGTCAAAGAGACCGTTCTGTTTGCACTGCCGGCAGGGAAGGAAAGCGTTTTCACAGTTCAGCCCAGGAACAAACACACTTCCCCTTCCTTCACACCTAGCTCCCCGTTTGCTTTCAAAACCACCAGCGCCCTTTATTCACTGCCCCGTAGGGCACACTGTACTCTGTGTTACATAAGAGAAGTCTTAGGCTCAGTACTTGCCACCCAGGGCTCAGTGATCTAGAAGATTTCTATTAGTACCAATGGACTACATCTCCCTTAGACTGCAAGCCCCTTGAGGACTGAGACCATACCTTGCTTATCCCAACAGGTTTGTGATTGTGAATGATACCATTCCCAGAGGTAAAGAGAGCCACAGATTAAAAAATATGTTGTAAGAAATAAAATGAAGACAGCTATCAAAAGCCAGAGTAGAGGTTTAGTGTTCAAACTTGGTTCTCAGACAGCTGTGTTCTCTTGAAAACGAGGAGTGAAGACTGTATAAGGAAGCAGGGATAAGTAAAACCATGCCTACAAGGACCTGCTGTATGGCACAGGGAACTATATTCAATTTCTTGCAATAACATATAATGGAAAAGAATCTGAAAAAAAAACACATCTATACGTGTAAGTGAAACACTTTGCACTATGCCTGAAACATTGTAAATCAACTAACTTCAATAAATAAAAATTAAAAACTAAAAACTCTTTATAAATTTTTTTAAGTCATGCCTACAAGCACGCCACGTAGGGTGGAGAGGTGATCCAGCACTGTTTTCGTACACGAACGGGGGCACGCATGCACGTGTGGGCGCCCGCACTGTGATGAAACCTGATTTGGACCATAGGAAACCATGTGAGAGCTCCAGCAGGAGGCACACAGATGAATTATTGCTGCCCCAGCAATTCACCCAGAGCCAGGTGGCAAGGAGGGAACTGGGAGCTGAGCATCTCTGGGAGAAAAAGCCTCAGAGAACTAACAGTTCCCTCCAGCGGTTTGCAGAGGAAGCTTGTAAGCTGCGAGTTAATGCAAACGGCCAATGAATGCCTGCACGGCACTCGGCTTTCCATTCTCTTTGATACACACATGTGGGGACTTCCTTATTTTCCCAACCTCCCAGCAACTCAAGAAAACATGGAGGGACAATATAATCCTAATTTGACAGCTCAGAAAACTGAGGTTCTTTCAGAAGGCCACTGATTTGCCCAAACCAGCAAGCTGTGGCATCTGCAGCATTCCTGGCCCCTCCCTGGTCTAATTTTCTCTTCCCCAGCAGCAGGACGGGGGCTCGGGACAGAGGACTCTGGAGTCCCTCGGCCTGATGCCTTCATATCCCCTTGTCTGGTCTTCACAGCACTGCAAGGAAGACAGTGTGAGTTTCACTGGGAAGAAGGGATCTATCGGAGGAACTTACAGGAATGAAAAGTGAAAGCTGGCAATGAAAGAACCATCCCCCAAAATATAAAACACAGAGGGGAGAATTTAAAACGCCTGCAATCCAGGACCCATTAGCTTAAGTCCCTGAGTGTTGCTTGCACACGCCAGGAAAGGATGCCTTCGTGGTCATGCTGCCTGAGGTGCCAACCCCCAAGACACGAGGAAAAGGGTTCCTGATGTTCTCAACGCTTTGAAGGCAGAGAAATGCAGGCTCTCTATTGTTTCATTGAAGTGGTTAAAGCAGAAAAACTATTTGAAACGCAACAGTCATTTGAATGAATAATCATGTTCCCCCCCCAAAAAGAAATCATGCTCCCTGACCATGCTAAACAAACAGGAGGGTTGCAAGGGAGGGGAGAGCCACCTGGTGACTTTCCTGGCTCAGATCAATAGGTAATAAAAAGGCAGCAGCCCTCGCCTGGGGTGGGTAATCAGAGCACACAGGGCTGCAGGTGCCCAAGAAAGGAGCCACCTGGGCCAGGGGCCAGGCAAGGAGCGGGAGAGCCAAAATTAAAGATGCGAAACAATGCACCCGCAGATCAGAGGGCCAACAAGACACCTCACAAGAAAAGAGAAGCGGGTGAGGGAAGGGATCGAGGTGCCCGAATACCCCCTCGGGAGCCCCAGTCTCACCTGGGAGCCACCTGTGCAAAAGGTAAAGGTAAGCCAATGGGAAAGCAGCTGTAATCTTGGAAATTATAAATCACAAGATAAGCAACATGTGCTGCTGGAATGACAGAACATTCTAGTGGCAATAATATTTAAAAACCTGAAATAAGAGCTGGACACCAGAATCTGTTCCAAGACCAGGATGGCTGTCTGGCCAGAAGGGAGGTACCAGGCTTCTACAGACCAGCTTTTAATCCAACTTTTCCCTTTATTCTGACCCCCTAGTGTACAGGCTATTTCAGGATCGGAGTAGTTCCTCACCCTGTCACTCTGTCACCGTCTCCTGGGAGACACTGCTCTGCTCTCCTGGGACTGGAACATTTCCTCCAATGCCAACGGGAATGCTTCCAATCCCCCAGGAGTGCCTGTGGCTGAAGGTGGGGCAGGAGTGGGGGGAGTCTGGATACACCTGGGGAACTAAAACCAGCTCCTCAAAACAGAACCAGCACATGCAAGAGCGACCGAGCCCGGGCTCGCTGCAGAGGACGCCTCTCCGGGGAAGTAGCACATGGCAGCCTGTCACCTTGACCTGTGTAACTTGTGGCAATTGGCCGCCACCTCAGAGCTTCCATTTCCCACCTTACCTGGGGAAAACGAGAACAGTGCCCAGCATCTGGAAGGATCGCAGCAGCTGTGCTCCCTCCCCTATTCCTCGATTTCAGCCTGGTGCTAGACAGCTAAATGACACAGCAAGCCGTGGGGAGTGCTTAGGCGCCACTGTCCAGCTGGCATCTGGGGACTGAGGCTGCAAAAAGATACTCAACCAGAACCAGCAACACAACTACGGACTCTAAAGGGAATCAAGGAGCTGACCACGGGGGAGCCACTGATTCACTGAAGTCACAGAAGAACTGATTTCCGCAAGACGGGAACCCGGGAATCCAATGGATTCCATTCAGAGGCCAGCTGGCATCGATGGACCAACCCCAGGGCTCCCTGCTTTCAGCTCGACACCCAGCCAACCAGCTCTGCCCTGAGCCCAAGCCAGGCCCCCACCACTGCCGGTCTCCCCCGTGGCCTGGCCCCTCGCCTCACTCTTAGTACCCAGGTCCCAACCCTGCTCTCTTCTCCCAGCCGAAACCTGTCTTGCTGCCCTGCCCGGGGCGGGTCAAGGCCTGCGGCCAGACCTCCCCAAGGCGGAGCGTGAGCAGCCTCTGCAAGCAACCTCCTGAATCTGATGCCTGGGTCCCAGGTTCCAGCTGTCCTGGATCCGGATCCACGTTTACCTGTGCAGACCCACACAGCAAACAGGTCAGCACAGACTCACCAGGAAGCCGGGGGAAGAGGCACCACGGAACCAAAATGCCCCTGTTTTAAAAAAAATCTGCTAGTATTCAATGCAGGCGCCAGGCTTCTGCTGAGGAACTGAACAGGACAACCAAGGAGCCTCCGCTTCAGACCCTGCCTTTAAAGACCTGTAGGCCTCACTGAGCTCCACCTGCAACCCACCCCCAGCACTTGCTTATTAAAGCACTTAATACGCTCCAGAGCTACATGCACATACTTGTGCTATATAATTAGATGAACGAATCAGAATTTGCTTTTCAGGAGAATGCAAAAACCATCCAGCAATCTGACACCTATGCCTGATTTTAAAAAAAAGACAATTTTTAGGATGAAGCTCATAAAGTTAAATGAATGTGCGTGCTAAAATTTTAAAGTGTTTGACATAAGTTACAGAAGTCGAAATTAAATGTGTTATGAATCAAGGGGAGAAAAAAAACCTGCTGAGTGACTGGAGGGTGAAAGAGACAGACTCGTTTCTCCCAGAAAACAGAAAGTCAGCCTAAGTGAGGAGACTACAGACACCAGAAGGAAGATGGTTAAAGACACGGTGAAATGAGGGAGTGCAGGAGGGGCTGGCCCCAGGCACAAGCCACCAGAAAGCAGCCTTCTCTGAAGAGGCGGTTTAGGGAATCTTCATGCCCCATAACTGTGGGGCTGAGGATGCGTGCAGTGGCCACACAGAGATGCAGACGCAGGCTAAAGGAACGGGCATCCCTGTCCTAGCTCACGATATCGGGGCGTCCACTCTCGGATGTCCTTCCTGAAATGGACAGAGGATGAGAGCATGCTCACTGGTGAGGACGTTCTAAGCCAAAGTGACCAAATAAACATGGATCGATCAGAAACCAGAGGGCCCGCGAACATGTGCTGAGAGAAATGAAGGATGACGCTGAGGCTCAGTAGGTTGCGGCCATGACTGCCCAGCGCTGGTCCTGCCCCAGGACAACTGACGAGGCTGAGACCACATCAAATCCTGCCCCAGGTCAAGCAGGCAGGCAGGCAGGCAGGCAGGCTGAACTTGGTTTAGGGCCAGCAGAAGACTAGACTCTTTCGAGGGGAAAGACAGGAGGTGTTCACAAGCCACAAAATCGCATCTAACGACTTCCTTAGAACTGCTACAGAGTCAACGGGCAAGAGAAAAAACACGATTCCGTGCAATCCACAACCTTTCGAAGACGGACAGTCCTTGAGGAATGTTCCAATAGCTATCACTTCTCAAAGACGGATATGCTAGCCGCTAGTGAAGCATTTCACGGACTGTATCTCACTCTACCCTTCACAATAAGCCCATGAGATCAGTACCATCGTCTTCTCCATTTTACAGATGAGGAAACTGAGGCTTGGGGAGGTTTGAGAATGCTCCCACGGCCACAGAGCTGGGAAGTGACAGAACAAAGACATGAGCTCAGATACGTCTGATTCCCAAAGCTGTGCCCGTTCCACTTCATTAGACAGGAAAACTATGCATCAAGTGAGAGTAAGGGACGAGACGAGACGAGGTTCCTTGTTAGTGAAAATTTGAGCCGCTGGAGGTTAATGTGGTGGCAGTGGTTTGGGCACAGAGGGGAAAGGAAATGCAAGCTAGGAGAGCCCAGCATCGAGCCTGGGGCTCCCTGGGATCAGGGTTACAACTACTCTTTTTTACACTTTTACAAATATCCCAAAGAGCATGCCCAGGGGAACAATCAGGGTTTGCAAACGAGCTCTAACTGCCCAATTCTGTGAGCTCGGGCAAATTACCCCGTCTCTCTGTGCCTCCGTTTCCCCACCAGTAAAATGAGAAAAACTCTGGCTCCCACTCCAAAGGAAAATCGAGGGCTTTGATGAGGCAATGCAGGTTATTTTCAACAGTGTCTTTAGGAGTCACCAAGCTCCCCCCTCCCTCGGGACTCTGATTCCCCAGGTCTGAGAGAGAAGCCTGGGCCAGAATGGGAAAAGGCACCGCCCATGCAAAGCTCAGTAAATATTCGCCTAAAAAAGGCACCAGGCTCTGGGTGGCGATGAGCCAAACTCAGAGGAAGATTACAGGAAAAATGTTGCTCAACTAGGGGAAAAGCAGACAGTAAAGTTTAACATCGATGAAGGCAGTGTACTACACTGAAGGGAAAAAAAAATCGAAATCATGGAGGAGCTCTGTGGCAACAGTGAGAACCCAGTAAAGGGACCTCTGTGTCACTGTAGCCCAGAATGTCATCCTACTGTGGTCACAGAGGCCAAAAAACAAACAAATCACTTTGCCCAGTACCACTGCAAAAGTACTAAAAACAGGAAGAAACACACTGCCCACTACGCTCCTATAAACTTACAGAATCGTCCACACTGGGAACACGGGTGGCCGCCCACCGAGAAAGATGTAATAAAACCAGAGGACAGTCCCCTTAATGGGCTGTGTGATGGGGAGGGCACGCTAAGGGAGCCAGACAGACCAAGGCCAGTAGGGCCCTCTCTAGCAAATGAGAGAGATAAGACAGGGCCCCAACCTTGACCAGAGGAGGAGATGCCTCAACACCCCCAAAGGCAGCAGTATAAATGCCTTACTGGGTTTGAACAACTGTTTGAATGCAAGAGTGGGGGTCCCCTGGGGTCAGAACCAGAAGGTTTTCCAACCTCTGAGTTAGGAATCTGAAGACAAACGCATGGGGGGTAATTAAGGCTGCAACAGGGCTCTGCCCTCACCAGCAGGGTGACCTGTGGCAGCAGCACGGGCCCTTCAAACGCAACAGAGCCAAGCCCTCCCTTACCTGGCTAAGGCCTGGGTTTGGTCTGCCATGATGAATTTGCATGTTTTCTAGGAGTTCCCAGAGATCTAGAGATGATGGCAAGAAGTGTAAATACAGAGAGACACGCACCATCCTCCAAAGAAGATGGAACTGTTAATAGGAGTAACACGACAGTGTTGAGGTTTTAAAAAAAACAAAAACAAAAACATGAAAATGCTTCCAAACGCCCCACCCTTGGCTTGCACGATGAAGCCACACTTTGTCTTCTAAAGACAGACGGAGAAGCATCAACAAATGCACGGAAGGTCTCCAGCCAGGGAATGAACTGGGTTTAGAGTTTACCATCCAGAGTCCACCAAGTGCTGCCCATGCACCCAATGGACTGTCCTCCAACCAGGCCAAAGTCCTCAGGGGACCAGACAGAACTGACTCTGGGGCTCAGCCGAGCTCTTCCCAACACCACCCCTTCCAGCTAAACAGCGCTGAGGCGTTGGGGCCACACGCCTAGCACAGCCTAAAGCCCACCATTCTAAGAAAACAACTGCATTCTGTCTGAGCCCACCTCCAGGACGCCCTGCCGACATTAAGTCTGAGCTTGGAACTGACCTTGTAATGGGTCTTTATTAAGATTTAAAATTAAAGTCCGGTCCCCACCCTAGAGAAACACTCACACGAGTTTCAAAGAGGCCTGTGCAGCCATGTTTATTGTAACAGCATTTGTAACCATAGAGGATCTGGAAATAAATGTCCATCAATTAGGCTAAATCAAACAAAGGTTTAGCCTTCTGAGTCTAAGGAAGGCCATGCAGGAGCTCAACAAACCCAAGGAAACCTCTCCGTGCTGAGAGGGAGCGCTCACCAAGACGCCCCGGCACTGCTGGCGGCCGGGGCGGGGGGTGGGGGGGCCAGCACACTACTATTTGCAGGGCAGCGCGCTTCACTTTTTAAAAATTCTATAGGTATAAATGCAAGTATGTCAAGCATCTGAAGAATACCAACAAATGAGTAACAGTGGTTAACCTCTGGGGAAGGACTGGGATTAGAAGTGCTTGTCAAGGAAGATTCTGTTTGCTCTGAAAGGTTTGCATTTTCTTTTTTTTTTTTTTTTTCCTACAGAGAATGTGTTCACCTACTACTTGCGGAATGAAAATTTCATTTCAGCATTTAATTTTCTTAAGACAGGCAGAAACTAAGCCTGTTCCATACATTTCAGTCAAGTGTCTGGGGGGCAATTTCTACCCGAATCTGGACGTGCTTCCCGGGAGGCTGAGAGCTCAGCACGGCAAAGCCATGGGCTTTGCAACAGATCTTGTTTCACTATTAGAAGACCAGCTTTGGGACTCTGTGGATGGTTCCATTTAGATGCTAGTTCAAGGAAGAGGCAAGAAAAAGGAGAAAAGCAGGTCAGGGGGCTTCTGGGTAATTCAAAGGGGTGTCTTAGGAGTAATTTCAGTTCTCTGAGTTGAGCATTCTAGCTCTCCAACACCACACACACACACACACACACACACACACACACACACACACACACACTCTGTCTAATGGCAGCCTTTGTGCAATCACACGTAATCCACACCAGGCCTAGTTGTCTGTGCCTCAGACCCTTCCCTCTGTAATCAGGATTTCTAACGTAAATTCGGATCCCGTGGGCTAATGAGAAGGAAGAATCCAACCACCACATTAGACAAGCTCCAAAATATTATTTACTCCCCCGGCTCACCTAACCATACAGAACAGATTTTTAAACACACACACATACTCCTCCACCTCTTCAAAACACTATGTATAATGTCCTTAGGAACACAAATTTCTAATATTAAGGACTGAGTAGGCAAAACTAACCTAGGGTGATAGAAATCAGTTGCGGTCCTTCTGGCTGGGAGAGGATTGACTGGAAAAGGTCATAAGGAACACTTCTGAGGCGATGGAAATGTTCTGTCTCAAAGTGCATTTGTCAAAACTGATTAAACAGCACACTTCAGATCTGAGCATTCCACTGTATGCAAATTACACCTCAATTTAAAAAAAAAAAACCTACTTAAACACTGTCTCTCTGCTGGCTGCAGCAGAACTTTGAGCTGTCCTATCAGACATCTGAAATCTCTGTTGTGCTATGTAAGGAGCACAAGTACCATGGCGACAGTCACCATAAAAATAGATAACAAGATTAAAATGGATAGAGGACACATGAATTTAAGAACGGCACACCAGGAGCAATTCATTTTCAGTAGAAGAAGTAAAACAGAAAGAGGAGAGGGAGTTTTTCATTCTCCCCGCACTGTGAAAAACAGTCACTGAATGTGGTTGTTTTTACTAAAAGAGTTTTATGGCTTCCCAATACTCAAAGGACAAAAAAGGCTGAGAGCTGTTATTTCTTATCGTATTTTGCCTTAAAAAAAAAAAAATGCTAGTCTAAGTTTCTCCCCTCCCCACTGTATGTGGCCCACAAACCTGATTCCTACAGTTTAACAAGCACAGCTGACGTGCCAAACACCGTGTCCAAGTGACAGTGACATAAAGGCCGCTTGGGCCCTTTATCATCAAGTGCACAAAGATTTCCAGCTTCCATTCTGAATAACCAAGTTCTGCCTATAGTTTTTACAGACATCGAAACTGGCACCCCCGAGGTTGTGCACCCCGGAATTACCCCACTTTTATGCCCAATGCTGATTTTGCAAATGCCAAAATGTGGGCACGAATCACATGGCGACACAAATCATCTTGTGTCATTCTCCAAAAGATGAGATAAACCTCTATTCTCTTTGCAGAGCCCTCTAAGAAACTTCTGCTCTGTGCTTTGCCCCAAGCACTGCCCCCAACAACAAAAGAAGTAACCCAAAAATATCAGGAAGAAAACCTAATTTTTTTTTTAAAAAAATCAGAATGGATCCTTAAGAAACTATGTATTTCAGTAAAAATGTTGGCAAAATTAAATTTCCACATGTAAGCGACAAATAATAAAATCACAAAAATGAAAAAACTTTCATTCAAACCACAAATTTATTGTCTGATATAAACTAAATCATATGCATTCCTGGAAAACCCCACTCAAGATTTTCTTTTAATGTATCTGTCCCTTGTTCTCTCTGTCACTAAACCTACAGAGCAATCGCAAAGTTCTGACTTGTCCCTGGTGTCAGGATGGCATTTAATGTGCTGTACCTGGTGATATAAATCTGCAGGGTAAAAATGAAGAAGGAGACAGTGAAGGGCACTCCCAGGTCCTCCACAGCCACGCGGAGGACCCAGGAGTCAATTAAAGGTCCCATCTTGATTCATGCATTATAATGAATGTAACTGGCCAATAAACACATTAGTCTTCTGTATGTCGATCTATTTTATTCATGGTTATTTGCCATTTCCACCCCACCCCCATCTTCTTATTTTTCCTAAAGACCAAGTTCAATTTTCAGCAGCTCTGGGGCCACAAACTCAGTCCTAATCCACCTTGGAATAGTTCTCTTCACCTTTTCTAAAAGGACCCCAGATCCATTTACAAACATTTTTTAAAGCGCTTACATGATGATGTTGACTCAAATACTATAAAACTTGAGGTATAGCCCATATTCCACATTATCTTTCAGTTTTAACAAGTCACACAATAACCTGACCTACGAATTGGAGAGGACTTTGGAGGTCAGCCTAATTCCTGTTCTCTTCCACAGCACCCCTAATCCACAGCATTCAACCCAACTTTAGTACCTCCAACGATAAGAAGGTCACTAGTCCATGGACACATTATTTCCATTGCTGGCCAGGTCTGCCAGCTTAGAAAGTGCCTTTTCAGACTGCACTGAAATCTGCTCTCCCAGTCTTTGGGGTTAAAAGGAACCTTCAAGCTCATCGCCTTCAGTGTAATCATTGACCAGATGAGGAGTTACATAATGGAATCATTCTGCAGAGGAAAAATCTGGAGCTAGAGAGGATACAGCAATTGTTCCATCCATTGGTCATATTCCAACACCAGGAGCAAAAATGAAGAAGTCTACTCTTTCCTATAGCTGACAACCATGAAAATATTGGAAAGCACTACTGTGTACCCCATGAGTACACACTAGTCACACCTGATCCCACATCATCCTAGTCTCCTTCCTGTGGATGAAGTCTTGTTTGTTCATGTTTCTTTTAAATCATGGCCCCACAGTGGTCCAAGTGTCACATGACCAGCAGAGGTCGTTACGACTAGATCCTCTGATTGGACTGATGAATTTCAGATCCTGTTATGAACCAGATTCAATTTCTAAGAAGGTCGGTCTCCCCCTTTCAATCAGATCATCAACTTCAGGTCAGGGACCGAGTCTTCTTTTGTGACTCCAGTGTCTAATCACTGCTTGGCACATAGCAGGTAGATACTCAAGATTAGTCATTGAACAAACCATCTACATTTACCACATCCTGTCCTTGAACAATAAAATGTTTTTAAAAAAGCAATGTTTGGGGCAGAGGCGGGATATAGTTCAGAGGTAGAACATGTGCTTAGCATGCACAAGGTCCAGGGTTTATTCTCCAGTACCTCCATTAAAATAAATAAATAAATAAGCAAGCCTAATTCCAATGTTTTTATAAATAAATAAATAAATAAATAAATAAATAAATAAATAAATAAATAAAACTAGTTTTTTGAGAATTAAAAGACAAACCACAGACTGGGAGAAAATATTTGCAAAAGACACATCTGATAAAGAGCAGTTATCCATAATACACAAAGAACTCTTAAAACTCAACAATAAGAAAACAAACAACTTAATTTCAAAAAATGAGCCAAAGACCTTAACAGACACCTCACCAAAGACATACGGATGACAAAAAAGCACATGAAAAGATGTCATCACAAGTCATTAGGAAAATACTAATTAAAATGAGAGACCACTACACACTAATCAGAATGGCCAAAAGCCAGATTACTGACAACACCAAATGCTAGTGGGGATGTGGAGCAACAGGAACCCCCATTCATTGCTGGTGGGAATGCAAAACAATGCAGCCACTTTGGAAGACAGTTTGATGGTTTCTTACAAAACTAAACATACTCTTACCCTACAGTCCAGCAACTGCACTCTTTAGTATTTATCTAAAGGAGCTGAAAACCTACATTCACACAAAAACCTGCACACAGATGTCTATGAAGTATCATTCATAATAACTGCCAAAACTTAGAAGCAACCAAGATGTCCTTTAGCAGCTGAATGGAAAAACACACTGTGATACATCCAGATAATGAAATATTATTCAGCGCTAAAAAGAAATGAGCTATCAAGCTATGAAAAGACATAAAGGAAGGTTACATGTATACTACCAAGTGACAGAAGCTAATCTGAAGAGACTACAACCTGTATGATTCCAACCATATAACATTCTGGAAAAAGCAAAGCTGTGAGGCAGTAAAAAGATGAGCAGTTACCAAGGGTCAGGGGGTGGGAGGGATGAAGAGGCAGAGCACAGAGGATTTCCGAGCAGTGAAAGTACTCTGTATGATACTGTAATGGTGGATACATTTGTCCAAACTCAGAATGGACAACACCAAGAGTGAACCCTAACGTAAACTATGGACTTTGGGTGACTATGATGTGTCAATGTAGGTTCATCAATTACAACAAATGTACCATGCCACTCTGGTGGGGGAGGCTGATAGGGAGACTGTGCACGTGTGGGGGCAGGGGGTGTATGGGAAATCTCTGTACCTTCCTCTCAATTTTGCTGTGAACATAAAACTGCTCTAAAAAATAAAGGATATTAAAACACATAGAGAGCAGTGTTTTTCCCACTAGATATACATACACACTATAGAAAATGCAAATAGTAAATTTGTTTCTTTAAGATTTGAAATCATACTGCAGATGCACCTTAACTTTTAGCAGAAACATCTGTCCATGTTATTTTTAAAACTATTTCTAAACATTATTTTTAATGGCTATAATACTCCATTATAAAGACACTTCCATCAGGAAACCATAAACAAAACAAAGACAACCTACAGACTGGGAGAAAGTATTTGCAAATGATGCAACTGACTAAGGCTTAATTTCCAGAATACACAAACAGCTCATTCAACTCAGTAACATAAAAACAAACAACCCAATCCAAAAATGGGCAGAAGACCTAAAAAGACATTTCTCCAAAGAAGACATACAGATGGCTAATAGGCACATGAAAAGATGCTCAATATCACTAATTATGAGAGAAAACTACAATGAGGTATCACCTCACACCAGTCAGAATCACCATCATTAAAAAGTCTACAAACAATAAATGCTGGAGAGGATGTGGAGAAAAGGGAACCCTCCTACTTTGTTGGTGGGAATGTAATTTGGTGCAGCCACTATGGAAAACAGTATGGAGATTCCTTTTAAAACCAAAAACAGACTTACCAAATGACCCAGTAATCCCACTTCTGGGCATATATCTGGAGAAAACTCTAATTTGAAAAGATACATGCACCCCAATGTGCATAGCAGCACTACAATAGCCCAGACATGGAAGCAACCTAAATGTCCATCGACAGATGATTGGATAAAGAAGGGGTGTGTGTGTGTGTGTGTGTGTGTGTGTGTGTGTGTGTGTGTGTGTGTGTGAGATGGAATACTGCTCAGCCATAAAAAAGAATGAAATAATGTCATTTGCAGCAACACGGATTGACCTAGAGATTATCATACTAAGTGAAGTAAGTCAGACAGAGATAGACAAATATCATATAATATCACTTATATGTAGAATCTTAGAAAAAGATACATATGAACTTATTTATAAAACAGAAACAGACTCACAGACAGAAAACAAACTTATGGTTAGCAAAGGGGAGAGGGGAAGAGAGGGATAAATTAGGAGTTTGGAATTAGCAGAAATAAACTACTATATATAAAATAAACAACAAGGTCCTAATGTATAGCACAGAGAACTACACTCAGTATCTTATAATAGACTATAATGAAAAAGAATATGGAGAAGTATATATATATACACATATATATACAAAAAATTCAATCACTATGCTGAACACCAAAAACTGACACATTATAAATCAACTATATACTCCAATTAAAAATAAAAGACATCCATCAGAATCACTTATGGGTTACTTCCAGCCTAATCACACCACTGGATATTTAGTTTTTTTCCAGTTTTCCACTATAGTTTTTTTAAAAAAAAAAAAACCTCTAAATAATCTCTGCGCACAAAGCATCATCTACATTTTGGATGTGGTCTCTGAAAGTGGAATTATCCTGCCAGCAAGCTTTACATTTATTCCTTTTTGGGTTTCTTTCTTTCTTTTTTTTAATCTGGGCCCTCATTCTGGGTATCTTTGAACCTTGATTTATCTACCAAGTAAGCAATTCCTCCCACCTCCACTGACAAAAGCTGACAAACATACCCACCGTATCTTCATCCACAACACTGGAAAAAACGGTGAACAGCTCAAGGCCAAGAATAGAACACCACGGCACTCATTTTCAGACTCTTTTCCAGGCTGACTCAGTGCCACTAATTAACAGTTTTTGCATACGACTGTCAAATTAAATTAATAACACCACTCAGCCCACATGCCACCACTTATTTAATATGGACCATCCTATCTTAAGAAACTGTTAAATACTTTACTGAAGCCAAAGTGTACTGTAGCTGCTGCTTCATTTCTCTGAACTAGTAACCGAAACACCATATGAAACAGGAAATGAGTTTAATTTGATATGATTCGGCTGACTTCTTGCACCCTACGGCCACACTTTTTTTAAGCAACAAGCACTTCAGTTTCGACCTTTTTTTACAAAAGCAGTACTTTAAAATAATCAGACTGCGCACCTGTAAAAAGCAGGGTGACTCTTGTTCGATCCCTGTCACCTGTAGCTCCCCTGGGAAGCGCTCTGAATCCCAGGTGGTTACTGACCCACAGGGTAAACCAAACTGTCTCCTGACCACAGAGACCTGAACTTACTCACTCGTCCCCAAACCAGCCTAGTTTTCCAGGGGTCCGTTGCATTCACACCTGGGCTTGAACCAGTTATTCCATGACTATTATGAATCCCAGATTATCAATCTCTGGATCCTGGAGGCATACCCCTAGACCCATCCCAGGGAGGAAATAAGCAAAGAACATAGCCCCCCTCCTTGCTGTTCCTTTATTATTGAGTCACAGAACCTAAGCTCCTGCGAATCCAATGTCATACGGCACTTGGCGGTCATGACTCACATCTCACCAAGTTATTACCCCGCCATCGCTCTCAGAGGATATGTACCAGGAGCCACCATCCAAACAGGCCAGCCAGAAGAGGAAAATGGGAAGGCCTGAGAGATCTTGGGGTCACTAGAAATTGGCCTCACTATTAGATAATATAGCCCAAAGCCGTCTCTAATCACTACCATTCCAACCATCAGAAAAATCTTTCAAAGTCCCAGCCAGCAGCAACTCATAAAGTGTTGCTGACCAGCCTAAAACAAATCATTTGCGCAGAAAGCTCTCAGATTCCATAATGTCATGCTCCTACTCAAATCCACCAGTGGCCACCCAAAGCCTGAGACAGCGATCCCAAATTCCCTACTCGGCTTCCACGTCTCTTGAAAACTCAGGTCACAAATCCGAGGGCCTGAGCAGGGAATTGACAGCCACTGGATGGAGGCAACAGGGCACCCTGGGCCAGGACAGCTAGTGGCCACAGGGCCTGTCTCCCGCCCATGGAGGGCAGCCACCACTCAGCTGCACAGGCCTGCCTGACCTGAGTCTTCCTGAGAGTCCCAAATCCAGAGGCTTGCTGGATCATTCCCAATCTTTGAAAACCTTGGTGTGGTCCAAATTACAACGGTCCGAAGGCTGAACACATTCTTTGGGCCTCCCATTTATAACTCCTCCGCTACCCTTTGATCCCAGCCTACCTTTCCAGCCTGATTTCTCCCTCCTCTCTAACAAGGACTCCGTTCTGGACTCTCACACACCATGTGTACATCTCTAACTCTAAGCCTTGGCCCGTGCGACAACCCCCACCTGTGTGGCCCCATGAGACACCCCTAAGGGTTCATCCCGGACTTCCTTCCCTCTCCCAGAAAGTTCTTCCAAGCTACAGCAGCACAGCCCCTTCCTCGGAACCCTATGAGTGCCGATTTCTCTCTCTGGCATTTCACCACCTTGCCGGGCTCCTTCAGCACAGGTAGAGCCTCTCTCTCCATGGAGCCTGGAAACTGCCAAGCCCGTGCTCAGGCCTCCTTCCACCTACAGTGCCAATCAGGGCAGCTGAGCACACAAGCAGCTTCCTAAATCCTTCCTCGATGTGAAGGTGCTCTAGCACTGTTTTCCAAACTGTGGGTTACCATCCATTACAGACCAGTTAAGTCAACTTAGTGGGAGTCAACAGGCATTTTCAAATGAAGACTAACAGAAAAGAAAAGAAAATTATCAGCGGAGACTGCACCAAGCAAGAGGAGGTAGTATTTCATGAACTTAAATTAGATTTTTTACATACATACATGATTGAGTGTACTAGGTCATGATGTAAATTTTATTTCTTAATGTAGGTCACAGTCGAAACAGTGTAGAAAACACTGCTCTATTACCAGCAGATCAGCTCAATCAGTGCGCCATGGAACTTTTTTTTTTTTTTTTTTGACAGTCACGTAATCCCTAAAAAAAAAAAATATCTGATGAACACTTCTTCCCCCCATGAGTTGGCTTCCCCTGTTAGTTCACTGATCCTGCATCTCAGAGACACAGGAAAGCTAAGTAAGTGCAATTACATTCTCACTTATTCTGCAACTTTTTGCAATCATCCTTCAAATTCACCAGCCCTCAGATGTTGCAAGTTATGAGGCTTGGGGAATTTGCTCAGCAAATCACACTAAGCCACCCCTGCAACAAGAAAGCAGAATTCCGAGCTCAGGAGAAGCACCAGTTTTCCCTCTGCCAGCGAGTCGCTGGCTTCCTGGAACCTGGCAAAAGCTCCGGTCAGGAGGGACCTGGTCCCGGGAAAGGCACTCCCCCAAGGCCCCAAATTTCCTCCTTGCTCTTTTACATCATCCTGCTGGCCCCTCATCTTGTTGCTTCCCCCACACACACCCTGCGAAGGACACCAGGACTAGACTGAGGGTCTCAGTGGAGAGCAAAATGCAGCTTGTTTCAAAGCCCAACAATTTCTGTGTTTAGCGAATCTCATTCGACTTCCCTTCAATCTCAATGCCACCTTCCTGGTTAGAAGAGTAAGTGGCCCCTCCTCCTTGGAGCCTCAGTTCCCCAGAGGCACTGTGCCAATTTCAGGTTCAGGACCAGGGGTGTCACCTGAGTGGCAAGACAGAATAAAGCCTTCTAACTCCGACCTCTGTCCCCTTTACTAGCAGCCTCTACTGCCTCCCTATGACCAAGAAGACACTCCTCCCCAGAGCCCTCCCTCCCCCCAGCTTTGGCAGCCTTCCCCACCCTACACACCCCAGTTTCCCACCAATCTCAGAGCTGCAGCTGCCTGCAAGACACCTATGTTTGGATGTCTTGGCAAACACGAGAAACTTCTCTGCAGCCTGAGTGTCAATTACTTCTCTCCAAAACACACATTTCCGATTTCTCGAGTTACCAACTACAGCAGCTCCGAGGCCCTGGCGTGTAATCAATTTCCACAAAGAATTAATTCCCCTTCATCTCCTTCCTTCACCCTGCCCCTGTCAACAGATTATTTCAACAGCAATGCTTCTAAAACCCACCCTCTTTTCCATGTCCAGTTATCCCAGTCCAACCCCTGGGCACTCCACAACTGTAACAGCCTACTAACTGGTTTGTCTTCTAACATGACTTTTTAAAACCATTCCAAACACCATTTCATTACATCAGTCTCCAGCTCAGAGACTTTACTGTCTCCCCAGGACCCACAGGGTAAAGTATAATTTCCCAGACTGGCTTTCTAGGGTGCTCATAATCTCAACCACTGCTTCTCTCCATCTTTAGCTCCTACTGTTCAGGAAATACCCCCTAGTCTGGCCAAAGCCATCTCCTTGTCCCTCTGCAGTTATGTTCATTTGCACCTCAGGGCTCATCTCAAGGGTCTCACGCTCCAGGAATACAGTCATGATTCTCTAACTCCAGCAGCATCTATTCCACACCTCACAGTTTGACAGGTAACTGTGCCGTATCTTGAGGTCTTAGTTCCCAGGCTGGAGTCTTTCTGTCCCCCCACCACCCCCGAGATTATAAACCCTGGAGGGAATCATCTCACATATCTTTTGTGTCCTCTCACACTGAGATAACTGCCTGAACCTCTTTCTCCTCCCGTAGTCCCTTTGCGACCTCTCACACCTGTTACTTCCTCCTCCCTTGCCTCTGGGCCCGTGCCAGAGGTATTCTCCGCGTGCACAGCATATTTCATAACTTGGTACTCTAAGTCCATTCCCTCAACTCTAACCATGCCTTTGATAGTCCCGCTGTTTTTGCAGCATTTGCAGTCATTCTGGCAGTCAGAGCACATTCATTTGAACTTGAGCTCTCAAATCATTTCCACCTGGTCAGCTGGCTTTCTGAGGTCTTCGATTTCTTGGGTGCCTCTTATCTCCCAGAGAGCCTGGCATGGTGCTGAGAATACCGCAGCCCCCGTGTACCTGTAGCACTGAACTTCACTGCTATGTGCTCCTGGTGTTTCAAGTTCCTTGAGGCCCGGAACCTCTACACAACACCTTGGGATAGCGTCATAAAAGGTCTTCAATACCTGTTGATCACTCACTTTCAGGCAAAATGCACCAAATACACTTTTCTAGAAAAGGTGGTGTAAAGAACGGACTGGTGGCCTGTAGGTAACCCCTGCACCCGGCCGCCTGGCGGAAGCGCTCCAAAACCCACCGGGGCACAGGCCAGGGATGCCTGAAATCAAGGAAGTAGCGGCACCCTCCTCGTTGCCTGGCAGGTGGGCTGCTTTATATTTGAGTCCATCCTAAAGTGGAGGCGCTGAGCCCTGAACTCCCAGGCAGGGAAGAAATCGCAGCCTTTGAAATTGCTTGCACATGACAAACTCCGCGCCCAGGCCCCCACCCGGGCACCCCACATGCCCACAGTGCCAGCTTCCAGGAGGGCTGGGGGCCGCCAGGGAGCAGAGGCAGTGAAAGCGCGCAGAAGGAAATGGGGGTGGACAGAAGGGGACCAGACGGTGGGGGCCAGCCCCCGGGGTGGAGGGTGTGTCGCGCCGCGCGTCCTGGAGCCCGGCACTCGCCCGCCCGGCCGCTCAGCGGAGCGGGCAGGAACGCGCGGGGCGCCTGGAGGGCTGGGCCGGCGGCCCGGCCGGAAAGGGTCAGGGAGGAGGCAGGTCACCCTCTGTCGGAAAGACGACTCGGAGACAGCGCTCAAAGTTGGGGAGGGGATTCCTTGGAGAGCGCCGGCGGCAGTCGAGATAAACAAGGCGGCGCACGGGAGAGCGGGAGGCCACCCCCCTCCCGGCCGGCGCGGCCACTGCCGCAGCGCCCCCGCGCCCCGACCGGCCGCGGCCCCCGCGACGCCCGCCTTCCGCGCCCTCCGGCCGCCGGCCCGGCCCCCGCGGGCGTGCGGAGCGTGGGAAGTTCCCGGGGCCGCCCCCGTCCCCGGGCTGCAGCGCCGCGAGGTCCCCGCGCAGCTCACCTCGCCCCGCCACGAGCTGCGGCGCGGGCCGGGCAGCTCCCGCTCGGACAGCTCGACTCGGCTCAGGGCTGCAGTGGCCGCGGCCCCTGCCCGCCCACCCGGCGCGGCCCGCCGCCCCACTCCGCTCCGGCCGCCCGCCGAGGCTCCGTTCGCGCCCACCTGGCCGGCCTGCCCTCCCTCTCCGGGACACTGCGCTCACGTACGCGGCCGCGGCCACAACCCGGCCCGGATTCCCCGCCCGGGAAGGGAGCGGAGGCGCGCGCCAGCCAGCTAGCGCCCGGGCGAGGCTGGGGACACACCCCCTCGCCGCCCTCCCCCCGCGACCCCCGCCCCCCGCCCCGCCCCGCCCCCGGCGCCGCGCGCGCACGCGGCCTGCGCGCCTCTCGCCGGCCACGCGCGCCCGTGCCCCACAACCCCGCGCCGGCGCCCCCACCGCGCGCCCCGGTGTACACACCCCCGGCTGCTCGTAGACAGTGGGCGCTCAATAAGTGCCCGAGTGACTCCTCGCGCACATGCGCACTTGAACCTGACCGAGTGGTGACGCCCCCGCCCGCCTCCACCCGCCCCCACCCCCAATCGGACCCGGCGTCTGCAGCCCCGAACCAAACTTGAGTGTTGGCTTGTTTCACTGAGCCGCCAACCGAGCCAAAGTTTCTTGCTGTTGTTTTTCCAGGCCAGGCTCTAGGACAGCCTTCTCCGAGAGAGGCCGAGCTCGCCTCAGGGCGGGAAAGGCCGCCAGAAAGCGCCGGGCGCCACCGGCGGGCGCTGGGCGGGGGCGATCGAGACCCAGGCCGCGCAGCCCCGACCCGCCGAGCGCGAGCGAAAGGCGAGAGGAAGGGAGCCGGGAACCAACCTTTCCATTTTCCTTTGCTTTAATGTTTTCTTCTCCATTTTATGACATTTTACTGTATCTCACTCGTTTGTAGTTGCAAAGTGAGGCGTTATTTACTGTTTCTGGAATTAACAGGAGAGAAAGTTAACTATTAGCTTTCAGCCCTTAAGTAAACAATACCAGTTGCTTTTGGCACCGTTAGGCTCTGGCTTTTGTATAATTTGTAACGAGAATTGAAGCTGTTCCATTGTGTTGCTCTGTGTTTTTCAGAGATAAGACCAGAGCCACAACGGTAGTGAGGGGCCCCGGTGCCTACATGTATGAGCGTAGACAGATTCATAGTCAAATAAACTTAATGAACAGAAGAAATAATTCCCCTTCCCCCAAAAGTTTTAAAATATTTTTGGACATACTTGTTGAATGTGCAGTCAGTTCACCTTCTGTCTGAGTTACGCCGTTTCTCTTGCAGAGAGTCAGTGGGAGGGTGCTGGAAAGGAGTGCCGGCTTTGCAGTCAGACAAGCCCGGTGTGCAATCCTGATTTTACTGCTGAACTAGTTTTATGATCTTCAGCAGGTTCTTTTATCTCTGTTGAACCTCAGCTGCTTTATCTGAAAGGTGAAATAAAAACATAAGTATGGTGCCTAGCTCAAACCAAATAAGCAATACATACTATCTCCCTTCCCCCATCTCCCACCATTTGTGACAAAAATATCTAAATAGAACCAAAATTCCTATAGGACATTGGTTCTCAACTGGGGACGATTCTGCCCCCAGGAGACATTTGGCGACGTCTGGAGACATTGTTGATTGTCACAACTTCAGGCAGTGGTAATTCTCGAAGCTAATAGGTAGAGGCCAACAATGCTGCTAGATGTCCTGCAATACACAGACCAGACCCACACAACAAAGAATTACCTGGTCTGAATTGTCAATAGTGACACTGTTGAGAAATCCTGCCACAGGATAATTCTGCCATGGAATAACTCACCAAAGACTGGTTCTACCTTTTAATTCTCATCCTCAAGGAAACATTCTTATTTTGGCATTTCTAAAAAAAAACAAGAAGAAGAATGAAGGCATTTGGGGATCACAGCAATTATATTAATTTGCAAAGCTTTCCCTTCACATGAAAATGCAGGTGAGAATTTTACACTTTATTACTAAAGGAAAATTTTACTTACTTCACAACAATGTATGCTCCCTTATTATTAAGGTATCTGGTTATATATTATGTATTACTACAATTTCCAAATAGCTTTCTGTTCTGTTTCCCTTTTTTCTCAGACGGTGGGTGTTGACTCACTTCTGCACACTCACCTCTCTGCTAAGTCCCTCACCTCTGCTGAAGTTTATAATATAGTCCGTGCCCCCAAGGAACGTCCAGCCTAGTTGGAAGTAGATGAATGCACGTGCAACAATTAAGGAACAATACAAGAGCATGTAATTAAGCTTATTGCAGCACCCAGACTAAGGTGGTTCAGAGGAGAGGGAAATGAGTTCCCGCAGTAACGCCCAGTGCTGTCGGGCTGAGGTGTTCTGGAAATGTTTGTTGAATGAAATAAAATAGTGAAAGCTTTTGACATGAGGGTAGGACTCTGCCAGTATATAAACTCCAATCTGGTATTTAAACTGCTAGACTTTGTAAATGGATGGCGGTGCCTGGCTGCGAGTTTATTTATCTTCAAACGTCCAGTTCAAACTTGTAACCAAACCTATATATTTCCTAAGACGATTGAACTTTAATAAAACGGAAACAGTCATTCATTGGACAAATATGTGAGTGCCTGCTGTGCGCAGAGTGAATCAAAAGTCTCTACATTTGAACAGAACCCATGGCTTGTTCTGAGACAGGCTGTCCAGAGGCATGTGCTCTTGCAGCACATGCTGAATGAATATCCCCTTTCTCGGCAGGTATGTACTTGCTCAGAATGCATTCCAGAGTTTCGCACATTAACTCAGACTTGGGGAGAACTTCCCCTCACAAACATCCATTCCCAAACACACACCCTGCACTCAGCACCTTTGCACAGACTCCTGTCCTAAACACACACTGCACAGCATGTGGGACACGAAGCAATTTGTGCAGAAAAAAGGTGTAAGTGATAAATGACAAGGCCCTACTGTACCACACAGGGCATGATTTTCAATATCTTGTGATAACCTACAATAAGAAAGAATCTGAAAAAGAAGAGATGTATTTCATCATATGTATATGTATAAATGAATCACTGCTGTACAGCAGAAACTAACACAACGTTGTAAATCAACTATATTTCAAATAAAAAAAAAAAACAATATAACTGGTTGGTTTCCAATTTTGGTTCCCCCGAACCCTCTGTGAGTGGAGCCTGCCCTCCCTGAAGGCTGTCCCATCCTACAACTGCCTTTCACCTCGCTTCCTTCTACGCTCTGGCCCCCTCTTAAAATGTAGGCACGTGTACCTTCTTTCCATCAAAGTAAGTAGCTTCTCAGAGACTGTCCCCCCTTAGCTGGGGTTAAGCAAAGCAGAACCCGTCCTTGCTTCCTATTATAGGAACACATTTAAAGGTGATCTTTAGGGCAGTCTCAGAGACCACCACCTTCTCCAGTCCGTCAATGGAACTGTTTTCAGGCTTGCCTCCCTCCAATCCCCATTTGCCACTAGCCTCTCTCTTCTGCTTAAAACTCCTCAAAGGCTTCCTGGAGCTTTTATAATAAAGTCCCAGCATTGTTCATTAAGGTCCTTCATGGCATGGCTTGTTAATTCCTTCTCCAGCCACCCCTTGCCTCTCTCTCTCTCTACCTCCTTCACTCTGCACTCCACATGTGCTAAACTGGACTTTCGTCCTTTGCCTGAACTGACTTTTTTTCATTGTTTTTCTTCGCCTAGGACACTCTCCACCCCTCTCTCTCACTCCTGTACCTGGCTATCCCTATCCATCCTTCAGGAGTCAGCCCAGATAGCACATTCTCTGGCCTCCAAGACTGGATTAGGTGCCTCTCCTTCAGGTCCAATAGCACCTATACTCGCCCCTGCATCTCATTGTACCAAAATCGCCATTCTCCTGTCCTCATCCTCTACAAGACTGAATATTCTATGAAGACAAGCAGTGTCTCTTGTCTCCATTGAATACCCAACATCTGGTAGAGTGCCTGGCATGGAGCAGGCACGTGATAAACATTGGTTAATGATGAACTGCTAGCTGGACCTAGGGGACTGATGAGCTATTCCACCTGTGGTCCAGGCACTCCCTGGTTGCAAGCATTCCTCAGATGCTTAGAAGATGTCAGGGTTGGTGAACTTTCTAACCATTTATTTAGAACAGGATGAGGCCTGTGGAATGAACCAAGTCCTCAAGTTCCACCAGAGCCTCATTTTATACATAACTTGGCTTCTTGAACTCCAGGTTTTAGTCACCAGTGATCTACTTGACACATTCACTTAGATGTTGGATCAGATCTCAAATGTTTTATGTCTAAAACCAGACTTCTGATTTCCCTCCAAAATTGGCTTCTCCCCATCTCAGTAAATGGCAATTCTGTTTTTCTAGTTGCTCAGGAAACAAATAGACAAGCAAAAGCTTGGAGTCCTTTCTTTAATTCTTAATGCCTTTCTTTCTCTCATGTTTCACATTGAACCCACCAGAAAATCCTGTTGGTTCTACCTATGAAATATAGCCAGAATTCAGTTACATCCTTCCATTTCCAGGACTGAGTCACCAGCTGGACCACTGTCTCTCCGAGCTGGACTTGCACAATAGGCTTCTAACTGCTTTCTCTGTTGTCTACCTACACTCCACTCAACACCACAGCAGCCAGAGTGATCTTTTTCAAACCTAAATCAGATCAGATTACTATTCTGTTCAAACCAACTGCTTCCCACCTTCCTCATTACAAGGCCCCCAGTCAACTCTCTGGCCCCACCACCCACCACTCTTCCCTGGCTCCCCCAGTGCCAGCCCCACTGGCCCCCTTGCTCCTCCTCAGACCCACTCCAGCGCAGCCTTTGCAAGCCTATTCCTTTAAGCCAGAATGGTCTTCCTCCAGATCTCCACATGGCCAGCTCTATCACTTGATTCTGGTCCCTGTTCAAAAGCACTCATATGAGAAAGACATTCCCTCGCTAACCTATCTAAAACAGCACCACCCAAACACCCCTTGGCCCTGCTTTATTTCCCTTCTTAGCACTTATCACCACCTGACAGCCTGTTTCCATCCACTTGGCTACAAATTCAAGTATAGTACAGACTGCAATTTTCTTTACTGTGTGTCCCCAGCTTCTAGAACAGTGTCTAGCATACAGTGGGCATTCAAGAAATAATCATGAATCAAAGCTCTGGTTTGACTGCCAAAAAGCTACCCCTGAGTAGGTTCGTATCTCCTGCTTTAATCCCACTCATCCATCCAGAGTTTAGCTCTCCTACATTAGGGCATCGGGATACTGGCTGCCCAATTGCCCGCCACCCTGCTTCTCATCCACTTAGACCAGGGACTTCTACTACCCCTAGGATACAGAGTTCTAAACACAGATTCCACATCACGACCTCAAAAGAATACTACTGAAAAGAATGATACTGCAAATTGTGCATTTGTAGCATACTTGATGCTTTTCTTTTGACTAAGAAAAGTCACAGTGTATCCGAGTGACAAAAACAGACCCAGCACCTATTTTAAGCTTTTCGTTCTAAAAGGCACAAGATGCAGGCACTCTAAAGAGAAAGTCGTTTGCAGGTATGCCTGGGGCAACTGGCATCTTCTCTCTGACCTATGCAATCTGTAAGGCCTTCCTGGAGAAGGTGGGCTTTGCATCTCATTGAAGAGAAAGGATTGATAGGTTGCACGTAGGTTATTCAAAGCTAAGGGTATCCCTGGAATAGCAGCTTAGATCTGCACAGCCACACTTTCCGGCAAACAAGCCCCAGCACGTGTGAAGACACCCACAGATACACCCGATGCATAAGCCCAGGTCCCTGCTTTCTTCTTCCGAGCTCTGAAACTGGGACTATGAGCAAGAGGACGTATTCAAAAGGGGAAAAACTGAGCTGGCTTTGGGAACACAGATCATAAAGCCCTATGACTCTGGGTATGAAAGAATGTGTAAGCCCAGGCAGGCTCTCCGTGCACATCTGGTTTTCCCTTTTATGCTTCTGTGATTTCTATGACACAGGAAATCCATTCTGGAACAACCTTGTCTGCTTTCTAGTGAGTACATAAAAAATGGGGATTAAAAGTATGTTTATCTCACTGTTCAGGGCAGGAAGATAAAATCCAGAACAGGACCAATTTGAGGCGGAACCGACTGCAGCTTCACCCTCCATTGTGCCCCAAGGGAGGTGCTAGTAACTGAGACCAGAGGAATGAGAGGCCAAGGGAAGAATGTCTGCACAGGCTTCAGACTCTCTAGACATGCCTCTCACGCTGAAACATACCAGGTACTGGAAAGTACCACGTGGTGAAAATACCAGTTCGGTCAACTCAACAGATACTTTTGGAGCAGCTCCCAATATCACTGGGAGTCCTTCTCTGTTCGGCCTCCAACCTTTGTAAAAAGTCCTTAAAATGAGTTGAAGCCTCCAGCTTTCCTGCCCCATAAGGGAGATAGCACAGAGCTGTTTAAGAGTTAAGCAACAGTAAATAAGATGGAAAAGGACAAGAAAACTTAGACTGTGAAGGTGAAAAGAGGACCAAGCTATACCCAGTGGGGGTGGGGGTGGGGTAGGGGAAGTCATCCCCCCAACCCAGATGACAAATGTTGCTAGGAAAACAGATTGGAGGCCAGCCAAAGAAATAAACAAGAGCTCCAGCAAAGGCAGGACAACCAGCAAGAAGCAAAGAAGTGCCAGAAAAGTGGGTGTTGTCAATGCACGTCCATGCCACCCCCTATTTTAGTTTCTTGGGTTCTGGTCAACAATAATAATGCCTTTTTCTGCCCCATGTTTTTGGACATGTGATTTTGCTCTTAAGCCTTCTATTTTTATTTTCCCGCCCATGGCGGCAGTGCTCTGCCCACCCCCACCCCCCGCCCCTGTCTCCCACAGAAGGGGCTGATGGCCTTTTCTCTGGAAAACATACCAGAGTTCCATTTTGCCAAGCTGTTAAACTGTATCCCATCAAATGTCTGCCATGTTGTCCACTAGCCCCATGGCAGCATTCTGCCACTCTGCCTTCTCCTGCAAGACCAAACTCCTGCCCAAGACAGGTGTGCCTGCCACCACCCAGACCACCCAGATGGTCAAGAATGGCCCAGACCCTGTCTAACTCCTCTACGGGGGAAGGAGCACCTAGGGGTACCACAGTTCTGGACAAGTAACAAACAAAGGGCACAGGACGATCTGCACCCACCATACATACCGTGGGATGACAGCACCATGAAACACTAGGAAATACTGACAATCTCTACCCAGCCAAGCCAGTGATGTGCTAACTAACCATTGCCCAGGATTGAGGGTGATTAACTGAATGACTTCTTGACAAACAGAATGGAAAAAAAAAAAATTATTTAAGTCCACGAACCCATAAGCCAATCAGACCAAAACTCAAATATAAATGCTTCTTTCTAAAAAGCATTTTAATGGCTGCCAATCATTTTATGACCATTTCTGGCTCTTCTGAATGGAAGAGCAGCCACTGCTCCCTAATTGTATCAGACATCTTACTGTACGTGCAGTCAGCACAGTTTCTTTACCTCCATCACAGGCTGGCCTCCATCACTACCCAGTGGGAAATGCAACTTCACAAGACCCGCCTATAAGACACTAGAGGCAAAAGGGGGTTGATGCACACTATTGAATTCCCTCTGGTGTTTGGGTATAGATATCAAGGTCTGAAACTTAGATTCTCCTTCAAATTTAATTTTTCCGAGTTGAAATCATTTACCAACAAAAAGTTTCTCTTCTTTCCACAGACCTGCCTAAATGAACTTAGATGAAAAGAGTGAACCTTCCTGACCTTTGGCTTTCTGAAAAAAAGTCAATCAAACATGTGCCCAGGAAACCTATAATCTTACCTTGATAATATAGCCATATACTCACCATACTGATTCTCTTAACCTACAATTCACCTAGCTTTAGACCACATCCTGCCTTCATAATCCTTATAATACATTAGAGGAGAAATCCTGTGAATTAAGAAAATCCTGTTCAATTACCCTTTTGTATTATCCACCTGGGAGCACTCTGACTTTCCAACATTTGTTTTAGACATGGCCACGCACAACCTTCTCACTATAAACTGTTGAATCACCAAAACCCAACCTTCTCCATCTGACAGTATAATTGATTGCCTCTCAGATCACCCCTGACAAGCTTTAAATGACTCCTGAGGGCAAAAGAAATGTCTAGCAACTGGGTTTTCAGTCATTTCCCACCCCAACATGGGAGTGAGATCTGCCATATATAAGAACCAGACTTCTATCCACTCCCAGATCATCCTGGGCTATTATTCTTCTGGTATTTCTCTTCTTCCTTCATGGATTACCTCCCAATCCAAACTAATCACCCAAAGAGCTTTGAAATTCACTAGCTAATAACTTGATGATACTAAGAGTCAAAACGGCAGGAAAATCATTTCTATCATGTACTTTAGCATCCGCTGGCCCCATAGCCAACATGCTAACCCACCACTTGATAAACGGAAGTTATCATTGTTACTCTGATTTCTTCTGTGCATTGGGAAAGATGCAGGAGGTGAGATGCTACAGCATCTTCAGTTAACTGGAGCGGGGGGTGTGGAAATGCTGTTAGCAGACTCATGAGGTCTGGGTGACACAGCCAGGAGAAAAACAAATTCAATTCAAGGAAGTCTCAAAAAGTAATGTAAGTCTTTGTTAACATCTTCTTTAGGAGGAACCAAGGAGGAATTTCATCTCACCACACACAACAAAGCTTCCAAAAATCCTCTTTTCAAACTTCTGTCCCCCCAAATTCGAACCCCATCACAGCTGTTTTTCTCCCTTTCTCCTCCTTCTCTTCCACTGCCCTCAACCTCATTCTCCTGGTCTCCTTACTACCCTTTCCTCTCTTTCTCCTCCTTCCTCAAGTGGAAAAATAGCCTGTGCCTGACTTCTGTCTCTTAACTTTGTCAAAGAACTAGCAGCTGACCGGGCTAGCCAAGAATCCTCCTGCTGGAAGTCAGGGAGTGGCAACGGATTGGTATTGTATACATTTACATTTAATTTTTTTTCTTTTCTTCTTCTCATGACGGCAGTATCAGACCAGTTCCAATCTCTCTGGTGCCGCTAGGATTTTATCTCCAGACCCTTAGAGTAGCTGACAGAGGATGTGAAGGACCATCCTTCCCTGCTCTCCTTGGACCACTGGCCACCTTTTGCTCAGTGACCTACCTAGCTTTTCATCACCAGAATTGTTTAGGAGGAAGAAGAGACTCTTCTGTCAGGGACTCCATCTGTATCTAAGATCCTGTGATTCCTAAGACCCCTGCCTCTTGTGGTTCAGTTATCTTGTCTTTTTCATTGCTTCTCTAAAACTGACCCCTCCCCTTCCCATGCTTCAGCCTGAACCAGCTGATAGAGTGGTTGTTACTGAAGCCACATTCTTTACCATTTCACTCAAAGCCTTCTAAGAATCTCATCTCAAAAATCTCAGTCTTATCCTCTTCATGATTCAGACTGCCACAATGGCCCAAGGTTAAATGTTATCTCCCCGACTTCTAATTTGGGTTTATTGGCTTGTGTCTTATTTATTGTACAATAATATTAAGGAAGAATTACATTTTCTTCTGTCTACCCCTATCTATGGGACTCAAACTTGGTATGACTCATGGGAACCAGAATACTTAAGAAGTGATAGTTGTGGCCAGCACCCAACTTCCATTATTTTCTAAGAGATAAATAAATAATACTGTGCCAAACTTATTAGTCAGGCCTCTCTTTAGAGACAAGTGACAGGAACTCAATTCATGCTAGCTTAAGCAAAAAAAATGAATTTGTTGGCTTACTTAGCTGGGAAATCCAGGAGTTTGTACTGGCCATAGACATAGCCAGACCCCAGGTTTAGACAAAGTTGTCAGGGTTTGTGCTCTAAATCTCTCGTTTCTGCTTACTCCCTCTTATCAGCCCCTTCTTTCTTACTTCAACAGAGCTCCTCCCCCCACCCCTGCCAACCCCTCCAAAAAGAGCTTCCTTCATACACTTGGAAAGCCTGTTGCTGGCAACTACCAACTATGACATCCCAATTTAGCAACACTAGCAGAGGACAAAATTTTCCCTCTTCGTATTCACATATTAGTTCCAGGGAAAGACTCTAATTGATTCTGCTTAGTTAAAATGCCCTGCTTTGGACTACTATTGCCAGAGGGATGAGTTACTGTGATTTTGAGCCTAAATAAAATTACAGGGAAAAGAGGACTGATGTCTCAAAGGAATGACTGCCCGACAGAGAAACCACATGCCTCGGCTCCAATACACCAATGGGAGGGAGGGAAAGAAGGACAGCATTTGGGAGTCCCAGGACGCATGTTTCTGTGCTTTTAACAGCTGGGTAATTTCTCAAAAGCCACTTCGTCTTGCTGAGCCTCCATTCCTCGGGTGTAAAATAGTTACACGGTATTACTAGAACAATATTAAAGTATATGTTACAGTATCTCTGAGTGGTACCAGGTGATCTTTCAGATAATGGAAAACCGACTTAATTGAGGAAGGCATAGCAACAGTGCCCGCCGTCCTCTATTTTTATACGAAAACATTTATGGAGCAATTTACATTTTACAAAAAGCTTTTTAATCTATCATACAAATTGGAAAAATGAAGTTCAAGCGGCTAGAGTGCCGAGAATATAAAGTAAAATTAACTTATTTGTGTAACTGTAGCCACACGCAGACACGCAAAATATGTGACGATACTGCAACTGAATCATTTCCTGGATTAAGAAAAGTGGCAGAGACTCGCTCCGGGACAACACACACGCAGACATCCATCCCGTAAGGCAGGCATCCTAGAAGCACGTCCGCACAGCCCTTCTCCTCCGGGGAGCCCACTCTCGGTTCAAGGAATTTTAGAGCTGCAAAGGATTGCGGCCTCCACCAACTAGTGAGTGTGTGCTTGTGCTTGTGCGTGTGTGTGTGTGTGTGTGTGTGTGTAGAGAAGAGGCGGGGAGAGGGGGGCGGGAGGTGGCGGACACCGAACAAGCTAGGACTTTCAAAACACACACACCAAAAAAAAAAAAAAAAAAAAAAAAAAAAAGTCCTGGGCGTCTTTAGCTAGACCCTTCCAGGAACACAGCGGCCTTGGCACCCTCGCTGCAGTCCCGCCTTCCGCCCCTCCTCCGCCCCGCTCCCGCTCCGGCGGCTCGTAAATCCAGCCCCGCATTTTCCCGGCCGCCCTCCCGCCCTTCGGGTTAAAGCTCCCCCGCCAGGAGTAAACAAGCAGCCCGACAGGCAGCCAGTAGGACCGGCCCCCTCTCCCCGTTTCCTGCGCCAGCCCCAGCAACAGGCCCCGCCCTTCGCGACAGGCCCCGCCCCGCGCCGTCCGCCCTCCTCCCCCAGCTCGCGGCGTGCGGCGTCCGCCGGCCCCGGCCGGGTCCGGGCAGCGGGCCCAGTCCCCAGCCCGCCCCGAGCCTCCTCCCTCGGGACCCCCGCGCCCCGCCCGCGTGCCCCCAACTCGCGCCGGAGGGAGGGTGCGTGGCGCACACGTGACTCGTGTTGTGGGCGGAGCCTGCGCGGGCCCTGGCTGGCGGCTGCGGCCGGGAGGGCGGGGCGGGCCTGGCCTCGCCTCCCTCACTCCCCCGAGCCCGCCCGGGCCGCGGCCCGCCGCCAGCCGCCTGCCCCTCCTCCGGGCCGGCTGGGGCCCCGTTCTGGCCCCTCGCCCGGCGAGCGCTGCGCTAGGCCTCCCAGCGACTTTGCCGCTGTTGCTGTTCCTCCTCGCGCAGCCCGGCCATGGGGCTCGCCCCCGACCCCTCGCCCGCAAGTCCCCACGCTGCGGAGCCTGTGAAGTTTCCGGCCCGGTCCACAGAACCCTGCAGCCTCCCAGCCCCCTGCTGCATAAACACACCGCCTTCCTGCCTCCACCCGCAGAGACGTCCTCCTGCACACAGACCCGTATTGTACCGTCTTCCCACACCTCTTCATTCATTACTTCCCCGTAATCGGAACGTTGGAGGGACCCACGAGCTCACCCGACCCAGCACCCTTCCTTTTCTCTTACTTTGAAGGCGGGGAAACGAGGTTCTAAAAGGTGAACGGATTTCCTAGACCTGGAACTAAGACCAGACCTCCTGTTGCCAGGGCCTTCTCTCTACCCAGATCCTTTCCTGCAATTCAGGGTCAAACTGACTACCCTGAACCGGTAGTTCCAGCCTTGGTTATCACTTAAACACCGTCCAGATCTTAACCCCCCGGAAAAATGTATCTGCCCTCTACCTTCTGTCTGTCTCAAGGTAGCTCCAGGAAATAGATCAGAGCTGGCAGAAAAGAAAACCTTTACCAAGAGGCAGTTACACCTAGAGGCTGGGAAAGTGGAAGTGGAGCCTGGTGGCCAGGATTCGCATTCTAGCCCTGCCACCTACTAGGTATCCTGGGCAAGTCATTTGACTTCTCACTGCCTCCAGTTCCTCCTTTGTAAATCGAGGATAATGACACTACCTGCCTCGCAGAGACGTTGTGAGGATTAAATGAGTGAATAGAAGTAAAGTGGTTAAGACAATCAACATATATTAAAGCCATCAAAAAATCACTCTGGGCTAGCCACCATGCTGGGTTTCTTTATGTCCTATCCCTCTTTCCTGATGCCTCCCTCCCTATATTGCAGCCAGATTAATCTATCAGGCCAGGCTCAGCTTTAGAAGACTGGCTTCAGGCTCCAGCAGATAGTGACTGGAAGGGCAGAGGCAGGGGAGCCATGCTGGCTGGGGCCTCCCCAGGTTGACTGCAGCACAGCTGACTTCTAAGCCAAGTGGAACAGGATGTGTGCAGAGTGAGGACAGAGGCAGGGAGCTTCTGAGCAATGCCCTTCCAGGCTGTGCATGGTGGGGGATCATACAGGGAGACAGGTGGGATTCAGAGATGAGATCCAAACAGTGCAGTGGGGAGACAAAAGCCACTACCAGCCAGAATGTCAGATAGATACTCCACCAGTTCCTGACCTTCTAGCTCCTGACTCCTCACTGAATAAATTCCACAAGTGAGTACCTGCATCTGGTCCTCCCTTGAAAGTTTCCTGAGAGTAAGCTCTGTGCTTTGTTCTCTTTTTTTATCTTTTAGCACCCAGCTCAGTGCTTTGGGAATAAGTGATCAACAAATGTTTGAATGTTGTTTTTTTGTTTTTTTTTAGTGAAATTATAATATACAAGTCATTGAGCTGGGCCTTGTGCAGAAGGTCTTCATTTTTAGAAAAAGGATCTCAGAGTTTCCCTATCCAACCCCCTTCACGTCAGAGTTAATTTGCCCTGGGGTTAAACAGTGAGTCAGAAACAGAAGCCAAGTCTCTGCTTCTGGTCTGATGTTATTTCCCTGACATTGCACTGAACTTACAACGCAATTGGAAGGAAAAATAACCTCCCTAAGAACTACAGAACAAAATAAGGCAGTGTGTGGTTAAGGTCTGAATGCAGGGTACAAATGGGGGAGTGGTAGAAGCTGAGAGGGCTAGAATCCCCAGGGCCTGGGATCAGGAAGAATAATGCTCACTGCAGGAGAGGGCTTGAACTCGTCCTAAGGATGGGCAGGATTCAGGACTGTGGAAAGGAGACACAATTCCTGGCCTTCCCTGAGGCCAGGGTAGATATTTAAAGGTCAGTGAAGAAACCAGTCTGGTTAGAAGAGAGGTTTGGGTTGGGTTGTACTAGGGAAAAAAACAAAATGTTAAGAGGGTTAAGCTGAGATCTGGGGAAATTTCAAATACCAGGATACCTTAGTCTGTGGATAATTGGGAACCCCTGAAAATAGACATTGAGCTAGGCGCTGCACCAAGACAAGACACCAGGCAAATATCTGCCAACTTGGTCTGATTTGCATCTTTTGTAGACGGTTGCTGGCCATATATGTGCATTTACTTAATTTACCCACACACGAAGGAAACTCTACCAACCAGCTTGTCTATATTTACTTTGTCTCCAAATACATATGATATCTGTGTGGGAGCAGAGGAAAGAGAGGGAGATTGAAAGATTTGTGTGCCTGCACTAGACCAGGCACTTTCATCTGTGATATCTCATGTAACCCTCAGTCTTGTGGGCTGTGGGTTTCATTCCTCCAGGAACACCAGAGATGGTAAGTGACTTGCCCAGATCACAGAGCCAGGAAGTGGTGAAGCTGGAATTCAGACTCAGCTTCGATGCCGAAGCCCTTTCCAATGAGAAGATACAGGAATTGTGTTCCCACTCTCAGGTTCCTTCTTAAGGTCAAGTGTGGAGATGACCAGCTAGGCTCACATTTCCAGGAGTGCTTTCTCATCCCTGGTTTTCTGTTCTTATCTTTAGAAGGAAATTTCCATTTTGTGTCTTTAGAGGCAGACAAAGCTGATTCCATTCCACCCCTTACTAGGTGGTGACCGAGGCAGATTTGCTGTGAAGCTAATGAATCTTAAGCACCAGGACCCGTCCTTGCATAAGCTCCTGGGAAGCCCTCTGCCCAACTGTGAATCCCTAATTGTGCATTATTGTCTGTAGAGGGTTCCAACAATTGTATAAGCTTCAGGCTCCATAAAACCTGGATTTGCCCCATCTGGATGACCTTCATCAAGTTACTTTCTGAGACTTAATTTCCTTGTCTGAATAAAATCATCCTAGACTCTGGCCTACCAGCTAAATGTCCAGTTGACGCATAGTACCAGAGGTGCTGAAATAACTTAAAGAGCCTGATCTCACCTGGCCTTACACCTAAGGCCAAGGTTCACAGAGAACCCAGGCCAAAAGAAATACCTACTGGGTCCATTTATCAAGCAGTTAGGCACAAACAAAAATTTAGTAAGTATTTATGTTCTAACAAGTTAGTGGTTATTGGCAAAAATAATGCACGCTGAGGAGAGGGTATATAGCTCAGTGATAGAGTGTGTGCTTAGCATGCACGAGGTTCTGGGTTCAACCCCCAGTACCTCCATTTAAAATAATAATAATAATAAATACAAATAAATAAATGAACCCAATTACCTCCCCCCTCAAAAGTAACGCACATAAATTGAAAGAAACTGACATTTTTATATTATTCTTAAATAACTACAATGACTTTCTAATGAAGTGCACTGCAAACTTCTCAAACCTTGGAATCAGATTGTCCACAGCCACCCTCATTTCCTTTTCCCCACCAATCATCTCTTTAACACAGCATCCACGAGAAACCCAACTCCCTAAAGACAGGATGGCACTGAAAGGAATGTAATGCAATTTTATGTTGAAATTGTGGATTTCCTTTAACTAGTAATGCATGCAATGTGTAACTGATGTTACACAGCACTGTGTTTCCTTTAACAATTTAAAATATCCCAAGGTGCCCTGGTGAATTTTCTGCAGCACCCTGGGGTGACTTGGCACACCATTTGGGAACCATAGGATTAAGGACCATGTTAGAGACTATTTCAGGAAGCAACCAGAGGGCAGAAGAGTTCTCTCTGATAGAACAGAAGAGAGGGAACCACCAGTACCCTTGTTCAAGGTCCGCCAGAGTGTTATCACTCAGCCAATCCCAGGATATCCTCCAGAAGTTGCTCTTCCTGCTGGCTCTCCACTCTCGGCTGTGGCAATTTACATGACATTAGCAATGCAGGGGAGAATGGTGGTTTGTTGGGAGGCCTGGGCTCCAGTTCCAGATCTGCCACTTGGGAGGTCCAACACCTTGACCATCACTTCTTCTTTCCAAAGTCTCTTCCAGCTTTAAATATGTGTGAATCTATGAATCTACCCTCAAGCTTTCTCCTGAGAAGCCCAAGTTTTTGATGAACTTGATTTTTAAGTTGGCCTCATAAGAGTAGGAAGGAAAGAAAGAGTTCTACTGGACACATTCTATGTGCTAGGAAGCTGGGGAATGTGCCATCTTTAAATCAAATAAAAATCCATTTTCACATCAGGCAAGTTTATGAAAAGACAGAAGAAAGAACAACAACAAAAAGCTCTGTGCAGGGGGGCTTGTGGAGTGATGGAAGTGGGTCTGAATGCAAGTAACTGGGTGTGTTCCATTTGGGAAAACACATCAAAATGTACACTTTTGATATTTACATCTCTCTCTCTCTCTATATATATATATTATACTTACAAAAAGAGAGGAAAGCAAATTGAAGAATTATATAAATTGCACAAAAATACAACACAAATGATGCTATTCAAATTAAAAAACAAGAAACAAACCCTAACAATGAATTGTAAAGGTGTCAGTATGCTGTATGTTTGTGGTAAGGTATTGAAATCAATTTTCAGTCATTTGAAAAACAAAATAAAAGAAAGCTCTTGCCAGCTCTAAGGAAGCTTAAGACTTGGGCCAAGAGGACGGAGGTGCCATTCCTTCTGTTTACGCTATGGTAGGATTTTTGACAGGTTCTCCTTGGTACCTGCTCTTCTCCCTGTGACACTGGGAGGGTCAGACGCTTGGCCAGTGCAGACCTGTTAAAAAGGCAGCTTATCAGGATATTTTGCTGAGTTAATCTAGGCAAAATCCACATTTCTCAAGAATTCAGGATTGGCTAAACAATCCCGAGTACCTGAAAGACAGAGGCCTCTGCTCAATCTAAGGGCACACCTGGTGGTCACCTGCTCTGACGGTGAAGCTAACAGAGGAGAGCCCAGAGCCACGGGAACAGCCAGTGAGCAGAGGCTGCAGGAAACACTGGACACCGGTGTCTTGGCCTTGGTGACTCAGCTAGCAGACTGACCAGAGCACCTTCTCTTTACAATGATAAGTAGACAATGGATAAGGTCCCTTCTAGCTTGAAAATTCAATCACACTGTGATTTAGTGATGCTAAGAGAATGGTTAATAGTCTTAAGGAATCCCCAAATAAGTCCACTCTGGAAAGAATAAAGTGGTCTTTAAAAACATCACCAGGCCAGTGGCCCAGATGGGAGATGCAAGGGAAATACATGAATATAACTAACTTCAAAGATGAGGGCAGAACAGGAGGCTCTAGGTGCAGCAGGAATGAGCTGAATTTATGGGGCTAGGAGGCCAGCTTAATGGACAGAGTACAGTAAAATCACGTGATGATGGATTAGCAGCCAAATAGAAGTCAACATGAAAAGTGGTTGCTGCTGCTTTATGTTTTGATCCCATCAGGGCTATGATTGGGTTGACACAGTACATACGAGTTTAGAATTTAAGAAAAAGTGCAGATCTTGTTTGGATTCACTCTCTCCACTGGTACAAAGGCAGAAGAGAGAAAGCAACACATGCTACCAGTTACAGGGTATCAAGGAATCAGACGAACCACTCTGACTTCATCCGTAAAATGAGGGCCATAATACTACCTTCCTCAAAGGGTGATGATGACCTAACACTCAGAGCATGCAAGCTGGTTATTTATTCTTATAACACAATGCCGAAGCTCCAAAAAGTCTTGCCAGGCAGTCCTGAATGGAGAGGCACTCAGTTTTCCAAGAGATTCTTTTTTTACCCCTCTCTCGGCATTTTGCCTTTACCTTTATTATAGCACTTGTCCATTTAAATTTTAATTGTTTGTGGGATGAGGTGAGAGTGAGGTTATTTGTATGCACAATGTTGCTTCTTTTCTAATTTATTTTATTCTCTAAGGCTTTAGCTCTATGGGACTTATTTTTTTAGTTGAAAGATATTTGACATATAACATTGTGTAAGTTTAAAATGTACAACACGTTGATTTGATACATTTACATATTGCAATATGATTGCAATTGTAGCATTGGCTAGTACTTCCATCACAAAATTATCATTTTTGTGGTGGGAAGAATTAGGATTTAGTCTCTTAACAAGTATTGTTGTCTGTAATCACTGCACTGAGCATTAGATCTCTAGGACTTACTCATCTACCAGTTGTAACTATGTATCCTTACACATCTCTGCTACTCACCTCCTGCACCGGTCCCCGCCCCTGGTAACCACCACTCTACTCTGTTTTACAGGTTCAACTTTTTTAGATTTCACATATAAGTGATATTATACAGTATTTGTCTTTCTCTGACCTATCCCGCCTAGCATAATGCCCTCAAGGTTGAATTGTACATATATAGTATATATGTAATATTTATCTATATATCTATATCTGTATCTATTCACATCATCTTTAGGCACACCTCCCTCTCCTGGTATTTAGGTTGTTTCTCTAGAGAACCAGAGAATTCTTAATGGGAATATTTATTTAACCCCTGAGCTTTGACTTCTTATTGGCCTGACCCCATGGGACCAGGGCATCTATTAGCCTGACATTCTGAGAAAACACACTCAAGAAAGCTCACCTGGAGGCACACCTCATCCATCTTTAAGACACTGTTTGGGTGGCATCCTTTCTAACCTTTTGGGGATAGAAAACAACGGAGAAACTGATAAACAAGAACTGGCCAAAGCCCCCAGTAGCCCGAATGTCTGAATCCAAAAGGCTCTGGTTTTTCTCTACATTTTTATTGAAAAGAGGCAGGTAGGGTAGAGGTCTGGTGCCTAGAAGGAGAAACGGGGTTACCTATTCAAGGCCCTGGTGTCTTTCTCTGACCAATATTCATGGGTAGGGTAAGGCTGGCCATTCATTCAGCGCGACTAGAAATATAAATTAGTACAGTCTTCGTGGAGAACAGTTTAATATTAAGAATTAAGAACTTTTAAATATGTATTTTAAAATATTTTTTTCCTTTGGACCTTTAAAAAATGAAAATGGTTACATTTTGGTATACCTATAGAAGGTTAGCATAGAACCACAACAAATGATGTGTTCAAAAAATGGGAAATGTTTATAAGCTATTAAGCACAAAAAAGCAAGATATCAAATAATTTGCACGGAATTATCAGCTACAAAAGAAAAGTACACACACAGCCACATGTGAAGCGATACCCCAGCACGTCGAGTGTTTGCGGGTAGTGGCATCACGGGTGCTTTTTCTTTTCTTTTTGGTCTAATTAGTCACACTTTTCTGTACTTGCCACAGTTTCTACAGTAAACACGTATTACTTTGATTATACGGTGGCAGGCCGAGGTTGAAACCGACCTCAAATATCCTCTGTTTCCTTCCCAATTCTTTGAGTCAGGTTAATCTCCTCCCTTTTGAAACTGCTGAAGCCTCCGCAGGGCCCCACAGGCACCCACCCGAGCTCCGGGAGGCTGGAAGGAAGATTCGAGAGGCCACGGCGAAGTGGGGAGGCGGCGTGGGGGAGGGCGGGCGTCTGCACGTCCCGCCAGCGCCGCTCGGGCCGGTCCGCTTCGTGCGCCCGGGCTCGTCCGCCCGGGACGCGCCCTGGCCGCGCGGGGCGACGGCTGCCACAGGGCCCGCCCGCCCCTCCCCCCTGCAACCGGCGGGCCCCCCCCCCCCCCGGGCCCGGCGCCCGAGCCCAGGCAGCGGCCGGCGGAAGCGCCCGGGCCCGGAGGCAGCGCGAGGCCCCTCCCCGCCAGCTCAGCCTCCGGGCGCGCGGGGCCGGGAGGGCGGCGGCGCGGACGTGCCCGGGCCCACGGAGGCCTTCCTGCACCGCCCCGGGCGCGCGGCCGGCGGGCGGGGAGAGCGGCGGGGACGCGGGGAGGGAGCAAGGGGCCGGCCAGGCCGGCCGGGCCGCCCCACAGCCCCGACGCTTGGCCTGCCCCGCGGCCCCTTTGTCCCCGAGTCGTGCTCCGCCCGCGGAGGGGAATCGCGTCGCCTGGCGGCGCGCGCGTTTCTGCGCCGGGGTGGCCGGCCTCTTCCCGCGCGCTCCCGGGGGTCGGGCCCTGCGAGCTCTGCACCAGCCCGATCGTTGAGGCCGGCTCAGTCCAAGGCCCCAAATCGGCGCTTGGCTTGTCTTTGGCCTGTCCCCTCACTTTCATGGCCTCGGCTGTCTTTCTGTCTCGACATTCCTCCAATCCCAACGCCTGTGCAAGGCTAAGTCTGCCGCCCCTAAGGCCTTGAACCCACCGTTCACCCCTTCGGTAAATCCACCCGCACTCCCCAGCTTCGATGATCTCCTCCCACCGTCTAGTACCCACTGCCAACACACATGGCCAAGGCTAAGAGGAATTTCACCTGCGCTTTTCCCCTCGGGACAAGATACTGCCCTCTCTCTGTCACCGACAAATATTCCCAAAGGCAAGAATAGTTTAAACACACTTGCTCCGCCACTCAGGACCAGCTATGTAATTTGCCGGGTCCCGTGCAAAACGAAAATGCAGGACCTCTTGCCCAGAAATTAAGAATTTCGAGATCATTAAACCAAGCCTGCAATTCTTCAAAGCGCACAGCCTTAGAGTTGTCCACCGAGGAAGCCGACCTTGCCAGCACTCTTTCTATCCTCAAACCTAAGCCCTAATCACCCTCCCGCCCCGCCGCCCACCAATGTGTGTAGAATGCATACAAGAACAATCTCCTTACTGTACCTAGTTTTGAGAACTAGGGCTCTTTCCCTGGTCAGCGGTCTCCTTTAACTTCTTTGCAGTGCTAACATGGCTGAGTACTCTTTCCCTTCTAAAACCCTCTATTCCTTTGGTTTCTGTAACGCTGCACCATTGGATTTCCCTCCCTCTTTGATGCCTTCGTCTAGGTCATTTGCTGGCCTCCTTTCTCCTTCTATACCGCATCGGTGCCTGTCCCCAAAGGTTAGGTCCTCAGTTCCTCTATTTCTAATTTCCTTGGAGAGATTATTCTCCCCGCGTCAGGCACCACCTTTGTGCGCGTGTTGCCCCAGCCTTTATCTCCAGACGGGATTTCCCTCCCAAGCCCTACTCATGCTTTGCTAACCCTTAGATATTCTGGCCACTCAAATGTTACAAGTCAAAAATTGAATGTATGCCTCTTTGCCCCTTCCTTCCCTCCTCCTTTCTGGGAACTGAACAAAAAAGTAAACCAAACCTGGGACCCTTCTAAGTGCAGGACCCAGTACAACTACGCAGGTGGTACTGTTCGGCAGCCAGACTTGCCAGCACGCTTTCGAAGCATCTCTGCACAGTGAGTTTTCAGTAATTAGATTGGGAGGGACGAGTCACTTCACACCATGGAGAAAACTGGTAGATACAGTCTTAATCACATCGTGAAAGTTAACACCACAAGTAATGAGATAATCTCTTTGCCTGATGCCAGTGAGAACAGGGTCACTTCTGTGACAGTCCGGTCAGAGATGCGTCACCTGGGTCTAATCATGAGGAAACACTGGACAAAGCTACACTGAGAGACAAGCCTACAAAATGGCCTGTAATATCCTAAAAACTCATGGCCTTTAAATTAAAGGAATATCACGGTTTCTCTAGATGGAAAGAGATTTGACAGACGTGACGGCTGAGTGCACTGTGTAATTCTGTGTTGGATCGTTTTGCTAAAAAAGGCGTTTTTGAGACAAAAAGTGGAAGTTGAGTGAATCTGGGCAAAGGGAATGTGGTAGTTATTTTATACTATTCTTTTGGTATACCTTTTCTCTAAGTTTGAAATTATTTCAAAAGAAAAAGAAAAAGAAAATTTATTGTTATAACTCCCCTCCTCCCCATTAGCTTTTTCTCTAGGCTTCTGTTCAATAGCAGCCAAGTGTCCAAGGTCAAAAAGTTTGGGATCATCTTTGATTCCTCCCTTCCCTTCTGCCTCTTTCCCCACCACCCTACCACTCACCAAGTTCTGTTTTTGTTTTTGTTTTTTTAATCTCTCTCAAATAGCCACCTTTTAAATTAAACTTTCACTTTTTTTTTAAATGACACTTCCTCACATAATCGTTGTAAGGACTTGCCTGTGAAAAGAATGTCTATAACATAAAGCAGTGTAAATAGAAGGTCCTGTTACTCCATCTCACGTCTGGATTACTGCTGTTTACTGCTGTAATCTCCTAACTGGTCTTCCTGTCTTTGGTTGCTCCCTTCCACAACCCATCACGTATACAGTTACCAGAGTAATCAGCCTAAAAGCTCACATTGATCCTTTGGGGGCCTTGCTTCCCACGGTTCACAGTGGGACTTAATCCACATTCCCCAGGAAGTCTGATGTTCCATGGGCTGAACTAAGGTGGTCTGCCCGCATATCAAATAACCTTGACCTTTTCCCAATGCATAGAGAAAAGAGTATGTAATGGGTAGAGTTTCCTCAGTTTGTAAGGTCCCCCCCCCCATATTTGTTTTTCCATCCTAGTCAGGATCCAAACTTTTATCTGCTAGCATTAGCAGATGACAAACTGAGTGAACAAGCAGCAAATAAATAATAACAAAGATTTGGCAACGGCAGATCGAATTTATTTCAACAGCTTGGTTTTCTCATGGGCAGATGGGCTGGTAGTTGTGATTGTTATAATGCGTGTCAAAGGTAGAGTCATTTTCTTTCTTAAAAATTGTTTCTTTTGGGGATGACGGAATGAAATATATCAAAATTTCATCATGAACAAGTTAGAGAAAACACTGCACTCCCAAGAAAATACCTTGGCTGCTTCTTCAGGGTTTTTCCAGCTTTATCACTACTACTCCCCTTCATGAAGCCTTGACTTCAGAAAAAGCTGTCTAATCTCTGCTCACATTTGCTTTTTTTTTTTCTTTGCATAAACCATCTTATCTCGCTGGAACTCTGTCCCAGCTCACGCCTACCCATCCAAATCCTGTCCAGCCTTAAAGGAACAAATCAACTCTCTACTTGGTGAAAATGTCTAAAATCACGATACTCTCTCCTTCTAACTCACTGCATGACTGTGAAAAGTGCAGGGGAAAGAACAGAATGGTATACAACAGTGTTCTTCAAACATCAGAGGGCATAAGACACACCTGGGGATCTTTTTTAAATGCAGAGGGTTTGTTTGTTTTGGTGAGAATGTTTACGTTCTACTCACAGCAAATTTCAATTACACAACACAGTGTTATTAACTACAGTCACCATGTTTTATATTAGATCCTCAGAACTTTTTCATCTTACAGCTGAGTTTGTACCCTTTTAACAACCTCTTCTGTTTCTATCTTGCCTCCAGCCCTTGGCAACCACTTCTCTACTCTCCGTTCCTATGAATTTTGCTTTTCTTTTTTTTTTTTTTTTTTTTTTCAGACTCTATAGATCAGTGGTGCCATCAGTATTTGTTTTTCTTTGTTTATCTTATTTTACTTAGCATAATGCCCTCAGGATTCATCTATGTGGTCGCAAATGTCAGGACTTCCTTCTTTCTCATGGCTTAATAATATTCCACGTGTATATACACCGTATTTTCTTTCTTCATTCATCTGTTGATGGGCACTTAGTTTCCGTATCTTGGCTATTGTGAATAATGCTGCAATGAACATAGGAGTGCAGATACCTCTTTGAGACCCTATTTAATTTCCTTTGGAATATACTTATCAGTGGACTTGCTGGATCATATGGTAGGTCTATTTCAATTTTTTGAGGAAGCTCCATATTGTTTCCACAGTGACTGCACCAATTTATATTGCCATCAAATGTACGAGGGGTCCCGTCCCTCCAGATTCTTGCCAACACTTGTTACTACTTGTCTTTTTGATGATAGACATTCTGACAGCTGTGAGGTGATATCTCATGGTGGTTTTGATTTGTATTTCCCTGACGATTAGTGACGTTGAGCACCCTTTCATGTGCCTGTCGACCATCTGTTTGTCTTCTTTGGAAAAAATGTCTCTTCAGTTCTTCTGCCCATTTTAAAATTAGATTTTATTTTATTTTTGCTGCTGAATTTTATGAATTCTTTATAGATTTTGGATGTTAACCCCTTGTCAGTTGGAAGTCAGGAAGCATGATGCCTACAGCTTTGTTCTTTCTCAAGATTGTTTTGGCTATTCAGGGTCTTTGGTGGTTCCACACAAATTTTAGGATTGTTTGTTCCATTTTTGTGAAAAATGCCATCGGAATTCTGATAGGAATTGCATTGACTCTGTAGATTGCTTTGGGTAGTGTGGACATCTTAACAATATTAATTTTTCCAATCCATGAGCACAGAATCTTTCCATTTACTTGTATCTTCAATTTATTTCATCCATGTTTTATAGTTTTCAGTGTACAGATCTTTCAGCTCCTTGGTTAAATTTATTCCTTTGTACTTTATTTTTTTTTTTGATGCAATTGTAAATGGAATTGTTTTCTTAATTTCTTTTTCTGATAGTTCACTGTTAGTGTATAAAAATGCAACTAATTTTTATATATTGGTTTTACATCCTCCAACTTTACTGAATTCAATGGTTAGTTCTAACAGTTTTTTGGTGGAATCTTTAGGGTTTTCTATACATAATATGTCATCTGCAAGTAGAGACAGTTCTCATTCTTTCTTTCTGATTTGCATGCCTTTTATTTCTTTCCCTTACCTAATTGTTTTGGGTAGGACTTCCAGTACTATGTCGGAAAAAAAATGGTAAGAGTGGACATCCTCGTCTAGTTTCTGATCATAGAGGAAAAGCTTTTCACTTTGCACCACTGAGTATAACTTTTCACTGTTGAGGGATCTTGTCATATACGGTCTTCATTATGTTGAGGTACATCCCCTCTACACTTAGTTTGATGGGAGTTTTTATAATGAATGGATGTTAAATTTTGTCAAATGCTCTTCCTGCATCTATTGAGATAATCATGTGATTTTTATCTTTCATTTTGTTAATGTGGTGAATCACATTGCTTGATCTGTGGATGTTGAAAAAGGCCTATCATTTTATTTTATTTTTTTTAATTGAAGTACAGTCGATTACAATGTGTCTATTTCTGGTGTACAGCACAATGTTCCAGTCATGTATATACATACATATATTTGTTGTTATAAAACATAGGTAGTTTCCTGTGCTATACAAAAGAACCTTTTTAAAATCTATTTTTACATATAGTGGCTAACATTTGTAAATCTCAAACTCCCAGATTTATCCCTTCCCACCTCCTTTCCCTCAGTAACCATAAGATTGTTTACTAAGTCTGCAAGTCTGTTCCTCTTTTGTAGATGAGTTCATAGTGTACTTTCTTTAGATTCCACATATGAGTGATATCATATGGTATTTGTCTTTCTCTTTCTGGCTTACTTCACTTAGAATGATAATCTCCAGGGCCATCTGTGTTGCTGCAAATGGCATTATTTTATTCTTTTTTATGGCAGAGTAGTATTTCATTGTATAAATATACCACAGCTGCTTTATCCAGTCATCTGTCGATGGACATTTAGGTTTCTTCCATGTCTTGGCTATTGTAAATAGTGCTGCTATGCACATTGGGGTGCATGTATCTTTTTGAATTAGAGTTCCCTCCAGATATATGCCCAGAAGTGGGATTGCTGGGTCATAGGGTAAGTCTATTTTTAGTTTTTTGAGGAATCTCCATACTGTTTTCCATAGTGGCTGCACCAAATTTACATTCCCACCAGCAGTGTAGGAGGGTTCCCTTCTCTCCACACCCTCTCCAGCATTTATCATTTGTGGACTTTGGAATGATGGAAAGGCTTATTGTTTTAATTCATCCATTTCTTTTAATCATTAGGGCCACTGTCCATAATCCAGTGCATCATCATTTTATCCCTGGATTGTTGCTGCAGTAGTCAGTTTACCTATATAGTCTTTTCCCACGTGAATTGATCCTGTATCTAACTTTTTGGAAATGCTCATTTTATCTCATCATTTCTTGATGCAGGCACACACAGAAGCTCCTTACTGCATCTTGCTCAGGTGCTGCCTGCCCTCAGCCCCACCCTCCCACCGCCCTTCCTGCTCTGCCTTCACAGGGTGTCAGTCAAGCCTTCACTCCCCTCCTGGTAACAAACTGCCCTACCTCCGTCCTCTTGCTCCTACTTTTGCTGCCTCCTCTCTGCCTATCCAAGCCTTACCCTTCCTTCAGGACTTGGGTCAAGATTCACTTTCAGAACTGCTCTTTAATTATTACAGCCCATACTGTGTTCTTTGAACTACAACTATGCTTAACACTTAAAATGAAGACTAGAGCTTTGAGGTTCTCTAACAGTTTCTTGCCTACAAGGAAACTCCCTGCTACATTGTAGTTTCCTTGATTGCCGGGATCCTGTCTTGCCTTTAGAATCCTTATGGATACGGAAAAGAAACAACTTTTTTTTTTTTTTAAAGTACAAAAGGATGGCATCTTGGTTAAACACACTGATGACAAGCAGATGGGGGCTCATGAAAAGTCAGTTATTGGTGTTTCAATGATATTAGCAAGGGAGTATTTATTTATTTGGGCTTTTCCATAAGATGGCCTCATAACCCAGATGCTTGTGTCCTCCCTAAATTCATATGTTGAAATCCTAACCTCCAGAGTGATGGTTTGACTATTTGGGGCCTTTCGGAGGTGATTAGGACATGAGGGTGATTTAGTGGGATTAGTGCCCTTATAAAAGAGACCCCCGAGAGCTCCCTCACCTATTCCACTAGGTGAGGACACAGGAAATGTTGCTGGCTGTGAACAAGGCAGAGGGCCCTGGCCGGACACTGAATCTGTCAGTACCTTGACCTTGGACTCCCGGCCTCCAGAACAGGGAGAAGTAAGTGTCTGTTGTTTGTAAGCCCCCAGTCTGTGGTATCTTGCTTTAGCAGGCCAAACGGACTAGGACAGCATGAGAGTACAGTTGCCCTGAGGTTCAGGTTGAGACCAGGTTTTCTGATTTAAGGAGAGTGGAGATTGAAGAGAAAAAGCAAGATACACATATAACTTGCAAGAAAGTGAGATGAAGGAGGGGAACAAGGCTGGGTCACATGAAAACCCTTTTAGGACAAGTTGTGAAGTGAGGAGTAAAGAATGTGAGACACCTGAAAGAGGCTTAAATGAGAACGCACCGTCCCAGGACACCAAAGGGGGTGGAGCCAGAGCCCGGGTGGGTGGGACACAGTCTTAGCAGGGGTCGTTCTCAGAAGCCTTGGTAAGAAACAGGGCTGTATCTGAAATGGAGTTTAAACACACATCTCTGTCTCTCTGTCTCGCTCATTCTTCTACCTTTCAGTGTATACTTTAGTAGAATTAAGTAGATTCACATTGTTGTACAACCATCAGTATTATCCATCTTCAGAACTTTTTCATCTTCCCAAACTGAAAGTCTGTTCCTATTAAATACCCCGTGCCCCTGGCACTCCCATTCCACTTTCCATCTCTATGAATCTGACTACGCTGGGAACCTCGTGTAAGCAGAACCACACAGTATTTGTCCTTTCTCCATCCAGGTTATAGCATGTGTCAGAAGTTCCTTCCTTTCTAAGGCTTAATTGCATTCCATTGTATGGATGTACTACACTTTTGTTTACCCATTCATCGGTCAAGGGACACTTGGGTTTCTTCCACCTTTTGGCTATTGCAAATAATACTGCTATGAACCTGGGTGTACAAATATCTCTTTGAGTCCCTGCTTTCATCTTTTTGGATATACACCCAGAAGTGGACTTGCTGGATCTTATGGTAATTCTGTTTAATTTTTTGAGGAACCACCATATGATTTTCCATAGTGGCTGCCATTTGACATTCCCACCAGGAATGCACAAAGCTTCCTGTTTCTCCACATTCTATTTTTGATAATACCTATCCTAATGGGTAGAAAGTGGTTGGTTAATTTTTAAAATAGATGTTTCTTCTTTAGACTGTAAGTTCTTTAAAAACTGTGAATATTTGTTTGATTTGGGTGGAATCAAAGACTTGAGCTGAATAAATATTTCTCTAAAGGTATCGGTATAAATATTCAAAGTCTCCCAAAGCCTCTCCCCAGTAGAGGTAAAAAACATGTTTTCAGTGGCGCCTGAGTTTTGAAGATACAGCCCAGTGGGCAGAAAAGGAGCAGCTCCCTGGACTCAGATAAGAAGGGAAGGAGCGCCCTCTGGTGTCCTTTGTCTGCCAGTGTCAGTAAATAAAGAAGCCAGCTGAGACATGAACATCTCAGATCTGGTGACCCACCCTGCAATGACAACAGTCAAACTCCAGTCATGTGCCTACTGCGTGAAAGAAAATGTGAGAACATGGAGTGAGTGAAACTTGGATCTTTTGAAGAATTCCCAATCTAAAAGGGGGACAGGAATACAATACATGCAGAAATAATAATAGGATACTCTAAGCAAAATGGATAGATTACTATGTGAGTTCAGAAGGATTAAGACTCTGCAGAGATAAATCGAGATTCACATCCAAATGTAAAGCTGTGAGGCTGGGTATGATGGAGCTCAAGTTGGCAATGGGCTTTCTCTTACGGCTCCAGCTCCAGGGAGTCCAAGTCCTAGGAGGGCAGCCTCCATGGAGGGGCCACACGGGTCTAGCTGTCAGGTTTCCAGAGCCTCTTCTAAGGTTTGGACAAGCTCACCTGCGCACACCCATCTTGTGGGGAGGGGCCCTGAGGACTCATCCCGTGGTCCTTCCGTCCCTGTAGCGTCCTGCCCTTGGCTACCTATCCCTTGAGTTCCATCTCCGGACACTCCCTCCCTCCCTCCCTAAACAGGCTGTTGATGGACACACTGTCTCCATAGCTTCCCTTACCTTGATGCTTACAAAGATAATTACATAGGACGTATGGCTTTGGGGCTTTTGCAGGCATAATCAGCGTGGGGACCAGTTACAGAGCATTAAGAAGCTCTTTTGCAATCCTTGCTCCAGCAAGCAGCCTTCAGCTGGCCTCTTAGAGCCCTGGGAAGGGTGGGGTGGGGTTTAGAGTCCTTCCCTTGGTCCGCATCCTTCTTGAATGCTGAATGAAGACAGAATCAAGGCGTGGCATTAGAAGTGACAACGTGTGCATTTGGGTAGAAGCAGGTGCTCATCAGCATGGTGGAAAGAGCAGTCTTCAGAGTCAGACACACCTGCGCTCAAAGCCCAGCTCTGCTGCTCTGTGGCTGGGACTCTGCCTCCACTCTGCAGCTATGAGATGGGGATAACAGTCCCACCCACTACCTCCTATGATTAGAGTATGTAAACCTTTAGGAAGGACCTAGTGCGACAAATGCCCCCTGCTTTCCCTCTCTCGCCCCAAACCTCCTCCCTATCCTGATGTTCCTGTCAGCCTCCTGACAGTTCAGGCCTGGGACTTCTGGGGCAGTTGCACAATAACTGAGATTTTTAGGTCAACAGAGCAGCATGGGAAGCAGAAGAAGGGCTGCTTTGTCTGTCTTCTCGTGGAGGATGCTGGGGGGAAGGTATTTCCAAAGCATCTTAATTACTTCCTGAGACTTTTTCCAGTTTCCCAAGCCAGCATCTGAGAGTCATCCTTGATTTTTCTTTCTCCCTCACCTCCCACAACTGTATTTCATCTGTAAGTTCTCTTACTTCTTAAGATGTTCCTGGCCCTCTGGTTCTCTCCATCTCCTGCCATTATTTTACTTTAAGTCACCATCATCTGTTCCCTGGAAAAACACAATGGCTTCCCAACTGCAGTCTTGTCCCTCTTCTTTTTTTTTTTTAATTGATAAAACAACTTTTTTCTTCCCATGGTGGGTAGTAATTAGGTTTATTTATTTATTTAAAACAGAGGTACTGGGGGTTGAACCCTGGACCTCATGTATGCTAAGCATGCGCTCTACCACTGAGCTATATCCTCTCCCCCGCCTTAATTATCCAGCAGATAGAGCTGTTTCTAAATGCAAGTCTCAGCACGTCGCTCCCCTATTTAAGATTGCTTATTGATTGCTCAACTACCTCTAAGAGAGTCTTAACTCCTACAGCGGCTTGGTTCCTGCGTGGGCTCCTGCCCCCTTTTCCAGCTTTTCTCCCACCAACCCCGCTGCAACCCCTGCTTCTCTGTGCGCCAGTTCCACTGAGCCATTTACAGTCCCTGGATAAGGCACAGTGACCTATGCATTCCCTGGACGTGGAACTTTAAGTGCCTAAACCAGGACAGCCCTGGGCAAACCAGGATCGTGGTCACCCTAGTTTCATCTCGGGCCTCCGCATACCTTCCCCTGAACGCTTCCCCTTGTCTGACCCAGCCCTGCTTACTACTCGGTACTCCTCAACCACAGTTTCTACTTGGACATCACTTCTGCAGCTCCCAGGAGGTGGTTTATTCCCAGGACAGGTCTTTGTAGGAGCTGTCACAGCAAGCTGTCCCTGCAGCCATCACCATCACTGTGTCACAACGGCTGCTCTGTCTTCCTCACAGTTATAAACTCATTAAAGGCAGCAACAGGTTTTTTGTTTTTTTTTTTTTTTTGGTCCTACCTATATTCCCAGAGCTTCTTAGCAACGAGTCTCGCACATAGGTTCAGTGAAGTTTTCTTGAATATCAATATAAATTCATCTTTATCAGCTGTTGTCTAATTCATATCGCTGTGGGGGATGTTATGGACTGAATGTTTGTGTCCCCTCTGAATTCATGTGTTGAAGTCTTAACTCCCAGAGTGGCTGTATTTGGAAATGGGGCCTCTAAGGATGTAAATAAGGTTAAATGAGGTGTTAAGGGTGGGGCCCTGATCTGATTAGTGTCCTTATAAGAAGAGACATCAGTGAGACACACTCTTTTTCTCTCTCCCTATACTGTCTTGGAAATGGACCTTCCAGCCCTCTGTTGGGGGGAAGATGTTGTATGGATGGGAGACAAGGACACCCCCCACCCCGCCAAACCCTCCCAACCTGCAGATTTATGAGAACAACAGACTGTTGAAAGCAACTACATTTGGGGTTGGTTTGTTTCACAGGAACAGATGACCCGGTACAGCTTAAGACAAGACATAGCCACTCCTACTGGACGAGTACTTCTTTCTGTTGATTGTACCTCTGCCCCAGGAGATTCTGGTTTATTCCAGAGCGGGGCTGGGGACATACTCCAGACTGGCCCATTCAAACATATTCCTGCAACGTGACTGGCTCCAGACATAATCAGAGGGGTTCACTGGGGCAGAGTGGGGCAGAATCCTGCAACTGCACCCCCTACCCCCACCCCTGCAGCTGACACCACTGCCCCTGGCTCCCAGGGGCCGACCGTGTGGGCTCAGGCCCCTGGAAGAGGAAGCTAACTGACAGCTGTCTGCTTCGCCCCTGGGAAGAGCAGCAGGTCTCACTCCTGGCGTGTTTTCCTTCTCTCAGTGCCACACGTTAGCCTCACCCTGGGAGGTGCAAACCAGGAATCCACTGTAAGTTGGTCGTGTTTTGTCTCCACCGATCATTCAAGCATCCAAACCACTGTATCCTGGGCCATCCCACCAGGCCACCATTTCAAACCATTCAAAAATACACACATTACAGTATACAGAATAAGAACGTAAGTGCTCAACATGGCATGATTGACAAACATATTTGTCTTCCTAGCATTCTGCTTTACTCACCCAAATAAGTATCCTGGAATGGCAACTTCTGGGACCTTGAAATGGTGACAGGAGTAGGTGGCTGAGTTGAGAATGTATGATGAATATTTTCACAGCTAAGTAGCATTTTCTGTTCTCCAGTAACTCTTTAAAGCCCATTGACGTTGCCTGAATTTCCATCGTAATTCCTCCTTTGGAAATGTCTACTGTGGCTCCTCCATCAGCTGCTTATTCCTTATTGTCCTCCTCAAATCCTCGCCCTCCCCGCCCACTCCCGGGCACACCCGTCAGCCCCACTCCCTGCCTCAAAGGCTGACATTGACCAGCTGTAGCCTCCAGGCTTCTCTGTTCTCTGACTTCTTCCTCTTTCCTCCCTGCCAGGCCCTGACTTTCCCAGTGATCACAATGTGCAGTGTACTACTCTGTGCCTGGTAGCTGGGTGGCCCACTCCGGGGTTCCGCTTTACTGGGTTCTAGGAATAGCATGACCTTTCTCTTCCGTCCTTTCAGGCTGAAGGAGGAGAAAGGTTTCCGCTGTTGCTAATTTCCAGGTGCCTCGCCAACTCGTCTTGATTCTCTTAGCCCTGCCCATGGGGAGTGTTAATGGGCTGAGTTGCATCCCCCCAACCAAGTTCCTATGTTGAAGTCCTCTCCCCCCCAAGACCTCAGAACGTGACTGTCTTTGGAAATAAGGTCTTCAAAGAGGTACTTAAGGTTCAGTGAAGTCATATGGGTGGGCCCTAATTCAGTCTGACTTGTGTCCTTATAATAAGAGATGAGGACACAGATGCACACAGAAGGAAGACCGTGTGAGAACCCAGGGAGAAGGTGGCCGTCTGCAAGCCAAGGAGAGATGCCTCAAAAGAAACCAACCCTGCTGACACCCTGATCATGGACGTCCAGCCTCCAAAACTGAGAAAATAACTATCTGCTGTTTATAAGCTACTCATCAGGGGGTGTTTTGTTATAGCAGCCAGAACGGACTCAGCCAGTGGCACTTTGTTATGACAGCCGTAACAAACTCAGACATCACGGTCAACAGCCCCATCTTTAAACTGCTCAAGCAGCCCTGGGAGTGTGCTGGCTTCCAGGACCCTGCCTCATCCATCCCTTTATCAACCCCATGGTACCCTCAACATTTCTATCTAAGTTTATAAATATGTCAACCTTTGTGTCATGAATACTTTTTACTGAAACACTGTATCATTTGCACAATGAGGTACCTAGACTGTTTCTAACAGAGGAACCAAGGAACATCCAACTTTCCAACCTGCATTGCGTCATGTCATTTCTAGAGAAGTCCTTTCACATCTTTAAATCATCTTCGCCTATAAGGCCTGGGGTAATGCTTGAAGCCTGGAGTGTCTCTGGAGATGCTGCATGAGAGTTTTTGTTGCTGCTTCGGTGGCTGGGAGCCCCACTGACTGAGGAGGAGGCCAGGCAGGATGGGCTAAACCTGCAGAGGGGAGCTGAGCTCTGCACTCAGGGAAATCTGGGGACAAAAAAGATATCACTAGAGTGAGCATCGTTAAAACATCAGTGGAAGCTGTATCATTAAACTTATTTTAAGGATAAAAAACAATTTTATAAATAGGGCTGAATGGGATTTATTGAGACTTGCCAATTTCCCCACCTTTCCCCTCATGCACTCTTCACCTTGGGCTACAAATAACAAGCTCCCTAGTCTCCAAAGGGCTTTCACAACCATGTTTCATTTGAACCTCAAGAAAATTCTGCGAGGTAGGGAGGCAGGGGTTAACATCTCTGTTTTATGAATACATGAAACTGAAGGACAGGTAGGTCAAGTGCCAGCTCAAGTTCATGGAGCTAGAGGTGTTAGAACTGGGTGGGGAGACGTGTGACACTTAGACCAGGTGGGCATTGGTGGAGCTCCCACCTCTGATACTCCCTAATCTGCACATGCACACAAAAGGCTAACGCCACAGGCTGACATTCCAACTGAAACTCACAGTGAGAAAGGATTTCTCCTCGACATCTGGCCATAGCAGGACCGGAAGAGGGAAGAATGAGAGAGCAAGGGAAAGAAAGAAAACCAGCTGAGCTTGCAGGGAGCAGGAGGGATCTTCCCTCGTGCATTCACCCTCCTCTTGGCCCCAACTGCATGCAGACTGACAGAGGAGATTCAGCAGATGTACAGAGGCCGAGCCTTCCCTGAGCGCCGGCCCCCTCCTGTGACTCCATATTCAGCTGGCAGGTCCCAACAGTCAGATCACCCGCTGCATCCCTTTAACGCCCTGATGGGTATGCTTGCAGCACATAGGCTTTCTATTAACCTGGGGAAAATCCTACTCTAGACTTTCATTGAATCAGAAGTTGCCTCAGCCAATGACTGCTGCCTCCAGAGAGCCAGGTCCCTCTTCCTCCCCTTCCTTCCAGAGGCGCCCTCCACCTCCAACTTGCCTCACCTGCTGTCTTTACTCCTTCTCTAAATCTAACTGTCTGGGAAGCCCACCTTCTCCAAGAGCCTTGAGTGTCCTGACCCTCAAGGATTTCTGCCTCAGCTGGATTCCTGAAGCCATTATTATCCTGACTCCTAACTTGGCGCTGAACATACACTCTTGAATGTTAACACTCATTTCTTTTTTCTTTTTCTTTAATTTAAGTATAGTCAGTTACAACGTGTCAATTTCTGGTGTACTGCATAATGTTTCAGTCATACTTATACATACATATATTTGTAGTACTGGTTTCTGAATGTAACTTTTTTGCCTCCTGATGAGGCTGTCAGCTCCCTGAGAGCAAAGCTGGCATCCTATACCTGCTTGGTACCTCCCTAGAGGGAGATCCATGCATATTTGCTGATGACTTTTCTGGGAAAGAGTAGGCAAAACTGGGGTTAAACAAAGCTGGTTGTTAGAATCTAAGAGGAGAGGGAGGAGGAATGGGAGTAAAGCATCTTCCCATGTTTGAAGTTTTCAGTGTTGCTTTAAGATCGGCGTCCAGTCAGCATTTTCAGCGTTGTTCTAAGATTAGCCTAAGGTAAGATGACAAATAGAAGCGTTCCTTTGCGCTATTTTAGGAACAATGAGAATAAAATAATACCAGTTGAATGAAGAAAAAGCCTAGGTTTCTGTGATACAAGAATGGGCTGGTAACACCTCATCTGTAACAGTTTCAAGTTTAATCCTATTACAGTGCAAAGCTTATTTATTCACTGTATTTGAGGAACCCTTTCCTCCTAAGTCCCCCGGGGAGGTTCACAGGCCCAGGCAGGCTGCTCTCAAGTTCTCTTTTTTCACTGTGGCAGGTCCCAGGGGTTCCCCCGCTCCCCTCCTCTCCTCTTGGTAATTGTCACCACCTACACAGACCGTGGCTTCTCATTCTTCTTAGATGGGCTCTGGAAAATGGTCTCCCTACACCCAACTTCCTCGCTGCCCCTGAAAACAAACTCGCAGACCCTCTTCATTTTAAAACTTTAATGTCCACTATTACAAGAAAAAAGACAAGATTTAAGGGGAAAATATGGGGAAGGTATAAAAAAGTATACAAATCTGACACTCTTGGACCTTGGTCCTGAGCATTTGACGATCTGGTTGAAATAGCTGGAAATTTCTTTTTTACTAACATTGGGTACTGAGAACCAGGTATGGCTCTCTTGACACAGGAGAAGCCATTTTTGGCCTAAGTCACTGTGATCCAAGCCTGGCCACAGTGAATGCCCTTAAACAGGTCTCAGTAACTAATGATCTTAAGGGAACAAAGTAAAAGCAATCAAGAAACAATAGCTCAGTGATAAGACAGAGTCCTAGATATTACAATCTGATATGTATCTTCCAGTTCTGCAGAATCTAAGGCCCAGGTTGAGGATGGAAGGACCACGTTGATCTTTTCTGATCCTCTTGACTTCTATCAACTAAGGCTTGGACTCTGTCAACCTTGGCCCCAATTCTATGCTAAATTCTCCTCTACTTAAGCCCCTTCATGAATATGCATGTACCCTTAACTTCAAACTTCCCCAGTTTTGCTGTTGGGGAGACACTGCTTTGTTCGGAAAGATCCCCAGCGTTCTCCTTCCTTGCTGCAAGTAATAATGAATCCTTCCTTCTCCCACTCTTTGGCTTGATTGTGTCTTTTGGCTCGACACCCACCAAGAGGCAAATCCAGTTTTTTCGGGTAACAGATCCACACCAGGAGGGTGACAAACCCCAACTCCATGGGGACAGAAGCTCCTGTGCTTGGGAGCCTTCCAGACCTTGCCCGAAGTGGCTTTTCATCTGACTGTTCATCTGTGTCCTTTAACATATCCTTTAATACACTGGGAAATGTGTTTCTCTGAGTTCTGTGGGCTGCTCTAGCACATTAATTGAACCCAAGGAGGGTGTTGTTGTGAGACAGGAGGGAGGTAGGCAGGGCACAACCATTAAAAGAATGATGTAGCCGTTTAGGATACAATATAAACTGGTTAGAACCAACCAGTCCCAAGATGGCAGATTTGACTTCCAGTTGACCTTGAGCCTCATTACACACTCACCATAACACATTAGCTGCTAAGCGACACACTCCCAGGCACCATGACAGTTCCCAGGCTGACCATAAAAGGTCAAAAAGTAGGCAGTAGCCCAATTCCTGGAAATCCCTGCCCCTTCCCCAAAACAGTTGGAATAATCCTCCGATGTTAGCATATGAAATTACCCAGCCCACAAAAACTAACCATCTCCACACCCCAGGGCCACTCTCCCTTCTGAGATGAACCGCATTCTGTTTATGGAATGTATATCTCTCTAAATAAACTTGCTTTCACTTTTCTATGGCTCACTCATGAATTCTTTCCTGCGCAAGACAAGAACCTTCTCTCGGTAACAGTTGGAACCTCTGATCTATAGCTGGTTGGTCAGAAGCACAAGTGATAACCTAGGCGGTGACAGGTGACTGAAGTGTGTGTTGAGGTGGGAAGGAGGGGAGTCTTGGGAGACTGAGCCCTTAACCGGTGGGATCTGAGCTGTCTCCAGGTAGACAGTGCCAGAATTGAGTTAAATTGTATGACATTCAGCTGGTGTTGCAGAGAATTGCTTGGTGTGGGGAAGACCCCCACCCATTTGGTGACCGGAAGTACTGGAAGTATGAGTGTTCTGCATGCGAAGTAAAAGCAACAGATAGGCTGAACTGAGATTTTCCCCTACAATGGGAGGGAAAGGTTGGTTTTTTCTGTCACACTGGGACTCATCAAACCTTTTTCTTCCTGCTCATCTTTGCTGCCTTGCTGTGAAAACCCCTCTCTTTTCTTGCCCCAGACAACTCCATCTCCCCAGCACAGAGACTTAACAACAAGGACTGTCTTAGCCGGAGATGGTTGAACCTTATTTCAAGTGGTTTATTTTAAGTTCTGAGCACTCTGAGACCAGGCGAGGCTTAGTTTACTACCGTTCTGTCCTACATTCTTCCTTCAAGACCTTTTCCTACAGCTCCTCTGACTTCTCCCCCTTTTCTCTGTCTTTTAAAATAATTGTTAATTTTTGAATAGGTTACTTTTCTGCATAGTTCAGCACTGGAAATAAACAAAAAAGGACAGTGAAACACCTCCCTCCACCTCATCTCCCAGCCCTTCAGTTCCCTTCTGCAACCAATATTATCCTTTTTCGTGTGTATCCTTCCAGAGGTAGTTTATGCACTGCAAGCAAATAGACATATAAGATGCAAATATATCCTCCCCATCTCCTTTTTGATACCATTGGTGTTATACTACAAACACCATCACTTTTTGTTCACTATATATATATGATAGTATGTGAATGGGCGTGTGTATGTGTGTGATTGTTACAAATCAAAACTTAAAGAACTTCCTCAATCTCTCAACGGTTGTACTATAGTCCATTTACGGATGAACCATATTGACAGCTGTTTGAGCTGTTCCCAATCTTTTGCTCCTAGAAACAATGCTGATGTAAGTCATCTTTACATTCAAGCAGGTCCGCCTGCTGTCTCCTGTTTTCTGACGGGCTTAGGGTGCCAACGGCCACGCAATCTACCAGTAATCCTAGGACTGGAGCATCATCACAAAGAGTATTCCTCTCCTTGATCTGATACCAGATGGAATCAGGTAATCTGAATGTATTTTTCTCATCAGTTGAATTTATGGTTCTTTTCCTAGAGAGGTTTCGCCAGTAGTGTCTCTCCATGTTGCTATCACATCTACACAAAGCCACGTGTTACACATCAGCATTCTCCGGGGTTCTTATCAGCATTCTCCGGGGTTCTGTTCTTGGCCCACTTTCTGGGCAATCAGTGCCTAAATCTTCAACTGTTGGATTTATACCTCTCGCCTCGCTCTCCCTCCTGAGCAGGTAGAATCAGTCCTGTTGGAGACGCCAGGGTAATTTACGATGCACAGAGTGAGAAAACAAAGGGCCACAAGACAGAACAGGTAAACTATGCTCTCTTAGAGGCAAAGGAGAAATGCAAAGACTCTAAGTAGGGGTCCTGCCTGAGAGTTAATTTTGCCCTCAGGATTCTTAGCCATTAGGCATTTTCTTCTCGTAGGTATCAGAAATTAACAAGAGCCAGCACTGTAGTTAGAAGGCAGGGGAGGGCACACAGCACAGAATTCATGGCACTGAGTTTAACTACACACACACTATCCCAATCTGGGAGCATGGAATAGAAATCCCGACACAGATGAGGAGGAATGAGCAGGCACAAGATGTTAGAGGTTGTGCAGGAAAAGAAAATAGATGACTTATGTTTCTGTACAGCTCTGGATGCAACCATCTTTACACAGCAGAAACTGTGAGGGAGAAGACAAAGGAGAAAGATAAAGAAAAGTGGGAATTAAGGTAAAAGTGAGAAGGAGAAGCTTATGCCACAGGCTAGAGCCTCCTCCTGGCCACCTGGCCGACCCCCATCAGCCTCTTGCAGCTCTCAGCATCCGTGCTCTCCCACCCTTCCTTGCCAGCTTAGCGGGGGTCTGGTGTGATTCCCATGGCTACTATGGCTACTATTACCTCTGCTGGCTACCAGTTACTGAGTGCTTACTTTGAGCTCGGCACTGTTGTTACTAACTCCACTTTACAGACCAGGAAGTAGAGCCTCCAAGATTGTTAATAAGTTGGCCCAACTCAGCGAGCTGTTAAAATTGTTCAGGCACTGAACCTAGGCTGATTAAGTCCCAATCCTGGGCCATTGGTCAGCAAAGTGAAAAATAAGGTATTTAATAGGGGAGAACACAAACATGTATTGAGTGTTTAAGATACACCTGGCATTTAGTCCTCACCACAGTCCTGCAAGGGAGGTATCATTAGTCCTATTTTACAGATAAAGAAACTGAGGCTCAGAGAGGTTAAGTACTTATCCAAAGTTGCACTGTTTAGTAAAAGAGCCCAAGTCTCACCAACTGCAAATCCCATATTCTTTCTGATTCTTCTTCCAAATAGCATTCTCAGGAATTTCACTGATTGAACTGAATCATTAAAAATCTCTCCTTTAGATATTTTTAGTTCTGCACATCCAAACCAAATAGACATTATAAAACAAACACGGGGGTGGGGGCAGTTCGTTAGGATTTGGAAGAAATCTATTAAAGATTGCCTGCAAGGAAGCAACTGTGTAAACTCTGTTTTGTAAATTCTCTTGTTCTAATTAATTATGTTTTCTAAGGTTCAAAGAAAAAGATGGGAGATAAACCAGTTTCCATCAGTTTCTAATTAGGATTCATGAATATGCTGGATTCTTTGTTGGTATTCTATGTAAAGTCACTTTAGTCACAACAGTGTCCCTCAGGTACTAGATGGGAGAGAGGATCTTCGGTCTGCAGCTTCATATTTTAGCCTGGAATGGACTTTAAAGATGTAGTTTAAACATTTTATAAGTGGGGAAATGAAAACTCAAATGGGTGCGTGGCTGCCATTTAACAGTAGAGGTGAGGCTAGAAGTCAGGGTTTCCTGATTCTTAAACCATTGTTCTTTCCAGGACATAAACCAGGAATCACTTTCGAGGATACTCTTTTTTCCTCCTCTTTTGACCCAGAAGGAGGAGGGGTGGGAGTGAGAAAGCTTAAAGAAGAGTTTTTAAAAGAATCAGGACACTAAGAATCAAGTTTTCCTGGAAGGCAGTCAAGAAGGTAACTGCAGAGGCTGGAGTCAGCAGAGCGAGGAAAAGATAAGGTCTTATCTAAAGCAATTAGAGTAAGCAGGCAATTAGCGGCTTCTGTTAACGCTGTGAACAGCAAGCTTTTTGAAATCCTTGGCCAAATCAGCACCTAGAAAGTGAGGACTTCTAATCTCCAAGAAAAAGTTCAGTGTGAGACAAAAGGTATCTGTTTTTATACTTAACTTGATTAGAAAAAGAAAAAACAAAAGACCTGAAACAAGATGGCAGCTGGGGTCCTGGGAGTCCCAATTCCAGGGCCTGGGAAGTCTGAAGCCCACCGCCTTGGTTTTTATGAATTGTCATGAGGGGATTTCGTTTTCTTGGTTTCTAGAGATTTTGCTCCCAGGTGTAAACTGAGTAAAATTTATTATAGAGATGGAAGGCAGGGTTTACATCCCAGTGATAGCCAAATTAATTTGATGGGCATAGATGGCGCACCATCTACCACTGACCGCCCAGCTCCCCTGCCTGGTCTCAGCTTCTCTCAGTCTGGCTGGCTTCTCTCTCCTCGTCCTCTCTTTCCTCCCCCAACTCTACTCCCCCGCCCTCCCCTGGCAGGAGCAGAAACAACAACTCTCCCTTTAATCTACAGCCGGCGGCCAGACAGGTTTTCCCTCCTCTATAGTCCAACCCCTCCCGACAAGTGGCTCTCCCCCAGGGAGACAGCTCCCCTTCCCCTTCCTGAAGAGGACTCACGGGGCCAGCTGTTGAGAGTTTGGAAAAGAAAAAATTTTTTTCACATCTTTACACAAGATGGGAAAATCTCTGACGTCTAAGATGGTACCCGGCTATACTGCAGTGTTTATATTTTTTAATTGCTTTGTTCTGTATGGAATTTTTTAAAAATAATAACTAATGGTAGCGGGCATTTCTTGTTATTTTATATACTTAAAAAAAAAAAGACCTTCAAAATTGCAAAGCATTAGTGATCAGATCTAGGCTTCTATCTTCTATCAAGGATTCACACCAAAAGGTGGTTCAGTGAAGCGGCTGCAATGAGGCAGCACTGGAATTAGAAGAAGAAAAGGAAATCAGGTGCCTCGGATGGAGAGGGGGAGGTTTTGAAAACTCAGACCTAATAGTAACAGAAAACATCACCAACTCACAGCAACATATGTGGATTCGCAACTGTTTCCCTGAGAATGTTTCTTTTTGGAGAGGACTCTCATATTTGAAGACTCTGAGTAATGACAGGCAAAAAGTGAAGATGTCGCGGTGGCCTGACAGCCACGCCCCGGAGAGATGACCTAAGGAGTATTCTTCGGACTCTTCCATTTCACAAAGCTTTAGCTTCTCCCAGTATCACGTGCCCCTTTTCGGCTTAGAGGGGTTAAGGAATACTCGAGGGCCTCGTGCTCGCCTACCCATCAGGCTTTGGCAATCTGTGTCTCATTCTTGTCTTCACAATGTGTTCCCCTAAGTTTTGCCGGCTCACCTGTTTGTCTAGTTCCTCCTGAATCTTCCTCGATAAACCTGTCTAAATGATGCAAGAACTTCCTATCAAAAGAGTGTGTGATCTTCTCCGCTGCAGTCACACCCGGGCTCCGCAGCTGCACACTTGTCAGAGTTTCATTTGCTCCCTGCTCTCCTAGGTCCTCTCACTGAATTTCCTCAGTCCCCATTTCCTCTCCTCTCAGGCCCCATATCCAGCATTTCTTCATTTTTACAAGCACCTTGCCTCGCATAGGAGGTTGCTCATCTCCTCAGAGCTATGTGGCCCACTTACCTGCCACCATGTGTCGGGGGGGCCTTAGTCACATGCAGCCTGTGGCCCAAACAGCCCTGCTTATCCGGAGGACACTGCTACGGAGTCAGAGATCCCTGCTTACTTTTGGAGGGTTTAATTGTGCCTTATGCATCTTAGCCGAACTACTAAGCAGCAACAGTGGTGCTAATTAGCATATTTACATAAACATACAGACCGATACAATCACATTTCATTTGTTAACAGCTTAACTGCTCTCCACCATTGTCTAATTTGCCCTGGTTTCCCTTTCAGCTTTCATTCGCTCAACTTGTAAAGTTTTCAATTTATAATGATTATTTTAACTTAAGCAAGCCCGGCTCCTGTGTGACAGACAGTGACCGTCAAAAATCCACAGGGAAGGCTTCTGTTTAGCCTTTGATTTTATTTTGTTTTTATTTTGCTTTTTAAGCTGGAAAAATGTTCGACTGTGTGGATGATTTGTAAGCATACCTTACGGATCAACTTTGATCGCCCTTCAAATTTCCTGTTCTCCTTTAGACTTCTCTTGGCCTCGGAGGGGCTGGGGAGCCAGGCAGAAGCACGACTGAATGGCCCAGGTGATAATCCTCCTCAAGTTACTTCCCTCAATAATGGTTTTCACTGACAATTTTACTGCTCTGTTTTAAGCTTTCCCCATCCCCTGGGCATCTGTACATATGTCTATGATAAGCCTCATCCAGCCCAACAAAATTGGCCCCTCAGAATACAGACTACTCTATTTTTAAAAGCTCTTCTCTCTCTCTCTTTTTTTTTTTGAACATAACACTTGAAATGCATTTAAACAGAAAGTAATTGGGCTTTAAAGGAGAGCCATAAAAGTGATTTATTCATGAGTACACATTTACTCCTCTCCCAGTGGACATCCATCTGATGTTAATGTTCCTTGAGTGTATATCCTCAGCCCTTTTCTATCCTCACGTCTACTATGAACTTTTTATTCCAACCTTACTCCTTTCTACTGTGCTCCAAAGACCCTCAGATGTGCTGAAAGGGATCCATTGTGGGTACAGAACCACAATCTGGGAAACTCTGCTATCAAATAATAATGCTCCCTAGTCCCAATCACTGACTTTATTAGGTAGTCAATTAGGTATTTTTTAATTAGGGAAAGAAAGTTCTTCATTTTTTTCCCTGACGTTATTTGAAATGCACTTTTGTACTCATGCTGCACTGGTAGCAGGAACGCTATGGAAAGCATACCTTTTTCTTAGAGCCGTGGAAACTTCATTCTACAGAGAAGTAATTTCTATACAGAAATTTCTATAGGTCCCCCTCCCCAACACCCCAAAAGACTCACAGCAGAAGAAAGAACCAATGACAATAATGTTCCCTTCAGATAGTGTAGGTTTCAAAGTAAATTCATAAACATCAATTCATCTAAGCTTTTTTTTTTTAAACAGGTGAGAAAACAGGCTCAGAGAGTTAAGATAAAGGACATTATCAAGGTCACATAGCTTGTCAGTCAGTGTCAGAGACCAGGATTTAAACCATCACTTGATGATTCCAATAAAAAAAAAAAACAAATTCAGTCTCACAAATAGAAATCCAGCAATTTTCATTAACGCTTTGATGGGGAATCTTTTGTAAGCAATACTTACCAGTGAATGTGCTTTTCTTAGTTTAGATCTGTCCTGCAATTTCTTTTTCTTATCACGTGACTGTCGGCTGACCTCCGGGGTCATTTCATGTCTTTTCCTTCTTCTGTAAATTGGAACGCATTGGGGAAAGCACAAATATTATTTTAAAGCTTTGGTGTTGGCATAACTATTTGTCCACTTGATTTTGTTGTTCCTGTGGTTTAAAAGATTGTTTTCACTCAGCTGGAAACAAGCCAGATGTCCATCAACAGGAAACAGGTTGAATAAACTCTGGCACATCCAACAATTGAGGACTATGAGCCTTGAGAAAGGAAGGCAGAATGCTTCTTGATGTAACTGTGGGGTGATCTCCAGGACATACTGGTGCGTGAAAAATGGGGTAATAAAGTGTCATGTCATGTGTGCTACCATTTCTTTCAGAAAGGTGTGTGTGTGTGTGTGTGTGTGTGTGTGTGTGTGTGTGTGTTTGTTTATATTTTTTTAACTGGAAGGGCTGTACCACAACACTTTGAAAAACAGTTACCTATAAGCAGGATTCCCAATCAGGAACAAGCAATAATATGGAGGAGTAGGAACAGAAGCGAAACTTCTCCAAATACATCTTGTTTTGTATTTGACTTTGGAACCATCTCAATTTTTCCCAGAATTACAAAATAAAACGAAGGAAGAAAATTCCTAAAATCTAAAAACAAGATGAAACAAATGATCTTGTCTATCAAGTTGGTGGCATTACCCCACACAAAGGAATTACTTCATGGGATTTTAAGACAGTAATTTGTCTGAATATTCTTAGTAGTAAGGACAAAAACAAAGGTAAAGAAATCTTAAGAGGGGGGAGGGTATAGTTCAAGTGGTAGAGTGCATGCTTAGCATGTACGTGGTCCTGGGTTCAATCCCCAGTACCTCCATTAAAAATAAATAAATAAATAAACTTAATTACCTCCTCCCACCAAAAAAAAAAAAAAAAAATGTTAAGCTGTGTTTGTATCATTATGAGTATTTGTTTTTTAAAACTATCACATATAATAGGATAAAGTAGGGATCCACAAACTACAGCCCAGAGGGCAACTCAGACTCATGCCTATTTCTGTAGATAAAGTTTTATTGGAACACAGTCATGCCTATTTTCGCATATTGTCTATGGTGGTTTTCAGGCTATGATGGCAGAGTTGAGCAGCTGGGACTGAGATATGGATATGGCCTGCAAAACCTAGTGCATTTGCTGTCTGACCCTTTGCAGAAAAAGTTTGCCTAAAATAATGGACCAAGGTTGATCATCAAGGGCCACAAACATCAGAAAAGCAGAGACAACCAGAAATTATGTGCTTTATGATGGAAGTATATGATCATTATATACTCAAGCCTCTAGATCTGACCACCAGTGTGACATTGAACAGGAGGCAGAGGAACGTGTTCAGCTGCAGTGTTGGGAGGACAATCACCAAAATCCAGAAGGTGAGAAGTTTTACAGGATAAATGACTGGATTTCTATAACAAACAACATGCAAGGGGGAACAAAAAAAAAAAAAAAGGACAAAGAGGAAATCTATGGATCGAAAACAAAACAAAGCAAAACTTATGTGACATGGATCAAATGCAATATGTAGGTCTTACCTGGAACCTGATTAAACAAACTGACGGTTTAAAAATATCAAACCCTTATGAGACATTCAAGGAAACCTGAAAACTGACTTGGTATTTGATTGACTTTATTAAGGAATCATTCATTGATTAGAAGTGGTATGGTATCAGGTTATGATTTTTAGACAGAGTCTATCTGTAAAGGACAGGCATTGAAATATGTATGAATGAAATAATCTGACATTTGGAATTGCCTCCAAAGTAACCTGGGGGAAGAGCAGAGTGGGTGAGGAATGAACTGGTCACGAGCTGAAAACTATAAATGCTGGGTAATGGTTACAAGGGGTTCTAGTCTCTCTACTTTTGCATATATTTGAATTTCTATTATAAAAAACTTTTATTGGAAAAAGATCGGCTTTGCCCAAATATTTCCTGATACTTGATTTTCAAAAATTTCCCCCAACCTTTATAAGAGATACACCTTAAACATTAAGACACAGTTAGGTTTAAAAATAAAGTGATGAGAAAAGATGTACCATGCAAAGAGGAAGCATAAAAAGGCTAGAATGACCATTAATATCAGATAAAATAGAATCAAGACAAAGAGTATTATATTAGTAAACATAAAGAGGAACATTTCATAATGATACAGGGATCAACTAAACAGAAAGACATAACTGTTGCAAATGTGTGTGTACCTAATTACAAAGCCTGAAAGTACATAAGGCAAAAATTAACAGACTTAAAAAGATAAATAGACAGTTCTACAATTTCTTTTAAAGTACATACACTATATTCACCAAAATAGAGGAGATGCTTGGACTCTTCAAAGGGTCAGTGCCACAGGGGAAAAAAAGAGGTGGGGGAACTGTTCTAGATATGAGACATAGCAAATGCAGTGGGGGTTCAGGTTGGGTTTAGTGCAAAAAAGAAAGACTATAATGGGCATTCTTGGGAAAACTGCAGAAATTTGACATGGACCAGGTATTAAAATATTAAAGAATTACTGTTCATTTTCTAAGATATGATGATACCAGTGTGGTTGGGTAGGCAAATGTTTTTATCTTAGGAGATGAGTGTTGAAGTTTTTATTTAGCGGTGAAAGTCTTTAGTTTACTTTCTTATGGCATGGGAAAAATATGTAAATATAGAGACACAGAAGATGAAGAAAAATAGCAAAATATTATCAGTTGTTGAGTCTCGTTGGAGAGTATATGAGACACTATATGCACTCATTTGCAACCCGCGTTTCTCACTTAACAATATACCCTGGAAATCACTCCTTACCAGTTCACAGAGGTCTTTCTCGTTCATTTTTACAGTTGTTTAGTGCTCCATTGTGTGAATGGACCATACATAGTTTACTCAACAAACACTCTCCTATTTTGAGCATTTATTTCCAATATTTCAGACTCATTAACAATGCTGCAAGAAACAAACTTGGGCTGATGTACTTTTGGTATTTTCAAGGTTTATTCCTTGAAGTAGGATTGCTGTGTCAAAATGTAAACACATATTACTTTTTGCTGGATATTATAAAATTTTTCTCCAAAAGATTTGTGCCAATTTATATTCCCACAAGCAATGTCCTAGGGTACTGGTTTGCCCACAGCCTCACCAACAGAATGTATTGTCAAACTTTAAAGTTTTTGCCAATCAGGTATTTGAAAAATGGCATGTTTGGTAGCTTTGTGCAAAAAAGCAACATGGAAAGGATAAACTAGAAGCTATGGATTGGTAAGAGGGAAAGGGTGGGCGAAGTGACAGTGCAGAAGTGGTGTGGAGGAGATGGGGGTGTGGTGCTGTTCTGGGCATGCCTTCTGCACATTTTTTGTGTATTTTATAAAGTTTTAACTTTAGAGTCATGTAACATACTCATCCTGAAGGAGATATTTTTTCAAGAAAGAATTCACATAACTTTTGAACACAGTTTTATGAGTATACACCCAAAGGCTAAAGGCAAAAAGAACCATAAACAAATACTGAATTTTAGTTAGTAGATTGTCTTCATAATGATATGGGTTAGCAATCTGAAATTAGTTTCAGAATTAGTAAGTCAATATATATTCTGTGTATATACTACATGTAATACCTTTTTATACAAAATTATATATGTACCTATAATATAAAATCAAAATTATATGTGTGCATGTATGTATGTGTGTGTGTATGTATGTGTGTGTGTGTGTGTGTATCTCTCACTGTCAGAGAAGGGAGGTGCAGATATGGAGAAGGAAAAGACTAGAACGAACCCTATGGTGCTAGATTGGAATCTGAGGTATTAAAATATTAAAAGAAGCTGTAATGTTGAAGCATTACAGCTACAAAATGCAAACAAATCCTAAAGAACAGGGCAAATTTACCAATAGTGGTTCATTTACTCTTCAATTACTTTTTGCTTCTATGTAGTTAACAGCACTTGTACTTCACAGTAAGTTCTGTTTTCATCTAGCCATAGACTGAAGAGCTAGGAAATTGTTTCTAAAAGCAAAGAAGTGGAGGAGGGTACGATTCTCACCCTTGCCAGCTTTGCTCGTTGGGGTCACAGTTGTCCAGGTAATTGAAGCGAATGATATCAGCTGGATGCTTGTCGGAGGATCGCCAGGGTGGGAGTTCTTTCTCCCCTGGGTGGTTCTTCTTTCTTAAAGAGGAAGAGGACCGGAAAGCTAATGAAGGAGACGGCTTTGCCTCCAGAGAACTGCTTGTAATTGGCTGAACGTCTGCGATCACAAACCCATCTTTTGGAGGTGTCTAGAAGAAGAAAATTTGATTATTTCTGGTCTCAAAACACTATAATAATAACAGCAGTAAAACAAAGAACATCATTGTCATCATCATCATCATCATCACCACAATGGCAATGATAACGGTGGCAGCGATCACAGGAACCACCAGCCCAGAAGGACCTGCTATGTGCCAGGCACTGTCTCAGGAAGTATTCATGCAATATTTTATTTAACCTTCACGATCACTCTAAAAGGCAATCGTAATTACTCCCATTTTACAGAAGAGGAAACTGAGAGAGGATGAATTAATTCATTTGCCCACTACTACTACCACCTAAGCACTAAGACACAGGGTCAGAATTTGAATCCAGGACTGTTCTGCTTCAAGTCCACATGCTGACCCTCTCTGTCCCATATTGCCACCTCTTCCACCACATCATTATATAGTTTTTCCACAATTGCAGTTAATTTATTCATAAAAATATACACATTCCAAAAAAAAGTACCCCAGCCCTAACTACCTATAACATACAGAGACAATTTCGAGTTATGTAGGCGTACACTTCAGATTTTATCAAGTATCAAAACCTCGACCATTCCCAAAGAATACTTCTGCTTTAATTGCCCAGACTGAAAGTCTATTTGTGTGTGTGTGAAATTTGTAAGGTTTTTATGTGGTTGTAGCCTAAGGGAAGTGGTACTGGTATGTTGAGAAGCCATTAAAGGCTTAATTTTTGTTCTTTAAGCGATTAGGGAAGCTTTGGTTGGTAAATTGGTTTGCTTGAATTGTCTGTGAAAATTAAAAAATCTCCCAGTCCCTCCAAGCAGAATCAGTTAGTTTCTTATCCTTGTTTCGACTGCTCTTTGTCTGCATTTCTATTACAGGATAGCACGTAGTATTCAGTGCTGTGATATTTGTTTATTTGTCTATATCCTGGGCTCCCAGAAAGCAGGGTTAAGATCACTGTACTCTTAGCACCTAGAGCATAACAGTATTTAATAAATATTTACCCATTTAATCAGTGATTATGGTAAAGGAAGAAGACATTTAACATTTATGGAATAGATAGCTCATTACTGGTTTAGCATTCAGTATTTTGTGCAGATCTCATTGTTCCCTCTTCCTCTATTTTCTGAAAGAGTTTATGTAGAATTGGTATTTCTTTCTTAAATATGTCACAGAATTCACCAGTGAAGCTATCTGAGTCTGGAGTTTTATAGAAAGTTTATTAATTCAATTTTAAATTGATGAAGATTTATTCATGTATTCTATTTCTTATTGAGAATGTTTTGGTAATTTGTGTTTTTCAAGCATTGTCCATCTAGGTTGTCAAGCTTAGTGACATGGACTTCTTCTGTTCATAATATTCTCTCATTATCCCTCTAATGTCTACAGGATCGGTACTGATTCCCCCACGTCTATTCTTGTTGCTAGTAATTTATGTTTTCCCTCTTTTTTCTCCTTGATCAGTTTAGCTGGAAATCTATTACATTTTTTTTGTTTGTTTTCAAAGAAGCAGCTTTGGTTTCACTTTTTTTTTTTTATTGTTTGTATGTTTTTAATTTCATTGACCTCAACTCTTTATTATTTCTTCCTTCTACCTACTTAGGGTTTAACTTACTCCTTTTCGATGAAGACTTTTTGAAATTGTTTGTTTTTTTTGTGGGGGGAGTAGGTAGCATAGACTTATAAACAGTTATAAAGATCATTCTGGTCCAGTCCTCTCATTTCAAGGTTGGGGAAATGAGTATTAATCCCTACCATCTACGCAACTCATCAAATGCATTCAAAAGCTCTGCTGAAGCACATGCCAGGTACCAGGTACTGGGGGGAAGGGAGACAGTGATGGGGCTTGAAGGAAGGTAAATTATGCTCTACTCTGGCAACTGTCTATGTTCACCATCTTTGAAGCAACCTTGGGGAATCACACCAATTATTCAAGTACTGACAGTTGACTCTGTTAACCTTAGTCAGATGGCTTTATTAACCTTCATCTTCCATAGGTCTATTATTTTAATCAATAAATTTAAGTTTATTAGTTGATTTTCCTAACTTTTGTTTTTCTGATATAGGTCTATTTCTTCAACAGAAAAACTGAAGTTTAATATAACAAAGTTCTCCCTACAGAAATGTAATACTAAGCAAAGATGTGGCAACTTTCTTGCATTAAAACTATTCATTATTTTAAAATATAGTTGTGCATAAATATTTTGTGGAAAAAGACTTCTTGCTGAAGACAAAGCATTAAAGTCAGTATTATATATAATATTCAAAACGTTTTTTCATTCTACAAGTTGGCTCATCACTTTTCTCTCCTCTGCCCCAGTCTTCAGCTATTGAATCCCATTTCCTGCCTACAATTGAGAATAGAGTCAAGGGAAGCCTTATGATAAAAAGAAGTCACAGCTATTGTCATTTTTAAAATAACTTTTCTACCACTGAAGTTTAAAAAAATTTTTTTGAAAGAAATCCTCGTGGAGAACACCAATTATTGAAATCAGAAAGACTTAGTTTTATCATTGCAATTATAACAATATTATCTATGCATAGTTTATTACTATATTAAATGTAGATGGATTCTACTTTGAGCAAACACAATAAAACTGAACTTAAATGGAGCACGTTAGGAGTTGACTATGCATATTCCAAAAGGATTCTTCAGTTTGAAAAGGATTCACTGCAGCTTTTTCACAGAAAACCCCTGTGGTTTTAAAAATCATTAAACATTTTAAAATTTGCATATAATTTTTCACTCATCTATTGTGCAAAACTCTGCATGTGTATAGATCACACCATAAAGAAAAGGCTCATAAAAAAACTCCCATAAGTTATCTAATTAACTGTGATTGTAAGAATGAATATAAACATTGGTTATAATGCATAGAAAACCACTAGAAAAAATTATGCTCACATTACTTTTTATGAGTCTATGTGAATGCTTTACATTGCTAGTTTCTAGCTTAAAAAGAACTTTAATGTGCCCGTGATGCCCTTCCCTAATTACTGATTTATTGGAAAAATCTTTCTTTACAAATGATACAAAAATAAACTTCAGCTTGTCTAGTAGAATCACAGAAAATGTCAATTGTTTAAAATTTGATGACCCGTAGGTAATAAATACTGCACACTGCCCACAGAGCCCCAGTGTCAGGACCGTGTGGTGCAGGAGTCAGAGACACAGAAATCCAGGAGTCTGGGCAGAGTCCTGACCTGGGCGGGAACCGCGGTTGGGGAGTATCAGATGACAGCTCTCAGCTGACGTGGGTATCTTGAAAAGGGTTGTCAAGTTCGCAGAAGAGGAGAATTTTGAAGTCGTAGTATCTTTCCTTTGAACCAACTGCCTCCCCCAACTTCCGGTTTGATCACTTAGTCTTAGTTCTAGAATTCCCAAAAAGCTGATTGTAATTTTGCTGGTTCCGTCCCCAGATGTACCTTGGGCTTGGTAACGGGGAGCTCTTTCACCATTTGAATATAGTGCTTCTTCCATATACCCTGCTCAAAGCGAGTCGGAGAGAAATTGATGTACCAGTTAAACCGTAAACATTTGAGCATCCAGAGCTGATCCAGTTCAGTTAAGTTCTTCCAATGCCAGCTCACCTGGAAAAAAAACAACAATTAAAAAAAAAACAAACTCTATTCAGTTTACATGCCTGCTTTCTCTAGGTTTTGAACTGTCACCCTGAACTGAGATCACTTTTTCGTCCTTTTCCTCTAAATCACAGCTTCATTACCTCCTACCTGAAGTGCTTCCTAGCCAAGCAGATGGATTTTTTTAAAAAAATATTAATTCAGACTTAGAATCAGAGTCAACTAATATTTACTGAGCGCCTATTAACCATCCTCATAGCAAACTAAGGAGGGAAGCATAATTACTATTCTCATATTGCAAATGAGGAAGCTGAGGCTCGGATAGAATTTGGGACATCCTAAAGGCTCCTGAAGGTCTCCATATGAAAGCTATATGAAGGGTACAGAAACTCAGGTCTGCACATTGCTTATTCTTCTCATGATGTGTTTCCATTTTCCCTCCATTCCTATGATTTAACTAAATATAAATTTTATGAAGGGAACACAATTGCTAATACTACATTGGCAGGTCCTAAACAACCTTTAAGATTCAATAGAGCATTAAGAATTTGTTCTGTACATTCCACTTCCACAGCATCACGGTCAATCCCACACATCCAGCACATGGTGGAGGTGACTCTACTATGTGTAGTAGTATTTATGGTAATTTACTTCAGGTTTTGAGTAAGTCTTGCTAGAAACTAGAGTCAAGCTCATATGTAAAACTGACACTAGGCATTCTATGTCTCTTATCATAAGAGTCACAAAGATGACATCTAACCTTCAAATTCAGGTTTCATTCTTGGAAAACTGGCCTCTTTTTCAAGATTAACCAAATAATGAACAATGTTTGAGTGCCAAAAAAATAAGCAGAATGCTCTATAATGGAATTTGCTACCCATACATCCATTTATCTCCCTTCCTCCCTCCTTCCATCCATCATGTACTGAGTTCCTATTATGTTTATCATTGTTTTATGTGCTAAAGATGAGACTGTGCAGGAGAGAGGCATACAGGAGAGGGCACAGTTAGAAGAAATCACAGGTTGGAAGGAGGAAAAAGGTTAATGGGTCCAATAGAGCCCTGCAGGCAGAAACAGGAATCACATCTACTTTGTTCAACCCAGAAATGAAACTACACCCACCTTAATCCCCATATGGTTAGTTAACTCAGAATTCAGTCAAGAGGTGAAGTTTAGGAGGGAGGGGCTGGGGAGAGAAGTTTCTCAGTTCTCACCCTTTCCTTCTTTTTTCTTAGATCTTGTTTATACCTGGGTATTTAAGTTGTGGTTTCCCCAACTCCGGGGTAGATAAGGTTTTGTGTGTTTTTGTTTGTTTGTTGTTTTTAAACTAAGCAGGAATGAAGAGAATTGAAGGGTAGGTAAGAGCTTTCAAAACTATAAGACATTCCCCTTCCGTATTGTTAAACTGCTCAAAGCTCATCTTGGTGCAATGACTTCATTGTTTGCTTTAAATCTGGACAAATAACTGCTGCCTGTGTTTGCTCACAGTCGGTCCTGGGAATACAATACAATGCTGAAATCTTGCAAGACTGACACATGGTGCCTGTGGATGATAGGTTCAGCTATTTCAAATAACGTTTCCCTGGAGTGATGACATTCTCATTGTGGAAAAACATGAAAAATTCTGAAAAGCTTGAAGGAAAAAACAATAGCCATAACTCCCATCAATCAGAGATGATCATTATTAACAACCTGATAGAGTTCTTTTCCCTTCTATCTGTTTTCTAGGCACATACGGAACAAAATCGGGAAACTGTATACAATTTAAAAACATGCTTGCTTAGGGGGTGGGAAGGGATAAATTTGGGAGTTTGAGATTTGCAAATGTTAGCTACTATATATAAAAATAGATTTAAAAAAACAAGTTTCTTCTGTATAGCACAGGAAACTATATTCAATATCTTGTAATAATGTTCAAAGAAAAAATATGAAAATGCATATATTATGTATATGCATGACTGGGACACTGTGCTGTACACCAGAAATTGACACATTGTAATTGACTGTGCTCCAATTTAAAAAAATAAAAATAAAATCATGCTTTCTTCATTTTACATATAATAAGCACATCTGTTCTTTCAAAACATGTTTTGTAACGGCTGCATAATATTTCATTATATGGCTGTATGATACTCTCCTATTTTGGACATTTAAAATGCTGTGCTTTTTAAAAAAATTATTTCATTTTTGGAATAATACGTGTACATGAATACTAAATTCAAAGACACAAAGGGCCACACAGTAAAAAGGAAGTCTCTCTCACCCCTGCCATCTAGCCACTCATTTCCCTCCCTAGATGTAACCATTGTTACCGGTTTCTTGTGTATCATTCCAGAATATAACACATTCGGATATATTCTTTTTTTTCTTTCCAAAATGGTAGGACAACTTGGTACCTTCACTTTTTTCACTGATGATATATGTATCTTGGAGATGGTTGCAATTTATTTCACTAGTCCTCTAACAGTAGACATTTCCATTGTTTCCAACCTTTTGCTACTACAAACAGAGCTGCAATATTCTTACATAGACACAATTTTTGCATGTGTTGAAGTATACCCATCAGACAAATTCCAAGACATGGAACTGCTGAGGCAAAGGGAATCTTTATTTAAAAACTGACTACTACCAAACTGTTCTCCACAGTGGCTGTATCAATTTATCTGCCAGCAATATACAAAAGTGCTTGTTCCCCACGCCTCTGCCAAGATAGAATATTACCATTAAAAAAAATAACTCAGTCAATTTGAGTCATGAAGGATGGCATGATAATGAGGCTAAGCATTTTACATATTTTAGAAATGTCTGCTTTTCTTTCTGTGAACTACTTATTCACTGCCTTTGCTCATTTTTCTGCTGGGTTTTGATCTTTTTTCCCCCCTTAATATAGATTTATAGTATTTCTTCAAAAAGTAAGAAAATTAGCCCTTTGCTGGCAATATATTTTTTTCCCTATTTACTGTTTGGTTTTATTTATGGTGTTCTTTTCCATGGAGAAAATTTTAATTTTTATAGTCACAATTTGAAATCTTGCTTTCTTTATGCTAGTTTATAATATATATATATATAATATATATAATATAAAACACATGAAGCAAGATTTTAAGTTATATATTTTCTTTTGAAGCCCTAAGTATTATAGGATACTCAAAAAGGCCTCCTTCCCTATGTTTCCTTTGAGAACTTTAATGGTTTCCTTTAATTTCACATCAATCTTTTATTCTTCTAGAATTTTTTTTTAGATAGCCGCCCAACTGTCCCGATCATTTATTGAATAATTTATCTATCTTACTGCATTCACTTCTTTAATTTAAAAAACTAAAGCTAACGTGTTACACATATGCGAATGCAGGGTAACAAGGTAGTTTGCGGTCTTACTAGATTCTATGAAAAGAATCAACAAAATGACTACCAGTTTTACACCTTAAATAATACACTTTGATACACCAGGGAATTACCTGTAAGAAAATAATGGTCAGATCCTTTTCCAGCCCCAGCCCCTGCCCCTCACCCCCATGAGCACATCTGCTCACTCTGAACTCTTTCGGTCTCACATTGTTTTGTGTTTATGTCATCAGCACCTTATTTTGAGTTTTTCTATTTATGAATGGGCTGCACTGTCTACTTGAGGATTTTGCTGTTCTGTGCTGCGTAATGTAAGACTGTTCTGCTGACGATGTTACCCATATGTGTCTTTGTCTCCCCTACTAGCTGATACTTTTTTGTGGACAGTAGTGGTGTCTTATACATCTTCCCCTTTTGAGCACAAAATGCAGAGTTAGACACAAAGGAGACGGAGGTTAATTCCAACTGTGCAGACCAAACATACTGACCATCTCATCAACTCCTTGGTTCTGTGAGTGTGTATTTTTTTTCCCTCAAGTTTCAGAATTTTCTAGGCTGCCTTTACAAAATGCTGGACACTGCTTCATTGTTCTCACCTGTGCACAACGACAAAGGCTTCGGGGGTCCAGGAAAGAAAAGATGTATAAAGATAACACCCTAGGAAGCTTGGTAGTAAAATCCAGCGCTTCTGCCGGAATTTTTTCCTGAAGCTTTCGACAGCAGAACTTTTGCTGTGACAGGGAGCAGCGTTCTAACAGGCCTGTCAGGATTCTTCTCCTTTGAGAGTCTGTCCATTTGTCAAACTGGAAAAAAAAAAAAAAAAGCAAAAGGGAAAATAAACTCCAGGTTTAGTCTGCTACCAGAGATTTGTCATGCAAAAGAGATAAGAATGGCACAGAAAGCGAGTTTAGTCATTTATTCTGAATGGATAGCATATATTTCTTTCGCAAATTAGTAAACTCCATGTTTTTCCACTTACCTGTCCTTTCTCACGTTTACATCTGTGAGCACGTGCAAGACCAGCGTGTGCACAGAAGTGTACTTGACCTCAAAACTTTTAGTTACGTAAGAACAATAAGCTGGAGGCTGGCCATATTCATAAACTGAGAATATGTATACTTTTAAAAGACAATTCTTCCTCAATTTATAATGGGGTTACATCCTGATAAACCCCTTATAGGTTAAAAACATCACAAGTCGAAAATGCATTTAATACACCTAACCTATCAAACATCAGAGCTCAGCCTAGTCTACCTTAAACGTGCTGAGAACACTTAACATTAGGCTACAGTTGGGCAAAATCGTCTCACACAAAGCCTGTTTTATAATAAAGTGTTGACTATTTCATGTAATTTATTGAACAGTGCACTGAAAGTGAAAACCAGAATGGCTGTCTGGGTACAGATGGTTGTAAGTGTATTTGTTGTGTACCCTCGTGATCACATAGCTAACTGGGGGCTTCCCAGCATCAGAAGAGAGAATCCTACCACATATGGCTGGCCTGAAAAAAGAACAAAATTTGAAGTTTGAAATATGGTTTCTGCTGAATGTCTATTACTTTTGTACCATCTTAAAGCTGAAAAGTCATTAAGTGGAACCATCCTAAGTCGGGGACGTTGGCACAACTTCAAGAGAAGACGCCTGGGCAGCCTCTCCCCACCCCCCAAGTTTCTGTATTAGCTCATTAGTGATTAAAACTCCAGGACCAGAAACAAACCTTTGTGTTCACACTGGAGATAAGGTATAAGGAGCACATATTCCTGAGAAGGGGAGCATGTGGGGTTGAAGTCCTACTAATACGTAAATGATTGATATGACTGGAGAGAAAACACTGATGGGGGACCTGGGAAAAAAGAGTGCCAGAGACAAGAAGTACATGCCAAAGCGACCCGGGGCATGCCAAACAAAAGCTTCGGTTACTTCACAATTTTCGGCAGAGATAACCCCAGACTGGTTCCAAGATCAGTGACGGGTCAGAGGGAAGAACTTGAGGGCTGGCCAAAACCAAAAGAAAGGGTCTTATGGGAACATCTAGCAGCTGAAGGAGTCATTAGCAGGGTATAAAACTCTCCTTTCTCCACTAGAGAAGAGAAAATAGAGAAATCTGGGGCAACTTGTGTTTGTATACTAGTGCATTTCACAGATGGATATTTATTAGTTATTATAAAGTAATCAGAATTTTATAATGCACTTTAGTTGCAATCATAAAATACACTGACCACCTAAAAAGGCATATAAAGCAAAAATGTATTTTTATAAGCTTTATGACAAGTCAACTTCCTTATAATCATAGGATGTATTTTTTAAATTAGAAGGAATACTTCTTGATTAAAACTATGCACTGTGACAGATCTATTCAGTGACCCAAGAATCTCACTTTGGAGACTAATTCAAGAGCAGGGTTGGGGGGTAGGAATTCTAAAAAACAACAACAACAACAACAAAAAACCCACCAAAAACCTTAACTTACAAACAAATGAATAAAATGTATTCACATGTGAGTGTTCCCAGATTTCTTTTATGCCTGTTTCTGCATATCCATAATCTACAACTCCCAGAGACTTCTCTCCTTTGGGGATGGATTATTAAAATGAACAGAGAGAAGCCAGACCAGAATGGCTGAGCCCAGGGCCCAGGAAGCTGTACTGACCCATAAAATGAAGAGCCAGTGGGGAGGCGTATGGAGACAGAAGAGCGGTGGAGCTTGCGCTTGTAGGGACTTTGGGGCTCAGACTCTAATTGACTTTGTAGCAGTTACAGATGAGAGGGAACTGGGGAAGGAAGGAGGGAGAGCTGAGAAGCACCATTACGAGTTTTGAATTGGATCCCCTGTGATTCCTTTGAGAGACAAAATGAAGATTGGTATTCATTTTTAAAAATGACTTTTGGGCAGTGCTCTGTAGCTTTCTAGAAACTGAGCTACTTGGGGACCCAGGATGATTAAGGTTACAAAGAAATTTTTATGTGATATTATTATCACTGCAAAAAATCAGAAATAACCCCAAATGCCTAACAATAGTGGACCAGCTAAGCAAACTAATATATCAACATGAGAGGAGAAAGTATGGCATTATGGATGGATGGTGGGTTTGGGAATGAGGCCCTTGGGAGTCTCCCTTCCAACATTCTATTATTTCTAATACGCTTCGGAAATAAATGAATAAATCCCAGCTCTACCACTAACAACCTCTTAATTTCTTCGTTTATACATTAAGAATAATCATACCCCAATTGTAAGGTTGTTCTGAGGATTAAATAAAACAATATGTGTATAGAAATCCTAATTGAGTAAATGACTCATTGTAGACACGGCAGCTAGTATTATAAAATACCATGGTCATGTTAAAACAATAAGCACGTGAGATAAACCAACGTAAAACGAATAGATATGTAAACAGTTAAAAGGCATGAGATCACCCTGTTTGTACACTGACAAGGATGGGAAGTATGTTTGGAATGGCTGAGGTTAGCTCATTTGCTTTCCTTGGTGCCCACAAAAAGAGAACGACCTCAGCTTGAAGAACAAGTGATTTAAAATGAATATAAAAGAACATTAGTATTATAAAGTGCTGAAGAAATCCATAAAAGAAAACATTAAAACCTTTTCCTCTAGAGATTAAAGAGATAATTACATTGGTTCTTCATTTATTTCCCTGATTACAACCGTCAAAGGTAATTTATATTTGGCTTTCATAGGTGTTCTGTGCCTGGAGGGGTTTTCCTTTCTAATTGTGTTTATTTAGGCTAATAGAAAACGAATTTGCATTCCTTGAACTCCTACCAATTGAAGGTGGGTAGGTGACTCACAAGAATGCTTAACAGTTGGGGGGAAATCCCTTTGGAATTTAAAAGGTGCTAGGAATAATCCAAAAAGTAAATAATCCCTGGAGGAGTTAACTGTACAGGAATTTGGTAATCTCCCAGTCTCTCATGCATCACCTCTCAAGTGAAAATAGCCTTAACACTGTAGCCAGGGATCTGATGTGTGAGACTGGGGAGCAGCTAGGACCATTTTTCTATCCTGGTATCATGTACGGTACCTCACTTCACAGTTAGTTCCTTTTGAATATTATATATTATATTATATTATATTCTGCTATACTATCTTATATCATATAATATAATCCTAATTTATAACTACTTTAATGCCTTTTTATAGGGCTTTTTTGGCAAGAGAATTGTGAAATCCTCGTTTTTAATATTACATATTATATTGCATTATGTTATATTATGCTATGTTACACTGTCTTATATCATATAGTAGAATTCTATTTTATAATTATTTTAAATGTCTTTTTATAGGGCATTCTGGAGAGAATTGTGAAACCCTCTTCTCAGAGTAGTTGTTACAAGGATTCTTGCTGCACTTTCGGGAAGTGAGGATGGTGGCTAGTGCCTCTCATCTCACACTGAATGGCAAGGAAGGTTCCCGGGGTGTGGGGGACGAGATGAAGAAAGACACTTCTTTTTTTTTTCCTTATTGGTTATATGATCTTAACTTGGTTGAGTTTCTGAATCCTATGATCAAACACTTAATTTCGCAATTAAAGCATGAATACTTTATTGTTTTAAAAGTTTCAAATAGGCACTTACAGAAGTAAGTGTGAAAATCTGTTATGATTCCTCACAATCAAATCTCACTCCATTCCCCAGTAATAACCAGTTTGCAGTTTGATGCTCAAGCATTTCTATGTATTTACGTATACATATACATACACACACACACACATATATCCATCAATAGGGAAGCAGTTAAATAAATTAAGAGTATACCCATCCCATGGAATATACACAACAGTTTAAAAACAAACGAAGGAGGTAGGTATAGCTCAGTGGTAGAGTACATGCTTAGCATGCACAAGGTCCTGGGTTCAATCCTCAGTATCTCTATTAAAAAAAAAAAAATATATATATATATATATATATATATATATATATATATATATATATATATACACACACACACATATATATATAGCCATAAATGTCCTGATGTGCAATGAACTCCAGTGCATAATATTTTCTCCAATCATTCACAGTAGAATGGATATGCCATAATCTACTTATTCAACGATTTATTCAATTTCTACTGATACCATTTAGGATGTTTCCAACACACACACACACACACACACACACTGCAAAATACTTGTGCATGTTTTTTCATGTCCCCTGTGAATATTTCTCTAGTCTGGATAAACACGCATAACCATGTTTTCAATCCTCTTGGGTAGAAGAGACTATTAGGTGACACTCCTGAGGAATTTGATGAGTAAGACACGTTGCCCAGAGAGGGATGACTCAAGGATGGACAACAATCACTAAGACTCTGTGTTTCCTTTGAGGAAGAGTGTGAAAGTCTTCATTTGTACTAAGGGTAGTTGTATCTTGTTAGATAAGAACATAAAGTTGTTACAGTTTTCCTTTGCAGGTTTAAGTATACGCATGAGGGGTGTAGATGGATGTTACATGCGCATGAGGGGTGTAGATGGATGTTAAGTGGTTAAGTGGACGGACCGTGCCGGTTCTTTAGCCATCATTTCTCAGATCCAAACCCACCTTCCTATACTCTGTGGACATGGGAGCTTGGTGCTCTGTGAACCATATTTCTCCTTTGACAGTTGGCTCTTGGTTAAATGCTGCTGGTGGGAAGGGGGGCATTAGAAGGAAACTGAGGAAGTAGATCCTTACTTCTTTGCTTCCTTGCTGCTCCTGGCACTGTCCCCCTAACTCTTCACCCTGGCCGTCGCAGTTGACTCCTGTATCCTGCTTTTTCCACACTCCCAGAACCATGCTTCCTCAGATATATCAGCATCAGCTGGGCATGACACCATCTACTTTTTACTCCTTAGACGTCTAAGTCCTCTAGAAGGATGGTCCCAGCTCCAGAGTCCTCTCTCTGGGCTCCTGAGGTATCAGTGAAGCTGGTCATAGCTACTTCCTGCATCTCTATCTCCATGGTACCTCAGTGGTACCTCAGTGTTCTCTTTTTGCCTTTTCTAGTATTTGTTTAACCTGTTCTATTCATTAAATTGTGTCTGTTAAAATAACTGGTATGATTTCTATTTTTCTGACAGAACCCTAACTGTTATATACAGAAAATACCCATCAAACGTCCCAGGCAATGAGCAATCACGCATTACCTTATGTACACACTGAATTCTTTGGTCTCTATGATGATGTAACATAATAAAAAAGTAAGTATACTTTCAACAGTTACCCATTTTCCAAGCAGGGCTCTTCTTTCTTCAAATAACTACAATAAATAAAAAAAGAATGGAATGACTTCATATTTCATGGTTCAAAATACCCGTTACAAAAAAGCATCAATAAATAAATACTGGGCAGTCTTTTCATTATATCAACTGAGTACAAAATGACAGATTTTATACCTGAGAAGGTACTTTATGATTTTGAACTTGGGCAAAGTTTCGCTTTTTCCTCCATGTAGGATAACTCACCTTAAAGAAGAAGTAATCATTTTTCTTAAAGGCAAGGCATAGGAAAAGAATGGACTTGTAAAGTGAAATCATTTTTGGAATTTGAAAGGAGATGCAAAAACTGACAAAGGAAAAAAATAGGAAAATGGAGAACCTCCTGCCAAATATTTCAACATCAAAAGTATGAGAACTTGTGAAATTTGCAAGGGAGAGACTCTGTTTTTACATCTCCATGTGGACATGTATCAGTGGGTATACACGACATATGTCTGCAGCTTAGAAATCTGTGTGCGTGCACCTCGGCACAATGTGAGTGGTATTTATATATTGGTAAAGAGGTGATTTTCTGAGAATTAATCATTTGTGTATTTGAATGAGCGAGGGAGGGACAACTAGTGTGAGAATGCTTGGCAGGGGAGGGAGTTCTGGGGAGAGGAAGCAAGAGAGAGTCATGAACAGATGTGAACGTCTCTCTCACTCCCACACACACACACCCTCCGGCAGCTTTCAGAACCGGGCTCAGTGTTTCCCCCTTCCTCTTGGCACTAACTTCTCTAGCACTGTCAAACGTTCCTACTTGGAAAGTAGCTCAGGCCTATTTCTTCCCTTTTGGGTGGAGGAGGATGAGAAGCTGGCTTTGTGCTTCCAACAGATAATGCTTTCTTCTCATTTTTAGACTCTCAAACTCTAGTTTCAAAGGGCATTCAAAACGGAGACTGAAATAATTGGTTCAACAACAACCTCAAGACCTGTAAAAGGTCATCTTTGATACCAACCGTAGAATCTCACACATCACAGGTAGACACATTCTGTACTTTAAAAAGAATACCCTTCTCCCCTCCCCCCAATTAACTGCCACCTGGGCTACTAAGGCTGTCAAAACACAGGAACAGATAAACTCACAATTTCTAGATGAAAAAAGGAGAGAACCTATAGAACACAGAAGATTCAAAAATCTGGATTCGAATATTTCCTGAACTCTCCTGTATCTAAGCAAATCTTATCAATCCTCTAATTTCCAACCCTGGTCACTGGCACCAGCACTTTGCTGATGCCCACTGATCTGGCTCCTTCCATATGCCACCTACAGCCCACGCTCTGCCTGGACTACTGGGTTTGCTGTTTGCTCTCCAGGTGGTCCTGTTCCTTTCATCTTCCCACGCAGATTACAACCACTTTGTCTTCTATGCTCTGCAGTCTTGATGGCAAGCCCTGAATAAACACCTGCTGACTGAACAACAACAAAATGTCTATGGTTTCTGAGGCTTTGGCTTTGACTTCAGAAGTCATAGAAGTTCAGTGCTCAAAGGAATCCTAAGATCTTTTTGTTCAATTCCCTTATTTTAGAGAGGATAAACAAGGCCCAATTGGGTTACATTTATAGATTTTTTAAAAAATCATTGGTTCCAGACTGTCTGTGCAGCTCAACTCTGAACCTGGTTCTTCACTAGAATCCTGCTGTTCCCTGACTTCCAGTCCTACATTCTCATTGAACTGCTGCCAATGCTTTGGCCTGACAGTGGGAAGAAAAAAGGTCCCAAGACCACAATCTCCTTTCAAAAGGAGGCTGGGATGACCACCATGGTGTCCAATGACAATGGGGGGCGTTGGTAAGAAAGGGGCACTGACTTGAAGGGAAGAAGAGAGTTAGCAAGAAGGTGGCCGGAAAGGAATAGGGTGGGTGGTGGGGTCTTTAGAGGGCCAACGACCAAGACTAAGCAGAAGCCGAGCAAATCCATTTCTTCACCAAAAGGCATTTAGACCCAAGTAGAAATGGATGGGAGTGCAGAGGGGGAGGAGACACGCCAGACAAACTCAGATCTGGTTCTGACTGTACCCTCAACAAGAAATATAAGTGGGGACAAATTTCATTGTCAGGTCCTTGGTCAGACTCAGAATCATGTATTCTCTGGTTTGGAGCAAGTCTTTATTCCAAAGATTTGCAATCAGGTCTTTCATCTTAAGGAGCTGGGAAACAGTATGACTTCAGGTGGAAATATTAGAATGGATTTTTTTTTTCCTTGCAGAATGCTGCAGTCTGTTTACATCACAGTTTACTCAGAGCATGCTGTCATGTCAAAATCCCACGGTTGATATTTTAGTCTGTTGACACTGCAGTTACATATTGCACCATGTGACATCATTACAGTGTAGGAGTAAGACATTTGGGGGCTCCTAAATGATGACTGATGGATGGTAATTAGATGCTTTTTCTCAGAACACCCTTTTAACATGTACTGAACTAGACGTGTGTACCATACTCCAAAAGAAGTGTTGATCACTTTCAATTAAAATACTGGATGGCAAAGAAATGCATAGTTTTAAAATATTCGCCTCTCAAAGTTCAAAATGCCTGAATTATTTTCTAATCTGCTACATTTTCCTAAACTGATGATGCTACTTTTTTTAGGCGTGTACATTTGAATTTCATCTCTACTTAGAGCCTGCTGTGAAATTAAAATCCTATGATTCTGTTTCAGTCTGAAACAGCTACATATTTCACATTTTTACTGTAGAGTAGAAAAAAGGCAAAATCAAAAACCAAAACCAAAAACAGAACCTCAAAATTACACTGATCATTCATGACATATGCCTGGTTGCAGAAGTGTAGAAAAGTCCTTATAATTATTGTATGGACATCTTCTGGCCAGTTGTATTCTTGGGCATTTGTTTTTAATCCCTTTCACACAGTCAGAATGTTAGATCTGGAAGGGAACTTTGAGGTGGTCTGATCCAACCCACTCATTTTTCGAAGGAAGGTAGTAAAGACCAGAGACATCAGTGACTTACTGAAGTCACACAGGAAATTAGTTGAAAAGCTGATCTGGAATCTGTATTTTCAATTCTCAGAGTTATTTTTCTTTGTTTGCTTTTATTTATATATGTTTTTAAATTGTTTTAAAATTTGAAATATTATTGCACTGTATAAAGTAAAAAATAAGAGCTCTTTCTTCTTGAGCTTTTTAAATTTTTTTTTTTCTTTTTTGGGGGGGTAATTACGTTCATTTATTTATTTTAATGGGGGTACTGGGGATTGAAACCAGGACCTCGTGCATGCTAAGCACACACTCTACCCCTGAGCTATACCCTCCCCCGAGAGCTCTCTCTTCGAATAGACCTCCCTCCCACTTCCCTATGCCACCCAACTCTTTGGGGCAACCACTATTAATAATGTGCTACATGCATATGCATATTCCAAGGGTGTGTCTATGTCCATTAGGACACACACAGATGGGTACATACACAAGCCAAGATTTTTAAAAATAATTTTACTCCAACCTAGAACCTAACTGAACCAAAATAAATTTTTTGGAATCAAATGGGAGTTGTGAACAACAAAATAAATACTATCTCTAGAAATTATCATGAAATTTGACAAAAGCTATTCAGGAACTGAGATAAGGCCGTGGCATGCTCGCTGTGATGCACTGATCTGATCCACCTCCAGAACTGAAGGATTTACTCCCTCAACTGTTAGGAGTGCTGCTGGCTGATAGCCAGGAGCTTGCGAGATCTGCCTCGTCCACGATCCCATCCGCCACATGGTCAGTGTGGCGCAAGACTCGGAGGGTCTTCAGGGTGTCCTGTGGGGTCTGCAGAGGCCTCGTTGCAACTGCCTGACAGCCTGGCTTCTTCCTCTGCCCCACATCTAAGTCCTGTCCTTCCCTTGCCTCCTAGGTCTTGATCCTGAGAGCCCTCCCACATCAATGCCCTACACACCAATCTGAGAGTCTGCCTCGCTAGGAACCCAACCTGCGGTAGGCAATCAGACCATTAAGATACTTTTTCTCCATGGCTGCTAAATCGATCAAGACTTTGAATTTTTCAAAGAAAATCTCTGAAAATCAAGGCATCTAACAAATACGTATTTCAGTTCAAGTCACTTTTTCACACGTGGGTAAAACCTTTACAATTCTATGGGAAAACATTTCAAAACCAAGCACTGGAGTCTCCTGGAGGGTGGAAGCAGAGAAGCTGTTACAGAAACTGTGGGAGAGCAAAGAGCATTGCCAACAGGTGCTCAATAAGTAACTGCTGAGTTGAATAAAAAAGACTTTCAATAGACTTGCTTGTTCGTCAGGCTTGATGAAGGCTGGATTTCTCTCATTCTGTGCCTCTCCTTTTGTTTCTCCTCATGCCTCTTTTTCCCCTGTTTCTCACTCTTTTTTCCTCACTTCCTTTATCTTTTTCCTTTTCAGTCTCCCTCCCTTTTATTTCTCACTATTCTGATCGCGAAGCTGGCTCCTCTGTCTCTCTCCCAGATTTGCTCATGTTTTGCATCAGAGGAGGAGAAATAGGAAAGTACGTAGAGGGAGGGGCCAGGATGGATGCTCCAGCTTTGCCAGAGCAATGAGCATATCTGTTAGTTCAGAGAGGCAAAGGGTCAAATCCAGACTCAGGAAGGAGAGGAGTGGGGACAAAAAGATGAGTCCATGAAGGGGGTCCCAGGGAGTACAGCCGATCTCTGCCTCCATTCCTTGTGCTTCAGAGACATACCGGGCACTAGAGATGCAGAGATAAAAGACAAAATCGCAACCCTTAACACCTTAGAGTCAAGTGGGGAAGCTGGTAAACAGGGATGAGAACAAAGAAAAGTAAGCCAGAGGAGGCTTCCCTGAGAAGTGACATTTGAGTTGACTCTTGCAGGAGGCAATGAAGAGCACACTGCAACAGCGTGGAGGCATGAGAGAGCATGGTTCGTGGGGGCCACTTAGCTCGGCCTGGGTGTAGGATGAGAGGAAGCAGAGGCAGGGCTTGGAGCTGGGAGGTTGGTTGAGTCAGCTCATGAAGGGTCCTCAGTGCTATGCGTGGGAGGTTGGAATTTATCCTTTGGAGCAGCCTGTTATTAATTTTAAATAAAAGGATTATATTGGTGCTTTAGAAAGATCATTCTGGAACCAGAATAGAGGATGGACTGCTAGGGATAGAGGCAGTAAAACCAGTTGGGAGGTTATTGCAATGTGCCAGGTAAAGAGTGATGAGGGTGTGAATGGAGAGTGTGGAGCTGGAGGTACCCAGGTGAATGAAAAGGGATCCAGATGGAGACCGAGGAAGAAGATTCATTTAAGACTTGAAAATGAATTGGATGTGGAGGTGAGGGGGTTCCAGCAGACACTCCTCCCTGAACCTCTCATCTCCTACATGTCTTGGAATGCCAGGAATGCAAGGTCCTGACTGCTCTTTTCCTGGGCCGTTTCTCCAGGTTGTATTGGCAGTAAGGAACCTTGAGAGATGTGGTACTAACTCCCTTTGGGACGAAGAGTACCCTTGTTTACTGCTTATTATGAAAGCAGGGGATTCCCTGGACTCATTGTTCCTCAGCTGTGATGCAAACATAGTGTGTGTGCAGTATTTATCCGCGTCCTCTGCATCATCCCCACGGGAAAAGATGGGCAAGAGAACCCAAGCTTATGCTGCTTGCTGCACTGCAAGTAATAAAGTTCTTTGTCTCTGACCCAAGAATCTCGTGTCTCCTACTGTGGAAAAAGTAGCATCTTCTTTGCCATAGTCACAGGCTAAGTTATAAACCTGTAAATTGGGAGAAATCCCAGAGCCTGGGTCAAATCCCAGACCCAACAGGGAGAAGGAAGATGTCTCGCTTGAGTGGCTTGGTGTAAACTGGTGCTTTTCACTGGTGGGAGGAACTAGAATATGGTAGCAAGATAATGAGGTCAGTTTTACTGATGTTGATTGTAACTTACTGCCAACTAGATGTGGTCCTTGTATGTAGCTACTGATAATAGGAGCTCACAGACCTGCTGGAAATTCTGCCCCTAAATGAAGCAGGAGTAGAAATCCCCAGAGCCTGGCCAATCTCACATGCCAGTATGATACTCAGTTTCCCACCTTTGCCATGCTTTGTTTGGTCCCTTCTGCTAGTGCCTCTCCAGAATATAGGGGGAGAACAAACTTCTTAGGAGATCCTAAGAAATGTGAGCAATAAGTTGAGATTTACTTATTTTATTTATTTGGTTAAATTTACAGCATTACCCAGTAGCCTCAACTCTAGTAAGAAAACCTCTTTTGGAGGGAACTCCTCACACAGCACCCTCTTGTCTCTCATTCCTATTGGTTTCAGCAAAGAACCAGCGATAGAAGAAAAAAAAGGCATTTGGGGTGGGAGAGAAGAGCAGTGACAGTGGAAGAGAGAGGAGCAGTGACAGTGGAGGAAAGAGAAATCTATGACATTTCTTTCTGGGCAGAAACTATTGCCAACCTTGCCCATGTAGCAAGGATTCAATTAAAGTTTTTGGAAAAAAAAATCCTTCATTTTGTTTTTTCATCAATTATACAATCCTAACAATTTCTGTTCCTATTTTGATAACCAAAATTTTAATTGTTTTTTTCCCCTTTAAGGCACAGCTCCAACTGGTAAAATAGCGCTTTGGTCACTTACCCGGTCATTCAAAAGCTGATGGTTTAGGGGTGTCCAAGTACTCATCTTTGTCTGCATTTTGGGACCATCTACGTTTTTTGGAGGTGCAAATGCCATCGTGAAATAGCTGGATATTGTTCCATAAGAAAAACTAAACCTACAGAAGAAATGAATCATATAATCTTTAGAATACTAAAAGTACTAATATCGTGTAATCTTTTAGTACGTTGGGAGAGGTAATGGGGGGGATAACATTTATTGGGAACATTTTATATGTCAAGTACTTTATATGTATGCTCAATTAGTACTCATAACAGTCTGGTGAGGTGGTAGGTTTAGCTCATTTTACAGATAAGAAAATGAGTCTCACTGATGTTACGTGCTCTGCCCAAAGCTATAGAGACAGTAAGTGGTGGAACTGGGAATCAGACCCAGGTCTGTTTAACTCTGTTTTATTTTCATTGGACCATGGGGGTTGGGGGGAATCCAGAATCACTTCTAGCTAAGAACATACCATATTGGACAGAAAGAAGAAGGTATTTTAATTTATAAAATCACAATGCAATATAAAACACTCCATCTTTGTCCCTTGTGACCTTCTTCCTCCCCTCTTAACTTTCTGACATCCAGGTAACAAGAGTTCCAGCTTGATACAGTATTTAAGAAGCAGAACGATGCAAGGGACGAAGCCCAGCCTTTGGAGATGGACAGATTTGGGTTTACTAGGGGAACGTGCTGTTTTTTTTTTTTTTTTTTGAACACTTTTATTATAGTATGATTCCTGCACAGTCAACTACACATATTTCAGATGTACAATTTGATGAATTTTGATATATGCAGACACCAATGAAATCACCACCACAATCAAGATGGCTAACATTTCCATCACTCCTCAAGAGGTACAAATTTCGAATTCCCAGTTTATCCCTTCCTACCCCCTTGACCCCCCGGTGGGAATATGCTATTTTTAGATGCCCAGTATATGTGTGCCTTCCTTTGATTAAAAAACTCTAATTTCCATGAGGAATTCCTTTTCCTTCATTGTTCAGAGTCTGTTGGGTTGGTTAATCAAGGTGGCTTCCCCTTCCCCAGTCATGAGACCAAGGTAGGCCAGTTGACTGATGCTGGCTTATCCTGACTTTTTGTTTACAGTACCACTGATGTTCCGAGCAGACTGTTAAGCTGTCCTTGCGGCCTCACCCCTCAGAAGCCCCTTGTCTTTCCTTGTCTTTTGTGAGCCACTTGATAACTTTGCAATGAATCTCCTTTTTTTTCCCTTGTATTAGCCAGAATCTATTTATGTTGTTTGCAATAATTTTTTTTTACCGTACAGTTTTGATCCTGGCTCTAAAACTTAACTAGCTGTGTAACTGTTTTGCAAGTTATGTAATAGATCTGAGCTTCAGTTTCCTCATTTGTAAAATAAGGATATACACACCTACCCTCAACTGCTGTTGCCGATATTAGAGAAAAAAAGGTCAGGCAGAGTCGCAGAGCAGGTGGTCTCCATAAGCAGTAACTTCCCTGCAGCCTTTCTTAGAACATCCATCATTTATATAGAGAGTGCCTCAAAACCTGTCTTTTGAAGGACCATAACAAAATATTTTAAGGTGAAAAATACTTAAAGCAAACTGATGATAATTTCATTATATATCCTCAGTCTTTCTGCTTGTTTATGTCTTCCTTCCTCTCTGAAGGTGGGTTTCATAGCCAAGAGAGTAGAGCTGAACGAGGGGGCCAGGACGTGCCTGCCTGACCTATGGGCTCCAAAAATTATTCTACAACAGCAAATATTGGACAATTTAAAAAAAATCATTAGTTTTTCACAGATATAAGATTCCCCCAAATGCTGGATCTGAAATTTTTAAGGCTTTTATTTGACATGTAATATTCTCTTTCAGGTTTAAGTTATAGCTAAAGATAAAGCCAATGTTTTAAAACCTCTGGGTTTTAAACAATAGCCAATATCTTCCTGCAGTTGCCTGCAGCCACCAGTCCACTGGAATAAGGGGGCTCAGATCAGCTGTCACATTCTTAGCTCCTAAGAGCTAAGGTGCAAAAGATATAAGAAATGATTTCATTATAGTACTATTAATAGGCAGCTATAAAAGTACATGTGAGCAGGCAAATTACAGACACAAGGCATCGTCACTGAGTCTAGATCTGCCCAGTTAAAAATTATATATTTCTTTTTTGTTACTGTTATTTATTTCCATTTGACTTTTCTTCTCTTTAATCCAATTGTTTTTAATCTTGTTTTTTTGAGGGCCATAAAACTGAGAATAAAATGAAAGCCATGTATCTTCTCCCTAGAAAAATGCACATGAGCAAAAAATTTTGCTCACCCCAGGTAAAAAAACTCCTGCTGTAAACAAGAACTCTCTCTCCTCCCCATTTGTTTAGGAAACAACTGACTGATTCCAGGCACAATTTCTGAATTAGGACAACGTAGCTTTTCTAGGGCCTCCTCAAGGCCCTGCACTGGTTGTTTTCTTCTTCCTGGTTCCTCAGAGCTAGAAATTATTCGAATTAGGCTTTCTTCAAATCAACCCGAGGAAAGCATGTTCTCAGGAGATGATCCTGGCCAGGAGAAACAGCCCTCTCACTAATAGTTCCTGAAGCAGACAAATGGAGGTGTCCTGCCCTGCCTTTCATCATTATCCTTTGACAGTTCTTTCCTCCTCCATCCAGTCCAGAAGATGGGCAATGTGCACATCTGTATACCCACAGAGGTTCGCAGTACGGACCACTCAGACATGTATATACAGCATACACAAAAACAACAACACAGAACAAGTTGTCTTCCCTCCTTCCACATATAAAGCTTTCTGTTGCTTTTCTGTGACCTCTTTCCCCCTTAATGGCTGCCCTTGAATGTTCATCCTTAATTTTTCTTTGGATAAAAAGGAAGGAAAAAGGGCCGATGACCCTTGCCCCCAATGTGTGGTTCTAGCTCTACATTCAACGGCAAGGATGGGTCCCCTAGAAAAGTTCCAGAGGCTACACCCCTCCAATCCTATCTTGACACCATTCTTCACACTGTCACCATTATCCAGCTTTACTAAGGACCTATTAGGCCTGTATTAGAGGAACAAAGATAGGAGTCTTGGCTATAACAGCGTTTACAACCTGCTATTAGAGAGGTTTTTGTTTTGTTTTGACAAATAAAAGTGTATATATTTAAGGTGTACAATGTAATGTTTTAATATACATATACATTGTGAAATGCGTACTACAGTCAAACTATTAACATATCCATCACCTCCCACGGTACCTGTTTGTGTGTGCTGTGTGGTGAGGCCACTTGAGATCTACTGTCTTAGCAAAATTCAAGCATATGATACATTATTATTAAATATAGTCACCATGCTGTACAGTAGGTTTCTAGGACTTACTCATCTTATAACTGACAGTGTGTATCCTTTGGTCAATATCACCCCATTCCCCCTACCCTTGGCACCACCCTGCCCCAGCCTTTGGTAACCACCATTTTAATTAGGGAGTGTTTTTTTTTTTTTTAAAGACCAGTTAATCACATCATTTTTCAGATCAAAAACCTTCAGAGGCTTGATAATGGCTACAGAATATCCAGGCTCCTTAGCATGCAAATCTAGGTCCAGTATGAATTTACCTCCACCTACGTTTTCAGCCTCATCCTCCTTTGTCTCCCTTCATGCACCACCTTCCCAGACACACTGAACTTCATATCAGAGAACACAGTAAGAAACTCTGATGCTTCTTTGCCTATGTGGTTTTCTGACACGGCTCACTTGAATCCTACTCTCAGTAGTACATAACAGGTGCTCAATAAATATTTGTTAAATCAACTGAGGGAATGAATACAATAGTGGAGGGGAAGTGGTTTAAGGATTAAAACTAGCAGAAATGTACAGTAAAACTAAACATTAGGAATTGAGCACTGGGATTAGACTCAGGATAATAGGATTTTTATTTGGAGTTTACAGAGCAGAAGAGGATTGAATTTCTCTGCTAATACACAGCTCACCCATTGCACACTGCAGTACCATCAGAGAAGGAAATCAGGTATTATCAGGAAATAATTAGGGAACAGGGTATGTTTAGATTTAAATACGAACTCATCTATAATCAACTAGAAACAAAGAAAAACTGTAATAAATGCAAAGAGCTAGTGCTTGATAGGCACAGAAATAATCATTTGTTGGTCGTTAATTTCATAAATAGGAAGCATCTGGCACTTTAACTGCAGCTGAAACGGAGCAAGATGTACTAATTCCCAGGGGCACTGACAAGGCTTGTAAAAGGCCCAGGAGGAGCTGAGAGGAGAGCTCTCGAAAGAGAATCTCCATCCTTTTCATGCACTGCCCACTGTTCTCACCTCTTTTAGTTCGTCTTTCTCTTCAAGCCTCTAGCGCTGGTTGTTGCCATAGCTGCTGTGTCTTTGACTCTGTCTAGCCCCCACCCTTTCCAGTAGTCCAATCACCGTCTATAAATCTTTTCGCTGGCATCCGGGGTCTCTTAGGCAACAATGTGTGGCCTCTTGATTGGCCAGGAGATCCTGGAGGGCTGGCTCCAAAACTGGGCACAGGGATATAATGAAAAAGTGTCAACGCCAAGAGGGTAGGAGGGGCTGCAATCTCCCAATGTAAAGCTAGGACGAAGATGCAGGTAGTCCTGAAACAAGCAGCATCAAAAGCCCTCGTTCAAGACATGTTTGTGTTCCAAATCAGGCCAGCCTACTGAGCATGCCCAATTATATCGGTCTGGTCGCTCCAGGGCTCAGAGATTCCGTTTCTCCGGGTTTTAAGAGTAGCCAACAGGTAAAAGAAGGTTGGAGGAAAAAGAAGCCTCGACAGGTTTAATGAAAGAATAGCACCTGCAATGGGAAGTGGAAGGACGTGGGAAAACTGCCCAGCACACAAACTCGCAAATGCGTCCACGTGAATTTTAATTTAGTGGGTGAAAGAATTCAGGCCAATTGACAGATACACCAGGGAACCAGCAGATGGCATGCCTTCATAAGAATAACTCCAAATCTGGGAAATTTTACAACCCAGTCTGACTTAATTAATTACATTTCTGAAGCACCACCATGTAATGAGAGTCGGAGTGAGGCTGCAAGAATTTCTTAAAAAGCACTCTAATGAGGAAGACTTGGAAAATGTTATGTAGAAATAACCACTGTAAGGACCACAGTGGTAACTGTTGCGATGGAACTAGAAACAAGTGCTAGAGAAAAAGAAAACATTCACAATTTCAGAACGGAACTGCTTTGGTAAATGCAAAGTTCTTACGGGCATCAGCTAACCAAATTTTTTTTTAAAAAATGACTTTTCTCAATATCAAATGTTTCCTAAAATAGATAAAAATGTACTCTCCTCCAAATTACAAAATGCAAACCCTGTGTTTGTATTGTTTCATAGTTTTGAAATAGTCAGCATTTGTATAGCTCCAATTTAGAAAGAAAATGAAAAGTGAAGCTCATAGAAGTTGTTGCTTTCCTGGAGTTAACAAAGGCACAGTAAGTGGCCAGACTGAAATTAGAACGCAGGTTGTCTGAACTCCAGCCTAGCAGTTTTTCCACACAATCAGGTTGTATGTAAATGAGTAAACAAAGGCTTTGGAGGGAGCAGAGGCCTGGGGGAGGTAGGAGATGCAATACTAAATTACCACGTATTACCAGTTAACATTTATGGTTTCAAAACGGGTTCATCCAGAAAGAGACCAGTTTTAACCACATACTGTGTGAGAGTGCTGTGTCTCTGTGAAGTTCCCGCTCATTAAAGACCTTCTATTGGTGGTTACAACATGGATTGAGACATGGGATAAAAGAGAGCACAGTACTTTATCCCTGTTGGATTTGAGTATTTTTATCCCTGAAAGTAAGGTCTCTTTCATCCATCCTCTCAACCTGCATCCTCCAGGCCTCCTCTTGTCCAGCCCTTCAGCAGTCTGACTGCTGATCCCCCAAGTCTCAATGACATCACTCACATTGTGTTCATGGTGAGCACACTGGCTCAGTGTCCTCCATAACTGAGCATTACTTTTAAACGAAACATTTCAACCATAAAGAAAAGTTTAGAGACTTGCATAAGAAACATCCTTGTCTCCCCAGGGAGATTTTTTTTTTTTTTAAGTTAACATTTTGTTTCACATGTAGTTCACAGGTGGAAGCCCCTTTTGCAAGCTTCCAGGATCTCATTCCCCACCCTGCCTGCCTGGAGGCCACCACTGCTGTGAAATTAGTGAGTAGCCTTCTAGTCCACTTTTTATGCATGTATATATACATGTCTGACCTCATAAACAATATGGCTAGGTGCTGTAAAGAGGTATCACAATTTACATACCTTGCAGTTTGCTTTTTTCACTCAGTGTTCTATTTCTGAGACGTGATCATGTTGATACATTCAGTGATCATTTCTACAGCATCCCTACCTCCGAATGTGAGCCAAGATATGTCCTACGCTGGACAGCTTTCACAGGCCTGTGTGTAAACTGCATAAAAATGCACCCAGCAGCACAGCTCTAGAGGATCCGCAGGTGCAAGGGATCTGCAAATACACAAAGCAGGTATGCACAGCTTTCACAGGCGCTCTTTGCCCTCTTGCTCACCCTCAGGAGAGGCAGTATTGGCTCCCCCAGACGCACTGACTTGCTAAGAATCAGCCTACGGATCAGTATTATTTTAAAAACAAAATTGTTATTGCACAAGTGCTTATTAACAAAATTGAAAATGTCACTTTATATCTCTTTTATAATGTGCTTGCCCAGAGCTCATCTTCTGGTGTTAAACTATATTGATGGCTATCTAAGCTCGATATTCAGTATTTATTTATCAGTTAAGGAGCACCGTTAAAAAAAAATACATGAAACATAAAACTTGCCATCTTAACCAAGGGTAACGGGTGTTAAGTACATTCACATTGTTGTGCGACAAAATCAGTTACTTTAAGTCCTGTGTGCTACCAGTCTAGGTGGAAAAGGGACCAAAAGACAGAGAAAGAAAAGTAGGTAAAACGATGTAGGCAAAAAGAACAGCTTTGTCATTGACTGAAACCAGACTCCACCATTAAAATGCTGTGTGACTTTGGGTAAGTCATTTCACCTTTCTGCGCCCTCCCGAGAGGTTGGGTTTAGATGATTTCTAAGAAGTCTTTCAGCTCCAAAAGTTCTTATATAGAAAAAGCGAGGAGAAACGCTTACTAAGGAGCAAAAGATGGGGAATGCCACCAATAACAAGCTTTACCCGCTCACTGAGGTGTTGGTGAAGAGGATACAAACTGTTCACGGGCCGGAATCCTGTCTGCTCGGTGGCTTCAACCTGGAGCTCTGCATAGGCCAGATGACTACCTCTACCTGCACCCAGTGCCACCCTCAGCACCTGGTGACCCGCCTCTTAACCACCTCCAGTCCCCAGGTCCCCAGGGGCACAGTGATTCTCAAAACAGGTTTTGAGGGGTCTTGCAATAATACCACCCCAGGCTTGGGTGAAGAGGCGTTGCGCTGTCTCAGCAGGGGAGGCTTTGCAAAGGGGGCTGCGCGCATTTAAGAAAAACGCTCCCAGAGCTCGGAACCGCTCCGCGGGGGGCAGGACAGCGCCAGACATCACCCGGGACGCGAGGAAGGGAACAACGAAGCGCGCGAAGCGGCGTCTCGCAGCTGGGCTCAAAATGGGAGCGCTCGGCCGAGCGGGTGCAGCGCGCCTGCGCCGTGCGTGCGCGCGCGCTCGCCTCCTGGGCCGCGCGCCCCGGCGCTCGCGAAAGCTCGCGGTCGCTCCGAGGCGCGCGCAGGCGGTCGTCGCTCGCTCCGTTTACCTACCTGAGGGACCCGCGGCCGCCCCCGGCCGACGCCGCAGCCCTCCGGGAGCCCAGCCCCGAGGTGTGAGGTGAGCCCCAGGGTGTGCAGCCCCCCGCCCGGCTCCGCGGGAAGAGGGTTCGGGGAGTGTGGGGACTGAGGAGGTGCCGCCGCGGCTGCCTGCTCTCTGCCTAACCCCGGGCGGAGGAGCCACCGGCAGCCCTGGCACCTCCTCCTCAGGGATCGTTATTCTCGTCGCGGCCAAAACAAAAGCCTTGGGCGCCGGGCTGTGGCGGGGTGTCTCGGGGCTTCTCGCGGTGGGCGGCGGGCCGACGGGGTGCGGGGGCGCCAAGTTCGGGGCTGGGGGCTGAGGCGGGCAGATGCCCGCAGACCTGATTAAGCCCCTCGGTCCCTAGCCCGCGCCGGGCAACCTGTGCGAGTGTGGCCCGCGCTCCCTCCCCGCCGCCCCCGGCCCAGCCCTTCGCAGGGGAGGGTGCCCGGCCGGAGCCCGCCGCGGGGGCGTGTGGCGCTGCCCGGCTGCCCGGAGCGGGGGTGGGGGACGCGGGCGCCGGCGGGGAGGACAATGCACTGAGCGCTGCGCGCCCGGCCGCCGGAGACCCGCGTCGGGGTTTCCCCGGGCCCGGGCGGGGTCCGAGCATCTGGCCGGCCTCCTGCTTCCAGCGCCCAAAAGTTGTCCCTTCCCTCCCATCAGTTCGCAAAGTCGGCTCCCTCCTGGATGCTTCCTCCGCTGCCCCCTTTGCGCTCGGTGTGTTTGCCTGGTTTACTGCGGGGTAATTCGTCGGTGGCCTCTGCAAGAAAGCTGCTGTTAAAATATTTCAAGCCATTTTAGCATCTCCCTAGAGGCTTTTGAAGAGTTAGGTGCTTCCTCTGTAAGAGAAAGAAAGAGGGGTTTTTCTTTTCATCCTTTTTTCCTTCCTTCCTTCCTTTTTTTTTTTTTTTTTAAACAACAGCAACAACAAAAGCGAATGCCACTAATTTAGACATGCGAGTCAACTTGAAGTTGAAAAATATCTACCCTATGAAGGAGGCCCGGTGTTTGGCCCAGAATTAAAATGAAATTTTGGATTTTGGTTCCCTCTCCTGAATTTAAACAGATGGAGCAGTAGAGCAGATCAGTAGCTACAGAAATAAATGCTGTATAAAAATATCCAAACAAGATCTTATTTTATAAAAGTAGTTTGGATAGACCTGTATTGTTTATTGATGGGAACTGGATTACTTTGCCAAGCCAGTACCGCTAGAACAAGGAAACAAAAGACCTGACATTAAGGATGTTACCTCTCTCTTCAGCCTTCTTTTAGCCTTTAGTGGTGTGCTGACATTCAAAGAAATGGATAAATCCGTAGTTTTGTTATTAAGAAGCAGTTCCTCCTCAAGATAATGCTTTCCATCCGTACTTTTAAGCAAATCAATAGCATCTTTTTCCTCCAGGGGAAAAGCGTTTACTTGAACTACCAAACCACAACATAGAGGTAATAAGATAGGAAAGTGATGTAAAAGCTTAAGTGGGCAGGCTTGCAAGGATAGAGCTGAAGATAAAATATAATTGAGATGCAGCCGTTCTCTTACCGTGTTGCCTTTTATTTAGTGAAATAACATGTTTCTCTGCTACCCCCCAAATGCTTTGAAACTGTCAGGAAGGTAAGCAGGTAATTAGTAAAGCCTACCATCCTACTTTCTCTTTCCTCCTACTTCTGTTTTTTTCTCATCCACTAATACTCTCTACCTCCTCCTAAGTCTGTATGCCACATTAATAGAAGAAGAAAGGACTATAGGCTCTTTCATTCCTTTTTTTTTTTTTTCATCTTAGCTACCATATTCCTTTGAGCTTTATTTTGTACTTTGAACATTTAGGTGGATTTTTCTGGGTTCCATGATTGAGATATTTAAAGTAGGGAGGATTGAAGGGAGTATAATAGTAAAGTGCACATTCTTTCTTTGGATAGTACAATGTGAAAACTTCATCATTGGGCAGAGGGAGGGGAGTTTTTAACTCACAGTAAGCTCTCTGTTTCCCACTTGACAGGAAAAATTATCTCTACCCAACTTAAATTTCTTATTAGTTTGTTAATAAAACAGATTTTATATTCAACTTATTCTGAGCATATTAGGTTGTTGATGTTAGGCTGCTTTCTTTAGGGGACAAGTGGTTGGAAACAGCTCTTACCATATTTTATAGGGGAAACAGTGTTGGCTCAAGTTTTTTTTTTAATCTCTTAAACTCTGTAGTCAAGGCTGCTTGAAGATGCAGCTGCCCACAAAAAGAGTAATAATGCAAATAAAAAGCATGGCTTTGAAATATATACAGGAGAAATTGTTCAGTATAAATTTGGGGAAAGATGTATAGCAGGGTCTTGAGGAAAGAAATGAAGGTTTTTAATGGTGGCATTTCCATAAAGGATAGGAAAAAATGTTTTTAAGATTAACAAGTCTTCATTGGCTAAGAATCAGCTTTAATTGACTATATTGCACTGAAAATGACAGCTCTCTGCTTTCCAGTTCATTATGCTGAGAACTATCAACAGTTTTGGTGGATCTGTGGAATGCACTGCGAATGAAGTTTGAGATAAATATAAGTAGGCTAGTGGACTTCAAAAAAAAAAAAAAAAAGATCCTGGTCCAGAGGATTTTATCTCACTGAAATAATTTTATAGTTAAATCGTGCAAACCATACAACCGTGCTAAAGGGGGAAAAATCAGGGACTTGATTTTAGAGAATTTTCTGATGAGCAGATTTTAATTGAAAGGGAGGCCAGACTGGAATTCCAACCTGACTTTTTTTTTTTTAAAGTCCAGAGTCTGCCCATTTTTTAACTTTCCAGTTTTGTTTTCAGGTTGTTAGTTTTACAAGATCTTCTGCTTTCTCTAGTGTTAAAAGTAATATGCAACTTGTAAAATGGACTGCATTCTGATGCCTACCATTCATTTTAATTTTGAACTTAGGTGTATTTGTTTTTCCTGTTTTTTTGTTTTGTTTTTTCTTTTAAGCCCTATCTCTCAGCGCACTGGAAGACTAGGTTATCTGTTGTAATCAGTGGATGACGAGATGGAGTCTAAAAATTAGATAGATGGAGTAGGAAAAGATCGGAAAAGAAGTACTCTGAGATTAATAGGAATCTAGGCCCTGTGAATTAAATACGAAGTTATACAAACTTTCTTTTAGCAACCAGGAGACAATATTTTGAGGATGAATTTATTTTTTAAATAATAAGATACAGAAAACAAAAGGCCAAAAACCACATGGGTTTTAGGAAAAGGAACCTAACACTTAGAGCAATGAGTATTCTCTGAATGTATATTTTGCTCTCTAACAAGACAATCACTTCCTTGAGAGAAGAAACTTTCTTAGAGGTAGTCATTGCTAATCCTTGTTTAATGCATCCTTGGAAAGCTCCTCTGAAAGAAGACAAAGAATATCCTTCCTGTTTCCACTGTAGCTTCTGTGTTTGAGGCAACCTTTAGATGGTATTTCAGAATTGGAAATGCAAAATGTTACCTACATTTTAGAGTGTCAAGAAAATTAAACTTAAACTGAAAATGATGAAACAGATCACTTTCTGTACAGAAAGTGTGAATTGAAGTAGAACTGCTGAACACAGTCGTTTGTTGCAGGACCCTCTTGACAAGCCATCAGGGCCGCTTCTGTCATTGTTTCTCCTGGGATTCAGCCTGCTTTCTTCTTCACATCTTGCCGTCTCCTGCTTTCCCCACCTGAGTCCTTTGGGACTGGCTTCACAGCCATCCTAGGAAGACAGTCTTCCAAGATTGCATCCCCTTTATTGCTGTTCTTCAGGACAAATACTCAGCTTATTTTATTTTAAGGGCTTTCACTGTTTATCATCAAAAGAAAACTGGTAACTGGAGAATATCAGATTCCTGATGTAACACATTGATAAAAATTAAAGTATAGATTTAAATATATCTAGTCCTTTTTGTTTTCTGATGGAATGGTAGCCAAGGAGCTTAATCTGAAATCAGTTTTCCACATGTCTTATATTGCTCTGTGGAGAAGTAAATGTGCCTCTTTTCTCACAGTTAGGGCGTGAATAACTGTTGCCATATCACTCATTTTTTTCTGGGTCCTGGCTCCTGAAGCTGATCACTCTAGTTATGTTAATCCAGCAGTTCCCTTTATTCAGCTGAGATTCTGCAGATTTCCATAATAAAAAATATATTATCAATAGGAATGCCAGAATGACTTGTCAACCTTTATTTAATGAGTTGCTATATTTTGGCAGTATCTCTTTGGATCCAGAATCTTCTCTATGTCCTGCTCTCTGGAACTTTAACTTACCAGTTTTTCCGTGGATGATTCTACCTTAGGAAAAAAATGACTGTTGCTATCCATACTCATATGATCCAGATTAGAAGCATATATTTCATTATGTTATTGAAAAACGATTTAGAATATATATCGAGGTTTTTTTTTTTTTTAACGTGTATTACATTCGATTCAGCTTTTAGGTGATCTGATTTTTTTCAGTATTGAGTATCAGTTTTTGACTCATGCTAAGTTGATCATCACCTTTTTGCTTTTCTTACTACCTACAGGAGGGCAATTTTGTGCCCTTTGGTTTGTTGCTTAATTAGCAGCCAATAAATCAGTGATTCAACTAGTAGTTTTTTCTTGTCAGCTAGTCAGCACACATTTATAGATTTAGCAGAGTTAATTATTCCATACACAAATAACATATGACAGATTTTTAAATAAAATCTTGGAGCATTTATATATTTTATTTTTAAACAATTGAAATGTTTTATTCTGTTCTATGTACATATAATTTTGACAAAAATGGTATATATGTGCCATTTTATAAACCATTTTTTAATTTTATTTTTTACTTATTATATTACTACTGTCTTACGTCAATTTATACAGATCCTGCCCATCATTTTTAGTGAGTATATAATATCTCATTATGCAGTGGTTGTACCATAGTTTAACCAGTTGTTTATTGGTAGACTTTTAGGTTGCCTCCAGTTTTTTATTTTATAAATAATGTCACAGTTACATTTTGGTTGTACATCTTGTGTACTTATATTTATTTCTTAGAATAAATTATAGAATAGACTTTGCTGGATCAAACTGTGCACAGTTAAAGGGCTTTTGATGTATGTAGCTGTTTTTTGAAATGCCGACTAGTTTACATTCCCACTAGTAATATTTAAAAGTGTTGGAATGTTGAAAATGCTCTTTTCCCTGCACCCTCCCTTATACTGTGTTCTGTCTTTATTATTTTGGCCATCTGATTGACAAAAATGTTATACATCAAGTTTGCATTTTTTAATTAGTGGTAAAGTTGAATATCTTTTCATGTGCTTGGTTTTTATTTGTATTTCTTTTGTAAATTTATGTCCTTTTCACGTTTTTCTATTAAAATATTATACTTTATCTGCTTAATGTATTACTTTTGCTAAGCACATAATTATATACAAATATCCTTTACTCTTTTCAGTTATTCTGTTTTAGGATAGCATTTCTCAAAAATATGACTTACAGCTCACTTAACAGTACCTGAGATAATTGTTAGAATGCATATCAATCTCCAGAGGTTCAGATTTCTTAGACCTAGAGGGGATCTATGAATCTGCTACACATTAAAAGTAGGGAACCTCTGATTTGGGGGAAATACATCTTTAAGATTTTGACTGTTCCTGTTTTCTTTTTGTCTTACTATATTCCAGTTTTTTCTATTTATTTTAATAATCATAAACTACAGTCTTGATGTATTAAAATTATTGTTCTACCCCAGCCTAACATAATAGATTTTACAAAAGCATTTTGATGTATGGAAATTTGGATGTCATAGTACATAAAGGAAAGCACTTTTATAAGATGGGGGGGTGGGAAACTTTGCTTGTGAATGAAGCAAAAGAAATAATTGAGAGATAATCAAGTAAAATAGAGTAAGCAGAAGTATAAGGGGGTTTTTCATCTAGTTTTAAAAACTCTATGAGGTATTGCTCAGTTTCTTCCTCAAGTTTTATATGGTAGTCTTCTCTGAACCATAAATTTGAAACCCATACTGCTTGAAAAATAGTCTAAATGAAATTTTTGAAATTATTATATACATATTCAATAGGGAGCAATGTTCCCTTTAATTTTTTTTAGTTGCAAGCAGATGATCATGCTGCATAAGCAGCAAACTACAAAGATGGAACTTATATGGATGTTCTAATACTGTAACCAGATAAAGCTTTCAGTGGTTATATGACATATTTAATGATATGCATAATTGTTATTGTGCTGCATGGTAGTTAAGCTTAAATATAAATGACTGTGTTTAATAACAGTTTTCTCTAGCCAGACATCACATTTCTGGGACCAGCTTGAAGGAGGAAAAAAATATGGCAGGCCAAGAGCTTTTGCAAGTATTTCTGCTTTAGAGATTTCAGTATTAGAGAGATTAGACATTTGGGTCAGGGACTGCTTGTAACTTCAGTGTTCCTAACTCTAGAGGCCACAAACTTTCCTTTTCCCTCCCACTACTCAAGACCATATGCAAGAGGGTGAAATTGGGAAGATTCAGCCATTGCTTTACTTTCTCCAATTAGTTTTTTCTGCCTAGTAACTAAAGCTTGGGTTGCAGAGGTCTTAGTCATTGATAATCAGTGCACAAAGGACAGTTTCTTTCCATACTTGAGCCAAACCAGGTCCAGGTCTCAAGGTCTAAACTGTCATGGGCCCTAGTATATACCTAAGTTGTCCTATTAACCTAGGGTCTCTGAGAATTTCTGAATCAGAATTTCTCATGTTTTCCTAATCTAGGCTCTCTCCTGCAAACAGAAATAGCCAATGTATATGAAACAAAATGAAATAAAAGCAAACTTAACATCATTATGAAACCAAATGAAAGTATGATAGCTTAGAATATGCTTTTTTCCTGCTAGTCCTGTCTTCCACTTCACCCACACCCTCCCAGCCCCAAATGACATAGATATTTTTGCCCCTGGAAAAGTCATGTCAAAGGATCATGTCAGAGATTCTGAAGCTTAGTGGGATCTATAATGGAATCATCCCTATTCGTGTTGTAATTTTCTGGGGATAATCTCTCTTTTCTGCAGTTTGGCTGTGTGTAATGAAACATTTTTTGATCAAATGTTTCTACATCTATGGTACTAAATTTTTACACTATCTAAAAAGATGGCATAATGTTGGGAAAATTTCCTGATAACTACTATTAGAATCTTCAATTTGCCAATTCAATATTGGTTGATAGAGGTAGTCTTTGTATCAACTGTAATTCAGCAATAAAACTACCTAATGTTTGATGTTGCTTTACCAGTTATAGAGTACTTTTACATGTATTATTTCATAAGTCACTCATACCATCTTTGACAGGAAGGTGCTATTTTCAGGAAGGAAAATTCTGAGTTCAGAGAAGTTTAAATGATTCAAACAGCTAGTAAGAGGCTTGAATCATATCTTGATTTATTTATATCACCTTTTTCACAGATAGCATCTGCCAAATCAGTTAATATAAAAATGCCTATTAGTGGTTAAAACACATATAATAAAATTCAAATTCAATAGCTCATAAGTATGGCAGATATTTAAATAAAATACAGGACAACAGCATAAACATTTTTCAAGATGGATCTTATGTCTTATGACAAATGAAAAATTGCCATCATAGATGGGAAATTAAACTCTATGCTGTATAACCAACTGAGGGAGGAAAATTTGCCTTTAAGTGTTCTCTGTGAATTATCTTAATATATGTGTAGCATAAATGATAAAGTAGAAAAACTATACTGTATATTTATGAAATACCCATGTATTTTATCTTTTAGGTCAGTATAATATCTTATCAAGAATTATTTTTTAAATTTCTCTTTCTGATTGTTCATTGTTAGCGTATAGTTCATGATTAGTATATAGAAACACAGCTGATTTTTGTATATTGATTTTGTATCTTGCAACTTTACTGAGTTCATCAAAGATTTTACTATCAAGTTTATAATATTTTAAGAGGAAATGATTAATTTCCCCCTTTTTTTAAAAACTACTTTTCAGATATTTCAGTCAAAAGAAGAAATAACTCTTCTCCTAAGATGGAATCTGTTGTTTGGGAATGTGGTTGATCGACATGATATGTTGGCCGAATGTGCCCTATGTAATAAAATGAAAAGAAGAGACAAGATGATGTCACTTTGCCATATTGTGAAACCAAAAACAAATGCCTTTTGTGAGACCAAGCTAACAAGCCTCTGACGGTGCAAAGAGTATTTAACTGTTTGAAGAACTTAACAGTAAGATAGAAGAACTACTTTCAAGCTGAGACCTGCAGGTGTATAAAGATCTGAAATACCTACTGAGTAGGCCTGATCATCTGAATCTCATTCGATCGAGGAAGCATGGCTATGAGTTGGATCGTCTTCTATCTGTGGCCCTTGACTATGATTGTGGCGCATATAGATGGGCACAGTTTGTTTTCTTGTGAACCTATTACCTTGAGGATGTGCCAAGATTTGCCTTATAATACTACCTTCATGCCTAATCTTTTGAATCATTATGACCAACAGACAGCGGCTTTAGCAATGGAGGTAAGACTTGATCTATTATTTGACATGTCTTAGAAAATGATTCTTGTATTGCCCTGTTAACCAGTCTAATGAATGTGTCTGATAAATAACAGGCAAAGAATATGTTACTTTTAACTACATCTTGTAAATTAAAAAGTTATATATTTAGGTTCAAGCTAACAGATTGAAGATTTCATGTTTGGGGAATGTTACTCAACTTAGTTTTCAGACATTATACTTTTATAAAGAAACTTGAAACACTGGAACTTGGGAGATAATAGCCATTCAGAAGTTTAAAATTGTCTGAGTTATGATATGATTACATCTTTTCTGTCATTTGGCTGATAATAAAACTTTAAAGGGCAGAATATAATAATAATATTCATAATTCATTTATTAATATTGAAGGTAACGTGATTTTGAAAAGTCAGTTCTTTTGTTTAACCTTTAGGCTGGTGGAATATTTGAATTTTCTTAAATAGTTAAAATACTTTCTTGGTCTTAGCATGTTCACATCATTTTAAGAACAATAACGCCTAAGCAATGAAAAAGGTTTTGTTCTGTTAATTATTTGTTCTTGGCCTCTCAGGACTTTATGAAAATTTGTTGCCTTGCTTGAATTTTTCTAATGATAATTCTTTAGGCACTTTTTAATGATTATACTATGACAAATTAATGGATATAGTTAATAATAGGTTTAAATAAGTATGTATGTGTTTCTGTAGTGGTTTTCGAACTGTAGACAAAGATACGTTTACCCAAAAAGAACTAGGAGGCAGTAAACTGGCAAAAAAAGAAGCAAAGGCTTTGTCAAAAAAAAAAAAAAAGCAGCAGCAGCAGCAAAGGCTTTGGAGTTGAACAAACCTGGGTTTGAATTCTAGCTCTACCACTTTATAACTGTATTACTTTGGGCAAATTATGTAAACTTTCTTACTATAATTTCTTTGCTTGTAAAATAGTGAATAATCATACAAGGTTTTGTAAAGTACAAAACGAAATGTGTATCAAGTACCTGGCAGAGTACTATTATAGTAAGTACTCTAAAAGTGATAGCTTTTACCATTTGCCCATATTCTCATATTAATGTGGCTATGTAATACATAGAATTTAACAGAGAATGTTTTGTACTTTAGTCTTTAATCCATTGTTGCAGTGCTTTTAGCAAATTGAAGACTACATGTTTTGGAATTCTTAGTCTTACAGTAAAATTCAAAGGTTCATTACCTCCAAGTAGACTAACATAAATCTGTCTGGGAAAATTTGTAGGAAGATTATTATTCATAGATTTTGAAATGTGGAGGGTATCTTATATATTCCAAATATATGAAAATATTAAAGAGGTTGAATAAAACATTTCTGTTCTTCCTCTGACTACACAAAGTCTTAACTGGTAAAGAGAGATTTGGTATAGATTGTCAGATTAGAATATATGAAAATGGTTATTGGTTTAATATAGTAATTGGGTTCCAGGCATTCTAATCCCTGTTATGTATTAAAGTTATCAATACTCTCACAAAAAATTGAAGTAGGAATACCTTTGTTTCTAGTATCATTATAAGTCAGTATAATTCCTTTGGAAAGCAAATAGTGTTGTAAGAAATGAGTCATGAAGATGTGTGTACTGATTTGGATTCAACTTTTGGATCTGCCATGTAGTAGTTGTCAGACTTTGGGCTTAAGTCTCCTAATATCCCTGTGAAAATCATTTGTGAAAAGGCATTAATAACAAAAATACCTTGAAGGGCTCTTAGGATTAAATGAGAGACTTAAGTAGCTAACACAATGCATGGCACACAATAGGTAATCCACAAATGTTAATTCTACTCCAAATTTCATTTCTTAGTGATCCCAGAGACAAAGTACTAGAAAGATGATATATTTGTTTCAAATGAACTTGCATCTCTAGTTGTGGGCTCTTGGGGCATTCATTCATAATTATGGCATAGTAAGCTGTCTCTACCCTCTTATCAAACATGCCATATGTTCTAGATACTTTATTAGCAATGAGATTGCATCTGTTTGAATTTCACACATTCTAGGGAGAGCACCTAAATGGGTAATAATTTCTAAGAGAAGGCTCCAGTGATATGAAGTAATTAATGTTGGGGATAGTTGCTTGTTCCTTGGTTGTCGTATCAGGACAGTGATGCCACTGACAGACTCATCTGACATTTTGAGTGTGTAAAGTTTCTGTAATAACAAAGGAGATGGAAATTCAGCAGAAAACACTACATACTTCCAAATGGAAGTAAGGGTTCTTGGGTCCTTACAAGGACTTATATCTGCTCATGACACCCTCCATCTCTGATCCAGGAACTTTGGATTAGTTTGCCAGCTTTTACCAGGAGCATGTAATTCAAACAGATAATCTCAGCACATTCTTGAGTGTTCATTGTGGGACTGGATGAATTGAAGGAGTTTCCTAGGTGTGGGAGGACCTAGGCTTCAAGCCTCCCTATGGAGGCTTTGACTATTGGACTATTGAGTTACTCCCATGTTCATTCCCGTACTGATGTTTGGTGAGTCAGAATGGTGCTTCGAATGAAGTAGTATACGATAATTAAGCTAGGGAATGCCACAGAAGAGAGAAAGTGCAGAATTGGGGTCATTTCAAATTTGATTGTTACTCTTCACAATCAACAAGTTGGATGTTCTTTGATTGTATATAGAGGATTCCTAGTCTATACTTTCATTGAAATTGGGACATGTGTAAATAAGTGGGATATGTCATTTATTAAGTTGGAAAAGAAGACCCTTGTTAGTATGTTTATATCTCTACCCTGCTTTGCACACCTGTACACAGACACACACATTAAGTTTTTGTAAGTTCTTAACTTGATGTCTGTCTTTTCCCCCAAGTATCACGGCTTTTGATTAAAAAAAAAAAAAAAGGTTCATTCCTGAGTTTCCCAACCATTTTGAGCTGTCCAAATTGCTAAGTAAATTTTGGAGGGCTGTCCAGCATGGACAGACAACAAATTGTCAATAACTATCCTTATGAACCTACCCGTTACCAGGTACTTATGACTTTAGTGGTAATAAAAGATCTGAGCAGCTTTTTTCTCCTATATTGAATAATTAAGCCCAGTTGAATAGGAAGGGAACAGTTCAGCGAAAGAAGCACTAATTAGGGATAGAAGTCATGTATTCTGCCACTAGTTTTTTTTTTTTTTTGTAGTTTGAATGAATTCACTACTCTTTTATTTTTTTATTTTTTAATTTTTTTTGTTGTTATCTAGGATTTGCCACTAACTAGTTTTGTGACTTCTTTGTGTTGGTTTCTTCTAGGAAGTGAATATTTTCCCTGTCCATTTTATGAAGTTATTGTTAAGATCAAATGATATAAGTAATGTGTATATTAAAGAATTTTGAAGTTAAAGTGCTATGTGAATGAAGAGCATTACTCTTTTTTGCTTGTCACCCTGTTTAATTTCGGTTAGATTGTGGAATAAGCAATCTTTAATCTCTTTGGGAGGTTGATTGCTAGTCTTTTTTTTTAATCGATTTTTTAAAAATTTTTTAAACCTCTATAACATAATTAGAGGAAAACTCTGATGGGGTGGTTCATGCTTGCCTCCATTTCCTGTTTTCTTTTGTAATTGTCATTGAAGATTTTCTTATAGCATGGGAAACTGGCAGAGGGATAGATCCTGGTGGAAACGCAGAGCCTAAAAGCCTGAATATCCTTGGTATTCTTTTTGACTCATTAAGAACAAAGCATGTTTGAACCAGTCTCCCAGTTATCCAAACTCAAAATTCAGCCTTTTTTCCCTTAACTTTTTATTATGGAAAATTTCAGTTATATAGAAATACAGATGGAATAATATAATGAATACCATATACCCATCATCCAGCTTCAAAATTTATCAGCTCATAGCTAGTCTTGTTTCATTTATGACTGCACACCCAAGTGGATTACTTTGAAGCAAATCCAAACACCATAGTTTCATCCATCAATATTTTTATGTATACCTCTATAAAGAGTCTTTCAAAATACATAAGCACTATACCACTTCCTCAGTATCATCAAATATACAGTTAATGTTCAAATTCCTCTGAGAATTTCACAATTTTTTTTATAGTTGGCTTTTCAAATCAGGGTTTATGCATTGCATTCAATTGATACATCTCTTAATTTATAGTTGCTCCTTCCCTTTCCCCTCTCCTTTTTTTCTTATAATATGTTTGCCCTACAGAGTTTCTCATAGTCTTTATTTTGCTGATTGCATTCCTGTGGTGTTACTTCCCATGTTCCTCTGTCTCTTTTAATTTTTTTTTTGAAAGAATACTTCGTAGGCACATAATATCTGCTTGTCACTGTTTGTAATTTTAGCAGCCATCGATCATTTTCTAGGTCAATAATTTTATTAGGGGTTTGCAAAATGGTGATATTCTAATTTTGTCATTCTTCATTTCCCAGCTGGAATGCTTTTTAAATAGGAAGTTCCTCTCTTTGACTATTGGACTATTGAGTTACTCCCGTGTTCAGTTTATATAACAAAGACAGGATAAATACTTGATTATTCTCCTTTGTTTATTAGTTTTTAGCGTAATAAGTTGATTACCAAGACTCTTTCAAAAGTGACTAATGAGGTCTTTTTTTAAGTATCGTTATAAACTCATGGATTTTTACCCATTTGATGTGTTTCAGTCCACTGCAGTTACTGTTTTATTGGGGCTCAAACTGTTCTGTCTTTGGTGGGGGGAGCCTCTTCTAGGTTGCTGCTAAGTGTTTTTGACACTACCCTAGTGGTTTCTAATAGCTTCCTTGCTTTCTGGTGTGATCCAAGCTCATATCATAAAATTCTGCCTCTGATTTTGAGTTTTCAGTTTTTTTAGGGCACACGGGTTCCTTTAGTTGAAAATTATATTCACAAACTGCTTTCTGGGTGATACTATGCTTATTGATCCTAGGTTAGTCATTTTTAGGCCTATTCATAGAAACAGCTAGGAAGTACTTTTTCTTTTCTTTTTTTAAAGATAGTACATAATGGGTTTATACTGATACTTACAATTCAAATAATATTGCAGAGTTTTTGTTTAACATTTTTAAATTTTATTTTTTGTTTCTTATACTGAAACCTTATTATATACAGACATATAATTCCAGAATAATAGCAGTATTATTACTAACAGTATGATCACTGAGAGCAGTTTAAGATTTCTTTGTACTTCTTTTTGTCCTTTGGGATGTATTTCACCAAGGATGCACAGTCAAATTACTGTGTTTTAGATTTCTTAAATATTTCTTTATTTGGTTAAACTCAATACACAGGTTTATGTTTAATTTTGATTTTGAAGAATGACTTAAAATTTTTTTGTTTAAATTTATTTTATAGTTATGTTTTAAAACTTTGTACGTAGAACAAAGTACATTAGGAGAATTCTAGTTTCAGGCCCTCTCCCTTCTACCTTATTCTTTCCTTCCCTTAGTGGGTAATCTTTTTTTTTCCTGTGTTTTATTTTTTAATTGAAGTATAGTTGATTTACAATGAGATAGAGTAGTTAGTTATTTTTTTGTTTATCCTTCCATTAAAAATTGTAAATATAATACACTTATATAAAATGTTTATATAGTATCTATCAATATGTGTATATTCTTTCACCTTCCTTTAATATAGTGTTATACTGTTTTCTCTGCCTTGCTTTTTAAACTTAATATATCCTGGATATCCCGTAGAAGTATTTATAGATATTCCTCAAATTTTTTTTTCCTCAAATTTTTTTTATAACAGATGAAATTTACCATTCCAACCATTAAGTGTGCCGCTCAGTGGCATTAAGTACATTCACCCTGTTATGTCATCACCGCTATCCTTCTCCAGTGCTTTTTCAGCTTCCAAAACTGAAACTCTGTACCTGTTAAATAACTCCCCATTATTCTCCTCTCCCCCGAGTCCCTGGCAACCACCATTCTACTTTTTTCTTTCTCTCTGATTTTGACTACTCGTGTACCTCCTCACATAAATGAAATCATACAATATTTGTCCTTTTGTGATTGGACTTGTTTTGATTTATCATAGTATCTTCAAGATTCATCTATGTTGTAGCTTGTGTCAGAATTTCCTTCCTTTTTATGGCTGAATAATATTCTGTTGCATATATATACCATATATTTAGTTTACCCATTCATCCATCAGACACTTGGGCTGCTTCTACTTTTTGCCTGTTGTGAATATAGCTGCTGTGAGTATGGGTGTATATCCGTTCCAGTCTCTGCTTTCAGTGTTTCTTGGGTATATACCCAGAAGTGAAATTGCAGGTAATATAATTCTGTGTTTAATTTTTTGAGGAACCACTGTACGATTTTGTATAGCAGCTGTTCCATTTTACATTTCTACCAGTAGTGCAGGAGGGTTCCAATTTCTCCACATCCTCAATAACTTTTGTTGTTTTCTGGGTTTTGTTTTTGTTTTGTTTTCTTTTTGTTTTGGATAGTAACCAGTCTGATGGGTATGAGGTTGTTCTCATTTTTTAAATTCTGCTCCTATAGGAGAACATTTGATTTGTTTCCTGTCTTTTGCTATTGAAAGTAGAGCTTGTCCTTATTAATTTACTTTGCCCCCTTTTTTTTCTTTTGGATCAAAGTGAAGCTTTCAACATTATGTGTTTATACTTATAAGTGGTGTAATTAAGTGAAAGGATAAAGCAATGCAACTTTCCCATCTCTAGACCTTTCATGTTCCTTCTGCCTTAATAGTCTCATCTCCATCTTTGCCTCTCAGAATTCTAATGGTTGTACTTGATACATTTGTAAGTAGAGGAAAAAAAGTAGGATAGCAAAACATTATGTGTGGTATCATCCTGTTCTTGAAGAAAAAGTCTTGACTTAAGAAAATAAATATACTTCTGTGATAATGTCACATTTCTGCAAACCAACTCATTGAAAGACTATTAATATTTAATATGCTATCATGAGACTTTTTTTTAAAAAATAAGATTTGTGAAAGAAAAACAAATCTTGGGATTAAAAGTATTTTACAAACCCAGAATTTTTTTAACATGTGTGTATGTGTGTGTATAAATAAAGTAATTCTGAAAGTTTTGGACCTTTTCTCATTAGAAATTTTATTGTTACAGAAAAATCTTATAACTTATTTATATAACTACATATAAAAATAAGGTCTTATTTTTAATCACTTAAAGTTATTCTAAAAAGTTGTTTTTGAATAATTTATTTCTCTAATTTGGATCTGAAATAGAATGAATATCAGTTTTGAATTTTCAAGGCCATTCTACATTTATTTCCACTTTTAGTGAATAATATTCCCAAACCCAGTAGGATACAGTTTCTATGGTTATTAGACCCTTTGTAGAGTGACAAAGATTGGAATTCTGATTCTCCTGAGTCAAATTTTGGCCTTTGACTCTGTCCCCTTTTCACACTCCTTGCTGAGCTTGGGCTGTTGCTATGCTTGAAGGCTTGTCAGCTAGCAGGTTCCTATGGTAACGGGGATGGAAATTTCAAAGAAGAAAGAGAATGAGAGCACAAAGGCTTGGTTGATTTGAATTTGAACAAAGAATAGAAGGTTCCATGTTGTGTACATTTGTTGAAGAAACCAGAAATTCAATTTTAGAAAGTTACTTTTCAGTTTGTAAACTTCCTATACCCTGGCCTTAATTTAGTGAACAGAAGTATTATTGTTCAAGGAAGTACTAAGAATCTTTCAAAAATTTAATCAGCTAAAGTTTCTTTTTTCAACTTTATAGAGCTTTGATAGTATTCTTTATATATATTCAACTTTGCAATATTCAGACTACCTTATTTAATTTTGTTTTTGCTGAGGTTAAAAATTGTTAGGGTTAAAATCAAGGCAATTTGCTTTTTTGAAAAATATTAATATTTTTGTTTTTATGTAATGGTTTTATTGAGGTATAGTTTGTGTACAATAAACTGCACCCATTTAAATGTTCAATTTGATGAGTTTTGACAGATGTCTATATCCATGAAAACATCACCACTATTAGGGTATAAAAATTTCCATCACCTCAAAAGCTTCCTTGTGTCCCTGTGCAGTCCACCCCAAGTTGACTCCTTGCTCTAAGCAACCACTGATCTGTTTTGTCATTGTGTATTAGTTTTGGGGTTTTTTTTTTAGAGTTTTATATAAATGTAATCATATAGTATTTACTTTTTAATGTCTGGTTTATCTCACCCAGCATAATGATTTTGAGATCATCCATGTTTTGTTTTGATTTCTGAAAACCATTCCAGTTGACAGCTGACTTTCTCACTTGGCAGTTGAGAACAGGGAATTCAGCAGGGATCCTCAAGTCCATCAAATAGGCCTTCTTCAGCTTTATTAACTTGCAACTCTTTCCTAATCTCCTTTTAAGCTATCATTTACTGGGTTCTGTATGCTATTTTATGTATTCTTATTTATATTATTAAGACAATTTTAAAGAGGAAAAAACTGAAATTTAGAGAGATTATGTAGAACAAATTGGTTAAGCTCAAGGGCTCTGGATAAGAACGCTAGAGTTCAACTAATTTGCGGCTGTCTTTGTAGCTGTGTGATCTTGGACAGGCTACTTAACTTTCTTGTCTCATTTTCTTCACATGTGTTATAAAATGGGATTACTAATAATAATACCTACCTTATGGGAATGTTGAGAAGAGTAAATAAGATCATGTGTGAGGCACTAGAACACTGTCTAGCCTATTAAGTGCAGTGAGTGCTAGCTGAGATATAGCCAAGGTACTTATAGCTAATAAGTGGCAGAAGCATAAACTGATAGCTTTAGACTTAGTGCAAGCACAGAATAGTCACTCAAATCTCTCCTTCATTCCTGACATTGGTAATTTGTGGGGTTTTTTTCTCTTTTACTTATTATTACCTTTCTTCTATTTTCTCTAAATTTAATTGGCCATTCTTTTTCTTCTTGAGGTAGAGCTTACAGTTGATTGTTTTCAGCCCTTCTTATTTTCTGATATATGCAGATCAGGTTATAAATTTCCTGAGTATAGCTTTTGCTGACATTTTATTATCTTTACTATTGAATTCTGTATGTAGATTATACACATATATACATAAAAATTATATTTGTTGTTAATGTAATGTAATTATATATAATTGTATATAATTTAAATTTCAGTTATGATTTCCTTTGTTGATATGGGTTATTTAGAAGGTTTTTTTTGGTCTAATTTCCAAATAGCCAAACAGTTGAGTATTTTCTAGGGTTCTTTTTGTAACTGATATCTGCCTTAATTCCATTTTAGTCATAGAACATTCTCTGAATGATTTTAGTACTTAGAAATTTGTTGTGGCTTATTTTAGGAGTTAGAATATGGCCAGTTTTAATAAAGATTCCATGTGTATGTTAAATAGTTTCCACACATTGTTGGGTGCCATAATTATAAATGTTATAAATATGCCAAATTTGTAATTGGCTTGTTTAGATTTTCTGTATTCTCACAGAATTTTTGTCTCACTCTTATTGAGAGAAGTGTATTAAACTCTCACTCTATGAATTTGTGTATTTCCCCTTTTAGTTCTATTTTTTAATTAAAATAATTTGAAGCTGTGTTATGTGGTATGTATATGTTTAGATTTGCTTTTTAGTCTTGGTGAATTGATTCTTTTATTTTATCTTTAAGAAATGATGTTCTTTATCTCTGGGAACACTCCTTGTCATGAAGTCTACTCTTTCTTTTGGCTAGTTCTTTCGTTTATTTTTTTACCTTCCTTTTACTTTTTTAACCTGTCTCTGTCCTTATAATGAAAGCATGTTTTAGTAAACGGCATAGTTTTTTTTTTTTTCTGCTTTTGTTTTTACCTAGTCTGACAATCTTATTCTTTTATGTAGAGTTTTTAATCCATTTACATATAATGCAATTAATGATATACTTGGGTTAATATCTACCATCTTATTTGATTTCAATTTTTTCAAACTGTTTTGCACTTTTTTCTCTCCTATCTGGACTTCTTTTGTATTATTCTATTTCTCTTTATTGCTTTTTTAGTTGTTCTTTCTTCTGTTGTTTACCTTAGCAGTTATATGTATCCTTGACTTATAATATTCTAATATAAATAATAACTTTAATCACTCTCCCATTAAGTGTTCCTCTGACCCCCATCTTTATCATTTTATTATTATACATGCTAATTTACCTGTATTTTGTACATATTTTAAGGCATTATTTTTTGTTTTTACAAAAAGTATTCATTTATATTTTGCCACATATTCACCTCTTTTGTTGCTCTTTCTTTTGAATTTTCATCTTAGATTGTTTTTCTTCTACCTGTTAATGCAGTTTGCTAGTGACTGATTTTCTCAGTTTTTGTTTCTCTGAAAATGTTTTTACCTTGCCTTCACCATCATAAAGAATATTTTTGCTGACTACAGAATTATAGATGAGGAGTTATTTTCTCTCAGCCCTTTAAATAAGTCATTCTGTTGTTTCCTGATATTCCAAAGTCCAACAGTAGTTTTCTGTGGAAGGTAAGGTGTCATTTTTTCCACTGACTTCTTTCAAGATATTTTTCTTTGGTTTTCAGCAATTTAAATAAACATGTGCCTAGGTGTGGTTTTTTGTTTTGTTTTGTTTTTTTGTATTATTCTTCTGGGGATTTGCAGAACTTTTTGAATCTGTAGTTTGTTGTCTTTAATCAGTTTTGAAAAACCCTTAGCCATCATGTTTTTATGTATTGCTTCTGCCAACTGTCTCCTCTTTTGAGATTCCAATTATGCATATTTTAGACGTTTTCATGTGTTTTATGTGTCTACTATGCTCTTTCCTGTATTTTTCCATATTTTTTGGTCTGTGTGCTTCTGTTTTGGATATTTTCTATACCCTTGTTTTCCATTTTGCTAGTTCTATCTTCTGATGCTTATAATGAGTTCTTAATTTCAGTGATTATGTATTTCAGTTACAGAATTTCCATTTGATTCCTTTTGTGATAGATTCCAATTTTCTGGTGGAATTCTTCATCTTTTATTTTCTTGGAACATGTTTGTCATATATAATCTTGTTTATTAAGTCCAATAGCTGGATTACCAAAACTTTGTATTTTTTCCTTTGTTTTTCAGTCACATAGTCCTGTGTCTTGGAATGCTTAGTATTTTTTATTGAGTAGTAGACATTACAAAATATTGGTAAGGCTCCACATGATGTTATATTACTCCAAAGAAAGTTCACCTTTTCTTCGAGTTAGCAGATAAATGAGGGCGGATCACCTTGATTCACTGAGGGACTGAGCTGAGTTGAGGCTCAGTTTCAGTTTTGTTGGATCTCTGCCTCCCTCCGTTTTGGCCCTGCTACTAGAATATAATCACTCAGGGGCTTCCAGCTGAGATTCTGTTAGGTTCAGTTCCCCTGGCAGGAGCTGAACATCTAATCACGTTTCCCCAACCTGATAAAATTGCCAAAATGTCCCTTCTGCTTTTCAGAGGCTTTCTGCTTAGATTCTTAGCCTCCTTCCCTGTGAAGCTTCAAAATTTTCAAGTATCTTGAAGGGAAAACTGGTTCCATGTCAGGCCCAATCCTAGGTACCTACGCTTTTCACCTATGTTGTTCCTTTCATTTTGAGTTTTGTCTGTAATCTTGCAGTACTACCAAAGCTCTGCTGGTTTCTTGGTTCTCTAGCACTAGCCAAGGCACAGCTTGATTCTCAGCCTCTTTCCTTACACCCAGGCTCAACAGATACCTCCCTGGAAAAGTGGCTGCGTTTATCAGGCCGCCTCTCCATGTTTCCCTGCTCTCTGGATTCTTGGGCCCTTTAGTACTTTTCCTTCAGTGGTTCTCTAATAGCTTTAATTAGATTTTTTTTTTAACTTTTTCCCCTGTATTTTGAAGTTGTTCTTAATGGAAACATTGGTTTAACACAAACTACTTCTTCATACTTGGAAGTAATAGTCATATACAGTTTATTGTTATGTATCAGTTATCACATCCATTGTACAGTTAACTTACTTGACATCGGTTTCTGTAAGTGACTCTTGGTTTTCTGACTGCATTGTGTTTAGAAGGCCTCTGGAAAATGTTATATATCAAGTAGAAATCAATTGATTGAGTCTTCATAGACAGACAGGCCTGGTGGTGAGAATATCTGTTACCAGTTCAAAATCAGCAGTGGCTGTGAAACTATTAGATAAACGAGTAGAAAAACATTTGGTAGTCAGAAGCTTAGATGCGCATTTCTTGGGATATTTGATCTATTCCTATTGTTATAATGATTTTAGTGTGGTTTTATGTTTGGAGCCACTATTTTTTCTTTTCGTTTCCTTAATGATCAGCTTACAATGTTAGCTCCATTTACACTATGTAATTTCAGAGTTGAAAGAACTCTGTTTTCAAAAAAAAAGTTAATGTAAAAACAGTAAGAAAATAGGAGACCAAAGTGAGAGATCTCTTCCCTACCTCTCACCCTGTGTACAACCACTTCTCTTCCTCCCTAGCCCTTTCCTTCCACTTCTTTTTCTCCTTTTGATACATGTTAATTGAAGAAAATGTAGAAATTGAAATATATAAAAAGAAGAAAATTAAAATCTCCTGTAATCCTATCGTCCAGTAGTAATCATACTTCTGAGCATTTGACACATATCTTTTGTGGGTTTTTCTATATAAAATGGTTATTATTGCTGTTAGTGGTTCTCAGCCCTGCCTTTTCATTAATACCACCTGTAACAATGAAAATATACATACAGATTCTGGGATGCACCTTAGACTCAACCAAGTCAGAATCTCCAGAGGTAGAGCTAAGAGGATTTTGTTGAAAAAAAGCAAAAACTCCCCTTCAAAAATTTTTAATAGCCTTCAGAAATCTTTTAAAACAAACAAAAAAATGAGTATTGCTGTATTATATGTAGAAAACTTTAACTTGTATGCAACTCTTTATATAATGACACAATGTTAACTTTTTCCTAGCCATTCCATCCCATGGTGAATCTGGATTGTTCTCGGGATTTCCGGCCATTTCTTTGTGCACTCTATGCTCCGATTTGTATGGAATATGGACGTGTCACACTTCCCTGCCGTAGGCTGTGTCAGCGGGCTTACAGCGAGTGTTCAAAGCTCATGGAGATGTTTGGTGTTCCTTGGCCTGAAGATATGGAATGCAGTAGGTGCGAAAATCTTAGATTTTCATGGATTATTACTTGTGTTGCAGTATATTTAAAATTATTTGCCTTCTAGTTCTCATTCTAGTTTTTGAGAACTGTTTTGAAGTTGTATGTATTAGTCATAATTTTGAACAACAATTTCATGACCTTAGAACTGTGCATTTACTTAGGAATTTGGAAGCACTAAATGAAAAAGGGGGAAAGAGAAAAATGTTTCTGTGAAGAAATTTTTAAATAATTAAATTTTAAATAGTTGAATCAAGATATTCAGCTGATTTTTCTCCCTTATGAATTTTTTTTCTGGTTATAAAGGTAATGCCATTTATGAAAAATTAGAAAATACAGAGAACATAATCACTCGTTACCTCATTATTAAAAAGCATTGATGATGACTTAATTGGACTTGAATATCTTTGTGATTTAAATGTGTTAATTAGTATAGTATTTCTGTCAGTTCTGTTTTTCTGTCACGTATTAACATACCCAGACCCAAAAATGTCAGGTACTTTTCAAATCACTTCCAATATATGTAGATTATAAGCATTCCTAAAGGTTTGAGGATGTTTACTAGATAGCTTTATAGATTTGTACAAGAGAATATTAATCGTAGTGATAATGTATACAGTAGTAATACTGAATTTCTTATGTAGTAATGTGCCTTTTTGTATTCTTAAACACTTCAGGGATAAAGAATAAGATGAATACTTATGTACCTATTATTATCTGGCTTTGTTCAATCTTAACATTTTGCAGTATTTGCTTCAGATTTCTTTTTTTTAAGAAATAAAATAATACAGATAGAGTTGAAGGTTCCTTCCATAGTACTCAGTTTGATTTCATTTCCTTTTTCCCTCCCCAAAGATGAGGTAATCATTATGTTGAATTTGTTGTTAATCATTCCTATCTTTGTTTTTTATACTCTTACTACATATATGCATATCCATAAGCAACATGTAAATTTTTTTACATGTATTTGCATTTATATCTGTAAGGGTGGTTCATTCCTCTTAATTGCTATATAGTGGCCAGTTGTATTACTATCCTGTAGTGATTTAGTCATCTCCTACTGGTGGTCATTCATGTTGTTTCCAAGGTTTTGCTATTATAGGCAATGCTGTGTTGAACTGTCTTTTCTCCTTCATGTTTAAAATTAATTTTTTAAATCATCTGACAGTAGCTCTTGGAGGTGGGTAAAAAGCAGGTGTTGTTACTCATTTGACAGACGGAAAAACTTAAGAAATAAAATATATTAGTTACTTGTAGTCATTCACTGGCATTTTGCTTTCTCATGTTTGTCTACCCTATTTCCTACCTATTTAACATATTCTCTTATATAGCCCTATCTAACCATTCATCTACTCTCTCTCTCCCCAAAACCTGATAATAGTCATAGTCCCTCTTTTAGAAGTCTGTGCATTTCTTGGCATTTATAACAACAGTTATGAATTGCCTGTGCAGGAATCCTATTTTAAATTTTTTGTATCTAACCCCTATTGTTTAGTGGTCTTTTTATTTTAAAAAATTATATACAGATATAGAAATTTCATTATGTTTTGTCTTTCTCTATTATGGGATGAGATTAAATCTGTTTTGTGTCTTCACTATTGCCTGGGATTGCCTAACTGAAATCTTAAATTCTGTCAAACTGATCTTTCATAACAACCTTTCATTTTCATTTTACCACATTTGTCATATCCTTGTTCCTACTGTACCTGTTCTTCAGTTTCATGGACACCCCAGACTTTTGGGGTTTTTTTTCCCCTTCTTAATAACCCCCTTCCTGATTTTATTTATTTTCTTACTTAGGTTAAGCTTTACAGTCCATCACATAAAAGTAATACTTTTGCCATCCATTTCAGTTCATTCCTTTCACTGTACTTGTTCAGATCTCCAGTTGGATAAGTTCAGCTAATTTCTTACAAATTAATTATGCCACATACTTAATGATGTAAACCGTAGCAATTCTATTTGCTTTTTGTCTTTGTTCAGTTAACAATTTGTCAACAGGAGGATTTCTACTCATTCTCCTTAGTACCTATGCCAAATTCATGTCACTCACTTCAAACTCATATTTCACCTTTATTCTGTGTTTGGCCCTTACTCCCCTCAACTGCAGCCTGTCCTTTTTTTCCTGAAAATCTGTTAGGCTATTTTTTGTGAATTATTGTGGTCTGCTACATCTCAGACCAGTCCTTCTCAATTTCCCTTCTTTTCATCCTCTTTCTCTTTCTGGTGTTTCCTAGAGTTCTGTTCCTGTTCTCATTGATTCTGCACGTTTTTCCTGGATAATCTCATCTCACTGATTTTAACTCTTATTCATATACTGATGACTCCTAAGTCTAAATCTATAGCCTTGACATCTTTCTGCTAAGTTTCAAAGCTGCATATCCAGCAGCCATTGGACATACTAGCTTGAATTTGTCTTAAATACCTCAATTTCAACATGTCTAAAGTTGATTTTATTCCTTGCTCGTTTTTTTATTTCCTGGAAGGCATATTCCTCCTTCACTGACCTAAGCTCCCACATCCAATCAGTTCTAAATTCTGTAGCTTTTGTCTAACTAATTTCATATCTGTCTGATTCTCACTGCCTTATCTAGTTTTAGTTATAGCTCTGCTGATATTGCTGCTTACATTTTTGCCCAGCTCAAATGTCTTCCACACTCCTAGTCATCTTTCTAATTACTTGGTTTAGGGCTATATGAATATATTTTTATTCAGCAGGCATCAATTCAACAAAGATTAAGTAGATGTCTTCTGCATGCTAGACATTATTTTAGATAGCGAAGATGAGCATGAACAAAACGTAGTCTCTGTTCTTATGGAGCTGAAAAATTGTAGTGGTGGTGGTAGTGGGAGGAGATAAATAAATACATAATTTCAGATGGTAGTGAATGCTAATAGGAGAGAGTAGAGTTAGGTGATAGTGATACAATGTGAGGAAGCAAGACTCTACTTTCTATAGAGACATTGGGGAAAGCCTTTTTAATAAGGAAGCTTTGGAAAAGGGACCTGAATGAAACTAGAGAACAAATAATGCAGATATGTAGAGAAGAACAGTCCAGGCAGAAGAAGCAGAACAACAAGTGCCAAGGCTCTGAAGTGGAAACGTGCTGGTGTATTCACAGAGCAACGAGGAGACCACAGAGGCTGGAGCCAAGTGAGTAAGGGAGGAGTGAAGGAAATAAGATCAGAAGAGCACTGGGGGTGGGGTCTTTTAGGTCTGTTATGGAATTTGGAGTTGACTCTGAGTGAGAAAGGAAGCCATTAGAGGATTTTGAGAAGAGATATCATGAGCACAGGAATGTTGTGTCTTTAAAAGATCACTTTGCCTCTTGTGTGGGAATGGAGATCAAAATTGGAAGCCACTCTAGAAGGCCAGGGATGAGGTACTCGTGGCTCAAACTGGGTGGCTGCAGTGGAGGAAATGAAAAGTGGTCAGATTCTTGATCTGTCCCAAAGTAGAATGACAAGGAGTTGCTGATGGGTTGTGAGGTGGATATGAGGGAGAAGGGATTTCAAGGATGACCCCAGGGTTTTTGGCCTGTGCAGCTAGAAGAATGGAATTACCACTTGAGGAGGTAGAGAAACTGAGGAGTGGAAATCAAGAGTTTGGATTTGGAAGGTTAAAAAGGGAGGGGTGTATATATTATGAATTGGCAATTGGATATACAAATATATCCAAAAACATATATAAACCGAACTTTGCGAGATTTTAAGTTTGATATCAATGTTTATACATACATAAGACACACACACACACATATATTTCTGCAACATGCATACCTCTCCAAACCTTGTCTCCTGTCACAAGTCATATACTCTTCATGTCCCAGCAATACTGAACACACCCTGTTCAAACCTCTATGCCTGTGCTTGCATTTCTTGCTAGGATACTGATTGGCATACTGCCAGTACTGGCAAATACGGATTCAGAATCTTGTGTTGAGGGGCTTACTTTACGAAGTCTTTCACAACCTCTTCTCCTGAAATAATTAATCCTTTTCTATATCATTTTTGTATTTGATATACAGTTTGATTGCTTCATATGTCACACCGCTGTATTTTATGTTGTATTTACAAGTTTCTGTCTCCTTTTAGACTCAAGGATAGAGGTCCTGGTTTTCTTGGTCTTTTTCTGTTAAACCTCTGGCGTACTACAAATTCCATTAAATGCCTGAATGCAATAAGTTTCTGTCATTTAACTTTATAATTCCAAGCCCTGTGAAGAAAATGGTTTGTATTAAAAAATAAAAGATTAATCAGCTTCAGTATAAGGTTATGTATGTATTTGGCAAACTTAATAGCAGTGATAGTTTCTTGGAAACTACTTGATGCATATAACTGCTAAACACCTAGTTGTTGGGAATCTGAAGGCTTAGAAACTAATGCTGGCAAGAAAATTGAAGATGCAGGAAGTTCATGAGAATAGTATTTTCAGTTGTGTAAGTATACCCTGTTTTCTCTGTCCTGAGGCTATGACATTTTATCAAGTCTGTGGGTCATGTCTCTCTGGAAAATTGTTAAAATGCAGATTTCTTGAGCCCTAACACAGGCATACTGAAATAAAATTTGAGGTGGTATGGACCAAGAATTTGCATTTTCAAATGACCTTAAATTTTTGTCTTGCACATCAGAGTTTGTGAATAAGTGGAATAGAGAATGCAGTGGATTGGAGAGAAGTTAGTATAGGAAAGAAATAGTTAGCATTAGAGACCTTAGAAGGACTTTGATCAACCAACATAATAAGCTGAGAGCAAGTGTAAAATGGGGAGAAAGAATCTAAAACTAAGTCACTTATAAGGATTTTTAGTGCTAATCCACTCAAAACACCTTGGGCCATGCAATTAGGGAAGATTTTTAGCTCTATTTTTTAAGTAAGTTCTATTTGAGTATAGGGTAAAACTGAGGACTATCATGTAATTAAAGGTTATTACCTACTATTTTGATGGAGCTTTTTATATGTATATTTATTTCATTTTATATATATATATATATATAATTTATATTTTGAAATCTTACTCTAAACTGTATCCTGAGTAAATAGTAAGTAAATACACTATTTATTGATGGCTATGCTTGACTGTTTTAATAAAGAGTAATCCTTTTGAAGTCAAAACAAAGTTAAGTATAAATTTTTCATTTGTCAATTGTGGAACACCTAGTTGTGTGACCCACAAACAAGATACACAATTTGTATTTTTTCTAAAACTTACTGTAATGTGCTCCAAGGACATAAATAAGGTCCCAGGTGCTAAACTTGGAGACCCAAATACTTAGGTCTCAATAAGTAAAAATGATTCTCATCTTGTATTTTTAGGTTCCCAGATTGTGATGAGCCGTACCCTCGACTTGTGGATCTGAATTTAGCTGGAGATCCTACCGAAGGAGCCCCAGTGGCTGTGCAGAGGGACTATGGTTTTTGGTGTCCTCGAGAGTTGAAAATTGATCCTGATCTTGGTTATTCCTTTTTGCACGTACGTGATTGTTCACCTCCTTGTCCGAATATGTACTTCAGGAGAGAAGAACTTTCATTTGCTCGATATTTCATAGGATTGATTTCAATCATTTGCCTCTCTGCGACGTTGTTTACCTTTTTAACTTTTTTGATTGATGTCACGAGATTCCGCTATCCTGAAAGACCTATTATATTTTATGCAGTATGCTACATGATGGTATCATTAATATTCTTCATTGGGTTTTTGCTTGAGGACCGAGTAGCCTGCAATGCATCTAGCCCTGCACAGTATAAGGCTTCCACAGTGACACAAGGATCTCACAATAAAGCATGTACCATGCTTTTTATGGTACTCTATTTTTTTACTATGGCTGGCAGCGTTTGGTGGGTAATTCTTACCATCACATGGTTCTTGGCAGCTGTGCCCAAGTGGGGTAGTGAAGCTATTGAGAAGAAAGCGCTGCTATTTCACGCCAGTGCGTGGGGCATCCCTGGAACTCTAACTATCATCCTTTTAGCCATGAATAAAATTGAAGGTGACAATATCAGTGGCGTGTGTTTTGTTGGCCTCTACGATGTTGACGCCTTGAGGTATTTTGTTCTTGCACCCCTCTGCCTGTATGTGGTAGTTGGGGTTTCACTCCTCTTAGCTGGCATTATATCCCTAAACAGAGTTCGAATTGAGATTCCATTAGAAAAGGAGAACCAAGATAAATTGGTGAAGTTTATGATCCGGATTGGCGTTTTCAGCATTCTTTATCTTGTACCACTCTTGGTTGTAATTGGATGCTACTTTTATGAGCAAGCATACCGTGGCATCTGGGAAACAACATGGATACAAGAACGCTGCAGAGAATATCACATTCCATGTCCATATCAGGTAAGGGAAACCTTATTCTAAATTTCAGAATATATAACAGTGAAAGAGCTAATCTTAGCTGGTGTTGGTTTTTTGTGGTTTTTGTTTGTTTGTTTTTTTAACTTCGCAAACCTGCCATCTGTACATTAAAATTTTTAAGTGCAGGTAATGAACAAGTTTGTTGTAGTAATAATGTCATACACATGTTTCTATAAATATCTTCCTTTTAAAAGGTAACTTTTGTAAGTCCAAGCTTTGGGCTTTTAAGTACTTCTGTTATCACAAAATAATTGCTTGTTGATTCTTCAGAAGTCTGCAGGTTTAAGGGGAAGACGTTGATTAAAAGGCAGTGTCTTTCTGTGGAAATTTTACTGATATTCAGAATAGGAATTAATTGTTTTAACAGTTTTGCAAAAAAGAAAAGAACGCCATTATACAAACAAGTTCATCTCTTAATTGGTCTTGGTTTTCCTTTTTTGTATACTGAATACTTTATGATTTACCTTTGAGTTCAAAGAGATCAGATAATCGTAGTCATAGAATCATAGAATTTTACATCTAGAGAGAACTTCAGAGATCATTTATTCATGTTCCCTGTATAATTTAGAGTTAAACTTCTGCCTCATTTGAGGTGTAGAAATAATAAGCGACTTGCTCACGCTTGGCTTGGATTTAGTCCTAGGAGGGGAGTGGAAGAAGGAGAGGTTCAGAGGAATTGATGCAAAGCATTTATCTCTCTCATCTTAAAACCTTCCCTAGAACCTCTGCCCCTAGCTATTACCCTCTCTTCTTCCTTTTGAGACAAGTTTTCTTGAAAGAATTGTCTCCACTTGATGTCTCCTTTTCATCATGCTCCAGCTTTCCTGTTCTCAAGGTGCACCAGCCACCCTTTCATCTCCCCCAACCCTTGTGTTTCTCAAATACCTTTAAAATTCCTTTATTAAAGTACTGATGTAGATAACTTTTGTTTACTTGTCTCTTTCCCCTACTAGACAGTGAACTCTTTGAAAGCAAGAACGTCTTTTTATATTTTCTGAAAGCATGTTCTGTAGGTCAGTAGATGGTGTCATTGAGAATGTGGGTGTATAGATAGAGAAGAAAAGACATTTTAAAGAAATGATAACAGTGGTATTGGGGACAAGGAATGTGTGATTAGCACATAGTCAATGCTCATAAATATTTGATGACCGAGAATGCCAATTACCCTTTTTTATTTTGTGGTATAAATAGTCCTACACAGAATTGTATTTTTACTGTATAAATATTAGCTACTGGCTTTTAAAAAATAAACCAACATCTAATTGAGAGACCAGAAAAAAAATGAATAATTGAAATTGTATTACATTTCTTGACAGAATTACTTATTAAAAACTCCTAATATGAGTTTTCAGACCTGAAGCTAAGAATCAAATTTTGCCTCTAATGAAAGAAAAAGAGATGATTGAGTTTCATCATATGCTTCCCCATATAAGGTATCTAGGATTCTAAATATATATTATCTTAGGGCTGTTGAAGAAATAATGTTTGGCTGTAAAATAATCTGAAAAATACCAAACGTCAAACATGTAAATTTGCAAATTAGGATAGTTGGGATGCTGCTATTTTCAAGACATTACTAGAATTCTTTAGGCATCTTTAGAACTAGTTCGAGCTACACAAAAATGTGTGTGTATGCATCTCATTATAGTCATAGGTTAAAGTGTTTTTTATTTCCAACATACAGAAATAATGTTGGATTTCCAACATCCTAAAAAGAATAGAAAATGGTATAGTAACAGTAACATAGTTACTAAGCTGTAAAGTCTGGGCCAGGAATCCTAGCTTCATATTTAACTTTCATTATTTACTAGATTTATATATAACCTTAGATCAACCTCACCTCTCTCTGCTTCAGTTCCTCATCTGTGAAATGAGTAATAGATTCTAACAGTAATAAAAGAGTAATCATATTAGATAGTGTTAGAAATAGTAATAGACTGTGCCTCCTAGGGTTGATTTTAGGAGCCTGTATGCAAACACTTAGGAGAATGCCTCCTACATAATAAGTGCTCAGATATTAGCTCTGTTAGTTTCTTCATTTATTGTTGCTGCTGTTACTGTTATTTACACACACACATACATACATACATACGTATATAGATGTTTTATTAAACCATCCAGTACCAAGCTTTAGCAGATGCCATAATTGTTTTAAATTTTTGAGAATATACATGTTGATATGTGTACCACTAATTTATTCATCTTAACTACAGTAATCTAATGTATGAATATACTACAGTTTATTCACTCATTATTCTATTGAAGAATATATAGTTTCCAAGTTTTTTTTGCCATATAAACTATTTTGCAGTGAACGTTCTTGTAATACCTATCTTCCTTGTATATGACCAAAAATTTCCATGGGGTGTATGCCAAAAAGTGAAATTGTTGCATTGTGACATACAGACGTCTTCAAATCAAGAGGTTGTTTTAGCTTATGCTCACAGTGTGGAATATGAGTTCCCCATTTCTCCCCATCCTGGTGTTCTCAGGCTTTTAGGTTTTTGCCAGCCTTTGAAACAGTATTTTAAGTCTACTATAATTTTTATTTCCCTTATTCCTCATGAGGTTTAGTATGTTTTCATATGTTTATTGTCCGTTTGGGGTTTCTCTTCTGTGATCTCCTTATTTGTTACCTTTGTCCATTGCTCTGTTAGGTTATCTGCCTTTTGTTGTTTTAGTTCTTTGTCAATTATTTACATTGCAGATATCTTATCTTGTTCTTAGCTTGTCTTTTCACTTTGTGATTTCTTTGCCTTTGGGTTTTAAGAAATCCTTTCCTGCTTCTAAAAGTCATAAAATGGTCTGCCATATTTTTCTAGAAGTTTTTAAAATTTGACTTTTGATGCATATCTCTAATCCCTTGAAATTTATTTTTATATACACTATGAGTAACAATTTTATTTTTCATATGAATAAGCAGTATGCTTTTGGCACCATTTATCAGGTAGCCCATCTGAATTGCAATGCAACTTCTATTATAATATACAAGTTTCATTTATGGGCTCTCTCTTTTGTTCCACTGGTCTATTTGTGTAACTTTGTATCAATTCCACATTTCCTCTACCTTGTTCATCAAAATTATTTTAACCATTCTTGGGACTTTCCTATGTGACTTTTAGAATAATTTATTATTGAAAAAGTGTTGGGATTTTGATTGAAATTGTTTTAAGTTTTAAATAAATCTGAAGGAAATTGTCATCTTTGTAGTACTGAGTTTTTGTATCTTTTTGTTTATTTATGTGTTTATTCATTCATTTGTTCCTAAGTACCTTACAATTTTGTTGCAATTTTGAATGGCATCTTTTCTCTCTTACATTTTTCAACTGCTTATTGCTGGTGTACAAGAATACCACTGGTTTTTGGATATTGATCTTATGTTGAGCATCCCTGCTGAACTCTAATTAGTTCTAATTGTGTGTAGATTCTCTTAGATGTTCTTTGTAGAAATCCTGTTGTCTGCAAATAAGAACAAATTCATGGCTTGCTTGCTTTCCATTTCTTATGTTTTATTTAAGATGTTTGCATCTGTACTCCTGAGTGAGATAGATTGTGATAATTTTTCTCTTCCTGCCCTGTCCTTGTCCAGTTTGGGTGTCAGGGTTATAATAGCTTCATAAAGTGAGTTTTTTTCTTCCCTTCTATTCTTTGAAACAGCTTTTACAATAAATAGGGGCTGTCTGCTCTTTGAAAAGGTTGGTATATCATACTGTAAAAACCCTCTGTCATGGTATCTTTGAGGTAAGAAGAGAGAAGTTTCATCTTTCCAAACTGAAATTCTGTAGCCATTAATCAGTAACTCCTCATTCCTCCCTGCCTCCCAGCCTTTGGCAACCATTATTTTACTTGACGTCTCTATGAATTTGACTACTCTGGGTACCTCATGTAAGTGGAATTCAAATACTAGATTTTTAATACTAGTTTTCATTTAGAATTTTACTTTAGAGGACTCTTACACAGACTTGTGCATTGAGCATTAGAGATATTAAATTGCTCCTTGAAGTAATATCCATACATAACTGAATAAGATTTGCTGTTACTGAGCATGCCTAAAAGAATACTTAGCAGGCTTTGATGATAATTCCTAATGAGAAGTTTTTAAAATGTATTGAGCAATGATGTTATCCTTGGGGTAGCCTCCTCAGGTGACTTATCTGAATGTATGTTCACTTGAAAATCAGTGAGGTTGCTTTATAGTCATTTCTCATATTATTGAAGCTTTCAAATATTTGAAAAAATCAGTTTGTGAGGTAGTTGATAAAAATACCAGTTGGGTTTAATGCAAATTGTATGTATTTAAAAGTCCATAACTTGAAAAATGGGCTTGTGTAAGGTATTTTAAAATATTTAAAGTGACTGTCCTTGCTGAAATCAGAAACTCACTGCTTAGATTTTAGAATACTTTATACCAAGTATTTTTCACAAGAACACTTTCTTAAAGTATATATTAAGTAAAAATGAGAAGGTAATACTTAATGCCTGAATCAAGAATTAATTGTGAAATATAACCTGACCTTTCAGAATAATTTAGATTTTACAATTTAAAATCAGTAAACTTTATTCCTAGAATATGTTTACATCTTATGTATTATTTAAACATGTTAGTAATTTTCCCTGTATTTAGGGGGTTTTTTCTTTCAAATAAATTTCCTCTTTATTTAGGGCTTTCTAAGAGGCTCAAAGCATTTTATGAAAGAATTACAAGTTTCAGAGTTTGTTAATATTTCTAGAAAACTATTCTCATATAACATTATTGATTAAGAACATGGGCTTAATGTGGGCTTTAAAGTCAGGCTGGGTTTATGTCCTGTCTAATAACATTCTGAGCCTCAGTTTCCTTATGTAAAATACAGGAAATAATATATTAAATACAGTAATATCTACTTCATGTGTGGCTGTGAAGATTAAATGAGAAAATAAACTTAAACCTCTTACTAGAGTGCCTTGCACAAAGAAAAATTTCAGTATTCTGTTGTTACAAGTACATACATAATTCCTGAGGTTTAAAAAAGTATTGTTCTTATATTCTGCACTAGAATCTTCATTTTTTTCTTTTAAATATTGACTTTCAAAAGGACACATTTCCTTTCCTAAAATGCCCCTTCATTGTTCTTCATCTCTTTCATCCATCTAATCCAGTGCTGTGTGTCCTAAGGAATTCTGATACTGGAACCTGTGTTTCAGTGAAAGAAATATGTTATGATAATAGAAGCAGCTTAGCTAAGGCTATCAAATTCACATGAGAGCCATTTGTAGAATTTTTAAAAAATTATTTTTGTAGAAAACAAACAAACATTTTTATTTTTTCAGCCACACAAGGCAACCCATCTGTTGTTTATCTAATCTTGATTCAGAAACATATAAAAATAGCAGAATAATATCAGATCTAACTTATGATTTCAGCTTCATTTTCTAATAGGAGTGTTTCCCTTAACCAGGCAATTCCAAAAGGGCTCAGCATTGTTTGTGAAAGGACCATAAGGGAAGGGGTCTGTTTTGCCCTTCCAGCATTAGTGATAGCAGATAATTCTATAGTACATACTACTAGTCTTTTTTTCTACTACTGATCTTTAAAGTGGTAAATATCCTGCCTGTGACTTCCTAGTACCAAATTAATTTTTCCTCGAGGTTGTTTAGTGTCTATAATAGAAGAAAAGAGTGAAAATTCTCTGAAAACAATATTCTAAATCTCTTGTAGGAAAATATTTAAAATACTATGTTACAGAAATATAGAATATTAAAGAAATTCATACTATTATGTACAGGCTGTAAAATGCTGTCAAATGCCACTTTTGGATGAATATTTTAAAACATTCAAGTTACTATTATTTTGGCCTCTGTTAAACAATAAATAGCCTAAGCCATGAGTTCAGTTTAAGTCTCAACTGCAGATATGCCTGGTGTACAAATGGTTTACAAATACTTAGGAAAAAATTCAGTGCATTTGCCACAGTCTACAGCAGGGCACAGCTCATTTTCTCTAAAAGGTCCGATAGTAAATATTTTAGGTTTTGCTAACCATGTGTTTTTTGTTGCAACTACTCAGCTCTGCTGGTGTAATGCAAAAGCATCCACAGACAATATGTAAACAAATGGAAGTATTCCAATAAAGCTTTGTTTACAATAGCATAATTGGGGCAAATTATGTCTGTAGGTTGTAGCTTGCCAATCCCTGATCTATAGCAAGCCTTATTCCCTATCACATTTGATAATTCTTTCATAACAGTGGTTGGTGACCTATGGCACTTTGCTGTCCCATGGAAATTGTCACTTTCATTTTCATTACTACTTTTGAGGATCGTCATTTTACTCTAATGCTACGTTAATTCTCTAATAGTATTACAAATATTCAGTACAATCTAGGATTGTATCATGAAAATAAATAAAAATAAATTCTAGTACATCATCATAATAAAGACATGCCAAAAAATCTTATTTCCAGTTATCTTTGAAATCATTACCACCCCGATTTAAGGAAATAATTTGAGTGATTTATGGGAATAGTAAAATAGAAGCAACGTAATGAAGTAGTCATAGAAGCTTCTAGTTATTAAGTATATGTTACACATCAGGTTCTGTACTCAATGAATTTATATACGTTATCTCCTTGAATCCTCACACTAGCCCAGTAAGTTAGATTGTACTCAGTTTTACAAATGAGGAACTGAACCTCATAATAAAATAATTTATCCAGATTTTTACAGTAAGTGATAGAGCCGGGGGTGAATTGTACTTCTGATTCCAAATTCACAGTCTTACCATCACTCAACACCTCTTAGGCAAAAAACACTGGTTTGAGTATTTGAGAGACACATTCTAGTCCTGGCTATCTCTCTGACTGGTTTTGTGTCTTTAGACTAGTCACTCAGTTTACAATTTCTTCATCTCTGAAATTAGGGGATTGGCTTGAATAAACTCTCAGGTTCTTCTCAGGTCTAATATCAAATGAATCTGGGAACTTTTCTCCCATACCAGCCTCTTTTCCTTTTTTTTATAAAACTCATTCATTAATGCAACAAACACTTATTATATATTGACCATTCTGGCATATCGATAGTTGCTGAGGAAGCAATAGTGAACAAGATGCAACTCCTATCCTAAAGGACTTCATAGCCTACTAAGAGAAAATAAATATGGAAATCAGATAATTCTTTGATTAAAGTACAGTTATTTTGAGTTCTTACTCTCTTTTGTTCCTTTAAAAAATAGAGAGCAACTTAGTGAAAACACCTTAAAGAGTATGATATTGATTAAACTATGGCTAAAATACAAAGTTGTTTAGTAAGTATACAATGATTAATTTAGAAGAGTATATTTTTCCAGCACTTCCAATGAAAATGCTTCAGAGCCAAGTTAAAATATGTCTCTTTATCAGTTGAGTAGGAAAAACTTCCCTGAGGTCTTAAAGTTTAAAATGACCAAGTAATCACTTTAACCAATTCTTAGATAAATGTTTTGTCACCTTTACCGTCAAATAAAATACAGCACTTTAATCCCAAAGGGTAACTATGGAAAAAATAAAAATAAGTGTGTCTTAAAATTATCACCAAACGCAGCACTGTGCATGCACATACACGTTTCTCTGTGAACACCACGTCTATTTGGCATATCTGATGGAAAGAGAATAGTGGCTACAGCTCTGAAGCCTAAATCCTCTACTGTTCTGCTTACGGTGTTGTGTATTTCAAACGTGGGTGTGTGTGCATGCCCGTCCATCTGTGTAGGGGCGTTCCTCTGGCCCTTCTACAAGAGAAGGCCAAATGATTTGCTTTATAAATTTTTGTCCTAGGTCTGCTTCTGGTCTTGGCCCTATCTGAGGCTTACCACTGGCACCATAATTGGAGAAAGTGAGCAAAGATCTGAGAATAACTCTTTTCCCTAAGGCCTAAAGCTGAGCCTTCATTAGCCACCGTTCTCCATGTCTCTTCTCTCAGGCCCTTCCCTAATTCTAGTAACCCTTCCAATGGAAGGAACACATCAGCTAGCGAAAAAAGAGAAACAAGATTATTAGAGTTTTCACCCATCCCTTTACAGTTCTTTTCCTCCTCCTACAGAATGTCCATCTGTTAGTACAGTGGTGTATCTGTCCTCTCTGAGGACTCTGTTTTGTTCTTGGCCCATATCAGAACACCTTTCTGTCAGAGGTAGAACCACATTATATCCAGATGTCATGATAAATCTTTTGAGATAATATTCTGTGGTTACTTCTCTTGAGTACATATGCTCTGTACCAGTCATTCCCTTCCTAATCAGGCAAGCTCTCCTTTATTTCCTCAGTTTACTGAAGCCATTTCCTCATCTTTTTGCTTACCTAGTCTCTCACTTGGAAAGTTGTGTGTCCCTTAAATAATGGGATAAAAATTTGTTCTTTAATCTTTAAATTTTATTTTTCATTTTCTAAAAGTTGACACCACCCAGACTTTTACAGTAATCATTGATAAAGTTAATTAGGACCTAATTGTTTAACTTTCCTCATTGCCATTAGCCATTCTTGAGTTTAGAAGAACACATTCTTTTAAGAAGGTAGTCTCTGTGTTTAGAAAAGAAAATGAGATTATTTGCAAAATACTTGAAATGTGGAGTTTGTATTTTATCATTTCCTCTCGTGATTGAGGAAAGCTTGGGAATTGAAATCTCAGCTTACTATACTTATTTTTCACAGGATTACAGATAAATTGATGGGCAAAGAATGGAAGAAGATAAACTTAGAGAGTAAAAGGAAGATACAGATCTAGTTAAAGGGGTGAATTACTAACTAGTTCTCTTTTTACTCTACTAATGCTGCTTTAATTTCAAAACTATTGCCTCTCTGAGGAGCAATGTATATTGTAATTATAGGAGCCTTGACTTCGTTTTGTCCTTTTTTTTAAAAAAGGTATTTTAAATGTTTCTGACACACGGGTATTTATATATATGTATGTATGTCATGTACATATACATGTATATTATATAGAATAATACATTGAACAACAGTAGATTTTACCCATTTAGTAAGTAAAACACTAACAAAACATCAGGTCCCCCTCCCTGATCGAATCTCCCTTCTAAACTGTCATTATCCAGAATTTGGTGTTATTGTGTGTTTACTACATATTTACTCACCTAAACAATATATAGTATCAGTTGAAGTATTTTAAAACTTTACAATGTCAAAGCTATACAATGTTTGCATTTTCTTTTGTCATTCATTATTTTTGTGAAATTTGTCTATGGTATTATGAAGCTTGAAAACCCAGCAGAGTAAACATGAAAGTAAATAGAAAGAAGAGCATATTAAATATAAGAACAAAAATTAATAAGATGAGGGGGAAAGATGAATTTTATATTGTGATGACCAATGATAGGATGAGTGAAGTTGGCTGAGAATGTAGGTATTATTTGAACCTCTATTCCTGTTCGTGATTTATTTTCTACATTAGTAATCTTTTTCTATAGAAGATATCCAACATGAGCTAATAAGAAAACTGTAGAACTCAAAATATAGAATATAAATTTATTGTCAAATTTACAGGAGTATATCTTTTCCGTATAACAAGAAAATTAACTATAAAACTGTGTAAGTAAAAACATGAAATTCATAGAATTATTTTATTATTTTATTTAAAAGATTTTATAATGGTGTTTAATAGAATTATCTATTTATACAGTGAAGATATTTTTCTTTCTGTTCTTGTAGGTTACTCAAATGAGTCGTCCAGACCTGATTCTCTTTCTGATGAAGTACCTGATGGCTCTCATAGTTGGTATTCCTTCCATTTTTTGGGTTGGAAGCAAGAAGACATGCTTCGAATGGGCCAGTTTTTTTCATGGTCGTAGGAAAAAAGAGTAAGTTGAAGTGAATTATCATGTTCACAGACTTTACATTTATATAACATTTTTTGTGTTGCCAGTGTTAAAACAATTCGGATTTGAAGGAAGTATTCCAACCAGACTGTAACCTCAGCTGCCACCAGTTATGATTAGTACAGTAGCATATCTTAAATCAAAGCTAAAAACTAATTCAGAAAAGATAGCCAAGTAGAACTAGGCTGCAAGTCTATTCCTTACTAATTCAGAATTTTTGGGGCAAGGCTAATCTTTGTTTTAAAAAATTGAAATTATAATCTTCTTAAAATTAAAAACAAATCAATGCTTTTATATATATTCTTATTAGATCTTGAGATTTTTGTGAGGGCTGGTATGTATTATCTCTGTGTTACAAATGAGAAAACACAGAGGTTAAGTGCCTTGGCTGAAGTCACGTAGGTATCAGGTAAGACTTCCATTTCCAATTGTCCATTGTTCTTCCAAGTTACACCATAAATTATTTAAAGAGATAGCATGTTATTCCATTCTCATGTAGTATACTTTAAAGCCAAAATAGTAAAATATTAGTAGATAAAATGAAATATGTTAAATTATTTTAATTTGTAGTTGTTGGCCACACTGCATATTAGTGTCATGATAAAATGTAAAATTTGCCAAAACAGTCTTCTGAGAGTATATTTAAGAAATCTTTAATTTTCTGAACCCATAGTTAATAAAATACAAAATAAGACCCTGAAGTATTCACAAAGGAACAAATGATTTCAAACTTTGTACTAAGTATAAATCTTGCATGTGTAACTGTATTTGAATTATCATAAATTCTAAGTTAGTGGAGTCCATATTCTTACAATTTAACTTAACTTACAGTAAATGGAAAGATTTACCATGGAAAATGGGTTTTGGGGGATAGTCTGTAAAAGTCTTAAGATTATATTTAAAATGTTGTTGTGTCTTGCATAGGTTAATGTAATTTTTTATACAATGTAAAGTACTTCAAAAGCAAAATCTGTATTTTCTATAATATCAGTAATTAACAATTTCTGTCATACAGATTAGATTGAGATTAAAAAAAAAACACAATTTAAAAGTACACATTTCTAATTACCATATCTGAGACTACTACTAGGGATACCAGATAATGCATTTCTCCTTTAAATACAGATTCATACGGCAGAGAAGGACAGAAGGGGAAAGATTAATTCAGCAACAACAAAAATGTATTTCCTAGGAATTCTTTGAGAAAGTCTTTAGTGAATGCTTACTATGTGCGGTGAACTATTTTGGGATACCAAGGATTCAGTAGCAAACAAAACACGCCAAGTCCTTGCTTTCATGGAATGTCCTTCCTTGGGGGAGTTATCTATATATTCTTTGAAATTTTAAAATATGTTTTAATCACAGTAAAACATAATGCTAAGGAAAGAGTTTGAATTAAACATTTCTGGTCACCTCTGGAGCATACACAAACAATTCTGTAATAGGATTGTATTAGAAATTCCAGATAGAGCTACATGCAACTACCCTTATGGGGATTCACCTTAGTTATTTGGGGGATCCTGGTTGGGCCAGAATCCTTTTGAAACTGGTTACAGCTACCAAGGACCCTCCTATTTGGTTTTCTGCAACCATGGATCTCCTCCCAACGAAGTCATTGTGATCCTCCTCGCTGGGACTGTGCTCTTTGCTAGACTGGCAGCTCTTTATTCTGGAGCTCAAGAGTGTGAGCACTGTAGAGCTACTTCTAGCATTTGTCTGGTTTAGCCTTTGAGAAATGACTAGATAGTAATCATAATAATGGTAACCAATTAATTGAGAACATTTAATACTTCAAGCACTGTTTTAAGCTTTTTACATATTATTAAGTCGTTCAATCTTCTAAACAATCCTGTGAGGTAGATCATCGTTTTACAGATAAGAAACTGAGGCAAAGAACCAAGGTTTAATAGCTAGTGGATGGTAGAATTGAGATTCAATCCCAGGCAATCCAACGCTAGCCTCTAGTCTTTGCTTTTAACCCCTCTGTTATTCTGTGCTGTAGAGACTGGCTTCTAAAATCATGCTAGTCAAATTAGTGTTCTTCCTCTTAAGTGAAGCCATATTTAAGACTGTTTATGCTAATAATTTTGACACTGATTGAAACATTTTTAGAAATATTCTTTTGGAATTATCTGGGTCACATCACTTAACTTCTCTGGACCTCTGTTTTCTTAATTTGTAAAATGAGGGGACAAACCTTCACCATTTGAAGGTGAATTAAATTTTTGGAATAACCAGAAGTCAGTTTGAACCAATTTTTATAAATGTTTAGAAAATAAAATCAGCAGTCAAGTGTAACTTGGGATGTGTGTATATATGAATGGGGCTGTTGATGGGAGGAGAACAAATGTTGTTGTTCTATTTTTGACTTGTTCTTTCTTCTGTCTATTCTTTGACATTTTGTTTTTAGGGTATATGTAAACATTATGTTTTATCATTACTTTATGATGGACTTCTAAAGTATTTAACCTTAAGTTTGATCTCAACTGTTGTTTTTGTTGCGTGACTTTTGGAAAGTTCTTTAATCCCTTAGAGCCTCAGTTTCTTCATCTATAAAATGGGGATCAATATTTATTCTTAATAGATATCTATCCCAATTTGGAACTATCTTCTTAGAACATTAATCTCCATAATAAAAACATTATTAAGGAGGATCAAAGGAGAGTATTTGTAAAATACCTGGTACGATGCGGGTACCCAACAAATATCAGTCCTCTTTGAGCCCTTCTACCCCAGCACTAAACACAGCAGCAATAACAACAATCCTCTTGTAATTTGAAAACTGAGAATATATGCACTTTCTCAATGTACTATCCAGTCTTTACATGTTAGAGGTTTTTTAAGTGAAATTGTTTCTCTAATTTTAACTTTACATATGATTGTCATAGTCATCTATTTACATAAATTGAAACAGTGATCTTTGCAACTTTTTAGTTGGCTTTTTTATTATTACTGCTTTTTCATCATCATAAATATCTATCTGCTTTTAACCCTTTCATAGCAGTTAAACAGTTTTGCTCTTGATAATAATTCATCCCCTTAAATTTTTTCTTAAGCCTTTAATATGTTAATTGTACATTTGTTTAAATTAACTTCTCATATGTTTTGTTCTAATTATGGCCATTTATGTTTATTCCAGCACTTGACAACTGCTTCTGTCATAAAATCAATTTGTAGCCTTAAAACGACTGCTCTTACAAGTTAAAAAATGTGTCTATGCCATGATGAGGCCTCCACTACTTCTATAAACCATGCAAGGAAATAATTTCTCTACTTTATAGTAATATCTTTGTAATACTTCAGTGTCCTTGAGAATCATAAATTTCTTTAGCTGAAAGGGGCTTTTTAGAAATGATAAAACTGTATACCTTCATTTTATAGATGAGGAAAATTAAGGAAAGGGTATAGTGACTTGCCTAAAATCACATTTATTGATAGAATTGGAACTAAAATCCTGATTTCCTTATTATATATGAACCTCTTTCCATCATACCATTTTAGGGGACAGATTGACACAGATTTTTGTTATATTCTTTCTTCTGTCAACAATGTTACCTTATATTTGTCCTAAAGACATTATTTGGGGAGCAATTAATTTCAAGAATAATGTCTGTTTTTCCAAAAAGGGTTTTGTTTTGTTTTGTTTGGTCCATAGGGATGTTAGTCTGTATCTTAAACTTGATATTTTGTTGTCTAGGATAGTGAATGAGAGCCGACAGGTACTTCAGGAACCTGATTTTGCTCAGTCCCTCCTGAGGGATCCAAATACTCCTATTATAAGAAAATCAAGAGGAACTTCCACTCAAGGAACATCCACTCATGCTTCTTCAACGCAACTGGCTATGGTGGATGATCAGAGAAGCAAAGCAGGGAGTGTCCACAGCAAAGTGAGCAGCTACCACGGCAGCCTCCACAGGTCCCGTGATGGCAGGTGAGTTGTATTGGTAGCTTAGTTTATTTCATATACTGAGTTAGAGTCACATAGCTTCAGAAGGAATAGTAGCCAATTCTGAAAAAGAAGTTCATCATTATTAACCTTTTTTGGACTTTGCTAGGTAAAGTTGTCCCAGATTATGGCCAGACTTAACATTAGTCAGAGGGGTTTAGGGTTTAGACTTGATGGAGTAAGCAATATGGAGTCATTGAAGGGTATTATTGATCAGGAAGAAGGCAGGGTAAAAGTCATTATTTTAGTAAGATTAATTTAACAAGCTGTTATGGAATACCTACCGTGTCAGGCATTGTGCTAGGCTCTGGGAATACAAAAATGATTTAGGCATGATCTTTGTTCTTAATAAATGTAGTACAGCCACTATGGAAGACAGTATGGAAGTTTCTCAAAAAACAAAATTAGAACTACCATATTCTCACCAAAAGTGTAGGAAGGTTCCTTTATCTCCACACCCTCTCCAGCATTTGTCATTTGTAGACTTTTTGATGTTGGCCATAATGGCTGGTGTGAGGTGATATCTCATTGTAATTTTGATATGCATTTCTCTAACAATTAGTGATGTTGAACATCTTTTCATGTGCTTGTTGGCCATCTGTCTGTCGTCTTTGGAGAGATTTCTATTTCTTCTGCCCATTTTTTCATTGGGTTGCTTGTTTTTTTGATATTAAGGTATGTTAAGTTGTTTGTGTATTTTGAAAATTAGTCCCTTGTCAGTCACATCATTTGCAAATATTTTCTCATTTGGTAGGTTGCTGTTTCGTTTTGTTGATTGTATCCTTAGCTGTGGAAAAGCTTTTAAGTTTAATTATATCCCATTTGTTTATTTTTGCTTTTATTTCCAATACTTCAGGACCTGGTTCAAAAATATACACAAATGAACTACTTATTATTTATAACTTAGATGATTGATTTCTTGAATATGTGTAAGCACATTTGTCCTTTATGATTAGATTACTGCATTCTGTTGATTTTTACTTTGGTTGGCTTTATTCCTTTGATAACTATGTTAAGTTTAAAAAGCTAATGCTCTAAACTGTTCTTAGAAACAGTGCACAGTACATGTATGTAAATTTTAAAATGGTTTCATCTTTCAATGAGTTGCTCTTCCTAGAATAAACTTTGTTTTAAAATAAATAAAGTTTAAAAAAAAAAGAAACTACAATATGATCCAGCAATCCCACTCCTGGGTATATATCTGAAAAAAAAAAAACAAAACCACTAATTCTAAAAGATACATGCACCCCAGTGTTTATAGCAGCATTATTTACAATTGCCAAGATAAAGAAGCAACCCAAGTGTCCATCAGTAGATGAATGGATTAAGAAGATGTGGTATATACAAAGAAATACTACTCAGCCATAAAAGAGAATGAAATTTTGCCAATTGCAGCAACATGGATGGACTTGGAGAGCATTATGCTAAATGAACTAAGTCAGAGAAAGACAAATACTGTATGATATCACTTATATGTGGAATCTAAAAAAATACAACAAATTAGTGAATATAACAAAAAAAAGAATCAGACTCACAGATACAGAGAACAAACTAGTGATTATCCAGTGAGGGGAGCATTAAAGGGGTGAGGGGAGTACAGACTATTGGATGTAAGTTAGGCTACAAGGATGTATTGTACAGCACAGGGAATAGAGCCAATGTTTTGTAATAACTGTAAATGGAGTGTAACCTCAAAATTATATAAAAATTTAAAATTAATTAAAAAAAAGAAAGATAATGTAGTCAGTATTTGTGTTGTAGTTAAAAGCATTGGGTCTGAAATGGTAAGCCTCAGTTTCCTCATCTGTAAAATGGAAATAGTAATACTACCTGCCTCTTTAGGAATGTTGTAAAAAATTAATGAAATAATATACCTAATTGTTTGGAACAGTGCTCATCTCAGTAAGTACCTGATATCAACTTCTATTATTATCATTATAAGTGAATAATTAAAGTAAAACGCAAGGATAGTGGTATGGTCCAGAGGTTGGCAAACTTCTTCTATAAAGAACCACATAATAAATAACTTGGCTTTCTGGGTCATATGGTCTCTGTTGCAATTATTCATCTCTGTTATTGTAGCACTAAAGCAGCCATAGACAATATGTAGTCAGAATGGAAATGGCTGTGTTCCAGTAAAACGATTTACAAAAATAGGAAGGGGCCATATTTGACCAGTGGACCATAGTTAGCCAACCCCTGTTTGTAGGTGTGTAGTAGCACGGAGGAAGGAGTGATTGATTCTGGTGGGGGGATGGTGGGAGAAAGCATCACAGAGAATGTTTGGGAGAAGGCTGTTAGGTTTGATGGTGGAGACACTAGAATTAGAAACTTTTTAGAAGCTTTGTAGTTATTCAGTTGAGAGATGATGCAGGCTTCTAGGAGAACTGTGGCAGTGGCAAGAGAGGAAGAGCTGATCTGAAAGATATTTAATAAGAAATGAAATGATAGGAGTTGGTAGTGGATTAAAAGCAATTGGAGAGAATGAATGTGCCAAAGATTTTTTTTTTTAAGATTTCTAGTTTGGGAAAAAGAAAATGAAAGTTCTAACGCCTAAGATGGAAAGTGTTCTATGTTCACTTTAAAACATCTCTGTTTCTGTAACTGTCCTGTATCCTTCCAATCTCATTCCATCCTTTCTCTCAGACTTCTCTGTCCTCCCAATGTAGGATATGACTCCCATACTTCCTCTATTTTTAGACCTTCTGGTTTTTCCTCTCAACTTGCTTTCCTTTGTCTTCTAACTTGGTCAGCTACTCTGTGTTTGAAAAAGCAGGAACCTTTCTTTGATTTTTTTCTCTTTTATGCATTTTTTTCTTCTCCATGCTAGATTTTTGAAATGCATATTTTGAATGTTTCCTTTCTACCGGTCCCATCCTTCATTCCTTGTATTTCTAGTCTTTTTCACATTCTTACCCACCTAAACTATACCTTCTAACATGACCAATAACCAGTTTTTTTAAACTACATTTTAAGATCCTTTCTCTTCCCTGCCTTTTCCTTCCAGTCAGCGCTCATATATGAACAGCATTCTTTTAAGGGACACAGAAATGGAAGACAGAACAGTAAACAGTCAGTTATAATATACAATATAATGGGTATGATAAAATCATTTACAAGGTGCTTTGGGATCCCAGAGAAGAAAGCCATCTGAGTCATCATGGAAAGTCAGAGAAAGCTTCACAAACAAGACAGCACTTCTACTTTGAATAGGGTTCAGAGGAGGCAGTTGGAAATGAAAGACAAGGAAACAGCACATGCAGAGAAAAGGAGGACAAACAGGTAGTTAGGTACCAGGGCAACCGTAGGACATGAAACATGCTGAGAGGAGTTTGGGGTTTTTTTCTTTTTATTTATTTACAACAGTGAGAAACTATTAAAGGACTTTGAGTTTTGGGGTGACAAAATCAGATTTGTATTTTAGAAAGATCACTTTGACAACAGCATAGGAGAGGAGATTGTAAGTAAACCCAGTTGGGAAGTTTTTACAGTAATTTAGCAGTCTTAAGACACTCATAAGGAGGTTGGGAACCAGAGAATCTTTTAGAATAGGTTCTGTGAATACCACAGTCCATGAACTGACTCTCAGCATTTTTTGATATTTGGCATTTCTAGCCTCACCCTTTTCAATAAGGAATGAACAGTTATTTATAGTACATTTCTTATGCATCGTGGTATCCTGTGTGTAAAGAGATATACAGAAGAAAGGTGAAGTATAATTTCTGTTTTCTAGGAGCAATAACCTTCTAGGAAAGATAGGACATATACATAAGAACCAATTAAAAAACAATGCAGGCCAGCATAGAACTAAAACAGTAAGTATTAGAGATGATCAGTGTTCTAGAACTTTAGAAAAGGGAAAGATCAGATTGGCCCATGAAGATATCTCAGAGGAGATAAATAGGATGAATGAATGGTAATAAAAGATAAGTTTATATCGAGTAGACTTTCTGAAGGCAGTTAAACACAGGAGGATTTCAGCTTCTGTAATCTGAATGGAGTTGGAGTTTAGATAAGAAAATTTATAATCATTAGGTAGTTGGTAGTTAAAATTGTGAGACAGAATCCCTTGAATCTTAATAAAAAAAAAAAAAAAACAGACCAAGAACAAAACCTTGGTAAATACAGGAATGATAATAATACATTAAGAATAGCCTAGCATGTGATTCAGAGAAAGTGCTTATAGACATATGAAGGTGTCATGGAAACTACGGGATAGATAACAGCCTCCTGTAATGGCTTTTCCCACTTCTCTGCTTAATTAAAATCATACCTATCCTTTAAGGCCTGCTCAATTCTCATATCTATGGCAATTAATTAATTGCTTTTTCATCATTCTTTTAATATGACCTATTTTCAAAATAGTTTTCTTTCCTGAGCTAAGTGTGCAGCTTCTGGAGAATGAAAACTAGGTGACAGACATGTCTGAATTCCCCCACAGTATCTTGCCCAGTGCTAGTCATATATATATATATATATATATATATATATATATATATATATATATATATATATATATATATATATATATATATATATATTAGGAGACAGATCTATCAAACAACTTTAGAAATAATGTGGGCATGCCATCTCGTGGAGATTTCTTTCTGCATCAGTCAGTTTTTAAGTTTGTATGTTGACACTGTATTTTGGCCATGGTTTTCTCATCATCTCATGGTAGCTTGGCTATGAGATCATACATACATGCACATACCTGCTTCTCAGTACTCACTCTAGTCCAGACTCCTTGATGGATAATTACTGATCTCAGTGCTACATGAAATCAAATAGGCTTAGGTAAGTATACCTACACATGTGTGTACACTTCAGAGAAAAAGTAATTGGTAGTTAGATGAGAGGATGTAGGAGAGGAAGTAGATGAGTAGGTAGGTGGAAGTTTGAGAATGAGTGGTTAGGTTGGTAAGTAGGTAACATGACAAGAGAAAGCTAAGGGCTGAATAATGAGATACTAGTAAAACTACAGTGAATTCGATGACTTGTGTTAATGGTAGCAAACAGTATAGAGAATCAAAAAGAGTGAATCATCTTTTAGTTTCTTTCATTTTGACTTAGGAATACACCATATTATCTTTGTAGCAAATTAACCATTCTAACTGGTTTGCCCAAGCTTGTATTAAAATGTAATGTACATTTTCATATTGTGTATTAGAGTAGATGGTCACAGTGGTTTAAATGATTGTCAAAAGATAAATAAACTTGATAATTCCCATATATACAAGTGAAATTAAACACTCATTAAATTTATTTTTCTGCGTAGTGGATTCCTAATTATCCGTGGGCAGTGTTGTTCATATTCTAGAATTTTGTGGACAGCCATATATTTCACTTAGACAGTTAGACATAAGAACTCAATATAATAATTTTTTTCTGTGAAAAAAATGCATTCTTTGAGTCTTATTTGTTAAATTAAACTCAAAGATTTAGGTTTCATTTTAGAAAATACCCAATTCATATTTTTAATTAATTTGATATCATTCCTAGAACACTGCATCATATTTACTTTTTTTCACTTGCCATATTTATTTGAAATAGATATTCATTAAGCCATTGAAAGGTGAAAGATCTCCAAATTAGCTGATAAATCATACTTAGTAAAATCTTTCAGTTTAGGGCAGTAATCATTATGCAAAATAATGAATTATTAACTAGAATAACAAGCTCATTCTGAAATACTTTCATTTGCAAACATTGTGATTATTTTACCAAAACATGCAAATCAAATTTAAAACTATTTATATTCTGAATGTGAAAAGTCTTTTAATAAATAAGAATTAAGTGCTATTTTATCCATTAACATGAGAAATTTTTAAAGTATTTTAAATGTAGCTTTTCATTCTTAAATTTCTTTTTCGCTTTATTTGAACTGGAAAAAAAAAAGGCATGCTTTCTTTTATAATTTTCAAAGGACATAATTTTTAAACTCTGATCTAATGAAAACATTACTTGACAAGCACTGCTATAAAACCAGATTACCTTGGTAGTGTATGAATCAGTCTTTAAAATCTTTAAATTTTATGAGTAATTCATATTGAGTTATGAAATTTGTTATAATTCTTATGAAAGAAATGACAAATTAATGCATTTTGACAGCCAGTAGGTTTTCAGCTGCTTGTGATTAGTTCTTTTGATGACTATTTAAAAAAAGAATGGCCTGCTACCTCCTCTTTATTTTTAGAAATATTACTTAAAATATAATGTATAATAAGGTTATAAATTATATTCAGTTAAGTTTTCTTTGATATTTGTTACTCTAAATTAAATGCTTTTTATAAATAGGTGTTATAGTGTGTATGTGTGTGAGTTCTTACCTCTAATAGGGGCTCAGTGAATCAGGATTGCAGCAAAAGAAAATGTAACAGCTCCCATTGCTGCTTTTCAAGATAAGAACAATGATGGAGAAGAAGATGGCCTGCAATAAGCAAAGTAGCCCAGTTGACATACTCAAAAGCTGCCTTTTGGGCTAAGGGTATGGAAAGAACTTGCTTTTGCAGGAATATGGGTTACAAAGTGTTAGGAGGTTGTTACTTGTATATTTAAGCTGATATATCTTCTATGAAATAGCTTCCTCACAGCCGCAAGCCCTCGTGAAAGTAATTAAGACCATTTACAGGTAGTTATTTCTGCTGTTAACTGGGTGCTCTGGAAAGAAGCTGTCCACACTTAGTCCTCATTGCTTGCCAGTTCACTCACTTTTTTTAAAGGTTATACTAATTTTTCCTCTAATTTCATACGCTCTCTTTTCCAATCCTAGTCTTTTAGTAAAATGGGAGTTTGCTGTACTACTGATTATAATCAATCTTCTAGACTCCCTGGGACAATGCCATATTTCTTCTGTTTTTATTCTTTCTCTTCCTGAACTCACTTCATAACCCAAAATTTATTTGAATGAGAAAAGTATCCATACTTAACATAGCTCCAGAACACCCACTCTGCTTAACTTCAGCTTCTGTCCTTTTGGAAGGCATCCCTTAATTCTGAGCCTAATTGGCCGTGTGAATAATTCTACAGTGTAAATCATCAAAAGTTGGTTGTTACGCTTTCACTTGTTAGTTTCCCAGTCGTTTCACTTAATGAGATATTTTCATGAAAATTTTTAGTATTTTCTAGTGTGTTTTGTTACCTACTTCAAAGTAAACTCTTCTGTATCAGGTATACTCCCTGCAGTTACAGAGGAATGGAGGAGAGACTACCTCATGGCAGCATGTCACGGCTAACAGACCACTCCAGGCACAGTAGTTCTCATCGGCTCAATGAACAGTCACGACACAGCAGCGTCCGAGATCTCAGTAACAACCCTATGACCCACATCACACATGGCACCAGTATGAATCGGGTTATTGAAGAAGATGGAACCAGTGCTTAAACTGTCCTGTCTAAGGTGGAAAACTTGTGCTGTTTAAAAAGCAGATTTTACCCTTTGCCTTTGCATGACTGATTGCTGTAACTCACCGTTATGATGCTTTCAGTCAGGTGCAGATTGTGTCCACTGAAAAAGTAAATTTTTGCTTTTTATATTGCATCAAACTTGGAACATCAAGGCATCCAAAATGTTAAGGATCATATCATCACATAAATAATTCTTATTTCTAGGCTATGAAGAAAAATTACTTGTCTGGTAAGCATTTTTACAAACCCACTTATTTTATATTTAGAAAAATTCTAAACGTGTGGTGACTGCTTTGTAGTGAACTTTCATATATCAACTCGTCATGAGATAACATTCTGGTAGTTCTGTTAATAAAATTTCAGAATTAAAGAAATTTTCTATGCAAGGTTTATTTCTCAGATGAATAGCAAGATTTGTAGTTTTCTTTCCACTAAGTGAAAAAGAACTGTGTTTTTAAACTGTAGGAGAATTTGATAAATCAGCAAGGTTATTTTAGCTAATAGAATATAAAATCAACAGAAGAATCTGATTAATCTATTGAAGGCTCTTTTGAAATTCTATCAAAATAATCCTTATCCAGAGAAATGCAGGAAGGGTCAGCAATGGAGTAAAAGTGGAGATGGGCATTTTTTTTCCCAGTAATTATCCTGTTTTTATTACTTTTGTAAATATCACTTTTACTGGCTGTGTTTTTGTAACTCACCCATATGCATGATGGAAACTACTTAATTTGTAGCCGTCTTTTCCCATGTAGTGGTATTGATTCATAGAGAGCTTCATGTTCAGATCTGTTCTGTGGAAGCATGTAATAAGATAAGTATCACATTATAAGGTTTTTTGTGGTAACCATAATTACAGTGGCAGAATGTTTCCTCTGTATTCATTGTTGTGTTTCTCTTCAGTGAGATGTGATCTTGCCAAAGCCACCAGATCTTGGTATCCAGGCCCTTCCTATCAGTGAGTCCTATTGTCCACCTTTGCATTGCCCGATACCCAATAGACTACAGCTTTTGTCCCACACCCTTATTTTCAGATTCTGGATCATTCTTGTTTACAGCTGAAATATATATAACCTGAGTCCAAAGTAGTGATTAATTTGGGTTATTTGAAAATCATTGTTGCTAAATGAAGCATGATTAGTCTTGCTGTGACGTATCTTTTACTCTTAAAAAAAGTCAACTCAAAAATGTTTGACATTTTGTCTTGTAATGTTTATATAATTTAACAATAAAAACTGCAAATTTTATTAGGCATGAAATTGATCAGAAAGGAAGGAAAAATTCTGGAAAATGCTGGATGTGTTGTTATATAGAAAAGCATATTTAAACTAGTTGTCCTCAACTCTGACTACAGATAAGAATCACTTGGGGAACCTCTGGTGCCCAACACCTTCCTCTTGTTTAGATGAGAATTGGTACTTATTTAAAAAAAAAAGTTTTCCAGATTATTCTATTTTGCAGCCAGGCTGCAGGCTTTTTTAAACTAACTTGCCCTGATGATGATCTGATGGCATCATATTATATCATGTGAAAATCAGTGTTATGCTTTTATATCATTACCTGATACACAGTTGGAATTCTGGACCCCACTCCTAAAGATTATTCTCGAAAGTAAGTCAAAGGTGATGGTAGGACTTAAAAATCTGTAGTTATAAAAATACCACAGGTGATTCTTATGCAAGTATCTAAGAATCACACTTTAAAAAATATTCTAGGCTCCAGAGAGGCTGGCTTTGCCAAATGCTAGTTTTTGACCTTTAACAAGTCAACCTCTCTGAGCCTCAGTTCCCTTGTTTGTAAATGAAGATAGAAGATAAATACCTACCTCACAAAGTTGTCAAATAGGGATCAAATGGAAAATCATTTGAAAGCTCTTTGAAAACTGTAAAGTGTTATGAAATATAAGGGATTAAGATTTTTGACGATTTAAGAGATTTGTTTGAGGGCTACCATGGTACATTCCTTGACATGTGTTTAATTCATGTGTACTTTTTTCTCTCCTTCTTTAAAACAAAAAGTACCAAGAAATTAGGTATTGAAAAAGAAGCTTTCATCAGACACAAGAGTCAGTTTTCTGATAATAATAATTTGTTTGCGTATCATGTTTTTTCTTTCAAGGGACATATTTCTTAATATTTATTATTAATTCTTCATGAGATATATTTGACCATTTGGCTGAAATGTCTTACTTTTCCTCTATCTTCATTGTCTTTCCCCTTTGAACTGGAGTTAGAACTCAAGACAAGGAGTCTGAATTCTCTCATATCTGACAGTTAGTAAACTTTTTTCTCTGAAGGCCAAACTTTAACAACTCATTTATAGTAAGTCGGTAATTCATGAGGCTTTTGTCGGAGAATTCACCCTGAGAACAGCATAAGAGACCAAAACAAACATTCAGACACAAAAATAAGAAGTTAGTATAGAAGGTACCAGTTTGAGCTCAAAGATGTTGTCATCCGTCACCATCTGTATTACATTATCAATTGCCAAAATGTTAATTGGTTTTCTTGTACAAGTGGGCTGTATAACTGTATAGACAGTCAAGTGAACATCGTTATGAAAATCTTTGTGCTTCCTGATTTTTATATATTCATTTGTATCTTCCCTATTAAACTGTTGGTATATTTGTAAATGCTATTTGGCCTTTCAGTTACTTTCAGTACCTTAGTTTTGCTCCACAAAATTTACTTAATATTAGTATTGTTAATCCATTGTTTTAAATAACAGTTTAGAAGTAAATAAGTATTTAGTTTTGGCCACGTTATTTATCAAACTAAGTACTCCGAATTAAGATTTTTTTTCATTAAAGAGACAGTTGAAGAACTATGGCAAAACAACAATTTCAAGTCTCAACCAACTTAAACCAACTTGAGCAAGTCTGCTGAACAGCTTTCTTACCATATGTTTAACTTTAATTTGTGTTGTGATTGGCATATGATAATGTTTAGTATTTTATTTGTTCAGTTGTCAACTGAGAAAATAGTAGTTCTCTCCAAAATGTTAATATAAAACCAAAAGTTTTTTGAGAAGTACTCTGATTTCAGCAATACTGTACTGAATTTTTTCAGTAATTAAAGCAAAAGATTCAAGACAATATTAAGCTCGAGACAATAATTAGATTCAAAGAACATTTGATTAATAACAACAGCTAGCAGAGGACATAGTAGGTTTTCAGTAAATACCTAAATGAGTCAATGACTCATGTCATGCAACTCACTTTTACTCTAGTAGTGAGAGTCTCACTTCAAAGAAGTTTGGAGAATCTAAATTTAAACTAAGTGAAATGAAGTCTCTGCTTTACCAGAATAATATGTAGCAAGTAACAATAAGTGAATTGCACCAAGTAAAGCTAATTTCTCCTAGAGTAACAGTCCATATTACTATTTTAATTAAAGAAATATATATACAAACTTCGTTATATTAATTTTAAAAGGTGAACAGCAATTCTTAGAAGTATTTAGGTTCTTGGTGGTTTTATGTGAAGCTAGATCTTTGTGTACTAGTTGGGTGAATAAATATTCAAGAAAACCATTATTAATGATGATTTTCTTTTTCTAAAGCTGTTTCTTAGAGCAGACTTACAAAAATTCTAAGAATTTCTTCAAATTAGAAAATTTACTACATTTTAACCTACCTCATTAGTTTCTTTGTGATAATAATAGCTGGAAATAACTGAAGTTATAACTATATTGGTTTAGGCTATATACCCATGAAATAAAAGGAACTACTTAAAAATCTTTGATAAAATAGTGGATCATTGGCTAGAGCTTAGAAAACATTAATATACCAAAATTTCATTATGATTATATTTATATTGCTTTTGACATGCCAAAGGTGTATTTATATTTCATCATACTTGGATGACTAACATAGTCTAGTGTAATGAAAATTCTACTGAGCTTGGAATTCAAAAGACCCATAATTATGATGTAAACTGGATAGGTCATTTAATTTCTCTTAGTCTCAACTTCTTTGATGTAAAATAAGGTACTTTTAGGTCCTGAAACCTACCTCACTGACATCATGAGGATCAAATTAGATAACAGGCATTATAGTGCTCTTTAACCTGTAAATTGCCCTACTGATAGTGTTCTTGTTAGAATTTGGGGTTACAGAAAACAAGGATAATAGTCTTCAGTTGTATTTAGCAATAACAACAGAATAGACAATTAGATCAGTGTTCATTTGGTACAGTCTTTAAATCAATTCAATTAACCCTTTAAAATGAGGTTCTCTTTCAAGAGTAGCTATGCCCTTAGATTGTATGGTCTCTTTAGTGTATGTTACAGCAGAGTATGCTCTCAGATTTTATATGGCTGAATTTACAGGTCACTTTCAACAGAACTTTAGGGATCTCCATCATATTTTTCCTTTGATAATGAATGATATAAATATATGAGCTTGGTTTCACTGAAATTTATAAGAAAAATATGAAGAGGAGGATAGGCCCTGTTTTTTTTTCCTTTGAGGATTTTCATGTGCCTAATTCTTTGCAATTAAGAACAAGTTTTTAAAAGGTGATTATTTTAAAAGGTGACTATTGTAACTTGTTGGTTTTTCATTATGGCAAAACTTTAAATTTTAAGTCATAACATTATCTTAATTGTATGCATATTTGTATATGTAATTTTTTTAAACTGTGTAAAGTAAGGATTTCTCCATTCTTTTCCATACATAAATACACAAAAGAGCATTTTTATAGAACCTAGATTTACAAAGGAACTCATGATTCTTTTAAATTTCTTTTATGCCTTTTCACAACTGATTAAAATAAGAAAGTGTACGTTTATTTCAGTTATGTTTCCTAGTAGCTGTGTAATTTTTTACATTACTTTTGTATCATTTTTATTTTATATGAAAAAGTTATATTGACATCTCTCTATATTTTAATTCTCTTCCCTTCTTTTTTGTTCTAATTATATGAGTTTTGTGCAAGGAATAGGAAGACTAAGCAGCCTTTACCTTCCATCTGACTGTGATTAGTCTCCTGGGTTTTTTTCTAATGTAAATCCTACACTTCTTTAATAGTCAAATTGATACAGGATTATAATTTTCTCTCAGGATCCAACGTCTTCTGGAAAAGAAAATGTTAAGGTCTACCCAGAACCAGCCATCTTTGTAGACATTCCTATTTGGTTAATTTATAAAGATTTCATATAATAAATTAATAAGGATGTCTCTTACTCCATGGTCTCTAATTAGAAAGTAAAATTTTGTTGCCATAAAGATAAAAGAAAGTAAAGCTTCACTCATATTTTAGCCAAATCCTATACCAGTGCAACATTACTTCCTATAAAGAGAGAATAGTTCAGTCTGTTTAAATGCATTGAAGGATGATTTCCTTCAGAGTTTTTTTTTTTTTCAGTAATCACTTTTCTCAGGAAATCTATTATGTCCTTTCTTGGACATTTTCATTTTCATTTCATTGTTCATTTTTTTCTCATTTTATTGGCCATTGTCACCAGTTTTCCCTAATCAAGAGAAATAAGCTTTTACCTTATAGTAATTCAGATTTTGAAGATTCAGTGTTCATTATTTCGATAATTATCATTCACTAGTAACAGTATTTGTAAAAGTGATATTTTCAAGTTTGTTATTTTATCATATTTCCCAAAGTAGGGTGAACTACGTTATTATAATTATTATTATTATATAGACTTGGGGGTTTTGTCATCAAGTCAGCTTGTTTGTATTGCTAACTTGCAAGTATTTCTTTAATTCTGTTGACATACATATTGACGTAAAAGAAAAAGTTTTAGAGTTTAAATGATTTCTGTTTTCTAAGTTGGCAGTTTTTTTACTGCTTAGTTAATGCACTATGTTAATTTCTAAATACCACAGAACTTTGTATCAGAAGACCTGATTTCTCATCTTGCCTCTCTTTTCAATGAGCTGTGTAACTCTGGAATTTTATTTCTTGGGGCCTCAGTTTTCTTATCTGTAAGTGAAAGAAACAAGATTAGGTTAGGTAGTGTCTCAAATTTCACTTGTCTCTGATTTGGTTATCCCTTGACTATTTTATAATCATTATTCTAGGTTTACTTTTGTTCTTGTTGTTCTTCCCATGAACTATATTTACTAGATCAGCCTGTACTGTTAGTGCAACTTATACTTAAATTGATAGGATTCAGACATGTTGCTAGTTTTGTTTTCCATTCGTGATTTTAAGTACTTTTAAAGGAGTAAAATTATATTACAGATAATAAAACCAAGGTTACAAATAATTGACATGACTTTTTTTCTCCGAAGGGAAAAGTCTCCTAAAGAACCAATATAAGCACCGTAAAACTGATATACAGGGAAAAATGGCATGTAAAATTTTGTGATCTATGGTCTCTTAAATATGAATTTAGCCATTTAGCTATGTAGAAAAATTATTCAAGTTAAAATTAGCAAAGAAGCAGTGATAGCACTGGCCCATATAGCTATTAGGTTTTACCAACATTAAAATAATTATAAAATGTAAAAGGAATTTAAGAGGAGTGGATTGAAATTTTTCTGATCAGGAATTATTCTTATTCTTAGGCTGTATATAGTTGCCAGATTGCCAGATTGCCATGGGCAAGTGAGTGTCCTGCTTTAAAGTATTGTTAGAGATAAATGTGATTTGTTATTTTTAATTTTTTTTTTCTGGCTCTGCAGAAGATGTTTCTGTAAAGCCTCCCTCTGTGATAAAATGTAGAGATTCCATTAGTTCCCTCTCTCAGCAGAGTTATCTTGTAGATTTAATTGTGTCCTCTGAGAATCAGGCCAAGAAGCTTCCTGTTACTTTTAAAGATCATTGTCTTTGTTCTTCTTGTCTGCATTAGCTCATATCAATCTCTTGAACACTTTGGTCTATATATTTACAATCTAGGTATTGGGTCTGGTGTCTGATGGGTAGGGAAGACTAAAGGAAAGCTGATACAGGAAGCCATACTGGTTTCTGGTGTGATTTCTTCAGCTCTACTTGATTCCTTGTCTTTGGTCAGTTCACTGGATCAGGCAACTTTCCTGACTTCCAGAAATTAAATTAGATGCCCAGCTTCTCTCACTCAGACATGCCTGTATTACAGTGTTATTTTGATTGCCTGTTAAAAAAAACAACAGCAACAACTTTATTTTCAGTTCTTTGGCTTTGCATGTTTTGTTATTACATTTGTTAAACTTGAGCCTGAGGTCAAAACATTTCATGGAGTGTTTTCTGCGTTTTGATAAGAGAATATTCTACAGGATAAAACAGATCATCCTAGGGTGATTTAATTTATATTTATCCATCCACCATTTTTCTGTTTCTCTAACTGCTGCTCCTCTCCCCAGTTTTAAAAAGGAAGTTTATAAATGTCTTCCATCTCTCCCTTAGCCTTGCCTCAGATAATTTTTCTTTGAACCATTCTTGTCAGCAGAAACATTTAGTATGAAATAATTCTATAGTTCTGAGATAAAATCAACACAGTAGTCCTTTATGTTGAGCTGAGGTGATTAAGTACTTGAAAACATTGTGCTTTTTTTTTTTTATATGTGAACTTAAAATTATTATTTTTTTTTTAATCATGAAAAGGACTGTCTGATGTGAAAATGTTAGTCTGGGAGTTCTCATCAGGTGCTATTTCTACCTTCCTGTGAATTGGCACAGCAAATCTCAATTCTTTATCATTCATCTTTTTAAGACATTTTAACTTGTGTAGAATTATCCCATTTCACAGATATTTAACACAAACTTCAAACAACTTTTCTGCTTTTATTTTCAACTGACAAATTATATTTTTGAGAGTTGTTTTTTTTTTTTTTTCATTGAAGTTTAAACATACTGTATATGTGAAGGAGTGACAGCAGTTTAAACATTTACTTTGGCATGATAATGACAGCAACACCGATGTCCCTTTGCACAGTCCCAAAAAGAAAAGTCCATGTAACACACAAAAGCTATTAAATTGTCTTATTTTTGTTATTTAAAAGAGCTATGGAAGCTGTTTCTCCCAATTTAAAAATTTTGTATTAAGAAAATTCCAGCTTTGCTGTACTTTATCTGATAGTGAATTGGGAGGATGATTTATACAAGTATGTATGTCTTCAGTTTATTATAGTTAATAGTTATTTCACTTTCTGTATTATGTGATACCCAAAGCTCACACTTATTTAATGTGAATTTTATTTTGAGCCTTTTTTTGTTTCACTTTATTTTCTTAATGTTGTACAGTGTTGCATATGTTAGGTTTTCATGGTCATCTTGGCAGAAAACTGTTCTGTAGATGAACTATTCTTTCTGAGAATCGGGCCAAGGAGATTCATATTACGTGGTCATAGTTGGGTAATATTATTTTGAGCTGTGTGAGGTTGTTGGATTTGTTGATCGGATGCTAGCAATTTCACTGTGTATATTCAAGAAACAGCCAAACAAAAGATTTTTTAGAACAGATATATTGACTTCCCATTTCGACTCTTTTTATCAGCCTATCAGAGGCTTTATGAAGGAGACTAAAACTACAGATAACCATAAGTATCAAGAAAATTCTGCTTTGTTTTGTTGTTAAACTGCCCGGTTTTCAAAGATACTTAAAATGACTTCAATAATTGACTTCAGTAATTGAAGTAATTGAAAAGATATATCTTTTGGGAATACATAAGCCTTTCATGAAGTCTGTGTGTAGTTTTTAAGCTTTCATAACCTGTGATATGGTCATATATCAAAGGATTAGCCTGTAAATATCATTTAGAGGCAAAATAACTGCCCCCCCCCCAGTATATAATATGGACTCAAATTTTGCCAGCTATAGAATTTTATCTTCTTGGTAGGCATTCTAAAATAATGAATACTAGTATGTAATGAACAAACTTGCCTTAGAATGCCATTGAAAGATTTTCATTATACCTACATTTCAAGTTATAAGAATTAAAGTATATGAGTATAAAAAAGCATATAAAAATATGAAGCTCCTTCACAGGAAATCCCCAATTTTAAATAAAGCTATGATCTAGAAAGTTGTAAAAGATTGGATTGACAAACTCAGACTGTATCTCCTCATATAAATAATATCATTGTGCATAATAAGGGTAACAGGTTAGCCAACAAGAGCTGACATAGTGCACTCCAGTATTAACCTAGGTGTCTTGGTTTAGAATAAAGTGTTAGTGACTATAGCCCTTTTACCTCTCTGAAAATCTGCATTAGGAACAAACACATTGCTGTTAGCACAGATTACTATCAGTTAGTAGAATATTAAGCTTTAAAGCAAAAGTGGAAATAATTTAATTAGTGTTGGTGGAACTGTTTTGAGACAAGAGTCAACATTTAAGTGACCTAACTTGGGAATCTGCTCCTCTTTCCCTGAACCAATGTGATGTCTGACAGTGCTGTATATTGTCAGTGACGTTGAGGAAGGGAGCTAGTCATTCCTTTTTATGGGTCATGTGAAGTCAGGGCTTTGCTGGTCCCATGTTTTTCAGTTCGAGGGCTGGGTCTGAAACATGCTAGATACCCATCACCCACGCTGCTCTTCTAAGACTGACTGTGTTTCAGGCTCAGTCTGCCCTACCTTCAGCTAAGCCTGTCTTCTAGCTCTACTCCTTGATACTAAATTTAGAGATAAGCACCTTCCATTCTTGTTTTAAAAAAGCCTTTCCTCATTTTACCATTATCAACAGTGGCCACCACCTTCTCCTTTATTCAAGAGAGATAAAAGTAGAAAACATACTCCTTTTTCATTATTTTTAAACAGCCAGCACTTAGCAATTTAGTTTTCGAATCCTCTCTGGAGTAAACTGATGAGGTGATTCCAAAATTGATCTTAAAATTTTAATCTTGCTTTATCATATAAACATCTAGTTAGAAATTGTTTATGCTAAGAAAGACTTCTATTTCAGTGGCATTAGTTCTTCATGTTTCTTTTCCTATGTACTTAAAATTGTTCATTCATTTCCCGATGAGTGGAAAAGTTACTGTTGTTGAGATATGTGTAGGGCAGGTACACTTGATTAGAGCATGGACTGTACTTTCACATTAGCTGGATGTGCTTTGCACTCTGCTCTTGTAGATCTATTTTGTTTACAGTAGACTGATGTCAGTTTTTGTAAATGTTTTTACTTAGCACTTTAACTGTGAGTGTACAAACTGATTTTAAATGTAGTGGTTGTATATTTTGGTTATAAATTGGAAATTTGTAATAAAGTTAAATGATTCGTTCTCTATTTTGTCATTAGTGCCTGATCGAATATGATTTTCTACATCATCTCCTAGACTCTTCATTTAACCTATTACACTGCTGTTTTTAAATGAGGTTTACTTTACATTCTTCTAATTACTGATTTTTTCATTCATATTAACACGGGATGCACACTTATCTGGAAGATAGAAATATGTAAACACACCATTCTGTATCATTAATCTCTTTCACACTTACTTTGTCAATACAAATAAGTCCCATCTCTGTTCACTGTTATATCCTCAGTACATACCACCACCAGGCACATAAGAGGCACTCAACAAATATCTGTAATTGGAAAAAGTGAATATGGTAAAGTATCTGTATCAGTTTCCCAATACGAAATCCTATCCACGTAAACAAATCAGTTGATTTTTTTTTTTCACACACAGGAGGGCAGATCAGGATTTAAACTACTGTTAGAGGTTTTGTTTTTTTTTTTTTTTTGCCTGGGCCATACAGTCTTTAGTAGGAAGAGACCTTAGAAATCATAAGGTCTAACTTCCAACCCAGTACATAAACCCTTCAAAACCATTTTTTATAAGCCTCTGCTTGAATGATTTCAGTAACAGGAAGCTTACTACTCTATAAGGTTTTCCATTCTATTTTGAAACAGCTCTACTTATTATAAAAGAATTTATATATATTGAATCGAAAATGTATTTCTTTGTTACCTTCACACACTGGTGCTTGTCTACAGATAAATAATAATTCTTTCACAGGACTATTTTCTAGATATTTGAAAAAAGGTATGCTGTTTCCTCCAGATCTTCTATAGCACACGTGTCCTTCTGTCCAGTTCTCCCACTCATGTTCTGTTCTTCAATTCCCCTGTGACTTCTATCAGACCCTAGGTGTTCCCCTCCAGAAGATTACATTTGTGAGTATTCCTCTTAAATTTTTCACGGAACTGAACACATATCTTCAAGTCCTATAAATTGAGTGGAGAGTCCAGAGTATGGTACATTCTGTACACTAAAGTTTAACACAGAAGAATGGGGCACTTTTTAAATAACCATCTCCCTTCTATATTTAAAAGGACATGAAGACAAATATATATCTGTGTGTGTGTTTATCCATTGTTCAAACTCTAATTTTGCTAACTGAAGTCAAATATTTCTCTGAAGCACTGATTACTATGTGCCAGGCAGTGAACTAAATAAAGTTCATGATCTCCTGACCACTTATTTCTAAGGTAAACCAAATATTTGAGATGAAAAAATATCCTAAATTATCGTTTCATGGTTGTTAAAGGTAGAGTGTTGATGTTTGAAGGGAAGGGAGGGTTTTTTTGAGTGTTTTATGTTGCTTATTAGCTAACTTTGTAGATAATTGTTGGTCATTTAGCAGACTGAGTACTAATCATGTACGTACCAGAGCACCAGCATAGTTTCTTCCTCTGTAAGATAAAAGCTTCTAGCTAAGGGATCCTTTTGCCAAATAAAATGTGTATGTAGTCTGAGTACATAAAACAGATCAAAGCAGACTGTTTTGTTTAAAGAGAAAGTATCTGAAATCCCATTTAACTTGGCCTAGACCTTCTGTCTCTCCAGCATCCCTGGAAGCACCTAGATGGAACTCTGAGAGCTCAAAGAACCTACTTTAAAAATTGCTAAAACCATTCTTTGACTTGACTGGTGGTGATCACACAAATCTACACATGTGATAAAATTGCATAGAACTGTACATGACACACAAAAAAATGAGTGCATGTAAAACTGGTGAAATCTGAATAGAATAGATGGATCGTATCTATGCCAATTTCTTGGTTTTGATATCGTACTATAGTTAACAAAAAGTGTTATAATTGGAGGAAACTGGGTATGGGATTAATTATAAAAACTATGCTTTAATTAAAACAAGAAGTCTGCACAGGCAACTATAATATCTTGTAGTAACTTCTATGAAAAAGAATATGAAAAGAAATATATGTATGTATATATGTGACTGAAACATGCTGTCCACCAGAAATTGACACATTGTAAACTGACTGTACTTCAACTGCAAATAAATAAATAAATAACTCTGAAATTTAAAAAAAAAAGAGTTCTAAGAAGAAAACCACATTGAGAAGTCTGCTTTCATCTGTTTTATGTACTCAAGAATACGTACACATTTTAAAATCTTATCTACTTTTTATTTATTTATTTAGGGAGGGGAGGTAATGAGGTTTACTTATTTATTTACTTGTTTTTTAGAGGAGGTACTGGGAATTGAACCCAGGACCTCATGCATGCTAAGGGAGGAACTACACCCTCCCTCACGTGTACATTTTATTTGATGAAAGGATCCCATAGCAAAAAACTTACTTTACAGATGAAGAAACTTATGCTCATGCTCCAGCACATACAAAACAATTAGTACTCAATCTGAGAATGACCAATATGCATCTATAAGGTTAGCTAATGATCAACATTAAACACTCAAAAAATATAATTATCTCAAAAAGTTTAATGAAATTTTAAAAATTGTAAATTAAGATAATCTCTAGATTCCTTCTATAATTCTATATTAATGCCCCATTTGTTTTCTAGCTGTCTTTTTCCTTCTGCTAATTTTAAAGGACCTATTAGAATTTTTCCCAGCTGAGGTCAGAGAGAGGCTGTGACAATGGATGGAGAGTGAGAGATGCAACACGTGAAGGACCTAACCTGCTGCTGCGGGCTTTAAAGATGGAGGAAGGAGGCCGTAAACTAAGGGATGGCTCAGAACTGGGAATGGCTTTCAGCTGACAGTGATCAAGAAAACATGGATCTCTGTCCTACAACTGCCGGGAACTGAAGTCGGCCAACAACCAGAATGAGCAAGGAGATAACACGACCCTAAAGTGTACAGAAGGGAACTGCTGAATGACATCTTCATTTCAGCCCCATGAGACCCATGTCAGACTTCTGACCCACAGAAGGTAGTAAATTTGTGTTGCTTAAGCCCCTAAATTTAGGGTACTTTGTTGGAGCAGCAACAGAAAACTAATAGACTCGGCCTCACACACATCTGCAAAGTGTAGGCAATGAACAAATGAGTAATGGAAAACGGTCCAAGGAGTCCATTGTCAACCAGAAACTTTTCAGAGAGCTGGCCAGTTGCCATAAAAGAGACTGTTGTGGTGGGTGGAACAGGTTGGAGGTACTGAGATTAGTAAGAGCAGTCAGTCCCTGGTGCCCTTCTTCCAATTTTATTCTTTTTTTTTCACCGTTATTTTTCAGTTTTCTTTTTATTTCCATCTCCCCTTTTATCCTCTCTTCCATCCTACTTTGCTCCTCTTTTAAACACCCCTCTTTATTTCTCTCCGCTAATCAAGTGTGTGTTTTTATCAAGCCCACACTCCCACCAGCATACCCACCCACTTGCCAGAAGGAGATAAGGAGCAGAACATGACATAAGGAGCCTTGGGGAAAATGTTGAGATTTTCCAGTGTGCGAAGAATTAAAAAGGTAAGGAACAAAGCTTTACCACCTGGTCTCTGGGTACTCCACAGCAACACACACACTCACGAAAGAGGGTTATATACAAATCCATTTATTTAAAAAACAAAAATAAAAAAGCAGAACTCAAAAGTATTCTGAAAATAACAATAACAAAACGTTTTGCTAACAAGTCATTCTATTCTGCTTCGGAAGAATTATCTCTGTAGACAGCTCAAAACTAAAGGCCCTAAGGGGCTAGTGGAAAGTCTCTGTCAACTTCAAATAATATTAGATGAGCTACTGTACAGTCATAAGTGCAACAGAAGCGTTGAAACGCTTCACATGGAGTGAATCAGCAAAACGTGTGTTTTTAATTTAAGAGTTTTTTGGCATCAGATTTGCTAGAAAAGTGTTTGCTGATTATGGGGAATTAAGCCATGCACTGAGATCTGTATGCAAGCGTCTGATTTCCCACATGTCCTAGCGGCTGCAGAGGCAGCAGAAGGGACATTGTTCTCTGGCAATAGATTGGGCTTGGGCTGAGCCAGTCTAAAGGAGCTGTTGGTAATAATCCCGAGGGCAGAGGTAACACCTCTGTCCTCAGCCATCGATATAGTAGATTCCAAATGAACCTTCACCATAAAGACAAGGAGAGAAGCCCCTTGCCTTCCCAGTGCAATGATAAGCATTTCTGAAAATTCCAAGGATTGAGTGGGCCCTGTGGCTGCCAGAAGTTGGCTTGTTTCTGGAGCCGTTGCTACAGAGCTACAATTGGTTGGCAAATCCAGAGAACAAATGAAATCTTCATCTAAAAATCCTTTTTTCCTCTCTTTTTGTCCTATCCATTGTTAGGAGTTTTTTTTGTAGGAATATGGCATATTTAGTTCACTGTAAGCTTGTTTTAGCTGTTAGTTTTAGTTGTTTTTCCAGAGCCAAAGTTGTATTTAGATTGTTTTTCTTGTCTGTTGATGAAAGTAATTTTAGAAAATGATTTTTCAGCTCTCTGGTACCATTCATTAGCGTGAATTAATTCAGTAAACACTCATCTGTTTACCTTCTCCTCACCAGGTAGTGAGTAAGACCCTAGGAATTCAAAGAAGAAAATGTTGTGATTTATACTCTTGCAAAATTCACACTAGTGAGAAGACAAGCTTTTAAACACCTGAGTACCATAATCCTGCTGTGTTCAAAGTGTTATTCGAGCACAAATGTGGAATAAGTTATTTCTGCCATGAAGACTGAGCATTCAGAGAACTTTATAGAATATGAAAGATTCGATCGATAGGTTTTTATTAATCCCTACCTAAGGTTATGGTAGGAAACAAAACAGGCAGCTGTTCTGTAATCAGAATTTTGAGTCTAGAGGGAAAAAGCAGACAATAAATAAGTGAAGACATTAACAGGTTAATTTCAGATAGAAGTAAAATGTGATAAGACTATCCTGTACGGAAAGGCTTAAAGGTCTTGGTAAAGAATATGGAGTTTGTGCAAAGTGCAAAAGGGCGCCATTGAAGTATTTTAATTAAGAGATTGACATGACCTAATTTTCCTTTTTAAAAAAAATTATTCTGGTAGCTCTATGAAAATGGATTATGAGGACTGAGAACACACACAGGGAAACCAATAAAAAAGCAACTTCACTAGTACAGGTTAGAGATAATAATGGCTCGGATTCAGATGGTAGTTATAGAGATGGACAAAAAAGGGAAGATTCAGGATGTCTTTTGAGGGTAGAGTCAATAAGGCTGATATACTGGATGTGATAGATGAGGGAAAGGGATGAATAAAAGATGACTCTTACTCAAAAGGCACAAACTTTTGTTATAAAACAAGCCATGGGGGTGTAATGTACAGAATGGTGGCTATAGTTAATACTGTATTGTACATTCAAAAGTTGTTAAGAGTAGATCTTAAAAGTTCTCATCACAAGAAAAAAATTCTGTGGTTGCATATGGTGATGGACGTAGGCTAGATGTGTTGTGATGATCATCTTGCAACATGTACAAATCATTATGTTGTACACCTGAAACTAACAATGTTGTATGTCAATTATACCTCAATTAAACTCCCCTGCCCAAAAAAAAAGATGACTCTTACTTCCTTGGCTAGGGCAGCAAGGTGAATTAGGTTGCCACTTACTGAAGTGGGGACTGGAGGAAGTACCTGATGTTACAGGGGAAAATCAAGTGTTACGTTTGGACAGGTTAGGTTTAATGAATGATTAGTTATCAGTGAAGATGCCAAGTAAGCAGTTGGATATGAATCTAGAACTCAGGTTAGGGGTTTGGCCTGAGATAGAAATGCGAGAATCATCAAGATGTAGGTAGGATTTAAAGCCATCAGGTTATGTGACACCACCTTGGAGAAGACTGGATGGAGAGGAGAAGTTGTGTAGAAGACAGATGGTCAAGAAGGAGAGGCCAGTGAGATAAGAATACCCAGGGAATGTGTCAGAGAAGCCAGGAGAGAAAAGTGTCTTATAAAGGAGGGAATGGTCAATCCAGTCAAATGGTGCCTAACGATCAAACAAGATGATGACTGAGGAAGACCGCTGGACTTGGCAACGTGGAGGTTACGGAAAAGAACAACTTCAATGGAGTGGGAGGGGAGCCAGCCTGGAGTGGATTGGAGAGTGACTGGGGAACTTGCATTTCCAGCAGCTGGAAAATTAGATACTTTCAATGACCCTCCCAACATAAGCAGTCAAAATACTGGATTATAAAAATCATCTTTGTAATTGTATTGCTGAACTGGCGTGATTTTACCAACAAAGATCAAAAACAAAGAGAAAGTAAGAAGTATTGGCGATAAAGAAGCACCAACACCAGCTTCTGCTCTTAGAGTTTTTTGCTGAACCCTGAAGACAGCACAGTATTTGGGGCACAAGAGATTAAGCTAAGGTCAACATCAATTGGAGAATGTATTAGATCTCTACATAAAGCTGGGACTTCAATGTAAAGGAGAAGGAAGAAAAAGTCACACAGAACAGAACATCAAAGAAACTTGAATCTAAGTTTAGCCTTAGTTGGCAGGAGTATGGTGGGATTTCCCATGAGAATGTGTAATGGCCCTCATGCACATTTTTGGTCTAAATATACACCATCTATGTGTGATCTGATCTTAAGCGAAGAATATTAACTCAAAGGGTTCTGGATTGCTCATTACTTCAGGCAGTTGTCAGAAGCAAATGCACATCTTCTTTGTAAGGAAGTAATTTTATTTAATTCAGGTGCCAAGGAATTTCCACAGAGAAATTTCCAGTCAAAAGGATCCAATCATAGTCAAAACTAGCAAAACACACAACAAAAGAACAAGCTGTCACGAGTGAGAGCCTACTCTCCACGGATTTAAGATTACAGAGTCAACACACAGCATAAAATAACTAACATCTTTAAAGAAGTTAAGGTATTAGATGTATAACTAAGGAACACGATACTTTGAAAAATGAGTAGGCAGGTTTTGAAGAAAAAAGATCCAATTGAATTTCCAGGTATGAACAATTTAAGAACTGAAACTGAAAACAACAGTTTGAACACAGCTGTGAGAGACTACTGACCGGAAACATACGTGATTTTTAAATCTCCAGAATTTGATCTTCGCTTCCAGAGGTGGAGCTTAATTCTCCTTTCCTTAAGTATAGATCCAACTTAGTGATTTGTTTCTATCAAATAGAATAAAGCAGAAGTGAAGATGTGTGATTTGGGGGACTGGCTCATAAAAGACACTGTGTGTGCCTTCATGTTGCTGCTTTCGCTCTCTCCGACCCCTGGCTTGGGGAAGCCAGCTGCTCCGTCGTGAGGACACTCGGGCAGCCCTGTGGGGAGGAACTGAGCCCTCCTGACTGAGCTGCCCTGGAAGCAGTTCTGCAGCCCTGGTCGTGCCCTTATCTGACTACAGCCCCCGGGGGCAGCCTGACTGCCACCTTGTGAAGGACACTGAGCCAAAACCACTCAGCTAAGTCACTCCTGGATTCCTGACCCTCAGAAACTGTGTGAAGTAATAAATGTTTCTTGCTTTAAGCTGCTAAGTTTTTTTTGGGGGGGGGGTAACTTGTTATGCAGTAAATGACTAATACAAGATTAATTTGAAGAAATTACCCTAAATGCAGCACAGAGAGAAAAAGAGATAGAAAACAAGAAATGAGATTAAATCAGCATTCCAGAAGGAATAATGGGAACAGAAATATTTGAAATGTTAATTAGTAGGAAATTTCCAGAACTGTCGAAAGACAATAGTCATTAGGTCTTTGGAGCCTAGTGAATCCTAAGATGAATAATTTATTTTACAGCACTTAGACATCTTATAGGAAAACTGATGAATACCAGCGGGGAGAAAAATCTTAAAGCAGCCAGAGAGGAGACAGATCAATCTCAAAGGAATGGCAATTACACTGAAAGCTGACTTCTCCATAGCAATAATGGAAGTCAGAAGACAGGGATAGATCTTAATTTACTGAAAGGAAAATAACTGTAAATCAAGAATTATAAACCAAAAAAAAAAAAAAAAAACCCCAACTGTCTCCTGGGTTGGTGAACAGTGAACACATTGAGATCTGGGGAGAGTGATGTGCTTGGAGGGCCATGGAAGCTCCGTGCTGTCTCCTCATGCTTTGCCCCGTGCATCTCTTCCATCTGGCTGCTCCTGAGTTATATCCTTTTGTAATAAACCAGTAATCCAGAAGCCACATGTGAAGATGGTGGCATCAAATAATGCTTGGAGGAGAGCTGCAGAGAGAGTCATCCAACCTGCATCAGACTATAGCATGAACAATAAATAAGCCTTAATTGTTTTAAGCTTCTAGGGGTCAGGGGGAAGAAACAGGTTAAAATAAACATCTGGGTAACTAAGGTGACTGTGGCCACCCACCCCAAATCTTTCCACATGTACCTCTTCTTACTATTCAAGAGGAGGAATTAAATGATACAAATCACACACCTTCAACATAACAAGAAGAGAGAAATATTACAAACTTCCAAATGCCTAAAGCAGAAAAATACATGCTATAATACAGCAGTGACTTCTTTGTGCTCCCAAAGCAAAACTTGGCAGAGAGCCAGAGGGTCCAGAAAAACTGCAGAAGAGAGAAAAGGAGATTGAGTGAAAATCAAAGTCCACTCCTAAGTGAAAAATACTGGAAAAGGATCCTGTCGAGATTAGAGGTTAAAGGGGCTTAAAATGCGTGCAAGATTTAAGGAGGCAGTTTTCTTCTGGGACTGAAGAGAATAAAAAACATGAGAAAGGAGAGACAAGTGCCTTTGGAAACTGAGTAGCAGAGGAGAAAAAAAAGTCAAGAAGGGGATTTTGGCAATCTGCAAGATGAAAGAAAACCAAAAAGTCAAGGGACACACGACCCCTCCTCTTACTCCTTCCCAAAAGCACCCAAAGAAGAAATGCAGTTCACTACGGGATCAGAGGAGGGTCCTCCTGAACTAATCCCCTACAACTACGGAAGGCATAGACGTAGGTCATCTTCATTTATATAAACCTGCTGCAAGAAGAAAACAGGAAATGAGAATCAAAACATTTCAGCTGGTAACACTTGCACCCCCTCTCCCCCAAAATAACCACAAAACTGAGACAAGCTGCAACAGAACACTATCCGGAAATAAGAGAAGATTGAGCCTACAGACTGAAAGGCATTAAGAAAACTGATCAGGAGTGACCAACTGAGACCTGTCCTAGGAGGAAAACTGACGGTGGCTGCACGTCCTGGTGCTCACACCCCGTGTAACACCCTCCCACAGTGGCTCTGGGTTCGGCCATGTGCGTTGCTTTGGCCAAAAGGACATTAGTAAGCATGATGCGAGCAGATGCTTGATAACTGTGTATTAGGGGTTGTCCTCTTGGAATGCTCCTACTTGGAGCCGTAGCCCTTATGTAAGGAGGTCCAGCTGTCCTGTGGAGAGAGAGCTAGCCACCACCACCCACCTCCGCCTCCGCTGTCTTAGCCACCCTAGCTAAGGCGATAAACATCTAAGTGTCCCCACAGAGACCGTGTGTAGCAGAAGAACTGCTACCGAATCCAAACTCGTTCTGCTTGCTGGCAGGACAGGCCGATAAATAGGGAGACGAGGCGTTGGGGCAAGGGGTTAACAACTTTATTCAGAAAGCCAGTAGACCGAGAAGATGGCAGACTAATGTCCTGGGGAACTGTCTTACCCAAGTCAGAGTTCAGGCTCCCTTTATACTGAAAAGGGGGAGGGGGTGTGGTTAGTTTTCTCAGATTTCCTGGTATTGGAATCCTGTTCTTGTAGCTGTCCACACGCAGGTCATGTCATGATGTTCCTGTAAACCTCAATAAGACAAATGTTATTCTCTGTTCTGCAGCTTTTTATCTCTATACGAATGGAAAAGTGTTAACACCGTTAAAGGTCAGAGCCTTGACAATGGGCTGTCCTATATATTTCACGCTCTAGGCAACATTCTTTCACAAAAGGTGCAGAACCAACATGACTAAGCAGAGGAAACAGAGCACAGGGTTAGAACTAAAGGAACAGATCAATATGGAGTCAGATTTGTTCTTCCCTGTTACAGAACTGCCCTGGTAAGCCCTTCTCAAATTGCAGAATCATAAGAAATAAGTTGTTGTTTTAAGCCACTAAGTTTTGGCATGGTTGGTTAAATGAAGGACCTGGTAAAACTATTAACTTTTTTTTCAACTATATAGAGGTGTAACTGACAATTCAAATTGTAAGATGTTTAAAGTGCAACATGATGATTCAATATACATATATATTGTGAAAGGATTCCCCTTGTCAAGTTAATGGACACATTCATTACTTCACTTATTTACCTTTTTATTTTTCAGTGAGAACATTTGTGCCCTGCTCTCAGCAAATTTCAGTTATCCAGCATTGTTATCAACTACAGTCATCATGCTGTACATTAGATCCTCAGACCTTATTCATCTTATAACTGAAACTGCATACCTTTTTACCAACCTCTCCCTATTATAGACTTTAAAGATACAGAAAAAATCCCCAAAGACTTGAGAATAAGAAAAAAGTTCAAATAACTTAAAAAGGCAAGGAAATCAGCCTAGCATTAAACTTTCAAAAGCAACATACAAAGCAAGGCAAACATAGAGCATCATTTTTAAGAAACTCAAGAAGAGAAAGGATTTTATATCCAGCCAAGATGATCTTCAAGTATCAAGACTATTTAAAAAAAAAAAAAAGCTTTAAACATGCAAGAACTAAAGGAATATTGTCCTCAAGAGACCTTATTGATACGTCTATGAAGTTAAGCTTTATTCAGCCAAGAAATGACCGAAGAAACTTTGGCAAAAAGGCTATTGGTAAACATTTAATAGATTTAATTTAGGTCTAAGATTAAAACAAAAATGGGTATCAAGAATAATCTATAAATGTTATATGTCCTCATGGATTAGAAATAATGCAGTTTTAAAATAGGAAGGGATTACTGATCATTACAAAAGTGTAATTCAAAGCCACAATGAGATACCACCTCATACCCATTAGGATGGCTACTATCAAGGAAACAGAAAATAATGTAATTGAAGAGAACAGATCTCCCCGATTACAATTCCATGTGATGATCATGGTGCACTGGCTACGTTTCTTAGGGAAGACATACAGGAAGCCTAAAGTGAAGACTTGAGTTTGCAGGAACAAAGCCAGAGATCTTTGTTCTTGTCACCAAGATGACCTTTTATCATGGACGGTGACAGGGGAAATACTGAATGGTGGGCTTTGCATGGGACCTCTCAGTCTAAGGCTTTGCACCCTGGCTCATTACCCAAGGGGACTGGCAGCTTCACTCAGGGACCAAATGCTACCAGGACCTTCCCAGTGGCCTCAAGAACCACATGTGAGCCATTGTGACCAGAATTGCTCAACAGCTGCCCAGCCTCCGCTCAGGCCCCAAGCTTCCTGCAGTCTCCCTGCAGTATTACCATTGCTGCCCAGGACCCCCAGCCTGAGAGAAGAAACTCTGATAAACTCACCTGCACTGAGAGGGAGAAGTTAGCCCCAAATGCCTCAGGGTTCATAGGGTTTCATTGTTATGAATTTTGTTTATTTTTTAAACAAATAGGTTTTATAGGTTATTTTTCATAGCATTCAACTCCCACTTCTCTTGTTTAATACAAATATATAATTATATAATAGAGGGGTTTTTTGAAACCAAGAGTTGACTAGCTAATTCATTCAGCAAATATTGTTTGCTTACCTACTATGAAAAGCACACTGATAATACAGTGATAAATCAGTGAAATTATGTGTGGCGTTCTTTTTTTTTTCCCCTTTTAATATTTTGATATTTTGACCCCCTTCATTCCTTTGGCCCACACCAATCCCCACCCCTGCAACCACCAATCTCTTCTCTAACTATGAACTTGGGTATACATAGACATATATATACACACATCATTTTAGATTCCACTTACTATGTATTAAAAATAAATAGATGGAAATTCTGGGGACATAATGTACAGCATGGTGACTATAGTTAATAATACTGTGTTGTAGAGGGGGAGGGTAAAGCTCAGTGGTAGAGCATGAGCTTAGCATGCATGAGGTCCTATGTTCAACCCCCAGTAACTCCATTAAAAAACTAAATAAACTAATTACCTCCCCCCTCCAAAAAACAAAAAATAATAATACTGTATTGCATATTTAAAAGTTACTAAGAGAGTATATCTATATATCTATCTATATATATATGTATCTATCTATATATACATATACATATACATATATATATATATATACACATACACCACCAATTCTAATCCAACACCATACAGTTCATTCTAGACCCTACCCTCCCAATAGTTATCATTCCTTTTTTCTGACAGTGAGAAACTGGCTCCTCTTAGCCTCAATCTCTTTACTCATCTACTCATTCCTCTGTATGTAATTGATCTCCCAAATTGTCGGTCACCTCCTTGCTTCTGACTGTGCCCTCAGCCACAGCACTGGAGGCCCTGCCAACTTCACCTGCTTCAGTTAGGTCCAGCTAACTTACCTTTTCACTGGCCCACTCTGGATGCTGTTATGAGAACAGACCACAGCAGAGACAAGGCAAAAGCAAGGAGACCAATTAGAACTGCACTGACATCATCCAGGCAGGAGGTGATGGTACTGGGGATGGTGAGAAGTGATCTAATTTCAGATACATTTTGAAGGTAGCAACTGAAAGAATTTGCTGACAGATTGGATGTGGAGTGTGAAGAAAAAGGATTCTAGGATGCTCAACATTTTGGGCCTGGAAAACTGGAAGAGTGGAATTGCCCTTAACTGAGATGGAGAAGATTTCAGGGAAAGCTGGTTTTAGGGAGAATATCAGGAGATCAGTTTGGGGATGTGCTGAGGATGAGATGCCTGTCATAGGTCTAAGCGGAGATCTTAGGAAGACAGTTGGATGTGGGTCTGAAGTTCAGGGGAGAGGACTGAGCTAGAGATAGCCATTTGGAACACAATTGCATATAGATATTTAAATCCATGAGACTGGATGAGACCACCTGGAGAGTGAGTACAGGTAAATAAGAGGTCCAGGGACCTGGATACTCCACATTTAGAAGTCAGGAAGATGAGAGGAAACCAGCAAGAAGGATGGAGGAATGGCCGCTGTCCTGGGAGGCACGGGAAGAAAGTTTTCCAAGGGGGACTATATGGTGAGCGAACTCTCCCTGTGGTCAACCGCAGCAAAGCCCAACAAGAGGAGGACTGAGAAATGGCCATTGACTTAGCATCTGGAGTCGATGTCAAACAAACACTTTTGGTGGAGGGGTGAGGCAGAAGACCTGCCTAGGTGGGACTGAGATAGAGTGGAGATAGGAAGTCCAGGGTATGTGTAGGGGAGTAGAGTATCTGAGTGCCTGCGATGGGTACTGGAGATGAGATAACTGAGCTGTTAATAGGTTAGAGGAACAATTAGATAACCGAGAGATGCAGTTAAAATGTCCTTTTTCCACCTGAGAGTGGGCTTATTTCCTTAAGTTCCTTAGCTTATCAGAGTGGGTTCATTTGTAGATTAACATCTTTATTTCTGAGTGAGAGAAAGATAGGAAATGTTGTAAGGCAGAAGGACATATATCGGTTTAGCCTGGGGAGGTAGGCTCTGAATGAGGGTAGGCACCAAAACCAAGTTCACCTACTTCACAGTTTTAAACCAGAACACCTTCCTCCAGTTTAAAACGAACTCTTAGCAAGGAACCCTGCCTTCTCTGGAACTCCCCTTTTCTTTTTCTGTGATACTAATTGCCTAGTTCTCAGTCTTGAAGGCTATCTTCTACCTCTTCCATCTCTGGCTTCCCTCACTTTTCATAGCAACATCTAAAATAAAAGAAATTGTTGACACAGAAAAGACATAACATGTGTCTATGAAGGGGTAATTAATCCTCTTAAAGACTCTCAGGATTGGAAAAATCCTTAGAAATCATCTAAACCAGGGGCAGGCAAACTTTTTTCTGTAAAGGGCCAGACTACTTTAGGTTCTCTGAATGCAAAGACCTCCATCACAACTACTCAGCTCAACCGTGGTAGCAGCCAGAGACAACACATAAACAAATGGGTGGGGCGAGAATTTACAAAAAACCAGATTCTTAGGTCCCCTCCTCAGAGACTGAAATTCAGTAGGTCTGAGGTGGGACCAGGAGTCTGAATCTGGAAGCACACAATTCTGATTCTGACGCCTCTTGGGCCGAGGACCGCACTTTGAAAAACACTCCCCCACGTCGTGGATTCTTAGATCCTTTAGGCGACAATTAAATCCTGTGTATCATAAAAGGACAAATAAGCAGTGGATGATGAGTTGTTTTGAATACTTGGGAGATTTTTTCCCTTCCCCTTTGCCCCAGCTTGCCTGAGCTGTGGGGTGGGTGTGTGGGAAGCACGCGGACACCTGCCAGCCAGCCTAGTGGGCACAGTGCAGCTCCAGGGAGTGACAGGGCAGTTCTGAGTCAGCTTTCCTAATGAGCATCACTTGTTGACTGACTCAGGGGAGGAGCTCATTATTCCCATCTGGCCCACAGCCTTCTCCCCTAGGACTGCAAATGAATGGAGGCGGTACGGCTTCCACCACATTCACCTCTGTGGAAAAAAGTGGAAAGATCATCAAAGCAACAATTTAGTTCACCCTTCTCATTGAAAAGGGTCAGATGAGCCGGCAGGAAGCTTGTGAGGCTGTTTGGCACAGAATTTTCACACTTGATCTATTCCTTTCTTCCTCCATCCATTACTCCTGCCTAGCCCACCTTGATGCCTTGAATAGGGACATTGTCTGCTCCAAGTCACCCAAAACAAAGCCTCTGTTTTTTTTGAGCAATTCCTGCCCCCGGACCCCAGATGCTTTGGAAACATAACCCCTAAGAAAGCAACATGAGATTAAGAATGTTATATCGGTATCCCTATTCCTGTAAAGGGCTGGCCTAATCCAGAAACTTCATTTCTTACATTACCCCTCCTTCAAACCCCCAAACTAGTTCTTTCTCTTGTAGCCTTTTATGTCTTGGTAAGAACTCGGGAATAAAAACTTTAGAGCCAAGCCTATCTATTTGGAATTAAAAATTAAGTTGGAAGATAAGGTGAAGTTTGTGGAGCTCGACTCCAAAGAGCTTTCCTGGGCCATCCCCACTGCCACTCCAAGGAAAGCGGAGAAGCCTCGGGCAGAGGTCAAAGGTAGACACTTCAGGTTGGTGGTTTCAATATAGATAGCCACCTTCCTTAGTCTGGAGACCACCCTATGCAGAAGTGCAACAAGGAGGTTTCTCCCTCCCCAGAAGAGAGAGGTTCCCTCCACCCCTGCCCCCACTTCTGTAGCCTGGGTGCTGGGAGAGAGGGATCCTTGGCTGGTCTTCCTGCAGCCTTTGCTTCCTCTGAGCCCTGGACAGCTTCTGAGCTGACATTGTATTGATTCAAGAATGTCTGTTTTCACTTGTGTGAGTCTTTTCATTGTACAAATGAGACACGGGCCTTGAGAGGTGAATAGTTTGCTAAGATAACACGACTCAGGAGGGTGACTCTCCTTTGATGCTACTCTAGAATGGCTCCTGTCAATCATTTCTAAGGCCATGGTGCTCCCTTTTAATGTGGGTAAGAGAGAAGATGGGACGGGGAGGGGATGCCCATCTTCCCAGTAGAGCCCAGGGTGAGTCTAGACGTGTGAGAGGAGGTAGCCCTTCTCTCTGCTGCTTCCTTTCTTCCCTTGGGGCTCTTTCTATCCATCTCTCCATCTTTCTGCCTTTCTGCATCTTTCTCTTTGCTTTTGCTTCTCTATAGCCCCATTTAAGCCAGGAGTTCTTAACCTGTGGTTCATGATCCCTTGAATATATAAGAATATGTCTATTGCATGGGGAAAGGCCCAGAGTTTCTCATATTCTCAAAGTGGACTGTGATGAGAAAAAAGTTAAGAATGATTATTCTAGCCCTCTCCTTTTTCCTTTTTCTGACCCTCTCCCTGCCCGCTTAGGTTTCTGACTATGGTACTGTTAACACCCTTCCTCTCTGCACGATGTCTCTCACGTCTCTCCTCTCATGCCTCCTCACTTTCTCCTTCTATCTTTGGTTTATTCCCCTGTGACATCTGTCTGCTTTCATTCTGAAAACTGACTGTAAGACAAAACTGAATACTAATATTTGTCATGGGTTTGAACAATGTTCAGTAAATAAAGGTTTCATTTTCCTACTGATGTTCCTAACTAGGGTTAGATGTTTTATATTTTTTGCTGAAAAAATTCCACGAGGGGTAGTTGTTGTCTACTTTTAAACTTACCTGTGACAATTCATTTTACCCCCATGAGCCCTCAGCGGTGAATGAAAACATAGCTTCCTGACCTTGGTCTAGTCAGACGTCAGGAGCACCATGGCTCCCTCTAGTGTCCCGTTTTTAGATTGCATGCTGCGTTAGAGGAGGAAGGTTTTAAGTCAAAAGGCAAGAAACCTATTGGAATTTGCATTTCTTTTCTTTTCTTTTTTAATTGAAGTACCATCACTTACAATTGTCAACTGGAATTTGAATCCACGAATGGGAGTCGTTTTCACCAGCTTGCTGGTCTATTCCAACAGGTGGCTCAGAAAAAGAGGCAGAGAAAACAAGGAAGGGACCAACACTTAGTCATCTGAGCAATATGAACTTCCCTTGATTTACCTCCGTCATTAGGTAGAACAGATCTTCGGCCTTCAAGAGTACAAACTGCAATCCCACCTTCTAGTATTTCAACTTTTTGATATATTAATATTCCAGTATTTTGTTGGCATATGCTGCCATCATGGTAATTTAAAAATCTGAAACACTTACATCTTGAGATGTATTTAGACAGTTAGATACTGATTAGTTTTCAGATGAGGTTCTTTTATGCCTTTATATAATTCAAGAAGGGAAAAAAAAAAGAATCTCCTGTAAGAATGAGTCTTAATTTTCAAAGAATTTAGAAACTTCATTTCTTATATTATCCCTGCTTCAGACCCCCTACAATAGCTCTTTCTCTTAGTGGCCCTTTATCTCTTGGTAAGAACTCCAGAATAAAAACCTTAGAGCCAAGCCTATCTATTTGGAGTTAAAAATTAAGTTGGAAGATAAGGTGGAATTTGTGGAGCTCAACTCCAAACAGCTTTCCTGGGCCATCCCCACTGCAACTTCATGGAAAGGGGAGAAGCCTCGGGCGAAGGTCAGATGTAGACACTTTAGGTTGGTGGTTCCAATACAGCCACCTTCCTTAGTCTGGAGACCACCCTATGCAGAAGTGCAACGGGGAGGTTCCTCCCTCCCCAGAAGAGAGAGGTTCCCTCCACCTCTACCCCCACTTCTGTAGCCCAGGTGCTGGGAGGGAGGGATCCTTGGCTAGTCTTCCAGCCGCCTTTGCTCCTACTGAGCCCTGGACAGCTTCTGAGCTGACATTGTATTGATTCAAGAATGTCCGTTTTCACCTGTGTGTCTTTTCATTGTACAAATAAGACACAGGGGCCTTGAGAGGTGAATGGTTTCCTAAGGTAACACGGCTCAGGAGGGTGGCTCCCTTTTGAGATCGGTCTCTTGTAAAGCATTTTCTCTATTTTACCGGTAGCGACTGGCAGCATGCTGCCTTGACATTCAGAGACTGAGCGAGAGCCCAGGTGGGGGCGCCTCTTGTGTGTTTGCCTGAGAACCATCTTTCTGGGTAGATAGGTCTTCCCGGTGTTATCACACGTTTTCTCCTTCAATTCTTTGGCCCAAACACTCTCCCTTCCAGCCTCCTTAGGTTTCTCTGAACTTTCCCATCGCCCCTACCTCGCTCCAGCTGTTTGACTTAGGTGCTTTGTGACATAATTGTTTCATTCAGCAGTGTACAAAAGTGAAATTATTGTTGCTTGCTTGGCTTTTCGTTGTAAGCAATGTGCAAAATTGACATTCACAGGGGGGTGGGAGATGGAAGCTGTCAATGGGGGGCTCAGGGATGAGGGGGAGAATGGCTCTTTCTCACATTATTTGGTCATGTTTCTGAAGGTTAAAAACAATGATGGCATTTTAGGCCATATCAAAATGCTTATACGCCAAAGCAGCTGCACCAAACTGTCAGAAACCTAATAAAATTCGCAGTTACTGAGAGACTGGGAGGCTGGAACCAAGTTGGCCCTGCCCACATGGGGACAGTTTATCTTGACTGCAGGCCAAGTAGTCAGAGGCAATGAACTTACCAGCTCATCTTTTTCATGGGACATGGGGTGGGATGAAGTGGGACCCAACATTTACTGAGCACCTACTGTATGCCGGGCACTGCATCTCATTTAACCCTCAAAACAGGTCTGGCTGGTAGGTATTATCAGCCCTAATTCTTAAGATTTGGGAACTGAGAATCAGGTTAAATGGCATGGTTTTTCCATGTTCCTACTGTGGATTCTTTTAAGGGTCAGACAATCCCTCCCTGCAGAGCTGACTCAAAGGTGAGGCCAGTTGTAGCTGCCCTGACATCAGTCTCTAAAGAGCGCCCATACCTTGCTGGAAACGTAGGGAGTTGGAGAATGTTTTATTTTCAGCATTTTTCCTTGGGGAGAGTAGAGTAAAAAGCTGTAAGAATAGAGAGGCTGCTGGAGGTCGGGTAGAGTGATCATGTATGGTTCCTAGCCAGCCTTCTGGAGTGCGAGGAAGGGTCTGGTTAATTCAGGGTTCTGGTGGCCGAGTTGGTGCGCAAGGTTGGAGAGCCTAGTGCTGTGGGACAGCAGAGGAAAGGCAGAACGGCTGCCACCAGAGGGCGCCCTTCCCCCTCCCCGCAGCCCTCCACCGTGCAGCTCCAGCCTCCCTTTCCAACACTGAACAGGCAGTTAAAACCCTCCTGCCGGAAGGCGAGTCTAATGGGTCCAGCCCTGACTCCATCTGTCCCTCGTCTGCATCCCATTCATTTCTCTAGTCTTTTCCTGTCTCCCCGCCCCCGTCTCCCTAAGGGAGCTTCCCGCCTTCCTCTGCTCGCACCCCTCCTCTCCTCTCAGTGGGCAATAAAATATCAATGAAACAAATCTCCCAGAACTGCTTTTCCACTGCTAGGCACTTTGTCAGTTATTGTGTCTATAAATGGAGGTCATTTAGAAATTTTACGTGACTTTCACTTTAAGTCTTTTAAGCCCTTAATCACAATATGGCTGGATATTGTTTTCCTGAGGGGAAAACAGCTAAGCCCACCTACTATGATTCCAACAGGCTTTGTTTGTTTAACTTTTAGAGTGACGGCTAGTTCAAAAATCAAATTTCCATGTGATCATGTACACGTGAGTCTAAATTAACCGGGAGGATGTTTCATTAAACAAAATCTAGCCTCCTCCAAATTCCTTTTTTAAATGAAATAATCTGGAATGCTGGAGAAAATAGTTCAGATCTTTCTTCTACGTTGTAGAGGAAAGACGTGAGTGGGAAGATTGGGAAGAGACGGAATCACAGAGGGATGGGGTTAGAAAAAAAGCAGGAAGATAATGAAGGTATCGCGGGAGGAGGGCGCGGAGAGCGATGTGAGGAAAAGAGGATGGAACAGGTGATGAAGAGGGAAAGGGAGAGAGGCGTGATGGGCCCTGTACCACGTGCCCAGAGTGAATTCAATCGGTGGAAATTAAAGCGTGGCCGAGGGTGGCGGGGGGTATAGCTCAAGTGCTAGAGCGCATGCTTAGCATGCACTAGGTCCTGGGTTCAGTTCCAAGCATCTCCTCTAAAAATAAGTAAATGAATAAACCTAATTACCTCCCCCACTCAAAAAAAAAAAAAAAAGCGTGGGTATTGGCACTTTCTCTTGACTTTGAGGTAGAGCGTGCGGCGGAAATCCAGGGAAAAGCAAGAGGGAAACAGTCTTCGAGAAACGGCGAATTCCACCATCTTTCTCAGGCATACGCTCATCTTCTCCACCCACAGCTGAGGAAACTGCAGAAAGAAAGTCCAGATCGGTTCCCCCACAAGGTGAGATGCTTCCATCTGCCAGGCGGTCTGCTTGCTTCGCGTGTCTCCCCCACATCATATGCTGACAGCACCCCTCCGCCGCCGCCCTGGCACAGACGCAAAAGGAGGCAGCTAAATTAGAATGTGGGGGGCAGGGAGTTCTGGAATTTGTAGTAATTCGTGGGCTACTTTATTATTTTTTAATTTTTAATATATTGTCTTGCTTTTAAATTGAGATATAACTTACGTGGTGTAAATTGCATTCATCGGGACAACTTTTTACATGTATATTAGGATCATGTAACCTCAAGCCAGATTAAGATATAGGATATTTCTAGACTCCAGGAGGATTCCCTGTGCCCCCTCCCAGTTAGTATCCCCTCAAAGGAGAGCAATTATCCAGTCTCTACCACTACGTTAGTTTTGCCTGTTTGATTTGTACCTATGGAGAGATAGGTATTTGTATATTTGGCATCTTTTTTCATCATTGTCTTTGAGATTTATCCAGGTATATTATTGTATATAGCGATGATTCATTCTTTTTCTTTGCTGTGTATCATTCCACTGTGTGAATATGTCACAATTTATCCATTTTGTTGTTGATGAGCATTTGGTTATTTCTGGCTTTTGGTAGGTGTGAAGAAAGCTGCTGTGGATATCCTTGTACACGTCTTTGGTGGACACAGACGCCCATTTCTCTACTGTTAAGTACCCAGGGGTGGGGTTACTGAGTCAGAGGGATACCATACCATGCCATTTAGTAAAGCATCTAGTTTTAGTAGGTACCAATCTTGGTTATGTTGGTCAAAGTGCTTGAAGAGAGAAGAATTCTCCATGGAGATTTCTTTCTGTGGTTTTTAGAAGACTCAGTAAATTGCCAGAGGATGGGAAGCAGTGAGGGACATAAGGAGTAAACTGACAGAAGATTGTAAAAGAAAAGAAACAGAGAAGGGAAGAAAACAGAAGGAGACGGGGCTCCAGCAGGTGAAATGAACTTGGTCATGGGATGCTGAGGTCAAGGCAAGTGAAGGTGGCAGAGAGGACACTAGCTGTTTTTGAATGGCTCTTCAGCATCAAATATTCTCTTGTTGATCACAAAAGAGAAAAAAATGGAGAAGATGAAGTTTTTATAAGAGGTTAAAATTACTTAGAATGATGTCATTTGCCTGTAAAGATGGACTGAATGCATCTTCCTGAAGACAAAAACAAGAAAAAAATACCCCTAGAATCCCATGGTGTGGTCGTCCCACGGTGGTGGCACAGACCGAGTTGTCCATGTCTTTAAAATGTACATTATTTAACTTTAAAATGTACATTATTAAGCAAAAAATGGGCAGAAGACCTAAACAAACATTTCTCCAATGAAGACATGTAAATGGCCATATCATAAGGAATCTTAAAAAAAAAAAAGACACAAATGAACTTATTTACAAAACAGAAACACACTCACAGACATAGAAAACAGACCTATGGTTACCAAAGAGGGGAAGCAGGGGAGAAGGGATAAACTGGGAGTTTAGGATTTGCAGATACTAACTACTACATAAAAAACAGATAAATAACAAGGTCCCACTGTATAACACAGGGAACTATATTCAATACCTTGTACTAGCCTATAATGAAAAAAATATGAAGAGGAATATATATACATATATATCTGTATAACTGAATCACTATGCTGTACACCAGAAATTAACACAACATTGTAAACCAACTATACTTTAATAAAAAAAATATATAATTTACGTATAGTTCATACAAAAATGTATGTTTATAGAAACAGTTTTATTTTAGAGATTGCATCCTGGAATAACTTTTTGAGCATATACTCAAGTAAAATCAGACATTTTCTTCATTAACCTAAATTTTTCATCTATTAACTCACTCCTAGCTTAGTAGTTAACTTTTTAAATTTATTTTTTATATTATAGTTGATTTGCAATGTTTCAAGAGTACAGCAGAGTGACTCAGTTTTATTTATATGTTCTTTTTCAGATTCTTTTCCATTATAGGTTATTACAGGATATTGTGCTCTATGTAGGTCTTTGTTTATCTACTTTATATATAGTAGTATATATTTATTAATTCCAAATTCACAATTTATTCCTCCTCCCACTTTCCCCTTTGGTAACCATAAGTTTGTTTCCTATGTCTGAGTCTATTCCTGTTTTGTAAATAACTATATATATATATATGTCACATCTTCTTTATCCATTCATCTGTTGATAGACTTTTAGGTTGCTTCTGTATCTTAGCTATTTAAATAGTGCTGCTATGAACATTGGGGTGCATGTGTCTTTTCAAGACAGAGTTTCCTCTGGGTACATGCCCAGGAGTGGGATCGCTGGATCATGTGGTAAGTCTATTTTTAGTTTTTTAAGGAACACCCATACTGTTCTCCATAGTGACCGCACCAATTTACATTCCCACTAGCAGTGTAGGAGGGTTCCTTTTTCTCTACACCCAATTCCAGCATGTTATTTGTAGACTTTTTGATAATGGCCATTCTGACCAGCATGAGGTGGTACCTCACTGTAGTTTTGGTTTGCATTTCTCTAATAATTAGAGGTGTTGAGCATCTTTTCATATGCCTGTTGGCCATCTGCATGTCTTCCTTGGAGAGAGGTCTGTTTAGGTTTAGTAGTTAATCTTCACCTGTCAGGATGACTGGACATCACATACATTGGGGTGCCTGTTCGGGAAGGTCTTTTCCTCTTGTCTGGGTCAAGAGCAAATCTCAGCAAGGCTTAGGCTTGTCTTTTCAGTCCCCCTGTGCTGGGAGGAGAAAAGGCAGCTGTGAATATATATAAATGCTGTCAGAAGTTTAAGATCCCCACCCCCTCTGCTTTTCTCAGCCATAAATTGTGTTTAACCACCGAGGTAGGAGTAACACTGCCTTCTCCTATTCCTTTATTCATTTCACTCCTTTTTTGAGTACCGCCTTTGTATAAATAACTGTGATTATTGCTCAGAGGAGATTTAAAAAATGAGCGACATGATTTTTCCTTCAAGGAACTTGTAATCTTACAGGGTAATTCTAGGTGTATAAAAGTAGTTATAAAGTAAGGTGAAATAAAATAAGTATTATAATGGATTTATATGCAAAAGGGTAATGGAATCTGGGAAAGCACTAGCTGATCTCAACTGGAGGAGATCACAGAGTTTCTGAGAGGCTCTGGTGCTGTTGCTTGTGCCTTAAAGATGAAGAAATAGGATTTCAGTAGTTGGCGCATAGGGGTGGGTGGGAAAGAGCCCAAGTAAAGACAAAAGGTATGAAAGTGCATGGCCTGTGGTGAAAATTAGGAAATTCCACATTTACTTGGGGAACTGGTCCTCCTTAACATCGGCCCAGCTCTGGCTTGACATAGCTTCTCCCACTCCAAATTGTCCCTGATGACAGAGGCCTTAGCACTTACGCTGCAGAGCACTTGTAACACAGTTCATCTGTGACACGGATATTTGAGCTGATCTCATAAGAGGAACACATAGAGAACTGCATTTCCAAAGGTCTGCTGGTAGAGAGAACTTTGGGTGTCCAGCCAATTGGAATCCTTTAGAAAAGGATTCAGGATTTTGTGCTGAACTCACTCCCTTCTCTTCTCATTCCCGTACAGCTGCCTGGTTGACCTGGTGAGTTCCTGAAGGTCAGAAGATTTTTGTGACAATCTTAGGATTCAGTTAAAATGAATGTGCTCCCAAGATAAGGCTCTTTAGTTCACTTTTGGTGGTTTGGAGTTCATTCCTTTTTCTACTCAGACAACAAGTACTTGTTGCATCCTACTGTGTGCCGGAATGGGAAGTGGGTAGATTGAAAGATCCCTGCTGTCCCATAGAGCTCCCTTCTCATAGAGTGAGACTAAAGAAATAGATAAGGAAGCTATTGACAAGTGATGAGAGCTACACAGAGAATGAAAATACGGTGACACAATCATAGTGAATGGGTGGCTTCTGACAAGGATCATCTGAGATGGTGGCATTAGGGTGAGTTCCAGAGGAGCCCATCCTGCAAAAATGCGAGGGAAACACATTCCAGGCAGAATTATGGCTGGTGTGAAGGCCCTAAGGTAGGACCAAGCTTGGCACATATGAGGAGCAGAAACGAGGCCAACTTGTCCTGAGCACAGTGAGTGAACAGAGAGAGTGAGCATGAAATGAAAGACAGTGAGGGTGGGAGGGCTACAGGTTGTCAAGGATTTTGTGATTCCCAGGAAGGAATTTGGAATTTTTTCTAAGTGCAATGGGAAATCACTGGAAAGCTTTACGCTTAGGGATGATTTGATCTGGTGTGTTCTTAAAAGGTCACTCTGGCGGGTTTGTGAAGAGGGGACAACTCTGGGATCAGGGAGATCAGCTGGGTGGATACTGCAATGGTAAAACAAAAGCTGGTGGTGGCCCGGACTTGGTGGTGGAGTCATAGCGATAGAGGTGGAGAGAGGAGAATGGGTGTGGGTGCATTGCGGACATGGAGTCTAAGGTGATGAGGACGATGAAAGCAAGAGATCCAGGAAAACCCCTAGATTTTTAGTTTAAGCAACAGAGTGGCTCTCATTGCCTTTTTATGAGTCAAGGATGCCTGAAAGAGGAGCCTGTTTGGATGTGGGAGGGTATAATCAAGAGTTCTTTTCTGAGGAAGTTCATTTGACATGCCTGTGAAACCATTCAAGTGTTAGTCTAGAGTTCTGGGCAGAAGTCAAGGCTGAAAATATGGATTTGGGGAGCTATGGGGCTGTAGGAAGAACCCCCTAATGCTCTTTGTTAAATTGTTATTGGCTTTGTCTTCCTCTGCCAGTATTCTCTTCTCTTTCTAAATCCCTAGAGCCTCACTCTCCCAAGGTCATGCAGCCACCTTCTCTCTCTTTGCACTTTGAGGACCTGAGCTGACCAAAGTCCTTATGACCCCTATCATGTTTCTATTTAGAATAGGACTACCTTCCCATCCATTCCCACCACCCTCCAGCCTCCACAGTCACATACATAAATATACACCCATACATAAGCATACACACGCACACACACACACCAGCACACACATATATACACACACATACACATTTCTGGTTCTTGCAGCAAATATAGGTGTATATACAGACTATGAAAAGCTCATTCAATTTAGCAGTTGGGAAGGCTTCCAAAATACCAGATAATATCTATTTTTTAAATTGAAGTATAGTCAGTTTACAGTGTGTCAATTTCTGGTGTACAGCATAATGTTTCAGTCATACATATACATACATATATTGGTTTTCATATACTTTCAGATAATATCCATTTTTAATGACCTTTGCCCTATTTCTCAGGTGGAAAAATTGAACTGTAGGTGGATCTGGGTTTTCGGGCACTGCTTATCAGTGGCAGAGGAAGAAAAAAGTCCAGTTCAGTATCTCCTTTGCTGGATGGCAGAACCACAGAGCCACTGGAACACACTCAGGGATCCATTTCACCTCAAACTTGACCTGATAGCTACAAATACACTACCCGTTGCTGTCATTTGGATCAGAGGAAAGAGGGATAAACTGGGATTCCAGAGCCCAGGCACTGAGTTCTGGCTGTGATACTGGGAATGAAAAGAAAGGAGAGAATTATTGAGCACTTTGATGTGGCAAAAACTATGCCAGCTGCTTTGCAGGTTTCTCTCTCAATTTCCACATCAGTTCTGTGAAATGATTCTTATTATCCCCATTTTACAGATGCAGAAACCGAGGCTCAGATTGGTGCAATGACTCCTTCATATTTAGGAATCAAGCCCAGCTCTATTGGAGGCTATTATCCTATATTGCCTCCCCTTACCAGGCATCTTTGGGCCAGTCTTTTAACCTCCCCTGGGCTGGGGTTTCTTCATGTATTAAATGGGACATGAAATTTTCATTTTTACTGTCTCATCCAGCTCTAATATTCTGGATTCTAAATGCATTTAAATGTTTAATTTTTCAGTTTTCCAAGCAAGAGTTTGAATCATCCTGTAACTGAAATGCTTCTGCCAGAGTATGATTTCCATCCTTTCTTTGCAAGAGAGGATAATTGACCTCGCGTTTGGAGTGGATTTGTTACTCTGACACCCAGAAGTGAAAGGCCACTTAGAAATATAAAGGATACTGACATAGCGTCTTTGTTTCCCTTGTTTACAGCTCTTGATTTTTTTTCTTTCTCTATCTCTGGGAAATACTTCTCATTTCCTAAATCCTTGTGCTTTGAAGACCAAGTTTGTCATAGAAATGCCAAAGGAGACACGGGGTTAAATACAGAACTGATTCTGTTCACTTCTAGATGCCAGAGCCTGACACCGTCACCCCAGACCTCGTCATTGTGCCTTCATGGTGAGAGCAGAAGCTTGGGATTCTGAGATCATCACTTCCTTTAGACTTTGCCAACAGCAAAGGGCAAAGGGCTCTTTCTTAATTGACTTTTGCCTGTCTGGGTCCAGAAGAACATTCTGATGGCAGGAAGGAAAGGCAGCCCCAGTCCAGCGGCAAGACGTCTTGCTCAAAACCTATCTCCTTTGCAAACACTATCTTGGCATTTTAATCTCATATTTAATCTCTTTTGATGGTTGTCCATTTATAATATGTTTTAAAAGTCTAGAAAGGCAAGCCTTCTCTCTCTTGGTATTCTTGACAATTGTTTATTCAGGTAAAATTTATTGTTATCGTCTTCATCTTGTAGAAAAGATATTATCATGAATGGGTGTTGGATTTTGTCAAGGACTTTGGGTGCATCTATGATATGATCATAGAGATTTTCTTCTTTAGCTGGATTGCATGGATTGATTTTTGAATGTTGGACTAGCCTTGCATACCCAGGATAAACCCCACTTGGTCAAGGTGTAAAATTCTTTTTTTTTTTTTAGTGATGGATTCAATTTGCTAATAATTTGTTAAGGATTTTTGCGTCTATGTTCATGAGTAATATTAGTTTGTAGCTTTCTTTTCTTCTAATGTCTTTGTCTGGTTTTTGTATTAGGAAAATACCAAAAAAAAAAAAAAAAAAAAAAAAAAAAAGCCTGAAAAAAAAAAGCACAACGTGAGAGTTGTGAGATAATTTTTGTTTGAGGCAAAAAGACTATAGCCCGGGAGACAGCATTTCAGATAGCTCTGAGTAACTGCTCCAAAGAAGTTTTGGGGAATGGCAGTATTATCTGTGATTTTACTGAGGTGGGGTACATGTGATCAAGCACACATTTAGGTAAAGTCTTTCTGCTAGTCACCCTTAATGATTTCAGTGCTTTTCTAGATATGAGAAGATGCCAGAATCTGGGCTCATAAAATCTTCTCCTGAAAATATCTATCTGAAGGCCTGTTCTGCCAGTTTTTTCCAGAGCACAGAGAGCCTCATTCCTGATCTCCGCCCTGACCTCCTTTCAATGTGTGTTGGAGGTCAGCGGCTGCAGTGGCTCACAATTTAATCCTTGTTAGAGGTAGACAACAAGTGCCAATGTGATTCAGTCCTTGTAGAGGCAGGTGGCAAGTGCCAATTTTTAGTTGGCAGGATAATGCTGTCTTCATAGAATGCATTAGGAAGTATTCCCTGTGCTTCTATTTTCTGGAAGAGATGGTTGTGAATCGATGTAATTTCTTCTTTAAATGTTTGTTAAAATTCATCAGTGAAACCATCTGGACCTGGTGCTTTCAGTTTTAGAAGGTTATTAATTATTGATTCACTTTCTTTAATAGAGAAAAGCCTGTTCAGATTGTATATTTCTCTGTGTGAGTTTTGGTAGAAAAGAGTTTGGAAAAAAACCCTGCATCTTCCAGGAATTGACCCCATTTCCTCTAGTTGTCAAATTTGTGGATGTAGATTTGTTCATAATACTCCTTTATCATCCTTTTAATGCCCGTGGGATCAGTAGTGATGGCCTCTCCTTTCTGATATTAGTAATTTGTATTTTTTCTCTTGTTTTCTTGATTAGAGGTTTAGCCCTTTTATTGATCTTTTCAAAGAATCAGCTTTTGGTGTTGCTGATTTTCTCTATTGATTTCTTATTTTCAATTTCATTGATTTCCACTCTAATTTTTTTTTCTGCTTACTTTGGATTTAATTTAATCTTTCTGAGTTTCCTACAGTACAAGCTTAGATGACTGGTTTTAGATCATCTTTTCTAATAAATGCATTCAATGCTATAAATCAAAGAATGTGTATTCTGTTGTTGTTAAATGAAGCCAATAGACGTCATTTGTATCAGTTGATTGGTGCTATTGTTGAGATCAACTATATATCCTCACTGATTTTCTGCCTGTTGTATTTTCCATTTCTGATAGTGTCTCACAATAATAGTAGATTCACTTATTTCTCCTTGCAGTTCTGTCAGTTTGGGCCTTATGTATGTTGATGCTCTGTTGTTAGGCACTTCATGTTAAGCATTATTATGTCTTCTTGGAGAATTGACCCCTTTATCACTAGGTAATGCCCCTCTTCATCCCTGACAACTTTCCTTGCTCTGAAACCCACTTTGTCTGAAATTAATATAGCTACTCTGGCGTTCTTTGGCTTAGTGTTAGCATGGTATATCTTTCTCCATTTCTTGGATTTAAAAAAAATGTTGTATCAAATGTATCATTGATGAAATTATGACTTTGAAAAATGTAACTACTCTTGCAAAAGGCAGTATAGTAAGCTATTTTCAGTCATTCATACCTTAGTATGAATTAGTATATAAGATCATTCCAGTAAACAAGTAAAGATAATTTTATGTGGAAGGAAATGGGGAAGTTGTAAGAGATGAACAGTCAGTATTGGAGACAGGGAGATGGAATACCCACAGAGAGAGGTAGTCATATGTAAAAGGCAAATCTTGTGCTCTTTAAGAGTTTTGCACAAAGCTGATATTGCCTGAATACTTAAGAGCTTCCCTTTGTAAGTGAATTTCATTAGTAGTTGTACTGAGTGTGGACTTGGAGATGGAGTGGGAGCTAGGAATGCACAAGGGCTCCCAGGAACAACCCAGTGACCACAATACCTAGTGGCTCCTCATAGTCTGTTTTAGAACTTGCTGTGGTTTCTCATGACAGGGTTAGGAAATTGGAGAGAAAACAAAATTGATTTACAGGCTTATCCCCATGGTTCCTTTTTGCTTCCTTCTTTTAGGCACTTCCTCTTTTATCACCTCAGATCCGTTTTACTCAGACTACATCAAGGTAGCCCCATATGCCCAGTTATGCTCAACTCCAGGAAATGGGACATTCTTTCAAAGCCCACTTCCTGTCAGAGTGTCTCCATCTTGAGAGGATCTGTCCAGACAGAACTGGCCTCTCAGCCAAACCGAGTGTGTGATGTGTCCTGATGGTGTGATTTGAGGAGTGCCAGCAGGGTTGCCACATCCAAAAAATTTCTTTCCCACTCATGCCGAGAATTCCACCCTTAATGATTCATACCTGTTGCTAACACCTGGCGCCTGGAAGGGAAAGACACAAAAAGAAGATGCTGACTGTTTGCTTTCTAATTTTGCCTGGCAATGGCCCATGATTAAAGTCTTAAAGGGACTTCTGGCTGTACAAATTGGAATGTCTTGCAACTTCTCATAAATGCTGACAAAATTCAGCACAGGGCCTCAAGGCTTTGGGGCAGGGAGAAATAATCAGAGGCTTTCAGTGACAATTTCTTAGAGGGCAGGTTAACAGCAGTGGGCTGGTTTTGAGCAGATTTAGGCTAGATCATGGCATTCAGTATATGCTCAACTACATCACCTTGTTTGTATTCAGTTCATGTAAAAGCATGTGACATAAAGTTGCATGCTGGAATCCCACTATTTTGTCTTTATATATTTTTATTTCTTTATTACAATAGAAAAAAATTCTATTTTGTCTTTATGAGCCAAATTTGTTATTATGGTAGGGATTTGGTAGCTTGACTAAAGTTTTGCTGATGGAAGCTGAGAGTAATAGCTCAGTGGTAGAGCACATGCTTAGCATGCACACGGTCCTGGGTTCAATCCCTGGTACTGCCATGAGAAAAAATAAAAATAAAGTTCTGCTGAGTCTTCATTTATTCTAATCTCCCTTCTTCTCTTTTATCTACTTTTCTTTTATCTACATTCCTCTCCACTATTTTGTTATCAACCAATTCATCTATACATATCCACAGCGATCTCCACACTGTGTTACTTTCTGAGAATGGCTGCATGTGGAAATTTATGAGTATCAAACGTGGATCCATTTTTACCACCCCTGGGCCAAGCCCTATCTCTAACTCCAGGTTGACTGGAGCCTCCTGACTAGCCTCCTCAGACTCTGCTACCTTTAGTCCCCCCACATTCATTATAATGGTCTGTCTGGGAAAGCCTGTAATTCAGGGGGACAAAGTGGAAACATCCCTGGATGCTGTCAGGAGGTTTGAGTTTGGGTTTCTGTTCCACCATTTTCTACTTATAAAGGGTTCTGAAAGATAAGCAGAAGTTAGCTAGATCTGTAATAGAAATAAGATCTTATCATGTGGAGGGGAAAACATGTGAAGTGTATGCCAATGTTCAGAGCCGAATTATTCACAATAAGGTGGGAACACAATAGGGTTCCCAAAGATGGAAGCAATGCAAATGTCTATCAGCAGATGAATGGATAAATGAAATGTGGAATAGCCATACAATGGAATATTACTCAGCCATGAAAAGGAATGGAATTCTGACGCATGCCACAGCGTGGTTGAACCTTGAAAATGTGCTAAGTGGAAGAAGTTAGATACAAAAGGAAAAATATTATATGATTCCATTTATGGAAAATACCTAGAACAGTTCAATTCATAGAGACATAAAGTAGATTAGACATTAGTGGAGGTTGGATGAAGGAGGAAGTGGGGACTTATTGCTTACTGGGTACATAGTTTCTGCTTAGGGTGATGAAAAATTGTAGAAATAGTGGTGATGGTTGTACACTATTGTGAATGTAATGAGTGCCACTAAGTTCTACACCTAAAAATAGTTCAAGTGGCAAAGTTTATGTTACATATTTTTTCCACAATAAAAGATAGCAGAAACCCAAACCCTAGGGGTTTAATAATAAAACTATAAATGTGACTCGAGATTCCTGGCATATGAAGAGACCCATAGAGCTAAGAAGGAGTAAAAACTCAGAGGAAAAACAAATATGAAGGCCTAGAAGCAAGCAAACAGCTCGTTTGGGGATGGCAACCTAGCTAACGGAGCAGGGCAGCAGATAAAGCTGATGAGAGACGTTTGATCAGGAAGAGCCTGTGTCCTGTGCAAGAGTGAACATGACCCCGGAAAAGGTTTTAAGCAGAAGGGAACATGTGTCTGATCAGCTTTGCCCGTGAAAAATGTCGCTCCAGCAAGGATTGGGGATATATTACACCAGAACAGAACTGAAAGCAGAGTGAACTGCTGGGCTGGGCAGTAGCCCAGAGGCACTGCTATTCTGCACCATGTGCAGGCCCTTGAGATCCAGTTTAAGTGACAGGAGACCTAGCCATTTCTCTTGGTTTTGTTACCTGCCTTCGCAGAAGCTTTCCCGGCTCTAATAGGAGCCCACGTGTGTCCTCAGCCTGATAGCAAGTCCCCAGAGGGGGAGAAAACCTAAGTGGGATTTAGCGCTGTGACAAGACATCTGTGTGAGTCCTGGAAGCTCTAGCCTAAATGTCTCTCTTCCTGGCAAGGTCATCTCAGGGAGAAAGCTCCAATAAGGGAAATGAAGGCGAAGTGTTTCCCTCCAGCCTGAGAACATTCTGATTCCTTCACTTGTGCCCTGAAGCTGCCTGACCTACTTCTCTTACCCAGACTGGCTGAGCCTTGAAAGAACGCACTTCTTCCTGCCACGTTTGCTCTCCCTGCCGGTTCCCCATCCCTACTGCCACATCTCACAGCCGCCCCACTGCCCGCTGCTGCGCGGCTGCAGGCTCTGCTCTAACCCCGCAAGGGCTGCCCTCTGTCGGCTCCTCCCTCTGTCAGCTCCTCACTGGGGTGCTCCCAGCCACGGCTCCCTGGCAGCCTCCCTGCTTGGAGACTGTGAAGCCACTTCCCGGGGCCCGGTGGTGTGTGATGAAGCTCCCACTCTGCTCGCAGTGACCTCACCCTGGTAGCCTGAAATTAGCCACAGTGGAGGTATTTACACCAGAGAAATGTGCAAACGCCACGAATCAGAGCACCATGTGAATGTGAGGACAGCTGTCTACAAACCAAGAGATGGCCCGAACGTCCGTCCCTCACAGCCCTCAGAAGGAACCAATCCTGCCAACACCTAGACCCCAGGCTTTTCGCCTCCGGCACTCTGAGATAGTAAATTTCTATTGCTCACGCCCCCAAGTCCGTGGTAGTTTGCAGCTCTAGCAAACGAATACACTCCCCAATAAATTTACTTTTCTTTTGGGCCCCACTGGGATTTTGCAGATAAGCAAAACTGTCATGGTTCAGGAAAACCTCAGAATTTTTTTCCTTTTAGATAACTTTTTTTTTTATCATTTAGAATAGAGGGAAACTGAACTATTGCAATGCCATCCAAAATTAGAACTAGTTCTCACAAGTTAGAAATGTTGAAAAAGTTATTTAATAAAAATAAAAGAAACTTAAGACACATTAAACCCAAACCCTAAGCTATTTACATTGCTCCAAAGTTTCTTTTTACACTTGTCAATACATATATTTTCACACAGTTACAATCACTGGCCATGTGCTTTCTTGGGTTCTGTGGTTTTCATTTAACATTATTTGATAGAAGTATTTCTACGTAATGATAATGTTCATATTCTTATTTAAATACCTACATATTATTTTTGTGCCTTTTGTGTATTATTCGTTTGTTATTTTCTAAGTTTTCACTGTGAATATTTTTGTATACTTTATTTTTACTCCATTTGAACTATTTCCTTGAGGCATATACTCAGAAAAGTCCTGGATTACACAATTTCATAGTTCCAGTTACATATTGCTACCGATAGATGGAGCTCATCTATGGTTTCACAGAACTAAAAGCTAAGTGTGCAGGTTCTTCCATAATCTTGATGTCACTTAGTTTTATAATTTTAAAATTACTTTTCCTAGCTTAAAAAGCTTTGCCTAGACTTAAAGTTGCTTCGTTTTTTACTTATGTCACTGCCAGGGAGGTGGCCCCAGGCACTTTTAAAGCATCTGTTCATTTTTATGTTTGACTGAGATGTGAGCACTCTGCAGCCCGCACCAGCTCGCTGCGGTCCCGGTCCCGCAAGCGCGGGGCCTGCCCCCTCTCTCGGCGGGTTCCCGCAGGCGCGCCCCGCGAGCCGGGGCTCCTTTCGGAGCGCGCCCACCAGGGGTCATCGCAGGCTCAGCGGCGGGCTGCCGCTTCCCACAATGCACCGGGCGCTCGGGTCCGCACGTCGGGAGGCGTCCGAGCTACGGCTGCGGCGGCGGAGCCCCGAGGGTTTGCGGGCGTCCGAGGGGCGGGGCGTCTTGGGGGCGGGGCGTCCGAGGGGCGGGGCCAGAGGCGCAGCTCTGGCCGGGGACGTCTGCAGCCTGCGCCCCTCCTGCGGGCAGCAGCCCCGGCTCCGGTCGCGCCCTCCACGGCCTCGGAGACCTGTCCACCTGGCGCTGTAGCAAGGTAGGGGGGCTCTTCCGCACCACCCCTTTTCGGGGTGTATGTGTGTGTGAAGTCTTTTCTTACTTGTGCCGGAGAAGTCTTAACGTTGCTAAAATTTAGAGATGGGGCAACCAGGTTTGTTCGGAGGGGGTCTATTTTAAAACTCTTTTGTTTCCATCCCACTTTCGCCGTCCCCCCAGACTCTGCTGGGCTTTGGAAAGCCTGAACTGGGGAGTCCGTGCCGCTCTTGGTTCACCCTTCATGCCTTGGGGAGGGATGCAAACTCCGGGGTGGGGTTAGAATGTGTGGGAACTTGTATGGGCGTGGGCTGGCTTTCTTCAGTTGCGCGCCTGTGTGAGAACTGAGAAATTACATGACCGTAGTGTCTAATTCTCGGTGTGGGCGGGGGTCCTGAGCCCCCGCTGTTTCAGGTACTTAGTGAGTGGCGCCTGTCCCGGGCCCGCCTCCGCCGCCCTATCAGGAGGTGGCTGTCCTGTGGTGTGCCCTCAAGTTCTACACCCCACCCCCCACTCCTCTCCCTGCCGCCACACCGCAGAGCGCCTCAGCACAGCTGACCCTCGTTTAGGGAGCTAGTTTAGTTTGAGCTTTTCAAAAAATAAAGTTTGGCAGATAGAAAGCACTGGAATATGGGGCACCTGGGATGGCTTAAGCTTGTTGGGGTCTGTCCTTCTCAGCCTATTTCTGGGTCACACCGCGTGGCTCCATCCAGCCCCTCTCACTTACTGTAACCCCATGGACTCCCCTTGGTAATAATGCTAATCTGAAATACCCCAGTCTGAAACCTGCAATTCTAGGGTGACGCCACCTCTGCCCAGTTTTAAAGGCTCAGGAAAGCACTTTAGTCCTCTGATCCCTATTTCCAGTAAAATAAATTATGTTTTTAAAGATTTATTTTTGTTTAAAACCCTCACCCTGTATTATTCCCATAAATATCAATTGATTGATTGTACTTGTGAAATCCAAGCAGTTTCATTTGTTGGTGATAAAGGTGATAACTAGGAAAAACCAGCTAAAAGATATACTCTTCAGGTTACCATGATGCTAATTAACAAATTAGCTGATAGTGAAGGCAGAAGATAGGAAGTCAGACAAGCTTGGTTCTAAAGCACTTCTGTCTCTGAGAAGTTCAGACAGTTAAAATCATCTTTATCTTCCCTTACAAATGTAAAATGCTGTGAATGAGCACACATTCCTTTTTTGCTAGACACACCTCTTGATTTTTTGATAATCAAAAATAAGAAAATTCTTTCAAAGTGTTATCACCTCACCCATGCCCAAGGAAAGAAGTCTAGGAGTTGTTAGGAATCTATATCTTTGTAAGGCAGAAATTCTTAAATGATCCTTAACCCTGTCTCTGGGTACTTTCCTCCAGAAGTGTTTCTCCATCATATATGAAATTGTGAATTTCTCATTATGTATATTATTTTCTATTTGGAAAAAATTTGTATTTTCCAAATCTGACATTAATGTTCACTTAAAAGCATTGTGTGTTTATAAGATGATACAGATCTTAAAAAGATTAAAAGCAAGAAAAAAATTAGTTTCAGCTAGGGTATATCAGTGATTCCCACTGTGAGGTCCTTGGTTACTGGCAATAAACTGAAAAGATAAAATCAAAATCTAGAAAGTCATTAATCACCAACACCCATGAAAACTAGAGGGCATCGTTTAAAGCTTAAAAGGAGCTGTTTAAGGACATGTTAAAGATAACTTTGCACAGTAGACTGCAGTCTTGCACTTACTAAGTTTCATCAGGATGACCCATGTATGGGTCAGGCTATTTCTCAGATACTGAGGAAGTAAAGCATCTCTCAGGAGAACCGTGAAGACTCAAGGAGCTCAATTTAAAAACAGCCCACTTATTTTGGAGGGAGAAAGTTACCTTGAGAATATTTACCCTTTGACTTCCATCCTTTGTGGTGCCAATTAAATAGAAAAAACTCTTCATTATGTAATGATTCTAATTATTCTAATAATAGAGTCATGTAATATGAGACTATAGAAGCAGTTATTCTGATTAACTCAAGAGTTACTCATGTGTGAACTATTCCAACTTTCTAATAATAAAAATACCACACATATCTGTACATTTGTTCAGTAGACATCCTAGCACTGTATTAAGACTGGAATGCAGAGATGAATCCTCTAACCCTTGATTTTAAGAAGCTGAGCTAGTTGAGGAAATCAGCCCACAGATAGTTAAAATGAAGTGTGTGCTTGGGATGGTGATGGATTTCGGCTCCCGCTGCTGTGGGCTGCTAGTATAGTCTGGTGGCGTCAGCAAAGGCCTCCTGGAAACGTCGGAAGTTCGTGATTCAAGGATGTCTTTAAAAAAAAAAAAGGATGTCTTTTATATATACATATTTTTTTAATTTTTATTTTTAATGAAGTATAGTTGACTTACAGTATATTCATTTCTGGTGTACAGCATAGTGATTCAGTTTTATATATATATATACACATTCTTTTTCATTTTAGGTTATTATAAGGCTGTTGAATATAGTTCCTTGTGCTATGCAGTAGGACCTTGTTGTTTATCTATTTTATACATAGTAGTTTGTATCTGCTAATCCCAAACTCCTAATTTATCCTTCCCCCACCTTCCTCCTTTGGTAACCATAAGTTTGTTTTCTGTGTCTGTGAGTCTGTTTCTGTTTTGTAAATAAGTTCATTTGCATCATTTTTTTTTTTAGATTCCACTTAGAAGTGATATCATATGGTATTTTTCTTTCTCTTTCTTCACTCAGAATGATGATCTTTAGCACCATCTATGTTGCTGCAAATGGCATTATTTCATTCTTTTTTATGGCTGAGTAGTATTTCACTGTGTGTGTACATGTATGTGTACACAGATGATGTCTTGTAGCCAGGACTGGTGGAAGAGTGCTCTGGGTGGAGAGGACAAGCATTAACAAAGTCCTGGAGGGGACAAGCGTTAACAAAGTCATGGAGGGAAAGTGGCAAGATCTGAGAAATAGACTGAAGAGAGGAAGGCCTGGCAATTGTCAGGGGAGCCGCTGTGGACCTTCACAGAAGGTGACAGGGTCATATCCGTTTTAGGTAGTTCACTCTGAAGCCGGAGTAAGGGGTAGACTTGAGAGACCAGGAGGCAGGAAGAACTGTCAGGAGGCTGTGGCGGTGATTAGGGAAGAAATGATGTAAGCATGGCAGCTGTAGAACGCATTATCATTTTCAGCTTTCTCACCCATTATTTTGTTTGGTTTTCATAGCCACCCTTTGCAGTCCGTAGGGTAAGATTCACACCTTCATTTTGTAAGTGCTTATCCCAGGGCTTTGTGTACCTCATCCCTGACCCTTATAAAAACCCCAAAGTGAGTATCATTGACCCACTTTACAGAAGTTGACGCTGAGGCAGCGTCAGGCTAAGACTCAGGGCCAGTGTCTAAAGCAGGACTTATTCTCAACAGCAAGTGGGTCCTGCTCCTCTAGAGAATGAGGCAAGACAGGCCTTCTGGGCAAGTCCTCATCCTGGAAGCATCTCTCCGGAGCCAGCATGGCCATACGGCGGCAGTGCCCAGCTCCCTAAGCGGCTCTGTCTCTGCATTTGAAAGTCCCATTGAACAGAACAGTGTGGTGGTTCCTCAAACTAGTAAACATGGAATTACTGTGTGATCCATCAGTTCCACCTCTGGGTGTATGCCCAGCCAAGTCGACGCAGGGACTCAGACAGACGCTTGTACACTTGTCCAGAGCAGCACTACTCACCAGAGTCGAAAGGTGGAGACAACTCACGTGTCCACTGACAGAAGAATGGATAAACAAAATGTGATACGTACGGACAACGAGATATTATTCAGTTTTAAAAAGGAAAAACATTCTGACGTGGATAAGCTTTTTTTTTTTTTAACATTTTTTTATTGAGTTATAGTCATTTTACAATGTGTCAAATTCCAGCGTAGAGCACAATTTTTCAGTTATAACTGAACATATATATATTCATTGTCACTTTTTTTTTTGCTGTGAGTTACCATAAGATCTTGTATATATTTCCCTGTGCTATACAGTATAATGTTGTTTATCTATTCTACATTTTGAAATCCCAGTCTGTCCCTTCCCACCCCCCGTGGATGAGCTTTGAGGATGTTGTGTAATGTAATAAGCCGGTCATAAAAGGGGCAAATACTGTATAGCTCCACTTAGAGCTATACGATTCTTAGAGACAAAGTAGGATTGCGGGAGTGGGGTGTTGCCAGGGTTGGGTGGAGAGGGGAATGGGAAGTTGCTGTGTAATAGGTAGAGAGTTCTGTTTGGAAAGATGAGAAGAGTTCTGAGGTGGGTGGTGGTGATGGTTGCAGAGCAACGTGAATGTACTTAACACCATCTGAACTGTACATTTTTAAATGGCCACAGTGGTCAACTTTATGTTATGCGTATTTTGCCATTAAAAAAAGTCCCATTGAGCAAGTGATTTGCCCAGGGTCACTGAACAGGTTCAGGCAAAGGGAGAATTCAGAGCAAAAATGTGGCCTCTGCTAGTTGCACCCGGTACAGGCAAGGAAGCTCTTTGGGCTGACAGACATGTGCTCTGGCTTTCTTTTTAAGCACAAAGAGAAACCAGAATTTCCATTGTTCTCAGCTGTGGTGCAGCAGATTCAAAGAACCACAATCACTGAAGAAGTTTGGGTGCTTAGAATTTGGTCTGGTTGTTGGCTCTGTCTAGGTGACAAAGTGGGAGAGTGGTAATAAGTTTGAGTTCGTTCGTTCATTCATTCATTCTAAAATATTTGAGGGCCTGCATTGTGCCAAATATCCTCTCCAGTTTCCAACTTTTCTGTCTAGTAACATCCGTCTGCCAGCTTTATTCTAGCTGCTCTGCCGGTTTCCCTTGGACATAAACTAAGTTACATAAACCTTCACGATTCCTGGAAAGGTCAACAGGGGAACAGGGAAAGTTGGAGGGGAGGTGATATGAGGTGAAGTGGGAGGTGCCAAATGCCCAGGGGAGTTGCGATTCCAAGGAAGAAGCCATCCAGCGCTCAAGGAGTCTCATCAGGAGGTGTGTCCAGGGGTTGCAGGTGCAGACAGATTGGAGTCCAGCTCATGGAACTCGCTCCTGGCACAGCCCAAGTGTGCGCACTGCCTGGAGCTCCTAACACCTGCATGGGGGAATCAGGGTGATACCCACAGCGGAAACCCCGAGAGAGAGAAAAGAGTGGTAGATGGAGACAAGCAGAGGTACAAAGAGAGAGAGCGATGTGGAAAATTCAGTGCAATCTGGAAAAAGCCTGACTTTCATCAAATGACACCCTCGTCTTGTGCCTCTAAGGATAAATAAAGCCTGGTTGGCTCTTCACAAGTATGTGCATAAGTGTGGGTTAAAAAATGCACAGTATGTAGACCTGCCTGCTTCCAGGAGATCTGAGGCATAGGATGCAAGGGAAAGCAAGCTTTAAAAATACGGCACTGAAATAGTTTAGTAAAGCAGGGTTTGAAACGATGTAAGGCGGAAAGGCACACTGGGAGAGGCACGGTGCCGGGTGTATAGACACTCAATCTATTCTAGCGGTTTTTCAAGACATAAAACATAAAAATGGTCATGGGATTGAGGCGGGAGGAAATCCTCCTGGGCACCTGAGATGAGACCTTTTGGCATGGAATTTGGTTTTACGTTTCTTGGAAGCTGTGATATAAAAGGAAATAGGTTGGGTTGCATCGTTTTCTTATTCTGGCAAGACCAAGTACACAGATTCAACTCTAGAGGAGACAGTTCTTTTCTTGGAATTAAACTCTGGGGAGGATTTACCCCATGGGCTGCTTTGAATACAGTGTTGAAGCTGCGGACAGTATCTTTGATAACATTTTACGGACAGCTCTGAAGATGTCATGCAGATAAATGGATGTGATGCAACAACACCCTTCTTGTCTTCGGTGGGAACTATCTGGAGTCGTCACTGGATGTGGACGGTATTTTTCTGTTAGAATGCTGTAGCGGTAGGTTTCTGAGAGGGTCGCTCTCGGGAAGTTACCTGAGGGTGAGTCATCAGAAGAACCTGGAGAAGTGGGCTGAATTGGACACTCAGTCGGGAAAGGGTCTCGTTGTCCTTTGAGCTTGGTCATTTTTACTGTTCTCGTGGAGCAGAGGATCCGTTGGCAGGAAACCAGAGCTCAGTGGTCCAACAGGCGTTTAAGCTTTGAAGCAAGAACGGAATGAGTCTGGTGCTAATCTTGACACAAGATGTCAGGCTCCAGGGACAGTAATGCCTGTGCTGATTCACAGCCAAGGCTGTGGTTTTACTTCAGCTAAACTAAACGGGAGGTTGTGATGTGTTGAAAAGGGCCTGGTCTTTGAAGTCAGATAAATCTGGTTCAAACCGAGCTCTGCTACTTACTAGCTATGTGATTTCACAAATTATTTAATCTTTCTGATCTTTGATGGGATAGTAATAGCTACCTTGTCTGTGTCATTTTACAGTGTAAAAGCATTAATAATAGAGGCTAACCATTCTTGTCAGTTATTGTTTTTTACTCAAGATATCGGACATTATGTTTATTCCAACTTAAATCGCTAATATCATTCAGATTTTTCCAATTTATTAAAACCATGCTGCCACTTCCCCAGACTTTGACAGAGGCGGCAGCTGACAGCTACCTTGCTTACCGCAGATCAGGCATGAAGCCAAGTGCTCCACAGGCATTATTTCATTTGTTCTTCAAAGCAGCTCTCGGTGGTGCATACCACGTGGCACCTAGTAAGTGCTCAACAAATGTTATGTATTAGTATTACGGGTATCAGTTGTAAGAATATAGTGATTATGTAAAAGAGAAGAGGCCATCTTTGCCCTGGGAATTAGTGCCTGGAAAGAGTTTGTCAAACTATAATCCACAGGGCCAATCTGGCCCATCATCTGGTTTTGTACAGTCAGTGAGCTAAGAGTGGTGTTCACGTCCTTAAATGGTTGAAAGAAAATCCAAATAAGAATATGCTATATTAGGGAGGAGGGTATAGCTTAGTGGTAGACACGTGCTTAGTGTGCACGAGGTCCTGGGTTCAATCCCCAGTACCTCCATTAAAACAAATAAATGAATCCCCCCAAAATTAAAAAAAAAAGAATATTTTACAATAAATTAAAATGATGTAACAGTCAAATCTCGTAAGTCAGAGAAAGATAAAAACTGTATGATATTGCTTCTATGTGGAATCTAAAAAATACAACAAACTAGTGAATATCATAAAAGAAATGGACTCACAGATACAGAGGACAAACTGGTGGTTACCAGTAGTGGAGGGTAGCAATTTAAGGATGGGAGAGTGGAAGGCACAAACTATTGGGTGTAAGACAAGCTCAAAGATGTATGTACAACACGGGGAATAGAGCCAACATTCTGTAATAACTCTAAATGGAAAGTAACCTTAAAAAATTATATTAAACAAGTTAAACAAAAACCATTTCACATTCAACAACCTCTTACTAAAGGAGTGTCTGGGTGATGTTCTTCAGGAAAAAAAAAAGAATTCCAGAAGGAAGATTAAAGAAGCAGAAAGAATACCAAATAAAGAGCAGTGTGGACTTGTGGGTAAAACTAAGCAGGTATTGACTATAAAACATATTGACAATATAATTCAATTTGTGGTATTAAAAAAAGTAAACATAAAATTTAATATTGAACAACAATGAAAAAGCCCAATTTCAATGTACGTAAATAAAGTTTTATTTTGTTTACACATTGTCTGTGGCTGCTCTCCTGACGCAGTGGCAGAGTTGAGTAGTTATGACAAATACATACAGGCCCCCAAAGCCTAAAATATGTACTCCAATATGATCCTTTGTAGAAAGCGCTTGCTGACTCCTGGTCCAGAACAAGACCTCCAGGGGAAGCTACAGAGGAGGAACTCAGCCAACCTCAGTGCAAGCCAGACTGTCCAGGGGTGACTATTAAGAAGTGGGGTGTAAAGGAGCAAAAAAAAAAAAATCCCACTGGCCTCATGTCTGGGCCGGTGGACAAAGGAAGGGTAGGCTGTCCCAGTGCCAACGTGGACGACTTGAGGAGAGAAAGAGGGCTTGGGCTGAACTGTCTTTGTACAAGTTCTGATCTGGGGCTAGCACTTAGTGAAGCAGCTAGAAATCTGGGATCTGTGAGCTGTTCATCTCAATGTTTTTTTAATGTTTGCTTTTTGCCTTGTTTGCTTTTCCCTTTGTGCTTTAGCAAAAAGTCTCTTTCAACAATTTTAATCTTAGCTAAGCCGAGGGAAAAACATGATTGATTCACACCTGGGCCAGGAGGAAGTTCAAACTGCTTAACTGCTCTTAAGCCAGGCAGTGTCTGGTCTGGTCCGTCCTCACCTGTCTAGACCCATCTCCGAACTCTCCCGACAGCCTGTGCTCTGCCCGTGCTGTGCAACCTACAACCCCCGGAAGTAAGCCTGTTCCCTCATCTCATGCTTTTTTATACTCTTCTTTTCCCTCTGCCTCCCACTCTTCTGTACGTTCCCTGCCCGGAGAAATCCCCATCCTTCAAGGCTCTGCTGAAATGTCACCTCCTCCGGGAGGCCTTCCTGACTCTGCCCATCCTGGAAGAGATGATCACGTCCGCCTTTTCACCCGTTCTGCCTCCTATCACAGCACCTGTCACTGTATTGGCATCATTTACCAAATCCATGAATCCTTCGAGGTTAGGGATGATGCTAGTCTTAGCACATCTCCCTGCTCCTGGCACGTGGTAACCTAGATATGTGAGGGCTGAGAAAGAGAACCAGAGTACTCTGAAGGGCCAGGAGCAATGAACTTTCCAGCTCAAGAACCTGGAAATGATAAGTAAGAAATGGGGCAGATAAATGAAAACCCAGGCAAAGAAGACCTATGATAGCAAAGTTCTTGTCTGCGTTTTTTTGTTTTGTTTTTGCTTTATGAAGAATATTGAATAATTCAGAGGAAATACTTTCCAGAGACAAAGGATGCTATTCAGAGTGTTTGCATCATACCTCTCTGAAGATGGATCTCTGTAATGAGCCTACATCGATATTCAGAGATGTTTCAGGAGGGGCTGAGACAATATGGTCCAAAACCTTTGTTGAAGATGAAACTAAATATAAGGATAGAAGCTGAAAATATAGTTGGCTGATGTGGCCAGTAGAGGACGTCTTCAAATACAGTTATCTCTCATTCACTCTCATCACTCTCAACAGAAACTTCAGAGTCATGACACTGGAAAGGACCTTATCTAGTGGCCTCTTGGTATTTGTTGAATGGAAGGGTTGTGTCTGCTCATAAGAGCCTTGTTCTGGTACCTTTGATCTCTTAGTTGAGTGGCCACTGAGATCTCAAGACCTTTATTTTACAAGCACAGTTTGAGTTTTATTTTGCGTTCAAAACTCAGGTTCATGACCATGTATATTCTAGCCTGCTGAATCTCATTGGCCACTTTGGCCTCTGTCACACCATTTCGTGAGCTCTTCCTGTGGGTTATCTCCATCAGGTTGGTGGTTTACTATGCAGAAAAGCCGAGCGACCTATCAGCAAACTTAAAATCTCCTCTTTCAGTCAGTAATGAAAAATATACCTATACACACTAATTTTTTTTTTAATTTATAAAGGAGACAATTTATAAATTGGTTCTCTCACCATAATCAAACATTTACTTTCAGATTCTATCCTTTACCACATTTTGGTGAAACTATGGGATGGTCTCTGTCATCCAATGGGCCCTCATAGCTTCTGGTCAATTCTTCTGTAGTCTCCTAGTCTCTCTCCTATTCTCCACAGCAACATTTGAGGTGGTCTCCATTCTCCTTAAACCTCCCACCCCCCAGATTCTCCTCACTCTCAGCAGAGGACACTGCCTGCTACTTTATGGGAAAGACAGAGGCTGTCAGACAGTCAAGCCATATGTGGAATCTAAAAAGAAGACAAATGAACTTATTTACAAACCAGAAACAGACTCACAGACATAGAAAACAAACTTACGGTTACCAGCGGGGGAAGGGGTAGGAAGGGATAAATTGGGAGTTAGAGATCTGCAGATACTAACTACTATATATAAAATAGATAAACAGCAAGTTTCTACTGTATAGCACAGGGAACTATATACAGTAACTTGTAACCTATAATGAAAAAGAATATGAAAACGAATATACATACGTATATGTAAGACTGAACTATTATGCTGTACACCAGAAATTGACACATTGTAAACTGACTATACTTCAATAAATATATATATATATATTACTTACAAGCCACCCGCCTGCCCCCCACCAAGAAAAAGAGAAACCAACTATGGCAAAAACAAACAAACAGCCTTTGTTTTTCCTTTGTGTTGGTGCCATTCTCAGGAAGCCTCTTTCTAAATGATGGCAAAATGCCTGCCAGCAACTTTAGGCTTATATCCAACTCTTACCAAACACAATGGAAAATTTTCTACCCAATTTCATAAGCTGGAAGTCTAGGAATCATTTTTGACTCCTGTTCCCCGACATCTTAATCACCAAGTCCTGTCCCGTCTTCTAAATCTCTCTGCATTCCTGTTGCCACTGTTGTAGTTCAGGTCATCAGCTTTTGTCTGATTCCTGCAGCAGCCTCCCAGTGAGTTTCCGCTTCTGGTCTCGCTGCCCTCCAACCTATTATCACGTCCCAGTCAGGGTCATCTTTTGAGAATGTTCATCTGATTCTGTCACTTGCCTGCAGAAGGCTGTGATGACCCTGCAGTGGTAGGAAGCTGAAGACAGAGCTCCTTGTTATGCTCTGTAAGCCCTTGCATGATACAGCCCTGCCTGCTTCTCCTCTCACTTTTCACGTGTTGTTCAAGGCAATTCAGCCACAGACTCCAGACTAGCCAACGCCCTCCCAGCTCTGCCCTTTTCATACAGTGCTCCCTCCCCCTGGGCTATTTCCCTCCCTAATGAACCTCTTTTTGTCTCACATTAGATATAACTGCAGATTTGACAAAATCCCTCCATACTGCGTTACTATACACTCTTCCTGCAAGAACATTCTACTTTTTCTGTCTTAGCAGTGATCATACTTTATGATCATTGCTTGTTAAATCATCTGTGTCCCTCAGCAGACCACAAGGTCCATGAAGGCAGATCTTTCCCTTGTTTTGTGAAATATTCCCAGCGTCACAGAGTAGATGCTCAATAAATACTGGTTAAATTGTAAAATAAAGTGAGATGTAATTGTACTAGGTGACTTTAGAATCTAGATTGATTCAGTAAGCTGCTGGAAAATCTATAGTCTACTGCTTTTCTTTTTTATATGCTTGTTGGTCCTCTTTAAAAAATAATTCACTTCATTTGACAGGTTAGGAGTCGGCAGCTCAGAGGGACCCAGTAACTTGCACAAACCACAGGGTGCTATTTATAGCAGCCTGATTGGACTAGAACTTGGAGCTCAGGTCTCTCAGTGCAGGGCGGTCTCCTCTCACCATGACACCAGCACTTTTAGCAGACTAATGCAGTATGGTTTTTATATTAATTCAAAGGAGCCTTATTGCTTCACATGTTTTACTTCTTAAGATGTACTTGCCGACCCTGTACATCTCAGCCGATTCTGACAGTTTTTCAGGATGAAAAACTCCCTGGTCCATAGATGCTTAAGTCTTGTCCAGAGTCCGTCCTCACAGGTAGGGCTGGCTCACGAAGAACCAGAAGTTACACATTGGATTCCCTTGTGCCGCTGTTTCTCCTCAGAAGGGTAATTCCTGAGTAGATGACATCTGGATTTGATCTCAGGAACACTCATGTTGTGTAAAAGAAGTAACAGACTTCTGTTTAACTCTTTGTATGAACTACCCTACTCCAACTGCGAGGCTGACTGACTGATATCCAGTATGAAATAGGAGCTTGAGCAGAGAATTGCTTCTATAAAAACAAGTTGAAGTTTGGAAAAGACTGAGTAAGAGCAACTTCCTAGAAAGAATTGTAATAGAACGGGGATGAGTGAGAAAACATATTGGAGAAAAATTTTAGTTAATTAAAAATAAGTTTTAAACATTTTAATTTATTAAAAAAATTTTTTTTAAATCAAGGAAACCATAATTGGTACCTGATGACCAAAGCATTATGAATCTTCAATTAATTGACCTATTCTGTACATGAATGTCTTCAAGTGTTCATTTAAAAGAAAATATTCAGTGTGTCTTTTTATTATGGTTTCTGCTTTAAGTGATTATTTCAATTAACCGAATTACCTACCCTTCTGCCCTTTGTAGGTAGACGTGTTATATGTAGCTCGAACTTTCATGTGGTTACAATTTCGCTTTTGAACTGAAGTTTAAGCTTTTCAAGGGCTAGGACTGGACCTATGTATTTCATTTCCTGTAAATCTTACCACAGGGCCGAGTGCAATTCTCTACATCTGCCTCTGATGATGGAAGTTTATTTCTCTAGCTATTAGCGGGCCAACTCGTCTTTCTCACTCTGGGTCAGCATTATTAGTTTGTTTCCATCTCTACTCCTTCCTTCTTCCTAACTCACGGACATCGTTCCTCCTGAAAAGGAGAGAAAGGGAATGTATAAGGAGATGGTCAATCTCGTGTGGGTCTTAACAAGCATTTGTCATAGTTCTTGATACTAAAAAGGAAGTGAAAGACAAGTTTCAAATATATTTAAAACAGATGTTTGTGCTTAAATTTGAAAATTCCAAATGCCACCCTTTGACCCAGAAAGTCTGCTTCTGGGAACCTATTCTATGGAAATAATTAAATGCAGGCAAAAAGATTTAGCTCTGCCATGGTCATCTCAGCCTTGTTTATAATGGGGAAGAATTAGGAACAACTTCAGTGTTCAACCTTCAGTTTTCAAAGACTTGACATATAAATATAATGGAGTTCCATTATTATGTGTTTACTGAAAAAGTAAAGATAGGTACAGTTTGTTAATTGGAAAGCGACCTATAAAATGTGTATAGTTTCTCATTTTTGTAAGACATGCAAAAATGATGAGGAAGATAGACATAAAGATTATATGATGGTAATGAAATTAATTTTTTTCTCATCTGTGTTTTAAACTTTACTACAATAAACTTCTATAAAGTTATTTTTAAATTAAAAGCTAGTTCAAACAAAATATTTCCATTTTTAAAATTTTTAAATTGAAGTATAGTTGGTTTACAGTGTTGTGTTAATTTCTAGTGTACGGCATAATGTTTCAGTTATACATATATATTTATTTTCATAGTCTTTTTCACCATAACATCCTCTGTGTTCTGAGAACAGCTGCTTTTCTGCTTCAAGGAGATTCATCATGTGACTCAGCATAAATTCATCACATGACTCAGCAGGAGCTGCCCTGTTCTTACCGCCGGTTGGCCCATGGTGGACACCAGACCTTCACTGGCCAGAGACTCTTCTCAAGGTTTTTAAACTTACAACCAGAAAAAGCTTGAGGAATTCCTTGCCAGTGGTGGTTCTTGACCTCTCAGTGGTCACTTTTCCTGCCATGTGGGGAAGACAGTGAAATTGGCTTGCAGTGAGAAGCATGAAGGAGAAATGGGTGGAGTCTTGGGGGTGTCTGTGTCCTTGGGTCTTGATTTCAGGAAAGTTTACTATACCTCTGGCTTTTCCTAGATACGGTTGTCTGATCGTTCCTTGAATTCTGTCCTCTGGCCTTCCCTTTCTGTCGTTCGGGTTTCTATCATTTACAGTCGAGAGAGTCCTGCCTAATAAAGGAGGAAGAGTTGTGCGCTGTTCCCAAGTTTGGGACTCAGGTTTTAGGATAGATTCCTCGTAAATATTGAGGTCTACTGTATTTTTTCCTAAACATTGAGGGATCCGTTTTCGCATCTAACTTTACTGACTTTCCTTTACATAAAACTATTAAGTGGTGAGAAGCTTAGCCTAAAACTACTCAAGTAATTTGAATGTTACCTTACTTTTCTCACTATTACTAAGGAGCTGAGAAAAAAATGGCCATGTTTCAAAATGTATTTAAGTTTCTGAGATGAATAGGGCTGTCATCTGCATCTGGGTTTAGAGAGTTGGGGGAGGAATGTGGTTTGATGGGCTAGATATCGAGTTTCAAACCCAGGGAGGGGAAGACTGGGAAGGTGCTGGCTCTGGGCTGGAGAGCCTACAACCAGTGCAGGCGTCCCTTTGATGGCTGGAACCGTGGACAGTTCCACGCTGCCTGGCCTGCCTAGGGAGGTCACACTGGCCTGTAGTCAGGTGACATCTTCAGCATTATAGGAAATTAAAAAAAATTACACTCTTCTGATTTTTATTGTTTTACAGCTGTAAAAGTCTGCTCCTGCCCATTTGAAATTCTTTTATCTTCCAGAGTTTTGGGACAAGATAAGAATAGTGGTTTAGTTTGGTTTTTAATATACACATCTTTTGCATTGTATGCAGTAGTTTTTGTCTTTTAAGAGTCATCTCTACTCATTTAAAAAAAAAATTGGAAAGCACATCAAAGCATAAAGACCAGGGGGAAAAAAATCACCCATGATTATACAACTTGAAGCCGGCAGCATTCACATTTGGGCAGATTTCTCCATGGTATCTTGGGGGAGTATTTTCCAAGCTTGACTTGGCAGCCAACCAGGATCTGTCCCAGACTCTATGACCTCCTGCGCTTCACTCCTCCCTTAAAAGTTTACTTAATCGACCCTGCCCGCCCCCTTCTGCCCTCCTTTAGTAGAAATTAAAGCCAGCTGCTGGAGGATTTGGTAACCGCTGAGGATGGCTGGTGAAGAGCGCTCTGGCCGCGGGGGGAGGCAAGGCGGCGGTGGGGGGAGCTCTGAGCTGCGGTGAAGAAGAGGCACCTGGCAGGAAGGCACCCCAGCTGGGCGGCGGCTCAGAAGCCTGGGGACATGGTGGCACAGACAGAAAGGCCCAGGGCTGCCAGTGCAGAAGCGCTGTGCTCCCCGAGTCAGTTCCCTGCTGTTCGCAGAGCTGCCCAAAGCTTGAGTCCAAGCTCCACCCAGAGCAAGGACTCCTGCAGAAACTGGCGTCCTCCTCACTTGGCCTTGCCTCTTTGGGGGCTGTCTTTTCCTTATACTCTTCGTAATTGTTCTGAACCACTTTCGTGTGGTTCAGAATGTATCTGTGCATTTTATATGGCGAAAGTCTTCCTCCTGCCCTGACACCCCCCAGACTCTTCTTACCCTCCCACAGCTCACTGCAGGTAATCGACTTTTAGCTTTTTGTTCTGTTTTTGTTTTTTGCGTGTTCATCCAGAGTTTACTCGCGAATGTTAAAGCAAATACAAATACATTCTGTATTCTCATTTTTCTCCCTCTTGTAAACAAAAGGATGCGTTGTTTGCACAGTTTCTGCACTTTGCTGGGCTTTTCCCCCCTACTTAATATATCTGGGAGACTTTAAAAAAATATCTGTGCTTTGAAAGCTCCCTTGTGTGTTTTTATACTTTTCAAAATCTTCCATTGTGTATATGTAGCATAATTTATTTAACCAGTCCTTTGCGACCTTTTGTTATTTTAAATAATGCTGCAATGAGTAACTTGTGTGTGCGTTACTTCTTACGTGTGGCCGAAGGGTAAAATTCCCAGATCTTAAATTACTGGGTCAAAGGAGATAAATTCAGTTGTAATTTTGATCTCTATGCCCAAATTTCCTCCCACAGGGGCTCGTACCAATTTATATTTCCGCTGGGAAAGTGTGAGAGTACTGTTTCTCTTGAGGTATTCTTACGTACTGCCCCCGTGTTCCTCTGGATTGTTCTGCAGTTGTTTTAATTTTGATGTTGTCCTCCCAATCAGGTGGCAAGTTTATTGAGAGCAAGGGTCAAACATTTTATTGCTTTTGAATTATCTGCATTTAGGAACAGCATGATATGGGGCCTTTGGAGCACACTAAGTTTGTTTCCAGTGTACTTTGGGAGAATAAGCCAGTTAAACCTTAATGATAAAAAGATTTCTATAGTTTGTTAGAATTCAGCTGAATGGGTTTTCTTACCCCTCCAAAGTAGAGTTATCATGAGGTCTTGTTTTAAGTAGTTGCAGGATGAGTCCTGAAAGGAGGCGTTATGACCTGGGCTTATAGCAAGTTAATTTGCTTATGTGTGGGCTTCTCTCCTGGATCTCACTGTCTTTTTACCAGACTCAAGCTGGAGATGCCCCAGCATCAGCCAGTCACTTCTTTTCCTGTGCAGGTGCCAGGGCCTGCCCTACAGTGAGCAGGAGAACAAAGAGCTGCTTTTAAACTTTTTTATCTCTCCCGAGTATGTAAACATGACGTTGTAATTTAGCCTCCTTACATCCTAGTAGCAAAAATGTGCTAATTGCTCCTTTGTTCTCGCGGTTTCTACTGTGTTGAATTCGCCCGCATGTATTGTTCTGAGCTGGTGTCCAGTGGTCTTCAGACTCTTTGGCTTGCATATTCCCCAGAGGAATTTTGTAAAATTCCATGCCCTCTCCCACATTTAGAGTCTATATCTAAAGTTTTATTCTAAGTTTAAGTAGTTTGTAGAGGAAGTATTTTACAGTATATTGTCCACATTAACTTTTTAACATGTTGAACGTACGTGTATACATACGTATGTGTGTACATATAGGTGTGGATTCTCAAAGCTGATACTCAGTAAAAGTAATTTTTTTAGCATCTGTATGCTTGTTTAAGCCGTGGATATTTTCAGGAAGGTGAGTTTGACATGTATGCGTTATACATATGCACCTAAAACTGATACAATGTTATATGTCAATTATATCTCAATTAAAAAAATAAAATTATGATAGATGTTCTGATGAGTGGTAGAAAAATAGTTCACCATGAGGCTAAAAAAAAGTTCAGTGAAATTTGGTGGAAATGTAGTTGCTGGGGGAAAAAACAAGAAGAAAAGAGTCAATTGCCTAACCTGGCTATAAATTTATGAGTATAGGTTTTTCAGGGATGCGTGCAAAAGAGGCAGAAGCTAAACAAGTAAGCTGATGGGCTTTAATACTAAAATATGAATGTTTACTTTGTAGAAAGAGCTATCCAGTTTCAGGTCAGATATTCAACACCTCCTTCACCTGTAACAGACCTGGACCAGTGGTAAAGAGGCATTTGATGAACAACTGATCAGAGAACAAGCAAAAAGAAGTGAAGCAGGATTTGGCTGAGTGTCTGAGTCTTTTCAGGCTGCTGTAACAGAATGCTGTAGACCGTGACTTATAAACACCAGACGTTTATTTCTCATATTTCTGAAGGCTGGGGGGGGGGGTCCACGATCAAGGCAGCATGGTGGGTTTAGTGTCTGGTGAGAGCTCAGTTCCTCCCTGATGCTGCAACCTCACAGCAGGAGGGGGCGAGGGCTCTTTCTGAGGCCTTTTATGTAAGGGCACTAATCCCATTCATGGGGGCTTCACCCTCATGACCAAATCACCTCCCAAAGACCCCACCTCCTAATATTTTCACACTGGGGATTATGTTTCAACATACGGCTTTTCTTTAGAGGGGTGGGGGGGGGCGACACAAACAGTGAGTATAGCAGCCTGCTTAGGTGAGTCAAACAACAGAGATTTATTTTCTCACAGTCTGGAGGCTGGAAGTTGGAGACCAGAATGCCAGTGTGGTTAGGTTCTGGTGAGAGCACTTTACCTGCCTTGCAGGCAGCCGTCTTCTCGTGAGCTCATATGGCCTTCCCTCCGTGAGCGGATGTGGACAGAGAGATGTGAATTTCTTGTTTTCTTCTTATAAGGCACCAACCCCACTAGATTAGGACCCTACTTTTATGACCACATTTAACCTAAGTCACCTCCTAGAAGCCCCATCTCCAAATATAGTCACATTGTGGATTATAGTTTCAACATATGAATTTGGTGAGGGGACACCATTCAGTCCATAGCACCAGGAGTCAGAATATGAGGTTCTAACTCAGACTCTGCCACTCAGTGGCTGTGATCCTGGTGGACATGTCCATTGTTTTTCTGGGTTTCAGGGCAAACATTTGTGATGATGGGGCATGGTGACCCCTTCCATGGTGATACATGATCTTGCATTGAGGAACAGTTGGGATTTTGTTCACTGTATTGTTTTCTCTGGCAAAAGAGGGGACCAATATATTCAAAACCATTTGAAAAATAATAAACCCTGAAAGAGGGTCAGGGATTTTAAGGCATTAACAAGAAAAGTTCAATTTCCAGAGAGCCCTCTGGATAACTAGGGTTCTGTGGTACACCAGCACCAAAGTATGACCAGAAAAATCTATGTGGGGCTGCAGTGATTAAAGAAAGGGATAAGCCCAAAGTCTGAGTTCAACATTGGTGGCTGGTCTGACAGCCAGCACCAGGGCAAAAAGAAAGGGCAAATGCTCAACAGAGGAACACTGAGCACCTCATTCCTGAGATCGCCTGTCATGATTTTGTGTAACCAGGCACTCTCAGATTTTTTTTTTCATTTTGTGTGAGCAAACACCTGAAGTATTTTTTCAGCTAGGATGAATGTTGTAAACTGTTTGAATTTTTATAGGTCTGAATATTGTAGATTGACTCCTTATAGAACTCAGAGTTCAAAGTATTCTTTCCCTCAGGAGCTTCAAGACGTTACTCCATTTTCTTCTAGCACCCACTATTGTTGGTGAGGTCTGATGTCAGTTTCACTCTGTTTCCACCTCCCTGGAAACTTTCAAAATTTCTGGAAGTCTGAAATTTCACAGGAATGTAACTGACTTGGGGGTCTTTGTTCGTTCACTCTGCGCAACAGTCAGTTAATCTGAAGACTTGGGTCTCTTTTCAACTCAGGGACATTTTCTCTAAGCTCTGTGACAGTCTCCACCCTTTCCTTTTCTCCTTTTGGAACTCCTACTGAAGGAGTATTGGACTACCTGCAGCCATCATCCCTGAGCCTTACCTTTTCTCTCATATTTCCATATTTTTGTCTGTTTGCTCTTTTTTTAGTTTTAATTTTTTTTGGCGGGGGGGGGGCGTTATTATGTTTCTTTCTTTCTTTCTTTTTCTTTTAAGTGGAGGTACTGAGGATTGAACCCAGGACCTCGTGCATCCCAAGCATGCATTCTTACCACTTGAGCTATACCCTCCCCGTGTCTGCTCTTTATATTGAAAGTTCTCCTTTATTTCCAGATCACAGTCTTTGCCTGTGTACATTTAAAAATTCAATCCATCTGTTGGATTCCTCCCATCTCCCTGACCCCGTAATCATACCTTCATTACCAAGCCCTTTCTTTTGTTCTTTTCTAGATCAGATTTCTATGTTTAGCTGGAGGGTGGAAACTGAAGATGCTAAGGGAGAATGCTGGAGGTCCCGACCTCCCCAGCTGCTTGGAATGGTGATCTGCAGTGCCCCTCTCTGCACTTTCTGTCTTTGCCACTCAGTTTGAAGCTTCCATGAAACTTCTTTTCAAGACCTATGTTTCCCTGACAGGTTTGAGCTGTGGTTTCCATAGCTTCTTCTTTGTCAATGTCACTCTCATGCTTTCTGCCCTCTGCGAGGTCTCAAGATTTCTGGTCTACTGATGGCCACCTTGCTCATTTTTGTTCCTTTGTTGTGGTCTTGTTCTTTCTCAAAATGTCTTTTTCAGCTTTTGAGTGAGTCCTTGGATGGGAGAAGAGAAGGATCTTGTACTCAGCTCACCAGTTGAAACTGGAAGGTTCTTTCCTTTCTGAAAACTGTAGGCAGGTCCTCTCCTTCCTGCCTCCCGTTCTCTGGCTTGTCTCCTTAGCTTGCAGAAAGGTTTCTGCAGTCGTGCGTTCTGAACCCTTCTCCCAGCAGGCTGGGCTTGAAGACTGGGGAACTCCCTGGCTTGCAGACTCCTCACAAGGTACCCCGGGACTGCGGGGTTGAGAGAGCTCCTCCGGTGTTTACATAGTCCCCGCCAAAGGCAAACTGCATCAAACAAGTTGGGTGGGCAAAGAAGACTTTATTCAAGACTAATGTGATGGGGTCAAGATCGTATCAACAGGGGTGAGAGGTTGAACTCAACTGTGAATACAGCGGGGGTTGCTGGGGAATTGTAGCCACTGGGCAGGGTTGAGGGCATCAGGGTATGGAAAAGTCACAGAGGAGCTTGGTTAGATGCCAAGGGTTAGGGGATTCTTGCTAAACTTGGTAGGATTCTTGCTGAACTAGGCTTAAGCAGGCTGAGGATGGAAGGTCCAGGATACGGCCTCATCAGGAGGAGAGCTTGAGGAGACGGACCAAAGTTTGGTCAAAGAAGGGTCCTTGCCAGCTTTTTCCTCATTCTACATGTGAGGTACTATGACTGTTTCTGTTCAGTAGTGGAACTGTTGGCCGCGTGTCTCCCATCCTGATTAGACTTCTAGCCTAGGCCTGCTGTGGTATCTCTACCCAGCTATCTGTTTATTTTTTATTTGATTGGTGATCTTGCCTTAAAGATTAGTCATTCCTATCACTTTGGAAGGCAGCAGTGAATTGTGGCTAAGAGCACATGCTTTGAAATCAGAAGCACTTGGGGTCAGATCCCAGCTCTGCTAGTTATTAGCTGTGTGATTTGAGGCAGTTCACTTAACGATATCTTCTTCCTGGAGTTGTTAACTGTGAATGTAATTACCATTGCTCATTCAATGGAAGCTACCATTATTAGTTGTAGTGTTTTGACCCCGATTCCTACCATCTGGATCTCCAGCCAGCCGCAGCAGCATTCCCTCTTCCCTGAGTAACATACAGATTTACCTGGGCCTGGCAGACTGGCAGGTGTCTCCTGGGGACCGGCAACCTACTCAGAACCCTGCTTGCTCCAGTAGAAGCAAAATCCCCAAGGTCCTCTCTGGTAGCTGTCTTACTCTGAATGGTAGCCTGCGGTTCCTTCAACTTGCACTGCGCTAACTCTAAAGAGAGCGTCTTAACTTTGTTCCAATTGCATTGCACATCAAGGCCATTGGGGCCTTCTTTTTTGTGGCATGGTTATCAAAGTAGTTACCTCCATCAGCACTTAGAATGGAGTGTTAACGCTACAGAGCTCGTCTGCTCATCCGTGCTTGTCAAGTGCTTCTCTTCAAGTTACCCCCATTAGATCAGTATGTTCTCTGTCACCTCTTTGCTTTCAAAAGTGCATCTTGCGGGGAGGGTATATCTCAGTGGTAGAGCGTCCTGGGGTTCAATCTCTGGTACCTCCATTAAAAATAAATTAATAAACTTAATTACGCCCCCAAAACAAACCCCAAACAAACCAAACAGAAGAGATTGAGAGCACACTGGCATTACAGAAAAAATAAAATTAGCCCTTAATTAAAAACAAATGCATCTGAAACTTTCAGAAGGTGGAGGAGTTGTACAAAACTAGGGGGCGATGGGGAGGAGACGGCCATGTCGTTTCTGTAGCAGAGCATGTGGGAGATTCAAGATGACAGACAGAAATGGAACAGGATCCTTGCACATCGTGGAGACTGCAAGTGTTGTTTCTGCTTCTGGTATCACCTCTAACGCCTCTGCTCTCAGATAAGAGCAGAGACGATTCCACATTGCAGTGGGTGATGAATGAGCTGGTGTTTCCCTTCCAGCAGGTCTCAACCCTGACATCATTTCCAGCGCTGACAGCACAGCGGGGCTGAAATCACCCGTGAATCACTGAATCTGAATCACCCCTAATGAAATGTCAGACATCCTTTAAAGGGACTTCGGTGGAAGTTGCTAGAAATAGTGCTGATTTTTAATGAAGTATAAATTAAAGAAGGAAAGAGGTGAGTTAGAAATTTTTGCCTAGTACTGTATTAGGATTCTCCAGAGAACCAGAACCAATGGAGTGTGTGTGTGTGTGCATGTTTATATGTATATGAAGATATTTAGTCTAAGGAATTGGCTCATGCAGTTATAGAGGCTGAGAGGTCCCAAGATCTGAGCAAACCAGAGACCCAGGAGAGCTGATGGTTTGAATCCAGTCTGAGTCCCAAGGCCCGAGAACCAGGAGAACGGATAGTGTGAATTCTAGTCTAAAGGCTGGCAGGCTTGAGACCCCCTAAAAAGTCAACGTTTTAGTTCAAGTCTGAAGGTAGAAAAAAGACTGATATCCTAGCGAAAGCGTTCAGGCTGAAAGAGTTCTGTCACTCGGCCTTTTTGTCCTGCTGAGGCCTTCCGCTGAGGCTCACCCCCGTTGGGGAGGGCAATTCTGCTTTCCTCAGTCTGATTCAGATGTTAACCTCATTCAAAGAGACCCTCACAGACATACCCAGAGTCATGTTTGACCAAGTGTCTGGGCTGTGTCCCCCCTCAACCCCGGCCTAGTCAAGCTGACACACAAAATTAACCATCACAAGCGCCTCATCCTCTGTATTATTTCGGTCTCTTTTGCAAATGGAAAGTAGGAGAGTCTAGTACAAGGATATGTCCAAAATTCTTTTCCTGACAGCACTGCAGCTCCTGCTTTAAACATGGGTTGGATCCTTGACTCAAACTCACCTGATGTTAACGCATCAGTCACTGAACCAGGATAAAAGTTGTAGTTACCGAAATTCTTTCCACTGGCACCACTGTGAGAAGGAAGGGAGCCCCCAGGGGAAGGAGAGTTATGGGAGTGACTTCGTTATTGGACGTGTATTCTGCCTTTGCTGTGGTTACTCTTCAGACAATAGAATTGTGTGTGAGAACCAGTGTTCCTCCTGCTTTTTTAACACTTGGCTTTTACATACCCAGGAGCCTGGTCCCTTCAGTAGCGTGGAGGAGGTGGAGGTTGTTGAAGTGTGTGATTGTAACGATTATTTGCTTTCCTTACGATATGATTTTCTTAAAGCAGATCAGATGAGTCTCCGTTGGTGGTATCGATGGTCAGGTAGAGCCAGAATACTCTTGACTTTCCCGGTTCTCAAAGTGTGGTTCCTGGATCAGCAGCAACAGCACCACTTGGGAATTTGTTAGATTAGAAACATCTCAGTCCCACCCCAGACCCACTGAATCAGAAACCCTATGGGTGGGACCTAGGATCTGCATTCTGACAAGCCTTCCAGGTGACTCGGATGCACATTCACATTTGAGAAGGGTTTACCTAGTGTATTTGCAGTTAAGTTGCTTGGGAGTGATGAACACACCTTGAAATTGAGCAGAAAGCTAGAGAGGCAACAAATTGTGATCCCAGAGAATTCCAGCACTCAGCACAGATCACATTCTTCCTCTGAGCAGATATTTTCATCACTGTGTGGTGACGGTTAGCCCTGCTCGGTTGACTCAGATGTCCTTTTAGGCGTCTTTATCAGTTTGAAGAAGGCCCGCTCCCCCACAAAGGGCACACGTCGTACCTCAGTGTCCTTGAGTCGTGCGTTAAAGAAGACTGGAACTGACGTCCCTCTCTGAGAAGCACAGGGCAGGCGAACCTAGTCTGCTGAGTGGTGGGACCCAAGTTCTACTTCCTGTGGTCCAGATGGTGTGAAATGGATGGGGGGGGGGGGGAGACTTAAGCAGGTGAATTTCACATTGCAGTTGTGCCTTTTAGCATTTTCTTACCCCGGTAGTTTGACAGAGCTTCTGAAGATCAGGTTAAAGCAGCTCATTGAATGTGGACAGTGATTAAGCACACTTGTTAGTGTCAGCAACCAAACGACTTACTGCTTCCTCAGCTCTGTTTGAAAGAAAAGTCTTCCAGGGCTTCCTGCTTACCTGTGTCATATCTGCTGTGGAGACAGTTAGTTCACTTTTTTTTTTTTCTTCTCAGAATTAAGTAGAGGCAGAGAGATTTACTCCAGAGGGACAGAAATGCCTGTTATTGGTAATGACAACATTTTGATATTGATATTCTTTAAAAATATATGTTAATAGTTTTTCCTGCCAATTCCAAAGACTCTGCATGTATTACCAAAGGCATAAGAAGGTTACCCCCAAACTGAATTAGATGTTTCTCCATGTAACTCTCTGAGTTATCCATATCCTGGAATCAAGTACAGTGTTAAAGTGATCTGCCTACTTGTGAGCTGCCTTATTAGGGGATAAGTTCTTGGAGGGCAGAGGTTTCTCATTCTTGTTCATTGTAGCTACAATGCTCCTCGCATAATGTGTGTTCAGTCAATTTTTGTTGAGTGGATGAATTTTGTGACACCTCCTAGGTGTCAGGGTGTGTACTTGGTGCCGGCTACACAGAGGCAGATAAGGCTGGCTCCTGGCCATGAAGACATTACAGTCTTATAGGAGAGAGAGACACCAGTCAGTACTCTGTAGGGTGAGGAAGACTTCACAGAGGAAGTGACATCTGAGCTTTCGAAGGGTGAACAGAAATTTGCCAAGGAGACAAGCTGAGGTGGGAAGTTACATAGAAGGCATTAGAATCAAGTGACAGGATGTGCCAAGAACTGGAGGTAATTCAGTGTTAGTGAATTTACGGAGTGGGGAATGGATGGGAGGTATGTTGTGGAGTGAGGCCAGGTTAAGGGGCTTAGAAATTGTCATCTGAACAATGGGGATTCATTAAAGAGATTTAACCAAGGAGGTCATGAGGTGGCCACTTGGAGGATGAACTGATTAGGAAAGATGAAAGCTGACAGGGCCTGCACTGGGGCAGTCGTGGACAAAACTGTCTGTGCTTGGAGACCGGAAGGAATGAGAGGAGGAATTGAAAGTGACTACGTGTGGGGCGGGGCTGCGCTGCAGCCCAGATTGTTAAAACAGATGCAGAGTGGGTGCAGGAGGAGATACTGGGTTCATCTTAGTTTGGTTAGCATCCTGAGTTTACAAAACTGTGCAACATTTTGGCAGAAGGGCCCAGAAGGCTACTGGACATTCTGGGGGCTCAGAGAAGAGGCCAAGGATGGGGTGATGCTCAAATTTATACACACCTGTGTTTAAACAAACAAATAACCAAATCAACCTCTGGGTGGCTGAGATCATGTAAAGAGAAAGGATGAAGCTCAAGGAAAAATGAGGCCAAGACAGAGCCTTGGGGAATCCAGCATGAGAGAGAAAGAGAAAGGCAAGCCACCATGGGGGAGGAAACAGGGAAGTGGAGGACAGGCTTCTCAAACTCGAATGTGCCTCAGAGTCACTGGCAGGGCAAGTTAAAGCACAAATCTTGGACCCACCACCCATGGACTCTGATTCAGTGGGTCTGGGGTGGGCCTGAGATGGGCATTTCAGATGTGCGCCCACGTGGTGCTGGTGGTGCTGGCTCATTCAGGGCACGCTTCCGGGGGCATTGGAATGGACTGTGAGAAGGCAAGGGGGTGGTCGTTGGTGGGTAGTTTGAGGTTTCTGGGTTCTGTAAGAACCCTGGGCATGTTTGCAGGTTGAGGCAAAGGACACGGCAGAGACAAAGAGAAGTTGGACATCCTGGAGAGAAAGGGGATGATTAAGGAAGGAAATTCGCTGATGAGATTAAGAAGGATGGTACCAAGAGGATGAGACATCAGAGATGGTCACAGTAATGAGATCAGTGGGCTGTGGTGTCCTCTTTCGAAAGCAAAGCCCCTCTGAGTGAGATGGTTTTCTTGTCACTTCCCCTTTTTCTATTTTGTTTTTTCGTCTCCTGCCTCGATCCGCTGTTCACTTTCACCTTTCTGACTCTTCCACTGCGCCTCAGAGCCTTTGTCTCGCTGCCAAAATCCTCCCAGTGCTGTCACTTCCGTGCTCAGATCCACAAAGAGACTACTTGCTACAGATGAATGATCAGTAATGAATAGACTTTCAGCAACACAAGGCATTTCAAGGATAAAGGAAAATTTCAAAGGATGTTTGATCATTCTTGCTAAAATTGTGTTTCTACCACCGTCTTGCTAGAACGCTGCCAAGCTGTTTGACAGCTCCCCTAGGATGTCGCTCCCTGGTACTGCAACCATAGCAAAGCACAAAGACACAGCTTTCTCTCCTCTGCTGACTAAAGCCTGCTTCCTTGTCGCCTCAGAGCCCTCAGCTGAACTAGAAAAGCTTCAAAAATCACTTTGTATGATTAAAAAAAACAGCCACCACCCCAATGATAGCTGTGCACCTATGTGTGTCACACTGTCTGAGTTCAAGATGACAAAAATGTAGTGGAGGCTTGTCATAGAACAAGCGCTGAGGGAACCCTGAGAGCCAAAGAGGAGAAAAACACTGTTGGGATTCTGAGAGGGTCTTCATCTCCCTTTCTTTTCCGAGTCCTGAACCAGATGATAGAGGAAACAGGCTGGGATTAAAATATCACCTTCCTTGCTGCTAGAGCTAGTCTGGAGAAGGTAGCTTGGACCTGAGGCCAAAACAGGCTTCTCCTGGCTTCCTCCATGAACTTGAACTTCCCCCCAGACATGGGCGAGGTCACAGGAAACTGCTTGCCCTGCTCCTGCATGAGGAGAGAAGAAGGCATGTATGCCGCCTGTGGGGCGGGCGTCTTTGAAAGAGAAACGGAACTCCAGAGGAGCCTGGGCAGAGCGTGCGGTGACCCTGTGTCTAGGCTCATCAATAGTAGCAGCAGTTTTTCTTCCTCGAGGAGGAGTGAATGAGGGAGGCAGGCAGAGAGAAGAATAGAAGCTGTTTCCTCAATACCGTGGACAGAGAATGTCTCCTGTGTTCTTGATCAAAGCCGCCTGGGGAGATGGGAATAGCACGCTTTCTCCATTTGATCTCCTAACCTCCGGGTTTTATAATCAGACCTCCAGCCAATTGAGGATGGGCTGCCCTCCTGTGGTACGTGTGTTGGAAGTGACAAGGGTGGTATTCTGGGCATCACGGGAACTTTGGCTCCAACTTGCCTAAGACTTTTCCCTCTTACAGCACCTTTGTGTACCTGCCTGAGAACCAGCGACGTGCTTTCCAGCTGCACCTACAGAATGTTCCAGAAAAGGACAGAACAAGTACATTGATTAGATTAACTCTAGCACTGAGCTTTGCTCCGAACCAAAGATTTATTTTTTGTTCTAGTTCTCAAGAGTGTCCAGCCACGTTTTGCTGTGAGCCCAAATTGTAGCATCAGAGTATTCCAGTAATACCATGCCAGCAACATAAAATTGCCGTGAATTACAATACTCCTCCGTGATTAAATTCCAAAAGGCAATTTAACTTCCTGCCTCACAAAGCTCTCAGTCTAATAGAATAAGACAAATGCTTCAGCAAATCATTACAAGCATTTTAGGGTAAAAATAAAAACACAGCAGCTTAGAGGAGACAGCGAGCGTTAATTCTATCTAAGAGAACAGGAAGGGGTTTCACGTGATAGATTTTTTTTAAAATTTATTTTGAAAAAATTTCAAACTTACCAGAAAAGTTGCAAGAATGGTAAACATTAACTCAGATTCATCACTTGTTAACATTTTGCTATATTTGTTCTTTGTAAGTATACACACACACACACACACACACACACACATTATTATTGTTAGTATTAACTCTGCCGAAACATTTTAAAGGTGCAGTCATCCTCATCCTTTGCCCCTAAATATCGCAGGATGTATCTCTTAAGAACAAGGACTTTCTCTTACGTAACCACAGTGTAATTTTTTTTGATTCAGAAAATTTAATATTGCTGTAATGCTGTTATATAATAAAAAGTCCAATTTCTAATTTCACTACTTGTTGCAATAATGTATTTTATAGCAAATTTTTTCCAATCTAACATCCAACCCAGGGTTACACATTACATTCACTTGTCACATTTCTTTAGCCTCCTTTAATCTCGAACATTTCCTCAGCCCCGCCGCTCCCTCCTTCCTTTCCTTTTTTCATGATATTGACATTTTTAGAATATAGGCCAGGTGTTTGATAAAATGTTCCTCACCTTGGGTTTGTTTGATTGTTAGATGGTTAGATTGCCTCATGTGCTTTGTTTTTCTTTTGAAATAATTTCAAACTTACATATAGAGTTTTCCAACATTTTTGTAAGTTCCTAGTGATTCTTCCCCAGATTCACCAATGTTTAGCATTTTGTGACATTTATATTTGTTCTGTCATTTTCTCTTCCTGTCCCTTTATGTGTGTTTGTGTGTGTACAGAGTAGTTTTTAAAAAATCTAAACCAGTTAAGATAGGTGTCACCCTTTAAGTGACAGCTTTTAATTTTTAAAACTTATTTAAAATAAGAATTGTATGTGTTTAAGGTGTACAAAGTGATTTTGTATGCATATGCATAGTGAAATGATTGTGATGGTCAAGCTAATTAACATATCCATTTCCTTACCACCAGTTACCTTTAATTGTGGTGAAAGCACCTGAAATCTCACCTCTTGGCAAATTCCCAGCATTCAGTACGGTATTATTAACTACAGCCATCCTGCCGTGGAGTAATCTCCAGGCACAGCATCCTATAGGATGGCACCTTTGTACCCTTTGACTGATATCGTGTTTCCCCCACCTCCATTCTACTCTCTGCTATGTATTCAGCTTTTTTAGATTTTACGTATAAGTGAGATCATGCAGTTTTTTTTAATTTCCTTTAGCATAATATCCTCCGGGTTCATCCATGTTGTCACACATGGCAGGAGTTCCTTTTTTTCAAAAGGCTGAATAATACTCCATTGTGTGTTTCTTTATCCACTTATCCATCAGTGGATAATTAGGTTGTTTCCATGTCTTGGCTCTTGTGAACACTTCCACAAACATGGGGGTGCAGATAACTCTTTGAGGTACTGATTTCATTTCCTTTAGGTGTGTACCCAGAATAGGATAGTTCTGTTTTTAATTTTTTGAAGAACCTCCATACTGTGTTCCATACGGCTGTATGAATTTACATTCTTACCAGTAGTGCACAAAGGTTCCCTTTGCTCCACATCTTAGACAACACTTGTTATTACTTGTCTTTCTTGAAAAAAAATTTTTATTTATATTTTATTTTTGTAATTTTGTTGGGAGGGTAGGTAGTTGGGTTTATTTATTCACTTATTAATGGAGGTGCTGGGGACTGAACCCAGGACCTTGTGCATGCTAGGCATGTGCTCTACCACTGAGCTATGCCTTTCCCCCACTTGTCTTTCTGATGGTAGCCGCCCTAACACATGTGAGGTGATATCTCACTGTGGTTTTGCTATGTATTTCCCTAATGATTAGTGATTTGGGGCATCTTTGTTGTACTTGTTGACCATTTGTATATTGTCTTTGGAAAAATGTCCCTTCAGGTTTTTTTCCCATTTTTAAATTTGGGTTATTTGTTTGTTTTGCCACTGAATGGTAAGAGTTCCTTATATATTGTTTATGTTAACTCTTATCAGATATATGGTTTGAAAATATTTTCTCCTAATCTGTAGGTTGCCTTTTCAATTTATTTATTTTCTTGGCTGTGCAGAAGCTTTTTAGCTTGTTTATTTATGCTTTTGTTGCCTGAATTTTTGTTGTCATGTAAATGACAGCTTTTGAAAGAATTCTCAAGGGGGTGAATCAGCTTGCCAGTTGGACTAAACTTGGACATGGGAAAGGAATTATAACCATAGTGATCAGCATGTGTGGGGTTGTAAGCAGGTATGTGTATGATGTAGCTGGTGAGGAGCCAGTGTTTGAGAGTAACTGGGATAGGGGACAAAGGACTAGGATGGCAGTTATGGAATTCATCATGTTAACGAATTTGGACTTTGTTCCACATGGAAAAAGAAATATTGAAGATATTTCAGGAAAGAGATGATAGCGTCTTATTTATTTTCCAGAAGATTTAACTGTAGGGCAATTTGGAGGAGAAAGGGCAAAAGAGACCAGCAGGGTGGACCTTGCCTTACAGCAGATGATGATAAAGACCTGAAGGAAGGGGATGCATGTTTGTTGACTTCCTACTATTTGCTCATCATTTTGCATATGATAATTATGATATGCATATGCATTTTGCATATGATAATTGCATATGATAATGATCATTTAATTATCACAAAAACCTGAGATCAGAGAGGTGCAGTAACTTGGCCAAGAATAGTCATAGTAAGTTTATGGCATATGTCATATTTGAACTCAGGCCCATGTGACTGAACTACCATGGGTTCATGTGGGATGGAGCAGGACTGAGAGGACCCATAGGATTCTGAATGTCAAGCTCTGATGCTAGTCAGATACAGTGGACAAGGCAGCTGATGTTAATGATGAAAAATGGTTACTAGGGAAGAGAAAGGGAAGGTAGGGAGAATGATGACTTTTGTTAGCACTTCCTGTGAATTTGGTTTGGAAGCCTGGGCTGGGTTTGTGAAACACCTCGGAGAAGATGTCTAGTGGGCAGTTTGGCTTAAGAGCTCAGAAGAAAGTCAAGGTTAAAAGTAGGGATCTGGCTGCCAAAGTCTTGAACGTGTTCAGCTAGTGGGTGCTGAATGAGAACAGAAGATGGCTGAGGGCAGAATCCTGGGCACACAGACTTCAGGGGTGCTGGAGAAAGAAAGGCCAGTGAAAGAAAAGAGAAAGAGTGATGAGAGAACCAAGATTGGACCATCTCAAGAAGGCAGGTGACCAGGATTTACCATGTACTCTGCAGAAGAATTCAAAAAAGGGGGCCTGACTGTTGAGAAAAGGGAGACCTCCTACACTGCTGGTGGGAATGCAGTTTGGTGCAGCCACTGTGGAAAACAGTATGGAGATTCCTCAAAAGCCTAGGAATAGGCTTACCATATGACCCAGGAATCCCGCTCCTGGGCATGTATCCAAAAGGAGCCCTACTTCAGTAAGACACCTGCACCCCAATGTTCATAGCAGCACTATTTACAATAGCCAGGACATGGAAACAGCCTAAAAGTCCATCAACAGATGACTGGATAAAGAAGATGTGGTATATTTATACAGTGGAATACTACTCAGCCATAAAAACTGACAACATAATGCCATTTGCAGCAACATGGATGTTCCTGGAGAATGTCACTCTAAGTGAAGTAAGCCAGAAAGAGAAAGAAAAATACCATATGAGATCGCTCATATGTGGAATCTAAAAAAAAAAAAAAAAAAAAAAAAAAAAGAACATAAATACAAAACAGAAGCAGACTCATAGACATAGAAGACAAACTTGTGGTTGCCAAGGGGGAGGAGGGTGGGAAGGGACAGACTGGGATTTCAAAATTTGAAATAGATACTGACAGGCATACGTAGAATAGATAAACAAGATTATACTGTATAGCACAGGGGAATATATACAAGATCTTATGGTAGCTCACAGTGAAAAAAATGTGACAATGAATATATGTATGTTCATGTATAACTGAAAAATTGTGCTCTACACTGGAATTTGACACAACATTGTAAAATGACTATAACCCAATAAAAAAATGTTTAAAAAAAGGCGGGGAGGCCTGAAAAGATTCACTGGGATTCCTGACTGATGCAGTCACTGGTTACCTTAATGAGAGCCATTTCAGTAGCTTGGCAGGAGCCAGCCTTCTCAGGATCAAAGAGAGGATGGTGGCAGAGGAAGTGGACACAGAGAAGAGCCTACTCTTTTAAGAATTTCGATGAATGGTGATGAGGACAGCAGTTCATATTATGAGGGTTTACTGTTTGCCCAGCACTGAGCTAAAGAGTTTACACTCATTATCCAGGATAATCCTTACAATACTCCTGTGAGGTGGGTGCCATTATTTTCCTCATTTTCTGAGGAGGGAGTTATGGCTGAGAGTGTGTAGATAGGTTAAGCAATATGCCCAAGTTTACAGCACTAATACATAGAATAAGGATTCAAAATCTAAATCTTTCTGAGTTGAAAGTCTGTGTTGTAAGGTGTTGGTGGTTTAGGCCTGAGCCTGTATGTAAGTGGCAGGGGAAAAAGATCCCTGTAGTGAGGAGGATGCTGACTTTATGTAGCAAAGAGAGAAGAATCGATGGAGCAAAGTCTCAAGGAAGGATATTAGATCACATTAAAAAATAAAGTGCCTAGTTTTGGACATCTCTTTGTCAAAAGCCAGAATAGATGAAAGAAGAATCCATGAATGTGCACCCAGATGTCAGCCAAAGTAGCGTTCTTTTTTTGAGATTTAAGTAAAATTGGCTTAAGTTCCCATTGCACATCCATTTGGGAAGTTCAGTACCTGCTCCAAGATTTCTGATAATTCCTGGGAGTTGATCTCATGGTTTCTTTGGCTTTTGTGTTTCTGTTTCCGTTGAATTCTTCATCTCAGTTGTAACTCAGTTCACATGATCTTATTCCTCGGTTCCATGCAGACCCAGTTGTAGAACTCAGACCTGCCCTCAATCCTTTTTTCTTGATTTCCCCCCAAATCACTTACATAAGGCATTTGTACATGTGTCAGATATTACTGAAGGCTTAGGGGATTTTATATCCTTAGCAACACAAACAATATAAAGTCTAATAATAGATATTTCTATTTTAAACATACTTTTAGCTCCCCATCACTGGCACTCTCTCCCGAAGCTTTAACCTCCCACGTTGATATTTGAGCCCCATCTCTCCTTCCCCCCTCCCGTGTCCTCTCTTTTCTCTCTTTCAGTCCTCATATTTTTGGTCTTTTTTTTTTAATGTAGATCTGTTTAGTTATCTCTACATTTCAGTTTTATTGTAAGTCTAGTTTTCTTCTTTCATACTTCATTCAGGTGTTCATATCAAGGTAGTTTCTTCGATAAGGCATTTTCTAATCCCTAAGAGGAGCTCTGGCATCAGCTGCTAAAATAGTAATTTTTCACCCCAATATTTATAAATAGGTTTAGAAGTGGGAAGGGGGAATTTAAAAGAGATCACATCTGTTAATTCTGTTTTCTCAATGAATATGGGACATGCTCCTCTGTTGAGCTAGGGATGGACTAGTAAAGATTTGACAGCTAAGGTGAGGGATTCTGTCAATAGAAATTTACAAGATTTCTAAAATATTATGAAATACCATATTTATATAGGGTGATTCCTTTAACCAACCCTACAGACTTGTAGAATTGATTCCCTTGCTAGAGATGGATTATTCAGTTTACTGAGTACTCTGGTCAATATGAGAAAAGTAGAAAAACCAACAGAGAAGGAGAAAGTTGGTGTAAGCAAACTAAAGCCAGGGTCATGGGGATCACAGTTCTGGCTAATCCTTTGTCCCTCTCACCGCTGACACGTATATACGTTAAACAGTTTTGGCATTGCACTGGGGCTAGAGAGCTGTTCATCTTGCAGCTGAAAAAGGATAAAGGAGTTGTGTTAGTTATTTATTGTCCCATAACAAATTACCTCAAACTTAGTCGTTTATTACGTCTTAATGCCTACAGGTCAGGAATTCAGCAGCAGCTTAGCTAGGGTGGTTCTGGCTCAGGGTCATCCCTGAGGCTGCAGTCATCCGAAGGCTGGACTGGGGCTGAAGGGTCTGCTCCCAGTCTCACTCACCTGGCTGTGGGCAGGAAGCCTTGTTCCTCATCACAAAGACCTCTCCATTGTATTGCTCCTGACACGGCAGTACTAGCTTCTTCCAGACCGAGTGATGGGAGGAAGAGAGAGCAACCATGTGAGAGCTGAATGCCTTGTATAACTTAATTGCAGAGTGACATGCCATCACTTTTCCCGTGATCTCTTGGTAGCATAGACCATCCCTGGTACAGTGTGGGAGGGGGCCACAAGGGAGCAGGGATCACTGGGGACATTTTGGAGACCTCCTATCGCTGGGGTCTTTCCACAAACATTTTTTTGAGTGTGTAGGTCTGTGTGGGCTCATATTTTAAAATTCCACAAAGGGGTATATTTAGGCAGACTGGTAGTTACCTGACTTTTACATTTAATGGACTAGTAAAATGAAAAATAATTGGTGGTGGTAGCAGTAGGGGGAAAAATAGGTATGTCTCAGTATTTTGTCACATAAGGAAGATAAACAAAAAGCTATTTACCATCACCAAAATTCATAAAAATACATTTTAACACAAGCAAAGGGGAAGGACATAATCTCAAAATAAAGGACAGTCTTTTCAATTGACTAAATTTAGCTTTATTAAAACTCAACTAACTTGCCTTTGCTTTTCTCATATAATGGTGAACTGATGAAAAACTTCATCCTGTCTTGGTCTACAAGCTGTCATTCAGGAACCACCGAGGCAGACATGGAATGTTCTAGTACCTTTAGAGATGACTATGAGAACCATGCAGAAATGCATAATAGGCCATTAAAAGTGAGTGAAAACAGAACTGGAAATGGTTGACACATAAAGATAGCAGTTTTACAAAATTATGCTCATGAGCTGGAAGGAAACCACAGAGTTGGCAAATATTTATCAATTTTTGTGATTTTTTTGCTATTAACTTGTGTTCCAACTAATATTTACATGTTTATTGTTTAAACTAATTAAATATGAAATATAAGGAAATATTGAACATCATTGCAACATAGTAAAATGTACATAAAAGTGTATACAAATATATGTAGTATTGGAACTTTTAAAGGATTTTCATACTTAGCATATTTCACACATGGTTAAAATATTTTTGGATTATTTACATCACTTACGTCAGTCATCCTATTTCTAAATAATCACCTTTTCACTTTATAGATATGCTTTTCTTCATAACCTACATGGTGTAATTATGTCTGGCCCTTTTTAAGAAGAGGATGATATATGTGACACTATCCATTGAGTTGAGTTGAGAGTTGAGCTTTGGATTGTTAGTTTTGGCCCCCAGAATTGATATATTTGTAGAAATGTGGTCACACTTTCATTTGGTTCCATTTTTGACCTGTGTTGTAGTATTTGCAAGGCTTCTGAAGGCTTGGGCTAAGGAAGCAGTCAATGATGTTTTGCCCTGGTCCCACCACTTAGGTTGGGAATTAATATTTAGGAATATTTGGGAAAATAGTGAAAAACTTTCTCTAATAAAATCTTGTTGCAAACCTTCATGAATTGGCTTAAAATCTCCACAGTTTTCTTTTGAAAATCTGGTTGGCAGAGAGTACTGGGTTTTTGGGGGGGTGGTTGTTTGTTTAACACATAAACTCCATATGTTATTAAAAAGTTATATATTTTAAAAGTTTAGCAAGATTACCCGTGGGAATTGCTCTTTCAATTTTGGTTTTACAGCCAAATTGGTTAAGACATTGATTGATGTTCTCTGAGTACTTCTGCGACACTTTGCTAATTTTCACTTGGAATGCCTTGTTTACAGGAAGCATTTTTAAGTGAAAGTAGTGAGCAATTGATTTTTTTTTTTGACTCTATGGGACACTTTTTGGTATTAGGACAATCCTGCAGTCATAGGGCTGCATACAAATTGTGCCATTGGAACTCAGCCGTCAATGCTCTGCCTAACTTTTCTTTTTTCTGGTTATAGCTCTCATTATGTTAAGTTCTTCAACTAGTCATTCATGCCATGTTGTGGCATGTTGTGCCTAGCTGGGCACATTTTTGTTACTCACTGGCCTAATATAGGGCGAATGTTAGGTACCTGTATATTTGCCTTGGGGAACATTTGTATCATTATTTGGGACTCCCAGGAGCAAGCTTAGGACATTTTGATAGCATTTTGATCTCTCTTGATTGTCCAGTGTGACTGCCTCTACAAAAAGCACTGCTGACATGGTGAGCAGAGAATTAAAAACTCACGAGAGAGGGCTCTTGAGGGGAGAAGGGAACTTAGTGACAGATACCTTATGTTTTAGGGATAATAAGTAATTTTTAGACTATTAATCGGTCATTACAGATTACATGTCTTCTGGAGATAACAGGTTTGCCTCAGGCTAAGCTTCCCGATGTGAACCTAGTACAGAAGTTGTTTTTCATAGCCACATGCAAGGTAGTGAGTACTATGACATGACAGAGATGAGTTAAATCCTTTTTTGATGATGATACGTGCTTTGTCTTGGCGCCAGTATTAACTCAGTGGTCTCACTACAAATTATTTGCAAACCACTCAAACTGTTCCACCTTTTGCCAGATGAAAAACAGCTCTTTTAAAAGGTAACACGAAAGCAAGGACTCTCAGACTGAGCCATTTAGCAGGCTGAACAGTGCTGCCGGCAGAGCCTCAGAAGATGACCTTTTGTCTTTTTGGCATTGATGGACCAAAGAGAAGAGTAACCTTGGAACTCTAATCTAGAAATTGTCATGCATTGTTCTAAATATAAGCCATAAAATTGCTCGATCATTTATATATAGAAAAGATCTTGGATAGTGTTGTCAGCACTTTCTTTTAAAATCAAAGCATTATGGCTAGAACAAGTTCTTACCTGACTTAAACTCACTGATAATGCCTGAATCATACCTTTTGAAGGTTGCCAGGGGTCACCAGTGGCTGCGTTGTGATTGATCTAGAAGCCTTGCTGAATGGATTGTGGGTCTGGCTATCATCTTGGAAAGTGACCACTGGCGCCTCCCTGTGACTTGAAGTAACTTTTATCATCAGTTTCTCCTTCCGTAGGACTAAACCCCTCTTCTCCTGGATATTCATATTTTAGGAAAACTAGGTAATCAGTGGGGGTCCCCTACCAGAGTGTTTTGCCAAAGTTTCTAAAATAAACAATTTCCTGGCATAAGAACACAGTCTTGTTTAGTATACGTTGTCACACTATATGCATTTTATCTTTCTCAGACATCTACAACTCAAACTGTAATCCCCTTTGGAAAGAAAGAAGTGCTTACCAACTTCTTTAGACAGCCAGTTTTAAAATCTTTTCATCATTTCCACATTTGAACTTATTTAACAGAATCAGATGCCTTCGTTAAACCCTTAATGCAACATGCAGTTCACATTGCTGTTTTCAGCATTTCCCTTGCACTGCAGTGTAGTTAAGATTTCGGCTCTGGGGTCAGACTGCTTGGGTCCATATCCTGGCACCACCACTTGCCAGGCATGTGATTTGGACAAGTCACTTAACCTCTTCCGGCTTTAGTCTTCTCATCTGAGAAATGAGAATCATAATGGCACTTACTGTGTAGGGTTGTTGTTGCGACTAAATGAGATAATATGTGACACAAACAGAAACCTATTCACATTTGCTTCAGTAAGTAAGGTTTTGTTTTTTGTAATAGTGAAGCTACATGAGCAACCTCATGGATACCTCTGAAGCATCTCTCTCCATCTCCCACGTGTTTCTTTGCTTCCTTCTGTGTGTTGGCTCTGTTTTCTGCAGACCAGCTTTCTTGGCTTATCACTATGCTGATGTCCAGAAATTCTTTACCCTGAATCTGGACAACTTATTAGATGAAGCACTCCCCATCACCTGACCCAGCTCCACAGTGCCCTCCGCCCAAGATTCCAGGTGAGAGCAAGTCCAGTCAGCTGAGGCTGGAGAGGAGGAGGCCGTGCAGTGAGAATGGTGGCTCTTTCCAAAGGCTGATGGGGTTTAGGTCTTTAAGAAGGTGGTGGGGGTTGGGAGCAGCACTCGTTGGCATCTCTAGGATAATCATAGCAACAGTGTTCAAGGGATTAAAGGCTCCTTGCCTTGACCATTAATTATGTATTTTTCAAACCTTTTTAAATTTAATGTACATACAGAAAAGGTAACATATGGTAAGTGTACAGCTGGACGGATTTGGATAAACTGAACACACCTGTGTGACCACACACAGCTCAGGAAACAGAGCAGGACCATCGCCAACCTAGCCTGTTTTGCTCCCCTCCAGTAACTTTTCCTGAAGAGTACATTAGTTTTCCCTATTTTTATACTTTCTATAAGTGGAATCCTACCATATCTACTTTTTCATGTCTGGCTTCTTTTGCTTAATCTTATTTGAGGCATTCATCAATATTGCTGTGTATATTTGCAAAGCCTTTGCTCTCATTGCTGAAAGTATTCACTGTATGAACACACTATACTTTGTTTATCTAGTCTACCGCTGATGGCCATTTAGGTTGTTTTTTTTCTGTTTCTGTCTAGTTCTGATGGTGTTACTGTGAACTGGCTTGTTGAACATGTATATGTTACTACTGATTATTTTTACGACCAGAGGCTTATATAGGGTGTGGTGAATTCTATGCGTTACATAGAATTGGACTGATGGTCTCTTATGGGTGAATATTGCTATACTCTTTATCTTGTGGGTTCTTATCTTTTATGTTGTGATGTTCATGGTATGAGAGCAGCGTCATGTTTCAAACATTTCATGTGTATGAAAGAACCTCGCATATATTTTATAGGTGCTCAGCTTTTTATTGATGGAATGATGAACAAATGAATGAATGGTGTTTGCCTCCTTCTTTTCTGGGAACAAGCCCTATTTATAGAAGAGGCTCCAACTGCTGTATTTAGACAAGGATGACCTGCTTGCTTAGCCAAACCTGATTGATTGAGGGGTGGACATGGGACTCAAGCCAGGCCAATAATGTCTCTTTTCTGGGAATTTAAAATATAGAAAAGCCAGAAAGGGACTGGGCACTGCTGATTCCCTATGACTGTGCTCTAGAGAGAAATCTCCTAGGCTCCTGCTATTTGGTACCAAAGGCACCCTGGTTTTTGCTCTTCTCTGTCTCCTTGAAATGGATAAAGAGCTACATATATGATTGTTAAGTACCAATGCAAAAACTATTTTGATTAAGTTCCAAAATGCGAAAGTGGAGACCGTATGTTGTAAAAGGTCACAGTATGAGAGATGGATGAAGACAAGCTTCACGGTGTATCCTGTTGCCTTGGCTTGCTTTCTTGAGAAGAGCACCTGTGAATGTGATTGCATTTCCTGAGCCAGAAATTGCAATTTTAAGGCAACAGTCCAGGAGAGGAATCATGAGGACGTGTACCCTAGAAGTAGGTGTGGGACTGCAGGGTAGCAATCCCCCAGGTCAAGGCTTTTAGTCTTGGACACTGATTTAACTTAGGGGTAAAGAGAGAAGTTAAAGATGATGCTAGGTTTTGAGTTTCTGAATTAGGAAAGATAATGGTCACACTGTTATAAATAAGGGCATTTGAGGAGAGCATAGGAGGAAGGGATAAGAATCAGTTCAGTGTTTAAGGTCCTGGTGAGACGACCTGATTGTTCTGGTGAATATTGGACTCTGGAGTTAGGAAGACTTGGAGTTCCATCTGTACTTGGCACCTCACTCTGTGATCTTGGGCACCTTATTTATTTAGCCTCTTTACATGTCAGTTCTGTAAGCTGATGCCTGCCTGTAAGGATTTAAATGAGACAGTGCCTATAAAGGGTTTAGCTTATTGCCTGACAATTAAGTATTCATAAAATACGTATTAATTGGATGATGACAGTGTGATGATGTCTGGAGTACAGTTGGAAAACAGGGATTGGGGTGAGGCACTGAGGGATCTGCTTCAAGGTAGAGGTGATGCTAGGAAGAGTGTGGAGAGGAAAAGAAAGTAGCCCAAGTGGTAGCTAGAGATATGACCTGTGAGAGGAAGAAGTGAGAGAGGAGGGGTTTACAAGATCCAAGGGAGGTGAGTGGTCAGCCACACAGGGATCGAGTGGTGTCAAGTTAGGCCAAATTTTGGTTGGGTATCTTTTTCTCCCTAAAGCTTGACTATTGTTGGTATCAAATAAGTCAATGTTAGGGGTAGTGATGTGTTAAATCACTCAGATGTCTGCGAAGACATTTAGGCTGAGTCCTCCAGGAAGTAGCTACCTACAGGTCCTCTCTTGTCCATGTCGAGATGAACCAACACCTGGTGATGAACCAGCCCTGGCTTCTGGGCTTCTCTTGTGTCTCCTCCCACACTGCTAGACTTGTGCCTGCTGCCACAGATCTCTGGAGAAGAGCCAAGAAGATGAACTGTTTAAAAAAAAAAAAAGACTGGCTAAAAACTTCAGGCTATCCATGATATTTGGGCAACAGTTTTCCCTATTTTCATTTCTTGGAATGCTTTTGATTTTTAAAGCATTTTGACTTCTGCTTCACCCTCTCTGACTTCCCTCAACAAAACTGGTGAAGGTTAAGGGTTGTTTTTGTGCATCTGTGCTAGTGGTAACACTTTTAAGTTTGTTCATAGTAATAAAGTGAAAAGAAGAGAAAAGAGTGTGGGGGTTGGGGGGGAGAGCAAGGAGATGTCATAGGAAAGAGAGAAGGAAGAGGGGGATCAGAAAAAGAAGGGGCTGATGGGTGTGGAGAAAGAGTGGGCTCTGGAAACCAGGTTGCTAGGGTTTTAAAAGTTTTGTTTTACAAATGGAATCCTTAGCCCAAACTATCCCCTGTGGGAAACTAATCAATCTTAAGTGTTTTGTCGGCCCCTGGGCTCCACCGGAAAGGGTGTGTGGATGAGACAGGGCAGCCGTGGAGCGTCTCACTGGGTTTAACGCACAGACCACCCAGGCACAGGGATAGGATCCAGCCCCTGCCTGGCCCTCCCCAGCTTCTCCCGGTCCTGGTGGGTTTACGTTCCCTGGCAGGGACCCTGGAGGAGAAGCCTTGCCCTTTGAAAATTAAAAACATGTTTTATAAAAAGTTGAAGCAAATTGGATCTTAGATTACGTAGCAGCTAGAGATTTATAAGAATGGTTTCAACCCATTCCTGAGTTAACAATCATGATCAGGTGTGTCTTTTAGGATTGGTGGAGTTCCTTCGCCCACCCCCGTCGTTTCAATTATCCAAAAAGGCTTGTCCTGACTTTGCAAGTGTGGAATTAGTCACAGGTCTCTTAGGACCGTAGACTGTGTGCACTTTTTGGTTCACAGCGGTTGGCTCTGAAGTATTTCAAACCATATCGTCTTTTCCTCCCAGTTTTGGTTGAACACGCCAAGGCGATTAGACTAAGCTATTGTTTTTTTGCAAAGGCCCGGGACTTTTTTTCCCTAAGCATCCACGCCGCCTGGCCTTTTCTTTGTGGTTAAATATTCAGTGTTCACAGCTCCCGACCATTGCCGGAGCCCTGTCGGCTCGCTGAAGGCGGCCTTTTCTGTTGGGATGGGTTTATTTTTAGTTCCCGGGGCCAGCTTCAAGCAGCTGAGGCTCTGGAGTCGGAGTCCGGAGCCGGCGGGAGCACTGCCTCCGCAGCCCCCAGAGAGGTTTTTTTGGAAACGTTGGGGGGCACTAGCAAGACGCGGGTCTGAGGACCCAGGGGGGCGGGCGGGTGCGCGCGCGCTTCCTCCCCTCGGGCGTGTCCCACAATCTCCGGCGCCGCTGCTCTGGGACCCCGGCGAGCCGGAGCCCGGGGCCTGGGCGGCCCTTCGGGCTCGGCCCGCAAAGTGGCAGACGCAGCCAAGCCCCGCCCCGCCCCGCCCGCCCCGCCCGCCCCGCCCCTTTCCCAACCACGCCCCTCTCCCAACCCCGCCTCTACCCGCGAGGCCCGAGTTCGGCCATTTCCGGCGCTGCGCACTTCGGCAAGTTCCGCCGGCGCTGGTCGGAAATGGTTGCCCGCCAGTAGGGGGAGCGGAGGATCCGGCGCGGCCTGGAAGGCGGGCTGCAGGCGGTGAGAGCGGCTCTTGGGAACCCGCGTCTCGCGCAGGCGGCGGCGGCTCGTCCCTGAACTGGAAGCCGGTAGGACGCCTGGCGGCGGCGGGAACCCCGAGCAGCCGGAGCGGCGGCCCGGGAGCGGCGGCCCGGAAGCGGCTCGTGGTAGGGATCCCCGGGGCTGGCGGCGAGCGCCGGGCGCCGGGCGGGACCAGGTCCGGCCGCGCTGGGGCCGCGGGAGCCGGGGGGAGGCTGCTGCCCGGCTCGGCGGGGGCGTGCAGCCTCGGAGTAGGCCTTCCCAGACGACTCGGGGGCCTGAGAAGGACCTCCAGGGCCGTAGCCACCAGCGAGGAGGGGTAACGGCTCCCTGTGGGGCTCTAAACGCGGCCTCCCCACCCCCACACACCCCCTGTACCCCCAGTTACCTTGCACCCACCTCCGCCCCTTTTTTCTGAGGGCTCCACTTCAGCTGTGCAGCCTCTTCTGCTCCCTGAAGCCCTCCTCCCTTCCCTTGCCCCCCGTGTTTGTCCAGCTGCTTATGTAGAGCATCTTCTGTCGACGAGGGGGCAGCCGGGACTGCCCCCTCCCATTTTCTGCGTGCACTCACTCCCACATCTGCTTTGCGCTGCATTCAGACCCAGTCGACTGCAGCTGCTCCTCCTCTGGCTCTTTTCACAGGTTCACCTCCTTTCACGATGAGCCTACAGTCAGAATAGCCACTTCCGGCCCAAGGGTCCAGGTGCTGCTGTTCTGTGCATGTAGGGCTCCTGTGCCCAGGCTCTGTGGCAATGGGCCTAGCCCTGCTTGGGCAGGAGAGGGGCCGCGGAGTGCTTGTCTACACTGCTGAAATCTTAGCCGAGTTGTCCGACCGCGCGGCAGGGTGCGGTGCGAATCCGGAGCCCTTTAGAGATAGAGCAGGGCTGCCAGACTGCAGATAGGGGTTTCTCTTCACGTTGAGCCAGTGGTTCAGGACCTTTTTAGGTAATTGTGGCTCTCCAAAGACTTGCATTTGGTGGTTCCCACCAGCCTTTTTCTTTTTTTTTTTTCCCCCCAAGAGTCTAAGGGGCTTCATCAAGTCCTCTTGGTTCTACTGCTTTGGAGGAGGCGGCCAGGCTGAACAGCATGTGTCCATTTTTTTTTTCTTTCCCATATGTGATACACTTAAGAAGTCTAGTATTTCTCCTCCTCACTTTCTTTCTCCAACTTAGCTTCATTTTTGAAGGCTTGGCTCCCCACGTTTTCTTTTCTTTTCTTTTTTAAATCTTTGTGTATAGTAGTCACGGAGACTGCATTTCCCCCCGTTTTGCTCAACACTTACTTGCGCTCTGATTCAGTTATTATAACTGTATCGAGTGCCTGGGATCCTAACCTGGGAGGTCCTGACAGTCTTGAGTGAAGCTCAGCATTCTCAACTTATTTAGCAGGGAGACTTGAATATTTCATAGTGAAAGACAACCTATCTTAAACTCTTACCTGGTGTGTTAAAAATACCTTATCCTGTGGGAATTTCCTGATCTTCTGCCTGTGGGGAGCCTGAGGAGTTGTAAGTACTCCTAAGTGTGAGGGAAACTAGCTTCAGTGCTTTCTGGAAGAGGGTTAGAGTCATGGATCTTCAGAATACTTGAAACATGATTTATTCAATACTTGAAGATGTGGCCGATGCGCTCAGATCTACTAAACAAACGATTGACATGCTGTGTCTTCATCCTCCCACCCCTACTTTACTAAGGGGGAAAAAACCTGGCATTAAATGTTTGGTATGTAGTTGGAATCTCTTTATGATTAGGCCCCAGAGTTTTAATCTATGATTAAAAAGACTTTCAGTGAACAGGGTAGAGAGAAATGAGTCAGAGGATAAAGTTAAGCCTGAGAAATAGACTTCTGGGATAGAAGGGGAGGTTCAAAGGATGGTTTGGAGCCATCAGAAGAATGTATGGGGATTAGATAAGGACCTGTCCATTCCCTCAAGGCTTTAGACTAGCTGTTGAACAAAAAGTCCTTGAAGGGCGGTGCTAGAATGAGGCTGTGGCACGCAGGTCCTGTGCTTGTGCAGGGTGGGGGTCCTTATCTAAGAGACTGGTAAATGGTTCCCTAGAGAAGGGTTGGAAATATTGCCTGATGCAGAAGTAGAGTCAGGTATTAGAAAAAAAAAAAAGATCTCTCCAAATCTGCCGTTGGTAGAGATTTGAATGTCTGCATACAGTTACTTCAGAGTGAGGCGAGGAATATGAACCTTTCATAAAGTCATCAAACTGTGCACTAATTTCTGCTGGATGTTAAGTTTAGCTCAGAACACTTCTAACATTTATCTCCATCTTGTTTTTGTTTCCTCTTAATTTTTGGTAGCTGTTTCTTTCGAAAACTCTGTAATGATAGAGTAACTAAGAAGAAAGAAAGGATTTTTCATGCCTTTGTAGCTTCCATGAAAATAGCGGAGCTCAGGCAGACGGAGGTTGAGAACTAAAGAGGGACAGGGAGAGGCTCACTGGTAAGTGTGATCCCCTGCCTGAACCAGTCCCACACTCCTTGTACACCTGGAGTTTTTCAGCTCTCTTTGGTGATATCACTTGGTGGAAGAGAAGCAGGATTAAAAATTTTATAATCTTTGGTATATAAGAGGACTGTGGCAGCCTCATTTAGTGATGTATTTACCTCCTCTGCACTTAGGCCATAGTGTGTAGTGTAAGATTTTGCTCACATACACCGAAATGACCCATAAAAATCCCAGGGATGGAGCTCTAAGTCTCAATATTCAGCCACTTCGACGATTTGTAACCCGAGAGTACTTTTAACAGAAAAGTGGGCAAACGTGGTAAGTATTCCAGGCCCTGCAGCATTCGGTCCTGCTGTTGTGGAGGAGAGCAGCGTGTGTATGTAGTACATATACGTGGTATGTATGTAGGTAACACCTGCATACAGCCTGCATCCCAATGGGCCTGCTGTAATCCAGTGCGACTGTATTTACAGACCAGGCAGCTGGCTGTGGTCTGCCGGTGCCTGTCCTAGAGGATCACCCTGCACCCATGTGTCATTGCTCTTGTGTTAGACTGATTGGTGATGTTAATGATTAATGTCCTGGGTGTTCACTTTGTTGACTGTTATCTTATCCTCTTGTATTGTCATCATTTAACCCTCTTCTCCAACTTCCTTTTAAACATTTTTTTCAACAAATGTTTGATACTTTGAGGGAGGAATAAAAAAATTCATTGGCTTTGGAATCTTCTATTAGCCTTTATAGTAAGAGAAATAAGATACGTAAGTACATTATGATGGTAGATTACAATAATGTTTTAAATTTCTGTAGTTCTTTGAGACCCTATAGTACCTTCAAATATTTTTTTCCTTATGTAGATTTTGATCTTTAGGGTAACTCTGAGATGTAGGAGGCTACATGTTACAATATTCCTCTTCTTGAGGGGAAAGAAAGGTAGGAAAGAAAACTGAGACTTGGAGGGGGAGATTTAGTTATTTGACCAGATATGGTAGGAGGCAGTTGGCTAGTAATGCTTGCTGACCTGCCCCTGCTTGAATACTTACAATGAGGTGACCCTCACTGGGCAGCCCATTCTAATTTGCAGACCAGTTTTTAGGACACTTCCTCATTGAGCTGCAGTTTGCCTCCCTGTTAGCGTCACCTTTTAGAGCTGTGTAGAACAGGTCTGCTCCTTTTCCCTGTGACAGTTGTGCCAATGCTAGGGGGTGGCTGTCCTTTCCCCAGACATGGGGATCCCTCAGGGCCTGTGTACATACCATTTGGCCACCCAGCTTACACAAAGACTTGCATTGGGAGCCAACTTTTAGAAATGGGGAGATTTCACATAAAAAAAATCGCTCATTTCTACCTTTTCTTGCGAAGAAATTAGAGGCTTGGGTGATACAGAGCCCTGATGGTAGTCATCTCCCTTAGCTGATGTGTGTACTCTCTGTTTTGCTAAAGTCTCTGCCACCAGCTTCCCTCGTTCACTTGACTCTCAGGGCCTCCGTAGTCGTGGGGATTCCCGCACGCTTCCTGGCCTTCTACTCCACGGACTCTTGATGGCAGTTTCCTTCAGGTGCTTCTTTGACAGTTTCAGGTCCCCTCACGGACTTCTCAGTCCTCTGCCCCCCATTTACTTTGTTAATGTCCCTCTAAAACTGTGGCGCTCAGCACAGCATACTCAGTTTACAGTGTCCCCTGTCAGTACCAAGTAGGGAGTAACTTTCACTCTTCTGTTTTTGACACTATACTTTATTTAAAAGATAACAACAGAAAAACAGGTGACAGTGTTTTTTTCCTAATCAATCACATTCTTGACTCACTGAAATTATAGTTAACTGAAATCACAATTCTGTGCGTGTGTGCACTGTTATTAAACTGAATCATTTCCACGTAGTTTTGGGCTCTTAAGTGCTTAACTCTGCCTTTTTTTCTTTAAAATGTTATCTGCTTAGATATTCCAGACTGAAAACATCTTTTTGTATTCTGGGTTTATTTTCCAACCTTGACTTTCTCTTCCCACCATGACTTCCTTTATTTCTGAAGCAGAGCTGTACAGTATAAATGCATTGTGGCTTATAATGGTGAGGATCCTAAACTATTATTAATGATTTCAGTGGAAAATTAAGGGGGGAGGTCTTGAAAGAAAACATTATGCTTGAAATTTTGGAGGTAAACAAAAGGCGGTCTTGGGAATAACCTTGCTACTTGAGTTGATATGTTGGTAATATTTTCCCCCCAGGAAAACCGGTATTTATGTGCTTTTTGTCTGCAAGGCAATTACAAGTCAGTGGGGGTCCTAGAGTCTAAAAGGATCTTTGAGGTCCTATAGTCTACCCCTTTCATTTAGGGATTCAAGAAGGCTGAGGAGCACATGAGTCAGGAAGGACAAAGAGTTGTGAAGTTAGGGGGTCTGATGAATCAGACAGCTGATAGCAGTAAAGGGACGACAGAGTTGGAGTCTCCGGTTCAATTCACCCATGAAAGTTGAAGTTGGATGCCTGAGTGATAAAGCTGATTTATGTATGGTTTAGCAAACTTCTACTTCAGTTTTGTCTGTTTTAGGGAGGCCTGGAGCGTTAATGATATCAATTATATGCCTCCGTAGCATCAAGTGAAAATCCTATTTTCTTGAGAAATGGAAGCCCCTAGAGAAATTAGTTTACGCTCCAGGCACTTGCACATCAAGCTGACTGTTCTGGAAAGGTTCTTTAGCAAAATCCACCCAAAGACCTTATTTTAACAAACCTGTTTTTACACCACCTCCTTTCATACAGTGGAATCTGTATTTTTCCACTTAACATCATATTGTGAACATTTTCCCATTTTATTTAAAATGATAGAAAAGCTTATTGATAACATGGTAATTATATCAATGACATGGGTTTTATCATACTTTCTATATAACCTTCCTCCTAATCTTGGCCATTTATTTATATTTATATGTGTATATGTATATATATCTCGCTATTATAAAGAATGCTGTGATGATTACATCTTTATAATACAAATCTTCACATAGAATGCATTCCTAGAAAGTGAACTTGCTGACTCAAAGGTCCAAATATTTTAAAGACTTTGTTACACATGGCAAATTACTTTTCAGTTTACTTTCCTGCTAATACAACGTATGAAGACCTGTCACTGTAGCTGCCTGCAGGACAGAGATGTACTGTACTTTATTATAGTGAGTGGTATACTTTGTAATGGTTTAGGGTGGACATTCTTGAAATTAAATCTTTTTTCTCATTCATGATTCTTTCCTAAGAATAATTTCTGGAAGTGGAATTGTAGGGTCAGGGCCTCGGCACCGTTCCAGGGCTTTTATTACTCGAGGCCAGACTGTGCTCAGGGAGGGCTGTCTGTGCTCCCTCCCAGCGCCCGAGTGTGAGGATGCTGCCCTCGATCCGGGCTAGCCCCAGGTGCTGTGGTTTTACAGTTCTTTGCTAATTTGTAGGTGGGAAGTGTCACTGTGTCTTGTTTAAAATCTACCTTTGATTTCTGGAGTGACTAAACATTTTTAAATGTTTAGCCCTTGGGCCCTTTCTTTTTGTGAAGTTTCCTGTTTATTTCCTTTGATCGCTGTTATCTTGCCTTTACTTCTACTACTAATGCTGTGTTGTTGATGCTTCCCCCAGTCTTTTCACTGAATCTCAGCTTTTTTTTCCTTATAAATATATAGAAGCCTGGGATTCTTATGTAGTCAAATTTGTTGAACTTTTCTTTTGTGGATTCTGCTTCTGCTTGGATTCCTATAAAAGTGGCTGTACTTATCTTGAAGTGAAATTACATTTATGTTTTCTTTTTGTTCTTTTTATGGTTTCATTTATTACAGCTACATCCTGAATCTGTCTGGGACTTATTTTGGGATTTGGTTTAGGAATTCAGCTTTATTTTTTTCCAAAAAGCTAATTGTCAGCATTATTTATGGAAAAATCTAGTGTGGTGTACTTTATTTTTTCCTTATTTTCCTTTGTTTAAAAGAAATTTTTTTAGTGTGGTGTACTTTGAAAGGAACTGCAAAAAGATAATATTTTTCTTTTTTCTTCTTTTTGTTGTCAATGTATTCGTTTCTTTTATATTAAGGAAGTGATAAAGAATAATAGAGAATCTATAGTTTAATTTTGCACAAAATGGTTCTCGCAAATATCTACTTTATACTTGCATTTCTACTGGCATTTATGAAGGAATTGTGTTGAGGTTTTGACTTTCTTTTTCTTTTTTTGTCTTTTTTTGTTTGTTTTTTTAACTTTTATTGATTTGTAATCATTTGATAGTATTTTTCTTAATCACAAAAGTAATACATACTTATTATAAAGAGAATGAAGACAAAATGAATCTTTGAAGTAAACAAATAGTAAACAGGTGGGTAGCAGGGTACAGGTCAGACACCTGGGTTTATGTCTGGGCTCCTCAGCTTCTTGCTGTGTGGCCTTAAACAAGTTACCTAACCTCAGGGATTCACACTACTTTTTCTGCAAAGTAGAAATAACAAGCCTAGCCCCCAGATGGCTGATTTAAGGATGAGATGAGATGGTATGTGTAAAGTGTGTTCTCTATAGTACATTCTAAATATAAATATAGTTGTAACATGTGAAAGGTTCCCCTACCCCTCGCATCTTCCAAAAGTCTATGATGTAGACTTTCTACGTGAATAAGGCATATTGCTCTTTGACTTCCTTAGTTGTCTGTGATTCCCTTGATTGAGATGTCATCAATCTGAATGAGACTTGTCACCAGTTCTTTGTTAAGCCAAGTTTTGAGTTAGAATTGTGTGCTCTGCTTGTATTTATTTTATTTTTTTTATGATGGGAGGTAGTTAGGTTTCGTCACTGACTTCCGCTTGGAGGAGGTGCTGGGGATTGAACCTGGGGCCTCTTGGGTGATGAGCATGCGCTCTACCACTTGAGCTGTACCTTTCCCCCCAGAATTATGTGCTCTGCATTTAAGTCACCTGGGACCTTTGTCAAACTGCAGGAGCTTGGGCCCCATTCTTGGGATTCTGATTTGGTTAATACTGAATGGGCCTTGGTTTATTGTGTGTAAACATTCTTAGGTATTTGTGCATCTGATTTGTAACCCTAGTTAAAAAATAAGACCATATTATTTTGGTTTGTGGGATATTATCAAACTGGTGGGAAGGGAAACAGATGTAGGAAACGGCATAATTTTCAGATTGAGAACTTACCCTGGGAGTTGGGACTTCTGGATTCAGGTGTATTGCTGACTAAACGCAGCAATATTGTGACCTGAGTTAATCAAGACTCTTAGTTTAATACCTGTATATACGGTTGAGCTGTGGAAGGAATGCTATTACTTATGGGTGAGTTCCTTTTGTGTATATTGTGATTTGTCTGCTAGTGGCGTTTGTGGAACATCTTTGGACTTAGAAGTCTGTTCTGATGCTGTAATAATGGTGGCTCAGCTCTGTGGGTTCTCCCTGATTGTATCATAATCTTGACCCAGTATGTCAGTGCACAACCAGTATTTCTTACCTGATTTTGGTTTTTAATTGCTGACAACTTTCTATTTCCCTTATTTTACATCCGGGTTAAATTTATCCAGTAAATAAACTGTGGTGGTTGTATTGTGAAAAGCACATGGCCTTCCTCTCCTGTAACTTGTGAATTGCCTACATTCAGTTTTTACAAGTCATTCTTTATCTACAGTTAACTTCCCTAGAAAGTGCCTCTTGTTATTATGAACGTAGAAGAGAGAAGTCAGAGTCTTCACAGTGGTAGTAGTATTGGGAAATCTGTTTTTGTTAGTTTAATTTGTTTAGCTTAGTAACATACCTGCTGATTTTTGAACTGGGTACTGCCTTGATGACAGGCTGCTTGCCATGCCTGTGCTTAGCAGAGAATGAGGAAATTACGTTCTTTGGGGTCGTTACAGTGTTTAAAAGCAAAACAAAATCTCTGAAGTATTGCTTTCAACAACCTTCCTGAAATGATACTCTGCACAGAACTGTCGTTACCTAGTTTGAAGGTCTTGTGGCAGTGACAGTCACAGCAGCACTGCAGACGGTTCTGTGGAACCTGCACCTGGGCTGGGATAGAATTTTGCCTGCTTGGTGGGCCGGTTTTGACTTAAAAGAAGAGGAAACACTACTCCACACACAGATGCACTGGTAGGTCATTTGCTCTGAGTATATTGTTTTCTTGTTTTATTTAGCAGATAAAGAAATATGAATATAGGGTTGACTTTAGGTTCTGGAGTAGTGTTACTATGTGTTTTAATTATAATTAATCATTATCCATGATTACAGTGCAGCAGTAGTAATATGGGTAATTTAAAAATAATTTATGTGTGTAATTATGTACATGTGCCTTGTATTCCTTGAGTTAACATCACGGGCAGTTTACCATAATGGTTAAGACATCAAGAGAATGGGCCTTAGAGTTAGAGTAACTTTGATTTGAATCCAAGTTTTACTCGATATGGATGACCTTGGGCAAATTACGTAACCTCTGTGCTTTGGTTTCTCACGTACAAAATGGGAATAATAGTAGTACCTACTTCATAGGATTGTTGTGAAGATTAAGTATGTTAAGGGATATAAGAGGCACACAGTAAATATTTAACAAATGTTAGCTGTCATCATAATTGTTTAAAATGTTGGGGGGAGGGTAGAGCTCAGTGGTACAGCGCATGCTTGCCGTGCATGAGGTCCTGGGTTCAATCCCCAGTACCTCCTCTGAAAAAAATAAACCAAATTCTCCCCCCTCCCCCCTCCCCCAGTCATGTTGAAAAGTCAGTTGAAGGTTTATTTTGGGAGCATCTGGAAAGTGTCTAGCTTCTATGCGTCTCGCCGATTTCCCTTCATACCTTTTGAATGTAACGCAGAACAGCAGCCCAAGTAGAACCAGCTATTTATTCCCTTGTTTCCTCCCTTCTGTTTTCTTTCTCTCTTCCATTGAGTGTTTTACTTTAGTTCCGTTTAGTTTTTTTTTTTTATGAAGAAAATTATACAACCTTTTTGAAAGGCATTGACCTTATTAAAAGGCATTGAACAAGATCTGAATAAACAGAGAAATACACCAAATCCATGATGGGAAGTTTCAATATCAGACTGTTTTAGTTTTAAAAGAAGAAAAGTCGAGTCAGTAGGATGGTTGTTGTATCAACAAACTTGAAAGTAAGGTCCTGATCACAGGTGATGTTGCTACTGATGATGAAAGGGTTTGCCATTGTGAGGAATGTTCAAGAGGAGGCAAAGAAGAGGCGCTTATAGAGGGTGTGGGTACGTTGGGGTGTGTGTTAGGAGGGAGAAGGTGAAGTGGGAAGCAAGAGTATGTACAGAATTCTGAATTGGAACTCTGAGCCCCAAGTAACTTCTCAGCTTATCTCCTGGATTTTTGACTTGAGTCATTTACCATTACAGCTTTCCAGGAACATAGCTGGTTTCAAGCCCTCAGATGAGTTTGGTTAGCAGATCAAGAATTCTGTCAGGAAAGCAAGCCCCGGAGTTCACTATTTCAAGAAATTATATACTGGAGTCTAATGTTACATGAGTCAGAGAAAGGAAGGACCCTGAACCATATGGTAAGGAGGGAATGAGTCAGCTGAGTTGCCTGGATTCTGCCTTCTTTTTTCCTCCACTCCATTCTTTCTTTGTTATGATTTGATTGTAAGTCCACAGAACGTTTTTTGAAAACAAAAAGATTTTAACATTTGAATTCAGAGGATCATGCTTTAGAAGTGCTGACCTGCCTTCTGTGGGATATTTGTTCACCTGTTAATTATCCAAATTTAGGTCATTCAGATTTAGGCTTTTTCATGGTGGGTGTTTTTTGGTTTTTGTTGTCCTTATCTTGTGATATTCTTAATCAAGCCTTACAGTAACATCGTCATCCCTTTTTATTTAAAGGAAGAGGAGACTGTCACTCATTTAATAGTAGAGCATCCATGGAGCACTGCTCACTGCGCTGCCTCGTAGTCGTGCCCTCGCGGTTTGTTTGTATCTTTCTGGGCTAAAGGAAGTTCCATGATGTCAAGGATAATCTTACTTTCTGGATTCTCCCACAGTTGCACTTAGCATATCTTAGACATGTTAAGAGTATGGTAAGTGCTTTTTCGAGGAAACCAATGAAGGAAGTTGGGAGTGTTCTTTGGTGCAGAGTGTCATGAACTCACGTCTCAGACGTGTTGCCTTTAAGGGGAAGGCAGCTGGAAAGCTGTGACCTGTGATAGTCAAGTGTGGCAGGAGAGCAGGGCTGGGAACGTTGTGTCAAGATTTATTAGCCTGAAGTACCCTCACATCCTCTAGCCTTTATCATCATAGCCACACAGTACATTGCTGCTGTCTCTATCTGCTCATCTCTGTTTCGGGAGACTAGAAAACTGGGGCCCAAGGGCTGATAGCAAATCTCTCCAAAGGATAAGAAATAACGCCCCTCATTTCTAAATATAGTGCTCTTTCTGAAAGACCAAGTTACTATTTATATTTTAAGAAGGAGCACATGATGTCTGCTAACAGAAGATAAAGGAGAAGCAAACTGGGAAATACATCTCATCTCTGGATTACCGACCCCACCACTGGGTAAAGATCAAAAAGAGTTCTCTTCAGCTCTTTTCAACTCTGAATGTAATAAATGGAGCTTCTCAGGAGTGTTTTTTGCTTTTTTTTTTTTTTTAATAGTTCTAAAGAAAACTTATATGTTAGCAATGAACATAGCTACTAAGGGTGGGTTGGAGGGTGTTTCTCTTCATTTAATGATGATGCCTAAGTCTAGAATAACAAATTGTCATGAACATTTTGCCCTCTGTTGAGTGTGGTTGACCATCATTTTATATGGCTCTAATACTGCTCTGTATCCACTCAGTTAGGAAGGTGTGTGTGTTCTAAACACTGAAGCTGTTTTTGGACACTTACCTTATCCATTTCTTCCTAACCACAAGTAAAATATCCATACCAAACAAAACCTACATTGGACTTAAAATGTTCTGCAAGATACACACCAATGATCCAGCCATTGTTCCATCTTACAAGATGAAAGTTACTGAGGGAGGGCAGGGTTGTAGAACATAACCTCTTCAAGGCTGACTTGGTTCTCTTTCTTTTGCAGGCCTGATTGTTGGCAGTGACATCGATGAGAGATTGGCATTTATTTCTGTTCTGACCAACTACTTTATAGCTGTGAATGAGAACTATGCATATGTGTTGGTCAGCAAAACCAAGGAACCAGAGCTATGGCAGTTGACAGAGTCTGTCTGATTCCAGGATATTTTTCCTGGGTTCCAGCATCAGGGACCTCCTGCCTTCCATCTCATCCACTATGTGGTCCCTTTTACCGTTTGTTAAAGATTAAGGACATGTTCTTTGGTCAACAGCCAGAACTTAAAATCTGCTGGAATAGGGTCAGAGACCATTTCAATCACAGCTGAGGAAGATGAAATTTCCGTTTTATCTGGTGCCTTGTCCAGGGAGCACACTAACTGTGGGAAACGTGGGAGTGAGAAGAGATTGAGTTTTGTTTGATAGAAACTCATGGTTATGGCGAGTGACCCAACGTGACCAGAGGGGCCAGAGCCACAGAGGAACTCATGACGGGCTATACCATGTTGCGGAATGGGGGCGTGGGCAACGGAGGTCAGACGTGCATGTTGCGGTGGTCCAACCGGATCCGGCTCACGTGGCTCAGCTTCACTCTCTTCATCATCCTGGTGTTCTTCCCCCTCATTGCTCACTATTACCTCACCACCCTGGATGAGGCTGATGAGGCCGGCAAGCGGATTTTCGGCCCGCGTGCCGGTAACGAGCTGTGCGAGGTGAAGCACGTGCTGGATCTCTGCCGAATCCGCGAGTCTGTAAGTGAAGAGCTCTTGCAGCTGGAGGCCAAGAGGCAAGAGCTCAACAGTGAGATCGCCAAGCTCAATCTGAAGATCGAAGCCTGTAAGAAGAGCATTGAGAATGCCAAGCAGGACCTGCTGCAGCTCAAGAATGTCATCAGCCAGACCGAGCACTCTTACAAAGAGCTGATGGCCCAGAATCAGCCCAAACTTTCTCTGCCCATCCGGCTGCTCCCGGAGAAGGACGATGCCGGCCTTCCTCCCCCCAAGGTCCTGCGGGGCTGCCGGCTGCACAACTGTTTCGATTATTCTCGTTGCCCTCTCACCTCTGGCTTCCCAGTCTATGTTTATGACAGCGACCAGTTTGCCTTTGGCAGCTACCTGGACCCCTTGGTCAAGCAGGCTTTTCAGGCTACAGCACGAGCTAACGTTTATGTTACAGACAACGCGGACATTGCCTGCCTTTATGTGATCTTAGTAGGAGAGATGCAGGAGCCGGTCGTGCTGCGGCCTGCTGACCTTGAGAAGCAGCTGTCCTCTCTGCCGCACTGGCGGACAGATGGACACAACCACGTCATCATCAATCTGTCCCGGAAGTCAGACACACAGAATTTGCTGTACAATGTCAGTACGGGCCGTGCCATGGTGGCCCAGTCCACTTTCTATGCTGCGCAGTACAGACCCGGCTTTGACTTGGTGGTGTCACCGCTAGTCCATGCCATGTCAGAGCCCAACTTCATGGAAATCCCGCCACAGGTGCCTGTGAAGCGGAGATATCTCTTCACCTTCCAGGGTGAGAAGATTGAGTCTCTGAGATCCAGCCTGCAGGAGGCCCGCTCCTTTGAGGAGGAGATGGAGGGTGACCCTCCAGCTGACTACGATGATCGGATCATTGCCACCCTCAAGGCTGTGCAGGATAGCAAACTGGATCAGGTCCTGGTAGAATTTACCTGCAAAAACCAGCCCAAACCCAGTCTGCCTACTGAGTGGGCTCTGTGTGGGGAGCGAGAAGACCGCTTAGAATTGCTGAAGCTTTCCACCTTTGCCCTCATCATCACTCCTGGGGACCCTCACTTGGTTATTTCCTCTGGGTGTGCCACCCGGCTCTTTGAAGCCTTGGAAGTTGGGGCCGTCCCAGTTGTGCTGGGGGAGCAGGTACAGCTTCCCTACCAGGACATGCTGCAGTGGAGTGAAGCAGCCCTGGTGGTGCCCAAGCCACGAGTGACCGAGGTCCACTTCCTGTTACGGAGCCTCTCGGACAGTGACCTGCTGGCTATGAGGCGGCAAGGCCGCTTCCTCTGGGAGACTTACTTCTCGACTGCTGACAGTATTTTCAACACCGTGCTGGCCATGATTAGGACTCGCATACAGATCCCAGCTGCTCCCATCCGGGAGGAGGCAGCAGCTGAGATCCCCCATCGCTCAGGCAAGGCAGCTGGGACGGACCCCAACATGGCGGACAACGGGGACCTGGACCTGGGGCCAGTGGAAACTGAGCCGCCCTACGCCTCCCCCAGATACCTCCGCAACTTCACCTTGACCGTCACTGACTTCTACCGCAGCTGGAACTCTGCGCCAGGGCCTTTCCATCTCTTCCCCCACACACCGTTTGACCCTGTGTTGCCCTCAGAGGCCAAATTCTTGGGCTCAGGGACTGGATTTCGGCCTATTGGTGGTGGAGCTGGGGGTTCTGGCAAGGAGTTTCAGGCGGCGCTTGGAGGCAATGTTCCCCGAGAGCAGTTCACGGTGGTGATGTTGACTTATGAGCGCGAGGAAGTGCTCATGAACTCTTTAGAGAGGCTGAATGGCCTCCCTTACCTGAACAAGGTGGTGGTGGTGTGGAATTCTCCCAAGCTGCCGTCAGAGGACCTCCTGTGGCCTGACATTGGCGTCCCCATCATGGTAATAGAAAAATGAGTAGTTTGTTTTACTGCATGAGAGAGTATTTCACTCTGAATCTCTTTTCCATATATATATATATATATATATATATATATATATATATATATATATATATATATATTTGTTTTGTTTTGTTTTTTAAGCTATACAGATTCTTTCCCCATGAAATTTCTGCTTGCTTCTTTTTCAGTCCTTTCAGGCCTTGCCAGTTCTCTCTCTGCTGCTCACTTCTGAAATCTCCTCTAAGATGCTCCAGTACTGAAATTGGTATTGGCCCCATGAAGGTTTACAAAACCCCTCCAGTGACCTCACACACTTCTGTGTCATCACAAAGATGTTGATGACGAGAATGATGACGCAGAGCTAACATTTAAGAAGCACTCATGATCTCTGCACTTACAGTTTAACGTTTATAGAATTTACGTGACTGACTAGAATGATTTCTTTGTTTTATGTCTGTGGAAACAGGCTTAGAGAGGTTAGTTATTTAGCCCAAGGTCGTGATTAGCAATCATGGAGGAGCTTTAGTGTGTCTGATTCCAGAAGGTGCAGTTTTAATCACCTGCCAGTGGATTTAGGAAGAAGACCTGTTTCATTTAACAGGATCATATGCATGTCCTTTGGGAGACGGGAGTCAGGGTTTGGTATTTTGGGAGTTGAAGATCCTGATCCTTTTCTGTAGTCTCTTGCAGGTTCCTTCTCATTCTTTACTCCATCTGTTATGGCTAGGATGCTGTATTTTACAGGAAAAAATAATAGCCAAATAGGCAGGATAGAGCTTCAGGTCTGAGTACTTTGATTATCCACCTTCTGATGTAATTTGTCAATCCAGAGGGAGATTACCCATTTCTATTAAGTGTGAAGTCTTAGAGCAAGTCTTCAGCAACCTGGCAACTACTTACCCTGCAGCATAGGTACTTCCCAGAAAAAGGTAGCAAAGAAAGGCAGAGGTCTGATGGGCTGTGCATTACTAGAAGGTTGCTTAAGAAAATAAAATTAGTGTAGTTTTTTAAATGTTTATTTCATTGAGGAATTAATTCATGTGAAATATTTTCTAAGCAACATCCTGATATAATGGAAAAGTGTGAATTTTGGAGTGATGCAGACCTGGGATCAAATACTCATTTTGTGATCTTTGGTAAGTTAATTAATTTCTTTGACTTCAGGATTAAAAAGGAATCTAAGATAATACAAGTAAAGACTCTAGAAAGATGCCCAGTAATTATTTGATTCTTACTCATCCCTTCATGTCAAAGCAGATGGAGGGCTGCATGGTTATTCTGCTTGTTTATGGACGGCTTGAACTCCCTTCACTGACGAAGCCCCTTGTATCCGCTGCATCATTTCCCTTGTGTCACAGCTGTTCCTACCTTCTTTCTCGTGTGCGATTCTTTGTTTTCATGTTCTATCTTACTAATGCTGCTACTCTCACACTGCTGCTAATCTTTGCTTGTGTTTAATTTATTATCTGAGGCTATTCAAAGACTATAGAGTTCTAAAAACTTTTCATCCCAGAATTTATCTTGTGTATTGAGAAAAGTGTTGTAAATGTGGAGATTTCTTTATAGACTTCTTCTCAAATAAATTTCATGTTTTTCTTTCTCAGTTACAACTTTTTGAATGTCATCGAAATTAAAAAAAAAATAGCATTTGTTCTGTGAAAGGTAGATGCTGCTCAAATAGAATAACCAAGTAGGCTTTGTTTTCCCTTTTCCTGAGTTTCCTTCGAATTTGATAGCGATGTAGAGAAGCCGATGCCACTGCAGTTAACAGGGGCTGAAATTCGTCAGAGAACTTACCAGAACTAATCCTTCCTTTTCACTCTGGTGGGAAATAAGTCGTCCTCTGTGATTACTGGGCAGCTCATTGCAGCAATACAATGCCTAGTCACAAAATGCCAGAAACTTTCCAGATGGAAGGGTGTTCTGAATAGCTTGCTCATATCAGCAATACACCCTTTTTTTCTAGTTCTTCTGAAAAAGAAGAAACTTTCAAGCTGGAGAATTTCACTCCATTCTCTAAATATATGGGCTGCTTTCTATTTAAGAGAGGCAGGTTTTTGGGGGGAGCAGTTGAATTGCTGACCTCTTAGGCCCAGAGCCGACATTACTGCCCAGGTTTCAGGGCTCAGAGGGACGACCTGGCGGCTCTCCCCGTGGGAACTACCGGGGGCATCTTGGAGTGGTTTTCCAGGAAGGATGCAGACGTGCCCTCTCCATTATGTTACGGTTACAGGTCTTTATAAAATTAGCAGGAGGGTGGTTCCCAGTCCTTCAGAGAAGATGATTGGAAATCAGCATTTTGGCCAAAAGAATCAGCCCCGGCGCCTGCCTGCCATTTCAGAGAGCGCTGGGCAGTTTGTGCTTCTCTCCTGCTCAGGTTGTCTTCACAGCAGTGTGCATGCAGGCTGGGCGTTTGTGGGCTGTGAAATCTGTTGAGCCCTAGGTGTTAAGTATTTTGAGAGGGATTGTGTTAGGGGTACCTACTGCGATTTATATGTTAAAGTTCCCCATTCTTTTCTGTTGTTTACATAACAAAGAAATCACATCAGATCTGGCTTAGAGTAAATGTAATCTTCTCTGCCCCCATGCTTGGACCCCCCTGTCCCAAATGCTTTATGTAAAGAGAATTTCAGTTCAGGTGGGCTAGGGCCTGGGCACGGTGACTGGCCTGCCCCCCGGGGGGTGGGAGACGTCCACTTGTGGTGGCTCTCTCGCCTGAATGGTGCGGGGTTAAAGGCTTTCCACTGTTTCCAGGCCTCCATTGTTTCTGATGATAAGTCTGTGATTTCTCAAGTTTTTCTTCCCCTGTATGTAATGTGTTATTTTTCTCTGCCTGCTTTCAAGACTTTCTTTACATTTGATTTTCAGCAGTTTGACTGTATATGCCTCAGCGTGGTTTTCTTTGATCTGTATTCTGATTGAGATTTCACTAAACTTCTTGAATCCAGTAATTTATGTTTTTTTAATCATATTTTGGGAAATTTGTATTCAGTATTTATTCATTTTCCTGCCCCATTCTTTCCCTCCTCTCCCTGGGGACTCCATTCTATGTGTATTAGGCATTTTGATATTTTCCCTCAGTTTTCAGCAGCTCTGTTCATGTTTTAAAAAATCTTTTTTATCTTTGATAATTTCTGTTGATCTGTCATCAAGTTTACTGACTTTTGTGTCTACACTACTGTTAAGCTCATTTAGCCAGATAGATTTATTTATTTATTTATTTATTTATTTATTTATTTATTTATTTATTTTTCATTTAGCCAGTTTTAAATTTCAGATACTGTATTTCCCAGCTTGAGAATTTCCATGTTTTTAAAAATAATAGTTTCTGTTTCTCTGCTGAGATCTCCTGTTTTGTTCCCTTTCTGAGTATACCTGACTTCACTGAGCATAGTTATGATAGCTACTTTAACATCTTACTCTGCTGATTCCAACATACAGCTCATTGGAGTATTTGTTGTAACTGAGTTTCTTTTTTTCCTGAGGACTGGGTAATGTTTTTCTGGTTCTTTGTACATCAGACAGTTTTGTATTAAACATGAATGTTATGTTGTAAAGGCTGTGAATTTTGTTTTGTTTCTCTACAGACTGTTGAGATTTCTGTTTTAGCAGGCAATTAATTTGCCTGAACTCAGACTGCAAGCTCTTTCTTGAGTGGCAACTCAGATGTCCAGTCCTTTTATCCTTAGCTGGTCTGCTTGCAAACAGCACCAAGCTTGCATGGTTCAGGGGGTACCAGAGACTGGGCAGTTTATGCGCAGAACTTGGAGCTCCCTCTGTCTGGCTCTCTCCGTTCTGGAATCTTTAGTCCAGGGCCTGTGATTGCCCCAGCCTCTTTCCTCGTATTCTTCAGGCCAGAAAGACTTGGGTGTTGTGTGTGAGTGTAAGCTGTCCTGCATGGTCCCGACTCGACTCTGGCCTGCTCTCTGTGCAAAAGCAACAGTGATGCGGGTAATTCCTTCCTAAATTTCGGCTCCCCTTCATAAGTTGTCGCCTTCTGCTCACTGTCTGGTGCCTTCAGGAAATTGTTTTTTTTGGTATTTTTGTCCAGAGTTTATGTTACCATCTGCAGGAGGCCAGGTTTGGGTGGGACTTACTCAGCTATCCAGGAAGCAGGAACCTCCAACTGGTCTCTCTTTGGATACATAGTCATAGTCTTACTCAAAATTTTGGTTCGAGTTACTACTTTTTCTGGCCAGTTAACACATCTTACTTACTCTGCTTTATATTCGGGAAAGTAGTAACGAATAGAATGGCCTTGTTGGAGCATCCCGTAGAAATGAGAACGTCCAAATCTGTCCTTTTGGAGTTTCAAAATGTGAGCTGTTACAAAGGGGACGTTGTTATTCAGTGTCGTCTTGCTCACTCAAAGCGATGCCCATCTCTGCACTGCACACTCACGCACTTCACAGTTGTTTGACAGCCAGTCCCTTGATTCTTAATTTTTAGTTCTCTTCTCTGAAAAAGGTACAGCTGTTTACACAAGGCTCCTGGGAGGGCCTTTCTGAAGAGGTGACATCTGAGCAGAAGCCTGAGCGAAGTGAGGGGATGGACCATGTAAGTTCTGGAGGAATATACAGAGAGCGGCACGCGCAGGAGGCTTGTCATGTTCAGGACGTGGCAGGAATGCCCATTGTGTCCGGGGTGCAGTGATGGAGGGGAGAGTTTGGAAGGAGGTTGGAGGAGACAGAGGCCAGCGTGTACAGACATGGTAAGGATTCCAGGTTTTATTCTGAGTGTGTGAGGTGCCACTGGAGGGCTCTGAGCTGGGAGTAACGTGATCTGTGTGGGACTGTGGGGAAGAGGGCGGAAACAGGTCAAAGGCGACTGCAGTAGCCCAGGTGCGGGGTGCCTGTGGCTTGGACCCGGGCAGCAGTGGTGGGGATGGTGATTGAGAGATAAGCGTGTCACGCCACCTTAGTCAACTCAGGTCTGTGCGGAGGAGAGCCAGAACACGCCATTTCTTCCAAGTGAAAACTGAGATTCGAGATGATTTTTGAGCCCTTTTTCCTCTCTCCCAGCCCTTGATATTAGAGCTGAACAAGGAGAGTTCTGTTTTGGGAACATGATGTCACGCCAGGGTGGTTATTTTAGCAGTGGGGCCCCAGTAGTCTACTAAGGGGAGAAGAAGGGAGACTGGGAGAGGAACCAGCCCTGCTGTCCGCGCTCATCGTTAATAGGCCTGGGCCTCCACCCGGCAGACAGTTAAAGGCTTTATTTCTGGCTGGACTTCAGGCAAGAGTAGAGATGATTCTCAAACTTTGTTCTTTGGAAAGTTGATACACTTTATTTTTTTGTCTGTGACCACTGTACTTTTAAAAATATTACTTGACTGTATCAGATAATAAGTTTCTGAATTTGTCATTTCTAAGCCAAGCTAATGGGAAAAGAAAGCCTTGTCCAGTTTCTCTAGGTCCAAGATTGTACCCAATCTGGTAGACTTCACCAGTGAATGGCATATCTGGGTTTCCTGGTTTTTATTTTACAGTATTTTACTTAGTAACTGGGTGTTTACAGTTACGGCTCTCTTTCTGTTTGAGAATGGGCTGCATGGCTGTGAAGGAGCATTATGTAAAACCAAGTTACCAGAAATGAGAAATTAATAGCTAGAGTTACAGGTGTATGGTATGTATAGATGTGTCCTGCCTTTTCGTGTTCTCTGTTCTTGGTCTACCCTCTGACTTAGGTTAGTTCACTTAATCTCTTCATGACCTGTTTTTCTTTCCTGCCAACTTTAAACACCTGCCTATGGCTAGTCATGAGCTGCTTTCATAAAAGATTCCATGTTTAGGTAGTTCTTCCATTTGAATCCAAATTCATTATTCTGCTTCACTTGAACTGTTACTAAGTTGCTGAAATGTTCCATTGTTCCTTATTAATTGTAATAACGCCTTACATTTTTATCTCTTAGATATTAAAAGATATTTGCCATTAATTGGGAATCAAACTTATTATGGTAGCTATTTAAATATTTATGATGTGAATTGATGCTTGGCTAATTAACGTGGATGTGTTGATTCTGCCTGGATTTAGAAACCAGATGTCTTGGTAACACACTAGGGAAAGGGCCCTTTAGAGTAGTAGTTTTTTATTGTTCATCTGCTCCAGAATTCCTCAGGAACCAGGCTGAATGCTAACTGAAGATACTGATAATTTCTGGATCGTGCATTCACTGGATACATTTGCACATGGCGGGGTTCTGGGCCATGCTTGTCCACTGTTCATGGTGCTGAGAAGGAGGGCACACTGAGAGGGTCCAGGCTTTCATGAGTGATGGTGAGCGGAGAACTAGGGAGTTGTCATCAGGGAGGACTGAACGTGAGACCAGAAAAAGGAGTGCGAGTGAGCATTGCTCCTTGCAATGTTGTTGTAGGTCGATGGATTTTTTTGCGATGGAAGACTGGATTAGGTACTAAGAGGTGTCAGTTTTTCCAGTGTCTGTAGTTTTGATATAGAAACTTCTCAAGTTTTTATTCCATATTCTGAAAATAGGATGGACAGGGCCAAGTTAGGTCTTGTTTCCTGTTTGTTTATTCATTCATTTATAAAACATTAGTTGAACATCTGCTGTGTGCCAGGTACTGTGCTTTATATGTTCTGGTCAGTGTCATACCAGTATTTAAGTCAATAATTTGAAGGTCAGTCTTTATATTCACACATTATTAAGGTGTAGGTCATAAAGCATGCAAAAAAATAGCCAGTGTTGAAGGAGGGGGGAGCATTATTTTAATTTGAAACAAAACAAAACAACATCAACAAAAATGAGAATATTCCCTAAACATGACCCGTTACTTCTGGTGGACTCATTTCTTTCACGTTTGATCTGCCGTTTCTCAGCTCCTTAGAGGCCAGTGCTGATCCGCATGTCTGCCTTACAAATATTTGAATCTTTTTGTCCTTCTGATTTTTGGTGCCAGAATGGATAACGGTTGGATTGCTGAGCTTTTGTCTAGCCATTAAGCGCTACAGCTTTGAAGCAGAACTGTTAGAAGGAAGCTTTTACTCTCCCCACCTTACCCCCTCCTTTAATTTTAGTTTGTATTTACGGAATTTGTAAGGGCAGAAGTCTCTTTTTGGTTATCAGGAACAGGTGATTGTGCTTAAAGAACGAGTTACGTTTATTCAGAGTTTACTGTCTCCTGATGGTTGACTGTAAGTCAGGATGTCTCAACAGTGGCAAAGTGACACTTGGGCTGGACAGTCCTCTGTTGTGGGGGGTCAGCCCTGTGCATCGAAAGAGTTAGCAGCACCCCTGGCCTTGGCCTATTAGGTGTAAGTAGCTCACCTGCCCACCCAGTTGTGACAACCAAAAATGTCCACAGACATCAGATGCCCCTAAGAGGGTCAAAATCACTACTATCTGAGAACCACCGCTCTGAGTTCTGAAAGCAGACCTATTGACCACAGTTGTCTGTGAGCCAAGCACAAATCAGTTGTGGTAGCACTTGATGTTGTGTTTCTGTGAATCCTTAAAAGCTTCTCTTTTATTGTGATGGCTGTTGCTTCACTTCCCTAATCTTGAAAGTCTTGCTGTCATCCAGCCTGGAGGAGTTGTGCCAGGTTGAGCCAGAGAAGGTACGTGTGCTGTATTCCTGGAATCCAGAGTACTTGTTCTTAATGGACTTGCCTCTTAATGGACTTCAGTAAACTTGCTCAAAACCCTAGATGTGAAGTCTTGGCCACAACACACTTGATATTAGATCTTCAGCTCTTCTAAGTCTTCCAAAGGCCAACCAGGTCTTTTTGATTTGATTTACTTTGTAATTAGACAACAAGTTTGGACATGTTCTAGGTATCAATTCATGATCATTTTAGTTTGTCTTGTTTCTTATTTTTAGATTAAGAGGTTGTTGGTAGGGTTGTCAAATTTGGCTGACAAGCAGCTTCCATTTTTGCGCACAACGTAGTGCAGTGTTGATTTAGCAGAGAGTTGCTTACCTGTTACGTTCACACATCTAGTAAGTGGCTGAACTGGAATTTGGACTCAGGTTTTTCTGATTGACTTTAAAGCCATACTCTTCCCTCTGTACCAGCACCTCTCAAAATTTAAAGTGTGTGGGACTCACTTGGAGACCTTGTTAAAATGCAGGTTCTGACCTGGTAGGTTTGGGGCAGGCCTGTAGTCCTGCATTTCCAGCAGCATCTGGGGTGATGGCTGTGTTGCTGGCCTTTGGCTCGCACTTTTGGTACTAAAGCTCTGTGCTGTGTCCCCGGATTACTAATTTTGCTATAGGTAACCCTCTTGGTGATTAACCTACAAAATTGGTAATCGACAATTGAGTATTCAAGAATTGGAGGTTTCAGTGATTCTTTTTTCTCCATTTTAAGCTACATATATTCCTCACTAGATTTTAAGCTGTGCATGTTCAGTGGTAGAGCTGAGGAAGAGCTTGTTCACCAGAACTAGTAGCATTGCAGTTCTGTCTTAAGTGGACGCCGGGTATGATGAGGAAGTAAGGTGTCAGATGCGAGGGTCGTTTGTGGGGACGAGCATTTGAGTGAACACCTGCCATGGTTCATTGATTATTTTACATTTCATCATCTCCAAAATTGGGTATGTCTTAAGATAGATGGCATTTTACTGTCACTGAGGTGGGCATTGGCTTCTGCTACTTCTGGCCGCCCTCCCACTCCCTGGGGGTGGAGCCTGGCAGCTGTCACCGTGAGTACGTGGCCATCTCCCCTCCTCGCTCTTTTTTTCCCCCCAGGCCTCCCTGCCTTTGTCCTGTCACTGCTGAATCTGAGATTGGGAGGTGTAGGCTACAAGCTTGGAGATTTTTATATTGGTCAGAAATGCTGCAGGGCAACATGGTTTCTCTGCTGATTGCTTGGCTCTGACATCTGCTCTCTGTAGAAGCAAATGTGTTACAGATTTTTCCTTGTCCTGACTTGGTAGGATCTCCTCTGGGACTGAGACGAAGTCTTAAAAGGCTCTTTATTAAAGTAAACATTCTAAATGATAAACTATTTCACATCTTATTTGGCAGTATTTTTGTTTCTTGATGGTACACGAATTAGTAATGTATTTTCCATGGGGCTTTATTGATGAGATTGAGAAATTTAACCTAAGTTTAGCAGAAAAAGACTGACTGCCTTGGCGGTAGGAAGTGTGAAGTAGGTCTAGCTCTGCTGCTTGCCAGTTGTCCATGTGTACAGTGGAAGTTGAGTATGTGATCTCCAAGTCCCTTCTAGCTCTGAACTAGTTGGATTCTAAGTGTGCTGTAATGACCTAATTGAACTATGAGGGCTCTGCTTTAAAAATGTAGAAGTGATTAATTTTGACAAGGGTGGGGAGTGACAGGCATCTGAGCTGAATCTCCAGGGAGAGAACAGTTTCGGTAGAGGAACAGGAGGAAGAGTATTTTAAATTGAAGAGACAGTACTCGTGAGGTCATGGGAGTGCCTTTGAAACTGTTCATAAACTTTTAGACCCTGGATGAAATTATGTTCATCATGCTATGTGGAGGTTAGCCTCGGTATAAGTAAAGTGTTCTAGTGAAAGTAAAATGACCCCTCCTGGCTTTCTAAGAAGGTGATTGCTCAAGAAGTTCTTTTTGTTTTTGTTTTTTGAGAATAAAATGATGATTCTTCATTAGTTGAATTAATTAGATATAGAAACCGAAAAAATAAAACAAACCATCAAAGGACTGAGTATGTTCACCCTTGTTTGAGTATCAGGCAAAGTGAATAATGAGACTACTAGCTGTGTTATAGTATTATGTATTTTTTATATATATATATAGTATTATATATATATTATATGTATTATATAGTTCTACCATCTGGGCACTAATCTTTGGTTTACGAAGGGACTTCTTCTTTGCATATATGGATCTCTTTGCATAGAGATTCTTTGGGGATTTTCTGTGGACATAGAAGCTCTTAGTTTTGCTGAGTTAGATACACCTTGAAAGAAAAAGCTTTTTTGTAAGTGCAGTCAGTGCTGCAGGTAGGAATTGGCAAAGGTGAAGTAATTAACCTCAACTGGATAGGCTCTTTTGGTTTTTGATACCCAAAACAAGGCCTTAAATTTGGGGGGTCAGAAATTACATGGACTCAGGGGATTTCTGAATTTGATATTAAAGTTTATAAACGGGATTCCAGAGCTGGGAATCATAATCCCAGGTCTGCTCTGCCACCTTGTGTTCTCTCGGAAAAGTTATTTTTAATTCCCCTGGACTGTGTTTATTGCATACGGAAAATAAGCCTCAGCTTTAACTTCTTTCACAAGAAAATTAGTTAGCACAAGAATAAAGCTTAAAATGTGAAATCCTTATATATTTGCTGAGTTACAAGGTGGTTTTTTTTCTTGAAAGGTGTATGCTCAATTTTATAAGTGGTGGGTAAGCAGTGTATTCAGCCAGTCCCCTTTGACTTAAAGGCAGTTTTGCGTGTGCATTGTACAGTGTGGCACTGATCGTTAGTGTTTCTCCTTCCTCCTCCCAGGTGGTTCGTACTGAGAAGAACAGTTTGAACAATCGATTCCTGCCCTGGAATGAGATCGAGACAGAGGCCATCCTGTCTATTGACGATGACGCTCACCTCCGCCATGATGAGATCATGTTTGGGTTTCGGTGAGGAGAGATTTTCATCAAGAAACACTTTTGTTTGCAAACAATAGAGAACTAACTCAAAAGCTGGATTAGGTAGCCAAGTGAATTTCCTAGCTGATAGTAACCGAGACATTCGCAGAGGCGGTCGGGGCTATCGTAAGACATAGCTGGATCCATTTCTCTTCATTTCTGGGTTCTGCTTTCCCCTGGGTTGCCTTTGTTCTCCCGTAGGCTCTTCCTCTGGGGCTAGGGAGATGGAATTCTGTGGTTGGCTGGCCCTGGGTCACCTGCCTGCCCCTGGAGCTGCGAGTAGATCCTCCTCCACCTGCAAACCACGTGGACTGAGAGTGGAGGCAAAGGGTAGTTCCCTAAAGGGAATGGAGGCTCTTGTGTTGGGAGGAGTGGGGAGTAACTCCCAGGCAGGCAGAAGCAACGTGTTGCTCGTCACTGTGGGAGCCCCGGGGAGCTCCCTCTCCAGCTCCCACAGCCCCCTCAGCCCTTTTGCATGGTCCCCTCTCATCCCTGCCCCACTCAGCCTGCTTGTTGGCACTGCACATCAGCAGTGGCAGCAGTGCTCAGTGTCCAAAGTGGGGATGTGTAGCATTGGGGCAGTGGAGCAGTGCCAAGATCCCAGGGCCTGGAAGATTTGATAAAGACGGGGTTGGGAGCAAAGACCCAAGAGGAAAGAGAGGAGGAGGAATAGGAGGTTATGGTGGTGATAATGCATGACATGTGTCGAACCTATACTGTGTGCCAGCGTCTAGCGGGGCACATTGACTGGTTTATCTCATTAGTCCTCCTAAAATTTGATGATTTAAGTTGTAGTTGCCTCCATTTACTTAGGAGTAAATTGATATCCAAGAGAGCAGAACCACAAAGCCTGAAAATAACTGGCCAAGCTGGAATTCGAATGCAGGTTTGTCTGATTCCAGAACTTCCACTCAGCCACTAAACTATTCTGTTTTTTGGAATTTAGTAGTTCTTATTGGGCTTAAATATCCCACTTTGAGGGAATAGTACAGATAAGAGAATGTAGTAGGTCAGAGCTAATCAAAGGGTGTCCTGGACTGGTATGCTGGCCCCTGGACAGTTTATTACCTGTCCACAGTAAGGAGGGAACAAAAATTGAGGGTAGGCACTTAGAAACTTTTAAAACAATTTGACCTTTACCATGACATCCGAGTGTGAACATTTTTCTTGTAATTCATTTTTGGGTAACATTGATTAAATATAATCCATACAACTTCAGTTCACTCATTTAAGTGTACCATTCAGTGGTTTACAGAGTTGTGCAACTATCTCCATAATCTATTTTAGAAGTCTTCATAACCACCAAAAGAAATCCTGTGCCCATTAGCAGTCCTTCCCCATTTTCCTGCACCCCTATAAGCCCTTGGCAACCATTAATGTACTTTGTTTCTCTGTAAATTTGCCTATTACGGACATTCCATATAAATGGTACCATTTAATCTGTGCTTTTTTATAACTGGCTTCTTTCACTTAACATGGTGTTTTCAAAGTTAATCCATCTTGTAGCATCTGTTAGTACTTCTGTCATTTTGTATGGAAGCACACATTTTGTTGATCCATTTATCTGCTGATGGACATTTGGGTCATTTCTGCTTCATGGCTATTATGAATAATGCTGCTATGAACATTCATGTACACGTTTTTGTATGAACATTTCCTTTCTCTTAGATATAGCCCTTGGAGTGGAGTTGCTGGATCGTATGGTAACTCTTTGTTTAACATGTTGAAGAACTACTAGAATGTTCTCCAAATAGGCTGCACCGTTTTGTCTTGCACCAGCGGTGTGTAAGAGTTCCAATTTCTCCGCATCCTTGTCAACACTTGTTATTTTCCATTTTTTATTTATAGTCATCCTGCTGGGCATGAAGTTGTGTTTCAGTATAGTGGTCATTCAATATAATGCAAATTTGATTTGCATTTCCCTAATGACTAATGATACTGGCTATCTTCATGTGCTTAGTAACAATTTATATATCTTCTTTGAAGAAATGTCTGTTCAGATCCTTTGCCCATTGTCACTTGGGTTGTCTTTTGTTATTGAGCTGTAAGAGTTCTTTATATTTTCTAGACGAAAGTTCCTTACTGGAGGTAGGATTTGTGGTTTTTTCCTCCCATTCTGTGGGTTGTCTTTTCACTTTATTGATGGTGTCCTTCAAAACATAAAAGCTTTTCATTTTAATGAAGTCCAATTTGTCTCTTTTTTTTGGTTACTTGTGCTTTTGGTGTCATATTTCAGAAACCATGAAATTCATTTTTACTGTATTTTATAAAAGTATGAATCCACAGTAAGCCATGGGAAAAATTACTTCTTCACCACAGATAGTTTGAGGAGCACTGGACTAGGTTTCCTTGGAGATCTTGTTCAAATTAAGTATAGATCCAGGCTGGAGAACTGTTCTCTGTGCTTCTGTTTTGGTCACGGAAAGCCTGACCTGACTGACCCCTGGCTCGCAGGTTTCCTTTGGTTTAAGCGGGTAAGTGCAGGTGCTCAGTTGAAAGGAGTGGCAGCTCTAGTGCTGTATTTGTCTTAGATCCGTCTATAAAGAATTATGGGACCCATTTCTGACAACTTAAGAACATCCGTTCTTCCTCTCCCTCACCCAGCCTCTCATTTCCTTTGACCTCCTCCACCTACTATATTTTGAGGCAAGAGTCTGTTGTTAGCTGTGATAAAAATCCCACTGGAATATGCTCCTTTGTACCGTGATAATAAGTAGCCAGCTCTCTCTACTGGTTTTGATGAAAAGGGAAAAAGCCATGCGATGATTCCAGAAGTGGTCTTTGGCCGTCGCAGTTGTGGCTGTTGACGGTGGCGGGGAAAGGAGGGGGAGGTGGTGCAGTGCAGAGTGGGCTAAAGGACTGGGGGCTGTGAACAGTCATGGGATGTTGACAGGAGAATTGCCAGTCATCTCTAGATCCAAGAATGATTAGATAAGGGGCCCTGCTTTGATGAGTTTGAGGCTTATTAAGATAACTGGCATTTGCTATCTTCTGTGGCTCTTGATTTAGGAAGACTTTTGATCTTTTCCATTTGTCAACAGATTCCCAAGTGGTGAAAGAATAATGGGATGCCTGTGACAGTGATATTGAGCATCTTTTCATGTGCTTAGTGACCATTTGCATCTTCAGAGAAATGTCTGTTCAGATCCTTTGTCTTTTTATTATTGAGTTGTGAGAGTTTCTTAATCATTGGAAATTTGATTAGCCTCTGGTAATATCACTGGCAAATTATCTCTGGCTCTACTTCCAAACTCTGATTTTTTTCTAATTTGTTTGGGTATCCATTGACCTGAAATCTTTCTTTCTCCTCCCCAATTTGCTTATTTCACCTGAATGGGAGCGAAACAGACCGAGGTTCAAGAGGAAAGGGCAGGTATAACAAGAAATCCTGCCTCTGGCAAAAGATAATATGGATCTTGGCTGACTTCAGCTTCTGTAGCAAAGAAAGAGACAAATATGTTCTTAAGGGACTGATGAAACAAAGGAGACCTAAGAGAACTGAAAATGTTAACATCTGTACAAAAGCAGTGCATGAATGTTCATAGTAGCATTATTCTTAAGAATCAATGAGTATGAACAACACAAAAGGATAAATATTACGGATTCTACTTATATGAGACATCCAAAGTAGTCAAATTAATAGAGACAGAAAGCAGAATGGTGGTTGCCAGGGCCTGGAGGAAGGCAAGAATGCAGAGTTAATGTTTAATGGGTTAGAGTTTCAGGTTGGGAAGATGAAATTCTGGAGGTAAATGGTCGTGATGGTCATACAACAGTGTGGATATACTTAATGCTGTTGAACTGTACACTTGAAAATGATCAAAATGGTAAGTCTTATGTTGTGTGCATTTTGCTACACACCAAAAAAAATCAGTTGTCAGAAAAAACAATAACAAGAGACATTTAAACAACCCAAAAATCCATCAGGTGATGAGTGGATAAGCAAAATGTAATATATCCATACAATGGAATATTACTTGGCAACAAAAAGTAGTGAAATACTGATACCTGCTACAACACGGGTGAACCTTGAAAACAGGCTAAGTGAAACAAGCCAGTCACTGAAGGTGTCATATAATATATGATTCCATTTGTACGAAATGTCCACAACAAGCAAATCCACGGAGACAGAAAGTAGATTAGTGATTGCCATGGGCTAAGGATGGGGGATGTGGGGAATGACTGCTAATGGTTATGGGGTTTCTTTTTGGGGTGATGAAAATATTCTGAAATTAGATAGTGGTGATGGTTGCATAGCTCTGTGAATATACTAAAACCCAATGAGTTTTTTAATGTTTTTAAGTGAGTGAGTTTTATGGTTTGTGATTTATATCTCAGTAAACTTCATTTTAAAAAAAAAAGGGCGATAGTGTCAGCTTTATGAGAAAGGATGGGATTGTGGAGAGGAAGGTGGATTTCTCTTCCTGGATCCTAGTGTCTCTTATCGTGGACCCAGAACTTCTGAATTCCACCACTGGCTCTATTGTTCATCTTTTTCTGTATACTTCACGGCTCTGCTTTGTGAGCTTTCTTTTCCAAAGGGAGCTACAAAAGCCTTTTCCTTTACCACGGTTTGGTACAGGTTCCTGAAATACTTTATTTTGGAGAGGAGGAAAAGGCTTACATATCATCATAATACAAGAAGCATGGGATTTGGAAAAGAAACTGCTGTTTTAGATAGCCGGGAAGCAAAATCTCATCTTATTTTTTAAATACATTTTTTTAATGATTTGATTTTACACTTTTTCTTACTGCATTTCAAATCTTTTGGTTGTTAATGAACCAGAGGGAGAATCATGGAAATATAACCAACAGGGATAAGAATGTCTCTGTGTGACAAAGTCCATGTTACTTTAATGTAATGAATATTTTAAATATTCTGATCTTTATTCAAAACCATTTGCCTAAGTTTTAAAGATCAGAAAATCAGTTTTACATTAAACATTAATAATAACATGATTTTTTGCTTCATTCAGGTAACTCATTAAAAAATTATTTTGAGTCTCATGAGACTTGGACAAAAATACATCATCTTTGTTTAAAATATGTAGTATTTGGGTTGTCAATTTTTTTTTTTAACTTAACTGATTGTGCTAATATGGAAGTGATGTGGTAAATGATGTGCCAAAGTTCATACCATGAGAAGGCTGAGTTGATGCATTTATTTCAAAGGTGCTTTAAATTTGAAATGTTAACAGAAGAATATTACTTGTGATTCATATTCTTCAGTGGAATAGTATTTTGATTTCATTATTTAAACATTTCTCTTTTGTTGTTTGGTGAAGTTGGATTTATCCAGTGAATTTTCTTCAAATTTGAGCTATAAAATTAACTTCGAAACTTTTTTCCTAACACAGTGTGTAGGTAATTAGGACATTAACACATTTAAAAAATAATTTATTAAAGATAAGGTATACCAAAATCTATGCTGTGGCACGTAGGTTAAAAATATTTAGTGCACCATAAGTTTGAATATAATGCTAAGGAACTGCTTATGTGTAGCACTTTTATATGTAAATTTATATTGATACGTCTAAATGCCTAACTTTTCAGATACCCGCTGGGACCTCACTATCTAAAACTCTTGGTGCATCATCCCAGGGATTTATTTAAGCCTTTACTTGCATTTATCTGGTACTTCAGCTTCCTCATTGATTTTTTTCCTTATTATTTAATAGATAATTAACACCTAGTTGGCTATCAACAGCTTTTACAAATCAGATATGTCACCTTTTGATATCATGTAGCAAATGAGATTCTGCCTTATTAAAAACTGTCTACATTATGTTAGTTTAAATCAGCCAGATCTGATGATTGAAATACTCACTTTCCCATTCTTTCTTGCTAATACTTCAGGACTAGTAGGATCAACAGGCAGATCAGTATTTTTAGGAGTACTGATACAACATTTGGTTATATCCGTGGGCATTTATTAGCAATCATTAAATTCTATAAATATCAAGATGTATTATGAAAGCATTTTACAGATTTTTAGATTGGTAATTGGGAGTCAGTCTTAGGAGAAAAATCAGGATAGATGTAGGAATTTGGGCAGGATGTGGCTAAAAGCCCATCTAGAAAGCTGCTATGTTTGTGATAGAAATTTCTTACCTATTGGACTAGGTCAGCCACTTTCAAACTTAATAGAAGAGGAACTCTTTTGAAATGAAATCTTAGGTGTCTTAGGAATTAGTTCCTACAAGTTCCATGTAGATAATGAGGGAGTTTCTCAGGTAGTTTAAATCTCTGTTGGGGGGTGGGGTGGAGTGGGGAGGTGATGGTTCACTGCTGGCGGGACTGCCAAAGCGCTCTGCTGGGCTGTAGGATGCTGGGGCACACAAGTGCGTTCAGCTCTACTGTTTTAGCCTGTGAAACTGGGTTGCTGATTTTATTCGTTCTACCTTACCTTACCTATAAATTTGAGGATGTTATAAAATTTTATCCTGGAATCATTGAATTCTCTGTTTCTTGCATTTATAAATCTTTCATTTGTACAGTTCTGTAGACCACTTCTTTTTATGTGCAGGTGTCTACCTCAGGAATTAAGACTGTTGCACCTTACTCTAGGCAGCAGTCTCCTGTGGTTAGACTGGTGGTCTTTTTTTTGGTGTACCCTCCGTAAAAGTGAAATTAAGTATGCAGTGTACATAAAGTACATAACATAAAGTACTAACATAAAGTTAAGTATGCAGTCAACCTTTTTTTGTAGCAACTGGCTTCCACGGCATACATGTTATTATTGGGTCTACCTTCCTAATTGTTTGCTTCTTAAGACAATTAAAATTTCATTTCACATCTAACCACCACTGTGGATTTGAAGCTGCTGTCTGATACTGGCACTTCATCAATGTTGTATGAGTATTCCTTTATGTTTCTATCTATCGATTCATATTAATTAGTACAATTGACTTCGAATCAAATCTACTGTTGCTAATATGTCATACTCATTAAAAATAAACCTGTTTTTTTTTTAAAGAAATAAGAATAACAATAAATATATATTAAAATTACCTCCTTCCTGCTTCTTAGCAGATTACCTCTACTTACCCCATTCTGGAGACTCTTTTAATGCCTTAGATCCTTTAATCTTTAGATCCTTAAATTCTTTCCATGTTATTCCAGCTTATTCTTTTTGTAAGGGCTGGAAAGATGCTGGCTGCCAGAAGTTAGAGGATCAATTAGCAGGTGCTTATTAAGGAAGCTATGGGTAACACTGTTTGTTTGTTTTTATCCTGTTTGGCTTGTGATTGATTTGGTATGTAAAAATTGTTTAAAAAGGAAAAAAGTAACAGCCCAAAGGGCCAGACCTGCCAGATAGAGGTGGTAATTTTAAACGTTTCTGATAACCTTAGAGCTCTCTACTCAGGTGTGTGCATATACTTGTTTTTTGAGGGTGTGGAGGGAAGCACGGGACCGCATTGTGGGTTTCCCTGGCCGTTACCATGCGTGGGACATCCCTCATCAGTCCTGGCTCTACAACTCCAACTACTCCTGTGAGCTGTCCATGGTGCTGACAGGTGCTGCCTTCTTTCACAAGGTAAGAAAAAGCTTGGTAAGATTGGCATGAGCTTGGTGGAGGTGAGCCTTTGTGTGGTCGTGAAATGCTGCTTTAAAGATAGTTCTCCTAATATGTCCCTTCTATGCTGGAATTAAGTTATTTCTATTTTTAAAGACAGTGATCAAGATGATTAGAGCAACTTTGGAATAAAAAGTCAGGATGAGAAGGCTGCCTGTGTAATGGCACATACGCCAATTAGGAAAATCAGTTCATCCTTCTAGTCATTGGCTCTCCCTTTGTAAAACTGAGAGCATTGGGCCAAAACATTGTCCACATTTACACTGTCATTCAGACATGGCCTGGCCAATAGAAGGCTGAACCTAGCCCTCTTCTGACTCAGGCTAATCACTGTTACCCGAGGCCCTACCACAGCCTCTGTCTGTTGGGGCTTTGCAAGTTCTGTTTGATTCCTTAGAGCTTTTAACTTTCACCTTGCCTCACATCCTGATTTTCACTTGAGTATCCAGAATGCAAATCCTTCCAGTCATTACTCCTCTCCTGTATTGTGGTTGCTGAACTCTTCTGTTTTTTCACTCCTGACTCATCTTCCCTCTACCTCTCATCTCTTCTGTAAAGCAGCCACTGGCCACACGTGGCTACTGAACACTTGAAATGTGACTGGTCAGTTTTGAGATGTACTGTAAGTGTAGAGTATATACCAGACTTTGAAATCTTAGTGTGAAGGAAAGCGTAAACTATCTTATTAGTAATTTTTTATATTGATTGTATGTTAAAATGCAGTTATTTTGGACACACTGGGTTAAATAAAATATATTACTAATTAGTTGTACTATTTATTTTTATTTCTTAAACATGTGGCTACTAGAAAATTTAAAATGAGGAAGGGAGGTTATAGCTCAGTGGTAGAGTGCGTGCCTAGCATGCACAAAGTCCTGGGTTCAATCCCTAGTACCTCCATTAAAAAAATTAATAAACCTAATCCCCCCCGCTAAAAAAATTCAAAAAAAAAAAAAAAAAAAAGAAAGGAAAAAAATGTGTAAAAAGAAAGAAAAAACTGAAAGGAAAACCCAAAAAGTAGAAAAGGGAGGAAACAGTTAAAAGAAAAAAAACAAAAGTTAGAAATGACACAGGTGACTCACATTATATTTCTGTTGGATAGTGCTGCTCTGTACCTTCCCTCCCAGGTCATCCCCTCTGGGCTCTGAAGAACCCCTATTCTGAGAGAGCCACGTTGCCTACACCCCCCTACTTCGCAGGATAGCTCCTTTGTCTCCTTGATCTGATTGAAACCTGACCTTTCTCTGAGAACAGTGCTTCCCCTTTAGCTGGCTCCTGTATTCCTTCCAGGGACAGTGATTGAAGATGCTCATTTCCCCAGATTTCTACTTTGGAGCAAGGTGTAGAGAATTTTCACTGCTTATCAGTGACACTTCTAGACAATTACTTCTCAGCTGTCATGTAAAATCTCATTCGAGGCTCCTGGCATCTGTCTTGTTGCTCCATCTTCCAACCTCCTAATCATCCCTTCACAGTCATCAGAGACGTTGGCACCTGGCCTGTTGTCCTGATCACCACTCCATGCCCTCTGTCATTCTGGGCGACGTCATTGCCCTCACGGAGGACCCGTCTAGCATGCTGTCTCCCCATAATTGTTGAAGTATCCCAGGGCCCCAGCTTCTGACTAGTGCTCTTCTTTGTGTTTTCCTTAGGTGTTCCCTTGTACTCTCAAGATCTTGTGGCTTTTCTTAGCATCTATCAGCTGGTGATTTCCATCCTTATATTCCAGCCTTGGCCTTTCCCTGAGATCTGTGCTCATATATGTAATTGTTTTCAGGACATCCTCTGTATGTCCCTTTGGTACTTCAAACTGAAAATTTCCCCCAAAAGCTCATCATTCCTCTCCACCTCCCTCAGATCTTATGTCCCTCATATAATTCCCATTCCAGATGGCGACATCTTGCAAGTCTCCTCAGAACCTTAAACATTGTCTTACCAGGGACATTTTGAACCAGCCTAAGAGGTCATTATACTCTTGCTTTTTTTCTTTTTAAAACTTAATGTGTGAAGCTGATAAGCTCATCCTGTTCTTGAACGGTGCCCTCGTGCTTATTTTCCAAACTTGGGGAGGGGCTTTGGCTGGGCGAGGAGCTGCCAGTAGGATTGGAGAACATCTGGCTGAGAACTCACCCCTGTCTGGGAGGCGCTTATTCTCACCCTGGTCATTTGAGAAGGAGCCACTGGTTTAGCAGTGCCCACTCACACCCTGAGAATTCACTTGCTCTGAAATGTCTACCTTGTCAAGTCTCTAACTGCTTTTTAAAAATTACAGTAGTCATATAATGGAAAAGAATCTGAAAATAAATACATACATATATATACCTATATATGTATGTATATGTTTAACTGAATCGCTTTGCTGTGCACCTGAAACTAACATTGTAAATCAACTACACTTTGATAAAAGTTTTTTAAAAATTACAATAGTCAGACCCCTTTACTTTCAGGTAATAAATAATTTATTAATAAAGCTTAGGTTTGTTTGTTTTTTTCTCTTTGAAAATCTAGAGCAGAATTTACAAACCAGCAGCCCTGAGGCCTTCTGTGGCTACAGAAATGTTTATTTAGCTCCCTGGTGCTATTCCATACACCACCAGGTTTTGAAAATCAGGATCTCACAGAAGGATCTGGACCTCAGTGAAAGTGCAGGTCAGGTGTCCTGGAGCAGGGCCCCTCTTGACGCCAGCTGGAGCTGCATAGCCCGTCCCCTGCAGGTGGATGCATCTGTGCTTACTGTCCGGTAACACTCTTTCTTACATCCATTTCTTTAAAATGTCACTTATTTTTCAGCCTTACTTGTTTGGCCCTTGAAAGCAGTTACGTTGGTCGTTCCTGATCTGGAGCAGTCAAGTGTTTTTTTTTTTTTTTTTTTTTTCATTCCAGGATAAGTGCCTATCAATAAAAAATTTTGGTCCCTCACAAATACTTACTTGTATTTTTATTGATAAATTATAATATGTATACTGCTAGACTTGTAGAAATAGTTATAAGGTTGAGATAAATATGAAGTTTCAAAAGGGTAATATTCTCACTAAATTCTTAAATTTTAGTGAAAAATATGATTGACTGTGGTTTATTATTTTTGAAAATCTTGATTTTTGACACTCTATGTTATGGTAAGTCAGAGGTTTATTTTAAATTAAACGTATTTCTGATACTTGGTTTTAATCACTGTCCCTGGAAGAAATACCTGATTGCCATGCCTCCTAGGTTGTGATACTTATATACCAGTTCGGTAACTTTTTGTTGAAACTGGACTAGAATTTCCATTTCTGTGATGCCTTTTTTTTTTTTTTAGCAAACTAATAAGATGTTATATTTTTATATTTTATAGTAGGTTCTAAAGATTTTTTAAACAGGTTACAAAAGTTTTTTTTTCCTGTTTTAAAAAATGATTTTTGGCATTTAAAAAGTCATATAACAGTGGAAATACTTCTAAACATTCATTTTCATAATGCTTTCTCCATTATTTTTAAGGTAATTCTCTTTTCTTATAACGTCACCTTTCCCTTGATGAAGATATGGATTGTATTTGGTTAATCCATATTCTCATTAGCATACTGATGACAACCACTGGCCACTGAACGGGGCAACAGATTTTAATCACATGCCTTTTTGTAAAAGAAAAATACATAATTCATATTTTAAGTTCACCATCTCTTAAGTACTTTGCCACAAGAGAACCAGTAAACCACCATACAAAAATTTTATTATTATTTTACAATATATATTCTGCTATTTAAGGTCATAAAATATATAAATCAATTTTATTGGGCACCTCATCTATTCATTCATCATCAGAATACTGTGACATATCACAATTAACAATTGCCCTGTTTTATGGCATTTGCCCGTTTCTGTGGTGTAAATATTCTTACCATGACTAAATTCAAGTCATCAACATGAGTCACTGAACATGGAGTTGGGAAGACATGGGCAGTTGCTTACTGTTGTATAGTATTTTCACCATTCGGATATGATAGATTTAAATAACCTCAGGATGACAGTAAAACGTAATAAGTAATTGTAAAATGAATGAATTAACTAGTTAGTTGAGGAGTGATAAGCTTCAGGTACTTATTGGTGTTTAATATAACTTAATTTTATGTAATTATATTTTTAATAATGGCTATTTTTTTTTTATAACAAGCTCACAAAATTCCTAAATAGTCTCACAAAACCCTTGAAAATTTAGCAGTCATCACTGATTGCCAAGTCTGAGCTGGAGCACCACTCTGGGTCTTGCAGGGCATTGAAGAACTTAGGCTTTTACTCTGAGGTGAGAGGAGAAGCCATAGAGGGGTTTGGAGTAAAGGAGGGACGTGATCAGTTGCACTTGTGTTTTAACACGATCACTGTGCTGTCCTGAGAACGGACTGTCGGGAAGAAAATATGGCAGCAGGGAGACAATTTAGGGGAGATTATGAATAATCCAGGGAAGAGACAATGGTGGCTTGGAGCAGGGAGTGGGTGGTGCCAGGAGAGAGGTGACGAGACTCTGGAGTCTCATTGAGGCACTGAGGGATTGGATGTTTCTCAGCTCAATGGCTTACTGAGGTCTGAGACGACAACCAGGCCTTCCCCCTCACTTATCCCTCATTGCCTTTGTCAGAGGTAGAATGTTCAACTGAACTAGTATCTGACCTAATTTGATAAGTCTTTATATTGTCACAGAATCACTGTGGTGCCAAGGAGCTTCCATGAAATTTTGATTCTCAATGAGGGTGATCATGGGAACTTGGATGGGATAATTCCTCACTGCAGATCTGCCTTGCAGGGTGTTGAGCATCCCTGGACCCAACTCCCTAAATGCCAGTCGTGCTTCCCGGTGATTGCCACACCCAGCCTCCCCCCACAGCACACTTCCTGTCTGCCCCCTGCATCTTTTTGCTGAAAGCCAAAGAACTGTGGCCTCTAACAAAGTATGTGATTCTTTTCTGCCTCTGACAGTATTATGCCTACCTGTATTCTTACGTGATGCCCCAGGCCATCCGAGATATGGTGGATGAATACATCAACTGTGAGGACATTGCCATGAACTTCCTTGTCTCCCACATCACTCGGAAACCCCCCATCAAGGTGAGGGTCCCCTTGCCTGCGGGGGCGGGGGTGCGTGCGTACCTGATTCACTTTGTAGTCATGTAGATGTAACTCACCATACCTCAGAGTCCTCGTCCGTAAGATGGGGATGGTGACACCACCAACCAAGTAGGGTCATCTTAGGGTTTATTGAGTTGTTAATACAGGGGCTCTTCACTCCTCAGTGTAAATGGACAGAATTCAGAGGGTTCAGAACATGAATGGGAAGAATGTTACATCTTTAATTTTCACTAATCTCGAATTGGAATTTAGCATTGTACTCAATAGATTAGTCAATTATATAGAAAAGCAGTTCAGTGAAGCGGAAACCCAGATGACTAATAAACATGTGGGAAGATGCTCAGCGCTCTCAGCGGGGGCGGGGATACAGCTCAGGGGTAGAGTGTGTGCTTAGCATGCACGAGGTCCTGGGTTCAATCCAGCAGCTCCATATTAAAAAAAATAATAAAAAAAAGATGCTCAGCTTCTGTAATAATCAGGGAAAATGTAAGGTGAAACAATGGGATATAGTTTATGCCCATCCAATGGGCAAAAATGAAAGTGTGATAGTACCAGACGTTAGTAAGGATGTGCAGAAATTGCAGGTGTTACCCTGGCTGGTGGGTGTGTACAGTGGTACATCTATTTTGAAGAGAGTTTGGTTTTATCAGGTACAACTGAAGGTCATGTTCCCCATGACCTAGCAGGAGAGGGACAGAACGGGGCGGGTGACACAAGGATAAACTCCATTTGCAATGTCTTGTTTCTTAAAAAAAAAAAAGAAGAAAAAAATATGTAATCTGAAACAAATAGGGCAAAATGTCAGTTTTGACAAACTGGTGCTTGTTTATGTTCTTCCCGCTTTTTAAGCATATTTCATTCACGTATTTTAAATCAGTAGTAGCAAGTGTTTTCTAGTAGCAAGTGTTTTCACTTGCTAGGTAAGGACCTTATTTATGTATGTATAGCCATATATAACTCTTTGAATATACTCCTTCTTTAAACAAACACCTGTACAGTGAAAATGACGCTCAACATAAGAAGTTTCACATTTTCAGTCCCCACCTGGTGTATGTGTACGTCCATAATTCCATCTTACTTCTTCCCTCCATAGATAATTGCTATCCCGAACTTTGTTTTTTAAATTCCCTTCCCCTCCCCCCTTTAAAAATTGTTTTCCCGCATATGTATTCATCCCTAAATGATTGGCTTTTTTTTTAACTTTGTGTAAATGAAATCAAACTATAAGCATTCCTCTGCATTTAGTTTTTTTTTAAAAACACTCAATTTGAGCTTAGTCAGTGTTGATGCTTGTAACTATGATTTATTAATGTCCATTGCCCCAAAGTCTTAAAGATGCTCTCCCCCATACTCTTCTGAAAGTTTTAGGTTTTGCCCTGTTGTATTTAAATCATGAACCCTTCTGGAAGTGATTTTTGTGTGTGCTGTGAGATAGGGTCCCAATTTCAGTTTTGTCTCATAAGCAGTTTTCATTGCACACTTAGTTTATCCATATCCAGTGATCTGCAGTGCTGGCCTGTCACTGATCAGGTGACTCTGTGTACTTGGGTCTCTTTAAGGATTCTTTATTCTGGTCTGTTGATCCAATTTGTTCAGGCACCAAAACCACAGTAATTGTCGTATCTTTAGAATTATTTTTTATATCTGCTAAGACAAGTCCTGTCTGTTAATCTTGTACTTTGAATGTCTTGTCTATTCTTGGCCCTTTTTTCTCCCACATAAATTTTGTAATCATCAGCTTGTTAAGACGGACACGTACACACAGAGTTGGAATTTTGATAGGAATTGAATCTGTAGGTGAAATGGGGAAAATGGATATCTTTAAAAATATGGCGTATTATAAGATCGCCAAGCTATAAAGTTCCATGATAATTTTCCAGTAGAGGTCTTTGAACATCTTTTTAGGTTTATTTCTAGGTACTCTATGTATTTTGTTGCTATTATAAATATTTTCCAAAAGTTACGTTTTCTTTCGTTGTTATAGAACTATTTATTTTTGTTTCTTATATCTAGAAAACTTGCTAAAACTCCATTTAAAATTTCTTGTTGATTGATACCGTTTTCTGTGTTGACAGTCATACATCCCTCGTGCAAGGCACTGTATTGTTTCTTCCTTTCTAATCCTCATAAGCCATTTTATTTTATTTTTTCTTACGATAGTCGCCCGGACACCCAGTACAGCATTAATAGAAATGGTGACAGTGGGCATCTTGGTTTTATTTAAAGGAATGCTTTAAATAGTATGCTGTTAGCTGTGATGTTTGCTTTACATTTTAGCTTATTGACTTTTCTTTCTATTCCTAGTTTGCTAGAATCTTAATTGTGAATGATTTTTTAAATTTTATTGAGTGACCTTATTATCCGTTGATACAGTCCTCTGTTTTATCTGTAATCTCTGGTGTTGACATTCATGTTTTCTTTGGATAAACACATTTGGTCACAATTCTTTTTATAAGTAAATTTCTGTATTTAGTTTTCTAGTATTTTATTTAGAATACTTGGATCAGTGTTCATGGGTAAGTGGGCCCATAATTTCCCTTTTTAGTATTTATTTCTGGTTTTGGTATGAAAATTGTATCTAGTCTCATATGAGTTGGGGCATGTTCCCCTCTTTTTTTCTTTATTATGGAAGAGTTTGTGCACAATTGGAACTGTCTTTTCTAGAAGGCTTGGTAGAACTCACCTCTGATACCTTTTGGGGCTTTGCATGTCCTTTGTGTGAAGGTACGAAACTGGAGATTCTGTTTCTTTAATGATTTTCAGGTTGCTTGTTTCTTCATTTTCTTTATTTTTTTCAAACTTTTAAATTGTAAAATATATAATGCTCATATAGAAAAAGGCATAAAATTTAAGTGCATAGCTTAATTATTATAAAACAACCTATTAAACGTGGGGTGTCAGGACCCTGGAAGCTCCTGCCACTCCCAGTCACAGCCTCCTTCCTCACCCCCAGTTTTAGCCACTGTTGTGGGTTCAATTGTATCCCCCCCAAAAGATACGTTTGAGCCTGAACCCCAGTACCTATGGATGTAATCATAATTGTAAATAGGGTCTTTGAGAACGTAATCAAGTTGAAATGAAGTCAGACTGGAGTTGGATGAGTCCTTAATCAAGCATGACTGGTGTCTTGTCGCAAGAACTGGAGAAGAGACCCAGAGACAGACACACAGGGAGAACACCAGTGACCGTGGAGGCAGAGGTCCGAGTGACGTGCACGTGAGCCTGGCTGGGATCTCCAAAGAGAAGGGCATGGAACCAGTTCTGCCGGAGCCTTCAGGGAGCACATGATTTCTGACGTCCAGCTTCCAGAGCTCAAACACTGCAAGCTTGACCGAAGGGACAGAGGATGAAATGAAGGGAGGATGTGGAACTTCTGGGATCCTACCAGCAGCAAGTGGGCTGGTGGAGCTACTTGGCTGAGAATGTGTTACTTACTTCGAGTGATGGGAAGAACAGCTCAGAATCCGGGGGCTGCTGCTGGCCAGGGCCTGTGGGTGTGGGCCCAGCGCCAGAACCCCCGTCTCCTTGGTTCCAGAGAGTGGCGCCACCTTCACAGGGCGGCTTCCCTCGCAGTCCAGGAGGACAGGGAGGATTGCTCTCAGGTCTTGAAATCTAATGGGATTCGCCCTGCTGGGTTTTGGACTTTTGGGGACCCTGGACCTCTTTTTCCTGCCTGTTTCTGTCTCTTGAAATGGAATGTCTCTCATATGCCTGTCTCACATTGTGTGTCTGAAGCGGATAACTTGTTCTCCAGGAGTCACGTGTCCACAGATACAGAGGGATTTTATCCTAGGATGGACCATATTGAGTCTTAACCGTATCCAGTGTAGGTGATTTAAAAGAGATTTGGGACTTTCTGAGTTGATTATATTTAGATGAGATTTTTGGACTTAGTGTTGATCCTGGAATGGATTAAGACTTTTAAGAGATGCTGGGATGAATGTATTTTGCATGGGGGAAGGTCATAAAATTTTGGAAGCCAGAGGGCAGGCTGTTTATTATGACTACGCCCCCCCCCCCCAAAAGTATGTTCACATCCTAACCCTTGCACTTGTGAATGTGACCTTATTTGGCAGTAGGGTCTTTGTAGATGGAATCAAGTTAAGATGAGGTCACAGTGGAGTAGAGTGGGCCCTCAGTCCAGTGTGACTGGTGCCCTTGTAAGAAGAGACACAGAGACACACACACTCAAGGGGAGACGGTCACACAGTGACGGAGGCAGAGGGTGGAGCGTGTACCAGCCAAGGAGTGCAGGGACTGCCGGCAACGCTGGGACCCGAGAGAAAGGCCTGGAACAGATGGTCTCCTGGAGCCTGCGGAGAGGGGATGGGCCTGTAGACACCTTGGTTTCAGACTTAAAGCCTCAGGGCTGTGACAGAACAAATTTCTGTTTTTTTGGGTCACTGAGTTTGTGGTAATTTGCTACAGCCGTCCTGGGAAATGATTGCTTTTATCACCTAAGCATGCATCCCTGAACACTGGGATGGTGTAGCTTCAAAATAAACTTCCTATATTATGATGGACTGACTTACAGGGAAGTTACTGAGGTAGTACATTCTCATCTGCCCCCATACAGTTTTCTGGTATTAACATCTTACTTTAGTTCAGTTGTCCCAATTGATGAATCATTATTGATAGATTTTATATTACCAAAGTCTGTCTTTTATTCAGATTTCCTTAATTTTTGCTCAGTCTTTTTTTTTTTTTTTTCCTTTTAAACTAGAATGGTCAGGGAGAAGATAATACAGAACACAGCAAAGAGCCACATGTGAGAAAACTGCCCGCAAGCCTAGGGGCGGGAACTCTTGGTTCCTGGATTGGAACATATTCCATGGTTCTCTGGGACAGAAAGGCTGCTGGGAGCCCCAGGGTCCCCCTGCTCACTCCGCATAACTAGTCCACGCCCAGGGCACGGGCCAGACACGCGGAATGAGGCCTGACAAGTTACACCTGTTCCCCGACGAGCCCTTAAGAGAGGATCGCTCTCTACAAAGGCCCCCTGGCAGGGACCACGGGGCCACGAGACCACGGAGAGCTTAGAGGTAGTTCCTCTGCAGCCAGACACGTAACAAACCCAGACTGATCTATGCCCGGCAACTCCCTCCTCCGGATGCTCACTAACTGGGGATGTGGGAGCGAACGAGATGCCTCCAAGCCAACATTAGGTCTTTGGTAAACAAGGATAAATATAAAACACGTTCCACAAGTGAGCTTGAGCAGAACGGAGCACAGCAGGTGAAAGGTTCCAAAGCCCCATTTAGTGCCCAGCACAGGAGGAGACAGAGGGGAGGGTGGGGGGAGATGTGTGTGTTCTTTTTTGTGTCCATTAGGACTTTTGTGGTCCCTCGTTTCTTCCATCAAACTTTGAAAGCTCACTGTACATATGATACACATTTATTGTTATAGTCAGTGTCTGATAATCCTATTCTGCAGTGTTTGGGGGTCTTGCTTCTGTTGTTTGTTTCTGCAGCTTCTCCCTCACGTGACTCGCCCCTTTTGTGACTTTGGGTTGTGAGGTCATACTCTTTGCAGTTTTGCTGAGGGCTCTTCTTTGAGTCCTGAATTGACACCCGGGAGGGCCTGCACTTGCCTCTCCGTGTGCCTGGGCTCACTGCCCACCTGGGACCTGTGTAAGCTCAATGAGCATACTGGGGTTTTTCAGGACACAGAGGTAACAGAAATTCTAGCCTCAGATGTGTGAGGGCCAGCTGTGGTTGTAAGTTCTCAGAGGCCGAGTTTCCTCTCCACATAGAACTCAGACTGAGAAGGAAACGGTACGTCACCATCTCTCTTCGCGGGGCTGCCTCCTGCCCACGCAGCCATCCACTGGGTCCCAGGGCTGCAAAAAGTCTTCAACCTGATTTCATGACCATTGCCTCCCCAACCTCATAAAAACCACAGCTCCTGGCTGTCTCACTGGAGTCAGGCCTTTTCATTACTTAGGCCTCTGAGGATTTCATTTCTTTCATTACAGGCTCAACTATACTATTAAAGAGATGGTTTATATATATTTATGCTGCATTTTCAGGGTTCTGTCCTGAGGAGTTTTTACCTTATTTGGCCTGCCGTGTTGTTGATAGTGAAACTTACAATATTTTTCATACTTGTGTAATCACTTGAAATTTCACCATAATAATAATTGCTAAAACGATATGACCACTTTCCCACGTCTTTAAATATAGCTTTCTTAGACTTAAAAAAAGTAGATGGGCAGTATTTAGTAAGTATTTAAGCAGTCCCCTTTTGGTGGGGAGTTTTCCAGTATTTTGCTAGTGAAAACATTGATGAAATGAGCAATTTCATACCCACTTCTTGCCTCCAAGATAAGTAGCAGGAGTGGAGTTACTGGTTTTTGGTGTCTGAAGTGCGGGCCGTTTGCGCAGCACATCCTTACCAGTGATGTAGATACGCGTGGGGCAGAAGAGCCCCGGGCTCAGGCTCCCGACTTGCTCTGCAGGTGAATGTAGCCCTCGGGGTCGGGGTCGTCCCCACGGAAATGGTTGGAAATGGTTGGTTAAGCTGCCGGCTCTCTGTCAGCATTAGCCCCCGGGAGTCTCACCTCTGCTCTTTCTTCCCTGCTCCCTCCCAGGTGACCTCACGGTGGACCTTCCGATGCCCGGGATGCCCTCAGGCTCTGTCCCACGATGATTCCCACTTTCACGAGCGGCACAAGTGTATCAACTTCTTTGTCAAGGTGTATGGCTACATGCCCCTGCTGTACACGCAGTTCAGGGTGGACTCTGTGCTCTTCAAGACCCGCCTGCCCCACGACAAGACCAAGTGCTTCAAGTTCATCTAGGGGCACTGCGCTTGTGGGGAGGCTGAGCAGAGTGAGGGAGGTGGCTCCCCAGGTCCCGAGACGCTGAAGGACCTCAGGGACGCCCACCAGGTAGGTGGCTCCGACCCTCTGCTGGGAGAGGCGGCAGGGAGAGTGGGAGGGCGAGGCCGCCTTTCCCCTGAGGTCGGCCACACTGGGCCCGGAAGTCGGTCCGAGCTTCCCCCGGGCTCCCTGCGCAGGCACTGATGATAGCTCACACTGAGGACCATGGGGACTGCAGGGTCACTCTCACGGTTCAGAAGCCCAGGACAGCTGGTTTGTGGTTTTTAAATTCACTAACAACTATTATTATTTAAAAAGTTTCAGATTTTGCCATTCAAGGCTTATTTATATGTGTGTGTTTATATACATATATGTGTATACACACGTGTGTACATATGTGTGTGTGTATATATGCACACACACTCACATACATATACATATATATATATATTTGAAGGGGAGTTTGACATTTCTGCCCATCTCGCAAAGTGAGGGACCCACTGAGGTGGTCTGTGTGTTGGTGGAAATGGATCCTGGCCTTACGGTATCTGGCTCATCTGTAAAGTGTCATCTCCGTCCTCGCCAGGGGCGTGTGTGTGCAGAAAGAGAAGGGCTGAGCATGGCTCTTCCAGGGCCTCCCAGGAGATCAGGCCTGTTGCTTTGTTCCTTCCCCATTGCCAGCAGCGCTCTGTAGCTCGAGTTGTCCGCTCAGCCGAGTCCTCGGTGTGGGGGACCTGCACCTAGGGGGCAGCCGGGCTCCCCTCTGCGGGACTTGGTAGGTTTGAGGCTCACTGCTGGGCTGTTCTGTCCTGGTCCCTGCGCTGCTCTCTCCCCTCCCGTGTTTGAGAGAAAACTGAGGAAGGACTGAGACCTGCAGACAGACCCCCAAATGGCTTTTTGTTTGACCCTCCTTTTTGTTGTGCTTTGGCTGCAGACTTTCCTGAAGGTTCTCTCATGTAAGAGAACAGAAACCTGGGGGCTGCACTCCATGTGTGGTCTGAGTGGTTGCGGGTCAGCCTACTCTCTCTGGTGCAGGACAAGTGAGCATCCTTTGCAATCCCACCCGGCTGGCCGGGAAATCCACAGCAAGGCACCTGCCTTGGGATAAATCCTTGGTGAAATTCACCTCCTCTTCCTCCCATGTCTGGACCTCCGTCCTATAGTTATTGGATCCCTAATGCTGGGTTGGTTCCAGGACCCCCTGAGGTGTGGTATGTGCCAGGATCATGGGAGGATTAAGCTCAAATCCAGCTTGAAGTGTAACAGGCACTCACCTCCCATAAAGCTGGTTTAAATTTCTGTTCCCTGGGCTAAAACAGAAATAAGCTATATGTATTTTTTTCTTTTTTTGGTAATGGCAGCAGTGGGGGAACTGAAGAGGGTGTTGGTGGTGTTTAGCAGGGGTTTAGCCTGTGACCTCTACCGTATTTCTGGGCCCCACTCCTCTAGTGATGTTGAGTCTAGGAGGTTTCCCACGACGGATCGATCGGAAGCTCAGGTCTGCCCTGGGCACGCACATGCCTTAAGCCAGCTCTGTCTTCCCCAGACCTCGATGTCCTGTGCTTCTGTTTCAGGGGAACATATCTTCCTCTGACCTGCCTGCACCAGGTGGGTTCTCTTTAAGTTTCATTTTGAAGGCAGGCTCTGTCCTGTAGGTAACACCCACCTGTAGGGCCTCTTGACCTGGGGCTCTCCCCGTCAGCAGACAGGACGGGGACCCTGTCCTCTAGACGCTCCCACTGGCATCTTCTGCCCAGTTCCCCTGCTGAGACAGCCACCTAGGAGACGGCTCTGCTGCTCTGCAACCCAGCGGAGGGGTCCAGACTCCTCGCCCTAACTTTCTGATGACCCCTTCTTTGACTTTGGACTTGATTCTTTGTAGCAGTAGCCTTCTTCCCTTTGGGAAGCCAAAGAGTGTGGTGTTTTGAGCTATATATGTGGCTGCTATTTTTATCTTGTCTGTTGTAATGTGAGGAACTCCTCTGGGTGGGCCTGGTGAGGAAGGAGCCGGCTGTGTGAGGAGCCAGAGCGTGGGGTCCCTGAGCGCTGTGGGCAGATCCAGGAGCAGCTGAGTGGCCTAGGATTACGGATGACCCCAGAGTGCACTGCAGGGAGGGCAGTGATGTCAGAGCACAGACGAGGACAGCACTCTTTGGATCTGAACGGGACACTGACTTGAAGGACTCCGGACAGCAGGCTGTGATGGACACTGGCCATGTTCTTAAAGGATACTTCTCACGGCAAGAGGCAGGGTGGTCAGAGCTTTTGGGGGCTTGGTTAGGTCTCCCAGAGGAGGGCTGTTGCTTTTTGCAAGTTGGATTAGGGAGAGGCCCAGGTCCAGGCTTAGAATGCCATCGATGCTGATCGGTCACCTCGGGAAGCCAGATGTCACCTGCACCACCTGACTCCCTGGAACACGGAACCGCCCTGCAGACACGCGTGGGCCTCCTGGGCTGTCCTGCTAACACCTGTTGCCGAGTCGTTGCTCCCGGGGCCCAGCACGTTCTTGACCTCCAGCTGGCCAGTTCGCTCTTCACCAAGAGGGGGTGCCCACCGAAGGGGGAGCCTCCTCAAGGTGTTGATCAGGCCATTCTGAGCTTTTGCACCTGTGCAGTGGCCCTCCGTCTGTGTGGACTGCAGCTCGAGCCAGGGCCTGTGCACTGAGGCAGTGGGGTCCTTTCTTGGCGCGTAGGGGTGGGTGCTGCAGGGGCTGCCGGCCTGGGTGTGCACTCGGGGAGCTCCTGTTTGCAGTGATGGCGTTTGGAAGGGGTTAGCTCTCTGATACCCATGCCATGTCCATCCACCCCACCCCCTTTCCAGTCATGAGCACAATGGTCTTACATTGGATTTTTGTAAAAAAAATAAAATAAAATGAGACTCTAACTCTAGCAGCTTGGAGCTCTTTTGTGATTTTCCTCGGCAGCAATAGAAGAGTGACGAGAGAAGGAGCCTATTCCAGGAGCCACCCAGGCGTGGCCTGCAGGGACCCTCCCAGCATGATGTGCGCTGTGCGATTTGGTCCTGGAGCAGCCTGCGTGCCCGAACCCAGGTGATGCTGTCAGTGTGGGTGGACAGGCAGCCTGGCCTGCATCTGTTTCTGGGATTAGTTATTTGATTACGCAGAGAGGCACGTAGGTATCGCCGAACTGATTTGAGGGAGTTGTGGGAGCACGTGGCACAGGTGTGCCGCCTTGACGTTCATAGTAAATTTAAAACGTGTGTGCGTGTTCCCAGTCCAGACAAGAGGGCTGGCTTAGGATGGCTCGGTTGGTCTAGAGGTTACTCTGCTGACTTGGAAGGAGTCACTACAAGCCCTGCATCAGGTTGTGTTTAACTGTCAAGAGACCCGTCCTTTTGATGTCTGTGGTCCTTGGCTTCTGCTCAGCTATGGGATCAGAGCCATCCTCGGAGGGGAGAGCGCCGAGCCACGGGCTTGGAGATGGTTGGAGTGGGAGAGGAGGATGTGGAAGCAGAGAAAAGCTGCGTCGGGGTTGCCCCGCTCCCGGGCTCTGCAGTTGCGAGTTTGGTTTGTACTGACAATCTTAAGAATGAGTGGGACCTGAAATTCAGTGCTACTCCAAAGGTCGGGCTGACAACTGATCAGGTAGGTTTTGCAGTGGGTGAGGGAGGTAGACGTCATATTGGGTGGGGATGCCTCCTTGGGTCTGGAGTTTTGGCTGTCAAGCTGCTATTATTCCAACCATCCATCGTCTTGTTACAACTTGTCCCAGGATCAGAGAGACTTGAGGAAGTTGGACGAGGCTGTAGAAATGAGCGCCTTGCTGTACACAGAGGTAACTTGTCCAACTTAGGTTCTGTGCCTGTTAGTTCTGGCCTGGGCGTGAGGTAAGCCAGAGTGGTCAAGTGGTAGTGGTTGATGTTGTCATTGAAATCGAAGGTTCCACAATATTTGCAAAAATGTGGTTAAGGAGGATAATGTTGTGGTTAAGGATGTGGACTCTGGAGTAGACTGCATGGGTTCAAGTCCTGGCTCGCCCATTAAACTGTGGAGGGGAGCAAGTTATGTTCTAAACCTCTCGTCTGTACAGAAAATGGCAAGAACTGTGCCCACGTCTTAAAGACTTGGTGAAAGTTCACGTCGTAAGTGTGATGAGTCCACTGTTCGGCACACACCAGAAATGAACTGTTAATGGGGTAACACACTGTGAACTTCTTAGTGGCTCTTTCTACATTCTACTCATTCTGACGTCAACTCCTTCAAGACTCAGCTGCAGCACTGCTTCGAGAAACCCTCCCTTCTCAGAAGTCGCTGCTTCTCCCTCCCCAGTCTCCTGTTACAGCAGCCTGACCTGTCTGTCTGCACTGTGCACGGTGGTGTCTTACAGGTCTGCTTCCCACACCAGATTCAAAACCCCTTGAGAATAAAGCACTTACACGCTAAACAGTTTTTTGATGAATGAAATGACTTGAGAACAAAATTAAGGAGGGTCACGTAGAAATCGTAGCTGAACAGTAATCAGAACCTTAGCACTTCTGGAATACAGCTAAGTGGTATTTATTACCAGAGCATTAAATGAAGCTGGCACACAACGGCTAAGAAGTCGTATAAAATTCACGATTTTTATTATTTAAATATTCATTGACAAAGGGGAATAAGAACTAAAGACCCAGAATGGATCCCAGAAGAGGTCACTGAAGCCATGCCCTCAGGCCAGGCTTGGTTTGCTGTTTAACTTCACTGTTCCTTGACTTGTTTTAATTGGGCAAATTGTTTCATATTGCTTCATTTGTCTTCTTATTTGTGAAAGAGTGCAGTCCTGCTCATACTGTAGGGTTGTCATGTTAGAATTTGAGCTATGTAGATCCTATTTATTTAACCGATCAGTATTAGTATTTCATTATGAAAAAAATTTCAAGAAAGTACAGAAAAGTTCAAATAATTTTTATAGTGTACACCTGTATACCGAGCAACTGTTCTACTACAGTTGTTTAAAGCTCCCTATATACTCATCCCTCTGTCCATTTTTTTCATCCCTTTATCTGTCCCTCTATCCTTTTATCCATCCTATTTTTGGTGCATTTCTAAGTAAATTACTGACATTAATACCCTTCCTTCTAAAGAACATAAGAACACATATTAACTGGGGTCAGTATTAGTTTCTATGTGTTTAATGTAAACTTTACATATTAAATTTACACACTGAAATGCACAAATCCTAAGTGTATTCTCTGACTTGTGACAAATGCATACCTGTGTAACCAACCCAGTTAAGATATAGAACATTTTTCTCAAACCCAGAACATTCCCTTGTGTTCTTTCCTAGCCAGTCTCCACCTCCACCCCACAGAGATAACCAATGTCCTATTTTTTTTCCACCTTGGGTTAGTTTCCCCTGTTCCTCGAATTTCATATAAATGGTGCCATACAATTTTTACTCTTTTGTGCAAGTCTTCTAGACACTCAGAGTCACGTGTCTGAGATTCCTCCAGTGTTGCAGGGATTAGCAGTTTGTTCCTTTTATTGAGAGGTACCCCTTGCACGGCATCTGCTGATAGGCACTGGGGCTGCTGCCAGCTTGACTGTTAGAAACGAAAGGGTGAACATTTCTGTGCAGTCTTTTTGTGGACTTGTGTTTCCAGGTGAATACCTAGGGGTGGAATTGTTGACGAGGCAGGGTTATATACGTTTAGTTTTATAAGAAACTGCCAGAGCTTTCCCCAGAGTGATTATACCACTGGTTCTCCCACCAGTGATTCTGAGTGTCGCAGTGGTTCCACACCCTCACCCGTCTGTGCTGCTGTCAGGCTTTTTGTCATTTTAGCCATTCTGGTCGGTGAGTGATGGTGTCCTGTAGTTTGAACTTGCATTTCTCTGATGGCTGATGATGTTGAGTACTTTTTCATGTGCTTATGCCATTTATATGTTATTTTCTTTGAAGGGTCTGCACGAATATTTTGCCTGTTAAAAATCTGTTAAAATTTTTTTTGTCTTTTTTTGTATTGCTTTTAAAAAAAAGACATATTTTTAATAGACTTTATTTTTTTGAGCTGTTTTAGGTTTACAGGAAAATTGAGTGAAAAGTACGGTTCCTCCGCCTCCTTTCCCGCCTTGCATTAGTGTGGAGTATTTATTACAGCTGATGAGCGAGTACTGATGGGTTAACTGAAGTCATAGCTTACAGTAAGGTCCATTCTTTGTGCAGTGTCTTCTTTGGGTTTTGACAAAAGTATCATGAGACGTGTCCACTACTACAGTATTGTATAGAACAGTTTCACCTTCTGAAAAACCCTGTGCTCCAGGCGGTCTGCTCTCCCTCTGACCACTGGCAGCTGCTGCTGTTTTACTGCCTCCATAGTTTTGCCCTTTCCAGACTGTTGTGTCACGTGTCAGTTAGATTCAGCCTTTTCAGATTGGCTTCCTTCACTTAGCAATATGCATTTAAGGCTCCTCCATCTTTTTGTGGTTTGATAGTTAATTTTTCTTTTTCTTGCTGAATAATATTCCCCTCTGCATGTATTGTTTCTTTTTTTGTTCAGTTACAAGAATTCTTTATCTTGGATACCAGTCTGTTGTCAGGTGTATGTTTTATAAATATTTTCTCCAATTTGTGGCTTGCCTATCCATTTACTTTATGGTATCTTCTGATGAGCAGAAACTTAATTTTGATGAGATCTTATTTATAACTTTTTTCTTTTTTGTCATTGCTTTCTGTGATTCAGGGAACCTGTGCCTTCATGATCCCAAGTCATGAAGATAGTCTTACGTTTTCCACTAAAAGCTGTGTGGTCTTGGACCCCTCCCGAGCGGACATTTGTGTGTGGTGTGTGGTGGCGGTCAGGGTTCTAATTCTTTCTCTTTTTGTATGTGAATATCTAGTTGTTCCAGCACCACTCGTTAAAAAGCATTTCCTTTCTCTGCTGCATTGGCTGGGGCCTTGGTTGACGACAGAACGGCTGTGTGAGTGTGGCTGGGTGTGTCAGAGCTCTCCTTCCTGTTGTGCTGATTTGTCTGTCCCTGCTGCTAGTCCCGGACCGCCTGGATTAACGTAGCTTTCTCGTTCACCTGGACGTGAAGAAGTTTAAGTTCTCCAACTTGCTCTGCTCATTCTTCTCAAAATTGCCTTGGGTACTATGGTTACTTTGTATTTCTATGTATAAATTTTAGAATTAGTTTGTTTATTTCTTTTTTTTCCCCTTAAAAAAAGGTTTTCTAACCTGCTGGAATTAAAGATTAAAAAATTCCTGTATAATATACAGAACTAAAAATGACCATTAGCCACTTTTAAACATACACTTCTTGTGGTGGCTCACAGAGAATGTGACAATGAATGTATGTATGTTCATGTACAACTGAAAAATTGTGCTCTACACTGGAATTTGACACAACATTGTAAAATAACTATAACTCAATAAAAAAAAGTTAAAAAAAAAAACATAACACTTCAGTAGCACTGAGTACATTCACAACGTGTAACTGTCACCACAAGCTATTTCCAGAACTTTTGCGTCTTCCAAACAAAGTCTGTACCCGTTAAACCAGTAAGTCCCCAGCCCCTCTTCTCTTAAGCACCTGTTACGCTCTGTCTTTTCCTGTGGATTTGTCTGTCCTGGACGTTCATATGAGCGGAATCAGAGTATCAAGCCTTTCATGTCTGGCTTATTTTACTTAGCATGTTTTCAAGGTTCATCTATCTTGTGGCATGTGTCAGAATTTCATTCCTTTTTGTGCTGGACAATATTTCACTGTATATTGTGTGTGTATGTATGTATACACTGTGGCGTAAAATATGGCACATATATTTTTTTGTTCATCCATTCACCTGTTGATGGATACTTGGGTTACTTCCACATTTTGACCATCGTAAATACTGTTATGAACATAGTGTTCAAGTATGTGTTTGAGTCCCTGCTTTCAGTTCTTTTGGGTACATACCTATGAGTGGAACTGTTGGGTCATATGGCAACTCAGTGTTTAACTTTTGGGGGAACTGCCAAACCGTTTTCCACAGCAGCTGCACCATTTAATGTTCCCACCAGCAATGCACAAGGAAGGGTTCGGTGTCTCCACATCCTTGCCATCATCACTTGTTTTATAATGAATGAGTTTTAAATTACAGCCACCCTCGTAGGTGTAAAGCGATACCTCCCTGAGGGTGCGATTTACATTTCCCCAGTGACGAATCATGTTCAGTACATTTTCATGTGCTCGTTGGCCACCTGTATACATTATTCAGAAAAATGTCTATTCAAGTCCTTTGCCCATTTAAAAAAAAATTGGATTTTTGTTGTTGTTGTTGTTACCCACTGGGATTTTGATGGGATTGTATTGAGTCTAAAGATCAGAGGGTAAAACTGAAACATTCGTCATGTTGAGTGTTTTCACTTATTCTAGTATTTTCTATTGAGATATTACTGACATATAACGTATGTAGGTTTAAAGATTTGATACACACATTGAGAAATGATTACCACATAAGGTTAATTATCTCCATCCCATCACATAATTACCAGTTCTGTGGTAGTAACTTTTAAGATCTACTCTCTTAACAGCTTTCAAGTATAGAATGCAGTGTTGTTAATTGTAGTCACAGTGCTGGACACTGCATCCCTAGGACTTACTCATTTTAAAGCTGGAAGTTTATAATCCCCACTTCCCCCACCTCCTGGCCCTGGCAACCCCCATTCTACTCTCTTTCCTCTGAGTTCAGTTTTTTAGATTCTTCTTATGAGAGCATACAGTATTTGTCTTTCTCTGACTTACTTCATTTAGCATAATGCCCTTAAGGTCCATCCATGTTGTTGTAAAAAGCAGGATTTCCTTCTTATTATGGCTGAATAATACTCTGTTGCATATGTGTATGTAGCCCACATTTTCTTTATCCATTCATCCATCAGTGGACACTTAGGTTGTTTCCATGTCTTGGTTACTGTGAATAATGCTACAATGAACACGAGGGTGCTGACATATCTTTCAGATAATGATTTCATTTCCTTGGGATATACACCCAGAAGTCGGACTGCTGGATCATATGGTAGTTCTTTGTTTTAATTTTTTGAGGAGCCTCCATTACTGTTTTCCATAGTGGCTGCACAAGGGTTCCCTTTTCTCTTCATCCTTGCCAAGACTTCTTGTTTCTTGTCTTTTTGTTAACAGCCATTCTGACAGGGTGAGGTGATATCTCACTGTGGTTTTGATGTGCATTTCCCAGATGATTCGTGATGCTGAGCACCTTTTCATGGACCTGTTGGCTATTTGTATGTCTTCTTTGGAAAAATGTCTATTCAAGTCCTTTCCCCATTTTAAAGTCAGATTCTTTTTTTTTTTTTTTTTATTGACTTGTATGAGTTTCTTATGTATCTTGAATATACCCCTCATCAGATAGTCGGCAAATACTTTCTCCCGTTTGGTGGGCTTCTCATGGTGTTGGTTTTCCTTGCTGAGCAGAACCTTTTCAGTTCGATGTCGTCCCATCTGTTGATTTTTTACTCTTGTTGCTTGTGCTTTTGGTGTCACAGCCAAAAAACTGTTGCCAAGACCAATGTCAAGGTTTTCCCGTTTTCTTCTAGTTTTTACAGTTTGGGGTTTTACGTTTAAAAAGTGTTTAGTGCTTTTCAAGTTAATTTTTATGAGTAGTGTTAAGACAGGAGTCCAGTTCCTTTCTTCTGTGCATGGTTCTCCGGCTTTCCCAGCACCACTTACTGAGAAGACTATCCTTTCCTCACTGGGTCTTCTTGGCTCGCTCCACCGTGTATGTGTGAGTTTATTTCTGGGCTCTTGATTTTGTTCCATTGGTGTTTGTGCCTAATTTTATGCCAGTACCATACTGTTTTGATTACTATAGCTTTGAAATAAAGCTTGAAATCAGGAGTTGTGCCTCAGGCTCTTTCTCATGATTATTTTGGCTATTCAGGGTCTTTTGTGGTTCCATACAAATTTTAGGGTTTTTTTTTCTTCTGTGAAAAAAATGCCTTTGGAATTTTAACATGGATTGCATTGAATCTATAGATGGTAAAATGCTTTCATGATGTGATTAAAACCTATGAAGAGATCCAATACAGTGTTGGCTGCAGCCTCCAGCAAGATTAGACATGTTTTGTTCAGTTCTACACTCTCTCTCTCCACGATTTGGTTGTGACTTCCTTCAGAATTGTAGCTGGTTACTTCTACCTCATTCTGGGTTCAAAAGAGAGTAATGTTATTTACCCCCAGTTCCACTGCAGTGCATCTGAGAACATCAGAGGTCTTCTGCCTTCCCACAGGGAGGCATGGAACAGTGAGACAACGTTCAGCTGTCCTCTGGCTGCAGGGGAAGAACAACCTGGGCCAGAGAGAAGTGGCCCCTTTCCTACCGCCGGTCTGCTTGGCTCCTGTGAACAAATGACTGTGCAGCTCTGGGGGCTTCTCCACCCTTCTCTCCATCGAGGCCGCGTTGCACAGGCGGCCCTCGTTTTGCTGTGCTTTGCAGATACTGCATTTCTTACAAATTGTAGGTCTGTGGCAGCCTTGCGTCAGGCAAGCCTGTCGGTATGCCATTCCCCAGCAGCACTAATTTTTAATTAAGGTCTGTTCAGCTTTTTTTTTTTCTTGAAATAATGCTCTTGCACATTTCATAGACTACAGTATAAACATAGCTTCTGTATGCACTGGGAAACCAGAAAATGCCTGTGCCTTGTTTTACTGCAGGGTTTGCTTTATTGTTGTGGTCTGGAACCAAACCAGCGGTATCTCCAAGGCATGCCTGTAGTTTGGAAAGGCCAACTTCTGTCTGTATTATAAGGCAACTGTGAGGGCCAAAATCCTCAAGCTGCTTCCGGGAGAGGAGCAGTTGTTACCTCTTCTTAAGAAATGGCTAACAGGCCCGTCTCCCCTCCCCAGCTCCTGACCCCTGATCCTCATGTACAATGTATGGTCAGGCAGAAGCCACAAACTTACCAGCTCTGTGTGTTTAAGAAAGTTAACCTCTATGCCTCAGTTTCCTCACCCAGCACCTGACTGTAGCCCTGCGGAGAGACGACCCTGGGCCAGGAGCACCCAGCTCAGCCATACCAGGATTTCTGACCCACAGAAACAGTGAGATAATAAATGTTTTGCTATTTTAAGCCACTAAATTTGGGGGTAATTTGCTACACAGCAATAGGTACACTACTTTGTAGAAAGATTGTGAGAAATAAGAAAATCAGGTTCCTCATCCCCATTTTAGTGGATTTTTAGTTACTGTTTAATCATTAGGATTTTTGGGGGGGAAATTTTGTAAATGTCAGGCTCTTCACCAGGTCGGTGTCAACAGTCAGGGGGCTGCATTTCCAGTAACAGAGCTGCCATCAGTGGTATGACCCTAGCAGTGAAGGCAAGTCCCCATTTCTCCTGGGTCTTCTACACACCAGCCTGGTCGGGCACCCTCAGCCCTGAACTCACGGCAGCCTTATTCATGACCGCTCTCCTGACATGCGAGAGGGCCAGCTCTAGATTTTCCCTCTGTTCTAGCAAATGCTTCTTCCTGCCTCTGGCTTCTGCCACTAGTAACTTGGTTAAAATCTTCGTAATTTAATTATCTCCTGCTAACAGTTTATTGACTAATTTGTATTTACATACCGTTTGATCCCTCGAGAGGTGGTTACTAAAGAGACAGTGCTTTGGGATTGATTAAGCCCTTCACAGAAATCAAACTTGGACAAATTCAAGCCATGCCCGGACATAAGTTATTAGGAAAGTTAAGTGAAATAACCACTTTGATTTTATTCTGTGCTGCTTTGCATTTTTCAAGATGTCAAACACTTTAACAAAGAACTGAACTGCGTTTCCCTCGGGGGTTTGTTGGGAAGCACGCCTGCAGGTGCACGTTCCCCACCTCCTCCTCCTAAGAACAAAACTGTACTTTGGAGCCAAAGCACGTCCATCTCTTTTAACGGGAATCCTCCCCCACCGCTGAGGCTCCCACAGTGTATTGTGTAGACACAGCCAAGACCCCGTGGTTGGAATGACCTGCACCTTGGGGGACAGAGACCCACCGAAGCATTCCCGTGCCCACATCGGGCAAGTTGGAGATGGCAGAAACAAAGCTGCCTTTTTCCTCCTCCAATGGAGAACTCCTTCCAGGGGAAGGTCCAGTCCAGAGAGAACCGCAAGTCACCTCTCCATAAAACCTGCAGGCAGCTCTATGGCATTAGAGCTCTGGGGTCACTACGCCCCTTGGTGATGCTCAGCTGCTGGCCGAGCTGGAGGACTGACTGCTGACTGAATTGCAATCAGTCTGAGAAGGCTGTAAGCCTCCACTTCCGCTGTGGCCAGTTCCGAGGCCCGGGTGCTATCCCTGCCCCCCCCCCCCCATTTTAATACTTGCAAAACTGGCAGGTGTGTTACAACGGCTGCTGCCTTAGAGTGGACGTAAGCTGGGCAACAACCTGTTTTAGACAATTCCGTTACTTCAAGTGCAGTAGTTTACTATTACCAGTGGGTCTCCAGGCATATAGGAGTTTAATGCTCAGCTGAATGCAAAGAATCCTGACGGACCAGGAGAGGCAGCGATGGGCCACATGGAGCCTGAGATGCTGGTTCAGGACCTCTGGAAGGTCAAGGCTGGTGAGCAGTCGGTGTTGGTGGTTTTCATAGTTTAAGAAATGTATTAATGCACATACCAAACTAAAACTTGTGTTTTCTAAGTTTATATTCTGTATATTTTCATATTTTTTCAGATACTAAGTGAATGTATAAATTATAGATTCAACAGAACACAGATACTTCTATAAAAAAATAAATTTTAGTAGCAAATGGGCTCACATTATATAAAATACCGATACATGGGTTCATTTTACTAGTTTTGGGGGTATCATCTTTCTTATGAGGCACAGCACTGTAGACGAGTAAATAACGAAGTCAAAGACTAGCTGCCCTGCCCGGGGCCTGTGAAGCCACAGACACCAGGCCACATATCATCCCTTTTTACTCCCCTCCCACCACTGTGCCCCTGGGAGCCACTGTCACTCTCCTGCCGTCCTCAGCTCGCTGCCACCTCCCTTCCGGCTGCCCGAGAGCCAGGTCAGGAAGAAAACGAGTCCAGCTGGAAGGGGACACTCTCACCTGAAACAGTGCCACGGAGCCAGCCCGGGAGATCGCGGCCGTGACTCCTGGTCATGTCCCTCAGCAGCCGCTTCTTTTGTCCTCAAGCCTGAGGCCACCCCAGGGAGCAGCCTGGCCTCACGCCCCCCGCAGCCGGGGTGGGCCCTGCCGCGAAGGCTGGCAGGTTTCAGGAGGGAGGCGGCTCTACTCAGAACTTCTGTAGAAACTTGAGGACAAGGTCCCGCAGGCGCACCCTGAGCACCTCGTCATTGTCACAGATGATGTGGGTGGAATCTTCCTCAATCTGGATGAGCGTCTCTGCTTCCTGCAGCAGGACGATGTGGCCCTTGGCTGTGTCTTCCACCTTAATGTCACTGAAGCCGTGCTGCTCCAAAAGAAAAGGGGTGGGAGGATAGCTGAGCAACTGAACTCTAGAAATGATACTTCTAGACTTGGCTAAACTGAACATTCTAGAAGAAACTGGCGTTTTGGACACTTCTCGATACAATTCTTCAGACTAGTCACAGGACCTACTACAGCAAGAGAGTTCAACCAGCTTCATATACATTAAGTGAAGTCCCCAAATATGCTAATCTCATGCAAAACAGCAGAATTCCTAGGACCTGCTTAAGCTTTTGAGAGTTATTTGAGGGGCACATCCAGGCACCGGGTTCAGGAATCTGGGATGCTGGGCTGTGCATCACCAGCCTCCACACCATGCCTGAGGACCCTGGTTTAAAAAAGCTCCATCCTGTCCCAGGAAAACGCCATTCTTCACAGCAGGATACCAGACCGTGTCATGTGGCAGATCCCTCCCAAGGGAGAAGATAAGGCAGCAAACCAAGTATTTCTCCAGTGCTGCCTCTGATGCTCACTCAGAATATTCCTACGCAGCGGACATACAGTGGAGAAAGAAAAGAAGTGGAAAGAAGACTGATTTGTCTCAAAGGGACACAAGACAGGTAAAAAACAAGGCCTGGGGAGATTCTCGACACTTGGTTCTAGAAAGCTCAGCATCGTCTGGGGCAGGCACTGATAGTTCTCCTGCAGGAGGAGATGGGGCAGATATGGTCGGGGCAGTCGTCGGGGTCAGGTCCCAGGGTCAAGTCCTGGGTGAGCCAGGCAGAAGAATTAAACAAAGTCTTTCTGGGAAAGCAAGTTGTTTCAAGCTTAAGTCCCGAGGAATCAGGTACTGGTGTGTCCACAGCCCACGGCGGGGGAAGTTCGGGGTGGGGTGATGCTTCCAGGAGGAGAAAGCAGCTGAGCAGCGGCAGGACGGACGGGGCCGTGCAGACAGTGTGCACTTAGCACTCACCTTCTCCAGGGTCTGCACAAACTGTTCCACGGGGATGGAGCCGCTCAGCAAAGGCTTCAGAACCTTGCAGTCTGGAATGTCATCACTCGGCCGCTTTCGCTTCTTCCCGCCCGTGGGCTGGGCGGGCCGGGGCGGGGGCTGGCGCGGGAGGAAAACGGGGAGCAGCAGAGGTCAGTGCGGGCCCCTGGGGCTCCAGCTAGATTCCCACACAGCACAAACAAGCTAAAGCCAAACTAGCCACCCAGAATCCGTGTCTTATTTGGTGTAGATGTCTCCTCTTAGCGTGCTCCATGTGTAATTTTCAATCAGTTCAGAACTGTCTGAGTAGATTCTTAGTAAGCGTCCTGGCAGCTGCAGGTAGAGCAACAGGACAGCGGCCAAGGACACTGGCTGTGGGGACAGATTGGCTGGTTTTAATCCTGGTTCTGGAGCCTTTCACAAGAAAGTGAAGGTCAGAGAAACTGCCTATAAACTGGGGGTAATAAGGGAATGTGGTGAGGATTAAGTCAGACAGCTGAGAACCAGCGGGGTCCAGACATCATGCAGGGGCACCAGAGCGACACCGCCCAACCCTGAAAGGGGTTCTCGGGGCGGGGGGGTGGGGGGGGGTGGGAAACGTGCCGTGATGTGAGGGGAGGGAGGTGCCCAGGCCTCCAGGCCCTGCCTGCCTCCTGCAGGTCTGTTGTGTTTCGGGGCCTCCCATGGGAAGGTGGGCCCCCCAGCCCCCGCCCTGCGGCCCCCAGTCTCAGGGTGGCCGACTGGTAAGAGCCTGTCTAACAGCGTGTGGCTGGGGGGCTCTGAGGGATGCTGACGCGCTTGGAGCTGAAAACGGCACTCGGGACCGGTGGCCCTGTCCCTGTGGGTAGTCACTTCTCTTCCCTTTTCTCTCCGAGGCACGTGGCCAGAGGAGTAAGTATGGGGAGTGTGTACATGGTGCGCCTCTGTTGCAGACCGAATCCCTTGCGTAGCCTGTTCTCCGGTGTCTGCTAGTGTGGGAGGCCCCGTCCCGGGGGCCTGGACTGCCAGCACCTTCTTGGCAGGAAGGGGTCTAGTGTCACAGGCCCCAGAGGCTCATCGTGGATTCGAGCCCAACCCCCCATCCCCCCCGCGGCGGTACCTGAAGGACGTGCTTGTTATCTTTCGTGTGCAGCACGGCCGACACGGTTGCCAGGGAAATGCCAGGCTTAATCTCCATGGGCACCAGCGAATCCGCGAGCTGGGAGCAAGCAGAGGGGTTTCAGTCAGGCTCACTGTGAAGTGGGGGGAGCCACTGTGCCATCCAGAGTCGGGAGGCCACGCTGGGCTGCAGCGCCACCCACCGCAGAGCTCAGGGACGGGTGGTGAGCCCCCCAGGGTCTGCTCACCAAGGCCACCGGGCTTGCAGCGCCACACACCCCTGCCAGCCTGGTGGAGAAGTACCAGGCAGGTGTCGGAGCCGAGCCTTGAAGGGCTACCATCATGCATGCTCTTTTCTTCTAAATTTTTATTTACATCGCTGTAGGCTAAAATCACCAAGTAACTTTAAGAAAGAAGGTTAAAAAACTTAATTTTTAATAAAAAATACACCCCCTGCACACACGTAACTGCAGTGCAGAAAGGAGGTGAGCTCGTTCAGCCACAAGCACACCGGTGCTGGCAAGCGCCCTTCTGGAATTCTCCCTCTGGTCTATTAATGCAGGGGTTCACCTGCCCACCGGGGGGCTGGCAGCAGCCCCAAGACCCCGTGGACCCCACAGCCAGCTGTGCTGGGCCCCAGCACCGCCCACCAATGGGCCAGCTGCCTCTGCACCAGGCAGAGGCTGGCAGTAAACTGGGCTAGTGGCCAGCCCCACCTCCCAGCGTGTCCACAGCCGTCAGCTCGGCCATAACAGAAGGGCCCACATGGCCCTCAGAGAAGACACCCCAGAGGGGAGTGTGCTGCTAGGCCCCACAGGATGTCTCCTACAAAAGTCCCGTTCTCAAAGATTGGGAAATGTAACTGACTTCTCTAATACATAGAAATAAAAACAGAATTAGGCAAAAGGAGGAGGCAGGAATGTGTTACAAAGGAACAAAATAAAACCCCAGAACACAGCAAAGAGGGTAGGTACAAGCAATTTCCCTGATAAAAAGAGTTGAAGGTAATGATCACAAGGATGCTGAATGAACTCGGGAGGAGAATGGATGAATGAAGACAATGAGAAGTTAGAAGATTTTAACAAAGAGTTAGAAAATACAAAGAACCAAATAGAGCTGAAGAATACAATAACTGAAATGAAAAATACACTAGAAGGAATCAAGAGTAGACTGATAGATGAGACGGAGGACAGATCCATGCACTGGAAGGTGGAGTAGTGAAAATCACCCAAGCTAAACAGAAAAAAGGGAAAAAAAGATCCTTTAAGAGACTTCTGGGACAATACCAAGTGCATTAACATTCACATTATAGGGAACCTAAAAGGAGAAGAGAGAGAGGCGGGCAGAGAACTATTTGAAGAGGTAACAGCTGAAAACCTACCTAACCTGGGAAAGTAAACAGACATGTAGGTCCAGAGAGTCCCAAATAAGATGACCCAAAGAGGTCCACACCAAGATGTACTGTAATTAAAACGGCACGAATTAAAGATAAAGAATCTTAGAAGCAGCAAAGGAAAAGTAACTACATACACGGGGAGCTCCCATAAGACTAGGTGATTCTTCAGGACAGAAGAGAGTGGGACAACACATTTAAAGTGATGAAAACCTGACAAACCAGAACACTCTTCCTGGCAAGCCTCTCGTTCAGATCTGAGGGAAAGATAGAAGAGCTTTACAGACAAGCAGAAGTTCAGCATCACTGAACCGTCTTTGTAAGAAATGTTAAAGGGGCTTTTGATCTTGGCCAGAAGGCCGAGAATTCAAAACCTGTACCTCTTGGGGAGGAATGGAAATGCCAGCAGCCTTGACTGTGGTAGTGGTTTCTCTGGTGTGTACACACATCCAGCCAAATTCATCCAGTTGTACATCTGAAATCTGTGTGGTTTCCTGTTCAGCAACCACACCACGATAAAGGTGTTAAAAAAATACAGGGGCTTTTCTAAGTGGAAAAGAAAAGGTCACAGCTAGAAGTATGAAAATTACAAAAGAAAAAACCTCATTGATGAAGGCAAACATATAGTAAAGGTAGCAGATCAATCACTTTTAAAGCTAGTAGGAAGGTTAAAAGACACAAAAAAGCAAAATCCTCTGTATCTGCAATAAGTAGCTAAGGGATGCACAAAAGAGATGTAAAATATGAAGTAAAAACCATTAAATGTGGGGGAGGGCAGTAAAACTGCAGGGCTGTTAGAATGCACTGGAATTTAAGAGATCATTCACTTAAAATAATCACATCTGTAGGTTTTTATATATAAATCTCATGGTAACTACAAACCATGAATCTATAATACAAACAAAAAGATAAAGGAATACCAATGTAACACTAAAGATAATCACAAGGGAAGAGAGCAAAAGAACAGAACATAAAAGAACTACAAAACAGAAAATAATAAAATGGCAGTAAGGACATACCTATCAATAATTATTTTAAACGTAAATGGACTAAATTTGCCAATCAAAAGACAGGGTACTGAGTAGACTGGAAAACAAGACCCATCTATATGCTGCCTGTAAGAGACTCATTTCAGAAACAGGACACACACAGACTGAAGGTAAAGGGTTGGAAAAAGATGTTTCATGCAAATGGAAATGAAAAGCAATCTGGAGTAGCTATATACATATCAGACAAAATAGAGTTTAAGACAAAGACTGTAATAAAAGGCAAAGAAGGGCATTACATAGTGATAAACAGGTCAATCCAGCAAGAAGATATAATATAAATGTATACGCACCTAACACAGAAGCTCCAAAATCTATTAAAGCAAACATTAATGGACTTAAAGGGAGAAACTGAAAGCAATATAATAAAGTGAGAGACTTTAGCACCCCATTTACATCAACGAACAGATCATCCAGACAGAAAATCAATAAGGAAATACTGGCCTTAAAATGACAATTTAGACCAAGTGGACTTAAGAGATACATAATATTCCATCCCAAAGCAGGAGAGCACACGTTCAGGTGCATATGGAACAGTCTGTAGAATAAATCACATGCTCAGCCACAAAACAAGTGTTGGTAGATTTAAGAAGACTGAAATCATATCAAGCATCTTTTCCAACAACAATGCTATGAAACTAGAAATCAACTATATGAAACTTCAAAAATTACAAACATGTGGAGGCTAAACAATATGCTATTGAGTAACCAATAGATCACTGAAGAAATCAAAGAAGAAATTGAAAAATACCTTGAGACAAATGAAAATGTAAACACAATGACCCAAAACCTATGCAGTGTAGAAAGGCAGTTCTAAGAGATGTTTATAGTGATACAAGCCTACCTCAGGAAACAAGAAAAATCTCAGATAAACAAGCTAATCTTACCCCTAAAAGAACTTAGAAAAAGAATAAAAAACAGAAAGCAAAGTTCAGATCAGAGCAGAAAGAGACAAATAAATAAGATCAATAAAACTAAGAGCTGGTTATTTGAAAAGGAAAGTGAAATTCATAAACCTTTAGTGAGACTCATCAAGGAGAGAGGGGCCAAATAAAGCCAGCAATGAGAGAGAAGTTAAAAGCAACACCACAGAAATACAAAGGACTGTAAGAGATTACTATCAACAATTACATGTTAGTATGATGGACAACCTATAAGAAATGTATAAATTCCTAGAAACATACACTCTCCCAAGACTAAATCAGGCAGAAATAGAAAATACAAACAGACCAATTACCAGATAACTTCATGTCTGAATTCTACCAAAAATTTAAAGAGTTAACACCTATCCTTCTCAGACTATTCCAGAATATTGAGGAGGGAGGAATACTTCTAAACTCATTCTACAAGGCTAGCATCACCCTGAAACACAAACCAGGCAAAGCATTAAAAAAGAAAATTATAGGCCAATATCACTGATGAAAACAGATGCAGAAATTCTCAACAGATTATCAGCAAACCAAATTCAAAAGGATCATACATCACGATCAAGTGGGATTTATCCCAGGGATGGAAGGATAAGGATAGTTCAAAAATCCCAAAATAGTCAATGTGATAGATACACCACATTAACAGAAGAATAAAACTAACATGATCATCTTAATACACACCAAAAAAGCTTTTGACAAAACTCAACATGGATTCATGATAAAAGCTCTTAACAAAGTGGGGATAGCGGGGACATAGTAAAGGCCATATATGACAAGCCCACAGATAACATCATACTCAACAGTGAAAAGCGGCAAGCATGTCCTCTAGGATAAGGGACAATATGAGGGTGCTCACCCTCAACACTTTTATTCAACACAATATGGGAAGTCCTAGCCACAGCAATCAGGTAAGTGAAAGAAATAAAAGGAATTCAAACTGGAAAAGAAGAAGTAAAACTATTGCTGTTTGCAGATGACATGATACTATATAGAGAAAATCTTAAAGACACAACCAGAAACTGTTAGAAGTAATAAATGAATTCAGTAAAGTTTAGGCTACAAAATTAATATGCAGAAATCTGCTGCATTTCTATCCACTACCAACAAACTATCGGAAAGAGAATTAAGAAAACAGTCTCATTTACGACTGCATCAAAAAGAATAAAACACCTAGGAATAATTCCAACCGAGGAGGGAAAAGACCTGTACTTGGAAAACTCTAAGACACTGGTGAACAAAACCGAAAACACAAATAAATGGAAAGATCTACTGTGCTCACAGATGGAAAGAATGAATATTATTAAAATAATCACACTTCCCAAGGCAAAGTGTAGATTCAGTGCACTTTCCATCCCACCCGCCCATTGATGGCACCTGGTCGAGCTCCGCCCCCAGCCTCTGTCAGGGTCACGGGAGTGGGCAACATTCAGGGGATCAGACTTCAAGTCCGAGATCTGGATACTCTCCTGAGCTCCAGGGGAATCTGGGGACTCTGCTTCTGATAGTAAATTTTCCTCCCTCTTTTTCCTGTTTGTTCAAAACGTGTTCAAGCGTCTGGAGAGGCAAGAGGAAGCCAGAGCGGCCTCCTTCAGAGCCCTGCACACTGTCACCGCGGGCGCCGGGCCACGGGCCTCCTCTCACCCTCCCTCGCGCCCAGCGTACCTCAACTGTCCGGCACGCGCGACATACTTTTTAACTTTTTCCCTATTAAAACATGCTCAGATTTCATATAACTAAAAAGATTTAGACTTCACTGGAATAAAACCTTTATGTTACACTAAAATGAGTGCAAATAATGAAGTTTACATTCCTTACTTTTTAGTTACTCTTATCTCCTTCATCTGTCTCTGGCTGTGGTGAAACTTGCCCCTCACTCATCCCGGAGGCCCAGGAAGGAGGAGCACGCCCACAGCCCGAAGGCGGTCAGGCCAGAGTGGGCCCCCGCATTTCCGTTCTCGGGGCTCTGCCTGCGCGCTGGCCTCCGGGACCCCCCGCCCCACCTTCAGGCCAGCGGCGCTCGGCGGGCCTGATGCTAACGGCTGTCACTCATTGCCTGACAAATGAGCAGCTCTGGAAACCCCACCTCTCTTCCCAGTTACCTGCTTAAGGGTCTATGTGCTTTGGTTCATCCCCGTGTGACACAAACTCCGCAGAACGCCGCCCACCTGGACGGTCTCCCAGAGACGCGGGCGGAACCCCGGGGGTGGCCCCGCAGCGCGGGGCGCTCACCTCCGGCATGATCTCGATCTTCTCGTAGCGACGCCGGAAGGGCAACGCCAGGACCTCGGCGCGCCGGTAGGACATGGCAGGCGGCTGGCAGTCAATCATCAGGTCCACCCTGTGGGACTGCGCTGGGGGCGGCTGCGTGTACTGCTCGGGACAGACCACGTGGAGCGGCTGGGGACCGGCGGGGAGAAACAGGCCGTGAGGCAGAGCGCCAGGCCCAGCCCGATATTTCTCCCTGCCTGAACTCTCATCCTCCCAGCGAGCAAAGTCGGGGGGAACAAGGATAAACATTCCAGGGAAAACCTGACCTGCCAGCCATGTGGATGAGCGAGGGGTTTACTGCCTGGGTTTGCACGTGTTTTTATTTTTTCATTATATTTAAGTCTCTTGGATGGTGGCCTCCTCAAACTGGTCTCTGAGCCCCTTGAGGGCAATCTTCTTGTCACTCACTGTCACTGACTGGTACTGCTACTGGCTGACTAGGAAGAGCTGTGCCTTTCTGTGCTAGCTGGGCTTTCTGGGGTGCGCGTTTCTCCTGGTGTCTGCAGGTCCACTGGTGTTAGGCAGTGGGCAAGGGTCAGGCCATAGCCTCAACTGTGTATGACACAGAGTCAGGGACAGGTTTCTCTTCTTTTTTCTTCTTCTTTTTCTCTTTTTTTTTTTTTAAACAAAATATCTCTATTTATTATCTTGCGAGAAAAAGAATTAGTAAGCCAATGTTTACTTTGGACAGATACCACCCAACTGCAAACCGACCCTGGCACCCAGAGAGTCACTGTATTGTCACTGCTTTTACTTAAGAGACTGGACCAGGACTCAAGTTCCCCGAAGAACGAGGCTTCCAACAGGCCTGACAGGTTGCATTTCCAACAGTGCCTGCTCTTTAGGACTGTCCCCTCTCCTCCTCCTCAGACTGCCTTCTGCTCTCCTTCCTGACCCGTCAGCATCTTGTAATTCTGTCTCAAAGCCAGTTGACTCCACAGCCATCGCCTGAGGACTCTCCCCAGGCTGTCCTCGCCCTGGCTCGGGGACTGCGTGTGAAGTTACTCAGGAATGAAAACAACAAACTCTTCACTGTCCCTTCCAGCCTACTGATGGGCACACAGTGGGCAGTAAATCAATCATGTAAACCAAGCCGGTGAACTGCTCTGTGTCTAGAGAAAGCCCGTGTGCTGGTGGTCACCACCCGCTCCCTCTGCGCTCCTGAGGCCTCCAGCTTTCTGTTTCTTGTTACCCCTTCCTTAGACTTTCATGTCAGTGCCTCTCCTCCTGAGGTCAAAGGTTCTGTAAAGAGGAGGAAAGCGAACTCCTGACCCAGGCCAGGAAGCGAAGGGAGCTAAGCACGCCTCGCTGACAGACCAGGTGCCAGGGCCCCTCAGGGCCCCTCAGCGCCCACGTGAGGTCCCGGGACATCAGAAACCTTCCTCTCGCCTGTTCTGAGCTGTCTTCCTCACCGTCAACCCCACCCCTCCAACCGCCCACCGGGGACCACTGGGTGCTAAGTGGCCTGGGGCGGTCAGCTCTTCTCCCCCATTCTCCCTCCTCATCTCTGGAGCAGATCCTCCTCCTTTCACCCAGACTGCTCCCTCCCTTTCTCTAGGGCAGGACACGCAAAATAAAAAAACAAAAGCACTAGCAAAAACCGAACTGAAACAAACCACTGACAGAAAGCGTCCCTACACGGCTTGTGGGCCTAGCCCACGTGTACCACAAGGGCTCAGTCCGTGTTTCATTTCAGCTGTCTTTCAGCATGATGAGTATGTTTCTATAATGATTTCTTGGGGGGGTAGGGGACACTTTGCTTTTAACTGGACACAAATGGTCCTCATAAATGATAGGCTGTTCACGCTTTCTTTTCCTGCCACCTCTGATTTCTAGAGCAGAAATGTCTTTCACGGGGTGCAGCTACTAGTCTGGAGTCTGGAGGACAGGGGTCCCAGCACCCTGCAGACCCTCAAGGGGGGAGGAAGACAAGAGGGGCAGCGAGACCTCCCCCACCACTGCAGGACCCCCAGGGTGCCACCAACAGAGTTTCCTTCTTTACCTGCACTTCTTTGAGCAGCTTTGACACCTGGATGAAATTCAGTCGTGTATCAATGGGGCAATAGATGCACTTCATGGCCAAGGGCTGGTAGGGAGCCAGCGCTTCCAGGTATGAGAAGTCAGGTTCTAAGGAGAGAGCAAGAGAGAAAATGTAAATGCAGACGACAGAGGAGTGGACAAGTGGAGCAGGGACGGGATGGGGTGAGCCAGGAAAGGCCAGATTCCTTATCAGAGAGAGAGAGCAGTGACTTACGACTAAGGAGAGGGGAGGCTAGACTGGGTGCGGTGGGGTGGATGTGGAACTGCAGGGATGGGTGTGGGCTCTAGGTTTTCAACACAGATGGAGGGATGGATAAGACAAGTAAGTAAAGGGGGAGAAAGGAAAGCTTCTCTCTACAACCAAATGCCAACAAATAAATGTTAAGAAAATGATGAAATGGAAGGAAAAAACACCATTTGGCAATCATTACAGCAATAATTTACTCAGACGAGCATCGTCAATAGATGCTAGAAGAAGTCAGACAAACATCTGGGGAAGACCAAGACAAGTACCCAGTCCCAGCGTCCCCGCAAGATACTGATCCAACACAGAAGCGGTAACTTGGCAGTGGAGAGCCCTGGACAGCCACGCGGCCCAGGCGCTCAGATAACCCCGGCTCGCAGACAAATCACAGGCTGCCTGCTTGACAGGGTGCCCCCGGGAGGGAAAAACGGACTGTGACCCCAAGTCGACAAGGTGCTTGTGCTGAGACAGTGCTGCTCCGTCAGCAAAGCCAGCGCAGTGTGCCAGGAAGCACCCCTGCCGGATGGGCCAGCGTGTCCTCCCCCGACCCGCTTCCTGCGGTGGCCTGGCAGGGGCTGCCCACCTCGGGCCAAAAGCACTGGCCCAGTCCTGGGCGCAGAACAGATCTTAGTTCCCAACAGTCTGTGTCCTGTGAGGACACCACTTCCTACAGCCCCCAGGCTTCCTCTCACCCCCCCTCCCCCGCCCAGGCTTCCTCACCCCCCAGGCTTCCTCTCCCCCCAGGCTTCCTCTCCCCCAGGCTTCCCCTCATCCCCTTAGGCTTCCTCGCCACCCCCCCCCCCCCCGCTTCCTCCCCCCTCCCCCATCACAGGAACTCACCTGGTGAACTCAGGATAACTGATAGAAATTCCAGAGTTTTAAATGACTACCCCTCCAGGGGATCCCGTTTCCCCAAGAAGAACCCTCCCCCCCACAAATGAGGCCAGCACAGGCTGCCTGGGGGGATAACTGGACTTTTTGCTTTGTTCTTACCTTCTCCCTTCTGCTTTCTTTACCCTTGGGTATTTACAACAGAATAGTGTTCATATTTACGCCTCACTGTCAAATTCTTTCCCGGGGGTCTCTAGCTGGTAGGTACATCCTACCAGGCACTCAGGGGTGGTCCCAGGGGAAAGGGCAGGGTTTTGTTTGTTGGCTCACTTACCTGTGAATATGACGGTGTTGAGACTTGACTTTCCCCAGAGCTCCATGAAGTGGACCACGTCCCCGAACCGGAGGGAAGGGTGTCCGGTGAAGACCACACACGGCTGCCTGAAGTCATTGCTGAAGTCTCCATGGATGCTGGGATAGTGCTTCAGCTTGTTGGTCTGAATGAGCTAGAATACGTATAAAAAGCACGTGAAGAGATGTTAGCCAGCCCAGGAAGGAAGAACTACAGCATGGGAAAGTGAGCAGAACAAAACAAAAAACACAAGACAACTGCATTAAAATTAGCCAGAGATCCAAAATTTTCACCTACAATGTGACTTTCTCAAAAGATGGGATCTTTGGGTCAAAATACCATACTTAACGGAAACTTTTATTCAGGTTGTTATGGCCTGACTCTAACCCTTCCTTGATAGTTTCTTCACTCCCAGCCCCATGCCCAGAAGTCCCCGTATCAGTTACTGTTGGAAGTACAAGTAACCTTCCCCAACTGTGTGCATGGACGGGATAAGAACGGTCAGGATGGAGCAGTCACCGCACTCCCACCTTCCTTCCAAGTTATACACAAATAAAACTGACAGTCTTCATCACCTGTCTGGCCAGAATCATTACTTGCCCCGGTTAAATGGGTGAGCGGCTGACTTAAAGGACCATAGGACTAGTTCTGCTGTATCCACAGATGTCAAGGAGATAAACAGGATGCTAAGAATGGCAGCAGGTCTCTGCATATATCTTAAGTCACTTTTTAGGCAAACTAAGATAAATTCATCTTTTTTTTTTTGCCAATTGGATCTACTTTTCCAGCTGATTTAATACTTTTGACCATCCAGAACTACCATTGTGCTGATTTAAGGTCCAAACTGTACAGGCAATGAAGCTGCAGGGTGGGAATTCTGCAGAGCAATTGATTATCAGCACTAAAGGCAGAACTGTATTTTCCCATGGGCACTGACCACACAGTACTGACTACCAAATCCATCACGCCCTAATATTGAGAAGTGCATTTCCGGAAGGCTGACTGCAGTCATGGTCTTTCCATGTTCCTGACTGTAAATGGGACAAAGGTCATCGTGACAGACATGTGGGTAAGACGGTGGGAACACCTTTAGAGAACCAGTTTTAAAGAAAGGTGAACTGTTATTAGGGGAGTGTAAAACAGACTTTCAGTGGCAAAGCCCACTGTAAAGTATGTTTTGCTACACTTAATTTTCTGACATTATTACATTTCCAGCCTGAATTTCACTGTAGTAACGACAGAGCTTGCAAAACCCTTGGCTGCTGTAAGAGAGTTATGAGGACTGCAAATAACTGCCTCAAATCCTTCCAAGTGACGTTCTGCTTCAGGAAAGACCTGTCCTTTGGAGGAGGAAAAGAGTGGTCAAATTTAAAATAATGAGCAGTACATCTGTTGCAATTTACTTGAGCCAAATAGTTAATTGTATAAGAAATAAGTCAACTAAATCCCTATACTTAAGCACCTGCACAGACATCTCTAACTTGATGAAATTTTTACAAACTGAAAACGTCCATGTTCCCATAGATAGATTAAGGAACAGCGTTACCACCTCCTCAGAAATCCCCCTTTGTCCCCTTCCAGGTACCACTGCCCCCACTGCTACCTCCAGGACACCCACTATCCTGGCTTCTAATATCACAGATTAGTTCTGTGTGTGTTTGAATTTTTATACAAATAAAGTCATGCCATATCTACTCTTTTGTATCTGGCTTCATTCACTTATTACGTTATGTTTGTGAAATTGATCTACATTGCTGCATATAACTGGAGTTCCTTCATTCTCTTTGATGTAGTGTATGGCACTGTGTGAATACACCACAAAACCCATCCGAGCGTTGATGGGCATTTGGGAACATGTCAGCACTAATACCAAGAGGGCCATGAAGGCTTCTGTGCATCTCTCTTGGGGACACACCTGCATTTATTTCTGTTCCGTATAGATTTCAGGAATGAAACTGCTGAGGCACAGAGGATGTCACAGTCCTATGCTCGGCTTTAGCAGATACTGTCAGTTATCTCAAAGTGCTTATACCAATGTAAACATCCTTTTAAAAAAAAATAACAAAAAACTGGGAGCAGCTCTACTGTCCAGTAGCAAGGGAACAGTTAAGTGCATTACAGTATGTTCATGTGATACACCATGGAATATTAGGCAGTAGAAAAATAAATGAGGCACACAGAAAAATGCCCATGATACCCTGTTTGGTGAAAGAACCAGTGGAAAAAAATAGTCATATAAAAACACTCACTGGTTCTGAGGAAGGGGGAATTTTTCTATTTTCTAAACTGAATTGTTATCTTTATCATTAAAAACTTACATCAGTGATAGACATAACTAACTGAAAGGAGAAAGTAAGTAAAAGACTACGTAAATCTGGTATGCAAAAAGGTCAGCAGACACTGGAATAAAATTCCTCGCTTGGTCAATAAAACAGAGGTAGGCTACTAACAGAATGATATACTGGTCATATAATGTTATAATAAGAAGAGAAAGTGATGAATCTTGAGTGAGAGTACTTCGCTGCCATCTTACAAGGGAAACCAAGTGCTGTATCAGTTTACCTTGGGATTTTTAAAATTTAATGACCTGCTATCTCTACCCACATCCATTTATCTACATTTATTTCTTACACTGATCCAGTAACTGCATTTTCTTACCTCTGCATGAGGAAAAGGCGGTTCTGGGAGATATACCTTAGTCTGTTTGTTGTGACAAAGCCTTTTTAAAAGAGGAAAAACACCAGCATGTTAGGTCAGGGCGCATGGTGGCATCTGTTGCCACCTAGTGGTAGCAGAGCAAATTCTGAATACTGAAGCTTATTGATAATTTTCCTGCCAATGAATATCATTGTGAATAAAAGCCAGTATTTGCGGAGTATTCAGGACATAAGTCTCTTGTGAGCATTTATTTATTTGTTTGTTTGTTTGTTTGTTTTGTTTTTAATTTTTTTTTAATTTGGGGGGGTAATTAGGTTTATTTATTTTAATGGAGGTACTGGGGATTGAACCCTTGACCTCATGCATGCCAGGCATGCACTCAGCCATTGAGCTATACCCTCCCTCCGTGAGCATATTTTTAACCTCTGAAATTCCTCAATGTATTTTTTCTTAAAAAAAATAAGCTTCCTATTTTGGAGTAATTTTAGATTTACAGAAAAGTTGCAAAGACAGTACAGAGTTCTCGTGTACCTTTCACCTGATATCCCCTAAGTTAACACCTTGCATAACCCCGATATGTCTGTTAAACTAAGAAGTTAACATTAATACATTACAATTAACTAACCTCTAGACTTTACTCAGGTTTCATGTTTCCACTAATGCTCTTTTCTGTTCCATGATCCAATCCAAGAAACCATACTGCATTTAGCTGTGATGAATTTTGAGGAGAATGTGATATGCTTATTTTCAGAGACATGGCTTTCTGTTTTATACGTGCACTGTTTCATTAATAGCAGAACTGGGAACTCAAACTGGAGAGGAACTAATCTCTCCAGTAACTCCATCTCAATCTACAGACACTGAATGTTCTAGGTAGTCTATGTTTCCCCCTAGTCAGATATGACATTTAAAATATGGAGATTTCTGGATAAAGCAGATGTGGCAAAATGTTAACAACTGTTAAATCAAGGTATGTGGGTGTTCTGTAGGTTTGCCGTTTCTAAAAGTTTAAAAGGAAAAAATATATGTAGTAAAGTATATTTGTTAGAGCCTGCTTCTAAGAATTCTACCAAAATATAATTAAAGCATTTCCACAATTCTAATGGACATTACTTTTGGTGGAATAATTCGGGACTCCAGAGCTTGGATTTTTTCTGAACTTCATTAATACAATCTATCATCTAATTCTTCCTATCCTCAGTTTACTTTAACTTGATTTCAAAAACATCACTTTATACCCTTTTTGGAAGAAGATGTAAATATAGAAATAAGATACATTTGAAGGGTTACTTATTATTAACATCTAAACAGACATCAGTACTGTCTTTATTTCAAACTCAGGAAGAGAGACAAATGAAAGAGCTTAGTTTAAAAGTTTGATTTAGACTGTTGCAAAGGGTCATATGCTATGTCAATTAGCACCAATACATAAGACTATAAAACTAAAATACTTTGTCAAAGAAACCAAAGCGCTAAATGCAATGTGGTACCTGGACTGGATCCTGGAACAGGAACCAGGCATAAGTGGGAAAACTGGTGCAACCTGAATAAAGACTGAAGTTCAGTTAATAATCCTGTGCTTATGTTAATTTCTTGGTTTTGGTGCAGGACACGCGGCTGGGTAAGGTCTTAACATCGGGAGAAATGGAGTGGAAGGTATATGGGAGTTCTCTGTACTCTCTTGGCAACTTTTCTGTACCGAAAATTACTTTTCCAAAGTAAGAACAAAATCAAAGACAAAATTGAAAAAAGTATCAAAATGGGAAAAAATGCCTGCAGAAACATAACAAAATGTTAATATCTTTAATATATAGAGAGAGTTCAAATAAATTTCTACAACACCTCTAATACGTAAATGGGCAAAAAAGGAACAATTTACAGAAGACGTAAACATTCTTCTGGAAAGTAATTCAGATTTGTATAATGAACATTAAAACATATTTATACATTTTTGTTCCAGTAATCTTATTTTTAGTAACTTACCTAAAGCAAAAGATGTAGTCATATATACATAGAATGGTATTAATTGAAAATTTATTACTAAAAGGAAAAAAATTGGGAAAAGTCTGTCCACCCCATAAGACAATAGCTAAGTAAATTATACTATATATAAATGATGACAAATCATGTAATAATGCAGTCGAGCAAAAATTATGGTCTCAAAGATTTCATAATGGTCTAATCTAATAAAATTAAAAAATTTAAAAGCAGGATTCACAATTAAATATTCAGCCACGATCCCTATATAGAAAGAAGAAATAAATCAGAATCTAACATTGATATTTATTTGTGGATCATGGGATCATGGTTCTTTTTTTTTTTTTTTTACTGTTCTCTGTAACTGTGTCTTTTTCTATAGTAAACATGGATTACACACATAAGAAAAACTAACACATATCAAAAAACAGAAACACAAAAACAACCTACTCTTATTTTAGTAGTCCTGAATTCCACCCAATCAGACATTTCTGCCAATAAGAAAAGTCTGTAATGGGTGAAGGACAGACATGAAGGGCACACGTCTGGCTAGGATGCCATCCACAGGGGCCCACAGGGCTGGCCCGGGAGTTTGTATTTTTCAATATTTTTACGGAGGATCTAGATGAAGAAATTCCGCACACGCTGATTAAATGTGCAAGTGATACTTAGGATGAACTACTAGTTATTCAAGATTACCTTCCTATGTTGGGGGAGAAAAGACTAAGCAAAGGATGAAATTCAGTGGGTACCAATAAAAGTGACTTTTTATTGTTAGTCACTAACTAGGCAAAGAACAACAGAAAGTCCTATGGACAAACACGAGTCACAGGCACACAGGATGGAGAAGCCTGTCTGAATCTAAAAACAGAAAAAAGGACCTTGACAGCAATTAAAATTGGAAGAAAAAGAGCTATTTAAAAAAGGGGAGGCAGAGCATAATGTTGAGGTATGTTGTACAAATGATGTACGTTGTACAGAAAGATGTACAAATTCCTTCTAAATGAGCAGCTTAGTGGACTATCGCGTGCCTCGGGCTACCTCACTGCTGATTAAGGGCGCCCTGTATCTGGGTCACAGCCCCATTCTAGGGCGCTATTAACTATTAGGCCCACTGTAAAAGTTATGTTGCTCTGTTTCCTCCCACTCTACCCTTTTGTTGGCCAGGTGAGTTAGAGTCAAACACACATCTAAATAATCCTGAAAAGATTCACCCACTTCATATTGTTCACTAATTTGCCCATCCTAGGATTTGATCAATTTCCTGCTGTAATTAAACTTAATTTTGCCAAATATTCTACTACTGATGGGAAAAAAATAAGCCAGTTTTTCCTATCAGACATGGTATTATAAATTTTAGACAACATGAGCTTGGCCTTTAAGCTGTTTTTAGCCTTTAGAACATAACTTCACTTTCCAACAGGCCAAGGGTAGCAGGCAGGAAGGTAAGTGTACCACAGTTTCGTTACTGATTTGGAAAGTGCTGGCTATGTTAAGTTATTTGCCCTCCCTCCTCGATAACAATTCTTCTCAACTCTGGCAACAGAACAGAGGTGGCTTTCATTAAGATAATCTTCATATTACACACACAGAAAAACAACAAAATGAAGGTTTCCGAGGAATGTGAGAAAAAACAGGATTATTTCTATTTTTTAAAATTAAAATTAAAAAACACTTTTCTATTCTTACTGCTTGAAAGTACTGAATCACAGGAAGAGAGACATACCACTCGGCAAAAATCTGGGAAAACTCGAGTGAACTGTTAGCCACTGGGGAGATGAAATAGAAGGGGATGCTGGAGAGGCCGGCGGAGTCAATGTACTGGTACAGGCATTCCAGGAGGTCATAGATCACTCCGGAGGGGTAGCAGGGAACCAAGACGTTTCCTCCGTTCCGGACTGTCAGTGCTAGAAAGGTCGAAGCCAGAGGGGGAAGAAATTAGTATCAAAAGAACAGCTTTATGCAGGTGAAATGGACTCTAAATATCTGCATTTCTTTCATTCTCCTACTTCTGTAAATCACTTCACATGTATAACGATTTACTTCTTTTCTAGAAGAGCACCAGAGTGGGAGCACCCAGAGGCTGGCTGAAAATCAGCTGAGTTTTTAGTCAATGTCGGGGTCCCCAGGAACAAGGTGTGCAATCAAGGGCTTCGGTCTTAAAGGTTACCCATGGCAGACGAGCTTCAGGACAGACCCGCCAAGCTCCTTGTCTTTTTAGCTCCTGCTCAAAACTTTGCTGGATTTCTCCATGTTCGGTCTCTGACCACTGCTGAATGACCTATAAGGAAATAGGCCAAGTTTTTCCGTTTGACTCATTTTAGTGGCCTTTTCTTTCACTAATGTTTTACTTATAAGAAAATGCTTTATACTTTAAATACTTGAAATAAGTTATCAAATGAGGAACTGCAACTTATGGGTAAAATCATATTCAAAGTTACAGCTGGCTAAAAAAAGTCAAAGATCTCTTAACTTCGTGTTTTGTTTAGTTTCCAACATAAATTGAAACGAGCAGCTCTTGGGAACGAAACTTGAAGTCTCCGATGCCTTACATCCTCCTCTGTCCCCAGCTCGGACACACAGGTTCTCCCAGGTGCTGCACCTGGAGCAATGGCCAACCTGCTATTACTACAGCACTGTAGTATCCACGGAAACAGACAAGGTCAGAGGTCAGGGCTCAAGAGGCCGGTTCCAGTCCTGCCCTGTCACAGGCTACAGGACCCTAGGTAAGCCACTACACCCTGCTGGGCCTGTTTCCTCACCACTTACGAGAGGAGTGAACTAGATTAGTGGCTGGCAAGCTTTATTTTGCACAAAAATTGCCAGAACATGTTGAAAATGCAATTTTTTTTACTGAGTCTCTCCTCTCCCCAGAGTCTGACTTACTAGGTCTGTGGTAGGGACTCTAAATTTGTGTTTTTAATAAGTAGCCTCTCTGATCTTAAGGCAGGTGGTTAGTGGACTTGACTTTAAGAAACAGCGGATTAGATGTAAGTTTCCTTTAAGACCTGAAGTTCTTTGAGTCTATGATTCTAGATTATAAACAAACAAACATACAAGGCAACGATTCTATTTGAGACTAGTTCAATAATTTTTCCAAGGTAAGAATCAATTACCTTTGGCTTAAAATTAGCAAAGAACAAAAAAGACTATGATTATTGCCATGGGCAAGTGAAATTTCAAAGGATAGTGCCTTTCATGTAAACATAAGATGAGAACCACTTCCCTCCCCCAGAGCTGAGGGGCCTGAGCTCATCAACTCCTCTTTGGTAACTACTATGGATCGAACATTTGTGTCCCTTAAAATTCACATGTGGAAGCCCTGACCTCCAATGTGATGGCATTAGGAGGGGAGCTTTTGGGCCCTAACTAAGTGCAGATAGGCCATTCAGGTGGAGCCCTCATGATGGGATTAGTGCCCTTATAGGAAGAAGAGGCCCCAGAGCAGTTTTTCTCTGACAGGTGAAGACACGGCAGGAAGGCTGCTGTCTGCAAGCTGGGAAGAGGGCCCTCACCAGAACCCGACCACGCTGGCAACCTGATCTCAGACTTCCTAGCCTCCAGAACTATGGGAAATAAATGTTGTTGAAAATCACTCAGTCTGTGGTATTTTGTTACAACAGCCTGGGCTGAGACAGTAAGCGATGTTCACATTCCTAAAAGAAATGCAGCATTTCTCGATTTCACTGACAATTTATATCCAAAGAAACATACATTTCTTCCAGGTAGAACGCATCCCACAAGTCTCTCAATTTAATCTTTCTCCAAAAGAAGGAAAAATAACACCAACCAAATATTGGTAAGGGGAAAAATATACCAGTTCAGTGTATCACTATTGTGAATTCAAAGTATTAATAGTCTTTTCTGTGCTATTATTTGCAAAGCAAAGATGCAATTCTTCCTTTCTTTAACTCTGCTTACCCTATAAGCAGCCCTGGCCCACCCCCAAATTCCACCAAGTAAGAAGAATGTTCTACATAAATCAAGTGGGAGAGTGTTGAGTACTTGTATAAAGTGCCTAAAATTCAGATTTACTGCTATAACAACCATTCCTACTGCATCTTCAGATTTTAGTTGCTTAAGAATTGCTTTTTTTCTTTTGACAACAGTAGGCTTTTGAAGGATAAGCAGAAAGGGTAGGAGTAAACAGGGAAAAAGGCTTTAAAAGGGGGCATCACAGGATGAGAATGTGAAGGAAAGGGACAAAAAACATGATAGAAGGTATCAAAAAAGATTTTAAAGCATTTCATCCCATTTAAGCTTTGTGTGGGATACATACCCAGGTTGCTACAGAACTCTCCCACCATGCCGTCTGGGTTTGCGGTGGGAATCTGAGTAAGGCCAGTCAGAATGAGAACATCACTGTTTTTGAGGGAAGCTTGGTCCATGGGCTGAAAAACCACAGAGAACTATGCTTAGTAATTTAGAAGAAAAAAAAAAGTTATCTACAAGTGGTGAAGGAAAAGGAGATTACAGGCATTGCTTTTTCTATGTCCAGCTCATGATCAAGTCATCTTATTTCCTCTAACGAAAAGTATATCACTGAATGGTGGTTGCCCAAAGGGGATCAGGATGGATGTGAGGAGGCACAAAGGAACTTAATGGGGTGATAAAAAAAGTTCTATGTCTCGTCTAGTACGGTGATGACACGATATGAAAACTGACAGAATTGTACATCCAAGATTTTTGGGTTTCACTATATATAAATTTTACCTCAATGAAAAATAAGCATATAATCGAGACAAGCAAGATGGTGGAGTAGAAGGACGCTTGTAGCTCACCCTCTCCCACAAATACACAAAAACTCACATCTACGGACCTACTCAGCCAACCAGATCACCTGCCGAACTCCGACAGAACATCACCCTCTTCGAAAGACAAAGATGCCAAAAATCTGGTAGGAGAAAAGGGAAAAACAGAGAAGAAAAAGCAAAACAGTGCAGGACCGGTCCTGCGGGGAGGGAGCAGCAAAGGAGGACTGGCGCTCGTTCGCTGGGTCTCCCCCTCCCCAGTGGAGAGGCCAGCGGGAGAGAGGGGGAGCCTCCGAGGCTCAGATCTGCCCTGAGCAGCCCTTGACCGACAGAACTGAGTTAAATGGCCACAAAGGGTCCCCGCGACACCCAGCCCGAGACGCGAGCCAGCAGCTGGGGCCAGGCCGGGCCACCCGAGCTGGGCAGAAGATGGGGGCAGCTGCACTGAGGTGGCCCCGGGGGACTGCAGGGGGCCGCGCGCCATGGTCGGGAGGGGATACGGAGCAGAGCAACCTTGGTCCCCCATAAACTGTGAAAAAAGCAAAGCAACCGGCTGGTGTGCCCTGGGGGGAGAGGCGCTGTAGCCTTTGTCTCCTCAGACCGGCGCCGCCATTACTGGCGCTTCTCACGAGAAGAGAGGCGGGTGCAGCCACAGCCGCCACCTCCTCCTGTGCGCAGCGCCCCAGCTGGGGCGGGCCAAGTCCTGAACCTGCACCTGGGGCTCCGCAACCTCCTAGGCAGGACTGAGACTTGTTTACAGCCCCAGGCAGATAGGATCTTTCTGCCCTGGCACCTCAGAGAACTCGTGCGGCCAAGACAAACAAGGAGCTGAGTTTCGGCAGGGAGCTGGGGCAGGGCGGTTCTGGTGTCCTCCCCAAGCCTGCCTTCAGAGCGCCCACCCGAGGCCGAGCGGGCAGCTGCACAGAGCAGCGGAGCGACCTGCGCCGGGAGAGGGCGGGCAGCCACCCTACTTCCTGCAGGAACACAGCACCTGACCACGGTGCTGGGAGGGGCACGATCTGCCCACCTGCCTCCCCTAAAAGTGCAGCATCAGACTGCGGCATCAGGAGGGGGAGTGACCCGCCCGCCCACTGGGTAAGAGCTCAGCTCCTGATCCAGTGTTAGGACGGGGCGCGATCTGATAGCCAACAGCCACTGGGAGCAGCACAGATAAGGGCGCCAACAGAGGGCCTCTGGAAACAGCAAGCTGAGTTCACGGAACAGGGCGAAGACACAAAGACCTCTTGATAAAATGATTAAGACCACACTGTCTCCCAGAGAACTGGATAACTGATACTCCTTAAGCCACAGTGCCAGAGAGATATGAGCAATATGAAGAAGCAGAGGAACCATTCCCAATTAAAAGATCAAGAGAAATACCCTGAAAGCACGATCAAGGAAATAGACGTTGATGACCTACAAGATCAAGATTTCAAAAAAGGACTGATCAAAGTACTGAAGGAACTAAAAGAAATAGTGTTTAGAGATATAAAATATGTCAAAAATGAAACAGAAGCTATAAAGAAGAACCAAGTAGAATTAGTAAACTCATTTGCTGAGATGAGAGCTGACCTAAAGGCTGTACAGAGCAGGCTAGATAATGCAGAGGAACAAATAAGTGACCTAGAAGACAGGACAACAGAAAGCACCCAATCAGAACAGCTGAGAGAAAAACAAATAAAAAACAATGAAAACAATATAAGGGACCCATGGGATAATATAAAGTGTGCCAATCTACGCATAATAGGGGTTCCAGAAGGGGAAGAAAGAACAAAGGGGACTGAAAAGGTATTTGAAGAAACCATGACTGAAAACTTCCCAAACCTAAAGAAAGAATCAGATATCCAAGTACAGGAGGCTCAGAGGGTCCTAAAAAGGAAGAACCCAAACAGACCCACACCAAGACACATCATAATCAAGATGGCCAGAGTCAAGGATAAAGAAAGGATCCTAAAGGCAGCAAGAGAAAAACAAAGAGTGAGTTACAAGGGAACCCCCATAAGGCTCTCAGCTGATTTCTCTACACAAACACGACAGGCCAGAAGGGAGTGGCAAGATATATTCCAAGTCCTGAATGAAAGAAAGATGCAGCCAAGGATACTCTATCCAGCAAGGCTATCCTTTAGGATAGAAGGAGAGATAAAGAACTTCACAGACAAGCAAAAACTTAGAGTTTAGCAACACTAAACCCATGCTAAAAGAAATAATGACAGGTCTACTCTAAATAGAAAAGAAGCAGGATGCTACAAAAATGAGAAACTTATAACTGGAAAGGAGATAACTGTCATGAATTACAAAAAGAATAAACACAAAATTGTAAAAGAAGACATCTAAATCATTAAGAGTTGGAGAGGGAAGCAAGGAAAGCCACTGTGGAAAACAGTATGGAGATTCCTCGAAAGACTAGAAGTAGACTTACCATGTGACCCAGGAATCTCGCTCCTGGGCATATATCCAGAAGGAACCCTACTTCAGAATGAAACCTGCACCCCAATGTTCATAGCAGCACTATTTACAATAGCCAAGACATGGAAGCAGCCTAGATGTCCATCAACAGATAACTGAATAAAGAAGATGTGGTATATATATACTGATGGAATACTATTCAGCCACAAAAACTGACAACATAAAGCCATTTACAGCAACATGGATGTTCCTAGAGAATGTCATTCAAAGTGAAGTAAGCCAGAAAGAGAAAGAAAAATACCGTTAAGAGATCGCTTATATGAGGAATCTTAAAAACAAACAAACAAAACATAAATACAAAACAGAAACAGACTCACAGACATAGAATACAAACCTGTGGTTGCCAAGGGGGCGGGGGGTGGGAAGGGACAGACTGGGGTTTTAAAATGCAGAATAGATAAACAAGATTATACTGTACAGCACAGGGAAATATATACAGGATCTTGTGGTAGCTCATAGCGAAAAAAAATGTGACAATGAATATATACATGTTCATGTATGACTGAAAAATTGTGCTCTACACTAGAATTTGACACAACATTGTAAAATAACTATTACTCAATTAAAAAATGCCCTTTGGATGCATCGTCCTTTAGCATTTTATACATACATGGGTACAAGGGCCTCATTTTTAAAAAAAAATTATGTGATTGTGGTTATATAAGCTGCTTTATAATCTGAAAAACACTTAACATGGATACAGAAAAAATAGAGTTGTGCCAATTCCACTGAGTAGCTTCTAATTCCTATTTGCACCAATAGATAACCACGCACGTAAGAGCTTTTCCTCTGCTCAGGCAGAACTGACCTATCTGCACTTCTCCAACAAATACACAGACGTTCACTGTTAGGAAGGGGGAGGTCAAGTACAGTGGTTTATAGTAGCAGATGCATGATGAGCCTGGGAATGTTCACTGTGTACACATCAAACAGAGGGCAATCGGGATGGTGACAAAGGAGACCAGCTCTGTTGGGTAGCATATTTAGCTTAAAATGACAATTTTATAAGGACCATATTAGAACAAGCCACTAATGACTCACAGGGCTGATGGGGGGAATTCAGAGAGCTAGGGACCTCCTGAAATGGTACCTAGAATTCTGTGTGCTAGTAGACATCTTTCCACAGATTTAATTAGGTTGTCATTTGGGGGCATGACTACCAAAAGATTAATTAAGAACTACTGATTTAAACCAAGACATAGTGGGGAACAAACTCTAGCCCTGAAAACATCATCTCTGAACCTCAGCCATTACCACTGTCCTCTGAAAAGTAAATGCTCATAATAGAAACAAAGGCAGTATTACATATAATATGACTATGACCAGGTTGGACATTATGAGATTCTTCATGATCAAGTCAGACTAGATGTTCGTAGTTTTAGCCCTGTAACTTGGAGACATTTCTTGTGGATTCCCAGGGCAACTGTAAAAGAGTAGACTTAAAAGGCTTTTAGTGACACTGTCCAAACCAAACTGACACCACCACCATCTCCATTTCACCACTCAAGGGCAAATGTATATTATCACTGGTGTTGCACCTCTTAGCAACACCATAGCAGCACTTTTTACATTAGCCAAGACATAGAAACAACCTAAATGTCCCTTGACAGATGACTGGATAAAGAAGTTGTGATATATTTATACAATGGAATACTACTCAGCCATAAAAAATGATAAAAATAATGCCATTTGCAGCTACATGGATGGCCCTGGAGAATATCATTTTAAGTGAAGTAAGCCAGAAAAAGAAAGAAAAATACCTTATGATATCATGCATATGTGGAATCTAAAAAAAGAGACAAATGAACTTATATATAAACAGAAACAGACTCACACACATAGAATATAGACTTGTGGTTGCCAGTGGGGAGCTGGGTGGGAAGGGATAAACTGGGAGTTTGAGATTTGCAGACACTGACTGGTATATATAAAATAGATAAACAAGTTTATACCGTATAGCACAGGGAAATATATTCAATATCTCATAGTAGCTCACTGTGGAAAAGAATATGAAAATGAATACATGTACATTCATTTATGACTGAAGAATTGTGCTGTACACCAGAAATTGATGCAACATTGTAAACTGACTAAACCTCAATTAAAAAAAAAACAACAAAGTAAGACTGTCAATGAATCAGTACACTCTTATTAAAATGCAAAAAAAAAAAAAAAAAAAAAAAACCCAGAACCCTGAAATTTAAGTATGACTTGACAAAAGTCTTGTCTAACCCTAAGCTTAACCATACCGAATGGACTAGAAACAAAGAGAAGTATACTATAAAAAAGCCTTTGGTTATTTAAATCTGGAACATTAAGAAGGAAATTATGATATACTTAGATACAAATGACAAAGAACTTCGTACAAAAATTTAACAGTTAAATGATATTCAGAGAAACTGACAGCTTTAAATACACTTATTGGAAAGCAATGAAAGATTGAAGCAAATGAGCTTAGTATTAAAAGAAAAGCAGCAGAGTAAACCCAAGGAAAGAAATAATAAAGGGCAGAATAGAGAGTAGAAAGACAACAGAAACCACTGAAAGCAAAAACTTTTTCTTTGAAGAAAATCAATAATGCAGGCAAACCTCTGGCAAGTCTGACCAAGGGAGAAAAAAAGACGTAATTAAAAAAATTTAGAATGAAAAGAGAATTATAAAAAAAAAACCTAAATAAATAATTAAATAAATAAATAGTACACATAAAATTCCATGTGTATGATTTCAAAAACCTAGGCAAAATTGACAAATTTCTGCCAACATTGGCACAACGTTGACCAAGAAAATACAGTTCAATAACTATGAAAAAAATTAAAATGGTAATTCCAGGCTTAAACAATTTTATTTGACTTTCAAGAAAAGATAATCCCTATCTTATAAATTGCTGGCATTAGAAAAAGATGGAAAGGTGACCAAATCATCTTATGAGACTAATGCACCTTGATTCCAAACAAATGTATGGGCCCATTTTTCACTTATGGATACAGATTATAAACTTCAATAAAATAGTGACCAAATGATTCCAGGGAGGTATTTTTAAAAGAATAAATTGTGATCAATAAGATTTATCCCAAGAATGCAAGGATGGTTAAATGTGAGAAAAGCTAACATTACAGTTCACTACTTAAATGGTCTAAAGGAAAGAAATCACATGATTATCTCACAGACTCAGAAAAAGTATTTGAAAAAGTACAATATCTACATCTGATTTTAAAAAGCCAGAAAATTAGGAAGAGCAGAGAAATTCCTTAACTTGATAAATAAAAACATATAGTAAGCATCATATTTAATGAAGAGACTACAAAAGCATTCCCTTTAAAATCTGATATAGGATAATGATGCCACCACCATCACTTCTGCTTAACCCAGGACTGGAGAGCATAGTTATAAGACAGGGAAAAGAAATAAAAGATAAAAGGATTGGAAGAGAAATAACAAAACTGCTACTTCTTTGCAGATATTATCATCAATAGCTAAACACTAGAACATGAGACTTCAACATGGTTGCTGAATCAGACCAATTAAAGAAATTAATACTGAGACCTTGTGCTCAGTAAAGGCTAGTTCTCTTCCTTTTCTGTTCGGGATGCTGTACTTTTTTTGGCCTCAGTTCTCCTCTAATTCTCCATTCTTATTCAAGACCATTTTTCTTCCTTCCACTGTTTGCCACAGCTCGGTCTTTAGTCCACAGCCCTTTATTTATATATTTAAAAAAACCCTGATGACTCTCCAATTTGTCTCCAGGCTTGCCTTCACATCCAAGTTCCAGCTCTGTACTTCCATCTGTCCAACGTTCTGTCAAATTCCTATTCATCATACCCACTACCTGCTTCTGAAACTAACGACCCCCCTGCCCACTCCTCATTGTCAACTGGATTAGTGTCATTATCACCATTCTCAGTGTTGCCCAGGCATGAAATCTGTGACTTGTATTTTTCCCTTCCCTGAAGACAGTGGGCATTCAATAAATGTTTGTTAAAGATCTGCCAGTGTTTTCTTTAACTTATCTTCCCATTCTCACTATTTCAGGCTTAATCCATAGCCTCATTCCCATGTTTATTAGATCAGTACAGCGGCCTGCTACATTCTTCCTAGCTTGTAAGGGTTCCATTATTCAAGTAGACCAGTGGTTGGCCCTTTTCTGTAGAGTCTAACGTTAAAATCTAACTGCCATGGTAGTGTATAAGCAGTTGCAAATAACCCTTAGACATATGGGTGTGGCTGTATTCCAATAAGACATTATTTCCACAAACAGGTGGGGGGCCAAATTCGGTCCAAGGGCCACAGTTTGCTGACCTCTGAAGTAGACTACCAAGGTTCTTCAAACCAAACCTTTTCTTATCCCTGCTAATGCAATATAGAATCCAATTACCCAGGTAAAAGAAAACCTAATTTATTTTCTTTTTTATATACCATAGTGGTTGCCAGCTAGAAATTAAAATTAATTACTTAGGTATGTTGCTCATTACTTTCAAGACCTTATTTTCCCTTTAAATTTACAGACCTTGTAAGAATAATTTACTGGAAATTACATCAATAATACTGTAAAGGCTTTGATCTAAGCAGAACAAATTGGACGAGTTGGCAGCCAAGTAATCTTCCTGTCTTTTATGGAAGAATCTATCAGGAATGATAGAAGCTGCCAATAAAATACTTTGATTCAGTGAAGTGGATTAAGATGACATTGATGGGCTTTTGATTTCAATAAGTGGAAAAGCCCAGAATTCTGCTAGCTATAGGAAAAAATGGCAACTTGTCCCCTCTAGACTTTGAAATGAAACTTGATTATAAATAGGGAATGAAGACATAATGCAGAGTGGCAGCTCAGAAGCATCCTATTGTTCTGGACTTAACAGCAGTCATTCTTTTTCCCAAATTCAAATGGGATACAGACATCCCCAAGTTATCTATCCATTGATCCATCCATCGATACATCCATCCACCCTCCATTGGCTAACTATCTGATTTCCCTTGCACTCATTTACAAACATGGAAAGAACCAGGATTTATGAAATAAACAATAAATTCATTTTCCCCCCTCAGTGAAGGTACTGGGGATTGAACCTAGGACCTCAGGCACACCAAGCATGTGCTCTACGACTAAGCTATACCCCCATCCCAATAAATGCTTTACAAATACCTAAAATTGAATAAGTAATACATTTACAGCAATACTTATGCACTTAGCTTCTTGCCAATATGACCGTCAATGAATGATGAACTTAAGACCTTCTAATCGCTTCAGTCTACATATTCAGATAAAATCCAAATTTCTCATCCTGGCCTATCAAGTCCTCCATGGCCTGGCCTCCGCTAACCTCTTGGACATCTCCTGATCATACTCAGCATGCTGCAATCACCACTGTCTTCTTTGCTCAGCAGACATGCCCAGCTTGTTCAGGCATCCGGAGCCCTTCATCTGCCACGTCTCTGTAATGCTTTGCCCACACAGCTCTCCGTGCCTCATTTCTCCAGGTATCAGTCGCAACGAGATCACCCCCAGAAGCTCTCTCTGACCATCCAGTTTAAACTAATCTCCGTCAATCTGTACATAACCCTGCTCTGTTGTTTTTAGTACTTGTGTCACGACCTGGAATTACTTCTCATTTATTTTCCGCACACCATCCTCCCTCAGTACATCAACTGAAAGTAGATGCACGAGCAGGGACCTGGTCTGTGGGTCAGCAGTGAATCTCCTTACATGAGTGCTTGACACATAGTAGGCCCTTAGTAAATTTTGAGTAATTTAATATCTGCTGTAAACAAGTGACCATCTCTGTCACACACATCAAGCTATGGTTATTACAAGTACTGGGAAATCTCAGAATCCTAGAGGTGACCCTAAAGGCAGCAGGATCTTACCGGGGAACTAGGATCCTCAATGTTTGGACATGAGTAATCTAACTTTGCTGAAGAGCAGAACAGCAAGTTTTAGGTAAGCAAGATGAAAAAGCTCTAGAAATCTGATGTACAATGCTGTCCTTACAGTCAACAGTAATGTATTGTACCATTAACATTTTATTAAGAGGGTAGATCTCATGGGAAGTGTTCTTACCACAGTAAAATAAAATTAAAAAAAAAACAACTAAACCAAAAAACTGTAGACACTGAAATTAGAAAGAGTTAAAAACAGCTGATTCTACTCTGGATACATTCTGAATTTGGGCTAAGTAACCAAAAAAAGGTGAGCTGTCAAAAGAGAATGGAGAATTACCTGGGGGTGTGTGGTAAGCAAGGAGGATCCAGAGACGTAAGACACTTTCTCATAATGGGATTGGATAATCCAGTTGGAGCTTCCAAGGGCGTAGCCAGAGCTTAGAGGGGTCACCTGGACCGCACCAAAAAGCTCCTAGGAGAAAACCACAGTGAGAACGTGTGATAAGCTTTCAGCAGTCATACTAGTCATACTGCAGGGAACAACAGAAATATCCTCTCCATGTAGAAACAGAAACTATTTAAAAGTGAACCAGAAAGTCTAAAGTAAAACAGAAAGATGATGGAGACCCGGGGAGACAGAGCAAGTAATTCTACAGTCTGAGAGTTTCAGCGCATCCACACGTCACCAGGCACCCAGGTCTTGCTTGTTACAAGGCAGAGATGATATATTATGAAATGGACCACAGGCACAAATACTTAGGTTTTCTTGTCTTTTCTTTTTTCTCTTTTCAGGTTAGGTGTTACTCTCTTGGTTGTTCTGTAAAGAGCGGCTCTGGGCAACAGGTAACAGAAATGGGAACCTTTACCATGATCAGGTCAGACCTCAAAAGTTATACTTACCAAATTGCTTCTTGATCACTTTTATGTTCTCTGTTTCCTATTTCACTAGTCCAACACCTATAAAGCAGTGTCTACTGTTCTAAAGTGAACGGAATGAGATGCCTTTCTCTTGACTCATGACAGGCTGGCCAACTGAATGCTAACTAGTGACGGGGAACATAAGGGCTAGGAAAGAGCGCCGGTAAGGACCTGTGAAGGATGGAGAGAAACAACAGATGCTCTGTCTTTTCACCACGAACTAGCTCAAGATTTGTAGTGACTGAATGGCGTTAAAAAGGGAACTAAATGATCCTTCCAAAGAACATTATGAATTGAAAGCATTCATCATTCACTTAGAATCATATTAACACTCACAATTTTCTGAGAATATCCCACCAGCTGGATTTTACTGAGGGCAGAGTTCACCTCTTGCATTGTATAGCATCTTCTCCAGGTTGATACTTCCACTGCATCCTTGAGAGGAGAGGGCAGCAGCCTGTAAATGCATCCCAATGTCAGTTCCTATGCAGAGAGGGCCCTGTTCAAGTAATTTGTCCATTTTATCTAAGTTGTACAATTTACTGGCATATCCCACTGTTCACAGGATTCCTTTATAATTGTTTTTATTTCTGTAAGGTTGGTAGAACTCTCCCCTCTTTCATTTCTGATTCTAAAAACTGGAGTACTCTCTCCTTTTTTCTTGGTCAATATAGCTAAAGGTTGGTCAGTTTTGTGGATTTTTTTTTAAGAATTAACTTTCGGTTTCATTGATTTTTCTTTATTATTTTCCTATTCTCTGTTTTGCTCACCCAGCATATAGCTGGATCTTGTTTTTGTTTTGTTTTGTTTTTAAAAAAAAACAGTAAAAAATTATAATCTCTGTCATCTTATAGGGTTGCTTATGACATTCACATTTAATGTCATTACTGATGTAGTTGGCTTCTGTCTGCCAATTTAGTTTTTGTTTCCTGTACATCTCATGCCTTTTTTGTCCCTCTATTCCTCCTTGACTATTTTTTTAAAACAGTAAGTACATATTTTCTATGATGTAGCCCCTTAATTTCTTTCTTGATTTTTCACTTTTTGAAGAAGTTATTTCCTAAGTGGTTATTCTAGGGTTTATTACATACATCTTAACAGAGAGTATTTCTGTGTGGCATCTCATATCCTCTTCCCTGTTCGCAAAAGATAAATGAAATAAACATTACTCATGGGCCTGCCAAGCTACAGAAAAGATGGGGGGAGGTATAAATTAGGATTTGGGATTAGCAGGTACAAATTACCATGTATAAAATAGATTAACAAGGTCCCACTGTATAGTACAGGGAACTACATTCAGTATCTTGTAAAAACCTATAATGAAAAAGAATATGGAAAGGAAAATATATATGTATAATTGAATCATTATGCTGTACACCAGAAACTAACACAACACTGTAAATCAACTATACTTCAATAAAAAACAAACAAAAATACATCCTTAGAAAAACATTTAATCACTTGCTCAAACACAATCTAGAACAGGCCTGAAGAATGACTTCCAGGAGGCTCTGTACAGTATAGGTGAAGGGACTTCCGGAGAACTGGACACGTGTGCTGGTCTCTCCCCTGAACTATCATTGAGAAGTGTAAAAGGCTTGACGCACATGCACACACACATACACATACGCCCCGCTCCAGACAAAGAGATGGGAGAAGAGACAAGAGCACCAGCACTTCAGAAAGTGGGAAGCAGAAAGACAAATGATGACTGATTAGCAGACCCAGGAAAGTTCAATTCAAGGAACTTAATTTACACTGCAGAGCCCAGGGAGGGAGGGTATAGCTCAGTGGTAGAGTGCATGCCTGGCATGCACGAAGTCCTGGGTTCAATCCCCAGTACCGCCTCTAAATAAACAAACAAACAAAATTAAAAAAATTTATACGGCAGAACCCATAAAAAGCTCAGCAACTGGAAACAATAGGGCATCTCTGGAAGTGAGGTTGAAGGTGGGCCTAAAAACAAGAAAATTTGTAGAGAAAACTGATTACAAAATAGAACCTTTCAGTTCTCCTCACCTATTCCATTAGCTCAGCAATTGCCCCTTTCCCACCCAGGCATGTCACCAGAAACTTTTCTCTGGAGAGAGTGAAAATGAGAGTCTGGCCTAGGGGGAACCATCGACAGCTGTGGGCAGCTTCTGTAAGCAGAAGTTTCTACACTGAGTGAGCCAATGTTTTCCTCAGAGCAGAACACCATCAGTTAGGCTTATTCCCTGCAGGGTCGGAGACTGGAAGAACCTACTGTGAAAAATAAGACTAGCACCAAAGAAAAAACTCAATGAGCCAAGAAGGGGGTCCTTCCCAGTGGAGCCTGAGATACGGGCAGCCTTGTGGGAGACCTCCTACATTCTATTTTATTACTAATACATTATAAAGTATTTTGGGCCATGTTCTAGTACAAAGGCAATGCTTCAATATCTCAACTAAGTTTGGGCTTTTCTCAGGTCTTCTCCATGACATTTTTAGAAACTTAAATTGTACAGGACTTTTGCAGAAGGTTCGTCTTCATATCCAATTTAACTTTGATCTTAGCTTTAGTTGCAACATTGAGAAATTGACCTAGCCTCCTTTTTCCCTCCATGTATCTATATTGAGGGTAAAATGCTTCCTTCAAAAATTGTTGAGGACTACAGTAAATGAGTAATTATACACATACACACATATGTATATATAACACATACTATTAACATTATGTATCTGTGATAGTCATTGCATATGAATTCCTCCCCGTCACCCTTATGCTTAAATTCTTGGGTTAGCTTATATACTGACTACACTACTTTCACATCTAAAACTGATTGTCATTTCTCTCTATGGAAATGTCTAGAGGTTTCCTTTATCATACAGGTTTGGTGACTATATTTTCACAAACAAAAATTTGGTAAATTTTCCATCAGCTAGACAAAGGAGTTAAATTATAAATTAGTTAAATTGCTGGCTTTTTCAAAAGAACAAAGCCTCAATATTCTTGTGTATAAGGTTAGCTTTCAGTTCTTTTCCCTCCTTCCTGGTGTGCACTGGCTCATTTTAATCCAGCCAGTTCCCTTTGAAATCAGGCCATGTCGCCAGGCTTTTGCCCACACTGTTCTCTTATCTTGGCATGATCTCCTCCCTCATTCAAACAGTGCTCAACCTGCCAAGCCCAGCCTGAGTCTTGCCACTTGGTATGTAATCTGCCTGACGAGCCCCTTGGGTACAGGGACTATGTTTTAAACTTTTGGAGGCATTTTCCTACCAACTTACCATAATGCCAGGTACTTGGCAGTTAATCAAAAATAAGTCTGAAGTTCTCTGAATTTCATATTTACACCCGCCAATTCCTTTTGCTAACACCTTTCTTACTCTTTCGAGATATTCAGTCCCTTTGTCATTACTTCCTTTATCTCCTAACATCTTGTCTAACGTATAGCTTTCCCTAAAACTCTCCTTACGCTTGAGGCCACAACAGAGAAGCATTTATAGAGCCGTTCAAAGCCATTAGGATTATTGGCCGATTAAGGATAAGCCGGATAAGGAAACCCAGTGGGAACTAGTTCCGTTTTTTCTGGCTTTCTAATTTATCAAAGTCAAGTTCTCAGAGTCTAAATGTTTAATGAGTACTTTCTAAAAGATTTCATTGTCTTGTTTTGTTCTTATCACACTTGAGTGCTTAATGAACTTTTTTCCCAGGGCTTGCATCATGCCAGAGACTTGCTGTGTCTCCTTCCATCCTACCAGCACAAGATCATGGGTTTTCGTAAAAGAGCAGGACTTTTAGGTCCACAGAGATCACTTACAGCTTATAAATAAAACACTGGTTGGGCTTTTCCTAAATGTTTGATGAATGAATGACAAAATGAACAAAATAAATATAAGAGCAGAATACAAAGAATAAGAGAAGCAGAAAAGTTTCTCGTTACAGTGAAGTGTGCTTAATACACACGTGGATGGGGTGGGCTGGAGAAGTGTTAGCAGAGTGATGATCTACATGGAATTTACCAAAAGCAAAGCCTGAAAATCAAACATTTCTCAGTACCAACATGAAGCCAGATTATAATCCCTGATTTTTGTTCTAGATCAATTTATCTCTTTAAAGGATAAAGGCAATTGCTCAGGCCACCATAGTGTGATAGAAACAATTCTTGAGAGTACCTAAACTATCTCTGCTTTAATTCCATGCTCATCGAAAACTTCTTATCTATAATTTGATCTCTTTATGTGGACTTGCTGCCCAGGACAAAGTCCTGTTCAGATGAACCTTCTAGTTCTGGATCCAGGCCGATAGCTCAGTATAAAGCAATGTAATGGTATTTCTGTCAGTCAGTCAGTATCCTGGGAGCTTAGTTAGCCCACATCAGCCCCTCAGAGGCTGATCAGCTCCAAGTGAAATGGAATGGTTAAGCTCCTGAAGAACAAAGTCGTGATGGCTCCACCCAAGTATGGCCACTCTCTGAGCCCCTGCTTGGACATTTTTAAAAAGTATGACATGAGTGAACTTAGAGATAGTTCAACTCAATTCTCCTATTTTACAGGAAAGAAGACTGAGTCCCAGAGTCCGAATGACACTGCCAACTAACTAGAAGCAACAGTGGGATAAGAAACATACACCACTTCACTCTCATCAGGAAAGGTAGCGTCAAAAGATAAATCAGGCTGTGGAAGGCAGCCGTGTGCTGGTTACTGAAAGGGCGTTATGTGAGCCACGTGTATTATTCAAGGAAGAAAGGATGCTGGTGCTTACTGGGCACCCACTAGGTGCCTGACACCGTTTTAAGGACTTTACTTGTATTATTCATTTAGTCCTCACAACAACCTTGTGAAGTTGCTAAATAATATTATTCCTATTTTATAAACGAGGTAACAGCACCTAGAAGAAATAAATTGCTGCAACTACTTAGAAGCAGATCTCAAATTCAAGCACCAGTCTATTTGACCTTCAAGTCCACAGCTTTAATTTTCTTCCTACTACATAGTTAGACCTGATAAATTCGTCTATAAATACCCAAGGAGTGTCAGAGCAGAGGAACTTCAAGTACAATATGCTTTTTTTTTCTTTTATGTCCTCTGTAAGTTATAAACCCACATTTTAAGCTCTGAGTACTGAAAATTGCTGTAACATTTCAGCCAGGAATATATATCAATCTAATTCCTTAAAACTTGTTAGAAGATTATGACAATATCCTATAATGATTTATTCTTAATTATAATTGTAGATTCTTAAGTTTTATACAAAAAAATACTAGCCTTATTCAAAAAATACCAGAGGCTGGGTTAATTTCTTCAGCGGAATACTGTGCTTTAAATTTCCCCATTAAACACCTAAACTTGGAAGTACGTATGGGAAAGTCAGAGACTCAAAAATTATATTGTAAGGGATTCTCCTTTTCCTACCCTTCAAGATCTTTCTCAAGAAGTGTAAGCTACAATGTCAAAATGAGGAAGAAGGATGGTTCCCTTCCAAATAAATCTCAAGGCATGGTGTCAACTGAGGCAGGGAGTCAGACAGCTGCCAAGAAGCAAGAATAATAGATTTTTTTGGTTTATATGCTAATACTAAATCAAATGCTAATTCAAATTAACTTCTTCTGATTTAAGGGACTCTGTCAGAAACCAAAGAGTCTGGAAGATTTTAATTCATTGTTTATTTACTTGATGGTCTTATTAGTAACTTAAGCTACTAAGATGCATTAATTCTAGATACTTAACCAAGAGACTGCTTATATAAGTGTAAGTCAAACACTAGGGGCTCAGAGGAAGAGGGTGGGAAGGGATAGACTGGGAGTTCGAGATTTGCAGATACTAACTAATACATATATAAAATAGATAAACAACAAGTTTATAATGTACAGCACAGGGAACCATGTTCAATGTCTTGTAGTAACTTACGGTGAAAAAGAATATGAAAACGAATATATGTATGTTCCTATATGACTGAAGTATTGTGCTGTACACCAGAAATTGACACTACATTGTAAACGGACTACTTCAATAAAAATATATTAAAAAAACAAAAACAAAAACAAAATGGGAGCTCAAATCCAACTCACGGAGGTGTTTTGCTTGGACCACAGAATTTTATTTTAATGTGAGATTCAACATTTTAAAAAGATAAAAAAAGATCACATTTAAAACATTCAGATCTTAAGCTTATTTAGAAAAAAAAAGATTTGGCAGCCATGGGCTCATTTTCCCACGTGGCCACAGTCTGCTGAAGCTGTCAACTGTCCCTTTAGAGGGGTGTGGTCACTGGGCCACAGCTCCTGGCAGCCCCCCTCCCTCCTGTGCTCACCTTCCCCACCCCTGCAGGCATCTGAGTTTGTGACTCCTACTTTATAGGAACTGGACAAGGGAAGCGCAGGAATTTTTTTTTTAAATAAAAAAGACATAGTCCATATCACTTAGTCAATGTACTAGGCAGCAAAAAACAAAACAAAACAAAAAAACCCCACTGCTTCTCAATATGATAGGTCACAGTATTTTCGGACACCTGATATCAACTGGCCTCATAACAGAGGAAACTTTTAAAGTGGTCTAAGTCCTTCAGCATAAATATTGTTTAAATGAAGCACGGTACTATTCTGGGCCAAGACTAAATTCTAGGTGACTGTTTCAAAAGAACTCTTGTCTGCTGTCAATTACAAAATAGCTCTTCATGTACACACAGGGAAATACATACCAGATCTTGTAGTAGCTCACAGTGAAAAAAAATGTGACAATGAATATATGTATATTCATGTATAACTAAAAAATTGTGCTCTACACTGGAATTTGACACAACATTGTAAAATGACTATAACTCAATTAAAAAATGTTAAAAAAAATAGCTCTTCAAATTTTTCTACCACTTCTAACATTCAAGCTGAATTTATCTAAGATAAAAAGAGGACACAGTTTCTTTGCCTCTTTAATACCTCAGCATATTCTTTCCAATAATTAGACTCTTCTTTTTATCAGTAACTATGGTTTACCTCACACTCCAAAGCCAAATCAAAATACTTGACCAGGATCAGAAATACGGTCATGATATATGAATCCTCTATCAAGTTAGCTCTCAACAGTTCCTGATTTTTTGCCCAGCAGGTGGCGAGATAGCAAATTTAAGATTTCACATCAACTAGCACCTTTTTTAGAAAGGGTGATTTCCTGAGTATCTTCGGAAATAACTTTCAGGCCCCCTCCCTTAGCCCTCTGCTCCTTCAAGCTCAATTTGCCCTCCTCCCTAATATACGAAGGCACTCCCTTTGTTGGCCAGTTATTTTACAAAGAATGGGAAGCAAAAAGAACTGCCAAGGACTCTGCCCAAGGTCACAGAAAAAAAAGGCAAAATAAGGACTTGGACTTCCTAAGACTTGGCCCAGGGAGTCAGGAAACAGTGATCTCTGAACATCATTTCTAGTGTGCCAAGATTATTTGTGGCAGAATATTTAAGGGTATAAATTAAAAAGGAGGAAGTGAGGGAAGCCAAGGTGTGCGTGTCCCACAGGGAAAGAAAACAAAGTCCTCAGGTTTTTAAAGAGGGAGATGTAGAGAAATGGGTCGAACGTGGTCCAGTGGGCATATGGGGGAGAGGAAGGAAAGGGGAAGCGGTGTGCAACGGGCAGGAGGAGAGGAGCTGAGAGTAAGAACGCACAGTGCGGAGGGGAGGGGGCCCTGTACTAGGCGGGCAGCTGGGCAGGTCACGGAAACCATTCATGAGCACACAGACGACTCAGACATGTGCGTGTCCTGAAGGTGATTCCTGATCAGAAGCCGGACGGACACTAAATCCCCATCAAGGAAACAGAGACAAAAAGAAGATCCATAAAACACAGGAGAAAACGCACACAGTTAAACGTACTTGTCCCCTCCTCAAGTGAGAGGGGCTCACAGGCGGGTGAGAAAAGGCCTGCACGTGGCCCAGAGGTGGCCCAGCCCAGGGGTTAAGGGCACCGACTCTGCAACCAGCCTAGCCCAGCTGCCTGGGTTTGAATCCAAATCCTACCGCTCACTAGCTGGCTGACCCTAAGTAAGTTACTCAACCTCTCTGGGCCTGTTCTCTCTTCTGTAAAAATGATAATGTTAAAGAAGTAAATTAAATAAAACACTGAGAAGAGTGTTTGGCACAGAGCAAGTGCTATGTAAGTTAAATAGAGCAAGTAGCACGTATACAAAGGAGTGTGCAGAGGAGACTCCTGTGCTCAAACCTCTGAAACAGTTACGGTATGAAAACAAAGCATCTTTTCCTAGCTACATACACAGATTCTTGTAGGAAGAACACCCACAAAACTCAGACATTCTGAAATTTACGTAACCAGATGGCTACCCAAGCAGGATCTACAGGGATAGAGAACTCGGTGGCGAGGGAGCTGGAGAAGACTGGACTTGGGGAGCAATGCACACCACACACACTACCTAAGAATCCGCAGATGAGCTTGGACTCCGGGCTCCGGATGCCAGGCCGTCGGCCGGGCTGTGGTGCCGGGGGCTGAGGGCAGCAGCTGGGAGGGCTGGACCAGTGTGCTAAGACCCCTGGTGTCCTCCGCTGCCCATGTAACAGGAGGGCGGCAGACACAGAGCCGAGCTGCCTCCCCGCCTCCTCTACTGCATTTCCCCTCGCGTCGCCTCTTCACTCTCCTGCTGCCGCCTTAGTTCAGGCCTCCGCTCCCTCGGGTTGCCTGGGTTTCTGGATTGGCTCTGCCGCTGGACTTCCTGCCCCCACCTCTGCACTCCCATCATCCTCCACGCTGCTCCCAGGGTCAATCACCCTGAACAAACATGTGATCATGCCATTCTCCTCCTTTTCAGCCTCCCCTGACGGACTTCCCATTCTCAGTAATACAAAATTCAAACTTGACGCAGTAGATGCTCCGTTATCTTGCTCCAATGTCCCCGTGTAGTTTCATCTTTCACCTCTCTACTTAACCAGTTCTAATCCACCCTGAACTTCTCACTGTTCCCTGAATATCCTGTATCCTCTGATGCTGTGCCTGGACCCCACTTTATGACCTTTTCTGTCAGGAAAAGTCCTGTTCTTCCTCCAAGACCCACCTTAACTGTCCTCTCCTATGGAATGTCCCCCTCAGTTCCCTAAGCAGAGAAAGTTCTTCATGTTCTGAGTGCCCACCACAGCATGACCAAGCGTCTGGAACAATGCACGCCACCCAGGACTGTCATTTACCTGTCTAGGTGTCTGAGTTCCCATCAACCCCTTGGTGCCTCAAAGAGAGAGCCAACTGTTCTACTAATTTTTGAAAACTCCCAGACCCACTGTAGTACCTTGCATACCTCTCAAAATATATTGGTTGAATCAAACATAACCCTTCCATAAAATCGGGAAAAGAGACTTAGTTCTAACAGCTTAAGCAGAAGATGAGAAAACAACTGAGTCCGCTTTGCAGCGTCTACAGCTTTGCCGTCAAGGCGGGTAGACCAGGCCTCCGCTCACCGCTGAGTGTCCTTGTTCTTCCACAAGGAGGCAGACTGCGCCTTGGGCACTCGTTCAATGAAGTTCACCAGCTCTTCCATGAGGAGCCTGAGTTTAAACAAAGAAGTAATGAACACTCAAGAAAGAATTTGAAAGACATGGCATGCTAACGCTGCAGCCAAGGGAGATGGGCTTGTCTGTGTTCCCCTCCCCAGTCACCTTTCTTTCTGTTGCATATAAACTGGGGCACAGTTTTACATTAAGCTGAACAAAACCCCAGCCTTCTCATTGAATTTCCACGTTAAAAATTCTGAATGTAAATGATTTAATTCGCGTTTAAAATAAGCCTGGAGTGTTTCTTGTCTCTACACGCTGAAACATATAAGCCTGTGGTTTCACCCTCACTCTTAAAATCTCTGCCTTTTTTTAATGTGATTAAAAATACAAAAGGAAAAAAGCTAAATGAGTATGAAGTACCGGATGCTGGTGGCAGCAAAAGTGGGAGTAGAGTTTTTTTTTACTGACAATGTTATATATTAAGTGGACATTTTAAACTAGCAAAGTAAGTTTTCTTTTTTAAAAAATATTTTATTTATTTATTGGCTTTGTTTGTTTTGGGGAGGAAGTAGTTCGGTTTATTAATTTACTTATTTATTTTAACGGCGGTACTGGGGACTGAACCCAGGACCTTGTGCATGCTAGGCACGCACTCTACCTCTGAGCTATATACCCTATTTCCAAAATAAGTTTCCTTGATATGTTTTAGGAATTAACACAATTCCACATGGATGAATACTCTAAGGACTAATCCTAAAAATCTAACTCAAGGACCTGCAAAAGGACAGGCTCTGTAGATCACAAGATGGATTACCACAGGTTCACAACTGAGGGAATCTAAGAAATGCCTCTCTTGACCGGCTCAATGACCCACATGCTCTGAGGGACACATGAACAGAGCACTGCTAGGGTCCTGGATGGCTGGAGATTGACCAGAAAGCTAGAAATAGATTTTCAACATCTTGAATGTCCTACACAGTCCAGTACAGATGCTCCCCACTGACTTAAATCCTCTCCCAATAAACATATGGACATGGAAAGCCACAAATTTATTAGCATTTGAAAGCTGAACAACTTCATTTCACATCCATTTATTTTACTTATTCCTAATACTGCCACCTTCTTCCATCCTGAAGGAGCAGTACTAGCTCCAGCACTCTAAGAGCCGGGATCCAGGCTTATCACTGCTCTGGTTGTAGCTTTCAGAACAGTCTGGTATGTCCATCCTCACACTGCAAATATTTCAGACTAGAATCTAATATTTCCAGCTTTCTCTCTCATTGAAAATGCCCCATCACCTTGAGTGTTCTGCTTTCCTACAATGCTCTTCCTCAGATCCTTTGTGTTTTTCTGTGTATACTGCAGGTAATAGTACGGTTTGACACAAAAAAGGACGTATTTTGTTTCATTTCTAGTAATTCCATCTTGTTGGAATTTAGTAAGACACTAGAACTCAAAGCTAAGCGTCTGTATCGACACTTGGATCCCATATTTTGGGTCCCGACAGTTTTTACTTTACACCATACTTGCTAGTTTGCTTCAACACAGTGCTATTTTTCTGGGGTCATTTTCTTCACATAATTTTTTTCTCACTAAATGATGCTACAGTTAGTTGAAACAACCAATCTGTACCATGGGGGCTTGGGAGGGGCAGAGGAAGAGACGGCGCAGCACTCTCCAGATCAAAGGCAGGCTCAAGGTTTTACTCCATAAAGTCCTGAGTTTCACTCTGTCAACAGTACAGACAACTTATCTAATTACTTTTCCTGTTTTCTACAAGCTGTCTCCATTCACAGTCTGCACTAAACCACAGAAGGGGGGAAATTCTGAAAGTGAAGTTGTAAAATTTCTTCTTCTTTTCTTAAATATGTGATGATCCTTTCTCCCCTGAAGCTCTCTGCATTGCACCTTGGTGGCATCTTACTGAAGGTACTTCCCCTAATTAGTATCATCTGCACAGAGGAGCTGACTCTGCCAACTCCTTCCCGTTTTTCTAAGAAAGACTGAACGACTACTCTTCGCAGCGTCAATCTCTAAGCAACTCCAGGGAACATTTGTTTCACAGAGAGAGTTGTCTATTCAGGCCTGTTCTTTGAGTCGGCTGCTCAGAAGGAAATAACAATCCCTTCTGGCACAACAGTCTATTAAAACAGTCACCACTGCAGGAAGGAGCTCTCAGCCCCTGTCTGACGACACAGAACAAATGCTCTCACCTGCCGATCTGAACGGTGGGCTCCGTGGCGTACACTGTGCCCGTGAAGCCGGTGTGCTCCGTGATGTAGGGCAGAGCCATCATGCAGTGGTAGTTAGAGATGAGGATCACATCTACCGTAGACAGATCTATTAGCTCGGTCTGAAAAGAAAGGGGAGGGAATGATACATGTCTGTTCAGGGCACACAGATCGGCATGAAGTGCCTGAAAAATGATGCTTTCAGAATGCAGAGGAGCTTGCTGTGGTACCCTGGCGTAATGATGCCTTTCCCACAACACTTCTCATTTTAGGATATTTCCTAATGTTGACGTTAAGCAGCAGGACACAGTGACTACTGATGAGCCTGTTCCCCAGGAGTGCTCTGATTTTACTAAAACAGAGTTCTGAGTTAGATATGCGAGGATAAATGATAACAGGATACTCCAGCAGCCGCTGCCTGGCAACTGGAACCAGGTAACGTGGTTCTACTTGTTCTTTTTTTTTTTTTTTAATTTTTTTGGGGTGGGGGCATAATTAGGTTTATTTATTTTTAGAGGAGGTACTGGGAATTGAATCCAGGACCTCATCCATGCTAAGCATGCACTCTACCACTGAGCTGTACCCTCCCCCGCTCTACCTGTCTTTTAAGGCTCAATTCTCTTCTTCCACTAAGCCTTCCCGATTTGTCCAGATGGAAGACACTGCTTCTTCCTCAGAACTGTCCAGGCACTTTATAATATCCCTCTTATGGCAGTTATTATTCTGCACAATGGCACCTCAAAGTATCACAAGGTATTTTGGGGGGAGGGTATACCTCAAATAGTAGAGCACATGCTTAGCATGCTGAGGCCCCAGGTTCAATCCCCAGCACTTCCTCCAAAAATAAATAAATGAATAAACCTAATTACTTCCCCCCTCAAAATTAAAAAAAATTATTTTGTCTCTCAAAAATTAAATGTCTCTGAGCTCAAGAATCCTGTGTGACTCATCTGTGTCCCCTCCCAGCTGTGGCAGCCAGGACACAGCAGGCCGGTGCACTGCTATTGGAGGAATGTGTTGTTACACGCGGCGCCCTCTGCAGAGAAAAGTGAGGCGCTGTGGTTCAGAGACATCACCTCCGTCACTGAGTTTTCCCTCCCGCAAGTTACCCCGCAGGAACTGTACGGTGCAGCACAGACACCATGGGGGGAACTCACCGAGTGTTTTATTTAGAAGAACGGAGCACAGAGGTACTGTGTCCCGTACCTAGAGGAAGTAACAAAGATGTCTGTGCCATCTTTGCAAATGACAGAGACAGCGTGCCACTCTGGCTGTGGGTATTTGCTGGTTGAATGACTTTATGTGTAAAGAAAGTTAATTTAATAAAGTCGCCAAGGTGTAATCAGCCCGAGGACAGTATAGAGATTAGAGGTCGGAATCCCCTCACCGCCAGGGCAGCGGCAATCTGTGTGACTAAAACGTCTAATAACAATAATAGCCAATTGATGTCACCCTTAGCTCTGCATTGTGCACTGCACTTCCAAGATAACATCCTCGCATGACGAAGGGTCGTGGACTATTCTGCCGGTCCTATTCCCCACCACCTCTCTAGAACCATTTTTACAGAAATGAGAAAATTAAGACAGAGTAGCAGAGTGACAGGTCCAGAAAGGAACAAGGGGAGGCAAGTGAAGCTACAGTAAAGTTCAAAGCATCCCCACCTTCCTTCTACCTAGATAGAAACTAGGAATATTTGAAATTTCTCTTTAATATTTAAGAATCAGCCCACAGAGTCTAGAATGATAACAAATTTGGTGAGGACAGCTGGAAAAAAATATATATATATTCTGCATGTATAAACCTCAAGTGCATACCTAAAAATTTTCTTCTGAGAAGTAAATTTAACATCCAAACTATGTTTACAGATTCACATTTATATATTTACTTATATACTTTCACTCAATGAAATCCAATAGAGATTATTTTTAATTTTAAACTTTTTGTGTACAGACACTTGGGTTCTACAGAGCATGAGTTGTGTCAAAATAACCATAATTTATTGGCTGTTACTATACTGTCCTAGACATGAGACACAGTCTACGGGACGGACTCTGGGGGAACACAGATACAAAGACAGGTAAGGTAGTTGCACTAGATTACAAATTCCATGAGAACTGGGATGTTAGTCCTGCCTGGCTCACCCGCCAGTCAGCCAAGACTGGACTGTGTTGTTAGCCCTTCTCTCCTGATTCTGCATCCCCTATTTGATCCTGGTCATGCAATGCCCTGGTTTACCTTGAAACAGTGACTATTACTAACTTGTCAGACACCACAAGTTAAAATGCAAGTGGAAACAATTTATATAGCTCTAGAACCCTACATATATTAGCGATGCTTCAGCTTGGCAAAGATGAACTGTGAATTGTCTAATTTCAACGTTTAGCACTCTATGGTGCAAGTCAGAAAGTCATCGGAACACCAAGCAACGAATCCTACACTGTTGGCCATAAGCTGAAGGCTGCAGCAGTGAGTGTCACAGGCAGTAAACTGAAAATAAATGTAGCAATTGGGAGCAGGAATCTTTGAACAGATGGGGAGCTGCCCCACCAACTACTAAATGACAAGTGAAGGTGACAAAAAGATTTTATTAGCAGTTTGGGGGAGCTCAGGATTTCGGTAACTGTCTACTTTCACCCTTGTTCTTCCTACGTTACCTCAAACTTTCTCCCTTATCTGTCAACTTTAATTACCATGTCCTTCTTTGTTTTTCTTCCTCTCTTTCGCTCTGGTATCCTGCAAGGGCACATAGACATATGTCAAAGAGAGAAAAAAGTTTATCTCAAGGGTATCAAAGGAAGTTGGAGAAACAGAAAGAGAGAGAGGAAGAAAGGACAAAAATAAGGGACCTGGCACTCCCAGTTTCTTTTCTCTCTGGCACTGAATTGTGAACATATTTTCAACAGGCACTGAAATCCCTTGCGCGCATGGGAAGAACAGAATGGTAGCTTCTTATTGATTTCCTCAGGAACCCCGGACTGGCTATTCACTGGCTCTCCTACACGTCATCTGTGTGCTGAGAACTCCATCTAGGCCACTTTGGGGATTAGGCTTGTCAGCTGAGATTAGTCTCCTTTAAAACTAATGGAGGCTGACCTTTTGTTTCCTTAAAAACAATGAAACTGGACCCAAACACTTACAACAGGTCTCACTGTGATAATGATATGTAAGTGACAGATATCCATCACTCAGGTCAGAATCCATGAATTTCAAGCGATAGTCCATATGGTATTTCAAGTCAGCAAGAATTTTTATAGCTTACTGCATTGAATAATGCAGCATTCATTATTCAGCCAATTCCCAATTTCCCACGACTAGGAAAAGTATGGCTAACCCAGGACAGGCATTATCCAGGTGGCCCTCTGTATCCATGGATGTGAAACATGCAGATATGAAGGGCCGACTTTACTCATTTTATATAAGGGACTTGAGCATCCGGGGATTTTGTATCCATGGGGGCTCATGGAACCAATACCCCTGCAGATACAGAGGGATGACTGTAATCACAAAACTAAAAGGCTTGAGTTATTCCTTCAACTTTGCTCAAAACTATGCCCAAGGTATGAGTGTCAGTGGGGATTATGGAAAGAGCTAGGAATAGGAAGAAGAGAGTGACTTCAGTGATTTACAGACAATATAAAAAGCTCCGAAATCATCATATTTTAGCTGTACAATTAAAAGTACCTGGAATAACAGATTCATTTCAATTTGAAAATCGGAAGCTAAGCCCCTTAAAATTATTTCTTGGCTTCAATTTGAGAGATGATGAGGTATGCTTTGTGTCCACAGTAAAATTCACTTTACTCTTACCTCTGGTAGGCAGAATTCGGGCACAGAATCCACAAATACATGACCAGAGCACTCCTTTAGCTCCTAAAAGACATGAAAACATTCTAGGAAGAGATATCTGATACAGCACCAAAGAAATTTCATCCCCAAACCAAATTTTCCACGAAGTATCTACTATCTCCAACTGCTCGAGTTCCTTAGAGTTTCGGGGCAGGAAGGCTAAATATTTATTCAGGATAGAAAAAATGCTGGTAGGTGGCTGACTCAGACTTGAATGCACATTTCCTGATGCCTCTTTGAGGAAGCCATGTGTGGACACACGCTGCTTCCGTAACTCAGGATCCAGTGCTTCCCAAGTACGTCACACAGACCACGCCAGCAGTATCAGAATGAGCTGGGGACACTGATGCAAGCAGATTCCTGGGCCCCAACTCAGACCTAAGGGATCTGAAACTCTAAGGGTGAGGCCAGGGAACCTGTATTTATAACAAGCACCTCCAGTGATTCTGTTCCGCAATTAGGTTAGGAGCCCCGGCCTCAGACAAATCACTTAGAGCCCCTTTCTCCTCCTGCCAAAGGTTGCGGGGCAAGTAAGGAGAAAAATGCAGAGTAGCGGGTAGGAGTTAAACCACCACCACCATATTCCAAAGGGAAAACGGTGTACTTATAAAGAAAGAGAAATAATGCAATGGCCCCCTCCATGACCCACGGTATTTACTATGCCGGTCTCAGTTTGGATTCTTTTCACAAGCAGACCCTGAGCAAAGGGCGTGTGCAAGCTTATAAGTGAGGTGCTAAACAAACACCAGGAGGAAGGGCAAGTACAAAGGGGAGAAAAAGTGGCCGATAATGGATGTTACTGAGCTACATACCACTGTGGGCAAGAGGGACTCACTCCCACGGGGAAACTCTGAGAAATGGTACCATATATACACCTTGGAGTTATTCCACCCAGGGGCAAAGGACCTGGAGTATTTACACAGCAAATCCTGCATTTGGAGCAGCTTCAGGAAAAAGCTGTTAGGCAAAGCCATACAGGAATTGGCAGCTGGAATTATGACGGAGGACACTGAAGAGACAGAGGGGCCACCAACAATTCCCCCAGGAGGCCACTCGAGTTGCTGTCTTCCCTTGATGACACTTTATACTGAAATCTATGCAGGAGTTTTGCTCCAAAGTTAAAGCTATCTATGACTCTGTAACAAAACCAGGAAAAGACAGAATTCAGTTGACAGTCTGCTCTTTCCAGAAAGAGAAAAATACTGTGAAATTTTTGCTCCAGCGTGTTTTCATTAGTCACTGAACATGAATTTCTATATATTCATATTTATGTATCTGTATTTATACATCAGAGTCTGAATAATTTGACTCTCAATCTCTATTTGAAAAATGGGGTGTTAACTTGTGTTATTTTCCTTTTGATTTTACAAGTCTCATATCAGGACCTGGATTAGAATATTTCCTCCCCTCGTTTTCCACTGGAAACTCTGGTTGCTCTCCTTATACAACTACCATTTAACCAGTGAGAGGCTGAGCCAAAAACAGACTGAAAACCATTCTTAATTACAACGTACCTGCCAGCTAAAAACAAATGAGCAATTACGTTTAATGGAAGAAGACTCCCAACTCCCTTAGGATGAAGTTAAAAATGCTTAAAGACAAATCCTGGGGAATTTCAAAGCTCTGCCTGGTCTTAAATTGGCTACATAATCTTCTTCCCCTTACTGCTGCCTATCAGGGTGCGTCCACCTTAGGTGACAAAGCTGCATCCTTCCTGGCCCGGAGCAGTGTATTTGCCATTCCACGCACCTACAATGTCACTGTATTTTATTCACCGCTCCCTCCTAATGAAATGCTACCACATACACATGCAAGTCATTTCACTCACAATGCACGGGTAATGGGATGCTTCTGAGCCTTTCTCCGGGAACAATGATTTACAGCCCGCAGGAGAGTCAGGCTGAAATCAGGTGCACAGATTCTTGAATGTCACATAATTTTACAGTTAGTTATGAGGGAAATCTGGCTTCAAATCATGCATCTGGCTTCCACTTTACGTTGGGGTGTAGGAACGGGAATTAATTCTGTAAAAAGGGTATCTCTTTATTTAACAATATCTATTATAAGAAGGAAATGCCCTATTCAGATGAATCATTTTAAGGACCTTTACACTTAGGCAGCCTTTCAACTGTGAAACTTGGGAGAGGAAGAATGATTTAGAGGTCTAAGAATGGCATGGGTATGCTTTACAGTTTTTAATCTTCCTTTACCTCTGACACTTTTTCAGTAGAAAATTTTGACTAGATTACAGTTTTAACTTTTTTCTGTGTGTCTTTGGTCTTTCGTATATGAGTTAGCTGCCTAAAAACTGATCAGAGGAAGGAATTACTGGGAAGATACTCCAATGTCAAAAATTTAATAGTCCCTGAAAAGAGAAAAAGTAATTTGAGTCATTTCCTACTTTAGGCCTAGTTAGTGATCAAAGTCATACTAGGACCCCAAATCCTAGATTCCTAGAACTGTGTTCTTTCCCCACAACCTATAAGAGTGCCCATTCTAGGCTACCAGGAAAGACTGGAACAGGGTCACAGGTCATAGTCTGGACAGCCCTTTGTTCACATGTACCTAAAAACATGTCTCCCTCCTGCTCCCTCAAGAACACACTACCCGGAAGTTAAACACCCGGCTTCTCAGTCTATTCTCCACGTGGTCACCAAAGTGGTCTGATCAGAAGATGACACTGCTCTCCTTTCATCACCCGAAGAATAAGACCCCAATTTTTTTTTTTACAAAGCCCTATCTGATTTGACCCCTGACAGAAGCAGTTTAAAACTCATAATGCTTGAGGGTTTTAAAGTTATTAAAAAAAAAGTTTACTCCTTACTGGTGGAGAGTCAGTACAGCCTCAAAATGAAATGAGCTGGATGGAATTCTCTAACAAGCATCACCTTTGAAACTCACTCCAGTTCTAAAAATAATAGTTTTCTTTTTGTGGTGATAAAATGTATTTGCAGCAGAAGTTCTTAGATTTTACATATGAGAAATGGGATCTGTATCTGAACACTGAGATTCCCTAAAAGGCTCTTAAAAACAATAATCACCAAGTTCTAAAGACTACATGGGTCATGGGCTTTTTCAGGGAGAAGACACAGGGGTAAAAATGAGCCCATGAGTCACACTGCTGCAGGGTGGTTCCGCTGTGACAAGATGGCTTTCACTGGGCATAGATACACTTTAGCTAATCATTACCTTGTCCAAGAAGGCATTTCCATCCTTGAGGGACCAGCCAGGAAGATTAGACAGCCTGGGACTGCAAAACAAAAGATTAAATTATCCTAAATAGATTATAATCCTCAGTGATTTCATGGTGACTGTACTGGCTCCATAAAATGAAAAACAGTTTGAAATTACTGGCAGCAATGTTCACCCAAATTACTAATCAAAAAGATGAAAAATAACCACGTGGCATCAAGCTGAAGAATTATGTGGCAATGGAACACTAAAAAGCTAAACAGTTTTGTGCTAAACTAGGAAAATTAAAAGAATGCTACGCAGAATAATAAAGAGGAAAAAAAAGAAAGATGAGACACCAGAGCATCATACAGTTTCCCAATTACTGACCCGACTTCACCTTGCTTGTGTTTGACAACAAGCCTGCGGGGAAGGCTGAATGGGACCATCCTACTGCGGATGAAAAAACAGACTCAGTGGGTCAGGTGCTCTGACAGCCAGAATTCACCACCAATAAAAATATCTGCATTCTGGTCAAGTCCACATTCTGGAGCCACTGCTTATAAATGGATTGGTCACTTGTCACCTGCGGCTTGAGTTACCAACTCTGGAAAATGAAGCTAGTTTTCCGTTACAAAATCACACCATTTCTAAGTGAATACTTTGTAGAAGGTGAGGTTAATTGCATGTATTTATTACATTAAAAAAAAAATCTGAATCAGAAATCACTCACTCTGGTAATAACTGTGTGTTAGTAGCTGACGAGAAGTATACTGGAGGCTTTTCGAAAATGCAAATAACTCAGGAGAAAAAAATGCTAGTAAATGGAAAAACTTAATGACCAAGGGGATATGTGGAGAAAAGCTCACAAGGAGTGTAAGCTGGATGGCAAAAGGATTCCAGTACTTTACCGCATTAGTCTGTGAAGCAAAAATTAAGGGCAAAGTATACGGGCGTGGGACTAAAAGGCGCTATTATCAGAAACCAAATTCATGTATAGTCTTTCATCCTTGTGCCAAAATAATTTGATCAAATTCTGACTTCATAATTAGGTGATAGGTATGAGAGTAAAATTAAAACATAAATATGTGAATACTTGTCAATCTTCTAGGAAAGATTAAAAACCTGAATAAAATATACATGTATCTAATATCAGAAAAAAGTGAGAATTTGGGGGGTAATTTTTAACTGACATAATTCCAAGCTCACAGAAAAGCTGTACGAATGTAAGTACGATGAAGTCCTGTATGCCTTCTGCCTGGATTGTCTGTTTACATTTTGCTTTTGTTAATCAAAAAGCGAGAATTTTGGATTTCATGCTTGAGAATGAAAATTACTACTAGGAGAATCAAATTTGGTTGGCATAAATTATGCCTGATAAACTTTTCTTTTAAACTCTGGGAGTTTTCTCAGAAAAATATCCTATTATTATCAGCTGTTCAATTTCCATCTCGTTTCATAGTCACATATACGCCTTTACTTAGATTTCTTACAAAATATTATTTACTATCAGATCAGATTAAAAAACCAAGCATTGTAATAAAAGTGTAATGACAAGACAATATGAATACTGTTCTCATTTCATGCACACTAACTCTCTATGAGAAGGCTGTAAATATCCACTTCCCTATACACAGAACTGGATCAAACGACATGCATCCTGTCTGTTTCTCATCGGACACACACAAATCAGCCTTCAAATTCCAGATGACTGATTCAGTTAGTTCTGTCCTCAACAAGTGATTAGAAATGGTACTTTCCTTATCAAAAAATAATTAATTTTTTAAAGTAAAAATTCCAGGTATTATGGCTTTAACTCCTGCTAAACATTTTTTATAACATCAAAGCCTTTTATGAAATACCTATAGTTACGGTGGATTTGAGAAATTGCTAGTAATGAGACTGAATGTTCGAAGGAGAGCATGATCATGTTATAGCAAGAGTGCCAAAGAGAAAGGGCCACGGAAATGTAACGCCAGATGGCAAACGGATGCTGACTATACAGGTGAAAATATTTGGTTACTGGGTCCAACAAGTTAATGACTAAACCATGAAGAGAGTAAACTTTAAGCTACCAAAGGGGAAGAGCTTTATTATTTTGCTCTTAATGATTACAGAATTTGACTATGTAAATTTTTTAAACAAGGAAACAGAAGTCTCTTCAAAGAAATTTACATTAATAAAATACAGAAGGCAATGATATTAGAGAAATTCTGATTATAGATGTATACATCTTTGCATTTACCATTTAACAATAATTTCTAAGGAAAAAACAGATGCCATTAAAGTGTTAGAGTCAAGAAAAAACATATGTATATAAGCTTTTTTTCAGTATTATAAAAAATAGGTAAAATATTCCCATAACTAAGTAAACAAATAACCTAAAGCCTTTAGAAGTAATCTATTAACTAGAAAAATAGTGAAAGGTAAACAGGATATGCAATTCTTTTTCTCTTTATACATTTCATTTTCCTAATTTCCTACTTTTATAATCAGAAGATAATGAGAGAGGCATGGCTACATTCATTCATTCAAAAAAATATTTATGAAAGTTTACTGTAAGTCTGCAAAGTCCAGGGACAGGACAGTAAATAATCTTTGAGTTTTAGTTTGCTGTCTAGTGTAAGGAGATAGTAAACAGCAATACAACAGAATAAAGTAAAAGCTATGACAGGAGAGGGCAGAAGCCATCATGGATTCACACAGAAAGGGCACTCCTGACAGTGGGTGGTGGTGTGAGCAAAGCAGGCAACACGAGTTACGAGGTGAAGATAGAGGGTGTTTCTCCAGAAAGCAGGACAGCACGGCCTCATCATTTGGTGCAGTATCAGAGGATGAGATGTTCATTGTCACCCATTCACTGCTGAATCTTGATTTATGTGTCACGCATTCAGCTGCTGGTGATGTGACTGTGAGCAAAACATACCTGTCCCCCTGAGCTGGTAGGGAAGACAGACATATCAAGTAATCACACAGAGGACAAGATGTTACAAATGATGAGGCTGGACAGCACAAAGCACCACAAAGCTTCCTCACAAGGGACTGGTCTAGGCAGCATGAAGATGTCCCTGGGTTTATGATGACTGAGCTGAGGTCTGGACAGTAGTGGAGTCAAAGGGAAACTGAGTCAAGGGGCTGGGTTTGGAGGAAAAAGAAAGAAGACAGGCACAAGGCCTGGGACTGTCCTCCAATCATTCTCACCAGCCTTGGGATGGACATCTAACAAAAAAAGTTATTCAGATGAAATTTCAAGAAAAGTCCCATATACTACCCCCCCATCTAAAATGCCATCTCTCTGTCCTTCCTATATGGAAACTAGAGTCATAAATGATCTGAGAGATGAGCCCCTGCTAAACAGGCTCAGGGAAGGTGGGATGTGGGAGTGGGGAAAGCCTTCCTGGCTGAAGGAACAGTTTGTGGAACGGCTTCCAGGCAGGAGATAAAATTTCTTTGAAACTGAAAGGAAACAAAGAGCAAGACACTAGAAAGGTAGGCATAAAGCCTAAGGTACCAAGATGAACTCGGCATTTATCCTAAGAGTAATGAAAGGCCACTGAAAAGGTCTTGAACAGGTGAGAGACGATTAGATGTGTGTTTCTAAAAGAGGATTTTGGAGAAAACTGACATCCAGTGCCTTCTGATAACACATACCATCATTTGTGTGGTATTCCTACCGAAAAAGTAACCCCAACCTAATCGTGAAGAAACACGAGACAAATCCACGTTGAAAGATGTTATATAAAAGAACTGGCCTGTCCTAAAAGTGGCAAGGTCATAAAAGGCAAGGCCATGAAAGACTGTGAAACTCTTCCAGATTAAAAAAGTGACAAAATGCAATGTGTGATCTGGACTGGATCCTAGACCAGTGAGTTATTCTTCTTTTTTGTGATTAAATGGCATTATAGTCAAATATGAACTGGTGTATCTTGGGAAATACGAACAAGGTACACAGCTTAAATCCTATCTAGTATAGCATTGATAAAAGTTTCTGTATTTTGATGACCATACTGTGGTTATGTAGGAGAAATGTTCTTCTTATAAAACAGGCACTCAAGTATTTAAATGACAAAGAGCACTGTGTCTGTATCTTTCAAATGGGTCAGAAAAATTATATGCATACAGATAAAGAGGAAGTGGTAAAGCAAGTGTGATCAATGTTAACAACTGGTGAGAGTAACTGGGAGTTGTCTGTTCTATTCTTGCAACTTTTCTGTAAATCTGAAGTGATTTCAAAATAAAAAGTTACACAAAAAGAAAGACTCTGGCTTTATACAGGTGCAAGAATAGAACTGGGGAGACTGGGTAGGGGCTTCAGCAGTAATGCCTGTAAAAGAGGAGGCGGACCACTACAGCAGTAGTACTTAAGAGAGGTGACCGGACTCGAGCTATCGAGAAGGTGAAAATGACAAGGCTTATTTAATGAAAGCCTGGATGTGGGGAGCGAGGAAGGGGGCACGTGGCTTTTTAACAGGATGCCATTCCCTAAGATGGCAGCGTAGGGGGAAACCGGAGGGTCTGCTCTCCTCTTCTGGACTGAGTCTAATCCTGAACTCAGCTCGGGGCACGTTAAGTTTTGAAATGCTTTCAAAGGCTTATCCAAGGAAAGAAACAGAGTAGGCATTTTGGATTTATGAATCTGGAACTCAGTAGAGAATTATTAACTAAAAATACACATGTGTAAGTTATCGTCTGGATGGTTACCAAGGCCCTGAGCATTTATTAAATTCCCTTGAAGACGCTGATGGCCAAGCACTGAACATTGAAGAATTCTGATGTGTGATGGCCAGCTAGAGGAAAATGGATCCCCAAGCAGACAGAAGAGGAAGAGTCAGAGAAATAAAGAAAACCAGGAATGCATTATCACGGAGGAGAGCGGTGCTGAATGCGAAGGAGGATGAGGACTGACAAATGGGCTTCGTGGCTAATGACATGGAAGTCATTTGTGATTTTACCGAGAGACGTTCTAGTGGGTGGTGTGGGCAAAGCAGACTGGAGAGGAGTTGAGTTAGAAGTGCTGAAGGGGAAAGCAGAATTGACAGGAGGTTAAAAAAATTATTTTTTAATTTTAATTTAAAAGTGACTGAGCATAATTAAATGGGAAGAAGTAAGTCAAGATGGAAAGATTCAAGAAAAAGGAAAGATTACAATAATGAAATGACTCAGAAGGTGAGAAGGTTGGAATCCAAAGAAGATAAAAGGATTCACTCATAGATCAAGTATTTACTGAGCAGTTACTATATGCCTGGAACTATTTTAGGCACTGGGGATACAGTGGAGAACAAACAAAATCTCTGCCCTTATAAACCTTATCTTTTAGTGGAGAGGAAAGACAATATATAAACCAAATATGAATATATTAGGTAATGATAAGTGCTATGAAGAAAAATAAAGCAGGATGAGGGGATAGGGAGGGACTGGGGATACTGCTTTAGCCAAGCAGATCTCCAAGGTTTCTAGCCTGAGCAAAGGAAGACACTCTTTGTAAGGAACTGCCATGGGCTGCCAATCATCCCATGAGTGTAGCCTCCCTCTGAGAGAGGAGCAATGACAAGGGGAAGAAAGAGTGGAAGCGGACTATGCATTCACTCAGAAATACAGAATCAGGTAAAGACGAGAATGAACAGCAAAGGGGGAACCTGCAGCTAGGGCTGTCTGACTAACTCAGGTTCTGAACACCTAGGTGATTCATGCCCTGCACAGCGTGTAGGCCCCCTTTTAGAAATCCTGAGTACCTTGTGTTTTTTTTTCAGTAATTACCCCAAGTATATAGTTGCTTTCTTAACACAAGTATAATTAAACCTTCAACTGTGTAATTCCTTCTCCCTAACAGTCTATAAATTCCATGAGTGAAGAAAAGTTGTCTTGTTCATGTCTATATCTCCTGGTCTAAAACACCAAATGAATGAACATTTTAATCTTTGGAAGAACAGACAACAACGTTAGGCTATTTTAGTAAGAAACAACCTGTCAGTCATTTTTGTTGAGAAATATATGAGAAAAATACCTACAGCTCTTGAACCAACCGTGGATAATATCTGTGGATGGTATATGTATTTTTAAGTGTTGGATGTCATTATAAATGGATTTTATCAGCTATGCATACAAGGTAATCTGGAATTAACTTCGAGTTTGTCCCCAACACCTTACTATATCCCTTATCTCAGAAAAAAAGTCAATGGTTGATTTTTAATTATAGTTTTTCTACATGGTTCATGGGGTTATCATTATGAATAATCACTGCACACAGCGATGTCTTCAGGAGCGAATGAGATACATTAGATGGTTTACCTAGCTTATTATGCTTTTAAGCTCTTAAATCTGCTTTAGATAGCTTTTCTGTCTCTCCTCTTTTATGTGGTATCACTTTTCGCTACTGGGAGTATATTTGCTTCTGAAAATTACCCACTTTTCTTAGAAATTTCTGCTTCTAAATAACAGCAAGCTGGAAAAATCAATCTCTAGACAAGGTCTCAGTAAGAGGAAACAGAGCTGACTGTAGGCCTGGGGTAATCTGCCTGCTTTAAGACAGGGACTTTGGCTTCATGTATGATTCTATGATATCCACAGATGATTAGTATGAAAATAATGCATAGATTTCTATCAAAAAGGAACATCAGGCTCTATGATGTCAAGTCCCTGCAAAGGCAGTTAAGTCATTCTAAAATTCAATTCTTGGGGCTTATCAGTTGACCATTTATCAGCTCTTACATGAATTAGCAAGAAAGATGAAATATATATGACCTCACTTGCACTAAGCAGTTGCAGAAACATTTTACAGAAGCTCAGAAGAAGTTATAATAAAGAAGTCAATCAATAAATCAATACAACACTTTCCATCAACCCAAGCCAAAGCATATTTTGATGAAGAACATTTTTAAGGGAACGAAGTCAACTTAAGACAACACACGAGGTACTGGTAATCTTTATGCTACTGGGTACCGCTTCTCAGCACACTGGAGCTCATTTTGTCTCAGATGCATCAGCACTTACTTTTGAACAAGCGGCAAAGGAAGGAAATTGAGGGTGGAAGTCATGTCCAGTCCACAGTCCAACATAATGGTGGTTGATTTGAATTTGAGCACATTGCATGGTAAGGTTGGGTGCCCTGAAAGGCAATACTGAAAAAAGAAAAAATCAAATCACTTTTGTCAATAATCAATTATAGAAAAAGTCTAAAAAAAAAAATTGTGAATTAAATAAAGTTGGTTATCTTCCCTCATTAGAACAGTGTGTAAACTCAGCAAACTGTGTATACGGCTTCCTCTCCTTTTACAGCGCTGGCTACCACTTCCCCTGACATTCAGCATACTCAGAAGTCTCGGAATGTACTCAGTCTTCCTTAGGGTGCCAAGTTAGAGCCCAGGCAAGCAGAGTTTTAGAAGGGCTGAAGTTATTCCATACAGAAGGCTTCCAGGCTGCAGTTTCCCACTCCACTCTCACAGGACATTTCCGAATTCCCATTATCCCGTCATGACTAAGTGCTGTGCAAAACTGTGGATGTCAATTAGACTCTGAGCTGGAACTTCAAACTGTGCTACAGGTTAGGTTTTCTCCTCTGTAAATAAGTCAGGGGGCTTTCTTCCAGGAAGAAATGGTTGGGAAGGGTTACCAAACAAGCATCAGTAAGGAAGTTCAGGCTCAGCCTTGTCACAAGAAATGACTCAAAAGGACAAGTGACTTCCCTGACGTGCAGATACTAGACAGGAGCGAGGGACACCTATTCTCGACCAATCAAGAGTCTCTTGCCTGTGGCAGCAGACCTCAGAAATCAGAGGGGCACGAGCCGCATGTTCAAAGGAGAGTGACGAGGCAACACAATACACTGACCTCAAACATTCCTCACGCCCTCCTCGGTGCAGTGGGGAAGACAGACACGCCATGCTGAAATTATTTCTATGGCGTGTACTCTGAGTCACCTTTCGTAATTCGACTGCTGCTCTGAAGAAAGTAAATCAAAGAAGAGAGAAAAGACCTTTCCCTCGACTTTTGAAGTCATCCTGTAGAAGCTTCTCTTGAACCAAAGCCCCCAAAGTGGAGAGATCAGGGGTCTTCATCTCTTGACAAACACATTCTTTCTTTCTGAGTTAAGCACAAGTGAGGGCAACGGAGCATTAGTGCTCACGCCCATGTGGCCACGGGCGCTCAGGCTAAGTCCCTCCAGGCGTTGGTGGCTCTTGTCAGTTCTGACACTGGATAAATTTCCTCCCCTTCTCCAGAAGACATTATAAAAACTGATGATTTTTGAAAACTGTAGGTTCTAAAACTGATAAGGCCAAGAGCCAAAAAATTGTGGGTATTCTGCAAGCTTCTTGGCATTCCAAGTTTATGTATGATAATCATATTTTCCAAGCCATAATTCACAACTCATGGCCTGAAAGGGTACAAAGTTACTTATAATGAAAACAGTACTGAAAAGTACTAAAGAAAAGACGAGGAAGCAAGGTTTTGGTAATTATACTTTATGTAAGTTCATACTTTGATAGATACCAGAACTACAGAGAACATTTTCCCACTACTCGAGGCAGAGCCATTCCCCCCCCCATTCTCCACCTGGTTCCCTGCTGATAGCTTGGTCTTTACATATTTACATATTTGTTAAAGATAAACTATCTCAGAATGAACACAAAGCATCCTGTTAAACCTGCCCCAAACATAACAAACGTTCTAATAAGAGCTTTCCTATACTCCTCCACAGAAAGAAAAAAAATCAGATATTCAGAAAAATTTAAAAAGAAATGAAATGTATATAATGGTTATTTCTGGGTGAAAAGACAGCTTGGTATTTTCTGAACATTTGATGACAAGCATTTCCCATACTTTTACCATCAGAAAAAGAATATATGCTTAAAACAAAACTGAAAAGTTAGCCAGTCAAACTGAATAACAAAATTCATCTTTAAATTATGGATATTTTAATTTAACGTTGCACCAGAAGACAGAAGATGGACATGTAAAAAGCTGCTGCTCGAAAGATTTCAGGTAAAAGAAGTTAGCCGACAGACTGCACACTTGCTCCTGCCGTCCAAGGATACAGAAAGGAGAGGGACACTTTACAAGGGCCATAACTGAACGGAAGAAATGTTTTCAGAGTGTCTACTAAAAGAGTGCCAGACCCTGATCTCACTAGCTCTGATTTTATGGATCAGGAAATTAAGCTTTACACAGTTTGAGTGGCTTGTCTGAGAAGAGCCAAAGACATGCAGCAAGGTCTCCTGACTCCAAAGATCCCCACTCGTGCTCTCCAAATTGCACTGCTCACTTTGTGGGGCAACTCAGTCAGCTAAGACACACGGCACAGGGTAACTGTCGCCAGTAAACGAAGTACTCGGCAAGGTTCCCCTATCTCTAGTGATGCTCTTTGCCCATCTCTAACATGCTGCCTACAATCACCAAACGGATTATAATCTAGCGAGGGCTATGAGATTAACACACAGAACATTAAGTAATCATGTGACTTTAACTTTACAACTAGAAATAAGTCTGTATGACAGAAAATTTGAAAACTAGCAGAAAGAAAAATATTACCCGCAATCATTTTTATATTTCCTGCCTTTTTTCACACCTGTAAAAGCTGTAATTTCAGTGCACACTCTGTTCTGTACACTGCTTTTAAGACTCACTGTGTTGCATCACACTTCATTTTTATTGGCTGCCTAAGTACACATACCATGCTTTGTTTAATCATTCTCTTAGTGTTGAACACTCAGGGCTGCTTCCAGTTGCTCTTTTACAAACATGGCTGTGGTGATAACTTTAGCGCTTAAGGCTTTTTCCATACTGGACTATTTCTTCAGAGGATTCCCAGAAGTGGCATTAACTAGGTCAAAAAATATGAGCATTTTATGACTCTTGAAATACGCTGCCAAAATGCTTTCCAAAAAACGCTGTGCCTATTTACAGTGTCATCAGTGATACAGCAGATCTGTTTCACTGCTGACTCCCATCAGCAGTGTGGTCAAAACCAACTAGAATCTACACCAAAATGCAGCATATAATCTTAGTAAACGTCACTAATAGCTATGTGGGAGCAATTGAATGGCCCTAAACCAGGAAATCAACTAATTCATAAACGCTTTAATTTTGAGAGGCAGTTTGGAGAAACGATTTAAAGCAGGGAGCCTGAAATCAGACTGCCTAGGCTCAAAGCCTGGTCATGCTTGCTATGAATGTGTGATTTGGGGAAAGTCACTTAACTTTGCAAAGACTCAGTTTCCTTATCTGTAAGATGCGGTTTCCGAAGCTAGCCTCCTAAAGTTGTGAGGACTCAACGGATACAAAGCCTGACTGGAGTATGTGCTCATTGTTGCTATAGATAGAGAATCATTACGGGGCTGAAGAGCTCACCTACATTGGGGGGGGGGGGCACCTAAATTTACAGCATTTTAGACAAGAAATTCTGTTCTATGTGGCATTTACTAATGTCTTGGATGTGCGTGTATCCCCTAAGACTAGGTAAAGTGAATGAAAATTTTTACAAACATTGTCCATTGCTAGTTTTCCTCCCAGGAAGACACAGTTACTACTGAGTACAGAAGTGAATATTTTAGACAACATAAGGTTTTACAATTTCTATTTTTTCTAGCTTAACAAGCACATAGCAATGCTTTCAAGTTAGTTTTATTTCTACTTAATAACAAAGCTGCAGACTTCTGTGTAATGCTTTACTATCTATATTTCCTTGTGTGCTTGTTCATCTTTTTTAACCACTGAATAAATGGAAACTGGTTTCGGAATTTATATATGTTTAATACATACAAGCATTGTTTACATTTTTTGGATAAAATCTTTTACCAGTTATACTTAATTAGTACATATATTCCCTTTCCCTCACTTTCATTAAAAAAGTTTTATTATGGAAAATTCCAAACATACAAGTAGGCAAATAATAAACTACTGTTACTCAGTTTTTACAACTATCAATATTCTGACTTTCTTTTTTTTTGCATTCCTTCTGTTGACACACTTTTGCAGAATAGCTATTATGTTGACAAACCAATATGATCTCTGAAAACACTGTTTTCATAAATAGTCCTAAATTGATCTCTTATCCACAACTGCGACAAAAACATGAGTCCGTTTTCTTAAACGTCCTAGCAAAACTCATTAAAGATGATTCCTTTCTAAGTTATTCTCAGCTTTTAACACCTCTGAGCCCTGTAATAGTTTGAATAGTTTTCTGAAATCTCTATTTTGTCTGTCAGTCTTTTTTTTGTTTTTGTTTTTCATTTTTGCCCCCAATGCTGTACAGTTTTTACTTTGTAGTATCTTCAAATAAGTTAGGATGACTAGACTTCAATTCTAAAAAATTTTTTCCAAGGATGTAAACAGAGGCTACATTTAATCTATATATTTAGGGAAGGCTGCCATTTTTACTATATAATAGCATTTCTCTGAGCCAGGAGCAATGCACTGCTTTTTCTTTTGTTACTATTATTTTCCCTTCCTTTACAGTTTAAAATGTTTTATTCCTTTAGTTCATAACCAACTAGTCAATTATCATTAACATAAATGTATCTTTGCAGTTACTATTTAATTTCTGCTCTGTTTTATTGTTCTATTTCAAGTTTTATCTACCATACTTAAAATTTCTGCAGTTGGATGTGTAGTTGATTAAAATTAAAATACGCACTCAGGCTACAGACAGCCCTCTAAGTGATACTCTGGATGCATTTTATAAGTTTATATTGTTTTCAATTTATCCATTTCTAAATACTATGTGATTTCTATTGTGATTTCTTCTCTGAGCCACAAAGAAGTGTGTGTTGTGTGTGTGCACGTGTGTTTGGTTTAATTTCCAAATATAAAGGTTGTAATGATTATCTTTTGGTTATTGATTTCTAATTTTCTTATGGTCACAGAACAGATTTTGTACATAACTTTTTGATATTGAAACTTCCTTTTGACTCTCTACATGTGAATAGTTGTTTCTTTTTTAACAAATGATCCAGTGTGTATGAAAATTGCAAATGTGTAATTTAATTGTTGTACACAGAGCAGATTAAGTGTATTATCTTATTTAAATCTCCCATATCCTTACCTACTTTGAGTCTTGAGAGAGAAGAACTTGTCTATTTCTTTTTGTAATTCTATCACATTTTGCTTTATACATCTTGAAGCTACACGGCTAGGTACATAATGCTCAGGATTACAGCTAGTGAATGGTTTATTGTCAAGTAATGCTCTTTGTCTTGAAATCTATTTCTAGGTTTATTTCTAAATAATATAGCTATACCAATTCTACCTTCAGCTAATCAGTCTTGCATCTTTTAAATGAAATTTTACACACATACACACACAGTTAAAAATGAATCACCCCACAGTAATCAAAACAGCATGATATTGCCCCAAAACAGACATAAGGATCAATGGAAAACCATAGACAGCTCAGAAATAAACCCACATACTTACAGTCAACTAATCTTCGACAAAGGAGACAAGAACATATAATGGAGAAAAGGCAAGTGGTGTTGAGAAAACTGGACAGCCACATGTAAATCAATCAAGTTAGATCCCTCCCTCAGACCATACACAAAAATTAACTCAAAATGGCTCAAAGACAAACATAAGACAAGACACTACAAGCCTCCTAGGAGAAATTAGGCAAAATATTCTCTGACATAAATCTTAGCAACATTCTCCAAGGGCAGTCTACCCAGGCAAGAGAAACCAAAGCAAAAATAAACAAATGGGACCTAATTAAACTTTTCAGCTTTTGCACAGCAAAGGAAACTATAAACAAAACTGAAAAGACAACCTACGGAATGGGAGAAAATATTTGCAAATGATGTGACTTGACAAGGGCTTAAATTCTAGAATATACAAACAGCTCATATAACTTAATAATAACAACAACAACAAAAACCCAAACAATCCAACCCCAAAATGGGCAAAAGACCTAAACAAGCATTTCTCCAATGAAGACATACAAACGGCTAATAGGTACATGAAAAAATGCTCAATATCGTTAATTGTCAGAGAAACACAAATCAAAACTACAATGAGGTATCTCCTCACACCAGTCAGAATAGCCATCATTAAATAGTCCACAAACAATAAATGCTGGAGAGGGTGTGGAGAACAGGGAACCCTCCTACAATGTTGCTGGGAAAGTACTTTGGTGCAGCCATTATGGAAAACAGTATGGAGATACCTTAAAAAACTAAAAAGACTTATTCTATGATTAGGCAATCCAACTCCCAGGCATATATCCAGAGGAAGCGCTAATTCGAAAAGACACATGAATCCCAATGTTCACAGCAGCACTATTTACAATAACCAAGACATGGAAACAATCTAAATGTCCACCAACATTTACACACGCACGCACGCACACGCGCGCACACACACACACACACACACACACAATGGAATACTATTTAGTCATAAAAAATAAAATAATGCCATTTGCATCAACATGGATGAAACTGGAGATCATCATTCTAAGTGAAGTAAGCCAGAAAGAGAAAGAAAAATACTATATGATATCACTTATATCTGGACACTAAAAAAATGACACAAATGAACTTATTTAGAAAACAGAAACAGACTCAAAGACATAGAAAACAAACTTATCGTTACCAGAGGGGAAAGCAGGTGGGAAGGGATAAACTGAGAGTTTGAGATTTGCTGATACTCACTATTATATATAAAATAAACAAGTTTCTACTGTGTAGCACAGGGAACTATATTCAATATCTTATAGTAACAAATAATGAAAAAGAATACGAAAAGGAACATATGTATGTATATGGATGACTGAAACATTATGCTGTATACCAGAAATAGACACACTGTAAACTGAATATACTTCAATTAAAAAAAAAAAAAGGAAAAAAATGAATCACCCAATTTGAGAGGCAACTACTTTTGACTCTTCTATTTCTTCTAGTTACCTCTGTATTTCTCAGTAATATCATTATACTGTTATTTCTTGATTTCTTGAGTTTTAGTTGTTATTTCTTGATTTTTTTTCCTACTATGGAAGTTATTTACAAATTGATGAAACTTTGCTATGGTCTGTAACCAAGATATGTACAAAAGGATTCCCCATCACATTCGAGGCAATGCATATGAAAGCAACTGCCAAATTCCTTGGGCTGGAAAAAAGAAATTTAAAAGGAAAGAGAAGTTCATGTAACAGATTAATGTACTGACCAGCATTGTCAATAAAGCAACTTGTCATGATTTAATCCTTAATGTTGTTTTTCCCTCAGTGCTAGGTAAATAAAAGAAAGATTTGTCTTAACAACAATACTGTAGAGTCAATGAATCATTTTATACTATTTTTCACAGTTAATGATTACTTACCATCATTTTAACCAATTTCTTTGTTCACCAATCTTCCTGTATTCCATATCTTTCTTTTAGGTTGAACTTCCTACTTCCTTCAGTGATGGTGTTCAAAAGGTAAACCCTTAGTTATTATTAGTTTGGAAATTTCTCAATTTTGACTTTATTACTCAACAGTGATGGTGGTGGAATTATAGGATAGCAAATTACCTTAGAAACTAAAAATATTAATCCAACTGTCTTCTGGCATCTACTAGCATTGATGAGAAATCTGCTGCCAGTCTAACCAGTATTCCATTATAGGTCACTATTAAAATCTTCCCTTCGCCATTGGTGTTTTGATCTTTCATTAAGATGTATATTAGTGTGATTTTCTTTTTTATGGTGGGGGGGCGGGTTATGCTTCTAACATTTAAGGACTCATCTTTCACAACTGTGAAAACAGTCAGTCATCATCATTTTGCATACTATCCCTCTCTCATTCTTTCTAGTTTTTACTAGTGGAATGCCTATTAAAAATACGTTGTAATATTTCATTTTACTTTCTGCCTCTGTAACTAAATTATCCTTTCATATTTTGACTTTAGCTCTGTAGAGTGCATTCTGGGTACTCTCCTCAGCTCTATCTTAGTTTGCTAATTCTTTCTTCAGGGGTGTCAAATCTGCTATTTAACTCATCTACTGAAATTTTCTTTTCAAAGACTGCTTTTCATTTCAAGAAGTTCTCTTTTTTTCCAAAGAGCATCTTGTTCTTTTCACAGGTCTGATATCTTCATATATGTCTTTAATCATTTTAACATTTTAATTTTAGAATTTCCATCAGCTTGTACAATTGTCTGAAGTTCTTGGGAGTCTTACGTTTGCTGATTCTAACTCATGGTGGATTTCATTTCTGCTGTTTTAGAATTTTGGATGTGAGCCCACCTTTGGTTGGGCTATATCTGTGGGAATTCTATGCAGAATGGGTTGAAGCAGGTCCTCAAGAAATAATCATCATCTTGAGATCAATCTTTAAGTTGATTCTTCAGTTTGAACATTTATACTTATAGGTAGCATACAAATCAGACTTTCAGCACTCTCCAAGCACTGGCCCAGGCTCCTTGCAGAGACTAGCTTCCTTACTGACCTCTTGAGCAGCAAATGCTAGTTTCCTGTTACTCCTTTCATTGAGGTACATAGCCCTTGGGGGTTTATAGTTCCTGATTTTGAAATAAGTGTTTCTTAATGTTACATCTATTACTAAGAAGACTCACATTACAACCTCAAGTTTCAGCGATTATCTAATACTTAAAAAGCTGCTATGAATACAAAATGACAACCAGCCAACCCAGCCTCACAGAAATCTTTCAAAAGCAGTATGAATTACTGTAAACTTCATTTAAAAAAAAAACAAAAACAAACAAGAGCACAAGAATTTAGCAAATCAACTATATCTCAATTAAAAAAATAAAGAATTTGGCAAATTAGTGCATTCAGTAAACTTGGCAATTTTGTCATATGGCAAATTGAATTTTAGTAAATTGGCTTTGGGGAATAAGTCTGTCTTTTGCAGAAAGAACCATGGACTAAAATGTCACATATATTCTCCTCTTCCCTAGTCTTATTTAAAATAATTATAATATACATAGTTAATATGACACGGTGTTTATTAAATGTCAGGTACTCTGACAAGTTCACAAGAACTTTATATTTAATTCCTTTAATTCCCCCATGAAGTCTATGGTAGGAACTACATTCCCATTTTACAGATGAAGAAAATGAAGCACAGAGATTATGAGGCCCCAAAGTTGTAAGGGGCTGTACCAGGAATTGAATCCAGCACAGTAAGATTCAGAGAGAGGACACTTTACCACCATAGTATGCCAAGCTACACAGAGAGAAGGGCATCGTCAGAAACTGAAAAAATCTGCAGAGATGATGTGCTCTACAAGACCATACTTTGAGTTGATAAGAATATAGAGTGAGTTTATAATCTAGTTGTGAACTTCCACATACTCATCATCCATCTTAACACTTTTACCCACATGCAGTTTGTTTCTTCTGTTATCTCACCTGCCACCCTACCTGACTTCTAGATTAAAAAAAAAAAGTATACTGTTGTAAGATTCTTACATTATAAGTCAAGTGAGCCAATTCCTTAAACTAAATCTTTCTATTAAAAAAAAAAGGCAGTTCTCACTAGTCTATATTTTATGGAAATTAAGAATCATATGAAAGAGTCAAGTGCTATAATTAGCTAAAAATTAAAGAACAGTGATTAGAGAGGATTTAAATTTTCTGATGTTACTACAATGTAATCAACAGCAGGATGTTGCATTGTGATCACTAATGGACCAATGGAAATGGAATAAACAGCCCAGAAGAGAAGCACACACATGTAGGAGTCTGACATATGATAAAAGCAGCATTACCAAGATAGTCTGCTGGGAGTTTGTAACCCATTTGGAAAAAATTGCTTCACACCATTCCAAAAAAAATTAATTCCAGATGACTTAATTACTTAAGATACGAAGACAAAACTTTACAACTTGTGAAAAATAAAAGAAAAAGAGGATGATACCTTATTACTCTGGGATAATGGGGAATTTCCTAAGAGACAAGCAACATAAGCTATAAGACAAAAGATTCATGTATTTGACTATGGAATTTTAAAATGAAAATCTTCAAATACATCATAACAGAGTGAAAACACAAGTCAGAAACTGGGGGAAGATATTTCCAATATATGTTATTAAAAAAAAAAATCGGTAACCTGCTCAGTATAAAAAGCTTACACAAAATCAAAAACAATAAAAAGATTTAAAAACCTAACAGAAATGGGGAAACAAGAGTGGTCAATAAATAAAAATATAAAGAAGCTCAGAATCACTAGAATCAGGGAAATGTAAAATAAGACAATAATGAGAAATCCTTAAATAGGCTAAAATTAGACTGATGATATTACATACTGGAAAGAATGCAGTCCAAATGGAGTATAAATTGTTACACTCACTCTGGAGGATGATTTGGCAATACCTAAAAATGCTGAATATATACACACCTTAACGTATACTAAACTAATAAAAGCATAGATATGCGTGACACACGTGAACTTGAGGAAAGCAGTAACCTCTGGAGAGGGAGGAAAAGTGAAGGTTGGGGATCTTAGTTTTAGATAGAACTTATGTCTTTAAAAAAGCGGGGAGGCGAGGAAGATCTGATCCAAAATAAAGAAGCAAACTATTAACACCTATTTAATGTTAGTAACATTGTTACTGTATTGTTATCGGACACTTCCGCAGACATCAGAATTATGTAAGTATACCTTTCCTACTATTGTCAAAATTTGTAGTGCTATTTTCCTTATGACAAAAGTCTCATGGTACAAAAATAAAATCTAAGAGATCTTAATGGATATTTTAGTATTAGTACAGCAATCTGCTAGGTATTCTTGTTAATTTTGAAGGAACTGTGCTCATTTTCAAACTAGTGATAATGGTTCATGCTACTGACATGACAATGGAAATGGGGTAAAGTGAAAATGTTACCTCATGAGAAGGATGATTCAACAAGATATTGCATTGAGGGAAAGAAACAAAGATAACGCCCAGATTTTTGTCTAAAGTTTTGAGATTACGTTAGTAACTTTAAAAAACTCTTGATTCTTTTTATGAAGTTTGGCAAAATACTTCTTTAACAGGATTCAGCAAGGCTTTTAATTTTATGAGAAAAATTTCAAATGATATTGATAATTATCTATCAGAAATGTTATATTAATATGATAGCTATATTTATAAAATATACATATTCATAAAAAATACACATCAGGGCTGACACTTGAAAAGGAATTCTAAAAATAAAGGTAGATCCTAGCTTAGAAAGGAAATAGGAATTGAAAACTTCATTGTATGAATTACCTTCACTAACAATAAGAATTATCAACAAATATTTTCTATCCAATCTTTCCCTCAAATGGAATAGTTAACACTATCGATACCCATTTGACTGTCAAGGCCCAAGGTCACACAGTTAATAAGAGACTGATTTTTGCACTCAAACCAGTATAAATTCTCAATGTGCCTTCTTAAATCATTCCACTAATATTAGAAGAAAAACTATAATAGTGTATTATACTAAAAGCAACAGATTTAATATGAGGAGGATAGGTGGATAGAAGAAAATCCAAGAAGCTTAGAAATAAGTGACTATAGTTTAGTCATCATTTCTAACCTCTCACTCAGTATTGTTTCCCTGTTGTACCACTACCTAACCTCTGCTAGACTGCCTCTAAGGCAGCCAGTTTGGAATGGACCAAGAACAGAGAGCATTCAAACAGTTAATTACAACTACCAACACAGTCATTTCCACATCCTTGAGAAGTTGTACATTAGTATGTTTTAGTATTTAAAAAATGTGGTTATTTCCTAATTTAAAAAATTCTCAATTTTTTAGAATTAATTTTCCCCCAATAATCTTGCTTATGTTCATCAAACTCTTAAGCTTCCTAAAAAAAAATCATAAAATATTAGGGTTAGAGAGGACTTCTAACTCCAAATGGATCACAGAACTAAATGTAAGACTAAAAGAATATGACTTCTGGAAAAGCACTGTATGTATATCACATACATAATTTAAAATTTTGTAGTAGCTAAATTGAAAAAGTAAAAGAAATAGGTGAAATTAATTTTAGTAATACATTTTATTTAACCCAATATATTTAAATTATCATTTCAACATATAATCAATATAAAAATATTAATGAGGCATTTTTACATTACTTTTTTTTGTACTAAGTCTTCATAATCTAGTGTGAACTTTATACTTACAGCATATTTCAATTCAGATGCTAAACTGTCATCTGAAATACTTGATATGCATTTAGAGTTCATAAAACTTACAGTTGAAAAAGTGGATCGACATATCCAAGATCTTCTGAATATACTTAAAGTTTCCTCAATAACTGAATCGAGTATCAGCTTTTAACTTAAAGTTTAATTAATTAAAATAAAATACAATTTAAAATTGTTTAAAAGCCACATGCAGCTGGTGAATACTGTACTGGCAGGGCAATTCTACAAAAAGAGAGGGAAAGTTAGGCAAAGATTTCTTAGATTAGACAAAGAGTAAAAACTATAAAAGAAAACCTATAAGTTGGACTTCATCAAAATTTAAAACTTCTTCAAAAGACACTCTTAAGAAAATGAAAAATAACTCAGAAACTGGGAGAAAATATATGAAAGACAAATATCTGATAAAGAACTTGAAAACAAAGCTTAAAAATAGAAATCTCACAACTCAGTAAGAGCACAAACTATGCAATAAAAATGGGTAAAGTATGTGGAGAGGCATTCACTGAAGATATGGATGGCAAAAGAAAAGATGCTAAACTTGAGTCCTTGGAGAAATACAAATTAAAACCACAATACGACACCATTACACTCTTATTAGAAAGGTCAAAATTAAAGACTGACAAATGCAGGCAAGGATGCAGAGCAATTGGAAATCTCGTACAACACTAGTATAATGTTTCTGAGAGTCATCCTTATTGCATGTATCAACAGCTCACTGCTTTTTATTGCTAAGAAGTATTTCATTGTCTGGATGTACCACAGTTGCTTATCAATAACATTCACAAGCTGATGGACATCTGGGTTGTTTTCAGCTTTTGACAATTACAAAAAAAAGCTGCTATAAATATTCACGTACAGGTTTTTATAGGGGCATATATTTCATTTCCCTTGGGCAAATATTTAAGAGTGGAATTGCTGGGTTAGGTATGTTTAACCTTGTAAGAAACTACCAAACTGTTTTCCAAAGTGGGAATTTATTTTTAGCTTAAATAAACCAGAGTCAGATTTTATTGCTGGGCTGTACATCACAGCATCCAACATCTCATTTAACATAGGCATAAAGTATCAGTTTTAACTTTGTCTCTAAATTTGTATTAGTCCAAATGAGTCCCTAAATTCTTTGGGCCTCAGATTTCTTCATCGGACCAATAAGGAGACTTGACTAGATTATTTCTAAGCTCTATTTTAACACAAAAATGTTGTTTCTTATTATTCCATCATTTCACTGGGTCAACCAAAACTCCTTGTTCTGTTGTAAAACCTGTCATCAAGACATAACTATGCCACTGTGTTCTTTTACAACTTACCTCTCTGAAAATACAAGAAATTACATGATTTATAAGCTGGAAGGAAGTGTAAGATCATATAGCCCAAATATTTCTTTTAAAAATGAGGAACCAAAATCTTCCAAGGCTGGTGAACTTTTCTCTGCACCAACACACCTGAGTGTACACATTCACTGCTGTCAATAACTGTAACGCTGCAACTCGCCAGGAGACACTCCACACCCCAACAGGGTGTGTAAGAAGATTCTTAGCATGGCAGAGAGAGGGCGAGCACACTCTGGAGAATCCCTGCCTGACACGAGACCATCCTGAGCTAAACTACCTTCCACTGAGCCAAATTTGCCTAATTTGGAACCACTGCCCCTGCTGAGAATTTTGGGCCAGGCCCTCCAACACTCAGAGATTCCTATAAATACATTTCAATTTTATTTGGTAATCTTTCACTTTCTTCCACTTTGTATCTCGAGTCTATCTTCAGGAGAGCTGTTAAAGGTGCCAATCACACTCACTGTCAAACTGACTACACAGCTGGATAAGATAGAGGGCTAATTTTCCACTTGAGCAGAAAATGTGTAGCATGCATGGTGAACACAGAGAAGCCACTTTCTGGTTGGAGAGTGGCTGAGTGTCACACACAGCTGGGTAACTGACACTAAGGCTGCTCCCTCTTGCTTATCCTGTCCTCTGACTTGGCTTTTGATGAAAATGAGTAAAGATGCAGAGAGCTGGTCATAAAGCAACGCGCACCACCCCCAACAGAAGCTCAGGAAGGGTGGGAATGTTGACAGTAAATATTAAGGGTAAGGGAGGGAAAACAGGGGTTGGATTGGGAACACGACACACAAACAGAACTTTAAAAATGTTAAAAAGTATAGTTGATGGAAAAAAAAGCAGAGAGCTATGCATATGACCTCATTTATGTCAATACATATATTTAGATAAAAATTTTTAATTAAAAAAAGACTGGAGACACATATATACCAAACTGGTAAGAGTGGTTACTGCAGGGGCGAGGGTGGTTGACCAGATGGGAACTTTTACTTTCTACATCAGATACTTCTGTTCTGTACTCCTGACTTCTTCTTAAAAAACACTAACTAGATTTTTTTTTTAAATCAGAGAAAATTTTTTTCACTTTTGGAATAAAGAGCAATCACCAGAGGTTTCTGTTGGCAACAAAGTTTTAAAAGAGGTTGAGTAAGAAAGAGGTAACAGTACCTGGAGGAAAGGAAATAAGAAATATGAGAGATACAGACAAGGGTAGAAATACCTAATGGTTATAATAAAATGGCAAGTACTACTCTAACCTAATCTTCCACAGAAACTATGAACACATCTACTCTCCAGAGCAAAAGGTGTGCCCCACCACCATCAAAAAGAAATTGTGTTAAAAGTCACATATGATTGACTTACGCACTGCTTTTTTGCTTTTGTTCTACAGTGTTTGTCTTACCTGTAATTCGTTTTCCAGTATTTAATGAACAGTATTAACCCAAAATATCCTATGAACAAGAGAAGTTAGGGTGATAAAAGTGCTGGTAAAAAGCAACTTATGATTATGATGAATAAAGATAAATTTAATGGAAGTGGTAAGTATCATCTATGGGATGAATTACTTAACAGTAGAGACAACTTAAAGACGATATAATTTATACAAATAGCTGCAAGTCTGCAGCAATGACAATGAGCAAGAAAGAAGGAAAAGGGTTAGCAAAATGTAAATCTTGTAAGTGGCTAAGAGGATTGGCATCAATAGGGACACCTGTTAGTCTAATATTAATCAAGAGTAAGCTAGTTTATTCTACGCATGTTAAAAACATTTCGCATTTTTTCCCCCTCAACCCACAGATAAATGCATTGGTTCCAGGTTCAAGATCCAGACAGATCTGGACATCAGAGTTAACCACAAGGAAGAGAGCAGAGTTATTGTGGTTACTAGGGAGCTTGCTGGGGCACTTGTGCAAATAATCAGGAAGGGGTGTTACCTAACTGAACAGACTTTCACTGTTGACAAGACTGTTCTATTTAGGGGAAAGATGACCAAAATATAATGCCTATCAGTACAGAGAAGAATGTGCCTATATTCAACCTTTGAATGAATATGCTTCTGCGTCAATCAGAGGAAAAGTTCACACCCCTTTTGGTCACATAAGATTTCAAAGAAATGAATTTACAAACAGCTTTTGATTAAGTGAGTAAGTTTCTAAAAACAGCTACCATTTATGGAGCACTTCATGCTTGGTTCTTCATATGCATTTATGTCAGGACAAAAATCAGGCTGTTAGCAATGTTCTGACGGTCTCAAAAAGGCTTTTGAATAAAAAAAAATTTCTTATTAGTCCACCAGTAACGAATCAGGGGTCAGGAAAGGGGAGAGCTTTCATTTGACACTACCATCTGGGTCCTTGGGGGAGAACAAAGAGGCGGCTTTTTTTTTTTTAACTAATTATGTAATACTGATCTTATAGAAATGGCAGTAGAGAGACCCATGCTTAATAGAGGAACCGGTTTGATTTTGATTTTCAGTTTGTTGTGGTCTATGATAAAACACTTCTTCGAAAATCTTTGTATGGAATGTGAGCAGAGAAATTCTAAAACTTTAGGGAAATGTGTGATATAATTCCCGGGGTAGAAAAGAGCTTTTAAAGCACCACCCTAAAGCTATGATCCAGAAGAAAATAGTGATAAATCTGATTATTTATACTAAAAACTTCAGTAGAGTAGAAACTGCTATGAATAAGGCAAAAGATACATTGGAAAAAAAATTTATAAAACTGAGGCAAAGAATTGATATCCTTAATATAACAAGAACTATAACAAATGAGTAAGAAAAAGATAAAGATTCCAAAAGAAAAATGGGCAAAAAACACAAATAGGTAATTCACAAATAAATATAAGGGGCAAATAAAAAAGTACACGTGTTCAAACGTTAACAAATAATAGAAGTGCCAATTAAAACTGTGCTGAGAGAAAATGCTCTGTCCACACACCGGCACAGGATAAAGAAACCAATCATGGGGATGCCAGGAAATGGAAACATTTACTCTTGGTAGGATGAAAATGAAAGAGCTTCTGAAGAGCAATACTGGATCAAAATTTAAAATGTGCATGTATAGCAATTTTCACTTAAGGAATTTACACAAAGCAAATTCCAGATGGGTGCAAAAAAAAAAAAAAAGTTAATAAAAACATGTTCTCTTCAGCATTGTGTGGGACCTGGGCTATTTACCCCAGACTTCCTTTGTAAGAGAGAAACAAACATCCAAACTGTTTAAGCCGTGGTTCCTTCAGGCTTCCTCTCACTCGGAGCTGAATCTAATCCTAACAGATTTACAGCGTCAGAATCACTGACACAGAAAGATATTAGCACACAAATCCACAAGAGGAGATTACATACCAAAATGTTAAACAGGGGTTATTCTAGGTGGTGAGATGACAGGTGATTTTTGTTTTCTTCTTTATACCTTTCAACTACACTCAGAAAAAAAAATTAGAAGCACGTATTGGTTCTATAATAGAGCTATTTTTATGTTGAGAAAACTATTCTAAAAATTTAAGTGAATTTAAGAAACAAGGTTTCTTTTATTTAGTCCCTCTGAAGAACTCTTGATAGTTTAGTCAGATTGATTTCTTTTTAAAAGAAACTGTGTTGTCTTAGCTGATGGTCCCCCACTGAATCGCGGCAGCTTGCCTAGCCTAGAAATAGGCTGTGCCAGGCTGAGTTTCTCAGGGTCCCCTCAAGAGAGGGAGAAGGCAACCCAGACAGGCACTTTGCCAGTCCTCTACCAAGTTGCTGTTTATAAAAGGTGACACAGTTTAACCAATAAGTCAAGAATTTCACCCTTCAAAACATTCAGGTCAACAATACATTGAGTTACAGAAGCCAGACACAAGCAAGAACACACTCAGATGTACAATTAGGTACAAATTCACCAAAATGAATGTACACTTGAAATTTATGCTAGTTTTACTGCATGAAAATTTATATTTTAAAAAATGCTCTGAGGACAGTATCACACTTTCTAGTGATTTATCTCTATTCAATCTGTTGATGTGACCAAGAATATTCTACATATTTATCCGTTCTGCAGGAATGAGACCCTCCCCCCACCTTTTTCTCAGTGAAGATGAAAATCAAGGAATCACTGAGGGTCTCTCTTCTCTCCTTTTTCCTATCTGGGCACTCTTCTTAATGGTGCCCATCAGCTTGGTCCCACTGATTCTCTGGATCCCTTTCACTTTCTGACATATTTGCAAATTCTGCTATTGTTTATGAGGTCCTTGTAAGATGTTTAGAAAAAACTTGTCTTAAGTAGGTAATTCTGACTCTGATCATTTGCTAAGCTCCCTAATGCCTCTTGTTTTGATTATATTTCACTTTTTAAAATATTTTCTGTAACTGCCAGAATTGTACTTTTTGATTGCACATTCCAAAGTTTGTCTTAAGTGTGTAAAATACAGTTCTTCTAACTCCTTTGTCCTACATTTCCAAAGGGATGAACTTAAAGGCTCGAGGTTTTAAAAATTCTTAAACTCCTAAACTTCCTTAAAACTTTTTCTTAAAAAAAAAAAAATCCTCATTCTGTCACTTCCCAAATCACTAAGTCTTGTATTCAAAGTCCACCACTGTGGCTTCAATCTACCTAACTTTCACTCCTAGTACACTCAGCAAGTTCGTCCCTGCCCCAGCTGCAGTGAGCTAGAGCTCCAATCACACGTACAAATCTTTCAGATATTAATAACATATATAAAAATGTTGATATTCTAGAGCAATGAATTAGTGCAAACGGTTCTTTTGCCCCTTTCCCGTTTGCCCATTTCTGCCCATCTCTAACCTTGAAAAAAATCTAATTATAGGAATGAGCTCACAAGGCAATTTAAACTAACTCCTGACTTATTCTCTCCTGAATGCACACCACACCTTGCCTAACCTGTTGATTCTCTTCCTAGATAAAAAGAAGAATGAAGAATGAAGTAGTTAAAGAATGACTAGCTCTCTACTCCCAACAGCCCCCTAAGCAATCCTGCAGGCAGATCACATGGGCAAGATAACATCAGAAGAGAGTCAGCCAGTCTGCACACAATGGAGAAGGATGCAGAACCCAACCTCCTGCCTCAATGATTCACTGAGATTGTACGTCCTTCTTTTTTCCCCCCCCCTTTAAAACTGTCTTGGCTGAGCAGGAGCTTCAGAGTTGATCTTAGGACATGAGTCCACCTTCTCCCCAGATTGCTGGCTTTTCTGATTAAAGCACCTTTCCTTTCTACTGACATCTGCCTCTTGATTAGTGGCTTTTGAGCAGAGATCTAAGTTCGGTAACATTAGGGGGATGTTAGAGGACAGAAATGTGCCCATTTTTGTGCACACTGCTACAGACTAAAAAACACATAAAGTGTATACGCATATTACTGGGGAAACTGAACACCTCACTTCCAAAGTTTTAAAAAATCACTTTATTGAGGTATGACTAACGTGAAAAGGTGTATGTATTTAACTCATGAAATAATCACCACCACCAAGTTCATAAATATATCCTTCACCTCTCAAAGTTTCTTCTCACTCCTACTGTGATTATTATTATTATTATTTTGTGTGTTTGCATGGGATGGGGGTGGTAAGAACTATCAACATAATCTAAATCCTTTTTAATTGTTCCTTCTACATGGAATAAGACCACAATGTTGCTCCTCTGACATATTTGTCAGCCACAGTACTTCTCAAGACCAGCTCAAATTTTACTTCTCTTAGAAATTTTGATTCTCTGGTTGGAATTCATCTTTCATAATCCTAATCTTACATACCTCATTACTGCCTTTATCACAGTCTATCACTAAAACTACATATACTCAGTCACATACCTAAATAGTATACAGAGTGCTTTGGGTCTATGGCTTGTTGAATAGTGAGTTATTGCGAGGTAAGGTCTCTGTTTTATTCATCTTCAGTTTGCCAGACAGCACCAAGGAGGTTTTGTACAAGATAGGTATTTAATAACATTCCGTTGGATTCTACAGCCGAACAATGGGTTTTTGATATGCCTTCTCTTATCTGTGAGTCTTAACTGTCACATAGTTGTTCATCAACAGTTTCTTCCTACTGGACCTACACAGCTTGAATCACATACAACTTAAAATAAATAAGCCACTGCCTAGGGCTCTGAACCCCTTTTTGTTTCTACAGATTTTTTTGCTGTGGTAATTATGTTTATTTTAACAGATGGTTTGCTTACATTTTTGCCTTTATCAGGCCTGTCTCTTAAGTACAGAGGGAGAAACTATTTCTGGCTGTTCTGTTTTCCAATGAAACCTTGCAATTTTCTTTTAAGGTCATAGAAGTCTTTTACTTCTCTGAGTCTGCTATGCACCACCTAAGACTTTAAGTTATAAAATCCATTGTTTTCTCAAAAGTCTGGAGATTGCTTGCAAGATATTATTAACTGCCTAGAACAAAAAACACAACACAAATAGAGCTTCCCCTTAGAAAATAACTTAGAAACCCTTATGCTGGGTTATGTGAAACAATCTCACTTTATTAGTGACTAGAAAACTTTGGAGCAAGAAAGCAGTTATAGGATGTAAATTAAAATATATAAAAATTTCAAGCCAAAAGTCAATGATTACAGTGACATGTTGAGTTCAAGCCGCATGTCCACGCACATCAGAAACAGAACAGAGGTGCCTACCACCACCACTCCTATTCCAAACTATTCAGGAACTATAAGCCAATGTAATTATACCACAGGAAAAAAAAATTTAAAAAATTATTGGCAAGGTTATACATCTGAAAACCTAAGATAACTAACTGGAAAAACTACTAAAAATTAAAATAAGAAAATTCAACAAAGGGCTGTGTAGAGAATGCAAAAAAGAAATACCTCTCTTGTAAGTAAACAGTGTAGGAAAAGATTCCACTTATAGTAACAACCAAAAAGATAAAAGACAATGTTTAAAAAAAGATTTAAATAAAGGAAAAGACATTTCCTGTTCTTAGATAGACTCAATGATATGCTGAAAGAAGTCAATTCTCTCCTTAAATTTTGTGAATTTAACCTGATTCCAAGCAAAATATGAAAAGGATTTTATTGGAAACTAATCACTTTAAATTTTATATGAAAAATAAACGGAAGCAGTCTGGAAAATTCCGAAGTGAGAACAACAGGTGGGAACAAGTACTACAAGATACTGAGACACACTCCAAAGGTAGAGAAGGTAAAATAGTTCAGTAGTGTAATATTAATAGATCAAGTGGGCGAGAAGAGTTGAAAAGGAAAAGGAAATACAGATGCTTTCATAAACATGAAAAAATGTTCCCCACCTTACACATAAGGGAAAAAGTAAATTTAAAAAAGTTAAAAAAAAAAAAAAAAGACAGCTTGACAATAACATTGCAATAGTGTGTTGGGACACGCTGCTGGCAAGAATGTAATCTGCCAAGTCGCCGTGGGGACATTTTGGCAGTAAAATGAAATAAAAAATGCACACACCCTTTGAAATGTATCCTACAGGTATACTTCCACAAGAGAGACTATCTATGCGACACGATTTCTAATCGCAAAAGATTGGAAACAACCTAATCCTCAGAGAGGAAGGTCTGGTTGGATTAAACTACCGTATATCTAAACAACGAAACACTATGTGACTGATTTCTTTCTAGCAATAGTTTGAACATATGTTTGAGATATGTTGACATTCATTACTTATATTATATTTTATACTAGCAGCAAAAGCCATGCCCTAAACTTTAAGTAATGATGAATGACTTTCAAATAGTTGGGGGGCACGGATGTAGGGTAGTGGGACTCTATCTTCCGTATTCTGGAAGCAGATGACTCGGGAGGGGTCCTGTTAAATGTAGACTCATTAGACATGGACATGCAGTGTTTTATAAAACGTAGAAAAAGGAATATGCAAAACCAGTGTGAGCAGTATCTCACATTACACCTCAATAAAGCTATTTTTGAAATGTATAAAAAAGTAACAATTATAATAATATCTTTTATATTAATACCATTGCTTGTTTACCTGTATTTTCATACCCTGGAAAAAATATGAAAAGGAAGACTTATTAAATTAGAACATCTAAATATGCTTTCCTCTATTTTACCAGAATAGAAAAATGCAGAAGAAATACTGTATTTAGGAAAAGTCAATCTCTGCTTAGGCCATAAATGTGAGGAATGGATTATGCAAGACCTTTTATTATTCACCTCCCCTCCACCTCCTTCATAAGCATGAGTGATGAAAAATAAACTGTATCTTAAGGGCAAAAAGGGTGTTACTTCTGCAATTCCTATTAAAGAATGGCCTTCTTGGACATCATCTATCTGATTATCTATCCTTCAGAGAGCTAAAGTTCATTCAGTTGTGCTTTCAATAAATTTAAATGTTTAGACCTTTAGGGCTTTTCCTTCAGATATATGGTCATTTGGGGACAATTTAAACTTCCTGTTTTTCTCACAGTCAAGTTCCCACCATACAATTTAGTCTTGATCTCTGAGCCCCTTAGGGCTTTCAAGCTAACTCCTTTCTCCTAGTCTTCCCTACTCCCTTCATCCTTCCTGTTAGCATTCTTGCCTTTTCTCAGGATCTCTGCAAATTCTGACACCTCCCCTTCAGATGTAGCCCTTCATGGTCTGTCAACTCCTAGCTTCATCTCACTGGTCACCCCTTTCTTTTCTGCGGGGGAAAGGGGATCTCCTCCACCATTTATGCATACTTGACCCAGGTGCCACTCCAATCTGTTGGACTCTATAATACTGTCATCTTACATACTACACTTACGCACCAGCAGTTTCAAAGCAACACTGTAGGTTCTTTGAAAAATCCCTTTTGAAGATTCTTATGATGCCACTTTTTTATCTGAAGAAATCTGCTCCTCTTTCTGATACATTTTTCCCCCACGTCCATAAATTACTATGTAAGGATGTTTTACTAAATATGGCTGAAGTCTAAGAGAAAAGAGGGTGTGAGGATTGATGAAAGAAGATAGTTACATTAGTAAGACACATAGTAAGAGTAAAGTAACAGATGGCATCCTTGGCTTGGGTAGGGAAATGTATTCTTATACACTACTGATACATGGTAAACCAGCGGCAAGTTGGCCATGTTTGTTACAATTTTAACAAGGCATCTTCTAGGATACAATTAAAAACATTTTTTGACCATTACATTCAAAAACTACTTGAGCCAGTACCCAATGACTTCTCTACACTAGAAAGTTCACTGTAATATTGTCTGAACTGCACAATGAGCCCGCTGGACTTCATATTTCATAAAGGCAGGGAGTAAATCTATTTTCTTCACTGGAATATACCCAGTACCTTAAGCAATGTCTAGCATAAAGGAGGCAGGTGCTCAGGAAGATTCGTTGAATGAATAAATGAATGATGATGACTGAAGGGCACTTTATGCCTGGACCTCTGATGGTATTTAGGAAGCAGGGAACAAACTTTCCATTTGGAATGCTAGGTTTCACTGAGTTCCGTAGCCATGCTCCACTCTTGGCCCTTGGCCTTCAAGTACACTTTGCTGATCATAAGAGCAAATGGCAGAGGGATTTGAATACTCAGAGCAAACTAGTCACAAAATAAATGTGCTACTGCAATTACGAACAACTATTGACGTGCTTGCTTGGACTGTATGTCAGATTATGTATACATGTATAATATATAAAAATAAGTATTATATACAGATACAAAATTTTCTTCTCAATTTAACTGATACTGAAAAAAATCCTTGGTATATATATTTTTATCTTAATTATAAAATAGGTTTAATCTTCAGAGTAACCATTAGGACTCTGAAATACCCAAGAGTTTTATCCCAGAGCGCTACTGAACAACATATGTGATTTGGCCTTATGTCACTTTTCAGAGTTTGAGGAAACCATTCTAAAGGGAAAAATACCTATCACACTGAAGTGGTGATAAAACATGACCTTTCTAAAGCTTAAAATGATATTACATCATAAAGACACACGAGGGCACTGTAATCAACCAGCAAAGAGAAACAGAAAAGAGTGCAATCAGGTTGACATTTTAACAATCACAGTGAAATAGGCGAATTAAATCCTGGTAAAAATTGTGACTATTTGTAATGTATAGCAAGAAATGTTCTGTTCTTGATCCAAAGTCTAAGAAGCCAAAAGGATTCTATAAGTCTGAAAACTGCAGGAGGAATCCATCATGCCCAGATCCAAGAAGAGATTAACCACACCCTTTTCTAATGATTTGTTAAATTGACCTTGGGGCAGGATTTGTCTCTTTCAAGCCAATATTTTCTATATAATCTGCAGTTGCCCTTGGTGTTTTGCTTGTCCTCCACTGGAAGCAGCCCGTGAGTCCATTTCTTTGCTGCATTTGTTTTCTTAAGAGAAATGGTAAGTTAAAAGTTTAAGCCTTCCTCCCAAAGCCAGCAGTAATGAAACAGCATTTTGTACAAAGGAGCAGAGGCCGCTGAAGAATATATCCCCTGGCCTTCTTGAATTTTTAAATTTGTAAATACAACTACAGCATATAATTTCCTCCATCAAATTCAAAAAGGGTAGCATGACAAGCATTTAAGTGACCTTTCTTTCGGACCTTTAACAAGAGCGCAACTAGAACTGCAGGGCGCCCTGGACCGCGAGGCAATCAGGCTCATTCAGAGGATTATCATTCATCTTAAAGTCACATTCAAATCTGTGCCTCAGCAAAATTACAAATAATTCCTTGTCATCGAACTTTGGGGTCAAATGTAATAGTTAAAATGGAAAGTATTAAAACGTTGAATGCCAAGGTTATACTGTGGTTGCATTATACAATCTCTGTTGACTGAATAAACTAGAAGAGCCCCTCCAGCCCTGGAACTATCTACAGGAAGTATGACACATGCGGCATTCCTGACCTGCTTATTATTTTATTCACTTTCATCTTCATCTACTTGAATGACTAAGTTCCTGGCCATGATGCTTCCAACCCAATTTCTGTCAATGTATTCAGTATGTTTTTTTTCTGTTTTACAGTCTTGTGTTAAAGACCCTGGTGAATTCTAGTTTCTAACCTTTGCTCAATTTGGCCATCAGGGTGCACCCAATTTAGCTCAATCTATACGAAAATCAGTCCATGCTCTGAAATGTGCTAATTTAGAGGCTACACTTCTAATTTTCCTGTTCTTTTCAAAATGATTCTGGTTAATTGAATGTGCCAATGAATTTTCCTCAGTTAAACAAAGCTGCCTGATCTTATAGACAGTCATTAAAATCCTCTGACTTGGTATCTAAGAAGGAGACAGACAAGGATTACATTATAAATGGCATCCGATGTCTTCCATTGGGTTTGTGAAAAGCCACCGGTGATGTGTGAAGTTAGACTGTAAATGGCATCACAGAAGCTAAACGGGGTAGTACAGACACTCAGCCGGCATGCTCTGATATTGAGCCCCTGGGATTATCAAGGATGTCTCCAAAGTTTAATTTCTTTACCTATTATCTTTTTTAAGATCTTAATTTAACCAAATTCACATTCAAAGCCAATTTAAAATATAGCCTTGAATTAACGGTCTCTTGGTACATATTCTGGCTTCCTTTCTGTAAGAGATAACCTAGCAGGTACCAGGCACTGTGCACAGCGCTGGAGCCCCAGCCCTCATTAAGTAAGACTCTTGAGGAAGGAATCTTGGGTACCGATCTTGGCTCTATCACTTTTTTCATTTATGTAACTTTGAGTCACCTCACCTCCCAAAGGCACAGATTTATTTTATCTGTAAAACGGGAATACTATCACCTACATCAAAGGATGAAATGGGACACTAGAGAGCAAGTACATACCCAGCACAGAGCCTGGGACACTGTAACCGCTCCATTAAAGGTAGTAATCATTTTTACTCCACTGGTTGTTGCTTACTGTAGTGTTTTGACTTCACTCTTTAATCTTTTCTGAACAATATTCACAGATCTTAATAATCCTTCAGAAATTATCTATACAACTACTATTTAGTGGCATCACACAATGGGTGGGGCCCTGGGAACAGAAAGTCTACAAGAGGCAGGACAGATAGAAAACCAGTAATTTCAAATACTACCGAAAGAAAGTGTGCCCTGGAAGCGTGTAACAGGGTTCCCTAATTCAAGGAAGTTTTGAAGAAGTGCTATTTAAACAGAGCTCTGGGAAACATGAAGAATTTAGCCAGGCAAATAAGTGTTGGAGGCAATGGAACATACTGAATGTTCCAGAGGCAAAAGAGAGCAGGGGGACTTCAAAGAACTGGACAATGTGCAAATACAACTGGAAGGAGGAGCTCAAGGGAGAGGAGGGCTGAGCCTGGAGAAGTCGGCAGGGCCAGATTCCGCAGGGCCAAGTAAGTCAAGTTCAGAATTATAAGACTTTATCCTAAGGGAAAAGGAAGCTACTTACTGAGGGGTTTAGGGGAACTCTGCAATTTCAAACAACTTCTGGGATGCAGAGTAGAGAATGGATTTGAGGGTTGCTGAGGCTGCATGCAGGGAGACTATTTAGCAGGTCTTGTTGAATTGCAAGTGTCAAGTGAAGAGGTCTGTACAAAGGCAGTGTTAGTGGGACTGGAGAGGAACTGACCTGTTCAAGAACAGTAGAATCAACAAGATGTGGTCCTAGATTGTGCGTGGGAACGATATTTTGGGAAGTCATAATCTCCACAACAAGAATGTGCTCAATAAAGTGTCTTTCTGTGTCTCATGATAAGAAAACAAAACATGGTTTACTACATGCTCCTGAAGCCGTACACAAAGTTAAAAATTTTAGGCCATGGGAGGATTTATTCCAACTCTATGGGAGGCATGAAAGTAGTCTAATGTACTGAATGTCCATGTTTTTGAAACGACTTTGTTGTGTGGATAGATATTCTGCATTATTGATCAACTACCAACCACGTGTTAGTTATGTACCTTGCAGATTAAACATCAAAACGGAGGGAGTATAGGTAGAACATTTCCTCTTCCTCTGAGGCGTTTTTTGGTTCTTAAAAAAATGAGTTTCTACTTTTTCCTTTGTTTTCACATCTCTAAGTACAAAGTAAGCAGGAGGATTTTATAAGCAAACCAAAGTATACGTAAACTAAACCCCAACTCTCTGGAACCTTCAGCAAATGAGTTATTATGGAAAACTATGTTTTGCACTTGCCTGCCTTCACACCAAATGTGATTTACCCTTTATTGAGGAAACATGGTCTGTGTTTCAACCAGGTACCAAGCTCTCTTGCTTCAATCAGCTGAACCCTCTTCAAGGAAGGACCTCGCCTACTCACCCTTCTTATCAGTTAGTCACCTTTCCAAGGAGCTGCCTTCCAATCTCCACGCACCCCTACGCTCCTCTCAATCCCTAAACCCGCTTCTATTTAGCATGAACACAATGAATTCTAATTTTTAATTATGTTTATATCTCCCTCATTAGATTGCATGCTTCTTTAGGGAAAGGGTGATGACTTTCAATTCTGCATTTTTAAATGTTTCGAAAACTGATCCAGAAGCAAAGTGATATTCTCAAGGTTTACTGATCTATGGTCTTCCTCTTACTTAAGCAGCTTCAGATAGAGACAGTTTTGGAGTTGAATACACTTTCAATACTTTCTCTGACTTCACAGAAAACAGCTGACACTGTGCAGAGTATAAGCCTGTCGTAAATGTATGTATGTATGTGTGTGTGTTGTGTGTGTAGTGTATGTGTGTGTATACGTGCACACACTTTGGAAAAGCATGCTCAAATAATTAAGAAAATAAACATTTTGTTTTTCTATAAAAATTACAGAAAGTAAAACTTGACAATACTTGGCTGCAGGAACATGAACTTTAAAAGACTGAGAAACAACATCTCACACCTACTTTTCTACTCTAATCATGCTGATTATACTAATTCCATAGAGTTGGAACAAATGGGTTAAATCCGTGCGAACACTGAGAGTAAAATTGCTCAAAACAAAGGCCTGAGCAGCTTTCCTACAAGCCAAGTGTTGGAGTTTTGTGATGCAAGGACTTTTCCAGGTATCCTGGCATGCTCCACCTAACCTTGGCCTATAGCCCTGGACTGGAACGTTTTAACACTTTCTCTCAGCCCATCTCACACGGGGTAAAAGACTCAAATCCTCCAAGATCACACCCTGACCTCGTCCTTCTCTGAATATAAAGGGCAGTTAGGAGTCTATAACAGGAATTTAATAAGTGATTACGTTCTACCCAATAGTTTCTAAACTCTGTTCATATGCAACCAAAGCTTTCTCAACAACTTTAAGAAGAAACCCTAATCAAGTGCCAATCACGTGGAAAGAAGTCAACCAATTATATATAACACTCACGTGGCAGCTGAGAACCAAGCCAAGCCTAGTCCATAGAGCCCAAGCTTAGTTTGTGTGTAAAGAAAGGTGACAGTCAAAGGGACCCACCAAAGGATAAGATCTAGCCGTTGCGGGGGGTCGGGAGTGGGAGCTTTCCTTGGTTCACCCCACTCTCTAGTTCCCTGTCACCCCTCCTCCGCGTAGGATCCTTTCCCAAGGAGGAAAGGACGAAGTCCAAAAGGATATGGCATCACCTTTGCCCTCTGACCTAGGAGCTGAGACTCACCAGTTTCATATTGGACTTTTGCTTGTTCAATATCAGTCACTCGACTCCTCAGACCCAGAAAGCGTCTTCCGGTTCGGTCTCCGCCACCCGCTCGCCGAGAGCATTGCGGGACATGCAGTCTTTCTTCCCTACGCTCCCTTCCCGGTGCATCATGGGAAGTGCAGTCATCTCTCCATGCATCATGGGAACTGTGGTCATCTTTCCTTTTCCTCTCTGCTTTCAGAACACCTCCCTCCGTCAGCTCACATTCATCCCCGCCGCCAATTCATCCTCCTCCACCCGAGCATGATATCATGTCCCTCATCTGGGCCCGGGACCCGGGGTATTCTGGGATGTGTAGTCCCCACGGCTCTCGCGCTCCTTTCCCCTCCCCCTAGTGGGAAGGCGGATGGGCGCGAGCCTTGCCGGGAGTTGTAGTTCTCTGGGGTCTCTGGACGCCAAGTACCGCGCTTTTACTCTAGGGACGCAGGGACTACAACTCCCAGGGCCGCCCGGCGGCAGCAGGTGGGAGCGGGGCTGTTGATATCAATATGGCGGTTGTCAGCCAGACAAAGACAGTCAGTCTGATGTGATTGAGACAAGGGAGGTTTTCAGGGGGAGACTGGGAGATAAGGGCCTCCCCTCCCCCTTCTCCTCTTCCTGCGCCGGCCTCAACCCCTCCCCAGTCCCCTCCCGACAGGCGCCCCACGCGGAAGACACCCCTCCCCCTCCCGCTTTCCCCTCCTCCTACCTCAGCCCTTCGTACTGGGACGTTGGGGAGGGGGCTGTGCCGGGCGGAGAGAACTCTGCAAGGATTCTGAGGTGAGTCCAGTGGTTTGGAAGCCGGACTGCCTTAAGTCTCTTTCCTCACTTCTTTTTCTTCACTTTGTTTGTTTGGGTTTTTTTTTTTTTTTTTTTGGAGGGGTTTTGGGGGGAAAGTGAGTGGGCTGGAGATGGGTCTCTTAAGCGGCCCGACTGAGAGGAGGGAGGAAGCGGGGGGCTTCGGAGGGGGTGACCCGGATGCAGGGTCTGGGGTGGGGCAGTTTGTGGGGGGCGGTAATTGAAAGGCGTCGGCGGCTTTCCAACTCTTTCCTCCTGGTTGCCTCCGCGGTGGGCGGAAGGTTTGAATCCTGGAGGTGGGGGCTCCTGTTTGGAGTTTGGGAAACTGTGAGGGGAATTTGAGGTGTGTGGGTTTGTTTGGGGGTGCATAACTGTGTTTGAAACTGTGTGACGTGTACTTGGGTGATGTGTTAGCCTTGAATTAATGTCTCTGGAGAGAGGAAGTTGGAGAGCCCGAGTCGGAGCTTTCAGCTGGGCCTGGGCGGAGAAGCGTGCGCAAGGTGCGGGTCCCGGACCTCTGGACTGGCGACGCGGCGCGGCCGCGGTGAGCAACTCGTTTGTGTCCCGTCGCCCGCTCACACTCCTTCTCCCCGCCTCCCGGGACACATCTCCACCCCAAACTCCGGGCTGGAGCATTGTAAAGATGAGATGGTGTGGAGATGGCTTTTTGCATCCTTAAGTCGGTAGCTATAGGTGGGAAAGGAAAAGTGTTCTTAATATTTTATTCCGGAACCGTGTTTTGGTTACACTATTGGGGCTACTTTGAAAGCAGTCCTCCACCCACCCTCACCCCGAAACAGTAGGTAAAGGGCTCTCGTTGTGGTCTTCTTGTTCAGTAGATGAAACTACTTAAGATTCGGGGGCGTGGGGTGGGGGTCGGGAGTGCTGACATGTGTCTGCGTCTCTGTGTGCGTACTGAAGACACAGAATGACTGGTGTAGCTTGAGATTGGGCGACTTATTTTCGTAGTAGGAAAAACTGTTGGAAATTATTGGAGGGGCGGGGGGTGCAGCTAACAGGCGCTGCTTGTATTTTTCTTCTACCCCACCCTGCTCTGTCTCGCATTTGTCTGAAAGCTGGTGTGGAAGAGAGAGGAAGCATTGGGTGAGTGAAGAGGAGAATGCAGTTGGCATTAAAGATGCTATACTGTGTAAAGTTGAATGGTGGTATGAAGTGCTTGCTGTTTTTGTTTACTCTGAAGCTTTAAAAACCTTATGTATCAGGTAGGGTAGAGTGATGTGACTAGTTCATTTCTCTGGGATCCTGCAGGTATAGAAACCTCTGCCTTCTCTCCCTGCCGGGCCGCCCGCCCGCCCGCCTGCTTGTCTTCCTTCTTCCTTCAGTCCTTCCCTTCTTTCTTAGCATGGTACATTTCTCTTCCTGGATGGACATAATGCCTCTTGTGCCTGTTTATTTAGTTTGTGCTATATGGTTGTGCTTCTTGTGGTTTTGCTATAAACTAACATCATTCGACGAAAAGAACCTGCATTTGTTTCTATTTTGCGTTTATTCCACAGGTAATTATCACATCACGATTGCATTGCGTTGCATTAAACTTATTTTAAAATTGCACAACTAAGTTAGATCTAGCTGAATTATATATAGAAGTCAAGTTTGGAAAATTTGAATTCTTTTTTTTTTCCGAGTTTCAATTAGAATTATAAAAGAAAGAGGATTGCAACATCTCTTGCTTCTCACAGTCTTTAATATTTAATAACATTACACCAGGAGAATTTAAGATAATATATTTTTTACTTCCTTCTGTCTGAAATAGAAGTTTTTCAATAATCATTCTTTTGTGACAAATTTTTAGTGTAATGGACTTTTAAATAACTAAAGGAATTGGCATAATTTCTCATTCGACTGCTGAGAATTTAATGTATTTGAGTATTTGGCTCCAAACTTATCAATTCTTGAACCTGCCATTAAAAGACCTTAGATTCCATAAAAACTGTAAGTCACATAGTACGTAATTTTATGGTATGTTTTATAACCTTTGATTTGAAATTTCTGCAGTTGGTCATTCACACAGATAAGCTGACTATGAGCATGAGGTGGCATATATATTTAGGTTGACCTGAATAGAAAAAAAATTGATTAGTCTTCTAAACCTCGAATTTAGAACATACAATATGTTGATAGGAAGCTGAGTTTTTAATTTGTTATAGATTAAGATTTTCAGAATTATTTGTTTTAGCCTTCTATTTTAGCCTGACATGTTACTTTGCAGAAACCATGTTACTTTGCAAAAACTGGAGGAAATCCTATATAACTACATAATAGAGTGGTGGGGGGTTTTTGTTTTTGTTTTTGTTTTTTCTGAAAGATGTTCGGTTAGATACGGCGTTTTAAAATGTTCAATAATGGTTTTGGTAATAAAAAGCTAAAATATTTGTTAGGAGTTGAAAAAATACTAAAATATAAGAATATTTTTTCTTCCATCCACTCTCACCTCAGATTTTCCATTTGTTTGTTTTCATATATGGAAATGCAGAGTTACTTAGTGGGAAAAGCGTTCATTAAACTTTTTCTGGCTAGTAGTTTGGTTGAAACCAAATATATTCCTTCCATTTGGTGGGGTGATTCTGTTGCATTTTAGGCGCTGAGCATTAAAATGATGTAAAGCCTTCACTGCAGGTTAAAGCATAAAACATTCTCAGCATGTGAAAGTCATATGGTTTACGAAAAAAGTAGAAAATCAGGGCATTGGTGCCTGTCCAGCTTAAAATTTCATTCCATAACTGTGAAAGATGCATTTATTTAATATGACTGCTTCTAAAAGTGTTGCCTGTAAATGAGAAGTTGAAAATCCAGACTATTTTTAAACAATCTGTTGCTAGTTCAGTGTGCTGCATATTGTGAATACAGTGGTTGCAAATGTGCATCAGGGAGCCTTTAGGGGTCAGCTTTATATTGAATGTCTTTAGTGAGGCTTCATTTTCACTGCTATATGAATAGGTTTTAGTCTTTTTAGCACAAATCCTTAGTTGAAGCATCACTAATAGAAACTTAATAGCTCAGTATTGGTGTTATAAATGTATTGCAACAAACCTTTCATTGTTTCATCATTTATAAAAAGTAGAACCAACTTATGGCAATTTTGTGGCAAGTATCAACTGGAATGGCATTGCTTGTTTCAGAAGATGTTAAACACACTGGCAATATTTATGCTTGATTTGTTCATTTTGGATCTTTCGTTTGTAATATTAAGTCCATCCCATTTTTAATGTTTCAGATAGCTTCCATGTTTCCTACTTTTTTTAAATTCAATTCTTTACAACTCTTGCTTCTATTATTTTTGTAAGCAGATCTTTAAACTTGAATTATTTCTCTTAGGAATTAGAAGTTTACTCTAGGATGTCATTTTTCATAAATGAAAGTTGGTGTACTCAACTTACAAGAAACGTGAACATTTAAAAATGCTCAGTGAAGATGTGTTGGGCTGGTTTGTTTTGTGGACCTGCTTTATTTAGGGATTTTTTGGCTTCCAGAATTAATTTTATAGCTCCCTTTGTGAAGGAAAAGCCAGGCTGGGCTAACAAGATAACTCACATATCTACGCCCGGCTGGGCTAAGAAGATAACTCACAAATCTAAGCATCAGAATACTGATCTGAGTTCTGCTGGACTAACTCTTAAATCTAAGTTAATTAGTGTTGGTTTGTTGCTGATTCCCTGTTCATGTTTTTTTTTTTTTTTTGCTAACCAGCTGGATTTTCAAAGAGATACATCTGGCTTTGGAATGTTGGTTTGCTGCCTCCCTGCCTCCACTTTTGTGATAATGATGCTGCTAAAGCTGTTCCATGCCTATTGGCCAAACACCCCAAGCTTGTACTTTACCCTGTAAAACCTCATGCACACGTCTTGGAGGTGCTCAGAGCTTTGGAGCAGAAGCCCCCCTGAGCCCGCCGGTGTAATGCATCTGAGTACTCCAACCCTCCGAGTGGTGCTTGTTTCTTGGCTGGCCTGTCGTTTCTGTAACACCTTTGCTATTTGGCTAGATTTTTCTCCTAACTGTTGGCCTTTACTTCTCAATTTAATAGAACTTTATAAAAAAAAGTTATGAGTAGAAATCACAGCTTATCTGAAGTGTCATATATATATACATTCATATATGCACTCACATATATAGAGCACCTTAATGTTTGTTTATATGTGAAATTGGTATATATCTATCAGACATGCAACCCATAGAAAAGGAGTCTGAACCATAGATAACAGGAGACTCTAAGCAGTGGCTCAAGCTGGACACCAGAGTGAACACCACCACATGTCCACATTATAGAATCAGTGGAGATTTCAATATTGCTGCAAACTATGATTTTTAACAGATTCTGCCAAAATCTGTTTCTTTCAAAAAGAAAGCTATTGGTACTGAAAGTTTTCTCAAAATAATACTAAGTAATATGTGCTTTGGGTTCCTAGGTGCAGCTGTTCCCTCTGATGACTTCCTGGTTTTAGGTCCCATCCTAACTAAAGAGTATAAATATATTTCTCAGTGATTATTTGATGTAAAACTTTTAGTTAGAGCCTATTTATGTATAATCCAGTACTTTAGATGACTTGTTTTTCTTGATCTTAGATGAAGCAAGTTGGAAATTTACTATAACATTGTTCTGGACACTTTCCAAAAGCATTTGGTTACTGGAAGGCCCTGGTGTTAGCATAGTTTTACTCTTAACAGTGGTAATAAGGTTGAAGTTACAGTAGGTTTTTCCAGTGGTTATTATAATCCTAATATAGTATTATGCAGATCCTTGACTCGGGCTCTAAGGATAGTGGGGGTTTCTGTTTGTTTGTTTACATTTACAAATAGAAGGAGAAAAAAGAACATGATCTTTTAACTTTGAAGTAATGAATTATTTCACTTTTTTTGAATCTTAAAAGAGATCCCTCCTTATAAGTGATAAAGTGATTCTAATCCATTTAAAGGGTATTTAGATTTTCTTAACATTTAGAGTGATTATAATAATGTTTACTAAATTTCATGTATTCTCTGTAGTTTCTTTGTCCATCTTACGTTCAGTGATGGTCTGCGTGTGGTTTATTGAAAACATTTAATAGCTCTCTTTACTGTATGCATGTTAAACCATTAGTGTGGGGTTGCCAAGTGGCAGTAATTTTAAGTTATATAGTCACATTTTTCAAAGAAGAGAGAGTCAAATGCTTTGGCTGTTGCTGAAATGAGGGTGATTTAATACTTAACCTTTCTGTTTTAAGAGTTTGATAAAGTGATGGTATGATTAAAATGTGAAGCTGTTGGCTTGGGCCTAGTCAGTGAAGCCCTGGAATCGTCCTCGCTTTCCTTTTTCCTATCATGCAGTCAAGTTGATTTTATATCCTTCGTATCTATCTGTTCACTTATTTTCATTCTATTGCTGTTCCCTTAATTCAGGCCTCATCACCTCTGTCTTCCCACATCAGTTTCTTAACTCTTCTTCCTGCTTTCAGTTTTTTTCCTTATTTGTGCATCACTCCCACCGAGAGATCTTGCTAGCATAAAATGTGAATTTGATTGACGGTCATACTTGGCTCATAATCCTTCACTGGCTCCTTAGCTTTTCAGTTGAATCCAAGCTGTCATTCCACCTGTGTCCAGTCATGGCTCTACCACTTACTAGCTGTGTGACCTTAGGCAAGTCATCGAATTTGTCTGTGCCTCAGTTTCCTCACTTGTTGACTGGAATAAATAGTCCTTACTTCATAGGATTATTGTGAGCCCTGAGAATGATGTTGAGTCCTTAGACTGCTTCTGGCATATTGTAAATGTTGACCATATAATTATCATGTTATACCAGATACTTGATGTTCATTACCTATCCAAGACCCTGTGCCTTAGCCATGCCAAACTACTGACAGGCCATACAAGCCTCGTTAGCCGAGATAAGGAGGGCTGGGTATTCGTCTTTGAGGGTTGCAGTTGTTAGTAGTGTCTTCAAAAGTAAAGAATTTCGAGCTTTAGAACATATTGCTGTGTAAGGAATGCTAGAGTAGTCTTGTGCTCTGGCTTCTATTTTTTTTCCCCAAAATAAAAAGTAGTATTAGTTAAACTATTGCCTGATTCAGGCTGCAATTTAAAAATTTACTTTTCTGTCCTTGTTAATACATTTTTATGTTTCTAACCTAAATTTCCACTTGTTAATCCAATGTTTCTTACCTTTTTCACCTAACTTCCTTAAAGACCTATTAACTTTGGGTAGTTTCTTCCACTTTTTTCCCCACAAATCTGAATTCTTCTTCCATTTCAGGTAATGTGTTTTCTTTACATTGCTGCTGGGACAGTCAAATAGTTGCATTATGTGATCTGGAAGCCACTTTAGACCGACATCTGTTTTATTTACGTACTAATGTTTACACTTGAAGTTGGGTGGCTCCACCTCTTCAGTTGGTTTTCCAAAGTGGTAGGTGATATACATATGGTGATTTGTATCTGTCTCTCATTCCTCTCAAGAAGGAGAGAGAGTATCCAAACTGAGTCTCATAAGGTCTCATAAGGATAAATGCTACCGAAAATGATTGTTATAGAGGAAGCAGGGTGAGAAGGTATCAGTCCAGACTTTGGAATGTAATTTTTGTAGGAGGCTGTATTATGGCTATAGTTCGCAACCACTAATTTAACCAGCATTTGCCTTCATGGGACATAATTGTTCATTGTGGAGAACTTGAAAGTAGCAATTCTGAATATTATCTTTATTTGGTTGAAAATCTATTTTCTGGAGTCAGAGATAGCCTGTGTTTAGTTTTACATAGTAGCAGTTTAGAACCATTCAGGAAAAAAATAGTTGCTGTACACTTTGTTGTCTGCGGAAGAGCTCTCTGAAAAGATGGCACGATCTTACTTATTTGGAGTACTATCTTATGCTTTTCAGTCGGCTCATTTTCTTCCAAATGTAGGTCTGAGATTAAATATAAATTTGAGTTTTTTTCCCTCAGAAAAAGTTCCTTTAAAGTATAATAATTTAAAAATATATATATATTGCTTGCATTTTAATGCAACACAGGCATCAACCAACCTGATCTTCTTTCATAAAACAAGATACTGTTCATGACCACAGGTGATTGGTTACTTCTAGTTTTAAGTTCATTAGTTGACAGCATATCAATTAAATGTCTTTACTCTGTTATTAACCTTGTTCTGTGTATTACCTGGTTAGTCTCAGTTTTCTAGTCTGCAAAACAGGATTTTTAGGTTAATTTTTTGATATATATGGTATTTTTGTTGTCATAAATAAACTGTAAGTTGTTTGTTTGCTTATTTATTTACTTTTAATCTTAAATAATTATAGATTCACAGGAGGCTGCAAAAATAGTAGAGAGGGCCTTTCATCTGCTTTCCCGTAATGGTTACATCTTATAGAACTTCAGTGCAATATCAAAACCAGGAAGTTAATATTGGTACTCTGTGTGTGTATATTCTATGCCATTTTTTCAAGTACATCTTGAGAGTTTTTATGGAAAGTTCCAATTAAACTTTCTTGTGAGAACTTAAAAATTAGCAAACTTTATTTACTTGAAGATTTATAATATTATTACCTATTAAACTTTTAGTAAAAGTTAGTAAAAATATTGAAAATTTCTGTAAATCAAATGTGTATGATTTAAACGAATTCAAGACTTAAGAGGTATATTTCTTGCCAGAGAAGATGTATGCTACAATCTGTATTAGATAAACAAATTTACAGTTATTCTGACGTTAGTTTGGTCATTGACAGTGTTGTAGCAAACTTGTCAGATTAATTGATTGTAAGTTCATGTTTTAGCTTTATTTTGGATTTGTTGTAAGGGAACTCTCTTTGAAGAAAGTCAGTTCAAAGACTGTTTTCAGAGAAAATGTCTTTAGAGGAAAGAAAGTGGTTCTAGGTATATTGTTAGTCTGGGTACAAGAAAGGACCATCAGGTTAAAGGGCTGGCCTTTGCCTCCCCTTTATCAGCTGTATGAGATATAAAGCCTGTATTCAAAGATGAGGCTATTAATCCAACGTACTACTGATTATTACAGACCTCAAACAACAAAGATCTGCTTTAAACAGGCTTGCAAAATATTTTCGAATCTACTAGAAGAAAGGATTATATCATGTGGTTTTTGTCTCTTCTGGGTTTGAGATAGTTTGCTTTGAAAATGTCAAATTTTGTTTCTGTGATAAGAATATGGTAAATATTGGTAGTACTTCCTGATTAGTCAAATTCATATGTAAAGAACTTATTGGCTAAGATTTTCGCTTTCTTCCTGGTACAATTTTTTTTTCTCTTTATGTTTATCTATTGCCAGCTTTTTGTATACCTTGGTGTACATTCTAAAAAAGTAGTGCTTTAATCAGGAATTGTTTTATTTCAAGGAGAGGTTGTTGTGGGAATCCAGCTCTTTTCGGTTGATAAAGAGCAGCCAGATCTTGTGCAGATGAGAGAACTGTCAGGATCTAAGAAGCTAGTCTGTGTCTCATTCTGGGCACGTATGGTTTCTTGTCTGTCCTCTTCCCAGGTCTGCTTCATCTACCTTTCTCACTTCTCCCTTCCTCTTCTGTTTGCCTTGCTATAGTTTTTCATAGTTTATGCTTCTCTGTAAGTTTGACTTGCACGTGTGGATTTGGTTTGCCATGTCGCTGAATTGAACTGCTCTTTCGTTTCAAGTAAAGCTCACCTCCTAATGGTGTTTCTTTTAGTTCAACTGGTGAGAGAGCTATCTGAATGCATTGCCTGATAATGAATTAGATTGTCTATTCCTGTTCCATTACTTCGGTGCATAGGGCGCAGGAGGAAGTCACCTTTTATATAAGGCTAGTGCTTTTGGATGCGCTACACAAGGATTCTTTTGTAGGGATTGAACAGGGCATTCCGTTCAACATGTCACGTCTGGTGGAGCATGTTTAGATACTCTGGGATACAAAGATGAGTTGAATTTAATCCTTTTCTTCAAGGATCAAATAATTTTCGGAAAATGGCAGAAGTCTTCCAGTATAATTTAGTGTTAGCTTTTTATGTTGGTCATCTCAGGCAAACCAGAAGGATGACACAGAAGGACTAGAGAACTAGCCAAAGAAAGAGAACCAGAGGTAAAACTAGAGACACGGATGTTGGTTCCGTCTCTACAATCTGAATCACAGATCTGCTAAACCATGAAAGTACCTAGAAGCCCTTCTTTCAGGATCCTACTATCCCAGTAGCTGTTAGCATGGAGCATCCCTTGTTGATTAAAGAGGCTCTTTTTTGAGTTCTACATCATATCAATAGATAGCCTTTTGGCCACCATTTGTCCCATCATTGGGGTCAAGAGACATCTTAGAAGAACTCACTCCTTCACTGTTCCAGAAATTGGAGCATTCTTATAGACACTATCTATATAATAACTATCTTCTTAGAAAAAGCTTCATAAGCTTTTGCAGTAAACCAGGACAAAGACAGGCACATTTGTGCCTTTTTACTTTCAGGAATTCAGTGGTGAGTCTGCAGTAATGAGCATCTTTAGCATAGATCTGGCAACATAAGAATTGACGTTGGATCAGTTCAGTGTCAGCCAATACCATGTGTTATTTTTAACAGAAGATCCATGATGTCAGGGAAAATAACTAGAGCTTTTTTTCCTTCTATGTCCGTATTAGAGTTGATACGGATTTCAGGGCTAAAAACTCCAAAGGCACATTTTGATTATGTTACCAAACCAAGACTGAAGTTTTAGAAATAAGCACAAGTCAAGCATAGGGCAACGAAAGAACCTGGAAGAACTGAGTCACCACGAAGCCACAGGAGATAAACAGTAGGGGAGTCTTTACTTCCAGCACACTGCAACAGAGAGAGGAAGGTGGTGCAGCTTTTGTGCAAAAGGATTGCCTGGAAAAAGTATTAAAATTTTCATTTCCTGAGCCCCACCCCCAGATTCCTAAAATCTTAGATGGGCCTGGGAATATGCATCCCCCATAAGCATACCAGATAATTCTAATAATGTGGTCTTAAGAATATTTGAAACATTCATGGACATAGCATAATACCTACTGAGAATCTACTAAGTGCTTGGTTCTATGGTAGAGTGCTTGGTAATTTTAAATATTTGTTTGTAACTTGAAATGTTTCCTCCCTGACATTTGCCTGCGTTATGTTAAACACTGCATTTCCATCCTCTGTAATTGTTTATGCCACTAAATTGTGCTCTGGGATACTGTTTTGGTTAATCAAGGCTGTTGATGACCAGTATTATGCCCCAAACATCTAGTCTTTTATGGTTATATCATTAGTTCAGTTTCTTAACCTTTTCTGTTTTCACATACCAACTCTTAAAGACAGTCTTCCTTCCTCTTTTTTCCCCCTTGATAAATTCCTCTCCTAGTCTAGTTTTCTGTATCTACTAAGCAAGATTTTTTCATAGTGTTCACTTTTGTATAGCAACCATCTCTATAACCTTTGCCCTCACAAATTTAATTACTCACCTTTTTTTAGGTCTGTCATCATTCTTCTCAGAGTCTTAATTAATCCTGGAATATTGAGCTGGTTAAGAACATGGACTTCGGACCTAGACCGTTGAAGTGGAAGTCTGACCTCCACAACTTACTCTGTAACTGCATAAACCTTGTGTGGGTCTAAATGATAGTACCCATGTCATAGGATTGTTCTGAGCATATGAGGCAATATTTAAAAAGTACTTAGAATAGTGGTTGGCACAGATTAAGGCACACCTTATTATGTTATTGTTAGTTGGTCTCTGCTTCTGTTTCTAAGGTATTTACTCCCCTCCTGAATCGTTAGAATTCTCATATCTTGCAAGTTATCTCTTCCTGGCTAACTTATTTTTTGTTTGCTGATTATTTTTTCTCAGTTATCCTTTTGTAAGCCTTATTGATGCAAAGGCCTGTTTCCTCTTAATGTTCTTTCTACCCAGATCTTTTCTTCCTCCATCATCTTTTTCATTTCTTGTTAAAATTTACCTCTGGTCTTAGAGTTCCTGCGTTTAAAGCCTTTTTAGTACTTTCCTTTTCATACTTTTCTCTTTCCTCCCCCATCTAATTTATCAGCAGCATTCTTCTGATTCTTTCACCATCTTGTCTCTGAAATCATTCTCTTCCTTTTTACATCTGTAGTTGCCCTCCTCATCACTTCTTGCTGAGATGATTGCAGCAGGAAAACTGGCCTTCCTGCCTCTTCCCTACTCTACTCCATGGTGCACAGTACTGTTAGAATCATTTTCATCAAACACTTTTCATCAAGTCATTCAAGAAGTGCCTTAGTTCAAATTGTATTATATTCTAGTTTTTAATCGTTGTGCCTTTTAAAGGTTTTTTTAACATTTTCTTTCCTCCTTTACTAGCATTCTATTTTTTTATTCCTAAAAGTGTTTTCTCTGTTACATTCAGGTAAATTACCTTTCTTCCTGCCATTTGTTTTTAGCCTTTATTTCCTGGTATTTGCTACTTTCTCCACTTAATGTGTTTGTATATCCTTATCTTGCAAGTTAAAACATTCTTAATAAAATCCACTTAAAGCCTTCTTTCTCTGAGGACACATTTTCCAGGGATCTTTGTCACACTTGGACCAGTCATTTACTTTGTATAAGCTGCACTTATGTGCTCAGTTACTAGTATGTGTAAGTTTTTTGAACTTACTTATAAGGTATATCACATTTTAAATGTTTTAGTTTTCATTTCGTGTGTATGAATTGGATTCCTAGTTGAAGTGTAAAGTTCTTGAGTCTCCTATTGGCTTATCCCTCTCTGCATTTTTTTCCCTCCCCCATTAATTTTCACAGTTCATTTAGTACTTTGCATTCATCCAACCAGTACTGATTACATATTATGTAAGGCATAGGCCTAGACTTTAGGAAGCTCACGGTTTGGTTTTCATAAGATCAGGACTCAACCCTGTGGTACAGATTTCAGTACTATACCTGACTTCTTCTTGGTTCAGTGATTTCTCTGATCCACCCTTAAAAATAATAATTAGCACCTGATAGGTTGCTAAGTTCTTGACAAATACTTTTGTTATGGAATGCTGGGGCTAATGACGGTAGTTAAGAATGCTCATAGCAGATGACAGACAAGACTTTTAGGTTCATTGTCTTCTGGGGGTAAGCTCAGTTGTTCCCTCTTTTTACCAGAACAGCAAGAGATCTAGGGACTTAAAAATTAAAATTATGAAGTTATTATATAGAAAAGAATCCAAGCAATGGTGAAGTATATATAAAGTAACAAGTGACGCTGCCCCCCCCTCCTCTACCCCAGTGTTCTTTCTATTGCCTGTAACAAACCTCCCTAAAACTTAGTAGTTTAAAAAAACAATAATCATTTTGTTATTCTGTCTCAGAGTTCTGGGGGTTGGCTCGGTATGTGGTTTTTCACTTGGGATCTCTCTTCTGGAGTTATCTGAAGGTAGCTCACCAATGTGTCTGATACCCAGCTTGGGAGAAGTCAGACAACTGATGGCTGGGATACCTGCAGCTTCTTACGCACCTTTCTCGGTCTCTGTGATCTCTCCAGTATGATGGCTTCAGGGTAGCTGGTCTTCATACGTGGTAACTCAGGGCTCCAAAGGCAGGTGTCCCAAAAAAGAAAGAGGGCCAGGCATTTTTATGATCTAGGCTTGGGAAGCTACCCAGTGTTACCTACCCAGTAATGCTGGGCTGCCCAGGTTCTAGCAGGGAACACAGACTCCACCTCTTGATGGAGGAGTGGCAAAGTTCTTGAAGAACTTTGTTTGAAGGAAATATTGTTGTTGCAATCATGAAATATACAACACATCAGGGATAAATGCTATTAACAATTTTGTTTACTGTCACATCCTTTTTTGTACAAATCATATTTCCAAATATATTGTACTCTTAACTTATATTTTTATTTAACAATATATGATGGTGTCAGTACATAATGACTCAGCTTTTTTTTGAATATCATAAATTAATGAATCGTGATTTCCTATAACCTTTTGCCTAATGGTAGACATTTAAACTTTCTGGAGTTTATATGTAAGAATCTCTCTTGACCGGTAGTGGATGGGCTTACAGTAAATGCTGCAGTGAATAGGACTGTGTAGTCAAGAGTTAATAAGTTTTCTCTTTATTCTGCTCTTCCAACCATCAGGAAACTGTTTCTTAAATTTTTTTTCCCTTTGCTGTTGCTGCCTCCTTCTCCTTTCCCTGCTCTGACCTATTCAGTAATTCTGTGCTTCTGTCTTCATCTCCAAAAAGATGTGGAAGAAATGGGAATATCATCATATATAAAGTAATCTTATCTGGCACTTTTATCATTTCAAGGGTTTTTTGTTTTCTTTTGTTTTGTTTTCTTTCTTCCTGTAAAGTATAGAAAAGCCATTAATTTGAGCTGGTAGTTGATCAGTTAATCAAAAAAAATTGGTTATAGTAAGAAAATCATTAAAAACTAATTACTTAAACATTTTACTTGGATGAAAAAATATAAATATACACATTTTAATTAGTCATTTGATACAGGGCAGTGGTTCTCAATTGGGATGATTTTACCCCCTGGGGATAGTCAGCAGTGTTTGGAGACATTTTTGATTGTCAAAACTGGATGAGGGTCTGCTGTTGCCATCAGGTGGATGGTCGAGAAGCCAGAGATGCTGCTGAGCATCTTCTCATTCACAGTATTAAAACTAAGTCATACTGTGCTTCTCACCCCGACCCCCACCTCCAAACAAGGGACTCTCTGGTCCAAAATGTCCAGTGTTGGGATCAAGAAACCTTGATCTAGGGCCAGGGCCTTTTCCTGTTGTATGAATCCACAGGCTGGCACACTGCATCACATTTTCATGCATAAACCATACCTATAATGTATTATTTATGATTTCAAGCTTTGATTTCTTTAAAATGGAGAGAGACCTTAAAGACACTTATTATATAATCTGTGAGTCAAATTTTGATATTTCATTATTTTCCCTAAGTCTGCAGTAATCTCACCCATACCCAATTCAATAGCATTTCTTTTTTAAAGTAAATGATCTACTATACCAAAGTATTCCATCTGTTTTTTAACTTAATTTTATAGAAACAATTCTTCATACTCATATTTAGTTGTTTTAGATGAGATATAATTAAATTCCACAATTGCAAGGACAACTTATATAAACACTGAGGGAACAAACCAACTTACTCTTGGTTGGCACACAGTGGAGAATATGATATAGTAGACTTTAGTATCCCATTCCAGTTTGTTTTAGAAGGGAAATCTAGAAGGTTGATTGTAATGATTGGTTAAGTGTGAGCTGGCTAAGAGCTTCTATATGAATAATTAGGAACTGCAGAATTTTTTGCTATTAAAATTTTTTTCTCAAAGTAAGGTCCCCGAAAACTAATTCTTACTTAAAACAAAACAAAAACAAAAACAAAAACAAAAACCACACACAAAGCAAAAATAGACAAGCAAAAAAAAAAAACCCAAACTATAAGCATAATATAATGTTATATTACAACAGGGTTTTGTCTTGCCCCAAATTGGTAGGATTTGTGAGGACATGATGGAGGAGAAGGGAACGGGGTGATGCTGGTGGTGGCCTCCAAAAGATTAGCAGTGCTCTTCTCTCTTGATTTACATGCTTTTGTGATAGGATTTCAGTGATCCTTAGGTATTTGGGATAATCAGGAGTGTGTTCTGTTTAAGAGTTATTAAATTATTTTGCTGGGTTCCAGTCCCTCTCATGAAATATATTTAATCATATTTTCAGTTTGCTTCAAAGACCAGCTGGTGTTATCCTGTTTAACAGCTCTCTGTTTTAAGCAGGCTAACTTCCATGATTGTTGTCTGTATTTCTAGATTACCTTCATCTGGACATGTGCGTATTAAACCCCATCAGCCAGTCTCTTGCCTTTTACCAAAACATTCCTTATACGCCTTTAAAATACCTAAACTCAGTATCTCAATTTTTACTGGTTAATTAAAGACTTGGTTCTGACTCATTTTCAATCTTTGCTTTACTTGCAGAATTTTTCAGCTTTAATTATATGATTTTTCAGAACATATGCATAATTTTGGCTACATGAACTTGTGCAAGCTGACTAACTACCTAATAAAAATAGTGTTATTTAGAATTTAATCAGAGATTAATCACAGAAATCCAGAAACTGGCGTTTTAGATACTCTAATGAATTATCTAGTAACCAGTGGGAAATATAGCCTGAATAGATGGTTGATCTTCTCGGAGCTAGAGGATTAAACTGAATTAGCATAGGACTGTTAAAGTTGTTAATTACTATTTCTGTAGTTGTTGGGGGAAAATGTTAACTCTTTTTTTTTTCCCCTGTGCTTTCTGCTAATGATGGTGATTTCTTTATTGAGAAAAATTTGTAAGAGAAGGATAAGAGATTACTTAGAGCAGCACTGAGTGGGTTAACTCTTAGTTAATGAGATTTTAAAAACTTACTCTTTCCCCTCAAGCTTACATTAAAAACAAAATTCACTGTATAAAGTTTATTTTATTTGTGTATTTATGTAATTGCTTATATGACATTTATAAAATATATTATATTTATAAAATACTCAGTATCTAAACATTTTTTAAACTTTGCTTATGCATTTTCCTTTCCCTTCAAGCATAATGGGATAAGTAGAGATTTTTAGGAAAAACTTTTTGAAAATGATAGTTTTGAGTGGATTACCAAACTAATAATTTCAGGCTGATCAAGATAGTAAATTTTAAATCAAATACATTTTGTAAATTATCAGAATTATTTGGAAAACAATTAAATGGGATTTTTGAGGAAAATTAATTTCTTTTAAAGGAAAGATTATTTTCCAAATGAACCATATATGTAGGGTTCAATATAGAAGAGACATAGTAAACATTTTAAGGCAGTTTATTCCATGTGTGTGGTGATGGTGTTTTGCATTGTTGGTACTTCTTATCAACAAGCTATAACGTAGAATCCTTGAAAGGAAGGGACCAGGAATAAGCTGGTTTATCACTTGCGTCCAATAAGGAATGAAGGAAGAAGGATGTTCTTGTCTGAAGTCTTACTGCCAAGGTAGAACTCAGGTCACTTATCTCCTAGTTTCACACTCTCTCCGTTGTTCTGCCTGTCACCAAAGACAGCTGAAATTCACTGTGCTCAAATTCTACAGATCTGTGATGGGTGCTCACGGGATTTGAATAACTTCCTTTTTCATAGATGGGTCTAGATTTTTAACAGTAATTCAATTTATCTCTCTTTTGTTTTCATTATTAGTTCTTTGTATAGTATACATTATCTGAACAGTCTCATCCAGGTAATATGAAAATGATTTGTTCAGTCATTGATTTGTTATATGCCTTTCTTTGCACTTGACTCTCTTGTCTTAGGAGGCCTGTGGGTTGCTCAGCCTCTCTCTGGGATCTTAGGCAGCTTCTCTTCTGGTTCTTTTGAGTCTTCCAGCCATTTGCTGACCCTTTCATTATGAAGCTCTTCTCGCAGAGATATCTTAGGTAATATTCGTATGCTTAGTCATTGTGTTGCCTAGTATAATTCATTGATAGACATTTGAGACATCGTGTGTTTAACGTGTAGGTATGAGTTTATATTGATGTAAATACCATTTTTCACATTAATTTACAAATGAGCATAGGAACATTTTTTGGTTTGGATTGTACTTTTATTTTAAAATGAAAATGTAATCAGCTTGTCTTGTTTTGATTTACAGAACCTTTCCTACGACCATATTTTATCCAAGTTCAAAGACTAGGTTTATTTTTTTTATTTCAGTCTACTTTGCCATCCAGTTTCCCTACTCCTTAACCTGGCAGTTCCCGCTGATTCTTCATGTTTCAATTTAAATATAATTCCCTAGACTAGGTGAGGTCATTCTTTTACGTGCTTCTGGAGTACTCTGTGCTTTCCCTATAGTAACGCTCATTACAATTTTTTGTAATTATTTGTCTTTCCTCTCTTAAAACTTCAAACTACATAGGGATATGAACCATGATTAGAGGTACGTACACATACACACCTGTATAGCACCCACCATAGCGCTCAACACATAATGTTCAATAACTATATGTTAAATGAATAAGAGACTAATCTGTTCAAACAGAGAAAGCCTTCTTGTATGACAGTAGAGCCCCTTGAGGTAGGTAAGTTTCCTAGAGCAGCTCTGTCCAATAGGAATATAATGAGTGGCATTTGTAAACTTAAATATTCTAGTAACTATGTTTAAAAATGTAAAAAGACACAAATGACAATTTTAATAATATCCTTTATTTAACTTAGTATGTCCAAAGTATTGCCTTTTTAACATGTAATCAGTGTAAAAATTGAGATATTTACATTCTTTTTCATGCCAAGTATTCAAAATCATTATATATTCTACACTTACAACACATCTCAGTCAGGACTCACCATATTTCAAGGTCTCAGTAGCTAAGCATGGCCAGTGGCTACTGCAGTAGACAACACAGTTTTAAAATTTCCGCTTTATCTTCATGCTTCTCTCCCCATTTCTTCAAGTTGGCCACCTGCAGTGAGTGAAACCATCCAGGCCTGGAGTTTTTTTTGTTCGGGTATTTTTAAACTATGAACTCGGTTTCTTTAATAGCTGTTGGATAATTCAGATTATTTCTTTTATGTATTTCAAGGAGTTGGTCCATTTCATCTAAGTTGTTGAACTTACGGACACAGTTTTTTTTTACTTTATTCATTTAAGCTCTAGGATCTGTAGTCATATCCTCTCTTTGAAAAAAAACTGTACCTGTTGAAATGTTTGTGCTTCATTTGAGTATAAACATCATTTTACCGACAGCACACCATGTTTAAATGCTTCCAACCTTTCACTTAGCATAATTGTCTAAAAGTAGTAGAATTGAGATCATTCAAAAACATAGTCATTTTCTGGGGCATGAGTGAATAGATAACTAAGAAAAGGTCTACTGATGGTGTTTCTAGTGTGAAGGAAAAGCAGGCCTGGGCTAGCAAGATAACTCACAAGTCTTGGAATGTGAAAGAAAAGCTGGGCTGGGCTAACAAGATAACTCACAAATCTAAGTATTGGAATACTGATCTGAGTTCTGTGGGACTAACTCCTAAATCTAAGTTAATTAGTGTTGGTTTGCTGTTCATGGTTTTTTTTTTTTTTGCTAGCCAGCTGGATTTTCAAAGAGATATATCTGGCTTTGGAATGTTGGTTTGCTGCCTCCCTGCCTCCACTTTTGTGATAATGATGCTGCTAAAGCTGTTCCATGCCTATTGGCCAAATACCCCAAGCTTGTACTTTACCCTGTAAAACCTCATGCGCACGTCTTGGTGCTCAGAGCTTTGGAGCAGAAGAAGCCCCCCTGAGTCTGCCGGTGTAATACATCTGAGTACTCCAACCCTCTGAGTGGTGCTTGTTTCTTGGGTGGCCTGTCGTTTCCGTAACAATAGTATATTATCAAAGTCATTAAAGCACCTGAACTCAGTGAAGACTACTAACCAGTTTTAAATAGCAGAAACTTCTCCTGAAGACATTATCCAAACATTGTATCAACTTTTAAAGCACTGATATATTCTATCAATTTTAAATTGAAAAGGTAGGGCATTAAAGAACAAGGAAGTTATTTTTCTTGACCAAAGTACCAACAAAGAGGAAAGTGGCAGACAGAATATTGGTTGCACAATGTCCTGGTCATAGCCAACTTTTCTTTAATGATGAAAGATTAATCCTGGTAGCAAGTATATACAAAAGAAAGATGTAGGATATCTACAACCTGAATGACCTGTTTATAATTCGGAATGTCAAAGTATTACATGTGTTTACTTTTCTTCCAGCAAAAAAAAAAAAAAAAAATCCTTAAAGGGTAATAAATAATTTTTGTGTACCAGATTTTGTTGTAGATGTTCTAAGGGAGAACAAGCAAAAAAAAAATCCTGTTTTAAATATTTTTGTAAAATGAATACTCAAAGATCATTGTTAGAAAAATTTAGTCTTTGTTGATCCTTTTTAAAGTCCAAAGGTAACTGTACATATGAATTTTGTTCGTAGGTGAAAGTTTTGCAAGTAAGTGAAAGTTAACATTACCTTAATTTAAAAATGAAAGTCTTAGTCAAAAAGATCTTTCAAATGTTAAATATTATAAAGAACAAGCAAAGTGTTTTTTCAACAGCTAGGCTTAGAGATGTATTGCATACAAAATTGGCTTATGAATAAACAATTATGTTTATTATGACAAATATAGCATTTTAAAAATATTTCTTCCAGAATTTAACACTAGCTGGGTAAACGTAACAACAGCTGCAGCTTCAAATCTGTATGTTAACCTTTTATTTGCGTTGTTTCTTAAGTCATTCATCAAATCTCTATTAAGTTCCTTCTCTGAACAAAGCACAGTGGAGGGGCTTGGAGTACAGTTGTGAATAAGACAGACTTATTCACATTAAACTAAAAAGTCCTTCATATTTACTTGTCAGGAAAGGCAGTCAGTTTCTGTATTATGAGAATTTTTTTGTTTTAGTTCAATTTCAACATTAGCTGATGTGTTACATGTACATGCTCATTTTAACTCATATATATTTATTCCCACCCATACATATATATGTATCAAATGGCATGTTTGGAACATAATTATTAGAGCATAGTGGTTAACAGCATAGACTCGAGTTAAGTTACCTGAGTTTGAATTCTCAACCTGCTGCTTGCAAGCTGTGTGATCTTTAACAAGTTAATACTATCACTGGCCTGATAAGGTTGGGTTAAATGAGTTACTTGATGTAAAGCACCAAGTATTTAGTGCCTATTAAATACTTAGGGCTCTGTTAGTCTTATCATTATCCTGTTGACCGCTACCAACATTTTGTCAGAAAAGAAGTGATTCTGTTTAATATGGAAAAACTTAGGATAAAGCCTGTGAAATCTCAATTAGCTTGCAAATGAGCTATTTCCTATGTTGTCAGTTAAAATGTTGACTGCTACCAACATTTTGTCAGAAAAGAAGTGATTCTGTTTAATATGGAAGAATTTAGGATAAAGCCTGTGAAATCTCAGTTAGCTTGCAAATGAGCTATTTCCTATGTTAACTGCTTTTTTTGACTTTCTTCTCTGATTTGACTTGACATGCTCTTTCAGCCTCCATCTCACAGGCCAGAACTTTATCACATAAGTGGCCACCTGTACTTTCAAGGGGGTCTGGTGATTCCCATCGCCACCACAAACAAAATCAGAGCTTGGTTAGTAAGGTTAAAGGAAAAAACAATTTTCAACAGGCAATTAGCAATGTCTGTCATACTTGTTTCTGTAGAATCATTTTTCTTTCTCTTGTTTTTATAGTACATATCAAGAAGTTTCTTTGTAAGCAAAACAAAGGAATTATATAAAATTGTTACAGAAACGACAGGCCAGTCAAGAAACAAGCTCCACTCAGAGGGTTGGAGTACTCAGATGTATTACATCGGTGGGCTCAGAGGGGCTTCTGCTCTGAAGCTCTGAGCACCTCCAAGACGTGCGCATGAGGTTTTATAGGGTAAAGTACAAGCTTGGGGTATTTGGCCAATAGGCGTGGAACAGCTTTAGCAGCATTATCATCACAAAAGTGGAGGCGGGGAGGCAGCAAACCAACATTCCAAAGCCAGATATGTATGTTTGAAAACCCAGCTGGCTAGCAAAAAACATGAACAGCAAACTAACACTAATTAACCTAGATTTACAAGTTAGTCTAGCAGAACTCAGATCAGTATTCCAATACTTAGATTTGTGAGTTATCTTGTTAGCCCAGCCCAGCCTCTCCTGCACATTCCTAGACTTGTGAGTTATCTTGTTAGACCAGCCCGGTTTTTCCTTCACAAAATAAGACTGTTGAAAATAAATATTTTTTAATGTGACCCACATACCATCTTTTAAATCTAAATTATTGGCAAATGATTTGTTATTATGATATAATATGGTATTGAGAGAGTCACCAGAAATCCTTTTAGGAAATATTTGGCTGCCCTTTCTCCCAAACCCCTTCCTCTTTCGTCTGTTTTGTTGTTGTTGTTGTTGTTAACACATTGCTTTCTGGCATGATATTTTAACAGATTTTTTCCCATTGAACTTGTTATGAATTTTTAATCTTAATTCAGGTGGGGAGATTTAAAGCTTAGTTAGATCACTTCACAATACTTAATAATTCCATATGATTAAAAATTGACAAATGTAGGAAGTTACATAGTGACTGTTGAAAAGTCTGCTTCACCCACCAAGTTCCTTCTCAGACCCCTTCTTAAGCCTCTGGTTTGTTGTATATCCTTATAACTTTTTCTATGCAAAGACATAATCTTATTTTTAATTCCTTTTTCAACAAAGGTGGTGCATTACATATGCTTTTCTTCATCTTATTTGACAATTACGGAATGGAATTTTTTTCATATCAGTACATAGAGAACTTCTTCATTTCTTAAATTTGTGAAGTATTGCATTGTGTGGATGTATTACCCTTTATTTACGTAGGTCCCATATTGCTCATTCCATTTAGATTTGGCTAGGATACAGATAGCACCATAGTCTTCTATTATTATGGTTTTAATTACTTAAAAGAGCCATAACCAAGATAATACCGATAGAGGAAATAACAATGACCATCAAATGTGTGTTTTTTATGCATTTGGCATAGCAGATTTAAATGAAATTCAAGAAAAATCATGTGTGTTGAATTCCTGCCAACTGTAAAACTGTAGAAGTGTTTTTATTCTCAGAAGTTATAACAGCTTTTTAGAAATGAAAATCTCTGAATTTGACTTACATGTCTAAAATATGAATTTCACTTTTCCCTAGTGAAAAATAATACACAAGTTTTGTCTGTCATATTAAAGGGAGACTGTATCATGAATTTGCTTCAAGAAATTGGTTTGAGTTCATTCATAAGAAACTGTAATACAAAAAATATAGTCAAGCCCCAGCTGAGTCCCAAGAGATTAAAAGCTCCCAAGAAGCAGTGTTGTTTTGAACGGCAGGGTCATTCATAGTGAGCAAGATGTGGAGAAGAGCAGAAGTTTTTAGTTGTGTGTTAGGCTAGATTTAAGGTAGCTCTCTGTGACTGGTGTGCAAACCAAGCTTCTGCCAACTTCCAAAAAGAGGGAAACCAGAGGCAGGAAAGGTGGAGTGTAACAGAGAGGGAGAACTAAAATGGTAAGCACCAAGGTGACAAGAAATTTTGTGGGTAAGCAGAAAGCAGCAAACTGGGAGGAAAATTCAGATAAACTGGAAATTGTTGGGAAGTTGGAAGGAAACTGAGACAAAGAACTTTCAAGGAGTATCCAGGAGTTGATACAGATTTTGCCTATTTCTGAAAATATGCACAATAGCAAATACCTAAATATTCAAAAGATCTAGATTTTTCTTCCTGAATGAAAGTATACTGACATACTTTAGAAGGTTTGTCAATGATCAGTATTGATACCATGGAATATTATTCCTTTAAAATTAATTCTCAAGTAACCAGAGTGCTTAGGACCCATTCATGATCATTCCCGTTAAATACAATTTACTGTAAATAATTGTTGATGACATCACATGAAAGACGTGAAATGATAACTGAGTTTTCTTACTAAGAGCTGAATCCAGGGTAATTTTGTTTGGCTTAGTTACTCATAGTGTCTCTTTTTACTTTTTTCATATATTCATGTATTTCATATATTTGCATATAAGTGACTATCACATTTTTGTGTCCAAAGTAGTGTATTTCATTATTGAATGCCTGTGAACCTGGATTCTGTTCTGCATCCAACTATTATGCTGTCTACCAAAAGCTATATAATTAGGTGAAGTTTTATACATGCATTTATTTGGCCATTAAATAATATTCTGTTCTACTTTGTAATTAGTACTGTAGTAAGATACAGGGGAAAAAAATACAATTGCTGTACTCCCCTGTGAATTTACATTAAGATCTCCTAAGTTCAAGATGTCACATTCCAGACAACCCTTGAATATTCTCAAAAATTACTCCAAAAAAAAAAAAAAAGAAAAGAAAGAAAGAAAATAAGAAGAAGACAAATGAACTTAAATATAAAACGGAAACAGACTCATAGGCATAGAATACAAACTCATGGTTGCCAAGGGGGAGGAGGGTGGGAAGAGACAGACTGAGAGTTTGAAATTTGTAGATACTGACAGGTATATATAGAATAGATAAACAAGTTTACACTGTATAGCACAGGGAAATATATACAAGATCTTGTGGTAGCTCATGGTGAAAAAGAGTATGACAATGAATATATGTATGTTTATGTTTGACTGAAGAATTGAGCTCTACACTGGAAACTGACTATAACTCAATAAAATAAAATAAAATAAAATAAAATAAAAATTACTTCAGGTTGCATCATGAAATTTCCCCACACCTAGAAATGTTATTATATATAGGACAGAGTGTTAACAAAAGTTGCAGAGGAAAACTTCAAATGTGCCATCTTTATAGCAGAGTTGTTTAGTGATTTTTCTACCTCAACATAGTTGTCACGTTGAGTTTATTCCCATGAGGATGAAACATTTCTTTTGGCGGGGGGAGCATTTCTCATTACAGAGTCCCTCTGCCTCTTTCCATAATACCATAAAGATGTTCCTGGTGTTCCCTGTGGGTCTTCCAGAGGGACCAAAATCACTTAGGCTCCCTGACCCAGGAGATGGAGTGGATCCTCTTCCTTCCCAGTAGTATTGGAGAGTTCCTACAGAATCAATCTCAGTTCCCAATGTTGGCTTTCTTTGGAGAAAGTGCCCTTTGATTATGTTGGACTCACCTCTTATCTTAATAAACAAACAAAAATGTATTTTAAAATCAGGTAGATTTGGAGACCCTTTGAATTTATCTATTCCTAGGAGCTTTCTTCTAAGACAACCTAAAAAAGTTGAAATGGTCCTTTGCTTTTGAGACCCAGTGACTAGTAATTTAGACTGGTTTTTAATTAGAGAATGTACCAGGAAATTTTTTGTTTCCTAAAGAAATAGCTAAGGTAGTTAATATCATCCAATGAAGCTGTGTTCTTCTTATCAAAAAAGTATGTTAGTGTATAATTGTGATCTCTGATTATTGTGATCTGTCTCTCTTCACTCTTTTTTCCTTCACTCTTTTTGTTTGAAAGAGACAATCAGAATTTAATGATTTCTTTTTAAAGTGAGCTTATTACCAGCAATGTCTTTTGTGTGATGTGAACTTGTTTACACATCACTAGAAAGACTATTCAGAATTACAAAATACATGACCCTGCACAGATCAGTTTAAGATTAATGTATAATTAGTTTCCTAACAGTCGTCATATATCTAGCAGTATAGCAGTGGTCTATAAATGTAACAAAGTTAGTAACTCTTTTACTCTGATTGAAAGTTTAGCACTTTGGCTTATAGCTAATCTGGTTCTTATCTTTTATTTATTACTCATTTGTGCTTGCTCAATAATCCCAAAGCACTTGGGGTTCAAAGTGCCAATCAGAGTTGGAAGAGAGCCCTGAAATGTAGCAACTGTCAGTCAAAAACCAAACCAGAAAGCCACAAGAGCCCTCTGACTCTTCTACATCGTGATACTTACTAATCAACTAGCACTAACAGTGCACCCACTTTTATCTGACCTCAATTTGCAAACGCCTCCTGTATGTCAAGACAAGTTAGTATTTTAAAATGCCAAAATGCTTGAGTGACTGTTTTACCTAATGTGGCATAATTATTCTATTGATTAGTACAAATGGTCGAGGGAAAAAGGCTCTACATACAGTATTACAGTCTCCTTTTAAAATATTAATAAACATTTTCCATGTCATTAGATGTTGAATTCCCAGATTTTCCCCTAGGAATGTATATTAATGAATTCTGTGTGTCATAATGTATTTAACAATCGTCTATTGTTTGACATGTGAATTGTTTCCAGTATTTCATTATTCTAAGCATTCTTGTAATTTAAAATTTGTACACATCTATATAGATACAGATATACTCCATATTTTAAAGTCTTCTATAAATACATAATTTTATTTTAATAGTTGCCCTACTGGTGCCTTCATACATATATAAGTAAGCCTATTCTTGGTATGTTCTTCTAGTATAGATTTTAGTTAAAAAAAATGGATAATCTTTTATCAGAAGGATAATTTAAATGCCAAATAGTTATATAAACCATACATTTAATGTCACTGAAGACCTGAGTACTCAGGAAAGACTTTCTGAAATATTAGTTATTTGCAACTGGACCTTTGTATAAGTACTCTTGGTTGCCTAGTCAGTGGGTCTCTCTTTCTCCGTCCTTGCGGAGCTCTGATTGTGTTCTTGGGTAGGTTGGTGTACCTATACTTGACCCTGACTGTAGCTGAAGAACACTAAGACATTGTTTCTCAGTGGGGATGGCAGAGTAGGGGAAAAGGAAAAGGGTTTTTTGCTAAAGATTATTGGATTTCTCAGTTAACTTATTCCAAATCTGCCTTATCTTCCAGACTTACTGTTACATGAAATAGTTCTTATAGTTTAAAACATTTTGAGTGGTGCTCTTACTTGCTCCTGAAAGCATATTGGTAAAACTTTGAGAGAGAGAATTGGTTTTGAAAAGGTGAAAAATCCTGCATATAACATTTCTGGTGGGAGAAATCACATAAGCAAAGGGGAGAATATGTTCAAGGATTCGTCAGACTGATGGATTCAAATAAGTTTCTCAAGTCTTCCTCCAAAAAATGGAGTGTTACCACATCAGACTTTAGGTTTTCAACAAAAGTGATATCTCAGTCCTAAAGAGTCCTGTAAGGACTCTTGGGGCATCTGAAGGCTACTTACCTCATTTTCTCCAACAAGCTTGAAACTTGGCTTTCAGGTTTAAATTGTATTTCTGGTTCTCCTATGAGGAAAGTTATAGTCAAAACTCTGTCTTCGGAGCTAATTAGGGAAACACTAGTTCAATGTCATGTGCTCACACATAGCCCTGGTCTGCAACATAAAGTGTGGAGGTTGTGCTAGCATAGAACCTGTGTAATTAACAGTGACAGTTTATTAAATAATATTTTTCTTGTGCCTTTCAAAATGCTTAGTTCTCTGTTAATGGGGAACTTGATCTTTCTCATCCTTTCCCCCATGGGAGTAGGGTGAGGGTCCTAACTAATCCCTTCTTTTTACAAAATTCATTAAGAAAAGAAGTATGTAAGCACTTCCTGTGTGCCAGACTGTTTAAAGTCCTGGGAATATAATGGTGAACTAGCCTGAAACTTTCCTTACTTTGATAGAACCGGGAGGACAGATGTACAAATAAACAAGTAAGTAATTTTAGATAATACTAGAAGTTCTAGAAGAATATATGTCAAGGTTATGATACAGTGTTTTAAATTAAGAGGTCAAGAAAGGTCTCTCTGACATTTGAATTAGCACTCAAATAAGAAACTAGGTGTGAAAAGAGTATTTTAGGCAGAGTGCAGTAAAAGGCTCTAAAACTGGAGTGAGCTTGGGGTATTTAGGAATCTACGGAAGGCAAATGTGCCTAGGGTGTAGGGAGTGAAGGATAGAGGCTGAATCTTGTACAACAGTAAACTTCATGATAAGGAATTTAAATTTTATTCAATATACACTGGGAAGCCACTGTAGCATTTTAAGTAGGGGCATGGTATTATTTGAATTATAGTTTTCAAAGATCATTTTGGCTGCTATTGAGAATGGTTTGTAAGCTCTGTTTTATGAAGAAAGCAGAGATTAGTAGACAGTAATAGACAATGTAAAGCCAATGTATAAATTATGGGAATCCCTTATTTAAGTTCTTCGATCTCATGCTCATCCTTTTTTTTATTTTAATTTTTTATTTTTTGTGGCTTTTAAAAGAGTAGATTTAGCGGTATTTCAATTGACTTTATTCTTTCTTATGTTTTTCCCTTATCAACTCCTTACAGAGAAAAATCTTTTTTTTTTTTTTTTTTTGAGAAAAATCTTTTAATCTGTTTTTCTTTCGGTAAGCAGTAGTTTCAGTTAATTAGAAACTAGCCATTTCAAAACTTAGTGAATTGAAGCAATAAGAGTTTTTTATTTCTCATGATTTTGAGCATTGGCTGGGCTGATCCTCTGTTTGTTTTGCCTGCGCTTACTCATGTGACTCCACTCAGGCGGAGGTTTGGCGAGGCTGAAGGTCCAGGATAGCCTTACATGCATGTCTGACTGTCATCTGATGAACCTTGGTACTCCTCTGCATGGCCTCTCAACTTCCAATAAACTAGACCATCTTCTTTACCTGATAATTTCATGGTAAGCTCTCCAAGAACATGAAAGACAGAAGTTACCAGAAGCTCAGGGTTTAGTTTCTGAAGTTGTATAGCCTCACTTCTGTTACTTTGTTGGTGAAGACAGATCCAGTCAGATTCCTGGCCTCTCTCTTGATGGAAAGAGGGGCAAAGCTGCATTGCAAGGGAACAGTTATTATGAGCATCTATGAAAGTAATCTGCCACAGTCCACTTTCTGTCCACTGAAATTTATATTCCTACCTCATGCAAAATACACTCATCTTCTCCCCTGGTTCCCCAAAGTCTTACCTGATTGTAACCTTACTCTCCACGTCCAAGATCTCTTGATCTACATCAGGTCTAGATAGGAATAAGGCTCTTCAAGTTCAGTTCCTTTAAATCCTTAATTCAGAGACTTGTGAATTAAAAACAAATACCAAATCAGTGATCTAGGTTTCTAGCTTAAGAAACTAGGTAAGGGTGAGCAAATTAAACCCAAAGTAAGCAGAATATTATGAACAAATTTATGCCAGTAAATTTAACAACTTAGGTACATGATCAATTCCTTGGTGGACACAAACTATCAAAACTCATTCAAGAAGAAAATAAATAACCTGAAAAATCCCTGCATCTATTGAAAAAATTAGATTTGTAGTTAAAAATCTTACCACAAAGAAAACTCCCAATTCAGTTGGCTTCTCAGTGAATTCTCCCAAACATGTGAGGAAAAAATAATATCCATTCTACATGAGCACTTTTGAAAAATAGGAGGGAAGAAGAACGCTTCTCATTTTATGAAGCCAGTATTACTGTGACACCAAGACAAAGACATGACAGACAAAGAAATCTCTAAGCCACTATCCCTCAGAAACACATGCAGAAATTATTATTAAAATATTAGGAAATGATAAAATAATAGTTTGAATCCAGTGATATAATGAAAAGTTAATACATCATGACTAATGTAATGTCAAAAAATGTGAGGTTGGTTTAACAGTCCAAAATCAGTGCGATTGACCATATTAACAGACTTAACTAGAAGAACTATAATCATTTCAGTAGATGCAGAGGAACACCATTCATGATTTAAAAACAAAACAAAGCAAAAAAAACAAAAAACCCTCAGCAAACTAGTAAGAAAAAAAACTTCCATAAACTGATAGAGGTATCTGCCATAAACCTAAAACTAGCATTATACTTAATAGTGAAATCCTGAATGCTTTCCTCCTATGCCTGGGAACAAAGTAAGAATTTCTGCCTTTAGCACTTATATTCAACAGTGTACTTGCCAATACAGTAAGGGAAGAAAATAAATAAAAGGCTTATAGATTGGAAAAAAAAATAAACAAATGGAAAGTGGAAGTTCAGTAACAGTGCCATTTACAATAACATCAAAAAAATAAAATACTTAATAAATAATACGTGTGTATAAGAGCTGTTGCTGAAAACTGCAAAACACTGCTGATATAAATTAAAGACCTAAATAAATGGAGCTATCTAATATGTTCATGGATCAGAAGACTCAATTTTAAAATTTCAATTCTCCAAATTGATCTATAGATTCAACAAAATCTCAGTGAAAACCCTTTTTTTTTTCTTTTAGAACTTGATAGGCTGAGTCTTTAATTTATATGGAAATCAGAAGACCTATATGACCCTTTAAAAAAAGAAAAGGAAGAACAAAACTGGAGGGATTGCAGTATCTGATTTTAAGACTTAAAGTTGTGGTGATCAGAACAGTGTTGTGTTAGAATAAGGATAGATCAGTTGAACAAAACAGAGGCTAAAAAGACCCACACATTTATGGTAAGTTGATTTTTGACAAAGATGCCAAAGCAATTAATTGAACAAATGGTGCTAGAGGAATTGTATATCTCTATGAGGTGGGACCTTGACCCTTGTCACATATGCAGAAATAAACTTGAATGGATTATAGTCCTTAACCTAAGTGCTGAGACTTACTATAAAACTTCTAGAAGAAGCACAGAAGAAATGTGACTTTGCTTAAGGCAGTGTTTCTTAAAGAAAACCCAGTGAGCATGAGTGATAAGAGAATGAATATTTATAAATTTCACTTCATCAAAATTAAAAACTTTGAAAAGCGTGATTGAAGAGCAACAAGGTCATGTTACAAATAGACATGCATACTGAGATTTCTAGTCTTATTTTGCAATCCATCACTCCAGTATAGTGTAGAAGAAAGAATGCTGAGTTTAGAGTCAGGAGCGTCTCATATGTAATCCTAACTCTGACACTTGTCAGAGATGTAATTTACTAAATTATTTGGTGGTGTTATGTTCTGGGAGCCTTAGTTTTCTCTCTCTCTCTCTTTTTTTTTCTTTTCGTGAAATGGTAATATTAATAATACCTACCTTATAGGATTACAGTGATGGTCAAAAAAAAAAAAAGAAGATATAAAAAATAGAGTGCTATTGCTTTTCTTACTTAATGTATCATTATTTTGATTGTTATCATTATTGTTATACATATAGTTGATACTTAATTCCTCCACTTGTAAAATAGTAAGTATGAAAGGACCTCTTTTTTTCACATAACCAACTATAATTAGCTCTAAGAGGGTCTAAATTTTAATGTTTCAATAGGTATGTAAACAGATCTATAAACTCCAGTGTACCCTTCGGATCCTTGTTGACTATGGAAACCAAAAGTGGGTATAGCCACTTTTTTCATTTTCTTTTAAGAGAACTGCTCATGCTACTTTTGTGTATGCCCTATAGTTTTATGCCAAGCCAATCCTTTTTACTAATAATATTTTTATGAGCAATTAACATTTTCTAGGTGTGTAGAGATAATAATAATCGTATTACTTATTAAGTGAATAGATGTCATAACATTTAAATATATACTCCACAACAAGCACATGAAAAGATGCTCAACATCCTAATTATTAAAGAAACGCAAATCAAAACTACAATGAAGTACCACCTCACACCAGTCAGAATGGCCATCATCAAAAAGTCTACAAACAGTAAGTGCTGGAGAGGGTGTAGAAAAAACAGGAACCCTCCTACACTGTTGGTGGGAATGCAAATTGGTGCTGCCACTATGGAGAACAGTATGGAGATTCCTTAAAAAACTAAAAATACAGTTACCACATGATCCAGCAATCCCACTCCTGGGCATATATCTGGAAAAGATGAAAACTCTAATTTAAAAAGATACATGCACCCCAGTGTTCATAGCTGCACCATTCACAACAGCCAAGGCATGGAAGCAACCTAAATGTCCACCAACAGGTGATTAAATAATGAAGATGTGGCATGTTAATAATAATAATGGCATTTGCAGCAACATGGATGGACCTAGAGATTATCATACTAAACGAAGGAAGTCAGACAGAGGACGTATATCACATGATATCACTTACATGTGGAATCTTAAGAAAATGATTCAAATGAACTTATTTACAAAACAGAAACAGACTCACAGGCATAGAAAACAAACTTTTGGTTACCAAAGGGAAAGGGAGATGAGGGACAAATTAGGAGTTTGGGATTAGCAGATACTATATATAAAATGCATACTACTAATGTATATAAATATATATATAGTTATATATTTTATATAAACTATATTTAAAATATATAAACAACAGACCTACTGTATAACAGAGGGAACTATACTCAATCTCTTATAATGACCTATAATGGAAAAGAACCTCAAAAAGAGTATATATATATTCTGAATCACTTTGTTATACACCCTGAAACTAACACGACTTTGTAAATTAACTGTACTTCAATGAAAAAATATATATACTGTGTATTGTATATTTAAACTATAATAATAATAGGACTAATTGATCATCAGTATACTTTTTGCCTGATAGCTTTCTCCATGCACTTTTTTAATGTAGTTAGGCCCAGCTCTACTGTAAAGCATGCTGTTACCCACTGTGAGGAATGAAAGACAATTAAGTGGTTCCTGAGAGCATATTAGGCACTTTGAGCTAAAAAGAGGATGATTTCATGTCAAATGAGACAAACTCCACTGCTTCACAAATCCACTTGGCTTTGGCACAGAGAAAATGCCTTTTGTAGTATCTGAAAGTTAGATTGTAGAGACTCATCCATGACTCATCCATTATATATTTAAACTTTCTGTATTACAGAGGTTAAGAACCTTTTCTCTATGAAGGACCACTGAACCAAAGAATTAAAAAACAACAACAAAGGCCACTTTCAAAAAAGCCAAATTAAAGGATTTGGGGGCAAGGAAAATAGAAAACATTCCCGTCATTCTGCTTTTAAAGTACAGTATTGTTCTTCATTTTATATCCGGGTAGATAAGATAGGTTATGAGACAGTGGTATGGAAGAGAGCAAAAGGAAAAAAATTGTTTGTCTTCTATATTCCTTTTTTCTGTATTCTGTATGTCCTTTCTGTATTCTTTTTCAGTTGTTGGTCCACCATCTTTTCAGACCCCCAAACTATCTTGCTGAGACAGGGTAAGAGAGATGGACAAGAGGAAGGACAAGATTGGTAGTGAGGATGATATATAGCAGAGGTGGAAAAAGATTTATAAGTTTGAACTGCTTGTCAGTATTTCTATACAGATATCCAAAGACCTTTGGACTGTGGTAGTAAGTTATTACTGTTTGTTATCCATACTCACTGAAATTCTGTTTTTCTTCTTAGCAGTTAATCATTATTCCTAACTTCTGATCCTTCCAACTGTATGTTACCTGTAACTCTAAGGGAAATTATCCTTATATATACAACATTATCACTTGATAGAGTACTTATTGTAGGCCAGATGGATTCATAAGCCAAAGACACCCAGTTCCTTAAATCAGTCTTGATATGGCATGGAATCTTCTTATTTATGGCTTTGAAAATGTCTGTTCTTCTGTATAAAAAGTCCTTTCTGTTTATGAAAATACAGTAAAGCCCATCAAATTTTCTTGAGTACAACCTAGTGGTTGTATCTGCTAATGTTGCCAAAACAAACCTTTGGGACTGGAGACCTTGTCTTTGTATCTTCTATAATATTTTGCACAAAGTAGAGGCTTAATATTTGTTAATAAAAGTAAAACTATTGTTTGCATCATAGAGTCATCCATGTGTTAGTTAGAAAAGGAAACAAGGAATTAATGTGTTTGATGACTAAGAACAACATAGATTTTCAAAGTGTGACCATCAAGAGCTTTCTTGAAAGCACGTTCTGGAAAAAACCTGAAAAATCACTTTAAACCATTAGAAAGTGCTATTTGAAGGTGAAGCATGTCTCGCCATATCTCTGCATTGTTGTCCCTCAGTATATTGTGCTGCTTTGTATTTTCCCCTCTTCCCTCCAAACCCTCATCCACAGTTGCTTTTTTTTTTTTTAATACCTCAGTTATTAGGTCTCATCAGGGGTGCCTCATTTGTGTGTCAAACTCTTCTTCCTCACTGTCTGAGAAGACCAGCTGCCTGTTACATTACTTTCATTTAATTAAAGCCAGGACAAACTGGCGTTTGCCCCAAATGATCATAGTGGAGTTCTTATGTGTCTAGCATCCCAGGCTTAGTCAGTTCCCCATATTTCATATTACAGACTTTGATATCTGTCCACATCCTAATGATTAGGAATCTATACTGTTAAAATGAAAGAGCAGTGTGGAAATATGACCTTGCACAAGTCAACCTCATTCAGCTGGCTTTCTTTATCTGCAAAATTGAGAGAATTAATGTGTGTCCTTGAACCTAATAGAATTTGTTGTGAGTATAAAATTAAACAAAGCTTTGTAAGCTACAAGACCTCTGCAGCTTTAAGATGTTATGCGAATGATATTTCTAACGTACCACTTAGGAAAGACTGCATTAAAATGAAATATTCACACTCCTATGAAGCAGCAAGTGGTATCTTTTCAGTCTCTTTTTTATCTGTAGTAGCCTCTTTATCCTCTGTCTGTGGAAATTCAATCTACCTCTAAAAGCCTAGGGCAAATGTCCCCACCTTCATAGATTTTCTCTTTATGCCCTAAATTAACAGTGATATCACCCCCTGGAATTCAGATAACTTGGCAACTTTTTAATGGATGTCACAGTTCTCTTAATTTTGTATTCTTTTCATTCCACCCCAAATACCAAGTGAGCCATCTAGATGTTAAAAAAAAGTTATTAGACTAAGGTGGTAGTCACTCACACCTTAATGTGTCTGAAATCACACAGGGCTTCCTGATCTCACCTTTGGAAGCTGGGGATCAGGACTTCTGCTTCAACCACCAGACTTCTCTTCCTTCAGTCTCTTGTGTTTCACAAGGCCCTTCCCACAGTAGGACTTGTGTATATGATAGTGCCTTCACCTAGAATTTGTGTTTCCTTTCTTTGTCTTTGTAATGCCGATCCTTCAGTTGTGAGCTTTATCATTAATTCCTAGTGAATCCTTTCCTAGGTCAACTTTCCCACATTATATGTTCTCATAGCTCTGGGTACCCCATCACAACACTTATCACAAGTAAAGCTTTGCCATTTATTTGTATAATTATTTAAATAATGACTCCTACTTAACTGCCAGCTCCATGAGGTGGACACTTTGTATGTTCTTGTTCTCTGTTATATTCCTGTTGTCAGGATATATGCCTGTTGCTTGCAGTTCCTGGAACACAGTTGTTACCTAAAAAATTTGAATAGGTAGATGAATAATAGACTACAAACACTTTGACAAACATTGAACCAGAAGTTTTGGACCCTTACATTCAATCCCTGGCTTACAACTGACTCGTAAGTTTTCTCTTAAGCTTTCTATGTCTGCTTTGGAATCTTAAATTGAATGAACCCTGTCCTACCTTCCTCAGAGGGTATTGTGAACATCAAATGAGAAATATGAAGATACTCTGAAAAGTATAAAGTGCTTTTCAAATATAAAATTACATTAAATAGGTAGTAATGTAGGTGAGAGACACTGTCATGGATACAAAGTATAATACATGGACCATGTTAATGTTATTTTTTCTGTAAACCATAGGAGTTGCATTTCGAGATGAAGTTTTATCTCTAGTTCTTGTATATTGGACTTCTTGCTTAGAAATTCTGTTTCTCACAATCCATTGTTTAGGATAGTGAATATCATTTATTTCCACTTGTGAAAAGCATATGAACCAAAATTGCCTAAAATTCAAATTCCTTTTTATGGTCCAGCAAGCCCTATGGTATTAGTACAAATCCCATCTGTCACAAATGGCTTACCTTTGTGTTTATAATTACTTAATGTTATGTGCTGTGAGGCGTAACAGGATTATATATGTTACTTTAACTCTGGATAAAATGGAATAGGAAAACATCAGTTAAATAAATTGAATTGATACTTAGTTGTAATTTTTAGAACAGGGCAAGTTAGCCTCAGTTTTTAAAACGAACTCTGTGTTTTGTCATCCCATAATTTTCTATCACTAGCCTCTTAAAGAAGAAAGTTCCCCTCTTTCTGTTTTCTGTTCCCATTTCTTCCTACCTTCACTCCTTTTCATTCCTCTAATTTATCTTCTTTTTAACTTCAACAATCTGGGTTGCAGGGGAAAAAAACTTGGCTCTTAATCAAGAACATGATCTCATTGCTTTCAATGTCTTAGAAAAGAAACATTTTAAAGCAGTTGAAAGATTTCACTTTGCAAAGTAGGTACTGCATAACTAAGTGTGTTGGTTCCCAGCAGAGCCTTGAGTAACCTCTTTCCAGCCATCCTCATATTTTTTCTCTTCTTCCTGTTCAGTGAGCAATAGCCTAAGTTAAAAAAAAAAAAATCCAGTAAGACTTCTCTTTTGGCATTCTTGCCAGAGTGTAGTTTTCTGTTATTTTCACTGGTCCATGTATACTTTTCATTCTTTTGTATCATAATTGTTTCTAGGCTTCATCACTTATGAAGAGATGGAGTATAATTTTTAGTGCCCTCCTATTCCTACAAACCCCAGTCCTCTTTAGAATTCCCTTACGTATTTCTGGGAATCTTTGGGTGGAATGTAACATGTATTCAGAAACAGAAGTGAATATTATTTTCCTACAGCTTCCTTGGAAGTCCATCCCTTTTGGCCCATCCTAATGTGGTACCTCACCACTGTCCCAGCTGCTGGTCCTCTGTGAGGGATAGGAGCCGTGCCGGGAATATTGTCTTTAGTTCTTTCAGAGTAGCCAGTCTTCAAGTACTCAGAAGGTGTGGGGCTGAATTAGATCCCCCATCTCCCATCTCTGTGCTGTACTTTGTCCCCAAGTCCTAATGCAGGCAGGTTTGTGCTCACAGTTTCACAGTCTGTTGAAAAGGTGTCTTATCTTTTGAATCTACCCTTTAACTCTTTCTGGACTCAAAACCAGTTCAGAGAGCCAGATGGAAAAAGATACCATGCCATTTCTGCCATTGTCCTTATTTCATCTCACTTTCCTCCTCTCCTTCTGCTCACCCCTCACCCTATAGGTTCCCACTGAAATTTCCACCCATGAACTAAAAGGCAAAATACCACATATGTGGAGAGGGGTCACTGATTCACTGGTTCTGATCATGGCTGAATACATAATCATTCTTGGAACCAACTCAGCCAACCTGTTACAATTTTAAAACCTGATTTTTTTTTAATAGGTACCTATTTTTACCTGCTACAAAATCCGAAAGTTAGAAAAACATGTCTAGTGAAAACTGTCCTAGGACTTCAGTCCTTCAGTTCTCAAGTTCCCCTCCTTGAATCAGTTTCTTCTGTATCCTTCCAGAAACACTTCATGCCTGTGTAAATGAATCTATATACAGTTACTTACATATTCTTTCCCATTCTCCTCCTCCTCTTCTTCCTGCCCCTCTTTCTCCTTCACAAATGACATATATGCTGTACTCTTCCTTGTTCTTTTCACGTGGAGACTGTTTCATATTAGCACAGAAGGAATTTCCTTATTTCTTATGGCTGCATTGCATGGTTATACCACAACTTACTTATCTAGTCCACTAATGGTGAACATTTAGGTTATTCTGATCTTTTCCTATTACAAATAGTGTTGCAAAAAATAATACTGAACATAATTTATTTTGCTTATGTATGGGTATATCTATAGGCTAGGTCCCCAGAACTGAAATTGCAAGGTTATATGTAATTTGGAACCTGTTAGCATTTTCACGGTTACTAAATTCTAAGGCGGTTTTTGTCTGCTTGTTTTGCTCTGCTTTTGATTTATAGCTCATATTCTAGAATCCTCCTGGCTTTGTCACCAGCTCATTTTATTAGGTAATTGCTCAGACAGTGCCCAGGCATCATAACCGGTGTGGTCCAGGTGTAAGGAAAAAAGTAGATTTAGTTTTTGTTTTCAGACTTCATAGAGATGTAAGTATAAAGAATTATTTTTCTATCATGAAACAAGCCACAGTTTAAGCTGGGTGATGAACAGCAGCTGACACTTAGTGTCTGGAGGAGGCAGTGGCTGTGTTAACATGGAGGGTGCGTGCCTCCTGTAAGAAGGGATGAAACGCCAGTCAATTACTGGCACGTGAGAGGGTACACACTCAGTGGTGACTCAGTGGTAACAGATGCAGCAAATTTTTTCTGTAAAAACAAAAACCTCCATGTTTATGTTGTCTCCTGACTTTTAAATACCATGTAGGCCAAATAAAAATACATTCACGGGATTGACCCACCTCCCTAAGCCTCCAGTTGATGGCCTCTGCTATCGTGTGTACAGGGACTGCCCCATGGTCCGTTTCTTTGGCTCTGACTCCACATGTTCTGGTTCCTTAGTATCTGCTGTCAGCCAGGTGTTGCCCCTAGATATTCACTGATTCTTCAATATTCAGTTTTGCGTATTATCAGTGTCCATCTTAAATCTTTATTTAGAATTTCCTTCTGGATAGTTTTCCAGTCACAACATACAGAATCATGAGATTTTAGTTTCACATTTCTATTCATTTAGTCACCATATCCTGTGACTCCAACAAGCATTCTCTGTTTTAGAGGTGCACACTTTTAGAATTTTAGCAGCCAGGAGCAGCAAACACTGATGCCCGTTATGTTCTCTCTGTGATCTGTACCAGGATTCTTGTTAGGTTTTGGCCATCATTTGAAGGGATAGGGGAAACATGATCATATATTAAAAAGTATTAAATCTAAGCAGGAAAGTTTTTTTTCTCTCTGAAGCCATTCATGGCATTCTTTAAGTGTGGTTTATCTATGGTGTATTGGAAGAGTCTTGAGCCACAATCTCCCATACGTTGATTATGATTCCCATTGGGTCAAAAACTCTTACTTGGTGGATCTCTACTACTATATGCGTCTTTATTCCATTTTTCAGAATTTCCTGCTGGAGTGGAGTATACAGTTGTCAGTATCACCTCTTCCCTCTTGTCAGAGACTTTCTTCTACTCCCACCCTCTGCACCCACCTTTTCTTCAAGATATTTAGAAACTGCTGCCTTGGATGCTTTTTCTCAAATACAAGTCATTTATTCATAATTAGAGTAAATAAAAGGTTAGTTAGGGGCACTATAAAAAACTGAATTGTAGGATAAAAGTTGGGACAGTGAGTGCTTGCAGTTTCATAGCAGGAGTAAGCCTTGTCCAAGCACTTCTTGGCAGAGAACTATCTGCCTAGCTCTGGATTTCCACATGCTTATGAAACTACTTTCTCATAGTTTAGTTTCCCAAATAAACTCCTGTACTAGAAAGCAAGTATTCTCAGTACCAGCCATTGCATTGCTTTTCTGATTCTCTCCTTAAATCATTTTCCCCTAGGATGTGATAACCTTTTTGAAAGATTCATGGTTCAAACTTACAAAAGGGCAAGGGAGCTAATGTTTCTGGGTGCCTACATGAAGAGCCTTTTTTTTACTCTATCCTATTTAGTCCTCATAGTGACCCATTGAGGTAGATAACATTGTCCACAGTTTGCAGAGGAGGAAACCAGAGTTTAGCAAGATAAGACATTTGTACAAGGTCACACCACTAACAAGTGGTAGAACCTGGGATTTCAAACACAAAATAGTCATGCTCCAAGTCTCTTACTTTGTGTTATTCTGTCCTACTCCCAGTTTTTCACTTTAGAAAGATTAACTTAACTATGTGTAGCAAGAATAAGAATGGAGGCAGGGAAGGCATTTGGAAACCATGGCATTTATATAGCAGAAAGAGACGATCTCAAGCAAGATAGAGAAGGTCACAGATTAAAGAACCAGCTAAGGAGGGTAATTAGCACTAATTGGTTTAGCATATACTTGTGTTTTGTTATAATTCACCATATGAAGAGTGGATTTTTCCAGCTATAAATTTCAGTTTAAAATGACAACCTATCAATTATACGTTGAAGTTGTCTAACACTTAGTATTTGGGAAGATGGCAAAAAGTATAACCTCAGAATTTTAAGACTGAATCATCTCTGCATTTCATAGGGATTATCTTTAATATGAATGAGCTTGATGAGTATTTTAAAATAAACTTTTATTTATATATTAACTCATATAAAAAGAAGTAATAAGGAGCATGGGATACAGATTTAGCACATTTTTAATGCTGGTTAGACATAATATAAAAGAATTTAAAACTGATTTGAGTCTGGAAATTATTCCAAAGATTAAAAAAGTCTTGCCACCTGTAATTAAATATAAATCTATGGTACAGAGGGTGCTTTTTGAGAGCTCATTGTATTTGGTAGCATATAATAAATATTTTAAAATATTAATACTGTATATTTCTGCGGTACATTATACTTTATCATTTTCCTTTTAGTTTCAGAACTCCTGAGCTTGTCAGTAGATGTCTGAGGAAAATAATTCAGAATAAGGAATCGGAAATATCTGGATACAATTGAGATAAGCCATTTTGATTCTGTAATACATACTCGAATGACCAGAGCATAGGGAACATGGAGAAAAAAAGAAATAGAGAAAAAGCCCCAGGTTTTTAAAGACAGAAGTGTGAAAAGTTGTTTGCTCTCCAACTCAGATAGAGCCTTTACTCATGATTTATGCCTGTCTGGTCAAGCAATTCAAAAACTGAGCCCCTAAAGTAACTATAGTAGACTATGGAAAATGTGAAAAATAAAAGAAATAATTGTTGTCCTTGGGATGCTTCCGGTATTATAAGTATTGGGGTAAAGCATAAGTTGGCTCCTGGCATTTGTTTGACTTCAACTTTTAGTTGTAAAACATTATCTGATTGGCCACCTCCTTATTTTGAATTATATTTTAGCCTACCTTCTGAGACATGGGAGATAAAACACTTCTTCACTTCTCTGCAATGGAAAACATATGGATTCCCTCATCCTCTGCCTTCTTAATCCTCCTTTCAGCACTCATCTCCTAGTAAATTGACAAGAGGATGCTTCAGAGCTAGTCATTTATGAAAGTAGTTGATGATGCTCTCTGAAGTACAGTTTAATGGATGCTGGGGATGTCCAAAAATAACATCTCTGCTGGGACTTCCGGGCAAGATGGTGGGCTGGTAGGACCAAGAACTCACCTCCTCTCATGATCACAACAAAACTACAACTTACTGCTAAAAACTATTGATGGGAAAGAACTGGAACCTTGTGGGGGAAAAAAAGGATCTTCTTCAAGTGGAAACATAAAGAGGAAACCATAAAGGGTTAGTAGGAGGAGCGTGGTTGTGATATAATCAGGCCCCCATACCTCCTGGGTGGGCGATCCACAAGTTGGAGAAAAAGTATATTGTAGAGGCCCTCCCACAGGAGTGAGAGTTCTGGGCCCCACGTTGGGATCCCCAGCCTGGGATTCCAGCACTGGGAGAGGAGGCCTCAAAGCATCTGGTTTTGAAGGCCAGCGGGGCTTAATTGCAGGAGCTCCACTGCACTGGGGGAAGCAGAGACTTCACTCTCTTGGGAAGCACACACAGTCTCACGTGTGCTGGGACTAAGGGAAGAGGCAATGATTTCATAGGAACCTGGGCCAGACCTGCCTGCTGGTTTTGGAGGACCTCCTAGGGAGCTGGGGGACGCTGTGGTTCACCCTGGGGACATAGAAGCTGGTGGTGGGCACAGTTTGGGACAACTGTCCTAAACTGACATGGGGAGAAAGTGCTACGTCCTTTAATGTATTTGTACTGTAATTCAACGAGAATGGAGTAGAGTCATGGAACATTAACAATCCCATGAGAGTAGAGAACCCTGATGTCCACAGCAGGGAGTGCTAAATTATATAAATAGCAGCTGCTCCGTAGATGTGTTTTGAACTTAAATGAATCAAAAAATCTGAAATCACACCACAGAATGTACAATTACTACTCTAAGTAATAATGAAACTACAAAGGAAGTGACATCTAAACTGACTATGGTTTAACGATGCTGGTGGCTGGAGTCAGTACATACAGAGGCAGAGATGGTGGCACAGCCTCTGACCACAGGCTGATTAGTCTCTAAGATTTCATAACATAGTTCCGTAGAGTTTGCCAATGACCTACTATTAATAATAGGGAAATGTGTATTTATTACAGGTTGTATAATTATTTTAGAATGGAAAAGCATAGGAAACATGTTGAGGGTAACATCAAAACCCACCATATATCCTGTATTAGACTATCATAGGATGCAAATGTGAACAGTTTCTAACTTTACCCTGTACATTTCACATGTATCATTAGTCACTGTTAGGCACTTTGGTCTTGCTTAATATAATTCAGTGCTGAATGTATATTTTAATGTGAAAATTTTTGACATCAACATTTTAAACTTTCATCTAATTTGTGATATTAACTTTGAGTTAATGGAAGTAGTTGCCTCTATAGATTGTGGTTTGAAACCGCTGCTAAGTTCAGTCAGTAATACGTGATCTTCAGCTCCCGAACTGTGAAGAGTAGATTTCATTTGTTAAGATCTATGTCTGAATTGAAAGGGGTCAGAGTGTCTGAATGGTGACTAAAGCAGTAAAATGCTAATCAGAAGATAAAAGTACTAAACTCAATCCATTATTAACTTACACTCCGTTCAGGGATCTAAATGCAACATGGGTATTGGTGTCTTTTTTAAATTGGTGGTAATAGTCCCTGCTGCTTGATAGTTCGTGAAGTGCTTCATCACCACCATTTTTAAAATGTTCTAAATTCTTGTAGCTTTTTGAAGTAGTTGTCTATTATCCCTGTTTTATAAATACAGAAATGGAGACTTAGAGAAATTAAGTCACTTGAGATTTGGCTAGCAGTAAAGTCAGTAATATACTTGGAACTTGACTGCAGAATATACACTACAGTTAAGACCATTAGCTGTAATCGTGCTGTGGTGTTTTTGGTTTGTTTGTTTGTTTATAGGATTCTACCTAAATGCACTGATATAATTGTGAACAAGTTATCTTGAGCGTCACTATAGTGTGTGTGTGTATATATATATATATATTCCATTGTATGTTTAAATCTGTTACTCTGAGTGGTGTCTGGGAATAGATTAAACTTCAGGGGTATGATTTTCATTACTTATTCCAAGCGAATAATTTTAAAAGCTATCAAAAGTATTTTTCTATTTTCAATATTTTCTTCAAACTAATGTTTCATTTAAAAAATTACAAAATAATTTTTAAAAACATGATTATCTGATGTTAACTGTTAATATCCTTAAGTTATATAATTAAAAATTTTATTCAATACTTAATTAAGAAGTATCTCTGAATTTTGTCTTTATTCTACAGAATGATAAGTAACGCTGATAATCTCTGGAAAGGATATTGATTCACCTCATGTAAAGTATGCTCAGTTCCTTTCCAGTGCTGTAAGTATCTAGTTGTTTTAATTTTTATCTTCTCAATTGTTCTAATAAAGTTAAGAAATAATTATGATTATGATCTAAAACTGACAGCAAGCATTTGTAGAGTTGAAAGAATTTTTTCATAATCATGTGGCAAGGAAAGAATTTTCAAATCTATCAGCTTTCTCTTTTACCATTTCTGTTTTCAGCTTTGAAGTCTAACATTAATTTTCAATTGAACATAAAATTACTAATTATTTTAAACTGCGTAATAGCCTAGAAACTTGTGAGACAGATGGCTAGTAGTAGATTCCTTGTGATGAGCAGAGTATTGGAAGTGTGTTACCTTCATACTGCGTTCTGTGTGCACACTGCTAAGCATCTTAGCCATTTTCCTTTACCTGCTGCGGGTGATAATGCAGTTAAGCCTATTAGCTAATGTAGTTGGTAGCCTTTCTTTGGAGTCGGGCAGAAAAATACAAATTGAGATAGTGGTATTATGTTGAGAGTTTTTTGTGTGTGTGATTGTGCTAGTTCATTTAAATACGCCTCTGAACAAAAGTATTCCAGGAATTTCGGATATTAGAGAAGATAAAGCATCTGTTAGCTCACTGAGTGCATCTTTAGTCTGCTGCAGAGTGTCTTTAGCATAAGTATTTTCTAAAATTTGGTGCAGTGTACGTTTCAGTTAAATTCCTTCTATTTTGTGACCGTTCTATAATGCAGTAAGTAGACATTGAGATAGGTTTTTCTTGTTACTTAGATTTTTCATTAAAAATTTTTCCCCCTCCCATTGACTTTGTCATGAATAGTCTCTGGAATAGGCCAAGTGGTGTGAACAGTAAACTGCATTGCTGCTAAGTGGCTGTGTCCTTGGGAAGACACAGCCTTGCTTTGGGCCTGAGTTTCCCCTTTAAAAAAAAAAATTTCTTTGTTAATCACTGCTCTCAATAACCGTTAGAATGTAAGCATCATAAGGTCAGGAATTTTTGCCTGGTTTGGTCCTTGTTGCATCCTCACTGCCTGGTGCATGATCTGACACGTAGGGGTCACTCAGTAAATGTTAGTTGAGTGATTCTTGTCTAAATGGTCTCCCATTCTCTAACTCCACACCTAAATTATATCTCCCTGTATGTTTTTACTTGGAGTTTTTTTTCCCCAAATGTGTGTAAGGCATCTGTAATTTTAAAATCTCAATCTTAATTAGTGTTAATTTTAAAATAACTGTTAAAGAATGACTGTAAATTGAATATTATTCTGTTTTTCTCAGTCCTTTTATTATAAGAACATTTTTGTACTATTATCTGTAGTCATAGCCTCTGTTCTTTTGCATTAGTTCTTCCATTGGTTTGAATTATAGAATCATTTTACCATATTGTCAAGCTCAGTCCCCAGCAAATCTTCCTTTTTTACTTATTCTCATTTCTTGTCATTTTCTTCTTTTAAAACTGCTTTGATGGTAATAATAATTGTGAGAGTAATGTGCCATAAATAGTAAAAAGGGACTTAGTACATCTTTAGTTGATTAATATGATTGACTATAGTCAATCATATATTAAACCATCATGCAGTAAATACTATGTATGAAAAACAAAACTAAAATATGACTGGACTATATTTTGCTTAATCATTCTAGATAAAAAGATAAAGACAGCAGAATCAAGCTAAAGAAAATGCTGTGTTATCCAATAAGATCTTATTAACTATTGATGCTTTACAAGTAAGATCAAGTAAGATAGTTGTATCATTTATGCGCAGATGATTTCAAGATTAATCATTTGTGAATGCTTTAACTTTCTTTGCTCTACATGTTTGTAGAATTTAGTTTAAGAAAGTATGTTCTGAACCTCATGCCTTATCCAAGTAGGGTTTACATATCCAACTAGGGATAAAATTTATTGCAAAAATAGGTTTAGTGTTATGGTCTAATAGTATGGTCTTTTAGAATGTCAGTTTCTGAACTGAGCCATGATTCCAGAATTTAATTGTTCTTTTATGCTTTAAACATTGTCTGTGTTATTACAATGTCAGAATTCTTCTCACGTCATTTTCAATTATTGTTGGCCTGAGTCTGCTTTCAGATTAGTAATTTAAAGTGAAAGATGTTCCTTATCCTGTGAACGGTTCTTATGCTACATAGGAAAATTAATTCAGTTCTTACATGTTATCTTTTTCTGTTATAAAAGGATTGCTGATATCATGGACTTAGATGACCTTTGTAGGTCAGTATTGCCATAATTTCATGATTATGTGCTTAAACTAGGTAAATTAGAAGAAATAAAGTTCGGAAATGACAGTATGTGTGCCTTTGTTTATGGTAATGCACACTGGAATATTCTACATATCCAAGAAAGCTTCTAATCTTGGCATTTTTCTCAGTAAAATATTGTACCTTCAGTGTCATATGTGTGATTTGATCCTGCTCAGTGTGTCATTATTCTGCTCTATAGCAGTTAAACATTTTGTATAGCAACTGTAGATCTTTTTACTTTAGGTGTATCTTTTTGTTAGGGACTGCTCTTGGTACAAAGCACAGACTTCTGATTTAAACAAGGTGAAGCATAAAGGGAAGTTTGTGCTCATATTTAACAGTGCAGCAAGAAAGCAGGAATGTAGTAGGGGCTTAGGAATTACTAGAATAAGGGAGGTGAACACTGGAGCTTTCTCCTTTGCTCTGCATTTCTTAGTATACCTGCTTTATTTCCCTACAAACTAGCTTCTCCTACATGGTGAGGAGTAACCAGAGAAACATCTTCCCGCAACTGAGCACAGCAGTAGTGACTGTCCATCTTCCTGCTAGTCTCACCTGAATATTTTGAGGAGAGCAAGGCTTGGCTTCCTTGTGTGCCCACCCCGTTGGCAAGAAGGTGGGGTATTATGAGTGGCAGCCCCAAGAACACGTGGTTGGAAACAATGAGGCATTCAGACAAAATAATACGTGCCCCTTTGTTATCTATTTTTAAGACTTTTGGATTAAAAGTGGTTCCCATAGTCAGTGATTCTGAAACAACATGAAATATTACATTGTTTCAGAGACTATAGAATCTTTAGTTTTGATAATTCTAATACAAGCTTTAGGATGGATACTTTTCAATTAACAGGTTAAATTCATGTAATTTATTTTAGTCTTATGCTAATATACAGAGTGCTTCTGCATACAAAGAGAGGTTTGAAGAGTTATATACAGAATATTATCTACTATCTCCTCTCATATAAATGGGATAGGAAAATATCATGATTGATTTTTTTTGTCTGTATAATAAAACAGTTCTTGAAATCTCATATCTAAAGTAAGGTCAGTTTATGAAGTATTTTCAAAGTATGAAAACTGAAGTAAGCAGTGGGTAGCTGTACTTCAATTTTGAGGGGAAAGAATAATGTATAGGAACGTGAATTTACCCAATCAAAAAATTAAGGGGTAAATTATTTGGATTACTAAAGAGATTTGGCAGTTGCTTTTAAAAAGAACTTCCTAGGATTAAGAATTAATATGTTACTAAACACTTGATAGAAAAGACCAAGGGCTGAGGGTTAAGATAGAAACTAAAGTGTCAAGTATCTCTTATAAGCCATTAGGAAAATGTTTATGCAACTTTTTCAACAAACTTGAAGCATGATATACCTACTGAAAAATGTACAAGTCAGAAGTGTACAACTTGGTGAATGTTCACTGCTTATGCCGCCTGTGTAACACGACTAGCATAGAACAGAATGTTACCAACACTGCAGAGCATTTCCATAATAGATCATTTATGATAAGCAAGGTGCGCTGTTGTTTTTAGATCGGTCAGGAGAAAAAGTAAATGAGCTACTTTATTGAAAGCTGCTGCTTCTCTCTCAACCAGATGATGATATATTACGGGGATATACGAAGCAAAAAAGAAAATTAGTAGAGTACCATTGTAATAGCCAAAGATTTGGAGTAGCTGGTAATGGTCCAAGTGTCCAAAATAGAATGGCTAACACAAACCTTTGGTATATTCCTACAATGAAGTACTATTCAGCAATAAAAAGGAATAAACTGCTGATACACACACAACATCTTAGATGAATCTAAAAAACTTTATGCTGAAAGAAGCCTTACACAAAAGAGTACACAGAAATTCCATTTATATGAAATTCTAGAACAGGCCAAACTAATCTGTGGTAGGAAAAAATCTGAGCAATGGTTGCCTCTGAGGGCAAAGGACAGGGATTGACCGACCAGGAAGGGGCATGAGGAGACTTCCTGGGGGATGGTCAGATTCTGTCTTCATACGGACTTGAATTTCATGGGTATATGTACTTTCTCAAAACTCGTGTCATAGAATGGTAAACATAAGATTTGCATATTTTATTTTATGTACATTTTACCTCAGAAAAAATACCTGAATGAATACTGAGCTCTAGTTAATGATATACATGTGGAAATATTTAGAGGAAAGTGTACAGGTATCTGTAACTCAGTTTGAAATGCATCCAAAAATGAGATGAATAGAGGGATCGATGCTGAGGGAATGGATAGATATGTGATAAAGCAAGAAAATGTTAATGGTAAAATATAGGTGATTAGTGTATGAGATGGGCATTCACTGTAAATTTATTTCAACTTTTCTGTATGTTTAAAATTTTTCATTATAAAATCTTGGAGAGGAAAGACTAGGCAATCAGGAAAGAATGTAATAATCATGAAAACAGAACTTTTATGATGAATAGCTTGTCACAAATGAGTATTGGAAGAGAGAAAATGTGTATAGGTGTAAGTCAGGTACTGTGGCCTGTGGGCACGGATCACCTGCAGCATGTTATTTTAGGTCCCCAAATGTATTTGTTTTCATTTTTAATGAACTTTCCTCTAAAACTAGAACTATTTCACATGAAAATTACAGATTTCTGCATGCTTATTTGTAAAAGGACTTGGAAGACGAAACAATCATTGGGATAGAGTAGAGAACCCAAAGGTAGATACAGATTTGTGTGGAAATTTTGTATATGGTAATGGTGGCATTTCAGACCAGAGAAGAGATATTTTACTCAATAAAGTCTTTATGTTAGACAAACAGGCTATCCAATTGGGAAAAAATAAAGCTCAAATTCTTTCACACTCATTAAGTAAATATAAATTCTAGATGAAGCAAAGATTTTAAGTATTAAAAGTGTTACTAGAATGCCTAGTCCATCAGTAGAGTGGTTTTATCTAAATGGTTTAAACTTAAAAAAGGACAGAAGCCTATGTTCCATATCATATGATTCCAGTAAGTCCTGCCATATATTGGAAATCAGAATGAGGTATGCTTTTGGGTCAGTAAGACCTAGGTTTAAATTTTTTTTCCATATCTTAACCAGACTTTTTTGCATGATACACAACCATCGTGTGCCTTAGTTTCCTCAACAATCAATCAATATAAAATTTTAAAAAATTAACAGAGAGGTGTGTTGTGAAGAACTAAGATTACATTACATGAAACTCTTGCCCAATGCTTGCGTAGCAGTGAATGTTCAATAAATTTTTATATATAGAAATAAAGAAATAAATCTCCAACAGCTTAGGGGAACTGGCCCAGAGTAGATGTTTACATGTAAAGGATGACAAAATTCTTTAACATTTATTTCCATCAGCAAACACTTAACTGAGAGCCTACTGATTGCCCTGTAACCTATTTAGCACTAAAACTATAAAAATAAAAATAGAAGAAATTACCGCTTTAAAGAAACCTTAAGAAAGTCAGGTTTCATAAGAAAGGAATTCAGACAGTGAGAATTTTTATGATATTTGACAACTTCCTTAAATATTGTTATTGACTCTCAGATATTTTCTGGTGTGCTACAGCATCTTGTGTTAGTTAAAGGAAGCATAATGTAGAAGCAATTTCCTAAGAAAAATGAATAGTTCAGTTTGGCCACAACCACGAAAGATCCATTCCTTGGGATAACTTAAGGGAGAATGCATTACAGAGATGAAATACTCATGAAATTGCTAAGTGGTGGGTGAAATGGTGCTTAATAAGTTTTTTATGTGCCTCTCTTACTTTTCCATTTAAATATTTTTACTGGTTATTAGTATTTACTTGGGCTGAGCTTGCCAAGTTGTTTGTCTACACTAAATAAAGTTAGAGTTCCTACATTAGTTTGGTTGAGAAAACAAAATAATACGAACTATTTTTTTCTGCAACTTCCCATTAATACTCCAGTGTAGAATGATAAAAAATTGGAGATTCAGGAAACACCTGTGAGTAATCACATAGCCTAGTCTTAATACTGTTTGTACCTTAACTGTTGTTTTAGTAGTATTGCCGTAACTGAAATTTTGGTTCAGATATTTACCAAATTGGGGAAAATGTAAATTGTATGCCATATGAAATTGGGTTTTATGTTATACCTAATGTCCATCTGCTAATAAATTCAATGTCTTATACCAATCCATTTGCTGTGATAGAAACATTCCAGCACAGAGTATTGATAATTATTGTTACTGTAATATAACAAAGCCTTAATCATTTGCGGTAAAGACGTTGATACAGAAATACTGCATCTTCTAGGGGAGGGTACAGCACAGTGGTAGAGCATGTGCTTAGCATGCACAAGGTCCTGGGTTCAATCCCTAGCACCTCCATTAAAAAATAAATAAATAAAAACCTAATTACTCCCCCCAAAAAGATTAAAAACAAAAAAGAAATATTGCATCTTGTGCTGCGCGTTCTCCATACAGCATGATATACTCTTCGGCAGGTGTTGTAAATAAGGGACCTTTTTTTTTTTTCTTCCCAGTTTGCTGGAAACCATGTCTCACTATACAGATGAGCCCAGATTTACCATAGAGCAGATAGATCTGCTTCAGCGCCTTCGGCGAACCGGAATGACCAAGCACGAAATTCTCCACGCCCTCGAAACTTTGGACCGTCTCGATCAAGAGCATAGCGACAAGTTTGGAAGAAGGTCCAGCTACGGAGGAGGTTCATGTGGGAATAGTACCAGCAATGTTCCGGCATCTTCCTCCACAGCTACAGCTTCCACACAGACTCAGCATTCGGGAATGTCCCCATCACCCAGCAACAGCTATGACACCTCCCCACAGCCTTGTACTACCAACCAGAATGGGAGGGAGAGTAATGAGCGATTACCCACATCCAATGGGAAGATGTCACCCACTCGCTACCATGCAAACAGCATGGGTCAGAGGTCATACAGCTTTGAAGCCTCAGAAGAGGACCTAGATGTAGATGATAAAGTGGAGGAATTAATGAGGTTAGTTCCTTTCTCATTCAGAGTCCTCCAAATGTCTCTGTTCTTAGACTGGCTTTGAGTAATAAATCTGTACTTCAGCTATTTACCTGTAAGAACTGTGATTTCCCTCTTCCCCTTTGATGATAAGAGAAAAAAAATTTTAATTTTATAGTTCTAATTCAGATTTTCTTTTTTCTGCTTAAGCTCTTTTTTCTGCTTTGATAACTCTTTTCCATTCTCTCTGTTATCAAAGTAAAGGTTGGCCTTCTGTTTATGGCTCTAATTGCTGACATCTGAATTTTCTCAATTGCTAACACATTCTAATCCTTCAATCCATTGTAAGCACTTTTTTTTGAGAGGGTGATTTTATCATGATATAGAATATGTATACTCTTAATTTTTACCTCCAACATGCCAATCAACAAAATATAATATGAAATGCAGTGTTCTTAAGAAAAATAGACGTGGTTTTCTACCCCTAAGAAGCTAAAGTTGTAATTTTAGCAATAGATGCCATATATATATATATATATATATATATATATATATTCATTCACACACAAATTTAATGTTATCTATTACAAGGTAAGTGTATATACTTAGATTTTGAAACAGTGAGAAAAGAAGTCCACTTTGAATGGAGGCAGTTAGGAAAGTCTTCCCACTGGACCTGGACACTTTGAAGGCAGAACCAGTGTGTTTCCAAATTGTTCTGTCTGCAGGATCTAGAACTGTCCTTGGCACATGTTAAGGGCTTAGTATGTCAAGTGAATAGATGAATTTGAGCTAAACTTTAAAGGATAGCTTCTGTTTTGAAATACGAGAACTTTATTCAAAGTTGAGGGAATAGTAAAAGATAGAAAAGGCAAGGCATATTTAGTCTTATAAAGATTGCAGGTTGGCTATACTATGGTGATAAGAATAGTATATAAGGAGGCAGTACAGGTTTTGGGAAGATTTGAGTTGCATATCAATAATTTATGTTTAACTTGGTGGAAATTAAAGGAGTTTTTACAAGTCTGTAGGAAAGAGACAATAAAAGCATTGTTTTCGGTAGATGATCACTACTGTAGTGTGGAGGAGAGCCTGTGGATGGATTAGTTACAGTAGATATGAAAGAAGCTGTAGCAGGAATTTGTCAGAAATAAAATTAAAACCTATAATTATAAGTTGTAGTTCTTCCATAAAATTTTAGAACTTGAAGATAATACAATGGTGACTTCGTATTGCCATGTATAAAAGAGCCATCCTATAGTATCACAAGGGTAAAATGTCTTTTAAACAGACTGTTCTGAATTTACTTTTAGGGTGAAACTGCTGAATAGGGAATTCTAGGCTAAATGGACTGTTGTATCTAGATTCCACTGTAATTCCTGTAATGAATAGTTTAATAGAGCGGCCAGAGGACCCTATTATTTAAGCTTTTGAAACTTAAAAACAGAAGAGATCAACTTGGCCTTTAATTCATTTTCACTTGCTAAAACAACTGGCCGAAGTTTAGATGTTCCTTTTGAATATAATATATATATCACTGTCAAGATTAAGAGAGAGAACCATCTTTAGTAATTAAAATATAGGGAGATTAACTTTTAATTATCCTGGGAAGAGAGGATATCAGTGATAAACTTTGTAAGGATACTGTCCTGTTTTTGTTATTGTTGCTGTCGTGAATCAGTTTTAATATGCTTTTAAAATAACACTTAATCCCCAAATGTATTTTAGACTAAGTTTGGGAAAACTTTCTTTTTAACAAAAGCCTCTGGAAGATTGTTCAGAGTCTAAAACTTGACGGTAAGGATTGAAAACCTTGACTATTAGCTCTTAGGTTGTCGTAATGTTATAATTTAACTATGTCCTCAAAATAAACAGAAAATCTATTTCGCAAGGACTAGGATTTGTAGTTAAATTCAACAATTAGACATATTCACATTCCATCATTAAAGACGTATTTGTTCATAATTATGATCAGTGTTTAATTTACATACTCCCCCTTCTTGCATGGGTAGGATACTTCATGGCTTCTTTCTTAGAACTGCTCCTGTGGTGTCCTCTAATCACTCAGGGGTCTCACTGAATCTCTGGCTCTCTTGTGGTCCTCTGCCATTGTGCCCTCACCCACACTGGCACTCCCCCTCTGTATTTAGCTCTCTTTTTCTCAAGTTTGCAAAAGATAACAATCCTTAGGTTTGAGAGGGAAGTTTATTGCGTGACTGTTCTCACTTTTAACCATTACAGCCATGCTGTGTGTGGGGTAGAGCAGAGAAATTGAGATTCTCAAAAATTAAATAATTGACCCAAGAAAATTTAAATATTAAGTGACAGTGCAGAATTCTAACCGATGTGTTTATTACTAGTATTTCTATTGCTGGTATCTGTTGCCTCTGTAAATTTTTTCATATCTGAAGATTTCAGAAAAATTTAACAAATGGTGGTTAATGTAACTCAAGACAAAATGTGAAAGCCTTAATGGACTTGTCCTCTACTCTCCCCACCACATGATATTTGCTACTTCAAATTAATCACTTCACTAGGCAAATGAATTTCTATTTGGTAGAATGTTAGAGAAAGTTTTGAGCAATGGATCTTTCTGAGTATCATGTGCCCACGTAGGGCTACACTGCACTTTCCCCACTCAACACTTTGGTGATATAGTGGGTTGGATTTGGTGATCTCCAGGTGGGGAGATGGGTACCTAAATGCATTTCTGCCTCCTTTTCTACCCATATCAAATATCATCTCTTGCATGCTCACATTCCCCAACTTCCAGAGCACTCAACCATAAGGTATTTTTCAAATCTCATAACCCATTAGGTCCACAAACTTAACTCCTAATAATTTCAAGATGCACAAAGGAGGTTTGGTTTTTGTTTTTTGTAGGACTTGATTAAGTTGTAACTGTACACATGATCAGCTTCTTAAGAATCAGAAAGAAAGTAACTGCTACTTTTTCTACTTTTGAATTGATCAGGGTTAAAAAATGAAAGTGAAACTAGAATGTGAATGCTTAGCAAATTGTTGCATATAAAATTTTACGAAGGACTTTAAAGCCAAAAGCTAGAATGAAGACCCATTTTACATATTATTTTTAAATGCATGTATTAGTATATATGTTTATATGTAGGTATCTCTGTACATCTGCTAACATAATAGTGTATATCTATTAAAGTTTATCTGTCCCATTGTGTACAAATAAAATAATTGAAATGAGGCTTATCAGAATTGATGAACAATCCCATATAAAAGATGTTGTTCTTAGCTACCCATGTACTGAATTTCATGAGTGTTTAGTTAGTATTTTATATAAGACTCAGACTTTCTTCCAAGTTGGTTATCTGTATGTCTAATAATAGCTTATTTACTTGTGTAGGTAGGTATTTATTTTCTATAGGAGATAATACTCAGTGACTATGTTGTTTCCACATATAGAGTAGCTTTTGTTTTAACATTATTTTTTAAAATTCTAAATAATGCTCTGTTTATCTCCATGGGTAGAAATTAAAGGGAGCAGGTTTTTATTCATATGTGAAAGAATTTGTGTGTAATTATATTCTTCCACATGTGAAGTAGTCTGTCTTGGTAGGGACGCTCCATCTCTGGAAGTCTTTGAGGTAGATGGCTACCTTTAAGGGTTCGTAAAGAATGTGTCGTTTATATCAGCTAAGAGAATAGGGAAGGTCTTAAAGCATACCACTTTAAACACTCAGTCTTTAATAGCCTTTGTTTGAGAAAAGGAAGCGCACCATTTTGAGCTAGCATAAATAACTTGTTTCCATTCTGATTTGAGAAGCTTAAACATACTTGAGATTCAGAATTTAGAGCTGTTTTATATATTTTCTAAATCAGGTTTTCCCTTTTACAACCTTTTATCTTCAAATACAGATTTGTTCATTCATGGCACAAATTAAGCTCTATTATATGCAAACCCTGTGATGAATAAGACACAGTTTCTGTGCTAGAGGACTTTGCAGACTAGTAGGAGACAGAAGACCAGAGCAGAAACAATGTAATACAGAACAGTATGTAATGAATTAGCATGTGAGTTGTGTAATTGAAATAAAGTTAGCTATTGGAAGAAAAGGTCTTTTTCAGCTCTGAGAATCAGGGACAACTTCTCTGAATAGATGGCATTATTATTGTTTTAAGATGTCTTTAAAAAGGGTGATTCCACAAAGAAGCATTACTGATTAATTCATCCAAATATTAAGAAAGCTCTGTAGGCAGCAGTGGGAAGTTTAACAAGTTAAAGAAATATTGGCAATGGAGGGTGGAAAGGAAGAATTTTATCCTTGTGTTATAAGTCACTCTGATAGATCATTCCAGATGGCTGTGTTTTGGAAAAGGTAGGAGGAAGAGATGACATGGACTTTAAGTGGTTAAATGCAAAGAGAGTGGTAGCTTATCTTGGAAGTAAACTACAGAATCAAAGAAAGGTCAGCCTACACTTCACTCTAACTCCATAAAACTAGAGGAGTAGAAATCATGAGTGAGATTTTTTTATAAGAGAAGGGAGGAAAAGTGGATTTATTCTTTTTAAAGAGGATGTTGCGGGGAGGGTATAACTCCGTGGTGGGGTGTGTGTTTAGCATACATGAGGTCCTAGGTTCAATTCCCAGAACCTCTGTTAAAAAATAAATAAATATACCTAATTACTTCCCTCCCAAAAAATAAAAATAAAGTGCAGTGAAAAAAAAAAAGGATGTCAGATTTTAGGTGAAGAGAGGAAGTAAGATATAGGAGATGAGAGAGTTAGATTTGGAGTAAACAAAGGAGTTTTCACACCAATAAATTGGCAATTTCATGGGATACAAGTGGACAGTAGGTGAGGCAGGTCACTGAAGAATGGAAGTGTTTGAAATACATAAAAGAATTGGACACAATGAAAGTTGAATGCTGTTACTATTTTGAAAATACCTAGTGAAACCAACTAAATGACACATCACTCGTGTCTAAACTGACTTTGTAGAAATCTTTTTGTTGTGCCTTAAAATACACAATGCAGATATTTACTTCAGTCTTATCTAGTTATAGCAGGTCATTTGTTTCTTCTTTTCCTGGGATTCTTTCTGGGGTTTTATAAAGTAATAGTCATTGTTTATGTAGTGCTTGTACAATTTCAAAAAGTTGAAAAAACTTTAAATTTTATATATTATATACACACACACATTTAATATTAAATTTCATTTATATTTAACATCAGTGCTTGGAGAAGGAAAAGGTTTGTGATGGGGGAGGGTGTCTTAATGTTCTCATTTTACTGGGTGATGAAACTAGCTTTATTAAATGACTTGCCCAAGCACACTATTATCTTTTAAGTCTTATTATTTTTTTTTTCAATTTGAAAAAGCTTCTCTGTGGGAAAGCAATTGAGTGAAGAGGTATTGTTTTTATTTTTTAAACTCACTGTGGATACTTAGAAACTTGCCAGGTATCTGAAGGTTTAGTCTGTGAGAGAGGGTAAGTGAATGGCTGCTATCTTGCAGACTTTTTGGGGTTCCTTCACCTTGCCGTGGTCCTTGATAGTATCATACTGCACGGCTGTGAATAATTCACAGACTGGTTATGCCCTATTGGAATAATTGAGTGTTAGCTCCTCTTCATGACTTAGTCTCTACTCTAGGTGAAATTGATTTTAAATAAATTGATTTAAATTCCAGTTTAAGTCAGTAGTCAAGAAAATACCATTTAATCATTTTCCCCACAAAAGTACATTTTTATATAACCCTAACAGATACTCTTTTAAACTCAGTTTTCATTTTCCTAGAATAGCTTTCTATACATCGAAATGCAATGCTTTATTTAAATTCTTTCAGGTTAATTTTGTAGCTGTATCAGAAACCAAATGACTTGTTTTATTTACATAAGCCAATTGAAATAGGTTTTGCTGAAGTTATCTCTTGCTCTACTGATTTTTGATGGTCATTTGAGAGCCATTTGGTAATGTAGACAGTTTTTTTGTTTGACTTTGAAATGTATTTATTTGTGCCTTTTTCTTTCAGATACACAATTCTAAAATTGTGTGTGAGAATGCATATTTTTCAAAGAAGTATTTCATATACAAGTAAGCATTTTGGAAGGAATCTAATTAGTATCTAGATCAGAATGTAGACCAGTGTGAGAAGATTTAAATATTGGATTAGGAAGCTGACTCTTTTCTTCCTTTGGGAATCTTTTTGATTAGGTTTTCCAGCCAGTAGTTCAGGAGTGTAGTGTAGAGCTCCAGGCTGGAAACTGTCCCACTACAGCGTCTCTGCTCTCTTCCAGAGTTCCTGAAAGGGAGCACAGATTTCACCAACGTAGTGTGTATGTCCTTCTCAGCAAAGGACTGAAATATCTGCTCCGAGTGAAGTCACAGCTGATTCTTTGGGGACAGAATTCTTTCATTGCTCCAAATAATCTGTAGAGAGATTTGAGCTCCTATAAGGAGTTTGTGGATTATTCACAAAACGGTTTGTAAAGATTTCACAATCCCTTTGTCTCAGATCAGGGGTTCACAGACATTTTCTGTAAAGGGTTAGGTGGAAAACATTTTAGACTTTGTGGCCAAGAGGCAAAATTGAGGATATAATAGATATAATATAAGAGAGAAAGCAAATGGTCACAGATTTTTATTGGCAAAATTCAATATAGAATAATAATGAATAATTGAATACAAGTTTTTAAATACAGTCCTACTGCTGAGAAAAATGGAATTGAGGGGGAGGGGATAATATTTTGCTTAATTTTTGTTCAAAGTTAATGTTCCCTGTCATCAGATTAATTGTGAATGTTCACCTGTGAAGGCTCATAGGTTGTATAAAAGCCGATGGGAGGCCAGATTTAGTCCGTGGGGCCGTAGTTTGCTGACCTCCCTGTATTAGATCATAAGTTACCGCTTATGCTGTTACTTTTGAGCTTGAACAAAATTCCATTTAAGTAATCATTTTGAATGTTCAAAGAGAAATTGGTCAGTTTTAAGGCTTTAAGTTTAATTTTTACTGAAGTATTCTGTTTGTTCTGGTGTCTATACAGCAGTCCTGGCCTTCACTGTCATTCTAATGAATGTCTAGTCTTTTGAGAATTTGTGGAATTTTTAAATAAGTAAAAACTTATAAGATGTCTTAATGAAGGAAAAATTAGGTCTATCCCAAGGACACATAATATAGTGTAGTTTTAAGAGTTAAGTATCCTGTATATTACATGTATTAGAAAATTAATATATCTTTTATATTAAAATTTTACATTTTGTTTAAATTTGCTTAAATTTTTTTTGTTTATACAGGAAAAAGAAGGCAAAGTAAAAGGCAAAAGCCTTTTTTAGGATGGCTAATGTTTTAGCAGTTGTGAGAATGATGATTTCTATTCCTTTAACAAAGGTTTTACAAATGAACGGAACGTTATTTATGCAGTTGCATAGTTAACATGCGAACCCATAGTCTACTCACAACTGATTTTTGTTGTTGTTGTTGCTTTTTATTTTTCTAGGATTTCTGTCTGTGTAAGATAAATTCATTACCCAGTAATGAAACTTTGTATATACCATATGGCAGCCTTGTTCCTAATGTGAATTATACACAGCATGCGATTAACCATCCTCTGGTATGAGACTTATATCTACTGTGGCATTCACTAAAGCGTCTGTCTGGTGTGATGTTTTAGGACTTGAATATTTGGTGTTTCTTGGTTTGTTTTAATTTCATATTTTCACACAAGCTCAGTCTGTTTACCTTTATTTTTGTGTCCTTTCTTTCTGTGTTCTCCCCACCTCTCTGCTTCACCTTTCTTAGCAAAGATGAGGATTTCTACCTTCAACATACATTGTTGGTCTTGTCTTCTGTTTTTGTTAGGAGGGACAGCAGTGTGATAAAAGAGGAAATCAAAGCCTTTCTTGCCAATCGGAGGATTTCCCAAGCAGTTGTTGCACAGGTAACAGGTAAGAGCTGAAGAGCCCTTTATTCTGGAATCTTGTCTAGTCTCTGCCTTCTGGTGCAGATGTTGGAATATTGCTTGCATTTCTGCATTGCAGTGCAGATCTGTCAACTTAGGCATAATAATGTATGCCTGTGATTTAAAACCCATTGTCTCCGATATCTTGGAACTTCTCCAGTGATTTTTTTTTCCACTTGTGCTAGTAAATTTTATAGCATTTGTAATAAGCACAAAATTTCCTATTTTATGGCTAAAAAAGGATTCTTTGGTTTTCTTGTAATTGTGACAGAGCTCATGACACATGCACATCCAGCTGCTATCTACATTTCATATTTTTAAAAGCTTCACAGTCCTCCAGATCTAACCCCTGATTTTTTTTTTTACCAATTAAAAAATGATTCATGAGAGTAAAGGAAGTTTTTTTTTTTTTTTTAAACCACTTTTCTGTATGTGAAAGCTTTCCTCAAACCATTAATGAGAAGATAAAAATTACCATCGTCTTCTCTTTGGTCTTTATATCCCATCCCATTACCCACCCCATTGCAGCCCCATCCTAAGTATGTGGTGTATATGTGTCATTCTCTATTTAGATTGCATTTTTATGATGTTCTTAAATTTGGGGGTAGCATGTCTTTTCTTTGTTGGTCTGTAGTCTTCCTTTCTTGGATATCAGTGATTTGTAATGCCTTAATAAAATCAACTATGCCTTAGTCATTACAGGAACCAGAAACTTTTAACTGTATGTTGTAGTTGATACGTTGTTGTATGTTTTACATTGATAGATATGAAAATTAACTTATTCCTCTCCCTTTTTTTTTTAACATACCGCTAGCAGCTATTCAGTGAGTTTGGGCTTTTTAGCCTTTGCACCTCAGTTTCTTATGTCTACAATGAATGGTTGGATCTGATCTAAAACAGTACCTTCCAATTTTAAGATAGTATTTCTAGTTCTCTAGACATTGATACATATTGAAGCTAATTTACCTAAAAAGTTGTTATTGACTGTTATTTGGTTAAAAATGAAACTTGAGATTTCGGAAGTCTTAACTTTCATACCAAGGATCTAAGGTCAGCCAATCTTAATGTGTGTGTAACATATTACACTAGTAATGTATTTTTATAAATGACAGTTCTGTTCATGGTTAAAAAAAAAAACAAAACTCTAATTAAAGGCATATCCTTTCGTATAGGAATCTTAAAAGAAATTTAATTTTTGTAATCTTCAGGTGTTTTTCAGTAGCTTATTTAAAATAAATTGTTACCTTTATCTTCAAGGATTAAGTTATGATGCTGAGGGCACTGTGAGGACAAGTTAAGTGGGTTTTATGAAGACCCACTGGTGTGCACAGTGGAAAAATGGAGCATTCATTGTCCTTCAGGACTTTTACTTCAACCCCCAAGATTAGAAGGAATTATATCTTCTAGTTTGCCAGCCTAAAAAAAAAGACGAAATTGTAGTGTTATAAACAGTATTATAAAGTTAATATTGCCTAAGTGGGAATATTTCTGAATATCTTTAATACCCTGAATCTTGAATCATCTTGGACTTTTAAAATTGCAGCTTTTGAAACCCACCCGACATTGATGGAAGTTGTAATGCCTTTAAAAGGAATTTCTTAGATATATCTAAAGCATTAGCTGTACCATACATCAAATACTGCCTTTCTGGAAAGGGAAATTCGAAGATTTTTTTTAGCATCTTGCTACTTAAAATGCAGTCCATATAAGAACAGTATTGGGAGCTTGTCAAAAATGTAAAGATACAGAGTATCACCCTAAACCTACTGTATCAGAATTCACATTTTTAAACATCCCCAGGTAATTTGGGTTTGAGACGTGCTATTCTAGGAGACTGGTAAGCTTTCCTGATATAAACTTCAATGGATTGACGTTGTCTAACATTACCCTAGTCAGTGATAGATATCTTGACGCCGTCTCCTGTTTTTAAAAACAAGAGTTGAAATTTTACAAATGTTTTATCTGTTACGTCACATGAACCTTCCTTTTGCTGCTGTAATCATAGGATTTGGCACTGCTGAAAACTTCTTCCCTGCAGCTCTGCCTCACTCAGCTTACTCTTCCTCCTCTTCACTCATAGTCTACACGCTTGGGTTCATTTTCCCTTGATCAGATATCTTTGATGGTTCTCTGTTGTCTGGAAAATGAAACTCTTTCTCATCTACCAGCCTTTTATTTGCTTCCATCTCCTATTCAGTACATTCCCTAACTGGATTCAACTTCTCTCTATTTCCTGTATTCTGCTCACCTGGACGCTCACAGCCTAGCCTTCACCTCACCTTGGTCTTACTGATTCTTGTTTATCAACATTGCCTCAGTTATTAGCCTGATTCTGACTTCTTTGATCACTTTAGCCCATGTAGACCTCTCTTTTTTTCTGAAATTAAGTACACTTAGTTCACTACCCTGAGATACTAAACCTCGTGCCAGTTCTGCATTTTGGAGTATTGTTCTTTAAAAGCAGAGATCTTTCTTACGCATTCTCAGAGTCTAGCGTTGCACATGCTCTCTGAAGATCTCATGTTTACCTAGAAAGGGAGTATTGGTGAAGCCAACACAAGCTGTACATGTGAAAACTGATCCAATATGACTGTCCAGTGATGTTCCCCTTCTAGAAATACATATTTACTCAACAAATGCTGCATGAATTTCTGCCCTTAAGGAACTTACATTTTTCTTTTATCTACTTTAATTCAGTTATTTACATAAGGCAGGGGAGTGAGGATGATTTATAATCAGATTGGTTCATTGTCCCTTTGGTCAGCTTACTGAATTCATGTATTTCTCATGTGTTGCTGTGCTGCATTTTTACCCAGCTTATCTAGCCATCAAGCTAAACTCAGGGACAGTGCTTTTCATTTTTGAAAAGAGACCCAGCTAAAAAATAGTGAGTGAGTGAGAACCAGTATAAAGCCTGGTCCTTGTAACTGGCCCATCATGGATAGAGTAGCCCAAGTAGGAAAACCTTCTGTGCATCCAGGGCTTACTCATGGGAATACCTGATTAGTATACAGGCACATTTTTCTGTCTTTAAACAAATTAGTCAGATGCATCTTAGAAGAATATCTACCTGATGAATTCTACCCTTGAATAAAGTTTAGGATGTGGTGCTCTGGAATCTGTCGTGTATTAGAGTCTCTTAAAGCCAGTTAAGTTTAACTCTAATATGTGAGATAATGAAGTAAACCAACCTTGAGATAAAAATGAGAACGAGTGGTGCATAACAAAAGGAAATGCTAAATAAAAAAGTGTAGTGAGGTGCAAAATTATAACACATGTGCTTGTTCCAGAAACAAAATACAGAGGCTTCTTTTTATAGATTTGGAGGATTTCTATAATAAGATAAACAAGAAGTTCATGGGTGGGGTCTGTATAAATAATATCCTACTGATAGGAAAAATGACAGTATAAACAGGATATAATAACAGTGCCTGCTGAATTTCCCAGCATGTTATTTGTAGCTTCTTTCACAGAGTCGCAGCTGCTCCCACCAAGGGTGGATTTTTACCTCTGTCAGAGGTCGAGCAAGATTCTAAATTCTTACTAACAAGTTTGGAGTGGGGAGCATACACAGCCTTTGCTTCAGTAATAGCATGTGTTTTATATTCACTTTCAGGGTAAAACATTTTCTTGGGTTGTTAGAATTCTTAAAACAAGATTTTTTTTTTTTAAATGACCTCTGGGAAAAATCGAGCAGGCAGAATAAATGAGTAAATGGGCAGCACTTGACTGTATGCTTATCAGCCAAATATACTAATTAGATTCATCTGTTCTTAAAAAATAAATAAATGAAAGAAGAAAAAAATTGTCTCTGACTTTTAAGACATTTATCATAGTTTTGTTTTCTTGAATGATAGTAGTATGATGGAAAAACAGCCATTAAACTTCTGAATGCCAAAATTCTAGTCCTTCTGTCAAATGGCCTTGTGATCGAGGGCAAATCACATAGCTTCTCTGAGCCTCGGCTTCTTTATTTGTAAGATGAGGGGTTTGACCAAATGTTTTCCAAGTATCTTTTCTAACTGTAAAATTCCATTCTGTTTTTAAACTGCTAAGTACATTTAACAAGTATGCATCTTACCCCTATCGAGTGACTCTCATTCCCAAAATATAAGAATTTGTGTAAGGAGAAGCTTTGAACCAGTTTTAGGAGCGTTCCAAATGTATTCAGATCACTTCTCTTGTCTTACTTATCTTTAAAATGAAGAATAAAAAGCACTACGTATTCAGTTTAATTATGCTAATTTCGTTACAAAGTTGGGTGTATATTGATCCTCTCCCTAATCAGAGGACTTCAGACCAGACACTGAAAACCAAGTAAAATGTCAGTATACTTTTTAAAAAAATAGACTTGACTTTTTAGAGCAGTTTTAGGTTCACAGTAAAAATGAGCAGAAAGTGTAGAGAGTTCGCACATGCCTCCTGCCCTCCACACACACACGGCCACCCCTACTACAGCATCTTCACCAGGGTGGTACATTTGTTACAGTATGAACCCACATTGACACATCATTATCATCCAAACCCCATAGTTTATTTTAGGCAAATGATTTTGTACATTTTGTTTGGTTTTGAAAAATGTATAATAAGTCTCTACCGTTATAGTATCATAAGGTAATAGTGTAGTTTCACTGCCTGAAAATCATCGGTGCTCCACCTTTCATCCTTCCCTCTCTCTCCCCTAACCCTTGGCAGCTTCTGATCTTTTTACTGTCTCCACAGTGTTGCCTTTTCCAGAATGCTATCATACAGTATGTAACCTTCTCATGTTGGCTTTTTTCACTTAATAATATATATTTAAGATTCCTTAATGTCTTTTCATAGCTTGATAGTTCATTTCTTTTTAGCACTACATAATACTCCATTGTCTGGATATACCACACTTTATCCACAGTTTATTTATCACGTACTAAAGGACATCTTGGTTGCTTCCAAATTTGGCAGTTATGAATAAAGCTGCTATAAGCAAGTAGAATTTGTATCTGTATCAGAAAAGCTATGTTGGTAGGGTATAAATCACAGTATTGTCCTGTTATAATACAGCCTAATATGATGCTCATTTAACAAGATTTTATCAGTTCCTACCTAATGAATTTTACTAGTTTTATGTAGATCTCCAATTTGAAGGCTGTTACCTGTCTACAAAATGGGCAGATTTCTACTTATGAGATGCAACTTCTTCAGATTGAAAAGGTTTAGAACTTTACTTTCTATTAGGAGAAAAGTTCTCAAATATAAATGTTATTGCACAGTGTATTTTAGGATTTTTCCCAATTGCAGTCTCTGAAGGATAAAAACAAATGTCCTGTGGCTCAAAAGATTCTTACTTTTAATCTCACTTTCTTTTATGTTCTGCAGTTTGTTGATAAACTGTTTTCTTGTAAACACAACACCTAGTTAACTCTCTTTTCCACATGAAAAAATCCAGGCTGAATACCCATATTTTCTCAGCTTTGGTTATGGCTAAGTGAAAAATTGGAGTGAAAATAATTTCAGAGGACACTTTTTGTTATTAGAAAATCAGTTTCCTACAATTCTTAGAATTCATTGTCCTACCAGGGCTTTCATTGTACCAAATGCAGTGTATAGGACCATACATTTTTAGTGTTAAACTTACGAAGGTTGGTTTTCAAGTATAAAACAAGATTTCTCAACCACCTGTATTTAAAATAGAAACTGTATTTTTATTATTTTTGGTGGATGTACTGGGGATTGAACCCAGGACCTCATGCATGCTGAGCACACATGCTACCACTGAGCTGGACCCTCCCTCCCTAGAAACTGTATTTTTAAAAATTTTATTCTTCCACAATCTCTGACAAGAGTGACTTTAAAAGGTTAGGCACAAATGTGTTTTTTTTCTCCCTTGGGTAATTTTCACTTTTGTTTCTCCTCAATTCTTGTTTCCTAAGATCATGGAGAAAAGTCTGTACTTAAGGTATAATAGTCCTTCAGCACTTTTTTGAAAATATTTCTTACCTAAAGTAAGTTAATTTTCTTCATAGTTAAAAAAAAAAAACCCAAAAAACTACAGGGATAAATGACAGAAGGAAGTGCCCCTAGTAAGAGTCAAAAGATACCTGGTGTCTGATAAACTAGCATAACCTGAAGTTCATCTGTAGTCCATGTGAGTCATCAGACAATATTATAAATAACATCCTGCAGAAGGAGGCTCTAAAGGGAGGGGAATAAATACCATTTTTGTAAACTATAGACATGATCTTTTGTGCATTAAGGAATTATCTTATTAACACTTGAAGTTTATTCAGGGATAGATCTTAAAGAATTTGACATCAGTTGCTACATTTATTTAGGGGAGGAACTGAAGCTTGAACTTACCAAGCTTGAAGGCCTTGATATCTGAGAGGCCTATAAAATTTTCAAACAATCGTTCAAATTCTTATGGCCTTTAAGAAAGCTTTTAACATCAGAGTGTATCAACTTCAGCTAATGTAACTGCACTTGTTCCTTAGACAATTGGTTTGTATTGTGTGGGTCCACTTATATGCGATTTTTTTTTTCAGTAAATATTTACTACAGTATTACACAGTCTGCAGTTGGTGAATCCATAGATGCAGAACTGCAGATTTGGAGCGTTGACTATAAAGTGATATTCAAGATTTTAGACTGGGTGAAGGGGTCAACACCCCTGACCCCAAAGTTGTTCCAGGGTCAGCTGTGTATCATTGGATCCTCACAAAATGAACTTGAGGTATCCAGGGGAAGTTTGGTTTCTTCTTTGTTTTTAATCACCTTTGTTGAGGTAGAATTTAGGTAAGAGTGGAGTTCTCTGAGTTCCAGCAAGTTTACACAGCGGGTTGATCATTACCAACATCAAGATACAGACCACTTGGAGTATTTCAGCAAGTTGTCGCATGTCTCTTTACACTCAGATACCCCTCCCCACGGCAAGTGCCTTGCCGCCGCTGATCTGTAATGTTACGTGACTGGAATCATACAATACGTACCTTTTTGTGTCTGCCTTCTCTCACTTAGCATGATACTTTTGAGATTCATTAGTGTTGTTACATGTATCAGTCATTTAAAATGCTGAATACTAGTCCATCGAAAAGATATAGCAAAATTTGTTTATTCATTAATCAGTTGATGGACATTTCCTGGTTTTGGCTATTATGAATTAAGCTGCTATGAATATTTGTCTACAAGCTTTCGTGTAATATGATTTCATTTCTCACAGCTAGGAGTAGGATTGTAGGGTTATTGGTAAGCATATGTTTAACTTTTTAAGAAACTACCAAGCTTTTCCAAAGTGACTGTACTATTTTGCAATCCCACCAGCAACAGTGTATGAGATTTCCAGTTGCTTTGCGTTCTTTTTGACGCTTGGTATTCGTGCTTCTCTTTAAGTTTAGCCAGGCTCGTGCATACATAATAGCATCTCACCCTAATTTTATTTTGCATTTTCCTGATGACTAATTATCTTTTCAGATGCTCATTTGCCATTCATGTATCTTATTAGATGAAATGTCTGTCACATCTTTTACCCATTGTTTCTTAATCAGGTTGTTTGCTTTATTATTGATTGTAAGAGCTCTCTGTATATTGGGGATACAAGTCCTTAAATATGTGGATATACAGATATCCTGGCCTGAGGCTTGCATTTTCACTCTCTTAATATTGTTTTTCACAGAGCAAATGTTTTTAATTTTGATGAAGTTAAATTTATCTTTTTTTTCTCCTTTGTGGTTCATGCTTTTTGTGTCCTAAGAAAATTTGTCTAAATGAAGACTCAAAGATTTTCCTGAATTTTCTTCTAGATGTTTTATAGATTCAGGTCATAAATTTAAGGTCTGTGGACCATTTCAAGTTAGTTTTTCTGTGAGGTAAGGGTCAGATGTATTTTTTTTTTCCACATGGATGTCTAATTGTTGGAGTACCATTTTTTGAAATAGTCAGCAGTGGTCAAGAGACTACTCTCTCTCTATTAAATTACATTAGCACTTCTATCAAAAATCAATTGAATAGGTATGTGTGAGTCTATTTGTGGGTTCTCTATTGTGGTCCATTGGTCTTTATGTCTATCCCTGTACCAGTACAAAACTATAAATTATTGTAAACTTATAGTGAGTCTTGAATCTGAAAGTGTCATTTCTTTCAACTTTGTTTTTCTTTTTTTACAATTACTGTTGCTATTCTAGGTCTTTTGCATTTTCATATCATTTTAAAATCAACTTCTTGATTTCTACAAAAAGCATATTTGTAGTGAGGTTGTAACTGGGATTATGTTGAATATATAGATAAAGCTCACATCAGGACTCTTAATCATATTGAGTATTACCATCTATGAATGTGGTATATCTCTCCATTTGTTTAAGTCATCTTCATTTTCCCTCAGCTATGTTAGTAGTTTTCAGACTACATATGTTCTTAAATTTATCTCTAAATGTTTTATATTTTTGGTACTGTTATGTTGGTACTATTTTAATTTCCAGTTGTTTGTTTCTTGTGTCATAGAATAATTGATTTTGGTATATTGACCTTGTGTTCTGTAACCTTGCTAAAAATTCATTTTTTTTGTAAATTCTTAGGGTTTTCCACGTGGACAAGCACGTTATCTGTAAATGGAGACAGTTCTGCTTCTACCTTTTCAATGCATATGTCTTTTCTTTTTCTTGCCTTATTGCAGTGACTGTAACCATTAATTAAATATTACAGCGATAAGAGCAGACATCTTTGCCTTTTTCCTAGTCCTAGACTAGAGCAAGAATTCAACCTTTCACCATTAAGTGCTATCTTAGCTATAGGTTTTTCATAGATGCCCCATATCAAGATGCCCCTTTAAGGGAAGTTCCCATCTATTTCTAGTTTCTGAGAATTTTTATCATGAATGAATGTAGTACTTTGTCAAATGCTTTTTCTGTATCTACTGAGATGACCACACAGTTTTTCTTTTTTAAGACTTGTTAATATGGTGAATTACATTGATTGATTTTCAAATGTTAAACCTTGCATTCTGAGAAAAACTCTACTGAATTATGATGTATTATTCTTTTATATATAGTGTGATTTGATTTGATGATATCCTGTTCATAAGGGATATTGTTCTGGGTTTGTTTTGTTTTTTCTATTGTAACGTCCTTGTCTAGTTTTATTATGATGATGTGACCTCATAAGATGAATTAGGATGTGTTCTTATATTTCTAAAAGAATTGGTATAGATTTGCTATTATTTCTTTCTAAAATATGTTTATTTTGAGAGTATTTTTTAATTACAGTAAATATCTTGAACTTGGTCACGACTTACTGTCTAAATCTAATCCTATAAGGCTTATACCCTATACTGATATCAGAAGAATAAATGAGAGTAGTAGAGATTTGGGGGTCATTAATACCTCAGAGATGCCAGCATTTTTCTACATGATTTTACCCTTGGCAGAAATATTTCCTCCTTGCCAGTTGCCTGAGATAGCAGGGTTACAAACCACAGACCAAACTGAATTTGCTTTAGATGCAGCAGTAACCCTTCCCCTGTGCCCTAGTATGCCTGAGTAAAGAACATAGTTTTCTCTCTCTTAAGCTATGAGGTTTTGCTTTTTGTAGTTGTTATACAAATATTGACTGACCTATCTCTAAATCTATTTCTAAGCAGATCCGTGGACAACATACTGGTTTTTGGACATACTGATTTTAATGAACATGTCCAATGTAAAATTACCCCAGCATTGTTGTGGTATTATTCATAATTCATTATTAGTGTGATTTCTATTTAATATTTCTAGACATTTTAAGAACTAGAGTATGCTATTTTCATAGAAGTGTTTCTTTTTTCTCCTTTGACTGTTTTAAACATAAAGGTTGTCTGTTGTGCCCAAGCCTTTCCACTGCTAAATATTTTTGGAAAGAGATTCATTACCAATTTGCCTTGCTTTTTCTAGGACATAAGGAGTGTCCATTTGAGTGCTGTGTGTTAAAATAATTATTATCACATAAAGAAATATTTAGAAAGAACTATATCTCTTAAACCATTGTTGCCCATGCTGTTTTCAGTCTTTAGCTCAGCTCTATCATGCTGAATACCTACTGGGACAGCATATCGCTCTCTGAGTTGTAGACGGCCAAATTGCTCTGCTTTTTTACTACTGTGCACCTTGTTCGCTAAAACTCTCCTTTTGGAGAATTTTTATTTTTAGCTATAATTTATTTTAACACTTACCAAGTGCTAGATGCTGTGCTAACTGTTTTATGTATTTGAGAGTCAGGTGTTAACTTCTTCAGTTATAGACGAGAAAGCTGAGGATAAAAGAGATGGACTCATTTGCCCATAGTCACACAGCTGATCACTGTTTGTCTTGGCGCACAGCCCGTGTTCTTGACAGTATTTCGGTATGTAAAGGCAGTATGTGCAGTGGTCAAGAGCATGACTTTTGAGGATTTAAAATATTTCTATCACTTTACTAGTTATGCAACTTCAGGCAGGTTATTGAATGTCTTAAGCCTGAGTTTCTTCTTTTGGAAAATGAGAATAATAATAATACCTACCCAAGAGGGTTCTTGAGTAGATTAAATGAGTTAAGTTATGTGAAGTTTCTGGCACATAGTAAATGCCATAGAAGTTGTTTATTATTATGATTATTAACCATTATACTGCTTAATGTGCAGACAGCAATCATTTCCCCTTCATCTCTTTCCAAACTGACTTTTCTGAAGCTGAGAAGCTAAACATGTTAACTAATGTCTCTAGCCTTGGACCACCTTATAAAGAACTTTTAAAAAGATATAGCACCCCTTGTTCATTGCAGCAAATTTGCAATAACCAACACATGGAAACAACCCAACTCTACATCAATGTATGAATGAAGAAAGAAAATATTTGTGACAACATGGATGGACCTTGAGGGCATTGTGCTAAGTGAAATAAGTCAGACAGGGAGAGAGAAATACTGTAAGATATCATTTGTATGTCGAGTCTTAAAAAAAGATCAGAAAAAATAGATTGGTGGCTGTCAAGGGTAGGGTATGGAGGGTGAGTGAAATGGGTGAAGGTGGTCACAAAGGACAAACTTTCAATTATAAATAAGTCCTGGGAATACAACGTACAGCGTGGTGACTATAGTTAACAATACTGTATTATTTATTTGAAAGATGCTAAAAGAGCAGATCTTAAAAGTTCTCATCACACATACAAACAGAATTTGTGATTATGAATAGTGATGATCTTAACCAAACTTATTGTGGTAATCATTTCACAATAAATACATATACTGTACACTGTATATACATGAGGATATATACAGTGCTAAATCTCTCCTGTTTCTGTCTCTCAGCCATAGTTCCCTTCCTTTTCTGCAGGGATATTTTATGCATTTATAAACAAAAAGGTGTATCTGTAGTCCCTTTTCTCCTTTTTTGTCAGATAGGTGGTATGCTGTATACGCTATTCCGCACCAGGCTTTTTTAACCTGGAAAGTATCCCACCTCAGGACATAAAGGGTAGGGTATTACCACCTGTTCCCCACATCCCGGCCCCCCAGCAGGTTTTTTTTATTGGTACATAAAGCAATGATGCATCTTGCAGTCAGTGTTGTTGATTTGATGAAATGTGGTATAAACATTGACGAACATCCTCATCCTGCTTTGATCGTTCTCTCAACCAGTTGTAAGCATCTGTACTCATTGTTCTCCATCTTTCCCAATAATTGATACATTGTTAGACTTTTCCATGTTTTGCCAACCTGATAGAAGTAAAATGGTATTTCTTTGCAGTTTTATTTTATTTTATTTTATATTTCTTACTGAGGTATAATTGACATATAACATGTTAATTTCAGGTTACTGCATAATGATTTGAATTTTTATATATTGTAAAATGATCACCACAATAAGTCTAGTTAACATCCATCACTATACAGTTACAAAAAAATTTTTTTTCTCGTGATGAAGGCTTTTAAGACCTAATCTCTCAGCAGTTTTCATCATTGCAGGGTGTGTTTTGTATATATATATTTGTATTGAAGTATAGTCAGTTTATAAAGTTGTGCCAATTTCTGGTGTACAGCATAATGCTTCAGTCATACATGAACACATATATATTCATTTTCATTTTCTTTTTCACTGTAAGTTACTACAAGATAATGAATATAGTTCTTTGTGCTATACAGTATGAACTTTCTGTTTATCTGTTTTTTTACGTATTAGTATCTGCAGATCTTGAACTCCCAAATTTATCCTTTCCCACCCCCATTCCCCCCTGGTAACCGTAAGTTTGTTGTCTATGTCTGTGAGTCTATTTCTGTTTTGTAAATAAGTTCATTTGTCTTTTTTTTTTGAATTCCACATATAAGTGATAATATGGTATTTTTCTTTCTCTTTCTGGCTTACTTCACTTAGAATGACAATCTCCAGGCCCATCCAGGTTGCTGCAAATGACATTATTTTATTATTTTTATGGCTGAGTAGTATTCCATGGTATAAATATACCACGACTTCTTTATCCAGTCATCTGTCAATGGACACTTAGTTTGTTTCCATTGTCTTGGCTATTGTAAATAGTGCTCCTGTGAACATTGGGTGGCATGTGTCTTTTTGAATTAAGGTTCCTTCTGGATATATGCCCAGGAGTGGGATTGCTGGATCATATAGTAATTCTATTTTTAGTATTTTGAGGAACCTCCATACTGTTTTCCACAATGGCTGCACTAAACTACCTTCCCACCGACAGTGTAGGAGGGTTCCCTTTTCTCCACAGCCTCTCCAGCATTTTTTGTTTGTGTACTTTTTAATGATGGCCATTCTGACTGGTGTGAGGTGATACCTCATTGTAGTTTTGATTTGCATTTCTCTGATAATTAGCGATATTGTGTATTTTTTCATGTGCCTCTTGGCCATTTGTATGTCTTCATTGGAGAATTGCTTGTTTAGGTCTTCTGCCCATTTTTGGATTGGGTTATATTGTTTTTTTACTATTAAGTTGTATGTGCTGCTTATATATTCTGGAAATTAAGCCCTTGTTAGTCTCATCTTTTGCAAATATTTTCTCCCATTCTGTTGGTTGTCTTTTTGTTTTGCTTATGGTTTCCTTTGCTGTGCAGAAGCTTATAAGTTTAATTAGGTCCCATTTGTTTATTTTTGCTTTTATTTCTCTTGCCTGGGTAGACGGCCCTAGGAGAACACTGCTGAGATTTATGGCATACAGTGTTTTGCCTATGTTTTCTTCTAAGAGGTTTATAGTGTCTTGTCTTATGTTTAAGCCATTTTGTGTTTATTTTTGTGTATGGTGTGAGGGAGTGTTTTGACTTCTTTGATTTACATGTAGCTGTCCAGTTACCCCAACCCCATTTGCTGAAGAGACTGTCTTTACTTGTTTCTCTGATTGCCATTCAGGTTAAACACTCTTGATGCTTACTGGCCATTTATTTATATGTCCTTTCTGTGAATTGCCTGTTTAAATCTGTTGCCCATTTTTGTAGGCAAATGTCTTTTTCTGTTTCTTCTTTTATTTTTATTTTATTTAAAAATTTTTTGACAAATAAAATTGTATATATTTAAGGTGTACAATGTGATGTTTTGATATGTGCATACATTATCACTGTTTTTAATTGTCACTGTTTTTTAAAAATTGCATTCATCTTCTGAATTTTAATTTTCAACCAGCTATTAACATTTAGCAATTCTATAACTACTTTAAACCATTTTTTGCCATTATCCCACACAGAGACCCTAACTAAATATTTTTTCATGTTAAATATTTAATTATTTAAATTTTTTTCATGTACTTTTTGGCCATTTCTACATATTCTTTGGCAAATGTCTAGTCAAATCCTTTGCCCATTTTTTAATTGAGTTTTTGTCTTTTTATATTGAATTGTAAGAGTTCTTTATGTACACAAGTCCCTTGTCAGATATAGAGTTTGAAAATAATTTTACATTCTTGTTTTACTGCCTTTTGAAGTACATAAGACTTTAATTTTGATGAAGTCAAAATGTTTTGTTGTTGCTTTTGGTGTCGTAGCTAAGAAACCATTGCCTAATTCAGAGTCACACAGATTAATGTCTGTTTTCTCTAAGGGTTTTTATAATTTTAGCTCTCACATTTAGGTCTGATTCATTTTCAGTTATTTTTATGTATGATGTGTGGAGTTCCAGCATCATTTTTATTTGCATGTGGATATCTAGCTGTTCCAGCACCATTTTTTGAAAAGACTGTTCTTTTTCTCATTGAATTTTCTTGTCAACTTTATCAAAAATCAGTTGACCATAAATGTATAGTTTGATTACTGGACTCTCAGTTCTGTTCTGTTGACCTATATGTTTATCCTTATGCCAGTACCACACAGTCTTGATTACTGTGGTTCGATTGTAAGTTTTCAAGGTGAAAAGTATGAATTCTTCAACTTTGTTGTTCTTTTTAAAGATTGTTTTGGCTATTCTGAGTCCCTTACATTTCCATAGGAGTTTTAGGATTTCTGTAGAAGAGCCGGCTGGAATTTTAGTAGGAATTATGTTGAATATGTAAGTCAATTTGGGGAATATTATCATTTTAACAGTATTAAGTCTTTCAATCCATGAAAATGAGATGTCTTTCTGTTTAGGTATTCTTCAGTTTTTTCCACCAATGTTCTATAGTTTCCATTTTACAAGTCTTACACTACTTTTGTTAGATTTATTCCTTAATATTTTATTCTTTTTGAAGCTGTTGTAAGTGGAATTGCTTTATAAGTTTCATTTTTTGGATTGCTCATTGCTAGTGGATAGAAATAAAATTTAATTTATGTGTTGATCTTGTATCCTACAACCCTGATGTACATGTTCATTAGTTCTAACAGTTTTTTGTGTGCAAGCACTCCTGTGTGTTCCTTCAGAATTTCTGTCTACAAACAGGTAGTTTTACTTTCTCCTTTTTAATCTGGATGCCTTTTATGTATCTTTATCTTGCCTTATTGTCCTGGCTGACACCTCCCCTACTCTGTTGAATTGAAGTATTAAGAGTGAACATCCTTGTGTTGTTCTTGATCTTAGTGGTGAAGCTCTGTCTTTAACCACTAAGTATGATAGCAGCTGTGGGTTTTTCATGAATGTGCTCTATCGAGGTAAGAAGTTTACTTCTATTCCTAGTTTGTTGCGTGTTCTATATGATGAAAGGGTGTTGGATTTTGTTAAGTGCTTTTTCTGTGTCTATTGAAATAATTTCATGGGTTTTTTTCATTTATTAATATGGTGTATTACATTGATTGAATTTTGTATGTTGAATGAACCTTGCTTTCCTGAGGTAAATCCCGCTAAGTCACGTATAATCCTTTTTATATGCTGTTGGATTCAGTTTGCTAGTATTTTGTTGAGGATTTATAAATCTATATTCATAAGGGACGTTGAATCTGTAATTTTCTTTTCTTGCAATGTCTTCATCTGGTTTTGGTATCAGGGTAGTAATACTGACCTCATAGAATAAGTTGAGAAGTGTTTCCTCCTTTTCTATATTTTGGAAGTTTATGAAGGATTGGTGTTGACGTGCATGTGTGTGTGTGTGTGTGTGTGTGTGTGTGTGAATTATTTTTGAAACATTTGGTAGAATTTACCAGTGAAACCATCTAACCTTTCTTTGTGGGAAGATTTTTGACTACTAATTTAGTATCTTCATTTGCTATACATCTATTCAGATTTTCTATTTCTTCTTGAATAGGTTGTTCTAGGAATGTATCCATTTCATCTAGGTTATATAATTTGTTGACATACAGTTGTTCTCAGAATTCCTTTATAATCCTTCTTACTTCTGTAATGTCAGTAGTAAAGTCCTTTCTCTCTTTCCTGATTTTACTAATTTGAGTCCTCTTCATTTTGCCTTGTTAGTCTACCTAAAAGTGTCTCAGTTTTGTTAAGCTGTTCAAAGAACTGGTTTCTTATTTCGTTGGTTTTCTCTACTACCGTGTTTCTATTTTCTATTTCACTTATTTCTCCTCTACGTTATTTCCTTCCTTCTGTTGGCCTTGGGTTTAGTTTGCTGTTTTTCTAATTTTTTAAGGTGGAAGTTTAGGGTATTGACTTTAGTAATTTTTTTGTTTTTTAATATAGGCATTTATAATAACAAATTTCCTTCTAAGTACTTCCTTAGCTTCATCTCATAGATTTTGGTATGTTGTGTGTGTGTGTATGTTTAGTCATCTCAGAGTATTTTCTAATTTCCCGTGTGATTTTTTTCTTTGACTCATTGGTTAGGACTGTGTTGTTTAATTTCCACATATTTGTGAGTTTTCCATTTGTTTTTCTATTATTGTTTTCTAATTTCATTCCATTGTGTTTGGAGAACATACTTTATTTGATTTAAATATTATTGAGACTTGTTTTATGACCTAATTTATTATCTGTCCTGGAGAATATTTCACAAACCCTTGAGAAGAATGTATATTCTGATGTTGTTTAGTGGAATGTAATATAGATGTCTGTAAGGTCTAGTGGGTTTATATTGTTTAAGTCTTCTATTTCTTGTTGATCTTCTGTCTAGTTGTTCTATTATTTAAAATGGGATATTGAAGTCTCCAACTATTGTTGAATTGTCTATTTCTTTATTGAGTTCTTTCAGTTTTTGCCTCATATATTTGGGGCCCTGTTGGTTGGTGCATATATATCTTTAATTATGTCTTCATCATGAATTAACCCTTTTATCATTATAAAATATCCTTATTTTGTCTTTTGTAACAAATTTTGTCTTTAAGTCTATTTTGTCTAACATTAGTATAACCACTCCTGTTTTCATTTGGTTATTCTTTACATGGTGCATCTTTTTGCATTCTTTCACTTTCAATCTATACATGTCTTTAAATCTAAAATGTATCTCTTGTAAAGAGCATACAGTGTGATCTTATTTTTTTAATTGATTCTGCCAATTTCTGTCTTCTTATTGGAGTGTATAATCCATTTAAATTTAATGTGTGATCAGTTAGGATTTACGTCTACCATTTTGTCATTTGTTTTGTATGTCTTTTGTCTGTTTTGTTCCCCCATTGTTCAGTTACTTCCTTCTTTTGTGTTAAATACATATTTTCTACTGTATAGTTTAAATCCCTTGTCATTTCTTCTAATTTCTTTTGAGTTACTGTCTTAGTGGTTGCCCTGAGAATACCATTAACATCTTAGTTTATAATAATCTATTTCAGATTAATACCAACTTAATTTCAATAGTACAGGAAAACTTTACACCTTCACAGCTTCATTCCTTACGCCCTACTTTGTGCCAGTATTACCATTCAATTACATGCTTATACATTGTGTGTCCATCAGCTTAGATTCATAATCATTACCTTATCCAGTTTTCTTTTAAATCAAATAGGAGGAAAAAAGAAGTTATAAGGAAAAATACATTTATACTGTTCACTTCACTATATGTAAAATATGCCTCAATTAAAAACAAAACAAAAATATACAGAGCATAGGAGTGGAAAAACTGGGAGACTGTATGTAAGTCCTGAATTCATTTAAATCTACAACTATGAGTAAACAACTATGGGAATTATGAATCCAGAATAGAATATAAATGTTGAGTATGCAGAAGTATCTTCCAGATAACAGGAGTTGCGTGTAAAAGCTGGGAAGGGAGATGGGGAAAGTATAGCATATGTATGTGTATTAGTTATCTGTTGCTGCATTAAAGGTTATATTGACCTTAGCAACTTGAAACAACCTAAATTTTTATTATCTCACTTGGTTTCCATAGATCAGGAATCCAGAAGCAGCTTAGACAGGTCTTTCTGGCTCAGGGTGTCTTAGGAGGCCACAGTCATCGGCAGCCTTACCTAAGGCTAGGGAACTCACTTCCAAGGGGGCTCACTTGCATAGCTGTTATTAGGATGCTTCAGTTCTTTGCCACATGGATTTCTCCATAGGTCTGGTTGTGGTCTCATAACTCAGCAGCTAGCTTTCTTCAGAACCAACTATCTGAGAGAGAAGGCAGAGCAGAAGTTTTTTATGACCTAGCCTCAGAAGTCACCACAGTCTGCCATGTGCTGTTGGTTGGACAGACTAACCCTGAAGCAATGTTGAAGGGGATTACACCAAGGTAGGAAGACCAAGAGGATCATTAGGAACCATCTTGGAGACTGGCTATCACAGTCTGCTAATTTCTTTAGCTTTTTCAGCCAGGAGCCATTAGATATAGCTCACAAATTAGAAAGTAATTCTTCCAACCTCCTAATGTTTTTGTATGATTCTTTTTCCTTGCTTTAGTGCACTCTTAGGAACCTCATTTCCACTATAGAAGCATTTACTAAACTTGAGTAGCTCTTTCACTCTAGTTTATTTAAAAATTTTTCCTTGTGTTAAAATCAAATCAAACTAAATTTTAAAATTCAGTGTATAGTACGATCTCATTTTAGTGATTATTTCTGCCTATGCTTGGAGTGAGCTTGTAATGAGTGTAGTTACTTCTCAGTAGTAAAAATTTAGATGAATCTTTTTTATTAGCTTTCCTCTTAATTTTTCTACTTTCCTCTGAACTGCTTAGAATTCTTTTTATAATGAGCATATGTTAATGTTTACAAAAAGAAAGTCAGACTTTAAAAATAAATTTACAATATTCAGGAATGGTGAGGATATGGGGAAACATTCTTATCACTGTTGGTTAGAATATAAAACCTGGTACAATATGTACCAGGGGACAGTATGATAGTATCCATCACAAACTTGAATACCATTCACATGCTATGAGTCAAATTCCATTCATGTGCATCAGCCCTAAAATATTTATTTATATACACAAAAATGGGCACAGAGTGTTCATTGCATCATCATTTATAGTGTAAAATGTTAGCAATAATTGAAATGTTTGATAATAGGTAAATGTTTAAGTGGATTATGGTATATTTCTGGTATAAAATACCACATAAATGTTAGAATGATGAAGGTTCACTGTGTACTACATGAGAAGATTCCAAGACATTTGTGAGAAACATTAAATCACTTATTATGTATAGGATAACTCCAAATGTGTGTTAAAAAAAAAAACCTAGATGTTTATATGTACATGTTTGTGTATTACATGCGTAGGAAGGAGTCTAGGATTCACACCAAATAAGCAAGGATACCTCTAGGATAGGGAATGAGAGAAGGGTTGGAGGAAGGACTTTTTTCTCTGCATGGTTTATTTTTACGGAGAATGTATGTACGTGTTCTAACTTAAAAAATTTGAGGTGTATCTCTAGTTCCATAGTGGAAGGTGAATTGCAGAGATGATACCTGCTCTCAAGTAGAAAATTACTTGAAGCACGTTTCAGTTTTTCAACTGTGAAATGATCTAATTAAAAAGGATCTGATCATGAGGATTTTGTACTTTGTGGGTTGTAGATGACTTGTTCTTTTCATCAAAGTGACTTCAATTGTGTAAGTGAAAGAGGCTGAGAATCCAAACTGCAGGAATGAGGATTGGAGAGAAGATGAAGAGAATTTTAGGAAGAGAAAGTGATTGGATTTAGTAAGCATGTGAGAGTTGGGGGAAAGAATAGAACGGAAGATACAATTGAGATAGGGAACACAGGAAGAAGAGCAGATTTAAATGAAGAGGATAATGAATTATGTTTACTGTGTTGAAGACCTGTGGGAAATTCTCTTGAAGCTATCTAGCAGATCGTTTGAAACAAGAGTCTGGTGCTCTGTAAGTCATTGGTATTTAAATATTTTAAATCATGATTGTTGATAGTTGAGATGACCAAAGGAAGGGTGTGTTAGAGGGAAGGAAGATGCTTACAGATGGAATCCTGGGGCATTAACCTGTAAGGAGGTAGCAAAGCAATCCCTGAAGTCGACTGAAAAGTTATGTTGGAGAGTTGTATCCAGCATTCCAAGGATAAAGATGATGTGAGTGGTCAGTAGCATCACACTCCACAGGAAGTTGGAAGAAGAGACATTTAAATTTGTATAGTACTAGGGACCTTGACGAGAATGGGTTGTAGTGGAGAGCCCTCTAGTGGAAGGGAGCATGGCATTTGGGGAACTGGAAGAAGCCTGGTGGAGCTGAAGCTCAGAAAAGAATGTGAATGATACTGGCTGAAAGGCTTTTCCATCCTTCGAACACAACGTGATCGCTTTTCTTATCAGAAAGAAATTAATCAGGGTTCATTTTAGTCTCTCAATGTGTGAAGGTTATATGTAAATTTTTGTTTTCTTCTGCCCTGTGAAAGGTAGAAAAGAGCTTTTGAGGAGCTAAAACTTGTGGAGAATTGACTTTTTTCCAGCAGTGGAAAGTGAGGGGAGTTAGGAAAATTTTCTCCAAAGGAGAAGTGCCAAAGCTGACAGTAAAGATAGACTGCGGGGTCTATTGACACCCAGCTCAACTAAAGTTCCAGAGACATGGACCTGCCCCAGAAGGAAAAATGAAAGGAACCTCACTTATCAGCAAGCTGCTAACTAAGAAAAATCATTATAAAATATGTTATTTTCCATATTGAATTTATATATTATATAGTACCTTTTCTGGAAAAAACTACTTACCCTATTACTTTGTTTTCTATATTTATTATATGAAAACTGAGATTAAGTTTACAGGGAAGAAGTTCTTTATTTCCGCTTCTCACAAAAGATTAGATAGGAGAGTATTCTTTATTATCTTCTCTCCCTTTGTTTTATTAAATTAATAAATACACATAGAGAAAATTTGAAACAATATATATTAACAGTTAACATTGCTTACCCCAGAGTAGAACTGGCTAGGATAGGCTGAAATTAACATCTTTTTGCACTTCTTTTTTTGTTTAAGTTAATTACAATGTTTATAAAACAACCAATAAGTATGTAGTACTTATAGGGAAAGGCTGAAAATAAATTAATACATAATTGAAGAAAGATTGAGAAAATAATATAGAGATGTACAATGGAGGAGGAGTCTGCCCCTCTGAATTCAGATTGTGTATCTTTGACTGTATATAAGATTTGATTACTACACAAAACAGAATGTAGATTATGTGAAAAGATATGTATTCATTAAACTATATATTCTTTCATTTATATCATGGGCATCTTTTCATATCGATACATATCCATTCTTTTTTTTTAAACACCACATGGAAGTTTAAAAACTTTTTTGGGGAAACTTTTTTTTTACTGAAATATAACACATACAGAGGAAACTGTCTAGTTTAATGACTTTTACAAAGTGAAGACACACATGTAACCACCATCCAGATCAAAATCAAGAATGTTGGTCACTATATAAGCCTTTCTCATCCTGCCTCCAGTAATTAACCTCCCCCCTCCTAACCACAGATAATCACTATTCTGATTACCATCCATGTAGATAAATCGTGTCTGTTTTTTAACTTCATGTAAGTTGAATCATACAGTGTTATGTGTGGCTTTTTTATGTGTGTGTCTGACCTTTTTTGACTCATGTTTGTGGGACTTATCCATGTGGTTGTACACAGCAGTAGGTTTCCCCTTCTCTACTTGGTGCAGTTGTCTGTAGTAGGATGCATAAATACCACAGTTTACGCCTTCTCCTGTTGACGGGTGTTTGGGTTGTTTAATGCTTATTTAAACCTTCTCCTGCATGTCTTTTGAATACATTTCTTTGGAGTATGTACACATTTCTGTGCACTGTATACCAAGGGAAGAAATGGCTGGGTCGTATGGTATGCCTTTGTTCAGCTTTAGCAGACATCACCCAGTTGTTTCCCAAGAAGGCCCTGACATTTTACCCTTCCATCAGCAACATGAGAGCTTCACACACTCCATGCCCTGCCGACACTTGGAATTGATGGCTTTTGGTTGGTTGGTTTTGTTTTTTTGTTACTTGTTTTCATTACTCTTTTAGAACATTGGTTTTTAAAAGTGCCCAGTATTTTGTTTTATGAAAATGCCATGATTTAATCTCCTTTTGATGGGCTTTTGCCCTCTTCCCCAACTACAGAACAGCCAGAATCTGGACAGCTCTAGTATCTAGTAGGCTCTGTGGTTTGTTGTACGTGCAATCTGACTGGGAAAGTTTTAATACTGACAGTAACAGAGTCAATATATTCTCTCTTTCTTTTTTAAATAGCTCTTCCTCAGAATCCCAATGTTTTTGAGTAGTATGATACCAGTATAAGAATCCATGTAAAATAGTTTCTTTTTGTTGACATGAAAATCAATTTTGATTTCATGGTGGTAAATGGTTGTTTTCTTACTCTTCTTAAAAAGTGATGTAAAAAATAGTATAATGTCTGAAACCAGGTTTTTGGTGAACGCATTGCTAAACACAGCCAATTTAATTACACTGAATAATTTTCATTCTCTTAGAACAAGCATACAGTGATAGCTGCCAGCACCTGCATCACATAGATCTTCAGTCCATTGGAAAACTGCTGTGTGAATGACTTGAGAATATAATCCCTTTGGTTTTACAAAACTCTTTGAATTTCACCCTTTGAAAGTAGAAGGTGTTTCCAGTCAGACAACCATACTTTGCAGCCCAGTCTTTCTTCTAACAAAATTCCCCTCCCCCATTTTCTGAAAAAATTTTTTAATGTAGGTTTTTTAAAATACAAAACTCTAGGGGCTTGCTTTTAATGAGTTAAATGTGATCACCAGACCTCCTGCTGCTTCTCATGTTAAGGAGGTGTGATTACTTCAGGATAACCGGTCTTCCAGCTATGCAGTGCAGCTTTAAACAGGTGCTGGCACAGGTGGCATTGAGTGCTATCCAGTTACCAGAAGTAATTCCTTGGGAGAGTTTAGATACTGTTAACCCTCTATGTAGCTGAATGGTCTTTTGGAAAGTGCTTTATGGGCATATTAGACAGTTTTATACTTCCTATTATTCTTTGCTTTTGCTAGTTGCATGTTGAATTATTTATGTTTCAAGTGGCTATAATAACCAGAAGGAGCAGGTTATCCTCATGTTTGTAAGTTTTGGACTTTTTTTTTACTTTCACATGTGGAGGTTTTTTCCATTTCTAAGTAATTGCTGTCAGTAACTTCTTAGCTGTAAGAAACTCCTGAAAACTGAAACTGCTGAAAACTACTGCTTTCTATTCTGCTCTGTATTTTGATAAGTCTTTGTTAGAAGAACATCTTTACCTCTTGAGATTTCTTAAAAGGTCATGTTGTAGCATAACTCTAGAAGTCTTCCAACTGTTAGTTATCTGTGCTACTAACGAGTCTGCAAATGAATTAATAGATGAATTACCCTAAGTGAGTTAACAAATAACCCAGAAACCTTATTGAAGAGAGTATTTTCAATGACCTCTTTTTTCCCAGCCCCTAAATCTTTTTATCAGTATCAATAATGAATAGCAAAATGTGCTGGCTTGATTTTTTTTTTTAATTCTCAGTATCTCTTAAAACTTCTAATGTTCTAAACCAAGATGGTAGTTGAAGGAGCATAAATCAGATCAACGTCTGACAAATAACTATCACTTAGAAACCTCTTTATTTATCTCATATTCATGGACCTGGTTTAGAGATTAATTTAGAGACCACTTTCAAGTCTCGGTAAATAAAATGCTTTGACCTCTAATAGATCATTTCTGAATGTATCCTTGCAGTCAGCTTCTACAAAGAGGCCCAGTATTAAAAACCTTTGCTCAAGTTGCAGCTTCCTTATAGACTAACAGAGAATAAAGTACCCTGTAACCTAGAACTGACCCCTCATTAACTTCCCTGTAACTTCAGTACGCACAACAGCTATTTCTCTTTCTGCGCAGGTATCAGTCAGAGCCGGATCTCTCACTGGCTGTTACAGCAGGGATCAGACCTGAGTGAACAAAAGAAAAGAGCATTTTACCGATGGTATCAGCTCGAGAAGACGAACCCTGGTAAATATTCTTTCCTTTTTTTATTGTATCTGAAACAAAACAAATGTAACTAATTACTTTATTGAATCCACATGCTGATTTGTCTTTCCCCAAGGTAATTTCGTACTTCCCCAAGTAGTTTCGTTCCTTTATGCCAAAGAACATCAAGTCATTTTCACTGCTTCCTCCAAGGTTCCTCTTTGTTTCCAGGTTATATAACATTTCTAACCACAATTTGGAGGAAAGGTCACGATTGTCAGTGGCTGATTCTTTTCCCTCAACTATAGGTACACACATAAGATTCCATATCTAGTTTTGTGTGTGTGTCTGTCTTGTTTTGTTAGTAATACAAATTTAACACCTTTATTTTGTTCATTCTATACCATATCCATACCGTATCCAATGATTTCTGCTAATGATTTTCTGTTTCTAATTCTACTTCTGGGTCATGAATGTGTGTTTGGATTTTAGGATGAAGCTGCCCTGATGACTTCAGGAGCAGCGATAGGTTGGAATGTAGAATGAAATTTTAAAAAGAAAAGGTCACAAAAACCTTTGTGTCTGAAGTTGCCAGAAACAGGAAAGATTTATTGCAGGATACTTTTAACAGGTGGTATATAGAGTAAAATCCAAAGTTGTGTGACAGACTGTCTCAGGGTACACGTTACACAGACTGGTGGCAGTGAGATCAGTACCAGTTTAACCTTGTGGTAGAGCTGCCTTCTACCACTCCAGCATTAAAGCCTTTGCTTATAGGCTAAATCACGAGTTGGAATATTGTGTATTGAAGACTTTTAGCTAATAATAGTATTGGTTCTGAGGTGGAGATAAAGTTATAGAGACACATTTTTGTGTATGTGTCTGTGGTAAGATCTTTTTTTAAAGATCACTTTTTTTTTTTTTTAATTTGAAAGGCTCATGCAGGGCAAGACAGAACCGACCATATCAACCTCTCTGCAATGAATTTTTTGTGTTTAATCTACCCAGTGCCCCATTTTCTATATTGAAATGTTTCAGATGTACAGAAAAGTTGAAAGACCAACACAGCTAACCTGTTTACCCTCTTCTTAGATACAACAGTTGTTAACATTTTGCTATATTTGCTTTATCCCTATAAAAAAAAGAATAAATTTTAAAATGTATTTTCATATATACAAACACACACTCCTTCTTGCTCTTTAGCATTCATCTCCTGAAAAAAGAGTGATTGCCTACATAGCTACTGTCCCCTTTATCACATCTAAGAGAAGTAATTATAATTCCATTGTATCACCTAATATTCATGTTCACATTTCTTTAGTTATAGCTTTTTTAAATTAGTTTTTTAAAATTGAAGTATAGTTGATTTACAATATTGTATTAGTTTCAGGTATACAGCAAAGTGATTCAATTATATATATTTTCAGATTATTTTCCATTATAGGTTATTACAAGATACTGAGTTTAGTTCCTTATGCTGCACAGTAAATCCTTGTTGCTTATCTATTTCATGTATAGTAGTTTGTATCTGTTAATTCCATACTCCTAATTTATTAGCTATTTTTTATTAAATAGTATGTGATTTAGGTTGACAAATTAGAAGTTGTTATGTCTCTTTAGACTTTTGGGGGGGGGTAATTGGGTTTGTTTGTTTGTTTTATGGAGGTGCTGGGGATTGAACCCAGGACCTTGTGCATGATGCTAGGCATGCGCTGTAACACTGAGCTATACTGTCCCCCATTATGTCTCTTTTGACTTTTAGATCTAGCCACTTAAACTTTTTTTCATGACATAAACTTTTTAAACCATCTAATCTTACATAATGTCCCACATTCTGGGCTTTTCTATTTCCTCTTAGTGTCAGCTAACTTATTCTTCTGTAGCCCCTGTATTTCATATAAACTGGAAGTTAGGATTAGAGGCTTGCTTAGATTCAGGTTAAACTATTTTGGCAAGAATACGTCATAGATAGTTTAGGGAGGACATTTATTAATGGCTGCAATTAACTTTGAAATTCATCAAAATAAAATGGATAGGGAGATGAATATATGATTAAGTATAGTAAATTATTAGATTGTATGGGTGCATATTTTCACTGTAAAATTCTTTTATTATTGCTGTATGTTTGGAAATTTTCACAATAATACACTAGGGCAGAACACTTTGTAGGTAATGTTTAATGTGTTACCATGTACCAAGAGGCATCTTGTCAGGTTGTAGCACTGTTCATTTGCTAAGTTTGATTATTTGTTAAAGTAGTGGCCTCCAGATCCTGATTTTGAAGTTTGTAAATAATCTTTAGGGCATTGTTTTGCCACTGGATAAATAGCCTTTTCTGCAACAACCTTTTGCCAGTGGTCTTAGCATCCATTGATCATGCTCACCTGAATCAATTATCCCAGTGGGGGTTTTCAAAATGGTGATACTGCAATGTAACATTCCTTCAATATTTAATAGCTGGTAGTTTTTCTACAAAGAAGAACTTTCAGGCAAAAGAGAATGTGACAATGAATGTATGTATGTTCATGTATAACTGAAAAATTGTGCTCTATGCTGGAATTTGACACAACATTGTAAAAAGACTATAACTTAATAAAAAAATGTTTAAAAAATAATCAAAGAGGAAAAAAAAGAAGAACTTTCATTTTTAGATACTTTTCTAATGATACCTAGATATACAGGCAAGCTTCTCAAAATACTGACTCTCTTGTTGCCGCCATTAGTTAAATGTTCTAAAGCAGCACAGTTCAGTAGAAGTATAATGTGAATGACACATGTAATTTAAAAGTATCTAGTAGCCACATTTTAAAAAGAAGAAATAGCTAAAATTAATTTTGATACTATATCTATGTATGTATTATGACTTATTATGACTTCAACATTTAATATATACTTTAAAAAGTTATTGAGATCTTCCTTTCTCTCTCCCTTCTTCTTTTCTTTCTTCCTTCCTTCCTTCCATACTGATTCTTTGAAATCTAATATGTATTTTACACTTAAAGCACTTGTCACCTCCAATCAGCTATATTTGAAGTGTTCACTAGCCACATGTGAATAGTGGCTGCCATATAGGACAGTGCAGCCTAAAGAAGGCTCATGTAGAGGCAATACTTCTATCTCAGCTCTAAGCAGCCTTCCCAAAGACATCACTTCTCCTGTGATTCACAGCAGAGCAGATGGAAAGGGACAAAAACTTGGCACTTGGTCTGTTTAACAGAGCAGCTTAGGCAGTGATAGCGAGGGTTGGGCTAGGTAGATAAGGAACTGTGCCCAGGGGTTTCATAAACCTGATCATATGCCAGCAGTTGGCTACCAGGAGGGTATCCAAGGGATTGACAAGATGTTCCAAAATATATATGGCAGAGCACTGAAGAATTTGGAGGAGAAACACTAGTCAACTATGTCAGGCAGTCAGCCTCTATAAGAGAAGGGATTTTTGTCTCTTGGATTTGGCATTTAGATTAGTGCCTGACATAGAACCTAATCATAGCTGGTAGCGCTAAATTCCCACACTGGATTTCACGGTTCAGCTTCAGTCTCAGGTAGGAACTCAGATACCGGGAAGAGGGATTCACTGGAAACAAGAAGGCAGACTCTCTGATCAGCATTGTTGCAGCTGATCTGATAGCACTGCCAACTGTGGAATACTTCTGCTGGAATCCAGTTTTTAGCATTAGGGTGATATATTGTTCTTCTGAAGCTGTTTTTGTTGTTGTTGTTGTTTTATTTTTGTTTTTAATCTTATTTCCTATTTCAGTTTATCTTGATGTCAGAGCTGGGCTTGCCCACCATTAGGAAATTGGAGGAAGATGGAAATAAAGCATTGAAATAGGAAAAATGGGAAGGGACTAACAGCATTCATCCAGCTGTTTATTAGCAGCTGTTTTTTTTTTTTTTTTTAAGGGTATAGTGCCTCCTTCTAAGAATGAGTTCCCCTAGTTGTATGCATTTGTTTTTCAGTGAAGTTGCATTACTAACTGTCCCCCTCTTAAAGGACTTCCTGTTTTTGAGAATCAAATCCACTCTAGTTCTGAGTTCTTTCTAGTTTTCTAGTCCAGTTCTTTATAGTTTAGTTTCTAGTTTTCTGTAGGACGTAATTTAAAGTTAACTGAAGAGAAGAGGATAAGTTCATAATTGTCAGTTGGTAGTTTTCATTGCATCAACAGTAATTGGGTATTGCCAATTGAAGTTTAACTTTTTAAATTTTTCTTTGCACTTTCACCTTTATTATAAGAGCTAATAGGGTATAGAATTTTTTCTAGATAAATGCAGTTTTATTTTGTTGACTTTAAAATAACCTTTGATTTTAGCTAAAGAAGTGTATTCTTATTCCATGGACACTTTGGAACTATTGTAAAATAATAGTTCAAAATTAATTTTGTGTGATAAGATGAACTAAAAGTACACTAGCATCTAAGAATAGCTTATCCGCTGTCTGGTCAATAGTTGCTTGTAGTACATGAGAATCTTCTTTGTAAGTCATTGCAGAGCTGATTGGAATCCAACTAAGTGTCCCTCAGTCAAGAATGGTTAAGTGAGTTGCAGTGTGCCTGCACAGTGGGGTACTGTGGGGCCACACAGCTGCTGCTCCTTGGAGGCAGCTTTATATGGATTGAATTTATATGCGGCAGCATCAAATTAATAAGTGAATACAGTAAGGTACAAAACAGTGGATGTAGTATATTGCCATTTATATTGGAGGAACACACACACACAAATAAATTATGTAAACATAGACCATCCCGGGAGGGTGTGGTAGGAACTGAGAAGAACAGCTCTGTGGAGGGGAACTGAGAAAATGAGGACAGGAGTGGCAGGGAGACTGGTGACTGCATGACCTTTTTGTGTCTTTCTAAATTTTGTGCCACATACTTGTGCTGTATATTCCAAAAATACAAACAAAGTGTGATGAAAAGGAGAGAGGAGGGAGGCACTGAGGGAGAGAGACAAAAAAGAAATTAATCTACCTTGTTAACAGCTTTCAAGATATGAAAAACTGAAGAACCTAGGTTCGCATAGTTCAGACCTGCGTTTAAGAGGCAGTTAGGTAGAAAATAAGATGTCAGTGATTTTTATTGATAGTTCTTTTATTTCATACTTTTTCTCTGTCCAGGACAGATAGCTCATCAGAAGAAATGTAAATGGTACCATCCCTGTGCAAATATTCTGAGAAAAAAATGCAAAATTAAGGACAGTCACACATGAAAAATTGCTTTTTTTTCCTCTAAATTTAAGCATTTAGAAAACAAACAAAAAATGTACATTCTTGTGCCTTTATTCCTGGGCTCAGAGCATTTCACTCTGTATACATTGATTGAGTTCTTCTCTTTTTCAACCTCTTCACTCTAGATCCATTTGATCAGGTTTTTTTAGTGGCTCTTTTAGTGGACTCAGCAAGAAAAATAACAGAGTGGATATTTAAGTTATTTTTTACTGATAATCCTATAGATACAGGGTAGTTCTCTGATAAACGGACCAGTCATCAGAATTTCCCAGCAAAACCCAGAGCCTGCCAAGGCGTGTGAGTATAAAAAGCTGATGGAAACTGATCAAATACGTTTTATCTTATTTCTTATGAAAACATTTACAAGAAAATGTCTGTTTCTTTTAAAAGCAGTGAGTACTAAATTCAGCATGGTTGACATCAAAAGCCCCTTTATTTAATCAAATTAAGCTCAACAGTCCTTTCCCTTGTCTAATTTAAACATTACTATAGCAGACAGGGTTTGATGAGTTCTTCTTGGCTCATGGCAGTGATTCTGCATATTTCTAAATTAAACAATTAAATAAAGTTTGCCAAGAGGCTTATGCAGCAAGCATATGAAGTAAATTTGGAGATCAGAAGTAATGCCTCCTCCCTTCACTGTTGCGGAGTATTAGAGCCTCAGGGAAATTATGTGTATGACATGAGGAAGATGAAAAATTACTTTTGGAGAAGCTAGTTTCCATGAATGGAGCAGTAATAACATGCTTGTTGTCATTCTTTTATTAGCTGATTGGCAAAGGCTCAGCCATAAGTAACCCTGATAAGCAAGAAAATGATTATCTATGCAAAGAGAACATTTACCAAAATGTTAAAATCTTTTGATAAGTTAGGAAGAGTTTTTTTTTTCTCTCTCTTGGGTTTAGATTTGCCAGATAAATCTGTAAAATTTTGTCTTAATGGGAGCATAGATAAAATGTGGAGGGAAAAATGTTTCTGTTGAGAACACAGGGAACATGCTTCCTATAGGGAAAAACATAAACTTAGCCAACCCAGAATGCCTGTGATTTACTTCAGAGGGATTTAAAGTCTTACATACATTGTTCCTACATCCTAATATCTTTGTATTTTTCCATCAAAGTCAATAATTTTGAACCCATTCTTGGGCTATTCATTGCTCTCCATTCGTTCAACCAAAGCAAGAAGAACCTAGGTTTCTGGAACAAATATGTGTGTGTTGGAGTGTCTCCAGAGTGCTTCTTGTGCTAATTTTAAGGGCTGCTGCATTGAAAAAGAAAAAACAAGGAAAAAACCCTCAGAAGTAATGTGATAATATTATGTTTCAAATTAAGTATGTTTACAAGTTTAAAATTATTCAGTTTCCACCTTCTGTGTATGAATTGCTTTGATTTCTTTTAAACTAACCTGACCACTATGTACTTCTCTCTCTTCTTTTTGTCCTCCTTTTTCTCTCTCCCTTCTTTTTTTCCTTCCTGATCAATTTTTTTTTCCATCTAAATTTCCTTTTTATAGAGCACTTGGATAGTACAGAATGCTGTAAAGAAGCGTAGTTACATTACCAATAAGCCCTAATACCAGGAAAGAATCATTATTACCAGTTGGCTTTTTTTCTTCAGCCTCATGGCTCAGTTAAGATTCTTTGTATTCTTTGTGCCCACTGAAGACTCTAGAAAGCATGCCGTAGTTCTAGGTGTGGCCTGCTAGTTGGAACTCACTGACCTGTTTCTCATCCTCCACCCACTGAAGCCCTGAAGCTCTCTATCCTTTTATTAGAGCCAGACCTGGGATGAGAGGACCTGCTGCCTTACCCAGTTCCCTTCTCCTTATGTCTTTGTCAGCCATGGTGGCGAGTTTGGCTCCGTTTTAGACCTTTTAACATGGCTGTAGAACAAAGTTTATATACTCTAACTTAGATTCTAGAGCCCTCGTTGTACTTAAATCCTGCTTGCATTCAGAAAAGTACCAAAACGAGGACTTTGAAGCCCTCCAGCACCGTAGTTCCTTCTTACGCCTAAACTTTGTTAACTTTTAATTGGGCTCAGACCTAATCACCAAGTTATTTTGGCAGAATGGAACCCTCCTTCTTGAACTATCTAAAGAAGAGTTTCAGTTTAGTGTTTCATAGTGTGTAGGTCAGGAATTTTTTAAACCAGGGGTCAGTAAACTTCCTGTGAAGGCCCAGATAGTAAATATTTTAAGCTTTGCAAGGTGTGTGGTCTCTGTCTCAGCTACTCAACTCTCACATTATAGTACAAAAAGGAGACACTATGTAAATGAACAAGTGTGGCTGTGTGCCAGTAAAACTTTAGCTAAACTGTGGCAGCAAGCCAGAGTGTACCACACATTGTAAACCGTTAGTCTCTAATGTCTTATAAGGTGCCATTTGAGGAAGAAGTCAGATATTTACTTTACATCACACACAACAGGAAATCATATCTCTATCACGAGTTTACACAAAAATGAAAACTGTAAAAATATTCTGAATAATACAAAATGCATTGACCATAAAAGAACAGATTAACAGATCTGACCACACAAAAATTAAGATCACAAAGCACACCATAAATAAAAAGAATAACGACAAACTGGAAAGAAATAGTTACAGTCTATAGGACTAGCAGTTGGTGTGGTATTTCTACACCAATAAGAGGAATAACTCAAATGAAAAAAATGACAAAAAGTATGAATTCACAAAAGCAGATTATAATGGGCAGTAAACAGGAAAAGATGCTCATTCTTACTGAAATCTTTATATTAAAGATAATTTTTTTCCCTGCCAAATAAATTTATAAATGTGAATAATTAGTAACACAGTACTCGGTGTGTTGGGAAATCGGGGAAATTAAAAACTGGAGATGGCTGTGATGTTTTATATTAGTTCTGTATTATTGTGCAACAAATTATCCCACAGCTTAGCAGCTGAAAACAACAAACATTTATTATCTCACAGTTTCTGTGGGTCAGGAATTCAGGAGCGGCTTAGCTAGGGTGGTCCTAGCTCAGAGTTCTCATGAAATTGTAGTCGAGCTGTCAGCCAGGACTGTGGTCAGCAGGGCAAGACAGTCTGCTTCTAAGGTCACTCCCATGAGTTTTGGCAGGTCCCCAGTTCCTTCCTGCCTGTTGGCCAGAGACATCAGGTCTACCACATGGGCCTTGCCTGAGTGTTGGCTTCCTGAGTGTTCTTAGAACATGGCCGCTAGTTTTCCCCTGAGCAAGTGATCCCAGAGCCAGAGCAACGACACAGACGCCACAGTGTATTGTGCAGTCTAGTCCTGGAAGTGGCATGCCGTCACTTGTGCCATACATTATTGGTCACGCAAACTAATCCTGGTACAATGGGGTGAATACCGGGAGGTGAGGGTCCTTAGGTGCCACCTGGGAAGCTGGCTACTGCACAACGGTATTGGGACTGCATTTCTAGCGCCTTTTTTCTGTCAGCTGGCTTCTTGCAGTTCTCCACATGGTGTCTGCTGCAGCTAGATGTCCCAAGTGGCTTTTTTCCTCAAATGTCTTTGGCAGGAGCACCTGGGGGCAGGCTGGGCACCTTTCACTCCATGTGGCTAGCTTTGGCTTCCTTCACAACATCATGGCCTCAGGTTAGTCAATACGTCTTATGTGGCAACTGGCTTCCCCCTGAGCCAGCATTCCAGAATATCTAGTCAGAAGCTGCAAAGTTTCTTGTGACCTAGCCTTGAACCATTTCCATTTTCTGTTGTAAAAAACATGTCACAGGACCAGCCCAGATTCAAGGCGGTGATTGCCAGGAGGTGTGACTTATTGTGAAGGGCCATCCTGGGAACCTATCCCAGGAAGTTATGCTTAGGAGAGATGGTGCTGGCTTACTCTGAAGTGGTAGCAGTAAAGGTAATATAAATTGGTCTGATTCTAGATATATTTTGAAGATAAAATTGACAGGATTTGCCTGTGAATTAGATATATAATATGTGGGAAAAATAGCAAAGTCAAAGATGAATCTGAGATTTTTGAGCTGAGCAATTTGAAGAATAGGGAGCCATTTACTCAGATGGGAAAGACTGCAGGACAGTAGGTTTGGAGAGGAAAATCAGGATTGGTTAAAATATTGGACATCTGTATAAAACAATGCATGTAAAGATGTAGCCATTAAGGGGAGATCAACAAACAGATCTGTATGTAGTAAAGTAGAACCACCACCCCTGTACTAATTGCAAGGTACAATAAAGAAAGTATAATTCCTGTTATGAAGAAAGAAATGTGTACGTACGTGCGTGATCATCAGTTCAGGTTGAGAAAAGGCTAGTCGGAATTAGTAAAGTATCTCAATTATACATTTTTTTCATTAGTTTTATTATGTTCAAGAGGTAAAAACAGTACAGTAGTGACGGGTAGTAGACTTGTGGAGATCTGATTGAGTTAATAGACTAAAGGCATATCAAATAACATCTTTTTTTGATGCTGTATTTGACTTTTTTTCTTAAAAGGAGTTTGCAGTAATTAGGGTTATTTAAAATTTATCCCCTACTTGTATATATTCTTTAAAGGGCTCTGTTTTCTCAATAACAAGAAGTCTTTTGAGTGGTAATGGAAGATTCTGAACATATTATAGTATATATTGCTCAGAAAGATTAAAACTATCAAATAGGAATTTCAAGAGCGATTTTTCAGAGGAAAATAATCTGATTAAGTTGTCACTGGGCCAAATACCGTAGTTCCCTTTTCCCCTGAAGAGAGAGATTTTGAGCTTTGCTTCAAAAATTGACATAAACAAAGATAAAAAGACAAACGATAGACTGAAAAGAAAATGACATTTAAAATTTTTAATGATGGACTTTTTAAGAAAGAGTTTTTGTTTCTTTGAATTTTTACTTTGGTCGAATAATTTTTTTTTAAATGTAAACATCAAGTGTATTGGGCCTGCAAATTTCAATGGAGGGACAAAAGTTTATTGTTTATTTCATATATATTTCATATATATCTGTAATGTTGATTTTAGTAAATTGTGGGATATTTGCCAAAAATGTCTTGTTTATTGTAGGGGCTACGCTAAGTATGAGACCAGCCCCCATTCCAATAGAGGACCCGGAATGGAGACAAACGCCTCCCCCGGTCTCAGCCACATCTGGTACCTTCCGACTTCGACGAGGGAGTCGATTTACCTGGAGAAAGGAGTGCTTGGCTGTCATGGAAAGGTAAGTGTCTCCTTTTCCTAGGAGCAATCTCCCAAACTTAGGAAAGAGAAACTTTGGATAGATTTGGACAGTCTTCATTTCAAACAGGTAATTTGAGACCTAGGTTCTATCTCTAAAAGTGTTTTGGAGCATTATAAATGCTGTGTTATTGAAATAAGATGATCTCACCATTGAGAATTCAGAAGACTGGAGTTAGCATCTATCAATATAGTTGAATAGCATCCTCAGTAATTTAAGAAACTTTAGGAGAATTTTTTTGTTTAGATCTTTGTGTTAGATTTCAGAAGAACTCTTTGAAGTCTTATTTTCATAAAAAATATTGAGTAATTATGTAGGAGGCCACTAAGACTTAACTTTCTATGATAAAGAGAATGACCTAAAAGAGCTTAGTCCCAAAGGTTAGAAGCACTAGTTTTTGACTTTGATTTTATAGCTTCTAACACCAGTACCTGATCCATAGTAGGTACTTAGTGCTTTTTAAACTTGAATTTGACCTTAGCTTCAGTCTTCCCATTTGAGATGGTATAAATTAATTAAATGTGGTTATGGAATATTCAGTATATTTAGGGTGGATCCCACAGTATAATTATCCTTTTAGTCTAGTACCTATAAGTAATGGTTACAGAATTTTGATGGAGAGTTTTATATGCAATAAGGTAACAATTTTCTATTAGAAAAGTATTTACATCATAAGATTAAATGTAGAGAAAGAATATATTAGGCAGAGGTGAAAACAATTGAAAATAACAGATATCCGGGAAAAAACTGAAGGAAAAAACAACCTAACCCAGTTACTGACTGAACATAGAGATGACAGAGTAAAAAGTGTCAAAGAGAGTTTAGCACTGGAGATGCTCAAAGAGCTTTCCCCTAGGAGACAACATCTGTACCGTTAGAAAATAGACTGACTTCAGGCAAATCATTCAACACCTCTTAACTCCAATTGCTATATCTATAAAAAGAAGAGTTAAGTAAAAAGTCAGAGTCCTACAGACTTAGGATTCAGTCCTAGTTTCACCCTATGTTAATCTGTGGGAATTTCAGTTTTCTGTAACATGAAGATGGCGAGAAGAGTTACGAGAGTTACGTAAGGTGATCGGTGTAAAGCGCACAGTAGCCTTTGTCGTAACCAGAATTGAGCAAATGTTCCTCTTCTGCTGGAATTCCTTCCACTTAGAGCTTTGACTGTGAAGTCAGCCCAAGATTTCTATGTTAGGAAATTTCAGCTGGAAAGGGAAATTTAGCAGTCATCAATACAGTAGGTACAGTTAAAGCCATGAATACTAATGTACCCTGTTTAAGTCTGTCTCTTCTGTTTCCATGTTTTTGCTTATACTGTTCCTGCATTTTTTGCAGCTAATCATAGCTGGAGAAAAACTTAAAACCCTTCTGTCTGATCTCATTTTAAATACATGACCGTGAACCTCAAGTGGGTCTTTAACTGTGCCAGACGGTCATACTATACCTTCCTGGTTCATTCTTTCCCACTCTCCTGAACAATTATTTCACACTTTGTGCTCTTTGCAAACCCCCATCCTCATTCTTATGATGATCTTACTTCCTAAATAAGGAAAATGAAGTGCTCAAAGGAGAATGTCACTGACTACCCACCTGTTAGCAGGGTAACACACGCCTCTTACCATCCCCGAAGCACTTCAGTAATATTCCCTAGCACGTATCTCAGTGGTGCCTGGCTTACAGTAGATGTAGATAGATAGATAGACAGACAGACGGACACACAGCCAGGAAGAAAGAAAGAAACCAACCAACCCACCCCTTATTAGGCCTTTTGCACTTCCCTGACCTCATCACATTGTCTGTACCACGTATTTAACTTTTAAAATATCCAGTTCCAGAAACATTTATTGTCACAAAGAGTAATATTGTATGATTCCCTTTATAAGAAATAACCAGAATAGGCAAAACTATAGGGACAGAAAGTAGACATGTGGTTTCCTAGGGCTGGAGAGGCTGGGGATGTTGGAGGAGAGGGAATAAAGGGTATAGAATGTTGGGTTTCTTTATGGGGTGATGGAAATTTCTAAAATTGTGATAATGCCCACACAACTCTGTGAATATACTAAAAGCTATTGAATTGTACAATTTAAATGGGTGATTTTTTTTTTTGGTATGTGAATTTTATCTCGTTATAGGTGTTTTTAAAAAGAAATGTTTGTTTAGTACAGTATTAGGGGGTTCACATGTATTTATAGTCCACGTTTAAGCCTCACTGCGCTCTTGGTTTCTCCTTTTCCTCATGAGGCAGCCAAGGCTGAACACCTTCCCAAGGCCACAGACGCGATTAGTGGCCCAACCATGTGTAGGCCTTTAGACAGTGCTAACCATGGACGTGAGTTCTCCTTGTTAACCAAGAGGAATGTATTTTTATTTGGGTGTACACTGATTGTTTTTAATATATGGACTTGGCCTTGGTTAACTCTGAAGTCTGATGCCACTAGATTAGCGTGTGATGCAACCTTCTATTTGCTAAAGAGCAAATGGAGATTATAAAGAGAAAAGATAAAACAAAAATGAAAAAAATGATAATTGTTGAAGCTGACACTAAGTACATGGAGGTTCATGGGTATATTATACTTGTGCAGGTTTGAAATTTTCCGTAATTAAAAAGATTATTGTTTTTATTTAAATGAGACTTGACTAGATTTTAATAGATAAAAATAGAATTAGATACTGACTAATATTTATTCATTCAGTCATTTATTTATAGATGTGTTACGGGCTAGCACTGAGCTAGGCTACCTCAAGTAGTGTACATACTCACAAGGGGAAGAACACCATCTGGATCCTATGTCTGAAATACCTGCATGTACACATAATGGAACAGAATACCCAAGTGGGATTTTTATTCAGGAAACCTAACCGTCCTTTTGTTCCTTCATTCAACAAAGTAATTGCTAGGTATGAGGCAAAGTGCTAGGGACAGAGAGAATGGATGCATCTGAGGGTGAAGAAGTAAAGCGTGATGAACCGAGGAGGCCTGAAGATGCTCAGAGCGCTTTCTTCTGGGAGACAGCATCTGTACCATTAGAGTTCATGGTCTAAGTTTTAGATGCTTTATGGCCTAGAAGCAAAGCTTCTGATGTACTCTTTCCTTTTAACCTTTCTGCCATTTGGGCTGGGTATTCTCTTAGCTTTAGAAACAGGTGTGTCTTTGGAGTGTTGGGATATTTGACTGGGACACCAAAGATTAAGACCTGGCTGTTGTATCTATTCTGGTCTCAAGAGAGAAAGGTGAAAGAAACCTTCAAATCTCCTTATATTGGTTTTTCAGCCCCATTAAGTAAGACAGAAAGAGAATCAACAACTTGGAAAAGGCTTTGACTAGATACAGGAATGAATAAAGGCCCCTAGCTGTGACAGGTAGAAGCAACAGAATATAATGGTTACGAGTGCCCGCTTTACAGCTAGATTTAAATATATACTTTACTTATTGCTGTTATTTTTGGTCAAAGTAGCTGAATAATGAGTCCGTATCTGGATGTGTCCAGGAAAATGAAGGGAAAAGGAATATCTCTGTGTTTGTCATTAAAACGGTTGCATGTTTTTTTAAATGGAAGCAGAACACCTGTAGTATGTTTTTTGTTCCTCTTAGATTTCTTTTCGTGTTCATCTTCTGTGAACTATTATAAAACAAAATTGTTATTAAAGCCCAGAACCTTCTGAAATTATAAGGAAAACATCTTTTATTGTTGTTTTAACCTTTGTCAATCTTCAAAACAACTTTAAAAAATTAACCCAAATTATTCTCCCCAACAAGCAAAGATTCAGTGTTAAAAATTTCAGCTTAAGAGTCTCTTTCCCCCAAATTTAAGCATCTAAAAATAGTTTCTTAGGATGGAAGTGCCTCTTTATGAACAAAAATAACTTCACAACCACAGTACTATAACAAACCAGAATTAAATCATAGCTCTAAATTTGGTGTCACTGCTATTAAGCTGACATGTTGTACAGTCTGAATATGTAATGTGAATAAGAGACATGGATCTAGTACACAAATGCATTTTATATAAGTGTATCGTACATCCTGGAAAAAACAGCATAGAAGAGACAAATCTGTTTGTTAACAGTGTTTCTAGAATGCTGCTTGAGGTTTCTGTAATTTAATTCTCTTGGTATTTACTGCATTTTGGAATTCTTCCCAGGACAGTTTACTAGTACTTGGATTTTGGTTTCAGTCTCTTTCCTTTCTCCTCTTTACTTTTAGTTTTTTTCAGTGAGTGCTTGGACTGTGAAGGTTAAGAAGACCAATAGTTCCAGAAACTGAATTCTATATTTAACTGTAGACTGGGTGTGGTTTAGAAGCTGCAGGGCAAGCTTGCTAGTATTTGGCCAGTCATCAGAACCCTGATCTGCAGGGAACATTCCTTTTCCTGGCCTTCTGACTCTGAAATGTGCTAAGCTGTGATGATATATGATGTACACTTCTGTATGCGTAAATAAGACAAAAGAGATCCACAGGTTCAAACCTGAAGTGGCTCTGGAAGGTGTGTTTCTTCCGTGTTCCTTTATAGTAATCTCAAATGATGTTAACCTTTTATTCATTCCCTGGCGCCACTTCCCATTATTCTTTTATTACCTTTAATTACCACTGTGAGAATTAAAAAATTTTTTACACAGGAAGCCTTCTCTACTTCAGCTCCCGTTTCATGAAACCACATTTTCTTTTAATGTTTTTATCTTCTCGTTTTGCTTTATGTAGTTTGAGACTTTCCTAATTCTCATAAAAATGGATAAGTAACTGCTTTTTCTCCTAGTAAAATTTTCCACCTTTGAAAAAAAAATACTCTATCTGTTGAAGAGAATCTTATTACTTGGTAAATTAGAAAAATAATCCCCTTTTCTTCCTTAGCAGTATCCTCTGTATTATTTAGTGCAGTGTAGTGTCCCAGTTAGTATCATTTAGTATCATTCATACTATACGGAAGTAGACGGAGGAAGAGACCTTGCTCATTTCAGTAAGGTTACACGTAGCCAGAAAAAAATCGGAGTGGAAATGCTTATAAATGCTTTCCTAATATTGCTCTTCTGAGAGATTTGAGACCCATCCAGATGTTTCTTTGGATGACAGTTTGTATCATGTGACCAATAAAGGGACAATTTGCCTTTGTTGTACAAAAATATATAAATTGCATCTGCTGACCAGTGATTCAGTTTAAGCAGCAATTAAGCTAAGACCCTTCCTTTGATTTAATTTGCCTATATTTGGTCACCATTTCTGCAGAGAATACAGAAAAGAACCTAAAGATCATCTAGTTCAAATAATTTGTTTTTTTAGAACAGGAATCAAGAAGTTAATTAACTTGGCTAAATTCCAGAAGAGATGAGTTTAAGTTGCTTATTTTGAGTCCATAGCCGTGTGAACCATAGAGTATTTTTTAAGCGTATATATTGAACTTTTCAACTCCTTCTCTTTCTCTTCTTTAATTTTTGTTTGATAAACATTTATTGAGTGCTATGCGCTAAGCAGTATGCTAAGAATTGGGATCCAAAGATGAAAAAAACAGAAGTCCATATTGCATTTAACTAAATTGCTTCTGGTCTGTGTTTCCTTATTCATCTCTGATTTCTCTCAAGCCCTCTTAATCTTCTCTTTTCCTTCCTAAACTCCTTTTTGCGTCTTCCTTGAGTTTCCTGGTTTTTAGTTTAGGAGTTCTTTAGTTTGCCAGAAAAATTTCTATTCATTTTTTTCTTTTTCCTTCTCACATTTTCTTTTCTTTTAAGTATACCTCCTACCCTCCCACTTCTGTTCTTAGTTGATCCTAATGTAAACTGAAGTATATGCTTTAATTTTTCTTAACTTATTGAATGAAGCATTATTCTCCTATTCCATTTAAAAAGCAAATTGGTCAATATATTCTTTTCAAAGAATTAGCACATTTTATATAATTTCTAAGGGTCCTTACAATACTCAAAATTGCATTGCTGTATGATTCTAAATAATTTCTTGTTTTATGTAGAGCCTCTGTTCCCTCTTAGACTCTTGATAGGAAAATACTTCTCACCCTAGAAGTAAATCTTTGAAAAATAATTGGTGCTTTGCACAACAACATGAATGAATAGACTAACTTTAAAGAACAAAATCACCTCCATGATAACCATGTTCTATGAGAAGACCAGTTATCTAGGATTTGATTCATCCATCTCTCCCTCCCTCCCTCCCTCTCCCTCTCTCTCTCTCTCTCTCTCTCTCTCTCTCTCTCTGTCTCTCTCCCTTCACATAATCTCTCAGTACCTTGTTTGGCAGTCAACTTGTATTCTGGTCCCTCAGCTTCTATGTTTATAGTAATGATTTCTTAAGGGTATTGCAGCCTGAAATGCAAAGAAATCATTGTTCTACCTGGGTCTCCTAGTGGAATCAGATTTTTTAAAAAACTCGCAGAAGAGATGGGCACCAAGGACAGTAGGACATGGAGGAGAGAGAGCGGTATGAGGAAAGTCCATGATGGGGTCACTGAAGCTGGGTTCTGTAGAGCAGTGTGGTTTTGATGGGCTTGAAACTGGAAGAGAGGCATTTTTGGCAGTGGAAGCAGTGTATACAAAGGCACAGAGGCATGAAAAATTAGGTAACTGGAGTGTATGGTTAGTCAGGCAGGAAATGAGGCTGGGGAAGTAGGTTGCATCCAGTTTGTGGAAAACTCTTGTCTTGCCACAGTTGTAACATTTGTCTTTCTCAAGCATTCACATTTGTATCCATAGAGAAGTATGGTGGTTTTAACTGAAAAAAAAAAAAATCTCTTGAGCCATTTTCTAAGTTCTTTGTGCCACTTTCCTCTCACATATAAAGCATCGCTAAAAGTTCTTTTATGATAGGGATTCACGTTATTTTTGGGAGTGGGGTAGATTTTCTGTCTAATATTTGTGAAATATCCTGGGAAGTAAAAAATTGAAACTGTTCTGAAAATCTTTTCCTTCTTAAAGACAGGAGCCTAGGGATTAATGTCCAAAATATGCAAACAACTCATAGCTCAATAAAAGAATTTTTTTTTTTTTAAAAAGGAGATCTAAGTAGACATTTCTCCAGAGAAGACATACAAATGGCCAGCAGGTACATGAAAAGATGCTCAGTATTGCTAATTATTAGAGAAATGCAAATCAAAACTACAATGAGATATTACCACACACCAGTCAGAATGGCCATTATCAAAAAGTCTACAAATAATAAATGCTAGAGAGGGTGTAGAGAAAAAGGAACCCTTCTATATTGCTGGTGGGAATGTAAACTAGTGCAACCACTATGGAAAACAGTATGGAGGTTGCTTAAAAAACTATAAATAGATTTCCATATGATCCAGTGATCCTACTCCTGGGCATATATCTGGAGAAGGCTATAATTTGAAAAGATACATGCACACCAGTGTTCATAGCAGCACTGTTAACAATAGCCAAGACTTGGAAGCAACCTAAATGTCCATCAACAGATGTGAGATAGATAGACAGATAAAATGGAATATTACTGTCATAAAAAAGAATGAAATAATGCCATTTGCTGCAAAATGAATAGACCTAGAGATTATCATACTAAGTGAAGTAAGACAGACTGAGAAAGACAAATATACAATATCACTTATAAGTGGAATCTGAAAAAAATGATACAAATGAACTTATTTATAAAACAGAAACAGACTCACAGACATAAAAAACAATCTTATGGTTACCACAGGGGAAAGGGGAGGGGAGGGAAAAATTAGGAGGTTGGTATTAGCAGATTAAAAACTACTATATGTAAAATAGATAACCAACAAGAACCTACGATGTATCCCAGGGAGTTATACTCAGTTTCTTGTAATAACCTATAATGGATAAGAATCTGAAAAAGAATATATATATGTGTTTAACTGAGTCACCTTGCTGTACACTTGAAACCAACACAACATTGTAAATCAACTATGCTTTTAAAAAAAGTAAAGTAAATTAAAATTTAGAAAAATAAAATAGGTAAACAAAGTCCTACTATGTAACGCAGGAAACTGTATTCAGTATTCTGTAATAAACCATAATGGAAAAGAATATGAAAAAGAATATATATGTATATATCTGAATCACTTTGCTGTACACCAGAAACTAACATAACACTGTAAATCAACTATAGTTCAATTAAAAAAAAAAAAGAAGCCTAAGTGATAGTCCCTTTTCTATGTGTTCAAGGAAATATGTTGAAATTCTGCCATTTTCAATGAAAATTTTTTGCTTCATTTTTTCTTGCTAACTTGTATTATAAAGGTGGATTATTATAAAATTATAAAATCCAGTTTTCCTCCTGCCTTCTGTTATGGCAGTACATTGTTAGGAAGAAAATTTGAGCCATATCTTTACCAGAATGAATTATTGTGCCATCTGTAGAGTAGATTTTACCTGTTACTTCAGTGATGTAGGTCATGTGCCCCTGCAGGCCGGGGTTTGGTTACACCCAACTGGCTAATAGGCAAGCAAGTGCTGTGCATAAACTCTGACATCAGTAAGTATTGCCTGAACTTAATTGAACTGAATATTTAAGAAGACCCTACAACTTTGATGAAATTAGAAAATGGTGTCCCCCATCTCTCCTGCCAGACTTATTAGACTTGGGCTGGGGGTAGAGTAATACAGTATATTCTAATTTTGTTAAAATTGTGAGGCCTTCAGTTCAATTCAGTGATAAACAATAATTCAAAATGATTCACTCAAAACGACTCAGAAACAGCAGAAAAATTACTTTTAAACACCTCGATGTCATTTGTCCTTAGCCTGATCATTGTTCTGTTTTCCCCCAACAAAAACCACTTTGGGACTCGGGTCCTGTAAGATCTAATGGCTGTCTTTCCATCGCTGCAGCTCCTGGCAAGCTGGCCTTCCTTTTCCTCTCTTCTGACGTCATTGCTGTTCTAGGATAGAAAGGGCTTCAAGAATACACTATAAATTTTGGAATTAATGGATGCTGGAAGTTGAATTTTAAAAAGAGTTTAACCTCTTTAATACTTCTTATGGAATGGCTGGAGTAGAACATGATGAACTACACCTCCTGTATCTGCAAATAGAAGGAAGTTCTTAACATTTATATAAGACAGCAGGAGCCTGAACATGACCTCATTTCAATCCATTAGACTATTTGAGGAAAAAAACAACAAAACTTTCCCACTTATTGACAGGTAAAGTTATCCCAGTCCATTTCTCATGGCCAGTAAGAAGATGAACTGTCCTTAAATGCATTTTAAAATTGGCAAATTATACTTCCTGGTTCCTTTTTGGTCAAACAGAAATAGCCAAAAGAGAAATTATCATGATTTTTTTTTTGAGGCAGATTAAAAATTCTCCCCATCCTTGTATAGAAGATTTGCCAGCAGTTTCATTTTATGTCAACAACACCCCTCATTTCTCTAGTCCCTGAGCCAATTAAACAGGGCAAAAGACCCCAGGTTCCTCATGTTGTTCTGTGGCCACAGTTGACAAAGAAATGAGGTATAAAGTTTGGTAAATATCGGTGTTGTGATTAGTCACCAATGAAGACATGAGTCATCCTAAGAAGATGAATTATAAGCATCATATTATAAATATTAATACTGATAGAGACCAATTTGTAGACTAACTGGAAAATCTTCACAGAAAACGAGGGAGCTTTTTCTTTTTTATACTCAACAAGTATTCACTGAGCTTCTACTTCGTATCCCTCCTCACGACAGACACTGGCTGGGATGGCGTGGTTAACAGGACCGACGTGGTCCTGCCCTTAGGACAGCGCATCCCAAAGTCATTGTGGACAGGCGAGGCATTCATGGCATGGACCGAGGTTTGTGTATGTGTTTGATCTCAAATTAGTAGAATATGAACTTGTGAGTAAATAGTCTACTTCTGTTTCAGTTGCCTTTTGGTTGAGGAAGCATGCATGAACCGTGTGATTTCAGTGATAGAAAGCATGTAAAAATGACCCTTTTGAAAACCTGTGTACCATAGAAATCCCAATCATAATAATGCCTCATCCAAATACTCTTATTTTATTGGTTCCTACATTGACACATCGTCCACTTAAAGTCCAGACCAACCTATAGTTCTAACCATTTTGAGACTGTCCTATCATTATCATCTTTCTGGGGATAGAAACCTTAGTTTGTGATCAAAATACCTTCCTTGGAACATGACTGTACCCTAGATTTGCTCTTGTGTCACTGAAGAAATTTATTTATCTTGTGTACAATTGATAAGATAACCTTTTAGCTCTGACAATGTTAATGTAAGTAACATTTTTTTTTGTCAAGTGTTATCAGAATTAATTTGGCTTTTTAAAAGGCAATTAAGCAGTCATTTATGTATATACTAGGTAGTTTGATTGACTAAACTAAAAACAGCAGCAAACCCACAACACTGGAAATAAAAAGGTAGATTTAAGAGAAAGTAGCAAGTACCTGTCAGTACAAAGGTCCTGTGTTTCTCCCTCTTCAGGGAGGTATCAGAATAATCCCCAACCAGTCACCTCTGATTCTCTAAAGAATCTATGCTATTGTCTGTGTTTGGTTTGCTTTTTGTTGAGACCTGGGAGGACAAGTTCTCATTTTAGATACAGACAATATCCTTTTAAAAAGAGGTAGTCATTTTGCAGAAGTATTGATCATAGGAAAAACCATGCAGGAGACAGTGGATTGATTTTATCAACCCTGTTCTATTGATCTCTGCATCATAGTAAATTGTTGGTCAGTAGCGTCAGATTGGTAAGTGACCAGTTTATATTTCAATGCTTTATATTTAAAAACAGGCTCCCTGCCCCAGGATAACTTGTACACCAAGTGTAAGAAACTAAACAATCCCAAACCACCTTAGAAATATTTTTTGTAAACCTATTTCCTACTAGCAAAGGCTGACAAAACAGAGAGAAAGATGCAGCTGCTAACCAGCCAGAGATGAAGCAAATGCAGGAATGGGCATCCCAGCTTCAGGGCCTTGATAGTGTCAGATCTGGCAGATGCAGCTCACTGTCCAAGATGCCAGTTTCCTGGTATGAACTTCGCGTAATTATCACTCACATCTGGTAACTTCATTAGGAAACTAGGCGATCCATGGACCAGCAAAACCAAACACTGCCCTCTGGTGCATGTTATTTTTCTTATTAAAGTGGAGGGTTGAGCAAGTATTTAACGAATTCAGTGGTAAGCAGTCAAGAGACACGTTTCAAGAGAAGTACTATTTCTCTGCTGTTTTTCTCTAAGGTGGTTAGAATTGATCAGTTTTACTGTTTTGGCCTGACAACTCCAGGAAATCGTCTCCATTCTTCCTTTCATGGTCTTCATAAAAAGACTGATGACTAAAAGGTAATACACATTAGGAGGAGAACTTGCTCTGCATTGCCATGTGGTAATAAAACTCACAGCAGGTCTCTGCTGTGGTAGAACTTCGTTTAGGGCTGCATGTTACTGGACAAATGATAAGCCTTTGTTGTTTCTAAGGCTTAGTGATTGGGTAAAATGTGTTAAAAACTCAGCTTCTAAATTCACTGTTACCCTTGAAACCTGTTTATCAAATAGCAAGGAAGGTCTAGTGGCGATTAGCATGCTGCAAGTAAATAAAACATTTAAACATGGAATCTTTGCGGTGAAGGACTTTGGGGTATGAATATTTTCATCTCCCAAGGGCACATTTCATGCATGGTACCTATAATTTTCTCATGTATGGAATTTTTTTTTCCACATTAGTAAAGAAAGGCCATTCTGATAAGGACTTGGAAGCTTTTTTTGATGCTAGTGTCTGAAGAGTTTCTACAAATAGGTTAACTGTGCTATATACACAGTCTTCAAATGTGTATTGATGTGTTTTGAAGAAGTCCCAGAATTTATTAAATTCTCCTCTGCTCAGAGAAAAAGAAGGTAGGTGAGTGCCATTATGATTGTCTCCAGAGCAATTAGATTTCCTTTCCCAGGAGGAAAAAGCCCCTAGGCGTAGCTGTGGTCCTGGGGCTCTCATGGGTTTCTTACTAATGCAGTCACATCTTTGCTTCTAGGCGCTCTTGTGAAGTTTATGGGAGTTTGGTTTAGGTGATTCATCGCTACAGAAATTTGAATCTTACAGGAAGTCTGAAACAATACTATGTCTTAGCAGAATAGTGTCTGCCATTCCTCTGACCCCTTTGAGCCAATGAACTGAGTTGGGAAGCTTGAGTTCTAGGTTGTGTGACCTTAAGCAAGTCAGGTCTCCTTTCTGGCTCTTCATCTGTCCAGGTGACTTGGTCATATTTCCTTGCAGCTTAAAGTCCTTTGATTCTTTGTCAGGTTCTATTCTGTGGTATATCTGAATCCAAGTGTAATGAGCCATAACTCATGTTGTGGCGTTCCACTGCATTTATGAATTAGGATTCCAAAATTCAGCTTCTCATGCCTGAATCCTTTAATCTGTCCACTGGCCAGTATTAATTTTTCCACTTAGAAGACCTCCCTTTCCTTTCTGCACACTCTTCTATTCTAAAACTTTAAGCTGCGAAACCATGAAAACTTACAGCTTTTTCTGTGATAGAACTCATTTATGTTTTAGCTTTTACTTACAGTCATGTAAACCCCCCAACGGCTGATTTGGCGGGAGCTGTTATTTATTTTACGTCTATAGAATTACAAGTGAACTCAAAACACATTAGTTTAGGACATCTTTTGTTCTTATACTTTAGTGTGTTTGCAAAACAAATGTTTAAAGTGTGAATTTGTTGCCAAAAGGCATTGAGATAAACTAAGAAATTTTATTATTTAAAAATAAGTTTATGCAGTTCTATTTTGTTTATGCTTTGAGATAGCAAACTTTATTTTCAAATAATGCTTTTTAAAGTACAAAATTAGCACACCCTTATTATGTAAACTATGGGGAAATGCAAGAAAATATAAAGAGGAGAATTAAAATACTCCTTAACACCACCATCCAGAGATAATCATTAATATTTTGGTATTTCTTTTTGGCCGTTTTTCTGTGTTATGTATATCTCTGCATATCTTTTTAAACAAAAGAAGGTTATATAAGAATATACCGTAATTTGTTACCCAGTCGCCTACAGTTGAACATTGGGGTGGACGGCTGTATCTAGTTCAGGTCCAAACTTCATAACTGCTGGTGTTACTGGTTTTTAGACAGATACAGGGATGGCGAAAGAGAGAAAAGTATTTTGAAAAGCAGTTATAATATTAATCAGAGTTTGGTTTTTATAATATTACATAACTGAGTCTATTTTTATTTTGGGTAACATTTTTTATTAGAATATTAATAGTAGCACATCATAAGCTATTTGGAAAATAGTGTGTAAAGAAGAAAATAATATTTCCATTCATAAATAACCACTGAAAATATTTTGGTACACTCACATTTAGTGTTTGTATCTACATTTAAAACATAGTTAGAATAACTTATATATGGTTTTATAACCTGCTTTTTTTCACTGACATTTTCCAATGTCAGTACTCTTTGAAGACAATTTTTTTTTATGGCGCCTCCCTTCATCTTCAGAGTCCTCTACCATAATCTGTTTAACCATATTACTTTATTAGACATTTAAAGTGTTCCCAGTTTTGCTCTATTAAATCGTACTGACACAGACACCCTTGTACTTACCTTTTGTAAGAATAATGATGAGTTTGGCCGTATTACCACCAACACCCTCCAAAAAGCTGAATTTATTCACGTCACTAACCATGGCCTTGAGCTGCTCCTGTCTCCTGTTTCCACAGCCTGCCTTCCGTGCGCACCATAATCATCTTTTTAGTCAGTGAAAATCAACTTCGTTTTGCTTATTTGGTGGGTGAAACACACTGCCTTATTTTTTTCTACATTTGAACTTCTCTGATTACTGGTGAGACTGAATATCTTTACATGTTTATTAATCGTTCATACTTCATATTTTGGTGTTAGTTCTTTTCCTTTACCCATTTTTCTGTTGTGTACTGACTTGTATATTACCTGTTCGTAGAATGAGATCATTAGCTCTTTCTGCTGTATATTTGCAGTTTTTTTCATTTTTTATTTAAATGTAGAAAAATCCAGTGCTTTATTCTTGTGTGACTGCCTCCATCACTTTTGCTTCCTCAATCAGATTATTTCTTTTACATTTAGCGATAATATGCTGGGTTTATAAGGTGGGGATCAAATTCACTCTTATTCTACAGATAGCCAATTTTCCCTTCCTTCTTAGATTTAAAATTCTTTCTTTCTTGCCTATGAAGTTATTATGTTTGTTGGTCCTGTTGAAAACATCATCAATTCTTGAACCACGGTCTGATTATTGTTACTTTATAATTTCATAATATTTAACAAGAGAGGACCCATTCATTACTATTTATTTTCAAAATGTTCTCAACTGTTTTCATCTGTTTTTCCAAGTGAACATTAAAATAATATTGTTGATTCATACCACTCCCACTGAGAAAAAAGAAGAAAAATATGTGGTTGAAGTTAAACATAAAAATGAATTGGGAAAAAAATGACATTGTCATATTATTCTTTCTTATCTGGGAATGTGTTATCTGCCTCTCCATTTCTTGTATCTTTTATACCTATCAGTGAAGTGAGTAAAATTTTTTAGTTTTTTGTATGATTTCTGTATTTTTCTTGTTAGGTATTTTTATTTTTATTTAATTTTCATTTTTCTTGCTCTCATGAATAGGTGCTGTTTTTTCTTTTTTTCCTCTTTCAGTTTTATTATGTAGAATTATTATATTTTGCACATATACATTATATTGCAAATGTAAATAAATATATACAGTATACTGCACATTCGTTTTAGTTTACATACATGTACTGATCATTGTTTCTAAGAACAGATTGGAGCTTTAGCTTTTTCAACTTACATGGTTATCAAAGGAATAAAACCAACTACAAAATAAGGATCAACAGAATGTGGTAATCCAATCTTAAAGGACAGTCAAATGTGCTTACACATATTTGAGAAATCAGTCATCTAAGTTATAAATAATCAGTAGTTCGTTTGTGTCCCTATTCTTCTTCTTATTTTCTTAGATTCCTCATATAAGCGATGTCATATGGCATTTTTCTTTCTCTTTCCAGCCCACTTCGCTTAGAATGACGATCTTCAGGTCCATCCATATTGCTGCAAATGCTTTTTTCTATTAAGTTGTCTAACTGCTTACTACTGATACAGGGAAAAGTTTTGATACTTTTGTTGGTCTGTTTAGTACCCAACCATCTGTTGATTTCTGAGGCAGTTTGAATTATTCCTTAGGTTTTCTTGGGATAGTATAATATGCAAATAACAATTGTGTGGCCCTCCTTCACAATTTGTTTCTTAATTCTGTTTCATGTCTTAAAGTACTGACTAGGGATTTCAGAAAAACATTAAATTGTAGCAAGGTTGTATTGGGGATAGTGGGCTCTCTTGCCTTGTTTCTGATTTCCTGGGTATGCGGCTAGCATTTTATCATTTTATTTTTAATATTACCTGTTACTGTTTTACCAATAATTTATTAGGAAAATTTTTAAAAAATTTTTATTGAAGTATAATTGATGTACAATTTTGTGTTAGTTCCAGGTGGGCTGCAGAGTGATTCAGTTATACTGATACATACACATATATTCTTTTTCAGATTCTTTTCCATTATAGGTTTTTACAAGATACTGAGTATAGTTCCCTGGGCTACACAGTAGGTCCTTGTTGGTTATCTGTTTTATATATAGTAATATGTATGTGTTAATCTCAAACTCCCAATTTATGCCTCCCTCTGCCCCTTTCCCCTTTGATAATTGTTTGTTTTCTATGTCTGTGAGTCTACTTCTGATTTGTAAATCACTTCATTTGTATCATTTTTTTGTAGATTCCACATATAAGTGGTATCATATGGTATTTGTCTATCTCTAGGTCCATCCATGTTGCTGCAAATGGCATTATTTCATTCTTTATGACTAATATTCCATTGTGTGACTAATACTCCATGTATATATATATACGTGCGCACACGTTTTATTTATCCATTCATCTGTTGGTGGATTTGACCAGAGCCTGGCCTGCATTTGTGGGCTTGTTCCACAGGCTGCAGGGCCTTAGTTTTCTTGCTTCTGGTGTCTGCTCCCTGGTGAGTGAGGCTGGTTTAGAGGTTTGTGCAAGCTTCCTGGCAGGAGGGGCTGGTGCCTGCTCACTGGTGGGTGCGTCTTAGTCGTGGCCCTCTGGTAGGCAGGGCCATGTCTAGGGGCATGTCTAGATGCGGCTGTGGGCTTAAGAAATCTGTAGGCTGCTGCATGGGGATGTGTCCCCACTCAGTTGTTCAGCCTGAGGCATTCCAGCATTGGAACCTATAGACTGTTGGGTGGGACCAGGTCGTGGTGCTGATAACCCAAGCAAGATGTCAGCCTCAAGAAGAGTTCATTCAGATGAATATTCCCTGATGTGTCTGCCACCAGCTTTTATGTTCCCAGGGTGAGCCCCAGCCACCCCCCACCTCCCCAGGAGACTCTCGAGACCAGCAGGTAGGTCTGGCCTAGGTTCCTATGAGGTTACTGCTTTTGCCCTTGGTCCCGATGCACATGGGATCTTGTGTGCCTTATTGTGAAAACTGGTAAACATACAGCAAAGCTGAAATAATCACCTAGATTCTACCATTATTTTACTATTCTTGTTTTAGTATACTTCTCTTAAAAGATTTTTTAATATTGATAATCTATTGTATTTCAGAAACATTTATCTGTAGTTGGTGTTCCGAGATTTTAAAAAGTCAGCACTGCACTTACTGCTGACGGTACGGACGATACAGCAACCTTTTAGTTCCTCTTGTTGTCATGAGGTCATCTACCTGAAAGATTTCAATGAATCTTTGAAATGCAGGTTTATTATGATAACTGTTCAAGTGGAGGGCCGTGTTAAGCATCCAAGAAAAGCGTAGCAGTTCAGTTTGGATTACAGAAGGTAAAAGAATTGAAGTTAGAATTGTTCTGTATTCAGCCAGACTTTCTAGAAAGAGAATGCCTTTCAGCTAACAGACTGTAACAGAAGTAGCTTATCCCAGTCTACTTGCCAGGTGTATTTCTACAGTGAAATAAAGTCCATCAAGCTATGGTAGTTGAATCACATTATCTCTGAAGATCATTCCATTCTTTTTGTACTGATTCTGTTTACCTAGAGTATTAGTTTCCTAGGGCTGGCAGAACAAATTTCCACAAACTGGGTGGCTTAGAACAACAGAGGTGTATCTCCCACACTTGCGGAGGCCAGAATCTAGAGTCAGGGTGTCAGTGGAGTCGGCTCCTCGGGTGGCAACCCTCCCAGCCTCTCCCCCAGCTCCTGTCGGTTGTCAGCAGTCCTTGGAATTCCGTGGCGGGCAGGTGCATCACTGCAGCGTCTGCTTTCACTTCCGCATCGTCTTCTCTGTGCTGGTGCCCTTTTCTTCCTGAGGACACTCTCACTGCATTTAGGGCCCAGTGTGACCTCATCTCAGTCTTTACTGTAATTACATCTGGAAGGACCCTATTTCAGATAAGATCAGTTTATGAAGTTCCAGGTGGACGTGAATTTTCAGGTGATGCTATTTAACCCACTATGGCAGGAGCGAAGCAAGCATAGGCCTGGAAGTCAGGAAGGCTGACCCTAACCCTAGCCAGCTCTGTAACTGTGAGAAAGCTTAGTGTCTGTGAGCTTGTCCTTTGCCCCACTTCTCAAATGAGGAGGTTGATCAATGAATAATCTCTCAATGTCCCTTACTGTCCTAAAGTCCACAGTGACTGACGGAAAGTCGTATGCACAGCTGATCTCTAGCCCTGCCCTTATTTCTCTCTGGCCCCTGACTGTTTCTCAGGGATATTTTAAGGTATGATTAACATGAGAGGGGCTCTGAGACCTTTGGATAAAACACAGACTACCACTGTCCTAGTCTGTAAGTGAACTGAGGATGTTCCTTGGGCCTTTGTGGATTAACAAAAGACAGCTGCTGTACTTAGAGAAAGTTTTCCCGTTTTCTTTCATCTCTGCCTTCACTCTGTTGTTTAAAAACAAACAAAAAAGAAAGGAAAAATTCTAATTATTTTGTTTGCTGCTGAAGATCATTTAACACATAGATGCGCTCAAAGAGGAGAAGGGACAATTAGGTTCCCAATATTTTAATTTAATGTTACTCTCTTTCCTGCCCTCCACCCGGTAATTTTACTTAGTGGTGAAAGAATGCACACTGGATTGTAGATGGTGGGCAGTGTCTGACAATCCTGAAACCTTATTTTTGAATTACTAAATGGTGAGATATAAGTATCTCTTCAGGAAGGATAGTTCACTTAAAGGCACAGAAAAAATAGATTTATTTACATGGCTTTAATCCCTTGCTTAGAAAGCCAGTCCCTGTCTTTTCCATGTGTTTCAAGACACAATAGGAATTTTCTGGCTGCACTTTTTATAGCCTTAGGTGTTACTGAAATGAAAATGCTTCAAGGACATTTCCATTTGTTACTAGCTTATGGTTTCTCATCTCATGTAAATTATTTTGCCACTTTTCAGTTTAATTCTGTGCTGTCATTTTCTTGTAAAATGATCATTTGGCTTCTCTCTGTGAAGATATTCACTGATCACTCAGCTGACAATGCCCTTTGTCTATAAAAAGTGTAGTGTCCTTAGGATTTATTTTATCACTTTTATATTACTACCTGTAGATTTCTGTTTACATCTCTTTCCCTTTTTTTTCTTAAAATGTCTAGGGCTATAAACATCCTTATATGGGACAGTCTTAGAACCAAGTTTTCCTACAATTTATCTGCCTGGTAATGGTAGAAATATCTATTCCTCCAATGTAATTTAAGGTTAAAATGCTTGAAGGTGAATAATGAATAACGTGTACTATTCCTAAGGCTTTTTCGGGTGGGGGTGGGGTGCCTAAACCCAGGAGGTGAGGCTTTCTTGAATTTTTATTACCATTCTGAAATGACTCTTGAATCTCATCTTTCCTATTTTCATGCCTCAGCCTACTTCACATCCTGTCCTCCGCTGTCGCCACAGCTGCCTGAGGGGCGTCTGCCTCTGGTATCACCAGAGATACTGCCCTACAAAGTGTATGATCATGTAACACTCCTGCTTAAAATATATAAGAAGGATGGAACTCCTTTGCTTCCGGCTGCCTAAAAAGTTAACTGCAAACTCTATCATACCCTTCAAAATCTGGACCCATTATTTTTCTTCAGTTTGATCCCCATCCACCCCATCTCATGGACCCACACTGAACTCCTTCGCATTCTCACCACATTTTAAGCTCTTTCACGGTCTCCCTTTCTTTTGCATGTTGCATCCTCTGCCTTGTGTTACTTCCCTTTATCCACCCTCCATGCTCTGTCTTCAAGAAGTCTGCACAAATGTTGATTCCTCTCTGCACCCTTGTACTACATCCATACCACTAATCTAGTCCATTTTACAGTAGACTTTACAGTGTATTTTGTTACATACATACATCCCCAGTGATTACACTGGGAAGCTTTGCACGGTTCATCTTTGCCACCATTTTGCAAATTGCCTGATATAAACCAGGACTCAGTCAACATTTTGGGGTGATTAAGTGAATGAATAATTAATTATGTCTAAAAGTCAAAGTCATTAGACCTATTTCCCAACTTCATTGATAGTCTACTGGTTATGTATAGTTAAAAAAATAAACACTATACTAATGTAACTGTTCTCAGCTGTATCTTTGTGTAAAACACCTGAATGAACCTAGAGAAGATGGTGTACAACGTGGTGAGATCCCAGCAGACTTTTTCCTGAAAGAAGCATTCTTGGTTTCACTAAAAATCTTAACTGAAACCACTATTTTCTGTTTTCACCTTTGTTTCCTTCTTTCATTCATTTTTCCTACATGTGCACATTTCTTCAACCATCTTTCGATCAGACAGTTACTTACCAAACATCTGTTACACGCCAAGCAGATTCCTTAGGCTTAGACAGTTCCCCTTGTAAGTAACTAGCTAAAAACTGTCGTCACTGAGGTCTTTGATGCCTCCTGTTTTCCGACAGTTGCCATGTCCTCTCCCACAGAGCACGTGTGAAAAAGCCATAGGGGTTTTAGTTACTATTAAATTCAGATAAGTCAATAATGTGATATGGTCCCACGGTGACCATATAACTTAGTGTCTAAATGGGATACTTTGGAGGAGTGAAAGGGGGTTTTGTTAATAACCCAGCGTAACAGCACTGTCTCAGGCAAACGCTGCGTATAATCCCTGTAGTCTAACCAGACTGCACTGCTAGTTGCCTTTTGTTTTCCAGGCACATCTTGGGTTTTCGTGCCTTTGTATCTTTGTCTTTAGGGGTAACTTTGCCCTTTGCTGTCCAGTGCCTGGAGCCTGTGCCTCCCTCGGGGGCCTATCCAAGTCAGTGAGCTCTCCCGGATCAGCACAGTCCACGGAAATAACCGCTCTAACCCGAACTTGTCTAACATGTCATTTATGTACTTAATTAGCAGATAGACGTATTCTGGTTTGTCACAATTTTACTATTTTGATTGTTGTTTTGACTCCTATTCTTTTAACTCTTTCATATGTGACATCCTCAACTGAACCGTATATTGTTAAGATCAGGGTTCATATTTTGAACTTATATCTGTTCCTCAAGTACATACTCATACATATTTGTTGAATGTCTCATTGCCTGGCCTACCTTTGTCTTTCCTAAAAGCTCTTCACTTCACATCAACATTGTATGTCTGTTCACCCTTCCACCGCCAAGAAGAAAACTTTTAAGAGCTTTGTAAATTTTTTGCAAAAAATTTTTACCTATTACATTTTAAACTTAAATATTTGTCATGAGGTATCTTAAAATGTATCACTTTATCAGTTGAGGTTATACTGTCTATATTTAATTAACATTTTAAAAATATTGAAACATTAAAGAAAAAGTGGTGCTCACACAGTTGTGTACTCACCTCCAGCTATAATAGCACATTTTAATGAAAACTGATATTTTCAGTAGGCTTAATTTACTTTTTTTTTTTAATTGAAGTACAGTCAGTGACAATGTGTCTTTCTCTGGTGTACAGCACAGTATCCCAGTCATGCATATACGTACATATACTCGTTTTCATTTTCTTCCATTAAAGGTTATTACAAGATATTGAACATAGTTCCCTGTGCTGTACAAAAGAAACTTCCTTTAAAATCTATTTTTGTATATAGTGGCTAATATTTGTAAATCTCAAACTTCCAAATTTATCCCCTCCCACCCCCTTTCTCTGGTAACTGTTAGATTGTTTACTAAGTCTGCATGTCTGTTCCTGTTTTGTTGATAAGTTCATAGTGTCCCTTTTTTTTTTTTTTTTTTAAAGATACCACATATGGGTGATGTCATGTGGTATTTTTCTCTCTTTCTGGCTAACTTCGCTTAGAATGGTGATCTCCAGGTCCATCCATGTTGCTGCAGATGGCATTATTTTATTCTTTTTATGGCAGGGCAGTATTCCATTGTATAAATATACCACAGCTTCTTTATCCAGTCACATGTCGATGGACATTAGGTTGCTTCCAAGTCTTGGATATTGTAAATAGTGCTGCTATGAACATTGGGGTGCATATGTATCTTTTCAACTTAGAGTTCCCTCTGGATATACACCCAGGAGTCAGATTGCTGGATCATATGGTAAGTCTATTTTTAGTTTTTTGAGAAGTTTCCATACTGTTTTCCATAATGGCTGCACCAATCTGCATTCCCACCAACAGTGTAGGAGGGTTCCCTTTTCTCCACAGCCTCTCCAGCATTTATCGTTCTTGGGCTTTTGGATGATGGCCAGTCTGACTGTAGTTTTGATTTGCATTTCTCTGATAATCAGTGATATTGAGCATTTTTTCGTATATCTATTGACCATTCGTATGCCTTCATTAGAGAAATACTTGTTTAGGTCTTCTGCCCATTTTTGGACTGGGTTGTTTGTTTTTTGTTATTAAATTGTATGAACTGGAAATCATACATTCTGGAAATTAAGCCTTTGTCAGTCGCATCATTTGCAAATATTTTCTTCCATTCTGTTGGTGGTCGTTTTGTTTTGCTTATGATTTCCTTTGCTGTGCAGAAGCTTGTGAGTTTAATTAGGTCCCATTTGTTTATTTTTGCTCTCATTTCCATTGTCTGGGTAGACTGCCCTAGGAGAACATTGCTAAGGTCTATGTCAGAGAATGTTTTGCCTATGTTTTCTTCTAGGAGATTTATTGTGTCTTGTCTTATACTTAAGTCTTTAAATTAGGCTTAATTTCTTAATTATAAAAATAATAGGTCTTTAACAGAAAAGAATTCATTGACAGGCCTAGAGATTTAAAACTGTAGTTAATGAATTATGTTCTTGAGCCTTTGATTTGGAAGAAGTTACCAATTCACATTTACTCTGACTTATTTTATTTTATATAGTTGGATCCTAAAAATACAGATTAAATCAGATTTCAAAATTGTTTAACTCATTAATCATATATGCCACAAATAACTGCAGATTCTTATTCAGCTTCCAAAAATACTCGAATTTTACTGTCAGTCACTAGGATGGCAGTCACAGTCTAGATATTTTCTAGCGGATTCAAATATATTTTCCAAACGTAAATTGTTTATGGAGTTATATTAATCAGTAAACTAGTTCTTAATTTCAGTGTTCTCCCAAAGTTCTTTTATTAAAAAGAAATTTATTTTAAAAGCATATTTTCATTTCAGAAATTCAACAGAGAAGTATATGAAACAGAATGTAAAAATCAGTCTTTATCACCAGTATTTCCCTGTCTTCCACCCACCCCCAGCATTCTTGCTCCCAAAAGATAGTCGTCATTTGTTAACAGTTTAGCATGCACCCTTCAAGACCCCCTCGTAATAACTCTTAAGCCCTGATGGTCAACAGTTCATTTACAGAGATATCCATTTCTTTTGGAGGCCCCTACCCTGGACTGATGGTGACTTTTTCCCTCATTACTGAGGAATGCATGTAAAGATGAGGCAGACTTGCACCCTGGCCTCAGGTGGCTTTCAGTGTGGTAGGAGAGAGAGGTGGCCAGTGACAACTGTAATACGAGATGAAAGGGGAAGAGCAGATGAAGTGCTGTGACATTCATGGAGGGAGGAAATTATTTACCTTTGATTGGCCCAGAGGTGACATTTGCGCTATAGTGTGAAAGACAAGATGCGTTCTGGGAGGAAGGTGCTAAAAGCAGATATACTGGCAGGAGGAAGGCACAGAGGTGCGGGGGTTTTACAATACAAGGTTGTTGCGTTTTCCCAGAGTGTAGCACGCATATGTGAGAGCAGCAGCAGAGAAAGGTGCAAAGGTAGTTTGGGGGAGAATTCTTAACACCTCTATAATAAATCTTATAAAAATTTTGGACAGAACGGTGGCATAACTAGAGCTGCACGTTAGTCTGTCACTGGGAGGGCAGCGCGTCAGTCACAGGCCCTGCACTGATTTGAAGGAAGAGTCAACACACTGAGGTGAGGGGGCTGCTGAGCCGTTGCTGTTAGAGGACCTCTAGGTTTGCAAGCTAACATGTTTCATCAGATCTAAAAAGGCTTTGACTATATGACACCTGTATTTTACGCAAGGGGGGTGGGGAACACTGCCAGTTAATTACCAGACACCACCACTATGAGACGTATCCTGACTTTAGAGATTATAATGATGAAGAAATGTGTATCAAAATCAGTGAAATAGAGTAAATGCCTGGGCACAGGGAAGAGATGGAGTATGCAAGAAAGAAAGGAGAGAGCTGAGAAAATGAAAGGGGCGATGAGCTCAAAGACACATGTGGAGAAGTAGACCTTGAAGAGGAGACTGCAGCTTCCTCTGCTGTGAGATGAAGCGATGAATGAGCAGTGGCTCAGAGAAGCTGAAGACGTTAAGCAGACTCACACCAAGTAACCCCCACCGGGGTGAATGAAGACAGCAGGGGCATCTGCAAAAACAATGGCAGCGGTGGGTTTGAGGGCTTGGGACTTACGAGGAGGAGGTTTCAGCTAAGTAAGTGGGGCGTGAAAGATGGAGGGTTACAGACAATTGGCTAGAAAGGACTAAAATAATCCCCGTCAGAAGTGGAGGGCCCAGTTAAGGTTGAAAAGCACAGATTTATGAAGAAACCAGTTGGCCCTATTTTATGACTTTGTCCAGGATCGCTTGGTACCCTGAGGGAAGGATGGAAGAAAACGAGTGGAAGGTGCTTTCTGCAGGGTGGGAGACGGGCTGGACAGGCATGGCGGAAGGACAGAAAAGCTGAATAATCAGAATTTCTCCTAAGAGATACTGTTGACTTGGCTTGCCTTGGAGTTCAGGCTGAGAAATGAGAGGTGAGGCCAGACGAAGAGTAATAAATGAACAAATGTTGTAAGTTGAGGGAGGGTTTTAAAGAACTTGAGACTATAAAGAAGGTAAACAACAAATCATTTTGAAGAGGTAGAGTAGGTGAATAGGAAGTTGATTGGAGACTCTCAGAATTTACCATCATGGAGGTGGAATTCTAAGGGTTGAGACTTGAAGATGTGTTGTCTTTCTAAAACACAGATAGGAGTATATCTCTGTGTGGCTTGAAAACCTCAATTTCAGGGTGAAGTCTTTACTGTTTATAGAACAGACAGGGCTCCTCACAAGCTGGCCCCATCCCCCTCTTCCAGAGTAGTATCTCCCCATTTCTTCTCGTGAACCCCGAATTCTAACCACACTCAAGAGAATCCTCAAGGCTTTTATCTGCCTTGTGCTTTTGCACATGCTTCTCCCCTTGCATGAAAAGTTCTTCCTCCTCTCCTCTGCCTTGCAAACTCCTGTCCACCTTCAGGACCTAATTCGGACAGCACTTCCTCTGCCAAGTCTTCCAGCAGCACTGAGCACACCTTCATCTGTGCTCCCAGAGCCCTCTGTTCAGGCATCTTATGGAATTTTATCACAAGTTATAATGTCTCCAGTAGATTATAAACTCCTTGAGGTCAGGAACTGTCTAATTCTCATCTTTACCCACAGTGCCGGCACGTGTTACTTAGGTACTTAATATCTGCTTTTGTTGTCTTTGTTGTTGAATTTTAAATGGATGAGCTAATCCAGTGCTTCTCAAATATTAATGTGCATTCCAGTCAACTGGAGATCTTGTTAAACTTCAGGTTCTGATGTAGTCTGAGCTGTGGTCTGGGATTCCTCTGCCTTCCTAGCAAGCTCCCAAGTGATGCCAGTGCTACTGCTTAGTGGACACTAATCCAGAGTGGCTTTGCCCAAGTAAACAGAAGAAGTGGAGTAAGGATAGAGGTCAACAGTGATATGGAAGTGGAGCCGTGACTTGGAAAAATCCTCAATATGAACACACAAGCCCTAAAAATGATAGAAAATCACATGGGAAGAGATGCTAAAATCTTGGAATAAAAGCAGGAGACCATTGTGGAGGGGGGAGCTGACAAGAGTGGATGATGTAGTTCTATTGCTTATATTTTAGGAATGAAAGGCTATTTGGTGATGGCAGCTTCTCTGTCGGGACTACAGCAGGGATGCTGTCTGCGGAGAGGGCTGCAGGGGGCAGGAGCGGCGGTGTCAGACGTCGGGTTTGGGGATTCACAGGAAGGGTTTCGGGCCTCCAGTGTTTATTCCTAATAGAGTGGCATTTCCACCAGCACAGACAGGGCGAAGTAATGGGAAAGCTGCATTCTGGGTGAAGGGAAACCCCTGAAGAAACGAAAGGTACCAGAATTTGACAAGGAATCGTTTCCTGATCTTAAGTTGCCAGGTTCAAAGCACAGAAATTCTTTTTCTTTTTTTAAACTCAGAGATGACAGAACAAGTAGTACTAATCAGCATTCTCTTCCCACGTACGTTCTGCAGGTCTGCTCATGCTAAGGGTGGGGTCAACAACCGAGTTTCTTTTAAGTTCAATTGTGCAGAAGTAATATATACTTTTTTAACATATGAGAAAAGGCAAAAATAAAGAAATGTTTAAATTTCCTCCCGCTGATCCCCTTCCCCCACAGCGAGGTAATCTATATTTATAGCTCTGTGTGTACTCCTCCAGCTTTTATCTGTGCAAATTTAAGTACACAGGAATTTTTCACATTTCTTAATGGTACTTTTACATGCACATTATTCTACAGATTGTTTTTCTCACTTAGGACTGTCATAAGCATCCCTCCATGCCAATGGATAGAGCTTTAACTTATTTTTTTCTAGTCATTTTTAAATAGCTGTGTATAAATATAGATGTCCCATAATTTGTTCTATTCTCCCGTTGATGGACAATTGGGTAATTTCCAATTTCTGCTACTGCAAACAATATGACACACGAAGAGTCCTATTGTTACCAGTCCCTCAGTAACAGAACTGTGATTTCAGCCAGCCATCCATATCACAGGGAACTTCTTCATCAAGGACATCTTCTAATGGAGCATAGCCGTGGCTAGACCTGTGCTGTCCAGCGTAGCAGCCACTCATCACATGTAGCTACTTAAATTTAAATTTACTAAAATCAAATTAAAAATTCACTTCCTCAGTCACATTAGCGTCTTTTCAAGTGCTCAGCAGCCACATGTGAGTAGTGGCCACCCTCCTGGACAGTACAGAACAGCCCATTTCCATCCTCCAGTGGGCAACCTGGACTGGACGCTGTGTTACATCCTAAAGAAGATCTTTTTCAGTGGGCTGGTGTTCTAATGAGAGCACACTTTTCAAAGTACAAACTTTGTTTCTTAATTGGTTGCCTCTGCAGTTACTTCAATGAGAATCAATACCCAGATGAAGCAAAGAGAGAAGAAATTGCAAATGCTTGCAATGCAGTTATACAGAAGCCAGGTAAGGCAGCAGGCCCCGCCCTGCTCTGTGGGGGCACTCCTAGCTTTAGATCATCATTTAGGACATAAAATCTCTTACTCATCCCACCTGGGTGCTCTTGGCTCCATTCATGCCGTCCTCCTGTGGAAGGCCACCGCCCAGGTCCTGTTCAAACAGTGCTTCTTCGGGGTTGATTGTGGGACTCCAAATCAAACCTTCACGTGAGAGTTCTCAGGGAGTGTCCTTGCTTAAGATATACGACCTTGGTACTGTTTTGAAGACTGTATACAGCAGTTCAGAGTTCACATGACAGTGTATAAAGGCTTCATTTATTAGTATCATTCTAGATGAATATGTTGTTATTTATCAAGTTTCCGGATAGCGTATCAGTGTCAAAGTAACTGTAAAGTTCGGGACACAAGCAGGGTTTGTTAATGAAAATATTAAGTTGGGATTTTTGTTTGTTTACAACTGTTGAAAATTACATAATTCTGTATTCCTGTTTGAAGAAAGAATTCTTTTTGGAGATGGTTTCTGTCTCCTTTCTACACTGGGATGACTTCTACGCAGCTGGGGGAAAACCTAAGGTAATTCCATCCTGAAGTCTGTTGTCACTGAGCGAGTCAGCAGAGTCCCTTGAACGCTCATACATCTTTTCCATGTGCTGAAATGCTCTTCCACATTTTATGTTGTTTTTTTTTTTAACCAGAAACCATTCTCAGTTAAGATGATGCAGTTGATCTCCATTTGGCCAGATAATTTGATTGGCTTAAAGGCTACATACAAAAGTATCAAGGTTTTTATAGTAATTAAGTAGTAATTCATTCTCCTTTGTTAGAAGCCAGACTCCTAACAACCTAGAACATACAAACTCAGCTGCAGCGACATCTCTATCTTTATCTTACACAAGCCAAAGCTGTGCTGGAACTCAGACTCTTCCTGGGAAATAACTTCACCCCCATATCATCAAGGGCCTAACCTGTTTTCTAGTTTCTCCACCCACTATGGATTAAAAGCTGAAGAGGACTGAAAAGGACAAGGTGGGAGGGAAAGGGACAGGTGGATGCCATCTTGGTTGGCGAGCATGGTGCTATCCATAAAACGTCACATTTGACAGTGAAGGAGATAAATTGGAAATGCAGCCTGAACTGTGCTACGTGTTCCAGCATAGTTACCGTAATGGATGGTCACAGTGACTTTAGTCTTCAAGAAAACATGGATAGGATTCTCCATCTTAAGACAGCAGGAAACTACTTCATATAAGGCCTTAAACATGTAAGTAAACTTCAGCTATCTAGAAACTTATTGATAAATAACATATTCATCTAGAATGATACTAATTAAATGAAGCCTTTATATACTGTCATGTGAACTTTGAACCCTAGCAGACTGACTTTGTGGAATTCTGTAACACCATATTTAATATTGGAATTTCTTAATATTGTGTGGCTTTCCAAATGGAAGCATTTTGTGTTCTTAGTTGCTACCTGTATGTTTGTTTATATGTTTGTTCATTCAGTAATTGAGTATGTGTATAGTACTAGGTAATGCTAAAAAAAATCCCTTTATATCTGTTACTCTGGCAGTCAGTGCAACTGAAAAAATATTTAAAAAAAGAAAAGTATTATCCCTTAAAACTAGTCTCAGGTATAGATTATCTGAATTTTACTGCATGCATTCACAGGCAAAAAACTGTCAGATCTGGAACGAGTCACCTCCTTGAAAGTATATAACTGGTTTGCTAACAGACGGAAGGAGATCAAGAGGCGAGCCAACATCGGTAATGTACCAGAGGGGCTGTGGTCGCTTTTGAAGCAGTTATGGACATTGTGTCCAAGAGCATCTTCAGTTTAGAGCTGCAGGGCTAAATGATCCACCCTTACATTTTTCTTCCCTGTATTTTTAATAAGGCAAAGTTAGTATCAGTTACACTATTTGTATTGTAGTTAGAATGGCATTATTATTTCTAAAACTCATTATTCTTAATGTTGTGGAATCTAGAATTAGACACGGTCTCTGACCAGTTACTCCTGTGGTGCATATTAAAGGTGCTTGTAAGGTCCTGAGAGGGAGAGTGTGAGACACCCTCAGTGCCTTGGTTGTTGCTGAGCTGTGACCGAAAGGTTAGGAAACGTCTGATTAATAGAATTGGAATAAAGGAGTCTTAATAGACAGGGAACACAGTGAAAACCAGATTTTTTTTTATAAAGAGCATTTAACAAACTTGAGTTGATAAGATTGCAGTGGGGGATTGGTTTTGAGCTTCTGAAATTGTATTTCAGTTTACAAACTTCCTGTTCATCATTACAATTCTCAAATGCCTTATAGAGAACCCCAAGACAAGAGAGCTGTTTAATTAGTTGGTAAGTACTAATGAAGCACCTAACAGCCAGCCACTCCACTGTACATGCATAGCAGCAGGGGCTCCAGACTGGCAGACGTATTCCTCCCCTGACCTCTGTGGTGTTGAATTTCATCCGTCTGCAAATTTAAAAAGAAACAAAACAGAGGAATCTAGGTTCTTGTTTAATTACATTCTGATTTCCTCAGTACAAATTCATTCAGTGTTTAGGCCATTATGATGATGTAACAGATAATTTAGGGATCTATTTGCTTTTTTCGAAGAAGCAGCAATCCTGGAGAGTCATGGGATAGATGTACAGAGTCCAGGAGGCCACTCCAACAGTGATGACGTGGACGGAAATGACTACTCGGAGCAGGTACGCAGCTGAGCAGAGGTCCTGGGACACAGAGCGGGTGGGACAATATGACAACTCATTTCTGCGGGCGCGTTTTGTGTGGGGAGGGGGAGGGGAGACAATCTGATGTCCCTCCACTCTGCTCATGCGTTTAGTTAGATTTTCATGTAATTTGAAAGGAATGCGGTAAGATTCAGTTGTCCTGGTGAACTTGTGAGAACTCGTTATTCACCCACATGGATTTATTGTCATAAACAGGATACTTGGCAAGTACGCAATGGGGAGGAGGAGGAGGGAAGAAGTTCAGAGGGAGGCAGAGAAGCAGAGAAGGTAGAAGAAGAGAGGAGGATCTGATCCAAACAAGCAAGTTCCACCATTCACCACACACACACTCAGTGTCCGAGAAGCGCTAGGGCTGCCGGGCCGCTGTGACAGTGACACGCCGCACACAGCGGGGGGCCCGCACCTTGGCCCGCTGTGCGGGGCCCCTCGTGCCGGGCAGTGCTTCCTCCAGAGCCCCTGGCACGTGGACACACACGCCCTGTCATAAATGCATGCCACCCACCTCGCCCTGACTTAGTCTTCATTGCTTGGGGGAAAATATATTTAATTGTAGCCACTGGATGGAATAATTCAGTAACTGAGAATGTGGGAATTTTCCCCCCACATATCTGTTGACAGATGTCATTAAATTTTTTTTATAGGCTTTAAACTTTACTTCCATTTGGAAATATGAAGAGAATGTGGGGTCTCTTCTCCGAGACCCCAGCAGGACAGCGTTTGCCCTGCCCTCTGGTGTGCGCACCCTTTCCTCGCCCCCTCAGGCCGCTCCTGAGCAGAGGCCGCCGCGTTCTCCTCCTGCTGGTGCTTTTACAGCCCCGTCTGCCTGCTTGGGCGCAGGCGCTGCAGGAGCAGCCGCGAGCCCGTGCTGAGCCCCCCCTTAACCTCCAAAGCCCGCTCTGTGAGAATGAGCACAGGACGGCTTCGCCCGCGCTCCCCAGGGCTCCCCTTTGGGGCTCCAAGTCACAGCGCCACGTCTCACTCAAGAGACTGTTCTGTAAGTCAGAAACCCTAAGTGGAAGCAGTCCTGCTCTTCAGTGTTGTAGATGGATCATTTCCATCTTTTTTTCCAGATGCCCTACGGGCAGCATGTTCCCGTGCTTTTTTCCCCCTGAAGGGACTTACCCTTTCCAAAGCTTTTTGATGCAGAGCTCCCCTGAAGATACAACAGGTGAGAAGCTTACCCCTTATCTGTAACACCGTCTTCGGTGCCTGGCGGATGTCCTGCAGCGCCAGCTTCCTCCACGGCTTCATCGTTTGACACATGGGGCCACGCGGAAGGCCAGGTGTGCGAGCACGCAGCCTGCAGCCCGCCCGCAGCCACTTCCCGCCGTGCTCTCTTGTCCTGTGGTAACTGAGAGGTTTTTGTATTTTTACAAAAATGCATTTTTATCCATAAGATGTTGATGTCTATGGTTTTGTCTAGTTTTTTTCAGTTGAGTGGAGAGCTAAACCACGCATTTTAATTACCTATTTGGAAGAGTACCAGTTCAGAACTTGGTCGCTTACTAGTCTGGCCTTCAGTAGCTGATGCTGTCCCATAGAGCGGGGTGGTCCGGGGCTGGTCAGCACCACCAGCAGTCCTGGTAGAAGAAATGAAACTCTCAGCAAGAAAAAAACGTTTTAGTGCTTTTTACTTGTTGAATCATTAAAATGCCAACCCAGAGTCTCTGGACTGATATCCATTCAGTGTCTACTTAAATACATTTCACCTCTGTTGTCACGAGCCCTCTCCACCCAACTCGGTTTCTTCCCACGAACGTCCCGCCTCCCCTCGCCCCAGCATGCCGTGCTGTGAGCTAGAGAAACGTCCCAGCCCACTGATGACGTTTGTCTCCTGTCTCTGCGCGTCTAGGATGACAGCACGAGCCACAGTGACCACCAGGACCCCATCTCATTAGCTGTGGAAATGGCAGCAGTCAACCACACTATCTTGGCCTTGGCCCGACAAGGAGCCAACGAAATCAAGACAGAGGCCCTGGATGACGACTGATCAGGGAGGGCTGAACACAAGAAGTTAACTTAGTTTAGACGTAGCACCTTAGCAGACTTTCCTCGGTCCTTAACATGTGTTCTTACAGTATAACTTGCAGTTTCTTGTATGTCAGTTAGCCGTTAGGGTCTTGTTCTGTGGAGATGGCATGGTGCCCTCAGCCTTCGCATATACTCTCTCAGTATTAACGCCCAGTAACTAATCACCGACCGACTGACCAGACTTCCCTCTCCCAGCCCCTGAGGCTAGAAAATCTTGCTGCTCTGTCTTAGCATTCCAAGAAAGTGCTTCCAGGTATTTAGATAGCCCTCGGTTCTCAAGTATTAGGCTACGTGTCAAACCTCGGGTTCCCTTAGATTCCTATAACACTAGTCTGTACTCCTGTTCCTTCCCCAAGACTGGTAGGATGCAAGCTGAGGTAGTGTGGCCCAGGACGGACAGACACCACGTGGGGAGTGTCCACAGAGTAAAAGGAACACTAGAATCCCCACCTCGGCGTGGGAGTCATTGATTTCCAGCTGCAATAAGCCGTGCCTCCTATAGTCACACCGTGGCTAGATTACACTTCTTTGGGTGCTGTGCTAAGAATGTCAAAGGAAAAACTTGATCTCAGATTATGGGTGATGCTAACATGCCTGACACAGACATCCTTTCCTCTCACAAGCTGTGTGACGTAGTAGATAAAATACTGCCTTCTGCCTTTGGGACCATGATTAAAACAAACAGAAAACAAAAGTCATTAAAAAAAAAAAACCCCACAAAACCCAGCTTGAGAGAATTGGGGAAAAAACACGAGCCGAATGTCTAATGGATGTTAGTCCAGTTCTCAGAACCACTGTACGTTACGGGGCACAGCTCCGTGCCTGCCTGGAAAGGTGCTGGAGGTGAGCATGGAAGCGGCTTTGCCTCCTGTCTGTGTCCCCTTTCCCTGCTACCAAAAAAGAAATGGTCTTTCGAGGATGGAGCTAAGGTCAAAAGTGAGTGAATGAACTTCTTTCTTTGTATCAATTAACCGAAGCCCCCTCAATGAGAGGTTGCTAGAGTGGGATTGTGCTGACTGACTATCACAAATGCAAACGCTGTCCTCAGTGGGAGCAGAAAAAAGCAGGGGACATTTGCCACCTGCATGTAGGTCTGCGAGACACTACAAGATGTGACTTCTTGGTGTGCTCTTTACTCTGTCCTTGGAGAGGTGTGAAAAGCTACATTGCCACAGGCAATTTATTTAATAATTGGAAGCCATATTGATAATGGATGTGGTAATATTTGTAAAGTTTAATCTACTTTAAGCGGCAGTAACTAATGGAATTTTTTTCCTTGATCACATATGTAGCACTTTTGTTACTTTTTAAAGATATTTATATTTGATAAATCTTTTTTTCATTTTGAGAACTCAAAATACCAAACAGTGAGCTTGCGTTATAAAGTCACCCTGTGATCACCTTGTCATCCAGTAGCAAAGTGATGAACTACTCATGCGTCAGAGAAAATTACACCTGCTGGCCTTGTATGAAAGTCATCTCTTGGCATCCCGATCAGAGGACACACTGTCACTGTGGGTAAGAGGAAGCAGCCGTCAGTGCGGCGCTTAGGGTGCGCCTGAGAGAGTATTTCTGCCGTGTGTTTCCTGCCTTGTCCCCTCTCCTTTCTGCGAACAACAAAGCCCTGTTTAAAGGGGAGCGTGGGGCTGGCTCCGAAGCAGGGCTTCGTCTGTTTGTCCATTACCTGAAAAGGACTTTTAAGGAGGGCGCCACTTCCTTACCTCTTCACCCTTCCTCCTCCGCCAAATGTTTTCAACCTAAAACCATTGAGAGAGAGTGAGGATGCCAGAGCTGCTTCCTTTCCCATCCTCGTCAGTGAGGTCTGAGGGCCCGCCGGCGTCCCGCGGGGCCCACTCCGCCGGCCTCTGTGTCTGTCAGTCCTGCTCCGCCAGCGCGGAGGCCGCAGACAGGCGAGGAGACGCCACCTCCCACGGGCCCGCGACTTCCGTGCGCTGTTGGCGGGACCTGGGCCTGCTTGTCCATGATTTCAGGGGGAGATTGTATATATATATTTCCAGCTTCCAAGAATTGAAGTAAAATGGAGGAGTCTTTTCTGTTTTACTGTATTACTTGAACCAACGAATTCAAGAGTAGCATTTGTTATTCTCAGGAATGATCCCCCCGTTCATTTTCTTTCTTGACGTGTTTAACTTTTTATTTCAGTTAGGAGATTGTGTTATCTTTCATTCCTTTTATGTTATTTAGAAGAAATATATTGTATCTTTCCATTTCAGTGGAATTTTGTCTGCTTCTTCTCAGTTGAATCAGAAAGGAGAGAAAAATACACTGTCTGACAAGCCACATCCATGATTTATTGTAAGGAGATTGTTATAATTGATGGCTTCGTTATGAAGGGACTGCTCGTATCATTTGTTCTTGCTGGTCCTTTTAAAGAAACAGACTCAGACTGTTAAGACAGCCGCAGCTTCTGAGGAAATACAGTGATGGCCAGAGAAGAGCTGAAAGGTTTCGTTGTTTTAAGACCTTTAAGAAAGGAAAAAAAGCTTCAGAGAATAAAGCAGAGTGAGTATCCATGAAGCCTGAGTACCAGGTCTTACCTGGAAATCTTGACAAAGCGCAGGACTGAGTCTGCCAGTGCAGGGTAGCATCGCATTGGGTTCAGTAGGAGCTGGAGGAAGGAATCCTGCACCCAGAATTCTTCATTAAAGAAGACCGCTGGTCTGCTCTAAGATCCACTGCCTTACATATAACTTTTGCTTTTTCACCAAGAGTAAAAATTTAGTTCTTTGAGGCCTTGATTTAAATCTCCCGTTGGTTGTTTCTCTGTCATCAGGTTTAATTCCGCTGTCTTCTCTGGGCTACCTTAGTGCTCACAGTGGCATATGGAGTTGCCACTGTCAAACTTGTAGTATCTTTGGATTGTAAGGTTTTTTTCTTAAGCTTTTTCAGGTTTGACAGGTAGTATTAAAACAGAAACCCTAAAACTGCTCTCTTACCGAAGGGAAAATAGCCAGGCTCTTAAAGAATCCCATTTTGTGCTTTCTGGTTGTTCTGTCCTCTTCTCTCACGTTTGCTGTACTTTTTTCAGGCCCCAGAGGACTCTTTCCGGGGCTGCTCCTTCCCGGGTAAGGAAGACTAAACGTGTCAGGTGGGGGAACCTTGCCAGCAGTTCAGGTAACTTGTCTGTTATTTTTTTTAAGACACTTTCCTTGAATTACTATGGCAATTCAATGGGTAAACTTCCTACCCTTCTTAACACACAGCCTTACAAAGAGACCTTTTAAAGATGGACCATCCTAATGACATTTCCGCCCACCTGCTGATAACATGTACACGGAATGAAGGCCAGGGAGGGCTTCACGCTCTTACCTGAGACTTTCTAGTACCAGTCGGTACCAAACAGACATCTTGGTTTTTCCAGCAAAGCTTGTCATGTTGGAGCGCCCGCTTACAGCAGTTCTCTTCACGTTCTCAGTCCTTTGAGTGGTTGATAAGCGGTCACCTTCCACCTCCCTGGGGAGTCTGTCCCGTTCACACACACTGTCATTTGGTGTGTTGGGTCCTCCCCCGACTTTCCTCCACAGGAAGAAAGAGCCTGGAACAGGGAGACCACTGGAAGGGACCTTTCACTCCAGCTCAGTTGAGGTGAGCACCTGAAAGGACAGGAGTGAGGAAGCAGCTCCTCGGTAGGGAAGGAGGTGCAGCCCGTCCTCAGTCCTGCGGGCTGCCTGTGGCAGCGGCTGGTGCTCAGCAGCCTCTCTGCCCACACGTCCAGCTGGGAGACCATTGTTGCGGTTCTGCTTGGCCTTTGTCTTTACAAATTTCCCTCTTGGATTTCAAGTCAGGCACCAAGCATGAATAGACTTCCACTTCATCAGGAATCTCCAGTCACATCCTCTCTGTGAACAGCCCCTCTTGTCTTTCCTGTGGGCTCCACACCAAGGCCTCATCTTGAGCCGACTTTGCTGGAGTTTTTATCTTCTGCAGCAGACAGTGTAGGTGAGTGTGGTCATCTCTTCACACAAACACATCTTCCTGTGTTGCAGACCAGCTGTGTATTCCACAGACCAGCTACATTATCTCTGCCCACAGTAGTGGGAGTAATTCCTTTTTCATAAATGACTCCTCACCCCTGTCCGAAAAATGTGAACGTCAAGTCCTTACTCTCTCTCTGGTCTTCAGAAGGGTTTGGTTAGAGGCTGTCTTCCCATTTAACTCGTGGCTCTTGTCTTGTTTTGTTCAGAGAACCACCAGGGGATCTTCCCCCGTGCGTCTCAGCGGATTCTTAGGCAATAATTTCCCTTCTCGTCGGTGGCCCTGTGCTCGGTGGCGCCCTGCATCGGGTAGTTCTGACCCTCTACTTGTGTGTTGGTTTTCTGTGTTAATCTCTGTGATTTAACCTTATGTCAGTGGTGATAGAGTTTGTCATTTTGTTGTTGTGAATATTAGTAATGTTTTACTACTGTATTCATTGGGGCTGCGTTGAGACCAGCCACATCCATTTATAGCTTTACTGAGCCAGATCTGTCTGTCAGGATTTCCCAAGTGAAAGGTGGGCACATCGGCCAGCTCCCGCTGCTGGTACCTTTGCAGGGCAGAGGGGTGGGGTGGGGGGTGCAAGGGGTAGGAATTACATTCAACATTCCTTTTTGTGAGCTAAGTAGCAAGGATGTTTGCTCAGGGTTTGGGGTCAGGTGTCAGCCATATTGAACTTGGCAAACTGAGCTGCATGCCCTGGAAACCCTCTTCTGTTTCTTAATTTCCATATTGTCTAATTTACGTTACCTAGCAATACCCACGTTACCCAGTTTAAAGGTGTTGCGCCATAATGAAAATGGAAGGTTTTCCGGGGGAGGCAACGCTGAATGACCAGGTTCTCCTGTAAGGATTTCCCTGAGGGCCACATGCTGTCAAAGCAGAGGCTCTTTCTTTTTCTGTACTTCGGTCTCCATTATCTGCTCTTCTTTTCAGAAGATGATACTCACGTAAGAGGAAAGATTTCCTTACTGCTAAGAGACTTGCCACACTACGGTGGTGGGAAAGGCTTTTTAAACACATCAAGTCTACAAGTTCATTTTTCGATTACAGAAACTTCTCTTGCAAATAGGTGATGTTTGGAAGGCTGTTCTTAATTCTCTTTACTTATAAACTAAAAGTGATGACTTACCACTCTCGCCATCAGAGAAGGCCGATAATTGATCACTGGAAGTTTATAAATTGAGATGTTTCTGTGTCAGCTTCATGATTCTTCCCTAGTGGGGATGAGAAACGCAGCAAAAGGAAAGCTAATAAGGATCTGAAAAATCTACTCTCCTGGAACAATGGTTTTCTTTTCTAATCAATAGGGGAATAAATATAAGAGAGGGAAAAGCTGGCTCACCCAAGGCTCTCACATCCCCTTCTCACCGTCACTCAAGGACTCAGGGATGCGGCGGGTGCCTGGGGATTGCAGGTGTGCACGTCCTGGACGTCATTCTCATCGTTCTCAGTCTGAACTAAATCTAGTTGATTCCATTCAAGTGAAATCTAACTAGCACTTTGATACCCCCGACAGTTTGCCGCACACATTTCACACCCACTGTCCCTAGCCAGCTCCCGGAGAACAGACAGAAGGGTACATCTGCGGGGGCCCTAGCCTTTCTCTCCTGACGTCCCTGTTACTTGGCAAGTTTTCAGGCACTTTGCCCCAGTCTGGACAGCAGTATCGTGCCCTCCGATGGGTGCGCGCTGCCGCGGCGGCGGCCACGCACAGGCCTGAGCGCGGGAGCGTGGGCGCGCGTGCACAGCTCAGCTGGCGCCCGAGACACCTTGGGATGCTGGCTCCCTTGACTGCATTTTCATTTTCTCTCTTAAATAAAAGTGGCTTTATACAGCCGTAATTAACTCTCACATTCACGTTGGTGTGCTGTGATCAAATGAAGGTTTGCCTGCATCCTTTCAAATTGTAACCATGGTAATTGAGGGGGGTGGCATGGAATGAATATATAAAAATATAATGACAATTGTTCTGAATGACTGAGTGTCCCCCTGACATGTAATTAGCTGTTTTAGCAAGATGTAGATTGGCATGGTCATAATTAAAAGGATTTCTGTCCTTTATGTGATTGGAAATGGCAGCGTTCCCATTCCCTGTTCCCTTTTAGCACGGGTGCTCCCAAGAACATTTGGAACAGCAACTCAGTAAACTAAAATAATGACATGGTCTTCGCGTCTTCTAAGTGGAAGAGAGGATTTGGAGTTTTGTTTCAGCTTCAAAATGGAAGCCTTTGATTACTGCTCTCCATTTGACTTCTAAGTCACTTGAAACCTCTCACATCCAGTTCCAACCTGCTTCTCCTTTGGCAAAAAATACAGTCAGAATCTCAAACTGAGTCAGCCGCTGACGAGGCCTCCAGATCACTGTCCCACGTGCTAGCCGGTAAGGGTGTCCTGTTGGCTTGGCCCAGCGTTTCCTGCTTAACGAGCTTGCTAGAATTCTAAACTTTTCCTTGGTCACTTGGTATTTCCATTGCCATCACCATCAGAAAGTATTTTTCAAACAGGAGCTTATACATGAGTTAAGCAGGGTTTTCTCGGTCTAGAGCAGAAGACTGTGGCAAAAGTGGACACTGGTATTTGCAGTTTCCTAATAATGTTACTGGAGGAAAAGGACATGCATGAGTGTCACCCAGGTTTTCTCGTATTGCTGGCAGGCACCTGCTTCCTCCTGTCGGCAGCCCCTGCTTATCCTGAGTTTTTCTCATTGTTCCGCTGGGTCGGGGGATTGTCCCCCTGCCCTTCCAAGTCCACGTTCTTGCCCTCCCACTTTTCCATCCACCCTGTCCACTGAACATCGCGTGGTCCTGGCACCTGACACGGCCTCCTGCCCACAGAGCCCACGTTCTCGCCCTGAGGCCTCAGGCTGGGTGGGAGCTGCTGCATCACTATCCAGTGTTTCTCTAGAATGTGCCTGCTTTGGTTTTTTCCCATCACTTGCGGAAGTCTTTATTCAGTTATGTGATCAAAGGTGAGGCTATACCAGCACCCAGCACAGTGCCAAACGACCTTCACAAGCTGCTTCGTTCCCTGGGGCTCCTGGCGACCGCAGAGTCTGGCCCCGGGCTCTTTCTTCAGGCCTGGACGCTCCAGGGCTGGGGAGCAGCTACTTACCCTTACACAGATCCTCCCCTCTCCACGTGTCAAAGGGAGTCCTAACCCAGCGCTCAACTTCAGAGAAATGCTGAGGTAGGCTGCTGCCACACACACACACACACACACACACAATTTGGATAAAGTTTCTGCCTTGGGATTCTTTTTTGTTCCCTTCAGAACACCTACAATCAAACGTACAGTAGTTGGGCTAGAGCAGGAAAAATAACGCCACAAGAGGTTTTCAGTCAGGGCTGTTGTTCCCGTAAGATCTACAAGTGACTTCGCCTCGCACCTGCTTTCCACGTGTGCGCGCGTGGAGACCCGCCTGCAGGCTCCTGCCAGTCTTCTGACAGTTGGAATGGCTGGGGTTTTATGGCCCCAAAGACTAGAGTATCACATCCCTTTCTTACTTTCCCAGCTGCTGAAAGATAAACATCTTCATTAGAACTGAAAATCTGTCCTAAGATTAGCGATTCTGAGAATTGACTAGATGAGTATAATTCTGTGACTTGTGAGACATGCACTAAAGCAGCCAGCAGGACATTCTGATTATCTGCTTACATTCAAAGAAAATAGAATTATCACTGCAGTTAAAACCTTCTAACACGATCTACTATTTTAGGGATCAAAGTATGAGATGTGCTGCGTAAAGGATGGTGCTACTTAAAAGAACTGGAGTTGGCAGGATGTTTACCTTCCCAGCTGTTTCCGGAGGCCGCTTCAGTCATTCAGAAAACCCTTCACCACATGTTCCTTTACCACCCGCAGCCCCCTGCTAAAAAGAAAACAATAAAGCCAGCTTACCAAAGTCAGTGAAAATACAGGTAGTGCTTCCCCAGAATATGTATTTTTCGGAGCGAACCACCAGAAGTAAGTTATTCTTGCAGGACACCACTGTAGAGCTGTCACTCTAAGTCACAGCAGACGTTAACTACCCCCCACCTCCGAGCACTGGAAGCTCGGAGTAGCCACTGATGTTTCCCAGGCGTGGCCTGTGTGCCCAGCACCGTGCTCAGCGTTTTCACGGTCTCGTTTATTCTTGAAGGTTCGCAGACTTGGCCCTGAGCAGTGCGCCCTTAACAGATCAAGTCAAATCTCTCATTGCTTCTTTCATCTTAGTGGGTTGTTCATGAGATGTGTGCCTGGCGCTGCTGAGTGAAATCTCCGCACTTAAGCCATTCCTTCTCGTGAGCAGTGCTGGCTGGTCCCCACTGGCACACTGTCGCTCCACCGTCATTTCTGTGCACTTAATTCCCCCGACACTGGACCAGCATTACTGTGATGATCCAGACACCAGAGCATCCTTCTCCTTGGCCTTCCTCCTCCGATACTGACGGTGATGGGAACACAGCGCAGTGAGGTTGGGCAGTTGTGACATGAAACCTCTTGTTTCAAGTCCCGTGTCCCATCTGGTGAATGTGACGGTCTTGCCTTTTGCTGGAAAGGAGCGTTGTGGCTGCCTTCAGTCTTGAGTTCGAGGGGAGCGCAAATGTACTGGCTCTCCCTGGGTCTGGCTACAGCCAGCTGAGACAGAGAAACTGCAAGCTCTCTCCCTGTTTTCTCTATTCAGCTCTTCAAGCATCTTTTCAGTGCCTGTTACTTTTAGGCATCCTGCTTGTGTTTGGAAGTTTTGCTAAGCCATTCCAACTCACCCCCCCACCCCGTCCCTTCCGTCATCGTCCCCATAGGCCCTGGGGTAGGGCCAGCCCTCTGGGGAGTGGAGGCTCTAGAATTCCTGTATCTCATCGGGTCTGCCCTGCCTTGGACTCTCTGGGGCTCAGCGTAAGGACTTTCTAATAACCACAGCCCTAGCACAGGGCTGAGCGGCCTCCAGGTTCACGTGGCAGCTCAGTGACCGCTGTCAGAGTGACCGTTGTCAGGGACACGGGCTCCAAGCTGACCTGCAGACTCGGCTAACAAATTCCATGTTTCTCCCTCTCCCCTTCTCCTGCTCCTTCCTCTCAATAAGTAGTTCCCCAGGGGCCGGCTCTGTCACCTCTCTCTCCTGGCTCCTCGGTCATGCCCCAGGCACCCTTGAAGTCCGGGAGACAGAACCACCCCAGGGGCAAGGCATCGCTTGGAGCGGCCCCGTGAGAGGGTCCACCAGGCTGACCACTGGGGATTGGGGGCCCTTGTAATAGGCACCTTGTTTAACTAGCTGGCTGATGGGGTTTTTGATTATCCACCCCCCCCCCCGAAAAACCCACCCTTAAGGTGAGGGAAGGCCTTCCACTGAGGTCCACCCCTTCAGAATGGAGACGAGGCTCCTCACAAGGAGCACAGGACTCACCAGCCGGTGTGCACGGCCGAGCTGCTCTCAGGACGTGGCCCCTTTACAACTCTGTCATCGCCCCGTCACTTCTGGGTCAAGTCTAAATCTCAGTCTGGCTTCTGGCTTCCTTTGAGCATGGAGGCCTCTCCTTTCTTTTGCTTTACTGGAACTAGGAGCCGAGCATGAACTGGTGGGGGTCACTTTTCCACTTCATCATTCACTGAAGCTATTAAACTGGAAACAAAATGACATCAGTGGTGTATTCATGTAAACAGCAGCCCCTCTAGCGATACTACCCTGAACTCTTCTGTTTTATGCCAGCTTCATGGGGCGGGGGGCAGTACATACATTAGTAGCGGATTGAATGAAGGTTAGAGAGCCCGGCTCTGGGCTCCTGTCAGGACTGTGACTGTTCTGTTCGTGATCATTTGCCTTGAAAACCACATGTGAGGATTGCGAGTCAGTGAACCCCTTAACCATGCATCTCTGCAAACGGGCCCCACGAAACCAAAACCAAAGTTACCGGGGATGGGACCAGCCCTGGCAGCCCACTGTCGCTCTCCAGGGCTGCCGGAACGCTCCTGGCAGCAGGGCCTCTCCTCCCCTGGTGGTTTTTCTCACACTGACGACAGAAAGCAAGTCGGCAGCCCGGGCCGCCACCGAGGTGTCCCTCACGCGCCCTGGCCCGGCCGGCCTCCCCAGTTCGCGGGGCTGCCGGCTGGGACACGGCCCTGCCAGAGGATGCCCAGAACATCGTGGCTGCCTCCCCTGGAAGAGCCCACAGCCTTCTGTGACCCCACGGGCTCCCCTCCCTCCCACGGCCATGGTCACATTGGGGATGCAGTCCCTTTGAGGGTAAATTTCTCTTTCTGTTTCTTAAGTGCCTACACAAGTTACAGACCTCTGGGACCGGCCCCTCCCTCCCCCACCCTGCCCTCGGCCCAGCCCCGCGGCGGCCGACCCCCTTCCGCCGCAGGGTCCCCGGGTTCTGCCCGCTTTCCCTGCTGCTGCCGCGGGGCTGCTTCCACTGCCGGGGTCCCGCTCTTGCTCAGAGACTGTTAAGGGGCCCGCTTAGCGGAGTCCACGGCTACCGAGGGAGGCCGGAGGGCGGCGGCCTCAGAGCAGGCACCGGGGTCTCTGACAGCAGCCGGGAGGTGCACCCTGACCCGACAGGGGCGGAGTCGGATAATCACAGTTAAAATTAGGATGATGCCTTTGCCATCCTTACTTCTGTCGGAATCCTCTCTTCCTAGATTTGAGGGGCCGGGCGTCTGCCCACAGGGGCCCAGAAAGGCCGACATCAGTAGGGGGAGGAACAAGATCAGAAGTGCGTCTTTGAACACAAGTGTGAGATGATCTGTCTGCTTCTTGTTTTGAGTACTTTTAAGTCTGACCTGTGTGGGGCCTTAACCGCGGGGTAGGGGTCTGAGGGTTACCGTGTGGCTGCACTGGGGGCATCCCGGCACCAAGCAGCACGGAGATGATTTGTTGGTGCATTAGAACGTTTTGCAAAATGGAACAATCCATACCCAGGCACTTTATTTTCATTAATCCAGCATTTTTCTTCAGACAATGTAACATCCAGAACGCTGGGCATTCCCGGCTACCACGTGTGGGCGAGTTTGCCAGAGGACCTGTGAGCTGGGGGGGGGGGGGGCGTGGCTGGAGGTGAGCAGGCGGGGGGCACTGCCCCGGGGAGGTTGAGGGGGCTTCTCTGAGCCCCTCCCCGCTCGGGTGCGGTCCCTCGGTCCTCCAGGTGCGCGGGGCAGCTCGCGGGGTGGAACGAGGCGGGGAGAGAGGCGGGTTCGTCCCCACTCACCTGGCCCCGAGCAGGGTGCCGGGGGATGGCCTCCACCTCAGAGCGGCTCTATCTCCGGTGCCTCGCGGGGTGGGGACTAGCTGCGCGGCAAGCTCTAGGCCGGGAAGCAAGTTTGACGGTGGTGATGTGACCGGATACCACGGACCAGATGCCTTGGGGCCTCCGGCAAGTCTTGAGCATCCGCCAAGTCCTCAGTCCCCGCGCAGGCTGTGTGGGGCCCCCGCCTTCGCCGCTGTGTCTTAGTCTTTGTGTTTCCCTTGGGCGTCTCTGGGTCTCTGTCCCTCACCTTGTGCACCATGTGTCCCTGAGGGGAGCCGCACCTGTGTCCGAGTCTGCTGTAAGGTGTTCAGTCTACCTCAAGGGGTCATCATGGTCAGCTCTGTCCCATAGCAATCCTCCGACGTCGCCGCACACACTGGAATGTATCTCTGCCCGCCCGGCCCCGCCTCCCCGTCAGCAACCTTCTGACCCCACCTTCTGTAATCACCACAAACTCCTAGTGCAAATTGGATGCTGCTTTAAATGTGAAAACAATTGTTCAAAAGCTATAAAACCTGAATGAAAGCTAAAGCTGAATTTATAAGCCTTGTTGCGTATGAGCCAAAAGTGCAAAAAGCTCTATATAATGAACCTGCCACTCGTATAAATATAAATATATATAAATATATTAAAAATCAGACTGTTCTACAAAATTGTGTATTTGTATTTTTGTGTACGTACAATTTTCTGCTAAGCAGAAGGAGGATGTAGTATAGGGCGCTGTGAGAAGAGATTTGGTTTAATCCTGTTTCTTTGTTACTTATTTTTGTTAACATCAGATGCCTGTCTTCGTCTTACGTGTATGACACTGTTTGGAAAGCTGCAGTATCTCTCTTCCTCAGGGCCAGAGTCCATCAGAGGATGAAATCTGGGTGGAGAGAGTTGTCCAGGCCACCGAATATGGAGAAGTGGGCCGGGCTGGGCCTGGGAGCTACCGTGGGAGGGTGCGGCCTCTGGGAAGCAAAAATCCCCTTTCTAGAAATCAGCTTCCAAAACAAGGTTGTCAGAATCCCACCAGGAGGGGACGCAGGCCCTCTCTGAAGCAAGGGACAGGGCCTCTTATCTCTGGGCCACAAGTATGCCCAGAGAGCAGCAGGGGCTGTGCCTGGTGGCAGCACCCAGCTCACCGGCCATCCCGGGGTTCGCATCCCTCTTCCAAGTAGTTGCTGCCTTTATCCGATCAGGTTACAAAATGCCTCCCCTCTGCTGAGCTGCTGGCGCTTCACCACCCAGTCCTCCAGCCCCAGTTCCCTGGAGGGTCTCAGAACCCACTTTCCCGGTGCTAACACCCAAGAGGGGGTAGGGTGGCTGCCAGTAACGGCCAGAACCAACTATCAGAGAGGCCAGGCTGGAAGATAAGCCCTGTGTGCCCACGACAGTCAGGCCTCCCCCCACCCGCCAACTGCCCGCCCACCTCGCAGCCCCGTGACAGCCCCTCTTGACGTGAGCCTTCTCCTGGGAGAGCGATACTGCACCTTCACCTGTGGGGCTCATATTTATAACATTGTGTGATGACTGTAGCAAAAAGCCCTTGTTTCCAGATGTAAATGGTCAAAGAAACAAGTGCTCTATTGTATTGGTTAAAATAGTTCAAATGAGTCCTGTATCATTGTATCTCCTATTCTGGATTAGTGCCTTTTGGACAGTAGACTGTTCTGTAACTAAAATGTAGTATACTGCTTTTTTGTACAGTTTTGTTTTAATAAAACTTTTTTTTAATTTGTGTTTATTTTAGTATTGTACCTATTAGAGAATAAAATGTATAACTGAACAAAGACTGGCTGGGATTTCTTTGGGCAAGGACAGTCATTTGGGAAGCTCCCCGACAGTTCTGTTCTCAGTTATCTCCTAGTGCTTTAAAAAAGAACTGGTGCCCCAAAGACCCAAGGACGCTTGACAGGGGTCAAGGGGACAGTCAGACAGCACTTGGTTGAGAGGCGATGTTGGCCCCAGCTCTGGCCACTTCTGCCTCTGGCCTGTGCTCCCTTCGTGTCTGCCCCTAGTTCCCCAGGAGGGGCCGTGCCTTCCCGTAACTTCCCTGCCTATGGTCCCCTCACTGCAGGCACCATCATCTTCCCACATCCTAAAACCACTGGGATGCTGGCAACGTCTCTTTCACAAGGACCACAGCCTTTACTGTGCTGCGCTCCCACCCCGGACCATGCCCTGACCACCTCATTTTCATAAAAACCATCTTTCCTTTCCCGGGGCTTCACCTTTGGTATTTAAAAAAAAAAAAAAAATGAAAGAAAGCTGAAGCTTTGCCATTTGTGTTTCTTTAAAGCATCCAGTGGTCGCGAGCCAATTCTTAAGCGGGACTCAAGGCTCAGATGGATTTACTGGCCCCTTCTCAGAAAAAACTGAGACATAAACGGTTTCTTTTCTCATTATACATAATTAGAAAAGATTATGCAAAACTTTAAACCGCCCTCAAACCCTAAGTTGCCAATGACGTCAGGCAGGAGTTGGGGGGAGGTGGGGGTGCCAAGGGCCATCCCCTCTATGCTCCTTTATTTGGGCCAGAATGGCTCCTGGTTCTCTGCTTCAGGCCCCACCTGCCCCGCAGCACTGCCTCCCCTCGCCTCATCTCCAAACACACCTGCCTGGAGGTAACCTCGAACCCTACGGCTCTGGGGCCCCTCCCGCGGGCATCTTGGCCTCACCCAGTGCAGGGCGAGAGCACAGGTGTTCTGAGTGACCCAGTGAGTGAACAGACCAAACGTGCCATCCCCACCCGAGCCCATTCTGGGCTCTGAGCAATCGTAAAAACCCCATAGCCTCGTGCAAACAAAGAAGATCTCATTAAGTTGCAAGACAGTAAGTAGCAGCTCAAAAAAGAGATTCATCCTGGGAGCTAGATCAATCTGAGCCTCCTTCCTCAGAGCAGGACGGCTCCAGGCTGCCAAGTTCCTGTCATTATTTGGCAGGGCTTATCTCTGAGAACAACTCTTGGGCACTTACGAATATAAACAAGTCCCGCTGAGATGTGCTCTGACTGATGGCCACCTCCCATCAGCCCAACATCTGCAAGCACATCTCACACCAGACGCAGGCAGGGTGGTTCACCAACGTGGGGCCGCCAGCAAGTAGGCGTCCATGTGGGAGTAGCTGACCGCACCCCTCGCCAGTGTGGGCTGTGCCTCTGGCCCACGAGCAGGACCCCGCAGCCACCTCAGGAGGCCTCCCTCCTCCTCGCCCGAGCTCTGGGCTGGGCCCACCCTGCCCTGTGCTGGTCTGAGCGCGTGCAGGTCTACAGCTGGGTGCCACGTCCAGCAGGTGTCCGCCTCAGGGCCCAACAAATGCCATCGGGTTCCACGGCCTGCAGGGACTGGACCCGGCCTGCCGGCGACCACAGCCATAGTCCTCCCCACAAACACCTTGTTGCAGAACCTCTGAGGGTCCACTCACCTGTGCAGCAGTAGAAAGAGGTCCTCTGCTCCCCAGCTGGGGCATCCAACGCGGGGCCCGTCATGCAGGGCAAGGTGGACATGAAGCCGAGGCCTGAGAGCTGGGATGTCTGCTCCAGAGAAGCGGTCTCCTGATTAGATGGTCCAGAAGCTCCGATTACCTTGGGTCTAAGGCCATCAGAGGTTTCTGCTGGTTCTTGGCTCCTGAAAAAGGTCTCAACCAAGGAGTGGTTTAAGACTGGCCACAGAACCATCATGAACCCAAACCTCCCCAACCTTGAAAAACCCACCTCAGTCAGTCAGAACCAGGCCACCCCAGCCTGTGGGACAGTTGGAATGAGCCCAAACACCCCTGCCTCAGGGTGGGGAGAGGAAAACAGTAAGACGACCTCAGACGCAGGCATGAAATCATCTGGTTTTATTTAGAGGCTGCTGGTCATATGACGGAAAGGCATGTATGGTACAAAATTACAGAAGTTTAGTTCATTATACAGTACAAATCATTAAGTCTTTACAATTCATTACAGAGTCTTTGGATTTAACTCCCATTTCACATATAGCAAATCAATACACTCCCCCAATCAGAATCACTTCTTTACGTGAACCCACCATACAGAACTCCGCACACACAGAAGACGTTCCAAGACTCCCCGCACAATTAGCGTCAGCAGCACGGCAGAAGGCACGCAGACTCCTCAGAGAGAGACGCGCGTGGGGACAACGGAGTCAGGGTCTTGGGCTGCACGACCCGTCCTGGAGGCGAGGCTGGACAGACAGAGGGGCAGCCAGGCCTGGGAGCTGGCTGGCACGTGAGATGCGGGCCGCAGGCAGGCCTCAGGCAAGTGCAGCTAATCAGCTGGGAAAACAGGTACCCGCGACGTCCTGGTCAGTTTCACATACAGGGAACTTTAAGAGGAGGAAACGTAAGGGACCAACAGGGCTCTGAACACCTCCTAAGCCTTTCAGACTCAAGGGGCCGGTTCACAGCTTGATTCCCTCACTGAGCACGCCGGGGCCACCACGCAGGCCCAGCCTGGCCACAGCCACACCCATGGGCCGGGTTTTCTCGCCCTCCTGCTCCCTCTGGCCAGGCTGGGCATCTGGGACAGCCGCCCCCACTGCCCCCCACAGACCCCTGGGGTCTGGGCTGGATAACCCTGCATGTGCAGAGTGGGAGGCAGAGGCCCAGGAGGGCTCCCGCTGGCCTCTGACCTGACCTCGTGCAGCCTGGAGCCACAGACAGTCCCTCACCGGCCCCAGCGACCACACAGCCACCCTCTTCCTGCTGTCATGTTAAATCCCAGAGCCTGGCCTGCTAGAAGCCACATCTCAAATCCTAAAGCTGACATTTATTTAAAATTAGGTCTGTCTGTCAGTAAGGCGAGAACAGAAGGTGGGTGAAAGGGAGCCCCCCCGCCACCGGCAGCCCAGACCCTGTCAAGCTGCACCCTCCGCCCGAGAACCTCGGTGTGTGGGGGCTGCTTGGTCCACGGCTTTCCCACTCACAGCTAATATTAGTCTGCAAGAGAAGCCAGAGGAGACACGGCAGCCCAGGGCAGGATGGGCTTTCTTCATCACCTACGAGTTGGAGGACGGTCCCCCAACCCCCGCTGATGGCAGCACATCCCGGGTTCCCCTGTCCACCCATCCAAACACCGGCCCGAAGGGATGTGCACATCTGGACCAAGAGGACAGGAGGGTCAGGACGTGGGCCCTGCACCCCTGCAAGGACCCAGCACTGCCCCCATGCCCCGCCTGGTTCTTCCAGAGGCCACCTCACTGCCTTCGAGGGTCTCGGACATCTGAGGGGCCAGAGCAGGGTCTGGAGAGACAGGTCAGCCACAGCCTCCCGACAGCAGTGCTGGCCTCCAGCCGTGGGGACAGCTCACTGAGAACACAGGGGGATGACCTCTCCTCTCTCACACACCACCAGCACAAGCCCAAACCTGCTTCATTCAAAGCCTGGGCAAGCTGGGAGCTGCAGACTTGAGACCAGCTAGGGTGCCGTCCTCCCAGAGAAACGAGGGCTGCGCGCAGGGAAACGCCTTCCCCAGGGGCAGAGATGCTGGAATCCCGGGAAGGGACCTGGGCTGTTCACAAAGCAGGCCTGGGGAGAGGCGGAGGCCAGGCTGCAAGGAGGAGAAGGTGGCCCTGAGGGCTCTTCAGACAACGTAGCTGCGAAGGCTGAACGTCTCATCCAAGGCCCTCAGGGCTCCCCGCAGCTCCGAGCACAGGCCCTCAGGTGGCGGGTCCCCTGGAGGCCTCTCCCATTCGGTTCAACCCAACGACAAAGGAGTGTGACCCCGCACACCCGACCCAAGCTGGTTCTGCGAGGTTGTCGACGCCCCGTTACAGGGCAGATGGGCCCCAACAAGTACCTGGCTACATATATAAGGATCACACACACCCACACCACCTCCCATGTCTACCGGTGGGCTCGGTGCACAACTTTCTGCCTCAGGGCAGGTCACCCGAGGCCATATGAGCAAGAGCTGCTGTCGGGACCAAATTGCGATGGTGGTGTCCACAGAGGAGAATCTCACACTGAAAACAGGTTTTGCAAGAGCACTTCTGTGCTGGGAAGGAGGTGACGTAGAGAAGCTGGCACAGTGACAGCACTGGGTTCAGGGCCACCCTCCTGGCAGGTGTTCCCAGAAATGCAGCAGAGGACAGGAAAGGGTGCTCTACTGGCCCCTCAGGGGGCCCCTAACCACCCATCCTTCTGCTGGGGCAGCTGATGGTGGCGGGGGAGCACCGGGCTGTCGCTGAAACCTGCAGACTGCGCGCTGGCCAGCAGGGAAGAACAGGGACAAGGGAAAGAGCCTGGGCCGGGAGTCAGAAGCCAGAGCTTCTCGGTACCCTGGAAAAATCACTGAACTTTCCTCGGCTTTAGCCTGTTCCCTGTGAGATGCCTTCCTGCTCCAAAACCCCAAGTATTTGCTGAGATCAAGGGGTGAGACCTCAAGACTCCCAGCCTCGCCCTCCCGCCAGCATGAGAGGAAGTGCAGGCCAGGGCAGCTCCGGCCAGTGCAGGTCTGGTCTGGGGTCAGTGAGCTCCGGTGACTCCGTCCCACCCAGCAGTCCCCACGGTGACAGTGACTGGCGGTCATCACATCCTAGAGAACTGAAATTTCTTTGGAAAAAGCTTTCTGGATGGATGTCTCTTTTAAGAGCCTAAGCGTGAGAACTAAAGAGAGACAGACAAGAACACTGTGTGTGAACCCCAGCCCTGGACTTCCATCCCCAGCTGCCAGGTGTCCCCCATCCCTTGCTCATAGCACAGGCCCTTGAGGCTCCTGAGGTGACAGGCAGGGAAGGCGGTGAATAGTGGGCACCAGGTCACTGGGCTACCGCCTTGGTAATCCCAGGAGCACCGACCTCCCAATACCAGGAGTCCCGCCCTGTGCCTCCCTGGAAACCCTTCGCCCCCCTGAGAGCGAGATGCTGGCCGTATCCCAGCCTCCAGACCCTCCCAAAGAGCCCGCAGGGAGGGCTCTGGACCAGGGCGGTCCTGACGGAGCTGGGTGATGCTCTGGGATGCTTCATGTTGTACCAGGCACCATCCAGGACAGCCTGGCTGTGGCTCTGCGAGAGTCCCAGGGATAAAAACAGGGCGGGGAGCCCTCCCTCCACGGCCCATCTACTGGGCTGCAGCCCCACGCTGAGCCAGGGCGTCAGGGCACAGAACAGGCCTAAGGATCTCCCCAAAACCAAAATTGCACCAAGTGAGGCTGTGACGCCTCTGACTGACTTTGTCACCGACTACGAAAGCACAACAAAATTCTCCAAGTTTTCGTTATAGCTTAGAGTAAGGCCACGTGTGTATCTGCATTAAAGGACACGAGGAGGGGCACTGTCCTCTGGCCCCTCCAGAACCTCTGCCCGAAGTAGGAGGCTGGCAGCTCCGAAGAGACCACAGAGGCCAGTTGACGTGCAAGGCAGGCCCTGGGCATTTGTGCCAGGCGGACGATTGTGGCTCGCAAATGATTTGAGATTTTGAAAAAATAAATATAAATAAATATATTCCAAGACCTCTGTTAAGGGAACAAATGGCAAAGAGAAACCTGCCGGATATAAAGATGCTAAAACACCCACAAAGAAACCTAAGAAACCCCGTGGAAAGAAAAAGGGAGAGGCAGAGGGGGTCAGGCCCAGGGCCCCAGGCACTTGCAGGAGCTGGAGCTCAGTGTGGGGGTCAGGGCGACAGGGGTGCCACGAGCCTGGAGAGCAAGCCAGGACTCGGGGCAGAACTCGGGTGCTGGCCCTGAGGGCAGAGGGAGGCAGCCCACCTTCTGTGGAGACGGAAAGGCACTAGTTACGAGTATGTTTTAAGTTAAGAGGTTAATGGGGTTGTCAGACAGAAAACAGCAGCCCCCACGCCCAGGGGGTAAGCCCCAGGCCCAGGGGCAGGGAGACGCAGGACCCTCACTCCCCACAATCCGGGACCACCCTGGCTCCTAGAACCTTCCACCAGGCCAAGACTCGCCCCGCTCTGTGGGGGAGAGAGGTCCCCAGCCCCATGTGCGCGTCGTGCAAAAAGCATTCCTGGCCCGCTTGCTCCCAGGGGAGAGGGGCCCCGCGCCCCCAGCTCCGCCCGGCCTGTCCCCGCCGAGGCCCGGGAAGGGGCTCAGCTGGCCCAGGACTTGCGGTTCTCGGGGCTCCTGTGGCCGCGGTCGGCCCGCAGCGCCGCGCCCTCAGCCTTGGCCAGAGCCGCCGTCAGGGAGGCCAGGTTGGTGGCCGAGCCCGAGAGGCCGCCGCCGCCGCCGCGCCGGGGCTCGGGGGCGCCCTGCAGCCGGAGCCCCGCGCTGCGCCGCCGGCCCGCGCCCGCCGCCCTGCGCACGCGGCCGGGCCTCACCAGCAGCCCGTAGCCGGGGTTGCACCTGAAGTACTGCTTCCCGCCGATGGAGCCATCGTTCTTACCTGCGGGGAGAAGAGAAAGGCGACGTGGAGGGGGCTCCCAGCCCGGAGGGGCCCCCACGCGCACGACGACCCCGCGCGGCTGCCCCGGGTTGAAGGGGGCGGCAGGGGCGGCGCCTGGCGGGGGGCGTGGCGGTCCCTGCAGGCGACGGACCAGACCCTGACACGCACGCACGTGCCACCAAAGCAGAGCCCGCAGTCAACATGGACAGTCAACATGCAAACCTAGGATGGAGGGCCTTGGTAGAATGATTATTTTTCCTAAATCCTGTTGTTTTTCCTAAATTAGATGGAAACTGGCAAATTACCAAATTGTAGCTACTTAGTTGGCATGTTTCGTGTATCAAGAAGGCGTGAGGAAGTTTCCTTTGTAAAAGCAAACAGAAAATGCTTGAAGGTGAAGGATGAGCTAACAGGGAAGGGAAGGGGGTTCCCCGGATCCCTAAGCTACCACGCCCCATGGAGATGGGCTGGTGGGGAATGTGAGCTTTGTAAGCAGAAACAGTCCTGAACTGTCCACATTCACTGCACGCCCCGTCGCTGCCCTCTCTCTCCCCCAAACAGGCCCACCCTCCACCAGCTCTGCACACGGTCAGCAAGGGTCACTCAGTCCGCCTCTCGAGGTATCTAACAGGTGACCTCTCCCACTCTCCAGCCACCGCCACCACTTGGCTCCTGGGATAGGCTCCCATGTCCCATCTCACTGCTCGTCCCTTCTTGCCTTACCTCGCAGGTGTCCCTTGGGGGCCCGCCCATCCAGCCTACACTCCGAGAACCCAGATGCCTCTCAGCTGCCTGTCCAGGCCAAGGTGGCCTCTGATGTCTCGTCTCCACCGGACGTCCCACGGCACCTCCAGCACCACATCTTGACACAGAATTCCTGTTCCTCTTCACCATGCCCCTACTGCTCTCGGGCTTTCCCACAGGGTCAAGGGCATGGCCATGACCCCCTTCACAGGCCACATTCAGGTGTCAGGTGACTCCTTTCCTTCCCTGACGCTCCACAGTCCCTCGGTCCCAGCCAGCACCATCCTATTCTTCCTAATTCTAACCACTGCTCACCACCTCCACATACCCCTCACCTGCAGCCTGGACATCTGGCAGCCCCCTAAGTGGCCTTCCTGTTCCCACTCTCATCCCAAGTCTATTCTCCTAAGTAAAAGCTGTCTTTTTAAATCCTCCAGGGGTTTCCTCTCCTACTGCACCATCCTGACCCGGCCGCCATGTCACCCTCCCCTGGCTGGCATTAGGCTTCCCCAAGCTCGTCCCTGCTCTGGGGCTTGTACTCTCAGTGCCCTCAGCCCACCTGCCTCCTCACATCTCTCAGGCCTTTGCTCCCTCAGTATTTAATATTTAATACCACCACCCCACCCCCTCCATCCGCTCATCCCGTTTTCTCTTCATCACAGCACTTACTACTATCACATTTTACTTGTTTGTTTACTTGGTAATTCTCTTCCCTCTAAAATGCAAGTCCAGGGAAAGGAACGTAGTAGGCACTTAATACTTACTTGTTGGCTGAACTCATCTACTTTCTAATCTACCTTAGATTACTCAGCTCACAGATACACACCTCTTTCCCAATTCCCCTCTGCACTTCAGCAGAAATGGAGTTTAGAAAACATTCTAGCCTGTGCCAGACTAATCTGCTACAACCTCTTCCAATTTATGACTTTCTTTACCAAAATTATTGAGAGACGGTGACCTCACATCAGAGCCTACTGGCCCAGAGGCAGTCCTGGGGCCTCTGGTTCCCAGAGCCCCCTCCCGACTCTCACTCTCCGTGTCAACAGCAACACCCAGCAGGCTCTCCTAGAACCCATCCCCACAGCCCCAAGCCTCGCTTCCCTTGGACACGCTGGTGGGAGGGAGGAAGGCGATCAGATAGGCAGATCTCAGCATGTCAGACACAGAGGGAACTTCCTGAATGTCCGCGAGAAATGAAAATGCGTGTCCACACAAAAACTTACACACGCATAGTCCCTGCAGCCTGATTCACAAAAGCCAAAAAGTGGAAGCAATGCAAACATCCATCAACTGATAAGCAGATGCAAACATGTGGGCCATCCTGGCAGTAGAATATTATTTAGCCATAAAAAGGAATGAAGGGCTGACCCAGGCCACAACTGGATAAGCCCGGGAAACATGGGACATGAAATAAGCCAGTCACCGAGGCCACATATTATACGACTCCACTGATGTGAAGGTCCAGACCAGATTAGGACCCTTCGTATCAGCTCAGACAAAAAGTAGATTAATGGTTGCCTGGGGCTTAGGAAGGGTAGTGTCTTGCTAATGGACCTGTGGCTTCTTCTTGGGGTGATAAACCTGTTCTACGATTAGACTACTGTCAAGGTTGCACAACTCCGTAAATATACTAAGAATCACTGAATTGTACACTTTAAACAGGAGGACTTTATGGCATGTAAAGTACATCACAATAAAGCTGTTTAAAAAACAAAAAAAATCTGCAGGACATTTGTGACAACATAGATGGACCTGGAGGGTATTATGCTAAGTGAGGTAAGTCAGAGAAAGACAAATACTGTATATCACTTATATGTGAAATCCAAAAAACAAAACAAACTAGTAAATACAACAAAACCAGACTCACAGATATAAAGAACAAACCAGTGGTTACCAGTGGGAAGAGGGTAGGGGGAGGGGCAAGATGGGGTAGAGGACTAAGGTACAAACTACCATGAATAAAATAAATAAGCTACAAGGATACGTTCCACAGCACAGGGAGTATAACCAGCTTTGTACAATAACTTTAAATGGAGTATAATCTATAAAAATTTTGAATCACTATGTTGTACACTTGAAACTAACGCTGCAAATCAACTATACCTCAATTTAAAAAAACAAAAACCAAAAACACTGCAGGACAAAGTATTTCCTTAAGTCCTGCCCTCAGTTTTTTTGAAAAAGGTGATCTCCTCCCTTGAAGGTGAGCCATTCTAGAAGGAGACTGCAAGCCCCAACAGCTCTTAGATCAGCCTGCCGCCTTCTGTCCTCCACCCCGGGCTGTCTTAGGAACACCCGACACATCTGAGCCTCCCCGCAGGGGCATCAGTGTTTGTAATTCCAGCAGAGCTGCTGTGACAGTTCAAATGCAGAGGCTCCTGTGACTTAAAAAATACAAACCAGCATTTATGTTCATTACTAGCTTTCAATTAATGTCTTAGGTTTCTGAGAAATTTCTTCAGGTTAAAAAAAAAAGAGAATCTGACTCTTAAAACGCTTAGGAAACTCTTATCCAGGGAAAATTCCTGACTCTGAAAAGTGGTGGAGGCAGGGGACCAGTGAGGTCAATAGCCTGAGCAAGGGCAGAGAGCGGGTGCTTGGCAGCCCGGGCAGCGCCGACACTCATCTGCCTGACCACCGTGGGCACAGTGAGCCACCTCAGGTGCCAGGAACTGGCCCAGACAAGCGCCACTCACCTGAAGGTAAGTCCAGCTCCACTCCGACCCACGTGCCCTCCTGAAAGTTGGTGGGCCCCACGTATCTCACGATGCCCGTCTTGTTGGTGCCCACTGTAACATACTCTCCCTCTTTGAGCCATTCTGGAACTTCACTGGCTTCTTCAGAATCCGAGGAAACTTCCAGCTTTCCCAGGGCCTGTCCCCCAGCGCTGCCGTTGCCCAGGCCTCCTGAGGCCAGCGGGTCCTCCTCGGTCCCCGAGGGGCCGCCGGGGTCCCCACCAAGCATGCGTGTGAACGACTTCAGCTCAGAGGTCCGCACCTTATGGATCCTGAACGGAGACGCCGGAGCGGGTGGCAGGGGCCGGGCATCAGGGGGCAGCTGTGGCTTGGAGACGTCGGGCTCTGAGCTGGCGGCTGCCTTCGCCTGGGGCTGGGGGCTTCCCGGCTGCTGGAGGGCAGAGGCACCGGCGCCCCAGCTCTGCTGGCCCTGCGGGCAAGTGCCTGCTGCTCCGTCCCGCTTCTCCGCGGAAGCCCCTTCCTGGGCCGCGGCCGCGCCGTCGCCTGGGGCCGTCTGCTCTGCACGGTCGGGCAGTGATGGGAACTGGGCAGCCGGTGGGGCCAGGGGCTCGGGCTCAGGGGTGGCTGGGCAGGGCCCGGGAGGGGGCGAGGCCGTAGCATCCAGGCCGGGGACGCAGGCATCAGACAGGGTGGCACTGGAGACACTGTGCGAGAAGTAGCCGCTGGATGCTTCGCTCAGGGGGCTGGGTGGCCCGTCCGCACCTTCGGGGCCCGGGGAGCCGGGCGCCACTCTCGGGGGCCCATCACAGGTCTTGGGCGCGGGGGCGGCCGGCATGGCTGGGGCGGGGGCCATGCGCAGCCCCGCGCTCTCTCGCCGAGCCTGCAGGGGGAAGGGGAGAATTCAGAGTTAGGGTTCACTCCCAAAAGGCTGGATTCGGTCATCGGTTGAGACCACAGCTTTGACGGTGGACTAAGCACAGCGGTGCAGCAGGGCGGCCGGGTTCCCACATCAGCCCCCGATCCAACCCTCTGATCCCTCCGTGCAGCCTGGCCTTCTTCCCGCCAAATACCCATGCCACCTAGGCTCCAGGCCGGCGGGGCACCTGCCCGGCTGAGAGCTGAGCAAGGCAGCCACGGGCGCCCTCATCGCCTCACCTCTGCGATACGGGGTTTCTAGTAAGGAATACATATTTGGTCTTAGACCCGCTTTTTGGCACAGAATTCCTCAAACCCTTGGGATTTCCTACTTGGTAAGAAGATGAAGGTTTCCTGACTCTCATAACAAGACCCTTTCAACTGCATCTGAATTTCTGTTAATGGGGTGACTTCTGGAAAGCTACCAAGGGAAGGGGCTGGTTGTCCATAAAGCTAGAGGGTTGGAATTTTCCATCCCACCCCTGACCTCTGGGGAGGAGAGAGAGGCTGGAGGTGGAATCAACCACCAATGGCCAATGATTTAATCAGTCGTGCCTATGTAATGAAGTGGGGCCTCTATAAAAACCCAAAAGTACAGGGTTGGGAGAGCTCCTGTGTTCAACACGTGGAGATCTGGAGAGAGTGTGGCACCCAGAGAGCTCCCCGTCCTTTCCCACCCCCAGCCTTACGCATCTCTTCCATTTGGCTGTTCCTGAATTATGTCCTTTTATAATAAACTGATTACTAGTTAAGTAAAATGTGAGTTCTGTTGAGTCACTCTAGCAAATTAATTGAACCTGAAGAGGGGGCCATGCGACACTCTGATCTGGAGCCCGCTGTTCAGAAGTACTGGTGACAACCTGGACTTGTGACTGGCATCTGAAGTGGGGGCCGTCTTGCAGGAGTGAGCCCTTACCCTGTGGAATCTGGCACTGTCTCCAGGTAGCAGGGGTCAGAGTGGAGTTAACTGTAGGACACCCGGCCGGTGTCTGAGGATTACCTGGTGGACACTGTGGGACGGCCACACCGGGCCGGTGCGGTACCAGTTGGGCAAGGAAGCCCTCACTCAAGCGTGGCACACAGCAGACGCACACGTGAATCTCAATCCTTTGTTATCCCCCAGAGCCTCCCCCGTCCCTGCACTCAGCTAAGAACTCTGCTCCCGGGGAAACAGCTCCCCTTGCCCGACAGCGACTTCCTGGGGAGACTGAGAGGATGAGCAGAGGCCAGGAGAGCCTCTTCCTCCTGCAAACCCCAAACGGTGGTCTCACTGGAGGCCCTTGAAGTGCCGCCGCACAGCTTGGCCAGCTCTGGCAGGAAGTTACGAGCCTGGGGCCTGGCGTGGGGAGGCAGGGGAGGAGGGCGGACAGAGGCTGCCTGCAGGCTGTGCCCTTTCTCTGAGAGGCCTCCCTTCCAGCTGCTGCTCAGGCTGGTCCTGCGGCACCGGTCAGGGAGACACAGGGGCCGAGCGAGGACAGAGCTGCGGCCAGCCTCTCCCTGTCACGTCACCGTGTCCGAGTCACTCTGGCAGAGGCACACAGAGCCCCCTCTCCCAGGGATGACGACACCCACTGCTCATCCCAACACTACGGTTTCTGAGATGCTCTAAGGTGTTCCTCCACTGATAACTTTAGCCATTTGGAGCAGGCGGATTATCTTCCTATTCCCGATGCACAATGCTGGAGGGCCAACAGACGGAGTAGGGAATGGGCTGGGTGTGGGGGAGAGGGTGCGGCTCAGAAAAAGAAATATGTTTTCAATATTTACGGAAAGATTATTTATATTACAGGAATGGCCATTTTCCATTTGAAATACAGGATTTATTTGAACTGGGAAGCAGCTGAGATCTATAAGTCTCTTACAGTTACTTGGCTTAACTCAGCAGTTTGATAAATCATGCATTTTCACGTGAATTGTCATTTATAATCCTGTCTCCAGAGGCCCTCCTTCCCCCACAAGGCACACTCTCGGGGTACAAAATTAACGGCACCTCTTGAGATTAACAACCCATTTTTGTGATGGATCTCTGGGCTGCAAAATTTACTAAATCCAATAGATCAATAACTGTCACCAGCATAAATACTCTAAAAGATTAGGCAATCCTTCAATCATTTTTCTTTTGCAACTTGTACATGTTTTATTTATTCTTTTCTATTTCATTTTTAATATCATTGACCAGGCAGGGAAGAATACACAAATTACTGGAGTCTAGAATCTGAACAGTAACTACGGTCCTGACATAGCCTGCGTCCCTTCCTCCTTCTGGGTAAGACCCCACCACTGTTGGACCTGCTGTCTGCTAAGGGCAGCGGGGTCAGCCCGAGGAGGGGACAGTCTGGAGACAGTATTTGCACTCCCTGCTGTTACCCAAATAAGCTTCCACTGAACCCTCTGATATGGGCCAGAAAGTATTCACTGTACAACATGGCCCAGAGAGGTTAAAGGACTGATCCAAAGCCTCCAGTAAGTGAAAAGTCAGGGCTCAGGGCTCAGGCCCACAGCGACAGTGGAGAGGCCGCGGAAGACGAGCAGAGCACTGATCACGTGTCCTCCCTGCCGAGCCAGCGTGGGTGGCACTGCAGGCTGTCCGCTCCCCACTGACTGGAGCTGATTTGTGAGTGGGAACCTCCCTGTCATCGTCGGGTTATACTTTACCACTGACACTCCCAAGGCTGCTGGGGAGGCCCAGATGTGGGCCAATGAGCAGGGTGCACAGCAAAGCCGCCCGAGGTGCACAGGCCACGCAGGGCAGCGCCTGCAAGTAAGGGATGCGGTCTCACTCTGCCGCACCGGCCTTGGGGCCCCAGTCCCACCTCCACAAAATAATAAGTAAGACCGCGGTGGGTGGACGTGGGGGGCCACGGCATTCCCTTCAGTTAAACTCATGAACGCCAAGGATGTCCTGGATTGAAAAGGGGCATTGAAAAAGGAGTGAATCCCCGGACATCTGAATTTTCAAATTATTTGGCCTCTCTTACTATTGTTTTAATAAATAAATTTTTTCCTATGAAGATACAGCATTTCCTAAGAGAACGAACGCACAGTGGGAGAAAATAGATTTGCTATTCATAAGACGAGAAGTGCTGTTCATCTGTGGGAGATCATAAGAGACTATTTTCTCCCCAGCTTAGCATCAGTCTTTTCACGCTGGTATCATGAATCAGAATGAAATGTAAAACTGAGAATTAAGCCAACACTTAGAATAAGGAGATTGTTCTGTTTATAGAAATCGCCTTTGCCTAGCAGTGGGCTATTAAAGCAACAGACTACATTAGCAGTCAAGCACCTAAAAGTTTAGCAATCATATGATTAACAAGTTGAAAATAGAAAAGTGTAACAAGCAAAATATAGAGGGAGAAGACAATGACCTATATTACAATTATCAAAACAGGAATGCTAAAATAAAAAACCACGGTGTGGACTAACAATTAGAGCACCAGGGCCACCCACCTGGATGTGGGGCAGCCACCAGCAAAGGTGCCACCCCTGCTCCCACCAACTCACCTCCGCCATCCTGGGTGCCCGGACTTCCGGGAGGGCAGACTGCACGGTGATCCGGGGCACGGGCTGAGAAAACAGGGCAGCGGCGGGCACGGGGATCAGGAGAAGCAGAACAGAGGAAACCAGAGAAGGTTTCAACCGAACAGACAGGAGAGCTTTAGGAGGACCCACCCAAAGAGAATCTACAACTTTCAGGAATTCTGACAAGTCACTGGCATGCCGAGGGCTGGGGTCAGCACCGTGTACAAGGACGTGCAGGAAGTCAGGGGCACAGCCAGTGGCTCCCCCTCCATGAGCAGAACCAGACACGTGCTAAAAACAGCGCAGTGTGCGGCCTGCTGGACGCCGCAGGCTCCCCCTTCACCCAAGGCACACGTTAACCAAGGGCCGTGTCTACACACAAGTATCACCGCACTTTACAGAGATGCGACCAGGACAGGAAAGATCGAGAGAGGTTCCAGGGGAGGTGGAATCCCAACCAAGCCTTTACTCGCCAGGAAGACTCAGGGTGCGAGAGGAGCGCGGGCAGTGCAGCCCCAGGAAGGGAGCAGGACGGCAGCCAGTGTGGCTGGAGCTCAGCCTGGGGCACCAGGAGCAGGACAGGGACGTGGACAGAGGCTCTGGTGTGGGGAACGACTAACAGGCAACACCAGATCCCCATGACGCCCGGGCAAAGGAGGCAGAACTCGAGAAGACCACTCTGCTGGTGGAAGGCAAACTGGCTGGAGAAATCACAGACTCCAGCCGTGTGTGAGGTGGTAAGAGCCTGAATTAATGGGTGCGAGCAACACGCCAAGAACTGACTTGGTCACTTACGGACATGTGGTTCAAGGCACATTTAAGAAAAAGAGAGAGAGAGTAAAAAAATAATTAGCCCCAGGATAAGGAAAAGGGCCGTGAAGAGGTACCAGTAAATGAAAAGGAAAGGAATCAGAAAGCCACTTGGGGGGCTAACCTGAGTTCACTCATCAAACAACCATGTTTCAGCAAAGGTACCGCTGCACCCAATTATGCCCTGTGACCGCCTGGGGAGAGAAGTGCAAGGAAGGATTTTTTCTGGTGAAGGTAAAGGGACCAGCAACAGGATGTGAGGAGAGGCGATGAAGTAGGAAATAGCAGGAGATGCGGCTAAACTGATGGGAGGGCCTAGAGGTAAACTAAAGGAAGACACGCTTGACCCTGCAAACACCTGGGAGTTCCTCGGGGCTGAAGGACAGTGAGGATCAGAGATGTGCTTAAGGAAGACAATGTGAGTGGCCAGCAGAACAGGATAGGGAGGGCAGCCTGCAGGCAGCAAGGCCCCAGACCCTCTAGCCCCTTCGTGGATTCCTGACCAGGGAGAACCTCCTGGCAGCTCCCACCACACGTCACTGCCCGCATCCCAGCCCCACTCCAGGGGCTCCATTTCAGGCACATCCCCTCCCTGAGCCTCACAGTCCCTCATTGCGGGGCCTGCTCTCTGTTTTTGTCTCCCCAGAGTATCTGAAATCCCCCCAAATGGGGTGGTGCTCAGAGCCTATTTCTCAGTAAGGGCAGAAAGAAAGTTTGTTAAGCTCAAACTCCAAAATACTTACGTTCTCCAGTTTGATCTTATTTAAAACAGACCAAGATTGGGGTGAAACATTCTCCTTTAAAGCATAAAAATGTAAGATCCCACCAAGGATGGAACTACAGCCGGCCAGGGTAATGCCTTTTCTAAGGTGATACGGTATGTCCTAAACAGAGCATGGAAACGTGATTTATAGCTTTTTTTTTTTTTTTATGATTCAGAGTAACTGGAAAAGTCCAGCAAATGCCTGAAAAAATACCTGCTGAAATGAATTAAAGGGTCAGCTTGACTGGGACGCGATGCTGGAATCCAGGGGGTCCGCACAGGTGGTCCCAGGCTAAAGACCTCAGGTCCACCCCTCACCACCACTCAACTCTCAGTGAGCACTTCCTGGCCAGGCAACATCGGGGCTTCGCAGACATGCCCGCCCCAACCCCCACCATTGGGATGACGTGCAAACCAGGACACTGGGTGATGAGACACGTCTGAAATGGCTAAACTCTGTGCCAACAAAAGGAGCAGATCAAGCCTGAGTGGGGCCTGAGTGAGACTTCAGGTGCTCTGACCGCAGCGACTCCTCCGTCTCACACCACTAACCTCGTGGTGCCTCCCTCTGAGGGATGCTAGGCAGTAGTGGTTTCCCGGTTACTCCGAACAAGAGAGGATCACGGGTAGAAACCTCTCCAACAGAGGACAGTTGAAAGGCACATGCTAAAGGGGTTGGGGTTCAGACACACAAGATGGGCCGTGCACTTGGGTGACAAGTACACAGGGATTCACTACAGCAGTCACTCTGCTTTTGTGTATTTCAGTTTTCTCCGTAACACTGCCCGACACGAAGAAGTCAGCTGGGGCCCTGATAACGCTGTATACACTCAGCTCAACGAGGACCCAGGTCTCAGGCGCACAAGGAAGGCACTGCAGTAGCGCTGTGGGAACACAAGATCAGAAGGATGCGGACTCCTCTCACAGGAGTGGCCAGCCAGTCTGGGGGAGGGACATGTATGCAAGTAAGAAAACATCAAGGAAACCACAGCTATCAGAATGGAAGTTTCCAAAAGCAGAGAAGATTCTAAGGAGGAAAGGGTCACCCGGGCCTAGAGCATCTCCACGAGGGTGATTTCACTCTGAGGCAGGCCTTTTAGATGGACTGGCTTTTCCCAGGGCCAAGGGACACTTCAAAGGTCAAGAGCGGCGTGACAAAGGAAGGCAGCCCTTTGAGTCTGATGTGTTCCCTCCTCTACTTTCCTGCTCGAGAAAGCAACTCAACCTTCCAAGAGGTCTTGGGAGAGGCAGAGTGATCTAGACTGACCAGCAAGGCGGGGGCATGCAGAGAAGGCCTTCGTGGATAGGCTGATGGTGGATTTTCACAGGCAGTAAAGAGCTATCGAAATACTGAATGAAGCGGCAATAAGAACTAGGCTTACAAATGATTAATCCCTAAATAGGGGAGAGAGAAAACTTGGAGAGTTCAATTAAGCAGCTGCTGCGATGGTTTAGTGGAGAGCCAGTAATACAAGAGCCTGAACCTGGATGGCAAGAGGCAGAGGAAATAGAGATGAAAATCTAGACGTGAAAGAGAATACTAAACACCTGGACACCACGCAGGGAAGGCTGGCAGGGCATCTTTCAAGACGGTGCCCGCGAAGAAGGGGACGGTGAGAGGTTTGGGGCGGGGGGTACCAGCTTTCTGTATTTGGCAATGGCCTGTGGTGAATTCAGCAACCTTATTTAGCAAGGGTACCAAAAATACCTAAAAAGTGTACTGAAATCTTCAGTGTGTCATTTGTCCTTCACATGTAACAGCTCAAATTTCCAAATGGTATTGTTTGCATCTTAATGCTCTTTTATATATCCCTTGTGCAGGCGGTTGCCTCCTATTTCAAGAGCTCAAAACATTTCAGATCATAAGTTCATTAATCCTTACGACACATCTGGTAACCATTAATAAAAATGACTGCAAAGTATTTTGCAGCTATAAATATTAAGGAGAAGTCCCATGAGGCACGCAGATATAAGTATAATTATCCACATTTCACACTACAGAAACCAAGACTCAGAAGCATTTACCTAATGGCTAAATGCATACAGGCTGCCCAGGGAGTCAGTGGCAGGGATGGAAAGGGGCTGTGTCCTCGAGGCCAGCTGAACCCAAGAACACACTGTCTCCTGAGCATGACTAAAACCTAGTGGACAAGCAGAGGGTCCACTAGGACCCTTGATCAGAAGCGTTTCAGGGAACAGATGATGGTCACTCCTCATACGGTATCTTGTCATTATTAACCCCTCGCTCTCACATGCCACCTGGATGAAAACATAGCAGATTAGCCCAGAATTTCATAATTGGGCAGTAAAGCTAATTTGGAGACCTCTTTGCCTAGAATAAAGTTTTAACTCCTTGGCATAACAGGATAGAACCTCACCTGCACCCTTCCCTTGCTCCTGAGGCTAACCAGCTGTGAGTTGAAGACAGTGCTTTGCCAGAACCTTCCCTGTGCTGTCCTTCCCCCAGGAAATCACCGTCCACCTGGCGAACACCTAGTTACCTTTTGCTCTCAGCTCCAGCATGATCTACTCTCTCTGAAACTGCAGGCAGAAATGCCCACTGCCTCACTGTATCACCTCCAACACACACACTACAGCGCCAATAACATCGTCCTGTTTCTCTGCCGACCTGTCTCTATGGGAGCCCCTCCCAACAGCAAGCTCTCTGCAGGGTAGGGATCATGTCCCATTCATCTCATCCATTAAACAGGAACTTAATGTTTATTGAACGAATAAACAAATAAGTGAATAAATGAACTACTTCAGTCATGTGAAGGCCAAATTATACAGTTAGATAGAATCTGGAAAAGAACAGACATTCCAGAATTTGGGCATGGGGCAGGTAGAGGGGAGAAGAGATATCTGTTGAAGCACAGAAAAAAAACTCTGTTCAAAAACACTGCATTTTCTGATGACTTTTTCTTATTTGAAAATGAACCTTTCCTAATAATCACCCTTTACCCTGAATTTGGTAAGTTCTTTAATGTCACTTTCTAATGGTTCCTAAATGAATATGATCTAAGTCTTAAAAAAAAAAACCAAAAAACCCGAAACTCTAGCCAATCACTTATATTCAAGCACAGGAAAATACACCAAGAGATGTAACATTTATTTTTGCTCTAAATGCCTGTTAGCCAGTCATCCTTTGATTTTCATGCTGCTGAAGTGGGAAAAACACAAGACCACCACCAAGCAGGACAGTGCACATGAACAAAATACTTCCTCATCTTTGAGTATGTCCTGATAAAAGTATAAACATTAGATAAAATCAGACACATACAATTACCTAAAGACCAAAAATCAGCCATAGCCTAACCAATACAAATTCTTAAAGGTTACATTCATCAGAGGCTAGATGAATGGGAACTGGGGGCCTCAGGGGGAAGGCTGGCCATGCCCCCAGCACTGGCGCAGGGACCGGGTGACACCTTAGTGCCCGGCCCACACAGCCCCCCCCCCCCCAGGGCTCACAGCAGCCTAAAGAATCTACACTCCGGCTTTCCAGGGGAGTCTGGATAAGACGATGCTGGCCGTCACCATGCCAGCACTTCTATTCACCTGGCAGTTACATTTCTTAGTTTAAATGAGTGACTCAGCATTCCAATCGATCCCTCAGTCCTTTGTGTAAACCGCATCACCCCTGGGGTGGCACATCTGGAAGGCGGTGACCCAGCCCACATGAATTCTCTAAGCAATGCTACCCAGGGAGGATGGCAGGTGGTCACCAGCTGGTCTCTGCCAGAGACATTGCTACCCGACCTGCCACATGCTCCTTTCAATCAGTGACATTAAAGTGTCAGTGTGTCAAGCATAGGAAGGTGACTTCATTTTCCTGACCAATAATGCAGGTTTGTACGCACACTTGAACACATTCTTCCAGTTCTATCCACCTCCCAAACTGCAGTCCGAGGAGCTTTCTGAGATACAAATCTGACCACGTCACTCTCTAGCTCTAAAGTTGTCAATGATTCCTCATTGCCTAGAGATAACTTTTTTTTTAAAGGGAATAGGTAAAAAAGGAAATATGGATAGATCCTACTCAGTGTTTTCCATGGCGTGATCAGTTCCTCCTTCAAATACTTTATAGATTCATTCATTCTACAAATACAACCACTATTTTAAATCAAATGCAGTGAAATCTCTTAAGATCACAATTGTACATTAAATTTTTCTTCTTGAATATAAACCCCAGTATGGCTACTCACGAGGCGCTGTAACCTCAGACATGGTGCTAAACCAACCTGAGTCTCACTTTCCTCAGCATCAAACTCCGTGTTGTCCAGCATGGGGGCCCCAGCCACACGTCACTTCTGAGCACTTGATAATGCAGCTGCTGTGACTGAGGAAGTGAATTTTTTACTTAATTAATTTTAATTAATAGTATGTAAATTTAAAAGTTAAAGTGCCTTTCTTTAAGTATGTTGGGAACAACTTGGGCATGTGGATCTATTTTTTCAGCGTTACGAACTCTAAACGCAGTTCAAGAATTTCCAAAGAAAATTCAGTATCTGAATTGCGATGAGTTGGAAATGTAAAATGCACACCTGATTTTGAGGACTATACAGAAAAAAAAGATGGGGACACCTCAGTAAGTCTTTTATATTGATTACAGGTTGAAATGGATATATAGAGTTATCAGGTAAATTATTTTACTGAAATTAATTTGACCTGTTTCTTTTTACTTTTTAAAAGGTGACTACTAGAACATCTTAAATGACACATGTGGCTCCTATTATACTTCCATCAGACGCGCTGATCTGCCTCAGCACTGCTGTTGAGCTGATGCGTATAAAATCCCTGGCACACAGTCAGTACTCAGTATATTTTTAAAGTATCGTGGTAATCCTAATCATTGCAATTTTGTGCCCTGTCTTCCAAGGTATTTCCAGGTTGGCTTCCTATCAGCACATTTTTAATCAATCAACAATCCTATCTAATCTAAAGGAAAACTGAAAGTTTCTATACTTGTGTTTATCAGTTCCAAAGCCATCCAGGACACAATATTAATTCTATTTTCTTTCAAAGAAAGACCTTGAGATTTTATTAATTTAGCCATTCACAAATGTGTACCAGATGCCTACTACATTGTAAAGGCTGTGCCAGGAACTGGGGATACATGTGTGCAAAACTGAATAGAGCTCCTCTACTCCTCAGAAATAAGCACCAGGGTCTAATACCCGATATTCCTATTTAATTTTAATTACACAAAGCAACTAAAAGGCCCATTTCTTCTACCAGCAAGTAAATTATTTCATCAGCTTATAAAACTGAAAAAGTTCTGCCCACCCAAATAGACCTTTTATGTCACCCTATTATATATGTGTTAGTGCAACTTACTTGAGGTCCTAGATATAGAAAAATTTAAATACTAGTATTTCTGAAGTTGTCAGGAGAGTTTCCTATTTTTTAAGATTTAGCTATTCACTTTTTAAACTTCTACAAAATTGTTAAAACTTACTTAAGTATTTATGTGAGAAAACAATTTATATTTTTAAAAAAGAGAGTGCAATATTCACTCCATCCACTTATTTTTTCAAGTATCCATGAAGGATGAAGGATTTTTACTTGAAACACAGAATGGCTGTTAATCTGAAAATTTTAAAACAGGGTATAAATCTAGACCATCCCCAGCTTGGTGTGCCCTGTAAGCTAAGAATGGTTTTTACATTTTGAAATTGTTGAAATAAAAGAATACTTTGTGACTTGTAACAATTACATGAAATTCAAATTTCAGGGTTATAAATAAAGTTTTACTGGAACAAAACCAGACCCCTTGTTTAGTATTGTCTACAACTAGTTCTGACAGCAACTGAAGAGCCTAAAATAATACTACCTGGCCCTTTACCAAAAGTGTTTGCCAACCCCCAGTCTAATGAATCATACAAAAGTATATGATGCTGATGTCTGAGAAATGACCTGCAGACTGAGGTCTCTTCAGTCAACTCCTATACTGCCTCAGAAACTGTCTTCTTTTCAATATTTTTCAGATCAACTACTAACCCTGATTCTGAAGACAACTTGTCAACTTGTGTGTGTCAGTAGCTATACATTTCTGGGGCAAAGGCAGACAGCAGGATGTTACAATTTTGAAAAACAAAACAGAGGTAAGTGTCTCATAACAGTAGTAGGAATGCCGAAGAATTCATCCCCAAAGCAACCAAACAGAAATCACTTGCCTTGATTTTGTTTTTTAGAAAGTCTGTACTCCAGAAGGGCTGTGCAAACTTCCCTTTGTTAATTCAAGAATAAGGAATACAGCATGCCACATTCAAATATAAACTACAGGGGGAAAGAACCTTTAAAAATAACCTGAATAACTAAGGAAAAGTCAAGGCTAGAAAACAAGGTGTAGCTCCCTTTTCCTTAGTTAGTTGAGATGATGAATCTTTAAGAAACCAGGATAAGCATTTATATGGCTCGTTTCATCAAAGGAGCCCAAGTAGGAATAGCCTAAAACAGGATCTCAGTGCACAAGGGAAGAACCAGTCACTGTGTTTCTTCCCATTTTATACATGAAAGCTGGAAGAACATAGCATCTTTTCAACTAGACCAGAGATGCACAGGCTCCTTTCTCTACTCAAGGATTTGTCCACCAAACACAGCGGAAGAAGCCGTGTTGAAACTGGAAAGAAACATCCCCGTGGTCGGCAAGGCAGCCCCTAAGCAAAGCACAGAACACAAAGGAGAGCAGACAGTAAATTAAAAATCGGCCGGAAACGTGACTGTGTTTCTGATGGTGGAAATTAAATGGGAGCGTTAACTCTTCAATTCCCCAGAATCAACCAAAGACGCCATTGGGAGAACCAAAGTTTGAAGTACATAAATAGCTTCATCTGAACACAAACTTCTAGATACATGGAAAAAGCTATTATGCCAAATTAATTCAATCTAACTAATTAGAGAGCAGGAAGTTCTTTCAATTATTTCATGTGCTGTCTGAGAAACACACTTGAATATGAGTACAGATTTCATTAATTGCAGTTCATTATTTTCCAGATTAGTTACTAAACTTGCATCAGAAGGTCAAAGACAGCACCTTTGTCAGCTGCCACCTCTTTCAGTGCTGTATCTTTTGCATTTCTGGAACTCAGAAATTGATTACAAACAAAAGCAAATCTCCATAAAAATGAGAAACATAAGTCTTTATGAATATGTTCAAGCCATATGACTTTGTAAAATACAAGTATCTTTGTTTTAAAAGACTTCTTTAAATCTTTTTCTTTCTTTAGATTTTTTTTATTCAGGATCAACTGTCAACTTCTATCTTACAAGAAAAGATCTATGCATCTTTTCAAAGAATGAAATATGTCCCTCCAAATTATAGAATCTTGATCTGAGAACCTGCTGATTCCAAAGAACAAGTTAATAAACGTTAATCTTTTCATTAGAGTCTCACTATGGTTCTGTGTTTGTATCTTTGCATGAGGGAGGGAACTGAACACTCTTGTTTGAAAATGTCAAGGACACTCTGATTAAAAGTACTTTTTTTTTTATATAATAATCATTCCTTCATTACACAACTTCTGCCTCTCTTCCACCTAATCTAACAAAGAAAATACGCGGGATGACTGGTAGAAACAGGACCCATTCCATTCCTCGGTTCTTATCGGGAGTAATTTTATATTCTCAGAATTGTCTTATTTTTCAAAAATAGAAAGTAACAGAAATCCATGAGTTTTTTGGAGCGCGCCCTGCTGTCTACAAATCACTCTCCTCGTTCACAGCTGTGACCGTCCTGGTTCACCTCACTTGTGTCGTTCTGCGCCTTTCATCCTGCCGCTTTACTGGCACCATCCTCACACAACTCCTCCCGCCTTTGGTGCCGATATCCCCTGAACGCTTACACAGTCAGCCCTCTTAGTCATTGTTTGGTCACGCTATAAATAACTCCTTTAATCCTTCCTCATAAATCATTTCTGGTATTATTCTCTGAAATAATTCCAGTTGGTCAATGGATGTCTGGTAGTAACATATTCAGAACTAAGTGCAACGATCCAAGTGTCGTCTAATGATGCCGGAGAGAACGCAGGCGCGGTGGTCAGGCAGGCTGGTGTGAGGGCTTCGTTACTGTGACTGTTTCAGAGAAGGAGTTAAAGTCCCCAAACTAACCTGGGACAGAAAGCATAAAAAGGAAGAAGTTTTAAGATCTGTCATCACAGTTAGGTGGGAAATGGGGAGAGAAACAGCTTTGAAAATGATGAAAAGAGAAAGTTGGGGGTGGGGTCGAAATAAGAGCGTGCTTATCTTAGTACATGTCTGCTGAGTTACCAGGTCCCTTCTCTGCTGACCCATTTGGGGGTTTCTGTTTAGTTTTTTGTGTCATCTCACATTATAAATCTTAAGCAGGGTTACCATCTGTTTATTGTCTCTTGAGTTTTATGCAATATTAGTATTGACATTTATCCCTTCCTATACTGTGTAGAATTGATCCAGATTCCTTTTAAGCATGTGTGCTGATTTCTAATTTTCTGGGTTTTATCTTTATGTTACTCTAAAACCTATGTAACTTTTTTAGTCTGGTATTGACGATTTAATGACTATTTATAGAGGCCATTGAAATCAGTGTACTAAGGCACTACCAGCAAATAAAAACCAGAATCAAATCAGAGAGCAAGGCTCAGGGTATTACACTCTCGGTAAGTCGTACCACTGGACACTCACACAAGGGTATAGCAAAGCCAGAGGACAGGGTGGACTAGGAATGCTCGTCAGAATGGATTTTCATCCTACGCTTACTAGACTGGAGATACAGAGGAAGGCGTGGTGTCTCTCTATTTCCGTGATGCATCTAACAAAGTCTCCCATAGTCTATTTGGTAGAGAGAAGGGGAAGTGTGGACTGGAGATGGTAGTGACTGAAAATGGAGAGCTGCAATGTGTTCACCTGTCACTCTGGGACTTGAGGAACAACCTCTAGTTGCATAAGACAGAGTTCTCTCTTATGCCCTAATATTCGATATTTCATGACTCAGATGCAGACTATGCCCTTAAAAAGTTTGCAGATGATAATTAGAACAAATGTATTTTTAAAATAATTATTCAAAATATATCTTGCTATAGTGGGAATGTTAAAACAAAATCAAGATGAAGAATTTTAGAAATGGACCTAAAAATCCTGATTTAAGTATCTGTATGCTTCAACTAAACAACATGGTAATACAAGAAAAGTGCACTGACAAGAGTGTAAACAAATAAGCAAGCAAACCAAAAAAAAAGGGAATGTTAACTGACTAGAAGCACAAAGAACTACAAATACTTGACTTCTTATAAAGTGTGATCACATGCCGTTTTGGTAGAAGTACATTATTCAGAAGAGGAAGCTACAAGCTGTACTCTTCAAGCACAGGGATTATCAGGCCACCTCTGGGTTCCCCACTTTAAGCACAACCCTGGCAAGACAACTGAAGAATGAGGAGGCATTTATTACAGGAGATACAGTGGACTCATCTTTAGCTGTTAGGTCTGGAGAAAGCCTAAGAGAGCACAGAACCCTGCCCTCCCCTCCCTTTAACTCCTGGGCAATAGCAGGGAAAAAACAGGCAAAGAGTGGGTGGAAATGAGCCGAGCTTTCTCCTGGGGGATTTGGAGGTTCCACAGGAGGGGTAGGACAAAGTATCAAAAAAGTAAGAACCTCAACTTTTAGGTATCAAATCTGATCTCCATGTGAATAGGAAGTCATTATAGTGAAGGTTACTATTTAAAAAAAAAAAAAAAAAAAGGGAAACACTACAGAAGCCCAGCCAACACAGCACTGTTCTTGTTGCTGTTACTCTGAAATTCTGGCGTCACTAAAGTGCTCCATCTCTAAGGATAAACCATCATTCAGGTGGTAACAACTTAAACCACATTTAAAGTGGCCCTAGTGAGGGAAACCTCTATGCTGGCATGGTCACTTAAAATTAGACTTCACTTCTCTTAAAGCTTAGCAGAGACAGTGAAAATGAGAAGCACACAAGCATCTTTGATCACCGAAATCCAAAATGATGAGCTCAAGCTTTTCCCTCCTTTAAGAATAGTTCTTTAGGTGGAACTGGAATCCATCTAGGAAAGAAACTTCATAAATATGTCTTGATACCTCTAGTCCCCACTCAGATGTGACTCCCTCACCTCTAAACTGTAACCATAGTCCTTTACGCCACTGGATGGCACTTGGGACACACAAACCACCCAGTATTACTATCTGTATGCATGTCATACAGATAGTATGACAACCAGCACAAATTCTGCACCGAGTATGCCGCCGCTCTCAGGACTACATCCCAGACGGGAGATAGCCAATAAACACGTAAACATAATGACTCCCAGAGAAAAGATTAAATAAGGTAATATAGTGTATTGTGGATGGGGGAGGGTCTGGTTTTAGCTTGGCTGGTCCAGGCCACTCTAAACTCTAACATACCTCCTAGGAGAGGCCTTTCTTTTCCATCCTAGTAGAAGGCCAGCCTACTGGAAACCCAGCAGCCATGCAAAGACTTTGGTAAAGAACATTCCAGACAGAAGGAAAAGCAAGTAGAGACACTCCTGAGACCGAAAGGGGCATCGTACGTTCATGAGGTCAACAGCAGCAGCAGAAAGGCCAGCGCGGCTCAGCGCCGAACACAGGAGGAAACAAAGGGAGCAAAGATGAAGCGCGGGGACTGGATCACGTGGGACGCTGTAAGCCACAGTCAGGAGTTTAGCTTCTGTTCAGTTTCAGTGAGAAGCAGTGCAAATTTGCAAGCCATGAACTCATGTAAGGCCTTGGAAGACCACTCTGGCTACTCTGTGAGTGACAGACTATGAGGCCAGAAGCGTCAGTGGGACCATTCGGCCGGCTGCTGCTGCAGCCAAGGCACGTCATGACGGCACACAGGAGTGAGGAGAAATGCAGACAGACATCACCGGACTCAAAGTGGTACCTACAGAATTTTACTGATGGACTATTTGTGAGATGAAGCACCTAGTTGGGCATTTGCGCTATACACGAGGTGGGCATGAATTTCTGTGTGTCAGGAGGAAACAGATTTGTGAGCTGAAACCAACAGAAATGCTTCGGACTTGTAAAGTGTGAACGTCTGCTTGTAAAGTGTGTAAGTGGAAAAGCTGAAAGGCCACTTAGCTCCAAGAGGCCAGAGGTCAGCGGCAAAGACTGGGCTGGAGACAGAAACGGGAGCACTGTTAAGGCATAAACAGTTAAAGCCACGGAACTGATGAGATTACCCACGGAAAGAGGGCCAGGCTGGGGCTCTGGGGCACCTGAACACTAGCGGCCTGATGGAATAAGTGGTCCCAGAAAAGGCAAGTGAGAAGCACTGAGCAGTCAACAGAAAGCGTGCCAGGCAAACGGCTCAGGGCTGAAGCCCAAAGATGAAAATGCTTCCTGCATGACCATCCAATCAGACGAGGAAGGAGATACCGGCAAGACAGAGCTCTGGTGACCTTGAGAAAAGGTCCTCCAGTGTTGCAGGGGTATTGGAAACCAGTCGGAACACTTTAAGCTCCACTACTGGGGACAAATTCGTTAAGGCCATCTTTATACTTATACTTTCATTTATTTAGGAAATACAAAACATTTACAGCCACCTCCTCCAACACCTTAACACATACATGCTTATAAAAAGTAAACTGAATGAACAAATATTACTTAAGATAGCTTCAAAATGTTTCAAGATTACCTCTCTTATTTAAACTGTACAGACTGCACTAGATTTCTCTCCACCAACCCGCCAATCACTAGATTTCTTTCTAAACCATTGCTGTCCCTCTCAGATCCAGAAGAACCAGTTACTCACTGGCAAGAGAGTAAAAATAATTTCTTACTGTAGCAGGTGACCTGACTTCCTACATCAAAAGCTTAAGGTAGCTTTAAAAAATAACTGTAACCACAGTAGTCTGATTTGATGATTTCTAATGCCACTCCAATTTCCTCCAGTTTATGTAATCCTGTCCTCACCAAATAGCAGTTGAAAACTGGTGAATACCAAACTTTAATGTGAGTAAGAGTCACCCTGGGTATTTATAAATGCAGGTTAGAAGGCGCCCTCAGGTGAGGTATGGGTCAAAGGTCAAACTGTAGTCCTGTTAAGCTACCTTTCTTAAAAGCTACCATGGAAATTCTGACACAAACAGTCCATGACTCATACTCTGTGAAACAGCAATGCAGAAGTTTAGAATAGAATAACATAGGCAATAACTAACTCTTGGAAAAATCCTTTTTGCCCACCCTGACGCCCAGCAGGCATTAGTCTTGCTGTTTCCTCTAGCTCTCACCATCACAGATTCCTTTTGATAACTGTCAAGCACTTGTGACGGGCGCAAATTTAAACATTCACTAAATCTTGATGTTTAATTTTTTCATCCAATATGTGTACATCTGTGCTTATATACATGCTCATACAATGCTAGATTGAAAAATTATGTATCTGCACAGCAGCCTTACAAAACTAACACCATCACCCTTGGGCATGCACTCAGAATCTTAGAAAATTCTTTTAAATAGTTAAGGATTCAGACAAGGACTTGCCCACATTTCTGCAACCTGAATGTTTAAGGGACTGCAGAAGCTGATGTCAAAAGACCTATTTCAACAACTGAACTTGCACTGTATGTGTTTTTGAAGGAGTATAAATAAATCCTCATTCATCATTTTCTGCTGAATTCACACCCATATAAAACTAGAAATTGCATTTCCAACAGGCACCCCATTCACCATCACATAAAAGCAGTTTCCTGATTACTTGGAAAAACCCTTTAACATTTTCTCTAAAACTTATTCTAAGGCTGGGTAGAGACTTCTAAGGAAAAAAGGGAAACAAGTGATCACTTTTAATATTTAAGTCATAAAACAAGTAAACCACAGTAGAGGAGAAAGAGGTTGAGAGGCAAGGACAGGGATGATGTAAAATTGTTTGGAATAAGAAATGAAATCAAGAATTAAAAATAGAATTACATTTTCTGTTTGGCAAAACACAAACAACTCTAAGTGCACTTCATAAATTTTACTATTGTTGCTCTAAGTGATATTACCATAAATCACATTAGTAGCGTACTTGGCATTTTTTTAAAAGCAAAAAGGACTGAGAGTGTGGACAAGTTTAAACAGCTCTGTGATCTCCGATGGGAGGGGCAGGGAAATCATCTGAGCTCTACCAGGTCTGAAAGCCCAGTTCCGACGGCCCTGCCCTTGCCGTCCCCCGTCCTCTCCCCTCCAGCTTCAGCGCAGCACAGAGCATCGCAGGGCCAGCAGCCCTCCAGGAGCGCGCTCTTACCTGATGCGCACGGGCGGACGGCTGCTTGCCCCTTTTCTCGTCGCGGACGGGGAAGAGAGACTTCAGCAGCTTCGGCATCTGCGGCACAAAGGATCTTACTGGGTTCAAGTAGGAGGCGGCGAGGCTACCAAGTCCTGCCAAAAATATTGAAAGGAAAAGAGATTTTAAAAAACCTAACATTACAGATACCCTCAAACACAATGGTGGTTGCTTTTCCAATTAAATAGCAGCAACTGGGCAACTCTTAAAATGCTCTAATACCCAGCATTCCTATTACATCTGGAGGATGCCCCAGCCCCAGTCCTTGTCACTAACTAGTCAAGTACTGACTTCAGCCCTAGAATAAAACGGGGCTTTTCATCTTTAAATCACATAGCCAATGACAGACGTGTATCACTCTCTGTCTGGACTTTAAACTCTTCAAGCCAAGGACTATATCTTACTCATTTTTCATGCTATTTACTGAATGAAGGTGATGAAACTGACCTTCTAGGAAGACAGTGGTGTTTGGGTTGTTTTTACAAGAGAGGGACAGATGCCCTGAACCAACCATGTTCTTACCTGCTCTTAATTACCAAAGGCTAGGGTCAGACGTGCAGACAACGCCTATGATATAAGAAGACTTCTTTCCTCTTAGTGAATAAAACTAAAATTTCAGGAGAATCTAATCCAATTCATAAATGATAATAAAAAAAAAAAACTGTATCCCAATCACACTTAAGACAAGCAAGTCAGAAGAGAAATACACTGCCAGCCCCCTTGACTCCACACTGGCCCCTGAGATGACTCTTAAGATGACCACGTACCAACCACGCTGGTACGTGGACCTGTACAGTTCTAAGGCTTTACACTTTCCATACAGTATATTAACTCTAAACTATGAAAAGTTATGCAAGTAAATTTTTAATCATGAGCACAATCACTAAAAATAAAGAAAAGAAATATTGCTATTTGCCAAGAGATCTGTCAAAACTGAGTTCAGAAAAGTCAAACAATTTATAAAAAAGCAAAAATAGGGATAAGAGAAACCAAAACGAAAAGACAAACAGAGAAAAAAACAAACTTAAGATGAATAAAGAGCTGGAAGATATCATCTAAATGCTGAGAAAAAATTAGGACAAAGTTCTACATGCCATTAAACTAACATTCTCAAGTGAGGATGACCCTAATTAAATGACTATCTAGCCAATAATCAACCAAAGGCTGCATTCATCACAAAGAGAGAGACAGTCAGACACGATGTATATCCCAAAGGAAATACATAAAACCACCCATTCATATATTCTTGCTCTAAATCTGTGAAAAATGTCCTGGGTAACTTGACAGGGATCGCATTAAATCTGAAGGTTGCTTTGGGTAGTGTGGCCGCTTTAACAGGACTAGTCCCCCCATTCCGAGAACATGGGCTATCCTTCCAGTCAAGTCATCTTTGATTTCCTTCGTCAATGTTTTGTAGTTCTCCACGTACAAGTCTTTCACTTCCTTGCTCAGATTCATTCCTAAGTATTTTATCTTTTTGGATGCGATTTTAAAAGGGATAGTTTCTTTCCTTTTCTGGTATTTCATCATTAGTGTAAAGAAATGCAACTGATATCTGCATGTTAATCTTGTATCCTGCTACCTTGCCGAATTATTTTATCAACTCTAGTAGTTTTTGTGTGCAGCCTTTAGGGTTTTCTATAATACAGTATCATGTTATCTGCAGATAGTGACAATTTTACCTCTTCTCTTCCAATTTGGATGGGATTAAATCTTTAATTCTTTTCATCATAACAAGATGGGGAAATTCAGAATTCTACGATAAAATCTTAGACTAGTCTCTCCCTGGTCAAAAGGTTCCCTTTATTACTTATTAAAATGCCTGTTACCAAAACAAAACCCCTCAATGTAGGCAGGTGTGGGTATAGCTCAGTGGTAGAGCGCTTGCTTAGTTAGCATGCACGAGGTCCTGGGTTCAATCCCCAGCACCTCCATTAAAAACAAACAGAACTCAGAATGACTCAACACATCAAGATAAGAAAGGGAAAAATTCAGACTGGCATTAACTAGTCAGATAGTGATTACTGACAGAAAAATCTTAATTTAAACTACTTCTGAAAGATGCTCAAATTTCATGACAGTGATTGAAAAATGAAAATGTAACTTACCCGGATCGGGAGAATGGTTATTTTGCGGACAACCAGGGAGGGAAGGGGCAGCCGGAGCTATTCCTCTAGAAACTCCAGTTTGCGATACATCCTGCTGACTTTCCCACCGGCCCTAATAAGGACGAAAATCAGTCATTTTGATTCGTGTCAATTAACAAAAAAATCTAAAGGTATTGAAGACAAAGCTGTTACACGTCACTGAAGCTTTACTCTCACTACAGGACGTGATAAATCTGATCGCTTAAGTACTTTTCCTCTTCTTTGTGGTACTGATTTCCCTAACAATAATAATACCTCACATCTGGGTATCACCTCCAGTTATACTTACAGTCTCCTAATGTTCCTTCTCCTTTGTCATGTTGCTTCTCATAAAATACGGGTCTAGTAAGACAGTCCTTTTGAGACCCTCCCTTACGATCTGCTCCTTACGCCGTTTCTGCTCTTCTGCCTCAAGATACCCTCTCTCACTTGAGATTCGGGACTGGAACCCAGGACCAAGTCTACACCATCAGGCGTCTCTCCTGTCCCCTTCTGTCCTCTCCTGGAGTGTGTCTTTCCAACCATGAAAGTAAAAATTCTAGGACAGTGTATTACCAAGTCTCTCATTTTTAATAAATATTAAAGATGTGGTCCAGGTAAACCCAAGCCAAGTAATCACAAGTTCCCGAGAACAGCAGTCTCTGAATTAACAAGTCTGACTGGACTCTCAACTTATTTTTATAAATTCCCATTAAAGAGGTTTTACTGCATAATCCAAGAACAATGCCCGTCAGGTGACAGATTAATTTACCATTCTAGAACTTGAGGTGAGTTATAAACACGGAGATACCAAAGCACTTTTAACATTAGTCTCATCCTTTTAAGAAATAAACCCCAACCCATGCTGTAAGTACAAAGGCCAGCAAAGGGGATAAGATGCAAATCCTTTAAACGCTTTTAGTTCCCTTTTGAGCCTCTGATAACCGCTCTGCCTTCTTTTTCACTAGAGTTTAAAAACGGTATTTTACATTAGTTTAAGCTAGTACTCCACAGATGAGTGACCCTAACGATCAACTTGAGTCTTCATCAGCGATCGCTGCAAAGTAAGCTCTTTGCTGCTCCTGCGGACGAATGGAGGTAGAAAGCCCTCTCTGGTCACAGGCATGTATTGGAAACCTATCTGCTTTCAGCAGCAACCTAAGTAGTGATCATAAAATCAATAAGCCCTAAGTGATCTGGATCTGGTTTACCTTAGAGAAGGTCACTTTCCCTAGGAACTCTCTCAGGCCTTGATTTAAAAAAAAAAAAATAGTATGATGCACAGAATTAGGGAGCAAGGAAACAAAAGAGACATGAAGAGATGATGAGGGAAAGCATGAACTCGGAAACCCTTCACTGTACAAGCATTTGTGTTACTACGAATCACACGCTGATTTACATATTTTCATGTTTCATGAATGTTTTTCGCATTTAAATGTAATGCTCTGTCTGGGAAGCTACAGCCCTGTGCGCTCTGGGACATCAAATCAGGCAGCTGAACACCGAGGCCAACACTCTCGGAGCTTCTCGGAGGAAGAGAAGCCTCGTGCTCTGTTTACAAGGGATGCTCGCACGAGGCTGCTTTGAAGACAACTTACTCAACTTGAGAATATGTTTCTTTTCATACTTTAGACTCTTCCCCTTTGTCTGGCAGCTGACACAGCAGCACTCTGTCCCTGAGGGAAACCAGGTCGCTCATGTGGAGTCAGCACCTCAGCTGTTTGGTGTAAAATGTGATCTGATGGCAAATAAAGTAGGTGTCACCTCTTCCCCAAGGCACACTCGGGGCTCTGCGAGCTTCCCGGGTGATTGTTCCCAGCTGGCACTCCCACACTCAGTGTTACTCCCAAATCAGAATGGGAGCAGTAACTCTCACTGTCTCATATATTCAAATGTCTCAAGTGAGACCATCAGAAAGGATGCATACGGTCCTTACCTACTGCCTCAGCCACACTGGGAGCCCTGAGGGATAACGAAAAACAGAGACACGTTTCACTTCATCCATCTCCCTTAACTGTCACCTTAACCTTGAGGAATCCCAGGCACTAAGTGTTCCCTGGTCTCACTGATCAGACATGGGGCACAGAGTGTCTTCAATCGCTCAGGGACAGAACAGGTTCTGCTTCCGAGGGAGCAACAAATTCTGATACCACACGGGGCACCACACTTCACACTTCTCCTCTTTCTGACACCCACGGCTCTCTGGGGAAACACTCCACTGAAATCATTCACTGTATTCTTCTCCTGCAGTACGTGTCCATTCTCTGACCAGAAGCAAAACTGAGGGTTCTGAGTCTAGCAACACACACCGCCCCCCGGGGCCAAGGCAAGTAGTGCCCTTCCCATAAATTTTACACGCTTGGCTGTTCCAGAGTTATTCTCCCTTTACTGAAATGTCGGGGAAGAAAAAAAGGAACATCCCAGTTAAAGGTACTTCAGAGGGAGATGAACTCAGGACAGTGAATAAAAAAAGGACTTGGCTAGATGCTGGACCTTTCTGCTCTCTTTATGAGTTCAGCTCTCAAAGGCAAAGAGTTGAAAGAATATGGATTTTTTTTTTTTACTTCTACCACAGTAATCTACACTCCACTACTGAAATCTCAAAAGATAAATCTGTGATGTTTTTGATATTTTTCTCATCTATCAACTTTCAGAATCAGCCACAATAAGAAGATACAAGAGACAACTCTAGCTTCGTTTTGGGTCCCTAAACTAGCTTCATACCTATTAGGGATTATTTGTGCTAACAGGCTAAATTCAAAGAAATAAAACCCTACTCGAGATAATAGTTGCTCCCCCTCGCTCAGCCTCTTCATGTCCGCAGACTTCTAGGACGCCACCTCCCGAGTGTGTCCGGCCTCTCTCCCTCCCCCTCCCATTGCTGAGTCTTCTCCCCCACCTATCCTCTCCACCCTCCAGTTTAGGGTTTTTTTCACACTTTTGCACTGACAACTGTATACATTTCTACTATACACACTATTCTAATGTAACTTTATAGACCACAGCCAGGAACACGAGTGGGGTTTAGGTGGACTGTTTTAAAAAGCTCCTTCAGTGGCCCAGCTCCCCCATCACTCCTCGTAACACAAAGTGGGAACTTCTGAGAAAAGGCCCCTTCTCTCCGGCCCCACACTATGCCCTCTGCTTTACTGGTGCTGTGAATACTGCCATGAACACAGTAAGCTTTCTCCTCCTTTGGGGGGACCTGATCATCTTTCACCAGTGGGGGGTTGGGGGGTGGTCCTCCTCACTGCAGCCTCTCTCAATCCCCAGATAATGCCTATCAGAGCGTCCACTCCCTCCTCTGGGCGCCCACTCTCCTTAGGCATACTTCTGTTACAGCATCTACGTTCCTTTACTCTATTTGGTGTGGATGAAACAGTAATTTTCTTTCAAGTAGATATTATTTTCTATTATTTTTCTCCATTTAAACATAAGGAAATTAGGGGGAGGTAGAAAAGCTGAAGAAATTTTGCCCACTTTTTTCAAAAACCTTGTGATCGAGGATTTGGATTAGATGGATTTCCAGAAAAAAACCACAGAAAGTCATGTTTTCTCTTATAAATACATTTTCCTTAAAATCCTACATTTATTTATAATTAACAGTAATGACAATCAATTTTCCAAAAACTCTGCTTTGTTTAGGGAACCACAACCCATGCCTCCCAGAGCTAATCACACCTATCAGTGGACCAGCACCAAGGAGGACTAGTCCTCAGCGTGTGTTCAGAGGCGCCGCAGGTGCCTGGTAAACAGATGAGCTGCAGAGCAATTTAAATGTCCACAAACACTGACATACGAGTGTGTGTATATATATATATATAGTCTAGATTATCGGTAGTTTGCCTCAAATAGTAGTATACACATACATACATATGTTTGTATTATTTCAGGCAAACTTCTAGTAACCTAGATCTTAAAAATGAGTTTAACTGTTCATCAACTTCATTGTTCTTCTTAAGTTTTTATAAGGAAAATTTCAAACATACACAAAAGCAGAATGTAGACTATTTAACAAGAATAGAGTCGTGTAAGGTTAGTATAATGAATACCACTCAGCTTTGAAAGTTATCATTAAATAGCCTATCTTTTGTATCTTTACCCCTACTTTTCCCCCCAATTACTCTGAAACAACTTCCTGATGTCAGACCATTTCATGTGACACTTCTGACTTCTTCAAGGGTTAAGATATGGATACAGAGCTTGCCGCCCGCAGCTGGCAGCACCATCTAACCAAACAAGCTCCCTCAAAAACAGGCAGGCACGAGACTGTGTTATGTAACAACCAGTTATGACCATTCCTAGTGGGATTCCTTTAAGTAAATGATGATGAATTATCTATGCTTAAAACGATTAAATTGGGGAAAGCTGTACTAACAAATAAACACACCCCAGCTAACAAAATTTCTGTTCCCTTATTCTTCTTTCTTCTAACAAATAATATTAACTTTTGGACACAGTCACATATTTTCAATCATTACATCAATATTTTACTATTAAAAATCTGATATGAAGTTCCTTTTCTGGCACAAAAGGAAGAATACTTTCAAAAGAAAAACAACAGTTTTTCGGTGGTGTTTTTTTTTCCTCCTAAATTTGCACCCTTAAAAAGCAGAGTAATACAGATGCCTAGGTAACATTATTTTAACTGGTAGAGAAAAAGAAATGAACTCTATAAACACTTTCCAATAAATTTGACATAATATAAAAAAGTGGGAGAAGTTCTGGCATCAAAACTAGCGTGTGATATTTGAGAGAAGGAAGGCTGAATGGGAAATAGTCTGATAGAAAATGGTTATAAACACTTACCTTGTTGCTACCTAGACTGTACGATGGAATAAGATCCTGTCGGCTGCCCGACAACTGGAGAAGAAATAGAGGGGGATTAGTTCCTTATGTGCAAAAATACATAAATCTATGGTCCTGGAAATACAAGACTTTGAAAACTGAATCAACAGAAGATCAAAGTCGGATGGTATCAGAGACAGACTGCCAAGACCAAAGCTGCAAACTAGGCTTGTGGCCTTTGGGACACTGTTAGACACAGTTAGAAAAAAATTAAATTGATTAACAATTTTCAGATGGGAGGTTTGCAGAAGATCAGATATCCAGTTAACACTGAAGCGACAACCAGCTAGGCCTGAGTACAAGACACTTCATCTGTTTATCCCCCACCGTGTCCCCATCTTTCTCTGGGTACTGTAGCAAACGGATACACACAACTTGCTTATTTTCATCCAAAGGATTCTAGATAACAAATCTCTGGACATACCAGTAGATTTTAATATATCATTTTCTGAAGGAATGAGAAGATATTTATGCTGAATTAAAGTGATATTTTTTAATGTCTGAGAATGTCCCCAGTCTTTCCATCTGAGATCATCAGTGATATCACTCAGTCTCGCAGGGGCCACGTGTGCCCTCCAGATGGACATCTGTCCTGCCTCTCACTGTGATCTCTCCAATATGAAGGCTGAGGGTCGCCTGCTCTGTTACAACCCTTGTACCGTAGTTTTTCTTGATGTGAAGTTCGGATAAAGACGTACTATTTCTCATATCCACATTTTTATCAAAAGCAAGGAAAGGAGAGGTCAATCACAGGGCCACAGGCACGTTTCTTTGCGTAGAATTATTTGTATGCTTAATATGCATATAAATTGTATCTATATTTTTAAAAAGTGACAAACTTGTGACACTGTTACAAAACCAACCAAACTTACTCTACTAAACAAAGGTAACTTGTTTTACTCACTTATGCTACTCTGGATGGCCTCTAAGCAACCGAGTTTGTAAACCTAGCCCAGACTTCTCAATTGGAAACAAACTGAATTTAAGCCCCGAAAATTCAAATGGCTTTCCCTAGGTACTTGGCTAGTTTCATTTTAGTTCAACAAATACTCACTTAACAGGCACTGACGATCGAAAGATAAACAAGAAACAGAGAAGGACTTAAACGGACACCTTCCCTATAATGTCAGACAGGGCGGTGACAGGTGGATGCAGATGCTGCAGGGCAGAGAACGAGGACCGTGAATCAGCTCGGAGAAGAAAATGATACCCGAGCGGAGATTTAAAAGACGGAAAGGAGTCACCCAAGCAAAGAGGAGGGAAAGCAGGTCCCAGGCAGAGCCCAGGGCGGGCCCACGCACTCACCCTGTTCACATTCGGAGAGCTAAGACTCCTCTTGCCCAGCTTCCCTCTTCCCGTCAGCTGTTCCTTCACGGCAACCTCCTGCCGGTCAGAGAACACGCAGGGGAAACACACGTGAGAGGCCCGCTTCCACGGTAACAGCACCTGAAGCCGCCTCTGAGCTACGGGCAGGCTCCTACTTCCTTCAACAACGGCAGTCACTTCGCAGGACAGAACGACCCGGTTACAGTCACCGCGGAAGAGTCAGCGCTAATCATACAGCTGACAGCTGACCGAGGTCACTCCCTGCTTTACCTACTCACGGCCCCCTCGAGGTTGGCCAGGAGTTAGCCCCAGGAGAAAGATTATGGAAATCAGACCATTTACTTTCAATTTTTCGTCAGTATTTTTGGTTAAAACAAAAAGTCGTGACACTGCTATGTGAAGTGAGGTTTAGGGTTTTTCTAAGGCTTAGGTTTACCACTGGCATTTCTGTTTTCCCTTCCAGAGACCCACTCCAAGGCTGTGGCAGGCGAAGAAGGGGACAGCATTCTGCCTCAATACTACATATTTCTTCAGAGACATTCTTGCCCAGTATCAAGGATTTTGTAAAATAACTCTTTAGCCAGCAAGAGTTAAATATTTTCTTTCATTACTTCAAGGCAACTAGATACCATTTATCATCTTGGAAAAAAAGTAACTTTCCAAATGTGGTTTTGGATCTTCAAAGATTTATATGGCAAGTTTAATCTACATTAATATGCTCCACTTGAAGGCTTCGAAAGCTTAGATGCAACAATACCATGAGTTGCAGAAAGTCAAACCAGAATCAGGCTGGGTTGGCACCACTGCCACCAGCTCTGTTGGCTGACCTGGCGAAGACGATCCAAAGTGAGAAGGTTCTCTACCGCCAGCACGCTCCTGAGGTATTTCTCAATGTAAGCCTCTGAGTCAGCAGAAGCCGTGTTTTCAACATTAGCTGCCATTCTTGCTAATGTTTCTCGTTCCTCTACTCCCTGGGCATCCTGGGGAATGGAAAGCTGTCTATTAAAATTAAGTACATCGCAGAAGAAAAATGTTATAAAAACTTCCTGATCTATACAAACACACACACACAGAGTACTGAACAAACAAATGGGATGCATTCCAAAATTCCACTTTAGAATCAGCTTTTGGAACTCAAAATGCATTTCCCACAGAAATCATGGTCTAAATGGTGGTTATGTTGACTTGAAAGGCTAGTTAAACACGGTGCAGCTGAAACACCATCAACAGATATGTTCTCTCCTAAATCTCCACTGCAAACAAAGACACGCCTGGCTAGAGAGGATTCAGTGGGGGTGTCGGAAATCTAACCATAGCAGCGCTCCAGGAACGTATCTTGAGGGGCTGGAAGGAGGAATGAGGAGGAATGGGGTGACAGCTGGACGAGTGCGGGGTCACAGCAACCCTCACAGGCGGCGGGCTCGGGTATGGAGGAAAAGAGGGAAAGGAAGGCTGGATTCCAACGCTTTGACTAAACAGCCTCCCATGAACTACATATTCCAAATGTGGTCTTGATCCCCAGCTCTGGAGTGGTCGAGGCCCAAGGCTGGGAGCCAACCAAGAAGACAAGTATCCAGGCAAACTCTCGTTCACTGTGCTTTCCAGCAGAGCCGCCCCTGCTCCTTCGGCATAGGTGGTCCAGGCATGTAAATGGGATGGTCATGCGTCAGGGAGGGACTTCGTTATCATTGTCAACTATCTCAAGCTAACCTGGTTTATAAACTGGTTTATAACAAAGTGCTCTTCTCAGGGAACATCAGGTGCTCTCCTTTACCGGTGAATTTGTTACAATAATGTCAAAGACTACAACATACATATCCACCTGCCACTGCAAGTTAAGATGCCATCAACTTTAAGAAACAGAACATTTTCTATACCACTAAGGAGAGGGAAAAAATCTCTGCCAGTTAACTTTACGATATCATCAGTTATAAGGCACATTCTAACTTCAAAAATATTTTCAAAAACTTACATGAGCCCTAGAATGGATAAAATATGGAAAAATTTGGAAGATGGCTTAAGTTCACAAAACTTTTGTCTCCTACAGTAACTGGTTTGGGCTTAGGAATCAGCCTCATTTTACAGATGAGGAAAGAGGACAGTTAGAAAATTAGCAAAAGAGACAAGACTAAATAAAACGTGGGTCTCCCGACCCCTGATGGAGCACTCCCCTCACCACTCGGCACAGAGCACCACGTGCACCTGAAAGAGATGGACGTTACCCTGATTCTCTAAGAAAGGGGATACTTGGGCTTTAAAGAAACGCATGTATCCATGTTACCGCCCCCACCCCCCGCCCCTATCAGGATATAAAACATCTCCATTACCTCAGAAAGTTCATTCATGGGCTTCACAGTCAGTCCCTCCCCTGAGGCCAGATAATTTCTTTCCCCATAGATTAGCTTCACTTGTTTTAGAATTTCCCAAAAATGGAATCACACTCTCCTGCATCTGTCTTTTCACTGAGCATAGTGATTCAGAGATTCATTCATAAAGGCCCTTTCTTTGTATAGCTAAGCAATATCCCACAGTATGGATATGCCACAATTTATTTACCCATTCATCTGGTGATGGGTGTTTGGGCTGTTTTCGGTTTTAGGACATTCTGAATGAAGCTGCTTTGAATACTCCTGTGCAAATCTGTATGGACATATGCTTTCATTTCTCCTGGGTGAGGACCCAGAAACAGAATTACTGGGTCCTGGGGTAGGTGTCTATTTAACCTTTATAATAAACTGCCATGCAGTCTTCTACAGTGGTTTTATCAGTTTATATTCCCACTAGCAATGAAAGCATTCTAGCTGCTAAAACAGAAAAGAAAGCCAAAACCTTTTCTTGTTGCCCTCTGGTCTGTGACCACTTCTTTTTGCTAACAAGCCCTCCTAGCTTCTGTAATATGGAACACAAAGAACTTTTCTGGGCTTTTTTTCATGATGAAACCTAGCTTTTAAGAAGCTTTTTATTTTGTTTTGAAATAAAAGATAAACTAGGTGTAGTCCTTACACTATAAGCGTTAAGTCTCACTTTTCCTTTTTCTTTTTCATCAGGATTTGATACTGTGAACAAAACACTTGTCAACCTAGACATTTAGCTAATTATTAACAGGTAGCCCAACCACATGGGGCTATGTGTTTATCTCGCCGCTGATTCCCCCACATTTCTGCCCTTTGAAAGCCGTATCACCTGAAGAATAAAAGCACTTTTAAAGAGGATAAGAAAATGACAAATGAGGACAGAGGAAAGGAAGAAAGATGAAGGGAGAAAAGGAAAAACTGAAGACAGTTCAATACAGCTGTCACATTTCTCAACTGCATTTAAGCCATTCAGAGTTAAGATCTGAAACTGGAAAAACACAGAAAACATTCAGATACAGAGAATAAACAGGAAGCCTCTAGCTACACATGTAAGTGTACAAAGAGTCATCTATTATAGATCCAACACTTTGCAACTAGTTTAACTCAAAAACAGGCTCAATTTTTAAATGTTCAGCAGGTTCCAAGTTAAACAGTTAAATAATTAACGTTTGCTATGGAAGCCTAACACTTTGAAGACCCAGGAAAGAATTAGTTACTATTTGACATTATTTGGGAGGAAAAAGTGTTTTGCAACGTAAGAACTCTAAAACAAAGCCTAAGTACTGCATAATCTTTTCACTCTTCCAAAAATGGATCTCTGTCTTAAAATAAGTATTGTCCATCTACTGCGCAAAAACTCAACAGAATCAACCAACAAATACTGAGCCCCCGAATGAACAGAATGAAGGTGATGTGGATGGTGTGCTTAGGAGGGAGTGCTCCTCCCAGGGTCACTTCCTATTTTCCACCCCCAAGGACAGCACAGTCTGGACCTCCCCACCCATTCCCCAATTTTGGATGGTCAGTGTGGCAGAAGGACGCACTCTTCTTTTTTTCACAGAGTCCCTTTCTTAGAACCTCACTTCTCTTTCCCCTGTAAGGAGGACCTCGTTACTAGCTGTGCCAATAACCAGGTGAACACCTCTGTCTAAATCAGCGATTAAATGCTAGGAGGTATATATAAACTACATCTTCTAGCAAGCGTCTATCAGGGATATTTTCAGCTCCATTTGTTTGATTCCTGCATCTATCTTGATAAGCTCAGAAGGGAAACAATAATAAAATAATAATAGTAAGTATTATAATAACAGCAATTACAATTTACTTTTTAGCATGTGCACAACAGCTTGTGTATATTGTCCCATTTAATCCTTAAAAACAACCCTGTTCAGAAGGTATCACTAAACACCCAACTTGATAAATAAAAAAATTTAGGCTCCAAGTAACTTTACCAGGTTCACTTCACTAAGACGTTACAGAAACAAGGTTTCTGTGTGATTCCAAAATGAGTCCCTGAAACTGTTATGCTTTGATGCCTCCCTTTGAAGGTTCTATCCTCTTCTATGTGCAAAAAGATGCTGATTTGCTTTTCAAAAGATTCTTCTTTAACAAAATACTAAAACCAGAACCTTTAAAGCCACAAAAGCACATGTTAGTATAAATCAAGGTAAGACTGGGAAATCCGCTACAAATCTACAGCATTTCCCTAAAAACACATTTTCATTTAATACGTAGTCCTTGGGTAGATGGCTTTTCAGAGAGTTAGCTCTTTTTACATGTTTATTTTTAGTAAATTCAAATTATATATGATTCTTCACCTCTGGAATGTTGGAGACAATTTCAAAAGTCACTCCACAGCCTGGAATAGAACTTCGATGTGACATCTTTTTTAGGAAACTCTGAGCAAAACCCTAGAGAAAAACAAAACAGAAGACAGGGTTCCCACCTCAAAAACTGAGTTTTCATTAACAAAGAGACAGCACAAAGGATACTGTATTTCACACACACACAAAAAGACATTTCCAATATAAGCAAATCAAAATCCAAACCATTGAATACAGGTTTCCTCAACTTCACCTTAGTGCAGAAAACCAATTTATACGATGCCTGCCAGGTGACAGGTCCTGTACCCAATATATGAGAAGCACAGACCCCGCTCTGGAAACGGACACCGGGGACCTGGTGCAGTCCTGCCTACGGGCTATGGAAACAGGACTGTTGACTTCCACCCAGTAAAATGACCTTCTAACTAAGACGTACGCAAGGACTGGGGACTCTCAAATTTTTTTTTCTTCACAGCACGATGGACATCTTGCACCATGAATATTGACAAGTTCAGGCATTAAATTCTTGACCAAAGCAGGATCGTTATGAAGAATGATTTAAGAGTGCATGGTCATTGTTTATGCTGACGGCGCTCTTTGCACAGTTAAGAATTGAACTGTTGAATTAATGCACAGATGACTCATTTGAAGATGCTGCTAAGACTGAACATACTGTAGAGGTTGAAGAGAGCAGGGATGAGGGCAGAATACAATTGGTGAATAACGATAAGGAGGAGAGGGAATATTAAACTGACACTGAGCCTTTTACCCCCATGCAAAAAGCAACGTTGGAAACAGGCAAAAAAAAACCCCACCAAACAGAACCGAAAAAGAGTTGTTCGGTCTCAGAAGTACTTATTCTCACAAACTTACTTAATTATAATTTAGTTAATTTGTTAAAAGGTTTTAGCCTCTTAGAATGCATGAATTTCATCCCCTCATGCTCTCGACTCCAGCCTTGCAAAGCTGAGCCACCGCTGATCACACAGGTCAGAGGACAGATGCAGTTTGGTTTTTTTTATGGGTGGTGGGAAGAGGTGTGGGTGCTGCTGGTATCTTGCTTTTTTGTTTTCTACTCGTGCGGAATTACTGAAGCTAACCTGCACGTATTAGGGTCAGAAGGAAGTCCCGTTCTTGCTACAAAGGAGCAGTTTTTAGGAATGAACTATCTGAATCAGGAGGGAGGCTGCATGCAGCTTCCATCTGATGCCATCAAATCATTTCAACCAGGAAGAAAATGCAGCAACTCCTTATCCCTACAATTTAAAAATATTACTTGAAAAAACAAAAACAAAAACAAAAACAGAAGAAGCCCTGTGACTCTATAACCCACCCTTTCTGCTAAGGGTTTTTCAGGGCTGGAAGTTGTGCCAGGTCAGTCTCAGCGCCCAGCAACCAGAACCTCTGGTTCTCAACTGGCAAGTAACTCTTTCAAATGCTCCCCAGGAGTGATCGTCTTTTCCAATCCCTTAAAGACTTCCGAGAAAAGGGAGGCCGAGAAAAGTGAACGGGAGCTGCACCATGTCCGTCCGCAGCTACGCCGTGCCCTGCATCTCATGGATGCTGGATCGCCAAGCTCAAGAGCTGCAATTTTAACAGCATTACTGCCAGTCTTCATTTCAAATGCTGCTATCAGTGTGACATTTAGAACTAAAGATTAATTTTGAGGGGTGCAGATTACATCTAGGACTCTGTCAACCATGGCTGTGCTCTTTTAAATGAAAAGATTTATTTTCATCTGCCCTGGTTTTAGTCAGTGTATTGAGAAGAGTCCCTAGAATCAACCTCCCAAATCCTATCTTTGCAAAGCCAGTAGCAGAAATTGTTTATATTCTTATCTATAAGTTTTCTACTAAACCTGTTCATAGGGCACAAGGTCCTCCGTAACCCAGCAGCAGCTGCGTGGGCAGCCGTGGCCTTGGCCTCTGCAGCCACCCTGTCACACGGAGCTCCTCCGGGCCCCCAAGCCTGCTGTGCCCTCTCCTTCCTCACCACCTCGGGGCGTCTCCTTCCTCCTCTCCCCTCCTCTCCATGAACAGTCAACAACTCCTCCTCCTCCTGCCAACCTCCCCGTCTGCAGAGGGGCAGCTCACGGGCACCCTCCTCCCGGAAGCCTCCCCGACTGAACTCTCACCCTCTCCCCTGCCATCTCCCTGCACGTGGCGAGCTCCTGAACCGTCGCACTATCACAACAGAAAGGAGTCGCCTGTTTTCATCCTACAGAGGCCAATGGACACTGGCTCTTTAAGGGTGCAGACCATTTCTTATTTGTCTTTTTATCCCAGTGCTCGACAGAGTACTCTCTCCGAATATATGAATCAACGCACTGGCAGAGATGAGTGAAAGGAGAGAAAGGCATGGAAAACAAAGGGTAAGCAGCACAGACATCAGCCCGACTGCACCATCATCTCCTCCTGCAGGACCCAGACGAAAAGTCAAAGACAAAAACATGAACTCTGCCTGGACAGGCTCCATGGTACCTGAAGGAACGGCTGTGAGTCGTGACCGTGTAGTAAGAAAGATTCAGCGGAACAACCTAAGGCCGTTTAGGAGGAGGTCGGGCTGACGCGTTCCAGGACTAAAGCAAATGCAGTTACAGGACAGTAAGAGTCGTGGGAAAGAAAAGCTCAGAGCTTCACAGAGCCTGCTGGGACAGGGGACCAGAACCATCATTCCACGGCCCTGCCCTCAGGTCTCACCCAAAGTCATTTTCTTCAAGGAGGATCAAAGACTCACCTGCCGGCCATGAACACTGACACAAATGCGTTTGCGTAACACCAACTGCATGTCGGCCGGGTGGCTGAGCTGGACTGTCACCCGCACGATCAGGAACACGCGCTCGTCCGCGGGCGTGCCCTTACTGAGCTGCGGGCAGCTGTGCACCGCAGAGTCCCAGGAGGCTTCTGCTTTTACCTGTGGAGAAGACAGACCGACCCAGTCTACCCTTCCTCCTAAAAGTAAAAGACCTCACGAGGAAACATCCTGGCTCGGGCCGAAGTGGTCCATGCCAGTCACAAGTGTAGTTCTGTTCAGAGCAACGCCCCGGAAGACCGTGGAATACGAGGACGTGGCCTCCATCACCCTACTCTGGGGAGGGCGGAGCACGATGCTCCTGCCTGGCTGGTATCTAAAATTTAGTTTGAAAAACACCCAAAGAAAAGTTCCAAATTTAGCATAATGATTTCCTGTATATCTTTCACGTAGATTCATCAGCTGTTAACATCTTACCCTTCTCTCTCTTTCTCATATATATACAGTACTGTTTGTTTTGTTTTTTGCTGAACCACTTTAAAGTTACAGACGCATAACTCTACATCCCAAATACCAAGAGGAAGGACATCCTCTGACTTAACCAGAGAGCAAATATCATATTCAGGAAATTTAACATCAGTGCAATACTACTACATAACATGAAGTCCATATTCAAATTTTCAATTGTTCTGATCCAGGATCACACACTAGATTTGTCATGTCCTCTTAGCCTTCTTTAATCTGGGCTGCTCCCCAGCCTTTCTTTGTCACTCGTGACACTGACTTACTAACGAAGGGTGCAGGCCCGCTGTCTTACAGAATGCACCACAGTTCAAGTTTTGCAATTTCAGAATACCACTAAGTGATGAAGTATCACGTTAGCTTTCCTTCCTTAAAATATTTTATAATTTCTCCAATATACTCAAAATTAGAAAGTAAGTCGCCACTGCGTACCCATTACTCAGTTTCAAACATCAAGATTTTGCTTCACTGACCTCATCCATTCTTTCCTCCCCCTTTTAAGAAGTCCTTACTAAAGCATTTCAAAGTCAATCCCGAACATCGTGCCCTTTAACCTCTATGTACTTCAGTAGCATTTCCCTAGACAGTGGACCACTGCTGACCTGAACTGTACCAACAGAGACCCTTCACCAGGAAAAGAAGTAAAACAGTGAATGGACGTAATCTGACTGGTCTACTCCTTCTCAAAGTGGTTTCATTCTTTCTGGAAGTCATAATGAAAGGTTTTCATTTATATTCCTTGAGAAATGTAAGCAATGAAATGAGTACCATGTTGATTGCTTCAAAAGGCTCATGGAAAGGTTAAAGAAACCACTTTTCATCCCATCTCCCCAAGTCATGCTTTGTTTACCTCTCCGTCGTGCTGTCTGACAATCTGCAGTTCAAAGAACTCGTCCTCTTCTTCCCCAGTCAGGGTAGCATCCCATCCACCAGCTTCTGGGTCATCAAGGTTATCCTGGGAGCTGAAATCATCAGCTAAAAGCAAAGAAGTCCCATTAAATCTGGAGATCATTTTAAAGGATCACCCCTACCAGCTAAATTTCAATGTGCTTAGTATTAGAATTCTTCTGCTACAGATTTCATCCGCTTTTGGCTCTGAAATCTTACGTAACACAGATGATGACCACTAAACAATTCACGGATCTCAGAGATGGAAAGTGCCTCAAGAAATTATCTAATTCAATCTCCTACCTCCATGCTTTATTTCACATGGAAAGCAACTGAAGTCAAGAAACCCAAGAGATCACTCCAGGTCAGCCCATAAATGTTAATGACAGGGTTGTAACTCAAATTCCTTGTCTTTTAGAGCACCGAAGAAATGAGAATGAGAGTGACTCCAGTTACCCCCAGTTAACTCCAGCTATGCAGTGAACGAGATATCCAGTTTCCCTGCCAAAGAATCAATGGTTACATGAGCTAGAATGAAGGGCTGCCCTGGGGCCTTCGGTTATTCAGTTCCAAGCCTCGCCCTCCAAACTCCCGTTCCATCTTAAACTTGTGACTAATCATCAAAAGTATCTTTCCTGGTGTGTGGGCTTGGGTGGACCAAGAAGCGGTATAGGGCTAAACAGGGTCCTGCTCCTGTCTTGGAATATTCATACTAACAGGTCTTCTTGAAGCTTATTCTTTTCCACTTTCTAACCCTCCTATACACACACACACACATACTCCCCTCACCCATCCAGGAACCTAACGTAAGAACAGGCCAGAACTGCCCTCAGTCTCCAAGGCAGGACAGAGTGCTGTGGCAATTAAAACCCCAGCAGTGGACGGACAGTGCAAGAGGCTAAGTGCTCTTCTCTGACTCTGCATATGCATAAAAATCTCCTACATGTCCGAGTAAGCTTAGTGGCAGAGGACGCTAAACACCTCGGATGTTGTAATGCACTTTCCCTGGACGGAGGAAAACCACTGTGGACAGCCAAGCTTGTCTGTTTTGGATAGTTCAATCTAATACACAGCTCTTTTGCAGGTGTTTTTGGAATTTAAATGCTGACTCTTAACTTATTTTTAGCTCTTTAATCTCCCTTTTCATTTTTATTTCCCCTCCTCAGACGGAATATATGTAAAATGTAGCCACATCCAAAATACTTTACATGAAGGGGGAAAAAAATGACAGTTATGCAAAAATAGGCGATGCAGGGAGGAAGAGCACAAGAACTCACAGAAAAAGTGAGAAATCCACTAGGTGATGCCAAGAAGACACCACATAAAAGAAAGCACGTTACAGAAGCATCACTAGTTATTAGTCCTTGCAGAAGAAAGGTCGTTTCCTAAGAATTAAAGAAAGCATTTTAAGTGCAGGAAAACATTACTGCCGCCCTAAACTGATGGGAGAACAAAGCACACGCAGTGGTGTGGGTTGCAGGAAGAAATGCGAGAACACGTCCTGATGAAACATACCTATCATGGTTGTATTATAAAAACATTCTTACTGAGAGTTCATCCTCTGTCAGGTAGTAGAGTCCTCTGGCACACAGAAAACAGACCCTAACCGTAGGCTTACAGAAGTGCCTGACTGCACTTTTTGTTAGAACCTGAAGTGTTACCTGGACACTGAGTTGTCAGAGGTAAGCCTTCAGAGAGCACCTCCTAACTTACCATTTAGGTCAAGGAAGATAACAGGAATGTGTGTTTCCATCCCAGGAACCGGGGTCCTAAAACATGGTGAACAACAGCGTCTCAAATAAAGCAGACGTTCTCAGCAGTGTGTCCCTCCTGATTCAGCCTTAATACATTCCGAGCTATTGCAGGTCAACCAGTGGTAATTCTGGGTATTGGGTTTGCTACCATTTCCCACGAGAGATGCCACAGACTTAACTGTGATGCTGCTACTCTCGCGTGTAACTATTGTATGTGTGACCCCAGAGCTCAGTCTTAGAAGACATGTGTACCTGTTTATAATGGAAGTTGAGGCTCCCTTGTTTAAAGGTACTCTCTTCTAAAATTATATACCTAACAGCCCCATGTGGCTGAATTTATCATTTTTAATTTCTATAAAGTGGCAGAGAACATTTGCTGACAGTTCAGTTTAAGCCAGCACCAAAATCAAAAACTCCCGGAGATGCAATTTTATTATGGCTGGATAGTCTTTTAAGGGAATGACCCAAGTAATTAACATGTTAACTATTTTTTTAAAATGCTAAGTGCAATGGTACTAAATATTGATTTAGAATTCTCAGAAATCTTAATTACTTGGGCCAATAACAATATTACTTAATAAAACACAGTTCAAGGCCACAGTTACTTCAACTCATGAAAATAATTTAACACTTCTTCTAATTCAGACAACTTTTTCCCCCGCAAGCTATGATGGGTCCTCCATTAATCAACACGTAGGCAAAATGCATAGAAAAAGCACGCAGCCCCACGAACAGAAACTTCAGAAGACACGAGGCAGCACGCATACCACTCCGCGGGGGCCCCTGGGATCCCACTGCCGGCAGAGGGGACCATGACTGCGTTCCTCTCCTCCGTCAGAGTCAACCTCATCTCCAGAAGCTGAGCTTCTCGGTCAGCGTCATCCTCTGTCTTATCTGGAACATCAGGAATGAAGATCAGATACTGGTATCCCACTGCTCACCTGCTGTTTAAGCTTCGTACCGTGTAGCAACAGGATGTGCCTATATTCCAGGTATTGGTAGATGCGGGTTCACTAGCAACTTTCTGCCTCTAATTCACAGTAAAAAGTTCACGATAAGAAACTAACTATACACTAGAGAGGCCGGTGTGCTCGCACAGAGAAGCCACCTTCAGTTCACGGAAGGCCTAGGGTGGAATGCGCAGGAATGATTTCTTCCGGTCAGAGGGTTCAAGTGCTTTTAAACAAGAAATTAAGAAATGCTAGCACCTCGTTTAGTTATTTTTGAGGGACAATGTTTACTGTATGTACTGTATTTTCTCTTTCTTTGGAGGGAGGGGGGACCTACAGAAAGACATCCTTACAACTGGATAAATGTCCTCCTGAGAGGATATGAGACAAACACGTCCCATCCCTCCGCTCTCACCAGCCCCATCACTGATGTGTTCATTTACTTTCAATTTATGTGGCTGCAGATGGGGATTAAGTACATACTGACTTCAGGGGAGGGAAATACTCGAGTTGCTTCTCCTACCATGTTTACTGACAAGCTTCTGCAGCTGTTGGTCTAAGTACTCCTGACGTTTTGTTAACGCATTTAGCCATTTTCTACGCAGTCTCTCTAAATCCCGATCCTGGAAGGAAACAAGGGAAATTATAGTAAATAGAATGCAAGACAAAATACACCTGAAACCTATGCTCTGTCTTATTTTACGCAAAACATCAAGTGTTTACGACCACCACTAGTGACTCCAGCCATTACTCAGAACAGAAACTTCCAGAAATTAAAGCATCATTGTCCTAGTTTAAGATCATTTCTAAAAGGGCATCTCTGACACCCAGAACTAGTTTATTTCTATTGGCTTAAAGGATAGAACTCCCACGCATTTGCGAAACAAAGATCTTCTAAAGGCCTCTGCTGGATAAAAATCACAAATACTACTCGATAATCCTCAGATTTATATCCCTTAGAACCATCATAAGAATTCTTCAAATTTCTTAACTAAGTCTTCAACATGTTTCACTAGTCTCTACAAATCTTTTAAGTGCTTCTCTTCCTGGTTTCTGTGGATTTTTTTTTTCGGGGGAGGGGGTGCGTCCATCAACAGACTAACAACTCTACCAGTCAACACCTGACTGGGGGCCGATCTCACCTCATTTCCTCCTGTAACACAGTTACGGCACTGGGTAGATCAGTGGAATGCTGAGGATATTGTGTGTATCTGGATTTCATTAAGGCACTTAACCAAATAGCTCATGACATTCTTGTGGACAAGATGGAGAAACGTGCAAGGGATCTACTTGGACAAAATTATAAATGACTGAAATATCACATCCAAAGAACAGTGATGAATGGAACAATGACAGCTTAAAAGAAGTCTCTATGGTTGTGCCATAGGACTCTGTATTAACCCCATCTGATACGGTACTTTTATCAATGACTTATAGGAAGGCAGACATTTTTATCAAATTAGAATGATGCCAAACCAGGAGAGTGACTACACTGGATGACATAATCAGGGTCCAGAGAGCTCTGACCGTTCTAAACGATGAGTAAACAGACTCACAAAATAAAACTTAACAGACATAAACAAAATCTTGCAGAAGAATTAGGAAAACAGGGGGCAGGGAGGAACAAACCCAGAAGTAGGAAAAGGAGACCTGGCTTAAAGGACAGAAAATACCTAGGGGGCATGGCTTGACTGAAGGTGAGTATGAGGCAGCTCTTGACGGTGTGGGGGAGGTGGGTGACTCCATTTGAGGAGAGAAAAGGTACAAAGAAGGGGATGTGAAGAAACTGATCTGTAGGGACCTGGAAGGGGCGGGAGCTCCAGGCTTGGAAAGGGATAACAGTCACAAATGATTGTTTCCTGCTCTGTTTTAACTTGAGAAAAATCAATATTTGAATCAAAACTAATAGTCTAATTAGTAAGTAACAGTATGCTGAGAGTAAGGAATGTGTAATTTAGCACTTGAATCAAGCCTATTTGAGGAGGCTGACCAGTGCTCCATCACCTGGTAGCTGTCCATGTCCTCCTCTTCCTCCTAAGAGAAGAAAATACATTATGGAGAACCAAAACAATTATTTATCCAACAATCAGGCTATGCCAAACAATCTGAATCTTTTCCCATACTTTAGATTTTCTAATTTAATGAATATGTTTCTCCATCTCCCATCAATGCCCTCCCTCTCTCAGTTTTACAGTTTTCGGAGTTGGAGTGAAACCCTGAGCTTCTCTACAGGAAAGTGAACACGGATTTGACCTTTTCGGGAACCAGGACAATACTTTCCCTGCTGGGTTTATAGCCCCACTCCCCAGGGGAAATCAAACACCTGCTGGCAAACAGTCTTTACAAGCAGTAGGGGGTTTCTGCAGACGGTGGGTGGTGGGGGAGGTTCAACACTAGCAGGCACAGAGGAGTTTCTGGAGGCTGAGATGTTTTAACCCTCAGTTTGCCATGTACCAGGGAAAACCAACGGTCTGGTGCAGTGACTCCATGCAGATGTAACACAGTAAGCAAACTTTTTTAAAAAGGACATCAAAGGAAAACAAAATGCTGAAAGAACTGTTTGCGGAAGGCAGTTTTCTGACAGATTCCAAAAGACTCTCTTGTCTTATTGGGTCTGTCAACAGAAACGTACATGGAAGGTCTCATGAGTCTTGGGCGATCTAGGAGCTCTGACTTTTACACATCCAATGCCAACAGACAATATACACTCTTCCATCAGCGGTAAAGTCCCAGATTCCTGCACAGACTTCACTTCTACTTGGACTCGCCGGGACTGCCCCTGTATCACAGACAATTTTAAGAGTATCTTAAAATCAGTTTGATTTCAAAAAATTTGGTTTAGAGAGCCCCCTACAGGCTGATGTTAAGAAAAGTGTTTATCTTTAGAGACATCATCTCACGGTATCTTAAACGTTAAGTAGCAAATCTCACATTGAAAAGCTAATCAGGAACAAATATATGGTTTACTTATTTTTTTCAACAAAAAGAAACATTAAAAGCAGACATTAACAAAAGAAATGCAAAAAGCTAGACAATATAAAATGTTCAATTTACTAACAATAAAACAACAAAATAAGCATGAAACACCTTTATTTTCACTTACTAAACTAGCAATTATCTTTTAAAAAGGCAACTTACAATATTGCCCAAAGTTTATGAAAAAGGCAATTATATACTCTGTTGGTGGGACTTAAATTGGTAGATATTTCTGCAGGACAATTTTCCTTAAAAATTAAAGTAACCCTCGACCCAGCAATTCAACTTTCTAGGAATCTGTTTTAGGTAAATAATCATATGTGAACACGAAGAAATCTTGCAGCAATGTTAAGAATAACAAAAAAATTAGTTACAAATGAAAAGTATATTGATAACTGCTTAAATTGTAGTATATTAATGAAATATTTACAGTCATTAAAATACTGCTATAGAAAAACATACATGACACATAAGTTAAAGAGTATGGTGACAGATGTTAACTAGACTCTTTTTAAAAAGGCAGCTTACCAAACCCAGTATATACAGTATGTATGATCCACTTCAAAAAATAAGCAATCAGAGTAATAAGAATAATTACACTCTCCTGAATTCACTGCTCTGATCCCAAAATAAAATAATTTTAAACCAAATTGCAACATTAAGAATTAATCAGAGAAGCTGTTCTTTCTTTAAGCCCATCTGCACAATAAACACCATGTGACTTTGTATATTCACAATGAAGTAACATCTTAAAAGAAAACTCCCAGGATTCTCAGTCATTGACTTCAAAGTTGGTTTATAAATTTTAGGGATGTAAAGTGGAATTTGAAAAATAGAATCTGAATATACAATGTCAAGTCAGCTACTCTTCCCTTCTTCCACCAGATTTTAATTCCCAAGAGCTTTGCATTATCAGGAAAATCAACTTAGACAATGATTGATCCTATCAAGCTAGATTTAAAGAGATGAGTTGCAGGTGCCTTTGATTTAATATTTTCCAAGTACCATGCATTAGCTGTTTTGTGGAAAGAGTACCCCAGAAAACATTCTAATTGTCTAAAATCATTTAGCCATTTCAATTAGCTACTTTTTGTCCTTACTTTGCCTGGAACAGAAAGCGACCTATTTTGAATGTGTACCCAAATGTGACGGGTGAGGTACCTATACTTCGGGGGAGGATAAATAAGGAGGGGGGAAAAAAGGAGGAAAAGATCCAGGAATGTCTTAATGTCCCACAGAAAAGCTTGGGAACAGTGTACATAAACTATTAGATTGAACTGCTTGTAATTGCTGTTATTTGACCATTTTTAAACCACAAAACCAGCCCACACATATGGTTAACCTAAACAGTTCTCCTCTGCTACCTTGCGGTTCAAGGACAGCAGGTTCCAAGTCTTAAATACACCAATTCCAAGGCGCCTCCCATCCAAGGCCCTCGATGACCCGGCTGCCACAGGCTTCTATAACCTCTTCCCTTACTGCTTTCCAGCTCTTCCTATGTGCTACTTTCTACCCAACCTTACCTAACTCCAATCTCTGTGTCTTTGTTCTTGCCATTTATATATGAGAAACTTTCCAGCTTTGCATGATTCTTTCAGCTTCCAGGTGAAGATGCACAGCCTTCAAAAAAGCCTTTCCTGATAAACCCAACATATCTTTGAACACGTTTAGGAAAGGTTGCCCAAAGTATGACAAACACTCAAATACTCGATTTATACTAAACCACAGAAAAGTATCTGGTCTTGCCTTCCGGATGAATTTCTAAGGCATCCAAAGAAGATATACATAGTTTAAACAAATGTTCAGAAAAAGATGTTCCTCACACCTTCACGAATCCTATTTTTATGTATATATCTCATGCTGTAATTTAAGCTAATTTCCTTTTGCTTTTAGTGCCTTGTCCATGCACGAATGGATTTGCTAAAATTCATTTGCTGAGGTCAAAGAACAAGGGCTTATCATTCTCCTCCTCCTAAGACATTCAGAAACCTGAATTTTTAAGTAAACCTTCTTTTTCTTTTAGCCTATTCTCATATTTTGCTTTGAATGACTTCAACATTCATTTTCTTGAGCCATTCTAATATTTTAACTATTGTTTCAAAGTATGGAAACTATCATAGGACATAATATTCTACAAAATACTGACTTCATGTGAAGTATAGCAAAAACCAGGATGTCTAAATCTTACATGTAAACTCTATTAAGACATCCTCTCTCATCTTTAATTGGCAAGGCAGACACTACAGATCACATCTGTCTGGGGTTAAGTGACAATTCCCACATGTCTCTGCTGTATTGGTTTCTGGCAGGTATTCATATCTACCTAGCTGCACTTACTTAACATGTCCTGTGGTATCACAGAAAGGTCTTTGTCCTCAGTTCCTAGCACAGAGCTCCTAAAACTCCTGGAATTTCCTTAGTGATAATGGTGGCAGCATGTATGCTTTTTAATGATGTCACTTTTCATTTGGTGACTCTTTTCAGGCCCTGAGATGGCTTCAGGATGGGGGCTGGTCATCAGCAAGACCAAGCCTTGATTAGAAGGGTGGAACTTTGAGTCCCACCCCAAAATCTCAGAAGAGAGAAAAGAGGGGCTGGAGGTTGAGTTAACCACCAAAGGCCAACACTCTCATCAATCACGGCTACGTACCAGTACATCCGTAAAAACCTATGAACAATGGGGTTCGCGAGCTTCCTGGCTGGGAGGCTGGCACACCCAGAGAGGACACAGAAGCTCCTCACCCCTCCTCCACAGCTCGCCCCCTGCATCTCTTCCATCTGGCTGTTCCTGAGTTGTACCCTTTATAATAATAAACTGCTAACAGCAAGTAAAGAGCTTTCCTCAGTTTTGTGAGTCTTTCCAGGAAATTACCAAACCTGAGAGTTTCGGGAACCCTTGACTGTAGCCATGTCAGACAGAAGTGTGCGTCACCTGGGGACCTGAAACTTGCAGCTGGCATCTCAAGTAAAGCAGTTTTGTACTTAAGTCTGGGCCCTTAAACTGGTGGAGTGTGAAGCTCATGCAGGTGGTTGGGGTCCAAACTGAACTGAATTATATAGGGCACCCAGTTGATGTCTGCAGGGGAGCAGAGAACTGATGGGTATCAGGGGGAAAAAGACTTCCCACCTCCCACGCATCAAGCACTGGGCTTCATATGCATTATTTCCAATCCTCACACTTATCCTGCAAAGCTGGTGTTACCATCTTCACCTTACACCTGACCTATGGCTGAACTTGCTCCCGGATATACAGGCCACGAGAGTCAGAACCGAACCCTGACATACTTGGACTCTAAACTGCATGGCTCCTAGTCTTTATACAGGTTCTAATGCTGCTTGGTATGTTTGTCTTATTTCCTACAATTCAATTCCAAGTTATTCTTTAAAGCTTATCTTTTTCTTACTTAAACCTAATGGAAGCTGGTTTAAAATATTATAAAGAGCAGTATTTCTGAAAATGAAAGAAAATACACATGAAGCGGGAGATAGCTGTAATACAAGAAATGGACTTGGCCAATTGAGATTTCATCATCATGGATGTTTGTTAAAAGGACTCCAATATTGGCTTCATGGTGCCAAAGAATTCAGTGTTAACATTCACAGCTTTGTTACCTGCCGGAGTTGGAAGATTCCTCCCGTTGGCACGTCCTTTGCAGAAATTACCTCTACGGGGCAGTATTCACCATTCTCGTTCTGTTCCAAGATTTGAACCCAGAATTCCACTTTCCTGGTGACTTCGCTCCATCTAGGAAATAGGGGAAGTTCTTGGAAAATCATACTTTTCTATTTCAATACAGGCAGCTTAGGATCTGACACATGAAAATTAACAATGAAATGACCTCCAAACAGAATAACTCAGTAGAGTTAATTACCTGTAGTTCAGTGAGTAACATGCAAGTATATACTGGAAAACATAATTAAAAGCAAAGGTCAACAAACTCAATATCATAACTAGCAATAGCTCCTTTATTTCATTCAGAAAGGCATGATAAAAGTTTATTTATTCAAAAATCTAAACATCAGATGTACAGAAGTGAGTGCAGTGAGTAACTTTTCATAGATAAAGGTAGTACTGTATGCTTTAGTGACTTGACAAGTGTCTTGGCTGAGGTCAATAAGAAAATCAAGAAAAAAATCTCAATGTCTAATTTAGTATTTGCTAAAACTTTCTAAGTGCAAAAAAAAAAAAAAAAAAAAAGAAAATCTGGTTCTCATCTATAATTAGATGCAGTACAAATATCCGCTCTTTCAGTCTTTTCCTTTTAACTCTTCTTTTTAAGATTCTGGTGGAGAGGCATGCAGGGATAAGTCGGGAGTTTGGGATTAGCAGATACTAACTACTATATAGAAAATAGACAAATTGCAAGCTCCTACCGTACAGCACAAGGAACTATATTCAATACCTTGTTAGTCTAATTAAAAAGAATATGAAAAAGAATATATAGATGTATAACAATCTCTATGCTGTACACAAGAAATTATCACATTATAAATTGACTATACTTCAATTTAAAAATTCTTTAAATAAAATAAAATTTTAAAAAATTAAATCCTTGTCAGCAAGTAAGCATTCCTGCTTCCATGATTGATGTTGCTTGGAAAAACCTTCAAGATAAAGATAAAATAAGTAAACCTGAATTCCAGAGTATATCTTTATCCATTTTCACTACTGTTATTAATTACAAGTATTTCATACTGATAAGCAATCTAGTCTCCAAAAATTCCTTTCACCCTTTATTCTTAACCACTATATTCTTAAACTTTTCCCATCACTCTTCAAAGTTCACTCCTCTAAGGAAGTTTAACTGTGCTATTGATACCCTGGAAATAACACCATCCACCCCTGGAATACTGGTACACTCAGGAATGGGTAACCTTGATAAATGGCAATACTAATCTCTGGCAATTTTTTTAAAATTATAAATGGAATCAGATGAATATCTAAAATTCACCTATCCCGAAGACTCCGTGTTTTTGCTTGGATAATCCCCAAATCCCATAGGGCTGGGTTTTTCCGAGGATCGTTCATCTTATGGCCATAGATTTCAATTGCCAATGCCCCTTCCGAAAGATGCTCGATAAAGTCTTCAGTGATGCTAACAGAAAACTCCTGAAAAAAAATAAGAGCAGAAAGAGTAACACTTTCTGGTGACCTTGTGATCACTTATACTTGACAACATATCCTCACTTCATCATGGAGAAGAGAAATCAAAAAGAACGTTTCAGTTACAAAACAAAACACATCCAACACTCATAATGAATGCTCAGGTAGCCTAAGATTCTTAACTTTAACTCTGAATCTTTAAAAAACTTTTCACCTTGAAAATCTATTGTGAAAGGCCAGCACTGTACTCTATCTTGTTAGCAATATTTTGGAAGCTATTTTTGAAAGTATAAATAATTATATTAAGAATAACAACAGTGATCTATAATGACTTAATATAAAAGTTATTATATCCAAAAGTTATTATGTTAAGTTAGCAGCGTGTTGGAAAAACATTTTTTCGCAGTTTTTAGGAAGCTATCTCCAATAACAGAAGAAACGGGATAATGATCATCAGTGCAAAAAAAAAATTGCCTAATTTTTCAGAATTCTCCAATCTGTCCATCATCGTAAGACAGATATAAGGCAGCCTTTTGCTATAATTAGGATTAAGCTTTAAAACTGTTTATTTTTTAAAGTTATAGAATCTCCACTCTCTCTCTTGATCTTTAGCACACACAACTATTTCTATGCTGTAATCAGATTAGAAAGAGACCTCTCTCTTGAAAAACATGAGATGGCTCAACTGAGATACAGTAGAAAACGAGAATCTAGGATCTGGCAGTCCTGGCTCTGCTAGTTCCTTAACCATGGGCAAAGTGACCTCTGAACTGGCTTCCTCAGCTGAAAAAAGCCCTAGCATCAAACAACTGTGGGAAAGACAAGCAGAGAACAACAGAGGGCTGAGCAGCACGCGGTGCTCCACAAAGCTGGTTCTTCTCTCTCTTCTGTCTTCACGTTCTCTAAAACACTAGTTTCTTATCCTTTCTAGATGACAGTTTCTCCAGTAACTAATACAGAACTAGGATTCCTTTTGGAGAAGTATACACATATATAGTCACACAACAGTTAACCTCTGATGGTGGAGGAGTTACACGCACTGACACTACAGTTTTGAGTTTTTCCCAGCTTTACTGAGAGACAACTGACATGGAACATTGTGTAACGTTAAGGTGTACGTACAGTGTGCTGATGACACTGTCGTCTTTGACTCCAAACCCACTGTAAGAAACTGATCTTAGACATATTATTGGTACCAGACTATTCAACAAAATATGGGTCATTTTCCTTTCGTTTTGCACTGAGTTACTAAATGCTGACAAGAGTCTGGAAAGCAAACTTACGTTACAATGATCAAAGACAACCATGCATTGCGGCTCCTTGCTGACAGGAGAGGATGAAGTGTCCACCTCAGGTGCAACAATTACTGGCTCCTGCTGATCCCAGAAATCGTATTTGCAGAAAACGAAGTGGGACAGATGCTGTGGCAATCCAGTAGCTTGGAGTATTTTAACCTGAAGGAAAAGCAAAGCTCTGCTTAACTCAGAAAGTTCCAAGGAGTACATTGAGTCAGAGACCCAGGTTCCAGTCCTGACTCTGTCACTAACAGCTGGTTTATGCTGACCAAACCCCGTTCACTCTGGGACAATCTTTCTGCATCTGTGAAATGTCATATTTAGCAAGAGACTGACATATGGTATCAATGAGCATGGCTATATACAAATGGATATTTTAAAGCATTTACAGGCTGATGAAGAACACTTAAAATTCTGGTTTTTTATATCGTCATCATCTTCTTCAGACGAAGCAAGTTCTCAAACATCAGTATCATTTAATCATACAAACATGGCCAACCTTGGATACAGCACAAGAATACAAGATTGCCAAGAATGATAAATGAATGAAAACAGGGTGCATACCAATAAGCAACAAATATTCAGAAAAGGGCAAAAAAATGTATTCGATACTTCAGTGAATAAAAGGAACAAGGTTCTCAAGTGGAATGCTACTGAAGCATTTTTTGGAAAACTTTAAAAGTATCAGGAATGTGTACTCTGAAGACTGGAGAACTGAATGGAGGAGATGAAAGATGGTGACTGCTGACCATTCTCTGCACCGGCATTTACTGACACCTTCTCTGTGCAGATTTAGGGAGGAAAGCTGGATCAAAGGAAACGTGCCCTGAACTGCAGCGTACGGAGTTTTGTGATGACTACGTGCAATTAGAAATACGTGTTTAATCAGACTCAAATGCCCCCAGAAGAAAAGCCTATGACAGACTTTAAAGCAATCAAACAGTGTACCTATTTCTTTAGGCAGGCGGCACCAGCTTGATTTTTAAGTTGGAATTTTTGTGATACGTAGCGACATTCTAAAATCCCTCCAACTAAAAGAAACTAAATCCTAAAATTAATTAAACTAAACTAAATCCTGATTTTATACTCAGTGAGGCCAATTTTCCTATGACTGCTATTGTTACACTCTGCACCTGGTCACGTCCTGCACGTTGTGTGATCCACTCCAAACCTCCAGTTAATAAATTAAACAAAACCAGATCTGAATACGTGGCACAAGTTGAAATAGTTCAGAAATCATGATTATAATCATCTTATTGCTTCAGGAAGTATTAATACACAGAAAATCACACAAAGCAGATGGCTCCTTTCTCCTGTACCAGGCACATCATGGGTAAGTGATGGGTGGGAACTCCCAGCGTTATTTTTTCCTGTGATGGCAACAAGAATTTCAAACATCTAGATAGCAATTCCCTAACAGGCTACGAAAAACAGACTGACTAACACATTTTATGTATCCAAACCAAAGAGAACGATCAGTATTTGGCAATTAATTTTGCGTTAAATTTTAAAAACCATCCCTTCTTCATTAAGTGTTTTAAAATGCTTTATATACACACACACACACATACGTACACACACACATACGTACACACACACACTTTAAGATGAGGCAGTGTGGTATTTGGGAAGATTACAAGATTCTGGAATCACAGTTCTAAATAAAAAATCTCTGCCACTCATTAGCTTCCGTTTTTGAGCAAATTACTTAAATTCTTAGTTTTCTTAGGCTTAGCTTTTTCTCCTACACAAAACAGGACAGCTACCAACCATACTCGTGTGAGGACTAACCATACCAACGAAGTAAGTGAATGAAAACAGTGCCAGGCACTGAGTGGATGCACGTTCAATGTGTACTTCTTTGTGACTGAATTCCACCAGCAAGTTAATTTTGTTTCTCAGAAATCAATCTCAATTTTAAGACTGAAATGAGTAAGAATGCAAGATTCCATATGCTGAACTCTCCCCTGCAGACAGCTCCGCAGGAGTGAGACTGCCAGGAATGAAGACCACCAGGGACAAGGAGTATCTTAGTGTCTAGAGCACAGGCTGTCTGCTGAAGGTCCTGCACACAGAAACCAAAATCGCCAGCAGGTGTCAGAATACCCCCAGCTTCAACCTGCCGCTGCTCAAGACCAGGGCCCAGGAATGTCAGAAGACACTGATGTTGTTTGGGGTTTTAAAATACATGAATTTTACTTAATGTAATTAAAATGATCAGTATGTTAATATGTGCACACTTTATTTTTCAACACAGAAAAATAAATCCAGTCTTAGTCTTCATAGGCCAGTGATACTTATCACCCATGATATCTTAAGTGTCCCCAGACTGGTTTGTTTTGTTTTTTCCACCAGTATTTTATTATCATACAGTTTATTATTTGTCTTCCTCCTTTTACACAAAAGGCTATTACAGCTCAGAATATGGTCTCTTAAAAACTACTTCCCACCGAAACGAATCCAGTTCCTTGGAGACATGGCTGATTCCAGGTCTGAGACAAGAAACGTCCAGGATGCATCACACCCCAGAGAAGCAGAGCCAGCAGTCTCTGAGGGTCAGGTTCTGTCCAAGGGCCCAGAGCCAACCCGAAGGGCCGAAGATGAGATCGCCTGCGCTTTGATAGAGTCGTAAGTACAGTGCACCAAGCACATCAAGTGTATTTAAATCCAAGAGCTCACATAATGATATGAAGACTAAAAACAAACAAACAGAAATCTCACCGGTCACTTTGGGATATTACTAGGAAAACCAATTCATAGTTTTGAAAATCAGTAAATAAAGGGAGAGAACGGAGCATTGGCCTGGACTTCCTGATACAAACTGTACCTCTGACAGCAAAAGCGCTGACAGCAGGGGAATTTTCCCATATATCACCTTTATATCTGGATCCCAATTTACAGCAAATGCATCTTAACACAGTAAATAATACCAAGCAGCAAAATCCAGACTGTGAGAAAACACAACTCAGTGTCTACAACAACCAAACTGTAGTTTGTGTGTTTGCGTGCGTGTGCGCGCGCGTGTGCGCGCGCGTGTGTGAGGGTGACAGTGAGAGCAAGCGAGCGCCACATGTAGGAGGGAGCAAGCACGAGGGCCAGAGCCTGGAGATTGAAATACAAAATAAACTAGAGACACATCAGCGGAGACAACCCACGAAGCTGACTGGATACTTTACAATACTGAAAAAGTATTAATTTTTTGTTACAGTATCATGGCTGGTTTGTGGCTGTATTTTTTTTTTTAATTACTCTTCCTTTGGGGATACATACCGAACTATTCTTGATGAACTATGATGTCTGGGATTGCGTCAAAATAATCCACGGAAGGGACAGCGGAGAAGCAGCTTGTGTGATGAACGGAACAAGGCTGACCGTGAGTTGATAACCGTCGAAGGAGGGTGAATGGGGCTCGGGGACACTTTTCTCACTGCTTTTCTATATGTTTGCTATCTTCCATTAAAAAAGATCTTGACACATTTAAACTTCATTTCTTTTTTAAAAAGTTTAAGTTATCCAGTGACAAAGATAAATTTCCCAAGTGAGAGAATATCCTCTTAGGTTACTTCACTAACGGCAACTCTCACACAATGGCATTTCTGGTCCACCCCCCTTGACAGTGGGCCATTATGGAGTCAACAAGGCTATGTCTCTGTCTTTGATAATCACGTAAGCTCAAAGAAATGTCCCAAAGTCAAGTGCAGTACAATACAGATTAACCTTGTAGTAATTTGAGAATTTCACCCCCTCATACTGAAGTAATTGACAAACATCTGAGGCCTTCTTAATCTATGCAAAGATCTACAGAAGGTGTCCCAGCTAACTGCTTTAGTGTCCCCATACCTTGCAGCTGATGCCTAACTGACTCCTTTCAAAATCAATTTTGATTCTAGAAATATTTACTGAGACACAAGACTGGACCTGGGAGAGATTATGGAGTAAGAGCTAAGTGCCGGCCTCCTTCGTCTCACTTTTTAACGGCCTCCTTTTCATTCATACAGTGTTTCTAAGCCCCTTGCTGATTTCTTCTCCTCAAAAACCTTTTTAACTGGTTCTTACGGTGGTTCTCAACCTACAGCGTACTGACCCACTACGGTGTGCGTAGAAACTTCCAAGGGGACTGTTTCACTGTCGCAGTGAGTGACGAGGTGGCACCACCTACGTGACTGCACACGAGCCCAGGAAGGTGATGACCTACCTGACATCTATGCAGCGCCCACCCAAGACAGTACCACAGCGCCCTACAGAGAGTTTTCCATAATATGCTCTCCTTCAAGTGCACATTCTTCCAGAAATAGTCCTCAGATCTTACTATCTGCATTAATTAATGGTGTCTCCTCTGTGTCCCATAACAACTCTTGTCTACCCCCTCAGAGCACATAGCTCGCACAATACCGGTGTCTTCTGTTCACTTGTGTGTCCCCTACACACAACGCATCAACTACGCAGGCTGCTCCCTGAGAGTGGGCATCCTGTCTTGTTCATTTTCCTATTCCCAGCACCTGGCATGATGTCTCACAGGTAACTCAACACACAGTTCACGAACAGTGTGCACAGGAAGAACAGAAAGAAACGGGTCTGGGATTAGAACATGATGGAACAGCATAAGCAAAGGCATATTCCTGAAGAAGAAACACAAAACATGTGGAAAAACAGCTCGGCAGGAGCTTAGGAACAGGACCAGGGCTGGGAAACACCGCCAGCATCAGAGGGCATCGCAAGACCCAACAGGAGGAGGAAACTTGTGGGAAAACATGGCTTCTCTACAGAGAAGTTTGAGTAAACATAAATTCATATGATTTTAGAGCAGAATGGCCCTGGGCAAAGAGGTGACATATCCCAGACTCCACAGGACGGGTGTGGTGGTACCCAGGCAGGACATAGGATGCAACGTGGACCAGAACACTAAACGCTGAAGATTTATTTAGAGACAGATATTTTCAAAATTTGAAGAAGGACACAATGTTTACCATCTAAATACAAACAATCCTCAAATTAGCCACACTTCTGCTGCTTCCAAATGGGACTGGACTTACCATGCATACAAGCTTGTTGTCCTGGGTCTCCTTCTCAAAGGAGACATCGGTGGCATCGTCACCTCCAGCAATTCTTTCCCCGATGTCACCGCTGATACGCATCACCTCCACGTGTAGCCGGCCTGCCACCTGTAGCAACCAGGGCAAAAGCAGATCCTTTTTCCAGACTTTGTTCTTTCTTCTGTTTTAGAGCCAAGTGGTTAGGTTAATGGCATAGCGGGTTCTAACAGTTACTTTTCCTCAAAGTACTTGGAATAATCACCGTCAAGCAGAACGGAAACACGAGTATGAATAATGCACATAAACCGTGCCTGCCATTACTGACGGAAAACTGTAACGGTGCGCTACCACCACCCTGCTGCTCCTGAACTACGCTCTGCAGGATCCAAGGCATGGGGAGGACACTAACCTCTCCCTTCTGGTTGACGATTGGAACAGCATACTGTAGCTTCACATCATAGAAGAGGGACTCGAGGAAGACATTAGCCACCCCGATGAGACTGTGGTTTTCCTGCTCATCAAAGAACGGATCTGCACGCTTGAAGTAAGACCGGATCACCTTGTGTGTTCAAAAAACACAACTTCAGAAAATCACTCCAAATAAACGAATCCAACCTATCACTTTTTGATGCAGTAATGAAGTCATTAAACTTAGCTGAAATACAGCACTGTGCTACGCATGTGTGCACAGGTACACGCATATATATACACACACACACACACTCCCTCACGGCCAGTTAGTGGTGGTCAGCAATCCTAGTAACACATCATTACTTTAATCATCTCTTCCCCTTTACGTAGAAACCTTGCCATGAAAACAGAGAAAATATACACTGACTAGAGAAAGCACAAGAGTGTATGAAAGTACTCTGTTTTGGGGTTTTTTCTGGGGGGGGGGGTGTTATTTATTTATTTTATATGGAGGCACCGGGGATTGAACCCAGGACCTTGTACACGCTAAACATGCGCTCTGCCACTGAGCTATACCCTCTCCGTTTTTCAGTCACAGCTATTTCACTTGTTTCACCAAATCCTTAGACACACTGCTGCTCATGAGAGGCGGCCCCCTTACAGGAGCATGGTTTGCTTTTTGCTATTTGTTATTAATATTGTTTCATTTCTAAGTTGAAATAGGAGAGGAATACAGAAGGAAATAAAAACAACTTTTTAAGCAAAAAGGTCATCTGACTATAAGAAGTCATGTTTATTGAACATTTTCACAAAACAAGAGGCTAAAGAAGTAAACAACTCCATGTGGAAACAGGACCAGCAGTGTTGAAAATACGTAAAAATATACAGAATTCTTATTTCTCTCTTAAATATGTCCAAGCACATGGCTGACCTAGATGAGAAAACTTACAACTTGAGGACAGAGGACCAGCATTCAGATCTATGGCACCTACTTTAGGATCCAAACTCCTTCAAAATATGTTCCTAATAGTATAAATATTAAGGTACCACTGATGTTCAATTCAAAAAGCAGACGTTGTAGGTTTATTATCTGCAAAACTAAATGTATTGAGAAATAAGAAGAGACATAATAAGGCATGGTCTCTGTCCTAAATAAAACTACAGTTGTGGGGGCAGGGGGCAGGGGGCAGGGTACAGCTCAGTGGTAGAGTGTATGCTTAGCATGCACGAGGTCCTGGGTTCATTCCCCAGTACCTCCATTAAATAAATAAACCTAATTACCTCCCCTTGCACACGTGCGTGCGTGCACACACACACACCACAGTCCAACACGGGAGACAGATTCATGTAACACCAACAGAACCCAGAATGAATGTAGATTCTACTAGAAACCCAGAGAACACAAAAGAAGATGCCTGAAGAACAAGTTATTAAAGCTCCTTATCAGCTAAACAATTTAAAGGACTAAAGTAAATAATTTATAAAACAACATTATTTTGGAAAAGTGAACAGTTCTTTCTTAATATGGGCATTCCTGTGTTATTCCTTCTATGACTGTCAGGGAGTTTTTCTCAAGTAACTTACTGGGGTATCTTCTTCACACTCTTTCCACTCCTGATAAAGGTCTCTCATATCCAACAATCTGTTGTCCAGTTTTTCCAAAGACCAAATCTGCTTTCCTTTCCCTTTTCTTCTCACCTGGATTGCAGGTTCACTAAGGAGAGAGCCTCGCTGCAAAGATAGTAAGAGTGAGAATATGAAACACAAAGACATCTATCTGTCGTGGAAGTCAACCCTGAACATCCTGTACCCTCCAGCCCAACGTTATCAACTAAAACTGAAACTGTATCCTTCTTTAATCTGCTCAGTGCAAAACTTCCAAGAAATCTTACAAGCTTACTACAATGCCATTCTATCCACCTGCAATCAAAATTTATATATAAATCTACATTTAACTTTCAAATCCAAAACAGTAGACCATGTTTAATAGGAAGTCAAAGATGTTTTGTTCGGGCCTTCACGTGACCAAAGAACATCAGTGGTAGGAAAAGAGTTATAAGCCCTGAACGAGAAGGGAAAGCTTGCTGGGACGGGTAGTTAACCTTTCAAAAGTTTGAATTTTTAAATTTTTTTGAATGGGTGGTATCTTAATGTGGTACAAAACACAAAATGATTAAAAGACTAAACTGTGAAAAGTATCCTATTTACCCATTTGGAGGCAACAAATGATACCGACTTCCAAATACACATAATTTGAATTTTTTTTTTTTAAACAGTATAGAACTAGACAGAGATGCTGGTTACACAACACTGTGAATGTATTAAACGCCACTGAATTGTTCACAATAATTAATTTTATGTTACGTGAATTTCACCTCAAAAAAAAAAAAAAAAGTACTCATTGAAGTTTTCCCAGCTTAGAAAAGCAATGGGGTTTTGATGTTAAAAAAAAAATTTTTTTTAACTTTTTTAAATCACAGAGTAGAAAATAAAACTGCCCCTGTTCATCTCCTCCAGAGAGGTACCAATCAGGGATCTAACCAGCTGATTTACTGGCTAAATTTTTCAACTGTTCTGAAATGTCTACTTAGAACTTTTAGAGAAATGTGAAAGTCACTAACACTGCATTAATGTCTTGTGTATAATTGTTTCCAAAGAAACAGAATTTACGTTAGGAAGCAAAGATTTAAGAACCCTGAAATTCAAAAATTACCACCCTCTCATGTACTGTAGAGGCCCTTCTGCCTCATATTCAGCCAGCTGGGGAATGAATACAGGAGTCTCATTAGTGCTCTGCAAGTGGGGCGGAGGGAGAGGTTTCAGGGGAGAACGCGAGAACTGGAACTAAATGGCCACGAGCAAGATGCTGTGGCATCGTGACCTGGCCCTCCTGCAATAACCACAAGGACTGGGAAAAAGGGAAAAAAGAAATGCCTGCCCCTCACCAAAAAGCACCAGAGAGAGGTGAGCACAAGGGCAGGAGTGAGACCAGAACAACGGCATTCACAGTATGAACAAGACACTAAGAGAATTTTAAGTACCTCCCCCCTCAACAAAAAAAAAGATTTTGTTAGATAAAAGAGAACAAGACCCAGCCTGAGTTAAAGGAGATCATCTCCTTAGAAAATACTTCTTGTCTAGGTCCTCTTTCTGGCTGAAATCTTCAAATAACTATCTTTTACATCAGTCATAGTGGAGTGGGTTAGCAGCCACCTGTTAACAACAGCTACTTCCACTCCAGCAACGCGTCATCTCTACCAGGAACAGGAGCAGTCCCATGAACACACTCCCAGGTGGCTCGAAGGAAAGAGATGCCCAAAGTCACTTCCAGGTGTTCACCTGGCTGCCCCCGAGGCAGGGCTGCTCATTCCAACAAGCCCAAGTCAGGATACATGGAACAAGGTGACAGTCATGCTCAATGAGGAAAGTGTTCATGTTTCTGTTTCTTTAACTTAAACACTACGGAATGGAAGAAGACCGGCTCCTGCTCTTCTCAGTCTTCTAGAAGAAGTTGAGCCCTGGACCTTCTGTCTACGACTGGCTTTCTTCTACTGTTGTCTGTCTGCGAGTCCCAGTGCACCCATCAATTCGCCCTCCAAATTCCACCAAGGAAAATAAAGTTCTAAGAGGGCAAAATCTTTCAAGCCACACACAGAATACGTATCTAAAGATAATTCTCCAGAGAGTAATGACTGTGTCGCAATACCTCTATTACGAAAAACATTAAGCATTGTATTTGCCAAATATCTACCCCGTGCAAAAACATCAATTTTGATGCTATGATGCCACAGGAGGAAGAAAGATGTGGTCCTTGCTATCAAATTAACACCCAAGGAGGATTCATTAAAGCTGTGCTGTGTCGGGTACTGTGGGAGAAACGAAGCACAAGGACCCCTGTAAATATTTATCTGAATGCAAGACTCTACCTAATCCATCAAAAATTATGTATTAACATGACCAAGAACTATAAAAGAACTTGAATAAGAAAGGGAAACAATCAAATGGAAAGGATGGGAGATTCTGATGGGATTTCCCCCTACATTTTACTAGGCTTCTTACATTATGCAAAAGAAAAAAGAGAGAGATCTGTGATCATGAAAACCCACGTGAAACAATGTGTGATCAGTTTCGCCATGCCAACTGCTGACAGGTAGAAACTGACACACACGCTGCAAGTAAAATGAACACAACTGGGGCAGAGGGGTCAGGGTGGGGTGTGGCAGAGAATGAAGGGAAGAACCACCTGGGGAAGATTCATCAGGAGAGACTTCTCAGAAATAATCTAAACAAGTTTGAAAATAGGAGTTGAGTAAAATTAATTGGTAGAGCTGGAGGGTGGGGAGTACAGGCAGTGAAAGAGGATATTTCTAGCAGATAAAACACATATACGCACAAAGAGAAATGGAAGTAAATTCTGCTCAACAGAGGACACGTACAAAAGGACCCAGACTGCAGAGGGTGCAGATGGGGACGAGGGCAAACCCACCAGGGGTCAAATAACACTGGTGAAACACGAAGCGGTTTTAGCCAATGATACCATTTTTTTCATCAATGGCAACCTCACCTTCCTGTTGGCATCGAGGCTGGAGGCTGGAATCTGTAGGGTTACTTTATACTCTGTTCTTTTATCCAGCTCTTCTGCGATGTAACTGGCTTCTCTCACCAACAGATTGGCTTTGACGATCTGTTCCCTCAACCTCATCAGGCTATTATTCAGTGTTGCTTCTCTTTAAAAAAAAAAAAAAAAAAAAAGGTGGGGAGAGGCAGATAACCATCGAGCAGCACATCAGAATATTACATAGCGCATAATGTTAATGCAAACTGCGGACCAAGCTTGCCAACTGTCTCTTGCACACAGGGAATACATCACCGACACTGACCCATGCACTCACTTGAACGCGGGCTATGTGACAAGCACTGGCACACGCTTCTGTAAGAAGCTGGCCAGAGACTGGGGCAGAGCTTTGCAAACTTGACTGTGTATATAAATCACCCAGGAGTCTTGATCAACTGGAGATTTTGACTCAGTAGGTCTGCGGTGGGGAGCCTGAAACACTACATTTCTATCAATATGCAGGTGGCAGAAATGTTGTCTGTCTGCCAACCAACTCTGAAGAGCGAGAAGTTAGTTAAATACGACCTGTAATCATGGATGAAACATTTAGTGCAACGCCAATCAGCCCACAGAGAGATCAAACTTGCAATCTGAGTCTCATTGGCACCATGCGTACCTACCTGATAAACCACCTTTTTTTCCTTTTTTAAAAGAGCATCTACCCAAGCTTCAGAACCTAAAGTATAATACAATGATAAAGTATAACTTCTAAGTACAAATATTTATTTACTCAAATCCGAAAGCCATTCAAACTGAAAATGGGGACACACCTAACAGGGACTGTTTAAATAAATCAATATAAATTGACAGTTTCCCCATCTTTTTTTTCTCCAAAAATGGGGGCGGGGGCATAATGCCAAGTGGTTCTTAGCTGTAACACTCTCTTTTAATATAATTCATTTTCACTTTAAGGTCTAGCTTTTTCTATCCTGTATGTTGCCCAGTGGGTTCAGGGTGACGAGCACATGCCACACATGTGACAAGGGCCCTACGCACCACCTACCTCTCTTCGGCCCACTGTCTCAGTCGCTGCTGAGCGCTGGGTGAGTGGAAAGAAAACCTGTCTGCGCTCCGGCAGTTCTGCTTCTCAGGAGACAGCCGCCGCCGCAGCTGCTCCAGCTCGTGCTCATACATGAGCCGCTGGCGCTCCAGCGCGGACCGTTTCTCCTCTTCGTGCTGCTGTTCCAGGCTGTTCAGTATGGACTGCATTGGATCTGAACAAGTTTTTTTAAGGCAAATAATAAACAAAAGGTTAAAACTGCACAACACAGTATACTTCAAACGTTGTTCTATATTGTTACGTTGTTTGTCATCCTAATTAATAAAATAAAGACAGTCAGGAAAAGCTTAGCTTTCCTTACTCCCAATTACTGATCACATTATCTGTTCTGTCGATACATGTCACACTATCTTATGCACAGGAAAAGCAGGTCTACTGTACGCTCTATTCATAACCTAAAATAGAGGGAATGCTCCAGAAATCCACTACGTAAGTCAGTGGCAGTCAAGTTTCAAATCTAGAAATCCTATCAATAAGAACAAAGTCTGCAGTGATTTGTATATCAAGGCAGAAGAAAATTTAATTTATTGCTATAAAATATAGTAAATTAAAACCAAAGACACAAAAGAAGTGAGTACAGAGAACAACAACTTTTTTGCTAACATTTAAAAAAGTCTCAGTTGTCAACAACTCTAACATTCCACCGACTTTAAAAGGTTCTAAAACGCAAATAGGACTGCTCACCATTACTGCCCAGAGCCTTCATGGTTACCTCCATCTGTGCATACTCATAATTGAAGTTGATCTCACTGGATACCTCACTGGAAGAGTCTCCATCTACATCCAGCTGCTCAGAACTGGTATCATTCTTCATGGATGTGTCTTGCTCCTCATCCTCTCGATCTGCTTTCTTTTTCTTTTTAGGCAAATTAAGTCTTGAGGGGAAAGAAGAATATTTCTTAAAGATATGCATTGATTCACTCCATACATTAAGTACTGGCATTTGCTAGATGCCAAGGGGATACCATGTAAGAAGGCAATCACTGTACTTGGAAGTTTCTGCTCTAGAAGAAGAAATAAAACACACACAAGTGCACAAATAATGACCACAGAGGGTGTGACACAAGGCCACGAGACAAGCTGAGGACCACTTCAGACTGGAATAGCAGGGGAAGGGGTGATCGAGTAGGAAGTCACTTGAGCCAAGCCTTAAAGGGTAAGGAGAAAGCAGGGCATTAGGACAGAGGAATGGCACAAGGAATGGAAACTTTCACAGTCTCTGGAGAAATTATAAATAAAACAACACAGAGAGACACAAAATTTGTATAGCAGAATAGCAGAAGTTGTGTGAGATTATGGTGGAAAGATCAACTTAACCTAAACTATGAGGGCTTTTTTTAATTGGAGATTTACAGTGTTTCAGGTGTACAGCAAAGTGATTCAGATATACATACACATATGTATATATAGATATATTCCTTTTCAGATTCTTTTCCATTATAGATTATTACAAGTTACTGAATATAGTTCCCTGTGCTACACAGTAGGACCTTGTTATCTGTTTTATATGTAGTAGTATGTATCTGTTAATCCCAAACTCCTAATTTATCCCTCACCCTGCCTCCCCTTTGGTAACTGTAGGACTGTTTTTTATGTCTGTGAGTCTGTTTCTGTTCTGTACGTAAGTTCATTATTATCCTCTAGATTCCACAAACAAGTGTTACCAGATGATATTTGTCATTCTCTGACTTCACTTGGTATGATAATCTCTAGTTCCATCCATGTTGCTGCAAATGGCAAGATTTCATTCTTTTTTGTGACTGAGTAATATATGCAGAAAGAGCATTTGATTAAATTCAATCTTCACTGATGATAAAAAAAAAAAACTCTCACCAAAGTGGGCAGAAAGGGAACATATCTCTATATAAAAGCTGTTTATGACAAACCTATAGCCAGTGTAATACGCAACGGTGAAAAGCTGAAAGCCTTCCTGCTAAAATCAGAAACGTAACAAGTATGTATGTCCACTCTCACCACTTCTATCTAACACAGTAGTGGAAGTTCCAGCCACAGCAATCAGACAAGAGTAAGAAAGAAAAGGGATCCAAATTGGAAGAGAAGAGGCAAAATTGTCATTATACATGGAAGACATGATACTATATATATAGAAAACCCTAAAGACACCACACAGAAACTATGAGAACTGATAAACGAATTCAGCAAGGTATCAAGATACAAGATTAACAACAGAAATCTGGTGTGTTTCTTCACACTAGTAATGAAATCAGAAAGAGAGAGTTAAAAAAAAGTCTCTTAAAATCATGTCAAAAAATAAAATAGCTAGGAATATACCTAACCAACGAAGTGAAGGATTTACACCCTGAAATCTATAAAACACTGATAAAGGAAACTGAAGATGATCCAAAGAAATGGAAAGGCATCCCATGCTCTTGGACTGGAGGAGTTAATATTGTTAAAATGGCCACAATACCTAAAGCAATCTACAGATTCAATGCAACCCCTATCAAATTATCCATGGCATCTTTCACAGAACTAGAACAAGTAATCCTAAAGTTTATATGGAACCACAAAAGATCCAGAATTGCCAAAGCAACACTAGGGAAAAAAAAAAAAAAAAAGAACAAAGCTAAAGAAATAACCCTTCCAGTCTTCAGACAATACTACAAAGTTACAGTCACAAACAGTGTGATATTGGCACAAAAACAGACAGCTGGACCAATGGAACAGAAGAGAGAGACCAGAAATAAGCCCACCAGCCTGTGGTCAATTGATCTTTGACAAAGTAGAAAAGAATATGCAAAGGAGAAAAGACAACCTCTTTAGCAAGTGGTGCTGGGAAAGCTGGACAGTCACATGAAAATCAATGAAGTCAGAATATTCCCTCATACCATATATTAAATAAACTCAAAATGGCTTAAGACTTAAATAACATTCTTTGACATAAACAGTAGCAGAGTTTTCTTAGGTCATTCTACCAAGGCAATAGAAATAAAAGCAAAAATAAACAAATGGGACCTAATTAAACTTACAAGCTTTTGCACAGCAAAGAAAACCATCAACAAAACGAAAAGACAACCTACAGAATGGGAGAGAATACTTGCAGGTGAAGTGACTGACAAGGGGTTAACTTCCCAAAGGTCCAAATAGCCCATACAACTTAATATTAGAAAAACAAAAAACAAAAAACAAAAAAAACTCAATTTAAAAACAGGCAGAAGACCTAGACACTTCAAAGAAAACATGCACATGGCCAACAGGCACATGAAAAGATGCTCAGCATCTCCAATTACTAGAGAAATGCAAATCAAAACCACAAGTAGGTATCACCTCACATGAGTCAGAATGGTCATCATCAAAAAGTCTACAAATAATAAACGCTGGAGAAGGCGTGGAGAAAAGGGAACCTTCTTACACTGTTGGTAGGAATGTAAACCGGTGCGGCCACTGTGGAAAATAGTATGGAGGTTCCTTAAAAAAACTGAAACTAGAGTTACCATATAATGCAGCAATCCTACTCCTGGGCATATATCCGGAAAAGACGAAAACTAATTCAAATGAAATGAAAAACATTTCCCACACACTTTGTACTCCTCTACTCTTTCTTGTATAATCAAAACAGCAACTGGCCCACGAGCAAAGGATCCAGTCAGTCTGATAACTGAAGCACAGCGGCAGGAAGTGGAATGGAGCAGGATTTTATTCACACTCTATCCAGCCTGCCTGTCCTTGTCAATCCAACACCAATTTTGTATGGGAAACAAGGTGTGCAGTCCCAGGTCAGACACTTTCTTTCTCAGCCTCCCTTGCAGCTGAGAGGCAAATTTTAGCAAATAAGATTTAAGTGGAAGGTTGCCGGGGACTCTGGGAAGACTTCTGCTTCTTCTGATCCAACAGGATAGTCAGGGCTGGTCCTGCCACCCTTCCACCTCATTTTCTTCCTGTGTGCCCAATTGCTGCTTTGATGTCTGGAGCGGCACGGCCAAAGGGAAAAGCCAAGATAATGACAAGACTTCTGCCATGACATTTTTGAGGGGCTTAGCCAATGTCAATAACCGTCTTCTTTCAGAGTCCTTGTTTTGTCAGAGAAATAAACTATCTGTTTAAGCCATCAGAGCCAAGTTTGCTGAAAGCATTCCTAAATGATATATGAACCTTATTATATGGATAAGGAAACTAAAACCACTGCTTACAAAATAATAATAAAAAATAAAAAGATAAGCATGTCAGAAAATAACTAATATATTCATATACCAGATGGCAAAACAATATTCTTCCACTGGGAAACAAAAAAGAAAAAAACCATGTAAGTAAACACAGTAACTTCCCTGAGTGTACTGTTCACATGTCCCTCGGGCTCAAGCCATATAGTGAACAAATACATATATATACATATAGTGAATAAATATATATGCACACAAAACAATGTAGCATTTTTATGGCACTAAGTTTACTTCTGTTTCAGAGTATAACCATCAATAATCTCCTTCTTTAAGAGCCACGAACATCATACCTGAAGAAGTGGTTGTTTCCCCATAATATCCTGTCCCCGTGGTGCAGCTGAATAGGACTGGATACAGAAGAGCCATTTACAAATGTTCTGCAGGGAGAAGAGGGCAAGGATGTGCACAGTGATTCTCATCTTTTCTCCTTTAATTTTCAGTGCAATATAGGAAAAAAAAATCAATTCCCCAAAATAAAACCTGCTGTTGGTGAATTTTATTATTTGTATTTACTTCTTTGCTGATTTACCTAAAATGCCTATGGAACCAAGTATAATAGGTTATTATCCTCTATTTTCCAAAGTTCTAAATTCTCATATAGAGCATGTTAAGGAGTAAATATGGAACCATTACAGCCAATAATAAAAGATGGTAGCAGTGAACAGTGTAACTAAAACAAGTATGTCCAATCTACATGGATAAAAAGAGACGTCAACCAACTAAACTCGGAAGTATCTACAGGTATCAGGATAAGAAATGAGACCTATGTTAAATTATTCTGTAACTTCCTATAGCATAGAAAAATGTCCATATCCTATCAATATATAGAAAATGTATAAGACTGACTTGACTGCATATCTTAGAAATGGGGTTCAACAGAAGAATGATGGGGACAAGGGTATTAAGGGAAAATTTTAGAGGGGCAGGAAATAAATAGAAAATCATGCATACCACAAAGACTGACATTCCTGGAATACCAGTGTCATCATGCCTCTCTCCTACTGAATGACTCATCTGCTTAGATACAGGATAAAGGTCAAGTTCTTTACCTTGACATTTAAGGCCCTACAAAAGGAAACCCTCTTTATCTCCTCCTTTTCCTCTTCTAGTGAATTTGCAACACGAGCAAAAAAAAAAAAAAAAAAAAAAAAAAAAAAACAGGGTGGGGGTGAGGTTACGTTCTGCCCACTAAACATGACTGACTCTTCCTCCAAATCGAGGTTTAGTCCCATCCTACAACCTGGAATAGGGTTCCCGTTCCTCCCCGTCCTCGAGTCTCACACAGTTTGGTTTCTCAAAAGCTTGGTTTGGCTCCTGCTTCCTGTGTCACTCCAGCCTACAGTATCCTATGTTCTTTAAATTCCTAAAGCCCTCCCCTAGCTTTGTGCTGCCAGTTACTTGTGATGTACGTGCACACACACCACACCTTACCTTACTCTCTATCCAGAGTTCACTTACCACGTGGGTTTTGAATACTGAACATAACTGGTCTCTATGCTCCTACAGTCTGATCATTCAAAACACAAGCTCAGAAAACCAGAGTTATGACAAGAGGGGACCTACTAAAATTAGCAGATTTTAGGCTTTAGGACACAAATTCTTTAAATACAATGAGGAGTTTAAGGAATGGCAAGCACATATATAGGCTTATTTTTTTTTAAAGCTACAGCAGTTAATAAATAAAAGCATGACTACAGTACCAATTCTCCAGGTGTGGTCTGTACGGAGTCCCCAAGATCAAAGCTATCCGTATAACAGCACTAAGCCGCCCTTTTCCATGGCCCTGACATTCGTATCGGCAAGGAGGAAGACCGCTGGGTGTGAGCAAACACCTGGGCAGCGGCACCGAACTTTTATTAGTTGTCACTGGATTATTCGCTGCCGTGCATTCACGATTTTAAAATATGTTTCATTTGAGAAGGCCCTTGATGAAGCAGCAAATTATTGTTTTTAGTAAATCCTGACCTTTGAATACACATCTTAAACATTTCAGGTGGCTAAATGAGAAGTACACACAAAGCACTGTGCTGATGCAAACCAAAGCAGAATGACTACACAAAGTGGTTTTCTGGCAGACATTTTCTTCTTCTTTTTTTTTTTTTTTAATACTTTTTGTTTGTTTGAGGGGAAGGTAATTAGGTTTAGTTTTTTTTTTTTTAATTTAACAGAGGTACTGGGGATCAAACCCATGACCTCATGCATGCTAAGCATGTACTCTACCACTGAGCTATACCCTCCCCCCAGACATCTTGAAAATGACAAAGCCAGTCTGTCACTTGGAGAAAAACAACTGACAGTATTTGTTGCCAACTGTAAATTTCAAGCTTTCCAATGACTTTGAGGAAATTGGTGTCAACGTCCTCCAACCAAAGACCACCAGGAACATTCCCGCAATTGAACCAGTTGGGTCGATTACACACAGTGGAAGAGGAGACATCACAGGAGGCATGGGGTGTCTCAGTGAGAGGGGACTGGGGGGACCTGCTGCAGGAATGGGCTTCAGCCGGACAACTTGGGAAAGAGCATAAGGAGGTGGGGGTTGTGTATATATCGGGAGCTATCAGAGAACAGGAGTAATTCTATGGTATTTTGTCAAAAATCTTATCTATAGAGGGGAGATGAGGATAAAGTTGCAGCTGGTGAAACAGTCACTCACACTGGCCGGGAGAAGGTGTTCGGCATGTTGTGTGTGGAGCACTGACCCTGGATTTTGTCTCTGCTGAAACAAAGTTATGTGGCCTGCTTCGTCTCCCAGCCTCAGAGCAGCCCTCCCCGGGGCTGGTGCCAGGGAGATTATCTGGGAGGAGAGAAGCGTGCCTGAGCTGGCAGTGCCAGGCCAGCTCAGGCTCCTTTTGTCCCCTTTTCTCACTTGTATCCTTCACCATGAGCTTGACAGCTTCCAGATACTTAAAGACTTTACAGATGAAGTTAGTGATGATATTAATGATTTTTTTTTATATAATGATTAATCAACATTCAGAAGATCAATGTAAGTCAGTTAACCATCACCTGTGACAGTTACAGACACTTACACAAAAGGGGCGGTGACAGTTTTATAGCTGAAGGAAACAAACTGACAAATACTTAATTTATATAATGTTATGCCTCTTCATTCATTACTTATTGAACACTTATATATTAGTCTGTATTACATGCTAAGGATAGGGACCAAAAAGAAAGGTTTTTATCCTTAAAGAGCTCACAGTCCCATAGGGTAATGAAGGTTAACAGCCCACAAAGACACAATTGTGAAGTGTTAACATAACAGGAAGTATAAGGCGCTCTTGGAATATATACTAGGGGCCCTTAATTTAGACCAAAGTAGATAATGACAGAGCTTAACCTTGAGGTCAAACAGGAGTTAGCTGGCCAAAGGAATGGCAGATGCAGAGGAATAGGAGATAAACAGGAAGGATGTAAGGGATTTTGTATCAAAAATAGTTGAAAGCCATCTAGCTGTATGGTGAGTGGACCAAGAGAAAGATTAGGGTGCAGGCAGGGGTTCCAATCAAGATCTGATGGGGTCTTATTTAAATAAGGCCATGGTAGTGGGTATAGAGAGGAAGGATGGGTTTAAGCGATATTAAAAAATTAAATATTAAGGACTTGGTAACTGAGTATCTTCATTAAGTGGACATAAAAGCACACAAAGATCAAATGTCCTTATACCATCCTAAGCTAATCTACTTTCTTCCTCTTAAAAATTACTGTGACATTAACACTAATTAAAGTACATTACCTGGTATTCTTCTGAGGAGTCAGCATAACCTGGCCTTCTGACGTGATGTCTATGATACAATGTTCGGGAAGAATTCCCATTCCACACAGCTGGATATCTTGGGAATTTGCTGAACCTATCAATGTATGCTCCTACAAAAGAATCAAATTCACTGATTAATACTGTATTCTTACATGTACACAAACTGAAATCGTCTACTTTGAACTCTTGTATGTTCATCTGTTACCTTAGATAAAAGATTTTTAAAGCAAATGGAATGGTAGGGGGAATTTCTGGCTTTCTCTGAAATTCATTCTACAAGTTATATTTCCTCATAAGGAATAATGCACTGAGTTAAGTTATAACTTTTAAGCTTAAAACTATAGTTTTATATTAATGTCTGTGGTACAGCACATGCTTAGCATGCACCAGGTCCTGGGTTCAATCCCCAGTACCTCATTAAAAACTAAATTGAGTAAATAAAAAACAATAAAATTTTTTAAAGGTATCTACAAAGATATAGAGCTATTCAAATGTAAGGCAAATGTCTACTCCTTGCTATCGGCTGAGGCTTCCTGGCCAATCCCATCCTTTCCTAACCTAGAGAACAGGACTTGACTAGGTGTAAACTTCAAGTAATGCTTTAGTGATGGTCAGGAGCAGGCCTAAAGCAGCTATTTCGTGTTTGTCTCCATTCCCTACTTCTTCCCTCTCCGTCTCACAACACCAACTGCAAGGTGGAGATAAGTTCCAAAGGGGAAAAGAAAAAAATGAGTTCGGAGAGAAAAAGAGCCCATGAACACTGAAAAAAGGGAAGAAAAGCTCCCCAAAGCACTTGGCTTAGACTATTACTGTGTATAATCCCCTTCCCCTCCCACGAGAAATTCTCTCAGGGTCCTAACTGTGACTCTGGAATCCTCTGTCCCTGGGGGTGGAGGTGAAGAAAAGCTCTGAACCACCCCCAAGGGGAGCTGGAGTGCAGAACCAGCTCCCACTCCCACGCTCCAAGACAGCAGTCGGGCTCACTCCCATGTCTCCGCCCTTGCTCTGGTCCTCTCTGCCCGAAACACGCTCTCTTCCCTTCATCTAAATATAAAATATCTTCAACACCTACTTCTACTTCCACAGGTTTCATTAGTAGCCTACACTGACTTTTCCCTCCTCTGAACCCTAGTTACATTCAGAGTCAGAATCACCGTTTACTACTGCACGAATGTTGTTTTCTCCCCTTATTTAACGCATGCAACCTAGGCAGGACTCCTGCATCTTCAACAACAGGCACAGTACATGATACACAGTGGATGCTGCTACGTATCTGTTGATAAACTGAATTGAAAATCAAAGATACTAAGTCAAACAGCAAAGGTCTAATCCAAAATCTAGAAGGAAAATTTCATTTTCTCAACAAATACTCTATTGAGCATCTTTTGAGCTGGGCACCGAGACAAAAGATAGACAAGGCCCCATAGAGCTTACGTTATAAATGACAATGTCAGTGTCTCATTTGAGGTTATAATCTATTCTGATTTTATGGGGGAGGGTATAGCTCAAGTGGTAGAGCACGTGCTTAGCATGCATGAGGTCCTGGGTTCAATCCCCAGGACCTCCTCTAACAATAAATAAATAAACCTAATTACCTCTCCCTACAAAAAAAATTTTTTTAATCTATTCTGATTTGGATGATGATTTACTGGAATTTCAAATATTAAGTTCTAAAGGCTCAACTCTGCTAAAGCCCAATTGTTTGATGCTTCAACAAGTCAGACAATAAGCTTTTTGATATGTTCTTCCTGTGGTGTTCTAAGGACTGCAATAAAAACACTGATGAGGGAAAGAAAGAAACTTAGCAGACATTGTGAGTAACTAAATGCTGTGGAAGTACAAGGTATCAGGGACACCCTTTCAGTCTCTATGTGATATGAGTATAATAACCCCAAGGTTTATTAGTTTTAGGGAACACTTTAGCAAATACCTTTCTTCATCCATTTTATTTCATTTCACTAGAGATAATTAGTTAGGTGTTCTATGAATTCACTGTCACCTGCTTCCCTATGAAGCAACTATTTATGTGGTGCTTCTGAAAATCTCCCTTTGATCAACTAAGACCTAAAAGAGTGAGAAAGAGGAAGGGGAGGAAGACGGAGAGTGACACATTTCAGGGGGCGGCTTTCCCCACGTGGCAGACAGAAGAGCAGTCAGTGCGGCCCACCCAGTGCCTCAGCCTTATCAGTGTCTCAGTTCCTGAAGGAAAAGCTGGGTACCGGGGGCAATAAGCAGAGAAGGATTCGTTCCTCTTTACAGATCTAAATAATCAATAGTCTTTAAGAAAGAAATCGCTCTGGCTTAACAGAACTAGGCTGAAGACAGCCTTTCAGGAATGGAGGTGAGGAATGAAGGAAAAGTATCTGTCTTTTGCAAATTCAAATATTACACTAGGTGAGCCCAACTGCTGCCAACCAAATACTCCCCACGGCCACACCTGGGTCCCTGAAGCCCGGCCCATGGCTCCGTCAACACTGAACGGCAGCATCCCTGCCATTCTGATCACCACCGGTGACAGAACGCTGGCGGGCGGTTCACCTGCAGGGGGAGCCGTGCTCGCTGCAGGGCCAACACACTCTCTGAGGCTGCTGTGGGACCTCTGGCACAAGTCTTGACCAAGTGTGTATGTGTATAATTTGCCCCAAATCCTTCAGAATCACCTTGCTTCCCAAGGCATTATTAGCTGACTTGTGAAAAGAGTATATCCAGAAAGGTACAAGCAAAACCACTCAAAGATCTGGTGGATAATTCAAAGGCGTGATTAGAATCAATCATACTATGATTCTACTTCTGTAATTAAAAAATATGTATCAGTATAAATCTACACATCCATAAAGGAACAGACTCAGAATACAGATAAAAATATTAAATAATGACTGTGGTCTTGTCTGGGTGTTGGAATTTGGGTTCTAATCCCCCCTTCTTTTTCCAGTATGTTCTTCTAAGACTTTTTAGGAAAAAAAGTGTATTGCTAGCATAATGTTAAGGCGAGGGGAGAAGTTCTTCCCTCTAGAAGCTTGGCTTATGCTGATATAAATCTCCAAGTCTCTCAAAAAACTAAAAACAGAATTACCATATGACCTAGTAATTCTACTGGGTATACATCAAAAAAAAAAAAAAAACAACAACTACTAATTCGAAAAGATACACACCTCAATGTTCAAAGCAGCATTATTTACAATTACTAAGATATGGAAGCAACCTAAGTGTCCAACAATAGACAAATGATAAAGAAGATGTGGTGTGTGTGTGTATACATATATAGACATATGTATATACATAAACACAATGGAATACTACTCAACCAAAAAAATTGAAATTTTGCCATTTGTAGCAACATGGGTGGACTTGGAGGGCATTATGCTTAGTAAAATAAGTCAGACAGAGAAAGATAAATACTGTATGATATGGCTTTTATACAGAATCTAAAAACTACAAACTAGTGAATGTAACAAAAAAGAAACAGACTCACAGATACAGAAAACAAACTAGTGGTTACCAGTGTGGGGAGAGGGGCATTACAGGGCTGGGAGAGTGGGAGGTACAAACTACTGGGTGTAAGACAGGCTCAAGAATGTACTGTACAACACGGGGAATAGAGCCAACATTCTGTACTAACTGTATATGGAGTGTAACCTTTGAAAATTGTATAAAAATTTCTAAAATAATCAGTTTAGAAAGAAAGAAATCTCCAGTCTACCTCAGAACTGCAGGCAGGCCTTGCTTTGCACAAGAGGGCAGGACTGTAAAAATAACTTGGCAAAGAGATCTTAATCAATGGGGAAAACTGCAAAAATTCTGTGACATTTAAAAATGTCATGTTTGAAGAATTCTCTCACTGTTACAACATATAGGGAAAAAACAGTAAAATTATTTTATATTTTAGTAATATTTATTTAGTACACTGTCACTGAGATCATTAGAAACACTGAAACATACAGCAGTTTATTTCTTTGTTAAAAGCTTATTGAGAGTAGTCTGAACGCTGCTTGCCTGCCTCTTCGCAATACAGAACTTGCAACATGGAGTAAGAGTATTCTCCACAGCTTGGCAAATTGTCATACTCCTTTCTAAGCTTCTACCACTTTATCCTTTGTGCCTTCAACATTGCAAAATATCTCCAAGAGTTCCCCTCATGTGAATTGCTTTCTGCTATCACTCTCTTCAAGACAGCTTCATCCTTCCCATCACAACCACTTTCATTATTTACATCCATCTAAGTTCACCTCCACTTATCTCCTCCAGCTGCACATCTAGAATCTCATGAACGGCAGTGATTTCAACATCATTTACTAAACTGTGTTAACTGTGTGCAATCTGTGTATATTGGAACCATGCAAAGCAAGAGCTGCCTATGCATGCAAATTAGATGCAAAATTACCTTGTGAATTACGTTCCACCTATGATCTGGCCACCATACCTTGCCTCTGCCAATTCTAGACAGAACAAATAAATGGAGGATCCTATTCTGGAAGAGAACCATTCAACTGGGGACTAGAAAGAATGTTAGAGGTAATTTAATCCAGCGCCCTCATTTTATAGATGGGGTGCTGAAAGTCACTCAGTGATGTGAAGTTATCTGCTCAGCACCTAAACTGACTTGAGAATTTGAAGGCAAAGAAATAAAAAATGCTCAGCCTCCAAATTCCTCCATCCCACATCATGGTATCGTTTTACTGAAGCAAAAACTGTTCTTGGACTGAGATCATCCTTTTGAATGTGCTTTGTCATGAATATACTTTTGTCATGGGTTTAGCTTGGGCAGTGAAGAAATCAACACTGCCTCAAACTCTGCCAAAACCGGGTTGACCACACAGTCTGAAACAGAATCCAACACCTCCACACAAGATGACCAGAAATATTCTGACTGCTCTCCAAAAGTCCTTAAATAGTTTCTTTGTGTAATTTTTTAGTTAAGGAACAGATACGAATCAAGTTTGTGGGTTTTTATTTTGTGGGGTGTATGTGTTTGTGTTCCAATTTGAACTTCATCACATCAGAAAGAAAAAATTCACAGTTCTGAAAATTAAAAGGGCAGAATTCCTAAGTCATATTCTAATACTGCATCTCCTAAAGCATATGAATGTCTACAGCTGAAATTCCAACACAAAGTGCTGCCAACACTGCTTAGAAGCACAGCGAGTGATGTGCTAGTGCATCATTTCTTTCCAAAGGACAAGGATAATACAACAAGGTGCTAGAGTATCAAATGAGAAAACGGCACGTGGAGTACTTTATATGTGTATCGTGCTTCTGTTTATAAAGTGCTCCTATATGTCAAATCCCATTTAATCCTCCAGGAACCCTGTGAGGTAGCCAGCCAGAGAGAATTTCCCTTTACAGAGGAAGAATCTGTAGACTTGGCGGGGGGGGGGGGGGGGGGCACAAAGGACTAGAGATCTAACATCTGCTAAGCCAAGGTACGAGACAAAAACTCAAGGCATCACACCCCTAACTCCAGGTTGCTCACACCACACCACAACCCCAGATGTGCACACGTGACTGTGTGCAAAGACACGCTTTAACTTACAGCATAATAAAGCATGGTATGGGATACTTATGCATAAAGGGGCCTTATCAAAACGCCACAGAGCAGTTATCCCAGATATCACTGATAAGAACTGGGAAGCCAGCCAATGCGTCATGAATTCTTCAGTCTCTTTGGAAATGAAATGACACAATTCTCTCATTTTAAAGCTGCTTCCAGCTGTACCAGCTCATTACCTTCACTTTGCCAGTCACTAACTTAGTTAAACCCACACAGATAGTTCCTGCATTATGAGGGGGGAAAATTTTTCCTCCCAATATTTATTAACCATATGTCAGAGTCATATATAATCCATTACATAATGCAGTTATGCTCTGGGCTTGGCAAAGGCAATTTTGACAAAGTCCTCATAATTTATGTAGTGTCTCAAGAATCATGCTCATTCTAATGTCGGCTCTTGTCTTCCTGACATGTCCCGTGACATATAGATTTCAGTGTATATGAGTATACACACAGTGCATATAGATTCCAATGTATATACTTTTTTCTGATCCATACTCTGACCCTCAGTCTCTAAGTGTCCTACTCTCTCTCTCTCTCTTTCTTTTTTAATTTAAGCATAGTTTACAATGTCGTGTCAATTTCTGGTGTATAACATGTTTCAGTCATACATATACATACATATATTCATTTTCATATTCTTTTTCATTGTAGGTTATAGTCTTTTTTTCCTTTCCTGTCAGTTTTATTGAGGTATAACTGACATACTGCACTGTGTACGTTTAAGGTGTACAGTCATTTGACTTGTATGCATCATGAGATGATGAAAACAAAAGATTAGTCTCATACAGATACAATATTAAAAAAATAGGAAAAAAAATTTTTCCACGTGATGAGACCTCTTAGAATATACTCTCTTGACAACATTTATATATAACACCCAGCAGTGTTAACGATATTTATCATGTTGTACATTATATCCCTAGTACTCAGTTATCTTATAACTGCAAGTTTGTACCTTTGGACTGCCTTCATCCAATTCCCCCTCCCCCGACCCAGTTACACTCTTTTAAGTTGAAAATCCAAAAATTTTAATGTTCCTAAGAGTTACTGGAAACACACGTTTCAAACCGAGTAGTCCTAAGAACGTAACTTCCTTTAAATATATCCTCTTGTAAGCTAAGAAACCACTCACAAAAACGTATGCTTCACACAAAAATAACAACAGCTTTAGTCTACCAATGAATCACTTAGTTTAAAACTCATTCTTCAACCTTTAAAGTTACCTGCTTAACTCCCTGGTTTTATCATGTAAAATGATAGAAGCTAAGCTACTTCATTTGCTGAAAATAATATCAGAATGTCAGTTTTTATATTTACTCAGTTGAATGACATCACTCAAAGACTTAAAAAGAGAAACCGATCCCAGAAATTCAGGTTCTTCTACACTTCAGCTTACTCAAATAAAAACAATTTGCTAACTCGTTATTTCTGAATATGCCTGGTTCTCCAAGTGTGAAATACTACTCTGAAATACTGTTCTATTTCATGGCAGGAAACTGGAAATAGTAGCAAAGCCTGTTACTTCACCTTTAAGTAGTAAACCAGGAGTTCATTCAGAGCAGGATCAGCATTCAGGTTAACAAGGAAACATTTATCATCCCCAACTTTAATTCCCGAAGACTGAAGAGATATTCCAAGACTCTCAAGCTGTTTCTGTCGCTCCTGTAAATGCAGTACACAATTATTAACTCCACAACGGCAAGATATAAAAAGTCTTAGAGTAATTATTAAACAACCTTATAACTCAAATATGTTATCTTAGGATATGGTATTATACAGATTACTGTATTCGTTCTCCTTCTAAATAATATAATGTTGTTCTGTTAACTAAAACTTTTTTATCAAAAATAAAGCCATTAAAAATAGCAACCAAGTGTACTACTGAGGTCTCAATTTTCATTCCTGAAAATATCTAACATCCTGAATTCATCTTTCTCACTTAATTCTATACAAATAAGCAAATGTAAGTGTGTTTTTCACAACTGTGATTTTTCTAAAAAGCCAAGTTCTTAATACTACTCTGCTGCTTGACACTCAGCCAGGATAAAGGCCAAACTCCCTCAAAGTCCCTTCAGTCTGGCCTGTTTACTCTCCATCATGGCATCTTGATACTCCTACCCTCAAATCCTGTACTACAGTTACATGGAACATCTTCCAGGCTCCTGAAGGTGTCAAGAATGCTCTCTAGTCTAAGGGATTTTACACCTACTCCTTCTATCTGGAGCATACCTGTCTTCACGCTTGGTAACTGTTCACGTGACCATTTACTTCTCTGTTAGGGCATGGACCCCATCTATCCACTGTGTATTCCTAGCACCTAGCACCGTGCACACACACAGGATCACTCAAATCGTCAGTCCTGTGAATTTATCAAAATAAAATCTGTATATTCATTCAAGCACCATTTTCGTAAGAGCATGAACCTTCCCTTTTTGTGCCTACCTGTCTCTGAAACCACACAACATATGAACGTGTCCACACAGGGAGAGGCATATGAACCCTGCAATCTAGGCTCTATGACGAAGGAGTATGAATTGGGGCAGAACAGGGGTTCTCTGACTGTGTATAAATAGCAAATAGTAAAAAGTCACCAAGGACCTTTGATTCTGAGGAAAGACAAGACAGAATAAGTTATTTAACTAGGGCTATGCAGTAAATTTGCAGAATAATTAAACTGCAGCCTTAGAATTTGCTATTTCTCGGCATGCTGTCCTAAGTTACACAGCCACTGCAACCCAGTCAACCTCACCTAAAAGCATACCATTACAAACGCAGGGAAGGGGATATTTTGGTTGTGGGTCTTTGAATCAAGCCTCTCTTCTGACGAAAAAATACTACTGGGTTCTTTCAGAAGTTCTGAATAGGTTAGCACTAGACATTAGAGTTTTCAGCACATAATTCTAAGAAATTACTATCCTTGAAAAAGAACTATGTTCTTCAAATGAGGAAAGCAATTCTAATATATCCTGTGTAGTCCCGTCTGAGCAAAGGCTCCTTTACTTAGAGATACTGGTGTAACTGAAGAGTTATTCCAGGAATAAGAAACATTTCTCTACAAAAAGTATTTTTTTTAATAAACTAAAAATGACATGGGTAGATGCTCATGAACTAATGTTAAAATGAAAAATGCAGAGTGTAACTAGTACAACCATCCATGCACCGGGAAAACCTGAAAGAAACTACAAAGGTAGTAACGGTAGTTTTCTTTGGATGATCGGATCAGGTAAATTTTCTTCACAATAATCTTTCTGTATTTTCTATATGTAAATATGACGTTTGAAATACAATCCTTTCTTCTACTTTTACATTTACCATGACCCTTAATTCTCACTGGGAAATAATTAAAAGATTTAAAAGAAATTTGGTCACTATCAAAATTTTAATTTGTGGCAAAATTTTAATTCATACAGAGACAAAGTCAAGCCTGAAAAAGAAAATATGACTTAACAAGGGGAAAGCTGCTCAGAGGGAAAAGACAAGACTAAACTGAGATAATGTACATAAAACAGCCAAGATGTACTTACGTAGCATATGGCATATAGTAAATGTTTTAACAGATAAATTAATAAATTCTTTCTAGTTCCTACTGGTGAGATCTAAGAATCTTAGTTTGACATCCAAGCCCTATAACAGCCAAACTTACTAAGCTTATTTCCACCTACTCCCACACTCCCTAATAGTAACTTTCTGACTTTTGCTCAGTATTGATGACAGAATATGGAACAAATGTTAACTGAATACAGGTTTGTCCAAGGTCACTGAACAAATCTATGCCAAAGGCAGGAATGTAAATTCCTGGTTAGCAGTGGGAGTAAGCTATTGTTTTATCCTACTTCTTAAGCACCTTCCTGTCACTTGAGAGTTTATAAAGATAAAAACATCACAAAATTTTTGTCCAAACCAAAGGGCACAATATTGGAAAACTATCAATTTGTTGTTACAGCTGCCACCAAAAAAATTTACAGTTTTTAATCGTCTAAAAAATTACAAAAGTTTGCAACATCTAGGAATCAGTTCAAAGAATAAAAAAGTATTGTATGATGAAATACAGTTATGCTTAATGATATCACTAAATACTGCTTCTGATATCAAAAACTGACATCTTACAGAAAAAGTGAACCAAACAGTAAACAGTACAGCCATCTGGGTCCGATGGTGCCTGTCACAGCTCTTCAAGTCTGCTGCTGAAGCCATAAATAACACAAAAACCAATGAGCGTGGCACATTCCAATAAAATTGCTTATGAAGAGAAATGGCAAGACGGGGTTTGGCCCAAGGACTTAGTCTGCCAACCCCTGGTCTATCTCACTTAAGCGTACGTTTCTTACTAAGAACATAAAAGAAGAAAATAAGAGACACTGTGGTATCATAGATATGGCACTGGGCTTAGAAATAAGTCGACTTGAGTTCTGACTGTTTACTCAAAAATATTATTAAGCATATACTTTCAGAAGCTAAAAGATATGACCTTTTTCTTGGGAACAAATTCATCAGGTAATAAAAGTATACAGGAGAAACTGAATAGTAAAGTTTAACGTGATTAAAAGGTCACAGGATCTCACTGGCACAGACAATCTCGGGGGCTGGCATACTAGAGGGACATGCCACAGAACACAGAGGACTTATGGGGAGTCTGGCTGACTTGGAACAGACCCCCAAGAATGACATAAAAAGTTCTTCAAAAAAGAAATCTACTTAACTTAGTTCACCCAGATTTCTCGAAAGTTATCTGACCAAGTACCCTTTATCCCCCAAAAGACCTGTTAACAATTTGTGGCTATGGTGCCAGAAATACACTTTAGGAAATGTCAGTCTGTATTGCAGATTAGTCAATGATTAGTCAATGACCACCAGACCAAGTGTCTTCCAGTGAGAGAGGGGAAGAAAGCCCAGCAGCACTGAAGCCTGGGGGCTTGGAAAGATAAGGTGCTGGATAACATCAAAGAGGGAGTCAGGGAAGGAAAGATGCAACCGACAAGCTTCACCAGCCCTGCAACCTCACTCGGGCCTCCCCCGCTTTGTATCAGCGCAGAGCAGCCCAGGTACAGCAGGACTTCAAAGCCAACGTTTTACTTCCAGAGTAGCTCAAAAATGCTCACACAAGTTCATTCCAAATTGGACAATTATTAGAATGACTTTAGTTTATGAAAAACAGAAAGTAAAATACGTAATGAGAGATAAAGTTTATACACTGACGTATTCTTTGCTCTTTGAGGAATATGCTTTGAAGTAACCCAGTGCTGGGATATCAATAAGACCAGTCATACGTTGATCTTTAATGAAATCAGGTGATGGGTATCTGCGGACTGACTATACTCTTCTTTTCATCTGTTTTGAAAAGGGCTGTAACAAAAAAATGTTTACAAATGGACTCAAATCCTAGTCTGCACTAATATAAATCTAACATCCACTTTATGCTACACAGTAGCAGTATTGCCCTACAACATCGGATGTATCAATCGCTTCCAGACAGCATACTTAACGATGGAATCTACTGGGGGACAGAAGTGGCAAGTTCTGTCTATTCGCTCACACAAGAAACAGTTGAAAACACTAGAGATTTTTAACTTCAGAAAAGGAGGGGAAGAGGCAGGGGTGACTTCAAGTATCTGGGCAGTTAACAGTCCCCGTCTCGCCAGGCTGTTGGGAGGACTTGGGAGGATTAAATAAAATATTCTATTTAAAAGTGATCGTAACATGTAAGTGTATTCAGTTAGTATGGATATTATTATTACTATTAGTTACCGCATCCAAGTGGGACACTTATTCTCCTGGCTTTGGAAGAACAAACTAAGGCCAAAGAGTAGAAATGAAACAATAAAAGATTTCAATTAAATAGCCACTATCAGAGTTGTCCAATCATGAGAAGACTGCTCGACAGGTTACTGAGCTCCAGATTACAATACGCAATATATATTTCTAAAACAGAGGCTGAATAGCCATCTAACAGGAAAGCCATAGAGTAAATCTTTTACGAAGTAGAAATTGGACATTTTTGGATTGTCTCCAAGTGCCAGTGTTCCCACTCTAAGATTTCACAACTCTGTCTGTATTAAGTGGTCTGAAAATGAGAGGCAGTCACCTCAGATTTAGGTATTTCCTGTTATTTTACTAAGCTGTCATACTGAAGCCAGAAGCTCACAGCCTAAGTACCTAGTGCTAATAATTTTGGTTGGTGAAGTTCCTCAGGTCTGCAAAGCATGTAACAGAATCAGGCGTTCAGAGCCAGAGGCTACAAAGTAGTTATTTCATTTAAAAACTATACAATCCTAACAAAAATATTTCTTACATAACGAACAATCAATTAATTTTAATTATACCTTCAAATTAACGCTGTATAAACTCCTGGATTTAGATCTTATTATTGGTGCTAGATTTGCCATTTTCAAAGCTAAATAAAACTCAAAAAGGAACCAGAAACACGCGTGAGCTGCACTGCACAAACTGCTGCAAGGATTCTCTCCTTAAGCAGGAAACACCAACCTGAGCGATCTCCTCAGTTTTCCTCAATTTCTCCTCCCAGGTCACAGTCATCTCCTGGATGAGCTTCTCTGATTCTTCTAGCCGGTCTTTCAGCTCTGGAGATTGCATTGCCTACGAGCAAAATGTTTATTTCATGAAATGTCTGCACAGTGCCCTGAAAAAAGAATTAACTAAATTCAGAAGGTCAAGAGGAACAATCTGCCTCCTCTCAGCTTACTGAGGTCTCTGATCTGCCCAAGACACAACAAGGACTGCCACTGGCCCACTGCATCCAGACTGCACGGGTCCCACAGACTCATCCAGTTACCCAGCAGGATTGAAATGCTTAACTTTTTTCCTTTTTTGCTAACCTATTGCTATTGTGAAATCTAATTACATTTAGGGAGGAAAAAAGTTCCAGCTATCAAGAGCTTATTTTTTAAATCCCAATGCATCTAAACTCTTACACATGATTCATTTGAGTCTTCACTGATGACTGGGTATGTGCAGATTAAATTTGCACATGTTGCAAACTGGATGGTGTTGTTAACACCAAGAAGACAGAAACAAAATTTCAAAAAATCTTAATGAACTGTAAAATTACTCCTGCAAAAACAGGATAAGATTCAACAGGCAAAAATACAATCAAGGTCATTGTTTTGACCATGTAATTTATCGATTTACTGCTAGAAAACAGGTCATGAGGAGGAAGAGGCTATGGTCCCAGGCCCAGGAAAGAGTCCCACAGTGCTGGGAAATCGTGGGAATAAAAATGCTAATTAAACTAGGGATTCTGAATCTGACATTTTATTCCTCTTTTGATAAAAAGATAAGCATTTGATTTGTGGTTGGAATGGTGTAGGTTTCAAATTCAATAATGGAAAACAAATATCACACATCATAGAATGTACAAAGGATGGTGAAAACAGAGCACCATTAAATAGACGGCTCCTTCTGTTATCAAATATTCTTTCCTATGAGCATAACAAATCCACAACGTGGAAAAACTAGATCATTATGGTGTGGAAGACCTTCCTAAGATTTCTGTTCTGACTTCAACCTGTGAACACATGATACAACAAAAATCCATTTGATTCCTCTTCCAATTAGTCTGTGCCCACCCTCCATTTTCTGCACTAATATGAAGTTGTATCTATTTTTGTTTCATGCATCTTCCTCTCTCTCCCCCTTATTCTATTACACCTCTTCCCTCTTGTCTGCTCCCTATAGTGTGGAAAGAAACATTTTCTCAGTTCCCTTTATTCTCTGCTCAAAGGCCATCCTTTAACACCTGTGACAATGATCTAAATCTCAACTATGACAATTTATCTGTTTTCCTTTGCTACACATCCCAAATCTCTCTTCCTACAGGAAATTCAAAAATTCTAAGTAGAGTACTCATCCCTGACAGCCCCGAGGGAAGAAAATTCAAGTCCCAGCTTTGCTGGATTCCCCCAGACCCAGGAAACAGGCCCGTGCCCTAACCTCTGCTTTGGTCAGCTGCTCGCGCAGCTTTTCTACTTCTTCGCGGAGATCCCGGATAATCCGTGCATTGGGATCCTCGTTCACCACTGCGTGGTTCACGATGTGCTTGGCGCGATCTGCATACCGCAGGGTTGAAAGGGTTTCGTCATAGTTGTCGGCTGCCGGACTCACAGTAGCTACCATGGCAGTCTTGCTGTTACCCCCAAGACTGTCCTAGAGGAGGAAAGAAACTGAACATCACTTTAAAGTTGGAAGAAAACATATGGGAATGTTGCAGTGAGAAATGATGAGGTAATGTCCCCAGGTCAAACACAAATTTAAGGACAAAGCTAGGACTAAAATACAGATATGCCAACTCCCCTAGTCCCAAGTTCTGTCTTCTCAGAAAGCTACTTTTCTGCAAAAGGGAGTTTTGGGTTTTGAGAAAGAACAGGGAAATACAATGAAGCCTACATTAATTCCAGTTTAATAAAAATTAATTCTAAGTCAATTTGTACTCTTTTAACAGGCAACATGATACCATCAGTCAGCAGACTGCTCAAAATAAAAATGCTTTCTTAAATGCCTACAAAATCTTCCTGAACAATCGTAACAGTATCTGATCAAAGAGTGATTACCTACAATCCACTCCATAAAGCGATACACCTGGAGTCTCTGTGAAGCCTAAGTCATGGCCCAGAAAGTGGTGCTGTTATAAGCTATCAAGCACCTTGTAAGTTTTTTAAAACAAAGTACAATTACAGTCTTAAAAAACAGAAGAATACACTGAAGGCACTTCATCTCATTCCCTCTGACAGCACTTTAAAAACCACTGAAACAAGCTTCATGTTCTATACAACTGCTTCTAAACTGGAGACGGGGTGCTGAAAAAAAGACATCTGTCTCCACTATCCTAGAACTGCTAAGTACAGTGAAGTGCGCTATGGAACAGGCTCAAACCAATTCTATAAGCTACTTTCACTCAAGAATATTAAAAATGACTAGATGTAACTCAGAATTACCAAGTGACACTTGGGAACTCCAGTCTACTCCATGCAAAGGGGCCAGACCACAGCACACAAATGCGGGGTGAAATCCTGCCACGGAGACGGCCTCAGTCCGGCCCCTGGCTCGTCCCCCTGCGTCCTTCCCTTCCCTTGAGGGTGGGTGGGACTTGCTGCTCCATCTCTAAGGGAGCGAATACAGCATAAGTGGCAGCACGTCACGTCTGGGATTAGATTATAAAAGACTGGCTTCTGGTGTGGGTGTTTTCTCTCACTGTGAGGGATCCCACTGCCATGGGGGGGGGAGGGGTGGCCCTAGGAAGAGACCACAGGAGTGAGTTTGGACACACATCTTCTGATGCCAGCCAACAAGCACTTAGGTGAGCAGATGCAACCCCAGCGGCCTGGTGAGGCCTGCAGCCCCAGGTGACACTTGGGTTGCAGCCACATGAGAGACCCCACCCACAGCCACATGGCTGCACCTGGGATCCTGACCCAGAGAAACTGTGAGGTGACAAGTGATGGTTGTTCCCAGCTGTCAAGTCTTCAGGGTAATCTGTTATATAGCTACAGATAACTACTAATACACTAATATGTCATCCCAGGATGAGAATTACTCAGGAACAGATTCAATACCTCCTTTCACTAGTAGAGTGTCACTGAATTATGGATTCATAAGATTAGACAGAATACTTGAACAGGCCAGTAATGAAGAATCCAGGAGATCGCAAGAAAGCCAACTCTACCTTTGGGCAGCATTAACCTTATTCATCTTACAAAATATATAAATAACGTAAAGTTCTTTTGAAGATATAAAGTTCTTCCAGTATCAATATATCTAAAATTTGTTTGAACAATCCGTGATCTACACAACTTTGTGCATAGACTACGTAGTCCTCAGCCTCTTGTGAACCGGATTATTAGTCTCCCCATTTTACCGATGAAAAGCCAGAGGTTTGTCCTGGACAAAGGAGGTTAAGTGCCCTGCCTAAGAGCCAGGTCTAGTCAGCTGAAAATATTCTAGCCCAGCTGTATTCTGCCTTCCAGTCTAAGATGATTTCCACTCCCGGAGAGCTACCCACAGTAACACAGTAACACTTGGCAACACAGAGAGTTCAGACAGGACACCTTTCCAAATGATTCTGTCCTTGTGCTCGAAACAGAATAATTCCCTAGGTACTGCCAACAGTTTAATACAATTGCAAACAGTATGTCCGCTTATTCATGCATTACTGAAAAGCTGGTTTTCCACAGAAAACAGAGCTAGGACAATTCTTTCAAGGAAACACACTTTAACGCATGAAAAGGAAGGAAATGTAAGCAATTTCGGCTTCAGGAAGCAAAAGTGACTCTGCAGAGCCTGGAGGACTGCTCGCTACAGTCTTCACATCCAGACACCGATCCTATGCTGCTGGTGCCCAGGTCTGCCAACCTCCAGAAGAATGTCTGGAAGAGTCCCATGCGTGTTAATGAAATTCAAATATTATTCAAGACCACATGAGTTACACCTCAGGGTGGAATTCAGTCCCCCCCGCAGCATCGTGGTGGAGCGCGGCCCTTCCAGAACCACCACATTCTGTGAGCCCACACGAACAGCAACTGCTAGTGGGTAAAAGGGGGAGTTGCAACAATAACGACCAAAGGAGAAAAGCACGCACATTGTGCTTCAATTTGTGCTGAGAAGAGGAAACCTGGCAAACAACAAATACTTGCTATTTTCAAAGCCCTTGTGCATTAGCAACAATACGCTTATATTCAAAAATGGCCTCGTGCCATTAGCCAAAAGGAAAGAGTAACAAAAGGCCTGGCGCTCATTCAAGAGAAAGTAGAATGCTTCTTGTCTGCTCTTTAATTGTTTAATTAGGCAAATCAGATGAGCTTCGTTTCGAATGCGGCAACTGCAAATTAAATGGACATAGGAAAGAAATTTAATTTTGCAAGTTGGAATTTTTTGAAGCTGAAAGAACTCTTTGAACTCATCTAATCAAATTATTTCATTTTACCGACAAGAAATTGAGACCCAGGAAGATTGGCAGACTTACCAAAGGTCACAATGCTAGTTCAGAGCAGAGCTGAAATTATTCATTCATTCAACAGTTTATGAAGTTTACCATTTAGAGGGTGACCCTGGTGAGCAAATACTATATGATGAGAACTAAAGTAGAGATAAATACACTGTGGTCTGGGAAAACAGAGAAAAAGCAGAAAGCCCAGTCTTGAAAGGTTAGCAAAGACTCCCAAGGAAAGTGACATTTGACACCTCCAGATGAATAAGCATCACCAAGGTAAAGGGGATGGCGGAGGGAAGTAGGAAGAGAGATTGAGGAGGGGAGGAAGAATGTTCCCAGCAGAGTAAGAGCGGAGTCCGAGAAGTCAGCGCCCTCATCACTCAGCTAGAGCAGATAACGTCAAGGAGGAGAGCACTCGCGTCTATCCCCATCAAATCAAGCGTGGCCAGTCTCTCACTCTCGGACGTTATAAACATCAAGAGTACAACAAAATTATAACACAATTACAATGCAAAATAAAACTTTAAAAAGAAATTCAAATCTTATAAAGATGAGCAATTTTATGAGTTCGACGAAAGTTCGATCCAAGTCAAACAAGGACCAGGGAGAGTTAGACGAATTAAGAAATAAAGAAGGAAAAATCAACATAAAAGACACTTCAGAGGAGAATGATTTGCATATCAACGGATTCCAAAAGGCTTTGGGGAAAACTGTTTAAACTCCAGAATGTCTTACAAAAATGCCCCTACTTTTGTTCTTGCTTCAAAAGTCGAACATGATAAAAGGTCATGTAGTTTTTATGAAAAACATGACAAAATCCAAGGAAACTAGTCATTTCTTAAGCCTAAGAATTAACACACAGAAGTTACAATTATACCCTAACTTTACTAAACAGAAGATAGTGAGCTTTTAAAAAAGTGTTTAGTTTTGTTCTTCAATTTCAAGTATATTCAACAATTTCTATCACACTCGGTGAAAGTAAGGTGCTTCTCTTTCTTCTTTGGGGGAGGACAGTGGTCATTAGGTTTGTTTATTTACTTGTTTATTTTTAGAGGAGGTACTGGGGATTGAACCTGGGGCCTTGTGCATGCTAAGATTGCGCTCTACAGCTTGATCCATACCCTCCCCTCCCAGGTGCTTCTCTCTCTAATGAAAAGTAACCTTTGATAAGAAAAGCATAGCTGAGGGAACAGAGGATGGGCAGCAAAGTCAGCCCTGGGTTCCAATCTTGATTCTATTGTTTGAGTTCTGCGTCCACTGCCACATCTGTAAAATGGGAAAACCACCATTTGCCTTCCAAAGAGTAAATGAGATAATGTATGTGAAACACTTTGCATGGTACCTGATTCTCCTGAACCAAGTTCTCCTGGCCTGCAGCCTATGGCACGGACACTCAGTAATTAACCTATGTCATTTTAACTATGTCACTTAACAAAACATATTGCTTATTGTTGGTTTAAATGGACTTAAGTACAACACTGAAACAACAGGACAATGAATATTCTGTCTCTTAAATAAGGCACATCTAGAAATAATTATGAATGATCAGATAATATTTCTGTGGAAAGTTTTAGGGAGAAGGAAGTATCTTATCGAGATTTCTTTTGAAATCAAATGAGATTTCAAGATTAATTATTGACACATGGAGGCCAGTACAATTATTTGCTTGGTAATGAAACGTTTTGTAATATGTATGCCTTTAATTAAAGAGTTATTTACAAGTGATTTTTAATTACCAAATTTTGTTTATCCTTTTGTTTTAAATTTCTACATTTATTGCATTTTAGCCAAAGGAAGTAATCTACCTGATTTTCTACTGTGGCAGATTTCACTTAATAAAGCACGTTCAAACAGTGTGCAGAGTCTCAGAAAGTAAAGAGGAACTCTAATAACCCTTTGAGAGGGTGCAGGAACTAGGAGAAAACCCTACTCCCCATATAAACACAGTTCTCCAAACGTGTCAGGGAATGACTCGAAAGCAGTGTCCTCTACCAAGCTGCCTGCACTTAACTCATCTTTTTATCCTCAATCCCTGACACAGTGAGTAGGAGGGATTTGACAAATTCTTGATCAATGAGAAAATAAGCCATCACAAAACTAAACAGGGCTCATAAAATTGTTTCTCCATTAAAGAATATTTTAATGAGTATTAGGTAAAGTATTTTGTTCCGGGTTGACAACTTTATAAGGAGATAAACTATCAGTAGATTTTATATCCTCTAACTCCCAGTCCAATTCCCAGCTCACCACTCCAGCTCTCAAGACCAAAGGGAACCTCAAAGACTGGAAGAAACCTGGAAATAGTCTCTCTCTTCATCATTTCCTTGTCTCTCAAGGAATCACCAACTTGTGTTAGAATATTCTGTGTGCACATCTTCTCTCCCTTCCTACACTCTGAGTAATTACAGGGCAAGGAGTGTCAGGCATTTCTCTACATTCTCCTCACAGCATTTCATAGTTTTTTTCTTTCTAGTTGCCATTTCTCTCATTCTACTGAACCAATTAACCAGTGAATGACTGTGAGCTCTGTTCTGTATCCTTAAACACCTTTAAGAAGCTGAAGGCAAATTAAAATCATGAGTAGTCTTAAAACAGAAAAACAAGGTCCAAAATGTCAGTCAAACAAAAGGCGCCTGTGAGAAGGATGCAGCAGTCCGGCCGGGCCTGGAGGACGGTGGAAACTCCTTTCCTATGACTCACTCAGCTCTCAGATTAGCACTAGGTCCTCATTCTAGTCCCTAAAGTCTCAGGGACAACTGTGTGGTTCAGCGTACCCAGAACGTCCACTGCCTCCAGGTTCCGGTGAATCAGGAAGAAACCTGTGTTTAATCCATTAAAATTATGATTATCATACAAGAATCTAACGATTATAAATCTGAACACTGACATAGGAAATGATAATTGGGAGAAATTGATAGACTACTTTTTATTCTTTCTTTTTACCAACCACCAAGAGCATCCCAGGAAGAAGGGGAAAAAAAACTTACTTTGAGCAGCCAAGTGAGAACTGAGTCACGATATGGAACAAATTTATTCTTGTTTTTGCCAGCACCCTGATCCGCCAGGGCTGAGATAACCAGACCGAGGGTTGTGAGGGACCTGCATGGTGCAACAAATCATAATAATCAGAAAAACCTGAGGAGATCAAATGTCACAGTTTAGTACACAGATTGAACACCAAGATGCCTTTGTACCAGTACGAGAAAGCATGTTGTCAGCACTGTGCTGCTCGGGTTAAACACACAGACACTCTAAAAGCTGGTATCCCTTTACGCTAAGCTATAGAACTGCTTAGCTGAATTTTGTTTTTCATTTTTGTAAATAAAAATGTAAGCTATAAACCATTAGGTCAAGATAATGACGCAAACACACATATCTTTAAGAAAGGAAGCAAGAAACACAATACAATTAACTAAAACAAGTACAAAGCAAAAGCTTTCATACACACACACACACACACACACACACACACATCTCAATGTGTAATAGCACAGCGTCTGGAGGATGGTGCTCCATAATCTCTAAATGATCATGCTGTGTGTCCTTCCTGGAGCCACGGGGATAGAAAAGACTCCTGCCCACAGGAGCTAAATTTAGCTTAAAATATGAAAATATAACCATACGAAGGACTCGGTGTACAAAAATGACTTTATAAAGCCCTAGCTTCTTGGCATAAACGAGCACCACGGCAGTCATAAAAGGGAAAGCCCGACGTGGCTAGCATATGTGCCGTGGTTTGTTCAGACAGTGACACCCACGCCCAGATCCATAGCTGGACCCTGATACTCTGTCTTTGTCTTTTCTACAGCTTAGACCAGTGGTTCTCCCCTGGAAGGTGGCTGTGTCCCCACAGTGAGCAGCTGGCAATGTCTGGAGATAATCTGGGTGGTCACCACTGGGGGTCGGGGAGGGAGGTGGCAGGCACTGCTGCCACCTAGTGGGGAGAGGCCAGGGATGCCACTAGACAGCCTGCAAGGCACAGGACTGCTCCCTGGGACAGAGAACTCCCTGGCCCCAAACCTCAACGGCGCTGCCCTGGAGAAACCTGTGACCTGAGGCTGTGCGTCTCAGCTCCACAGACATTTCAACACAACATAAAACAGGCTCGGGCTCTTCAAATATACGGATGAAAAACATTCTCAACTATTTACTCTTTACAGCCCCGGTGGCTCCAGAATCCCCCTCCCTCAGGGGCCGCAGCGCCCCCGCCCGACTGGCAGGCCAGGGAGGCACCTACTTGTTGATGTTGCTCCCCTCCTTCAGCCGGTCCCCCGCCGCCCCCGTCTTCGTGGCTCGCTCGCTGCCGGCCAAGTCCACCAAGCTCAGTTTGCCCACTTTCTCTCCAGAGGTCTAGGAGGGAGACCGGCAGGTGCCGGTTAAGAGTTCAGTGACACGCTCCACCCAGAGTGTGTATTGTCCAAGTCCTCTCTTAAACAGTGTTTACTGTCATTTTAAAATTCATTTGTGATGCTACAGAATACAGTAAGAAAACTGTCCAGTCCCGCAGCAGATACACACACACATGTACACAAGTACTAACGCAGACAGAAAGTCACCTCAGAGAACAGTGCCCCCAAAATGGTACATTTTGAAGGGAACCCAACAAAATTTTCATAGAAGAGTAGATAAAATTTATAAGGTACAAATTTTAATATATGAAACCGTGCTTAAAATTTCATGTATATTTACCAATCATCCTAAGGGTAAATATTTGCATGTCTTATGATATTAAAAAATCTGTCTTTTATACAACAGAAGGATCCCTCAAAAACTCAACACTTTCTAAAATTTCATATTATTCATATAATTCCCTTGTTTCACAATTTCAGGTATTAAACTTAAATATTTTTCTAGTTATTATGACATTTTCCTTTATCCAAAATGTTCCATTATCAAATCACACACAGAACAGATATTTAATACTTTAGCAGCAATATAAGAAGTGTGGGAAAGCAATGCCAAAATCTATAAACTGGACCATTTTTTAAAACTTCCCTTTAAAATACACATTTATATTTGTTTCCATAAATAAACATGTGGCTAACAAAAAGATATTCAGCTTCCCAAATCAAAAGTACTTTTGGTTAAAAAAACGTCAGTATGTTTTTTGTTTTATGCTGAAAAGGAAACAGGAAACAAAGAACTTTTTGTCATTACACTAATCTTGCTGGGATGGTAAAAGAAGACAAATATTCTTTCAGCAAATGAAAAATCTTGCCAAAATGTAGCTCTTTGCCAGGGTGATCATTTTAGCTTCTGGTATTTGAAACTGATTCGCTGGAGGGTAGTAATAAAAAATGCAAAAGTTCACAGAAAAAATAAGAGGGAAAACACAGATGTATCAGTCGATACAGAAGTTTTCGCTCTGGTAGGAGCGCATACATCTCTGGCTCTGTTGACGCTTCATAAGTTTCTCAAGAAATACTCAAAAATTATTCTACAAATCTAGCAATCTTACAGTACAACTTCCCCAGTGTAACTTACACCTTCTAACACTTAGCTATTTAGCAGAAGGTAACACTTTGAAAGAAACTCCACTAAACCAGCTAGGGGACTATTAGCCTACACAGTCTGCCATCAGAGTTTAAAGCTCAAAAAGCGCTGTGGCAGAGACCGTGGGCCATCCATTTATATAACCTGTTTCAACTTCTTAAAGTTGGAGAGGGTGGAGAACTAAAACCTCCATTTCTCAGACTTAGGGTGTGACTTCGGCTCTGTCAGTCAGATACACCTTCTTTAGATTTAGAAAGCAGAAACCAAGCAGAGGTCATCCATCCCCCTGGGCCATTCTGGCTTTTTTTCTGCTGGCAAGCAGGATTGTAGACATACGAGTTTTCCTGAAACAGGGTCCCCGCTCACATTCCCCACCTCCCAGGGCACAAAGAGGCAGCCTCATTGACCCCTGTGTCCTGGACCACAGCTTTGGGAGTGGCCTCAGAGGGAGGACCACCCTCAGTGGATGAGATCTGTGCCATCCTGAATGTTATTTCTACAGGTCTAGAACCCACTCCTCTGAAGGTATTCCAACAGCTTCATAATTGCCCAGTTCCCTCCACTAAATCCCTTTCTGCTTACCTAGAGTGGCTTCTGTGTCTTGTCCTGAGCCCTAACTGACAAACATGCCTCACTAGGACTTTAAGTCATATAATACCTGAAGGGAATAAGATAAACCACGATTCACTTGAGAAATTTTTTTAAAAAGGCCACGCATCTCAGCACCTACCCCAGACCTCACGTCGTATAAAGTATGTGTGAGGGTGATTTTGAAGACCGCGTGGGATCGGCTGCTCTCCTCGTTCATGTTGGTGGCAGCGACGGTACGAGACTTGTTACCCTCAGACATCAGAGACTCAATATCCTAAGTGGAAACAAGTCAGAGACACAAGTTTCATCACCTAATAACCATTAAAACTCTCCTATGCTACGAAGTGCATTCCAAGTTCCACTACTTAGTCAACCATGTTTGCAGTTTACATTCTGTTTTTTCAATGACCATTAAGCCCCACAGAGTACTAGAGCCAATACCATCTCTGAAAACTCAATACATTATTTGCAGTGGGTGCAGATCAAGTGGCAGCTCTGAAATTAGACAAGTTCGGAAGCTACATGCTGAGTCCCACGAGACGGACAAACGCGCCATGCCAACCCTCATCTAGAAATTTGAAAAAAACTTTGTTTCTTTAATTACAGCAACAGAAGTTAATTGCTAAATCAAATTAGACTATATGCATAAACAGCAAACAATAATTTGCAACCCCTTCTAGCACTGTATCACCACATCGGTGTATAGATCTTTACTAGATCTGTTTTTAGAAAATCAGAACATCAAGAGACTAATTTTCTGTACAGATTTACCACTTTGTTGCCATTATAGCTAAAAAAGAGAGAGCCTGATACACTCAAAAGTTATCATGAGATCTTCATTTATTTTTAATGTTATAACTCTAAAACAGTTACTTAAGCAATCTGGAATTTAGTTTCATAAACAACAACAAAGCTATAACATCCTCTACCTTACAAGGATTTTAATGAGGAACAATATAGATAATGAGTCCACTAGTTGCCTCCTTTTATCTCCCCCTCTTCCCGGTAAAGCTGAGCACACTGCAGTGGAACTAAGAGACTACATTTCCCAGATGCCCCGGCAACCAGTCTGGCCATATGACTAAGTTTCAGTGAGCAAGACAAAAAGTCACCTTGGAATTCACCTTAAAGGGAGTAGGCAGACCACCATATCTTGGTTCTAAGGGCCATCCTCAGCTATGAGAATAAGGCACCACTACAGAGCTGGCTCTCTGGGGAGAGTGGGACGGTCCTGACAGCATCTTTGGAGCCGCCATACTAGCCCCCCCCATTTGTTCACTCTAATATAAACTGAAAGCACCTACTATAAGCCAGGTACATTTTAAGATACTGAGGATACATAATGAACAAAACAGGTAATTCATATTCTAAAGAACTTAAGTCCTGTTATGCTTTTCTGTTATATGCAGCTAAATATAATCTTAATTGACACATATATGAAAAACTTTGAAAACCACAGGATTCCGTTTTGCTATATAAATGAAAAAGAAGAGTGTTTAAGGGAAGAATTCAACGCGATAAATAAAAAGCTTCAAAGTAAACATCTCAAAAAGAGGTATAAGTAGGCACCAAAATGGAAAAAAAAAAAGGTAAAATTCACAATTTTCTCGATTTATTCCAAGTCCATTTTAGATCCATTAAATCTAACAACACTGACACTTAATGTTAAAAGCTTTATCCTATTTAGCCTACATTTATTCACTGGTCTATGATCATCTAAACATCCATTGGTCTTTAATCTGTTGTCTCTTCCATAAACTCTCTATTGAGCCTTTTTATTTTTTTTTTTAACAAAATGGCTTTTTATACTTCCCAATCTCCTCTGAGCTCTCAAGAAAATCTTGATCTCCCTCCACTGTTGCATAAATAAACTCTCAATCATTATTAAAATAACAATACCTAACATGTATATGATTCCAAGGAGGTTTCCAAGAATTTTCACACGCGTTATCTCACTTGATCTCCTCCAAGAAGCCTTCCTGAATCCCACCCTCCCCAAATACGTACACATCCATTTAAGTTAGGTACTCTTCTTCCAAACTACCATGAATCCCGAACATGCATCTCTCACTGCACTTAAAATTACGTTGTTTTATAATATCTTTGTAACATCTGTAAGCATCTTTAGAGAATAGGCCATCTCATTCATTTCTTATTTCTTCAGCACTCAGCACAATGTCTGGCATAGACAGGTGTTCAATAAATGCTTACTAAATGAAGTAACTAATGTTTACTAAATTAAGTATCATTGACCAAATAACAGGATTTGATTAATGAACAAAGGAATTAATGACTCTACCTCAAAAGACAGTCAAAACAATAAAGCTAATTTCCATTTAAAAAATTAGGACAAAGAGGCTTGGTGAGATGGAGTTAATGATCCAGAGTCACAGAGGAGTCACCAGACCAGCATCCTCTGACTCCTACTTCAGTGTGCCGTACATTACGTCACAGCTCACCCACCTCCACTTCCCCAATGAGGAAAGCCCAATGGCTTACACAAAGCAGAACTACGACGTTTGAAAATGAAGAGAACTCTTAACTAGAGGCCAGTGAGTGATTATCTCAAATTAGAAACAGGTTTTGAATTTCCAACTACTCAACTCATTTTATCTCCTATCATTAAATTAACAAAATCATAAGCAACATCATTATTTTATGTAATACTAGGTAAGAAAAAACACGGCTTTTTATCATTTTAAAGTACAATTGTAAGGAGTATCACAGTTTTAGAGACCATAAAATATGGAAAAAATGTGTCTCACAATAAATGAATAGATATGCCTTGCAAATATGTATACCTTCTCTCAAAATTAAACAGATCTAGCAGCCATATACAGCTTTATAATAAAGACTTTGTAAAGTGACTTCTTAAGTGACACTATCATAAATTTATTTTAATTTTTAAAAAATCACAAATTTAACAACAAAAAAATTTGCTATAATGAGTTTTAGTAGTTTACACAAAGGATGCTGTTACCTTGTAGCTTGTGACAGCCAGTTTAGAAAGTCCATCGACATAGGGTCCCAACACACTGTGCTCTCTGACTTTTAATGTTTGACGGCTTCTGTTCGTTAAAATCAAAAGAAATGGTTTTTAAACAATAACCTGTTTTTAAAAGAATTCAACTATGCTCCATAAAAATATATACTGAATTCAACAAAAATCTCAAATAAATGGAACAAACAGACTTGATCCCAGAAGAATTTTAAACCAAACTTTAAAATCTCAACTAGTAAGAACTTCATAATGTGGTAAAAGATCACATCATTCAAATGGGTGCACTGTGGGATGTCTACTACCACAAAGAATGCAGAGTCAAATAAATACAAACAATCTACTTGTCAGATCATAGAATGTGGCACAAAGAGCAGAAACTCAGTAAATGTTAACTGCAGGAAAGAAAACTACAGACCAATCTCAATCAGGAATAAAGACAAATATAGAGAAACAAAAATAAAGACAACAGATTGAATCTGAGTGATTTAAAACCCTAAAACTGGGCTGTGCCAGGGCTGTTATGCTGTTTAAATATTGAAAAGATTCATGCCCTTTACCACAATGAGAGACTGAAGAGAAAAAAAAAGCAATCATTTCAATAAACTATTAAAATGACATGAAGAATGATTCAATAAAATTAAATACTCATGCATGATTAAAAAATAAATAAACCTCTTGCAACCAAGGAACTAATGAAACCAGTAAAGGGCACCTTCCAAAAACCTAGAGCGTATCAAGTACTTAATGACACCAACCAAAAAAGTATTAAGAATAGCTGATGATCGAGTCTATCTCAAAAAGCTCTTCAAAAAAACAAATATTGCAATAAAAAAGAATACTTGTTGATAGCAAGGTTGTAAGTGAGTCTTATTTTATGTAACTTATTATTTTCTAATGATTTGGAATTCTATAGCACCCTAAGGATCAACCACCAAAAACTTCACTTATTACTACAAAACTGTATATAAAGCAGATATAGAATATTTGACTTAGTTCTGATCTTAAGAATAATATTCTATCAATTTTTCTCCTTTCATGTTTCCCTTTTTTCTTTAAGATAGTGTATATTATCTCTTGAGTAAAGCAACGTTATTACATTAGGACACATAGCAGACAGTGAATTAACAATCAGTACTTCAGTAAAGTAACTAGATTCTCTCAAATAGTCTTTCACTGAAAAGGAATCACCTTCAGAGGTTGTAATCCGTTCACTTTGGCTCTTGAGAAACACCACAAAAATCCTCAAGAAACTCCGACGGAGGAGACAACAAGAGCTAACACTTCCTGAGCACTGACTATGTGCTAGTAAATGTTCTAAGACCTCCGGTGTATCATCCCAGTGTAACTTCACAATAGCCCGCTGAGATACTATGTAACATTATCATCCCCTCTGTACAAATGTGGCCTAGAAAGCATAGGAAACTTGCATAATAGGTAACAGGTAGAGGATCTGGATCCAGATGCAGGTGAATCCAAAGCCCATGCTACTAATTACTCGATTATACACAAGACAAACATCTAAGAAATTACTAAAGACTGTCGGCAAATTGTAGATAACGTTCAAGCTACTCACCCAAGCACTGTGGAATATGAAACATGAGAACGAAGTCAGCTAAGAACTTCTGGAAAGAGTAGGTCTGGGATCTCAAAGAAAGGGATGCTCTTCACAGAGGTAAAGGTGCAAGAAAAAGTATCCAAGGCAGACCCAGAAAAAGTACAGGGGCACAATATCCAGCAAGATGTGGGTACCTAAGGCCATCACCTTCCTACCTCTGGCCACCTTTTGTTCCCTGTCTCGACATCCATGCATACTGCCCTCCACAAAGGACAGCTGGGTCACTTTCCAAACACCTCCATGCTTTGGCACAGGCTGTCCCCATATCTGAATTGTTCTCACCTAACTTCTCAGTGGACAGACTCCTGCTCAGCACAAAACTCATCAAGCATCCTCTGCAGAATCCTCCCTTTTCCTCTGGACAGTCACCCCTTCTCTGCTCTCACCTATTCTGTATAAGCCGTCTTCACAACTTAGAAGCATTATTGCATTGATTCATAACTATTTGTTTCCAAAACTCCCATTCTGTCCACACTGAGGTCTTCCTCTGTGACCGCATGGTGCCTGACATACAGTGATCACGCGGTGTTAGGTTTTGTATAGAAACACTAAGGGTCAATTCAATCTCACTCTGAAAGCCCTGCAGATCATTATCTTTGCTAAAGAAAAAAGACGCCATTGAGGAGGAGGCAGGTTTGGTTTTCTCTTGCCTGAGTATCACTATGACTCACTGCCTCTAAGACCATCTTTCCTTGATCATCTTTTTCATCCAAACATAACTAGATGCCCCCTTGTCGTCCTCTGCACTTTCTATACCCCTCAGCTCTGTTATGCTGTGTGGCTCTTTGACCTTCCAAATGCCGTTCTTACATCAATAAGCCACAGGCTGTGGTTATTATCTGTTTCATTCTCTCCACTGTTGCACTTCCTTAAAATCTGAACTTAGAGAACTCTCTGCAATGAACAAATTTCCTCAGAGTTATCTTAGTTTCAGTTATGACTGCAGAGTGAAATCTGCATGTTTGAAGGCTTTCTAATACTTTTGAGCCACTTCTCTTTCAAAGTCTATGCCACACAATGGACACTATTTTCTCTCTAAGCATCATTAATATTAACTATCTTGAAGTCCAGGTTTCATTATTTCTGATTATGCCTCTCCCTCACTTCACAGCCTGCAAACAAACAGATGAACTCCAATCAAAATTTCTTGGTTTAAAACAAAACAAAAAAAACCCTACTTCATTAAGTTACTTGGTTTCAGGGTAACTGGTATCCTTAACTGTTATTACATCTTTTTTGTTTGTGGCTTTGGATGTATCTAAAGAGGCAACATGACCCAAACACATACTGTTCAAACATGCTTCCCTGCCCCATCTCAGCTCCAAGTCCAAAAGCCTGGCACTGGCTGTAGGAAGCCATTTTATGTAATGAAATACAAATCATAAAGAAAATAATGAGGTAAATAACTCTCTACTAAGGTTCAGTGTGAAAAATTTCACGTAAGCCAATTTATTAAGTCTGTTTTAGTTCATAAAACCATAACATCAAAGTCTCAAAAGTCATTTACCCTTTGGGATCAAGAAGGTCTCTAACTTTTTCATTATAAATTTCCATATAGGACACTTCTACTTTAAAACTCTGCTCTTCATTTTCCTCTTTCTGGGTTCGTTCAAAGAGCCCACTGCAAAGTCTTGGGATTAATCCAGGTTGGTCTGCGGTGCCCATCATGGTGTAAGATTTTCCAGATCCTAAAAAATGGAAACCATCATCATCACTGTCTCCCCGAGAAGTTGAAATAAATAACCCTCTTTCCAGTGCTCATAATAAAACCCTAGCACTTAGCAAAATGCCCCCAATAAGAAATATACTCAAATACAATGATGTCACTAGTAAGTACAGAAGCTTTCCTATTGCACACATAAAAGTCAAAAGTATACATCCTTTAGGAAGAAAGCAAAAATCTTCTTTAACCGTCTTCATACTTTAAAAAGAAGTTCCCTAAAATGACAGAAAAAGTGTGAGATCTGAGTAGTGTTCTAAAACTGAACTGGGAAGATCCACATGATAAACACTACGTGCCTGTTCCCAACCACTCATCACAGTGCAGAAAACACGCATTACCCCTACGGGCCCCAGAGCAAACCCGCTCACTGCCACTGGCCTCCAGCAACAGTGTGCAAATCAGACTCATCTTCTTTTCCTAATACAAAATTATTTTCTCCGCTGTACCCCAAATACATATTCCTTAAAGAAAATTTCAAAAACATATGAAAATACAAAGGAAAAAATTAACTCACTCATAGTCCTAACTTAAGCATAACCCGTTCTCCTTTTTGTGATTTCGAAAACATACTTTCAATCATTCAAGCTGCTGCTTTGATCGCCTGACACTTGATCATTACCGTGACACCTAAAACTAACACAGCACTTCTAGCGTGCAAGGCCTTTTCTACAAGTTTTCACATGGTAACTTATTGTGACAAGCCTAAGGAAAGTCTTTAATTATTGATGTTTTACAGGTAAGGAAACTGAGGTGCCAGTTTCCCAGCTGCCTAGAAGCAGGGGCAGAGCTGGAGCTGGGCCGGCCAGGCTCAGAGTCCACGCTTATAACCACTGCCTTTGAAAATACCGTAAGTATTTTTCTGTGAAGAACAGTTTTCAGTTGGACAAGCTATACGAGATACCCTCATAGAAGTGACTACTCCGCTTTAAACAGATTTCTTTTCTGTTGACCACAGGGGTACAAAAGTCAAAACACTCTATCAGCCATAACTAATAAGATGGTAGCAGCAACACATATTCTTTTCGGTATTTTCTTTGTTTGGATCCTTAAAGCTTAAAAAAAATATATTATGTAACAGTTACCAGTCTGTCCATAAGCAAAGATACACGCATTGTAGCCGTCAAAAGCATTCTGAAGGATATTCTCCCCAAGGCACCTGAAAACATCATCTTGACCTGAAACAGAGAAAAAGGATGTTTTAAGCCAAAACTACACACGAACAATTAAAACAACAAACAAATCCCTCAAAAATGCACATTTTTTCAGCTTGTTTAATCTCCAAATGAGATTGTTAAATTTGATGAATTCTTCCAAAGGCTTATGTCTTTCAAGTTATTTTCAGTTAGCACATGACAGAAAATGAGTAATAAGGTCCTGATAACAGGAACTTGAATTAGTAAACACTGGTCAAAAATCCTCTGTAACGGAAAAAAACAGTGAAGTGCTAATTTTATAAACAATGATTATAAATACCTGAAATTTATACTTGGGACCTAGGTGGACCTGAATTTAACTACATACCACTCAGCCAATGCCTTATTCAGTGCGTACTAGAGTTTGAAGTAATCATATGTATCAATCCCCTCTCCTTCTCCTCAACAATAATGTTTAATTGCAGGGTCTACAATTCATAGCGGCCAAGAGAGGGAGGACAGACTTGGACATTTCTTCTAGCTTTCACTCATGGACATAAATAGCAAGATTAAATTCTCCTCTACAGGCTAAATTAAATACCTCAATAATCAAATGTGACCGTGACAAGTTATTCAGCCTCTTTGAGTCTTGAATATAATATGAAAGAACTGGCTGCTGTTGTATTTGTTATATTTTGAACACTATAAATAGCAGCCCATTATGCCTCACTTCCTAGTTAATTTACCAGATTAGTACACCATCATCACACTTTAGACACTGAAGCAATCCTTCAAGTCATCACTGGGCCAGGTGGCCCAAATGAACCTTAACTTTTGGAAACAGCTGTAATACTACTGTTTCTCATGATAAAAGCCAAGACAACATGACACTCAGTATTTAAGACACTGCTTAGAAACGAGTGTCACAAGCAATTAGGAATAAAGAAAATGTAACGCTGTCACTGTAGTCCTCAATTTGTCGTGATAAGAGGCTTGAGAAGAGAGTAAGTCATCACTGAGGAGGGTAAGAGAATAGAATCCCAGAGCAAATTTAGAGAGAATATGGCATCTCCCTCCCCATTAAAAAGAGAAAAGGAACACTGAAAGCTCAAGTGATTTATTCAAATTCAGAGACAGTCAAGGGTGAAGCTCAGTGCTGGAGCATCTGACTGCTGAGACAGTCAGGAGCGGAGCTTGGATTAAACTCGAAGTTTCCTTTCCTCCTTGGCCAGCATTCTCCTTTCTTTACACCAAGCTGCCTCTCTAGAGGACCACATCACAAACACTAAGGGGTCTAAGTGGCCAGTGCGTGCTGTGGTGCCATGTAAGGCCTAAGGATGTTATAACACCATGAGCCCTATTCATCCAATTTCATCATCTCATACCAACAACAGTGCACTGTGAATCTCCCATTTCCCAATCAATATAAAAACTTTAACAGCAAAGACTAGAGGAAGTTCTCTATATAGTTTCTAAAATTACACAAAATTCTACAATACTTCATAGGGAAAAAAAACCCTTTCTATATTATCAGTAGTTAATAGGATGCTGTATTCTTACCTGAATACTTTTCTCTGACAGATTCATCCATAGACCAGAAACAATGATCATATGCAAACACCTGTTGAAAAATACAGTATGTATTACTGTACTGTATACTTATAATGTTATTAACTATGTCATAGCATTGATAACATTGCTCGCAATAGTGAAATAAAAACAACTTACTGTCTTACAATGGAGGTTAAATTCTGTATGGTACAGACTCACAACAGACAAGTCAGCACCCTATAGATGATACGGATCTTTATTTCACATGGAAAACTCTTCACAATGTTAAGTGACAAAGGGGAGGTTACAAGACAATACGTACAATGAGACGGCTATTACACACGTACACACACAGTCACACATATCAGGTTCACTACTGCATGATGAGACGAGCGATATCTTTGTTTTCTTTATGTTTTTATGTATTCTCTATATCCTTAGTTTTCTCATCAAAGAAAAAGTTTTTTTTAAATGAAATGTAAAGATGATTACTATAGCATGCTGAAAAAGATTCCTTAAATAAATTATAACACAACCATGGTTTTTACAATGTAGCTTTAGACTGATAAGAAAATATTCATGTATTAATGTAAAAATTATAAAAGTCGGACCATGATCCCATATTTGTACAAAAATCTAAACACATAAAAAGTAGTTAGAATATACACTGGAAGTACTGGTAGTACTTAATGCTACTTGGTGGGATATGAAAATTATTTGTTTTGACCTTTTTAAGTTTACTACTTTCTAAAATACGTGGGGTTTTTTGGTTTGTTTTTTTGGCAATCTTTTAAAGTCCCTTTTACCTATTTAAAATTTTTTGATTTCACTATAATTTAGTGGATTTTAGGTGTAATTGTGTTTAAATTTATTTCAGCTTGCATTTCAAACTCTCCTACTTTGGGAGTCTGTTGCCTCCCTTCCCGATGACGGCTTTCCTCTCGTGCCTTTTTATAACGTTAGTTTGCAAGTACATCTGAATTGGGAGTTTGTATTTTCCAGTTTGTGTGATGGCTTGTTTTTCCCTCTCCCTTTGGCTACCTTTCACATGACTAGCTATGCTGCCGCTCCCAGCTACTGAAGCCCAGATCTGGGTCTTTCCAAAGCCCAATGTCTCTACTCCCTCCTATTTACACAGAAATTAGCTCAATGGTGGTGGCCAAAAACCCTTTTAAGCCTTTTTTCATGATGGAGCCTCACCCAAATTGGTTTTCACATGGTGAGCTTCTCCGGCCCTCGACCACACATCAGGGTCCCCCCTAGTCTGCAAGAGCTGAACTTCCAATCCCCTCTGAGAATCTGTATCTGATCTCAAGGGCCCAGGAAGCGCGCTGCTGCAGCCCCAGGTTGCCACTAGTCCCTGAAGTGACATGTTTATCAATACAGTGACATGATTTTAGTACTTTCAAATGTTTTGTCTGTCCCTGCTATGAGTTTCGAGTTGGCAGAAGAATGTTTCTATGTGAACTCACAAGGCTATATGGACCAGAGGCCTCAGAGTTAAATTTTTTTTAAAGGAAATTAGATTAGGATGGTAAATGAAGTATGCATGCCTATACCCACCTCCCATCTGAAATTCACTCAAAATAACAGAGGGATGGAGGGAAAGAGCCAAAAGGAGAAAGGAGAGGGGAAAGGAGAGCAAGTTTTTAAAAGCAAGACTGCTTATTTGTACCTGGACCAGAAACTACGAATGCCTGAAAGACAGCAGCAGTGAGACTGATGGGGGGGGGGGGGACCACAGGGAACTGCAGGGGGAGATGGCTGCAAAGCTAAGAGCAGGTGTGGAAGAGCACCAGGAGAACAGCTAAATGAGCCATCGGGGGCCCTGGGACAACCAACAGGATGACTGGTTAGAAACATCTTCAAAGCAAGGAAAGATCAGAACAGCCGTATCCCTGTGCAAAACTGTGGCAGGAGGCATCTGTCCCCTGGGATGGGGCAGTGATGGGGGAGCCAGGACAAAGGGGCATGAGAAGCCCAATGGCTGACAACCCCCATGAAGAGGCTGGAGCCTGGAGCCCGGAAGCTGCCCACCAGCCTCAGCACTGTGTTTTCCGTTACTAATCCTCAACATTTCCCCAAAGCTAAACGTGTATCTATCTATCAACGGTGGTGGCTCACTAGGTTAGCAATTCAACAACAGGGAGAGGAGGAAAAGAAGAAGATGGAAGGTGATCCCAATGGACTATGTATCAAAACTTCCAGTAGGGGCTGCTTTTCAAACTACATTTGTCAGCCACGGTGAGACTCTTTCAAGCAGGGTAAGATGAAGTAAAACGTGAAACTCAAATTAAGTTTCTTCTGTTCCAGCTTTCAACTCTCATCTCTCTTATCATTGTATTTGGTTCCGTTCTCACCAAGATGAAGCAGAAACCATCCTGATTCTCTGCCTGTAAGCTCAGCTCCTACTTCAACAGCCCCATCACCACCTGTGTGCGCTTACCTGCGATCAGGCTCTAAATGGCACTCCTCTCCCCGTGGCTACGGTCTTTCTTTTCTAAGTTTAGGGATTTTTAAATTTAGGGATTTCTTTAACAACTCGTTCTCAGTTCCAGTAGAGAAGCCATCATTAAAGTAACCGTAATGACAGCTGACACTACATGCGAGGCCCTGGGGTACAATGAAGTTAAGAACCCGGAGACCAGCAGGTGGGGGAGCTGGGACCTGAGCCCAGCCTCAGAATGGGGCCCATCACCACGAGGCTGGATTCGTTTTCTTCCCCAATTACGTGAAGGCGCCACAGCCTGGTACAAAGTTGGGAACCAGGAACACCTCGTTCTTACTTACTAACAATACTGAATGGCCCTCTTTAAATTTTAGCAGTTTTGTAAATTATCATAGGTATCTTCCAGCCACGGATTTCCTAAAGCAGAAAGCCCTTTTCTTCCTTAAATAAATACTTTTAAAGTTTTTTAAAAAGAAGGACTTTTTTCAAGTAACAGAAGAAATACACATTCATTATAACAAGTCAAATGACACAGAAGCATAAAATAAAAAATAAAGGTCTCCCATTCACCCACCATACTTCTCCCTAGAGGTAACCACCATGTTAATAATGTGGCTTTGGTCCCTCTATTTCTTATGTCAACACAACATTTTCTCTAAACATTAAGATACAGTTGAATTAAATAAAACATGAATAGTTTTTAAATAGTCATGTAAGGTTCCCTCACATCTTTACTGCAATCTCCAGCCTCTGCTCCATCAAAACAACACAAAAACAAAAATAACCCAGCATCTTTTCACAGAAAAGATAACACTAATAAAATTAGTTTTACATATATAAAGAAGTCAGTGCCATTATTAAACTATTTTTTTCAATCATTCAGAGTCCCAACAGCCAAGTCTATACATATTTTAAAAACAATAATAGAGAATGGAATTACAATTCAACCGCGGATTCTAAAACAAACCTTCAGGAATGTAGATAAAAATCTAAATTTCCTGCAAAGTTCCAGAGAATGATCAATTCAAAACACAGCCCTGTGCCCACTCCGGCACACCTATACTCCCTGGGACACACGGGAACTGGCTCACCGCACCAGAGGTTCTTTAGAACCTGGGCTCAAATCTAAGATGAAAGCACACTCCCCTGAGGAAGCTGTGGGCCAGGGCAGGTTTCCACTGGCCTGGGAACACGTCCCCAGCCATCCCAGAAGTGACATGGATAAGTCTGCCTAGTACGGTTCTGACCACAGTTTGGAACAACCAGTTTTGAGCCAATCCATGGCGAACAGCAGAGCACAAAAGGAATCTGTGTTGCAGTTGCTGGGAGACTGGCCAGAACTGGTCAAAGTACAAATACAGCTTTTCCATAAACCTCCAATCCCTCTTATGCCAATAAATGGCTTTGGATTTATGAATAGGCTGACAGCTTGCATTACATTTCTTTTTTTTTATAAAAGTGACAGAAAATATTTTTATTTTTAAGAAAATTACCAGTACTTCAAAAATATGCACATAAGATCTTTACAAGCATCACATAAGAAACCAAATCTCTTACCTTTGGCTGACTTCTGGGTTCCCAAAAGATGTCATCGATGACATGAAAGAAAAGAAAACATGGGTATAAAATTTTTTTGAGTTAGAAGATGCTTTTTGAAGGGTAAAATGATAATAAATATCGTGAAAATCTTTATGAAGAGTACAAAATATTAACTTTGAAATCAAATAGCAATTTGATTTAGAAATCTCTTAATAGACAGAGTACTAGTTACAGAAAGCTAACTTGTATCTCTCAGGGAGAAGAAAGATTACCTGAGCACTGGATAATTTTTAGATTCCTAACATTTCTGCCTTCTACATTTTGTTTGGCTTTGTATATAACTTGTAAATACAAAAAAAAAAAAAAAGAAATTCTTTGCTTTTTGTCATCTGACTTCACTTCCAAGAGTTTTCTCGCTTTGGCAAAGTAACAGCTTACTCTCTGTCTACATAGGACGTTCTACAAAAAATCAATTCTGTTCTAAGAAAAAAAGGTTAAAGGAACAACTAATTTTTTGCCAGTGAATGACTACTTACTGAATTACTCACTATTCCTCCATGCTGGCTCAGATGCTTCCAATCTCCCTCCTCTGAAAATGCCACTAGCTTACATCTCCTCAGGGTACAGGAATATAACTCAATCCAGTATAACTCCGAGATCATTTAAAACTTGGAGAAAAGTTATGGGTAAAGCACTAAGAACTCCCTTCACCCAAATTCACCAACTGTTAACACTGCCACAGCCACCATGTGAGGGTAAGTTAAAGACATGCCCCTTCACCCTAAACATTTCACTGTATAACTCCTAAAAAAAAATGATGTTCACTTACACAACCATAGGAACAACTGGTCCTTTCAAAATGCCAAGTCAAACCTGAAACTCCAAAGGAAACTATACATGGAAACGCTTCCTTTCAATTGTCTATATACATCTTGTGTCTCTGTCTCCCCAAATTTTCTTCTAAATGTTTTAGTTAAACTTAATAAATTTAACATTGTATCAAATGATTTCAGATAAGAGCAGTCAAACGCCAAGGAAAGCAGCAAATGAGTGGCACTCGCTCTACACATTTTGGAGTAACAGCCAGTGTGGCTAACATACAAAAGAAAGTAATTTCTCTGGAATAAGAGATATGGGGAAACTTCCCAACAAAAAGACTTGGAAAATACCAGTGGAGGTGACTGACACATGGTATCACCTTTTTGTAGGTCTTTACAAGCAAAACAGATTCTCATCAATTGCAGAAGGTTTGGTTATAAACCGAGCTGGAGGCTAAGCACAGAGCCAGCATACATGAAATGCCCATGCAAGGCCAGGTACCTTGCATGCTACTTCATTTAATTCTCACAATAACTCTAAAAGATGCTATTACTATTCCAGTTTCACAGATGAGAAACTTAAGGCTCAGAAGAGTTAAACAACCTAGGTTGTTCAAGACACAATAATAATCAGTGATGGATCTGGGATGCAAAAGTAGGTCTTCTGACTCCCAAGTCTGTGTTTTCTTCCCCTCCCACACTGGTCAAAACAGCCTCGTCAAGTTTCCCCTAGACTGAAGAATCTATGAGTCATACATTAACAACTGCTCCTGGTAACAGAAACATTTCCCAATGTATTAATTTCCTCCATTCTAATTATTACCCAATAAAAGGTTACCACTTGGCGCTTATGCCAGAGTAAGTTTACTTATTTATTATATTTATAAAAACTCCAGACTGTCTTTTCTGAGAGAAAAATCAGATATTTAGCATGATATTCAATTTTAAGTAAAATATTTTTATATAAAAATCAGCTCTTCCTTCCTAGAAGACAACCAACAAATGTAAAATTCAGTAACATATGATACATAGCAGAAGAATCCATGGGGCTAACTTGAATCCAGAACATGATAATAAAAACAGAAGAAACAAACCAGTAAATTAATTACAGAGCTAAGTTTCCAGCTAGGGATCCTGGTGGCTACAACAATAAAGCTCAAATAACCTACAGAGTTACTGGAAACCCGAAGATGTAATTACAGCTCTGTACAAAAATAAGTAAGTAAATTAATTAATTAAACAAAGCCTTTCAACATGTAGTTGCAATCCAACTCCACAGTGTCTCACTAGTCCAAAATCCCTTCTTTAGAAACCTCAGCTACCTAGATCACAGTGGGGATTCAGGAAGCAAAGAAAACCAGCTCCTGGACCAGTCAAAAGAGATGTCATAAAGTAGAAGCGGGAGAGTCTGAGTTTATGAGTTTGTTGTTACTGTTCCTTAACTTCAATTTGAACTTTCAGACTTACAAAAAGTTCCCAAAACAGTACGAAGAATTCCTTTGTACCCTTTACCCAGTTTCCCTAAATGTTAACATCTTACTATAACCATAGTTACAATGATCAAAACCAGGAAATCAACCATCTAACACAAGATTTATAAATACCTTAGAGCCAACCTTAAATTCGTGCCAACCGCCCTGCTGATGTCCTTTTTTTGGTCCAGGATCACACACTGCATGCAGGTGTCTTGCCTCCTCCAATTGAGGATGGTTTGTCTCTCATGACCTTGACACCTGAAGAGTACTTACTGGCCAGCTAGTCTGTAGAATGTCCCTCAGTCTGGGTTTGTCTACTGCCTCCTCATGACTAAATTCAGGTTATGCATTTTGGCAGCACCACAGAAGCAATGTTGTGCCCTTCTAAGTGCATCAGTACCAGAAGGCACAGGAGGAGATGCCCCAGACTCACTACTGACGATGGTAACTCCCATCACCTGGTTACAGCTGTAGCTCCCAGGTCCCTCCACTGTACATTACTAGTTTTCCCTCTGTAAGGCCATGGGAGACTTCAAGACCATGTAAATACCATGTCTCAACATACTTTCACCCACAGATTTCAGCATCCATTGATGAGTCTTGCCCACAACTATTACTGTTGCCCAAATGGTGATTATCTAGTTACTGAGATGTTAAAGGTTCAGGCAGATGTGCTTCTTAGGGAGAGGGCGGCTCGAGAAACAACAAATGATCTGGCTGCATATTTTGGATAGAACTGTTATCTACAAAGAAGCTGGTCACTTCCTTCTTCTTACTGACCTGGTTTAGGGGCTTGTGCTCACTCTTCATTTAAATAATAAATTACACCATAAAATTAAGTCAAATTATAGTCCCAATCTTTAGAATGCCACAATATGAAAAAGAAATTTAGTGATGATTTTATATAAATCGAAAATTATTATTACTACTTCTATGACAAAAACAAAATCGATAATGGTTCCAAAAATACACCAAAAGTATGTGAAAACCAAAGCCATGTCAGAATGATGAGTTATAAGTCAATTACTGCTGTAAACTACCAAAATCAAACATTATATCCAAATCTCACCACTTCTTTTAATTTTAAAGATTTAAGTTTCTGAAACTTTCACAATAAGAAATATCTGAAATCTGTTTTACCAAGATCCCACCGAAACCCGCTCTCTAATGGACAGGCTACATCACAAAGATTTTATTCTCACACGGCCATACTATGTCATGATACTGTTTCTTTTCCAGACCTAAGCTGGCAGCACCAGCAACCAAACAACATTCTGTGTGATGATCGTTATTTTTTCTCTGTCACCCCTCCCCCAATGTGCTTTTCCACAGAAGGAATAAAGCTGATCGGACTGAAAATTCAGACACTGATCAGACTCACAAAGGAAGTTTATCAATCTTTGCTTATCTAGCCAACTTTAAGAAGTACAAATATCACTAAAAGCCCCATCACTGTTTCCTGAACATTGGAATACTCCATTCAATTGTGAAGACTGAACTTTAAAAGCATCATTGATAGAGAATTCTGGAGAACAGCATTCCGGATGTAGAGAGGTTTAAAAACGCTCCACTGAAAGAATAAATCGAACAACTAGAAATACGCAGCCTGGACCAGGGAAGACTAAAAAGCCAGGATGCCATCCTCGGTAGGATCTACTGAACAAAGTTAAAAGGGTTCTCTCTTTCACGTAAGAATAACTAGCGCTGTGTTAAGACACAACCAGCCCCCGTTAGGGGTATTACCTGAAGAGAGAACAGAAAAGCATCCGATGAGGGTGCTGAGGAAGCAAAGAGCAGTTACACTGGATTACTTGTATACCTCTTATTTACAACACTTGCACAACATTGTTTACAATGGGAAAGCAGACATTAAGCGTTCAACAAGTTCTATTTCAATATTTCTATCAGGGACACTTGCAGATGGCTGGTACCTCAGAGGTAACACATTTCCAGGGTCACCTCCCACGTCACAGCCTTGGAAGAGTCCCCCCCTGCAGCAGGCCCGCGTACTTCCCGCATTCCACACGCCCACACTCAGATAGCACCACTCCCTTTAACAACTCTACTTGTTCAGGCCCTATTTATGTGGGAAAATCTCTGATCAAATTCTGTCTCCCTCAAGAATCCTTCCACAAGAGCCCTAGCCAAAAGTGAGTTTTCCCTCCCTCAATTCCTATAAGTCAAAACTCTCTCTATGGCTCACGTATTACCTATCATTGTCACGTGGTACAAACTTTTTAAGTATATATGGGTCATCTCTTCAGCTAGACTATAAGCTTCTGAAGGACAGAGTGTGTCGTTCAGCATTTATCAGCATCCAACACGAGGATTTTGCTTCTTCAGCAAGTGTTCCCTAAGCTCTCTAGGTGGCCTGGTCCCTCCCTCGATCTCAACCACATCTTGCCCCGTCTGCCTTGCGCCCTCGCTGGCCTCATTCTAACTGGCCCAGTGTCCACAGTTTCCAGTCTCGGAGCTTTCATACATGATTTTTTTCCTGCCTTGAAATCTTGAGGTTACCTCCTATTCATCTGTCATTCTCAATTTAATTTCTCTATATGTATCTTTTATAACTATTCAGTCTAAATTAGGCACTTATTAGATAAACAACAAGGTCCTACTGTATAACATTCAATATCTTGTAATAACCTATAATGAAAAAGAGTATGAAAAAGAATATATCCATGTATAAGTGGCTCAGTATGCTGGATACAGAAACTAACACAACAATGTAAATCAGCTGTTCTTCGATTAAAAAATATAAGTAAGGTCTCTTACATTGATCTCAATCACAGTATTCCTGATAGAATAAAAACATTTCCACCACTACCTCTGCTCTCTAAGATTATCCCCAAAACAATAAAGCAAATGAGAAACAAATACAAATTCCATCTTCAGTGAAACTAGGAGATAATTATAAATGAAATATACTACATGAAGACAGAAAATGCATCCACAGAAGGCAAGAAAAGATCAGAAATGAGTGGCACTGGGTATCCCAGAAGGTAGGGAAGAGGGGGCCTGAAAAAAGTGGAAGAACATTCAGGTCACTATCGCTAATATATGGTTTGTGGAGAAACTTCTTTAAATCAAGAGAAAAGGCAGTGTGACAATTCTCTCTTCCACCTACGCAAACTCCAATTGGTTGAAAATAGAGAGATGTACAAAGGATACAGTCACTGAACTACAACAGGCATATTTCACAATCACAAAACTTTAGAAATGTGAAAACCCTGGTTTGTAAATTTCATAATTTCCGATTGCTGTATGTTGAGAGAGCATCATTCAAACCATGTACTATTAACTCAGTCATTTGCAGTCAACCTGCTGCTTCTTATCTGTCAAATACACAAGCAGAGTAAGTTTTAATTCACTGTCCATTTTCACTAAATGGAAGTTTAAATCTGGCCAAAGAATTAAATCAATATTCATTCATTTGTGGGGTTTGTTTGTAAAATGTATTTCACAAGCTATGTTAACAGTAATAACACATTCACTTTAAATTACATGTTAAAATAGCCTCAAGGTAATATACAAAGATAAGATTATTGAAATACTCTTAGATTCCAAGCAAAGAAAACCCTTTCAATTTTTACTTCTCTCAGTATTTGTGCTTATCTCTGGTTTTTAAATTTCATGAACATATTTCTCCCATTTTCTTAAGGGATTAGTGATTAGATTTGTCTGGAAAAATTTTTCACCGAGTATGAAATTAACTAACTCTCCAGTCCCCTCACCCTTTCTAGAACCAGACCCACACTTCAGTGTCCAAACCAGAGGTCATACACTCAAGGTTCACAGACCCAACATAGCCCACAGCTGTACTGTTTAATCCTCACGGTACAGTCCAAAAGCAGAAAAGCAGATTTCACATTAGAATTCTCTTGAAAATTCAGAAGGTCTGGAAACACAAGGCCTACGTTCCCACACAGACACCAGCTAGATCTGAACAACTGTTGTCTTCTACAAGGATCTGCAGGCAGGCAGGCAGGCAGGCAGGCAGCCAAGGTTTAAATTCCTACTATCAAGAAAGAAAGCAGAACAGCGTTGGTTCTCTTCATACTCAAAGAAAACAAACTCACAAATCCACACCAATAGAGAGAAGATGTCCAAATGTAATCCTCAAAACCTAACCTAGAGCGCCACCACCACCACATCAGGACTACACTCCAGATCTACAGATTCTCCCCACGTAGTGAACAATATGACCCCCTTCACTAGCCCAAACCTGACCCTGGCTATCAAATCCTGAAAAGGAATCCTAAACTCAAATGTCACCTGGAGCAGTAAAGTCATTAGAATTAGTATCTGTGAGATAGAATTAAAGCTAACGCCCCTGCCGTCACTATGAGCAGTGGCAGGTCTACAATTCAGACTTAAACTGGAAAGCCGAGGGGCTTCACAGGGAAACGGCAAGCACACACCCATTCCCGCACGCTCAAGGATGTTAGATCCCGTCATTACTATGATTTTGATTCATGATGCAATGTTAACTTGGGGCTGCAGTCAGCTAGCAGGTTCAGAAAAACTAAAATTTCTAACTCAATACCATAATTACTTCCCAAACTCATTGCTTAGGGAAGATTACCTTATCTTCCTTAAGTGGCAACTGAATTTCCACACATTCCCCAGCTAAATACTTCATTACTTACAAGGGTATAAACTGCTTAGTTAACTAACTGAAGATTGCTGTTTTTATCCCTTTCCTGAGACATGGTTTTCATCTTTGAAATGTCTCTCAACCTATCCCCTCCTTCCTTCTCACATTCACTCTTTCATTCAGCAATATTTACTGAGTACCTACTATAAGTCAGATGCTAATCTCGGTACTACAGAAATTGCACTGAATAAATCAGACAAAAATACTAGCCCTCTAAGACCTTAAATTCTATTACAATAGAATAAATGAATGAATGAAAGCATAATATAATAAGTGCTATGGAGAAAAAAAAATTGGGGGAGGGGAGTACAGAGTGCAGCTAGGATCGGGTGGTCAGAAGCTTCAGGAACAGCGTCTGCACAGAGGCCCACGGGAAGTAACGGGGTGGGCCACGTGGACCACCACAGCCACACCGAGGCCCCTCTCCCCACCTCCCTCCCGGTCTACCTGCGACGTGGTACTACCTGCTCTCACTGCCTCCCGTCTCTTCTCCACAACTCTTCACTCATCCAGGATGTATCTAAACCACAGAACTGAGCAGGTCATAATCCTGCCTAAAACCCTCACTCCCTACAAGATAAAAGTCCAACTCTGTAGGCAAGAAAGATCTTCACGATATCACCTCTTTCCACCTCTCCAGCCCCACCATCCTACAACTCCTCCCCTGATACCTCGGCTTCACACATATTTGACCGTGTCATGCCCTGCAGCCTGGTGACTTCTGTACTTTCAGTCACCTGTGTACCTCTTCCACTTTTCAGACTAGTGATTAAAAAACAAGTTACCTTCGAAGTCCCTTTTCAGGACTCTAAGTCCCTCACGTCTTCTTTTCTAAAAAGTATTATAAGTGCACTGCTCCTCCCTGACCGCGAGCACACGGCAGTCTGACCCTCCTTCCCTTCCCCGGTGGATGACGGGGGCGTTCTCCGCAGGGCCTGCTGGAATCTTCTGTGAGGTGATGAGCTGTCTAAATTGTTCAGCTGTTGAGTTACCTCCTGATTTACACTATCCTCAGGGTCTCTCTGACTCCCGACACTCAGCCAAAAAATCTTTTACTGTTAGATATATATAGTAATACACTTTTTTAATCAGGTTAGAATTCCATCTATTAACTATTCAGAATACATTTGACTCAAAAGCAAAAAATGCTTCCAGAAATAGAACAGAGCAGAAACCACGCTTCTCTTGAGACAAGGCCTAGAGACTCAATATTGTAACTGGAATGTTACGTTACAGACCAGAAGAGTTCGGCTCATCTGCTTCCAATGATTTTATAGTTTGGGGGGTAGTTTGAGGTGATGGCTTACTAGAAGCCAACAGTTGTTGTTTGAAGAAATGAAAAGAAACATCAACTCAGAAAAGCACAGTATCCTAGGGCCATTTACCGTAGGGGCAATGAGCCCTGGGCAAGTTTTCATTTCAACATTTACCATGAAATTGCAGAATAAGGGCATCAAGGTCCTCACCATCGAGGAGCTGACAATCTAGCAAAGCCAGGTATTTAACCCATTAGAATATCTTGTATTTGCAATTTATCAAAGAGACTCTAAGCCATTCTCTTCCACTGACTCCCGTGGAGGGGGGGGGTAAGGGAAATAAGATATATTTCAGAAAACTCTATGTAAAAATCAGTTGAAATGATAAAAGTTCAACCTTTTTTGATGTTTAATGATCTCATTTCTCAGTACCATCAAATACTGATTCATCCAAGGTATCATCTCCCCTGAAACTGTTTAAAAATGCTGCTGTTTAAACACACCTATATATATATACTTAATAACAACGACCCCTAAGGTACAGGGAAGAATACAGTAGTCAAAAATTCTCATGAACAAAATACTGTATTACTTTTTTAAAATATTGTATTACAGTAACAAAATGATGAGATTGCTACAGGTGCATATAAATAAGTGAGATCTTTGGTCCACAGGTGAGCCTCAGTGGGTCTATGAATTCCTAAATTTTTTTCCCCCTGGCAGAGGAGCTATAGCTTTCAGATTCTCAAGAGTCTACAGATCCAGGAAGGTTTAAGAAAACGGTGCTGCAGAGAATTTCCCTAAGAGCTATGGAGCTTCATGTCCTACCCAGTGTTGGTCTTGAGAGACTGAATATACAAGTGGACAATGGCCAGACTGCAACACTAGATGATCCCAAGCAGGATATAACTTGTAAGATACCTTATGCTGCTTCTGTTCCCTCACTTCTAATCATCAGGACGTGGCACAAACTTTGGGCAGGTATCTGTCTAGATGGCGAGCCACATGTCCACTCTGGGAACTAGCTGGTAGGGCTGAAAAGAACCCAAGGTTAGCACTTAAAGCATCACTCATCCACCCTGTGAGAGCTAGGAAGCAGTGGGATCAGTAAGCAGTGAACTACAGTGGGTCAAGGAATGAAAGAGAAGTGTAATTAAGACAGGTATTATATATTTGAAAGTTGCTAAAAGAGCAGATCTTAAAAGTTCTCACCACAAGAAAAAGAAATCTGTAACTATGTATGGTGATGTAGTTTTAACTAGACTTACTGTGGTCTTATTTTGCAATATATACAAATATCAAATCATTGTGTTGTACACCTGAAATTAATATAATGTTATATGTCAATTATATCTCAATTTTTTAAAAGAGGGCTTTTCCCCCCATCCTCAAGGGGATGGAACCTAAAAATAAAAGTTCACAGAGTTATCATTCATTATACTTTTTTTTCTTTAAACTGCCAGGAAAACTTGAATTCCAGGTACCTTTCCAGGGCACAAAGCCACTCCTGTCAAGCCAACCATCCCCCCCTCATACACAGAGGGCTATGTACTTAAGTGTTTCTCGTAGGGGACACAGCACAGAAGTTTGTTCTGGACCTTTCAGGTGAGGTCACACCCGAACACACACAACACGACTTTCTTCTAGCCTCACTGCTCAAAATAATGACTTCCAGAAAACACCACTGCCCGGCCCGAAATGCATAGGCCTCCATTTTGTTTAGTTTGATGGAAACAAAAAATGTGTGGCAGGTTAATATTTCTTTCAAATTATTGAGAACTGAAAAGGAAATATTTGGTCGTAAGATACTTATTAAAATGAATTCCTGAGATCGTTTCTTACCATGGTGATTCAAAATAAAATAACGTGAATGGCCTTTTCCTTTGTCCTTTCCCTTTAATTTCTTGCCAAATTTATTTAACCCCTCTTTCGAACGGGGAATATAGAAGAAGAGTCTTTTGGAAAGTTTTCATCAACATATGAGGTATAAGTAGAGTACAAATATTTCAGAATAAAAGTATTAATTTTTGTTTGCCCTCCAGCAATTTACATACATACTAAATGCCGCTGGAGGAAGAGCTGTAGCAGGTGGTCAGACTACCAGGCCAGGGTAGACCAGCTGTATGTCTGCGTACTTCACATATGCACCTGGCCCAGAGGCACCGGGGTGGGGGTGGGGGTGGGGGGAGGCACAGCCCCTGCCACAACGGCGGCCGAGCACTAAAGGGGCCCAAGCAAATGAAGGGGCTCAAAGACAAAGGTGCCATTTGCTTTTCACAAGGCTGCAGCAGTTCAGAGGGATGCCTGTTTCTAACTGGTCTGGCCAGAGGGGCCACCTTCTCCTAATTTGCACAAAAGCACCATTTGCTTTACGTATCTAAGAGCACAATGACTTCCGATTACTGTTTGCTAGAGGATCAGCAAAAAATGTCTCCTCAATAGTCAACAGTTAATAATACGTCCAAAACTCTAGCCATGACAGGAAAAACTGGTTCTAGCTCTCATGCCGTAAACAAAAAATCCTTGACAAAAGATACGTAGCCAATGTTTTCAGACAATGGATAACAGGCAGTGTGGGAGTGTATCTCAGAGAGAAGGAACACAAGTGGGGTGGGCCCTACAACTGCCCAGGCTTCCTACTAAAGACACCTGTTGCAGCAAGAGGAAATCCAAGACAGAAGAAGGGGGCCTGAACTGAGATGATGGAGACTGGAGATCTGAGAAGATGACACTGCTGAAGATGACATTGCTGGCCAGAGAGAAGGAAGCAATCCAGAGGAAGCAATCCAGGAATCTGCATGGAGTCCCCTTGTCTTTGACTGAATGCTAAACTGGACATGCAGAAGGGGACACTCCAAGAGGCCATAAAAACTGTCCAGGGAAGACCTACTACTGGAGAAGTAGTTGTACACTGAAGAGTGTCCAGAGCTCACGCAGGGCTCAGAGACACGAGGAACAACCAGTCACAGTGGACAGAGTTCCCTGAACACAAGGGGGCTTTTTGGTATAGAGCCCAGAAAGGCCACAATTTAAAAGCAGGGCTGAACTCGCCCTAGAATAAAGGCTACTCTGGCCCCAATCTAACAGAGCTGAAAAACAAGCCAAGATGCAGCTGATCCGCTAGTCAATTCCTCACAAGGAGTTTCCAACATCTCACTCACACCAATAGAAAGTTGGGGCTATAACTCATTCAGTCTGGACCATTCTAACTTGGAATCATATAGTTACAAGCTTAGCATAGAATTTTTTTTATGGAATAATGACTAAGCACCAAGCACTACATTAAGTACTTTATATTAATCATACTTAACACAGTAACCCTATGAGATATCCTCATTTTACACTTGAGTCACTTAGCATTCAGAAATAAACACAGCTAGTGGAGGTGGAATTAAAATTCAAATTATTGTCTGCCTGATCCACGGCCTACATTTAAGCTGCTGGGGCAAAGACAAGGCCCTCTGACAGCCACCTTCCCATTTCAAGCTCATGATGAACACCACTAACGAATCACAATACTTTCCTCTTGTTCATTAAAAGAAACTTCATAACCCATGGTACCACCAAAGGGAATGTGCTAAGAAAAATCATAAAATATTAAAATAATGCTAAATGTGTCAGAGACCAAAGCAATGAGAAACAAGCTATTTGGAAATTACTTAGAAAGCTTTACAAAAACAAAATATTTTCACTGTAAGCCTCCAAATCAAATTTGAATTTGTATTTTAATCAATTTCAATTACATTATTAACCTCATCTCCCAAAAACTAACTGGGATTTATCTGCTATATGTCACAGACCCAAACATTTTACCATTTTTCTACTAAAAGTAAAAACTAACATATGAAGGAAAAAAAGACAGCTATTCCTCATTGCACAATTATGGCAGCCTTCTTCTTCTGTTTTTTTTGTTGTTGTTTTTTTTTTGTGTGTAAGCAGGAACTGTGTTCAGTCACCTTATAAAATTTCCCAAAAGAAAAGCTTTAGGTCACCCCAAATAAACCATGTTTCCATTATTCCCATGTTTGTAAATACTGATTTTAATCGGCGGAAGAATAACAGAGAAGGTAAAATAAATCAATAAAAGCCTTGGCCATTTCCGGAAAGAACAGTGAAGATACAGAAAGAGGGAAAAGGATTAAGGACTAAGTTCAGGTCACTAGAAAAAAGTGGCAATGTTTTGCAAAGATGTAGAGATAGATATTTTGAGGAACCAAAAAATGCCTGGAGCAGCAAAAGCCAGAAACCCCTGATTTAGACAAAAAGGACTCCTTAAACCACACGCATCTGCAGAGTCACCCCAGTTTCTTCATTCTAGTCTGAACTAGCCAACTGGTTAACTGAAGGAAAAAACCAGCTACCAATCGGCTGCTGAAGGAAGACTGGGAAGAGGAGTTAAGTGCTAAATAAATCAGAAGAGGGAGAGTTCAGTTAAACCTCGGCATTTTCTTGAGTTACCAATTCTGATGTCTTTTAAAAAGGTATAAATAACCTAATATATTCTAAATATATATTTATGTAGTTTTAACAGTTTCATTAACATAATTTATATACCGTAAGATCATCCATTCTAAGTGAACAATTCAATGACTTTTGGTAAGTGTATAGAGTTGTGCACTCCTCCCCACAAAAAATACTTTAAGAACATTTCCATTATTCTAAAAGGTCCCTTCACACCTGACTGCAGTCAGTCCCAGGTCCCTCCCTGCCCCAGGCAACCACTGATCTGCTTCTGTCCTACTGCTTTTGTGGATATTTCATAAAAATGAAATCATACAACATGTGGTCTTTTGCATCTGGTGTCTTTCACTTAGGCATGTTTTTGAGGTTCATGCATGTTGTAGCATGTTATCACAGTTCTCTGTTCCTTTTATTCCTGCAGAATAGTATTTTGTTATGCCTGGTTGGCAGGCATTTAGACTGTTTCCAGTTTAGGGCTGTTATGAATAATGCTGCTATGACATTCAAGAACAAGTCTTAGTGCAGACATTTATTTTTATCTCTATATATCTATACAAGTATAGATACCTAAGAGAACTATTGGGTCATACAATTAAGTGTATATCTATCTACCTTTTTAGGAAACAATTTTCAAAAATGTGTATACAGTTTACACTCCCACATCACTTAGCACTGTCTGCCTTATAGCCACGCGAGAGGCTGTGAAGTGGCATTTCACTGAGATTTTAATTTGCATCTCCATGATGATCAGTGATGTTGAGACCCTTTTAAGATGTTTATATTTCACTCCAAAGAACAGAAAAATTCTCAAAATCTGGTTTCTATCCCTATTTTTAGAGTATTATAAAGATTAACAAACACCTGGTCAAACCACACTTTTTCCTTATTTTTATTCATACTTATTTCTCTGTACCATTTCTAATGACTATTTCGTTCATTGCTTTTACCACTTTAAATACTTCTGAGATTCTTCAGTCTTTGTGTAGACATTTTTATTTCCCTTGAATACCTAAGAGTAAAACTGCCGAGTACTATGGTCAGCATATATTTAACTTCACATTTACTATTTGTTTTATGACCCATATGTGCAAAATTGTCCATCTGAAATTCAGATCACTCTTTTTTGGACCAAGCTCAATATGTACACATTTATTCTAGTAAACTGCATTTAATTGCTAATAGCTACACTGGATGATTCAACACATATACCTGAATCATTATGCCAAAGTCATCTTTATTGCATTAAGTTTCGAGTTTCTAACTCTATAATCAGATGGCACCATGGACTTAACAGCTGAAATCCCCAAGAAGCTTGCAGTGTAGTTGAAAAGACAACAAATCATTAGGCATTAAAGATACTGTCTTCATGGCATGATGCTGTAGGGAAAAGGACTCTGAACTAGCAGTTAGAAACCCTTCATTCCGTTTCTGCTCTGCTTTGCATTAGCTTTGAGATCCCAGCGATCACTTAACCTTACCACACGTCCGCTAATTCAATAATCAGGCTATAATCCACTCTACTCTGCTGTAGAACATCACCTGTGGTGGGGGAAGAACCTGCTTTGGGAACTAGGCAGTCGTGGGTCCAAATATAGATTCAATAGATGTTTGTGCTTCTACCAGGTCCAAGCGCTATGCATTCCATTGTTTCCATATTTTCTTTAATCCTCACTGCAATCCCACAGGATAGGTCCTATTATTGTCCTCACTTTACAACTGAGGAAACTGAGGCTTAGAAAGATTAAGTAACTTGCTCAAGGTCAACAATTAAGTATTAGATTGAGGATTCAAACCCAAACCAAGGCAGAAGTAATCCTCTGCTGAAGGGACAATCAAAAACATGCAGGCCTTGTGAGATCATCAGTGCTGAATTCTTTCCAGGACCAAGTTGGTAAGGTTAATTTTGTATAGGAGCTCTTCCGTCTCTGAATTAGTTTTGTTTTGCTTTTGTTTTTGTTTCAGTCCTTCTCTCCTTCATGAAGTCTGGTCTCCTGATTAGGCAAACAAACCTCAAGGAAATATGTTCCAGTTACTAAGTAGACTAAGTGGTATGTGGGGAAGGGGGATGCAGGTAGAAAAGCTTATTTGCCTGTTTGGATGCAGGTTTGTCAAGCCTGCCTGAAAAACAAGCAAAATACATCCACTTTTGTGCAGTACTAAGTGGGGGAAGGGATGACACATGACATGGGAAATGGCTTAGAAAAGAAAAAAAACACACCTACATCCTTTGGTTATTTCATGTCCCACAATATAACCAAATAACTCTCAAGAAACAGTATGGCTTCAGAAGTCAGGGTATTTTTCAAGTAAACTGAAAGGTTCTGAAGAAAGCTGCAGTCTTTGAATGCAGTAGTTTGAAGGACAAAGAAAAAAGTACTGAAAGCTTATGAAGGCAAATTTGACTCTTGGAAATAAAAACGTAAATGAGGATATGAATTCTTAAATGTAAAACTTGATCTTCATACAACTTACAGGTAATCAGTTCCATGTATAGGAGGTATACTTGCAAATTACAGTTTTGTACACTCCCCTTCATACATGAGTATATGAATAACCAGACGAAATACCCAAATATTAATCAGTTTCCCTGTAGTGTTAAAAGGAGACTTGCCTAAGAAGCTTGCTTGTGTAAAACTGCTGAAATTCTTTTTTAAGCATTTCACACGTTTAAGTCTGTATTTGTTCATTTCTTATTGCAGTAAAGGCTACCTTTCATTACTATGTGTCCGTTACCTAATACACTTCAGCTCTAACCTTCCCACCAACGCTACCTGGTGGGTCTCACACTGTTTTATAGAGTAATTACGGAGAGAAGAACGCAGAGAGGTTAAATAATTTGGTAAGTTGCAAAGCTGGGATACAAACCTCAGTTTCTTATCCTAAAACTACACTCTTTCTACGTTACCATTCGGCCTCCCTCTCTCCATGGCAAGTGACGTGGGAGAACAAGTTAAAGACAACTCTGCATGTTTCAGGAAACTGGAGGAAGGGTGCTTGTTTAAATAACCTGATTGTGGGGGGAGGGTCTATTTGCTGGGTTTTTTTCCTTGCCTTCAAATGAAGTAGGCAGCATAAGAAAGTGGGCTATAAATGAAGGAAACCTATGTGGATAAATACATACACTGACACCAGAGCTGAAGCTACATGACCTTCAGGCGCTTGGCTTAAATCTCATTTTGGGGGAAGGCTGCCCTTTCTTCTGCTCTTGCCCAAACTATGCCAACTCCCACAGAAAGACCTGGTCTTAAACGAACCAAGAGTGCTAAGAAGAGACTATTTTGTTCCTCATTCCTCGTGTTTTCCCGTGGAGGAACTCCAAGGAACACTCCTGATGTCTCTAAACCACTTACTCTGGCTTCCCGAGGAAAGGAAGGATGAACTATCAAATCAGCGGTGTTCAGGGGAAGGAATGGGGTACGCAGGCTCTGCACCTCCACATCACAGAGGCGGCTGCAGTGGCCAGCGTGCCTGGGCAAGTCTGTAATTCGGGATGGGGTTGGGAGGTACTAGCAGGTCCACATGGCCAACAGCTCTCAGTGCCTGAGGTGAAATGAGATGCAGGCAAAAGCCTTGGTAAAAGAGACTGGGCTCTGGAATCAAACTGCCTGGTTTTGAATTCTGGTTCCATCATTTACTGTGTGACTTTGGGCAACTAACCCAATCTCACCTCACCTCTCCGTGCTCCAGTTTCCCTTATCTATAAAATGCAGATAATAAGAGAGCCTATGTCACAGGATTGCTATGGAGATTAGAACTGGGCCTGGTACATAGTAAGTACCAGGCGCTAGAGTTTTTATTTCTGATTTGTATTATTTCCTATCTCTGTCTTACTGATCCCCATGACTACTCAATTCAGAAATGCAGTGTATGGGGAAAAGTGGGGGGTTTTGTACAGGCTTCCTAAAATCTCACAGAATCTCTTTCAAAAGTAACAGTAGAGAAATGCCTTTTGGCTACAGTGGCCAGATGATGTAAATGTCTTATTCTAGTCTTCAGTGAACTAGTTTGGAGAAAACTCCAGAACAAGAGCTGGTCCAGAGAAGACAAGGCAATAAGGTTACCCAGTTTAAAATCTCTACCCATTGGAAATTCATTTGCCAACAGTACGTTTTCTCCAGAGTGGAAAGCTGTCGGGCCCCATCCCCCAAGACAGTTCATCATACTTTGCTGTATTATTCGGATCCATCACTCCCTAATAATAAATGTTAAAGTTTGGTGGCTTTCTCTAATACCACCTCTCACCTCTCCCTCTCTTTTCTGGGTATCAATTGATTCTCCCTTGACCTTATTTAACTATTTCCTATCTGAAATACCCTTTGCTTCTTGGGTCTTGGGACATTATGAGCCCAGCTGCACTGCGCTTATTGGATGGCATAAGAAAATTACAACAATTAAAGATGAAAACATAAGGTTCCCAGAATTCCTTGACTGTGTTTCCTCACCACACGTACTACATGGTATCCACTGCTTACAGGTGCGTCTGCAGCTGGCTGTCCCCACCCCGGCTCCTTTATCCAGATATCCTTTATCCAGGTATCTCAGCACCTAAACTTAGCCCAGTGCTTGCCGAATTGTAGGCACTCAGTGAATGTTTACTGAAATGAGAGACTAGGAGTTAGGTTAACCATGACTACATCCTGCCTAAAATAAAATCTTTCCTTATAAGCGTCTTTTCAAATCTCCAGATGCCACTTTTCCTATGTATACTCTTTGTCAGCAGCTTGTCCTTCCTGTGCAGTTACACATTAGGCTCTAAACTACCAGTTTCCTTAAGAAACCCTGATCTAAAAATTAAGAAGAGCCAGAAAATGTTCGTAATTCTTCACTGGATTTCAGATATGTCTAGAGAGCAACAAGACAGAAGGCTCTGAGACAAATCTCTGGAGGACACTAACAGAATGGTATAGCTAAGAATCTGAGAGAAAAAATTCAAGAACATGCTAAAGACAGAATAAAAGAATAAACAAAACTGCAGTTCAAATAAAAAGTTCTTCAAATGAGTCATGATCTAAAATGTGGTACAATCTGATGTAATTGATGGAATTTGAGAAAAGAGACTTTAAACTTTATGCTAGAACACACTCCATCAAGTAGCCTACGGGTTGTGATAATGAATCCAGAAGGACAAGCAAAACTAACATACTATTTGGTCTAACACTGAGAGAGACAGACAACTGGATGGATGGATGGAATGACGGCTGGATGGATGGATGGATGGGCAGGCAGACAAGTGTGTAGATAGGTAGGTGGATGGATGGATATATACATATAAAATAATGTCAACTTATGAAAAAAGTGAGTTGTGAAAGGGCACAGAAAAGCAGAAGAGCAGTCAGTGTCTTATCTTGGTGAAGAAGCAGTGAAGAGACAACGTTTAAAGTTGATTTCATAAGAAGTACAGGTTTCAATACGTTATGTAAAAACACCACAAAAATGACCATAGAAAAAAATTACAATATAAAAATTAAACAGTAGGGGAAAAAGTAAAAAGTTCATACATCTAAGCTAAAATCTTCTTCAGGGAGTCAATGAATAGATGTCTAAGATTAATAAACCTAGCTATGTGCATACCTGGAGTAACTGTTAAGATTTTTTTGCTCATGTACCCCCCCAAAAAAACTTATACATTTTTAAGTTGTCATGTAAAAGTTTTCAAAAATGAGCTTAAACAGCTGCAAAGAATATAATTTCTGAATATTATATTTATATAATATATATTATATATAATATTTAAATATTTATTATATATGTATTATATTTAAAAATATAATTCCTTAAATACAGCCATTGGTATCCAAGTACCACAAGTTTTTTTAAATTTAGATAATGATATTTTATTAAATACTATCCACTATTTTTTAATGAAAAAAACTCTTCTTTAAAAGTCAGTAATTTCATACCTTTACTTTTTTCCATGAACTAATACTTCCATTCCACTTTCAGCAAAGTATTTTTAACCTTATGTAAAGTCTTGTTAACCACACTATCATTCTTTTCTGCAAAAAATCTACATAAATTAAAATTTTAAATTTCTCTGGTTACTCTTCTGCACTGAGCTATCAATACAATTATTAGTAGCACATGGCTGATCAGAACAAATATATTCAAATTTTGATAAACATAGTAAGTAAAAACTGTAATGGAAAAGCAACTTTTAATGAAATGAGGCAGGAGAGGGTACAGCTCAGTGGTAGGGTGCACGTGCTTAGTATGCACGAGGTCCTGGGTTCAACCCCCAACACCTCCTCTAAAAATAAATAAACCTAATTACCTCCACACTCAAAAAATAAACTAAATAAATAAAACTGGGGAGGAGGGTATAGCCCAGTCATAGACTGCATGCTTAGCATGCACAAGGTCTTGGGTTCAATCACTGGTACCTCCACTAAAAATAACTAAGCAAACCTAATTACCTCCCCCACAAAAAAATAGAAATAGATAATTTTTTTTTAAACCTAATGAAATGAGTCCATGGGATGACTATAACTTACTACTAAAATAAGTCAGCACCGAACACGAATTTCATTCCTATTTTCTTTTGTACAGAAGCATTGAAAACCTTGCTCAAATGTAACAGGGGACTAAACTGGAAGGAGGTTTGTTATAGCAAAGTCACTCAACTCTGCACTTCTGCAAGGTACATGCCAAAAAAAAAAAAAAATCACACAACGATCTGACATCAAATATTATTTTTAAGGATCTATAAGCTAATGAATCGATTAGGTCTCCTAAAAGGAAAAATTTGAAACTATCTTACTTTGCAAAAGCAGTTGTGACCCAGGTCACAGACTACTCATTTTCTCAGTTTCGTGGACAGATGCCAAAGATTTTATCAAAACTTAGCAAGTTAATCACATCTGCTATTGTTTCACTTAATGGAACTTTGCTTAACCTCTAAAACTCAGAAAGGGTTGAGAAAACCAAATCTTGTTAACTTCATTATACCTTTGACAAAATAAAACTATTTGACAAAGTTATTTTATCTTATGATATGCTTTAACATTCTTTAAATACATTTTTGTCAAAACACTGAAGCTACATATTTAACTGATTCAATTTATGGAAAAGTCTGCCCTATAAACTAACCAGAACATGGCTTTATCATCAAATCAACATCTTACATATCTCATCAAATCTTAATTATCTTATTATCAAAATAATCAGATTAAATCAAACACATTTTCTGTAAAAAAATAACCTGACCTCATTTTTTAATTCAAATAAAAGTTTTAACACTCATTTCAAGGAAATTTATATCATAGAATACATTTGGTACAACAGATTACTAAAAGTAATCAAGCAAGGAATTATGTACATCTAGTCATTTAAATGGAGGTTTCTGAAAAACCTAAAAATAAAACTGCCAAATAACCTAGCAATTCCACTCCACTCCTGGGGATACATCCAAAAATACAAACAAACAAACAAAAACACTAATTCAAAATAATACACGCACCCCAATGTTCAATATGGGTAATCTAAAAAATACAACAAACTGGTGACTATAACAAAAAAGAAGCAGACTCATAGACAGAGAACTAGTAGTTACCAATGGGGAGAGGGGAGGAGCAACACAGGAGCAGAAGATTAAGAGGTACCAACTATTAGGTATAAAATAAGCTACAAGAATATATTGTACAACATGGGAAATATAGTCAATATTTTATAATAACTATAAATGGAGCATAACCTTTAAAAATTGTGAATCACTATATTGTACACTTGTAACTTATATACTATTACTGTACATCAACTATACTTCAATAAAAAAATTCTTCTGATCAATGAGAAAGTAAAATAATATAAAATGGATAAAAAACAAGATGGATCAATATGCTGTTTCTCGTTAATTGATTTGCAATAATAAAATTTAATGTGTAACTAAAACTAGAGCTATTTACAAAACAAGGAGTATGATAAAGATATGGTATTCCTTGGGTTAACAAGTGTATCAAACTGGTATACTGAGTTTTTTTCCTTAATAATTAAATAAGAATGAGAAAGAAGTCCATTAACCTTCTCAAGCATCAAGATTAGACTTTTCCCATGTATGTAATGAAAGAGTATAGTCATCCCATGGTACATGTAGGATTCCAGGACCCCCTGGATACCAAAATCCAAGGATGCACAAGTCCCTTATACAAAATGGTATAAATGTATTTACATCATCTCTAGATTACTTATGATACCTCAATACAATGTAAATGATACATAAATAGTTGCCTCACAGGAAATTCAAGTTTCGCTTTTTGGAACTGTCTGGAGTTTTTTAAAAATATTTTCGACCCACAATTGGTTGACTCCATGGAGGTGGAACCCGTAGATACGAGGGCTGACTGTATACAGAAATATAAATCACTCTGGCAGTTGACATAAAATGTTTTCTGTTAACAGATGGCAGAAAATATTACATATGTTACAGCTTGAAATAAGATGAGGATTGACTATAACTGAAATAAATAATTTGTGATGTGATTTAATTAAAATAGGTTTCAATCCTATTATTCAATAAGGTACACCAAAAACCTAAAGAAACGGCATAAAACTTTTATCTGTGCATTTAGTCAATGCATCCTCAAAGAACAACTCCTGTCTTCCTGCTTTGGCTGTCTGAAAGTACTATGCCTCTCAGTTAATGCCTTATCCTAGGTATTGAGTATTAAAAATAAGAAAGAATCGTTTATATCTTCCAGACTTGAAATCTACAATTTGATAACTGTAATTAACAATTAAACTTAAACAGAAACTTTGTGTTAAGAAACTGAAGTTTAAATCAGACTATTTGTCAACATGAAAGTGAAAAATAAAAATACAGAAGTGAAGAATGAGAAAGTTAAGAACAGATTTGAATGACTATAAAGTTGAAAATGTGAACATTTTAGTCTTGACTGACCTGAAAGCCCTCATTGTTTTATGGTAGATTAAAAACAAATCAACAATACTTCTGACCAGAAATATCAGTTAGAGGGTTTAAGATGGAAGCACCTCTCCAGGGCCTGTGACAGCAATGAAAGGGCTAGAAGGATTGTGTGGGTGAGGGAAGCCCGCCCACAGGCTCCCAAGAAATGTCTGTCACATCAGTGAGGCCACCAGCTGAATCTGGATTCAGCTGACAGAAAGCTTTGTGACCAGGAATCAAGTGACTTAGCCTCTCTGTCAACGCAGAACGTGGATTAGGTGTGTTTTATAAACTCCCATGTAGCTCTGATCATCTATTATGTGGAGAAGTATGGACCTGGTTATTTATTAGGCAGTTATGTAAGCTCACATTTTTGAAGCCCCCTTGAATCTCTTTATTGGAGAACTCAGTAGACAGCCAGAAAACTCTTTTTCTGGGAGTAGGAAAAGTCAGGACTTAGTGGGGTGCTTGCTGTATTTTACATCAAAGATGAATCAATCCTACTTTAGATCCTGAATGTACTGCTAGTCTGCCCTTGACCTAAAGCTTCCCCCTCCCACTTCTGAGTTTTCACTAACTGACTGCGGGCAAATCAGCCAGATTCTGAATGTTCCCTTTGCTCTGACAAGGTCTAAGTATTGTGTACAACTGTAAGCTTAGTCACCACACAATGTAACATTTGCAAATAGTTCCACTGGTGTTCCTATCTGGACAAGCGGCTACGGGGGTGATCGCTGTAAACACTAACTGGTGATTACAATAAAATCCTGTCCATAATGAATATTCTTCAGTCAGGGAGACATATTTGTAACACAGGAATTGATCCAGCCGAGTATGTATTTCAAAACGGCTGATAAAAATCTCTACTCAGAAACACTAGATTTTCGTTTCCTATTTTGCGGATACTGTCTGACTTGAAAACATAAACGTGCAGATTTCTAAGCTAGAAAATTCTATTCATCAGTTCCCAATACTCAGTGTTCAGGCCACCTTTACCATCTCTTGACAGTATCATCTTCACAGTCTGACCTGGTTTCCCTATCTCCAGCCCTGCTCCCACCTAATCTACCCTTCACACTGTCATCAGTGTAATCTTGTATTGAGTCGTATGAGTCCAGCAGAGCCAGACAGGCCTAGTTTTGACTCTGAGCAAGATATTTAATCTCTCCATGCCTGCTTCTCCATTTGCAAAAAAAAATGCAAACAGGACTTCTGTGAGGACTAAATAGTATGTATAAACTGCTTATAACTGCGGCTGGACAACTGTCACTCACATGCGGAAGAACCTTCTCTGCCGTCCCCTCCTCCATGGGTGGCTCCGTTCTGCCCTTCCACCCTCCATCCCCACCATCATGCTATCTCTGTATTTGAAATGTCTATTTCTGAACCAGACTTAATCGTGTATTCTTCTGTGATGTCTTTTTCAGTCTTAAAGAATTACAGTAATTGCAATTTTCATTCTTTTTTTCTTAACACTGAATCACTGTATTCACGTCTGTCTAGATCTCTCATGGTACTGTCTTTATTTTAGATGAGATCCTCTTGTCTTTATTTGAAAACACTTCTGCCTAATCCTACAGCACTTCACAGCTCCAGCCTATGGAACTTGTCACACATTGTATATCTGTTCTTCGTACAGACTCATCCATCCTCTCTACTAAATTATTCAAAAAAAGAAAAATAGTGAAGAAACCACTTCCACGTAAAAGAAAAAAGAAAAAGACAAATGTTAGTTTTAATCCACATTTGGGGATAATTGCTTAACATTTGGTATCCTAATCACAAATACACAGTCCAGGGTTGATGAGGTAAAATATAAAAGATTCTAATCATGATACACACTCTAGAGTAGGGGTTTTTAGCCCAGAGAGAATAAATGGGCATCTATGAAGATGGATGGGGAAAAAAGTTACACTCTTGTCACTAACTTATAACTGAAATTTAGCAATTACCTCAATTATTAACGTAGTTAATAAATTACAGTACCAACAGTGACGTTGTCACCAAAAAAATCACAGCTATTTTCATATCATATTAAAACTGTTGCAAATATATTGCCTTTACATTCATCACAACTTTGAAATTAAAGCAATTATTCCCAACACTAGATCTTATTAATAATTAATTCAGCAATAAAGAAGCACATATTACTGTATCACATGTCTTTAAAAATACTTCTGGTAACTATATTTCATTATATTTGGTTTCTTTTGTAATCTTCTGCATTTTATGCTTTTGAAAGATTACTCTGAGAAGGGTCTACAGACTTCATCAGACTGCCAATTGGGGTTTATGTCAAAACAGGTTCAGCTATCTTCTTTTCTGATCAACACTACAGGGGTCACTAATCAGCACAAGGAATGCCAGAAATAATTTCTAACTGGTAAAATGTGTAGTGTTAAAACTATGCAGACTGACAGAAATATACAAGCACCTCCATTTTTGGGAGGACAAAGTCTAAGACACTAACAAACCTGGCATCCTGGGCCACTGGGAGCAGGGTTCTAGGCTCAGGGCTCTGGCCAGATCTGCATTCAGACTCTGCCACATAACCGTAAGCAGAGGTCCCAAATCCTGCTACACTTGGCTCAACGGAAACTTTCGAGCAAGGGGCCTGTCTGAGAGCTGTGACTTCGTGGAGCTCTTTATAGGAACAGGTTGTCTGAGCCTACACGAATAAATCCAAAGTAGAATTCATCAGAACTTCGTGGTTAACACACACCCTGGTAGCAGAGTGATGAGGGAGAAGGCCTACAAAGTGTTAATCCTAGGAGGTTACTAACACCCGATTATTAATGACCAAAATGCCTTAGACCAGTTCAAAATACCCCTGATAGACTAAGAAGTTCCATGAAGCCTGGGACCAAATCTCCTTTTGTGCATCAATGTTTTGTTAGGGTCAACACTATCCTGATACACACACAGAGCAACAGTAAACAGCTGCTGAGTGAATTAATAAATGTAATATACTCAGCTGGTATGTGTTTCCCTAACTCCAGAATGTGATTCTTTAAAAAAAGAGCACATTCCCTGGAATTTGACACAACACTGTAAAATGATTATAAATCAATAAAAAATGTTAAAAAAAAAATAAAAAAAGAGCACATCATACTTATCTTTCCCTTATCAGGCACCTTGCCAGGGATGCATATATTAGATATCAATCAGTAATTGCTGAATGCCTATAGTTTTGCCCTAATCTGATTTAACCAATTATTTTTCTTTTTACTTTATTTTTTTAACCAATTATATTTTTTCAAACATTTAAAGATCAAGAAAAGTCTTCTGTGAAATCTTACAAGGCAATAAGAAGCAGTGAGTGCACCTGCCTTCAGAGAGATGTGCTCAGACCTGAGTTCAAACCCCAGCCCTGCGACTTACTGTGTGTTGGAAAGTCGTTAACACCTTCCTGCCTCAATTTTCTTCTGAAAACTTTCACATAATCATGTTCATACCTGTAGGTAAAATCCTTGCAAAGGATCCAACACACTATAAGAAATAATAATGCCTATAAATGCTATTTCTCATCAATGAGAAGACCCAAAAACTAAGTTCTCTGTTCACTTCTCGTATTTCCAAGAACACCACGCTAGCTCTCCCTGCGTTATCTACACCTTCTAAGTGTTCAAAGACCTTGACCACAAAGCTCCTTTGACTATGATAATAGCTCTTGGCTCAGAACAAGGAAACCAACTCTGGGTAATTATTATGCAAATGAATGCTCTTCAGCGGAAACCCACAATCCCTGAAATAAACATCTCATAGTTGCTATCTATAGTAGCTATAGCTTAAGTCACCTAAGACTATTGCCAATTAAAAGCAAAAGTGCATGATTTGTTATCAGGAACATGATAGTTTACCACATGTTTAACCTAACCAATAAATATTTACTGAGTAACTAGCATATACTAGTGTTGTTTGAAAAAAATTACTTAAAATATGATATATTTCAATGAATAAGATTTTTCTAAAGAAAGTTAATCAGAGTAAATAAATCAAGGAATAATAGCAGCTATCATCTACTAAGTACCTACCATGCAGTAGGTATTTCACAGAAACAACTCGTTTATGCCTTCAGCAATGTTACAAGATCCATATTATGGTGTTCTCACCTCAGTTTTACAGAAAAGGAAATTGAAGCTCAGGGAAGTCATGTGAACTCCCAAAGGCACACAGCTGGTAATGGAAGATCCCAAACTCAAACCCTAGTCTGAGTCACACTTCTCTGAGCCTTTCAACAACCCTTTCATGCCTTTTTCTATCCTTCAGAGCAATGATGATGGCTAAATTCCACTGGCAGCACCTCAGTCCTGGATCCTATCTCATGCTTATGGGTTGAACTTTATAAATTAAACCACACTATGAAGAACAGACCTGTCCTCTTCCTGATTTTTAAGTTCAGAGTCAGGTCAACATTCGTCAGGTCAACTGACAGTGAATATAATACATATGCAAGAGATCCCATTTCGTATACAAACCAAGGGCATACACAAAGGATGTTCTTAGCATGGATTCCTCTGAAAGCAAGCTTAAAGGCTTATCATGGATTACAGCCCGAGGGGACAGGGAGATGGGAGGGAGGCACGAGGTGTCAGACTATGTCCAGTCAAGTTGGTCAGGGTCCAGTTTGAGTTGGCAACAGCTGAGGTTGTAAAATGATCAAAGGATCCAGGGAGCGTGAGGTCAAGAGGATCTAAGGCAGCAGAGAAGAGATGCCTGATACAGGGGATAAAGATGAAATCAAGGTCAAAAGACTTCAGTGAAGCTCATGGAAATGGCAAGGCACAAAGTTCTAGTTCAGCGCCAAGGTATGACTTAACCTTGAACCAGTCTCTGTCCCAGCGTCCTACTTTTTTAAGCATCCTTCCTGATGTAAGTGGATGAGGGCTAGCACATGGCTTCAGTCCTAATAAACCTAACTTTCAGAGAAGGGACATTCAGACAATAGGGTTTTTCAGTACTGCTATATAACTTAATTAGAATGACTAATGCAAAAAAGTACCAAATGTATGTACAGCGTCTGGTTCCTCCCATTATACTGCAGTTTCCAATACCCCAAAGAATAGAGCAGATTGCAAGGGCAGCTATGACTGGACTAGTGACTAAGTGGGAGTAATAACTGAACAGACTTTGCTTACATCTGGGTTTCTGCTGTGGTAACATCTGATGAGAATACAGTTGAGCAAGGAAGTCTGTTACACATGACCAAAACATCAACTCACCCAATCTTCTACCCAGAGGAATACACAGTCTGACAAAATAAGGTGCAATTACAAGAACAGTAGCTACTACGTAGAGATTCTTATGGTTTTTATTTCATAGGTAAACTTTATTTTTTAAAACATTTGATAACTCTGTAAATGATTATTCCATCTGAAAAATAAAGAGGAAAAGATCAGTGACTACATTTTGCTGACATCTGAAATCTTTAAGTTATCTATTTTTTACTTAGGAATATTTTGTAAAATTTTTGACATTCAGATTTATAACCAAATAATTCAATCTTGATGACAGTAAGCAGATATTTTGATTTGTCAAAGGTTTCTTGCTTTTTTCAGATCAATTTTAATATATATTTCTTTCCTGCCTTTTCTGTCCCCTTTAAACATCCTGGTAGACACAGGAACTTCACAAAACCTACCCTAGGAAGAACAGAGCTATGCCAGGAGTCTCAGGCCCAGAGACGCTCCTTCTTGAATGGTGGAGCAGTACTGATATCGTGCTATACAGTAGGACCTTGTTATTTATCTATTTTATATATACTATCTGTTAAGCCCAAGTTTAAGAACAGCATTGTTTTTTACATTTTCGCAAATAAATATACTAAGTCATGTCAAAAATAATGGAATTCACATAGTAAACCTAATAAAGAAAAACTGAGAACATAACATATGCAGAGTGCAGAGGTTAAGAGTTTCAAAAAGTAATGTGAGCCCCAAACCCAATGCCAGGGTCAGGAAGCCAGGAGGGATCTACACCAAGGTTGGATGGAAAGGTCCACAGGGACCGGGCAAATAACATCAATGAGGGAGTCCACCAGCTGGGGACCTGAAGCGCTTACGACTTTGTCAAAGAAGGCAGTAAGCCCAGGGATGCCAGATTTTCAGGCTGTTTAGGAAAAACTGCAAATCTGAATTTTTATTTGAAACCCCCTGATTTTTTAAATATTGAAACTACAGGCCAAACAAAACATATCTACGGGCAATGGAGCCTATGGCACCTCAGTTTGCAACATCTACTCTATACATCACAAAGAGAATTATTTCATCTTCAGGAAATTCTTCCCAAGGAAATTTATCTTACAGTATGATCCTAATATTAGATCACCAGGAGACAGCAAGCTTAAAATGTAATCAATGAAACAGAAGGTTGTTGTCAAAACAAGAAAAGCAAAACAAAAGCTATGGTGCCATGGGAGTGAACAGGAGACCGGATCGAGTGGACAAGACTCTCTTCCTAGAAAACTGCACCCTACACAGTGGAATGGATGGGATGGCTCATCGGGCCCTACCACTGCCTGGAGAAATACTCTTTATAAAATCCAACTCCCAGACTCACAAGTCACCTTTCCAACTACTGACTGGGGGTAATATCTAACAGAACAGCTGTAATCAACCCAGAGACATTCACGGAACACCCACTGCTTGAGAAGATCTGTACCAGACGAAGAAGTGGTCCTGGCTTTCAAGTAGCCATTCTAAAAGGCAAGGGGGACTCAAAACACATAAGGAAAAGCAAAACAGTACAAGTATTAGAAATCAGGATGGGACAAACAAAAGATGTCACCCAGGCAGCGGCATTTCTTAATTAGTAGAAATAATAAAGGCTCCAAAATCAAAAGACAGATTACAGGAAGTAGGAGCAGGCTTGAAGGAAGATCAGCCTGGTATTAGTGGGTTCCAGAAACCAGTTAGAAAGCTACATTGTAATCTAAACAATTAAATGGGTCCTAACCAGGGTAACATCAGAGAATGGAAAGGAATGTCAGCATAAAAATACTCTCAAGAAAAATCGTCAAGATTTGGCATCTGACTAAATAAGGATAACATATCCTTTGTAATAATTCACTTATTAATCCATCCACAGAACAAATGACCCAGTTTCTTCAACAACCAAGGAACCAATAAATTAAAAGACACATAACCCAATCACAATGTGTAGACCATATTTGGATGCTCTTCAAAACAAACTTTGGGGGAAAATTTCATGAAACAATTGGATATATGAACAATGATTGAAAATTTGATTCTATTGCATAACTACTGTTAATTTTTTAGGTGTAATACGGTATTTCGGTTACGTTAAAAATAATAAAGATGGAGGCCTGGTATAGCTCAGTGGTAGAACACGTGCTTAGCACAGACAAGGTCATGGTTTCTATCTCCAGTACCTCCATAAAAATAATAAAGATACATTAAAATATTTGTAGGTAAATGGGATTTACTTCAAAATAATATGGGAAAAAGGAATGAGTTGAAGATTTGGATAGGACAGTATTAGCTGAGTGACAAGCACATGGGGGGGTTCACTATACTGTTCTGTCTACTTTGACACATCTTTTAAATTCTCCAAAACAAAGAGATTTTAAAAAATCAAACGGCAAATGCAACTTTCACCTACTCAGTGATGTTTATGTAAATTCTACTTCAGTTTTCTTAAAAGTAGAACAAAAGCATTACTGATCTGTTTCATTTATGGGTCAATACACAAAGATAAAGATTATTATTCTTAAGTATTACCCATTCTACAGAATTTTTTATTTAATTATAAGTATATATAAATTAAGTTTGATGAAAAGTGAAACAAAAGTGAAATTCACCATCATACAGAATACTTCTCTATCAAAGTCTACGGATGTAGTTTGAAGGGCTCCAGAACTCAACCCTACTAATTTGCAAAAGAAATCATTTTTCATTTTAGCTAAATATCACACTCATAAGAAAATGCACAATGCTCAAAATTAAACAATAGCCTCATTTCAAATCTGAATCTTCAAAAAATCTAGCTTTACAAGGTCCACAACAGAATAGTTCAACTTCTACTTTTCTGTTTTGCTTTGTTTTTTGTTTTACTAGTATGTTGATAAATACTGTGTGCTGAAAATAATTTAGCCACAAATTAATGGAACTAAGGATTAATAAAGATTATCCGAACTCTTAGCTTGACACTTGGCAAAGTTGATGTTCAACTGCTGAATGGATCGTAAAGATTTTAAGATATTGTGATACAGCAACTTTCAGGGTTGGACTGGTTTTTCATGTCACATTTCTTCATGGAATACTGCCACCTCCATCTTAAAAACATAAGTCTAGCTTCTTATACAATATCTGGCTTATATTAGCAACAACTCCTACACTGGAGATTGAGACAAATTGCCCTTAAAAAGAAAGTATTGTCAAACAAAAGACAAAGACCATTTTTAAAAACATCAATAGTGGGGCTTGGTAGTTTTACCTAAACTTTACTCATAACTAGTTATCTTATCTAGTATATCAGATAGTATCAGTATATCTGATAATTTTATGCTGAATCCAGAATTCTGGGGAAATTAAAAACATTTAATTCCTATTACCTATAACTCACTTAATCTAATAACTAACCACACACACATAACCCTGCGTCCTCATTACATCAAATGTTCGCATCCAAGTAGTACCTCAAGCACGGTGATATAGACTCTTGCATTAAAGAAAAAAGTTTACTTCTCCTTTTTGCTGTACCAGTAAAAGCAATAAAAGCATGAACCTGACACATGTATCCAACGACAATGCTAAGATATCACAGATTCTACTATAACAGTCTAATTTTTGTTCAGACAGGTTTACTAATCAGCTAACAAGCAGCTCATTTTCGCCACCTACTAGCTTTTGCCAGTAAAACTGTGAAAAAATCTGTACTTACTGCTATTTGATTATCTATATATATGTAACTATGCAATGATATGAATTCAACCATACGTACTTTACTATTTTTTTAGCTTTTAAGAGTCTTCGTGAATAGATAAATAAGTTTATACTGTATAGCACAGGGAATTAGATTCAAGATCTTGCAGTAACTTGTGGTGAAAAGAATATGAAAATCAAAATATGTATGTTCCTATATGATTGTAGCACTGTGCTGTACACCAGAAATTGACACAACATTGTAAACTGACTACAGTTCAATAAAATATATATAAATTTTTAAAATAAAATTAAAGAGTCTTCCTGATTCATTTTTACAACTATATTCAAAAGTAGTAAATGATTTATACGCTCAACGGTCATAGTATTTTTTTTTAAAGGGGAAGGAATCCTCTAAAATTTCTGAGTACACAGAACACTGCTCTTTCCACTTTCCTCTGACATAATCAGGGTGGACAAGCTCCCCCAGGAAGAGCCTCCTTATGAAATTAAAACACACCACATACTATTCTCCAGAGGAGCAAATTCTATTTGGGCAGAATTATTAGCCTCACTCAAGTCATTTCACAGCAGAGAGAACAAACAGGTCTATTGTATATACTATAATTACATTTTGCATGACTTCCTTCAATTAAAATCTTCACTTAAATTAGCATCCATATAGCAATAAAGAAATTTTAAAAGTCATTATCTAATATGACCTAATGATGCCTTCCTCTAACAAGGAATTAGTCTGAAAATGACTTTATATACTTCAAAGTAATTATTGGTATAAGGTCCTCCCCTTAGTAGTATTACACAACACAGTTGCAAGAGAAATGTATTTACATGGGTCAACTTCACTTAATTCTGCATACATTTTATAGACATTTTTTCTGCATATATTCATTCATCTACCAGGAACAGAGTACTTTGAGCCTCCAGAGGAAGACTGGATATGCTTTGCTCATATTGGGTACACATTAATTACCCAATGATCTTGACTAAGATCTGATGTCTGGTGAACAATTAGAAGGATAAAGAGTTTAATGACCCTTCTGACAAGTGCTGGCTAAGATCAACATCACAGACATTCTTTTCACTATACTGGCAGCTATAATCTTCACACCATCAATTAATCATTAGGTTACACATAACCCAACAGGAAGGAGTAGGAAGCCCCACAGTTTTACAAGAAAATGATCAGCATTATCTGTGCCATCTACAGCTAATTCCATTCATGCTGGAGAGTCTCTTCCACATGCACTAGAGAACAAACAGGCCATTTCACAAAACACCAAAGAAATCAGCGGTCCAGTTCATTAAAATCTTCAAGTCAAACTCCCCAACTATTTTCTATAGAAAATTCAGATCTTAAAATCTTACATTTTGTAGGGCAGTGTAATAAAGAATTATAAGAGAAACTAAAAAATAACAAGTTTCTTCTGCATAGCACAGGGAACTATATTCAATAATAACCTTTAATGAAAAAGAATATGAAGACGAATATATGTATGTATATGCGTGACTGGGACATTGTGCTGTACACCAGAAACTGACACGTTGTAACTGACTACTTCAATTTTTTAAAAAGCTAAAAAAAAAAAATTATAAGAGAAACTCCAAGTTAATCTATTAATGCTTGTAGTGTTAATACACACACATGCACACACATACAGGATAGAAAACAGAGGGCTAAAAAGAAAATGGATTAAACGACCAAGGGATTTGCAGTGCAATTTATACTGAGAATTTCTTTCCCTTTCCAGTTTCAGTTCTGGTGTTTAAACCAGCACCTCTGAACAGGCATAGCTCACTGATTGACAGTCCCTTCCAAGCTGGAGGTGCACTTAAACAATTTTCACTGCCACTCTTGCTTAGAATTCACCACAAACAATAGATAGAAGGGGAAGCTTTTGTTTTGGCTTGTTTTTTTTTTTTTTTAAGAGAAAAAAAGGAGGAACAGAGTATTTGATAAAACATCAACATTTAGCTTTCCTCACCAAGATAAACTTGAGATATTACTGGCTCCTTTTAATACAGGTTTTGTGGGTTTTTTTTTTTTTTTTTGCCTTAAAAAATGAGGCATTTACTTTAAGCAGTCTTTTAAGTCACACATCTCTGTGACCTTTGACTAGAAAAAGGCATTTGTGTACACATTATATTGTAGAAACAATTTACAAATATACACAGTAAAAATGTAAAGAAATATAAGGAGAAGATAAAAACCAAATTCAGGGAAGTGGTTAACTGTGGTGGGAAAGGAAGGGGTTAAAACTGGAGGCTATTCACAAAAGGCTTAAATTGTATTGGCAGTGATTTGTTAAACTGAGTGATAAGTACATAAAAGTGTTTTAGTATTTAAACCTTTTTGTGTACTATATTTTTAAAACTAGGCTCAATTTTTTAAAAACCTTACCAGAAATACAGCTCAACAGAAAAGTCTAGTAGAACCTGAGGTTTCAAATCAGTAGCCAAGAGCTGAATCTGGCCAAGATCTGTTTTGTTTGGACGGCACAATGTTTTGTTTTGCTTTTTAATTGTAATCTGAATGCCTTCAGGCAGAGTATGCACTCTCCAACTGGCCACAGGCACCACCATTTTCCTTACAGTAAATAAGGGTTCTTTAAAAGCCAGAGAAACTGGAATCCTCATACACTGCTGGTGGGAACGTAAAATGGAGCAGCCGCTTTGGAAAACAATCTGGCAATTCCTCAAAATGTTAAACATAGAGTTACCAGACGACCCAGCAGCTCCACTCCTAGACAGCTACCTAAGAGAAATGAAAACACATGTCCACACCAAGTGTACCCAAGTGTTCACAGCAGCATTATTCATAACAGGCAAAAAGTGGAAACAACCCAAATGTCCACCAACTGATCAATGGATAAACAAAACAGAGTAACAACAAAATATTATTCCACCATAAAAAGCAGTAAGTACTGATAAATGCTGTAACATGAATAAACCTCAAAAACATTATGCTAAGAACCCAATCACACAAGACCACAAATTGTATGATTTCATTTACATAAAATGTCCAAAACAGTCAAATTTCAAATCTACAGAGACAGAACATAGATTAATAGGGTGATAAAAATGTTGTAAAATTTGGTAACAGTGCTGGTTGCACAACTCGGTAAATATAATAAAAACCATTGAATTGTTCACTTTAAGGGGGTGAATTACATGGCATGCCTATTATATTTCAATAAAGTAGTTTAAAAATAAACCAAAGACATCCTTTCAGTTCTTAGAGCTCATGAATTAAGATTAATCCCTAAATTTGGTTCTCATTGTGGTCTGAGGACTCCTGGGCCCCCCAACCCCAGAGCTATTCAGTGGATCTTGAGGTCAGAACTATTTTCATAATACTACTAAGACATATGCCTTTTTCACCCTGTTGGTATTTGCACTGATGGTACAAAAACATTGGTGGATAAAACTACTAGCACCTTTGGCACACTGACACCAAAGTCTGCTAGTTACTGAGAGTCACTGCATTTTTTTTTTTAAATCACCACACACTAACAGCAAAAAAAAGAGAGAGAGAGAGAGAAGAATGTTTATTGTAGGGCCAAAATAGTTACTTTAATAGAACAGCATTTTTATTAGAAACAACTGTCTGTTCCTATGGGAAAGTGCATTCCCATTTCCAAACTCACCTAAATACAACTCTTACAACGCTACTGTTTCTTAACTGTCCATGGGAAATCTCATCTCAATCCCTTTTAAAACAGCTTTTTAACTATCTCCATTTTTTAGCCAGAATGAACAGGAAAGGCCTGTTTGGTAGGTGGGAGAGGAAATGAGGTAAAAGGTAGAAGATAAAACTTAGCCTAAGAAACGAGTTTGCCCTATCATGGTAACAAGCAGGAGCATTAACATTCTGTTATAAGATATAACTTTCTTAAGTTTTAAGATATAATTCAAACAAAATAAGGCTTAAAGATTTACTTAGCTGTTTAAAAGGGGACTGTTCTACATCGTGGTACTATTGTAACTAGTTACAAAAGGGACTTCAAGTGCTCCTAAATGCTAAGAATTACAAACTGAGAATTACACTTATAAAAATCTAGTAAGAATAGACAATGAATTAGTCACTTATTAGCCCAAAATTATGATTTGTAAATGTTACTGAAGATTTGGGAAGCCCCAAGGGCCAATCTAGAAAACTAAATTGATTCAGGGCAAAAAGGTAATTCCAAAGACATTTAATTGTACCAGCAGGATAAGCAGTATGGCACTGCATGAGAAAACAGATCAAATCTATCTGTGTACCCTGCACTATACAGAGAAGGAAAAGACAGAGCTGCTGGGCACAAGTATTTCAGTCACTAGGGTGTTCCAGCAGAGTCTTGTGGAGAAGAAAGAGTCTGTCCTTAATCTTTTCCATAATTGAGAAAATGTCCCTTCGTTTTTATCCTACGTTCACAAGCAATGTTTTGACCTGGTTCCCAAAGTTGGCTGACACTAAGGAGAAGCCAGGATGGCAGAGATCAATGTTTTGTTCACTGTTAATATAAAATCAGGGGCCTATCTCTCTAACAGATGGCATGTTAGTCCCTAGATGCCCCACCAACTTTGGACAAACTAGATAAAATAAAGTTTCTGACTTTGCAAAGCTGAAATTTTTCTAGAACTAGCTAATTTTGTGACAGACATGTATACTCAAGTATTGAATTATTTTGTTTTAAAAATTTTTTATTTCCTTTATGAAGTTATATTATAGCTCACTAAACATACCACAGACTACAACTTAAATACGGGCCATAATAACAATCACAGTAATACTAAAAGTAATAGCTAACCTTTAGGTAAGGTTTGTTGTATACCAGGCACTGTCACTTTACATATTTTAACTCATTTAATCCCCATAACGAGCTGGAGGCAGGTACTATAATAATCTCCACTTTACAGATGAATAAACTGAGGCAGAGCACAATTAAGTAACTTGCTCCACATCACATTAAGTAGTAGAGGTGAGATTCAATCTAGATGTCTGGCTCCAATGTCAGCATTTCTTAATCTCTTGTTTACCATGTACTATGAATTTTCTGAATTTTAAGCCTCTTTTTTTTTTCAAAAGTTTTGGAACTCCATATACATAGCACAGCAAAAATGTTCCACAAATCCCCATAATTAAGCTTTAAGACAAAAATGGTTTACATGTTCATCTAACCATGGCTTCTATTAGCTTTTTATAAGCATAAACACCAAATCATGAAATTTTCAGAAGTTAATGCAAAATTAATCAGAAATATATACAAACCATTGTTTTAATACGTGTATGTTCACTTTCAAAGCATACTAACTTAGGTTGTTAAGTATACATATAAAGTACACAGTTTTAGAGTAACAGAATTGGATACTATTCTAAAAAGAAGGGTAGTGTAGCTTTTAAAGGAAAAATATTAATCTGAGCCTTTCTGATTAGTGATTTAAATGGACTCAAATCACTTTTTTATGCCAATTTCACATCCCTGGCTCTCTAGCTACGAGTAACAGCTCCTAGAAAACCCTAACTTGTTTTATGAATTAATCATTCTACAAACTAGACTGTAATTAACCTTAACTTTAAAAGTTTTTTTTAATTTATGTTTTTAAAAATATTTTAGCATATTATTTAATTATTTTATTTTGGTGAGGGAGAGGTAATTAGGTTTATTTTTAGAGGAGGTGCTGGGGATTTAACCAAGAACCTCCTGCATGCTAAGCATGTGCTCTCCCACTTGAGCTACACCCTCCCCCCTCTTAACCTTAACTTCTAATTTGTGCTTTCCCTCCTATTTTTTTCCTTTTAATGAAATCAACATATACCACTGAACTACTATATCCCAAAATTTCTATTTTCTCTTTTCACCTCCATATTACATTAAAAGAAAAAGTGCTTCTCACGAGGTGGTCTTTTGTCATACTAGTAATGTTCTTGTTTTTTATCTTGGTGCCAGTTATCAGAGTGTGTTCAACTTATGAAAATTCATCAAGCTATATATACATTTCTGTATGTATATTACATACTTCAATAAAGAGTTGGTTTTTTTTTTAAGACACTAGGTTTCTTTACTTCAGCAAAAGCCATTACATACCAACCTTATTGACAGTCGTGATTTTTAAGTTTCTCATCAGACAGTATGCTATGACACTGAACTAATATTCAATTTGTATTTTCAGCACATGTTAAAAAAGAGCCATCCAAGATATTCTATGGAACCAAAAAGTGCTATTTAATTCTTTCACAAATCCCTGAGATTTAAAGATCTCAAAAGGAAAGAAACTTTTTTTTTTAGCTTCTATGTGCTCATTTTCTTCTCAAAAGGTAGGTATGATACAATTGTGGTGGATGGACTGTGTTTTCCAAAGACAGCCACAACACACTTCCCACCCCAAACCCTTTTCTTATGTGACACTAACTTTCCTCCACTCAGAGATGGATGGGTCTGTTTCCTCTTCTTGAAACTGTGCAGAGCTCTGTACCAGCCTCGAGCAAGAAAATGTGAAAGAGTGACGCTGTGTGACTCCCAAGGTTAGGACATAAAAGGCCAATACCACTTCTGCTTGGCTTTCTCACTCTCGGGACGCTTGCCCTGCTACTTTGTGAGGAGGTGTTCTGCCCACAGCCCCAGCGGCATCTCCAGCCAACAGGGAGCATCAACTACCAGACCTGGGTGACCAGCGAGCCTTCTCCTGATGACTCCATCCCCCAGCCTTCAAGTCTTCCTGGAAGGCCCCAGACATCATGGAGCAGAGCAAGCCATCCTTGCTGAGCCCAGTCTGAATTTGACCCACAGAAGCCATGAGATAATAGATGATTATTGTTGTTTTAAGCCACTAAGCTTTTGAGGTAATTTGTTACACAGCAATAGAAAACAGAAACTCTTTACAAATAAGGAACACAGGTAGATAACCATGCCAGAAAGTGGCAAAGCCGGAATCTGGATCCGTCAGTCTGTATATAAAGCCCACATTCTTTCTACCAGAAGGTATTGCCTCCTAGTTTGTTCACAGCTGTCCACATTTCCAAAGAAAGCAACAGTCTTCAGATTGAAAGCTCTAAGGGCAATAAACAGCCCCCAAAAGTAGTATTTTCAACTAATACTCAGGACAGAAGGTCCTTCATTTAGCAGGCTCAAAATCCCAGCACCTTTCCTGACACGTCTGTATCCTTCACACCCTAGTAACAGCATATCCTGGAGATGCTTAAGAAATATCTCTACATCAGTAGCAATAAACCTGAACATTTACAGGACAGTTTACAAAGCACTTTCATGATCACTAATTTGATCTTCAGAAAACACCTCTATGAAACAGGTAAGGCAGGTATTATACAGATAAAGCTCAAAAAAGTTTAAAATAACCAACTATGATAACATAGTTAAGTAGGGATTTGATTTCAGATTTTGACTCCAACTCCAATGCTCTTTTCAATTCCGTTTAACTCAACTCAAAAGAACCTTTATGGAGCGCCTTCCGTGTGTGCTTCCATGTACCACACTGTCTCCACAGGTGTTGTGAAGTGCCCACTTCGTGCGCAGCACCATGGTGGGCACCCTCCTCTAACTTGTGCTCTCCACTTCCAGGATCTGATCCCTACAAAAAGCCAGTCTTTCCCCACCCTGACCCACTGTCTACACAGCAATCTGACAACTCTCCCTAATCCACCTCCTTAATCACAATAATTCAAAAACTGTCAAAGATGCCATCTTACCTATAAAAATACAGGCCAAATCTCCTCATCTGCTCTTTAGGCCTTCTAGAATCTGACCCCAGCTTATCTGATTAAATTAATTTTCCTGCACTTACTGAGAAAAACCAAATTAACCTCTTCCTTCCTCCCCACGATCACTTTCCTCACACCTTCTTGCCCTCCCTTTTGTTCATACTATCACCCAAATCCACAAATGATGCTCAAATATTTATCCTCAGCCCAACAGAGTCCCTTCCCTCCAAGACCTTAAAATCTACTCTGGAGTTACAATTAAAAATCCAAAACAATACATAATAATTAAATTAGGTCGTAGACATTATAGCTTACAGGGACTAAAAGGAGAGGGATCCCTGAGGGCTGCAAGAATGCCTACTGGGAAGAAAGTAGCACTGGAAATGGGCTCTGACTGACAGGCAGGATGCAAACTGGCAGAAGTAAAAACAACCCATGCAGAGGAATGACCCAAAAGCCTTCCCTTCTTACCGACTTCTTCCCATTTACATCCAACCTAATCCTCCGGCCAGTACCATCTCCCTCAAGAAGCCTTCCTCAATTACCTCACAATCTAACTTAAGCTCTCTTCTCTGAGCTTCTAATACCATTCCTGCCTACAACACTCATTCCGGCACTTAGTCATTCCATATCATAGACCTCGTATTGCTGCCAAGTGGAAGAGAGATCTCTACACACCAAGCATTCAATGTTTGTTCAATTGAACTCAGTTCAGCAGCCATTGCTGCTTTCAGTCATTTAAAAACCCACTGATCGTAACACTGGTTCTTAACTTACCGGGCGTCTCCTTTGGAAAGATTAGTATTTACAGGATTAAGAATAACCTTGTTTGCATCTACATCCACCACACATTTGGTATGCAAGTCAATTTCTGCAGATAAAAAAAGAGAAAAAAAGTCATTTTTAAAGTAATCTATGTTAGAAAAAACATCTGACACACACAAAAATAAATAAATCCAACAATCTTTCATGATAAAAACACTGCAACTAGAAATAGAAGGGAACTTCCCCAATCTGAAAAAGGGCATTTAAAAACCTGCAGCTAACGTCCCATTTAATGGTAAAAAACCAAACAGCTTACCCTCTAACACCAGAAATAAAAGAGGGTATAGCTCAGTGGTACAGTGCATGCCTAGCATGCATGAGGTCCAGTTTAGATGACTAAACAAGCAAATCAATCAGTAAACTGATTACCTCCCCCGTTTAGTCATCTGCTTTTCTAATTCTCCAGAAAATTAGTAATTTTTTTCAATTACCTCCCCCCACCAAAAAAATTAATAAAATAAAAATTAAAAAAAAAGAATTTCACATGTTAAGGAAAAAAAAAGAAATAAGACAAGGATGTCTACTACTGCAACTTCTGTTCAATGCTGATCATACTAGAATTTCTGGCCAGGGCAGTTAGGCAAGAAAAACTAACAAAAGACACCCAGAGTGGAAAGAAAAAAGTAAAACTACCTTTATTTGTGCATGATATGATCTTGTATAAAGAAAATCCTAAAGAACCCACTAAAAACTACCAGAATAAACAAGTTCTTCAAAGTTGTAGGACAATATACAAAAATCAGTTGTGTTTCTATACACCAACAAATGAAAAATCCAGAGACAAAGAAAATTTTATTTATAGTAACATCAAAAAGATTTAAATACTTAAGTACAGATGTAAAAAAACTGCAAAACATGTACACTGATAATTCTAAAGTATTGTTAAAAGAAATTAAAGACTTAAACAAATGGAAAGATAACTTAAGTTCATGAACCGAAAGACTTAATACTGTTAAGACAGCAACAATATTCCCCAAATCAGTCTACAAGATTCAAGGCAATCTCTATCAAAATTCTAGCTGACTTTTTTTCCCCAAAAACTAACAAGCTGATCCTGAAATCTATATGGAAATGCATGAGACCCAGAATAGCCAAAAAATCTTGAATTATGAAGACAACATCCGTCAACCTCAAACTTATTACAAAACCGCAGTAATTGTGGTACTAACATAAGGAGAGAAAAACAGACAAATATATCAGTGGAACAGAGTCCAGAATTATACTGTCATATTGATGGCCAAATGATTCTGACAACAGTACCAAGACAATCCAAGGGGGAAGTACAGCCTTTTCAACAAATGTGCTGGGGCAACCTCACGAAAATGAAAAACCCTTGTGCTTCAAAGGACACCATCAAGAGAGTAAAAAGACAACCCATAGAATTGAGAAAATATTTGTGAATTGGATATATGATCCAATAAGAGAACTGCATCAGAAAATAAAATTTTTACAACTCAATAATAAAAAACAAATAATCCAAATTTACAATGGGCAAGGGACCTGAAAAGACAGCTCTCCAAAAAAAGATACAATAATGGCCAGTGAGCAGAAGAAAAGATGCTTAACATCACTAGACACTGAGGAAATGCAAATCAAAACCACAGTGAGATAACACTCCACACCCACTAGCATAACTATAACCAAAAAGACAGATAAGTTAAGCTAATATTGTAAGTCAATTATATTTCAGTTTAAAAAAAGAAAATAAGAAGAATGTAAATTGGATCATGTCAAAAACAAACAAACAAAAAACCCAGATATGTAAGTATAGGCAAGGACACGGACAAATTGGAACCTTCATACATTACCAGTGGGAATGTAAAATGGTGGTCACTTTGGAAAACAGTCTGGCAGTTTCTCAGCGGTTAAACATAGTTAGCATATGACCCAGCAATTCCCACATCTAGATATACACCCAAGAGAAACCTATGTCCACACAAAATTCTGTATGTGAGTAGCAGTATCATTTGGCTATTCACAATAGCTTAAAAATGGAAACAACCCAAATATCCATTAACTAAGGAATGGATAAATGTGGTATATCCATAAAAGAGAACACTATTTGGCAATTAAAAGGAATAAGGTACGGATATGTATTACAACATAGATCAAACTTGTGTTAAGTGGAAGAAGCCAGTCACAAAGGACCACACATCGTATGATTTCACTTATTTCAAATGTTCAGAACAGGCAAACAGAGACAAAGTAGATTAGTTACTGCCTAGGGCTCAGGAGTGACTGCTAGTGGAAATGGGTTTCTGTTGGGGGTGAGGAAGATGTGCTAACGCTGACTGTGCTGATAGCTTTCACAACTGCAGGAGCACAATAAAAACCACTAAACTGGCTGAATTATATGATATGTGAACTGTATCTCAATAAAGCTTTTTTTTTTTTAAGTATAGGCCACATCATGTTTATGTTCTCATATTTTTATATTCTTATAACTTTCTGACCCCAAGTATGAAACTTTGCCTTATCTCCACTACCCAAAGAAATGCTCTAAGGAAAGGACCTGCGCTACACTGGAGTCATTTTGCATTTCCCTAAAAGCCTTGGCCAAATGTCAATGTCAAACTCATTATAACTTCACAGAATTTCTACTGTCAGGAAAGATGATTTCTTTTTTTGTTCACTTGCTTTAACTTATTTAACTGAGACAAATATAAAACAAAAACTCCCTTCCCTGTGCCTGCCACAACTCAACTTTTCTCATATCAGTTATTCTACATTTGTCCTCAAAGATATAATCTAAAAGTACGAAAAAATGTAGTGGTCTTTCTCTTAGCCAATCTACTTTTCAGGCAAAGAGAAGTGAAAGGAAAACATTAGAGCTATGTTTTACCCAGGCGTGGAATACTAACCCCCAAAAGGCATATGTTTCACTGTGGTCAACTAGTATTAAAGTCTATTTCTAATGCTTTGTGTTTAAATCCACTCTAGATTATCACAGAAATGCTGCAAGAAGCCCTCAGCCACCATGCAAACACTTTTCACACATGCAGTTTTACTTCTTCCTTTCCTCCAGCCCAGAGCTCAAGAAAGTTTGCAATCATCGTACTCTGTTACCACCACTCCTTAATGGTCTCCAACCATATCATATTGGCTAGCCCCGTACAGTCAGATCTATGCTATACACAAATGCTTTATCAAGTCTCCGGAAATTGTGCTGTGACTCAATCTACTACCTCACCACCCACCACAAAGTTAGTTATTAGTTTCTTGCAAGAACATTTGTTCTGAGCAAAGGAGCTGCATGTGTAGTTGTGTATGCAGAAGTATGCATCTAGAATGCATGCCTGAAAATCCCTCAATCAAATACTCCCCCCACCCTCACTAGTGTTTTGCCTTCACTGCAGATGATCTTGAATTGACAAAGGATCCAAACATTTTCCTTCAATATTTGTAGGCTTTTTACCCATCCTCTTCACAACGCCCCTTTCCTCCCCCTCATGACTTATTAGATACAACTAATAATCTGGAAGCCTTAAATGGCATAATTAAAGAACCAATCCTGGAAAATCTAAAATTCAAAGAATCACATAATAACTAATACATCCAACCTAAACTCATTTCGGCCTAAAGAGTGCAACATTTACAAATGTCCCTACATTTAACACCCACTGGAGATGGCCTTTAAAATATAAACAACAATCTTCACTCCTTTAGTAGTTCAGTTTTTATTATCAAATAAAATTCCCACCCTGACTCTGTTAAGAGAAGGCTTTTCACAAGACTGTTTAGAGTATGGGTGGAATATCTAGTAACACACACCTAAGCAAACAAAAGCAGTGAGATTTAGAGAGTCTAAGGATCAGATATATGAAAAACATTTTAATATCAAATGCCATGGCTAGTGCACCATCAAATGTTACTAATGGTTGAATTAAATCATACTGCTGCAGGATTCTAAATATGACACTTTCTCCGTGGAAAACTTCTTGCTCTATACTGCTTAGAAAGCAAAGCTGTGATTAAGTAGCAACACCAAATTTAGGCTTTAAATTTAAGCTGAACTAAAAAAAAGAAAAGAAAAGAAAAAAATTTTAACACCTAACAAAAATCCAAAACATAAACATCTTCCTCTTAGTTTGGAAAACCTGGATTAAAAAAGATAAAGACCTAGCTACTATGCACTTCCTTTGCAAAAATAGCATTAAAGCACATCCATGTTTATAGCAGCATTATTCACAACAGCCAAAAGGTGGAAGCAACCCAACTTTCCATCAATGGATGAACGGATAAACAGAATGCGGTATATGTATTTCAATGGAAGCTTATTCAACCTTAAAAAGGAATGAAATTCTGCTAAAACATGGATGAACCTTGAAGACATGATGCTAAGTGAAATATACCAGTCACAAAGGACAAGTTTTGTAGGATTCCACTTACATGAGACACCAGGAGTAGTTAAATTCATAGAGATAGAAAGTATGATTGTGGTTGCCAGGGGCTGGGCTGAAGGGACAACAGGGAGTTAGTATTTCATGGGTATGAAGTTTCTGTTTTGCAACATCAAAAAGTTCTAGAGATGGATGGTGGTGATGGTTGCACAATAATGTGAATGTACTTCATACCACTGAACTGTACACTAAAAACTAGTTTAAGATGGTAAATTTTATGTTATATATATCTGACCACAATTTAAAAAAAGCACTGAATACTCATTACTATAATAAGTAACACACGGACAACAGTTTATTCCCAGGGAAGCCTAAAATAATGAGATTGGGATTTAATTAGTACTATGTTTGAAAAGCAATAATAATAATAAAAAAAAAACCCGAGAGTAATCTTAGAGTCAAGTAGTACTATAAGTTTGTGTCATGACTAATCAAGCTTTATAGTACTCAAAACCACGAATGCTACGATGTACCTGTGAGTCTTGGGAAAAAAAGAAATTTACTCCTTTAACATTAAAGATCCCAAATTATTTCTGAAACAGGATCCTTTTCTAGGTCAAGTCCCTCATTATGAATAAAATATCAACAGTCGACAATCCAGCTTATTCAGCCAGCATATTAGTCACCTTGTAAAAGTGAACAATAACTTGAAACAAGTCTTTCTTCAATGCATAAATCAGCTATGGCTCGTTCTCCAATGACATCATAGTAAAAGATGGGCAGGGCCTGGGAGACTCCCTTCACATAACTCATGTTCCATCTGGGGAAATGCATCGTTCTCAGTGTGGACAAATTAAGAGTTGCCCATTTAGTCATCTGCTTTTCTAATTCTCCAGAAAACTGATAATTATTTTCAAACCAAATCTACTACTCAGAAATATAAATGAATCTCCCTTTACCCATCAACCACGTTCCTAAAAAGCTAACTATAACTTACTGTTAAATTCATGCAGGTCCAGTTTTAAAAGGATAGTAAATTATTTGTAAGATTCACATTTTAATTAAATTACAAATGTTGAAATACAAAAATAAATATATATATGTATATGCAAGACTAGGATATTGTACTGTACACCAGAAATTGACAAATTGTAATTGACTGCACTTCAATAAAAAAAATAATAAAATATGAAATTGCAAATTTTGCAAGGTATATATGGGTCTATTTTCAACTAATTTGTGTCACATGCCTAATAGTTTTTACATGGCTATATACGCTCCTACAAATAAAATATTCATCACTAATATTTCATGTATGAAGCACTTGTTTTCCCCATTGGAATGTAATATTCTTAGTTGCAGAATGGGGAGTGTGACTTCTACTTCCTTACCATACTTAGAATCATGGTATCATATAGGACCCCCCTGAGGCCCACTGACCCAAGGAGAAAAAAAATTGTGATGTCACATAAGTAAAAAGAAAATTGGCTGTTTGCTTTCTAGTAAGAGATATATAAAACATCCTAATCACTCAATTTTCATGTTTTTACCATTGAACATGATAATCTGTTCAATAGACAAAAGATAAAATATAACTGAGCTCTAAAACGGTTCAAGAAAAACTGAAAGAATGAAGACGATCCAAGACAGGACTCCTGGTAAGGGGAAGAGCAATTACAGTATGAAAATAGTTAAAATAATCTTATGTGATCCAAAACATAAAATGTGCACCTTCAAGAAACAAATCAACTTCAGAGTGCTAGGAAGTAGGTATTTACAAACTTATAAGGCAAAACAATCTTAAAAAAGAACAAAGTAGAAAGACTACACTCATCATTTTCAAACTTACTACAAAGCTACAGGAATCAAGACAGTGTGGTACTAACCGAAGGATAAGTGTAAAAATCAGTGGATTATGATTAAGAGTCCAGAAATATACTGTCACACTTATGGTCAACTGAGCTTTAACAAGGATGCCAGGACAATCCAATGGGGAAAGTATAGTCTTCAACAAATGATGCTGGGACAACTGGGTATCCACATGCAAGAGAATGAAGTTGGATCTCTATCTCCTACCACATTCAAAAATCAACCCCAAGTGGATCAAAGACCTAAATGTAAAAGCTAAGACTATAAAACTCTTACAGGAAAACACAGGCATTAAATGCACATGACCTTGGGTTAGCAATGGTTTCCTAGATATCAAATCAAAAGCACAAGCAAGGTTAAAAAAAAAAGATAAATTGGACCACATCAAAATGAAAATTTTTTGTGCTTCAAAGGACACCGTAAGAGAATGAAAAGGCAACCCACAAATTCAGGAAAATATTTGCAAATCATGTATCTGATAAGGGACTGGATCCAGAATTATATACAGAATTCTTTACAAGTAAATCATAAGATGACCCAATTTTAAAAATAAGGATAGGGTTTGAATATCTCTCAAAAGATACACAAACAGGCAGCAAGCACATGAAAAGATGATCAACATCATTAGACACCGGGGACACACAAATCAAATCCATAATAAGATACCACTTCACACCCACTAGGATGGCAATGATCAAAAAGAAGGACAATGAGAGTGTGGGGGAGGACACTGGAACCCTCACACACTGATGGTAAAAATGCTGCAGTAACTCTGGAAAACAATTTAGCAGTTCCTCAAATGTCAGAGTTACTATATGATCCAGCAATTCCACTCCTACATATACACATACCTAAGAGAAATGAAAATACACATCCCCACAGTAACTTTTACACAAATTTTCATTATTCATTAACAGCCAAAAAATGGAAGCAAGCCAAACGCCCATCAACTGATGACTGGGCATATAAAACGCATATACGTATCGCAGAATATTATTCAGCTTAAAAAGGAATGAAGTATTAATTCATGCTATAACCATGATAAACCCTGAATACATTACAAGTGAAAACAGTCGGATACCAAAGTCCATATGTTATATGATTCCATTTATATGAAATGTCCAGAGCAGGCAAATCCATAGAGACAAGTAGATCAGGGGCGGCTGGGGGAGGAGGGCATGGCAGGGGGTTGTGGGACTAGGGGTGGATGAGAGTGACTGCTAATGGGAGAGAGGCTGTCTTTGGGATGATAAAAATGTTCTGGAATAGGATAGTGGTGATGCCTGCACAACTCTGCAAACACACTAAAAGCCAGTGAATTATTTGCTTTTGATATGTGAATTACATTTCAAAAACAACTTAGAAGGAATGGCCCTACTGCCCTCAGTACATATAAAATACAGTTAAAGTCCTTCAACCAGACTTCTAAATACTCACTACTCTGAAGATTCCAGCCAACCCAGTTCTTCCAATTCTCAATAGCCTCACATTCTACCTCATCAAGAAAATTAAGCACTCCAGGTCTTCCCCTGCATATAATTATCCTCTTCCCCCCATATTTCAAAAAATTCCCACTCTTACTGGCTTTTTCTGTCTATAACAAGGCTCAAACATATCCCAGACTTAGGAACAGGCCTTTCTCCTCCCAACCCCACCTCTAGAGACCACTCTTCACCCTTCCCTTCCACATGAGGCTTCCTGAGGGAACACTCCGTATACTCACCGCCTCCGCGTCGGCACACCCCCCAATTTCTCAGGCCACCACCAACACACCAACACCAATCCGTTCAGTCGAAATTATTCTTCTGAAAATTACCACTGACCACCAAGATGCCAAATCCAATGAGCACAATTCAGTGTCATCACACATGCCACTCCTGTGATCCTGACTACTGACTGTCCATTCGGTAACATTTTTCGCCTTGGGCCCCCCCATTACTTTAACCTGCTCCTCCTTATGTCTCTCTTCCTGGCCTCTGTGACCTGCTCCTTCACGTATGCCTTAATTTGGTATTCTAACTCTTTTAATTTTTAATTTTTTGGGGGGGAGGGCAGGGAGGATAAGGCAATTAGGTTTACTCCTTTATCTTTAGAAGAGGTACTGGGGATTGAACCCAGGACCCATGCATGCTAAGCATGCTCTCTACCACTTGAGCTGTACCCTCCCCTCATCTTCTAAATATAGTAATGACTCTCAAATCTACACATATCTCCAGTCCCTTGGTCTCAGACTCATGTACAACAGTTTTCTGGATCCATCCACTTGGCTGCACTTTACAACCTGAAACTCAGTCTGTTGAGTTTCTTGCAGGCGTGCACTGTATCTCTGCACAGCTGAGGTGTAGTGCGCGGCATATGATAAGCACTAAATAACTGTTAAAGTCCAAGAACAGAGCTTTTAAGTCCCACACCTCCACCCTAAAACCTGCTTCCCCCACATTTCTGATCTCAGTTAATGACACCAGCATTCCTTCACTTAGTCATCTAAACCAGAAGCTTTGCAGTCTCCCTGTATCTCCTAAATTTCAGTTGCTTTCATACCACCTCGACCCATTCTTGCTGGGGGTATCGAGAATGCAAGGCCATCAATGCTCTCTACCCCGCCCACCTCTCAGGAATGTGTTCGCAGCCAGCAATCTTCAGGCTGGCTTACCCCTTAAAAGCGATGAACTCCCCAAGCCCAGTGTTCCTCGGATGCGACACAAACCCACTGCTTGCACAGCATCCATCTGGACTCTTCCATGTCACCCCTGCGAGATCTGCAGGCAAGGGGAACTGCTCTCCCTACTTGCTGTGCCAAGTCCTCTGACCCTAGAGTCTTGTGTCTTCCACCAGCATCCATGAAACATAACAAGCTAACTTATTAGCCTGTGAGCAGGATAAAGACACACAGATTAATTTATCTTTCTAAAGCATCACATTAACAGTACCACTGCTCTATTCAAAAACCTATACGTTTGCAACATGATGGACCCTGAGGGTCTTATGCTAAGTGAAGTATATCAGAGAAAGACAAATATTGTACGATTTCACTTGTATGTGGAATATCTATTTTTTAAAAATGAATAAACAAAAAACAAAACAAAACTCAGACACAGAGAACAGAATGGTTATTACAGAGGGGAAGGGGGTTGGGGGTGGGCAAAATGGGTGAAAGGGGTTAACTGGTGACAGATGGTAAGGTGACTTACTGTGATCACTTTAGTGTTATGTTGTACATCTGAAACTAATGTTACATAACAATTTTATCTTTAAAAAAAAAAAACCCTCTAGTCATGGTACTCCTTAAAGCTTGTCTGAGACCCTCCTGAACCTGCCTGTACTCAACCTCTAACTTCGTATCCCTCTGCTCCCCACAAAGCTCCCCACTTCAGTAAGGCCACCTTCCGTCACTCTTCTCACCCCTCATGCACTGTGCTCTTCCGCTTTTCCAGGAAAGCACAGATTTTCAGGGCTGGGGCTCTGGAGTTGAACTGTCTAGGTTCCGATCCCTAGTTTCGCCATTTGAAAGTTTTGTGATTTGGAACAAGTTGCTAATTAAGCTTGTTCAAGTTCCCCTTTTTCCTTCTGTGAAATGGAGTCATGGTATAAATTCTTCCTAGCACTTTCGTGAGGATTAACAGAAATAATCTAGTTCAGTGCTTGGGACCATGTCAGCCCATGGTAACCTCTTGATAACTGCTAATTATACATACAGGTCTCCTTCCTGCTGTCTGAATTTTTACAGTTAACTTCCTCACTGTTCTTGCAAATGTCTTGCTAATTCCTACAACCAGATTTTGCTAATTCCAACAAATCATGTTGTCATGTATAAAAAGTAATGAACCCTGTAGCTAACAGAAAGCTCTCAAAAAGCAGCTATTTTTTTTCCTTCAATCAAGATGTGTTAAATTGAATGGGCTAATTCAGGAATACCAACTTCTAAAACTATCTACAGTTTCTGAGTTAAAGCCCAGTGCCAATTAAGTCATGGACTTTGTCCTACATACCAGCTAGTTTCACACTTCCCTCCACCAAGGTTTTTTAAGAACACGCTCTACCAAACACAAGGGGAAGCCCACCAGCAAGCACAGAGATCAGTAAGAAATCCATCTCCACTCAGTAAGCAGCTCAATTCATCTGCTGAATGAATACTGGTTTCCTTCATCTTCAGAACTTAAAGAAGGAAAACGCTGACACTAGGCATTGTTTTACGGAGGTGAGGGGCTAAAAGTGAATGCCGATTCAAACAAATTTTGATTTGATTTGATAAATGTGTACTTTCTTCTCCAAAAGCCTCTGGCCCTGTGTGTATAAACCCCATTCTCAGTCACTGAGTTGACAGCAGACACAAAAGAATGTTGTGATACATGTGTCTCATTCTCCATTAGCATATCAAGCAGATGCAAATGAAACAAGCATCTTCTGTTTCAGAAAATATGCCAGAAATTTCCATCCATGGTCCTCCCTAATTCCAACACTAGGTGTCTCTCTGAGAAGGCTTAAGAAGCATGAGAGGTCTCAGGGTCAAAAACACCTGGTTTCAAACAGATTCTCCAGCCTCTGGATTTCCCAAGGACACCTGTTTCCTCACTGACGGCCGGAGTCTTCTAATCTTCCTCCTACCTCCACCCAGTTTTAACCTGTCTCCTTACCCTTCCTATTCACGTGGCTTCATTTTCACCACACGCTCTTCAATGTGGCTCAGCAATGACCTGAATCAGTCACCTACCCAGGCTGTCAGTCTTGCCCGGGGATCTGGCGATCTTTCCCCATCAGGCTCATGTCTGAAACCCACACGAGGTTCTAAAAAGCTAAACAGGACCCATGGAGCAGCCACCCTAAAGCTAGACAGCTGAGCCTAGCTAGCTGTCAGGGCTCCCTGCAACTTCACCTGATCTTTCTAATCTCATCCTTCTCTAGTCAACCTCCCAGAACCCTCCCTACTGGCAGGCTTATCTTGTCTCTGCTGCCTAAACCTGCCTGGCTCATTCCTGCCTCCAAGCCTTGGCTCTCAGACCATACCTCCTCAAAGAACCAATTTCCCCCACACCCCTCCCACGGGGTACCCATTCCAATCCTAAGCTTCCTCCCCTCCAAGTAGAACCAAAGTTCTCCCTTCACAGTGAAGCCTTCCCTAATCACCAGCCTGAGAAGTGATCCTTCACTCCTTTAAATTCCTCTGTCACCCTACCACTCACTTGGCACTTTTAATAACCAGCAATCTGACATAGGTGTTTACCTTTTAATCAGATCTTTTCACATGACAGTCATTTCCTCATAAGCATACCATAAAGCATACTTAAAAAAAAAAACAAAACTAGAGGTGGGGGTATAGCTCAGTGGTAGAGTACATGCTTAGCATGCATGGGGTCCTGGGTTCAATCCCCAGTACCTCCAGTAAATAAATAAACAAACCTAATTACTCCCTGCTCCAAAAAAGTAGAAATTTTAAAAAAAATTGTTTTAACTGAATGCTACCATACTAGGCAACACTAGGAGAAAATTTTTAGGAAATAAAATTCCCCCAACAAGAACAATCAATCTCATTTTCTGTTTCTTTCTAGCCCTTGCCCATTCCTGTTTACATTTTTACATAGAAATAATCACAACACTAGATTCAATCACATAGCTACCATACTATTTTATACTGTTTTTTCTCCTAACATAAAAGTCGTCCTTGTTAAATGGTTTTGACTTAAGCCCTGACTTCTATTATTGTAATTTCACTGTACTGGTTATTGTTCGTGACTTTCACTGCATCAAGTATGGAAAGAAATGCAAAGCAAACCCTTGAGAAATACCTGTTAAAATAAGTTTATTGTCCAAGCTTCCTAACACCTGAAATAACCCATTTCACTGTTTTGCTCTCTAGCTAAATGTCTAATGTGATTTCTGGTTTCATCACTTTAGGCTAGGTAGACAGCAAAGCATATTTTCCAAACACTTTTTACATAGATTTATTTGCTTCGATAGTTAACCTTATACATATTTAAATTAGGGAAGCCCCAGGTGAAAAGGCAATCAGATCCGGGACTATCTAACATAAGACAGACACCTGGCAGGCACTCAATAAGCATTAAATATTTTTAAGCCGCTGAAAGTTATAAAACATCAAATTCCTGAATAGGAGTGTATCACTGATCTAACTAGTGCCATCAATTATGATTGTGAAACTTTCGGCTCATTTAATAATTAGATTGGTTAATAATGTATGAACGGGTGTTCCTTACAGTACACAGAACACAGCCAGGTTACCTGATGAGCAGAACAAGTCTGAAAGATGACGTGAAAAGACAAATAGAACTTCCAGATCTCATGACAAAATAAGCTTAACCCCTTCTACTTCAGCTGTTTAAGTCTGTATTTTAGATGAAGAAAGGCCAAAAAAGGTGTAATATTACAACTATGTACAATTACATATGCATGTGAATACAAACTGGAATGAAAATAAGAAAATAAGTGTGAATGATAAGATGGATGAATGTCAGAGACTTTTTCCTTTTTATTTTTTGTTTTGTTAGTATAATGTTAGAATGTATAAGAAAAATATTCCTGACAAAAGCACATTCATCAGTCATTACAATTCTTGCTACTACTGAACTAGGGCCTAATGCTTAATGTTCAAATAACGAAGTTTCCCAAACCCACAAATAATTTAGCAAAAAAGACTGAAACACTCTTACTTCCATGATAAATGTTAAATAATAAACCAACTGTCTACCTTAACACCTAAGCACAGTCAGAAACTCAGCAGTACATTAGGAGCTTCTTGCAAATTGCAGACTTTCCTCAAAAAGTAGCTAATATGATTCCAAATATCAGTCTATAGAGTAAAACTACATCATCCCCAAAACCCATTCTCATCTCATTTTCATTAGTGATGAATGATTTCTGAGGTTGCTTCCTGCACTAACCTGCTAAGAGAGAAATTCTGACAAAATTCACTATTCAGCATAATTATATACCATTACTCAATACATTAATTTTCCCAGAAGTAATAATTGGCCAAAGTATTAACTTTTTTCCAAAATGACTGGAAGGAATATGGCTGTGTTTTAGACTTTTTAAGTAAACTCTATTTAGCAGTTTAAAAACCACTGGCTTTAGAATTCCACTACATCGTATTCCACAATAACCTCTAGATTTATGTAAATAACTACTTTAGAACAAAACAGAAATAGAACTAATTTTAATTATCTGTAGTGACCATGGAAAAAAAAGTCCACGTGCACTCAAGAAATATAAGGCTAAGTAAGAGATGGCACTAAATAAATGAGGAGGCAGTTTACCACAAATAATGCACTTATATTTATAGGGTAATGGATCCATGCTTAAACCTTAATTTTAAAATGAGTTCAGCCAAAGGAACAGCCATCATCTACTCCATAGCTAAAAAGATTTTTCTATGCATCCCTTGAAACTCTGATACTGACAATTACTAGAATTTAATCAATGATAATTTATAAGTAAAAGTACTTCCCCTGGAAAGCTGAAACTCAAGGTGGAGGGGGAGGTGAAGGATTTTAATTATTTGAGATTGGCTTTTGGTGGTGGCTGATTAGCTGCCTCTTTTTAGCACTGACATTTCCAAGTTTTTTGTGAATAGGAAATTTTTTTTTTGATGTGCTGAGATCATCCGTTCAGAATCAAATCCCAGATCAGTTGTGTCTTCTGTGGCTTGGTGTTATGTTTTGTTTTTAATTACTGTGATGGTAATAAATTTGAGGTGAATTTAAATAAAGCTGCCTGAACACCTTAAGACCAGAAGCTTTGGAAAACCTTCAGAGTTCATCTAGGTTCTTTCATTTTGTCAGAGCATGGAATTAGTGAGGCAAAGATTGAAGACCCAAAACGTGCACTAGTTGAGAACTTAAAGTAATTACGTTCTTAGCGAAATTTCTTCTGTCATCTGACAGCCTTAAGCCGACCTAGCAGGGACAGGAGGAATCATCAACTCAAAAAAAAAAAAAAAACCTTTCAAGAGAACAAACCAACAAAGCACATGTCAACCTGTTGATCTGCGTATCTCAATATATACAAAAGACAGCAAAGAAAACTGGAAAACAGCTCAACTTCTACACAGACTTAAGACAACACTTGATTATGAACAAAGAAGTTGCAAAAACGACTTAGAAAATAATTCTGGTACTTACACGAATGATTCGGATTAGTTACAGCCTTGTCAATTGAAAAGTCATTTCCTGGGACCATAATGATTCCAACAGTACCACTTGGTATAAGAGTTTACAGTATCTCATTTAAAGTAACTTGCCCAGTCACGCAGCTAGTTACGTATTACAGCCAAGGCCTGGCCCACCTCCTCTTCTAACTTCGAGTAGGGGTTTTCTCTATTCCATCTGACTGTCTAAAGAGGATTTAAAATGTACTCGGTTTATCTTTCTCTACCCTCCCTGCAGAATTGAGAATGTCTGAAAGATACAATTTCACAAGAATCTTGGCACCTAAACTATTTATTGTTGAGAGATGACGAATATGACTTCAAGCAAAAACAAAACTTTCTCAACAGTCAAAAAAAGCGGGGGGCGGGGGTCTCCTCTACCCAAGTTCAACCAAAGTAAGGAGGGGCGGGAAATCTCTACCCACGTTCAATCAAAGTATTTGCAACTCTTTATGGCTGTGCGGGTTAAAGGAACATAAAGTGAAAATCCAAGAGGAAGGACTTTTGCACTTGAGCGTTTTCTCAGGAGGAAACCAAATTCCCTGCCCTTCTTCCTGCCGCCGCGGGCCACAAGGGTGCAGGGCTGGGGCGCCTGGGCCACCGACATGGGGCCTCGGGGTCCCTGGCTGTCCCGGCCAAGCGGGGGGTGGGGGTGAGGACCCCAGGGGCGGGGGCCGCTCTGACAGCTGGCGGGCCGAGAGCGGGGACGCCGCAGGCGCGGGACGAGGGCCGAGTAGGAGGAGGGGGAAGCGAGCCGGGGGAGCGGGACGCGGTCGCCCTCCTGGAAGGGCAGGGAGACGAGAGGGCGAAAGGGCGGCGGGGCGGGCGCGCCGGCGGAAGGGGCAGCGGCCCGGGACGTGGGGCCCGCGGCGGCGCGGGACGCTGTGCGGGCGAGGGGAGGGGCGTCCCGCGCAGGCGGGGCGGGCGCGGGGAACCAGGTTTCGGGGTGCGTGGGCCGCTCCCCCCTGCCCGGACGCGGACTCCAGGGGCGGGGCCGGCCGGACCCCACACGGCGGCGGCGGCGGCGGCGAGGGGAAGGGCGCGCCAGGCACCTGCCGCCTGAGCCGCGGCGGCCCCAGGCGGGCTCGGCGCTCACCTCTTCGGTTCATGGGCCGGATCCGGACGGCCACTTTCACTTTGGAGTCCCCCATCCTGCCGTTGCCGAGGCCCTCGCTCGGCTTCCGTCTGCCGCGGCCACCGGGCAACTCTTCGGGGCTGACCGGGCGGGAGGGGGCTGCGGGCGAGAGGGGCGGGCCCGGGGGCGGGCCCGGGGAGGGGCGGGGCTGGCCACGGGGCTCGGAGTGCGCCCCGCTGCATGACGGGACTTAGAGTTCCCGAAGGGGGCCGTGGGCGGGGCGGCAGAGCTCGGGTCGGGCTTCCCCGGCTGGAGCCCCTGAGTGCCGCTCTGCTTCTGCACCCCTCTTACCCTCGCAGTTAGTTATCGCTGAGACGCAAGCTGTCGTTGAGCCTCACCTGGAAACAAACAGTTGACTAGGTAGCATTGGAGACCTTGCGACCTCTCCAGACCCATTTCCTGCCCATCTTAGTGTTTGATCCCTGGCTCAAATTATTTCCTCTGCCTGGATTGCCCTCCCGGCCTTTTTTGCTGAACTCATCCTTCAAGATAAGTCAAAAGTTAACCTCTTCTGGAAGTCTTCACAAGTCCACAGGTTACCCTGTACCAACCTACCCCCTCCCCTCTTCTAGTCAAGACCTTGGGCTCTGGCATCATTTTGGGTTCAAATTCGCCCTCGGCACTTTCCAACTGTGTGACCAAGGCAAGTGACTTGACCACTCTGTGCTTCTCTTTTCATATGTAAAATGAAGACAATAAGAATGCCTACTTTATAGGATTGTTGTAAGGTTTAATGAGTTAATATAAGTAAAGGTCTTAAAAACTCCCTGGCACATAAGAAGTGCTCAGTAAAGTTACTGTTTTGCTCTGTTACAGCACTTATGCTGCAACTATTTGTCTCTCCTACCACAGATTCTTTAAGCCACATCTTGTGTGTGTAGCCTAACCTTTAGTACATACCCAGTGAACATTAATTTCATGAATGAATCAACGAAGCCACAATAAAATGTGCTTTTATTTTTTTAAGCCCTAGCAGAGATGCTAACTAGTGGCCGGTGGGCAAGATCTGGACTGGAAATGTTTTCTGTTTGGCCTGATGATATTGGCCAACACATGAAAATCAGGAGATTTTTACATGCAATACTAGGCCTACATTACATTTTGGAACTACATATTGGAACTGAATAGCAGTGGCCACCTTTATAAGAGGCAGGTCTGCCTGGATCTGTTTAAATGATAGAACAGAACTCAGAACCATGTTACAGATGAATAAATACAGAAAGCTGGCAAGATTTGCCCTTTTACCAACCATCCTTTTGTTGAAAGAGCTTCAATGCAAGCAGAGTTGTCAAAAAGGTTAAAAACACCTTTAAGAGGAATGTAACTCTGACACATAACACAATATGGATGAACCTTGAAGACATGGTGCTAAGTGAAATGAGCCAGACACACATTAAAAAAAAAAAACAAAACACTGCATGATTGAACTTATATGAGGTACCTAGAGTAGGGCAATTCAGAGACAGAAAGTAGCGTGGTGGTTGCCATGGGCTAGGGGGAGGGGGAGGAATAGGGAGTTAGTGTTTAATGAATTGTTTTCACTTGGGAAGATAAAAAATTTCTGGAGATCGATGGTGCTGATAGTTAAACAACGTGAATGTACTTAACACCACTGAACTGTACACCTAAAAATGGTGAAAATGATACATTTGTGTTATATATATTTTACCACAACTAAAAAAAGGTAGAACAGCATATCATTATGTTGTACACCTGTAACTAACATGTCAATTATACCTCAATTAAAAAATAAGTAGTAAAAAAAGGTTAAAAATAGAAAATGTTACCCCAGAAGGTCTTCTTTACAGGAAGGGAATTTCTTTCTTAGGGACACTTATTCTGAGGTTTTAGGAGGGACTGCTCAGCTAGAGAAGTAGTAGGTTTTAGTACAGTAAAATTTTTTTTATTTTCACGGCCCAATAAAGTAAACAAGGGGAACCAATTTAGGATTGTCAGCTTTTTCATTTTACCAGGGAGAGGTAGGGCATACCTCAGTGGTAGAGTGTGTTCTTAACATGCACAAGGTCCTGGGTTCAATCCCTGGTACCTCCACTAAAAATAATAAATAAATAAACCTAATTACCTCCCCCAGCAAAAAAATATTTTTTTAAGAGAAAGCAACACACTTTTAAATAATACATGATTCCAAGAGGAAGTGTTAAGAGAAATGTACAAATATTTTGTGGTGGAGGGAGGGATAAATTGGGAGTTTAGGATTTGCAGATACTATTAAATATAAAATAGATGAATAACAAGTTTAAACTGTACAGCACGAACTATATTCGATATCTTGTAGTAACCCATAATGAAAAGGATCATATGTTTGTATACGTATGACTGAAACATTATACTGTGCACCAGAAATTGATGCAACATTGTAATCTGACTACACTTCAACTAAAAAATAAATAAATAAAAATTTTTAAAAATCTTAATTGATAAATACTGATTTTGAAAAAAAAACTAATTCATAACAGTTGCTGTCCACTATCACTATCATTATTTTTTTAAAGGAAGGTCACAAAGAATACATATTTTATACTGAAATTATTTGCTCGATGAAAAACCTTACTACTGTCCTTTTGCTCTTATTTAGAATTGAAAAAACTTGTCACAGCCCCGGGACTGGTTACTAGAGTTGGGTATCCTGGTCTTAAGACAGATTTCCTATTGACCATCTCGCCACATGAAGGTTATAACAAATCAAGGTTTGCAACATGCCCAGGTTCCTGGGCATCCGCTCTTCACTTTGTACCTCCTTTATAACCTGGTAAATTTTGTTTTTAAAAGGCATGTTCTGATGACAGCTTGAATCTAGCTTTTTAAGCAGAAATAAGGCAGGCAGAAAGAGAGAAGGCTGCCAGTTTCTATGGGAACACTGTGTTCAAATTTAAGCTCAAATTTCAGAGAGGAGAAAGCCCCTTAAGAGTTGAAGGAGGGGGTGGATATAATGGGGAAGAGGTGAGGACTTTCTCAAAAGTTCCAAAACCATTTAAGTTGTCCTGGGAACATCTGATGGGAAGAAAATGAGTAGCTTTCCCGGGGACTGTAGAGAAATGCCCCTGTGGGCTACTGTCCCTTTTGACCTCTTGTTCACACTAATCTCCCTCTTTTGACTTCTGTAATAATGCTGAGGAGAGAGCCGGAGACTAGGAATGCCTTTATCTTCCAGTAGAAGATCTTCCTGAGATAGAGAGAAAGGACTTAGATGCGAGTTACAACCTGCAGCCCGGGGGGCTGGGGGGCTTTCCCACCAGGTAACTGGAGAGCTGCCCAGTCACCTCGCGGGGGGTGCTGGCTCAGGCTCCAACAGGAGAGAGGGAAGGTCAAGGTTTCTCTCTTTTCAACTATCAGAGGAAAAAGAGAAAAAGAACTAGTCAATAAAGCACTCCCTTGGACCTTTGTCTTGTAAAGCCAGGACTTAAGAAATCAACCAATATTTATGGTAAAGATACTGCAGTCAAGACACTGTTAAGGCAGAGGGTAGAGCTCAGTGGTAGAGTGTGTGCTTAGCATGCACAAGGTCCTAGGTTCAGTCCCTAGTACCTCCATTAAAATAAATAAACAAACCTAATTACCTCCCCTCAAAACCTATACATAAATCTTTTTTTGAAAGACTTGAATTTTAGCTGTGTTGATAAGAAGTCCTTTGATAAAATGCCCTGATCTTTACATATTATTTGATTTCTATTTTACTTTTTTGTTGCTTTTTAAACATATATTTATTATTATTTTTTTATTTATTTCCCCTTAACAGGAGCACCGGGGATTGAATACAAGACCTTGTACATACCAAGCATGGGCTCTACCACTGAGCTCTACCCCCACCCCACCCCTTTTTTATTACTTCGATCCATGGTTTCTGATGGTCCCTGTGCAGGCTGAGGAAGATATTTTGCCCAGTCTTTTCATTATGGGGGAGACCGCCATAATTAAGAGTTGATGAGTGGATCTGAGCAGGGGGTGACCCCCAGAGGCCAGGCTGGACGTACTCTGATACCCTTCTGCCTCCCTGGCCAGAGCAGGGGAGGCATATATGATGGCCACTGGGATGTCTGGGAGGAGCCCCTCGAATGGCCTTTCTGGCCCCCAGGATTTCTGCCTGCCTCTCAGGGGTGGCCCTGCCCTCCACCTCCAGTCCTGAGGTACCAGGGGGGCCCCAAGGCAGGCAGCAACTGCCCCAAAGTGCTGCAACAGCCGAGGCTGCAGCAGAACTGGGGAACCTGTCCCCCTCTAATAAGGAAAGCCCACTCTGGCAGGCTGGGTAGTAGGCCTCCAATTGAATACTTAATAAAGTTATAAAAATATGAAAAAAAAAGAATGATGAGAGCTAGCATATTGAATACGCACTATGTGGCAGACACGGTCCCAAGCGTTCTACATCTGTCAACTCACCCATCCTCACACTAACACTAGGAAGCCGTGACTGTTCCTATCCCCGCATTACAGACCAGGAAACTGGCCCTGGCAGTCTTACTGAAGCTGCCACTGTGCTGCTGTGCTCTGAACCCTTCTCTACAATCCTTCATGATGACACATGTCTACGTGCAGATTGTCCAGCCCACCGGAATTGGAAAAGATCTAAATTTCACCATTCTACTTGCCAAAATAGTTTCTAAAACCCCATTATTGTTAAAAAGTGGGAACTGTGTACTCAGTTCTACTTATTACCTTTAAAATGGAGGGAAGGAGCTAATCACTACATCAGGGCGAAAGACGTCTCTCCAGCGTAAATAAGGATTTACCTGCGTGCCTCAGACTTCACTTTGCCAGAGCTCTAAGTTTTCCCAATTATAATTGTCTCTTCCTGTCTCTCCAGCTACACGGTAAACACAGGAATGGCTTCTTCAAGTCTCTCTATCACCAGCACCCAGTACAGTGCCTGGTACACAGGGAGGCACTTACATTTTGGGGAATGAAGATATTAACAACCCAGCACCTTGGTTAACCACAGACAGGCGAAATGGCTTGCCTCAAGTCACGTAGCTAGAGAGCTGCAGGGTTGGAACGCAAACACAGATTTGATTCCAAGTGTCTGCCGTTTCCACAAAGAAGACCGTCCCTATGAGTCCTCTAACGTATTTTTCATGTTAGCAGTATCTTTTCTATGTCATGCATTTCTAGTGGAATTAGGTCTCAATAATACCATTTATTTTATAGATGTTATTTATCAATGGCTTATTATGGGCCAGTCATTGTGCTCAGGCACCCATTTAATTTTCACAACAATCCCATGAGGTTGGCGCTATTACAGCCTTTGACATATAGGCAACTGAGACTTACAAGTTAACTTGTACACTGGGTTAGTAAGAGGTTCCTACATGCAAATTCTGGGTCCTCTTGTGTGTCCTTCCTGGGCCGTCAGACCACTGCCACTACCCCACCCTGCTTCATGTAGCATGTGGTGCTCTGCTGGGTCCCTCAGCCTTGACTGATACTTTATCCGCCACCCACTCGCAGGGCCACACCTGAATCTTGCCGTGATCTAAGACTGCTCCACCTATGAAACTCAGTAACTCTCATCCACCACATCAACCTCATCCCACCTGACTCACTCTGCTACTCCCAGGGACCAACACACTGTCTTAAGCCTCCAGTTCCTCAACTTACCCCTTTCCTCAAGCTCAAGCTCCCTTGGGGGTTCATTTCCCTATTCCTCTAGCTTAAACCTCCCTCTTGACCATGTCATCACTACCACTCATGCCCTGTGAATTCCACAACTCAGGTATCTTCCTTTCCCTCCTGTTCCCAAACTTGGCCAGTGAGATGTTGTGATTTAAAAGAAATAGATATTTGTCATTTCTCATATATATTTGATCTTCAGCCACAGTTGCTTTGCTGGCTCACAACTCCCCAAACCCTTGGAATTTCCTAAGAGTTGAGCGTGATCAAGGTGTCTTGTTAAAGGCGACTTTTGGAAAGTGCCTCAGGGTAGGGGTGGATTGCCAGTGAAGCCAACCTGTGATTAGACCTCCAGGGAGGGCAGAAGGGCTGGAGGTTGACTCAATCACCATTGGCCAATGATTTAGTCAACCACGTCTGTGTAATGAAGTCACCATAAACCCACTCAAAAGACAGATTTTTGGCCCCTTTTCAGAGTTTCCACATGGAGGAACCAGTTTGCACATGGAGGAACCAGTGCCCACGTGGGCTGCATGGGCCACCATGCTGTGCCCCAAGCTCCATAAGGACAGAACTTCCTTTGGGAACTCGCCCTAGGCATCTCTTCCTCTGAGTATTGATTCATATCCTTTAATATCCATTTATAATAAGTCAGTAATCCAATGAGTAAATGTTTTCCTGAGTTTTGTGAGTTGTTCTAGCAAGTTAATCAAACCCAAGGAGAGGGTCATGGGAACCTCTGATTTATAGCCAGTTGGTCAGAAGTACAGGTAATAACCTGAACTGAGCCCTTTACCTGTGGATTCTGTGGAATCTGATTCTATGTCCGGGTTGATATTGTCAGAATTGAGCCGACACCCTGTTGGTGTCCAAGAATCTCTTGTAGATGTGGGGAAGCCTACACACACACACACACACACACACACACACACACACACACACACACACACACACACACACACATGCACACTTTGAAATTGGGTCCAGGAACCCTGCTGGAGGAAGTCACACACCTGTGCACGTTGGTGCCCTCATGAATCTGTGCTTTGATCTCAGCGTGGCCCCCAGCTCCCTCTCCTGTTCCTCCAGGGCCTTTACCATCTTTATCACTTTCCCTCAACCCTTAGTCCACTTCTAGTTGCCAGCCTCTCTGCCTCCTCCATAGCCAGGATCCCCCAACTAATCCACACTCACTGCCTTCCCTTCCTCACCTGTCATTAGCCAACCAACTATTAATTCAATCACACTTCCACCCACCCTCCCTCCTCCAATCAACCTGTCATGGCTAGGTTCCATCGGCCCTCAAATGACAAACCCGGTAGGATGCCTTTCAGTCTTCGTTTTCCTTGATTTCTCTGCGATACTTGGTGTGACTGCCCATCCCCTCCCTGAAGGCCTTGCTTTCTATGATGTCACTCTGTTCTCCCTGTTTTAATTAATTATTTTCATCAACAAACTTCCCTACCTCGAGCTTGGCATTATGGCATTAGATGCTGGAGATACGATAAAAAAGACATGGTGACTGTCCTTAAAGACTAAGAAATTTGGTGAGATTCTTGGAAATGTTGTAACTTCTGCAAGTTGTTTTGCTGCCTCCTTGTTTCTCTGTCCTGGGCAGGAACCCCCTTTCAGGATGGTGCGCTGGGAAAGGAGGAACTCAGTGTGCCTAGCTTGGGAGATCATGGCAAAGGCAAAGCCAGGGGCACCCCACCCAATCCCAGATCTTGGGGGAGAGAAGAGCCAGTACGCGGAGCGGCAGCTGAACAGTCGAGAAAGTAGGTGTGAGAGAAAGGAGGCAAAGAAACACTCGTCTGCATCAAAGAGTGGCTGCAGGATCATAAATTGCAAAAAGCTCGTCTGGGTTCCTTGACATCGAAAGCCACATCTCTTGGTAGGGAGGGTATAGCTCAGTGGTAGAGCTCATGCTTAGCAGGCGTGAGGTCCTGGGTCCGATACCCAGTACCTCCATTAAAAATTAAAAAAAAAAACAAAAACAAAAACAGCAAAAAAACCCAGCCACCTCTCTTATGCCTGTTTGCTCCATTGCCATTGCCACCATCCTTTTCTAAGTCTTCTTGCTTTCAAAGCCTCTGCATGACCCCTCCCCAAAAGACGCCTCTGGGCAGGAAGTATCACTCCATCCTGTGTACGGGATTTACTCTGGGGTTATAGAAATGCGTTTCTCCTGAACGTGTAAAGCCACAACTCCAGGGCTTAGGTGGCTGCGTGGAACTGGCTTGGATTTTGAGAGATTTCAGTGTTTGGAAGGGTCCTCCTGGGTGTTGGAGGTAAAAGGTATCCCCTGAATTGTGCTAGCTAGGTTGGACCCAGGCAAGGCCCCCTCGCCCTGGGGTCTCACTTGGAATGAGGTGGGGCTTATGAGCCCCAGAGGGTGAGGTGTCCCTTGTGAGCATCTACACATCAGGTGCCTTTCTGTTGTCGCCTTGTGCCTAGTAAACTTTTCTTCAATGTGTGTGTATTTGACCTATGCTAGGGAGAAGCAGAGGAAGGGACTTTTTGGCAGAGCTTTGGAAGGGAAGAAGTCTGCCTCTGAGGCCAATGTGGTGAAGGCAGTGGGGACGGGGGAAAGACCACAACCGGAGTCAAATCAGAAGTGAAGATCTGAGATCACTGGGCTCTGCTCCAGGAGAGACCTCTCTTCATACTAACCTCACAGCCCTGGGTTTTACTTTATTACAGAAGGTGGCATCCCCTCACACGCCCCTCACCGCTGGCAGTCTCTCTTACCCCAGGCTTCTGCTTTGGTTGCTCTCACTCACGGTGCTACCTGCCCTAGGATGTCCTCCTTACCTCTGCCAATTAACATCCTCAAGCCCTGTTTTCTTCGTAATGTCCTCCTTCGTTAATCCTACACAAGATAATATTCCTTTCTGGAAGCTTCTAGCTCTATGCCACGTAAGCAGCGATGACTGGCTGACCTAAGTGATGTGTGTAGGTCTCGTCTCCTCTAGTTAGGTGGAGAGTTCAGTAGTGGAGAAGCCGTGTTCCCCGGTATTGCGCCAAGCACACAGCCAACCCCACCTGTGCTAAGAGACTGGATTCTTCCAATTTAAAAAGCACAGAGTGGAAGAGCCAGGAGGCAAGAGAAGGGCTTTACATTAATTGTTTTGACTGATTATTCTAGAGGAACAAGAAATTCCAGGAGTAAAATAAGCATGAGTGGAGGGGTGGAAGGTCTTTAAAACATCGCTTCGCCCACTTTATTGAGGAAATATAAACCCCTCCTTGTCTCTGAAGATCCAGAACTAAAAGCCTTCCCCAAATGCACAGATATCACTCTAAACTCCCCCAGAGTGTTCACTATCTGTACACACATAAACCTTCCCCCTTTGTTGGGAAGTGTCTCTAAAGGACAACATCAGTAATGAATCTCTGATCCGCGAGTTCGTCTCCATCAATCATTTAGGGACAGAGGTCAGGGGAGGGTGTTCTTTTGGTATTATTCCAGGCAGATTGTACAGTTCAGGCCCCATTAGTGAGCACAAAAGAACGTCCATAAAATATTCATAGGCTGCGGCACAAACACACTGGCGGTTTGGGGGACCCACCGCCTAAGGGATTCGATTAGTCAGATCTGTGTTTACAGCAGTTTACCCCTTTAAGCTCAGAGGTTTCCACAGCTCATCCACAAATCTGATTGAGAACTGAAAGGGATTTTTTGAAACCACAAGAGAAAGGGTGGTGTAAGCTGGATGTAAAGTATTTTGCCCAGGTCTCCCAGCCTGAGGAAAAAGGAACTGACTTCTCCCAAGGAGGGCTGTCTGGAGGAGGAGCAAATATGGGAGAAAGTTAGAGTTGGAAGAAAAAGAAATCTCCCAGAAAAGTACCTGGGGAGGAACCCCTGGGGGTGAAAAACATGCTTCTCTCCTTTATTCATTGTGAATATTTTTATCACACATAATTCCATACTTGATTGTATATGTAATCAATGCAGGATACTTGCCTGATAAGGAATCAAAAGGTGAGGATGACACACTCAACCTGTCTGGGTTAGAATCTCCTTGAAGATAATTATGCTGTTACGATGGAAGAAAATGTCCATCCAGTGCCTCCTTTGATATCGCAGGTGGTTAAGGTCCTGTTTTCCCAGGGAGGGTGTTATTTATTGCAGCTGCAGGTGGGTGGGGCGGAGGCCTGAGCCTCGCTGGGGAGAGAGAAGGATCCTTCTGAGTCACCCCAGATTCAGATCCAGAAGGTGTCACCTGTGCTGGAAGCGTGAAGGTGGGGGCGCCAAACCCCCGACGCTGGAGGGAAGAGAAAGGCAGAGGAAAGGGCCCAGGCTGGGATGGCTGCCTCTTGTGGTCTTAATCTTCTAGACACTGGGCATGAAGTGGTTAAAGAGAAACCCAAGGCAGCTGCAGACCTGGGCTCTCGAGTTCATTTTGCCCTGCCACCAAGGGAGACTTTTTTCAGCTGAGACCCGATCTGGAAGCTGTTCTGCCCACTAGAAAGCCAGGGGCAGTACAACCTCCCAGTGCCACAGTGTGACCCACAGGCAGCTGAGCAAGGCCCAGGACAGAGCCGGGAAGCTGCAGCCCCACGGTAGCACCAGCTATGGGAGGAGAGCAAAACCTCTTTAGATAGAACAGTGCAGCCATCCTCCACCAGTATAACTTCCAAGCAGATGCAAGGCTTACCTGGAAAAACCTGAAAAACGAGAGGACAGTAAGAGTGAATACTGAGCTGAGCTCAAGCAAAGAAAGACGTCATCAGTTGTAGAAAAAGTACTGAGAGACTTGCTCAAGCTCTGCGGGTGGAGCCTGGGTCCCTGCTACACCGGAGCCTTACTCTTCGCCCTGCACAAAACTGCTGCTTTAAGGAGAAAACAAAAACAGGTCATTTGGAAAGCAATGATTTCTAAAGTGTGCCCTCTCCCCCCAAATTCACCAAAAACAGAAAGAGCAAGCAACAAATAGGGAAGGCTTGGCAACATATGACAGACATAAGAGTTCTAGCACTAAAGAAGACATTAAAAACAGAAACCAGAAAGAGACCAGTAGAAGGTAACAGGCTGTTTCCTCAGGGAAAAGTGTGGACAATGCTTAAGATACACAAATGTAATGCTTTTAAAAAGGAGAGTGTAAATACAATAGGACTAATTAAACAAATATTAACCTGCATTTAACGAAAAAGCACAGTGGGGGAGTGTAGCTCAGTGGTAGAGTGCATGGTTAGTGTGCATGAGGACGAGGTCCTGGGTTCGATCGCCAAGTGCCTCCATTAAAACAAACAAATAATAATAAGTTTATTACCACCCCCCGCATAAAAAATGCAGACACATGGTTTTTTTTTGCATAATACCATAGGGTATTTTAACTCTTTCTGTTTCCTTTTGCCATAACTTAGAGCATCCTTCTTTGCTTTTATGCTTCCCAAAACTGTTCATCCACTTTGTATCGACACGCTTGCTTTGGTAGGTCAGCTCTTTGTCAGCAATGTCCTTTACATCTGTAAATCCATCGTGTAGATGATCCATACTGAAAACAGTGATCATTTGTGACACTCCAGAACACCTTGCATAACAGCCTAAATTAAATCTCTCTCAAGGAAAGTGATTTTAAAGCATGGATGTAATCTGAGCTCGTGAAGCGAACACTGGATTCCAAATAAGTTACAATTTTAGTAAAGAAATGAGAGTCCTGTTTAACTTGGTTGCCCTTTTTTTGGTGACCTTTTTTTTTTTTTTTTGAGTTCTGAAGCAGTCTTATTTCTAAAAAATGCCTTATGAAAACTTTTTTCACACCGTATACATGACACTAAGCAATTCCAGTGAACTCAGTTTATCCTTGGCCGGGCTCTTTATGGCCTCTTCAAAGATGATCAAACACTTTTGGAGAAACAGCATACAAATTTCTGTTCTACAGTAATCCTTTTTCCCATTCTTATTCTCACTGTATTTTCAAATCAGAGAAGGACAGCCTTCTTGTCCCTCGTTTTGAAAATATAATTTTACAGAGAACATTCAGTATCTTTTCTTCAGCCGGCAGCAAAGATAGCCATCCTACAGGCATCTGTCTAAGAAGGCAATCCCTTTATATTTTTATAAAGTCAAATATCTCGTTAAGTAACTCCGCAGCTTTCAAGAAACTGAGAAGTGACTAAAACGTTCATAATGAAAACCTCAATTTCAGAGGTGAGCAAATCACATTCTCTTTAGCAATATGGTGTCTATGGTACACAAAACATTCAGCAGGAAAGATCTTTTGTCATTTGGGAAAGAAAATGTATAGACTGAATGGAGTTTGCCAAAATTTACATTTGGACTATCTGCCAAATAGGCAGATAGATAAGCATGGTCCAATGTGCCACTGGATAATATGACAACAATCGTTTCTTCTGTGTTTTCTGGAATTTCATTTGTCTTCATAGAAATCAAGAAGATGATTTAAGATTCCATTTTTCATATCAAAGTACCTCAGAAATAAAACTTTTTTTTTTTTGATGAGGAGGGAAAAAATTTCCTCTACCCTCTTAGATTCTGTTTCTGAGGCCTGTGAATTAAACTGGCCAAAGACAGATTAACAGGAGAAAAGACACATTTTTTTTAATTTAATCTTTACATGGACAGGAGTTCACAGAAAAGAAGTGAAACCCAAAGAAACAATTAGACCATTTTAACAAAGGAAAGGACATTTGGGCTTCAGGGATGATAAATCATAGGGATGTGACTAGGAACTAGATGGGGAAATAGTTACTTTGGCAAGGTCTTTTTATGCAAATTCATCTCAGTGTTGAGTCCCTATCTCTGGTGATCAGAGTGCTCTGCCTGGAGCCAGGAGTGGGAGCAGGGGGATCACCTTTCTCAAGGGGAATTGTATGCCTTGCTTTCAGGCATATATAAAGAGAGGGCAGGAAGTTCTTCCTGTATCTGCTGTTTCTCAAGTGCCTTTGGCCAAAATAATATGCCAAAGCGGCATATTTAGGGGTGGCATGTCCTGCTCCTCTTCATTGTTACTAGTGTGGCTGTGATTTGACCCCTCACTTGATTCCCCATAGAAAGCATGATGGTTGGTAATTTCCTCCAGAATCAACCCAACATTATAAGAGGCTAGTACATTTGTTATCAAAATTTCCTCTCCTGTTTTCCCACAGGACACTTTAGTTTTAATCTTTGAATCAGGAAATGTAACTTTACTTGGTTTCATAGAACAATCAAAGGAACAATATGAGAACATGTGTTCCTTAGTGTGGTGTGTGCACACTAAGTCAGAGGCCAGCTCTGTTCCACTGAGCACTGGTGTTTTGGAGACACCAAAAACTTTTGATTGATTTAGTAGGACTTGCCCGCCTCATCCTAGACTTTCAAGATTCGGTCTCCATCTGTGCCTTTACATCCCCTTCTCTGCCGTGCCCAACCCCAGTGTATTTTGTGCACTTATGTAGTATGCTCTGTTTTGGTGGCTTACCTTCCTAATTACATTCCTGGGTCCTTGCATCTGTCATTAAAATGTCATGGTCCTTGAGCCTTGAGCCTTCCCTTTCAGTGACGTCTAGGTCATGCTGCTGTTTGGTATTGTAATCTGAACTCTTAGAAAACAGAATCAAAGTATTCACCATGTTAAAAATTAAACCAGCACTCAGTACAAGCAAATTCTCAACACAAACAAAGCACAAGAGTTAATCCACAGGCAGAATCAAAGACAGACTTAAAGCTCGAGATTGTAAGGCACTTGACCTGCACACTTAAGTCATATCACCCCCAGGGATGTAACAGTGGATGACCCATTACAGGAACCAAATATCACGGTAGCCAACATCGAGAGTCAGTGACCAAGGAGGTGGGTAATCTGTGCCACATCCATTTGACACCGAAAGCAGCGTTGCTTTCAGCCCATAGGGTTTTAGCTTTCTTTCCCCCCGATCTTCCAAACTCATGCCAAAAACCATGCTTTCTCATGTACAGTTAGATGGGTTTCCTGAAATGCGGAACATTCAGCGCTGATGCCACAGAGGGACAGTCCCTGTGACTGTCAGATATTTCTGGTAGGAAGTTTATGTTGCTGCACTTTTTCTGGAGGGCAGCTTAGATGTGAATTTCAAGAGCCTTAAACATGTGTAAACCTTTGAATTAGTCATTCCACTTCTAGGAAACTTATCTTAAGGAAGTAGAGGAGGTCATAAACATTTATGGTTATGGACAGCCAACTGGGTTTTATTTATAATATTCAAAAATTAAAAATACTTTAAACTTTCAACAATAAGGACATAGTTTATTTAACTGTGGTATTTTTTACAGTAATTAAACACAGTCATTAAAATTGATGTTTTGGAGAGAATGTTTAATGTGTGGAAAAATATAGCAATAACTTTAAGAGGCAGTTTACAGTATGATCCCATTTTTACCTAAAATGTGCATTTATACACATGTACAAAAAATACATAGTAAAAGAAAAAGAAAAACTAGAAATACCCCAGAAGGTTACATTTGAGTGGGAGGTCAAATGGCCATGAAAAATGCCCAATATCGCTAATGATCAGAGAAATGCAAATCAAAGCTTCAGTGAGGTATCACTTCACACCAGTCAGAATGGCCATGATTCCAAAGTCCACAAACGATAAATGCTAGGGAGGGTGTGGAGAAAAGGGAAGCTTCCTACACTGTTGGTGGGAATGCAGTTTGGTGCAGCCATTATGGAAAATAATATGGAGATTTCTCAAAAAACTAAAAATAGACTTACTATATGATCCAGCAATCCCACTCCTAGGCATATGTCCAGAGGGAACTCTAATTCAAAAAGATACATGCACCCCAGTGTTCACAGCAGCACTATATACAATAGCCAAGATGTGGAAACAACCTAAATGTCCATCAACAGACTGGATAAAGGAGTTGTGGTACATTTATACAATGGAATACTATTCAGCCAGAAAAAGAGTAAAATAATGCCATTTGCAGCAACGTAGATGGACCTGGAGATCATTATTCTAAGTGAAGTAAACCAGAAAGAGAAAGAAAAATACCATATGATATCACTCATATGTGGAACCTAAAACAAGAAAAAAGAAGACACTATCAAACTCATCTACAAAACAGAAACAGACTTGCAGACATAGTAAACAATCTTATGGTTACTGGCGGGGGAAAGAGGATGGGAAGGGATACATTTGGGAGTTCGAGATTTGCAAATACTAACTATTATACATAAAAATAGATAAAAAAAATTTCTTCTGAATAGCACAGGGAACTATATTCAATATCTTGTAATAACTTTTAATGAAAAAGAATATGAAAATGAATATATGTCTGTATATGTATGACTGCGACATTGTGCTGTAAACTAGAGACTGATACATTATAACTGACTATACTTCAAAAAAAAAAGATTTTAAAATGTCAAAACAGAATTTTGATAGCCATCATCCAAAGTACAGTGAATATCAAAGGACCCTACCCAAGAGGTCACTTCATTCAGCTGTGTGGGATACATTTTGCATGAAATTCAAGCTGGGATCGCTCGGACACTTCTCTCCTCAGACTTGGAGCCAGTGTCTCTTTCTTGCACGAGGCAGACAATTAACGCAATTGTCCTTCAGACCCACTCTTGTAGATTTGCCTGATGAGTTTTTAAAGTATTCAGATGAAATGTTTTAATATCATCTGAAGGTCGAGCAATTGCCAGGCATGAATGTGAGTTTTCTGGAATTAGCAGTAAGGGACATAATGTACGGAAATGACTATTTTTATTGCAGACTAATATGAGATGCCGACGATGACATAAACCATGAAAACACAGGAGTCTCCACAAAGGAAAAAAGCTTTCACCAAGACGTGGAAAAGAAATTAATATCAAAACACTACTTGATATTATTTATAGTTATGATTTATATAATTATGTTTAAGCTAACTATGAATGGTACACGGTTCTCATTCCATGGTGTATAATCTCTTAGTCTTATGAATATTTTAGTTGCTTTTAAATTCTTGAGTTTAAAAACCCCTTGAGGCGTCACACTAGGTAGATGTGTGAACCAGATTGCTCTCAGCCGACAGCTGCAGGAGGACTGTAGGTGCCCGAAGTGAGCTGATGTGAGAAGCAGCACCTCCTTCTCCTAAAATGGGACTTGCGGCTGAGTCCCGCGTGCCCCAGGGCAAGGAGGGAAGAGACAACAAATCTCAAGTCTATTGCAGGGGCTTTAATTAAACAGTAAGGTCCTTCCAGGTTAGTGATACAAACATTCTACATAAATGTCGAATCCGTGTCACCTGTCACTTTCTTTCCCTCTCCATAGCTGGATGTGGGTTGATGTGATTCTGGAATCTTATTCTTGCTCTGACTGTAAAAGTAATTCTGATCTCCTAGTCGGGTTCCATGTGGCATCTGTGATAAAAGAAGGGAAAGCCAAACTGGACAAGGGAGTAAATGAGGAGTGCAAACCACAATATTAAGATGGGAAGGACTAGTGGGTTTGCACAGCCTACCACAACACCATACGTTATCTGTGACCCCTAAAACACATAAGAAAGGTCAATTGCGTTGGACAACCCCTCAAACTGCCCCCTCCCTCTTTCTCTGGATTATCTTTTCCCTTGTTCAGTGCTCAGCTTATCACCCAGTCCTCTATCAGAAAAGCAAGTGGAAGCTGGCCACCTAAAAGGCACCAAAGGCCAGGAGTGGGGGCTGGGATGGGGTTAGAACTGCAAGATGAAAGCTGAAGGCAGTAGAGCTCAGAGGGTTAGGACCGGTCAAGGAGAAAATCAGAAGGCCAAGTGTGAAGAGCCAAAGAAGTCGCCCATTCCTGCTGGTCTGGGGCGAGGGAGGAGGCCAGAGCACAGGAGATCCCAGCCCCAGCCAAGGGGTGAATAGGGCGCCACAAGTCAGAAACTGGTTCTCCATCCAGGATGTTATCAGTAAACCATAAACCGGATCAAGAATCCAGGAAGTTACGAGGGTGAGTCAAGGTCTGTTTATGGCCTGATTTGAAGACAAGGCTTATTTGCATCAGGAGGTGCCTCTATAGTAAATCCTTCTAGGCCGGGAGCAGGTGTGACCTGCGCCTCTACCAGGCAAACTGGAAACAGGAACAGCCAGCTGCGGGGCAAGAACCTGGAAACCTTGTGGTGGCACGAAGGTCCTACCAGAGGTGACAAAACAGAGGTGCTAAGGGTGCCACTCAACCCTGACTGCACCAGACTCACCTGGGGAGCCTTTTAAATCCCGATGTCCAGCCACACCCCAGACAAATTGGATTGGAATTTCTGGGGGTTGGGCGTAGGAATGCTTTAAAAAATCTCCCCAGGTGATTTTAATATGCAGCCAGGACTGCGAACCACTGAGTCAAAGGTAGGTTCTCAGAACTGTGCCCTCAAGGTTGATTCTGATCGTCATTTTCTTGTGACCAACTAGTAATCACAAAACAAGCTTTACAAAAATAGTGTTTAAAGAAACATTTAAACAATAACAGATGTGTTTTAAAAATAGAGATAAATCAACCCTACTGAGGCTGAGGAGCTGGCACTTCGTTCAAGCTGAGCAGACCCAGGAGGATTTCGATCCAGAAGTGATAAGATGCAAGTGCCAACAAAGTAATCGGATGTGCAGGGTTGAGCTGGTTTAGTTTAACAAACATTTATTAATTATGGTAGCTAGCATTTACAGAGGCAAAGGCTGCAGCAGTCTTAATCCTGCCAATAGCCTATGAGGAGGTAGTTCGGGTACCTTGTTTTATAGATGGAGAATCCAAGAGTGAGAGAGGTGAAGTGACTTGCCCAAAGTCGCAGGTGAGTGACAAATGCAGGGTCGGAATTTGAATCCAGAACTCCCTTCACAGCCACTTTGCTGTAACGCCTCTCACGTCATGATGACTGTGCCAGAGTATTCTTTGGGGACACATTGTGAATGTCACAATCCTTGCCTTCAAGAGAGTGCAGACGGGTCAAGAAATATCCACCACGCTAGGTGATAAGTGCTTAATGGTGTTCCGAGAACACAAATGGGGCACAACTAAGCCTGCCTCAGGGGAGTGATGCTGGAAGAAAGCCACGGTAGACTTGTCTTGTTCTTAAAGGAGAGGAAAAGAGTGGAAGTGGGGAGGCCAGTTAGAAAGTCATTGCAATAATCAGGTTGGGAGCTGGGATCTGGCCGTGGGGATGGGAAGGAAGGGTCCACAGGGCAGGACTAAGGTGAGTGTCATTGTCCACTCAGGCTGCTATAACAAAAATGCACGGACTGGGTGACTTATAACTATGGAAATGTGTTTCTCACAGTTCTGGAAGCCGGGAAGTCCAAGATCAAGGTGCTGGCAGTTTTGGTGTCTGGTGAGACCCTGCTTCCTGGCTCCTAGACTGTCCTTTCCATGTGACCTCACATGGTGGGGGGGGGCAAGGGAGATCTCTGAGTTGTCTTTTATAAGGGCACTAATCCATTCATGGGGGCTCCACCCTTATGACCTAATAACCTCTCAGAGGCCCCATTTCCTAATACCATCACACAGGGAGTTAAGATTTCAACACATGAATTTTGGGGGGACACAAACATTCAGTCTATAGAAATGAGTCAAGGGAGGTCCCTTGGATGCAAAACTTGAGGAGGCACCCACTCTCAGGGCTGTCCCCAAATTTGCATTGGCCTGAGTGCAAGTGCCACCTTAAAGGTTGTGCCAGCCCAGTCTGCCACACCCTAGGTGCCTTGTTTCCTCACCTATTTCTGTCCCCAAGGGTCTACCTGGAGAGAGCAGTGCTAAAGGAAGACTCAGGGATTCAATCACCTGGACATGGAGAAGTCAAAGGTGCTTTAAGATGTCAAGCTTAGGTTATCAAGAGAATAACAGAAGCATAAAAACATAACATGAGATAATGACAGGATATCAAAGTGGAAACACGCAACCAGCACTTAGAGAGCGAGTGGATCTCATGACCGATCAAGACTGGGGATGCTGACTTGGGAGTCACGGGAACGGATACTTTGCAAGCAGTGGAATCATCGGAGGTGAGAGCAGAAGGCTAAGGGTCTCGCACAGGCGGGCGAAAGCTTGCCCAAAGGAAAACAGTTGTGCACATGGCTCTTCAAAAGACAGGCAACAGGGTTCCCAGTAAAGTTACTCTATAAAGCTTGACAGTGAGTGCTAAACACAGATTATTTAACACCCTTCATGCTGTTACTGAGTATTTCCTATAATCAGTAAACTATTCCTATATGTAAGCAATTTCCTATAATTACCACCAGACAGTTCACAATGACAGTGGAGTCCTGAACAGCGAGGGGGTAAGGCCACCAGCACTCCACAGTCAAACATCCCTGTATGACTTATAGTCTGGCCGCCATATACGTGGGTCCTCTATGGATTTGAATTAATAATTATGTATTAATATTGGTTCATCAACTGTAATAAATGTACTACACCAATGCATGATCAACTCTGTGTGTGTGTGTGTTGGGGGTGATGTAGGAACTCTTTGCACTTTCTGCTCAATATTTCTGTAAATCTAAAACTGCTCTAAAAAATATATTAATTTTTTTTAAAAAAAGACATAACTGAATTAATCCCTAAAGTCTCTCCTAGTCCTCTTTGAAACAGCCTGCCATCCTTAATAGGTTCCAGCTGAGCCCCACCTGGAACAGTCCGCCTCTACCCTTCCTATCTTACCTAGAGGGGAAAAAAAAAGTTCATAAATACTACCTTCCTTAATAAAAACCTACTTCCAATGTTAAACTTCCCCTTTCCAAAATGATATCCTTTCTCTCTCCCATTTATTTCTTCTTTAATCCAATACACATTTCACCCTCCTCTCTGAAGTCTCGGTAACTCATGCCTTAAAAATATATATTTTTCATTTTCCCAATCATTTTTATTAAAGGTTATTACAATATATTGAATATAGTTCCCTGTGCTATACAGAATAATTTTTAAAATCTGTTTTTATATATAGTGGTTAATACTTTCAAATCTCAAACTCCCAAATTTATCTGTTCCCACCCCCTTTCCTCAGGTAACCATAAGACTGTTTACTATGTCTGCAAGTCTGTTTCTGTTTTGTAGATGAGCTCATTAGTGTCCTTTGTTTTCTTGTTTTAAGATTCCACATATGAGTGATATCATATGGTATTTTTTTCTCTTTCTATCTCACTTTACTTAGAATGACCATCTCTAGGTCCATCTATGTTGCTGCAAATGGCATTATTTTATTCTTTTTATGGCTGAATACTATTCCAGTATAAATATACCACAATCTCTCCATCCAGTTATCTGTTGATGGACATTTAGTTTGTTTCCATGTCTTGGATATTGTATAAAGTGAACATTGAGGTGCATATATCTTTTCCAGTTAGAGTTCCCTTTGGATACATGCCCAGGAGTGGGACTGCTGGATCATATGCTAAGTCTATTTTTAGTTTTTTGAGGAATCTCCATACTATTTTCCATAATGGCTGCAGCAAACCACAATCCTACCAGCAGTGTAGGAGGGTTTCCTTTTCTCCACACCCTCCATCATTTATTGTTCTTTTTTAATGATAACCAAAAAAAATATTTTATTTACTATTGTATTACTTTATTATTTTTTGGTAGGGTGGAGGAGGTAATTAGATTTATTTATTTTTAACAGTGGTACTAGGGCTTGAACCCAGGACCTCGTGCATGCTAAGCATGTGCTCTACCACTGGAGCTATACCCTCCCCCTTTGCTTTTTCCTATTTAAAAGTGATCTATTTCCAGTAATCCTCCAAACTAGGTTGGGGGTGGGGCTAAATTAAAAATGAAACGCACCTAGTCAGGGCCGATGTGATCATGGGCCCGAGACAGTGGACACAGGCAGGCCAGCCTGAAGAGGACTCGGGGAATTGAGGACCCGCAGGAGCAGTCATCACGCCTGCAGGCAGTAAGGTTAGCCTGGGCCACCGCAGAGCACAGGTGCAGGTGAGATCCAATGTCAGCTAAACCAGGGTTCGCAGGTATCAGACCACCTCACAAGACCAGGGAGAATTACAAGGCAGATGTTTATAAGCCTCCATCCAGCCCCACCAAAGTCTGAAACATACAGCCCAGTTCCACTGGAAGGGAACGAGATCTTACTACAAGCAGATCCCAGAAAATAAGCCAAATCTAGAGAAAAGGCCAAACTGGGTCTGTATTTTCCCATCACATCACCTTTCAGGGCCATAGAGGCAGCGGTCGGTTGGTGCAGGAGGGTTTTCCTGGTTCTGGGTCTCCCCTCTGCGACTCCAGTCCTCCCCCAAGGGGTCCCAACTCCCTCCTGAGCTTGGGGATCACAGCAGAACATCTGCAAGAGAAATAAACCATTTCCTTGCTAATTTAACCTTTCATGGCATATTTTGTTTCGTCTTTTATGATAAAAGACCATGTTCCTACCAGGAAGGGAAAAAATAGAATGAGGAGAGGACAGAAACCTTTATCTTTGCTGTTGCTCACACTTCATTATAACATATCTTTTGATCCTGAGTGGGGGAGGGCTGGGTGCAGCCCCCTCCCCCTGCCCCCATCTCCAAGAGCACGATCCTTTCGGTCTTAAAGAACCAGGATTAGTTCAAGGAAGTATAGCTTTTCCAGGGTGGACCTACATTCTCTAAACCTTTTCTGTATTTGGCCAAGGGGAGAGATACCATTCTTCAGGTGTATTTGGGCTAAACTAGGGGATGGGGAAAGGTCGGTCCATGGCACAGGGGACTAGGTGGCGGCTGGGAAGACCCCAACTCATTATCATGGCTTTTGCGTTTGTGAGCTGGTCACCCTCTGGGCCAGTGCAGAGGGCGACGTAACCCACCCCTCGGACCACTAACTGCCCACGTATCTGTAGAGTTTGATTTTAGGTTTTGTCCCCATTCGCACGTCTCATACAACCACTTAAATTACATAGTTCTCATCTGGTCCTTAAACACTAGTCAATGATTTTATTTCTTATGATTTAAAAAAATATATAACATAACCTGTTATTTATTTTCATCCTGGTATTTTCCGATCATTCTTCAAAAGACCCTGGTTTCTGAAAATTTTATTTCCACCTGGGTAGGAATTTTAAAACAGTACCCTATGTCTAGTTCTTTCTTGTTTTATTGTGATTAAAACAGAATACTGAGTTTTAAAATACTTCCTCTTTCATCATTTCTAACCACTCTACTTTTCAGGGGCAATTTCGCAGCTGGTCTAGGCTATGCCACCCTCGAGGATGCTGAAATCAAACGCGGTCATCTATATGAAAGCAATTTGAGAAGCATGAAGACACTACTCAGAAAGACTGTAGTTGGTGTTGTTATTCCAAATGGCTTTTAAAAAGTTGTGCGTTTTTTTTCCCTCAGGATCATACCCATTTTGCTTGTTAATTATGCAAAATTTAACCTCCCCTCTCCCAAAAAATGATTACCAGAAACAACCAACAGTTTTACTCCTGTCCTTTCCCTCCTTGCTATGAGCACTGATGCTTCAAGCAATTCTCAGCATCTTTCTAGAACTCAGTGGAGTGGGCTCAGGTATAGTTCCCCCTGAGTGTTGTCCCCATGCTATCCTTCACTCCCCAGGCTGCGATGCTGACCTCCAATGTGCCCTGCATCCCCTCTGATCTAAAGCTCAGTGCCAGCCTCTTCCTTGGCCCTCAGTCTCCACCCCTGGCTCCAGAAACAGGTCCCTGCGGGGCCCCTCTGTTAGCAGCCACTTGCCTGCCAGGTCCAGATGAATCAGCTCATCTCCGCCCCTTAAAAGCCACTCAACCACAACCCCCTTTCTGTTCTGAAATGCTTGTTGGAAGTGTTGTCAACACTTCTCAAAGGAAGCAAGTGGTTTTCTCTCCAGTACCTCTATCTCTCGTGGCTTCTTAAAGCTGAACAGGCAGGTAATGTAGTTTTACAGGGAGTGGGCATGAAGGGGAAAATCTATATCCATAATCCCAGCACGTGCAGTGGTAACTGGAGCTTCACAAATGTGAATACATTTTTGGAGAAAAAAAGTAGGATGCCATTCGAGAGCAATGGAGAGAGCATGGGTTTCTTCACAAGTTATCTTTCTCAGTGGGTCAGCGATGAAATCAAAGAGGAAATCAGAAAATACCTCAAGACAAATGACAATGAAAATGCAACCTCACAAAATCTACAGGACTCAGCGAAAGCGGTTCTCAGAGGGAAGATCCTAGTGATACAGGCCTTCTTCAAGAAACGACAGAAATCTCAAGTAAACAATCTAACCTACCACCTAAAAGAATTAGAAAAGGAAGAACAAACAAAACCCAAAGTCAGCAGAAAGAACGAAATAAGAAATGTCAGACAGAAAACAAATAAAATACAGATCAAAACCAAGAGCTGGTGTTTTCAAAGGATAAACAAACTCGACAAGCCTCTAGCCGGGCTCACCAAACAGAAAAGAGAGAGGTCCCAGATAAACAAAGCGAGAAACGAAAGAGGAGAAATAAAAACCGATACTGCAGACACATGCACAAAACATAAGAAAATACTGTGAACAGTCACACGCCAACAAAATAGACAACCTGGAAGAAATGGACAAGTTTCTAGAAACATAAAGCCTGCCAAAATTGAGTCAAGAAGAAACAGATAATTGGAACAGACTGATCACTAGAAGTGAAATAGAATCTGTAATTAAACAAAACAAAACAGAACAAAAACCTCCCTGCAAACAGAAGTCCAGGACTGGATGGCTTCACTGGGGAATTCTACAGAACATACAAAGAAGAACTTACCCTTCTCAAACTATTCCAAAATATTGAAGAGGAGGAAACACTTTCAAAGTCATTCTATGAAGCCACCATCACCCTGATACCAAAATCAAGATACTACAGAAAAAGAGAAAATTACAGGCCAGTATCTTTGATGAATGTAGAAGCAAAATCCTCAACAAAATATTAGCAAACCAAGTCCAACAATACATAAAAAGGATCATATGCCATGATCAAGTTGGATCCATTCCAGGGTTGCAAGTTTGGTTCAACATATGCAGGTCAATCAATGTGATACACCATGTTAACAAAAGGAAAGACGAAAACCACATTATCATCTCCATAGAGGCAGAAAGAAACATTTGATTCAATTCAACATCCATATGTGATAAAAACTCTCACCTAAGTGGGTATAGAGGGAACATATCTCAGCATAATAAAAGCCATTAGTGACGAACCCACAGCCAACACGCTGTTTTCCACAGTGGCTGCACCAAGTTGCATTCCCACCAACAGTGTATGAAGGTTCCTTTTCTCCACATCCTTTCCAACATTTGTTATTTGTGGATCTATTTTGAAAGTAGAGCCGGTGGGACTTAATGATGAATTGGATGTGGAAGGAAAGAGAAAGAGATGCTTCAAGGGTGACTCTTGTTTTGGCTTAAAAAACATTATTTTTACTATGGTAAAATAAATATAACAAAGTTTACCATTTAAGGCGTTTTAAAATGTGCATTTTAGTGCAGTAAGTACTTTCACATTGTTGCACAACCATCACCCCCATCCAGCTCCAGAACTTTCTCATCTTCTCAAACTGAAAGTGTCTCCATTGAACCAAGACTCCCCATCCCTTCCCCGGTCCAGCCCCCCGCACCCGATGCTCTAACTTCAGTCTGCATGACTCTGACTACTCTAGGAACCTCATGTAAGTGGAATCATACAGTATTTGCCCTTCCTTGATCAGCTTATCCCACTTGGCAGAATGTCTTCCTGGTTCATCAAAGTTGTAGCTCTTCCAGGGTTTTTGGTTTGGCCACTTGACGATAACCATTTCAGGAGATGCAGATGAGAGAACAGCTCTTCTACTCAGTTGGCAGTGAGCGCCCTCTTGAGGGCAGAGACTCATCCTTATATGTTCCAGGAGCCAAGTACATAGTAGATGGTCTTGTAAAATGCTTGTTGAATGAAATGTACTTTGTTTATTGTATTTTGGCTTTTTAAATTGAGTAGACAAAGATGACCTTGAATGTGTGGGTCTAAAAACTGGGAAGAAAAGTAGATTAAAAGAAACTTTAAAAAATTTTATTGAAGTACCGTCAGTTACAATGTGTCAGTTTCTGTGTACAGCACAATGCCCTAGTCGTGCATACACACACACACACATATATATATATTCGTTTTCATATTTTTTAAAATGATGAACTTTCGACAAGGATTGAGGAGAATTTCCTCCCCTGAAATTCAAGGTCATGGAGACTCAGGAACAAGTACAGTATATTTAATCCATTCACCTGCTATGACTGTCCCAAAACACAGACGCAGAGAGGCACCGCAAGCAAAATGCCTGGCAACTTGAACCATAAATTTTCTTTTCTTTTCTTTTTTTTGAACTGTAAATTTACTACAGGATTTTCTTCTAGAAGTGGTTGCATTCTCACTTCAAGAGGACTTCCACGTCTGTAAAGTTACTCTGTGAAAAGGGAGGTTGCCACGAGGAGCAAAATGAAGTTTGCTGAAATATTTGCTGCTTCTTGCAGGGACATTCCAAGGATAAAAAAGTGAAAGCACACATCATGATGATCTTCCAAAACCATTGCCAATCCAGATACGATTAAAATGGCTCAGAATACCTTAATCTCTCACTGGCAGGATGAGAAGAGTGGGAACCACAGCAAACAGCCTGTTCGAGCACATTAACTGAGCGTTTTTCTTTTCTCGTCCTGTGTAATCGATGAGACTTGATATTTCTGATATTGCTGCTACGTCTGATATGTTCATGAGAAATCTGAAGTTACTGACGATATTAATCTTTGCCATCTTCAGCTCCAACTACAGATGCTAAACACTTTTAATTGCTCAAGGGATGTTTTTTGGGGGGGGAGGAATTGGGTTAAGAAAAAGTTTAGCAGATTCCTGTAAACAGCAGTAGTATCAATAGCTCTCTCTTCCCTTTCCTGCCATTAATTTTTTCTGGATGTTTTCTTTCCTCTTTGGGGTTAAAAACAAACAAAAACTCTCTGTAAGGTGGTAGAGAACAGTGTGTATAATAATATTTTATACAAGTACAATAATACATGTAAATAAACTAGCATGCAAAAATGCTATGTTGTAGAAAGTGCTTGAAAAGGCAGAGAAAAAAACGTGAAAAAAATGTGGAAAATATTCAATGAAATATTATTCGGCCTTAGAAAGGAAGGAAATGCTGACACAGGCTACGCTGTGGATGAACCTTGAGGACATCGTGCTCAGTGAAATAAGCCAGTCACAAAAGGACACACCCTCTACGATTCCTCTTTGGAGGAATCAAATTCATAGAGGCGGGAGGTAGACTAGGGGTTGCCAGGGATGGGGCTGGGTAGGAATCGGGTGGAGGGGGGAATACAGAGATGTTATTTAATGGGGACAGTGTTTCAGTTTGGGATGATGAGAAAGTTCTAGAGATGATGGTGGTGATGATTGTACAAGTGTGAAAGTACTTAGTGCCACTGAACTGCACGCTTAAAAATGCTTAAAAGAAACTTTTGGTCAACTAATCTTCGACTAAGGCAGCAAGAATATACGATGGAATAAAGACAGACTCTTCAGCAAATGGTGTTGGGAAAACTGGACAGCAGCCTGTAAATCAGTGAAGCTAGAACACTCCCTTACACCATACACAAAAATAAGCTCAAAATGGATCAAAGACTTAAACATAAGACAAGATACAATAAACCTCCTAGAAAAAAATATAAGCAAAACATTATCTGACATACATCTCAAAAATGTTCTCCTAGGGTAGTCTACCTAAGCAATAGAAATAAAAGCAAGAATAAACAAATGGGACCTAATTAAACTTACAAGCTTCTGCACAGCAAAGGAAACCATAAGTAAAACAAAACGACAACCTACGGAATGGGAGAAAATTTTTGCAGATGAAACCGACAAAGGCTTGATCTCCAGAATATATAAGCAGCTCATACAACTTAATAAGAAACAAACAACCCAATCCAAAAATGGGCAGAAGACCTAAACAAGCAATTCTCCAAGGAAGACATACAAATGATCAATAGGCACATGAAAAAATGCTGAATATCACTAATTATCAGAGAAATGCAAATCAAAACTATATGAGGTATCACCTCACACCAACCAGAATGGCCATCATTCAAAAGTCCACAAATGACAAACATTGGAGAGGCCGTGGAGAAAGGGGAACCTTCCTACACTGCTGATGGGAATGTAGTTTGGTGCAGCCACTGTGGAAAACAGTATGGAGATTCCTCAATAGACTAGGAATAGACTTACCGTATGACCCAGGAATGCCTCTCCTGGGCATATATCCAGAAGGAACCCTACTTCAAAAAGACACCTGCACCCCAATGTTCATAGCAGCACTATTTACAATAGCCAAGACATGGAAACAGCCTAAAATGTCCATCAACAGATGACTGGATAAAGAAGAGGTGGTATATTTATACAATGGAATACTGTTCAGCCATAAAAATGATAACATAATGCCATTTGCAGGAACATGGATGTTCCTGGAGAATGTCATTCTAAGTGAAGAAAGAGAAAGAAAAATACCACATGAGATCCTTGTGGTTTTGGTTTGCATTTCCCTAATGATTAGTGATGCTGAACACCTTTCCATGAGCTTATTAGCACATCTTTTGGGATAACTTATCAATTCAAGTCCTGTGCCCATTTTGAAATCAGGTTGTTAAGTTTTAGGAGTTATTTATTCATTCTGGACATTAATTCCTTATCAGATATGTGATCTGCAAATATTTTCTACCGTTCTGTGGATTACCTTTTCACTCTGTTGATGGTGTCCTTTGATGCACAAAAGTTTTAAATTTTGATGAAGTCCAATTTGTCCATTTCTTCGTTGTTTCCTGTGCTTTTGGTGAAACTGCCGAGAGAGCATCGCCAGGAAGGGTTTTTCCTAAGAGTTTTGAAGCTTTAGCTCTTCTGTTTAGGTCTTCGATCCATGCTATGTTCCCTCTTGTCTATGGTGTAAGGTAAGGGTCCAGCTTCTTTCTTTTGCTTGTGGATATCCAGTTTTTCTAACTTAATTCACTAAATCCTCACAACTCCACGATGGCACTTTTACTATCCCTGACGTGCAGAGGGAAACGGAGGCACAGAGGGGTGAAGAAACTCCCTCACGTGGTCACGGCCAGTACGCGACGGAGCCGACCCTCCAACCAGGCAGCCCCGCCCGGGGTCCCTCTGCCTGTAGCCACGATGTTGTGCCGCCTTAGAGTTACAATAACCTGTAGTCAAAATTCCAACCGTGAACCGATCCCTGGGGAGACCCCTCCTAGGGGAGGGCCCGCCCCCCCCCCCCCGCCTGACCCCCCCCCCCCCCCCCCCCCCCCCCCCCCCCCGCCTACCCACCTCCTTTGCTGAAGTTTGTGGGAGAAGCCGCACAGCCAAACTGGAAAGACTGTTCTCCGCGGGGAAGAGCTGTTCAAATCCCAGAGCCTCCCTCAGCCAAGAAAGTCAGCCTTGGCTTTCCCCATCCCTCAAAATGGGGCTGTCATAGCATTTTTTTCTTTTTTCTTTTCTTTTCTTCTTTTTTTTTTTTTTAAATTTCTTCTTCTTTTAATGGAGGCACTGGGGATTGAATCCAGGGTCTCGTGCATGCTAAGCACATGCTCTACCACTGAGCTACACTCAACCCCCATCATAGCGTCCTCACAGGGCTGTTCTGGGGGTTAAATAAAGCACAGACCAGAGCAGATATGAAGGAGCCGGATGTGTTCAGAGGACGGTGGGCGGAGGGGCTGGGGGTGGGGGAGGGGGAATTTGGCTGAATGAGGGCCATTCATTTACTTGGATCCAGATTTGAGACTCTACTGCAGATTCAACTCTGTCTACTTGGATCTAGCCAAGTGTTGCTGCCTATTTGGTATTTGATGACCTTCCCTGCTTTGTGTTATGAAAACAGGTCAGGGCTGGTTGATAGACAGATCTTTTAAATCACCTCTGGAATCCTCCTGCCATCCCCTCGAGCACATACACTCAAACCTCATTTCTCCCTCTTCCACAGGGAACAAGACCTTGGCCACGTCTTACTGACGATCCCACAGAACAGAGACAGAACGGAGCCTGGGCGGAAGATACTTCACCTCCTGGCTGACCCTGCTGCAAATAGAAAATGAGCTTTTGTAAAATTTGTTTCCTTCTCTTTTTCATCTGATAAAATCAAACTAAGTCTCAAATGAACCAAAAGGAGAAGAGTCTGGCAATGACTTTATCATTCTGCTCATCATTATTTTTTTTTTCCTCTTCCCAGATGCAGTAATTAAAACGAAATGGAGGGTCTCATCCGTTGAGACCCACACTCAAGGACCCACCTGAAGCGGATCCTGAGGTGGAGGAAAGGTTGACGCTAGGGCAATGGCGCCACCTGGTGACCAATATTTTTATTGCAGGCAACGTGCCCCAGTTGTGAACCTTTTTAACGGGAATACGCAAAACAAACAAACAAAACCTCCACAATATTCCTTTTCATATCCTCTGAATTTTGTCGATTGTTAATCTTAACTTTAGAACTAAACACAGATCATATATCTAATGAATATTAGTATATTGCCCATTTCCACATGTACTTTCAAAGTTACAGACTCTGGAGAATAGATGATTTTTATTCATCAGGAGCTTCTTCGTTCTTTTGGTTTTTAATATGTTATCATCAACTCATTTATACTATGTGCCGAGCTCTATAGTGGCATTGGAGGGAAAGTGATGTACAGTATAGAATCCCTGACCTCAAGCATATTACAGTTTGGTCAAGATGATTAAGTTCATCTTGCCTTGAATTAGCTTGAGGTCTCTTCCCTCTAAGCTCGTGGTGCCAAAATGTAGATGGCTGCTGAAATTCAGCTGATGCCAAATACCCCACTCCAACTCCAAAAAGTTCGTCATTGGCCAAGAATATGTGATTAGGCGTTTGCCTGAGTTGGAAGATTTCTTCCACACATATTTAGTCCTCCCCCAAAATTATCCAAGAGAGAATGATGGTCTTACTTTGAAAGGGAAAACAGAACCATCCTACCCCGAGGAGATAGCTGGACTCCTCTGGTGAAAACTGGAGTTTTTCGAAACCAGAGCCTCTGGACCCCAAGGGTACTTGGAAGTCAAAATAGATCTCAGAAATTCCTCCCTTAGTTTCTTTCTTTCTCTCTTTCTTTCCTTCCTTCCCTCTATTTATCTCTTCTTTCTGTTTAATTTTCAGCATTTTAATAACTCTTCTTACATTTCTCTTTGAGAAAGTTAACTAAAAAAATTTTGGGGGGGATGCTGAAATTTTATAACACTGGTTATCTCAGAATGATTTGAAATGTATGATGGCTATTATTTGTGTCTTTTATAAATAAAAACTGGAAACCCAAGTTGATTTTTTTCTTAATAAATTCACCTTGTTGGCAGACAAAGTATTTCAAGGTGATTGGTCTTTAGAAAAAAAAGTTGGAAATTCTGCTTTAGGTAGGGGCAAGTGCTGACCTCTAGTGGACATGTGTAACATTGCAGCCTATGACTGAAGCTCAAAGAGAAAAGACAAGTTGCTTGTTAAATTTCTATTGAATGCCTTCTGCAAAGAGTGCTCTGTTTTCTTCTTTTGAGGATTCCTTGGGACCCTAAAAAAATTCCCCTTAATCTTCTGAACCACTGTCCATATTCCAGGATTCACAAAATACTTGCAGTTCTCTGGCTCATAAGGTACCTAATCTAGCTCTTATAACTAGCAACTTCTCTCCTGCCTATATGTGGCTTGATTACAATTTCCTGTTCCAAGAGTATCCAGGTATCCCATTGTCCAGGGTTCCTACTAATTCCATGTTCATTTCCTGCTGCCTGGGCAGGAGGTGGAGAACAAAGTGTATAAAGGAACACTGAGCAATTTCTCTTTATTGTGACCATCAAGGACCAATAGTTGTTGGACTTCCATTCTTGCAACAAGTATTCATTACTTCAGGACACGTGCAGGCCATTTATACAAAACACGTTAGTGACCAAACCCAAGAAGGCATTACTCCTACCTTAACTAGCAAGGGAAGTGAGGATGGAGTGGTGTAAGGACTTTGGATGGGGAAACAAATTTGACTCTAGTCCTGGCCCTTCCCAAGTGCCATGGAGCCCTGGGAAAGTCTCAGTGCCTCAGTTTCCCCCAAGGTAAAATGGATTAAGTGAGTTTTTTTTTTCTTTTGGGGGGGAGGTAGTTAGGTTTGTTTGTTTGTTTATTAATTAAATGGAGGCACTGGGGATTGAACCCAGGATCTCATGCATGCTAAGCATGCAGTCTACCATTGAGCTGTACCCTCCCCCTGGATTAAGTGAGTTTTAAGAACAAGCTTAGCTCTCCTTCTGTATGATTTATATTGTCTGGACCCATCTTAAAGTTTGTATGCAAAGGGGGTTCCTCTGAGGATTTAGTTATTTGCTGGTGTGTAACGATGTCTCAGGAAGACCTGTCAAGTGCCACCACAGCCTCATACTAGTGGTGTGTATTAGCTCCCTACTGTCAAACAATAGCCCAAACTTAGTGGCTCAAAACAACGTTTGTTATCTCTCAGTTTCCACAGGTCAGGAATCTGGCCGTGACTTAGCTGGGGGTCGGGTGCCAGCTGGGGCCACAGTCTCATCTGATGGCTCAGCTGGGGGAGGATATGCTTTTGTGCTCACATGTGTGGTCACTGGCAGACCTCAGATCCTCATGGGCTGCTGGACAGAAGGCCTCCGTTTGTCCACGTGGACCTCTCCATAGGGCAGCTCCTGACAGGGTAGCCTCCTCCATCAGAAAGTAAAAGTGGGGAGAGTCAGAGGGACAGAGAGAGAGTGAGAGGCAAGTTGGTCTTTCGCAACCTACTCTCGGAGTGCCATCCCATCCCTTTTGCTGTATTCTTCTGATTAAAGTCATTCACTGGTTTTAGCCCACTTGCAAGAGGATGGGAAAATACACAGTGTTGTGGGGGTACCAGGAGGCAAAGCTCTCCGGGAGCCATTTTGGAAGCTGCCAATCATACTGTGTGACTTCAGGAAAGTGAGTGTCTTTGTGCTCCTGTTTCTTCCAGTTGTGAAATGAGGATACTAATGCCCATCACATACGTTTGAGGTAAGAAATAAATGGAGAATCCTGGGTACCTAGTAATTAAGAACTCAGTGACCATTACTCCCCATGTACCCCCGTAGAAGCTCTTCCATATAAATAATCACAGAAGTGAATCATTCAGGCTGTTTCGTGTTTTCTCCCTGAATAGGCTTTGGGCTCTTTGAGGAACAGTGGCAAATGGAAAATAATGGAAACACAATGATTTATCTTCCCCTTAAAGTTATAAATCAAAATAATAAAATAATCTTTAAGCCGCCAATTATATCCAGGAAAGAAATTAAAAAGTCGTTGGAGCACTGGTTTCTGTATTTCTCACCATTGTATTCCTCGCACCACAGTGTCTGGTTCATGGCAGACAATAAATATCTCTCGAATTGTATGCTGTTTTGTTTTATAAGCTGTTTCCCAAGGAAACTAACAACATATTGCTTTGCCTGAAAGGGACAAGCTTTTTGATATCACAGAGAATGTAATTAGAAAGAAAGAACCCAGGCATCATTGTTTTATCCTTATCTAAGGCTACAGATTTCTCCATGGAGCATCATTAGATTTCCGGTACTTGAAGAAGACAAGTTCTCAGGGGAGGATCGTTTGGATGAGGACCATAATCTGAAGCCCAAAAGTTCATATCTATAGGGGAAAGATGGACTGCCTCTCAAAGGGATTTGTTCGCCAGGTCTCTATCATCTGGGTGGTTTAGGAAACCCCAGGCAGTGCCTGGACTGGTAGTGTTTCCACACCCAGCAGGAGAAAATGCAAACTCCCTCTGGCAAAAAGAAGCTTCAGCTGAGGCCTCATATTCATACTCTAAGTAATTCATCTAGTACAATAGCAGCATGTAAAGACAATAAATGCAGAAAGGGAACGGAGTCGTGACTGAGAACCGGAAGGACCATAAGGACAAGGCTCACAAAAGCACACACTACTGGAATTGTCAGGCGCAATTAAACAACTATGCTTACTATGTTCAAATGGATAAACGTTAAGCCTGAATATATTTACAGAAAAGTGGCAATAAACAGCAAACAGAGGTAATTTAAGTAGAAAAAGGACAAAACAGAGCATCTAGAAGTAAAACGTACAATAACTGAGATTAAAAGCTCAGTGGATGGGCTCACCACCAGATCAGAAAACAGCTGAGGAGAGGATTAATCACCTTAAAGAAAGGTCTGAAAAGTTTTCCAGAAAACAGCACAGAGAAGCAAAAAGATAAATACAGAAAAAAGGTTAAGAGACAGAGTAAAATGTCTAACAGGTATTTCATAAAGTTTACGTAAGGAGAGGTGAGCATATGGGGCAACAGCAATATCTGAAGAAAGAAAGGCTAAGAATTCTCTAGAAATTTCTAGAAATGTTTAGAGACACCAACCCAGAGATATAAAAACCCAAGAATCACAAGCTGGTTCAATTAAAAAAAAAACAAACAAAAAACCAAAAAGTCCACATTGAGATAACAGTGAAGTTTAGAAGACCAAAAACAAGGAGAAGGATCTTGAAAGCAACCTAAGAAAAAAGATCTTCAAAGGAATGGCAGCAAGATTAATAGCTGACTTTTCAGTAGCAACAATGGAAGGCTGAAGACAATGGAATACTATTGTCAATTTGTTAAAAGAAAATATCTGCCACTTTTTATATAGTAAAGATGTATTTCAAGGATGAGGGCGAAATAGAGGTTTTTCATATGGGCAAACAAAGAGAGTTTGCTATTATCTGAATCCTAAAAAAGCAAATCCCAAAGGATATGCTTCAGATAGAAATAATGTAATATCAAATTAAGAAAGAAAGAAAAGAAAAAAGTGGTAAATATCTAGATAAAAATCTAAATTAACGTTGATTAGATAAAAAAATACCTTATAGGATTGAAAATAAAATTAAAATACATGACAATAATAGTAGATATGTTGGAGAGAGGTAAAGATATACTTCCCGATTCAAAAATTTCTACAAAGCTACAGTCATCAAGGCAGTGAGATACTGGTATCAGGATAAACCTGATCAGTATAGATCAAAGGAATAGAATTAAGAGTCCAGAAATGAACCTTCCCACTTACAGTGAATTGATTTTTGGCAAAAGTCCCAAGACAACTCAATGAGGGAAAGAACTGCCCTTTTAACCAGCGTTGTTAGGACAACTGGAATCTACATGTAAATAGATACTTACACAGAATGAAATTAGACTCATCTCACACAATGTACAAAAATTAACTCAAAATAGATAAAAACCTAAGTGTAAGAGCTGAAACTGTTAAACTCTTAGAAGAAAACAGATGTAAATCTGCATGGCCTTGAATTCGGTAAGAGTTTCTTAAATAGGACACCAAAAAGTGTAACCAATAAAAGAAAACATAGGTAAACTGGACATCAAAATGTTAAACGTTTGTGCTTCAAAGGACACCAGCAAGAAAGTGAAAATCCATAGTATGCGAGAAAATCATGATTTTGCAAATCATACATCTGGTAAGGGAGATACAGGTGCATATCTTGCAATTTAATAATAATAAGACAAATAACCTAATTAAACATGGGCAGTGGGTCTGAGTAGACATTTCTTCAAGAAAGATACACAAAAGACCAAGGAGCACATGAAACGATGTTCAACATTATCAGCTATCAGGGAAATGCAAGTCAAATTACAAGGAGATACTGATTCACGCCCACTGCACTGGCTGTTATAAAGAAGACAGCTACTAACAGGTGTGGGAGAGGATGCGGAGAAACTGGAACCATTCATTATACACTACTGGTGAGAATGTGAAATGGTGCAGCTGCTTTGGAAAACAATCTGGCTGGTCTTTATAAGGTTAAACATAGAATTACCGTATGATCAGGACCTCTCCTCCTTGGTACATGCGCTAGAGAATGAAACATGTCCACACAAAAACTTGTTATGAATGTTCATAGCAGCATGTTCATAAAAGCCAAATAGAGGAAGAACCCTAATGTCCATCAACTGATGAATGGATAGATAACATGTGATAGAGCCACACAATGGGATATTACCTGGAATAAAAATGAAATACGAATACATGCTACAACCTGGATGAATCTTAAGAAACTAAGCCAAGTGAGAGATGCCAGTCACAAAGATCCACATACTGTATGATTCCACTTATGTGAAATGGCCAGAACAGGCAAATCTACACAAACAGGAAGTAGATTAACGGTTGCCCAGGGCTGAGGTTGTGGGGCTGAGCAGTGCTGTCGAAAGAGTGTGGGTTTTCATGGTAATTAAAATGTCCTAAAATTTTAAAAATATTAGTTCTACTTTTTTCAGCTTTATTGAGGCATAAATGACAAGTAAAATGGTAAGATATTTAATGTGCTCATTGTGGGGATGATTTGATACATGTATACAAATATGTTCAAAAATTGTTGATGGAAACACAACTCTGGGAATATATTAAAAACCATCAAATTGTACACTTTGAAAAGGTGAATTGTGTGGTAAGTGAATTATTTCTCAGTAAAGCTGTTTTAAAAAAAGCAAACCAAACCTCTGACAATACCAAGGGCTAAGGAGTATACAGAGCAATGGAAACTCTCAGGTGCTGTTAATGGTAGTGCAAATTAATGTAAACACTTTGGAAAGACGTTTGGCAGTACTACCTAGTGGTTAACGACATGCATCCCTATGACTAAGCAATTTCCCTCCTGGGTAAACCCCTAGAGAAACTGTATCATATACCAGGATACATTGATGAGAATAGCAGCATTACTTGTAATATCTCTAAACTGGGAACAACTCAATTGTCCATCATCGGTAGAATGTGTAACTAAATTGCGGTAGAGTCCTATAATGAAAACTTATCAAGAAAGAGAAAGAATGACCTAGAACTATTCCCAGCCAATATGAATGAATCCTAAAAATGTTGAGGGAAAGAAACAAGACACAAAAGATCACAGACAGTCCATTTACATCAAGTTTAAAACCAGCTCAAACCAAAGGTTAGCATTTAGGGGTATATCCATAGGTGATAGAACATTAAAAAAAAAAATGTGCAAGAAAGTGATTATCTCAAAAGTCAAGCTAGCGTTTGCTTTCCCTTTGTGGGAAAGAGACACACAGGGCATTTGGGGACCCGGCAATGTTCCTTCTTGACCCGCTGTGAGGACGTAACTGTACGGTTAACATTGTTCATTAAACTGTACATCTGTATATTTTTGTCTCTTTCTGTGTATAATAATATACGATAAAAAAGGTCAAAGAAAAGTTTGAGGAAACTTTTGAAACCAATCAAGGGAACATTTTGTTAATATTTTAAACCTACTTTTTATTGATTATTCGTAGGTATTTGGAGTGAAGTGGGGGAGAATTATACTTGCTTACATATAATGCTGGGGCCCAGAAGTTGCTATACTGCTTTATAAACAAAAGTGCCCGCCACCTATAGTGCCCAGAGTGGGGCTACATGCTGAGGTTCAGGAGGGGTTTGGATGAACTGATGCAAGCGAGATCTCGCATGGTGATGCACAGGATAAATTCCTAACCTTCTGAAGCGGGTGTCAGAGAGGGTAATTGGATTCTCTTCAGCATGTTTCTTGTTGCTGGTGTTGGATAGAGAGCTGTGCTGGATCGATGGAGGGGCTGTCCCCGGAAGTCAGATCTCATCTCCTTCTGTAACAACAGACGACAGCTCTTCCCCAGAGGCTCTCAGTCCATGTCCTGGATTCAGAGTGAAGGTCGCGGCTGATCAGAGTCTGCCACACAACCTAGGACTGGAGTCAATTCTTGGTCCCAGTTTTCAAATAATCTACAATCTGACTAGGGAGAGAAAATGACACCCCTGGAGAGAAACTTTACATTTTGAATTATGTGGTTTCAATTATAAATGTACCTGGAGGGAAAAGATTTGCAGATGCCATGTCAGGAAAATTTACAAGTCAATTAGAAACATATAACAGCCTAACAGAAAAATGGGCCAAGGACCTGACTAGGCAGTTTACAGAAAAAGAAATTCAAACAGCAATACGCGCGTGAAAAGCTGCTCACCTTCACTCATAATTACAGAACGTAGATCAGAGCAACGAGGTATTCCTTACCACCTGTCAGATTGGCAAATATCTACAGGTTTGAAACTAGCCAGTGTTGGGGAGAATGCAGGGAACAAATAAATATTCTTTGCTGCTGGTAGGAATGTAAATCAGTGTTTACTGAGTCCTAATTAGTATTACTAATTACTGAATTAATATTTACTAGTTACAAATTACATTAGTACAATCTTTTTGAAGGACAGTTGGCAGTAGCAACTGAAAAATTCCCCAAACCTGCATACTCTTTGACTCAACAATTTGGGTACTTGGAATTTAGCTCTTGGATATTCTCTTAAAAGTGTGACAGCATAGACATTGGTGAGAAAGCAGTGGCATTGTGTCCATGGAGGGGATGAGGATTCTAGGAAAGACTTCATTTTATAGACTTCACTTCATACCCTTTGTACGTTTGGAGTTTGGAATCATGTGAATGTGTTACTCATGTTTTAAAAAGGGACTTCCACATAAATTCACTGGAAAATTATTATCGTGAAAATTACCCAAATGTCCACCAGTAGGGGGCTAGTTAAGTAAATATATGTAAGGTGAAATATTATACAGCTGTTTAAAAGAGTGAGATAAATTCTAAAGAGAATATCTCCCAGGTGTGCACAAAGAAGTCAAGCTACTGATACATATACAGTATAATTCCATTTTTCAAATTTAGAAATATATATGCAGATAGTCTTTGGGGAGATCTAGGGTTGAGGAGGACGATTTAGCTTTGTTTCACAATCTCTGTATCATTTGAATATTTTACATTTTGCTTTTTGTATATCTAATTTTTATCTTGCAACGTTTTAGGAAAGCTCTTCAAGGAGATCATTAATTTGGTAAACACTAACATTTATTGTGTTCCAGATTCTGTTCTCGGAAGAAGGGATGAAGATATGAAAAGACGTAGCTCCTGTGCTGGAAGAACTCATTCTGATTGGAAACCACAGAAGAATTTATAGATAAATATAGCAGAATGAAATAAACCCTACTGAGTGAATAATGCTGTCTGGAGAGTCCAGGAAGACTTGGATTTTGGAGAGTCTGTAAGGGTTTCCTAGGCGGAGAAGGGAATGTTGCCCTAAATTGGGGAAGTGGTGATCAGGACCAAACCTGGGGCAGGAGCAGTGGAGACAGAGAAGAGCTGATGAGATAGAAAACTTTCAGTAGTAGAAATTGACCCACGTTAGGTGATTCATGGGGCTGTGGGTGGGTGGATGGGGTTAGGGAGTGAGGGAGAAAGTTACTTCCCTGTGACCAGGTTAGAGACATCATCTGAATTTGGTATTATTTCAAAACAGCAGAAACCGCTATGCATACGCTAAGCACTGGGCTGCAAGAAATGTACATACAACAGGGTCCCCACCCTCAGAGTGGGTTAGAATCTCGTTAGATACAAAAAAAACATGATCGGCTTCCACTGACTGCTGGTCTAAGCTGACCCTTCACTTTCACTAGAACATGCCCTTTCAGCTGACAACCGCTCAACCTCTCCCGTGCAACATGCGTTTAAGACCCCTCACCATGTGCCCTCCTCAGGCAGCAGGGCCACTCGGGGGTGCCAGCGTCTGACTTTGCCACTAGGCTGTATGCTATGAATACGGGCGTGACCATATCTCTTTGAGTCCCTGATTTTAACTCTTTTGGATAATCCCGGGAAGTGAAATTTCTGGATCATGTGATAATTCCACTTTTAATTTTCTGAGGAATCACCAGACTGTTTTCCATAGTAGTTGCACCATTTTATAATCCCACCAACAGTGTGCAAGCGTTCTGATTTCTTTACTTCCTTGCCAACACTTGTTATTTTTTAGAGCAGTTGTCCTAATGGGCATAAGGTGGTACTTCATAATAGTTTTGATTTGCATTTCTCTGATGTTAGTGACGCTGAGCATCTGTTCATGTGCCTGTTGGCCATCTGTATAATCGTCTTTGCAGAAATGTCTGTTCAGGTCTTTTGCCTTATCTTTAATTGCATTACTTGAATTTTTTGTTGTTGAGTTGTAGGAGTTCTTTATCTAGGCTGGATATTGGTGTAGGTACTTTCGTCACAAGCATCTTTACCTTAAGATATCTTTGCTGCAAGCATTTTTGCTGCATAACTGATTGGCCACAAGGCAATTTTGCCATAAAAGATAAAATAATGAAAAATAAAAGGGGGGCATCAAAAAGGACATAGTGAAGTGAGAAACAACAAAATTAAAAGACTGTTGAGAAATACGAAATATTTGAACACTTTGAAAATGTGTGTAGATTCCAGGCATTATTGCACAAGTTTTTTTTTTTTTTTGTGAGTTATAACTAATTACTTGTCTTCCAAGTCTTTGGTTCATAGTGTTTTGTACATTTTTTCTTGATTCATTTTCTTGTTCAGCATCATCCTTTTCCTTTTTTGCTAAAATTTCTCCCTTTGTTAAGAGAGGTATCATTTTCCAAACACTAGTATGTGTATTTGTAACTGAAGTTTGCATTGCCTTGTGAAAGCGTCTACACTGCTGTGTGTTCTTGCCATGTTGTCACATGTCTAATGATGCAAGTTCTAAAGTTCTATGGGAAACGTGGGTTAAACTCTGTGCCTTTGAGGCCCTCAGCCTCCTTCTCCTCCAATGCAGTGTGTTTCAAAATAAGAAACCAACCCCTGGGGCCAATCATTGTCATCTGTCAGCTCTATAAGGCCATCGATAACGCTGGTAATGCGTTTCAACCAGTTGAAACCAAACTGTCAAACCCAAAACTGTCAACTAATTATTTCATCTTTCATGGCAAAATTGCCTCATGGCCAATTATGCAGCCAAAACATGTGCAGCAAAAATGCTTGTGGCAAAGATGCTTATAGTGAAAATACCAAACAGCGTGTCCAATATTTTCAGATACACTGTTTGCAAATATTTTCTCCCGTTCCATAGGTCGCCCTTTCACTCTGCTGCTATTGCCCTTTGACTCACGAGGGTTCTGGTGTTTGATGAAACCCCGCTTGTCTATTTTTGCTTCTGTTGCTTGTGCTTTTGATGTCTTATCCAAGACGTCGGTGCCAAATCCAATGTCATAAACTTTCCCCCCTACTTTTCTTCCAGGAGTTTTATGGTTTTGGGTCTTATGTTTAGGTAGTGCATTGATTTTTTAAAATTTCCATGAGTCCATATGAATAACTAGAATAGAGATAAAATTAATGGTAGAAGGAATGTTAGAAAGCCATCATTTCTAACCTCCAAAGTAATAGTTGATTCAGGTAAGGGTCATTGATGGATACATAATTTGTTGAGAAATAAGATAGTCTCCTGGTCTCAAAGTGTCACTCCTCAGAATCTTACTCATGACCAAAAGCAATTAAGTAACAATGTCTCTTTAGAGTGGAGAGAGCGGGGAGTCATCACCTGGATCCAGGAATTAAATTTAGCAACACTAATGATGGGACATCTTGACATTCTGTGCCTTCTGAAGTGATGCAACCAGAGGAATGCAACATCACATCACCTAGGATGCACTCGTGTCAAAAAGCGTTCAACTTGAAATGAAGCACGAGGAAGCAATCAGACAAACCCGAAATGTGAGCTATTCTGGACAAAATATAAGACAACCGGACAACTGGCCTGGGCTTGTCAAAAATATCATCATATACTATCATATTAACATATAAAAAATTATTATCATATTTAATAATTATATTTAAAAATCCAAGAAGACTATTCTAACCTAAAAGAGAGTAAGAAGACATCATAGCACATGTAAGGCACAACATCTCATTGGCTCTTGGGATGAAAATCAAAACAACAGCAGCAGCAACAACTATAAGAAACATCCTTGGACCACTGCAGTTCCTAGGGTGGTCCCTAGTACTTCATGGGAATTTGGTAAATGTTTGTTGAATGAATGATTGATGGTGGTGGTTAGTGGTGGTGGGTTGAGTGGGTGGGGGATTTGGTCATAGCTAAATACCAAGATACGCTGGTTTCGTGTTGTTATTCTTATAACAATAAGTAAAATAAAATGCAGTAAGAAGAAAATTCATTGTTAATAAACTCAGAGAATAACAAGGGAAATTTCTGGTAGAGAAAACTTAGCTGGGGTGAGGACCTACTGGAAGAAGCCCCAGGTCAGTGCTAAGGGGCTAATGCGCCGAAAGAACATTAAGTGTGAAATGAAAGGAAAGGCATTTCTGCAGGAACAAGGAGTTTTGAGGCAAAAAAAAAAAAAAAAAACACAAAACAAAAAACCCAAAAGAAAGAAAATCCAAAAGAAGAAATGAAGGGGATTGAAAAAAATGAGTGAGACTCTGGTGGGCGATGTGGATAATGGGGAGGGTCTGCAGTGTGGGTGCAGGGGGTCCATGGAAAACCTCTGTACACTCTGCTCAATTTTCTAGTGAACCTAAAACCGCCCTGAAAAATAAAGTCTATCAGATAAGAAGTGAGTGAGAAGGGAAGGGTGGGGCAGGCAGTGACCTTTTCCTCTCCCTAAAATGTCTCTTCAAAGAAAGAAGCATCTATCAATGAGCTGTAACTCATCCCTCCACTTGGCATTTGGAGATGGTCTGAGAAATCCCGCCGCATTATATCTGGGGGCTGTGCACAAAGCCTGCCTAATCCCGGATGGTGGGAAGGGGTGGGTTTCTTTCCTCCCAAATTCTGTGCTGAAGATGCCTCTCAGAGGAAGATCCCTTGGCCTCATCAGGACTGGAGTGGAAAAGTGAGCTTCCCCAGATGCAGAGAGGCAACACTGGGTGGAGGGATGGGTGGGGGGCCCACCGCAGGGCTTTTCTGGTGACCTGTGCCTCCATCACTATGTCACATCTTCAGAGCCCTGTTGACATGTCTCCATAAATACGTTAGCGTTTCCATCTCAGCAGATGCTAATTCAGCAAGAGCAAGTCTATGTGCCAGTGTGTGGGCTGACCTGCAAGACCCGCCCAGCAAAAACAGAAAGCAGGCGCCAGCAGGAAGCCGACCTCTGAGAAGCGATGTGCCTTTCTGTCTCCTGTTTCTCCTGGGGACACGCATGGGCCTACAGGCTGTCATTGTTACACCCACATGCAGAGAGGGGCAGCAGGAGGAGAGGAAGGGGTTGGAGAGTCAGTTTATAGTCTATCAAGAGAGAGAGTGTGGCCATGCTTTAATATCTTTCTTTATTATTGGTCCCTTTGAGCCATATTTGCAAAGTCACTTAATCTGTTAGGATCTATGGTCATATAGCCTGAGGCCAGTGAGTTTTTAAGGAACTTAAAAAAATGTTTGAGGGGGGGATGGTATAGCTCAAGTGGTAGAGTACATGCTTAGCATGCATGAGGTCCTGGGTTCAATCCCCAGTACTCCTCTGAAAATAAACGAATAAACCTAATTACCTCCCCCCGCCTCCCCCCCCCCCCAAATCAGGATGATAGTAATAGTGTCCACTGCATGAGGTCGAGAATTACATGAGATCATGCGGGTAGAATGCCTGGCACATTACTCAAAAAATACGGAGTAACTACTATTACTCTGTAATTAAAAAAGCAATAGCCTATCCTTGACCACTCAGCATTAGCATGAAGTTTATCAGATACTCTAGCCTCAAAGAAAAGGGTCCTAAACACATGGCTAAAAAGTAAATGCCTGTTGGTGGAATACAAGGTTTGGAGCAAGAGATGTTACAAATGAGGGCAGTGTAAAGGAGGGTGCCTCCTCTTAATAAATGAGCCAGTCAATGGACATCTGGTTGACCACTGAGTCTCTTACAAGTTTGGTCGGCACAGGGCAGCCACTTTTCAGCAAACTGACCAAATCGAGATCCTGGACTGTGATACTGAGAGGAAGAGCTGGAGCTGCAGTGTCTTCTGGAAGATGGACCATCTCCTCCATGTGTCTGAGCCGGGGAAGGGCAGCCCACGCTCCAGGGACGTGCACATAGTAGGGCTGTGGATGTGTGTGAGGCCAGACCCTCACACCTTAACGAGGAAGGGGGAGAAGGCAGACCGTGCTGCTAGGGGAGCGTGTGCCCTCCCTGCAGTCGCCGCTGTCTCTGCTGACCTCCGCTCACCCCGCACACTTCCTGTGCTTAGGCATCTGGCTGCTGGTCCTCCCCCACCCCCACGCCTGCCATCATACTGCCTGTGCTGCTCAATTCTGAGCAGCACAGTGATCGATGACATTATAGTGACTGGGACTTTTTGTTCCCTGGGTTGTTTTGTATCTGCCTTGGCTGCATTTCCCTCTAGGAATCTGTGTCCTGGGTATAGATTTGGCTTTGGGAGAGCTGTCCATCTGGATTTGTTTGGTTGTAAAGTGCTGTCTTGTATTTAAAGCTATGGTTGTCCCTGACGAAGCGTGGACCCGTAGTTGTGGTTTTCTAGTCCAGAGATGGCACAGAGCGTCTGGGACTTAGATGAATACAGGAGGCGTGGGGCCTGTAAAGTCATCTGGTGTTCCGAGACACCCGATTTGTCCCTGGGCTCTGGCGAGTGAAGCTGGGAGAAGCCCTGGGCTGCCAATCTCTTACACAGAGCCTATAAAATGTAGAAATCTTACTTTGAAGGTATCATTTAGCAAGCACATAATTTTTCTGATAGTTTATTGATACACAAAAATAATGTTTGCAATACTTCAAGTTTGGACCAATGTGCATTGATGGCTTACCATCTGGCAACATTGGGAAATAAGGTAATTTTCTCTTTTTCTTAAAAAAAAAGATACTCCCATAAATAGAAAATCACTTTCAAGGCAAATCTTCCTACTATATAATACATACTTCTCTACTTTTTATTCAGAAAATTCCTATCACTATTGAATACTAATTATCTGCCAGCCTTTACATGCATTATTGCATTCAGCCCTTAACAAGTCTGCAAAGTAGGGATTACTATCACCATTTAGCCAGTAAGAAAAATGGAAGCTCAGGGAACTTACGTAACTTGGCTAAAACCGCATGTTGGGCGAGTGCCAGCATGGGGATTTGAGTCCAATTTTGTCCAACTCCAAAGCCCATGTTACTGCTGCCATACTGTGATAACTCTCCTATTTTTACAAATTAGAGCTTCTAAGCATATTTTAACCTTTGCTTGATATGTTAGAGACAAAATGATAAAAATCAGTGGTGATTTAGTGCTGAAGTACTGACTTAGGTGAGACCCTTGGCTGAAGTAACAGAAATCCAAGGGTGCTTGCTTAAGCAAAGAAAGAAAGATTAATTAGAAGATCTAAGGAATGAACTGGGACTTGAAATTCAAACATATCAGACCTTCTCCATCCCTCATCTCTGCGTTGCTCTGTGCATCTATTTTTGTTTTCTTCTTTCTCTTCCTGCAGACCAGCCTGAAGGTAGGCAGTCCAGGGCAGCTCATAGCCGCCCGCTCTGCCCTTCTTTTGCTTTTGTTCTCATTATCAGAACATGGCTGCCATGTCTCCAGACATCAAGTTCTTATTCCAGGCTAGAATAAAGGGAAGGTCAAGGGCAATAGGGAAATTTTCCATTTTATTCAGGGGATGCCTCAGTGAACATCCACAGATTTTTCCCTACCTTGCTAGAGTTTATAATCCTTCAGGGAAGATAAACATACAGCAGTTAATCACACAACTGAAGACCTCCATTAAGAAGATGCAAGTGTATCCAAGAGAAATGAGTGTGTATGTCTGAATGACAGCTATGAGAACATTCATAGAGCTTTATAATAGCCCCAAGCTGCAAATAACCAAAATGTCCATCAACCGAAGAATAGATAAGTAAATTGTAGTGTATCTATACAATTGGAGATGACTTAGCAAAGCTCCCACCTCCCTCCCCCTAAAAAAAACCCCAAACCACTGCCTCATGGATAAATCTCACAGGCATAAGGTTGAATGAAAAAGTCCAGACATGAAAAATCACATATTTCATTCCACTTATATGACGTTCAAGAAGAAACAACAGAAGTTAGGATAGTGATTACTTCACCTGAAAGGGAATTTTTGAGCTTTTCCAAAACAAACAAATAATAAATAGTCCAGGAATCTTGTAACTGGACTTGTAGCTTTCACCGTCAGCTCATGTCTGTGTCGCACAGGGGCTCCCAATCCCGTCTGGGGACTGGCTTCACTTCTATTTCAGTTTTGTTAATTTTAATTTGATTTTTGACACAGGCAACCTATCCACCTGGTTTAAAATGCAATAGATTTTAAAAGGTACGCAGTGAAAAGGGGCCCTCTGACCCCAATCCCCCAACCACCCAGAAGGACTTCAGAGGCAACCACCATCCCCAGATATTTGACGCCCAGATAAGTGAAGACATGTCAGCATCATCAGCCCCTGCACACATGGTGGCCTACAGATTTATAGCAGCTTCATTCATATTACACTCTACTTGGAGATTTTTTCCTTATCTGTATGTAAACAACTTTCTCAGTCTTTGTTGTTAATGTTTGCATAGCATTCCAATGTATGGGTTTGCTATAATTTATTTATTTGAGTCCTGAGGACTTTTAAAAGATGCTCATGCACTGGGTTTTCCCTGGATTTTAATGCCTTGGAGGTGACACCTGGGTATGACGTGGGGACCACTGGGGTATCTTCAGCCTATGACAGGAAGGATGCTGGTTTCCTAGAGCTCAGAAAGCCGGTTCAGGGCTTTGGAAAGTCAGATAAATTCCTTCCTTCTGATGAACAGAAAGCAGTCGAAGCTAAGACTCTAATTAGCAAGAGACACAGTGATAGGAAATTGAGAAGAGCTGGCCGGAAGCCCTGGACCTCTGTATGAGAGTAGGGAGGGGGACGGTGGGCAGCTGTCTCCAAGTTTGCAGACCTCATAGGACTTCTCAGATCCTGAGAACACAAACCAGGACCCATAAAATGAGGGAAATTCTCCAGATTCTCTGAGCTGCAGAAAAGCAGGACATGAGTTTCAGGATGGGCAAATGAAATGTGGAATATTGAGAAACGTAATAATCCAAACTGTACTGAGAGCACCTTGGGCTAAAATATGTCTACTCAGAGACTGTTCTCTGAGTGTATCAGCTTCCAGTAGTCAAAGAAGTTGACTACGTGTAGGGTCCAATCTGGAAAGGTATTAGAACCACGAGGGGAAACACTGGCCTCTTATCATAAAAAAGTATTGCATTTTCCCATCTGAATTCTATGTGGAATTTTGGCTGGTAAATCTCAGAAAAATATGCTAGGACTTAAGAAAGGCACTTTAAAAGTTAAAGGAATGGGCAAGGATGGAGATGAGAAAGGAAACAAAGCAGTTGGGCGTTTGAATATGTTAAAATTGATGCCTAGTAAAAAAATCAAATCAATTTCCAGGTTGGAAACAAACAACCCAAATGTCCTCCAGAATGGTTAATCTGTGCTACACCTATACTGTGGAATACTATTCAGCAATAAAGAGAGACAGACTATTGATACGTGTAGCTATTTGGGTGGATCTCAAATCTCAAATGGTTACATACTGTCTGGTTCTGCTTATGTAATAGTCTATAAACGAAATTATAGAGATGAAGAACATGTTAGTGGTTGCCAGGGGTTGGGGGTGGGGAGGGAAAGAGCAGGGTCTATGGAAGGGGGCAGGAGGGATCTCTGTGGCCGTGAAACTGTTCTGAGGCTTGACTGTGGTAGTGAATATACAAATCTACACACATGTAAAAATAAAATTGCACAGAACTAAATGTGTGTACACACACACACACACACACACACACACAATACCAGTGTTGTCTCCCAGCTGTGATATTGGACTATAGTTATGCAAAATGATACCATTAGTAGAAGATTGGGTGAAGGGGACATGGAATCCCTCTGTATTATTATTTTTTTTCACCGCTGCATGTGAATCTGCAATTATCTCAAAATCTAATTAAAAAAATTAAATAAGCCTAGAATGTTAGTGATAGAGAAAAGTAGACACGGACAAAGCTGCTGTGACATTGATTTTTATCCAATTTAAAAGGGGGCAGCGCTTGACCTTTAATACAAATAGATTTAAAATCCATGGAACTATGTACCTTTTCAGACACTGAGGAATGAACTTTGTGAAATGTATTCACCTACGAGATGAAAGAGGATGAAGATATAAACACAATTTTAAAAAGCAACAGTGGGTCCCTAAGAAACACTAAGACATTTTGGAAGCTTTCCTAACCTTGGAGCTTGACATCACGAAGAACCATGTGCCTTCACACCAGGGTCGAGGCAGAAGACGCAGCCCTGTCCTCCAGAAGCTCCTCACCCAGGCCCCTCCTGTGACTTCGTACATGTTCCACTGTTCAGGAGTTCAATGCTGCTGACATTATTTATGGCACCGAAATGAATGTCATCCTGACAGATATTATTTTTAATGATATCCTGATTAATAGTCACACTTGAGGCTATTTTAAAAATGGAAGCAGTCACCATGAAGTGTGATAGGAATTACCCCAAAATAGACCATTTTATCCTCTGTGAATAATTTAGAACCTAGCACTCCGAGGGCTGCGAAGAGCATGAGGACTGTGAGGGCTGATTGGGGGCTTTTAGAAATGCAGGGCCCATGTCTTATTATTTCCGTAACGCAGGACTTAGCAGGATGCGCTTGGTATGCACCAGGAGCTCAATAAATGCTGAGCTGACAGTCCAGAGGCACTTTTTGCTGTTGTTCTACATGAGTTTCAGCCATAAGGAGCTTATGGGCTTTGCCATTGAGGATTGGGAACTGATTTTGACTAGTGTCAGGAGGATCTGGGGTGGGATCCTAACACACAGACACACACACACACACACACACACACACTGAATGGAGAAGTACAGGCCACTGGCACAGGGCCGACCTGTACCTGTACCCGAGGGACCCCACTGGCAACCAGAGGCTCTCAGGCTGCAGCAGCTCAGCCCTGCGCCGTGGCTGCGCTGCTACCGTGGACTGGAGCTTCTCCCTTCTGGGTGGAGGAACAGAATCCCATCTGCTCGCTCCGTTCCTTGCAGAGGCGGTGTGGGGGTGCACCTTGACCGACCACTCAACTGTCACGTACAAAGCTCAGTCTAGCGTCATTAACATTATAAAGATGCTACCGTGGCGAATGGCAAATCATTCTGAATACTTGGCGGTGAGCCTCCCAGAAGACAATTACTGAAGAGATGTGGGAGGAGATGAGAGTGGCCTCTGGCATCCTCAGCCTTGTTGACTGCCGTCCAGTGTTCTCTTCGCCCCGTAGGAGAAAACAGCAAATAGCTACCAGTCTGGCGGAGACTAGGCAGTGATAAGGAAGTTTATCTGTGTGTGTGTGTGTGTGTGTGTGTGTGTTTTGACGGAAGTGGATATTTAGATCAAAACTCAAGGATTAAAAAACACCATGTGACTGGGACATTGTGCTGTACATCAGAAACGGACACATTTTAACTGACTGTGCTTCAATAAAAACAACACAAAAAACATCATGTGATTATTCTTCTGTTGACCGTAACACTTTTCCTTTTGCCCAACTGGCATTAGAGAAGGCTTGGAGCACTTAGGTGATGCCTGCACCTCTCAGACCTCTAACCAAGGGTCCCTGGTCTGAGCTTAGTTCTGGACTCCGTGGCAGTAGTTGTGCTGAGTCCATGCTCCCCATCGGGAGCTGCCAGTCAGGGACTAAGTGTGCAGCGTTATTAGGACTTCTCTGACAGCTGACCTTGTCTCCAGCGCCCTCTGATGGTCTTGTCAAAACTTCCTTAGACTTCATGCCATCCAGGCTGTTTCCATCCAAATCCCTCCTTCCCTCTCTTTCACATGGGGTCAGGCACAGCTCTCTCTCCCCATTTGCATTCCCATAGGCATGTCCCATAGGCATGCTTAAACCCTCCTTGGTGTTTGCTTCTCAGAGGAACTGAATTAATACAAGTGGTGTTGAGAGTGGTCTGAGAAGAACAGGGGGCCAGCTGGGGATGTGGGCCTGGATTACCCACCCCCCGACCTATGAAGAGGAAGGTTAGGAGGTGGGGCATGGATAGTCTCTGGCATAATGAGGTGGCCCAATTGCTGAAGATTTCACTGGTGGTGACCTGGGAAATGGGACATGGAGGGGAATGACGTGGCACGTGTGATGATGCAGGAATTTGAAAAGTATGGGGGTATTGTAAACAGTGCTGCTATGAACATTGGGATTTCAAAATGTAGAATAGATAAACAAAATTATGCTGTGTAGCACAAGGAAATATATACAAGATCTTGTGGTAGCTCACAGCAAAAAAAAAATGTGACAATGAATATATGTATGTTCACGTATAACTGAAAAATCGTGCTCTTCAGTGGAATTTGACACAACATTGTAAAATGACCATAACTCAATAAAAAATGTTAAAAAAGAAGTATGGGGGGAACAGGACCTATGGTGGAATTCACAATTTACCGCAAAGTTGTGCTGGTACCCTGCAAAAGGATATTGAAAGGCTGAAGGCTATTGACAAGTAGATAAAGGCTAAGTGCAGGAACCAGAATGCCCTGGTGGTGTTTCACAAAGAGGCCTGGCTACCCAGAGTGGAAAGGCAGAGATACCAGAGTGGCAGGCCAAAGACCTCATTGTGAGTCACAGCTCCAGGGATGTTCGAATGCCCAGATAAGGCAGGTCTGTCATGCAAAGGACAGGGCTGTGGAAAAATCTGTGCTATGGACTGAATTGTGCTCCATCCAGATTCTTACGCTGAAACATTAATCCCCCAATGTGACCGTATTTGGAGAAAGGATTTTTAGGAGTTAATTAAGGTTAAATATGATCATAAGGGTGGAGCCCTAATCTGTGGCCTTGTAAGAAGAGGCAGATCTCTCTCTTTCTCTCCACTGCTCCCCTCTCCCATGCAATGTGAGGACATAGCAAGAAGGCAGCCATCTACAAGCCAAGAAGAGAGCTCTCGCCAGAAACCAAATTGCCTGGCACTTTGATCTTGGACTTCCCAGCCTCCAGAACTGGGAGGAAATAAACGTCTATTGTTTAAGCCATGCAGAATGTTGTATTTTCTTATGGCAGGCCTAGCAGACTGAGACAATCTGGGACCCTGAAACATGGGATGGAGGCATGTGGATGGATGTTGAGGATGTTAATTCTATAACCACCCCTGGACCATCAGGGCTTGCAGAGGTAGCCCACCCTTCCCTAGTGAGATCCAGCACCACCACTGTGCTGGAGAATGCTGCAGAATCCTCTCGCCTACAAGGCACCACGTGTTCCCCTCTACTCCTGGCTTCCAGGCTGATAACTGGTTAAATCTCAGCATGATTTAAATCTGGCTGGAGATGTGCTGAGCCAGATGAGGGAGAAAAGTGTCTCTGAAAGTAAAGAACTATAAAAACTTAGACAGCATATACCAGAGGGAGCCAGGGGGGCATATCTGGGATTGGATTTTAGGGATGTTTAGTCAAAGGGGCTGGAATATGAGGCGGGACAGGTAAGCATCTATTGACTTCGGGGCACTTTCATAGAACGTGAGATCTAACACCCTATGAAGGACCAGGGGATGGGAAAAATGCAGCTGCTTGCTGAGGTGGCTCTTAGAAGTCTTGGAACTCTTAGAAGTCAACATTGAATGCAGTAGAAAATACCTGAGTTACTCTGGAGGGTGGCGGTGGAGGGCATAGAGAGGAAGTGGAAATACTAGGATGGACAGATGGGCCAGAAGATCCAAGAGGATTACGTTCTATGAGAACAAGGCGTCAGGAGTGAAGTTCAGTGGAGGTTCTCTGCAGGCTCAGAGAGACGGTTACAGAGCTGAGCTCATTAACCTCCAGAAGGAGGAAGGGCCCTGAGTAACAGGGTCCAGGTGGCAGCATGTAACCCCCCAGGAACCATGAGGTGCAATTCCTGTAAAAAATTCCAGCAAGGTTGAAGAGACAGCCCAGTGGGCTTGACCCTCAGGGACTTGCGGAGATGTTTAGCAGAGCATGGCGTCTCTAGAGGGAAAAAACAGGCAGGTGTCCAAAACGGTGATGCTTAACATCTATACTAAAAAATAATGCAGGAATGGAAGTGTGGTAGACTGCAGACAGCCACTCTAATAAAAATTCAAGATCTTTTGTTCAGTTCCCAGACTGGAGCCAATTTTAAGATCAGAAATCCATTGACTGAAGAGGTGGTCCCTAGAGGGAAGGAACTTACAGCATCATGGCAAATATACACTGTGGTGATACCCCAACCCCTTCCCCGGGATATGTAAGGCGTTTGGGTGATTGTACACGTGGGAAAGGGGAACAACGAGATATTTTGAGGACCATTAGACCAAGAATCTAATGATGACACTGATATCTGGAGATCTAAGGTATCCTTACATCCATCCCCTGGTAAGCCTAGGACGGCCAGGTTATGAAAGAAGTCCTGGCTAAAGTCTAGCTCGTGGTAAGTCCACTCAGCCTTCAGATCTGCCCGGTGGTGTCTATCTATGGCCATACCACCCTGAGCGCACCCGATGGTCATTACCCTAGTCCGGAAGCACACGACTGAAATGGATACACTTGGCAGTTGGAGGAACCTCCATATCAGGTCTTGATCTATGTCATACAAAACTATCGCATTGGGGAAGGCCAAGGGGAACTTCTGAAACTGCACCCCACCACCAGCACACACACACACACACACAGCCCCAGCCAAGGAAAGTAAATAAAAACCAATATAATATACTAGTGGAGGGTGGGAGGAGGAGATAGTTAGTGTCTCCATTAAATAATTAAAGTACGTAGCAGTGGTGGTCCCTTTAATTTGACAGCCTGGGCCCTGCAAAGCTCGTTGGGTCCTGGAGAATGACTTTTACCAACTAGCAACTTCCACTGCGGCCACTGCATTGAATACAGTATCGTTGTTAGAGGAGGTCAGCCAAGCTGTAGGTACATGGTATGCGGCCAACGATTTGGTGAAGGCATTCTTTCCTATTTCAGTTAGAGAAGTAGATCAGAAAAGGATTTGCAGTTGTTACGGGGTAGACAACTATATTCATTTAAAGTTTTGTCTCAGATCTAAATTAAGTCTGCCGTTCTCTGTGCACATGACCCTGGGTTACCAGCTGAAACACGGACAATCCCAAGCTTGGTTTACAATGAGTTGGCTCGATATGTGGGAGCAAATTAAAAAGGGGTGGCAGTCGCTCTCAGGGATGGCCCAGCTGGAAGGCTCCCTATCAGCTACTGTTGACCAATTCCTGTGTCACCAAACTCCAGGGAGTCCCCCAGACCCACATGTCGCACCTAAAGAAGCCACCAAATCCCAAACGAACTTACTCACCATCCGCCAGCCTGAAAATAAGTCTCACCAGGATCTGAACCAGCCGACATCTGAGGCGGACATCTTTTCCAGGATGCCTGGACCAGGCCTGTATCCCTTTTTTTCAGTACTGTCTCTTACTTTGTCTTCTCCCTCCCTTCCCTGGAAGAGTAATGCCCTCACCTGTATTTTTCAACGCTTTGAGGAAAGCATAAACCTCTCTGATTGCTGGATTTTCCATCAGAAACCTCAGTCCGTCCAGGATTGGAATGGCCTTTCAGTTCACACTACAAGAAATTTTTCTGAGGTTCCAAATGCTATTGTCTGTCCAAACTGTTCCATGGGCCCATTTTATAGAGTCAGGGTACCAGCTCACTTAGACTTGTTCCTTGCTTCAACTTCACCCAACCTGGTTATGGGAAAATAAGATCTTTCAAATGTTTGTATGAAAGGTCCTGTGGAGCTGGCAATGCAAGTTGGATCACTTGTAAACTTGCTGGCGTACCTGCATATCTAGGTGACCTCTTGATGTGTAACAACACAATGTCTGAGCTTTGGTTAAACAATGCTAACACCTCTATGCCATTGAGTTAATCCATAGATACTACCCCTGATGCGGGGACCTGATGGACACCCCATGGTTACACCTTCATATGTGGAAGTCTGGGGACCTGCTTTTATGCTTGGGCAACTCAGTGCTTTGGTAGGTGGAAAATCAATCTCCTTGCTGTAGTCACTGTCCTACCCCCCCACCCCACACAACTGAACAGAAGCCTCCTATTGGTTCCTCCTATTCAGCCTCTATAACTGCCTTAAGCGACGATGTCCAGGAGGCATATGTGATGCTGGCTTTGCCTCTGTAAATAGAGTTTCTTCCTATGGATCAGAGTGACTGCCAATGAACAAATGATCAGGAATCCCTCCCTGATACTAGGAGAGTTCGCTGACTCTGTAGCCAACACATTTTTAGCTCAGCAACTGTCACTTAAGTCATTGGCCAAGGTGGTTTTGGATAAAACTGCATAGCCCCTGGTCACCTCCTCACTGAGCAGGGAGGCAGATGTGCAACAGCAAACACCTCTCGTTGCAGGTGGATAAACGCCTCTGAGGGAAGTCGAGACCCAGTTATGCAAAATCAAAGAGCAAGCACATTGGTCACAGCAAATTCGACTTGACAACCCGCTGCCATTTGATTTATTCAGCTGTTGACCTTCAAGTCTGGGCTCCTGGTTTAGAACCATCTTGCAAACTGGGTTTGTTATATCGTTTTTAAATCTACTTTGTATACTTGTTAAGTCCCGCACCTATCCCTGGTTGGAATTTATAAAAATGACATGCCTAATAAGATGATGCTAACTCAGTGCTTCAGGATAATTTCTAGCACTTAGGACCTTGACCAAATATGGACTTTTAACAAGAAATGCTTGAGAGTTCACCTACTACCTTTCTCTGTTACTCAGATGTTGCCTAGTGAGGCTTCTGATTTGTGTTCTTTCCCTCCGAGATGAGACGTGACAACCAGGGAGGGGTCTTCCTGGCACCGAGGGACACAGTGCTGTATGTGGAGAGCCTGACTCTTGCTCAGCAATGCTTTTGAGGAAAAATCTTGATTAAAAGGGGGAATTGTGGAATTAATTTTAAAACTTTAGCTAAAATTGGACTCAAGACAGGCTTTTATGGTGAGTGTTCACACCCAGCCATGCATTAATAATTATTCCAAACAGGACGAGGTGTGGACTTGCATCGCTGTCAGGAAGGTGTTGCCTACTTTACTAGCCAGCAGGAAGAGGAAAACTTCTCTCCCTCTGAGAACAGCCCAGTCAACCCGAAACTAGCAGCCCAAACCACAAGAAGCCTCCATGTCGGGTTTCCATATTCCTCCCTTTGGTTATTACAGTCCTTCCTAAATCTATCCTTTTTTTCTATAAAAGCAAGTTCCCTTCCCTTATTCGCTGGATTTGCCAGTGATCTGCCATAGTTCATATACCATGAATTATAATTCCTCTGGTTATTCCTGAACAAACCCACTTCTGCTGCCAAAATAACTGGCTATTATATTATTGCAGTTGACAAACCTAAAGGTAGAATCCAAAGTGACCCTACCATCATCACTCTCAGCGACCCACTAAAGCAGATTTTGTGCCTCTTGTTCCTGCAACTCTGTGCTTGCAAGGTTTGAGGTCCTGGTCCCAAAAGGGGACATACCTTTGCCAGGAGACACAGTAAGGGTCCCCTTGAACTACAAGTTAAGGCTGCCTCCAGAACACTCTGGAGTCATCCGGTCAAAAAGGGGGTCACCGTATTGAAAGGAATCACTGACTTTCATCAGAAGGAGGAAGTAGGAGTGCTTTTACACGATGGGGACAGGGAGCAACATGTGTGGAACCAGGCAGCCCACTTGGGTACCTCCTGGCTCTCCCTTGTCTCACTGTGACTGTGAATAGACCCGTACGTGCAGCCACCCCCAAAAGAGAAATGTACAGTGATCAAGGATTTAGACCCTTCCGGAATGAAGATCATACCATTAGGTAAGACACTAACACCGGCTCGTTTGAGAGCTAAGGGGGAGGGGGAGTGAGAACGAAGTGTGGAGGGGGAATGCGGACGCTCGGTTGCAGCTTAGCTCCAAGATCAACTTCAGTGGTGGGGGTTGTTGGCTTACCCCTCAGGAAAAAAATCCCACGGGAACCTTGGAGGAGCTGCTTCTTGAGCCTTCCTGTGTGGTGCAAGGGGTGGAGTAAAGCGGTAACGAGAAGGTGCCTCACAGACAACCCAAAACAAGAGCATGGAGGACCCAGGGCCCCAGCTGCTGGGCTCAGAAAATCATCGCTGCATTAGCACTGAGGCCGTACTTCCCACGGCTGCTCCCTGTAAATGACAGAGGGCTACGGGGTACTTAGGTTGGTCCCTGGGAGACTGCCACTGATGGCCAGCTTTGGCTCCAGGACTCTCCAACAGCTTTGCAGAGCCTTCCTTCGAATGCACGTACAATTTAGAACGCTTCCATCAGCTTCCCTTTCCTCACTCCTTCCCTCACTTGGGGTCAGACTTACTTTGCTGCCTGACATGGCTTTCCCAGCCTTTGTTGTCTCACTTTCCTTTTTTTTTTTTCCCCACACAGGTGCTTTCCTAACAGAATCCTTACATGTTTAATTCCATCTGGGCATGTGCTCAGGAGTGCACTGGTAAACTGATCTCCAAAAACAAAAGAACACATTTGTAGCATTGGCTGACTTCCATGGTATAAATACTCCCACCGTGGCGGACTTCCACCAGTGGTTTGTACAACATTCCTAAATGGCTCTTATGAACTGGAATGAGCCACTCCAAGATTTCACTTCATCTGCGTCTGGGGACTAAGAGGATCTGGACCAACACCCATGGGGTTGACCTGGGGGGACGGTATTGTGCTTGAAGGTAGGATGAGTCAGAATCTGGGGTGGAGGACCTGCCAATTGTCAGCATCTGACTTCAGTAAGGAGGTATCTTCCCCATGCTTTAAGTCTCTGGTGTCTGTGATATTTTTTCAAACAGGGATTAATCTATAAACTTACAGGAATCTGACACGTTCCCCATCCTTCATGACATATCATCCATAGTTCTAGGCATTTGTCTCTGCTCCTCTTAATCCATTCATCCACCTGCTGTCTGATGAACCTTTCTGAAGTGGAAAATCTCCGACAGCTCTCTTGTCCTAAAGAGGTGTTTCTCCACGGGTGGGACAACTTCTTGAAGGATGTTACTAAGTGTTGCGAGAATCCAAGTGCAGTGTGATCAAATGAGTCTGGGCAACTCTAAGTTAAACAAAATGAGTCAGGTTTCTTTATGCCAGGACTTGTCATAAGGCGTTATAAATTGCCTACACGGCTGTGCAACATTTCCCAAACTTATTCAACTATGGGTCCCTCCCCTCGCTTTTTTTCCCCCTCACAGCATCTCACGGAACGAGCATTCTGTAGAAGACTCTATAGAAATGCTGGATATAATGGCTTAGAGCACAGAATCCAAGCTCCTTGGTCTAGCCTTTAAGTCTGGGTTGTCTCAGCTTCAACAGCTGTTGAACATTGTTTTCCTTCCTAAACCCTTTGTTCCAGGAAATTTAACCTCACTCATTCTGCCTACCTATCGATATTTCCACTGCCTTTGGATGTTTCATGCTCTTCCCTGTCTCTCATGTTCCTCTTCTCCTTTACAAACTGCAATTCATCTGTCCTTTCAAGCCCAGCTTAGTGTTACCTTTTCTAGAAAGTCTCATCTGAAACATGGTATGTTTTTTTTGATACATTTTTTTTTAATTCAAGTATAGTTGACGTAAAATTTTACCTAAGTTACAGGTATACAATATAGTGATTCACAATATTTAAAGGTTATCTTCCCTTTATAGTTATTGTAAAAGACCAGCTATGTTCCCCGTGTTGTACCAGCTATATTCCCCCACAGCTTATTTTACACATAATAGTTTGTACCTGTTAATTCCCTACCCTTGTGTTGTCCCTCCCTACTTCCCTCTCCCCACTGGTAACCACTACTTTTGAAACAACGTATTTTTTAAAATTATGGTAAAATACACATGATATAAAAATTACCATCATAGCCATTTGTAAGTGTGGAGTTCAGCGGTATCAAGTACAAACACACTGGCGTGCAACCATCACCACCATCCACCCACAGAACTCTTCATCTCGTAAAACTGAAACTCTGTATCCATCAAACAATAACTCCATATTACTCCCTCCACCTGCTGGCAACCACCATTCTGCTTTCTGTCTCTATAAATCTGACTGCTCTAGGTACCTCTTACAAGTGGAATTATACAGTATTTGTCCTTCTATGACTGGCTTACTTCGCTTAGCTTAATGTCTTCAAGTTTCAACCATGCTGTAGCATGTGTCGACATTTTGTTCTTTTTTAAGCCTAAGTAATAGTCCATTGTATGCTTATATTGTATTTTGTTCATGTATTCATTCATTGATGGACACTTGGGTTGCTGTCACCTTTTGGCTGTTGTGAATAAGGCTGCTATGAACATACATGTAACAAATGTGTTTGAGCCCTTGCTTTCAATTCTTTTGGATTTATACCCAGAAGTGGGATGGCTGGATTATATGGTAGTTCTGTTTTTAATTTTTTGAGGAGCTGCCATATTGTTTTCCATAGTGGCTGCACCATTTTACAGTCTTGAAACTATATGACCTTTTAACAGCACTCTGTGTTAGTTATCACTTTCCATGATGTTCTCAGCCACTGTTACAAGCCTTCTCTTCCCTGTATTATAAGTTCATTAGAGCTAAGACCCATGCCCAATTTTTCTTTGTCTCCTCTCAGATGTCCAGATTAGTGCTTAGTGTCCTGCCCACTGACGCCCTACTCCTTGCTGTTGTGCCTCACTGGCTGTTGAAGGACTGAATTTCTATCCACACGGACATCCTACTAATGGTTCACAAGTAGTCACACAGCCGCATCATAATCTTTGTACTCCTTATCTTAGTAAATGAAGCCTTCATTAAAGGATCTTAAGGAAAATCGAGATGTTTATTTGCACCAAGAATATTATCCTGATGTACCAAAGTGCCCCGAAACATTGAGTGGAGATGGTGTTTTTCCACTGTGTTAGCTACTTGCTGCATCAGGACAAATCCACCCGACAGACAGACAGATTCACAAAGATGTGCTAAGAACTGGATGTCTGTAATCACCCCCCACCCCCATGTGTATGTTGAAGCGCTAACTCCCAATGTGATGATACTTGGAGGTGGGGCCTTTGGGATGTGATTGGATTTGGATGAAGTCATAGGGGTGGGGCCCCCATGATGGAATCAGTGCCCTCATAAGGGGATAAAGAGACCAACACTCACTCTCTGCCACATGAAAACACAGGGAGCAGGCGGCCATCTGCAAGCCAAGAAGAGGGTCCTTATCAGAAACTGAATTGACTGGCACCTTAATCTTGGACTCAGAGCCTCCAAAACTATGAGAAAGGAACATCTTTTGTTTAAGCCTCCTAAGAAATAACTATGCTATTTGTTACAGCAAATACCCAGATTGTCTAAGACAGGACACAGAACTGGAGGGCCTCCAGGCAGCTCCCTCTGACGTCGGGTTGGGTAGCTGCCTCCTTGCTTCCATTCTCATCCTGGAATACAGCTTCTCTGAGAAACAAAGATGTTGAAAATTTCCATCCTTCTTACCTGGGAAGGAAACAAGCCTGAGTGGGAAATAGTTCCTTAGGGTCCCTCCATCCCAGCGGCTTTGGGAAGAAGATAGTCCCCAGCAGGCCGGTCCCTCTGTTTTCTTCCTCACATTTCTCTCCCATGGCTACTGTGTCTCTCTTCTCAGGTTAACATTTAACTTGGACGAAAAAGAGAATCAGCTCCTTAGAATTTTGAGCAAATGTTAATCACCACCAGCAGTCTCAGTAATCTGCTTTTCCCATTTCTCCCGAGGTGGGCCGGCTGATTCAGCGTGTCATTGGAGGCTCTGTCTGCTATTAACCTCTTCACCTCTTCGTCTTTCCCGAGTCCAGTTGTTTTTGCAGAGTTTAATTGGATTAGGGTTAGGGTCTCAGGGACTTTCAGATCTGGAACCTTTATTAGATGAGACAATGGGAAACAGGAGGTGTGGGGTGGGGGCAGTAATTCAGTGCCTAGCTAGCGGGAGAGAAGTAAATCCAGAATTAGGGAGACGTGGGGGGTGGGGCCTTTCCGTAGAGATTTCCTTCAGGTCCCAAAGGGCTCTACATCAAGGAACCCCGCGGACAGGTGAGCGCAGGCATTTCTGGTGCTTTCCTCCTTTTTTCCTCTTCTAGGGAGGAGACAAGAAATATTGGTGGCTTGCTAGGGAGAGGGGTAGCAGAGCAAAACAGAAGCAGTGTAGTGTTACAAAATAAAAGGCACCAAAATGTTATACTGTTGGTAAAAAAAAAAAAAAAAAAAGGTAATAATTTGTAGTCTACACAACCAACTTCTGTCATAGGCTAAATTTGGACACTGAAGTGTGCTGGGACCTTGTCTCCAGGGTTACGAGAAATGGTCAGCATTTTAAACCACAGGACTCCAGACGATGTGATGGACTCAGTGCCAAGGTCTTCTGAGTAGGGAAGATGTGGGAGGAAGATGCCAATTTGGTGGGAAATAAGATGTTCTACTGGACCTCCACCTTACAGTGTGCACTGCACAACTTCAGGGGCACCACCCACAGGGCACTGGTGGTAATACCTGTGGTATTACACGGCCGCTACTTTTTTCCAGGTGGCTGCCCATCCCTCCTAACCACGGTTACTATGGGAGCTCCATGCACACGCCCAGCTCACACTGGACCAATCAGGGTTTTCCATCCCTCTGGTCAAGTTGATTGGTCCAGGGATGGGCATTTGACTTAATCTGGGCTATAAAATGTAAAACCTGGGAAATCCCAACGGCCATGTTTCTTGCAGTGTGAACCTGGGAAGCGGAGGCCAGTTTGGAGAAAGAGAGAAGAATTAAACGTGTGCAGAGAGAAGCAGATGCTGGAGACTTAGAGAAAGATGCCTGAGTCCCTGTTGCCAGCTGTCATTGAGTTGCAACTGGATTCTTGTACAGGGTTCCAGGAGATGATAAATTTCCCCTCATGTTGAAGCTGGTTCAGACTAGGCTTCTGTCACTTGAAATCATCAGAGTTCTGAATAATATGCTAGAGGTCAGGGTCAGGGATGTGAATGTTGTCTTAAGTCCTTTCTCAGATTTGGAATAGAAGCCTTCCAGAGGTCAAGCCTAGCTCTCAGAAATTAGAGGCAGGCAAGATGTAGGAGGGATTTCAGAGACCCAACCAACAAGGGTGGTTTGAGGATTTAAGCACAAACAGCTAGAAGACAAATGACGATCAGTGGGCATGGAGGTGAGCAGGGCAACTGCCTGATACTAGATTCAGGACCTCAAGACTTCACTCAGTGGGTAAGGGACTACTGTTTCCACTCCATTTGTCAGAATGTCCTTGGATTTGCCAAAACAATAATTGTCACAACAACAAAAACAACGTGATTTTAAAAATGAGCAACAGATATGAATAGACATTTCTCAAGAAGACATACAAAGGGCCAATAAGCACATGAAAAGATCCTCAACACCACTAAGCTTTAGTGAAATGCAAGTCAAAACCACAATGAGACACCACCTCACATTCATTAGGATGACCACAAAAACCAAAAAACAAAACAAACCCACCAAAACCAGAAAATAAGTGTTGGTGAGGATGTCGGGAAATTGGAACTCTCATGCATTGTTGGTCAGAATGCAAAATGGTGCAGCCACAACAGTGTGGCAGTTCTTCAAACAATTAAAATTATTACATGCTATGGACTGAATTGTGTTCATCCCCAATCCTAACATTATATATTGAAGCCCTAACTCCCAAAGTGATGGTATTTGGAGATGAAAAATGGTACTTGGGAAGTGATAAGGTTTCATTAAGGACAGGGTCATCTGATTGTCCTTATAAGAAAAGACCTGAGCCCCCTTTCTGTCTCTCTCTTTGCCATGTGAGGACACAGCCAGAAGACAGCCATCTGCAAGCCAGGAAGAAAGCTTTCGCCAGAACTCGACCATGCTGGCACCCTGATCTTGGACATCCAGCCTCCAGAACTACAAGAAAATAAATTTCTGTTGTTTCAGCCAGCCAGTCTGTGGTATTTTGTTACACAGCCTGCGCTGACTAAGACACTGTGTGATCCAGCAATTCCCACATGCAATCTGGCCCCACACTTTCCTTCTGATATATTGTCATTATAGCTATGCTCAGTCCTGCAAACCCTCCTCACCCCTTGGAGGATGCTCATGCTAATCTTAGGATGCTCACCCCACCCCCCAATCCCACCTGCCTCTTGAAGTTTCCCTAATCTTACTCTCCTTAAAAAAGGCATCTCTTTTATTTGAACTCTTCCAACATTTTGACTGTTTCTCTTATGTGACATTAACCACGTTTGGCTTTGTCATAGTTATTTACGTATTTGTCTTATTTCTTCTACTGGACTCTAAGGCTATTGAGGGCAGGGAGGGAGGGAGCCCTATGCATCCACATATTCCTCCTGGCTGACATCAGTGTCTGACAAACAGCGAGATTTCAATAAAAGTTGCTTGCAAATGAATCTTGGGAAGCTGAGAAGATTTGTAATCAACAGCATGAGAATTAGCACAGAGATAAATTTAGGGTGTCCCACTCATGTCTATCTTCTCCCGTATCCAATTAGGTCCGTGAGGAGGAACAAATGTCAGTCACTGGGGTGGCTGTGTTAGTCCTTTCTGCTGCACGGAGGTACCAAGTTATTGTTTCCAAGAGTAACTCTGCACAGAAGCCGTCCTATCCTCACTCCTTACACACATGCACGTGGAAGAATCATCCAGGAGATTCTGAAAGGCTTCCTAGAGCTACAGCGGGGAAAGTCAGGGAGATGTTAATGGCAAATGGCCTCATCAGTGACTAAGAATTTGTACCCAGAGAGGCTCTGAGCTCATCTCACAGGCTGTGCGTGGAGCAAACAACAGGCTTGGCCTCCAATTTGGAGCCTGAGGGAAGAGAAGGAGCTATTCCCTGTTCCCACTAGCCCTAAGAGCAACGGCTAGTAAGTGTTTATTGAGCACTTACTATACGCCAGGTGTTATGCTACAACTTGCATCGCCTACTAGTCACATGTGGCTACTGAGCACTTGAAATGTGGCTCCTGCAATTGAAGAATGGATCTTTAATTTAAACCTAAAAACAGGTACTCTATTAGGTTATTAGAAAATATTCAAGAATGATTGGAACTAACTTGGGTGTGTGAATTTATTTCTTCAACTATAGTTTTATGAAGTCTAATATGAAACAAGTCTTTCTGATGAAAATTTAGCATCTGAATTGGATTGCATGGTAAGCGTTAAGATACACACCAGATTTTGAAGATTTAGTATGAATTAAAGAATGTTAGACCTCTCGTTAATAGTTTTTATATTGATTACATGTTGAAATGATAATATTTGGGGTTATATGTATTGGGTTAAATAAAACATTTGATTAAAATTAATGTCACATGTTTCTTTTTACTATTCAAAATGTGGCTACTAGAAAATTTAAAATTCCATATCCGCTTGCATTATATTTCGATTAAACAATGCTTTGCCCTATGCTGAACATTTTAACACACATTATCTAATTTAATCCAGAGAAGAACTCTATGAAGTAGACACCATTATTATCATCACCTTTGTACAGAGGATGGGCAGAGAGATTTAGCAACTTACCCAAAGTCATAAGCACTTTGCTACACACTCTCTGGGGGTTGGGGGTTGAGGGCTGGGCCTGAGCACACAGGGCCCCGAGCTTGGGTGTCAGAATCACAAAAGGCCTTGTGGGCAGACTTTCAGGTAATATTTTTGGAAGATGCTATCCGTACAGCATAGGTATAGTAACAGAATTGAAAGCAGAGATTAATCATCGAATCTCAAATTCTCAACTGTAAGCGTATAACATACATCCCAATTTTGGTATCCCTGCTTTGGCATTTCTTCATTTTATAATATCCAGGAAGCCTCAAGAAATGGAAGAGACCAAATCCCTCCAGACTTCTGAGAGGCCCTGGGATCACATTACATAATTTTCCTGGCTGTCCCCAATGCTGCCTTGGACAGTTTTTAGTCCGTTGTCCGATGAGTGGTTGAGGATTGGATACGGCAGGCTGACCGCAAGGACAGCGCGGCGTGGACAGCGCGGCGTGGGCGGCAGGGAGACCAGGCTCCTACCCGCGCCGGCTACACAGCTGTTGATAAATCACCCACGTGAAGGCGGTGGTTATGCTGAGGTAGGAGGGCAAGCGGGGAAATGAGAGAAAGACTTGGCATTTTCCAAGACCGAGTTTTCTAAGAGGCTGGTGGGAGGCTAGAAAGACAGTCAGGGTACTGGCCTCCAGCTCATTAAAAGGAAAAGAAAAGAAAAGAAAAAAAAGAAAAGAAAAGAAGGAAGAGAGAAAGAGAAAAGGAAGGAAGAAAGAGAGAAAGAGAGGGAAAGAGAGGGAAAGGGAGGGAGGGAGGGAGGAAAGGAGAAAGAAAGAGAGAAAGAAAGAGAGAAAGAAAGAAAGAAAAGAAAAGAGAAAGAAAAGAAAGAAAGGAAAGAAAGGAAGAAAGAAAGAAAGAAAGAAGAAAGAAGAAAGAAAGAAAGAAAGAAAGAAAGAAAGAAAGAAAGAAAGAAAGAAAGAAAGAAAGAAAGAAAGAAAGAAAGAAAGAAAGAAAGAAAGAAAGAAAGAAAGAAAGAAAAAGAAAGAGTCACCACGCGCTCCGCTCCTCGCCCCGCAAGCACCTGCCGCGAGTCCTGACTTTGTATCCTTCGCAACGTGCAGGATCTGCGGGAACGACCTATTCAGGGCGTCGAGGAGATGACGGAGCTCCACTTGGGCAAGGGAAGGCCGACTAGGGAGAGGAGAGCGAGCTAAACCGGCCCGGGGACGTGCCGACGTCGGGTGCCACCGCGTGAGCTCGCCCCGCAGGCCCACAAGGCCTACACCTGCCCAGCTTCAAGACCCAAGAAAAAGCCCTCAGTCAGCGACCGAGACAGATGGCAGTGGTTTCATGGAGGGGGGGATCCTACGTGCCTGAAGCAAGGTCCTGGAGCAACACCTCACTGTGTGCGGCAGGACATGGTGGCAGCCAGCGGTGGCCTCGCTCTCAGCGGGAGGGGGAGGGGGCCAGTTATAGGGGAATCGACCTCTGGTTGGCTCCTTGGTTACCAGGGAAACCAGCAGAGGGGCACGCCCCTCCCCTCCCCTCCGGTAAGCTATCATGGGGGAGCTGTTCTGATCTAAGATTAGAACAGTCACTAGCTGGGGCGGGGGCACGTGTGTAGGGAGATCAGTCACGTGAGTAGGGTTAGGGTTTAGGTGGAGCAGGCACTGGTCCAGCAGGGCTTGTACAGAGAGCAAGAGAACAGCCATCTTGGGTGGCCTGATCATACACCACCCAATCCCCAGGTTCACCTGGACCGCCTCTGAGTCTACTTGGGGTTACTGTAGCGAAAGTGGGCTTGCCAGGTCACGTCTAAGTGTGATTCTTCATGGAACAGTGAAGTCAGAATTCACAGCTATGCAAAGAGATACGAAGAGGCTGGCTTCAAATGCGGTGGCCTTAACCTAGACAGAGAACATTTAATTTGCAAAAATCATAGGTGTCTCTGTTAAAAGCTCGGGGTGCTCCTACCAGCCTTCAACTGGGGCTAGTAAAATGTCAGACCTTGGAGAGGAAACCGATGAGGATTCATCTGAGGTTCCAGAAATGCGTTTTCTTATTAACTGTCATATCGATGTGCTTGGAGCATGGGTGTGTCTGGAAGGACGGAATGAGGATGCTGTCCTTGCACAAAAAGTGGGGAAGTTGATGTTATTCTTCCCACTTTGGGATGCTTTATAAGAAATTCTGATCAGATTCCACCTGTTCTAAGTGTTCTACGATGTAAATACCTCTGGGAAAGTTAAGAGACTAAGCAATTCAATATGTAAAACAGTTTAACCTCACTGCTTTTCTCTTCTTGACCATTAAGAATATAGACATTTTCAAGGGGCTGGGGGTTGTGGGAGGAGAGTAGAAGGAACGAGAATTTGATATTTATTTATGGCACCCCCCTCAGTCGGGAAGACTTTGGTGTGATGTAAGTTAGGGGTGGCGCAGGGAGAGATTTGAGTGTGGAGTTTATCAAAAAGGAAAAGAAGTTCTCTTCAAAGAAAACAGAAGGGTTCAAAGGAGAATTTTTACTCAGAATTTTTGTCTGGGACTGGGAGTGTGGGTGGTCTCTCTACCACGTGTGAACTATTTGAAAATCAAAGTCCACACACCTGGATGAGTGAAGCAGGGCAGGGTGGGGGGCCTAGGGGGTGAACCAGAAACAGTTTTAAAGCCCCTTCCTCATCCATGAGGCCACTGTATCTATTCTCTTCCCAAGAGGCTTTAATGCATAATTGTAGCTTTTCTGCAGCAAAAGCAGAAGGACAGCTGCTGCTAATTTAATTACATCCAATTTGGGTGGTATTTTATCGAGCCTTATGTGTAAGGCACCTTCTTAACAACGTCCCAGCCCTGCAAACACTCGCCCCCACATCCCCCCCTACGGAAAACCTGACCATAGGCTTCCCAGGCCAGGATGAAAGCCTCCAGCTTCCTCAGCAGAAAGGGCCAGGCCTCCAGGTGGCAATGGGAGGCCTCAGCCAAAACCAGCTGCTCTGACACTTTGTTTTCTCTCCGTTCCATTCTGATGCTGACATGATGCAGGTCGCTATAGAACTGCTGGCGGTACATGCAAGAGCACATCGGAGCATTTAAAGCATTATTGCAAAATGGGAGAAGGGAAAACAGACAAAGAAGGATCTCCCTGCTGCCATTCCGATTTTTACTTTTATTTTCCTGTTTCCAGAGCACCCGTAATGGGAAGTGCTTGCTTTCATATATCAGCCAAGTCAGGGCATACAAATAAAACAAGGCAAAAGAACACTAAAAAAAAAAAAAAAAAAAAAAGAAGGCTATTACCCGCAACTGTGTCAGCCCCACAAGGTAAGGAAGTAAAGCGTTCCCTAGGGCATCTGTGGGAGAGGAGACAAAAGCTTCTCTCTTCATCTCCAAAAAGGATGCCTTTCCCAAATTGCTTTTTCAAGTTTCCCTCCTCGAAATGTGAAATGTGAAATGTGAAATGACATCACCTGAGCACTCAGTGTGAATCGATGGTGTTATACGCCTGTGGTGGCTTTCAGACAGGCCCTGGGCTCCTGGGAAGGTGACAGGGAGGGGGGGGGGGACAACCCAAGGCTGAGGCATCCTGCCTTCTTCTGATTGCAAAGTGCTGCTCCAAAAAACAAAACAAAACAAAATGAAATGGCTCCAGAGAAAGAAGGCCCAGGGGTGGTGCAGAGAGGGAGGAAAAACTTACATTTTCTTTTTTAAAAAGGGGGGGATCATTTACTTCAACTGTAAAGAAGTCTTTCTCAAAAGGAAAAAAAAAGCCTAGAAGTTCCCCCCCTCCCCCTACTCCCACTCCAACTGGGTGAAGTACTGGGACAGACAAGCAAAATGACTGATGTGCCCAGTAAATCATCGTGGAGTGGGGGAAGGGTTTGAATAGAGGCGAGGAAGAAAGCAGAAGCCAGGCATAGTGTTAGCTGATTCCAGCAGAGGCTGTAAGCAGCAAGGGGCCTGGGCTATGGGATACATAATTGGCTAACGAATAATAAAGCCAAAATTGGATATTAACAGCAATTAGTTTCTGTAGAGGCACTGGGGAAAGGAGCTGCAGAAAACCCCATTGGGCCTTAAGCCGAAGCAATGTGAAATTAAACCAGTGTCTCAATTAAATGGGAATAGACATTACCACATCAGTCTGTGTAAGTGTCAGGGGCTGGAGAGGAGCCCCTGTGAAGTCCAGGTGTACCTTCCTGTGTGTCACAAGCTTTCCCTGGCACGACCTTTGTCAGGCACTTCTGGTCCTGACCTCTGTGTGGCCTCTGGAGGCCAACAGGCCCCTTTTCTTGGACACGTGACATTGAGACCCAGGCTCTGAAGGTTATTTCAGGGGACTGGCCTGTTAATCCAGAGGAAACTTACATCACTAACTCGGTACCCTGGTGGGCCCAACAGATGAGGAAAAGGAAGAGAGTTTAGTTCTTTTTAAAACAGAGATCATGTCCAGTGGACCGAATGGCTCTATGCCCTTCTGCTTGGAACTGGGGTTTGGAGGTTCATAGAGACAGAAAGAGCAAGCCAGACCGACTTCTCCGCAGCTCCATCCCCTCTGGCGTAGATCTGGAGCCGGCGCTAAGGCTGGAGGAGAAATATGTCGTTTTCCTTCTGGGTTGAGGGTTTTGTTGTTGTTCTGGCTTTTTTAGAGAGTGTTGTGGGGGTGGGAAGGAGATGTTTGGGGATGGCGAAGTGTGTCGCTGGGGGTTGTGGATCGCTTGGTCCAGGGGGGAGATGCGGGACGCCGTGGGGTAGCCAAGGGGGTGGCTAAGAAGTCACTTTCCTGTCGGGTCCTCTCCCAGCCTCCTCCCTTGCCTTACCCCCTCCCGGGCCACGCACCGCCAGCTCCTCTTTCTTGCACAATCCGAGGCTTTCTAGGGCACAGGATGAGGTCGTCGGGGCCGCAGGACCTGGAGTGGACAGGAAGGAGGCCTGGAAGAAGCTGAGGGAGAAGGAAAGAGGCCGGCGCACCTAGCTGTCTCCGCGCAAAGGCCAGGCCGGGAAGCGCGGGGGCGCGGGGAGGGGCTGACGTTTCATCTGCCAAGGCCTCGGGTTTGCCTCGTCCGGTTCCAAGAAGCTGATGAAGGATCACCGCCCTGAGCCGCGCCCCATTCCTACCCCTGACTCCGTAACCACCTCTGTTGACCGTCAAGTGTCCCTCTGTGACATTGGGGGAGCGGAGGTGCGCGGAAAAGGGGGTAAGGGACTGCCCCTGCCGTTGGTGGCCGGATGCCGAGGGCGTCCAGCCCTCTCCGCGTCTACTCGCAATTCGGATCAATGCGAAGCCTGGGGAAACGAGGATTGACCCAGGTCTTTGGGGCCTGAAGTCTCTTGATAAGAGCAAGGGAAAAGACAAAAAAACCCAACAAGAACACAGCGGGGAAAACAGGAACCGAAAAGAAAAGCAAAAGGAAACCAGCGGCTGTTTTCGCCTTGCTCGATTTTGATGTCTCAGAGGCATTAGGAGATAAAGCGAAAAAAGCAAGCCTCATGCTTGTTGGAAAGCTGGTCACTGGGATCCCCGGGCGCGGGGCGGCGAGGCCTAGTCGGGCGCCCCAGCCCCGGAGCAGGATCGCCGGGCAGGGAGCCCGTCCGCCGCAGAACCGCCTTTAGGACGTTCCTTGAAGCAATAGATGGAACTTCCAGCGAAAATACTGCCTCCTAGGTCCTAGGTCTCCATATCTGTGTATGTTTAAGAAATAAATCGATTGGATTTTAATCTAAAATAAACCTCATTCTACTTTAATTTGGAGAGAGACCCTAGTGATCCTGGAGGTTTATTTTTTGGCTTTATGCAGCCATGACCCAGGTCCTCATGTTTTGGGCAACATTTCCATTTTAAGACAAAAGGGAGAAGGATTAGAAAATGAAAAGGTGACTCTATTGAGAGTTGCTGGCACTTCAGTTCTGACCTGGAACATTCCTTGTTCTCAATAATGCCTTTTTTTTTGAGGCCATCTAAATTTGGTGCAACTCTCCCCAGGCCTCCGGCTGCCGATGGGCATACAGCGGCCCAGAGCAGCACACATGGAGGGAACACATCCTATTTGAAGTCTTTCTCTTGTTCTATGTCTACATTGGAGATGCAATTAAGTATTAAATATGGTTTGATAAAAACTTAAGTCACATTGAGTAAAACTTGGCAAAAACACCCAGATGAAAGAATTATAGATGGGACTTGGAAGAAAATGCATCTTTATTAGATATCATAATTTTCATAATTGTTATTGACATACTCAGCACCGTGAATCAGCCAGGCAAGCCTCAAACACATACCACCAGCGCAACCCTCAGCCTGTGTTGACTCATGGACTCTAAAACCACCCACAGAGTACATGAGGAAGGGAGGTTCCATCTGTCCTAGGGAGAATGCTTTGCAGCTGCCCCCAGAGGACTCCATTCTAAGGTTGGAACAAGGGGTGGGGGTATTATGTAATTTCAGTAGAGGGAAAGAGAAATTTATTTTCCTGTGGAGACAGTATAGGGTGTGTGTGTGTGTGTGTGTGTGTGTGTGTGTGTGTGTGTGTGTGTGTGTGTGTGTGTGTTTAAATGCTTTCCTATAAATAATAGCAATGGATAAGATCATACGAGAAAATCTATGTATATATGTGTCTATGGGCATAAGCCTGCTGAGAAATTCCCCCTCCCCTCATATATTTGTTTCACTGCCTAGGGCCCCTCTTGTGCCTGCAGAAACTGTCCCCCCTCCCCAGCCGGCTGGTGATAGGAAGTGGTAGAGGTGATGGAGGAATTTACCTTTGCCTTTGTTAAAGGATCAGTTTCTTTTCCACTTAAACAGAGAGCTGGGCCTGGGCTGTCTCTGGCAGAGGAAAGAAGAAAATTACCATTTTTTTCCTTTGGTACATATCTAAATCCATCTTAAAGGCTCTGGTGTGTCACCTTGAGAAACCTATGAGCTCCCGTCATTGCGAGGACCATAATGATGGTGGTCTGTGTGGAATGATGGCGGTCTTCATAACATATTCGATCTGCAAACTGCCTCAAATGTGTCCTACATTTAAAAAATCATACAGTTTTTCCTTCATTTAAGCCATAGGATGTAATTAGAGGGGCTCAAATAGACAAGGGAGAAGATGATGTTGAGATTTAAAGAAATGCCTGGAAAGAGCAAAAATCTTCAGGTTTCTTACATAAGTATCACTGGGCATAAACAGGCCCCTAATAGAGTGGAAGAGGAGAAGCTGGGGTTGACCTTCACCCGGATACCTCTGGTGAACACAAAAGAGACCTTGAAATTACCCAGGAAGCAGAGCGGTACATTCATCTCTGCCATTGCCGGCCATTAATGCCCCCCATAAAAACACATTTTGTAATGAGACCTGGTGAACACAGGAAAAGCCCCACGCTGATGCACACAGGCCCAGCAAACCCAGAACACTTCCATGCACATTAATGCTTTCTGGAACAAGAGTTTACATAAGTAATAAAATTAAAAAGAAAAACAAAAACGCCCCTCCCATCGCAGATTATGGGCAGCCAGATCCTGGCAGGCCTTGTCCATGGTGCCTGCGGTTTAAGCTCTCAGGGAGAAGTGTGTTAGGTTTCCACCTAAAAGGGGCATTACTCTGGGAGGCATCTGGAGATTGTACCGGCGGCAGCCATATCAGTGAAAGGTACAGCTACGTCTGATGGAATTACGGGAAGCAATTATCGAGACGAGGCTCGCTAATGTGGACAATCATGGGGTCGAAGATTGTTCATCAGAGGCTTAAGCTAGACCCCAAAGAACTGTAAGAGCAGCCTTCTTAGTGAGGAGGGAAGGAAGACCCAAGGAGGGACCATTTTGAGGGAGGTCTATTTTGGAGGCAGTGGCTGCCGGTGCCTCTTAGGATAACCCTGGCTAAGGCTCAGAGGCAAGAGAAGCTGTTCTCTCTGTCCTCCAGCCAGGCTTGACTTTTGGGGCTTGAAGGACTGCACTGCACCTGCAGTTTGCATCATGCAAACTGCAGCCTTCTTGCTGCAGGGGTGAGCAGGTTGTGGCACATTTCTGCAGACCCAGAGCAGATTCTGGGAGTGTCTAGATATAAGGCACCGCACACTTAACCTCGCCTGATTCCAGGCACTCCTTAGAGGGCAAAGGAAGAACTGAAGATTGGCACATAGTAGGTCCTCAATAAATACTCGGGAGGTGATAAGGCTAGGGATCCATGGATACCAATTTATTTAGTGGGCTAGACTGAGGCTTGAAGAAGAAAGAGCTCCTTTTTAGGCCTTCATTCCTGTTTCAGGAATCAAACTAAAATCCTAAGCATCACTTATGGCTTTGGGCTTGCAAAGACAGGCCTCTGCCAAGGGCAGGGAAAGGATGTTAGTAGCCTTCCTGGGTAGGAAGATCCAGCTCTTGGCCTCCTTTCTCTACAGGGCCCTGCCCCTCCTCCATTTTCTCCACCTGGAAATTAATGAGTTTAGGTCTTCTCACCAAGCACTGCAGCTCAGGGGTTAATTCAGAGCTGGAGGTGGGATGGGGATGTGTCTGTGGAGCGCAGGGGGGTCCCTAGGACCAGCTGCTGCTCCAGGACTGGTGATGGGGAGGAAGGCCAATTTGGGAAGCAGGTTCTTCAGGATGAGGGAGGGTTAACCCTTTCCATTCCCTGACGGCCTTTTTCAAAAACAGTCTTTCCTCAGACCTGCACCTGTACACATTCTGATTTTCCTTCTATTCAGATTTTAAAAGGAATGTACCCCTACTTCAGCACAGAGGTTACTGCGCCTCTCCCTTCCTCTGCATCTCCTGGATCTCCGCCTGAAGCTGCAATTACAGCCTCAAGGAGGAAAGCAAGATGTTCCTGAGAGCCCTGGCCATACTCTTAGCTCTGATGGAGCTTGTGAACCTGCTGGGAGTTTGTCATTTCTTTCCCCTGTATCTTAATGACTTCCTCAAGCTTGTCAGGTGGCCACAGCTCAACAGTAAAAGGGGACAAACACCTCCCTCCTCCCTTCCAACTGGCTCTCCCTCACCCCAAGCACAACACAATATATCCGCAGTCTCAGCCCTGGCACAGTCTGCCAGTCTTCTGATGCCAGATTATTTTTTTAAGGGCAAACCAAACGCTAAGCCCAGAGCAAAAACACAGCCATGAAGAAAGGTGTCTACCCACATTCAATGCATCCTGAGCCCAGAGGAAAATCTGCACACGGAAGCCCTCCGCAATGCGCTCACCCTCACCCCCGGTTTGCACAGATCTGTGTCTCTGTCACAGAATCAGCTTCTGTTTCTCTCTCTGAGTCTGTTTGCATCTCTAAGCCCCTGTCTGTCACAAGCCACGCACCTCCCCACCCCAAGGGCTCCGGTTGGGGCAGCCCAGCCGGCGAGAGCCGGCGACCCCTCCCGCCTGAAGTCGCAGCGCTGAGCTCTGCGGAGGGCGACTCGGCTCTGTGGCTCCTTCCTTGGAGGGCCCTCGCGGACCGACGGTGCTCAGCCAGCCCCATTCTTGGCATTCACCGCGTGCCTTAATTGTATGGACATTTAAATCAAGGTCCGCTGTGAACACGGAGAGAGAGGCCTTTCTCCTGAGGAAGGAAGGAGGAAGGAAGGAAAGGAGGAAGGAAGGAAAGGTGGAAGAAGGGAAGGAGGATAGGGAGAAGATGGAGTGAGAAAACAAGGAAAACCAAGGAAAAAGCGGCGCGTGTGCGTGCGCACTGACAGCGGGGAGAGGCGTGGGGGCGGGGGAGCGCAGGGAGGAAAGGACCACAGCATCCTCCCTACCGCAGCTCCCCCAATCACACAGACAATGAGGTAACAGCGACGTCTTCCAAAGGCTCTTTGTTCTCCCCATCCTTTCGGATCCAGGCTTTTTCCTGCAAAGCGGAGGGGGTGGTGGGTTGGGGGGTGTGGGTGGAAGTGGGAGACGGATGATGCCTCTCCCGTGTTAATTACCCCGACTCCCCTCGCCCCTTCCCAGCTCCTCGCTTCCCCTGCAGCCCCAGACAATGAGAAAAACACCACCAACCCCACCTCGCCCTAGCGCAGCAAAACCTACCCACCCACCTCGCCCTCAGCTTTGCCCAGGAAACTGAGGGGAGGGGGGCGGGAGGGAGAAGACGAGGGCGAGAAACGAGCAGGGCAGCCGGGGCTCGGCAGCGGCTGCCAGGGCAGGGCGCGCCGCCGCCGCCTTTACCTCCTTCGCCGAGTCCAGGCGCAGCCGAGCCGGGCGTGCCGCAGGGGCGAGCTGCCGGGGCCCTGGGCCGGGATCTGGGGAATCAGCCTTCCGGAACTCGGCTGCTGCAGTTCTCTCGCTCAGGTCCCAAGTGGTGGAGGGGAAAAAGGAAAAGGAAAAAAAAAAAAAAAAAAAAAGAAAAGAAAAGAAAAGAAAAAGAAGAAGCAAAAGAAGAAGAAGAAGAAGAAAAAAAAACACCCATAAGACCGAGGCCCATCTGGCCCCTCATCAGCTTTGTCAAGTCTTGCATACGCTAAAATGCTAATGACCTAGATAGCTCATGCAAAATGCAGCAGGGAGGGAGGGAGCAAGGGAGGTGGGAGGGAGGAAGAGAAAGAGCGGTGTGGGGGGGCATAGCGAGGGAGGAGGAGATGGAGGGGAGGGGAGGGGAGCGGGAGGGGGAGAGAGAGAGAGAATATATATGTCTTCGAAACACCCCTACCACTCTCCTCACCCCACCCCGCCCCAAACTGTCAACGAGCTTTACCAGGTAAAGGGTGGGCACAGATTTAAAAGGTTACTTGTGTCTAATGCGCTGGATCCGTGGGTCAAAAAAAGGGAGGGGGGAGGGAGAGCCAGAGGATGAGAGTCCCCAAAGCTGAAGGGATAATAAGACATTATTTTAAGCCCCATCCTTCCATGCCCTCCCCTACCTCTGCATTCTGTTTACACACACATCCAGACGTTTCCTTATGTGTGTACATGGATTTAACAGTTTTTCATCAATGTCTCAGAGCTCCTATCAACAGACACCGGTATTCTCATTCCTCGCAAAACTCATTTGTGAACCCAAAGGGGGGTTAAAATAAACCCCTTCTTCTGCAATCCTCCTTCAGCTGGCCCATCCCCACTCACCTCCCCCATCGCGCCACTATTCCCTTGGCCCTCCAGGCAGCAGCTCCGGCTTCTACTCTTCTAAGCCCTTTGAGCCCCAGTCTCCTCTCCAACATCCGGATCTCGACAGGGTGAGGCAGGGAGCAGGAAAGCCAAGTCTACCTGATCTCCCACAATTCTTCTCCCATTCCCAGAAAACAAACAGAACCCCTCCCCACCAATGACACAGTTCAAGCATACCAACAGGATAAATAAAAATTCAATCCGAATACCCTCAGAGGTCCGGACGCCGGCGGCCGCCCTAGGACACGGAAGATCACTCGTGTTCCCGAGCCAGCGCTCCCGCGCGTCCCTTCTTGCCGAGTCCAAAGTGCTTTGTCCGGGGGTCCGCTCAGGGTCTTCCTCTTTTTGTTCTTCTTTTAAAGAGACTGGTCGCATTCCGCAGCGTTCTAGCCGGCCCAACGAAAAGCAGTAGATCTACTGGAATAAAAGGGATCAAGATAATATATATGCAGATGGATGAGAGAGGGGTGCGGAGAGGCAAAGTCCGCATCTAAGGGAGCGGCCGCCGGGGCCGGGCCGAGTAGCTTCCTTCGCTGGGGAAGGGGCGGGCAGAGAGAAGGCGCTGGTGGTCGCTCCTCCTGGCAGGAGGAAATGATAACCATGATAAGGAGCATCATGGTGATGATCTTGAGCAAGATAGGAAAAAAAAAATTCAGAATCTCCCTTCGGTGAACCAGAGCATGCGTGCAGGAGGGACTGCACTGCTGGCGGCGGCGGCCGGGGGGAAGGAGAGGATAGCAGAGCAGGAGGCAAAGGTTGTGGCGGCAGCACCCTCAGATGAATAATAATAACGCGCAGCGCAAGTTGCGGTTCAGCCTGGAAATCCAGCCCTCCGCGTGAACTCGCGTCGAGTGCGGATTGCAGGGGATGAGGAAGAAGGGGGGAAGGGAGGGGAAGAGGAGGGAGGGGGAGGAGAGGAGAGAGGCAGGCAGAGAGGGACAGGGAATTTGGAGCCTTTTAATTTATCCTTACCCAGCCCTAATCTCGCTCGCCGTCCTCTTTGGGTGAGGTCGATCTCCTTTTTAAAAATTATTATTCCTTTAACGGATTATTCAGCTAAAAGAAGCCACATCTGCTGACTGTACCGAAAACAAGAGGATTAGGAGCCAGTCCACAGAGCCGGGCCCGCAGCCCCCCACCCCCTCTCTGCACCAGCACACGTCATTCTCACTGCCCCCGGGTACCTCCCTCTCCCTGCTTGGGGAGAGCTGTGCCAAGGAAAATGCGGATTTGGGGAGAGTGAGAAGTGGGAGCGCTCGGAAGAGCGGGAAAGCCAAGGCTGGAGGTGGCAATTCGCACCCCCATATTCACACGCGCTTCCGTTTATCCGTTTCTATCCTGGGAGAAGGGGGCGCTTTCGCCGTGCCCACATGACGGCATCTGCAGTGGTCCGTGCGCTCTGCCTCCTTAACGTACCCCCGGGCCGCACCGGCTCCGGGCCGACTCCGCTTAGCGGCGGGGGCCAGCAAACCTGCACCTGGTCCCTCGCCCTGCTCCCCTTCCTCCGCCCCAGAGGCCGCGGCCCTGTGGTTGGTCCACCCCCTGGCTCTCCTGCTTTGGCAAATGGAGTAGGGGTACCCGGGCACCGCACGCCCTCTGCTTCTAACCCCAGGCGGGAGGCGCTGGACGAGGGTTCTGGCGTGCGAGGCCCGGGGTAGGGTGGTTGCTGGGGGGACGGGCTGCGGCCGATGCGGTTGACATCACTGCGGAGAGCGCGCGGCTGTCCCGCTGCTGCGGCGACCGGAGCGCCTCTGAGCCTCCCCCCTCCTCCCAGCCCCTTTGCGTCAGGGCAGGACAGCAGCGGGAGTGGGGAGAGAGGTTGCTGTGGGGTGGGGGTAGGTAGTCCCATCCCCCGCCCCCCTGCAGTCAAGGTGAATGTGAAGGAGAGCGGGCTCGCGTGCCCGCGCCACTGGGTACGTGCGCGCGCCTCTCCCGGCTCCCCCCTCGCGGCCCGCGGCGCCCTCCTGCCCGCCCGCCCGCGCGCGCCGCCGGGGCCAGATGGACGCCCGAGATTAGAGCGCTCAGAAGTGCGTCTCCACGTCCGGCCGCCACCCGTCCCGAGAACGTTTAGACTCACTTCGGGAGGCGCCTTTTGTTGTGCTGGTGTGGCCGTGTGGAGTGTTTTTCCGGGAGCCCGGGGTTAGCTTGGCCTTAAGGAAGGACTCAGAATGAATCTGCCCATGAGAACAAAACCCAAAGACACCCCCGCCCCGACCCCCAACAGAAACCCAGCGCCAAGAAGGAGAAATCTTCGGTCTTCCCCAAGAGTCGGTTGAACAGCCTCGGGAGTCAACCCTATCCCCGGCGACGTCCGTACATGCAGGGCCCATCTGCTTCCCCTACTCCGGCTTTTCTTCTTTGATGACTTAAAAAAAGAAAAACCTAAGTGTTACTTGGGCAGCGCTGGATTCAGAGCAACGAGCGATGGGTAGAAAGAACGAGCCCCTGACAGCTAAAGCAGCTCCTCAAGTCAGATGGCCCGCGCTGGGCGGCCGGGAGCCGTCCTGCGGCGTCGCGGCAGATGCGCGCCCACCGAGCGGGACCGGTCGCCGTGACTGGTGACCCTGGGCTCTGCCCTATTCTCTCCTAGGCCATTTTGGTTCTTGTCAATTACTGGGTGTCTGTCCCATTAAAAGAAGCCTAGCAATCTCACAACCTCTTCGCACTGGCTTTTTGCCTCCAACAATGTACCATGAGAAGCTTGAAAATAAGCAGTTTTTGTAAATTTTAAGGAGCTGAAAGCTTTAAATTGAGAGCGAGAGACAGACAGAGGAGAGAGAGATGAAAAGGATATGAAACATCCCTGCAGCAGAATTTTAATTTCTGAAGACTGCAGTTAGTTGGAAAGAGGCTTCATCCGGAATAGCTTTCCGTGGAAAACTTACCATTCTGATAACGTTCCCCTCAATCTAAAATACTTTTCTGGTGGAAAAACTATATTGGCGGTTGCTTGGCTCAAGACTTCCACCATTTTGATCAGAGTTTTATATTCAGGACTGTGTGTCTCCTATTCACTAAGAATTCCTTAAGCAAGCAGTTCCCGAACCCCTTCTACGTGGAGAGATAGGGCTGCGACTTGAGTTCCAGGTTGTCTTGACTGAGAGGTAGCAGGACATACCTCTGCTGCACTTGCCTTGGTTTTTCTTAAAGGCCTGGTGTTGTTTCACTTAAGGACGGGTTCGGTGCGGTCCTTCTACGCAGTTGCTGCAATGCAGGAGATTTGCTCTCTCATCTTGCGGCATGGGGGGAGGGGAGCAGAGAGATGGTTTTGTAACAGGCTCTGCAGGCCTGAGTGTGAACACCTTAAATGATGAGCCCCGGGTTTAAAAAGAAAAGAAAATAAAAGAAGAAGAAGAAGAAGAAGAAGAAGAAAAAAAAGGCAGCTGATGCTGAATTAATAGTTGGAGCATACATACCCCTGGGGCTTTCTCAAACGAGGGTATCACCAGTCCTTTCCCCTCCCCCAGTCACAGATTTCATATCTGTGTTTAAACAGTCTGATCAGATGCTGGGACATTTGTGATGGCTTCTTAAAACCTAAACCCTTGGGCTTAAGAGCTGTCTATACTCCTGATCAAACTCACCCCAAATACTAACACGTTAAGAAATTACATTGTAAAACCTCCCCAAATCCGATTGACTGGGCTGTTTGGGGCCCATATGGCTGGACAGCTGTGCTGCTCCACGTGAAAAGACACCATTGCCCCTCGGATGGTATAAAGCGGGGGTTCCCCAGAGAGCTCAGACATGACCTAAGTATTAGCTTAGCCTGGGGTGAAGACTGAGTTAAATCTCTCTCTTCTTGGAGGTTAAAATAAAGACAACAACAAATATCACAAGAGGTGCACTTTTGAATTAATTGTAAATTGCATACCTCCTGCTGGTCCCACCAAAGGAAGGAAGGAAGACCCAAAAAATCAAGTCTCTCCAGCTTACCAGAAGCATGACGTTAGGCAAACTGAAGACACAGGAGATTGGGAAGAAATATATTATTTGCCAAGCGTACCATGTGTTGGTGACATTTGTGGTTCCCTGTTCAGAGAAGCAGGGTTCTGACCTCAGCCGATTCCTCAGCGTTAACCATGAAGACAGCCATGAGTGCAATTTCCATGGTGAGAAGATGAACTCGTGCTTTCAAAAGGAAAGCCCATTATGAAATGCAGCCGGATTTAATTTTTAATATGATGGCGGATCCTCTGATGCATTCTTTGCTGGTGTTTGCATTCAGGAGGAGTGATTCATCCTGTGGCAGAAATCAAAATAACACTCTGCAGTACTTTGAAACGGCCTCCTCGTTTTTAAAGGTGTCCTGAAATAGAATATTCTCTAACCTTCAAGTTGTGGTGGCCGGAGAAACTGAATACAAAACTGTGTCCCTACTGAAGTGTTCAGGCTAGAAAAGCAGCAGGCTTGTTCTTACTTACCTATCTGTGCTTTCGCCTGCCGCGTCCTCCAGACTCCTACTTCTCTTCAGGCCTTAAATATTTTAAAGGGAAGAAGAGGGGGGAAAAACCCTCATAAATCAACCTGGAGAATGAAACAGTGTGGGGGTGGGTGGGATACAGGTTAGAGAATTAGATTCATAAGATCTGAGTCCAAAGTCAGTCAACATGGATTTGGAGTAATAATTTCAACAGTGAAACTCTGTCCTTTGAAGCCTTACACAGATTTAGCAGAAACTGAAGTGCTCCTTTAGTGTCAGTTTGCATCTTCGGAAATAGCTATGCAGAGTTCTGCAGCGACTGCGGCTTTAAAAAACTAAACAAAACAATTTTGGAGATATTATTTGAATGACATAACTAATGATGGAAACCCGGAGATCATTTGGTTTGCTTCCTACTCGAATAGAAGAGGAAAGCAAGGCCTAGAGAGCAGGAAAATTTTTTTCTGGATGCCATGTGAATGGTTTGTAGCAAATTCTGTGGTTGAGTTAAGAATAAAACCAGTTCTTCTCATTTCTTGCCTCTATATTTTTCTCATATCATAGTTGAACTTTAGGTTTTCATGTGATTTTATTTTATTTTATTTTTTAGTAAAAGAAATAGCCAGCCAACCCTGGCAAGTCCATTTAGTGGCTAGCTTGGATTTAATTTTGAAATTCAGGTTTTCCTATTTACATTTCTCTAGTTTTAGAGATGTATCAGAGCAAATTTAGGAAAACACACACTGCCAACCTCTTGTGGCCTCGGAGCGATAGGGAAAGAGACTTTGTTTCAAGTGAAATGAGCCCCACGATGTGCCGGGAAGATAATCACGAGAGCCGGAGCTGGAGGGTTGGAGGAAGGACCCCCAAGACAGAGGGCTGGCCAACAGCATTCTTTCATAATCATTTTGGGGGAAGGATGAAGCATGTGGCAAGAGTCTCGGACACAGACCTAGTTTATCAGGTGGCAGTTACCAAGTCAATTTGTCTTGTTTCTGCATTATTTAATAAATTGTTCATATTGTACAGAAAAAGAATCTTGGGGGAAAACTCCCAAAGTAAAATAGACTGTGGTCTGATGAAGATGGTTTATAGGCCTGTGGGCAGGTTAGTCACTCTATCGCAGAGGATATGAAATCTCTTCTTCAACATGAGGGGTTCGGAGTAGATGGTTTCTCAAGTCCCCTTCAAGACAAATAGGGTATGATTCTGTCGTTTAAAAACAAACAAAAAAATCCACATGTTCCTGTATTTGGAAGATATTGTTTCCCTTTTAAGATCTACCTGGGTGATACTGTTCAGGGCCTGAGATGTTGAATACAGAAAGCTTAAAGAAGTGATGTGTGTGTGTGTGTGTGTGTGTGTGTGTGTGTGTGTGTGTGTGTGTGTTTAAATGGCATTCATCTGAAAGCACAATCCTCTTTATTCCTGATGACTCTCTGCTTCAGGAGATGGTCCCTCTATCAGGTTCACCTAGTGGCATTTTCCTCTCACCCTTAGGACACCTCACCACAGTGTGACTGTCTGCTTCTTGTGCCTTCATATAAGCAGATCCAAGCTGAGCCCCTTAGCAGATTTAAAAGCCCCCCCCCCCTTAGCTCCATCCTGACCTACATTGCAGGATGAAGACTAATGATTCATTTGCAATGCTTATGACGGGCATCTACTGCAGGGTTCTCCCTCCTCCTTGTGCAGAAAGAAACCCCGGTGCCCTTATCATCTGATATTACCACAAGTAAATATTTTTGTTCAATTGCTACCCAGGGCAGGAGGCTATTTCCTAATGAATTATCTGCCCCAGGGAGATCTATAACTTGCTTTTGCTTCAGGCAATTTTTAGCATGTGTCAGATTGTGTTTGCATTGGAGAACTTGGACTGGTTTTTTTTTTTTTTTTTTTTTTTTTTTTGGTGCGGGCAAACTATCTGTTTTTCTTTTCATCTTTATGTAGAGCTATACAACTCAACATACCTCTACAAAGAGAAAAGCCCTGTTTTTGTTTAGGAGTCTGAGGGGACCACGCAAACAGGGCGTTCATATGCATAAACGATCAGATCACGGAGAGGAAGTCATGTTCGTATTCATATGCCAGACAGTGTTCTAATGCAAACTGGACAAGGTTTTCTTTGAGTTTCATTTAGAGGCAGCTACCCTGTGCTATAAGTTATGAAACCAGTGCATTATGCTTGGAAAAATGGTCCTGATTCATAACAAGGTGCCAATGGGTATGTTCATTAAATATATAGATTTGAGGCAGAATTAGTAGAAATTACTGAAATGGAAATCTTGTCAGTCACAGATGAGACAGCTGACGAGTCAGAGTTAAAAAAAAAAAAGAAAAAACCCAAATGTGATTCATATCTTGTAGGATTGTGTCTGAGGATGATTTAAATAAATTTGGACATTAGGTGGTGACAAGATGAAAATGAAAAATAGCATCCAATTGGGCAAAAAGACTGTAGTAGGGCCTGGGGGAGTGTGAAAAAAAGGAAAGGGGAAAGGGAATAAAGAGGGGGTCGTTTGGAGGATAGCTTGTTTGTAATGAATGAATGAATAGATGAAATCTAGAATATTTATTTCCCAGTAGCCAACACTCAGGAGACATTCAACTATTGTTCATAAAATAAAATCCGTGTCCCTTCTGTGTTGAGCAGCATTGAACAGATTATCTGCATATATAACTCTGCTGGGAGGCCACAGCATCGTCAGCTAGAACGGTGGTGCGGGCGAAGTGGGTCTACTTCCCATCTTTCATTTCCAAACGCGGTAAGACAGGCATTTAAAAACACTGTATGTAAAACAAAGGGCCGCTGCCTGCCAGCCAGCTGCGTGCCAGGCACGGTGCTGTTTAGGTGTTGCCCGTATATAATCTAAATCTCAGAGCCTTGCTAACTCCATGTTACAGAAGAAGTGACTGCCTCCCTGCGCGGTTAAATGACTTTCTCAAGTGCGTAAGCTGGAATTGGAGTCCAGTTATGACCGGCCTCAAAGACTCCGTGCTCCGGGCTGCCCAGAATAAACAAGAACGTTGTTATATAACGTAAAGCTGATATTTCAAAAAAACAAAACAAAAAAAACCTGTAAGCGTTTGTCCTGCCTCCTTTACAATGTTGAAGCGAGCACTGTGAGACTGACAGAGCAGATGAGAAACACCACTTCAGATAATTCTTCCTGCTAAACTCTATGTACACTATGCAAATATGATTGCAAAAGTGGAACGTTATCAACACTTTAATGCTGGTTATTTTTCAAAGATGATACTTAGAGTAATCAACATAAACTTAGTATACTGAATCCTAAATAATGAAACTGTTGGCTTGTAGCACTCTGACATCTTGGTGCAACCTAGAAAGCCTATCTGGACGATGTGTAGTGATAATAACATTCTGCATTCAGGCAGCATCTGAACAGTCATGGCGTTTTGTCACCGGGGTGGGGTGGGGGAGGGGAGTTGGAAAATAGAGGAGGACTTAGGGGCTCCTTTGGGGGCAGAGAACCCAGGGAAATTCCTGGGATGGAGGACTGTAAATCAAGGTGAACATACTTCCATTTGGTTCTGGGAGATCTGCTTCCTGTCTCCCCCAAGGTAATGCTGATAAGCAGGACCCCCTTGGCAGAGATGCTTCCTGTATTTGGTGTGTGATCAGATACCCTGAGCTGATCTTAAACAATAACAACAATAAAAAAAAAAAAAAAAAAAAAAGGAAAGAAAGAAAAGCCTAACAGTGGATGGAAGCAAGTGATGGAAAAGGTAGGAGGGAATAACAGGAGAGTGATGGGAATTTAGTTTTTATGGGATTTATTCCCCTGTTTAATATATATTTTTAAATTACTGAGCTGCCCCAGGGCAGGAAAAGATGGCATTTCATTCCAAATTCCTTACTTGTCACATGTCAACAACCGCGATATCACCCGGCATCCCCTGTCTGGGCAGGAGCTGCATGCCGGCAGATGCAGCCTCGTGGGGTGGCGTCTGGGAGCCGGGAGGCCTGGGTCCTAGTTCTCGGGTTGTTGGCTGCAGTGACCTTGGACAGGGCAGTTTCCCTTGTGGAGGGTGCAGTGTTGGACCCAGGGCTCCAACCTTCCTTTGTTCTCTTCCCTGCTTTCCACTCCTGAGGTGCCTCCTGATGTGTGCAGGACAAGATCCTGACTCTGTATCTGTCACCTAACGACACCTATTCTCCTAAGGGAATTTTTAAAGACTATCACATCAATTAACAGCACTTTGGGAATCCCTAAGCTGATGAGGGATGGTTGTCTGTGGGAGACAGAGGATGCTTTCCCTGCACTTCTGAAACTGTGCTGGTTTTGCCTGGGTCCTTGACCTCCTCCACGAGAAAGCACAGAGTCTACGGGAGAACAAGCAGGGGTCCTGGGGCCAAGACGGACGTGAGACCACACACTAGCTCCACCACCTTCCTACTCGGTGACTTTGGCTAGTTTTCCATGTGTGATATGGGGACAATGATAATGCCGACCTCACAGGGCTAGTGTTTACTGAGAGAACACCCAATAAATACCAGTTTTGTACTTTTCTTTCTGCCTTCTCTCTGAAAGGGGTGGGGGTTCAGGGATAGTCCCCACTTCTGTCAGCCCCTCCCACTCCCCGGCAGAAGACGGTGCAGGGGAGTGAGCAGGGGAAATGCAATACCATGTGTTGTGGGGTCCACGGGTTGGCCCCAGTCTGAGCGGAAGGGGAGCCCGGGGTAGGATTGTTTCATGATGTAGTTGACCCACAATTGTTTTGACTGAACAAGTGATGTGGAAATAGCACATTATGAAGTAGGGAGAAATACAACTCTGAGTGCCTTCTGAACCCTGGGGGATGTTTTTGAATCCTGAGGGTCTCAGAAGCTCCCACAGAAACTGAGCTCGAGCAAGTGGGGGGCATGGCCTCCTCGAGATGACCAGCAGTCTTGGCCCCATTGTGTGTGGTGTGGCCAGAGATGGGAGAGAATCTCAGAGCTACAAGACGAGAAAATTGGGGTTCAGAGGAGTGAAGCACCTTTCCAGGGACTCCCAGTTATTAGGTGGCTGGAAATCAAAGAGGAAGAGGGTGGACAAGTGTGTGGGAGACCAGAGTAGGGTCCAGATAAGAGGGAGGGTTCTGTGTCGGGGGAATTTGAAGTCTGCTGACTTGCTTTCTCCCTGGGCCTGAACAGAGCTCCGACGGGGCCCTAAGCTTTGGAGGTCTCTTTCAGATGGGTAACAGTTATACCTACCTCAGAGAGTTGTTGCCAAGATAAAAATGACACAAGGCATAATAGACACTTAACACAATGCCTTATAAGTGCTCAACGATATTAGCTGAAGATACATTTTTTTTTTTTTTACCTCACACACACAAAAAGGCAGCCATGTTGCTCTTGGCAAGAAAAGACTGTTAATGTAATTGGCTTTCTTCTTAGTGAAAGCCAGAGAAGTTCCCCGACGCCTGTGGTAATGACATCACCATTAACGGCAGAGGAGGCCAATTGTAACCACGTTTTCCAAGGGTCTAAGTAACTCTCTTTCTCTGGGAGACTTGAGCCTTAAAGCTAAGGTCTGTTTTCAAGGAAGTGACAACCTATAGTATCTACTTTATCATCATTTCACTTCTGGTACAATCTATTAGCGGGAACATGAGGAGACACTGAAGACTTCAGCTGTGGATGTGAAGTTCTTTGGGGATGTCTGGGAGGGACAAAATGAGATTTAGGACTTGTTTGATGTGATGAAACAGCACAGCCTGAGTGAGAGAGTCATTTTTTTTTTTTTTTTTAACATCCTAAGGGAGACATTGTAAAAAGCATCCTCAGAAAACTTCTTAAATAGCAGGGCCTTAGACCCTTAATTTCTGGTGATAAGAAATCTGAAAATCTCCTGGAAGTTAACACCTAAAATTTTTAGAAAAGATATATGAATATCCTTTTAATTGCTTAGTAGAGCTTGAAGGAAATAAGTATATCTGAACCAGAAATAAAATCTAGCTATTTGCTATTCCTAAGAGTTGCATCCAAAACATGGAACAAAAAGGCTGGGAGGAAAAAGATGAGAAAAGAAATAAGAGGTAAATACTAACCAAAAAAAAAAAAAAAACAAAACTGATGCAGTTTATTAATGTAAATATAAAATAGACTTGAAGACAAAGACAGTATTGGTGATAAAAATAGTCTCCATATAATGAACAATTTAAAAAGGACAATTAAGTAGAAGAATAATTCTAAACTTACATGCCCCTAGAAACATAGCTTCAAAACATAAAAGCAAAAAGTGAAGCAATTTTAGGGAGAAAAGGGCAAATTGGAAATGATAGTTAAGAGATTTTAATGCACCTTTCTTGGTAATTGATAAAAACAGTTGGGAAGGACCTAGAAGATTTGAACAACACACTATCAAGCTTGCTTTAATGTGCCAGCTTGGAAACCTCTTATCAGTAATTAGAAAAAAATCACATTCTTTTTGAGCATACACGGGACATTTATAAAACTTGATGGTATGCTGGCCCACAAATGAAATCCTAACAAATGCTATGATATGATCTCACATAGATTGTGTTATTTGACAATATAATTTAGTGAGAAATCATTAGCAAAAAAAAAAAAAATTCACTTGCTTCTCTCCACGCATTTGGGGGAAAATAGGCATTTCTAAGTAACTCATTGATCCAAGAAGAAGTCATACTGTAATTAATTAATTAAAATTCTACATATCTACTAATACTACTTTGCGTCTAGCACTTACAGAAATAATTAAAGGAGAACTTATGGGCTTAAAATGCATATATTAGTAAAGAAGAAAGACTAAAGATTGATGATCTGAGTGTCCAATGGAGGAAGATAAAAAAAGAAAAACAGTAAGCTCAAAGAAAGGAGAAGAGAAAAAAAATAATGATAGGAGAAAAAAGTGAGGTCAGGTGGTGAGATTCTGGAAAAGGTCCATGGCTATTTTATGGCTATCTCTCCACTGCAAATATCTAGCTCTCGCAGCAGAATGGAATCTCTCCTCTGAAGGCCCTTTTCATCAAACCTGTACCACCTTCAAAGTGGACTGAAATTGTGTTTTGTTCAGCTCTGTAGCCTTCACATGTAGCACAGGGGCTCAGCAATTCCAGTCAATGACTTTCCCTTTCGAGTTATCTGTTATTTACCTCCTTTGTTAGACTGTAAACTCTTTGAGGCAGAAACTAGATCTTCCTCATCATTGCTCCTCTACAACATGTGAGCCAGGACCTGTGCAAAGGAGCCACCTGATATTTAAATCTGTTTGAAGTTGAATTGAATTTGTAAGCTTATAGGCTGGAAGAGAAATGGAATAAGGAAGGTGGAAGTGATTTCTGATACTTACGGACTTGGGAATCTGATCATAGTTTATAGAGTTGGCTACTGCTGACCTTCAGCACAGAAAGAGATTTCCCATAGCTTCAGCATGATTTTGTGACTTCTTAAGAAACTGGGGGGAAAAAAATCCTAAGCTCTCCGTTGGAGAGGAAACACATTCCTTTCTGATTCCTGTCTGTGGTGGGGATGAGTGAGTGCTTAGGAATAGAAGGTTTTAGAGTTGGATGCTACCTAGGTTGAAGTTCCCATCTGCTTTTTTTTTTTTATTATTATCATGGTAAATATGCATAATATAAAACCATTTTAGCCTTAAAAATTTTTTTTATGGAGAGGGGGAGGTAATTAGGTTTATTTATTCCTTTTTTTAAAAAAATGGAGGCACTGGGGCTTGAACCTAGGACCTCATGCATGCTAAGTATGCACTCACTCTGCCACTGAGCTATACACCCACCCCCGCTTTTTAGCCATTTTAAATTGTACAATTCAGTGGAATTAAGTACATGCATAATGTTGTGCAACTACCACCATTAGCCATTTCTGGAAACTTTCCATCAATTATCCATAACAGAAATTCTGTCCCCACTACTTTTTAACTGCAGTTTTGGTCAAGTTGCCGGTTTCCTCACCCGCAGATCAGAGCTAATCATATTATCTACTGAACAGGATTACTGACTGGATTAAATGACGTAATGCATGAAAACTGCTTAGCACAGTGACTGGCACAGTGTTTTATTGAGTAAGTACTCAACAAATGTTATTATAGAAGAGGGCAAAGGGAGAGAAAACTCAAATCATTTAGAGCCGGGAGGGCAACTCGAGGTAAAGCTGAATAGTTCATGGAGAGCATGCTGGACAGTGTCTTGATGGGGCTCGTCCAGAACCATGCCTGTTGGCAGATAATCTCTCCAGGCTTGAAAGGTGTGGGGCTGAAGGAGGTTACCTCTAAAATTCCTTCCACCACCAGCACTCCATCTGGCTCATCACGGGAACTCAAGGAACACTTGAATAAGTGAATGACTGAACAGACATCAACATTTCCGTGCTCACCAGGAGGACAGAGATCATTTAGTCTTCGTTGTCAGTTTATCAGTGGGAAGACTGAGACTCAGAAAAGTGAAGGGACTTATTCCAGATCATACAGTTAGGGGTAGAGCTGCATTAAAAAACCAAGGTTCCTAAGCATATGGTGCAATCTCAACTTGAACCAGCACTCAGAAAAATAGGAGAAAAACCTGAGAAAACCCGAAAGGCCCGTGCGATGCCTAATTTAGAGTCAAAGTCTCCAAATGTTCAATGACATTTTCCCTCTCCGACTACACATTTGATGCAGAATGTTGCAGATAATTGCTTTCCGTTAAGGATAGAACATTTCCTTCCATTGCAAGGGCAATGGTCATTCTGGTAAGGAGGATCATAGAAAATAACTATTTTGAAAACCATAATTCTTGGAAGAACTAGGAATTTTTACAAGACCCCAAACTGCCCGCACACTTTAACCTCACCCAGCCTCAGTTTTACTTGTCAGGTGCAAATAATAGCACCCCATGAAGCGGTGGTGAGAATTAAGTGAGATAAAGAGTGTGATGGTTGCTTGCCCAGTGCCTGGCAGACGGATGACATTCAGCAAATATTTGTTCCAAGCAAAGGGGGATCTTATTGATGAAGCATACTCTCCAGCTCTATCAACAGCCCACTTGACCCTGCTGGGAAGATTTGCTGGTGCTGGATGCACTTTGTTTGCAGTGTGACCCAAAGAATAACCTTGGGGGAGGAGGTAGCCATTAGGACTGGAGCAATTTGTAGCAAACAAGTGGTGCTTTTTGCTGCTGTGCCCCGGGCTGCAGTTAGTCAGAAATGGCCTCCCGTGTTTACTGGAAACATCGAGAAGGGTCTGGTGACATGAATGCTTTGGCTGCAGGTTTCAGTCTATTCCCAGGGATCCAGGCCACTTGGTAGTCATCCTATACCCAGACAGAGCAATGGGAAGAATCCTGCGCTGGGAACCAGGACACCGGCTTCTAGATCTGGCCACTTATTAGCTCCATAATCTCAGGCAAAGGGCTTCACTTCTCTGAACCTCAGGATCCTCTTCTGTGAAACAAGGGGCTATAGAATGCATAATTTCTCTGCACCCCTCCTCCAGCTCGACAACACTACATTCTGTTTATTTATTCCATCCACAGCTTTCCAAGTATTGCTGCTCACTGAAAATATGAATGTCCATCCATGTGTACAGTCACACACACACAGACACACACACACATATACGCACACTCTCACGCCCAGAATCTTCACTTAAGGAAATAGCACAAAAACCTACATCCCAGTGAATAGCCATTTTACTCACCACCTTTAGAGTGACATAGCCCAGCTGCTTCTGGACTAGAACCTCATCTTCCTTGTGACTCGGTGCTTCTGCTGCCAAGCGAGGGAGAAATGGTGCAATCTGATTTCCACCCCCAGAGCAACTGCTGCTGTGGCTGCCGCAGCCACCCGCCTTTTCGGCCATGGATGCTGCATCAGCACAGAAGTGCTGAGCACAGCACATTTCTGAGCGTTGGGAGGCAGACTGGCTTGCTGCAGGGGGAAAAGGGTTTCCATTCTTCCAAGGGCTATTTCCACCCAGTGAGTTTTAGTGGTGGCAGGAAATTTACTTTGAAATGTTGCAATCCCCAAAGGGATGAATTTGAGAAACCTTGGCTTTTGCCAAGATCAGGCACCCCCCTGGTGAAGTCAGACTCAGTCATCTGGGATTGCGATCTTGCTTCCTGCTCCAAACACTAAGGCAACATTGGTCTTTGTTGATGAGGATAGTGATGGGGTCTTTAAGCATCCTTAAAAGCCAGGGGGAAATGCCTGGCTTCTTTCTTAAAGGGTGATGTTTCTGAGGGCTTCCAGGAGTTCCAGATGACATCATTCAGCCTGATAGGATGAGATGTGCTTTGGGGTGCTGGCTCTCCTGGCATTATCTGTTGGGAACAGAACAGGGCAGAGCCTGGGACTCATTCACTTTGGGGGTGGAGTTTATTTATTAATTTCCACAGATGTCTCCCTGAATTGGTCACTCAGCTTTTGGGGTGCCAGGTTCAGGGTGGCTAGTCTTTGCTTCTGCCTAAATTCTGTAGCCCATAGTTTCTGGGCATTTTTGCCACCCTGAGTTTCAGTTTTCTCATCTGCAAAATAATACCACCCAAAGGGTGGTCATGAAGAGTTTACATGGTTTATGATAATGGTCTACAATATTTTTTGAGTATGTCCTCCATCAGTAAAAACTTATTTGCACATGTACCCCCAGTGTATGTATATTTATGTGTTTGTAAATTATATAACACACATATCACTAGCTAATATCTCAAGTCAAAATATACACTAATGATGGCATTCATTATTATTGTAGTGGATGTTAAATGATATTTCAAACACTTGTGATAATTTCAAAAAATTTTGGCCAACTTCTTCTTGGGTCTGAATAAGTCATTGTTTTGATCTTGTAATATGGTTGTGAATAGGGGTGTAATATGGTTGGGTTCTCACTGGAAGTTGACACTGGAAGTGTCAACTCTACCTTTTCTTGTTGTTTGTGTTATTAGTGCTCACTTCCATTTGGGATTTCTTCATTAGAATCTTTCTAAGCCAAGCATCCTCCTTGTGTGTGGAGGGTTAGTTTAATTAAAACTAGATGGTACACTCTGCCCTTCCACTTAACCCTTCCGCACATGGAACTATTTCCTCAGGACAGCATGTTTCCTGTAAGTGACACCTGGGCTTCTAAAAGTCATCAGTGTCAATTCATATATCAGATATTAATAAAAATTAACTTCTTTCTGGTATTTGAGATAAAACAGAGGCTCTGAGATTTTCTTTTCTGGATGGTTCTGCATATACTCTGGGGTACCTATTTGTAGCCTTTTTTGGAAACCCGAGTTGATGGATGTCAAGCTGCAAAGAACTGACTACATGAAAGTAATGGTGGGGATGCGTATTCAGGGAAGAATGTCTTCATGGGCAGAGCTGTTCTCACCTAAAGCTCTAAGAACCTCTGAACACTTTTCTAAGAAGGATCAATCTCATTGGTGCTCACAGAGACCACGCCTGGTCATCCCTCCTTCGAACCGGAGTTCCAGGCAAGTTGGGCTGATCTTCCCCAAATCTTTTTGACTCCAGCTCTGCTCCTTGCCTGACTGTTAGGAGCACCTTGAGCATAGATCCAAATTCCTTATTCTTTGGATTAGAGGCGTAAGAGAATGCTCGGTAGGAAGGAAGTTTAGTGCAGGTTTAGTGTTACAAATGTGAAGAAAGAAAAAAGGTTTTGCATTGTAATTTCAGAAGGCTTTGTTGGATTTTGGAGAACTGGAACTCTCAGTACAGTTCTAGGATTTTGGACAGAATACTCAGAAATCCTTCCCTGGATCCTGAAAAATTCATTTATTTCTTCAAAAATAGTTAGATCACAGGGTTCTGATATGAAATAAGTGAGGTCAGATCATACTGGGCATTGAGCCAGAAGAGGTGCTGCTTATGACCAGCCAGACTTTGGGAGAGAGAGATGGAATATTCACAAATTGTGACTTCGGCAAAACTTTCACCCAGAAAGCCTCTGTTGCTCGCCCTGTGATTATAAGCGTGGGGAGGAAAGAAGACTCTTAAGTCACTGTGACCTCCAGATTTTGTTGGTCATGTAGAGACTCTAGAACATAGGCCTTCCTGGAACAGAGTGACCATCCCTGAAAGTCTCATTGATAGTTTTCTGACACTTCATGGGCAGATGAGAAAGACCTCATCTAGAGAGCAGCCTGGCTTGACCACCGTCTTGGAGGAAGCAATTCTCTCCGGAGTAAGTTTGGCTTCAGGAAGAACAATAGGGTAGAAGGGACTCAAGGAACATGTGTTATCCAGCTTCAAATGATAGGATAAAACATCAAGAGATAGTTTTAAACATATACTCAGTGAAAAAATAAATGGCAGTTTGGGGAATTCTTTCCTAATATGTTCTCTCACGGTAGCAGAATTGTAGCTCGTTACCTATTTCGTGGCAAGAATATTGTTTCCATTTTCCCTTGCTATTAGGTGTGGCCATGGAACTTAGTTCTTGTTGGTGGAATGTAAGCCACTTCCAGTTCTGTTACTTAAGGTATTAATGTGTCTCTACCACCCTCTCTTTCTTCTTCCCATGACATGAATCCAGACATTACGGTGACTCAGCTATGGACATGCAAATGATGATGGTTCTTTAAAGGATGGCCAACCAGTGATTGGCTCCCTAAATGACCATGTGGAGTAAGGCTGCTGTCCCCTTCCCAAACCTGGGCTGCTACAGTGGATGCTGTGGTGGGCTGCCTGGATCTCCCCCTTCAAGCTGTGGGACCTCATCCACCCAGATTCTGGGAACAGTGACTTCTGCTGGTTCACATTTGAATTTTTCTTCAGCAATTGCTCTTGGCCAAAGAGAGCTGCCCTATCTGAAGTTCCACTCCCTCCTCCAGGGACAACTGACATGCAATGATTGTCAATGCTGGTTTGAAAGGCCTGACCCCTATTCCTCAGTTTTGGACAACTCTAAAGGGCATCCCAACTACAGAGCTCCCTGTGGCACTGGCTGAAGCTTCTTTGGAATTGCAACAACCCCTCTGCCCAGCTGCTCTTCCAGAAAGCACTCTCCAGTAAACCTCTGGCATGCAAGTCTCCTCATATCAGTCTATTTCCTGGGGAATCCAACCCAATATACCACTCACATTGTGACTGCTACATGAGTGGGGGAAAAGCCCTTATTTATTCTTTAAGTCTCTGCAGTGTTGGCTTTATTTGTTGCAACACCTCAAACTTCACCTTAATTCAATTATAGAGCAGTGAGAAATGAAAACTGACCTGAGAATTAAAAGACCTGAAACCTAGTCCTGATTTTCAGGAACTCATTTTTTTTCGACTTTGAACATCACCTTTCTTGACCCTAATCTTATCTGTAAAATGAAGGTGTTGGATTAGAGCATTTTAAAGGTCTCTTCCAACTTTACTAATCTGTGGTCATCTTCTTTCGAAAAAGTATCTCTTCATGAAGCTAGAGTGATATCCAGTGGCAGTTGCATTAGCCGAAAATTTCCACCCGAGCAAAAGATTTGGAATGTGACCCTCCATCGTGACCTCTCTTTTGCTTCTCCTCACCCCCATCTCCTTTCCCTTCTGCCTGCACCACCTGTCCTCCTTCCTTTCTGATTCATCTCATCCACCGGCCAGAGAGTAGGTCCAGAAAACCTCAGTCATTTCTTTGAGCTCAGCTGCTGCTGTATGCTTCCAGCTGAAATTCCATCTGGAGCTCATGTTTTAGGCCAACTCCTCCTGTGAGAGCTGTCTTTTTTCCATTGCACCTCTCTGCCCTGCACCCCAGGGGTGGCTTAGGCAGAACTGGCCACTGAGGACAAACATTGTATGTTTTTCTTCTTCAGCTCAGAGCTCTTTTTGGAATCAGAATGCTCTTGATAACTCTCTCTGGGAACGTGATTCTGTGCTAGGCACTGTAACCAGCAAGAAGGACCCAGCTTTGCCTTCATGGCACTTACACGCAAGCTTAGATATTGTCACTCAAGCAGCCAGGAAAAGGTTAGCTTTTTATTTGTAAGTACTATGCAGTTAAGGAAGTCTGTATTCATATTATCTCAATTCATCTCAAAAATAACTCAGTAAGTCTGATAATATTATTCTTCTCCTTTGACAGATGACTCTCCTAAGAACACATCATAATTGGCAGAATTGGGACTGGAACCCACATCTTCTAACCACAAAGCCTGCACTTTTTTCTGTCTGCTTTTATTAACCTAGTAAGCTTCCTCACTAGATCCATGCCTAGGTCCTCCAGGCAGGTCTCGGGGCTCCCACGAAACTTGGCTCATGTGTTGGTATATAGATGATTAGTTAGCAGTGAGCACCTATCTCTCCAATTAGACTGGGAATGCCTTAAGAATAGGGACTGTGCCTTGGTCATCCTTATGTTTCACTTTAATGACTAGATATTTTTGGTTTATAATAAGTTAAATGTGTCTTTTTTCTGCAATTCCCAAACCATTCACATTGTGCAATGAAAATAGTAGTGAGCACTGGTTATACACAGAGATAGCAGGAAGCTGCCCAAGGATGTGATGCTATAAGCCTGGAGGAACTTCCCCCTTCCTTATTGCCTCCAAGATACCTTAAAAAAAATTTTTTTAAACTTTTTTTGGGGGGGGATGATTGGGTTTATTTATTTATTATTTTATTTTATTATTATTTTTTTAATGGAGGCACTGGGGATTGAACCCAGGACCTTTGCATGCTAAGCATGTGCTCTAACACTGAATTATACCCTCCCCCCACTAAACACTTTTCTTAAATGGCAGTGTAACCTTTCATTTCATGGCATGTAATGGTTCAAATGAAGTCCCACACTGACGTAAATTCACTCTAGTTTATAAAAGATTTCTTCCAGACCCTCTTCCAAGAGTGGGCTTGGGAAGCAGGTTGTGGAAGAGCTGCACTTGAGACAGGGGAAGGAAGAGCCACAGAAAGAGGAAATGGGACATGAAAAGTGGATTCTTGGGGGTATTAGAGGCACATGATCTGACCTGGCAGTTTGCCTGGCACTGGTCTTGAAGATTCAAAATCCCTTTCCTGTGCCCTCAAGGAGCTGGCTTGAGTGGTGAGAGTAAAGGTGAAGATGAGCATTTAAGGCACTCTGTCCCAGCTCTGAAACAAGCGATTCCAGGGTCGAGGGCTGCTTGGCTCCAAAATGAAGTCAGAAGCGGAGCGCCGCGCAGCCTGGAGCCGCCCTCGCGGCCTCTGCGCGATCCCGGAACCAGGCTGTGCTACTTCAGCACCGAAGACAGCGCCTCGCTAGCCCCTTGGAAACTGGGCCCCGACTCCGTGACTGTTTACACCAGGGAGTTCTGCATGTTTGATTTAGTGTCTTCGGCAAGCTGTGCAGAAGGTTGGAACCTGGGGTCTTAAGGAAGGCTCAGGATCCAAGGGTCTAGCTCAGATTCCTTTTAAGTGTATTCTTTGGGCCCCCTTTTCTTTCTCTAGCTACTTGAGGCACTCAATCTAATCTTTCCTGCCCGCTTCTATCAGAAAAAAGATGGAATCCTGTGGCACCTCTTTCCCCATCCCCATTGCTAATCTCATGCCTTTCGGCCTAAGTATGCTCCTTCTTTCCTTGGACCTCTGGCTCACTGTTTTCCAAGCAAGAGTTGGCTAAACAGCCCTGGATTTCAGGGAAAGCATGGATTGACACTAAGATACAAATGGCAGAGAGCAGGATGCCCATTTCTTTCCCACTTTCGCAGCAGCACATGGACCTCTTACAGTCATGGTGCCTTAGATCCCACTATTTTGAATTTCAGGCTCAATTTCAGGCCAAGGTGGAAGATAGTCTCAAAGAATCTCCAGGGCCTCAGAGATGCTGCAGATTATGCAGTAAAAGACACACTGATATTCTACCTCTATGAAAGGTCACCCTGGATGTGGTTCTAATTCTTCACCAGCTGTGAGGATTAGAACAGGTCGCTTAACTTCCTTGAGCCTCAGTTTCCTCAGCTCTAAAGGAAGATAACAACAAATACCCATCTTAAGTAAAAATTAATTGAATTATTTATGAGAAATTGTTTTGTTAACTGCAGAGTGCTACCCAATAATTAATAATAACAGTCCTTACAAAACCGTTGATGAGAAGATACTGGCATTTCTGGTTTCCTAACCACTGTGGGCTGTGAGAGTGTTAAACCATGAGCATCAGGGAGGTGCAGATAGTGATGCCAGGACAATTCAAAGGGACACTTGTCATCCTGCTTTGAGTTGGCTGTTGTCTGTGAACTTGGCTTTAGTCCCTTCTGTATCTGAACAAAATTTTTTTCTTCCATTAACTTAATAAGCCAAGGACACTCACACTGACACCCTTGATTTATCAGATAGTCACAGTGCTGCTGGAAACAGCTAGTGACACATTTCCTCCTCCGTCCTCACTTCCCACTGGCAGCTGGACATCTCAGAACCTTGCAGAAGCCTGTGGGTTTTTATTAGTCATTGCCCACGTGTTTCCATCCATCCCCCAGCTACCTGCATGTCATTTCCACTCATTGCTGCCATATCTCTTGGATGATTTGACCTTCTTGTAGAGTTCCTAGGAAAGACTGCTTTGTGTTGTCTCTAAAGAGGGTGAGCCCTAAGGCTGTGGACAATACAATTCCTGCCTATATGCTCAGATAGGTGTTCAGCCCTTACCAGTCATTCCATTATGTTTTAGGGTGGTTTGTGCAATGCGCATGCCTGGTTGTCTACACAGCCTCCACTCCCCCTTCTTTCCTAACAGAACTCCAGCTGTATTCATGTATCCTTCATTCCCCATGTAGCCATGTGCCTGTGGGAGGCTGACCTCACCTCTGGCTCTATAGTAGGCCTGGTTAGCAAAAGGGTATTCTCCTCTGTGCCAGTGGATAGTGCTGGGAGGTCTCTGCAAAAGCCTTACTTATCCCTAAAAGATGGTGAAATGCCTGGATGAGATGCTGAGAATTGTTGCTGCCAAACTGCTACCAGCCTAATATTTAAGCCAACACCACAGATGACAGGGCAGAGAGATGAAAAGAGCCTGGGTCCTTGGTGACATTGCCAAGCCACCGAATCAATCAATTCTGAAACCTGCATCTCATCTGGCCTTCCTGTTATGTGAGATAATCAAGTTCTTTATTGATTGAGCGGGGGTTTCTGTTACTTGCCGCTAAAAGCATGCTAATACACCCGGTTGCTGGTCAGGAGATGAGTCTAGGTCATTTGTCAAAGACACAGTACGCACTTGACCTGCTATGGGGCCCCTCAAACAGTACTCCAAGTTAATCTACCGAGCCTCTTAAGCCAACAGCATTTTCACTCACTCCTGCCATTCTTAGCCATGTGTGTCCGATGACGTAAGCTGGCAGTAGTTAGGAGACATCCTGCAAGTTTGTGGATTCTATTTTGTTACATATTCAGATTCATTCTTAATCATAGCTGGTTCTATTTCCTCTAGGTGCCAAGCCTCAATTTCTAACTTAATTGCTTGGTTTGTGTAGTTTGTTTGCTTTGGTAGGAAGGATTTCCTTTAGTTACGTGGAACAAGGAGCCTACCAGAGAAGGTGATATTTGTCAAGTACCAAGACCCTTTTGCTTTTTTTTTTTTTCCCCTGGGGATATGGTCCTCACATGTGTAAATTCTTTTCTTTTAAATTTTTATTTATTTATTTATTTAATTGAAGAATAATCGGTTTACAATGTTGTGTTAATTTCTGGTGTACTTTTTGCTCTTTAGAAGTCAGTTTTGGGGCCCAAGATTCTGTATATAAAGGGTTTCTGAGGGCCATATTTGTTAATCTTCAAAGGAACGTATTGAGAGGGTGTCATCCCCATCCTTCTACGCAAGACTCTCTAGCTAATGATCTGTCATCTGGACCAATAATAAATTCCTCTTAGCTCTGGTGTATTGTCTGACTCACAGGGATGGTAGAAAGTGGAGGAAGCCATTTTTTAAAGACTGATTCTTCACACTCATTAATAGATGATTGATGGACCACGAGATGGAAATTAGAAAAGAAAGGACAGATGGGGGAACAGAGGGACAAAAGGAGCTGTAAGGAGATTCATTTCTTATTCTCAGCAGATGCAATAATAAAACCTGGTCAAGAAATCATATCGAGGGCCTCCCAAGTGCAAATTTTGTTGGGAGGAGCACTGAGATACTTTCTCTGTCTTTGGGGTTTCATAGTCTAGTTGAAAGATGATCTAAACAAGCAAAAATTTACTTTGAACTATAAAACTAGCTGAATAGAAGAAATAATAATTGTTCTGGACAACAATAGAAGAGCTATCACAAAAAGATAAGTTGTTAATTTTTCAAACGAACTGTATAGATAAAAATCTAGAGAAGAGAGGATAATTGGGGCTACAATTGACTAAGAAACTACAGAGGCTATGAGAATAACTTCACCAACATCACTGTCATAATTACTGTCACTACTGCTGCTCTGACAGTAAAAGATTCTACTAATTGAGCATCTATTGAAACCAGTGCTTGACACTTTTCTGTAGTCACTAGCCCTCACAATAGCATTTTAAGGTATTATCCCCATTTTGTATTAATGAAACTAAAAATTAGCTGTCTAGGAATTTAAAAAACAGATTTACTGAGATATAGTTCACATACTATACAATTCACCTATATAATGAAGTGTATAATTCAATGGTTTTTAGAATATTCACAGTTATGTGACCATCACCACAATCAATTTTCCAACATTTTCATCACCTTCAAAAGAAATCTTTACTCCATTAGTCCCATTTCTCCCCAAATCCCCAAGATTTTGCTTAAGGATTTTGACCTCGGGCCTGTTGGGCACTGAAGGCTTTGTGAAAGCTTAGAATTCCAGAATTAATAGAATATTATTTAGCTCCCCAAGCCCTGCTAGTTTTGAGACTGATTCTGACAAGACAGGGAAGTAGATGGTTTAGTTTAAATACGAGGATGAATTCCTGGATGACCTCTTACTAAATAGCACCTACAGTGTTCGATTGTCCAATGTACTGACTGGGATAGGACATTCTAGAATTGCACTTTTAGGCCACTTCTTTCTTCTATGTTTATGTGCTGCCCAAGGCTGGGATTGTTGGAAATTTCAGATAAAATTTCCTTTGCAGTTTGGGCTGAGAGCTGAGAGCACTGATTCACAGATGACTAAACAAACAGTGCTTAACACCCTTGGCTTCACCTTCAAACTGGGAAATTGGTTACTAAAGAGCACGCTCTACCAAAGCCAGGGCTCTGTCTCCTTTCATCGCTGAGTGGTTTAGCCAAGTTGTTAACTGGTGTGTGTTCCTGCTGTAGAATTCCCAACAGATCGCTCTGTATTGAGAACTGGTCAACAAGGCTTAAGCCATAGTGACTGAATATAAAAACTTGGAGAATTTGGACATGGGATCCAAAACTTTTTAAAAAACACTTGAAGTGCAAGTACTAGGGTATTGAAACATAAAGTAAGGACCTGAAATCTTCTGATACCTTATTTTAAGTAAACTAGGACAGGGAATCAGAGTGTTGGACTTTGTAAGGGCCTGTCCAGGCTGGTCTTAGCCCTGAGAGAGACAGAATATTAAGTAACTTGCCTAAAATTACACAGCTTTTTAGTGAAGGAAAAGCTGAGCTTTAAACCCAAGTCTGCCTGATTCCAAGGGGCATTTTCTTTTCATTACACCCCTAACAGCAAATAGAGTCATGGAGAAAAACCGAAGACCCAAAAGAGTGAGTGAAAAAATTTATTCTGAACATCCTAGAGGGGGAGTGGAAATTGCTTCTCTCTGGCAACAGGAAAGGTGGTCCCAATATCAGGAGGCTGTTTTGAAGGTGGGTAGCTGAAACTCCTTCCCAGCAGTTTGCTTAATCAATCTGGTCTTTTATTTGTTCCTCTGGAAGATGCCAGGGGGGTGCTGGGTTGGAGGTGGGTATGGAATAGGGCTCGGAACAGTAATCTCTTGCAGTATATTTATTTCTTGATCTTTTAAACTTGATGGGGCAGACCATGGTCCTCACATAAATTCTCACTTACTTGTAACGTTGCCAGTAGTGTGACATCTTTGTCTTTCATGCTGGCAGGAAAAAATGAAGAGGAATGAGTTCAGACACATGGGGGAGGGGGGTCATGAGCCTTCCTCTAGTCTCACCCCGCAGAGAATCATCCAGGTCTCTTCTCTGGTCTCTCTCTGAGGTCCTGCAGAGAAGAATGAGATCATGTCTGAAAAGGGAACTGAACTTCTTGGAGCAAGAAGCTAAATAACTCCAACGCCTACAAGTGCCATTATCCGTTTTCCATTTCGAATCCTGATTCAAGGACCAGATTGAGTTTATCTTTTAAAAGAACTCTCAGTTCTCAAATCAAAGAGCTGAGTCCTCTTCTTTTCCTCTTCTGGGTTTTTGAATAGTGTCGAGAGCCCCTAATGCCATGGCAACGGGAGATGTGGAAAACTGAACCCGGAAACGTGGGATGGAAAGGACCCTGTGGAGATGGCAGCCTCTGAGGGACAAGAGTTATCATCCCAAAGGCAGATGGGAAGCTGGTCCTTTGCTCCATCCTGATGTTACCCACAGTGGTAGGATTTTAGGGAGGTGGAATGATGGGGAGCACAAACATTGGCTCTGGTGTCATGCAGCGCTCAGTCTGAATGCCAGCTCTGATACTTACCAGCTGTGTGACACTCAGCAGGCTGATTAACCTCTCTGAGCCTATGTTATAGGATTGTTTGTTTGATTATATTAGACAATGAATAACTGGAAATGCTTGGCACAGATCAGATGCTCAACAAATAGAAATCATTATTCCTATTTTAAGCATTGGGTTCTTAGCTCTTGCTCCATGTCCTCCGTTGGCAGCCTCTAATGATGTGGTTCATCCATTCGGAAGAGTGTGGGTGAAAACAAGCTCTTATATGCCAGGCTTACTTAGATCTGGGAGGATCAGAGAAAACTTGCGTGAAATTGTCCTCATATATGCGGCTCTTCTCCGCACAAGATGTGATGATAATGGAGGGGTGAGAGAATATGCAGGCAGAGAGCCAGGAACCCGAAAACCTGGATTCTTAGGTCTCAACTCACAGAGACACCCTGGGCCAGTCATTTCCTCTCTCTGGCTTTGGACATCTGCTCTGCATGTTGGTTTCAAGAAATTGCAAGCTCTTTTAGAAAAACAGATGTTAGAGTTTGGACAAGATTGCTCTTCTCTGCAAAATATCTTTCTATTCAGTTTCCTGAGGACTGAAGTCCTACTGCCTGAGCCTCCTCCCCTGGGGTGATCCAAATAGGGTGTTGCCTGCTGGGCCAAGTGCAATCTTGGGATGAATTGCCCAGCTCACCATGGCTCTGGGAAGGTTGGGAAAGGACAGACCTCTGCAGGGGGTGAGGAGGGACAAGAACATAGAAAGCCAAAGCTGTAAGATTCCAGTGCCTTTCTACCTTTGTTTTGCCAAGAGCTGGGCCACTAGCCACCTATTTATGTAGCTGAGCAGGACCCTATGGGGTCTTCATGGGACACACCCTTCCCCCATAACCTCTGCTGTAGCTCTTCTCTGATAATAGTATCTCCTGAGTTTAGTGTTTTTCCTGAGTTTTTCAGATGCTAATACCCACCACCAAAGGGAAGCAATTAACTACTTGATGGTCCCTGACCTTCTGGTGCCTAAGGGTTAATAGTGTTGACCGCTCTGTTACCTCAGCATCAACCCATCAGAGAATCGTGCACAAGCTGCTCACCCTGTGATCCCTGCTCCCTCACCTGGCTTTTAAACATGCTTTGCTGAAACCCCTCAGGGAGTTTTCTTGGGCATAAACCACCCTGTCCTTCTTGCTTGGCCCTGCAATAAACCTTTCTTTGCTCCAAAACTCCGACATTTCGGTTTGCCTCACAGTGAGCCCGGCCCTCGAACTTGCCTTTGGTAACATTAATAAAACCCCCAGGAGTCAACAGAGAGGTTAGAGGGATTCAGGAGCTCACCGTGTACCTTCGGACAGGTCAGTCCATCTCACTGGGTCCCAAAGTCCGAATCTGCACAGGGAGAGGATTTGAGCCTCTTACTCTGACATTCTGATTTGGGGGGAGGCTGCCCTGGGTTCTGAGGGGCAGGGCCAGCGTTCAGGAGCTCCAAGGTGGGGCTCCCATATCCAGCCTCTTTGCTGCTAGGAGCCTGCTTGGAGGGAAAATCTAAGCTCACAGCTGAACTGAGGTTTTCCTGACCTCTCCTGCAAGGCCTCTGAGGGAAAGGGCTGTCTGGAGAGAGGAACTCTACTGGAAGTGGGCGTGGTGCATTGAAGGGAACCTTTCTCCCTTTCCTGTTTAGTATTTTATTTTCTCAATAAATACTTACTGAGAACCTATGGTGAATTCAGTATTTATTCACTTCGATATACAAAACACACAAATCTATGTCTTTGTAAAGGGTATGCCCTAGTGCAGACAGTAGAAATAAACATAGAAAATCATATCTTAGCAGTGTCTTCTTGGTGATAAGGACTATGAGAGACACGGAATCAGGGCTGTGACTGTGGGGTTTTGGCAGGGGGGCTGGTTATAACTAAAATAGTTGACTTTAAAAGGCAGACTGGAAGGACACTGGCTGGCCAAGGGGAGAACATTATTTAGAATATAACCACATATTAATATTCACAAAATGCCCTTTAATGATGCTATTCATTAGTGCTACTTATTTGTTAATAATTAATAAGTGAGTTGTTCATTCTTTTTTTTTTCTTCTTTTTTCATAAAGGTTTCTGCAGCTTTGCGTGTCCTCGGCTGTCTAACTTTTTTTCTCTTTGTCTTCCTCTTCTTGGCCATGTTCCTGTTCCCTCCCCGTTCACCTGGAATTTTTTTCCGTCGCGGTCTTGCTCCGGCCCGGCCCCTCCCCGCTCCCCTCCCCCCTCCCCTCCCCCACCCGCTCCGCGCCAGCTCCCCCGCCAGCCTGTCAGTTTCAGTCCGCTGCGGGCAACCCGAGTGGAACCGCCAGGCGGACGCGCGGGAAAAGGAAGGGAAACCCCTGAGCAGTCAGATCGCGCAGCGGGTGCACCCGCGCCCCACCTCCCACCGCCTCGGCGGAAGTTCCGTTTCCAAAGTGGTTGGGGCGCTGGGGACAGCGCCGCCTGGGAGAGGCTCCCCTCCCCTTTCTGATGAAGCGGGCCACCTGGAGGAAAGGGGCTCAACCGCAAGCCCCCGCTTCTTCACGTTGAGGAGAAGGGTAATGACACCATTAATCATCATGCTAGCTCAGGGTTCTTGTGAAAGTTGAATTTTAAAAGTATGGGACAGCGCTTTGGGGGGGTGCCATGCTAAAACTCAAGACGTTTCTCCGGATGCAGGCCAGGGAGCCGCGTGCCGGGTTCCGGGGGGGAGAGCGATGGCCAGGCCGCCCCGTGGCTGGCGGAAGTCGGTGTCTCCCACCGGGCGGAGAGCTGGGTGTGCCACTCACTGCAGCAGCATGCAGGCTGTGATAAAGCCGCCGCGGAGCTTTGCCCTGGCCTGGCCGGAGGACGGCTAACCATCCCTTCTTGGTTTTGGGCTGGAGTGATCTAGATGGACCTGTGATCGGGATCCGCTCACTCTACAATAACGATCACATCGAAAAGGTTCATGTGTACATGTGGGATGGGGCTTCCGTTTCTCATAAGGAATTTAGTGACCTGACATCCCCGGTGTCACTCAGGATGCTGAGCCCAGCGGGATGAAGGTCAAAGGGCTGAGGTTGTGGTTAAGGTGTTGAGAAGCCTTTTCCCCGCCGGAAGGCCCACTCCTCGCTGAGAATCATTACAGACATAGCTGGTCCTTCAGGCCCCTTGGTGAATAGGGTGTATTTTTACGTTCTGTTTCAGCAGATCACTTACGTGCTGGGGCACTTAGTATGTTATAACTAATTCTCCTTTATTGGCTTGCTGCCAGTAGTTTCTCAAGTTTGTGTTTTTAGTTTGTAAATTTTTTTTTTTTATCCCTTTTCGGGGGTATCGTTGGTGTACAGTAAATGGCACATATTTTAAACATTCAATTTTATGAGTTTTGAAATACGTAGAAATCAGGGAAGCATCTTCATCAATCTGAATAACACATATTTTTATCACCCTCGAAGAGTCCTTGGGGCTCTTGGCGAGCCCTCCTTTTCTGTCCTCATCCCCAGGCAACCTCTTGCTCTCCCTTCTGCCGCTGTAAATCAGTTTACATTTTCTAGAGTTTTATGTAAATGGAATTATACGGTAGGTACTGCCTTTCATCTGGCTTCTATTACTCAGGATAGTGATTTTAAGACTCAGCCATGCTGTTGCACGTGTCAGGAGTGTGTTCTTTGCTGCTGAATAGAAGTCCATTGTGTGGATATACCATAATTTGTGTATCCATTCCCCTGTTGATGGACATTTGGGCCATTTCCAGTTTGTGGCTATTAGAAATAGAACTGCAGTGAAGATTTGTGTACCAGTCTTTGCATGTTGAGTAGGATCTTGACAGCCAGAGATCAAAATGTGTTCCGGACAGAGGGAGTACATGGCCACTGAGGGGTAAAGACAGGACAGGGACAGGGAAGGGGTAGCAGTCTGGGTTAGGAATACAGGATATTCACTCAGAGGGCAAGGGGAAAAGAGAGAGCAGGTTGCAGTCGGATCTGAAAGGGCTTTGGACTTTATGCCTTGGGTTTTATTTCATTCTATACACAGCCAGGAACCATGGCATTTTTTTTTTTTTAAGGCAGAAAAGACACAACTGGAATTCCAACCCTGTTCAGATTAACGTTCCCTCAATCCGTATTTTGCTGAAGAGTTAAGCTAGCTGGTCAGTTTGCTTTTAATGTTAACATTGGGGAACATTTACTTAAGCTAAAGTTCGGGCAGAGTCTCGAGGTCAGGGGAAAGGACAGCCCTCTGTCTCCTATGTTCCCCACTTGTGTAATAAAATAATTGTAATGAACTTTTCCTGGCCCAAGTATCCATGAAGTAGTGGGATGTACATATTCCAAAAGGGTTCGTAAAATCTAAAACTGAATTTCTGGTAAATAAATTTTAATTTCTCATTAACTTCCATTGAAAGATTGGAACTATATTTTTATAGGAAAATGTCACCTTATAAAAATCATCCTTATAAAGTGGATTAGTCAGGGACCTAACAGGAAAAAGGCAGCACACTCAAAATGGGATAAGTTGAAGGGACTTGAAAAAAAAAAATAACAATTACAAAGGTGGTGGGGGAGCTCTAGAGCAACCACAAGAGCTGTGAGATAATCAGAAGGGAAAAGGGGCAAGGGAGCGTCACCCGAGCCTGAGTGGAGTGTTGTGCAGAGTCAGTTTCTCTTTGTTCAGGGACATGATCAGCTCGAGATGACCAGAAAAATAAACACCTTGATCGCATTCTCATCTCTGCCAAAAGCTAACCCCAGCGAGAGATCATGGAAACCCTTCGATACGGTCCCAACAAGTAGAAAGCAGGATGGAGAAGAGTGAGACTACTTTGGGGAGGCGTGTGGAATCTGTCACTTCTGTCCCATTTGCTCCCCCTCTGCCTCAACCCTGGTCCATTCTCCACCCTTCACTCTGCTCCGTGCCTCAGGGTCACCCTTGCCCTCTGGCTCCTGGTTAAATTTGGCCAGCAGGATGCACCACCTGGAAGAGTGGCAGGGTATTTATTTCCCTGGCTTCCTCCTCGCTGCATTGCTACGGCTGGCTGTGTCCCTGTACCAAAGCCACAGCTCCTGTCAGAGAGCACCTCTCTGTACAGCCGCTTTTGTGCAGGCAACCAGCACTTCCTCTTGTCCTTCTGGGTCCAGGAATGGCAATGCGTCCCCAGTGTTGCCAGCCCTGGGGCACCATGCCACCCCTGGTTAGTTTCTTTGAATCCTGACAGCTCCTTTATAAATAGGCTCTTACAATCTCTCCTCTTTTCCCTCGGTTCAGTTGCCATCTATTTCCTGCCAGGACTCTGATAAAAAGTCAAATACAAGTAAAATTCCACTTGGCTGTCCTGGTGTGTTAGGTGATTCTCTGCACCTGGGTGAACCAACATGATACCTGGAACAGTTGGCCCATTCCGGGATCTCTCCTGGCCACCTGGAGGCCTCAAGTCTCCCTGCAGATTGTCCCCAGGGGCTCTTCCCAACTTCTGCCTCCTGCACCTGACCACTCCCTCTTACTTGACCTCTGTTGGGAGCCCTTCACTTCAGGCCTGCTTCTTCCACGCCCACCCCTGTGCTTGCATAAGAATGGGGAACCTCAGTTCCCCTGCACTTCATGCTTGTCGCCTCTTCCAGCCCACTCCAACTCGTGTTGTGCAGAGCTGACACCTTTCCTTGCAAGACAGGGGAAGGCAGACCATATTTTAAAGCAAGACTTGTAGTTACAGTTTCTCTGATCAGCGTACCAGCTGATAGGAACATAAGATTCACTGGCTATGTTGACCAAAGGCCGTAGGAATAGTGGGTCAGTAGTTTCACACCTGTTCTAATTTATCTTTTGATGGGTGACTCCATCTCTAATTCCCAGTCTACTTTTCTTAGTTGTGCTGGAATGTTCCTTGCTGTAGAATTTTTGTTCTCTTCGGAGTCCATCAGCTTGCTCCTCACCCCATCCCTCCTCGTCCATGGTCTCCCTGACAGTCCGTGTCTGGGTTGGGCTTCTGGTAGAGCTGCACAATGGAACAGTTTCTTTTGTGGTTCCCGGGTTTTCATCAATGGATGGAGGGGTTAGGAAAGGCCAGATGTTGCTTTAATATTAGCGAGCTCATAATCCATATGAGACCAGGCACCTGGTTTCACACAAAATACAAACAGCAATAATAAAGATGTTAAAGCTATTTGAACATGAAAATGAGTGTAAACCAGGAGTAACTTTATTTATTCAATGAATATTTATTGAATACCTACTATGTGCCAGGTATTGTTCTAGCACCAGGGAGTGGCTTATACCTGTAGACCATTTATTTCCAGCCTAATGGTGCCAGTATTAGGCTGGTATCCTTAGGCATAATTAGATATTAGTGGCTTATTAATGCATTAGTAAATCGACTGACCAATTAAATCATTAATTAAATTAGAAGCCATTTATCACACACAGTGGAGATTTGTTAGGTTTGGTAAGGTTGACTCTGAGGAATGTTGGTCTACTGATATGGTTTATTTAGAACCGTGTCACATGTTGCATCTGCAATCCAGCATGTTGTCAGGTAACTAGTACCGTTGAGAAGACAGGACAATCTCCTAGGTTCAATCCCCAGTACCTCTATTAACAAAAATAAATGAACTTAATTACCTCCCCCCTTAAAAATTAAAAAAAAAAACAAATGACAGGCTTTGTAGTAGAAGGAGCAAAACTTCAGAGATTAAATTATACTGTGGAACAGAGTGAATCAAACCAGCTGAACATGTGTCCACGATCTTCCAAGTTCTTGTTGACTCCTGCTCCAGTCCCGGGAGGCTTGTCAACTCAAGAGGCTGCGGTCTAAGACTATGAGCTGGAGCCCAGACACTTGGCCTTTGTTGTGACTCCGCTTTTCACTAGCCAAGGGCTGTGCACAAGGAATTCAACCTTTCTGAGCTTCATTATCTATTTGTTTGCTGGAAAGATCTTCCCCAGCTTGGCACTTCTGATTTCATGTAACTTCAGTCCTACCTGCCTGACTGTATTCCCCAAATGTTTCTTTGGGTTCTGTTGTCCTAAGCACAGCTCAGTATAAGTGAGCTATGATTTTTCACCTCAAAGAACTGGTCTGGTGGACCTAGAGAACTGATATGCTGGGAAGGGGATAATCAGGCACCAGAGTAAGCTGAGGTCCCAGTTAAGAATGCAGACTCCTGGGCTCCACCTCCAACATATTGAATTAGAATCTCTGGTTCTTGTGCACAATCAGGTGGAGAAGTCTTGCTGTGCTGCATTTGGATGATGGTGGTGATGGACCACAGATGGATCGCCCAGCAAGAGGTAACTGCCCCACAGAGGATGGCATTCATCCCTGTGCCACCTTTGTGTTCGTTGTCATACTGTGTGAGCCTGCTCTATTATTTACTTAATAGCTTTCTTTACATTTATTGATTTAAAGGTCAGAAATCTATCTATTTAAAATGAAAACTTCACACCAGAAATGTAAATGGTAAGCAAACACTGCTTGCCATAAAAGAATGCAACTGTAGAGGGAACAGAATTGGGAAAAAAAGAAAGGTTATGCAGTGCCAGCTAGATACCGCTGAGGGCTAGAGCCCACATTTTCCCAGTTCAAGTGGGAAATTAGCAAGTGTCAGAGAGATGGGAGATTGTGCTCAGAACAGGGAAGCCTAGTTACTGAAATGGAGGTCAATTTGGTGTTCAGTTTGATGTGGTTGATGCTAAACACTTCGATATTGAACAAGAAGAGAGATTTTCAGATGTACTTTCTTGACCTTTCTTCAGAAAACATCTTACTAGAGATGTAAGTGTGTGAAACAGATTAAATGCAGCAAGAGCAACAAAACAAAAAACAAAGAAGCTGTTCTGAAAAAAGCCAGGGGAGGGGCCCACCCTCTACGGTGTCAGATCCCAAAGCATTCAGGCTGCGCTTGGAATAGCACTGGTTTGGGGAACCAGGGATCCTGGAGACCTGGTGGGTAAGCAGAGTTTGAGGACTTGGGCACCATGACAGGATTCTGCAGGCTTTGTGCCAGCAGGGACCGTAGAGGGAGCATAAGGGGAAGATGAAGGAGAATCATCAGAAGAGGCTGGCCACATGTGGGTTCGGGAGAGGGTTATCAGATTGCTGACCTACGAGTGAGGCTGTTTTGTTTTACTTGTTTCTTTCAGTCTAAGGAGGCAACAGGACGTGGTTCTCTTTCTCTAGAGTGAATAGCTGGGTGTGCTCTTTGGTTCAGGAGGGGCAAGGAAATCTGGGCATGGTGGTTAAGAAAGCTGACTCTATATTTCAGAGTATTTGTAAAGGAAAAGCTTCCTGGAATTTGGGGTTACTGTGGCCTGGCTCCTGCTCCCGTCACTCTGGTGAATCAGGAAATCATCTGAGCCCACAAAGAAAAGTCACGTGATTATTCTAAACACTTCTTGGGAATCTTTTATGGCAACTAATGAATGGGAAACCTTTTTGACTCTGGGAAAAGTCTTGGGTGAATCAGTGTGCTTGCTCGATTTTGGAGGAAACATAGAGTTAGACTAAGTTGTAATTCTTATCATGAGAAGTTTAGTCAAGATGGTAGGCAACTGTTGTTGGTATGGTGACATCGCACCTAGATCCCCATCCCGGCAATTAGGAACCCTGGCTTTGAAGGGCTCAGAGTTGTGTCTCTTGGTGAGATTTGCTCAGGCAGCAAGGAACTGCCTCCACCAAGGTTCCGTTCCCCTCAGGGAGCCGCCTGCCCCATGGCTGGTAAGTGTAGGATACAAAGGCTGGGCCCCTTGCCTCCACTTTGGGACACCCCTGAAGGGCCATCTTAGCTCCAGAACCCTCTGTAGGACTGATCAAGTCTCCGTTGCAATCTCATCCTAGGTCAGCTGCTATCTTCTTGTATTCTGGGTGACATCATGATATGAAACCAGACAATGGAATTGAATAACATTCAGTTTCCAGGAAAGTGGAATTCTCCTGAGTCATAAGGGTGCCTCCATGAAGTAAAACTGTTCAGAGCTGCAGAACCGCTCTCCTAAGCCTCCTGTAGAGGGTGGCTCTTCCTTGGAGACAAATAATACAGGTGCCGCCTGAATGTGTATTATACACATACACAATTCAGGTGTAAAAGCAGCACCCCCATGAGTGGGTGTTCATCTGGGTATACATCTGTTCCAGACCCCATTTCCACTCCTCCCCGCTTTGCTCAGCTTTACCTACCCTCTAGTTCTTGGCTGTCTGATCAACAAAGAACCCCAGCTGCTTCCTCTGTCACCTCATCTCCTAGGACTGCCATCTGTCTCAGCCTCCCCTGAGTGAGGGCCAGACTTTGGCAAGGTGTCCATGGCGTCTGCTGTGGTGGTAGTGGGTCCAGTGTCCAGGGGTGACCAGATGCCAGGTAGAGCCTTTGGTTGCAGGGGAAGCCCCAGGTCCCTACATAGGCTGGAGGAGCTGGATAACACAACTTGGAAGTTTAGGGGGTTTTAATATCCCATGGGATGAAGTCTGACCAAGGAGAGACAGGAGACAGGAAGGAACCAAGAAGCAGATGACTCTCTTCTTCTCCCCTTCCTGGACTGTTCCAGGTGCTACGACTCCATATGGTCTTTCTGGAGACTTCCGGTTACTGAGCAGCTGCTGTGTTGTTTTGTGAGGCTGCAGCCAGCTCGGTAATTACCACCTTGCCTTTGTCTCTGCCCTTCCCAGCCTTGCTCCCCGCCCCCCCCAACCATGGTGGCCCTGGCATTGCATCACTAGTAGTCTGTCGGCACCTAAGATTTGCATCAGTCTGCTTTCTCTGGGACCCGACGTAAGGCAGCTTCTGAGAGCTTTCCTGTGCATTTAAATGAATATTTTATATTTCAGTACTGTGTTTAGCATCCAAATACCAACACGTGTGTAACAACTGAACTGAACGTGTGTGTCACGATTGAATGTGTGTGTTAATATCTGAACAGCTGTGGGAAGCAGCTAAATAGTTATCCAGAGCTGTGGGGTCAAATACATGTTCAAGTCGGTGTATGAGTTGTCGATCGCTGCAATACAAATCCCCCCAACACACAGCAGCAGAAAACAGCAAGTATGTATTATCTGACGGTTCTAAGTGGGTCCGGAATCTGCTCAAGGTCCCTCACGGGGCTGCAGTCAAGTTGTCAGCTGGAGCTCAAGGTTCAACGGGGGAGCCTGTGCTTTCATGCTGACTCACGTGGCCGTCGGCAGCCCCACGGGTGCCTCTCCACAGGGCTGCCTTGCAATGTGGCAGCTGCCTTCTTCTGGAAAGAGCAGAGAGAGCCCCCAAAGGAAGCCATCGTCTTTTTATAACTGAATCTTGGAAGTGGCATGCCATCGTTTCTGCCATGTTCTATTCATTAGACGTGAGTCAATATATACAGCCCACACTCACGGGGAGGAGATTACACGGAGTGTGAATGCCGAAGGTGGTGACGATTGGTGGTATTTTAGAGGCTGCCCACCCCTCCGTGGGTATACTATTTCGGTGGTAACTTAAACCCACTGTCTCTGCTAAGTCTCAGAGAAATCTCCTCCTGTCTCATCCCAGGATCCTCCTGAATTTATCCCAGAAACTATTCTGATTGAACTGAATAATTTCTGCCCTTTTCGTTTCCAGTTGGGCGGGAGCTGAAAATCTGTGTTGGTGGTAGTATTTCGGTCAGGGGTGGGAGTAGTGTGGCATTCACGTGGGAGCAAAGATGGACAGACTCTTGGAATGTCACGGGGACAGGTCACCCTTGGGCACCCTGAGGGGGACACCACAGGCCTGAGCAGTGAGTACTGGACTCTCTAGGCTGCCCGACCCATCTCGCCTTTGTGCCTGGGAGGCAGAGAATTTAACGCAGCACCTCACTGAGACCTACTGTTTCAGTATTGCCCCGGGTACCACGAAGAATGCACAGATGAATTAGGACAGGGTCTCTGCCCTCATGGAATTTATTTATATGGACTTAGCACTCAGAGAAGGGGGTCAAGGCTACTAGCATAAATTTGGGAAGTGTCCAGTGATAGGAACACTATAGAGGAGTAAATGTAGGTAGAGTCCAAAGGGGCTGAAGGCAGTGCCCTGGGCACTCCAGTATTTAGTGATTGGAAAGAGTAGCCAGCAAAGAAGATGGGGAAGTCTCACCTGACTTGTCTACGAGCAACAGCTGACCCAGCCGGGTCAGTGGTTGGCTTGGGCACTTCCTGGTTATGAGATTGCCTCTGGGTCTCCACAGCCAGCTCCAGGCCCCTAGATCCCCAGTTCAGAATAAGCACAAAACAACGGTGCTCTCAGCAACAGTTTTTTTTTTTTTTAATAAACTTTATTTTTCAGAGCAGTTTTAGGTTCACAGCAACACTAAGCAGAAGGTACAGAGATTCTCCATGGACTGCCCACCCCCCACCCAGACATACCTTCCCTGGTAGCAACATCCTTCACTGGAGTGGTCCGTCTGCTATAACTGATGAAAGTACATTGACACATCATTATCACTCACAGTCCAGTGAGTTACATTAGGGTTCATTAGGGCTCTCTCTTGGTGTTGTACATTCTGTGGGTTTGGAAAAATGTCTAATGACTTGTATCTGCCATTATAGTATCAAACAGTAGTTTCACAGCCCTAAAAATCCTCTGTTCAGCAGTGGTTTTTAAAGTCTCTTTAAAAAAAATTTTTTTAAATTGAGACACAGTAGTATTGTCAATTTACAATATTGTGTTAGTTTCTGGTAATACAGCATAGTGATTCAATTTTATATATATATATTCCTTTTTACATTCTTTTTCAATATGTTATTATGAGATATTGAATTTAGTTCTCTGTGCTATACAGTAGGACCTTGTTGTTTACCTATTTTATATATAGTTGTGTGTATCTGCAAATTCCAAACTCTCAATTTATCCCTCCCCACCCAGTTTCCCTCCTGGTAACCACAAGTTTGTTTTCTATTATCTGTGAGTCTGTTTTTGTTTTGTAAATAAGTTCATTTGTGTTAAAACCTCTTTTTAAGAGCAAAGTGGAAGGGATTGGGGAAGTAGAGGAGTATCACCTTGCTTGTGGCTCCTAGAATAATCCCAGGTGTGGTCCTCAGCCTCACAAAGAACACTGTGAGCTCCACTGTCTGCCGAGCGGAGTTCCCAGCTGCCACTGCTGCCCCTGGACTCCGGGTGTGGCTGTGGCTTCAATCCCACTCGCTCTCACCCTTTGTTTTCCTGTTCCATCTACAGCACGTGGGAATGTTTACCTGGTTTTCAAGTCACGCTATCCATGTTTACATGTTTTCTAAAAAAACATGTTATCTAGCAGTGCTATGTGCTGCAGCAGAGAGATCCACCAAATTTTGCACTTATTGCATCATCTTGACTACACATCCCTGTAAGGTCTTTTTTAGAGCCAGAGCTGCTTTTTTTTGGGTGTGAATGGTTCCCAGATCTCAGATCCCAAGAGTTGAGCTTGATGCCAGGCACAAGAAGGCTGAGTTTTATTTAGGTTATACCGGAGGGAGGTGATCCTTCTGGGTAAGAGAATATTGATTCTTGATTGTGAAATAAGGAAAACAGTATCTGGTTTTGCATTGAGTTTCAATGAAATAATAATATGGAAGTGCTTTACAAACCACAAAATGCCCTGTGAATTATCATTATTATTAGAGAACGGTCATCAGTAGGGTGGGGGCTCTTTCCGTAGATTTGGTTCGCAGAAACTTAGTGTAATCACCCTAATTTATTCAAGCAAAGTGCAGTAAGCAGAACCCCGGGTTTAAAAAATGCACATTTGTTTCTCATGCATCCTTCCCCTTAGGCTCTAGGGCTGTAACCAGATATGGATCTGAGGCCATGCCATAATGAAGGGAAAACATCGGCCAGGTGAATCAATTCAATAAAAGCATCCTTTCAAACTGGTCCAAAGATTTGGAGCCCAGACCTCTAGGTAAATGACTGGCTAAATTTTATGATTCAGCTGATAAGATGTTTGGAGTTGTATAAACACTGCTTAAGAGATCAAGGGTCAAGCAGCAAATGGAGAGTCTAATTAGGATTAAAACTTGGAGCCCTTGCGTTGAGACAGGCTGAGCTCACCACCCGGTTCCTGGGCGGGGCCTCCGAGTCTGTAAGGTGGAACCTGGAGAGAGAGAGAGAGATAGAGAGAGAGAAAGATGAGTCCTGGAAGGGACACATCCAGTTCATTCTTCTGGGCATTAGTCAGGGAACTCCTTTCTGTCGGTCCTCGTCCTCTGACTCTTCCCAGCTCCATTTTAAATGTCATGAGTGATGGATCACTTCCTAAGGGATTCCCTGTCCTTAATGCACCGTTCTCTGCGGCACTGTTCCTTCCTGCTCATCTCCATTTGGGTCGAGGCCACCCTGGAGGATCTCAGCCTATTGAGACCAACCTCTTCTCTTTCCCAGAATCACTTTATGACTGAGACCAAAGACAGGCTCAGAGGCCCCACACAGCAGGAAGGAAACTCATGAAATAGAAGCCAGGATGATTAGGGGAAAACTAAGGAAGGGAGGGGGAAAGTCAGAGACATCTCCCGAGCACATTTTCTCTATTATGATTATTATTATCATCATTATCTTCTAAATCTCTCATGGCAGTTTATTCCTTTTCACTTGTAATAGTGACCTCTGAAATACCATGAGATAATGGATGCAAATCTCCTAGCACTGGGCTTGACACAAGTTGGTGCTCAAGTTTTCTTCTTTATACGTGTCTTCTTCCAGGCTTCTCTGCATCTCACAGTACTTTGCAGGAAGCTGACGGCGGATTCAATCTCTTGAGTGAACAAAGAAGCTTCATTCTGTTTGACATACCAGCGAACAAGCTGTTCAAAAATGGTTCTCAGCTAAGGGGACTTTTTGCCTAGGAAGGGGAACCACGGCCACTCACATCACTGCACGAAGGGTAGCAGGGGGCTGGGTGTCTGCAAAGACAAGGGAAGCCTCTTTTCTTTCTACCTGGAAATCCAGGTAGATGTAGTCTTCCTGGATTTCCCAGTGAGCATTGACGGCTCCTCCCTGCATTACATCTACACCCACCTACCTCCACCCCTAACTGGCTGCCCTAAAAAATTTCACTCTGAGACCTCATTATACCTAGTAGCTAAGCAAGATCCTGGCCCATCTTTCAGAAAGCTGCCTTTCCAGACCTGCTTCCTGCCTCTCCAGGGCCAGATGTAAGAGACCCTGAAGCTCATACAGTTGAAAAGACTTACCTGGTCAACCAACCAACAGAGAAGCCCAGCTGCCATTAGAACTCAGGACTCCAGACTCTCCGTCCAGTCCTCTTCTCATTTCACCAAATCTAGTGCCCCTCTTCTTTTCAAAATATGTAATCCACGAGAGGCTCCATTTCCTCTTGTTCTTAGTTGACTGTCTATGAAAAACGGAGTGAATTAAATTAATTTCTAATGAATTCAGCATAAACAACCTCTCCCAGAGACACAGCCACTTTGCAAGGCTGCCCCAATGTGGCATCTCAGGGGCTACACCAGGTTGGACGGGGGGGTGTCTTTTGAGGAGAAGGATTCTTCCTGAAGGGGTGAGACGAACCTGTGGAACAGCTGGGAAGTTGGCCAGGAATTGGTGGCGGGTGGATGGGCTCCAGAATGGAGAGCCTGGCTCATTTGTCAGCAGGCTGCCAGGCAAGGGTGTGTGAAAGTTTTTGCCTCATCATAGTTTAGGATAAATCATCCTCTTCCCTCAGCCAATCTGCAGTCGTTTGACCTATTTATTGAAAGTGCAGGTCCCAGAACTGAGGACTTGCTTGAACATTTTTTTGACCATTCCTTGTGTCCCATCTCTGGAGGTAGGAGGATCTAGTATAGACTATGTTAAGGTGGAACAGGAAGAGCTTTGGGGTCAAATAGCCCTTGGTTCTCATTCTGACTCTCCTAGATTAGCTTAATAGGGATGACGATACATGTCTGGCTGCGTTGATGTGGGATTAAACGTAATGTATGTGCATTCTAGGTGTTCCATAATGGTAGTTATAATTGTTATGAATATTGTTAACTATGTAATCTTGGGCAAGTTGCTTAACATTTCTGAGCTGCTCCAGCCTCTCCTCTGTAAATTGGGAATAATTTTAATTTTAATGTAGTCAAATTTATCAGCCCTTTCAAAAAAGAAATTGTTTTGTTCTCTCAGATCATGAAGATTCCAGCCTCCTATTACTTTTAGATTGATGTGCACCTTTGTTTTCTCAAAAGTTCTTTACAGGCATTAGTATCACATTATAACCCAGAGTTTTGCTTGCCTGCCTCCTGTAATGACTATGAAGTATCCAGTACTTATCCTGGAACTGGATGTGCCTGTACGTTCTGTGTCCCGTGCATGTAACTTCATATCATCTCCATGAGAGAGGTGCTAGAGTTATTCCATTTTATAGATGAGGAAGTTGACTCACAGTGGTTATGTTTTTTTGTTTATGGCAGGCATGTTAGCTTCTGCTTTGCCCTAGAAGTGGTCCTCTGACTGTACTGGCCAATGAGATCTCAGTGAGACGTCTGGATGCCTCAGGGGAAACACTTGTTTTCTTAATAAACTGGAGACATGTTACTGGGGTGACATCCCTTTTCCCTTCAATCTTTCTGGAATGCAGATGTGACACCTGGAGCAGGGGCAGCTATCATAAGACCATTAGATGACACAAAGCCAACAAGCTAAGGATGGCAGAATGGAAAGATGGATCTGGAATTCTTGGTGGCACCACTGAGGTCTAAACCAGTACAAATAGCCATCTACTTCCAAGTGCCTAAACTAACTGGACATCCTGGGGGGAGTAGTGAGAGCCCTCCTTAAGCCAAGAGAGGGTTACAGAACTTCTTGGCTCTGTCTCAGGGCAGACTGAACGGGGTAGCTGAGCATATGAGGAAGTTTGCTTTCTTTGCATTACTGAGAGTTTTGAAAAGAATTTCTAGGACAAATCTCCACAGAGGGCCTGCTATGAGCTGTCCGCCAGGGTGGTGCTGATACGCACATCATGCAGCCTGGCTAGTGAAAAACCTGGCCGCTGTGCTTGCAATGGCCACGGCATGGCAGCAGCAAGGAGAGCACAAGGGGTGTGTGTGTGTGTGAGTTTCTCTCTACCATTTCAGTGATTTATCCTTGACAACTGAGAGAACTCACTGGCCAAGGAATTTCCAAACATTCTTCACTAAGAAGAGAGAACAGGGATCTGGTGGGGATGGAAGGCTAGGATTCTGTGGAGCCCCAGATACATTGTGAGAGACCCTGGCTTATTTCCTAGACCCTGGTTTATTTCCTAGCCCCTTCAATTCAGTGGATCTATGAAGACTAATCATGTGATTTGGTTCTGATTTTCAGGTAAGCAAGGAATAAAATTCTGAAGTGTCTCACAGGAATGTCCCACCAAGCCCTTTTGGGACACACTCTCCTGAGAGCACATCTGGATGCCAGAGATGGACTTCAGGCTTTGATTCCTCTTTTGAGGGCCCCAAGGATTGGACCTTTTGCTCATTTATTTTTTTTGCTTTCCTGTCTTGTCACAACCTTGTCAAACAAGACATAGCTCGTATTTTCCCCCCTTTCCTCTCATCCCTCAGTAAACGCAGAATCATAAGCGTTTTTTTTTTTCTGATAGTAACTACAGAGAAACTGACATGGATAAAAACAAAACAAAAAACAAACATGGGTCAGTTGCTAAGTTACGTGAAGTCTTAAAAGCTTTTGAGAAATAGCTGGTACTGATCTTGGTTGAAATCTAAATGGAGCTTCTTTTGACTCTACTTAACCCCTTTCTGACCCTTTCACAGGCCCATCTCTTGGATTTGTTTTTCAGCCCTTGAATTCTCTTTTGATTCACCAGACTGGTGGTTCTGTATCTCCTAACCTCCTCCTCACTCACCCTTCAGCTGTAGGAAGGGGGCATTCTGCTTTGTGGAAAGTGTGAGATACTGAGAAGGGTGTGATGATCTTAGGTGGCTATTGGAAAGAGGAATGTGCTTGGTCCTTATCTCTCACCCTGGGCTCTTTCTTGGAGTCCTGTACCATGCTTATAACTGGATATATCTTTTTATTTGGGAGTCCATGACTTGTGTTTGGTAACTTAAAGAAAGCATCTTAAATAGCTATACCTCTGGATTTAATTCTGTTTGCCTTTTCCTAACTCCTTGTCCAAATTACCAAACTTTCCCCATCTTTCAATTTCTCATTCAAATTCCATCTTTTCTGTGAAGGCATTCCAAGAAGTCCAGCACAGAAGAATAGCTCCTTTTGGCACTCAGAGTCAGGATATGCTACATCACTTGATTAACACTAAGTTGTTTGTATATTACATTGCTCCCAACCAGAATGTCTCTCTAGCTAGTTAAGAATTCACAGATGTCCCTCAGGTAATTGAATTGACAGTATTTTGAAACATTCTGGATACCAGCAGTAGAAATCTTGAGATGAATAAGGAAGGATTTAATCATGATTTAGGTACAATCTCCAGATTTTTTTCAGTCACTCACACTTTCTTTTGTCTGCCTCCAATGTGATGTCTCCTGATTCATCTGCTCTCTCCTTACCAGTCGTCCACCTGCTTCACTTGACCTGGGGGTCTTAGATTCTCTTCTAGTTGCCAACTTACGTGTTATTCTATCTACTCACAAACCCACTTTCCTCAAAGGAAGAACTCTTATTTCCTTCCGAGGGTGGGTTCCCTAGCCACTGGGCTCTCTTCATGGAATTCAGTCCTCTGGCACACAGACAAATTGTACTCTTCCAGGTATCTGTGGGATGATCTTCCCATCACAGTCTGTTTGGGAACTTCAGCTTCGTAGAGCTCCAGATTGAACAAAAGCTTCATTAGTGGGCGATTATCCACTTTACAAAGGATTCCTTTAAATAACAAAATCCCAGAATGGGCTTAAAATAGGTTTAATTTAACCCCAGTCCAATTGTACACCCTGTTCAATAACACAGTGATTGTTAAAGATGAGGTACATGTGTGCTTATTTATAGACTAATTGCTTATTTGTCCCTTTAAACCCTTACTTCTTACCTAGTGGATCACGTTTCTTCTTTCAGATTCTTCAAGATTCACTTCTGTGGGAAGGGTGTTGTCTGATGAAAAGGAGTGCCTTAGGGTAGCCCCAGCTTAGCCCCGTTATCACAATTACCCACGATCAAAAAGAGGAAATCACCTCCACGGAAGATCACCCCACGACACACAGCTTCTCCCGTCTCTCTTTTCAGATTCTCTCTCTATCTCTGTCTGCCTCTGTCTCTCTTTATGTATCTCTCAGAATCCCCAATCAGCAATTTTAAAGTTCACGATTGATTTCAGTCTGGGTCTCTGATTCCCTACCATTAGGATAGTGTTCACCCCACACATGGTATTTGAGACAAAGAGAGAAAGCCTACAGTCTTATTGCCTGTGTCCATTATCAAAACTAGATAAAGGAACTTTTACTCTCTTCTCCTGAAACTTTACTTGACCCACAATAGAAAGCACTTGACCTGTGGTCCTCATGCTATGATTGTGTCTATGGGATTCTGGCTAATCTGATGGAAAATGAAGGTAACTTGAAGGAAAAACTCAGCTTGTCTACACAAGCATTGCTTGAGTGTTTCACTTATCAACTGGGTGTTTTGGAGGACAGTCTATGCATGGATCTATCCGTAGGTGTTTGTTAAAGAGCTGTTTCAAAAGATGGTATATCAAGTCATTGCCATAGCCTCCTGACTGGTCTTCCTAAAGTTTTACCTCTCTTTTTCGTGAAAATTTCTTCTTTTTAACTGGGCATCTCAAACTTTAATGTACATATGAATCATCAGGAGAGCTTGTTAAAATGCAGATTCTGATTTAGTACATTTGGGATTGGAACTGAAGGTTTTTTAAAAAAAATTTCTAACAAGCTCCCATGTGATGCTGATGACACTGGTTTGTGGACCACACTTTGAGTGGCAAGGCTCTAAAAACTGCTCGTGTGAACATTCTAAATGTGAACATGATCATGTCACTTTCCTACTTGAAATCCATCAATAACCCCCATCACTTCCAAGGTGAAGTCCAAAGTCCTTACATGGCACACAAACGTCTTTATCTTCAGCTCCTTGCCTACCTTTCCAGCTTTATCTGCCACCTGTGCTGTTCCCAGAATGGGCATGTTCTTCCTCACCTGGGTGCAGGTTGTAGACCCCATTGACCTAGCAGACTCCCACCCACCCTTCTAGATTCATCTCACAGTTACATTCTCCGGGAATCCTCACCTGTCATTTCAAAGCCTCCATGCTGCCTCTATGCTCCCCAAGTACCTACTGTGTACTTCTATTACATATCACATGGCTGGAGAGTTTTGTCTACATTTCTTTCTCCCCAGTAGACTGTCAGTTCCTGTGGGGCATCAATCATATTCTCTTCATCTCAGACTCTCTAGATCCTAGCACAGTGCTTGGCGCCCTTAATAGATACTTGCATGTATGCAGAATGAGCTCATACTTTTGTCTTTTTGCTCTCTGTGTGGTACTTTCTCAGCCAGGGTCAACCTTTCTCTGATTGTTGTCTACAAAGCCCTCGTTCTCTGAAACCCATGTGCAACCTTCTATCTGGGGAGATGAATCTGATGCCTAGGAGTCATGTCTAATTCCATTGTCTGAACATTAGCAGCAGTTAATTCATGGGCTGTTGTTTGGAAAATGTTAATTAATCAACATGATTTGTCTGGTGCTCAAGGGAAAAAGTCATACTGTTTTAAAAGCAACATTTACCTCAGTAAATGTTCTGTTAACTAAGGCAGTAGGTTTCAACCCAAGCTGCTCATTGGAACTATTTCAGGATCTTTTAAAAAATAATGATGCTTTGGTTCAACCCCCAAGAATTCTGATTTAATTGGTCTGGTAGTAGAGTCTGGCATCGATATTTTAAAGAACTACCACTGAAAACCACTGCACCAAGTCAGAGCATCATACCCCATTCTGGATGAAGAGTTGCCACTTATCTGATGATGGATTATCCAATCCTTGTTCCTCCTTGGAAACTCTTGATTTAAATTTCTTCTTGACGTAATTAGCAAAGGGGATAAAGTCCTTATTTCAACTTATTCAGTAGCTCTCTCCTGCAGTTACATTTCTGTGCAGTCTATAATTCTACTAAGAGGCCTTCTGAATGAAAACCCTTGCTTATCAACTCAAATTGGACTTGAATCAAAAAGAGGGGAAATCAGCTTTGGGTTGCTTCCCATCAGCTTAGGAGGTGTTCACTGCTTATCTCCAGGATGGACACAGGTATGAGAAAGAGTTCAGGTGAGGGCAGGGGTACAACTTTTTAGCTTTCCCTGGGTCTGTTTGGATGGACTAATTTCTCTGAAGCATTGTGAAGTTGTAAAGCCCCCAGACATGATTTTGGAATTAGCTATAATTTTGAAAAACAGCTGCTAATGATATTCCTCCCTTGACACAGAATTGACAATAGTGCTTACAAAATATTATCATAGACCCTTGCAGAATCAAAGGTACTCTGTTTTCCCTTCAGAGGAGATGAATTTTTATACTGTCTGGGCTGGGCAGGTCCCCTTCACTCCCTGCTCTCCTCACTTTGTATTTATAGGTCAGCAGGGTCCTGGGAGCCACCACCCCATAATGGAGGATTTGAAGGACACCCATAAACAGTGTCCAAGAGCACTCTTGCAGGTTTCCTAAGGCTGTAATGCTTTCTGGCATCAAACCCATCGGTACGAAGGCTCAGTGTGAGGTACAAGACATAGTCTGGCAAACTCTTGGTCAACAGCTGGTGGTTTAAAGTCACTCAGAGTGCCTAGTCTGGTTCAAAGGAGTGTTAGCTTTTTGGCTCCTACATATTCCCAGAAGATTTCCTACCTTTGACTGACAAAGGTGACTCCTGAATAAAATCAAGGGGTTTAGAGTGGTTTTGGCTCAGGCTGTAATGCCATGATAATCCTAGAAAAAATGTTGAGAATTTTTTTCCTGGGAAGTTTATAGGAAAACTTTAAATGCAACCTCACTAGATATAATTATCTTGAAGGGAGGGACTATTTTGTTCATTTTTATATTCTCTCTACCCCTTCCCCACTTTGCCTTGTATATTATGGATACTCATAAGTGACAGTAAATAAATACAGCTAAAGTTTTTGAGTGCTTATTATTTGCCAAGTACTATATACAAGCTCTAACTAAATCTAAGTAATTCTAAGAAGTAAATAATATTATCATCCAGTTTTAAAGATGGGATTATTGAGGCTCGGTGAAGTTAACCTCAAAGCCATACAACTAGAGAGTGGCAGAAACAAGATTCAGCCTGGATTTATAAATTCAGTATATTTATAAAACGTTTGCTCTTAATTTACCTGGTGTATCTTAAATGGCCCCAGGAATATCTCAGTTAGAATTCTGGGGTGGGGGAAATGATTTGTAGAAATGCAATCTTCTGGGCTCTACTCCCATGAGATTCTGACTCAGTTGGTTTGGTGTGGGACCCAGGAGTCTGCAATCTCTCAGTCACATGCGTGTTGAATTGCTTGCTAGACCAATCCAGCTCTCTTGGTGAGCAGACATGAATGTCTTCAGCTCACGTGGCTGTTGTCGAGACACCCCAAATGGTTCAAACCCTGCAAGCCCAGACTTTCCTTAGCAATGTTAGCCCCCACCACATCAAGAAGTGTTCTTGTGTAGTGCAAACACATTTCACCTCCATCTCTTAGGAGGCAAGTAGCTTCACCTGTTTACTGAAGTGGGCCCCATATTATTCACATCAGTATTAATGTATAAATCACATACAGTGAGTAAAAGCTCTTGAAAATATCAAGAAGTTCCTCAATACCTCTATCACTGTAAATTGTGCTCTTGTATGTTTTCTCAAGTGTGGCTTTTCCGTCGGCCTTAAATGTTAATTCTGCGTCACTTTATAAAGGTGGCGGTTCAGATTCTCAGGTAATATGGGATTCTTCCTTCCTGTGAGTTGTAGAATGTGACTCAAAGAAGAATCTTAGACTCCCAGCAACAGAAGGAAATGTTATTGTCCTTTTCTGACCTGCCACCTGCCAGGTACCTGACGGAGGGGAATGACTGTACTGTCTGCTCCATTAGGGGGCGCTCACCCTCTCCAGAGACTATGGGTGCCATTGGTTGACAGCTCCAATTACTCCTTAAAATATATATTTATTTATTTTTCAAACTGTGAAATGTAAATACACATTAAAGTGTATAAAATGTGTTATATACAGTTGAAGAATAATAGTAGAATGAACACTCATATATATTCCTCACCAGGTTAAGGCATAAAACATGACCAGACCCTTGAAGCTTGGCAGGTGCCCCTCTCCAGTGAATTCCCCACATTCCTTCCCCCACAGGTGTCTTCCTTTCGGAATTTTGGGGTGTCAACCATTCCTTGGTCTTCTTTATATGGCCCCACTTACATCTGAATCAAGCTCTTTTATATTTTATTATAGAGTCTTGTGACAGAGGTTACTAGCACAGACCCAAACTTCCCAAATTGTCATCTCACTGTCGCACACCAGGTGTGCGACACTGGGAAAGTGATTTATCTTCTCTCTGCCTCGGTTTCTTTATCTGTGAAATCAGAGGAGCAATAGTTCCTGCTTAAAGGATTGTTGTGAGAAGTAAATACATTTAGGGTGCAAGCCTTTATAACAGGGCCTGATACATCATGAGAATTATGACGATGTCATTGTTGTTTACCTTAAGCTGACATCGACCTTCCTGTAGATCAGTGTTTCTCAGTTATCTGTGGTAAAGGACCTTAAAATATTTTTTCCAATCCACTGCGGACGGATAATTTTGTGAAATACAATAACATGGAATAACTGAAAGGTGAGATTTTAAAAACCTCAAACATATAAAATTCAAACTCCAATTTTTTATTATTACAGTCAACAGAAATAAAATTACTATGTCAAATTGCTGTAAGTGTTTTTAAATGGTTGCTTGCAATTGCCGTGCTTATTTGTCATGAGCTGGTCGCGGACAGCTTGTGGACGGCCACTGGCTTACGGATACACTCCAAGCTGCTCTGCTCCAGGTTTCTGCACGCTGATTTCTGCCTCGTCCTGCAAGAGGCACATTCCTTTTGCGGGAAGCAAATTTTGGCAGTCTCTTGTCGGGCGGTCCTCAGAACGTTGTTTATCTTACAGCTGCCCTTCACCTGCTAGAAATAGAAATGATTTTAAAATAAACAAACATACTTAACAAGTGCTGATTATCACCAGAGGCCACCGTTTTCTTCTTCTTTTTAATCAAGACAGAATTTCTGGTGTTAAGGAAATGTCCCCATGTGGACAAGCAGCTATAGGAGAATCGTAGATCTGCATTTTGATTTTTCCGACTCAGGAATAAGACAGGAGCAGACTTTTAATTTTCTGAGTCTGGAATTTGACTGTAAGCTCTCTGAAGCAATTTAAGGCCTCTCCCTTCCCTCTCCCCAGTAGCGCCTTGAGTATTTGTGGACATAGTGGCTGTTCACAAGACAGCTATTTCGCGACCCATGAGTGCTGTGAAGTTGAACCCTGGGAGCTTGCCAACAGCCTACCATTTTTCACCATAAGAAGGCATTTTCATATGGTGCAATCAGCTGTTTAAGTTTCCGGGTCTGATCCATTTCATCTGGGGCCTCTCCCCGCAGATCTGTTAGGTAATTCTTTCCCAGGAATGGAATCTGCCCATTTCTAGGACCTCAGAGAAGTCTCAAGTGCTGGGAAGGGAAGCGCAGTCTGGTCGGCTTGTCTTGTCTCTTCAGCCTGGCTTTCCGCAGCAGCCGCAGAGAACCCGAGTCCCAGGACCTACCTCAGGTATCTGTCAAGGAAGAGTCTGGTTCACCATTTGAAATGGATAAACCCTGACTGATGTGTGAGCTGTTAAAGAAAAAATTACTCATGACACTTGTTAGAGATGGTGAGATGGCTTTATTCAGAGGGGCTACAGCAATGGGGTTTTGCAGTAGGAGAGAGATCGGACTCAACTCTGAAAACAAGAAGGAAGGGTGAGGATTTATAGCCAGGGAGCAGGGTGGGGGTCAGTAGATGGAAAATCACTAAGAGGAAACTTCAGAAATAGCTGGATTCTTGCTGAAGGTGGGCCAGGGTGATCTGATATCACCTGGGGGGTTGAGGGTGGGGATTCACTCTAAACCGACTTCGCACGATTCTTGCTAAAAGTAGACTTTACAAGGACAGAGATGGAAGCCCAAGGTTGGGTCTAGTTGCGCAGAGGGCTCAGAGGAGCCTGGTTAAGGGTGGTCAAGGGGAGAATCTTTGTCAGATCATAACCGTGTTGATGAGTCAGGAGTCCGGGGTTCTTCTTGAAGCTTGGTTGTGAATCTGTGCCCTGTCTCCTAAATACAACATTTCTACAGCCTGGACCCCAGCACATCTACATTTGACTCCAATCAGGATTTGAATCAGACAGTTTGGAGCTTCTTCTGAGCTAGAATATCTGATATTTATTTTTAAACCATTAATGTTCACATAAGACTAGGGATTAGGGGCTCTGTCCATCTGATGTAAAAATAACTTTAATTCTAGCAATTGATCAGTTCTGTGTGTGTGTGGGGGATCACAAAGGCTGTTTGAATTTCAGTCAAAAATTGTCAGTGTATTGACCCTGGATTAACATTTGTGTTCAGTCCTCAAGAGATGAATTTTCATCGTCATCCTGTCTGAAAGAAGGGACATGTCAGTTTCTGCCTGCCGAAATCTGCCTTATAAAATTCACGCCTGCCTCTGGCCCTCAAACTGAGGGACAAGCTGCCAGAGGCTGTCACAGGTTACTGATCCTGTGTTCAGAAGTGGGGGCCTGAGTGCAGGAGCAGGGCTACTCAACGGGAACCTCGGCCTCTCTCCTTCCTGGGCCTTCTGCACACACATGCTGAGGCTGCACAGATGTCAACACAAACACAGAGATCACCCAAAAACCCACACAGATCCACACTCCCACCGTGGGCACTGCCACACACCCCACTGCTAGCAGGGAGGGCGTATGAACAGAAAAATGGTTAAATTCAACCTCAGCCTAATTAGTAGCCAGTATGTCAAGTGGAGTAAAAGTCTGGGCAGTAGAAGGTCTGGGTCGACCATGTGACTCTGGGGCAGTCGGTTCACCTCTCCGGGTCTTGGCTTTTCTATCTGTCAGAGGTGAGTGTTGGAAGATCGCAGTAGGTCTCAAACTTTAGCTTTGGTCGGAATCACCTGGAAGGCTTATTGAAATGGGACCTCACCCCAGAGTCCCTGACTCAGTCCGTGTGGGATGGGGCTTCTTCAGGTGCGTTCGTGACAAGTTTCTAGATGCTGCTGCTCCTGCTGGCTGGGGAACCGCACTTTGAGAAGCCCTGGGGTAGAGGAACTCTCTGGTTCTTATTAGGTCTGAAATCCTGTAAATGTGGGCAGACGTTCAGGACTAAACATAACTAAGTTGCTGCGGTTCTCAACCGAGGCTGATTCTGCCCTGCAGGGGCTGTTTGGTAATGTCTAGAGCCGTTGTGGGCGAGAGGTTCTTGTCTTGTCGCAGAAAGAATTCAGAAACAAGACATGGAGGTCAAGAAAGCAAAGCAAGGATTTATTAAGAGATAGATAGTACGCTCTGAGGGAAGGAGCAGGCAGACCCGGGTGGGTGGCTTCCCGGAGTTTCCTTGGCAAGCTCATTATATGGGTGTAAAAATGAACGGGCAGAATATTCATTGGGGGTCATGTTTCCTGATCTTCATCCCAGCCCCACCTTTCCGGATGGGGAGGAGGGATTTTTTTTTTTTTTTTTTTTGTCCTTATTTAGTCTTGATCGGATAGTTGGCTGAGGTCGTAATGAACAACAGGTTACATTCAGATGGGGGTATCAAGCAAAAGATTACATTTGGATAGACGTCGTAATGATCAAAAGGTTACATTAGGATGGTGGCGATTCCTGTCCTGTCCCATCCTTCTGCCTCCAGGACACTTGTCAACCCAGAAGATTTTTTTTTTTTATCAGTCTGGAGGATCCTGTTTTTCTTGGTCTGTCCAAGGACCCCATTGTTCACAAGACGTATGATTTTCTGCCGTTTGGCCCATGTCCCCCTTTCTCTGCTCATATCTAGCTACCTGCCTGCTCTAACAGTGATACTTTTGATTGTCTTAAATCAGGGCATGCTGCTCCTGGCATCTAGTCGGTAGAAGCCAGAGCTGCTGTTAAACATCCTCCAATGCAGAGGAAAGCCCCCGACAACAAAGAATGATCTGATTTAGAATGTCACTATTGCCAAGGTTGGGAAATCCTGATCTAAGTGCTCCAGTTCAGCTAGGTTTGGATTTGTGTCAGAACAGGACATGTTGACATACACCACGTAGTAAGATTGATGTCTGCTTCTCATTTCCCAGAAGGAAAAGTTCCACAAAAACTACCAGACCTTCCCTGAGCTAGGTATTTCTCTTTGCTCCAGGACCTCACTCAAGGCTGAGCAGGACAATTATGACTCTCAGGAAGCCTGCAGACCTCAGATCCCAGGGAAGCAGCCCAACAAAGCCCAAGGGCTGGCTCCCAGCAGGACGCATTCCCAAGGCAGCATCCATCCAGGATCTGGCAGGCTTTGCACTAGATTAGGACAGCAGTAGGTGCTGGTCGCACTGTGCCCCCTTTCTCTGCTTCCAATCCATGGGGTAGAGAATGAGGGCAGCTCTTGTGGGTTCTGATTAGAAGCTTCACATAGCAAGTCCCTAAATTTGCAGAATGCCGTGAGCCAGAAAGGCTTGTGGGGTGTGTGTGTGTGTGTGTGTGTGTGTGTGTGTGTGTGTGTGTGTGGTGAGAACCACATATTCAAACCATTCCCTATTTCTGCACCTCATCTTGCCAATTACAATCTGCTTGGTGGTGTGAAACTGACAGCCGGCAGCAGTGACGGAGACAGGAGAACGATGAACAAGGGCTTTGTGCATTCTCAGCTTTAGAGAGAATGTTCAGTGGGGCGGACAGGCATGTAACTGGCAGGTTTAGGAATCAGTAAAAACCAAGAGCTGGAAGTCCTAATTTATCGTCTGTTTCGATACAAGGCTAGACACAGGCTATTTAATACAATGCATTGTTTACAAGTGGAGGAGAGTGGAAGTTATTGATGCATTACAAATGCAGGCAAATGCATCTCATAAGCCAAGGGGTAGGTAATAACAATTGCAGAAGACTAAATTTGACTTTAATCCCCTGAAGAATGGCATGCATACAGTTTAAAATGATAAAAGCTGGAGGGGGTCCGGGGAGAGTGAGTAAGGGAGGAGGGAGGAGGCCTAGGGAGACAGAAGGAGACAGAGGGGGAGAGAGAGAAAGAGAGACAGAAAAAGATAGAGATATGAGAGCTGATTTTCTACTGGGGTTGTGCATTTCTCGATTAGGAAATAGAATGGAAATAGAAAGAAAAGATTTTTTTAGACCTTGTTTTGATAAACAGCATCACGCCTGGCAGGGTGTTTTCAGTAGCAGGTCTGGCGTTGTGGTCAAGCAGCTTGGAGCAGTTTAAAGACCTGCCAATCCCTTAGATAATCCCAAAGGCAGAAATAGAAAACAAGTCTTCATTTGATTAGTGCACATAGGCTGTTTTGTGTCCCCCTCCCGGGGTTGTTAGCGCCATGGCCACACTGGCAGGGTATAAGCAAGCTTGCCCAGCCTTTATGGTTAAAATTCTCCACTCTTGACCCTTAGTGCATGATGCTTTGGTACATAGTAGGTGTCCCATGAATGCTGGTTGAGTGAACTCGGTGTGATACAGCTGCTCGCAAAGAAACAGCGTAGCTGGACTCCATATTTCAGAGTCTCAGCAGGGAAAGTGGTTTTAGAGTAAGCTGAATAGACTCCATTCCCCGTCCACGCTGAACTCTCCTCTGCAGTGTTACTGACAAAGGTGTCCAAATTCTGAGTGAGGAACCACGAGAATTCATGGAGTGGGGTTAATAGCAGTCAACATTTATTTATTTTAGGGGGTGGGGATTAGGTTTATTTATTTATTTGCTTTTTAATGGAGGTACTGGGGATTGAACCTGGGACCTCGTGCATGCTAGGCACACACTCTACCACTGAACTCTACCCTCCCCGCCAAGAGCCATCATTTATTGGGTGGTTACTTACTATGTGGCAGTCGCCTTGTTAAAATCTCCATGTGGTGTATCTCTTTTTGTGCCTCTGTCCAACTTAGGAGGCATTAAGCATCATTTCCTCTTAAAGATGTGGAAATTGAGGCACAGGGAGTGTTCCCAGCTGATGCTGGTGGAGGAGGCTGACTCTGTAGGGGACCCTCGTAACTGCTGGGGATGTTCTTGCTGGGTTGACCTGAAGCTTGCCTCCCGTTCCCATCTAGCGGTCCCACAGCAGTCGTCAGCCCCATGGGCTGGTGTGCCCAGTGGTGGATTTCCACTATCAACATGGTTCACATTTGCCTGGTTTATGGTTGTGTTTGCAGTGCACCATCTGCCTTCTCTGGTGATCCAGTGGCAAACAGAGGGAGAAAGAAGATTGGCACTGGAAGATCTTTCTATGACTGCTTTCTAAGAGTGACAGCCAACTGCGTCCAGCCTGGGTTGTGGAGCACAGAGAGTCCCTGGTCATAACCAGAAGAAGCCACTATTTGTGGATCAATCGAAGATCAGCAAAGGAACTTACTCTGTAGAACAGTGGTCTCTGTGACTCCATCTGTGCGCTTAAGCTGGTTAAATCCTAAGGGGAGCCAGTAATGTCACCTCTCTAGGCTACCCCTGATATGGTGGACCCTCAGTAAACGCCTGTTGACTATCTGATCTGACAGCATTCCGGCTGAGGCTCATGCCGCCAGAAGGGCTAAGCCTGGAGAGATAAAACATTTTTTGTTTGGAAGAATGATCTTGACCATTTGTCTATGACTTTGGGGTAATAGACCTCACAGTCTTGGGTCCTGTTCGCCTGCAACTGGCTTGTATTTTTGTGCTTTGTGTCTTACTGATGGATGTCTGCCTTGGAGGCATGACGGGGGTCCTGGCTGCTCCTGGTTTCCTGTCACTTTCTCCCTCTGGGATATGTAAGTTCTCCCCAGATGTTTCCGAGAGAGAAGCTAAACTATTCCAAACAGAATATATGGCATGCCCAAATATTTTGATGATTTCCTTTTCTTTCTGAGAGCCATTTCTTCTAATGGCACCTTTTCACAGTCAAACAAGCTTGAAAAATTTGAGGAATCTCTGTCCTTGCTTCTGACTCTCACATCCAACCAACTGCCCATCTTAGTGACTTTATCTCGGACGTGTCTCCTCGGCCAGTCCAGGTCTTCATTATCTCTCATTTGAGCAACTGCTGGAGCCTCAGAACTGGTTTTCTTGCTCTCAATCCACTTTCCCTCTGTGCAGGCAGAGAGAGCTTCCTTGTGCAGTGTTTACCCGGGACTATGAGTATCTTTCACCATGGAATGGTGAGTCGATATCGGTTAAGTGATATGTGCTACCTTGTTGGGATGCAGACATCATGATCATTCCTAAAATTTAATGAGCACCTACTACATGCCAGACACTGCTTCAAATGCTACTCACACATAATTTCCTATCCTTTCTACAGCCTTGCCATGTCAATGCCTGTATTATTATCTCTATTTTGCAGCTAGACAGCTGGGGTTCTGGAGACAGCCAGAGCTACTAAGTTGGTACATGGCAGGGCCAGGAATCGGATCCATCTTTAAAGCCCATTCCTCCTCCCCCCTCCCCTTTTGCCACATCCCCCTCGTGCCAGAGACAGAGTCAGAGGTGGAAAAAGGAAATGAACGCAGAGTCATCTGCGAAGTTGCTGAAAAAAAAAAAATAAAAGGATAAGGACTTTATTTTAAGAACTTATTTTCATTAGGATTTCATTTGAGATTTATTTTCATTTCGGCTTCCATGTGGTGATGAATATATACCTTTTTTGAGGTTGATATCGTCAACAGTTATAAAATTGGTAACATGGGGCCTTTAGAGAGCTCTCTTTAAAAGTGAACACATGTATATGTATACATTTTATCTCTTTGGGTAATTGGCTCTGACTCCTCCTAATTCCTCACTCCTACTCAGTTCCGTGAGCAGAATGTACTCAGACTGGAGAGCACTGGGTGTGGGGAGCCCCAGCTGGACTGAGGTCTGGGAGGCAGAATGGTAACTGACGCTTCTTCCGGGGTCGCTGGTTTCAAACCAAAGAATAGTGTTGCTGTGTGATTTGTCATAGAGAACTGGGGGCCACCCAATTGTCTTTTCAGCCTTGAGCAAAGCATCTACTCCCCTTGAGAGTAAAACAGCAAGACATAACTTTTTTAAATTTTGAAGAACTGAAAAGCCTTTTAAGATGGTTTCTCAGAAAGCCAAGAAAAAGCGTTGGTGATTTTCTGCTCTGAACTTTGAAATCCCTGTAGTTGGGTGTCACGACTTTCCTACTTTCCTGCTACCTGGATATTCTTTCTATGTTGTTAAGATCATGTGGCAACTAATTTAGGTCATTTGGAAAAAATTTCAACTACAGAGCCAGATATTTGGGGGGAAATTAAAAATTCTCACTTGGAAATGAATTTTTATATCACATTTAAAAAAATTGTGGTAAACTATACATAGAAGAAATCCTACCATTTCAACCATTTCAAAGTGCACTGTTCAGTGGCATTCAGGTGCACTCACCTTGTGCAGCCATCACCACCATCTCACTCCAGAGCTCCTTTCTTCTTCTTAAATTGAAACTCTGTCCCCTTAAACACTAACTCCCCATTCTCCCTCCCACAGCTCCTGGCAACCACAGTTCTCCTTTCTGTCTCTATGCATTTGACTCCTCTAGGGACCTCATATAATTGGAATCATACAGTATCTGTCCTTTTGGCTTATTTCACTGTGCATAATATCCTCCAGGTTCATCCATGTTAGAGTCAGAATTTCATTTCTTTTTCAGGCCAAGTAATATTCCATTGCATGGATATACCACATTTTGTTTGTCCATTTATCTACTGTTGGGCACTGGTTGCTTCCACCTGGAAACGGCTTTTACAACACTGTTTTAGCTGAGAACAAATACTGACCATTGACTCACAGAGACAAACTATTTTAAGCTTACTTTATGGGACAATCAGATGTATTTTGATTAAAATACTGTTTTATAGACTCGGGGTCCAAACATTTCCTATAAGATTGTAGCTAGTTTGCTCAGATTTACATCTAAAACAAGTCGAGTGTAAAACGTTCTGGAGGCATAGATTTTTGTCATTTAGATAACGTTCAATTGCCAAGTATAGGTTCTGCCTATGGTAACCCACCCTCAACCAACCCATAGAAAGTGAAAGTGTATTAAGGTAAAAAAGCAGGACTCATTTTTTTAAGGATCATGTATCCTTGAAACTTTTATGGTCTTGAGTCCTTGATACAATTACAGTGTTTAACCAGAGTCAGAACGCAAGGAGAAGCCAATTGGTTGGGGGCTTCTTTGGCAGGTTTGTTCTAACACAACGGAAGATGTGAAATGGTTACAGAATCAGATCCAGGGCTGCTGCAGGCGGGGAGGGTGTGCCAGAGGGTGCAAGCCCGCAGTGTTTCTGCAGAGCCACCTCTGCAGAAGAAAATGGAAGAGAAACATTTCTATTTAGGTCTGCAAACGGCTATTCCTATCAAATGGAGCAAGCCTATAAATTCCCTGTCTTCCTCTAGGAGTTTTGGGAGCTGTTTCAGGCAGAGATATTCAAGGCAGAGACAGAAAGCCAGAGTCACGCAGGCGAAAAAGCCACTCCTGAGGTGATAAATGGACTGGCAAATAAATAGGCATTCAACAGAGAGCATTGGGAGAAAAGCAAGCACTCTGCTAACTACAATAGACGAAGACTCTTTTTAAAAATCTGAGGCTAAGAGACAGACGTTTTCTGAAATACATAGTAATGACACTGATATCAGGAAGGAACCATTCCGGCACAGGATGGCACGGAGCAAGAACAGCCTGGGATGCAGAGGATGGGTGGAACCCGGATCGCACGGAAGGAAAATAAGTCCTAGCAGGACCGGACAATGGCAATTCCCTGTCACCTCTGACTGGGGCTTTCCACCCGTTCCCCTGGGGAGGGGAGATGAGCAGTTAACACCCGAGCCCTGATGTATATGTCTTACTGTCGGCACTTTAAGTTAGCGGTTAAGCTGCACGTAGCTCTCCTTCCACGGGTCAGGTTCCTACCAGTCTTTTTGTTGTCTTCATCATGCCCTGAGTTAGAGTGTCTTTTCAGGGGTTTCTTGCAGGTTGATTTGTGAACCAGCTGGACCCTTCTGACTTCTCCAGGTGAAATTCTGGTCCGAGCATTGTCCTTATGGAAGATGAACTTAGCCTGGAGTATTGCCCAGCTGCTGTTTACAGAAATGACAGTTTAGCTGCAGTTTCCTGCCTGGATAGATTTCTATGTTCTACCATCCTTTTTTTTTTAAGTGAGGTATAGTCAGTTACAATGTGTCAATTTCAGTGTACAGCACAATGTCCCATTCATGCATATACATATATTTGTTTTCACGTTCCTTTCCATTAAAGGTTATTACAAGATATTGAATATAGTTCCCTGTGCTACCAGCTCCTTTTTTTTTTTTTTTTGGTGTTATTAAAGATCTTTGGAGATGCAATGCAGGAGTGGGGAGACATATACTGAACCAAGAACTGAGTTCCCCAGATAGCTTCACTCTTGAATGGAAAATAAGAAAAGAAAAGCTTGCTAGGCCAGTGATCAGCAGACTGATGCTAGGGCCTGGGTAGACGCAATTTGCAATGGTAATGTGGCAGCCTGAACTTGGGGCACAGAGTCTACAGCTGGTTGCCGGTCAGCAGCTGCCTCTTGAGGCACAACCCCTGAAGCTTATTAAAGCAATTAGTCTTTTGAATTGTCTAAATCTTCCCGCCCAAAGCCTGTTTCCACACCCCGGCGCAGAGCAGTTGCTCAGCTAAGATAACAGGTCCCTTCGGCAGGGCTGCCCTGAGCCAGCACGAGTTCCCCTGTGTCACTGTCTCAGAAGCCAGCATCCTTGGTGGCCTCTATGTACGGAGTCACTTAAAATAATGTTCCTCCCCCCATTTTTTCCTTCTGGGGAGGGTTAGGGTTCAGAAAAGGGACGATGGTAAGAGGAGGCTCATTTTTCCCAAAGTGAGAACTCACTGCCTGTTATTTTTAGTTGATTGCTCTGGGGCCTGGCTTCTGGGACGCAATATTGTTTTCGTTCGTCAAGTTCGGAGTCACCATTGGTTTTCCGGACTACCTCAGATGGGACCTCTTCCTTAGCCTCTGTTTTGACATCTGTGAATTGGAAAATTCCAGATTGTTTCTCTGTCTACTTCACAGGGGTATAGAATAACCAGTAAGGCTGTGTTCTACACAGTAAAGTGAGTATTTTGGGGGAAAGGGTGTAGACTCAATTTTCTGTGATGTTTCCATAGATGCAAAAGGCATTGTGAGGATATTTACACCTCAGCACCTCTTACTCTATATGACAGATCTGTGGTCCGGAGGGAGTGCTGGACTTGGCAAACGTCCTGGAGGGCTTCATGGCAGAGGGGGCTCTATGACTCAAAACCTCAGGATTCTGAAATCATGTCCGCACCTGCCCCTGCTGTTATACTTTGCTCTTTCCCCATTGCCTTTGTTGAATGTACCTTGCCAATGCTGAAATCCTAGACCTTCAGGCTCCTGTGTGCACCACTCAGAAATGATTCTATGTAGATTTGAGTGTAATTAAACCTGCTTTTCCTTAACAATGTGATAAGATTGACATTTTAGCAGCTTAAGTCCTTTTTTCCCCCCTGACAGATTATTTTCTTTATTCAGATAAAGCCTGTGTTCTGTTTTGAATGCTGGGAGAATGTAGATTTTTTTTTTTCATTCGGAGTTGGAGACAATTAGAGCTACAGATTAATTTCTCACATTAAGAGGAATGTTTTGTCTTTAAATCTGCACCTGCTCAACCCCATTTCCAGAGATTTGTAGGTTGTAGTTATAAAGAGGAAGAGGAAATACTTAGCAGGGTCAGAGGGAATCACTAATGGCTAATCAATAACTGTGGAGTATTTCAGGACTCTAAAGAGACATGGCATAGTGTTGTGGGAAACAGTGGGACCACTTAGCTGTGGTTTCACTTGTGCGGGGTTACCAGAAAGAGCCAGAATTGACCATTAAGCAGCCAACATCTCCATTTATTTGTCTTTTAGTCACTGCAAACTCAGTAACAAATTTTTGTGTCCCCCTTCACCTCTCTGCTCTACCCCCCAAACTTGCTGCTCCTCTTGTATTTCTGGTCTTTGTTAAGGTGTCCACATCCTCAGCCATCCTTGCTGGAAATCTTGGCTCTGTCCTTAGTGCCTCTCTCTTCCTTACTATCATGGACAAGGGTTGGCTTCTTCCTGGCATCCATCCCTTCCCTCCCTCATTGCTCAGAGCACTCAAATTTCCTTTGGGGAGTCACTCCCCACCATCTGGTATTTGCTATGTGGTTTGGGTAGAATTTTCCCAAGTGGTGGGCCCTGATTAGTTAGACTCAGTCAACAAAATTCCATTTCTCTTGTCACAGAGATTGGCTCAGAGGCCTGAACCATTGTTTGTGTGGCCCTCCCCTAGCCCAGAGTTTGGTTCCATTTGATCCAAGTGGAATAAATGCAGGACTTCTGTATGATGGCTGGAGGAAGGAATACTATATGATCTCATTTATTTGTGGAATCTGAAAAAGCAAGCTCTTTTGAGATAGGCTATGTGGTTGCCAGAGGTAGGGGTTGGGGGAATTGGGTGACGGTGGTCAAAAGGTACAAACTTCCACTTATAAGATAAATAATTCCTGGCGATATAAGGTACGGTGTGGTGACTATAGTTAACAATACTGTGTTCCATATTTGTTAAGTTGCTTAGAGAGTAGATCTTAAAAGTTCTCATTGCAAGGAAAAAAATTCGTAACTCTGTGAGGTGATGAATGTTAACTAGGTTTACTGTGGTGATTATTTCACAACATATACAAATATCCAATCACTGCATTGTACACCTTAAACTTGTACAGTGTTATATTTCAATTATACTTAATGAAACTGGAATAATATTTGTTGATTTAGAAAATTAATTGCTCTAACTAAAATGAGTTGACAGAGGTGTGGCTAATGCAGCAGTGAGCAAAACAAAGTTCTTGCCTTCATAGGGCTTACCTTCTCATGGGGAATTGCAGACAGAAAACAAAATGACAGTCAAATGCATAATATGTCAGGTCAATTCACTGATGGGCTGGTGGATGCTTGCCTCAATTTCTCAAGGAGTTCATAAGATGCTCGTGGGCAAAGGGTGTACCATTTTGTGACCCCTAAAAACCCCAGCACTAGACTTGTGCTAAATAGCAGAGAAATGCTTGGTGACTTATTATTTGAGGTTGGCCGAATTTGCATGGCAAGACAGAGGGATACGAAACTGGGTCTCGCTTATGTAATTCCAAATGCCATGAACAATTTGCCTCTTACTGGGTTGGAAGTAATATTTCTAAGGTCCCTTCTAGCGCTAAGATCTGTTTTCTTTCCTTTTTTTTTCTCCTTAACCACCAGGATGGTTTAAAAATCAAGTGGTGCAAATATAGGCTGAATGTATATTACATTTATTTCATCACGACTTGGTTAAAGAACAATATACAAAGGAAAGAGAAGGAATTTTATTAAAATCTTAATAAGCACTGTCCCAAGTGTGCTGCTCTGATCCGTGCTATTCTCCTAGAGTCTCCCCTTTAAAAATGGATTTTTCCCCTACAGACGTGCATAAATTCAGCTTTAAAGCCATTTGCTTTCTATGTCTGTGTGTCATTAAAACTTTATTTGCTTTAATACGAAATTGTATGCTCCCGATTACAACCAAGCAAAATTACGTCTGCACACGGACTCAAGCCAGAACAGAAGCAGCACTGGGTGATAACAGTGAGACTCAGGGTAGTTCTTTTTTCTCCTTTAGACGTTCCTTTAATGCTATTCTTTAACATTTATACAAGAATATAATTGGGGAGGGAATAGCTCAGTGGCAGAGTGAGTGCTTAGCATGCAGGAGGTCCTAGGTTCAATCACCAGTACTTCCATTATAAGTATATAAATATATTTAATTACCTCTACCCCACAAAAAAATTAAATTAAAAAAATAAAATAGTTGGACAAAAAAATTAAAAAAAAAAGGAATATAATTTACTATTGATTTGATTTTGAAAAAAAAAATTTCTCTAGCAAAATACCCAGCAGAACAACCTGGAGAACACTGACCCAGGCTGGGTGCTGCCGGCCTCAGGGAAGCAGGCTAAGGCATGCCCTTGAACATGCCTCATGCACCCAGAAGATGCAGAAAGGGTTTACCCACCCCAGATGTCCTGGCCTCCCGGGTGCAGGAGCTCAGCTTCAGGAGGGCCTCAGGACTCCCTGGAACTGGCCTAATTCGGGGGAAGCCTTGGGCAGGGAGGTCTGGGGAGGCATAGGGGTCAGTCACTGCCCCTGGGGCGCCTTTGCATCAGTCTTTATGTCCCTTATTTGACTCTGCAGACCTGATGTTTTCAGTTTGCACTTCTCTCCCCTCCCCACCTCCCTACCCCCCAAAGAAAAGATATAAGACAAAGAACAAGGAACTGTGAGTTCCAAGTCTGGCTCTGTCACTAACTCTCAGCATGCTCTCTCGGAAAACTATGTAACCTCACACAGGGTCTCAGCTTCTCACAGGTGAAAATGGAGATGGTGGACTAGGTGATATCTAAGACCCCTTCATTTCTGGTGCTCCACGGGGTCATGATTCTAAGAATGAGAAAGAGACAGGCATGCATTTTGTTCACCAGGCAGAGCTTTGGGGCGCAATCCAAGAATATTCCTGTTGTGGCTACCAGAGAGGTCACCAACCCAGAAACTCAATTTATGCACCCGATCCAATGAAATCAACAGTACTTCCTTTTTTTCTTTTTTTTTGCAAGTAAAATTTTATTAATATTTTTAAGCAATGTAATACTTTTGCAGTAATATTACAATACAACAGCTTATTTCTTCAAAGTAAGGAGACAGTGACCTGGGATGTTAAGCTTGACAAAAGTGAGTATCTTTGAAAACTTCAGAGAGGTAGAACATGACTAACACCTACTATTCTTTCTTTTTTCAGTATTTCCTTATTTTTAAAGATAGCGTTGCTAGATATACTTGGACTTACCAATTAAAAAATAATTCTGTTATTAATTCACATAGCTAAGAACTTCCACCCTATTGTGCAAATACACAACATAAGGCATCCCACAACGCAGGTTTATAAAGACAGGAAGGCACGGAGCTCAACTGGAACTGGGGTGGAGGCAGAGGGAGTTGGTACCTACTGGGCATTTTTAAGGCAAAGTTCCAGAAACCCAATTCCAAAGCAGACTTACTGGCTTATGCTACGGTCTGAATGTGTCGGCCCAAATTCAGATATTGAAATCGTAACCTCCGTGGTGATGGTTTTTGGAAGTGGGGCCTGTGGCAGTGATGAGGCCGTGCAGGTCCTCATGAATGAGATTCATGTCCTGACATAAGAGGCTCCCCTGCCCCTTCCACCAGAGGAGCTCACAGTGAGGAGACTCACCAGACACCAAATCTCCCAGCCCTTGATTTTGAACTTCCCAGCATCCAGAACTGTGAGAAGTAGATTCCTGCTGTTTATAAGCCTCCCAGTGTGTGGTGTTTTGTTCTGGCAGCTCGAATGCACTAGGAGAGCCTACATGATTAAGAATCCAGTTCCGTGCTCCGCTTGACCGAAGGACTGTAATTGCATCATCAGATCGAAATTGTTCTGTCTCCTCTGTCTCCTGATCCTGGTTCCTCCACGCAGGCTGCTCTCTGAGGCAGCCCCTCCTCTCAAGGTGGCTCAGTGGTTCCGAGTTTACATCCTTCTCACTCCCAGGCTCATTCCCCAGGACAGCCTCTTTTTTTCAACCATTCCTATTTGGGGTTCTTTTGGTTAGTCACTTTTATAGTCTCGAAGACAAACAATAATACGATACTATAAAGAGGCTTAGCTCTCTGCTTCTTTATTTACCCATATCAGTGTCTCTCCGGGATCGAGGAAGGTCAGATCACTCTTACGCTGTCTGGCAGCAGAGATCCATCACGAGGCTTTGCTTCTTCTTCCCTGGATGACTTGTGCAGCTGCAGGAAACGTACTTCCTCTTCATTTCCCCCTCCAGCCACTCTGTCTTGACTCTTTCATGGTATAAGATGCGGATACTTCTGCTCTTACCCTGTGTTCCTCCTCCCCTTACTTCCTTCTACTTCAAGGAGGTAACACCTGCATTGTATTCTGTACCAATCATGGAGTTTCCAATGTTGCTCTGTAGGTTGATTCTACAAGCTTAAAATCAGGAAGCATGGTTTACATTTTTGGGATCATGTAAGTATGTAAGTGGGTTTATTCTCTGCTGGTGTGATGTCATCTCCACTTTGCTGCTCAGCAGAGATGGTGTCCAACATTCAGTTCGAATAGATAGTTAATTTTCACACCCTACTACTTGTCTTTTATCATATATTCCATTTTTCCAAGCTTTAAGTCATACATCTATTGTTGTTGTTATTATTATATTTTATATTAGTAATGTTCTTTCTTTTTTTCTGCATACTTTTACAATCTCTTTATCTTTGGTACTCTGAAATTTCATAATGCCATGTCTAGGTAGGGTTTTGTTTTGGTTTTTTTTCATCCTGTAAGCCTTTCCTGAGGGGCTCTCTTTTAAATCTAAAGCCTTGTGCCTTTCTTCAACTTTGGTATGTTCTCTTATATTATTTCCTTCATAATTTCTAACCTCCTGTTTTCTTTGCTGTCTCTTTCCTGAACACGTGTCAACCTTCTGGGTTGATCCTCTCACTCGTAAAATTCCTCTTATATTTTTCAAATATATATTTTTTCTTTCTTTACTCTGGGAGATATTTTCAAATTTACTTTCCAACCATCATTCTATGGCACTTTAAATATCTCGGCAACCATACAGCCAGATTTTTAAATTCTAAGAGCTCTTTCTTATTCCCTCAGGACTTGTTTATGCCGAGAATATAATTCTTGGTTTTACAGACTTTGTTTTGCTTGTGATTTTATTTCTCTTCTGTGCCCTGAATTTTTTTTGGGGGGTGGGGGGAGAGTGTCATTTTTTCTGCTTGATTTTTTTATTTACATTGCAAATATTTGTTGATATTTAATACCAAAGCAACACTGAATTGGGAGTTCTGTCCAGAGAACTGGGATGGCTCTGGAAAGGGACGTGTGGGGAGCAGGCTGCTATGCTGGGGGACCTCTACGTGGAATTCAGTGGAGGACTCTACTCTGTGGTGACACTGCTTAGTAAGGGCCTTAATTTCCCCCTAGATGGCATTTAAAGTTGAGAACAACTTTTTTTTTTTTTCCAGTAAAGAGCAACTGAATTTTTGGCCAGGGAGAAATGCCTGATTGTGGCAATTCCTCCCCCTGAAGTAGGGAGGGGCTGGGGGGAAGGCTCACATAGCTGATGAGCAGGTTTTCATCTGCTCCTGGAGTCCTCAGCCCTGCTTCTCATTCCTGTGCCCGTGTCACCTGCTGTCTCAGAATCTAGAGTCTTTCAGGGCCTGCAGCATCCTTTGTTCATCTTCTAGGTGGATGCTTCCTTTGTTCCCTCTGCTTGCTCACCATTCTTCCACCTGCTTTACGTCTTCCAGCAATTTATTACCAACTCTGCACCTACTGTTGGCTCCGTTCTTGGTCCTTATGGGTTTCTGCCTTTGAAGTTATCTTACCATCTTTTCCACAAGATCTTGGGAGGAGCAGAGGTACCCGTGTGTGCTTGGTACCTCACCCTGAAACGCCCAACTTTGTGATGATGTTAATTTTGTGTAGAGGTGATGCTCTGGATTTTCAGTTGATTGTGGATGTGAAGAGACTTTGAGTTTAGTTTAGGATCCTCTAGGGCCGGAAGGAATCTTGGACTTTAATAAATAAATCCCATCCACCTCTTACTTTCTATATTCATCATGGTTCAATCTGAGAAGTGTGACACTAGGTATTCATTTATTTATGATAGATATTTGACCTTACACAATGGTGAGAGGTGATGAACAAGTCTCTCTAGGGCAGTTGTCTTTCTGTTCGAATCTGAGATTTGAATTCTGCTGGGTGGGCAGGAGAGACACAGGTAAAGCAGGGGAGAGTCAGGATAAGATGGACCCCGGAAGCATGAGCTGGAGCCCATGAGGATGGACTAAAGCCCTGTCTGTTCTTGCTGCCTTTGATCTTGTTGGCATGTCCCGCTGAAGAAGCTGGTACCCTTCATCACAGAGTTCAATACACATCTAGTCCAGAACGTGAAGAAGCTGAATGGGGATGTGAGGGAAGACAGAGAAGCTTCAGGACTCTGCCCACGCCAACAGGTAAGTGGCAACGTGCATGAGCCGCCGGGTCCCCCACACTGACCTGCCAGGTGTCACCCCAGTTCTGCAGACCTGCCCCAGCTGGGAACTTACAGGGAAAGGAATTTTAGAAGCCAGTTCAGTTGTGTCAAGTTGACGCACTGCAAAGCCAGCACACTTTCAGATTTGAAAAATTAGGCTCAGGGAGATGATGTGAATTATCCAAAACTCAATAATATTTTTAGTGGTCAAACTCGGACTAGAACCAGGTTTCTTGGTTATCAATTCAAATGCCTTTTAAAAAATTTCTCCCCCTTACTACGGATATAACACAGTCTTTTAAAAAAGATTGAATAACGTAGAAAAGTTGGGTAGGATAAAAGATCATCCATGGTTCCATCATTTAAACTCAATCATTGTTAATATTTTAGTATATTTCCTTTTATTCTTTTTTCGCTTCCTATTTGCCTGTACTTCTATAATTACACTATACGTACATATGTAAATATTTTCTTATGTATTACAATCTTTATCGGCATCATACAAAATAATTTTTTAACTATTTGTCTAGAAATAGACATTAAGGATATTTCTAATTTTCTTGCTACTACAAATAATGCTGAGCATACAAAAAGTGCTGAGTATCCTTGTGTATGTACTTTTATTCCCATTTCACCCCTATGAAAGAATCTTAAAGTTGAAAGCAAATACTCTGATACTTATTTCATCAAAGATAATACCAATTTACTGGAATATCTGTCATCCTAAACCTCTGACAGTATTGGATGTCATCTTTTAAATATCTTTGTTATCATTGTTTCGATTTGTATTGCTTTGGTTACTTGAGAGGGTGAAAATCTCACTTGAATTTGTTCATCTTTTTATTTAATTTTGGTGAATTGTTTGTTTATCCACCTGTCAATCGAGGATCTTAATTTTTTTGTATTGTCTTTTACTATATTAAACATACTAAGTCCTTGTTATTTTGTTACAGATACATATTTTTTTCCCCTGAGTGGTTTGGTGCTCTTAGTCATAACCAGGCCAGAACAATGGGCCCTTGGGAACAGAAGCACGGCCATGTGGAGGGTGGGGATGAGCTGACATTTAGACATATTTCGGTCAGGAGTTCTGATGGGTGTCTGTTGAGGATGCTGGTGGAAAGCCCAGATGAGTCATTCGGTTTAAAGGTAACCCCTGAGCAGATTAGCAAGGTCAGGTGGAGACAGGGGGGAGGACAGAGGCAGGTGAAGGCACATGCCCTGGGGCGCCCTTAGAATCAGGAAAAGTGTTGGGTAAAGTGGATGTGACGGGGACAGCTGGAGAAAGTGACTCTGACATCTTAGAGTGTATAGGCAAGGACTGTCCTCAGACTTCGGAGAAAGCTTATTTGAAAAAGTTCAGATGACAGATGGATGCAGCTCCATTCCCTGGGATGAAGAAAGCTGCTCAAAAACAAAATTATGACAAGTGCACATAAGAAAACCCTAGAAATGTAAACTTGGAGGAAGCAGCCAAAAGAGTTTGCTTTTCAATGTATGGAGAGCAGTGGGAAATATGTTTGGATATGGATTTGATTCTTGAACGACCGATGAATTCTCTACACGTTGAATGGGAATTTGTGTCCTCACCTACACAGCTTGTATATACCATGTATCTCATATATATTGCAAATATATATTTTAGGACATAAAACATAAATGATGAAAGGGGAGGTATTCTCTTATCCTAACTGAAAAAGGCTTTGTTTTGGAGAGGGCTGTTGAGGAGAGAAGTTCTGACCCGATTTGAAGTACTCAAGAAGTAGATTGGGTAAGAAAGGGGATTTTACTCAGTGTTGCTGTAGACCATGTAAATTTCCTCCACCAGCCCAATAGAAATGGGTCAGCAGTGGTGTCCCCTCTTGTTTTCTATTGTCTATTGAACTGTGCCTTTTTGTAAAGCGCTCCAGAACAGAACCACCTGTGTCTCAGTTCATAAAGGCTGTGTCTTCTTCAAGACACTTTTGGGACTTATATTTAGAAAAAGAAACAAAAGCAAATTCCAAAAGTTTTCATTACATTTGTTAAACAGGATTAGAAAGAAAAATGATTGTTTTAGCTTGAGATGAAAAGCATGGATATTAAGCCAAATTTTGCCTTCGACCATGGGGTATTGAAAAGTAGGATGTGATCTCATATATTGTTGTACTCTCGACAGCCTTTGTGTGTTTGTTTATTTGCACCTCATTTCATTCCATAAAGAGTTTGAGCTTTCCTGTCTTTGCCCTGATGCTTCCATTACTGGAAATAATTTCCTTCCTTCTCTTCTCCATCTGTTGAACTCCTACACATACTCCAAGAGCCAACTCATTTATCACCTGCTCTATGGAACCTTCCCCAGTTCACCCAAGGAGAATGAACTCCACTCTTCCTAGTGTGTGGCTATCACATTGGATTGCTAGTAGTTCTACTAGGTTATAAACTCTCTCACTGGTCTCTGTAGCCCCGGCATCCAGCCCAGAGCCTGCAGACTATACATAAGTGACGAAAGCATGAAGGCATAGGAAGCCCTTTATGGTGAATGAACTCTCTGTTTCTCTCTATGTTGACTGGGTAGATAGATTTAATTCTGGGGCGAAGTACGAGAAAGTTCATTGTGGCCCTGAATCTGAACCAGCTGCTACCAGTTATAAGTCTGATGAGTTGATCTCCATCTGGCTGACTCCCCGTGTCTCTCTCTCCACTGGTTCCTGACTCAGGAACGAAGAGCTGCATTATCTATTGCTCCCCTGCTAACCCCCCAACATCTGACATTTGTACAGTGCTTTTCAGTTTACAAAGCACATCCACATCCATTATTTCAAGGGCTGTAAATGAGGTAACAAAGTGCTGTGGGAGTTTTGGGAGCGAGTGATTAATTTCAGTTGGGAAAACCACGTGGCACTGCCTGTGGGCCTTTTTCAGTGCAGGCGTTGGGCTGGGAGGTTCCGGAGCTCTGCCCCTTCCAAACCCTTACAAAAAAGAAGAGAACTGGCAGAGGGCATTAGCCTGTTTCCAGAATTTGCCTCATCCAACATCTAGCTGGCTTTTCTGATCCACTGCACATCTAGGGCATCTTCCCCTGATTCCTGACGTCCATTGGTTTTGTGTTGGTATTTCCAATTCTGCTTATCTTAGGAAGCCCTGGTTTTGTCAGCCTCTTTGGAGACACTACTGTGACATGACCTGGCATCCTTTAGGGGTCAGGACCTGAGGATCACTCTCTAGGGTCATATTCTGTGACTAATGCTCCCTTCCCCAATCACACCGCCATAGAATCACCTGGCACCTACAGCTTTGTGCTGTCATATCCTATCATTGGACTTCATAACTGTAAAGCAACTGGGTCTCTTTGCTCAGTTACAGCCAAGACTTCGTAACATCAGAGGTATTGCCACATCCAAGGCACACACCCGGTGACTTTGTAGTCACCATCAGTTTTCCTACGATGTGGGTCCACCGGTAGACACTGCATTGATGTGGATGTGCTAAAAAGCATTTTGGAACTAACAGCTTCCACAAAAGTGCCAAATTCCAACAGACATCGTTTTTCAAGGTGTTAGAATGTAAATTGAATTTCAAGGCGAAGGGAAAAAAATTAGAATTGGAAGTAAAGAAAGTGAATTTGCAAGCAGAAACAAAACGAGTCCATCTAATTTCGAAGCCTGTCCTGAATGAAGGGTAAAATAACAAACAGGGTTTGTGAAGAAAGAGAATCTAATATTTTCACAGGGAGCTCAACATCTCAGGGACGATAAATGGCACTTGAGAGGAAACGTTGCATTAGATAAATTTTATCTTGACACTGAGCCCTTTAACATGCCTGCAGAGCTTGTCCTGTGCATCTGTTGTAGCCCACATACCAGTCTGTCCCTGGTAGTGACTGAAGGGTTATTTTGCTGAGAGAAAATCTGTTTGACTTAGAAGCTGGAAGAAAGGAGAGGGGAACTCAGAGCCTGGAATCCAAATGAGTAATAGAAAAATTTCAAATGCCACCATGACAGGGAAAAGATGAACACGTCTGTGATAACTGACACCTCTTCTTCCTTTCAATTCCATTCTGTACGATCTCCCCCTCCTCCCAGAGTTCTTAGCCTGGATTAACATCATTTAGGTCTATTTGGAATCACAACAGAGGCTGTGACAAAGGAAATCAAATCAGTGAAACGCATTGTTGGGTGGAATTACCTTTGGAGGTACAAACTGTGGGGATGTGACACTGGTGGTCCTATCTTGCTATGAGCCCTGAGCATCTGGAGTCCCTCCCTGATAACAGGGGCTGATGGGGCAGAAAGGATGAGGAGGGAAGGACTGAGTCCCGAAAGGGGAGTGTGTAGGTTTGGGTGGGTAGGGAGTGAGGGACTAGCTACAGTTCCACGTGGTGTGTGCGTGTGCACACGTGGAGTGAAAATCAGAGCTTAAATGGTGGGGTGAGCAGGTGTGGTGGGTGAGGTTCTGGCCAGTAGGTTCTTCTGCAGCATCTCTTTTCTTTGCTTTGTGATTCAGCTTCCTTTGTTGGTGATTCCCCTCATTCATTAAAGCTTCAGGAGAGATGAATAAGACAATGCATTTAATGACAATTAATCCAAACTGTGCTTTTAGAATGATCCGGGGAAACGGTGGACGTTAACTAGCTTTAAAATTTTTTTTAAAAATTTTATTCCATTTCTGTCAGTCAACTCAATAATATCCTTTATAATGCATTTCTTTTTCTTCTTTTTCTTTCAGTGTGGGATCTGGTATAGGATTGGTTATTGCATTCAGTTGTCATGTCTCCTTTAACCTAGATTAACCAAAACTGTATCTTACCAAGTATTTAATCATTGATAAATGATATACCTATACATGGCTGGCTGATGTAACTTATAATTCAATTAACAGAGCAATAGAATAACCAACGACTATTTATCTGGACATCTCAAGAGCTTGTAACTGCCCACTGCAACAATTCTAAACACATCTACCCCCTTCCCAGTCCTCTGTAATATCTGTAATATACCCTCACTCTAGTTATCTAAACACCACTCCCCCGTGGGGGCAGCAATTTATAGCTGGAAAAACCTAAGCTTGTGGCAGGCAGCTCTGGGTGTGAATTCTAGCTCTACTGCGTGTTGACTGTAGCAAGTTTTTAGACGTCTCCTAATTCTCCTAACTGCTTCCAAAAAAAATGGTAGGAACTCAATAAATAACTGAGGACCCAATTAAGAAATCTACTTAATAAGTTTGTTAGGAGGATTAAATGTAATGATTGTCTGAAATGAATTCATATAGCTCCTTGGTATATAGCAGATTTCCTAAAAAAGTTTATTTCACTTCATTCTTCTTTCTTGGAGACTCAGCCGTTGTCAAGTTCATTCCCGCCTCCTCTCCGTTGCTCATATAGCCCCACTCCACCTCTGTCTTGCCTTCCCCTCTCTTCCCAGCCCACCCAAAGCCTGCATTATTTGTTAAGATTCGACTCTAGTTTTTACACCCTTCATGGAACCCTCCCTGCTTTCACTACTCTCTCTACCTTCTAAACCACCACGCAAATCTTGGACTCATCAAAGATTTAGTAAACGCTGAATGGATGCCATCTTAGAGCATCAAAATTTGGGGATTTTGAACCCAAGACTGGCTCCATACTGCCTTTTATATTGGATCGCCACCTAAGCTGAAATTTATGTTAGAAAATACATGATTTTTGACTCATGGGTGACAAGTACACATTAAATTTTGGAGAACCCGGAATAGTAATAGAAGTGGGGCCATCCTGCCTCTTGCTCAACATCAACTAGTTTTTGTCCCCCTAATTTTGAGTCAAGGGGGTGTCGATGAGCCTGGGGTTGACTCAGTGTGACTTAAAATGACGGCTTTATGTGCTTCTGAGGGAGAACTGGTTGATGAATAGGTAGTTTAAAAACCTCTTACACACAAAGAGCTCAATAATTTTTCATTTTAAACATGTCACTTGAAGTTATCAGTTCATGATTGGTAATGGCGGCTCAACAAGCAGGCATTTATGATGAGTGCTTCGGTGTGAGAGGTTGGACAGAATGACCTCCCGGGGTCTTCCCCATGGACGTCATCGATCTAATCAAACCTTTAGATTGTGCTGGAGCCCAGAGTGGCGCACTTACTGCATTTTGAATTGTTACCCTATGGTTTTGAAGGAACACATTTTATCTCCCCAACTGGTAAGTTCTGGGAGGGCAGAGATGGTTACTTGTTATTCATCTCCAGAGCACTGGGTGCAGACTGGAGCACATAGTAGGTGGTTAGTAAACACTAACTGACTGATTAATCCAAGATCCTGCAACTCCAGATGCCTATAATACCAGGACACTTAAAGTTGGTTCAGATCAACAGGGGACTCTAAATAGTGACCCTTAAGAGCTATTGCAAAATGGATTGCGTGGACTCCTCAGGGAAGCGCCACAGGCAACATTTAATACTTAGATCTAGAAGCCACTTTATCATTGTTGTTGTTAAGAATGGACTTAAGTGAAAGATGAGGTCTTTTTTCTCAACTCTGACTCTGTTTTGGTCTCAACCCTGACAGTGTATGATACATCAATGCGCTTGTCTTTGCCCCTAAAAAAGGGAGTATGTTGAGTTAGAAATACAAATCAGTTTCAGCAGATTTTAGAGACTTGTGGCCCAGCATCAAGGTGTTTAATACTTGACGTACACCAGAAATGGACACAGCATTGTAAACTGATGATTCTTCAATTAAAAAAAGAGAAAAAAATGTTTAATACTTGGGACTACGGGAGACATCTTGGTAAAGAAGGCAGAATGAAACTGGATCACAGAATCTTCCACGATACCTAATGAGAGGAAGCAACAACTTTGAAGAGTAAAAACAAAACAAGATACCAAAAAATTTAAAAAATTACTAGCAGCATTTAAACAAGAAAAAGCTTGTCGTTTAATACTTCAAACATCCAAATATTCCAGCTAAGGAAGGAGATTCTGACATAGCACTTAACCCTGATGCTATACAGTTGGCCTTCCACATCTGTAGCTTCCACAGCCACAGATTCAACCAACTGAGGATCAAAAAAAATCCTTAAAAAATTCCAGAAAGTTCTAAAAAGCAAAACTTGAATTTGCTGTACTGGCAGCTGTTTACATAGCATTTATATTGTATTAGGTATTATAAATAATCTACAGATGATTCAAAGTTTACATGAGGATGTGTGTAGGTTATATGCAAATACTACCCCATTTTATATAAGGAATTTGAACATCCTGGGGTTTTGATATCTGTGGGGGTCCTGGAACCAATTCTTTATAGCAGGGGACAACTCTGTACATCCTCCCGCAGGTGATGCTGTAAATTGAAATATGCCCAAATCTGGAGATGATCTAATTGAGGGGACATCTTTATACTTTCTATTACTGGGATCAGGGTAATGGAGAGAGGAAGTGAGCAGTAAGGCTAAGTCTAACCATTAAGCATACCTCCCAGAACAACACAGACAAAAAGTTCTGCCCCCGTGGAGCTTGCAGTATGGAGGAAGAAAACACAACAAATAAAACAAAGAAGTGTTTTATGCTGTACTAGGAGATAAATACTATGGAGAAAACCAAAGCAAGGAAGGGGATGACAGTGTTGAGGCCGAGGGATGCAGTTTTAAACAGAGTGATGAGGGACAGCCTCACTGAGAAGGTGATGTTTGAGTGACTACCTGAAGGAGGTAAGGAAGCAAGCTCTGCAAATAATTACAGTGAAAGCATTCCCGGCGCGGGAGTAGCAGGTGCAAAGACTGAGGTAGGAGGCTGCATGGCTTGCTGAAGAAACAGCAAGGAGCCCGGCATGCCTGAAAGTGAATGAGCAAGGGGGCAAAAATAGCAGGAGATGGAGTCAGCGAGGTAATAAGCAGCTGGATGAACGAGTGTTACGTTTTATCCAGTTCTCTTTCTGCGTCTCTGAAATAGTCATGTGATTTTTTTCGCCTTTGATTTCAAAATGTAGAGGATTATGTTTTTATATTTGTCTATGTTAATGTCTTTATGTTCCTGGAATGAGCTAAATTTGATCATGATGTGTGACTTTTTTATAAACTAAATTTAGCTTGGTAATTTTTTTCAAGATGTTTGCATCCATATTCTTGAGTGAGTTTAGCCTGTGGTTTTGTTTTTAATACTGTCTAAGTCATATAAGCCCTCACAGAATAAGTTGGAAAGTGTTCCCTCATTTTCAACAGAAATTATTAGCTTGGATCGACCTCTGTGTTTATCCAATTCCTTGTTTTCATTTCCTTCTTGCATCTCAGATCTCCCTTCTAGGGTGATTTTCCTTCTTCCTAAAATACGTATTTTAGGAGTCCCTTTAGTAAAGCACTGCTGCTCTGATGTATCCTTTTATTTATTTGAAAATGTCTTTATTTCACTTTCATTTTTGAAAGGTAGTTTTGCTGGGTATGTTTGCCCTCAATTGACAGTTATTTTCCTCTCAGCACTTTGAGGATATCAATAGTATCAAACTTTGAATATGATACCATTCCACTTTTGTAAACATGTATATAAGAACTGACTGGGAGTAAGCATGAAAAATCATGAACATAGCACCCACATGGTTGAAGTTATCTGTCTGTCCCTCCCTGGTCCTACCTCCTTACCTCCCCAAATGGAAGCTAACTCTTTTGACTCTTGTGTTTACCATTCTCTTGCTTTTTAAAAAAGTTGTAGAGCTAAGATCAAGCAACTGTGAGGCTTATGGTGGCAGAACAGAATATAATGACTAGTATATAATGCTTCCAATGGAAAGAAGAATAATACAGCTATCACAAATAGGAAGATGCAAGGAAGTAGGAGAAATCTGTTTTCTGTATCTTCATTACAGACAGTATTGCCATTGTCAAAAATTGAAACATTTACCAATCTTAAATGAAATGACTCCAACCACTATTTTCCTTAAATTTTTTCCCCTTATAATTTCATAGAATATCTCTAGTGGTGAAAAATATTTATCTAGACTTCAGCAAGTCCTTTAGTTTCACTTTATTTTCTATTCTCTCTGTAAAGTTAAATGTAATACTTTTTAACAAAGATGGAAGTTACATTATGATCATATTTTTATGAAAGTATGTCTTCTATTTAGTTTATCTTTGTAGAGGATGGAGAGCTGCCTGGTATGATGTGCACTTTAATACTGATAATGATTTATTTCACATGGTGGTGTTTGCGATAAATTTTAGTTTGATTTTTGTGTATTCTGTGTTACTGGAATTCCTTGTTACTTGCATTATTACAAAGTCTTTTTTTTTTTTTTTTAATTAAATGCAGCATCAGCAACTTCGCAGGGCTTTTTTTGCAAATTGAGACAACTTCCTCCTCCTTATCTACTCCTGTACTCATGGCCTTAACCATCCATCAGTTTCACTTCTTTTCTTACTCAGGAGGCTAGTCAGTGTGTGCACAGCTAGTCATCACTGTAAAATTTCGTATCTTTGGAGTTCTGCCCTGCACTGTTGCTATAGACAGCATGTTTGTGACTCCTGAAATTCCTATGTTGAAATCCTAACCCTCAATATGATGGTATTAGCAGCTGGGGCCTTTGGGAGGTGATTAGGTCACAAGAGTGGAGCTCTCATGAATGAAATTAATGCCCTTTATAAAAGAGACCCCAGAGAAATCCCTCAGCCCTTCCGTCATGTGAGAACACAGTAAGAAGTTGGCTGGTTGTGAACTGGGAAGTGGGCCCTCACCAGACACTGAATCTGCCGATGCCTTAATCTTGGACTCTCAGCCTTCAGAACTGTGAGAAATAAATTTCTGTTGTTTTCAGGCCACCCGATCTGTAGTATTTTTGTTATAGCAGCCCAAATGGACTGAGACAGGTGTCTGGTCTGCCATGAGGGGGCCTTCTGGCTGCCTTTTTTTTTTTTTTAATGGAGGTACTGAGGATTGAACCCAGGACCTCACACATGCTAATAAGTATGTGCTCTACACTGAGTCATACCCACTCCTGGTTCCATGGCTGCCATTTTCTTAATGTTGGATTTTTACTCTGTTTTTGCAAAAGCTGGCAATTTTAACCTGCCATGACTGTTCTTCTACATCAATCTTCATAGCTGATTACTTTTTAGTATAAAATCTTAAAAGTAAGGTCAAAGCATATGACGTTTTTGTAATGCCCATGATTTTATATAGCCAAACTGATGTTCAAAAAGGCCATACTAACTGATGCTTGTGCTGGAGGTACTTAAAGAAGTGCCGCTTCCATAGCTCTCTTGCCAGCACCTATCATTTTTGTTTGTTTGTTTGACACCTGTGCCCATTTGATAAGCAAAAATGATTTAATTGCTGTTTTAATTAGAATTTTATTATCAGTGAGGTTGAATGTTTTTCGTATGAGGATTGAATTTTTAAAATTTCAGTGGAATTTTATAAGTGGGCAGACAACAGGATCATATTTAAATTTTTAGGACTGTAATTTGGGTGCGAGCATTGCAAGTGGGTGGTGGGAGGAGCCTGATGTCAGGAGCACCAAGAGGAGATCTTGGTGATGGTCTGCTGATGGATGATGAGGACCTAACCCAGGCAGGGAGGCAGGCAGATCTGACAGCATTCCGTCTCCACCTGTAACTTGTAGGCTTCCTGATTCCCTGTTCCATTTTCACTTTGAAAAATTAACCTAACACTTTGACCCAATTAATCTCGTGATGTCCCTAATCTATTTAAATTTAGGGGAGATTTTATAACTCCCCTGAGAGGTCCATTTCTTCGCTTCCCATCTAGAGAATCAATAATTCAGAAAGGAATTTGGCCGTAAGATGATGAATTTTGTCTGCCTATGACTCCTATATGGGGAAAATGAAAATGAGATTCTGTGGATCCAAACACGCTGGAGAAATACATTGATCTGCTACTGGATTTTGCTAGTATTGGTTAGTCTCTTGGCTTTTACTTTATTTTCCTTATATGTTACATTTTAAAAATAGAGACACAAGACATACATAGTCAGGTTTTAGCCAAAGCAAACCCTGATGAGAAAATGACCAGCCCTCTGTAATTCTGAGCTGAATTGTAATTCTTTGTTCTCTGTAGACTTCAGATAAAAGGATTCATGTGGGATGGTAGATAGGGCGGTTTTAATTTGGATCAACTGGACTTACTGCTGAATTTTACACCAGCCATGCTGAGAGGCAGGTCCTTTGTTTTTCGCAATTATCAAACTAAGTCTAATTAAACTTGCTTTGCTTTGATGTGCTGAAAGCTTTTCCATAATTTTATATTCTGCACCATTTTCTTAAGTCCTTGTTTGAAATCAAGGATAGACTATGGATTCATTTTATATCTGTCATGCCATGATTTAGTATGCATCTAATCAAGTTTTAGGACGCTTCCTTTTGGCTGATAGAATTCAACATTCTTCTCGTGTACTTTGCAATTTGGACACATGGAATTGTTTTCAAATAAAATATGCTAATGTAGTAAATACAAGAAATACGTGTGGAAGGAAAGCACAAAGACTTTCAATCCTACCAATGAAAAATAGATCTTAAACTGTAGAATACACTCTTCTATCTTGTAAAATTCAATTGATTCCCCTTTCTGTTATGTTATTCCTTACAGGGACTCTTTTCTTTAAAAGCACATTTGGTCCCATTGACTCCATGTGCATTTCTCTTGTGTGGATGCGTTAAACAAGGTACTTCGTTGTCTTTTTTGTATTCACAGGTTGTTCATTACCCACTTAGCGGTGCCTGCATTACATCTCTCTTGCTTTATGGGTGCTAGCATAGAAGATGTGAGTGTTTTTCAAAGAGCATTTTTCTTCATCAACGAATAGAAATAACTTAAAAACACATTTACTTCATTCAGCTTGGGGTTCTTGTTAACCTCCGTGCCCTTGGAATGGGCAAAGGACACAAAACCCGATCAATTACACAAATTCCTCTTTCAGCCCACGTGTGGAGGGGACTTTGATATGAAGACCCTGTTGAGCATTTTTGAACACAGTAATGCCTCTCTCTGAGATTTGTCATGAAGACGTATTATTCTTATCTGTTTCTATGGAAATCAGGAAAACTTGGAGCTAAATTATTATCCGTATTAGAAAAACTTCGTATTACTGGGCACACTTTGATAATATTTTAAAAAAACCTTTGTGTTGAAGTATAATATACATGGAAAAAAGTGCGCATATTGTAAGGCGTAGCTCAATGAATTATCACAAATTGAACACACCTGTTTAACCAGTAATCAGACCAAGAAAAAGAACATCACCAATACCCTAGAGCACCCCCGTGCTCCTAACCGATCATTGCTCCCCATTAACCACCGCCAAGAAACCACTTTCCTGACGTCTAACAACATAGCGTAGTTCTGCCTGCTTTTGCATGGGGTCTCTTTTCTTTGAAAGATCATTTGGTCCTGTTGACTCCATGTATAAATTTCTTCTGTGTCGATGTGTTAACTAAGGTATTTCATTGTCTTTTTTATACGTGAATTATACAGTGTGCACCCTTCAGCGTCTGCAGCCTTTCATTCAACATTATGCATGGAAGATTCATCGGTATTGTTGAGTGTAGGTGTAGATGTTCATCCTTACTGCTCTGCAGTTTTCCATTGCGTGACTATACCACAATTTATCTGTTTTATTATGGAAGGGCAGCTTTACGTGGTGGGGGTAAAGGTGAGAAGGCGCGGGAAGGAGGCGTCAAATGACTTACATTTCGTATCCTGCACCAGGACCCGAATCGCAGGGACTGTAAGCGAGCTCAGTAGACTTGGTTCTACCTTCTAAGTGCTTGTTCGTTGTAGACAGTAAACACCCCGAGGACAGGGACCAGCTTTGCTGATCTTCCTTCTCCCTGCTCAGTGCCTCCTCCAAAGGCACTCAAATGAGTGTTGATAGAATTCAAAAATAGCTTGCCCATGTGGAGAAATAATAAAGTGCAATTAAGAGGGTGTAAAACTTGAAACATGAGAAGAGTGCAGGACCTTCCACAGAAGAGGCTGCTGAAAGGTAGAGAAGGTGGAAGAAGATGTAACATAAAACACTATGAAACAATGCCTATTTATCTTGCTGTCCCATAAATGAGCCTAATTAAATAGACTAGATCTCTACTAAATCCTCTGATAAAACGTATAAATAAAACAGGGTTGTGGTTTGCTATTTTCTTGTTCACTGCACAGTAACTTCTGGTCTCCCACCTTTGATCATTTTAAATGTATTCTGTTCAATGCACATGATTTTTTTTTTCAATCTTCAAAGTAGCAACTGAACTGAAAAAAACCCAATAATTGTATAAAGTTGACATTCATCACAGCCATGTAAATGTTTGGTATTTCAACCAGTTTTGCTTTTTCCATTTTGTTTTTGTACCAGGCTTTACTGTGGAGTCGACAAATTCTAGAATTATTTTTTTGTAAAATACATTATAAAACTGCTATTTTTTTCATTTCTTTTATTGACTTGATTGAAGTTGCTCTCAATACACTAATACATGAATAATTGTTGTTACGTCCCAGCAAGTGGTAGTAAGATAATTGTAGAGTTAATACCAGTGCAATACATAAACTATTCATTAATGCCTATAGTGCCTATTTGAACGTATTGCTGCATTCTCATAGCCAAGCGTCTAATGCTTTATTGGAGTCTTTCATTTTGATTTAAAAAATTAAGATGGCTTGTTCAGTCTGCTAATTTTGGAGAGTTAATAATTTGGATGCTCTAGAAATTGACCTCAGGAGAATCTGAACAAGTGACAGACCTGAAAGGAAGTCAGGGTGGAACTTGGCTTGGTTGATTTCTGATCTGTCTTCGTGTATTCGTTTGCTAGAGCTGCCATAACAAAATCCACAGACCATGTGGCTTAAACAACAGAAATGTGTTTTCCCACAGTTCTGGAGGCAGGGAGACCAAGATCAACGTGTTGGCAGCCTTGACTTCTTCTGAGGACGCTCTCCTTGGCCTGTAGATGGTTTGTAGATGGCTGATTTATTCATCAGTCTTTTCCCCCCACTATTAGTCCTCCAAGCTTGATCAGCCTAAAGAGTAAAATGACCTATGGAGGTGACACATTACGAGTCGGAGTATTCAGTAGTGGACGACTCAAGCCATTCTATTACTGTAGACAAGCATAAAGATCTAAGTGCTAAGCACATGTTTCACCACTGCATATGTAAGCTGCACATGGAACAGGGCATGAGAGAGCAAAGTAGTTAAACCCCATGGGGCAGCAGGTGGCTGCTTTTAACTCCAGCTGCAGTGAGGGAAGTGGGTGGGGGTAGTGAGGGAGGGAAGTTTCATCGGAGACACCGGGCACAATCGTAGGAAAAATGGCTGCTGCACGATGGGGGAGTCTTTCAGGCGACACTTGGAATTAAAGGCCATTGCACCATCTGAGGACGAGCAGGGGCTGTGCGGAGGGAGGGCCAGCGATCGAGTCCTGTGGCGTTGGAGGGGAATTACCTCCACAGCATCGCCTACATTTCTTGGTTTTGTTGAAAGGCAAACAGGAACAGAAATCACTAGGGCAATAAAAATGCTCTTAATGTTTTTGAGGCAGAAAGCAGGTAGAGTGAATTTGGAGCAGTTGTAGGCAGCAGCCAGGAGCACTTTGAAACCAGAAAGCAAATGGACTATTGTGGGACCTGCGGGGAAAGCAGGCTGCAAGGTGCCTGCGTCCCAGATGCCCAAGCCAGACCTGGAGTCATTGCTGACTCCTGCAGTGTCCTCCTCTTGTCCTCGGGTGGGTTGTTTCTAGGGTTTGTTTTTTTTCCCTCTTAAGAACTATGTTGCTATGGACGTTTTATACATATTTCCTGGTTCATTCATGCAAAAATTTCTATAAGATAATGCCAAATTGTTTTCAAATGTAATTGAGTCAAAAAAACAAAACAAAACAAAACCCAGACATAATGCATGAATCTGGAATTAGGGGGAAAATGTAAAATGCGTATTTGGGACAATTGGGGAAACCTAAATATGGAATGAATATTGGGCGATACTGTTGAATTATTGTTAATTTAAAAAATAAGAATGGTATTGGAGTTATATTTGAAAATGTCCTTTCCTTATTCTTTCTTAAGGGTATTTAGGAGTGAAGTGATAAGATATCTATGATTCATTTTTAAATGGCCCAGCCAGACAGTGTATATATGGAGAGACAGAGAGAGAGGGAGAAGAAAGAAAGAGGGAGACAGAGATTGAGGGAGAGGAGGAAGCAAACAATGTGGCAAAATGTTGGTGGATTATTTACATATGTTTTGAAATTTTTCAAAGTAAAAAGTTGTGAGAAGAAGAGAAAAGGTTGAAAGAGTTAAGGTCTAGTAAGGAAAGCAGAAACCACTGCAGGTATTTCAAACAGAGGGATGTTAATACAAGGAACTGGTTTCAAAGGCACTGGGATGGCTGGAAGTGTAAAAGGCAGGAGGTGGGACTAGAGGACCAAAAGGGAGGAATCAGTGATGCCCAGAAATCAGAAGGTGCCGGTGCCCTGGAGCTCAGCCCCACCAGCCAGTTGCTGGCTGTGGTGAGACACTATTGCAGTTGGTTCTGGATCCACTGAAAAGGCACTATTTCTAAAGCAGAGCTGGAACTGCTGTAGGTGGTGCTGCCTCTCCCCAGGCTGCTGGTATCCAGATCACCTGCTATAACTTCGTCAGAAACTGTCACCAAGGGTCAGAGCCAGAAGCAGAAAGCTTCCCTCTTCCTCCTGCACTGGCAAAGCCTCACGGGAAGCCAGCAGTCAAGGGATCCCGGGAAATGCCTTTTGCAGATTCCAAACCCCAGCAGGACAGAGCAGAGTAGGGAAAGAGGATGTGGCACTCAGAGCATTAGGTAGCAATGGATATATACTCCCACCAGAGGTAAAGAAGAGTTCTCTCTGCACCATATCTTTGCTAGATACTTGGTATCGTCTGACTTTTAATTTTTTTCATCTGGTGAGAGTTTTGGCTTGCATTTTTGCTCACCCTTTGTGGCTAGCTTACATGTTTCTTCCTTGGAGAAGCCATATCTGACACTAATCAGCTTCTGTTATCCTCTGTCATTGCACTCTGGATTTCTGCATTGCACCCATCACAATTCATAGTTACATATTTGATGTGTGTATAAGCATGACTGGGACATTGTGCTGTACACCAGAAATTGACACATTGTAATTGACTGTGCTTCAATAAAAAAAAAGTTACATATTTGTTTGTGAGCTTATTTGAATAATATCAATCTACTAAACCAACGTGTAAATTCCACCAGGGCAGGATGTAACTTTCGGTTTCTGCTGAATTCCTGGTGCCTATGATTTACATATTGGATGGATGGATAAAGAGGGATCAAATACAACACCAACCCTGTGTGATAAAGGTGAGGACCTGGATTGGACTGAGAAGAGGGACATCCCCCCTTCTGTCCTGGTGAAGAGCCACATCAGTCACTGAGTGGGGTGAGGTTAATGCCAGAACTCCAAGGAATTGTGACATTCTCTATAATTTGTCCTATATGTTCTAATAATTTGTTATAAATATTAACTGTTAACAAATTGTATGGAATTCCTTCTAAGGTAGCGATTCACTCACAATCAGTGAGTTGTGAAATCCAAGATGAAAAGAAGGCCTCCAGACAGAGTTCGGGAGAGAGAAGAAGCTGAATTAGCTGGAGCCATGTGAATGGTGACCGACCGTTCTGATTTGCCCGGCACTGCAGTTTCCCAGGAAACTAAAATCATAAAACTCTGGGGCAATCCCAGGGATTGATTGATTACCCTAGTCAAATACCATTTACAGTCATCTTGGGCCCCAACTGGGAAGCCCAGAGAGCATCTGCCTTTATAGGACAGGATCTAACCTTGTTTGAACTCTTACACCGGATTGATGACAGTATGGAAGATGTAGATTAATTTTAAGGGGTAATGAACATGATGAATGGAGCTCGCCTGACTTGTGATTAACGGCTCTGCGTAATCAGGACTTTCAGTCAGAAAAGCAGAGGGAGCCCCTTGCTCAGCTGCAGCAGGAGTCCCAGCGGGCCCAGGCAGCGAAGGCAGGGGCTCCTGGACGGCCTGACCCTGGGGCGCCCGTGTCTAACACCAGAAAAGGCGCCGTTGTTTGAGACACAGCATTTGTGTTCATCAATGTGCTGACATGGACCAAGAAGTCAGTAACCGTTTGAGTTTCCAGAAAGCGTCTTCTGACTGTAAAGTCAACCTTGTGAATGCCAAGTCCATTGAAGGGTGAAGTGGCTCTGGAAGGGTTTCATTTTTCAAGGACTTTGTGAAACAATTTCGTGAAGTTTTTTGCATTCATAGATTTTGTAGACCATCCAATGGACTCATGGAGGACAATTAACTGGTGTGGTGGCAAACACTGAAGTACTGAGAAGCCTCTGCCTTCTTTGTGAAATTCTTTCCTCCACTGACTTCTGCTTACACCCCTCCGTCCTGGTTAGTTCTGTTTTTCCGCTTGCCCTTCCTCCCTTCCTTCCTTCTTTCCTTTCATATAAGATAAAAAACACGTAAGATCTACCCTCTTAACAAAACAATGTTGTACAGCAGATCTCGAGAACTTTTTCAGCTTGCACGACAGAAACACAATACAAAGACGTCAACTCCCCCTCGCGCTCCCCCCAGCCCCTGGCCATCACCCTTCCATCTTCTAATTTCCAGTTGCTCTTTCTTGTCCTCTAGGCTCCACTTCATCCCAAGGGGCCAATCCTTGTCATCAGGGCCACTGTGTCCCTTCTTGTCCTCTTCTCGCTAAACATACTGCTCCCAGGGACACCTCATCACAGCCCTATTTCTAATAGCAAAAACACAATTTTGAAACAATTCAAGGACTCAGCAGTACAAGATTGAAAAAATATAGATTATTCCTTGGGTGGAATACTCTGCACCATTTGGTGAAAACTGCACTATGCAAGTACATTTATTGACATAGAGAGATGTTCATGATATTGCTTAGTTAATAAACCATGTTATAATATTGCATGTATAATGTGATCTCATTTGTGTAAAAAATAGATAAATATACAGTGACACTTAAATGAATGTTCACCAAAATACTAACAGTATTTTATCTCTGGTTGGCAGAATTCTGTGTGATTTAAGCATTATTTCTGCTTGTCAACAATTTCTAGTTTTTCTACAAGGAACATTTATTTCTAGTGAGATGAACAAGAAATATATGTTGTATGAAAAAAAATTATGGATATGAATCCCTGTCAGCCAGTTGACTGCATAAAACTGCAATAAATATTTAACCAATCAGTTCAGGTGCAGAGTCAGCTCTGCTCAGGGAAGGAGGCCATGCTCAGTTACCTACCAGTCTAAGGACAGAATTTTTTTTTTTTTAATTTTGATAGAAGCCCATTTCTTTTTCTTCTTTTTCTTTTTTCCTGGAAACTGGTGCTACAGAACAGTAATAAACAGGTAAGGAATGATCAGACCTTGAGCATGGTGTTATTTTACTGTTGCAATTATTGTAAGGGCCAACCTCACTGCAGAGTGTGGGGATGTGTTCAACCCATGGGAAGGCACAAGACCCCAAAGCACTTATTGTGCACTGCTTGTCCTGACCCTGGACATATGTAACAGGTACCAGAGACTAAACACTTAGAGAAATGTTCCAGAATGTAAGTTCAGTGATGTTATTATTCAAAATCTTTGCTGGGAAGTCTTTTTTGATCAGTAATAATGGCTGTAATTTGGTAAGCACTGGCCGTATTATGCATTATCTCATTTTTTTTTAACCACCCTACGAGATTGGTGATGAAGCGATTTTACTGAGAAGGAGACAGGCTTGGAGAGGTCAAGCCACTTGCTTAAGGTCAACTAGTCAGCGGCAAAACAGATTTTCACACCCTTTCTGCCCGGCTTCAAATCTGATGCAGGAAACTGTCCACGCTGTCTCCAGATCCACACCAGAAATCCATTCTGTATCTTTATGTCAACAATGTTTTGACCTAAAACATTAGTGCCCAGTTTTATCGCCTGCTTTATTCTCCATGTTCTATTCAGAAAGACTTCAGAGTTGAAGATTTGCCACCAGAAGTAACCATTAAAAGAATGGATATCAGGTTCTGACGACCTGAATCTTTGAAGAAGTGTCTCCCAAATTGAAACGAAGAACACCCGATCATCAGACCTGAGGGATGTCTGTGAAGAACGCCACCCATTTGAACAAGTAATTCTAAGTCTTCTTGTGAAAAACAATTCATTGTTTTTTTTTTTTTTTTTAAATTCTGTCACTTTGAGATTCTGAATGGAGTTTTTAAAAACAAAACAAAAAAAAAAAACCCCCACGGCTTTGAGTAGAGACATTGGGCTCTGTCCCTTAGCTTTAAAGTGTGTCTTATACCAACTTCATTAAGTTGTTTGGGGGATTAACGACGGGGCAGCCCGTCTCTCTCACCTGGCCTATGAAGTGTTCTTCATGGAGTGTGAGCTCTGAGAGTTCCTCGTACTGTAAAGTAGTTTTGATCTTTCTATGGCTGATTAACTCACAGAGGTAGTATCTTTTAATGCAAGTTTTATATATGAAATGAGGTGCCAAGTTAACAGCCCAGGAAAACAGAAGGCTTATGTTTTTCCGCATAATAAACCGTGAAGAAACGAGTCGGGCCAGCTTTGCAGCCTCTCCACAAGCACGGTGTGCCCATAAAACATCCTGTACACGCAGAATCTTCTCTAAGACACCGTGCTGCTCTCACTGAGGAATAGGATGCTAAGAGCCATCCAGAAATTTTCTTGAACCTGCAGCTAAACTAAAATAGCCAGGTGTGTTCAGGTTAACACTGGCACAGGAACCCTACGATGGGCCAGACAGTGGGTATTGAAGTTTCAGAAATGAATAGGACTGTACCCCCTCCACTTAGTCTTGGGGGATGACACAGGGACCCACCAGCAGATCATTTGTCTGTGGCAGAACCAGGATAGAAGGTGGCCCAGGATGTGCTTGGAGCCCAGAGAGATGTTAAGCTGAGTTGCACATAAAGAGAGGGGCTGACAAATATTGACGTTATCAACAGCAACACAAGCCCCAATGGAACTCCTCAGTGGGCTTCCGGAACAGAACACAGACGTAACTTCTCCAGAGAGTTAGCGCCACTTCCCTCCTCCCACATGTGCGTCAAAGGAGCTACTTAGCCAACACATGGCTGGGGCACAGCTCCGGGGACCTGAGGAGCAGAATGACTGCTTCACTTCCTCCGCAGCACCTGCCATGAGACAGACACTGAAGGGGAAATGTGCGTGACGCATGGCCTGTCTTCCAGAGGCTTGCAGTCTAGTGGAGTGGGTGAGTTCCCTGGGGCTGCCGTGACGAATTACAAGCTGGATGGCTTGAAAGCACAGAAATGTATTCCGTCAGCGTTTTGGAGGCTAGAAGTCCAAACAAGGGGTCTGTAGGGCCATGTTCCCTCTGGGACTCTGGGGGGGGGGGGTCCTTCTCACCCCTTCTCAGCTTCTACTGGTGACCAGCAACCTTTGGCACTCCTTCCTTCAGTCTGCCTCCATCATTCCATGGCCTTCTCCCCTCGGTATATATATCATCTTCTCCTGAGAGCACTAGGCATATTGGATCAAGAACCCACTCCATTATTACTTCACAGTAACTAATTATATCTTCAATAATCTTATTTCCAAAGAAAGTCACATTCTGAGGTACTGAGGATTAGGACCTCCATGTATCTTTTTGGGGAACACAATTCAACCCATAATAGGGAGGTAGGTATTTTCCTCTATTTTGAGGGGAGACAGTCCCCTAAGGATGTACTATTGGGACTCACCGTGCTGAATGGTGAAAAGAGCATGGATGTAGTGATGGAAAGTCCTGGGATCCCACCTCATTCAATAATGCCGCTTACCTCTTGGGTTTGTGTCTTACATCAGTGAAGTGAAGTGGTTGGGGCTACTTGCCTTCTCTCATGTCCAGTGCTTTTGTCCAGTGGAGAGCACTCTTTTTTTAAGGCTGAGTAGTATTCCATTATATATATATATATCCATTATATATGTATATATATATATATCCATTATATATGTATATATGTATATATCCATTATATATGTATATATGTATGTATGTGTGTGTGTGTGTGTATACACACACACACACACACATATACCACATCTTCTTTATCCATTTATCAGTTGATGAACACTTAGGTTGCTTCCACATCTTGGCAATTGTAAATAATGCTGCTGTGAACTATGGGTTTTATATATTTTTTCAAATTAGTGTTTTTGTTTTTTTCAGGTATATACCCAGCAGTGCAATTGCTGGGTCATATGGTAGTTCTATTTTTAGTTTTTTGGGAAAGCTCCATGCTGTTTTCCACATTGGCTGCACCAATTTACATTTGCACCAACAGTGTACAAGGGTTCCCTTTTCTCCACATCGTAGCCAACGTGTTATTTGTGCTCTTTTTGATGATGGCCATTCTGACAGGTGTGAGGTGATATCTCATGGTGGTTTAGGTTTGCATTTCTCTGATGATTAACAGCACTGAGCGTCTTTTCATATGCCTGTGGCCATCTGTTGTCTTTGGAGAATATCTATTCAGATCTTCTGCTCATTTTTTAAATCCAGTTGTTTTTTATTTTTTAAATGTTGAGTTATATGTGCTGTTTCTATATGTTGGATATTAACCCCTTATTGGTCATTTCATTTGCAAATGTTTTCTTCCATTCAGTCGGTTGTCTTTTTGTTTTGTCAGTTTCCTTTGCTGTAGAATTCTTTTAAGTTTAATTAGGTCCTATTTACTTAGTTTTGCTCTTATTTCCTTTGCTTTAGGAGACAGATCCAGAAAGATATTGCTGTAATTTTTGTCAAAGAGTGCTCTGCCTCTGTTTTCCCCTAGGAGTTTTATTGTTTCTGGTCTTATATTTAGGTCTTTAATCTAATTGAGTTTATTTTTGTATATGGTGTTAGAGAATGTTCTAATTATATTCTTCTCCATGTAACTGTCCAGTTCTCCCAGCACCACTTATTGAAGAGACTGTCTTGTCTCCATTGTGTATTCTTGCTTCCTTTGTTGTAGTTTAATTGACCATAAGTGTATGGGTTTATTTCAGGGCTCTCTATTCTGTTCCATTGATCTATGTGTCTGTTTTTGTGCCAGTACCATGCTGTTTTGATTACTGTAGCTTTGTAGTATAGTCTGAAGTCAGTGTGCCTAATTCCTCTTGCTCTGGTCTTTCTCAAGATTGTTTTGGCTATTCAGGGTCTTTTGTGTTTCTATACAAGTTTTAAAATTATTTGTTCTAGTTCTGTGAAAAATGCCATTGGTATTTTGATGGAGATTTCATTGAATCTGTAGATTGCCTTGTGTAGTATGGTCATTTTAACAATATTAATTCTTCCAGTCCTTAAACACAGTATAGCTTTCTGTCTGTTTGTGTCATCTTCAGTATCTTTCATCAGTGTCTTCTAGTTTTCTGAGTACAGGTCTTTTAGCTCCTTAGGTAAGTTTATTTATGTATATCTTAAAGCGTTTTGGATTAATGTGATTTACACTTAACTCTGTATATATACTCAGCGTTAAAGAGCAGCAAAGTGGTAGTAAAATAATAATGATTGAACCTAAGAGAGACTCACATAAAGAAAATACTGTAATTTACTGAAGCAGAAAAGAAAAAAGGAGAAGAAATAGAGACACCTATCACATTCATGGATAGGAAGATCAAAGATGTCTGTTTTCTCCAGTTTACAACATAGAAATAAAAAGATTGGGGAGCAATTAACAAACTTGAAATCAATCAACAAGAAGAACCAAAATAATTTTGAAAAAGAATACTAACAAAAGAATGTTCACCTTACTAAATGTCAAAATATTTTATAGAAAATGCTTGGTCTCATTGAGAAATCTCTATTTTTTGTTTATCTAACCATGCAAGGTTTGATAAAGACAATAATAAATGTTTGAGCAGAAATGTGGTGAAATAGGTACACACTTTTTACTTTTGAGCGTTTCAATAAGGGAGAACTGAACCACAGCCTGTTCTGGTTGGGCTGAGGTTCTCTTCCACAAGGGTCAAATTCATTCTAATACTACTCTTGTGTGTCCATCATGCCTTCCTTTAGTGTAGCCCCTACTGATTGCCTGAAAGTGACAAGGAGATTTTAATGTTAATAAAGGGGCTTAGTATCTTTCCATTAGAGCATCCCTTATAGTGCTGGGATGTTCCGATTGGTTCCAAGAGCAGATGGATAGTGAGAGCATATAAACGATTGAAAAGTAAGTGTATTATTGGTACCTAGATTAACAGACAGACTTAGTGGATCACTAGAGCCACACCCATAAGCATCCTTCATAATTTCTGGCTACTCATTTTAGTATTAACTGAAATTAATTTCTTTTAAAATATAATAGGGTGGAAGATGAGAGGGTAAAATTGACTTATTGATAGTAGGGAAACAATTCCTTCTTAAAGAATTAGGTAGCTTTTTAATTTAAAGTTCCAGTAGTTGAATAATGTTCATATTTCCCCAGAGTGACCTTGACTGGAATATCCTCCCCCACCCCCGATCTGAGATAGCCAGGAAAAGACGGAGGTGTATTTTTCATAGCTCCATACTGGACACCCTCATCCCCACTCACTTTCCATCTCATTGTGCTGGCTGGGTCTAGGGTTCAATGCTCCAATCAAGGCTGAAGATAAGGAGTGACAGCTTGCCCAGGGCAAGTGACTTGGCACTATGACTTCCAGTATAGGACATTAATGCAGCTAAACACATGTGTGGTGGAAATACTTATTTTTAGAACTATCCATAACATCCTCGTGAAACCAGATCTTCCCCTTGCTCTGGGTCTCCCACCCACTTGACCTCAATGTCATTTCCAGGTGCTGTTCTACAGAAAATGCCAGGCTGGCTTCCACCTCTTCAGCCTGCCAGGTGGTCTGTATATACTCAGGTGTATATAAGAATACATATTACTCATTTGACATTTATTTAACACATCTCTTCCGAGTGTGGGTATCATTGTGTTTTGGTCAGCTCTACCCCATTACCCCCAAACAACACAGTGTTATTGAAGCACTTTCTGCCTTCAAAGGTCAGAGAAGGTTCCTTGGAGGCTGTGAAGTTTGGGAGGAATGTGGAAAAGTGGAGAGGAATTCACAGGTAGATACAAGGGCAAGATCATCCCTGATCAGATAATCTCTTCCTTTCCCATCCTGTTGACACTGATCAGCTCCAAATTTACATCTCCAGCCCTGACATCTCATTGAATTTCAGATCTGTATGTGCTGCTGCCTAGGGGACTTCAGTTTATAAGCCCGAGATCTGGGAATCATCCTAAACTCCTTTATATACCTAATCTCTTATATCCAAGTCACAAAGGCCTGCTAGTCTACCTGTTGTTGTTGTTGTTTTTTTTTTTTTTAACTTTTTACTTTTAACGTATATTCAGTTTACAATGTTGTGTCAATTTCTGGTGTACAGCACAATGTTTCAGTCATACATGAATATACATATATTCATTTTCATATTCTTTTTTACCATAAGCTACTACAAGATATCAAATATAGTTCCCTGTGCTACACAGTATAAACTTGTTTAGCTATTTTATATATACCAGTCAGTATCTGCAAATCTCAAACTCCCAATTTATCCCTTCCCGCCCCCTTTCCCCCTGGTAACCATAAGTTTGTTTTCTATGCCTGTGAGTCTGTTTCTGTTTTATAAATAAGTTCATTTGTCTTTTTTTTTTTTTTTTTAGATTCCACATATGAGTGATATCACATGGTATTTTTCTTTCTCTTTCTGGCTTACTTCACTTAGAATGATATTCTCCAGGGCCATCCATGTTGCTGCAAATGACATTTTATTCTTTTTTATGGCTGAGTAGTATTCCATTGTATAAATATGCCACAACTTCTTTATCCAGTCATCTGTCGATGGACATTTAGGTTGTTTCCATGTCTTGGCTATTGTAAATACTTCTGCTATGAACACTGGGGTGCAGGTGTCTTTTTGGATTAAGGTTCCCTCAATATATGCCCAGCAATGGGATTGCTGGATCATATGGCAAATTTATTCTTAGTCTTTTAAGGAGTCTCCATACTGTTTTCCACAATGGCTGCACCAAACTGCATTCCCACCAACAGTGTAGGAGGGTTCCCTGCTCTCCACACCCTCTGCAGATTTTATTGTTTGTGGACTTTTGAATGATGGCCATTCTGACGGGTGTGAGGTGATACTTCATTGTAGTTTTGATTTGCATTTCTCTGATAATTAATGATATTGAGCATTTTTTCATGTGCCTATTGGTCATTCATATGTCTTCATTGGAGAATTGCTTGTTTGGGTCTTCTGCCCATTTTTGGATTGGGTTGTTTGTTTTTTTCTTATTAAGTTGTATAAGGTGTTTATATATTCTGGAAATCAAGCCCTTGTTAGTCTCATCTTTTGCAAATATTTTCTCCCACTCCACAGGTTGTCATTTTGTTTTGCTTATGGTTTCCTTTGCTGTGCAAAAGCTTGTAAGTTTAATTCTACCTGCTAAATATTTCTCAAATCTGTCCCCTCTTCTCCCCTCATTGCCACTAACCTCATCTAGACACCCTTATCATGTCTTGCCTGGAATATATTAACAGCCACTCAACAGGCCTTCTAGTTCTTGTTGTGAGACCTTTCAACCTAATAGCAATCTTGCTTCCAGGATGGTCTCCCTAAAATGCAAATGATTGTATCATTGCCCTAATCAGAACCCTTCCATGGCCCCATTCTGAGTGACGCAAAAGCCCATCTCCTGAGCATGTGTCGTGCCACCCTCGGGAGGGGGCACTTCCTTACCCCCCCAGCTGCAGCTTTCACCACCCCCTGATCACAATGTCCTTTCGGGCCACTGCAAATGACCTGCAAGTCCCCAAATATGCCTTGTATTTTAATACTTTGCACTGCTTCACAGGTGCCTGTTAAAATGGGATGTCCTAGCCCTTGTATCTACCTGAAAATTCCTCTCTGCTTTTCCACATTTTGCCCCAAATTCACAGCCTCTCAGGAAACTTCGGTGACCTTCCAAGGCAGAAAATGCTGCAAAAATGCTTGGCAGTGCAGGGGTAATGAGGGAGAGCTGGAGGGGGCGCACCTGTGCCCTAGATAGCAGGCTCTGTCTCCTCTTTGCTGTCCCACCTCCTCCGAAGGCTGGGAGTGGAAGTGGTCTTTGGCCGAATGAAATGGGCACCTGGGACCTTATCTACCAACCCTGGGCTCCCAGGTCCCTGTTGTGATCCAACTTGGGGCAATACGGCCTTAAGGGTCACGCGTGACACATGGATGTGAATATTCTTGGCTTTTGCCACAGGTAGACGATGTTCTATAACACACTTACCGCTCCATTACTGTGTTAATAATTACTTTGAGTTGATTCCAAAATGAGCTTTGGTTTTATTTCCTGGTACCTTGCATATTCTGAGAGGGAATAATGTCCGTTTCCTGGTGTCCAGTGTGGGACAGAGAAGAGCCCCGCCTCCACCTCGGCGCTTCTGTTATGACGCTTTCCCTTTGTTTAGGCACCAGTTTGCCTGCATTCCCTGAGAACGCGGGAACTGCACTGGGTTTTCTAGCCCCGGCACGCACACCACTTGTCTTACTGCAAAATCTTAGTGAAATAATATAGTTTCTCTTACTCCATCACCTATAGCCTCCATTTTGTTGCTCTTTTAAAAAAAATTGTATTTAATTTTTGTTTGTCTTTTGGGGGGAGGGGTGAATTAATTCCTTGCGTATCACGTCATCATAACACATCTCGTAAGAGACACGGGAAGGAAATGACCGTGTTGGCGTCTGCGGAGTTGTGCAGGGTAGTTAGTTCATTTGGCCATTCCTTGATGCTGTAGTTACAAGTGAAAGCCACCAGATGGCTTAAGGAAATGAATTTATTTCCAATCCAGATTTTAGCTGAGAAATCCAGGACCAAGTAAAGCAGGACGGGAGGGAGCTCAGACAGCTGTCTATTATAAATCCCAAATAACCAACAACCCCTCTCTTACCAGTGTCATCTGACTTCAGGAATGGATCTGTAGGGACTTCCCTATCTTCAAAGTGAAAAACACTAAACTGTGTATCATCCTTCCAGTGTCTACAGGCTTTAAGAATTACAGAATAATTACCAAAATTCAATTCAGTTCCACAAATATTTATTGAGTGCCTAAGACCCAATTAAACCTTAGGAGAGGTGTATTGGAGCATATGCCACGTGAAGCACAGCTCACTCCACGTGGAAATAACACCAGAGACTAGAAGCAAGGATGGATGTCTTTTTGTGAGCACTAGTGCTGGTTACAGTTTCAAGGAGGAATGCTGGTGGAAAATCACAGTGACCTAGCAAATTTACGCAATTATCTGTAGGCAGAGTAGGTAGGAGACAAAACAAAACAAAATCAAGCAAAACTTCAGATGGCAATAGTGGTTCTAAATCAAAACGTATTTTATATGGTATTTGTATATGAAAACCAGAGTTGAAATTGTTAGAGTAGATGAAAACATGTTAATGGGGTAATTTAAAAATAAACCTATGTGTAAAAAGATCCAGGAGGATATATACATAGGTATACAGGTAGAACATGTTCAAATGGCTCTTTTATTTTACACTCTAGATGCTCTGCATTGTGTGACGTTTCTGGAACAAGCACATGTTTATTTATAATTTTGGAACGTAAAGGATGAAATGTAAACCTAGTTAAAGATAATTCCATTCATTTATTTGACAAATACACTATGGGACAGACTCTGGGAAGGAAGCAACACTCAAAGATAGAGTCATGAATTAGAGCTCCTAATTTCTACTTATACTAACATTGAAAATAATAAAATTTGTTAACCCTTTGAGACTATTTATAAATTATGTCAATCTGCAATGTCTGCTCTTTAATATACACAAAATATATATTTAAATAAACATATTAGAATATTTTAAATGCCTGCTTTTAAAAACATATTAAAAAGGCTTTTCAGAAATATTCAAGAAAAAAGAGAAATATTCAATATCAGATTATTTTTAAACTTCTGAACAAAAGTTGAAGTGGATATAAAGGAATTCAGCAAAGATTTCTGAGGTCACGACACATCTTACAATGATTGGTTAACATTTTAAAAATATTTATTTGCTAATGAGAATTGAATAAAAGCAATCCAATAAATGGGGATCCATTCCCTTTTAAAATACCCAAGAGAGTTTCCTAGAGGCCAGGGAGTCCTAGGAGCTAAACATGGAAGTCTGGTACCTCCAGGCCAGGAGTGGAGAGCGTTTCCTGGCTATGAACTCTCACGCAAGATGCCATGTGCTGAAGATGCTCCCTTGAGCATTTAATCAGAGCGTCTGCCAGCTGCACTGCCCCCCAACCCTGCCCTCCTGGCTTCTGTGCTGGTGGGTGTGGACCTGAGAAGCCAGTAGAGAAACCTCGGGATGAACACAAGTGGCCCACTTGAGGAAGGCGTGCCCTGTTTCCCCCATCCTTCTTCCCAGTCCCCAATCCTAAGAAAACTTGATCCCAGAAAAAAGGAAGACAGAAGAATGAAAAACGGATCCCTCCCCTGCTTCATGCCTTTTGGGAGGGAAGCCAGGTTTGAACTGGGCTGAAAGTGAGAAAAAGAGTGAGTATTAAGGAGACAGGAGTGAAGTCGCCAAGTGTGGACCGGGCTGGCTGAGGTTTTAATAACTGGAAATGAGCACAAAGCTCGCGGAACCCTCCCGACAGCCGGCAGGGCTGGGAAGAGAGATACGGGCTAATACATCGTAAGGTAGTTGACATTTTCTCCTTCACACTTCAGTTTTCTTCAAGGAACTATATATATTACGTTTACATTTAGGAAGCAAATAAAGTGGGTTAACCACTCTTTTATCCCCTACGTTCCGACTATTCAATAAATGAAGTACAAAGCAGATTGCAGAAGAAAATGAAAATCGCCTATATTTTTGCCATCCAGAGATAACTACTGTTAATATCCTGGTGTATATTTGTCCAGACTTTAAAAAAATTCTCTCTTTCAAAGAGGATAGAAAATAAAAGTTAGAGCAGTGGAAATGTTTGGATTATAATCATAAGTGAGTAATAATTAAAAAGACAAAATAAACTGAGGCTGTAAAAATGCACTTTAGAACCTATTAGGAGACAGGAGATTCTAATTTTGCCAAATTCTGGAGCGATCTGGTGTAAAGTTACCTTGGCTGGCTCTACAGGTAGCTAATGCTATGTGTTAAGGAGCACATTTTAAAATATGATAAAGTAGAGGATTAAATAAAATTTATCTCCAGGCTTTTCATTTTAAGCATCAAATTCTCTGGGTTTCTTGAACTACAGTGGAACCTGAAAGTCAACAGCTTAGTCATGGATCAAACAGGAAAAAAAATTCTTTATTTACTATGCACAAACACAGAACAAAACAAATTTGCAATGATGTATGTAGTTACTGTAGGGGAGTCTGAAAATGTTACTGCAAGCAAGGACAGAGGAGTAGCAATTAATTGAATAGTACCCATTACTAATTAAAGATTTATAAAATGTTAAAAAATTTCTCTCTTACACACACATGCTTAAAAATAATGAAACTATGAAATAATTGTATTTTGTTAAAAATAGCATGTTGAAGAAAAAAACATGTACTGTATTGTGTCAAAACTGTCTCCAAGAAAGACAGTTTTAACTAACTGAATTACCTTCATACAAGTAGTTAACTGAATTATCCTTGATAAGTAATATTCAGAGAAGTAAGTTATCCGATAATTGAGCTTTAAAAAGCCTATGTAAATCAGCTGTAAATTAGATAACACGATACTGTTTACTGTTTCTTCATTCCACACACACATCCTGAGGCTGTCTGTGTGGCTAGAGGTGTTGTTTTCTGGATTAAGAACCAGTCAGCCCAGTTTATCAAACCTGGACGACTCGGCAGCACCATATTTAGACTCTGGGTGAACTTGATGGACTCCCCACCAACGGACAGGTCTGCCAAATGCACCCTCAGCTCAAAAAAGTTGGTGATTCAGTGAATTTGGAGAAGCTGTGACCTCCCTCTGCTGCCTTCAACTTCACTGATGATGAACACTAAGAGACTAGTCAAAGTCCACAGAACTAGTTAATCCAAAACTAATATTATAATGCAGCCCTCCACTTTTGTACTCATTCACTTGGCCATTTTCTTCTTTAATCATCAAACATTGATGATTGTCTCTCCAGCGGCAGTCCAGGTCTCTGGGCTTGTTTAATCACAAAGACAAAATAATAGTAACAGCTCTTCAGCATTAGGTACTAGATTACATATTTTCACTTGGATTATCTTGTTTAATGGGTATATAATCTTAGCAAGCACTTAGAGAAGAAAAAATAATGTTGACAAATTATAATACTCTTAAAAAAACATTCTGGAATGTCAGGGTGGGGGAAGGTGACTAGGCAGAAAACAGAGGATTTTTAGGGCAGTGAAAATACTCTGTAGGGTATTATAATCATAGCTGTCATTAAACATTTACCCAAATCCACAGAATGCACAGCACCCAGGGTGAACCCCAAGGTAAACTAGGGACTTCGCGTGATTATGATGTGCTAATGTAAAAACCCTTGGTAAAAAATTCTGGAGGGATGTTGATAACAAGGAAGTAGGCTATGCATGTGTGGGGACACAGGGTAAATGGAAGTTTCTGTTCCTCTGTCTTAATTTTGTTGGAAACCTAAAACTTCTCTAAAAAAATTAAGTCTTAAAAAAAACATTCTAAAGAGATATCTGGACTCCCATGTTCATTGCAGCATGATTCACAATAGCCAAGACATGAAAACAACTGAAATGTCTATCAGTGGATGACTGGCTAAAGAAAATACGGCATACACATATGATGGAATATTATTCAACCTTTAAAAAGAGAAAAATCCTTTCATTTGCTACAACATGGATGAGCCTGGAGGATATTATGCTAAGTTAAATAAGTCAGTCATAGAAGAACTAGTATACTGCACGATTCCACATATTTGACCTAAAATAGTCAAATTTGTGAAAGCAGAGAATAGAATGGTGGCTTTCAGGGGCTGAGAGGTGGAGGAAATGAGGAGTTATCGTTCAGTGGGTATAAAGTTTCAGTTATGTAGGATGAGTAAGTTCTAGAAATCTGCTGTAAACATAATACCTTTAGCTAACAATGTTGTACTGTGCACTTAAAATTTTATTAAGAGGGTAGATCTCATGTTACATGTTTTTACCACACAAAAACTAAACAAAACAAAGGGGCACAAGAAATTTTGGAGGTGATAGATGTATCTGTTACTTTGGTCGTGGTTCTGGCTTCACAGCTATTTGCGTGTGTCCCAAATAATCAAATTTACCTATTAAATATGTGCAACTTTTGGATAGCAGTTATTCCTCAGTAAAGCTGTTAAAACAGACAAAAAAACCAAAAACATATTCTACCTGCATCCTTTGGGGGACTCTGATGTGTATGTGCGTGCGTGCGTGCGTGTGTGTGTGTGTGTTTATGTGTGTGTGTGTTTATGAGTTTAATTTATAAAATAACTGGAGAACACTTTGTAGATAACAAAATAAGAGATAAGTCCTATTTACATCCAGACCCAGCGGACATCGAGAAGTGGCCAGGAGGGACTTTTGGAGGGACTTACATAGTTGGTTCAAAAGATGCTAAGATTGATCCATGCATTCATTCAACCAACGTTGGCTGAGCGTTACCATGTCCTTGCCACTGAGTATGCACTTGGGATACAACAAAAAGCAAGAAATGAACACAATGCCTGCCTTCTTAGAGCTCACTGGCTAGTGGAGGAGACAGATTTCAATCACCCAGATAAATGTGTATAATAATCATAGCTAATGGTTACTGAGGGCTTCCTATGTGTCAGACGTGATTCATGCACTTTTCCTGTTTTAACTGAGTCATCACCAAGAAAAAACAAAAACAAAATCAAGAACCTGTGAGTTAGGTGCTGCTTTTATTAGCCCCAATTGTATTTCTGATAGGAGCTGTCAAGGAGAAGTTCGTGGTGACCTGGGATCATTCCTTGGGGAAACTAATCTGGCCTGGGGGTCGATCCCAGGAAGACTGAGAAAGGATTGTCAAAGGCTGCCCACCTTCCGAGGTGGGCAGGGTACTCTCCAAGTGGGAGGGAAGTGCTGAAGGGTATCGGTTTGGGGCACTAATGAATTGTTAGCAGTAGGTAAGAGAGTGAAAATGAACATTTATTAAGTGCTTACTACTTTCTGTATGCTGGAGTTGCGCAGTACCCAGCCCTCTTCCTGAACTGCTCTCTGACCCGACTTGAGGGTTCCGACCCTGAGTTCCTAAAGGGGCGTGGGGGGTGTGGATGGCTCAGAGAAGAAGAGCATCAGGCTACCCATAGGGAAATCTAATTAAAACGAGGTGACCCCTGAACCCTAGGGAGTGGCAGCAGCATGGGGTTGGCAGTGTCAGATGCTCTGATGGTGGCAGCAGGGGAGTGGCATCTGTGGTGGCAAGAGGGGACACCAGTGACAGCTGAGGTGAGTTCACAAATCACCTGGGACCCTGCCAGAGAAAAAGCTCGAAGCTGTCTCTTATTGGACGCTTCCAAAGGCCACGGCGGTTTGGGGAGGTGTGAGTTGCACACCTGAAGGCTTCCCTGCTTATTCTATGGTATCTGTGACTCTTTCTGCTTTCCGAGCATTCAGCTTGTTGCTGCTGAGCGCTGCTGCCATTCAAACGTTCACGACCCCCCTTTATGGGGAGGATTGCGTTTTCCCTTTTCCATGGTTGGGCTGTTGTTTCATGTGCAGATTTTGATGCTATTCAAGGTGTGCCTGATCTCGGAAGATGAACTATTAAAAAGTCAGAGCTTAATTTAATTTGACATACGACAAACACACGTGGACCTTTCTCAAAATGTGTTTTTAAAGAGCCAGTTATAATTCTTGAAAATGATGGATTACTACAAAGAGAAGTTTTGAATTATCCAGATTCTAGAATCCGGATTTTGAGGGTCCAACAGATTCTCTCAGCTGCCACTGGATAGACTGTATTTTCTGCTCGTTGCTTGGTTTCTGGTATGTTCCAAATCCCTTTAGATTCAGCAGTGATAGCTGTAGACAAATTAATACTGAACTAAGTTTTAGTTTTGGATTCAGTTTTTGGTTTGGATTTAGTTTTAGGTTTGGATTCAGCATGCAACCCGAAGTGGGCAAAGGCAGTTGAGAACACTGTTAGATTTTAAACACTTGAGGTGTGTTTATGGAGAACTGGGACAGTGGGTGTGATATCCTAGAGTGAAGTGTGTGCCTGGACCAGCAGTGTCGGCATCACCTGGGCGTTTGTTAGAGATGCTAAGTCTCGGGACTTTCGCAAACTACTGAGCCAGACACTCTGGGATGGGGCCAGCAGGCCTTCCAGGTGATTCTGTTGTACGTTGAAGTTTGAGAACCACTGAGCTACTCAAAACCATAGAGGCATAAATAAAATCAAAGGTCATTTCTCAGTCATGTATCTGCCTACGAATAAACAGTCTAGGGGTGAAATAGCACCTCCATGATGTTGGGGACCCTGGGTCACTCCCTCCGGTCCCTGCTGCTCTCACAATGCCGCGTCCATCTCATGGTTTGCAGGGGTTACTCCAGACTGGCTCTCGCACCTGAGTTCCAGCCAGCAGGAGGGAAGGGTCAGAAGGAGAGCCTGGCCTGGGAACTGCACACAGTGCTTCTACTCCAACCCCACTGCCCATCACCTAGCCACATGGCCACACCTGGGCATCTTTACCTGCATGCATGGGAGCAATTACAACCTGGGACGGGGTGGAGTTTCTATTGCTGACCGAAGAAGGCAAGGATGGCCACGGGGACTGGTGACCTCCTAGGAAGGACCCGGAAGGAGGGTTTTACCTTTTGCCCAAGTCACTCCATTTTGTTTTCCATTTAGATCGAAACTTCGCAAAGTGATTAAGAGCAGAGGAATTTGTCAAAGTAAGAGCTAGCCAGCTCATTTTTTGGTAAAGGAATGATCTTGAACTTGGGAGCTGGGAAAACTCAGGCTTGAATCCAGGTTCTTAGTAGTTTTGTTTCCTTGGGCACCTCTCTGAGCAGGAGTTTCCTTGTGTATAAAATTGTGAAAATCGGTCAGAGTGAAGGTTAGAAATAATGCATGTAAAGCTCCTAACATAGTGGCTGGGGGTTAACAGGTGCTTAGCAACCAATAACTAGGTCATTCCCATTTCTACAGGGACACGTTCCAAGACCCCAGTGGATGCCCGAACCCCGCGGAGTGCAGGAACACCGGTATATGCTGTGTTTTTTCCTGTACAAACGTGCTATGATAAAGACTAAATTATAAAAAGGGAGGATATAGCTCAGTGGTGGAGTGCATGCTTAGCATGCACGAGGTCCTGGGTTCAATCTCAAATGCTTCTATTAAAAAGAAATTAAATAAATAAACCTAATTACCACCAAAACTTAAATAAAAATAAAATAAATAATAAAAATAAGTAAAATTTTAAAAAGATTAAATTATATATCTGACATAGTAAGAGATTAACAACAATAACGGATTATATAAATAGAACAATTACAACAATACACTAATAAAATTTATGTGAACATGATCGATCTCTCTCAAAATATATAAATTTAATGCCTTTTCCACCTTAACTATGCACTTGTCACTCAGTGGGGCTGTAAAACTAGCACAAATTTCTTTTTCCTTCTTCACAATTTCGCAGATTGAAGATTCATTTTTTATTGTAGATCTTAGCAACCTCAGCATCCGATTTTTTTCCTTTCCTTGGTAAGTCGAGAACTTTCAGCTTTTCACCTAAAGGAAGCACTTTATGGCTTCTGTTGGCACATCTGAATTTCCAGCATCATTCCTCCTGCCCTTTGGGGCCATTATTAAGTGAAATAAGGGTCACTTGTACCAAACGCTATGATACCAGGGCAGCTGATCTGATAACCCAGACCCTGGACGGCCGCTAAGTGATGTATGGGTGGGATCCGCTGGACACAGGGATGAGTCAAGTCCCAGGAGGACGGAGAGGGATGGCGAGCGTTCATCATGCGCCTCAGAACAGCACGCAATTTAAAACTTATGAATTGTTTATTTCTGGAATTCTCCATTTAATATTTTCAGGCCACGACTGACTTCAGGAAACCGAAGGAAACCTTGGAAAGTGAAACTGCAGTTAAGGCGGGGAAAAGGCCGTGTTGTTTTTCTTGTTATTTCTACTTGCCTCCTAAAACTCAGTAAAATAATCTCTGCAATGAATTAATACACTTAAGACAGCTCTGTACCTTCTACAGATAGACCATGAATAAGGCCACGTGGTTTTGAGTCTGCGCATGTAAAGTGTCATATTAACGCTTTCTATTTATTCATTTATAAGGGTGTCTCTGCCTACTTAAGTGGATTTTTATAAAGAGGCCAAAAAAACCTTATCTCAGTTTGTCTGCCAGGGCATCTGTGAAGTTATTCATGGTTTAAGAAAGAATAGATGGGATGGGAGGATATAGCTCAGTGGTAGAGCACATGCTTAGCATGCATGAGGCCCCAGGTTCAATCCTTAATACCTCCATTAAACAATTAAAAAAGGGCTTGAAAAAAAAAAATAAAGACAAGAGCTGAAATTCCTCCTGGAGAGAACAAAGTCTCACCTTTTACACATTCTGTCCTGGAGTTCACCTTCCACACCCGTGACAGTTCTTTTTTCAGCCTTGGTGCATGGTTCTGCCCATATCCACCGCCTGCAACCCCTGAGGTTGACGATTTGTCTTCCTTCTCGAAAGCCCTTTGCCAGGGCTCTGCGGTGGGGTGGAGTGAGCACCCCAGTCTGCCAGGTGTGCAGCTGGGCTGGGGCTGGGGTGTCTCTCCAGCACACCGTGGCCCCTGGAGTCGCGGTAAGGCTGGACTCTTGGGTGTGCACCAACCGGTTGGTGTCTTGTGGATGGTGTGAGCTCCGTGGTGTTTACTAAACAAATGAGGGTACAGCAGAATCTGCATGTAGGGACGATGCAAAAACTGTGTTCAAAGCAACACATCAAAAAGTCATTTATCATTTGTAACTGGGAAGCAGGTGTGTTCTTAATAACTTAGCTAAATGTCACACCTTTACCTTATATAACAATTCACTTCCCAATTCCTACTAAAATGTCTTCATGTATTATTTGACTTTTCAGGGGGTATAGTTTTCTTCCTAGTGGCTTTTTTTTTAAAGTAATCCTGAGACATAGATAATTTTTACAAAAGAAAATTGACTGGCAAAATAACTTGGCACTGAAGTTTCCAAGTTCATAGAAAGTTTTCAGTATGTAATTAGGCTCATTTTATCAGTGATGTATACAGTTTTGTGTTAGATTGAGGGGTGATGCAGTTGGATGAATTCTCAGGAGAGACACCTCTGCTTGCCCACCTCTTTGCTGAGCACCTGTTCCAAATCCTCACCCTTGGATTCTTCCTGGGTCCACGTAGATGTGTCTAGGACCCCATCCCCAGGTGCATCCGAGGGTGGGAGGAGGGAAGATGATGCTTGGCTTTCTCTTTCATGCCTTAAATCATGTCTTTTGCCCTGTCTAGTCTGCCTGGGGAGAGCTGGCTTGGAACCATGTGTGGTTAGGAAATCTGAGAGGAGAGGATATGATGGAGCCAGTGGGAAAGGAGCAAAAGCTGCTTGTTAAGGGCTGATCTCTGTGAACAGGGATGGTAACAGCTGGTCAAAGGAGGAAGAGAACTTCCTTTGATGGAATGACTGTTCTGTGTCAAGGGCTACCACAGTAGAATTGGGCCAAATGTTTTGGTTTTGCCTTAGAGGAACAACTACCATCTCTCACCAACACCATATGAGCAGGAAGGACATTTTGACACCAGAAAATTCAGAGTGTGTTATTGTAGAATAAAGGATAGCTTTTCAAAGTGAATTTATATAGCTTCATGGAAAACTTAATGTATTATCTTTTTTTTTTCTTGGATTTTGCCATTTAGCGGTAGACTGGTACCACACTATTTCACTCATGTATGTGATATCCTGGCAGGCAGCACCCCTGACTCCTAGCCAGGCTAGCCAGCCCTTCTGTGTGCTTTCATAAACCACATGCAATGAGGCCAAAATGTAAACAACATGACTCAGATGTATAAAAAATGTTAACTGCCCTGTTCTCTAGAACTGATCTCATCTTGCTCTCATTGTCTCTCACAATGGAGGAAAACACTTGATCTTGCCAAATAAAAGCGTCTTCTTGGTGTCTTTTGGTTTTAAATAGTGTATTTGGGTAACTGCTCAGTCTTTTGGGATTCTCTCCCGGAGTTTCCCTACTTCTTTCCCCTTTCAGGATGGCACCTGGATACTGAGAGAGCTTACATGTCCTCCTGGTCTTGAGGTCTCCCACTGAGGTGGCTCTCAGCCTTGGCCCCTGTCCTCAGAGTATGTGCATTGGTGTGGCTTGGACTCCTGGTCACCAAGCTCTTGTCACGTTGAGACACAGCTGTTCCCAACTGTCCTTTGGGCATCAAGTTGGCTCCTCGTGCTGATGACTGGGGACTTTATTGTTGCATCTGGCCACACAGGCTCAACTCCTTACTCTAACTCCAGGTTTTACTGGGGTCATTGATTCTCTTAGTCCTTCCATACCCCCACCTGCCTTGGGAGAGCTGGAAATGCTCTTCTGCTTTCCCCACAGGGGAAATTGTGTTTCCCTCAACACAATTTTATAGGATCCTGTAAGGCTGCCCTCAGGGCCACTAGACCTGGCCCTGCCCTCAGCCTTTGCTCCTCCTCTGCACACATAGCACAGTGCACGCCCTACTGAATGCAGTTATAGTCTCTCTAGACCATGGCTTTCAAATTTTTTTCTGACCAGAAGCTACACCAGGAGATATATTTTAAGTCTAGCTACAGTGCAGGTATGGTACACACACGTACAAGACTTTGTATTGTTGCATGCTTTCATATGAAATGGTTGGGCCATGTGTCATATGCGTATTTAACTGAGGAAACTGCCAAACTGTTTTCCCAAGGTGATTGTACCATTTAGTATTACAACCAGCAGTGTATGAGAGTTCCAGTTCCTCTATATCCTCACCAACACTTGGTATGGTCAGTCTTTTAAATTATAGCCATTATGATACAGGAAAAAGTGGGGGCTAAAGTTGGGGGGTGAGAGGATGTCCATGACCCAGGTTCCAGGTGAGTTCCTGGGATGCACCCTGCCAAGTGAGGGTCCTAGGCTTTGCTCAGGAAAGAATTAAAGAGTGAGTCACAGTTGAGTAAAAGTAGATTTATTAGATTTATTTAGAGGGATGTACACGGAGGGAGGCTGGTGGTGGTGGTGGTTAGAGTAGAAGTAGACCGATATAGAGAAGCAAGATGGCAGAGTAGAAGGACGCTTGTAACTCACCCTCTCCCACAAATACACCCAAACTCACATCTACAGACCTACTCAGCCAACCAGAGCACCTGCCGAACTCCGACAGAACATTGCCCTCTTCGAAAGACAAAGACACCAAAAATCTGGTAGGAGAAAAGGAAAAAAGAAAGAAGAAAAAGCAAAACAGTGTGGGACTGGTCCCGCGGGGAGGGAGCAGCAAAGGAGGACTGGCGCTTGTTCGCTGGGTGTCCCCCTCCGCAACGGAGAGGCCAGCAGGATGGAGGGGGAGCCTCCGAGGCTCAGATCTGCCCCAAGCACCCCTTGACCAAAAGAACTGAGTTAAATGGGCACAAAGGGTCCCTGCAACACCCAGCCTGAGACGCAAGTAGGCAGCTGGGGCCGGGCCGGGCCCCTGAGCCGGGCGGAGGGCGTGGAGGGGGGCTGCACTGAGGCGGCCCTGGGGGACTGCAGGGGGTCGTGCGCTGTGGCCGGGAGGGGATACGGAGCAGAGAAACCTTGGTCCCCCATAAACTGCGAAAAAAGCAAAGCAACCGGCTGGTGTGCCCTGGGGGGAGGGGCGCCATAGCCTTTGTCTCCTCAGACCTGCGGCGCCATTACTGGCGCTTCTCACGAGAAGACAGGCGGGCGCAGCCACAGCCGCCACCTCCTCCTGTGCCAGCGCCCGGGCGGGGGTGGGGGCGGGCTGAGCCCTGAATCCGCACCCCGGGGCTCTGCAACCTCCTAGGCAGGACTGAGACTTGTTTACAGCCCGAGGCAGATAGGATCTTTCTGCCCTGGCACCTCAGAGAATTCGTGCCACCAAGACAAACAAGGAGCTGAGTTTTGGCACAGAGCAGGGGCAGGGCCGTTCTGCGGTCCTTCCTGAGCCCGCCTTCGGCGCGCCCACCCGAGGTGGAGTGGGCAGCTGCACACAGCAGCGGAGCGACCAGCGCTGGGAGAGAGAGGGTGGCCTCCAGTCTTCCTGGCAGGAACGCAGCACCTGACCACGGTGCTGGGAGGGGGTGCAATCTGCCCACCTGCCTCCCCCTGAGCGCGGTATCTGACTGCAGCATCAGGAGGGGAGTGACCCTCCCGCCCACTGGGTAAGAGCTTAGCACCTGACCCAGTGTTGGGAGAGGGTGCAATCTGCTAGCCGACAGCCACTGGGAGCAGTACAGATGAGGGCGCCAACAGAGGGCCTCTGGACACGCAAGCTGAGTTCGCGAAACAGAGCAAAGACACAGACTTCTTGATAAAATCATTAAGAGTACACCATCTCCAGGAGAACTAGATAACTGATACTCCTTAAGCCACAGTGCCAGAGATATATGAGCAACATGAAGAAGCAAAGGAACCATTCCCAATTAAAAGATCAAGAGAAATCCCCTGAAAGCACAATCAAGGAAACAGACATTGATGGCCTACAAGATCAAGATTTCAAAAAAGGACTGATCAAAGTACTGAAGGAACTAAAAGAAATAGTGTTTAGAGATATAAAATATGTCAAAAATGAAGTAGAAGCTATAAAGAAGAACCAAGTAAGAATTAGTAACCTTATTTGCTGAGATGAGAGCTGACCTAAAGGCTGTACAAAGCAAGCTAGATAATGCAGAGAAACAAATAAGTGACCTAGAAGACAGGACAACAGAAAGCACCCAATCAGAACAGCTGAGAGAAAAACAAGTAAAAACCAATGAAAACAATATAAGGGACCTATGGGATAATATAAAGTGTGCCAATCTATGCATAATATGGGTTCCAGAAGGGGAAAAAAGAACAAAGGGGACTGAAAAGGTATTTGAAGAAATCATGACTGGAAACTTCCCAAACCTAAATCAATCAGATATCCAAGTACAGGAGGCTCAGAGGGTCCCAAACAGGAAGAACCGAAACAGACCCACACCAAGACATATCATAATCAAGAGGGCCAGAGTCAAGGATAAAGAAATGATCCCAAAGGCAGCAAGAGAAAAACAAAGAGTGAGTTTCAAGGGAACCCCCATAAGGCTCTCAGCTGATTTCTCTACACAAACACTACAGGCCAGAAGGGAGTGGCAAGATATATTCAAAGTCCTGAATGAAAAAAAGATGCAGCCTAGGATACTCTATCCAGCAAGACTATCCTTTAAGGATAGAAAGAGAGATAAAGAACTTCACAGACAAGCAAAAACTCAAAGAGTTTAGCAACACTAAACCCATGCTAAAAGAAATATTGACAGGTCTACTCTAAATAGAAAAGAAGCAGGATACTACAAAAATGAGAAACTCATAACTGGAAAGGAGATAACTGCCATGAATTACAAAAAGAATAAACACAAAATTGTAAAAGAAGACATCTAAATCATTAAGAGTGGGAGAAGGAAGCAAGGAAAGCCACTGTGGAAAACAGTATGGAGATTCCTCAAAAGACTAGGAGTAGACTTGTGACCCAGGAATCCCGCTCCTGGGCATATATCCAGAAGGAACTCTACTTCAAAATGACACCTGCACCCCAATGTTCATAGCAGCACTATTTACAATAGCTAACACATGGAAACAGCCTAAATGTCCATCAACAGATGACTGAATAAAGAAGCAGTGGTATATTTATACGATGGAATACTATTCAGCCACAAAAACTGACAACATAACGCCATTTGCAGCAACATGGATGCTCCTGGAGAATGTCATTCTAAGTGAAGTAAGCCAGAAAGAGAAAGAAAAATACCATATGAGATCACTCATATGAGGAATCTAAAAAAAAAAAAACAAAACAAACAAACAAAAAAACCAACCAAAACATAAATACAAAACAGAAACAGATTCATAGACATAGAATACAAACTTGTGGTTGCCAAGGGGGCAGGGGGTGGGAAGGGACAGACTTGGATTTTAAAATGCAGAATAGATAAACAAGATTATATTGTATAGCACAGGGAAATATATACAAGATCTGTGGTAGCAAAAAAAAAAATATATATAGTAAAAAAAAGAAGCAAAAAAAAAAGTGACAATGAATATATATATGTTCATGTATAACTGAAAAAGTTTGCTCTACACTAGAATCTGACACAACATTGTAAAATGACTATTGCTCAATAAAAAAAATGTAAAAAAAAAAAGTAGAAGTAGATAGACACTCCATAGACAGAGTGCTGGCCATCGCAGAAGGCAAGAGAGAGCGAGTGACCATGAGGTGTCATGTTACTAGTTTTTATATGCTAACAAGTGAAAGGATTATTTCAACTACTTTGGGGAAGGGGTGGGGATTCCCAGGAATTGGAATTCACCTTTTACAGTTGGCTTCAGAACTGTCATGGTGCTTGTGGGTGTGTCATTCACCATGCTAGTATATTACAATGTGTGTAATGAAGCTCAAGGTCCACTGGAGGTCAAATCTCCAGCTATTTTGGGACTCAGGGTCTATTGGGATTTGAATTCTCTGCCATCTTGGTGCTAATTGCTGTGTCATTCCTTTAATGGCTGTGTCCTGTCCCCTTCCCTCCTGTCTTAATTCTAGTGACTGCACAATGGCATCTTTCTGTGGTTTTCATTTTTCCTTAACCTAAGATTACAAAGATTTCCTTCTCTATTTTCTTTTAGAAGCTTAGAAGTCACTATTTTAGAAGTCACAGCCTTTGCACCTGGTTGAAAATCAATCGACCATATATGTGTGAGTTTATTTTGCGACTCTGTGATTTGTTCCATTAATGTGTTTGTCTCTCTTGTGGCCAATATCATACTTTCTTGGTTTTGTTGCATTGTAATAAGTCTTGAACTCAGATAGTGTAAGTCTTCCAGCTGTGTTATTTTTCAGATTCGTTTTTGTCAAACTATTAGGTATTGGGGAGGTCAATTAGGACAATAAGCAAAACTGAAAGTAACAATCAAGTCTTTAGTCACTTACTGGGATAGTATAAGGAAGAGGCCAAAATGGAAAGTGCTTGCTCCTTCTGTTCCATTTTCCCCATGGAAAAACATTGGGTGCAAGGATCAATCAGATGACATGCAGCACAAGTGGGAAAAATTGTCTCACTGAAGGAAAGCACTGAACAAAAGTCTCCTGCTGTTTTATTGGTGGGATGGGGAGAGGCATGGAGAGAGAGCGAGAGAAACTATCTTAGTCAACCTCTCAAGGAGGTCTCCAAATGGGCTAGAAATGCAGATATGATTATGAGCATGGCTGGCCTGGGGTGGGACCCGAGTCCTTGACTGTAACTCTCTCCAGAAGACTACAATTCACTGTCTGTGCACCAGGTTTGGTGTGAGGAGGACAGCTTTTCCTAATGAGGCATGCCAGGCAAAGCCTTTATAATTGCCTATGATTGGGTCTGAAACATGACATGTAAGACTTTGGTCTGAAGCTGGACTCCTCAGTTTTTGGCTAATCTAGGTCCTTTGCATTTGCACTTGAGTTTTAGAATCAGCTTGCCAATTTCTTTAAAAAAAAAAAAAAAAAAGCCTGCTGGGATTTTCACTGGGACTTTGTAGAATCAATGCATCAATTGGGGGAGAAATGGCATCTAACAATATTGAGATGTTGAATCTTCTGATCCATGAACATGGTATATCTCTGCATCTGTTTAGCTCTTGTAAGCTTTCTCTTAGCAATGTTTTGTGGTTTTTGATGTACAGGTCTAACACATCTCTAGTCAAATTTATCCCTAAATATTTAATTTTGGGAGGATGCTATTGTAAATGTTATTTTTAGAATTTCAATTTCTATTTTTTCTCTAATATATAGAAATAAATAGATTTTTGTATATAGATCTCATGTCCTGCAGTGTTGCTAAACCAACATATTAGTTCTATGTGCTTTTCTCTAGACTTTATAACATTAACCTAAACTATGTGGCATTAGTTTAATGGACAGGCAGCAGATAAGGACGTAGATATTACAGACTAGAAAGCTTGCAAACCTTTTTATGCTGCCACAAAACATTTGATAAAATTGCCACATGCTCCTTGAATCTGTAACTAGAGGGAAAATTGTCAGAAAGATCATTTCTCTGACCAACGAGAGGGTATTGGCTGTTCCCCGCCTTTTTTAGCAAAGTCCTTTGTGAAAGACGAACTCAGGTAAAAGCTAGCCATTTTGTTAACAGAGATGGAAGGAAATAAAGCTCTGCTAAGATTGGAGTTCTCTGCCTGCAGTCTGCAATACAAATTGACTGAGAGTGGTTATTTACGGCCTTAGTCTAGTTTCGATAAAGCCAAAAGCTATTATACTCCCAACAGCAGACGATAAAACTGTGACCCAAAGCCCTTCTCAAGGGCCATTAGCAAAGTGTTGTCTCCCAGACAATGGAAGCCAGGCAAGCAGTAAAATCATATTAAAGGGACTGCCTTCCCAACCAAACTCACAGATTTTGCTGGCTGCAAGGTCACTGCCATTAAGTTAATAGATACAGGATAGTTGGGACAAAGTAGAGTCTAGTAAGTAAAAACGAGGAGTGGTTAGGCATAAGAAATACGACTAGTTGAGATCTTTAGATGCGGTTATTTGTACAAGGAATTGTAAAAGAAACAAACAGACCAGAAATCTTTTCAGTACCTTTTCAAACGGAATCAACAAAGAAGCTACCAGCCTAGCTTGCCAATACCTCTGTCTATCTGACAGTCCCTCAAAACTGCACCAGTAAGAAACTGGGTACAAAAGACATGCGTCCTCCTAGGAGGTCATCCGCTTCAGTACACCCTCCAAATGGAATCATGGAGAATCATGAATCCCAGCTGGTAAAGCCAGTACCTTCAGATGCAAGTAACAAGGGTCTTCCTTCTAGAAAGCAGAACTGAGGTCTAACCAAGAATTTACTCCACCATCTGGGCAGTCTTTGAAGTTTCCCTTTTGCAATATTTGATTAGACTGTGGACCAGTGATGACTCCCCCCCCCCCCCATTCTTTTGCCAAATGGGTTTTCATATTCCTGCTTCACCATTGTACACCAGGTATGCACGAGAGGAAACAGGAAGGGGAACAGACACTTTATTTCTAGGTTGATAGGTCACTGGACCATGAGGAGTTACATCCAGACTTGTAAAAGACTGCACGTCATCTTTAGATCGTGGACTCTGAGCTAGATGCAGTACCTGCTTGGAACTTTGGTTTCTCGTCCTTTAAAATAGAGTGTGTTCTATGTCAAGAGAAGGGTAGATACGGCTAGCTGGATGGCCAGAGCAGTGGACTGGAACAGAGTTGTCCATCAAAGTACATTCTTACCTTCTTCCTTTATTACAAGAACTGCCTGGTGTTAGCTGCATCCGTGGTGGCCCAGCTAGAGAACTTCACCCCCCACCTCCCCCACAGTAGCTGTGGTTGTGTCTCTAATCAGGTCAACGAAAGGAGTAGAAAGGACATGTGCTACCTCTGGGACACACCCCTAGGAATACTGAGAAGTGCATCCCTTTCCTTTCTGCTGGGCTAAGACACAGATGTGATGGCACATTCTGGGATGGAGGTCATGTATGGGGACAGCAGTGCTGCCCTTCTGGTCCTGGACCACCTACCTCTGGCCCAGGATATGACAGAAAAAAACAAAACAAAACTGTCTTGTTTCAGATACATTACTTTTGGGTTACAGAAACCTAATCCGTGTTCCAACTCAAAGCTAGCCCTAGTTTTGGAATAGAGTATTAAGTATTCTTTTCTCCAAGGGGTAAGGCAGAGTCATTCTTGAGCAAACAGAAAAGAAACTTTCGGTATTCTAATCAGGGTTCTGACCCAATTAAACCAAATATGTAATCACTGAACATTTAATTTGAGCCCAAACAGTGCGAGATACTATGAAGAAAAGACACAGTTCTGCTCAGTGTTGAACTACCTATTTCTAGATCGTTACATGAGAGAAATAAACTTTTCTGTCTGAACTGCTGTATTTTGGGTCTTTGTTATACCAAAGAGGATGCTTAGACCGCGTCCTAGAGAAATACATTGTTAGAATTTGTTGGAAAACCAGAGCGTAATCTCAAAAACATCACATCAAAGCAGCATGTGTCCAATGGGAATATGGTCCAGAAGAAAAAAAAAAAAAAGAAAAGAAAAAAAAAAGAGAGACTCTGTCAGCATGGTGAAGCTCGGAAGGGATTAGGCCAGTCTGAAAAAGCGGAAATCTCAGTGGTGAAAATGGCATCACTGAAGGCAGGAATATTAATTCTCTCCTGAAGAAAGAAACAAACAAATCTTAATGTAACTTTTCTCTGTACTATTCTGGTAAATGAGATAAGAAACTCCTGTTTTATGAAAAAAGGTATTTTTTCTTAAAAAATTTTTTTTCTTTTTGGCAGATCTCAGGCATGGCAAGAAGTGGGGTTCAGGAGTGTATTAAACGGGATGAGGTCGTGGTCCAGGTTCTAGACAGTTCGGGGCTTGGAGTGGGGATGTGCATAGTGGTTTCAAAAGGGGCAGCCCCGCCCCTGCAATGGTGCAGTGAAGAAAATATGTTTTAAAGTGGGAGGGTCCGGCAGTGGGGCGGGCAGGGTGAGAAGCTTGGCTAGGGGCTGCGGGATGGGTTTTGTTAGGCGAAGGGCGGAATATCCCTGGCCAAGCCTGGGGACTGAGGTGGCTGGAGACTGAGGTGGACTGCGAAGAGCTGAGGTAAGGCCTGGAGGGGAAGGGCGGAATCCAGAAAGAGGCACCCTCACATACCCTTGTCCATCCCGCAATGGGACAGTTAGGCAATCAGAGGACAGAGCCAAGATGTCTGTGGGGCTGACCCACCTCTCTCCTCTCTTCCCTTCCCAGCTGGAGCTTCTATCTGCACCCGCTGTGGTGTCTGTGACTTCGGTGGTGACTGTGACAGTGTGTCACCCATTTTGTCTGGTTGTGGCCCCTCTCCCTTCCCCTACAGACCCCCACCCTCTCCCATGCCCTATTAAGAAAAAAAAGAAAAAAAGAAAATGTTTATTTTTTATAATAATGAAAGTAACATAGCCACTGGAACAGTTGAGAACACTGTAACAACGCTTAACATTTCAAATCAGAAGTTTAGTAAATGTACTGCCGAAGTGAGCACTTAAATCAGAAATTTAAAGTGAAAACCAGTCAACCATTACCCTGAACAGCAAAACTGTAAACACTATTGTAATTTTTTCTAGCCTTTCTTCAACCAGTGCTCAAGGGCAGGTGTGTGCATATTTACACATTCCACATACGACCTCTGTGCACACTGTGGCTTTATTGTGTGTTCTCATTGAACACAGTATAAGTGTTGCTTCTTACCAAGAAAAATTCCTCAGTTCTCAGTTGCGGTGTCTTCCTCACGTGTTTAATTTCATACAGTCAAGTGCAAAACATAGAAAAAGCAAGTAAGTATGTATTCAAAGGCACTAATTAAAAAGAAAGCACAATAAACAAGATTATACTGCATAGCACAGGGAAATATATACAAGATCTTATGGTATCTTACAGAGAAAAAAATGTGACAATGAATGTATGTATGTTCATGTATAACTGAAAAATTGTGCTCTACACTGGAATTTGACACAACATTGTAAAATGATTATAAATCAATAAAAGATGTTAAAAAAAAAAAAAAAGAAAGAAAAAACAGCGTATTCCCTTTGACAGAAGAATCATTTTATGACCAGGCCTTTATAAGTGTAGAAGGAACACTTTGGAGTGTTTTCAGGGAAGGCCTGCAGAACCTACTTGGTATAATCTCATAGCAAAACCACATCAGAAGTAAAAGCTGAGCCATGTTGCCCAGACAGAATCTACATTGCAAAATGAACACTTTAATCTAATCTTTTAATGCCACATGTCTGGCCATATTCTACAATACAGTAGTGCTAATCCTCCTGCCCTCCTCACATTACAGCCCAGACCGCATGCAAACACAGGTAACTAAACCCACGGTGTGTGCGGGGGTGGGGGTGGGGGGGAGGCTGGGAAAGCCTTCTCGTTTCTGTGGGTGCTAATCTGAAGTTCCTTCCTTCATGAGACTATCCGCCCATTTTGGCAGAACATTCGTGTAAAACCAAAATTTCACATATGGAACTCCCAAGTCACCCATCTGTCTCCACCCACCTTTATTTTTTGGGGTTGAAAATTTGTCACAGGAACAAATGTTATCTCCCATGATTTGAGAACCAAGAATGATCCAACAGTACCATTAATTCACCTAAACTGCCTTCATAGGGTCGGAGTGACTTGCTCTTCTCCCCATCTCCTCCTGTAAAATGGGTTTACCAACGTATTATTTGTGTGTGTGTATGTACGTGTGCGTGTGGCTATATATGTGTATGTAAAACATTATATTTAATTGTTTACCCTATTCTGAGCTTTTAGAAAATTGTGCTTAGTTTTCACTTTGGATAAATACTCATCTTTTTGATAATTTATCATAATGGCTCCCATGGAAATAGACATACATTTTGACTTATAAGGGTAGTTGCCGGGCAGACCGAACAATGGTTAAGGAAGTTGTGAAACGCGAATGAACTTTAAAACTCAAAGGCCGGGCATTTCTTTTTTTTGGCCTCTGCCGCTTCACGTACTTTGTACCGCACTCAGAAGACCTACTCCGGGCCTGGGAACTTTGTACAGAGAGGGAGCAAGAAAACCTCGCTGGTGCCTCCGGGGCCTGGGCCGCATCCGGGCGAGAACATGCCCTCTGCCCGGCCCGAGGCTTAGTTAGGTAACGACCGGGACTCCAGGGCGGCTGCTGCAGAGCCCGCGGCGCACGTGCCCCGGTGCCCCCGCGCGTCCCCGTGCACGCCGGCCCCGCCGCCCCGCGCCAGCCGCCGACCCCACAGCGGCGCCTCCGCTCCCGGCGCGCCGGCCCTCGCTGCGGCCCCCGGCCCAGCCGCACGCCCATGCTCTCGGCCACCAGGAGGGCCCGCCAGCTCTTCCACAGCCTCTTTCCCGTCCCGAGAATGGGTAACTCCGCCTCCAAGCTCATCAGCCCTCAGGAGGCATTGCCGGGCCGGAAGGAGCCGGTCGCCGTAGCCGGTAAGGACGCGGGCACGCAGCGAGGGCGCGGTCGTTCCTTCTGCGCCTGCGCGCCAGCGCCCGGCGCCTGCGCGGCCTCCGCCCGCGGGGAGGGAGCCGAGGGCCGGCCTCGGGAGGGTCGGCAGTCTGGGGTCTGCGCAGGCGCGGAGGGTGCCGGCAGGGGAGGGGCCGAGGGTCGCCCCTCTTTCTTTGTTTAGGTGCTCACCCCTTAAACCAACACCGAACGCGTTGACGGAATGTAGTACGTTGGTATAACCCACCTGGAGTGCAGATACCCCTGCGGCTTCACACTCTGGGTGGGAAAAGCGCTGACCCGATTTCCGCCCTTTCTCCCAGGTGTGGGTCCCCTTTTCTATCTTCTTTGCACCGGCCGCTGGGAGGCCGGCCACTTGCCGCGATGGTGCGATTTTTTGTTGGGTTGTCACTGGGAGCAATGGAATGGTACAGAATGATGCGACCTGCCGTTTGTAAACTGTATCTCCAGTGTTCGGGTTGCAAGAATTATCCTCCAGTTGTCAGGTTTCCCCCAGTTGTCAGGAGCTGCCGCTAGCCCTGTGTTCCCGGGTCTGTCGCTGTGTATCCGTTATGCAGAATTGTCAGTTTTAGAGCTGTGCTTCCCAAACTTAAAGATAATTTTCCAATCTTATACCAGTACTTTTGGAAAATATAATAAAAATGAAATGCTAGAAAAACGATCACGTGCTTGGATGTCCAGTAATGTTAAAATGCTCTGAAAGTTCCCAAAGCTTAACTCTGACCTTCTGTCACAGCCCGGGAGAAAGTCGCAGACAGCACGGGACCACCAAGCTGAGGACCATACTTTGAGTAGGATTGCTTAGATGCATTGCTTGTCACAGTGTGGTCCTAATGATACCTTTATAAATAAGCCCTTCCGGTGATACAAAGGCACTGGATAGTTTGTAAACCACTGCTTTAGGGCTGTCAGAGGAGTAAGTAGTTATTAATCTTTTACATATGGCTCGGCTCAATGCCAAGATAAAGCCTGCACTTACAGCTTCCTAGGAATTCTTCCCTTTTTCTTTTCCTTAAAGAATTATTGAGTATATACAGGACGAGGTCTTTGTGAGGACTGCATATCATATGCAATACTCATTGTGAGAAAAGGTAGAGGTTTTTGGATTTCAGGCAGTTTAGAAACACGTTGTGTGACCTGTTCTCATTCATCTACATTAGCAAATCTTTTTCCTGTGTTCCCCATCACTTCACCTTCAAGTCATCCAGAGCCCTAAAAGCTCATGCAGAGAATGAGTTTAAAAAAAAAATCAGATTATCTTTAACTCTTTCCATCTCTAAACTGTATCACCCCATTATCTAAACTTTTATCTTGAAAGAGATTAACAAACATGGATTCATATGGATATTTAAAGGCATTACTTTCTCAATGCTGAACTTCCCCAGCTTGTATGAAATTTCCTCTTTACACACTACAGTGTCTTTGTGTGTCCTCCCAGACATCTGAAAACAAGCCCAAAACTCCTAGTCAGATTTCCAAACTGGTTCAAGATGAAGAGTGACCAGAATTTAGCTCTGTTTTATCTCGACCAAAGTCATCCCAATCAATTCCCCAGTCTGTAAATGACACTTATGGTAAAAGATTAACGAACATGACAGAAACAAGCCAATGATTTCTTTTTCTATTCACCTAATAACTCTGACTGCAAAACCTCAGGACGTAGTCCTCTTCCAGGCTCTTCTGAATTTTACATAGCCATGCAGACATTGCTGTATCTGAACCAGTAAACTGCTTTTTTTGGTGTAGAGCCAGGCCTGTGATGCACAAGTCCTTTTTGTTCAGCTGTTGTAACTTCCTTGCACCCCCCAGATATTTAAATTTTAGATTGTGGCCTTTCCTATCTCCAACCCTGGTACTGCTGCTTTTCTTGACAGGCTGCTGAAGGTTCTGACTGACCCCAGAAATGGGCAGTGTTAACTCTGGTGGTTTTTCAGTGGCTATAAGATTGAGGCATATGGGCTTAACGTTATTGTTTTGAAAGTTAAATTCATCTGTACTCCAACCTCCAATCTGTTTAACAGCTCTTTTCTCTGCAATACCTCTGTCTGTGTCTGCTGTTATTTGCACCCCGACTCTTGTCAAAAGTTCTGTGACAAGAGCATCACCTTTTGATTGTAGAAGACAAGACCTGGTCTGTCTGGTTAGTGTCTTTGGTGCAGCCTGGTACCAGGTGTGCACTAGTACAGATACATTGGGTGTGAAGGGTTCTCATCGTAGTTTTAATCCTACCTTTTTTGGTATTCTTAAAGAAATGTACCCCCTTTTATAAACTGTGGCCTAGTCGTAGTAGATTTCTACTTTGCAGAAAGATGAGATTCAATCCTTCAAACTTCATTAATGTTTAGTTTCTCCCAGGTTACCCAAAGTGGACCGAAACATGAATAGGCCTACTCCGGGTGATTGGTTAAAGCTAAACCTGGACTGGACTGCCTCGCCTCATTTGAAGCACCCTCTGTTCAGATTAGCGGTGGGTTCTGGACCCCACAGGCTGGCTAGCAGGGCACACAGGAATTTGCTGGTCTTATCATGTGGTGGTGGTCTGTCTCTGTTTCAGTGCCTGGCTACAAAGCAATACTCAGAGAACTTTGGGACTGGGGGAAAAGTGGAATTCATGCTTGTGGAACTGAATTGGTGGGCAATTAATTGCTAGAAATAGGCAGGAGGTGGAAAGCTTATAATTAAAGCCTCAGAGGGCCTCCTATGTTGTTAAAATCTAAGTTTATTGTAGTTAGAACTGATCTTATTTCTAGTGAATTCATTATTGTAAAAGCCGAGCTTTTATCATATATGGCACCTTCCCCCCCACCCCCAAATCTGTTTTTTTGATCAGGTGTTTGGAGATACCATCCAAGATAACATTGACAGCTCCTCTGTCATCTCTCCTTTCTTGCCTTTATAGTTTTCAGTGTTCACTGTATTACTGTGATGCCTTTTTGGGGAGAGGAACAGATGTAGATTACGTGCTAAAGGTGTGCTCTTTTAAGAACTAGAAATATAAGCAGACGAACAATAGAACAATCTGAGTAAGCTGAAAAGTGGCTCTTTGAAAAATAATTGAGCTGCCGCATTAGCTATCAATAAAGGGAAAAAAGGAAGAGAGTACAAATACACAAAATAAGAACTGAGAAGGGAGAATAATAGAAATGGAAAATTTAGAGAATCATAAGAGACTGCTTTTTGAAAATAAGTTTGAAAACTTGGATGAAATAGATACTTTTAGGAAATATGACTGACCCAAACTGACCCCAGAAAGGAGTAGAAAATCTAAACAGATTGATTTTTCTAGAGGAAATTAAGTTGCCAAGGAATTGCCTCCTCTCAAAGCATTATGTCCAGACAGTTTACAGAGGACTTCTAAATATTTAAAGAGCAAATAATTCCAGTAGTATGTATTTAAACTAAAATAATTGTTAAATTTTTCTTACAAAGCAAGTATAATATTGAAACCAAACCTGATAAAGATTGCACTAAAAAGAAAACAACAGACCTCTCACTTATGAATACTGATGCAGAAATGCTAACTAAATATGACTAAACAGAACCTAGCAATGGGATTTACTCCCAGAAATAAGGATTGGTCAGTATTAGGAAATCTATTAGTAAAATGCATCATTGAATTGGTCTAAGGAGAAAAGTGATGTAACTGTTTCTCTAAATGCTGTAAAGTTGTTTGACTAAATTTAACAACCATTCTTCATAATTACACTCAGACATGGCTACTTTCTTTTGTTTAAATATATCTTTATTGAAGTATAGTCAGTTTACAATGTTGTGTCAATTTCTGGTGTACAGCACAAATGCTTCAGTCATATAGGAACATACGTATATTCGTTTTCATATTCTTTTTTGCCACAAGTTACTACAAGATATTGCATATAGTTCCCTGTGCTGTACAGTATAAACTTGTTTATCTATTTTTATATGTATTAGTATCTGCAAATCTCGAACTCCCAGTTTATCCCTCCCCACCCACTTCCCCTGGTATGGCTGCTTCCTTAAGATGATAAAATACATCTCTCCCAGCCCAAAAGCCAACATCATGCTTAATGAAGAAATATTAAAGATTCGCACTAAAGTTCTAGTCAAGAGAGAGCGTGGAGGTGACTCGCTCTTCCTTTGCTTAGGGGCAGTGTGCACTACTGCTGAATACTTTTGTTCTAAAGGGTTCTCATCTTAGCTTTAATCTTACCCTTTTTTGTGTTCTTAAGAAAATTTCCTTCCTTTTATAAACTTTGGCCGAGTAGATTATTACTTTGCAAGAAGGTAAGAGTCAAACCTTTAAATTTCTTTAATGTTTCATTTTTCCAGGGCTGCCTAAAGTGGGATCCCAGCACGACTAGGCCTGCTTTGAGTGATGGGTTATTATTTAACATTGTTTTGTAGGTGCTAGCCAACGCAGTCAGATGAGAGAAGGCAATTAGAGACATACAGATTGGAAAAGAGAAGGAAAAAACTAACACCATTTGCAGATGATAAGATTATATAACTGGAAAATCCAAGAGAATTTAATAAGGTATCAGAACATATACTTAGAAGACAGAAACCAATAGCTTTAGTCTACAGTTATTTAGGAATAAACTTGGCAAGAAATATGCAAGACCTATGTGAAGAAAACCTTAAAAACACACTCAGGGACACAAAAGAAGACTTGAACAAATGACAAGACATAACCAGTTTCTTGGGTCGGAAGGCTGAGCAGGAAACATGTATCAGTTCTCCCTAAGTTAGTTTATAAAGGTAATATGGTTTCAATAAAAATTCTGATGATATTTTAATTTTGTTCTAGAACTAGATACTAATTAAAAAGTTCATATAGAAAAATAAACAGGAATAGTTATGGTAACTGTAGAAAAAGAGCAAAGAAGGGCAGCCAGCCCTACCAGGTAGTAAAAGTGAGGTTTAATAATTTAAACAGTGCGGGGCTGGTCCATGAATAGAAAGGTCAATAAACAGAAGAGGAAGATTAGAAATCATTCAATCGTAGAGGAATGTAGTGTGTGATACAGATAATATCTCAAATCAGTGGGGAAAAGATGGAATATTCAATAAATGGTTATATGAAAACTGGGTAGCCATATGGAAAAAACCAAAAAACCAAAACCAAAAACCAACCAAAGTTGGATCTGTACTTCACATCTTAAACCAAGATAAGTTCCAAAAGATGTATGTTGATAATAGTTCATGCTTATTGAATGCTTACTTTAATGCCAGACATGGTGGAAATTGTTTTACATTTGCTAATATATTTAATTCTCACAATATCCCAAGGAGGTAGTAACTATTATTATCCCCACTTGTAGATGTAGAAACTGAGGCCTATAAAGGTTAAGTGACTTATCCAAGGTCATATAGCTAATAAGTGGTTGATCTGCGGTATGAATGTAGGCAAATTAGCTCCAGAGTTTGTGATCTTAACTACTGTATGTGATGTTTTTCCATTTAGTTAAATATAAAAAATGAAACACTTTAAGGATGAGCAAGGGCAGAATTCCTTTAGAAAGGAACACCTTTCCAATGGTGAAAATCAGAAGACTTAAAAGATTGATAAAGTAGATCACAACAAAATAAAAATCTTCTGCAGGCAAAAATTACCATAAGCAAATTCAAAAGACACCTGGGATAAATATTTGCAGCTCATATCATAGGTGAAGGACTGACCTCCCTAATATACAAGAAACTCCTAGAAGGTGTGGAGAAAAGGGGACCCTCCTGCACTGTTGGAGGGAATATAGTTTGGTGCAGCTGTTGTGGAAAACAGTATGGAGATTCATCAAAAAACTAAAAATAGATTTTCCATATGATCCAGCAATCCCACTCCTGGGCATATACCCAGAGGGAACTCTAATTCAAAGAGATATATGCACCCCAATGTTCATAGCAGCACTATTTACAATAGCCAAGACATGGAAACAATATAAATGTCCATCCACAGATGACTGGTTAAAGAAGATGTAGTATATTTATACAATGGAATACTACTCAGCCCTAAAAAAGAATAAAATAATGCCATTTGCAACAACATGGATGGACCTGAGGATTGTCATTCTAAGTGAAGTAAGCCAGAAAGAGAAAGAAAAATACCATATGATATCACTCATATGTGGAATCTAAAAAAAGAAAAGACACAAATGAACTTATTTACAAAACAAACAGATTCACAGACATAGAAAACAAACTTATGGTTACTGGCAGGGAAGGGGGTAGGAAGGGATAAATTGGGAGTTTGAGATCTGCAGATACTAACTACTATATATAAAATAGATAAACAAGTTTCTTCTGTACAACACAGGGAACTATATTCAATATCTTGTAGTAACCTATAATGAAAAAGAATATGGGAACGAATATGTGTATGTATATGTATGACTGAAACATGCTGTACACCAGAAATTGGCGCAGCATTGTCAACTGACTGTACTTCAATGAGAAAAAAAGAAAGAAGCTCCCAGAAGATAATAAGAAAACACCAACATCCTTTAGGAAAATAGACAAAGGTTATGAGCAGTTTACAGAAAAGGAAGTGTAATTGGCTCTTATACATATGAAAAAGATGCTCAGCTTCACTCATAATGAGGAGAATGCAGGGACCATTTTTCATTCTTCAGATTGGCAAAAATCCAGAACTTTGATGATACACTTTGTTGGTAAATCCTTAAGGAAAAAGGCACTCTTGTACATTGCCAGCAGGAATGTAAATTGGCTCAACTCTTATGGAGGGCAGTTTGGCAATATCTATCAAAAATTTAAATGCATGTACCTTTTGACCCAAGAATTCAGTTTCTGGGAATTTATCCTACAGATATACTTGCACTCACGCCTAATGATGACTGTACCAGGTTATTCACTGCAGCTTTGTTTGCAGTAGTCAGAGATTGGAAACAACCCAAATGCCCATCAGTAGGGGCTAGTTAAATAAATTATGGTTCATCCTCACAATGGAATAAGCAGCTGTAAAAAAGAACATGGAAAATCTATATGAATAGGTATGGTGAGATTGCCAAGATACAGTGTTAAGTGAAAAATGCAAGATCAGAACCATGTTGTATAATATGTTAGCTTTTGTTTGAAAAAAAAAAAGTTAACTTTTGTGTGAACAGGGAGGAAAATAACGTGTGCACAGAGAAACTCTGGGTAGCTAAGAAACTAATGGCTGGGGAGAGGACTGTGCAATGAGCTGATGGTGGAGGGAGACAGAACTGGGAGACTTGCTTGCTTATAACTTTTGGTTCTTGCAATGTGACTGCATTATTGAATCAAATAACTCCACTTTGAAGATGATCTCTTTCTGCTGTTCTTAGTCTAATTGACCACCTTTCTGTCATCTTTTGTCATCCATATTTCAAGTTCGTTTTTTAAAAAATTTGCTCCCTTTTTCTTGTCACAGCCTTTTTTTTCCTTCCCCAACTTGCTTTTGTAATCAAAATCCACATTTTGGCGTGATTTAAAAATCTAAATTTAGAGGGTGAAATTGGAATAAGTTAATCCAAGTCATTTTACATTTCATAAATATTCATTTTTATTGAAGCGTCAATTGTAGTGGCATCATTTATACAAAGAAGAGATCTCTGGGGACAAATTCCTTCCACTATTATGTAGAAGGCATTATGTGTGTTTCTTTTATTTTGAGTGATGTACATAGACTTTTAAAAGAAAATGATAGAAAACAATTTTCCTTTTAGAAAAAATTTCCCCAATGTGTGATTAATTTCTAAATTATAGGACACAGAACTATTATCTCTCCTCTTTGCATTCTGTCTGAAGCTCTTTATATTACCCTCTGATTCAGAATCCTTAGCACTTTCCTGAAGTCCCTGGGGTAAGAGTGTTCCTTCCATACCTCCCCTGGTTTGGTACTTTCCTTCCCAGCCTTTCTTCCCACTGTGCGCCCAGAGAACCCCATTGTCTGGCTGGTATGTGTTTCAGTGGTTTGCCTCTGGAGATGTTTGTACGATTTTGCCCACGTGGCTTCCACAGTCCAGTCTTTTCATTTCGTCATTCATTAAATGTTTATTAAATTCCTGCTTTGGCAAAATACTGTGTTTTCCATATATCCTTATCCTACTCTTCTTCAAAACTTGCCCTGCTTGAGTTCCATTTCTCCCATTAACCCATCCCTTTCCTCTCCAACCTAAGCGATCTCTGTCTTTTCTACTAGACCAATAATTATGTACTATTTTATGACTCCTTCCAGCGGATCTTGCATTGTTACCTAGGTGCTTTATTTGCTACCCAGGTTATTAAATCTGTATCTTGTCTCTCCATATGAGTGACACTCTCCAGAAAGATGACTGTCCAGAGTGGGGAGGGGCTGGGCTGTGTTTGATACTATTTTACCCTGTGGTCTATAGCACGTTGCACAGGGCACTGCCTACATCAGACACTCAAAAATGTTCTGCGGATATTGGGCAAAGTGTGGTGAGTGCTTGAAAGCAGAGACCAAAAAGGTGGTCTTTTAATGTGACCATCATGTGACCATCTTGTGACCAACGGTGACACAGAGTAGCTAACAAAACATGTTTTATCCGTGGGGCACACACTCTGAGTTGTTTCTCCACTAGTGGTGATGGATTTGTGCTGATTTCAGACTTTCCTCTCAATCACTCTTGTGACCAGTGGTAAACCTTTCCACTGGCCAGGATGAAGGATGGGGAGCCCTCGTCTTCAAATCTCTGAGCTGGGACACCCTAGGAACCTGCCGCAGTGGTGGAGAAAAGGTGTCACGCTCAGCACCGTCTTTGGGGGCCCTGGCCTGCTACTCCCCTCAGGTTCAAGGCACACAGTGAGCCTTTGTGTGGGTGGGGAGAGAGGAGAGTGAGGACAGTGGAGGTGAGGAATGGGAAGTTGCTTGCGGGCAGAGACATCAGCCTGCTCCGTGGGCCCCAAGAGAGCCAGCAGCCTCAGGCCCTCAGCAAGGACCAGAGTGGAGGCCTCTTTGCTGAGCTTGGTCTGGCCCCTTCACAGGCCCTAGTGGCCTGGCAGCTGGCCAGACCCTTCCCCGGGCTACAGCAGCTGGCTGGCCCTGCCGTCCTGTGCCAGCCCAAGCCAGCAAACTGTGGTGCTGTGCGAGTGACGGGTGTCAGGGTGTCAGTGTGTGACGGGTGGAAGTTGTGCGTCTTCTGTATCCTGCTCATTCACCTTTCTTCCATCAGTAAATCCCCAGATTGTCTGAGAGCGTCACAATGTCTGATGTATGAAAGGTAGCACTTGAGAGTGCAGACTCCTTGAGGGCGTGATTCTGTCTTACTCTTTGTGCGTGGAACACAGTAGGCTGACAATCGATATTTGTTGAATGATTGCAGCGTATTACATTGTGAGCTCTTTGATGGGCTGGTCCCTCAAATACATACGTGTATTATGACACAGAATAGATAGTCAGAACCTGAATGGGTTCTCGGTACGTACACTGTAAGCATCTTTGTTGTAGACATCTTTGCTGCAAACATTCTGGCTGCGTAACTAATTGGCCAGAAGGCAGTTATGCTGTGAAAGATAAAATAACTGGTTGACAGTTTTTGGTTTGACAGTCTGGTTTCAACTGGTTGAAATGAGTTAGCATTTCTTCCAGTTAGCGACATTATTGATGGCTTTATTGAGCTGACAGATGACAATGATTTGCCCCAGGGGTTAGTTTCTTATTTTGAAACACATTGCATTGAAGGAGAAAGAGGCCGAGGGCCTCAAAGGCACAGAGTTGAACTCATGTTTCCCATAGAATTTTGGAACGTGTGTCAACAGACGTGTAACGACATGGCAAGAATACACAACAGTGTAGAGGCTTTCACAAGGCAATACAAAGTCCAGTCACAAATACATCCTAGTGTTTGGAAACTGATACTTCTCTTAATGAAGGGAGAACTTTTAGCGAAAAAGAAAGTGTGATGCTGATCAAGGAAATGGATTAACAAGCAAAATATATACGTATATAAAACTCAGTGGATGAGAGGTTTGGAAGGCAAGTACTACGCAGGTACAACCCAGGAAATAGAACCAGTTATTTGTGCAAGTGCCTTCAATGTGCACTTCTCATGGTTTATCATGTCCTTCTTCATGTCTCTCTTATTTTTCATCATTTTATCTTTTACGGCAAAATTGCCTTACGGCCAAGTAGTTAAGTTCATGAAATCATTTGTGGCAAAAATGCTTTGAGCAAAGATGTCCATGGCAAGGATGCTTGTGATGAAAGTACTGGACCCAGTTTGGATGAGTAGAGGAGAGGAAAACAGTACATTGAAAGAGACAGGAAGGGCAGGGGCCTGGGGACTTGGGATTGCCTTGTGTGCTGGTTTCCGTGTTAAAAGTTTTTCCTGTTGTATCAGAAAACTTTATTCGCTGGACAGAGTGTCTGCAGCCAAATGGATACACGTGTGATAAGAAGTGGACTATATTTGAAGAATGCAGTGTCAGCGTGCCCTTACACATAATGGCAGGCTCTGTACCTGCCACTCCCTCCTTCTTCAGTTCAGAGCATCAGCCCAGAGCATCAGCCCAGGCTCGGCTGCATGGAGCTGAGTTTCTGCCATGCTGCCCAGGCCTTTGGTTACATCAGATTTGTAGAGCCGTGGGTTTGTCATCCTAGAGCAGATCAATCATTTTAACTTGTATCTATCCCCTCACCAAATTTCTGGCTAAGAGATAGTCAGAAGTCAGGAGGCTCTGACAACCAGCCTCATCTCTGCGTTAGTGCAGTTGGCATTTCCTGGCATCACCCTCTTCGTTGCCCTCAGTTTACTGCTTTACTTTTTTTTTTTTTAAATATAGTAAAATTTTTAGTTGAAATTAAAACTGTAAGTGTACATTGATTCACTAATCTTTTTTTTTTTTGGAATTGAAATATAGTCAGTTACAAAGTGTCAATTTCTGGTATACAGTGTAATGTCCCATTCATATATATATACACACATGTATGCATTTTCATATTGCTTTAGTCTTCATACCCTCTTCTCCTGGCTGGCTGGCTAGCTTCTTCCCAGCTGCTCGTGTCTGTGGATGGTTCCTGAAATCGAAATCTCATCTTGCAGAATTTCCGCTTTCCATTTCCAAATACTTAGAGGATGTGTATGTCCTTGCACAACCCCAGACTCAGTTCTAAAACCAAACTTACCATTTTCCCTTCAAAACATTGGATACGTATTTTAATTTCCCCATTTTTGTCAGTGGCCCTCCATTATGCTCTCAAGCCCCCAAACCTTAGTTAGCCACATTCATCTCGGATCCTTGCCTCTATACTTAATATAGCCCTTCTCCAACAAGTCCTTATTGGTCCTTGGCTTGTGTGGCAGTCAGGATTTTCCAGAGAAACAGAGCCAGTAGCTTGTGTGTGTATGTCTATTATGTGTTTATTTATTAAGAGGGGTTGTTGGCTCACGTGAGAATGGAGGTTGGGAAGTCCAAGATCTGCTGCCTGCAGGCTGGAGGCCCAGGAGAGCTGGTGATGTAATTCAGTCCAGCCCTGAAAGCTGAGAACCAGGGGAGCCAGTGGTATGAGTGCCCATCTGTGTCCTAAGGCCCAGAACCAGAAATGCCCAAGGCAGGAGAAGATGGACGTCCCAGCTCTAGCAGAGAAGCAAATTCACCCTTCCCCCACCTTTTTGTTCTAATCTGAAAACACTGGTGAGCCCACATTGATGGGGCCGGCTTCCTTTCTCAGTGTACCAATTCAAATGCTCACCTCTTCCGGAAGCACTTCCACAGACACATGTGGAAGTAATGTTTTCCCACTATCTGGGCATCCCTTTACCCAGTCAACTTGGCACATAAAATTAACCATTACACTTTCTTTCCATGGTCGCTGCTTTCACTCTTCCCAGCCTAACTGTGAGCACCGCGATCAAGTATCTGTTTAAACGTCAGATTTCATTCTATCACTGCTAAGAAAACAGCAGTAGCTCGTGTGGTCTGTGCCACGGCGCTTTTCATCCTGCAGTCAGAAACTCGCTCTGACTTGCTGCTAACCTCAAGTGTTCTGGATCTCTGCTTCCACCCCTGAGGCTGACTGCTGCTTAGTTCCTTCCTCCTGGGATGTCTGCTCTCTTCCTCACAGCCCATCTAAATCCCCCTGGGCCTTTCAAGGCTGAACTCAGCTCTTCCCCTTCCGTGCTGCCTTTTGGGGGACCATTTCAGCATAGATTGCTCTTGGAGTTGGAGATGGAGCGAGGGCTCTGAGGCCCTGTTTTACACTTTCATTCTAATGTGTCTCCTTACGGAGGTGAAGGTTGAGCTCCTTTAATATATTTGGAGCTCAGCGATGGCCATTTCCCCCCCTTGTGTCTCCTGAACTCCTAGCATGGTTATGGGGCCCTGCGGGCATGGCCAGAGCTCATGGATGACAATGGCCAGGCTCCCTGGCCTGCTGGCCATTTCCCCTCTGGATGTCCTATCACCGTGTTCTTCCCATTTGTTGACATACTTGACTATTTTGACTCGCGATGCTGTTAAAATAAGTGGAGGAATTAATATAATACACTTTTAAGAGTTTATTTGAGCAAAAACAGTTTTGAATTGGGCAACATCATCTAATCTAGCAGATAGAAAAGAGCTCCGAGGAGCTGCACAAAATGAAAGATTTTTATAGGCAGAGGCGAACGGGAATAAGGAAGTGATTCTGGGCAAAAAAGCAGGTGGGTTATTACAAGGTTCCTTTCCTCTAGGGAATGGCAGGATGTCTACCAGGCAGATTCCCAGCTGGTGGTTGACTGGCTTAAGATTTCATTTCATTTGGCCACAGCCAAAACTGTAGCCAAGATAAATCTTGATTTGGTGGCATGAGGCTTAGCCTTGGTGACATGGGGCATAGCATAAGTGACTTCATTTGGGGCGTGTTGTCCTTTTTTAAAAAACAATGCCAAATGCTTGATTTTATCTTGACCAGAGACCGCCATAGTCTTTAAATCAGCTGGGACCTCTTCTGTAAGCTGGGTCTCATGTAAAAGGTGAAATAAGGCTAGTGCCCTTCATAGAGAAAGACATGGTTCCTTATATTTCTGCAGGACTCTAGTACCATTTCACGTGAACTTATTTGCAGTGCTTCTTGGCAGGGTATATTTCTGATCCACTAGCTTGTTGAATAAGTGTATTAAATTTGCATTACAATAAAGCAAAGACCGGTAATCGTGCAATTGGAAGAAATGCAGGGTTACAATATGTTTTGATGAATATATTATCATTACATTTTTTTAAAATGGAGAATAAAATCTAGAAACGTTGAATGTTTTCCCAGAGCATGTATATAAAATGAATTCTTTGGAAAATGTTACCAAATGGGAAAGTAAGAACATTAGTGTTGAATTTTCTTCTGGAACTTTTTCAGATTTTCCCTTTGATTCTTTTTTGTTTTTAATTTGTAGTTTACCCTTAGGTAATTTATAGTTTGCTTAGGTCAAATACAACGTGAAAAAGTAAAAAGCATTGTTCACAGGAGGCCAAAAATTATTCTTGGGCCAACTGGAAAAAAATTTGATATTTTAACAGATTTTACCCAGAAGGCGAGAGCCATGAAAATGAAATGCTGTGAGGGAATTCAGAGCTTTCCAGCTGGAGGAAATGAAACCTCAAGGAAAAAATCCCAAAAGTACCGTAGTTAGCAGATGAGAAGAAAACCGTGTTAGGGTTTGCAGAACAGAGCAGCCAGCTTTCCAACAGAGCCCCAGAGAAAACACTGCATTGCTGCAAACCTCCATTTTCTTATCTCTTCTTAGGAACCAGTTCATGAACAGCCACGTCATCAAACAGGAAGCAACTCCTGCTGGTCCCTGGGATTTCTGAGTCCCCCATTTAGCATTCCTCGCACACCGAGCTGTGTGCACTGGCACGAAGCAGCCGCACCGAGCTCCCTGCTCCCCCAGCCCAGGCTGCAGCGGGCCTGATAACAGCCCCGCTCACCAGTGCACCAGGGTCTCTCCCTGACAACCAGGGCAGGTTGCCTGGGAAACCGCATCCCTCCCAGAGGAGACACTGCACCCAACTGCCTCTGCATGTAAAAGAGATTGGAGGAGCCCCTTGCAGATAACTTTTATTTCCAGAAATTAAAAAACAAATTTTTTTTTCTTCTTCGGGATTATGCTTATGCTAAGAAGCTCTGTGGATTTATTCCGATAAGTGGAATAAAAGGGAACAATGATTTTCTGGTGAAAATTAGGAGTTGGACGAATAACGTTATATAAGCTATATAACTTTAAATATGAATTTCCAGGGGCAAGATATGAACCAAGGGATTTCTATTAATATGATGGAACTTAAGCCTTCACTATTTTGGTTCATTAAAAACCCAACAGTTCTTTTTTTCAGAATAAGGAGATTGATTAAGGAGCTGAGTCTACGCTTTCTGTATACATTTGCTTTGGAACTTGTAGGATGGTTGACAAACAAAATTGATATAATTTATAAAAAGAGGATTCTTTATTGTTTACTCCGTTAGAAGGGAACCGAGTGATCTTTGCTCTCAGCCTCTGGTTTCTCATCCCAGTGAGTCTGGGGGTAGGCTCTCCTTGCTGCTCCTTCCCGGTCAGCTGAGATGGCTTCTCTTTGCTTCAAGATCTTAATTAGTTAAATCTTACATTTTTGTTCACATTTTTGCTCAAACTTTGGTCTGTAAGTTTTTAATCATTTGTATCTTCGTCTCCCAACTTCCCAAGTAACCACTCTCCAGAACCAAGAGCGTTCTTCCATACCTTTCTCCGCATTCATTAAATCATACACAAGCACACACATTATTGTCAGTGTTTTATAAAAATGGACCAACATGTATTCTCTACATCTCACTTTTCTCAGTAGTACAGTGTGGAAGCATCTCCAAGTCAGCTGGTATAGCTTAACATATTCTTTTTAACAATATAAATCGACAATTGGGGGGAACAATTTTAGGTTTACAGAAAAACTGAGTGGAAAGTACAGAGTTCCCGTATATACCCATCCCCCACACCCCCAAGTTTCTCCTATTATTAGCATTTTGCTTTAGTGTGGTGCACGTTACAATTGATGACTATTATTAACTAAAGCCCATACTTTACCTTAGGGTTCATTCTTTGTGTTGTACATTTTGTGGGTTTTGACAAATGTGTAATGACATGTATCCATCATTACAGTATCACACAGAATAGCTTCACTGCCCTAAAAATCCCCTGTGCTTCACCTATTCAACCCTTCCTCCCTGCCGAACCCCTGGCAACCACTGATTTTTTTTTACCATCTCTGTAATTTTGCCTTTTCAAAAATATCATATAGTTGGAATCATACAGTACATAGTCTCTTCAGATTGGCTTTTTTCACTTAGCAATATGGATTTAGGGTTCGTCCATATCTTAGCTCATTTCTTTTCTAGTGCTGAATAATACTCCGTTCTATGGATTTGTTTATCCATTTACCCATCAAAGAACATCTTGGTTGCTTCCAAGTTTTGGCAGTTATGAATACATTTATGATAAACATTCTTAATGCAGGTTATTGTGTAAACATGTTTTCAGCTTCTTTGGGTAAATACCAAGGAGCACAATTGCTGGGTCACACGGTAAGAGAATGTTTAGTTTTGTAAGAAACTGCCAAACTGTGTTCCAAAGTGGTCGTACCATTTCACAGTCTCACCAACAGTGAATGAGAATTCCTCTTGATTCGTGACCTTGTCAGCGTTTGGTTTTGTCAGTGTTTTAGATTTTAGCCACTCCAGTAGGTATGTAGTGGTATCTCATTGCTGTTTGAATTGCAACTCCCTAATGACATACGAGGAACATCTTTTCACATGCTTGTTGACCATCTGTATATCTTCTTTGGTAAAGTGTCTTTTTATGTCTTTTGACCATTTTTTAGTTGGATTTTTTGTTTTCTTATTGTTGAGTTTTAGGAGTTCTTTTTGTATTTTGGATAGCAGTCATTTATCAGATATATATTTGGCAGGTAATTCTCCCAGACTGTAGCCTGTCTTCCTATAGTCTTGACAATGTCTTTTGCAGAGCAGACATTTCTAATTTAAATGAATCCCACATTAACAATTTTTTCTTTCATGGACTGCACTTTTGGTGTTTCATTTTTGATGAGTTCCAGTTTATCAGTTCTTCCTTTTATGGGTTGTGCTTTTTGTGTTAAGTCTAAGAACACTTTGCCTAGCCTTGATCCCCCAAATTTTCTCCTATTTTTTTTCTAAAAGTTTTATAGTTTGACCTTTTACATTTGAGTCTGTGATCCCTTTTGAGTTAATTTTTATATAAAGTTTGAGATTTAATTTGAGGTTCATTTTCAGGGGCCTATGGGGATCCAATTGCTAAAGCACCACTTGTTAAAATCCTGTGTTCCCCATCTTAGGGGGAAAGTGGGATGTTAGCTGTAGCTTTTTTACACATGCTCTTTATTGAGGTCAGGTAATTCTCCTCTATTCCTGACTTGCTGAGAGTTTTATCATGAATGGGTCTTCCACCACCAGTTTTTGTGAATAAAGTTTTATTGAGACACAGGCGTGCTCATTGGTTCATTACTGTCTATGTCTGCTTTCACAGTACAACACCAGAGCTGAGTGCTTGTGACAGGGATCATGTGACCCTCAAAACCTAAAATACTTATTATCTGGCCTTTTATGGAAAAGGTTTTCTGATTGCTGCTATAGTTTCATGAAATCTTTCTTTTGGTTTGCTTTTTTTTTTTTCCCTCATCAGAATTCCTCCTGTCTCTTGATACCGTAAGATGGTTGCAAATTCTTAATCGTTCCACGCGTGCATCTTCAATTCACTCAGACTTAGACCCTGAGTTGTTGGCAGTTCCCATCTCAAAAGACAGCAGAGTATGGATGTATGTAGATCTGGCTGACTTCCAAAGGCCTTTCCCCGTCTGACATGTCTGTATTTCTATCAGCGGTAGTATTTTGGGTAGTTCTTAGCCTGGGAGCTACTGTTAGCTCCTTACCTTGACCATCAGTCTGAACAAACTCTCTGCACTGCCCTGACCCTTCTTTCCTGCCATGATCCCAGACTCTCACTTTGTGTTGTCTGCACTGCTGTGTTTCAGCATGTTTTCAGGATGGGATGATACCTGACTTTGGTGTCCCTAAAGGGTCCACAGGAGCGTGGCATTCTAAGCTCAGTGACTCTTTGCACTGTAGATACATATTTTTTATATTTTATTTTTCTGAGGGAGTTTTAAAGTTTTAACAAGTCTGTTGCTTTGGTTGAAAATGAGGACCTGGATAAACATTGGCCTTAAGTTAGGAAATAAGCAGATGTGCTCTTTTGATCTCTGAAAGGTAAACCATTGTGGTTTTGTACTAATTGATTATTAACTGGCAGAGGTACTGTGTCCTACATCTCTGCATACACATTTTGTTCTAGGTTGTCCGATCTGCTGTCTCCAGAACATGCCTTGACTGGTAACACCTCCTTTTCTTGTCTTGACCGAGCTTCCTCTTACCCATTACCACCTCCTCCCTCAGCGATGTCTTCTCTCCCATTTGACCCTCCTCTCTTACACACTTTTAGCATCCTTTTCTTGACTGCTCATTGGGTATGCAGTCCTGTTATTTGACGATTGTATTTTATTGTATTGATTGATTGTATTGTTGTCTTATTATTGCTTAACTTTATAATAGCGATTTAACTTTCATATACATATATATTTTCTCTATAACTGCATTTTAAGTTCAGTGACGGCTTATTTACTTATTTATGTAAGTAATATGCAAGTTTGTGTGAAGAATTTACTTATATGTATATGTTTTCTCTGTAACTGCATTTTGAGTTTAGTGGGGGTTTATTTACTTGTTCATGTAAGTAATATACAAATTTGTTAGAGGAATTTACTTATTTGTATAAGCTCTATGCCTATCCGTGTTTCTGTTACACTGTAATTATTAGTTAAATGAATGAATGATTGAGCTAATACTCCATGTAGTATTAAGTTTGGAAGTTGTCTGTTCAATAAAATCCTTTTAGTGTGGTGCAGGTCAATAGGCGTTAATATTAATGAATCTTAATAAATGGATGTTGTTTGTAACTTACCTTCCAGCACAGACTGTCCATCTCTAGAAATTTGATTATGACTGCTTGTGTGAACCCTGTGGCTGACTTTCCAAACAGTTGTTAGAAGTGATCTGAGCTCTTAGCTGGGATGTTACAATTTGTGTTTAATTTTTATGGAAGAGAAGCCTTCCTGTAAATATGTAAAAATATTGGTGAGTGAAGGAAATGGTTCCCAGTGTGACAGAAGAAGACATCTTAAAAAAGACCCACAGTTATCTGCAGTTTCCCCAAGGTTGTGTTTATATAGAAAAGACATTGTTTCATGTTCTAGAATCAAGAGATGATATTATAATTTAACAAGTTCCACCAATAACTTCGATAAGGTTATCAGCACCAGCACAACTACTGCAGAGATCACACAGCGGGAGTCGTCTCTGGATTTGCTGAGTTTCTGCATTCCTTTAGTATCTTTCATGTTTTTCTCCCAAAGGTACCACTTTCCTCTCTTGACTTAATACCAAGATACGGAAACTTGTTCCTGCTGCAGCGTATGGCGCTGGGAAGTGAATGTCTGTTTATTCTCTCCCTCTACAGGACCTTTCATGACCGTTGGTGGACGTTTGCCGCTCACTATAAATAGGCGGCGTTAAGAAACGTGTTCTTTAGTGAGGGATGAGTTGGTTTGGTGGAAAGCACAGGCATTTCCTGTCTGGATGGTGACTCTGAACTTCACGTGCTCATCAGCTGCATGACCTTGAACAGATTTGCCTGAGTTTTCTCACTTGTAAAATGGAAACAGTGCCACCTGCCTCACATGGATGTCTCTGGGAACGGATGAGATCCTGGAGAAGGAGCCAGCTGATACCTGGCTCCCGGCAGACTCACAGGTGCTGCTTGTGCCGTGAGATGTGTCTAGTGGGGACATTTCGGGAGCAGCTTACTGCTGCGTTGTTGCCCCCTGATCTGTGAAGCTGGCTGGTGGCCGTGTCTTACCAGCACACTCACTGAAATTGCTGCAGCGTGCGACAAGGAGGAAACCCAGCCAATGGCTTATCGTGACCTTGAACTCAACTAATTTCCTTTCCTGGGCCAGTCGTCCTTTCAGAAGGATCGGCCGTGGAGCCACCTGTGAGGCAGGATGGTCCGTCATTACTTAAACCCATGCTCCTCCGGCCTCTTGGGAAAACAGGGCCTCTCAGAGGACATCGGGTGGCCAGCGTGAGTGTGCTTTGCTCAGCCTCCATCCCCCCACTTCCCAGAGATGCCATCCTTCCTGACTGTGCCCTCTCCCCAGGTCCTCAGGGTGAGCTTCTCTGCAGTCAGTGAGCTCCCTGTCAGTTCAAGTTCAAGCAGAGCCTGGGTGATTCCTTCTTGGGGGTGTTTGTGGAGCCCTTACAACAGTGGTGTTGCCTGTAGAGTGCCTCCCGGCTTAGTGTGCTGATTTTCAGAGCCCAGCGCCTTCCCCCAGAGTGTCTCCACACAGCTCCGATGAAGTGTGCATCAGAAGGAGAGAGAAGAGGGTCTTGGGATGGGGTGTGGTGGAATCCCAACACTCAGAGCAGAGGAAGACGAGCCACTGAGGAAACAGAAAAAGTAGCGAGGAAAGGGAAAAGCATGCTCAGGAGGGGAGAGGACACCCAGGGGACAGGGACGCTGAGCCGGCACCACTGGATTTGGTGGGAGTCGGGGTGGGAGGGCAGAAGCCGGTGACCGTGGGTTAGGTGGTGAGGAAGTCCAGACCAGAACGGATTCCATCTTCTCTTTCAGCAAGATTGGCTCAAATGAAAAGAAAGAGGGCAACAGTGACGTTCAGAAGGGAGATGGTTTTTAAAGATGGGAGAGACTCGACAATACATATACTCTGAATGGGGAAGGTATGGGAGGATCTTAGAAAAAAGGTGTCTGTTCAGATTTGCACTGTTTCTTGTCATTTTACGTGTGAATTCTTATCTTTTTGACTGCCTGTCCTCTTTTGTTCTTTTAATTCATGGTTATTTCCCTGCTTCACCTTCCTCATTCCCTCCCTCCGTCCTTCCTTCCCTCGCTCCCCACCTCTTCTCTCCTTGCTATTTGAGATTTCTGACAACTTGTCTATTAATGGGTTTTTTTACAGTCCTGCCCTATTGTATATCAACATAGGGTCTGGGTTATGGCAACTTCTTATTGTCCTTTTAGGAAGAAACCCATATTATCCGTTGGCCCCGTCCATCCTCAGCTGCGTTAATCCTTCCCTACAGCCTTTACTTGTTGCTGCGTGACTTCTTTGTGTCAAGCCATGTCTCAGGGCCCGGTATTTACCCTGTGTTTTTATTAAGTTTTTTGCTTTCATGCTTAATTCTTTGAGGGTTTTGTGATGCCAGCCCAACCAGTTTTTGTTAAGAACAGTGGCATAGGAAATGGAACACACAAAATTGCCTTTTTGATTTAGAACTGATAGAAAGGCAACCTGGGAAACTTCAGTTTCTGCTTCCCAGTAAGTATTCTGTAACTGTCCTTTTGGAGGGGGAGAGGTGAGTGCAATGAAGATGTCTGCAGTTTTGAAACTTCCTTTTTGTTCCTTTCCTGCCCCTCCTCCCTTTTTTCCTCCTCCCCCCCTCCCTCCCTCCCTCCCTCCTTCCTCCTCCTTCTCCTCTTGTCAGCCAACCTGATATTGAGTGTAATAAACCGTGCTGGAGACAGGAATGGAAGCCGGAATTTGAAAGATGCTTGAGGCATATGCTACGTACAGCTGGTGCCCTGGGCGAGAGAGGGGGGTGGGTGCTGTGTGCTCACCAAGGACCACCTGCCCAGCACCCTTGTCAAGGAGCTGCCTCGGCCCCCTTCACGTGGCTCCAGAGTCCAGAGCAGAACTCTGTCTACTGTGACTGCCCCCAGCACTGCTGATCGCCTCGGTGGGACCTGACGCTCCCAGGGCTTGGGTGCCTGTCTGCTAGGGACGGGAGCTGTAGACTGTACACTTACAGAGCAGACTGGGAAGCCCACACTGTGACAGTGCCCGGGGAGGCTGTGATTTGCTTCTCCGGCGTTTCCTTCCGGGCCCGCGGCACGTACACATTTAGGCTGCAAGAACCAGGTGAACGGTAGTGGCTCAGCAATGTGGTCTGGCTCTTATGATTTTTCCTAGAAAAATCAAGCTATTAAAGTAGCATCACCAGTCGCAGCATCCCTCACTGGAAGAGGTGGTATTTACAAGCTCCTGGTAAGCAATGTTGTTAAGCCCAGCTAATACCAAGGATTGCATCATAAAAGCTTGACTTGTTTCCCCCCTATTTCAAGGGAAACTTTTACTAGTCTTCCATATTTGGCATTTCAGAAGTTAATAATCACAGGGTTCATGGCTTATACAGTGACTCCCATGAGCCTCCTAAGGCTTTTCTCCTATGGCCACTCTTGTTCTGTTCATCAAACCAAGGTGTGAAGCCACTGTGGCCCCAGGGGATGGCCACTATGCTCATGCTTTCTGGGCTTGGCTGTGCCACTAATTCACTGTGCAACTTTGTGCAATTTACTTACCTTCTCTGGCCGCCCATTAGCTTTTCTATAAAAAGTGCTTGGAAGCAAAGATCCTGGAGGTTCTTTTTCGTTCATGCAGTGATTTAAAGTGCTTTCTTTATATCATGCTTAATATTTCCTCCCTTCCCTTCAGAATTAATCTCCTTCCTCAGAAGCATATTAACCCCAGCTCTAAGCCCTGCATCTTTCTTGCATGGCTGCACTTGCTTTTCCCCCGCTCTTCTTTTCTGTTCTTTTTTCCCCTTGAGGAAAAGGCAGAGAAAGAGGAAGAAAATGGTTGCAAATGCAGTTACAGCTTTTCCTGATGGCCTCTTTCTCAGTCTGGAGGAAGTTACTTTGGCAACCGCGAATCCATCTCTCTGCCTCAGAACTCACTTTATCCTTACTTATTTTATTTTAGTGGGACAGCGTCTTACAGATTAAAAAAAATCTGGTTTTCTTCTTGGAAATTCGTAGAGACCAACATTTCTCCCTATATCTGAATATTTGAAAGTACAGTTGAAGCAAACTCCCAGGAGTTTAGAAGCAAGCACACTGTGGTTTTCTCAGTGTGCAAAGTTCTTCCCACGCGGACTGGACCACACATAGACCTTGTTCATTGCAGGCTCTTGGTTCTGTACCAGCCTGCAACTCTGTGTCCTAAGTGTGAACTTTATCTACAGCTTTCTCTTCCGAAGATGAGTCTCCTCCAATCACTGCAGCCAGGTCTTCAGCAGTGCCCATGTGGCAAGCCATATTCCTCCAAACTGGCAGTCTCTATAGAGAAGTCATTAATGGAGTGCAGAGGCAGGGTGAGGCTGGGTGCTGGGGAAATGTTTGGGCAAGATGTCACAATACAGATCAAAGCAGAAGTAGTTCTGGGGCAAGAGCGGGCCAGGTGGACACAGCAGGAGGTGGCAGCCCCAGTTAGGGCCGTGCACAGACTGGGTCTGGGGGCAGCTGCAGATCTCTGGCACGAAAGGGTTGGTCAGGAGGCATCACCGGGGCCAGTCTGGGTGAGACTTGTGTGTAGGGGTCCTCCTTTGAAGGGGCTGGCACCCCTGTGGTGGTCTGAGCCTCCCCTAGCTGACTGTGTCATCTACTACCATTCGGGGCCTCCTGCTCTCAACTCAAACCCTAGTTTCAAACCGCGGAAGCCCAAAGCCATCCTTAAGTTTCCTCTAAGTTCGGGAGCGTCCCTTCAGGGATGCTTGTGTTCTCTTGGTTACCTCTGCCTCCCAGTTCCTGCATCCCCAGGTTCTCTCTTTTTCACACTGAACCGACCCCTTTAGCATTATATCTACCAAACCCTACAAAGCACATGTGAGGCTTTACTGAAGATTGGGGCAGGAGCGCTGGAGGGAGGGGCAGACTGCAGAGGGCCCAGCGAACAGCGAAAGGCCTGCTCACAGTCCTGCTCCCCAGCGCCTTTCAGCCAGCCTTGCAGGCGTTGGGTTCCTCCCGGGCCTCTCCCAACGCAGGGCCTGCACCTCCCACCCTGCTCGTTCCTCACTTTCTTTCAGCCTCCTTCTCAGAAAATGTAAATCTTTTCTCCCACAGAACAGATCTGGCGTTCCTCTAGGACATGGGTTCTAGCTACTTTAAGATGCTAAGGGCCTTACCTTCTATTTCAAAAACCACATCAAGTTGTTTTCTCAGAGACCAAAGACTTCTCTTATGTTGACCTAGGATTAAATTTTGTAATACTGGAGCTTGAACTAGGTGCTGAACTAAGTAGCTCTGAGACCGGGGAGAGGGGATGGTAATGAGTGATTGGTTCAGAGGGCTCTTCTTCCCACTGAGGGGTATTTGTGACCCCCTCAGTCTTGTCCCATTTTATCAGCCTCCCCATACCCCCTCTAGACAGTAACATCTTTGAAGGCAAGACTGTTTCAGCTTCATTACCGTATCCCTGTAGCACCTACCAAGATGCCTTGAACATAGTAGGTATTCAGTAAATATCTACTGAACAAATGGATGATTTAAAAAGTTAAGAATCTTTTCTCTTAAGGAGTTTATAATTCATCTGGGAAGACAAAAATAACATAGATGAGAATAGTTAAGCCATGAACCTTGTGGCACTGATGAGGGGGTGAATTTATCAAGAATTTGAAAATGCTTAATATTTGCATCCTTAGTTGTGTATGTAGTTTTTAAGTAAAATTCAGACTTCTATCCAACTTATCACTAATTCAGATGTATTTTTTCCAGATTAAAAACAAAAATGTAAAGGTGTATTTCCAGAGATGTTTAAAGGGCACCAAAGATTATGAATTACATTTTAGCATCAGCAAATGACAATCTAGTTTTAGGAAGTTATTTTGAACTACGTACATCTAAAACTCAGGTTAGTTTTGTTTTCTGGCTAATTATTCTAATGGGGAGATATTTCCATGGAAGTATTAGGATAAAATACTGTTTCTGGATATGTGACACGTTTCCTTGTATTTTAAAAATCTCTTGGGTGTTTTAAAGGAAATTTAATCCGTCTGATTTTGATCTAAATATAATTTACTCACAGTAATGGAGAAATATTTGATATCCAGAGAAATCTATTGATGCTCTTAAAGCTTTTCTCCTGGGAAATAAGAAATCACACTTTTCCAAGAGTAAATCACAAACCTACAGTGTCTACTTTTTCTACTTACTTAACGAGACCTGAGTTAAGCATCAAATCAGGCAGTCCAAATCAGTTATTTTTGTTTTTAAATTTTTTGTCTTTTTCCATGCATGGGAAGTTTTCATCAAGGAGGTTTTCTTTTTTTCTTATTCTGACAGTTTTATCTGCTATCCTAATTTTTTTTCAAACAATAATTTTGTACGATTTAGGGTAATAAAACAATTTTGATGTCTGTGGATGAACGGTGTCTGTATTCAAGATGTTTCAGATTTGTCAGAAGCTTGGAAATACCATTTGAATGTATTTCTTAATTTTAATTGCTCTGAGAACTAGATACCAGTCCTAAGTGCATATTTTAAATTTAAAAGAGGAGGTTTAGGCCAATGGATGGCCAAATTTCACACACTTGGAAGACCTGAAATCCATTTGCAAATAATAATAACAACAACAACAACAATAATAATACTAATACTACTAATAATAAAAAAAGCGGAGTCCTGATCTCACTATTACGTTTGGAAATGGGATGTGGAAGAACCTGGGCAATAAGAGGAGCGTGTGAGAGGGTCCTGGGTGGCCGCCTGGGAGCTGGGGGCAGGGCCACCCGGCTGCTCTGAGACGCGGCTCCTTCAGCACCTCTGCCCTCTCTCTGGACCCGGCCCCATGGCCAGAAGTGACTTCTGAAATTTCCCCCGAGGACGGTGGTGCTCCCAGCCCTCCTCTTTGCATCGCTGCATCGGGTAGATCTTGCATGGCTGACTTCGGCCTTAGCCCTGATCCTTCCGGTGCCGTCCTCCACCGGAAGCCAGTGGCCGGAAGCCTGGGCGGGGCCCCAGCTCTTGCTCCACAGCCTTCTGCTGCCCTCTGCTGCCCAAGCATTTGGCAGTTACCCCTCCAGGCCCAGCTGGCCCGTGGGATCTGATGCCTGGGTCATTGCAATAGTCTCCAGTCTTTCTTTTAGTTCAGCAAACAAATTTTGCCTGAAAAATCCTGAAATGTCATTTAACATTAGAGTCAGCTCAGTCATAGCCGTTAGGTTCATAGACTGGAGACAGACTGCCTGGGTTCAGTTCCAGCTCTGTCATTTATTAACGGTGTGACCTTGGGCAAGCTGTATGACCTTGAGCAAGTTAGTCAAACCTGTATGCCTTAGTTTCCTAGCCTAAAAGCTGGGTTGATGGAGGGTATAGCTCAAGTTGTAGAGTGCATGCTTAGCATGCATGAGGTCCTGGGTTCAATCCCCAATACCTCTGTTAAAAATAAATAAGTGAATAAATAAATAAACCTAATTACTTCCTCATGAAAAGAAGATGTTGGGTTTTGTCAGATACCTTTTCTGTGTCTATTGAGATGGTTAAGTGATTTCTGTCCTTAAGTAATATAGTATATTACATTGATTGATTTTTCTATGTCGAGCCAACCTTGTATTCCTGGGATAAATCCCACTTGGCCATGGTATATAATCCTTTTTATGTTGCTACATTCAGTGTGTTAGTATTTTGTTTAGAATTTTTGCATCTATATTCAAAAAGAATATTGGTCTGTGGTTCTCTTGCAATATGTTTTTCTTTTTTTTTACTATTATTGATTTCTACTTTTATTCCACTGTGTTGGAGAAATACTCTGTATGATTTCAATCCATTTTAATTTACTGAGGCTTGTTTTATGGCCTAAGATATCGTTTGTCCTGAAGAGGGTTCCATGTGCGCTTATGAAGAATATGCGTTCTGCTGTGGTTGAGGGCAGTGTTCTGCAGATGTCTGTTAGGTCTAGTTACTTTACAGTCTTGTTCAAGTCTTCTGTTTTCTTGCTGAACATCTGTCAAGTTATTCTATCCATTATTGAAAGCAGGGTACTGAAATCTTCAACTATTTCTGGAGGATTGACTATTTGTTGAACTATTCCTTCCTTCAGTTATTTCGTTTTTTGCTTTATGAATTTTGAGGCTCTTTTGTTAAGTGTATGTATGTTTATAGTGGTCATATTTTATTAATAAACTGACCCTTTTATCATTGTAAATTGTCCTTATTTTTCTCTAGCAATATTTTTTGTCTTAATTTTTGTTCTATCTGATATTAGAACAACCACTTCAGCTTTCTTTTGGTTGCTGTTTGTGTGGTATATATTTTTTCATCCTTTTACTTTCAGCCTATTTATTTCTTTGATTCTAAAGTGTGTCTCTTATAGAGAGCATATAGTTTGAGCATTTATTTGTATTCATTCTGTAATCTCTGTCTTTTAATTGGAGTCTTTAATTCATTTAAGTTTAATTAAATACTGATAAGGTTGATTTACTTCTGCCATTTTGCTACTTTCTGTATGTCTTTCTTTTTCATTCCTCTGTTCTTCTATTACTGCCTTCTTTTGTGTTAAGTAAATATTTTTGTATGCTAACATTTTAATTCCCTTGTTGTTTTCTTAGTGATTGCTCTGGAGATTACAGTTAACATGTTAATTTACAACAATCAAATTCAGATTAATACCAACTTAATTTCAATAGTATATAAAAATTTTGCTCCTATATAGCTCTGTTCCATCCTTCCTTTATTCTGCTGTTACAGATTACATCTTCACACATTATATGCCCATCAACACAGATTTATAATTAGTGCTTTTTGCGGGTTATCTTTCAAATCAGGTAGAAGAAAAAAAAAGAGATTCAAACAAAAAACACATTTATACTGTCTTTAACATTTGCTTCTGTGATTACCTTTACTTGTGCTTTTTATTTCTTCATGTGGATTTGAGTTACTGGCTAATCTCCTTTCATTTCAGCCAGAAGGAGAAGATCTTTTGGTATTTCTTGTAAGGCAGATCTGCTCTACAAGTTAACAGCTAAACTGATTTTTGTTTATCTGCAAATGTCTTAATATCTCCTTGATTTTTTGAAGGAGAGTTTTGCTAACATAGAATTCTTGGTGGATGATTTTTTTTCCTTTCAGCACTTTGAACATGCCATCCCACTGCCTTTTGGCCTCCATGGTTTTCAGTGAGCAGTCCGCTGTTAATCTTATGGAGGCTTCCTTGTACTTGATGAGCCACTTCTTGCTACTTTCAGGATTCTCTCTTTGTCTTTAGCTCTCAGCAATTTGAATACAAATTGCAGATTCGCTGTTACTCTGTCCATGATTCACCATCTGTATTTGGAAGGATAGCAGGGAGTACTCTTGTTAGGGCTTTCATTTGACCCTTAGGATGTCTCTGTAACATTTCTCTCATTTATCAACTTTATGATTTAGTACTAGGTGGTTTTGTTTTTAATTATTATATTTCAGTTTTACAGAACTTCAGAATGATATTTATGTGATTGATCCCTATAACTCATTCACCTAATAGTTTTGTTGAGCACCTACATATGAAAGGCTCCATGCAAGACTTTCAGTTTTCTTAGATAAGTGACACATGGTCCTGCCTGTGAGGATGACACATTTGGTTGGTGAGGACACATACTCAACAAATTACTGTACAGTTAGAATGAAAGTGTACTGAATATAAATGGAGTATTTGGGGAGCACAGAGGAAGACATCACTGATTTTTATATTTGATAGACAAGCAAACTAAGAATTATATAGATCAAGCAATTTGAGACCTCGATGTTATCTAAGTTAGAAGGACAGAGCCAAGGACTAGAACCTACTATTCTGGGTTCTTTCTATGAAACCATGGTGATTCTAGCATTTGACTGGTCTGTATTTCCAAGCATCAGAGGTAAAAATGATTTCTTAAATGAAATGCCAGCAAATAATTTGGTAGAAGTTGATGGTGTCATCACCAGAATTTGGGTACCATACCACAATTTTCTGTTTTCAGATATATTACTTGATCCACAAAGGACAGGTACATGTGTGAAGCACAGACTGGCTTGTTTTGCTTCAAAAGACATGCATGCCACAAATAAAAATAAATAGTTTTTATTTATACATGTTAGATTGTCCTAGTATGAATTTAGTAAGTAAGTGGCTATGTTGCAACTTGAAGTTCAGAATGTGAAAACATGCTTAGTTTTACTCAATCCACTCTAAGTCTTTTGTTTTTCCCTTTTAATTGATATTTATGTTTTGAAAAGAATCCTCACCTCCCTTCACCGCCAGTGAAATTTGGGATAGGTACAGTGCGTATTAGAGTTTCCTTGAAAGTAGGAATTGCCGATCAATCAGAGCTATGTTGTTTTTTCCCCAGGAGAAAGCGTGACTTATTTGGGCATACAGTTTTAATTTTAATCTGCATCCCTCCTTTTCTCTTCTCCCATGATTCTTTGCAGCAGGGCAAGGAAAAAGCTAGGCTTATAAAAAGAAATACAGTATGTGGTGCTTATTAAAGTTACATACATCTCTGCTCACAGGAGAATTTTGCAGGTGGTGCGTATGTCGCATATGGACACTTCTAGGGAACAGATTCCTTATCGCTGAGCAATGACTGGCTTCTAGTACTCCATTATTGCTCCGGGAACATGTTAGTAATGATGATGAAAGGTAGGATAGCATGAAATCTGTAAGGTGATTTGGCAGAAGCTGATGCTGTTGGTGCCAGGATTTGGGTACCAAACCACAGTTTCCTGTTTTTCAAATGTATTAATTGATCCGCAAAGGACATCTTTTGGAGACAAGAATTCAGACAGGCTGGCACAGGCTGGACCTCCGCCAAGACTGCTCGGAAGGTTGCCATACTGGGAGCAAAAGAGTGAGAGAGAAAGAGAGAGAGGGAGGGAAGGGAGAGAGAGAGGCAGAGGGAGAGCTGAGGAAAGAAAAAAAGGCAAAGCTTGGCACAGCTCAGTCAAATCAGCTTCTTTTGTCTGCTTTCTCGGCTTGAGCTTCAGGAAAGAAAACCGTCCTGGGGTACAGAAAACTCAGAACTTTTTGGTTTTCAAACTTAGAAGGCTTTTTAAGTCTCTTGGGCTATTTGAAAGTGTTGGTCCATTCAATGACGTTTAGTCACCAGTATTAAGGGAAATAAAAGCCTTTTTCATAATGAAGCTTCTCCCCAGTGTCCATGCATTTGGGAAATACTGTATTTGATTTTTTTTTTCTGCATGTATGATTGTACCATGAGAGACAGGACTGACAATGTAGAAGATGGCAAGGCAAATTTCTAACTAGCGAGAATACTCATTTTCTACAAAATAAACTTTGTTCATCAGTACAAACCTGCTTTCAGATCAAATCAGACATCCTTCGGAATGTGTTGAGAACGTAAGTTTTTAGCTTTTATTTTATTTTTATTTTTATTTTTCCCATTTGTAGATGTTCCCTTTTCGAGGAGCCTTTCTAAGATTTTATGCGACCCAGCCAGGAAGTCAGAGTAAAAGTTGTTTTATCCATGTGTGTAAGAAAACGTTTTCTTAAAGCAACAGCTTTTATTTCTGCTGCTTCATGCTGTCCTAAACTCCATCCCCCAGCAATGAGTGACAACACTGAAGACCAGAAAGGCAAGCTGAAGACACCAGACTTCGCTTGAAGGGCAAACAAGAAATGTGAGCTTGGTCATTATTTTTGTGTGTGTCTTTGCTCTGAACCAGTTTTTGGAGGTGGGTGGGGAGGTGGGTGGGGAGGTGTCTGTGTCTAAAAGATATGTGCGATTAGGGAATTCTCATTGTGAGAAGGAAATGATAAAAGGTAATTTTTATGGGGTTGGCAGAAATGGCTGGGAATGGCAGGGAATAGAAATTTAAATCTTTTGGGTAAGAAGGAATGAGCTGTGTTTGCAATACTTGGAGAAAAATGCTATTTTTTAAAAAGCTGATTAGATTATATGATTAAACGATTACTATATAGCCTGGCTCTCTCAAAATATTTTAAGGAGGAAGAAAATCTGGAAAGTTCATTGATTTTCTTTTCAATGCTACCTGGTATTCCACTTGGATGTACACTTTATATCTAATTTACTTCCTATTAGGCCTGCTTATGGTTGGCTTGTGATAGTTCTGCTCTTAAAAAATCAGCATTATCATAGGAGAGGTGGACTGTAAGGCACGTATCTTTGTCGACCACCCTCATTGTCAGTGAGGATTCTCTTTCTAAAGAAGAGAGTTTGAATTGTAGGATTGGGTTCTGACTTCCTGTAATAATATATTTTCTTTTTAATTTTATATACTGAAAGAATGTAGGAAAATCGTGTATATCCACATAAGTACAAATCATTTTGGGCAGTATAAAAGACTGCTCCAGGATCCATGCTTTTGTTTTGAGTGTGTAATCATGGATTTGTTAATCCTTTGACCAAAAAAAAATTTTTTTTTTTTTTGCTTATAGCTTGATATTATTGCACCCCTTAAATAATCAATTGTTTAAAATGTTTTTTTATTGTGTTATCATGACCCATCAGCAGTTCTGAGAATGGCATTTAGAATACAGATTTGATTTAAAAATATGTGAAATCTAATACAGGTGTTTGCCTAGTTCAGCTTAAGTAGTCCTTCAACTTTTTTTTTTTTTAACTAACCAACATTTTGACCTTCAATAAAATGAAATCACTTAATGTTCATGTGGGTTGCCAAAATGACAACCTTTGTTTCCTAAGCTTCTTTATACACCACCTCGCTGAGGCTCTAAAATGGACGCCAAGACATAAAAGACGTGCTGATAGGCACTGGGAGATGTTTGCATGGCTAGCCTTCCCTTTCGAGCTGATCCAGGGGATCATTCACGCCTCCACTAAAACCCAACCATACAGGAAACTAAAGGCAAGTTCAGTAAACAAGTTTAAATTAGAGCTACATTTTCCATACTGACCGTCTTATTACCGATTTATATTTAATTTCATTTACTTCTTAGACATTTGACGTGACCTCTTGTCATCCAGGCTTGCTAAACATATGACTTCTTTAGTTTATTTAAGACCACGTCCCCTTAAAGTTAAAAGGATCATTTGCTAGCTTATTTTATAACATCTCTGTGGCGAACTCATTAGGAACAAACTTATTTCCAGACTATTTTTTGTCCAGTTATTTTCTAACAGTATAACAAAAAATTAGTGAATTAAAAAACAAAGGTATCAGAACATACTTTAAAAATATTAAATTTTTTTGATAATGGTAAAGTTACATTTTATAGTGTTTATTAGACTTAAGATTTGATAATAAGCATTAGCTGTTATACCCAATAAACTTTCTTATTGATATATTCTCTCTGGCCTACTTGGTACACATCTTAAAATGAAAAAAGTCCAGTACTAAGATGCTCCTTGTTAACTGGATGAAATAGAGACTCTTTGTGCAACCTTTTTATAAAGGTGTGTTTAAGAGATGGTGCTGATTGCATTGCCAAACATGCACATTTAGGTTTAGTATAATGCATTCTTCTTTATTTTTAGAACTTTTGTTTTACAAACACATTGGCATTTAGGTTATGATTTACTTCCATATGAATATTAATATTTCAAATCTTGTTTTAAAGTGTATAAATACTACTGATAGGATTCTAAATGAACGCCACCTCAGCATATAGTCATTGCGGTTGGCATTATATCATATTTTGTAGTAGAATTATTACGACGGAAACAGATGAACATTTAACTGTTACCTGATGCCTGTTGCCTGTTATTCAGTCCCATTCAGACATATACACCTGAACATACAAGCGCATAATGCTGTAAACTCATGCAGAGCCCTCAGGGGGCGTTGGCCCAACATTTTATAATTATTCACTTTATTGAACAAAGGTTTTCTGAGTACCCGCTCAAATATGCTAATATTGTAATGATTTTTGGGTGCAGGGAAGGAAGCCACGCACATGAATGGAAGAGGGAACAGATTTAAGATAGAACCACAAAAGCCTAGAGAGAAAAGAGCAGCTACTCTCGTGAGACTTACTTCAAGTAGATTAAAGTACGTTAACCTTTGTTGCACAGTGTACGTGTTGTAGAGCGTGGTTTTACAACAACCGAGATGCAGCAGGAGTCGGGACAAAAGGTAACTAGAAAGCTAGGAGAAGCCGCTGTTGGATTTGAATCCGGGTCCTGTGGAGCTTCTCCTCCAGGATCTATTGATGAGTCAAGTCTAAATGAAGATCAAGTTTTGAAAACATCACAGGAATAGGTGTAGATTTTGAAGAGAAATTATGAAACCCAAAAGATAAATAGTAAACATTTATCTACTGGGCTGTTTACATCACATTTTAGCTGTTTCCCATTAAACAGGGCTTGAAAATCTTTATTAAAGGAAAATATTTTTGTGTTATACGTGGATGATGCAAGCTTATATAGTATTTCAAACCATGTTTCTCTGCATCTAGCTAACTCTGATGCAGATTTGGGGAATAAAAACTAGCACTGTTGAATTTTACGTATGCAAACTGAGCCCGGATACCAGCTGTTTAAACAGCACCCAAACGACCAAACTTGTCATTAATATTTGGTGGTGCTGATTGATAGCTTTTTTGTGTTTTCCAATTTTTATCACTATCTGTAGACCTAAAGAGTTAGACAAACATCATTTGGATATGCCGCTGCCGCTGCTGTTGTAAATGTTTTGATGTATTACAATCGTTCCTGTGCCGTGAAACTTACTATATATAACTTTAAACACTGATTCATAGATCTTTCCTCATGAAGAAGTAAGATTTGCCTAAGGATTCTCACCTTAAAAAAATTAAAACATCTACTGTAGAGCACAGGGAACTGTATTCAATTTCTTGTAATAACATATAATGGAAAGGAATCCGAAAAGAATATATATATATATACACGTATGTATATGTATAACTGAATCGCTTTGCTGTACACCTGAAGCTGACATTGTAAATCAACTACACTGCAATAAAAAAAAAATTAAAACAATTAGGAAACTAGCAGCAGGTAGTCTGTACAGCTGTGAGAATTTTAGTTTACCGTTGTTTAAGTTTCTGCATCTTATTGACCAAAAATCTTCAGTTGTTAAAAGTCTCCTGATGAACGTATAAAATAAGCAAATTGAAATGTTGAGAGGAGGAAAGTAAGTAGGGGCAATTGAGCCATTGCTCACCTGCTTGATTTTACATACGTTCGAGAGGTGTCGGTGACCCTTGGAAGATGTGGCTGCAATGTAAAAACACAGGGATGTTTTTTGCTTTCCTTTGTTTTCTTCTGTGACAGAGTGAGAGAAGAGGAGGCCAACAGCACATCCACCAGCCAGCGTGGTCCTTAGGAAGGGGGTTTGCTAGAGGGCGGTGTGTTTTAAATGGACCAGTGGGTTCACTTTCTGTGTTCTCTAGTGTTTTGCTTCGTTTTTTTTCCCCCCGAAGCTTTATTCACTAATGTGAAAACTCATTACACCTACCTCTCGACTCTAGACAGAGGTGAGCATTTAACTTGGTGGCCTGACTTTACGCCAGGTGGTGGTTCTCCAATATAAAAAGAAGGTAGAGATTCCCACCCTGAAGAGGAGATGGGAGTTCCACAGGCCAGGGAGGTGAGCTTGGAGCTGCGGTGGTGTCAGGGCTGGCGGCCAGCGGAATGGAGATGAGAACTTTCAGCCGCGGCGTGTGCTGCTGAACTGGTGACGCAGCAGGTATCCCCAAAGGGCCGCTCTGTTCCGGGCACCACGTGGGCTGTCGGGGATACAGAGAGATAATTCCTGCCCATCAGGGATTCATGGTTTAGTTGTGGGGCGGGCAGGGATCAGAGTAACTGCCGACTGCGTCTCCTCAGTGTACAACACACTCACCCATCATCTCATTTCCTCCTGGCAACCACGCCTGCCTGGCACAGGACCCAGTATATCCTGGCCACCCAGTAAGGATTCATTGAAGGAATAAACCAAGTTGTGAACCAGATGATTATCTCCTTGAGTCTTATTCGATTAAGAGAATTTTTTTCCCCTCATGATTGCTTTTATCCTGAGTCTGTGCTGCTGGTTAAGGGTTTAGAGAAGGTAAAGTGCAGGGCCACATTCTCTGTGACCAAGTTAGAATCCCCGAGTTTGCCATTGCTGATAGTATAAAACAAGGACTTGACTGGTCACAATGGCCCTGGCCAGCTGCTCCCTCCCGCCGGCCCTCCACTGTCTCTCAGTCTGCCGCTCCTGCTTTCCCTGAAGGACCCCAGAACTCCACCTCAGGCCTTGGGGGTGTGGCCTCAGCATGGAGCAGACCCGCTGGTTGTCTAGCAAGCTGAAGTCTCTGTGCTGAGCGTGGGACGAAGGCTGCGGGCACTACGGGGGAGAGGAGGGTGATTGCAGAGAGCTGAGGGCCCTGCCCCGTGGCTGGCTTCAGTCCTGGGGTCACTTCACTAGTGAGGGCAGATGGGGGGTCTTGGGGTTAGACGGGAATGTATATCAGAAACAGCCAGCTTCAGGGGTGTGGCGAGGCGTCATGAAGAGTTGCTGAGGCCAGCTCCTGGTGAATGGCATCTTTCTAGGTCTTTCTCCAAGGGTGTTTTGAGGCCCAGGAGAGGGAGGTGCAGAGTCTGGACCATTGTGTACAGTTGTGGACTTTCCTCCCCAAGCCCTGTGCCTTGGTCTTGGTCGGCCAGAAGGAGGTACACAGTCACCACAGGTGTGAGTGGTGGCCCTGGAGAGAGTGGCCATGGCTTGAGCGTAGGCTTGGAGCTGGAACAGCAGGAGTGGGAGAAGGTCTGAGGGTCCTGGGCAGGGAGGGCAGCATTCCAGTACTTGACCATGAGGTCCGGGCCTGGTAGGAGATGTGACTGGGAGAGTCACGTTGCAGAGAACATGGTGAAACAGGAAGAGATGAGGACATAGAAATGCTGGTCAAGTGAGAGAAAAGGCTGAGCAAAGTCAGGAGTTTATTCTGAAACGCAACAGACAGTGATTCGTAAAAACAGCACCCGCTGCAAAGTGGCGCTTAGTCTGGTCATGGTTGGTGTTACGGTTACTTTATTTCTTTAGAAGCAAGTGCAGAAAAGAAAAACAGCTACCCGCTTGTGTTCTGTATTCCACAATGTAAGAATTTAAATTTTCTCTTCTGTTTTATCGTTGAGAATCTCTTGGTCCTGTACAATCAGAATACGCCACATGTATGGCTCTTGAGGTTTTATGGAAAATATTTCAGTGCTGCGGTTTGAGTTTTGAAGAATTAGCCCCTCTGTAGTGATGCCATGCTCTGCATCCCATTTGTATCTCTTTTTCCATTAGCCACACACTGCAAGTGTTTTCCCCCAACTTGGAAAGGTCAGATGGTTCTGAGACCCAAGAGTGCTTTATGCTGGCGCCTTTACCATCATGGGTTAGAAGGAGTGGGCTTGAAAGCCTCACCAGCCTCAGCTGGAATTTTGACTCCATTGTTTACTTGTTGGACTTTGGTCAAGTTAGGTGAACTCAGCTTCCTCATGTGTAAAACAGGGATCATGCTGCCTTCCTCAGAGGTTGCTGGGAGGAGAGAGAAGGAAGTTTATGAAAAGCTCTTAGTGTAGTATCTGGTACATAGTAACTACTCAATAAATGCTAGATATCATTTTTAAAAATTGTGGTAAAAATACATAACATAAAATAACTGTCTTAACCATCTTTAAGTGTTCAGTTCAGTGGCATCAAGTATATTCATGTTGTTTGTTGTGCTGTCATGACCATAATCCATCCACAGAAATATTTTTGTTGTGCAAAACTAAAACTCTGTACCTGTTAAACAATAACTTTCCATTCCCCCTTCACCCCCAGGTCCCTGGAAACACCACTTTATTTTCTGTCTCTATGAATTTGACTACTCTGGGTACTGCATGTCAGTGGAATCATATCGTGTTCGTCTTTTTGTGACTGAATATTTCAATTTGCATAATGTCTTCAAGGTTCATTAATGTTACAGTGCATGCTAGAATGTCCTTTTTAAAGGCTGAATAATATTCCATTGTAGGTATATACCACATATTGTTTACCTATTCATCTGTTGGACACTTGGATTTTTTTCTACCTTTTGGCTGTTATCAATAATGCTGCTTTGAGTGTGGATGTACAAGTGTCTGTGTGAGTCTATGTCTTTGGTTCTTTTGGGTATGTAGCCAGACGTGGAATTTCTGGGTCAGCAGGCAGTATTAGCACTCACAGAAGGTTATGTTTTTGAAAAGGCTTATTGCAAACTGAAATATGGTATAATCTGAATTTGACTTTCTGGTGTAGATAGGAGTTTGATTGTGAAGTGTCACAGAGTGGATTCCTTTGGATTTATCCCAGGGTTCACTCAGCTTCTTTAATATGTAGTTTTATATCTTTTGCCAGATTTGCAAAGTTTTCAGCCATAATTTCTTTAAGTCGTTTTTAGGCCTGCTTTCTTTCTCCTTTCCTTCCAGGACTTGGATGACATGAATGATAGATTTTTTTTTTGTTATAGTCCTGCAGGTGCTTGACAACATATCATTTCTAGGTTTTTTTTTTTGGGCGGGGGGAGTGGGAAGGATAATTAGATTTATTTATTTATTTATTTTTAGAGGGAGTACTGAGGATTGAACCCAGGACCTCATGCATGCTAAGCATGTGCTCTACCACTTGAGCTATACCCTCCCCCAACATATCATTTCTTTTAAGCCTATCTTTTCTTTATTGTTCATACTGGTAATTTCTGTCGTTCGGATCTTCAGGCTCACTGAGTCTTTCCTCTGCCATCCTCATTCTGCTACTGAGCCTACCTAGTGAGTTTCAGTTTGTATTTTATCTGCCTCTATGCTGAGACTTTCGATTTTTTTCATTTGTTTCATGTGTGTTCATAATTGCTTGTTAAAACACTTTTACGATGGCTGCTTTAGAATCCTTGTCAGATAATAGATTTTAAAAAACCCAAATTTCTTCTGTATAGCACAGGGGAATATATTCAGTATCTTATAATAACCTTTCATAAAAAAGAATATGGAAATAAATATATGTATGTAGATGCATGACTGGGACATTGTGCTGTACACCAGAAATTGGCAGGGTGTGACCGACTATACTTCAATAAAAAAAAAAAAAGAATTAAAAAACAATATCCTTGTCAGATAATTCCAGCACTGAATTGTCTTGGTGTTGGCATTCATTAATTGTCTTTTCTTGTTTGAGTTGAGGTTTTCCTTGTTCTTGGCATGACAAGTGATTTTGATTATATCCTAGACGCTTGGGGTATTATGTTATGAGACTGAGAATCTTATTTAAATCTTCTGTTTTGTTAGAACTCCTCTGACCCCCTGCCAGCAGGGAAGAGGAGGCACTCCCTCATTACTTCGAGGTGGGGGTGGAAGTCCAGGCTCCTCACTGGCTTTTATTTACATCCTGGGGTGGGAGGGGTGCCTTGATACTGCTGGGTGGGGGGTGAATTTCTGTTTCCCCCTAGGCAACACTGTTATTTATATTGTTAGGTTTGTACTTGGTGAAGTAACCTGAGCAGTCCCTGAGCTGTCTGTTCCTTAAATTTAGCTCATATTGTTGGTGCTACTTGTGTTTGATGTTTAATAATATTTAAATTCTCAAATTGGGGACTGAGCCTTCTCTAATGACTAGCTTCCCTAGGATTAGTATGTGTTTACCATGAGCACAGCAAATAAAAGATTTTTTTAAGTGAAGAAACAAGGTTATAGTTTATACTTTATTAACTTTGAAAATTTATTTTTAAAAGGAGAGAAAAGCCTTCCTGTGAAGGATTTCCATTTTCCCATTAACATGCCAGGTTTTGTTAGGCTTGTGTAACTTACTTTTAGAGGAGGTCAGTATATTAGAAATAGTTAGAATAAATGGGTGTATGACAGGTAGCTTTAAACATTTCAGTGATAAAGTATTTCATTTCATTTACTAACTAATACCTATGGTTTTGGGTCAATAACAGAACTTGAATTTGATGCATATGTCTTTAGAATAATAGATTTTCAAGATTCTTAATGGTCATCTGAGGTATAGTAATGACAGTACTGAGTATCAGTACTAGAACACTGCCTAACTAGGTGATCTTGGGAAAAGCTCCACAACTCTAAAGGTTGACTTTTCCTCTCAGAAAAGTGGATGTCACAATACCTAAATCAAAAGGTTGTTAAGAATATTAAATGAGGCAATATGCCTGAAAGCAATTTAACTGGTAGCTATTACACAAATATGAGAGATAATTATCTAGTCATTATCAAATGTATAACTGTGATGGGTAAAGATAATGTACCTGATTCTGTATGATTTTCAGCTCTGTGTGCCAGTAGACTATGGGTTAGACATCTATATTTAAAATGCTTTTTAAAGTTTAAATTATGGAAACCTTTCACATAGTTAAATATTAAATAAAAGGAGTGAATATCCATGTAGTCGATATCCAGAATTAGCAAATCCCGTATTTATTTGCTTCAGATTTGTTTTTTAAAGAAAATAAAACATCAGGGATATAACTAAAGCCTTATTTTCTCATCCCTGAAATTGATGTAGAACATCCCCACGCACATCTTTATGGTGTTACATATGTGCTAAATACTGTACAAGAAATATATGCTAATTATATACATAGCCATAAACAATATAACTGTAGTTCTACATCATTTAAAATGTATATGAATGATTTTATACTGTTGCTATCCTTTTGCAAATGAGATTAGATATTTTTGAGATTTATCCACGTTGCTACTATGAGTCTATACTGCAGAGTGTTTCATATTAGTTTATCCATTCTTCTATTGATGGACATTCAATTTTTTGCCTTGTGCTGACTGTGCTATAACGGCCACCTTGCATGTGCTTTCTATAACGTTTGTGATCTCCAGAGGAATTACATAGAAATGGAGCTGAGTTGCCAAATATGTCAGCTTTACTCAATTTTGCCAAATTATTCTTCAGAGCATTTGTACCGGTTAACATTCCTGCACTAGGGCACCAAAGTTCTGATATCTTTATATCTTCTACATCTTTACCAATACTTGATGGTATCAGATTTTGAAAATTTTATCATTCTAAAGTATGAGAAATATTTTGCTGTTATTTTTATTTGTGTACCTGATTACTTACTGAGATTGGGCATCTTTTTATGTTGACAAAATTTAGATTTCCTTTCCTGTACATTCTCTATTCATACCCTTTGTGCATTTTCCTTTCGAGTTGTTTTATTCTTATTAATTTATAGTATATTTCATATAGCTTTTTCAGGGTACATTTTATATACCAAAGTATATAGTGATCTTTTATTATATGGGTTTAAAATATCATCTCAGTCTTTGATTTGTTTTTTTCATTTTCCTTATGGTGACTTTTGAAATAAACTGTGATATACGTTTGAAAAATTGGAATACTTTCAGTTTTATTTTCAAAGATGATTTTATTATTTATTTATTATTTTTTATTTTTTAAATTTATTTATTTTTTAATTTTTATTTATTTATTTGTCATTTTTGGGGGAAGTAATTAGGTTTACTTAGGTAGAAATTAGCAACCAGTGGAAGACTGGACTTGTAAATCCAAACTATTTTTACAGAGGGTACTGGGAATTGAACCCAGGACCTTGTGCATGCTAAGCATGTGCTCTACCACTTGAGCTATACCCTCCCCGCCAAAGATAATTTTAATGATACTTACAACCCGTGCTTTTGGACGTGGCAAAGACGGCTAATGGGACCACTATTTCTTTGAATGTACCAGAATTTTGTCCTTAATTTATATGGAGCATAAGGTTTCTTATTTTCCATATAGATTTTTTGGACAACGGAAATCTTTGGGTAGATTCTTGGTTCCTGAGCACCAGTCACTGACTTAATGACTGTGGGGCAGTTTTATTTTGTTGTTTGCAGACCCTCCTAAGCACACAATAACATGGGCACATGCCTACTGCATCAGCAGCATCACCAAAGAAGAGCTCTCGGGCCCTTAGAAAGAAAGTTCTGTTTATCTGATTACACTCATTTCTATACAGTGAATGATCTCGGTGCAGTAAGCACTTTCTCCTTTCCCCGACCAGTCCTCTTGCTAACAAAATAACTTAATTGAGAAATTCACACTGTTGGGGCAAGTGGGACTGAGTTGTGGCGGGGCTCCTTGTGCATCCTTTGTGGCGCAATCAAGTGGCACTTATTCACCGACTCTCCACAGCTCTCCCGCCCAAACAAAACCCACCTAATCTCCCAAATCACTTTGCAAAACAAAAGAACACACAGAAGATACAGAAAGCAGGAGGACTGGGGGCGGATGCTGGATGTAGTGTGTGCAGCACACCCTCTCTTTCCCTGCCCCCTGCTCCTTATACAGAACTGTTTGGCTATTCCACATCTGTTTTAAAATCTGAGTGTGAAAGCATGCTTGAGGAAACACGGTCTTTCAGGCCATTTGGCGCCCTTGTCTGTCCGATGACAGTTTGTCATAACCTAGAGTAAAGTTCTAGGTAGAAGTTAGCAACCAGTGGAAGACCGGACTTGTAAATCCAAGCCTGTAAGGCAAGCCTCCCGGCCTGGACTTGGCAGCCTTAAGTTTTGCGCTTTTCTTAAATTTATTTTTTAATGGAGGTAGTGGGGATTGAACCCAGGACCGCATGCATGCTAAACACGTGCTCTGCCACTGTGCTGTGCCCTCCCCAAGGGCAGCCTTAAGCATAATGATTTGACTTACATGCATTATGAAATCATGGCCACGCTAAGTTTAGCGCCCATCTGCAGTCTCATAGACACAACATTAAGGAAATAGAAAAAAATATTTTTTCTTTATGACAAGAACTCTTAGGATTTACTTTCTTAGCAACTTTCATATATAGCACACAGCAGTGATTAATTATATTTATCATGTTCTCCATCACATCCCTAGTACTTACTTATTACTGGAAGTTTGTACCTTTTGACTGCCTTCATCCAGTTCCCCCCCATATCCACAAATCTGATCTCTTTTTCTATGCATTTGTTTGTTTGTTGGAGCTGATGGACCTATGACATTATGTTAGTTCCTGGTGCACAATATAGTGATTCGATATTTCTATACATTTCAAAATGATGACCCCCAGACTCACCTTTCTTACAAGCAGGGGCCTTGTGCTTTGCTCAGTGCATGTTTGCCTTGTTACACTTGCTTGCTACTTAGTGCAGTGAATGAGCCTCCCGGCAGCACAGAAGGAAACCAGCTAAACATCCCCTCATTGGCTGAGCTTTGGTATTTCTCCCTTCTGCCACTTACTGAATTCTTCCCCTGGAATCAGGACTTAGCACCAGTCACCATCTCTGCATCCCTTCTCCACTGTTCAGAAGTTCTGGGGAAGCTTTAATAAAGAATATGTGAAAATAATGACTACTATTTGTTCAATTACAAACTTTATTTCCTCTGCATCTACAGCCTAAGTTACTGCAACATGGCCTGGTTCATGACACCACTGGGGCTCAATCTAGTCTTCTGCCTCCAAATCCCTTGTTCATTCCGTTCTGTGGCTTTTGTTCACTCTGTAAGGAGGCCACCGGGAGAGTACGTTGCTGCGATTATAGTGGCTCTTCCATTCACCTCTTGGGGCTGTGTACTTGGGTTAACCCTCTGCCATGCGTTCACTCGCTCATTCAAGCACTCCATCCATCATTCACTGAGTACCCGAGTGTCCGCTGGAGCTAAGCGATGAGGACACAGGAATCGACAGACATAAACCCCCTCGCCTTCACAGAGCCTGTCGTGGTGAAGAAAGCCCACAAACAAGTCGATTTCACCACGTGTAATGATGATGTGACAGGAGAAGAGGGCCCTGGTTTTCACAGCTTGCTTTCCCTCCTCAAGTAAAGCGAGAACAATATCCATGCACTTTAGAGAACATGGACCTCTTGGGGTGTGAGACCCTCCTGCATTTTTAAAATGTGACACTGAGTATAGAGCCATAAAATAAATAAAGACTCCAGAATATTAAAATCTTAGAGGTCACTTGGTTTGCCTCCTTGTAGCCAAACCATGAGAATCTCCTTTCTCAGCCTCCTGAGAAACAGATCTTAGCCTCTCTGGGCAGTAGTTTCCTGTGCTCATCAGCACCTGGGAAAGAGGTGCATAATGAGTCATTCTGTGGGTCTCTGACGCAGAACCTTCTTCCCACTTCGTCTTCCACCTGGATTCCTTTGAATGCTTTGGAATAACAGATCGGTGTAGAGGAGCTTTGTTTGGCTATTTCTGGGTAAGTGTCAGGAAAAATCGAGGGGAGGAAAGAAAATCACAAAAACCCAATGTGCAGTTTAAATAAAGAAAAATGAGTTTTACTTCCAAGAGAGCTTTTGCCATTTTCTTAATGCTTATTCTTCTTCGGAGAGCTCATTATTGAACAGAGCGTGACAGTAGTTTACCGTGGTGAATGTGCCTTGTCCGGGCCAGGGGATGAATTAAAGCTCTGATAAAGGCCAGCGGAGTGGGCAGAGCTGCATCTAAATTACCGCCAGATAGTTGGCAAGCTATTCTACTTTTTTAAAGACCTCCAGGAGAGCATCTCTAATCGCCTCGAGTTTCCCTTTTCTGTGTTTAATAACCTTTGCTGTCAGGAACCTCTTCCTCATATTTAACCCAGTTTTCCCTTGCCACCGTTCAGTCCCATTTCTCTTGTTATCCTTGGTGGCGGCAGAATAGCAGGTCATTATCTTCTTGATAGTATCCTTAACGGTCTTGAAGGGCATCTGGAAGTTTTCCCTAAGCCGGCACGTTCCCCCAGTGAAATAACAACATACTCCCTTTTCTCCCCTCCCACCCCCACTGCTCAAGGGTCCTCTTTGGAACTGTGCTTTCTGACATTTTGCTTAATTATCTGATCCAAATAGTCACGTCAGGCCTGTCTTGAGACATCCATTGGTTCCGTTTTTGCTCAAAGAGCCAGGTCCTTGTCACCTCCTTCGCTGTCGGTTCATTTGACCTGTCTGCTCCCTGCTGCCCTCCCTCAGGGTGTGAGGTGCTGCTTTGGAGGCTGCAGGGGGCGTGAGGAGGAGTCCCCCTCTCTGACTTATTCCCAGAAGGAGGGACTAGAACACTTCTCGCCAGCCCCTCCTGGTCCTTCTGATCATCTGCGGATTGCGCCTGCGAGTTTCTCTCTTCCACAAAAACATTTCATTCCGGTTGGCATTTTGGTACATTTCGGATTTCCGCCGACCTCATCCTGAGAACGACACAGCACGTCAGTAAAGTTGGCACTGTCCTCTTCCCAGGGCTCTGCTCACTCTTGATACAGTTTTATAAATGCCGCCGGGGAAGCTGGGACTGTGTGAACTTGGCTGGGTAAGTGGTGAGCGAGCACGTCTCTCCCATCAGGTTGCACACGGTCCTCACGAGGGGCTGGAGTCAATCTCCGAACCTCCCCAGCACTCAGTAGAAATGCCTGACACCTTTTAAACAACCTTCGTGACTGTTGGTTGGTTGTCAAAAGAGTTATTGGGGAATTTACTTCGTGTTGTTTTTTTTCAGGTTTCTGTCTTCTCACCCCTTTTACCTAAACATAAAAGCAGCTCCAAGCCTTTGCCTGGCTGTGGTGCAGGCAGCCTCCCCCCTCGGCTGCCAGGCTTTTAGAGGATGAAATAAAAATCTATTTATAACTGGTCTCTGATGGATTTCCTCCCTACCTGCGGTGGGACTCCATCAGCAGGTGTACGGAACAGATGGAGAAGGGTTTTCTTTTTTTTCACTTCAATTAGATCAACTCTCCAGGTTCAGCCCAGTACCCTGCCTTTCTCACTTAGCTTCTTCCTCTTGGCATTAAAATTGTCGAGCATAGCAAAACACAAACTAAGACCAGGAGATAAAATGGATCTAGTGCCTGCCTTTAAAATAAATATTTTGGCAAAGGAACCACATTTGACATCGGATGAAAAATCAGTAACCCTTTTCTTCCTAGTGCTCAATCTTCATGTTATTTAAATTAATATTTGGGATACTAAAATGCTCGAGTATAAATGCTTTCTTTTTTCTTACGATGTAGTTTTAGCGTTTGAACTTACACATATCCTCTTGTTTTTGAGGAGACAGATTGTCTCTGATAGTTCAGTGGATATGACGGAGAATTTTAATGAGAAGCTGAAGTCACTGATTCCATGAAGTTTGATATGTCACTGACTGTTGACCTGTCCGGAGTTGAGATGGCATGGTAGCATGCCATCCAAAGCCAGTCTGAACGGGACCTCACCCAGCTTTGGGTTTTACCGTCACTGGTCCGAGAATGATGGGCCACCACAGGGTCTGGCTTCGATGTGTATGTAGATCCTGTTCTACTGATCACACTTGCCCTTAACAGCTTGAATCATTTCTCAGTCTCAAGACCCTAGATTTCAGTTAGCTCCTGGCTCTCAGATGTGAGGCCGAGCCTGACTGCCTCATTCAGCAGGCTTTCCTGAGCTGCTTCCCGCCTAGGGCTCTGATGCTGCCTCCACCGAGGCCCTCATGATGGCCCTGCCCTGCTCCCTCAGTGCCATCAAAATTCTGCAGTTAATTTCCATTGGAAGCTGGGTTTGAAGCAAGCCAGGTCTGGCCTGTTTCAGTATGTTTTTTTTTTTTCCAGATGCTTATACAAGAAGGCTTCCCCCACTGCCCCCCATTTTATTCTACTCAATTCTTAATTCTTCCTGGATGAGTTTCTCAAGGATATGCATTATCCAGATGTGTGTCTCGCTCTCTGGCCTCTCTCCTACTTTACTGCTCACCGAGATTCATATCAAGTGTGTCCACCATTGTTTAAAAAGTTGTTGTGTCCTAGGAGGGGCAGAGTTTCCTCACTTGGAGCCTCCTGGGGGTCCCCACCTAACTGCTGCACTTGAGTGGCTGCAGTATAAGGGCCTGTCCAACCACTGTTAATATGTCAAAGTCCCACCAATTCCCATTAATGTGTCTTAGACTAATTCCCATTAATATGTCTTAGACTCAGCCTTCTTGCTCTCAGACAAATGGTTGTCTCATGTAGATTCAGCCGTACTTAATTTATTTCAAATAATATTCCTTCAACAGATATTTTGAGTATTTACCATATGCCAGAGCTGGGGATACAGTGGAGAGCAAGACACGCAGGGCTCTGTCCTCAATACTGTGGGGGAACAGGACAAGTGTATGTTACGTACGTGTGTGTGAGAGAGAGAGAGAGAGAGATGTATCGCTACAGATTGTGAAGGACAGCTGCAGGGTGCCATGAGAACATACTATTTATCTACTACTATGTGCCAGGCGTTTTATTAAGTACTAGGATTAGATAGAGCAAGGATGTGCAAAAGAAAGAGACCCTGAATTAGACTTGGTCTGTCATCAGGGAGCTCAAACCTGAGCTGCAGAGAAATATAAACAGTCAGGACACAACAGGAGAAGCCCTTCGAGAAGTCTTGTGAGCAGAGAGTTACCCAGACACAGGTAGGGGTGACCAGTTCTGTTGTGCCATCAGATTGACATCCAGATTGGATCGTAAATGATAAATAGAATTGCATCAAATGGAGAAAGCAGAAGAGAACATTCCAGGCAGGGGAAAAGTAGAAGCAAAGACACAGAGACCCACCTGCGCAGGATATCTGGGCCTGACACACGGTTCTGGCCAGAGCCTGCACAGATGGGCGGAGTTCTAGAAAATAAAGGGACACAGAGATGTTGCGGTTTGTTGACTGTGCCATGGAAAGTCAGGATCCTTGCTGTAGGGGCGACCTGAGATGCAGAGGACGTGAAAGGAGATTACTATGCAAAACCTTATAATTTGAAAACCTTAGGTTAAATGGGTGATTTTCTTAGAAAATAGAAATTACCAAAATTGCCTTTAAAATAGGTAGAACATAAATGGATCAAGAACAAGGTAAGAAAATCGAAAGAGTCATTAAGAAATTAGGATCTAAAGTGCCGCTGGGATCTCACATGGTTTTAGAAGCAAAGTATATGAACAGAGAAGGTCGAGTTATTTAAAATGTTCCGAAACAGAGAGAGAAGGATGATGTCCTTGTTCACATTATTAGGCTGCTATAAGCTGTCTAAATAAAAAATAAAAATAAGGCAGTCAAAATAAAAGCCCAAATGAGGTATTAGCAGATTTTAAAGAGAGCTGCTTTCGGTTCCTCCAGGGAGCCAGCTCTGGGCTCCGTACACTCTGTTTTTCGCACATCATTTCATCAAAGCCTCACGCAAGCCGCGGTGCGGCTGCGAGGTCTGTGATGAACGAGGGCAAACGGAGCTCCGCAAGCGCTCACTGCACCTGAGCGCCCGGCCGCTTCTCCCTGGTGTGGTGCTGCTGTGGTGGTTCTTTTTTCTTGGGCAGATTTGCCAGGAATTTGCCTACTTTATTTTTCTCCTCAGGGACTCAGTTCTTAGCTTCATTTATTCATCTGATTAGACCTTTTTCTTCCTTATTTGCGTCCTGACCTTTCTCTAATTCATTCATCAGCTCCGACACTTAAGTCCCAGCTTTTAGCCACAATCCTAGTCTGCCCCTTATTTTAAAAGAAGAATTCACCACAGTCAGGGAACGTTTATTCCGGAGCCACCAGGACAGTTCCGTGTTAGGAAAGCTAGTATTATAATGGTGCATGCTAATTTGTTTGAGAAGAAACTCTGGTCATCCTGATAGTTACTCAAAGCCATTCGATTTAATTCAACCTCTACTTTTTCTTTAAAAATAAAGAAACAGCTGCTCTTTGTAAATGAGATGGCATAAATGACTTCTCTCACACGATAGACCTAAGACCTAAGAAAGGATTCGCAGCGCCATTTACTTTTTGGTGAAAAAACATTCTTACTAAAGTCATGACCAGATAAAATGCCTGCTGTCACCAGAGTTACTCAACCTTGTTTTAGAAACTGTAGCCTATGCCATTAAATGGTGTAAAGATATAAAATGCAAATGTTGGAAAGGAGACAAAAACACTACTTTCAGATATAATCGCCTGGAAAGCTCATGAAAAGATATTTAATAAGCATCTACCATGTGCTCAGCTCCCTATCTTGCAAAACCTATGATGTATTGGCGAAGACATTCCATAAAATACACGATTCCAGGATAGTGTTATAAATTCCAGGATGGACAAGACCCAAAGTGCTGTGGGAACTCTCCTGTAGTTGGGGTTAACCCCGTCTTGGGGAATTAGCAGTTTTTCTGTTCTTCAGACTTTCCAAGTTCATTTCTGCCTTTCATTCCTGCCATTCCTTCTGTTGAAAACTCTTTGCCTTGAACTTTTATGGCTGATTCCTTTTAGTCACCTGGTCTCAGCTTAGGTGCCTCCTTCTCAGAGAGGTCTTGACTGTGGACTTCTGCCCCCAGAGCTGCTGCAGAATAAATTTCTTTGTTTAAGCCGTGAAACTTGTGGTTGTTTGTTACCACAGTCCTAGGAAGTGATACAGTGGCTAGCCAGATTTGATTTGATAGAGGGGCTAGTCAGTAACAACTCTGCATTTTCTAAAAGATTAATAATCAAAGATTAGTATCAGTTCTTGGGTTGGACAAGGAGTTCAATTTCATGGTTAAGGAGGCCTCACAGATCTGCAGGATGAATTTGAAGAATCTGGACTGGACCCAGGGGGACAGGAACCTTGTCTTAGTCACCGCTGTTTCCCCAGCATTTAGAACAGTTAGAACATAGCTGACACTCAATGACTCTTGAATGAATGAATTAATAAATAGAAAATATACAAAAATACAAAGTGTATTATTATTTTTTAAAACAATGAAGACACTGATTTTGAAAAAAAAATTGGGCCGTGGTGGGACAGTAGGGCCAGAATGTCTGCAGTCCCATGTCCTGCACATTTCTTTGGTCTGTTACTCAGGGTGACTAGAGAAGAAGGAGGTGTCCGCTCCTACCTGGAGCCGCTGCTGTGACCCAGTGCTGCTGAAGCAGTAGCCTTGCTCTCTGCTGTCGCAGCACCTGACTGAAAGCTGTGTGTCAACAAAGGAAGGACCCGTCCTTGCAACCAGTGACATTAAAACCCAAGATAGATAACATTATTAACGCACCAAAGAACGGTTCATCATTTTCACATATTGAGTAAAAACGCATTCATCTGACAAGCAGCGGCTGAATGTTTGCTGGATGCTGAGTGCTGTGCTAGGCTCTGGGGTCCAGAGATTGAAGACAGTCTACAGGTTGTTGGGGGCTGGGAGGCCAGACAAGTAGACATGGTTTTGACACAGTGTGATGACATGCCATTGTCATAAGCCTAGGATGCCGCAGGAACCTAGAGCAAGGTCTGCTAAGGTGGAACGCGGCATCTTAGAGTTCAGAAAAGGTTAAGTACTGTTTGGGCTGTATGTGAGGTCAAGGCTTGGATGTTGGCAAAACGGTTTAAGTCATGGAATAATACGAGGGGTGCTGAAAAATGCACATCTGCCCAGAATAACTCTGGCTGAATAATGCCTGCACCTCTACCCTGGGCAATTATTTCTTTGCCTTACGCTTTCCAAGAGTCCTGTCTGGAGCACGGGCTCCTCGGTAGGGCTCCATGAGTCGTTCCCTCCCTACTTTGTTGGGGATTGATTTCCCAAGTTGGTTTTCAAGGCAAGGAAGAGCCCATGACCAGGGAGGGGTCACAGGTAGGGAAGGTCCAGAGAGAGGCTGGAGAAGAGGGCTCCCTCCCCGGGCCCGGAGAGACCCCTGGGCATTTAAGAATTTAAGAACTGCCAGCAAAGAGCAGAGAGAGTCCCTAGAAGGGGCACCAAAGATAGCCTGGAAGATCCACAGTGTTGCCTGGGCCGGGTCTGCCCCGGCGCTCTCTCCCAGCACCCTGGCCAGCTGCTGGGTGCGAGGGAAGGGGCGCGTGGGCGGTGCTGTCCTGTGTGTGGCCATGAACCCCTGGCTCTTCTCTCTGGGAAAGGAGAAAGACTGGCTTTCTAAATGTAAGTTTCTGTATTCTGGGTGTTGGAATGAATCTTGGTTGTTGGGATCCTGTCTTTTGTTAACCTAATGAAGTGTCTCGTAAATATGGCTAGCCAAGGAATTTGATAGTGCTGATGTCAATAAACTCGATGCCTGTGCTTGCCCACTTACCTTACGATCAAGCAAGTATACATTTCAGGCTTTCTGGTGATGGCTGTGAATGCTACTTGCTAGTATTAAAATATTTTAATTTTCCATACCTTGGGCTCTCTTTGCTCTGATGAACCAGTTAGAAAACCTAAATTTACCCTCATTTTCGGTCATGAATGAATCCCTGATTGCCGCAATAAAGAAAAACCCTGGGTCCCACTTCCTTGCTCGAATTAACACAAATGTAACGTTCCATCTTGATCAGGAGGTACCAAAGGCTGAGCATAAACAAAAACACACGAGCACTTCATCACTCTGAGGAGATGTTTAATTTTCATCAGTCAAGAAAGATGCAGACGCCAAATCAAAGGTGTTTACAGGATTTTAGTGAAAGTTTCTGGTGATTTTATTTTTACCAGGTTTTAACTGTCCCCCTGGGCTCAGTTGGTTGGCAGGGTCGAGCTTTAACTTTAGCCTTTCTTCTTCCTCACTCCTGCGTTGGAGTCATGCTTTTATCTCTTTGCCTATCCAGCCTTGGCAGGTATCATCAGTCACTGCCGTGCATCCTTGATTATAGGAGAGACTTTATAAATAATGACCCTCTTATTCATTTGTTCAGCAAACATCGACTGAGCCTAAGCTCTGTGTAGTGAATTATGGGAAATGCTGAGGGGAAACAAAAGTATGTAAATCATGGGTCCAACAACGTGTAAAGGACCCTGGATGACATAAATAATCATAGAAGACACATCTTTACCTCAAGTGGTTTATAACCTCATGGAGTAAATACCATGGGCCTTCCCATCTCTTCTCTTTTCAAAGAGCTTCAGTGGTTCTCCGTTTTCCCCACAATAAAGTCCAAACCCTTCAGCTGCGTACTCAAAATTCTTTGCAACCTACCCCCAGCCCACCTTGATATCCTCACCTCTTACCGCTCCCCCCGTACCCTGTGCTGGGTCTTTCTGTCCTTTCCCCGAATTCCATGTTCTTCCCTACCTGTGTGCCTTTGCGCATTCTATTTTCTGTGCTTAGACTGCTCTTTCTAAAATTTTCGCTAGCCCATAAGCTTCTGCACATTCTTTAAAGCCAGCTCCTCTGTTCCCCTTTTGAGAAACTCTTATCTGGTTTTCCAGCTCTGCCCCCTGTGGCAGAGTTGGTCTCTGGGCTTGTGCAGGAACATCTCGGGTGTAGGATCCCTTCTGGTGCCTAGAAGATCGGAAGGCAATGATCCTCGGCTTTCCTGGCTCAGCCCGGGCTAAGGTGGCCCCTCCAGGAGAATCTCAGTATTTATGATGGCAGTATTTATTTAGAGGCCCTTGAGGAGAGTCCCCCTGTTCCTGAGACGTCTGGACTCCCCTGTGGATGCAGAAGACCCAGAGTGTGCCTTTTAGCGCTTGGACATTTGTGTAGGCTCTTGTTCTTCTTCCTTGTAGCTCATAGTTTGTGTCTACACACACGCTCTCCAGAGCAGACAGTGAATTACAGCTACTGACTCCACGGAGCTCCGTTATCCTGGGTGTTATTTCAGGTGTGTTTTAATGTTGCTGTGTAATTTGTCCATAAAGTACATGTCTTCATAATGAAATATGAATGGGTGTCTGTTGAAGGAAGAAGAATGCCGATGAATAAGGTGATGACAGGACACTGCTGGAGCCCGTTGTTTAAGTCTTCATTGGTCACCTTCCTCCATGTCTAGAGGAGGTAGTGAAGGCCACTTGGCTAATGTGCTTTCTGTTGCAACCTCAGAGAACAGTGATTAATGCTGCACTTGGGAGTGGTTTGCAGGGGGCTGGATGATTGGAGCGTGAAGTTCCTCTCGCCTGGAAAAGCAGTCATGGCAAGCTATTTCTTATATGTGTTTGGTTCTCTGATAAGCCCTTGGATTACTGAAATGGTTAATACACATCTTGCCCTTTCGGAGAGAAAAACATTCAAAGAAATGTGTGAATGCTCCAGTAGAGGCCTGTGCTTGATTCTTGGAGGGTACCAGGTGGTCAGTGAAGAACAGCCTTAGGGGAGGACAGGAGATGGGGTCCAGGGGAGGACGTGAGTAGGATACTGAGAGCGGCAGAGTCTCAGAATTAATTCTCTCTCTGCCTAGTGGGCAAAGGGACTGTGCTGGTAGGAGTCCTGGAAGAAATACACTCGGGTTGGGTAACTGGAGGAAGCTGAGTGAAGGGACTGTTCACAAATGTGCGGGCAGGATGATTGAAAAAACCCGCAGGGGATGGTAGAGCACCTGGGAGCTGGTGACAGCTTTACTGCTCCTGGACCCAAAGGGGCAAGAGGAGGGAGCGGCTAAGAGAATGGAACTGGGGCTGTAGGAGAGGACCGCTCTCCAGGAGTGTCCCCGTCGGGGCCCTGCAGAGAGGAGCACAGCCGCTGCCAGTTTCTGGCCTGGCTGGGGGAGAGGGCGGGGGGCACACGCCTAGCAGTCTCTGTGCTGTCCAGTCCCCCAGCAACGTCTCCCACTGGCCAAACTCACTAGAAGGCAGGGATCAAGGGAGCTCATTGGTGCATGGTTGGCAGAGGACATGAACAGGGTAGAGAAGAGTGGAAGGTGCTTCTAGGAGAGCAAACAGAATATCCCGCACAGAGCTGACTGGGCCCAAGTGAAGATAATGTTCACGGTGTCCACTCCCCTCGAGGAGGCGTCCGCCTGGTCTATTTGTGACTCTTATAGAAAATCTAAAAATGACTTTGGTGCCATGTTTGAAACTAAGACTCACTTCTTGCTCCTATGATTCTACTTTGATATTAAATAAGTTTTCCTTTATAGGACATTAGTCAGTAAATAGAACAGAATGTATGGTTAAATAATTAAAATTACTTTCATCATTACAATGAAAATATGCCTTGCCATTTCAAACCAAATATCCACTTATCATTCCTGAAATTTTGCAAGAAATCTATTATTCAAGGGTGCAGAGATGAGTTTTTGGGGGGTGAGTTTAAACATTTTTATGGATTAGATATGAATTCAGTAAAAATAATTGAATTAAATTGGATGGCATGAATAATTCATAACATGTAATTTCACATCAGTCCTAGCATAAAAATAAAGCTCTTGGTTTATGTGCTGGGAAAATGTATTTTATTATTTAGAAAGGTAGTGAACATTTATTATTTTGGAAGATAATTCACTTTATGATTAAATAGAGATATTAAATTGTAAGATTGAAAGAAAGCATAAAATTCAGACTAAGGCTCTGATACAAGTCACCACTTCTAAGCAGAAGGACGGGGAGAGAAAGGGGAGCATCCTAGGAGTGGGGATAACCTGTGCAGGGGTTCCGAGGAGAGAGGGGTCAGTCTGGACCTGCTGGCTGTTGCTGGAGGGAAGTTGCCCTGAGAGTGTGGTGGGAGATGAGGCTGGAGAACCTTCAGGGCCAGGTCATGAAGGACCTCAGCTACCAGCTGGGCTTGACCTTGATCCTGAAGGCCAAGGGGGAGCCACTGAGCGACACTGAATGATAGATGCGTTCTGTGGGCTTCACAGTCATCTGTAAGACTCTAGTGAAAGTTCTTTCTCCTAAACATTCTTGGCTGTTCAAAATATCATTTGGTCCACGGGGATATTTTATAATTGGTTGATGCAGTATCTTAACCTCTGCCATGGTTTAATGATGGGACCAGAAGTTCATTCACCGAAATTGATACCAATAAGTGTTACTTTTTACAGCAACGCCTAATCCTCTATTTTGACCACTTTAGTTAAGACAACCATCATTCCCTTCAAAAGGCCTTTGCCACAACTTTTATGATTTGAGATGAACCTGGCCAGGTTCTGGAGGAAGGCTCTGTGTTTATTGATCTTTAGAAGGAAAGGAAGGAAAACCCTGGAAGTCATGCCACTTCCCTTCTGGATATGGAAGACTGTCCCCTGGGTAGGATTCCAAGGTTCCTGTAATCCATAAGTGAACAAATACTGCCTGGAGGGTGGAGCTGTGTCTCAGGTCAGAGTCATTGGAGCCAGACAAAACGGAGGAGGATGAAAGACGAAATGGACTCCATTGCCTGGTGTTTTAGGAACTTTTCTCTTTTAAATAACTGCATTGTTTTTGTTAAATGATGCACACTTACTGTGAATGAAGTCAGATAGTACCCCGCAATGCAAGAAAGTAAAAATCACTGAAAAACCCAATCCCCTGGGGATAACCGCATGTAGTATTTTGGTGAACGTGACTACCAGACGTCGATCTAGAATTCATAGTGTTGTGTTTCCCAGTCACTCTCAGTTTGTAAATCCGGAGTTCTCTGTCCCCTCTGTAGGATATCTGCTGTGATTGCCTAGATTTTTTTTTTTTTTTAACTCCTCAGGTTTCTTAAATTAGGGACTATGTTCCATTTTGTTTCTTCTCTTTACAGTGCTTGGCTTGTTTTATAACAAAATACACATATACAAAACAAGGTGTGTGTATATATATGTATATGGGGTACAATTGGGGGGAGAAACTGAACTGTTTGTAATTATGCTTGATTTGGATAACCCACTCTTTTATTGTGGTAAAATACACGTAATATAAAACTTACCATTTTAAGTGTACAATTGAGTGGCATTAAGTATATTCACAATGTTGTACAACTATCACCACTATCCATTTCTGGACCTTTTTCATCATCCCAAATTTACTACACCCATTAAACAATAAATCCCCATTTTCCCCTCCCCTGAACCCCTGGTAACCTGTGTGTTACTTTCTGTCTCTATGAATTTGTCTATTCTAAGGGGAATCCTACAGGGTTTGTCCTCTTGTGTCTGACTTGTTTATTTCATTTAGCAGAAGGTCCTCAAGGTACATCCATGTTGTACAATACATCAGAAAGTTTTTCCTTTTTAAAGCCGAATAGTATTTGTTTATATGTATATACCACATTTCACTGGATAACCAAGCCACTTTCGAATTTAGTTTAGAGTTCATTTAGTGGTCATTTTATAGGGTAAGTTTGTTTCATGAGAGTAGATGTCACTAGATGTCACCCAGAAGGAATGAACAGAGGCTGATATATTAAGTGATATTCTTCAGGGAGCCTTCCTGAAACTGACTATTTAGAATTAAAACAATCAATGAATATTTGATACTGGGGTTAAGGACATTTGTTATATTTATTAATAAAAGAGATGAGTAAATTAGCAAGTATTTTAGCTAACTTGATTACAATTCAAAAGGTTGTTGTTAAGCAGAAGAAATACATACTTAAAAATGTCAGAGTTTGGCTAGGTAGAGAAATTCAGGTATGAAAACTGTATGTTACTATCTTTATAGTATTGCAGACATTTAGATCTTACTTAATTTCATATTTTTTTTTAAGACATTCAGGAGGTGTGGATTTTTTTGTTGCCTGCACGTGGAATGATTTCTGTTTGTGGGTGGGCAGGCTGCCAGCCTGGTCTTTTCATCTAGGGCAGCGATCCTCAGGCTGGCATGAGTTCTGGACCCTTCTGTGGACTGTGGTGCCGTGGGGAGGGGGGAAAGCAGAGAGACCACCCCCCACCCCGTGATGCAGTCCTCAGGAGAGCTTAAAGAAGTTTCTGTTTTAATTCCGATGATAGTAAATCCTTGACATAAACCTATTCAGGATGACGTGGCATTACTGGATTTGCTGGTTCTGATTTTGACTACCTTTTAGTGTATCCATCCATGACTTGCATTAATTTATATTTCTTCCAGGGCCCTGCTGTTGAGGCTGGTGTGGCTCCTTTAGCTTGTAACTGAGCCTGGAAAACGAGCTACTCGGCTTTCCCCACTCGGCTTGGCTTTGTTGTCTGTACAAGGACATCTTATGAGGGAAATTTTGTTCGTGGTGATATTCAAAATTGAGGTCGGTCTCCAGAGTGGGAAGGGGTTACTTTTTCCTTTAGACAGTGCTCAAGACCCACTGAAAAGCTCTTTGCTGCCCAACTCTTCCTTTTCATCAGAGGTACTGTTCGTCACCTCAGTTATTCACTCATCCAGCAAATAACTTATTAAATGTTTACTATGCAGTGGACATGTTGTAAGAATCATATCAAAAGCTTGTTATGTTAGTTATGTTTAAACTGATTTTTTTTCCAGGACAGGAGTTGAGGAAGACGTTCAAGTCTCCTTGGTAAACTTCCAAATGCCTTTACTGTCAGCCCTTCTTAGGCAGCAAGAGAGTATATAGTATGTGCTTTTTCTAAGTCTTAATTTTCTCACTAGTTTGCAAGCCCCTTGAGGGGAGAAGACTGTAGCATAGCATCCCAATTCTCTTCTGTGCAAACAGAAGGACTTTGTGGCTAATTGACGAACTCCATCAACCAGAACGCCTCTGGATTCTGGCTGCCTGAGATTGTACTTTTTCTTTTTTTGTAATTGAAGTATGGTTAGTTACAATGTGTCAATTTCTGGTGTACAGCATAATGCTGAGGCTGTATTTTCAAACAGACACGAATTTGCTGCAGGTTCTTCCCTACCCTGGATGCTCCTTGGCATTATGGTCATTTCTGTTGTTATTATTAGTGGTAATGGTGGCTGGGAGGGATTGTAGAGGCAGAGATGTAAAGAAAAGCCAGGTCAGCTTTGGCATGAACAGATTGCTCCCCCGCCCGACCCACTAAAAGAATAAAAATGCACATCTTTCAGGGTTGTGGAGAAAATTAAGTGAAATAATACACTTGTAAAATGATGAGGGGAAGAAATTGCCATGGCAGTAACTCAAAACAACGATTTTCCTTCCTTTGTACTTGATCAGATGCTCGTACCCCATCTGCCTCCCCCCAGCCTTGGGCCCTGGGGAACCATGAGCACCAAGTAGCAGGACTCGAGGAGGAAGAAAGACCAGAGGGAGAAGGAAGCCTGATTTTGATAACAGAATTAGAACACAGAACTCACGGGATAGGACAGTGCTCATCAGAAGTGGGGAAGTGCTGCTAACTGGAGATACTAGGCTTTCTCTCCCCATCCCCCCAGTCTTGAGTCCCAGGAAGCACAAAAAAGCAAAGACATCAATTATTAGGAAAAAACTAAGATACTCTGTATTTTTAAATGGCTGTGTTGAATCTGTGTCCAAACCTGCTTTTGCCTGTGAAGGCGGTGTACACCTGGCTCGCTCACAGTTGGCGTTGACAACGTTCCACTCTCCACATCCCCTTCTTATTGATTTCATTCTCTCTCTAGTGATACACACATGGATCTAACCCATGACATAGAATACGTAGTTGCAATCTGGATTGCAAAGTGTGTGTGTGTCCCCGTGGGTCCAATGCCCCAGCAGTACTCACCTCCCTCAGGGGAAACTGGGTTAGTGGCAACCTTGGGGTGGTGCCTTTCTGGTAATCCCAACAGCTGGGGGTGGCTCTTGCCTTATCAGGGACACAGAACATTCAGCAGACGGCAAGACAGCCCTGCCCCCCCGCCCCCAACGAAGAACCGTCTAGCCCCTTTGAAAAACACTGCATTGTCAGTGTGGGAGAATCCTCAGCCACTCTGTCAACTGGAGCCTGTTTATAATTCTGTCACAAAGGATAACAAGTTTCAGGGGAAGCAAGAGAGCCTGTGCCTTGTCTAATGGTATTACTCGGTGACAGGAGTGACTGCATCTTGATCCTTGCTGTGAAATTCTAGGTATGTTAAATTCTGACCTATGTGTGAGCATTATTTCAGAGTTTAGGGCACAGCTATCCCTCTTCTCTTCATACAGATGGGGTGAAATAAAGGTGGTTGCTGTTTGGATCCCTGCCCTGCCCAGACCTTCTTTCACTGGGAAGCCATTAGATAAAAATTGGGCAGGCTTTGTGGACAAGGCATTTCACCAGAAAAAGAATCTTCGCGTCACCATGCACACACGCAGAGTCTGCACACACAAAGAAACTTTGCAAGGGCTCTTTTGATATGACATAGGGAAACCGACAGTGCCAATAATAGCACAGGGCTATTTCTCTCACGGTGCTTTTGAAGGCATAGAAAGCAAATGACAATTCCGGCGGTAGCCAAGATATATTTTGCAGGGACTGGAAAGAAACTGGCATTCTTATAGGAGTCCAGGAAATTGTCTTTGAGCCTTTGAAGGCACACAGAAAGCTAATGACACCTCAGAGGAATAGCGTTCTCAGGTTTTAGATGCCACAGATGCCAGTGATGCTAAAGCCAGGATATAAAACCTTTCTTATAGGGCCTTTAAGAATCCTCAGTGTGCTTTTATTAGCAGGCTGAGTGTGTGTATAGAAATGTTAATGGTCTGTGGAGCAAGCTCAGCTTGTTTTTGCAAACTGCAGGACTATAAAAGTGATCGGAAAGGACACCCGTCCTCCTTCCTGCCGGTGCTCCTTTGTTTCTTGTGAGTTTCTTCCTCTGTGTGATGACAGAGCACCGATCACGTTCTGGGGGCTGTGGCTGCCCAGGTGGCTCCTTCGTGGGTTCGTCTCTCCGGGAGCTTACCACCTAATACGGGAGCAACGTATGCGTTAATATCTGCAACCCAAGGGGGAAGGCGATAAGGGTGCAAATAAATCACAAATTAAATGGAAATGTAGCCACAGAAGAAATTACTTCTGGCTGATAGGATCAAAGGAAGTGACAGAGAGGAAAGAGTGGAAATGGTATTTAACTGTTTTCCAGCCTATGTTGGGTTCGTGTAGGTAGCAGTTAGCTTGCAGGGAGATGCGAAAAGGTGTCATGAAGGAGGGCACCCCAGCTGGCGGAAGAACACTGCAGAGGTCAGGGCAGGAGTGGTGTGCTAGCGGGTGCAGTCCAGGGTTAGCGAGTGGTCCTCGTATGTACTGCTGACCATTCACAGAAGGAACCTGTTTGCTGTTATCAGTGAGTGTTTTGGAGCACTGGTCCTCACCTTTTCATGTGCCCTAGAAATTCCTGGGGAGCTCGTTAAGAATTCCAATGCCTGGGACCCCTCTGCACATCACCATTTAGAAGAGGCCAGGGGTCCTGCTGTCCCTTCCTGCCCTGGCCAGTGTCGGGCCTGCGGCCAGTCTCTGGAGACTCTGCTGTGTGTGTCCCCCAGCTGGGACCCGGCGGCGGGATGTCAGAGCGGGAGGGAAATGGAAATTACTTTTCTAAGAAGTGTAATCCCCCAGTCTTCTCCAAGCAACTACAATAACATCTCATATTTTATTTAATTTTCTTTCAATGGAAAAACCGGTTATACTCAATGAAAACAAATGACTGGTAAAGAAGATCTGAATGATGTTTATAAGCCTTTTATATGATTTTTTTTTTTTTTTGAGTTTTTTGGCCTCCTCATTGCTGAGTAGAGGGAAGACGGGGAAGACGGGGAAGACTGGCACGTGTTATGTTCTACCGGTGTTCGGAGGGGGTGAGGTGATTCCCACCCGGCTAGTAATGTTCTCAAGGGTGACTGCTGTTTTTAATTTATCTGAGCAGTGCTTTTCAGTGAAGTGACATTGGTCCTGATCTGTCTGTAAATAGAGAATTTTACTGGAGGAAGTGAAGTCTCCTTCACAAATCAGTTTGAGCTTTCAGATTGCTTATCTGACGTCAGTGATGCCGGACTGTGCTCCAGTGCAGACCTCGCAGGCCACTGCCTGGCGTTTTTGGCTTTGGTTTCCCTGTGTTGTCTTTGGCCCTAATTGGGCCTCCCGCCCCTCCAGAGCGCTGGGTGTGGCTCTCGTGGTGTGTGTTGGGTAACCCACCTGAATATGAGGAACACTCACCGACCTGTGAGCCCCGCACGCAGGTCTGAAGCATCTGAAGCATCTGCTGTTCCAGCAGCTGGAGCTAGAAGTTCCCTGCTGCCCGCTTGCTCCAGCCCCCCTCGCCCTGCCAACACATCCACGCCAGGCACTTCCCGGTACATTTAAAAGCCCAGCCACAGTCCTGCGAGATATGTAATGGTAATAAGCCTGCCACTTACTGTTTACTGAGTGCCTATGTATGTCACATTCCAGGCTAGGGTCAGGAAGGTTAAATGATTTACCCAAAGTCGTAAAGTAAACAGGTGGCAGAGTCAGTCCCTCGAAGACATGCCTTCTGACTTTCAGTCTGGTTGGACCCTCCACCTGAGAGGAATGAGACCTTGGCCATTTACTCCCCGCCACGTGGGCTGGGATGCAGTCTCCACGGCAGGCCTGGCCTCACGAAAATCAGACTTGACTCATAACCGGCGCACTGAAGGATCCTGCCTTGGAGCTGAGTCCTACGGGAGTGCCTGTTAAAGTGGGGAACTGTCCAGCTCTCAGGGAAGCAAAGCCGCACTGGGTGTGGATGTTCTGGGGAGACGCCGGAGGTCCCTGGGTCCATGGCAGCGAGACCTACTTTTTGAGTCCTGTTTTTCGTAGACTGTGCGGGGAGGCGGGGAGAGGGGTTGGAGGGGAGGGAATTACTGTTGACTGAGCATCAGCTGCCCGGGGCTAAGTGCTGTGCGCTCTGTTCTAGCTCATGGGGCCTCACGGCCACTCTGTAAGTTTCGTAGCATCAACATGTTTCAGGAATGAGCCTGGGCTCTGGGGCTCCCCACTAGGAAGGCGCTCGGTCCACAGCCAGACCTGCTTTAACTCTTGCTTCAGTGCCTCGGGCCAAGGTCCTGGCCATGGGCTTGACTGGATCCCCGGGCTCTGCCCCTCCAACTCTCCAGAAAAATTGTACTAGTACTGGTGTCAGCTCGTCCAGGTTCAGATCTGGGCTTTGCTGCCTCCGAGCCAGACAGCCCTTCAGCCTCAACCTATCCAAACCTTAGTGTTGTTATCTCTACAGCTGGGAAGAATACCCACGTCGCAGGGTTATCATTAGGCTTCAATGAGAAAGCTGCTGTGAAGTGCTGAGCGCGTGGTCTGGCACGTGGTGAATGCTCAAGAAATGGCCATGATGGTGGTTCTCTGAGGCTGAGAACCTCAAAGGTTCGTGTCCTGACCCATAAATCTACCTCCTTGGGTCCTGCCTGAGAAGAACGTGTGTGATGGTAAATTGTAAAATGCATTTTCCGTGCCATCTGGTTTCCTGCGTTAACTCTTGCCCCCACCCCTTCCTGTTGTCCTGTCAGAGGTGATGGTCGCGGACGTCCTGGTGGCAAGTCCGTAGCTCTAATCAAATCACGTAAGAAAACCGGGAAAAGAATAGCTCATGGCTTCCTGGTGGTCTCCAGCTGGAAGACCCCATACAACGCTTGAGATTTTTCAGTGTTGAGCTCCCGTATAGTCAGCATTCAGACTGGAGAGAAATTCTCTTTCATGCCCAGCCAGTTGGTACAAAAAGGGAACTTTAATCGATACCTGTGCTGGTGTCACTCTCAAATTCAGGTGACAGTGTGGTATGTCCAGGCCTGTGTCACACACACACCAGGTCGCTGTCAGTGCTTGCTCTGGCTCGAGGACGCGTTTCTAAGAGGCTCGTTTTTCTGCACAGTCTCTGGTCTAAATTTACCCACGGCCCACGGTCATTTCCAGGCCAGACTGCACACGCCGGGTTAGAGCCCTGAAGCCAGGTAGTACAGAGACTGCCCACTGCTTTAGAGAGGTCTGAATGAGATGCTGAGGAGGGAAGGCTTTTCCTGTGGCAGAACAGAGCATCTAAACCAAGTGTTTGGGCTGAAATATGTCTGTGTTGAAGCCACTTTAATTTTTGTTTAAAAATGTCGTTACATTTTTGTGTTCAAATGCTTAACAAGCTGTGTTCTGATGACAATGTAGGTTTTCTAAGAGATTGGTCTCAAAGAACTCTTGCTGGAATTTTCTGTAGCCAAGGTGGGCTGTGAAAGTTAGAGCTGTTGCTAAGGGAACCAACTGAGGAATTTAAATGTATAAATCTCGCAGTTGTATTTACACTTCAAGTAACATCTGACCCAAGCTTTACTTCAGGATGAAGAGGAGAACGGAGTAGGGATTATAGCAGGCAAAGATGAACGAGATGAGTACCAGCCTTTTAGAACTGCGCTGCCATTAGTGTTTATATCTTACTCCTTAACAAACAATTCTGTTTTTCTTTTTAAAAAGGCCCTAGATGCTATATGCCTGCAGAGAGGTACCCTTGCCTTTCAGGCCAAGTCTTCACCCAAGGCTGTTTCCATCTCTGGGGGCTACTGAACTTCAGAAAGAGGCAAAGTGATAAGAAGAAATAGTTCTCTGGTGTTCTTACCATTGAAACCGAAATCTCTAGAATGATGGAAGAAATTCCATAGTTTACTTGGTGCAATTTTTTTTTTTTTGCCAATTCCATGCTGCCTAAAATGCTTTTTTGCTCTCTTCTATACTAGATAGAAGGAGGTCATTTCCTTGTGCTGAAAAAGAGTTGAAGCAGTTCCAACCCGTAATATTAATGATGACGTTAGCAATGTCGCTCTATGACAGATGTGCTGAGTACGATACAGTTGACCCTCGGACAGCCCGTCATAGAGTTGGTATCTGAGCACCATTTTACGGTCTACGGTCTGCCCTCCGTACCTGCAGTTCCACAGCCGTGGATTCAACTGACCGACCTCAGATCCTGTGTTACTGTGGTTTGTGTTTAGTGGAAAAATCCCGCATATAAGGGGACTTGCACAGTTCAAACCCGTGTCGTTCACTGTACTAGGAATTTAGTATCCCTTATCACACTGAAATTGATACTATGATAAGACAGAGGTGCGTGTGGCTCATGATCCCAAGCATAGAAACTGCACAGCAGCTGAATAGAAGAAGACAGCAGTGTTCTCTGCATTTGTGTGTCCCTGTGCTGAATAGATTTATATTGAACCATATGAAACTGCTGTTTTGTGAGCATAAAGAGTCATATATGGGCAGCTTCCTCTGGTTCAGCACAGCACGTGTTTCTGTATCCCCACCTGGCAGACACAGGTCTGGAATTTCCTTGGGATAAACCTGATGTTTCAGTGGCATAGAAACATGAGATTTTCCACAAATGCCTAACTAACCATGCAGGAAAGGAAAGCTCTTAAGTGTTCTATCTAATAATCCCAGATCTGGAGAGCCAGAAGGGTCCCCAGGGGTTGTGTGGTGGCCCAGCCCCGTTTTACAGAGGTGGGGCCCCGAGAGGTGAGGAGACTTGCCTGCTGTCCTGAGTGAGTTGGTGCCGAGTGTGAGGCTGGGATGTGGCCTGTGCATCTCCTGGGACACCTGCTCAGTCTTCCTCCACTGATTCTCAGTTACAGGCCATCCAAGCTAATGCTGCAAGTGATGTCTCCAACTCAGAAGTCAGCTACCTGTGGAGGCTTATACCAGGCGCAGGGCTCTAGGCATTAGGCTGTTCTGCGGTGCGGAGGAGAGGGGTGGGAAAGGAGTCAGACCTCCCGTGTGGAGGTGAGGGAGGATGGCAGGTGCCGGGCAGGTGAGGAAGGGAGGGGCTTGTGAGGAGCAGGGACGGCGTGCAGATGAGTAACCTGTGATGTGTGCTTGGCCTGAGAGGAAATCCACTTCCATTGCCAAACACTGTCGTATACTGAAGAGGGTATACATTTAACCAGCAGCGAAACACGTTCTCTTTGCGGGGATCCTGGGTAGCTCAATAAACCATCAGCGGTGTCTTCTTCATTTTGGCACCAGCTTTAGAAACTAGCACTTCTGCCTTTATCTCCCAACTTTACTTGAAAGTGTATTTTTAAAACTCGGTTTTCCGTATTTGTGTGTAAAGAAATTGTCTTATGGTTTTGTTTAATTTTGGAACTTCAAAGTGCCTGCTGTTTCTCGTGACAGTCATCTGAAAGACCCTTTTGACATTTAGAAGTTAACTGCCTTCTTTGAGAGCAAAGCAATACGCACTGGGAATCAGCATTTAAAAAAATTCTGTGCCTATTTCATCAGAAGAGGATTGTGGTATACGGGGAAATGAAAGAATTCAGTGGAAACTCATTTCATCATAAATGAGATAAGCCATGAGAAAGACCTGACCATAAGCTTCATAGGAACCAGTCATGTGATACTGGAGCTGATACATTAGTGCAGTGGTTTTGAATCTTGTGTAAAGTAGGAAGACTTTGTTCTCAATGGAAATATTGGAACCCTGTGCTTAAAACAGATGGAAGCACTGAATGGTAATGGAGGAGACGTGAGGAGCCCAGAGTCTGGGCAGCATGGCTGCTCTGCCCCTCTCTGCCCTAGGTTATCTCCTCCTCAGAAACTTGAAAGCCACTGTGCTAATAACATTCATTACATACGGATAGTAATCCCCTAAGTAAACAAAAATGTTATAGTTTCAAGGCATGTTTTTATACATCATTTTATTTGACTCTGGAGAACAGGCAGCAAAGACATTCTTACCCCATTGCCCCCATTTTTCATAAAAGGAAATTGAGGATCAGAGAGGTTAGCCACAGGTCCAAGGGCACACAGCTAATATGTAAGGCAGCAGGGTTTGGAATGTAGTTCTTCCGACTCTTAGTCTAGGGCTCATTTCACTGAATCATAGGGTTGTCAGTGGATGAAATAAAAAGTCCAGGCTCCTTTGAACTGGTGAATCTTTCTAGCATGTTTTGTTCAGTGGTGGGTGGATGGCAAACTGGAGGATGTTCAGTGGGGTGACTGGGATACAGCCCATCATATCGTAGAAGTAAAAAATTCAAACAATGGAAATCCCTTTGAGAATTCATTCGTTGGTGTGAGCTGATTTCAGCAAATGCACAAGATGCTCTGTAAGGGGGGTGCATGAGGCTCTGCAGGCTTGAGAGCCTTAGGACAAGGAGTGGATGTCACAGCAAAGGGGGAGAGAGAAGACAGCCAGGCTTCAACTTCCTGGAGCTTCAGAGATGGGCGTTCTGTGGCTGAGGGAACACGTGCAGCCCACCATTTTCAAAATACAGCCTTTGTTCCTTTTTCGGGATAAAAACTAGAAGGCTGCTTTCATGTTCCTACTTCTCAAATATGTCAGTTTTTTCAGTGACAGTATTTCATTCAATATAGTAGATAATCTGAATTGTAGGATTACTGTGTATTTCCCCATGGGACTAAATTAAGTTGTTTGCATTTTGGATGGACTAAAAGGCTCTAAAAACATTTTCCCCCTCCTGAATCATTTTTGGAAAAAGAGGTTGCAAGCCACTAATCTATTTCATAATACTGTCTGGGTGAAAGCCAGAAAACACACCTATCTGAATGCAATGATGCTAGCACAGAATTCAGCCCAAAGGGTGGAATATTTAGTGAGAGAGATTTGGGTTCAGCCTGACAGCAGCAGCAAAGTCACAACAACAGCAGAGCTAGTCACTGGGAGCAGGTGGCCTGGTGGTCCCAGGCTCCCCATCCCTGGATGGTGTGGACGATGGGTACCCCAGTCCTGCGTCAGTGGTGCGTCAGACCGCGCCGTCTTCTGAGATCCAGGATTCTGTTAATTCCACGTTGTGCTATCAAGTCAGAGTGACTGCTTGGACTTTCCTGCGTTTGAGTAGATGACGCTGACGAATACTGAGCCTTGGGTTTGTTACGTTTCACGGACTTCTCACTTTTGAAATTTTCTTAGCAAGAATCTGAGAACATTATGATATTAACTGGATCAGACTTGTTAATATATTTTAAGAGCATGTAATCCGTGATGAAGAAAAAAACTGAGCTGAGTATTGGATGATGAGACAACAGTCTAGATACTTTTTATTTAAAAATACTATTTTTAAGTCTTAGAATGACACTGGTGTCAATAAACGTGTCCTCTTTGAAAAACTAGAGAGGGGCTGTGTTCCTGAAAGTTGTGTCAAGTGCCCATATTTTCTCTTTATTTGTGTCAGTTTTCAAGGATTTCCTATTTTTATTTTTGATGCATTTTCAGATTTCAGCTAGTTTCCCCAGATGCTTAGTTTTGCCTTTCTATAAAGAAAGCTTTACTCCTTAATGGTCTGTAATAAATTCATATTTCAGTGTACGAAGGGCGCAGTGTTAGAAACAATAAAAAAAGAGCAAACAAAAAGCCGTTATGTGAACTTTTTTGTAGTGCACATAAGTTTTCAATTTATCGACTTTATAATTTGGGTTTTCTGGCAGCAGAGGTAGAGAGCACTGTTTCTGTCGTAAGTCACTGATCCACAGGAAGAATGAATCAAAGTCTACTAAGTAAAGAGCAGCTTAATTTCTTTAAGAGAGAAATGTATTCTACTCCTCTGCCTTAAAAAATAGGAACAGGGAACATAAAACTATTTGATAAATACTAGAGATAAAAATTAAGAGAGATTGAGGATGAAGATAAAAGAGGAAAGAGAGAGCCCCCCCCCAAAGGGAAACAAAGGTAAAAACAAGGACTGAGAGTGAGAGTCAGAGACAGAGTGAAACAGATGCTGAGAGATGAAACACCAGCACACGGCAAGGCTGGCAGACTGGACTCCTTCTTGGGGGCCGGGCAGGTGATGATGTAACTTAACAAGAGGTGTGGCAGATGTGGTGGGCTGTGGAGTGCTTGCCTCCCCTAAAGGCACTCAAATCCAACAAAACGGAAACACTAGGAAATCCTTCTGGCACCTGCTGGCCACCGGGCTAGACCCCTGGGTTGTGAGCACCCACAGAAAGGAGAGCTGACATTCACGGGGGGCTGACTTGGGGCCAGGCCTTGTTCTGGGTACCTCGCCTTTAAGGACTGCCTTCTCCTGACATCCTCGGAGGCACATGCTACTGTCCTTATCCCCATTTCAGAGGTGAGGAAGCTGAGGCACAAAGGGGTTACGGGACCTACACGGCTGGTACATGGAAAAGCTGAGGTTTGACCCCGAGGAGCTCAACTGCAGAAAGGGCTGTGTACACAAAGGAAAACCCACACGGAGACATAGGGTGACACTCAAGAGCTATCCATGGCATTCACTTTAAATCACTGAAGGGCAGTGGACGATAAAACAATAATCTACATACGTTTTATTTTAAAAATATCATTTTTAAGTCTTGAAATGACATTGGTATTGATAAGTGTGTCCTCGCTGTAGAAAGAGAGAGGGGCTGTGTTCCTGAAAGTTGGATGAAGTGCCCATAGTTTCTGCTTATTGCCATCAGCCTGACCCTTCACCCCGCCGCACAGAAGAGCAGACTTGGAAAAGGCAGAGACAGAACTCCTCTGACAGCACGCGGGAAGCTTCGAGCTAGTCTTTCATGGAAACACACCCCAACCTTCTGACTTTCACTGTGCACGATATTTGTATCATGATTTTAAAGCGGTCAGCACAGTGGTATACCTTTTAAAGGCACAAAGATAAATGGGGCCGGGGAGGGGAAAGTAGTTTCCCCGTGGTAAATGCCTACTTTTTAAATTAAAAAATTAGAAAGAAAGTTTTGTTCCTGTTTTGACATGGTATAAACTTAAAGTGGTAGTATGGTTTTGCTGGAGACAGTTAAACCCGGGCAGCAGTTGTTTTTTTTTTTTTTTAAGCCGGAGGACAGTGGCGTTCTAGGAGAATTACCACAGCTGTGTTGTGCCCAACATGTGGTAGATACTCAGTAAGTGTTGAATAATCAAATCACAATATTTAGCAGTTATTTAATGATGGACACCCTCACGGTTTTCAGCATGTATTCACATGCAGTATTTACTCATTATCTCAGAAACTTCTTGAGGCTAAGCAAGGTAGATATCATTATTCCCATTTTATGGATGAGGAAACCAAGACTCTGAGGGCCAAGTGACTTGACCAAGACTCACGGCTGGTGAGTGATGGAGCTGGTACCCGAGTGCTCTGCCTCTAAATCCAGGTTCTTTCCGTGAGGCCACACTGCCCTTCAGTGATTTAAACTGAAAGCCATGGATAAATCTCAAGAAAAATGTGTTTTCTTCTAGAGTTGTAGCGTTTCTGAAAAATGGGAAGCTCTGATTCCACCCCCCCCCCAATCTTGGAAGGAGGAATATTAAATGTCTGCAGTGTTTAAACCTCCTTAGTCCCCTTTCAGCCTCTAACCCCTCTTAAGAGGATGTTTAGGTCTATGACTTCCCTGTTTATTTTTAACGTCTTGCTTTTTTATTCCTCTGCAGTTGAAAGAGAACATTGAGTATGATGTTTTAATGCTATTGATTTTTCCTAGGCTGTTTGTTAAGATCTGTTTTATAAAGGTTCACGGCCAAAGTCAGTTGCAGTAATAGCTCTAAGAGTTTTAAAGCGTCATGGACCAGTGCAAATTTTTCTATCCCTTGCTTCAGAAATTATTTTAAGTAGGTGTTGGAAAGCAGCATTATTTTGAAATATACGTTCTTATTTTTCAAAATCTCAACTGAAAATGAAACATCACCAGGAACAAAGGAAATAGCCTCCCTTTCCCGACCCCAACTCTGCTCTTTTATTGTGTTCTTCTGGCTGCAAATTCAGAGAACTTCGTTATCTGGAGAGGTGAGTATTGTACCAGAACATGCTTCAACACCCACTCCACCCCGTCGCCACCACTCCTTAGGTCAAGGAATTAAGCATTATTTTATCCAAAGAATGATATGAAAGGAAGATTCGCTCTGCCGCAGTTTTGTCCTCTCCCTTCAGGGGAAAGAGTGGGCTGAAATGTGCTTAATTTTTTGCTACAGCTCCTGTGTGTACATATTTTTCCCTCATATTATCCAAGACCGAGTGAAGAGGGAGTGTTTAGGGAAAAAAAGAGAGGAAAGCTAATACAAGTTGAAAGTGAGATGCTTGCATCTTAATTTTAAGAGAACACAGAAAGCCAACTGCTTTCAGAAAAGGGCCCCTTCACGGAGTAATTTGCCTGGTGTGGCATCACAGTTTGTTGTATAATTTCAGCCCCGTTACTATGGAAACCTGCTTTAGTGTAGCAGTGATTGTTAATCAGGATTTGTCGTTATTCCCCTTTCATCACGAGCCTCTATATCCTCCCGGATTAAATCACAGTTCTCATTGACAATGGCATAGATCAAACATTATTGCCACACATAAAACCCTGGGCCGCTCCCCGTCATCGCCCCCCCGTTACCGGAGCCGTGAATGCCAGCTGAAGTCTAACTCTCACAAGGAATCCGAGGCTCCTCTCGGCTTCTCCGCTGTCTGCCCTGGTGACAGGGTGCCAAGTAGAGGAGGGCGAGGGCTACTTTCATTTAAACTCGCCCTGTGCACATGGGAAAGGCAAGCCCCATTCCTCGTCACTGCAAACCTGGGTCTGCAGCTCCAGGTCCAGGCAGGAAGTTGTTCCAGGGTGGCCGCGGACTTCCTCTGTCCTTTTCCCGTGTTTGCCCATCGCCAGGCGTTTAGCGGAACCCTTCTTCTTGGAGCAGCCCTCTTTCCCTTTCTTTCCCATCGATTTTCCTGGAGTCCTGGCTCCTGCTTTTCTATAGGAAGATCATGTCAGGACAGGGAGGCCAAGCTGCTCCCCTAGTGGCTGTGACTGTTCCCTCGTAAGCCCCCCAGAGCCCCTTCGGGCGGCGGAGTGACCACTGCTCTCTGAGAGCTGAGTGATGACATTATCTGGATGAGGAGGTTAACAGCCCTAAAGGGCAGCGCCGGAGGCAGCCGTGCCAGATGGCCAGCCTCTTTAGGGAAGTCAGCTCGCAGGAATATGGGGACCACCGAGCTCCAGTGCCACAGTGTTCTGGTTTCAGGGCCATCACCAGTCATGGCGTGCCTTCTGACTCCTCATTGGCGTCATTTGGGAGCAAGGACTTTTAAACTGTGCTGGTTAATACGTAGCCTCTGGTGCCAGTCGGCCTGGGTTCCATGTCTGGTGCTTCCACTTCCTAGCTGTGTGGCCTTGGCAAGCTTTTTAACCTCTCTGAGTTTCCGTGTGTAAAATGAGGGTAATAACAGCACCTACCTCATGGTCATGAGGATTAAATAAGCCGATGTTCAGATTATTGACTGGCATGTTGTGAGTGCTGCATAGGTGTTTGTACAGAAATGAAAAAGAAACGACATTATGCTTACGTGTACTCCAAATGTATTCCAGATCGGATTATCCAAATATTAGTAAGGTGTTGAAACCAGCACTCCCCTCCCCCTCTCTGCTCATCCCCAACCCCCCCGCCCGCCTGCTTTCTCCGCTTCATCTCTGCCGCGTGCCCAACCCCCAAGTATAATTCTGATTGGCTAAATTAATTCTGCAGCATCCTGCTGTGAATAATTATGTTGATCCAGTGTGTATTCTGATGCCTTTTTTTTTCCCTTTGCCTAAATTATAATGTGACAATTGCGGCTCACAGCTGGCTCATCAGAGGTGGGCAGTTTGGGAATTGGCGCATCTGAATGTGTTTCTCTGTTAACCCTCTGCCTTGATTGCTTAAGACAAGACATATGTAAACCCCCTGATTATTGCCATTTGTTTGGACTTTGCAAAGACTCTGCCTTCCAACATAAAGCTGCTGGGTTTGTTTTGGGGGAGAGGGGCGTCTGGAAGTCCCCTCCCTTTCTCCCCTCCCCCCTTTCCCTTTCAGACAATAAATAGCTGTCAGGCTTATGTCAAGGATGAAATTATAGGTGCACATGAGGCCTTGATTACATTGTTTTGGAGAGATTGCTATTAGCATACTGAAATGAAGTCTAATTTTTCACTGACGGAGCTGAGTCAAAACTCAAGTGACAGAGGAGGGCAGACATCTCGGGGACAGAAAGATCCAGTCTGAGCCCCTGTTCCACATGGAGGGGTGGTCCTCCTTATCAAACCAAACAACAAACACAAAATAGTTAACGCGAAAAATATCTCATTGGAAAAGAAAGGCCAACTGATCAAGGATGAAACAAGACATCTGGGTTAGATAAGGTTCTCTGTGAAATTACCCTGTGTGATTTTCAAGTGTGTTTAATCCATTTTAAGGCAGCGTCTAGATTATCGAGTCAGCCTGTGTTTTAGCTGAAGCATGCACTGTCTTGATTTTTTATTTTGCTTGCTGTCTGCATAATTCATTTCATCCTGCCACGTTCCCCATGCACGCATCCTCTGAAGATGCACACTTATGATCACCCAATCTGCAGGGCGCCCGCCCCTGTTGTACTGTGCTGTCTGAACAGCTTTGTGATGTGAACGTGCGGCTTGTTTGTTTCCAAAATCCTTTATTTAAAAAAAAAAAAAAAGTTCTTTGCATGTGGTTTCCCTGAAATGTTTTAAGGAGTGGTGCCTCCCGTGATGGTAGAATAATAATTATATGTGTTTTATTATAACTCTCCCCGCTCCCTGTGGTGCAAATTTAAAAATTGTACACACACACACACATGCACACACACACCCCTGCGTGGGTGTCCATGCGTGTGCATGTGTATGTGTATGTGTGTGTGTATAAAGATTTTAGCATTGTAGCTTGAGAGGTTATTCCATATTACTTAGTAATCCCTTATTACTGCTATTAAGGGGTAAAAAAAAATGGAGATTTAGTATGGATGGGAGAGAGAGGAGGGTGTCCTTCAAATTGAAATCTTGTGACAGTGGAGAAAATTTGTAGACAGACCATACTTTTATTTATTTGGAATATGTATTTTAAGTACCTCCCGAGTACAAGAGGCGCACTGATGTTGGTGTGGGGATTCAGAAGTGAATTAGAAATGGTCCCTGCGGTTCTGGGACATGGATGCTCTAGACGGGAAGGGAACGCTGCTGCCCCCACCCTGGGCTCTAGGAAAGCAGAGGAGAGCGGGGCTGGACAGGCTTTGTTACTCAACTGTTCAGACGATGCAAAAGAAAATTGAGGAAGAGGAGGAATCAACGGAGGTTTACTAAAGGAGGTTGTATTAGAAGTGCGGAGCGGCGGGCAGTTGAGGGGTGGGATTTTAAACAGAGAAATGGAAGACAAACATCCCAAGCAGAGTGGAACGTGTAAACTGCTGAGAGGTCTGGTTTGGCTGGAGGTTCCTTCCCTGGCTGTGCTTTTGCGTCCCTGGAGAACCTGTAATAAAAGGGACTGCTGCCTGAAATCCATAGAGACCGGACAGGAAGCAGACCAGAGGCCGCCTAGGGATGGGGGAGCTGGGGGAGAATAGGGAGCAATTTCTGATGGGTATGGGGGTTCTTTTTGGGTGGTGAAAATGTCCTAAAATTGAATGTCATGATGGTTGCACAAGTCTGTGAATCCACTAAGAAAACCAAACACTAAATTGTATACTTTCCATGGATCAGTTATATAGTATGTGAATTATATCTCATTAAAGTGGCTGGAAAAATGACTGCAGCCCAGTTCCCAGGCCAGACCAGCGAGATCAGAAGCCAGAGGGTGGTGGCCCTGATCGTCTGGGAAGGAGCCTCAGGTGATGGTGCCGTGTCAGGTCCGCCCGGGCTGCAGCACGGGGCGGACAGACAGCGCAGCTGCTGGGGCTGCCGGCTGGAAGGGTGGGTGGGCTTTACCTCTGAGAGCCTCGCAGGGCCTGCTGAAAGGTTTGCGCTTCCCCAGCCAAAAGGAACCATGGAACGTTTTAAAGTGGAGACCGGGCACCTGGAGACTGCTCTTTAAAAACCTACTCACAGATGTATGGAGGACGGTTTCTGAAAGTTGGGAAGCCAGCTGAGGCTGTTTTAGGTCACCAGTGGAGAGGTGCCGTGGCCCTCACTGGTGCCAACAGTGGTGGGTGGCAGTGAGGATGGAGTGGAGGGGACCGGTGGAGAGACGCGGAGAGAGCAGACCCCAGCAGGGCTGGGTGGCTGCCTGGACGGGGGCCACGTGGGAGAGAGGCTTGGAGGAATCTGCAGTTTTCCAGGCAGTGTTTCTGCGGGGCCTGAGGAGCCAGGCCAGACAGGGAGCTGGAGGTGCTGAGAGAGGCAGGTTTACAAGAGGGAACATGCAGAGTTTTGCATATGCTGGACTCAAGGGAACTGCCGTCCAGCCACAAGCAAACATTCTGCAGAGAGCTGGAAGTGTCTGTGACCCCAAGAAGAGGCTGGTCAGAGAGTTGGGAATCTGCAGACAGGAGTTTCGGGTGATCCGCTTCCCCAGCGGCCCCCTCACCTGGCCATTGGCTGGAGGACCGGACCCTCACACGTGGACCTTACCGCTGGCTGCCTGAACGTCCCCACAGCACGTCACCTGGCTCCCCCAGAGCCAGTGACCCATGATCAAGCAGGTGACTGAGCGAGGCACAAGTGAGTCACAGTGTCCCAGGGACCTGGTCTTAGAAGTGACCTTCCGTCATCTCTGCAAGATGCTCCTGTTCACACAGACCAACTATGACGCAGGGTCAGAGGGGACGGCAGGTAGGCGTGAGGACCAAGGGCTGCCGCGGGCCACCGTGGACTGGCTGCCACACCCTGGTGCCTGGCACTGCGCTGACAGTAGTAACAAGAGCAGTGTGGTCCCTGATGCTGGAGGGTGTGTGACAGGCAGGGCCCTCAGGTGCAGGCAGGCACCAGCTAGGTGCAGGGAAGCCTGCGCTGCCTGGAGCATCCACTCACCCACACCGTTTAGGGACACCTCTCCGTTCAGAGGCAGGAGAATAAAATGAACAGGGCCCTGATTCTCTGGACTGTGACTCCTGGGAGTTTGCTGTCCTCTGACTCCCTGAGGGGCCAGAGGGCTGGGAAGAGATTCCTGACCCCAACAGTTGTCCCCAGGGCCCAGCCACAACGCACAGTTCCAAAGAGGGGATGGTGCAGATAACTGTGGAGGGACTGGGAACGGGAGTAAGTTTTTCCATCCATCATCATCATCATCATCATCATTCATCACCTGATGGACAGTACCTGTCTGTCTTGCCACTCATCAACACCTCACTAATAATTGCTAATTTCCCTTTTTTACAAAGAGAGAGGGAGGCTCAGAAATGTTGGGCAGGCTAACACTTTAATGACGTTGGTTTTTGTTGTGTGTATGATGTGGCTGCCTTCTGTTTGTGGTCAGTGAGACTGGCTCTCTATTTCTGATGGTGGCGTGGAGTTCTCTCTGGAAAATAAATGCTTGTCTATCTCACAAGAGGCTTGTGTGAAAGATAGGACGTAAATGATATTACAGCTGGTGGAGATCATGACGGTGGCAGTGAAAGGACTGAACTTTAGGAAGCCGTCCCTGAGAGTGCGTTAACTTGGCTTCCTTCAGCTGGCCTGGGCCACACAACAGGATAACGCAGACTGGGAGGCTGGGAAGTCCAAGATCAGGATGCTGGCTGGTCTGGTTCTTGGTGAGGGCCTTCTGGTTTGCAGATGGTGCCTTCTCACCGTGTCCTGTCATGGTGCCCTCGTCTCCTCTTCTTGTAAAGACATTCATCCCATCCTGGGGGCCCCATCCTTATGACCTCATCTAAATCTGATCACCCCCAGAGGCCTTTCCAGCTAGTACCAGCGCACTGGGGGCTAAGGCTTCGACGGAGGAATATTGCGGGGGACACGGATATTCAGTTTATAGCACAAGGGTTGCGATATCTCTGTGTCACGGGAAGTGGCACTCTTGAGAGGTGCTGGGGTTGGTGTCAGACATCCTGGGTGTGTGGCTACTGGCAGATCATGCAGCCTCACTTTCCACGTCTCTAAAATGGGATCACAACACCTTCCTTCCTTCACAGAACTCTTGAGGTACAAGTTGAACAACATTTGTGTAGCTTACATCACTTAAGGCTGGTAAAATGCCCCTCTATTAAACTGGGTTTTCATGTATGCAAGATGACTGTGAGAATAAGCTACTTCACATTTTTACAGAAGTTTGGAAAATGCTAAAAAATACACTTTAGATCTAAAACCTAAATCTAAAATGCGTTATGGAATGATATCAAGTAGCCAGATTTTAGTTTTTTCTTCTTTATTTTCAGATGATATTATTGGTCTCCAGATCTAACTCTTTTTCATGTAAATTAAGACAAGAGTTATGGACTCTCCCCTACCCCCTCCCTCTGCTGCCCACCAGCCCACGCCTGGCTTTTTCTGTGGTTTACTTTTCGTTCTGGCCAGTTGTAATCCCTTCCCCTCCAATCTTTAAGTTTATTAAACGAGGAATTTACTCATGCTTGCTCATTTCTTTTATTTCTATGTTGTAGAAGCAGTGAGTCGCAGATTGGGGCGTCCCTAAAAACATGTGTTGTGTGCAGCCTGGGGTGCTGCATCCAGGGAGAGGGCAGGCCACCCTCCCTCGGCTCTGGGGAGGATTAGATTGAATGCTGGTCGGCACCTGTTAACAGTCACTCCTTTCTGCCACCACAGCTGCCTTTGAGTCCCCACCCTGTACTGAGAGAGGGGAGGAACGAAGGCATAGTGGGTCCCAGAGGGCAAGCTCAGGGCAGGTTCTCTGGCAGCACGTGGCTGCCCTTCAGGAGATATAGCAACAACCTCTTCAGTGCTCACACCTTGGGGGAGCCCCGGCCATCACGTTCTTGGGGTGTACCAGGTATTTCTGGAACCCAGCGGGTGAAGGTGAGGGGCCCGGATCTTGCAGGAGACCTCAGTCTGTAACAGCAGTTTTGTTGTTGGACAGACAAGCAGGACTTGAAAGCTGAGACCATAACATTCATGATCATTTCTTGTAAGTTGGGGATTTTTTTTTTTTTAAATTTTTTGGTGAGGAGAGCGGTTTAAAAAAAACAAAACAAAACACAGAGGTTTTTGCCACCTTCATCTGTCAGTTTTACTCAGCCCATTGATAAGTGCTATGTTTTTCTACCCAGTGTAGTTAAACCGCTCTAGGAGGCTTTCCCACTCCTGGATTATGATTACTCTGCTGGGCTGGGGAAAGAACACCTAATGGTACAGGATGCTGTAATAGTTGTAATGAAAAGGTTCCCTTTGATACTGGGGGAATGCTGCGAGCCAGCTGAAATGCAGGAAAGCTCTCTGAGTGAGTGAGTCATTTGCAAAGAGGGAAGGAGGGAGCCCTGCGTGCTGTTTAAGGTAGCCTTGGTCTTTCCGGCTTCTCACGCTCTTTTCAGATCCCCGCAAGTGGATGACACAGAGATGCTGTTAATTGCGTCTGTGAAGGAAGTGAAACAGCGCGACCAGCTCAGAGCGAAGACCAAAGCAACTTCAGAGAGGAAATCAGTCTGTCGTATTTGTACAAGTATGTGCACTTAAATGATAATTACCGTAGTCATTGTTTACTATTGCGCCACTATATTAATTATCTATTCAATGATAATTAAATACAGAATTCTAAGCATCATCCCCAAATTACCTTTTATCAATCGAAACAAACCAATTAAAAATTTCAAAATGCAGCCATGTAATCAACAGCTTAATACATGTTAATTATGACCAAAATTTCAATTAATGTGTTAATATATGACCTCAAATCTCCAGAAACAAACAACCAAAAAAAAAGCAACCTCACATAGCAATTATGGCCTCATTTTACTGACAGATATCTGTGAGTTTGTTTTTGTGTCTGGCTTGGTAATTTGACTTCCATCAAAAAAGCCGGCCTGTTCTTGCCTCTGTTCTGAAGCCATTGCATGAAAAGCTCACAAGGTTTGAAAACAACTCCTTTGGCTTCAGCTCCTGCATCCTGTCTTCCCTGCACAGCACTGCCCGGCGTGTGTCTCTTAGAGCATCCTGTCGGCTGCCCTGTGAACCCGTGGAGTGGGTAGCGCAGGCTGTGATCTCTTCGTTTTGTAGGGCGGGACGGGGGGACAAGACATGGCGGAAATTCACCACACAACCTTCGTGAGGGTTAGAGGAGGGAGTGCCTGTTCCTGGGGGTGTCAGGACGGGCCTCACAGAAGGGGCTTAGTGGAGGGAAGGGATTTAGACCAATGGAAGAGGTTGGGGGTGGAGAGCATTCTAGCGGAAGGAGGGGCTGGGTCAGGACCACGTTTGGCTGGATCTTATAGTCATTGGAGAAAAGCCGTGATGGGTAAGTTCAACAGGGCAGATGAATACATCGATCGTATTTCTCATTCTGCGTGTGCCCCTCGATGGGAAGGCCGTGCTGCAACCCTGAAGTCGGGTGAGGTCGTTTAAAAGTTTACCTGTCCTTTTTTATCTGACTTCAGGTATGTCACACGACAGCACAGCATCCGAGTCCCATCACTTGACCCTTACTGCCTTGGCTTCTAATGACCAATTTATTGTGAGCCCGTATTTTATTCAAAAGAGAACTGGGGGTACTTCTAAAGTAGTTCTTTATTTTATTCTAAGTACATGCTTCCACTCTGAAACGTGGCTCACTTAGACGCACTGGCAATTTTATTATGTGCAGTTAAGTTGTGAGCCTATTTTTGTGTGTATTGAAGTGGAAAGTCTCTTTGGAAATTCAGCAAATTGGACTTCAGCTTGAAGGGGAGAGATGGATAGAACTCTCTGTGTAAATAAATGTATGTATGTGTGTGTATAAAATGTCCTATGTATATATATATATACACACACACAGACATACACATGCATAAAGATGCACATGCATACATATGTGTATATAAATAAATGAAGTAAAACTGGACTGAGTCATAAAAGTGTAAATAGATCAAATATAAAATCCATTAGAGAAGGAGTTTGTTTTTATGACTCAGAAGGGAGGTGTGATAAAGAAGTATTTTTAAGACCAAAACTAGTGTGTGTCAATTTCTTTTTGCCCAATTCCACATCTTCTTGACAGGAAGGTGAGTCACTGGATTTGAATCATAAGGCTGTAAAGAATCCTGGGGGGAATTTATTTCAGGCTCGATGTTTAGAAATGTGGGCTAAATCAGTGACTAGGTATTTGAGTGGATTGGGGAAATCATCAAAACGAGTATTTCTCTCCAGTTTTTCAGATTCTATGGATCTCCTGCCGAGTACAGAAGTATCTTTAGAAAAATTAGTAAAGAGGTAATGCTGTCTGTACATTCTAAAGGAGGTTGTTAAAAATGAGTGGAGACGTATGATCACTCATGTTCACAGCAGCATTATTCACCACAGCCAAAAGGTGGAAAGGCCCAGGTGTCCATTGACAGATGAATGGATAAACGAAATGTGATCTGTACATACAATGGGATATTATTCAGCCTTAAAAAGGAATGACATTTTGATGTATGCTAAAACATGGACAGACCTCGAGGATGTTATGCAAAGTGAAATAAGCCAGTCACAAAAGGATAAATACTGAATGATTCTACTTTTTTATGAGGTACCTAGAGGAGGCAGATTCATAGAGACAGAGGGTAGAATGGTGGTTGCCAGGTGCTGGGAGGAGGGAGGAATGGGGAGTGATTGTTCACTGGGTACAGAGTTTCAGTTTGTAAAGATGAGAAAGTCCTGGAGATGGATGCTGGTGGTGGTTGCACAACTCTGTGAATGCACTTCACGCCACTGCACCGCACAATTAAAAATGGTTGCGATGGCGCATCTTATGGTGTGTGTGTTTTACCACAATTTTAAAAATGAGTGGAACACTTTATTCAGGACCAGGGAAAGCAGAAACCTGAGAAGTTGGGTGGCCAGGCTGTTGTCTGAAATGGAAACACCAGTTGAGCCATGAGGTGAGGAAAGAGGACAACAGGTCTTCCTTCCAGTGAAATCGTCCTTTTCACCACGTCTTCTGCATTCACTTTCTTCTTAACAACTTTTATCCTGCCCTTCCCCTCTTCATTTACCCAATCAGTTCTTACCCCTGGGAGACGCTCACACCAGTGTCTTGCTTCTTTTTCTGCCTTCTAGGCATAAGAGCAACAGTTGGAGTAGACATGCAGTTATGACTTTTTTTTTTTAGTTGAAAGTTAAGGTTTTGATGTTGGTCACTTCCCAAAGTGACAACAGCCCACAGCTCCTGGGAGGCTATTGCCCACTGTCAGAGAAACACTGTTAAGTGCGCTGGCTGCTTTTCTGTCATGAAGAATGTGCTGTTGTGCTGCTAAATATGCTTCTGGAAGAAGCAAGTGAAACAGATTGTGGAAAAACTTGAGAAAGGACATGAACTTGGGTTTTGAATCTTGTCTTCTCCATTTCAGTCTAAAATTCATTTTATTTAGGGTCAAGGGTTTAGCATGCTTCTTGTTGATATTACTAATTAAAAATAATGTCACAGCAATGGTGTTTTCGACCATTTTCATGTGGGTAATCAGTGCTTGTAGTCAAAGCTGACATCAAAACTACTGCACTTTTGGGCTAAGACATCTGTACTTTCAGAGATAGCCGTGGAGGAGAGGAAGTAATAGTCTGGGATCCTCCGTATATTTTAGGTTTTATTTGTTGAAAGTGGACCGAAGGGGGGTTAATCTTGAGAGAAATGAGAAGTGGTCAAAACCTAGTCACTAATTAAGTCTGCCTGGGAGGGGACACTGCTTTCCAACCTTGCAGGGAAATAGCTGTCTTACCAAGGTCACAGGCGATGTGCCCACCCAGTTAAAAGCACTAGTTACCAAGACGCTACCAAAATCTGCTTCAGGCAGATGGAAACCTCAAGGCCATACTTGTGTTTTATAGGAACAATACATTTCCATTTTAAATAGAACAATTTCACTTATTTCTCATGAGAGAATGTTAAAGCATGGGTCAGACTTATTAATTGTTGGAAGGTCATCTTAAGAAAATTACTTCTGTATTGAAAAAGATTTTAATTTTTCTTCCTTGGAAATAGAGATTTATTGTTTCGGTGGAAATGAGAACCATCATTTTGAAAGCTCTGTAATGTTGTCTCACAAAAGCTTAACATTACTATTTAAATATCACAGGTACTGTAAAATGTAATGTGGAAGCTAATTTTCATAGATTTTGATTCTTATATGTCTATATGAATTGACATTATCTTAAATTCACATTTTGAGCAAACAAGCTAATTTTATGATGAGCGGAATCATTAAAAATATCTTTTTATTCTAAGCTTGCTAAAGAGTCCTAAAGGATTATACCCACACTGGATGTAGTTTGGAGACAAAAAGATTTCTGTTGGTAGGGATATTGGTGACAAAGGTCTGAAACTATTATGTGTCTATTTAGGAGAGAGCAAATGAAGAAATGTAATGATGTGTTGGAAATTAGAATTTTTGCTGCAGATGAGCAGGGACACAAATATGGAAAAGGGAGAATGAAAGGAAGTGTCTCATGGTATTGGATTTGAGTCGAAGATATCAGAATGAACTCACGTTATGCACACACGCGTGCGCACGCACAAACACACACACACACACACCGCGTGGATGTAACTGAGAGAGCCTAGAAGCCATGTCATGCTAGTAGTAATAAGCATCTCTGATGTCCAGATCTTGGTGTCTAAATTCCATGTTCCACTAAAAGAAGCCACTGGAGATACTGCAAGCCTGAGGTATTTGTGTCCGAAGCAAGGCAGTGCTGGAAGACTGGAGAGGTCACGTCGAGGGACTAGCTGAAAGGGACTGTCAGTAGCCAAACTCAGGAGCACCCAGTATCAAAAAGAATTTTGATGATCATAGATTTTTTTTTTTAAAAAACATGAGCTAGCAGTGATAGAAGGAATTATAGAATTTAAAAAAATCATCATTTTGTTAACACCAGCGTCATCACTGACTCAGGATGGATGCTAAAACGGTGGGGAGAAAAGTGGTTGTTGTTGAAGAATAGAATGTTCTCATGTTCTCAGCTGACTTCAGGAGACAATGTGCCTTTGAAGTGGAGAGATGGATTGTCAGGACCTTAACCAAATGGGCAAGCTTGGCATCACTAATAGCGGGAGCCCTGATGGGATGGAGCAGAGGGTACACAACTTCTGCAGGGTCGGCCTGGACCCCTTTAATGCCATGAAGGACAGAGGGGAGTGCAGGAGCTGTGTTAGGTTAGGGAGACTGAGGAGAAATGACAGCCAATGCAATGAATGAAATTGGTTAGATTCTGGATCAAAATAAGCCAAGTAGCTATGAAGGACATTTTGGAGACATTTGGGGAAATTTGAGTATGAACTTTATGTTGGGTGATGATACTGAGTTAATTAATGTTCACTTTTTGAAAGGTGTGGTTAGATGGGAGAAGGTCCTTGTTCTTGAAGGATGCCCGTTGAAGTACGTAGGATGAAATTGGGGGGAGGGTACAGCTCAGTGGTTCAGTGCATGCTTAGCATGCACAGGGTCCTGGGTTCAACCCCCAGCACCTCCATTAAAAAATAAATAAATAAACCTAATTACCCCCCCCCCCAAAAAAAAAAAGTTAGGGTGAAATTTCATGATGTGTTAAGCCCAGTTTTGGATATTTTAACAAAAGGGAAGCATGTGTATATATTCATATTGGAGAGAGACAGAGAGAGAGAGACAAAGATACAGGATGGGGTCAAGGGAGGCTGGGGATGGAGAGAGGGTTTGCTAAGATGTTAAAGTGATGAATCTGGGTGAGGAGTATATGAGTATTTAGTGTACTATTGTTCTTTTTTTTTCTTTCTCTGAGGGGGAGGTAATTAGGTTTCTTCATTGATTTCCGCTTGGAGGAGGTTCTGGGGATTGAACCTGGGACCTCCTGGGTGCTGAGCATGCGCTCTACCACTTGAGCTGTACCCTTCCCCCAGTGTTCTTTTGTTTAAACGTTTCTGTAGGTTTGGCATTTTTCAGAATAAAAAATAAATTAATTAGAAATAAGTGGAAAGGATACCCCATGAGTTACATGTATTTCTGCATATAGGAGCATGAGGATAAGGTGGTAGGGGAGTCTCTGAGACGTAATTTCCTATAAGACAAGTATATTCTTTCTCCACTACCCCCAGCATGGAAACTGTGAATGCTGTTGCCTTTCTGTGGAACAGTGGTAACGGGGTGGGATTTTCCAGTACTGCAGTTAGTTGTACTCAGCTTTCCTTGAGGTCTCTATCAACCAACCTAGTTCCTTATGAATTAGAAGATTCTTTATATATTGGTTCAAAATGGATTTTTACATTTTCCCCGATGAATTGTGGTAAGTAAAGTAACAAAGGAATTGGTCATAGGGCAGTCTTCCATTTATTGAGTGACTACTGTGTGCTTGAGAATGCCCTATGTTTTTTACTTAAATTGTCTCCGTTCTTCATGATCTCCATATTATCATGAGGAAACAGGCTCAGGGTGTTCAATGTGTTTCAGAAGGTCACATGGTGAATAAGTTGTGGAGTTGAGGTTTAAACTCAACTCTGTCTTGACTGAGTTTTTACCTATTCATCATACAACGTCATGTTGTCTATCCTTGAAAATAAATGACTTCAAATGATGTCCCAAGTGATGACATTCATTACTTGAGGAAATTCATGGTAGTAAAGATCAAGTTAATACTTCTCTGAATGTATGATATTTGAGGTTAAGTCAGCAGATGGTGGCAGTGGAACTGTACTGGGATTCCACTTCCGTTGCTAATAGTGTGACCCACAGGCCTTGGTTTTCTTGAATATCATCATCTTTGGTCTAGTTGGTATCTTGGTTGGTTCAAGGAATTAAGATAGCATGACACTTTTCAAAGAAATTTTAAAATGATTACTGTGGCAGAAATAAGGTTGGGGGCAGGGATGATCAGGAGGGCTTGGGAGTCTAGTGGTGGGGATGGCTGCAGAGAGGCAGGGGGTGTTATTAGGGATCTGTAAGCAATCCCATGCAGTTCCAACTGAGTTATAAGGGAAGTAAAAGTCCTTGCATGGTGTTTTTTTCTTTTTCACTTCAAAAATTTAATAGTAATTCTTTAATAACGTCAAATATTAGCACCGGTGTCAAATTTCCCTCATTTATACTTTGTTCACATCAGGATCTAAAGAAGGGTCTTACATTGTAATTGCTTGGTAAGTCTGTCTCTCCCTCTCCCTCCCTCCTTTTTAATAACAGCATTATTGAGATGTAATTCATATACCATACAGTTCCCCTATTTACAGTGCACAATGCGGTGGTTTTTAGTGTCGTCACACAGTTGTGCAACCAGCACCATAGTCAATTTTAGAACGTTTTCATCACCCCCAAAAGAAACCCTGTACCTGTTAACATCGCTCCTCATTTCCTCTCAAATCTCTCCCAGCCCGAAGCAAACTCCAGTCTACTTTCTGTTGCTGTCGATTTGTTTGCGGTGGACATTTTGTGTCAATGAAGTCATTGAATATGTGGTCTATTGGCTTCATTCACTTAGTATACATTTTCAGGGCTTGTCCATGTTGTAGCGAATATCAGTACTCCACCCCTTTTTTATTGCTGAATAATATTCCTTTGTATGGATATACTACGCTTTATTTATCTATCCATCCGTTGATGGATGTTTGGGTTGTTTCTACTTTTTCTCTATTAGGAGTCATGCTGTTGCAGTCATCTGTGTACAAGGTTTTGTGTCTTAAAGTGGTTTTAATTTCTCTTGGGTAAGTAGCCAGGAATGAAATTGCTGGGTCAGGTGGTAACTCTGTGTTTATTTAGCATTTTGAGAAATTGCCAGACCATTTCCCTGCACCACTTTACAATCCCACCAGCAGTGTGTTCCATCCGCAGAGGGGTCCAATTTGTCCAGATCTTCACCAACAACATTTTTTATTACTTTTTTTTTTTAAAGTAAAGCCATCTAGTGGGTGTGAAGTGGGTACCTCATTGTAGTTTTGATTTGCGTTTCCCTGATGGTCCCTTGGAGGGTTTAAGTGGTGGCGCGGCATTATCCGACACGGAAATTAGAATGCTCGTGCTTACTGCGTTGTAGAAGGTGGGTTAGAGGGGTGCATGACATAAGCAGGTGCCCAGTACGTTCAGGGAACAGCCAGGAGGCCAGCATGGCTGGAGCAGAGGGAGGGAGATGGAGTTAGTAGGAGGAGTTAGTAGGAGATGAGTTCAGAAAGGAGGTACGAGGCGTCGGGTGGGGGTGGGAGCCGGTCCTGAATTACGTGGGCTGTCGTAGGCCATTGCATGGACTTTGTCTTCTCCTCTGAGACAGGAACTTCCCGGACGGTTTAATCAGAAGAGTGACACGTTATGACTTAATGTCTTAAAAGCATCGCCCTGGCCCTTGTACTGAGAATTTCCTGAGACGGAGATGGCAGAGGTGGCATTGGGGTGACCAGCTGGGGGCTTAGGGCAGTCATCCTGGTGAGGGATGATGGTGGCTGGGGCTGCCTGGTGAGTGCTGGTTGGATCCTAGATTTATTGGCAGGATAGAGCCAGTGGGATTTTTTGACAGGTTGGTTGTGGGCTGAGTCCAAGGGAGAAGTCAAGGACGACCTTTGGTTGGTCCCCTGAGCCGAGGGAAGGAGAGTGGTGGTTTTCATGAATGAAGATGACTACGGGGGTGTAGGTTTGGGTGGAGGTCAGCTTTCGATGTCTGCCGGAGGTCTAGGTGAGGCCGCTGAGCCAGCTGTGAGGACTGAGTCAGCCCCGTGCAGGAATGAGGTGCTCAAGGGAGGGTTGGAGCTGGAGACGGAAACATCGGAGCCGCACGCCCCCGCCCCTGCAGGCTCCTGAAAGCAAAGTGGTGTCAAAAAGAAGCCAGGGCCAGCTCTTCAGTCCTTTCCCTCCTTCTGCATCACCAGGTCAGAGACAGCTTCAGGCTGGCCAGGGTCAGGCTGGATTCGGTGATCTCCATCCTTTCCAGGACCCAGATGCCAGAATTGGGGAAGGGACGCCGAACCCTCTGTCCCGGGCTGTGTGAGGACGGGCCCTGCCATTTTTCCCCTCCTAAAAAGCACACACAGAAGTGCTAGCCTCACTCAGTACAGACTAAAGGGAAAGAACCTCATTTTTTTCAGTTTACTGAAATTTGTCACAGGATGGCATCTTTATCAAAGCTTTCCAGGAAGTAGGTTTGTGTGTGTGTGGTGGGGAGAAGGGAGAGAGGTTGCCTCTTGTAAGGCAGATTTTGGTTGGCATTGTCTTTTGAAATCTTTCTTTCAGAAAGAAATCTTGTTAACATGCTGTTTAGATTTAAATGATGACTAGACCATATTTCACAAAGAGGTACACTAGTCGAAAACTGCCTCTAAATACTTTGATTATTATTATTCTTTTAAGAGATATATTCCTAATTTGGGGATATTAATTCTTAATGGCCATTTCTCTGTTAAATTTAGCAGGAAATGCTTATAAAGTTTCCCTTGGTTTTCCCCAGGAAAACACCTTTATAACTTGAAATCTTTTAAAACCTTTTAGAAACACTAGTCTCTCGAATGCTGAGCAGGGGGTTGAAATCAAATGCTTTTCTTTTTATTCTTTGCACTTTGTCAGTTGAAAATGTGTGAAGAAGTCTATTTGAAATTCCCTTTGGGCCACTTAATTCACCTTCATTATGGAAGAAGAGGGATAAAAATAATATCAAACAAACCCAGTAAGTGACTGAAAATATAGTTGGGGTGACTCAGTGGCTCATTCTTACAGTGGTTTTATTTTTCCATTTCGTGAATTCAGCCGGAGAAGGTCCTTTTTAGCTAAAACTCAAGACTCCCTTTTTCCTCAGCCTGGTTAGAGAGGATGGGCAAACAGATTTCAGGTTTTTAAAATGGGACTGCCAGAAGTCACTTGAATTCCAAATAAATAAATTTATAAATTCACTTATGTTCCCGAATAAATGGAAGCGATTACGACTACATTAGTGCAGCATTAATTAACATTGCTAATTCTTTGTATGCAATTATGTCAAATAATAACACTCATAAAATGTAAATATCCAGTGAGTGCGACAGGAGCCTCCCTTCTCTTTTTAACGCCACCGTATCACCGCATCCGACTCTGAACGCGAAATATCACCAAGCTCCCAGACACCTACTCTCTGAAACAGGCTGTATGAATTCTAATGAAAACACTAATTCTGTGGGATAAATTTTCTTTTCCACCCGGTTCAGTGAGGGGCTGCCCAGCCAGCCAATAATCCCATTCCTCAGAGCATCACTGAGAATATTTATATAATTAAATATCATCTGTTTCCCCATTTAATTCCTGGTGGCTCCTTCCCCCTCCGGCTGTTTGCGCTGTTTCCTCGGGCAGGAGCGGCCGCAGCCCTGACGGATCATCTTCATTAGCTACTTGGGGTGATGAGTCCCCGAGTGATGCTGAACGTGATGTACCGCACACAAAGCCGAACCTTCTGCGGAAGCTCTAAGTAGGGCAGGTTTTAGGCAGCTTTAAACTGGTTTGTTTGAAGAAGAGAAAAAAAAAAAAAAGTCATTCTTTTAAGGAAACAATTTTGGGACAGACTTTAGTCTCTGCGGGCGAGCTTCCTCTGACCTGATAGCAACTAACTGCTGATCCTGAAAATGCTTCTTGGTAAAGAAAAGGTGAATGAAGAGCGTGATGTCCTACTGAGAGGAGCACGGTGGGGGGGGGGGCCTGGGCTCTGACTCTGGGGGCGCAGCTGACACCAGGCACGGACTCCTGGGTCTTGGGAAGCGAGGGAGCTGGACTCTCTCTTTGCCTGTCTGGCAGGACCCAGGCTCCCAGAAAGTCACCCGATCTCCCTAAGCCTGAGGCTCTGCATCTGGAAAATAGGGACACACCACTCATGCCGAGTTACCCTCTTGCCACGGGAGGGTTGTGAGGATCAAATAGGAGAGCGTGCCGAGCGCACCTGCGCAGAGCCCGCCGGCCTCCAGACAGGGCAGTGGTCTGTCTGCCCTGGAACAGGGTCTGAATGCGTCCTAGAGCTCTGAGCCAAAGCTCTCAGTCATAATCTGTTTTTGGAAACGTGCCTGCAGAGCTGAAGCTTTGGGGTGCGGTGTGTGACCTTGAGTGCGTCCTGCTGTCATTACGGGTACTTTACACCCATGGGTGCCAGTGTTGCTTCTTCTTTAACGCGTAGGTATTTGCTTTCTGTGAGGGCCTGGGTTATGCTGGGAGGCGCCCTGCTGGGCTGAGGGTGTGCTGGCGGGAGGGCTGGCAGCTGCCGGAAGGAGAGGAGGATTATTGCAGGCTTGGTCCAGCTGTGGCCAGGGGGCATCTGGAGGGGAAACCTGGAGCCTAAAGAATGGAGAGCAAGACAAGACAGGCTGAGAGATCAGTTTCACTTTGTACCCCCCAGGCCTGGACCTGGCAGCATCCGTCTCCCTTGTGGGTTCAGAACACAAGGTGTGTTCTAGGGTGAGAGTAAGCTCTTCCCGACCCCGAGGCCCCCATCGCTCCAGGAAGAGCCGCTCTCTTGGCACCGCTGCCATCTCCCTGGCTGCAGGGCGCTCCTGTTATTTCCATGGTGAGGCCCGGCCCATCTTTCCCCAGAGAACTTGGAGAATGGAGGGAGATGGAAGGCAATGGCCTGGAGGTGGGGTGTGATGGGGGGTCTAGGGGGTACAGGGGCTTCTGAAGAACCGAAAAGAAGGAATGCAGAATTCGGTAGCCTCCGCGGTCAAGGCCACTTGTAAATGGCAGTAGCACAAGGGGCAGGAAGATCTCCAGAGAGCCTGACTGTGTGCGAGCACCTGTGTACACAGGTGCACCTGTAAAGGAAAGGCAGCAAGAATGGCTTATGGTTACCGGCTGATTTCTACGCTTCAGGCATCGTGTTAGGTGCTTTATATACACCATCTCGTTAACTCTCACAGCCCTCTGTAGGCAGGTACTGGCATCATTCCTGTTTGCAGGTGGGGGACCGGAGGCTCAGAGAGGTGTGGTGCATTGCCCAAGGTCACACAGGTAGGGAACCAGGATTCAAAGCAGGCACTGTGTCTGGAGCTCTCGCTCTCTTAACTGCGACCGAGGCGTGTGTGGTGGGAGTTCACGGAGCATCGCGACGCCTTGGAACCGGGAGACTGATGTGCAGGGAAGCTAGAGTGGATTTTTAGCTGTTAGCCCCTCCACTGGAATTGCAGTTTTCCCTTGAGTACAACATTACCCACTTTACAGGGCGGCTGGGAGAGGGAAGTGGGGCCAGATGTGGGAACCTGCAAAGGCTTGTCCCGCTTAAAATGCCGTGAGGCTGATGATCATGGAACCGTAGCTGGCTATTCTGCCCTTTATCCTGGGGGCGGGGCACCAGTGCCTCACGGAGCTGTGGAGACAGATTCCTGTTTCAGCACCACATGAGGAAATCAGGTAACTCCAGTACGTACCTGGAAGTTGGAGGACTAAGTGTGAAATCAGATCAGGCCTGGTAGAAACAGAATTCTGTTGCATCCTAGCGTTCTCTGAGATCAAGGGACCATCTGTTTAGTAAGAGCAAGACGCAGGATGGGTAACGTGGGAGCCAGAGACATCATCAAGGGGGAAGGTGGGCCTGGGTAAGAACCTCAGCGGGGGCCTTGACCTCCCGGGATGGACACCGGATGCCCGTGTGGCAGGAGATGGCCCATCGGGACCGGAGGCAGGAAGGAGGACCACTGTGACCAGCTTTCCAATAATATACCCACTTGCTCTGGCTTAAGCACTCTTTTCTGTTTTTAAAGTAGGTTTCCAGTTAAGAACTCAAGCTCACACAAGAGTAGAACCTTTGAACTGCATTCAGGCAAGAATTAGGCTGTGGATTTCAAACAGTTTCCTGGCAAACCCAGCCTGAAGACAGGCCAGGGGCCAAACTGGGTTGGAGGTTGGGGGCAGCAGCGAGTTCACACCTGGATTATTTGCCAGGAAATAAGGGGCAGTTTGTGGACAAGTGGCTTTGGTTTCCTGATGGCACCTCACAAAGCTCTTTCGGTTTGTGCAGGTGAGTCCACTTTCTAACCCCAGTCAGGACACGTGGTCTGCTAAGTGGGAGAGTCTAAGTGGGGGCGCTGTCGCTGGGACCTGAAGCTGTTTCCTCATCTGTAAATTGGAGGCATGAGGAGCCCCTCGTGGGACTGCAGGGAGGATTAAATAATTGCTAACATTTACTGAATGCTTACTATGTGCCAGACACCATTCTAAGTTTTTTTTTTCAAATGTATTAAATTATCTAACTCCCCAAACAACTCAGGGAATAGGTACCATCATCATCTCCGTTTTACAGATGAAGAGGCTCGGCTTGGTGACTTGCCTGAGATTCCAGGACTGGCCCGTGGGCTATTGGGATTTGAAGCTGTGCGGTGATTCTGGAGTTTGTACCCATAAAGCTCTGTGTGCGTTGCTAGGGCACAGGAAGGTGGTACAGGATAGACCCTCAGGAAACGAGCAATCCTGGTGAAATCGGAGGAAGCAGAGGTGATCCTGTCTGCACTCCCAAGAGCCAAGGCCAAGAACTGGGGTGTGTGGGGGGGGGGATTTGGGGGGGATGAAGAGTAGGCTGGTGGTGGCAGCCAAAGACTTTTCTAGACATTTTGGAGGGTCTGGCTACCTAAGCTGCAGGGGAGAATGAGCTCGAGATGTTATTAATTAATGAAGTTATCTGTCAAAGGTGAAAATGTGCAGGAGATGCATATTAGCATAGTGGTTGTGTGCATGCATGCAGTGGGGGGAGGGGGTGGAATGTGTTTGCGTGAACGTGGGTTTGGGTGTTGGGGAGTTACCTGACAAGTGACCTGGCCTCATTCTTCAACTTTGCATTCACTGTTCTGTGTTGTATCTTCTGGAATCTTTTGTTTCCCCTGGTTAGTCACTCATTTGATGACCCCTTTGGAGCCTCAGAGGTCTCAGTCGAGCCCTCACTACAGGATAGGTTCAGCCCATTTCCTGGAGTCTGTGAGCAGCCCCCGACCTGCATCCCAGACACTTGCAGAGCCCAGGGACCTACTCCCAGATTGAGCCCTGGATGTACATTAGGGCCACCTGGGACTGGTGTCCATGTTGCTCCCAGTCTCTCTGCCCCCTTATGAAATCAAGTCCTCTGCAAGAAGGACCTGGATCCAACCAGTGTGCTCCTAGGGTTGCGAAGCCCTGGCTGCATACACCTAACCTATGCAGACGGGACAGGGTAACACAGAGATGTTAGTCTGCAGAAGAGCGGGTTATCCTGCTTTTTCCATTCTTCCCCTTCTCTTTCTCTCCCCTCCATCCTCTTCCAGCATTGCCTTTGCCCTTAAGCCCCCCTCTCCCACACAAAGAATTAAAATGTTTTGTCTGGAAATAAGCAGACGTGACAAACACTGGCCGGGGCAGCTGTTCAGCGTGTTTGGATGCCAGCAACTCGAGCTTTAACACGGAGATCGGGGTCCATGGCACCCGGTATTGCTGCATCCGTGTCCATTGTGCTGAACATCACGTGGAAATCAATCAACTAACAATCTAGGGAATGAAATATTCAACATACAATGTTATTAACATATAAAAGACTTACAGGCAAATCACTTTTAAGTATGACAAGGCTTCAAAAATGTGTTTCATTTGAGTATAGTGAGGAAGATTTTGGGGGAGTTGTTTATCAGCAGTGCCATGAAGAAGGCTTATTTCTTCCCCTTAAATCTGGATGAATATGCATGTGTGCGCGGCACGATAGTAACAATCCCGAAGCCAGGAGATTAGCGGAGCTGGTGCTCTCGCATGCAAATTCCGAGCACGCGGGGCGGGGAGGCGCGTGCGGCACCTTTCACTTGTCTGCTCCCCAGCCTTCGTCTTCTGTCCTGGGTGTGTGTCGTAGAGCCTTTGCAAAGTCAAAAGCCTACATAGTTGGGACCCTGTGTGGATGCTGGTCTGCCTTCTCTTATTGTGAGATATACGAACAGAAGAGTCCATGACATTTAATGAATAATTACGGATACCCCAACCCCGAAGGAAAAGAATATTGCCAGTGCCCTGGAAGAGTTCCCTCTGTCTCCCGATGTTGTTTAAGAAAATAGGCATATAGAACAGGCACGTGAGTGGCCAGGAATGGAAAAGCGCTGTTTGGACTTGGTAACGCTGCTTCTTGACAGCAAGAGAGTTTCTTTCTTTTCTTTTTCCGTTTTTTCCTCTTTCGGTTTTATTAGGTAGAATTATTACAGTTTGACTGCACATAAATTTCTTTTCGGATCTGTAGGAGGCAGTAGGGAGTCTGGAACCCACCTGTGGGTTTGAATCTCATCTTTGTGACCTTGGGCAAGACCCTTATGCCCTTTGTGCCTTAGTTTTCCTTATCTGTAAAATGGGGATAATAAAAGCACCTACTTCACAGAGTTGTTGTGAGGATCAAGGGTGTTAATACATGTAAAATGCTCAACACAGTGTCAGGGACGTATGTATCGCTACTGCTGTTATTACTTTAATTATTATTAATACTCTTGGTTCTGAATATTAGTGTAATTTTATGTGTGGAATTCTCAGTCTGGCAAATAAATCAACATACATGGATTTCTCTGTTACTCTGGTCCAACCACGTCATGATATCCCCCAAAGCCAGCTCAGATGTCACTAGGAAGGTCTCAGGCATCTCTGTCCACTCCCAAGTGGAACATTGCAGCTTGGCAGAAAAATCACTTTTAAGAGAATTCTAGAGGGTGAATGTGATTGTTGGGAAGTACCGAGGAGAAAACTAGCATTGCTTGAATATTTAAACAGTGCCATTTAAACCTAGAGAAAAAAAAAAACCCTGTAGGATAAGGTGCTTTTAGCTCATTTTACAATTAGGAAAGTGACACGCAGAGAAGTGAAGCAACTTGGCTGGTGTCACATAGCTGGGAAGTGGTTCAGCCGGGATTCAGACACGCGTCTATTTTCAAAGACTTGAGGGGCCTCAAGCTCACTCACTCCACCCTCCTCCCCATGCGGGAATACTCTTCCACACACCTGCCAAGTGATAACCCAAGCTTTGGTTGAATGAATCATACATTTACAGGAGCGTGACATCTTGACTGTGCTAAGTGTGTATCAGTTTCTAGTCACAGAATTCATTGTTTCCAATCACAGGAAATGCTAATGGACTTCAAGGCATGTATAGATAGATATTCACGATCAAAAGATGTGCAAATTATTTGTTATTAATCACTGTGTGGTATGGGCTGCATTGGAGGTGGAACTGAATAAACGGAATGCTGTAAGTACTTTTGCATTTGTATCATTTTGCTCACAGCCTTCTCTCGTGGCGGCGGAAGCGGGCTCTCTTATGCAGACACTCAAATTGTGACATCAGCCCTAACAACCTGCTAGGGCTTCAAAGTGATGTAGCAAAGACAGGGGTGGAATCCTGAGTCTGTGTGGCTATGGCTGGCGACTAATGTATTCCTTCAATTCTTTATTCGTCTAACTGTATACAACAGGAAAACCAGGAAAAGCCTTACCATATTCATCAACCTGCGTTACTACGTAAATCACAGCTCTTTGCCCCAACCGAGGGAAGTCAGCAGAAAGATGGGTTTAGCTGTGTGTGTACCTTCTGAGTTTTGGCCATTTCTGTTTCCTGTATTGGTGCCACTTAAGTTTATGAGTGTTCGCTTACTTCAGAACTACCCTATACAAAAGGAGCTCAAAATAGATTGTCAACCTAAATGTAAAACATAAAATCATCAAATTTCTCAATGAAAACATTGGAGAAAATCTTACACAAATAATTCTTATGCAAATAATTCTTGAATAGGACACAAATAATTCTTAGATAGGACACAAAACCCACAAACCTTAAAAAAAAAAGGCTAAATTAGACTTCATAAAAATAAAAGAAGTGTTCTTCAAAAGGAATTAAGAAAATGAGAAGACAGATCTTGTGTGTACTTTTTCCTAATCATTTCAATTTGATTGATGCTGTTATAAATGATACCTTAAAAATTTTTTTTCATTTCCAACTGCTCATTTTTAGTACATAAAAACTAAGTTGGTTTTTATATATTGACCTTGTATCCTGAGGCGTGTTAAATGCATTTATTAGTTCTAGTAACTTTTTTGCCCATTCCTTCGTGTTTTCCGTGTGGCCCAAACTGCCTTTTGTGAATAACGATAGTTTGATTTCTTCCTTGGCAGGCTAAATGCATTCTATTTCCTTTTCTTACCTTATCGCACTGACTAGCACCTCCAGCATGATGCTGAATAGGCAGGTAGCGCAGAGTGGATAGCCTCGCCTGGTTCTTGGTCTCAGGGGAGGACTATTCACCATCAAGAATGATGCTGGCTGTTGGCTGGCTAGCATCCGGCTAGGTTTTCTGCCAGCTGCTTTTACTTTAGGCATCTCGATGGAGAGGTTGCAGCCTCCCAGCTGACTTTTCCCTGCCATCTTTAACATTGTGCTGAAGGGTAGCGAAAGGGAAAGGCTGAACCATTTGTAATCCAGTTAGAAGAAACTGCTGTTTGGGAGTCAGTTTTGATTTGTTTTAGAAATATTTCATCTTTCTCCCCTTTGGGCCAGTACAGGTATGTCCTCCCCAGCATGTCCCGTTCTTTTCTCCGTCTCCTCCCTAGCCCTGAAGAAATGTACTAGAGCTGTCATTTTAAGGGCCTTATTCCAACTTAAACCTTAGTTTTTGAAAATAGAACTTTAAGAAAATGAATAGTTCTCTACCTTTCCTTGTATCTGTTACAAGGATTCTTACCCACGTTCACCCTCTAGTTTCTTGTGAGAGAAAACAAGGGCCTTTTATCTTTGTTGATAAGACGTCATGTAACTGCTATTAATGAGCAAAACTGTAAGAAGAAATGTATTTTTTAATTTGTCCGCGGCTGTTCTTCCGCGGGTGACTAAATTGCTGCACGTTTGACAGCGCAGGCAGCAACAGCGAACTCCCGATACGGAATCACCCAGTTAATTAAGTAAAGATTATATTACTGGAAAAACTAAATCCTCAGCTCAACCATGTGAAAACACTTTGGAAATCATCTTAAAAATGTCTTTGCAATTTCTTTAGCTGGTAGCAGAATCTGTGCAAAGTATCAATCATTGTAATAGCATTGTAGTTCTGTTAACAACTGCTTGAAATCAGGGAGTATTTTATCTATTGTTTAGGTTTGCCAAAGCATTTCTTTTATAATGTTGCGAGGTGTTTGTGTGAGTCTTACTCAAAGAGACAACACAGTGTCTGAAGTCTAAAGCAAGCGATGGAATCTGGAATTTTAAGTCTCGGGTTGGGTCTATATAGGTAATGTCCATCTATGATGATAACGATCATAGTAGCAGCAGAGTCAGTCAGTCAGCCAATCGATCAATCAATCCATCAATCAAAGAAACTCCCTCCCAGATTTCCACCTGAACTAGGGAGCACCCTCCAAGGCGGGTGGGGTCACAGGCATGGAGGTATGGCAGAGCTATAGGCATGTTTCATCCATGCTAGTGTCTGAAAACGGGGGGTGGTGGGCAGGGACAAAGGCAGTGGGATCTGGGGAGGAGGGGTGGCTGGTGTGGCAGTCACCCTGCATGGGAGAGGATGCCGGGCTACTGACGGGGCTCACAGTTTTCAGAATAGCAAAGGAATGACATTTTAGGGGCACTCAGAAAATGCTGGTTGAGCTCAGAGGGACAGAACAGGCAGGAAGTGGAGCTCGTTGGAAGGACATGGCTGCTGGCTGCGTTTCTAAGGTGGACTCTGAAGCCCGAGCGGAAGAATCCAATTGTGGTCATTTGGCGGGGATGAGCTGTGTAGGGAAAGAGGGAGGAGGCAAGGATGACACAAAGCTCGTAGCTAGGACCACTCGTTGGATGATAAGAGTATTAACTGAGAGGCAGGGGTTGGGGAATGTGCCAATTAAGGAACCAGTTGACCGAGAGCATAGAGGCAGGACGAAAACTCAGCTAAGGAGGCAAAAGAAATAGCCCAACTTGGCTTTGGGAATGGATGTGAGTTTGAACTTCATGGAGAGAAGCTAGGGCCAGGGTGTTACTTGACAGGAAGCTCTGGTTCACCAGAGCAGGGAACCAGGGAGCCTTGGAGGCGTGGAGTTGTGTTCTCGGAGGCAGAGGAACGAAGCAGCAGGAGACTGCGGACATGTGCATTCCCCTTCTCCTTCAGTGGAACCTCCTGCTCGTTAATCAGGCCGTATGTATCAAGCACCCGTCTCAGATGCCAGGCACAGATGCTGTGTAACAAAGATGAATAAGAGCCTGGAGATTTTGCATGAGGAGGGGACAGACTGCCCAGCTAATTACAAATAGAACACCAAGTGGAGATGACCACATCCAACATAGGCAGAGAAGGAGCTGATATTTGAGTTGGGTCTCTAAGGAGTTTAGAAGGCGAAGGGGAAGGAGGAAGAGGAAGGAAGAATATTCTAGGCAGAAATAACGCCTGTAGGAAGGCTTATGCAAATAGATGAACGTGGCGGGAGGGTTACTTTTTTCTCACAGCAAACTCTGTCCTTGTGAGCCCCTTTTCTGTTCATCGTCCTCCCTGATACGACAGTTCTATTTAAAACCTTAGTACCTTTGGTTCATGTGTGTGGTTTTTAGCTTTTCAGAGAGAAGGCAGTTAAATGCCAGAGCACCTCTGAGCCGAAGGTCCTCTGTGTTTGACTGTCTGCAGAACAAAGACATGCGCCTTTGTTCTCTGCCTTGTGAGAGATTAAAGATGGTGCCAGCAATGTCACACCCAGCTCCTTTGAAATCAAGAAGTCCCCCTGGTGAGACTCTGAGGGTGGAGCCTAGACGAGGTGAAATGGCCTCCATCATGGTGTAACTTGGTCCTACAAAGAGAGGGGTCATTGTCCGTAGTCGGTGTCACCTTGTTTCCACGCAGGGCCACGTTGTCTCTCTCCAGCCCTGAACTTGAAAGCGTGAGCCCCCTCTGGCTAGTTCCAGGCCTTGCCCACAAATGGAGGCTGCAACTGCTCTCCAGGCGTCTCCCTGACACCCCACCCTGAGCCTCCCCGGGCCCTGGGCCCAGGAATCTTCCCGCTTGTCTCTTTTCTGGGCTTGCAGCCAGGTTCAGCTTTCAAGATGTTGTCTTCCAAATCCTGCCTTGATTCACTCAATCTGCAGCCCCTTTCTTTGTCACTGTTTTCTTGACACTCTCTTAGTTTTTCCTGCAGTCATCTGTGTTCCTGTCTGTCCCATCTTAGACGTTTGCATTTGCAAATGACTGCATTTCCATTTAACTCACGGGAGGCGGCTTGTCGTCTGCTGCAGAAGGAAGCACACCTGGACGGCGCAGAAGACTGAGGGCTGGGCGAGTCTTCCCCGGGGCCGTGGGTTGGGGCACCTGGGCTCAGCATGCAAACCTGAGAGGACAGGTCTGGGCAGATTTCCTAAACAGGCACTGAGATGGAAGACTGCCAGCCACAGGGTCATCTCCGAAGGGTTCTGGGAAAGGGAGTTAGGAGCAGCTGTAGCCCTCTGCATGTTACTTAAAGGGCTTTGGGTGCTTGTTAATGGGTATGCCGGTGAGGGTGCGGACAGGTGGAAGTAGGGAGCTTGTGCCCATCCCTGCAGGAAGGGGGAGGGTGTGAGGGAACCTCGATGGAAGAGCTTATAGTGGCAGCTAGAAAAGAGAAAGGGGCCAAGTAGTCCCAAGTCGTGCATCGGGCATACGGAAGGGATGGCTGGAGTGGACTCAGGATGCAGGAAACCCGGACTGACCAGTAGCCACCAATGTGTTTGGGCTTCATGAAGCTGTCCTTTCCCACCGCTCTTCCTTCTTGGGTCTTACGACCTTATCCTGGTTCTCCTCCCACCCCCACTGATCGCTTCCTCTCCAGACACCTTAACAGACACCTCCCCCTCCTGCTTCCTCTCTTGAACTCAGACCCGTGGCCGAAATCCTGTGTTCTTCTCTCTTTCAGCTCCCCTCTCCCCACCCTTCCCCGCCCCCCGCCACGGTCCTTGATTCAGTATTACCTCTGTGGCGACAGTCTCCCCGCTCTGTGTCTGCATTCTTGCACCTGCTCCCAATTTTCCTCGCTTTTTGGACATTTCCACTGGCTGCCCTCCCCTGTCACCTCAGACTCAGTGTGTTGTCCTCAGACCTCTAATTGGATGAGTCCAGTTAAGTGACCTGTAAGATCTCTTCCAGTTCTGAATTTCTGGGGCTTATGTCACAAACCAACCTCACCATCTTCACATCTTTAAACAGGATTTTCTTCTGTTTCCTAGTTTCTGTCAGTAGAGTTTGCACCCCAAGACTGGCCAACTTCAGCCATCCCTGAAGTTTCCTGTCCCTCCACTGCCCTGTTGGCCTTGCATCTGGCTCTTCCCTTGGTCCACACAGTCACCACCAGTTCTGAGGTTTTTTCCTAATGTCTGATCTCCCCTGACTCAACTAGGCTCCTGTGGTCCATCCTGTCAGCCTCGGCGCCCTCCAGGACTGCTTTCACATCCTCGTGACGGGGTCTTCTCTCCTCTTTAGCTCTTTGTCCCACAGCTTTTCTGCACTCACCTGCCTGGACTCCAGCCAGCGTGCCATCAACACTCTGCAAACAAGCCCTTCTCCTCTACACTCCAGAGATGCCATGATGATCACACCTCACTTCCACCGGGAAACATTCTCAGCCTGTGTTAATCATTCCATCTTTCTCCTTTGTTCTTCTAGAACTGATGATTTCTCCTACACAGTGTAACATATAACCATGTATGTTCAGTGTGTTCAGTTTCAAGTGTATGAGTCTTATTTCTCCAGCTTGAACATACACTCTTATCCGATCACAAAGATCTTCCCCCAAATGCCAAGAATGGGAAACAGGCTCAACAAATGGTGGTTAGTTGATAACTGATAACTGAGATTCTGGATTAAAGAAAAATTTTAGTCTAATGAGCTTAAAACTCTGGCTGGAAAGTCTGGTGGAATATGCCCTCTGTTTGGGGATGTTGAAAGTGACTGTCTTGAATCTCTGCTCCCTTTTCCCTCCCTCAACCCTCCCATATTTCTACAGATGCCGGTCAGGACTCTTTGCCATCAATCTCATGTCCTTCCCACTCAAATTAGTTGATGTTTCTACTAATTATGTTACCCCTCCTGCTTAAAACCCAGATGTTTACAGGATACAGTCTAACTCTTCGTTTTGGTATTTAAAACCTTCCACGATCTGTCTTCTGGCTTCACTTTCTCCAACTCAACCTCACACTTCTTGCCCAGCCGTACTTCACGGTGAGCCCCCCTTCACGCCGTCTCACCGCTGTGCACCTGCTGCGCCCTCTGCCTGGAACATTGGTAGCCCCCTTCTTCACCTGGCTTCCTGCCTCTGCCTGTCAAGATTCACCTCTGGCAGGCACTCCTTCCAGAAGCCTTCCATGACTCTGTCTGCTCTGGGTTAGATGCTCCAGTGACACCCTGAGGTGGTCCAGTTTCACCCTGTGAATATTTCTATCAAACGTGCATCTCCTTGTGCCGGGACAGTTGGTATTACTGATTTGTCTCCCTGAAAGTCCTAAAACTTCTTGCTGGTAGGGATGGCGTCTTATTAACATTTGTATCCCCAGCACTTAGCGTGGAGCCTGATTTGTTGGCAAAACTTTGCTGAATGAATGCCTATTTCAGCTCTTCATGCCGAGGATGTTTGGCGCTGTTTAGATCCAGCCCTTGTGCTTCGGTGAGCACAGTAATCGCTGATGATTGAAGGTCCTTCAAGGAGGCGTTTTGCTTTCGCCTTTTATCTAGGTAGATACAACTCAGTTTTATGTTTTTAATGCTTCCTTCTGGACTTAATCACTCAATCGAGTTTATTTACATTTGATTCATTCCTTGCAGTTGATGTAGCAGAATGGGTTAAGGCCGCAGCATTTCTTCCATTCTGTTTTATCTCTTATCAGCACTTTGCTCTTCATGCCCTGCTTTGCCTGAGTCATCAGTATTGGGCTAATGGCCTGGAACGGCCCGAGTTGAATGGTAATTACTTACTCTGTTGCTGATAGCCCAGATGAGAATAGGACTTATTAGATCTGTAATAATGGAAATCTGTGTTTAATGCAGATCTTCTAAGCAGTTTGAAACGATCTCAAATTCATCTCTTTTTGCCATATGTTAAAATGTCACATTATGGTTTTAAAATTCAGGATGAGAACTGAAGTTTCAGAAGAAGCCTGCCTGTGGAAAAGTTCTCAAATCTGTCCTTTCTAAACTCAGAAGCATTTGTTCATTTCAATCAAGCCTCCCCGGAGAAGCAGGCCTGTCTGAGCAGTCCCCCTAGGGCGGTGGTTCCGGGAAGAAGGGCGCCTCAGTATCACAAGAACCCGGGAACCGGTGACGGATGGAGGGGAAGCAGGTACAGAGGCCTCGGTGGTGCCTGGGGGCTTCCCAGAGGCATAAAGCTTGACTTTAGCGAAGTACCCAAGTTAAGAATTCCTTATTCTCAGCCGTCAAGGTGGGCCCAAGACCCGAATGCTTATAATTGCCATTAGCCCATCTCTTGTTTCAGCTGTGGAAAACTTCAGCTTTTCCACATTCATTTCTTCTTTCTCCTTTTCACATGAAGAATAAGGATAGAAGGAATCTGACTCTAGAAACCTCCGTGAAAGGTGCTTAGTGATCACAGTCCATCCTCTTCCTCTGGCCAGACCTGAAGACCAGGTCGGTGAAGTTAAATGGCGCACCCGAGGTCACGTGTCAATCACGCTGCAACAGGGGTGGAGTCAGAATCTAGCCCCTGCCCAGGGGACCTGCCACCCCTTGTAGAAGTGTGTTCCAACTGGGCCTTTTGACCAGCCCAGCAGCTGTGTTTTCAAGTTATTTCCACTAAGCTGTCTCCTTCTTCTTGACTCGGCAGTGGCCCTAAATAATTTAACTTCCTCTCTTAGAATAGCGTCTTGTCTGGAACTTGCTAATGGGGGCTCTGACCTTCCCATATCTCATAAAGGAAGCAGGGTCTGGAAGGAGCTCTTGTTTCTCAATAGAGACCTTAGAGTGAGAAATGGTTCTAAAGACTCGTCCAGTCTACCGTGCGCTGCTTTTCTCTTTGGTTCAATGAGTCTCATGCCTTTTTGCAACTGGTAGATGTCCTGAGGGGTATTGTTATGGTGTTGAAGAGCTTGGTACTGGTAAAATGCGCCAGGCACATACCTCTTCTGGTTTTGAAGACTTCACAGCGTTCACAGGCGAAGACTGGTTGATGTTGAGTCATTGGTGAGGGGTTGGTTTGGATCCCATGACTCTAAACGATTTTGTACTTTTATGACTCCATGGACCTGAGAGAACTGGCAACATACTCTGATGAATAAAACGGAGGATAAAAAATACGATTCTTTGAACTCATGTTGCTTCTATGTGCTGTATTTACTTGTGTACTTTAAAAAAAATCATTGAGCTTTGATACTTTCTGTTGATAAATTTTTTTGAGTTCAGTGAGTTTGTTAGGTACATAGAACTTCACAGGTGTATTTTTAGCAACTCCTACTTTGGGAGAAAATGGTCACATTTTAATATTTAATGGCTGCAGAAATAATGATGATATGTGATACATCAGCATTGACTTAAAAGTTGTTTATAGGTATTTGCCACATGTTCTGGTGATACCTTGTGCCCCATTAGGGAGATTTGACATCTTTTTTGGTAACGAAGTTCTCAGCTTCTATCTGGTTTTTGTTGATGGACTTTTTCTGGCAGTAATCCAGGAATAGTCCTAAAATTTCTTGAAACCAATCTTGGAAGGATGAAATGCTGTGGACATTTGGATGCTTAGTTGAAAGTTCATGCTACCTGCACAGTATCTTCCTCATTTGAGGATGTCTGTGTATCGCTGAGGCAGAGGAGGATTTTTAAGAACTAGAGGGAGTCTTCTGGGTCCCCAGTTGAGAAAGCAGAAATAAAGAGGCAGCGACTTCTCTAGAATCACTTCAGACTGGGTTCAGAACCTATCTCCTCACCTCTAGGCTTGAGTCCTTTCTACCTCGTCACCCACTTCTTTTATTCCAGAAACATAAACAAATATTTTACATCTGATCACCTTCTAATGAGTACATCTATTCCCGAGACTGGCAAACCTTGTGATTCTATCAAAGCAAGCAGTCTTATTTGTAAAGAGGCTGGCTAATTAGCCATGACATTTTAAATGTCTGCATTGTCCTTGAGCTAAGAGTGTGAGAATCAGAAGACTCAGGGGTGTATACACTTCCTGATAGATTTCACTTCGTTTACCACGCTCTGACAGTAAAAGCAAAATGCATCTTAGCTGTTCAACAGCAGTAACTGGGATTCCAAGTGGGAAAGTAACTCGGAAAGACCTGCTAACTGCATTATTGCTAATTTTGTATCACAGGAACTGCCAGAGTTATAAGTGAAGATACGCTAGACGCATTTCATCTAAGAGAAAACAAAAAAAGCATATATTCACTTTGCATAGATCTCAGCGACAGTAATGATCATTTTACTAACTCAGGTTGTTTCTTCAGTTGAAATTTCAGAGTAACCCAGGTAGATCAGAAGACTATTATGATAAAGGATTGGAAGCTCTTGATTTTATCAAGGATTGGAACTAAGTTGAGGTGCTAGGAGATGTTTTATTAGACAAAGAGGCAGGGGAGATGCTGTGGTCCACGACTTGAGAAGAGCATGGCCCCAGCCAGTATCTGGACCTAGTGCTCAAACCTGCCGCCCAGTGAAGAGATTCCTTTGTGAAGGCTTTTGTTTCATGGTAATTCTCTTTGTTTTCTGTTTTTACTAGAAGGACGTATCTCTTAGTACTTATACCTGGTTGCAGTTTTCTGGATGTCCTGTTGATTCAGGGGCATTAGGAAGAGTTAAAACACCCTCTGCGTCACAAGCTCCCCCTTGGCCAGTATCCGGTTCACTGATGACTGTGGTGAGTCGGTGCCTCACCCTTTGTCATGGCTGCCCCACAGGTTAATGGTATCTTTTGATAATTTAAAAAATATGTATTATTTTCAGGATTATTTTTGCCTCTATAGTATTTTATTTTTATAAAATTATTATTATTTTTGCCTGTATAGTAATGTGGCGATAAGACAGGGTCATTGTTTTTGTTTTTGTTTTTTTTTAAATACAGCAACATTTTCAGGTTTGAATCAATCCAGTTTCTTGCAGGAGCAGCAGATATTGAGATCTGTGTACTGAATAGATACCAAGGACAGAAGTCAAGGGGTTCTGCTTCTCTAATTGTGGGGCTGGGCTCTGGGAGATGGTCTCTGCATCTTTCTGGCACAGGGATAGGACCGAGTGGTCTCCATGGTTACCTGCAGCTCTCACAGCCTCTCATTTACAGTTGTAATGCGTGCTGCATCTGTGTGCGTTTCAGTCATTCTGAAAAGAAAGAAGGTTTTGTCTTGAAATGGCGTATCTATTTTTGTTGAATGGATGCTTTCTGCCTGGTTCTGGCATGGTCTTGTCTTGCTTTCTTCTGTGTGGACATTCCTGTCTTCCAGTCCAGGCCTGAATGCGCCACCCAGCTGATGGCATGTATTAGTTACTAACACGGGCTTTGGAGTTCAACTGCTCCTGGGTTTAGGTCCTGATACTAAATCCCAGCTGAGCTTTTTTTTTCTTATATGTGGAATGGAGATTATGCTGACTTTGTGGATTGATGTGAAATATTGATGGTAAAGCCCTTGGCACAGGGCCTGGTACCCTGCCCCTCTTCCTCCCAAGTAAAGGTTTCTATGTACAGAAATACGAATACCTCATTTGTATACATTTAACGTATTTATGTGTTTAGTGCCAATACCATTTGAAATTATTTTGTAGCTTTTCTTCTGTTGAATGCATTGAAGACAGGGACAGGAAACCAGATGTTTTCAGAAGACACTGGATCGAGAGCTGTGCTAACGTCTACATTCTGTTTTTATGGTTCAGCTTCTTCCGATTCCACATATACATGATATCAAGATTGTCTTTACATTTTACGATGACTATCTTAGTCAGTTTGGGCTGCTACAACAAAATACTTTAGACCAGGTGGCTTCAATAACAGAAATCTATTCTCACAGTTCTGGAGGCTGGGAAGTCCCAGATCAGTTGCTGGCAGATTCAGTGCCTGGTGAGGACCCTCTTCCTGGCTTTTGGAGCCGTCTTATTGTGTCCTCATGTGAAGAGAGAGTGAGCTCTGACTCTTTTTCCTCTTCTTACAAGGACACTCATCCCATCACGAAGGCCCCACCCTCATGACATCTAAACCTAATTACCTCCCAAAGGCCACACCTCCAAATGCCAGCACACTGGGGATTAAGGCTTCAATGTATGAATCTGGGGGACAGAGCACAAACATTCAGTCCATAACAACCACTCAGGTTGCTCAGCAGAGAACAGACTAGGGTGGGGGAACCCACAGAGAGGGCAAGAGTGGAATCGGCAGGTGTTTTACTAGTGGAGGAAATGAGATGAACTAGTCGGGCGGGTAGTGATGGAGCTGAGGAGTTGTGGTCATTAAGCCAGTGGGACTTCCTGATGTCAGGTAGAGGTGGTCTCTCTAGAGTACTGGTGTCCTGGAGGCCTTGTGTCCATCCTGTGGGCCATGCTTCTGCATGGGGATGGCCTTTCTTCCGTGCCCCATGTGCTTTGACCTGACAATGTGATTGGTGTGATGTGGGGTTAAGGGGTGGGTATGAGAGATTAATGTAAGAATATACTTTCTCTTCTCCTCAAAATAAGAATATGTAGGTGACACACAAGGTTGGGGTAGGGAGAGGAAATACAATTCTCTTGGCACATGGCCCCATCTACAACTTTACAGCTCTTTTCTCAGCCCCTCACCCTAAAGCTTTTGAGATCAAGGAGAGGACAGGTTGATGACTGAGAAGCTTTTGTGACTTGCCTGGTTTATCTACTTAGCTGTGGCAGCCAAGTCAGGTTTGCTGGTTCCTGATCCCAATTCCCGGTGATCCTTCATATAATGTGTAGAATTTCATAAGAATATCCAAAGTAAGAGGCAGAGATGCAGGCTGTCAAGGCTACAGATACAAAGCTATGTGTACTAGCTACCTATTGTCCTGTAATAAATTATTCAATAGCTTAGTGGCTTAGAATAACGTGTATCTGTGATCACACGGCTTCTGTGGATCAGGTGTATGGACACAGCTTGGCAGCATCTTCTGCTTCAGGGTCTCTCCCAAGGCTGCACTCAAGGTCTTGGCCAAGACTGAGGTCTTACCTGAAGGCTCAGCTGGGGAAAGAGCTGCCTCTAGGCTCATGTCTGATAGTTGGCAGGATCCCATTCCTCAAGGGTTGTTCCTCAAGGCTGGGGGCCTCAGTTCCTTCCTGAGTGTTGCCTGGAGGCAGCCCTTGGTTCTTTGCCATGTTGGTCTCTCCAGCATGGCAGCTTGCTTCATCAAAGCATGCAGTAGAGAGAGTCTGCCAGCAAGTTGGGAGTCACAGTCTTTTGTGACTTAATCACAGAAGTGACGTCTTCTCAAGGTTGCCATAGTCTATTAGTTAGAAGCAAGTTACTCAGGGAGAAGGAATTACACCAAGCTGCGCATACCAAGCGGTGAGGCTCTCTGGGGGCCATCCTGGAGGCTGCCTGCTGCATATCATGGCTGCAATCACAATATTAGAGCAGAAAGGGTCTTAGTCATCATCCGGGGCCCTCCTCACTTTTCATAGGTGAGGAACCTGAAACTCAAAAGAGGTGAGGTGACTCACCCAAGGCCATGGCTACTCGGAGAGGTAGAGCTGGAACTTCAGACTTTCAACCCAGTGAACTGTAAGTGGGCTCTATCTAACCTGCCATAAGGTGGCAGATTGTGGTTTTTTACTTTGCAAAGTTTCAGCCTCAAGGAGTTTTATTCTTCTGCACATTTTTGATGCACTGTCACTACGTGCTGACCCCCAAGCCTGGATCTGAATGGGATGTAAATGGCCCACCTTGGACTTTGTTTGAAACCCAAGGCATAGAGGTTCTGCCTGAGCTTATCCAGCTTCAATTCTGTGTTTTCTACGTTTTTTATCCCCTTCACATCAACATGTCTTTAAAGTAAATGGCGTAGTTTAGAGGGAGTCTTTAAAACAACAGGCTCCATGAGCCAATCAGGCGTCTCACCTGTTTTGAACATCTCCTTTGTGGTCTCATCTATCGCTATAAACCCCCATGTTAAGGACCCTCAAGTCATAGTTTATCTTGAATCTTGGCTCTGTGTTTGCTGTTAACTCTGGAGGCTGCTTGGCTCCCTAGACTTGGCGCTGTGCTGGCCCCTGAGTCCCCATGTCACCTAGAACGTATAGAGCCAAATGTGAGTGACGGGCTAGGAGGTGAGAGGTCCAGAAAATGGCTGTGGTGCTCCCTGGGATCTACTGTTAAGAGCCAAGATCCTACAGTGCAGGAGTCAGAGCAGGGCTGGGGAGACTGCTGAAGCATCAGTCACGGCAGGCTGAGAGCCTGGGAGCTGGAAGCAGTGGCCGTCAAGGCAGAAACGGCTTAAAATACAGAAGTTCAGAGTGAGTGAAATAACAATGCTGATGAGCAGAGAGCAGGAGCTGGGCTGGTCCAGGGCAGGGGTGTTTGTCTCTTTCTCCCTCTCTTTAAGTTTTGTTCTTCAGCAGAAGCTCAGGTGTAGGTGATGTAGAGGCCTTGCGTCCTTTCTGCTAAATGGAGCGGAAGTAGGTGTGGCATCAGAGGAGGTAAAGCTGAGCCTGGCGCTGCTGGAATTGGGAGTGGTGTTGGTGCTGGTGGCCGTGGTGGACTTGCAGTCCCCTCACTGCTCTCTGAAATGATCCCCAAGCTCTTGGTGCCTCCACTCCCTCCTCAGAGATTTATAGACTCCACACCCCTTTCCGTGAAGTGGAAGGACTTAGTTTCCTGTCCCTGGGCGCAGTATACCTTGATGGCCACATCCCCTCTAGACATGGAAGGTTTGCTTACTCCGTTATGTTCAGTGAAAATAGCAGAAAAGCCCTCTTCTCTTTCTAGGCTGGGATTCAATCGCTTGGTTTACATTGGATTCTAGGGTTGTTTTTTTTTTTTTTAAATACTTCCCTTGCCAGTTCTTTTAGACACCGGCAAGAAAATCTTTAAAGATGAAGATAGATTTAAAACAACACTGGGATCCTTAGATTTGTCTGATGCTTTAAGCTTACACGTCCATCTTCTCATACGCTTTCACCTGATCCACTTAACATCCTGAGCAGGCAGGTAGAGCAGGAGCGACCCACATTTGACGGAGGAAGAGATTCTAGGTTCAGAGAATTTAGGGGACATGTCAAAGTGCACACAGCTGTAGGCCAAACAACTCATCACTGTTTGCAGCCAAGACTCCTCCCTAGGTCTTCCCACTCCAAGTCCCGAGCTCGCTTCACACAAAAAGTAGCCAGATTTTATCACCCAGCCCATGAAAGAAGAGAAGGTGAGAGTGAACCGAGGGGAAAACAGTAAATTATGTTGAATGAAACCTGAGAATAATAGTTTGCATGCATTTGCATAGGGCTGCAGGCCTAAGACTTGGTTTTTACTTGTTCTTTCCTTGTGCCTTCTGCTTTTGTAAGTATTCCCAGCATTTACCACAAAGTCCTCTGCCTGAAGTCTGAGGGCTGCTTTTCTCCTCAGCACAGCCCTGCTCCTCTCTCATCTCGGGAGGCTGGCCGTGCCCTGTGTGAATGGGAGTCCCCTCGTGGCCAGTTGGTGATTGAGGGAGACAGCTGGCTGCAGGGGCGGTTCATCAGTATGCATCATGACCAGGGCCTGCCAGTGATTAGAATTCATTCTAAATTACTCAGAGTCCCAGGAATCTCATTTAGTTCTCACTCAGCAGCTGGAACATGCTGCCAGCTGTGGAGTTAGGGTCCCCCTCAAAGACTTTACCCAAGTGTGGGGGCCAAACAGGTCAAATGATCTGATGATGAGTGGGTGAGGATAAAGCAGGGAAGCCTGTTTCTGCCTTAGAGCAGATGCTCCTCAGATGATGCCGTTAAGGGAGTCAGACCCAGTTTAACCCCCGGTGCCTCCGATGGGCCAAGGAACACTCCAGAGTGTCTTTGGGAGTTCTTGGAAAGAGGGTCTAGAACAGAGAAAGGAGAGGAGTAAACAAAGGGAGAGGGAAGAACTGTATGTGGTACCTTCTCCATCAAGATCTGGCCCCTGGTGGCCTCTTCTGTTTCAGCTGCTGTACACTTTTCAGCGAATCCTAGATGCTGGTCTGAGCTGACCCTTCACTCACGCCTCTGGACCTTGGATCCCTGCGTTCTCAGTCCTGGGTGTCATCCCTTCGACCCCCGACTTCCCCTCATGGAAACCCCCTCCTTTTTCAAGGCTCCTCCCTAACACGTGCACCGGGTGCTTCCACGTGGAGCATCCCCTCACATTCTGGATGTGATTTCCATTCATTTTTTTCGGATCAGGAAATTGAAGCTCAGAGGGGCTCTGTGACTTGCTCAAAGGCATAGTCCTGGTGGGGAGTGGGGTCCTCCAGCCACGGCTTTTCCACTTGTCCTGCACTTGTGTCTCCCTGGTGCATCCCTTCCTTGTGATGTGCCCTGTGCTGGCCCTGACACCGGGGTGAGGTGAGCCACGTTTGACTTCTGTGCTCCTGGCCCTTGTCCTGTATGTCTAGCTCTTCCCTAAAGAAGAGGAGAGACCGTGACCTCATGTCTGGTCCCCTTACGCTCTGCCTCTTAGAGCTTTGCTCTAGGGCAGGGCTTGGAAAGCTTTCCTATGAAGGTGCAGATGGGGATTATACTCGACGCTGCCGCTGCAGACTGCAAGCAGCCATAGACGAGAAATGAATGAGTGTGGCTGTGTGCCAAGGAAACTGGATTGAACGACACTCAATTTTTGAATTTCTTGTCATTTGCATGTGTCACAAATTTTTTTTCTTCTTCTAATTGCTTTTCGATCATTAAAAAAATCTGAAAAACTACTCTAGGCTCATGGGTCACCCCAAAAACATATAGCAGGCTGTGGCTGGTGGGCCTTCGTTTGCCAACCGCTGTTCTATATTTCGCTTTGTTCTACAAAATCATTTAGATTTTGGTAAAATTGTCACTGCATCGGTTCTCCCGGAAGGGCTGACAATGTACACCTTTCACTTCAGGTGAAAGGCTTTTTCACCTCCTGAAGGGATTTTGGGCAGCTGTGCCTGGGACGGCTGTCGGGTGGGCGAGGTGGTGCCGGGGGATGGCTGCTTCCGTGTGGAATAAGGTCAGTCCCGCTGGGCGCCTGTTGTCTCCTCAGTGAAAATGTTAGGTTTAAGTCCTGTATGTCATTTCTCTTTGAGCTCTGTAGAGAGAAAAAGGTCTTGCTTTGGTTTTTTGAAAATACCAGGCGTGGATGGTTTTGTGTGAGCTGTCATCAAGCCTTTGTGATTGTTGATCTTGTAAATTCGTGCTTTTCAGTGCTGGCAGAGGGATTGCTTTTGTTTCCGAACAATTTCATGAAGTGTTTCTTTCGATAGGAACTTGCATTGAATTTCAACTTTAGCTGTATTTTTCATCTCAACTGGATTTTCAAGACACGGGCAAGTGCCATTATGCTCTAGAGGAGTGCTTCGGAGCCTTTTTTAATGTGAGAGCTTCAGCAAAGGGTGTGGTCAGCTACTGGCTCTTTCCTTCTGGCCACCAAGACCCGCAGTTGGACTCCACCGTTGGCCTCCAGGTGACCTGCAGTGACCGTGCATTTGCTTGAAACTTGGTCATTGATCTCTGGAGTGTCCTGAAGGGTTTGCTTTTTACTTAGCCTTGGGTGCAGAGTCAAAACTTCCATGAAATGTTATGCCTATTTGTGGAATTTGGAAAGAAGCATCAGAAAGGGAGAGGAGACTTGACGAGGAACTTGATTCTCACTGGTACCCAAGGTGTCTTCCACCTCCTCCCCCAAGTCCTGTGTTGTACATAAGGGGGCTTACTGGGAACACTGCACTGGGATATTGCATAGGTGCTTGACTTATGCATCCAGCCTCCAAAAAGGCCGTTCCACAGCTCAAAGGAATGTTTATTTAATACATTTCTGTACAAATTAAAGCCTAGTAGTCTGAGAAGTTTAAAAAAATAGGTAGATTACCCATTATAAAAAGAAGGCATAGCTTCTTCCTCTGTATTTCTTCCCCAAATTCTTTGATTATACTGTGTTACTAGCAACTAGCATTGCTTGCTGTTGGTATTTTTAAGTTAAGCATACAAGATCCTTCATGTGTGTTAGACACACATCATATTACCGGTCAGCATGGAGCTTATACTCTGACCATTCCTCTCATCAGAGGTAATTCTATAGTCGTTCTTTTGTACTAAAGAAAGAGAACTATCAATTATTCAATCGTCTGAACTGCTTATACATGTAGACTGCAAACACACTGGAATTTAACTTAAATGAACGGGTCAGCACTCTGGAACTTTGAAAATTACATTCTGGGAAGGGAAATCTTTTCAATTTCCTTCACAAGCTTTGAGTATTTCTAAGTTTGCTTTCCAGACAGTTAGGGTATATTGATATGTTTAAAGATTTTTTAAAGACTTATTTTAAATAGTTTACTCACTAAAAGTTGCAAATATAGTCCAGAGTTCTAGTGTGCCTTTTGACTAGCTTCCCTCAATGATAACATCTTACATAATCGTAGTACATTGTCAAAGCCAGGAAATTGATGTTGGTATAATACTGTTAACTCAAATATAGACCTTATTCGGATTTCAGTAGTTACTGCATTAGGTTGTACAACATAAGGGTTTCTTATGTGTATATATTGCAAAATGATTGCAACAGTAAGTTTAGTTAACATCCATCTCTTCGCCTAGTTCCAAAATTTTTTTGTTGTGATGAGAACTTTTAAGATCTGTTCTTTTAGTAACTTGCAAGTATACACAATACAGTATTATAAACTGTAGTCACCATGCTGTACATTACATTCCCAGAAGTTACTTATCTTAGAACTGGAAGTTTGTATCTTTTGACCTTCACCCATTTCCCCAACCCTCTACCCTTCTCCACCTCAGGCAACCACCAATCCCTTTTCTGTTTCTACGAGTTTGGCTTTTTAGGTTCCACATATGAGATCATATAGTGTTTGTCTGACTTATTTCACTTTGCATAATGCCCTCAAGGTCCACCCATGTCACAGATGCCCAAGGTTTCCTTCTTTTTTTATAGCTGAATAATATTCAATTATATGAACATACCAGCTCTTCTTGATCCATTTATCTCTTGATGGACACAGATTGTATCCATGTCTCAGCTATTGTAAATAATACTGCAGTGAACCTGTGGGTGCAGATATCTCTTCAAGGTACTGATTTCACTTCCTTTGGATCTATCTCTAGAAGCGGAATTTCTGGATCATTTGGTAATTCTATTTTTAGTTTTCTGAGGAACTTCTATACTACTTCTCATGGTGGCTATACCAATTTACATTCCCATCAACAAAATGCCCAAGGGTTCCCTTTCCTCCACATCCTTATCAACACTTGTTATCTCTGATCTTTTTGATGACAGTCATTCTAACAGGTGCAAAGTGCTATCTCATTCTGCTTTTGACTTGCATTTCTCTGATGATTAGTGATGCTGAATACCTTTTCATGTATCTGTTGGCCATCTGTATGTCTTCTTTGCAAAAATGTCTATTCAGGTCCTCTGCCCATTTTTTAATCTGATTTTTTTTTTTTTTTTTTGCTGTTGGGTCATATGAATTCTTCATATATTTTGGATATTAAACCCTTATCAGATATATGATTTACAAATATTCTCTCCCATTCAGGAGGTTGCCTTTTCATTTTGTTGATGGTTTCCTTTTCTGTGCGAAAGCTTTTCAGTTTGATGTAATTTTGCTTGTTTATTTTTCCTTTTGTTTGGTATTAAATTAAAAAAAAAAAAAAAGATCACCAGACCAATGTTAAGTAGCTTCTTCTAGGAGTTTTATGGTTTTAGGTCTTAATAGTCAAATCTTAATCCATTCTGAGTTGATTTTTGTGCATGGTGAAAGAAAAGGGTCCTGTATCATTTTCTAGTATCATTTATTGCAGCTCCTATCCTTTACCTCCTATATATTCTTGGCTTCTTTGTTGTAAATTATTTGAACATGCATGTGTGGGTTTATTTCAGGGCTCTTTAGTCTGTTCTATTGACATATGTATCTGCTTTTAATGCCAGTTCCATACTGTTTTGATTATTATAGCTTTGTAATATAGTTTGAAATCAGGATGTGTTATGCCTCCAGCTTTGTTCTTCTTTCTCCAGATTGCTTTGGGTATTCGGGGTCTTCTGTGGTTCCATACAACTTTTAGTATTGTTTATTCTATTTTGTGAAAATTGCCTTTGGAATTTTGATAGGGATTGCATTGAATCTGTAGATTGCCTTGGGCAGTACGGACATTTTAACAGTATTAAGTTTTTCACTCCATGAGCATGGAATATCTTTCCATTTATGTATGTCCTCTTTAGTTTTTTCCTCAATGTCTTATAGTCTTAAGTGTACAGATCTTGTTTTGACTACTTTAAGTCTTTTGATTTTCTGTATAAATTTTATAATCAACTTCAGTTTCTACAAAAGCTTCCTGAGGTTTTCACTGGCATTGTGTTGAGCTGTAGATTAATTTGGGGAGAACTGACATCTTAAAGGATTAGCAAGTCTTTCAATGTGCAAACATGGTATATGTCTCTATGAATTTAGATATTCTTGAATTTTCTTGGCAATATTGCATAGTACAGGTTTTATATGTATTTTGTTAAAAATCTCCCTAAGTACTTCATGTTATTTGTTGCTATTGTAAATAATACTGCTTTTCTCATTCTATTTATTTGTGGCAACTTTATAGTAATATGGTTTATTTTTGCATATTGTCCTAGTATCCTGTGATTTTGATAAACCTAATTATTAATACAGATAGCTTTTTGATAGATTCCTTAGGATTTTTTATTTACGCAATCATGTTGTATGCATATACAGACAGTTTTTCTTCTTTTTTTCCTTTTGGTATGCTAGCTGCAGTTTTCTTATGGACATTGTTCATCAATTTTTCTTCCTAGTTTACTGAGAATTTTTAAAAAACTTATGAATAGGTGCTTAATTGTGTAAAAATTTTTTTTAGCTTTTTTTCTTTTAGCATTTGTTGAGATGATCATAGTTTTTTTTCTTTTTTGGTCTGTTAGCATGTTAAATTGCATTGATTGCACTTTTTGATTGTTAAAACAACTTTGAATTCCTTGGATGAACCCCACTTGGCCATGATTATTATACTTTTAAAATATATTCCTGAGTTTAATATTTTTAAAAATATTTATTATTTTTGTGTTTACATTCATAAGGGAGATTTGTCTATAGTTTTCTGTATTTTTGGTTTTGACATCAGGGTAATACTGGAAATTAATAAAATCAGCTGCAAAAAGTTCCCTCCTTCTCTATTTTTGAAGGAATTTACATAGGATTGGTACTATCTCTTCCTTAAGTATATCTAGAATTTCCCAGTGAAACTATATGAGCCTGGAGTTTTCCATTTCAGATTTTTCCATTTCTTTTGTCAGTTGTGGTCTTTTGTGACTTTTGAGGTATGTTACTAATTTATTGCCTCTTGGCTCTGAATACATCATTCTGAATATGCTCTGGATTTTCTGTAGTATTTTTTCCTTCCGTGTGAGCATGGTGTTAAGCTTTCTAGTATAAGACACTGGGGAGACCTTGCAAGAGGAAGAGCTTCTCCTGCCACTTCCAGTGTGGGGACCCCCAGTGGAACCTGCCCCGGCCACCAGCCCAGAACTCTGTGACCTGACAGCCTTGGTCTGGTGATAACTTCTGTGCAGCCAGAGCTCTTGACAAGGAAACCAGAGCCGCTGTGCTGTCCCTGTTCTCTCCGAGTCCCTGCAGACACCCTAAGGCCGCCTGGGTGCCTGGATCCCTGCGTCCACTCACGCCGCTAGTTTCTGATTGCCTGTGTTCTGGAAGGTGGCCAGCGCTTGCCCAGCATCTCCAGGTCAGCTTGGGCCTGCATACCAGTGAACTTCCCTGCTCTCCAGTGGCTTAACTGCCTCTTCTCCAAGGAGGCTTGAATTCTTCCAAGACTGTCCTTCCTTCGGTACCCTCAGTCCTTGGGAGCATAGAAAGTTTCCTCAGTTTGGTTACTTTTTAATCATAGTTAATATTTGTGATGTTAGACTTACCCTGCTTGGCCTGCTGCGTGGTTTCCATCTCCTGACCAGACCCGGACTGCTACACAGGAATTTCTTGTAAGCACTTTTGTGATCTGTGGGCTTTGTCCTCATTTTCAAAAAGGGTAGGAGACAACTGGTATTTTTTTCTCCTACTCTCACTTAACCCCTCCTCCTCCCCATGTACTTTAATCTGAGATTTAACTAAAGTGAGGGGGGAAGCCCGAGAGTGTGGTGAGTGATGTCTCTGCGAGAACTGAAGTTTAGCGAACAATGATCCATGAATGTGGTTTCCTGCCTCACAGAAATGAGCAGCTGAAGCTTGGCCCTCCCAGTGTCTCATGGTGGTTATGAGATGCTTGGAATTTCTTAAGCTGTGATCAGCACAGGATATAACAGGCTCCTACTATTTTGCTGCTTAAAACAGAGGTACTGTGACCTTAAGTTGCTACAGATGATGTATCCAGGCTAATAACAAACCGAGTTTAATATCAGCAACAATTTTGATTTTTAGATTTGATTTTGATTCCAATAGGAAAGGGGAAAAACTGTTTCTTATCAGTACCACTATGGATAGAAATAATCCAGCCATCTTCTTACTGCCATCTAGTCGAAGCAAAAAGCCCTCCAACTCAACCAAACAACCAATGAACCAAACAAAACCCCATCAAAATACAGAAGATTTCCTCCATTGCAATTAAGGCCTTTGGCATGAATTTAAATTTAGTCTTCCTGGGAATTTTGGAAAAACATTTTTCTTCATTGTTTTTGTAAGCCCTATGTGGCAAGGATATAACTTCCCCAAACAAAACAGCAGGAAAAGCAACTAACAATACTCTGGATAATGCAAATGAATAAATATTGCCGGAATTATTGCAGAAGTGCTGGAAGCCTTACTCTGGTGTTTTAAGGCACTATTCCTAGACTTCAGTGGTTCAGGAATGCCTGTTTTAGCAATCCCAGCACACTAGGGAACACAGTTCGTGGGAAAAATAAATTACGTGGCGGTAGTCTCCGACTTAGAAATAGATCATGTTCCAGGGGTTGATTTGTAAATCAATTAGACTGGAAATACTTTTTTTCCTTTATAAAATATACACTAAATTCAATACAGCTTTCTAAAAGATGGTTTGATTTCCTTCCTTATTTCAGTGGTTGTCCTTTGCTAAAAATTACATTGTTTCTCCTTTATTAGAACATGCTAGTGTATTAGTTATCTACTGCTATATAATCAATTATCCCCAAATTTAGCAACTTAAAAGAACAATCATTTATTATCTCACTGTTTTTTTTAGGGGGGGAGATGTCAGAAATCTGGGTGTGGCCTAGTTGGGTGGCCCCGGATCTGGGTCTCTCCAGGCTGGAATCAAGATATCAGCTGTGCTGCATCTTCCAGAGGCTCAACCTGGGGAGGATCTGCGCTCCAGCTCGCTGAGACCTGCCAGCAAATGAGCTTGAGAGCAGTGCACTCCCAGTCGTGTCTTCAGATGGACTGCAGCCCAGCCAGCACCTTGATTCCAGCCCTTGGGAGAACCCTGAGCCAGAACGACCCAGCTTCACATTCTCATCTGCAGTGAGACCACTGAATTTGAAAATGTTCTTTGAATGAACGGTGGTTATTATGCAACAAGAGATTGCCTCCTCTTTGCAGGAAGAAATCTTTCTACAGTGATGAATAAAGTGGAGATTTCCTTCTGTGGTCACGTGAGCAGCTGGGCAAGTTGGGAAAGCAGGGAAATGTTTTCTTTTCTCCAGTTGTAGCTGGCAACCAGCTTGGCCAGCGTGAAAGGCTGCGTTCTTGGTATCGTAGGGCAGAACTGAGAGTAGATTTTCACATTGAGATGGTACCTTACAGACGGTGGTTGGAATCCTAGAAGGAGTTATGTTTGAGACTCATTTTAGGTTGAGTAGGCCCTCGCGGGCTAGCACACCACCATTTATAACAGCGTGTTCATGAGAAAATGGATTCTGTATCCCCGTCGTCCATTTCTTAAGCGTGCTTTTGAAATGTGACTCATTGTAAAGTTGGGAACTCGCCTAGATTTCATTAGCTCCTCTCCAGCTACCTTTCCCACAATAGTTTACATTTGGAGCTATCAGCCATTTGGGAAGATGCAGTGACAGAAAATAGAGATTACTATAATTTACTCTTAGCACTAAAAGCCTGGCAGACCTATCGAGGCATACTTTTACTCAAAAATCAGATTTTCTGCAGGGCCTGCACTGAAGTCGCTTTACAGTTGAGTTATACCAGGTCACAGCCATCTCCTTGTGTACAGTTCTAGGGTCTTAATCAGGCACCTCCAGAATCATTCAATCAGATTTAGTGCCTGAGAAGATACTAAACTGAGAAGTATTCTTGGCCTGCCTCGCACCCCGCAGCCCACATCTCTGCGGAAGCCGACGGCCTTCCAGCTGGGAAAGACCACTCTTCAGGCCTGGGGTGGGATCAGGGGACGGCTGCTGGCATTGGTGTCCCACATGCTTTCTGTTTTCAGACATAGCTCTCATTTTATTCAGCAGTGGAGTCCTCCAGGAGTCAGCCCATCACTTGAACCCCTGGGGATCGGCTTGAGCACATATTCAAGGAAGATGACCCAGTAGGCCTTGCTCTGCCACCTCTGACCTCTGGCCCTTCTTTAAGTCAGGTGACCGCAAGCATGTTTGAAGAGCCACCTCCGTCTGCACTTAAGTTCCCCAAGTTAGGATGTTCGGTTTCATGTCATTCTTTCATGGTAGACAAGTACCACAGCATCGTAAAATGCCTTTCACATGACAGTGACACGTGACAAATGCCTGAGTCACCGTCAGAACTGGAGTTGAAGCTTTGTCGATCCCGTTTCTTCATATGCACATGCACTGGGTCACCCGCTGTCCCTTGATTGGCGTTGTGTGACCAAGTCTGCTGTCTAGAACGCAGGTCCTTGGGGGAACGTCTTTAAGGTGGACGATCTGCCTGTGCCTTTTGCTCTAGGAAGAGCTGGATCTTAAAAAATTTCGCCAGGTTTTTGGAAGTCAGTGGAAGGCTTCACAGTAAAAACTTGGTTTACCTTCTTTTTTGAGGGAAATACAGAATGTTTTAGCCGTTTTTAAAATTATGAATGATGAGCATAAGTTCTATTCATTAAACCTAAAATAGATTTTAAAGTACCCTTATCTTCTGTGGAGAAAAATTTCACAAGGGAATGAGAAACAGAGAAGATGAGAGATGGGAGGGACAGAGAAATAATTAAAATATGTACCAAATTCCAGAAAGGCACAGTACTGCTGATGTACCGGTCTCCCTCCCTCCTTCTCTCTTCTTTCCTCTGAAATAAAGAAAAGGTAAACTCATAAACATCTTTTATTTTGTTTTTAGGTAAATGATGTTTTGATTCCATCTAAAATTTGTAACAGTTGGTTCTCTTAAAATCCTTCCCCTTTTGAAAGGAAGAACAGTTAACGTACTGTTTTGGAGAACGCAGGTCACCAGTCAGAGAGGGAATGGAGTGATACCTCTATCACGAGGCCTTTTAGGTTGCTAGAAACTGCTCAGAATTGTAAAGCCTGGTAGATGTTCCGCTGCCGTGAGATACGGGCGGAGTCATCTTTGGCGTTTATCCAGGACCTGAGTGAAATGTAAGCATCCAGCTGATCCGAGCTCAGGGGCTGTTTGGCTACCAGCCAAACCCGCATCTCAATGTGGCCTTCAGCCCTGGGAAGAGGCTCTCGGGCTGCAGGGGTAATCAGAGGGCAGCAAAGACTGGGGCCATTTAAAATATTTTTTATTTCTCTTTTCGAGAAAGTAATGCATCACACGGTTAAAATTCAAAAGGTAAAAACAGAATATTAAAAAAAATGACTAGTAGCATGTTATACACGTTATCTTGCCTGTTGAATTTTTTCCCCAATTAACAGTGCATCTTGTAGATAGTTCCATGTCTTCACCTATAGACGTACTTCATTCTTGATAACGAGTGCATATTATTCCACATTATAGACTATTTTATGCAGAAGGTTGGTGCCAGTCTCTTTACAAACAATCCTGAAATGACTGTCTTTGTACACGAGCAAGGTGTATTGTAGGAGCTGCTCTGAGATGAATCTTGCTGATGGTCAATGTTCTTGTTCCATCCTCTTGTTTTATTCCCCTTGGAACCTTCTGTCTCTTTCTCCTTACCTCCCACCACAGTAATAATTAAATAAGTTGAATGCGTAATGAATGGAAGCCAAGTTGACGACTCTGTTCATATCCACGACTGCTCCTCTTTCTTTCTAATCAAAGCCCCAGATTTAGCTGTACCGCCGTCATTTCTAATGTCAAAAGATAATTGAGACAAGTTTCCTCTAAGGTTTGTAACAACATATTCCATTTCGATTAGGAGCTTCCACTTGGAAATAAAAGTCATAATTTGTTTTCATGAAAGAACGGCCAGAAGAAAGCAAGGAGGTCTGACCTCATGTCGGCACAGGCCCACGTGGTGTGCTGGGTGGACGCAGGGGGGACACTGGTGGCCGGGGAGAGGCTGGCGTTGGTCTGGAACAGATTGCAAGGGGAGGGCTGGCACGTCAGGCCCAGCTGAGCAGAAGCCAGGTCATTTATCACTGTCAGAGGGGTCGGGTGGGGCGGGGGAGTTACTGGACCATCCCTGCCCATCCAGGGCTGACGGCAGACAGTGCCTCACGCAGCTTCTAGGTGGATGCTGTGCCTTGGAGGGGCGGTGCACTTCCTACTGGAGGCCCCGACACGGTCACAAGGGAGGAGAGAGCAGACCTCTGCTTGCTAGTGCCCTTTACTAGAGCCGGGCGCTGCCTCCTCTCGGAGGATGGAGAGAACCGTGTGTCAGAGCCCATGTTAGGGGCATACACGTGGGTGCCACAGTGGGGTTAGAACTCTGATGGTAAGGTGAGAAGCTCCCTCTGTGGGGTTCAGTGCCTCGGTTACATTCACAGGACTTGGGCCCTGCAGGACACTGATTGTTTTCATTTGGGGAACTGACCCGGACAAATGCTGTGGTTGGTAACTTTGCTTCATCTACATGGAAGGGACCAAAGCAACGCAAGTCAGGGACACCAGAGTCCCTCCCAAGTCTTCGAAGGGCAATGGTTTTTTAAACAATACTAAAAAGGATGATTTCTCTGTGGACCTTTATAGGTCTGTTTAACATTCATTTTCAGAATCTAAAATAGGTTTTAGGATCAACAGGAAATGTCCCTTAGAAATCATTTTGGTTTACAGCCATATCTTTTAACACAACTGTTTTCAGCACTGGTGTTCACAAGGATGTCCCATTCATCTAGCCGACATACAGATTTTAATCCTTAAAATAACTTTATTTTAAATGGAATTTCTCATCTCAAGATTACCTAATTTTGCTAGTCATTAGGAATTACATGTGTTGGGGAGGGGCATGGGGAGATTTCATAAAAATCAGGTGGAAATTTTCCATCAGTTAATATTCTGTGCTTATCACAGACACCTGCGTTAGCCACGGTGCTTAAACGTGGTGATTAATAACAGTCGTACACAAGTGAAAATGGAATTCTTCTAACAGTGAAGTGAGTGCTTTTACTGGGGTACGTTGTATGAACTCTTGCTGGTCTGATCACCGTGGGGCAAAGGATGTGTTAAGACCCATAGGCGTGACACGGAAGCCCTGCGTGGAGGACCTGGTCAGCGGCCCGAGGAAGTGGGCGGGGGTCGTTGCTGGTTAGTGATGAAGGATGAAGAGGAGGCAGGTGCTGTCTTACTCTGTATCACCGACAGGAAGCCCGGTGCCTGGCACGTAACTGGTGTTCAGTCATTGTTTCCAGAACTGTGACGCTATTTGAACAGAATGTGGATTCCTGGGCCTGACTCACTGGGGCAGCTGTGCCCCCCAGGTCCCTCTCTCAGCCTTACCTCCCCCTCCCCTACAGCCTACCTAGGAGTTCACAAGCATCGCGGGGACAATGGCTCTCATCAGAGAGGACTTTGGAGGCCAGCGAGGCAGCTGGTTTGAGCGAGCCTGAAAGTCCCTGAACAGCTCCCGCGCGCATCACCCGGAGGGCAGTGTCTTAAGGAGCAAGTGCGAGTTCAGGGCACTCAGGAGCCCGGGAAGAAGAGGGTCCTTGTGTGATCATGCGGGAAACGGTCTGCTCTTTGGTTATTTTCATCTAAGAGAGTTTTTATGGTTTCCCTTGCTCTTTCTACTCCTCAAAGGAGACAGAGGGATGCGACCCCAAGGAAAATGTTTAGATTTTTACAGCTGAAGAACATACCTGACAGGGTCTGGATTTCGTCTTTGTCCTTGCTCTTCTCCACTTAACTCTGTATTATCACTGTTTCCTGATGCCATGAAAAAAAACCTGTTTATGGTTATGCTTTTAAAATTACTGTGTAATATTCCATCTGATGACAGTGTCCCAATTTACTTCATTAGCTCTCTTTTGTTGGGCCATTTAGGCTTTTTATAGTTTTTCACTATTATAAACAATTCTGCTACAAACATCTTTGGAAACCTTTGCCTCAGTTCTGACTGTCTCCTAAGGTAGAGCCCAGTACTTGGAATTACTGGGTCAAGAACTTCAACGCTTTTGACATGCTTGATGCATCCTGCCAGGCTGCTTTCCAAACAGATGGCAGTCCTCCCACCGCCACGAAAGCTGTGTGAGAAAGCCCATCTCTCTGCACCCTCATGGGTGCTCAGCATTGGCTTTGTAAGTTTTGCCATTTTCGTGAATTAAAAATAGGATCTCATTGTGTGGTTGAGCATCTATTTGTGTATTTACTTGTTATTTATACAATTAATTTTTAAAAATGTGTCATGTGTCCTCCTGTCATTCTCCACTTTCTCTCTGGCAGTGGAGCCACCGCCTTGGGGAGCGAGCAGAAATCATTCTGATGCTGGTTTCTGAGGCACTTTTGTTGTGGGCATCCCCACGGCCACTTGCCTTTGCTCTCCTGGGCCGTCGTGTAGCCCCAGGGGACACAGGGCACAGCAGGCTCATTCTGGGCTAGTGTTTCTTAGGGACAGAAGAGGGCTCCTGCCTCGGGGCTTGTGCACTTGGCATCTCGGTTCTCGGTTTACTCTCTCTCATGGTCTTGTGCCCTGAGCAGACCTCGGAGAGCACAGCAGGTGTGTCTTGAAAAGTCAGACTGCCCTCTGCTTACATAATGCTTTATTTTTAAACCATGCTCTTATCCTCAGCTGACTCTTCTGGCCAGAATCTTCCCTTAGGATTTCTCCCAGTAACTTCGTTGATGAAGTGGAAGTCCCTGAGTGTAGGGTCTATGAAGTTTATCTTTCTTTTCACAGCAGCCAGTCCCTGGCACATACTCAACACGTAACTGCTGGTGGACACGAGCCAAAGACCCCACCCTGGGCCTTAGCTGGTGCCTCTCCAAGACGTGTTCTCCTGTAGACTGGGCTTGGGCCCGGCCCTGGCCTGCCCCGTCCTGCCCCGTCCTGCCCCGTCCCCGGGCTGTTCAGGCTCTGCTGCAGAGGGGCGTGGGGAGGCGCGGGGCTGCCTGGGCCCAGGCATCAGCCCCTCCACTGGCCAAGAGATGGTCTGCAGTTTGCTGCACCCAGAGCAAAGCGGGGGTGGGGGGGGGTGGTTAGCTGGAGGAAGGACAGCGGCCAGAGCATAAGGATGAAATCCTGAGTGATGGATGAATTTTGTTTTAGTGCTACAATTGTAAATGTTCTCATCTGATTATCCTGCCTTTTCCATAATGTATCTTTTGTTTTTAGGGCAGTCCCCACTTAGGTACACGGTCATTGGTCACTGTGTGAGGAATGCGGAGGGCTGGCCCTCCTCTTGCCCTGGAGCGTTGAGGGACAGGCTCACCTCTGGGGGCCCAAGCAGCTGGGGACCTTCGTCTCATTCCCACTACTGCCTTCCTGGGGATGCCTCTCCAGCCTCTCCTGGCCACAAATGGCGTCTGCCTCTAGTCGGGCACTCACCAGTCAGTAAGAAGGACTCGATGTTCCTCAGACACAGGGTTGGTGGAGAGTGGAGGTTGGCCCTTAGGCTGAGCAGTGCCCTCCTGGTAACCTGCCCACCACCATGTGATTCCCCTCTCCCCCCGCCCCTCACATACAGAGCACACTCTGGGTTGACATTCACCTTGAGACACCAGAGCCAAGAGTTACAGGAGCTGTAAGGGACAAAACCAATATAAAACCACAGTGCCTCTGGGCAGAGGGGACTAGAAGCATCATTACCCGTCCTCTCCCAGTGCACCTGTCTCATCTTTGAGTAACTGAGCAGCAGGTACAGCCTCACGACCCCTGCTCTGCTTTCTCTATAAATCAACACTCACGGTCATCAAATCATCCTTAAAGCACTACGGCAGGCACTTTGGCAGGACCAGGGCCCAGAGGGCTTAGTCAGTGTGATCAGAGGCCCCCCTGCTGGGAACAGGAGACGCTGGTCTAAGGCTGGAGCTTGGGGGTCAAATAGGAGGAGCCCTACTTAGGTCCAATCTGACTTGTATCTTGAGACACCAGGAACTTGTGACCTGAAGAAAGAGCCACAAGGAAATAGACAATGGGAGGGACTGTAAGACCATGTTTTGTTTTGGGGCTTGACAGATTTTTTGTTACGTTATTAGTGAAATAAACGTACTCTCACTGCAACCCCAAACTGAACCTAATCACCTCAGTACGCTTCTTAGTGGCCTGAATGATTGCCAGTAACCCATGACAGGTAAGGGCTGGGTTTTTGTGAGAGGGGCTTGCACTGCTAGTTGACCTGCAGCTCTGAGAGTTTAGTCTGATTTGTGGTTGTTCCAGTCCTGGGATGATTCTAGGGCCAGCGGTGGACCAGGACTCACAGGACAGCAGGAACAGTTCTTGGAATCTCCAATTAGGTAGTGTCGCCATGGTCATCCAGACTGGAGGAGATTGGTCCTATCAGAGAATCCTGAGGATCTGGGGGCCCACCTGCCAGTCCCCACTTCCCTGCCGTTTACCTATATGTCCGCTGCCACCTCCCTTCACCCAGAGGATCTGAGTTTTAGCTATCTCAACTTGGGCACAGGACCTGGTGTTAATCACCGGTTGGTTTATGTCTACATTTGAATTACTGCTGGTACTTTATTGTGTTTTTCTCAATGAAGAAAATAGCCATGAAGTCAAGTGCATTAGACATTCACAAAACAAAGGACAATGGCAGTATCGTCTTCTAAAGCTTTTGAATGTGTCCGCCAAATCCCCTTCAAAATCTCTCTAAAAGTTGACTTTGACCCACTCTTGCTCTAATTAACCTTGCTGTTCCTCAAGCACTAGGCTTTCAAGATAAATGAAAATCTGTTCCTCATCCTCACATGCCCTTGACTGGGGACACATCACAGCCATCAGCAGAGGTTGTCCTCCTGGAGCGTGGGGCTTTGGAACGTGCCCCCACGGAGCCCAGCCAGCCAGATCACAGGCATCCACCCTGCTGTGGCCGGGCAACAGACGTCCCTGTCACAGACCCCCTCCTGTCTCCGTTTCGTGCTCTGCTGGTTATCAATAGTTAGAGCCCAATCAATGAGGGACTTTTCTGTTTAGTCAGTTTGATTGTTTTTGTGCCACAATGAAATGTGCCACCAATTCTGGAAAAAAAATAGATGTAAATGCTAATTGGGTTCCAGGTTAACTTTCCCTCCCCCCAGTCTTTGACTTCTGTAATATGTTTAAAGAGTCTGGTTCTTTGGCCCCCAAATACTTGTCTCAACAGAGTTTCAACAGAAAATGCCCTTAGAAGCTCAGCCTTGGTTTGCAGGACTAGAGCGGCCATTGCTTGGTTTTTAACAACCCTCCATTCTCTTCTCGTGGGGTAAACAGTAGCACTCAGGTTTCCCTCCATTCTTTTATCCCTAAAGCTGTATAGCATTTTGGAGATTTTCAAAGGGTAGTTTTTTTTTTAATTGCAATGTATCATGTAGAAATGAGAAGGAAAATGGCTTCTTTCTTTGTACCATCTTTTTGTTTTATTCACTTAGGCCAAGGATGGCCAAACAATTTCATCCCACATGCCACCTCTTAGAAGTAAGAGACTCTGGGGTGTGCTAAGTTGAGACAAGGTTTTGTGATCACATCTGTGCTGTGGTTGATTAGTGATGTCTGCCATGGGCACGGACAAGGAGGAGAGCTGAATATATGCCCTGTATTTGCCACTCTTGACTCAGATCTGGTGAAAAACCAAATTCACATGTAGATGGTGTGAACACTAGCCTAACAGTTAAGCAGTGTTTACTCTGCACTGGGCACTGTTCTAAGTGCTTTACATATATTAACTCCTTTGATTCTCAAAGCAACCCACAAGGTGGGCACAAATGAGGACACTTACAATGAGGAAATTCCTGCAGATGAGGAAACTGAGGCACAGCGAGCCAAGGTCACCCAGCGGGGAGGAGGGAGAGCTGAGCTTCAGTCGGGCAGTTCTGTTCCAGAGCCCCGTGTCCTCAGCCCGGATCCTGCGCCTCTCTCAATGGCTCGTGCCGTGTCCGCACTGTCCAGGGACTCATGTCATGCTCAGCTGTGGTTCAAAATGCAAAATTATGTTTCCAGACCTTGTTATCTTTGAGCCTTGGGCTCTGGAATAGAAGATAAGACAGAGTCCAGGGGAACCTGAGCAGCGAGGAGGGAATTGCGTGTGGAAGTCCTCCTCCCTCTCCAGGTAGCATTTCTAGTCTGTCCACCCCTGCCACACCTCCGCCTGCTCAGACCAGAGGAGGTGGATGGGAAGGGAAGAGGGTGGAGTGTAAGGACTGGAACAGGGAGATCCTTGGTCTCTAAGCCACCTGGCTAGGGAGACTCTTTCTGAGTGGCCACTTTAAATGAGCATTTGTATATAAGGGACACATGTTCATATAAAGAGAGATACATGTTCATGATAAATTAGGAGTTTGGGATTAACCAATACACCCTGCTATATATAAAATAGATAAATAACAAGGACCTACTGTATAGCAGGGGGAGCTGTACTCAGTATCTCGTAATGTCCTCTAGTTGGAAAGAATCTGAAAAAGATTATATATATATATATATGTACAACTGTATCACTTTGCTGTACATGTGAAGCTAACGCAACATTGTAAATCAACTATACTTCAATAAAAAAAAGAATGTTCGATGTCAACAACAAAAAAGGAGACAGGGCTGTTGAGTGTATCAAATAATGTATCTTTCATGATACGTTATTACCTCTGTAGTTCCCTGCTCTTCCAGCTGAGCTATCAAAGGGTGCATATCTTTCATGATACATTATAAAGAGATTTTTTTTAGTAGTTCGTTTCCTTCATTAATTTAACAATGTACTGAACACCTCTGCTGGGCCCCACGCTCTGCTAGAACTGTGGAAGTGGTGAACTGAAAGGGGTATGAGCTCTGCCTTCCCTGGGCTTGTAGGCTACTCGTTGAAATAATGACCAAGTGTAAGGTGAAGGTCTGACTGTAGCAGAGGGAACCGGGGACCGAGGTGGCCAGACCACATGGGTTTTTGAAGGCTTCAGGAAAGCGTTCTGACTTTAGGCGAAGAGTAGTGGGAAGCCAGGAGAAGTAGGGGTGAGGGTGGGGGACTTTGTTTTATATAATCAGAGTTAGAAGATCATGGTGGCTACACTGGGAAGGATGAGTTGGAGAGGGGAGGCGGAAGAGCTAGGTGTACTGGTAGGATGGAGTCCAGGCACAGAGTCCTCAGGAGTTGAGACTACGGTGGTTTGGGTGGTGCAGGGAAGAAGTGGAAGGATTCTAAAGATGTCCAGAAGGCAGAATTAGCTGGATTTGGTGGTAGATGAGATGGGAGTAGTGAAGGAGAGAGAGTGGACCAGGATGCCTAGAAAGTGGGAGGATGGCTGTCCTCTTCCCAGAGGGAGGGCTGCCGGAAGAGGGTCAGGCTGGGTGTAGAAGGGCGCCTGTGTTGGAGGTGCTTTTGAGCTGTCCCAGAGGAGCTGCCAGATAGACCACAGTCCTTATTATAATTGTGTAGTGTTTCAACCAGCTACACATGAGCCTCAATGGACTGTCCAGGGAAACTTAGGGCAGCAGAAAAAATTTGTAGAAATCTATAATTTTGTTGGCTTTTAAAACTCCAGACAAAAAACAAACATCTTTTCATCTAGGAAATAAGAATCTAACGATGACAAAGAAAATTGATAGAAATATCTTGCACAATCTCCCTAGGTATTTTTGTTTTTGCAATGTTTCTCTGCCAGTCTTTTCCCATAAGCATTCGCATTTTAGTTAGCTGTCATTAGAGCCTACATCCAGCGTATAAGAGGACTGTTTTCTCTTACTGTTATCCCAAACATTCTCCACATTTCTATATAGCTCTCAAATTCTATATTTAAACTGTTGCATAATTGTCCATGCTTTTGATGAATCATGAACTACAACGTTCTAGGCTACTTCTCTGTTTTTGGACATTTAGTTGATTTAAAGATTTCATCATTACAAGTAACACTTTAATAAATATTGTGAGACCTACCACCTTTTCTGTCCTCTTGCATTTTTCCTTAGGTGAAATTCTTCTGAGTGTGATCAGTGGGTTAGAGCTTGGATGGGGCTACCACTCTTGCTATGTGTAAAGGCAAACATTTTAAGACCTCTGACAGGGGCTCTGGGGTCCTAACCATAGAACAGAGCTGCGACCTCCATGTGGAGCCTTTGGATTCGGTAACCAATGTTCCTAACCATATGTGAGCGTGCGACAAGTTCCCTCGGCCACCTGTGCCCTTCCCCCTTGCATCTGGTGGTTGTATCGGTTGGTGCCTGGAGACACGGTACTGCTTGTTCTCTGCTTCAGCCAGGCTCCTCCCCTCCTCCCAGGCTTTTTGTTCTTCAGCTGGTGCCACAATTACTTAAGAACCAATGGAAGCTCCTGAACCGACGGTCTCCCGAAGGGCTTGTCTAACCTTGACTGAGCCTCACGAGCCTTCAAGTTCTAAAAGACTTGCAGTGTGCTGCCTAGCATTCCCATGGGTTTGGATGAGGGTCTCGAGACCCTCTGTGACCTGATCCCTGCCTTCTAGTCCATCCTTAAGCGTCATTGCTTCTCAGCATGGTGCCTCCACTGCACCCAGACTAGACTCTGCTCTGGCCGGGATGACGCCCTGGTTGCATCTACTCAGAGAGCCAGGCTCTCACTCAAGTTGCTCCCTCACCCTCTGCCTTTCCAAACTCAACCCCTCCTTTGAGACTCTACGTGAGCTGAAGTTCCTCCAGGTCACTGGCTCTGCCTTCCAGCTGTTGTACCTCCACTGCAAACCCCAACGGTGCCTTTGGTCTCCACGCCGGGACTTAGCACACAATTGTAAGCTTTCTGGAAAATTCACTTTTGAAATTCTTACCTCTTGGAGATGATCGTACACTCCTCGAAGGCGAGAACCATATCAGTCTTCCCCTCCGGACCTCTCAGAGCCTCACTTTGGTACTGAACCCAGTGTCTGAGCTTGAGAAGTCAAATGAGACCCATTAAATCAAAATATATGTGTTCCATGATGCAATGTCGAAGTGTTTCAGCCATGCTTCACTTAACGTATTTGCAGCATAAATGCCCATGTTAAGAACTTGCTGAGGGTAATACTAAAATACTCTGAGATGGACCAAACTCAGGTCTTCTCTGGTTGCATTTTCGGGGGGTTATGAGAATAAGGTAATGCTGGAAACCCATGAGCTGGTCACGTTTTATTTCTAAGTCCTTGATATGCACTCGGATGGGAAGGGTGATCAGTGGAAGGGACAAGGGTGGACGAAGAGTAGTAAGAACCACTGGAATATCTGTCTGGTTCTTAAGAAAGCAAGTGTCTTTGGCCCCTGGAACAGTGCTTGACTGTCATGAAATGATGTCTTCTGCTCTTCTGGTTCTTAAAAAATTGGTCCCCAGTGTTACCCTGCTGTCTTCACAGCTCACTTTACTTCCGATGGTCAGGAGCCTTCAGCACCCAGTTCACCCTGGAACCCTGAGCTCCCCTAATTCTCAAGGACACAGCCTGGCACTAGGGGGGACCCTCTGGCTGGGAGTCAGGAGCTCCCAGGCGGAGCCGGCCCTGCCCGCCCCAGCTGCCCGGCTCCGCGCACTCTCGCTTGTGAAATGACGCGCCTGGGCCCGACCATCTCTAGGCTCTTTTGTAACTGGGATCCTTAAAAACAAAATAATTGAAACTTTCTTAAGAGGGTGAGCTTTGGTGCCACTGCGAACTAAAAATAAGAAATAGACTATCTGACACGTTTAATGACACGTGTTGGTATGTGTGTAGAACTTTACACTTAACATGCATGTCTTTCTCTCTCTCTTTTTTTTTTCTAGCCAAACATCATGTCAATGGCAACAGAACAGTTGAACCTTTCCCAGAGGGAACACAGATGGCTGTATTTGGTAAGATATCAACTCTGAAAGAAAACCCAAATTGTGTGCAAAGACAAGTGCCAAATTTCTGAGTTTTAGCAAGTGTCCGCAGGGCTTCAGAATCTGGGCGCTTCTAGATATTTACAAGTCGTTGCAGCCAAAAAAAAAAAACTCTCAAGTTCTTAGGATTTCTGGGATCGGAAAAGCTTATGCTATAGAATTTAGTATGCTTTCCTTTCTCACTTTGCAAATCAAATTTCAAACTGTGTATTTGCTATTTCTTACGTCCACACTGTGAAATAACCTGATAATTTAGCGTTTGACTTTTTCTTTCTAGGAGGGTTTTTCCCCCCATATATAAAAAACATATATATATAAATATTTTTTCCGTATATATAAATATTAAAGCTGGAATTCAAGTAGTTTTGAGTTGTTATTCTGCACAAATCAATCTAATTGAATGGTCTCTTTCTCTTCCGTTACGAATTAAGCATATTCCACAAGAGAAAACATCAGCTAAAATGTTTTTAATCCCCGAGTGTATCCTTACCACGTACGGCTATGTGGCTGAGCAGAACTTCTCTGCTAAATTCCAAACCTTTTGGTGAAGAGATCTTTTGTAATTTGTGGGTTCCTTACCTTCATATCTGACATCACCTGACATTCCTTCAGCATGTCTCTGCATCTGGAACTCTCCTTGCCCGCTTTCTTCCCTCCCTCTCTCTCTCCCCTTCCTCTCCTCCATCCCTTTTCTTCCTTACAGCCCCCTCTGCTCCCCACCACCTCCACTTCCCTCCACTTCTCTCCAGCAGTGCCCAGAGACCCTTATCACCCTTTCAGAGATTTCCACCTCTGTCCTCTGGATTTTCAACTTTTTATTTCTTCTGATTTCTCCCCCTTTGCTTTTTAGACAGATTCTATGATCTCTTTTGTCCTAAAACCCTGAACTCCCCTGACTTCGTGTCCTGCTCCAGCTTCCATCTTCTCCTGGTCCTGATGGAAGTCTCCTGCAAGGGCCTCTGATACCAATCTGCTGTAAGCACTGAAGTATCTTTAAGCCAGAAATCAGCCTCCTGACAACACTGTCTCTAAATTAGCATATTCAGGGTAAAATGTTTACGTAACCCCAGAGTTAGTCATCCCTGATGATTAACAGTTGGAGAGTTATGAAATGAGGACCCGACTCTGCCTAGGTGTTTGTAAAGCTCCCTTTGTATGGGCTGTCACCTTTTAAAATATACTGATCAGTGATTAGAAATTACTGTGCTCAGAAATTTAAATGGAGAACCTGGCTTTTGTAGAAAACAGCATAATGGTCGCTATAAAACGTGTGCTATTTGATTTGTTAAGTTTCCTCTGAGAAATTACGTTCAGACGATGCCGTTTTACCCAAGTTGTAGGCCCTGCACGATGTCTGTCACCAGGGGACAGCAAAGGCCAAAGGTTCTTGTGATGATTTTTTTTTTTTTTTTTTTTTTTTGTCTTTCAGATTTGTGAGCCCCAATAGGTTAGAAAGTAGGTTTCAGGTCACACTGGGAAATGTGAAATGGCACTGACCTGCCTTAGGTTTCCGTATGTCGGGATATTATTGGAGGAAAGCCTCCTTCCCAAAGGACTGACCTTGGTCCCGGACAGGGCGACATTCTTTGCCACAGAATTGGAAATAGAGAAAAAAGCTCTGGAGAGATTCTTCTTATTACTTTGTTTTGTCAAAGGTTTGGTTTAGAGTGAGTTTCCTGAACATTCTAACCCAAGGCGTTCATTGTGTGACTTTAGGTAAGCCACTCCCCCTCTCCAAGCCTCAGTCTTCTCCCCTGTAGAATGGGAAGGCTGGGGTGCTCTGAGACCCTCCCCTCTGCTTCTACATCTTCCATACTCAGGCCTCAAGGCTCACCTGGCAGCAGGCAGCCCTGGCAAGCCAACTGAGAATGGCCAAGGGGTGTGGTTTTAAAAGAAACGAATCAAGTACATAATTTCTACCACTGCAGAATTATACAGATTGTAAAACAGAGCATCTCTTGACGTGTAAGGATTGTTGCATTATTAGAACTGCAGTTGGGCTCTTCCAGATGCTTAGTAAGGCCCCCGTTTTGATTGAGTGCCTGTAAACATTTTGTATTCACGTTTTAAAAATAGTTCTCACTTGATGTTGCTCGTCCGCCCGGCCTGCAGTGGAGTGAGTGAGTAGGTGGTCTGGGGGCTGGACTTCTGTCATTCGGGTTGTTTATAGTCGTACTGAAAAAGTCAAACTAAGTACAGCTCTTTGATATCTCTTGGGCACGTAAGCCTCCCAGCACCGTGTAAGGCTGGTAGAATTATGCAGTGCCCTTGTCAGAGAGCTCATACGGTTTCTCCCAAGTCCCTCAGCCAGTAAGATGGTGGCACTCGAATTTGAGCCCAGGTCTCAGTGACTGCGAAGCCCACGTTCTTTTTACCATGCTCCCCGACTCTTGGCCCTGGTTGCAGGAGTCCTGGGAGTTTCTGGTAGAGTCAGAAATGCCTTTCAGCTTGATCCATGCACAAAAGCATGATTTCCAGCCAAGCCAATTTAGCCAATTGATTTGTGAATTTCTGTGCATTTCCAGAGTGCTCTGAAGGACTCTCGAGACATGGCTTTTGCCGGGAAAACCCTGCTTGGAGTGACATCTCCTACTATTTACCGTTGTCTCCCATTTGATTTTAGTAGCAGGTATTCATGTGCAGAAGAACGTCTTGCCTCTACTTCACTGTGAGCTCATCAAAGCAACGGTGGCGGTTTCTACTGGTCCAGACTCGTCCTTTAGCCTCGGAGGTCTTAGTATTTTATGCCGAAAGAGTGTCACCAGTTTCAGTTATGTTGTCTGTTGGTTAATCATTTGAATGTACCACACAGAATACTTGCTAAATAGGAACTTTAAAATTTAAAGTGGCCACTGAACTGCCACTGGGCATTGGGCTTAGGGCAGCTGATGTAAGCAAAAGGGGAGTGGGGGACCGGGTCCGGCTCTGTTCTGGAAAATGGACGAATGTGTTAATAGATCAAGTGATGAGAGAAGCTGTAGATGGTTCTGTAAGAGCTCCTTGTGGCATATAATCTTCACAGATTATTTTTAAAACAAGACATTCATTTTTTTTTTTTTCAGATTTTCTTTTGTGGCCCAGCGAGTTTTATCCTTGTCTTGTTTTTCTGTGATCACAGTCCTTTAGCTTTTCTGTTGCTCGCTCTCTCCTCCGGCTTTAGGACGATGCTAACGACGGTAATGGGCTTGCTCTCCCTGCAGGCTGCCCCTCGGCTGTGTGCGATGCTCTCTCAAGTCGGTGGGAGCCCTTTTTTTACAGGCCAGAGAAGCGAACGGAACATTTTGCAATTATTTAATGTCTTTGTTCCCGGAGGCTGAGTGCCCTACAGCTGTCGGGCCTTTAATCCCACAGCAGCCCTGTGAAGTGGGCATTACTGTATTCTTTTAGGGATGGAGAAACTGAGGCACCCAAAGATGAAAGACGTGTGATCAGGTGGAGGGAGTGCTTTCTCAGGCAGGAGGACGTCCACGTGACCCTTGCCAGCATGCTGGGCCCGTCTTAGAAAGGTTCTCTCCGGCTCCCAGTAACTTAATGAAAGGGACACCCCTTGGCAGCGGGCCACTCCCTTCACGCAGAGAGCACGGGCCCGGGCTGTCCGTGGGGGGTCCTTCTTAAGCACAGAACAGCTATTCATTTTATTACAAGTACTCCGTAGTCAAGAAGGTTTATCATTTCAAAATAAATAGAAATGTATTCATTGAGAAGAGTGCAGAGAAGTCGGGGGTTTGGGATTCCGGTCTTATTTGTGAAGATTTTTAGTACAATTTTTAAAAATGAAATACAGATTTTTTAAGACTTTAAAAATTTCAGTACTTGACCATAATACTTATCATTCCAAACTTGGATACTTCTGAGAATGAAAAGGATGCTGTTAAAAATCACATGAAAATAATAATGAGTACATACCTGGAGGATTTCAGACAACTGGGGTCTAATGTCATCCTATAATGAGAGTGTATATTATAAAATATTGTGCCAAGAATAATAAATACATATTAAGTAAGGTTGAAATTGAAAAATGATGAACTTAGATATATAAAATGAAATAAACAAATGAAAAATTACAATGCAATGGACTTACGTGATGTACAACATAACATCAACGCCAGTAGTTATGCTAACGTCCAAGATTTTACTCAGTAATTAGTTATATTCTTTCTGAATGACTTGAAATTAAAAGTTAATTCACACTGATAAAACCTGATTCTTAGCACTTTGATAAGAGATGGGAAAGTGATTTGATCATACCTTTGCAATTTTAATGTTGTAGTAATACTGTCCAGTGATGCGGGGTAATGCCCTCTCCATCACTAGAAGGATTCCAGCGACAGAGCCTTCCTTGCCAGTTGGGAAGTGGAAGGAAACAGCCTTTAGGATCCTTTCTTCTAAGTTAATGAGAATTTTCTTTGTTTCAGAGTGTTAAAGCATTTTGAAAAACAAAATCACTTCTAACTCTAAATTCTTGGATCCTAACATTAGAAACCCGCGTCCAGGCTGTTGGGTGAGAGGAGAAATTCTGCAGCGAGAAATCATAGCGTTCAGGGATTGACAGACACCGGGCAGCAAGGGCAGAAGTATCTTCGTGAGTTCTGAGGGTTGCTGTGGGGCTTTAGGCTCCCAGGAGCCCAGGCGGCAGTGGCTTTGGGGACTCAACCCCCTGCAAGACGTGTTCTTCGTGTCAGGTCCTTTTAGGGCTCTTGAAACAGGAGGGAGCGAAAGACCGTCGGAGGCATTGTGCAACTGTGTTGATCATCTTGTTACACATCTGTTTTTAGCCACCGTGCCAAGAATTTGCTTGACTCTTTCCCGATGAGCTGTGAGGAAGGACTGGCCCCAGAGGAGGGGCCAGTGGCTGTCAGAGGCCCACAGATGCACACCCACCTTCTGAACCCCAAAGGAGAGTGAGAGCAGTGTCTGTGAGATGAACCAGCCATGAGACATTCCACCCTCCTCCCCCGACTTGAATGAGAGGTGATTTTTGAAACAGCCACAGTTATTTTGTCTGCCAGCCAAGAAGACAGCATTGAAAGCAGCAGGCAATATGTCAGACTTCAAAGGAAAATATATTGGTGTCTCATTGGCTCAGATCCAACATTATGTTGGTAAATAATCCAGTCCCGGTGTGACATATTTCTCCCTGAACCTTGACTGAAAACTACTGAAGACCATCCTGTGAGCTGGGGAGCGGCAGTCACTCATTCTAGGAAAAAGGCCAGAAAGAATGACTTTGAAATGTGTTTATAATTAACTCAACAATCTAAATTCACAAGACTGTTAGAACAGCAGGCTGCTAACTGGTGCAAACTTCCTAAGTGATAAGGCACTTGGGGAAACAAAAGTCAGGCCTTCCTCCTGTGGTACCTGAAGCACCTTTGAGGGACAGTAACCGGTCATTTGCAGACATGTTTTAAGACACATTTTATTTTATGTGTCTTTTTGTGTGTGTGTGTGTGTGACGATCTCAGGGTTTTTTTGTTTGTTTGTTTGTTTTGAATGTGGAAAGGTCTAATGATATGGGCAAAGGGGAAGACACTTTTCAAACCTTGTGTGGAAAATCCCTTTTGCTTTGTGTGGCATTGCTCGGGGTGGCCCTGGTCCCTGGACCTGACGGGCACAGGTGTGGTGTTGGAGAGGGTGTCCTGAGAGAAGGAGGAGATTGGAGCATGGGTGGGGATTTCTGTGCTAGAGGGGAGGAACTGCCCCCATTGAGTGAAGGATCAAATCGTGTTTGATTAAGTAACACCTCTCTTGTCTAGAGCTCGCATATCCATCAACCTCAAATACATGGCAATGCAAGTTTAAGAATCAGGAATTAAGCACACCCTTCCTCTCAAAATCTGTAGAGAAGTCCCTAAGGAATTCAGAATTTGCAGAGGTCTTTGGAGTCAGGTAGACCTTGGTGTGCAATTCCAGGCAAGTTTCTTACCCGCTCTGAGCCCCATTCCTCATCTAGAAAATGAGGGAAAGGATATTTACCCTCTGGGGTTGTTGTCAGACTGTCAGGACATAGCTGCATCAGGGCGAGTGCACCAGGGCGTTTAGAGGAGGCAATGACAGGAATTGTGCCTTCAGAGCTTGGGCACCGCGGCTCACAGCCCAGCCAGCGAGGTGCTCCCTCAGGGCCCCTGTTCTCCCATCAGGCCCCAGGCCAGTGACTCCAACCTTGGTCAGTTCCTTTTGATCCCATAATATCTCCTGCATAAAACTTGATGGCTCCTTTAGTTCAGGGATTCTGAAGGACAACAGACAGCTTTAGCTGAGAACTAATCTACTATTGGCCTGGTACTGAGCGGCCCTTGGTAAATTTCCTCTTAGGTCCATTCTCATCACTGGTCTAAACGAGACGGGTGGCTTCCTTCTGAATCAGTACAGAGTGCTCAGAAAATAGCTTTACTTCTCAGCTATACAGTTGCTCAGGAATGGCTCATTTTTTCCACTGTTGTCACTGGTATATGGTTGCTATCCAATTGACTGACTTTTTTTTTTTAAGTTTTAAAAATGAGAAAGAGGTTAATTTCATTTAATTTACAAATGTGGCAGAAATTTCTTAAATTTCTACAGATAAAATATGCTCAGTCGGATGTAACAGGGAAAACAATCAATTATATTTCCACTGCTTCTCTGTTAATTAACTTTTTTTAGAAGAGGAACGTAGCTGTGGAGAGCACCAGAACCTAAGAAGTTAATTATTATTCAGTTTAACTCAACCAGCATCTTTAAGGAAAATACTGAGCCCCATGTTGCAGACAAAGTAAAACAGAATATCCTCTCTCTTGCTCTGGTTCTTCCCAACCATTTTTCTTGGACCTTGTTATGACATGAAATAAAGCAAAATTAAAATATATGCAAGACATGGCAGAACAGCATACATTAGAATTAGGTAAACATTAGACCAAAGAAAAAAATAGAAGTGAAATATACAAAGCAGGCATGCTATTTTACTACGTAATTTATACAGATCGGCTCAGGTTTGGTTCTGTATTTCCTAGCAGTGACTCAAATGTCAATTAATTGCATGATTGGCGTCAGCCTTTTAAAATTGTGGTAAAATATGCATAATAAAAAATTTACCATTTTAACCAATTCTATGTGCACAGATCAGTGGCTTTAAGTACATTCACACTGTGGAGCAACCATCACCACTATCTTACCTCATGAACTTTTTTGTCTTTCCAAACTGCAATTCTATACCCATTAAATAGTAACAGTCCATTTCCCCTCCCTACAGCCCCTGCAAGCACCATTCTACTTTCTGTCTCTGTGAGTTTAACTGCTCTAGGAACCTTGTATAAATGGAATCTGACTGTATTTGTCCTTTTGTTACTGGCTTATTTCACGTAGCAGAATGTCCTCAAGGTTTATCCCAGTTGCGGTGTGTATCAGAATTTCCTTCCTTTTCAAGGGTGAATAATACTCCATTGAATGCACACACCACATTTTGTTTATCCATTCTTCTGTCAACGGACCCTTGGGTCCTTGGGTTGCTTCCACATTTTTGCCATTGTGAATAATACTGCTGTGAACGTGCGTGTACAGATACCTCTTTGAGACCTGGCTTTCTTTTGGTGAACATACCCAGATGTGGAATTTGCTGGATCATATGGCAATTCTGTTTCATTTTTCTGAGGAACCGCCATACCATTTTCCATAGGAGCGGAACCATTTTACACTCCCATCAGCAAAGCACAGGGTTCCCGTGTCTCCACAGCCTTGCCAATGCTCGTTATTTTGTTCGATAGTGACCATCCCAATGGGTGTGAAGTGGTGATTGGTTTCAGTTTTACTTAGTGATACTGGAAAGCTACATGATTGGGAGAATCATACAATTTCTTGATTCTAGAACCAGAAAGAAATTTCTTCCGAGGGCGTTTATCAGGAGGACACTGTAATGTAAGGCAGTCGGAGGGAGTGTGGAGGGAGGTGCATGAGCTGTTGGTCCCAGCACTCTTCTCGTTGGGCTCCTGAAATCCCCCAGGAGCAGTCACCGTGCCCCTGCGGTGCCAGTGTCTTTTTGTGCAGGCTTGGCTTAACCCGGAAAGGAGTTACTTGTATCTAAAACAGTCAGTGGACCAGATAAGTTTTAGGGAATTTTCTATAAATATTATTTCTCTCAGTGGATTTTTAATACAACTTCTCACCCAGCCTGTGATGGGGCCTCATGCTGGTTTCTCTAACCACTTCCCACACTTCCACACCTTCAGCTGGAACCCTCCTAGTGTTGGGAGACTCAGCAACTTTCCCCCAGTCTTTACCCCCAGCTCTTCTTTGTGTCTTTGTTCATCAGATAAGATTTCCCACCTTGCATGATGAGTCACTGTTGAATTGATGGTCTCCCTCTGTCTGCCTGCTCTTTGATGATAGGGATGGTGTCTTACTGTCTCTGCGTTGCCAGGACCTAGTCTCAAATACTGGCCTTTAGCATAGATATTTGTTAGATAATCAATGAATACTATTCTGCATATCTGCAATGGAAGTGGGAGACATTTTTTAACATTCTGTTACTTAATTTACACAGAGTTGAGTAAGAAATAATTTTCAAAATTTAGCTTGAGGAAAAGGCTTGATGAAAGGAGGAAGAAGATCTGGCAACTTTTAGGGATTTAGCAGTCAATGGCCCTATGCGCTTTATAGGGGGTGGGTTTCCTCCTCGGTCTAGATGTGTCACCAGCCCAGTTTTCTGGGTACCTGTTGGATGAACGACGTCCAGGGGGCTCCGAGAGGAGGCGGACAGGATGTAGGTGCTAGGTAAATGGAGCTAGCTTTTATTGACTGTCTACTGGATGCCAGGCAGGGCTGAAAGGGAGGTATTTTTAAGGCAGAAAAATGGTTGAGAAATAGGGAAGTGAGAGAGGAAGCAGTCCATCCATGCCAGAAAGAAGAGATGTAAGTGACAGTGGGCCGTGCCAGAGGAGGGAGGGAAAGTTCTAAATTCCTCCGATTCACTGGACTGGTAGCCTAGGGCACTGTCTGTGATGCCGTAAGAATTGCCTCGTTGCATCTGGACCCTGTGCGTCTGTCATGAGGTTTGGTGTAAGCTGGTGGCAGAAACCCACAATGTCTGCTGTTCCTCCACCCCTATTTCTCAAGCAAAAGGTACCTGACCAGGTCCCTCGGGGTCACGTTGCTACTGCTTGGTTTGATGGAAACACTTGGTATCTCAAACCAGTTGTCTTGTCTGACCTGGGCTGACCTGACCCAGCAAGAGCCTGGGTTTTCACTAACAACCTCCCGACTTCACCAGACCACTCCTCTGGGATGAAATGGAATGATCCAGGCTGACCTCGCCTCACTCTTATGCTTTGCTGCTTCTCAGGAAAGGTGAGCAGAGGGTCACTAGTAGATGGTGGTTGCAGGGTTATTTAGGGGAACCTCCACCTGGGATTTCTTCTCCACCACCACGTGTCCTGTATTTTCGCTCAGAATTCTGCTGGAACTGGAAGCATTCTGCTGCGTTAGTCCACGCCTGTGGCCAGTGTCACGGGCATTTGTTCGTTGAAATCCCGTCAATCTCTTACCTACTCTAGGAGGGAAACTAAAATTGCAAGTGCCTGAGGGAAGGCAGGGCCCATGAACAGACATATCCAGGAAATAGAAACACACTGAAGGATGCTTCCTAGGAAAACTGAATGCTATTTTTTTCCCCTTAAGGCTTTCTTTTCTTTGCACAGGCAAGCTGCTGGGTGTATTTATCAGACCCTGATAAAATCCGCAGCTCAGTCTCTCCTAGCTTCATCATCAGCCTCCTGTCCACGTCCTCAGGAGGAGTCTGTTCTCCTGGATTGGGGTGCTGCTGTCTGCTCATCGGGGAGTGTCCTCTAGTCCAGCTAGCAGCCACTTGCTTTCCAGCAGCTGGAGAACCGTGCTGCTTCCAGAGAGCTGGGTTTCACAGTGATGCCACAGCCAAGGGTCAGGCTCTCCACGGGGACCCACTGACCCATCAGCCTTTCCCTGGGGAGTGGTTGTGGCTCCACTGCCCTTTAAGGGGTACAGACACAGCGGTGCACACCCCAAGGAGGGTGGATGGTGAGTGAGCAGATAAAGGAACTTGTATTCAGCTTAGACAAGAGGAGGTCTGTGGAGTTACCAGAGCTGTCTTCAGGCGGTCAATGGATTGACAGGTTGTCCTGAGGAAGTGGGACTAAATTTGTTCTTTGTGGCCTTGAGGGAGAGGATCAGAGCGAAGAAGGGAACATCCCAGGGTCTTGGCTCAGTGTAGGAAAGAGCTTCCTAGCTGTCATTAGATCTGCAGAGGTGGACTGGGCTGCTTTGAGGCTGAGGGCAGTTCAGGCTTGGACTGGACAGCTGTTTGCTGTGATGCTGCGAGATTTGTTTAATACTAGCAGGGCATTTAAGCTAGGTGAGGGTAAGGTCCCTTCCAACCTTGGAATTCTTGTTTGTTTTATGAGGGGGAGGTGATTAGGTTTCTTCACTGACTTCCCGCTTGGAGGAGGTGCTGGGGACTGAACCTGGGACCTCTTGGGTGCTGAGCATGCGCTCTACCACTTGAGCTATACTCTTCTCCCCTAACCTTGGAATTCTGTTCTTGAATCTTCTTGGTGAATAAATACCTAGTACTCTTTGGAGCTTATTCCCAAGGTAAAGGGTGAAATACATCAATGTGTAGAGAGAACCAGGAACGGCATTAATCACAGTACAGAGGGAAAGATGGAGCATACGTGTGCCTACATGGGTATGTTTTAAACTCTGGAAGAGACTGCAAAGGATACTTAATAAAGTTAAAGCAACATTAGGAATTGATGTGGACAGAAAGTAATTGATTGTCACCAAATACTGCAAGTATCAATCAGATTCTGGTGGCTGTATGGTTTCTTTTCTAGCAGAAGATATTTTAAAATTTTGTCAGTTTTTAAGAGCAGTGATAAGGAAAGCCTCTCACTGAATTATCTAATACGATGTGGGATTGCTAAAAAGTAAAGCTAGCCTGGGAAATACACTGAGATGTCACTTACATTTCTACCACCTGTATTCAGCTTCTTTGAGAGAGACTCGTGACATTCTAGAGGTGAAAATTACCTTCAAATCCACCTTCTCCTGCTCCTTTCTCTGCTGGACAGCTGACATGCAGTGATTCGTCCCAAGCCACACACAGCCAGGCTCTGTGAACGTGTGTCCGTGATCAGAGCCTGGCCGCCTCTTGTCTGCCTCAGGTCTACTGAGTTGCTTTTCTCGAATTTAGCCGAGGATATTCCCCATCTCTGCCCAGGTTTCCCCTTCTGATAAAGGGCTCAGACCTGTCCGATTGTGGGTGGAATTTGGGTTTCAGTTTCTTGCCCTGGTCAGAGCTCCAATGTGGACCAGATGTGACATCATCAGTGTGATACCATCTGGATGTCCCCCCAGTGCCTTTAGAGAAGACAGGGAGCCCTGGAGAGGGGTGCCTTTGGAATGTGTTGGGAAAAGTGCACTGTGTCTTTGCTGTTGACTCTCTGTTAACTTTATTTATATCCAGTAAAATCCCATTGCAGAAAGTGTAATTCCAGCAGAGTGCTCCATAGTCATACTGTTTGCGCGAGACCACGTGGACTGCCTTTTATTTACCAGGTGCCACTGAATTCTCTCTAATGGATAACAGGATGCAATGGAATCATCCTCCAAACCCTGCATCTGTCGTAGGAGGCTCTTAACTCCGGCTGCGCCATAGCTTTCCGTGCAGCGTGGCAGGTGGGAAGGCGTGGGTCAGCTTCGCGTCCCAGGCAGGCGTGGGTCAGCTTCCTAGGTCTGCCTTGGTTCTGTGTCTTTGGGCAAGTGACTTGACCTCTCTGAAGCTCCATTTTCTGACCCTGAAAGTGAGGCTAATACCGTCTTCCTTGTTGGGTTAGTGAGGGATTCCACGTGTACAAAGATGCTTAATACAATGTGGGGGTCACAGCGGCGTTTGATAAATGTAAACTCCTTTGTACCTTCCTCTTCCCTCACTTTTCTTCCTCTTTCTTCTCTCATAAGGAAAAGGATGCCAGGTTATGTACCTTTTGTAGGAAAAATTTTATTTGCTCACTGATCACGGTCACAAAGTCACATTTAGAGTTGAGGAGAAAAGAGGAAAATAGCTTTCAATTCTCCCTATTACTCTGTCCAGAGGGACATCAGACCATTCAATGATCAGGCTGGGTATTAGAAATAATTCAGTTCTACTCATGTTTCAGATGAGTCATTGAGGCTTAAAACACCTCCCTGAGTGACCAAGAGGCACACATCTTGCAGTGAGGCTGGCATTCTTTGTTGACAGACACCTGGCTGGTGACATCAGGCAGGAAGAAGGCAGCGAGAAGGCAGATATGGGAAGAGATATTATGCTTTAAAAAAAATGGTGAGTTGAGAAGTAGCTATTAGAGAGTTTTCTGAATTGAGTTGTAACCAGAGAGTTATATGCTCAGGAAATGGAGAGACTGGTTCAGAGAAATTCTGAGAATTCTGGTTGAATCCAGAGAGGCTGTGTATGAGACTTGCAAAGCAGTCTGTTTCATTTGGGGGCAGAGGGGATGGCTCTCAGGTTCTCCCACAGGACAATGTGACATCTCAGAGACCAAGGGTGACAGAGAAGCATCTCCGACCTTGGATGGACTGAGAGAAGGAGTTTTGAGTGTGTGCATGTGTGTGTTGGGAGGAGGAAGGTGGAGCAAACAGGGAAAGTGAGAGAAGAGAATGGGGATGAACATTTATTGAGTACCTGCTGTATGCTGGACACTTTCTCTGTTATTCATGAAATCCTGTCAGAGACTCTGTGGTTAGTATTATTTCTGTTCCTAGTTTACAAATGAGGAAACTAAGACTTCGAGAGTTCCCTGAGGCTGCACAGGTAGGGTTTCAGCATGTAGACCTGGTAGAAACAGACCACATTCAGTGCTTCTGAGTCCATGTCTACAGCAACCCAGGAATTTGGTAGAGCAAAGAGACAAGTGAAATAAGAACCTTTTTCTTTCTTAGTTCAGCACTACGTTTTCCATCCATATCGTCATTGAGTTTCCACTTTACAAGCCTCAAAGGAAGATCTGAGCTCCCCATAAACTGGCACTATGGTTTCTCAGAATATCTAGAATGTGCAAACGTGCAGGAAATACTGAGGACAGAGGAGCAAGTTGAACTGCACCATGGAAACGCAACTGGCAAAATCCACACTGTGGGAATTTCTTCAGATCAAGCGGCTCATGTTTTCTTCAATGGATAAATTAAAAGGAAAAGTATGATGGGGGAACCTGTCAATTGAAAGAATTTTAAATATTTATCAATTTTTTTTTAAACGAGCAAGACCAAACTCTAGCATCAGGATCGATACCTTGAATGATAAAAATATAAAGCAACATAAGGAAGTGATTACTATGAAAGTCAGATAGTGGTTACTTTTGGGGGGAGGAAGGGGGTTGTGATGGGGGTGTGGTACAAGGAGGGGTTACGGGGTAGACAGCAAAGTTCTAAGTCTTGACCTGGGTGCTGGCTCCTAGGATGTTCACATATTAATAATACATTGAATTATGCATTTGTTTTGTGTGGTTTTTCTTCATCTGTTTTACTTTATAATAAAAGATTAAAATATACAAGAATTTAAATAAAATAGTGCAAACTACATCTTCTTTGATGATATTCATCTTGTTTACTAGACTGTTGTAAGTTCTGAGAAATTCTGCCGTAAATAAACCCTTCTTTGTTTAAACACACACACACACACACACACACACACACACACACACACACACACACTCTCTCAAAACCAAATAACAGAATGCTTAGATTATACTGGACGCCGTTTGATATAAGAATAAAAGCTTTATAAGGCAATAAGTCTTGCTTCAAAGAGTTGTATTCTTATAAAAGCCCCTATCCTAGGGTAAGTGCCTTGCTAGAAGTTTTGGTGTTGGGTGTACACCAGGTTTCTGCATTTTTTCAGCCATGCCTGGCCCCGCTTGGAGACCTTTGCCTAGCTGTAGTGGTTCACTCTCCCTTCTGTCAGAAATACTTTCTTGATCCCTATTAAACATAAAAGGGGGTTAAATAATCTCTCCACTTGCAGTAAATTTTTGTTTGGTCTCCCTAAGTTTTATAAACCTACATCATGAGGATATAGTGAAGATGCAGTCTGTGGGACTGTAGACAATGGGCAGGGTAGGCTGGCTGCTAAAATAGCCCGTTACGTCCCACGTGCGGAGACTGGTGCAGGCATGCAATGCACTTTCACTGTCATCGTGAGATACAGAAATGGTTCATTTTGTGGATCCCGCAGATTTCCGATCTTCAGGGGCTAGCATGCCTTCAGCTTGGTTCCCGGATGTCTTTGTGGCCTTTTATGTTCAGTAATGCTGCCCAGATCACCTTGTACTTGCCCTTCTCCAGAGATTCCCTGTCATCATTCCTGTGATGGTTAATTTTATGTGTCATCTTGACCTGGCTAAGGGGCGTCCTGATGGCTGGTCAAACATCATTTCTGGATGTGTCTGTGAAGGTGTTTCTGGAAGAGATGAGTGTTTGAACTGGCAGACTGAGGAAAGCAGCTCACCCTCACCAATGCAGGTGGGCACCAGCCCGTCCACTAAGGGCCTGGAGAGAACAAAATGGCAGGGGAAGGGTGAATTTGTTCTCTCCGTTTGAGCTGGGGCATCCATCTTCTCCTGCCCTTGAACATCCGTGATCCTGGTTATCAGGCCTTCAGACTTACACTGGGAATCAGGTCGCTGGTCCCCCGGGTTTTCAGGCTTTTGGGTTTGGGCTAGAATTGTAGAGCAGCCTTTCCTGAGTCTCTAGCCTGCAGGCTCGTGGACCCTGGGACTTCTCGGCCTCTGTAGTTGTGGGAGCCAACTCCTCATAATGAACCTCTCTCTACATATCTGTATAGGTCCTGTTGGTTCTGTTTCTCTGGAAAACCCTGATGACATAATTCCCGCATCCCAGGAACACAGTGAAGTAAAATTAATAGTGAATCCTTATTCCAGAGACTTGAGGATAGTCCATTTTTAGAAATACTCAGTAAATATTTAGTTACATTCACTAGCAGCAAACAATTCACTTGTGAACAGGAGAAATGGTATCTAGCAGTATGTAACTCAAATAATGCATATACTTAGCTTTGAATTTTTTGCTTTCCTTTAAAAAATGTATTTTTTGTTTTTAAAGTAATGTGACACTATTACAGAAAAAACTTGAAAACTGAAAAAAATGTGTGTATATTCTCCCCACAGGACTGCAATCATGATTATGATTTTGTCTGTTTGTTCCTATTTTGGTATGAATATTTTTTAGTTGTAAAAAATACATATAATTGTACTTTTCCATTTTAAACTTCGCCTTGAGTAACTATCATATAATCACATACACATTTCTGTGCTACATTGTCATCACAATGGTAATTTTTTTACTGCATTAAATTCCATCACTGGGCTTTGTTGCATTTTTTAACTGTTACCCTATATTTGGTCAGTTTGTTTCCCCTCACATTTGAGCAATTACATTTTTGTATAATGTATAACATTGTGCATATTTCTTTTTGGTTGTTGTTGCTCTGAATTTTTAAAGTTAAAATATTAACAAGTGTCAAGAATTTCAGTAAACTTCTAATTTTTCTTTCACTCTGTCATGGAGTCGAACAAATCTAGTGATTGTTGAAGTAGGAGGCATAGTTAATTTGCCAACTGCTGTTCCACCCAAGATCTTAATTATGTATGACTTAATAAAACCATGTGAAACGTGAGTGAGGCAGTAATCTTGTTTACATCTAGAAATTGGCCACAGAATAGCAGTTGTGGACAGTTTAGAAACTCATAGTAGAAAATGAAGAATTTTTTTTTTTTTTATTTGGAGCTCGGGAAATGTAATGCAGCATTTTCAATGTGCGTAAATATGTGCAATCTTGGGAGATGGGTCTTAGTTTTCATCATATGTTCAAAGGAATCTAATAACTAACCACTGATACAAGCACAATGTTTGCTAGTTGAATGGAATGCTATTTTTGTGAGTTTCTTTGTTGTTTCTTCTTTCCTGCTTCCCCTGCCTTCCCCCTTTTCTTTCCTTATTCATTATACACAGTAATCAAACTCAGAAAAATGTTTTTTTAAACATTTTTTATTGATTTATAATCATTTTACAATGTTGTGTAAATGTTTTTTTTTTTTGATGAGCAGAGATTTATCACATGAAAGTTTCCAAAGACTTAAAAAATTAAAAAAAAACTAAGCACATATGTGAAATTGTTCATCAAGTACTGTGCCGATCGGTTTTGATTTGAGGAAATTTTCCCTTTTAAATCAGTAATTTATTATTACTTTTCTTTGTTAGAATTTTTTTTAAAGCATGACCAGGATGCTGATCATTAAATAAATTCCCACCATTACTACCACTTACTATGTTTTAAGAAGTCCATAATGAATTGAGTGTGGAAATCATTCATCAAACCCAGTTATCCTTTTCCTAAATTATTTCAAAAGGTATAGCTTTATTAACTCCATTAAAGTTTGAGGCTCTTAAAGTTTTTGTACAACTAAAGCAAAGAGGCATTCTGTGAAAATAACCTAAAATCCTTTCTCAGTGTTAGAAACGCTACTTCTTTAGAAAATAAAACCTTAGTCGTTTTTATTTACCAAGAATGATGTCTCCCCTCCAGTGTAACAGGGCTTCTAATATGCAATGACCACCTCGTTTTTCATAAAGGACTAATTACTGTCATATGTTTTTCTTAGGAATGGGCTGTTTCTGGGGAGCTGAAAGGAAATTCTGGACCTTGAAAGGAGTATATTCAACTCAAGTTGGTTATGCTGGAGGCTACACTCCCAATCCTACTTATAAAGAAGTCTGCTCAGGTAGGAAGAATCTGCTCCATCATGTAAGAAATAAGGACGGACTTGTCCCTGCTGGCAGGTGACAGGATCTTTAAAATGGAAATAATTTTTCTTCTTTTTTTTTGGTGTCTTCTCAGTCTTCTCTTGCCCATTTCTCTAAGTATACCTGCTGGCCTTTCACTTTATGCTTTTGGAAGATAATAGACTTCATATGGAACGTATCATCTCGCTTCCGTTGCAGAACAATCACCCCGAAACTTAAATCGCTCAGACAGTCATTATTACCTTATGATTCTGTGGGTCAGTGACTTAGACTGAGCCCAGCTTGGTGGTTCTTCTGCTGGTTTCTTCCCGGTTGTTTCGTGTGACTCCAGTCACCTGGTGGGTTGCCTGGGGGCTGGTTGGTCTTCCATGGCTTCACTCATGCACCTGGCGGTTGCTGCCTGGCGGACACTTCCTCTTGGCTGGGCAGTAGGGATGGTGGACCACATGTCTTCAGCACACTGGCCTGGGTGAATTCACCTGATGGTGGATGCGGAGATCCAGGAGCAGTAAGAGAGGACAAGCACCATTCTGCTAACACCTTTCAAGTCTCTGTGAACTATTCACCGTCATCCCATTGGCCAAAGCAAATCACGTGGTCTAGCCCAGCGTCTGTGTGGGAGGGACTCCTCTAAAGCAGGTGTACGGGGGGTGGGAAGAAACTGGGAACATCACCACAACAATGTATCACCTGGGACAGATATGTCATATTTATTGTTTTCTTGAGGGAAAGACATTAAAACCAGGCTATCGTGAAGGGATTGGCAAACTATGGCTCGCAGGCTAAATCCTTCCTGCTGCCTGTTTAGATAAAGACAGTTTTTTTTTTTGAAATACAGCCATGACTGTTTATTTATGTTACCTGTGAATACTTTCATGCCACGATGGCAGAGTTGAGTGGATGCAACAGACATTGTATGGCCTGTGCAGCCAAAAATATTTATGATCTGGCCCTTTATGGAAAAACATTTGCTGACCAGGACAGGCAGATGCCCCCCAGGGCAAATTCTCACTCAAATACAAGCTAACCTCTCTGGAATTTGTTTTGTTTTGCTGTTTGTTTCCAGCATTTAAGGACTTCCTTTACCTTTCTGCCAGCTCCGGTAACATCTCAAACACATTATTTTTCTCTTTTAAAAACTTTTTTTTTCATTTTAAAAATAAAAATGGTATATATTGAAGGTGCCCAACATGATGTTTCTATATACACAGTGAAATAATTACTAATAGTCAAGCTAATTAACCTACCCATTGCCTCACGGACTTCGTTTCTGTGGCGAGAGTGCCCGTGATCTCTCTTAGCAAATTTCAGGTGTACAATGAATGCAGTATTATTAACTACAGTCACCATCCTGCACATCATACCTGTAGAGCTAATTCATCTCACGTAAATGAAAGTTTGAACCCTTTGCCCGACATCTTCCCATTTCCCTGGTAACCACCATTCCACTCTCTGCTTCTGTGAGTTTAATTTTTTAAGATTCTACATAAAAGTGAGATCATGCAGTATTTTTTTTCTCTGTGTCTAGCTTATTTCACTTAGCATAATGTCCTACAGTTTCATCCATATTGTTGCAAATGGCGAGATGTCCTTCATTTTTTAGGCTGAATAATATTCCATGCCACACCTTTTTTATTCCTGTGTTGATGGACACAGGCTGTTTCCACACCTTGGCTGTTGTGAATAATGCTGCACTGAACCTGGGAGTGCAGGTATCTTTGTAAGATACAGATTTCATTTCCTTTGTATATATACCGAGAAGAGAGGTTACTGCATCATACGATAGTTCTGTTTTTAATTTTTTGAGGCACATTGTTACTGTAAGACATGTTTTTCTTTTGTAAGAATATGTTATTCACGGTCTTAGGAGCTCTTAATAGGGAGAGTTTATCTAGATATATAGTCTGTCACATTGACAGAAATGGGATTTTAAAAACATATAAATTGTTTTATCTTTTAAAAATAAAGGTTTGAATTGGTGTTACTTGTGGAAGACCCTCTCTGCTCTTGGAGGGCTGCTGTGAATGAAGGTGAGGGAGGAACTGGAGTTTGTTCAATAGTGAGCAGGTTGGTGTGTTTGCTACAATGTGAATTCTGGTTCTGAAATGAAATTTGAACTGGGCAACATTATGAAATTATCATAAAAGTATTCATATTCTTGTTTTTCTTGCTTCTGGAGAAAAATGGAAATATTCTGATTGATGTTGAGAATGTGGAATATCGAACCAATACTTTAGTGGTTAATCCATTTTTTTTTCTTTGCTTCTGTTTTAAAATTAAACAAATGCTTATGCAGAGCTATTAATACAGTCAGATGAACCCTGGAGATTACCCAGGTGTAGCCTCTTCAGTCTTAAGAATTGAAATGAATGGATTCCTTCCTGTAATTGCAGACAAGGCTTAATAGCCTGAGATAAAAGGGTTGCTAAGAAAACCTCCAGGTACCTACTGCTTATACTGTTACTCTCCACCAGCAAGATGTTAATCATCAGTTAGAATATTGTGATTGCTTGTTTGTTCAGACTCGCTCCAATTCAGCTCTTCACTGTAGCAAGAACCACATGATAAGTGCCCTTTGTTGAAGCCCTACTATGTGTGATAAGCACTTTGTGCATCTTTGCTTTTTTCCATCTAATCTTCCAAACAGTCCCATGAAGTGTCTCAGCTTCTGTCTTTTACAGAGGGAGTGTTGAGGCTCAGAGGGGATAAGTAATTTGCCCAAGGTCATGTCTGCCAACCTCATTAGCTCTCAACTCAAAACTGATGCCACTGACCATGGTGTAAGTCACCCGACTGTCATCACGTCCCGGCCATCCTCCATTCATCTATGCAAGCTTCCCTCCACACACTTTCATGTGTACGTTTGAGTATACCGGTAGGCTTTTTAATGATTACTGTCAGGAAAATACTGAGCAATTTTTTTGGTCTTTCTGATGTTTAGAAAGAAAAAGGACAAAACCTTTTTAAGGTACAGTTTTTGTAGACGTCTGGTGCGTCAGAGTGTCTATAGCAATGGTGAAGTACAGAAACCACGAAGGTTGGCAAAGAACTCCCTATTTGATGTGAACGCTACCTGCTAAGTTAGCGGTGGCACCGGGAAGCATGGTTGTCATGGAAACTTGCTCCTGATTGGGAAAAGAGAGTTATAGGGTCTTATCCAGACACAGAAGGAGAGATGATTTCTTCCCCAGGCTTTTTTGTTGTTGTTGTTCTGATCATGAAAGGGAAAAACAAAAAGGCAGACAGAAGCTGCGATAGGTCTCTCTGGCACAGAAGTGGTGGGCCTTCCGACCCCTGTGAGGAGCAGGGAAGGAGAACAGACAGGGTCCCTCACTCGTGTAATTATGGTAACCAGCCAATTAAAGATTTTTGACCAAGGAGAGGGCCTGGGGAGACAGAAAGCAGGTGATACTGGCTGGGCCCCCCTGCTAGGGCCTCGGGTGCGCAAAGCCTTGCTGAATGAGTCAGCCCTGAAGGGGTCTGACTTGCAAGAAAGAAAAGCCACGTCTCTGCTAAGACGTGTCATAATTGCTGAGGCTTCATGTGAGAGAAATACTAGTCTATGCGCCAGTATTTGCCTTCATTTCAATACTGCTTACTCTCATGTTTGCAATTATGCTTGTTGTAAAGTTGGTCACAACCAGGAGCCTTTCGTAAAGGTGTTCCTTCCCTCCTGCCTTCGTTCATTCAAGACAGGAAGCCCAAGGACCTGGCCTGCGTGCCAAACCCCTTCCCTCATAGAGCAGCACACCTGAGCTTGAGGCGCCTTCCAGTTTCCCGGGGCAGGTGCCAGACCTCCAGGGTTAGCGCTCAGGAAGGGGTCTCAGGATCCTGCTCCTCCCCACCTGCAACTGATCATCTGGGGGTGGGGGGTGCTTCCTCAAGTCAGAGCCTGTGTCAGAGCTTCCACAATGATTGTCTTGGTGAACAGATCGATGATCACAAGCCGTGGGTCTGGAACCATTGGCCGCCGTTGGTCGTGCTTGCTTCCGAGTGGGTCTTGGCTGCACAGCCTGGAGGGCCAAGTGAGCACGTGAGTGTGCATGTGAGTATCAAAGCAGATGTGTATCCACACAGGATGTGTAGTAATGTCTGGATGGAGTTACCAGGTGGCTCTTCATAGGCCAGTGATTAGGCACGTAGAAAAGAGATATGGCTTCTAGTAACAGCCAGGAGAGGAGGTGACCCCCACGGCGACACTTGGGTAGAGTCAACTCTGTCGTGTAAACAGAACGGCTGGCTCACTGATGGGTCTGTTACACGCTGGATGATCAGTGTGAGACTTGAGCCTGACGCATGGAGAAGACATGGGGAAAACAGTTCCTCAAGCATTTGCAATGAAGTTGCCCTTTGGGGTAAAGTATAAAATAAGTCTGTAATGTGTAAGAGCAGAGATGGGCAGCCACCGAGAGGAGAGTTGGCTTCTGAGGCCCTAGGACTTCAGCGTAACCCGATGGAATGTCCTGACATTGCGGAAGGGAAAGAAAAGAACCTTCGTGGGGGGCTGGTGCACCAGGCCAGCCTGGGGAAGGGGAGGTCTGCTGGTAGCCACGGGTTGCTCTGTAAGGTTTGGCTGCTGGACTGACTTCCAGAGCCTGACCCCATGACACTTTTAAGTTCTATCACTAACTCCTCTTGTTCTGCTCCACACTCTGTAGAAACTTCTTGTCTTTTCTCCTCTTGTGGAGATTATTTTCAAGAAGAAAATGCACTGAAACAAGGTTGGTCAACCAGACAGTTCTAATTCTCATTTCAAATTCAGTTCAATGCATTCTGAGATGTATAGCTCAGTCTACTGTGAGTTTAGTCTACCTGGGTCATTCTTTCCATATTGGATTAACCTGGGGTTAAATTAAGTAGTAAAAATGGAATTTGAAGGCTGAGAGTCAGAAGCCTGAACTGCCATGATTTTCCAAAGGCTCTGGTGGCCTCCTTGCTTTTCTCTGGAGCCCCCTCACCCCTCACATGTGTCCATTGTTTCATTTCAACCTGTTTGAAAAGTGACCATCCTCCTGGAATAGGCACTTAAACCTCCCCTCCTCAGATTCATCAGTTATTGCTGGCTCTCACAGACTGAGAAACTTGCATCTCCCAAATGTTCTAGGGCTGAATTCCGAGGCCTCTGAGAGCTGCCCACCACTGACTCCTGCACCAAGAACCCAGTCTCAGCTGGAGGCAGGGTAGCCTGGTTCACAGCCACAGCTTTGCTACTGTTTCTTGTCATGTTTCACATCTGTCTCTAAAAGGTGTGCTGAGAAATAATTTAAGTCTTAGTGGCCATCATTTCTGTTCCTAAAATGATTTCCAAGGATTCATCCATTTATTTGGTATTTCTTAATAGCTCAGTGTAGGCCTGGCACTAGAAAACCCACAGAAACCAGGAACGGAACAGCCTAAATTTCGTGCAGGCTTTCTTAAATAAATGTAGCAGATGCAGAACATTGCACTTGGTACCAGAGGATGGTTGTGTATGATACATGGTTGAATAATGCTAGTACCTGTCTTCCAGAATTCTTTCTCTATAGTCAGATGAAAGCTTGACTTTTCACATTTGTTTTAAAGAGTTGTACCAACCCTGGCTTTATACACACAGACATGTGCGCACGCGCGCGCACACACACACACACACACACACGAGCTTATGCATGCAAGCGTGCACACACACACACCCACAAACACACATTTGTTATGCAAACCAACTGATTAACTGGCATGCTGTTGCTTTACTGCGTTGATTTTAGAAGTAATTGAGCTATTCAGTTTCCTGAATACCCTGATAGAGAATTATTCTTACATTTTGTAATAACGACTACACAGATGAAAATATGAAAAGACATTCTGCAATGGATAAGCATTCTGGGTTAATTTCGGTGCATTAGCCTAATACACAAATAACCCCATTTCTGGCAAGAAAACCCAGGATGTTCATTCACTGGGTAATATCTTTTCGGATTTTGCTTACAGATGTTCAGAACAATTCCATGTTTATTAGTCTATTCAGAAGCTTTTCGAAATCTGCACAGCCAAATGGCACCGACGCCAGAAGCGTGAAAGGCACTGCACAACTTTTTCTCATCAGTGAGATTTATATAATCACCACAGAAAAGCTGAGGCCCAGACGCTCTTCTTTATCAGCAGGGCACTCTGGTGGATTTTCGCACAGCGTGTTCAGGAGAAGTTCTGTGCAGGAGCCCCGGCTCGGGGGGAGCAGAGAGTGGGAGGCTCATGTCACCTCCCAGTGGGGTCCATGCTGAGGCCGTTCCACTCTTTGGACTCAGTTGCCTGTCTTGTGAAGTAGGGGCAGGGCTGCTTTATGAGGCTGGCAGAGTTGCTTGCGATGGGGTTCTGATCTGAAAATAAAATTCTTTCATGTTGAAAGTATCCTAGGAAATCCAGGGCAGGCACTTTCTATCCCTCTAGCTCTGGGGCTTGCTAAAGATAAAAGCGGTGGGTCTGGAAGCATCGCCTGGCAGGGGTCTGGGTCAGCCCCCAGAGGGTGCACGTGGAGGAGCAGGCGCTTTCCTTTTAGCCTCTTCTGTGTCCTGAGTAGGGTGTATCCACCCCCTCGCCAAATGCAGATCCCTATTTCCTGCGATGCCTAAGAGCTCTAACAAAGCACTGAATAATCTCCCCACTAATACAAAGCAACTCAGTGTACGTTTTTAGTTTGACTTCATTGCTGAAGTGTTTGGGTGGATGTACATGTCGATGTATCTTGCATGAGATTAATGACCCCATGCTTTTGCAAAGTAGTGATGAGTTCTGTTATTAACAGATTTTTCCAAGCAATGCACAACTCTTTCTAAATTCCTTGCAGACTACATTAAACCTCTTTTTAGTGCATAGTAAGTCTTATTGTACCCTTTTCAGTGTCAGTCAAAGTAAATTACTAAGGTATTGACATACCCCTGAAAATGCAAGAATTCTGGAGTTCAGTTCTTGCTGTAAGCGATTGGATCACTTTTTGTTCCTCTTAATTAGGCATAAAATTAACCTTGAACTTCTAGTAGGCAGGATGAGAGTGCTTATCTCTCTCAAACCACCAGGCAGAAAGCAAGCCCCGAGGTCAGGGGTCCTGTGACTCCTGTTTATAACTCCTAGGACCAAATACGGCCCCTCCACCCAACCCATCCATGTGGCCGTTGAAGACAGATCAGTTCCGTGAATGGACTGTACCTGACAGGGCAAAATATAGGTCATGGGAAAACTGCTTTTTTGGTTTATTTTCTAAGCTTCAATAACCAGCAAAGACAAATTTGGATTCTTGACAAGGGCACCCTTCTGAAGGGCATAGGTCATGGGGAGGTGATGGCATTTCAGTTCTGGGGCGAGGGGGAGGGAGCGGGGACTTAACCATCTTCTAGCCCAGGGGCTTTCAAAGTGGGCGACCTAGGACCCTCAGGCTCCAGGAGGTGCTTCAGGGGTTCCACCAATCAGGAAGTGTTTTAAGTAAATAACAAAGACTTAAGATGCTAGGAGCACTCATTCACACTTTTAGCTCTGTTACATACCGTGGTCTTGATTAGCACCTCATTTTAAAAAGTTCTGGAAGATGTTTGGAAACCAGCGAGACTGCTTGTTTTGTCGGATAAGGAAACCGGCCAAGAGCAGGTGATTTGGGAGACAGATTTGAGAAGGACTGAACATTTATTTGTCTTCCCAGATCATGATGTTCCTGGAATCCTAAAAGGAAGTCACAGTCTGAGTCCATCATGCCCTTTTAAGTGAGGATAGGGACCGCGGATTCAGAGTAGAGATGGCTGTTGAATTTGAAATGTTAAGATTTCACAACATTAATATTTTTGTCAACTAGATCCTGGTTGTCATGTCAGTTAGGCTCGGGTTTGTTTTTTTTTTTTTTTAATTGAGCATGGGCGTTTTCTAATAGTTCTTAGGTCTGCTGGATGCCCTCAGTGCTGTCTGCTCCAGCCTGTTGTTAACCTGGCGTCTCTCGTTTGCACCGACCTTGGAACGAGAAAGCAAATCAATCACCCAGAGATTGTTGCTGCCTCTCCCTCTCTCAGAGCCTCTGCCGGTCTCCAGCCTGGGCTGTGGACCCACGGCACCTGCAGCAGTCTGCAGACTGATTTGTCCACCAAGCAGGTCCTCGAGATCTGACAAGATCTGACGAACCATCTCACTCACAACTGTGTCTTATGTTCAGTCTCGAAGGGAGATGACATTGTAATCAATGGAAGATACATTCATGCAGCCTTACTGAACGCAGAGCACCTTTTGTTCATCACAGTCTGCCCTTCATCCCTGGATGCTAAAACGAGCACCTGAGCTGGCCTCTCCTGCAGCGGCTGGACAGAATCACACTGTCTCTCCTGCTCACATGGCCGTGGACCCACTGTGCTCATGAGCAGGCTGGTCAAAGTTCCCAAAGTTGAAACAAAACAGACATGAGAGCCCTTTGCTACAGATATTTCAAGTTTGCTAAAATAATTCAGTCCAGCTTTAGACGTCACAGAGGAGGAGGAAGATGTTTCTGTAGCTTCCAAGGGCTGAAAGCTGGGGAGCCCCAGGACGCGAGGCAGCACAAGACCTGTGTCCCCAGGTGGGAAAGGAAGCCTTCATGCCTTTCCTTCCTCGTCGGGTTGACCGACCAGAGACTCCAGTATGTCACTGTCTGTTGTTTGTCATTTAAGGGGAGGGAGGGCGAATGGATTTTGACACTTTGTGGACTCTGAAAGTATTGCACGTTCCAATGGACTTGAAGTAGTTAAATGTGCCAATATTTCAGCATATCTGATGGTCAAATTCTAATAGGCCATTTAAATGGAAAAGAAATTAAATGAAAAGGAACAGTAATGAAAAAACAAACTTTTTTTATACTTATGCAGCACTAGAAATAGGTTGTTCTTTCATTGTTTTGGGATTATATTCTCAAAGATTTAGAAGGGAGATTAAGGGGAATTTGCTATAGCAAGTGATTCTTAAAACATAATTGCAAAAGCAATTGATGAATGTGCCTGCGCTGGTATTTTCAAATCACAGTAATGGGGCTGTGATGGAATACGAGCAAAGCACCGAACAGGAGGCTGAGCTTCGCTAGGAGTTTTATGTGATACTCTGGGTCTTAATTACTTCACAATGATGGATAGTTTTTTACAGCCTTAGAATCTGGTGTCTTTCTCTTCCTTTTTCTTTTTTTTGTCTAAGTTATGTTAAAAGTAAATATCGGGGTCAATTACCGCCGCATCTGCCAAGTCAGAACCGCAGCGAGAGGGGCTCGTCTGAGGACACGGTCACCCGTCATGCGCGCGAGCTGTGCAGCGGGCTGGGAGCGGCCTCAGAGAGGCCACTGCTGTGTGCCAGGCTGGCCTCGGATTTGCCAGGCCCTCATCAACATGCCATCAGTCACAGGCCACTGCGTCCCCGCAGCTGTGGGCCAGGCTTTGCTTAATAAATCCTGGCCTCTGATGCGTGGAATTGCGGGGCCTGTCAGGAGCGCCGAGGGACAGAGCTGATGTCAGCATCTTCAGGCTGTGTAGGGGAGCCGGTGCCCTGTCTCTGCGGCCGGAGCTTTCTGAGGAGGATGCCGCCCCACGGCGGGTCACAGGGTCCCCTCTACTTTGTAACCGCCTCCCTCCTCTCCTTTTTTGTCATCTTCTCACCCCACTTCTCCTCCCCTTCCCTCTTTTTCTCTTTCTTTCCTCTAGTTGCTTTCCTTGACAATAGTCCTAAAAAAAATCACGAGAACCAGTGACTTACATGGTGCCCACCTTAGGTTTAGAAGAGTTTATAACATGATGCTCTCAACACATAGTATTGTAATAGCTTATATTAACTGCTGGCTTATGATGTCTACAGAACATCTCCAGAGGCTGAGCTTTGTCACAGCCTATGAAATAGGTAGGGCAGGTGTTGTCGCTCCCATGACCAGGAGGCAAAGCTCTCGAGAGCAGAAAGATGCTCGGGGTGTCACCGGCTACTTAGAGGTCCCGACCGCCCCTTCTCATGGCATCTCTTTTGAAAGAAACAGGTTTGTATTTCAGACCACCTCCTTCTAAGCTTTTTCTCCATTCATTTCCATTAAATGCATTTTCACGTGCCTTTCTTGAGCATTTTAGGATACTTGAAAAGATATAAAATTTAGCGATTAAGTTCTTGTAGGAATAAATTAGAATTTAGAAAATGGTTTATAAATATTGGTGGCCAGGAACTATATGGATGAACTTGACCTATAGAAACATGGATTTCTTTTTCTTTTCGATGGATGGATCTTGGAGGTCATCTGTTTCAGTGATTCTTGAGACTTTTAGTCAGCATCAGAATGCTTTCTTCTGATAAAGATTTTGCATAGAAGTCTAACATTAAAACACAGTGTCCCAGATACTCTGATTAGTAGAGGGGCTTCTCCCTACACTGTCCTCATTCTTCAGGCCAGAGAGGTGCTTCCTTGGGACTACGTCTAGAAAGCAGATGGGGACCAGGGGCCACTTCACTCTGGGCTGAATCACACGGTGAAAAGGAGAAGGCCTCCCCACGACCGCATCACACACTGAAAGAGAAGACCCTCTCTTTACACACTCGTGCCTGCTTTGAGCTGCACCCTGGAAGTTACCAAAGTCCCCAGGATTGTCAGGGAAGCCATCCAGAGATAAAGTTCTGGAAGGCAGGAGAAGGGGACCCTTTATTCTCTGCCTTCGCAGACGTGTGCCAGGTGCCGAGATGTATGTAGGAGCCGTTAGCATAGGCGTTCTGGGTTTCCCAGCCAGAGCATCCAGTTTCACCCAGTCACTTGTCTCCTTCCATTTTCGGTATCAGCTCTGGCACCTTGAGCATATTTATTTTAAAGCCCCTCTCTGCTCCTCAGTCCTGGAGGTCAGGAACTGTTAGCTACCATCTGGGGACCTGCCTTGCTGCAGAAGGGTGGGTTGACAAACAGTCATCGGTGCCTGAACTTGTGTATCTTTGTGCACAAGAAAAAAAGTCTGCCACCTCGTTTAAGGCTTGTTAGATTGTGTTTGATAGTTTGAAAGTGCTCCAGGGAAACCCACCCGTCCACTTTGAAGAGTTGCATTGTAAAATGGCTAAGCCTCATACTGGGGGTGCTGGTAGGGGGGGCACGGGAAGACGCTATCTGTTTTTGGCTCTTCAATAACATTTTTTAAGTAATAAACTATTTTTTTAGAGAAGTTTTAGGTTCACAGCAGAATTAAGAGGAAGATGCAGAGATTTCCCATATACCCTCTGTCCCCACCCCATGGCCTCCCCCACTGACACCATCCCCACCAGACTGGTACATGTGTTACAGCTAATGAACCTACATGGACACATCGCTATCACCCAGAGTCCGTAGTTCACCTTAGTGTTCACTCTTGGTGTTGTCCAGTCTATGAGTTTGCACAAATGTGTAAAGACGCTGTATCCAGCATCATAGCATCACACAGGGAACCTTCACTGTCCTAAAAATCCTCTGTGCTCTGCAGATTCCTTCCTTCCTCTCCCCAACCCCTGGCAACCCCTGATCTCTCTACGGTCTCTGTAGTTCTGCCTTTTCCAGAATGTCACGTAGTTGGAACCATACAGTATGTAGCCTTTTCAGATGGGCTTCTTTCTCTTAGGAATATGCATGTAAGTTTTTTTCCACCCCTTTTCACGGCTTGATAGCGGATTTCTTTTTCGCCCTGAACAATATTCCACTGTCTGGGTGGACCACAGTTTAGTTATCCTGTCACCTACTGAAGGACATCTTGGTTGCATCCAAGTTTTGGCAATTATGAATAAAGCTGCTATAAACTTAAGAAGCTCATTTTTAACCACGAAGCGGAGAGGTTAGTGTGGGACCTCAGGGGTGGGGGAGTCCTGGAGGCCTGGAATGAAGGGATGTTCTGCCAGAGAGGATTCCTGGCAGCTCGCACCAGGCAACTGCGGGCTTCATCTGCCAGAAACACTTAGATTCTTTACTTGAGTGTGTGTGTGTGTGTGTGTGTGTATGTGTGTGTGTCACACAGGTAACAGTCATTTGCAGAGCGCACCTGTGTGTGGGTGGCCGGTGGTTACAAGATCTCAGGGGAAGGTAGCTCTCCTGTCTCCTGACAGTCCCAGCGTTCGGGCAGGCGGGGGTCTGTGTGGCCCTTTCGATGGCCAGGTGTCTGTTCAGCCTCACATCGAGGGTGTAAGTCCTCGGAGTTCCACCTCTGTGGGGATATTTCCTATTAGGTAACTCATTTGGGGGAGCCCCAAATTTCATCTCCTGCCCTCTTTCCCCACCCCAAGTGGCTACCAGAGAGGGTCCAGAAGAAACTCCAGGGCTTTGGATCTAAAGATAGAATTCCCTCACACCAGTGAAACATGACCTTAGAGACCTGGGGGCTCAACGCCTCGGACAGCGGAGAGTCTCCATCAGCCCAGATGCTCTGTTCTGTTTGGTCCACGAGCCTGTTTCATCTGTGTTAAATTCCTGCACCCCTAGGACCTACCATTCGAGTACAGAGGAAGGAACCTGAAGAAATTGTCAGGAACGTGGTTCACCATCATTCAGGAGGTAAAGGATGTGCCCTGTGGTGAAACCAGGTGTTAGGGAGCCGTGTCCTCCTCCAGTCTGCAGTGTCCATTTCCCTGTCCCCTCTCCCAGGGGTGGGAGTCACAGGGGACCGGTCCTCCCTCCTTCCCTTCCTGTGTCTATCGCATATGCACTGGGTAGAAAGCATTATTTTGGGCATTTGGGAGAGTTAAGAAAAGAATATGTTGAACGTTCTTCACCAGGAATATATTTCTAGTAGGGAAGCAGGACTGGGCGAAAGAGAGCTGGGTGCGCCGAGGTGAGAATCAAGATGCAGCGCTCCCTGTTCTCTCCCGGGTCCTGTCGTGCATTCTCTGCCTTTGCAGATGGTGGCTGCTGCTCTCCTGGGCCTCTCTCTTTGGGTCTGTAGCTTTGCTCTGCTCACAGCTGTTCCTGACATTGGTGCTTTAGGCTCTGTCTACCTCACCTCCACCTGAAGGGCCTCATGGATGGATGGCTCTGCCTGCCTCACCCCTACCTCCTGGGCCGGTGGCTCTGTTGCCCGTGGTTCTGCTTTGTTCTGTGCCTTGAGGTAACATCAACACAGAAGTTCCAGAAAAGAAGGCCTGGACCTATTTCCCTGAGATTCTATAAGATACGGAATTTCCAGAAAAGAAAAATCAACCTGGTTATTTCGGTTTGTTTCCAAATTTGGATTGGAGACAAACGCTGCCAAGACAAAGTGGGCATGAGAGCTCTAAGATCTGTCAGGTTAAATGGCCAAGAAGTGGAAGAAATCAGCGGCTGTGTGTAGGTGTGTCATCGATGAATGAGGCTCACTCTGTAATTGGACCGATTGCAGCAGAATAAAAGCTCCACTTCTGCGTGAAGAACCACACATGACAAATAAGCAAAAACGGCTTATTTCTGCCGTGCCCGGTCCAGTTGTACAGGGCATAAAATTCTGGTTAGTGATGAAAGTGGAGTGAAAAAGCTGCAGGTAAAATATGAAAACAAATATACGTATGTATATACATGACGGGGACATTGTGCTGTGCACCAGACTGACACATTGTAACTGACGGACTTTAATTAAAAAACAAAAAGCTGCAGGTAGCCCAATACCAGTGTAATAGAGAACCAGCAAAGCTTCCTTTGCTCCTTAGTGGGTGGGAGGAGAGGAGAGGGAGGGTGGAGGAGAGCCCCTCACAGCTCCAGCCGCACACGCTCTTAAGTGAGGCAGCTCATAATGTCATTAGGCACAGATGGGCCGGGCACGTAGCCTGGAGTTAGGTCAGCAGATGGGACGATTCATTGCATAAATTGGATACCCAGGGACCTCAGTACCTGCTCGGAAAGCCAAGGACGCATGAGGTTGAGGTTGACCCAGTGACACCATACCTGAGCAGAGGCAGAACCAGGGTACCCATGATCTGAAAGGAGAGTGAACAGCCATTTGCAATGGTGGGGAGAAAAAAAACCAATGAAATTCAGTAAAAATAAAGAAAATCCCATCATCTGTGTGTGTGTTTAAAAAGTGTTTGTTGTAAGAGGACTTGCTGTCTTTCATTCGTCTTTGCGAGACCTGACAGTATTAAGTCACTTCCGAATGTTGTAATCACATGACACGCAGAGCACCGGAAGGGGAAATAATATTTAGGTATTTGAAATAAATTTTCCTAACGCTGAATTTTTACTCTAAGCACAAAGTGAAAAATAACTTTCTTGAAAATAATTTCCTATAAGGGCTTGGTTTTCAAAATACAGCATCAAATGTATAAAAGATGAAGCCTTTATTTAAAAACAAATTAGTATTAAACTAAAACAAAAATAAGTCTATGTGGTTACATTTGGGTCACTTTAATAGTGTGTCACAAAAACCGTAGTCTGCTCTGATGATACCGATAACCTTTTCATTTGATGATAAAATGAATAACTTGGCATATTTTTAAGCTGCTGGACACTCAGCACTTTTATATACATTTAGTAGATGCACACGGTCATTCTAGGCTCTCCGTTGAAAGGTTTTAATAATTCATCACCCAGTGTGAAAGTCCCTGTGCCAGATACAGTGGTGGGCAGGAGAGAGGAGTTTTTGTTTCATGAAGATGTACATCCATTACTTCTTTTTTTTTTTTTTTAATAGACTTTAATTTTTAGAGCAGTTTTAGGTTTACAGAAACGCTGAGCAGGAATACCTACAGGGAGTTCCCATATTATTCCCCATTCGCCTGCGCCTACATTTCACCTTTTATTAGCATCTTGCATTAGAGTGGTACTGTTTGTTATAATTGATGAGCCAAACCTTTTATTTAAGGTTATTTTCATAGAATGTCTCTTTGCTTGAATTGCACAAAAAAACTTAGCCATTATTATTCACGGAAGACTGTAGTTTGTGTTAGGGTTCACTCTGTGTTTTCCATTCTGTGGGTTTGGACAGATGTATAATGATGACACATAGCCACCATTACAGTATCATACGGAGTGGTTTCACTGCCTTAAAAATCCCCTGTGCTTCACCTGTTCATCCTCCCCACCTGCCTCCAAATCCCTTGCAACCACTGACTTCATACTTACAGTTTTTTTGCCTATCCCAGAATGTCATGTAGTTGGAATCATATAGTATGTAACTTTTTCAGACTGGCTTTTTTCACTCAGCGATATACATGTAAGGTTCCTCCATGTATTTCAAGTCCAAGGAAAACACCTGGGAATAAAGTGGGGGATCAAAGGAGAGGGTCATGGGAAGCCACGTAACTTGATAGGCAGGCCAGGGTGTTGAGAGACTGAAGTGGAGAGCAGGGTGGCGCTCAGAGGGAGAGGAAGCTTTAAACCCATGTCTGAGTGGGTGCTGCCACTGGAGCTGAAGTGAGGGGGCTTTGGGTGTGTCACGGGTGGCCGCTAGGATTAGATCACGACAAACTGGGGGTTTTGCCTTTGATTCAGGAAGACAAGAGCATTGAGTGTTATTGCTCACTTTCCACCTGTGGCTGATTGGATGCCGAGTCTGGATATCCTGCTGGTGTTTACCCAATTACGTCCTGCATGGAGGAGAGGCCAGAATGTATTCCAGAAATCAGCCCAGATGCCCAGGTGCCCAGTGGCTGGCTGGAGGACAGCTTGGCCAGACACCAAGTGGAGGGTAGAGAGGGAGAGGCAGGGGGCACAAGCTGGTCTGCAGCCACTGTACAGAGTCTGGGGTGATTCTTGGCTCCTGGAAGATACCTGGTGCACGCTGGATGGTGATTCAGGCAGGACAAGGACATCACTGGGGCCATCTGGGCAGCTGTCAGCTTGGGGCACTCCCAATTGGCCAGGTCTTGAGGCTGACCTGAGAAGTCCTCAGGTTGTCATAGACTGTGGTGACCACTGGAACAAGTGACCCATGGCTCAACCAAACTAACAGCGCTGCAAGGGCCTCTGAAGTCATCTCTTTTTACACAGTTGGAAATGGAAACTCAAGAAGGTTAATGCCTTACCACTCAGACAGCTGGCCTGTAGCAGGGACTTGGCCAGGACCCTAGTCTTTTATATACATATATACACACACACTGATTTTTTAGAAACAGCTCTATTGAGATATAATTGACACATAGGAGAATACACATATTTAAAGTATACAATTTGATCAGTTTTAACATTTTTAGACACTATAAAACCATCACCACAATCAATATTGAACATATCCATCACCCCCAAAGTTTTCTCCTGCACTTTTGTAGTTCCTCTTTCCTGCCTTCCTCATCCCCTGTCGCCCCCTGCCCGTGTGCCACCAGTCCCCCGGCCCCCATGTCCAGGCAACCTCTGATTCGCTTTCTCAAATTTCTAGATAAATTTGCATTTTCTAACATTTTATATGGAATCACACATACATGATTATCATACACATCTGGCTTCTTTCATTCAACATAATTGATCTGAGGTTCTTCCAGTCCTGTGTGTATCAGCAGTTCTTTTCTTTCTATTGCTGAGCAGTCTTCCATCATGTAGTACACCATCAGTTCACATTAACATAGTTAACATGTTGGATAGTTTTCAGTTTGGCTCTTATAAATATTACACTGCCATGAACAGTCATGTACAAGTCTTTGTATGGACAGACACTTTCATTTCTTTTAGAGAAATACCTAGAAGTGGAATGACTCAGTCATATGGTAGGTGTATGTTCAGCTTTTTAAGACATCGTCAAGCTGTTTTCCAAAGTGGTTGTACCATTCTACATTCCTTCTGGTTGTGTATGAAGTTCCAGTTCCTCCACATTTTCACCAGCAGTCAGTTGATGTGGTCAGTCTTTTCACCTTGAGCCATTCTGATAGCTGTGTAGCGATCCAGCTCTGCGCTGCTCACTTGCATTTCTCTAATGGCCAAATGACTGGAGTATTTTTTAAGGTGCTTACTCGCCATCTGTATATCTTTTGTAAAAATGTCTATTCAGATCTTTTGTACATTTTTATTGGATTATTTTCTTATTTTAGAGTTTTGAAAGTTCTTTACATATTATGATTACATGTTCTTTATCAAATACATGATTTTCAAATGTTTTCTCTGAGTCTTTGCATTCTTTTAAGAGTATATTTGAGAAAGTAGAACTTCTAAATTTTGATGAAGGCCAATCCATCCATTTCGTCTTTTATGGATTATCCTGTAAGACATGATGTCATATCTAAGAAATCTTTACCTTACCCACATTCCCAGTGATTTTTGTCTAATTTTTTTTTCTAGAAGTTGTCTAGTTTGACATGTACATTTAGGTCTATGGTACATTTTGAATTAATTTTTGCTTATGGTGTAAGACGCCCACAGTCTTTCGACATACATGCAATGTAGTAAAATGCGTGTGGTCTCTTTATCCACAGATGGCCATGGGCATCTTTTACCAATATCATTATGTTTAAATGCAAAGGTTAACCATACGTTAAATATGTACATCCCTCAAAAAACACCCCACTAAAATACATCGCCCGGTTTTCACAATACATTTAATGAAAGAATAATAAGGTCATTAAGGGCAATCAGTGTTTAGTTGTAGTCCTGATTAAATTCTTGATTATAGTTAGTTATATTTCTTGATATGAACATAGTTGGAGTAAGAAGTAAGTCTCTTCCCCTTTAATGGGGACCAACATAGTCCTGGACTCAAGTTGAAAACCTTGACAGCAGCAGTGATTGCATATTGCTTACCCCCCACCCCTCCCACTGTGGTGATTATGGCACTTTAGAATTCCTGGAGAGGACGTGGTGCTTAATCACATAATTATGTCCCATACAGTGTGGGGCACTAGCTCCACCATCCATAGGAACAGTCAAAAGAGAACTTGGGGTTCTTGTTGTGAAGACCCAGGGGGAGGAGAGGCGGCCGTGCCTGAAGAGAGCAGCTCTTAGACAGGGAAGGAGTCGATCTGGAGACCGGATCGGGCTGCGTCGGGATGGTGGGGCTTTGTGTGTGCGTGTCATGTATTATGAGAGGAGGAGGGGTCCTTGGCACCATTCCGTTGACCGTCGTGTGTAAGGTGTGACTCAGGCCCTGTGACACTGTCATCTAGGGTTGGAGCTGCTCTTCTCATCCCTGGTGATTCCTGATGGGCCCCAGTGTTCTGCCTTCCACTGGGCTCCTGGCCCCAGGGATGTGCCTGCTTTCTGAAAAGCAGCAGATACACAGAGAAAGGGACAGAGGTCAGCAGACGGAAGTGTCTATGTGCTGTCATTCCCCAACGTCTACCGGGGGACCAGTCGTTAAGCCTCTCCTAACACCAGTTTCCTCATCTGCCAAACAAGGAGAAGAGCAGCCCTTTAGTGTGCCCGGGGCACGCCCAGAGAGTGTGCTCCCGACGGGCACAGTGGTTGTTAATGGGGTGGCAGCCATGTCTTCTTCCATCCTTTCATACAGAAAAAAAATCACTTGCACACATTTGTTGTTGTTGTTGGAGGCACCACGAGAACTGGCCTTCCCTCCTCCAGGACCCCGAGGCTGGGTCAGCTCTCCCTCCATCTCCTCGTCCCCTTTGCCTGTTTCCCTCCTTCACTTGCTAAATCACAGTGCTCGCTTTCCTCCCTGCCTGGAGCAGAAGTTTCTTTAGGGCAAGACCTCTGATTTATCTTTATAACCCTAGTGCCATTTAATAAATGTTTGATGAGTAAGCAGCTAAATGAGTAAATATGAAGATGAGCAGGACATTCCTGTGTTAAAGGAATTCATAGCCTCATGGAGGAATTGGGTGTATATGAGAACTTGTAGCTGACTGTTCTAGCGGCAACAAGCAATTCATTTATTCATTTTTAAGCAAATTGTGAACACTGCATTCTCATCTAACAAAATAGCTTTTATTGGCACTCAAGACATTTGGGTGGAGAGTATGTTGCTGGAAAATGTTTTCTAAGAACTGTAGAAGAGACGAGGGGAGACAGTGTCCCTTCATTCCAGTCCTTACTCATTTGTAAGTCTTCCGTTGCCCTGGCACCGCCCCTTCCTCTTCCTAGATTAGGTTAGCCCCCACCCCCGCCACCACCGCCAGTTAAACATTCTCACAGCTTTGTCCTTCTCTTTTCTGACAAATTATCTGTTTAGTATCTACCTTAGCACCTGTCTTATTCACTACTCTAGCTTCACCATTTAGAACAGTGCCTGGCAAACAGATCCTTGCAAATTGCTGTTGAATAATTAAGTGTATGTGCACAACAGTCCTGAATCACAAAGAATTAAAAAAAAAATAACCCTGACTTCAAAAATGTTAAGGCTGCAAGTTCTTCTTCCACAACGGTGCACTTTCACTCCGGCTCTGTGAGCAGGGTTCATTTTCAGCAAGACTGTGGGCTTATCGCAGTCGGCCACACTAGACCATTAAGCGGATCTCCAGAGATCTCGATGAGTTAACCTATCAAAGAGATATATTTTGTGTTGTCCTGGAGTGCAGGTACAATTTAACTACTTTCTGTTATCACACAACTTTTTAGGAGTAACCTTTTACCACCTCTTGGGACCCTTATCTTTAGCTTTCTGGAAAAGCTGTAGATGGGAACGCCATGGTGCAAACAGGGAAGGCACAGCCCATGCACCGTCCGCAGGTGCCCTGTGTTTCCTCGCATTGTCGTCTGTCTCCAGGTTTGACTGCTTCTCCAGAGCCTTTATTGGCAGCTGAAAATAGAGTCCTAGCCAATATGGATACATTGTTACCACAGAATGCAATTTGCTGCCACACATTGTGTTCAGATAATGGAAAAGAGCAGAATTCATCCAAACAATTGTGCCCAAAGAAATGACACCACAGAGTGAGCCATTCTGGGTTTTTCTGAATCATTTAAATGGTTTCATTGTAAGATATCCCTTTGTCAACTATTTTTTAGTGGGAAAATGAAGGCTTAAAGGAATTTCTTTTCCTAAAGAAACAGAACTTAGAGCAGAATCAGAAATATGTTCTGTTATATAATCATTTATGAAACGAGAAACATGGCACCAATGATAACAGGATCACTTTGGTGAAGTTGGAACAGCAGTGTTAATTCTCTGCAATTTTCTGGCTGCATCAGGTGTAGACTTGTGTGGACAAAAGTGAAGTGTTACCGATGGGTGATCAAGAGCATAGTGACAAAAAGCATGAGACCACCAAGAAGACTTAGCTATCAGCCCTGGCTCCCACTTGTCCTCTCTGTGATCATGGAAAAATTATTCTCTCAGCTACTTTGTGCATTTGTTATGAGTGTCAAAGAAGACAATGCATGTGTGGAGGGTATGGTTTGGACAGTGAAGGAGAAAAAAATTCTGTTACCATAGAAGTAATACATTCCTGTGTGAACTGGAAAACTCATTCAGGTTTCACATTGGAAGTTTGGTCTTTCTTTAATTAAATATTGTCAGAAAAATCTGTTTTGTTGTTTACCTGTGTTTGGAAATTTTACTTATATAGCAGATTCTATTATAAGGAATAAAATAAATGCCTATCTATAGCTATTTTTGCTTCAAGATAATTCACTGAGCTGCAAAATTCTATATAAAAGGCAACATGGTATCCTTTGGTAGAGGGCCACATTCTATTTGTTTTCCATGGAAAAGATAACAAATGTCTCTTTTAAAAAATACATATAAAAATAATATATAATCTACCAGTTGCCTTATTCATGTGGTAGAAATTTTAACCCAAGTTTAATTATAAAAAATAATAAGGAAAATTTTGCTAATTAAAGACTGGCAATTTGATGCCCATCGCACACAAGATTCTCGTCTGCACTGCTGGAGGAGGAAGAAGATGGACACCAGGGGTGGCATAGGGTCACTCCAACCATGTCAGACCAGCTTCAGATCCAAGCGCTTTTGAGGGATTCTGTACAGGGTAATCGCGTGTCCTAGGGCTGGGTGTGTCTCAGATTCTCTGATTTTATGAGCGCTTTTATGGAGGTATTGACACAATGTATATCATTTTCATTATTTTATTTTTCATTATTATTATATTTGTTATGGTGATCTATGATCAGTGGTCTTTGATGTTACTATTGTGAGAAGATTACAGCTCACTGAAGGCTCAGATGATGATTAGCAGTTTTTAGCAATAAAATAATTTTAAATTAAGGCACGTACTTTTTTTAGACATAATGCTATTGCACACTTAGACTACAGTATAGTGTAAACATAGCTTTCATATGTACTGGAAACCAAAAAATATTTGCGACTTGCTTTATTGCAATATTTGCTTTATTGTGGTGATCTGCAGCTGAGCCCACACTATCTCTGAGGTCTCCCTGTAGTTTCCTTTGGCAGTGTTCACACTGCTGAAACCGTCAGGATAGATGTTGCTGGGAACAGGATTAGATGAATGTCATCACCCGAATCCACTGACCAATCTTGGCATCACATTATACATCTCCTGATTTGATGAAAGAAGCAATACATAGATGAAATTCATCTATGAAGAATTCTTGCTAAAATAGTTGAACCCAAATAAAGCCAAAACCTTAGATCCAACATCCAGTTAACAGGAAAGAAAGGGGATGGAGGAACACCTTACATGGCACATACCGTGAGGAAGCAACTGGGCAAATCTGAAATATAGGATACCCTGAGGACAACTGACCTGGTTTCTTAAACATGCCAGTAAGTTGCAAAAGCACTGTTGATTACATAACATTTAAGAGACATAATCAAATATGATGTGCAGACCATGGATGGATGTTGACTTGAAAACAAAACAAAATGACAACTCTAAAAAGACTCTTTTTGGCAGCACTCACGGAAATGTGAACACGGACTGGGAATTAGATGATGTTAAAGAGTGACAGCTAATTTTATCGGATGAGGTCATGGTATTGCAGTTATGAACAAAAATATCCTTATGTTTTAACAATTATACGTGAAAGTATTTAGGTGTGAAATGATGTGAGAAATTTGCTTTAACATACCACAAAGTGAAGGAAAAAGGAAGGAAGAAAGATAAAAGAAATTGATGAAATGAGTATGCTAAAATGTTGGTAATTTTTGCCTCTGGAGGATAGGTGGGTAGGTGGGGTTTATTTTACTATTCGTTTTGCTTTTGTGTGTGTTTGAAAACTTTTATAATAAAAATTCTTTATAACTATCTTTCTAGTAATCGTGCAGACTATAAAATAGAAGTAAATAGACACATAATTTTAGGAATAGATTACCGTGTATTTTACATGCAAGAAACACCTGTCCATAAATTCAATTAAAAATGGTTTTATCTCCATTAAAAAATTCAGATATATCAACTGTCTATTTGCATTACAAAGGGGTTGTTTCTTTTATAAAATGGTTTACCACGGAATTCCATTAAATGATTTAATTTCCATGAGTCGTCTTGTTCTAAATCCTCACAATTTAACCGTTTTCTTTCTTCAGTCTCTTCTACTTTCCAGCCAAGCATGCTGAATCCTTGCATGACTCCAAAACTTTATGAAAGCTGGTTTCCTCTATCTGAAATTATTTTCTTCACTTACTGTGTTTATCAGAGTTCCCCAGAGAAACAGATCCAATAGGATGGTGATCGATCCATCTATCTCTATATCCATCTATCTAACTACCTATCATTTATCTGAGGAATTTATTATTAGGAATTGGCTCATAGTGCTATGAAGGCTGAGAAGTCCTAAGATCTGAAGTTGGCAAACTGGAGACCCAGGGGAGCTGATGGTATGAGTTCTAGTCCAAGAGCCTGTAGATGCAAGACCCAGGAGGAGTGTGAAGACATTCTTTGAGTCCCAGCTCCAAGGCAGTCAGTCTGGCAGGAGTTCCCTCTTACTTAACCTTTTTGTTCTACTCGGGTCTTCCGTTGATTGGTTGAGGCTGGCCCATCAGGTTAGAGAGAGAGCAATCCACTTTTCTCAGTCTCCTGATTCACGTGTCAGCATCATCGAAGAACACCCTTATGGATACACCCAGAGTCATGTTTGAAGAAATATCTGGACACCCTGTGACCCATTCGAGCTGACAGAAAGAATTAGCCATCACACTTATCCATGCTTTAAGACCTAGCTCAAATATGAATTCTGTAGTAAAGCGTCCACGTGCCTGTTTATATAGATTCACAAGTCTGTATTTTATTCTAAGCTGTAAATTCCTTAATGCAGAGGTTGTTTTGTTCAATCCCTAGTACCTCCATTAGCTAAAAAAATAAACCTAATTACCTCCTCCACCAAAAAATAAATAAATTTTAAAAATATTTTTTTCTAAACGAGGGATGGTACAGCTTAAGTGGTAGAGATCATGCTTAGCATGCACTAGGTCCTGGAAGAAAGAGTAAATTAATAGCCCTAATGACCTCCCCACCAAAACAATTAAATAAAAAATAAATATTAAAAAAATGACAGTAACAATGATAATTATTATTATAATCATCAGCAATAGATGCAAACAGCTTTCTTGCACCACCTTCCCACTTCCCAGCATCTCATCCTCTCTGTGGGTGAGGCCGGCATGAGCCTTGCGAGAGGAAGCTGCGGGCAGGAGGTGAGGGCTGGAGAGAGCAGCGCCCTGAGGGGGCCTGGGGAGGGAGGCACAGGGGAGCCTGGGAGAGGAGCTCCTTTCTCCTCTGCTGTCCCTCCCGGGCTCCCTAGTGACGAGGCATAACATCCTGGCATCTGGCAAAGGAGAGTATTTACTGAGCCCACCTCCATGATCGCAGAGTGGAAAGGAAGGGTGGCTTAGGAGCTGAGGGGCAAAGACTTAATAACTACTGCTTCTATTAAATCCAGAAGCCTTCTAACATACTATTAGGGTTAAATTCCCAGTAAGTCCCAGGCTTGGATGTGTGCGGTGGGGAATGGGGAGCATGTTAGTTGTTTTCAAATAAAGATCTGCCCCACGAAGGAGGAAATCATTATTATGCGCTGCTCAGAGGGAGCACGCCTAGTGAAAGGTATAGGGAGGCAGACACTGGCAGATCCCTGAGGAACTTAGATGCTTCTCTCTAGATGTTGCAATTATCCCGGGACTAAGAACGGTGAAACACAGGCTAGTCGTGGGCGTTAACCAGCATAGAAGGTGGAGCCGGACCATTCCCATCTGGAGAAGCTATCAACTTTTCAGGAATACCTGTTACCTAAAGTGAGGTGTGCCTGTAGATCTGCCTACCAACCCCCCCTTTATTTACCTCTGTGCATTATCCATCCATCTCTCCATCCATCCATCCTCTTTTGAGTTGCTTCAAAACTCAATGAAGTTATTTCACTCAATTTTAAAACTCGTGTTATTTGGACCAGCATTTTTTGGTTGGCTTCTTAGGGCTATTACATTAATATTGAAATTAATCAACATTAGATACAAATGCATTATTTTCATTTTGGTTTAAATAGAATAATTAGAATAATTCTTACTCGCTGTCTTTTCTCTTGCAGGTGTTCTTTTTCTAAAATTGTCTTGTAATATGCCAAAAGGCAGGAGTAATATCAGCAAAGAGATTGAATAAAACCACATACAACTAAAGCACTGAAATGAGTAAACACAACACATTGTGAAATAAACTGAGTAACTCCAAGGTAATTCCACACTGAAGTTTTAGGAACGTAGCCTACAGTTGTCCAAGCAGGGAGCTGCGACCAGGACCTGAGTCATTAATGTCCGCCTGCTTTAATTCCTTAGTTCCAGCCTGGTCTGAGAGAGTTCATGGCCCGATTTTACTGTTTGAAATTGGATGTGTTGTCTTTTCTGACACGTGGGACTTTTAAAGAGTTGGAGAGCAATGACAAATGAGATTGTGAACAGCCTTTCCTTGGTGGGGCCTCTTTGTTGTTCAGTGATGAGACAAGTAGCGAAAATGAAAACAGTAATAGTGGGTAGGAAGGAACAGAACCAGTGTTCAAACCCAGGCATTTTGATTCCACAGTCCCCGCTACTGCGGTGCAGCGGCATCTCCTAATACAATACAAGACGTGTCCGGGTGAGCAGGATGCCGTGGGAAGTTTGGAGCTGGTCAGCTCTGTTGTTTGCAAGCTGCGTGACACAGAGCTGGAACCTTGGTTTGGTTCCCAAGGAAATGAGGGCCTAGAGAGTAAGGTGAATCGCTCAGCATCACTCAGCCAGAGCTGCCCATCTGGGATTAAAAATTAGATCTCTTGATTTGCAGCCCAGAACTTGGGTTTTGTGTCTTTGTTTATTTTTGACCTTTTTTTTTTTTTTTCCAGTTTTGTTGCATAGGAAATCATTAAGATCATTGCTCAGGGAAATTGAAATCCCACTGATGAAAAACCTGTTCTCAGGGTTTCACCCTTTCTTGGCCATCACATCCTCCGGCAGCATCTCTCTGTTGGTGCCCAGCCAGTGCCTCTGTCCACGTCTAGGTCAGGACAGCCTCTGTGTCTAGGGCGGTGGAGGCAGGAATGTGCGTCAGGTGATACTTACGGACAGGCTTTGTTCTAATCGGTACCCCGGAGTCGTGGCAGCTGTCTGGGGCTCTGTGGCTGGGGGCACCGTCACAGTGCGTGAGTGCCACCCCATCCCGACAGTGAGAGTTGGTTAATCGTATACAGTGCACCCACAGTGGGCCGCCTCGTAATTGTTCCACGGCCCTTTCAATTCCTTGCAGTTTCCTTTGTCTCAGCAGTTTTGGTTGCATCCTTGTTTCTGTAAGGACCTGACAGTTCCGGCCTCACAATGCAGCTTAAATTGGACCAGCTGCTGCCTCAATGGAGCAGTCTGCCCATCTCCAAGGCATTAAGCCCAAAATTATTTCGAAAATTGAAGCCTTTGACTTGCTCTGGATTAATGTGATTAAGCGGGGCTTGCTTTCATTTGTAGCGCTCGCTTCCTTTATTAATAGCATCTCATCAGTTGGAGCTGCACGTATGTATTCGAGACAACAGAAAGTTAGGTTGATTGCAGTTTGTAAGAAAAGTCTTTAATGTTTCAGTAGCAACTGATACTGAGGCTCCAGTTGTGGGCAGACTTAGATCTGCTTGTTATTCTTAATTTTTTATGGAAACGTAATAAGCAAATGAGTCCTCGCTCCTTCCCTCCCTTTGTCCCCTGCCCCTGAGATACCCATTTGATTTACAGCTCCCTTTAAGTAATAAAGGAAGGATCTTTTTTTTCATCTGAATTGTATCAGCTGGTGAAATCTGGAAGAAATATCCTTCAGGATTAAGAAAGGTAGAATTAAAAGGGATTTGATTTTTCTTCTCTGTGTAATTGGAAGTGTATAACCATTATGATGATTAAAAATAATCTGTTAGCTTTTCTAAATAACAAAGTATATACCTCATTACTTGAGACCTAGATCTTTATAATAACAGAGGTGGGTGATAGTAGAAGAAATAAGGGCAGTGTTTTAAGAATGTCTTTAATAATTTTCTTAAGCTCAGTGAAATTATTCTTATAAAATGTATCCTGGCCAACTCAAGACTGTACTAATTCTAGGTCGCATCTCTTGCCCCCTTAGTATAATTCAGCTAATTGGAAGTATAGTTCAAGTATTTTTCTGAGGTTAAATTTTGATCTTCCTTCTATACTATCAGAGCCAAAGAACCCAGGTCTGGGAGTCAGCAAACCTCCGTTATTTTCTCATCGAAAAGCTGTGTTATGTTGGGAAAGTGACTTAACCTCTCTGTGCCTAAGTTTCCTCATGGATGAAATGAAGAAATTGAGGAGGAAGCTTTCTCAAATCTTGTCTAGTTCTATTACTTTATAGATTCAGCATCTACGGCTTCTTACCCCATTTAAAAAATAGGATTTACTGGGTTTGATTCCAGTATCGTCTTTTTGCTTTTCCCCTTTACAAAGTGTAAAGTATAAATGATCAAATTTACTGATATTTGAATCAAATCTGGAAGTCAAAGAGCCTCAATTAACTCAGTATCACTGCATATACTTTTAATTGTACCTAATCCCCCAGATGTGTTTCTTCCCCATGGTTTTCATTTCATACACACATCCGTCAAGGTTCTGGTTCCTTAGTCCTGTTTCATTTGGAGGTATTTGTTTAAGAAAAACCCTTATTTAAAAGACTTTAACAATGTAAGTGGATTTAATACTTAGAGACATCTTTCTTATAAATAAATGGTTTTCTACTTATTGACATAATTTTGTTTGCATCAAGAACTCTTTAGACAGGCAATAAAAACCCACATCAAGGAGTAATACCTATTATATCAGGGACAAGTTCTAAAACCTTTCTCCGTTTCCTCCTCCTGTTTTGCCCCGTATTTTGATAGCTATTGTAACTCAGATGTTCATTGTCTTGTTACATGCTTTACTTTGAGTCATTTATTTGCTTAGCCTTTAGATCTCATTTCCAAAAATGCTTTGTGGTAGGACTCCCTTGGACTGAGGGAGCCAGGTGCAGCAGGGGGCATCCCCTTGGTCTTAGAAGATGTGCTCAGAGCCCCAAAGGAATTTCACAGCACACCTGCTTCTTGACCTGGTTATGCCACTGTCTATGGGATTGGACAATCAGCTATAACAAACAGACCGCCAAAATGTACAGTGGCTCAAACAGTGCAGATTTATTTCTTGTCAGGGTAACATCTGACAGTGGGCATTCCTGGCCAGTGGCAGCTTTCCTCACATAGTGATTCAGGGAACCAGACGGCATCCTGTCATTTGGTGGCTCTGCTGTCCCCTGTGACCCTTTTGCCATCTACGTCCATCTACATCTAGCCTATCATATGGGCAGAGAGCACCTTGGGAGGGCACACCTGTGGCTGAAAGGCCTCAGCTCAGCACCGGCACACATGGCTTCTGCTCCTGTTCTTGGTAGAACGCATTCACGTGGCTGCGCGGACCACCAGGGAAGCCAGGAGATCAGTTAAGGTGGGCTGCCGGAGACAAGGAAGCACATTTCTGGTGAAGAGGCTGCAGAATCTGCTGAGCTCCCCCAGGCCCTTTCAGCTCTGCCTTCCTGCAGTTGTATGGAAACTCCTGGAAGAAGATGCCGAAATGGTTATCCTTTGTGAGTGCACTCACTGTGAGTGCAACTCTTTGTGGGCATCTCAGATGGTCTTTTAAAGTTGATTTCAAAGGACCTAGGCATTTCCAAACCCCCTTCTGACTAATTGGGCTTCTGGCTTGGTCCTTGGAACTTTTTTGGAGCTCTGAGTCTTATTGGCACCCTTTGGGCACTAGACAGGGGAATTATGGTAGTCCTTTGATCGTGCTTCATAACCAGAAGAGATGTTTGCATTAGAGTAGAATCCTAAAAATTATTTTCCTTCCGTGGTTGCATTTGTTTGTTTTTAACACAGGACGTTTAGATCACTAATTCTATGAGGATCACACTGTGGCTTTTCTTCTTATTTCCTATCATAATGTTTTCCGGGCTCCACTGCCAAATGGCTGCGTGATCCCGGGGAACTGTCTGAGCCCCTGTGTCTTCATTAGTAAAAGCGGGGATACTGTTTCTCACCTTGATGGACGGGGTGATGATTAAAACATGCATTACACGTCTTCTGTGCAAACCACTCAGCATAGCCCTGTTAAAAGAATTAATTAACATAAAAATAGCTGGCTTTCCAGACACATGTAATGGGTGAAAGTAGGAAGGTATGAATGTTCCTTTAGAAATATACTTCTTTTTTTTTTTAACATTTTTTATTGATTTATAATCATTTTACAATGTTGTGTCAAATTCCAGTGTTCATCACAATTTTTCAGTCATTCATGGACATATACACACTCATTGTCACATTTTTTTCTCTGTGAGTTATCATAACATTTTGTGTATATTTCCCTGTGCTATACAGTGTAATCTTGTTTATCTATTCTACAATATTGAAATCCCAGTCTATCCCTTCCCACCCTCCACCCCCCTGGTAACCACAAGTCTGTATTCTCTGTCTGTGAGTCTATTTCTGTCCTGTATTTATGCTTTGTTTTTGTTTGTTTGTTTGTTTTTGTTTTTGTTTTTTAGATTCCACATATGAGCGATCTCATATGGTATTTTTCTTTCTCTTTCTGGCTTACTTCACTTAGAATGACATTCTCCAGGAGCATCCATGTTGCTGCAAATGGCATTATGTTGTCGGTTTTTATGGCTGAGTAGTATTCCATTGTATAAATATACCACATCTTCTTTATCCAGTCACCTGTTGATGGACATTTAGGCTGTTTCCATGTTTTGGCTATTGTAAATAGTGCTGCTATGAACATTGGGGTGCAGGTGTCATCCTGAAGTAGATTTCCTTCTGGATACAAGCCCAGGAATGGGATTCCTGGGTCATATGGTAAGTCTATTCCTAGTCTTTTGAGGAATCTCCACACTGCTTTCCATAGTGGCTGCACCAAACTGCATTCCCACCAGCAGTGTACTTCTTTAGAGACTTAAGAAATCAGTCATATCAGAGCTAATGCCCACTGAGAACTCAGTTTAGGCGTCTCCTCTTTTGGCAGCTTCTCTGACTCCACAAGTTCAGTCTCAGCGCTTCCCCCGTGTGCTCTTACCCCACCCTACACGTGCCCTTCTACTGAGCGCTTGTCCACTGGATTGTAACTGAGGTTTACGTCGCTGACTCTCCCACTGCATTGAATGCTTTCTACTTTCTGCTGTATCTCTGGGCCTGGCAAGGTTGAAACACACAAAGTTGCCATTTTTTTTTTTAGTAAAAAAAAAAAGTGGTTAGATTTTAGCAATTTCATATGATTGAACCTAATACGTAAGAGGCATGAGATATTTTGTTGGCCCTTGAGTGATGTGTGACACCTTAACATGGGACCTGAACTACTTTTGAGTCTCATGCTGTATTTAGCATCTATTACGCTATCATTGACATACAGGCTAATAGATGATGTCATCCTGCATGTGTTTCTTTAGCTGTTTCAGGTACTACCTATGACTCAGATTCTCAGGTGAGCAAGTTCTTCTCCTTAAGGACAAGCTAGTATTTGGTCTATTGTGTATTGCCCACAATGCCAGACAGCTGTGGACAAATGGTTGACATTTAATATTTTTGGATTTGTCCTGAATTCGTTGCTTTTAAATTAGAGTTGAAAACTGTAAGTCTCCTAATCGAGAATTCACTTCAGTGATTTAGTCATGATCCCGGAGTCTTTGACAGAACTAGTATTTGCACTCAGTGGCTAGTCTGTTTCCGTGATGGCACGATTGCCTTAGACTTGATGGGAATGTCAGGATGATTTGACAGTATGTTTTCTTGCTCTAGGCTTTTTTCTGTGTGTGTCATCAGGTTTCGTGGGAAGAAACACCAAATTTGGAATCAGACCTGGTTTCAGATCCAGTTATGCCATTTATAGACATGTGACCTTGGCACAGAGATTCAACTTTTTGCTATTCCGTTTGCTTCATTTGTAAAATGCCTGTTTCACACCATTGTTGTGAGGATTTAATGAGATCCAATATGTAGATTATTCAGGATACTTTTGGTGGCAAGTAACAGAAATCTCAACTAAAATTGGCTTAAAAATAGGAACATGTACTCTTTCACATAACTAAAAGTCAAGAAGTTCCAGGGTGATTAATTTGGTGCCTCAAAAAAAAAAAGTCATCAAGAATTCAGGTTCTCCCCATCTTTCTACTCTGCCATTCTCACTTTTGGCAGCATCCCTCACTGGCCTTGGATGGCTGCCACAGTTTCCGGCATCAAGTCCTCAATTTCAAGATCCACTGTCAAGAAAAGGGAATTAGTGCTCCTTTTTTGTAAGAAGCGTTTCCTAGAAGTCCTTCAGGAGGCATCCCCTTAAATCTCTTCTTCAGCTAGAAGTGTTTCACGTTCTTGTGCCTAGACCAGTCACTGGAAAGAGGAATGCAGTGGTCATAAAGAGTTAGAGCAGTCAGAACGTATACTGGTAAGTCAGAGGGGCCCAGCCTGCCCAAAGTTGCCTGATTGCCTGACTCCTGAACTGACTTGGTATTCAACAAGCAAGGAAGGGGTGAGAGGTGGATCGTTGTTGGGTAGACAGCCAACAGTGTGTTCAGTACCATGGACAGTGCTTGTCTAACCATAAATTATGAAGTAAGTGCGATAGGATTGTAATATTTAACTGGATGGTTCCTGGTGTGTATTTTAAACCCGCAGTGTGTTCCCTATGGTTTTTACTTCATACACACATAAGTCAAAGTTCTTATTTCTTAATCATGTTTCATCTGAAGGTGTATGTCTGAAAATAATCTCCATGGAAAAATAGAACTTCAAGAATGTAACAGGATTTTAATACTTAGGGACATCAATTTGGACAAAAAGTATGCTTTCTGAGACTTTACAATAAGAATAAACAAGCAGCTGTATAGGTGTTTAGACATTCCATCCAATTGTCATACAAAAGGAAACACAAAATAAATACAAGACAAAACCTTTGTCATAAGATGGTGAAATTTCTCTGACTTATTATTGTAAACTTGATATAAGGTATGATTTGCTAACGGGGGAATAGCAGGTTTTTAAGAATGTTTCTAAGTGTTTCTATGTGTATTTTCACTTTCTGGGGGAAAAAAAAAACCAACATGAAAAGTCATGACTTTGTTTTACTGCAAAACAACTGTGAAACCAAACCTGTAAATCAAGCCTGTAACTCGTACAGGTTAACCTTCCTTGTCAGTCTTTCCTGTCACCTAAGAATAAATTATATGCATTGATAAAACACACTGAGGTTTTACAAAAATTCTTTCAACCCTTGGTGAGTGCCATTCTGTGGGACTTGTCAGTGTGGGTGCTGCGAGGGGTACCAAGGTCCATAAGACATAACTTTGTTGTAACTCAAGTAGCTCATCACCTTGTGGAGCAGAGAAGGTCATTCTAACTTAAGGTAGAGAGTGCTCAGGGCCCCAGGACGGATGCAGGTGGAGACCTCTGAGAACTCAGAGGTGATTTCTGGCTGGGAATCAGAAAGGTGTCATGCAGGAGCTGACCCTGGGCAGATGAAGGGGGTGAGGAGGAAGACAAGTGCCCGATCGGATGGAAGCCCCTAAGTGCTGCTGGTGTGAGGAAAGTGTAAGGAAAGGATGGCCCTTGAGGAGAAGTGGGGGGAAAGTCTGGTGGGAAAGGAAGATTGGGGAAAATCGTATGGCTAACACACAGCAGAAATGTAATATTCTGGCATTGAAAAGAATTCCCCAGAGAGACTAAAATGTGTTTTTAAATAGTCAAAAGGATAATACAACATCATCAGTTGTCTTCAGGCTTCCCAAGTTCTCCACTAACCCCAGCATAGTCAGGGCCTCAAAGGCCTGGGCATTTAGAATTCAGTGTAAGGAGCATTCCTGCTGCACGGAAGGCACATTTAGATGCTTGGGGTTCAAAGGCAGAATGCGATTTAGCTCCTACCCTTAAGAAGATTGGGTCTCAGGGTTCTCGCATCAGCTAATCCCAGGCTCCACCAACCCTGGCCTCTAGGATTCCTCTATAATCTCTCCCTTCAAGCAAAGGCAAATTTTCTCTCTTGTTACATGGGGAGCAGGGAACAGCTAACACTCTGGAAATAAATCATTCAGCCAAACTGAAGAGGGACTAAAACTGCAGAGAAAGAGATGAGGTGGAGAGCCAGCCCCGCGTGGCCTTTGTCAGCTTGTCGCCAGTTTCTTCTCAGTCACTTCTACTGATAGAGGCCTCCCTATTGTTACCAAGTCCAAGCTCGTACTGCTCCCCACCCGACAGGCCAACAAATCGAGAGATGAGTTGTTGGGGCAAGGAATGGTGACTTTATTCGGAAAGCCAGCAGACAGAGAAGATGGTGGACTAGTGTCCCAAACAGCCATCTTACTCAAGTTAGAATTCAAGCTTTCTTTTATATTAAAAGAGGAAGGGGTGTTGTTGGTTGTTGCGAACTTCTTGGTGCCGGAATCCTTTGTTCTTGCCGCTGTCCCCGTAGGTCAGGTCATGATGTTCCTGTAAACCTCCAACAAGACAAATGTTATTCTCTGTTCTGCAACTTTTCATCTCCGCTCCGTATGAATGGAAAAGCATTATACCTTTAAAGGTCAGAGCCTTGAGAGTGGGCTGCCCTGTATATTTCAGGCTAACAGCAACATTCTTAACTTGTAGCAAAAGCAATGGAATACAAAGGTTAAAGTAAAAGAAACAGAGATCTAATGTGGAGTCAGATTTGTTCTCCCTGTTACAGTATCATCTAGGGGAGTTGGCAGCAGGAAAGTGAGGTAAAACTAGGTGTTAAAGTCTGCTCACCAAGGTCAGCAGAGCCCCAGAACCTGGATCAATGAGAGTAAGTGCCAAGCCCCGCATTCTGTAGGGACGTTTTAGACTTATCTGTATAGAGCATTCTAGGAAATTGTAAAATGCTTTATACCAACGTTAGACAGAGGGGGGTTAATAATTGAGAGCGATGATTTCTTGGGAGAAGTTGCTGGAGAATGAGGCCAATACCTAAGGCGAGCCGGTGAGCGGGATCTGTATTGTTACCTCAAGCCAAGCGCAGGAGGCCTCCGGGGGAGCACCCGGACAACTTAACATCTGCTGCTGGAATCTGGGATATGTCAGGGTTGGTGTGTGTTTCCTGCCCATGGAGGAAGAAGGCTAATAAGACTGTGGCAGGAGCTGCCCGGCTGGCAACAGAAAGGACACAGCCAGCCTGGGGTCTGGTTGTGCTTCCTCCCAGGTGGGGCAAAGGTGTGTGGCTTCCAGAATTGGACCCTGTGCTGAGGAGGCAGTCTGGGATCTTTTACAAAGTACCTCTCCCACGAGGACCACGTGGAGGGGCCAGCGGACTCCCACAGGGGAAATCCATGGGGTGGATTGCTGGAAGCTCAGAGGGTGGGGAGCAGGGAGGGCGGCTGTAAGCAGCCAGCTGGAGCAGATGGGAGGGGCCCTGCCCACCTCTAGGGAACAGCGGCCAGAGATTCTCAGAGAGAGGATCCCCTAGAAACCCACAAAATTACCCAGTGAGGAAAAGAAGCTTTAATTATCCATCTCCCACGTGGAGAGGTAACCCCAATAGCGGATGTATTAATTTCCTGGGGCTGCGGTAACAGTCTATAGATGGGGCGGCTTAAACAGCGAAAGGCAAAAGGCAATTGTATTTAACTTCCTGGCAGAGACCCTCTGAGAGTCACTGAACAACCTCCAAGCCACCCTTTGGGTTTTATGATTTATAAGGCTTCTGAAGAGTAGCTCTTAATAGAATAGGGGAAAAAGAGGTTTGAATCATGGCCTCTGTAATGAAAATGATTATTTTCAGTTCTAGATTGACACAGTATAACTTTAAAAAAATTTAGTAAACTAGTAATTAACTTGTATACTTGTATGTATAATTAAAGTTAAATGCCTAGGAGAGGTGTTTAGAATAACTTGGTCTTAAATGAAAAATAAAGGTTACTATCCATAGTTTCTTTTAATAAAAACAGATGTAAGTCTGAGGTTCTCGGGACATTATAGGCGTTCCTTTTTAAATAAAATAAAATATTTGGTCCATGAAAAGAATTATATAAAGTGGACTTAAATGATAAAACCTAAGAATAAGAGGAACCCATCACACTTAAGAACTAGAACTTTATCTAGAATGTGGAAACCCTCAGCATGCACCCCGCACCACTGGCCCCCCACCTGCCATTGCATCCCCAGAGCCTCTTCCCAGCATTGTCTGCTGTCTGAACAATGCGGTGCTGACTGTTGCTTTGCTTTTCCTGGTAGTTTTGCCATATGCTTTGTGTATCCCAAAGCAATATATTATTTAGTTTCGCCTGTTTGGACCATTTTATAAGTGATATCGTACGATATGGATTCCTGCATGAATTATTTTTCTCAGTCAACAGTTTGCTCCTGAGATTCATCCACATTGAGCCACATAGCTGTAGTTGATTGCTTTCTGCAGGTGGTATGTTATTGTATGGCCAAGCTGCAAGTTATTTTTTTATTTTCCTATAGATGTTCTTGGCTTGTGTACACTATTTTCCTATTATAGACGGTGCAGCTTGGTAAATCCTTGCATATCTCCCAGTACCTAGGTGTAAGAGTATCTCTAGGCTCCACTGGAATTTTGAATTGTAGAAGTACCATTGTTTTGATTTCCAAGGTACCATGGGCCTATGTCAAAGTATAAATTTTTTAGCCAATTCTATGGGTATGCAATGGCATCTTGTGATTTTAATTTGCATTTTCTTGATGACTAATGCAATAGAAGCAATTCTCATATATGTGTTGACTGTTTTAAATTTCTCTTCTGCAAAATGCCTGTTTAGATCTTTTACTAATTATCCTCTTGAGGTTTTTGTCTTTTTCCTTGTTGGTTTTAAGGAATTCTTTATATATTCTGGATGCGAATCCTTTGACAGTTATATGTATACCAAGGATTTTTCTTATCTTTGATGGCTTTTCTTTTAAAATTCTTTGTTGTGTCTTTTGATGAGAAGTTCTTAGTTTTAATGTGGTTCAGTTTATTAATCTTGTCCGATATGGTTTGTACATTTTGTATCTTTTCTAGATTAACCTGGGACCACAAATTATCTTCCCCACCTTTGGCTTCTAAAAGATATTAAAGGAGTTTGGCCTTTTACATGAAAAGTTTTAATGTAACTAGAATTGACTTTTGCTTATTAAATAAAGACCTTATTTTATTTTTGTCTTTATGAATAATCAGCTGTTCCAGGGACCTATAATGTAACCTCTGTCACATAGTAAGTTTCCATACTTGCATGGGTCTCTTTCTGGGCTCACTGTTTTGTTCCTTAGCTCTCTATTTCTGTCACTGCACCAATGCACTGTCTTAATTATTAATTGTATAATTGGTGAAACAAGTCTTTTCAACTCGTTTTTGAGGAGAGTCTTGGCTATTTTCAGCCCTTTGTTCAACTTTCATGAAAAATTACTGGTCATGATTTTGATTACATTTTGAGATAAACCTAAGCTGGCCAAGAAGTTTTAGCTTTTAAATACATTGCTGGGTTCAGTTTACTGTTAATTTTGGTGTTGAGTTTGCATCTTGTTTCATGAATGAGATTGGCCTATAATTTTATACTTTTTTATACTGTCCTTTTCCGATTTTAGTATCCAGTTGTACTAACCCCACAGAACGTGCTGGGCAGTGTTCTCCGTTTTTTGTGTTATATTAAGAGTTTGTGAAAGATTCAGATAGTCTGTTTCTTTTTTTTTTTTTTCATTCTTTTTTATTGGAGTATAGTCAGTTTACACTGTTGTGTCAATTTCTGGTGTACAGCGTCATGTTTGTCATACATATACACACATATATTGGTTTTCATTTTATTTTTCATTATAGGTTACTACAAGATATTGAGTATAGTTCCCATACTATACAGTAGAAATCTGTTGTTTATCTGTTTTATATATAATAATTGGTATCTGCAAATTTTGAACTTCCAATTTATCCCTTCCAACCCCCTTTACCTCCTGGTAACTGTAAGTTTGTTCTCTATGTCTGTGAGTCTGTTTCTGTTTTATAAATAAGTTCTTGTTTCGTTTTTTTATATTCCACATATAAGCTATATCATGCGGTATTTTTCTTTCTCTTTCTGGCTTACTTCATTTAGAATGACATTCTCCAGGTCCATCCATGTTGCTGCAAATGGCATTATTTTATTCTTTTTTATAGCTGAGTAGTATTCCATTGTGTGTGTGTGTGTACCACAACTTCTTTATCCAGTCATCTGTTGATGGACGTTCAGGAAAAGAATCACTTTTGCTGCCTCCCAATAGTTTTGATAACAGTATTTTAATTATAATTTGGTTTTAAGTATTTACCATATTTTATTGTGGTTTCTTCTTTTTGAATTATTTATTTTTAAAATTACTTTTTGATACTGATATCTACTAGTCTTAAGTCAAAAAAGCATTTGTAGCCCTCATACATTGCTGGAGGGAAGGGAAAATGATGCTGTCCCTTTGGAATACAGTCTGGCAGGTCTTCAGGAGGTTAAACATAGAGTATAACCCAGCAGTCCTACTCCTGGGTGTATCCTCAAGGGAAATGACAATGTATGTCCATAGAATACCTTATGCATGAATGTCCATAGCAGCAGCATTTACCTATTTATAATAGCCCCAAAGTGGAAACCATTCAGATGTCCATTATTTGATAAATGGATAAATAAGAAGTGGTATATACATATAATGGAATATTATTTGGCAATAAAGAAGAGTGAAGTACTGATACATACCACAACGTGATTGCCCTTGAAAATATTATTCCAAGTGAAAGAAGCTAATCACAAAAGACCACAGAGTGTCTGAGTCCATGTATTTGAAATGTCCAGAATATAGAAATCTGTAGTGACAGGAATAGACAGGTTAGTGGTTGCCCAGGACTGGAGGGGATGGAGGGTTGGGAGGATTAGAATTAAAGGATGTGGAGTTCCTTGGAGTCATGAAAATGTTTTAAAATTGATTGTGGTGATGGGTGGCCAACTCTGTGAACATACTAAACCCCACAGAATTGTACGCTTTAAATGATTGAATTGGATTTTATCTCAATAAAACTGTTACCAAAGAAGAAGGCATTTCCTACTGAAATCACCAATAAATTATAATAATTCTAAATGACTTTTAAATTTGTATGTTCCAATTCTCATTCTCCTCCCCCTCCAGCTCCCCCCTCCTCTTCCTCCTCTGTCTCCTCCCTCTCCTGTCTCTCATTGGAAAAGTTGAATAACAAAGTATAACTTGTTTATCAAAAAAGGATCAGCTTAATGAAAATTAATGGAGAATATTGACGTGAACATAATTGTCCAATGTCCACTCGCTCAGATAACTGAATACTAACAGACTGAGATGGTGTAACCCTGACAGTCTGTCGGTGCTGACTGACTAGCACACAAGGCTTACACTGTACGGTTCTGGGAAAGCAGAATCTTGAAACAATACTAGTGCAGTGAATGTAGGAGCAGGTAGACTATATATAACATATCTTAGAAAACGCTATAGATAAGAAATGGTCTTTGAGACGATTTCTGGCATGTGTCACCGGGGAGAATGGTATCAGATCTACACAATGAGTGGATTGTGTGGAGTGGCTTCTCTGTGGAGGATTTTACTTTATTCTCTGCGCTGGAAACCCTGACCCCACCCTGGCTGTGAAGTAGAAGCCTGCTTTGTAAAGGGGCGCTGATCAAGAAGGTGGCCCTTATCAAGCTGGGATCCAACCATCTGAAGCTTATAACCAAGCACAATGGCCAAGGCTTCTTATCCACGTTTCTAATTATATTTTTTCCTGCTTTTTAGATAAAGGGACAAAGAAATATGGGACTTACTTTTCAGGTTTTTTCAGGCGGTTCTGAAGCATCCTTTTTAAAGGTAGAGGGATGTAGTTTTATTTAATAGCTGTCCTCTGAGCAGGGTGTATTCTCCAAGACTGTCCTTCTGTGTACAATAGCACGTGGATGTCAGAGATGCATTAAGAGATGAAATAATTCATTTGTTCTTTCTAATGAATAGTAATAATTTATAATTTGTACTAATTAGAAACCTTTCATCCACAAAACCCAACAAGCTTTACAAATATCCTCTCACCAGCCTCTGAAGTAAGTGTCTGGCAAGTACAATTACCCCTAATTTGCAGAAGGGCCAGGGTAGGGAACATAGTACAGAAATAGTTACTGATGTATCTGCAGTCTGAAATTTATATTTTGAAAGTCACTTTAAACTTATTTTCATTAGTTATTTTGGTGGCCAAGGAGTATGACTTACCCTGACCTACATAAGGGATATCCACCAAGGTGAGAACTATGAAATTCACATATCCAGATGTTTTCAACACTGACAAACCTAGAGAAGCTCAGATTTTCCAGCCACTTGGGGGATTGTGTCCATTCTGTGCCCCAGTTGTCTCCACAGCCCAGTTGTCTGTTCATGTTGTAAAGCAGCCGTGGTGGCACTGCTTGATGCAAAGCCTTCAGAACATTCTAGTCTGTTCTCTGATCAGTGGGCGATGGGGGGTGCAGATGAGGGTAGACCCAGAAGAGTGGGGACGCCCTTTTAGTCACTGTCTCTGCCTCCAGACCGCACTGCCACCAGAACAGCCCACAGGAGGCTGCGAAGTTAATCTTGAAATAATGTTAACTCTTAGCAGCTCGCTTTGACTTGTTGCAAAATTTGTACTCTTGATCCTGGAATTTGTGTTCTCCATCAAAAATATAGAAAAGCAGATTGCCTCCGTATTTCTCATCACCTCCTCTCTGTAATTTGTTGTGGAAAAGACTTGGATTTAATTTGACTAACCTCTCTCTCTCTCTCTCTCTCACACACACACACACACACACACACACACACAAACACACACACACACATACACACAAATTGAGGTCAGAGCTTACCCTTAGAAAATACACAGATAGATAAATAAGGTCCAACTGTATAGCACAGGGATCATGTGTTTGAACATACTTGATAATGTCTTCAAGGGTTTTTACGTTTATTCATTCTTAAAGAGAGAATTATAGAGATCTCATGTTTGATGAGAAAAAGAGAAAGAAAAAGAGAGAGAGAAGGAGGGGGGAGGGAGCGGCACATGCGCCCAGGGAAAGCAGTGCATTCAGGCAGAGAGGGTGATCAGTTTCAATATAAATATCAAAGTGTGTGTCTCATGCAGTTTTCTCTGAGGAAAAAAAAGCAACTGTAATGTGGTTTGTGTGCAAAATGAATAGGCAATTATTATCTTTGGATGACTTAAAGTAGCTCTTCTGGCAACTCTGCATAAGCAGCGGGAGTTAGCAGTGAAGAGTTTCAATAAGGGTGCCTTTTCTCATCCATGTTATTATGAGTTGAGAGGAGTTTGGGGAGAATATGAGAAAATACCCGACTTGATTTTAAAGACCCCTTCTGTTACCAGGATTTCAGGGGTGCTCTAGCTGTGTTTTCACTCTGATTCAGAACACAAACACTTTTAGGAAAACCTGCCCTTGGCCACTTACCCAAAGAAACCCAGCTTTTCTTGGAGAGCTGTCCACATTGTTCTGTTTGTATTCACCCCGATCCTGAATGTTTGAGAACTTCTAGCTTTGTACAGTGACGTTGTCATGACATGGCTCATTGTTAGTGGTGTATGGAAATGATGTCACAGATTTGATTACTATCTGTCAGTTCCCAGAGTGCTTCCCCCTTAACGTCTGTTACTCAGTGCTTTCAGCCACACTCCAAAATTGATAGGACAAGTGTTAGCGTCCTCATTTTACAGATGAGGAACTCGTGACTAGGAGAGGGTAAGCGGCTTATCTGGCAGATTATGCCCTCAAATTCAGGTCTTCTGACTCCAGAGTCAGTGCCCAGTTAACTACCCTACAAAGTCCTCCCCCTTCAGCCTTCTTGGGAGTCATTGTGGAGGAGTGAGTAGACCCCAAAAGACACAGCCTGGCCCTGTGAGTAGAAGGAGGTAGATCTGCCTCAGTAAAGACAGGACATTCCCACACCGGCTTGGACTGCTTTGTGAATTATCCCGCACCCTGTCGCTTGACGTGGTCGGCTGGAGGTTTCAATGGGGTAGAACAACACGGTGTTTGGCTAGGTGACCTTTTGTGTCCCTTACAATTCTGAGACTTTGTTAAAAGAAATTTCCTGTCTGGTTTTCTCTCCCTTGGTATTGCCTCATTCATCAAATGCCTGATTTCGTGGTTCCCTTTCTGGGTTTTCCATCAGCAGTCCTGTCAAGCTTTGTGAGGACACATATGCCCAGGCCGGACCCCAGATCTCCTGTATCAGAATTCCAGTGCGGGGCAGAGTGGGAGGGTGAGAGTCTTTTCCAGAAAGTTCTACACGTGACTCTAAGGCGTCCAGTGGTGAACCTCTTTTCTGCTGTAGCCCGCTAATGACAAGGTGCAAGCAGGCCTCGTTTTGGACTTTTTGATGTAATTTAGCAGCATCAAGAAGTCATAGTCTCTCAGTGTGCAGTGCCGTTTTTATATTAATCAGGCCATTTAATAAAACTGTTCTCAAGGATGCCGTGATCTCCACTTGGCAGGTTAGCTTTGCGAACATCTCTTAGCGCCCGCCTGTCTCATGATCTGGTGGGAGTTGGGGCTGGTCTGGGAAACAGGCATTGATCAGCCAACTGCATAGATCCTTTCATACACTTCATGTTTGGGAAAAAAACAGTTCAGAGGGTGTGACAGCCAGCCTCTGCAGTCAGCAGGGTGTGTGCAGAAACTCGGTAGCTGCTCACTCCTAGACTAGTTCCCTGCCAGTTAGCTTTGTAGAAGAAACCTCCAGTAGCATGAAGAATTGATGGTTATAGTTTATTGTTTTCTTGAGGAATTTTCTTGATGAAGTACTCAACTGTGTTTCTAGTACTTCTCTGAGATAATAATCTCTGAAGGATTATGCATCCCCCAGCACGTCTCCCCACGGTGTACCAAAAAAAAAAAAAAATTAAAATTGCTCTAACAGTATTTTTTTTTTTTTTTTTTACTTTTCAATCAATGGGATGCTTTTTAAGGCTTACGTTTCTCTTTGGACACTTTAAGTGACTGATGAGACAAAAGAAAGAAAGCCAAGATAAAATGACAGTATAGACACTCCTCAAATCCTATAATGAACTCCACAGGGCATCCAATTTTGATGTATTAGGATTTTTTTTTACAATGAATACATTGTTGGAAATCACATTTTCTGTCTGCAAGAGCTGGAGATGAAACTGAGCTGACATCTTACCTCTTTGTAGTTAATTAGCAGGAGAAAAGTAGTGGTTTAAATCTCGTCCTGGAAAGGGAGGTGTTAGTCCTCCATCCTCCCCTGTTCCCATCAAACCCCTGGATCTCTGTGTTTGCTCTTCCATCTGGTTTAATGGTTTGGATTGGTCTCGTTGGCTGGAAAAGATGAGGGGAATTGAAGAATGGTTATTATTTAATGAAAAAAATAACTATAGCTCACTTCTCCCCTCCATCTTGCCTGTAGGGTAACAGAATAGATCGGGTCTTTTTGCTCTAAAGAGCAGTTCTTTACCTCGACTCAGACTATAAGCGATACGCAGGCTGCAAGAGTCTTTTAGTTGTCACGGCAGTAACCTTTGCCACCACTGTATCCCCAGCACTTAGCACAGCACCTGGGACTTAGAAGGCATTCAGTAAATATTTATCCATTAATAAGTAAGAAAATGTCGTGCTAACCCTATGGTAAGTTGTTACAGTTGCGTTCATTGTGTCCAATGCCTTCCTCCAGGTAGTAGCTGTGTCCATTTGAAGATGTGTGGTGAGGTTTACATAGACTTCAGTGTTAGGGACAGAGAGGCAGAACAGGGCTTGTAGGTGTGATTCCATTTCGGGGTCTGGTCCTCTGGCAGGTGAGCCGTGCTGGGGCCAGTGTGGACAGTCACCCAGATGGAGGCTAAGTCAGTGATAGAAACATTCAGCACAAAGACTCCTCCAATCTGTACGTGTTTCTTAATGTCAGATCATGTGCCTGATCCTGGGGGATGACAGAACAGCCCTGTCCCCGGTCCTCCTCCTCCAGGAACTTACTTAGTATGTGGACAGACCAAGCAAGCATGTGAAAACAGACAGCACCCAAGTGTTACACTGCGTGTGACTGATCCCAAGTGCAGGAAGAGTCAGGGGACGCTGCATCAGTGGTGCTTGGACGAGAAAGATCATTCTTTGAGTCCCTTCTGTGTGCTAATTGCTGGACCCTGTCTGCTACACACATCATCTCTCTTCATCACAAAGACCCAGGGAGGGTCCTCAAGGGACCTGACTCAGTCCAGGAGCACAAATCTCAGCACAGTAGATCTGATGGGATCCCACTGACAGTGCTTCCCCCCGCATCATGCCTCTTCTCAAAGTCCTGTACTTAGGGAGGGCTTCCTGGAGGAAGCAGCACCCGAGGGAACCTTGAGAATAGGAGAGAGCTTGGATTGCAGATGGCTGGAGGAAGAGCACTGCAGGTGGGGGAGGAGGCAAGAGAAACTGGGGTGGAGGTGGGGATGTGGAGTGCCTGGATCAGGGAGCTGGTGTGGGGAAACTGTTACCGAGTCCAAACTCGTTCTGCTCTCCACACAACAGGCCAATAAGTCAGGAGAGGAGGTGCTGGGGCAAGGAACAGTGACTTTGCTTGGAAAGCCAGAAGACCGAGAAGATGGGGGACTGACGTCCTAGAGAACCATCTTACTTACACAGCAGATGTGTGATTTTTCTGCCCCTAGAACACTTTTGTCTTGTGCAGAATGACTTCCATAGTCTACCCGTCTGCGTTCATTCGCCTCCCTTTGGGGTCATGAGGTAAAGCAACAGAGAAATGCTCAGAGAAGACATTCATCCTTTTCATTTTTCCTTTCAAGGTATTTTAACACGACAGTGTTAAAGCGTCTCTAATGCTGCCGTGAACTGTTAACAGGCACGTTTGCACATCACATCTATCATGCTGTTTGCATGATGTTACTTGAAGAAACAGCTCAAAGTACTTTTAAAATGTAGCCTTTTATCTCTGGAAGCACCAGAGACTATTTGCAGACTGGTCTCGGGAAGCAAATTAGCCTAGCCCACTGGCGAGTTCCTGGAGGCGTGGGCATTTCCGCGAGTGGTTCCTGGCCCCTTAATCCTTTTGATCATTTGCACTGTGTATTTTTATACAGACTTCTGTGCTTTGGAGAAATAAAATAAAGAAACTTAAAGGTGAGTTTGACAAGGGCTTCTCCACACTGTTTGTCGATGCAGATGCAGCCTGAATTTTAATGGTAGTAGTATCTTTTAAACAACTAAGCTTCTCTAAACCTCTCCACAAATAATGTCAGTGTACAGATTATGCCTGAAGGTGTTTGCTGGTGAGTGGGGCTCTTTCCTGACCCCGTGCTGTGCCACGAAAGAAGAGCCTAATCCTGGAAAATAGCCTTGACAGCCTGGATGTCAGTTACCCCACAGCTGGGTTTTCTCACCTGGGCCACTGCCTGTGGGACATTGGCTGTCAAGTGATGGCATCAGGTGTCTATATTCAGGAGCCCAGCTTGGGGGTCACAGAATGAGCTAATCCTTCCATCTTCAGTGAGACCTGGTTGGCTCTTTTCTGGACCCTGCCACATACTGGCTGTGGGATGTTATGTGAGAAAACTTTGTGGAGATGCCTTGGTTTCCTCATCTGTAAAATGGGGATGATATCTGTTGTAAATTGTTGTGAGCAGTATCTGTCTGCCCATATTCATAGCAGCACTACCCACAACAGCCAAAAGGTGGAAGCAGCCCAAGTGTCGTTGGCAGATGAATGGATAAACCAAATGTGGCATTAAAGTGCAATGGGTATTATACAACCTTAAAAAAAGAAGGAAATTCTGACACATGCTTCAACACGGGTGAACTTTAAGGACTTCCTGTTGAGGGAAATAAGCCAGTCACAAAAGGACAAACACAGTGTGAGTTGATTTACATGAGGTACCCAGAGTAGTTAAATTCACAGAGACAGAAATAGAATGGCAGTTGCTTGGGCCTGGGGGAAGATAGAAATGGGAAGTTAGGGTTTAATGGATATAAAATTTCAACTTTGCAAGATTAAAAACATTCTGGAGATGGATGTTGGTGATGGTAGCGTAACAATGTGACCATACTTAGTGCCACTGAACAGTACACTTAAAAATGGTTAAGATGGTAAATTTTATGTTATGTGTTCTTTACCGCCATGGAGAAAAATTGGAAAAACTTTTGTTATGAGCATTAAAGAACATCTTACATTAAAGTCAGCAATGGTATGTTAATGTTTCAATGTGTATTTGTTTGCTTTTATTTGATCACTAAAAATGTTGAAAATTTTTCATGTCTTGATTTACATTTATTTTTTCCAATGTGTATTGCCTATAAATTTACATCTTTTGCTTATAGTTCTAGTGTGGCTTCAATGCCTTTCTTACCAAATATATTTTGTCGTATTTGTATGCCAGGTTTAATATTCAGAGTAATAGAATATTACTACTTATGCAGTTAAATCACTCATTTAAACATTTCAAGACACAAAATAAGATTTTAAAGTAGATCAAAGGTGGTTCTACAATAACATAATCAACGAATCATCTTCCCATAATCCACCATCACTCTTTTCATGTCTATTAGCATAAAATCCGGTTTTATTTACTTATTTATTTTTTTGAGGTATAGTTGATTTACAGTGTTGTGTTAATTTCTGGTGTACAGCATCTTGATTCAGATATACATATGTATTTCTTTTCATATGCTTTTCATTATAGGCTATTACAAGGCATTGAATGTAGTTCCCTGTGCTATACAGTAGGACCTTGAATTTTTTCTGTTTTATGTATATATAGTAGTCAGTATCTGTAAGTCCTGAACTCCCAATTTATCCCTCCCTATCTCCTTCCACCCTGGCATAAAATCTGTTTAGATTGACTATTGTTTAGTATGACTATAATATTTGAATTAAAATTATGTAGACTGACCAATTAAGAATAAAATACTAATAACCTAATATAAAAAGGACATAAAAATTAGAGCAAATAAAAATTTAAATGATTAATAAGCATGACTTTTTAACCTAATAATTAAATTCATGAGCAGTAAAATGGTAGGATACTGTCTTCCATCTATAAATTGGTAGGGGTTAAAAACCCTGTAATGGTGACTGAGGCTGGCCCTCAGATATGCTGCCAATTGGGAGAAAAAACTGGGTCAACTTTAATGAGTAGCAGTTTGACACTAGGTGTCAGGAAACTTAAAAATGTTTAGAAACATTGGTCTAGAAATTCCACTTATATAACTAAGGCTTGAGGCAGCCTCAGAAATGTAGAAAAACATTTATATTCATAGGTTAAAAATGGGATTCAGTCCAAATGCACAGAAACAGTGAATGGTTAAATAAGTCGCCGTAGGGCCATCTTCGGAGTGTAATATAGTCATTATAAACGGTATTTCCTATAAATTTCAGTGGTATGAGAAAACACAATATTGCTGGTAAGTAGAAAAAGCTTGATGTAGTGATTATAATAAAACCAATTGTGTGTCATGGTGTGCGTATGTGTTTTGTGTGTGTATCTGGTGTGTATCTAGGAAGAAATGTGTAAAAATATTCATAGTACTCATCTTATTTGGTAGAAGTGTAAGTGATTTTTATTTTCTTTTTTATACAGATGCACATTTTCTAAGCTTCATGATGTTTGCAAATTATTGTTTCTACCATCAGAAATACATTTAAAATTTTTTTAAAAGACTAAAGATAATGAATAGATTTCTTTCCTTTTCTGGATTCAGTGCATTTTGCTCTCTCAGCTTTGATGTATTGGACAGGACCCTGAACTGGAAGTCAGAAGGTAGTTTTTCAGGTTATGGTCCAGAAATTTACTAGCTATGTGACCTTGGGCAAGTCTAACTTACATGTACCTGTTTCCCCGTTTGTAAAATGGGGATTTCTACCTTCGCTGCCAGTACCACTGGAGGGTTGTCAGAATTAAGGTGACATTGCCAACACAGGGGGAAATCACTTTTGCAAACTAAGGTGTAAGTTCAAAGGATTCCCCAAACCACCGTGAGGCTTGGTAATTTGTTAGAAGGACTCACAGAACTCCCCGAGAGCTGTTATCTTCACAGGTTGATTACAGGGAAAGGATACAGATCAAAATCAGCCAAAAGAAGAGAGCATCAGGCAGAGTCTGGAAGGGTTCCAGGGTGAAACTTTCGTGTCATCTCCCACGTAGTCAGAATGTGTTGCCCTCCTGGCATCCACGCATGATGACATGCCAAGAGTATTGCCAGCCAGGAAGCTCCCCCCAAGCTCTGGTGTCCAGAGTTTTTATTGGGGCTTCATTATGGAGGTGTGATTGATTGATTGCTCACATGGCTGGACTCAGCCTTCAGATCAACGGATACTCTGTTGCCCAAAACCCCCACCCTCAGTCACAGGGTTGGTCTTTCTGTCTTAGCAGCCCCTCCCGTAACACTGTTGGCACCCCTACCAAAAGGCTGTTAGTGTGGCTGGCCCTTCTCTAAATAAGGGCACTCATTTCAGGTATCAGAGGCCAAGGCAAAGGCTGGCTACCTATTTGGGCAAGGCTCAATTCTTTCCTACACATAGGTGGCTGAAAAGAGAGGGGAAACAAATTTAAATGTAGAGATGCTGTTAGTTTGGAGGGGTCTATTATTTACCGTGTTCTAACGCTGTAAAATAAGAGAGGGCATGAATTCCATCGGTACGAGTGATGCTGCAAATCCCCGCTTCCCTGATCCACAGGACTGTGGGGACCACCTTTGAGAAGGGGCTGGCTGGCAGTGGGGGCTGCAGACAGGCGTTTGCTACAGGAGTTGTTTATCACAGAGATGAATTAGGCTGAGAAAACACTTATCGCCTGCTGGGTCTAGGAACCTGACCCTTGCCTCGGTGCTAACAGCACAGCAAATATGTCCCTCCGTTAACAAATTTATCTAACGTGAACGAGCTCTATACCTGTTTTTTCCCCAGGTTTCTCTACCTGGCACCATCTCCCTCCACGGTACAGCTGAGCTTATTACTACATACAGCATGGGGTGATGATAAAAGTAAATTGGCTTATTCCTCTTTGCATAGGTTCGAATCTGTAGCACCATGTTAGATTGGATCCTTAAGGTTCCCTAAGAGTGAGATTAGAAAAAATGAAAACCTGAGTTTATTTTCTCATGAAATTAAAAAAAAAAATTAGAGCACACTGAAGAGAAATCACCATCCTCAGGAAGCTTGCTGGAGCTCAGCTGTGTGCGTCTCTGGAAAAAAGGACCAGTGACAGAGACTTAAGATGAAACCGTCATAGTTGTGCCTCCCGCCCTGCCTTCAAAGGGAAGAATTTCAGCCTTTGTCTAGTGGTTTTCCGGAAACAAATAATGTGTAATAAATTGATGTTGTATGTTCTGTTTCTTTCAAGGAAACACTGGCCACGCAGAGGTAGTCCGAGTGGTGTACCAGCCAGAACGCATCAGCTTTGAGGAGCTGCTCAAGGTCTTCTGGGAGAATCATGACCCGACCCAAGGTAGATGAGTGAGCCAGTATTTAATTATCTTACTAATTACAGCGGGGATAATTAGTGTTTGAGCTGCATGGAAGAGATGAACCTTGAAATCACACAGGAGCTCAAGAATATGATTGCAGACATTTATTGACGGAGAAGAGGAGGGGCTGGGGGGAGAAAGGGTGAGAGAATAAAGGCGCAGCCACAGTGTGCGCCCCTCCCCCCTTTACAGCTGTCAGGGGTGGGAAAATTCCCACAGAGAGGGACGCCAGACAATAGAGAGTCGTTCACCTTTGATTATTGCATTATTCCTCCTTAATGCAGTCTTTTGTCTACAAAATTAAAGTGTCTTTCTAGCAGCTCCAAAGTTTTCCTGATTTATGGTTCCTTTATTTCCCTGAATTTAGCCTTTCTCATCTTTTGACGTTATCAGCTTTCTTTTCTCTTTGAAATGTCTGCGGGTGATTTAAAAGAGAAAAAAAGCTTAATAAAGGTAAAATGCAGTAATCAGTGGGTCTATAATGCTTGAGTTATTTAAATATTTCACTTATCTTCTTTGGAATTTATTATATGGAAATATTCATATATTGGGGCTATAAACAATGGTGGTCAGAAATTTTGTTTGAATGCACACACAAGCAAAAATCCCATGTTGGCAAATACCATTGTAATATTCAATAAGGGAGCAATTTCCAGATTTCATCTTAACAGCCTTACAAGCACTGCTTTGCTAGTGTGATGATCTGATATTGTGAGGCTTAGGAACTGAAAAGTCCTATGTATCTAATGTGATTTTCGCAAACCCACAAACAGATTGTTCGTTTAGCAATTTGTCTATTTAACAAAAATGTTTTCCATTTGGTGTTAGGTTTTGGGGTTGGGGGCGTCCCAAAGGGACTGTTCCCTGATGAACGGATGGATGTGTTTTTTCCAACTGTGTGTTGTGCTTTGTGGTGGAAACCTTCCCAGGACCACAGCAGCACAGGGTGCTGAGTCCTAAGTTCTGGTTCCACCTAGTGCCCGGATGATTTGCCAGAGGGTAAAGGTCAGAGCTCAGGCAAGAATAGCAGAATGATCAGTGAGGGTAGGGCAGGTCCAGGATGGAGGCCTTGGAAGGAGGCCAGGAGCAGGCTCTCCATTACAGCGAGGTCCACTCTTTTTGCCAGATACTCTGCTAAGTGATGCTAGATGACTAAGTGGTCTGGAATAAGCAGCAGTACCCGACCTTTTGGTTACCACACAGGGAAAAATATGTTCCTATAGGAAGACAATAGTTTAATCCCAATAAACTGATGTCAAATGAGCTTTCAGAGAAATATATGTAAGACCACAGACCCAGGTGTTAACCTGAAATAATTAAAACAAGATATATGTTAATCCTGGGGCATGAAAGCAAAAACGTGAGTTCAGAAGAACTCTGGTATCAATGGATTTAATTCCATTGATAATCTGAAAGGTCTAAAACCTGTGGTCATGAAGTCATTTTTCTGAGGTAAGAATTTGCAGTCCACTCTCTGAAGGGTGGGTGTGCGGCAGCAGATAGCTGGGACGCAGGTGAACTTGACCATCTGACCACAACCTTTTAATTTCTCTTCTTGAAGCCTCATGGTGACTCCTGTCACTTTTCACAGTGCAGAGTGGCCCAGAAAAGAAAAGCACCAGTAGAGCAAATGAGGGAGGTGGAGGCGTGTAAGATCGGTTGCTCTTACTCCGAAAATGGATGTTTCTAAAGACAGCAGCGTGTTGGATTTGGTGGAGACTCTGGTCAGTGAAGCAATAGCCCATTCGAGGTTTTTTTGGGAAAGAAGAGTAAGAGATTTCCTAAAACTGCTTGAGGCATGCTCTTAGCTGCACCAGAATTACTTATCAACAAAGAGACGAAATTTGAAGAAAAAGCTGAGAAGGCATTGATCTTAGATGTGATCATGTACCTGGGCTATTCACGAATTCTCCACAGCAACAGAACTCAAGAGAAATGGGTTTTGATTAGCATGTTGAAAGACTTTAGTGCCTTGTTTATAAAGTCATTAAGGATTTGCAGGGGCCACTTAAATTTTTTAGTTATAATTTACTTCATTTTGTGGGAGAAGCAATATAGATGATATTAGCAAATGTGGGGGTTCTGGCTAATGACAAGAGTCTTCTGTAGTGGAAACAGCAAGAATTTAAGGTTAATTTAAGTCCCCTTTCAATTAAATCAGATCTTCATGGCATAGACTAGACAGAAAATCCTGCATGCCCCTCACTGCTTCAAGGCACTAAAGCAGCTCTCACAGTGTGGGTCCTAATGAGAAGGAGGAAATCCCCATGGCCCGCCGTTTTGAAGGGAGCAAAGCTGGTAGGTAAGAGCTGTCAGAAAGCGTGGGCTCCTAGGGATATGGGGAGGGGGCAGACACCTGTTTTCCGTCGTCGCCAACAGGCAGTGAGTCCTGAGAGAGTGACACAATGGATTAGCTTCAGGTGAAGTTTACAGATTATTGGCCAGTAAGTGGAATAGTCTTGTCTCTTAATTTGCTTCAGAACTACTTTTGCAAAGCATTCAGATATCACTGTTTAAGCTGATAGGTCTTCTCTGGCATTGCCTTACTCATGGGGCAAACACACTTCCTCCAGGCTCCCAAGGATAGCAGGCTCATTCCTGACCATGTGGTCCCCAGTTCCCCTGATCTCCAGACAACACGGCAGAGTGGGACATTTAGATTTGGGTTCTGGCCCCAGTGAGACCTCTTCTCAACCTCGCGACCTTGGCCAAGACACAGTCTGAACCTCTGTTTTCTCACCTATCAAAAAGGGATGATGGTTTCTATCCTGCATACTTCTTGGGTTGTCATACGAACTAAATGAAATCATGTGAAAATAACTTGAAAATGCTCAAGTATCATGCAAGAGGTAGGCATTTTTGATGTGTCCTTTTCAGCACAACAGTACAATTTCACTGGGTTCATTTTTTTAAATTAATAAATTTATTTTTATTCTTATTTTTTATCGACGTGTAGTCGCTTTACAATGTTACTTTCAGAGGTACAGCAAAGCGCTTCAGTTACACATATACATATATACATGGGGTTTTTTTTTTTTGGTTTCTTTTCCGTTATGGCTTATAACAAGAAATTGATTATAGTTCCCTGTACTATACACAGTAGGTCTTGTTGTTTAATCTATTTTGTATATAGTAATATGTATCTGTTAATCCCAAACTCCTAATCTGTCTCTCCCCCCTACTTTCCTCCCTGGTAACCATAGTTTGTTTTCTATGTCTATGGGTTTATTTCTGGTTTGTAAATAAATTTTTTATTTTTAGATTCCACATAAAAGCGACAGCATATGATATTTGTCTTTCTTTGTCTGGCTTACTTCACTTAATATGATAATCTCTAGGTCCATCTGTGTTACTGCAAATGGCATTATTTCGTTTTTTATGGCTGAGTAATATTCCATTGTGTTTATATACCACATCTTCTTTATCCATTTATCTGTCAATGGACATTCAGGTTGTTTCCATGTCTCAGCTATTGTAAATTAGCTGCTGTGAACATTGGGGTGCCTGTGGCTTTTTGAAATACAATTTTCTTTGGATGTATTGCTGGATTATATGGAAAGTGTATTTTTAGTTTTTTAAGGAACCTCCATACTGTCCTCCATAGTGGTTGCACCAAATTACATTCCCACCAACAGTGTGGGAGGGTTCCTGTTTCTCCACATCCTCTCCAGCATTTATTATTTGTAGACTTTTTAATGATGGCCATTCTGACTGGTATGAGGTAAAACTTCACTGTAGTTTTAATTTGCATTTCTCTACTAGCTAGTGAAATGGAGCACCTTTTCGTGTGCCTGTTGGCCATCTGGATATCTTCTCTGGAGAGATGTCTAGGTCTGGGAAAATTGGACAACTGGACAGTTATATGTAAAAGAATGAAATTAAAACATTCTCTAACACCATATACAAAAATAAACTCAAAGTGGATTAAAGACCTAAATGTAAGACCGGATACTGTAAAGCTCCTAGAGGAAAACATGGGCAGAACACTCTTTGACATAACTCACAGCAATGTTTTTTCCAACCAGCTCCTAGAGTAGTGGAAATAAAAGCAAAAATAAACAAACAGGACCTAATTAAACTTAAAAGCTTTTGCACAGCTAAGGATACCATCAAGAAAACAAAAAGACAACCTACAGAACGGGAGAAAATATTTGCAAATGATGCCACCGACAAGGGACTAATTTCCAAAATACACAAACAGCTCATACAGCTTAATATTAAAAAAAAAAAAAAACAAAAGAAGCAACTCAATCAAAAAATGGGCAGAAGACCTATTTATTTATTTTCATATTCTTGATTTCTGTGGGAAAATATTTACCCTCTACCTACTGAGGTGGGGTTTTCTACCCACGAAGCTTGTTTTGGACTTCCTGTTCGTTGGAAAGATTCCAGTGTTGTTTGTGTTCTCATTCTGTGGTGACACGGCTGCTGCTGGTGGGGGTGAGGCTGGAGGACAGGGAACTCCTGACGTCTGCTGCCTGGCACAGTCCTCAAAAGAACCAGATAAGCCCCCAGCCTCTCGCGCGTGATCTGGATCCCTCTACCTAGCTTGCTCTGTGCGCGCTCTATGCATGAGCTACATCATTTCAGGCCTCCTGTTCCTGCATCAGGATACGGGGCACAGACCCTGAACCTTGGGCCAAGACACAGGTACAAAGTGTGCAATGTAGAGACTCAGCGTTGTCTCACTTGACCCCATAAATCTGGCTTCTCAGTTCCACCCTGTTGTCTCCTCTTCATCCTGGGGGAAAGGGTAGGAACATTTACAAAGCACCCGTTATGGGCCAGTCTTAGTGGTAGATGCTTTATGTCTGTCATTTCATTTAACCCTTAACACAGAACCTTATGAACTGCGGTTCGTTGTCTTCACTTAACAGAAGAGAAGAAACGACGTTCCAGGCAACTGAGCATCTTGCTTGATGTGGATGTCACTGTTTGGATGCAGCTCTGTCTAAAGCCCAGGGCTGTTTTCTTTTCCCGACACCAGAGGGGTCCATGCTTCCTGACTAGGAGGACCTCTTCTAAGCGGAAACGTTTTCCAGAATCCCCCATGTGATAGATTTATGCCCTTTGTAACTTTTTTAAAGCAAATATATTGAAATGCTGCTACAAATTTAATCACACTTTAAACTGCATGCCTGTTTTATTACCCACCACCATGTCACGTACCTCTGGAAAACGGAAATGCCCACACGCGTGATGCATCCTGCAGCCTCTGGGCCTTGCCTGCTGCACAGTTGGGTTTGGGGACCTCTTGTAGCCCCAGGACTCCCCAGGGACTGCGGCCGCAGGTGGGGAACTGCTCCGGTGCACTCCCAAGGGGGCAGAGGCCTTCTGGCTGAGACTGCTAGCTGACCCCAGTGTCCATTTCCCCAATTCTGAAAGATTGGAATTTTAGCCGGATAAGCAGCCACCAAGAAAGACTGCATTTCCCAGACTCCTCATGGATAAGTATAGCCAAGTGTTCACATTCTGACAGCCAGGGCGTGCGTACAGATGATGGTATCAACTTCTTGGCTGTGTGCGCTGAGAGGAAAGGCTGTCCTCATCCTCATCCTCGTCCTCCCATCCCACAGGTGGCCTGTGGAAGTCATGATGGACCATCTCAGACCACAGGGAGGGGCCTTGCCCTTGTAACTGAGGAGCTACAGGACATAAGGCTCCAGTGCCACTACCCCAGGCTGGGCTCTTTCTGTAAGAAGAGTCTTCTTTAAGCTACTCTTATTTTGGTTCATTTTAGTTCTTTTTTTTTTTTTTTTATCCCCTACAACAGCTGAACTATTCCTGACTGAAGTAGCCTTCAACTATGAGCTGGTGATGAACTCACAGTCTCTGCTCTGAAGATCTTAATTAAAATGTGTCCTTAATTAGAACATCTTTAATCAAATCTGTTAAGACGATGGACTCTGGGGTTAGAGGAGATGGCTTTAACCAGGTCTGCCGCATACCAGCCGCGTGGCCTGGGGAAGTTACGTCACTCGTCGCCTCCATCTCCACCTGGCCACCAGGGTCCTCGCTCTCCTTTTCTCCTCTCTGACCGGCCTGTCTTGCCCCTTCCCGACTCAGCTAGAGAGACTTTGCAGCCTCCTCCCAGGTTTCGCTACCACGGTTCCCCCGCTTCTTCCTAACACTTACCGCGAAGCAGAATTTTTATGTTTACTCGTTTATTAACTGCTCCTCTTCTACAAAATCAGCTCCATCTTCAGTATTTTCTCATTAAACAAATGAGTGAGGGGACCTCAGTTTTCCCCATCTGTAAAATGGTTCCTACCCCACTGATACATCAGTGTGTATCAGGGTGGGTGCAGGAATGTGGTCTGTTGGGCAGAGCCCAGTGCCAGGCAGAGGGTAAGCTCGCCGTGTATCACAGCCACTGGGCTCATCCTGCCCGAGGAAGAGCTGTTTCACCAGCCCCCGTTTGTTTACCTTGCTCTCTTTTGAATCCCAGTATTTCTCCATTTTTCTCTGTCATTTTTCCCATCTCATATTCTGCATACTCCGGATCATTTCCTACACTTGGTCCAAATCCTTTATCCTCAGTCAGCAACTCAGCACCCCTTTCCCTCCCACGCCCACCCCCCACCCTCCCACAGGGAGCTTCCCAGTTGTCCTCAGTGGCTTCGTGTGGCTCCGTGGCCACGCTGTGTCTGGTGCTGGGTTTCTTGGAGCCCCAGGACCACACACTCTGGCTGGCTGCCTTACCCTCAGAGCCAAGAGCAGGAGATTAATGTGGTTCCTTAGCCCGTGGTTGGAACTCAAGACCCCCCAGGACTCTTCTCCATTCAGTGCCCTTGGACCCCACATCCCACCTCTCACTGTGAAGCATTGCTCAAGGTGTGTTGCTCCCAGGAGGCCCCCAGAGAATCAGGGATGGCGTTGGTCCATTCCTTCTCCAGCAGATTTGCTTCATAGCCTGTTTCAGGTGCACAGCAGAGAGGCCAGCACCCCCCCCCCCGACTCCCCCCGGCCCTGGGCTGTCTACTGGGAAGCATTAATTGGAGAGAGAAAAATCCTAGTTTCCTTCTGTTTCTCATCAAGTTGGCAATTAAGAGCTGATGTTCGTATATTTGAACTTGCCAAATTAATATCTGAACTTCGTTGTGCTGACCCTTTTAAGTTAGTTTTTAAAAAATAAGTCACCAGTTTTTGAAGGACTGTCCTTTTTTTAGACCATGTACAAGAAATCTATCATCTGCAAATAATTAGACAGTGGGAATGATATTGTATTGCTAATGAGCAGATGTGCGTACTTACAGTGCAGAAACAGCTGCACACACATAAAATGCAAAAACAACCCAAACCCAGCATTATGAATTCTGAAAGGGATTTCATTCTTTTAAGAATTTCAGAAACAGAAAAAAAAAAAAGAAAAGAAAAGAAACAAAGAATTTAACTGATATTTTTCTTTATTAATTGTTCTTTCAGTCATACTTTTCCACGCATAACATTATCACACATGTACGTAGTGTCTTTGTATTTGCAAATGTGCTATTTGCACTTTCAAATCCCTCTCTCATGTAATCCTGTAGGGCTTACGCTTAACATTTTTCCTCTGCCTTTCTAGTGCTTTAAGGGTTTGGTGCCTCCAGACTCAATGCAAGACTCCTACTGGGTGTTTAGTCTGGGCTGGGCGTGGTGCTAGGTTCTTATGTGCATGTAACCCCATTTGATCCCAGAGTAACCTGTGAGTAGGTGGTCTTAGACCCATTTTACAGATGAACAGACAGGCCCAGAGAGGTGAAGTGATTTGCCATGAGCCAGGTAGTACATTATGTGTCAGAGCTGGGTTTTGGACCTAAGGGTTCATTTTCAAACCTTATATTCTTTCCGTTGTATAGTACGTGGTCCTACATTGTTACAAGATTACATATGTTACAAGAGCCAACAGAAAGCATGCCATGACCAGAAACAGCAGCACATTATCCACGGAAGAGTTTCTGTCCTCACTGAGCTCCTTGTAATACCCATTAAATCCTGTTTTATAATCCTGTTAAGGATTTTCAAGATGAAGAAGTTCAAATGGGCTGTTTTTTTAAGGCTGTAAATCAAATGTCTTTGTATCGAATAGTGTGGTAGCAGAAGTTAGAAATGCTAATATCTTTTGGCAGCCTATACAAAGAGCAGGGAGCCAAGAATTTCTTTTGAAGGATGTGATTGGGTCAGTAAGTTCACATAGGCTTTTGAAAACTTTCAGCCAGGAAGAATTCCACATCTTTTAGACAGGAGTGGTGAAATTGTTTAAACTTTGCTGATCAATTCCTGAAATGATATAAAATCAATAAGAAGAAATGAAGTCAGAAGAATTACATTACTTCACATAAAAAAGTATTAAATCAGATAAGAGAGAAAAAAAATCAGAGCTGATAACGTTGGCAGGAGCTAGAATTTCCAGGTTCCAGAAATGGCAGGCTAGATTATTCAGATTGACTTTCTCATCAAAAACAGCTCAAAATGTTGGATAAGATTTAAAAAAAAAAATTAAAAGCATCACATCAAAAAGCCAACAAAGTGCTTAGGAATTACCGTGTTAAAATTGAAGGGAACACAGAAATCCAGACAGGTAAGCAGGGGACTAAAACACCTTTGTTCTGGGAAATTTGCCAATCCCAGAAGAGTTGGGTCTTGAGGGCTTTTTAAAGGATATAGAGGGTATGACCAGTACAATTAAAGCACTTGATCTGATGGACATATATAAAACACTGTACCCTACACCTTCTTAATCACACATGGAACATATATGAGGCCATAAAGTTTGAATATGTTGCAAAAGGACTAAAATCACAGAGATTATGTTTCTTTCACCATAATGCAATTACACTATAAATCAATAGCAAAAAGGATAGCTAAAATATAGAAAATCCTTTTATGTTAGAAGAGAAGAAATTTTCTAATTATCTTATGGATCAAAGACAGCCATAATGGAAATTAGAAAAAATTTTGAACTGACTGGTAGTTAAAATACTATACATCAAAACTTGTAGGGCATAGCTAAAGCAGTTCTTAGCGAGAAATATAGAGCCTTAAATTCATACATTCGAGGTAGAGAAAGATAGAGCTCAGTGTCCATCTCAAGAACTTAGAAAATCAGCAAAAACATAAGCCAAACAATGAAGAAGAAAGAAATAATAAAGAACAAAAATAAATGGAATAGAAAGTAAAAAAGTAGTAGAGAGGATCAATGAAGCTAAAAGTTGGTATTTCAAAATGGCTAATAAAATTAATAAAAACATTGGAAAGTTGATCAAGAAGAAAATGAGAAGGCATAAGTACCCAACATTGGGAAGAAAATATGGAATATCACTACAGATAGGCAGTCTTGAGAAAAAAGGACAAACCTGGAGGTATCAGGCCCCCTGATTTCAGTCTGTAATACAAAGCTACAGTCATCAAAACAGCATGGTACTGGCAGAAAAACTGACACATAGATCAACAGAAAAGACTACAGAGACCAGAAATAAACCCATAAGCATTATGGTCAATTAATCTATGACAAAGGAGGCAAGAATTTACAATGGAGAAAAGACAGTCTCTTTAATAAGTAGTGCTGGGAAAATTGGACAGCCACATGTAAAACAATGAGATTAAAACATTTCCTCACACCATATACAAAAATAAACTCCAAATGGATTAAAGACCTAAATGTAAGACCGGATACTATAAAACTCCTAGAGGAAAACACAGGCAGAACACTCTTTAACATAGATCATAGCTCTGTGTGTGTGTGTGTGTGTGTGTGTGTGTGTGTGTGTAGGATCTGTCTCCAAAGACAAAAGAAATAAAAGCAAAAATAGACAAATAAGACCTAATTACACTTAAAAGGTTTTGCACAGCAGAGGAAACCATAGACAAAACGAAGGACAACCTACCAAATGGGAGAAAATATTTGCAAATGATATAACCAATAAGGAGTTATTATCTAAAATATGTAAACAGTTCTCATACAACTCGATATCAGTAAACAAGCAACTCAATTAAAAAATGGGCAGAAGCCCTGAATAGACATCTGTCCGAAGAAGATATACAGATAGCTAACAAGCACATGAAAGATATACAACATTGCCAATTATTAGAGAAATGCAAATCAAAACCACAGTGAGATATCACCTCACACTGTCAGAATGGTTAACATCAAAAAGTCTACAAATAACAAATGTTAGTGAGGATGTGGAGAAAAGGGAACCCTTGTACACTCTTGGTAAGAATGTAAACTGGTGCAGCCACTATGGAAGACAGTATGGAAGTACCTCAAAAATCTAAAAACAGAATTACCATATGATCCAGCAAGTCCACTCTTGGATATATATCTGAAAAAAAAAACTAACTCAAAAAGATATGTGCACCCCAATGTTCATATCAGCATTATTTATAATAACCAAGATATGGAAACAACCTAAGTATCCATCAATAGATGAATGGACAAAGAAGATGTGGTGTATATATACAATGGAATATCATTCAGCCATAATATAACTAATAATACATAATATTACTCAGCCATTTGCAACAATGTGGACAGACCTAGAGGGTATTATGCTTAGTGAAATAAATCAGAAAGAGAAAGATAAATACTCTATGTTATCACTTATATGTGAAATCTAAAAAATAACACAAACAAATGTATATAACAAAACAGAAACAGACTCACAGATATAGAGAACAAACTAATGGTTACTAGTGGGGAGAGAAAAGGGGAAAGGGTAAGATAGGGCTAGAGGATTAAGAGGTACGAACTATTACATATAAAATAAATAAGCAACAAGGATCTGTTGTGTGTATGTTGAGAAGCATTCCTTAAACAAGGTATAGAAAGTATTAACCGTAAGAGAAACTGCTTGATAAATTTAACTATATATTAAAATCAAACTTTGGTTCATCAAAAAATATCATAAAGAAATTGTAAGGACAGAGAGGTTATATTTGACTAAGTATTAGTATCCAAGATACATAAATATTTTTAAAAATTAAAAAAATCTCCAATAGATTTTTTTTAAAGGCAGACCACTGAATAGAAAAATGGGCGAAAGACTAGAACAGTGGTGAAGACCGTCTTATTTCTGAATCCCAGTAGCTGGTACCTTGGACAGGGAAAAACAGATGAATGAATGGAAGGAAGACAAGAAGGCAAGAAGTCAGGAAGAAGGGCTTTTAAAACGATTTTTATCATTAATTTTCATTGTTCCTGTTTCTTTCTACCAGTCTGCAAGTCTTTCTTTCCCACTTCCTAGTAACCCCAGTGAGTGTGAGCTTGAGCAGTACAAGATAATTGCCAACAGGCTTGATTTTTTCAAGCTTCAGATCAGAGACCAAGAGTGAAGACATCGTATTGTGAAGCTCTTCATGGGCTGGGGCAGGGGAAGGAGAATTCACTCAAAGAGACTTCCCCCTCTCTTGGGTTTGTTTTCCACTAAAATGGAGAACTAGGGTGGAGATTAGCAGAGGTAAAATTTAACTAGGAAGGTAATTCTGTAAAAATAAATAAATAAATAGATGTAATAAACAGGAAAAAACTAAATAGTACATTTCTACACACATAAAATTAATTCTGAACCTCTCTTTAGATCGTTTATCTGTGTAACCCCTGCTGTGTGAGTATCTGAGAGATTAATATAAATAATACTTTTTCTGGGGGGAAAAAGAGTTGCTCCTAGAATATCTTGTGTGATGTCATTGGTTATTTTTATTTCAAACTAGTTCTGAGCTGTTCTAAGATTATGAAAAGTTGTAAATATAGAAGTGTTTAACACCTGCATCATTTTTTACAGTCAGCAGAGTGCTTTACAGGTTCCGTCTCATTTACTCCTCCCCACAAACCTATAGGTTAGGCCCTTATAATCCTTGTTCTGCGGAAGAGGTTTGAAGCTCAGAAAGATGAGGTAATTTGCATAACACGTCAGTGGCAGAATCAGACTCAAAAACAAGATCTTGCAGCTCCAAGTCCTAGGCTTCTTACAAGGGGTTTAGTAAGCAGATTTTCCTCACATATGAATGACTGTTTGGCGTTCATTATATAAACCAATGGAGGTTGAAAGAAATGGTGAAAGTTTAATGATGCTAAACATCTGTAAATGCAATGTCTTAAAAATAATGAGAACAGAAAATCCATAGTTCTGTAGGTTTTTCAATCTGTTGAACATAAAATCATATTTCCCAGTGAACCATCTGTCTTCAAATTTGAAGCTTCTGTCTGTTTAAGAAGCCCCTTCCTTAGTGAACCAAGAAGTATGTGTATTGGAATTAACCAAATACACACACGTCTGGGGCTATATATGTATGGTTTGGTTTAAGATATGCCTTCTCCTCAGGATGAACTTTAATGGAAAAAGTCAATCAAAATAATGTTGTTGAGTAGATGGGAGAGTTAATGCCTTGTCCAGTTTCATTCAAGACTCAAAGGATCCTGAACAAAGGCTGTGACATTTTCTCTCTATTCTCTGCTGTATCTCTTTAGCACTTTCTTGTCCTCCTTTCTGGCCAGTCAAGGGTTTAGCCAGAGTTGACCAAGAAGAGAACATGTATTGATTCTGACACGGGGAGCTTTTAGTTTTATTAGAACATCCAAGAAGATCAGGGCTGTAAATTCAAATTTGAAAGACAGATTTGAAATTTGCCCACTGATGAATAACTCCCATCTTTCCAATGGATGGTTAGTTTGGGTTTGTACAAAGAGAAAAGTGCAGGGAGTCTGGGGCAAGGCTGTGTGTCATGCCTGTGAACTTACTGCTCTTTAAGGCGGTCCACAGGATGTTGGGGACAGCCCAGGCCTGCACAGGAGGACAGGGACAACAGTGACAGAAGCCACATCAGTATTATAGTAGAACTGAGGATCAAGTCAGAATGCAGAACCAAGGGATCACGGCTTCAGGGAAGGGTCCATACATCCCTAGCCTGGATCACAGTGGTAGTATAAACTCTGATTGTAGAAATAATCCATGGATCATTTTTTACAGAAATTCATTACCTTACATACTTGCCTAGAATGACAGCCATGTACATCTTTTCTGTACGGCCACACAATTTTCTGAAATCTTCCTGATATTTCAAACCCTTAGTTAGGTTGTCCCATCAGGGCAAGAGAAGCTCTAAAAACACATGTAAACTTACAGGCTTCATTAGATCCTCCTTCAACCAGATGATCTGTGAAAATATGACCCTTCGAAGAGCCCTCTGTTATACCATATCCTTGGAGTGATTCTCAGATGTTCCCAGTCATGCCCTCTGCCTTCCTCTTCCCTAGGCTTGCGCCAGGGCAACGACCATGGCTCTCAGTACCGCTCTGCCATCTACCCGACCTCCACCGCGCACATGGAGGCAGCCCTGAGGTCCAAGGAGGACTACCAGAAGGTAGGGTCCCCCCTCTCCCTCCTGGGAACCCCCTGCAGAGGGAGAGTCCGCTTCTTGTCACCTGGCACTGTGTTCCATTTGCATGTGGTTTGGAAGTTTCTCTCAGCCTCTAGGAACACAGCCCCTCTGCTCCACAGAAGCGCTAAATGAGCAGACCCTGATGCATTTCTCTTTGAAATCAACTCATCCGGATGAACATACATAGCTTAACACTTAGTCTCTCTGTCTCCTTCTGAGTCTGTCTCTTTTTTCTTCTCTCTGAATAAGTCTGCTTGGGCGGCGACAAAGTGTGACAGACTCGGGGCTGAGATGACAGAAATCTGCTGTCTCATGGTTCTGGAGTCTGGGAGTTCAAAATCATGGCGTTGGCGGGGCTGGTTCCTCCTGAGGCTGCGAGGGCGGGACCTGCTCCAGGCCTCTGTCCTTGACTTGTAGATGGCCGTCTTCTCCCTGTGTCTTCACATCAGCTCCCGGCTATGCGTGTCTGTTTCTGTGTCCAAATTAGCTCCTTTTATGACAACTCCAGTCGCATTGGATCGGGGCCTTACCTAGTGACCACATTTGAGCTCGGTTACCTCTATGCTGAGGTCCTGGGAGTCGGGATTCCAACATATCTTTTTTGGGGAAACACAGTTCAACCCATAGCGCTGTCTCTCTTGCTAGTAACAGTGGATTGAATTATAATAAAAATACTTCTCAGGAATGTAGACATTACCTCATGAAATAATTATTTTCACTATTAATTTGTATTATATTTAAAAAATCTCCTCTAATTCAGAGATTCAGTTCTTTTAAAAATAACTAGAGTTGCTTTAATTTTCAGAACTTAGTGATAATGTTTAAATTTTAGTTACCTTTATATTTTCTGATTTGGATCCATGTTTAACAATAGAGCCAGGAGCGACTGTAATACTGCTGTATTTTAGAATTATGTAAAAAGTCTGCTATGCCCCAGTCCCCAGAAGTGTGTGGGTTCTCCACCCATCCCCATGGTGGCAGAGGTGGCAGGGGGCAGGAGGCAGGGACAAAAGTGTATCTACTGAGAAAAAGTAGCAGGACATACAACTCATGGTCATTTTAACTCTAGAAACAGAGAGGGCTGACGGGGATGCTCACAGAGCCCCATTTATTCCTCAGCATGTTCCCCTCCCTCCCTCCAAGGCTGTGATGTCTGCATGGGTGATCGGAGTAGGCAGCCTGGAGGATGGCCCTCAGTGGCCTCTGCCTGTGTGGAATCCCCTCTCCTTGAGCGTGGGCTGGACTTAATGACTCTCCTGATGAACGGCAGATGTGATTGGATGTTACTTCTGAGATGAGTTTCTGGCAGGACCGTGGCTTCCATCTTGGGCACCCTTTCTCTCTCACTGTCTCTTGGATCACTTGCCCTGGGGGAAGCCAGCTGTGGTGTCGTGAGGCAGCCTGTGTAAAGGCTCATGTGGCAAGGGTCCGAAGTCTCTAAGAAACATGGGAGCAGGCTTGGAAGTCCCCAGCCCTGGTCAAGCCTTCAGATGAGACTGCAGACCCGGTTTGACAGTTTGACCACAACCTCAGGGTGGACCTCAAGCCAGAGGCACCCAGCTGAGCTGTGCTGCAGAGGCTGCAAGGAAATAAATCTTTTGAAGGAACTGCTAAGTTTAGGAGTCATTTGAGTATGCTTATGTTTCCATTCTAAACTGTGAATTATCCTTCCTCATTTCTTTTTATGGTGACTTTTTTGATAATGGTGGGCTCACCTGGGCATGTGTGCTGGCAGTTAAGCATTCAGCCTCCAGCCTTGAATTGCCTCAATTTGTAAGTCAGCTGCATAACTTCTTAGCAAGTGCCTGACACTTAGAAAGCCATGTATCACAATTACGTCAGGCAGACACATAAGGATGAGAGACCTCTGTCACAGGACTCCAGGGCAGAAGTGATTGCAGCTTTGTGTAGGATGGTGGGAGTATGAATGGAATGGAGGATATTTGGGAAGTAGAACTGATGGGACTTGGACCTTGATTGGAAGTGGAGGATAAATGAGAGGAAGGGATCCAGGGTGACTTACAGGTTGCTGGCTAGTGATGTTTTGTATGAAGATAGGGAGGGGCAGAGGCAGTTGGTGGGGAAGGTAAGTTTAGTTTGGAAATGTGGAGTTTAAGGTGGCCCTGATAGGTGCATGCACAAGGCTGTTAAGAGGTGATGTGGGCTGGTCCCACCTTGCAGGGAGGGTTACTGTGACTGTTAACTGGCTTAATGCTGGTAAAGCACATAGTAAGTGCTCAACAAATGGTAACCTTTCTTACTATTGGGGATTATCAACTTATATTTGGTAAACAATGCCTTAGTTGCTGGTACGATCACTTAGGAAGAGTGGAAAGTGATGAGAAGAGAGGCTTAGGACCTGAGGAACACCAGCATTTGAGAGATGGGGAGGGTGCCGAGACATGTGGCAGGCTCCATACAGAATCAACCCCAGGCAAAAACTTAGAATCTAGTTCTATTTGGTTTAACCTCACTATATTTAATTATAGAGCCTATGTTCGTAATTAATACTTAAAGTTACATATGACTAGTGCTATATATAGATTTCCTAATATGATTCACAGTCTCTTAAATTACAAATAGTAACACTTAGAAACTCTGGGAGGGTATTGACTTCTCTCCAGAATATCTCAAAACGAGGTGACCCTCTGGTGTTCACAGTGGAGATTTTAAGTTCAGAAAGTCAGTGCCTTCCACGTGACGATGAAGAGACTAACTTAGACCTAATGTTCTGGTTTCTACCCCCGTATAGTTTCTTATCCTTCGCTTTGGGTGGAACCCACACTGATTTGAGATAACTGATACACTGATGAAATACCTAAAAATTAGATAGTAAATATTTATTGTTTTCATCGTTTCTCCATTATTTTTGTAGATTTGGGGAATGTTAATCTTATATTCTAGATAGTTGTTCTAACCTTTTGGATGTTCTGTACTTAAGCATATGGAAATTACATACATTCATACATATACTTTTTTTTTACTTGACTTTTAAAAGTAGGGTCTGTTTTTAAAATAAAGCTCGGGCCCTCCTGTGCTCCCAACAACCAGATATCCATTGCTGTTAACATAACCACATGTGACGGCTGTATCACACCTCAGAGAGCAAATACTGTCGTGTCTCCTTAATTTTATGCATAAATAAATCTAGCCCTGGATCCTACTGATAGGTGAGTAGAAAGTCCAGTATTTCTCTCCTGGCAAACTGTCTAACACCCAGAGAGTCCTGGCCCTAGACCTGTGCCTCCGTACGACCCTCTGCCCAGTGGCAGTGGCTTCTTCCGCAGTGCCCGGCAGTGGCCGCCAGCCGCATACGGCTGTTGAGCACTTGAAATGTGGCTCATGAGACTGAGGAACTGAATACTTTATTTACAATGTGTCAATTTCCGGCGCACAGCATAAATGTCCCAGTCATGCATATACATTCAGATATTCATTTTCAGATTCTTTTCACTAAAGGTTATTACAAGATATTGAATGTAATTCCTTGTACTACACAGAAGAAATTTGTTTTTTAATCTATTTTTATATATAGTGGCTAACATTTGCAAATCTCAAACTCCCAAATTTATCCCTTCCCATCCCCTTTCCCCGGTAACCATTAGATTGTTTACCATGTCTGCAAGTCTGTTTCTTTTGTAGGTGAGTTCATTAGTGTCCTGTTTTCCATGCATTTTTATACGCACTGTTTTCTCCTTTAAGAGCTGGCATTTCTGACCCTGTCACCACACTCAGGGAATTCATCTTGTTTGAGCCCTGGTGGGACCCCCCTGCACTAACTCTAACATTGACTTTGGTTACTAATTTAATAGTCGTCACTAGTTTGCCCCCAGTGACCCCCAGGAACCAGCTTCTTCAGCAACTTTTCTCTGCTGCATGAAGTTGAGAGTGACAGTATTGCTTACCACGGCGCAGCCATTTGAACATAAAATTAGCTGATTTTATCACAGGGACCAATTGTTGAGCTAATTAGATGCGCAGTAGTGCTGATGAGCCAGAAACCCAAAGTGATTTTCCATCTAAACTGTGGTTTCCTGCAAAGTTGGCTGGGTTGTAGATACCAGGCTCCCTGACAACGCTAGGAAAGGAAGGGAGGCTGAAGGAGTTTGCTTGTTTACGCTCAGAGTAGGGAGGCTGGAGATGCTTACAGAAGAGGATCAGAGTGGCATGTCAACTTCACACTGGGTTCCTTGACCTTGAAAGGGCGAGATTCTGTTCACAGAACTTGACAGCTGCTTTGTGGCTTTGGTGAGCTGCAGACTTAGCACAAAATGTGGGCTGTTCTTGCCTTGGAATGAAGACTTTGTAATCGTTTGTTAACGTCATTTTCATATTTTCTCCTCAGAGTCTCACAGTGGAATTATTTGCTTATGGTATTATGGAAGAGATAATTTGGTGTAATATTAATTGTCTTTGGATCATCAAATGTAGACAGTTGACCTCTCAAGTGAACCTGTGATGACAAACATTTCCTAATATTCTAAACTGGATTGTGGCATCTGACCGGGATGTGGGTTGTTCATGTGTGATTCTCAGGACCTGAAAAGTAAACTCTTCCTCATTTAGGAATTAAGCCTTTTGATCACTGATAGATTAAGTCTCCTGAAATTTGATAGAGAATTAATAAATCTTAAGATTTTTCTGGCCACACACCTTACTTCCTTCCCAACTCCTGGAGGCTTCATGAATAGTAAGCACAACCTTTCCCCTGGATGACCTTTTTGGGTGAATGTTAAATTACCCACCATGTGTCAAATGTAAGATAGTGCCTTAATATCTGTCTCTGACTCTCAGCATGTTTGTTCCTCTGTCCACCCACCTACCCACCTATCCATTCATCCATCCATCCATCCATCCATATCTTCAACATAGCTATAATCTCTAAGTATTTACCATGTTTTATCTTGAAATGTAATTATCCAACAGTCTGTCATCTGTTATCAATACTCTATAGTGTCATTTTAAAGAAAAGTACCCAAAGTGAAAGATAAAAATAATGCAGTTGACTGGATTACAACGTGTATTTTTAGAATTGCTTCAGCTTTGATTATTTAATTTGTTTAGTGGCCACCAACATTCCATGGCTTGTGGCCACATCCTTCCAGTCTCTGTCTCGGTGGCCACGTTGCCTCTTCCCCTTCTGTGTGTCTAATCTCCCGCAGCCTCTCTGTCATAAGGACGTGTGTGATTACATTTTGGGCCCACTGGCTAATCCAAGATAATCCTCCATATCCAAGTCTTTAATTTAATCACACATAATGGTGAAGGATTCCAAGGGGTGAGGACGTTCAGGGGGCATCATTATTCAGCCTAACTACACCCCCTGGCCTGGTTTCCATGGTACCACTGCCGCATGTCCAGCCCCAAATAGGGGCTGAAACTGAGAGCTCTCCTTTGATGGGCTGCTTACCAGGTGGTTTCCTGTCTGGCTTCTTCTGGAACCCAGGGCCATATGCTCAGGTCCCCAGAGAGAGGATGGGACTTTATCTCCTCTCTCTTGAGGCCCTTGTCTCATTTTGAAGAAAGGTAGAAATTTGCAGAAGCTTATCCCCTTTCAAACATCTCTACCTTCAAAAAAAGATCCAACTTCATCCCCATCTTACTTACCAAAATAAAGTAACAACCGGAAGGAAATCCTAAGAGCTAGATTCTGGCGGGAGAAGATTGTGTGTGTGTGTAAGGAATCAAAATGCTGTTTGAATGGTTGGCAAGAATGTTCTAGAACTCTTGCAGTCACTTACTTACTACCTGTGGATCCTTGGCTTCTACTTCTGGTCTTCATTCTTAAATTGTCTGAGTGTGGATAGCAAGATTCCCTCACAGATTTGTTATAAGAATTAAATAGAATTTTATACATATGTAAAATATCTCTTGTTATGGACTGAAAAAAATATATATATACCTACTTTAGCTAGCATGCAGTAACCGCCCAAAATGCATTAATTGAAGTCGAGCCCCTCAGTTTTCCAATCAAGAAAGTAGTTCTAATTATGCCAACTCTATTGAGAGATGTTAAGTATATGCAATAAATATCCAGTTATGCTGTAATTGTCATATTATAACCGGACCTGATGGTTCCCCACCAGGAGGTACAGATCCTTTGCCTTTTCCTAGTAAGCATCTATTGGCTGAAAATTTTAACATAAAATTTAAAGGGAGGTAAGTCCTCCCTTCCTTACCTTCCCCCCGCCTTCCTCAATAAATTAATACCTTAATTACCTTATCAGATATTAATTATGTGCTGATCAGTTGCCAGACTCCCATTACAGTGGTTTCAAACCCAGCTATCTGAAGAAGGAGTCTGTGAAGTTTCTTGTCATCAACGGTGCTACCCACAGTCCCGAAAGCCCACGTGTCACAAATGCTCTTTCCTGTAGAGCCTCTGCTGGGAACCGTCCTGACATTAAGTGAGCCGTGTGGGAGCTCCTCGTTTCCCCCAAGACCTAGTTCTGTGCTTGGCACCTCGCAGATTGTCAGCAGATATTTACTGACCTGAACTGAAAAGATGTAGCAGAATTAAGAAGCCCACTGTTACCCCTTGTTATGGGCTGAATATTTGTGTCCCCTCCTCCCCAAATTCATGTGTTGAAGCCCTAACTCTCAATGTGATGGTATTCGGAGGTGGGGCCTTTGGAAGGTGACTAGAGTTAGATGAGGTCATGAGGGTGGGGCCCCCATGATGGGATTAGTGCCCTTGTAAGAAGAGACCCCAGAGAGCTCTCTCTCCCTGTGTGCACACAGAGAAGAGGTCACTTGAGCACACAATGAGCTGGTGGCCATCTCTAAGTCATGAGAAGAGTCCCCACCATGAAACCTACCCTGCTGGCACTGCCCTGCCTCCAGAACTGTGAGATAGATGTCTTTTGTTTAAAGCCACCCAGTATGGTGGCCCAAGCTGAGACATCATGGAGGGGTGGGAGGAACCACGGCCTTGGGTGAGAACACCTCGCTGGGGCCCTGCTCTGCCTTTACTGACCATGACTTTGGACAAGTCTTTACAGCTCTAGTTCCCTGTTTATAAAATGGGGACGAGAAGAACAGAAATTTTCATAAACCTTAGCGGTTTCTAGTGCTTTGTCCCATGTGCTGGGAATGGTGACCCTCACCCCACACAGGGAGGCCATTTAGGATCTGCTCTCCTGCCTGCCTGAGGAAGAAACTGAGGCACAGAGGGCTTCATTCACATTCCCAGGATGGCCCAGATAATACACTTAGACAGTTAGAGTCATTTGACTCTGAATCCCATATGCTTTTCTCGCACGCCGTGTGGAGATACTTGGTAATCTGTCAAGCATTTTACAAACATCACAGTTTAATGGGGGGACTCCAGAGACAAGGCTGTTGGCAATGACTTCATCCTGCTTTCCCAGAGGCCCTCAAATCTCAAACCGTTGTGGAAATACAGGATTGGGGAACCTTCCTCTCTGTTGTGAATCGAGAAGATGGCAGGGTTATTCCCGTTTCTTTGTTCGCTGGAAAATGGGTAGGTTGCATCCTAGAAATACCTCTCCTCGATCTGTTGTGTTCTCTGTGCTCTGATGTGAGAACCAGTGACAGCAGCAAAAGACTGTGCTCTCACCAACACCAGAACTCATTTATCTGCATCGAAGCACCCTGAAGAGACGTGGGTAAATGTCAGTTGATATTTTATGGTTTAGGGATTAGCCATCTCTTCCTCTTCTTTCTCTTCTTCTTCTTTTTTTAAAATTTGTGCTATCGTTTAAAGCTTGGAGTTATGACTTTTAAAGTCCATGGAAAATCCCTGAATAATTCATTAACTTACCTTAGTCCAAGAGAAAAATCCCCCTTTGTCTGCCCAGCAATAAAGATGAAATTCCTCTTACACCCCTCTTGTAGCTTTGTGGTTATCGTTGCAGGTATTATTATGAACTCTAAATAAGAACTTGGGAAATAAATGTGTTAAAAGTGCCCGTTTCTGGGAGGCAGGCACCTATCTTTCTACGTATGCAGCCGTATAGGACAGATAAATCTTTAGCCTTAATGGTTTACTTGCATCTGGGTGATTATTTTCATTTCCACTTAATACTGTGTGTTAGACTCCCTGTGTATGAGTACAGATTGCCCTTTCTTGCACTGTATTTAGAAATATCTGCATTTCCCCTGGGCATTTGTTCATTAATAGTGGGTGGGGAGAGAAAAAGCTTGTAATAATGGGCTTTACATATTATTAAACTGTGTGCATCCACATTTGGGTCCAAATGAGAAATCCAGTTTGTGTTACTGCCCTCTGGTGGTTGTAGTTTGTTACTGCAGCGGCGGGGAAGTGCGACCCTGGGGTGGGGTTCCGTCTGCGGTGGCAGCTTCCAGGTGCGAGGCAGACATCATCGGGCAGGGCTGGGCCATCAGTCTTTAATTCACCTTCGTGCTTCCATCCAAGTGCACCACACGCACTCTAGGATTCCACTTACTGGCCAGAATAATGACAGAAGAAAGCATTCTTGTGAGGACCGAGGAGACATTTTCATTTCAGGGGAGGGATACATACAAAATAACCAGCGGAGGGTGACCTTCGAGTGAATTCAAACTCTCCATGGGCCACACTCTTCCCCATCTGTCAAGGCCGGCCTGGGAAAATGCAGTGGCTCCCCACGTGTGACATATGTACCCCTTGTGGTACCCAAGATGACTTTAGGGTGTGTCCAGATGAACATTTTAAATTTTAATAGTTATGTGTTAATATTTTAACATGTTTTAGGAAATAGGAGGTGAGTGTTTGCAGCCCATGATTTCCTGGGCATTATTGCTTAGGGGGAGACCGGGAGATGCTGCATTCTCTGCAGCGATGTGGCTGGTGGTTGATGGCCACTGGCTGATGGGGCAGACCGCCCAGGGAGGTGGGGAGATGACGTGGGGCAGCAGTGCTCAGCGACCTGCTTGTGATGTGACCTTGGACTGGTAACCTCTCTACGCCTGGGGCTCCTGATTTGTTAAATAGGATAATAGGGGCTACTTCTTAGGGTGTTGTAACATGACGCGATATGGTGTACAGGTCAGGTGCCTGTCACAGAACGGGCGCCCCAGTCTCCCCACACCCAGGACCCTTCTCGGAGCTCGCCCTCCTCCACGTTCCCATCGTGCTTTTCTTGCCACGCCCACTCCATCCTCCTTCGGACCCGATGTAGGAACAGCTTCCATGTTTTCTTCCCTCTGGACTCCAGGTGGGGCCTCCCCTGTGGAGGGTACTCCACGTGGCACTGCGCACAAAGCAGGACTGCATGTTTGCCGCAAGAGTTAAGCACAAGTGCGGACTAATTCTAAGCGGAGGCGTCTTCCGGTCTTCTGACACATTCAGTGCATTTCATCTATCGGATGAGGACGGGGCCTGTACATTGTCCCTCTGGGTCCCTGATTCATGTGGTCCGATAACAGGGACAGGATTAGGTCTCCTGCCCACTGGCTGCTAGCCGGGAGGAGAAAAGTTCTGCAGTGTCCAGTGCCTGCCTGCGCCGGAATCACTCTTATCTCACCAACCGATACATGGGTTTGTGGTGTGCGCCTGCGTGCCCTTGCTCTGCTTGTTAATTTCAGTGGCAGATAAACGCCAGGCAGTGGAAACATTTTAAATACACTGTTTCTGCTAGGATAGGATCTACTTTAGAGACAACAAAAGAGCCCTTGTTGCTGAAGCAGTAGATTCATAAGCCTCGCCCTGGTTTCCTCTGTATAAAATGGCCTTAGGAGTGCTCCGATCAGAGGAAGTACCCCCGGAGGGGAGGGACGTAGGAGCCCTTACGTTTCAGTGGCCACGGGAGCGAAACAGGGTTTGTGGTCTGCTTTGAAATTCCCGTGGATTCTGTCTCAGCTCCTTGTGGTTCTAAGTTTCTCTGATTCACCTCCACAGAGCTTCCCAGCCTGTCCTTAAATGGCTGCAGAAGCCGGCTTGCACGCCTGCCGTGGACGCGATGCTCATTTAAGGCTTCCCGAAATCAGGGCTTCCATGTTTGCCATGGAAGCCAGCGAGCCACAGGCACCTCAGTAGCGGAGATGAAAGAACGTGTGTGTGCGCCTGTGTGTTTAGAACTTAAAGGACAGGGAGAGAAAGAAAATAGATGTTACCGCTTTGCACTTACTTCAGAATATGCCTGACTCCCTCTGGTGGGACCATTTAACTCCAAATGTGTCCCCCTCTCCCCCTCCGCCCCCACCACCCGCTCCCCACCCCCACCACATTCATCTTGGCTCATGTGACATCTGTTCTGGGCACTGTGGAGCCGTCTTCTCGTTGCCATGGCAGCCAGTGGAGAGAGCCCGCCCATTGGCTGCTGGCAGAGAGGAGGAAAAAGAGGCCCACGGTGTCAGGGGTCGTGTGCCTAGGGCCCGCCTGCCACTGTTTTCAGGCAGCTGCTGGCTTGGCCGCATTGATAGAGCACGCTGCAGCGGGCAGAGCCCCACCGGGACCAGCCGCCACAGCTGCGGACACCTCCGGGCAGATTGGGGGCCCCGAGGTCAATGTCATTAGTTCCTCCCTCAAGTGTGAAGTGTGTGAAGGACAAAAGCAGAGCTGGGAAAGAAAAGTGGGCTGCCTTTTCCTTCACCTTGAACTCCTCGGGGCTCTCTTCTCTTTTGTAGTGTTTGGACTGAAATTCGGAATATGACCCTTTCTGCTCCCGGCCGTCCCCACAGAGAGAGAACCTGGGCCTGAATTAAGCTGTCGGAATAAAAGCCAGTGTCCGATTCCATTTACCTTGACTATGACCCTGTGACTCTTAAAACGAAAAGGGGACAGCATTCCATATCGAAATCCACACCTGAACCTGATTGTTTTTAAAATCATTCTCCTCTTGTTGGAGTCACCTCTGAATTTCACGATGTGATTGGAATCAGAGCTGCAGGTTATCATAGTTCTGGCCTCGTAGCTGTAGGTTACTCACATCCTCACCTCATGGCCAAGTGAATCAACGCCCCAGTGCCTCGCACCTGGTCAGTTGGACCGATGTAGAGAAGCTGTGAAAGCCTCGTGGGCCAAACCCCTGCTGCCTCTCTCGGGCTCCCTCCTCCAGGTGGGTTTTAGGTCCCCACCGCTGAGAGATGGGGTGTCCTGTGCACCAGCCACACTAGGCCTTCAGCCTCCAGGGCTGGATACCGGTTGGGATCTGGGTGTGGCTGGTGACCTTGTCTCCCTGGGCCAACACTGACGGCACCAGTCAGCATAATTGAGGGTGGAAGAGGAAATTTCACCAATATTCTCTCTTCTGCTCCTCCCAGTGAGCATGTGTGGTCCCTACTTTCCAGGCGACTGAAGATCACACATCTTGTGGCCGGGGAGCCCAGGATGCAGTTTTTAATTCTTTGCTTCCAAACTACACACATGCTTTGCCGGTTCTGTCACACGGCCACGGTGGGTGCCTGATGTTTAAACCCCCACAGGTCTATATGTGGGAGGTAGCCTGTGATGAGGACCGTTCCTCCCACCTCTGCTCATGCTTTATTGTGCCCCTTTTACATTTGATGAGAATGTGTCATGAGTGTTTAATTTGTCAAGATCAGGGACTGATGGCTTGAGGAATTTTTGTTATTCCTTGTGGCGGCTGCTTGCGGTTACAGTCTGAAAGCACTGGAGACGTGCATTTCACTGAGCAGAGGGCTCCCGGCTGATGACAACGAGGCGATTTGTGTCAGAACCAGTGAGACAGAGTTAAAAATTATTGTTGCCTCTACTTCCCTCTCTCAGACTTATTTTGCTCCCTTACTTATTTGGGGATGGGTTGCGTTTTATCCGAACAGAAATGTACCAGAAAATCATGATGGAGGAGTTCTGTGTGATTAATGGCTGCCTCTCTGCTGTCTTTGCTTGTTCCCTTTGGCCTGAATCTAGACGTTTGAGGATTTACTCCCAAATCTTTGAAAGGAACAGGAAAAGAATGTGGTAGCACTCACCTATGCTTCTGTGTGATTGTAACTTGTGCGATTGCTCCTGCAGGTTGGTGAAACCAAGACTGATACAGTTGCCTATGATTCACATTCTAATCTTTCTATCCACGTGCTGATCAGAGCCAGCGGAGTTAACACACACTCGATCAGGTGGGAAATGAGGCCTGGACTCCCCAAAAGCTTACCCTCAAATCCAGTGTCCTAAGTAGCAAGAGGTTATTAAACAAACCAGCAAACTGAGTTCCTTCCTTTCCTCACTCTTGGACTGGGTACAGCACCCACTTAGGGGAAATTGAGCAAAATGGAGAGCCTTTGCATTCCCAGAGATAGGACTTCAGCAAGCACTCAAAAACAAACAAACAAACAAACAAACAAACAAACAAACAAAAACGCTTTAGTGACAAGAATGCTAGAATATTTCATGTTGTAACTCAAATGATGTTTTTAATCAAAACTTGAGTGGCGAAGTTACCATGAGTAACATTTTGTCCCAAAAGATAGGATCAGGTCTATAAAGCTATAAGGGAGCAGATTTGGACTCAAGAAACCTACAGGCAACTGTTCTTCCAGTTACACTTACCCCGAGCATTCCTCCAATTACCTTCCTGTGACATGAGGCTGTAAGAAAAAATGTAGTGAAAGACAGCCTTAACAGTGAGTTTTCCAGAGAGAAAATGAAACAGGTAAAAGCCAGAGAAGTTCCTGGTATCCACTTAAACAGCTGGAAAGGAAATCGGTCTAAACTCCCTGAACTGGTAAGAAATCTGCACGGTCTGTGTTCACGATTTACCGGAGACACAGGAATAAGACCATTAGCCATCACGTAGAGTAGCTGCCTACTCTATATCGAAAAAATGGCACGGTTTTTCTTTTTTCTCTATTTTCTTATCCATAATTTTAGACTCATCTACCTGAAGAAATTCCTCTAAAATATTTAGTTCAACAGTATTTAGTCACATGATTAATGGTTGTATAATATGACCCTTAATTTCCTCGCCAATTCTCAGGTTGTATGACATAATGGTGGTAAGACAATTGAGTTGGCATTAGAGCTTGAAGTTTTATCAGAAAAGATTTATTGAGCACCTGAATATGCCAGGAGACTAAAGGACAGCCTTGGTTTTTTAAAAATATTTTTATCATTGTATTATCTAATTATTTTATTTTGGTGGGAATGGGGGAAGTAGGTTTAATTATTTATTATTTATTTATTTATTATTTATTAGGTTTATTCATTTTTAGAGGAAGTGCTGGGGATTGAACCCAGGACCTCCTGCATCCTAAGCATGCACTTGAGCTATATCCACTTGAGCTATATCCTCCCCCTGGCTTTGGTTTTTGAGCCAGATGCTAAACCCTTTACCCCTTACATTCTGTGCATGTTTTATAGAATGTCAGTCAGTTCCTTACTGGGCAATAAATGCAATGTACCAAGTCCTCCGAGTGTGGATCTAATGTTGATTTTATTTAGACATTCTCATTTCTTGAAGGGAAGCACCAGACCTCTTCATGCCAGGAGGATTCATTTACAATTTTAGAAACATGTTTACCAAGATAAACACTTTGTTACAAAGTAGCAAGATTCAGAAGCAAAGAAAAACAATTGGGGGAGAAAAAGGAGCCTGGTTTTAGGGATATTGTTCTTTGCGCCAAAGACACTGAGTTGAATGAAAAGCTGATTTATTAGTTTTGCACATATTCACCCAGAGGGGGTTGTGTGGTCTGGGAAATCCACAGAGCTTAACACCCAGCACTTGTGACAGGAAAATGTTATTAAAGCATTGTTAGTATTCAGCAAAGTACCCTCTTTCTGCTAAATCAGTTTGTAAAGTGGCCCTTAAAAATGCACATGTGCTCATTGATGACAGCGCGGCTGTGTGTTTCTGATGGAAGTCTAAGAGGACGTGAGAGTCGAGAGGTAAATTACGAGCGTAGGAAATCGGGGGTGGAAGGTTGACAAAAACAAGTGAACAGAAGCGATACTCGAAGAGCAGCAGAAGAAAAAGTATTCTTAAGTCAGGAAAAGGGGAACAGGATGTGTGAGGGACCAGGTGGGGCTAAAAGAGAAAATCCATTGGTCATCGTGTGGACATCGTGTGTGAAAAAGGAACCAGGGAATGCAGCCCTGGAGGGAGAAACACAGCAGGAAGTGAAAGGTGGGCCAGGGTCATAGTGTTCCAGTAGAAAGGAAAACTACGCATTTTAGGATTGGGAAAACACTGGAAAGAAGTCAAAACGGACAAAAAAATGTCTGAGAAGCACTGCCTTGGACTGAAAATTTCTAACACCATCTGATGGGTTTCTGTGGTGCTTCAGCCTTTCAGCCAACTTTTTAAAATTAATTTCCTAATCTGTGAAACGTGGCTGGTAGTCCTTGTTCCACTTGCTCACGTTGTGGGGTGTGAGGGTCTAGGGAGATGCTAAGTGTGAAGAGGATTGTAATTTGGAAAGTGGTCTGCGTGTGTCAGGCATTAGCTGGATGGGGGCTGTGGAGAGCGAAAGATAGCAAACTGCATTTTCTATTTGATGGCAGAGCTGACATTTTATCCTTTTCTATTTTTTTTTTCACTCCCTGGGGTTCTTAATTTGTTCTTTTCTTTTTTTATTGAAGTATAGTTGATTTATGATGTTGTGTTAGTTTCAGTTGTGCAGCATAGTGATTCATTTATACATATATATATATATTCTTTTACACATTCTTTTTCATTATAGGTTATTACAGGATATTGAATGTAGTTCCCTGTGGTATACAGTAGGAACTTGTTTTATCTGTTCTGTATAGAGTAGTTTGTATCTGCTAGTCCCAAACTCCCAGTTTATCCCCATCTCTTTCCCCTTTGGGAAACCATGAGTTTGTTTTCTATGTCTGTGAGTCTGTTTCTGGTTTGTAAATAATTTCTTTTGTGTCATTTTTTTAGATCCCACGTATAAGTGATATCATATGATATTTGTCCTTCTGTCTGGCTTACTTCATTTATGATGACAGTCTCCAGGTCCATCCATGTTGCTACAAATGGTGTTATTTCATTTTTTTTTATCACTGAGTAATATTCCACTGTATAAAATATACCACATCTTCTTTATCCAGTCATCTGTCGATGGACATTTAGTTTGCTTCCCTGTCTTGGCTGTTGGAAACAGTGCTGCTGTGAACATTGGGGTGTGTGTATCTTTTCAAATTGGAGTTTTCTGTGGACATAGCCCCAGAGTGGGATTGCTGGATCGTATGATAACTCTATTTTCAGTTTTTTAACGGATCTCCACACTCTTTTCCTTACCTGGTTCTTATGTAAGGAGATGACACGATTGCAGAGATAAGTTGAGGGTGACTTCCACATGGAAATGTAGTTTATCTCCTCCATGTCACCCATTGCCAACATGGCCCCTTAGCTTTAGAATGAAAACCACAACTTATGAACCCTCAGTCCTGGGCCGAGCTTCAGTAGAAGTCTGTAAACTTCTTCCATTACCGACCCTTTCTTTCAGTTTGGAGGCAGGCCCTTTTCTGTAACATTCCTGGCTAAATAACTTCTTGAGAAGGCAACCCATCTTTTAAATCAGAGTTGAGTTTGTATCGTGAATTGCCATCATTTATGATTCAGGTCCTAAACTGGCCACTTTTAAATTGGGGTCTGTTTAGAAGTCCATTGGTATAACACAAGTGAAATAAATTCAGCACCCGCCCTGTTCCTGCGTGTCAGGGATTTTTTTTTTTCCCTATAAAGTAATGGGGTTTTCACTACAGGTTGTCTGACAACTTAGAGAGGAAACACAGGGACCCTTGTGGCCTGCTGTGTGCCACCCAGGCCTCAGCTGGGTGATGGCCGCTGCCCACATGGCCCTTACCTGTCTGTGTGGTAGGAGACCATGAGTGGCCACTGGTGGTGACACACAGGCGGGAATGTGTGGCTCCCAGGGACCAAGGAGCCACAGCTGCTGTTGCCAGCAGAGCTCTGTGCATCCCCTCGTCCTTCCAAGCAGACTCCAAAGTGCTCAGCCCTCTCCAGGTCACCACCACGAGGTTGTTGAACTAGATTTCGACAATCGAAAAGGATTTGTATCTTAATTCTAATTTACCATGGAAAAACCATGAGCCGTCACATTGGGAATTATTCAACCTGCTTTACAGAGTGGTGAGGATTATATACGATCACCTTTCAATTCAATTCAGAAGTGTTTACCAAGTACCTGTATATTGCAGGGAGGGCTGTGGCAGAAACCCACATAAATCAGAATCTAAGAGCGCAGATGCATGACCGCTTAGAGCTTGGGGGCACATTCTGCATCGGCTTGGCTGCATCTATTGACCTAGTCTCCAATTCAGGTAGAGAGCAATGCTCATGATATAATAAAAGTACTATTTCGTCCAGGGAGAAAAAAGGCCCTGAAAAGAAAGCCAATCAGTAGTTAGTGTGTGGAAAAGGCTTTCAAATGTGAAATGATTTATCCACCTAATGTACAGCTATTTAAAAGCCAAGCTAGAATTTGAGGATTTGTAGGGTTCTGTGGATTCTGGAGCCTCGGATGTACCCACTGAATTAGAATCTTCAGGGGTGGGGCCAGGAATTACAGAATTTTTTAAAACTCCCCAAATGATTTTGCTGCACAGCTAGGTTTGGGGACCTCAGTGTGGTGGGTGAGCCCTTAGTCTTGGGTGTCTTTAGTCCTCAGTCCCCAGACTTAGGACTCAGTGTTGGGTGTTTGAGCCTGGGTGACTCACTTAACCTCTCAGCTTCAATGTACTCATCTCCAAAATGGATCTGATCACATGTAACTGGGAAGATGGTTGTGGAGAACGAATGAAATGACAGGTACCAGGCCCCCGGTTTGCAGGAGGGCTTCATCCGTAGCAACTGTCTTCCCTCCTCTTCTTGCATCCGGCACGTCATTCTCAGTTTATCCTGAAATCTTCAGTTACATCAGCAATCAACACACACAGGCAAACGATGTGCTCAGAAGGTCTGACGTCGAACACTCAGCTGTTGATGGGGAAGGCGTGGGGCAAGACAGTTGCTAACTGGGGTGTGTTTGTAATGCACTTTCCACCAACACATTTCCCCCCTGACGTAAGCTACGCCTCCCAAGTGTGGGCTCTCCATCCAGGGTTAAGGATTTTAGGGACAAATAGCCCACAAAGTGCTCACAGAACAGCCTGTGTCCCACTCTCCCCGTCCTGTGCATTGTGAGTCGGCGGGATCTGCTCAACTCAAGGAGTTAAAAATGGCTTGTTAGCAGTCAGCTGTGTGAAAGCAAACGGGTCTTTTTGTTCTTAAGTTCTGTTCTCCAGTGTTGGAGATTTTAGGCGATTTCATTTCCGCTGGTCTTCTAGGCATGACCTTGAGCAATGATTCTCAGACTTTTTGGCCTCAGGACCTCTTTAAACTCTTAAAAATTATAAGGGTCCCAACGAACTTTTATTTTTGAGGGTTACGTCTGTTGATATTTACAATATTAGAAATTAAAACTGAGGTTTTTAATACAGGCGCACATTCCATTAGCCATCAGAGTGGTGGTGCCATCACACTTCATGTAGCTTCTGGAAAATTCCACCTCCACTCATGAGAGGATGAGAGGAAAGAAGGAAATATATATTAGTATTATTGTGAAAATAGTTTTGGCCTTGTCGACTCTGGAAACAATCTTAGGGGCAACCGGGGGGTCCGTGGCCCACCCTGAACTGCTGATCGTGAGCGCACAGGGTATGTCTTGCCACGTGGATCTGACTCGGAGAAGCACAGAAGTCAGAGCAGAGCCCTTTGAACCCCTCACCGAAACAGCTGGGAAAGCGCCTTCAAGAAGGCCTCAGTGCCTAGTTGCCAAAGTGAGTTTACAGCCTAGAGCTTCTGACCCCTGGGCTTGCCCTGTGTCTCAGGCCAGGGGCTCAGGGCTCAGGCTCAAGGGCGAGATAGCTGGGTTCCTGTCCCCAGCTGCGTGGCTTGGGCCCTTGGGCAAGTTTCTCAGCTCCTCTGGCCTCCACGTCCTCACGCATAAAATGTGGACTATAAAAATACTCACCTCACTGGCCTGCTGGGAAAATTCAACGAGATAAAGTATAGAAGGGAGTAGTGTCTTGTGTGAGCATCCGATAAACATTGACCACATCTCCGCTTTGCTGGAACCCCCGACTTGTCAGTCACTTTTGTATTTTCCTCTTTTAGCCTGAAAACAACAAACTCTCGGGGTGTCCCTTTGTGATAGTGTGGCAGTCACCACTCCTAGGAGTTGCTGCGGCTCTTCGCCAGCTCTGGTCTCAGCCCCTCCTCTTTCTGACCACATCCGGGCCGGCTCGGCAGCTGGGCAAAGCACGGGATCCCAGGTTCCTGGTGAAGGCTGTCTCCCTCTGCCTTCCCACCAGGCTGAAGGCAGAGCTAACATTGGCTGTTAGGAATTTAGACGTCAGACCCAGCAACCCGTGCTGTGCGTCACGCGGCGTGATCAGTGCTTTCAAGGTGGTGTGAAACCTCGTAAAGAGCCAACGAATAGTATTATTACAGTTGAATAGAGCGAAGCGTGATTTAGGAAGATTAAAATTTGTTTGTAGCATATGTTTTCCTTTTTCTTTTTCCCCCCTAAGTAAAATGTGTGTTTCTGCAGCACCATCCATTTGCAAATTGCATTCCCAAACCACTTTTTAATTGTCTCCTAATCAGTTCATGGGAGAGCTCAGTGATGGGAGGTGACCCACTTCTTCTTATCTGGAAAATGTAAATGTAGTGCTTTGTTCCTTGGTGGCCCTCACAGGCAAGCCAACAGATTTCTGCTGCAAAAAAATGTTAGTATTGTGATTGTGAGTGAGTCTGGAATTGGAATCTCAGATTTCCAAGTCAGGGAAGCTCAGTTCAGCAAGATATTCTGTATGAGATGATGATGATGGACTTTGAGGACCTCAGGTCCTCTCTTGGGCCTGTGAATGACCACCGCAGACACATTTCTTTTTCCTTACAGCATAAGTTACTTACCACTGTGTAACAAAGCACCCCAAAGCTTAGTAGTTTAAGGCAAAAATGACTTTCTATTTCTCATGATTCTGTGGTTTGGCTGGATCCTTTTGTTGGTTTTTGCCTGGGCTCGTGGATGCGACTCTGTGCAGTTGGTGGCTGGGCTCAGAGGGGGCGGCTGGGACGTCTGACCTCTTTTTCTTTACAGGGACTTTCCTCCTCTAGGCGGTTAGCCCAGGTGAGAAAGTGGGTCTCCTTCATCTTTATCTTCGCCGTTTCTGTCTATTCCTTTCCATTCCTATCTCAACCCTTGCTGTCTTGGACAGTGACCTCAGCCTCCTACTGGCCTCTGGGTTCCAGTCTCACTCTCTCCAGTCCATTGTCCACACTGCTCCAAAGTCCCCTTCAGTTCTGCTTCTCTCTTGTGGAAACCCTTCTGTCGCCCCACACTTCCTAGCCTGGCGCTCAGAGCTCTGTACGACGTGACCTTCAGTGATTCCGTCACCAGAGCGCTCACTGCTCCCCGACACTTACCTGACTTTCCGATCAACGTGTCCTTCTGTCTAGGCTCTGCCTTCCCCTTCCCTCCTCTGTTCTGCCTTTGCCATCACTGCAGCCTAAATGGATGACTAAACATTCCCTTGTACCCTCCCAGTGGCAGTGCTGTGTCCTGCCCCGGGCTGCAGTCTTCCAAGCACGTGTTTTCTCTCTTTTTCTGGGCCACGCTCATTGAAACACCCACCCTGGCTGGTCTCTGCCTTGTATGTAGAGTGAGCACAGAATAAATATTGGTTGAATGAATGAATGATGCGGCGGGTCTGGGCATCTAGGCCAGCCCTCATGGAAAATGAGTTCATCTTGAGATTGACTTGGGATCGATTAGTTCAAACCTGCAGTTGAGCGTTCCCTGGAAATCACGGGCTCCTGTAGACAAAGTCTCAGAGTAATTACGTATTTACTTAGTCCTTCCTTCTGTAGTGCCAGTGAATTGCTTCGTATCTGAGTAAGCGCTGTGGCCCTGTCCCCAGGAGAGCTCTCCCTCTGAGGTCTGTGCCAGCCAAATGCCCATTTCCCCAGTTGTATCCAGAGGTAACTGGCTTCTCTTTGGTGGAAGTTCAGTTTGTACCACCAAGGCGTCTAAAATACTGATTTCCTTACTCATGAACACCTTGCCGTGATATGTACCCTGGAAGGAGAGAGGCTGGAAGAATTTGGGGCCAACAGGTGGCTGGGACCTGAGGGGCAGTGGGGGAGAGAAGGCTCGCTGAGGACGAGGCACGTATCACAGGAGGCCAGCGTGGTGGGAAAAGAGGAAAAGGGCGCGCTGTGGCTTGCACTGTCTAAAAAAACTTGCCAACTTGGTCTTTTGGTTCTTGGATTTCTGCATCTAATGTAGAGAATGCCAGCACCGTGTAGAATGCCAGCCTACGAAAAAGGAATGAAAAGAATGCCTGCAAAAGCTGAATAATCATACGCAACACAGGGGTTAGTTTTAGAACATGATCAGATAACGGAAATTATACCTGGTGGTCATCAATTAGCACAGCTACCAATAAAACAGAATACGTGTGTTGTTTCAATTGCTGAAGTTCGTAGCTAGAAGTTGCTTTTGGAGGCATCAGCAGGTGCACTGCCAGCAGATCCACCTTGGCTGTCGTGAGTGGCGAGGCGGCTGTTTCAAATGGTGTCAGTGACGCGCATGGTACATACTCCTGATGTGGTAAAACGTCTCTCTGACCTGCGCTGCTCTTCCCCACCCTCCCTGGTTGCATCACTCCATGCCTTCATACATACTGTTCCCTCTGCCTGGAACATCTTTACCCCTTCCCCATTTTTTTTTTTTTCCGTTCTTCAAGATTTAATTGAAACCTGACTCTTCAACGATGCCACCCTGAACTCCCAGCTGCAGGGCCTCCCGCTCGTTTGCTGACATTTGCACCTGTGACCTTGGTAATGTTCCCCTGAGCATAGGTCTCTCTCCCCCTCCAGCTCCTTGACGATAAGGAGGACTTGCCTTCGTTGCTTCTTCTGTTAACTCCCACCACACCAGGCCTGGCACAGGGCCTGACACTTACTGGAAATCAGTAAATATTATTTAATAAAATGGGACTAATTCAGGATTGAGGCTCTAACCATTTAGCTCCTAGAGAACTCCTATCTCCCCACTGGGCCCTCTGGCTCCACTGCCCTCAGTTTCTGTGTGAGGCCCGTGAATGCTAGACTGTTAGCGCCCGGGGAGGGGTCCAGGGGCCTTCTCACATATCCCCTTGTTTTAGTCCCTTCAGGTAGCTGTAACCAAATGCCACAGGCTGAGCAGCTTACCAACAATGGACATTTCCTTAATTACAGCTCTGGAGGCTGGAAGTCCAAGATCAAGGGCCAACAGGGCCAGGCGCACCTCGGGTCCGCTGCCAGGTGGCAGACTACTCTCTGCGTCCTCACGTGGCCGAGGGGGTGAGGCAGCTCCACCCGCCCGTTCCTGCGGGGGGCCACTCACATCCTGATCGCCTCCCAGGGGCCCCGCCGCCTAACACCACCACCTTGGGACTTAGGTTTCCAATAGATGAATTTGGGGGGAACATAAACATTCAGACCATAGCACCTCCCATTTTACAGGTACAAATTCCAGACAGTCAGAGGGACTAAAGGAAGGCCACAGGTTTCCTACCAGTTGCCATTTAAGCTTTTGACTTTGTTGATGAAGCCTCCATAGGCAAACCGGGGACCTCGGTTTTCATTTGAGTCTTTATGTTAACTAGCCGTGTGGCAGGGACACTGCCTCCCTTTTTAAAGAAATCGTTAGTCATAAAACAGTGGCTTGTGAGTGGAATACAGAAAACTGGAATCTTCTTTCTTCTATTGTTTTTTTTTTTAAAAAAACTTGAATTTTAATGCTTTTCAAAAGGCATCCGCTTTGCCGTCAGCGGTGGTCTCCAGCCTTCCCCGTTGCTCCGAACGGCACTGCCCCACAGACGTGTAATGGCAGTCACAGATCTGAGGCACATGTGGAATTTAAAGTGTTCTAGCATCCAGATTAAAACGTTAAAAAGAAACCAGTGAAATTAACTTGAATAATTTATTGAACACAACAGAACCCAAATATTTTCATTTCAACATGTAATTTATAAAGAACTTATTAGTGAACTCTTTTACATTTTTTTCTCCTTCTATGCCTTTGAAAACCTTTGTGTTTTCTCCTTAGAGCACCTCACGATTTGAACTAGCCACACGCTAAGTATCCAGTCGCCACCCGTGTCCAGTGGTCACAGGGGTGGACAGGGCCGTTCTAGGTCCTCCTCACTTCACGTGTTGACTGTCCTTCCTTCCTTCTGAAAGCATCTGAGTCTGAAACCCCTGGATAAGAGGTTCATTGGCAGTTCTTTCTGCCATGACATCCTGTGATTCTGTTGTAAGGGGGGATTTCTGAGATAAATGAGTCCAGAACCAGAGGAGTTGTTTCACCAAATTAGAACTCAGTTGGAGCCACAGCGTTTGAACTCGGACCAGAAAGCAACTCTCAAACTGGCAGGGTCAGATTTTGGGGCCCCGAGCTGAGTGGGCTTGGAACGAGACCCTCCTTTGTTTCAGACCCAGGCGTGATGGCCTGTCCCCGTGGCTGGCAGCCCCAGTGTGCTTAGCAGCACTGAGACCAAGGCCCCTACAAGCCACCTCTCTGTAGCAGCAGCACGCACAGAGGCCGCTGCCTCCACCTTCATTCACAGCAACCAGCTTCCCTCCTGGGTGCCTTCCCTGCATCTCTTCTGGTTCCAAACATCATGTCAGACTTTCTCAGCCATTTGCTGCAGTCGGCCTGGCAGGGATGGGTTACGTGGGAGCTTCTGGAGCCAACAGAGGCCTTCTCACCGCCCTTCCAACCGATGGCTTCCATGAAGGTGACACAGTGTGTTTTTTAGACCACTGCACAAAACCATTATTTCCTGTTACTTCTATGCAGCTGCTCCAGAATTGGCTGGAAAGAGAACGCCACTTAAGCTGCCTGAGCAGGAGAAGGCTGTGAGTCAGAAGACATCTTGCCAAAGGCAGCTGGAGATGCTTCACTGGGAGTCTATCTCCTCTTCGTAGTGACGCCCTATTTCCAGGCTCATCCGTTCAAGTGAGAAACAGTATGCTTTTCCTCCCTGTGCGAATCTCTACCAAGAACACTGTGTAATTTAATGAACGGCAATTTTTTTTTCCTTCTGAACAGCAGAGTGACTTCTATTTGTAAAGATGATCACTATGAAAAAGTCAAAGGTTTCTGTTCAGACCCGGTAGTTGGAAGCTATCAGGACGATTAGGGGATTAAACTCCTTCCCCATTAAGACAGAACAGCCTGTAAGAACGCTTGTGAGCTGGATTCAAACATTGTTACACATAACGAGGTGACTGCAAGGCCGTGCTTCTCAAGCGCTCATCTCAGTAGGAGTCACCTGGGGATCTTGCTGAAACGCACGCAGTCTTGGATTCAGTAGGTCTGGGACGGGGCCTGAGACTGGGCATTTTTTAACCAGCTCCCAGGTGAGACCCAGGTGTCAAGGCTGTAAGGACTTGGTCTGGACCTTGGATGTATGGTCACAGTTCACGGGCAAAGAACTCGACTCTGTGGCTGTTAAGGCTCTGCTGGGAGAATTGAGCTGACTTGGGAACGCTTTCGTGTTCGTGAGCTGAAGTGCTGAGATTTAGTAAAACAGCAGGAAATGTGAGAGTTTAGAGAAGGGAGAAAGGGAGCTATACAAGCACCTTCCTGTTTCCTGATTCCTTATGAGGAGTCCACTGTTTTGTTTGCTGGTGGTGGTGACCGGGAAGATACTCGGTGGGACAAAGTTCTGTCCCAGCTGGACAAGATGGAGATCTTTGAGAGCTAATGAATTTTTTTCTGACTCCTAAAGTTGTTATAGGTGAGAGCATATAGATTAAAAGAACCAATAAGACTGTGTGTGTGTGTTTGTGTGTTCTCTATGAGAAACGTTTTTCTCCCCATGCAGAGGAGACTGTCTTGTGTTTGGAAGGAGTTCCACGCTGTGCTTCAGGACCACAGGTTCAGCTGGGGGCAGGGCAGAGGGACTGGAGAAGGGGAGAAAGGCCGGAGGACAGGATGGGGCCGTCATTCCTGGGCAGTTCGTAGCATGTCATGTTCATTTTGGTCAAAGACTGATCTGAGAGATGGCTTCTCAACATGTCGAGGAAGATTGCAGTTGCAAAGTGCTGGTTTGTCTCTGTTCTTTTAATGCTTTCCTGAAGTGCCATTTTGTCTCAGTAAAATGCTCCCTAAAAATACTCAAATATTTTTAGTTGGAGAGTACGAATCAGATTGAGCTGCACATTTCCCTGGTGAGCAAAAGGGATGAGTTTGTGTTCATTAACTCGAGGCCATCTGGTGCAGACACGCAGCAGTCTGTGAATCAAACGTGCCTCCAACTCCAGGGATCAGAACCCGCGCCAGACCCAGTGTTCTGGAGAGTCAACAACCAGGAGGAGAAAGGGGGCTCGACTATCTTTTTCTTTTATTTTAAAAATCAGTTCCGGCTCGCAGTATATCAGCACCACCGTCGCCTTCTCTTCATTGCCCAGCCGAGCTGCCTTTGGGGGACGCTTCCGCAGTCCAAGTGCTTCCAGGCACCACCTCCCCTGGGGCGGGGGAGGCCAGCAAGAGCCCCGGCACCCCTCCCTCTCCACTCGGGGCCAGAACCTCGGCCAGCGCCTGCGCTCGCGCTCGCACGCCTCACGGTGCGACAAAGGATGCCGAACCAGAGCGATGCTCAGAGTAGTCGGGGGAACGGGCCTTTGCAAAGAGCGCGTTTCTGGACAGGAGAGCGCGTGCTTCTTGCAGCCTTGCTAATAAAAAGCCACTCAGCAGCGGCCGGCTTTCCATTTAAGCGTGCTCACCAGAATATCAATGAAGGAAATAAACTGCTCTGCCGATTTGTTCCTGATTGCCACCAGACCCCTGAATGGAGTGTTTGGAGAACACTTTTCTCGCACCTGCATTTCCCGTATTGGAAAGTGGGGTCCGTGTGTTAAAACTAGCGGTCAGCGTCTCCTGCAGAACAGCCTGGCCGACCTCCCTGGGTCCAGATGCACTTTTCTGGGCCGTGTCTGTTCCCTAATGCTTTCCTAAGTATCCTCTTTCTAGCTCTGCTGTTCTCTTTAAGTAAGGACCCCTGTATGTTTGACTGAAGAAGATCAATAGAAGGGCTGCCCATCCGGAAGATAAGACCAGTGACTATTCCTCCCTCAGTGTCTGCATCCGCCGCTGCCCACCCTTCTAGTTCTAAGATGCCAAGCAGGTGACAGAGTTCCATCTGGAAGATTCTTTTGACTCCCACGCAGGACAGTGATAAACAGAAATAAATAGGCAGCTATTTTCCCATGTCTCGTAACGTGTCTTAGGAAACTGCATTTCAAAAATTACAAAGAAAAATGATGAGACAAAGGACTTTAAAGATGGCTGTAGGGGGAGGGTATAGCTCAGTGGCAGAGTGCTTGCTTAGCATGCAGGAGGTCCTGGGTTCCAGCCCAGTACCTCCATTCAAAAAATAAATAAATAAACCTAATTACCGCCCACCTCCCAAAAAATGATGGATGCTAACAACTTTATTATTAATGGAAAGCAAGAAACCTATGTGTAAGAAAATTTGCCTAAGTGCTGTGAAGAAAGCTAAAACATTCTTCTTCTTTTTTCAATGGGTTAACCTTTAGCAGTATTATTCAGCGCACTGCATTGCACTGTTTCTTACTACAGCCTTACCAGCTCCAGGGACTATCATTGTTTTTAATTGTTTGCTGATATGATAAGCATAAAACGGCACTTTGTTTTGTTTTGCGTATCTTTGGTTAGCACAAGAGTTTAAATTCACTGGGTTTTTTTTTTTTTTTAAGCCCTGAATAAAGATTTTCTTGTACTTGGGAAAGCTCATCTTCTAAAATGCAAAGAAGCTAGTGTAAGGTCTTATTTGGAAATTGAATTATAGTGTGTTTGCTTTGGACTTGATCTCTAAGTTGGTAGAATCCACATTGTTTGCAAGATCCAACTGTAGACACAAATTTGAGAAGACACAGTGAGAATGACTCAGTGAGAGAATCAGATGGAGAAAGAAAATTTTGTTTTAATTTTTTTATTACATAACTAATGTATGTTTATTGTGGGAAACACAGATAAGCAAAAAGAAGAGAATAAAAATTACCTTTAATAATCATATTTTTAAACACTGGGTGTATATGTTCTGTTCCTTTCTCGTTGGAGTAAATACCTTAAACAATAGAGTCAGTATACATTCCTTTTTGTTATGTGTTTCCACTGATCAGTATATCGTGAATATCTTTTCATGCCATGACATGTTATTTTTCTATATCATTTTTTTGCTACATAGTTTCCCCTGAATGGATATACCACGATTTATTTAACCAACCCAATATTCTTGGACATTTGTGTTGTTTCTGACAACTGGGAATTGTAAACACTGTTGTGGTGAGCGTACCTGCAGCAAAGTCTTTTGTGCATCTGTGGTTATTTCCCTGGGATGAGTTCCCAGAAGGGGAATGCCTGCATATATGGGCATGTGGACTTTGATAGCTTTTGACACGTGTGTGTCAACAGCACCATGTCCTTTCTGTACTATGGCACTGTCACAGAAAAAAGTATTCATGGCATTTGTTGAAGGTGGTAAGGATGACTTTATTCAAGGGGGCCATGGTGAAGTACACCTTGCAGTGTACTTGAGGTCTTGCAGTGGGGAAGAAAGATGGGACCCAAATCTGAGCACAGCACAGGCAAATGGGAATTTATAGCCAGGGAGCAGGGTGGGAGTCAGTGGACAGGAAGTTACTGAGAAACATGAGGGGTAAGGGAGGTTCTGGCTAAACCAACCTAAGAGGACTCTTGCTGAAAGCAGAACAGGGTGATCAGTCATTACCTGGGGGATGGTGGGGATGAGGAACCTGATCAGATATCAAAGGTGATGACATATTGAGGTTGGGAGGTTCTGTTAGGCTGACTTAGCAGGATTCTTGCTAAACTGGGATGATGCACAGATGGACACAGAAGTCCCAAAGTCAGACCTAGTTGAAAAAGAGTTCAGGGGAGTCTGAGAACAGTTTGGTCAATGAGAGACTCTGTGTCAGCATTTAGCACGCTCTGGGGTAACTTCTTGTTTATTGTCCTCCCCGTAAATCTTTATTTGTATTCGGGCAGGGCTGTGTATCCCTTGTTCATCAAGCTACAGCACCGAGTCGCCCTCCCAGCCCCCAGCCCCACCCCTGCCTACTCCGCATCGTTCCTGGCACGGAGCTGATGGCAACTGGCATGGAAGTGCTGAGTATTGGTGCATGTTTGAAAAGAGGTAATGGCCAAGGCTGGATGGAGAGGGAGGGGTGAGGAAGTCATCGTCGGAGACTCCTGGGTTCTGGTAGGAGCTTTATCAGATAAATGTGGGATTTGCCAAACTCGCCGTCAGTTCTCTGATGCTCAATTTTCTAACACAAGCAAATGAGGCCATTTAAAAAAGATGATCTGTCCGAGGACATTTCCAGACCTGCACATTTATGAGTCTTTGTAAGTCATGTGTAAGGGATGGAAAAAGCTGGCTTGGGTGGGGTGAGAAAAATACCACAGTGAAGCCGGAGAAGTTTGCCGAACAGGTAGATCCCTTCAGGACATGAGTGACAGCAGAAAGGCCTGCACTGCAGCAGGACAGTCACTCTTTGGGCTACTAGTGTGACTCCTAGCAAGAGGCAGCATCTGAAAGTTGACTGGCTAAATACCAGCTTCAGACTCCTGGCGTGAACCTTCAGAAGGCAGATGAGTGGCGGTTCTGGGTGAGGACTTCCAGAAGCAGGTGATGGTCAGAGGTCTAGCCAGGTGGATGGCCTCCATCAGGGAGACCCAGTAGTCAAGGGACTTGGACTCAAAGTGGAACCGTGGTTTCCTAGAGGTTTGGAGATGACAAGGCCTGGCCTTTCTCCATAGGAACTAGGGTCTTGGCAACAGAAAAAATGGTGAGCCATGCTAGAATGGGGTTTTGAAGAAATGGCTCGTTCACAGTGGTCAGACTGCTGAACTGTCAACATGAAGCTCCTTAATTTATCTGGGGAGCTGGGATTCAGTGTTCCCAGCTGTGAAGGTTCGGTGTCTAGAGTCAGGAAGTCTGGACACTCACTACTGTTAACGCTGTAGTTGGCAGCCTTCTCTCTTGGCTCTTATCTAGATAGAGTCTAGAGCATTCTGAACAACCTTTAAAACTGATCCCTGTTGGAATTTTTTAAAATTTGTCTTCATCATTCTATTAGAAAGTAAAACAGACACAGAAAGCAATACTAAGCAAATCCATAGCTTTGTGCATTTTGTAAGGCAGACACTTTTATTCCCAAAGGGTTTTGCCAGCCACCCTAAAAGCCTCTCCATTGTCCGTCAAAATCACAGCCCCCTACCTTCTCAATTTTTATGATAATCGCTCTCTTGCATTTCCTGGTAGATGTCACCTCAGGGTGCTCTCCTCACTGCTAGTTTTTGTAGTGTATATATATATATAATTGATGGATAGTTGATGTACTGAAAATTTCAGGTGTACAGTACAGTGATTCACAATTTTAAAGGTTATACTCCATTTATAGTTATTGTAAGATATTGGCTAGATTCCCCCTGTTGTACAATATATCCTTGTAGCTTATTTTACACGTAATAGTTTGTACCTTTTAATCTCCTACCCCCATGTTGTCCCCCTCCCCACTATTTGTTTTCTGTATCTGTGAGTCTATTTCTTTTTTGTTATATTTGCTAGTTAGTTGTATTTTTTTAGATTCCACATGTAAGTGATATCACATAGTATTTGTCTTTCTCTGTCTTATTTCACTTAGCATAATACCCTCCACGTCCATCCATGTTGTTGCAAATGGCAAGATTTCATTCTTTTTTGTGGCTGAGTAGTATTCCATTGTATATGCCACATCTTCTTAATCCATCCATCTGCTGATGGACACTTAGGTTGCTTCCATATCTTGGAAAATAGTAAATAGTGCTGCTATGAACACTGGGGATGCATGTATGTTTTTGAATGAGTAAATTTGTTTTTTTCAGATATATACCTAGGAGAGGAATTGCCGGATCATACGGTAGTTTTAGTTACAGTTTTTTGAGAAACCATACTATTTTCCATAATCCTCACTGCTATTTTTTTATGTCATGCCCGTTAAAAAAAAAATTTGTCTTTGAAGTCTTTTTTAAAAGCTGCAGCATCTCCTCCGTCCCTTTCTTTTCCTTACACTTTTTCTGCGGAAGGACCGAAGCATTTTTAATCTGTAGAATCTCACAACCTTCTAGGGTTGTGGTGCAGTTCAGCACGTCCCTCTGGCTTTATATTTCCTACACCTTGGCAGCTGCCTCCAGAGGCTCGACCAGACTCGGGTTCAAATCTCTTTGGCAGGTAATGGTGTTTTTCATCAGGAGGCACATAACATGTGGTTTTTACTTTTTCATGTTAACACCCTGTGATGCTCAGTGTCTAGACCCACCACTTCACTGCGGGCTGCAAACACTGATGTAATTCTCACTCTATAATTTTGTGTTTATTTATTAGCTGGGATAATTTTTTTAAGGAGAATCTTCCATTTATCTACCACTTGGTTACCCAGTGGTACAGTTCTTACAGGAAAGACAGAATAAATATTCAGTGTGTTTATATATCCAGTTTTTGAGATGATAAATTGGCTTCCTGTCATCCTTAAAATGTGACCAATTAGTTCTTTTAAAATAGTATTACGAACTCATGGATTAAACAAAACAAAACAAAGCAAAACTATATGGGCGGTAATAGCTCAGTGGTAGAGCGTGTGCTTAGTGTTAGCATGCGTGAGGTCCTGGGTTCAATCCCCAGCATCCCCATTAAAAAAAAAAAAACTCATGGATTTTCACATACTTGATGAATTTAAATCCATTGTCAGTTGGAGCTTCTTCACCTGGCTCCTGGCTCCCTTTGACGTGACCTCGGGAGGTTTCCGATCATCCTTCCTGTCTGGAATATGAAGATTCCCTAGGCTCATGTTGTGTATTTCCTGCCCCAGACGTAGAATCAGCCTTTTCTCCAAGAAGCCTGGTTTCTCTTAATGGGAAAAGGTATTTCAAGACCACAATCTGGGTACTTTGGATGCTTCTTCCTACTGGGTTGGTCTTTGATTCTAGGTTTTTCAGTGCACATAGCATGCACATGTGTAATATGTGTGTGTGGGAGGGGAGGGCAGATGTGTGTGATCAAATATTTTGTGAGTTCAAGCTATTCAGGTTCAAAACCAGAGAGCTTTTACTTCACTACTTTTCTACTGCATTTGTATCTCCTTTATTCCAAACCAAGAGTCCTGGTTCTTAAAAATGCAGAATTAGAATTAGAACATCCCATAATTATTATGAAAGTCTCAGAATAACAGTAACAACAATACCTCCACCATCAATTACGGTTACTGAAAACAGCTAAAATGTTAAATCTCTATAATCTCTTCCCGGCCCCCAAATTTTCTGGTTGTATTTGTGTTATCAGATCATATAGCCAGTATATACTGTCATCTGTCCCTTTTAGCCCTGATTCAGCTCTAGTTCTGTAGGCAGCTAAATATTTAACCCTGACTATTTTTATGCTGATGACAATCCAGTCATTTTGCTTATCTAAGCTTATTCTCTAGTAGATTCCTTAGTAAGCATTCATCACACAGAAAAAATATTCTCTGAATTCTTGCATATTGATAATAATTTGTGCTCTTTATACATGAAGTCAGTTCTGCTGGATATAAAACCTTTCACTCACCTTTTTTTCTTTAAATAACATAAATATAGGTATCAAAAATATAAGAAAACAGTACAGTTTCTTCTAGAATAAAGTATGGCTATCAAAAAAGCATGTGATAATCCCTTATAAGTTATGTATAATAAAGATTTTTTTTCTTATCTTTAAAGTTCAGTAATTTTACTAGATTATGTCTTGATAGTTCTGGGTTGAGAGTTTCAAGTGTGTGGTGTGGTCTTTCAATATGTTGTTTCAAATCTTGTTTTAAAATTCAAGGAAATTATCCTGAGCCATACTTTTTAATATTTTTCTATTCCCTTGCCTTGGTTTTCTTTTTTTTTAAATTGACATATAGTCAGTTACAGTGTGTCAATTTCTGGTGTACAACATAACGTCCCAGTCATACATATATATACACATATATTCATGCCTGGGTTTTCTTTTTCAGCGACTGACTCCTATTTGCCACTGGCTGGATCTTCTTTTCCTAGCTTCAATATTTGTCCCTTTCTTCAGATCCTTGTTTTAAAAAATCTATTTCTTCATTTCTTTTTGATTTTTAAAAACTTTTATCCTTTTAGCCTTTCCTTTAAGGCATCACTTGTTCTATGTATTAGTTTTGTGTTCCTTCTAGATTCGTTTTCATTTCTAAAATAATTTTTGAAGTCATTTTAGATCTTACATCATTTTCTTATAGCCTTTAGCTGATTTTGAAATAATGCACTACAATTCTGATAGTTTTCTGAGCCCATCTTTCTGGCATGCCTTCATTATCTATAAAGATGGTCTTCTGTCCTTTTTTTTTTTTTTTTTTTGGTAATAGCTTTATATGAAATTTTACCTGCATGCATACCACTACAGGGAGGCTCTTCTCCAACTTCCCCCACCAAAACTCTCCAATAAGAGAGTGATCTTAAATGAGGGCACTTTTGCAAAGTGTGAATTCTTATGTGAATTTACTTTTACTGAGTTTTTAGGAGGAGGGTTGGTTTATTTAGTTTTCCTAACTTCACGGCGTTCCCTCTTCTGTTGTTTCCCATAGTGTTAAATAATATGGCAACTTTCTTTTTGAGATTTCCTGCTTCTGCTCCCCTCCTCTACTTTTATCTGGACGACATCTTTCCAGGATCTCTGTAATTCCTCCCTGCTCAATCTTAGGGGCTCACCAGATGATTTCATTGGAGCTCCTAGGGAGCAGGCAGCTCCAGCCTCTTCACTTCTGACATTCAAACTAGGTCCTTCCAGGCTCCGACTACTAGAGTGAGCAGAACTGCTCCATTTTAGCAGCTATTCTCAGTCATCTGTGCTTTCCATCAGGCTCCTGTTGGATAGTTTGGTGTCTTGTTCTCAGGTCCCTCTGATGCCCCGTTTCTTCCCTCTGTTTCCTCTAGCACAGATGCCAGTGACACACACATCTTGTGCCTGTTGGTGGTTTTCTCCACTGGGTTGTCTTTTGAGGGTTCATGGGGGTACCTTTTCACTTAGGTTTGTCGTAAGCATTGTCTGTGCATTTTTGATTTTGCGTTTTGTTTTTCTGTATGTTCTTTCCGTGAGGCACTGGGAAGATATCACTGCCACCGCCCTCCTCCTGGAATCCCCCAGCAGGGTTTTAAGCTAATGGAAGGCAGGGCTCATGTTGAATCTCCAGCAGCACTCCACACGTTGTCCTGTATGTAACATGAACTTTATAAATGCTTGTGGGATGAAATGGAACTGTCTACCTCTGGATTAAAATCCCAGCCCACAAACAGTGCTTTCGGTGACTCATCCTATTTCCAAAGAGACATGATGTCCATTGGGATGCCAGGGACAGAGGGTCTGGTCCTGGTGCTGGAGGAGCTCACCCTCTAGTGGGAGGGCAGTGTCTCTCCGTTGCCCATTACATGGAGATAATGAGTTGCAAATGTTGAATTGGCTTTTAGAGTTCACAGCCTGCCACTTGGAACCACGACCAGGTTGGAAAGCAGTTGGGCCAGCTTATGACTCCCAGTGCCTTTGTCTAAGAAGGAACTTTATATAGCCATAACTTAGCCACTTGTTTGCTGCAATCCCTCATTAAAGCTTTTTTCAACCCAATAAACAGCCTCACCCTGGCTAATAGAGTTGGGCGACTCTTCAGTGGCCTCTGCCTTCGTCCTCTTTGGCTCCGTGGTCCAGGGTTAAGTTCCTGTGCCTTCAGTGGGGCCACCCACTGAAATGTTTAATGCGGAGGAGAGTATTATGTTTCTTGGAGACATAACATTCTTGGAGACAAGATACATTTAATGCAAACTTTTCGAGATAACAGGCCTTTTGAAATGCAGTGTGTTGGGGGAAGACGTAGCCCAGGTCAGTGGCTGCCTTAGCTAGCGTGGCTCCTTGGCCAAAAGGCTCTGGGGTCTGTATCTAAAGTTCATTAAACTTTTGTCTGGGAGACTTTACTTGGGACTTGTGGTTCTATGTCTTCTTACAGCTTTTCAGGCTGTCACCACAGTTTGGTGGTTGTGGCTGTGGGCACAGCTGTAGGTAACTTCCCCTTTGAATGCCCCACTACTACGAGACCATTATGTGGGGGGTCCCTAAGCCTATTTTTGCATTTTATTAGGATTCCTGAAGACTGGAAACTCTGGACGCAAGTAAAACTACCGCTAGGAGACACATTTGTGACATTTGAAGACTCGTGTTTTTCTCTGTCTTCTCAGGCACCCACTTGTCTTCCTCAAAAGTTAATGTGAGAAAGATTTTTATTTGGCACTTAGCTTAAATGTACACAGGACGCCATCTCCTTACAGTAACTCTTAAGAACATCCCTTTGTGAAGTAAATACGACTTTAATTATGTGAAAAATGTCTCTCTAATTTAGGTCTTAAAATTTCAACTTTTTTTACATCACACCGTCATCTTTCAAGGCAAAGCTGTGTTTTATTCATTTATTTTTCTTTCTACTGCCTCCCCTTGATTTCCTGGAAAGGGAAGTAATTCCTACCACATGAGGGCGATGGTTTCCCTTTCCCCCATCTCCTCTTTCTTTGTTTCACTATGTTGGAATCTTTCGTTTGTGAGGAAACAGAGGAAAAATCTTGGCCTTGGAGTGAGAGAGCCTAGCACTCCCATCCAGCTTTATCCTAACTTGTGACACTTTGACAAGATAGTTAACCTCTCTGAGCCTTAGTTTATTCACCTATAAAATGGGTATTTTAAAAAAAAATCCCTGCATCACTTTGTCACTGCAGGATTAATTGTAATAATCTGTATAAAGCACTTGGTACCTGGCATATGTTGACACCTGCAAAGTAATCATCCTTATTGGGGACTCTCTTGCCACTGAGAATGTGACCTCCTGCCCATGAGAAATACTGTGTGGTATTTGTTCTCACTCCCCCTTCCCCCTGTGGGTGGGCTTCATCCGTTTTCCCTCCTGTGCTGTTGAGGACGTGTTTCTCCACACAGATAGAGCTACAGCCACTGAAACGAATCAGAACTGGCCGTTCATACTGATATGTAAGCAATGAAACCCCAGCCAGACACGTGGGTGTGGATTCTTTAAGCATGTGGGTGGGGAGGGGTCACTGTGATGTCTGTCTCTCGGCTCTGTTCCCGTTTCCGTGTCTGAGGTTTTCATGCCTCTTAATAGACATAACGCCTGGCCAAGCAACCCCCTTAGACTCCTGGGTCCGCAGAGAAGCCCATCTCACCCCTCCCGCACCGCTGGGTCCCAAGGGGAGGGTGGCCTCAGATGCAGTCTCTTTTGCAAAACGTTGCTTGAGAGATGGCAAATCAAGCTCAAGCCTGGCATCCTGGCCTTTGTAAGCACAGTTCCCTCCACAACCTATGTGGTCTCTGATACACCCCTCACTGCTGGCCGCCAGCTCTTTTGTTCCTCTGTCCTTGCCACTGCCCCCTCCCCCCAACCCCAGTACACTCAGCTTCACTGCTGCTTAAATGTCATTTTTGAAACAACAGAAGGACATGCTGTTTTTTTGCGGCATCTCAGAAAAAAAAATTTTTTTTGATCCATTTGGTGTTAAAAGCACTCATGAGAAATGTATTCAGGGACCCTCGCCAGCCTCTTTCACTGGCGTGGTTCACATTTGGTGGTTGGTAATGTAACAGGCACAACATCTTTCCCCTAGAATCGTCCGTCCTCCCATCCTCTGTGTGCTTCTTCCTGAGAGGTGTTTATCTTTCAGCTAATTCTCGATTTGAAGCACCGCAGTTCCTGGTTTATTTCTGAGCTGGGATCCATCCTCCTCCGGGTTTTTAAGCAGGTTCTTGGAACACAGCCAAGTCTGGCTTGCTTCTCTGGGCTGTAATGGAGGAAGAGGATCGGGACACTTTGTCCCACCTTGACCCATAGGGCCAACGAGCGGGAGAGGACTCTGTCGCGCTCCTGTGTCAGGACCTGTCTTCCAGGAGGGAACAGTGCATCTCAGCAAAAAAACTAGCAACTTGAATTCCCTTTGTTGCTTGTCTGTCTGTCCTTTGGGCCCCACTGTGCCCCACCTGTGATTAGGTATATTCACCCCTGGTCATTCCCCTCAGATGGAAAGTTCTTTAGGGCTGGGTCCACATCTGATTCATCTTCTGGCCCTTTGGTGCCTAGAACTGTGCCTTGTACGTGGTCCATGGCTGCTTACAGCAAGAACCCACACAGCCACCCGCTCAGCTGCAAGCGTGTGTGAGGAGGAAGCAAGGAACAGGGCTCACTCGCCCCAGGCTTCTTCCTGGTGATGCTCTGCTGAAGAAATGGTGCACACTGGCGCATAGCATCATTTTAAAACCCAGAGACCCTTTGCTCATTACTGAAGGTCCAGATGAGCAATTAAGAGAGGAATTGGAGTTTTAATGAGTTGGTGTTCTGGCCAAAACACCTGATTGCGATGTCGTGACCAGAGTATCCCCACCTGTTTGAGGTATTCAGTCGCCAGGACTGTGGCGCTCTGGACTTCGTGGCTGTGACCCCGGACACCCAAAGTGGGAGTGTGGTTGCCTTTCGGGACCGTCAAAGCAAGCTCCCCAAGTCTTGACTGCCCCAGAGCAGCCTTAGTGCAAGAGTAGTTGCAGAGATGCTGTCAGGTGTCAAAATCGTACCCAGGAGACCTTCACTGTAGCTCCTCGGCCGGTTATCCTGTCCCCTTTTGGCGCCCTGGGAGAGCACTGGCAGCCACTTAACAGATGCTTCCCTACTTACCTTCTAGCCATTATACGAATTTGGAGGAAATGAGAAATAGACCAATTTTCACTCACACACATGCACACATGCACCCCCGCCCCAAAGAATTCCTCCCCTAGTGACTTTTTCTGACATAGCCCTTAACAGGAGTCTGACACTTTGAGGTTTGCAGCCTGGGTGACCTTCTTTAAAAGTACCCTGTGTCTTCCCTGACTGAGTAGACTTTCATTCACGGGTGAATCGGGCAGAGCCAAGTCCCTCTGCAGACGGGCACACGAGACGCCGTCCACACCACCTAGAACCTACTCGAAGCGCGTAGTAGATATTGCCTCCCTCCACCGTTGGGGACATTCCCCGGATGGAGAAAAACTTGTGTTGACCACTTCACATGTGTAGGTCTTTCCTAAGCATGAATCCTAACCTTTCCTTTCTGAAATATCAGGAATTGATCCTGCCTTAAAAATCAGCTTGGAGGTGGGCTCCCTACGTAATGATGCCCTTGGCGTGTCTCTGTTGAAGAACATGTCTGAGCTTCTCTTTATCTGCTTTTTCCTCACCTTTGAATTCTTCATGGAGGCTGAGTTTTGCCAAATAGACAGCGATAGAGCAAAATTAGAAGCTTTTCACTGGACCGGCTTCTAAGGGCCCTTCCTGGTTTTCTAAGAAGCAACCAAAAAAAGAAAAAAAGAAAAAGTAGAGACTGAAAGAAGCAAACTTTCAGCTAATTATCATCTTTTTTTCCCCTCTGAGCTCAGAGCACTGTTCTTAATTTCCTGACCAGCTTGCGCCCCTCCCCCGCTCCCTCCGAGCATCTGTGGTGGTTTCAAATTGAACTGCATACCTGCTGCTCTGAATTTCCAACATACCATACCAGTTGGTTTGCCAAACAGTGAACTGCCAGCCATCTGCCATCCAAAGTCAGAATTTACATTGTTTCATCTTAAAATAACGCCTCCGGAATAGCAAGCCACTCTGTGCATCAGGTTTTAAAGTTGACAATCAGCCAGAATTAAAAACAAATACCAAATGGGCATAAAAAAAGAACGTGGTGGGGAGCTGGGGGTGGGGTGGGGGCTGGCATTTGACAGAGAGTTTCTTTTTCAGCATTTTTACCTGATTTTCCACCAAAATAGCCATGCCATTTAATTTTATCTGCAACAGCAGGAACTACTTATAGACTGAGAGCATTAACTTTTTACTTGCCTGGCTCTACACAGAAGAGGATCGAGACTGTGGGGCTGGAGCAGTGGTCCCCGTCTCAGGAGAATGGATGTCTTCATAATCCCTGGGTCTAGGGGAGGAAGACCTGTCTTAACCTCTTCTTGCTCAGATGAGAAAGCTAAGATGCATGAAGGTGGAATGCCTAGTCCAGGGTCACTGGCTAGTTGATGGTGAACCCATGACTCCCGGCTCCCGTATCCTGACCCCATCCCTGTCTTGACCTGTCACTGTGGATATGGGATTCCCTCCACCCACCTGTAGTTCCTGTTATGCGACTGTGGCACCTTTCATGCCTTATCCCCTGCTGCTTCAGGACAGACAGGAGAGAAGGGATTTCTGCAGGATCGGGGAACCCTGGCGACCTGTGATGTTAGCTTTGTGGAAGAGCGACCATTGAATCTGGGTGACTTTCCAGAGCAGATGGGCTTGAAGGAGGATTTTTTTTAAGAAAGAAAGAGAAGAGGTTTCATGTTTCTTTTCCGGAAGCTGTTCCAGGCGAAGGCAGCTTGAGGGGAAAGTGTGAAGTTCTGAGTGGGCAGAGGAAGCAAAGGGCTCTAAATTTATACCAGAGCCACCTGCCTACAGTTTGACACCCTGTGCCACGGGCCTGCCAGCAAAAGGAGGCCTGTACCTGACCCTGGGATGGGCAGGGCACCGGGTGACCCCTGCGCTGGCGTGGTGCCGCTTCTTTGAGCTGACCTTGGACATCCTGGGGCCCAGACGAGCTGCCTGCTCAGTCTGGTCTTGATGTGAGTGTCAGAGGTGGGAACTGGGGTTGCAGCTGTGGTTAGGTTTGGGTTTTGACCGGATGGTGGCATCTCCACCTGGAAGCCTTCTCTCCAATCCCAGCCAGACCCTGGGTCCACCTTCCATGTTCCCACAGCCCCTGCTCGTAGCTCTGACATATCTGCCCCGAGAGCCTGTCTTGGTTGCTGGGACTCTGTCCTTCCTGTTAGAGACTCCTTGGAATCAGGGCCAGCTCATCCGTCTTTGGATGAGATTAGTATGTGTTCCACTTACGTTCACTTGGAGAAAGAATCAGTTGCTGAGATAATACAGAACTTGACTGGTTGTGTTGACTGCTAGACCCAGTCCCACGGCGCTTCTCCTGTGAAAGCTGCTTTTGGTTTACCTGAGCTTTTCCAGTTCCAGTTAGCATTACTGTAACTAGCTACCAGTCATCGGGAGTGTTACCAAGTCCAAGCTTGTCAGGCCAATAAATCGAGGGTTGAGTTGTTAGGGCAAGGAATAGTGACTTTGTTCGGAAGGCTAGCAGACAGAAGGTGCTGGACTAGTGTCCCAAAGAACCATCTTGCCTGAGTTAGAATTCAGGCTTCTTTTGCACTAAAAGGGGAGGGAGCAAAGCCCTGGTTCTGGCCGGACTCTGGAGGGGGGTGTTAATTTCTTCCTTCCTGCAGCCACTTAAAGGTGAGTCTGGTCAGGAGGTTTCCTATGAGCTAAACCCAGGTATTTTAGCCTAATGCTCATTATCTGGGAGGCAGGGTTCCCAGAGATGGGCCGTTATGTATAACTTAAGCCTGTAGGTAACTTCCCTTCAATGATTAACTTGTAGCAAAAGCAACAGAATACAAAGGTTAAAGCAAAAGACACAGATCCAATATGGAGGCAGATCTGTTCTCCCCATTACAAGAGTGCTTAGGGGCCAGTCGCTGTACTGGGTACCTTATAAATGTTCTGATCCAATGTGATTTAATTCAGTTTATTAATAGTAACCCTGCGAAGCCACTGTTGTCATTATAAAGATCATCCAACCAAGGCACAGAGGGGTCAGATTTCCCGAGTCACACCTCAAGTTCGCGTCAGAGGCCGATTGGAACCGCAGGGCCTAAGAGCTCCTGTGAACTGAACTGGTTGCTCTGAATCGGGCCGTGACCAGGCCTCCGTGAGCTGCTGCACCCCGGGGCACGTGCTCAGTACCAGTGACCACTGAAAGCGCCCTGACACCCCCAACACACCTGCAGGAGGGCAGCTAAGATGAGAGAGGCCTTAGGAGGAAGACTCGAGAAAGCGCTTCCATTTGGCCTGGGAAGAAAACACTGAAGTGAGGCGTGATGGCCACATTCAAGATTCCGACGGGCTGTCCTTGGAAGGGAGAGAGGGTGTGCTGGCTTCCTCCAAGCTCAGGAGCAGGGGGACCGCTGTTGAGCCCATCAGGAAGGATTTCCAAGCAAGTGGAGCTGCGCTTCAGTAGAAGCAGTGAACGCCCTGCACACGAGGACCAGGCAGCAGAATGACCATGTGTCACGAAGCCATAGAAAGGATGCGCCACTGATGTGGAGCTTGGTCCAAGTGCGCCTGAAAACGCCCATCCCGACCCCCAGATCCCTCACGTCTGTTCTTCGTTTAGTACATAAAACAATGGTCATTATGACGAGACATTTTTAAAGCTTAAAGTAGCCTTAACTCCTTTTTACAGACTGAATCATTTAAAAACCTTCTCCCCAATCCTTGCCTTGAAAGTCTAGTCCAAAGAATTCCAATTTTTAAAAACTTAAGCGAGATCAGATGCAGCACTGTTGCTGGACTTCCTGAAAGGTGTTTTCCTTTGCAAAATGGGAGCGTGAAAGCGTGGGCCCCTCTGAGGACTGCAGACGCTGGTCCGCGGGAGGCCTAGGGGAAGGCTGCGGGTCCCGCTCAGCCTCGCCCGCGACGGCTTCTGGGATGGAACCCTCTAGAAGCCAGTGTAAAACTCTGCCTAGCTATCTGCACAAGTGCTATCTGCAAGACACACTGTTTTGTGATAAAAGATAAAAGCTTTTTTCTAAAGCAGCTGTGAGACTGTTCGTATCTGACCCTGAGTTAGAGTCGTTACTAAGGGAACCGCAAAGAGAGAGAGCTTATATTTAAATGAGCTGACATCTCAAGATTCCCTTGAGCAGGAGACATGTTTCTCCCCAGGAGAGAGCGGAACATGACTTTCTTCCATGTAGTGAAAGGATTCGTGGTGTTTGCTGCCCATGGGGTGCTTGTACCTGTCTGTCCCCGCTTTCCCTTGCTGTCTGGGAGACGGGACCGTCAGCTCTGAAGGGCCTCCAGCTCATCTGGTAGCCAGGAGAGCAAAGCAAGGCTTCCCCCCCCCGGTTGTCTCTGAGCAGCTTAGTAAGATGCCAGCGTTCTCGTGGGTACAGGACGACTCTGCTGTGCCAACAAGGGACCACATCCCACAGGGGTGTGGAAACAACACACATGACGTTCAGAGGCCAAGAGGACAAGTGTCAGAATCCAGGCCCAGGTCTCTTAGTTTGAAATGAACTCTGCTTTCAGTTCTAGGGGAGAAACGGTTATATTAAGCAGTGACCGAGTTATTAAGGTTGAGTAGTTAAGGTAAAGTTATAATGGTTTAATACTTCTTTACCTTAAATACTAAAAAATAAAGTAGTCTTTTAAATACTGTTGAAATGTGGCTCTTTTTATAATTTTTTTTTTTAAAGAAGAAGAAAAGGTTCTCCCTCTCAGTTAATTCTGTCCATTATAGTATATAATTCTGTCTGCTATAGACAGAATCTTCCTTGGATACAGCATGATTGTGACACTCCTGCCACCTAGTGGTGGAGTGTCTTAATTGCAGACCAAGTAAGAGATCTGAACAGACAGGAATTTCAAGACTAAATATAAATACAGCAAACCAAATGCCACCTCTGGAGACCAACCTTACATACAGTGTATAAATCACTGTCTGATGCGGTTAAGAGGGAGGTCATCTTTCGGCCTTTGCTTGTCTTTGATTTGTGGTGCTTTATGCTCTCAAAGTCCACCAGAAATGCAGGCAATGTAAAAAGAACTACAGGAATTTACAGTAGATCACAATTTGGTTTTAGAATGAAAGCTGTTGTTAAAAGGGGGCATTGGTTAAAATAATTTTTAATACTTGCTAGGTAATGGTCATCAGTAGTCATCCAGTTTGTGCATTACTTAATCATTTCTTCAGGTTAGTTACGGCCCGTTAATCATAAAACATGTTTTTAAAAACAGTCACAGGAAGAAAAACAGAAATGAGAATTACTCATCAGTGTTCCAGGTTTAAAATCATCCTTACATAACTTGTAGCAGATAAAGGAGGAACAGCCATTCACACATTCTCCCATGTGGTTATGAAACCATGAATTCATACTGAGGTACCCACACAGGCAGAGTTCCGTCATCTCCTCCCTGATGGGTATTTGGCGCATATGTTCTGTTCTTGTTGAAGAAGAAACTTGACGTTGAGTCATCGGCAAGGGTTGAGTCCTCAGTCAGGGTAGACACCTTTATAAACTTCTGTTTTGTCGTTATTTTTGCTTTCTGGTTTAATAACAACCAACACTTATATCATGTCTTGCAGCTTCAAAAATGCTTTCACATGCCATTTTCATTCTCTAGATAATTAGCACCTTTGTTTTACAGCTGAAGAGTCCACTACGTTCATAGAAATCAAACGACTTGGTCAGTGACAAAGGCAGGAGGTAAATCTCAATTTTCTGGCTCTAAATTTCAGGCTTGTTCTACTCTGTGGCCCTGCTTCCCAAGATAAGATAAGAATGTTCTCAAGATGGAATTCTTTGATTCCGTTACATATGGCGACATAGGTCTCATATGGCCGGGCAAGAAATAGCAGGGTAGGCAGAGGATCAGCTGATGTCTGAGCTTCTAAGGAAAGAGATTTCACACCACAACCGTTGGATATACCCTTCTTTTAATGGAATGCCAGCGCTCATTAACTCAGTTATTCACTTGATGACAATTACTGTGAGGGTAGCAACCGTATGACCTGCACTGTCAGCCCAGAGAATGACGGTCTAGAGGGGCCCACGCTTTGATGACCTGTAAGTGCCTCTCCCTTGTCCGGAGCCCTTTTCTCTTAATCTGCCACCTCCAGTCCGTGTGATGCACCTGGAATGCTGGGGGAATGTCACTGCTTGTCACGGTGCACAGCAAAGAGGGAAACGTATTAAAAATGCTTTGAGACTCCTGAGGTCTTGTAGGTCAGCCTGTGGATTGGTGCGTGGATCTGTTCTCCTGCCAAACATGCCAGGGTTGCCATGGATTAAAAAAGGCAGCTGCATTTTGTTCTGAGACGTTCCGTCACACATACATGTGCACACGCAATGGCTAATCGTTAGATGTGTCTTAAGTATGATCCAAGTCTCCTCTCCGTAATTCGACTCCTTGCCTGACTTCAGTCCTTCTGAAAAACGAAGATTCCTTTTCACCATCCTGTGCTATCACATCAACCCGGGTGGACCATAACCCCCTGGGGACACTGCCAAGCCAGGCTTACCCACTGCACCCCCTCTGCAGCCCCGTGTAAGAAACAGAGCTCTCTGTGTCATGAGAGGTGACTGATAAAACTTATTTTGTTGGTTATTTTAGGTGTATTATTGGGGGGCAAGACCGGGAAGGAGAGAAACGCCAGAAGGTACTTGAAGGTCAGAAAGGAAGTTATTTACCGTCTCGGCCTTTAGAGGTGGTGCAGATTTAAGCCTGGGGGAGCGCAGACATGATGGGAGAAGTCCTCCTCCGTGGTTCTTCTTCCTGTTGGACTTGGAAAGAGTGTCATCAGTCCCTAAAGCCTCAGCTGGCCCGCACCTCGTTCCCCGATTTCCCCGACCCCCTCCATGATGAAGGCGAGTTTGACACAGGCCTTCCCCAGATGGTCCCTGTACTCTGGGAATGGCACAGCTGTTTGTCCTGTTCTCAGCTTTTTGCCTGGGCAGAAGCACACAGCAGCGAAGAGCCATGTCTTCTGGGTAGGGAAGAGAGATGGGAGCTTGGTCCCCTGGCCACGGTAGGGCTTGGCCTCCTTAGCATGGCGTGCGGGACTGTCCACAATTCGCCAGACTCCCTGTTCCCTGCCAGCCCCCTCTTACTCTACCATGAGCTCCTTCGTTTGCTTTGATACCTCTGGGCCTCTGCACACGGGGTTCCCTCTGCTTTGGCGGGCGCTGCGAGCTGCCCTCACCCAGCCAGTGGGCCCCACCACCTTTCACCTCCAGTGCTGCCCCGGGCCTTGTCACTGGGTCTCCCTGGCCCTGCTGGGCAGCGGCTGCCGTGTGAGCCAAGGGGGTCCAATTAGGAATTAAGAAATAGACTATTACAATCACAGGCCTCATTGAGCCGAAAGCGCTTAGAGTAATTTTCCAAGCGAACTCCGTGGAGATTATTTTCACCAAGCTTGCAAGTAAGACAAACAGATTCCTCACGCATCTGTAGTGCTCTGCAGTGTAAGACGCCTGTACATGTACCGCTTTGTCTTGTGACAGTCGTGTCACAAGGGAAGTCGGGCAAGTGCTCTTCGCCTCTTTCTGGGTAACTAAACCGAATCTCGGGGAATCTGACTGACACAGCCACTGTTCCCGGAGACACGGGTCCACGCCCACCTCTGTCTCTGGATGCGAACAAAGGGAGGAGGCTCCAGTTAGACAAAGCGAAGACGGGAAAAACCATAACGAATGAAACTGAATGATGCAAAGCAGGCTGCCGGCTCTCCGGGACTGGCAAGAGAAGGTTGGAATCGTCAGGGACTAATAATTAACATTTTGGTGGGCTTGAAAGTGGAAGGAGACAGCTAAAACTGGTTTGAAACGCCAATAAAGTTGAAAATCGGATTTCCTTTAAAGCTTTAACTGTGTGGCAAGCCCTGTGCTGGGTGTGCGTTTACGAGCACGCCCTTACAGAGTCCCCCGTCAGCGCGTGAGACCGTCACTGTCATTGCTGTCATCTTCCAGTCGACCAAGGGCTGGAAGGGTCAGCAGATGGCTCTCAGTGACCGGTGGCCCGTGTGGCGGTGCTTTGATGGGGTGCTGCGCTGCCGCCCTCTGGGCTTCATGGGAGAAGCAGGGTAGGAGGTGGCCCTGGGCTGGGGTCACGATTGGCCTTTCTGGGCAGAGAGAGGAGGCCAGGCGCCTCAGAGGGGAAGCCAGCATGACCGGAGGCACGGAGGGCAGGACAGATGCGGTCTGTGGAACTCTGGGGAGCCCAGGAGAGAGCGTGGTGTCACAGGGGGAAGCAGTGCGAATGGGCTGGGTTACTAGTCAGACGGGGCACTTGGATGTGATGGGGTGGGCTGTGCGGCCTCTGGAGGAATCTGAGCAGGAGAAGTGGGTGGATGTAAAAACCACCGAAGCGAAGCCTTGGCTGTGGGGTCTGTGTTGCGGCCACTGGCTCCCAGGGGTCTGGGAAAAGTCCGTGGGCCCAGCCCAAAGGCAGGTGCGTGAGTCATGCCGCCGCATCAGCGTCCTGAGCTGGGGGCTTGCCCTCCCCGGTCAGTGCGCAGCCGCCTTCCTGGCTTATGCACGAACACGGGGACACCAGTGGAGACGTGTTCCCCTGCTGTCCGGCTGATTGATGGAGGAGTCAAGCCTCCTTCTGTTCAGTGCAGTGGGCTGATGGGCTTCAGTTCTCCAGGCCAAATTCCTAGGGTCCTTTTGGTCCCAGAACACTTTGCCTGTGGCGTTTATAATAAAAAGGACAGAAGTGAACTCACAGAGTATAATCTGGGGGTTGTGAATAGAGATGGGAGAGGAGTTATGACTCTCCTAGGTCTGGAGGCCTTGTGCCGTGGGATCTTTTGGCTGCCTCGGTGGGAACAGGCAGACCCCACCTGGCCCTCTTGCTGGGTTAGAGGTAAGAGTAACCATTAATCATGCAAACCCTGGGTGCCAGGCCCCAGGCTGGGCACCTTACATGTGCGACTCGCAGAACTCTGTGAGGAAGGTGTTATGATCTGATTTACAGATCAGTAAATTAAGTCTCAAATATTATATGAGCTGCCGAATTGTGACAGCTGGGAAATGACAGGTACAGCCACCAGGTAGGTCTCTGTGTCCTTCCCACTGTACGTTGGAGGGAAATACACAGATGGAGCTGGCTGGGTCAAGGGTCTCTGCTTTGAAACAGGCAGAGAGCTTGACCATTTAGTTTCCATTTTCCCCTCATTATGCCTTTGAAAACTCTTGTACGTTTGAATAGATAAGAGACGTTTGCAGTTGGTGTGGACAGACACATGTTTGCTCCTCCACTTCCTGCTTTTTCGTCTCTTTCTGGCATCTTTGCTCCTCCCCACCCCCAACACATTTAGGGAAAGTAAGGCAGCATCCGCTCTGTCGCACGCTGACATGCGTATTGTGATGTAGACGTGGCCTGACTGGGAGCTGCTGGCACGGGCGCGGCAGATGGCTGCCCGGGATGGCTCTTTGGCCCTTGGGGTGGATGAAGACACCGCAGCCGGGGCACTACCGCAGATGTGTTTGCAGAACTGAATTCATGTGCTTCTGTTCCTCTCCTAATGCCCCAATGGGATGATGCTCTGTGGAGCCTGGGGTTCCATGGGGGCCTCAGTAGGAACAGGATGTGTTTGGAGAAGCAGGGATGGAGGGCAGGCACAGGACTGTCACCGCTAAGCACCAGCGGGGAATTAGCGGGAGCTAGTCCCCGGGCTTTGGATTTTTCAGAATGGCACCACATTGGTAGATGAGGCATCAAGCCTGAGTTTGTTCAGGTTTCTGTTAATGACTCCCCTTTCTGGGCTGCACACTTACCTTTCTGATGGTCTGAGCAGCTCATTGTTACATAGCGAGTAAATCAGCTATTCCTTTAACTGAATCACTTGGCAAACAGTAGTGCAACTTTTACACTTGAGAGGATGCATTCCTCAAGATGCCGGTGTTTCCGGCAGGTTTTCTGAGGAAGGATCCTCATAGCTTTTGCTTCTACATTCTGACCACAAACAGCAAAAACCACTTGGATCCCTTAATTGCAAGGAGTCTTCAGAACCGCGCCTCCATGTCCGGTCAAGTGCAGGTTAGAGGCGGTGCAGCACGATGTTAGTGTCATGGGCTTTGTCGCCTTATTGCCTGGGCTTAAATCTCTGCTCTGCCGCTTACTGTGTGCTCTTCGATGTGGCATGTTCCTGCTCCACGCTGCCTCAGTTTACTAATCTGTACAGTGGGGATGATGAGAGTACCTGCCTCCTAGGGTTTGGGAAATAATAAGTAAATTATTCCATGTAAATCATAGAACAGTGCCTGATAGATAGTAAGTACACGATAAGTATTAGCTATTACTAAGCACTTCAAACCCCCTGGAAATCCTGTTTTTAACTTTATTGGAGTTTTGAAATCAGTTTTGGTTTTACAGTCGTTTTAATTTAGTTTAGTTTGAGTTGTCAGCTCTCGTAACTACAAACATTCAGTGCGTGTGTGCAGTGGACTGTCATGTGCTGAGTGCGGAACATATAAAGGCAAATGAGTGAAGCCTTTTTCCTTATCTTAGTCTAGTGGAAGCAGGTGTTCCTGGGGACAGTCACCACTGATGTGTAGAGGCTTTCGTCATGGCCTCATTGAGCATAAGGTAGGTTAAAAAAAAGACCTTGGCTGAAAGTTTATAAAAGAAGCAGAGAGGTGTGGGGCTCAAGAGGCCTGAGGCAAAGCCCAGATTCACTCATCACGAGGCCTCGGGTAAGCCGTTCAGGCCTCCTGGATGTGACTCAGTTCCTCATCTGTAAAATGGGCCTGCAGGGTTATGTCCTAACTCATGATGGTGGCTCACGTTACGCGGCTGTGTGGAAGGACCCTGGTGATCCTTCGTACTGAAAGTGATGATCACGAGGGTTTGGGGGGGAATAAGTCACAGGTGGACCCAGCCAGCGGGTAGAAACCAAGCCAGTTTGCCTGCGGGATTTTACATTAATTACCTTTGACATTCTTGGCTGGCGAAACCCTAACCTGAAGGTGGCCCGAATCCCCTTTCGGGAGATTTCTGCCAGCATCTATGTGGGGCCTCCGGTTTGAAGCACAGCTTGGCCTATTAAGAACCAGATCCTTTCATATTACTAGCAGCCAGCTCTTTCCATTAGCAGATACTGATTCTTTGTTCACTTCAGCAAAAGTTCACAATAACTGGCTCTGTTGGAAGGCGTGGCTTCTCCGCAGCCATGGCCTTTGGGTGGGTGAGAAAGCCGCATCTGTGTGGAGGAGGTAAGGAGTGTAGATATTTTTACCCAGATATGTACCCTGCACTTCCGACCTTCTGGTTTTGCATCTGCCCAGCAAGATGTCGCACCAGAATGTCTCCTGGAGACGGCTGGGGGCCTGTGACCCAGAGCTGGGGACAGCAGGCAGCGTGCTTCTCTCAGAACACAGGGCTGCTTGACTTCAGGCTCTGGAATCAGACTGGAACCTCTGCTGGGCCTCTCTGGGCAGCTTTAATTATGGCAAGTTCACAGGGCAAACTCCTGCTGGCCAAACACTTTCAAAGGAGGGTCGTGAATGACGAGGTGCTGGGTATGGGGGCCCTGAGTCTCCCAGGGCCAGCCAGCGGGGACCCGCTCTGCCCAGCCCCACTGCCCAGCCCACCAGGCGGAAAGTTTCCCGGCAGCACTGGTGCTCGTGGTCCAGGAGGGTCTCAGTCTGAAGCTGGGTGTGGTGGAGTGTGCGTAGGACCCCCACGCTGGGAGTTCTGGCCCCAGCACAAAGCTTTCCTCAGCAACACCTGCTCGGGGTGAAGGGCTCCAGGCAGCCAGGCCAGCAGATGTCTTTATCAGCAACTGAACGTTGGCAGAGGGGTTCTGCTTACCCTGGGGAGCGCAGGGTGTTACGGGAGAGAGAGCTGGGGTCTGGGAGCCGGGAGCCCTGGGTTCTCGTCTCAGCTCTGCCACGAGCCAGCGGTGTGGCTTCTCCCCTCCGGGCCTTGGCCTCTTCACACAGGAAAGTTGGCAGTGGGGTTAGATCACCTGTGGGTCTTGGCGATGCTGTCCTCATGTTCCGGACTCTGGGGACCACAGCGAAGAGCAGATGTGGAAGAGCAGTCGCCCAGTGAGAGGTCCCAGAAACTAGGGGGGCTGACAGCTAACCCCCTAAAATAGTCTCTTGGTCTCTAAAAGCCAGGAGGAACTCTCTGATCAGGGAGGCAAACCCCGTGACCTGCTGGGTGGGTGACCCTGACCAGGAGCAGGATGGAGGTGACCAGGCTCACTGCATCCATCAGAACACAGACTGGCATCATCTCTGCGGCCATCATCTCCCGACCTCCCGCTCAGCATCTCCAAGTTCAGACTTTCAGAGACACCACGCACTCGCTCAGTGGTTCTCCAAGTGTGGGCCCAGTGGCACCAGCGTCATTTGGGAACTTGTTCAAAATGTGACTTCTTGGGCCCGACCCCAGCCTTACTGACTCAGAACCCCGGGGGGTGGGCCCAGCAATCTGTTTAACGAGCCCTGCAAGTGGTCCGAGGCAGGTTGCACCAGCCCGACCCCATCGTTTGACAACCATCGTCTCTCTCTCTCTCGTATAAAACCATTTTTATTATGAAGACCACGCTACAGCAATGAAGATACTTTGAAAATTACCGTAGTCCCACTGCTCCGACACAGGCACTGTTTTCGTTTTTCTGGGCTCTCTCCTGGTCTTTGTCCATTTGCCCCCGTACTTCTTATGCGGACGGCATTATCTAGAGACTTCTTTTTTGTTGTCCTTTTTTCGCTGAACGTTACTAGTGCTTTTTCCCCGTTGCTTCATCACCTGCATCCTTGTTATTTTCAATGACTGCAAAACACTTCCTCCCACGGCCCGCCTGACACGCTTGACCGCCCTGTCCCGAGACAGTTGGCAACTTGCCTCTCTTCACTACTGGAGAGGTCGCCTGTCTGTCCAGGGTGAAGTCAGCTTCTGGGGTGTTCCACGTGACCCCCTGTCAGCCCAACGTCCGACCTCCCTGGAAGTCAGTCCTCAACGTGAGTCTATCCAAAAAAGATTACTTAATGGAAAAGATAAGTTTTAAAAAAAATCCCTCCGGAACAGATACTGAATCCACAGTGCCGCATGGTGGCTGAAACACCCCCGTCTGCCGAGTTTTGTTAACGGAGTGTCTTCCCATTTCCCTCGCAGGTGGTGTCTGCAGAGGGGGGCAGGTGTGGGGGTGGGGACGGGAGCCTCCTCCGCCCAGTGGGCTGGGAGCCCGTGGCCTTGCCCGGTGCCAGGCCTGCTGTCGGTCATTTCCTGAGCATCCTGGTCCCCAGCAGGAAGGCCCCTCCTTCTTTCTCCTGCTGCCTCACCTCCCCCTCTCCCACACCTGTGCATCACCTGTCCCCCTCCTCCCCCCAGCCTGGCTCAGCCCAGTTACAGCCCTGACACACAGCTTGACCAGCACGGCCCTGAGGGGTGGTCCCTTTGTTTGGACAAGACCACTGACTGTTCTTGGGTCATACAAATAATGCTAGACCTTTTGAAATGATATTGTTGGGATAAATCCGTAGATGCGGGCTAAAGGTGAACCCCAGGTCCCATCATGTGCCACTGTCCCCGCTCCTCGGGGCGATCTGCATGTCTGCCGTATCAGTGACTCCACGCTGCTTCTCACAACCTGGCCAACTGGGGTCTTCCTGGTTTGGCTCTTGGATCACAGACTCCGCTCGGATGCCTCCCAGGGCAGGCTTTTAACATGAATGTTGATTGGGCCAGAGCGTGGGAGAGAGCAGGCCGTGATGAACGGGAGGGGACACCCCGCCTCAGGGGCAGCAGGGAAGAGAGCTCCAGGGACGATCAATGACGGGGGAGGCATGTTTCTGCCTCAATTTTAGTCCCTCACTTCCGCATCCTCTACCTCTGGTCCCACCCCATCCCCAACGTTCCAGCCGCATCTGACTGGGCCATGCCCGCTCTGGCCTGCTTGGGGCCATGTTGCCTTTTCACAAGCCGCCTCCCTGCCTAGAATGTCTCTTCCCCTTTATCCCTGGTTGACTCCTGCTCTTAAGACTCAGCCAGCAGGGTTTCCTCCTGCTGGAAGCTTTTCCAGACCAACCGCCGCTGGGTTAGGAGGAGGCCTGGCCCCTGGGGGAGCTCCCTGCGCTGTGCTGGGTGGGGGACGGCCGCGGTGCTGGGCCTTACTCTCCTTTGAGAGTGCTGCTACAATTCACAATTTTGAAATCTCTCTTTAAGGATAGCCCAAGGGACCTCTGAAGGGCGCTGACGGTGTGGCTGCCTTTCCTGGGCAGTTTTTCCTGGTTAGCCTGTAGCTGGTGAAATGCCCAGATTCTGGACCCTTCTAGGGACCGTCCAGGATCAGAAAATGCATTTACGTTTAGCTTACATTCCTTCCCTTTTCTAGACTAAGGACTTTTTTTTTTCCCCAATTCTCTGTATCCAGAAACTGTTGGGGGTGAGAGGTTCTTGTCTTGTCGCAGAAAAAATTCAGACAAGACGCGGAGTTTAAGAAAGCAAAGCAAGGTTGTATTAAGGGATGGGCAGTACGCTCTCAGGGAAGGAGCGGGCAGACCCAGGTGGGTGGCTGCCCCGAGTGTCCTCGGCAAGCTTGTTATCTGGGTGTAAAAATGAAGGGGCAGAATATTCATTGGCAGGGAGGGGTCTGGGGTCGTCTTTCCTGATCTTCATCCCGGCTCCACCTTCCCAGGTGAGGAGGAGGGGTTTTTTCATCCTTATTTAGTCTCGATCCGGAAGTTGGATGAGGTCATAATGATCGAAAGGTTACATTAGGATGGTGGGGATTCCTGTCCTGTCCCACCCTTCTGCCTGCAGGACACTTGTCAGCCCAGAAGGTGTGGTTTTTTTAATCAGTCCAGAGGATCCTGTTTTTCTTGGTCTGTCCCAGGACCCCCGTTGTTTTCAAGATGTGTGGTTTTCTGCCATTTGCCCACGTCCCCCTTTCTCTGCTGATATCTAGCTACCTGCCTGCTCTAACAAAACCAGCAAGCTGCTTGACACACAATAGGTACTGGGCAATTTTTTTTTTTTGGATAGATGGATGGGTAGGTGGGTGGAAGGGTATTCTGTATCCGTATGCTCCGTGACCCCTGAAGAGGGCGGCGTCTTCCCCAAGCCTCTCCCTCACTCAGCCTCCCCACCTCTGCCCTCCTTCCCTCCCACCTCCCAGTCGCCTGTGTTGTCTTTTTAGCTTTACGTTGATTTCATTGTTTTTCTCCCTCCTTCCTTTTCTCTTGGCTCCACCTCTTCCTAACACAACCCAGTCCCTTCCCCGCTGTCTCTGGCCCTTTCACCCTGACTAAGTGGCCGGGAGGTTTGCTGTTTAGGGCTCGTTCCCAGGGCCTCAGGAAGGGAGTGGCCTGAGGAGCAGAATCTCTGAAACACTTTGGGAGAAGAGCTGGGAGGAAGGGGGCCGTGAGGCTTAGATCCTCAAACTGGCTCTGCCAGGCTGGTCCCTCCCCAGGAAGCTTCCACTTTTTCACATTGGCGTCAGGCCTCCCCTCTCCAGGTGCCTGGCTGGCGGGGTGGGAGCACACGTGCCCCCAGGCCCTCTCTCTGCAGTTGCTCAGTTGAACCACCAAGCAGAACACCCCCCCCACCGCCCCCAGCGCGCCGTCAAGGTCGTGGTGCTACATTCTGCCCCGTCCTTAGTGTCGAAGCAGAGGCTGTGCAGACACTCGGGAAGCTGATGAGACCTTTGCTTTTCCCTAGAGGTCTAGGAACAGTGGCAGGGACCCCTGAAGTGAGGGCCATCCCTGGGGGCTGGAATAGTCATGCTGGGTTGGTCTGCTCCCTTCCGCATCTCAGGCGTTGTCACCGGTGTGATCCTATGAGATGGGAGATATACCAAGGGCCAGCTTGCAGGGGACACATCACGAATAGGAACTGGAGAAGTAGCATGTGACTGGAGAATAGCGATGCTAAGCCGTTTCATGCTGTGTGATGTGGCTTCCTCCTACCTACTTACAGGTGAGGAAACAGGCCCAGTGAGGGCAGGTGGCCCACGGTGGCTATTGGCCTGGGGCAAGGATCCTTGTGTGTTACTTGGCTGTGGGTTTCAGCAGTTGGGGCCACCGCCTTCCCCTCCTCTGGCTGCTTCTCCAGATCGTTCAGCACTGCCGGCAGCTTGGGAGCCTTTGGCCTCAGAGATGGCGCTGCTCATAGGCCCCCCTCCCCCCACCACTGTGGTTCTCTTGGGTCTTGAGGGTGAGCGTCCAGGGCCATGACCTACTTCATCGTTACCCCCGACCCACACTGGTTTAGAGGAGGTTCCTGTCACCAGAGTCTCCCTTGAACTGCTTTTAGTGCCAAGACCCATCGGTAGCAGCTGGCGTAAGGCCCTGTGTGGCCGGGAGGGAGGCACACCTTGAGTGTCCTATTTGCAAAATGACCAGAGGCTGTCATTCTACACCTGCCTCTCATTTGGAGACCTGATCTCGAGCTGTCAAGGTAGTGCCAGGAAAGGCCTTTGCCAAAGCAGCTCGTGAAAATCTGGCCAACGGGCCTTTGGGGTCCACTGGCTACAGCTTCACGTGGCGAACTGCTCAGCTATGTTTTCAGATTTGGCAGGTGGCAGAGGTCCTGAGTGGCCAAAGGCCATTCAAGGGCCAGAATGGCATTTCTGGACCCTTCTCTTTAAATGGACATACCGGCCCAGTCGTGGAAGGACAAGGCCGTGCTTGGAAGAGGCCCAGCTCTGCCTCCAGCTCGCCGATGGTGAGACAGAGTCAGCCGGCTGCCCCGTCCCAATGATGTCCCCCTGCTGACCCGCCTCACGTCCCCGTCTCCACACCGCCAGCTAGCTCCCTGGTGGGGAGTCAACTTCCCGCAAGTGCTTTCCTCCTTACAACGTTCGCTGTCTCCTGGGAGGTGGGATGGGAGATGAGAATTCCCAGGTGTTCATGTTTTCTCCCCTAGGGCTGTGGAAGCATCCATGGAGGAAAATTAGTTCGGCCACCTGCCCTTCGAGGGGGAACGTTTGAGGCCTGTGCTCTGCTGGGGTCCATAGGCCAGGTGCTGGCAGAGCCAGGACTTGTCGGGGAGGGGCGCTGCTGTCTGGAATGCAGGAGGGCTGCAGGGAGGGGGTGCCCAGGTGTCAGGAGGGTCACCCGTGTGAGCAGGGGACCATGGGGAGCTCAGGATGGCAAGTGGGGTGACTAAGGGCCTGTGACGAGAAAAAGCTCCAGTTCACATCCACAACTTCTGTTTTTTTAATGTTTTTGCTGAAGTATAGTTGATTTACAGTGATGTGTCAGTTTCAGGTGTACAGCAAAGGGATTCGGTTATACGTGTATGTATGTTCTTTTTCTGATTCTTTTCCATGATAGCTTATTTCAAAATATTGAATAGAGTTCCCTGTGCTGTATGGTAGGTCCTTGTTGTTTCTGTTTTATATCACAGGTTCCATTTCTTTTAATTGTGGTACATTAAGACGATTAAGAATTGTACAAGTTTATAGTGTATAGCATAGAGAACTATATTCAGTATCTTATGGTAACTTATGGTGATGGAGAATATGAAAATGAATATATATATATGTTCATGTATGAATGAAGCATTATGCTGTACACCAGAAATTGGCACAACATTGTAAACTGACTATACTTCAATGAAAACATGTAGAAACAAAACAAAACAAAAGAATTATACATTTTTAAGGCATATGATTTGATGATTTGATACACATACATATTGTGAAACGATCACCAAATTTAAGCTAATTAATAGATCTCTCTCTTCAAATAATTAAAACTTTTTTTTTTTTATGGTGAAAACCTTAAGATCTACCCTCAGCAGCTTGATTCAGTTTTAAAGTGTGTGTGTGTGTGTGTGCGTGCGCTGTGTGTGTGTGTGCGCTATGTGTGTGTGTGTGTGTGTGTGTGTGTGTGTGTGTGTGTGTGTGTGCTGTGTGGTCTGTTTGTACTCAGGCAGCTTCCCGGCTAGACTGAAGCAATTTCAGTTTGATTCTTGTGGCTTAAAAGGTCCCTGAAACACTTCAGTGAAATTATGGCTCCTTAATTTAGCTGCCTGTCAGTTATCTCTTTCCAGGTGGTTTAGGGTTGACAGGAGTTTGACATTTATAAAAATGTTTTGGAAACTGTATCAGACGCCTTGGAACCAAAAGGAGTATAAAAGTGCGTTATCCCAGGAGTGGTCCTCCTGGCCGCCCCAGGTCCTGCCTCTCTCTTTCAAGAGCCTTTGAGACAAAGCCTGGTGACGGGCTGTGGAACTGTAGGCTGCTTCTGAGCCTGGGTGTCTTTGTGAGTTTCCTTCCTGCTCCCGTCACCCTCATTTTAGTGACTTCTGCTTCATTTGCCCACAGCTAAGGACAAAGCATTTCTGTTTTGTTGGTCAGAGCATTGTAGGATGTTAACGATGGAAAGAACCTGAGGAACCTTCTCCATCTGCTCATCCCCACTTTTTTCCCAGGAGCTTGGAGGGCAGGGGATGTGACCCTATTCACATGACTGACGCCCGCAGGGCTGAGATTCACTCCCAGATCGATGACTCTGGACCATCCTGGCTCCACGAAGCTACATGTGAAAATGCCTACAGGGACATTTACCTACCAGTTTCAGTACATCTATGAGCCCAGAGCTTGTACCTTAAGTTAGAATATGCCTGACATATAGAGCTGTTCACCCTGGAGAACTATGTGCGACTCCTTCTGTGCCCTTATGGGTGGGGGGAGTAGCGGCAGCCTTCCTTGAACTTGGAGGAGCTCCCTCTGCCCCCGCCTGCCTGCTCTCATTCCTAGCAGTCAGCTCAGAAACATTGCCAGGCACCCTGCCAGTGCTGGGCATCCAAAGAATGAAAATCCAGAATTCCTGCCCTCCAGATAATGACACAACAGTGTGCCAATCACCCCAATGACAGTCCGTGTGGAGCCTCGCAAGACCGCCCCAGCAGAGCTGCTCTCTGTATCTGGGTGGGAAGGGGAACGGGGGGTTCAGCCCAAAGAGTCTCAACTCTGGCTGCTCACTGGGGTCACCTGTGGAGTTAAAAAAAAATTCCTCCTGCCCCCTCCCCAACCCCATTGTGATGTTTAACCCCAGCCTGAGGGGAGACCCAGGCATGAGGAGTTTTTTTTAAGAAGCTTCCATGTGTTTCAGAATGCAGCCATGATTGAGAATGGCTAGGTAGAAGGACTCACATTTGAGTCTTATTTGGGGGAAACTGTTAAAAAAAATGTGACCCTTGTGAAAGACAATAAGGAAGACTTCATTTGAGGGGGGCTACTGCCGTGGGCTTTTGCAGGAGGGGAGACCCACTGGGCGAAGACAAGAGGTCAAGCGGGGATTTCTAGCCAAGGAGCAGAGTGGAGGTCAAGGATGGAAAATTCCTAAAAGGAAACAAAGGGGGTAAACCAGCCTGACAGGAGTCCTGCTGACGGCGGGCCAGGGTGATCAGACATCACGTGGGAGACACGGGGTTAAAAAATATTCAGTCCCTTTGGCAGTATTTTTAAAGTCGCTATTATGCTCTAGAAACCCGTGAAATTAATGCATTATTGTTTGTGTTTTCCCATCCAATTGCAACTTCCTTGTTACTACTTCAGTAATCAAATCATTCTTTTTCAAAAAATGGGGAGGGAGCTGTCACAAGGCCCCCTGAAGGATTTCCTCCTGAACGTGGCTTTCTGCTTCCCCGGGGTTGGGCTGGAGCGGACCCTGCCCTCCCGCCCTCTTCCGCCCGCTTTCCCCTCCCCAGCCAGAGGGCGGTGGTTCTGGAACTCACTCGTCAATAGTCTGACTCCTGTAGGAGTCCACTTTTAGAAAAATACTAACCTAATTTTTCATTAACTTTTATTTCCCCCCTTAAACTTTTAAATCGTCTGTAACGCAACCCGACTTAACGCGGTTGGGAAAGAGGTTTATCCATGACTGTTGCGACAGCAGGAAAGCTGGGTCCCAGTGCTGCTCTGACAAGGAGCAGGCTTTGTGCTCTTGGCAACTTGCGTTCCAGCTTCTTCATCTGAAAATGGGCATCATTCTTTAGATCAGCTCTCTCTGGGGGAAGGTGCCAGACTGCACGTGGGATGTCTGTGCACTGCCTGGGACCCGGCGGACAGATGTAGGTGTCTGTGATGTTCTGGGTGATTAAACCATATCTTTAATTAAAACTCTATTAAGATGTTTTTCAGCACTTATTGATAATTCTGTGGACAGTTTTTTACTAGTAGTAAATCCAATGAATGAGTCAGAGAGGATTTTCCAGAGGCCACATGACAGCAGTGACAGGACAGGGGTAAGGATGCTGAGGCCGGAAGAGGTGGGTGAGTTCCCAGGTCACACATCCTGCCCTCTGTCCCCTTCCACTTGACCACACCTAACACGTCTGTCGCCCAGTGTCCCAGCCCGCCCTGCCCTGGAGTCCAAGAGGAGTAATCCGTGGCCTCATTTGTCTGTGGCTTCATGTGTCCCACGTGAAAGGAAGTGATGGGGCAGTGAGCGGGCAGATGGTCCCCTCTTTAGAACACTGCGTTCCACTTACTAGGGACTTGGATGGCTGGCCTAGTTTTGCCACAGTGCTGTTCCTGCAGTGGACTTTTCCTGATCTCTAGAAACATGTGAAACATTTCTGAAAGTTGATGTTTTAGGCTTAAGGTTCAGATTGTCGCTATTGTATTTAAAAGAACTCACTACAGTAACGTACTGGACATTCAGAAAAAAGGGGGGTCACAGCCCCGCCCCCACGTGGCTGTGTGTCTGCAGGCTGCGTGATGTACGGTGGCCACACGGCCAGCCCACGGGTCTGCAGGTGCCAGCTTTCTGCCATCGGTGGTGGAGTCAACAGCGGATGGGAGACACCCTGAGACCACACGCCCAGTGTCAGCACTGGCTGTCTAGGGGATTGACAAGAACTGTTAACTAGATGGCGTCCGCATCCTGGGTATTTACAATAACGCTTAAATATTTCACCAGTCTCTTCACCCTGCTTGTTACGATGAGTTTTTCTCTTTGACCTTTCCCACACCAAAGAGATGTTCAATGTTTTTATTATAAAGAAACCAAAGTTGACACTATGAGTCTGTATTTTGGGCAGCCAGAGCCCTGTGATCCCCCAGGATAATAGTTTGTATTTTCAAGGAAGTAATCTCCAAGTTTCAGACCCTCTACCAATACCAGGCTGTTAAATCATAAATAGACCTCCAGTTCCTCCCGTCCCATCCCTTCTTTATCCAGGCCAAGAAAGGAGATTAATGTTATATTAAGTGCAAAAATTTGCTTATCACAGTAGGATTTATGAAGTGATTATGTAAGTTTCCTCATTTGAATAGCACATTTTAGTTCTAAAATCCCTTTTATAAATAGCATCTCATCGGTTCCCTGAGCAGCCTTGTCAGAGTGGCAGAATTCTCACATCCATTTTATGGACGGGAAAAGCAAGGCCCAGAGGGCTGTGGGACTTACCTGAAGTCACAACTGCTAGGAGACAGAGCGATTCCACAGCCAGCTCATTTCCCACACCTCCCGCTGCTCTCAGCGAACTAGGACCTCTGTCTCTCCAATGGCATTGGCTGCTTTCTAAATAACGTGTACCAGGGCACACGTGTGAGCTGGCTTGTCCAGTTTCTGTCTGATATTGCCATGGTTATTCGTCTGAGTGGGATCCAGAGTCTTTTCAATATTGTCCATACTTATTGATTGTAAATCAATGATCCGCAATTACATATTCAGTTCAATCGATACACAGATGGAGTGTCTACCATGTGTAAGACACTGCCTTTAGCCTGCGATGTGTGGGAGGGTGGTGGGACCAATAACAGTGATTTCAGCTCAGTCTCTGCCATCAAGCCAGCTTACAATAAAGTGGCAGAAACTAACACACACACAGCTGCCTAGAACAGCATGACACATGTGACATCAAGGAGAAGCTCAGGATGCTCTAGGAACACACCTAAGGGAGCACTGAATTCTAACCTGGAAAACCTAGGAAGGCTTCCTGGAGGATGTGCCCATTGAAGTAGGTGCCTTGAAAGACGAGTAGGATTCCTAACCAGATGTGTGTGTCTGTGTGTGTGTGGGAGGGTGTGTGTGTGTATGTGCACGCGGGGCTGTGATGGGTGAGGAGAGAAGGAGTGCATTTCAAGGAGGAGAAATAACCTCAACAGGTGTGATTTGGGGGCAGAACCACAAGATGTACACAGAATGGGTCTGAGGAGTGGAGAGATTGAAATCGTAAAGTTTGGTTGAGGCCAATTTGTGGAGGAAACATTTAGCCATATTTTCCAGCAGGGGGATGCCATGGGCGGCAGGGATGTGTTTTAGAAGAGCCATTCTGACAGTCACGAGGTGAATGGAGCAGAGGGGCAGACACTGAGGCCGAGGCTGAGGCCAGCTCGAAGGCTCTTGCAGAAGTTTTGGCAGAGCACGAACGAGTCATCTCAGCTCAGGGTGAGAAGATTATTGCCTCCGCCCCTCCATTTTTAATGAAAATGTCCGCTGACCCTAGCTACAGAAATCACCTTTCAGCAGAGAGCACTTTGAATCCCTTCCATATCCAGTGAAAATGCATCTGCCTGCTTGTGAGAGTGTTCTTCTGCTTCGTTTTGCGTTGTATCCCTGAAAAATGCTGAAGACGTGAGGGTGTAGGTGCCCTGTCTCCTGTGGGTCTCATAGGCAAATCTATAGTAAAACTGCGCAGGGCGGTCCCAAGCACATGGCCCCTTCTCTGCAAAAGCTGGAATCAGAAACTGCATGTCAGCAAATTCCTGTTTCTGTAGGTCTTCAGGTGGCCCTGTAAGTGGGCTCGAGCTCAAGTGAGTGATGCCCTGTCCACTTTGTACCGCACGGCTTCTGCTGGCCTAGCCCACGTGTGCTGCTGCTCGCTTCCCCCCGCTTCCCACTGGCCCTCAGCTGCACCTTTCCCCTCTCAGGCTGCGGCTCCCGCTGTGAGGCCCGCCCGATCCCCCACCTTCTTTTCCTGCAGGCTGTTGGTTCTTCCACTTGCTAACTGGGACTGGTGGCCAGTTGAATGACAGGGACAAGCAGGAGGTGGTGGCGTTACCTGCGGTCTCTGTCCGTGGCGCAGGTACCGGGCCTCCCGGCGGGGACCAGACACCCACTTAGCCGGGGCTGCTGTTCTTCAAATGCACCTGCTCCTTCAACTTGGAAGTCCCCCCCACCCCCCGCTCCCCACCGCTCTTCTCTCCACCCACTGAGTGGCCAGGGCTCTGACAGAAGATGCAGTGCTTCCGTGGAGTAAGACGTAGCATTTCAGTAACTTCTCATGTTCCTGTATTTGGAGCTCCAGTGTGATAAGAAGCTATATCACAAAAATAAAATACTGTTTGGTGGAAAACCAGATAAGCGTTCAAGGGAAAATGGGATTCGTTTTTGAAGATTATACACTTAGAACGCCCACAGTGAGCCCCTGAGTGTCTTGGCGGTTAAACCTTTTGGGAATGGCTGCCGGTCATTTCAGATTCCCCAGAGTGAAGGACTTCAGGTACGGGTTGAAGATAATTTGGGGGTTATAACTTTCTAGATGGATGGTATATTTTTGAGTGTGGAATGACCTTGTCTCTTTACCCAAAGGAACTGCCATTAGAAGTGTTTCAAGACCAGTACCTCCAGGCAGAGCCTCGAGGCTGTTAAGTGACTGTACTTGCCCGGGCCGAGGGAATTGTGTCTCTGAGGTTTCAGCCCCTGTGTTGCCAGCATGCCCTGTTTAGTGGGGCCACCATTGCCTGAGGAACTGTGTGACGTTTTTCTTTATAGTACCACTTCCATTCTAGTGCCGTGGCAGCAGCGGCTACTGGCCTGGTGACCTTGGGCAGTCTCCGCATCGAAGTGGCCATGAGGGGATGAGACCTCTTGGGCAAAGCCTTCCCTGACCCTCCCAGCCCCCGTCACCCAGCTCTGAGGCTGGCAGCTGCCGTGGCCACTTCTCTGCTTTTATACTCCTCAAACTGGTATAAGGGCTGCCCTCCACCCCCAGGCATCCTGGAGCCGGTGTCCTGTTCACCCAGGGAGTCGCGTTTGCGGCTCTGTTTCACCAGCTATGTAGGGCTCTGTGATGTGCGCGTCTGTGCGCTGACCTTGTCCCCCACCTTGACCTTCCCTTCGGATGTGTATTTTCCCTGGTCCTGTTTTATTTTTGTAAACCACCTCTAAGGCTTGGCCGGGGAGGGAGGGGCAGAGCGCGGGGGTGAGCGCCGTGGAGCGTGTGCTCCAGGCCCCCAGCGGGCAGGGCCCCATCTCTCGCTCGCCATCACCCGTGGTGGTAGCGGAGGCAGGGCCTGGCACATAACAGGAGGCCTCTGCGTCGGAGCTGGAGGGCTCACTGCCGGCGAAAATTATCTTTTCTTCTACCGATTTCATGTTTTTTCGCTTTTGATTTCCATTATTCCACACTGAACGTGAGATGGGTCTGGAGTACTGGGTCTCTGGACTGCATATAAATGCAAAAGCTTTCTTTGAAAGAACAACTTGTTTTCCCTTAGTCTTTAGGACTTTTTATTCCTGTTGCTCTCAATTCTCCAAAATGAAAAAAAACAAAAAACAAAAAACCAAAACCAGAAGTAAAGAAGTGAGCCCATGAGGACAGCTTGGCAAAGAGCAGAAGTGGGCAGAGGCCCTCTGTTCTCGCTTCTGTCGACGTGGAAAGCCTTGAACTTGGGCTGTAACATCAACATTATGAAAGGTGGTATGGATTCGGCACAAAGTGAAGACCAGCTATTACCCTGTGCCCTTAATCACAGAAAATCAACAAATTTCTAATTTGGGGTAAAAATCCACTTCTAGGGGGTATGACAATTTTAGTGTCCACTCTCCAGTTGCCTGTCCCCAGTGATAACTTCCATCAGGTCCTGACTGGTCACCACTGGCCTTCCCAGCTGTAAGAGACTAAGTTCCCTTCACTCCACCTGGGAGTCCCTTTTATAAAATTTTTAGCAAACGGTCAATCCGTCAGTCTCAACTTGAACGGCTCCAGGGCAACCGTTTCCACCGTCAGAGTCCTCTATGTGAGGGCCTTTTCTTGGTAGCAGAGTGGCTAAGTTCTGCTTTGATGGGGTCCCACCTACTGGTCCTGGTCTCGGGTTTAGAGCAGCACAGAGCTGGGCCCCCCGCCTTTTCCGAGAGAGAGAGAGAACTTCCTTTGAGGCCAGCAGTGAGGTTCCCCTGGAGCCTCCTCGTTGGGAGCTGAGCACCCTTTTCCCCGGAAGGATCCCTCAGAAGGTCCTTGGCCACCTGGGTTGCCTCAGTCCCGAGAAGGTCCGACTTGTCACTGTTAGGGTCAGAGCCGGGGGGCCCCCCAGCTGGGCTGTTCTGCCCAGATCGTGCCGGGGGCCCCCGCACGCTGTGCCGGGGGGACGCTGCCTGGTGCCAGCAATTCCTCCAGCAGCTGTTCAGCCAAAAATAAGCTCTCAGCTGCTGAGGGCTGATCTTTCTGCTCCTCTTCTTCTCAGAGGCCGAGAGCCCAGCGGTCTGCCAGCTGGAACTGGGAGACTGGAGATTTGTTTTTCCCAATTCAGCTGAAAGGAAAAGCAGGGTGAGGCTCTCCTTTCTTTTTAAACCTTATTATGTCAAAGGAGTTGTCTTATTCTTAAGGGGAAAAAACACCACCACTGCTTCTGAATTTGGTTTAAAAATGGCATCAGAAAGGGTAGGCCTGTGTGGCGGGCGCCTTTCCTGGGTCCCTGGCAGAAGCGCCTGTCGGGGAGGTCAGGTGCAGCTTCCACCCGAGCGGAGGGAAGGCTCGGGCAGATGCCTGAGGGCGGAGTCCGGCCCGGCAGACGCGGCCTTCCCTGGGACACCCCCCCGCCCCCCCGCTGCCTATTTGCACAGATGTTGCGAGCGGCTGCCCAAGAGGTGGAGCTTTCCCAGGACTGCACAACTTTCAGGTGGGCACTTGTTTATTTAGCAAATAAGCATGAGCACCTGCTGGATGTCAGAGCCTGTGCTGGGACTGCAAAGGTGAACGGAGGACAGTCCCCGTCCTCACATCTCTCACTGTCTGGGGGGAGAAACGGACAGGACAAACTGTGAGAAACGGTCTACAGGTGTCCCCCGGAGTGCTGGTCCTTGACGAGCCTGCAGTACGTAGTGGCGGGATGGTGGTGCCGGTGGAGGTAGCGTAGATGATTGCTGTCATTGTCACTGTGCCAAACAAACCACAAAGGCTGTGTGACACATGGAATGAACAATTTGAAGTTCTGCTTCCGATGTCTTAGGGGATAATCTAGAACTTGACACAGAGGAGGTGATGTTTGAGCTGCTTTGGAACAATAGGGTGGACAGTGGGAGTTAAGGACTCTCCTAACAGGAAGAAAAGTAACATGCAAAGGAAGGCATGGGGATTAAAACAGGATGTTTAGGGACCAGCAGCAGTTCTGGTGTACCTGACGCAGGGTGTGTGTGTGTGTGTGTGTGTGTGTGTTAGGGTGGAGGGGTGATAGACGGCCTTCCTGGAAATGGGGCGTCTCTAATAAGGAGCAGAGACCAGGGCAGATTGGCACGTTGCCTGGTCACTCTGGAGGAGGTGTGGGGGCTGGGCTGGAACAGGTAGGCCTCGGGGCGGGAGATGGGTTGCAGGTTAAAAATAATAAGAGAGAACCGAGACTGAGGCAGTGGTGGAGAGAAGGGAAGGGAGGAGATAGATGGAAGGAAAAAAATCAGAGATAAGATTAGGACGACTTTGTGACCTACTCAGTCTGGGGTCGGGGTGGGTAAGTGGATATAAATGATGAGTCAATGAGGGCTGGAACTCAGGCTAACATCCTTTCCCCTTGTGTGGCTGGCGTTGGAACTGAGATGGGGAAAACAGGAATGGGAACAGATGTGGGAGAACAGATAGAGAATAATGGTGATCTGTGCTGACTGAATAGCGCACCTGCTTTTGGGGGCTGTCGTCTGAAGGCAATAATGATCTGGTTGGAAGATGTAGTGGGTGGGCGGTCGTCAAGCCTTTCAGGGGAGCCACGTTGCTGATGTGGTGGCAGGAAGAAAAGGGTAAGGGGCAGCATTAAAAAGGAAGGCTGGCCCCTCACATGTATGGTCAATTGATTTTTGCCAAGAGTGTCAAGACCATTCAGTGGGGAAAGGACAGCCTTTTCAACAAATGGTGCTGGAAAAACTGGATATCTAGTCTTGTGACTGAATGTAAGTGCAAAAGATGAAGTTTCCTTACGCCATGTATAAAAATTAACTCAAAAGGAATCAAAGGCCTAACGTTGAGAGCTTAAAACTGTAAAACTCTTAGAAGAAAACAGAGAGGAAATTATTCATTGGCTTTGCAGTGGATTTAATGCAGGTCTGCGCTGGATTTGGCAGTGATTTCTTGGCTGTGACAACAAAACAGAGGCAACAAAAGAAAAATAAATAACTTGGACGTCACCAAAATGTAAAACTGTGTGTCAAAAGACACCATCAAGAAAGTGCAAAGACAGTCTACAGAATGGGAAAGAATATGTGCAAACTCTGTGTCTGATAAAGGAGTAATACCCAGAATATATATTTTTTTAAAAACTTCTGCAACTGAACAACAAAACAACCCCATTTGAAAATAGGCAAAGGACTTGACTAGACATTTCTCCACAGAAGACATGCAAAGGGCCAGCAAGCAAATGAAAAGATGCCCAGCGTCGTCACTCATTAGGGAAATGCAAATGAAAACCACAGTGAGACAGGATGATTACGACCGACAAATCGGAAACCAGCAGGTGTTGGCAAGGATGTGGAGAAACCGGAAGCCTTGAGCACTGCTGGTAGAATTATAAAATGGTGTGGCCACGGTGGAAAACAGTCTGGTAGCTCCTCTAAAAGTTGAAGATAGGATTACCATGCAATCCAGCAATTCCACTCCTAGAAATATGCCCAAAAGAATGAAAGCAGGGACTCAAAGAGAGATTTGTACACACACGTTCACAGCAGCATTATTCACACAGCCAAAAAGTGGAAACAACCCAAGGGTCCATCAACAGAGAGATAAACAAAATGTGGCCTATACATACAATGGGATATTACACAGCCTTAAAAAGGACTGAAATTCTCATTCAGGCTACAGCAGGGATGAGCCATGAAAGCATTATGCTGAGTGAAATAAGCTAGACGTTATGTTAAGTGAAATAGTCTGGTGCGTGATTCCACGTACATCCACAGAATGGGCACATTCTTGGAGACTGAATGTGGGATAGAGGCTGCCAGGGGCTGTGGGGAGAAAAAAGGAGGAGTTATCGTTTAAGGGTGCAGAGCTTCTGTTTGCGAAGATGAAAGGTTATGGAAATGGCTAGCGGTGATCGTGGTCATACAACACTGTGAATGTCCTTAATGTATGGAATTATACACTTAAAATGCTTAAAGTGGTAAATATTATGTATATTACCATTGGAAAAAAAAAAAAGAAAGGGATGGCAGGGCAGACCCTGAACTTGCGAGGCTCTTTCCCCGTAGTCTTCCATCTTTGTGCCTTTTGAGCTTTGCTGTGGCTGAGGGTTCCCACCCACTCCCATCCTGGTTCCCAGCTCCCAGGGCTGTGCTGTGGGTTCCCGCCCCACCTCCTTGGCCTGAGCCCTGGGCCGAGAAGGAGCTGCTTTCAAACTGGGGGAAGCTCTGGTGAACCTCTCCTGGAGGCTCCTGCATGGACAGGGGACAGAGCCCTGCCAGGCCCCGCAGGCAGGGTGTCGCCCTCTAACAGCCGCTAGCTATCTCTCTCTCCACTGACGGCTTCCGCGCACCCAGTTTCCGCAGGGAGGAGAGCCCTGAGTCGGCCATCGCTCCAAAGGGGCAAGCATCCACAGCCCCCACGTGCCCTGTCGCACCCTGGGATGCTCCCTGGAGGCGGCTGGATGCCCAGGCGCCCTATCATCCTTTCCAAAGACGGCCCCTTGCTCACAAGGAGGGTAGGAGAGGGTCAGAGAGGCGGTGAAGGAACAGCAGCTGAAGGACCGTCCCCACAGAGCAGGGTCATATCGTGTCACGGAGTGCCCCATTCACAAAGGATTTAGCTGCGGATGACCGAGCTATTTAAAAAAGAAAAAGTATTTTATGATAGGGTGGTTATTTTGCTTTGCAATATGGAGTCAGAAGAGAATTTTCCAGACTTGACGTTTAAACACAGAGTTGTGTTTGCCTTGCACTGCGTGGCGCTGACACTGGGGGTGAAGCCCATGGCTCCCGCCACTTGGAAGGGCTTGTTTCTGAGAAGCAGAGTGAGCACCACACCTGCCCCGTCCTTGGCCGCTGAACCCCTGGCCAAAGCCTGTACCTCCAAGTAACACAGTGGTTTCAAGTGTCCGAAAACTGCAAGAAAAAACAGCTTCTGAGAACCTAAAGGTGAGTCACCAAGTCCTGGCCCTCAAGCCGGGACCCTCTACCCCGCGTGGCTCTGGTGTTAGGCATACGAACGTATAAAACTGCAGATTCTCGTTGACCAGACCCTGCAAGTTAGAAGCCACTGATTAAAATGTCTCGGGACTAGTTCAAGGGAGGCCCTCTGAAGGGACCAGTGAAGCTTCTGGAAGCTTGGCAGCCTGAGCAGAAAGAAACACCAGCCAGCAGCCCAGGAGGGGCAGATCCGAGGATCCCAGAAGCAAGGTGCCCTGCTGTGGGACATCCCATGCAAAAAGTGACATCAGCCAGCCAACAAGAAGTCCCACCACGCTGGGTGAGGAGCTAAGGCGACGCCTTACACCGTCCGACAGGCTTCCGGTGCCCCAGGTGCAGGGAACGGACATTTAATAAATGACAGACACTTTAAAACATGGTGGGCAGGGGAGTGCCTAACTCACTTTAGAAAGCTTTTTAATGAGAAGTTATAATATTAAAGGTTTCATTTCATCTTACTGAAGTTCACTTTGTTTACCTGAAAGGAAACACTTCAGAGGACCGAGCCCTGGGCCACGCCACCCTCTGATGCTCACTGCGCCCCTCCGCTCACCTCGCCCCCGTGACGCAGGGGACATTCGCTGCCCAGAGGCCGGGAAGGTGGGGCGTTACTGTTCCTCCACAGACAGGGAGGCGGGGCCTTCACATGGGAGCCTCTGGGCTCACAGCCCCCGGGGAGAGTTGCCCTGAAAGTGTTCTCTTCCCCACAAGAGTCCTGAATGCGTTTCTCCGCGGTCCCAGTGACAAATGACGATCACACCTGGTACCAGGGAGGCAAGGACAGGAGATGTTCCTCCCACGCTCCCTGCGAGGAAGGAACGCACAGTGCGGGATTTCATCACACCCCCTCCTCTCCGGGATGGGCTTCAAAGCGAGCAGTTGGCGTTTCTGCAGGGACAGGCCATCGGGGTGGGGCTGCTCCCTCCCCTCACCTCCTGTCTGCCATCAGCAGCTGGTTCCGACAGGTGCTTGGCTGCCCACGGCAGATGGTGACCGAAATGGGAATGGTTGGCAGGGCTCTCCACACGCCGCCCTCCCGTCACACGCAGATGTGTGTACAAACACGTGTCTGAGCGCGTGGTTTTGTTCTAAAGGACCTGCATCCGGTTTCAGGTGACACCAGGGGACTCATTCCAGAGGACAGGCATGGTCCCTGGGCCACTGCTCGGTATCTGGCTGCCAGGCTGAAGGGGCACGTGCCTGCACCCAGGCACAGCATCCTCCATCCTCCATTCTGCAGCCACTTGTCTCCCGGTTGGTGCATCTGCCCTGGATTCTGCCTGCCTCCCCAGCGCGCCCCATGAGGCTCTGGGTTCTGTCTGGGAAAGGCCCACAAAGGCCCAGCTGCAGTGGCCATGCCGCCCCAGGACTCCGGAGCAGAGGCTGGGCCCTGCTTTGCTTCCGTCATCTGTAACCCAGGGCGTGGTCCCACGCGCATCTGATGGGGACACTGATGGGGATCCCAAATGCACTAGGAGCCTCATCTTGGTGGAACAGCAGGACACGTCTGTGCCCCAGTGCCGGGGGACAGAATCACGCAGCTTGTCCTCGGGAGGCAGCCGAGCCCCGTTGCACCTGAGCCGAGAGCCGCCCGATGACTGAGCCTCCCCACCCACCGGGGACCAAGGCCTCGCCAGGGCCGTCCCCCAGCGTTGCTGCCCACAGCTTCACAGGAGCCCCGCCTGTGCCGTGTTTGGGCTGCTCTTTCCAAACAGCTAACCAGCCAAGGCAACCAGATGAGGGTGACATCTGGCTTGAGACCGTTGCCAAGTCACTGCTGTTCCATCCCTGGCAGGAAGGAGGTGAGCTCTCTGTGCCAGATTCTAAAAGAGAGAGAGAGAATGAAAATGTGTGTTCCATGCCCCACATTTCTTCCTTCTTTTTACCCTGACACCTCAGCTGTCAGTTTGCTTTCCCTGGAACTCGGACATCTGAAGACCCAACATCCATAACTATTTAGAGCAGACTTTTACCACCTGATGGCAGACAAAGCACTGGGGCAAATGATGTGATGGGGCTGGAGTGGTGAGATTTAAAGGCGAGCTCAGAGGGAAAGTGCACACAGGCGTGTGCACACACATACGTGATGGATCACAGGGGGACAGCGGGGTGACAGAGAGGAGCTATTCACTGAGTGTCTTCCATGGATGAGGCTCTCCGCAGTGAGTGTGTTTTTAGCGAACTGAACAGGATGAAAATAAGACAACACGGATGAAGTACCGTGTTCCCTGCCTCTCGCAGTATGGAGGAGAAATGTTCATGGTTTTCACTCTGTCTGATTCTTTGTGGAGTGTCAAGAACAGCCTGGTGCCTGTGGGCCAGCCTGGAACTAGAAACAAGACTCATCCATTTGTGTCCGGCAGGGGCAGAAGAGGGAGTGCGTGGACTCAGCTAGGGGAGCTGAGAGAAAGTCCAGCTGGCAGGCCGAGTGTGGTGTCCAAAAGTCACGGCAGCTTGTTAGCTGTGTGACCTTGGGCGAATTCCTTAACCTCTCTGAGCCTCTACAATCCATCTGGAAAATGAGAATAAGAACCTCTTAAAGAGCATTTTGTGAATTTCCAGCAAGAGACGTGGAAATTATCTACGTGATGAAAAGATTTCAGAACTTCAGTGGAATGGGCAGCTTCACATGATGCCATTTCAATAGTGACATTTCAGTCTATGTATTTTCCAAGAATGTCACCATCACCAGGTGATACTGTCACTGTTATTTTAGACATGAGGGAACTAAAGAACAGACAGGAGAAGTGACTTGGCCAGGTCATGCAGGTAAGTGGGGGGTCCTAACAGCTAGTGACAGCACAGAAAGAGGAGAGGTGGCTTCAGAGGTGACCTCCGGAACGTCAGGCAGCAGATACGGGGCAGCACAGCCCAGGGTGTGTTGGCGCGTCTCCTCCACGCTGGCCGCTGTACCTTGCTCACTTATCTTCAAGGCACCCACTTTTCCTCTTGGCATAAATTAAGCTGACAGCCTACTCCCAGACACCAACATGTGTTATTTTTTCACATGTGAGCTGTGTCTCACCTGCTCTGTGCTTGTTTCTTTCATTTCTTTGAAGCATACAGGGGTTTTCTTTATCTCTTTAAAACATCTTGTTTGGTCCTACTTTTTGTGGCCAACAAAAAACCCCTTGAAATAGATCCTGTTCATGGAACCAAGGTGAGATTCATGCTGCGGGTGGCCTTAAGTCTTGCCTCGTCAGATGTGACATTTTCTTGGTGTCATTGGTGGAAGCGACAAACAAGAGTTATGTATTTCACAATGTGGAGGTTGATGTAACATGCCCGTGCTCTTATGGTCAGCCTTTCATCAGCTCCCTTTGGCTCATGGTCAGCATGAGGGACAGACTTGAGGGTCATGACATGAGTCAGCAGGACCAGATGGGGGGCTGTGGCAACAGTCCAGCCAAAGGTTGGTGATGGCTTAGCCTGGGAAGTGTCGATGAGGATTGGGTGGACTCATGTTAGCTGTGTGACCTTGGGCGAGTTCCTTAACTTCTCTGAGCCTCAAGTCAAGATGGAGTGTTGAGATTTGCTTGAGAAACAGGATTTGCTCTGAGACATCAGAGAGCAGAGGGTTGACAGTAGCAAAGAGATGTCTAGCCTAGGGAATAGGTGGCTGGTTATGTCTTGTACCAAGAGTAGGAGCAGGAGAAGATGGACTGCTCCAGCTTGGGCTGTGCTGTGTCTGAAGCTCTGGCGGGGTGGGGAGTTGGGGGGAAGGTGTGGCAGGCTTCAGTAAGCATGTAAAGAGGAGGGTCCGGATCCCTGGAAATGGTGGGGGATAGAAATACGGAGAGTGAGTCATCCTTGGTCCAAACAGCCCAGTACCTGGGGTGCAGGACAGTTTGTATTCGTCTTCTGTTTTTTGTTTTTTTTTTTTTTTTGAGAATAAGCCCCATGTAAGTGTTACTATTATTTTTATCAAGAAAAGGAACAATTTACACACCTTCACAGACTTAGGAATAAAGCACAAGGCTGCTGATGTCTTCTGAATTAATCAGACCCTCTCCAATAATTTTTTTGGGGATAGTTTGTATTCGTACTGAAACTCCTACTTGTTCAGTACGTTTCTGTTTTACTGCCTCTTCTGCATCCTGTGGTGACTGCATACTGCATCTTGATCAGATACCAATTCTGAGAGTTTTGTCAAGGATCACTTAAATCTTTAAGCTACTCTGGCGAGGCAAAGATTCTTTGAGTGGATTAATAGGATTGCAAAGAAGACTTAATAGCTGTAGAATTCTTAGGCTTTCCAAAAAGCAGTGGACAGACACACTGACAAGCTTCCACACCAAATTCCCATTTTGTTTCGAGGGTCCTCATGAGATCAGCAGCACAGCAGGAAATCTCTGTCGTCACAAACAGGGAACTAGTTTAACGACAGGAACCAAAATAAATGGCCACATCTCCAGGAAGGAGAAGTATAAAAATGGGGGTTCTCAGGATCGTTAACTTGGACCAGTCTTAATTCACATCTATATAGTGATATTCAAAGGGGAATAGGTAATAAAAACATCCAAGGTTTTACATGAAGTTAATCTCTTCCATCATGTTGAAAGCAGGTAGTGTAAATATTCTACCATGGGCCAGGTATACTGTGACACAGAGGGCCTGAAATACTTTTTAGTTAAGAAGGCAGATGTAGTGAGTGATTGAGGACAGGGAATCAGGAGTTGGGCTACCTGGGTTCAAATCCTGCCCCCCAACCCTGTGCTGAGTCAGAGGGGCTATTCTGAAGATGGCATAAGTAACACATGCAGGGTGGTGCCTGGCACAGAGGAGGGACTAGAGGAATGTTAGCTCTTAGCGCCTCTTCACCTCCCCCCACCCCACACCCACATCCTATTCCTTGTCTGCCAGAAACATGGGGTTTTCACCGGGGTCTTAATAGACATCATGCAAGATATTTCTTCAAAGGGATAATCGAAGGAAAAGAACCCCCCCCCCCAAACCCCAGGCCTGTGTCCAGCCGCTGTGCAGCTGTGACATTCAGCACTGCCCTGCGGACAGAGCCCCAGCAGTGCAGCGCGGGCAGTGTGGTCCATGGGCTGTCCTCAAAGTACGGAAAGTCTGCATGGCGTGTGAAACCCTCACTGAGTGTCTCTAGAAAAATAGGGAAGCGTGAAATGAGGCTTCAGTTAGAAGGCTCTGGTTTTCCCACCTTCTCTCGGCAGAATCCCTGCCACTTCCTGCAGTAGGACATTCCAAGGGCTCAAAAAGATTGTGACATCTTCAAAAATAACTAACAGTGCGAGCAGCGCTACTGAAATGGAACATGGTGTTCCTAGCATGTCGTTCCATCGATTCCTCCAGGCAGCACTGCGGGGGAGGTCACTTATCCCCATTTTACAGAAGGGACGGCCAAGCCTCAAGGCCACGTGGTTTGGTACAGCCTGGAGTAGAATTAGACCCCTCTTGTCATTAACATCTGTACAAACACGGTCTCCCTGAGAACCCCGGAGATACCATACGGCTTTCTTGATACTTAGAGACACAAAGTGCTGCTTTGAATATATAGCGCCATTGTCTTGACTCCAGGTCGCTTTAACCGGAAAGCATGCTGATTATATGGCGGCGTCACCACGTTTAAACCGTATAATTAGCTTATGTTCTGCCGTCTTCCCTTGAGGGAGTTCCAGTTCTTCTGGTTCTGAGCCTTGGAGAAAATTAAAATTACGCTTTGGCCAAGAACACCCGTAGCCTATTTTGGATCCCCTCTTTAATTTTCCCTTTTCTTTTCTCCTTCCTTCTCCCTCTTCCTTTCTTCTTTCAAAAAAAAAAAAAAACAAAAAACAAAAAACAAAAAAACAAAAACCCTGACTGCATTTCATCACTAAGAGGCTTAAACAGCCTGAATAGAGAGTCTTCATTAATCCAGACCCCTCCGTCTTATCTCCACTCGGGTTTTATTTGTTCCTTTGTGACCATATTAGCAATTAGAAGAACAGAAGAGGCAAGAGTCCTCCACTGATGCCTGCTTAGACGTTGAGATGCTGTTGCCTGGAACTAGAAAGCATCACGGGCCTGTCACCCACAGCTTCAGGACCACACGCTGACAGCATCACAGGAAACGGGTCCTACTCCCGTTTTCTTGCACTATGTCATCTTTAAGCCTTGGAGGAGACCAACAAAAGCTTCTTTTCTCTCTTTATTTAATATCATCATATATTCCCTACCATGTGAGGCTAGAAGCGAGAGCATTAAAGCAAAATATATCTTAAATGTATTTTCTCCTAGAGCTTTTATTTTATTCCAGTCCTATTTTTAGTTTTCTTTGATAATAAAAAAAATCCAGTCATTTGAATTCTTAGCCCTCGACAGTACAGTGTGAGGTTATACATACTGCAGCCCCAGGGGGGATTTCTGCTTGCAAGCTGGCCAGCCTGTTTGCAGTTGACAGATGTAACCTACTCCAGGGCAGAGGAAGTCTCAAGGGAGGTTTTAATTTCTTAATATTGAAATGAGCACAACTTTTATTGTCTTAATCAGTGAATAAAAAAGCAATAAAGTTGCAAAGTCTCATTCTTTAAACTCAGTGTAAGAGGATTTTAAGAAATTATAATTGCTTTTTAAGTTACCGTTGAAAGTTAATTTTCTCTGTGTTCGGGAAGATTCTTCCAGCAGCTCTGCAGATGGACAGTCGTACTGCAGTTACGTGAAACATTTTTCTGAGCTGTCCTGTGGACACCAGTCCTCGGCAGGGAGAGGGTGTCTGCGAAGACATGCCGAGGGAGTGTACTTTGTCTTTGAAGAGAATGTGGCTTGGTTTTCATCACGTTTCGTGAGCTCAGAATACAGGAGCATGCATTTAAAATTGCAGCAGAAATCTTGTAATGCAAACTGCAGTCTTTCAGAAGATCTGCTCCTTTAGGCAAGGGGCTGTATTGAGGAATATTTCTGACTATGAATAAAGGATTTTCTAATGATAATTAATGGCCTTTATAAAGTCATAGTGAGCATGTTTCAACTGTTTGTCTGAACAAATAATTATTTTATACACAAAAAGCTGATGTATTACATGCAGTCATTCTTATGTCTTTCTTACTTTAATCCAACTTAAGCCCACATTTCTTAAAAACAAAAGTTCCTCAATTGCTGGGGCCATATGCTAGTCAATTCTGGTTCCCTGGTACCTTGTACAGTGTCTTCACTGGAACGCAATGAATATTTCTTGAGCTAAACTGAAAAAAGAAAATTGCTTAAGGAGCTTTGTGTGTGTGTGCGTGTGCGCGTGTATGTATATGTGTGTATACATATATAGAGAGAGATAGCTATCTTATACAATATAAAATATAAAATACCACGTTAGAGATGTGGAGACAAGATGCCCAGTGGGAGAGCACCAGAGTCCCAGGGGAGGGGTTGTGCATTTAAAATCAAAATGCAACTTGGGAATATATAAAGTATTCTCAAAATTCAATAATAACAACAACAAATCAATGTTAAAAATGGATGAAAGATGTGAACAGACACTTCACCACGGAAGATATACAGAAGGAAGTAAGAACATTAAAAGAAGCTTAACATTATTCATCATTAGGGAAACGCAAATTACAACCACATTGGAAGACTACCACACCCCATTTAGCATGGCGAAATTAAAAAATAATGGCAGTTTATCCCTTCCCTCTCCCTCCCGCAATGCCAGTAACCATAAGTTTGTTTTCTATGTCTGTGAGTCTATTTCTGTTTTAAAATAAGATCATTTGTCTTTTTTTTTTTTAGATTCCACATATGAGTGATATCATATGATATTTTTCTTTCTCTTTCTGGCTTACTTTACTTAGTATGAGACTCTCCAGGTCCGTCCAGGTTGCTGCAAATGGCATTACTTCATTCTTTTTAATGGCTGAGTAGTACTCCATTGTATAAATATATCACAGCTTCTTTATCCAGTCATCTGTCGAAGGACATTTAAGTTGTTTCCATGTCACCAGAAATTGACACAACATTGTAAACTGACTATACTTCAACAAAAATAATCATCATCATGACAATACCAAGTGCTGGCAAGACACAGAGCAGTGGGAACTCTCAAACATTGCTGGTGGGAATGCATGTTTGCACAACTCTGAGACTCTGCTAAAAGCCACAGATGTGAAAACTTCAAAATGCTGGATTTATGGCATGTGAACTGTATCTCAGTAAAATAGTTATCTGACAAAAAGAAGCACGGTTTAGAAAAGGCTCCAAAACACAAGGCCGAAAGAGAGCATACAGGTAACAGGTGGATGACCGCCTAGTTTAATCTTCCCATTTCACAGTTGGGGAAACTGAGGCCCAGATGCAGACCAGTGAAGCAGGCTGCCCAGTGGTTGGGGGTGCAATCAACACAAATTTCTTTATGCGTTCTACGGTTATGGTGAGCAGCCAGCCCAGCTGACCTCAGACCGTCCTAGTTTTAGCACTGACAGTCCCACATCCTGAGAAGCCCCCATCCTGGGCCAATCAGGCCTGTTGGCCGCACTGTCTGCAGTTCAAACTGGGATGAATATTCATCCCTGTGGCTCTGAATCCCTGACATTCACGCATAAATGAGAAATGGCGGTATTCAGGGAAGTTCCTTTGCCTTGCTGACCTCCGTGTTCTAAAACTTAAGCAGCTGGCATTTTGCTTTAAGTTCTTTTCTATTCAGCCTTTCAGAAGGAAGGATCTTTCTTTCCTTTTAATGAAATCTCGATGTCATCCGCAAGGTGAAAGCCAGTGTCCTTGGCTTCCTTGAAAGTGACAAGTGGATTCTTTTGTATACTAGATGCTGAAGATCTAACAAAAACAGAGGTTGGCGTTAATTGATTTCAGATATGAAAAAGCAGATTATAACCGCTCAGAGTTATACTCAGAGAACATGGAGAGGAAGAGGGAGACAGACCCATTTCCTGTAAAAGCCGTGAAAGGAAACCTCATGTAGCAAACGTCATTTGAATTCCTTTTCAAAACCAGCAGACCTCAGGGGGAAGGTCTATTCAAGAGAAGCCAGCAGGCCTTGGATGTGGGATTGGTGTGGGTCACCGCGTGGGTGGAGGAGGGCCTGCGGAAGCCAGAGCAAATGGGCAGTGGCGCATTTCAGCCCCACAGCTCTGAGCTTCTCCCCTGGCCTGAAGCGGGGGGCCCAGCTCAGCCCCTGTCCTTCCCCAGCCAGGGCTGCTGCCCAGCCCAGCCTGACGGGGCTCCACCTTCCGAGACACGAAGTAGAAAAGCAGGAGGACCCAGTTCCTCTGGCACCCAGGAGACGGTGCTTGGAATTTGTCCGGTGTGGGGAGGCAAAGGATAACCACTGAGTCATGGAAAAACGAACACTGGCCATCTCCTCCCCACCCATCCCCACCTTGGCTCCATCTGCCTTAAAGACATGGCCGCAGGCAAGCAGGTGACCTCAGAGGCATCTGCCAGCTTTGCTGGGGCCCAGTGTTTCCTTTAATCTTGTAGAGTGCTCTGACGTGTCCCCGCGGTCACAGGGCAGGCGATGGACGAAGTGTGTCACTGGGTCACCTTAAGTGGGAGCCAGCAGAAGAAAAGACCATGAACTTGATGCCTCCAGAGGCTCTCCCCCCACCTGCTTTCATCTCCTCCTGCTGTTTGGCCTGAGTCCCTTTCAGCTTCCGGGCCTCTCCCCCTACTCTGCCCGCTGCCCTGTCCAGGCCTCTGACCCCTCCCTCCATGCGCGTGGGGCAGGCCCATCACTGTCCTCACAGCTGCCCATCGTCAGATTCTCACATCACTGTTCGCCTCCTTGGGACCGCCCCTTCCCGGCTGGACTGGCCTTTCCTTCCTCTGCGGCCCTGAGGCCTCTGCACCTCCGGTGTTCTGGCACGTTCCGTCTGCCTTCACCTGCATGCATGAGCTGTCTCCTCTAGCAGAATTCTGACCTCCCTGAGTGATGGGCCGTGGTCCTCTTCACTCCCCAGCATGTGGGCGTGGCTCCCACTTTGTCACGGGTCAGCCATCCCATCCCTCGGCCCATCACGTGACCAGCCTCCCTGTCTGAATCGAAATCTCCTCGAATGCTGGGAGATTCTCTTCCCCCGTCCTGCCTCGCCAGCTCCTGCTGCGTAACAGGCACTTAGGTTGTAATTGCTCCCATGTCTGCTGTGTTTGCTGCTCCAGAGAGAGCTCCTTCAGGTCAGGGGTTGCCTGGTCCCCCTCCATGTTCCTAACGCCTGGCACAGTCCATGGCGCACGGCAAATGCCCCACAATGACTGCTGGCATTAGTTAATTAAGTGAGGTTGTAGAGTTAAAGAGCTTATTTGCAGGGAAGTCTCGTGACCGGCTCACGTGAGCACTGCCTGTCTTCCTGGATCTTTCAGCATCACATCCCAAACCTGGGACAACTGGGATCTGTACTAGAGGAAGAAAATATTCCGCATGGGGGGCTCTGCTCCAGATTGTCACTGCCCTCACAGCAGCCCCAGCTGGAGCAGTGCTGGCCGCTGTGGCCAAGGAGAAAGTGCGATGCTCATGCCGGCTTGGGGCAGCATCTGCCCAGAAACGGCAGACGTCCCTTCCACTGGCAGCCTTGTGACTAGAGCGAGTCACGTGGGCACGCTGACCTCAAGACGGAGGGCAAGGGATGTTGGCGACCACGAGCAGACTCTGCCACGCTTGTCCCCTGGAGCAGAGCTTCTCAAATTCTAGCACGCACATGGATCACCTGGAGGCGGTGTTAAAATGCAGACCCTGATTCAGTAGGTCTGGGCAGGGGCCAGATTTCACATTTCTAACAAGCTGCTGGACCACTGTCGACATTCTGAGGACCAGGGGTAAAGCTTTGAATCTTTACGGGCCAAACCGAACTCCTTCCCTGTCCCCATCTCTGCAGAGACTGAACTCAGCTCTCAGCTCTCTCATTTTGTGTTGCAAACCGAGAAAAGCATCCTTGAAGGTCAAAAGACACTTGTGATTTACCTCGAGGGTGAGGGGGACACAGAGGGATGGATAATGAAAGCCGTTAAGTGCTCGGCACAGCACAGCGGCGGAGTCTGGGGAAGGACAGAGCACAAGGATGCTGCAGCTCTTCTAAGAAGCCAGGATCCTTCCGTCCAGAGGCCACCATTTACATAAGCAGATTTGGTAAATGGACCAAATTAGACCTAATTGTGTCACCTCTTTGTCTGCTTTGCCCCTGTTAGTTTCATGGAGCTGGGAAGGGTCATTGCAGCTCTGACTAGGCTTCATAAAGGCTTCAGCCCCATCGAGCACCCTCCTCATCCATGTCACGTCATTGTCCCCGGGATCTTCTCACCCTTGCAAGTGCTGATGGTCACTGACGGGCTCGGGCCGGTTCCGTGGTTCCAGAGCCTGGAGCTCCTGTTGTCCCAGGGGCCCCTCTGTGTTGAAGGCAGGCAGCCTGCCCCTCCTCCTGGTGGCTGAGGCTGAACCCGGACAGCGGCACACCGGCTCCCTGAGCACCTGCGGCCAAGTGGTCCCGAACTGGAAGCGTGTGTGCCTCTGCTCAGCTCAGGAGAGGTGGGGTTTTCCTTTCTAGTGGTTTTATTTAAAAGTCGTGCCAGTCACTTTGTATCCTTTCCCAGAAGTTTTGATTGATGGCAATCTGGTCAGCCAGAAGCTGCCAATGGAACAAAACTGCTGACTTGGGCACTGGAGTTGGTGGAGCTTATTAAACCTGCACGACGGGGTGTGCGTGTGTGCGTGCATGCACACGTGCAGGATGGAAACAGCGCAGGATTCGATGGAATTAGATCTGGAAGGAACTGAAGGGCTCTCTGTTGAGAAGGGAAAAATATGAACCAAGGAGGGGTCCTACCTGTACATGCTCCCCGCCGCCACTAGAGGGCAGAGTGCGGGACAGCATCCCAGTCACCTGGCTCCTGCCAGGAGCCTTTTCCTCTCATGCGGACCTGGTTGGCCTTTGGGCAGCAATTTCAGGTTGAGTTCTTAAAAATCAAACCCTCGTTTCCTGTGGGCTCAGAATCATAAACTGGATTTCACTTCTAGGATCTTACCATTAAAAATCTTTAAACAGTGATCATAAAATGGAACTCACACTTAGCTTTTACAAATAACGTCATCAAAATGGAGCACTTAAGAGAAGGCTAAATTCTATCAGCGGGCAGAAGAAACAGGGTTTGCTTGGATTGGACTTAATGAGGCTTTTGAAAAATATGCATCTGATGGGGTTTGAACTTATTATAAGTATCTTCTTCCTTTCCTGGTGACTTTCTCATTGGCTGCGGAGCCATTTCTCATTGGGCCTTCCAACTGCGATTGAAATTAAGGTCATCCGTCTTGAAAATGCTCTTTGCCGGCTGGATATGCCGGCATGTTCCAGAGCCCTAAGTGGGGCTGGGCAGTTGCTATGATGACTTGCACGTCCAAAGGTTCTGAATACAGGGCCTGTGGGTGGACTCCGGAGGGTCATAGAATCATTTGAAATTATAAGCAAATATTTGATGGTGAATTTATGTGGGAAACGTATCCACAGTGTTTATCAGGTTCCCAAGGGAATCCATGGCCCCCCCCTCAAGGATGTTAAGAGCCACTATCATAAATTGGGTTTCTTTTTTATAACGATCCATTTTCTAAAAAGGGAAGGTGTCCATGGGTCACTCTGTGTACTGTGGAGGTTGAGTGTATGTCACTCGGCATCCTCATGTACACCTGTATTCACATGTGTGTGAGCACACACACATGCAACAGTGCACCCACGTCCTCTCTCCCTGGGCTTTGCTGTCCTCCACTGAGACATAAGAGTAGCGATTCCTCCCTCTTAAGTCAGTGAAAGCCTCACATGGACTAGGACTTTGGAGACACTGCAGTTCAGGGATGAAGGCAGACTTCTCCGCCTCGACACACTCCTAACCCTACCTGTCGATGCCCCAGCTCGGCCTGTGCTGCTGTGACCTCCGGGCTGCATTCAGGAAGGTGTAAGAGTCTGTCTTTTCCACACAATATACTGAGTATCCCTGGGTGCTTGGAGCCTCTCCGGATGCTAACAGTAAGCTTGTTAGCAGGTTACAGGAAGCAGAATGGTCACGTGTTCATTAATTTTATTAAGAGAAAGGCTTCCTGCCAACAGCCCTCTAAGGATGGGTTGGACCCAGGGCACACTTGCTGGCAGAACGCCTGTAAGGGAATTGTCGGGCCACTTTCTGGGGCGTGTGTGGTGTTCAGCAGAGTGGCTGGCGCTGGAGACGCCTATTAGGGGCCAGGAGCTCTGCCCGGACGAGTAGCTGCTCACCTCTCTTTCCTGCCCCACAGAGATGGACTCAGAGCTGTAGAAGTCGAGAGTGCAGGGGGTGGAGACGGAGGTCTACTTAAGGAGGGCAAGGTGGTGGGCTCCTTTCCCCAGGGTGGTTGTCAGGTGGGAAGGCAGACCAGGACCATTGTGTAGTCAGAATATGCCAGGATGCTCTGTGCTGTCTGCCTCATCTTGGATTCTCATCACAGCCCAGTGAGTGAGGTATTATGCCCATTTTACAGATAGAAAAGCTGCCTGCAAGAAGAAAGTAATAAGAGAATAAAGACAGAGGAGGAGGCTCCCTGGGGCCATCTAAGAAAAGGGTGAGGTAAGAGTCTGTGAGAAGGGGAGGGCGGATATAGCCCAGTGGTAGAGTGTGTGCCTAACATGCACGAGGTTCTGGGTTCAATCCCCAGTACCTCTGTTAAAATAAATAAATTACCTGCCCCCTCAAGAAAAAAAAAAATATATATATATATATAAAAGAGTCTGTGAGAAAAACGTGGCTAATTGATTGCATTAGGTGACCCCCCCCCCAGAGAGCTCCTGGACCAGGTGTCACACTGACGTGCGTTATTTCACATTAGACCCCTCTTACTTCCCTCTCAAAAATCAGCAAGGAAAAAAAACTGCCACAAACAATGAGCTTTAGATAATTGTTTTAGAGTCAACAAGAGTGGAAGAGTTAGGGACAGGAAAGTTAGGCCCAGAGAGTTCTTGTAACGTCAGAGGGGAGTGGGAGTGGGAGTGGATAATTAACTGCAATGTCTCAAGCGCTGTAAGGGGCAGCAGTATTGTGGGAGCCCAGAAAATGGAGGAACTTCAGCCTCCTAAAATCAGGAAAGGGTTTAAAGAGGTGGGAGCATTTGACCTGGGTCCTGAGGGATGGGTAGGAGCTCGTGCAATAGAGAAGACAGAAAGCGGTAGTGTGTAAAAGAATGGAATATTCAGGAAATATATAAGTTTCAAAACGACCCAAGACAGTTGTACTCAGAGAGGGAAAGGAAAGTGCTAGAAAAACCAGGGAGGGGGATGAAGCTGAGGAGGTGGGGTGGGCCCTGCAGGAAGGGGGAGGGGCCGGGCAGGTTCTCCCAGGGATCCGGGTTTGAGGTGGTGCTATTACCAGCGCCTGCTCTCCCGGCTCCAGGGGCGGTAATCAGACGGGTCCTGGAGAGGATACCTGTTCTGTTTAGCCCTGTAGTTGGGCCCAGCATGGGGAGGGGGGAAAGAGCAGGGGAAGGACATCCTCCACTGACAGTCACCGACAAGATCTAAAGTCACCTCGGGAACCCCTGGCACTGCCTCCAGCTGTGTGTGTGTGTGTGTGTGGCCAGGGGAGGCAGGTATTGGTTGAAGGCCGTGGGAGAGGCCCGGCCTGACTTGCTCTCATAAGGAAGCACATGAGGAAGCAGAGGGCCGGGGCTCTGGGAACAACGGAAACAGACGAGATAGGGTTCTTCATTTTCCCACTTCCTCTGTTTTACATCCAGTTTCTTTTGCGCCCTTTTGTCCCCTCTGCGCAGTTTCAGAGACAGGATTGAGCACAGCCCTGTGCCAAGTGAGGCCTCAGCCTGGAGGCTGCTGGCCCAGTGCACGGGGGCGACGTCCGCCCCAGTGCAGACGTGGCCAGAATGTCCCAGCCTAACAGGAGGTGCAGGAGGGCAGCGTGTGGCTCTGTCCCCTGTGGGTTTTCATTGCTGTTTATTCTTGGTTTTCCTCTCAAATGAAAGCGAAGCGTCTGCCATCGTGTGGCGGAGCCCGGTACTGCCCCCCGCGCCTCCCCGCTGCTCCTGGAAGGATGCAGCCCTGGGGTGGTCCTGGGCAGGCTGGCATGAGAGGCGGAGGGGAGCCGGGTATTAGCGCTCACTGGCGCCGGCCTCCCTACCTCGGGAAAAGGAGCTTCTGGAGATGGCGACTGCGAGCTCCGGGGCCTCAGGAAGGCCGAACTCATTTGTACAAGAGGATGGCCATTTGTGAGGGAGAGAAGTCCCGGAGGGCGGGCGGCAGGTGAGGAGGTGGCGCCCAGAGAGGACGAGCTGGGATGAGGCTGAGAGGAGGCAGCGGCACAGCCCTCTCGCAGCAGGAACACTCCCATTAAGTGAGGCCCCGGCAGGGAAACTTCCCAGGTCACAGTGCGAGGTCACCGCGGCACGTGGGGACTCCTGGAGCGCGGAGCGTCCGGGGGAGGAGCGCGGAGCATCAGCCCTGCGGCGTGTGAACGAGGCAGGAGGGATGAGTTCCCCGAGGCCATCGCAGGCCTTCACACTGGAGAGGGTGTGAGCCCCGCCCCTGAGTCTGGAACCTTCAGGATCTAACCTTTTATTTGGTATTTGGCTCCAGCTACAAGAGCCAAGAAATGATTTTGAATCAGTAGGAGAAGTTCTCTGGCTCTCTTGAACGTGGGCCAGGAATGGTAAGGCCTCACCTCTTTTTCTTTTATGAGCTCCCAGGTGCTGCCTGGGGGAGCCAGCATGCTCCACACACCAGAATATTCCATTGCCACAGCCACCTCGTGTCCCAGAGGCTCCCTTCAGTGTCCCTTCTTCACAGGCAAATCCTAGTCATGAGGGAAGTAAGCGCCCTGGGCTGCACGCGGGGGCTGCGCCCTGGTCTGCTTTCTGCTCACAGTGAGATTATCCCTGACTCGCAGTCTAACCGGGACAGTTAACCAGTTCCCAGGTCCTTATGCTCCCTGAGGCTCTTGTTCCTGAAAACAATCCTGGCACCAAATGCCGTGTTCGCTGGGGTTCAGTCACAGAAACAGAAAGTGTTCTAGGTATTTCAAGCAGGATGGATTTTACAAAGAGGGGTTACTGCTTCCAGAATCATCTGAAGGGCTGTTGGAGTGAAGGTCAGGGGGCAGCACGCCTGGATTTCAGGATGCCCAGAAGGTCCAGCAATTGCTAGCCATCATCGCGATGACTGTAACTGCCGGCCGCACAGGAGGGACTGACCCTTGGGAGGAGCTGGTCTGCTCTCTGCAGGTACTTCTGCCCGTCCTCCCCGCTGCACCTCGGCGGGCGATGGCTTCTCCTTCCATCTACCTGCCAAATGCCACATGCAGCTTCTCTCCTTGGTGGAATCTAAACTGGAGTGCTGCTGGCAGTAGGATCTGGGAAATGCGGTCTCCCGGCTTTCAGCCTGTGCAGTAGCAGGGCCAGCTGAGAATGTCGGGGGTCAAGGACAGTACCTGACACACTTTTCAGTACGGACAGTAACAACAGGACCTCTTTCAGATGGCTGTTGTGAGGCTGAAATTCACAGAGTGTGGCATATGGTGAACCCTCCATAATGGTTGGTTTATGAAAAAAAAAATCGAAACTGAAGTCAGAGTGGCTCCCCGTTCTCATTTCTGACCCTGTAAGGAGCCCGGCTGCTTCTGAGCTGCGAGGTCCAACCCACCCACCTTGGTGAAGGTCCCAGTCCTTGACAGGCCCGGCCTGCTGGGCATCACATCCTCAGCTGACCTCATCCCAGCTCAAAGAGCTGGTGGAGATTCAGGAAGAAGGTAAAAGTTCTCAGGGGGAAACTGGGGCAGTGAATCATGATGAATATTACATTGAATTCCCCATGCTGTGCAGATTTGAGGACTTCATCCTAAATGGACCAAGACAGTCAAAAGGCTTGTCAGTTCCCTCATGAAGACACAAGTTGAGGATGGGCCCTGCACCCCGGTCCCAAGTGGAACCAGCAGAACTGGGGTCGAGTCTCTGTAGCCTCGTGCTCAGCTACTCCGAGCAGCCTGCACCAGGAAAGAATCAGGGCACAGCTGAAACCCAAAAGGGAGCGGAAACGGCTAAGCTCCACGGGGAACAATGTCTATTTCTTAATCCGTCTCCTGCCCCAAATAGCTCCGCTCTCCTCCCCCACTGGTGTTTACGTGTGTTTCTTTCCCTGACAGCAGATGCCAGCAGGCCTTCAACTGGGTCACAGAGGGTGGGGGTGAGCCCACCAGGCCCCCAGGCCACGTCCTCCCCTGACCTCAGGCCCCAGGCTCTGGGCCTGGAGTGCCCAGAGCCCAGAGCCTGGGAGGCCCCCTGCCCTCCAGGGCGTCCCGGCAGGGTCCCTGCTGCCCAGAACCACAGCGAGGGAGCGAGTGGGGTGCCTCTGTCTGGCCTGCGAGTGGTCAGAGAGACTGCGCTGGGCGGTGTGCAGCCCCCCCCCCCTTTCATCCCCTCCCCCTGCAGCCTGGCCTGAGTCCTCTTGGGGGCCCCTGTCTCCCAGGGCAGCCGGGGAGCCCCACGCCCTGCTGCTTCCCCTGGAAACAGGGCCCCAACCAGGGCTCCCGACACCCACAGAGTGGGGGGGGCAGAGGTGGTGTAGAGGGTAGAGTGTAAATTACAGAGTCAGAAAAACCTGATTTCAAATCCCAGCCCCCTGAGGCCCAGGGAGGGAAGCGCTCGCCCAGAACAACCCAGCTGGGAAGTGGCAGAGCGCGGGCCACAGGGACTGCTGCACGTCCCCAGCCACATGTCTGCCCCTCACCTCCCGACCTCCCGCCCCTCCTCCTTCCCAGGACCCCTGCTGGTCCCCAGCCCTGATGGTCCTTTCTCTCCACAGGTTCTGTCGGAGCACGGCTTCGGCCCGATCACCACGGACATCCGGGAGGGCCAGGCTTTCTACTACGCGGAGGATTACCACCAGCAGTACCTGAGCAAGAACCCTGATGGCTACTGCGGCCTCGGGGGCACCGGGGTGGCCTGTCCGCTGGGTATTAAAAAGTAATCTCTCTCCACGTGGCCAGCCCTTGAGGTCACAGTAAAAAAAAAAAAAAAAAAAAAAAAAATCAAAAATCAAAAATGCTTCCAACAAATCAGGCAATTCTTTTGTATTTCCCAAGGGGCTTTTCAAAGTGCACAAAGTCTCCTAAAAATTGTGTTCATTGAGGTGTAATTGACATGAGGTGCAATGGATGGTTGATAGCATGTAATTTAGCCTCTAATAAGTAATGGTGGGAGAAGAGATGTGAGGTTTTTTGAATCATTTGCTGTCTGAGGGAGATCATGAATAATCAGTGTTCACCCTTCTTGTGCCTGGGTGCCTGCCCTGGACTCTAGGGGACAAAGCTGGGAGACTGTCGCCAGGCTAGGGCAGGTGGGAAGTCCTCTGTCTGTGCCCTGTTCCACTTCACATGCCTTCCGGCTTTCCAGTGCCTTAAAATTTGTAAACCCTTATCTCCTCCGTGAATCGTTCCCTGACATACTTTGCTCTCCTGATCCTATGCACGTGTCAGGAGCTTTCTCTCCTTTCAGTCCTCCTGGTGGCAGGGAAAGGGGGTGAGTTAGCCTAACGCTTTGCTTACAGCGATGAGAAATGCTCGTTCTAATAAAAGTCTACAGTCTAATAATACAAACTGATGTCTCATCTGTGTTTTACTTGCTTAGGTAAGACATCTCTAAGCATTGTCAGATAAATTTTAGAACTCTCGAAGAGCTTGGGAGGGAAAAAAAAACCTGAAAAATCGTTTTCATCCAAATGGGAAATACGATTGAAATCTTTGGAAAACACATACAGCTCTAGCTCCTTGCAACGTTAGTAATAAACCTTTAGTAATAATGGCTGTTTACCACATGCCTGCCACAGCCGTCACATCAGGGAACTATTCCAGATAGAGAACAGACACATCTAATCGCTGCCCTTACGAGTCTTTAAATTCAAAACAAGGGGTAGGAGGGGCATCTGCAATAAACACATGAATAAATAAGATAATTGCTGGTCTTGAGAAATGCTATGAAGACGATAAATAGGATGAGATTATAAGTTGTGTCTGGGGGCCGAGGAGCTGTGTTCAGAGCTGTTTTAGCTACGAGGTGGTGACATGTAAGTTGAGAACTGAATGATCTGAACGATGGAAAGGAGGAAGGGAAACATGAGTTGGGGGAGGAGAGCAGAGCTCTGAGGGCAAGGAGACAGATTAAGAAATAAGACATTGTTCCTCAGAGATATAGCCCTTTTCTGCCTTCTCCCTCTTGGAGTTCCACTAACACATCAAGAATACGTAAGTGGAGTGGAGATATCTCGTCACTGTCAGCATCCCCGCTGTGACTGCTTGAAGAAAAAGCTTTTCAAATAGAAGGACCAGGAAGTACAAATGGCCAAAGCCAGGGCGGAGGTGGGGTGGGGGTGGGGGGTTGGGTACGGCGTCGGAATTTTTGCTGTTTGAGAAGCAGAAAGACCAGTGAGGCTGGAATAGCTTGAATGAGGAAGGTACTGGAGAGAGGTATCTCAGAACCAGACCATGCAGAGTCTTCTAAGAACATGTTACTGGGATTTAAACTTTTTTAATTTTTATAATTTAAATTTAAATTTTTATAATTTAAATGTTATATAATTGTCTTTCTCTGTCTGATTTACTTCATTTAGTATAACAATCTCCAGGTCCATTCATGTCACTGCAAATGGCATTATTTTATTCTTTTTTATGGCACAGTAGTATTCCATTGTATAAATATACCACATCTTCTTTATCCATTCATCTATCGATGGGTATTTAGGTTGCTTCCATGCTTGACTATTGTAAATACTGCTGCTATGAACATTGAGGTGCATGTATCTTTTCAATTAGAGTTTTCTCTGAATATATGGGATTGCTGGATCATATGGTAACTCTATTTTTAGTTTTTTAAGGAATCACCATTGTGTTGTCCATAGTGGCTGCACCAGTTTACATTCTCAGTGTATGAGGGTTCCCTTTCCTCCATGCCCTCTCCAGCATTTATTATTTGTAGACTTTTTGATGATGGCCATCCTGACTGGTGCGAGGTGATATCTCATTGTAGTTTTGGTTTACATTATCCAATAATTAGCGATGTTGAGCATGTTTTCATGTGCCACTTGGCCATCTGTATGTCTTCTTTGGAGAAATGTCTATTTAGGTCTCCTGCCCATTTTTTTGATTGGACCAATAAGGGCTTAATTTCCAAAATATACAAACAGCTCATACAACTCAATAACAACAAACAAAAAACCCACCCAATATCTGTGTGTTTCTTCCCTACGTCATCTCTCGGACATGTCTGCTTTGGTGAGTTCCTGATCCTGAATCTTAGCATTGTTACTCATGATCTCTGAGAGGCAGAAGCAGCATTTACTGGGGCTGTGAAGCAGGGGGTAGAAAAGAACAAGGACCTTTCTAGAGACCAAGTCTGTAGATCTCAGGGAATGAGCTGCAAACGAAGGGGAAGGGAGGAGTTGGAACGTTTCTCATTGCAGGAGCAGAAGAAGTGGAAAACGGAAGCAGCTGTGGAAGGGGACCTGCTTGTAAGCGGCGGAGGACTGGGCTTTCTGGCATACCCTCCTCGTGGCCAGGTGCTCTAGCCAAACCTTTGGAGAGGCCTGCAGCTGAAGTTGGTAACCTGCCTCCAAGTTCTAGGGGCACCATCGACCTGTGGGGGGGAGGGGTGCGGTGGTCCCAGGTCTATTTTGAGCTCTCCTGTAGATATACGATTATTTCAGGCACAGCTAATCGCACGAGAATCCCTCTTCACAACTGTACAGCCCACCCTTGGCCTTACACTACAAACTGAGAAGGACGCTGGGTTTTGAGGCAATGCAGTGTTTAATCACGGGTATGACAGAAGCATCACAAAGTACAGTAACCAGATGGCCCAGGGTGATAGATGCAAACTGGACCCAGAGTCTGGCTGATGCTTGAAGGGCCTCTTTGCGCTCAAGGTCGCCTTCTCAATCCATAACAGATAATTAGACACCTTCGTGTATACGCCGAGCCGTTTCTCCCGGCCGCAGCCCACTCCCCAGCTGACAATGCCCAGCTGGTACCATATGTTTGTGGTTTTTTTCTGGCAAACCAGAGGCCCCCCACTGTCACCCTAGGAGAGAAAAGTTGTTTGGGAGTGGAAGAGGCAGCAGCAAGTGGCTCTTAGAGCCTCCTGAGGACACAAGGCCAGAAGCACTGACGCTGTCTTTCGATGAGTGTATGTTTTTAATTTTTGATTAGATTCTCCAACTGCATGCCTGTGCGCCCAGCTCTGTGACCATCAGAAAGGGTAGCAAACAATTTGGTCAAAAGCAATGGTGATGAATGACAATTTGGTCAAAAAAATAAACATCCACCATCATCGTCATCCAGTCCCGTGCGTTTATTTTGATGTCCCCAGGGAGTGGTTTTCTAATCCGTTTTGCCTCTCAGCACTTTTGTTGTTTTTCAGGATTCTTCCCATCTCCCCAGAAAGATCTCATTTTGCTCCTTCTGTATTGTTCACAATAGCAAAAAGCAAAAAAAAAAACCAAACAAACAAACAAAAAAACAACCAAAAGTCCATTATGCTTTCTACTAGGTCATTGGTTGACTACAGCAGACATACAAGCCGTACATTAGGATGCAAAAAAAATACCAAAAAAATGTGTCACAGTGTTAGATGGTGGTTTAAAACATCCAGTTTTAAACAATTTACAATTTTTAAAACATCATGGAAAGATTGCCAAATAAACACAAGGACAACAGACATCATTGACATGAAAATTAAGGAATACACTACCTTTCATGACCCCCAAACCTTGTGGACCACTTAAAAATTCCTATTAACGAAGAATGTATGTTCATCAAAAACAATCAGAAAACTGAGATACGGGGGAGAAAAAGCATACAGGCTATCCATGATGAGACAAATAGGTAAATTTAAATATAAGCGCGTGCGCACACACAACTGTGTGTGAGAATATTTCAGATAAGATACAGGTAAGTTCCTCTTCCCGGTCCGCCATCTATACCGCTTGCGTTTTCTTTACCACAGTACACAGAGAAAGAAATGAAATAACGTTTCTAACTCCGGCCAGTAAATAGGCAATTCCTCAGTCACATACAGCTTTCCACATCCTCGCGTGTGCAAATACGTGTGCGTCATTCTTCTTTTCCAGAAGCAGGATCGGACAGCGCACAGTGTCTCACGGCTCATGAAGATTTATTTTTGAAAATATCAAGTGACACACAGAAAAGTCCACAAGAAGCACCACTTAATGATATGCCAAGAATCCAAATACAAAAGAAATAAACAACCCCTCCCCCTGAAAGTAAGACATGGGTTTGTTTGCTTGCTTTTTTTAAAAACCAGATTGTTATCATGAACAAATTGCTGTGTCCATCAACTTACTTGGAACCAAACTATTCTTTTTTAACTTATTTATATATATTTTTATTGAAGTATAGTCAGTTTACAAGGTTGTGTCAATTTCTGGTGTACAGCACAGTGCTTCAGTCATATAGGAGCGTACAAATTTTCTTTTTTATATTCTTTGTCACCGTAAGTTACTATAGGATACTGAATATAGTTCCCTATGCTGTACAGCATAAACTTGTGTATCTGTTTTATGTATATTAGTATCTGCAAGTCTAGAACTCCTAATTTATCCCTTCCCAGCCCCTTTCACCCCCTGGTAACCATAGGTTTGTTTTCTATGTCTGTGAGTCTGTTTCTGTTTTGTAACCAAGTTCATTTGTCTTTTTTTAGATTGCATATGTAAGTGATATATGGTATTTTTCTTTCTTTCTGGCTTACTTCACTTAGAATGACATTCTCTGGGTCCATCCATGGTGCTGCAAATGGCATTATTTTATTACTTTTTATGAGTGAGTAGTATTCCATTGTCAAACTATTCTTTACCCAATACTTCAAAGTCATTGGCCAGTCCCATGACCTTTCTTTAAAATGAAGAATTATACTTGCTTCTCTAGAGATGAGGGGATGTATGTGAAAGATGTACAGTCACGAACTTAAATTTCCAGAGCCAAACAGACCTTGGTTCAAATCCCAGGGTGAACACTTAGTTAAGAGAATGTGAATTTTTTTTGTTGTTGTTTTAGCATTCTAAGTCTCGTTTTTCTGCTGGCGATAAAAATTGTCCCTCTCCTGCAGGACTGCTTGTGCGGAGGGAATGAAATGGCACCTGTAGCGCACGGTGCCTGGCCCCGATACACGCCAGCCTGTGCTCAGTGGTAGCTCCGGCATCTCTGTGGCTGTTGAACCAGGCAAATCTGGGCGTGGCCAGGCGGGGCCACTGGATTTGAAGCCTTGTTCCTCCTGAGCTCCCACCCCTGAAGCCAGCCTGCCTCGGTTGGAACTCTGGGCCTGTAATTACCTTGCTGGAGTGTGTCCTCCGCAAGGCTGTCAGCTTTCCTGGTCCTCATTTTCCCCATCTGAAGCAGGCCTGCCTCCTAGGGCTAGTCCCCAACCCTGGGAGGTGTTTGTGGAGGCACTTTGGATGCTACTGTGCACTGAACGGACTAAGAGATGGCGGCGGAGGAAACGGTACTTATGATGCGCACCACGACCCTCCTCTGCTCTGTGCGCTTCTAAATGCCTTAGTGCATGGACTGACTTTATCCTCACAACAGTCCCGGAAGGACTCTTAGTATTCCCATTTTACAGATGAGGACATCTGAAATGGCGCAGACACAGAGGGAAGTCCAGGCAGCGAGCAGAGGAGCCGGGAGGGGAGCTGAGGGAGTCTGCACCCCAACCGCTACCCTGCACAGCCTCCCTGGGGTTGCAGAGCATCTGAACTGGACTGAACAGCATCCCTCCCAGATTCACGTCCACCCGGAACTCAGGATGCGACCTAATTTGAAAATAAGGGTCTGTGCAGGTGTAATTCATTAAATTAAGATGACGTCCTGCTGGATTAGAATGGGCCCTAATCCAATGACTGATATCCTTATAAGAAGAGAAAGCAGAGGAGATATACACACAGGGTAGAAGGCTGTGGAAGGATGAAGGCAGAGACTGGGGCGATGCATCCACAAACTAAGGAACACCCAGGGTGACCAGCAGCCACCAGAAGCCAGACAAGGCAAGGAAGGATCCTCCCCCTGGAGCCTCCAGAGGGAGCAGAGCCCTGCCAATGCCTTGGCTTTGGACTTCCGGGCTCCGTGAGAGACCATGTTTCTGCTGTTTTGCTCCACCTCTGATCCACAGGAGAAAGGGGGGCGGGTTATGCTGCCAATGCTGGCCAGCTTTCTGGGGAAGCCCCTCTCCAAGCCGAGGAGAAGCTGCATTACCTGGCAGGCGTCCTTCCCTCCTTGAAAGTCCCCAGCACACAGCATGTTCTTGGTGAGCACTGGCATGATGTTGGAGCATGTTTCCCAGTTGACCAGCTGGATTTTGACCTTCTGTAGCACTGTATCCGTATTTTGGCGAGGAGCTGCCCCGGAGAGGAAGCAGATGTGGAGAGTGAGGATCTCAACATGGTCCCTTTGGGTTGAGGTCAAGCACCCACCCACATCCTATCTTTTCACCTCCAAGACAAGGGAGCTGCCCTATGGCCCGGGGAACAGCCCACATTTGGACTGGGTGGGGAGGGGTCAAGAGGGGTCTCCTTCTGAACCAAGAGCTCCCCAGGACTGGGTCCCTACTGGATGTCAGCCTCAGGGAACTATCTTCTCACCATGCAGAAGGTGCTGGGTCCCAGCTAGGTCCTAAAAAGGTGTTTTGTTCAAATCCAGTAAGGTTGTAAAGAGAACCCACAATGACAAGTTGTGTCCTGGCGTTAGTGGCACAAAAAGATGGGCTTGACAGTGTCAGGGCCCTTGAGGAGTTCGCTGCCTATGTATGGGCTGTAGGTGAACCCAGCTCCTCGAATGTTCACTCCCCAAGATACAGATATTTTCCTCTTTGTCAGTTGCTGCGTCCCCAGAGCCTGGAACCTGCCTGGATCACGGAGGAGCTTCAGTGACTGAGGTCAATGAAGCATGAGGGACTCTCAGTGAAGAAGATGGCCTTTTTCTGAAGCTCATGAAAAGCTTCTAAGGGCAGTTCCCAAGGAGGGGTTCTAACGTGGCTCTGAGCTTTGGGACCACGTGGGAATCAATGCAGAGCCATCTGAGTGCCTCTTGGGATGAGCAGCACAGCAGGGAGCATGCTTGTCCCTGCCCTGCTGGTTATGGGAGAAGTCACATTTACCAGGAAGGAAGACAAACGGACACCACCATGTGGGGTGGCTGGGCAGAGTGGCAGAAGTAGGTTACACGTGGACCCTCGAAGGACAAATTCATATTCAGTTTATCCCCTCCTTTTTGGTCTGGATCTGTGGTTTTCAAATATTCTAGCCACAGAAGCTTTGATCACAAGGGAGCAGAACTGGCCCCACCCATTGGAACAAGAACTGCTCTGGCGAATACCAGCTTGGGCTCCCTGGAGCCCAGGCCGTTTCACCCACTGGTATGTCCTCAGAACTCCTCTTAGTCACCCTTCAGACTCTGAACACTTCTGCCTGGGCTTCCCCTGAGGCCCTGCTCCACAATATGGACATAGAACTTGCTGCAGGAGCCCAGGAAAGCCCAGGAGAGACGGCTCCCACGTGAACTGAGAAAATGTTTCATCAGGGACCTTACATGAGAACTAGGAGTCCCCAGACCCACGAGGCAGGCTGCCTAAGCCCAGAAGAGCCCCTCCGTGAAGAGCTTCTCATTGTCAGCCGCAGCCAGGGTCCCACCCCCATCCCCCCAGCCCCCGGGGTTGGGCTGTGGTAACTCACCAGTCACGCCCCATCCGGTCACCCAGCAGTTTCTCCATCTGCCTAGGTCTGTGACCTCTGAAAGGCAGATGGGTACCTTCTCGGCACCCAAGTTAAGAGGGGACTTAAGCAAGAGCAAAGCGATGTCATTATTGAAGAGCCACTGGTCAAAATTAGGATGAGTAATAAGCCTGCTCACTTTGACCTTTGTTAAGTTCTCCATGCCATTAAGATTTTCTTCACCATATATGACCTTCAAGGCAGCTCTGATTCCAAAACAAAAGAAAGAGGGAAAAAAGTGATGAAAAGTGCTCCTTGGGAGGAAATGTCTGCACCGTCTGAGACTGTCATCCTGAGAGCTGGGGGACAGAGGGCATCTGGGGCCGTGCACTTGGCACAGAGCCGAGCAGGAGGAGCCAGACCCGTAGCGCCAGTCCTGCCCTCCGGCCAGCCGGCCTGACGGCCTCTTACTTGGGCAAATACACCTGTAAATTTCATCAACAAATGCCTGGGAAGCCACACTGTGCATGAGTAATTGAGGGACTGGACCTTGATTTGCAAGAAAAGCCAGACTGGCTATCTTACAGGCACCTGGGAAGTTTCACAAAAATACTATTTCGTGGGCTGGGACGCAGGCAGCACCTTCTGCCACACAGCCAGGCCTGGTGCCCTGCCCTCGGGGGACCTAATCCTCCTAGGGGCCCCCAGCTCCGTAGTCAATGTCAGCTCACTCTCTCTCGGAGCAAGTGCTTCGGGAAGGACTCTCCCGACGTTCACACCAGGACTACGCGCACTTAGCAAACTGCTGAGGAATCCAAGGTCCGTTCTGCAGTTCCGGCCCCACACCGTGGGCTGGGCCCCAGCGCAGGAGGGGAGCAGCTCCTCTCCGCCCACGAAGCGTGATCCGTAACCATCCAGGTGTATACCTCCTGGTGTTTTATTTTATGGTTGATGAACGAGTAGAGGCAAATATTCTACCACGACTAGTTTGCAAAGGAAAAATTCTGTCTGCGACACTTACTTAGTTTTGCCTTTGAAGCAATGGGATGCAGTGAGAATCCACCACTCACTGAGGATCGATCCTCCACAGAGATGTTTGCTTTTGTGAAAGATACTCACCTGCCATGGGAAATCTCTAATGTCTGCAGGCGCCCCACCTATGATCTCCAAAGGTTCTAACTTCCTGGGATTGCTTCTGATTCTCTGGCCGCATTTCACTAAGAACAGAAAGAAGGAAGAGGGAGGGGAGACCGAGGGCCCGACAGTCAAGGTTGATTGGCTTGGAAGAAATTCGAGTATGATGCCCCTGCCTCCTCACCCCGCAGCAGGCAGACAGCAGTGGCTTAGCCAGGTTAATACCCTGGTGGGGGGCCCAGCAAACAAAAATGACGCCCTCCATGCCTACCGAGGGCCCTCCAATTTTCCAACTGTGAGACTGTGCTTATGGAGGGGCAACAGCTCCTGCCTTCACCATGACTGTCCCTCTCTGAGGGCCTGGGGGTGAACGGCACACAGCCCCAAGCCCTGGGGCTGGGTCCTGCTACTGTCCCCCAGGAAGGAAACCCAAGGGAAATTGACCAGCCCCTCCTTTCCTAACTGGTTTCCCTGCACTTCCTACGGAGATTAGTAGCACCGTCTTTCACTCAATTTCAGTCCCTAAACATCATCCCAGTCACACCTTGAGAGAAGTAAAAATTTTGGCATTTCCTACGTGATAGGATTGTTTTAACATCTTCTGATGGCTTTCAAACATCTGAGCAATGAGAAAAATAAACATCATCGGATCTAAAATGTTGGGTGCTTACTATTTGCCAGGCACCATTCTGTTTTGTCTAAATTAATTAATTTAATTCTCGTACAAAACCCCATGAGGTAGCAGAAATTTTAAAGAGAAGACAATGAAGGCAACTTTAAGGTTAGGACAGTCTGGCCAAGGCCAACAGCTGATAAACGATGGAGCTAAGATTTGAACAGAGGCAGTTGGCTTCAGAGCCTGTTTCCATGACCACTGGGCAAACTGCCTTCTAAGTGTTCACCATATTTATAAATGGGGAGGAAAGGCAATGACATTCAAAAATGTTCACAGAAGTGCATCATTTAAAAGGTATATCTATTCAAACCAACTCTCCACCACGCATCACCACCGCCCATGTGGTTCCCACACCACACGTCACCAAGCCAACATGCCCACCACCACACAGCCCCGTCACCACACACCCCTGCCATGACACAACCCCCCCGCCACAGCTGTCCCCACCACATGTCACCATCAAGCCCAGCACTCATCCCCACACATTTTATTGCCACCAGTGTGCATCGCCACCACTACCAGTCACCACCACTGGCCACCGCTGATCATTGCCTTTGGGTTTCTCTCCTCTGACTTCCCTGGCCCTTCAGCTCCCCAGAAGCGCCCTGCTCCTTCCTATCTCTGAGCTCCTCCCTGTGCGCCTGCCAGATGGTACTCCTTTGAATGTTTAATACTTCCTTCCCCTCACTAGGGAGTAAAACTGCGTTAAGGGTAGGAAATGAATATGTCGTCCTTGGTCATAAAGCATCTCTTTCCTAAAACCGCTCCCAGCATGCGGTAGAGGTTGGATACCTGTCAATCAAGAGACTGACAGCATAACATGAATCTCTGTAAGTTCTCCAGACCCAGGGAGATGAATCCATAGTAGGTGTTAAGACGCTGCCTTCGTTACAGTTATACTACTTATGGTTTTGCATTCGACCAGCTAGTCTCCACAGGATCCTTCAGAGTATTTTCAAAGAGAAAGCAGCAGGGATCACACATGGCCTTAAAGCTGCAAGACACAGGCTCGTTGGCGCCTCCAGCTGGACAGCTGGTTACCCCTTTCAAAGGGTTTATTTACACTGGCCATTTACTCGGGAAAATCTCTGGTACCTAACATAGATGTTAAGCGCGCGCGCACACACACACACACACCAGACTTGTCCACGTGTAACTTTGAAGTTGGGGACGTTTGGGGAGCAACAACCTCAAACAACTGGTGCCAGGGGCCCCAGCACCAGCGTCACCACGGGGGCCTTACTGAAAGTGTAGTCCCTCCAGTCCCGAGAACTACAGAACCAGCATCCCAGAACTTGACTTTCTGAACAAGCTCCCCAGGCGATTCTCCTGCCCACCAAGGAGCGAGCGCCCTGGAGAGGCACAGACCTGAGAACACCCCAAGAGACCTACGTGGCAGGCCGCTGTGAGGCCAGGGCAGCAGCAGGGCGACCGGCAGCAGAAGCACTGCTCTTCCGTCCCTCCACCCTGTCATTGTCCCCGGTCTTTACTGAAGCCGCTGGAGGGGCTTTGGGTGAAACTGCACATAGTCAGTTCAGAGGGACCGAGGCAGGGCTTCGCTCTCCATGCCTGCTGTCTCTCAGCCCAGCCTGCCTGCCCAGGTCACAATAGGGCACTGGGTGGAGCCAGAAGAGTCCAGGCAAGGCAGCCAGGTGGCATCCTGGATCCAGGGCCTGATCACCTCCATGAGCCCATCCTCTGGGATGTGCAGGTTGCTGTGGAACTGGGAGGCAGAGGCAGCGGAGTGGGCGGACTCCACACCAGTTGGGCTCCTGCAGTTCGGGACATCTCAGATTCACTGATGCTTCAGGACAAAAGAGCTGAAGTCGTTAGGAGACGGGGTCTGACGTGTCTGCTGGTCCAAACCAGTCAGGTGATACAGTGGTGGAAGCACCATTGCATGAAGACATATGTCCACCCCAAGACCTGTACACAGTGTTTATGGTGTCTTTATTTGTAAGTGCTAAAAGCTCACACTCTACACGTCTATCAGGTGGTCCGGCCAGACATCAGCAGTCGTCCTCAGTGATAAAACGGAGCAGACCACAGGCACCTGCCATGACACGGATGCCTTATGCTGAGCTGAATAAGCTGGACACAACTGCCACCTTCTGTTATGACGCACAGACGGCCCGGAGAGCACTCAGTTGTTGCCTGGGGCTGGGCTTGGGGAAGGGGCTGGGTCCCCATGGCGCTCCGGGGAACTTCCTGGGGTGGTGGAAAGGTTCTATGTCTTGATTGTGGGGGTGGTCACACAGCCGTTCGCACTTGTCAGAATTCATAGACCCATACATTGTAAAAAGGTTAGTTATTTACTGAGTTTAAATTACTTCTCAAAAACCAGACTTTGTGATTTGTACATTTCAAAACTTCACTGCAAGCCCCAAAAGAATTGCCTGCTTTGTTGAAAGTGTTTTTTGTTGTGACCTCAAGGACGTTTCAGGAGGAGAGAAACTCCTCTTTTAACTCTGGCTTAGACTGCTCAGGCCTGCCGAGTCAAACCACCATGGGCGGGCGGGCGTCCACAGCGGGCCTGTGTTCTCTCTTAGTACTGGAGGCTGCAAGTCCAGGACGGCTTATCCAGTCCTGGTGAGGAGCCGCTTCTAGCTTTGCAGGTGGCTACGTTCTCGGTGTGGCGTCAGGTGGGAGAGAAACCCCTCAGCTGTGCCTTCTTGTAAGGACAGTAATCCTGTAGGATCAGGGCCCCACCCTTATGACCTCATTTAACCTTCATTTCTTCCTTAGTGGCCCCAACAACAAATGGCTAGGCTCCAACGTGTGAATTCTGGGTCCATAACAAATACCAAGTGGACAGGCCACCCCGGTGCCCCCGAGGCCGCAGTAGCCATCAGGGTTCTTGCTCAGGTACTGCTGGTGGTAATCCTCCGCGTAGTAGAAAGCCTGGCCCTCCCGGATGTCCGTGGTGATCGGGCCGAAGCCGTGCTCCGACAGAACCTGTGGAGAGAAAGGACCATCAGGGCTGGGGACCAGCAGGGGTCCTGGGAAGGAGGAGGGGCGGGAGGTCGGGAGGTGAGGGGCAGACACGTGGCTGGGGACGTGCAGCAGTCCCTGTGGCCCGCGCTCTGCCACTTCCCAGCTGGGTTGTTCTGGGCGAGCGCTTCCCTCCCTGGGCCCCAGGAGGCTGGGATTTGAAATCGGGTTTTTTCTGACTCTGTAATTTACACACTACCCTCTACACCACCTCTGCCCCCCCCACTCTGTGGGTGTCGGGAGCCCTGGTTGGGGCCCTGTTTCCAGGGGAAGCAGCAGGGCGTGGGGCTCCCCGGCTGCCCTGGGAGACAGGGGCCCCCGAGAGGACTCAGGCCGGGCTGCAGGGGGAGGGGATGAAAGGGCGGTGGGAGGGGGGGCTGCACACCGCCCAGCGCAGCCTCTCCGCGCACTCGCAGGCCAGACAGAGGCTCCCCACTCGTTCCTTCACTGTGGTTCTGGGCAGCAGGGACCCTGCTGGGATCCCCTGGAGGGCAGCGGGCCTCCCAGGCTCTGGGCTCTGGGCACTCCAGGCCCAGAGCCTGGGGCCTGAGGTCAGGGGAGGATGTGGCCTGGGGGCCTGGTGGGCTCACCCCCGCCCTCTGTGACCCAGTTGAAGGCCTGCTGGCATCTGCTGTCAGGGAAAGAAACACACGTAAACACCAGTGGGGGAGGAGAGCGGAGCTATTTGGGGCAGGAGACGGATTAAGAAATAGACATTGTTCCCCGTGGAGCTTAGCCGTTTCCGCTCCCTTTTGGGTTTCAGCTGTGCCCTGATTCTTTCCTGGTGCAGGCTGCTCGGAGTAGCTGAGCACAAGGCTACAGAGACTCGACCCCGGTTCTGCTGGTTCCACTTGGGACCGGGGTACAGGATGGGACCTGGGGCTCCTGTCTCCACGAGGGAGCTGCTGTTTGCTGACAGCCCATCGGCTTCTGGGAGGTGATGTCCTCATGTCTGCCACGAAGAGGGTGGCTAAGAGTCCTTGAGTTGAGCATTAACCCACGGCCTGACCTGCTGGGCCCTGCCGTGACTTTCCGGATTTCCGTCCAGCCCTCTGAAGGGAAATGAAGGAGACTGATGGCTCTAGCACCTCAGGCCCTGGGTGTTTAGGAAGATGACCCCGAGCAGAGCAATTTGGAAGGGTCCCAGCAGGAAACAGAATTCTGCTCAGAAAGTTGAAATCAAGGTACTTTCATGAAGAGACAGAGAGCTGTGGGCACCGTAAAGTGACCCAAAGAAGGAAGGCCTCCCAAGAACTGGCTGCAGCAGCCAGGCACGGGGCCGAGCGCAGCGAGTGGAGCTGCTGGGGCCCAGTGGGACTGGCAGTGGCAAAGGAGAGATCCCGGCAGGAACTGGGTCAAGAAGGGACCCTGCTGCTGGCAGCTCAGTGGCCTCAACAGGGAGGGACTGGGAGGACCCCCCGCCCTACCCCCTCATGTCTGGCCTTGTACCTCTGCCGGTAGCTCCCACAGGCCAAGTGACATGTAGGACCCCCAGGTGACTAGCCCTTAGGAGCAAGCCTCCCAGGACTCGGGCAAGGACAGTCAGTGGATTTGTAGCGGTGAAATGGGGACACATGGAAAGTAACTGTGCAGAATCATCTAATGCTCCCTGCCAGGGACAGACTTGAAAGCTATGAGCCATTCTTATCTCAGGCAGATAAAGAAAGCAAGCTACCCAGTAAGGCTTTTCATGGGGCTGTGTTGGTCCCAGCACATTGATAGGGGTGCTGTCGGCCAGGAGTGCCTGTGGCCCTAGCCGGGACCATGTTACTTGTCGCAAGCCCCCACAGCCACCTCCCCCAGTGGTGCGGCTGGACCAGCCCTTGTGGTTCTTATTACGACGGCAGGATGCACTTCAGCAAAAACCATCAGGGAGTGCAGAGGAACAAGATTTATTAATAGGCAGGTCCTGGAGGCTACACACCGCAAGGTTGCAGGGAGAGAGAGAAAGAGAACAGACCTGGGGATCTTCTTTTATTACGGCTGAGAGCGGGGTGTCTAGGGTTTCACAGGGTCATTCTGTGTTGACTAATCCCAAGCATAGGACCAGGAATCAGGGTGCAGGAAGGAAGAAGCAGGTCACCCGAGCAGCTCCGTGGGTGACCCAGGACTTTCTGAAACAGGGACCTTCTTCGTGGGGACCTTCACCAGCCTGACTCCTCATCTGATTGTTTTGCTAGAACCGGGCAGTATGCTTATTCAGGAGGGATGCCTTTTGAAATGGATCACTCAGCCACCAAAGCTTAAAATGCCAAGCACTTAACCCTAATCACGTGTCATGTCGTATACCCTGCTGAGTGAGGACTTTGCAAGTGTTATTTAATTCTCATAGCGACTATTCGAAGAAATCACTCCTGTTTTCCGCCTTTAGTGTATCCATGTGCTAGAGATTGTATCCTGCTGTTCAGTCCTGCCTCCTGCCCCTCTAAACTCTCCTTAGAATTCTAGGTGCTGAAACCTGGTCACATTTCTCAGAGTCCCAGCAAACTTATTTAGAGTCCCAGGCAAGTTTTGTTGTAGGAGGCAGAAGACAGAGAGAGACATTGTTTTCCCATCATCTTCCCCTAGTGGTTGTACACAGGCACGCAGACTTCAGCAAAAGACAGTTGTGAAGTTTTACTATTTGGTGTTTTGCGCCTTTTGGTGGGGGGGTAATTAGGTTCATTTACGTAGCTGTTTATTGGAGGTCCTGGGGACTGAACCCAGGACCTCGTGCTTGCTAAGCATGCACTCTACCACTGAGCTATACCTTCCCCCCCTGTTTTGCTATTAACTTTGGGTATGTATCCTTCAGCAAATCATTACACGAATGTTGAAAAGAATAATAGAACCATTAGCACTGAGTCCCTACGATTCCTGAGGCTTACTAAACTTCTGAGAGCGAGCGGCTGTTTTTCCAGGTCTGTGTACTCCAGCCCTTTTAATGGTTCTGACAGCATCCATCTCTGTGTGATAAATCCCTTTCAGCCTGAGATACAGAGAGTGTTTTCTGCTTTCCTGATAGAATTCTGACTGATACAGTATTTGGTACTGAAATTAGTTTCAGGAGATACACTGCAAAGATGGGAATCTGAGATTTCTCATCAGGCTGGATTTGACTTGAGGGCAATAATGACTTCGTCACTAGTGGAAAATGAGATTCTGGGAGACCACGGCCTGCAGCATCCAAACAGTTTCTCAAATTATTACCTGTCATTCTTGGAATCCTATTAGAGGAGAACAAGTGGGTTTTGTGATAAAATTTCCTGGTGGGAGAGGTAAGTACAAGGGCTGCTGCTACCAAATGCAGTGAAAAGCTTCCAGGGGGGAAAAAAGCAACAACAACAATACTGGGGTTTTACAGTTTCAGCTCGCAGGCATCATCCAGGAGCCGGAGAAGTTTCTACCGCTGCCTATCTAGTGTATCAAAACCCAGCCCCAGAGCTGGCCCTGCGGGGGGCAGGATGGCGACGTAACTTGACTTCACAACTGCTTCAGATGCGTACCTGGAAGGGGATTTATTGGGAAAGAAGGTGACTGAGAAAATTGCGATATATTTGGGTGAATTAGTGTATTTTAAAACTGCAAACCTCACGGAGCTTCCCTTCCTATTGGAAGCAGCTGATCTCTTCCTTGAAGACTTTGTAGCAACTTAGCTGAAATAATTATTTTCCCAGGGGATGCTGGTTCTCCCTCTGCAGGACCCACCCCTGCCACCTCTCAGGAACCATCAGTGAAGCCATCCAAACAGACCTCACAGGGTTTCAGTTCAGATCTGACCAGGTGGAAGATGTCGCACACGTTAAAGGAACTGCAACATTCTGCTAAAGTGTCTTTGTAGAAACCTGAGGATTATGTGCGAGCTTAGATTCTAAGGCAGTTAGGCGAGGGGTAAAGTAAAATGTGATTGGGCCAAATTTATCAGTCTGAGTGCACTTAAGAGAAAAATCTGTCTTCAAGTTAGTTATCTGGAGCAGCTAGAAATGGCTGTTTGTTTAGCTGACAATAAAATCCTGGACCAAAAAAAAAGCCTACATGAAATGGAATTCTTTTGTAGACTATAAAAGAAGGCATACAAAGTCTAGCATAGGAATGTCAGAGTGGATTTAGTAAGTGTGACCTGCTCACCCGTCCTCTAACTCCATCCATTATGTGAGTCCTGATGACACCGTGTTAAATTAGGCATTGAAAAATACATTTCCACAAGGAGCGTCCGCGTCGTTAAAACATCCTGTTGTGGCCATCCTCTGCTGGCGAGGGTGATGTGGCACCTAACCCACCTCATGGAAGGATGATTACGCTTGACCTCTTCCCTCGCAGAGCAGGCGGTGATTTTTCATCATAGTGATAGGCATGTACCCTGTGTGTGGATGTGTCTGCCTTGCCCGCAAGGCTTCTGCCACGCCACCACACACAACTTACTAAATGCCTCGTTATTTCATCCCATGATTTCCCATTGGACACAACTTCTGATCAACTGGTTATAACACAACAAAAGTGAGGCAGTGGGATTCACTGAGCTGACCGAGCACTCCCCTGCCTAGAAGCAGCACGCCTGTCGGAAAAGAACGTCTCACTGAAGGGTCTGAACTGATCCTACCGTGATCTAACGACTAATGAGGTCGAAGTCCTCTTTCACAAAGAATAATGTAACTTAACAGCCAGTATTTAACGCATGGTGCTGATTCTCCCATGGCCAGAAAACACAGGTTTGTAAATCAAGGGATAGAAATTCACCACTGCCCAAGGCTTCCTCTCACACCACCTGTTTCTTAGTAAAAGGGAGATGGTCCAGTGTGCTGTTCCATGCTCTGCCCACAGGGCTGTTTCCCCTCACTGCCTCATTCAAGGTCAACCCTGAGCAGAACCAGGACTGAGAGCTTTTCCTCTGTCATCAGCTGGCAGAGGGCCTCCTGTTAAGTCACAACACAGGCTAAAACAGAAGCTTCACTGCAGCAGACAGAGGTGACATGGGGGCCAAGGGGATGTGTTTCATCAACTCACTTAAACTTGCTTGAGCCCAATCCCACGTTTCCATCAGAAGATGGAGTGCTGCTGGCCTGCCAAACCACGTGCTTTGCTGGGTGACGGTGGGCAGCCCAGGTCACACAGCTGCTTGGTGTCCCATGCCCAGGCACTCACTCTCTTCTAAAACTCTGTGGCACAGCAAGAATTGTTTTACAAACAGTATTTCTCTGCTGCAGAATGCAGATTATTTCAGCCCCACCCTCCATGCACCGCTTGTATCTCTTTTTAGTGCCGTTTGATCTTCCTTCTTTAGACTGTGAGAATGTGGGAGAGTTGAGTCTACGTCCATCTTCCAGGGTCAGGCATAGGGACTAACCTATAGTAGATGCTGCATGTATGCTTGTGTAAGGATGGGAGGAGAGAAGGGAGAAGGAGAAGAAGAAAGTGTGGGTCTGAAGTTCAGTGCCTTGATTTATCACCAGTAGCCATGGTGGTCAGCAGCATCTGAGACCCCAAGCCTAACAACAAGGGGCACTGCAGGGCACGGGGCAGGGGTCTGCTCTGGGATCCCGAGGTGGTGTAGACTTTCCCCGCCTTTTCTGTCTCTTCCCGGATCCATGGAAGAAATTGAGCCACAGACACAAACATCCCAGGCCTCCCCCTGAAGCCTGATCTTACGCCCCAACTGAAGACACCCACTTGGAAGAGCCTCTGGTTTCCATGGATGGTACAGACCATAGGTGCCCCACTGTCTCCCTGAGAATGAGAAAAGGCAGAGGGCACAGTCCGCAAAGCAATCAAAGTGCCTCTAACTAGAAGGCAGAGTCAGAGGGTCCTAGTGGTGTGGGCTAGGGGCTTCCCCCCTGGGAACCTGGGAAGGGGCGGGGCCATAGAGGATGGGACCGAGACAGGGGCTGAGTACCTGGCAATTGCCTTTGGTGCCGGGTTCTTTCCACGCACAAAGCATGCTCCTGGAGAGCTGGTCCACCCTCTGGCTGCATTCTCTGCGGTTAATCTGCATCACTCTCAGCTTCTGCAGGTATGTGTTTAAGTGGCCGTATTGGTCTGGCAAAGTGAGGAAGCTAGTATGAGAATGAACACTGCTCCAACCACTGAGAGGGATGGGCCCGCAAATGATCAGGGCCAAGGCGCCAGAAGCATGTGAACACTCTGCAAACCACGGACTCCCAGGGACGGAAGGCCACAGAGGGGACCTCCTGCCATGCCCAGCTCAGTCTCCCCTCTGGTATTTCCAGTAAGCGGTTCCTTCACCTCCGCTTATACAGGTCCCCTTTGGGATCTCACTCCCTCCGGGAGCAACTTACCAACCCCCACCCCAACCCCCGCCAGGTGAAGCTGGAATGAGCCTTCTCCGTGACCCCGCCGTCTCTTCACAGCCATGATTTGTCCCTGTGCAGAGGTTCAGAACAGCCTCACTTCTGAACCCGTCTCTGCCAGGTCAGTGGAGAAACCAGGAAAATGGCACATCTTGCGGGAAGGAAACAAGCTTGAGCCTAGAGGACCTTCTGGCCTTCTCCCCATCCCACCCCCGCCACCCCTGTCTGGCCAGCCTGGTGCCTTGGGAAAGGAGAGCAGTTGATGACTGTGCTTGGTTGAGGACCATCTGTCTCAGCGTTATTTCAGGATGGTGGCCTGCATGAGCTTCATTGGATGATGAACAGCTGGGGAGACGCGACTGTAAAACAGCCCAGGACAGAAGAATCCGAACTGGTTTTCTACACTGCTTCTGGGCTTCAGAAAAATGATCATCACTCTCATGTTTTGAGAGTCTTCTATGTTCCAGGCTTCTACTAGGGACCTTGCATGTATAATCTCACTTAATTTAATCCACAGAACTTATCTGAGGGCAGCATTACTGTCATTCTACAGATGGGGAAAAGTGCGGGCAAGGAAGGTGAAGGAGCCAGCTCAAAATCACAGAGCTAGGGTGGAGAGGCCAAAGCTCAGACCTGAGTCTTCCGGAGCATCACGCTGTCAGGCCCAGTGGGACCCACACGCGGGCTTGCTATGGGTTCTGAAGGGAAGGCACCTACCGTATGCAGGAGGCGTCACCCATTCTGTCATCCAACAGCGGTCCCAGACCCTCTCCTTCCTCTGCAGGCAGATGGGCATTTTGAAGTTCGTAAATTGTATTGGCGTGGCGAGCAGGAGCAGGGAGAGGTCACTGTCCAGGCGGGGTGGCTTGTAATCTTTGTGAATAATTATTTTCTGCACTTGCTTTCTCTCCAGGTGGACATCGTTGAATGTTCTGGATCCCATGACCACAGTGACATTTTCCAATGTCATTTCTAGTCTAAAGAATGAATATAATAACTCCAAACTATAATAATATGTTGCATTTCTTGTTTACAGACACATTTGTAATCAGCAGAGTGTACAACTGAACACTGAGAAGTGCAAAAACAGTGGCTGGAGATGAGAGGGGCAGGAATCAGGGGTCTCAACTCAGGCTGGTGACTATCAACCCAAGGGGACTGTCTCATCCCCTCCAAGTAAGTGGAAGGAATCCATCCAGGAGAATAGAATGCGAGTTCCTTGACCACAGGGAGCTTGACTGCCTTGTCGACCACCACATCACCCTCACTTAGAACAGCACATAGCAGCCTGTGTATGTACAATGAATGGATACAGCTTGTTGTCTACACAGATGGTGGGCAGGAAAAGAGAAGCCTTGTGCTGATTTTCCAGTACTGGCTGCGTAGCCACAACTAGCACCCAACCTTTAGATACGGTTTACTAAAGAGGAGAGAATAGGTGTAGAGCAGACATTTTTTGGTACAAAGCCAATGGGAGCAAACTGGCTGAAGAGCCCATGGCTTCACAAGCCTTGTACACAAACCCATTAAGCTACCCAGCCCAGACAATATGCTGCAGAGACCTGGTATAAATTAAGACAACACCGCAGAAACTTACAGGGTTCTTGGGAAGCAGTGTGCAGCTGTCAGAACCCACCACCGATGTATGATTGAGCCTCCACAGAGGTGTTTCTGTGAGATCTGGATACTCACTTGCCATGGGAACTCGCCATCCTGAACTTCAAACAGTTCGTGAATTTGTAACAGCGATGAGTTTGAAAACTGGGGTCTGTAGCCACATGGAACGTCATCTGAAAGAGAACAGAAAGAGCTGTTTGTACATGAGAAGCACTGAGGTGTCCTTCTTATACCGTATTCCTAGCATCTTCCCAGCTGAGACTGGTGATGGAGCTGAGTGAAGTGAGCAGGTGCAGAGGGGACAGATCGGAGACAACACCAGCAAAGCGTACGTACCTCCTTTAGAGTCTGTCCCTCCCATTCAAAAAGACCTATGAGAGCTGGAGGAGTCAGGGCGGCGATCAATCAGAAGCTGTAGAGGGGTTGGGGTGGCAACGGAGAAGGGCCAAAGATATGCAGGGTCCATTCAGGAAACAGAAACCATGCAGGACTTGAACAGGGGAGTTTAATATAACAGAGGAGTAACTATAAAGGGTCAAGAGGACTCCAGGAATATCTCCGGGTTAGGGAAGAATGGAAGGACCAAACTTGGCAGGAGAGTCCCTCCCCAAGGCTGGGGTTCAGAGCTCACTGGAGAACGTGTCTGCCGCCCAAGGGAAGGCAGAAACTTGCTAGTCCGCATTGCAGGAAACGCTCCTCTTGCGTATAGCTGGGCTGAGGCTGGAAAACCCCCTTCCCAAGGCAAGCGAGCTGATGACTGGGGGGCCAGTGTGTGGAGGGAGCTTAGGTGCCGAGAGCCTGCTAGTCAGTGAGGGGACGCAAAGCCTGGGTGTCCAGGTCTGTGTTGGCACAGATGCAGTGGCGAGGTTTAGGGGGTCTGGAGGATTTGGGGGCTGATCAAAGATAGAGAGATGGCCACCAGGTGGCTGTAGCATACACAGGCTTTATTTGAGTGATGGTTTTACAGGTCTGCGTGCAGTAGATGCCTTTCGAATATATCATCTCATTCTCTCCTGGCTTGCAAGGTCTCTGCTGAGAAATCTGCTGTTAGATTTATGGGGATACTCTTTTAGGAGAGAAAATTTTTTTTCTCTTGCTGCTTTTAAAATTCTACCTTTGATTTTAGGCAGTTTCATTGCAATGTGTTTTGAAGAAGATCACCTTGGACTGAAATTTTGCAGTGACCTATTAGCTTCATGGACTTAGATGGACAATCTTTCCCCATGTTTGGGACCTTCTAAAGCTTTCTACCCCTTTCTCCTAATCGCTCCCTCTGGGACTCCAGTGATGTGTACGTTGTATCTCTTCACGATGTCCCGTTAAGTCCCACAGGCTTTATTCATTACTTTTGATTCATCTTTTCTTTTTGCTTCTCTAATTAGATCATTTCAGTTGCTCTGTCTTTGAGTTCACTGACTCGTTCTTCAGCTCCAAAATTTCTGTTTTGGTTCTTTACGTTTTCTCTTTGTTGAACTTCTCATTTTGCTCTTGTATGGTTTTCCTGATGTTGCTAAATCCTTTATCTGCTCTCTTGTAGCTCTCTGAGCATCTTTAGAACAATTATTTTGAAACCGTTTTGGGGAAATGTACAGATGCCCCGTTCTGTGGGGCCAGGTACTGGAGGTTTACCATATTTCTCCAGTGGAGTCATGTTTCCCTGACTATTCATTGTCCAGTAGCCTAACGCAGGCGTCCGCACGTTTGAAGAAACAGTCACCTCTTTCAGATTTTATGGACCTGACTTCAGGAAGGGAAGCCTTTTGTGTGCAGGTGGGAGCATGCTGGACTGGGCTGTGACCCTGATCTGCTAGTGCGGAGGGTCAAGTGTATGGGCATGATGTCTCTTCAGCTCAGACCACTGAAAGCCACAGCATTCATAACTGTGTGGTCCCTGGCAAGCACGTGGTGGGGGGGCATCTGCAGTGGCTGCAAGGGCTTTTAGGGTCCTCAGCAGCATCTCTAGGTCCAGTGAGTAGGGACCAGGGCAGAGCTGGTGGCCAGAGCTGGTGGTGTGCATGCACTCAGCCGTGGGGCCCTGCTTCCGGCGCTTATGTAGTGGTAGGGGCTGGTTGCAGGCACACATGAAATGATGGGGGCCAGGGCAGGCAGCATGGGCTGAGGACAACTCTAAGTTCACTGGCAGCTGTGCGGACCCTGACTGTCGGACCTTGCTCTCCTGCGGCTGCATGGTTTTCCCCAGGCATGTGCGCTGCAGTGGGAGAGGCCAGGAGAGAGGTGATGAGGGCTGACTTGGGACACGGCCAGTGGGGAGGCATTTCAAGTCAAGAGATTAGATTCCTTCTGGCTCCTTCTAGGTGCTTCTCCTTGAGTCCCCTGACATCCCCTGTGCTCCATACAGCTCTTCCTCTCAAGGGTCTGCTATGAAATGTCACTTCTCTGCCTCCATGCTGCTAGGGTTTGCACCTACAAACTTGCTTGAAGGTCATCTTAAGTATGATATTTACCAATTATTTTTGCAAAGAGCTATTTAGATATTAGGGATAATAATTCTTTACCTGAAAAAAAAATTGTAATTACTTTACCCAATTTGTCAATTTCTTTTGTTTTTGATGTTCAAGAACTTAAGGTTTTTTTACTGGGTCAAAAGTTTTCCTCTATAATTTTTTTCCTTATAGCTTAAGTGCTTAGAAAGTCATTCCTTTTGCTAAAAATTTGTTAAGGGAGCTTCTCTTTAAGTAGTCTGTCCACGTCCATCTGTCATGGTTGCCTTTAATGTGGGGTATGAACGTGTGCAGCCCCTGGGGTCCCTCCTTAGCCAAATCAGCCGTGTCATTTGCGCTGATCCTTCTCAGCAACACTGCTTAAGAAGCATTTACCCAGGAGTCACCTTTGGTTGATTCGGGTTGGAGATTTCTTATCCCATCTCTTGCCCCTGAATTTTATATTGTCTCCAAGTTTTGGAATCCAGACGTGAAATATCAAATCAGAGTCTGAAGGGTCCCTTTCTCTCACCTTTGCTCTGATCTCCTCCTCTCTCCCGCCACTCTCTCCCCCACCTCCTCAGAGTTTCTCAGATTCTCAAGTGAGCACACACATAGATACACACTATGTGCTGTAAAGCTAGTTTATCATGAGTATGTGGCAATATTTCAGCACAGCCCTTACAGATGTTTCAATTTTGCTCCTTATATTGAAACTCGGTGGTGAGCATCCTCCTGTACACTCTGGCTGCCTCAAGTATAGCCTCTGAGACAAAGATTTGTTCTTATATTAGAAGATTTAGTGGGGATCTCAGTGATAGAGCCTGTGATTAGCATGCACAAGGTCCTGGGTTCAATCCCCAGTGCCTCCATTAAAAATAAATAAATAAACAAACAAACAAACAAACAAATAAATAAATAAAAATAAAAAAGAAGCAAACAAACAAAGATTTAAACTAAATCGGAATTCAGTGCTTGAATCCTTCATCCAGACTTTATTTCAATAATTTCTGGGTTTGCTGCCACCACGTTTAAGAGCAGGTCAGGTAACTGGTGGCATCGGTTGAATTAATTTACCAGGTTTAGTCAAAGCACTAATGAAAACTCTACAACGAGTACATTTAAACAAAAGATAAACATTCATGTCACCTCAGCACATGTTTAATGCTGGCAGAATGTTTCAGACTAAATGAACCTAGTTTGCTAAGTACCCAGAGTTTGTGAAAATAAGTGAGTAGACATTTAGTTTAGGAGATGTCACGTTCCAGAAACAGGCTTTGTCATTCTTAACCCGCTCCTCCTCTGCTGTCGAAACCGTGCATGTCCCTTCAGGTCAGTTGTCCTCAACACTGCTCTCGTCTCTTGGTTCATCCGCATGTGAATTCTGAGGCACAGGGAACACAAATCAGCGCCAGCCCGTCTGGCCGCCAGGTCTTCTCTCCCTGACTAGAGCTGTCACAGCTTCCACACATCCCCTGCCACTCTGACCCTCCCGGTGCAGACTCTGACCCCGGGCAGATTTGGCCAGGCCGTCACCCTCCCCCACCTTGGCTTCTGCTCAGCCCCTCAGCATCTCTTCTTGGGACAGTGGTGACGGCCTCCTCGCTGTCATCCCAAACTCTGAGACCTCAGTCTCCTCTTTCTCCATCTTCAACCTTGCACACGGCTGTCTTGGTTCCCTTCCAGCAGGTCATCCAGCAGGTCAACCTGACCTTGCTAATTTTCTTCTCAAAACCCTTGGATGGCCCCTTCCAGGGACCCTAAACAAAGCAAAGTCCCAGCCCTCGGCACGACCCTTAGACCGTCAGTGATCTGGCGTGATCGACCTGCCTTCCCAGCCGCACTTCCGACTGCTTCCCGCCGCCTTCCCTGTGCTCTGAGCCGTTGCTAAGTGGTTTTTAGATCTGGGAACATGTTGACCTTCTTCAGCTTCATGCCTTTGCCAGGCTTTTCTCTCTGCCGTAGATACATCCACTATCCACCTGGGAACGCACGTAGTCTTCGAGAGTTATTTTCTGCTCTGTTGTCCCAAAGCACCTTGAAAACACTTCAACAGGGCACATTGTGTTAATGCTGACATGTCTCCCTGACTGGACTGTAAATGTGTGGACGATATAAACCATCCCTGCCATCTTCATGAGATGACATAAAATAATAAGGTGGTCTGAAATAACAAGACCCTGGTTCCACCACAGCTCTGTTGCTCCTCCTGGAGTGTTGGGCCCAGAAAGATCCTTCATGCATTTACAAAGTGGGCAGTGGAGCCTGGGGAAGCAAAAGCATTGGCTAATTGTTGCTCCAAGCCCCGTGTTCTTCCTGAACTCTGGGTCCAGAACTCTGGGTCCAGACCCTGGGGCATGCTCACCGAGCCCCCTGCATCCACTGTGAGCCATCAGTTGTGATCTCCTCACTTCCAGAGCCACTGGCTCTAACTCTGCTCCCCCTCAGGCCTCTAAATCAACCCAAAGGAGCCAGGTGAGAGGCTGCAGGCCTCTCCCCATCCTCTGCCCTGGGTTAGCCTGGCACAGACCTGCATCTCCCTGGGCACGTCCCTCGAGCGCCATGAGCAGCGGAATTAGAAGCTGGAGCATTTTCGTTTTATTCCAGTCCAGAATTGCCCAACCTGGGCCTCCAGCCAAAGCTGACAAAGTGCCAGCTGCTGCTTCAGGGGGGCCATCACAAATGCATGGCAGCGTGGTCCTGGGTGACATCACAGTAAGCCTGGGGTTAGTGGGGAAGCAGGGGGCTGCCCAGCCCAGTCCTCTCTGCAGGGGGACCAAAGGGACACCACATTAGACACACCTGTCTGTACCCACCCCTCCTGCCAGGAGCTCTGGCCAGGAGCCCGGATGAAGACCAAAACATATATTTCTTATTATACAAAATGTATTACATCATAATATCACAAGTTTCCCCAGTTCCCTGCAAAGCTTCCCAGTTATCTGAAAATCTCCTCAGCTGTGTAAAAGTCTCCCCCGTTATCTGCAAGTCTCTCCAGTTAGTTACAAGGCTCCCTAATTATCTGCAAGGATTTGCTCCTCCTTCCTCCAGGTCTCCTCTGTCACCTTGTCACTGAGAGCCGCCCTCCTGCCACTCTATAAAAAATGACGCCTGCTGCGTTCCCCATCATGCACTTCCCAGGCCCCTCCTGGCTTTGTATCTTCTGTCGCACATGTGATCATCCAATGTCTTCTGTATCTTCAGGATTCATTCACTTTCTGTCCCTTCCTCTAGACCGTAACCTTAGCGAGGGCCAGGGATTCTTTCATTTCTTAAGTGCTCCTCTATCCCGGGTCTTAGAGCAGGGCTATGGTAGCAGCCGGAGCTCAGGCACGCTGTGACCACAGCCGGCCCTCAGATCAACCCTCATAGCTGTCATACCTCCTTGTGGAGCTAAGGGAAACCCTGAGCGGGTACGTACCCTGCCCCAGGCCCTTTGCAGACGTGCTGGAAACAAGGTTTGAAGCTGGGCATGTCTGACTCTGGAAGCCACTCCCCAGCACAACACACAGACCACCTTCTGAACAACGCAGCTCAGTGTAAAACCCAGCCACTCTCATGCTTTTGGTCGGGAGGGTGAATTAGATTTATTTACTTATTTAAAAACAATTTTAATAGAGACAGTTGGGATTGAACCCAGGACCCCGTGCTTGGGAAGCATGGGCTCTGCCTCTGAGCTACAGACCACACCCTCCCAAATCTGCAACCCTGATCTGCACCAAACAAGCTGCCCAGGCTGCGCATCCGAGTGAGAGATCCTTTGGCCAGGACCGTGGTGAATGAAGTCACCTCGATAAGGCCACCCTGGGGAACCTCTGGAGTGTCAGCCAAGCAGACCCTGGGCCACCTATGTCATCATGAACCTGCTTCCCTCTTTGGGTTTTTATGGATTCCTTATATTCCTGAAGTTCCTCTCTGCATTCAGGCCCCTGTGTTTGCCCAGTTCCAGGGGGGCCGTTCCCACTGTAGTCTACAGGGATGGCCCCCCTGGGGGTGGGGCTGTGTGCGGTGGCTCTGTCCCCACTGGTCCATCCTTCCACCAGTTCAGACAGGGTGTAATCCACTGGTATCATGGAGAAGCTTGGCCAGAAAAAATGCTGCACAGGGAATGTGTGTTTTACAAGAGGTAGGGCCCAAGTCATGTTGATAGGAAGACAGAGAGACCCAGCAGGCATGGCTCTTCCTGGAGATGAGCTGTGATTTTGTCCAGATACTTTCATAGAAAATGAACAGCAGTTTAGAGTGAATATGACCATCGTTTCTGCCTCCCCACCAGGGAGCTTAGCAGTCATCCTCCATTCTTCCAATCAGACATGGGGCCCAGGTGCCCCCTCTCCTCCACCCCTAGGAGGAGAAAGCCACCAGCATTGAGAGGGTGGGTAGCAGAGGAGGGAGAAAGCTGAGTCCAAAGAAAGAGCACAGGGAAAATTCGGAGCCTCCCTGGACAAGACCAGGGCTGGGTGACCCAGGGTGAAGAAGGGCCGAGGCAGATGAGGCTTTACTTAGAACAGGTGTGGAGAGCCACACTGCAGGCCTCCGCCCACCCCGCAGAGTGGACACCTGGGCCCTGGGAGCAGCTGCCTGCGGGGGCCCCAGTCCTGGAGAAAGAGTAAGTCACGTGTCCTGGAGTTTCTCCTCCCAGAAAGTAGCCGGAGCCACGTCCTTGGTGGAGGAAAGAGGGCCCAGCACCCAAGCCATAGGGTCTGGTTCTGAGCTTCACAGCTTCACTGTGGGCACATTAATTCCTTCTCTGCAGAAGAGAGAAGCGAGGGGGCAAGGCTGGGCAGAGGACACACAGAAAGCCTAGAAAATGACCAGTGGTCCCCTTGGGAACTGAAATGAGCACCCAGTTCACATCCAGCCAGTGTCCAGCAGGCTGTACCGAGTACGTGTGGATAGAGTGCCCCCAAGCCCAGGCCCCGAAAGTGTGAAAACGAAATAGTGAGGCCAGATCCCATGGCCGAGTCAGGGGAAGCTGGGCACGTCCATCTCTGGGTCTGATCTGTCCATCTGTAGAAATGGACAGGGGCCTATCTGGAGATTTGGGGGCCATGAAGAGGCAGGAGCAGGGACTGTCACCTGCGGGGCTGAGTGTGAGGGGAGGGGAGGTCAGAGCCAGCGAACCCAGCTTGTGAGGTCCCTGCTGGCCGCCCCAGATCAGAGGGCTGAGCAGAGAGCCGTGTGGACACCTGGACCGCAGGGCGTCAGGGCCTCCTGGAGCATCGCCCCATCCTTGAGGGTCCAGCCCCGACCCCTTGCCCAGGCCTCGTGTGCACGTTCACAGAGAAGCCCCAACAGGACAGGCTCCTGAGCCTTAAAACACACTGGGTGTGGCGGGGCCACAGGCTAGGCGCCCACTGAGGACTCGTGAAGGGCGGGCCGTGCCCAGGCCAGTGGAAGGGCAGCGCAGACAAGAGGGCCTTGAGCATCAGGCCCGCTGTGCACCATCTTAGAAGCACAATGACCAGAGAGAAGCCTGCGTGACTCTGCCAAGTTCTGCCCATTGTGACGTCGCCGGCGGGTCTGGCTGTGAGAGGGAGGCCTCGTCTGCGTCACTGCCCTCAGCCCTGGCCTCCGCCACCTCCCAGGCCAACAGCCACGCCAAGGACCATGCTCCTCTGGTCACTTCTGCTACTCTTGTCCCAGTACCGGGTCGCACATCTCGGTACGTGGACGCCTCCCCAAGGCCAGAGCAGCCCCCCGAGGCGGGCCTGGGCCTGGCCGCGGCCCAGCTCACTCCCTTGCAGCCAGTCTGTGATGGGCGTTAGGGCAAAGGGAGAGAAGTGATGGGTGGAGGAGCTCAGGAATGAGCTCATTGGCCACTAAGAGGCCGGCTCACAAGAGCAGTAGCTTCCTGTTTCCCACACACCCTGTCCTCTTCTTCCCCAGCCCCCAGGTCAGCCTATCTGACCTTACAGTTCAGTTTTGAAGTCTGAGACTTTATCCCCAATGGGTGACGGAGGGCCCAGAAGCCCATGCCCCAGATGAGCTGAGCATCAGTCCTTGAACTCAGAGGCAGACGAGTGTGGGCCCTGGGCCCCGGCAGGGCTCCTGGAGCGGCGGACGCAGAGCAGAGGCCTAGCTGAGCGCGGGCTCCGTGTGCTGTGCCTGCGGGCGGAGGGCCAGGCCTGCCCTGCTCCACAGGCAACTCCTCTGACAGGCTGTTTCTCTCTTAAGAGGGTGGCTGACATCGGAAGGAAGTCGTTTGTGTCAAGTACTTTCCCACGTTTAATGCCCACCCTACCACGGCGGGCTCTCCACCCTTGGCCCCACGCTCGGGCGAGGAGCTCTGAGCCTCCCCGGGGTTGCAGGTCGATCCAGTCACACAGCAGGGAAACGGTAGGGCTGCGATTGGCACGGGTGTGATTCCCTCTCTGCACACGGCCTGTGTCCCCAGCCTCCTTCATTCTGGCCTGGGCTTGGCCGCACCGTGTGAACTGGGTGGTTGGCGTGTTATGGGCAAAGAATTGGCCGAGTTCTCTCTAAGCGCGGGTCTAAGTACAACTGATGGAGGCTCGAAGCCCTTCTCATCATTTCAGCCCTGCCTCCATCAGTGCGTAGGGCTTCATGCTCTAGCGTTAATTTGTAAGTCCGCGCAGTTCCACGCTGGTGATGTGGGCTGTTCTCAAGACCAAGGAAAGGGGGCCTTTGGCACAAGAGGATATGAGAAATCCTGACGGCTAACGTGGCTGGAGGGCTTTCTCTGTGCCAAGCACTGTGTGGGGCGCTTCAACACCCACGGTCTCGTTCACACTGTGCATCTGTTTTATGGCGTGGGTGTTAGCTTATGTCCATTCTGGGAATGAAGGAAGAGAGGGTAAGTAAATTGCTCAGCAAGTAAGCAACAGAGCCAAGATTCAGACTCGGGCTGGGGGACCCCAGAGCCTAAAATGGTGCCCAACACGTGTAAACACTGTGTGTGAGTTTGGTAAATAAAGAGGAAGGGCAGACCCAAAAGTCCTGGAAGGAGCCTCTACCTGCTACTGACGGCTGAGGGCTACTGAAACATAGCGACACACTTTCACTGCAGTTTTTTTAAACCACAGATGACCACCAGTGTGTCCCTCCAACCCATACGATGAAGTCCTCAAAACCTCTGTTGAGTGGACGGGTGGAAAAGTAGCATCGAGAGAGTGAAAGGGGTCTTAGGCTCCCGACAGTCAGACTTATTCCTAGTTCCAGACACAAGATGAGATTCAAGTCAGAACATACCAAGAGGGTCTCCTCCTCCTGGGGGCGAGGGGCTGGATCTGGACTCTGTCCAGAAGGCAAGTTCCTCTTCTCTGCCTAGGCGGCTGCAGCCTTTACTCTCAGCCTCCGAGGAAACGGAGCTGCTCCGCCTGGAACAGAGTGTTCTCACCTAGAATAGCTCAGGGCTCCTGGGAGGCTCAGGCCGTCTCGGGGCCACCCTTCCGGTTTCTCGTGTGTATTGGTGTCCTGTGCTGCTGTAACAGGCTACCACACACTTGGTGGCTTCAACAATACCAACTTCTTATCTTACGGTTCTGCAGGATAGAAAGCCAACGTGGGTCTGTCTCGCTGGGCTAAGGTCAGGGTGTCAGCAGGACTGTGTTCCTATTAGGGGCTCTTGGAGAGAGTCTGGTGCCTTTTCCAGTTTCTAGAGGTCTTCCACATACCTTGTGGTCCCTTCCTCCATCTTCAAAGCTGGCAACACTGCATCTCTCCGTGGCTTTCTTCTATAGCTACACCTCTCTTCTCCTGCACCCTTCTACCACTTTTAAGGACCCATGTGATTACACTGGGTCCACTCAGATTACCCAGAATAATCTCCCCATTTTAAGGTTAACTGATGAAACTTAATTCCATCTCCAAAGTCCCCTTTACCTTGTAAGGTCATATATTTACAAGTTCCAGGGTGTGATCCATTAGGATGTGGCCATCTTTTGTGAAGGGGCATTCTTCTTCCGGCCACTCTGGGGTTGGTCCTGGACAAGTATTTTCCTCTGATTTCCCTTGGATGAAAAAAGAAACAAACTTAGTGAAGTGAAGTGACTTGTCTGTCTGGAAGGGAGACAGAGCTAACACTTCTGACCTACTTCCCCGGCTCTGTGCCACAAATATGAAGTGTATGTTGGTTTACTCACGTTCCTAAGGGTGTTTCACTGGTCTGGCCTCAGTCTCCTCATCTCTAGAATGGGTATAATGATAGCTACTTACAGGCCTTCTGTGGATATTGATGAATTGTCGCATCTTTTCCCTTCCTTTCTCTTCCATTCTACCAGAATGCGGTGAAAGGCCCAATTTTGAGAGAGGAGCTCAGTATTCCAGAATCATAGACGGGGTGGAGGCTAAAGTCGGTGAGTTTCCATGGCAGGTGAGTATTCAGGCAAGAAATCAACATTTCTGTGGTGGCACGATCATCAGTGAGTGGTGGATTGTCTCGGCGGCTCACTGCTTTTTCTCGGAGGAGATACCGTAAGTACCCAGAGCCCACCCCCGTTACTTCCGACAGTGGGCGCCCCGGGGCACCCCTACAAGCAGCCAGACCTGACTGTTGAGGGGACCCTAGGGCTGATCGGTCATGGATCAGGCACGAAGGGCTCCACCCGTCCCCTCCGGCCCTGGGGATGGGGAGGCTATGAACCCAAGGCTGTGCCCATCCTGTTGTCACCCAGGACCATAACCACGGCTTCCCAGACGTTACACACTGTCCCCTCCAGGAACATCTCTGGCTTGCTGGAGCCAAAGGGCTTGGTGTGTCCAGCTCTCCTAGGACATTCAAGTCCTTCTGGGAAGAAATCCTCCTAATTCTGGACGTCTGGGCCGTCTGACACCTTACTTCCCTGCTCCTGTAGAGTTTTCTCTGTGCTCCAGGGGACTGGTGTGAAATAGAGCATTTACTGGTTCCCAGTCACGGACAAGCCCCAAAGGACCCTAGAACTGTGTGGGGTTTAAGTTTCTTGGGCACGGCAAATTCCGTGTGCCTTGTGACTTTCGTTTCCCTCCTATCTCTCTCTCTCTGGTTCTACGCCACCAGCCCCTCAGAACTAAACATTGTGCTGGGAACCAATAGCTTAACCGGCCCATCTCTGGAAGTAAAGGGGGTCACAGCCGTGATTATTCACAAGGACTTTAAAAAACTCAACATGGACAATGATCTCTCCTTGCTGCTGTTGGACTCACCCATCATGTTCAACGGCCTGAAAGAACCGATCTGCCTGCCCCCGCAGCCCAGCCCCTCCACATGGCACAAGTGCTGGGTGTCAGGATGGGGGCAGGTCAAAGCTGGTACGTGACTGCTCAGCAGCTCCCAGGAGCAGATCGGGGAAGGGCCCCTTCACAGTGTCTGAGGATGGGCCAGTAAACCTAAAGGAGAAAGGAGAAGGTGAAAGAGGGGAGTAGGGGAGACGGCTTGCCATGGAACAAATCCCCGCACACCAGAAACTCACAGAGGCTTAATCTCAGCCTCTTCCAAGCGCCAAGGAAACCTCCTCCCAAGGCCCCGAGCTGAGATGCCAGGTGTGAACCAGGCCCTGGGTGTGGTCATGTCCCACCAGCACAGAGCAGGCTTGATTGTTTAATTGAGTTTAAACCCTCCAGTTGGCCAGGGGTTCTCTGCTCTGCTCTCTCATATCTCCCTGATTCACCCATTGATGCTTCCCACCTGGTCCCGACAGGCATTCAAGACGCCTGCCCTGGCCTGGACTTTCAGTGGGCCTGGAGGGCTGCCCACCCCTTCTTAGAAATGAATCTGGCATTACTCATCACTTGCTGTCACACTGTGACTTGGCCAAAGTAGGAGGAACCGTACCAGGGCATAAAGGGATTATGAAAGCCCCACTGGACTGTCCCCAAAGAAACTCAACAAAACCAAGTGCAGACAGATGGGGGAGGGATGGGAACAGTACAGCACTATCTCAGGTCTGAACAGGACTCCATCCTCAGAGATGCTCTGCAGTGAGCTGGGGTCTGAAGGATGGGGGGCAACTGGTAAGACACTGACTCAGGGCTCCAGGCACAACTCAAAATTTAGAATTGAGGAGGAGGTAGATGGGTGCCTACAAGATTAAAAATACTCAGTAAGGAGGAGACTCTGGAAATCTCTGTGTGGTCAGAGTTAATGAGATGGAGAGAAGTCCAGGCAAATTCCGGAAGCTGGCAGTCCGGCGGGGGGGGGGGGGGGTCTCGGCAATCCACTGTGAAGACTCTCGGCCCACTTACCTTTATCTGGAGGATGAGAAAGCTTTCTCATTGGGACTGCAAACCCATTTTCAGCAGCCCTGCTTTAGAGAAACACGTAATAAAAAGTAGAAAGAGGCGAATATGCGGAGGCGGCAGGATTATGCTGAGAAATGATCACTAGCCAGTTCCAAGAAGTCAGGTCTGTAGGGCTGCTGGGCTCAAGCTGGAAGTCAAGTCTTCTTGGAGGCAGGAATGTGGTTTTGAACTAGAGAGATACTTCAAGGAGGTGGGGACTTATTTGGATGAGCCTGTGGTGACAGAGTGAGTAAACTGCAAGGGATTCCTGGAAGGGAGTGGAGGGTGAGGTTCTGCGAGGATGTGAAGAAAGGTGGACAGGTGGCTGGGGGGATGCGGGGCTGGCAGGATGGTCTAGGACATGCTCAGTTGTGTTGCCGGCATGGGGACTGCTGTCCAGTGACTTTCTACTGTGCTTTCTCCGTGGGTCAGGTGCCAAACAGCCTATGGAAACTGAGCTGATGAAAGTGCCAATGATCATCATGGATTGGGAGAAGTGTTCAAAAGAATTTCCAAAACTTACCAAAAATATGCTGTGTGCTGGATACAAGAATGAGAGCTACGATGCTTGCCAGGTAACTACGGATAGCCCCCCCCCCCCATCTTACAGGTCTCTACCCTGCCTCAGGGCGGCCAATGCACAGGTATCCTTCTCCACTGGGAAAAGACAGTAAGAGTTTGGAAAATGTGTGGGAATCAAGCTCAGAAAGAGGAATGGGGACGTGGATTCAGGAATACTTACTGTCAGGTCCTTGGATTATCGACGCCTGCCCGGAGTCAGTATGCAGCAACCCTGTGCAAATATTTCTGGTCTTCTCGAACTAGGGTCCCAAGACTTTTCCCACTTCTTAAAAAACAAAAAGGCAAGAAAGATTTGAGACCCATACAAGCAATTAGTTTACTTCATTAATGTAGCTACCTTTGTTGAGTGTGTTAAGCCCTGGGGAGCCAACCATTGATGAGACACGGTTTCTTGCCTAAAGGAGCCGGCAATCTCCTGGGCAGGCGGTTGGTAGACAACAGTAATATACTGGGTAATGCATGGGGGGTTCACTGAGCCAAAGTCTCGTAGCTTAGCTTCTCTTTAATAAAATGAACACAAAAAATTTAAAAAGAAAAACATTTTTTGATTGGTACTAGGAAAAAAAAAAACCCTCATAGATTAGCTTCCTCTGGCTCTACGGATGGGAAGGATTCATCTTGAGAGGGTTCAATCTGATGAGCCCACTTGGTCCTACTCATCGGCTGAGCAGTGGATTAACTTACAGATGTTAAACGTTCTGTAGAGTGATGAAGAGGCTGGGAGGTAAAGACTGGACTCTGGCAGCAATGGCGCCAGGTTTAGAAGGAGTCCCGCACATGGATGAATATTGTGAGGACCACAGACAGGCAGAATCAATATCACATGAACCCTGTGTCTTCTCCATATTCTGGACAACTTAATACATTACAAAACAAAAGAGAGAATTAGGACTTATGTCTCTGGACAAGATGGAGTAGACATATTTCTCTTGACCCCTCTCACTAAGCACAACTAAAAGCACTAGACATTATACGGTAAAACGAAAATAAAGGCTCTGAAGGGTGAAGAGAAGACTGGAAGCAAATGTCCTAATACTTAAGGAATGACACAGCAGCAAATTCATTGGGTTTTCTTTTTGCCTCTTGTAATCCCAGACTGGATGCTAGAGAAACCTGCAACCCAGAAATGTCAACGGGCACAGACAAAAACTAACAAAACAATTCAAACCAAGAAAGCCTGCCTCTCTTTGAATTAAGAAAGGGGGCAACCTAGCAAGGCAGAAACGTTTTAACAACAAATATTCTATTGCAGCAAGACACACATCGCCCTCTACCCCAGCAACCAAGGTTGAGTGCACAGCCCCGCCTTCCTCCTTCCCCTGCCCACGGTGGTGGTGTCAGGGGAGGCTGAGTGGCAAGCCAGGGCTTTAACTACCACTTTGTAGTAATAAGCCATCCTCTGCCCCCTTCTGAGCCTGGGCTCCCACCCAACTGCCCCTGGCCCTCCTGCGCCTCCCCTTGGTGTATCACTGACCTGAGTCGGTGGGGAGGTGTCTAGACTGCCCACCAATCCAATGGAAAGGAGATGGTATTCCCCTCCCTCCACTCCATTTTCATAAGAGACTTGTTAACAGAAGATTTATATGAGAACCAGAGTCTTGCAACCTAATACTCAAGACATGACCCATAATAGACAGAACAGAGTTTTGCTACTATCTGTGGATTCAATTTATTAATAAACATAGGATAAGGTAAAATAAAGCTAAAAACCTGAGTAGAGAATCTTTTCTTTTAAATTGAAAATTATTCACTCTTAAAATAAATTCAATTAAAACTTAACTCAAAATGGATCATGCCCTTAAATGTAAAAACTATATTTTGAAAAACTTAGAAGAAACAAAGTCTTTGGGACATAGAGCGACATCAAAAGGGTGATCCACAAAGGAAAAACTGAACCGCTGGGCTTTACCAAAATTACGAACTTTTCCTGCGTGAAAGAGCGCTTTAAAGGGGTGAAAAGACAAGCTGCCGACTGGGAGATGACAGCCAATAAAGGAACACAGAACACAGAACGAACTCTTAAACTCAGCAGTAGAAAACAAACTGTCCAATTCAAATATGGGCAAAAGGCATGGACAGACATTTCACCCAAGAGGACAAACAGGGAGCAAAATAAGAACATGAAAAGATGTTCAGCATCATGGGCCCCCCCAGCAAATGCAAATGCGAACCATGAGGGCCTCTCACCCCGCACAGCTCAGAACGGCCAGAATGAAAAAATGGTTCCTACACGAAACGCTGACAAGCATGCAGAGAGACTGGGTCCCTGATACAGGGCCGGTGGGAATTTAAAATAGTGTAATCGCTCTGGAAAACAGTTTTGCCGTTTCTTTAGAAACTGAACGTGCTCTTGCTGGATAGCCCAGCGAATGCCACTCTTAGGCATTTATTCCAGAGAAAGGAACGTTTGTGTTTACACAACAATCCGTGCAGGAGTGTTTATAGCAAAAACTGGAAACAAATGTCCTTCAAGATGCGGATGATTAAATAAACGGTGGTGCGTCAATACCGTGCAATGCCACTCAGCTGTGACAAGAAGCAAACCATTGATACGTGCAACCTCATGCATGTGTCAGAGACTTACGCCGTGTGAAACAAGCCAACCCCCCAGGTCCCACTCTGTGTGATTCCATTTACATAACATTCTCAAAAAGACAAAATTATAGAGAGGGAGGACAGGTTAGAGGTTGCCAGGGACTAAGGAGGGTTTGGAGGTGCAGGGAAGTGGATGCAGCATTAAAAGGACAGCATGAGGTGTGCTCGTGGTGACAGAAATGTTCTGTATTTTGACCGTATCGATGTAAATGTCCTGGTTGTGCTATTGTCCTATGCGTAGTTCTGCAGGTTGGTTTTACTGGGGGAAACATGTAAAGGGTATGTGGAATCTCTCTGTACTATTTCTTCCAACTGCACACAAATCTACCATTAAATCAAAGTCAGAAAAATAAAGAGAAGATAGGGCTTCTCAAGAACAACAGTTAAACAAAGGTTTCAGAGCACAGCTATGCCGCAGACCTAGGGAGCAACCGGTTCATACTGGAGCAGGAGACGGGGCTCCAACATCGATTGAAAAGGGGAAACAACATTTAATAGTGGGATTGGAAAGAGAGGGCATTTCAGAGGGACTCACAGTCTTGTCAGCATCAAGTGTTCAGGGAACTTCCGATATTTCAGAAGCCAGAGGTAACGGGGGATGAGTGGGGAGGGGCCAGCAGGGCCTGGAGGGAGGGTGAGCATGTGTGGGAGGCTTGCTGTTACCCCAGGTCGTCCCCCCTACTGCTCACCCAAGAATGTAAGAATCGGGTCCCACCAGTATTCACACCTCTGCTTTCAATCTCTTTGATTCAACACCATCCCATATTCAAATGGCCAAAGCCGACCGCAGCAACACCGGAAAAAAATCAAGTGTCTTCTCTGAGGATGTTTTCTGTACCCTTTGCTGAGATGGCTGGATCTGCCATCTGGAGTCTAGGGTTTTGCTCCAACCCCTCCTCTATCAAAATGTCCTTGAATGAAAGCTTCTAAAATTAATCACCTGTTACTTAAGAGTGCTATAAATAAATGTCCTGTTATCATTTTAAGCCCCTTTGAAAAATTGTCAAGTGAAAAGCTTTGCTCTCTGTTTAGAACACTTTCTATTGCTAAGAATAAGCTGACAGTGATCCAGTCCAGGAAATTTTTCTGAAATTATATAACATTATCATCACTTAAAAACAGATAAGCCAGGCAGAAAGTCCTCTATGGTTTAAAAATAATTGCCCTTGAAAAGAAAATCACACTTTTAAACTCAGCAAACTTGAAAGAAATACACAGTCACATAATTAAGGGAAAGAGTATAATTTCATGATGAAAACACTGAAATATGTTCAAAATAATGGCAATAAGATTATGCTGTGCTTCCAACACAAATTAGAATTAAATACAAGTGGCCTTTGTGATTTACTTTTTCCAGAGCTTTTCTTCTTTGTAATCCCCTAAGATTATACCATGAAAAAGAACACTTCAACTGAAGGAAAATAATTTAAGTGGTGCAGTCAAGACAATATAGAATCAAACCTGGCCGCAGCTAGCACAGCAATGCTTCTGTGAGAGAGTCGCGAACTTCTGAGCCATGAGCATCCCAATGAACCACACAGTCTGCTTCCTCATCTGTCCCCTCAACTCCAGCAGAAGCGCGGTCTTGCTCACGGGGGGATTCCCAGTGCCTAGCACCGTGTTGGCATGAAAAGTGCTCAAAAAATGTTTGCCAAGTAGACAACCCTTCCAAGGAAACCGGAAGCTACCCATCAGTAGTCACAGTGTTAGTGGTGAGGACGTCCCAGAGAGACCCTGAAGGAGGCTGAGAACTGCCGGGGGAGGGGGGCTGTGAGCTGGCAGCCAGCTGTGCCATTGGGCCATTTGGTCACAGGCCTTCCAAGCTCACTTGGATGTTGACCTGGATTTTTTTTTTTTTTTGAGCAGTTTTACGTTCACAGCAAAATTGAGAGGAAGGTACAGATTTTTCCATGTACCCCCATCCCCCACATGCATAATCCTCCATATTAACACCATCCCCACCAGAGTGGTCCATTTGTTATAACTAATGAAACTGCCTTGACACATCACTATCACCCAGAGTCCAGAGTCCACCTTAGGGTTCGTTCTTGGTTGTCCAGTCTGTGAGTTTGGTCAAATGCGTAACGACATGCATCCACCATTAATAGCATCACCCAGAATCTTTTCACTGTCCTGAGCTGCTTTCCCAGGTGTTAGCTTGACCCCATCATCACCCATGACACTTGCACGAACATCTTATTTCACTCCATAGAATCGTAGACTCTCAGAGCCTGAAAGAAATGTATAAAAATATTTGATCAGAACTGTCTCACAGATAAGAGACCATGGTTATTTTAATCATCAGTCACTATCCCCATTGTCTGAATGGCTCTGAAGCAGTGTAATAACATGGGAGCCAGCCTGACAGTGGCACTCTCCCCCCATGGAGCTGGGATGGGGTGGCAATGATGAGATTCTCCTTGGCGGCCTGGAGTAGGTGGTCAGTGAATCCTCTTCCTTTAGTGAGCAGTGCTCTGCCTCAAAAGGGCAGTTTGGAATGGACTCGCTGCTGATCTGTGTCCTCTGTCTACAGGGTGACAGTGGTGGGCCTCTAGCCTGCACCACGAAATCTGGCAACAAGTGGTACCTGGTGGGCATCATCAGCTGGGGAAGGAGCTGCGGACGGAAGGCCACCCCGGGAATGTACACCCTGGTAGAGAATTACCACCCCTGGATCAGGAAGGTGACTGAGTTAGAGGGAAGGCCCTTCGGCGCTAGGAAAATAGGAGCCTCCCCCAAACAGAAACCAGGGCACTCCTGGGCCTTAGAATTCCCGGAGCCAGGCAGCCCCAGATTCTGCCTTCTGCTCTACTTTCTGTCCTATATGCTATTCTAGGCAATTTTCTATGGATAATAAAATAGATGCTATTTTTCAAAGGAGTGTGTGTGTGAGAATGAGCCACCAGCAGAGGGACTGACTGCAGATTAGAGCTAAGGGCAAGAACTGAAGCTGATAACAGAGTAGAACCAGAAGGCAGGCAGGCTGGAGCCATGGCTGAGGGACTGGGCTTTACTGCAGGTGAGTTATGGAGCTCAAACCATCTAAAGCCAAAAAGGGTTGTTTCTAGATGTACCTAACCAAAAAAAAAAAAAAAAAAAGGAGTGGTATGTCAGTGGCCTTCAGGCATGGCTGAATCCAGGAGCTGAGCAGATGTTAACAGGGACTGTTTCTCCAACAGGGCTTCCAAGCAGAAGCCCTAATGACCACTACTACATTCAGTTTGCATCCTACCAGCTTAGCAGCCCCAGTAGAGAGAGCCTTGTTCCTGATAATTCCAGCAAATCTGTGGCCTCACACTCTTGACACACAGACCCATGGCCCCTTGCTGCTCCAATTACTGTGGCCAACTGTGGCACTCTCCTAGGCAAGGCCTGAGTTACATGCCAACCCCAGGAGCCAGCAAAGGGCCAGCCATCCAGAACTATGTGCCTTAATAGTGGGTGTAGGTGGTGCCCCCACACCGAATTGAAGGTTCTGTGAACAGATAAAAGGGACTGAGTACTGGAAATGTCCTTTGGTGGTGGACATTCTGCTGGCTGCCCTCCAGGACAGCCGAATCCCAGGCTCCCAGGAGCTCCTGAAGAAATGAAGCTGACCAGGGACTGTTGCTTTAAGACCACTGGAGGAGCAGGGTTAGAGTGGGGAAAGGGAGAACCAGGAGGTGTTCCCTTTCACAGTCTCTTTCTGAAGAAGTATCATCCATGCTGCAGGTCATGGGAAAACCCAAGCTTATGTTTAAAGCTTTGCATTCCCCAAATTGCCCTTGCTTCTTTAGTGGGAGCCCAGGGGATCCAACAGAGACCAAAGCCAGAGGGAAGAGGCACATGGGAGCCCTGAGTCTTTCAGTCTTGTATTGAGAGCTCAGTGTTGGGCACCATTCAGCAGAAGGCAGGAACCCATCCTCCTGGAGCTTCTTGGCAAATGGTGATGCAGCCTACACCCAACCCTTCCCATTGATGCTGGAGGCTGTGGCACCTGGGACTCCTGCAGAGTACAGAGGGGCCATCGCCAGGGGCTGGCAGGACCCAGAAGGCTCCTCAGAGGGGCTGAGCTGTGGAGGAAGATCGGTTGAAGGGGAAAGCGAGGTCTTTCCAAGTGTGGAAAGAGAGCCAACGAAGGGCAAGTTGGAGATGAGCATCGTCAACTTGGCTCAAGAATAAACCTAAAGTGAGAACAGGAAACAAGCTGGGAGCAGGGAGAAGGGGGAACAGAAGAGGATTCCCAAGATAGAGAACGAAAATAAGATGATTAAAAAGGGGGGATGAGGCTCAGGAAAAATGATGGTTGCTCAAGAAAGAGGTGAAATCAGTTGTCTCGGAGTCAGTGTAAGCACAGGCTCGTTGTTCATTCTAATAAAGGGGCTAGCATAAAGTGCCCCGAGCAGGACACCTGGGGGAGGGTGATGGTTAATTTTATGCATCGACTTGGAGGATGGTTTTGGAAGAGATTAACATTTAAATTGGTGAACATGAGTAAGCAGACTGTCCTCTGTAATGTGGGTGGGCCTCATCCAATTAGTTGAAGTCCTGAGTAGGACAAAAAGACCAGCCTCCCCAGGCAAGAAGGAATTTCTCCCACGGACTGGATTCCATCTGCACTGATGCCTCTCCTGGGTCTCTACCTGCACCTCAGCACTCCTGGGTGGTGAGCCTGCCAGTCCACACTGCAGATTTGGACTCCAAATCTCCAAAATCACCTGATCCAGTTCCTTATAACAAATACATACCACACACACACACACACAAACACACACACACTTTTCCGAAGAACCCTAACTAATACAGATTTTAGTACCAAGAATGGTTCTAGAGGAACAAAAACTTAAGGATGAACTTTCTGAATTGGCTTCCTAGTCTGATTTGATTTAAAGACATTAATGACCGTCTTTCCAGTAGTAAAGAGAGCACTGTTGGTCCACGGTGGAATGCGGCAATAGAGAAGCAAAATATGCCCATTGGAGACTCCTGACCCAACACTTCTAAACAGCAAGGATCTGGTTGGCCATGTAGATGATACTTCTGAATATTTTGTCAAAATAACAAGTATAATGAGATTGGCTAGTGGCTTCCAATGGTACCAGTCAAAGTGGGGGGAGAAAAGGATGAGCTGACTCTGAACTGACACTGATTCCATCACTGTGGTCCACCAGTCCGAGCAGGAGTTTATGGAGCTCAGGGGATCAATAGAGTTTTAGTGCAGGTCCTTCTCGCAGGGGGCCCGGGAAGTCTTGAGTTTCTCCTGTGGTTGTTTCTCAAGTTCCAGAATGTATCCTTGGGATAGACATACTTAGCAACTGGCAGACTCCCACGCCCGCATTGGTTCCCCTATCTGTGATTGGATCAGTTAACACAGCATTGTCCAAGAGATACACAGGTTGAAAAGGCACTGGGAAAAACACAAGGGTTTTATTCTTTGATGTAAAGGAAGTCTGGAGATAGGCAGTTCATGGTGGGTGTGCCCCCCACCCCACCCCCCGGAAACCTAGATTTCTTCTCTCTTCCTCCTCCATTGTCTTGACTGTAGGGGACCAGGTGTCTGACTTTGGCTCGTGTGAGACAGGGATCCAGGCAAAACCTCCTCAGTGTCTGTGGCAGAAACCAAAGGCTTGTTTTCACGGGGATTATGTAAATGTCTTCCTTCTCTGCGCCTCAGTTTACCTCAATTAACGTCCAATCTTCACACGCTTCATGGTGAGTTTTCTCAGTTCATTCCAAAGCATCAGCCAATCTAGAGAAAACAAAACAAAATAAAATTACAAAACCTGACCATGCAACCCATCCAACAGTGACACTCCGCGACCCACCATCTTTTCTGACCCTGGCTGTATTACCCAGGGCCAAACCTCTCTCCATTTTGCTTCTTACCTGCAGAATTAAAGTCAGCAGAAATCTCTGAGTCATTCTCCCTAGAATTCGGATTTGAATACCTAGCGATAAAAACGCTAAAGGCCCTTTGTCCCACTGTCCGGTAACTGCCAAACAGAAATTAATTTTGTGATTCTCAGCCCAAGGAGGGTTCTGCCCTCCACCCCTCACTCCCCCTCGGGAGACAACTGTAATGTCTGGAGATGCTTTTCAGTGTCACAACTTGGGAGCTGGAGCGGGAGGGGTACTCCTGGCATCTGCCGAGGGCAGAGCGGTCAGCGGTGCTGCTAAATGCGCCACGGGCACTGTGTCGGGGAGAGGGGTTCTTGCCTCGTGCCGGAAAGAACTCAAGAGCGAGGCGTGGTAAAGGAGATGCACACTCCATAGGCGCAGTGAGGCCTGTCTCACTGCGAAGGGAAAACGGCTCAGGAGAGACGCACGCCATAGGCAGAGAGTGGCCGTCCTAGAAGGTAAGTGGGGGAGCGACCATGAGCACAGAGGTGTTAGGTTCTACGGGCTCAGGAATTTCACAGGCTGATGGGTAGCGGGATTATTCCAACTACTTTGGAGAAGGGGCAGGGATTTCCAGGAAACGCCCCCCCGCCCACTTTTTGACCTTTCAAGGTCAGCCTAGGCACTGCCATGACACTGCGGGTGCACCATGAGGCTCAAGGTCTACTGGAAGTTGAATCTTCCACCATCTTGGTTCTAACCAGTGTGTCTTGTCCTCAATGGCTGTGTCATCCCTTCAATGGTCGTGCCCTGCCCACTTTCCTCCCACTTCATTAGAACAACCCACCCCCTAAGGCTTTTCTGGCCTCAGTATCAGGAGTGCCAAGGTCGAGGAACCCTGGTGTAGGACCCCCTTCTCTTACCAGAGCACTAGATTGGGGGTGTGGCTCTCCAAGGTCAGGGAGGTGCTGTCAGAGCTGGATTTCAGAGTCCTGGATCCTGACAGCCAGGCCAGGCCTTGTTCTAAGTCCCCTGACAGCTTTCACTGGAAGCCCCCTTCCCCTCCTCTCTCCCTCCCCTTTCACCGCCCCCCATCTTCTTTGCCTTCCATCTGTTGGACTGTGGGGTCCACAGATTCGGGTCCTCAAGGTCCCTTCCTCCCGGCGTGTGTCGCAGTGAACAAGCAGGGGTCCCGCCCTGGTCCATGCCCTGGTCCATGCCCTGCGGCTCCTCACAGCACAGATGTGGTTCCTGGGCCCCCTGGGAAGACCCCACCCACCCTGCTTCCAAGCCTCACAAATGACCCGTGTTGGAGTCTGCATCTCTCTTATTGGAGAGATTTCATTACAGGCAGCGGGGAATAACTCCTTGTGAGACATGTGGTGTGAACTTGAACCCTGGAAGCAGCTTCCTTTTGGTTTCCAGGGAGGAAAGGGAGAGAGTGAGCCGCGGAGTGGGAGCCTGGGAAGACGGCGGCGGGACCAGCAGGCGCAGCTGGAGGCGGGATGGGTGGGGCGTGGGGAGGAAGTGTCCCGGTCTTCTGCAGTCCCCTGCCGCCCATCAGCCCCTCCTGGAGGGGAAATCAGTGTTCCGCCCTCTTGTTCTCTCCCCAAAAGCTCTGAATTTAGAAAAGGCAACGCAAACCCTGACGAATGCATATTGTCTTCCAACTATAAATGCCGCGTCCGCTTCCGCCCCCGCGCAGCTGTCACCGCCTCCTCCCGGCTGCCGGTGGCGGTGTCGGGCGGTGTCGCCGGCCTGGGCGCTCAGCCACCGCCGCTGGCAGCGCCCGCCCTGGGCGCAGGTGGAGCCAATGAAACGGGCTGTTTGTTGGCCGCCACTCGAGGTCACCTGGTTTCCGAAGAAGCAGATTTTCGACAATCTCCTGCAGGAGGAGCGTTTCCAACTCAAAACTCTGCTGACATTTCCCCCCAACCCCCACCCTGACAACTCACTTGTTTGGAAAATAACTGAGAAACCTTTTATTCCTCTTGTTTTTAACAGCATCTTCTCCCATCCCTGTTGCCTGTAGACGCAGCAGGGCAGAGAGGACCAGTTCCATTGCTCACATGAGGAAACCAGGGAGGCTCAGAGAAGGTTTCGACAATCTCCTGCAGGAGGAGCGTTTCCAACTCAAAACTCTGCTGACATTTCCCCCCAACCCCCACCCTGACAACTCACTTGTTTGGAAAATAACTGAGAAACCTTTTATTCCTCTTGTTTTTAACAGCATCTTCTCCCATCCCTGTTGCCTGTAGACGCAGCAGGGCAGAGAGGACCAGTTCCATTGCTCACATGAGGAAACCAGGGAGGCTCAGAGAAGGGAAGGCATTCAATCAGCGTGAACAATGCTAAGAGCCTGGACTTGGGGGTAGGCAGGTTGAAGCCCTCAGGGCACCCCAGGAGCCCCAGTGACCTGGGATCTCATTCAAGTGCCTCCTTGCTGCTAAAGTCAGGAAGGTTTCAGATTCCATACCCCAAGTCTCACAGCCGGTGGGCTCTGAGCAGGCGTAAGAAATAGGTGTGACCCTCCTTGTTAATAACAGCTGTCATTTGCATAATGCTTCTTATATACCAACCATGTTCTTAAATACCCATATGTATATGAACAGCCCCATCAATCCTTAGAGTAACCCAGGTCCAAAGGGGTGGAGTGGCTCACCCAAGGTCACAGGGCTCTAAGGTGGTGGGGCTGGTATTCACATCCTGCACGTCTGGTCTAGATGGAGGTGGGCTGAACCACTGGGCCACCTTGCCTCTGGACACTGTCCAAGACAAGGACACTGGCCCACTAGTTCACTAGAACAGCTAAAATTTAAGACTGGTAGTACCAGGTGTTGACAAGGATATAGAGAAACTGGATTTCTCGTGCGAGGCTGATGGAATCGTAAAATGGTACAACTCATTAAGGAAATTTGGTAATTTCTTTTTTTAATGTCTTTTTTTCATTTTTCAGTTTCATTAGGTAGAACTGTTACAATTTGACTGCACATATGCAATATATTGCATGTAAGTTCATGTACACAATATACTGCACATTTAAAAAATTTACATATATGTACTGTTCATTGTTTCTAAGAACATTTAGAGCTTTAGCTTTTTAAACTTACATAGTTATCAAAGGAATAAAGCCAGCCACAAAATAAGAATTAATTCAAAGACATACATACATCCTGCTATTAACAACAACATTATTTATAATTGCCAAGATGTGGTAGCATCCGAAGTGCACACCAATAGATGCCTGGATAAAGAAGATGTAGCTTATATATGTAATGGAATACAACTCACCCACAAGAAAGAAGGATATTTTGCCATTGGTGGCCCTTGGTTTACTTTTTTTTATAACTGGTATAAACATTTCCATTGCATCAAAAACAACAAAATACCTAGAAATAAACAACCAAGGAGGTTACCTATACTCTGAAAACTGTAAAACACTGATGAAAGAAATTGAAGATGATACAAAGAAATGGAAAGATATCTTGTGTTCTTGGACTGGAAGAATCAACATTATCAAAATGGCCGTACTACCCAGAGCGGTCTGCAGATTCAATGCGGCCCCTGTCAAAATAACAATTTGGGAATTTCTTGACAAGTTTAACATATACCTACTTTATGACCCAGCCATTCAGTTCCTACATACTCACCCTGGAGAAGTGACATCACGCGGTCACACAAAGACTTTCCATATGAATGTTCATAGTTGCCTTATTTGTAATAGCAAAAGCTGGAAACAGCACAGATGTTTATCATCAGCTGTTGAATGGATAAAAGCGGAGTGGCATGTCCATACAGTGGAGTACTGTCCAGCAGTGAAGAGAAGCAAACGGCTAGTGCATGCAGCTGCAGGGGTAAATCTCAGAATCATTATGCCGAGTTTAAAAAAAGACCCCCAAACAGCTCATACTGTATGATTTCACACGTATAAAATTCTAGCAAATGTGAAGTCATCTATATAGTGACAGCTCAATGGTAGTTGAGGGGGTCAGAGGTAAAGCGGGAGAGTGGATTTTGAAGGAGCCCAGGAAAACATCCGGGAGTGATGGAGATGTTCGGTATTTTGGTTGCAATGACGGCTTCACAGGTGAATGCACATGTCAAAACTCACCACAGGAGACGCTTCAGCTACGTGCAGCTTATGCTAAATGAAACCTTAGTAGAGGTGTAAGAAAATATGAGTGTTGGATGTCCGTTACTCTTCTGTGTCCAGATTAAGAAATTGGCTTCCATGTGCTACGGAAGCTCGGTTAGAAATCTAGCCCTGATTTTACTGCTGTAAAATGGGCATGTCAGTGGCTCCCAGAGTCAGCGTTGGAGTCCCATAATGAAAGAGCCAGCTGAGCCCTGAAAATGATGAAAAACCTGACCCCCAAAGAGGGAAGTGACTTGCCCGAGGTCACCCAGTGACTTCGTGGCAAAGTCAGCATTTGAGCTCAGGTGCCCTGATTCAGTCACTGGTTTGCAAGGCCCAGAGGACACCATGGCTCCAGGTGGTCAGCTGTAGTCACCAGCTAAGTGACCACACAGCCAGAGCCCAGCACGTCCCTGGCACAGAGAGCCCCTCAGCAAATGAAGTGCCCGGTGGGCTTGAACCACTGCGCACGCTGTGCAGTGACCAGACATCAAGGTCAAGAGGCTGACCTGTTCGGCAGACTCATTGGGGATGAGCAGGGAAGACCGTGGCCTTGACCTGTGCGTCTCAGACCATCTGTGGGGAATAGCAGAGCTTGTGGGCTCTTGTTCCAAGTTTCTAACTTATTACAAACCAGTACTTTCATAAAACACAGTAAGACTGAATTCCTAGAAAAATAAACTGAAAAATGAACATATAAAATATAAGCTCAAACTTCCATTATTTGATTCGACCCACACAAAATCACTCTTAAATTGCTATGAAGGTTTCTGAGCACTTACGCCCCCTTCCAGCACTAAGCTCTTCACGCACCAGGAACAAGCAGTTTGCAGACCAGCAGTGGCCTGTGTTCCACACTTTGAGAAGCATTTCCCTAAAAGACCCAAACTTCAATCACCAGGAAGTAGGGGACCTGTGGCTGCCAAGCCCAGACTTTCTAAAGTCTGGGAGGATCACATTAGAATGTTGGATCGGAATGAAGCCTTCGGTGTGATGCCTGAGTCATCATTTGAATTGAGACAGTACAGATTTATGTATTATTCATTGTCTTGAGGAATAAAAACTCACAAAATGCCTAAGTGCCCTCAGGCCCCAGAATAGCTTAACTGAGCACTATTGCCCTGCGAGGCAAGACGCCTGTTTAATTCTGAGTTCTGCATTTTTACATCAGAACAGTCCCAGGAAGAGGCCTTTTCCACCTCTGGTCCCTGACTAACAGCTCCCGGCCTGAGTGCGGGAAGGGGCCGCCCCTCCCTGAGGAGCATCCTTCCAAAGCGCGGTCGCCAGATCACCCAGGGGCTGGGCTCCCTGTCCTGAGTCGGCCTTGACAGCCATGGAGAGCAGTGGTCCTGTGCTCTGGGATCAGGTCCAGAAACACACCGGCTGAGGCTCAGGGCTTAGACGCAGGAACATGAGCCCCTAAGCCCCGGGTTCCTGGCCTGTGAAATGAGGAAACGGTCACATGCACTGCACAGACCAATACCAGGTGTGATGAGGCAGATGAAGGATGTTCGCGGGCACAGGTGACAGGACTCAACGCCCAACACGGGGCAAAGCAGGGTGGACAAGACCTGGCCCTTAGTAAGGTCTCCCTCATCCCCCCACCCCTCCCTGAACTGGACTTGAGTCCCCTTGAAGTTCCTTATATCAACCCCAGCAACTAGTTGTTCAACTTGAATGCCACAAGGGACAGGGAACTCACCACCCACAGACAGCCCTCCTCAGCTCTGCACGGCTTTGACCCGGACAACAGAGTCCCGCGCTCAGCGGCATCGCCCTCCCTGTGACTCACACTTGCACTGACTGCCGCTCCCGAGGCCACCCAGACAGCTGTGCCCCCTTGAAGACCATGCTTCTGGCCTCACAGAGCCTTGACTTCCCCAAGCTACACAACCCAGCCCCCATCGTGTCTCCTATTTATATTATCACAATTCACCCCGTCCCATCACTCTGAACACACCCACTCCCAGGTGAGATCTCCCAAGGGGAGACCCATCCCCATCCCATTCTTGTGGGGTCTCTTGGTAGATGGGGAGGTGGGCCTCACTCCTGAACTTTCTGAACCCTAGAATGTGCAAAACCCGTCTCAGCGCCCTCGGCTGCCTTGTTACCCTTTTCCTGACACCACAGCGGCTCCTCCCTGAGTCCTGGGGTCTCCTGGTCCTTCTTTTCCCTTTATTGACTCCCATTCAGCACGCATCCTCCACCCTGGGGACACACTCAAGACTTAAGCTACCACCTTCCCTTCCCATCTCTTCCCTTTCGTCCTGAATGATTTGGTCTGAATGCCCCGATGTGGCTTGGAGCGTTGTTGTGTCCTCAGTTCAAGGACAGGGGAGCCATGAAGTCTTAGGGCTGTGTGAGGACAGTGAGGAGGGTGTACCCCGGAAGGGCGTCCTGGTGAGGGGTGTTGGAGACCCCCTGGGGTGGGGAGGGGTGGTCAGAGCCTGGATGAGACCACAGAGCATCTACACAGCAGGATGCACTATGTGGGAAGTCAGGGTCCAAGCGAGGCGTCCCTGGGGAGGGGGCCTGGCATGGAGAAACATTCTACAAAATAACTGCATGATAATCTTCCAAAGTGTCAAGGCTGTGAAAATCAAGGGAAAAGGGAGGAATTGCCCCAGACTGAAGGAGACCAAAGAGAAGTAACCTGCCAGGGCATCACTCTGAACGGATCCTGTTGTCACCAAAGACCTTGCTGGGTCATCTGGTAAAACCTCAGGGGGGTCTGCCGACTCTGGGAAGGGCCAGTATCAGCGTTGGTCCCCCGGGTGTAGAGGAGCATGTCCTTTCTTGTGAAACACACACTGATGGGGAATCAGGTCAGCAGCTTCCTCTCCAGTGACCAGCAACGAAAAGGCTTTATTATGTAACTGTACTTCTGACTTCCCTGTAAGTTTCTAAGAGCTTGAAATTAAAAAAAAAAAAAAAAAAAAAAGGAGAGAGAGAGAGAATTTTAGAGCTGGCGCTCAGAGATTACCTGACTGTTGGCTCTGCTTGTGAGGTAAGGGTGGGTTTGCGGAAACGTTCAAGTGGCTGAGGAGCGACGTCACGCAGTTAGTTGGCGTTAGAGCTGGGGCCCAAACCCTCCTTTTAAGTCTTGTGGTTGGATCTAGTCAAAGTCCCTCATTTTGCAGGTTAAGAAACTGAGGATCAGGGTCACAAAGAGATTTGCCCCTAAATGAGCTGAACTGATTTCAGGCGTCACTTGATCAGGACAAATTTGGAGAGTTTCTTAGGGGTCTGAGATTGAACTCTGAGCTCTGGTCTCCTCTGTCCACGTGCACCGGAAGTTCTCCTAGGTGTTGGTCCTAAGCCATTCCTCTCAGAAGGGAAAGCCTCTGCCACTCCCCCGGGGTTTTAGTTTGTTCCAGGCAAAGTGGTCACAGTGTCCATGAGCTGCCTGGCCTGCAGGGGTCTCTATGCCTTCTGGAGTTTTCCACCCTCTCATCATTGACAGCCTGGGACCTCACCTTCCATGTGCCAGCTGTTAGCCAATCAGCTGGCAATTCTAAAGAGGCAGAGGGCAATAGGAGCTCCCTAAGGAGGGCACAGGCCAGTGGGGAAAGAAGAGACATCTGTCTGTTAGCGGGCAATGCAGGAGGTGGAGTGTTTGCCCTGAATCATGTCCCCTTGCCAATTTATATTGAAGTTCTGACCCTCGATACATCAGAATGTGGCTTTATTTAGAGAAAGGGCCTTTAAAGAGGTGATTAAGGTAACATGATATCACTAGGGTGGGCCCCAATCCAGCATGACTGGTGTCTTTATAAGAAAAAGAAACTTGGACATAGGTGCACACAGAAGGGAGACCATGTGAAGACACTAGGAGAAGACGGCCATCGACAAGGCAAGGAGGGAGGCTTCAGGAGAAACCCACCCTGCTGACACCCCAACCTCGGACATCCAGCCTCCAGAGCTGTGAGAATATAGATTTCTGTTGTGTGAGCCCCATGGTCTGTGGTACCTGGCCACAGCGTCCTAAGAGAATAACACAGCAGAGGTGAGGGATGCAGGCGAAGCAGTCCTTCTACAGACCACAGGCTCTTTGCACAGATCCCCCCTGCCCACATGTCACGTCACCTTCCCCTAACAACCCTATCTGAGTGATAGCCTCCCATTTGGACCATCATCCATGAAAGCAGGGAACAGAGTGCTCAGTCTGCAGTCAGGAATCCCAGCACCTCTGCTCAGGAGTTGCATGATCTTGGATGAGGCATTTAACCTTACTGAGCCCCCGTTTCTTTATATAAAAATAGGATTTGTAATTTCTGTTTTTAATCTTTTGTAGAATTGTCAAGAAGATCAAGTGGAGAAACTGAGAGAAACTATAAAACATTGTACATGTGAGGAATTGCTATTAATGACAGTAATGCTATAGTATTTGTAACTTCAAAAATGTACTTACTGAGTTTCTGTTTCAGTTGGAAAATGCAAACCTAATCTCCAGAATTTGCAATCCAGGAAGGAATATGAGAGTTACACACATAAAGCTGTGTGCAAGATGGCACAGAAGAAAATCCAGTTCGCAAAACAGAAATTGAGTGTTCAAAGAAAATCACCACGGGCTGGTGTGTATTGGGGCAGTTCATTCGTTCAAACGTTTCCTGGGAGCCTTTGTGTGGCGGCCTGTTCCGGGGGAAGGGAGGCGGGGTGGATAGAGCTGTGAACAAGCCAGCGTGCCCCGAGAAAGCCCAGGTTCCAGGGGCGGGACAGACACAATAAACAACAGATGTTACCGAATATGTCCGGTGGAGACATCGTGGGGTGGGGGGGTAGGACGGCTGCTTGGGGACAAGGGCGGCTGCTGTATAGGACTATTAGGGAGGACCTCCCTGAGAGCTCAGACCTAGAGGAAGTGAGGGACAGAACCGTGCTGCTGCGTGGGAAAAGGGCATGGTAGGTGGTGTCTGGGGAGCGCTTTGGAGGTGCGGGGGGCCCAGCCAACAGGCTTCACGGGATTGGCCAGGAAGAAGCTGCAATTCCCACATATTGCCACCAGGTGGCAGAGTTACTTTAGGCAAAAAGTTCACGGAGCGTCTGGGAAGAAAGGGTCTTTCTTCCTCCAAATGAGGAGGCCTTGGACAGGTTGGGATGCCGGAAAGGCAGATACAACCCCGAAGGGTGAGAAGGAAGAAGAAGTTCCTTGCCTGACAGCTGGTTGGCGCTTTCCAGAACCACTGGATTCCCCATCCTCCCAGCCGCTGCCAACCCCAAATTGGCCTTCACAAGTGGGGCTCTGAGCTCAGAGCAATCTCAGCTGACGGATATTCTTGTGGGACCCTTCGCCCCATGGGGTTCTGCTCAGTACCGGGAGCTGGCAAGTGGTTCCCTTTGCCTTGTGGCTGGGTCCCTTTGGGGCCTTCCCGTCCGTCTACCCTAGTGAGCCAGGAAACTCGCCCTACAGTTTACTGAACGCTAGTCTGCAAAGCTGGGGGGCCTCCTCCTGAGATCCGAGGAGGGTGCTGTTGGAGGCAGAAGCCCTGGCTGGGCAACACGGAGCAGAACCCCGCCATCCGATCCTGCTCACTGTGCCAGAGAGTGAGATTTGGATCCACAGGAAATCACTTTTTCCTACCTGCCTTCTCTATGCAGCCCTCCTGCATGGAGAACTTTTATGAATCATCTATACATGCCAGGCAGTGTGCTGGGGACCTAGGAGTCGGTGAGACAGATCGGTCACAGAGTGGGCTGCAAACAACAGTCGCGGGCCTGACTCCAGCCTGCCACCTGCTTCTTCAAATAAAGTTTTACTGGAACACAGCTTCTCCCATTTGTATCATATTGCCCATGGCTGCTTTGTGCTATGAAGCAGGGTTGGGTAGCTGCACCAGAGACCATATGGCCCACAATCCTAAAGCATGTACCATCCGGCCCTTTATAGGACACATTTGCTGAGCCCAGGTCTGGAGGGAGAGACAGGGAAGTGAACAGAGGATCGCATCACTAGGATGAGTGGTGGTGGAGGTGGACGGATGTGGAGGAGGACCATGATGGGGGCGGTGCCATGATGGGGCAGGGCGTGATGGGTGGGGCTGTGATGGAGGCAGGGCCACGATGGACACGGACCAGGAGAGGGATGAAGCTGAGCCACCTGGCGGGTGGAGGTGTGTCCAATAGGCCTATCCTTTAGGACCCGGAAAGGGCCCTGCGCAGCCGTGGGGAGCGACTGAAGGGCCTTGGGCAGGAGTGACAAGATCACATCCCAGGAACTATTGTGTGGAAAGTGGAGGCAGTGGGGACAACAGCACAGCCAAGGGGGCCCGTGAGAGACTGCGGTGACCATCTCGGAGGGGAAGAGATAGGCCTGCAAGGGCCAGGAGCTGTGGAGACGGAGAAAGAACCGATGCTGGCAGGATTTTGAGTGGGAGGGAGGGAGAGGCAGCGTCAGGGCTGAGTTTGTGTCCAGCCCTCGAACTGGCACTCTGGGTTAGCACAGAAACTTACCGAGCCCTGCCAGACGAGGCAGTGGATGAGACCAGGCAGATTACCAAAGAAGCCCCTCCTTCCAAGGTGCGGACACAGACCAGAGGTCAGCCCTCCAGCTGTTTAGTGGCCGAGTTAGGAGTGCCCAGTGCTGGGAGGAGCCTCCTAATATTTATTTCTGTGCTCTGCGCCCCTTTCCGGATGAGTATCTGGTATCTTCCAGGAGTTTCCTAACCAGTGACGTCAGCATAGCCCTCTTAGGATGCCCTGTGGGTGGCACTGGGCTGTATGAACTCAGGGATCCTTGAAAACCCAGTGCAAACCCTAAAGGGAGAGACAGGCAGAGGAGTTGAAGCAGTCCCAACTTTCCCCCAAAGTGCCCACAGTGGTGACACAGGGGAGCTAACAGACCCCCAGTCCGGAAGCAGATTTTTGATATCCAAAGATCACCACTGTCCCATAGAGAATCACTACAGTGAAACCCTGCCATGAAGCCCTAAGAGGGGGCTGAGGAATAGAAGCCCCTAAAATGCAAGGTCAGGGTGTTGCAAAGTCAATGAATGAATGTGCGAGACTTGGGTCGCTGGCGCTGTGAGTCTGTCCCAGCCCAGGCTCTTGTTTGGCGCCACCTGGTGGCAGCTGGCTGCCTGGGCTTAAATATCAAAATTCTAGGTCCTGGGACTTCTGTTGGGGTTTCCGAAACAGATACAGATTTCAGGACTCCCCTAATTGGAGCAGATTTGTTAGCCTTTTTGGAGAAAGTCAGGGTGCAGGGACCTATCTTCTACCTCCTCACTTCTGAGTCAGGATTACGTACAGTTTCCCCACCCCATCCTCCCCACCTGCCTATCCATGTGGATGTGCGATGACAACTGTGTTATGTCTAAATTCCTGTTCCCCTGGGCTACGGTATCTTGAGGTTTTTCTGTATTAACCTCTTCTGAGAAGGAGCTTTCCTTCTGACACCTGTGTCTACCACATGATCTACTTCCCAAAGGACGGGATATGTGTGCATTTGTGTGTGTGAGAGTGCATATGTGTGTGTGTATTTGTGTGTGTACGTGTGCGTCTTTGTATGGGGTGGAGGGAGGGCTTGAGGGAAGGGTGTTTGCTCAGTTATCCTGTCTTCTTTCACATTCAGATAACTCTCAATAAACCAACCACTTCCACTGAGAATTTCTCCTCCCCCATCACCCAAAACGGACCAACCTGCCTGCAGGACTGTTTCAAAATCCCTCACCATCCCTTAGTGTCGTCTTACTTCAGAGCATGCGCAGAAGGTCTTGAAAGCGGTGGGCTTTGAGCACCATCCAATCTCCCCTTCCTCCTGGGAGCGCAGTGAAGGATATCCTTTAAAAGCCGTCTCTGCTCAACAAGCAGGAAAGGTCGTGCTTCATGGCTGAAGGTCAAAAGGCAGAGGAAGCAATCCTGCACCCGGGGCTCCTTACCCGGCTCCTTCTCCTTCCTCTGCTTTCCTCCCAAGACAATGACCTTGTGAGGCAGAAACACCCGTGGCTTCAAAGTACACTCATTCACTCACTCACCCACTCACTCATTTTGTTATTGAATCGGAGCGGGTGCTGAGTGCCCCTCTCTGGCTGGGAGACATGGCGGGCAGTGCCTGGTTACTGTCTTGGGGAGCTCAGCGTCTGGTGGGGGGAGGCAGCATCCAGGTCGATAGATGCAGTAATAGGACTGCCACACTGGAGGCGTTAACAGAGCCACGTGTCCCAGAGGATTGAGGACAGGCTTTCTGGTGACGTGTCTGACCTGGTCGTCTTGTTCAAGGTGGGGAAACTGCACAAAGGGACTTTGCTTCTTAACCTAGGTACCAACAAGAGGGGCCGAAGGGGACAGCTAAGATGATGGAACAGTGTCTCCCCCTCCTGCACTGACTGGCCTGGCAGCTCAGTGACTGGGCGGAGTCCCCACCCATCCTTGTAGGGGGCAAACACATAATTGCATGTGGCTTTGTGCTGGGTCAGGTCCCAAACTGTCCTCACTATAAAGCATTCCAGAATGCTGGTGGTATCTGGAGCAGCTCTGGGGAGCAGCTTCCTGCTTGAATCCACAGAGCATCAGGTTGAAAAAGCAAAGCTGTGTTGCCACCTTATAGTAAGAACTGAGTCCAGGGAGCCAGCTATTTATTGAACACATGATGTGTGCTGTAAAAATCTCACTTAAAACTCCATACGACCCCATGAAGTAGGAAGGACTGTTTGTCTCCACTTGACCAGCGGAGAGAGTGAGATACGTAGGGGTTTGGATAACTTGACCAAGCGAGGTCACCCAGGAGCAGGGAGTGGACTTCCCACCCCAGGTCACCCTACGAGGCTGCGGCGAACCACAAGGAAAATTCAAACCATCTGTCACCAACCAGGCTGTGTTCTGAATTTCATGTGGCCCCCAACCACAGGGAACAGGGCTCTGAGGCATCCATCTGCACTGTCAGTTGCCCTACGGCCTCCCTTTAGGGTGCCAGGCCCTCCAACTGAGATGCACACGTTTTAAAAAATTAGTGCATATCATTGCATCATCCGGAAAAGAATCAACAATGATTTTAAAAGAAAGATCTAAGAGGGAGATGAATTCTAATCATAATCCCCATCACTCGCAATGTCCTCTCCTGCCTGCACTGCACGCGCTGATTGTCCTCAACTTCTCCACTTTGTCGCCCATCCTTTGACAGGTGCCTGATGAGAAACCCTCCCCCGCCAGGTGCTGGGGGTGGGGGGTGAGCAGAGAGAAGCAGCCGTCGCTTTGTGGAGCTTGTGTAGATTGTCAGGGGACAGACACCAGGGGCAAAGTCACAGCTGTGATAAACGTGATGCTGGAAGGGAACCAGTGCCTGAGGGGGGACGAGGTGAGGGTGTCCTGTGTGGCGTGTCCTGGAAGGCTCTCCAGCTTGAGGATACACAGTGTGTGTTAGCACCACAAACGTTCCAGGGAGTCCTGCAGAAAATGCTACTGCTCTGCCTGGAGGTCCCAGCCTTCTCTAGACATTCATGACCCTGAAGGCTTTTCTCCGGGGGACATTTGTGAATGCCCCACCGGCGGAGGCAGAGGCAGCCCCTGGCGGCGGTGTGCAGGAGGCATTGTGGCAGGCGCAGGCTGTCTGAGTCCCGGCCAGGGGACTGGAGCCCGGGAGGCACTGCTGTCCCATTATCCTTTCTGGTACGTGGAGTGGGACGGGGCTCAGTGGGGAGCCAGCACCTCGCTTGCTTTTCTTTCCGCTGTCACTGTCGGAGATACACTGTCTGGCTAGCGGTGGCTCATCGTGTGAGTCAGGTCCTGACCTGGTCTCACGTGCGTGCTGGACCAGAGTCCGACTTGACGGTAGCTATGAAGCCAGGCTTCAGTGAGAGGTGGAAAACCGGTCTAAACGCAGCTGGCTGCGGATTCGATCAGGCTGAGCCTGTGGCCGCGGGTGGATGTCCCTTTGACTCCTGCCACCCCTCCCTTGGGGGCTTGGAGTTTCTCTAGAGGACGGAGCCCAGAGCCCCGAGGGGAGCTCTCGCAGAGAACCACAGCCAAGGCAGTTTCTGCCCCTAGGGGTGACCTCTCTGGGCTCCCTTGGGTGTTCGGGGTACGTTCACCACGTCTGCCACCCCATGGGGAGCAGACAGGGTGGTGACTGCGCTAGAAGGTTGGCAGGGCTTCCTGGGACCTACTTCTGGAAGGCAGGCAAAAAGTGACTGGGTCACAGTCGCCAAGCTGCTCCTGAGTCCTCTCTCAGCAGAGCTTTGGAGGCCCTGCGCCCCTCCTCCCACCCTCAGCTAGTTGTTGGGCACCTGTCGCGTGTGTGGCCCTGGCCCCAGGCTCAGGTGCACGGTCCAAAGGACAACACACGCCTGCGTGTGCCCGGCAGAAAACCACGACTCCCACTCCCCACATCCCGCTCTCCTCGCCTCACAAAGACCCCCAACTTCCCCACGCACCCCATCGCCGCCCCAGCTCCCTGCCCTTCAGGGAGCACCCCCACCCCTCCCCACACGTCCCCCCCCCTCCACCCTCGGCCAGGGGCTATCCAAAGGCCAAACCAAAAAAAAAAAAAGGGAAAACAAAAGCAAACAAAAGAATTCCCCTGACCCCCCAGTAAACACACACACAAAAGAGCAGGCTTGTGGGAAGAGGAAGCGGCACCAACATCTACCCCTCGGGGTAGGGGGGCCGGGCTCCCCCATTGTTCTCTCCCCAGGCCGTGATGACAATCCCAGCCCGGGCAGCTCAGCCCCCCTTCTCCTGTAGCCAGGCCCCCCTCCCCCTTCCCACCTCGGCCCCTGAGAAAGACACCTCGGAGCAGCTGTCATAGGCCCAGAAGTGGTTCCCACAGGAGGAGGAAGCAGACGCTCACAAAGGGCCGGCTTTTCCCTGAGGAAGCGGCGGTGGGCTTGCAGGGACAGACTCCTGCAAGGACTGAGGGACAGGGCCGGCCGGGGACCCAGGGGACCAGGCCAGGCGAGGAGCCGGCTCCCGGAGGAAAGCAGGGCATTGTGAGCCCTTGTTTACGGGCGGGCGGAGGCCCTGACCTTGCCGCTTGTCAGCGGGCCCTGCAGCCCCTCCCCTCCCCGCCACCCCCACACTGTGGCCCGGTCGGCCCATTCATAATTTTATTTGGGGGGTGGTTGTTTGTCGGCCTCCAGCCCCTCCCCCAGCTGGCTCTCTTTCAGCATTGTGACCCGGATAAAAAGGCAAGATATCCTTCCCCTTTCCCGGAGCCAGCTTCCTAGCCCGGCCTTGCTGGCTGTGGACTTGGTTAACCCTTAGGAGAGCAGCAGGACGGGGCTCTCCTCCAGCAGCAGGCGGCCCGAGACCCCTGCCTCATCGCCCCAGGGGTCCTTGTTGGGGATCGGAACCCAGGGTCCCGGAAGGGTTTGGGAGAAAAGCCCTTGTACCACGTGATACATTACAAGGGAGATGGTGGCCGTGGCCTCACAGAGCCCACGCGGTCCTCAGCATCCGTTTCGCAGCCAGCGCTGAGCGTGCCTGGGCAGCCCGCTTCCCCGCGTGGTGGGCCGTGCGCCCCCAGCAGTCCCGGCATTGGGGGGTAATTCACCTGCCAGGGCTGCCCTCACACAGCACCATGGCCTGGGGGCCTTGAACAGTGGGCATTTATAGTCTCACAGCTCTGGAGGCTGGAAGTCCAAAATCAAGGTGTCAGCAGGGCTGCCTTCCCCTGAGGCCTCTCTCCCGGCTTTCAGATGGCCGCCTTCTCCCCGGGGCCTCCCATGGCCTCCCCTCTGTGGATCTGGGCCCTCATCTCCTCTTCTTATAAGGACACAGTCACATCGGATTGGGGTGCACTCTAATGACTCATTTTACCTTAATGACCTCTTGAAAGGTCCTTTCTCCAAATATACTCACATCCTGAGGTCCTGAGGGTTAGGGCTTCAGTATATGAACTTTGAGGGAATACAACTCAGCCCCTGGCAGGAGGACTTGGACTGGGCTTTCTCTAAGATCTCCTCCAAGAGGTCGCTGATTCTCTAGTCAAGTGGCCGAAGAACTAGAAGAAACAGAAAGAAGGGACAGTAGGGAACTGAAGGCGAAGGGCGGGGTGAGGGCTAATGTCTGGAGAAACGCGTCCCTCCGCCCCAGCCATCTTTTCCGTGGAGAGCCTGTGGCCTCTTGGGTGGCCTGATGCCCACCATGGCCATCCAAGGTCTTTTGGTTAGGGTCTCGGTCAGGCCTGGGGACGAGGGTAATGATTTGTGACAGCAGGCGGAAGTGACAGAAGTGGGCTGAATTAGGGGTCAGATCCACTTTGGGGAGATGCATTGAGAGAAGCAGCCTAGCTGGGGGTGGGAGGGGTGCGTGGAGCTGGGACGTTCGAGGATCACTGATGCCCAGGGAGCTGCTAATCCTGACCCACAGAGGCTACACAAAGGGGAAGCAGAAGCCTTTCTACGAATGCCAAGATTCCGGATGGGGAGCCCACATCTCCCCCCAAACACCCTTGCCCTGTGTGTGCATGTGTGTCTCTGCAATGCATGTTTGTGTCTGTGTATGTGTGCGCTTGCATGCGTGTTAGTACGTGTGCATGTGTGTGGATGCACTGTTTGTGTGTGCACATATGCACGTGTGTGTGTGTGTCCTCATGCACCACAAGTGGCTGAGTGTCCCGGATGAGGTGAGGACAGGACTTGGGCCCAGTGGAAGTGTGGGGGCTGCAGTTCAGGCCCCGGGGTCTTTGCCACTGAGTGGCCCCAGTACAGCCAGCACCCAGTGTTACCGAGGAGCAGGTGGGAACACCCGCTTCTCCCCCGATTCCTCAACGGCTTCCTTCTGGCTCCGTGCTGGTCTGTTTGCTTTTCTCCAGGAAGCCCCTGCTTTAGAGACCTAAAGGATTTGAGAAAGGAGTGTCTTCTGCCCAGGATCGATGTGAGGGGTCGGTCCTAAGAGGCCCTTACACACAGCACGTGGCTCTGGAGCTCAAAGACACACTCCCATCAGTTCCTCCACGTGATTCCCACAGTGACAATGAATGTGGCAGACGGACCAGCCCCATCCTGCAGCCTGGCTGGGGGTGCCAGCCATGGAGGGGTGGGAGCCAGAGAGGCCAGGGCTGGGATGTGGAACTTAGGGCAACGTCTCTGACCCCCAAATTCCTGAGATGAAAAATGGGGATATCGGCACCTGCTGGGGAATGTCTGTGGTGGGAAAGAAGAAAGGGGAAAGGAGATAAAGGGTGTAAAACGTGACGCACAGTTAGGGTGGGCATGGCAGCCCCTCCTCTCCCTCCCCCTGCAAAGACGGCTCGTGGCCGCCCAGGGGCCACGGAGAATAGAGCTGGGGCTTAGAATGAGGAGCCCAGGTCTCCACTCGTCCTCTGCCCATCTTGGAATCTCTTTGCTCGGCTGTCCCACCTCAAAGCTACCTCCTATCCAACTCACCCAAGTCTGGGACTAAGAAAAAGTTGAAGGAACCAACTCAATGTCTTTTCCATTTTTCCACTTCCAGGGGCCCCCAAACTCGCAAAATCCCGGATCAGAGCTAAGAAGGCAGAGACTTGGATCCTTCTCAGAACCCCTGGTGGCTGAGTGTCCCCCAACCTCACAGAGCTCCACCTCCCTGGGGCCTGCAAACAGCAGCTCCTGCCCTGTCCTCCCCCTCGGTCCCCGTGTGTCCACCCGACACGTGCTCATGCCTGAAACTCACGCATTCTTTCACTGCTTCCCGAGCCTGGACACATGGTGGGGAGCAAGCCCCACCCCCTCCTGGTCCTCCCAGAGTGGACACTTCACACCCACCCCTCTTTCCCAGATACAAGCAACTGAGAAGTGACAGAGAAAGGCAAAGGACAGCAAGAAAGGCCAAGCACCCACAGGCAGCCCGGGGCGGAACCCCGAAGTCCTCCCTGTCACTCTCAAAGTACGTCTCCAGTCCTCGACTCAGAAAGAAGGCTGCTGAGTCAGGATCTGGAGACCTGGCTCCCCACTGGAGGCAGGGCCCCTCCTCCAGGAGAGGGGAGAGGAGGAGGCATGGCAGGAGGCCGTCACTGAGACCTAGAAAATAAAGCCACGCTGTCCCGTGGCACACCTGTTCCCCACGGTTGAGGTCCAGGTACGACCAAAGCTCACACAGGCTCCTCTGAGCCCTCTTTTCGACCTGGCCTCATCCTTGGGCTTCTTTCAGAGTCTAGTTTTATCCAGAGTCCTGCTAAGTCAGTTTAGAGACAGTCCTCCACCCTCTCCTCGATATCTGATCAAATTCCTCATCCCCCGTGACCCCCCAGGTGACATCCGACACCCTGGCCTGCCTTTAGTGAAACCCCCTCGGATCATTCTAGCCAGAATCCCCCGACCCTTGATGTCTCCTCATAGTAATTTCCATCCCCTGACCCCCCAAACTGCCCCTTGGCCAGAAATGCCCACTTGTCCCTGTAGTGTCCAGAGTTGAGCCCCGTATCTCCTCCCCCAAGAGCCTTGACACCTGTCATGACAGTCCTGAAGGCCTAAGAATTTTTCCTTTAACAGATAATATTAAAAGCAAGCAAACAAACGAATCGTGGCCTTTGAGGTGGCTCTGCTGAGCACAGGCGTTTGATGGTGAGTTTGCCCAGGGGACCAGCCCCTGAGGAACAGCCACGAGGACTGCTGGCAATAAGCAGAGTCGTGGCCAGGTGGAAAATTCCAGGCTTTTGGGTTTCTCTTTCAGGGACAAGAACCTAGAGACATGGACAGAATTCTCAGCAGCTCCAGGCACCAGCCCTTTGACATCTGTGGCTCTGGCCGACTCTCGCCTGGAGACGTCACCACGTAGGCAGGGCTGGGCATGCCCCCTCCAAACAGAGACTCCCCTCCACCCTGGGCTGCATCCAAGGAGAAGATTTGACTCTTCGCTGTGGCTGTTTATACTCACAGCACTTGGGAACTAAAAAAGACCTATATACAGGCAGACCTCAGAGATACTCAGGTCCAGACCATGGCAATGAAGCAAATATCACAATAAAACAAGTCATGACAATTTTTTGGTTTCCCAGTGCATATCAAAATTATGTTTATACTATATTGTAGTCTATTAAATGTGTGATAGTATTATGTCTAAAAAAATAATGCACATACCTTAATTAAAAATACTTTATAGCTAAAAGATGCTAACCATCATTTGAGCATTCAGAAAGTAGTCATCTTTTCGTCATAGTTACATCAAAGATCACTGACCCCAGATCACCGTAACGGATAGAATAATAATAAAAAAGTTTGAAACAGTGTGAGAGTGACCAAAATGTGACCCAGAGGTAGGAAGTGAGTGAATGCCGTTGGAAACATTGCTGCCGATACACTTGCTCGATGCAAGGTTGCCACAGACCTTCACTTTGCAAAAGAAAGCAGTGTCTGTGAAGGAGCGCAGAGTGAGGTCTGCCCGGACCTGGCCCACGCCCTCCGACGGCAGCTGGGAGCTGGAGCGCTGGGTGAGACCCTCACCCCAGGCCAAGCGGCCAGCACGCAGGCAGAGCTGGGCTACACTCTAGACCTGGAGTCTTTCCAGTGAGAGGGGTCCCGCACGCGCCTCTCCAAGAAGACTCCAAGCAGGGGATTTCAGTGACTTTTCACCTTCGCAGTTGGGAGAAAACCCCCTTCTAATGTGATCTTTGCAGGAGGAGGAAAAAATAAGAACCTGCAATTCAGCAGGGAGTACAATTTTAAAAATAAGCCTCAGGGACAGGGCATTTCACGGCTGCCCCGTGGGGCTGCCGGGCCCATAACTCAGGAGCACAATGGCTTTTCTTGTTGTGAATGAGCGTGAGGTGCCAGCAGAGGAAATAGGAAGCCCCCAATGCAGTCTGAATGGACCTGTGAACAGGCGTAATAAAAGTTGTCCTGGATTTCCGTTACCACCAGGTGTTTCCGAGAGACGTCTATTCATTCAGGCCCGGGGATGGCCGCGGGGGCCGAATCTTCCCCGGCCCGACCCCAGCCCCTTGCTCCGCTCCCCTGACCTCACGCAGCCACTAGAGGCCACTTGGGCCTGGACTCCTGGGATGGACTCCGTGATGGGCCAGCTCTGTGGGATTCATTTTAGAGTAGAGGGCAGGGGGTGGCAGAAAAGAGGGGGTCACCAGATTCCAGTCCCCCCCAGGTTTGATGAGAGAAGCTTGTGTGTGGGAACCCAGGGGCACGTGGAGAGGGGGGTCATGAGCTATGAGTGACAGACACGGCGAGGGATTCGGGCCAGGAGCCAGGAGGTCCCGCAGCGGGGACGACTGGGGTTAGAGGCTGAGAAGGACCCCATCTGTGTGTGTGGGGTGGGGAGACACACCAGTATGAGGCGCGGGCACATCGGGACAGTTGGAGGCTGGCGCCCCGAGGCCACTAACTTGCCCAATGAGTTCAAGCGAGTGTCACTCCTTTCCCGAGCCTGTCCCTTAGCTCCCAGACCAGAAGGTTGGAGCACGCTGCCTGTCTAGTGCTGCCTTCTGTGATCTGTAGTTGGACTGTAAGACAGGAACGCTTCAAACCAAAAGGAAAAGGAGGCTCTGGTCTCAGATGCCCACAAGACCAGGCAGGGCAAAGATGACTGAGGTCAGCCTGGTGGAAGTAGGGACCGTGGGGGCGGGAACATTCCAGCACGACGCAGGCCACAGAACACACACCTGCCCGCGGCCCCGTGAGGAGCCCACCCAAGGCAGCCCTCCCGCCACCAGCTGCGAAGAAAGCCCCCCAAGGAGGCGAGACTGCACTTTAACTGTCTTAGTCAAGCAGATTCATAGAGATGCTGCCACAGCAAGGAGGGGCTCTGTTGTTCTGGAAGGGAAGGGGATGGATTTATTCTGCTGAGGTAGAAACAGATCGTAAATGATTTGGCTGTTTACACAGCAGATGGTTTACAACACACACCATCTGCATGGATAAGAAGTCATGGACCAGCCGCGGCCCTGACCCTGTGCAGGGAATCAGTCACTCCTCCCCCATCACAAGTAGGAATGCCCACCTCCTCTAGGAAGCCTACTGTGATTGCCCACCTCCAGGAGATGCTGCCTAGAACCCGTGGACAGTTGACCCCGTGGGCACTAGGACATATCAGCTGGCACCATTGCTCTTTCACAGCATCCCTGTGGCAAGAGGCAGATCCTCCAGCTGGAAACCCTGACTCTTACCGCTTCTGGCCTCTTCAGTACAGGAGGCACGCCGGGCAGTAAGCATGTACTAGAGCAGCCCTCTGGTTGCCAGGGTTTGGAGAGCAAGCTGTGACCATGGCCAGTCCAGGTGTCTGACTGACATCTCTGTTAGTCACCTAAGGCCTTTGGTAATCAGTACTTAGAGTTAAGTATCTCAGCATCCAACATATGCACATCTTCACTTCCCCCAGGCGACAAGGACGAGGCGATAATGGTGATGGTGATGTTGGTGACACACAGATAAACAGCTTCAGAGAGTACGAGCTGGGTGCTTTTGGTGTCATACGTCTTATTGTGGGTCTAGGAACTGTGTGATGGCGAGGAGGGTATGTCATCTTGCAGGTAGGAGCACGGAGGCTCACAGAAGCATGCGGGTCACAGGAGCGTCAAAGTTCTCGTAACTAGTAAGTGGCACAAACATTCTTCTCTTTTCCTCAACCGAGAAAGTCAGGCCTGCAAAGTGCCGTCTTCCTCAGTGGCGTCACCCAGGAGAGGCTAAGTGTGTTGAATATTGTTGTCTACACTGGGGAAATCTGCTGGGCTCTGAATCGCCCCAGGACTGGATGACCTCAGCTTTTCTTAAGACGTACATGGGAACCCTAGTCCTCCTCCAATTCCTTGGGAAGCCTAGCGGGCCCGGGGCCACTGCCAGACCTCGAGGGATGGCAGTACTGCCCTCCCTTCTCCGACCTCCAGTCTGCACACACGTGCCAGGCGTGGCCCACAGGGCACAGAGCAGATGAGAGACGTGGTAGGAAACAGCACCAAACTGAAGGCCTAAAGTCTGTGTCATGTTCCAAAGTGGCCATGTACCAGCCACGTGGTCCCAGGTCAGCCAGCCCTGGTTCCCGCGTGTAGCAAATGAGGGAATCATGCCAGATACTCTTGTGTCTCTCCAGTTCTGTCATTAAGTGAGCCTACAACTCAGCCAGGGAATTGGCTCGGAAGGAGGGCGAGAACACCAGCAAGACCCCTGTTTCTGTGCCGCGGGGCAGGGGGAGGGGGTAGACAGAAGAATCACAGTGTCTCAGTCAGTTTGGGCTGCGATAACAGATTACCATAGACCTGGTGGCTTAAACAGCAAAATTCTTCCTCACTCTTCTGGAGGCTGGGAAGTCCAAGGTCGAGGTGCTGGCAGACCTCACGTCTGGTAGGAAACTGTTTCCTGGTTTGCAGATGGCCATCTTCTCATATGTCCTCACATGGTGGGTAGCAGAGAGAGAGGAAGCAAGCTCTCTTCCATCTCTTCTTATAAGGACGCTTATCCCATCATGAGGGCCCCACCCTTGTGACCTGATGGCCTCCTACAAGCCCCACCTCCTGATTCCATCCCACGAGGGGTTAGGATGTCAACATATGAATTGGGGGCGGGGGGGGGGACACAAGAAGCAAATAACTTATTACAATGGTAGCACTGAGAAAGATTTATGTCCTGGCTCCTGCCAGGGCAGACAATAGAGTCAGTAGAGAAAGACCCACCACATTCTCTCTCTCTCTTAATCCACCCTGTTCATTTCCTCTCTAACAGTTACCAGATTATCACCACCTGCAAAGCTCTTGTTCATTATTTCCTCAGTGTTCCACTTTCTGCTTCTTCTCACTAGAGGGAAATCTCTAGGAGGCTTTGCCCCTGTTGTGTCTGCCACTGTGTTCCCTGAGCCCGGAAGGGTACCCGTTGGCACTCAATAAATGATTTAGCAAACCAATGAAGAAATAATCTCTTGAAAGAATTTCGCCTGCCATATCAGTAAACAAAGGATGTTGTGGCTTTCAAGGCACTACAGCTGCCCTGGACTGTACACCGCCAGGGGATTCAGGATGGAGGAAGCAGGATACTGGCCCTAGATAGTTAATGTGCAGATCAAAGGAATGATTTTAATAAGCCCAGACTCTTGCGTCTTCCCATACACAGAAAAGTGCTAACTTCATTAACTTGAGATACCTGGTTTTACTTTAATAGTAATCTTTCCATGTTCCAACAACCTGTTTTTGGTTTTTGGTTTTTTGGTTGCTTCTGTTTTGTTTGGTTTGGTTTGATTTGGTTTTTGCAAGAACTCCTGTATCCTGGCCTCTCCCTTACCTCTCCTGAAGGGTCCCTCAGTGACATCTGAGAGGCTGTCTCCTGGGCTTTAGTCCTCAGTACATCCACCAAATAAAGCAAAATTCTCACCTTTTAGGCTGTGCATTTGTTTTCAGTTGACATTATAGTTAAAGGACGTAGAGCTTCAGGGAGGTTGTTACTTGTCTGTGACACACAGCTGGTAACAGAGGCAAGACCCCACCCCAGGTCTTGGGATCTCTGGTTGAGTAACCATCCACTGCATCATGTGACTGGCTCCCTTGCCCCTGAAAGCAGCGGCAAGCCCGAATCACATGTCTCCTCCTCCTGGAAGCTCTCTCGGCTCTCCTGAGCACCCTTGCAGCTTGGTCTGGAAATGCCTGCACTTTTGCTAGGGGTTCGCCATCTTGTTTTCTTCTCTAATTTGACATTCAGTTCAATCAACATTTGTCGAGGTCAGTGCACGCAGATGGGGCGCTGGAGAGATTCTGCTCAGCTGATTCCAGCTGTGGTTGGCATGTGACCCTCCCTGAGAGTCAGCACCTTAGGGCGGGGTCACTGTCCCTCACCCCCCAGACCAGCACGGTCCTAGAGCAGCTCGGGGCCTCTGTGCAACTGAGCCAGGGTCGTCTGCTCCCTCTATGGGGGCCTCTCCTGCCTGGTAGGTCCTTTATGCAGTGGGGTCTCAGCTGGTCCCACCCTGGGCCTTTTTCCCTTGACAACAAATCTCCCACTTACCTGCAGGCCTGAGGCAGAGTTTACCTGCTCCAAGGGTGATGCGGAGAGAAGACTTCCTTTCTCCAGGTTGTCTCTCATTCCAGGGAGCAGAGGCAGGAAACTGGTTGCTGGGGTCCAGTCAGGGCCCCGACTTCCACATGTCGTGTCTGGGAGCAGAACTGGGTAAAAGTTCCCAGCTGAGGGATACCTCCTTCTCCACCAGCCTCTCTCCCCCAAGCCTGTTCCGTATCCCTGGACACCAGGGCCTGGACCCTTGGGCCACTCAGGCTGTGTCCACCTGCTGCCCCTCACAGGATCCTCCTCCAAAACTCTGTTCTCCTGTGATGGGGCCTTTGTTCGGTAGAAAGTCCCAGGCTTCTCCTGGCCCAGGTCAGGGCTTGTCCTCAGGCAGGGACTAGAAGAAGCATCCTGGGAGCCAGGCGGCCCTCCTTCCCACTTGGAGGCAGGAAGCCATCCCTCTGGGACGAAACCAGGGAGACATGGTGGGTGGCGGGGCACACAGGGAAAGCCGGGGCTCCCCCTCCAGTCCTGCCCGTCATCTGTGCTACAGCCTTGGACAAATCGCCCCCTCGCTCTGAGCCTCTCATTTGGGCCTGGAATGATCTCTAAGGCCCTCGCCAGCTGGAAAAGTAAATCACTGCCCTTCAAAAATTTCCAAATGTAACCCCTTAGATTACTCTCAGATTTCAGAATCTGATGCTACAGGTAAGAAGAACAATTGATGAGTTTTTGTCTTCTCCTCTGTCCCACTAAACAATTCCAAGAGTCCCCGTCACCTCATGCCAGCCTTCTCTGTCCCTCCTGACTCTGGAATGTCCAACCCAGACCTTGGCAGTGGCCCATGCCCTGCTCTGACCTCCAGGCCTGTCTGGCCATCTCTCTTCTCAAACAGTGACATTTAGGCACAGGGGAAATCCGTGGGGTGCTGCAATGGCCCAGATCTCCCTCCCAGGCTCTGTCCACAGTGACAGCGGCTCCCTTGATGTAATGTCCCCACTCACAATGTACTCCAACTTTTAGTTTAACCCAAAGAATTGAGTCATATGGTGGACACTTCCTTTGGGAAAGAAGCTGGCTCTCAGTGAAAGACGAGGTCAGCAAGTCCTCCCAGGGTCCTCCAGGTCAGACCCCATGGGCGGTCACCCAGTCCACCTGGCCAGAGAGGCTGGGTCCCTCAGTCTGCTGCTGCCCAGGGTAGGTTAACTAGCTGGACGTGTGTTGAGGCAGAGCTGATGGGAGGTTACCCCCAGAACAGTTTGGGGGACGGAAGATGGTTCTCACTGTCACTGCACCCAGGTGTGCAGTTACCAAGGGGCTGATCCCTGTGCTCACTTTATCAAGCAGCCATTTTGCAGTCCCTCTGCCCCTTCTTCTGCAATCCAAAGGCAGTCTCATCTGTGGAGCCCTCAGGGGAAACAGAGCAGAATAGTCTGAACACAGTGCAGGGATGGCCCTTTACAGATGGGGAAACTGAGACCCGGATTCAAGGGCTGGCTTGGACGAGCTCGCTCCCATGAGTGCCCGGAGCCAGAGTAGGATGCTGGGCTCAGTGTCGGCAAAGCCAGCGGCCGCCAGCCCAGGGGCAGCACCCAGCCGGGCCTCCAGGGAGTCACCCCAGGAGGCAGACACACGGCCCCGCTGAGCCCCCTATAAATAGCGTTGGGCTGTGTGTGTGCACACGCCGGGCCGGCGTGCATAGGCCGGCGTGCACGAGCCCCGGGCGCCGTGAGCGGGGATTGTTCGGCAGGAGATGGGCCGCATTCATGTGCAGGGCTTGGGTCGGCGCCAGCCTCCTTTCTCCGAGCAATCCCATTTTGGCTATTGTGCTGATTATGGATGATGGTTATCTGGTTGTTTATCCAGTTGCTGTATAGATTGACTTTCTGAATGTCAGGGTTTGGCTGTTTCCATAACAGGAAGCTGCTTGCTGTCTTACTGTGTTAAGAAACTCCAGGCTACACAATAGAATCCCAGCAAAACCCTAAACACTCCGTTTGCCAGGGGAACCTCATTGAATCCAGCCCTCATTGTTTGTGTTATAGGCTGAATGCTGTATTTACAGTCAGAGGAGTGTATGTGTGTGTGTGTGTGTGTCCGTGCGTGTGTGTGCGCACAGGATATTAAGCCTGACTTTTCACTTTCCAAGTTCTCCACCTGAGCCTCAGCCTAGATTAGGGCCCTGAGATTCCTCGGACAGACATCTACTGAAGCTGGGGGTGAGGGGCCCAGCAGGACCCCGGCCCCGGAGAGTTTGTTCCTGGGTCTCCGGGCGCCTCGCGTTCAGAAGGAAGCTGGCGTTTGCATTTTCCTACCGAGGCGCGGACAGTAGAACAAACACCCGAGTCAGAACTGACCCAGGCGCCAAGACCCCTGCGCAGGAAACAGGACATCAAAGAGGGACGCTCGGCCCTGTTTCTGTCCGTCACTATTATTTATCATCAGCTGAGGTGGTTCCCATGCCCGGGGAGTTTTCAAGAACCCCCCTAAGCACTCGGTTAAATGTCATGGATTCATCTTCAATTTTATCAGTCTCCCCTCCCGTCCTCAGCTGCCAAGTTGCTTAGAGAAGACAGCAAAGGGAAGGCGGCCGGGGCAGCCTGAGCTCTGCAGGGAGAGCTGCCTCCTTCACAACAGAGACCTGGGGCAGCAGGGCACCATGTGTTTAGCGCTTGGCTGGGGGCTCCCGGAGGGCACAGGCCTCCTCGGCCACGCTCCTGGAGGGGCAAGGGCCTACATCTGGCGCTTGTAAGGACCCTGTGAGTTTGCAGTCCCTTGGGGTGCAGCAGTCCTGGAGCCCTTGGGGGTGGGGGTGCCCAGTTTTCTTTAAACCTTGACAACATAAAGACAGGTGAGTGTAAGCATTTTGTTTGATGTAACCAAGGAAGCCAGTGAAACAACCTGTCAAATCGTCCTCAGTGGTTAAGGGAGTGTGTGCACCAGGGTTCTTTCTTCCACAGAGTGTCAGGGCTTCCCCAATACTGCTCCGCCGCATACTGGGGAGGGGCAGAGGGACCCTGGAATGAGATGTCGAAGCACAGATTGCAGAGGGGCCAGTTGGTTCCTCGGTCGATGGTAGCTTTCTGCATCAGATGAACACTGCTGGGACCATTTCTCCGCTTCCCAGAGCAACCAATCTTCCCAGAAGGAGCCTGGCAGAAGCTGGAGGGAGTGAGAAGTGGGATTGTGGGGTCCCAGAGGGGGCTGGCGGATACTGTGGGCATCATGGAGTTAACCCACTTCTTCACTTTACTCGAAGCAAGAGTGAGGATGAGAAAGTCAAGCCAAGTACCTAAGGTCAAGCTTCTGGTTAACAGCAGAGTCCCAGGGGAGGCTGGCCCACTCCCCCAGCCCCCTAACCCACAGCGAGGGGCAGCAGGGCGAGCAAAGACACTCCTCAAAACCCAGGAGAGAAGGAAGGGGCAGCATGATACCCAGAAAGTCAAAGCAGCAGAAAATGTGGACACGGGGCTTTGTCACAAATGGTTGAGCCCAGGTTATTCTAGATCACTACAAATACCCCTGGGGGAGACATTTCAAGTTCCATAAAGCATGGAAGTCCATGGTCTTGACCTTTCTAAGTTAAAGTAAACTTGGAGGTCCTGGGGAGGGAGAAAAGTGCTTAACTCTTGATTCTTAGAGCAAGCTCTGAATTTACGAAGCCTTCCTTTCTGCTTGCAAAGAACCAGAGAGATGCAGAACACCAGCCAATTCATCAGACCCAAAGAGGTAGAAAAACTGTTCATTTGGTTTTTAAAAAATTACCCAAACAAATGTGAATACTCTTCTATCTTGGTACTGAGAGAGTTAAAAGGGCCTCATAGTCCAACCTCAACTCGATGCTTGAATCTAAATCTGAGACCAAAAGCTCTGCCTTGGTTGAAGGCTCTTGGTGTCTTATGGATCAAACCATCGCTCCCGCCTTGCTCCGCTCCAGTTGTGGGTTCCCTGCAGACAGAGCCTCTGTTGAACACTGCTGCTCTGTGAGTTGTCTGGAAGTTCTTTAGCAGTAGAGGGCACTGTTTACCTAAAAGCGTGAGCCTTGGCCAAGAGAAGGAATTCTGATGCCCCGAGAGTGGTCACCTAGCTGTCTCTCCGCATCTCCTCCAAACCAGGTCCAAACCAGCCCCAAAGATGCGAAGGTCATAAGTTCACAAAGAGCTCCCTCTCTTCCTCAGGGACTCAGTCCTGCTGTAGCCATCCTCCTGGTCAAGAAGCCCTTAAACCAGCCTGCACCCATTGTGTTCCATTTCCTCTTGCTGTGTTCGACTGACTTTGAACCTCGTGTTCATGCTGTAGCAGAACAAATTGCTTCCCCAGCATGCTTTCCCTCTGTTATTCTTGTTTGCTCAGCATCCGCTGCCATGGGTATGGCCCTGGGGTGGGGCACAGGGTAGGGTTGGGACAGAACAAACTGGACCTAATTTGAACACGGCAGATGAAACTGAACATTGTCGGAGTGTCTGGGTCCCCACTAGGACTCACTGACAGTCAGTGAAGAGCGTTTGATTATCTATTGGGCTAATAGGTCGGAAGCCTGGTGCCTGTAAAGCACAGGCACAAATCAGAATCACACTTATAGGGCTCTGCTTCTTAGAAAAATGCCTTCAAGACACTAGAAATGCTGAAAATAGACAGATGCCCCTAGGGTTATTCTCTAAATATTAGCCACGTTTGTGGATAGTTGACTTTATTTGTTTTAAGATTTGACCTTGGGCTAGATGTGGTGGGAGGTTTACCCCGGAGCCAACCAAGGTTAAGCCTCGAAGCCCCTTATGGCTAACCAAGCGCCCCAGCAACCTACATTCAAATAGCATGTGGGTTTGTGAAACTTGCAAACGTAAGATATTTTAATCATAAATTGGTTAAGACTATTGTTTGTTTGCACTCGGACTTTCCCTTCATCACACTTACCATGACAAGCACACACAACTTAGCTGCTTCCGTTAAGCACTGCTAACTGTCCTGGTGTAGAAATGGCTTCTAGGCACATGCCAATGACCCACCGGTGCCACGAGATGAAGGTGTGAGTACAGAAGTCGGGCTTCAGTGGGAGCATGTCTTAGGGCTCCCAGCGGTGAAAATTCGTACCAAGCAGAGGAGACACAAATATACAGAGCCAGAAGATTGCCTGGATTCTTTTTCCAGTTTCCTTTCCTGATATTCATGGTTTTCATCTCTTAAAAACACACTACTTGTCAAATCAAAACTGCAATGAGATATCACCTCACACTGGTTAGAATGGCCATCACAAAAACGTCTATAAATAATAAATGTTGGAGAGGGTGTGGAGAAAAGCGAACCCTCCTACACTGTTGGTGGGAATTGAAGTTGGCGCAGTCTCTGTGGAAAACAGTACAGAGGTTCCTTAAAAAAACTAAAAATAGACTTACTGTATGATCCAGCAATCCCACTCCTGGGCATATATCTGGAGAAAACTCTAATTTGAATAGAGACATGCACCCCAATGTTCACAGCAACACTATTTACAACAGCCAAGACATGGAAGCAACCATCAACAGATGAATGGATAAAGAAGATGGGGTGTATATATACAATGGAATATTACTCACCCACAAAAAAGAACAAAATAATGCCGTTTGCAGCAACATGGGGGAACCTAGAGGTGATCATACTAAGTGAAGTAAATCAGACAGAGACAGACAAAATATCATATGATATCCATTATATGTGAAATCTAAAAAATAATGCAAATGAACTTATTTACAAAACAGAAATAAGCTCACAGACATAGAAAACAAATTTATGGTTACCAAAGGGGAAAGGGGGTGAGGGAGGGATAAATTAGGAGTTTGGGATTAGCAGATACAAACTACTATATATAAGGCAGATAAACAACAAGTTTATACAGTACAGCACAGGGAACTATACGCAGTATCTTTTAACAACCTATAATGGAAAAGAATATGAAAAAGAATATATATAAATGTATAACTGAATCACTATGCTGTACACCAGAAACTAATACAACATTGTAGATCAACTGTACTTCAATTTTAAAAAATACACTACTTGGGAAAATGACACTATAATAGTGGATACATGTCATTATACATCTGTCCAAACCCATACAATTTACACCACCAAGAGTGAACCCTACTGCAAACTATGGTGATTACAAACTTTCAGTGAAGATTCATCACTTGTAACAAATGCCCCACTGTGGTGGGGGGTGTTGAGAGTGGAGGAGGCTATGCATGTATGGGGGCTGAGAAATCTCTGTACCTTCTCTATTTTGCTATAAATCTAAAACTACTCTAAAAATTAATCTATTAAAAAATATGCAATTTGGGGGGAAGGCATAGCTCAGTGGTAGAGTGCGTGCCTAGCATGCACAAGGTCCTGGGTTTGATCCCCAGTATCTTCATTAAAGATAAATAAATAAATAAAAACCTGGGTACCTCCCTCCAAATAATAATAAAAAAAATTTAATATGCAATTTGCGTAATTCATTTACTCATTCCAAATAACTCTTCACTTTTGAGCCTACTTATGCATTTGCAATCTTGTGTTCTCTTTCTTTAAGAAGCCTCTGATTTGCTGAGGTCCCCACAAAACCTGGGTCTGCTCTGTGTGCATGTCACAAATCCTTCAGCTGTGTTAGCTCATGCTTACAACTATGGCACTTTTCCATTTGGAATATAAATACCTTGATGATGACATGATATCTACTATTTCCTGTGTTCAGTACATAAAGCAAAACCATTCATTGGCAGGAGTTAATTGGCCCTCTCACTGTATCTGTGGGCTGCTATCTGTGGGAACTGTGTTACTGGCTTACTGAGTAAAGTGTAGAGAATTCTGCCCTGAGATTTCTGGTCACTCAGAGGTGTCTTGGGCTAAAACAGAGGATCACGGGAAGCACACAGTTACCCACGTTAATAGAAGGAACAGCAAACAGTGAACTCCATAAGCCACTGGCTTTAGAATAGTGTTCCTGGTACCGTGGATGAGGTGATGGCCTCGCCCTGCTCTGGCGAGCCGGGTTGGGAGGGGCCAGGGGATCCCGTCCTGGTGCTCCCACCGCGAGGAATGACTCTGAGAGACATTACCCCACAGACGGTTGTGTGCCTTTTTGTTTCTAGACGTTTCCAAGGTCACTCCTTCCGGAAGACAAAATGAGTGAACTTTGTTTTCTCCAAGCTCCTGTTTGGCTAGCGTGAAAGAAATGGGGTTTTTCAACAACAAAGATTCACGAGGGTGAATTTTTCTCCACCAGAAAGTCATCATTCAGATTCTCCCGGAGAAGATACAGAAGAGTTGAAGATAACCTGAGAATGCAGCTTGTCTGGAAATTCTTCCAGGGACCATCTTTGACAGAGACTCCCTGTCATATCCGCATCTGCCAGCAGAGGGCGAGGCTTCCCCGCTGGTGGGAACGAAGCTGGCCACACTGCGGGAGCTCTTTCCTTGGTCCAACCAGGTTAACCAGACCAGCCGTGCCGACTGCCAGTCTGCACCCACACCCCCCGAAAAGATAGTTCCGCCAGAGGAGGCTGCCAAGAGCCCCGGGCCCGAAGCCTGGCCTGGGCTGCTCTGGGGGTCCCAGACTTGGGGCATCCCAGACTTGGGGCATCCCTGTGCCCTGAAGAGCCATCTCCAGCCTGCAGGTCTCCTAGAGGATTCTGGAAAAGCTGTTCCAGAGAAACTCTAGGGAAGGAGAAAGATGCAAAGATTCCCCCGCCCTCCCATTCCCAGTCCTGTCTGAAATTCCCAACCACCTCCCTGCAGCATTCTGGACCCCACAAGGGGTCTTATGTAGGGGCACCAAATAAAATTCAGTATGCTCAATTCAATTTGCATCTCAGATAAACAAAAAATAATCTTTTAGTATAAGCGTGCTCCAGATATTTCATGGGACATACTCACATTTTACAAGTCATTCTTGTTCTGAAATTTAAATTGATTTGGGTGTGCTTTCTCTTTATATGCAAAATCTGTACCACCTAGCTCTCCAAAGATGCTGAGAATACTGCAGCCCAGTGCAGACTGAAAGCAGGATTCCACCTCCCTTCCCCACCCTCTTCTTCCAAAAACCTCTGGCTAGGATCTGCTTTATTAGGCCGGCTCTAATCTAAACCCTTCACTTCACACACTTTCCTTTCCTCGGCCTTATTTGGTCCTGTTAATAAAACAGGCAGGCCTGTGCCTGAAGAGGAGACTGAGATGCCGAGGGAGATTCTGGCTGTGCTGCTGCACATCAGCTTTGATGGAGAGACTTGGAGGGACTGCGTTCGCCTCCAGCTATCACAGCTGGAAAGGGGGAGCCTGGGCTCAGAGTCTCTGGCCCACCTCCGCAAGCACCAAGAACGAAAATCTCACCAAAGAGAGCCTGGCTACGTGCCCTGTATCCCACCTCAAGCTCTGGGGGACCTGACGGTGCAGGCAGCCCCCGCCAGCAAGACACCTGGGCCCCGTCGGCCGGCCTCAGCAGTGGCCTCGGCGGCAGCCTCGCCTTCCTGTGCAGCCGCTGCAGCGTGTAGGATGCTGATAACGGGAACAATGCAGCAGAGGAAAAGTGGCAGGAGTGGGACAATGAGCCAGCCGTAGGGACTCTCCCAGGCCCGGCGGGATGGAGGAAGGATCTGCAGGTCCCAGGGGGCAGGCTGGAGGCTGCTGTTGGCGGGGCTGTTAGCGGGGAGCCCAGTGCCCCGGGAAGGAGAGGGTGGGGGCAGCCTCGGCATTGTCCCAACCCCCAGGAGACACTCCCACCCCGTGGGTGGGGCAGCTGCAGACAGGGAATCGTTAGCCCAGGAAGGGACCTTCCAGCCTCCCCCGGGCAGCAGAGCTGGCCTCACACAGCTAAAACAAGTGAGAGAGGAGAGAGTGGCTTCCAGGATGACCACAGCTCTGACCCCAGAAGACCCACAGCCTCTAACTTACTCTCTTGTTCTCCAGCCTGCCCTTGCCCAGCAAAGGGCTCTTCAACATCCCAGCCGTGCAGAGCACCTGGGTGCACACACAGGACACCCAGGTAGGTCTGCCAATCACACAGGTAGGCCAGCTATCAGAGCGGCACATAGATATCTATCTTGGGGCTTGGCCAAACACGACACAAAGTGGTCTCGGTGGCTGGGTGTCTACAGGTGCCTCCCAAGAGGCGCTGCCTCTGTTCTTAACCGGGAGTGGCCCCTGAGACGTCCTGGGTGCCATCGTCATTAGGTCTACGGCTCACAGCACATGGTAGGGAGGGAGCAGTGTGGACACCATCACCGACCCTCCCTAGGCCAGAACTGGAGACCACTGGAGGGGCGGCCCAGGGGTAATGACGAGCCTCAAGGAGTATTTGTCTCTTTTCTAAATCCAGACCACGGGGACCTAGTCTGTGTGCATTCACTCATTGCTCCGCCCCACCTTAGACGGAAAAGATCTTACAGCCACCGCTAAGATGCAGCTTCTAATGGAACAGGATAAAATAAAATAAGGAAGAAAGCTGAGGGGAAAAGAAAACAGGAAGGGAGGTGGAGTGGAGCCAGGAGAGAGGGTGAGGGCACCGCGGTGCCCGCTGTGAGGTCCCCACGCAGGGGGGGAGGCAGCTGCCCTCAAGAGGGAGAAACACGATCTGTCGCAGGTTGTTTGGAGGAGCAAGAAAACCCAACAGCAAACAAAAACACCAAAATGTTATTTCTGATGCTCAAACCAGAGACCAATCCTCGTCCAAAGTCCTCCCGGAGACAACTTGGAGCAAGGCACTGGGCCTTCCTGGGCTGGAGACCCTGCTTCTTAGAGCACCTCCCAGGGGCAGGCAGGGGCTGGGACCCGTGCACCCTGCTGGCTGCTGTTTTGGCTGAATTTTAAGGCAAAGTTCTAGGGGGCAGATTCCAGAGGATGGAGAGAGGTGGATGTTTTGCACCACCCCAAGGTAACCCTCAACCACCCAGGCTTCTCTTGGTTGAAATTTGGAGAGGGATGGAGTAGCCTGGAGTGGGGGTTCCTCCCTGGCCACACCCGGGAGGCCCCTACGTGAGTTCCTGGTTCACGGCGGGCCTCGCTGCTAAGCCGTGCGCCTGGATGGGGCCGTCCTCCTCTTGTGAACGATGAGACGTTTGAGGGGCCCCTCCCCACCTCTGTCCTGGAGGTTAGAAAGGCCAAGGCCCCAGCGAGGCCGGATTGGGCCTGGCCTGATGCCAGTTCTGCCTGGTCACAAGCAGGTGACCTGGCTTTTACTCACCTGAGCCCACCCCCCAACACCTGCCCTTGCCAACACCTGTATTTGTAGGTGAAACTCATTTAACCTTAGACACTTCCTCCGCACTGGGGAAGAGCAGCATCTTTGCTGGCAGGAGGCAGGGGCCCGCCTCGAGGGTCCCCCCCTCCAGGAGCAGCATGGACTGCAATGATCAGGGTGTGTGGCAGCCCCCAGGGCAGACTTGGGGCCTAACAATGGGTCCCGAACACTGCGCTGCCCCAGTTTAGAAGGATTTCAGCACATTCTGCAGGTCGGGGCGTGACTACCTTTGCATGGACACCCCACTGCTCCTGCCTCTCTCTGGGTCACCTCTAAGAGCTCGGGGCCACGCTGGGTCAGTCCCTGGCCATCCCCTCTCCCCCACAGTTAAGGGCAGCACACCGGAGCTCCTTGTGAGGGGCTGTTTTGTCAGCATTTGGCATGCAATCCACAGAGGTGACACCAATTACTTGTGTCACAGCTTCTGGGGGAGACGGAGATGTATGAAATCCAGCGTGGGGACCATCCATCAAGGCCTGAGAGGGGGCCGAGGGTCTGTCAGGGTGACAGGGAGTCGAGAGGAGCCAGGGTCTCTCAGGACAGCTGCCTGGCAAAGTGCATTTCATCATCAGAACCACGGCTTTGGCAGCAGAGCTCAGCCCAGGGTGACGGACGGAACAGCCTTTTCAGAGCCAGGCATCTGGCCACCATGCCCCCCACCCCCCAGGTGCCTGTGTCTGGTCCCACTGGCCCCTCTTGGCCTCCTACACCTCTGGGCTTTTTTTTTTTTTTTTTTCTTAATTTTTTTGGTGGTGGGGAGGGAGGTAATTAGGTTATTTGTTTAAGAGGAGTACTGGGGATTGAACCCAGAACCTTGTGCCTGCTAAGCATGCGCTCTGCCACTTGAGCTACACCCTCCCCCCTGCACCTCTGGGCTTTTGACTGTTCTGTTCCCTCCCCTGGAATCTCCCCCAGCCCAGCTCCCAACTCCTCCAACCAAACTCTGCTGTTTGTCAAAGTGCTCATCAAATGCTCTCTCTTTCGGGAAGCCTTCCCCAGATTTCTCCCCTCCGGTAGGAAGGCGCTTTCTCTCCTCTGGCTGCACCCCAGCAGCCTTCTGTACCCGCTCAGATGAATAATCTCCAGTGTGTCCCAGGAATAACTAATTGATGAAATGCTCACAACAGCACATCATGCAGTTATTACGCTGTTTATTCTCATAGCCACTCAGTCAGGAGGGCACTAGGCCCATCTTGATAGAAGGGTAAGCGGAGGCTCAGAGACACGGGTAACTTGTCCAAACCACACGGTTGCTGGGTAGCGTGGGGCAAATGGGCAAACCGAAGGTACAAAGGAGGGCATGGCAGAGGGACCCGCCAGCGGAGCCCTGGGGATCTGCCGGCACAGCCCTGGAGAACCTGCACTGGGATGGCACTTCCCTCGGACCCGGGGTGGCTGAGAGGGTCTGTCCTGGGAAGTCCCACCAGCCTCAGGAGGATGCTGGTCTTGCAGGAGCTCCTGCCAGGGCAGGGAGAGGCCATTGTGTGTCTGCTGGTCACGGGGTCCAACCTCCTCGTCGACTGCTGGGACCTGGCTTCGAGTCACCCCTGCAGCATCAACTTGAGACGTCGCTTGGGGGCCTTGGGAATCCAGGTCTTGTCAAGTGTGACTCCGAGTTGAGACTTGCTCGCACTGTGCATGGTTTGCACTAAACCCCAAGCTATTCTAGAGAAAGTGACCTCGCTCGTGGAGAGCGCTGTCTGTGTCTGACAGCCGCCCGCCTCCTTGGCTCTCAGAACCCCCGCTCCCAGCCCACACACCCTGAGCTCCTCTCCACAAGGGGCCTTTTCCCAGAGGATTTCTCACTTCTCCTGTTCACCTGTCTGTATCAGTTTCCCCACCCATCAAATGGGTACAGCAGACTTGGCCTGGCTTGTTTCTTCACTGGGCCATTCTGAAGGCCTAAGGAAACCAGGCTGTGCTTTCTGAAGTGTGCAGAGGCCCCAGCGTGTGCGGGGTGATCTGGTGGACGCCCACTGTCTACTTTGTGGGAGTTCAGGGGATGAGAACGGAATTCTGACTGTGGAGAAGTATATGTCTTAGGCAAGGTCAAGAATGGCTGAGGCTGGCGGCTCGCAGGCCCTGGCCCAGGACAGCTCGAGAGGTTTTGCAGAATGACCAGTACATGGCCCCAGCTCCATGGTTCAGGATGGTGGCTCAGCCCAGCAGCTCAGAGCTGGGAGGGACTCCGAGGATGCTGCAGATGAGGAAGCAGGCCCAGAGGAGTGAAGGGACTGGCCTGAAGACACCCAGCTCAGCCCATGGCAAGAGAGCCAGGATGGGAGCCCCTTACCGGGCTGCCCGAGAGGCCCCTTTCCCCTCAGGGGTCCTGTCAGGGGGCCCTTCCCAGGAGTCCAGAACCAGCCAGCACAGAATTCCTCTTCTGTTTTCATACGCCCTGCATCCAAGAAACCATTTTACTGGGGCAGTTTTGAGAGCCCCTCAATCCTCATGCACTTCAAAGAGCTCATGGCGGGCGGCCAGTGGCCACTGCCGGGGACTTTCCTAACTCAGCTGAGGAAGCTGAGGCCAAGTGGGGGTGACACGGCCAGTGCTGGAGGCATCCTCGCCTTTCCTGTGCGCTGAGGCCACGTCCCCGGCCGCCCCATGTCACAAGCCATCAGGCTGCTGGCCCAGCTTCTCTCTTCCTAACTTTCCTCCTTCGGGCTCTTGGTCTGCTTGATGCCACAGGTTACCTTCAAATGATGAGACGTGTCCTGTGCACCCAAATCTTCACGCCCCCTGCTGCCTCCAGCAGAGCAGGGGACACCAGGGGTCAGACAGTACAGCCATCAGCACTTCTCTTATATAAAGTGACCCTCCTTGGCCGTTAGGGAGTGGCCACAGAATTACCCCTGCTTAAAGCTGGGAAAGGGGGTGGTGTGTGCAGCTCCATCTCATTCGCTAAAAGGAAAAGCGGAGACAGAAACCCCGCCTGGAGGAAGGGGCGCCCATCCCTCCACGTGCCTGAATAGAACCTGGATGGTAAATCCGAAAAGGTCTCAGGCTCCCATCCTTTCGGCCCACGGGCTACTGGGGAGGGGCTTCAGAGGGGCAGCAGAGCACATCACCTCGGGAAGGGGAAGGAAAAAAAAGAAAAACAGCCTAGAAAACGCGAATCGGCTCCGGGAGCGGCATAATGGGAAGCGTGATGTATGGTGCTGGGGACATTATTAATGGTTTGCTGATTTTTACCTTTAAAACCTTTGGGCAGATTATTTATTATGTCCTTGGCGTGCGTATGATCTATGGAGGGGGCACTAATCTGCGCTCCCCCGTGTCCCCAGCTCCTCTACAGCTTCTAATTAGGCTGGAGGCTGCCCTCCCTGCCGGCTGTCGCCCTGCGCTAGCAGAGGAGGCAGCCCGGGCTCTGAGGACGGGGCTCTGGGCTCTCGGAAGGTGGAGCCAAGGCCGGCCTGCAAGTCAGGGAACCAGGTTTCCAGGCCTGACTTTGTACTCACTTGCTGTGTGACCTTGGGCCAGGGCGGGCCCTCTCTGGACCTCTGGGTGCTTCTCTCAAATGACACAGAGCCAAACAAGGCAGGTATATGGCCCCTCCTGGTCCGAAAGTCTCTTGATTCTAGGACACAGAGAATTGGAAAACAGCAGTGCTTTCCCAAAAGTCCAAGGTCACCAGCCTCAGCAGCCCAGTGTCTCTTAAGATGCGAAGTCATCCTTTCTCCTTCCGGCTCCTCTGCTGTGGCTGCTAAGCACCGGTAGGGGTGGTCTGGGCCCTCCAGTGCCCCGCTCATCCTGCTGCTGGTTAGGGACAGACCTGGGACTGGAAGCCATGTGCAGTGGGGCTCAGCCATTTCCAAGAAAATGAATCAGTTCCAAGTCTCACCCTTCCCACCTTCCACCATTGTACCCGGTAGGCAGGAGACCCTAGGTTTGTCCTCTCCTGGAACGGCTGTGATGATGGAGCTTCAAGAGGTCCCCAGATTCATCCCTCCAACTTGAGGGTGGGAGCCTCCAAGCCAACATGGAAAGTTGGGAAGCTGCAGTCATTCCTCCTGAGACATGGTGGAAGAGTTAGAACTCAGACAAGGGACACTCCTCTGCTCCTGGCCCTCTGGGGAAGCCACTGTGCTCGCGAACTTCAATCTCATCATCTGTCAAGTGAGCCATAGTAATACTTGGGACATCTAGGGTAGGACCACCCATCCTTGTAAGGGACTGGCCTCATTGTGGCAGGGCGATCAGGGTCCTGGCCCCTGCACCGCACACATCACTGGTCCTGCCAATCATTGTGACAAACAAAAATGTTCAGTGCTTTTCTCAGGATCCCCACAGTTGGAAAACCACAAGTTCCCTGTTTATCGGGGACCGGCCAGTGGGGGTGTCAGGGATGCGGCCAAGGAGGGTGGGCCCTGGAGTGGGGAGGTGCTGGCTAGGACCACTTGGAATGCTCAGCCCCTCAGACCAAGGGCAAGACTGCTGGGAGGCCAGAGATGCAGCCCAGTGGAGACCAGCCCGCCCGCCGTTGGCCTCTGGCAATGGGGCTCCGAGGGGAGGTGGTGGGGCTTGAAGCCCAACCCAAGGGGTACAAGGTAAGAGGTCTCTCAGAGCCCGGGGGTTGGGGCTTGGGGTCTGGCTGCATGGGAGAGAGAACCCAGGCCTGGGAGAGTCAGGTTTGGGTTTAAATCAGGACTTCAGCATCTACCAGCCGTATGTCCTTGGGCGACTCACCTCCGATCCCTTTTCTTCAGCCATGAACTGGCGCTAAGGCAACCTTGTAGGTGGTGGCAAAGCTGAAAAGTGACAGTGTACGTAAAAGTCTCTTCCTGGCACACAGTAGGGGTGCAATTTGGTATCTCAGGTTTTCGCTGGGCATCCTCAGACCAAAGCAGGAGCACAAACAGCAAGAGAGGGTGAGATCCCCCAGGGAGGGGACGGCGAGAGCAGAGCCGCCGGCTGAGGAGTCACCGGCGCCTCCGGTGCAAAGTGCAGGCAGAGGACGAGGAGCCTGGAGCGGGGGCGGGGTGGGGGGACGGAGTTAGGGCCGTGGGCCACCGCCATCCCGGGAGATGGTGACCAAACCAGGCCCCAGTGTTTGGAAGATACACAACCAGCAGTGATTTCGGGGCCAAGAGAGTAGTGGGGGCGGTGAGCTGAGATGGAGGGGGATTGGATGAAAGTGGAGGTGGGGGCAGCGGTGGTGGGGGCGGAGCGTTCTCCCGACGGCCTGTGGGGGCTTCCTCTGGTCTTCTCAACGGCAAACTGGGTGCCTTTGGGCAATGACCCCCTCCTCCAACCAGGTCTAAGCATGTAACCCAGGAAGACAAGGGTAGGGCACGGGGGTGTCTGGAAGCAGCCCTGCGGCGAGGGTGTGGAGGCAATGGGAGGGCGGAGAGCTGGCTCAGCGGACGAGCATCAAGGGGCGGCCAGCCTCCCCTGCTGGATGCCGGGGCCCAGCCCAGGTGCTGGGCAGGCTTGCCGGGCGGAGGGTGGAAGGCCGATTACCCCAGGAGTCCGTGCCTGACTCCTTCCAGTGGAAGCTCCGGGACAAGCTGGGGTCACTCTTCTGGGGCAGCCGTGCTGGTGAGCGGGTAGTGAGCTGGAGGGCCCGTGCAGGCCGGCAGCGTCTGCCCCTCGTGAGTCCCACGGAAATCCAGGGCCCCGGGTGCCCACAGTGCCTCTGGGGGGCCGGCAGGGGGAGCGTTCTCTCCCCACTAATTGCCTCTCAGGAGAGGAAGGCAGAGAGAGAGGATGACCTGACTGACCCACAGTGTCCCTCAGGGAGACTGGATAATGACGGAGGGCAGGGAAGGGGCACGTGTGTGTGTGTGTGTGTGTGTCTGTGTGTCTGTGGGGCTGGCAGGGCTGGTGAGAGGTACTTAGCCTCTCTGAGGACCCCCTGGGCCTGGCGGGATGGTCCGACCATAGGATGCAGGCCCCTTCAGGGGGAGGACGTACACGGGTGTTCCCCCTGGGGCTTGCTGAAATGCACCTTCCCAGGCCCACGTGCAGACACGTGGAACCAGACTTTCCTGCCTGGAAACAGCGTTTTAATGATGCTCTCTAAATGGTTTACATGTTCGTTAAAGTGAAGGAAAAAAATCCTGGCCTCTGATTGGTTTGGAAACTTCTCAGGACGCGTCCCCTCCCAAGCTGTACTTGTACTCAGGGCTTCGCGGACTGAGAACAGGTTACTTCTGTTCTGCGCACCTTAGAAGGGCCTTCCTGGAGCCAGAGCCTGGGCCTCCAGGTCAGACTCAGATGCAGGGAGCTGGGTGAGGAGGGAGGCGGGTGGGCGTGCAGGTGAGGGGGGCAGGGTCTGGGTTACAAGGCTGGCTGTTTGTCGCATTCCCTGGCAGGGCCTCTCCCACCCTGGGGACAGGGGACTTTGAGGTGAGCTATGGAGAGAGACCCAGTGTCTGGGCCCAGCATGGCCACTTTTCCAGCTGCCTGGTTTAGACAATGCACTTTTTCAGAATGGATGTCTTCTCACTTGGAAAAGGGAAGCTAGACTAGATCAGTGACGGGCCACTGGGACCGAACACTGTGTACAGCTGGGAGCTGGACAGCGCAGCTGGGCTGGGGCCCTAACCTGGACCAGTAAAGTCAGAAGCTTTGGTGCAGGGTGTGGACCCGAGTCTTCAGTTCCTAGCCACTGAAGGATGGCCCCTTTGAGCTGGAGTCTCTGATCCCCAGCAGCTGGACAGGAGCTGGGGGAGGAGCTTGGTTTCTCCTCACTCACTTCTCTCCCCCACTTACTTCAAGGAGAAACTCCACTGGCTAAAAATGCTTATTTTACTGCTGAGACTAAAAGTCCTTTGGCAATGCTTTGAGTTGCAAACGCATCAGGTTTTGATTCAGGGATGGGTTGAGGCTAACATTTTCAAGAGGTGCTAAATTTCGGAGGCCTGGCCGTGCTGTGCAACACGGTTGCTCTAGAGCAGAGAGGTGAGGAGGAGACACCGAAATCCCCACCTTAGCTGATGGCCCTGAAATACTTCATCACCAAGTCAGAAGAAAGCATAGAGTTTTCCATTAAAAGCAATTTTTTTTTAAATATAAGGGGCAGAAACATTTGAGGGCTTAAAGCAGGTGAGTTTGTAATTGAAAGGAGAATCCGTGGATGGCTAAACTTTGAGTTTAACTCTTAGCTTTATAAAACCAGGTTATCTAGAGCTTCCAATATCTGTACTGTAAGTAGAACATTACTTAAGGACATGCTGGAATCAGTTGAACCAAAAACCCCATCTAACTGACTTTCGTAACTAGTTTGCAGTAAATTCATTCAACAAAGTGTTGATCACCTTTAGTTATTTATTTATGGGCCCTGAATCAAACTGAAGAAAATATGGTACAATGGAAAAGGATGTGGCCTTTGGAGTCTGAAATATCTGAGTTTAAATCCGGCCTTCGCTCCTACCTCATTGTGTGAGCTTGGACAAGTTTATTAAGTCTCCTCTGCCTCGGTTGCTTTGTCTGTGAAATGGGGATAACAGTGTCGACTTGCCTGCTCCCCAGACATGTTGAGAAGATTAAATGTGTTCACTTATGTCTCTTATGGTATCTAACACATAACAAGCATGGAAAACTTAGCAGTTCTAATTAGAATACTGATATTTTTCCGACATACATGTAATGAAGTTTTGTATGTTATCTACTTCTCAACAATGCAGCAAGGAAGATTCTATTTGGCCCACTTCATAGGTGTTGAAACTGAGGTGCCATCACTGAGACTTGAGCCAAGGTCATCCAACTCCAAGTCCCACACTCTCTCCATTGCATTCTCTTGACCAGAGACCGAACATGCCATTTTAACGAAGTGCCAGGTCAGTAGGTGCCAGGGGTGGCTGTCTCTGTCATTTGGGGAGATAGCAGATCATGAAGCAAAGAGGTTGGAACATCTCTTAGGAAATGACTGAGGACCTCAAGTCACAGAAGAGGTGAACAGTAGATGTTCCACGTCAACTAATAGTGACCAGTTCTGGACATCACCCTACGTAAACCAGGCTCACACCACCATCTGCTCCGTTGGGGGCGTCTGGCTAAGATACCAGCGTATGTATATGTATATATACTTTCAATGTAAAAACTTTAAAGATCACCTCCACAGAAATTTTAAAAACATGTCAAATTTTATTAAGAATATCTTCTGCACTCAGAGCAGGAGGGATGACTCTGGGCGTGAAGACACAGCCTACACCCAACATTTGCCTTATTTTTAAATTACTATTTAATTTATTTTAATTTATTTTTTTATTATTAACATTTACAGTTTAAACAACCAATGAACAATACCTGTTCTTGCAGCACAGACTCCCATTTTAATAATTCTGAATACACAGAATGGTCCTGGATGAGCTGGGAATGCTCATGAGAACCAGTGAAAGAAGTTCTGTTCCGCCAAAGAGCTCCCGACCCAGACGGACCCCGTCCAGGTCTTGCTGGAGAAGAATGCTGAGAAAGGGCATTTCTTTTCAATCTCAAAAATAAGTAGAATGTCTTTTTAAAATTATAAAGGGCACATGTAAATCTATTCCTTTTTAAAAAGCTGGAGTTTCACTGAAAATGAGCAAAAGGCGTAGACATATAATTTATATGCAAATAGTATTCTTAAAAAAATACTAGAAAACTCTTTAATCTCATTAGCAACCAAATATATCTAAAATAGTACCACATTAAAATGAGGTACTCTTTTTTCCCATGAAATTAGCGAAAGATTTCTCATTTTTAATGACCACCAAACATGGATGAGAACGTGGGGGATCAGGTGATGCAAATTAGTACAGACTTTTAGAAAAACAGTTTGGCAGCAAGATGTCAAGAGCCTTAAAAAACATCGGTATCCTTTGACCCAGTAATTCCATGCCTGGGAATCTACCCTAAGGAAATCACCTGCACTTCAAGGGAAAAAAAATTATATATATATAATTATTTTTTTTCATATCTATATGTGAAAAAAATAATGGAAAGTACTTAAATGACCAACAATAGGAGATGGTGAAGTATTTTATAGTCTCATAATACAGTATCAAGCATTAAAAACATTATTCAGGTATAAAAAATAGGTTTAGGAAGATTTTGAGATTCAAAGGGAAATTCTTATATTAGGTTAAAAAAGAAGTTTATAAGGATGAGCACAGCTATCAAATAATTAGGGGAATGGTGGGAAGGGAATACATCAAACTGCTAACACGAGGGGCAGGATTAAGAATGACTACTATTCTTTTCTGCTTTTTTGAGTTTTCCAATTTTTTTTCTATTACAAAAAATATATATATGAATTAAGGAAAGACACTTGGACTTTTGGGTTAAGAACAAATTTTGTCCAATGACCCTGAATTTATCCTCCTCTCCCAAGTGTTCACATCTGCAGAGTCACCAAATGTAGTCAGGACCAGAAAAAAGCACTTCAAAGTCAAGAGAGGTCAGTGCCAAGGGAGGCCAAGGAGAGAAATAACTGGAGATCGATAGACAGAAGAACGAGGGAAATACTAGTGAGCAAAAAACAAACACAGCCAGAGCTGGGGACTGTTCTGGACCGTTTCCAGTCAGTTCCATTCTCCTGGGGTCAGCAGACAGATATGGGGAGGGGGCAGCTGACATCCAATAACGGGGTGCATCTGAGATGCCCTTCCTTGACATGTTGCGTGGATGGGCAGGGGGCCTCAGAAGCCCGGAATTTGGAACCCCGGGCAGCCTGGGGTGGCTGTCCTTGGCAAGTCCTTGATCTTTGCCCGTGTTCTTTGTGCATCTCCAGTGGGGTGAGCTCCAGACTCAAGACCATCTCACAGCTGGAGCTCTAGAAATCTAAGTCGTCTTGGCCAAAGCCATCTGTCCTGTCTGTGGGGAGCTTTTTAAACCTCATTTCTGTGGAAGTGAGACTCTTCACTACCTTCTCGTCTTCTAAGTCAGAACTTTCTTCTGCCTTCTGCCCTGGAGTCGAGTCTTTCTCCTCCCCGTGCTCTGGAGTCAGTCCCTCTTCCTCCCCCTGCTCTGGAGTCAGTCCCTCCTCCTCCCCCTGCTCTGAAGTCAGTCCCTCCTCCTCCCCCTGCTCTGGAGTGAGACCTGTCTCTTCCCCGTGCTCTGAAGTCGGTCCCTCTTCCTCCCCCTGCTCTGGAGTCAGTCCCTCCTCCTCCCCCTGCTCTGGAGTCAGTCCCTCCTCCTCCCCCTGCTCTGGAGTCAGTCCCTCCTCTTCCCCCTGCTCTGGAGTGAGACCTTTCTCTTCCCCGTGCTCTGAAGTCGGTCCCTCTTCCTCCCCCTGCTCTGGAGGTCAGTCCCTCCTCCTCCCCCTGCTCCTGGAGTCAGTCCCTCCCCTCCCCCTTACTCTGGAAGTCAGTCCCTCCTCTTCCCCCTGCCTTCTGGAGTGAGACCTTTGCTCTTCCCCGTGCTCTGAAGTCGGTCCCTCTTCCATACCCTGCTCTGGAGTCAGTCCCTCCTCCTCCCCCTGCCTCTGGGAGTCAGTCCCTCCTCCTCCCCCTTATGCTCTGAAGTCAGTCCCATCCTCTTTCCCCCTGCTCTGGAGTGAGACCTTTCTCTTCCCCGTGCTCTGAAGTCGGTCCCTCTTCCTCCCCCTGCTCTGGAGTCAGTCCCTCCTCCTCCCCCTGCTCTGAAGTCAGTCCCTCCTCTTCCCCCTGCTCTGGAGTGAGACCTTTCTCTTCCCCGTGCTCTGAAGTCGGTCCCTCTTCCTCCCCCTGCTCTGGAATCAGTCCCTCCTCCTCCCCCTGCTCTGGAGTCAGTCCCTCCTCCTCCCCCTGCTCTGGAGTCAGTCCCTCCTCCTCCCCCTGCTCTAGAGTTGGTCCCTCCTCCTCCCCCTGCTCTAGAACTGGTCCCTCCTCCTCCCCCTGCTCTGAAGTCGGTCCTTCCTCTTCCCTCTGCTCTGGAGTCCTTGAGCCTGAGGGGTCCCCTTCTTGCTCAGAGGCAGAGCTTTCTGGACACATGCCGGTGACTTTTCTCTCTGGACCAGAGATGCCCTTGGACTCGTCTGCAGCAGTTCTTGTGTGTCTGTCTGAAGGCTCATCTTCAGAGCCTTTCTGGGAGAGCTGAGAGCACTTCCCCAGAGACGACGCGCTGAAGGAGGAGAGGCCTGCTGTCTGGCCTGACCTTTGGCGGGCGGTGTCTGCACCGGGGGCCGGGGATGGTGTGGGCCTCCCCTCCCAGTCTGGGCTGCCGTTTCCAGAAGCCTCACCCCACTGGCTGTCTGCCGGGCCAGCCTGAGGGCCCTCTTCTTCCTCATCCCCGTGTCCCTCTCCTGACTTGGGCTGTGGCTCCCCTTCAGCTTCCTGGGCCTCTGCGGGGTCGGCGCCAGCATTCTGTCCTCCCAGACTTCGGTCACCTCCTCCCGAGGCGTCGCCCTCCAGAGTGTCGTCAGCCCCAGAGCCCACCCCCGAGTTTTCTTCCTTCCCACCCACGCCCCGCTCCTCCATCTCCGGCCCCTCCGGGTCGCTGCCTCCACAGGGATCTGTTTGCCTCTCTCTCTTCTGAGCAGCTGCCTCCTCCCCCGCCCCCCGGGGGTCTTCATCTCTGCCCAGGGTCCGACTGCCCTCAGCCTCGCCCCTCTCCGCCACCCCAGGGCCCTGGCCTGAGCCCAGCTCCAGGCCTCCGTCGGCTCCCTGGTCAGCACCTGTCCCAGAGGGGTCCCTCTGAAGGGGCACCATCTCCCTCTTTGCAGGAGCAGCCTCTTTGGTCTCCAAGTGCGCACACCCTCCTTTCTTCTGCAGAATCTGCTGCAGGTCAAAGGCCTCTCTGATGGGCGTGCTGGCCACCCCCACCTTGTCTCTCGGGGAGGCTGGAACCACTTTCTTCCTCACGCAGGCCTCGCAGGGACAGAACTCGTCCCTCCCCGCCTCCTCCTCCAGCTGGGCCCCCAGGGCTGCGCTGAGGGCTGGCGCGTCCTCCAGGGAGAAGGAGGGCGGCCCCCAGCCCCACATCTGCTCAGAGAAGGCCGAGAGGTCCCGCAGACCCCGGAGGCGGCGTCTGCGCTGCTCTGCCTGCGGGGACACCTCCCACCTGGAGGTCCTCCCTGGGCGGCCCAGGCACCTGTGGCCCCCACCCGGCTCTGGATCTTGCGGAGCTCCTTCTCCACGCTGTCCTGCAGCCGCTGGCCCACGTCCTGCTGCAGCTCAGCCACCATCTGGTCCAGCAGGTCGTTGCTCGGCAGGTCCCAGCGGGCGCAGAGCTCGGCCGTGGCACTGGCGAGGTGGGCCATGAAGGCCTTCTCCATCTTCTTCAGCAACCTGGACACCCAGAGCGGGTCAGGCCCCAGAGACCCTCTGCGAGGTGTAGGAGGGCCTGTCTCCCCAGCTCCCTGGGGGAGCGCGGCCTGGGTTTGCCCACAGCCTGTCTCAGTTGCTTTGGGCAACTTCTCTAAAGTGAGCTCAGCTTTGGAGCCACTTTGAGCCGCAATGGCATCGAAGTCTCCCTCTCTGAGGCTCCTGGGGCCCTCTGTCGGGTTCTCTTTCCTCCCTGGAGGGCTTAGTGTGGCCGAGGGAGGGCCTCCTGCCTCCTCTTCCTGCAGGCTCCGATCTTCCCGGGCTCCCATCCCATCCTGAGAGCCCATCCCTGACAATTCCTGTCCTGTGACACCTTCCTCTTCTGGAAACCCTTTGACACCCTCTTCTTGCAGCTCTGCACTTTCTTTCTCTTCTTTCATTTCCTCTAATTCTACCTTCTCTTCCTGCATCATGTTTTCAGCCCCCTGGTCTAGGTCACTGCCCAGCAGCTGCTCCTCACTGTTTCTTTCTGCCGCATCCTTGCTGGTAGCACAAGCATCAGAATCACTCGGCTGATGGGTCCCCAGATCCTCTGGGTTCCCTGAGGTTCTGGAATCAGGTCTCTGGCAGGGGATGTTCAAGGGCAGCTCCATCCTCTCAGGGGCCAGGGTGCAGCCCACCACGCAGGGTCCGCTGCCATCCCCTGAGCCTCCGGAGCCACTGGCGACGTCCACCCCAGAGGAGGACGTTGGTGTGAAGTCCTCAGCTGCAGCATGTGAGCCTGGGCCTGGCAGAGCCTGGCCCCAGCCGAGCTCGCGGAGACCTGAGTCCAGCTCCTGGTGCCCGAGGCCACAGCCTGGCCACAGGGCCTGGAAGGTGCTCAGGAGCTCCTGGTACCTAGGAGAGTCCATGAACCTCCCTTTGCCAGCGGGAGACCCAAGGTGGTCGTCAAAGAAGCGGAGCCTGGCGAGGCAGGTGATGAGGGCCTGGGCTGAGCGGCTGAGCCTCTTGCCCTTGGAGCTAGACACTTCAGGGAGGCTGCTGGGCCGGCCCTGCTTGGAGCCCATCAGCGCCTTCATGATCTGTATAGAGGCAGAGACCCTACTGGGAAGCACGCTCTGGCCCATCCCGCAGTCTGCAACCGCTCCTTTGTCTGTCCCCACCTCCATGGGGGCTTCTGAAACTCTGCTGCAAGGAAGGCTGTCTCCTGACTTGGGATCAGTACCACCAGGCACCGGTAGGGCTCCATCTGGTTCTGCTTTCTCACTGGCGGCTCCTTCCAGGGACGAGCCTCTGGCCTGAATTGGCCCTTCCAGGCCATCAGGGGAACGTTCGTCACCAGGGTCCTCCGCAGGGCCTTCCAGGCCATGCGCAGCCCCATCCATGCTCTCATCCACTATTTCATATTTCACTGGGCCCCGGCTCCTCCGGGATGTTGCTCAGCCACTCACGGACCACGGCTTCTGGGGAGGCCCGGGGCAGAGCGCCCAGCACCAAGCCGCCACCTTCCTCTTGCTCTCCGAGGCCTTCCCCTCCACCCGCAAACCTTCCTTGGAACATTCTCCCAAGCCTGGGATCACTGTGGGGGCTGCCCCTTCTCACAGCTCTGACTGGTCTCCCTGCAGCCCCTGTCTGAGAGTCGGGGGGCCGAGGGCGCCACGCGCCCTGCTTTCCCTCCCTGGCCTTGCCCCCTCCCAGCCTCCCATCAGCACCGTGGTCTCCAACACTGTGGCTGTGGCTGCATGAAGTGTGTTTCTTGCCCACGGGCCATGCGCTGGGGGGCATGGGGCAGTACCTGCTGCACACCAAGCATGCCTCAGAGGAGGGCCCCTGGCTGCCCCAAGGCTGGGAGGTCAGCAGCGGCCATGTCTTCCCACCGGGGGACCCGCGGGCTGGGGATACACTCATCTGTGAGCAGCAGCTGCCTCGGTGGGATCCCTGCCACCTCCCTCCCTCAGGCCACCCGACTGGCAGGACCAAGGGCCAGGAAGCCTTGGGACCATCACCCCCTGCCTTTCCGCCCAGGCCATCAGCTTGGGAGCTGAGAGAGCCGGATGTGTTGGAAGGTGTGGGAGCTGGTGAACACGCCCTGAACTCAGGGCCGGTCTCAGCGGAGGGCGAGTTCGGTGGGTAGAAGTTGGAAGCACAGTCGGAATTGCTCACAGGGGTGATGGGGGCACTGCTGAGCCCTCGGGTGTCCTGGGAATGGAGAGAGGCCGAGAAGGGTGGCCCTGGGTCCCAGGAAGGCCACTTCCTGGTGCTACCCGGGCTTTCAGAGAGGCCGGGCGCTGGGCCATCTGGGCGGGCCCCGCCTCTGCTGGGTGTCCCCGGCACCGACCTGGACACAAGCGAGCCGAGTAGGCTGTGGGGGTCCCTTGAGCTGTGGCGCGGCCTGGGGCGGCCCCCCTGGGCCCCTCGGCTGGCGGAAGTGCCGGGTGAGGACAGACGGCTGGCTCTGCCCTCCTGCTTTCTGCTCCCGCCCGGGGCTGAGGCGCAGGCGGAAAGTGGGGAACGGCCTCCTGCATTGTCCCCAGGGCCAGCCCGGCCCAGAGCCAAGGGCAGCCTCATCCCAGACCCACTCCTGGCCAGGGCGTGCCTGCTGCCCTGTCCACTCACCTCGGCCTGTGGGTCCTTGTTCCTCAGAGATGAGGGGCTCATGGTGGGGGGACTGCGGCCTCCCTGCTGGGTGGTCCCCCTGCAAGTCATGACCCTGCTCACCTTGCTGGGGCAGCCCGGGTGCAGCTCACCTCTTTCACTGGACTCCTCGTGGGACCCGGCACTCGCCGAGGAGTCAGGAAGAGGGCCTGTGGGGCCTTGGGTCCCAGGTTTCAGGCAGCTGTGATGGTCCCTGCTGCCCAGTGCTGCTCCTCCGCCTGGGCCCTCACCAGCCCTGGAGGCCAGATGTAGGTCACAGCTGCCCCTGCCATCCTCTAGGGACCTGGAGCAGCAGGAAGAGTTTGGCTCTGAGCCTTCGGGGGCTCTGTCACTGGAGGCAGGGCTGATGCTGTCCTTGCTCCTTCTTTTCCTGGTGGCAACCCCTTGGCTCCGGGGGACCCTGGAGTGGGAGCCCTGGGTCGGCCCAGGCCTCCTCCGAGAGGCTGTCTGATCTCCCTGGGAGCCGTACAGGGGGTTCATCCAGATCTCGTATGGGGACCCTGGCTGCCACCGGCCACGGTCAAAGGCTCCCATGCCTCCTGCTTTGCAGGGCTCCAGTCCCTGGCCCCCAAGCTCTGTGGGGTCCCCAGGGTGGCCCTTCCACACACAGTGGGGGGGATCTGCCTCCCCCAGGACGGCACCCTCCCCACTGGCTGCCGTGAGAGTGCTCGCCCTCCTGACCCTCCTGGACCACAGGAGCGGGTCCTCCCCCATCAGGTGGAAGCGGACTTTCATCTCCACAGACAGGCTGCCATCCTGGTTCATGCGGATGTTCTTCTCAATGTCATCACCAGCCACCAATGGGCCGAGCTGGACAGGCATGTCCCCAGGGTGCCTGTCAGGAGCAGGGCCCATGCAGGTGCCAGGTAGGGACACGGAGGGGTCGCTGAGCCCAGACCTCTCCGACAGCAAGGAAGACCGCCGCGGCCTGCTGCCCGGCCTGGACCGTGAGTGGATGATGCTCTGCTTGGCCTTTGGCCCCCAGCTCCCTGGTGCACGAGGAAGAGTGAGAGAAAAGAGGGAAGGACAGTGAGCTGCTGCAGGAGCTCCGGGCTGGAAGAATCCAGGCTGGTCGTGAGCCTTTCCCAGTCTGTACACCCTGCCACCTCCAAAACCAGCAGTAAGGACAGAAACCGTTCTAGAATGAACTTCCGCAGAGCTGCCAGGGGGTGAACCTGCAGAGCCTAGCAGGATGAACTTAACGTCTGAATTCGGCCTCACCCTGCCACTTCCTAGCTGTGCAGTCTTTGGCAGAGCCTCTTTCCTGAGCTGTAAAAGAGTCATGGTGTCTGGCTGGTTTGTTTCGAGGATGCAAGGCAGTGCCTCTAAAACTTCCTGCAGGGTTGCTGGCCCAGAGCAGGTTCTCAACAGACAGGGGAGCTGGCTGCAGAGCAGCGGTGCCCGGAGCTAAGTCCTGGACCTGCTTCTACCCGCCCCCAGCCCAGGAAGCACAATGAGTAAGCTGCCGCATACACACCTGATTGTAAACTGTAAAGTGCTTTGCAGTTATTAGAGGTGATTTATCATCTTAACCCTCATCAAGCTTTGGGGTTGATAAATGCTTGCAAGGAAGGACCTGGACACACAATAGCAGGTCCTGAGACCTAATCTTGCCCCTAAGCCACGAAAGAGAAGAAGACGGGGTCACTGGGGATAGAAAGACGTGACCCCAAGAAAGAAAGAAGCCTCTTGGACTTTCTCAATTCCTCTCCTGAGCTAAAGCTTGGCAGGGTGGGGCTGGCGGAAGCCGAGCTGATGGCCAGCAGCAGAGCAGACCCCCTTGAGTCCATCTGGGCAGGAGACGGTTTTGCCAAGCCCTGCTCCCCCGTCAGCACCAAATGAGACTGGGGCTCCTCTAGAGAAGGAGCTGTGGCTGGTGGTTTGTGCCTCCAGCCCCTGGCGTGTGGCGGTTACTGGGACCACTGTTGTCATTCTCTTAACAGACTTTCACAAGGGCATTACTTTGTTTATTCACCCAGGTCTGTCCATTGTCGCTCCAATAATTTTGCTGAAACTTTTACTCTGCATGTATCAATTGTGCTTTTGAAATAATGTGTTTTTCTTTTTTTAAAATAATAAAGCCTACCTCTGGCACTTAAGACTTCTCGGCTATACACATGGACCAATGGATGATTGATAGTTATCATTTGTTTTGGTCTGTTTGGCCTCCACTGTTGCCTAAGAGAGTCATGACTCTTGAAAGATGCAAATGCCACACACTCATGGTCCATTGCCTGTATAATGTCATGTCCATCATGGTCCTTAATAAAGTTTATTTTAGATCCTAGAAGCTTAGGGTTCCAGATCCCCTAATCCCTGTTCTCTTTAAATTCCAAACTCCCCTCTCTCCTCTCCCAGTCAAATGTTCAACCCAGTTAAAGCTGATAGTGATGACAAGGAGGAAGAGGCAAGAAAGACCCCAAAACAATTGGGATGCCCAAGAACTGTGGCCAAAGGTAGGTTTCCTAAATTATTTAGAAAGGAAACCTGTCCAGCCCTACTGAACCTCCGCTCAGTGTCAAATAAGATTGGGGATACTCCAAAACGAACTCACCATATTTGTTCCTTGAAGTCTGTGCAGATAAAGTTTCAGTTCCATTCCTTCTGACATCTTCCATTGCCAGAGGTCTGAAGGGCTCATGGCCGGCGCACACCAGCACCGGCGGGTTGCACAGCAGACCCTTCAGAGAGTCTACCTGAGGAGGGAGAGAGTTGAGTCAGGAGGCCTGGTCTGCAGGATCCCCCTCTGCCCAGTGAGATGGAGGGTTTCAGTGTTGGATTATCGAGGGGAAACAGGGTGCTGTTGTTATGCCATGGGGTCAGGGAGGAGGTCACATGTTGCCCAGGGAACCCCTTGGGACAGCTTCTGTGGTTGCCACATTCAGTGGTAGAAGTGACCACAAGATCACGGCAGCCCCATTTAGGAAGGATTTCCAAGGACCACAGGAATAGTGACCCAGTCACTCCATCAGGTCCATAACCACAGTCAGGTGTAGGGCAGCGGGAACCTGGAATGGACGGTGGGAGGAAACTTAATACCAACAATAGCCTTGCAGTAAATGCTCGAATTTTCTTCACAGCTCTGCTAGGCGTGTATGTAAACCAATTTCCCATATTTTTGCTCCTCCTTTCCTATAATGCTTTATATAAAGTAAATTGGTGGTTGTGGACTTGAGAGTTAAATCTTAAGTTAGAGGCTATAAAGGTGGGATTGTGACTGGGCTGGAGGATGGCTGGTGCAGCACTGACATGACTTTGGGGAGCAGGTGACTATGTCTCGATCGTAGGAAGGATGGTTCCACTCTTAGCTGGGAACACGCTGCAGCAGCTGCTGTTCAAATTTAAGGACTAGCATGAATGGTGTATAGAGGTGTCATGTAGCCACAGGACTAGACTGTGGGAGATTGGGTGGATTAGGTCAATCAACCTCCATCTTCCAGCCCGTCTGCCTTTGGTTACATTCATGTTCTGCAAAACCTACAAAGGCAAAAATCACATCCCCTAGCCTTCTTTACAGTTAGGCTGAATGCGGATCACACTGTCCATCTAGCAGCTCAGGACTGGGAAGGCAGGAGAGGTAGACACCACCGCTTCTCCTTCTGGTTGTTGTTGCAAAGCAAGTCTGTGGGTATCGAGCAATCATGGCAGCTCGGGCTGCAGCGGCCAGACCCGGCGCCCTGATGCTGCTGGGCGTCGAGATGCAGCCGTGGCAGCGTCCTGGTCCGGCTTTGTGAGCCTGGGTCCCACCACAGGGAAGTGATCCTGAGCTCAGTAACCACACCGGCTTCAGGCCGAGGTGGCAGTTTTCTGCAGGATGCTGGGCACCATTCTGCAGACCCCGCATGGGGTTCACTCCAGCTTTCCCAAGATCAGGAAGCCCCCTGATGCCCTGTGTTAAATTGCTTCCTGCTGAAGTTTCTTGGAGAAGTTTCTGTTTCTTACACTGAACTCTCACCCGTATTAAGAGGGTTGGATAAGAAAATAATCAAAGTGTGCAAGCCATAGGGTACAAAGTGCTCGCTAAATGGTAGCTAAAAGCATGAATAACCATTGTGCGTGTGTTTAACTGACTGAATGTCTCCACTCTCTTCACTTCTAATGTGTAGCAGGAGCAACCAGTGCCTCTTATTAAGGCATAACTCCCCTGTTCCAGCTAAGTGCCTTGAGCTGAGGTCCAGAGAACTTCGTAAGGAAATGTCATCCTCAGCAGCCTACCTTCTTCCCACTGGTCGTGTACACCTGCTTCACGGGAAAGTGCAGAAGATCCGAGGCTTTGCTGAGAAAGGCCGACAAGTTCCTGGTGTTTCTGTGACTGAGCACCACGGTCTGCTGGAGCCGAGGGTCCCCGTTCTTGACCAGCGTTATCCTCCTGGGGGTTTTGAGACTTTTACAGGAAGAGGATGTTCCCGGTGCCTCACAGCGTCCTTCGAAATCTCGTGACGGCTGAGCGGGAGGGCTTCTCCCCGGGGGCCGACCTGGCCCAATGGGGGTCTTGGGGGGCTTCTTATCGGAGCAAAGGTAGCAGCCACCATCCTGCAGCTGCTCCAGGGCGCTGAGGCCGTGCAGGCCACGGGGTGTGGTGACGGAGCGCACCCCGAAGGAGAGAGGCATGCGCTGGGAGAGCTCATCCATCAGGGCACCAAAGCTCCTGAAGACCCGCTGGTGAACAGCCAGGCGAACCCCGGCAAACCGGGGGTCCCCTCGCTTGAGGAAGGTTATCTTCTTGGCTGGCATGACCTGCGTGACCGAGGGGATCCGGGCCACAGAAGGCAGGAGGCACGCAGGGTGGCCGGGGGCCTGGGCATCCCTCTGGGTGCTGTGCATGGTCGGGGGGGCCAGGCAGCTGTAACAGATCAAAGTAAGGCGAGGGAGAGAGAGTCACCCGCGGGATTCTGCGTTTTCTCTCTCCCCTTGGTACAGAGGTGCTCCCTGCCCACCCCAAACTTGCTCCACTCAAGCGCGTAGAGGCAGGTTCATCCATTTTGACAAATAGGAAAAAGGCCAAGCATCTGGCATCAAACAGATCTGAGTTCAAATCCCACCGTCTCCACCTCCCACTTCCTGCCTGTGTGACCCAGGAGGTTCACGATGTAATCTGCTCTGCTCAAATGCAGCCACACTCGTCTGCACGGGGTTTATAAGGAGTCAATGAATTCACACTACAGAGCACCTGGCAAAGAGCGAGCATCCAATAAACCTTTATTCCTTCCCATCCTCTTGCTGTTTCTCTTACCCTCTCCTCCCACCTGGACCTCCTTTGAACACTGTTGAGTTTATCTCCTAAGGAGGTGGGTGAATAAAGGGACGTGAAAACGCCAGATGAGCGGCCAGGGACACAGACCCCTGGCCCAGTCTCTCAGAGCCAAGTCTCCTGTGTGACGGTGGGGGCGTCCCAGCTCTCTGCACTCACACCCTCCAGCTGCCAGGTGGGAGGGCTGGAGCAGAGTCCCTCATCCCAAACCCCTCAGGGCTGGCATGCAGACAAGGAGATGCGTGACTCAAAGAAGATGCCACTACTTGACGCTGTGTGTTTTCTCCATTGTATAGGGAGGTTTGCTTTAATATCAAAAGAATGTGCCCCCCTGCATTCTTCCGAAGTCTTTTTGGTTCATGTGTGATGAACCAACCCTGTGGGTAGGTACCGCAGCCCACTGCCACTGACACGGGAGAGAGGGCGTCAGGCCAGCCATGTAGGTTCAAGGCCATTCGTCCAACTGTTCGTGTCTGTTCCCGCCATGGTGGCCCTTTGCCTCACCCGGGACTCCTGCAAAAGCCTGCCACAGCTCTCTGTGCTCAGGTCACCATGTTGCGCTCTATTCTGTGACCCCGCCGGACAAGCTGTCCCAAAATCCAGCTCTTCCCAGAACTTTCCTGTGCTGCAAGCCCCTCAGGTGGTTTGCAGTGGCTGCAGAAAAAGCCCAGGCCTTTACCCCACGACCCACGGCCTCCCGGATTTGCTCCAGCCACCCTGCTGGGCCTCGGCTCTGGCCTCTTCCCTGCAGGAATTCTCCTCTCTGACCAGGCTGCCTGACCCAGGGGCTCTCCCTGCAGGGTGGACCCATGCTTCTGCACCCTGCTTGGCTTCTCTCCTTTGGGGAGGCTTCCTCAGCCCCCCATTCTGGGGTAACCGCTTTTCAGCCTGGCTCCCTGACATTTCCCACATCCTGGGCCTGTATCCTTCCTGGCCAACTACCCCAAGGCATGGGGTGCAGAATCCATACTCCCCGGGGCCCCAGCCCCATGCTTGGCACACAGCAGGGGCCCAGGAAACACCCCTGATTGATAACACGGGTACTTCCCAGAGCCTCACAGCAGAGACAGGCCTGCCTGCCAGTCGGCTGCCACGCAATCAGGTGAGGAGTCTCCTCCGATTACGTGGGGCTCAGACCCTGGCAGGACCCGCATTACTGCGCCCACTGCAGTGACCATGGTCTCCCTTGATGCAGCCGCCAGCCCCGCCCACGGCCCAGCCAACACCCAAGGCTCCCTTCATACCGTTACTCACCGCTTATCCCCATTCATCTTTGGGGAAAGAACTCTTGTCTCATTTTCAAAATCTGGGGGTGCAAAGAGGCCTTATAATCTTCTCTGCTCTCTGGCACAAACTTTATAATTAGCCTCCTCAGCCTCCTCCCTCCCAGCTAAGCCCTCTAAGCTGCTTTCTTACCCTCCCGCTAATGTCCCCGCAGCGGCTGCGCACTGCTCCTGGGCCGTGCCTTCCCGGAGGACTGCTCTCTTCCCCCTTGATTTTCAGTTTCACTTGTGACAATGAGCACCCTTCTTGGCCGTCACTGAGGGACTGAGAGGGGAAGGAAGGCTCACAGTGTCCCGTAGAGTCACCAGTGTCCCCCAGCATCACCATGTCCCCAATGTCACTATGTCCCTCCAGGGTCACTGTGCCCCTGAGGATCACCGCATCCTCCAGTGCCACTATGGTGTCACTGTGTCTCCCAGTGTCCCCCATAATCACCATGCCCCCCAGCATCACTGCATTCCCCAGTGTCACAGGGTCCTTCAGTGTCACCATGTCCCCCACATCCCTGCTGCCTCCAAGGGCCGCAGCTCCTCACAGCCCACTTCTGAGCAGAGAGGGCCTCTCTAGCGCCCCCTGACAGCAGCTCTGCAGGAAAGGGGAGCCTGGCCTGGAGGGAAGGCAAAAGCCATCGGGGCTCCTTGAGAACCCAGGCCAAAGCGCCTCGTGGTATATTCAGTACACTTGAGAACTGACGGCCCCTCTCCTCTGACATTCCTCTAGAAAATAACCTCTCTCTGAACTGGAATTCTCAATCTCCAAGTGGATTTTTGAAATAAAAAAGGAAAAGGCCCGAGGGACCCTAAATACCAAAGATCAGGCTGTCACCAGCCAGGGTCCATCCCGAAGGCTCCTTCCTAATGCGAGACCAAGCACACAGCCCCAGAGAAGTGAGGGAAGCTGCGGACCGACCCTCCCTGCTGGCATACCTGCACCCAGAGAACAGACCATGTTCTGCGCACACACACAGACACACGTATACACATATACACACAGACACACATACATGCACGTGTGCACATTTACACGCACATCCACAGATACACACACAGAGCGAAGTTACAACACTCAGGCCCCAGGTGCAGGAGCTGATGGTGCGGGTGGCCTGGGCACATGGCCTGTGCCGGGGGAGGGCACGCAGGACTGCACGCATCACTCAGCTCCTCAAGGGAAGACCAGGCGACCCCTTGCTCTCCAGCCCCGTCAGCAGACACAAGCAGGGTCTGCATCCTCTGCAGGGTGAGTCACAGAATCATGACCTCCTCCTGCAGCCACAGGGAATGAAGAAGCAAACTGATTTTCCTTTTCAAAGAGGTTTAATGAACTTTTGATTCTTTCACCTTCAAAACGACCTGGCCCCCAAGGGGGCTCATTCACTTAATCACCTTCATTCACTTCTCTGTGTACCCAACAGAGATTTCTGAGCTTCTGCTGTGTGCCAGCCTCTATGCCGGGTCCTGGGAACACAAAGATTACTGAGACATAGCACCTGTCTTCAGAAACTTCATGTTCCAGTGTGAGAAGTAGGCACATCATTAAAATGCAGCATAAGACACGTTCTGAAATACACATACAGATATTATACACAGGATGTGACTGAAAGCAGATTAAGGGGAATACAAGTCAGGGAAGACTTCCTGGAGGAGGTGATGTGCAGCCTCCTGAGCTACAACCTAAAAGATAAACTTGGGGATTAGCCAGAGAAAGGAGAAGTTAGGACCTGCGTGGCAAATAGATATGGCCTTGGTGCCAACTCTGACCCACCGAGTGGGCTGGAAGGATGGGCAGAGGAGGTGCCCAGACTTCCCATGTGCTGTGATCAGATAGCCAGGCTGCCAAAGCGTCTGGGCAGAGAAGGGCCACACAGTGCCTGACACTTCCCACCCCTGCTCTGCTTCCGGCATTCGGGGTGGGGGCGTGCATGCAAAAGTGCAGTGGGGAGAGAAAGCTTGGGCGTTCTGGAATGGCCTTCAATGGATGGCATCCTGATGATGTAGAAAGACCCCTCAAGGACAACTGGGAAAGTTCCGGGGAACAAGGGCGACTGCACTGAAACAGAGCCTGAGGGACGGATCCAGCAGAGGCTGAGCAGGAGGGGCCAGCAAGACCGGATGACCTGCGGATGGGCTGTGGGGGGCGCCGTGGGGAGGATGAGGTCCAGCGTGGTTCCTGGGTTTCAGGCTCAGGGACGCGGTACAAGGCGGTACTCTACTCCCCAGCGGGACAGCAGACAGAGGAGCAGTTTTGGAGGAAGGAGTGAGCGGCCATGTGAAGGGCCGTCCTCTCAGCAGGAGCAGGGGCTCTGCACCGGGTGCATTTGCCCGGCTGCATTAAGGGGGCTGACAAACACCTCACGAGGATGGGACATCGCAGACCCAGTACGACCAGCTCTGGCCCAGGAACCTCAACAGCAGAACCCAAAGCCCATCTCCCGCTGAAGTCTGAGAGGCTAATGGCTGGAAAAGCAAACTCGGGGGGGCCCCTACCTTAGATCCAAGAACAGGTGAGGATGAGGGGGCTGGTAACTGAGTCTGGAAAAACAGAGGAGAAATGAGAAGCGGGTGCCATTGCAGGCGCTTTGCCTGGGCTGCCCCAGTTTCAGCTCTGAAGGGCCCCGTGCTGGGACCCCACTCACCCCTGGCACCTCCTGTCCGCAGCTAACCAGCTGCCTTCAGTGTGGGGCCCAGGCAGCTTCCCAGGATCGAGTGGCCTCTTCCTGGCACTGGCCCTGCTGGCAGTGAGGCCGAGATAAGCAGTTTGCCTCGTGGAACCAGAAAAAGATGCCGCCATGAAAGATGGGAAGCCAAGTCTTAACAGCCTGGCTGAGCCCTCCATGCAGTGAGGCCTGAACCCAGAGCCCAGTGAAAAACTGGACTCTGCAGGTCCATGAGGCAACAATTCTCTCCTTAGCTTAACTGATCTGCGTTGGGGGTTTGTCATTTGAAACAGACAGGATCACAGATCCACCAGGGAGCTGCGCAGTGAGGGTTCGCTCTTTCCCAGATTCTGAAGCTGGATTTCTGAGTTAGGAGGACCCCTGGGAGCAGGGGGCGGGGCGCAGAGGCTCCTCGCAGTCCCCTCGCCCCCGACTTGTCCCTGATGGGGGACAACCGTCTCATTCCCATCTGGCCGGGAGGGAGGGACAGAAGAAGTAGAACACAGGCCCCAGGCCCTCAGAGGTGGGACCAAGGGTTACTGGTCAGCTGACTTGTAAAGTCGAATCTATCCAGTTTTCCCTCATCGCTTTCCTTCTTTCAGCATCATGAGGTTTCTCTCGCAGACATAGAAAACAAACTGTGGTTACCGGAGGAAAGAGGCGGAGGGAGGGACAGACTGGGCATTTGGGACTCACAGATACACAGTCCTGTAATGTGAAGTGGGTAAGGAGCAAGGACCTGCTGTGGAGCACAGGGAACTATATTCAATTCCTTGTCATGAGCCGAAAAGCAAAAGAAACTGAAAAATATATTTGTATGTACATGTATAACTGCTGTACACTTGAAACAAACATTGTAAATCTACTTCTCTTCAACAAAAAATAAGAATAAGAATAATAAAAAAATAATGAGCCATCTCTCCCTAAGCAGGGCCGGGAGAGGACTTGACCTCCTTAACAAGACAAACTAGATTGGCTCCCAGGCCGGGCCTAGACTGAGGGTCCATTTAGCACCTCTTTGCCCTGAACAGAACCAGGCAGGCCACGTGATCAGGACCTCCCCCCCCACAGTAGAGAGAGGACAGCCCTTCGCCCACTCACATTCACCGCAAGACAAGGCTATGAAGGAGGGGAGCTGAGCTTTCCGGGTGCGAGGAAGAGTTGGGGAGAAGGCTGCAGAGTTGGGGGACAGCTGGGGACCAGGTCTCCACACTCGGCTCCCAGCCTGGCTCATGTGGGGGACAGGTGTTAGGGGGAACTGTCTTGAGAAGGGGGTCCCTCCTGCAGCAGAGGGCTTCTGCCCAGCTGGCCCGTGGCTGAGCTCGAAAGGAGACCTCCTTTCAGACCCCTCACCCCACTCCCACTCGGGGCAGGGCCTCAAGGCATGCTGGGCAGAGCGGATCAGAGGGGGCTCTCATGTGCAGCTTTCCTGAGCCACCTGGATTCCGTGGGGTGGGGAGAGGCCCAGGCCAGGGCTTAGGGGCTGCCTGTTGAGCTGCGGTCGGAGGTCTTGATCAGCACAGAGATGCGCGGGGGTGTGCAGATCACTAGTGCTAAATGAGTCCCGGCAAAACCCAGGCCCACAGCACCAGTCCTAACCATGATGGGGTTGGTTTAGGGCAGCAAAGGATGGGGGGGATGCCAGGGGATTTCAGGAGGAAGCAGAGGAGGCATTCCAGCTGCGAGTGGGTGGGGGAGGGAAGCGGAGAAAAACAGATGAAGGGGCAAAAGGAGAAAAAAATAGAAGTCACAGGAAATGCTCCAAAAGGTGACAGCCCGGGTGGAGGAATTGGACTGGGTGAGCCTGCAGGGAGGAAAGAGTGCCAAGCAGGCTGGAGGCGGGCGCAGGCAGCAAGAATGATGGGTTCAGGAAATGAATAAATAGGATGAGAGAAGTCCGCGGGCAGGATGGAGGCTGGGCTTTGCAGAAGAAAAACTTCCGGTGGCAAAGTCACCAAAGCAGACCTTAGAGGGAAGTGAGCAGGAAGGGGCGGGGCGGGGAGGGCTGGGGCCGAAACCTTGAAGGTTGATTAAATGATATCACACGTGAGCAGCGGAAAGGAGCCAGGATGCTGTGAACAGTACTCGTCCCCAAGGAAAACTGCAGTCGCACGTAGCCCCCAGGGATAACAAGCACAGCCTTCCATCCGCAGACCAGCAGCTAAGCCCCCTCGTGGCGCCTTCCAGCGCTGCACGGGTCTACACAATCCATACGGGATGTGGAGCCACTTTCAACACTACCTTTCAGTGACTCGAATTTGCCAAGGAGCACCATTATTTTACGAGCCAAGAAGAAAGAAAGAAAAAATAGTGACCAGCAAAGACAAAGACATGCTATTCATTGCAAGCGGCACCCTGATTTTAGAGATATTAAAACATGACATGGGGGGGTGGGATAACCTGCGTATCTTAAAGTCAGTGAAATACACACTACAAGGAGCCCCGCACAGACAATAAAGACACAGCACTTCTTCAAGCCAGTGTGCTGTGCCCTGATGCTCATGTCATGATGATCAGATGGGAAAGTGTGACTCATATTAAAAAAAGGAGGAGGTGGGATGAACTGCCCTCTAAGAAACGCGATTTGGTGGATGAAGCCTTCCCAGAGCTGGGGCTGCGGTGGTGAGGGATGAGGGAAACGGCTCCACACAGCAGAAGCCCCTGGGCTGCAGGTTCTGAGCGGTGGATTCAGGAAGAAATGAACAGAGTGAGAGGGAGAGTGGGTCTAACAAGACTCGTACGCTCGATGAACAGATGTAAAGCAATCCAGCAGCAGGTACTGAGATCTACCATGTGCTAAAATTCAGTTCGACACACAGAATGAGGCACAGTGTGGTGAGATGGGCTCATGCCTCACAGAATTTAAAGTCCAGGAAAGAAGACAGGACTTCTGCACCTGAGTCCTCACCCTTTGGCCCACGAGTGTTCCGGGGGCCCCAAGCTCATGAGACCACCTTGGTTCTGCCAGTAACTGATGGCTGTGGGCAAGCTACTTGAGTTCTCTGAATTTCAGTTACTTTAATCATAAACTGAAGGTGCTGAACGAAAGGGCTGCTGAGGTTACACTAGGAGTTTGTAGGAAAAGATAGCACATGATAGTCACCCCTGAATCTGGAAGACTCCTCTAGAAGATATCAAAGGCATTAGTTCTGAAAAATTCCCAGGTAATGCCCTTCTCTTTCAAATTATGGTGAAAACCATAAACAATGTCCCTTTTCTTAAAAATGAGCACATCCCCATACGCACAAAATACTGCATACAATTTCAAGGCACACGGATCTCTGAAACCCACCCATAGAAGAGATCACAAAGCCCGAATTGTGAACTTTTGATCCAGGCCTGAGGATTTAATGTATAACATGGAGACTATAGTTGACAACATTGCATTATATTATTGAAATTTGCTAAGAGAATAGGACTTAAATGCTCTCAACAACAACAATGAAAAAAACCTTTGATGTAGTCCTTGAAGATGAGGAAACTAAGGAGAAGAGGGACAACAGAGAGAAAAAACATAGAGCTTCGGGGCTGACCAGTAGATGTGGATGATGTGGCGGAGGGAAGGAAGGGAGGAAGGAAGGGAGGAAAGGAGGAAGGAAGGAAGGGATGAAGGAAGGGATGAAGGAAGGAAAGGAGGAAGGAAGGGAGGGAGGAAGGGAGGAAGGAAGGAAAGGAGGAAGGAAGGGAGGGAGGGAGGAAGGAAAGAAGGAAGGAAGGGAGGAAGGGAGGGAGGGAGGAAGGAACGGAGGAAGGGAGGGAGGGAGGAAGGAAAGAAGGAAGGGAGGAAGGGAGGGAGGGAAGGAGGGAGAAAGGAAGGAAGGGAGGGAGGGAGGGAGGAAGGAAGAAAGGATTGTGTTTGTGAATGTAAACCCTATTGCTCAACCTGTAGCCCCGAAGAAAAGTTTTCCTAAAGAGGATTCCCTTTCTCCCTGGTGACACTGGGAAAACACGTACATGACCACACGGTCATGACAACTCAGGAAGAGAGACGTAGGGCTGGAAGCAACCTGATATTGACACAAAAAGGAAAATCCTTGGAAACTGTCTTAAAAAAAAAAAAAAAACACCAGCATTAGAGAATCCTTCTGCCTCCCCTGTACACACACACACACACACACAAACACACACACACACAAACACACACACACACACACACTAATATTCTCTAGATAGCTGATCCACAATGGAAGTAGGCTAATGAGCTGGCTCGGATTTGCAAGGCTTAAAATGCAAAGTGGAGTGGGCAAAGTGGGATGGCTGAGCTCTTTGAAGGCAGGAAGTGTTCTGGTTGTGTCCCTGGTGTCCCAGGCAGTACACAGCACATCATAAGTGCTTGACAAATGTTTGCAGAATAAATGATGTTTGAGAGGCCATGTGGTGGTATGAATGGGGTGAGGCGTACAGTCAGCAAAGAATATGATAATAATAAAATGAGGGCAGTTTTGCCCAAGGGAAGAAACCTTTCCTGCCCAATCATGGGCCAGGGCATGGAGGAAACAAATAAACAAGCAAGGGAAATGCAAATCCAACAGCTGCCCTGGGCGGGGAGGGTCTATGAAGTGACAGACAGGACACTTACCCTTGGGCTGCCCATGGCCCTGAGCATCTGAGAAAGCAACTAAGGGGGCTTGTGGTCCAACCGACAAGTAATCGCAGGCATGAGAGGTGGAGTCAAAAACATTAACATGAAAAAGCCAATGGGAAGGAACTGGGAGAAGCTGGAGAGAGGAAGAGATTAGATTTCTCTGGGGTGACCCTAGAGGCAGAATTGGGAGTTATGAATGGCCAGGACTTCCCTAGGACAAATGTGGCTGAGCTCAGCTCAACTTCAGAAACAACTTTTAAACAACTGGAGTGATCCCATGATGACAGCTGTATCAGAAATTGCCCTTCACTGCAAGGAACAGAAACCCTCCTCCAGAAATGACTTAAACCAGACAGAAGTTAATTTTTTGACCACATAAAAGAAGTCTAGAGATAGACCCTCTCAAGCTGGTACAAAAGCTCCATGATGCCACCAATGTTCCTGGCACTTTCCATTTTTCTGTCCTGATTGCCTCACCCTGGCTTCCCTCTTCAAATTTCCTCTTAGTCACAAGATGGCTGCTGAGGGCCCTGCAGTTTGACTGGGATCCATTCAGTCTGACGCTAATGGTCTATCTTCTTAGTCTCTGTGTTGACGAAGACCACCTACTACAGCATCACAGCCAGCCCCTGAGCTCTAACCTGGTCCTGTCCACACCCGTGGCATCCAAATGTCTCAGGAAAGCTGAACATCAGAGCTTCCTCCAACACATTCCTCCAGATATACCTCAATGAAGCCCTGTCCCAAATGGAAGTGGGATGAGGAGTCCAAAAGGAGGTCTCCTTAAGAGCTCAGTTATGGGCCTTCGCTGGAGGAGAAACTTCCACTGTAGGAGTGTCTTGCATTTTATCTAGATATTTCTCCCCCACCCCAACCAGGACTCCTTCACTTGACTCCAAGCTGGATGTGGAGACTGAAGAGCCGGGAACCAGAACCCTGACTTGCTTTTATCCATCTCTGTGCCCTTTGCCTCTTTGCTAACAGCCCACATGCCAGGCAGGAGGAAGGGGAAAGGCAGGGGCACTTACCGAGTTAGTCCCTTAGAAAGCTGAAACTTTCCTCTAACAGCGTCTGCCCACATCCCACTGCAGAACCCACGTCCACGGCCATCGCTATGTGTGTGGGGAGCCGGAAGCGACCGCAGCAGCAGACGGGATGCGGAGGCCTGGCAGCGATGGCCGCTCGGGCCACGGTCAGCATGCAAGCGGTTAAAAGGGAAAGCGGTATAAAATGTGAGCGCTATGAAGGACAAACTGAGAAAAACCTCAAGAGGCTTCCTGGAGAGAGGAGTTTTGCTTTTGTTCTCTACTGACGTTTCCCAGGAGAAGAAACCCCCCCTGGACAGGGTGGCCAAGTGTCTCAGGGATCAGCGCTCTGCACTGTCGGGCAGGCAGCATCCAGCACCAGCTTGGCCACCGCCTCGCTCTGTGACTGCAGGCAGTCACTTCCCACCTCTGGGCCTCAGTTTCCCATCAGTAAAACAACCTCTGAGTTACTTCCAAACCCTAAATCCAATGGCTCTTAAACTGCCCAGTTTCTTTAAAGAGGACCCCCCCACCTCACCAGGGCGTGATGGCCTGGGGCCACACGAGGCATGTGGAGGTGAATGTGCCTTTGGAAGGAGAGGCCAGTGGCATCTCCAGATAAGATTAAAAAGGATCCTCCCGGGAATGGGAAGTCGTGGGTGGAAGTGGCAATTATCTGAGGCCAGGGGGCCAAGCAGTTCACATAAAGAGGGTCAGAAGAGTCAGATGCTTACCCAAAACGAGAGAAAATATTAAACCTGCCAACGAAAGTCAGGATCCCTGGAACATAAAAAAGCCTTTCACAAAAAATGACATGTTACTGATGATACAAAACTGGCCAAGATGCTTAGTAGGAAAACACTTTAAAAAATCCCCAAACATCTTCAAGTATGATGGGGGCATAAGAAGTAAAGACCCATGAGAACAAGTCAGGGAGGCCACATTCTGCGGCACAATCGGCAGCTACTTACTCATGGGTCAGTAGCCACCGAGGGAGTCAAAAGCACAGCTCCACCCCCGGCCTCGGGGAGGTCACCTCTAGCTGGGAGGCGCGGGTGGGGAGATCCGGGTGGTGGCAGAAAGGCTGCTCCCGGCTGCACAGCGGAATCACCTGGTGTCTTAGCTCAGGCTGCCGTGCGAAGTACCGTGGGCTGGTGGCTTCAACACCAGATGTGTGTGTTCTCACAGCTCTGGAGGCTGGAAGCCCAAGTTCAAGGTGTCTGCAGGGTTGGGTCTTCCTGGGGTCTCTCTCCGTGGCGTCTTCTCCCAGTGTCTTCACACAGCCTTCCTTCTGTGTGAATCTATGCCCTAATCTCCTCTTCTGATCCGGACAGAGTCATACTGGATTAGGGCCCACCTTAATTAATTACCGCATTTAACTTAATTACCTCCGTACAGGCCGCGTGTCCGAATACCGTCACATTCTGAGGCTCTCAGGGTTGGGATTTCAACCTGTGAATATAGTGGAGAGGGAGCTGGGGTACACGGTTCAGCCCCACCTCCTGGAAAGCTTTTTGAAAGCACTGACACTCAGACGCCACCTTCAGCGACGCAGAGCCTTTGGCTTGGCCTAAGGCCCAAATCATTTTTTAGTACTTAAAAATGTTTTCAGTTTCTTTTTCTTTTTTTAAAGCTTCCCAGCTGATTCTCAGCCAGTGTTGAAAAGCACTGAGCTAAAGTAACAGCCAGACACAATTGGATGCCAGTTGTGCGCCAGCCCACGTGATGTTAAGTCTAAACACAACAGAGGTTCATAAAAGGCAAGCCTGGTCATCACCACCGGAGAACCTGACAGAGTCGTCCCGGTGGGTTTGGGGAGGTTGGGAAGACCTGCGTTGACTGAGCGGGGGCGAGGCCTCCAGTGACTTTGCAAGTGGGGCCTTGCTTGTGAGAGCCAACGCCTGCCTCTCCGGAGGGATGGCATTGCCTGGTTAGGGGAGCAGGGGTTGTATGTAAAGCGGCCACTGCAGTCGGGAGCCATGGTGGACTTCTGAGCAGGGGCACCATGTCGTAAAAGCAGTGCTCACTCAAGATCAACCAGCAAGATGCACTGGAGGGCCTGTGGAGAGTGACTCCCGGGTGGGGATGTTGTCATGGCAACAGTGCCGACAGGCACACGAGCTTGTACACAGACACATGCGCGTGCGCACACATACATATGCATAATGGGGGAGGGGCACTTCTTCAAAGCACATGATGAATATACAACCACAGCTCAGCAAGAGCTCACAGAGCCTAAAGAGTCCTTAATTAGACATGAGAAATCCCACAGCATGTGATCTTTCACGTAGTTCAAAACAGGAGTAATGAATATGTGCTGTTAGTGGGGAGGACAGTGGTTCTCTCCTTGCCAGGGAGGGACTGAAGATTGGGAGCACGTTTGAGGACGACGGCTCTGGAACACCGGGAACATTCTGATCCTCGATCAGAATCACTTAGTGATAACTCGTTCCGGCTCTACGCTCCTGACTCCCACACTATTCTGTACATATGTTGTATTTCAATAAAAATGAAGTTTAATTTTTAAAAAAGCTTCATGATATCCCATGGAAGAGATTTTTTAAAAATTGAAGCATGGTTGATTTACCATGTCATGTTAGTTTCTGGTGTACAATCTAGTGATTCAGTTTTATATATACGTGTGTATATATATATATATATTCCTCTTCATAATCTTTTTCATTATAGGTTATTACAAGATACTGAACATAGTTCCCTGTGCTCTACAGTAGGACCTTGTTTACCTATTTTTGTGTAGTAGTACCACATATATTTAACCAGGACCCTATGGCGTAGGCATTTCCCACTGGGGTTACTATACACAACGCTGAAATAAACAGCCTTGTAAACATAACATTTTTTTAAAAAGAACTCTTAAATCCAACATGTTTAAAGCTCTTTTCAGCTTACAAAATGATCATATATATAAATATTATATAAATATACACATATAAATTAATATGTATTTATACAAATATTTTAAAATAATATATAAGTATAATAACATTTATATAATATAAATATATAGACATAAGGATTATCTCACTGCTCCGACAATATCTTGCAAGGAGAGGAGAGGCTGGGAAACCCCACTGAACAAAGGAGAAATCCAGGGATGGGCAGAGTTCCAGGGTTTGATTGTCCCTTGGCCTCCGGGTCGTCGATAGCCGAGGGATGCCCTACTGGGCCCTCAGGCTGCTGCCCCGAGTTCCTGTCCCCAGCACGGCCTCCGTCCCTTGATGAGGGCTGATTGAAGGCAGGAGAGCAGCAGCCCGTTTTGACGAAATGGAAACGAAGGCTGGCCGGCCGTTCAAGATTCTGCACCGAGGGCAAGATCTGTGATCGCAAGTGTCTGGATTCAAAAACAGGAAGGGGAAAACCAGCACAGGGCAGATTTGGAATCGGTCCATGGAAGTGGAATGAATAACTCCAAATCCTGCTTTCTCTGACACTCAGGGTGGCCTCTGTGAGCGGGGCGGCTGGCTTCCTTCGAGAATGTTTTTGTCATTTTGTCCTCACGCTTCTCACGATGGGAGGCTGTGGGGGAGGGGCGTGGGAGGGGCCCCCAGAGGACAGGTCCTGCCGAGGAAGGAACGGGAGCCAAGGCCCAGCGCTGGGAGGAGGCTGAGGGGTGCAGGCTGGGGGGGCTCTGTTTACACATCCTGTTGCTGTGTGTCAGTCAGGGTTCTCTAGAGAGACAGAACCAGCAGGATAAATACAGATTCACAGAGAGAGGTTCTTCATGAGGAACTGGCGCCCATGACCATGGAAGCCAAGAAGCCCCACATCTGCCATCTGCAAGCTGGAGGCCCAGGAGAGCCAGAGATGTGCTGGGACTGAGTCCAGAGGCCTGTGAACCAGCAGACCTGAGAGAGTCTGAGGGCCCAAGAGTCAGAAACGCTGGTGTCCAAGGGCAGGAGAAGGTGGAGTTCTCAGCTCAGGCAGAAAAAGAACCCTCCTTCCTCCGCTTTTTCATTCTATTCGGGCCCCCAGTGGGTTGGATGATGGCCACTCGCGTTGGTGAGGACCACTTCCTTTACTCAGCTGACCAACCCAAATGCTTACCTCTTCCAGAAACACCTTCACAGACACACCCAGAAAGGATGTTTTAGCCGCGATCGGGTCCCCCTTAGCCTAGTCATGTAGATGGGTACAATTAACCATCACCCACCGGTTCTAACCAGTGACATACTCTAGCTTGGGGAAGCCACAGGGTGTGAGAACCATGGGAAATCCCTGTCTCCCCTGGTTAGGGTCAGGTACAGCCGGCCGGCTCTCCATGCATAACCCTTCACTGGGATGGAGACAGAGCATTCCACGTCAGCCTTTTCTCTTCTGGAAAACAGATGGAAGCAGTTTGCTTGTGGTGTCTGCAGGTAGCAGAGTCTGCAGAGAGGCAGGCCTTGAATCTGGAGCTTGTTGGGCAACCGTCCAGCCCTCAGAGCTGCTTCCTGCCCTGTGCAGTGGGGATAATAGTGTTTACCAGGAAGCTTGAGGTGATGGTTACAAAGCACCTGCCACACAGTAGGACATCAGTCAAGGTTACGTCTCCCTTCTGGTTTAGCTTATTGGCAAACAGTCGACTCTTGGCCGTACATTCCAACGTACTGATTTGTGTGGTTATCCTCACCCAAATTTCGGGTTTTGAATTTGTGTCTCGTCCAGATTTCCTCTTTTGCCCTGAACTCCTTCAGCACTTTTTACCTCTTCCTGTCTTGTTCTCATGCTGACTGTAGACTTGCCGTGTGTGTACACAACTTAATTCTCCTCCTCCACTAGGAGATGGTCGGGGTGAGAGCGAAGCCATTTATTTCGAGGTCTCCAGTGCGCAGCACAGGGCGGCACATCGAGGTGCTCAGGAAATGTGTGCCGAGAGCGCGAAGGAGTGAATGGATGAACATTCACTGGACAGAACGGCGTACGATTCTTGGTCTGAGGTTGACCCGATATGGGCTCAGTGAGGTCAATGCTAAGATTTAAAAGCATTCACGGGCCCTTTGATGGTTCTGACACTATTTGGAGCCACAAATGACGTACCCTTTGAGACTGCTCAGCCCACCCATCAGAGTAATCAGGTTTTACTCCTTTTCGGGCGAGACTGTGATGTATAATGAGTGGTACCCCAGCCACTGACTTCACTTATTTATCATGCTGGGCTGGGCCCCCCAGAAGCTCAGGGATTGGAGCCACTGAACCCCAGGTGCCACTCTGAGAGCGACAGTCGGAATCTGATGGCACCCACCCCCAACAGTCAGGGTCCCCATGGGAAACAGTCAAAAGGTTAATTGAAGGGAGTCCAAGGAAGAAACATGGGTAGAGGGTCCAACACTCTGTCCAACAAGGGGCAGAGATGTGCCGAGAAGACGGTAACAGTGGGAAGTTTTTACTGCCCCTGAGCCGGAAGGGGCATGGGGAGGACAGAGCATGGCTGGACCAGTGAGAGCTCAAGCTAGAGAGCAGCCCCCAGTGGCCCTGAGTGGACGAGAGCACACATCACCAAAGCGATGGCCGGGCAGGGAAGAGGGAAGCAGACATTCCGACTCCCTCCCTCTTGCCCTCTGATCTCCCACTGGTGCCTCCCATTGGCCAAACCCAACCAGAAGCCAGAAGGCAAGGGGCCCATGAGGTAATGCACAGAGGTCAAACTCCTAGGTCAGAGGACTAAGAATAGAGCAGGAAGGGCAGATGAAGATTTAACAAGCCAAACGCCACAAATGAGATCAGCTTGCAGCCGAAGGGAACCCTGGGCGCGGGCATCCCTGAGCCCTTGAGTGCATTTAGGCTCCGTAAACACACTGCACAGCCCTTCTATGTACCAGGCACTGTGGGTCATAAGACTGCTCAGAGGAGACCACAGTCCAGGAAAAAGCAAAATGTCATCTTTTTCATCCTTCTCGAATCTGATATCAACCTAGAGCACCAGGAGGGGCTTCAGACCTCCAGACTGTGACCCAAGTCACCCTGGAAGGTCCTCCAGACCCACACCAAGATCTACATCTACATCAAGATCACGTGAACTTCAGAAACCATGAACTGGTGGCGGGGGCCACTGTTCACAAGGCATTTTCATATTATTGTGTATAATCTCCACATAGTCCCGTAAGAGATGCAAAAACTACTATCTTTCCCATGCTCCCTATATTTTATCAGGTGAGAAAAGTAATTGACAGATGTGAGGGGAACCCAGGCTTTATGACGCTGGGAACCCTGTCCTCTCCCTTCACCTGTGACGAAGGGTAGCTGAGGGCCTGACCAAGCTGTCAGACTCACCCTGCTCCCCAACTAGTCCTAAGTGGCCTCAGGCTCCTGAATTAGAGACAGGGCTCAGAGCTGGACCACACCACAGATGTCTGAACAGGAGAGAGGTGATGGGTGCACAGAATGGGGTAGAGTGCTCATGCCACACAGCACCTGCTGGGAGAGCAGGTACTCTTGGCTCCTCTTTGACACCACCCCACTCACTCACTTCCTACATGAGCTCAACCACGTGTCTACTCCTCTCTTCTGCAAACGGTTCAGAAAACGTGCTCTCCTGGGATCCAGGAAGGAGCAGCAACCACGGCTGTGGGAGAGAGCAGAAAGATGCTCAGCACGTGGACCATAGAGCGGGATGTGTCCTACAGGACAACCTCATCTTCCCTGGCATCTTTGAGGCCATGTGAGCTGACCCTCTGGGATTGTGACAAGTTTAGGAAGATTAAATCAAAGAATGTGAAACAGCCAGAGCTTAGAAGGTGGGTGTTGGGTCTGGTGTTGCTGTGTGGGGAGAACTTGGTTTCCATGACTGTCCAGGGCCACCCCCAAAGTTACTGGCATTGCTTGGGTACCACTTGCTGGAGCTGAAGGAGGCTCTGAGTCTGGCGGGGCAGCTGGCAGAAAAGTACCAAATCTCTGGGTTCTTGATGGATTAGGAGGCCATCCAAGAGGCTAGGAGACATCCCAACAGGGATCAAGCCTATAGGCGCGGTGGCAGCACTGAGGGTACTACTTACTGCCGGCGTTAGTGGAGCCCCCGCAGAGTACCCACCAGGCCTGGGACCCCACCCCACCCATGCGCAGAGCAAATGCACTTCCAGGCATTATGTCTCTTCCACGTGGTCTCAGGCCACCCAAACCCAATGAGGATTCCCTCTCCTCAAGGGACACCAATAGACATGGCTTCTCCAGTCTCCCTGGGCCCCTCTTCACCAGGAATTGGGGTTCCCCTCCCTCAGGAATGCTCCACCAGGACCTTGGGATGCTGTTGAGTCCCGTTTATCCTGCATGGCATCTTGTGAGAGTGGGTAGAGCACTTGTGAGCTGTTGTCTCCTCTTTGCCACATTAACATGGGCTATTAATTATAAATGCACAAAGCGATTGAATTGATGGCGGGGGGGCGGGGGACAATGCCCCCCACCCCCGGTCAGGCCACCACATTGACCTGGGTACAAAACCATTCCTGTTGAAGAGGCCTGCACAGGCTGAGAGGACGAGCCTGGGGGTGGGCTTGGGCACGGGTCCAGCTTCCCCACGGATTCCATCACTCATTCAGCAGCTCTCTGTGGGTGACCTGCCTTCTGCCAGGTACGGTGTTGATTGCTGTGTGGGTATGGATGAGTTGCTTCGCCTCTCTGGGTCTCAGTTTCTTCATCTGTCAAATCAGTTGTTTGAACCCAGTGATGCTCAGGGGTCCTTCCAGTTCCCACCATTTCTGAGACTCTAACAAAGGCCACCTCACGTCTGAGCCTTAAAGAGGGGTGCTGAGGCCCTTCGGAGGAGGTTAAGGCTTGATTTGTTCAGCATAAAGGAGGCAAAGGGAAGAAAAGCAGGTTTGGAGTCAGCCAGACCCCTGGAAGTTCCAGGGCTACCCTTTGGCAGCTGTAAAGCCTTGAACTTGAACTAATGAATGAACCTGTCTGCACTTGGTCAGCGCTCCTGTGTGAAATGGAGACGTCAACACCTGCCCTCAAGGATGTACTGGGGATTGCCTGAGCCCTCCCTGCATGTCAGAGCCTTCCTTCTTCCCCTTCCCCCTCGAATCACATCTCAGGGCCCCGCCAGCCCCGAGGAGCCTGCTTTATAATGACCTCGTTGGATGAAAGGTGCTGGGGCAACAGGAAGGACTGTTGTTTTAACTGCTCTGCGTTTCCTCCTTTTGTCTCCAGCATTATAAACAAGCCTATTCCCCAAAGCCACATCTGATAATCCAGCTGCAGGAGGTCAGCGGTCAAGCAATCAGAAATGCTCTTAGCTGGGATTAGGTAATTCAGAGCTCGGCTTGTTGCCTGAAGCAGGTCGGAACCAACCCATCCTAGAAGACACAGAGGCTGCCTGAGAGATGTCCCTCGGGAAGATGCCAGATGCCCAGGCAGAGTGCGGGTGACCCGGGTAAGGGTCAGCCCACCCACACGGCTCCCTGACACAGCTCCCAAACCAGCTCCGCGTGGGACCTGAAGCCATGACAACAGGCCCAGCTGGAGGAGGCCCCTTGCAATATATAGAGCACTTTAACCTACTCTCAGCTGATCTTTGCAGACACCTTGTGAGGGAGACAGACAGACAGAGGGAGAGTGAAAGAAGCTGGAGCCCAGAGAGGAGACAGGCCTGCTGAGGGCCCACAGAGCAGGAGAGGAGAGAGCAGAACCTTCTGGGTCAGGTTTCTGGACCCCAGACTCAACACTCACACAGTCAGAGGCATCACGCGCTCCCTCCCCAGCCCTCCAGGCTTGTCGGGGAATCCGCTGACTGACAGGGCCCTCGTGATCTCCTTCAGTATTCATCTAATGCACTGAAGTCCAGCCAATTAGGAAATACATTTAAGGAACACTTACTGTGTGTGATATTATGTGGGGACCAGAAGACGCTTGCATGTCTTTCTGGCATTAAATGGAGGCGTAAACATAGCAATAAAAATATGCTCAAAAGAACTCCCCCTTGAGTGAGCCAGCCCACCTGATGTGTGCTAGATACTCTGCTTAGTTACAGCTCAGCTGAGTTCTCCTGCAGGGAAGGAGTTAACGGAGCTGTTATTTGTGGTCACTTATCTCCCATAGGCTCTTATTTCCCTAAATTGGTTGAGACAGGGGAGGAAAGAAGGCGGGGGGAGCTAGGAAGAGAGAGAGGAAAAATGAATTAGTTGAAAGATCAAAAGATGCTCAGAGATCCAAAAGGAAATGCGGGCTCTGGGGGTGGGGGGATTTTCAGGACTCTGTATCCTCTTGATAAGGAACTGGTTCTTGGGATGGCCCCACCCTTCTGCCTGCAGCCCCAGGGCTGGTCCCCTCTGTAGCAAGAGTAGGCGATGCACCCACTCCTGGAACTGGTGTCCTCAGAGGCCGGAGCAGCTTGGGCAACACAGACTCAGATCGGGGAACATGCCCTAAATCCGCGACAGGAAAGAATGACTGAAAAACACCTGCTGTTGTAATGTTTTGTTAGTTTCAGGTATGGCTTATGTCGATGACACACGTGAACACAAACATCTTGTCTAAGCTTGCCTGTGCCAACTAAACACACATTCAAACACATTTCCATTTACCCACAAGCACTTGCTGGATCCTCACGAGGTGTCACCTAAGAGTAAAGCAGTTTGGTTAGCTTGGATGGAAAAAGTATGAATGGAAGGATGAAATTTAAAAAAATTGAAGAATGAATTGCAATGATTCATTGCCTTGATTTTTTTTTCCCTTACAAACTTAGATAAAAATTTCTACTCAAATTGCTCGAGGGTTGGAATTATTGGGGCCAGAGCTGAGGACAAATAAGGGGGCTCACCCCAGAAAGGGATGCAGATAAAACCCATTAGCTGCTCAACAGATTCGTGGAGGAGCTGAACGGGGGCAGCTGGGACCTCCTCTTTCTGATGGAGCAACCATGTGTTATTCTGCTGAGGCCCTTTGATCGCCCTCAATTCTGGTCCTTTGTAACCTCAGCAGCAGGAAAGGTGATGGGAGAGAGGGACAGGACATACGGATGTTTTGTAATCCCAGATTCAAGTAATGCAGTTCAATCCTAGGTGTGTCAACCTGTCCCATCCCTTTTCTTTTGCTTCTTGCTGATGTATTCAGTGTATTTAATAAATCATGCTATTTGAGCTATTTGAGCATTTTTGTGAGACTTTCCATTTCACGACCCCAGGGAAACTTGGCCAAACTCTACTTATACTACCAATGCACCAAGATATCCCCATACAAGAGATCAAGAAGATGAAATGGCACTTAACTTGGCAGAGACAACATGAAAAGCATTTCAGGTAAAAGGAATGGCATGAGCAAAGGCCCTGGGGCATTTCCCTCCTTTCAGGGGATGTTATTGGCAGACTGTTGCATGGGGTATATTCATTATAGGGTCCTAAATGGTTAGGTTCTTTTGTTTGTCTTTTGGTTCTATTTTATTCTAGTTAAAAACAAAACAAAAAATAAAGGCAGCTTGGAATGATGCCAGTCATAGGAAGGAAAGTACTGAAACTGGAAGATTTTAGAGTGAGGTTGATAAGAGCCTTGGACAGGCCCAGGAAGTAGAGCTGCATGAACCAAATGCTTAACTCTGTCCCTTTGTCTTAGAGATGACTCTATTCTGACAGTGAGGCCGCCCTGCACCTCACATACTTGGAGAATGAGCCATTTTACAGACGCCAACTTTCCAAGTAACAAAAGTTTTACTTTGTAAAATACTAAGATATTTTTTTAATGCTGTAAATCATTCTAAAAAATTTTTTTAGAAACATTGGTCAATAGGAAAGAGATTGTGTTATAATATCAACCTATAAAATGCAACATTTTCCATACCGTGTGTGGTGGATGCAGTGGCACGGCGCACCACATCCTGCGTCACTCTCCTCTTTCCTGAATGTGATTACACTTTCTGTGCTTTACAGGTAGGTGGGCCACGTGACCAGCTCTGACCAATGAAATGTAAACAAACATGACGCATGTTGTTACTCTGCAGAGGCAGTGAATATGGAGCCCTCAAGTTGGGACAGCTGAGCCAATTAGAGCAGCTGTGATCCCCAGGTCACCACTTACAGAACAATAGCCCCAGAGGGTTGCCTGGATTGACAGAAATCCTGTGTAAATAAGAGATAAACTTCATTGGATTAAGCCACTGAGATTTGTCACTGCAGCATAACCTAGCCTATCCACACTAATACATAATATAAATGTGAGAACAATAAAAATTAAAAAAACACATTTTTCTTAAAGATGCGTGGAGAAAACACTCCAAAGTGTTTATAGTTCTGGCTTTAGATTGTGGTACCTACAGGTAATTTAAAAAAAAATAAACTTTTTTGTATGTTTTCAATACTCCTTAATGTAATATATTCCTTTAAGTGGGGGAAAATTTTTTCTTTTAAAAGCTCCAAAAGTTATTATTGGAGGCATAGATACATAGATGAATGGAACAGAATAGAGATCCCCAAAAAAGACCCACAGAAATATGTCCAACTGATTTTTCACAAAGATGCAGAATGAGAAAAAAAGCTTTTTCGACAAATAGTGTTGGAGCAATTGGACATACATAATAAAAAATTAACCTCAAACATCGTATCTTATACAAAAATTAACTCAAAAAGAATCACAGTCTTCAAAGTAAAACATAAAACAACAAAACTTTTAGAAAACATAGGAGAAAATCATTAGGATTTAGGGCTCAATGAAAGTTCTTAAACTCAGACACATGGTCCAGAGAAAGAAAATTGGTTAAATTGTACCTTATCAGGATCCAAAATGTTTGTTCTGCAAAAGATTCCATTAAGAGGATGAAAAGACAGGTTACAGAGGGGGGGAATATTTACAAACTATGTATCCAACAAAGACGTGGTATCTACAATATATAAGGAAATCCCAAGACAAACAGGGAGCAAAGAATCCAATTAGAAAATGATGGAAGACATGAGCAGACTCTCCATCAAAGAGGAGATGTGGATGGCAAATAAGAACACGAAACGATGCTCAGCATTACCAGCCACTGGGAAATGCAAATTCCAATCACTGTGAGTTATCTTTACCTACCTATCAGAGTGGCTAAAATAAAACATTGTGACCCTATCAAACGCTGGCTAAGATGCAGAGAAGCAGAATCACTCACACATTGCTGGTGGGAACGTGAAATGGTATAGCCACTTTGAAAAACAGCTTGGCAATTTCTCACAGAACAAGCAACTACCATACGACCCAGCAACTGCCTTCTTGGGCATTTATCCCAGAGAAATGAATAGGTTCACGCAAAAACCTCTACACAAGTGTTCGCAGCAGCTTTATTCATAACAGCCCGACTGGAAACAACCCAGACATTCTTCAATGGCAGGATGCTTAAACAAACCGTGGTCCATCCATACCATGGAACACTACTCAGCAATAGGAAGGAACAGAGTATTGATGTACACAGCAAATTGTGGCATAAAATATTACGTACTCTGCGATGACATTCATAGCATAATCTTGAAATGACAAAATTATAGAAATGGACAAAGGATGAATGGTTGCTGGGGTTGGGGAGGTAAGAGAGTGTGGCCCTAATAGGGCAAAATGAGGGATCCTTGTGGTGGCGATATGTTCTGTATCTGGACTGCATCAATGTCAGTAACTTGAGTGTGATGGACTATAGTTTTATGACATGTGACCTTTGGGAGAAAACTGAATATAGGGTACAGAAGAGCTCTCTGTATTATTTCTTACACCTGCATATAAATCTACAGTTACCTCAGATTAAAAGGTTTGATTTTTTTTAAGTTTTTTTAAAAAGTCTTAAGAATGACAGATAAAAATTATTACCATGTATGGCAGAGACTGTCAAATATCTCTTCTTAGTCACTGAAGTTCTATACTGTGATCGATCCAGTTGTACTGAACTACATTTCCCAGGTTCTTTTTCAGCTAGGAAAGGCCAGTGAGTTTTAACCAGAAGGTATTTGGAGGAGCTTCTAGGTAACTTCTTTCACAGTTGGAAAAACCCTTTTTCATTGCTCCTTTCTCTTTCCAGATGCCTGGAACGTGTGCACAATGGCTGGAGCTACAGACACCATTTTGCCACCACAATGGAATCCAACACTAAGAATACGGACAGAAGGAGCTTCGATGCCAATAGCCATGAAGATACCGTACCAGCCCTGACTACTCCTGTGTTTCTCATTTAAGCCACTGACATCTAATTTCCCATTACATGAAGTCAAACCTAATCTTCATTGGTATGCCCTATCATTCGCAACATGTCTCTCTGCTTCATGTCCCTCTGCCCAGTCCCAGCTGTCCCCACGCCCCACAGAGGAAAGGTGACTTGGCCTGGGGTTTAGTCGTGCTTACCAGGTAATGAACAAGTAAGCCTGCAGAACCAAAAAAGCAGAGAAAGGCTCGATTAATTTATATTAGAAAGGTCTCAAGAAACTAAAAGAGAACAAAAATAATTGGGAAGTTGAAAGCGAGGGAAAAGAGAACAGTGAATAGCACTGGCAGAGATCCAGAGAGAAAACTATTGAGAGGTTTCTAGGAAAATCTGGAGGGCAAAGTCAACGAAGATCTGTTGGATGTTGTGCTGTGAAATAACCTCCTTGGGGCCTTTTAGGGAAGTTTGAGTTCAGATTTGGCTTTTGAAAAATTATTTTTAAAATGTCAGAACGGTGTTTCTTTGCGTGTGACAGCATGCTGAGAAGTGCCACCAGGCAGCCCAGGTGTATTTGGGTTACACACGAATAGCCTGTGCACCCAGTGTGTCCTGAGCTAAATGCTCGGTAACATACGTGAAAAGAAGAAAGTAGGTGTTTTTAGGAGGCACAGGCAGGGGAACACCCGCTCTAGAAAAACTATGATCAACTTTTAAAAAGTGCGAAAGATAGTTTTTAAGAGGAAAGTCAAGGAGGGTTTTTTTTCTCTCTCTTTTTTTTTTCATTCAGATCTTCAATCAAGGTACAATGAAGCTTAGAACCTCACAGGTGCAATCAAATTTTGGGATATCCCCCTACTTACTGGTTATGTAATTTGGGATAAATTAAGTAGTGCCCCAAAGCCTCCATTTGTTCATCTGAAAAAGGAAATAAAGCTGGCCCCAAGTTCTACATGAGAGCACGCATTTGAAAATGCCTGGCACACAGTAGGTTCTCAGGGCAGTCCTGCCCCTCTTCCAACCATTCCTAATCCAACTTCTTCTGTAGGATGGCCAATCTGCTGAAACACATGGGAATCAGCGATGAGAGACACATTCTTAGCTTCTCAGAAATACGGAGAAAGCATTTGTACTGATGTCTTGGTTGGGGGTGGGGGGGAGCACTGTCTTTCCAACTGTTTCTCTTGCCAAGTAACCAAGAGTCTGCAAAAAGCTAGAATGTGGTCTTGCCTCCCTGGGAGAGGAAAGCCAGTCCTCGCACCAGGAAAGGGAAGATCTTGGTTCAGTCAACAACCTAATGTGGGTGCTGGAAAAACACTCCTTCCTCGCCCAGGGGCTTGCCGGCTACCTCTCACCTGGGCAGGTGGTGGTGCGTGGCAAAGCCTTCCACTCCAGGAGTGTGTTGATAGATTCATGGAAATTCAGAGAATGAAAGCAACTGGAATGTTACAAGAAACTGATCTACAAGACCAGAGCAATAAATCTGAGTGTAGTGTGTGTCATTCTGGCAAACATGGCCAGGGGTGGATGGAAAGAGATGGGGAGGTGGTCAGGGACGTAGCAGAATGTTCCAGCATCTGTCAACAAGGGCGCGTGTTGCCAGGAACTTGTTTGGGATGTGAAGAGGCCCTATTGGGTTCTGAGAGCATCCAGCCCAGTTCTGGGAAGGTTTGTAGACGCTCCTGGCCCTCTTCTCCCCGAGAACCAAAGCTCCACTGAAGGGCAGGGCAAGCACCCCCCTGGGGAGTGCTCTAGCTTGGGGCCAGGTGACCTGGATGCTGTCTCACGGGGTGGGGGGTGGGGACTCCGGGACTTCACACAACATCTCTGGACTTCTCATTTCTTCTCCAAAAAGTGAGGAGGCCAGATAAGGTGATCCCTACAGAGCCTGCAAGTCTCAAAATCTGTGATTCTGCAGAAAGCCAGTAGCGTCCAGAGTAGTCGATGGCTGTCCCTCCCCGCCTCACCCCTCCCCTTAGAGGATGCACACGTGGCCACACGGGTCTGATTCACCCCTGCTCTCAACTCTGCAGAGAGCTGTGACGACTAAGAGCTGACCAGGTCAAGGGGAGGTCCCCACATCCACAAAGAGAGACACGGAACCAACCCTTTCCCTGTCTAGCTTTCAGCTAGTCCATTCACCTCTCTGGACCTTAGCTTTTTCATCCTTTTTCTTCAGTAAGATACAAGAGAAGTCCCTGACAATTTCACAGGCTTGCCTGTGGAGGATGCCACAAAGTTGGTGACAGGGTGGGGGGAGCTTTGTCGATGCCCGAGCAGTAGTTCTCACATCTGGTTGATGTCAGCATCCACCCAGAGCCCCCTCAGGGGTCCCTACTGAACTGGCCCATTTCTAATGTTCCCCACAGGATTCTAATGTACAGCCAGGGAAGAGAAACACTTCTCTCCAACTCTGGGTAAATACAGGGGCTGCTTTTGCCAATAAAGATGAAAAATGCAGTCAGACAATTATTTTGTTTCTGTAAAACTAACGACCAGTTTGACCCATTTCTGTGCGAACTTGAACACTGTCCTACGTCATAACTGCGTGACCCCATACGGTGCTCTCCAGGGCTTCCTAATGCTTCAGATTCTTGTGGAAATGAGGAAATAAACAAACAGAAAAAAATGTAAAACCTTAAATTAATCTCTATAACCTTGGTTCCCCATCCGCTCCATGAAACTGAGTGCAGCCTCTGACTAGGGGACCGGTATGAGCCATCGCTCCAGGTGCTTCTGAAGCACAGCCAAGTTGGAGGGTCTCTGTTAACACCTTCCAGATGGGCACATCCCGGATGTGCCAAGAAAGAGGGCCTCCTGGAAGGGAAATGGTTCTGCGACCTTGAGCCTTGGGTTCCGCTTACCAGGCCTCCATGTTCCCACCTGTTAAGCGGGGACCTGTAAATGGTGCCCATCTCCTGTGCCTCTGGACGCCTCGTATCCTAGGAAGGAGTGTAGTTGGAGGAAGGTTGAGCCGGCTACTCTCATGTCCAGGGCCCCAGGTTGAGCCGGGCCCTCAGCGCAGCTTGGACAGAGCTCTGCATGAAGATGGGGAGGCTGGACTTCTAAACCAGCTCAGCCACGCCCTAGCTGCGTGGGCAGGTGTGTTACTTAACTGCTCGGTGCCTCACATACAATGCAAGTTGCTGCGCTTTCCCCAGAGAGGTCTTCGAAGATTCCAGTGCAGATGAAAGGATGGGCCTGAAGGGCTACCATGAGCCCATGCTCTTAGGTAGGCACTTTGCATCTCTTTTTCGCAAATGACAGCTCTCAGCTGTCACCCCCTTAGGGATTGCTTCAGCAGAAGACAGCCTTGCCCCAGGCCGCACCTGCGCAAGACAGCGCACATCCAGTGACAAATCCATGCCCGGCTGCAGAGGCCTGGCCGTCTCGCCCCACATGGGAAGTGCGCTGAAGGGCTGTCCCGCCCCCAGGACACCCTGTAAAACCGGCTGAGTCTCCACCGAGAGAGAACACGGCAGCCCGCCTTCTCCCTCTGGTCCGGCTTCCTTCTCTCCCCTCCACGCGGACCGGTCCCCAGGGGCTCCCCTAATAAACGTCGGCCCCCTAACCTCCCCCTCAGGGGCGGCTCCCTGGGGAACCCGATCTCCAACAGCTGAGAGCATGCTCTTATAGTTGTTGCTGCTCCTGGTTTTATTAAAATTACAGTAAGTGTGCATAACATAAAATTTACCATCCTCACCGTTTTTATGTGTACAGTTCTGTGACATGAAGGACGTTCACATTTCATGCTTACTGTCACCACCATCCATCCCAGAACTCTTCATCTTACAAAACTGAAACAAACTCTCTACCCGTTAAAACTAACGCCCCACTTCCTCCCCGCCCCCCCACCCCCAGCCCCTGGCAACCTGTCTCTACGAATCTGACTACGCTGGGAATCCAGTGTAAGTAACGAAATCATACAATAGTTCTCCCGCGGTGACTGGCTTATTTCACTTAGCGTGCTGTCCTCCGGTGCGTCCATGCTGCAGCAGGAGCCAGAGCTTCCTTGCAGGTACGTAGACACCACATTTTCTTTATTCATTCATCCATTGATAGACACTGGAGTTGCTTCCAACTTTTGGCTATTATGAAAAAGGCTGCTATGAACATGGGTGTAGATATTTCGAGGCTCTTTTTGAGACCCTACTTTCAGTTCCTTCGGGTGTATGCCCAGGGACGAGATTGCTGGATTGTGTGCTAATCCTGTGTTTAATTTTTTGAGGAACCACCACACTGCCTTCCACAGTGGCCGCACCATTTTGCATTTCCACCAACAGTACACAGGGGTCCCAGCGCTCCGCATCCTCCCCCACACTTGTGATGTTCTGGGGTTTCTTGGAGAGCAGCCATCCTCATGGCCACCCTTGTTTTTCAGTGTAGCTTCCCAGGCCCCTCCTAGATGGGCTTTGTTTTCTAAGTCCCCAGACAGGCTTGACACACAAACAGGTCTGAGAACCACAGCTCTGAGGTCCAGCAGCCACAGAGTCCCGTGCTGGCACGGATTGGATGAGCATTTCCGAGCTTTTAAGACAAACATCACAAGAAATGGTGGGACAGGCCTGGGACTGTAACATCCAGAGCCCTGGGTCCCCTGTCTCCTTTGAAGCGGCCTCCACGTCTTTGCCGGTAAAATGGGAGCTTCGAACCAGAAAAGCAACTAGAGCCGCCTGATTTTGCTGTCTCCAACTCTTGCACTGGCTGTGAGACTCGGCTTGGAGCTCGTTTACAGTCGTTTCTGCTGAGCACAGACAGACACCGCACACGCAGGGGAGTCGGGCATGACCTTCCACCTTCTCAGGGTTTTGCTTCCTCAATGCCGCACGTGCCTCCCCTAGAGACACCCCCCACTCCCCGCCCAGCACCCTGCAAGGGTCTCCACCTCGCGGCTTTCCCACCACACTTCGCAGAGCTAGGAGGGAGCTCCAAGCCCAAGGACGCACATCCCACAGGCCTGCGGGGTCAGGGCAGTGAGGCTTCGCCATCCCCACTCCTCCCTGCTCTGCTTCTTTCCAGAGCATGGCCATTCCTGAGCCCAGACAGGAGCCTGCACCTTAGAATAAAAACCTGGTGGGGTCTTCCCTTCCCTTAGAGAAGCCTTGGGTCACCACTCTGATGGGTTCACAACGCTCTTACAGAGAAGGGGGAGTGAGATTGGAACCCACACACGGACAAGACCCACACCTACTCCAGGTAAAAGCCGCCTTCAGCCTCCCCACCCCCTTTGGCTGACCAGGCTACTTCAACTGCGGCAGTTAGGGTATCTTTCTTAAGCACTTAGGCATCTCTCAGGCACCTGCTCTGGTGCTAGGACTATGCTGGATCCAGGAGGGAGCACCACAAGCAGTAGTAATGCTGGGATGTTGACTTGTAAGTCCTCAGGTTCAAGCACTTTGCCTGGGAAAGACCTTGTAGCCATGGGGACCACTAGGCTGTGGTCTTGCCCTGATCAAGAACCTGCCCCATCGGGACGGAGGACTGGATTGCTGCCCCTGCCTCCCAGAGAGCTCAGTCCCTCTCGTGAAGGCTCACAAATACCTATTTAAACAGCTTTTTGAGATTCTGCTGGGGTCGCTTTCTCACCGTGCCCCTGGCTACAGGAAGATCTCACAAGTCTGGTAGATGGGCAAGTCAAGCCCTTATGGACATGATTCTTGTTGGAAAATGATACAGAGTGCAGCAAACACTGATTGGGTGACCATGTGTTTCATGAGCCTCTTCCTAGCCACAGGGGTTGAATATTGACTAGTCTAAGCCAATCACACAATTCCATTTCCTTGTCATAGGACACATGATACAAACTTGGCCAATAAGAGGCTCCTAAAAAGTTTTTTTTTGCTTAATCCATTAAAACGAATACAAGTCAGGATTCATCTCTTTCTGCTTTAGATTGTTGTCAAATGGATGTGATGCTTGGCACTGCTGCAGCCACCATGTGACCATGAGGAAAAAGCCCAAAGAATTCCAAAGTCTTAACTTGGTCAAGCCATTGAATTAATCAACCCTGAAACCATCCTACTCTGGACTTCTTATTAGATGAGACAACAAAACCCATATCTGAAAGCTGCTTTTAGCTGGAAATTCTGTCTCTTGCAGCCAGAAGCATTAACTTGCAACAGTGGCCCAACATGCAGCTTTGACCAAAGGGTCCTGGAGACACAGGGTAGCATTAACCAGGGTACAAAATAAACTTGCATCGTCCACTTCTAGAATAGTGAAATGCCCCAGGAACAACAATGGCCCACAAGATGAACCCAGCGGCCATCCTGCCATATGACGGTTGAGGAAATTATGGCTTAGGGAACTCACAAGAACAAGACTCCATAGTTCTTTGTATTTCACAAATTGCTTTTATATAGATCATCACACTTAATCTTTACAAAAATTACTATTATTATCCCCATTTTATAGGTAAGGTAAAGCTGATGGGGGGTATTAAGCTATTAATAACAATATTGTGTTTTATAGTTTATAAAGTGCTTTGCACATCATAGTTTGTCTAATTACTACTTTTAAATCTAACCTGTGAGGGGGAAGTTTATAAATGAAGAGGCAGGCTCAGAAGGGTCGACGCACTTGGCCAACCTCCACTAAGCTCCAGGGCTGTTCTTCCTACATCAGTGGTTCTCACGGTGCAGTCCCCGGACCAGCAGGCAGCCTCAGCGTCACCAGAGAACTTCCTAAAAATGCAAATTATCGGGCTCCACCCAGACTCACCGAATCAGAAACTCCAGGGTGGAGCCCAGCAACCTCTTTTCCTAAGACGTCCGGGTGATTCTGCTGCATGATCACATGTAAGAAGCATTTATTTTGCACCACAGCTGTCTCTTGTGACTTGTCCAGAGTTGCCCTGCCCAGTGAACCAGAGGTCTCGGTCAAGGGCCGAGTGTTCTTTCTAATACAGAAAACTGAGGCTAATCTAGGAAAAGGAATACAGACCTCGAACCATAAAGATAAAAGCTAAGATCACAGCTGTTGACCTAAGACTGTAAAATTATGAAGCATACACTGCGCTGTCAGGAGAAGATTGCCCTCCAGCCTTGAAGGAAATTATCTTAGGATCAACAAGCAGAGAGAATACTGTTGTATACATCACACCGTCGGCTGACAGAACTTAGAATCCCAACTAGCGGGACGGCCACCAATGTATACCCACCCAGAAGAGCTGAATGCTCTTCAGAAACTGACCCATAATTTGCAGTGGAGAAGAGATTAGTGTGGGGAACCCACGATGCACCAGCCATGCACAAACCTGATGTCATCTAAGCTCAGTCTTGCCTGGTACGTAGAATCCTGCTACGTTATCCTTCAAGAACCTGGGGCTCAGAAAGCTTAAACAGCTCGCCCAAGATATGCTCGGCTAATGAGTGGGGAAATCACTACTCAAATAAAGATCTGATGCTGGGCATTGGTGGTTCAGTGGTAGAATTCTCGCCTGCCAAATAGAGATCTGGTTTTCTCCAAACTCTGGATTCTTTTGGCTGCTTCACTTAGCTATTGATTGTGTTGCTTCCGGGAGAAAACCTTTCAGAGCAGCCCGCAGCCAATGCCAGTATCTCCTCTGCAGCCTTGAGGCTGGCTAGGTCCCCACCCACGACCCTTGTGTTCCTCTTTGCTTCCGTGCCCCCCACTCTCCTTCGTCCCGGGGGTCAGGGACTGCATCACGCTCATTGCTTTAACCCTCACAGGTGCCCTTCAGTGATTCCTTAAAACACTTTCAGAAATTGGTGCTGGGGGCAGTCCCTGCTCTTTGGGGGACGATAGCATTAAAAGGGGTGATGTCCTTCCAGGGTGACCCCTCGTGCCTCGGGCCACTGCTGAACAAAGGAGCCAGGGGTCTGAGCCAGACTGAAAATTCTTTGTGTTCCTGTGTGGTTGGGTTGTATCAGCCCAGCACCTTCTGCAAACCGCAGGGTGGTTGCTCAAGAGATACTGTTGACAGATTGATTTACTGACTAATTTATATGACATGCTTATCCAGTGATGTAGGTATCTTGGAGGGAGTTCAGAGGAAAATAACCAAGATGATTAAAGGATTGGAAAATGTGCTTTACAGGGAAAGGTTATAGCGACGGGGGTTATTTAACTTGGAGCTGAGAAGCTGCTGAGCCCCGCGCACAGGCCATCTCCCTGGAAGGGAGCGATGGCTGGTCTCGTCAAACCCAGTCCCTTTCCACCCGGGAGCCAGGGCGCAGGGAGCAGGGGTACCACACAGCCAGCCAGCGCAGGCCTGGGCATCGTGGCTGCTGGTAGCAATGCTCTCTCCACAACACCGTGTCTCCCCCTCCAGTGCACACATCCACCCACACGCACAAATGCATACCTACAGGCGCACACACCCACACCCACAGACGTGCACATCGGCACCCGGGTGCTGAGCACGGCAACCAGCTCTTCTCTTCCCCCAGTTAGACCAGGAGAGCAGGCCCGCCCGCAGTTACCGTAACTGATAAGAGGGATGCTGGATGCTGTGGCTGCATCTCAGACAGCACACGAAGGCTGAGCTTCTCAGGAGGCTGCCCCGAGCAGGAGGTGTGCGCCGGCTGAGGGGGGACCAGATGTCCTCCCAGGGCCTCCTCCATGGTCACACGGCTGGGAGGAGATGGCTTTGCCCTTTCCTGTGCTATGGAGCGGACTTCCCTCTGAAGGGAGGGAGGCTGCAGTGGGGGTGCGGGAAGGTACAGACCCGGGCACAGGGACAACGGTGGCAATCATGCCGGACTTGGCCCTCACTGGCCAAGTGGCCTCTGTGAACCGCCCTCCTCCTTCGGGCCTTGGTCTCTTTGTCGGTTCCCCTGGGACAGGAAGATGGCACTTGCCCAGGGATGATTGTGAAAAGAGCAACGAGGAGGAAAGAGGGTTGAGGAAGACCCGGGTTGAGCTTTGTGGCCTTTCCGGAACTCAATTTCTCGGGCGCCTCCTTTTCTTCTATAGAGATGGGCAGTGATGCCAGCCTTGAAGTCAGTAGAGGAAATTCAAAGAGGCGATGCCTAGGACCCCAGCCCACTCCTCGCCACTCTCCCTGTCGCCCTGGATCTTGATCCTCCGAGAAGCAAACGTGCTCCGTCCCCACACAGGAGTTCTCACCCTGCAGGAGTTCTCACCCCCTACTCCAGGAGCCACAGGAGGGTCTGCGGGAGGGATGGCTCCCTCTCTGGCCCCAGCGACTGCATTGTTCCCCCTCCAGGTCCAGGTGAGAGAACCAGACAGGCTATGATACTAACGTCCCGTAAATCAACGAGCAGGAGCCTGCATCTCAGCAGCGCCGTGTTTAAACATGACCTACCACCACGCAGCCCCGCAGGCAGCGGGGAAGAGACCTGGTCTTGCATCACACGAGCATCCTGCTCAAGATGTCCCTCCCGGAGTCTCAGGTGGGAGCGCCTCCCCGTTGCCTGTGACTTCCAGATACTCCATTCACACCAGGTGTGCGTCGCCCAGATACCCTGCCCCTCGGGCAGCCAACCCCGTGGCACACAGACAGCTACTGACTCACCATCCTCCAGGGAGCACAAGGGAAGGCCGGCTCCCCTGAGTCCTCCGAGCCCCAGGGGAATGTCCAGCAGAGGGAAGTCAGGCCAATGTGGGCGCTGCCCCTCTCCCTGCAGCGGTTCAGCCTCCTGGGGCCGCAGGGCTGGCAGCCATCCTCCGGGCAGTCCTCACAGCCACTCTCCTTGGCGCCAGAGCCCAGAGCCCCAGCCCCACAGAGCGGGCACCCTGCCTCCTCCGTCCGAGCAGACAGCCCATTTGTGCTGAGGCCAGACACCCACAGCCTCCCCAGAACGGAGCTGGATTATGACAAACCCAGGGAGGATTAGTGGGAACACCATCTGCAGAGAGAGTAATTAGCTTAGAGGTTTACGCAGATGGTTCCTGGCCCTCTGCCCAAGGGTACACTCTTCAAGGCTGTTAAACACAGCTGGTGGGCTTGCAGGGGAACCCTCTGAGCACCAGGGCACCAGGGCCTCCCCCGGCCCCGGTTCCAGCTGCCTGCGTGCTGGCAGGGGCACTGGCCCACCAAGGGCACCCCACGGAAACGTCAGTCTTGAGTGGGGGACACTAGGGGGAAAGGCAGCTGGCTGGTTGCCGTATCCCTGAATAAGGCAAGAAAGGAAGCAGGATGCCCTCGCCTGAGACGGGAATCAGGTGCACGGAGGCCAGAAAGAACCAGCGGACAACCCGTCCACCAGCTGTCCTCTCCACCAGCGCTGAGTAACCCGTTTCCCCTCGGAGGACACTCCTTACTGTTTCAGACTAAGTTGATCATTTTGACTTTGTGCTGGCAACACTCTGGGGGAACGATCTGAAGCCTGGAATAATCGAATCTACTCTCTCTGAGGGCAGAAAACAGTTTCTTCTTAGCATATGGTGTTTAGGTGGTGCAGGGTTTCCGACGGGCAGGGACGAACTGTGTGATCTGAAGCCTGGGGGCTTCCTCACTGGAAACTAATCAGGTTGACCAGCCACCTGCGGCCACTATGGGCCTGGGAGAGCCTGGCCATTGGGAGGCGGAGGCTTTGCTGATATGCGGTCAGCGCCCACATGGCTGATCAGTTCTGCAAATAAAACCACTCAAGGTTTGCTTCTGGCTGACAGATACAGCAGTTCAGTCCAAACGATCAGATGTGTGTGAATGCGGGCTGAAGTGGAGATCGCTCTGCTTGTAAAAGTCGCCAGAGAAACAGAGGCAGCAGGATATATAGAGACCCCCAGAAACAGATTTATCACCAAGGGTTGGCTTATGCAGTTCTGGAGGCTGAGAAGCACCACCGTCCGCTGTCTGCAAGCTGGAGCCCCAGGGAGAGCAGTGGTGTAGCTCCAGACCAAGCCCGAAGGCCTGAGAACTGGGAGAGCAGAGGGGGTGAGTCTCGGTCTGAGGGAGCCCCGAGGTCCAAGGGCAGGAGAAGATGGAGGTCGTGGCCGCAACAGAGAGAACAAATCACCTTTCCTCCACCAGACTGTTGGCGCCCCCAACAGATGGACGATGCCCACCCACAGCGGAGAGGGTGGTCTGCCTTCCCCAGTCTACCCACTCAAACACTCATCTCTCCCAGAAACACCCTCATAGACACACCCAGAAAGAGCGTGTTACCGGCTCTCCAGGCATCTCTTAGCCCAGTCAAGTTGACACATAAAATAAACCACCACACTGCATTTTCCGAAGTCATTTTAATAAGTTAGAACAAACCCAAGAGTCCTTGGCTGAGACCCAGATTCTTCATGGAAAGTGCAGAGCATGGGTAACACAAAGAAATGTCAGGCGCTCGAGGTGGGCTCACATCTGATGGCACTGCACAGCGTACAGCATTCATTGGTGTTCAGTCTGAACTTATGAACGCAAGGAGAACCAAACCGCTCACTAGCTCCCCCGACCCCAGAGGAACGTGGGGCATCACTGCAAGTAACGGGAAAATATAATCTGTCCAACGTCCACATTTATGACATGACGGGAGTGAAACAAGTGGCCTCTACATGGAGGGACGTTTGCGCCTGACCCTCAGTATCCCACGTATCAATGCATAAGGGATTCAGGACTCAACGTTTCTACTGTACCTGCTGTTTTTCAACTTCCTCCTGAGCCACCATCTCAGATAAACTACCATCAAGGTGTGGAGACAAAAGATAAGCCAGTAAAAGCTAAATATCCATCCCAGAATCTGACAACCCTTCAGGTGGCCCAGGACAGAGCGTGCCAAGTGAGTGTTAGAGATGGAGAGTGCTAGAAAGGCCATCATGATTGGAAAGGTTTCACAAAGGAGGACGCCCTTCTTGAAGCCCAAGAAAGAGAGGAAATTCTGACCCCAACAAAGCAGTATATTCATGCATGAATGTACATGTTCTCCTCCAAGTTCACAGCCATGAAGCCATGCCAGAGAAAACGAGAAAAAGGAAAACCAAAAAACAATAGTTAGGTTTACCAAAAAAAAAAAAAAAAAAAAGACAATTAATAAAAAAGAGAGTGGCTGGGAGACGGATTTTGGCCCTGCCTTCAGCGGGTCCATGTCTGGATGTAAAAGAACGCCAGGAGCAATGACAGCTGCGCAGCATGCAGCCCACAGCCCGACCTGGAATCCCTCTGACTCAATCCCGTGTCTACACCCCATCTCACCAGCTCACTCCTCTGTCTGCTCCCAGGGCCGCGTCCCTCATCAGCTCTGGGTACCTCTGCACTGTGAGATGAGTATGTGGCTCTCTTCCTCTCTCCCTCCCACCACCTCTTCTCTGCACCCTCAGCAGGTGCGTCACCCTCTCCATCCCTTCGCCCACCCACCAGCTCCAGATCGATGCTCTGCGCCAGCCTAGCAGCCACGGAGCAGAACACCCGCCACTCTCTTGCCAACCAGCCCAGCCGCCTCCTTCCTCGATTCTCCCACCTCCAGGGGTTAGAAGCTGGAGGAATTCACTCATTGCTGTGGATGAATCTGAACCCAGGTCACTGTCTCCACTTGACATCTGACCAGGATAATAGGAGCCGGGCTCTTCGTTCACGGGTTAAAATTATTCCTCTGCCACCTGTTCCACCCCACCCCCTACCCAGTCTGACCTCTCTGCCACACTCCCCTCTGCAAAAGAGCCCCTCAGAGAAACTTTAGACCCTGACTGAGCCCACCCCACCCCCGTGTGGTAGCGGCTTTGACTGAACCGTTGGGGGCGGGGGACGCAGGGCTACCCTTGTATCCATCACCATCCCGCTCTTGACAGCTGCTCTTCCAAACCTCTGCTTACCCCACCGTCCAAACTCCATCCCTGCCCCCTCGCCCTGTGTGACATCGTCGGTGCCCCACTGCTATACCGTGAAGACCAGGCTGGGGTCACTCTCTTCTCAGAGAAGCGGTTAAACAGGCTCCCGCCCCATCCCATGTGGAGGGGAAACTCAGCACCTCTCCCCACATCTCTGGAGGGATTCATTGCATTGCGCCTGAGTCTCCTTTACTGCTGTTGAATTCCCAGTCTCGCCGAGTGGCTTGCTGCTTGGCTCTGCCCCACGGTGACTGTGATTTTTTCGCAACCAGACCATCGTGCATAACAGACGCCTGTGACCTTGGGGGAGAGAAAGACAGTCGGGGTTCCACGCAGCCCAGCGAGGCAGAAAGTTCGAAAGTGACTCCGACACGCCCCTTGGTCCTCATCCTCCTCCCCCACTGAGGACTCTTCATGGTGGGCTCCCCCCAGACCCCAGCCTCCTCCATCGTGCCCTCTGCCCCAACCTCCTGGAGCCCCCGGATCCCTCACCTCTCCCGCCACCGAGGCCCTGGTGCTCCCCTCTCCCCCAGTCGAGGAGCGCTCATCCCAGGCAGGAAGGCTCTGCTGCTGCGGCAGGTGGGGCAACTGTCCTCTCCCTTCCCTGCCAACGGAGCCCCGCTCTTTGGGGTTGAATATTGAATGTCCAGCCACTTCCTGTGCAGAGCCCCTTAACCATCACGTGGTCTTCTGTCCTCTGCTCCAGTAGCCCCCAGGGCCATGTTTCTGCAGACCAAGAGGTTTATTAAAAGCTATTTTAAAATAGCTCTTAATATTTTAAAATGTAATATTAAAATTTTTTAAAATTCCTCCCCCAGAGGAATTGTCCCTCTGGCTCTAAGGCTGACCTCCACACTTCTCTTTCCCATATTGAAATTAGTGTCATGGGGTGTGATGGCCCTTCTCAACCTTCCATCATGACCCCTCGTCCCACCTCACCAATGTCTGTCTCATCAACCACCACTTCCCCTGATTCAGGAGGGCCCCCAACCTACCAGCCCGCCTAACCTAGCAGACCCCATTCTCTCTCTCTGCACTGACCCTCAGTCCCCAGTTAGTCCCACTCTGTCTCTGGCAGAATCATTCTCTCCAGGAAGTTTTCCCCGTCTGGACCGGGGGCCCCTCCTTTCCTCCCTCACCACCCCCGAGCACCCCTCATCACTTTCAGACGGCACCGTTAGTGACTTGGTCGGCTCCTGCCCGAGACTGGGAGCATCTTGAGTGCTCATTCATCTGGCAAATCCGTACATGGTGCCTGCCCCATGCCAGGCACTGTTCTAGGCTCAGGGTCCCCGCAGCGAGCAAAGACCCTGCTGTCACAGAGATCACATTCCTGTGGGAGGAGACAAACACAGCGTAAATAAGTGTGTGTCAGGCGGTCACAGGTGCAGTGAAGGACACTGAAGCAGGACGGGAGGGTAGGGAGAGGAGGGGTGGCCATTTTGGAGGCGAGGTCAGAGGAAGCATCTCTGAGGATGTGACCTGTGGGCAAGGCTTGAGTGAAGTGAGCTGGCCAAGCAGGCACCTGGGAGAAGAGCCTCCCAGATGGGGACAAGAAAAGGTACAAAGGCCCTGAGAAGGAGCATGCTCCGAGGCCCAGGAAGTCCAGCCGTGCAGACAAAACCAGAGTGAGCGCCGGTGCCAGGAGATGGGGTGGGAGAGGAAGGCGGGGCCATGTCAGAGCAGACTTTGCAGGCTGTCTCTCTATCTCATGCTTTTAGCAGAATGACCACTCTTACGTGCTCCATTAACATTCTTTGAGTGAATGAACGAATGAATGAATGCTGAGAAACATGCTAAGGTTTGCTGTGTCCTAAAAGTGACCTTTCTCAACTGTGTATCCGCCCCACCCCTCCCAGGGTCCTCCCCCAGGGGCACGAAGGGTTCCCACCGTCTAACCAGCTACATGATCATGAAGGCTAAATCTGCCTTCCAAGAAAGACCCACAAGAGGTAAGACTCTTGGTTTGTCAAGAGATTTGTCCTTGATGGAGCTCCTTTTACGTTCATGAGCAGACGTCCTGCTCCCGCCAGCCTTGAAAAGGTCTCCCAAGATGACCGCCCCACTGTCCCTTTCTCAGGGCCCTGCCAGGAAGTAAGACGTGCAGCTCACACTGGTGACCAGGAGATACATCCTGCAACCGAAACGCCCCCACATCCTGGCTCTGGCAAATCGCTTTACTTCTGTGAACAAGAACCCCTCGCTGCCTGGTGCATCTCATGACCTGATCTGACCCAACGAAAGGCTCAGAAATTAGTCTCTATAGCACTGAGAGATTGAGTGTAGCGACACGTAACTCTAAACCCAAATAACAGTGGCTTAAAGAAGGGGTGGGTGGCTTCTCGTCTCACGTCACAAAAAGTTTTGAGGTCAGTAGTTAGTGGCTGGCCAGCAGATCTTGGCTGTCGTCAGGGTGGGATTTCCATTCATGTGCTTGCAATATGGCTGCTGGTGTTCCAGCAGTCATCTCTGCATTCCAGACTGGCAGAAAGAAAGGCACAAAGGGCAAATGGACATTTTAAAGCCTGGAAAACCTACGTAGGAGCCATGTCACATGAGCACTCCAATCTGCAAGGGAGGCAGGGAAATGTTTTTCAGCTGTGTACATTTCTGCCCCTGGGAAAACTGGAATTCAGGAGAATAAATACCAGACAGACCACAAAGAGTATCTGCCAGGATCCACTCTCCTGAGCTACCTTTCAACCATAAACACCTTCTTTGCATTCATGTCCATGTCCACTAAGGGTGGTGTCCTCCTTTCTATTGTGAATGGATGTGGTCCTTGTGGCCCAAAGCTCTAAGAACTAAAAGTCAGAGTCTGCCCCAGCACACCCCATATGCAATGGCAGAAAAGGAAGGTAAATGTCATTAAAAGTTCCCATCAAGAAAAGAGAATAATGGGAAACCCGTTGCCCCGTGGAAATACTCTGCAACAGAACCAGTGAGGGCTCTTGGCCTTGGCCATGGTCTTCACTCCTTGGTTAACAGCCTGGCCAGTTGCTTCACCCTCTGGGAGAATCTCCCTCAAACATCTTCCCCATTGCTCTCCCCTCTGCCTCATCCATTATTCCCCCGGCTCCACCTCAGAACAGAGTTTGGGAGGATGACTTTCCATAGACATTTCCAGCCCTTAGGGCCCACCTCCTGCTTGTTTGGTTTGGAGGCTCAGGAATACTTTTAGGGCTTTAAGAATTTAAGCAGAGCTGTTTCCTGTACCAAAGGCAAAGCCAGGATGCAGAAAGCAGGGGGTCAAGATGCCACTCGCCATGAAGAAGTGAGGCAGGAGCCAGGTCCTGGTGGGATGAGGAGTCGGTGAGGAAGTGAAGATGGCAAATGGGGAGCAAATTTTTATGGAGACAAATCCTTGATTGTGGAAGGAAGGAGAGAAGTGGGGCTTGGGTTAGAAGGATGTGTGGGATGGGGGCCCAGGGCCATGTGCGTGTGTTTACAGGTTGCAGAGGGGAGGCTGGAGAGATAGGAAAGGGCTCCAGGTCCCCGTGCAGGTGTTGGGAGTGAGACCCAGAGCCAGCTGGAGAGGAGGGGCGGGGGAAAGGGGCCTGGGAGACCACCTCGCAGCGGGTCACCGTGACCTCACAAAGCAGGCACGCCCAGCCCAGCGTTCCTGAAGCTCTGAGTCCGTCCTGGCCAGGTCTCCTAGCAACTGGATGCAGGGGCCATGGCACTCCTAACACCCCAGGGAGTGAAAAGAGTCTTCCAATTTCAGGTGATGAGAACATGTGGCTTTTCAAAGGAAGTTTGCTAGGATGGGTCTAAGAGTGAAGCGTGTGTGAGGAGGGCCTCCTCTGAGGGACCCCTGGACAGCACCCCTGTCCCAGCACACCAGCTCTTGAGGCCCGCCACTGCTGTGTGCCGGGGGGATGCTAGGCCAAAGTCTGCCCAGCCCTTGGAGCTTGGGGGCTATTTTCTGGGCCTGCAGGGACAGCCCCTGATGCAGCAGAGCCCATGTGCAGGGACAGAGGTGGCGGACTGGAGGCCCTGTGCCTGCCTCCTCTCCAAGGAGGGCCTGGGAGGCCCCTGGGCTGGTCACAGGGCGCCACCTTCACCAGGAGCTGCAGGACCCTGTGAGCCCTCTGGGATTGTATCCCAGTGTGTGCAGGGAGTGCTTGTGTGTGGTTGTATGTGTGGCGGGGGGAGGGCCGTGTCTTTAGGGCAAAGACAGAGGTAGATTTTGATGGCTCCTCAGAACCATCTCTGAGGCTGAAATGCATGAGAAGGTGGGCACCTGTCGAGGGATGAGAATCCAACCTGCAGGGCCTGGGCCCAGGCCTCTGAGCCGGCTCCTTCCAGAGCAGGGCGTCCACAGAGTCCACCGGGCTCTGCAGCAGCCCTCGGGCCGGGGGCCCCAGGCCAGCTGTGCGCACAGGTCGGCCCCTGACCCACAGCCACGAGCTGCTGGGCGAGCACCGGGGAGGCTGCTTCTGGCTGGGGCCTCCCTCCCGGGCCTGGGACGCACGCTTTCACCACCTTCCATGGACCTTCCAGCCAGCTGTCCCATCGGATGCCGACCTAGGGATCTATGAGGGATGCAGGGAAGGGGAGAGGAGTCCCTGGGGGCTGAGGACAGGGCCCCGGGCCTCCCTCTGGTTCCACATCTGCCATCAGCTCCCCTTTCCTGGGCCTTCTCTCACCCCAGGGTAGCAAGACTCCTGTGTTCAGTGGGTCTTCACTTCATGCCACACCTTTTCTTACCCCCTCACTTTAAGGCACTTTAAGGCATCCATTGGCGACCTCTAAGAACCTTTCTGGACGGGCGTGGCAAACTCTCAAGTAAAATGATTTCTTACCTATAGAGAGAAATAAAAGGCATCCTGACCAGTCTCTACCCTCTAGCTTCACCAAGCAAGATACGTCTCTTCTGCTAAAGTATTGCCTCACCGAGCCTCTTCTCGGTCAGTCATTTACTCTTTAGTATGAATTTCATTATCAGATCAATTTCTCTGCAGCAGTAAGTTGGGAGTATTCTCCGAGGGAAGTCAAATTTTATTTTAGGGAAGAGGGAAAAAGGACCATAATTCAGGACTTGAGGCCTGCTGGAGGTATACAACCCCAGCATGAGGACTCCCAGAGGAAGGAGCAGGGCCAGAAAGGAGAGCACGCTCCTGGGAAGGTGAGGGAAGTTTGTGCCCATGCATACCCACGTTCCCAGTCACTCTTCAGGATGGTGGGGAGCCCGGGTGGGGCCCCCTGTAGTGTACTGTCCAGAGACGATGGCATCTCGATTCCCCAGTCTCACCCTCCACCCCTTCACGCCACGCCCTGCAGAAACCAGAAGGTCGGGAGCACCTGAGGAGCCTGCTGAACTGGGAAGAGTTTGACGAACTCAGAGACGCCCGCAGAAGCATCCTGCTGGACACCCTCTATGACAGCATCATCTTCGCTGCGGGCAAAGGCTTCCCGTGGGTGGAGGTGGCCAAGGTGGTCAAATTCACAGAAGAGCTGCTCAAGGAAACCAAAGGTACGGGGCATCCAGGGCAGTGTCGGTGAGGCTTAGGGAGGGCACACAGCCCCAGGAGCCCTCGGAGGAGCCTGGAGCCCCTCCTTTCTTTCTCTGGCATTCAGCCTCCGCACATGCTCATAAACAGGGTTTCCGTCCAGACTATCTGGAAAATGGAGCGAACAGAACGTCCTTGCTAAGTCCTGTCCTCGATCTCCCTGGCTGAAAATCTTGTACCACTCCAAGCTGTTCATAAAGCAGCTGAGGGGGGTTGATTTTCAGTCATTTACACTTTAGTATGAACTTCATCATCTGATTCATACCTCTGAGAGTCGACTCAGAGGGAAGTCAATTTTTGTTTGGAGAAGAGAGAAGAGGGACCATAATTTAGAGTTTTTGTTTTATTTCTGCTTGACATAGATCAACCGTGTCACTATTCTTCTTAAAACCCTTTATTGACTTTCTACTGTACTCCTGAGAGATTGCAAATTGTTCCCAGTATCAGGGTTTGTTCTGCTGAGTATCTTGCGGGGAGCCTCTACAGGCATCAGCTTGCTGGCAGGAATGGGGGAACTGCAGTCAGGTGAGCTCATAAAAGGACCATTTCTCCCAGGCCTACCCTCTGCCAGGCTTCAGGAGAGCATCACTCCCTGTGACCCATGGCATGAGGGGACATGGCCACATCTGTCCACCCCTTGAGCTGTGAGATGCAGATTCATTCATTAAGCAAATATACGGAGCAGCCCTTCAATGCCACCATCATAGAAATACTCAGCCAAGAATCATCAGTATGTGTTAGAACCAGTGGGTGAATGGTTGATGAGAAATGGGATACTTACCTCCTTCCTAAGACCCTCCCCCCAACATCCTTACTGATCACAAAGGGGAAGAGAGTACTTTCAGTGAGGGAGCCTAGCAGACACCCCCTTAGTATTCGACCCACTGGGGAGAGGACACACTGAGAATACTGTGCCACTTGGTGCAGAAGAAGCCAGCATCCTTCTGTGATGGTTTAGCAAAGACTCAGAGCCTGACCTCATCACGAGAAAACTTCCAGTTAAAGGAACTAAACAAAGTCCCTCTCCTTTAAGATTCAGGAGCATTAAGTTCATGGGAAGCAAGGAAGGACAGAGGGAGCTTTCCATTCGATGTCGTCCCACGTGTTGATTTTCGCTTTTGTTGCCTTTACTTTTGGTGTCATATCCAAAAAAATCAGTGTTAAGATTGACATCAAGGAGTGTTCCCCCTGTTGCCTTCTAGGAGTTTCATGGTTTCAGGCTGTACTATTTTTCAACAGAGCTTGTTCTTAAGAGTGGTTTTAAGTTCACAGCAAAATAGAGCAGAAGATACAGAGATTTCCTACAGAAACCCTGCCTCTGCACACTCACAGCCTCCGCCATCACCAACATCCCCCTCCACAGAGTGGTACACCTGTCACAATCGATGAATCTACATCGATACATGGCTATCACCCAAAGTCCACAGCTTACATTAAGGTTCGTGCTTGGAGTTACACATTCAATGGGTTTTGACAAATGTGTAATGACGTGTATCCACCAATGAAGTATCCTCCAGAATAGTTTCAACATAGAAATGCTCCGTGTTCCACCTATTCATCCCCTTCTCCATCCTCAGCTCCTGGTCACCACTGATCTTTTTACTGTCTCTGTAGTTTTGCCTTTTCCAGAAAGTCATGCCGTTGGAATCATACAGTATGTAGCCTTTTCCAGGTTGGCTTCTCTCACTAGTAATGTGCATTTCAGTTTCCTGCATGTCTTTACATGGCTTAACGGCTCATTTCTTTTTAGGGCTGAATGATGTTCCATTGTCTGGATGTACTAGTTTATGTATCCATTCACCTACTGAAGGACATCTTGGTTGCTTCCAAGTTTGGGCAATTATAAATAAAGCTGCAATAAATATCGGTGTGCAACTTTGTGTGTGGACATAAGTTTTCACCTCCTTAGGTAAATACCAAGTAGCATGATTGCTGGATCGTAAGGTAAGAGTATGTTTAGTTTTTCTGAGAAACTGTTAAACTGTCTTCCAAAGTGGCTGCACTGTTTTGCATTCCTTCCAACAAAGAATGAGAGTTCCTGCTGCTCCTCGTCCTTGCCAGCAGTTGGTATTGTCAGTGTTCTGCGTTTTGGCCGTTCTGATAGGTATCTTGTAGTATGTCATTACTATAATTTACATTTCCCTGGTGACATATGATGTGAAGCATCTTCCCATAAGCTTTTTTGCCATCTGTACATCTTTGTTGACATGACTGTGAAGATCTTTGCCATTTTTTCAATTGGGTTGTTTTCTTACTGCTGAATTTTGAGTTCTTTGTATGTTTGGATCCCAGCCCCTGATCAGATACGCCTTTTGCAAATATTTCCTCCCAGTCTGTGGCTTCTCTTCTCATTCTCTTGACATTGTCCTTTGCAGAGCAGAAGTTCTTAATTTTAATAAAATCCAGGTCATCAGTTCTTCTTGCATGAATCACGCTTTTGGTGTTGCATATAAAAAATCATTGCCAAATCCAAGGTCATCTAGAACTTCTCCTATGTCATAGGCTAGAAGTTTAATAGTTTGTATTTTATGTTGAGATCTGTGTTCCATTTTGAGTCAATTAGTGTGAAGGGTGTAAGGTCTGTGTCTAGATTAACTTTGTTTTTTGCACGTGGATTCGGGTTGATCCAGCACAATTTCTTTATTGCATCGCCTTTGCTCCTTTGTCAAAGGTCAGTCACCTGTATTTTCGGGGCTCTCTATTCTGTTCCATTGGTCTGTCTGTTGTTTTCCCAGTGTCACACTGCCTTATGTACTTTTGGGGAAACTTTTCTGTATTTCTTTATTTTGAAATTGTGGCATTTCAAACATATGTGGCACACTTGAGGTCCTCCACTGGCCTTCTGACCAAGATCTTAAACAGGTGCCCAGCAAACAGGACACACAATGCCTTGTCCCTGATGCATGATGTCCCCATCTCTGATGCACCCAGAGCTCACCCACCAGTCCTATCAGCACCTCAGCATCCATTCTCAGCACCTTTCGCCATCTCCTCTTCCACCATCCTTTCTAACCAACCTCCATCTTTTGAATAGTCTACTGCTTTCAAATTTTGTATTTCTGCACCCATTCACCAAACGGCACTGTGATTTTTTTCAGACACAAATAAAATCCCATCACTCCTCGGCTTCAAGCCATTCAGTGTCCCTTTTACACATCTTAGGTGCACTTGCACCAGATTTTTTTGTTTTGTTTTGTTTTTACTTTCTTGAGCTGCCCAGGAACCCTTCCACATCTCCCCTCCAGGCCAGCATTCCCACCTAGTGGTCCCAGCCTGAAGGCTTGAGCAAGACATGGCATTATCACGGGCTGGTTTCAGAGATCCTTGGGAAATTTCATCCCACCCCAGACACCCCCAGAAGTCCCCTGACCCCGCACCCGGGCCTCTCTGGCATCCCTCTGGGTCCCGCTCCCCGCTGCTCACAGCAGCGCCTGGGTACCAAAGTTCAGCCCTGCCATCTGAGCTCTGCAGTGGCTCGTGGCCAGAACAAACACTGACGAGCTGGGAGAAGAATGTCAACCCCAAGCAGGTGGGAACTCGGGCTCTTTCAAGTTTCCATCAGAGCCTTCGACTGGCTGAGCCCTCGAGAAACAGTCAGTGATGATGCAAACCCAAATTCAAACCGGGGAGATTAAATCGCATGACACTTTCAGGGTTTATGGTCATCGCAGACCTCACCGACAGTCTGTCTCGTAGACTTTTACAACCTTAGAGTTGTCAAGAGACTTGGTGATCAGAAAGCTTAACTCCCTCTACTGTGAGGACCCTCTTCAACCAGCTGGTGAGGTTTTCCCAGCCTTTGCTGGCACCCTTCAAGTAACGGGGAGCTCCTTCCTTCTGAGGCATTGCATTCCTTTGTACAATCAGTCTCACTGTTAGGAATTCTTCCTTATCCGTAGCTACACCTCCCTGCTGCACCTTTTACTCACACGCCCAAAGTCTGTCCTCTGAAGCAGTATGCTAGCCCTGCAGGTGCTGCATGGCTGTATACACTGGGATGGTTGTGTCTTCACGTTTACAGTAGACATCCCCAGAACCTTTTATCATTCTTAATATGCCATCATTTCCATAGACCCCTCCACCCCACCTCACCTCCTCTGCCCCCAGCTTGCTGCCCTTCCCTGGGCATACTTGTGTTTGTCGATATCATTCTTAAAATATGGCATCCAGATCCAAACACAATACCACCTGCAATCTGATCAATGAAGTGATAAGGAATTTTATCACCTCCCTTGTGCTGGTGAAGATGCTCCTGTTTATATAGCCTATGGGAGCATCTGCTTTATCAGCATCAATGTCATATTGATTCATACTGGGCAGGCAGTCCGTCATCCCTACTTTCCCATGTTTCCCATCCTGCCCTTGCACATATCGATTTTGAATGTCCACGTGGGACCTGACAGTCATTCCCACTGACTGTCAACATTGGCCCATCTTTTTTTCCTCATGGCATCTTTTAAATCTTGATCCTGGGACATCCAGCTTATAAGATCATCGTCTTACTTTTAAATCGTCTCCAAGTTTGTGAAACACGGTTGGTACAAACATCAAGTAGGAACAAGCTCTGGGGTGGGCTCCCTATGCCTGAAACTCGACTTGCTGGAAACAGAATCCATCTGGAGGCTCAGAGCCCAGAGAGAAGACTCAAACCCTAGTTCAGTCCCTTACAGGACATGTGGTCCTAGGCAGCTGCACTGCCTCCGAGCCTCTGCTCACTCGTCTGGAGAATGGGGAACCCAGAGCAGCACTCCGGAGGACTGTTTTCAGGGTTATTAAGATAAAGCCCACAGCACGGCGCTGGTGCCTAGTCAGCGCTCAGTGAGGGCTGACGCTTATTTTCAGGAGGGACCACAGGGACAAAGACCCGGAGGCGTGACAGGCAGAGAGATGGTTCGGAGATGGCCTGATCGAGGGTGGCTGGGCGCGCTTCATGAAGAATCCACTTTGCATCAGCCTGCAGATGTACAGGAGTCACCTCGGCTCCCTCTCAACAGCAGAGGCTGTCCCGAGGCCCTTTCTCCTCAGCTACATCACAAGGAGCGGGGCAGGATGACGTGCTGGCAGTGAGGGGCCTGGTGCTTCAGCCGGAGGTCAAGCAAGCTGCAGACTCATCGCCGAAGTGGGGGCGCAAGAGAGGTGGCCGATGACACTGTCTGGGCTCTGCTCCTGACCAGGGAACTGACCTGCTGTGAGGGCCATGCCAGGCTGGTGCCAGGCTTGGAGGGCGCAGACAGTGGGGTGCAGTGGGGGCCCCCACAGGTGGAGAGCCACACCGGAACCCAGCCTCCTGAGCTGGGCCCTGCCTCAGGATGACACCTGCTGCTCCAGAAGATGGCTGGGCTGGCCCAGACGCTGCCCCACGGAGCCGTGTCCACGCTGCCGCCCAGAAATCTGTCACATGGACCCTCACAAGAGCGTGAATGAGCTCATCGATCCTCGGAGGCGGGGATTGGGGGGATTTCAGCAGGTGCCTCCTCCCTCCCCGGGGACGCTCCCCTTCACTCTGCAGTCAGCTCCAGGCTCAGGCTGGGCCTGGGTAAGGCCACGTTGCAGAGCGATTAGGCACTAGATTCTGCAGTCAGGAGACCTGGGTTCAAGTCCTGCCTCCATCACTTACTACTGTGTCACCTTGAAGACATCACCTCTCTGAGCCTTTGGTTCCTTATCTCTTTAATGAGGTCCATAACAGTTCCAACTCATGGGGCAGCTGGAAAAGCTCACGAGACAGGGCCTGCAGAGTGTACCAGACTGACAGGCACAGGGGAAGTGCTCGGCAGAGGTCAGCTTCCATCACACGTGGAGGTGAGGCACAGGGGGCTGCACTGCAGAAGCTGGTGGTCCAGGGCCAGGGGTTGCTGCCTGCTGCCCCCCAGGGGCTCGCTCTCTGTACCATTTCTTACCTCCCCCTAGCAATGCAGGCAGGACCGCAGACAGGTTCAGGTCGTGGGCCTGCAGAATGGAGGTCCAGACAACCTCTAGCCTGGCACCTAATGCGGCTGCCCGCCCTCGGGCACACAGGGGAGGAGACTCGGCTGCGCGGCACAAGGAGGTGTCTCTGGACCACCCTTGTTAGGGGACCCAGGCTGGAGGGGGCAGGAGGAGTTCACAAAGACAGCAGATCAGATTCCAAACGAGCTCTAGCCTTCTCATCTCCTGTCGCTGCCCTTTTCCCAGGCACATGTCCCACCTGTCACAGGTTGTATGGTGTGGCAGGCAAACAGCTGGGGGTCCCACTGGCTGGCCGCTCACATTCGAGCTTCCATTCAGGCTAAAGTCCACTCTGGGCTGTCACTCTTCTCGGAAGGTCGCTTCTCCAGGGGTTTTTCTGTTTAAGTTAATCTTGGGCTAGTGATGGCAGAGTTTTGTTTGCACACTAGATAACAGAGTTGGCCGACAGCCTTTAAGGAGGGTCCTGTTTGCACAACAGTGATTCAGAGCTCAGCGGGGTTGGCCACCAGCTCAGCTTATCTCCCGGCCAGATCGGGCTGCAGTACCAGTGGGGAGGGGGGCCTTTATTCAAAAGCAGAAGCTGATTCTGTCCTGGCAAATGGCTTACCAGGATGTTCTGGTCTCAGCTCTCGGCCAGAAGAAAGAGTCCTCCCTCCTCTGCCAGCCTCCGGGAAGCCCCGGGCCGATCCCATCCTGCTGTGTCCTTGGAGTCGAGGGTGAAGCCATCAGTCTCAGCGCAGAGGGCCAGGCCGCTGCCAGCTCTGTCCTGGCGAGAGGAAATCATAGGAAGAAGCAGATCTGGCATAGCCAGATTGGAGAGGAGAGAGATGCTGGGGCATCTGGGGACATCGGGGAGCTGCAGAAATTCAGGGTGCTCAGGAGGCCCCACATTTCCTATCTCCAGCTGGCACTTTGCAGAAGGGGACAGGGAGCGGGAAGCAGCCTCCCCCATCACAGGCTCCCCTCAGTGGGGAGCTGAGGGCCGGAGGCACGTGACTCAGCAGAGATGCTTGCCCCAGGCCCATGACCACCTGCCCATCTGTTCCAACCATCACTTCAGCCACTTTGCCACTTCTGCCTCTTTTCATCACCAGCACCTGGCCGGCACTGGCCTCCCTCCGGTGCTCCACCTGGACATCTGGACTTTCCTGCGGGCCTGGTCCCTAAATCCTGGGGCTGGGGGCCCTGATGACCAGTCAGTGGAGGCACGAAGCGACCGGGCAAGTGTCCAGTGAGGTGCGTCACAGCCCTGGTATCTGCAGTTCCACCCATGGCCTCTCCTGATTCTCCAGGAAATGTCATCCAGGCAGCTGGAGGACAGAAGGCAGCCACCCCACCACCACCACCCGCCACAGCCTGGGGCTGCCGGGAGGTGATGACTGCCCCAAGATCCCCACATAAACTCTCCCAGGGAGCTCATGGCCATGCCCAGGGTCCACACGGCCAGCTGCTCGGAATCTGCCCACGTTGGGTAGCCTCCAGAGATTCAGGACCAGTGCTGCAGGGAGCAGGTGCCTTTCCATCTTCCTGAAACTTTGCCCCTCCCGCAGCTTTCTCCCGGGCAGCCCAGACCCCACGGCCCTCAGTCTAAAGCTGGAGGAGAGGCTTTTGGAGGCAACTTTGCTGATGGAGAGAGGAAGTTTCCACAGAAGCCACTGACTGAGATCTCAGGAGCACACTTCTTGGAGCAACGGCACAGCCATCATCCCAGAGACACCTCCCTGAGTGTATTCGCCTGCTCAGGCTGCTACAACAAAGTACCCCGGCCTGGGCGGCTTCCACAATGGACATTTATTTTCTCATGTTCTGGAGGCCGGGGGCCTAAGATCAAGGTGCGAGCAGGGTTGGTTTCTTCCAAGGCCTCTCTCCTTGGCTGGTGGGTGGCCGTCTTTTCACCACACACCCCACATGGCTTTTCTTCTGCGTGTGTTGGTCCTAATCTCCTCTTATAAAGACATCCGTCATATCAGATTAGGGCCACACACGACCTCATTTAACCTTAATTACCTCTGTAAAGACCCTGTCTCCAAGTACAGTCACATTCTGAGGTCCTGGGGGTTAGGACCTCAACATATGAATGAGGAGGGTGGGTAGCACTGTTGATTTAGCCCATAATAGTGAGTGAGGTCACAGCTCATCAGGTGAGGCTGGGCCAGTCGCTGGTCATAGAAACCTTCCCCAGCCTTCCCCTGCAGCCACACCTGCTGCAGAGGGAGGAACAGAGATCCTGGCATTTTTGCCCGTAGCATCTGTAAGCCTCGCTGTGACTTAGTATCATAAGCATTGTTTTAAAGATGAAGGAACTGAGGCCCAGAGAGTTTGAGTAACTGGTACCAGAAAGAACCTCCAGTAAGTGGAGTCGGAATTTGAACCCAGGTCTGTGTGACAGCAGAGCGCACCCCCCACCCCCCAACCTCCAGCCATGAGACCTTCCAACTTGACCAGAGGGATCTTACTCGGGGCACATGAGGACCGGAGCAGCACAGAGCCCCGGGAGAGCGTCCAGCAGGGAGTGGAATGAGGCTGCTGGCAGGCAGGGCAGCTGGGCACCTGGAAATAAGTGGCACACCTGGGGGCTGGGCTCCTAACTGAGTCACCTGGAGTTACTCACAGCATGAACCTGGATCCCGGCCCCCAGCAGGATGGCCCCGACTCAGTAGTGGTGCAGAGCCAGCCGAGAGGGTAAGCTGTGCCCATCAGCTGATGTGTTCTGGCCGAGATGCGCCACCGTGTGTGGGTGGATGTTACTGGTGCCCTCGGGACCAGACCTCTGGCCCTTCAGAGTGACCACTTGCCCTACCTCTAACTTCCCACGTCCTTCCTCGGTTGGCTGGACGTGTTAGTCGGTCTCTGAGTCCCCCAACATCAGAGGGGACAGGGGACGGGTATGAAGTAGCCAATTTTAGTCTCGGTCCAGTGCCCTGTCCCTGAGACAGTGGGACTATGCAATCATTTTTATCTCGGAGATGATAATGAAGATGCCAAGTCAGAGGCCACTCACCAATCTTGAGACAGCTGCAGGAGGCGCCCACGGCATCCGAGATGTGGCTCTGGGGACGGTCAACTCCATGGAAATCACCATAGCTTCTTAGAGTCGAAGGGACCCAAGAGGTCACTCGATCCAAGCTCCCCTCACGCCTACCCCCATCTCACACACGTTAGTCAGGAATTCTCTCTCTTCTCCTCCTCACTCTTCTGCTAATAAAGCTCTTGCTTCTAGAAAGTTCTTCCCACTACTGATCTGAAATCTGTCTCTTTGATCTGCCTGATGGCTCCTGTTCTGACTTCTGAACCCTTCCCAAGTCAGCTTCACCCTGCCCACTCACTCAGCCATTCTCCAGCAAGCACTGCCAGAGCCTGATGGCAGCGGGTGGAGAAGAGGGGATGTCCACTCAGCAGTCAGGGTGCACAAGCTCTCTGCCTAGATCACCTCATTTAATGTTCACAGCAAGCTCAGCTGGGTGGGTACTACTGTCCCCATTTCAAGATGACACAACCGAGGTTCCGAGAGGTTAGGTAATTTGCAAATCATCCCACAGTAAAAAGCAAAACCATCATTAACTTTGAGATCACCTGGCCTTAGAATCTGTCCTTCTGCCAAAGCTCTTCAGCATTAGCCAACTTCTTGAGGAGTGTGGGTGAGGGTCAGTGAGGGGTGCATGTGTCAAGCAGACAAGGCAGGGGGCCCACCATGGGCAAAGAGAAGAGCTTGAGCAAAAGCCCATGACAATCTTAATTACCTGGTCCTGTGTCTGCCCTTTGAGTCCCAGAAACATGAACAGGGAGGAAATCTCTAAAAGGACAACAAAATTTTGCTAAATCCTAATGTGTGGGTAGGTTTTTCCTTTAATATGGCTATTGGTTAATCTTAAAAACAAACACAAAAAACCTAGTGAATGGGAAAAACAGTAGGTGACTGACTCAAAAAATTTAACATAGAATTACCACATGATCCAGCAATTCCACTGCTGGGTATTTACTCAGAAGAAATGAAAGCAGGTACTTGAACAGATATCTGAGCACCCGCGTTCATAGCAGCACTACTCACAATGGCCAAAAGATGGACGCAACCCTCCAACAGATGGCTGGATAAACAAAAGGTAGTCTACCCATACACTGGAGTATTACTCAGCCTTAAACAGGAAGAAAATTCTGTTGCAAGCTGCAATGTTGATGAACCTTAAGGACATCTGCCAGGTGAAGGAAGCCAGTTACACAAAGACAAATGCTGGATGATTCCACTGATGTGAGGTCCAGAGGGTGGTCAAGTTCATAGAGACAGAGTAGACTGCGAGTTGCTAGGGGCTGGGGGAGGGGAAAGGGGGAGCTGGTGTTTCATGGATACAGAGTTTCAGTTTGGGAAAATGAAGAAGTCCTGGAAACGGAAGAGGGCTCTGGGTGCATGACAATGCAGACGTACTTAATGCCACTGAACTGTACACTTAAAAATGGTTAAAATGGCAAATTTTATGCCATGCATATTTTAGCACAATAAAAATTAAAATACAAAAATTAAAAGTCCTAGTGGAAGTCCTGTAATTCCATATCTTCCATTCACACCTCAAAAATCCTTCAGTAGCTGAGGTCTACTTGCTTTGGAGTTGGAGAGTCCTGATTTCGCATAGGGCCACTGAACCTCAGTTTTCTCATTTGTTAAATGGCAGCAATTACCTGTATTATAGGCTAATTGTGACCAATTAAATAAATTGATGGATAATTAAAATGATTTACAACTGTAAAGCAGCACACCAGCGACGGCTGAGCACTGGGCAATGACTACATATCCAGAGCTTTCTGAAAAGATCCTTTGGAATCAGGAAATCTGGTCCATTCTAGCAGGTTCCTGCCACTGAGGAGCTCACAGTAGACGGGAGAGCAGAGAATGCTCCAGAGATGTGGGGCTGGGGGTAAGGGGGCTATGAACTGTTGAGTCACTCACTAAATGGTCTGACCGGAAGGGCTGCCCCTTCCTCTACCCTCTGCATCCCCGTAACAGGGGTCAGCCAACACTCAGTCAGCCTCTGCCCTCAGCAGCCAGTGTGCCCAGGAAAGAAAGCGCATCGGTATCCCGTGCCCCGCCCCCAGCAAAGTGGAGAGAGCCTCCAGGTGAGGACCTAGGAGGGACTGGACTCAGGAAACCCAGTCTGTAGGATGCATTGCCCTAGGAGCAGACAGGGTCCTCCGGAAAGCCAGGTTTATCCCAGAACAGCTCACAGCGCCTGGGGAGTTGCAATGCCAGGAGAACCTTCACGATGCAATGATGATGACTACATGATCTATTGCTTGCCACTGAGTGCCTCGCGCTGTGGGAAGCTCTGTCACATGCCTGCATCTAACCCTAGGGGGGCAGACACCTTCATTGCCTCCATTTTACAGATGGGAACGCTAATGTCTAGAGAGGCAAAGTAACTTGTGCCAGCGATTGTTACTAAGAAGCGGAAGCAAGCTGTGAGCCCGCATCTGTCTGGACTCCCAGTCTGTGCTCTTACACGGCACAGCCACACCAAGCCGTGAGGAACGGCCCCAGCACCAAGGCCATCTTCGGGCCAGGGGCTTCCCTATCTCCCTGGGGGCCTCCATGCAACCATGAGCAGTGGCTGAGAGCAGAGCACGAGGCCGGCAGACGCGGCACTACCAGATCCTTGACACCGCAGCTGCCGTGCTCGCTGGGCAGCAGCCTCTGACATCCAGGCAAGACCCTCCCCCAGTGAAAAGATTACTACTCGCTGAAGGCTCAGGTGGCTAGCAAATTTTAGCAATAAAAGATTTTTAAGGTATGTACATTGTTTTTTAGACATAGTGCTACTGCACACTTAGTAGACGCCAGTGTTGTGTAAACATAACTTTTATACATACTGAGAAACCAAAAAAATTGGGGTGACTCCCTTTATTGCAATATTCGCTTTATTGCAGTGGTCTGGAATGGAACCCACCATACCTCCAAGGTCTGCCTGTATTGGCCTCATGGCAGAGGCTCAACCATATTTGGCCATTTGCTATTTTGGCCTATTAGCATATTTTGCTGAGCTCATTAGCATATTCAGTTTCCCTGGATCCAACACGTGTTCAAGGTCATTCATTTCTATGTAAGGCCTACTGCAGAACAACGGTTGGAAAACTGTGACCTGGGAGTTGGGGCCCCTTCCAGTGTCCATCTCCAGGGTCTACAAGGAGAGCCCACGCCGCTTGGACCTGGATCAGGTCCGGCTGGGGTTGAAATCCTAGCTCTGCCACGCACCAGCTGTGTGCCCTGGGGCAATTCCCTTGACCTCTTTGAGCCTCAGTTTCTCTTCAGGGTGAAGTGGGGATGGTGGCTACACCTGCTCACATTGCTGGGAGGATTTGCGTGGAGCCTGAGGTGACCCAGGGCAAGCCGGCACAGTGGGAGCTCCCTGAAAGACAGTCTCCCCGGCCCCAAAGAAAACACGCCCCTCATCTGAGCCGTCACTGTCCCTGGCACCTCGGGGTGGATGGGTTGGGCAGAACCTTTTCAAGAGCAGAAAGGAGGTGGAGGGCAGCGTTCAAGACTCAGGAGTGGGGCGGCGGGGCTGGTCCGCGCTTTCCTCGGCTTCCCACCATGCCAGGTGCCCTGGTAGGCGCTCAGGTATTTGGAAGGGTAACCCTGATTCGGTTCCACCCCTCGCAGCCAAGGCGGGGGCAACCAAACTGGTTTGTCAGGGGGCGCCAGTGACACCTGGATCCTCCCCCTCACGCCCACCCAGGGGGAGCAGCCCCTTTTCAGCTTTCCCAACCCCGCCGGGAGGTGCCCATCCCCTCGCCCCCGCCCAGCCCCAGATTCCGCGGTGAAGGGTGAAGGGCGGGTGGAGGGCGCCCGGAGCGCCCAGACCAGGCCCGGTGCCTTTTCGCCCTGATTCCGGAGCGTCTGGCGCTGTCACCCCGCCCACGCTCGTCCCCCGCCCGCCGCCCTCCTCCTCTCCAGTGAGCTCCGCAGGTGCTGGCCTCCAGGCCCTTGGGGACTGTCTTCAGGAAGTTCCCAGCAGCCAATGCAAATGAAGGCCACTCCCTGTTATTGAAGAGCAACTTGCAGGTACGGATCTGTCTGCCTGTCAGCCAGAGGCTTCTCTCCGAGACTTAATCCTGGGCTTTCTGAGTCATCAGGGACTTCTCAACCTGGGGCAGATGGAGGGTGGTCTGGGGGCCAAGTTAGGGTGTCTCATGAGCCAGCTTGGGATCATCTTTGCTGAAAACCAGAACGGGTCCAAAAAGTGTCTAAGGGCTGGAAGTTTGAATTCAGCCTGTGGGTACCTCCCTGTTGAGCTGGGACAAGGTCCACACTTGGGTCTTATGGCTGAGGCTGCGGCCATGCTCGTAGGAGCAGATCCACCAGGGTGATGGGCCGCTGGGATAGCTGTGCGTGTTGGCCGAGGGTGCTCGGCACCACGGGGCCCATGGACTTCTTGGTTCAATCTGGCTCCGTGCGTGGTTGGGAGCACCGAGAGGAGAAGACTAGGGCTGGCCCGGCCAAACAAGGCAGTCATGGCTGCCCACAGCTGGAAGGGGCAGGGGACCCCCCGCCCCACGCCTGCCAGGCCAGCAGGGAAGAGGAGCAGTGTGTCTTCCAGCCAGTTCAGCTCCATGGAAGCAAGAGACGTTTCCACGATTCACATCACCAAGTTCACATACAGATGCCTCCACTCTGATCAGAAACTGATGACTTCACTCTGCTGCCCACCCGCTGGGACCCCTTCGCTGGCCGTCTCTGCCGTCCTCCAAGCAGGAGCATGCCCAGTGCCCACTGGTCCCCGTGACCCAGATGGGAAACTGAGAACCAATTGGAAACTGAGAACCAATTAGAAACTGGGGGGAAAGTGCACTGCTCTGCAGAAGCAGCGTCTCCACCTGGTATTTTCATTATCATTTCCATGAGGAGCTGTTGTATTTATTAATTTTTCTGTGTGTGATCCCCTCAGCATTACTAAGAAATAACTAACAAATAAAAATGGTCAATTTGTCAATAATTGAAAAATAAATAAGGTGCACCACATGACGTTTCGATGTACGTACACACTTACAGAGTGAAATGACCCCCGTGTCCACCGTCCACGTGGCCCCCACTTCTCCTTGCAGGGAGGACCTTTAAGATCTACTCTCGCAGCGCATTTCAAACACACACTGCAGTACTGTTCGCTGTAGGCATGTGCTCTGTGGTTGATCTCCAGAGCTTACTGGTCCTGCATAATCGGGGCTTCTCTACCTCTTGATCAACAGTTCCCTGTGACCTCCACGCCCCAGCCATCAGCAACCACTGTTCTACTCTCTGCTTTGAAGAGTTCTCCCTTTTTTTTAGATTCCACATACAATTGAAATCACACAGTATTTGTCTTTCTGGGTCTTGCTTATTTCAATTAGCACCATGTCCTCCAGGTTCATCCATGTTGTGGCAAATGACAGGATTTCCTTCTTTTTGTGAAGGCTGAATAGTATTCCATTTTGTGTGTGTATCACAATTTCTTTAACCACTCATCCATCGACAGACAGGTTGGCTGTTTCCATATCTTGGCTATTGTAAACAATGAGCCATGAACACAGGTTGCAGATATCCCTTCAAGAGCCTAATTTCATTTCTTTGGGTGTAAGTAGGGTTGCTGGATCCTTTTGAGAAGCCATTTTTAAACTGTTTTCCCTAATTTCCAACCCCTATCAAATTTTAACATCATGGATTTTCTGTATGTCTGTTACATGCTGTATGCATACCTGCTTTATACATATAAAGCTCACTGTCTGTTCAATGCAAGGTTAAAGATGACTAAATAACATTTTTAAGTTAAATAAAAATTGAGAAGCTATCAACGTCGAACTTAACAGTACTTTCTAAGTAGCTTTTAATGTGACTTGTGTAAATTGTAATTGTCAAATGACAAGTGCAAAGAAGCAATTTACATAAATATATAATGATAAGAGGAATGGAATCAAATCTTAAAATGTCTTTCAAAACTGTCATTTTTTTTCTGGCAAAAAAACAACTGACAAAGTTAATTTCTTAAACATTATTTTCAGTAAATGTAACTTTCAACTTTTGCTTAAAATGGCAAAGTAACCAGTTGATGGGGGTTGTGGGAAGGGTGGTCGGGGAGGCCCCTGTGAGAAGGTGGTGCCCATGGGCATGAGGGCAATTAGGCTGAGGGTTGGCACAAAGGCGTGTGCGGCGCGGTGGAGAATAGTGGGCGGCAGGTGCCAGGAGCAGAGGGAGGGGGGAAGAGGAGGAACTAAGTCAGAAGGAAGGGATGGGTGGACCCCCAAATGACTTTTGCAGTGTGAGGGATGGACTGGCAGCCTGCAGAGGTTTTTTTACAGAGGAGGACAATAACCTGACTCATGTTGTGAAAGAGATACTGTTTTAACAACACTTTCAGGCTGAAGACCACATTCCTCCCATAGCGGTTTGTGAGGCTCTGCACCACCTGGCTCCTCCAGAACCAGAGGGTCTCACCAGCTGTTCTCTAGCCTGCCAACCCTTCAACACCCAGCCTTTCAGTTCCTCAAATGGGCCACGCATTCTCCAACCGCAGGGCCTTTGCACATACTGTTTCCTCTACCTGCTTCATTTTTTTCCATCTCTCTTTGCCCAGTGAGTCCTCTGACACGATCCATCTCAGCTCCTGCACCACTTCCTCGGGGAACTGCTCCCTGACTTCCCTGAGAAAGTCACTTCTTCCTACTATGCGCCCGCCCAGCCCTGTGTAGCCCTGAGCAGAGTCATACTGTCCATGTGTTTCCCCCAAGCCCTTCACCGCCTCCCTGAAACCCACATGAGTTTTTGACACATGGAAGGAGGAGCCCCTAAAAAATACCTGTTGAATGGATAAATGAACAGCTCCATCAGTGCACTTAATTTATTATCAGAATGGGTTCCTTTACTCACCAGATACCTATCAGCTCCCACTGAGCACAGAATCCTGGGCTGGGGGCTGAGGAATAAAGAAGGGATATCATTTGTTCAACTGTCTCCTCTCCCATAGATTGGAAGCTCTCTGAGGGCAGGGGTCACATCAGACGTAAATGTCCCATAGTATCGTAGTCTATTGGTGGCCCCACCACTCCTCCAGTGTCCCCAGGAAGAGCCTGGGAGTTGCGCAGGCCTCAGTCACACTCCACATCTGGCCATCAGTCCTGCAGCTCCAATCTGCCCCGTCTGCCCACACCTGCTCGCCTGGTTCTCGCAGGCCCTAGCAGCTCCATCCCGACTGGGTCATAGTCGCCCCACAGGCCACCACGTGACCATCAGTGGGATCAAGCTCACAGCAAGCATAACCACGTCCGCCAGCTGCCGGCAGCCCTGGCAGGCCCCACACTACCGGAAGTACAAAGCCCTGGCTCCCGAACAGCATTCAAGGTCCTCCTGCTGTCTTCCGCCCACCTCTCCGCTCCATGCTTGCCACTCTCTGTCTCCACCTTTCGGTGCCAACAACAACAAACTCGGTCTTGTTCCCCCCCAGTGCCATGTGGCTTCTTGCCCCTCTGGTCTCGCTCAGGTGGTGCCCATGAAGTCCTTCCCCCACCATCTTTGCTTTCTCAGTTCCACTCAGCTTCCAAGACGGAGCTCATGCATCACTTTCTCCAAGACATAAAGGCCTTCTCTCAACTCAGCCTTCCTCATCACCCCCTGTTCCTCTTCACATATGTGTCAACAGCTGCTTGTGTCTCTCTCCTGTGAGATCTCTGAGGGTACAGGATGTGTCTAATAAGACACATCATAGTATTGCTAGAACCTGGCATAGTGCCTAGTAATTAATAGGCCCTCGGTAACAGTTTGATCAATTAGTCTTGGATGGATGGAAGATGAATGGGTGGATGGAGAGATGGATGGATGGTTGAATGAATGGATGGATAATGGATGGATGGATAGATGGATGGATGAATGGATGGATGATGGATGGATGGATGGGTGAACAAGCCAATGGAGATGGAAAGCCAGATGGAAAGATGTGGCCAGGAGAAACTTTGCTCCCAGCACAGAAACAAACGTTTCTTTTCCTGCAGCATTTGTTGATTACCACTTTGCAGCAGGCTCTGTGCAAGGCACTTGGACGTGTCTTCCCATTTGACCCCCCTAACCATCCTATGAAATAAATAAAATTATCTCCCATTTTACATTTGAGGGGAACAGAGGCCCAAGAGTGCCAGCTAGGAAGGCACAGAGCTGGCAGTCCTCCAGACCAGTGCCCTCCCCCACAGTGTCCCCACCCTGGGACAGAGCTCTCTCCCAGACCTCTGAGCCCACTGACTTGCCCTGAAAGGAGGGGACAGCACAGCCCGCCTACCTCTAATTCTGCACAATGGAGGGGCCTCCCTCCTCCCCTCCCCCAGGAGACTGAAGCCTAAATCCCGGTGACCCTTCCCAGCCCATTCTAAGGAGGCTCAAGGCGGAGCAGAGCTCCAAGTACTAATGTTCCTCTAAGAGCCCGATGCCTCCATCCTCTCAGTAAGCTCAGAGATTCAAGGTAAATACACCCACGCAGAGCCAAAAGCGAGGCACCAAAGTGAACGTAGACTCGGGGGTGGGGAGGGTTTGAAGAACAACTCTGCATTGGGCTGGGCTCCTCGCTCCTAAAGGCGCATGGAGGCCTCTGGTTGGGGAGGGGGAGACTCCACCAGGGTCCCGTGGAGGGGCGCACCCAGGGGAGACAAGGACGGGGATGTGCAGGCAGGCTGGCCTCCACCCCCGGAGGAGAGCCAGGCTCTCCGTCTGCAATGTTTGGTCTCCGTCCTCGGTAGACAGAAATGTGGAGTCCCCCAAAGCACATGACCTGGTGGTCACCTGGCCCAAAGTCCCACTCTACAGCAGTGACACTGAGTAGGGAACGGGAGAGACTTCACAGTCATCTCGAGGATGGCATCTGTGTGTGGACACAGGTCTCCTCACACCGGGGCCAGGTTCCTTCTCTGTCTCTTGTCCCGCCCTCTCCCTGCCTGACGTCTGTTCACAGGGCAGGCACCTCATTCAGCCACAGCCCTTTACTGAATCACCCCTGTCTTTAGACCCAGTCATATGCTGGGGAGAGTCCTGTCCTCCGACCACACTCCTACCCTGAGATTCCGATGGAGTTGCAGGCAAGAGGTGTGAAAGCGAGGAGGTGGGAGAAGGCAATTTATCCTCCGAAGAGTGTTGCCCAGGGCTACCCTTGCAGCCCATCTCTGCCTGGTCGGAACAATATTTGCCTAACTCTGTGACCGGCGTTTCCGGTATAATGCCTCTGCCTTCCCAGTCATCTCATGCTCCATTCGTATCAGAATCCCTCGTTTACACCCTCATCTCCTTCCCAAAGGATTTGAAGTGGAAACAACATAAAGCCCAGCTGCACTAAGTCTTTAAAAGACAAGTTAGGGGGGTGGGTGTTGCTCAGTGGTAGAGTGTGTGCTTAGCATGCACGGGGTCCTGGGTTCAATCCCCAGTACCTCCATGAAAAATAAAGTTTTTTTAAAAATAAAAATATTTTTAAAAATTAAAAAAAAAGTTAAATGTCAAAATAGAGGTAAGGAGTGGGGTAATCATAGAAAGAAAAAAGTGGGATAAATGTGCATAAAATTACCTCGGAGCCTCCTGGAAGCCAAGGTAAAAGGGGAAATGAGACACACCCCCAGAGCTTTCAAGAATAAATGGTGGTCTAGGATAGCTGGTAGTACATGGGCCCTGGGGTCCGAGACTACACTGATCAGCCATCAGTGCAGCTTTGCCCCGGTTCACATGGAGGCCTGGCCCCTCTGTGTCCACAGGCTGCTCCATCACCGAGGCTGTGATGACCCTGGGGAACAAGCTCAGAGACTATCAGGGGCAGTTCAACACCAGCCACCTGCTGGCCCTGTGCGACTACTTCCACAACACCTTCCTCCGCCACTACAGACTCTACCAGTATGTCCTGGGCCAGGACCAGGATGTCAACCTGACCGTCACTCACCTGGAGGTGTGTGTGCCTCCTCAGCCCCTCCCGCTGGCCGAGGGCAAGGACAAGGATGTCTGGAAGCATGAGCAGCGGGTGGCGGAGCTCAGCCTGGGCGAGGAGCAGAAGCGCACCAACATGCTGCTCCTGAAGGAGGCGCTGCGCCTGGAGCAGGAGCACCTGCTGCAGAGGAATCTCTCAGAGGGGCCGGTGCGACACGGCCAGGCTCTGAAGAGAGAGGTGAGGGGGGGCTGGCGAGGTGGGAGGAGGCTCACCTGCCATGCTCAAACGTCCCTTCCTACCAAAAGAATGTCCAGGAGGGACCCTGTTGTCTGCACACGTGGGAAGGGATGGGGGGACAGGCACTAGTGTCAGCCTCAGGCTTTGCACGCACGTTTCATGAGACGTCCCTGAGAGGTGCGATTCGTGTCCTCATTTTAGTGACGACGCAACTGAGGCTCAGAGACGTTCATTGAATCGCCCAATATCCCCGAGCTAGCACGTGGTCGGGGTTCCATTTGGACTGTGGTCTGGCTGACCCCAAAGCCCGAGGTCTTCCTACTGCAGATTCCACTGAAAAAGCCCAAGCGCGAGGTCCTAGGCTCAGTCCCCAGTCCCCAGGCTCACAATCACTGTGGATTCTCTCAGTGCCCTTTGCCTGCCTGCAAAGCCAGTGTCCGTGGGGGCTGGGGGTTGGGGGTTTGAAAGGAGGGCCATGGGGGACAGACAGCTCAACGTGGGTGATGCCATGAGGTGGGTGAGGGGTGGAGCTAGTGGCCTAGGGAGAACCTGGCAGAGTCCGCCCGACTTGTTTAGGTCTAAGAAGCTGGCTGCCCTCTGGGCTGGTCTTAAGGACCCCTGGGGCTCCTGGAGCCAGGGTTCCCAACACCAGCTCTTCCATAAATGGTGACTAGTGTGGTCCCAAGGCAGCCAACATCTTCAGGGCCTGGCAGTGTCTAAATTCACTTTGCAACTGTACACAGGCACTGATATCACCACTGTTGCCTGCCTTTGAACACAGAGACAAGTATGCATGTGCACATGTGTGCAGGTGCTGGGGGGTTAGGGCTGGGGGTTGGGGGGAGAGTCACAGGGACTGTGTTCCAAAAACATTTTGGTTTCTGAATTGTCAGCAAAGAGTGAATGGCCTGGGACAGATCCCTTTAAATATATGGAAAACATTGGGGAAATCTCTGAACAACAGTTAACAGAATGAATGAATAAGTCTCCCAGATAAATTGCATATTGGGCTGCCATGTAATCTTCGTGAATTAAGACGTCCGGGGGGCACCCCACAGAGCACAAGGGGCTTGCCTCCCCCCACTTCAAGGGACCTCCCTAGATACACGGGCTAAGCCGCGATGGAAGGGGCTGCCCCCCTCCTGCTCCCCCGCAGCGCTCCTCTCCCCTGCTCCTCCCAGTGGGCCTCTGTTACTTTGCTCCTGGTCCCTGCCAGTTGGAGCTTGTAGGCTAGGGTCCGCTCCACTGTGTGCCCCCAGCGGTGTGCCTGAGCTGGGGGACACTCACACCACCGGATGAATAGAGTGCACCTTCTCGGAGCACAATCGTCTCCAAGGATCTAGGGGAAGAGCATTATTTTTATATAAAAACAATCAAGGAGACATTCTAGGGCAAATGTAAGATTTTGCATGAGATTTTAAGTTAAAATGTGAGATCTCAAAAAAAAAAAAAAGAAAAATGACTTCTGGGCAACCAGATACTCCCTGACACCCCCAGAACAAGCATGAACTCTCCTCTGCTGGTTGCCTGTCTGGGCAGGGAACCCGGAGCAACAGTTACATGGTCCATGGCTCCAGGATTCCATGACGCCCTAATCCTGATTGGGACGACAGAGAGGGGCTCTTGTTTAACGTGGCACGTGGTGGCTGGGTCTCCATTCTTCCCAAGGCTGGCTGGCTGGGGGACACACCCACTCTCCGAGCAACTTCCCCGTCCCCTCCGATGAAGCCTGCCACAGAACTTTGAGATGTGAGAATGAGATGAAGGCAGAAGAGGAAAGAAGGGGGTGGGTATCCAGATGGAGCTTACACTGGCCAGAAAGGAGGGGATATGGGACTGGCTTCTGCGCCCAGAACAATGTTAGTAATAAATGACACACTCAAATGGGGTGATTGCCACAGTAGGCCTGAAGGGAGGAGGGAAGAAGCAATCACAGGAACCCCAAAGAGAGAGCTATAGGGGAGGGCCACGGGACGGGAGGTATGGCTGCAGGTGGGGGGCCACACCACTACCAACCCCTAGCTGGCCAGCGGGAAGGTAAGAGACTCCATCTTCTCCCCACCCTCAGGCCTCCTGCCAGTGCCTCCCATTGGCTGAACTCAGCCGGAAGCCACAGGTCAAGGTAGCCTGTGGAGGTGAGGAGGGTGGGGTATAGCTCAGTGGTAGAGCACTTGCTTAGCATGCCCAAGGTCCTGGGTTCAATCCCCGGTACTGCCATTAAAAATTAAACAAACAAACAAAGCAAACAAAAAAAAAGCCAGCTGATGCAGCCCTTTAAAAGTCAGCCTCTCAGAGCACAGGGTGGGGTGGAGACGGATGGAGAGGAGGTCTCGGGGCGGTGGGGTGAGGCATGGATGGGAGGTCCCAGCTCCGAGAAAGGCGGTGGCTGTGTGGAGAACTGGACCCAGTGATGGGAGTCTCTCTGCAGATGGCGCAGCCCTTTTCCAGAGCCCTGTTCACCCGCCATGTTCCGCTTCTTCCAGGAGTTAGGAGACCTCATCAACAAGGCCATCCACGTCCAGGTCAAGTGCCTGAGGGAGCTGCTGCAGTACGAGATACAGGTCACCTTTGATATTTTGGACCTGAAACTTCAGAAGAAAATACTCAACCTCAATGCTCCCATCCCTCTCCCGCTCCCAACCACCGGCCCGCCAGGCCAGGATGAATCTCCTAAGTTGCACAAAGCAAACAAAGGAAAGAAAGCAAAAGCGAAGAAGAAGTAGAAAGCCCCTGGTGTCCACTGTCTAGGACTCTGACCGAGGAAGAGCCAGTGGCGATTAGGAAAGTAATGTGCGATACGCTCGGCGCCCAACAGATCAGAGATTTTCAGCGATTAAAAGAAACCAAAACAACACACATCATATTTTCTCTGTCTTCTTCCTGGAAACCATCTTTCACCACCTGCAAATCCACCCACGTGGATTTTCCCTGCATCGCGGGAGGCGGCTGTCCTGTAAGCACAGGCAAACATCCCTGTCGGCTAAGCCTGAGCTTCCACGCTGAGGACAGAGTGGCCCCCCAGTGGGGATCAGCAGGTGAGAAGGAGGGTGAGACCCGACACCAGGAAGGACTTGTAGCCAACACAGTGGAGAGAACACCGGGACCCTCCTTCCTTCCCGAGGTTTGTACAATGGGATCGAGCGTGTGCAGCCAGCCACGCCTGCCGGGCCTCCTGGAGGGCGCAGAGCCCAGGCTGCTGGAAAGCCCTTCCTTCTATGAGAATCCACACTGTTTAGACTGAGGCAGGGGAGCAGGTGCTATCCGAGAGGTCAGAGACCTGGCTTTGATCAGCCCTGCCGCTGGTCAGCTGTGTGACCTTGCCTGAGTCCCTTCTGTCTCTGAGCCCCAGCTCTCCCTCCTGTCAAGTGGGGAGTTGCTGGCTAGTGTGTAAGGCCCCTCTCCCACGCTAACATCCTAAGGGAGAGACAAAGCAAGGTTGGCCAGCCCGTCTTGCAGGGGTTCCAGCTCCAAGGAGATTGAGCACCTACTCAAAGCCACACAGCAAGGCAATGAAAGAATCAGGACTAGAACTCAGGCCTCGGACCCTTATCAGTGCCCCCACCCCTGCACATTGTGCCTCGGGCAGAGAGCCTCTAACTCAGCAGTTGTTGGCTTAGGGCAGCTATATAATTGACAGGTGACCGTGACCCCGAGATTAGGGCAGAAAGGATGGTACCACTCACTGCCTCTCGCCAGCCCCTCCACCTGCTCTGTCTCCTCTGCCGTCTGCCATGGGGTCCTTGCTCACGACGGGCAGGGCCCTGCGCAGCACTCCCATCCCTCACATCCATCTCTCCGTTGCCGGGATGTCCTGGTTGACTACAATTGTCCTGGAGCCCTGCCTGGCTTCTCATTGTTCAGTAGAGTGTTGTTGAGAATTGCTCTAAAAGAAGCCAAGGTCGGATTGGTGCTCCTCCACTTGCACATCCGGCTTCTGCCTGCCCTGGGCGTGTGAGTCACGTGTGCAGTGAGCGAGTTTTCAGTAAACTCGAGGCTGAATCCGGAAGGTGACGAGGGCTGACCTACCTCTCCTTCCCAGCCCTTTCCTGTCTCAGTGTCACCCCCTCAAGGTCAGCACACCTGGCTCTCCCTGAGACGGTGCAACGCTCCCAGACACAGTTCAGGAGCGCTAAGTCCCCCTCTGGGGCAGTGCGAAGGGCACTCCGTGTGCTGCCCCTGCGGTTGTGCCAGGGTCTGCAAGAGGCACGAGGCCACCAGGCTGCTGGGGGGGCCAGTGGGGAAGCGGGAGTGACAGGGGAAGGGTCTATGTGTGATGCGCAGCGACTCAGTCGGTGTGTCGCCGAAGGTCTCCCAGGCAGCAGTCGGAGCAGACTTGCTGCAGCCGCTTGGCCCCTTCCTGGGTGGTATAAACCTGCAACTATTTATCTTACTGTTTGCAGCTGCCTTTTCATTTTTCAATAAAACCTCAGCAGCAAGAAGCTCGACAAAAAAGGAAAGTGCATGAGTAATGAAAATGCAAGGATCTTGACTTTCTCTTTTTCAAGAACGTTAATGATGAAACGAAAACGTGTGCAAATGGTTCTCTGGGTTTACCATCCACCCTGAGACCCACTGTGCTGTTACCGACTATATATACAAAAAGCAAGGCACAAATCCGCTCTGGAACCATCAGCATCTGACCCAAAGGTCAGCATTAACTTTCAAAAGACTGTGGACTATTGGAATTTTCAACAGTCGGTGAGAAATCAAGTCCCCATCCTCCTTGGCCAGGGACCTCCTGACAGAAACTCAGGTACGGGACTGACAGAGTAACAGCAGAAACGCCGACGCCACCTTGTAGGTACCTGGCACCTGTGGCTTACAAAGGAGCCCTGCACCTCAGTGAATATTCAGTTTTGACCGCCCCAAATCAACAACTCCTCCTTTGAAAACTGTTCACACCTCTTGCACCTGCCAGGTGGTTCTGATGGGGGCTCCCAGCCACAGTGCCCCGCTCCCTGGACAAAGGATGTGCACATTCCCCGAGTGGACCAACTCTAGTCCTCCATTGCCCTTGGCCACAGTGATTGGGCCAAGCACGGGCACGTGACCCAAGCTAGACCAATCAAAATCCTCTAGAGTCACGCCACCCACCACACCCCCAGCCATGGTGATTAACTCAGGTATTTCTCTCCCTAGAGCGGGCAGGGTTCCCTCCCTCTTGGTGTGAGGCTGTAAGGATTCTAGAAGACTGAGACTCCAGGCAGAGAGAAGGAAGACAGCATGTGAAGGGAAGCAGAAGAGAAAGAGGAGAGATGGAGAGATTGCACCTTAATCCAGTCACCCCGGAGGCAGCTCCACCCTGCCAGTGGTTTGAGCTGACGTGCACACACCCATTATCTGACGAGGTCAGTAGGCAGGCAAGGCCGGGAATGCTTCTCCCATGAGAGATGAGGAAACTGAGGCTCAGACAGGTGAAATGGTTACTCAAGGTCACTTGGCTAATAGAGGCTGAAGCCATGACATCCAGCCTCCAGATGAGAGCTTTTGTGTCCTCTACTGTCTCAAAAGGCATGCTCCCTGTAGCCAAGACCAGCGCCCTGCCTGCGTGTGTGATGGCTCCGGGGTGGAAGCCACCCTTTCTGTCCTAGACTCTGAGCGGGACCACAGCCACTACTCTTAGACAGAAGACTACTTGACACTCGAAGTCGAATGGAGGACCTGAGCAACACTAAACAGAATCTACCCATCATCGCTCCCTCTTTTGAGAACGTCTACCTCAACAGCAATGTCATCGCGCCCCACTCATCCAGTAGGGTATCTGCCATAAAGAGCAGTCAGTCCAAACTTCTGTCAACCATTAGTGTTTTATTATTATAACTCCTCACCACGTTACTTGTAAAATGTCCTCCAAAGAACCCAAAGGGCTTTCTGGTATTTTCTGTCAAGTTCTCTTACACCCACTCAAAAGCTTGAGAAAACAGGCCATTCCCCATGCCCGCATTTTTGAGTTGAGGAGCAAGGGAACCCCTGGGACCTTTCTGAGCCCCTGCTGACCCCTCAGCGTTCTAAGAACATGGCAACGGGGCTCCCAGCTGAGGTTCCAAGGCACGTGGGCCGGGGTGAGAGCAGGGAAGTCGTTTTCTGAACCTGATACCATAAGACTGCGTTCTCCAGGCCCCAGTCAATCCCAGAAGTTTCTCAGGAGGCTGTCTCCCCTATGGGCTTCAGATTTCCAGCAGAATCTGGAAATAGCACCTCCACGACCTCTAAGCAGAGGAAGGAAAGTCTCTCATGTAAACCAGTCTTAGGTGTTTCCTTAAGAAGGACTCCAAATGCCTCTGAAGTTTGAATACTTCAGGCCAGACAGGTGACCAAAGGCTTTGGAACTTTCCTAGCAAAAGGATAGAGCTGTTGGTGATAGGTGGGCAGCACCGCTCAAGGCTCTTTGGAAGAAGCAGGAACCTGGACCGGTGGCTACTGTCCTTGGGAGGACACCAGCCAGGCATCTTATTGTCTGGAGGAGACTCACTTTCAAACTCTGACCCAGGAGATTGCTGGCGGTTGGGACTCAAAGCCCAGAATCAACTCCAGGCTTCAGGTGCAGCTGAGACAGCCAGACAGCTTCACAGAGTAGCCACTGCCCATGGGCTGAGAAGAGGCACTGGATGGTCAGCTTCTCAAAGGTCCATGGCATCCCGGACATCTCTCATGGGCCACCTCCCCACCTCCCACTCTCACGGCCTCACCTCCGATTTCAGCCAAGGATACAGTAACTGTTCCATGACCATCTTGTCTACTTCATGCTGACAGCACCTTACTCTAGCAGATGGCAAATGTCCCCTGCTTCCTCCCTAGAGACTTCTCTGATGGCACAGCATGGGGCACTGTCAGGACCCAGAGTGGCACACACATATGCACATCCCAGAAGTAGGGGGCTGAACATCCCATGGACCACCGCAGCCAACGGGAACTGGGAACACCTGGCTAAAGGCGTCTCCCTTTCATCCATCAGGTAGACAATTCTGAGACACGATCTAAAGGGCTCCTTGGAAGGTCCCAGGGGCACTAGTCACCCACAGCGGTGGACAACTCAGGGACACCCCTTATGTTGGCTCTTCCTACTCTATCTCCTCTTTGGTCTCCATTTCTGGTCTCTGAGATCACTTCCCAAAGAAGCTATTTACTGCAGGCAAACCTGTGTCTTAGGTTCTGTTTTTGAGAGGAACATAGGCCAAGACATGTCTTTATCTTTGGGTTCCCATACACCAGCACTAGCTTTGTATGTTTCAGTGACTACTGCTGCGTAACAAGCTATCCCAGCACTTGCTGGCTTAAACTAATAAGAATCAGGATTTTGCCATTTGGGTAGTGTTCATGTGGACAGCTTGTCCCTGCTCCATGTGGCATCAGCTGGAACAACTCAACTTGGGCTGAAGGATCCACTTCCAAGCTGCTGGACCTCCATGGCTGGCAAGTTGGTGCCGGTTGTTAACTGGGGGCTCACCTGAGACCACTGACTCAGAGCCCCAGTCTTCTACTAGATAAACACTAGATAAATGAAGAGTTAAATAAGTGGTTAATTACAGAAGCAAATCCATTCATTAATGCTACCAGCCATTCCTCAACAGTAATCTTTCCCCCCACCCACATAGCCACCGTCACTCTATCTGAAATTGGAGAATAAAACACTTCCTCAAGACTAACTTATTTGAGACTAGAAGGATTTCTGACCTCAGAGTCATAGAAGAGCAGGTCTGAAGGGATCCTAGGGGCAGCCCATTTTGGCTACCTCACAGTACAGCTGAGGAAAGTGCGTCCCAGGGAAAGGGAGGGATTTGTCCAAGGTCACCACCATGGTCATTAGTGATGACACCAACCCAGGGCTCAGACCTTTCCACCACCCTGGCTGGGAGGGTGCAGGAGGGGCTGCCTTCCCTCTTCCTTGGAGCCTTTGTCCCTGGAAATGCTACACCCCCATCTGTTGTGAGTAGCTGCTGAAAACTCTTCAAAAACTGAGAACAGGAGGGAGCCTGGGAAAGCGCCGAGGGTGTCAACACGGGGCAAGCTCGGACCGGAAGCGACAAGGCCTCCACGCGCAGCTTGGCCGGTCCCACGTTCGTGCTGATCCCCGCCACTCGGCCCAGCCAAGCACACTGGCTGCTGCCCCATCGACGGCGTGTGGCTGCCCCACTTCAGGAGCATCTCTGGAACCCCAGGGTTACGTGGGGCACAGAGGAGACGGCAGAAATAGCAGGATAAAGATCATCTCTGACTTAACACCGAGTGCCCAGCGAGTGCTGGGCACTTTACTTCATTCTCCTCATTTTGCAGAGAACTTCTCTACTGCTCCTGAGTTAGTAAGTGACCTGCTGGGGTTCGAACCCAGGCCCTCACACCTAACGCTAAGCGTCCACCCTTTTCCCTGCATCAGCCATCACACTGATGCCACCCCATCCTTCTAGGAGGTTAGATCTAGAGGGGAACCCCAAACATCTGGTACCCAGGCCATAGGGTGCTGCGTGACCAAGGATGGTGGCCCACAGGCACAAAGGTCATGGAAGAGGCAGGACCCGGGCAGGAGGGGCCACCGGACCCCAGAGGGCACCAGAGGGAGGCCCTCGGGGGCAGGAGGCTGGGAGAGAGGGTGTTGGGCCGAGGCACCTGAGCGAGGGCTCCTGCTGGGCAGAGGGTGATGGTGAGAGTGGGCGGCAGTGTCGGGGGGCAGGCTGGCTGGAGGAATCCGCGTGAATGGGAGGACCTGGCCACTCCTGGAATCCGAGTTCAAACGGGAATGCCTGTCTTGAAGCTGCATTTTCACAGCGACCCTATTGTTTTTCACTGGCTTGTTCACCCAGGCGCCCTCCACGGAGCCAGTCTGGTGCAGACCAGGGTCGGGAGGGGACTGTGGGAAAGGGCGCTCGGTGTGAGGCTGGAACGTCTGTGTTCCCGGAGGGAGCCGCCGTGATTCCCAGATGGGCAGCGACAGGATGAAGCCAAAAGAAAAGTGCCCGTTTATTAGGTGCCGGCGTTGAGTCATCTGATGACAGCCTGGAATTCCAGTCCACCCATCCACCCTGTGAGGGGGTCTCGGGAGGGGGGTGTGCTCTCTGCACACACTTTCTCTCAGCAGCAGGGAGCTGGAAGGGGTTCAGCCTGGGAAGATCCAGGAGACAGGAAGGCCACGTCCTGCAGAGTCACAGCCTGGCTGGACAGAGGGGACACACACAGGAAAAGGCCACCCAGAGGCCGCTGTGCCGCTTTCTGGCAGAGGAGGCATCTCCAGGCCTGGGGCACCCCTGGGCCTTTGCCCTCCTTCCCAGGAAGAGAGGCTTCCGCCCTGAGCAAGACGGCGCACGTCAGAGGCCAGGAGGCAGCCCTGGACCCCGGGCCGGTTCCCAGCACTAGGGGCGGCAGGGCCAAGCTGCTGACTCACTGCACACCAGTCACTTCCCTCCCGGGCGCCCAGCGTGCCATGGGAAGTGGGCATCCTTGTGGCCCGCACCTGGGCCCGAGGGGCCTTCCCTCCAACACTGGCTGGCAGCTGGTCGAGTAGGAGGGGGCCGGATGACACGCAAGAGCAGAGAACTGATGCTTGACGGAAAATACACCCGACCTTTAGGTGAAAGTGTGCCTCCTTAGCTCCATCACACACCCCTCTGGAAAGAAAGCCCTGCACACTGCCTGGGTGATGGGAACATGCACGGAGAGAGCTCTGGCGTGGCAGTGCTTCTGGAAAGGGGGCCCGGCCGGGGCCAAGACACCGAGAGAGGTCAGGGTTGCACTCGCTGCTCATCAGGTGTGACGTGGAAGAGGTGGGTCCTCCTTTAGGGCAACTCAGGCTTCCTCAGCAGACCCAGAGCATTCGTGGGGTCTGGTAACGTGGAGACAGAGAAGTGGCTTGTAAGAGAGCCCACGACAGAATGTTTGTCACCCGTTCAGAGGCACGTTTTGATGCAAAAACATTATTCAGGCTGCATTTTCACTTTTTTAATAAAGCGAGTTTACAAAACAATGTAATCCCTAAATTCTGAAATAAAATTTAAAAATAGGTGTGTGAGCACACACATAAACCTAAGGGGGAAAAGTCTAGAAGGAGTGAAACAGAAAATAATAAAAGGTTTTTTAATTAGGCTTGGAAAAGGTAAGTTACCAAAGGGCTAAATTTACTTCCTAAGAGAACTTAGCATCCTTATTAATACAGAACTAACAGCCAACTCCTTACTTAGATAAACCGTAACACCAGTCACTGGTATCAGTCCCCTGTACCTGTCCCATCGGGGTCAGTAGGAGAGCAAGTAATCCCCAGTGTCTTTTATGTTTGGCCTTGGAAAGTCATGATGTGTGTGTGTAATATATATGGTGTATATGTCTATCTGTGTGACTGCGTGTAATATGCGTATGTAATATATGTGTGTACATGTGTGTTATATATATTTATGTATATGTGAGTGTATGTAATATGTGCGTGTATTGATCATCTCCCCACACGCAGCACAAATTTTCTTCCTGATCTGCTCTGGTGGGGACAACATTACAAATAGTTGTCATTCCTGAGAGATGGCCAAGGGTGGGGCATGAACACAGACTAAAAGGTGGCAGATAGCCAGCGTAGTATTAAATCTTTCCAGGGCTCATCAAAAGGCGGCTGCATTAGGAATTTATGCCTCACCATCCATCATCTCCTGAGCTTTTATTTTTTTACCATAATCTGAAAGTTCTTGAGATAAGCTAGTACCAATTTACAGGTAGAAAAACTGAGTCACAGAGAAATGAAACGACTTGTCTAAGATCAGACACTGAGCAGAGGGTGGACCATTTAAGTGTTCAAGCTCCAAGTAGCTAATCTATCATCCAACAGATACTGAAGGGACACCTACTATGTGCCAGGCATGAAGTAGGCCCCCTGGAATCGAAGACAAATAAGATGTCTTTCCCAGATAAATAGGTTCCCAGACTAGTGGGAGGCTACAGGCTTAAAGCAGGGATTATGTCATCACACCCCAGGTGCTGTGTAAGAGTATGTGGGACTACGCACACACTCACCGGGGGTGAGGGCTGGGGAAGGCAGGTCGGATGGATGGAGGGACTGTGGAAAAGGCTTTCTGAGAGGCAGAACATTTGAGCTGGGTCCTGAGACGTGAGTAGGAGTCCACAGGGTGAAGATGTGGGGAAGGGCATTCCAGCCCGAGAGAACAGCCTATGCAAAGGCACTGGAGGATGAGAAAACAAATCCTATTTGGAAATTTGCTGCACCCAGAACACAGGTACTGAGGGGAGAGAGTTAGAGGAGAAGACGCTAGCCAGCTGAGCGCGGGTCTGAATGTCCCTTGCAGCCAGAGCTCCACCTTGCTAATGGTACCTGGCAGGCAGAAGTTTCCCCCAAAGGGTGACAGTTTCAGGCCAGATGGAATCTCTAGCTGGACTGGAGGGGCACAGACTCCAGGCGATAGCCAAGTGACTGTGGTGAGGGTCTGGAGTGGACAGTGGTTGTGGGGTTGGGAAGATGGGGTCCAGGAGTCCCCATGGACCAAGGAGGGCCTGGCTTCCCTCAGGAGACCAGCTGTAGCCTTTATACCATGTCCTGCCTGACAGGAAGGGTGCTCCTGGGTGTCAGGGTTACGTGAGGACGTGCCAGGCTGGGCTCAGACACCTGAGGCCTCTTGCCCTATCTTGTCTGGCCAGACCTGCGTGGAGAGGCAGAGAGATCAGGTGATGTGGGCAAGGTGGGCAGAGTTCCAAGGAGGTGGGGCCGGGGCCTGACGGCAAGGCTGAGCGACAGCCCAGGGCAGCTGAGGCAGGAGGGGATGATGCAGTGGGAGATGCTGAAGGCCTGGATGGAGGAGCCACAGCACCAGCCCTGATGTGCGCAGCTTTGGCTCTGCTCAGGGGGACCCTACCCAGGATACCCCAGCACTGTCACCTCCCCAGAGACCATTCCTGCGCTGAGGCCAGGAGCAGAGAGGAGGGGAACTCTCCTCTTTTTCTTCCTCTTTTTCATAGGCTCAGAGAAACAGGGTCTTCTAGCGCCTGAAAACTGTCAAGCCCGAACCTGATTTACAGAGACCCAGAAAGAGAAAGTGACTTGCCCAAGGTCACACAGCAGACGAGTGGCTGGGCCAACCTTGCAGAGCCTAAAGTGGAAAGGCTTAGACTCCTGTCTAACTTTCTTCACCCGCCTCTCCCATCTCCAGGCCTCCCATGAAGCAGGCCACCCCAGGGAGGAGACTGGCCCCGAGGGTAGGATGGCGGTGGGAAACCAGAGAGGACGTTCTGCCTGGAGAGGACAGTGGAGCCAGGGCAGGGTCAGCTCAAGGTGACATTGATAAGTAGGTGCTGTCCCTCAGGCCCTCCCTCAGTGGGGATAGGCTACCTTTAGCCTGCCCTGCCCTCCTCAGGGATGGCCACGGTCCCTGCAGCTCCCCGAGTCCTCGATCATTCATGGCTGCTGGGAGGGGAGCCCTTAGCTCCCGTGGGGTTCACCCTCCCAGTTACAGACAGGGAGCAACACCCAGAAAGGGCCAGGGACTCACCCTGGCCACACAGCCCATCAGGACAGAGCAGGGCAGCAGCTGGGTCCGGGCCAGCCCCTGCCCGCCCTCTGTGCCAGCCTGGCATCCTTCCCAGGCCCACCGCTCTCCGCACTCTGCCCTCGGACAATGGCCGGGGAGGGGGGCTGGTGCTGGACTGACTGTGATAAATTGAGCAGTGTCTAGGCCTGAACTCCAGGCATGAGATCTGACAAACACATAAAAAGATTTGCAGTCACTGCCCTCCTTGGAAATGGTTGACTTTGGAGTTGGAAGGCTTCCGCTCTCGGGGGACGTGGCCACTGAGGCCCCAAGACAGGCTGGAGCCCCTGGGCCTGAGCCTGAGTGCTCTGATGGCGGGGACCTCTGGGCGCGCTGGGCCTCTGCCCCGTTTCCTGTGCTGCTGCGGGGCCGGGCGGGGGAGCTAATCTGGAGAAGTGATTTTCCTCCTCAGCCAGCCCCTCCCTGGGCAGGGCTCTGGGCTCGAAGGTAGCCCAGCCAGGGCTCCCAGGGAGGGGCCGGCTTATCAGGCAGGAAACACTGGGCTCAGGCCACATCCTCCTCCTCCTGGTCACAGCAGCTCCCATGGGCAGGAAAACACTCGGCCGCCAGGCCGCTCCTCCGCCCTCTCCGGGCCCCTCCTGCAGGCCTTCGCCCTCCTCTTTGCCTCAGCCAGAGTGTGGTCACGGAATGGGGCAGGCAGGGCGGGCAGAGACACAGCTCCCAGAGATGTCCAGGTCCCCCTGTGATCCCCCTCGTCCCCTGAAGAGTCTGGGACCCTAGGGCCGTGCACCTGCCCTTGCCAGGGCACACTGGGGCTCTCTGTCCCCAGGATGCTGTTTTCAGCCTCCCTCTCCTGGGCCAGCTCCCACCAAGACCAGCTGGGCTTCAAGAAGCACAAGAAGAAACGTCTTGGGACGCCTCCTGAAGGCATGCGGACCCCCAGGGCTCCTGGCCCTACGTCTGCATTCCCCGGCCTCTTCTTCCCGTACCTGTGTCGCCAGCCCCTGCCTGCGGCGGAGATCCCCTCCCCCGATCCACAGTGAGAGCAAGGGGGCTCTCCCCAGCCCTGTCCCAGCTGCCCTCTTTGCTGGCGCTGCTGAGGAAGACTGAGCGTCGGGTCCTGACCTCTCTGGGCCTCCAGTTCCTTTTTCATCAAATCTGGGGATTGACAACACCGTAACAACAATTCCTTCCAGCTCGGACCTCCACAATTTTTCCAAAGTCACAGAGCTGGGATGAGAATTCCTTCCAGTAAAAATGTAACTGCTCTGTTTACGTAAGGATACCTCCAACTAACCGATGGTCCCCATCGGAACAAGTCACTTTCTCTTACTATACTCTGTCTTGAAGATTTTAAGGATGTTGCAAGCTTTCCCGGAACTTTCGCAGCACCTTGAGGTGTGGGAGCTGGAGCTTCTATTTTTCAGGGAAGGGAATAAAGAAAAAGAAAGTTATAAGTCTTATTGAAATTGGACTGGAGGAGCTACAAAGCTCTCTTGGATTCTCCGACATGATAATAACTAACCAGCATGCAGGGACATGGGTGGAGCCCGCAGACACCTTTGGGCAACTGCCTTCATAGCAGGACCCTCGCCCAGAGAAGTTGGCCTCACCTCTCATGTCCTGTCATCACAGCCTCTAAGACACAATGGCCAGCTCCCTGAAGCCTTGGAGGCTGCAAAGACATTTCGGTCATCAGAATCCACTGATTTTTCCAGAATCCAGTGGAATATTTTTCTTGTCTTAAGGACCCCCCTCTTGTCCCAAACTTGTGCCACTCACAGCCCTTCGGATGGATGGAAAATGGATGTCCAGTGAGAGGACAGTGAACAGAGCTAGGGGACCCGCCTCTTTGCCCAGCAGTGTGACCCTCTGAGAAGTGACGACCTGCAGAACATTCTAGGAGTGCCCGCAGAATGCACTCTCCCACTCTCAGGTGATCCCCGCCTTCTTCGCTCGTGATTTGTATAATGGGATCTTCCTCGTCCCTCCCCTTCCCACATCTGTACAACCTTCAGCCTCCGATTAATGGGAAAGCAGCCCTGACAGAGGATCTGGAGGGAAGCACAACCTGCCTCAGGGCCTCAACATGGTCTCATAACAAGAAGGGAAGGGGCTCTTTGCAGACGCTCTCCCACTGCCTGGAGCTCTGAGTGCCCTGCGATTGCCGCCAGCCACTCTGTGTTCCGGGGGACTCTAGGGACAAATCTGGTTCCTGTGCTGATAGAGGAAGCCTTTCCCCCACATCGTAAACTTATGCTCAAGGAAAGGCGTGCCATCGACCGTGGCGCTTGAGGAAAGGAACCCCCCCAGGGAAGCCAGGGGCAAGCACGCATGGTCCTCAGGAAGCGAGCACCATGACAGGCAGCACCCACTGCGCGTGGATGTACCGGGTCAGTCGTTAATAGCCTTCAGGAGTTGTCCTTCTCCCTGAAAGCATTCACTCTGGGAACTGCATGGAGTCATTTTGTGCCTCGAATATCAGCTGAAACTCAGCTAGGGGAGCTGACAAACCAGCAGTCTGATCAAAAGCTATAAATCTGTTCATAGCTTGGACCTGTGATACGCACCTGGGAATCTAGCCAAGGACAGAGACAAGTAAATGTTCATAATGACAAAAAATAAAAATGGGACAACTTAGTCACAGCAAGGGGATGTTCAAGTAAATCAAACTGCACTAATGCACTGAAGAACCATGCAGCAGCCAAAAATGACAGATAGGGAGACAGATATCAACGTGGCAAAACTTCTATATAGGATGTTGAAAGAATAAAGCCAAATACTGATGCTATGATGGTATCTACATCTTACACACATGAATACAGGATCAGGGGGTTCAGTTTACAAAAAATGGGTATGTTGAAAATGGTTGTATCAAGGTCACAGAGTGGGTAATTATTCTCTTTTTCTTAAATTTTTTCATATTGATTTTTCAACTGCAAAGAAAACATCCTTTGCAGAAAAATTAAGCTGAACGACTTAGAAAAATGTTTAATATTAAAGAATAGAAAGGTCGACTATAAAAGACATGAGGATATGCAGAGCTAGACAAACAAAAAAAGACTCGGTGGACATACCTTTAAAAAAAAATTACCCAATAATGTGTCTAAGTCTTGGACAGTAGATGACTTTTTTTCTCTATGGTAATATTGTTTCCTAAACTTTCTACAAAGATGTTGTCCCTTTTGAGAATTAAAGTATCAACAGATAACAACAGATTGACAGAGAGACAGATAGATGGTTAAATGGGTGGATGGATGGATGATAGATTGACAGACAGATTGATAAATAGATTGATAGGTCTTTTTCATTTTCTCCCTTCTCCCTTCCTTCCTCCCTCCCTCCCTTCCTTCCAAATCTCTTTCACTGGGGTGAAACCAACAGCACAGCCTTTTCAAAAGGAAAGGCAGGCAGTTACAAATTCTGCAATTCATTCTGCAGCTCTAGGATGGGATGGGAGAGGAGAGAGATCCTCCAGTCCCCTATGCCCCCCGACTTGTTTACTCCAGGCAGTTCTCTAGCAGGTGAGGGTGAACAGCCGTGGCTGCATCACATCCAGTCTCAGGGCCCTGAGAACTGCACACACAAGAGCTCCAGGGTCTGGGTTTCAGGGAGATGAGTGACATTAGGGACCCAGAAAGTTTCGGGTCTTTAGCACCAGGATTAACCGGAATACCTACAGGACATCTCAGATGGCCACCTTATTCATTCACTTATTTGTTGTTGAGCAGCTTCCTCTGCTGGAGAAGAGGCACACGGGTGGGTGACACCAGCACCATGGGGAGGCACCCGGAACCCAGATGTGCTCAAGTCCTGCGGGAGCTCGGGGAGGAGAGTGACCGCGCCCCCGCCCGCAGGGCTGGGACATCTGAGCTGGATTTGGACAGGGAGTGGGATGTCACCAGACAGGTGGTGGGAGTGAGGGTCTCCCCAGTCGGGGAACAGCACTGGGAAAGGTGCAGAAGCCTGGGAAAGGAGAGCGTTTTTGGAGAACAATAGGTCTTCCGTGCAGTAGGTAGGGCGTGGGGGGGGGGGTGTCCATATGAACACGTGACAGAGCCCTTCCCAGGACCCTGGGTGAGGGGGGCACCCGGTGGCATGAACCTCGCCAGCTCTCTGTGAACACACCTCTGCCCCCTGTGTGCCGTGGGTGACACGCAGGCACTGAAGGATCTCCAGGAAAAGTGTGAAAAGGCGACCTCTACGTTTTAGGAAAACGACTCATCACTGTCCATCCCCACCCATTCTCATCAGCCAAAGCCAAAAGCACTCTGGTCACCGGGGGGAGCTGGGTCCCCAGGACTGGCAGCTAAAGCTCTAAAATGCCCTTGGCTTCTGGGCACGACTGTTCCCCTCCCAGCTGAGCAAAAGCGAGACAGCAGCCTGTCGCCTGCCTGCTTCCTGCCCTTCTAGAGGCAGGGACACCGCCCCTGCCCAAGAGTATGTCCTGGAATGAGACACGCCCACCTGGCAGTGTCCAGGGCGGGACACTGGCAGACAGATCCGGGACGCTACAGGACAAGCCCTCCAGCCAGCTGATGACCTGCAGATGGCCACTGTCAGCCGACCACAGCAGGGGACCTGGGCAGCAAGGAACTGGGGTTTTGTCGAACGCTGGCCCTGTCATTTCCGCTCCATCCATCCTCTTGCCTGGGCTGTGGCGGATAGGAGTGGACCGCAGGTAATTCCATGCCCTGGTGCAGCACTAAAAAGGCATGAGCCTCTAGCTGAGAGGCTGTTCCAGCAACTGTTATCTGACGACATGCTGACACCCCAGCATCCACTGGCTGAGTGGGGTGAGCTATGCTGGGCCACCTCCTACCCTGGGCCTCAGTGTCCCTCGCTGTGCAATGGAGTGGAGAGATGACGGGCCCCACCTGGGGCTGTGGATGAGAAACAGATCATAAAACTTGCTGTAAAACTCCCTCTGCCTATAAAGTGCTATTAAAGTAATGACTAGAGATTATGATCAGATTTGCAGGATGAACGTATGCCCAGTTGGGCCGTCCCAAGACCCCTCCTTGGCCCAGAGGGCCTGGTAGAACACAAGGCTACTCTTGACTTCAACAAGTTACGACCGCTTCCCCACGGAGAGAAGCTAGACACGGTGACCCGCATGGGGACTGAGTAATCATCAGGGTTTTTTTCTGGGCACTTTCTGGCTGGAATTTTATTTCTACCCTCGCATGATATTACATCCTTCAGTTACGCATCCGCATGCTCCCCTGTCTTCTCCACAACCCTCCATGGGGTATCAAGAACCCACAGTTCTTGTGGTACTACATCTAGAAATGCTCAGTAAAGATTCTTAGAAAGACTATTTCAAAAAGAAGGAGAAATGCAGTAGCCTTCAGTGAGCGAATAATTGGGCAGAACTTAAACTTCCTCTCTCCAGACAGCCTGGTAATCACCTCATCCCACTTTACAAGTATGAAGTCATCCCTCCTGAGGAGAAAACTGTTTCGCAAGTAGGCTATGAGTTTGTCTTTCCTTTCAGTGTCAGTGACAACAACATACTGTTTCTAAGGTGTAAAATTAGGCTTTATCTTTCTATCGTCACTCATAAAATAAAATCAACCACTCCTACAAGATAACTTCTTAAAATAAAAACATTTTGACCAACACTGTAAGTAGCGCTGGGCATCGTATCTACGCCCCACTGGAAAACTTTTTCTTCTTGCAAAACTATATTTCAAATGATAGAATGGTCACGGTACAAAAACGTTTATTTAAATTAAATATTTTAGACAAATGAATATCTACAACCGTTCCAAAGCATGTGTAGTTCTTACAGAAAATGGAACAGTTTAGCTTAATGTCTGTGAGAATGTTTTACAAGATTACCAACACACATTCTGGACTGCACCAATCATATTGTCCATGATTTACTATTTATTACCAAATGTTATATACAGTAATAGCATAAAGATTAATCATGTCTGATAAGTGATTTTACAGGAGGACTCCTTGGAAGGAAAAAAAAGGGATCTTTCAACAATACAAAATATAAGGTGAAAATAATAGGAGAATATATAAAACGCATATTTCATACAGGCAATAATATGCTGAAATCAAAAATACAACTGTCTTTTAGCTCACTGATAGGTATGGTCCTTCAAAGGAGGTTTGGGGGAAGGATGGAAATGTTCAGGGGGTGGGGTCAGGGCTCAGAAACATTTTCTGAATCACAGTGCATTTCTGTTCTTTGGGAAGTAAATACAACAAAGGGGAGGTTGCTTTGATGTGTTGGCTGAAGATATTACCTGAAGGACCAGCTGGCTGCTAAGGAGAACAAATTTCCATCTCAGCCATAGGAAACACACCTGGGATTTTTAAAGTCAAGGGATCTTTGAATTAGTGGCCAATTCAGGGGTGAAGGAAGAGCAGGGGAGAAGAGAAAAAAGAAATTCCAGGGAAGGGAGAAAGGGAGATGGGGACAGTGGGAAAGAAGTTCCTTTTGCACCTGTAGACGGGAGAGTGTGATGAAGCTTTGCTCAAGAAATCAACACATCCAGATTGGAGGAAAGCGATGGTACTGTGCTGAAATTCTGTTCCAGTTCCCTGCTCTTTGGGTGGTTAGGCACAGAGGGTTGACGAGAAGTTGCTAATACCAGCAGGAGTTTCTGATCCAGACAGTGCATGAAGGTGTGTGTGCTGTGTGTCCCACACACACTGTATATATTCAGGCTGTGTATATTCTCTTGAAATGTATGTGTAATAAAAAAGAACTTATCTTTAAAAATACGGGTTTTTTCTTAAAAGATCAGCATGAATTTAATCTCATTTTCAGTGATGCATTTAAGCTCAGTGGTTAATTTCCCAAATCAAGATGCGTATTTTTTCTCAAACTGGAAACGCCTCCTTTTGGAAGACTATGATCCTTTTGGAAGGCAGGCCAAGTGCAGCAAAGCCTGGTATCCTTGGGCTGTGCACGAATTGTCGCCAGGTTGCACATTAATGAGCTCACTGAGGCAAACTTCATTTTCCTGTTAGCCTTGAGAGAACCTTAAATCAGAAAACCTTGGAGCAGAAGTGACCTGGAGCAGATGTCTGTCCCTCACTTTACAGACGGGGGAACGGGCTGGAAAGGGAGAAGAAATGAGTCGGATTGCCTCCAGCCCCCTGAGGCAGAATTGCGATCGCATCCTGGGTCCCCTGAGTCTTAGCCCGGGTTCCCCTCACCTGGAAGACCCACAGGTCAGGACGGCTGAACCCCCTGCGGCTGAGTCAGAAGCAGGAGAGGCGCGAATGCTGCTGGGCTCTTCCCCAACTTGTTTCCGGTCTGAGGACGGGGGAGGAGAGGCCAGTGAAAATTCTACCGGGAAACACCGTCTTTCAGCAACGACCGTGCCTTATTTCCACGGTGTAGCCGGTGAAAACTCACTTGAAGGAATATAACTCAAAATGCAGGCTGCAGGGGGCGGGGCAGGCGGGGAAGGGGGCGGAGGGGCCCTGGGATCCGCAGAGCGGCTCCGCGAGCGGCAGTTCAGACCTGCCCGCCCCGGGGCGCTGCGCATCCGCTCCGCTCGGCGCGGGAAGGAGAAACGGCTGCGAGGCAGGGCCAGGCTGGCTGTCCCGGCTCTATGACACGCTGTAGCTATTGTAGTACGTGGCCGTGGCATCAGCCAGCACGGAGATGAGGCTGGTCTCCGTGGGGCCCGTTGGTGTCACCTGAGAGACCGCGGCCTGCCCACTGAGGGCCACAGCCCCGGCGGCAGAGTCTGGGTGGCCGGGAGTGTTCAAGTACTGGTCGAACTCATTGCGATCCATGTCCCCCAGGAGTTCCGCCTGGCTCAGCTGATCCAGGGCGTCAAAGCCGGGGTGCTCGGGAGGCGGGGAGAGCTGGCCCAGGTGGGCATGGAGGTTGGAGTGGAGAGGCGGGTAGGTTGCAGGGGAGTAATAGGCAGGGGACGGGGGACAGCCAGGCATCATAGAGACGCCTGAGGACTGGCCGAGGGTCAGGGAGCTCAGGGGGTGGCCGCAGTGGAGGGGGCTGGGGGCATACTCCGGCGAGTAGGGGGGCGCGGGCAGGTGGGGGATGCGGCGGGAGTGCGCATGCTCTTCCTGGCAGGGGGAGGAGAAGAAGGTCTGCTCCGGCTCCAGCGCGTCCAGGGGCGACATCTCCGGCGGGGTGGGCAGCCCGTAAGGGTACGCGTCCACGCTGCCCGGGGTGCCGGTGCCGCCGCCGCCGCCGCCGCCGCCGCCGCCGCCGCCGGCCGGGCCCTCATGGAAGCAGCCCCGCAGGCTGGGCAGCGCGGAGCCCGGGGAGTACTCACCCCGGTCCTCCTTCTCCCCCAGCGCCGCCCGGCCGCCGCCCCGCTTCTCGGGCAGAGCGTTCTGGTCGCGGGAGAGCGAGCTCAGCAGGAAGCCGGGGTCCACGCGCTTGCACAGGCGCTTGGCCTGCTTCTTCCTGCGCGGGCGGTACTTGTAGTTGGGGTAATCCTGCATGTGCTGCAGGCGCAGCCGCTCCGCCTCGTCCACGTAGGGCCTCTTCTGGGACAGCGTCAGCGCCTTCCACGACTTTCCTGCTCACACAAGTCAGAGAAGGCCATGTTCAGCACCTGCGCGGCTAGGGCGGCCCACGCACCTGTCTCGGACTGGGGCCTCCAAGCATCATGCATGCACACGCTGGCCGCCTCTGCCCCCCCCCCCGGCCCCCCGCGCAGGACTCACGGCACTCCTCGCGCCTCTCCCCAGCCCATGTCCTGTGCGCTCAGGAAGGCCAAGCCAACCTCTCCCGCTTGCACGCCCCAAAGCGCTCTTGCCAATCACACACATAGCCAGGGCACCTCCTACATCAAAGCCACCAGATGTAGGTACAGACAGTGCGGGATGCACAGTGAAAGGCCCACCTGGCCCAATGTCAGCGACAGGACAAAAGTATGTAACGACTCCAACATTGATTTGGGTTCCCTTTCCCCTCCCAGGGTCAATTCTAATCATTTGTGCATCTTAATGAAAACTCTGCCTTCCTTGATTACAGCCGCCTCTAAGGAAGTGATGCTGTAATATTTATTTGTGGCATAAATCTCGCAGGCCTTCTTGTGAAGGAACTCACGCCCAGTCCATAGTTTCACAAATGGATGTAAATTAGAGGATCTCACTCAGGGCAACAGAGGGTTAGCCCTTATATCTGAAGGTCAAATAGGACCCTACTGCGTGAAGACCTGTCTGTGACCAGAATGCTAGCAGCTGCCTGCAACACATGCACACACGCACACACACCAGACAGCTTCCAGCCGTCTATTTAGGGCCTTCTGCCCATGGCAGGGGTCACCTCTACACAGGAGCAAATCCCTTAATTCCCCGATGCCTCTGAGCTCAAAACTCTCTCCTAAAGAAGCATCCCATGCTTGTGTCCCACTGATGCAAAGATGCTGGGTTCACTTGTGTTTTCTATTCATCCTCACTCACTTGTGTGTTGTTTTGTAAATCACCTTAGTGTCTCTTTCTCTCTCAAAGTACACTGCACATTCTCCCTGCTGCAGGTTTTCTGAAGGTCACTTCGGGGCCCCTTAGATTGTTACCTCCTAGGGTGGACTCAGGATTCTACAACTTGACAAGTTCCCCCATGACTCTACTGTATCCTGAAGTCTGAGACCGACCTGCCCAGAGGGCAGGCCCTCTGCTAAGCCCTGGAAGGAAAGGGGCCACATCTCCCACTCAGAGCACTCTGCAGAGGGCCACGTCCAGAGCCGTGTGTTCGGCCCCTCGGCGCAGGTGCTGGCTGGCCCTGAGTGCCAGGCCCGCAGAAGGGGCTGCAGGAGGGCCCTTATTAAATGCGTTCTACCTTTTGGATGAAAATTTATAACTATTCTGACAGAATTATCAATTAATATAATTAGCTCTCATTTAAAAGGGCAACTTGAAACGTGTCAGGAACTCCAGATTTGGGGTTGGTCACCAGTTTCCAGCCTGTGGCTGAGGCCACAAAGTTGTTGCAAGAGGCCCAAGATCCAGACTCACCCACACCCTGACTGTGGACTGAATATGCAGTGTGACCCTAGTTTCTAAGTGTACCTGGATATTGTAGTATTCATAAAATAGAGGTTCATTTTAAACACCACCAAATGTATAACTGTCTTTACATGCTTTCTCATTCATAATATACTAAAAACATGAGTGCTACTGGGTGAGGTTTTTAATGTTAAAGATTGGAAAGCTAAAAGTCAAAAAGTTTGGATTCCCACATTCAGCCCTTTCCCTTCCCTAAGTCAGAAAGGAAAAGGCTGGGCATGATCCCAGGGGGTGGACGCAGACCATCCTGCTGCCCCCTCTATGAGCAGGTTTAGAAAGTCTGCATTTTTCAAAGCAACACCATGTTGGTTTCCCTTGCCCAGTGCCTGGGGCTGTGTGGCTAAGCAGAAAGCAACAAGCGTCTTTCCTGCATAATGCACTGTAACTTCTGGAAGCCCAAGTGCCAGCTGCCAGCAGGAATCAGCTCACAGGAGGTATCTGTCAACTGGGTCCCTTCTCCTATCCTTTCTCTGGGAGCAGGCAGCCCCCATCCTGCAAGGCTCCCCAGCCTGAGATCTCTGCCCCAGGCTGGGCCTGCTCCCTCCTGGCATGGTGACTGGGGGACACCAAAAAAACGTTCAGGGACCCACAAAAAAAAAAAGTATTCTCATTTCTTTAGAAATCTGAAGAAAAATATGGACTTTCAGTTGCAAGAAAAATGTTTTATATTATTGAACATATTAATATATTTGTCTTTATGCCAACACAGTATAAAGTATAATTTTAAATATTTTTCTGTGTGGGAAGGGGCTCGCTAAGACACTGGCCCACTCATTCACCCCAGGCACAGCTAGCCAGCGGACTGGGCCATAGGTAGGAGGCTCTCTGAAACCAGTACTCCATCAGTGGCTTTGAAAGGGCATCTAACTGCAGGCAGGCCCTCTGCAGGAGAGCACAAAGATGGAGGTCCGCCCTCACTACTGATCTGGGGAAGAAGCCTGGCGCTCCAACGGAAAAATGTTCCAATCTGGGCCGGGTGGGGTTGGAGAGGGCAGGGTCAGCCTGGAGTGCCCACACACTGGGCCTTCTCACTGGGCTTGGCGCCTGCTTTGAAAGGTTCCCACGGGTTAAAATGAATAAAAACCACGGTGAAGGGCAAAGAGGTTAGGAGTTGGGTGGAGCTGATAAGTGCTCAGCTCCTGACAAGGGAGAGAGGAGAAACCCCGACAGGAACTCCAGGAACATCCTCTCTCTAGGCTCCTTGGCCTGGCTCGTCCCTGTCCCCAGTCGGGCCGCATGGGTTGGGACAGCTCAGCAGCCCTTGGGAAGCAGCCGAGCTGCAGGACAAACCCTCATCGGCCGTCCTAAGCATCCGAAGCAAATTTTCTACACTCCTGCGATTGCGAAATGAAGGTTCGAAATCAAGTCAATTTTGCTGTTGGTTTAATAATTAAGGTAAAGCAGCAATGCGTTCCCCCAAGATCAAGAATATTCGTTAGTGATAGTTCCAGCCTCCCTCTGTGATTGTGCTGGTGGTGAAGTTCAGGGAATGACGGTTTTCCCGCTCCAGTATTGCTAGCAGACGCCCATTCTACCCGGCCTCGGCGTTTCCGTCCCCGCCCGTCGGTGCGCGCGGGTCCCGGTCGCCCGGCCGCTGCGGGGCCCCGCCTGTGCCCCGGGGCCCCTAACTCAGCTCCGGTCCTCGCGAACGGGCCTCCCCGGCCACCTCGGCGGACCGCGCCGTTTCACTCTGGGCTTCCTCCAGGTGTCCCTGCTGGGAATCCCGGCCCCCGCGCTCACACTCACCCCACCCCGGCCCCGATGCCCAACCTCACGGGCACGGCGCGCGCCCGTGCGGCCCCCGCGCCGGGTCCTGTCCCACCCGCCCCCGCGCGGCCCCCGCCCGGCCTCCAGCCGCCAGCCCCGTCCCGCCGACCTCGGGGCGCGCCCCGCCCGCTCACTCACCCAGCATCTTGCTGAGCTCGGCGTTGTGCAGGTCCGGGTTCTGCACCGCCAGACGTTTCCTCTCGTCCTTGGCCCACACCATGAAGGCGTTCATGGGCCGCCGGATCCGGCTCTCCGAGCCCTTGTCCCCCGGCGGGCGGGGGGCGGCCGGCGGCGACAGCCCGTCCGACAGCTCGGCTTCCAGGGCCGGGCACTCGAGCCCCTCGGGCCACGGGTAAGCTCCCAGCAGCGAGGCCATGGCCGCACGGGGGTCGCCTCGCTTCGCGTCGTCGGGCCGGCGCTGACCTGGCCCTCGCACCGGTCGGGGCGTCCAACTTGGCCCGCAGCCGCGGCCCGGCCCCTTATTTATCAGCTTCGGGCGGCCGCGTCCTCCAATGACTCTCGAAGGCGGCGCGGCCCCTCCCTCCTTCTCGGCGCGGCCCCCTCCTGCGTCCCGGGCCGCCGCGTCCCCGCTCCGACCTGCGGGCAGGGGAGACGGGAGGGAGGGCCGCTTCCCCGTGCCCGCCCCTGGCCCGCCCCTCCGCCTCCCAGGTCCCTCCCGGGGATCCGCGCCCGGCCGCCCCTTGTCCGGCCCGCTCCCGGCGCAGGTGCCTCTGGCCGGCTGGCGGACGCCGCCCGCAGTCACCAGGCCCGGGAGCGGGAGCCGGACGGGCCCCTCGGCCTGACTGGCCGCGCGGCCTCCGCGGGCCAGGATCCGCCAGCTCCCCCCGCGCGTGGAATCCTACGGAGAACCGAGGCCAAACAGGTTTCGCTGGGAAAGCCCGGGCGCGAGAGACTTTTCCCCCATCCCCCACCCCAACCCAGAGTAGCCTGTGAACCGTTCTTAACAGAACACGCCTACTGCTTGCCTAAAATGACCCGGGAGGCGACAACCTCCCCCCCAGCCAACTTGGGCGGCCATAGAGGCTGCTAAGGGCAGGGGCCGCATCACGCATCGGGCTCTTCGCAGCGCCCACCCGGGGGCCCCCTCGACGCCCCCTCGACGCCCCGCAGCTCCCTGGCTCTCAGCTCTCCCTTATCTGCCTGCCATCTGATTTCTCTCTCCTCACACCCCCATTCCCACCCCACCCCACCCCAGTCTCCTGTGTCCCGGCCGCTAGCCCTTCTCTCACGGAATTCCTTTCTCATGGTTGTTTTCTCTTCTCCGACCAGCAGTCCTGCTTCTCAGAGCGGAGTCGTTCCGGCCCTCCCCTCCCGCGTCCCCTAGGCTTTGGCCCGAACTGGTAGCTTCCGAGTTCCTCTCCTCCTGACACCCCAGGGTAGACAGGGCTGCGGGTTCTGGGCGGGCTAGGAGCTCGTCCTTCGTCCCTCGTCCCTCGAAGACGCAAACCCCTTGCTCAGACGGCAGCTCCGCGTGACGCGGCTTCGAGTGAGTAGGGCTGTTCCCTGGCTCTCACTTCAGTGCTGGCACACAGTAGGCACTCGGGAACTGCCAGATAAGTGAATGAATAAATGAGCGAGCAGATTCGGCTTAGACACACCCTGCTGTATAAAACGGGGCAGCCATAAGGCTTGACTAGATCCTAGACTTCAATCCGCATATATTACTGAGCGCCACCCCAGCAGGGCTCCCCAGAGGTGACCCTGAAAGGAGGTAGCATTGTGAGAGGACTGTGGGGTCTGGAGTCAAGACCTGTCTTCAGTGTTGGGTTACTTACTGTGTGACTTTGCAAGAGTCAAGCATCTCTGTAGGCCTCCTTTCCCAATCCTAAAATGAGGAAGATGGTAAGACTGATCTAACAGGACTGTGTATGAAAGCCGGAACTCTATACATGTTGGTTGATGTTAACAGAACTCTATACATGCAGTCTGAGTTCTAAGTCCGGATTTCAGTGTCCCAGCGTGCAGGGACTGAGTTCACAGGCACCTTGTGTGCAACGCGCCCTCCCGGACGGGCCCCAAGGCTGAGACCGTGCAAGTGAATGGAGAAGTGCAGCTTCTCCGTTTTTAAGTCCCAGTTTTAACCTCTGGAGCCCGGGATAATACTTATCCAAGAACGGGCTTTACACACAAAATAGGCTGCTTAGTTTTCTCGCCCTTCCAGCCAGCAGCCAGTAGCAGCATCCTAGGCCCGAGCACTCCACCCACTGCTCTCCGGGCTGATTAGCGCGGGGCGCGGTGCTGGCTGGCAAGTGCGTGCTGGGAGCCGAGAGAGCATCTTGCAACCCGAGGTAGAGAGGCGGAGCTGGCTGGCGCCGAGGACCGAGCGGGAAGGGGATGGTTTGAGGCGAACACGTGTTCGCGGTCTAGGCGGACTTCCCTACTCCGGGAAGCCTAGGCCGGTTCCCGAGTTGAACCCCTCTGCCAGAAATTCTTCAATAAAAATCCCCAGACCGGAATGCTCCGGGAACCGCGGGTAGCTAGGGCCGCGCCCGGCAGGGGGTGCAGCTCGCTGTTGAGGGGTAGAAGGGATCCCCGCAGGTGGATTTGCACCGCAGCCCAGGGTCTCCGGAAGGACTGGACTCAGACCCTTTCTAACCCATCGCCGTTCTAGGGCAGGACGCTGCTCCGCAGGGTCAGAGGTCTCTAGGGGACAGCGCCCCCTTGCCAGCCGCGGGCGTCCCCACGCCTGCCCGCAGCCTCCGGCGCCCTCTCCGCGCGGCTCTGGAGCTGAGAGTGCACGCAGCGGGGGCGCGCCCAGGCACCAGGTTGGGTAGATGCGTAGGCCCCAGGGATTCCCGGAGCGCAGAGCCATGGAGTTGGATTCCAGAGCCCGACAGCAAAGATGGAGAAAACAACGGGGGCGGAGGCAGAGAGAACACATGTTGTCGATGTTGTTTCCAATCATAATTTCTTGCATTCTGTCCGGAGAGAGCGCGAGCGTGGGTTGTCCAGGACCTGGGCGTTAACAGCCATATCGCTCGCACGGCGCCGCCCCGAGCGTGTGCACTGTGTGCACGCGGGAACCCGGGTTCTTTCACTCACTCCACTCCTTTATTTCTTCTTTAATTTGCAACTACGCATTGATTCACCTGCGCAAATTTATGCAAGCGTGCCCTGGTGCAGGCGGAGCTAAGGGATGCTGGGTCCTGTAACCCCACTGCCTCTCGGGTCACGGCGACCTTCAATCCTCTGGAGCTCCGCAGAGAGCTCAAACGTCCCCAAAGCCCGGGGCTCAGAGGGCTGGCGTCTTCCGGGGCATCCCCCACACCTGCTCTGGCCTGCGCTGGGCCCAGGATTACGGCCAGTTGTTGACAGAGGCTCATCCGTGAAGACTCCACGCAGTGAATTCGCTAAGCAGCCGTGCCAAGAAGGGTGGAGACGTTTGGGACTGTGATGCCAGTCCCGCGGGTCCTTGGACCCGAAACGGAATGGGATGGGGGTTCCCAAAGACACGGGAGAGTAGAGTTGGGGCCGCAGGTCTGCGTCTGACTTTTCCCATGTGTATTGTGAACTTCGAGCTCTGCTCTCTTTCTCAAAAGCCTTTTACTACCCTCCCCACCCCTTTCCTCGTTCCCTACTTCCCTGCCCCCTCCTTCCCTCTCCCCTCCTTCCCTTTCTCCTCCTCCTCCTCTTCCCCCTCTCCCTCCTCCAGCCCATCTCCCTTTAGCTCTGTAGTTCACTGAGCAGGGTTTCCAGGAACACAGGACTCGAAGTCAGGAACCCCTAAGTGTTAAAGTTGCCTCAGGTCACTAGTGGTGTGATGATAGTTCATTGACCTGATCTCAGCCTTCATTTCTTCACCAGTAAAATGGGGATGATAACAGGATTACTGTTTGTGAAAGCGCCTCAGATATTTTAAATAACTGTGAAATGTTGTAAAATAAAGGAATTTTAAATGTAAAATTAACAGGGACAAACCTACAAAACTTTCCCCTCAAGGAGCTTTCCTCCTTCTATCCCAAACTGTAGGGTTTCCGTGACTCTAGGGGAAGGAGAAAGGGGGGATAGGGCGCAATTCCTGCTGCAACCCGGCAGCCCTGGCACCTGGCACCAGACCAAGCTCTGCGAGGGACCAAGTGGAAGGCGGCTGCACTGAGCAGAGGGAGCCACCACTCCCGGCCCTCATCTCTGCACCACTTTTGTGCATGTTTTGCTGGTGTGTTTTGTCCCTCACACCAGGCTGGAGGTTGAAATCACCACCACACTTTGCTCACACTGATGTATCTGAATTTGACTGATCCATCGCTCAAGTTCCACTGGACCTTTCCTCATCCAAATGGCTCTTGAAGTTCAAGGTAACATGAAAAGCAAATGGGTAAACCCTGTCAGCCACCAGCAAGGTGCATGCTGGAGAGCTTGGAGACCTGGCCCAGGCCTGCCAGCTGCCCTCTCCCCCACCCCTGGACGGACTTCCTCCAAGAAGCAGAGTTCCTCTCTTTTAACCACCAGAAATCTCTTCAGAGTCATTTATGAGAAATTCATCAAGGTCTCTGATTTAGAATAATTTGGAGGGATTAAACCACACAGGAGGGATTTAAGACATACCCAGCGGCTTACCTGGGTGGACTGGAAGCAGGCAGGGCACAAGGACACCTGGACAGAGTGTCACAGTGTCTTAGGTTTAACAGCAGGGACTAGGGGAGAAGGAATGGGGTTTTCAAATGACACTGCTGCTGAGTGTGGATAGTGCAGACCTCCTGACAAGAGCAAGATCCTTTCGTAACAGGGACTCAGTCGTAACAAAACACTGGGGTAGAGAAACCCAAGTTCCCCTGGGGTCCCCAGGTCAGACTTTCCGGTTCCTACAGCACATCCCCTCTGCACGTGCGTGCTCGTCTCTGCTCAGCCATGTCTCCCCGTGAACGGTGGCCGCACCTGGACTCAGAGCCAGAAGATATGAAGTCCAGTCCCATCTGCCACTACCAGCCGTGCACATCTGAGCAAGTCTCTTGGCCAGGGCACAGGGCGGAGAGCCTAGTGAGGCCCGGTGAGCCGACAACGGGCCTGCCCGGGCCGTGTGCACGCCGAGAACAGCCCTGAGGTAAGCGGTGCTCATCCTGGGAGCTGTGTTTGCTTCTTCCTAACACGGAGGGCTAGGAGAGATCCAAGCCAAGAACAAAGCTCTTCTCCCACTCCGCTCTGAACGATGATCAGATTTCCTTCCAAAAGGGTAGGATTACTGCATTGAAATGATCTTTATTTAATTGGTCAGAGCTAAACTTTCAGACAAATTTAAATGGAGAAACCAACAAATTACAAGGAAAACTTAACAGTTGGTTCAAGGAGTTATGTTTCTATCTCTTTAACTCTATTGCCTCTTCTGTCCATATGCCTAACAGGAAGAAGAGAAACTGATGAGAAACCACCTATAAATAATGCAAAATGGAAAATAAGTCTTTTCTTAGGCTCTCAGCATACGCCTGAGTTCTGAGGACGCAGTGTCAGGGTGATGAGTGATGCCGTGAGGTGATGCTGGTAGCAATCTCATCATGGAGAATTCTGTCAGCAGCCAACAGCTGGTGTGAGAAACCAAGGAGACTTCTCATTTGTTTGGCTTATGAGGTTGCTTTAATGGGTGGATTTCAAGCTACCATTCTTTTATGTTTTGTTTTTATTTTTTATTTTATTTTATTTTATTGGGTTTATTTTTTTCTGCAGGGGAGTAATTAGGTTTATTTATTATTTAATGGGGGTGCGGGGGATCAAACCCAGGACCTCGTGCTTGCTAAGCATACACTCTACCACTGAGCTATACCCACCCCTATTATGTTTGGCTTTTAATAAAATGTTCACTGAAGTACTGCTGCCCACAGAGATGGGCACAGACGGAGGTGTGGGCTGAGTGGTCACCAGAGAGCACACCGGCATACAGCGCTCACAGCATGAGACAGAATGCTACCCGCCCTCCCATTCTGTGGGTTCCACCACCATGACATTTTAAGTTCCTTTAGGGCTGGGACTGGGTATCCTTCTGTTTTAAGATGTGGTATATTAACAGAAAATTTGAGATATAGGCAGGCCAACAGATCAAGAGTTGATGGCCACTGAAAAGCTAGTTACTCACAGTTCCCAAGCAGGGTACTTCACACTCTAGGGGCTACGTGGGGCAGCACTGGAGAAGGGGAGGCCAGGCGAGAGCCCTTACTGTGGTTGCCCCAGCAAGAAACAAGGGAGGGAGGGAAAGCAGGCCTAGGACTGGCGAGGCTGAATAAGTTGGGTGGCCCTGGGGGAGAGGGGCTGTCCCTAGTTGCCTGGTAATTGGCCCTGGGGTGATTAGGGCAGGTGGCTAGTGGCCCAGAGTGTGAGCGTTCCATAAAGGACGTGGTTTTGGGTGTGGGTTTGCACATGAAAATTGCACTAGCAGGCAAGTTGTTTACTGCTCTGGGAATGAGCCAAGCCTGGGAGGGGCGGTCCCTCCAGAGTCAGCAAGGCTGGGGATGCCAAAGCATCAGCACACAGACAACCGAAGACGTGGTTAACACACACTCATCCCGGACACGCCAGAACCTGGAGTGATGTGTCGCATGTAATGGGCACCCAGCGAAGAGGAGGGTGGAAAGAAAAATGAAGGGACGGAGGGAGGGCAGAAGGGAACAGTGCAGTGGGCTGGCTAGTTGGGCAACAAGAAGGCCGACTTTACAGCCTCACTCCCCACAAGCATCGAAGTGAGTTGCCCACAGCAACTCGTGGGAAGACACCCCATTCAAGAGTTCCTGGGTTTCTATTCAGAAAGCTGGGATGTCTCAGCCGTCCCTTTATGAAGACTTCACTGGGAAACACGCCCCTCATTCACCACACCCACGTAGACCACCGGTCTAAATTGGTCCTTGAGCCGGTCACCCTGCACTTCTGCCAGCATCAGCCAGTGCCTGGGGATGAGATGTGCCCTAGTGATCTGTGCTGTGTAACAAGCCACCCTAAAAGTACCAGCACAAGCAACCACTATTATTACACTCAGTGGCTCTGTGGGCAAGAACGTGGACAGTGAACAGTGAGGGTGTCTGCTTCACGACGTCTGAGGTCTCACCTGAAAAGACGTGAATGGCTCAAACTAATTTAAATGGTCAGGAGCTGGACGCTTCTTCACCCATACATCTGACACCAAGGCTGAGATGACTCAAAGGCTGAGCTAAGCTTAGACTGTTAAAGTGTCTCTACATGGCTTCCATACTGTTTTGGCTTCCTTTTAGCATGATTTCTTATGTCAGCTCAACTCCAAGAATGAGTGTTCCACAAACCACGTAAAAACTGCATGGTATTTTATGACTTATGCTCAAAAATCACGTGACATCACCTCTGACCAGTACTCTACTGGTCAAAGCAGTCCCAAGTTCCCTCTCCTGGCTAGATTTAAGGGGAGAGAACACAGATCCCCAGTCCTCAATATGAGGAGTGTCAAAGAATTGTGGCCATGTGTTCAAACCACCATGAGGTATGTGTATGTGTAAAATGATGTGGTGAGAACACCAGAGGTTTAAAACTGGCAGGTAACTAAGTAACTCATAACAGTGCTTCCCACCCCAAGGCCAATGTCAAGGCAAAGAAGTGTGTGGCCCTTTTCTTCATGCCTTCCTCGCACACACACTACATGATGCCAGTCCCTCAAAAGGTTTTCCAAGCTCCCTCAAAGAAAATAATAGGAATAAGGTAATAGTAACTTCATTTCTACCCTAGTTTTGGAGATGAGGAATGAAGGCCCTTAGAAATGAAATGACAGCTAGTAAGTGGAAGAACTGGTAAAATGACTCACTCCAAGGCTCTCTCAAGGACACCCATTCATTGCTTAATTCTCCACCAGATGTAGTGCTTGAATGGAATGAGGTTGGAGCCAAACAAACAATATCACTTAAGAAAGTAACCTTTTAAATGACAGAAGATGAAGGTATGGAAAAACAGGGATCAGATTTATCTTCCTACTTTAAACCACTTCAAAGTGAGATAAAATATATGAAACAAAAGTTTCAGACCTTGTGCACAGTGTAGGACAATAATCCTGGGAAAGAGAAACAAACAAGGCGAACCTGATAAGTTCCCCTACACACAGTCCAGCCGAAGTTTCCAGGCCACAGCGCAGGGAAGGGAAACTGAAACAGACCAGCGGTCTTGCTGTGTCAAAGAGAGAGTGTTCTGAGTCATGGGAGGACGAAGCAAAGAAGAGGAGACTGCACAGAGGGAGGACCGCAGAGATCTGCAGAAGGGTCTCCTTGGATCTTTGGCTGAGTACTCATCTGTATGTGTGTGTGAGAAATGGATGAAGACTGTGGGAAAAACACTGAAAAAAGTAGGTGGGAAAAAACCCCAGAAAAACAGAAAAATACAACTCAAAACCAGCATGGAAAAAACAGTCAATAGAAACAGAATCAGAAATGATTATGGAACTAGCAAATAAGGATGTTAAAAGAGCTATTTTAAATATACTCCAGGGGGAGGGTATATAGCTCAGTGGTAAAGTGTATGCTTAACATGCATGAGGTCCTGGGTTCAATTCCCAGTACTTCCATTAAAGATAAATAAATAAGAAATAAACCTAATTACTTCCTCCCACCAAAAAAAATTTTTTTTGTGTTTATAAAAAAATCTTTAAAAAACTAAGTGGCAAAAAATAAAAATAAAAAATAAATATACTGCACATGTTCAAGAAGATAGAGAAAAAAGAGAACAAGATGGGGAGAGAAAGAAAGATCTTTAAAAGACCCAAGTCAAAATTTTACAGGTGAAAGGTGCAATATTTGGAATACAAAGTACACTCGCTAAGATTAACATGTTAGACATTACAGAAAAAAATATTAGTGAACATGAGACAAACATTCACAATGAAAAGCAGAGAGAACAAACCAGAAAATAGAGAAGCAATAACCTGTGAGACAGTATTAAGTGGCCTGTCATTAAGTAATTAAAGTCCTAGAAGAAAAGGAGGGATTAGAATATATACTTGAAAACATAATGGCTGGAAAATTTCCAAAGTTAATGGAACTTATAAAGCCACTGATTCAAAAAATCTCAACAATCCCTAACCAGAAGAAACATAAGAAGACCACGTAAAGGCACATGATAATCAAATTTCTGAAAGTCTTAAAAGGAATCAGAAGAAAAAAAACACATTACATACAGAGGAACAAAGATAGAATTACAGTAGACTTTGTGCTTGAAACCATGTAATCCAGAAGACAATAGAATAACATTTTTTAAAACACTGAAAGAAAAAATTTAAATCTCTCAACCTACCAATGGAAAAGAATAGAGAGCCCAGAAATGAACCCACAAACTTTTGGTCAACTAATCTTTGACAAAGGAGGCAAGAATATACAATGGAATAAAGACAGTCTCTTCAGCAAATGGTGTTGGGAAAACTGGACAGAAGCATGTAAAGCAATGAAGCTAGAACACTCCCTTACACAATACACAAAAATAAGCTCAAAATGGATCAAAGACTTAAACATAAGACAAGATACAATAAACCTCGTAGAAGAAAATATAGGCAAAACATTATCTCACATACATCTCAAAAATGTTCTCCTAGAATAGTCTACTCAAGCAATAGAAATAAAAGCAAGAATAACAAATGGGACCTAATGAAACTTACAAGCTTCTGCACAGCAAAGGAAACCATAAGTAAAACAAAAAGACAACCTACAAAATGGGAGAAAATTTTTGCAAATGAAACCGACAAAGGCTTGATCTCCAGAATATATAAGCAGCTCATATGACTTAATAAGAAACAACCAAACAACCCAATCCAAAAATGGGCAAAAGACCTAAACAAGCAATTCTCCAAGGAAGACATACAAATGATCAATAGGCACATGAAAAATGCTCAGTATCACTAATTATCAGGGAAATGCAAATCAAAACTATAATGAGGTATCACCTCACACCAGTCAGAATGGCCATCATTCAAAAATCCACAAATGATAAATGCTGGAGAGGCTGTGGAGAAAGGGGAACCCTCCTACACTGCTGGTGGGAATGCAGTTTGGTGCAGCCACTGGGGAAAACAGTATGGAGATTCCTCAAAAGACTAGGAATAGACTTACCATATGACCCAGGAATCCCGCTCCTGGGCATATATCCAGAAGGAACCCTACTTCAGGATGACACCTGCACCCCAATGTTCATAGCAGCACTATTTACAATAGCCAAAACATGGAAACAGCCTAAATGTCCATCAACGGATGACTGGATAAAGAAGATGTGGTATATTTATACAATGGAATACTACTCAGCCATAAAAAACAACAACATAACACCATTTGCAGCAACGTGGATGCTCCTGGAGAATGCCATTCTAAGTGAAGTAAGCCAGAAAGAGAAAGAAAAATGCCATATGAGATCACTCATATGTGGAATCTAAAAAAAACAAACAAAGCATAAATACAAAACAGAAACAGACTGACACAGAATATAAACTTGTGGTTGCCAAGGGGGTGGAGGGTGGGAAGAGATAGATGGGATTTCAAAATTGTAGAATAGATAAACAAGATTATACTGTATAGCACAGGGAAATATACACAAGATCTTATGGTAGCTCACAGGGAAAAAATTTTGACAATGAATATATATATGTTCATGTATAATTGAAAAATTGTGCTCTACACTGGAATTTGACACAACATTGTAAAATGATTATAAATTTAAAAAAATGTTAAAATAAATAAATAAATCTCTCAACCTAGACTTCTATACCCAGCCAAAATAGCTTTTAAAATGAAGGCAAAATAAAAACATTTCAAACATGCATAAGCTTAGTGAAGTCATCATCAGTAGACCAGCACTATGAAAAATGTTCAAGGAAGTCCTTCAGGAAAAGGAAAGTGATACCAGATGGAAATTTGGATCCACAAAAAGGAATGGGAACATATGGATAAATATAAAAGATTTTTTTTTTCTGTTTTTAAAATCTCTTTGAAAGATAATTGAGTCTTTAAAGCAAAAATAATAACACTATATTATGGAATTTATTAACATATGTAGAAGTAAAATGTTATGATAATAGCACAAAGACCATGAGGAGGGAAATGAAAATATACTGTTGCAAGGCTCTTGTTCCATGTGTAAAGTGGTATTACATTATTTAATGGTAGACTTTGTTTGCTCAATTAAAGATAAATATTGTCAACCCTAGAGCAATCAATTTTTTTAAAAAGAGCTAACAGATTATTAATGTAGATAAAATTGTATGATAAAAATTCAGTTAATCCAATTTATCCAAGAAAAGGAAAAGAGGAAAAAAAGAAACAAAAACTCATGGGACAAATAGAAAGCAATAGTAAGATGTCAGATTGAAGCCCAACCACGTCAAGGATCACATTAAGCATTTACGGCCTAAACACTCCATTGAAAAGGCAGAGACTGTCAGATTGGATACAAAAGCGAGACTGAACAATATGGTGCCTGTAAGAAATCCACTTTAAACACAAAGACACAGATAAATTAAAAACAAAAGAATGGGAATTCAGGTTTCTAGTTTGTCATGTAAGGCGCTTAGATGTTATCACTCACATTCTAACAACAAGAAAAAAGATGGGCAATCTGCAAATCAAGCACTCTTCTCAGATCCATCAGAGGATTAGGTCACAGGATATGAGATAATAGAAAATATATATTGGTCTCTGCCCCTAGTTCCCTGCACAGAGCTCCTGAAGCCCTTGTAAATTCCTAAGTGATTAGAGCACTAGCGGCAGCTTCTGTTCTACTGAGGGGACCCTCGGTGGGCCCCTGGGTGGCCCCTGGGTGGGGGCTGGTCACCAGAAAGGAAGCTTGGAATTTTCAGCCCCACCCTCTCCCCTCTAGAGAGGGGAAAGGGGCTGAAAATGGAGTTAATACTGGATCATTGGAGGAAGCCTCCATAAAATCCCCCAAGTAAGGTGTTCAGAGAGCCTCCACGTGAGTGAACACATCCACACCAGGGGCTGGTGCACCCCGGCTGCGTGGGACAGAAGCCTCTGCGCTCGCCCCCCACCCAGACCTTGCCCGATGTACCTCTGCATCTGGCTATTCATATGTATTCTTTATCATATCCTTTAATAAACTAGTAAACATAAGTAAGTAGGGGTCTCCTTGAGTTCTGTGAACTGTCCCAGCAAACTAATCAAACCCAAGGAGGGGGCTGCTGGAGCCTCTGATCTATTACTTGTTGGTCAGCAGCACAGGATAACCTGGGCTTGCAACTGTGTCTGAAGTAGATGCATGCCGGTGGAGGGGTGGGGGGCGCGGCGGGTGGGGGCGGTCTTGCGGGACTGAGTCCTTAACCTGCGGGATCTGATGCTGTCTCAGGTAGACAGTGTCAGAATTGAGTTAAGTCATAGGACACCTCGGTGGTGGTGCAGAAAATTGCTTGGTGAAAAATTTCCACCCATGTCGTGACCAGAAATGAGTGTTTTGTGTGAGTAGTAAAGGAGATTCACAGGGAAGAAACACAGAGCAGGGAAGAAGTGAGGTGGGTTTTTTTTCCCTATACAAAAGGAGGAAAACTGAGGTTTTGTCAAAACACAGTGCAAACTGCTGCCCCCCAGACTGGAGAGACAAATGAGTGGATACAGAGAATCACAACTTACCAGAGCAGAGATCGCAGAAAGCAGCACCGGGTTCCTTCTTACCCTGCACATCATGTCTGGCTCTCAACAAAACATTGACAAGTTATACTAAAACTTACAAATGTATACAGTTTGAAGAGAAAGAGCAAGCATCAGAACCAAACTCAGGTATGACAGGGATGTTGAATGATCAGACCAGGAATTTAAAATAAGTAGGATTAATGTGATAAGGGCTCCAGTGAAAAAAAAACCCGATAACATGTAAGAACAGATGGGTAATGTAAGCCGAGAGATGGGAATTCTGCAAAAGAATAAAAAAAGAAATGCTCAATATCAAAAGCACTGTAACAGAAGTGAAAGACCCCTTTATGGGTTCATTAGACTGGACACAGCTGAGCAAAGAGTCAGTGATTTTGATGATCTGCCAATAGAAATTTCCCAAACTGAGAAGCAAAGAGAAAAAGACACAAAAAATTGAAACAGTATATTCAAGAATGGTGGGACAACTACAGAAAGTCTATCATACATATAATGGGAATTACACATGTTCTCATGTGCTAGAAGAAGAGAGAAGAATATTGAAGCACTATTAATAATAATGATAATAATAACAATAATAACAACATATTCAGGAAATTCAGAGAACACTACGTAGGAAAAGTGCCCAAAAATCTACACTCGGCACATCATATTCTAACTGTGGGAAATCAAAGACAAAGGAAAAATCCTGACAGAAGCCAGAGGAAAAAAGTCTTATCAGCAGAGAAGCAAGAATCAGAATTATATTGGGCTTCAGAAATCATCCAAGCAAGAAGAGAGTGGAATGAACTGTCCAGTTCCTTCACATCCTTGCAACACTTGCTACCTTTTTTTTTTTTTTTCAGTTGGTTGGTTTTGTTTTCTTTTTATAACAGCCATCCTGGTAGGTATGAAATGGTATTTCGCGTTTAATTTGCATTTCCCTAATGACTAGTGATGCTGAGCATCTTTTCATGTGGCTATTGGCCGTTTGTATATCTTCTTTGGAGAAATGTACATTCAAGTCCTTTGAGCATTTTTGAAAAGAGCTTTGCTTTGTTATTGAGTTTTAGTTCTTTATATACTCTGGATAGAATATACGATGTGCAAATATTTTCTCCCATTCCGTGGGTTGCATTCTCACAGTTTATAACGTTCCTTGACACATGAAAGTTTTAATTTTTGATGAAGTGCTTGATGATGAACTTACTTATTTTCTCCTTTGTTGCCTGTGCTTTTGGTGTACATCCAAGGAATCACTGTCAAAATCAATGTCATGAATTTTGCCCCTATGTTTTCTTCTAAGAGTTTTTATAGTTTTAGCCACTATATTTAGTTCTTTGATGCCGTTTGTTAATTTTTGTATGTGGTGTAAGGCAAGGGTCTAACTTCACTGTTTTGCATGTGGATATCCAGTTTTTCCAGCACCGTTTGTTGAAAAGACTGCCCTTTCCCCATTTAATAGTCTTGGCACCCTTGTTGAAAATCATTTGCCCATACACATGAGGACTGAATTCTGTGCTATTTTTCCATTGGTTTATATGCCTGTCTTTACGCCAATATCACGCTATTGTAGTTACGGTACAAAGTTTTGAAATCAGGAAGTGTGAGACTTTCAGCTTTGTTTTTTCAAAATTGTTTTTGACTATTTGAGGTCCCTTGAGATTCCATATGAATTTTAGGATGTATTTTTATTTCTCTGCAAAAGCCTGTCATTGGGGTTTTAATCAACATTGCATTGACTCTGTAGGTTGTTTTGGGTAGTTTTCCCACATCTTAACAATGTAAAGTCTTCCAAGTCATAAACATGGGATGGCTTTCCATTTTTCATCTTTTTTAATTTCTTTCAGCAATGTTTTAATTTTTAGTGTACAAGTCTTTAGTCTCCTAGGTCATGTTTATTCCTATTTTATTCTTTCTGATGCTATTTTAAGTGAAAATTTCCCCCTTAATTTCCTCTTTGGATTGTTCATTGTTAGTGTATAGAAATGCAACTGATTTTGTGTTGATTTTGCATCCTGCAATTTTGCTGAATTCATTAGTTCTAATAGGTTTTTTTTTTTTTGCATATGTGTAATCTTTCTGGTTTTTCTATATACAAGATAATGTCATCTGTGAATAGAGGGTAGTTTTACTTCTTCCCTTGGAATTTGGATTATTTGTTTATTTAGTTATTTAGCCTAAAGTTGCTCTGGCTATGACTTCCAGTCTTATGTTGAATAGAAATGGTGAGAGTGGGCATTACTGAATTGTTCCTGATCTTTAGGAACAGTTTTCAGTCTTTCTCCATTGAGTATGATGTTGGCTGTAGGTTTTTCATACATGGCCTTTAGTATGTTGAGGTAGTTTCTTTCTATTCCTAATTTGTTGAGTGTTTTCATCATAAAATAAGAATTCTATCAAGTGTGTTTCCTCATCATTTGAGATGACGATGTGGGTTTTTCCACTCTTCATTCTATTAATGTATGTATTACATTCATTCATCTTCATATGTTGAACTATCCTTGCATTTCAGGAATAAATCCCACTTGGTCATGGTGTATAATCTTTTCAATATACTGTTTAATTTGGTTTTCTAGTATTTTTTTTTTTTGAGGATTTTTGTATCCATATTCACAAGAGATATTGACCTGTAGTTTTCCTGTTTCTTTGTCTGGCTTTGGTATCAAGATAATGCTGGTCTCACAGAATGAATTCACTCTTTAGATGAGTTTGAGAAAGACTGGTGTTATTCCTTCTTTCAGTGCTTAGCAGGATTCGCCTGTGAAGCCATCTCATCCTGGGGTTTCCTTCGTTGGGAGAGTTTGGTTACTGATTCAACCTCCTGACTAGTTATAGCTCTATTCAGATTTTCTGTTTCTTCATGATGCAGTCTTGGTAAGTTGTGTGTTTCTAGGAATTTGTTCATTTCATATAGGTTATCCAGTTTGTTGGCACAATTGTTCATAGTACTGTCTTATAAGAGTGTACTTGTATAATAATCCATTTCATTTTTGTAAAATTGATATGTGCCCCCCTCTTTCACTTCTGAGATTAGTTATTTGAATCTTCCCTTTTTAAATTAGTCAATCTAGTTAAAAGTTTGTCAACTTTGTTGACTGTTAATAAGAACCAACTCTTGGTTTTGTTGATGTTCTCTATTGTTTTTTCTGTTCTCTATTTTATTTATCTCTGCTTCAGTCTTTACTATTTCCTTTCTTCTGATAGCTCTGGCTTTAGTTTGTTCTTCTTTTTCTAGTTACTGAAGGTGTGGAGTTAGATTGTTGATTTGATGTTTTCATCTTTTTTAATGTAGGCATACACAGCTATAATTTTCTCCCTTAGCATTGCTTTCTTTCACTGCATCTGTTAAGTTTCAGTATGTTGTGTTTTCATTCTTGTTTGTTTCAAGGTATTTTCCAATCTCCCTTGTGATTTTTTTTTTTGATTCATTGGTTGTTCAAGAATCTGTTGTTTAATTTCCACGTATTTGTGAATTTTCTAGTTTTCCTTCTACTGTTGATTTCCAGTTAAATTGCACTGTGATTGGAAAAAAATACTTTGTATGACTTCAGTCTTTTTAAATGTATTAAGACTTGTTTTGTGGCCTGATATATGGTCTTTCCCAGGGAATACTCCACGTGCATAAAAATTTTGAGAAAAACGTGTATTCTACTGTTGCTGGGTGGAGTGATCTATATATGTCTGTTAGGCCCAACTGGTCTTTAGTGTTATTCAAGTCCTGTGTTTTTATTCATTTAAATTCATCACTCTTTACTATTATCATAGAGCCATCTATTTCTCCCATCAATTCTGTCAACGTTTCCTTTATATATTTTGAAACTCTGATGTTTAATGCATATATATTTATAACTGTTACATCTTCTTGGCAAATCGACCCTTTATTATTATATAATGTCTTTCATTGTCTCTTGTAACAGTTTTTGACTTAAAGTATCTTTTGACTGATACTAGCATAGGACCCCTGCTTTCTTTTGGTTCGTATTTGCATGGAATATCTTTTTCCATCCTTTCACTTCCAACCTATGATCCTTAGATCTAAAAGATCTAGTGTCTCTTATAGCTGCGTCCTGATTTTTTTTTCATCCATTTTTCCATTCTATGTCTTTTGATTGAGAAGTTAAACTCATTTACCTTTAAACTAACTACTGATATGGAAACGCTCTGGCCATTTATCTTCTGTATGCTTACAGCTTTTTTGTCCCTCATTTCCTCCATTACTGCTTTCCTTTGTGTTCAGTTGACTTTTTGTTGTGACACATTTTGATTCTCTTCTCATTTTCTTTTTGTTTATTCTATAGGTATTTCCTTTGTGGTTATCATGGGAATTAGATATACCATCCTAAAGTCATGACAATCTACCTTGAATTAATACCAACTTAATTTCAACCACATACAAAAATTCCATTTCTTTAGAGCTCTGCTCCCTTCCCTCTGCCATTGATCACAACTTACATAATTATATATTGTATATCCATTAAGAGATTTAAATTTTATTCATTTATCTTTTAGATACTATAGAAAATAAAAATTGGAGTTACAAATCAAAATTATGATATTATTCTTTATATTTTTCTACGATTTACCTTTACTAGAAAACCATATATTTTATTATGACTTCGAGATACTCTCCAGTGTTCCTGTATTTCAACTTGAAGGATTTTCTCCCCCTACCACTTAAAATACATCATCCCATTGCCTTCTGGCTGCAAGGTTTCTGCTGAGAGATCTACTGATAGTCTTATTGGGGATCTCATATATGTGATGAGTCATTTTTCTCTTGCTGCTTTCAAGATTTTCTCTTTATGTTTGGCTTTCAAAGTTGGATTATAATGTATCTTGGTGCAAGTCTCTTGTGGTTATCTGACTTGGAGTTTGTTAAGCTTCTTGAATTTATATCCATATATTTCCCTAAATTTGATAAGTTTTCAGCCATTATTTATTCAAATATTCTCTCTGCCCCTTCTCTCTTTCTTCTCCTTCTGGGTCTCCCATAACTCTTATACTGGTCTGCTTGTTCATGTCCCACAAGTCTCTGAGGCTTTGTTCATTTTTCTTCCTCCTCTTTTTTCTTTTTGCTCCTCAGATTTGGTAATTTCAAATCTCCAGTCTTCAAGTTCCAGTTCCATTTTTTTTTTTTTTTTGCCTATTCAAATCTGCTGTTGAATCCTTCTAGTGAAAATTCAATTATTGTTTTTTCAGCCCAAAAGTTTTTTGTTCAGTTCATTTTTATATTGTCATGCTGGTCATATGTAGTTTTCCTGATTTCCTTTAGTTCTTTGTGTTTGCCTTTAGTTCTCTGAGCATATTTAAGGCAGTTGTATTTGTCTGTATGCTTACAGCTTTTCTTGTCCTTCATGTCCACTGTGTGTTTTTCGTGAGATTTATTTTGTTCCTTTGAATGGGCAATGATCCCCAGGCACCTGTGGATCTGTGGTTCCCCTGAAGTTTCACATGCCAAGGTGCCCACCACTTCCTTCCACAGCTTCCAGCCTAAGACCCAAACTTTGCAGCTATTCCCTCAGTTCTGAGTCAGCAAGAAAGACATCAGTCCTGTGGGCAGCCCACAGATAGGCTAGAATGTTAACAGTTTCCACTTGACTCTTTCTGGAAGATTAGGTCACTTCCTCTCGACTTCCCTGTGGGGGTGGACTGAGGGCAAGTAAAAACATGACGGAATTTCCTAACATGTTAAGTGAAGCTTTTTCTTGACTAGGTGTTCACCTGGTTTCTGTAGATCTTTGGCTGGTTTCCAGAGCTTCTAAAAGTCATTTTGAGTTAGCATTTAGTTGTTTACTTGATGTTTTTGTGGGAGAACCAGGGCCTGGAGCTTCCTACTCTGCCACCTTGCTGATGTATTTAATTTTTCTGAGTGATTGAACATGGTATTGCGCTTTTAATTTCTATTTCCAATAGTTCATTACAGTATAAACAATATAATTGCAAAGTCTTTTGACAGTTTTCTTCTGGATCTGGATATATAAAACTGTGAATATCCCAAAGAAGGATATGGTTTAGTGCTCCAGCTTTCATGACAAACAGTTCACTAACTGTGGAGCTTCCTGGGGCTGGGACCATGTCTTTGCCCAGCCCCTAGCGCAGAGCCTGCACCGCTCCAGGTCTGTGAAAAGGCTAAGTGGGCCCCTGTGGCAGGGCTCGGCCCCATCACGGTGTAACCTCTCCTCCTGCAGTGTCTAGGAAGGCACCTTACATCCCCAAATGGACTAACTCACACCTTGAGCAGAATAAATTTAACTATAAAATCAAACACAGTATCCATAATAGTTCCAAGATCAAAAAAGGGCTGGCGCTGGGGAGACAGCCATTCCACCTGCCACTTTATGAACTGGTGACCTTGGTCAAGGTGCTTAGAAACTCCGAGCCTACATCTTCATCTATCAGATGAGGAAAGTATGAATGCAGCTCTTACAGGGTGGAGGTGAGCGGGATCACTGGTCGCAGGGACAAACGTGTGGAAGGCTCCTCTGTACTTGGAACCCCGAGTGCACTGGTCCCCCCTCCCCCAGCCCAGTCCACATCTTTTGTTCCTCTCGGATTGGCAGTGCCTGGCCTGGCACAGCAGGATTTGGTAATCCCTCCAGGCTAAACTGCAACAACTTGCTCAACTCAGGCCACCTAAGAGACCCAGGCGAGGGCAGGATCCCAAACGAAGCCTGTCACCTGAGAAGTCTGAGTCAACGTGACCACACCCGACCCGGCCCCAGGGCCTGGCTCACGGGTTCCTCCCCCGGTTGGGGAGCCCTAAGCCTTCCTGGGACTCTGGTGTCTTCAGGATGACCTGGCCACACCTTCGTGTGTTTCCTTCTGGAGCCTGTCAGCCATGAGCACATATGACGTGTTTGGGAGCTCAGTGACAGCTCTGCAGGGCACTGGGAGGACTCGAAGGCCAGGGCTCCCTCCCCTCCCTGAGAGGACGCCAGCCCTTCCCATGGCCGGGGTCCCTAACTGTGTGCAGGGAGCCCTAACTTTCCTTTTTTCCTCTTGTACTTGAAGGAAGAGGAAATGCATTGAGGGCCTTCTGTTCAGTGTTCTGCTAGGTCCTTTTTTCATTTAATTTCGAGGAAGGGAGCCTTGAAAATGGGCCCTGGGAGCTTCCAAGGGCGAGGTGACAGTCACTGGAGGGCCTAGGGCAAAGCGGGGAGGAATCATTCTCCAGCCCCAGGTGGGTGAGGAGGTCTCGTGGACACCTGCTCTAGTGTCGGAATCGGAAGGAATCCAGGCGGGGGGTGTGGCCACGGCAGTGCGCCCTGATTTGGCGTCTTCATCTTGGGGTGCATGTCAGGTCTTCGGGGCATGGCTGCCTGCCCCGCTATGGGCTGTCCATTTGCTTCTCCTTTTAAGGGTCCCCCGTGCCCACTACGGGCAAGGCACTGTCCTGGGTGCTTTGGGAGTACAAAGATTAATGTCGGCCTCAGAGGCGCTAGACCTGAATGGGGGAAATGATACACCTCAAAGTTCTAATATGGGAAGACTTTGATGAGTCAGAAAGCACGACGAAAATTCACAAAAAGGAGAGACTGCTTCTGGGAGCCAATGAGGAAAGGCTGGAGAAGCTGGTGATGCCATCAAAGGCCAGCGGGTGAAGAAGGCAGGCCGGGGTGGGGGGGGGGGGTCAGGGGCGGTGATACGGGAGAGCCACAGTCACGGACAACAGCAAGAGACTGCAGGCCATGGGGACCCTCGAGGCAGTGGGTGCGAGGGTCTGGGGAGGGAGTATCATGGAGGGAACTGGATGAGCGGAAAGGAGGGAGAGGCCACAAGCCGGAGGTGGAGTTTGGGGCAGGACTGACCAGGCAGAGGGGTCAAGAGGGAGGGAGCGCAAAGCTGTGGGCTCCGTGGGGCAAGACTCGTGAGGCCACCGATGCTGCCATGTAACTGGGGTGAACTCTTGCAAATAACCCTAGACGTTAAAGCCAGGACTGGGAGCATGGGTTACCTGTAGTGATAACAGGGTACATGGGGAGCCCAGGAAGGATGGACCAGAGTGCTTTCAGACCCACTGAATTTGAGGGGCCCTCGGGATGGCCAGCTGGAGATGCCGGATAAAAGCTTGAGACTGACTGGTGAGGGGTAGCGATTCAGAGCTGAGACTCGTCCAGAAATAAACAGAAATGTCGGCCATGAACACACAGTCCAGGGAACACAGAGAAGAGGGAACCTGTGACTCCAAAACCTCCAAGGGCCTCTTGTCCCCTTGTCATGCTGAGCTGACGCCAGAGGAGGCGGCCGCAGGGAGGGACTGGCAGGAAGGGGGCTTCAGGGAGTCTGGGAGAACTGAAGGAGGAAGGCGGGGACAGTGTGGAGAGAGGCCCCTCACCAGGGGAGCCATGAGGACGAGGGAGAAGGGGACGTTCCGTCATGGAGGGCTGGGCGCTCACCCCGCGAGCGCGCATACCCTCGTCTCCCCAGGTTTTGGAGGCTGGAGTTAGTTTGCTTTCAGCAGTTCCCCATTTCTTTAACCAATGTTTGTTAGTATGTTTTCGTTCCATCTATGTTCAAAGGGTGTCCTGGTTGCGAGGTGCAGTGCGGCCACCTGAAGGCCGCCTCCCCTAGTCCTCCCATGCCTGGTCCCTCAGCAGATACGTGGGTGACAGGGGGCGGGGGGGCACGAAGGGAGAGAAGCCAGGGTCTGTCTTCCTCACACTCCGCATGAGGCAAAACACATTTGTAGTTCGCTCTGTATGGAGGGATGCGCATATGATTCTCTTCTTTCTCAGAGTCAGAGATGTTGTTAATAAGGGAGATTTTAGTAGAAAATCACCCCTCAGGTTCAAGTCAAATGAGTTAGCAAGGACCCCTCATGGGCCAACACCCAACTTGCTTAACACCCGCACGGCTGCTGAAGGACAGGCGGCCAGGTCCCGGGTGCGCCCCACGGAGGGGACTTGTCGAGTTGGCGGGTCTTGAAGGTGGGCAGACCCTGCACTGGGTTTGTTTCTCTGTCCTGAACTGGCCTGCGCTCTGTCCAAAGTCGGGGCTCAGGAAACGTTTTTAGAATAAATAACTGTCTTTCAGCAACCATGTACTTTGCTCTAAGGAAACCCAATACAGGAAATAATAACAGAAAATTTAAGATGTAACGAATTATAAAATTCTTCCTTTGGTCAAATAATTCACTGCAGTTTTCCTCAAATATTCGCTGCTAATGCTCATGCAAAAGTTCAGTTCGGGGAGAGGGGAGGAAGAGCCCGGCGGGCCTGGGCACAGCCCCGACACTGGCAACCCAAATGCACCCCTGTTCCCATCTACCGCATCCTCCGGGCTGCCCCTCTCTGCATCCCCCCGCCCTGACCTTTGACCTTTGCCATCCAGGCCTTGTGCACGTCACTTTGGTGTGTTCAGTCTTTTCTAATGGATAGTGCTTTTTTGCAAGGAGTTTAGTCACCCTCTTTATTGGGGCTGGTATTAATTTGCTCACTAATAACTGAGCGCTATAAAATCAGCTATCAGAGCGCCTGATCTGACCTCCCCAACCCCACAGGCTCCAAAACTGCAGTGGCTGCAGAATTTGCAAGATAAACAGGGTGTCGGTGGGGAAGTTCCCACTCAGATCCCGTACCGCGCTGCCCGCTGGCCCACAGGCTAGGCTTGCTCGGCAGACGGGGCCGAAACGTTTCTCTGGTGCTGCTCCCAGCCTGCTCCTGCCACAGGCAGCCAGCGGCTGAGGAGAGGAGCAGGGATATGCGTTCCGGTGTAAAACGAATGCTCGTTTGGGTTTCATCATTCAGAAGCATCGGTATTTTGAACGAATTAGAAGAAATTCCGTCTATGTTTCATAGGCTGGCAAACAGGTTTTATGAAGTTGAGTCACCTGAAAGCGATTTCTACAGTTCCTATGAACAGCACTAACTCAGGTTAACTGTAAAACCCACAGTCCGCCAGCTGCATTCAAATACATCCTCATTTACAGGTAACAACGACATGAAGTAAGAGTGGCAGCAATAGAAAATCTAAAGACAGGTGAAATTGGATGTCCCAAGAGTGAGGACTAAATACAAAAGTATAGATTTGCGGCCAGAGAGGGGACTGAAGCATTGCTGGTTCCCTGGAAGCAGCATGAATCCAGTGAAAAAACGAAAGAGGCCCTTTTATAAACTAGAGTTTATGTGTAAAAGGGGAAAGCAATAATGGTTGTCTTACTGGGTTGAGACTGAATGAGACTGATTTATTCAAAGTGCTTGGAACAGGGCCAGGCACACAAGCCCTCACACAGTAATAACCATCCACCACAATGAACAGAAAAGGGAAGAAGTCACTGCAAGAACGTTCAAGAACCTCTTCACTGGATAAATCTTTTCCTGGGAACCTACTTTGCCTCTTAAAACTGAAGGATGCTGAGGAAAGCACGGACGAATACAGAGTTAGTACATTTTTCACCGAGTGAGAGAACTTAAGGCCAAAAATAGGGTTCCTATGTTAACGATTTTAAAAATATCACGCCTGTGAAATGCAAGTGTCCAGAGAGCATGTGTTTCATTGTTCTAAATTCCACTGAGATCCAGAAAACGAAGTGGCCTGAAAAAGACACTGGGGAAAAAGGAGCGCTGAGCATTTCTAGCGAAAATAAAGATTCTGTGTCATTCAAAGCCAACAGTCAGATTACCTGCTCTTGGCTGAGCGTGTACCTTTTCTCAGGCTACCCTCTCGATTAATAAAATCATTCCGGAGTACTTTCTGCGGCCCATTAAAGATAATAATCGTCACGGGCTACACGTTGTCTCTATCGAAGTCACACGTACAGTCTCGCGATGTGACTGCCTGGATTCCTAACCCCGAGGACTTCCCCCAGCACCTCCCACCACCCCTTCACCTGACCTGACCTGACACAGCTCACCGGCTCCCAAGTGCACTTTTGCTTCCTCCTCCTGCATTCAGTGTATTCTCCTGGCTCTCATTATTATTGGTAAAGGAAGTTAAATAAAATAAAAGGCAAAAGAAAGCAAACCCAGTCTGTCCATCTGTGTGTGTGTGTGTGTGTGTGTGTGTGTGTGTGTGTGTGTGTGCGCGCGCGCGTGCGTGTGCGTGTGCGTGCGTGTTTTAAAGATAATTCCCTTTAGATTTCACACATGCCCACCCCTTCTGGAACTCTGGTTTCGTATACAAGACAGGACAAGCAGAGATAACCTGGACATGTGCCCCCTGGGAAGAAAAGTGACTTTAAAAATCTCTGGTGCTTTATTAGGCTGGACCTTCCTTGCCTAAGATTCTAAACTCTGAGAGCCGTGATAAAACTCAGAAACTAGACCTCAGGCTCTGAACTCATAAAACTTTTCTCTGTGGGGTGGGGGTGTGTGTGTCCTTTTAAACAATTAGTACCATTCAGATTCTTAGAAGACTAAAATCAAACATTCTTCATGCATCTTCTCAGTTTTAAGAATCTCGGGGCCGTGCATCATACCTAGTGTATGACCCTGAGCGTTACAATCAAGGGCAAACTGTGATGTTTCCGTTTCTGTTATCCAGGAGCATCTGTAAATCCGGTGGAGGGCAGAGCACAGCCCGCCCGCGAGCCGCACCCCACGGCTCTGCCGGAAGAGGCCAGTGGGGCCAGACCCCGGCAGCAGGACCAGCAGGACCGGCAGCAGGCAGTCAGCAAGGGAGTAAGACAAAACCAGGAACTGAAAATTGGGGGGATCGAGGAAGAGGAAGTGAAAGGGCAAAAAGATGAAAAAGGAAAGGGATAGAGAGAACAAGGAAAGCAGGAGAAGAAACAGTCACCGTACCTCTAAATCCTAAGCACCCACTTTCTTTTTCACTCTGTGTCCCAAAGAGGGTGTGAAGGGGAAGGTGCCTGCAGTTTTCTGGGGAAACCCGCACGGGAGACTGGAGCCAGCACGCAGGGAGACATGCCAGGGTGCGGCGGGGGCAGCATAAACACAGGTGACACTACTGGGTGTGAGCAAGAAGGAAAGTATCTTTTACTCTTTACATAATATTTATACTTTTAAGTAAGGCGGGAAGCCCCATAAAAAAACCGGCAGCGCCCCCAAGCAGGGCCACTATTCTCATGCCGGCACCATCCGGTTCCCTGGCCCAGAGGCTCTCACTTTTTCTTGCCTCTAAAACGGCTTACTTGCCCCTAAAATTCTATTGGCTTCCCTGAGCTCACTTCTGATTGGTTATTTCCTTCACTCCTGATTGGTTATTACTCTCACTTCTGATTGGCCCACTTCCCTAACTTCTGATTGATCCATTTGTAGTACTTCATTTGCATGGAGCTCACTCCTGATTGGTTATCTCTATCACTCCCGATTGGTCTATTTCTACAAAGCTTGTTCCTGGTTGGTCAACTTCTGTTATACTTTATTTGCATATGATGTTGCAAAGTGTAAAACTGGCAGCCTATAAAGGCCTGTGTAAACTTACAGACAGGGTCTGGAGCTTGTAACGTTAAATCTTCTAGGCCTGCTGGCGTAATTAACCTGAGTTCTCCAACTCTTTGAGTGCTGCTTGGTCTCTCACAGGGTTCCAGGTTGCTGTCACAACTGAGCTGTAACACATTTTTCCACAACATAAGAACTTTCACAAGACAGGCCCAATCTAGGTGAAATTAATTCCATAACCTTAAGAGTCTTAGCTTTTTTTTTTTTTTTTTTTTTTTTTTAACCTTCTGAGGGTCTCCCGATCACTATAAATAAGTTAGAGCCCACTCTAGGGGACCTGTCCACACGCACACCAAATGGAAATCTATCTGACCCTCAACTCCTGCTGAGGAACCACAAGGGGCCTCCTGGGAGGGCTGGAAAGTCAAACTGTCCCCACCGTCAGTTCACTTCTTAAACATTGTAGTCTTGGGGAGAAAAGCTCAAAATACACAGCTGCCATTGCTTAGTGGAGGAGAGGGCGTTCAAACAATTTCCCCATCAAAACCAAACCAAACCAAACCAACTCTCTGGGAATGTAATCATGTAATACCGACTTGGCAAAAATGTATGGTTGGCTATAGAACAAAAAGAACTATCTGAATCCGAACTATTGCCTCTTAATCCTTTAATTAGACTAAGTCCTTCAGGAGGAAGCACAGTTCAGTTACTGAAGGAAACCAGGAACGAACAGGGCCTGTGACAATCTGCACACGCACAGCACGTGATGTGTCCACACAGGTAGGAACAAACATGGTGAAGGACTCGGAGTCTAAAAAGTTTATTTACGAGAGCCATGATTTGGAACATTAAGTTCTGGGAAGACAATTTGGGGAGAACGTGGTGAGAGGGCAGGGCTCGGCAGTGGCCGGGCATGTCGAGGAACGTGCACGGACTCCCCGGGAACCCGCGGACTCCCCGGGAACCCGCTGACTCGGGGCCAGACCGGCGGCCCCGGCGGCGCCCCACAGCTGGGAAGCGGGAGGCCCTGGCTCAGAGAATTTACTTGGAACCTTTCTTCTTTTTCACTGATGTTTCATCTAACAGACCATCCACTGCTGCCTCGTCTTGTTTTTTTTTCTTTGCTTTCCTTTTTTTTGGCTTCGGGGGGAAGTCCTGGTCCTCGCGTGGCCTCGCACAGTCCTCTCCATCCTCAGCTGAAGCGTCCAAATTCTCGTCCCATCCAGGGCCTCCCAGCTGCCACTCCACTTGGTCTTGCTTCTTTTTTGCCTTAGGTTGGGTGTAATTTTCCACATCGTTATCTTTGGCCTCTTTCCTTCTCTTCTTTCCCCCCTTCCTTTCCGTCTGGGTCTCTGAGACAGCAAGCTCCGGAGCCGTGCCCTGCGGCCGGTTCCTTCGCTCCGCCATGCGCCTGGCAAAGTACTCCTGGATGGTGAAGGCACTGGTGGTCGTGGTGGAGGTGTCAACCTGCTCTGGGGCGGCGGGGCCGGAGTCATCCTGCAGTGCGGGAGAAGAGAAAACAGGTTAGGCCGTCAGCTCATCACGGCTCACGGCACCCAGGGGCCCCCACCCGGAGCTCGCAGTCAGGCCGGGCTGAGCTGCAGTGCACGGACTCGGGGTGGGAGGCTGCACACACAGACGCTGACTTTGGAAGTCAGAGGGCGAGTCACCTGGATGAATTCTGAGTAAACAGCTCCTTAGCAACAATGTAATGAGTGTGATTAAGTTCCTAGAGTCTCCATCAGAATAAAAGGCCCTGAAACCCCAGAGCTTTGGGACTTTGTCAGTCACCCATTTCAGCTCATCATGATTACACAGGTTGTCCCGCACTGATCTGCAAACTCAGGTGCCATGTGTACATGTTAGCCCTTCCCACAACAGGAGCCCGATGCCAGCCTGGTGTGTCCCGGGCACCTTCTTTTACGTTCAGATGCAAAGCGGGCCCTCCAGCAACCACTCCAGGGAAGAAGGCACTGGGGTTGGAAGGGCACACGTCCCATCTCTTCCCAGAAGGACCAGGAGACCACGGGGACCTCTCCCCTTGGTTGGGATGGGAGACGGGAGCCTCCCTCTCTGGGACGACTCTGGTGTGAACTAGATCCTCATGTGTGTCCATCCTGTTTCCAAATGAGGAATTACTCACTTGTAGCAGCTGGGACTGAGTGTAGTTTACATTTTAACTTTACATAAATTCATTCAACTATAAGGCTTGAAAAGAGAAAAAAAAAATCCTAACTTAATAGCCTGGGATAAAAAATGCAATGCTGGTGTCACAGCATACGGGCTGAGGCTAGCCGGCAGTAGGTGATGAAAACGTGTGTGTGAACAAGGAACATGTTCAAACGGAAGAATACAGGACTATGCGTTAAGTCAGGTCAATGCCTGGAGTCTTCTGTCCAGAGTCTTCTGCAGCAACTGAGCCACTAAACAGCTGTGCTAAACTTCAGTTTTCCTAATTACTTGGTTCTTCCTTCAAATTCACTTATTCGCACAGGAAGAGACGGATAGTTGGACTCTTTCGTGGGGTGGGAAAAGTTTTCTGAATAAACCCTCTTCCAAATTAGGAGCCTACAAATTACTATGAATTTGGCAGGCAAAGCTCTGCTTGTCCAGCTAACTTTATTACAACACATATAAATGGACCACATATTTTCTTGTCACAGAGGCACTGAAAACCCAGCTCGGGGGAATCAGAATAGCATCCCGTCTGAAATTTTGGCCAAATCAATATCCTATCAATGGACAACTGGGCTTTGAATGGCTGTTGCCCCAGAGAGCTCTCACCAAAGGGAACCTTACCAAACAACATCACAACTCATCCAATCAGCACAACTTATCTTACTCAGGGCTAAAAACACAAAATCATACAGTGTTGAAATTTTCAAAAGGTAAAATGCAGAACATGTGGAATAAACCAACCAAGCTTTTTAAGTGTTATCTATCAACACTCAATTTTGGCAGGAATCCCATGAGATACTTTTGAGAAAAACTTTAAAATAGCTGCCATGGGAGACAAAAAACAAGGTCACTCTGTCTTTTTGTTCCTCAAATGTTGAAAAGAGCTGAAATTTTGCAGAGTGTAATGAAAAATCTTCTCAAGGCTCTCTTGATCCTGGCCAACCTCAGTCCAGTGGACAAGAAAGGTCTTGCCGCAAGGATGGCCCATTTACAGAACAAGGGTCTCAGGCAGCTTCACAGGAGTAAAGGAATTTGTCTTATGGGGGGAGGGTTGCACTTTTCCAGAATGTACCTGTGTCTCAGGAACTCAAATTCAAGTCATATCCTCTGGTTCCTTACCTTGTTTACCTATTTATTACCTTCAGGATTCCTGCTTTTAACAGTTAAAATCACAGTAGCTAATTACTGGTATTAATCACACTTTTAATTATTAGAAAATCTAAGATGACTTTTGAGCCACTTGCTGAGTTTAGCAGGCCTTTCTCAACCCGGAAAGTAACCCTGCTTGTAATCAAGTCCTCTGGTGATAAGGACTGTGCTGATCACGGGCCACTGCACACTGAGCTCAGCAGGGCGTGGAGGCAAACAAGACAGCTGCCAGCGCCCAGTCCTGTTCGTCCCAGGGAAGGTGCTGGCAGCACAGTGGCTCGCTGGGCAGCCTCCCACACTCCAGGGATGCATCTGTTTGAAAAACCATGGAAACAAAGGACTCGGCTACAAATCTGATTCCTGTAGGAGCAAGGCCCAGAATCATATTTCATAAGCTCAAATTTTATGAATTTATAAATCATAAACCCAGGTTTACTACAGTGATTACAACCCCCGTTTCTATATTCTCAGCCATGAATATGAAAAATGTACACCTTCTCAGGAAAACTAACACATTTCATATCTGGTCTCTACTTCAAAGTGAACCGGTACTGAGAAACACACCACTTACTTTTTAGTATTTTGCCACCAGAGATAGATATTACTTTCTAAACAACAACAAAAAAAATCCCTCTATTATCTAGTTTGCAATTCATATAAATAAAAAATAGCCTGAAGCCAGGCTTGAGTTTGATAATTTGTCAAATTAGCATGTAAGTTAACTTGGCCAAGTATGAGTGTTTTAAAGCAGGTAGTAAAACGTGGAAGACTCCCACCTGGACACCCCAGTACAGACAGCGACCCCTCGGCGTGGCAGGCAGTCCGCTCCCCCACGAACTCGCTTTGTCTGGGTTCTCTCAAGTGCTTCGTGACTGTATATATCATGTACCACGACTAGAGCCAGAGAATCTTAAGGCCCAAAGGTACCCTGGTGATTCTGAATTAGCAGCGGGATGGGGGAGGGGTGAGGAGTGGACGCAAAGGAAACCAGACCTCGCAGGGACAGATGGTTACGCTGTTGGCTACCATGTACCACAACCATCTCAGGTGTCTGAAGGTTACACGTCACCTTTTCTCACACGTCTACAGACGTGTCCTGTGCTTCTCTGAGGTCTTCTCTCTAGAGGCTTTGCCACGCAGTGAGCTGTCTGCTCAAGCTCTTCTGGGCTCACAGTCCTGTGTCATTCAGACTTAGACACTGAGATGGGTTAACAGTGAGATGCCCAGATAAACAGGATTCTCTGCATTATTCTCAGAAGAGCGTTGTTAGTAACTCCAGGGACAGGCAAGCAAAGCAGTTTGGACAGAGAACCTGGTGAGGCATTTGGGGCAGATGCACACAAACAAAACCTCACTCCCGACCCAGAGCGCACGGCCCAGGGATGCGCTTTCAAAGGCAAAGCTTTTGGCTCACTAGCCTCTGTCATATGTCACTGCTGATCTTAAGTGACAAGAGGATTGAAGCCTTTTGATTTCCACGTAAAGACACAGAGAGCAGGCTGCAAGAGTCATCCTTCGCCGAACTCTTCTCATTGAAAGAAAAAGCAGCTCAAGGAAAATGGATTTAACGACCGGGGTTGTCCGCTGTCATAGCTATTGCTTGCGATGAACCAACGCTCACCTCCTCGTCATCCGCTCGGGCTGGCTCAGTCCCTGAAAAGTTAAGGACGCCTGGCAAGTGAGTAGTTTGAAAGGGCGATTTGTGTCTGTTCTAGACTTTTCAGCAGGACAGTTTTGACAAACATAGATTATGACTTGACGTAGTCCTGGGAGGCAGAAATTACACCCATCCATTCTGGACAGCGAAGAATCCAGGTAAGAAGTCATTTCATGACTCGTCAAGAGGAAGGCGGTGCTGAGATGAAGGCAGTGCTGGACCGTGTGAGCAGGAAACGTTTCGCCAACAAAGGGGGTGGAATGTGCGGCTGCAGTCCCTCACCGCGTCCCCTCAGTGTTCTGGACCCTTCGCACGCAGTCATGTGCATCACTTTCTTAAAGATCAAGTGAATTTACAGACTTGGACAAGTGAACTGGACATCTCAGAGAAGATAAGGGGGAACTGGAAGGGACAGAATATCTTGCTTTTCCCTGGACAATGGTAGAGAAATACAAATAATGCCAAACTCTCATGGGAAGGGCAGTGCTAACAAAACTGTTCATTTCTTTTTTTTTCCACTTGCCTAGTCAGTTGCTCAAATTACCACTCATTAGGAAAAGCCAACACAAACATGTTTTAAAAGGATGGTTCTCTATGGCAACAACTTGTCTCAAGTAACTGACATCAGAGCTACTGACAAGAGTCCTAACAGCCTCTGGGGAAGGAGAGGGGAAAGGGGAAAGGGCAGGTTTCCTGCCTCCCTGGAAGGTCTGAAGGCTCAGAAAGTAGTGGTGACTCACGTGACAACATTCACACCGGCCCCTGCAAGATAAACGAGGCTCCTCCAGAGCGAGGAACGATCAATGTGACACACGTACCAGCTTCTCTGAATGAAGTCTAAAAATAATCCAGATTGACTATATTTTGTAATTCTAGGTCAACTGGTTCCGCTCCCTGCTCTCTGGGGGCAGGACAGACAGAAGTAGCTGACGGCTAGTACCTGCATCTCAACCAACAGAAGCGGAGGCTACAAAGGGTCTGTCTCTTCCATCTCGACTGCACTGATTTGAAAATGCTTAAGAATCATGACAACTCAAATTCAGACTCCTTCTTATTACAGAAAGCACAGCATCTTTTGAAGATTTTAGCGACCCCAGCATCCCGAAAACAAGGACTAGAGTACGAATAGTTATTTGGAATAATCAAGATTATTAAGAAGAGAAAGGTAAATTAGGTGAATGAAGTTACAGTCTTCTCCCTCGGTTCCTGTGGGCTACCTAAATTAATCGTTATACACTCTTTCTAACTGACCAGAAATTAAAGTAGCAAATAAATACATTTTAAAAATATTTTACTCATACTCTAGGAGTGAATTTGGTAGGGCAAAGCCATTCTACGTTTAAAGGATATTTAAGTTAGTAAGAGTAAATTAAATAAAACCGTGAAATCATTGAGTCATGTAATAAAACTAAATTATTCAAAAATACATAAGATCTAGAAGAGGCTGAGGGCCAAAGACGTGGCCATCCAGTCCTTCCTGAACACCCCGCTGAGCGGGCAGAGCACACACTGTTTACTTGACCAGGGCTGGGACAGACAGGAGCTCCCATCCTGGGGGTGACAGAAGGTTAAAAAAAGAAAAAAAAGAAAAAAAAAAAAAGCCCTGGGGTAGAACTCATGTAAGTGTTTTTACAACAATAAAGTTTAAAAAAAAATACACTGGGAGAATTTATTTTTTAGAACAGACAGAAAATAAACAAGAAAAGCAGCTACAAAACAAGTCCATTTGACAAAACCGTTAACCAACTAAGCTGAGATCACAGCACCAAGGAGCTCATAAAAATAAACATTACTACTGCTACGAGAGGTGTACTCCTTCTCTTACACACTATTAACATATATATGTTTAAATATACACTCTCTTCTCTTAGCTTCATGCAAGCTATAATCATTTTATTTTATAAGCAAGAAAGATATTAGTGAAAAAGAGCAAGTAATAGTGCCACCCGACCTGCTCAGACTCCAAAAAGGTTCCTGAAAGCAAGACCTGCTTCATCCTCTGTGGAAATTCAATGCCCTGTATCACAGAGCTCCCCAAACCATCTGGGGTGAAGGGCTAATGTTTTCTCTTCTTAAAAACTGCAATCCATTGTGGGCCAAGATTTTTGTTAAAAAAAAAATTAAAAATTACTAGGAAAGTGAAATTTTAAAGACATATAAAACACAAGTTGCAACTTCTAAAACTCTGTATCACACTACTATAAAAGTGGCTAAATGCTTACTCTCGATTTCCATCCTTGTCACAGGTGGATCTGTGCACCATGCTTAGAGTGGCACTGGTATAAAATATTCGAAGGAAAGAAAGAAAGGTCCTGAATTCAGTGTAGTGACGTAGGTGCCAAAAAGTGTGACTCACATCTGAATGTGTGGTCTTGTTGGACCAGTCACCATACTTTCTGGGCTTCAAAGTGAATCACTTGCAAAACAAGGAAGGAGGGCTACTCGGTGACTTTTTTCAAACCTAGTTTTAGCAACTCATGTCTCTCTCCAAATGAAATCTTAAACGAGAGACCAGCGTGTCAGGGGAACTGTGGTTGGGGTGGGGTTGGGGGAACCCTAGACTCATGTCCTGACCCTCTTCTCCCCTGGGAAGGCCCCTGAGACATCTCTGATGAACTCTCCAGGCTCTTAGGAATACAGTTTGAAACACAACAGCTATGTACTTGAGGTCCATTACCATTCTAACATTCACTGTAGCCTAGATAACTTCACAGCACTCAGTAAGGGGAGACTAAGAAGCTTTCAAGAATAAAACCAAACCTTAACTGTTACATAATACGTACAATTCTTGAGGCATCAGTAACTTTTTGGAATTCCAACAATTGGCTGTGAGACTTGTCCAGGGACCAAAGTCTTCCAAAAATGGTAACAGAGTATCAAGCCTGATCTCTTCAGTACCGTGAAGCCTTAAGTTGCAGGCTGGGATCTCTCTGAAGACCCAGATGACTGAGGATGATGTCAAGGTTAGCTAACTCTTCCTGGTCTACATGGTGAGGCTCAGAAGACCCAGAGGGGAGATGGCAATGCCCAGACCCGCGACACCAATGTCCCCACCACGCTCACTGCAGGCCCTAGCGTGAGAAGCAAAGCATCACCCCATCAGCCACTAGCTGTGCTCTAGCCCAAAGGAAGCTCCCTCCTCACCCTGCTATCATGACATCACGGGCTGAAAATCTGGGGGAGGCTGTTATTTCTGCTTTCCTGGCAGGACAGAGGGGTCGAGGGAAAAATGAGCCAATTATTTCACTCTCCTCCTCCACCACTGGGCCATCTACCTGTCAGTCTCTTATTATCACAAAAGCTCTTAAAACCATTTGCTTGATCTGTCAACAAACAAAAAGCCAAAAATCTAATCCTCTCAGGCCAAACCTATGTCCTGGCAAAAGTCTAACCAAACAAAACAGCCCCCTGCCTTACACCTCTGGTTGTCTTGGTAGCCCTCCCCCTCAGCCCTCACTTCTTTTTCTTTCCTCTTCTTTTTCTTTTTTAAATAGTGCCTTATTACGAAGTTATGTGTGTTGATCTGGAAGACAACACACACATTTAGTGGTACTAAAACAACTTTCAAAAAAGCAGTGACCCACTTTCCCCTTTCTGGCTCTTACAGAAAATGCAGGCAGGCCCCCAAGCCCTGTTTGAAGTCCTTGCTGCCCGGAGCTGGTGGGTTTATGTCTCCCGTCCGAGGACAGGAAAAGGATGCACTCTCGGCACCGTGTGCTAGAGAGAGATAAGACCAGAGATTTCTGTCCTCGGCACCTTATCAGCCCTTCCTGCTACTTTCCAGAGCGGGACCGGCAATAAACGAACTAGCCTAAGGGGGGCTGGGCGTGCGAGCAGCCTGGGGATTGGAGGGAGTGCAGTAGGAAGGGGTGTGGGATGAAGAAAAGAGTGGAGGTTTTTAATATATCTTAAAATGGCTTGGCTCAAATAAAATTGCCTTAAAAAATAAACACATACATTTTACATCTCATTTTGCTAAAACTGCAGCACCAGGGATAGACGTTTTTATAAGGACTTCCTTTCCGTTGGGAGTGCACCACCACTTTCCTTGCTTTGAGCCCTGCCCCTGACTACTTTGTGCTACTGGCTCCTGGGCACGTAGCACAAGTCTGAACTGCCAGTCGATGTTCTGAGGGGGGCCTACAAGCCACAGGCTGCAGACAGAACGCTTTCCACAGGCTCAAGTGCCTCCATAGATTTAAACAACTAGTGTTTTCTGGGGCCAGGGCACATACTCACAACTCCATTTCCATGTTGCAGAGAAATAAGCAAGGCTTTAAACCCTCCTCAAACCTTGTTAAGCCTGGTGGTCCTGAATTTGAACAAGCAATGTGAGTGAGAACTCATAATGTACTTTACCATTAAAAAAAATTATAGCTCTGTTGATGTAACAAGGCCTAGTTGTAACAAAGATCAACCTAGTGGCAATGAGCAACCCTACTGCCCAGATTGCGGTCTCTAAATATCATTTACCACCCAAAGGAACCAGGGAGAAATGGATGACCCCAAATCAGGGGCAGCAAATGCACAAGGTGGGCCTAGAAAATCTTATACCGGCTAGGGAGGAGCGATCAAATACTACTCAGGGTCACATCAAAAGAATTTAGGAACCAACCTGAAGAGGTTCCCACTGGGCAGAGGAAAAATCTGATCATTAAGATGATAAATGCAACACACTGAAACATAACAGACATTCAATCCATAAATGATGGAGAAAAGGAAAACTCACTGGTCCCTTTCAGCGAATGTTAGAGAAGCTCTTCCATTTGAAAACTGGTAAATGAAGGAAATAAAATATTTATTATTCACTTATTACTGCCAGGTAATCAAACAGTAGATATGTGAAAAATTCTATTCTAAATTTCATTCTAAAAATGAGAGAGGAAAAGAAAGAGATAGGGGGAGGGAATCCACAGATTGAAAGAAATTTAAAAAGATGTATCAATCGTTATGTTTGGATCCTGATTCAAAGAAACTGTAAAGAAAACTAAAATTGATGACTATGAACATTGAAACTCTGAACACTTACTGATGATGTTATACAATTATTACCAATTTTTATAGAGCATGATAACGGTCTTAGAGTTAAACGTTTTTAAAAAGTCCTTTAACTTTAAGAGATACATATTGAAGCACTGGAGTATTCAGTTCAGGTGAAATGTTATGATTTCTGGGATTTATTTAAAGTAACACGGAGGGGAGAGGGGTGTGGGGTGCTCACCCCTCTCTATCCACCTTTACAGTCTGGCCCGACCAGTAGGCTTGTCACCCCCAAAGCCCCATAGCTTTTTCAAGGATCTGTGTCTCTGTGGGTGTGGTTTTCTTTTTGTCTTGCAAGGCCTTGCAACCTGGTCAACTGCTACTCCTTTAAGACACCACACCTATGCTACCTTCTTTAATCTCCGCAAGCTGACTCCGTCTCATCTCATCATTTGTGTCCCCAGACCTCTGACACAGCACTCCAAGGCCTTTGCACCAGCAGACTGTGTACATCTCTGACTTCCCAGCTAGACTGTAAACAGGAGTTGTATCTTACTCATTTAATCATCTGTCATGTAACAATGCTATTGATGGCAAGGAAAAAACATCTGAATTAAGTAGAAAAAAGGGTCTGGATCAGGGGAACTAGAAAGCAAGAAAGCAATTAAAATAATATTACTTACAAAAAGAAAGCTGAAACAGAGAGTACACCACAGGGGGTCGTGACCAAGCCTCTAGCCTGCAGATGTAACCCCGCCACAGCACAGCCCAAACCGCTGGGTCCAGGCTGAGCCCATGTGACCAGAAGGCAGGCTCTGCTTAAGAAGGTGCCTGCACCTGACAGTTCCAGATCCTTACAAGGATCCCTAAAAAGGAGTCCAAAATAACCTGGGACCAATGATGACAACATGTCACGCCCTGTGATTTATCCAATTCTGAGTAGCTGGGGTCCATTAAAAAACAAAATAATGTGAATGCCATGCTTTTGCTTCCCTAATAATGTATGCATCATCGTGACAGGGAGGAGGGGATGGGATAAGCATACGGATGATAATCTAAAATTAGATGATTTAACTAAATGAATAATGCCACTGTTTAAAAACATCATACATTTCTAACAAGATTTTCTTAGGGTCACAAAGTAAGCAGGTAAATAATTTCCAATTTGAAACTTTAACAATTTTGGAATCAGAATTAGGTAAATATCTAAAGCTGACACTTTACAGGTCTCAGTGGTACACAGAAATATATTAACTCTCATGACTTCCAGAGTCTACTCAACAATTTCCCATAAAAGCTACCTATGTTTTACAAAGGTACTGACATGAATGTTCAGGTTGTACTTAGGGAAAGCAGCTTCCCCTTCTTCTGCCTGAGGAACAGAAACCTGTCAAATCTAGGCTCCTGAAATCAAGACACACAAAAAAAGTTTAAGCACTCGTTAAAAGCTATTTAAAGTTCAGGCTCACAAAATGCTTCAAAACCAGTCAAGTAAAACTGAGACCCGCCATGTGATTTTAAGAACTGGAATGAGAGTTACAAAAGGAGTCCTGGAAACAACCTGTCAGGGGACCCAAGTGACTACAGGCTGGCTGTCTTTACTGCTACTGTGTTGCTTAAAACAACTCCTTTTGATGCAGAAAAGACAAACGTGTCAAAGGACAACAGGATAAAAACAAAACCCAGACACTTGGCCTCGTGCTGTTTGCAGAGACTAGTGCTGTTTGAAGAAATACAACTCTGAGTGGACTTCCCAGAGGCTCACTGGGCTGCAGATAAGAAGTAACAGAATCTTGACAAACAGAGAGACCTACCAGCTCTCTGCCTCCTAATAGACACTGAGCACTTTTAATTTAAATCTTATGGGAGAAAAAAATTATTTGGAAAATTCCCATAAAGTTTTAGGTTAAAGTTGAGTTTTAAACAGAATTTTTTGGCTGTTATCAAGTGGTTCCAATGGAATTACTTAGGACGACAATTTAACACCTGATAAGCGTCAAGAAACACGTTAAACTACAGAAATAAACTAATACGTTTATATATTATATAATATTATATATGTAGTATATATGTAAATATACTACAAGAAATGTCTTCAATTTAGAGCTACTAGTAAATTCTACCAATTTAGGGCTGGGTTTAAGTTTCTTCTCACATTATCTCTACGACCTAGCAAATTAACGTATCAGAATCCTCCTTAACACTTCACTTTAGAACCAAAGTCTACAAAAGCCAAGATTCTTAAACTCCATCCAACAGGGTTTCAGTGATAAATTATCTAAATGACTTAATTATAAAATAGTTCAAATTACAAAGAACTCCTAAGGCTAAGAGAAATACTTACTTAAATTTCTTCAAAGAACTGCTTTCAGGCAGCTTCAGTTTAATAATGCTCACTTCATAAACACTTGCTGTACTAATTACAGTCAGTCCTTATCCAAGCAACCCCACTGGGACAGTTTAAATGATAAGCTGGGACTGAGGCTGTTTTCTCCCCCGTGGAACAAAGGTTCTAAAACCCTAAACATAAGTAAGAAATGAAAGAAAATCTTAAATGCAAATACTTTTTACGACACTGAACAAGCCAGTGTTGAAAGGCCTATTGTTAAGTACCCCATCTATGAACGTATGCTACTGTACACGTGTGTCTACATCTCTTTCTACACGTGGTACCCACTCCCCACGCGAGGATGGAGTAATGCACACTATAAAGGAACCCAACAATGTACTGTGAACAGCTCTTTCCTCCTTTGCTAGACAAGTGTTTAGATTTGTTGCCAGGGAAATCAAATTATGGGGGTAGAATTAGTTACCTAAAAAGATTCTGGGCTGGGTAGAGCACTAGGAGATTAAGGGACTTGATACTGCTAACACAGCAGAGCCAGGACATGGTGCGTAGCAAGAGGAGGCGTCCATTCATCACTGAAGGCGCACAGAGTCCACGGGACAGGAAATGTTCACACTGCACTGAGGTAAAGTTACTCCCCAGGTCAGCTTTTCCGTTTACAGAAATAGAAACCTCCCCACATCTAGGTTACTAAAATCAAGAGGTAAAGCAAGCTGAAGCACTTGTTAGAAAGCTGTTTGGAGTTCCTGGTACTAGTCATTTTTTCACATTTTCATTAATGCAAAATGCCTTGTAATGCTGTAGAATTATCCTTCATCATTTGTTTGTTTCCTCGTCAATGTATTGGAAGAGTCATTGCAAGTAATTAGCCAGCTGAGTTTTCTGATGGCCAGAGAAATGATGGCTTGCTGCCGCTCAGGCAGGACCCTTTTGGCTCTATTTCCCGAAAATTAAAATGAACTCCAGCAGCAAATACTGTGCTGTGTCCCAAGGTCCGCCCTGCAGGACTGAAGGGTTTGCTCCTGGTCAGTCCTCTCTGGGAGCAGCCACCTGGTCTGAGGGCACACTCCCGCTCCGCAGGGGCAGGGGCTTGGCCCCAGGAATTGGTCCATGCAGGGCCACGAAGGCCCTGGGGCGATTCTGAAGAGGTCGCCACGGAGTCAGCTGAGGACATTTGGCTACATCATAGCAGCCTACTTCCCCCCTCAACCCCGCCAGTCCTGCTTCCCCTTCCCTGAGGCCTCTCCCAGGTATCACTGCAGACAGCGCCTCCCCTACACTCCCTTCACACTAACAGATGTCCGTTTTAGGGTCTGCACCCTGGGGGAGCCAACCTGCACAGCGCGTGCCCAGTCACCTTCATGGTCCCCACAGCTCCAAGCCCCACTGCCGTCCTTAGCAGCTCAGCACCTGCCAGTGTGCTCATTCTCCTGTTTTGAGCATTTTTAAGATCCTCCTAAGTAGTCTCCCTGGTCTGAGTGAATTATCTCATAAGACAACAATTATTGTGTGTGTGTGTGTGTGCGTGCGTGCATGTGTGTAAGAGAGAGAAAGGGGGCGACGTGTGTGGTCTTGGTTACAAAACTGCACAGATTTCAGCAGTTTACCTCTTACCTGACGTTCCCTACAAGCTTATTGTTTTTTAACGTGGAATTCTACAAAATGCAATGTTTTTCATGAACACATATATTGTGTTATAACAGAAATGCCTATATTTGACATTTTATTTTATGGTATTTATTATTTGACATTAGTACTCTGGAAGAGTTTACAATATTAACTACTGTTTTTCAGAGTATATTGTGAGTTACTCGAAGGCAGGGACCATTTAGGTGGTAAAGAGCCATGCAACTGAATGACTGGGACATGGTGCTGTAGCCAGAAATTGACACACTGTAACTGACTATACTTCAATTGAAAAAGAAAAAAAGATAAAAAGGGGTCCATCCCAGCAGGGATGGAATTTATGTTATAAAAGGATTCACTGCAGGGTTTAAAAAGTGACTGTATCAAATGTATTAAAGAACGTATGAAGACGAAATCAACAAAAGCCAGAATATAGAAAATTCTACAAGACAAGTAACAAGGTTTCTTCAACAATAAATTTCAAGGAAAAAAAAGAGAAGAAATTGGAATCCATAGGTTATAAGAGTCTAAAAGACATTATCAACTAATTGCAATATGCAAACCTTGTTAGGATCCTGATTCAAATGTACAAACTACAAAATATGAAGCAACTGGGGAAATCTGAATATTGACTGGGTTTGATGACATTAAAGAACTGTGGTTCAATTTTAGGTGTTATAATTGCACTGTGATGGTGTGTTCAAGAGCCCTTATCTCGCAGAGACATATGATGAAATGCTAAAATAAGATAATAAGATAAAGTGGCATGATGTCTAGGAACAGTTTCAATAATTGGAGAGCAAGTGGGTGGAGAATAGCCGGCACAGTACCGGCCACGGCACTGACCACTGCCGAGCTGGGAGCGGGGAGGTGGGGACTCCTGTTCTTCTACTTTTCTTACACTTTAAGTTTTCCATAATAAAATGATTTCAAAGCAAATGCACGTCTGCCAGTACATTAGCAGAACTGTTCCTGGAGTGCAGCAAGCGACCGACGGCATCTCTGCGTAAGTGAAGTGACCACTAAGTGGCCTAACGAAGCTGGCAGTCCCACTATCCTCAGAGAAGTCCCCTCGGGCTCCCACAGGAGACGCGAGGCAGAGGGGAACCCGACCGAAGCAGAAAGGTAATCCCATCTGTGCGCTGCACTGACTCAGACGGGAACACAGAAGCCAGGAGCGCGGTGTGTTTCCCATATGAGATCATGGATTGGCCACCAGCAGCCACTACTAATGTTAGAACAGGGTTTTTCCCTGAAAGAGTCACAATTCCTCTCGCTGGCAAAACAGGAACTGATCCTAACAGGAATATTATGTAATACCAGGGAACTGAGGAGGCCGGGAAAAGCAGGATGCGGGGTAGAGAAGAGCACAGGATGAAGGTGGAGGCGGGGAGTGGAAACTGCTCATGGGCCCATTAAAGGGGCCAAGCCCAGGACAGCTGCCTGCGAGCCTCCCTCTTCCAGCCGGCTCCCTCTCTCCCTCCATCACAGGCAACGTTGAGGCCATCAGAACCTGACAAGAGAGTGGAAAGGCTGAACTTCTCAAGAGGTTCAGGTAAAGAGAACAGCAGGCCGACGAGGGGGAGGCAGGTGGACGAGCTCCCTTCCACTGCAAAGGCAGCCGTGGTCAAGCCAGGTGCCTTCAGGGCGGCTGCCAGGAAACCCGGGCCCAGGAGCGGCTCTCTTCTCAGGCTTAGTGGCAGAATTGAAAATGCAAGAGACGAAATGAGTGAGTTTTTAAAAAGTGACACCACAGTATGTACAGCGTGGTCCGCTTCTGAGACAGCCAGGCAGTGGCAGACCCCGTTCCCAGCACACGCACACGCACACGCACACGCCTCCACACGCCACAGTTTCCACTATGGATAGCTCTGTGTTTGGATCCTGGCTTTTTTCCTTCTTAATACATATCTGTAGGCAATAATTATTCTACAGTGAATATTTACTGCTCTTATAATAAAAAAATCACATGACATTTACACACAAACAAAAAAATCCACAAGCTCACAGCACAGCACTTTCCCCCAGGATGATCACACTTAGGGCAGACTGCTGTGGTCCCCAGTGGCAGGTGCTGGCCCTCGACTCTGAGCTCATCACAGGAGGCGGCATTTTCTGAGTTCCCTTGGCCCCTCGCCCCCTACTCCTCCTCTCACCTCTTCCACTTCCGTTTGGTCCTGACACCTCTCTCCAGGTTCCTCCCTGCCCTGCAGCTTGTGTCTGCGGGGACCCACGGGGGAAACAGGAGAAAGCAGCCAAATGAGAAGGAAGGAGGCTTATCAGGAAGACACGGCTCAGGGGAAGAAAGGCTCCAGCACAGGTGGATGGTCCATGAAAAACAGCAACAGGTGAGCTGTGAAAAAACCAATCAGCAATAGCAATGAAATGAGAGGCGAGTGGACAGTCAGTGGGAGCAAAGTTAAAAGGCGTGAGTGCAGGGAAGGCCCAGGACAACACACACACACATTTGTGTGCTAATGTTTCACTGCTGACCCCATCAGTGCCCACAGACTTTCTCCCCCCGCAGCATGCCCCATCCCGGGGAGCCACACTGCCGTGTACTCACGCAGCTGCCCAGGCTGAGTCAGAGCCTCAGTTCCGCCACGTTTGGTCGGACCCCAAGTCCTGGGGCATTCACCCCCACCCCCCCAATATCACTCAAACCTGTTCCTTTCTCTCCAGCTCTCTGCCACAACCAGCGCCCTGGCTTCCCATGCCTCTCTGGAGCAAGAGCCCTTTAACTGAACTCCTATTTAGTCTCACACACCACCTCCTCCCCCGCCTTCATTCTTTTTGTTTTTGTTTGGGTGGGGGAAGGTAATTAGGTTTATTTATTTTTGGAGGAGATACTGGGGATGGAACCCAGGACCTTATGCATGCTAAGCATGCGCTCTACCACTTGAGCTATACCCTCCCCCCTCACAGTCTTCTTCCCAGTTGTGTTCCCTGGGCTGTGCTCTCAGTGCACCCACTCCTCCAACCCTCGCAGCATCTGCTGAGTGCCTTCTACACGCCAGTGCTTTGCTAGGGGTGGAGATCTGCCTTAAGGAGCTTCTAGAAGCACAAGCTTGAGTAGTTCCCGCCCCAAATCTGTATCCACTAGTGTTTGCATTCCCTAAGCTATTTAATGAGCATATCATCTATATAATCCTCTATTATCTGGTCTATAAAAAATTTCAAACCAAATTATTCTTTATGGCACAAGAGTTTTCTGAGCCAAGAGTTATGTTCCTGAGCTTGGTTTGCTCAAATGTCTTGACTCAGACAATTATCTTCCCACTCAAAAGCTTCTAAAGGGCCAATGCTAAAGGAAGGACACAGGTCCAGTGGAATACAGGCACTCGTTTTAATTTTTACTACAAAAGGTTATTAACTTCAATAACCAAACAAAAAGTGAAAAATAAAATAATGAGTTTACAAGCCACCTGGCCTCAGGGATCTCTGTCAAGGCAGCAACATGAATACAGTTGATTAATGTTATTATAACAAATCATGGTAACATGAGTCGCTTAAGAGCATTTTAGTGTATTCCTTATTACATGTGATTTAACTTGAGATGAACTTAAAACAAATATTATTGCAATGAGCATCCATTAACAGATTCAAACAAGAAGCAAAATAATTCAAAGAGGGGTGTGTGAAAGCTGTGCTGCCCAGCCCAGCCCAGCCCAGCCTTTACATGAGAAAACTACATTCAAAGATTTGGGAATATGAACAAATGTAAATTTGAACAAATGTAAACCGTTAAAAAATGGATTTGCTCACTGCTTGCAGTGGTTTGTCATTAACATAATAAGCCTCTTCACTGATTTTTCTCTTCAAAAACGAGAAAGCCATGGAAAGGCAATGGAGGGGTATTTGTAGGAACGGACTCCTAAGAACCAAAGTTATCAATGCTCACTAACTGGCAACTTGTCGCCAGTTAAAATTTGTAACTATTAATATATTTTAAAAATATAGATTCTGTAAACATTCACACAAACATCTTTAACCGAGAAGAAAAGGGAACTTTGCTTTCTCACCAGAAGCAACTCTATCATACATCTGCCTAAAGCAGAAGCAGCATCACAGAGTAACAAGCCTCGGATCGTTTGCCTATTATTACTTTTAAATGAGTGAGAAAATAATACATGCCTTCAGATTAGACTTTCAGGATTTGAAACTAAAGGCTGAGTGCACCAATATTTTTAAGATGGAATTTTTGTGTGTGTGACAAGAACAAAAAGCGCTCTAAATTCTTCCCAAGAAGAGAAAGACCATCTATTTACTGTATTTATTCAGGGCAAGCTCCTTTGTCCATGTCAGAATGGGAAACTGAACATAAAAGAAACTGAGCTAAAGCAGGTGGAAGTTAGAAAAGACACATCACACATTTCCAAATATTTAAAGAAGGTCGATGTTACACTCACCTAGAAAGTGGGTATTTAGAGGGGAGGGTATAGATGGGTCAGTGGTAGAGTGTGTGCTTAGCATGCTCAAGGTCCTGGGTTCAATCCCCAGTACCTCCATCAAAATAAATAAGTAATTTTTTTTTTAAGTTAGTATTTAAAGAATGAGAAAATTCAAAAGTTTCTTGACTTTGTAAGTGAAAAATTCTAAGATTAATTCACTCAAAAACAACAACAAAAAACCACTTGGGCTGGGTGGAAGTGCTAATATCAAAGTAAGGAAAATCACCAGACCTCCACGGCTAAGGGTCATCAAACCTCCACCTCAGCCAAGTAAGTTCGCAGAACTTCTCTTACCTGGCTGCAAGGGATGTGGCTCGCCCCCAGGCTGTCTTTCTTACCTGCTATAATCAATGAAGCAGAAAGGATCCTTTCTAAAGGTACCAACAAAAATGTTCAACAATTACTGTCACCTTAAGTAAAAGTCTTTACCTTATAACGGCATGACATATTTTATAGTTACTACTTATAAGAAAAAAACCCAAGACTCTCAAAGCATACTATATTACTTAAGTAGGTAAAGTTACAATTAAAGTCATCTCACATTTTTTAAAAATTAAAATCTACCATCGGGAATTCCAAATACTATGACAGTCACCAAACAACAACAACAACACACTCTTATCCACAAGTATCACTTGATCTTTCTCACGTGCCTAAGCATCCTTGCCTTTCAACTGAACACAGAATTTGTCTGGGTAAATAAAATGAAGTGACCCTTTTAACTGCCTGGTGTGGTTTAAGAAAAACTATTATCCTCACAGAAGAAAGGTAAGGTATTTCATAAAGGGAATTAGTTGACAGCTCTGGATGCCCCGTGGTGAAAGAGTTCAGATATGGAGGAACGGTGGGCTCAGACGGGAATGAGACAGAAAATTTCTAGGGCTGCAGATAATGACGGTGAGAAAGGCACACCCAATCACCACTGAAGGCATGAAGCAGACTGTTCGCTCCGATATGACAGGCTTCTGTGGAACTGTGTGCAAAACCACAGTCCCCGGCAGCCCGGGGAGGAGAGCTCCCACCTGAAGTCAAAGGCCCCCAGCAGGTGAGGGGCACAGGTGTCCCCTGGGCCAAGTGGAGCTCACGGGGAGTTTTGATCTGGTTAATTTCAACCAGAGTGGAGATAATCTGTAAGAATCTGATGGGTCAGAACTTTTCTACCTTGTATTCCAGCCTCCTTCCTGTACTCACTTGGCCATCAGATCACATTCCAGAGGATAGAAGGGGAAAAGAAATGACAATAATTCTCTATTATATTGAAGACCCAGCTAGTGAGGCATGCTTTCTGTACTGCTGTTTTATTTGTTTAGTTTTATTCTGGTAATGTATTTTCCTTAAAGCATAAAATGTTTAGGACATAGGAAGTCCCAGAAAACTAACTTGTTAACTTCAGAGAGATTATACAAATCTGTTACTCTACCTACATTTTCTTATGGGTAATTTCTTCTCTTAGTGACCTACAGCAGTTTTCCTCAACTTGTTCTAAGAGATGTAAATAGGTGGTTTTTAAAAGAGGGGTCCACAGTCAAGTAAGTAACAGAAGCTTTGAAGATACACCATGCCCGTCACCAAATAAAAAACTCTAAAGAAGGATGCAGTAATCCCCTCACATTAGTCAGAATGGCCATCATTCAAAAGTCCACAAGCAACAAATGCTGGAGAGGGTGTGGAGAAAAGGGAACCTTCCTACACTGTTGGTGGGAATGCAGTTTGGTGCAGCCATTATGGAAAATAGTATGGAGATTCCTCAAAAGACTAAAAATAGACTTACCATATGACCTAACAATCCCACTGTTGGGCATATATCCAGAGGAAACCTTAATTCAAAAAGATGCATGCACCCCAATGTTCATAGCAGCACTATTTACAATAGCCAAGACATGGAAACAACCTAAATGTCTATTGACAGGTAACTGGATAAAGAAGTTATGGTATATTTATATAATGGAATACTACTCAGCCATAAAAAATAATAAAATGTCATTTGCAGCAACATGGATGGACCTGGAGAATGTCACTCTAAGTGAAGTAAGCCAGAAAGAGAAAGAAAAATACCATATGACATCACTTATATGTGGAATCTTAAAAAAAAAACAAAAGGCAAACAAACTTATCTACAAAACAAACAGATTCACAGGGATATTAAACAAACTTACGGTTACAGGGGGTGGGGGAAGGGGTAGGAAGGGATAATGGAGTTCAAGGTTTGCAGATACTAACTACTATGTATAAAATAGATTAAAAAAACAAGTGTATACTGTACAGCACAGGGAACTATATTCAACATCTTGTACTAACTTATTGTGAAAAAGAATATGAAAATGAATATATGTATGTTCCTATATGATGAAGTATTGTGCTGTACACCAGAAATTGACCACAGTAAACTGACTATACTTCAATAAAAAAAAATTTTTTTAAAAAGGATGCAGTAAAAAAAAACTTGTCATACAATTATACATTTAATCAGGTGTTTCCCAAATGTATGCAAACATGTGACATGACAATCATCAGCCCCCACCCCTTCCCCCCCAACATCTATTAACACCATCCAGTGTTCCAGGAAATACCTTTTGGGAAACTCTGCCCTACAGCAACCAACTAGAACCAACCCAAAGAAACAGCAATGAGGCTTGAACTGAAGCTGATCTAGTCCCATCTCCCCGACCCTAGCATAGCTTCCCGATGTCACCTGCAGCGCAAGACCGCAGAGTCACAGCAAGGAGCTGCTGAGCTGAAGTCAAAACACCTGTTTTTCAGCACAGCTTGTGACAGGTACTAGTGCGAATCCTCAGTCGAGGAACTTAACTCTGAATCTCCCTCATGTTAAGATCTGCCTTGCCCACCGCTCAGGGTTGGAGCAACTAAGGATGTAGAATGGAACAGTGTTGAGACTGCACTCTCTAAACCAAAAGCTCCATAACAAATAAGACATTATTATTATTGCTGTTACTGAATGACTCCTTCTCTAACGAAAAAGGCTCCAGCTTAACAGTACAGAGCTTCTGCATTTAACTCAAACCTGCCAGGTGGAGCCTGAACTGGTCAATAGCGGTGTTCGGATCTCGGTGCAAGTTTTGAGCACATGGTTATATGAGGCAATATAGTTCTTATCAAAAAAAAAAGAAAGAAAGAAAAAGAAAATAAGAAAAAAAAGGAGAAAAGAAAAAGAAAAAAAAGAAGAAAAACGCCCTCACAAAAACAACAAAAACTTTCTAAAGACAGAGACTGAGTCATGCAGATTACATTACATTACATTATTAGTACACTGCTATTTTATTCAAAATAAAAAGAGAACCTCTGAATCAGAGATGTAGAAAAAAATCTAAGTATAGATGCGTGGGACCAGAGACGTCTGAAATTCACTTTTATTCTTTGTGCTTCATCATCATGACAAAAAGCTCCAAAGCCATCTTTTGATAAGTTCTAATAATGCAGGAAAAACAAAAACAAAAACTAAAACTAAACGCTTACTTTCAGACACAGTGATGTTGAGCATTTTTCATACGCCTATGGGACATCTGTATGTCTTCATTGGAAAAACGTTTATTCAGGACCTCTTCCCATTTTTTTAACTCGGAGGTATGATTTTTTTGTATATTGGGGATAGTGACCCCTTACTGAATAAAACTTTTGCAATTATCTTCCCTCATTCAATAGGCAGTCTTTTTATTTTGTTGATAGTTTCCTTCACTGTACAAAAGCTTTTTAGTTTGATGTAGTCCCTTTGGTGGGGGGGGGGCTTGTGTTTCCCTTGCCTGAGACATACCCCAAAAATGTTGCTAACACTAATGCCAAAGAGCACACTGCCTATGTTTGCTTCCAGTTTTATGGTTTTAGGTCTTACATTTAAGTCTTTAATCCATTTTAAGATTATTCTTATACATGATGTTGAGAAGGTAGTCCAGTTTGATTCTTCTGCACGTAGCTGTCCAATTTCCCCAACACTATTTACTGATTTGACTATCTTTTCCTCACTATGTGATCTTGGCCCCTGTATCATAAACTAACTGACCATGTAAACAAGGGTTTATTTCTGGGGTCTCTATTCTGTTCCGTTGGTCTGTGTGTCTGCGTCTGTGTTTTGATTGCTATAGGACTGTAACTTTGTCCAATCAGGAATGATACCTCCAGCTTTGCTCTTTCTTAAGATTGCTTTGGCCATTCGCGGTCTTCTGTAGTTACTTACAAATTTTAGGATTACTCGTTACAGTTCTGTGAAAAATGCCCTTAGTATTTTGGGGGTGGTAATTAGGTTTATTTATTGATTTTTAACGGGGACTGAACTCAGGGCCTCTTGCATGCTGAGCACGCCCCACCCCCCGCCATCAGTATTTTGATAGGGATCGCATTCAATCTGCAGGTTGCTTTGGGTAGTATGATCACTGCAACAATACTAATTCTCCCAACCCATGGGCATATATTTTTCCAATAATTTGTTTTATTCAATTTCTTTCATTAGTGTTTTATAGTTTTTAGACTATAGGTCTTTTACTTCCTTGGTTACATTTATTCCTTGGTATTTTATTCTTTTTGATGCAACTGTAAATGGGGCTGTTTTCTTAATTTCTTTCTCATAGTTCACTATTAGTGTATAGAAATGTAACGCATTTCTGTATATTGATTTTGTATCCTGCAACTTTCCTAAATTTACTTATTAGTTCTCATAGTTTATGGTGGAGTCATTAGGGCATTCTATACACAGTACCATGTCATCTGCAAACAGGGACAGTTGTACTTCTTCCTTTCCAATCTGGATGCCTTTCATTTCTTTTCCTTGCCTAATTGCTGTGGTTAGAACTTACACCACCACTGTGAATAAAAGTTGTGAGAGCAGACATCCTTGTCTTCTTCCTGATCTTGGAAGAACAGCTTTTAGTTTTTCACCCTTGAGTATTGTTAGCTGTGGGCACGTCGTATATGGCTTTCTTCATGTCGAGACATGTTCCATCTACACCCACTTCGTTGAAGTACAGATGTTGAATTTTGTCAAATGATTTTTCTGATCCTTTATTGCATTAATTATCCTTCATTATATTAATGTGATGTAACACACTGACTGGATTTGCAGCTACTGAAGCAGCCTGGATCCATGGGATAAATCCCACTTGATCACAGTGTATGAATCCTTTTAATATACAGTTGAATTTGATTTGCTAATATTTTGTTGAGGACTTTTTGCATCATGTGCGTCACTATGTTTTTTGTAATGTCTTTATCTGGTTTTGGTATCAGAGTAATACCAGCCTCATAGAGTGAGTCTGAAAGAGTCCCTTCTTATCCAATTTTTTGGAATAGTTTGAGAAGAACAGGAATTCACTTTTCTTAAAATGTTTGTGAGAACTCCCCTGTGAAGCCATCTGGCCCTAGACTTCCGTCTGTTGGGAGTGTTTCGATTACTGATTCAATATCATTTCTAGTGACCAGTCTGTTTAGATTTTCTATTTCTACCTGATTCGATCTAGGAAGACCATATGTTTTTAGAAATTTATCCATTTCTTCTCAGTTGTCGGTGTATAGTTGTTTATTGTAATCTCTTATCCTTTGTATTTCTGTGGTTGTAACTTCTCTTCTTTCATTTCTGATTTTATTTATTTAGGCCCTTTCTCTTTTTTGTTGATGGTCTAGCTAAAGGTTTATCAATTTTGTTTATCTTTTCAAAGACCCAGTTCTTAATTTCATTGATCTTTTCAATTGTTTTTTAAGTCTCTATTTCATTTATTTCCATTCTCATCTTTATTACTCCCTTCCTTCTACTAACTTTGGGTTTTGTTCTTTTATTTCTAGTTCCTTTAGGTGCAAGGTTTAATGTTGTCTAAGATTTTTCTTGTTTTCTGAAGTAGGCCTGTATTGCTCGATATTTCCCTATTAGAATTGCTTTTGCTGCATCCCATAGATTCTGCAGTGTTGTGTTTCCATTTTTATTTGTCTCAATGTATTTTGGGGTCCTAAAGGGAACGCTGGAGTAGGGTGTACTGTTTTAGCTGGGCCAATGGAGAGTGACAGAAATGGCATCTACCAGTGCTAAGCCAGCTAAGTGGAAAAAGTTTAAAAAAAAAAAAAAAAAGCACTATCACTTCTGTCCCTGGAGGAGGTCCAGCCAGATCCCTGCCCCTCTAGCACAGCTCTGACACCATCAATCATCTCCTCCAGGCACTTTTCAATCTACTGCCTCTGTGCTGGGATTTGGATCAAGCGAACTTGTACATGAGCCCTTTAAGAGCAGGGTCTCAGTGTCCTACAGCCCTCCAGCTCTCCTGGACATAAGCCCCACCAATTTTCAAAGCCATACGTTACAGGGGTTCACCTTCCAGTGCGGGTCCCCTGGGCTGGGGAGCCCCATGAGGGGCTCAAACCCCTCGCTCCTCATGGGGGACCTCCGTGGCTGTGATATCCCTTCAGCTTATGGGTCAGCACACCAGGTGGCCGGATTCTGCCTGGACCGCGTCTCTGCTCCTCCTACCTGTCTCAGTGTGGCCTTTTCAGTTGTAGAAAATCTGTTCTGCTAGTTTTCAGGTCATTCTCAGAGGCAGCTCCTCTACACGCAGCTGTGGTACTGACGTGTCCATGGGAGGAGGTGAGCTCAGGATCCTCCTACTACGCCATCATGATTCAGAACCCAAAGCAAGTATTTTTAAGTAGAGAAAATAGAAGTATTTACCTCGATTTTTCAGGAGTAAGAGCTACACTAAAAATGAAGGCTAGATGGTGAGACAGAGTCCACTCTGGATTAGTCCTATCAACAGACGTGCTTCTGACAAGACTGTATGACCCCGGTGGGCTTTCTTCAAGTAAACTAGTCAGCCGAACTTTTGGAAAACTTCACTTCCCCTAGAGTACATGTGACCTGGGTAGAGCTTTCAACACCCACTACAGTCTGTGCATGCATGTATTGCTGAAATGCTGAGAAAATCACAATCATCAGCCCCAAGGACTTATTTACAGTTGAATTCCATGCCCTCTCAGATCCATCTGCCTAAAGATGACTGGAAACAATTCAGAACGAGGTATTGTGGCAACATATTCTTTTTACCAGTTGGTTAAAAAGTCAATATGAAGGTATATTTTCCATTGACACATACATAGAAGAAAACATAAAATGGAAATTATTAAAGAAAAGAAGCAAGGGAAAGGTATAGCCTAGTGGTAGAGTGCCTGCCTAGCATGCACAAGGTCCTGGGTTCAATCCCCAGTACCTCCACCAAAAAAATAAGTAAAACTTAATTACCTCATCCCCCAACAAGAAAGAAAGAAAAGAAACATAATATAATTTCTTGTTATCACTCAAGGCTTACACGTAGGACTCCTGATTATTAAATGCCAATCAGGCAATTCAAAAACTGTACTGGTGGGTATTTAGGAAAAGTCCTTTGGCAATAAGCTGTTTCAAATGGAAATCCTTCCATATCCTCATCAACTGCTCTTGCAACTTTCTCAGGGAGGGGAAAACCACCCTAACTCAGAAGAGGTCAATTCTTTCAAGTCTAATGGCCTAGTCAGTGTTTCTGAATTGCAATTATCTATGGGCCAGTTAAAAACTCCTACTTCTAGGGTCTAGCCAACCTACAATATGCATTTTAAACCTGCTCACAGGTAACCCCTCTGCCTGTCAAGAACTGGAGCTGAGAACTGGAGGACTAAATCACTGCTCAGGAGCTCCTCCTAGTGTCAGCTTCTCAGAAAATACTCAGTTTTCCCAAACTGTGCACAAGAAGTAATTATTTGAAATTAGAACAATCAGCACGCAAACCTTCAGCACCAGTGGTCGGAGAAAGCGCTATCTGCCTCCCTAATCCTCCCCCATCCTGGGCTGTTAGTTTGGTTAGGGATTATTTATAACGCACAAGTTACATATTTTGTCTGTACATCACTTTCTGTTCTCTCTCTGTAAGAAAAGTTGTCCCTTCCATTATATGAACTGTAAGAAAGTGGGAGCTTGTATCTAAACACACTTTTACAGAAAAGAAATCAGAGATGAGGACTCTTCCTATTTTCGTAGAAAAGTGATAAGGGCAGCATGATATTTACAATTTATTTGAATAAACTACAATATTTAGAGAAAGGTTTCTTTATTTTTCTCTATTTCATTTCATTGCATTTGGAATCTATTCTACTGTTTGGAGAGAAGAAAAAACAGAAAATGGCAGGCTCTGCTAAATGTATGATAAACCTGCATTTATGTTTTATACTATTACCTATATTTGAATACGTTATCAATATAAGACAAAGACAGTCTCAGTAAAACTGACAAGTCTTCAAAACGTGCGTTCACGCCTGAAGCATTTCGGAGTTGTTGCTTTTACACTACAGGACAAACAGATCTGTCAGCGCGTTTCATTTTCCACCAGCCAGGCCCTGCTATCCATCTTACTCTGCCTTCTGTTGCTGCCCTAAGACTCCCGTTCGTTCCCACCGCATCTGCCTGGCTTATGAAAGTCCACCTCTGACAGGGTCTGAAATGTGCAGGTGAGTGGCCCAACCCAGAGGAAGTGTGCAGGGAAAAGCACAGACACGTGGGCCAAAGCCAGTGGGCAACGAGCCCAGGCTAACCCACCCACTGCCTCTCTCCCAGTCGGGGTGCAGTGGCCAAGGCATCTGTGTGTGTCTGCATGAAGGGGTCTGGCGACTGAGCAAGCAGCCAGGGACCATGAGGTAGGAAGTCAGCCGATGGGATCAGAGGACGGTGTTTAAGGACTAAGGATCTGAACACGGATCTTAGAAATTGTATTGGGAAAAGCAGGTTATTTTTTTCCGAGTTAGGGTGACTTTCCAACAAAGCTGAACAGGGAACTTGCTCCGTGCTGGAGTCTAGGTAGTCCTTGCTGGGCTATTTGTCACTAGGGGACTCTCTGAAGAGCTGGTAAAATTCCTGCCTAACGTCGCATACATCACAGGGCCGAGTCAAGACTGAGACCCAGGTCCACACCAAATCTGTGCTCTGCCCACTATCCAACCCTGTTTTCACATTTGCCATTTCCATTCTTTAAGATTTTTGTTCTTCTCAGTTTTAGTTTAAATTACATTTTTCTATCTATACCGTCACTTCCACAAAGTGCGACCCTGGAGGTAGGGACTTCACCTAGTCAGAGTTTGTTATCTGGCACGAGTCTTAGGGTTTGGTGAACACTTCACACTGCATATGGATGAAAGCACTTGCCGACTGAAGGGTGACCCTGTTGCTAAACTACACCGATGCACCCAAACGTCACCGCACTGTTGTATACAAGGTCAACGACAATCATTTTGTGGTTCTTTTACTGCAAGCGCTGTTATGAGTAAAGTGGGTTTCTCCTGGTCATGGTTAACTAGAATAGAATGGAGTTTATCTACACAATCTGGTTGAGAATAAAGTACAAATTCTTAAGGTTACATGAGCCTCAGAAGAAAAGGACAGCACTTCCCCCTCCCCACCTTCCCACGGCCTCCAGTCACAGCACCTGACAGGTGCTCGCGGGCAGGGCCCCTGTAACTAAGTGTGCGGGCAGTAAATCTGGTCCAGCACTCTCTCTGCACAGAAGGCCCTCAGCTCAGAGTTGCCACCTCGCGGGATCCCTGCATCGGTCTCTCCAGCTCCACCTTCTATTATCACAAGCTCAGCCAGAGACAAATATATTTTATATACATGCTGCTACTAAGAAATGGAATGCTAGAACACAGAAAAACTTAAGTGAATTCTTCCTAATATCACAGGTGAATCACGCCTCCTCCTGCAGAGAGAGAAGGTGGGAGTAAATAAAGAAATGGGATGGATCTGCACTGCTGGCTTACAAAATTGCACCTCAAACTCAATTTCTCAGACACTAAAGCAGGAGCAGATGGCTACAATCCAGCTATTTGCCTGTACTTACTTCTTATCATTTCAAAGATACTGCCACTCTTGACATTTGCTTTATGTCTTTTTTTTTTTTTTTGGTGGTGGGGGGGTAATTAGGTTTGCTTTATGTCTTAACAAGTCTCAGAAGTGCTGTCGCATACACTGCTCCACTCATTATGTCCAGATGAGGAGGCAGAAGCACAGAGCGGGTAAGCGCCAGGGAGTGGAACGGTCCCTCCCCCCGACATGAAGAATGAATCCTCTCACCCAGCCTGTGGTTGAGCTTAACCACCAGAAACCTCAATTTCCTTTTCTGAAAGTCAAGGAAGGAACTAACCGGTCCCTTTCAGTTCTAAAACCCCACAACCTGCCCAAAGTCACATCGAAGGTTAAGTGACAGACCTGGGACTTGCACTGAAGTTTTCTGGTTTTTAAAACAATCATACTCACTGAACTACACCAAACCCCATAGATTAGAATGTCTGTTGTCATTCTGATCTGATTCTGGATGCTTTGAGCTTACGATCAGTATCTCAAGAATCCTAACTACCAGACAAACAAATCTGCCTAAAACATAGAAGTACTTCTGTCACTGACCATGGATGTATCATCAGCGTCCTGACTGAAAGTGGTAAAGAAAACATCCTATCATGGCATGGAGCTACTGAAATGCAGCCAACTTATAGCCCTGTCCCTTGTGAAAGGGAAGTAAAAGACACAAAATGTGTTACAAGTCATGACAAGTCATGAGTCTGTCTTTATTGACAAACTGAAAAATGCACAATGAAGATAAAGAAAGGAACCCACAGACTTCAAAGAAATAAGCAAACAAAAAGCCGGCGTGGAGGATGGAGGAGCAAGGGAACAAGCCATAACCCCCCATCACACACAAGTCCGGGAACTCCCTCCCCAGAGGCACAAGAACAACTTCGGGAATAAGCTCAGGGAGTTGACAACGCCTGGGTCACCTGGGCTGATGACACGGACCTCTGGGACATCACACAACTGAGTTACTCACGCACTAAAGGCCACTGCCTCAGAACTTCCCACTCCACATACAGGGGTAAAACTTCACTAGGAAAGTAACTTTCACTCCCGGAACACCAATCAAATTTGGATATTCCAGACCTGGAACAGCTGTGCATTCTACTCCTTAGTCCTGTGATAAAATCACCACTTTTTAAATTTGCTGCCATTGTGGGACTGTAGTCTCTTTGCCAGAATCCAAATGATGACAAAACCCTCTAAGCTACCCTACATCCCGAAATCTCCCTTCCTCTCACTTCCAGCTCTGCTTTCAGACCTAGATTTCCCAAGCTGCACAAGCAGACAGATGAAAGTGGCCCTGGGAGGAATCAAGGACGCTTTTGTTGCTAAACCACATCTCCATCCCACACAATCAGGGTGATGAACCACGAGTCAGGAACGTGGCCGACCCCTAGGCCTGGGGGCTAACGTGCTCGAAGAACAGGGAATTCCAGTCTGTGAGAGAATCAAAATACCTATTCTCCTGTGGCAAATATCTTTTGTCCACCTTTATTTTCATTCCCTCTCTCCCCTGGCTTCTCTCCTTGATTTCTATTAATATTAACACAGATGACAAGAAGACTTATTGAAAGGATTTAAGGGAGGAGCAAACCAGGACATAGTAGGACAAAAATACACTGGGCACTAACAACTTCACACTTGACGAATGACCATGACATCTTGAACCCACCACACAAAATAATTAAACCAATCTTGGAACAGAGCTAAATAAATGTTAAAGGATATTATTAGTAGGTTCTTTAACAAATTTTTTATATTGAAAACTGAAATATATACAAAGTTAGTGACCCCCTCAACAGTCCCGTTGACAGCTAGCAAGGTTTTGCCACATGTAATTTGCTAATGCAATTTTAAAGCAAGTCCCAGACACAGTCATTCCACACCTACTTCCCTCAGCATGGATCTCTTAAACATTAGGGAGTTTTCTTACGCAATCCCAATGCCATTAGCACACCTGACACAACTGACAATAATATCACCTAACACACAGTCCAAAAACCAGCTTCCCCGGCTGTCATGGAGGTCTTCTTGTGGTTCCAGTCAGGTCCTAAACCAGGCCCACGCGTTCCACCTAGTGACTCATCTCTCTGAGGGTCTTTCTATCTGGGTCTCTCTCTCCCTGACAATCTCATTTTTTTTTTCATGCCACTGATTTGTTGCTGAAATCAGGCCCATTATTTGAGACAATTTCCACATTTTGGGTATTTATTTGTTTCCTTATGAGGTCAGTAAGCTATATCCTATATTTTCTGTGAATGAAAGTTACTACCAGAGACCTAACTAAGTTTAGGTTCAACTTTTTATAGCAAGAATATGCCACAGGTTCATCCTGCCTGTGTCAGGTGCACATGAAGTCTGATTGTTCTACTTTTACTGTTACTAAGATTGATCCTTGAAATAGGTTCTTTATTAACACTGAAAAAGACTTCTTTCTGTTGAAATAGATTTCCATAATTACGGAAGTAAATTTGTAAAAAAAAAAAAAGTAAATTCAATAAAGTGAATAAAGTAACCAGAAACTTAACAAATCTTATATATAGTTATCAATTAAGAAGCAGGAAAATTAACCTACAATTAAAACAATACATTTTGATTCCCAGGAGTATTAAAAAAAAAAAAAAGTTCAGTTGATTTAATTATACCAGCTCACTCACAGTTATCTAGTTTCTCAGTAAGCAACTATTAGGGACACTGGGCCAGGGCCTACGAATGGACACAAGTCATGGCCACTGTCTAAGGGGCAGAAGAGTAAGACAGACACTCTTAAAGGGATAAAGAAAAGAGGTAACATGCTAAGGCAGAACACGGTGATGGCAGATTCAGACAAACACAGAGGCTGGTGAAAAGAGAGCCCTCGGCGAGGAGACCTTCCCTGAAGGGGTCACCACGCACAGGCTCCTGAGGCCGGGCTTCTGTCTGCTCTGTTTCCTGCTGCACCTTTAGTGCCAAGAACAAGAGGCTTTTTTTTTTAACTTTTTTTTTTTAATTGAAGTATAGTTGATTTGAAATGTTGTGCTAGTTTCTGGTGTACAGCAGTTATTCAGTTTACATACACACATATACACACATACATATATATTCTTTTTCATCATGGTTTACTACAGGATACTGAGTATAGTTCCCTGTGCTATAGTAGGATCTTGTTGTTTATCTGTTTATATACAGTAGTTTGTATCTGTTCATCCCAAATTCCTAATTTATCCCTCCCCCATACCCTTTCCTCTTTGAAAATCATAAGTTTGTTTTATATGTCTGAGTCTGTTTCTCATTTGTAAGTTTATTTGCATCATAGTTTAGATTCCATATATACATGGTATCATGTGATATCCATCTTTGTCTGACTGACTTCACATAGTATGATCATCTCTAGGTCCACCTATGTTGCTGCTGCAAATGGCATTATTTCATTCTCTTTTATGGCTGAGTGGTATTCCATTGTATGTATATATTACATCTTCTTTATCCAGTCATCTGTTGGACACTTAGGTTGCTTCCATGTCTTGGTTATTGTAAATAGTGCTGCTATGAACATTAGGGTGCATGTGTCTTTTCAAATTTTAGAGTTCCCTCCAGATGTATGCCCAGGAATGGCACTGTTGGATCATACAGTAACTCTATTTTTAGTTTTTAAGGGAACCTTTATACTGTTCCCCATAGTGGCTGCACAATTTACATTCCCACTAACAGTGTAGGGGAGTTCCCTATTCTCTATATTCTCTCCAGCATTTGCTATTTGTAGCCTTTTTAATAATGTCCCTTCTGACTGGTGTGAAGTGATACCTCATTGTAGTTTTGATTTGCATTTCTGTAATAATTAGCCAAGTTGAGCACCTTTTCATATGCCTACTGGCCATCTGTATGACTTTTTTGGAGAAATGTCTATTTAGGTCTTCTGCCCATTTTTTTGATTGGGTTGTTTGGTTTTCTTGATATTGAGTTATACGAGCTGCTCGTATATTCTAGAAGTTAAGCCCTTGTCAGTGGCATCGCTTGCAAATATTTTCTCCCATTCTGTAGGTTGTCTTTTCATTTTGTTTATGGTTTCCTTTGCTGTGCAAAAGCTTGTAAGTTTGATTAGGTCTCACTTGTTTATTTTTGCTTTTATTTCTATTGCCTTGGGAGATGGTACAGAGGCAGTTAACAGAAATCTGATGAATCCATATTTAAAATCTAGATTATTCCTAGGCCAATCCTGTTTAAAGATACCTTATCAGGAAGTAAATCCGAATAACAAAGAGGGTAAGATTTTGTTTTAGTTTTAAAATCGGAATGCTGCCAGGGCCAGTATTTGAAAACAACACCCCTGCCCAAGTTTTTTGAGATGAAACAGTTTACAGTTCAGAACTGATGGATGATCATTCCTTGCGAAGACTGAGCCTGAGAGGCTCTGCTGCACAGAAGCAGCTCTGCTGAGCTGCAGCCCAGGGGGTGAGCTCCCCGCCCCATCCCTGACCAGAACCCAGGCCATGTTCCCCAAGGAGGACCACCTCTGTAGGGAAACCGGACCACAATGAAGAAAAGCCCTGCCAAAATTCTGGCATCTGGGGTTTCCCCAAGGAAAAAGCCAGCTCACCCCGATCACTCACTGTGCAGCGGAACTCACCAGCTGAGTGGCTCCGCCTGTGCAGACAGAGCCGCCAGCCAGCCGCTCACTGACTGACTTACAGAGCAGAGGCCAGGTGATGTCAGGCCAAGGGGAAACCTTCCAGCATGAAAGAAACAAACCAAAACCAAAAAAAGTAAAGGAGCTCAGGGGTAAAGGGCAGAAAAACAACCCTAAATATCCTTATACAATGTACTCAGAGGCAAGGGAACATACTGTACCCATGAAACAAGAACAAGATGCTACTTAAAAATAAGGAAATATAAAGGAATAATCAGATGATAAAAAATAGCTCTGGTAAATTAAAAATGTAAGAGCAAAACTTACATTTTTAATAGAAAGGTTGGAAGGTAAAATCAAGAATATCTCCCCAAAGTAGAACAAAAATATAGAAAAATAGTAGACAAAAAAATGAGAAAAATCTGAGGAATAATCTAAGATGTCCACCACTTAACTAATGATTTCCAGAGGAAACAAAGGGGAAAAAACTAAAGAATGAATAAAAGGTAATTTTCCAGAATGGACAGAAGAACATGAATCCTCTCAATGGAAGGTTGACCGAGTGTCCAGTGACTAAAAACACCCAACCCAGTCTCATCTCCACAAGATTTTAGAAATTCAAGGAGAAGAAGAGCCTACAAACAAAGAAAACAGGTATGTGCATGGACGGAAGTAAAAACAGCAACAACGGATATCAGAAGACACCAGATAACACCTTCAAAATTCTGAAAGAAAATGATTTTCAATCCAGAATTCTATACCCACACACCCTGCCATGACATTATGATAGAGATTTCCAGAACTGCACCCTCTCTCAGGAAGCTACTGGAAGACCGGGGAGGAGAAGCAGGGACGGGGAGGTGGGAGAAGCAGGGCAGAGGGGACTGTCTAGGGTGACAGGGCAGAGCAAACCAACAGCCAGGCCAGAGCCAGCAGGCAGACGGCATCCCAGGAGGGCAGCCTCCTGGGGAAAGACGGAGTGACAGGTTACCAGGTGTGCCTGACCCGGCAGAGCTGTGCACGAAGGGGCTGGTAGAGTGCATGGGAAAAACTACGTGGACACGTCTTCTGTCCCCACAAACAACACAAAACTGTAAGAGGAAATGCAGTCACAGCATACTGCTTGGCTTAGCAGGGAACAATACTGACATAGTACTGACAAAAATATAAACAAACACTACATTAACTGGTAAGTACAGTACATCAGTATTTTGAGTGGTAATGGGCCTAAATCCTAACCTACCAAAATAAAAGCCCAGACAATGTTAAAAACTAACACATCAGAAAGACAATGTAAGATTTTTCTTTTAAATATGAAGATAAATACCATCAGATAATTACCATATAAACACCACATAAGAACCGAAGGTGCTACACGGAGCAGGCTTAGGAGCTGAAGAGGAGAGGGCCCGACTGAAGGCTGCTGTTCTTTGTGTCCAGTGCAGCTTCATTTTTTAAATCTATGTGCATATATTACTTTGAATTTAAAAAACAATAACTATTTAACGAGTAATCACTCTGTGAGAGGAACTGTTCCAAAGGCTCTACAGATAAGATCACTCAATCCTCACGACAGCCCTATTAGGTGATAGTTTATTATCCCCGTATCAAAGATGAAGAAATTAAAGCACAGAGAGGTTAGGTAATCTGCCCAGTATCTCCCTGCTGGCAACTGATAGAATCAGGATTCAAACGCAGGCAGTGCGGACCAGAAATCCGAAGATCTTAACCTCAAAGGAAGCCAAGAAATTTATAATTCACAGATTATTTTGGAAAAAGCTATCTGATTTTCACCTCCTGATAAACACACAGTCAAAACCAATCAGACTAACAAACACGAGTAAGGAGAAGGCATTTATATTCTTATATCTAAAATCCCATATTTTTCTATCAACAACAACAAAAAATGCAGCCTAAACAGCAAGAGCAGCAGAAAAGGAAAAGTTGGAAAAAATTGCAGTCACACAAACTATAGTTAAAAAATGACTAAGTTTCCTTGATATATGAATTTGTTGGAAAACCATTTATCAACAGCCTGTTTCTCTCTAGCAGAGTCCCTCAAGCCGAGAGCCATGTCATTCCCCTTTGACTGATTAATTAGCCAATCAGGGGACATTTTTCATTGTGAGGCATGATGGTTTATTCCAGCTAATGTTGGGTCTCTAATGGCGACATATTAAAGCCAACTCGGCTGTTTTAGCCCTGTGGAGTGACCAAAAGGAAGGGATGGAAGATAAATCAAAGGAGCTCCCTTCAGTTTCCCTTCAGTCCTTAACAAAACCCCCAAGGAGCAAGTGGCTGGAGGAAAGATCCTCTCCCAATAAAGAGAAAACACAAAGAGAAGAAAGGTGGAAATGCCTTCAAGCCAAGGGGGATCCTTTCCTGTTTCTGAAGAGCAATAATTTATCCTCTGTTGATTAACAGACCACTGATAGAACAGGCACCAAAAGTCAATACCCAGCTCTTCTTGCTTTTATCAAAAGCTGTGCTCAATAGAAAATCCAGCTATGTAATGCTTCTTACTCACTTGGAATGATTTCACCAGCACTCTGAATTAGACGAGGCCAGCGGGAACCTCATCTAAGGCGCCATTTATACACCCACCTCCCTCCAGTCAGGCAGCTGTCCACGGTGCCACGAGTTCTCTGAGCTCTTGCCCATCTCCAGGCCTCTGACAGGCACCAAAGCACAGAGAAGTCAAAGCTCAGATATGAGAGGAGCACAAGTTCCTACAGAGGACAAGTGTGAATATTCACACATTCAGGAGACAGAAAGCACATCTTAAATATATTTGTAGACTGCTGAGCACACTCCACAAGACGGGTCTAAGCAGCTGGTCTCTGCAATGCAATTCCACTCTTAAGCACATAAATCTGCCCAGATTTCTCCCTACCAAATAAATAAACGATTACAAACTAGTAGTCTGCATTAGACAACACCACAAACCTGTTTCACTGTCCTGAAGGGGCTCTACCACCACAACCACCTTCATCATCATTATCACTTTGTGAATCTTGGATACTTTCAGACAGGGTATCAGCTTCCCTAACTCCCTGTTGTCTTTCGACTTTTAAGACTTACTTACACACTTACAGTCACAGGTCTGGGCCCCACTGGCATGAGTCTGAGACCTGGGAAAGGTTGTAGTTCATGGTATGTCTTCTTTTCTGTGCCTTGTCCATTCAGAGACTCCTGCCCGTTGGGCCCAGATCCACCAACAGTTCTCTGCAACCTCTCCTGACAGCCTTGGTAAAAACTGATGGCACTTGGGTCTGTGTTCCCACCATGTTCAGCTTCAACAGCTGAACTCATTTTAACAAAAACTTCACTAAGAACCTACTCCGTGCCAGGCCTGGTCCTAGAAGCTAGGGAATACAAGCCCCTGCCCCCGAGGGGCTTCCAGTCTAAGGGAAGGCAGATGGCACAAGAGAACTATTCAGTGCATCAGATGGTGATAACTGCTATGGAGAAAAACACAGCAAAGAAGAGGGTACAAGAATATCAGAGATTTTTTGTTGTTACTGTTTGTGCTTTCAACTATAGGGTAACCAAGGAAGACCAATGGAGAGAACACTTGCACACAAATGTGAAGGAGGCAGGGAGCAAACCATTCCCTGCAGAGGACCATGGAGTGCTTAAGCATAAGGCAGGAGTGTCCCAGGAGTCCTGGAGGAAGAGCAAGGAAGCGGGAAGGGCAAGAGCAGCGCAGGCGGGGAAGACAGAAGACGAGGGATGGCAGGACAGTGTGTGTGAGGCGTGGGAGGCCAGGAGGATTCTAGCCACTGTCAGGGCTGACCGTCCACTCGGAGGGTGACAGGGAACTCGGGGTGGCTTTGAACAAAGTAGTGACATGATCTCAATTACATTTTCCAAAGATCACTTCAAGTTGCTCTGGGGAAAATACACTGTAGAATAGATTCTATTGGAACTTTCAGTTTCCACAGAGAGCTTTTTACACTATGTTCAAGACACCTATCTCCCCGACCATGAATTCTCTGAAGGGGACCCGGGGCCTACTGTCTTTGGAGCTTCAGCAATTAGAGTAGTAACTAGGACACTCCAGGTACTCAACAACTACAGAATGGTTAAACTGTTGTAACTTTGAAGCTTTTTTTTTGCTTTTCCACCAACAAGTACCAACAAACTATACTTTCTGTGAAAGAGAAAAAGAAAACAAAACTACACATGTTTCAGACATTTCCTCCTTCTACTGGTTAAGATGGTTCTTCCTGGTATAATCACAGGACCACAGAATGATGGCTCCTTGGGGAGCCATTTCAGTTACCTAGGTAACAACCCTCTCTCCTTCCCTCCCAAATTCAGCAGTAACAATCATTTCATTATCACACAGCATTTCTATGGATCAGCAATTCAAGAAGAGCTTGGGTACGTGGTGCTGCTCAGGGTCTCTCTAATGTGCTGCTGTCAAAGTCATGAGAGTGGGCCTAACAGAGGGCCGGGCCAGGCACCTCTAGTCTCCAAGTAGTCTTGGGGCACCTGCATGACTCTCCTGTCATGGTTCCTCTGCGTACACTAGTTTGGGCTCTGGGCTTTCTTACAGTCTGGGGACTCAGGGCAGCTGGACTGCTTACACGAAGGCTGATGGCTTCAAGAACAAGCACTCTAGCTGACAAGGCCTCAGAGGTCACACAGTATCCCCACCGCTACATTCCAAGGGCTACGAGCAAGTCACCAGCCTGCCCAGACGGAGGGAGGGGACTGGGCTCCATCCTCTGGTGAGAAAGTGCCGAGGGGGTCAAGCTAGAAGAGTGTGTGGAATGGGAGGTATCACGGGGGCCATCTTTGGAAAACAGAATCTACAACAGAACATATAATTCAACATTCTCATTTTATAAATAAGAAAACTAAGTTTACAGATAAAATAGGGATATCCACAACCACCTGCACCTCGACGTTCAATGTTTCTAATCACGCTTTTAAGTCCTGAATCGCTAGGACAACTCGCTATTTTACCTCAATATTATTTGATTTCTTAACTGAACAAACCAAATTCTTTTCACATTCATCTCCTGGATAAAGAAGATAAGCAGATACAACCAAAACTGCCCAAGTACATGAGAATCAAGGAGAGGAATCCAAGTAACGTCCCTTCCTTTGTAGTCTCGGAAGATGTGCACCTTCAAGTCAAGGACCATTTCAAATTTAAGTATTTCATGTGCTCTCCTTACTCCAGAATCAGAACCTTAGACTTGGAAGTGCTCACATGCCTTTAGTTCCGATTCTTACCTATTATAAGGATGCCTCCAGGAACTCACCTGGAGGTACCTCCTATGCAGCTGGCCAGCTCTGCCACCCATGCTGCTTCCTTCCTCTGAGTAGAAATCTTTCCATGAATTCCACCCATCAGTTCGTCCTCTGAAGCTTAACAAACAAATCTGTTCCTTTTCTAGGGGACCACTGAAACTGTTCCAAGTCAGCATCTTCCTGTGGTGCAGGCAGAATCTCGTAACTGCTCATCTGATCGTTTCTGTGCACAGCATGCTCTCCAGATAGCTCTGTCCCTAATGTCATTCTCAGAATACATTCTTATAAAACACGGCACCCAGGCCTGAACAGGACAGTTCAAAAACTGTCACCAGTGCAGAAACCATGCAAAAGCCCTGCTGCTTTGAGTTGCTTCTAAAGCTGCCCAAGCCTGCACTCTCAGGACGGTGGCCAGACTGCACATTTTGGCTTAAGTTAAACCTGTAGTCAGATTATATGCTCTGGCCTCTAAGTCAATTCTCATTCAAATGGTACCAAATTAGTTCTTTCCAGGATTAAATGAGACTTTACATAGCTTCACAAAATTTCTTCCATTTAATTTTGGCCAAATTTCCCAGCTTAGAGAAATTATTTTGAATTTTTACTCTGTTATCAATGGTCAAAATAATGACAAGAATTACTGAAGTCATCACTGCTGGCAAAAAATAAACTACAGATCTTAAATGTGTTATTTAGCTTGTCTGTAGGCTTAGTTTAAATTTATCTCTAACTAAAAGGTTTTTCACTATAAGATTATCTTCGCAGATACTAGGCTGGGAGAGCTGCTCAGCTTCTGAATGGTGATGCCAGATCTGGGGTGAGGAGGGGAGGCAGGGTGACAGAGGTTTGCACGAAACAGGGAGATTTAAATGTAAGAGTCCACATCCTGTAAACCATTTACAAAACTCAACCCAATTCACAAATACAGGTTATTAACATGCCAATCCAGAACTAGTGAGAAATAGCCTCCAATTCAAAGACATTTCAAGTAAAAAATTAAAAAAAAAAAAAAAGACTTCTTTTCCCAATGAGATGCTTAGGGTAGTTTATAGAACTAGAAGAAAGAATGGTCCAAAATACCCCATGAATTCAACCAACCAAAACAGAAGGGTCTGCCTGGAAATTCACTTTCAAATATTACAGTTAGAAATGGGAAAAAAGGGAGATTTGTGGTAACTGATGAGAAAGGGACACAAACCATAAAGAAGTCATGCTTTGGTTCAAAAAGCCAAAAGCCGTCAGAGGAATGCAAAAAAAATGATCATTAGCTGGGGATCCTGAGAGAGCATAAAAAAATACTCACAAGGTGTCTAATTCAATCAGGTCATAAAGGTGAAGAAATTGACAATTATTTTGCCAAAAGCCTATGCCAGAAGCACGTTGTTTAGAGAAAGCAGGAATGCTGGTTACACACTCTCACTCCTTGATACAGTTTAGGAGCATTTTCTCTAGTGATAAGGCTGACTCAGGAAACAAGCTGGACAGAGGAAGGAAACTGGGAAGGTGGGGGAGGGAAAAAATGAGAGAAGGAAAGGAAAAAAAAGGAGTATCAGGAAGTTCAACCAGATAGGAACTAATGGAATTTGTTTTTCAGTGTCTCCAACTGCAACCTGCAAACCAAGTGTGAACACACACATGCGTGCGTGAGCACGCATCTCTAACTCCTGGCAGGCACTGGTCAGCACAAGTATGTGCTGCAGGTCTCAAGGGGCCCTAGTCATTTCAATTCAATATATTCGATCCTTTCTTTGTCTCTGTAGAAAGTGCATACATCTCCAATTTAGGTGTACTCCAACCCAGAGTTACTGTCTTCCAATTAATACAGTACAAAGACTGTGAGGAAAAGGAAGGATGTGGAAATCAGAAATGTACAACCAACCATTACACAGAACAGCTGATTAAAAGTTTTCTGAGCAGTTGGTAGTTTGAGATGATCTTTCATTGTTTAAGCAAGTAGTTCTGAACAGCCAGATTCAGGCAAGAAAACAGTGCCCCTGGACAGCCTCTGTGGCTTGAGGGAATACTATGGGCCAGCAAAGTCAAAGTGAAGTCCCCGGAGAGACAGGAAGGCTTTAACTTCTACTGCAATGAAAAACAGTGAAGCCTGAGAAAAACCATTCCAGAGTGAAATGCAATGTCGGAAAGCCAATTTTTAGCAAACAGGGTTGATTTTTGAAAGCATAAAATGGCATAAGCAATCATTCATTCAATAATCCTTTCTCAAAAATCTACCAGCTACACCAGTGGATTATGCTTGGCACTGGACTGGAAATTAACTGATGAAAATGTCCTATTCTCAGAGATTTATTGATTGATCAAAACATTTCAAAAAGAAAAAATATTTCAAAAATCAACCTTGAAGCTATACAAATTTGATTTTAAAGATGAGTAACAATTAAGTTCATTTTTTATGAGATTTTCATTTACTGAATCCCTACCATGTGCCAAGCACGGAATCAATGACACGCTGGGGACCTAGAAACAAGGAGAGCACAAGTCCTCTCTCTTTAAGTAGGCCACTGTCCAGTGTACATGACAGATGAGAAAGTCCACATGTAAAACCACAGCGGATCAATTTCTTCATTAAATGTATGAAGGTCAGAGAGAGGATAAAAGGCATAATTTAAATTTCAAAAACGTATACTAGACATCTTGGGTTAAGCCTGGGTTGTTCTGTTTTGATGTGAATTTCTTTTTATTTCTATATGTTATATGCAACTCCTACTATCCTCACAAAAAAAAAGTTCATTTTAAGTGATTCTTTTTTGGATTGGGAAGAGAATTTTTTATGCCTAGTCCTAGATTTAAACCTTCTTTTTGATTCAAGGACTCCTCTGAAAACCCTGAGGAAAGCACTGGACTTTGTGTATCCACACACACACTCACACAGGCCTTCACACAAGTCCCGTGTGCAGCCTAAAGGAGTTCACCAACCTCCCCGTCACGAGTGTGCCCCGAGTACTGCCCAGGGGGCTTCCTAGACTGACACGTTACAGAAGACAAACTGTCATGTTATGGTAACACCTTGTATTTATATAATACTTTGCAGTTTGATACAATTCCAAACTTACTAAATTAAGTGACTTAACTGATAGGCTTGGACTTTAAAAACATCAAAAATCTGATTTCTACAAGGTGTTTTCTAAAGATCCATGAGCTAGAAGACATAAAATCTAGTATGGGTATGTGGAAGAGGCAGATCATGGAAACTACCATCAGCTCTTAAAACCTGGGTACCGATCATTACCGATGTGAGCAGATTCAGCATCACAGTGTGAGAGATCACATAGTCCAGATACAGGATAGTCCATTTCGAATTAGACAGTCAATTAGCAGCAGTGATTGCTGGCGTTAGGACTGTGTGGAGGGAGTGTGACTATAACTGGGGGAGGGATGAGTGAGATGTTTGTGGGGAGGGCACAGTTCTGTGTCTTAACCCAGACGGCGGTTATAGGAGCCACAAACGCGCCAACGCGGCTCAGACCCACACCCACAGAGCACACCAACGTCGGTTTCCCGGTTTTCACCCTTTGACAAAATCTCAAATAAAACTTCTAAACATAATTAAATCATTTAAATGCAGATTTTTTTTTCTAAATGCAAAAAAGTTAATTAACATTGGCAGTAGTGTGGTAAGGGGAAGAACTCTGACTTTGGAGTCAGAGAGACCTGGATTTCAACCCCACTGGTGCCACTCTAGAGCGTGGTACAACCCTTTCTGAGCCTCAGTTTCCTCACTGCTAAAAAGGTGATAATAAGGGATAAATTGGGAATTTGAAAACTGCACCTCTTGGGGAGTGATGGAAATGTTAGCTATCTTGACTGCGGTGGTGGTTCCATGGGTGTCTACATCTATAAAAAAAAGGTGATAATAATGCCTACTTCATGGGACCGGTATGAAGATGACATAGATAACATCATGTCTAGCACAGTGCCTGGCACATAGATCCTTAATAGAGCTGTAATTTCTATTATCTTAACAGTCAGGGGTTGTAGAAATCAGTGGGCTGGGCTTAACGTGAGAGCTAAGACGCGGCCCAAGCCCGACGTGGACAACGCCCAAGGTTCTTTAAATCCAGACACAACGGTAAGATCAGGATCCGCACTCTGCCCAGAGCACCCGGCGAGGCACTACTGCTGTCACGTTTCAAACTGCTGTGGTTTCTGAGACGTTTCGGCATCTGGCCTCCAGCGGCACCCTGGCCTCGGCAATGCCAAATACAACTTGAGGCCAATGTTGCTATGGGGGTCAAGGGAGTAAAACAAAGCAATATTCCTTCCAACTGAGAACAGGAGCCAAGAGGTTGTATTTTCAAACAAATGTGATCAAAGGACTCCTGCCCTCAGCTATAAAGGCTGTTGTAACTCACAGGGTACGGTTTCTTAGCAACAGTTTACTTAGCAACGGGGGAGGCACAAACGTGCCTCAGTAAAAGCTATCTCAATATAGGAGAATCCAAATGTGTGTAAAAGATAAATTTAAAAGCGACTGCTTCAGAGAAAGACTTTTCATTTGGTGCCTAAAAATGTGATTAAATTTAAATACACTATCTTACACACACGAGTAGGTATGCGTCAAATGTAAACACTGCAGAGGCCCAGTGCGCTCACCGTGAAGCATGTAGCATGCTGCCCGGGAGCTCTGCAGAAATGCAGACTCTCAGGCCCTACCCAACCCTCATGGAACAGAATCCACAGCTTAAGCAAATCCCCAGGGGATCTGCGCACACATTAGGACTGAGACGCCCTGTCCAGGCGACAGTCCTGGTACCACAGCCAGCTCTACCTGCACAGGCATGTGGCAGGGATTCTCCTGGTGGTTCTCAATCTTCACTCCTCATCACACAGTGGGACAATCACCTGAATCCCATGAGTAGGCTTTTTTTCCCTTTTAATTAAAAAAAAAAATTCTCTTCTTTTTTTTAATACTGATGCCTGGACCCTAACCCAAACTTAGGATTTCACTCATCCTGGGTGGGACCCTGACAAGAGCATTTTCTTCACAACTCCTTAGGCCATTCAAGCGCAACCACCGTTGAGAAGCAAGGCTCACGAGCAGGTCCTGCAGCCTGATACGACACAGCCTCACCAACAGTCAGAATCACAAACGCATCATCAGAATGAGAGATCAAGACGTGCCTGGATTTAATTCTCGCACAAAACACAGAATTACATCAAGGTGGTCTTCTCTACCCCCAAGTGTACCAAAGTAGATTTTGCCTGGGCTAGTGCTCAGGAATTACTTCTGAAGTTCCTCTCACTTTAACATGATCACAAATAACCACACCACTGAAAAGTCAAGGGACACCGCATAGTGCTGGAAAGCCTCACGGCACCTAACACCAGTAAGCCCTCAAACAGATGTTTGGCCAGAGGATTAGAAACCTCTAATCTCTTTTCCTGTGCTTATCACATAAATTTTTTTAAAGTTCCACCAAAAGCCCATAAATATTTCCTTTCCTGATCTGTTCAACTGTAAAATTTCAAGAAGGGTTCTAAAGATGAGGAATGAGGGCAATGGAGGTTGGCAGCAGGGAGAATCCAAGAATGCAAGGATCTGGAAGAGCAGTCCAACGCGAATGCAAGCCTGGGAGAGCTGGAGCAGAAAGGTTATGGTCAGGGGCCCAGGGAGCGGGGCGGGGCCGAGGTCAAGGCGCAGGGTGTGACCGCGCAGGGGTTGTCAGGGCAGAGCAGAGGTGAGAGAGTATCCCCGAGGGTACAGATGTGCTGAGGATGGCCAAAGGAGAGAAGTTCTAGAGGAAGACTGAGGTAAGCCAGATGCCAAGTCCTGAGTGAACCCGGCAGAGAGCCTAGCCCATGTCACTCGGTAACCACTGAGGGGCAGAGGATGGCCAGAAGCAGGGCTGTCTGAGGATCCTAGCTTTTTCCAGCAGCCTCTTGAGCATGAAGCATCCAGGACAGCCTGGTGTAGGACACCTCCTCCTAACGGCCCGGCCGCCTTTGACAGGGCTCAGCAGAGATCTTCAGGCACCACCCTCAGGTTTCCCTTCCCGGGCCTGCTTCCTCTGTCCTCACTGCGAAACGTGCAGGTGCAGAAAGGGGCTAAAAGATCAGGAATTCAGCCCCAGCCTACAAAGGAAATCACCAAACAAAATTTCCAATAGCTAGTAATTCTACAGTCTTTGAAAAGAACATGAAATAACAAATAGCTACCATCCTGGGAAAGTTTCTGTCAGTCTGGAGAAATGTCAGAAATAAACGGAACAAGTCTTTCTTGCTCTATAGCCAGGGCCTGGCCTTGGGACCAATAAAGGTACATGAGCACGACATGCCAGATGAGCAGAGTGATGGTTGTAGCAACCACGCACCCCAGACTTTCACAGATAAGGTCAACTTAAAATATATTTATCTCATTATTTCCAGAAATCCACATTTCAAAAACTCTATAATATTTTGACATCCAAACTACAACCAGAGCTGTCTCTTACAGTTGGAAACAGCACCAAAAACCGTGGTATATAACACAGCCCAGCTTAACAGTCAGGATTGTGGATTACGGAGCCACCTCCTTTGGGGGGTAGTTCGGTCACCCTATTCCTAATCTTCTGGTTTTGAAACAAACAGTACTGTACAACAGAGGAGATACTACACCTCAATCCCCTCCAGATTCTCCCCGCCGATCCAACACTGCTTCAAAATGCTTTTACAGCGGAAGAGCCAGGACCAGAGTCTGCCCTTCCCCCACCTCAGGCTGCCCTCCAGACAGTACTGGCAGTCTGAGCAGAGCAGACCGAACCTGCCCGCAGCCCCCCTCTCCCATGGGGATGGAGGTGCACTCCGCTCTGCGTGCATCAGCGACCGGCACTCTTCCCCGAGGTCAGTCTGGCCCTCGTGCCAGCAGAAAAAAACCCCAAATAACGTATATTCTTTTTTAGGTTCCTTGTAATAACATATTATCTGTCAAGTATTATTATTCAGAGGATCACATTTAGCCTTCGTATGAAGCCTCTAAATGTTTTTTTTTGTTGTTGTTGGTAACTTTGTCTGGAAAGTGCTGTTAGTAATAGATCTAAATATTTCTATACACAGTTGAAAATCAGTGTTGAAACACAACATATCAGTCGTGTGTGGCTTAATACCTCAGTAGTCTTCTTACTCTGTCTTTTCCCAAAAATGCAGTCCAGGTCTGTTTTGCTCCGAGATGAGAGATCCTTCCCTAGAGAAACAACATGATGCTTTTCAGTCACACATTCTTCCCAAAATAAGGAGCACCAGTATAAACTGTGAAACTCCTGAAAACAAGATGGGTTTTGGAAAACAAAAAAAAATTCTGTAAACTACTGACTTTGTTTCCCCTTCACAGATTACAACTGTTTAATTAATAAATACGATTAACTAAATTTAAAAATCACTTAAAAATCAAGTAAGTGAACCAGAATCCTTGCCTTTCTCTTCACGGCAGAAACAACCCAGAGCATGCAGACTGAGAGGAAAATTACACTCTAAAGCTTGCTCTACTACTGGGTATGCTTTCTAGGTCTCTTGGTTCCCCTTTTATAAAATAGACCCCATTTACTTCAAGGAACACGAGCTATTTACTTAGAGTTATGAAATGCAGAATTAAGAATCCTGCTAAGATATAACTTTTAAATAAAAGGACACATAATAAGAGCAGGAAATTAAACAGCTTCTGGCAAAAGCAGCATGCAAAGGATCCATGATTCTTATTAAAAACACTATATACTCTTTCACTTAATTTCAAACCCACAGACCAACTAATTTAAAATTCACTTCTTTGAAATTTCCACTTCTACCAATAACACTCTGTGAGCAGTCGACCAGATCTATTCCCATCTGTCAACATCATGGTAAATGTACTGAAAATGTAACCACTACATGTAAAGTCCTGAGGCTCTGGGGGAGCGAGGCTCTGGGTTAGACACTGGAATTTCTGTTCTGGGTTGGAAGCCCAAGTTCCACTGTCACAGACTCACTTGTCTTCCTGGTTTCCTGCAGCAAACCGACTTGGCAAAGTAATGTCATGACCCAGGAAGGTTCAAGTTCACTGACTATCACTGGAGCATTCAAATATGATGTTGCCAAGTGACTCTATGAAATTAAAAAACAAACACCCTTCGATTTAAGGCAAAACCAGGTGCTCAAACTAGTTTCTGAGGCTGCAGCACCAGGCTCACCAGTCCAGGCAGCGTGACCTGTCCCTGCCAGGCAGGACAGGCCCCCCAGGGTGCTCTCCTTTCTTCCTGAGCTAGAAATGGCACTTCCTGGTTCTTCCTGATTATCAAGTAGAACCCAGATAAAAGACCCCAAAGAAACCTACTCAGGAACAAAACGAAGCTTGTCCCACGTGGGAACTCAGAAAATAAACCGGAAAAGTGGGGAATAAAACTGGCCCAGTGGGGAGCAGTGGACGACCCTCAGGGGGTCTACAGATCTGCACTGGGCTCTGTCATCAGCACACCCCACTCCGCACCGCAGAGCGCACTCAGGGCGGCAGCTTCCATCTCAGAAAAAGGGCTTGGACATGGTTCAAAATGTAGAGCGACCATCCACCCCTAAGCTAGCTTCTGAAATGGAACAGATACCCTAAAAGAAATGCAAATTAAGATCTCTTTTACAGCAACTGAACTAAAAAGAATGCTGGAAGGTAATGATTAAGGAAGGGAGGGTACATGCGAGAGCACACTTTTAAAACAGGATGTCAAACCACGAACACGCAGAGATTAAAAACAAGCCTACAAATCAAAGGGAAAGCTGCCAAGCTGGGGGAGATGTACCAAAGAAGGTGCAAGTGTTTCTAAAGTTTTGGTGATGGGTTCTTGTATCAGAAATATTTATCCTTTAGCAAGTTCACTTAAGTAAATGTAGAAACCAGGACTGTTACAGGCCTTGCTCTGGATTTGATCTGGAAAACAAAACACAGAGAAGAAAGAGTCAGAGACTACTGGAAAGGAACTTAAAAAAGTAGATAAAAATGTGAAGATGGAAGTGATACTGAAATAATTATTAGTTAATGGACTTGGTTGAATAGTTTATAAATGTTACACAATTGTGGCCACTTTCGAATAAAATATATATATTAAAAATGAGTTTGAAAGTTATTGGTCTCAGTTCTGAATGGTGGTCAAATCCTATTGATAAACTTATCTCTTAGAGAAAATGACAATCAAAAAATTGAAGGGAATAGGAAATAAATATTATCTGCTTGGATTTGGTTTTATCTATCTACTGGCTTCAATTGGTCATGACGTTTCCAGACCAGGAAAAAAGGTCCAGTAGCCAAGCTGGTGTAACAAAGTCCATGAAAGGATGATCTGCTCATTCTGACAACAGCACTTTATCTGTGATCACAAGTACATCAGGGCAGCTTCCTAGAAGAGACCCATATGCATGCTACAGCCAGACACAGCACCGACAGGTCCACCCGGGAAGCAAATAAAACTATATAAAAAAAAAAAGAACCTAAGATTCATGGAGATTTGGAGCCTCCTGGTTTAAAGGCAAAAGTCAAACAGAGCCCAAGTTCTCAGGAGAAAACTGTATTATAGCACTGCACTGCACAGGGCTTGAGAAGCTGAGTTTTTCTACTCCGAGTAAAGGGGCCAGAGTAAGGAAATGCAAGCTTGAGAAATATGTCCGCTAAATAAAAATCACTGATGGTTTATGTAGGCAGCTTCACTTGCTTAGAAAATTTATCTGCATTCTCCAATCAAGGAGAAAACAAATAATACTATATTTTGAGTTTCTTTTTTTAATGAAAACACACAGGACTGATAATAAACCTAGAACGGAAGATTACAACCACCTCACTGAGCGGGTGAGAGTGTAAGGAAGCCAGGAAGCCAGAAAGAATCAGAGTGGGGATGGAGTTAGTGAGACCCTCACAACCAATAACAGGACAGCCAGAACTTTTCTAAAGCCTGCAATGGTGCTATTTTATATTTGAATGTCAAAAGAGCCACAGCCAGGAGAGGAATCTTAACACCCACCACTAGCAGAGCCGACTATGGGGAGCCAGTCCAGCCAGGGAGCCCACAGCCAGCGTCCACACCAGCTGGCTCACACGGGGACATGTGCTGCAACAGCAGTCTCCTTGTTTAAGAAGCAGAATCTCACAATTGTCACAGGAAGAAGTCTGAATCAATGAGAACAACGGAGCTGCACAAGCCAGGTCCACACAACCTCCCGCCCACCCGCTGCATGACTGGGAGGAGAAGGCAATGCTGTCTGGACGACTTCTCGCTGTGTAACATCACAAACCTCAAAGATGGCTTTGGGGAAATGGGTATTTTCTCCATTTTCTTCTTTGCAGATAGGGCCTTGCCAAACATTTTCAAGTTAAAAGAAATGACTGTTGAAGTTAGGTTTTTAAACAAATATAGATAAAAGTAACATTTTAAAATTATGTAATAAGTTATGCCAAATTTAAATTATAATCTTGGGATTAGAGAAAGGAATAATTATGTACTGGAACTAACATATTTCAGCAGCAGCAAACTTTACAATGCTACTTGCTCCTGCAATCTCTCTGATGCAACATTTTTATCTTCACTCTTCACACCAAGCTAAGTGAAATGCCATCTTCCCATGTTTTAGTTTCCTGGACCACTGATGAGTTATATCAATCATCCTCATCAGATAAGTACATTAGTACTGTAATTATGAGCACATCCATGGGCTAAAACCCTTAGTATCCATTATGCTGAACAACCAAAAGTTCCAATTAATGGCACCATTTCTGATGACTTAAAAATCTTTCTTCATTTCACAAAAAAGGAAACTGAGGCTGAAAGAAGGGAAGAGGTTAAGTGATTTGTCTCAGAGCCATGACCAGAACCCAGTTTCTTGTGACCTGAGACAGTCTATCTTGGAGGAAACAGCTTATCAGCCACCTTTGTGACAATGTATCTTGAATTATCTTCCCTGCATACCAGTGCCCCCTTCTCCTCAAGCAAGGCTAATAAACAAGCAAATCTCATTTTAAAAGAGGGAAAGTGAAGACACAACACACCAAGCAGGTGGACAGGGTCATCCGGCAAGGGGGTTTGGTTTAACTAGAAATAGAAAGGAGATAGTCCCGGCATCCAGTAGATTAAAGTAGATTAAAGCGGTTTATCTGGGCTTCAGCAAACGCTTCAGATGAAACCATGCCTGCAGTCAGGTGCCACAGGAAAATGAGAAGGTTCTATTTGCAAAAGAGAAAGCTTAAGAGGCCGCTGTAGGCCCAGAAGTCCCAGGGCACTTTCTTTCCTTAACTGGCTCATCGCCCTTCCGCTGTATCTACTTTTCTTCCATCAGGTCTGATGAGAAGGGGTGATATTTAAGGGACTGGGTATGAAGTGACCATTTAGCCTCTCCTGAAAAGGACTGTCTCCTGTTCTGCAGCAGGTCAGGGGTGAAGAAAAACCCTGCTCAGAAGCCACACAGGAAAACAATGAAGAAGGCTCTTCACGAGAGAAAGACGAGGGACTTGGGTGAAGAGCCACACCCGCTAGGACTGGGGGGAGCACTGGCCCATCCCTCACACAGCCCCGAAGCTGACCAGCTCCCCACTCCATCCAATCCGCCACCACCTCGCCCGCAAACCAGCCCCATCCACCTTTTGAGGTCCTGGCTCCAAGTAAGAACCACCATTAACAGTTTAGAGGGGCGGGGGCTCCAGCTCCCACTGCTGTTCAGGGGGTTTCAGGGCTGAGGGAATTCTCAATCACTGAAACAAGACCAAAGCCAAGATGTGCTTTCCCAGCACACAGAGGCAGACACACTCATCCAATCTCCCATAGAACCATCAAGTGATGACTAAATGACATAATATCACCATGTTTACAGTTTAAGTATATCATGTAATAGTACGGTTTTTGTGCCTGAAAAGTACACTTAATGCATAACTCTGTTCTCTGGGAAAACACCTGGGGAGCTGAGGGCAAGTTAAATGGTTTCTTACCAATACACGACTGCCGCCTAGTGGTGAGAGGGGACAACTGCACTGCCTGACACGTGCATTGTGGGGAGGCGTGGTGAAGTGGGGAGGTGGTGACAGGAGGACAGCCCAGTCCTCAAGCGCTTCCTAACGCGCTCTCTGCAGGGGCCATGGAACACCGGCCACATGAAGTGGAGGACTGGGGTGGAGTAACGCGGGTCAGCTAGGGAGTGAGATTTCTCGTACTGGAGTTCTCAAGGTAGAGCATAATTTCCTAAACTGGTACATTTTTTTAGAGCAATTGGAGCACCAATATCAAGCTCTGAGAAACAGGAAAATGTAACTAAAAGTGTTGAGCAATAAATTAAAATTATTTTCTGATCGAGCCACGTGAAGTCCCCTTTCTCCTCTAAATAAGCAAGTTAGCTTCTGCACTCTGCTTTGCCAAAGGACTTGTACACAGTGTAAAACAGATTCTGGGGCCCCACCTCGGAGCGAGTGAATGTGACCCCACACCAACAAGCCCCCAGAGACTGACAACAAACACTGGAAGTCCAGCGCCACTCCCACCAGTCCACCCGCGGTGTCCGCTCCCCTCCCCTGCACGTCAAACAAGCGGCGCTGGTGAACGGCTAAAAATGCTCTAAGAAGCCCAGTGTGAACACAGAGACTGCAAACAAATAGAGACATGCTGAATTTTTACCTTTGGTGAATTTCATATAATGAACACGATTTTTGGAGATTTTGGACTTCTCTTCAAGGCTGAAAGATTTCTTTTCCTTGTTGTCAGAGGAGTCTTTTAAAAAAAAAAAAGGAGGAAAAGCATTAAACTCTGCACCCCATTCTCATTCTCCTCAGTAAAGTGGAATTATTTAAACAAAACCTTCAGAAGCCCCATCATTTATTACTGAACTCTAACCAAGTGATTACACATATTCTTAAACTGTGTGCTACAGATCAGCCACGGTTATTCTCCAGAAATTTATAAAATCTTGGAGGAAGAGAAATAAAAATTTGTGTTCACACAAAAACCTCCACACGAATGTTCATGATCACCTTATTCATGACAGCAAAATACTGGAAATAACCCCAAATTCCTTCAATGGGTGGACAGCTGTGCACGTCCTGGGACCCCCTCACCCTGAGCACTACCCCGCAGCGAAGAGGACGCAGCTATTGATACCGGACAGCGACCTGGAAGGACGTCAAGGGCGCTCCGCTGCAGTGTGGGATCTACGTACTGTATGACCCACTCAGCTATAATGTCCTCAAGTGACAAAGCTACAGAGACAGAGAACAGATTAAGGTTTCTAGGGGACAAAGATGAAACTGGGGTTTGGAGGTTGGAAGGGTGGAAGGTGGGTATGAATACAAAAAGGCAGCACGAGGCAGCTCTTTTGTGGTGATGAAGAAATACTGAGTGTTGACTGTGGTGGTGGCTGCATGAATCTATACATGTGATAAAACTACAGACACACACACACACACACACACACACACACACACATGAATAAAGGCTAAAAAAGTGATGAAAACTGAATAAGGTCACTGGTCTAGTTAACAGTCAACAACAGCACTGTCAACTTCTGAGTTGTGATATTACGCTATGACTACATCAGATGTCACCATTGGGTGAATGATACTCAGGACTCTTTCCACTGCCATTTTTGCAATTTCTACAAAGCCTATAATTGCAAAGTCTATGACTGTTTCAAAATAAAAAGTTCTTTAAAAAAGTTAATAAAGGTAAGACAGATTAATGATCCCACAGGGCTGGCACTGAGCCTCTGCCTCAAACCTAGATTCCACCAGAGGCTTACCTTGCAGGGCAAAAACAGCAACAAAACAAATCGCGGAGGAATAAACTCACGTGGTTGTTCCTTTGACAAACAAGGAAAATGGGAGCCAGAAAGTAGTCCCTTGCCTGAAATATCAGAGCAAGTAGGTCTGGGGTGAGAGTCAATTACAGGATTGGGACTAGCTGCCTGTATCCCCTCGTCCTTGTCTGTTTGTCAAGTTCAGGTAACAGAAGGAGAACATCACAGGTAGTAAAGAGACTGAGTTTTCCTAAAGTTGTGTCATTAGGGAATATAAATACGAGGTTAGAGGAAGAAGAGAAAAGGACACTTTCACCTTAATACTAAAGCACAAGCAGCACGTGTCCGTTAACCATGTCAGTTACCTGCAGCCCCTCCCGGGAACGAGCCATCTCAAAGGCCAAGCGTGAATCACACCTGGACAACGGAAAGACAGCGGTTCAAGCTCTGACGCTGAGCACGGGTTAACGACACCAACAGCCCCCAGCGCTCTCCCCTCCAGCCACCTCCCAGGGACAGCCTGGGATTCTTTCCGAACACACCTACCAGGACACTGTCTCTGTTCTCGTGGCCAGGCACTCCCTGTGGCACCCACCACTCCCAATTTGGGTGTTCCGAACCCAGATCACCCAGCAACCCACCAGCTTAAGGCAGTTACCATCAATCGAAGGTTCACTGTACGCGGCGCTAGACTAAGCTTTCCTCACATTCTGCACTTCCTTTCACAAGCACCCTAAAGGTAGCTGCTCTGACCATTAAACTGACTTCAAGGACACTGAAGCACAGCAGGCCACAATGAGGCACATGGAGGAGGAGGCCACGACGGGACCCGAACCCAGGCAGCTGAGCGCACGTTCTCAACCTCTGCACTGTCCCCGGCAGGGCTGCGCTCACACCTCAGAGGACACAGAACCTCCTGGGAGCTTCTCCGCCTTCCGAGGACATAGACCCCCCCCCCAAAGTACACCAGAGCCAGACCACGTCCCAGGGGAACCGTTTCTTCCTGCCCGTCCACACACACGCTCCCCTCAGGTGGCTCTGATTCTGTGTGGACGCATCATGCGGCCCCCTCCCACTTTAAGCAGGGGGAGCACAGCTCTCCTCTCACCAGGGTAAGAAGGGAACAGGCCAGAGTACTGGTGTCAGGGAGGTGGCCTTAATCAAAGCAGTGAAACTAGCCCTCTCCCGACACCCATCTAGCTCATTAAGAGATTCACTTCCAAGAAAGTTTCACTGTTCTAATAATTATTTGTCAAAATTTATAATATATATCCTGGTTTTATTAATTATAACCTACTAATTAATAACAACAATTTAATCCAAAGGAAAAGTATTTACACTTAGGTCTTAGGGTTACCAGAAATAAACCAAAAATTTATATGTATTTGTTTGTTTTGTAGCAGAGAAATAGAACACGGTGATAAATTTTTCAGTTTAAACAAAAAAAATACTAACAAAACACTATGGGGTATATACAATGGGAATATTATTGCAAAGGAAAAGGAACTACGAAATATAATATTTCTGAATAATTAAAGAAAGACTTGCTTGTGTATTTCTAAATAGATAACCATGGATATCAAATTGCTCTGGAATTTAACATCCACTGGACACACCTGGGATTGATGCGATGCTTTTATTTTAAAATGCCAATATTTCCCAATTGGCCAGATACTGTATTCTTTGCAACTATTTAAAGCTATGATTAAAAGCATTATACATATCAACCTAAAAATGTGAGATAGGGTATAATGTTGTCTGAGAGTCCCTCAGGGGCTCTGCGGGGCTGCCAGCACCCTCTAGTGGTCTTGAGGGGCAACGTCATCTATAGATTAGTAACTGGCTGTCAATGACTTAAGACACTTCTAGATCTTATGAAGAATAAGAACCAGCTCGCAGAGATGAGCCCGTGGACCGGGCTGCCCAAGGACTGGTGCCAGCACTTTGAATCTGTTATGCACTCTTCCTGACAAGTAAACAGGGTTCCCGAGTCACATTCAACACTTCACTGCCCGCACATCCAGGAATCCACCAGGAAGGCCCAACTACAGTGAAGGTGCTCTGGCTGGGCAACCAGCACAAAGCGGAGCTGTGCCAAACCAGGGTTTTCATAACTCCCACAATGGCATTTCTCAGACAGAAAATAGTAATCACAGTACTGTCAAATTGGAAAAAAAGTAACTCTCTAGCTGTCACTGTCAAATCTCGAAAGTAAACTGCTCTCTTCCCCATAGCTCCAAAACTGAGCCTCAGTACCTGCTTTATGGAATGTTGGAGCTGATCATTTTTGGGCACCCCTATCACCTGGCAAGATACAACGCATTCTCTAACTCAGTACATCAAAGGGGAAAGTGATGACACCAAAGTGAGAATTTTCCCTGTTCAAGAATCAACATGTGGATGTTTTTCAGAAAAAGAGCCCAGACTCAAACTCTTCAGTTAACCTTCACTACAGGCTTAAATGACACAAATTACACTTGTCATGTTTTCCCTCAAGTCCACCAGAAAGGGGCCCAATGCAATTTTTAGAAATCTCTTACTGTGACAGATGTTGCCATACACAGGAGTACTTGAAGTCTGTACAGTTAGTTATAAAGCAAACCCCCTTGTAACCAACTTCTGGATTAGAAAACAGGACACTGCCTGCATCTAGAAGCATCAGCACACCTTTGCCCCTTCCTTCTACAACAGGGCTCCACAACCTCTGAACTACTGCATTTGGGGCTGCATACTTCTTTGTTTGGGGCGGGGAAAGGGGGAGAGGCACAGCTGTGTTGTGCACTGCAGGATGCTCAGCTGCACCTCTGGCCTCTACCCACTAGATGTCAGTAACACCCCCCCCCCCCAGTTGTGGGCACCAAAAATGTCTACAGATGTTGTGAAATACCCCATAGGGGGCAGAATCACCCCCGGCTGAGAACCACTGTCAGAACAGTAACCACTGCCCTGATTTGGGGGATCATCATTCTTCCCCTTGCTTTTCATTCTGGTTTTAACCATTATTAGGAGAGAGGGAAACAGGGGTGGGGGACACAGGGCGTAAAGCACAATGTTCACAAATACCTGTGCAACTATCAACCGGGTCAAGAAACAGAGCATGAATGTCACCCCAGAAGTCTCATCAGCCCCTCCTCAACCCCAAACCCATTCCTGTCCCCAAGGGTAATCACTAATGTGACTTTCACAATAGAGTAGAACTCATTTCCTTGTGTATTAAAGTAATTTTGCCACCCAAGAATGGGTCCTAAATATAAGGTTTCTGCCTGCCATTTGAAGTGTTACATAAGCGGAACCACAATGGCTGTCATGTGCCCTGCTGCTTTCAGTCAACACTGGGTTAATGAGATTCTTCTAGACCAGAAGCAAACTATGGCCTGTGGGCCAAGCCCGGCCCGCCACCTGCTCCTGTAAACACTTCTGTGGGACACAGCCATATCCACCTGTTTATGTATCGTCTATCGCTGCTCTCACACTCCAACAGCCCAGGTGAGGAGTTAGAACAGAGACACTGCGGTCTGCAAAACATTTCTATAGGGTCCTTTGTGAAAAAAGTCCGCCCGCCCCTGCTCTATGCCCTCACGTGAACCTGTACTTTACTTCTTTGCATGTACACACGGCAGTCCCTTTTCCACTCCACTGCTGGTGGGCATCTGGGTTGCTGCAACTTTCAGGATATCGCAGATAATGCTTGTAAGGATTTCTTCCTCTGACTGAAGTACATTCTTAAAAATTTCCTTTATTCAGGCTCTATTGGTGGTAAACTTTTTGTCTGGAAATTCATTCTTGAAAGATATAAGTGCTGAATGTAAAATTCTAGGTTGCCAGTTTTATTTCCCTCAGTATATTACGCTAATATCTTTTGGCTCCCATGGCTAAGAACTTGCTTTCATTGATAACTGTTGCTCCTTTGAAAACAGTAAGTGTCTTTTCTCTGGCTGCATTAAGCATCTCCGATTTTGTGCGTGTATATGAGATACTCTGCTCTGATGCTATGTTGTCTGTTATGACGTTTGCAAGTGAGGGTTTCTTAATGTAACCTGTTTGGATTCACTCAATTTTCTGAATCTGAGGACTTGCTTTATCACCAATTCTAGACAGTCTTCAGCTCTGGTCTCCTTACATATGGCCTCTGTTCAATTCTCCCTTCTTTGTGCTGCTGAACTTTTATTAGACATTCAGTCTTCTCATTTCACCCTCCATCTAAACTTCTATCTCCTATTTCCATCTCTTCCTCTTTCACACCTGTATTCTGGACAATATCTTTTAACTTACTTTTTGTACTTTTTTCAGCTGTATATACTGTTATTATACCCAATAGCACACTCTGCACCCAAAGCTATGTGTGCTAGGAGTCAGCTAATGTCATCAATAATGCAAACTCATGACTACCTGAGGGGAACGAAAAAGCTTAGGAAACAGAGATTTGGATAAATTTTCAAATAAATCCCTCAAATCTTTTCTACTCTCTCTCAACTATTCAGGAACTGAAAAAATTGGGGGATCTAGTTATTTCGGTATTTCATTTCTTTCTCTCATACTAGATTTTAAGTTTCTTCAGAGAAAGAAATGTGAGAAAATAACCCACAGAACCAGAGAAAATATTTGCAAATCAGATATCAAAAGACATACCTGGAATATATTAAAAATTCTTTTAAGTCAACAATAAAGACACATAACACAATTACAAAATGGACCAAAATCTGAGCAGATATTCTCCAAAGAAGACACACAAATGGCCAATAACCATGTGAGAAGACGCTCAGCATCATCAGCCAGTGAGGAAATGTAAGTCACTACTGCACTGAGATGCCACTCATACCACCAGCAGGACTGTAACCAAAAAGCAGACAACAAACAGTGCTGGCAAAGATGCAGAGAAATCACAACCCTCATACACTGCTGGTGTCTACCAACAGTTTCACTCCAAGTGTATACCCAAGAGAAATGAAAATATATGCCCACACAAACACTTGTATGTTAACATTCAAAGCTGCATTATTCAAAACAGACAAAAAGTGGAAACAACTCAATATCCATCAACTGATGAACAGACAAATCATAGAATACACATACAGTGGACTATTATTTGGCAATAAAAAGGAGTACGGCGTGTGATTTACACCTCAACAAAGCTGTTAATAAAAAAACACACAAAAAAATAGCAACTTCCTGCCTTATCTCTCCCCAGACTCTTAGCTGGTTCTTCCGGGTTTTCCTTACTCCTATTTCTAAATAATACCCTTATGCTGCTAATTCTTATCAAGTTTCAACTGACTTCTAAAAACAGAATCGAGGAACAGGATGCAATATCAAATTGGCCATTAAGCATGGACCTTGTTGAGAAGGTGCACAGAAGCCATCGGGGGAAGAGCATTCCAGAGGGAGGCAGGAGCTCATACAAACCCCACGGCAGAAGCACACCTGGTGTTTCACAAAGCAGCACGGGGGTCAGCGCTGTCAGGACAGAACCGGTCAGAGGGAAGGGGAGATGAAATCAAAAAGGGAAAGGGTCTGTACACTTGAGGCTGCAACTCCACTGCAGGGGCTTCAGCTTTTATCCTAAACAAAAAAGAGGAACTGACAGGGGTTCTGTGCAGGAGCACAGACAGACACACGCTTTAAAAGAATCGCTGGCTGTCAGGCTGAGAGCAGACCGAAGGAGTCCACGGACGGACAGAGAAAGATCAATTTAGAGCAGCAGCTCCCAGTCAGGGCATTCTGCCCAGGGGACATGTGGCAATATCTGGGGATATTTTTGGTTGCCACAACTAGGGGGAGGGAGTGCTAGTGGCATCCAGCAGGCAGAGGTCAGGGAGGCTGCCAACCATCCTAAGATGCACAGGACATGCCTCACAGCAGAGAATTCTCTAGCCTGAACACCAGCATGGCCACGCCTGAGAAAAGCAGCTTTAGAGGCTCTTGTAATGATCCAGACAAGAAATAACCACTGCTCAGACCATGCTGGCTACGGTGCAGGTGACACGAAGCAGTCAGGGTCTGCACACACTGTGAAGGCAGAACCAACACAACTTCCTAGGAGACACAGGAGGAGGAAGTGGACATCAACTGAGACGGGGAGACGGTGGGTTGTGGGGGTCAAACAGTTTGCAGGGTGGGGGTGGAGGAGGAGCAGAACTGGAGTTTGGACACGTGAAGTTCTAGAATGAAGATGCTGAGTAGTGGGTTCAATACCAGCCAGGAGTTGAGGAGAGAGGGTGAAGCAGTAGAGAAAGGTCTGGCAGTTGTCACCACACCCCCACCCCTACCCCCACGAGACCAGACAGTATAGCAAGCGAATTCGTGCAGATGAAAGAGGAGAGAGGGCCAAGGATTGAACCACAGGACTCCAGACACTATCAGGCTGGGATAAGTTTACACAGAAATGTAAACGGAATAGATTTACCCTGTCATACTCAACTCTTAAAAGGGAAAAAAGTATCTGCTTGTGACTCAGAGCACCACTCAATGAGCACACCATTAACATGGAAGCAGAAATGACTATCTAGAACAGCTTCAATCAGTTAGCTGTCAGACACATGGTACATGCAGTGAAAACAGGTGATAAACACATTTTATATTGAGATTATGTCTTCTGTAAACCTAATGGATAAAAAGCAAAGGTTTCCCCACCTGCGGTTTCCTGCCCATGGCAAGTGTTCAGTTCAGCCAGAAGCTGGTTAAAATCATCCTGATGAGCAATCCAGTTGTCCTGAAAAATACCCAAAAAATCCTCAATTAGAGGCAAGCCTGTAGTTTACCTACACTGACCAAGATAAGACACATACTGGAATCAAGGAAATCTGGCAGTTAAAGTGAATTTTTAAATGTTTCACCAAAATATTTTATTAATTTGGATGAAGAAGAAATAGTATAAATTTAAAATGTAATTTATCTGTATCACTATTAAAAACAGGCATCTTGGAAGCTTAAGCACTAATTTCAAAAGTGGATAATTTATCAAGTCAATTTACAGTCAAATAAACAACAGGCAATCTATGTGCCAAGTATTAAAATAAAGCAAATTAAATTTTCACTAAGGGAAAATTATGTAGGTCAAAGGCAAAAAGCAGTGATGGATTTGAGGGCTGTCTTCTTTGCTCATTTGAGCTGAAAGTATTTTGCCCAATTCTGTTTGCTCACATCCACCCCAACTTTAGAAAATAACACTGGGGGAGGGAGGAGAAAGGACTCCAAGCTCCCTGAATCAATCAGCACCCATTTACAAGGTGGAGAATCTGGCTTTAAAAGAGAATGAACAACTCCAAAATAATATAAACTTGTGGGGAGCAGGGTTTCAATTTAAAAATTTGCCTTATACACACTTTTTAAAGAATGCTTAAGGTTAAGGCATACTGAATAGGTTTACTGGTTTACTGTGTCTCCTAAAAAATTAAGTGTATCTGCATATCCATCTCTCAACATCCACCTTCAAAATCAACCTTATAGAAACTCTTTTTTAAAAATTATCCAAGGTCTGTTTACTAACTGATGAAAATACAGAAGATAATGCTAAACATTCCATCTAGTAAGAGTGTGACATTCCAAACATTCTAAAGTATTGGTCCTGGATTTCATCATCAGAAATAGTTACAGCATTGCCCCCGCCCCTGTCGCCTTTTTCCGGTTTTATTGTGACATAATTGAACTACAGCGCTGTATTAGTTTTCAGTGTCCAACATGGTGATTTGCCAAATGCATATATTAAACTCTTCCTTTAGTGGTTTAAGATTTTTGCTATTAGTCCAAATAATTTTAGCTACTCAACTAATTCTACTCAGTAGTTCAGAGCTACTGAACTAATCAAAGTAATCCAGTTTACCTAAAATAATTCTCCAGATTTTCTACCAGATTCTGTTGGCTGTAAAAATGTAAGAACAAAGCTTTCAGCTTAGATTCTTTTTAAAGTGAACTTTCAGCTTAGATACTTTCATTGAAAATGAAAGGTATGGTAAGCCATGAACTTTTAATTACAGTGTCCTATTTTCAAAGTGTCAGCATTTAAGAGGAAATGTAAATAAATTCAACTGCTATACACCAACAGTAAGCAACAGACAATGGGACAGGAAAAGAATATTGCTTTCCTGCAGTATTTCTGAAACTAAACACCACCAGTCTTTAACAATATAAACTAATATTACAACACAGGTTAAGATGAAAATTCCTTTTTGTCCTGAAATGATTATTCCTTTAAAAAGAATACTTTTTGTGTAGTTTAGTAATAAAACTAAGCTTGGATTTCTCAGGCATAAGTAAAGAATCCCATGAGGACAATCAGGAAGATGATGGCGTGTCACATGACCGGCAGCCAGCTTAGGCACGGGCTCGCTCGTTCTCCAAAGCATGCACGACACAGGCTCTAAGAGCTAAAAACCGATCAATCAGTTTGACTGGATTAAATTTTTTATATTGATGAAAACCTCAGTTCTGCAAGGAACATGCCCAACCCCAGCCCCGCGGCAGCCATGCTGGTACTCACCTCGTTGCTGATGGTAGCTCCAAGCCCCAGGTGGTTATTTTTAACTTGAACTTTAATATGCTCTGTGGCTCCTTGCTCCTGAGCCCCTAAACCCTGCGGAGATCAAACACAGAATTAGCACTTTTATTAGGTATTAAAAGAGACCGCCTTTCTTCCTTCACCAACTGTTCAATTATCACTAAACATCTAGGAGGCACTATCCTTGCCCTCAAAGAGGACACAGTCTACTGGATTCTTACAAGACATGTCTGTAATCCCAAGGATGCACTTACAATAATGAAAGCCAATTCTTCAACCTGAGACCCTCTTCAAGGACCATGGAAACACTAAGGAGAACATGCCTTTTTCTAATGCTCAAAAGCAGAGTATGACTACCAAACTCATAGAAGCCCAACAGAGACACTACAAGTCCAAGGCACTTTCCACTAAATAATTTTACAAACAACACTGAGGAAGGGGACTCCAAGCGCCCCATATCAATTAACACTCATTCGTAAGGTGTCCCAGAGAGCCTGGTGTACTGGAGAACCTGAAAGGCGCCCAGGGTGGCTCCAAGAGACTGAATGAAGGAAAAATAAGATGGCAATGGCAGAAAGGGGCCAGACCTCACAGGATCTTGGCAATTAGGACAGGAACTTGAATCTTATTTTTTAAGACAATGAGAAACCACTGAACTTTGAAGCACGGGAGTGACAGGATCTAATTTCTATATTTTAAAAGCTCAGGATGGCTGTTATATGGCAAACAGCCTAAAGGAGGAAAAGAAGGGAGGCAGGGACGCAGCTGAAAGGCTGTGGCATTGATCAGGGCAAGTGACGGCGGTGCAGGTCTGGGATGAAACACTGGACAGATAGGAGCAACGACTGCGGAAGCGGGGCTGAGAGAGGTTGAGGAGTTGAGCACGACTCCCAGGCTTTGGCTTAAGCAAGGTGACAGACAGGGTACTACGTGAAAGTGTACAGAAAACTCGAGAAGGAAAAGATTCGGAGGGATCAAGAGTTTTACAATAAAAATGATAAACCTGAGAGCTGGATCTGGTCTAAATAAAGGGAGGTGCCAGTTCTCAGCATTTAGATAACTGAAAGCACGGTCTGGACTGAGTGAGCTCACCCGAGCAGAGCACAGAAGGGGCCTGGGGCTGAACCTCGAGGAACTCCAAAGCTCAAAAGTCTAGAGGAGAAAGAGCTAGCAACAAATTTAGGAGTGGCCAGTAAGGTAGAAGGGAAAAAAACAGGACAGAGGGCAGTACTGTGGAAGCCAAAAAAGAGGTATTTCAAGAAAAGTAGTCAATTATGTCCAGTGCTGCTAAGGGATAAAGTAATGTGAGAACAAAAAAGAATCCACTGGATTTGGCAACAAGATCTTTAAAGACCTTGACAAGAAGCAGTTAAGTACAGTGATATCAATAGAAGTTCTACTTGAGTCAGGAATAAACGGAATGTGACGACAAGGAGAAAATGTGTAGTCTCGCTACAAAAGGGAATAAAATCTTCCTCTTAGGCAATAAAAACTCTGGTGGTTAAGTATGATTCCAAATGCAACTAATTAAAAGGCACATCTATGAAAATCACAGCAGGTTAAATGATAAACAAAGACAGCTGATATTTATGTTCAATCCTAGCTTTATCATCACAAGGTCATTACAAGTTAGGTATTTCTCCAAAATCACTTATTGATCCAAAATAAATTTCTCCCAGTCTCCTAAGAAAGATGTATTCTCCTGATCTGTAATCTCTCTGCATGGCTTCCATTTCTTTCGCTCTTCTCCACAATACCTTTCCTTTAGACCACCCCATCCTCTCCAGCATCCTCTGGCCAAACTTGGAATCGTCATTACTCCACGCAGTGTTTCTTGGATCCACAGACCACTTCTGCTTCCGCCGACCTGTAAATGAGAGGAGCTCATCAGCAACTTACCCTTCACACCTGGGAAACATTCCACAAACACACAATCCCTAATCTGCACACACACCACCTGCATAAACATGACTCACGTTATGTTTTATTAGATGCAGATATCAGATGCAGCATCCTATGCAATAGTATCAGATTGCATCATTCACCCTGTTTCCCCAATAACTGTACATACAGATTGACCTTTAAAGATTAAAATAAAAATGTTCCCTCCAAATGTGACAAAATGAAATACGTCATATACCATCAAGTGGGCCTTCCAACTCAGCTATCGACAGCAACCCGTAATTCTCGTGATGCCAGCGTCAGTGTCACCAGAAGCAGCAGTCAGTTTGGCTTTTGCTGCTACAGGTTATGTGCCAAATGCCAGCCGTACATTCTCAGATTCAGTTTTCACAGTAACCCAACGAGGGGAGATACTCTTATCTCCACTTTGCAGATGAGAAAATCTGAGGCCTACAGAAGGAAACACACCTAATGTCCCCAAGCAAAAACTAGAGCCATTATACAAACCAAGGTCCTACCGACTCCAAAGCTATATTCTTAACCCACAGCATACAAGGGTCCCGACCTTGGGCAGAATCAACCACCATGCGGTCTCCAGTAACAACCATCCCTTCTCCCTGAAATGCCCTGAAGCCATGTGACCCTTTCTCTGAACTTACACAGTAAATTATCTGCTTCTTTTACAGCATTTAATTAACATTCTTCTGCATTATGGCTGTTTATACCCATCTCTGATGTTTGTTGTTAGACCATAATCTCCTTCAGGCTCACATTCAGGTCTTTTTCTTCTCCACAGAGGCTTATCCTATTTTTAAAATCTAGTAGTTTTCTTTGTGTTTGTCAAAAACATTCTTTATCCTGCATTTATCTAATTATAAATTATTATTTTATAGATTCTCCCCTATGTACCTTACATAGCAGATCCAAGAAACACTGAGTGGAGTAGTAAGGATTCCAAGTTTGGCCAGACTATGCTAGAGAAGATGGGGTGGTATACCTTACACAGGGGAGAATCCATAAAATAATTTATAATTAGAGAAATGCAGGATTAAAGAATGTGGAGAAGATAAAAGAAAACAAGTCCTTTGACAAGGGAAAACAAAGGAAAGAGCACAGTTAAACGAAAATGTTCACTAATGTTAATTAGGAAAAAGAAGTAGGTTACAAATCCATACCTACTGAATTATTCCAATTTATAAACTATTGGGGAAAAAATTGCTAGGCAGTAAAATGACAAGACTGGGACTTTTCTATGCTTGTATTTTCTCATTTCCAAAAATAAGGACACCAATGCTAAGTATCAAATCACAAGGGATGCCATAGGCATTAATTTAGCAAATTATTTTAAAAGACAACACAAAATATTACATATTATGATGACAAAATTTGAAAATTTGGAATCAAGGTGCAGAGAGAACTGAAAGTATTCTCTTGAAATCATGCAGTGTGAATTACTTCTGCCCACAGATGGCACTCACGCCTGCGTATCACTTCATACTTTCAACTATTTTCGTGTTCACCATCTCACTGATTTTTTTAAGCCAACCTAGCAATGAACATAATCAAAACAGTTAACAGCCCCAGAGACAATGATCATGGAAAGAGACATAAATAGCCAAGGCCAATATTCCCAAGTGCATGCTGAATTAAGCATACACCAAAGAATATTAAAACCAGAAGTAGCCATGCTGGTAACACAGACGAAGAAATGGAGCCCCCAGGGTCACTCTAAAACATATTCCCTTCCATAAGTACTTATTTTAAAAACAATTTTTTAAAAACCTGCTGTTTTAACAAGAACGTAAAGATACAGCGATAATTAGATCAATTTTGTCACTTTCTACCTCAATGACTCGGGGTGAATTTATTTCCCTCTGAACCTCAATTCTGCCCCTGTAAAATGTGAACAGTGCTTTACTCACTTCGTTTTGTGCTCCCATTCCTCTACCCCCTTAGATTAGAGGATGCCAACAGCATTTATGTCACGGAATCCCTGTGTGGTTGCTCTTGGTCTGTTAAGTAAGGTGTTTCTGGTCATTGCTCACTAGACACTTTCAGAAAGTTACCAGCCGGCTTTTCATGACCAAAGCGCGACTGCCATCTGGTGGCAAGTGGCCTCAGCTACAGGTACCGTTCAAAAGTTAAATAGCCTCCCTGAGGAAGAGAATTAAAGAACTTCACAAAGCGATGGTAAAAGTCGAAGGCAAACTGAGGCAGGGTGGGACGTCGCGGCTGACACTCCCCCCATAGAAGAGTGTTAATAATTTCAACTAGCAAAGTCAAAACCGCCACAGCCTTACTTAGAATCACTCATTAGCCTAGCCGTCCCTAAAAAACGGTAACTTGCTGTGTTTGATGTTTTAACTCCTTTGCTTTTCTTTTTCTGGATTCAATACATCTTTGAGGACGGGATTTCACTGCCTGAAGAGATTCTGCCGGACCAACCGCCTCTTTTTAACCACAGGAAGCTGGGAGGCCCCACGGGAGTGAAAGAGCCAGTGCAGGTTCCCATAACCGGCGTCCTGACCCAGTTGGAACCCACCGCGCGCGTGCTCGGGTCTGATCGTGAGGACAAGCGTCCCGAATGGACATTCGCAATCTCTCACCAGCAAACCTGCAGCTAACTTTCGCGGAAGACCGGGCTGGGAAATCTCCGCCCGGCCCCTGGCATCTCCCAGGCCTACTGAGCGCCGGCTACCCGCGCCCCCCGCCACTCGCTCTGGACGCCGAGTCTCCCGGAACCTTCACCCGAGCACCCTGGTCCGGCCTCCGTGCCCAACACTCACGCTCAGCCAGCATCGACATGTCGCGGAGCCTGTGACGCTGAGGGCCTGCGGACCTGAGCTACGGCAGTTACCGCGCGGCCGACGCGCGAAGAAGCTAGAAACACCTGACTCGCACGCCGAGCCGACTGAGCGGCCCGGGCGCGTGCTGCTCACGTCACTGCGGCGCGACAGTTCCTAGACAACGCGGCGGCGAGTGGGCGGAGCGCGGAAGGTCCGGGGGCGGGGCTCGGAGACCTGGGAGGTGCGGAAAGCTGACCCCTGGAGGGGAGAGGTCGGAGGTCCCCGGATCTACAGGAGGAGGAAGAAGGAGACTCGATTCTTTTGCTCGAGCAAGTTCCTGCATTAAATGGTTGGAAATACGTAAAGCCTTTATGAGTGTCTGCCGCAGAGCAAGGGTAGGTTACCTGTGTCATTATCACCGTGTATCATTAAATGCCAGGCTTGGTGAGTTCTGGAAAGAAGACGTGAACTCTGCCCTCAAGAGCCTCACAGTCCAATGAGGAAAAGAAATATGTGAACAACAGTCTTTAGAGCCGTCAGCGCTATTAAAACGGTGTGTACAAGGCATTTGGGAAATTCAGCTGGAGGAGAAGACTGCACTGTGGTGTCGCATCTCTTTCTTAATGTCCTACCTCAGATATGTATAGGTAGGTAAGTAGATAGATGCATAGATGGATAGATAGATACACAGATAGGTATCTACTTATCTATCTATGGGATCCCAAGTTAAGCAGATAACTAAATCTGGGAGAAAAGTTGTCTCTCTTTAAATAACATGATGCCTTCAATAAGACAAAGGTGTTCTTTTCCCCTCCATCACAGTGTGTACTCTTGAACTTTGCCTTTATCCTATTCAGCTCTGTATCCACACTAGCACCTAGCAAAATATTTTGAGTATGGTAGGGGCTCCATAGACGTGTGTGAATTTTAACTAAAGCACCTCTGTTTCCAAGGAAATGCTGATGAGATCCTGGCGGTGAGAATTCCAGACAGACAGGAAAGACGTGTTTTTGAACAGGTGACCCTCCAGTGAACTTCGGGTGGCACTACACAGAAGCCTTCCCCCTCGTAAGTGGAACATAAAGAGAGCAGCCTGGTGCCAAGAAAGTATGTGAAGGGCTAGACTCCTGTTCTAGATAAACTCGCTGTTTAACTAGGTATCTAGAAGAACAAGGCAGATTTCTCTAGTTTCATAAAAAATCAGGAAAAAAGAAACTCACAAGAATAGTTGCTGCTGTCAGTGAATACCCAGTAGCTGAGGGGGATGAGGAAATGCAAAATCAATGGAATTGTCACAGCCAGGGCAGGGAGCAGGTAAGTTGTGACATGAGGAACAGGATTAAAGTACAGACTTGGACTTGCACAAAATCAGGAAGGCACGATCACCCAGATCTTGGGACAAAGAGGTGACCTGTTTGATTGGACTGGAGAAAATGAAAGGTAGTTAAATAGAGTGGACAATAGTGAGCTGATCAGGAAGTCAGCATTTTTCAAGCACCATGCATGTTGTTATATGATTTCAGGAAGATAGTTTGGTCCCCAGGATGGTCAGAGAGGTTGAGGCAGAAGTTTGCAGTGCTATCAGTATCAATGTAGAAAGCAAGACAACCATGGGGCAGCATTTTCAAGAAACTCAAGGAAAGAAAAGATGAAAGAAAATTGTATATTCAGCTAAGCTTTTCTTCAAGTATCAAGTCTATAAAACAACCAGTTTTAAACATGTCAGAAGTAAGGGAATGCTACACTTCTGAGCTTTCCTTGAGAAATCTACTAGAGGGAAAGACTCAGCTAAAAATGTGCCAAGGGAATTAAGGCCAGTTCACTCACAACCTTTTATCCTTTTACTGTTGGGTGTGGAAGTTTCACAAATCTGAGTCCAAATGGCCTTTTTATCTTCTGTGACACAGACTCATGGGGGCTCTCCTGACTTGGATCTAAATGTTCTAAGTATGTAGGATTTTTGTCTCTGTGAACTGTGATGGGGATAAAGTTGGGGAAGCTAGTTTCTAAATATTTACGTCTCCTCTCCTTATTATGTGACCTGGGATGTCATATGTATCATATAAATAATTTCTTAATTTAGAGAGGGCTTTACTACTTTCCAAGTCCTTTCACAAACATCTCATTTTGATCTTGATTTCAAGCCTTCTAATGATAAAGTTTAATTTTAATATCTAGGTGTCTGCCTTTCTGGCACTGTTTAAGTTAATCTACTGTTCTCGGGAAGGAAATGAATGCATGCAGACTTAGTTCGGACACGAGGCAGAATGTGTTAACTGCTCTAAAGTGGCACAAAGTCCTATAGACGCATCAGAAGGAGAGAGACATCCCACTGCCAACGTCAGCATCATCTAGCAGCTTGTTAGAGATGCTCATTCTCAGGCTCCTTGCGAGACCTGCCGAATGAGAAACTCTAGGGATGGGTCCCCGCACCATATGCGCTTGAACCAAGCCTGCAGGCGATGCTGATGCACAGTGAAGTTTGAAAATCACTGATGTCAAGTGCTCATGCCCCATAATACAACGTCTAGGGGGTCTAGAAAGAAACATTACCAATTTTAAGCAAATATCCATGTCCCAAAGTGATCTTTGCAACCTCAGATGTAAGATGAAAAATCTAAAACAAACCAAATCTCCAAGAGCAGGGGGACTATTAAGTGAATCATGTTACAGTTGAATAGCAATCAAGACGCCAGCCACATCTGTCATCCCTTGCTGTGAGACACTGCTCAGCTAAGAGCTTCAGCCCTGGGTTGTTTCATGTACAGAAACCCCATCTCTGCCCCTTGAACCTTTTTGCCAGGCCACAGCTGACTGAACAAAGTATGCAGCCAGTCCACAGGGGACCAGCAGTCACTGATGTGTGCTGGTGAGAAAAGCTGGCCAAGCATGGGATGATGGTGATCAGCTAAACTTGATCAGATTCTTCCAGGTGGTAATATGAGCTAGGAAGCCGAGAGAGGTGTGTAAAGGATGTGCTTCAAGTATGTAAAGTATGTTGTCATGATCTCACCTTGGAAGTAAGGAAAGGGCAGGAGAGGCAGAGAAGCTGCAGTGAGAGAAGGAAGCCCCCGCAGAACGCTGTAATAACCGCCGCTTCCCGGGGAACAAGAAGTGAAGATAACACATGAGAAGGTGCTTTGACATTATTGTTTCAAGTTTTTCATTCTCTTAAAAGTAAAAATAAACCTACCTGTGACCCAGCAATTCCACTCCTAAGTATTTTTACCCCAGAGAAATGAAAACATATTTTTACAAAAACACTTGTATAAGAAAATGTTCATAGTAGTTGTATTCATAATAGGCAGCAGCCCTGGAAACACTTGCCGGCCAGTGGAGAAGTAAACTGGTGTAGTCCTACGCTGGAAACCACTCACAGCGAAGAGGAACAAACTCCTGATACATGAAACAACATTTGAAGGGTTTGGAAAGCCATGGCCCTCCGGCTGGCTACCTGCATTTGTAAATAAAGTTTTATTGGAACAGCCACACCCATTCATTTATCTAATGGTTGGCTGCTTTCTGGCTCCCTCAGCAGAATTGAGTATTTGCAAGAGATCGTATGGCCACAAAGCCTAGAAGATTAATACCTGAAAATATTGATAAAAAGTTTGCTGTCCCCCGAGTGACTCTCAAACACGTGATGCTCAGTGAAAGAAGTACATACTGATCCCATTCATATGACAGGCTAGAGAGGCCGAACAAGCCTGGGTGTAAGAAATCAGAGCAGCTGTTCTTCTGGGGAGGTGAGGCACAAAGTGACTGGGAAGGGACTTGAGGAAGCTTTCTGGGGTGATGACGGCGTCATAGGTCTTGATAACCATTAGAGTTACACAGGTCAATGCATTTTTTGGAACTCAGAGGTGCACTCTTATGATTTCAGTATACATTTTACATATGTGGAAAAAACTGTTGACAAACGTTGAAACTTAGGTAAAAACATTCAGGTTGAATGAGTTACGGGAAAGTATTCTGATGTCTGCAACTTACTTTGAAATGCACCCGAAATAGATTGGATTAATGGATGAAGAGGGGATGGATATATGAGTGTGTGATAAAGAAAGTACAGTAAAATCTCAGTGGCAGCTCAGTGTAAAATTCTTCCAGCTATATTTCATGTTTGAAATGTTTTTCATAGTAAAATGTGGAGGACAAAAAACAGCTCTGACAATGTTTAAGATAAGATATTGAGGATTTTTCATTTCATTTCATTTTTCATTTACATAAATACAGGGACTCAAAGATAACATTGCAGCAATCTCTAAATAAGATGGAGTAGCCAGTCCAACAGTAAATAGACGCTCATTCGTTTGTTGCAGGGTTTTGTGGGGAAATAACCAATAAAAAGCAATTTTTTGCTTCTTATAGAGCAACTACCTTGCTGTATATGGATGGCTCTGTTTTGATGGCTAAGAGCTGAAAGTTGAGTCCAGTGCTCATGAAGGAAGGTGGGATAGCCAATATATCCTTTCTGTTGAGATGATGCTCAAATAGATAACCCAACATTCTACCTTTTTTGGACAGACCTTGACAGGTATCCAGTGCAGGCAAGTTCTGACTGAAGAAGGCTCACCCACATTGCCTCTACTTCCAACCCTAACATCCCAAAGTAGAGGCAATGAGACGAATGTCTTCACTGTGCTGGGGTCCTGCCAGGGGACCTCAGCCAAGAGAATGGGCATGTTATTGTTTTCTCTGTTCCCAATCCCCTGATGTAACATGTTCTCAGTTTAGTTGAAACAGTCAGGTGGATTTGGACAGATTTGCATGATCCACGCAGAAACCATTCTGTACAACAGAAGCAGCAGACAGCGTACAAAGAGAAGGAATGCTGAGATAGTGATGGTGGGTCCCGAGGTGGGGCGGCGGAGAGAGTGGTCCAGGTGTTGGAGTTGCTCTTGCTCTGAGTGAACTTGCTTTCAAATCCTGACAGCATCTCATTCCTTCACTTCAGCAAGGTCCAATTCTTTGTCTTTCCTTCTCTTTTGCTTAATTTAGCCAAGAACCCCATTTCCTTCTTAATACACTTTTAATACACTTCCTATTATTTAAAGTAACCCAAGTGAGTGTTGGTTATTATAACCAAAAGAAAAGTGAAATAATACATATGGGAAAGTGCTTACGAGATGTAGAGAGAAATCAGCAGAGTCCCAAGTTGCACATAATTAATGTAATTTCAGTAATTTAAAAAATATATGTTGAATAAAGTTCTGAAAGGTAATACCTGAAATTAATGAAGGTCATTTCTGGTTGGTAAGGGTATGGTTACCTTTTATCTTCCTAACGCTTTTTAAATTTCTCTCCCGATTGTTGTTCACATGTTCCCACTAGTTTTCACGCCTGGTGACTTTTCAGGCCCCGCCAGGCCCTCTGTGTTACCTTATTGGATTCTGGGGGCATCTATATTCCTTTAAACGTTTTGTTGTGAGATACAAAGCTCGTTGGGGACAATTTGATCTTTTCCAGACTTTCTTTTCAGCTTTGGTAGGTGGGTCCCCAGCAGTCTTTTAGCTCGGGTATAATCTGGTCCCACCATAAGGCAGCACTCTTCTGAGAATTCTGTTTGATGCTCCATGCGTTTCGAGTTCCTTCTGCTCAGGAAACACGGGTGGTTCTTGGGCCTGAGTGAGCTCTGCCTGCTTCTCTCGGGGGTTCTTTCCCAGTCATGTCCATCAGTGTGTCCCTTGCTCAGCAGTCACCGGAAGATGGGAGGGGATCCTCTGCAGGTATGCAGGACACTCCCCGGGTACCATTCACTTCTCCCCGATACGCAGCCTTGCGGATTCTCGCTGCCTTGATCTTCGCCTCCTTGGCTCCATGAGCCCTCTGGGCTCCATTTGGGTCCCTTTGCCCAAGGCTGTGCTGCAGCCTGGAAACTCTCCAGGCAGGAAATGAGGGCCATCAGGGGGCTCACCTCATTTACATCCGTCTCTGGGGGATGGGGGTCACAGTTCTTCATGCCTCCTGCGCCATGTCTGAAAACCACTGTTGTGGAAAGCACTGTTCTGTCCAGTTTTCTAGTTGTTTAAGATGGACGGGTAAATCCTGTTCCTGTTACTCCGTGGTGGCCAGATGCAGGGATTCCTAATACTTTCTAAACGTTTAAAATTCTCTACAGTTTATGTGCCAGCTGTGTATACCTACAGAAATCAAGTCTTTACCAGGTAAAATGGTTCTATATACCAACTGGCAGGTGAGAACCATGAAAGTTTTAAGGCAACAAACCAGATTTTACCTTTAGATCAGTTTTTCACTAGTAAAGACAGATAAGCCTGAAATGACGTAAAGCAGAATATACCATGTGCTCTGAATGACTACTATTAAAACAAACAAAAAAACCCGAAGAACACCACCGCCACACCACCAAAAACATACTGTTAACATGTCAAAGAGCATTTCGAACTTTGGCCGAACTGTGTACCGTGGCCCTCGGTGGGGGCGGGCGGGGGGCGCAGGGCAGTGTGGAGCCTAGAGCAGATGGAAGGGAAAGAAGGCTTCTCGTTTGTTCAAAGCAAATCCTGCCCAGGATGCTTGCTGTTGGCCTCAGCTCCACCCTTCCTCCACCAACCTTTGAGGATATTTCTCTAATTCGCTTCAGGAGAGCTGATACAGGCCAGGGAGTCAGTTTCTGTCAGTTATCAGAGGCACTGTGCTGATCACAAATTCCCGCAGTTTGCCAGTCTGCTTGCTGTCCCCCAAGGAGCGGAAGGCTTGCAGCTCCTGGGAGGAGTCCTCCTGCAGGCCCCACACAGGCTGGAAGTACCCACCCACTCTGAGATCCAGCGCACTAGAAATGGATGCTTGATAAACTCTCTTGCTGAGATGTATTTACCCGTTCCTTGCACGGGAAGTATCTGGTGTAACTGGCTTGTTCCCGCTGCAATCTGCTTTAAGCTCCACCCCCACCCCATTTCTGCTGCTTGTGCCTCGAGCACACGAATGTGGCAGTGATCTTGGTTTTTCAAATTCGACAAGCCCAGTGAGTGCCAACTCCAGGCTCCCCTCCTGCAGGCTCCTGAGTAGTTTATCTTGTCCTCTCGTGCAGTCTTTGTCTGTTATCAGAGCTCAAATAGCGAGACAAACCCTAGCCAACTGCTGTGTGCAGGGAAGGCTCTGTTGATCCCAGTCCAGCTGGGAAATGCCTTCCGGCTTCCGGGCAGCAGTTCTGGCCTGCGTTCCCGCCTCTGTTCATCCTTCCTGTCAAAATGTTATGGCTTCAAGCTTCAGCCTTCACAGAAATCTGTAAAGCTCAACAATGGGAAATCGTGTTCAGACATCAAGTTCACATAATGACGTCAAAGGGGAGAAATCTCATTTCCTCACTGCCTTATAATTGTTTATAATTGTTTTATTTTCTTAGGTGAGTAGCCTAGATTCTCTAGCCTTTGAGTGAGGTTTTGTTTCTTTTTTAAATTTTTTTTCTTTTTAAAAAAAAATTTCTTGGGGGGAGGTAATTAGGTTTATTTATTTAATGGAGGTACTGGATATTGAACCCAGGACCTCATGTATGCTAAGGACATGCTCTACCACTGAGCTATACCCTCCCCCTGAGGTTTTGTTTCTTATATCCTGAGAGATTTGGGGGCTGTAGGTGGTAGGGTTGGGATAGGTGGTAGAGTGGGGGCAGGGGGAGGATGGGGGGATGGGAGCAGGGAGATGCTGGCAAAGGGAACAAGTAGACAGGGTGAGAGTTGGATGCTGAAAGAGATGTGCTGACTTGCTCACCATGTGAGAGGGTTTCCAGACCTGAGCCGCTGGCCGAGGACCCCTGTCCTGAGAGTCAAAGAGCATCACGTCTTAGGCATGGACTCAACCATGGCAGTGATGACTGGATGTCCTGGGATCCCCTAAGGAAGTTTCCCAAGCCTCACTGACGGTGCTCCCTGACCCCATCTGGAGTCTTCCTCCTGGCTCCTGCAGTGCACAGCCCAGGGAGCTCTGTTGCTGTGGTCTGTCCTCCGCACCGTGATTTTCCTTGGTGCACTAATTAACAGAATGAGCTCAAAAGTTACAGGGTTCGGATCTGGCTCTGTCACTTGCAAGTTATGTCCCCTCTCTGGTTCCCCATCCGCTATCCCCTGGGGTTGCTGTGAGGATTAAGCAGAAAACACACAGGGATGCCTGGTGCACTACGTGCTCTAACACCGCAAGCAGCCACTGCTGTTCGCCCTGTGAATTACGGGCACGTCTGGGGCCGAATCAGTCCTGTCCTAATTCTTCATGTCCCTCTCTCTCCTTCCACTGCAGACCAGTTGTTGACCTTGGGCAGGTTGACATCCAGGCTCCCCCTTCTTGATCCTGGTTTAACTTTGTTTTTCTGGCCCCAATTTCTTGATCACCTCTCCTGCCCCAAGCGCTCAGACACCACAACCACCTTTCTAGCTGTTTCGGTAGCCTTGCCTGCCTGGCATTGGCCTGTGACACAACTCTGTGGAAATTTGTAGATACCTGAGAAGTTAGTAATATGGCTTTGAAACTCCCTTCTGATTAAAATGACAACCAAGAATTAAACCCAGGCGTTCTGACCCCGCAGCTGAAACGAGCAGTTTAATCATTGCTTACTGGCACTGCTGTAAGGGTAGGGCCACCTGCCACCTCCGTGGATTTGGGGTCTCACCTAAAATATGAGGTCATTTACTGTGTCAGTCACCAGGGAGAAGAATCACGCCTTTTGGAGGAAACAGAAAAAGGGCAGAGAAGCTCAATGGGTGCTGCCCAGCGGGATTCTACTCTCTTGGCCTTGTTCAAAAAGTTGGCAAGCTCTTGATAAGGGAGCTTCGGCGGGGGGGGGGGGGGGGGGGGGGAGGTGGCCATTAAGAAGATGCTCTGTGTGGAGCCATGCCAGGAACTCAGAAGTGAGGGATTCAGGTTTGGTGTCTGGAGGCCATGCCCACCCGCTGGGACCAGGGCTGCTGCAGCAGAGGTCACGTGTAAACCACAGTGATGGGGGCGGTGGTGGGAGCCCTGCTGTTCGCCTTTTATCGTCTGCTGTCTAGTTCTTGCCCTCTCATTCTGCCCTGGTGAGAGCTCCCACTCATCCCAGCCGTGCCTCCGGGGTTAGAACCAGAGCAGTGAAGGGAGTGGGGCTGGCGCGGTGGCAGTCAGGGGACGACCACGTGGAGATTCGCTTTCTGGGCTAAACCTAGCAGGTCTACAGATGTGTGTTTGTTGGGACAGCTGTCATTGGACCACAAACAATGATCAGAAATCGGGGCAATCTACCTCACCAAGTAGAAGAATCAGGCAAGAGGAAAAAAAAAAAGCAGCGAGAGTCTGGGCTCTAAGCTGAGCTGACTTTCCAGAGGAATATCGCTGTTTCCTTGAAGTCATCCAACATCATCTTATGATTCTAAGATCTGGGTTCAAGTTCTCTAAGAGACCAGCTACTCCTAGAAAACAAACAGAAAGTGAAAAACTTTTCCAGGTGTTTTCTTTCCTTCTCTCTGTTCCTGTTTACGTGTTATTTCCAGGCAGAGGGCAAGACACAGCAGACTGTCCATGTTCCTAGTGCAGCTGCTAAGTTGCCTCCCCAGATGCCCAGGGCCCTTCCCCTGCAGGAGAGTTTGCATAAAAAGATGAGAGTATACTTCAAATAGAGTTGGGGGTTTTTCAATGTGCATTTGACAATTCTTGACTATTCCTTTGGGGAGTTTTAATCATTTTTTAATGGGGGGGGGTAATTAGGTATTTATGTATTCATTTTAATGGAGGTACTGGGGATTGAACCCAGGACCTCATACATGCTAAGCACCCACTCCACCACAGAGCTGCGCCCTCCTGCCTTGCCTATTCCTTTGTGTTCCACGCTTTTCTGTAGCTTTGCATCATGTGTCTTTCAGACGGAACCTCTGACAGCTCTGCCTCTCTCTGTGCCTGGGACCAGCTCCCACTGGCTGTGGCCGTGTGGGCTGCAGTCTGGTCTGAAAATTCCACACTGAGTTAGATCAGTGCTCCCTCTCCCACATCTGGGGGGGGGGTCAAGGGGATCTGAGAAGCAGCTCTGAATCAGGATGAGGGGGTTCCAGGTAGGTAGGGGATGATTATTGAAGATTCTGGGGCCTGCCTTCCTCTCCATGTGTCTCTCCTCTACCCACTGCAAGCCTCACGTTTTTGCCTTCACTGTGTCTGTGGACGGGGTTCTTTTCCTGAAGGTTCTGCAGAAATGTTTGTGCTCCCTCAGCTTGGGGGATGTCAGGAGTGGGGCTGGTGTGTGGGTCTGTCCCCCTCAAGAAAGCACTGGGAGAGCAGCATGAGTTTGAGTGGATGTGTCCCTTCACTCCGCACCAGACAGAAAACCTCCTCCAAAGAGTGCAGGGAGGCAAAGAGGCGGCCTCAGCTCTGCTCTCTGAGGCCTGGAGCTGGAGTGTTGTAGGGGGACCCCAGCCATGTGGATTTCCTCTCCGCTGCACCAGAGCCTGGGGCAGGGAGCATAAGGAAGGCCACTCCCATCCCGGAAGCTCCCCTCTCCCTTCTTGTGGCACCGAAGTTCTTCAGAGGGGCCACAAGTCAAATCAGTGGACTGAAATCCGGGGGCAGAGGAAAGCAGCCCAGGCCCAGAGAGGAGAGTAAGCTAAAGAAGGTGCTGGAAGGAAGAAAGTGAGGTGGAAAAGCTGAGGACAGGGCAGGGCACAGAGGGAGGATGGCTCCACTTCCAGCTGCAGAAGTGAGTCTCAACGGCGCTCAGCAGCACTTGCTTGGATGCCTGGGGTCGGGGGCTGATGGGCGGTGCTCTGGGGCTTCCTGTGCTTCACCCAGTTAGCCGTGGGGACTGTTCACGACAGCCCCTCACCCAATCCAACTGCTAGGGCTCAAGGCAGCCTGAACGTCTCTTTATGAGTTACAGAGAAAAGAGGGTCCAGAATCACAAGTCCCCAAATGCAAATACATATTGGCACAAGGAAGGAACCTGACATCCTGGACTCACATTCCCCATATATCTGAAAAGGGCCCTCTCTATTGAAACCATCTAGCCAAGCAGATTTAACTCAGTTTAGAAAGAACTTTAGTTTAACATAATAAGAGCCTCCTACATCCTTTCCTTAGGACCCAAACTCTCTTTAAACAGCTGGACCCTCTGCAAGCTATAGATCACCCATCAGTTTAACAGGGTTTTGGAAAAGAGATTCGCAAAGGAGTGGGTGGAGCGGGATTTTTGCATCTTTCTTGGTAGACAGGTTTCCAAACTCACCCCTTCGTAGGGCTTGAAGAACCACTTACTTGATTGGGCATTGATTTATTCCTAATGTATTGGCGTTAGGACTTGAAGTGGCCCCTGACTTGGTCTCCTGTCTGGGGCACACAAATGTTCCCAGACAAGGAGGCTGAAGCTGGGGTGCGGGTGATGAAGGAAGCGGGGAGAGGCCCCCTAGACTCACCTCCAGAGACGCCTCCTCTGCGGTGCTCTCCTGGCTGGTTAAGACAAGGCTGCGTTCCGGGGCCTAGGCCAGAGGGGAGAGGCCCGAGGAGAGCAGGTGTAGAGAGTTACATATTTAAATGTTGGGAGGAGTAAGCAGAGGAAAGGAGAGGGTGGGGGGTGGAAGGAGAGCAATCAAATGGCCCATCTCTCCTCCCAGAATCCTAGCCACACCCCCATCTGATGGAATCGCTCCCCTTCCCTCAGAGGAGTCCCACGTGGGGCCAAACTTCTATGGGAAGAAAGGGCAGATGGATACCTTTGTGTTCCTCTCTCCTCCCAGACGACACTTTTAAAAAATGGAACGTGATCCAACATGCAGAGAAGAGCAGAGACCAATGTCGGAGGCTCTTGGAATCACCACCCCGTTGGCCAAATATGGTTGGGACAGCCTTCAGTAAAGTCCCCCGTGCTGTTGCCTTGGACGCCCCCTCCCTTTTTGTCCATCTTCCCCTCTCTTGCTTCCACCTGCCCCCACCCTCCAGTAAAGAGCGCAGCCTGGGTACCGCTGTGTCCGATTTTGTGTTAATCCTGGCACAGCAATGGGAACTCGTTCTCATGGAGCAATGAGATACCTTTGTGCTGGTTGTCAGTGGGCTTCATTTGAAGGCAACGAGCCCCAAGGATTCATCTGCAGAATTTCTAGCATAAACTATTGGTGGGGGGAAGTGCTGTCTGCAGAAAACACAGGCTAGATCTTTTCTGTTTCTCCCCACCCCCATCCCCAGTTTTTAAGACTGAGTTTTCTCTCTAGCTTCTTCTCATTTTATCTGCTTTGGGTTTTCCCCCTCGTGGTTCCTATCCCAACCTTTGATCGCCAGCCTGCATTCCAGATCTGAGTCCAGGGCTTTTCCTACCTGGGGCTGGGGAGGGTCCGCATATCAGGAGTCATCAGTGCCTGGAGGGCAGACTCACTTACCTCCTCACTTCCCCTGCAACATCTCTTCCTCTCCCAGGGCTCACCAGCTGCTTCTGAGACACCTTTGGTCCCATCAGAGGCCACGCCCTGCTCACACTGATGCCAGTAAGCACCCAGAATTTTCCACTCCACAGTTATCTGTCCGTCCCCCACCACGAACAAAGGAAAAGTCACACGTACACACATGTTATTAAAATGAACTGTTTATATTATCTCAGTTGAGTCAATACATTATAATGTATTAAAATGGAAAGGTACAAAATTGAAATAAATACTTTCTGATTCATGTATAAATCTTTTTTTTTTTTGTCAAGATGACTTTTATCATCAGTACATGTCACAAGAAAACATTTAAAATGACACTGAAACAATCATTTAAATCATGGTGCATGGAGGAAAAAGGTAGAGAAAACAACTTTTGGCTTGTTTTGGCATGAGACCTTGATACAATTTGGGTTCCCCAAAACCATGTGAAGGGTGATAAAATAGAAATGCTCAAAACTGACTTAAAAAAATAAACAGGCTTTACAAAAACCCTCTTTTTGATTAACCCAGCCACTTCTCGACATGGTCTGCACTTACAGTAGATACATTCATTATTGTCCGCGGGAAGACAGCAACTGCCTTTCGTTTTAAAGAGCTTGGTGGAGAGGCTGAAGGAATAAGCCGCAGCTGAAGGTGGGTAGGATGTTCAGGAGAACGGAAAGTCCAGATGGTCACCAGGACCGGCTCTGTGAAGGATGGGGTGGAGGGTCTCCGGAACAGGAGGTGGCGCGGAGAGCGTGGAGTCCAGATCTGAAGCAAAGCAAGTGGGGAGGATGGAGATGGTTGTCGGGGGGGGGGGTCTCCCCGCCTGAGCAGTTCTGGGTTTGCCCTCAGCCTGGGAACCGTTGTGTCTCAGCCAGAGGCTAACCCAGCACCTGGGGGCTGGGGCTGGGACTCTTTTCAGGCATAGCAGCAGTTAGGGGGCGGGGGGGGGGGCCGAGGCAGGTGTAGAGCTGAATGATGAACGCCACCAAAGGGGCTTGCTCTTCTGCTTCTAACTGCTAGTTAGGTGGTTGTTAAGGCAATAAGGACTTTAGCAAACTAGGAGTTAAGGGCAGCTAAACTCAGCCAGATTGAAGGTACACAAAAGGTGGGAAGGGGTCCCCTTCTCCTCGGCTACCTCCCCCCTCGACCCCCCACCACTAAGCCCAGGAGGCTGCAGCTCACAAAGCTCCGGTTTTACAGGGTGCAGTAGCAGAGGGCATGCCCTGTGGAAGGCTCCATGGAAAAGAAGGTTCATCCCTGGCTTGGGGCAACTTGACCAGAGTTTCTACTCTGCAGACTCCCTTTCCTGAGGTCCTCTCAGGAGGGCAGGCCATGGGCACCCAGCTGTTGAGTGAAAAGTGGAAGCACCAAGGTTCGTGCAGAGTTAGGCAAGTCCTTTGCCATAGACCTTCTGGCCCACCCAAGGGCCTTGAACACCATGTGTCCTGGAAAGCAAGGCCTGATGCTTGAATGCCCCAGTGAGACCTGTGCTCAGCTGGAGAACAGGACTAGCCCTTCAGGGTTCAGGAATGTTCCCTCTACATCAGATGGAATGACAGCTACGAAGTCCACGGGAGCGTGAGGTCCCGGGAAGGTTTGCGAGCCCAGGGCTGGGCCCTTAGGGTAGTGAAAGAAACTCCTTTGACCTGAATCCACTTACAGGTAAATGTATAGAAGGCTGAATGGAGCAGATGGAAGAATCTTCTCCTTTCCCCTTGTTCTGGAGTGAAGGAAGCGGACCTTACAGTGCTATGGGAAGCATAAACCTTAAGAGATGCCTCCACTCCAGGCAGGCTACTGGCAAGATGCTGGGTGACTAGGATGCTGAGGCCTGGAATGGCAGCCCTGGCTCTCTGACAGTTGCTAAAAGGTACAGCTACTCCCACCAGCAAATGACCCACAAGTGAGCTCAGTGAACAAGACAACGTCCCCTCCACCTGTAGCACTCGATGGCAGCCTAGTGTGAGAGCATTCCATGACATGCCTGGGGCCCCAGGATGCAATGGCTTGGACACATTGGGCCGTTACTCAGCATCACCTCAGGAGGGGGCGTTTGTGGAGATGAGGTGTGCAGAAGGAGAAATGCCCATTGTAATGGTCAGCCGTCTGGGGACCAGTGCCCTGCCTCACCCGTCTCTGGTGGAAGCCACCCTATCTTGGTCCTAAGAAAAATGGGCGACATTTCTTCTAGGAATCTAAGGATTATAGTAATAAATCCACAATAAAGCAAAAGTGATCATCAAGTTGAGGGGGTCCGAAGAAACAAGATTGGTCATGAGTTGATCATTGTTGAAGTCTATAAGTCAGACTGGGAGATTTTGTTGTTAAATTCTATTTTCATGCGAGTTTAAATACATATTTTGAAAGTATCCACAATACAAAACAAGGCCCCTGTGGACGATATCTAGCTAATTCCTCATGTTACAGCTAGAACCCGGAGCTAAGCGCCCAAAGCCACGTGCAGAGTTCGTGCAGAAACAAGTACTGGACCCCAGTGCTCTTTCTGCAGGGATTAAGATATTTTGGGTGGATTTACATTCTTAAATCAACATCACGTTCTTCAGCTCTGCTCTTACCACGTTGAAAAGCTGGTGGCTGTTTTTAAAAATCCTGTCAATTAGCCTTAAGAATGTAATAATAGCAGCAGGTACCCTTCTCCCTTACAGCCACCAGGGGGCGCTTTCTTTGAAGGCTCTCTTCAGCCCCACCGTTTCAAAGGGAGACACGCCCTCTCCCACCACCAACAGAGTCACCACCTAAGTGACGACTTTAACGGGACAAAGGAGTCACTGTAGCCACTTAGGGGAACCACCACCAGGAGGGACACTGAATGTCCCTCCTGGGCTCCTAGCCGAGGGCCTGGTGGAGGGAGGGGAGCGTCACATTAGTGACAGGCCACGGGTGGAAAGGGCTGGGACAGCAGTTGTTTGAGGGAATAAATCCCTTTAAAAATCTTCAACTCAGGTTACTTGATCTCTTTAGAGAAGCAGCACTGGAATCTAACTGGAATCAAAGACATTTCTCCACCAAATGAGAAAAGGCCTTGTAAGAACTGGAGGCTGGAGAGAGGGAGGCTGGCTCTTCTCAGTGATGAGAGGAGGGAGTCAAGGGCCCAGGTGGCAAGTCGTGGACTTTAGTTTGAAAGTGAAAATAAAAAGGTTCTAGATACATCCTTGCAGGCTTATGAGGTGTGTCCACACCCCAAAGGGTGTTTTCCTAAAGGAAAAAAAGACCAGACAGGCCAGGCACCCCAAGCTCCCATCAGGCAGAAGGTGAGGTCGGAAGGGCTGCACCATTTTTAGAAGAATGACACCCAAAAGTTCTGGGTCCGTCATTCTGCACAAGGAGACCACACTTTGGGTCCTGGTGAGATAAAAGTTAGCAGAGAGAAAATTTGAGGGGGGAAAAAAACAGAAGGAATTTATAGTAAAACGTAATGATGACTAGCTTGGGTCTAAAAAGTTGTGGGCTTCCTGAAACAGATAGCTAAAAGGAACTGTCGGGTGTCTGGGGAGACCAGATGCCTTGGGTGTGGAAGATATCCAAGAAAGACACAGTGGCTGAAGGAGAGACAGGGTGGCTGGGGGGATGGATGCACCGCTCTGATGATCTGGAGAATCTATTCTATCAAGAGACTTAGGGCAGTTTATAGATTTTGATTCTGCTCATTTTTATTCTCATTGTTTTCCTCAACCTTCAAAATGCAGGTAAATGAGACATCAGCTCATTTCTTATTCAAAACCCTAACCCTCTTAACTTGGCTTACAGAGAACTGGGTTTCCAGAGCAGAGTGTGTATACATGTGTGGGTTCACATTGCCAGTAGTAACTGAGAACAAAGACTCTATTCTTTCCCAGAAACTTGTCTAAAACATGATGGTTTAGGAAATATCATCTGAATTTCACAAATTCAAACAAGGACTCTGAGCTACAGGTTATAAGTCAGGAGAGGGACAAAAGAGCATCGCGGTGAGGCTCCAGGTCTGGCTCTGTGATTTCTAGCTGTGTTTCTTTGGGGAAATTACTTCCTCTCTCTTTCAGGGCTTCAGTTTCCTCATCTTACCACTTTGCAGTTAACTTTGACTCTAAGGAACCATAGCAGGTGCTGCTCAAACCTAATGAAAATTCCAATATATTTTGAAAGGTGTCCACCAGCAATGGTCAATAATGAGCTCAGTGCTCATCAGCGTCCCAGCAGGATGAAGTGCCCCAGACAAGAGGCTGAGCTCTGAGCTCTTTGCTCGGAAGAGAACAGCGTTAAGTACCCGTTTCCACCTGGCTGGCTGCCAGGATTGACATTTCACTGCAAAGCCAAGAAGCCCAAAGACCTTAGAGGACTGGCCGGGTCTCTGGATTTGAGGAGGAAGGAAAGGCTCACTTGGAGACAGATGAACTTTTCTGCCAAAAGACCAACGTCTGCAAAACCACAAGTGCTGGAAATACAGGTGCTTCACTTAATACCAACTGTGCATGTTGGTTCCTAGCAGTGGGGGTAGGAGGGGTCTATTAGTGTTTCCCAAGGGAAAATATAGAACAGAAAACTACTTCTGTCCCCCGGGGAAAAGCAAGCCCACGATTCTGACTCGACTGAGAAAAAGGTAAGTGTCTAGAGGACAGAAATTCAATTCCACTCACTAGAGACAGTGCCCACCAGTCCCACCTCCTTCCAAGCTGTGAAGGGCCACCTCACCAAAGAGAAGACTTTGGATGTCCCACCAGAATGGTTTGTGCCGTTTAAGACACGTCTTTCCCCTGAGCAGGCCCAGACGTCCCGAGGAGGACAGAGGATGCTATGAGCATGGTCTCCAGACACCCAGCAGTTAACATCTCTTAGGTAGTTAAAGACCCACGCTTGCTCTCAGTGCACTGAAGACTCAGAAGAGTGTAGTCGCCTCCTTTCGCCGCCCCTCAAAAGACTGCACTTCCTCACCTTATATACGGTGAAACTGAGGCACAAGGAAAGACAATTTTCTGCAGCTATCTTACTGATCTAGCAACACGCCTGGGAGGAAAACCCAGGATCTCTCTCTCTCTGAGTCTTTCAATATCTTTCATTGCCTTTCTGCTCAATTCACGCTTGAAGTCTGTCTGCCTGTCTCTCTGTCTATAATATATATTATATGTACTATTATGTATAAAATATAAATAATTCTTAGAATTCTGATTTAACTTCCTGTCCTTTTCTCCTACTTTACATAAGTAGGTTAGAACAAAAAAATAGATGTTCCTTGGCGAGGGAAAACCACAGTACTGCTCAGAGGAACAGACCTCTGGGAGGAGAGGTGACAGCCTTGGTCTATTGGGCTGGGGGGGTGCTTCAGATCTGGACTGTACAGCAAATTAAATGGAACACAACTCGGCAGAAGTCGGCAACGAAGACATCTGTGCCAGACGACGTGAACATCCACAACCTGGTTTTAAGGAACAGTAAATACAATAGAGATAGATAGATACACTATGCTGAATCTTGAGTCATAAAACAAGTTATAAATAGAATTATGCTAAATTAAAGACGGACATCATAGGGAATAGCCTGGTCAACAACCAATCACCATTAGAATCAAAAAGTAAACCGGCCTTTTCACTGAGCACCTCCACAACGTTTCTCAATGCACTAAGTACATCTTAACCATGCAAAAATACACAAACGTCTTAACTAGGTTGTTTTTTTTTTTTTTGTAAAAAAAAAATCAAACACCAACATTATGCATTTTTTTTGTTAATTATATTGGTTAAAGGAACAGCCAGTGGCTGCCAAATATCAGATACATCATATACATATTTTTATACAGAATCTGGACAACACAACATTACACATCAGAGAGAGAAAGAGAGAAAAAGAGAGATTATTTGTTCCTTTGTGGGTTTGTTGTCGTTGTTCAGTAAAAAAATAAAGTAAAATATGAGAACCAATGTTAAGAAGGAAAACACTTCAACAAGTTAGGAATACATAGGAAGAACTGCTAACCAGAAATACAGGAGGAAAAGAGTTCATAGTTAGGTCTGTGTCTAGAATTTTCTTCACTAAGAAGCAAAAGAGCACAACAGGTGTATCGGTTTGGAAAAGCAGAGAGAGCAGTAACAGCATGCTGTCTGGTTCCCAGCACGTTTCCAGCAAGAAGGAGAAAAAAAAAGTCATAATCACAAATTAATTTCACAAGTTTTGTTTGCAAAGATGTCCTCCCTTACCCAGGAAGCTGGGTGGTGCAGGGGTGGGGGCAGCTCAGTTTTGAGAGTCCTTGGCAAAGGTTTGGCCAAAACCATTGGCCTTAAATTAGTTGGAGAATGAGCTGTCTGTGGGAATTCACGCAATGGGATGCGACACTCGGTCCCCGCTGCCAGCCGGCGATCTGGCGGAGGGAGCACTCCACCCCCTGACAGGTCTGCTAGCCAGGCCCCAGTCCAGCCCCTGAAACACTTGACATCAACACAATCCTAAAAATTCAACCTGGAAAGAAATAAGACCTTGAACACAAGCTATGGAAGCACTGCCATGGTCACGGTTAGATACAAAAACGTGAAAATTCTGATGTAATCAAAAATACAAAATCAGTTTTGATAAGATTTGCTTTTTTTTTTTAAACCATTACAGTGCAAGGTTTTTCAAATTACAGTAAAAGTTATGTGTCTGCTTACAGTAACTAGAGTAAGTAGCTGATTTTGTTCTGCTAGAACCAGAGGTCCCTGATAAGTGAGAATGCACCAATCTGAAATCAACCCAGCACGAGAAATGGATGTCTTAACAGAAACACAGTTCCCTACGGTCTTTCCTCCTTCAAACAGCAACAAAAGACGGTGGTGTCCTTTGCACAACTCATTAGCATGAGTTCCTTCCTCCATTGAAAAAAATAATAAACGGGTGGTATAAAAATTCCAACAAGAAAAGGACTGGAAATCTGGGGCTGAAATAGTGGAGCATCTGAAGGGAGTTTCCCAGGTCACTGAGCTTTCCCATTGTACTTAAAAATAAAAAGAATAGTTTTAGCACGAACCTCTTTGGGCGGTGCTGCTTTGTGCTTCAGCCCTGCCGTCCCAGGCTGCTCAGAAAGGAAGCAGCACGCCTCTTGAGATCAAAGGAAACTGTGATGGAGGTCACGCCACTGTGCTATCAAGAATCACCCCCCAGAAAGGGAGAATGGAACTACAGACACGGGCTGGGAGGCTGGGGACGGAGGGACCTTCATCTGGCAAAAGGCTGGCTCTTGTTGAGGCCACTGTGCTTCTCCAAGCCTCTGTCCTGGAAAGGACAAGGAGGAAAGTGTCAAGAACTGCAAATCATATCTCAGATGAAGAGCCACCAGAGCCTTCCTTTGGGGGGCGGGCAAGTGGCCACAAGAGAGAGATGTGGCTAAATGAAGAGACAAGGTGACAGTCTTCATGTTCATGCTGTGGGACAAGAGGGGAAGGAAGGGTGAGGAGGACACTTCTTCTCTGAGCTTTGTAGAACCAACCAGTTGGATGGGTCAGGAGATGAAAGATACCCTGGAAACCTCAGAGCCCTTCTCTCAGTTCCGAGAGGAGGGGGCAGATGTGGGCAGCCTTGGGCACAGACATCAGGACAGAAGCCTGGGGAGGCCGCGCAGAGCCCCTGTCCCTCACGCCACCTCTCTCAAGCCTCATCCTAGAACCCAGACCTGTGAAAACCACTCTGACTCATTCGATGGGCCACTGGCTGAGTTCTTCCTAACGGCGGAGGGGTTAACTCTGCCCAGGCTTGGTGAAGTTAAAAGAGGACAATTTTAGACAGCCAAGGCTGTTCCTCAGGGCCTGGGATCCGCCGGTACTGCTCCAGGTGTGGGCAGCCCAGGCTCCCCCCCACCCGGGATGTGGCCAGGTGGCTCGATCCAGCTCACACGAGTGACCTGTGGAGCCGGGCGATCCCTTTACTCACACCTACGTCATCTGTCATGTTAGAAAGCGTCCTACCTTTGAAACAGCGTGCGAAGGGGTGGACCCAGGAAGCACTCAATGGTTTGGTTGTAATCTAGACGCTGGAGGAAATTTGGTCTTCCTCTCCAAATTTTGTTACGTTTCCCAAGAAGAAAAGAAATCTCTGGCAGACCGTGCAGGCTCAGCACCCCTGCCCCGCTCTGGTTCTGCTCTCGGGGTGGGAGGGGTGGACCGCCGGGCTCAGCCGAAGCACATGCCTTTCTCCAGCAGGCGTCCCTGGCTCATTCCGAGCCTAGGGGCTGCGGAATCTGGCAGAACCTCCTTGTAGTCCCTCATTCGGGGCATAAGGTGCTCACATGTCCTCATCCCTTTGGCCGTCAGAGAGCCTGCACCTTTCTAGGCTTCCCAGCCTCATTTCTTGCCCAGCCTTTTGAGAGTTCAATGCCGAACCCCAACCCACTATGGCAAAGTGACTGCCCTAGAAAATCCTCTGTGCTCTTCACCCAGCTCTGACTCTAAGTATAGCCCAAGGCCTGGTCCTCTGGGGTACAGAGGTCATGGGCCTCCAAACAAGCTGTCTGCTCATTGCTCTGGGTGCCACTAAGGGATTGGCCACCTCCAAGCCACTGAGGTCTACAGGGACGGCCGACCATGGGTCTTCCCTGGAATGGAGGATTTTTAAAAGGTGCGAGCTTCTTTGCCCAAACGGCCTTTGCAAACGCCTCCGTTCTTCCTGAGATAAATCCCCAAAGCTCTGCCTAGCTACATCTGTTCTCTCCAAGTGGTGTGTTTCTGATCTGACTGGTGGCCAGTTGAAATAACATTTGAGGATTTGTGATCACAGGTGTATTTACATGAGCAAAGCGACAGGATGAAGTTAGGGAATGAGATGATATGTAGTGCGGCCTAAAGGCTAAAGAAATGCTCCAAGAGTCCTCTGTGCTGAGTTCCTGCTGCTGTCCCCAGACAAACGTGAAGCCCAGTGAGAATGCCCAGAACTGGGCTGTGATGCCGCACTTCTGGTTCCTGCGACTACTTAGTACTACTGACCGTAAATGGCGGAGCTGCCTTGGCTGAAAGATTTCCAGGAACGGTGTTGCAGATGACAGGCATGGGCAGCCCAGAGACATTGGTGGAAGGGGGCTGCTGCTTTTCAACCTCCCAGGAGGATGAGGATTGCACGTCACTGACCAGGGCATCAGATTCCCAAGTTGGACACTTACTCCATTGTAATGGTGTGACCTCCGGCAGGTCAACTTTTCTGAACCTCAGTTTTGCTTCGTCAACAATCTCTGTACATCCTGTATGGCTGATTCTCCTCGTGACAAGCAGGTGTGCTGGTCTTTACCCCAATACACTTAAACTGCTTGACATCAGCAACAGAAGACGGATTGGGGGAAGCAAAATGTTTGTTTGTTTGTTTGTTTTACCTTCAAGATACATATTTTGAGTAGGTTTATTGGGATGGTGAGAAGTTGGCTTCATCTTTTCTTTTAACGCAAGAGAAAAATACAGTTGAATTAATTTAGGAGATGTTTACCTTCAATTTCAGGAAGATCTCCTGGGTTCTTATGCTCATAAGTATGAAGATGAGTTTAAAAGGAGAAGCTGATTTTTTTTTTCCTCCTGGGGTTTCTCAGAAGAAGTTCACAGTCTGGAGACAATTAAGAGCTTCACAGGCATTTGCTGGATGAGTAGGTAAGTACTGATCACAGAATGTTAGGGTGGGAAGGGAACTTAGGGACTGTCACCTTCATGATGCAGGAGAGAAAACTGTGTTCAGCTCATTCAGTGAGTTGGCAGTGACTCCAGTCCATGGATTGCAGGGGGGCCATGACCCTGCTTGGAGAGGAGGCAGGGCTTGGAGGACAGCTCTGTGTGGCCCTTGATGTAACAGCACAGCTTCCTAAACAATCTGCATTTCTGTTCCAGAAGTCCTTCCAACCTGCTTTCAACCAGCCGTGCTTAGAGCAAAGCACTGGATAAACTTCTGGTAGAGTTTTCATGGTCCAGTTTGCTGAACTGAACTAGGAGATTAAGGAATTAACAATAACTGGGGAAAAAAAACTATTTCTCATCATTATTAAACAATGAAGACCTTTTAAAAACTACCACCTATTGAATAATCTGTAGCTTTAAAATGAACTTAGAGATGAATATGTAATATTTTAGAGATGGGCACCTGGTTAGTGATAGATGCAATGGATGTGATGATATGTCTTGACTTCAGAACCCTCTCTGGTTAATGCATCACAAGACATAGCTCAGCATTCCCCATGAGGATAGAACACTGCCCAAAAAAGGATCATTCTTAAGAGGAATTAATGACAATTCATGGTTGGCCTAAAGGAGCATTGTGAGAGTGCTCTGTGGGTATCAGCCCAGGGCTTCATATTTCACAGGGAACCTCTGATGGTCTGCTGACTGATATAAGGCTGTGTCATGCAATTGTGCCCCGTCTCTCTCTTGGCTCCTCCTAAGAGAACAGACCTCTCTCCTGTTCTCTGTAACTCATGTACATGTTCACAGCGTGTTGCTTAACCTATGCACTGTAAGCCCACAAACTCAGGATGGAGGCATGTGTTCATGGACATGGAAAAATGATGGCTCAGAGCAATAGCTAGAATGAGGTGGGAATGTTGAGTTTCTGGTCCCTCACATCTCCTGGAGGCAAGGCAGTAAACAGGTCTGCTATGGACTGAATGTTTGTGTCCCTCTCAAATTCCATGTGTTGAAGCCCTAGTCTCCAGTATGATGGTACTTGGAGGTGGGCTATTTCAAGATCATTTGGTTTAAAAGAGGTCATGAGGGTGGGGCCCTCATGATAGGATTAGTGCCCTTATATGAAGAAGAGACCAGAGCTCTCTCTTTCTGCCAAGTGAGGATACAGCAAGAAGGCATCCATCCGCAAACCAGGAAGAGACCTCTCACAGGACACCAAGTCTATGGCACCTTCATCTTGGACTTCCCAGCCGCCAGAACTGTGAGAAATAAATGTTTGTGGTTTAAGCCACCCAGTCTACATTATTTTCTCAAAGAAGCCCACACTGACTAGGACAGAGTCCATTCCTAAATTCCTGATCTGCATCATTTTTAAATCTCCAGGTCAAGGCTAACATAATTATGGGTGAAGCAACCAGTTTTATTTCTAGGGAAATTGATCTTAGGGAAAGACAAATCTCCTCATCAATCTCCTCTCTGTCTCTTCTTTCTGGTCAAGCCATTTTTCCAAAAGAGCATTGTTTTTGAGAAGGGCTCCTGGTGAACTTATAAGAGACATCTGCTAAAAAGGGCTGTCAAGGGAGCCAATATATTGGTGAACACTGGGGGTTACCTTTAGGGAAAGGAGAGGACGAGAAGGGGATGCATTATGTTAAGGTCCTAAATCCAAGCTGTGCCACCCATGAGGGATGCTCAGAAAGACAGGAGGAGACAAAGAGCTCACAGCACCCACAGAGCCTCCTCTTCCTGAAAGCTCAGAGAGTTCCATCTGGACTCATCAGACCTTGATGGACAAGTTTTCCATCCCCAGCCAGACTGGGAACTACTTGAGGGCAGGGTCTAGTACAGTGCCTGGCATATTTTCTGGCTGCGGAATGAGTGAGCACGTAAGAAGACTAAATCATGAACAGAATGAATAGACTGGCCACGAATCAAAAGTCCTGAGCCCCTGGTTCTCAAGGAGGGGGACTCTCCTTTGCATCAGGAGAGATTGCTTCCTTTCTGACAGCTTCCAGGAGGCAAAGCCAGGTCTTCACAAGCTTCCTGAGGCAGAGTTAGAGCCGGGGTTCTCCCAGGTCTGCAAGGCAGTCCACTTGGAGGCAGGGCTTTGCTGTCTGGTTTCTTTCTAGCAGTTTGGGCGCCAGCATATAATGGTGCCACTCAATGCCCTGATTCCTTCTCTGCAACACGGGTGGATCCTGCCCAAAGAGCCCCTTGGGAGAAATCAGACGAACACTGATTGACTTAAAAAGTAAGTTCTCATAGGATATAGTTTGGGCCCTTTCTTCAGAAAGAATCATTGGAAATCAGGGAAAGGGTTTCTTTTCCATATGTCAGACTCAAGGTGATGCCTGAGGGCCACTGCTCTTAGCCCATTTCAATATGAGTTGTTTATATAAAAATCAAGCCATTCGGGCAGCAGCAGGCAGGTCTAGATAAATGTCGCATGGTAGGGTGAAACCTCAAAGTTCAATTAAGCAGCAGAAAGAAAAGAAAGGTAAGATGCCCCCACCAATTTAAGTGAGGGGGTGTATGGTCTTTCCAGCAGGACACCTGAGCCCACGTTGTGGCTGGTCTTTCATTATCAATGGAAGTTGGGCAAATCATCAATCCCCTACATCTATTTCCTCCTCTGTATAATAAAACTCTACATCAAATCCTCCCTAACCAAGGCAACAAGGTCACCATGAAGAAGAAGTTAGATAAATGAAATAAGAAAACATTTTAAAAAGCACTGAGCAAAGTGCCTGGCAGGAAGCAAGTGTTTAAAGGGAATGATCAAAATATACCATCTTGAAGCTTGGAGTTAAAAACGAGTTGAACGAAGTAGCAGCTCACCCTTTCTGAATGGATGCTGGGCTGATACGGTTAGGCTGTCAGCCTCAGGGATGCAGGTGGTCCTCATCCCTCCCACTCTGGGAAGATTCCATGCCATGGATGGGCAACAACAGATTTATTTTATGGAGGTTAAAGAGACAATAACTGTGAGGAAATAGACCACAGAATTAGGGGATTCCAATTAGAGGGCTAAGCCTATTTATTGTATTAATAGGGCCTAACGTTCAGAACAGCCACCCCTGCATTTCCACTTAGACATGCTGAGAATCGGAGGTCTGTGTCAAAGTCCAGGCCACTGTGACTGGGAAATATGAATTCCAGGAATGGACCCATCTGTGGGCAGGGTCTTGTTTCACTCCCCTTTGTGCTTTGCAGCTCTCATTCAATGCCTGTAGTGACCAGCTCCTTGCTGCTACAGGGGGCGCCCAGAGCTGATGGAGGTCTGCAGGCCTGAGTCACTCTGGGGGGCTACAGTGGTCTCAAATGTTCTGCAAGGTGGGCCTGAGCAGGGTTGAACTGAAACCTTATTAAGAAACAGAGGCTGGACTCTTCTGTGTCTCCTGGACAGCTTTGGGCTTTAAGAAATCCCATTCATTATTCAAGCCTTCCTCCCCTTTGGCCTTAAAAACTCAGCAGTGCCAGGAATCAAACCTGGAATGGTCAGTGGACACTCTAGTCCTCTGATTTACCCTCACCTGTGGAGGCATACAAATCACCACCACTTTAGGGCCTCGTTCCTCCTGGCTTCCACCGTGCTGGGAGGACCAGAGGAATGGGTTTTAGATACACCAGAGCTGCAGGGAACTGAACTTTGGGCCAACACATATAAGCGCCCACAAGCCTGGCTCCGGGAGCTCGGGGAAGCCTCTGAGGAGGGAGAGGGTTTATCCACAAGGAGAAGCCATTCTCTGAATCATGTAACCAACTGAAGGGAAACCCATGGCAGCCTGAAGGACTGTTCTTTTGACGACTCTGGGTGAATGTTCACAGATATTGAAAGGCACCATGGCTGAGGCGTACATCGCTGGAAATTGTCTTGCTCTCTCATCAGAAAGCAGCCAATATCTCAGGTGGGTGAATGATGTCACATGACTGCGGGCACAGCCCACCCACTCGCCCATCTTCATCAGCTTATGGTGCCTTTGAGAACCAACTCAAGTGCCAGTCTTTTTAGAGCGTCCCCTTGTATCTCCACTTGGAAACACTGCTCCCTGTTTTGGAAGCCCGTAGCAACCCGAGCTCCCTTAGGGCTGTGTGTTTCACTGTGTTATGGTTATCTGCATACACTTCTTGGCTCCCGTATTTAATTCCTTGAGGTCTGTTTTATCTTTGGAGCCCCTACCGTTCTCGCCCTGCACATGGCACAGGAAGTGTTTGGTAAATATTTGATAGTTGACTGGATTTGAAGCGGGACTGCTGTCTGGCAGGAAAGCTCCAGTGGGATGAAATAAGTTCATTATCCACCACCTTGTCCTTGCAAGGCGCATCAGTGTGTGGCAGACCCATTGGCCTGAGAAGTCCAAGGCCAACAAGCCTCTATCCCTACTGTACCCCGGCTGTACCCCGGCTGTACCGTGGCTTCAAATTCAGGGTAAGGGAAATCCTTGTATCATCTGCCACATCCCATTGAAATACACTCCCCACCTCTAATTTCAAAGTGATTTCAAAGTTTCTCAGACACAGAATTTGTCCTTGTCTCAAAACAGGCCACCCAGAAAGCAGCTAGAGAATCAGAAGTGGATTCCAAGTTGGAGATTCACCCAGATGTTCAAGAGTGATTAACAACCATGAATAGGACTGACAGCATCCCTCTGTTGAATGATCGCACCCCGGAACAATGCCGTCTCTCTTTAAAGGGGACAGAGAAGCATCCAGACTAGTAACAATGAAAGACAATTCACAGCATCCTCACGGCAGGGCAAAAACCCACGGCGACCCCACAACGGTCAAGACCAAAGAGCAATCTGCCATGCAGAGACAAGATCTCTGGACGGAAAATAAAGGACAGAGGAGAAAATACCTTTTCAAAATGAGGTGAAGCTCAATGTCCTTTCTCCTGTTCCCCTGCTCGTTCTATCATACTGGGAATTCCCTCTCAGCCAAGGGAGCTTTGCTTCTGAGCCAGCAGTGGGGCACTACATGGCCCAAACTGGGTGGTCTGGCTCAGCAGTCACGCCGTGCCCTCTCCTAGAGTTACCTTTAGAGTTTGGTCCATCTGGACCCTTCCTCTATAAAAAACAGATGAAACCTAGCTATTAGGACTACAGACACATCTACTTAAAATGCCGGTACCCCAGCTGCGGCAAGAAGGTTTTTTTTTGTTCACCCTGGAATCTGTTAGTTATCTGTGTCCCAGTAAAGATTGGAGGTGCAGTGAGTCCTCCAGGAAGAGTGGCACCAAGTATGGAAATGTCCAGCACCTACGTGGAGTGAGTAGTCAGCCCAGCATCCAAACTGTAGCAGGCTCTCCAGCAGACAAGAGAAAATGGGGACCTGACATGAGAGGAAGGGGAGAAAAGACAAGAGGGTGTAGATGGCTCTCCTGTAGCTAACTCTCTTTTGGCACTGGGAGGGCTGGAAGGCGGTGGTGAGAGAAAGGGATCCCACAGAAACGCACCTAAGAACAGGCTCCTCTGAACCAAAAGAACAGGGGATAATTAGAGTTGTGCTTTCTAGTACTTAAAAAACAAAGCAAAACATTTCTTAAGCAATTATTTCAAAAGAAATTTTGGAATCTTGGGAAGCTCAGTGAGGTGGCAAGTTCCTCAGAATCAAAACCCAACTTTGGAAGTACATCGTCATTGTGCCTGTGCATGTGTGTTTGGTGTGTGTGTGTGAATATATCATATATTCCCACTCACCTACTTACAGATATATATAGAGATATATAAAGATATATTTATCATTAGATATTTTCCCCCTTCAAATCAACACCGGCGTGTTCCACCTTCAGTACATACATTTTATCTGCATTTCAATTCATAGACAGACCATTACACCATAAAAAGAGAGAAATGGCTGAGAACAGGAAAAGCATAACCAAGCCAGAGTTGTTTAAATGCCAGTTCAGCATCATTAAGGAGAGACACAAACCTCCCCAAACACATGTGAAAATGTCTGTTCTTAATACACACAAGCAATTCTTTATGGTCATCAGAAGAAAGAAGAAGGAGGGAAAACAGACATGTTATGAAATTGAATCGTAAGCATTTTCCTTTTTTGCAGTCATTGTATGTATTTTAGGGAAAACACGGCATTTGTAGAGATGATCTTCGATTTCTACTTTCCCCTAGCTCTCTGGAGCCGGGGGATAAAAAAAACACGTACAGAGTTTCACTAAAGTATCATTATAAAGGATCTTTCACGCTAACTGGTAGACCTTTCTTTATCCCACTTAAAACACATTTGATGAACTTGAGAAATGTCTTACTTACATATTTTGGCAAAAGATACAGAAAAACAAGGGTAGCTGAACCACATGGAGTATCTAGGGCTCACGACCTAAGTTGCTTAGTTGAAGGAAAGTCATTCTGTTCAAATTACAGAAAAAGGGACTCGATTGCAGACAATCCACCTTGCAGTTTCTATTCAAGATCCCTTGGCCCTGTACTGTAATTGGCCAGGATTCTTCTGAAAAACTTGACTCTCTACGGCATCGCTGGCTTGTAGACAACAAATGTTTCCAAATCGCCGTCCCTCTTAACACATGGAACGGAAGAGGGTTTCACAAGGCTCAGAGGGGGCTGGGCACAGGGCAGTTCACCACCAGTCAGCACAACACATAAAACCAACCTAGAGAAAACGGCGAAGTCAAGAAAAAAGCAGCCAAGTTGGATGAGGATGCTGGGGGTCAGTGAGTACCGTACTCCACGCCAAGAGATTGAAATTAAAGGAAGAAAGCTGGACATAAATCAATAGCGAACACTTCAAAAAGTCGAAGCCAAACCAATGTTTCCTTTTTCCCCCTACACACAAGCCTGTTGTTCTAAACCCAGTGGCATCCAGATACAATCATTTTATCTGGAAGATTCAAGTCTGCAGAGACACTTCGCTTCCATTTGATCACATGAGTCCACAGAAATAAAGCACCTTTGGAACCAAGAGTTGTTCAAGAATCCTAGTGTCTTATTAAATGTGTCGAAAAAGTGCAGTTAAAATAATTAGAATAATTCATCAAATGACAAACACAATAATACTGATTCTAGTGAACAGGTAAAAAGGCTCCCAGGACAGTTCACAACGAAGAAGACAGAGCACAATGAAAGGCTATGACAGTTCGTGAATAGTCTGTGTTATAGCTTTGAACTTTATTGCAAAGCAAAAAATATATATTTTTATATATATATATATATATATATTTTTATCTACATTTCACCTCTGATATTGTACACAACACGAAAGCACAGGAAACCAAAAAAATCATAATGAGGTAGATACATAACACTTACAGATGGAGGAGACTAAAGAGTTTAAATTTGGCTTAATACTGTGGTCACCAATGGATGCATTTTCAACACAGCAGCAAGCATTGATTCACAGGGCAAGAAGCCCAGTGATCTCAAACCCAAAAATAAGCCCCATTAAAAAATACCTCTTCAAAATTGAAAAAAAAATTTTTGTTTAAGTCAGGGAATCAGATGTGTTCAATTACAAGCCCTGGTGTACTAATAAAGAAAGTTTTTGTTTTTGCTTTTGTGCCCAGGAAAAATAAATATAGAGATATATATATATAATTTTCACCTATCTAATTAGGAGTAACCTGTCCCGTAGGGCTCCTCTCTGTATCCCTGTGGGTAGGGTTGGGGCAGCCTCGGGAGCTCAGTGGCTGGGGGTTGACAGTAAGAGTCCCTTCAGTCACCCTCACCTCTGCAGCCACTGCCCTGGGGACCGCTAGCCTCTCAGGGCGCTTAACACATGCCTGGAAATAGCTGGAAATCAACTTGGCTGCGACGTCTCTGGCATGACTTTACCTTTCTAGGAGCACCTGCTCCCCTAGAGGTGAGTGGGTGAGCCAGTGAAGCCAGGAGCACCTGCTGGTTTGGGTTGCTGGGGTCATCCCTTTCCCTCTGTCATTTCCAATTACAGCCTTTCCAATGGAGAGCTTAAAGGGCCACCGAGAAGGCCATCTTCAGCCTCAGTTTTTACTAGAAATGCATTTTCACTGTAAAATGCACTGTCAGGCAGTGGGAGCTGACGAAAAAAGCAACTCCGTCCTTATCTGACGTCTTGAATGGAAGGAGGATGGAGGGGGAAGGGGCCAGGAGAGGGCACTTGACTGGTCAAGACAGCCAGTGGGGGGACAGAGCCAGGAAATGACCAACCAAGGATCAACTCCGACAAGCACAGCCAACGGCCATCTGAGGGGCTCCAACCAGAAAGCCAAGGAGTAACTTGGGTCTGTGGCCCCGGAGAGCCTAGAGGTGAAGGGCGTGGAGGCTCAGAGACACTGATGGGGCTAAAAGTGGGATTGAATCAAGCCTCCTTGGATTGTTCAATAGTTATTTTTACTCTGAATGTGATCCTGCTTTTGGTGGGATTGACGCTACAGGGAAATAGCTGGGAACAGCGTAGACCAGGTCAGCTCAGGCAAGAGGGAAGACAGAGGGGTCCAAGAGGAATGCCTGGTGAATTCTGGATAATGGAAGGATGGGGGACGGAGCTGGGTGAGAAGTCTGGTACCTGAGCAAGTGCACATCAGGGAAGCTTGAAGTCAGCCTACGCTGGGCAGGGCATCAGAGTGTTGACTGTACTGTCCTGTTTGTGGGTCGTCTTGTCCCCCTGTTAGACTGTGGATGCCCTAAGACACCGTCCTTCCTCTTTGTCTCTCTAATGCCTAGCACAGCGCCTGCCACGTGGAGGGCATCACCCAGGCTGCATTGCATTTTCCGAAAATGCAGCGAGAAAATGGTTTGAGGAAGGGAAGGTGTCTACAGTGTTGTAAGGGCTTTAAAGACCATACCCAGGAGCCTACTCCTGTCTTCCTAGGCGCATTTCAAGCAAAGACTCACATTTGAATTTTGAACATAAAACATTATAGAGAGAAGGAATCATACAGCAGCAGGGTCCAAGGGGAGGGAACTAAAAACAATTCATCTGAGGATTTGTGGAAACTGAGGTCACAGTGAAGTGGGCAGCTCTCTCCAGCCTGCCAGGGCTGGGCTGGGTTGGGGTGCGGGGTGGGGTGTGATCTATCATGAGCACTTAATTTCAGGAGGCAAAGACAAGATGAACTTTCAATCACTTTCAAGTGATTCCCAGTCTTGCCCTCCCGGGGTTCCTGGGCAAGGGGAGGCCGAGGGCTTGCTGATCCCAAGATGAGATGCCTGTCCCGTTGGAGACCCAAAGTGAAAGGAACCAGTCCAAGTGCAACAGATGGCATTCGAGCAGTTACAAGGGAGGACCATCTGACTACAAGACATTCAGTAAGGAGTGAAGGCCAGAAGCTTTTTCCCTTGGAGGCCTTGAGAAAAAGTTTGACGTCTTTTTTGTCTGTGTCTGTGTGGACAAGCAAAACTTAGGTGGTGTCTGAGTCTCCTGCAAACCCTGAGATTCCATTGTCCCTTTGTGCTCTGAAGAAGCCCCAGCTCTACCCAAAAACTGAGCGATTTTTCTTGGGGGTAACTGCTGTGAGGACAGCAGGATTAAGAGCTGACGGATCACGTTGGACTTGCTCTGACACTCTCGATGTTCCTGAGGCTTCAGGACTCTTAAGTACCCCTTTCTGCTAAAGCAACTGTCGCCTCCCCCCATAGGAAGAAACACAGCATCTCTGATGGGACACCTCCTTCAGAAGCAGCCCATATAGGGGCTATGAGCCACACCTGACTTCTCTGGCCATGGCATCTGGAACTCCACACCAATAGGCCCAGCCGGGTCTCAGGTACCAATCAATGGGCAGAGCCCACCTGACAGAGGGTTGGTCTTCCCCCATGGCAGGAGTCATCCCCTCTGAGTGGGAAGACTCTCCTCGGCAGAGGATCTGTTTGTGCTGCAGATGAACTGTTGCCTACGGACATCCTCAGGTCTAGATTTGTGGTGCAAACTGAGCGATGCCACAGCCCCCAGAGGTGGGCAGGTCATCTGAGCCCCAAAGGAGGTGCTGGACACCCTGACTCAGCCTAGCTGAGGAGCAGGGATGGGGACCACTTCCACTCTTTGGCCTGAACTCTGAACTTCATGGAAGACCCAGAGCTTCTGGGTTCCCAAGGCTGTCCCAGAGCCTGAGCCCCGGCAGGCAGGAGGCAGAAGAGCAGGATCACGGGGTTGAGAGGGTCCCTCCAGCCCCTCCAGCCCCTACCCCAGCCGCTTCTGAAGGAGGGCCAGGCACTGGGAAGTCTCACAGTCTCCTGGAGGTGGTTCCCTTGATATTTTCTGAGCTGTAAAGACAAGCTGGCTTCTGGGAGAGACTCCTGGGCCTGAGTATGACAGCCTTAAAGACCTCTGGAATATTACCTCCAAGGGTAAGGAGAACTCCTTTTCAGGAGGAAACGAGAAAGAAATGAGTGATAAATTCCTGGGATGGGGCTTAGTGGGTGCGACCTGTGCAACAGGACACAAAGCAAATGAACAGCACTTCAGTAAGATCCCCTGAGTAGCTAAGAGTGTGTGTGGGATGGGGCGGCGAGGAATGAGGCCAACAGAGAAAATGCATTCCTGTCAAAGGACTGATATTTTCATTCCAGAGAAATTCCATCAGAGCTCCCACCAGCCGTGGGGTGGAAGCAGGTTGTGCTGGAGCAGTTAGGCAGTGTCTGAATTTATCTTTTAAAAACTGTCTCGGATGGCTCGGCCACCTTGTGCAAGATTTGTAAACCACGTGCAAAACTCAGACTTGTGCAGACAACCAGAGAAGTTGAGAAGCTGCCTTCTGCGTGCAGGGCTGCCCCTGCCTAATTTGTGCTTTGTCTAACCCCAGGATCTCTCTTCTTCCCAGCAACGACTTTTTAACACCTCCTGAACACTGGCTGGGCCAAGGTATGGCTCCAGGGGACTTTGGAAATGCACTAGGACCCACTTTTCTTCTCTGAGGTGGAGAGTGTGTCAAATACCTCCAAATGACAATGCAAACCAAGGGCTAACTTCCTCGGTGCTTTGAAAGCAGAGGCAGTAACCCCACTCAGTGGCGGCCAGGGGAGGAGAGGGGCCAGCAGGAACTGGTGCAGAGGCAGGGAACTGGGATTTGGCACCAGGTAGAGCACGTGGAGTAGGTGGGAAGGATGGGGCTGGCATAAAGCTGAGGAGGAAACATTAGTCCACCGCTCTATGGGGATGGGTTACTCCATATAGATGACCACAAATAAGGAAATAAAAATCCCAGGGTCAAATCCTTCCCAGAGTAGCCAGCTCCCCACCAGGGTCTTTACTCAGGACCAAGGTGTGGGTGCTAATTCAGCGGCAGGTCCACAAAATTTCCCCACCCCACCCCCAACCCCAGAGGTCACTGCTCATTGTTCCACTTAAGCCAAATTTTTTTTCTTGCCTTAAGTCAACACATCCCCAAAACATCCTACAAAAGTTAGATTTTATAAAGAAAATAATTCTTTTGAATCAAGAAGAGGGATGACCAGTTGTAAACATGTAACCAAAACATAAAAAATACACATCAGTTCACTTACAGAACCAAACAGGGTTACACTGAATCATTGAAATTGAAGGAAAAGGAAAGCTTTTCTCGGGAGCTCTTAAATTTAGGAAAAGAATCACTGTAGCATGCTCACCTTGAACCGGGGGTCGGATACTGTGGTTCTTGTACAAAGGAAAATCTGTGCGGGAGACGGAGCGCGGAGGTGAAGGCGGGAGGGATTGCATAGTTGTGGAACAGTGGCTTCTCATCAAGGTGAACAAGTGCGTCGTCTGATAAAATAGCGTTTGATTATTTTTTTTTTCTGTTCATGTCTGTTGATAGTATTTTTCTCTGTCCATCAAACACTTCATCCATTGAAGCGTATATACAGTACACACACACACATGCTAGAGGTAAACACCTGAATTACACAGCCGGACTCAAAAGGACCCCACACCACTGGTTCCGGGCAAAGTCTGTCTTCTCCGGTACGCTTTTGCTACAGCTTAACCCCGTTTCTTGTCAAAACTCATCTCTTGGATTCATTCTGTCTTTAGCAAGGGAAGGGGTGGGTGAGCATGGGAGTGTTAAGGGAAGCACCAAAAATGGTTCTATTCTCTCGTTGAACTTCGGTGCAAATGCCTCGCGTTTCGGCTGGGGGTTCACTACTTTCTAAGAGATGGGGAAAAACAACTGCCTCTTTTTTTTTTTTTTTAAGCTTTCTTGAGGTAAACATGACTTGCTGAAGCCTTCGGCAGCAGACTCGTTTTACAGTGCTATCGCGAAACCAGAGAGCAAGGAGGAAAACAACACCAAAGGGGAACACCGATGCTCAGAACATGGAGAAAGCCTGTCTAGGTTTTCACTGATTTCTCTTTCCTCTCATTCCGCCAACCTCCTTCTAATCACATATAGAACAGAACAGAAATAAGAATAATTTCCTATATCATACTGGCATCCGTTATCCCATCCCACCATAAACTTCTCTCGCTCACATACTAAAAGTTGTGAACTAATTGCAAATTAAAATAAAGGTGAACATACTTTACATTTTTTCATTCTTTCTATCTGCCTCAAGCATATATATATATATGTGTGTATATATATATATATATATATGATAGTTTACATTAATATAGGAAATAGCAAAGGTCTTTTAGTTACATTTTATACAGAATCACTGCATCTTATCTTTATTTTCTATTCTCTCTCTCTCTCTTTTTGGATAAACAATTGGCTATAACAATCTATAGTAAGGCTTCACAGAAAGAATTCTGCATGTTTGTTTTTCTCTAAGAACCAAAGTTTATAAAATGAGGTTTGATTCTAGCACCTTATACAGTATTAGTGATGTTGTTCCCTTGGGAGAAATTAGCACTACCCAACCCTTTAGGTGAGTCTCTGTCAGGTACACAATTTTCAAAGGTATTGCCAAAGGGAAGACGGACAATGCGGCAGAGATGGAGAAGCCAGAGGGGGACAACGCAAAACCCCGAGATCGAAGGCTTAGCAACATTCAAACAAAATCTTAAAAACATGTCAAGTTGCTGTCTCCAAATTAATAATGATTTAGTGTTGGAGTGCCACTGATGAACCCTTTTAAGTTACCCTTCCCCGTGAGGTAAGGAAACAGGATGTCTGTTTTAGATGGGGAGACGGAGTCTGGGAGACACACGCAGGTCACAGAGGAAACCGTCGGGATTAAGTCACAGCGTCAGGTTCCCCCCACCTCTAGCCTCTTATTTCCAGATGGTCCCCCGTCACCTTTGATTGGTGAGTTGAGATTTTGGAAAAGCAGCTTATTGGCCACTGATGAGGAAGCAAAACAAACAAACAATTGTTAAAAAGATCAGCACCAAAGGAAGTTCAAAAGAAGCTGCTCTTTGCTCCCTTATCAAACATTCCGTGTTCTGGAGACAGCAACTTTCACAAGAACGGAGAAGAAAACTCGCCACGGGAGTAAACCCATCTCATTGGCTGGCGCCCTTCCCGGAAGTCAGAACTCTCCCCAGAGCGGTCGGTTCCGGTTGAGTAGTATCGGTTTTTGCAGAGGATCGATCAACTCCCACCAAAGCTGCATCAGAACCTCAATTATATAATTATATAACTATAGTCATATCTCTATATCTATATCTATTTATATACGTATAGGTTAAAGTCTTTTACTGCACTGGCACCTAATACCAAGGAGGAGTACTGGCGTTGCTGTTTGCTGCAAGTGGCTGCCTTGTCTGGAGTTACACGAGAGAAGCACCACAAGAAAAGGCACCACAAGGTTTCGAGAAGTTAAATTGTTTGTTGTCACTGCCCTGACCTTGCCACGGTGGGGGAACAGAAAAGTCTTTCAACTTTAGCGAGCACCCTGGAGCAACTGATTCAAAAAATGATCCCAACCCGAGTACGTCTGTCCATTTCAACTCACCAGGGACAGAGGGAAGAGCGAGCCTGATGGGGTTCTTTTGTGCTGACATCTCTTTTGGGCTAATAGAAAAAGAAAACGTTTCCACTTTTAAAAAGAACAGAGGGGAAACTCAAGATGCTGGAAACCAAGTCCCTCTAAAAAAAGTGAGAATAAGAACAAAAATCTCGTGCTAAGGAAAGTCCCACACCAACGCTTGTCTTTCTAATATGATTCATTGGTGGCAATGCATGAGGAAACAAAAGAGAGAGAATGAAGGAATTACATCCGTAGGCACCGTTAGCCACAAATAGCACCGGGTCTAAATGAATGAGGACAGATAAGTGTCCTGCACCTGTCCACGTAGCTGATAACCGTGAGTGTTGGCTTAGAATCAACATTGGAATTACTCCATCCTTATAATCTGGCCAAGGAAATCAGAAATCGTTGGCCACTCGGAGCACCAAGAGTTACATGTGCCACTGATAAACCAGAAGAGGAGAGGACTGAGCACTGCAGAGTGCGTGGTAAATGGCATCTTAATTTTTATTAACGACTTGCCAGCCTTGAAATATTCCTTTCTATGGTTCTCGTTCCAGGTGGGGGCCACACTCCACCTGGGGATGGAGAGCCTGTGTTTGCTGCAGGAAGGTCTGAACGTGGGGTGAAGGGTGCAGAGCTGTCCCGCCATTTCTTTTCCCTCGCCCCTAGGCTAGGTTGGAAGGAGGGAAGTCAACTGGCCATGCTGGTGTGACCTGCCAGGCTCCCAGGACTTGCCTGAGACACCTCAGGGCGCCTGAGACCAGGATCAAAAAGCCCACTTGCCGGGACCCTTCTTCCCAAACCCCGTCGATGAGACAATGCAGGGGGCTGCCCGCAGCAGGTCTGGTACAGCAGTGTTGGTGGCGTACATATTTAAATTGAATTATTGCTTTTCCTTCTGGTTCCTTGAATTGAGAGGGTTTTTTTTTTCCCACTTAAGTTAGGGTTCAAATTCGGAAGCTTGTCTATACCGAAAATGACACTCGCATTTCAGTGTGAGGAAAAATGAATTATTCCTATCACCTTCCAGCAATCTGAATTATTTATCTCCACCTACTTTGGGGACCTGGACAACAGGGGCAAACAAGAGACTTCTGCTAGAAGAGTCTTCTGTTTGCAAAGGGCCTCCTTTACACCTTCAGGGGACAGAGAGAAGCCACCTGGATGCACCACCTGCCCCACCGCCAAGTCTCCTTTCATGTATTTTCCACCCACACACCTCCTGCATGGCAGGCCTGCATGTTTGGGGGTCTGTGTGCTCATGGCTTCAGGAGAATGATCTCTGCCCGTTTGTTCTTCCCAAAGAGGTTCCTAGAACTTCCTTCTAGACTGGGAAATGCACAGCTGACCTCCAAGCCCCTGCCTCTCCGCTTGACCTAATGTCGCTGGTGTCCTGACCACCGTCCCAGCAACCACAGCGGGTGGAGTCCAGATGGGAAAGGGCAGTTCTGAGCTGCCAGGACTCCCCCAGGCTCCTCCCACTGCCACTGGCCGGCAGAGATGGCGGAGAGAAGGGGAACCCAAATCTGTCACTACACCGCTCCCTAAATGAGACCACAGGGAAGCTGCGATCCTTGGCAGCCAGAGCATGGGCTGGAGCTCTGGAGAAGGGAAATACGGATGGGCTCAGCCCAGGGGTCTCCCCTTACTTTCAGAGTCAAGTGCTCCCTCCACTGGGGGCCCCCCGGCACTCGCTCTGTGCCTCCATGAATTTATCATCCTGCCTTCCGCTAGAGTTCTTTGAGTTTCCAGCTGAATCAGAGCAGCCAGAGTGTGTTAGAGCTGAAAGGAACATTTTGGAAAAGAAGAAGTCGATGGCAGAAGAGGCTGAAAAACTGGTCCAAGCTCACACTGATTTCCTCTGGGAGTCTTTACACTAAGACAGGTGGAATGTCATTCTTAGCCTTTATACCTTCCCCATTTTCAGTCAATGTTTTTCCTCCACCCATGGGCAAGGACTGTGTTTTGCGTACAACAGGTGCTCAGTTAAACGAAATTAAATTATGTTTTAAGAGCTTCTTTTTCCATCCAAAGGGGTCCATTAATTATGCAATCTATGTCATCGGCCAAAAGCCTAAGGGCTCTCCTTGGCCATAACACGGGTCTCACACAAGCATCTCCTGTGCAGGTCAGGTGTGATCAAGGAGAAGGGGTAGCTCGAGCCCTCCCCCTCCCTTCTCTGGCTAAGCCACATCCGCGTAGACCTGCTCCCAAGAGACGGGGCTAGAAATAGGCTTGTTTATATTCCCTTAGGTTGAGAATTTGGTCAACAGCATGGTGGCCATAAACCTGCATATTTGAGAGGTTCAGCTGATAGTTTTAATGCTCAGCCTAGAGTTCCCTGCAAGTTACGTTTAACACCAGCGAACTCAAGAGTAAAGGGAGGCTCGGTCTAAGCTTTGGGAGCTGTGGTCTACTCACACAGCACAGAGGAACTGGGGATGAAGACAAGGTGCTCACAGGAGATGGGAGGAAGATCCCCAGAGGGATACGAGGTGAGCCTCAGCTAGAGCCCCTGCAACAAACTCCCACCTCACTGAAACGAGAGGGACTAGGGCCGTGATCAACTTGGAATTGGCAAGTTCCAGAACTTTCTTTCTATGGATGCATGTCTGATCACTTGTTCAGTAGGGGTGGCGGGGAGGGGCAGTACCTGGAATCTCAAAATTGATGGCGTTTATGACTCTGCTTCCTTTAAACCCTCAAATATATATCCAAACCCGGTCTCAGACACAGTTAACACTCAGAATAGCAAAGAGAATATTTTGTTAGCCCTTTAGGGAAAATTACAAATTTGATGCACTCAAAGCTTTGAATTACCTGAGAATTCCAAATAGTTTTGCTCTATAAAAAGTCAATTAGCAAGTCAGCAGCTTCATTGTGTTAAAATGGGAAGAATGACTGGTAGAAAAGGAGCCAAGAGAAACTAAACAAATGTAAGAAAATGTCCTCAAAAATAACCATTATTCTGAGAAGAGAGATTGGAGTCCAGCCTTCCAACCTGCAGGCAGCCTCCCTCACCAGGCGGGTGGGTTGGGAGAGCCAGGGACCAGGTAAGCCCGGAAACGGCCCGGATGGCCCTGCAGGGTGAGATCAGCGAGGCCAGAGGCACGACTCTGTGGCCTGTCCCTGGGCACACGGGGAGTTAGGAACGCGGAAAAGTGATGACCTGAAGATGCCGAGAGGTGATGGAGACTTAGGGAAATTCTATTCCTCTTTCTTCTCTTTCTCTTTCTTTCCCCTTCCTTTTCCTTCCTTCCTTCCTTCCTTCCCTCCCTCCCTCTCTCCTCTTCTTTCCTGCTTGTATATTTTCTTTAAATGCACAAATTTTTTTAAGTAAAAGAAAAACACATCGGTCCCTCCGGGAGTGTACTCCCATCTCCCCACACCCACCTCCGCCTTTCTCTCCCTGTGCCCCGAGGAGCCACTCTTCTGTAACACCAATAGAAAAGTAGGTTTCTTGTAGACACGTCTTGTCACAAAAGAGTCCGTGCAGGGGAAAAGATAGTGGCACTGTTATCCACTGGGGACTGGCGCTGGGGATGAAGGGACATAAAAACAGGGGAGGAGGTGTCACGTCCGCTCCCTGGCGTGGCAGTCTGCGGCGGCTGGCCACGTGCCACACCCCGGGGGGTCAGGAGGCACAGATGTGCACATGTGACAGGTTAAGGGAGGGGACCCCAAAAGCTGCTCTTGGGGAGCGGGCTTGGAAAGGTGTCCAGGAGCTTTGTCCAGACCCTGCAGTTTTCTCCCACCGACACAGGCCTTTTGGGCAGTATCCTGTCTGGACCCCGAACATTCTTAGATTATAGCTCTGTCCCTGGCTTCCTTTGCTCCTCCGGTCAGACGAGAAAGCTCAGAACAGGGTACAGGTCGAGAGAGAAGGCTTGTGACTCAACGCACATGCTCACCACACCTTTTCCCTCCAGGTAACCCTCAAAAACTCTTTTCCCCTCTGCCGAAGGACCCTCCAGCATAACCAAAGACTGAGAGGGAGAGAATTTGAATGACTTTTCCACACCATGTGCACCTGATTCTTCCCAGGTCTGTCTGCCAGTCCCCAGACTTGTCAGGACTGTCACTGCCTTGGGGAGGTATGTGGCCTTGCGCTAAGTTCTGCCTCCTGCAAGGTTCTGAATTATCTCTTAGAGTCAGCAACAAGGGGATCGCATCCCCTGAGTCCCTGAGGGCTTCACTAGGGAGCCTCGCACCACGTGCAGACACCTGCACTGCACGGCCAGCCCCGCCAGACAGGAGTTTCACCCACCAGAGACCCGAGCGGCCACGGCCATCTAACGCTGAGCGGGCTCCAAGCAGGACCTTCCCACCTCCCTTCTCCACTTGTGCTTCCCTCTCCTTCCTGCTCTGATGACCACCGTGCGAACAGTCAGAGTTTCTAAGTGAGATTTGAATTCTAGAAAGTGAGGAGCTATTTAGGGAGCTGTAGCCCGGCGTCTCCAGGTTGCCCTGTGGACCTGCTGGGAATCCTGGGAGCAACTGGAGAGTCTCGAAGTCCCAGCACAAGCCACTCTTGGCTTCCTGTCCCAGGTGGAGGGGACGCAGGCAGAGCCAAGCCCAGGGGAGCCGCGTCCCACCACCTCTTCCCCGCCCCGGGAGAAAGAAAAGCCCATCGGGGCCAGGTCTATTTCAAGTCCGGCAAGAGCCCTAATGCCAAAATACTCTGTTTCAGCAACTTTTTAAGCCCTTTAAGAAAAAGATACATACAAATATATTTATGTGTGTGTGCACGTGTATATATATACATAGACACACATGGTGTGTGTCTATATATATGTGTGTGTGTGCGTGTAAATATCCCAATATTAGCATATTTATGTATCTCGATGTGATCAATAAACTTATGATGCAACTACATGGTCATGTACTTCAATGGGGTTCCCCATTTCGGCACAATTCACCACAATCTCAAAATCTCACATCCCCTTATAGCTTATGTGGTTTTCAGTGTCTCTCTCTTTCTCTCTCTCTCTCTTAGGCATTTCATAATCACTATAATTTCAAACAAACAAAAATGAAGCCCTCAATAAGAGGAGGTTGGCATCCATGGCGAGGTTGGCAGGGGACCCTTCCCAGCTGTGAGCAATCATTTGCACAAAGACTTTTTGTTACTTGGGTGAGAGAGCACCCTAGACAGCCCAGGGGCTGAGAAAACTTGTATTTTCACTTGGAGGCCCAAGTTGGCCTCCTAAGTTATCAGTGAGTGTCCCCAGCTGTGTAAGTAACACAGTCAGGCCCTGTCTCTTGCCTTCCATCTCTTGTCTCTGTCAGGACCCAGGGCCATGCCTTTTAAAGGCATATGTATTTAAATGAAGGAGGAAGGGAGCCTGTCCTTGACCCCAGGCAGGCTGGACCAGTGGAGAGGCTGGGGCCACAGCTCAGAGCCCTGTGTGGTTGGTAATACGTTTGGCAGAAGCACCAGCCATGGGGGCGTCCAGGCGAGGGAAGGGCTGAAGGAGGGCTGAGTTTGGACAAGCAGCCCCAACTGGAAGCTGTGTGTGTTTAAGGACTGGCCTCGCAGAAGGAAGGCCTCCTGGAATCAACGCCAGGGTTGGCAGCTGCCCTGAGCACAGGGGAGACAAGAGCAGAGAAGTGGCTGAGAAGCACACAGCGATCTGGGGGCAGGTGGTGCCAAAGCTGAGGACATCCCTTCCTCGGGCCCTGGATTAGAAGGAGAGGACACAGAGCCCCCAAACCACCTTGGGTTCCTGGAGGAACTCACACGGGGCTTCCCAACCCTGTGTCCAAGGTAGAGGGGACCACTGGAGACCACTGAGTCCCAAGTCTTGTCTCAGCAACAAAAGAGCCATTTTTCAAACCTAATAACCTTCCCTTTCTCTTTGTCCCTTCTTCCCTCTGAAAGGAAAAGAAAGTAATTCTCTTCTATCCCTAAAGATTGGCATCATATAATACTTCTCAGCATAACAAGTGGTTTCACTCTGGTTCTAAGTCATAAAGGAAGCCCCCGCTGAGCTCTGAGAATGTTCTTTCCGTGGCACAAAGATTTCTGAGGATTCAGGGAGACAAGCCCTAGTAATACTGAGAGAGCGTTCCTAAAACTACGCAACTCTGGGGCCATTCTCAGAAGCCTCGATTTGGGGGCTGGATTTCCAACCTACTTAACCCAGTCGGTGGTTTGGCTTTTCGCAGAAATGAGTGAACCCTGGGCACAGCACTCGAGGAATAATTTGAGATGTGCTATATTTTAGAATCCAGACTTGATTCTTTGAGTGTGTTTTGGAAGGGAAGAACTCTGCACACAGAAAAAAAAAAAAATTTAAATGCTTCATCTTAGATTAGGCAGCTAAGAAACTGAAAATTCCCCCACCTTGTCACTACAAAAAAAAGAAAAAAAAAAGGCAGTCACATGTTTTGATTTGTTTTCTAGTAAAGACCCTTGTCTTTGGAAGCCAAGACTTTCCAGCAAACAACAGTACCAGACTCTCCAAGGACACAAACCAACCAAAGAATGCCCAGTGATTCCAGCACAGCACGAGCAAGTGTCCTCTGGGTCCGGGGGAGAAGGTGAAGGCTGCGGCAGGCTGCCGCCGAGCCTGGGGAATGATGGAAACAATGGAGCCACGTCTGCAGGTCGCAGGGCGTGCTCGCTGACACTTGCCTTCATTTTCCCCCAAAGGGAGAAGAGCAACCAGTGTGTGTTTGCTTCTCGGAAGAACATTCTCTGATGGAAGCCAAAAGGATTTAAAGCCCTCCCTTCTTGCCCAAATACTTGGGGGAAAAGGGAGAGTAGCCTTTTGGGGGCAGAAAGACAGAGAACATCTCTCCTGACCCACACTGAGAAGACTCTCTTATTCTGTCTTCTCATCATCGTTTTAAAATATCCATTAATCAAAAAAGAAAAGAGACCTGGGTCCCCTTCCCCTTCCTCCACAGCACCTGGCGTGGTGCCTTGCACGCAGCAGGTGCTCAGTCGTGTTTAAAAGGATTTTAAATAGGAAGCAAACTTGACAACAGCAATATTTTACCCTCGAAGTGCTTTCCCAGACACGAATTACTTGATCCTCACAACACCCCTGTGAGGTAAGTAAGCGATACTCTTCTCATTTTACAGAAAGAGAAATTGGCCCCAGGGTGACTTCATGCAGGTCTGAGCGTGACTCTGAAGAGTCCTGGGTTTTTTACTTCCCACGACACGATCTGTTCACGAGATCGTGCCTTTCCCCTCAGTCGGCGCCTTCTCTGCCCCTTCAGTGAAACAATAATGCCTAACTATGTCACTCTGTAAAATCAATTTCCTCTGCTTTGAAAAGAACAGGCTTTGCTATTTCTGCCCCAGAGTGCGTGGGAAGTGACGGTTAGATGGTGGCCACTGTTTTCTTTCCACGTGCTTCTGAGAGCCCTCCTCTTCTTTAGCCGTCTTCCTGCCCAGTTGCCGAGTCTTTTTGTTCTCTGTGGCTCCACGCGGCCCTCTTCGAAGTTCTCATTCATAAATGCCATTCAGTTCATCCGCCGTCCAGCCCAGTCAAAAGAGGGGTGCCGATGAGAACGGGGGGTCTCATTTATTCCTTCCTTCTGGTTATCATCAGAAATACTTGTGGAAAGAAATACTCCCAGCACGGGTTGGCCTATCCACAGAACGATCAGATACAAAATCAAACAGAAGTCATTACTGAATTCCAAACTATGATTTGGTCCCTTGTGCTGTCAAAACAATAATATTAATTTTGGAGAGCAGAGTCAGGGCAGGTGGGAAGGGAGTTCTCATCAGGGCTCCACAGTCAAAGAGCAGGAGGATTTGCAACAGCACCTTGACCTTTAGGACAGTCTCAGGTGGTGCCCCCCCCTTATTTTTGGTGAGAATTTTTACATCAGAATACCCCTGAACTCCAAGGAAAGGACCAGAGCCAGAGCCAGGTTGACTGAGCTACAACCAGCGAAACTTCTAGGATTTTCCCCTCCAGGAAGGTTCTAAGAGTCAATAAAAAAAATCAGTGTTGCAGCTCGTCCTCCCAGAGTGCTAGAGTCACTCTCCACTGCTCCCACCTGCCCTCACTCTGGTTTAGATCCTAAGAAGTACATGGAGGTTCTTAGGATGGGTCTGTTTTCTTGCTCAAAGGGTATCTTGATAGTTGAATTGATAATAGTCAACCCATAGTAAAACGAAAAAAAAAAGAAAAAAAGGAAAGAAAAGGAAACTCAACTCAACTTTTCCAATTCAAATGATGAGGGATTTTTTTTAAAAAAAAACCCAATTTGGATAAAAAGCATTAGCGATATTCCCCAGCCCCTGTTTGTCTCTGAATCTTTGCCTGCGGGCTCCACTCAAAGCACACCAGGGAATGGCTAAAACCCACCATGGGGACCCATATTTTGGCTGATGGGATTTAAAAAAAAAAAAAGTTTTGTTTCTGTATTCTGCAGAGAGGCAAAGAGAAGGCCAGTCCATTTGATGCGATGAGCCTCAAGGTTGAAAAAGGTTGTAAGGAAGAACAAAAGTGAGGGCTATTCCTAAAGAGCTTTCCACCACCTTGAAGACAATCTCCAAATACTCCCCAGTCACTCTTTCTCCTGTCTGCCCAAAGCTCAATGAATATCACTTTTCAAGTTGATCCATCCATATATTCTCCATTACTTTAGGGAAAATTAACATCCAGACATTTGGTTTTAGAATTACAAGCGGCTGGCTTGAGCCAGGTGAGCCCCGGTCGCCTGACCGGAGCACCGTTGTGCTGGGTTCACAGTGCTGTGAAGTAGCTAAGAACTGTGGGGATGTGACTTCCCCTGTCCAGCTGTCCTGCTCACCCCGGGGGCCTCCAGGTGCCCCTGCACTGGGAGACACGCTTTCTGTGGTTCAGCTTTCCAAGAAACGAGGCCACCACTATTCCTTACATGATGCCTTCGCTATAGGCAATAATGACTGAATCCTCACAGCATCCCTGAGCAGGAGAGAAAGAAGCTGGCCTTCCTTCTCTCCACTTTACAGATGGAGAAACCAAGGCACCGAGAGGTGAAGTGAGTTATCCATGATCACAGTGGGGACCCTGAATCAGCCTGTGGTATTTCCTGATCTTTCTGGGTCTAAAGAAGAGCTTCTAGGAGGTCTACAGCTGAAACAAATCTCCCAGCCTCACTCTAGCCTGAGGAACCCAGAGCTATGTTGAGGGTGGAGAAACTGACCAAGGGAGAGCATCTACTAGGTGACCAGTTGTCTGTATCCACCATGTCCAATGGTCAAAGGCTGCTTCTGGAGGGATGTTCCCTGGGTTACCACTTGGCACTATGCCCAGAGGAAATTATCCCTTTGTCCTCCTTGAGGATGAATTTTAGGAGTAGTCCCTCCTAGACGAGCATAAGTGAGCTGATTAACTTCAGTTTCTGGCGTGGGGTCTTGTGACTGGTGTTCGGGGTTGGCGAGGGCAGGCATCTCCGACCGGGGCTTGCATATTGTTCTGCAGGTGACGGGGCAGGCCAGGGCAGGAGCCCCTGAGGTCCTGCCCGCTCCTTTCCGATTTGGTCTATTCTTAGCCCTTGACACAAAGTGTTGGCTATGTGCAGGGGGAACGCCTACGGTTGTCCGTCTGCTGCCCTCAGGAGCTGCCATTAATAGGACTCTGATCTTTGGCTCCAGCACATACCAACCGTGTCCTGCCAGCCACCGCAAGGAAAGGTACAGGGAGTACGAAGGCACAGCTCCTTCCCAGGAGGAGGGGAAGACGCAGACGGTGCCCGGGAGAGTCAAGTAAGGCAGACAGAGCCAGGCGGGCAGAGGAATAAAGCTGCAGGCAGATCAAGGCAGTGCCCTTGTCTTTTGATATTTGGCCAATAGCATAAGATGCAGTGTTTCAAGCAAGAAATGAAACCTTTAAAATAGCTAAGGAAGGGTGAGGAGGAGGCTTAGGTCGCCATGGCAGGAAATGAGACTAAAAATCATCTCTTTTCCCCAGGGAAGGGCTTCAAAAAAAAAAAAAATCTCTGAGAGGGCAGAGTTGCCTTTTCCCAGGTTTTGAAGCTGGGACAGGCACACGTGGATTGAGGGTGCTCCGGGGCAGTCCTCATACAAGTTTATGGTTTTGTAGCCTGTGACAAGCTGACTGCTGCAATTCCCACCGCCAGGAGGTCGAGCTGCGGATGAGACCGGAATGCTGCTTAACTGGACGGAGTGTGTGTTTCTGGACAGTGTGTGTGACTGTCACATCTGCATGACAGTGGCCAGTGTTGGAAGAGGAGACCGTGGTACAGACTTGAACCTTGGGGCATTTCCCTTTTTGTTCATTTTACTCACATCTGGACCTTAATAAGAGGAACTTATTAAGAGGTTGTTGATTTAAATTCACTCCCTATAGGACACCTGTGTGTGCTTTCTGAGGAAGGCTGCCAGACAGAATCTCGTCGCCGGACAATGTCTGAGAACAAAATGAGCAGAATGGCCACCTTGAAGGCGGATCCAGCCACGGGGGCTGAGTCTGCCTCTGAGCCCTGCCACCCCTCATGCAGAGGCTCTCTCAGGCCTCCCCTAAGCTCTGCGAGATTTTTCCTGGCCTTGTTCTAGTCTACACTGGGAACGTCACTGGAATCAGGTGAAATTCATTGCCATGAGCCCTCTTCACGTCACCTTTTCCAAATGTAGATCCCCCCCACCAAATCTGGTAATGTGATTTTCCTATTTTTCAATTTGGCAAAGAGATAACAGATTTTAGTTTTTCGATAAGAAAATAAAATGCGTGTACACCAGGAGCCCCCTTCATTAAGGCCACCACCTTGAGTTGCTGTCATCACATGTCAGATGCCTTGAAAGGGCTCTCTTTGAGTAAGAAGCCACTTTTCTTGGCAAGGACAATACCATCCTGAGTGCCAAGCGAATGCTAGGGGACCTTCCCCTGCCCCCAATTTGAGAGTCAGGAGCAGGGTGGGCTGTGCATAGAATGCACCCCACTCCCATTCAGCTTAGGACCTGACAGCCTTTCCTCCAGCCCAAAGGCTCTGAGCCTGCACTCAGCTGTCCTCTGCTTACCTCTGTTCCTAAGCAAAGGAGAGGGAAAATCTGGCCACAATCCAGGGGCATCAGGGCCTGGGGCTCATTAGAGCTCCCCCAACCCCCAGGGGCAAGGAGCAGAACAGAAAGGGGAGGAGGAAGCTGGCTTCCTCCAGCAGGCGGGTAAACGCTGCCAGGGGGGTCTCGGTGTACACAGTGAGGCCACGCCCGTTCAGAGGTTCTCTGACCAAAGTAGCATCAGAAACCTCTTCTGCTGCCCCTGTGACCGTGTGGGAGGGGGTAAAAGTAGAGAAACGATGGAGAAAGTGATGTCATCTGGCGCTTTTCAAAACCTGTAGATTTTTCTCTCTGAGAATGAGGCTCCTATCTGGATAGGGTCTGATGCTTCCAGCATGACCTGACACACGGCAGTGGGACCACCCTCACGATCACGGTCCAGATGGGTGTTTGTACTCTTTTAAGCCACCTCAGGACTCACAGGGTCTGTGGCTGTGGAGGGGGTGGGTTAGGCCCCCAGGGTGTCCTGGGTGATTTTGTGCCTGGGGAGGTAGAGTGTGGGGGACCTCGCAGGGACGGAGGAGCGCCTGGGCCACAAAAAGATGTTGTCTTTCTTGACTCAAGAGGGACATGTTGGCACACATGCCACCAAGAGGGGTGGAGCTTGCTCTTCCTAGCACCCATGATGCCCAGCCTGCTTGGATAAGTCTGACCCGACAGAGCAAGTGGAACCTTCTGGAGACAGAATGGAGGAGTATGTTTGAGAAATGAGAAACTTTGGGGGTGGGTAAGGTCAGTGGGGGTCTTCTGTTGAGTTTAAATCCTCTTAGCTCCCTCATCAGGCTTAAGACAACACTCCCGTTTGAGGATGTCACCGGCCTGTGACAGTGAGCTCGGGGGATGTCACCTTGACACTATCTGAGGGGACTGAGGCTTCCTTTCATGCAGAGGCCCAGAGAAAAGACAGACCTAACAAGCAAGGGGGAAACAGAATTTGCAGAAATGATGCTCCCCAAATCAGCCCGATTTCAGAGCTGCCACCATATTGCAGAGGATGAAAAGAAGGACCAGATTTTCTGCGGGAGGTTGTGGGCATATTTGATGGAGACATAATGAGGAAAGATAGCTTCCTCTTTTGTTCTCTAGCTCCTGGTCACAGTGTGCTTAGCTCCTACCAGAATGAAACATTGAGCGTGGTTAATTAGCTTTCATCAGGCCTTCCTGGAAAAGAAGTGGATCCAGAGATTTTTTTTAAAAAATAAGTAAGTGTTCCCCTGGGGAGCAGCTGGGGCAGCAGGAGCTGGTGTCTCATTGTCTATAAGGGGCTGGTCAGGGGTCAGGCAAGTGGCCGCTAAGATGAGATTCCCAGGGTGGGCTGAGGCCATCACTTCTCACCGGGTGCACTGACCAGAGTCTTCCTGGTTGGACATAGACCTCCCAGGGATGGACATGGGACACAGATTCTGTGTGGGTTCCCACCCTGACGCCCAGGGTTGACCAGCTGCTGGTAGCCTCTGAAGGGGAAGCACACTGGTGAGGGAGAGAAGACCATGGGGGAGGGAAGACCATGGAGAGAGGGCTTCCCAGTGATTGGAAACTTGGGGACTTGCTGGAGGCTGTTGACAATGAGAAGACAGATGAAAACTCTCTTATGTTTCCCTCCCTCCCTACCGTGTTCTCCACTTCTCTCCTGACTTCTTCCTTTTTCTATCTCTTTGCAAAACTGGACTTCCCTGCTGATGCTCCTTGCTGCATCTCTTCATCATTAGGAGAGGACCTAGCACTCTGGAGGGCGTGGGGAATAACATGTTGGGGAGACAGGCGCCCTCCCGCCCAAGTTCTGCAGGGCCCAGTCCAACAGAGGTTGAGAGAAAGGCTTCCTGAAACAGCCCACAAGCTTCTCATCTGTTCCCAGTGGCTAAGACCCCAGGGGGCCCTCCCTGAGTTGGAAGTAGTCACCCCAACTTTTGGCGCTCCAGGTCAGCTGACATCAGCAGTTTTCTCAGTTGCATGTAAACACGCGCACACACGCACACACACACTGAATGTGCATTAGTAAAACAGAGGTGGCAAAACTAAAATCAGTGACGGTGTCGAAATGAATAAAAGAGAGAAAGGAACTAAATCCAAGAACAGACAAACAAGCCAGGTGGCTGAGGTCCCAGAGGGTTGCAAGGAGGACAGCGTCAAGGACCGCTCTGGTGACCGACGTCCACAAGGCTCCAGACACAGGAGCCCTGGAGCTGAGGCAGACAAGAAGCTGGGACCCCAGCAAGCGCAGGGAGGGCGCGGGGGGTGATGGGGATGGGGACGGCCCCCTCAAATGGCCTCACCTCCTCCAGCCTCTGCAGAGTAAGCAGTGAGCTAAGCCCTTGGTAGGGAAGCAGAATAAAAAGGAAAAGCACCTCTGACCAGATTGGAACTCCCAATTAACCACCGAGGGGCCCCGCCCTTGGAAGGGCGGAGGCAGGCGGGCAGGGCTGGTCCTCGCCAGGCCCGGATGTGCTCTGTGCGGAGTGCTTCCAGGACAGCCCGGCTCTCTGCGCCTCTCCTCCGCCCTCCTTCCCACCAGGGAGGACCTGAGGGGACAGCCGCGTAGGGGAGGGAGGGGGCAGGACGGCACTGCAAATTTAGCCACAATAAAGGAAACCAAAGGGGGTCTGTCTGAACGAAGAAAGGAGCATCCAGTTTTACAACCGAACTGAAATTTAAAATTTGGTTTTTTTTTTCCTCTTTTTACAGATTTTAGATAAACCATGAAGGGAGGGGAGGAGAAGCCTCTTTTAATAATATTTTTTTTTGTTAAAAAAAAAAAACCCACGAACATAAAAAAAAAAAATTCCTCAGTTTTTGAACTTCTCTTAAGAGCAGTTCAATGTGAGGCCTTGCACCCTAAACAGTTATATCTGGAATTAAGAAAAAAATCGCAGCTACACACAACAAAGACTAACAGTATTTTTACTTAAAAATATTGTGTGTATATATATAGAGAGATTTATATATATATATATATCTTTTTTGTGGAGATTTTTTTTTCTTTTTGTGATTTTTTTTCTTTTCCTTTTTTTTTTTTTTTTTTTTTGTGCCCAAGTAGAGATATGATGGGATTGAAACGACGCCTAGAACAGAACATTCCTTACAGGAGTGATACTTTGAAAAATAACATTTAAAAAATGGTTGAACATACTTGCATCACCTCCAGAAATTCAACTTGGTACAATGAGAAAATAAATCATTGACTCAAATCTTCACCCAAATGACACGGCCTCGAAGACCCAGAGTATGCAGCTGGTGTGAGTCTTGTCACCGGACAGGGGCTCACGGTCAAGCATCCCCTCCTCCCTGGTCCCCCCTCGCCAGCCCCTTACACTCCACCTCAGCCATACCCAGAGTCTGTCTTACTTACATCAGTTTTCTACATTTCTGGCAAGACCTTGCAGCAGACACACATGCGCACACACATAAAGGTGTGCTGTGGGCACACACACAGACACACGCGCACACACACACATACCACACACACAGAATTTCCCACTCAACCCAGATGCACCGAGTGAGCTGAATGACTTTCAGCCAACCACAATGGTGAAAGACAGAAGCACCAAACAGTCTTTGAAATGGGTCAGTTATCACAATTTTGACTTATTTTTTTATATTCTAATTTTCCTCTTTGTGTTACTATTTTTAAAAAGCACAAATGAAAAATGAAGAATTCTTTCCAGATCAATTTAAGGCTTCCCACCAAATGGAAACAGAAGAGGCCTTACACAGTATCACATGTGATAAATGTATACCTTTCACGGCCTTAAAATGACAGAACAAATCGTTTTTGCCCAGTCACTGATTAAGTATTGTGCCTTTAAATTGATGTCATTCTTTTTGCTACTATGCTGAGTTTTATTATTACTGATTCTTTTCGATTACATATACGGAAATCTCCTTGAATTTGCTTTAGAATTTCCTGTTCTTATCGAATTATTAGGGTGGCTTTTGTTTTGCTCTGTTTTGCTTTTCACCAGGAAACAAATGTGATTCTTACTAGTTGAATGCTAAAATGGCACATAGTCAGCCTTCAAGGAGCTTTTCCAGCCATTTGAGTTTCAAATGGCCCTTTGGCTCCTAAAAGGGGCTGATAAGTTGGGGGCAGGGACAGGAGAGGAAAGAGAGAAACTGAAAAAAAAAAAAAGAGGAGGGGTTTCTATGCGTTAGCTTTTGGTAAATTTGTTTTCTTCAATACAAATAATCAGATAGGAAGAATGATTGCTTTGTGTTTTATTTGTTGGTTGGTTTTTGTTTCATTTCTAGATTTGTTTCATTTGATTGTTTAATTTTCCCTCTCCCGGTGCGAAAATCACCCGAGAGTTTTGCATGAGAAAACGTGACAGTACTTAATGAAACTCAGCACCTAAGGGCATAAGGCAGTTGAAGGTTTTGTTTGTTTGTTTGTTTGTTTGTGTTTGTTTTGTTTTGTTTTGTTCTTTCAATCAGCACCAATCCCGTAAATGATCTACACTGGGTGTAAGGTATAAAACTTTGTTTTCCTTTTGGAGTGGAGACAACTCCTCTCCACCCTATGAACCATAGTGTGGGATTTTTTTCAATACTGTTTCTTATGTGTAAAAAACAAAAGAAAGGTTTTCTTTTTGTTTTTACTTACAAAACATAGAGAATATCTTTGTATACATACAGCGACTGGAAAGAAAGCTTATCTGAAGGGGTTGTGACTTATATTTTCTTTTTTTTTTTTTTTTTTGTAGCATTGGTGGTGGTGGTGGTGGTGGTGGTGGTTCTGTGTACTGGGGGGAAGGGACGGTTCTATTTCTTGCAAGCGGCCTTGACCGCAAACCAAACTTAAGGTCCCCTTCTCAACTTGGGTCAAGATGCTCTTAGAGTGAAGACTCATACTGGAGCAACTCGTAAAGGAGCGGTCCGTCTCGGTACCGAATGCCTACCGCGGTGGGGGTGACATACTGCAGAATGTTAATAGTCCTTCTCAACCTCCTGTCTACAAAATGAGCATCCCAAGCTGGGTATCTCTTTCTTGGCATGTCAATCTTAATGAGGGGCCCTTCTGGGGGGTAAGGACGCCCCGTCGGGGTAGGGGGCCCCATGGGTCTCACTTGGAAAACGGGCAAGCAAGTGTCAGCCGTGAGATCCTCCTGTTGTTCCGTTACGGCTCTGGTAGGCGTGACCTGGGTCCCCCGGTACCCAGGGGTCTGAGGCGCCATGGGCTCAACATCGGGGGGCAAAGGGATGCCCCAGAGCAGCTCGGCACAACAGGAGCTGGCCAAGATCTTAACTCGCGGCCCCATGGGGTGCAGCACGCCATAATATAAGAGCATCAGTGCAATCCCAGCCACAAAGCTCAGAAAGACACAGCACAGTGCTGGCACCGCATAGAAGTCAGTGGTCTCCGGGTTTCTGTAAAAATACCAAAGGAACGTCAAGGTAGCGTTCTCGGTCAGGACTATCGTGTAATATGCAAACATTCGATATCGAGTCCGCCCTTCCTTGACGTTAAACCAGCAGAAAATGTACACAATCCCTACCACCATGTTGAAGAGGATCTCCTCCCACTTGGACATGCAGAAGTCTGTCCCGCCATGGATGATCCAGAAGGCCATGGCGCACCAGTGAACCACCACGAAGATCCCGAAGTAGAGCTGGAAGATGGAAGCAAAGAGGGCAAAAGAGATAACTCTGGATGAGATGGTGAAGAGGCGCCAGAAGAGTTGGATGAGGGCCCCTCTGTAGCTCATACTCTTCTTGTCGTCCCTGGAGTCCCGCAGCAGCTTGTGATAGGAGGCTAGCACCCAAGCCAGGGACATCAGGGAAGTCACAGAGGAGACACCTGCCGGAAAGACACAAACCCACACAGTCAAAAGCTTGGACTTCGACCGCCGGGCACAGCAGGGCTGCCAGCTGAGGAGTCGCCCACACACACCGCGATCTAAAGGCGGAGGGAGAAAGAAACACAGAATCAGGACCCGAATGTGGAGGTCCCTGGCTGGTCCCCTAGCTGACGGCTTATGAGATCGAGTTTTGTGGTCTGGTCGACGACCCAGACCAGATCTTCTGGAGATCCTCAGCCCAAGAGCAAGGCTGAGGCTGACGTGCTCGGCCGAGGGGATGGAGAGCTGGGACCACTGTGGTGGCTCCTCAAATCTGCTGCGGGTGGGACCACCTGGGTTCTCTTTTAAGAACCCATAAGCTCATGGCACACACTACTGTATATAAAATAGATAAACAACAAGGACCTGTTGTAGAGCACAGGGAGCTGTACTGAATTTCATGCAATAAGCTATAATGGGAAAGAATCTGGAAATATATATATATATATATATATATATATATATATATATATATATACACACACACACATAACTGAACTGCTTTGCTGTACACCTGAAACTAACATTGTAAATCAACTACACTTCAATAAAAAATAAATTTTAAAAAAAATCAGATAAGCTCGCGGAGATCCTTGTTGGTGTCCCTTGTCACCGGCAGCCTGTGCTCTCAGAGAAGCTAGAGGAGGGGTCAGCAGTCGTGAAGACCAACAGCTCGCTCACTGTTCCAAGCTGCACAGTCACCCTTTGCCTTCTCATCAGTTCACTCAAGGCCCCAAGGAGCCCTTAAAGGGATCTTCTTCCATTTGGGGTCTCCCCATCCACTCCCCAAGGCTGCCCTGGTCGAGGACACTGGGACAGCCTGTCTGCTTCTCTGGCTGCCTTTCTTGTTCATTCTGGTCACTCCCAGTCTCCCCACAAGCCTTGTTGCTTCCTCCATCCAGCCACTGCTCTGAACTCCTGATGCTGAAACACCATCCTTCCTCCGCTTCCACCTGCCACGGGACAGAGCAGCGTCACCTGCGCTTTGGGGATGCCCTTCCCCCTCCCTGGCCTGGTGAGCTTTCCAAGGCCTCTGCACATCATTCCCCACATTTCTCCTCAACGAGCAAGTGACTCTGCCTGATCTCAAGCAACACCTGAATCACCGTGGAGCAATTTTATTTATAACACTACCCATTTGATATCTGTAACTTAATCAAATTAAACACAATGACTGGTGACCAGAGTCTCTAAATCCATCCATGAGCAAGCGATCATTAGTCAGGTGTCATCAGGGGAAGCGAGGCTCCCCGTCACCCCGGCTCCTCCAGGCAGTCCAGCTAGCACTTCTTGCTTTTCCTGTCTCCCCAGATTTCAGAACTCAATGCAGCTAAATCCAGCTGGAGTCCTGAATACCACCCCACTGGCAACCATCCCCTAACCGAACGTCCCACCCCCACACCAGGGCACACCTCCCCGACGGCGATCTTCCAGGCTGAAATTAAGGTTACCTGGTGTTTTCTCTCTTTAGCTCAAAGGTCAGATCCAGGAGCCCCATTCATCGAGAAACGAATTAAACTGGCCGGGAGCTCCAGCCTTCTGTCTGTCCTTCCCCAGTCCCTGCTCACCTCTCCACTCCTCTCCAAACCTCAGTGATGGGGTCAAAGGCCTCTGTCACTTTACATCCCCCTGCATCTGTCCTTCGTTGCCAATCCCACACAGCCCCTCCCTTCCAGCATTTCAAGGAGATGCACTAGCCTGAAGCTTGCAGAACATTAGAGTGTGATAACAAAGACCAGAGCTGCCAGAAGCTTAGGAAATATCTGGGTGGTTAACTGTTACAATGAGTTTGTGTTGCTTTTGTAACAATAACAACCAAGATGGAAAACAAACAGGGGAGAAACAATCCCCATTTCTCCACAGAAGCCAGTTCTGAAAACACCTGACGACCTTCCTCTCACTTTGCTGGGAAGTCCTCAATACAGTATTTATGTGTGTCTTGCTCTGTCCTTTGTACACACAGGGCATTTCCACCAGCCTCTGCTGGGGCCGTGTGGGCTCTGTGATCGCGTTGCGGTGGTTATGCTAACCTTTCTGAGCCTCCTGTGTTCGTGTTCTCTGTTGGGTCAAGGCTGAGAGGAGAATGGGGGTCCCTTAGGAGTCACGTGATTTAGGCTGTAGGTTTCCGGAGGGCAGGGAGTTTGCAGTCATCTTGATAGTCTGTGCCGGGCTTATTATCAATATCGGAGCATCCTCTGAAAGTGTCCATGTGGCATCACCCCTCTCCTGGTGGACTCATTTCTTGATGTTAAAAGTGATACATCTTGGAAGTACGACCACCCTGAGTAATCAGAGGGGGTTCTACAGAAGCTGAATGGGAAGAAGGCTTGATTTGTTTTGTTCCTTCTCACAAAGCAAAATAGATTACTTTCCCTGCTTGCAGAAAAGCATGAGTGTTGAGTTCATGAAGCAAGAAAAAAGCAGCTTAGCTTTTGTCGAAATGTGGTCTCATCCAGTCTCACTCTGGGGTGCTCTTGAACAAACTTGGGGTACAGAAGCACGACAGCCCTTCAGCCGTCACCGTCCTGATTTCACTGTTCTGTGTGTTGTGATGGTAGCCCCACGTATACCAAATATGAGCAAATAGGAATTCAAATGTCCATCCACCGCATGTGGTGAAGCCATATTCAATTCTTCATTATCATCCTATCTTCCAGATCAGTTCCTGTGGTTTGGGGATGTGGCAGGAACCACCCCACTCTGAGCCGACCCGTTACACTGCCTTGGTCCATGGTCAGTGCTTCTGGAATTTCTCTCCAGGATGTGGCATGAATTTTCCCCGAATGTCATAGGACGTCACTGCTAGATTACAAAAAGGGCTCAGGAGACAGTCACATGGAGGACTGAGAGCGAGCTCTCAGCCAGGGGTCTGCGGGCCGGCTGAGGTCCGGCCCCCGTCTTCTCCCTCTGCCTTGTCTGTTCCCGACTTGGCGAAGCTGTAGATCATCAAACATTATATCCTCGGCGCTTAACAGACCACCCGCTTCAACCCGCTCAGTCAACAGGAAGCGGGGGTGTGGGGGGGGGGGGTCCGGCCCCGACAACCCTGCGAACCACTGACGAGCAGAGCTAGGCCCGCAGCACAGTGCTCTGCCACCTCGCCACGCTGGTCCCGGCCCTCTGTTCCTTCCCGTCTTGTCCGCTGTGAGCTTGGCACTCAGAGGCCCACCCTTCTCCCCGGTCACTGGTAATGTGGCCACCAGCCCTCTGTAATGGTGGCTGCCTGTGCAAGCGCCCGGTGCTGCTCCCTCGGGGCCTTGAATGCCAGGCTACACCCTGGGCAGTGAAAATGCTCCAAGGTAAAGGAAGAAAGGAAAAGGGGCACTTCTGGCTCCTGGTCTGTGTGAGGTGCTCAGGGCCGAGGCCCTGCCCAACACCAAGAAGAGTGCGTCTGGCTGGGCCTCCCTTCTCTTTGGAGCCTGGGCATGGCTGGCAGGGAAGGGAGGGAAGGCTGAGGCTGCCCCACTCTCTCTGCCAGCAGCACTGACAAAAGTTGGCTCTATGGGCAAGGGTGGGGGCTGGGTAAACCTGGTGGGGATCAAAACCCTTACCCCAGCCACGTTCAAGTTCACCACATCCCCAGACAACTCCCTGTTCTATGCAAAGTTCTACACACACTTTCCGGGTCCAAGGTTGTTGCTGCTGGAGGCCTGAGTTCGTCCCTGAAGGGAGGCCAGAAGATCCAGGCCCACTCTAGGACCCCACTCAGGAGCTGGCTTTCTTACTGGTCGCTCAGCAGACGGTGACCCTTGCCCTCTAGGGGCTCAAGAACCACTGGTACGGGGCGTTAGATACACTGGTTTTCAAACTCCCTTACCCAGGGAACCCATCTGGGCCCCGCCTGTGACATTGGCCTATCTGTTATGTGTGGTCCATGGACCAAATGTCCTGTGACTTGGCCACTTGGCATCATTTCCCTGACAGAGCCCGTGGCCTCACAAGCCCGTGGGACTAAGTACAGCTCTTCCTCGGAATGCTGTCCGTGGAGGTGTTCCAGGGGGGCCAGCTAGTTCTGGGGGCTCCACCAGGGCAGGGCAGGGAGGGCCCAGGCAGATATGTGCTCCCTGTCAGTGTGCCGGCCGTCCAAGAGAGCACTGGCGCACGTCATGATTCGCTGAGCATGCGCACCCCTTGTCTCACTTAGAAGAACCCTGTGATGTAGGTACTTGTTATGGGCTGGACTGTGTCCCCACCTCCCCCTCAAAACTTTCACATGTTGAAGCCCTAATCCCCAGGACCTTAGTATGTGTCTGCAATTGGAGATAGGGCCTTTAAAGAGGTAATTAAATTAAAATGGGGTCACCAGGGTGGGCCCTAATCCAATCTGACCACTGTACTTATGAGAAGAGGCCATTTGGGCACACACAGAGATGCTAGGGGTGTGTTCACACAGAGGGAAGACCACGAGAGGACACAGGGAGAAGACAGCCACCGGCAAGCCAAGGAGAGGGGCCTCAGAGGACACCAACCCTGCCCACACCTTGACCTTGGACTTCCAGCCTCCAGAGCTGTGAGACAATACATTTCTGTTGTTTTAGACGCTCGGCCTATGACGTTTTGTTACAGCCCCTAGCAAACGTACACAGCGCTCTAATTCCATTTTTTGGATGAAGAAACAAGATAATCTTCAAAACTCCTATTTCTATCAAGAAGCAGAATCAGGATTCAAACTCAGAGTCTGACTCCATGGCCTTGAAAGTAACCCCTGTACTAATGGAGGCTCCAGAAGGGGCTGGGCAGGGGCAGGAGAGGAAGACCTGGCGCTCTGGGTGCGAAGGAGTTGCATCTTTTGCCAAGAGTGGACAGGAAGTGTGGTTCCCACGGGTATCTGAGAGAGGCCCTCGATCATGACGCTAAAAACCAAATTTGAATTCTACTCCACCTTCCTCGGGAAAGTAGCATTCAAGTCACAAAGGAAGAAGCGACTCCAGCAGAATTAACTGAGATCACTTTCCCTCTGTTAGGTGATTAATCTTCAAAGGCCTGCAGTGTATTTCATTACAGAGGGAGGAAGCACAGGGCTTTCCCTCTGCAGCGGCTCACTTGGAAGATTTCTGTCTGGCCCGAGGTCAACCCAAAAGTCGACGGCGCTTTCCTGGCTGAGACCCAAGCCCCCGGGGCCCGGCTGTGGAAGCTCCCCTGGGGCCGCCAGGGAGATTCTGAGACGGGCCTTGGCGCAGTTGACGCCTCCTCCCACTTACAGCTCAGTCACTTTCGGCATTTCAAAGACCAGACTGGGAATCGTTAAACACTCCACGTTCGGCGGTGACGGGTTCCGAGCAGTGACCTTCACGGCTTGCTGGCTTTTCCTGGTGCAGACCAGGAGGCGGGGCTTGTGGCTGGCCCCCTGGGTGACCCGAGTCCAGCCCCACCAACTGGGACGTCTCTAAGCTGGAGCCTCCTGGGGGGCCACCCCCCTGGGAAAGATTTGGGACAGGGGCCTTGGGGCTCCGATCACCAGACCTGGGGCCTAAGTTTTCCAAAAGTGGAATGGCCATTCCTTATGACCAACAGAACGGAGCACAAGGGGCAGCTGGATGCCCCAGACCGAGGAGGAGTCGCGATCAGGGAGGTGATCACCACCACTTTGGTGGTGTCGATGCAATATCCAAGGGTCACTGTGAGTAGAACTGTTGCCAGTTAGGGAACAAAGTGAAAAAATGAGAGTGGATATCCCACCATGTGAGGAGCAGAGTGACAGGGTGTCTGGGGAGGGCCTCTAAAATCAGAGAGGGGTGGGGAGCAGATGAAGTGGAGGAACTGGGGGGAAAGGTGTGATGCCGTGGAACAGACCAGAGCAGCAGGAGAGCCCAGTCATCAGGGTGAGGTAGGGAGGCTGAGATCTGGCAAGAAGAAGCAGGGCCATGACTCAGGATGGACCAGGGCAGAGCGGCACCAGGGACCAGGGGGCAGGAGCCCTGACACATGGCCCGAAAGGGGACTTGAAGGAGAAACCGGAACGCGGGAGCTTTTCACTGGGAGAACGCTGCGTGAGAATCCAAGGAGTCTCTGAGAAGCCACAGGAGTGTCTGGATTCGCCACCCGATCGTGAGCGAGGGCGATGGGGCCCCATCCCAGAGTGGGATGTGCACGCCTAGGTCTGCCACCAGCTGCCCTGCTCCACCCTTCTGCCACGAAGTGCTCACTCCCACTGCTAAATCACAGTGCAGGAAAACACTCGAGGAAGAGGGGCTGGACAGGGTCCTCAGCAGAGCGGAGCAGAGGCAGGTGTAGACTCCCAGCTCGCTCTCCCCTGGCTCCTTCCCATCAGCGTGGAACCACGGTCAAGTTCCTCCCAAACCAAGAAAGAAACACACTCAACTCTCCGTGTGTCTGTCTGCACGTCAAGGTCAACATCCACCTCCTTCAGCCCTGGCCTCCCCCATCCCTCCCCAACGAAGCTAACATTTGGGGGCCCCACCACCTGCTCTTCTAATTCCCTTTGTGTGTTTTCCACACTCTGAGTTCCTGTTAGACCAGCAATTCTTCCCTTTCTATCCATCAGACTTCCCCCATTGTCCTACATTTTTAAAAAGCCCAGTCCATTCTTGAAAATGCTCCCAGAAAAAGACAGGAGGTTGTGGGCACAGCTCTCTAAGCATTCCCACCTGTCTCCTGTCCTAACCTCCACTCAGGAGACAGCAAGGGAGTGATGACACAAAGGCACCCTCCTACTGGGGAAACCGGGGAAGGAAAGCAGCCTCATGGGAGCCACCTCTGAACCAGGCTCAGAGACATTAAGGAACTTGGCCAAGTGGACGCAGGAGTAAGCGAGAGTGCGAACACCAACCCCGGGGATTACTTCATGCCTCACTCATGATCTGTGCACTCGACCGGCTCACCCTGGCTTCTGAGATCCAACTGTTAAATTTGCAGGAATTTTGCAGGCTGGCTGACGTCATGTTGGAGGCCTGAAGTAGGTGCGGTGGGAACAGTTACACCACAGAAACTGGCAAACTGCAAATTAGGGTTCCCCCAACCCTGCTGAGATGGTTGTTAAGCATTTACCAGCACTGCTCGTCAGGGTGAAACATTATCCTTGAAGAGCGTGCTGAGCACTGTGACAAGTTGGAAGAGCCCCATTATGTCCCCAGGCACATCCTTCCTCCACACTCCCAGGCAAACCAGACGTACTACCTGGTGATCAGTCAGAAGTGTATTCTCCAAGTCTGATGTGAAAGCAACAAAGAAAATCAATCTCCTTTTTCAACCTAGACTGGAAATACATCCACAGTAAATAATTTAAGGTCTGATGGTTTTCTTTGAGCGGTCGTCTTTTGCAAGCACTAAGATACTCATTTTAGTCCCATTTCTTGTGATCCCTACATGGAGTGACCACTCGGGGTCACCTTAAGACACCCCTAATATTTCCAGACTAACCCTTAGTAAGGTCAAAGTAGAAGATGACATCCATCATCCATGGATGTAACCCTCAGGATGGATACACGTGTGACTGAGGCAATCTGGGGAAATCCAAGGCCAATCAAAGTGGCCTGGTGTACACACAGGAAGGCAGGATTGGAATGTTTCAGGAAAGCAGGACATCCGAGAAGTTATACCAAACCCCGGCTGAAGAAACAGCCCTTTAACATAAGGTCCAGGAAGGACAGAATCCCATTCTGGCCACGACGGTGGTGGTCTCTGTTACAGAACATCGTCTGCCGTGGTTTATGTGATCTGTCCCTTCATTGGCTCCGAATTCGGGCTTATCGTGACATCTGCTGAGCCCTAACCAGTTTTCAATCACAATAATACCTCCCTAGCAAACAGCCACCTTGGCCCAGACCCTATGCTGGTCACCTGATGTACACTAACCCCACCCGCCTCCCTTGGCAACTGCTTGGGAGGTAGTGGGCTGACTGTAAGACAAGGAGATGAAGGCTCACAGGTGAAGTAACATTTCCATATCAAGTAGTCAAGAAATCACAGAACCAGGATTTGAACACAGGCTGCCTGATTTCAAAACCCAAGATTTTTTTTTAATTACTGGAAAGATATATCTCCCCATCCACATTCATCAATTAATGAATTAGCCCTCGGATTTGTACATCGATCTCTTATCAGTTTGGTTATTGAGTGTCAGCCCTCTGATCCTCTCTGTGAGCACTGATGACAAATTTGTGGGCCTGCGAAGCAGGAGGGCCCTGCTTGAGGGGAGGGTCCAGTAAGTGAGAAGTGCCCGGATTGTTGAGACCACTTCCTGTCTTCCCTGCACCTGCCCTTGTCCCAGTAGTCCACTCGCAATACAGCCAAAGTGACTAAGCTAAGGTACGCCCTCCACGTGGCCTTCCAGATACAGCGGACAGGCAGTGCTCACTGATTTCCTATCCTTTCCCAGGGAGAGTAGGCGGCCCTGCCCTGTTGGGCATAGCTGTGTCTGTGACTTGCTCTGGCCAGTGAAACACCAGCAGAAGTGTGTGTGTTGCCTCCAGGAGGAAGGGCCCACTCCCCAATCTCCAGGGAGAGACGGCCCCGCCAGTGACCTGTGATAGACTCACGATAGCAAGAGATAAATCAAAGTTGTTTTAAGCCACGGAAATTGCTCTGGTCACTAAACCACCACAAGGCCAGCCCATCCCAACTGGGTTCACTCAGGGCTAACGCCACGGTCCCTGTAAGGCCTTCGGGGCCCTGCACGATACAGCCCTGAGTTACAAGCATAACCTGTCAAGGCCTTGCTCACACCTTTCAGGATTTCCCTCCTCCAGGGGGTTCAAACCTAAATTCCTCTTAACGGCGTCAGGTTGTCACTCACAGCCCCACGCCAGATGGCCCGTTGCCCTCTCTGAGGTCACCGCACACCAGCCGGGCGTGCTCCCTCTGGTCCCAATGCCCTCCAGGCACAGTCCCACCTCAGGGCATATGTGCTCGCTCTGCCCCCTGCCTGAGAGGCCCGTCCCCAGGTACCCAAGTGTCACCTCACTAAGGCCTCCACCAAAGCTCGGCTTCTCCGCCGGGCCACCCCTGGCCCCCACACTGCAACTGCAGCCCCCAGTGCCCCCTCCCCACCCCCGCACCTTCCACGCTTTATGTCCCACCTTAGCATTTCCCACCACCTCCATGTACGTTATCTCTTACTGTTCCCTTTTTCCTTAAGTTCACACTTACCCTGGTATACATGAGTGCCCCAGAGGCAGGGCAGCCATTTGGCCTGGTCCTTCTGAAACTATGTGCAAAACTGCATGGGTATTTTTCTCATGAGCGAGTCCACAGCTGTCCTCTGATTCTCAAGGGGGCCCTTATGGAAGGGGGCCCATGACCCTCCCCTTGCACCCTCCCACCACTATCCCCAAAGGCAGGAGAGAGGAAGTCCCCGGGAGCCTCTATGTATGCCTGTGTCCTTTAGGAAGAAAACCTTGAGGGTCGAAGACAGAGGTGAGGGCGGACAACATTTATGGAATGTTTCCAGCGCGTCAGGCATTATGCCAGATACTTCGCAGACGTTACTTCATTCAATCTTGACAATAATCCTGGGAAATGTCTACTGGCGCCCCAATTTACAGGAGAGGAAACCACGGCTGGGAGAGGTAAAAGGATTTGTCTAGTTACTGCATTAAGCATGTCTTTTTACTCTGCTGGTTTACTATTTGGGGCCTCCCAGGTCTAGCAAGTTCCTAGAATAGCAAACAACAGGTCCTTTCCATATGCAGACCAACCTGTGGAGAACCCACACCTCCTTTATTGGGCTCTGACACTCCAGACCACTCTCCCCTGTTCTAATCCCCCCAGGGCCAGGTGCCAGACAGCTAGGGACAGCCCAGGGCCCCAGAGCTCCTGAAATTGTTCAGACTAGCCAGTCCTAAGCCTGCTTCCTCTGCCTCACCCTTTCCTCCCCACGGAAACCACAATAGAGGCTCCTGCCCACATCTTCCCTGTCTCCTGCCTTTGGATGGACCCTGGTACTTCCCCAGATGCCCCTCCCCCCTCTCGGGAGGCCTGCCCCCTCCTCCTTGGGATCTGAGTAACAATCTTCCCAGTGGTAGTCATCTCTTGATCTGTGGACCTTGACATGCCTAAATAATAATAAAATCTGTATTTTAAAACAGATACAAGATTAGCAAACTGTTGGAGAGGGAGCTTTAAACCCAGTACAGCCACCTCCAGAGCCACCAGCACCTCAGGGTCACAAGGCTCAAGGCCTCCAGCAGTTCCCCTGGGCTCAAATCCAAGGTCCCGTTCGTGGTGCCCTAGACCTCGGTGTCTGGGCCCTGTTCCCAGGCCCACGGTTAGGATCTAGTAACCCACACACAGGGGCAGGAGTGTGGTTCTGAGTGTGAGCTCTGGAATCAGGCTGGATTTGGCCCATTGCTGTCATGTTATGCTAGGTGTCCTGCCAATTTCCTCACCTGTAAAAAGGCCCTTCATGACGTTACTGTAAGGATCAAAAAGAAATGGCTACGCAAGGGTTTAGCTCAGCAGCTGGCACCTGGCAAAAAGCAACGCCCACTTGTGAGTGGTGTGAGCAGAGACATGGACCCCCAGACGCCCGCCATGTTGTTTCAAGCCTCTTGGCCCTTGCTCATGTCACCCCTCTACCTGGAGTGACTTTCCCTACCTTCTTGGCAGGCCAACTGCTCATCCTCCAGGATTGAGGTCAGCACCATCTCCTTCCAGGGCCCTCTTCTGACCCCCTCCCCAGGATGCACTGGTACCACATCACCCTGTGCACATCACCCTTTGATGGCCACCATTTTATAGTCACACTTTCTGCTGACGGACTGTCTTTTCTCTCTTAACTGTGACTTCCCTGAGGATAGAACTAACATTTATTCTTGAGGGTAAAAAACTGTCTCACCCATTCCTGTAACCTCCACGCCCGGGGCAGAGCTGTCACCCGACAGGCAATGCCACAAGTGCACACCCAGATAACAAGGCTTTTCACACCCTGATCACACCTCCAGCTCCAATCACGTAGTTCAATGAAGCTACCTTAGCCATTGTACCAGCGTCCTATTGCTGCTGTAACAAATTGCCACAAACTTAGTGGCTTAAAACAACATGAATTTATTCTCTTGCAGTTTAGAAGTCAGAGTCTGAAACGGGTTTCACTGGTCCCAAACCAAGGTGTCAGAAGTTGGGCTCACTCTGGAGGTTCCAGGAGAGAATCTGCTTCCTTGCCATTTCCATCGTCCAGAGCTGCTTTCCCTGCATCGCAGCCCCTTCCCCCTCTTCAAAGCCAGCAGCACAGCATCGTCAACTCTCTCCCATTGTCACATTGCCTTCTGTCCCTCTGACCCCTCCTCTCCTTCTAAGGACCCCTATGATTATATCCAGGTACAACCAGATAATCCAGAAAAATCTCCCATCTCAAAATCCTTAGGTTAATCATATCTGCAAAGTCCCTTTTGCATATAAAGCGGTATGTCTAGGTTTGGGGGATAAGGAAGTGAACATCTTGGGGGGTCATATTCAGCCGATGGCACCCATAATCACCCATTTAACAGCAGGGCAAAAGGCCTCAATGGGAATGATATGCCTCCCCCTCCGTGGCCCCCAGGGGACATCTGGCAGACATGTTGGCTGTCACAGCACAGGGTGCAGGTGCTACTGTAGATAAGAACCAGGGATGCTGCTAAATATTCTGCAATGCACAGGACAGCTCCCACACACACGACAAGGAACGATCTGGCCCCAGATATACTAGAGCTGAGGCTGAGAAACCCTGCAATAGGGTGTTCTTATCTCCTCAGTGTTCTCAAGTTAAAAAACAAACTGGGAACCGGGGTGTGTCCAGCAGCTGAGATTCAGGCTTCCTAAAGCGTCTTCCTGAGAAGTGTTGAACATCCTGAAAGAGGCCTTCGGGGCACAGACCAGGGACCTTGGGAGGGGCTGTGAGATTCGCACCTCTCTAGTCTGATACCTGGACAAGGAGTCTCTTCTGAGCTGATGGTCGCGAGCTGATGGTCACACTAGGAACACGTGGACCACAGGAAGGTAGCAGCCCTCCCCTCAAGGAGCTTCAAGGTCAAATACGGGTATTTAAAGGACTGGGCAATAGGAAAGCTAAATCCAGCCCTCTGCCTCACTTGCCTCTTCTTTCTGAGATGCTGTTGGAGCTATCAAAATAACTCTCTCACAGCCAGCTGCATAAAGGCAAACTATAGAGATTCTAGAACAAATGTCAGCCACTCAGCTGGCATGGACAAGACTCAGCGATGCCTGGGTCCCCACGGGCCCCGCCATCTGCCATCACTGGAAGTTCCCAGCAAATCCATCCTCATTGAGGAGGAAACACCTGACCAGGCTCAAGGCCCTGAAGCTCCCAGAGTGACTGCATTTTAACAGAGGCCTTGAGATGCTCTGGCGCAAGCACATGGGGCCTTAGCTCATTGTTTGTGATCCATGCGTAAAAATGTGGATTTGGAATATTCAATGAATATTTGATGTATAAACGTAGCACACTTACATATTTCTGTATCCATATATAGTGGAGAGAGAGAACATATATGCAGTGTATATATACATAGTGAATACAGAGCATGTATGTACAGCATTCTCTAGCACTAGCATGTTATGTTACCCCATACATACATATATAGAGAGAGATTTAATTATGTTTGAATCGGTATTTTTCCCATGTTACTTGTTATTGCCTGTCTCCACTAGAACATAGGCCCTTGCAGGGCAGAACCTGCCTGGTTCTCTCCGGGTACCCGCAGAGGCTCACACAGAGCCGAGCACACAACCGCTGCTGAAGGCAGATGTGATCCCATGAGCCTCTGTAATGTATTATCGTTGGCCATCAGCCTCACCTACCATATTTTGACAAAGGCCCAACCTAAATGATTCTCTCATGCAGCTGTGCCCTCCCACGAGAGGAGCAGGTTTGCAGTTCGGGGGCAAGAGTGTCTCCCAGCTCAATCTCACCTCACAGGGCCCTGGGATTCTAGGTATGGAAGTGGGGCGGCAGGGAGGGACCTGCTGGGATTCTAAGATACAATGATGGAATTTAATCTAAACCCCAAAGTCATTCCCTCGCCCTAAACACGAAGGAACCACACATTTAACTCTTAGGCCTAGTCCCCCAGTGGCTTTCCCCTCTAATCTCACAGGGTCCCTACACATCCCCTGTGAGTAGATGAGGGCAGGTGTGAATATTCCCAACTTATAATGGAGACACTGAGGCTCAGAGAGGCTAAGTGATGGGGCAGAAGTCACCAGAAGGTTAACAGTGGAGCCAGGCTCCCACGGCTGGAGTTCCCACAGCTACTTCTGTCACATCCCCTCCATCCAGCTGCTCCTCCAGCCAACTGCGTCTGCGTCTCCCTGAGAGGTCACCACGTGATTCGACCCCCCACAGAAGAAATCCCAGGAGAAGAAGGGTTTGGACCAATGGCACATCAGGGACTGAAGGGTGGGGAGGAGGGAGAGGCAGACGTGGACAGAGGCGTGGCACTGGCCATCCCAGAACTGACCTCTCCGGTCGCTGTGCCCTCTTCCCTCCCCCACCCCCCGGCACAGTGCGGAGCCAGAACCAGCGCTCTCCGTGGTCCCAGCCCAGCTGGCCAAGAGGAAAGGCCCCAGAGCCCCGGAAGGGAGCGGCAACAGGAACCCGGGGAGGGCAAGCGTCACCAGGTGGCTCTCAGACCGCTGTTGAGCTGCGCGGCAGCTCAGGTGAGCAGCCTGAGGAGGGAGGCGGGGCTGCTGAGCAGGTGAGGTTGGCGTGTGCCTGTGCTGGGCTGACTCAGGAGCAGTCCTGGCCCCTCGGCCCAAATTCTCGGTGCCGAGTGGCCCTGGATGAGAACAGCCTGCCAGGCAGAAGGACGTCGCCCAATCAGAGCCTTGCTGAGTGTGGCCGCGACACGCGCCTGGGACAGCTGACCGTCAGGTTGCCCTCTTTGTGCCAAGAATGAACGTGTTTCACTTGCTCCTGACAAAACTCCTCTGAGGCAGGAGCTACCAGCCACGGTTTACGAATGAGAACGCCAGGGCTCAGAGAGGTTGAGGGCCTTGTCGGACGAATGCAGCAACTAAGTGCAGACCAGGGCGTGAAGCCGGGCCTGCTGGTCCACGCCGGGAGCATCCCGCCACGCAGAACAGGAGGCAGCGCCTTTTCTCCTAGGTGACCATCTCAGGAGACTACCAGGGGCCAGGCAGAGCAGGCCTCGAAGTGCCTGGTTATTACTGGGCTGTGTGAGGAAAGAAATGATGGGGCCCCAGCAAGAGCAGGAGGTGGGGATGGGCCCCATGGTGGCACAGGCAGGCACATCCTGCAGCGGGCAGGCTCCTGAAAGCCAGGGTCTGGCAGCCTGGGGCACGTGGGGTCTGAACGTGCGGGAAGGCCTGGAATTAAGACGGCCCTCCCTTGCCAGCCTTACCCCAGGTTGGCCGTGGAGTGAGCGCCTCACCCCTGGCGCCCCTCTAGACACCACAACCCACCCAACATCTCCGATTGGGTCCAGAACTGAATGGGGGGTCCCTGGAGGTCAGTTTTATGGGTGAAAACATTGAGGCTCGGAAAGGAAGCAGAACAGCTAACAGGGGTCCCTTCTCAGTGTCTGCTCTATTCCACCCCCTCCCAGGAGTGAGGGAAATGTGACACAGGGGGATGTCTCTCCTGAAGCCTGTCAGCCTTCTTCCCTTGGAAATCTTAAGAAATAGAAAAGATCTTTTGAAGATCATTTAATTGCTGCCTTTCCTGGAGCCGGAAGTTCCCACGAGGCCTCGAGTTGGCGACTGTCTCTAATGTGAAAGTCTACCCTAAAAATCAAACACTGCTCCCGCCCAAATCTCGCTCAGATTCCCCGAATATTCTCTCCCTTAGCGTCATAGCCTGCCGGGCTGAAAGGGGCTTCGGGAGTCCCTCTCGCCCTCAGGTGTGTTACTCAGGCCCAGAGAAGACGAGATGAGAGGGATTTTCCCAGCATCCCTCACCACGGTCTAGACAGCTGACTCACGACCCATGGCTCCTTCCGCTGGCTGCCTCCCTGACGTGGGAAAGTAGTGGAGAGACCTCACGGGAGAGCAAACCCAGGATGGGTGGCGTGTCTCTGTGGGGCAATGAAACTGTTCTGAGATTGGTCGTGGTGATGGCAACAACTCCACGGATATACAAACATCCGCTGAACTGGATGCTTCAGATGGGAGAATTGTGTGATATGTAAACTGTGTCTCAAAGCTGTTTAAATATTTTGTACAAAGAAGAGGAGGAAGAGACGCTCTGCTGGCAGGAACCCCATGTAGGGCTGGGCTATGGAAGCAGTCCGGGCACCCCGTTCCCACCATCTCAGCCTCCGGGCTTCTCCCCAAACACTGGAGTCGCCTTCTGAGCCCAAGGCCTTGCCCTTGGCTGTTCCCTCTGATACTTTTACTTCCAGAGATGCTCGGGGCTGCCTCCCTCCTCCCTCCCTCCCTCCTTCACATCTTTGCTCAGAGGTCACCTTCTCGGAGGCCTTCCTGACACGCTACTGAAAGCTGGACACAGCACTGCCCCCACTGCCCGGCTTTAGAGCTCTGCTTAGGACGTACCACTTTCTAACATACAAGACAAAACAGTTGTTGTGTTCGTTGTCTGTCTCTCCCTACAAGAAAGGTAAGCTCCTTGAGAGCTTATGAGCAGGACTGGAGAGAGACCAGAAAGCATTTTTCACATTAGAAAAAAGAAATCTCCCAAGAGGAGAGACATGGACGCCTTCCACTGTGGGGAGAGGAAGGCGGGGAGGGCCGTTGAACCAACCCCACAGCTGAGGAGCAACCCCGGGCCTTCCCTCGCCTGAGAACCGGAACCTGGGAGCTCGGTCCTCACACAGAAGGGAGACGTGGAGACGGAGCTGATGCCTCCTCCAGGAGGCCTTTCGTCCTCACCAGGGACAGGAAGAAGGGGTCCCGAGGCTACAGAGGAAGGCACAGACAGGAGCAGACGCTGGGCGAACCCTCGCCTCCCTGCCGTGCTCAGATGCCAGCGGTCAGCTCCTGCTGGAGAAAGGAGCCAGCTCGAAGCAGAGGTACCCGCCCCCAGAGGGGCTTTTGATGTAACAGGAGCCAGCAAGCAAGGTTAAGAAAGAAGAAAACCGTTAGGGAGGTTAACACCGAAGGGACAGAAACAAAGAGCCCTAGCTGGATCTTAGAGCCCAACGTTTGTTTAAAAGAAAACCAGTGTTTAAAGGCAGGGTTTAATATTTCCTCGTGCTTCCTTGTCTTAGTAAAGGTGCTTGTGTTCGCATCGGTTTCGTCCTAGGAAGCCGTGCTTATTCATGGTTATGGGAGGAGAGGGGACCAGCCAGGCGAAGTGTGGTGCTTGAACCACATCTTCTAGATGTGCTACCATCCTACCTGCAGGCGCAGTGCGGCAGGAAGAGGCGCCTTCTCTAAGAGCCTTCTTGCTATGTGATCCTGGGCAACTTACTCACCTCTCTGTGCTTCAATTTTCATATGTTAGACAAGGAGGGTGGGCTAGGTGGCTCTGATCAACCTCTCCAGTTCTAAAGATTCTGCTGCTCTAAACCCCTCTGCAGACTGAAGTCGTGAGGTTAAAGTTTTTGACACCAACCACCCCGACATCTATTGCAACCCAACCTTCTCCTTCAGGTGAGCTCCTATTCATCCATCAAGATCCAGATCAAATGTTACCTCCTCCATCATGTCCCCCAAAACTGTTACTCCTCCTCTGTAAACACATCTGTCACAAAACTTCAAATGCACTGAACTTGACCATAAAGTCCTGAAGGGTAGGTGTCTTTGCAAACCCATTCCCAGCACAGCATCTGGCCCACAGCAGGTGCCTGACGAGTGGTGGTGTGATGCCAGGGGAAAGCGGTTGTCAGGGCCCAAGAGAAGGATAACTCCTCAGTGTGAGCTCAACCAAAAAAGGCAGACTTGGGTGCTGCGTGGGTGGAGAGAGCGGTGCTCCCCAACCCTTGACAATGTTTATATGGAAGCATCAGAAAAGCCCAAAAGTCAGGAAAGGTGACAGAGCTGCTAACTCCTGACCCAATCCCCCAAACCCGATCCCCGCGGCCCCTGCTCCGTCTCAGCATCCCCAGTGAGAAGCCACCCCCCCGCTGTCTAGCACTGCACACGCCAGTGCCACGAAGCCCTGGTGCTTTCTGCTCCAGAGCAGCTCTCCATCTGCGCACTTGGCTCCTTTCCCCAGCACCCTGAACCCCATCGCTCCACCCCTGGACCTCCACTGCAGCCCCTAATGGGTTCCTGGCTCAGCCCGTGCCCCCTCCCTGCACAGCAGGGAAGGGAATCTTCTTTCAAAGCTAGTCTGATCATACAGCTTTCCTGCGTAACCCTTTCCCACTGCACTTGTATAAACCCAAGCTGTCGGGCCCCTGCCATCCTCTCCATCCTCATCCCACATCACTCTCCTCCCCGCCTGACCACCAGCCTCCAGCCACGCTGAGTCCTTTAGCGTCCTGGAACAAGCCAGGCTTTTCCTACCTCAGGGCCTTTGTATATGCCATTCCCTCTGCCTAGAAGGCTGTTTCTGCTCTTCCCAGAGTTGGCTCCTTCTCCTAGTTTATACTCAGCCTAACCACCAGCCCTCTGGAGAGGCTTTCTCTGACACTCCTGCCCAAATAAGCTTTGTCCACACCCCACCCCAAGTACCGTGGTCCTGACACCATGTTTGTTTAAAGCCCCGACCACAACCTGTTGGCTGTCTAACTGTTTCTGTTATGTCTCCCAAGAGAGAATGGGAGACTCATGAGGGCTGGACCACATCTGTTATGTTCCCTGTTGCCCTCCGCACATAGTACGGACCCTGACTTAATGCATCTCTGTTGAATGGCAGACCGCAGCCGGTACCCACAGTATGCCAGGCCAGGTGCTGTAGAGGGCTGTGGGCAACTAGTTAGACCTTCACAGCCACCTAAAGGTAGTTATCATCCCCACTTTACAGGTGATGAAGCCCAGTCAGGAAATTAACTTGTCCCAGTGCCGTGAAGCCGATCAGTGGCAGAGGGGGAATTCACGCGCAGCTCTGCGGACCCTTCTTACTGTACAGACTGCCTTCCAGTCCCAGACACAGCTTAGAAGACTGGCAAAGCTTTCAGCAGACACAAGGCTCGCCGCCAGCGCAAACGGCATGTCAGACAACATGCTCCCTTTATATCTTTATTTGTATCTTTATTTAAACTTTCAAGACATCAGATGTAAGAAAGACCCCACTGAAGTACCAAATGACTTTAGCATCATCATATTTGTGTGGTTTATTATTACTATTACTCTTATGTTTTGACTAGAATCTGGATTTGTGGGTAAATTGGATACAAATTCATCTTGTAGGCTGAATATCGCACTGTCAACCCAGTGATGAAGGAGGAGGATAAGGTGGAGAGAAGGCACAAGACGAGGGGTCTGGCATCGGGCCAGACGCATGGAAAACTCGCCCATGACAGCAAGAGGGACCTAACCATCTACCTGCAGTGATGGTGTGGCGTGGACAGGCGTCACCAAAGGCCAACCAAACAAGGCCGACTAGCCATGATCTCACTAGTAGAGCTGGTGGCCCAATTCAGAAAGTGCACCTGCAGTAACAGCTCTACCGTCACCAACAAGAAAATGGCCACACAAGTCCCCTGACGTTCATCTGTCACAAACGCTCACAACGAGCCTCTGTGGGAGGCGCTAATACTATCTCCATTTCAGAAAAGAGAAAATTGAGGAACAGAAAGGCTCCGTAACTCACCGAAGGTCACACAGCTGTCAAGCAGCAGGGTGGGGTCGCCCCATCTTGCCAGGCTGCCGCCTTCCAAGAACTCACATCACCAACAAGTCCCTTCCAACGTCACAGTCACACACTTTCTCTCCCCTTCTCCAGTTTCTAATATTTAAACTGATTTTCTTTAAAGTGTGTACATTTATTGCCGTTTTTATGGGAAAAGAGAGGGAAGGCATGTGTCACCATAACACAGGGGGCCGGTGATGAGTGGACATTCTGGAAGTCAGGGAAGAGGAATGTGCCACGCACTTGCCGGCTGTGCTCCGTGACAGTGACAGTAAATTTCCGTCCTTCCCATCAGCCCAGCCAGCCCTGCAGACCCATCCTCGTCTCAGGGACTCACATCCCAATGGCAAAGATTGCCACTGACCTTTGTTGAGCCCAGTGATTCCCAGATGTAATTAACTATGAAAGTTTATTTCGAGAAACACCTATTCCACACTCGAGACAAACACGAGGAAATGCTCCCCCAACCTCTGAGCTGCTGGCACCAAAAGAGGGGCGTGTGGGCGAAGAGCCAGGGCGAGCATCCCCGGGCGAAGGCAGCATGGCCCTCGTCACTGCCAGGCTACTCTCGCCACGGCTCACCGGCAGCCCTGTGGCCTTTGCTGACCTTGGATCCCGGGCTCCCACGTCAGGAGGGCCCCCAGGAAGCAATGCCTGCTGCCCCTTGAGTTTCCTCTCCAGAGACTTCACCTCCAGCCCCTCCGTGTTTAGAACCTGAGACGCTATCATAGAAAGGGCAGGCTTACGGAGGAGGCCGGGGCGGAATGGCCCACAGGGTGGAAGACGGGGGATGTCCCTGGAACCTTGCGCACGCCACTCCCCTGGAAATGAGAAACATGCCCCCTTAGGTGCCTGCAAAGCTCGACAGTGAACAGAGCACTCTGTGTGCTGTACGTCACTGCAGCCCCGCACAGCGCTAGGTACGGTCACCATCTCCGCCGTTGTACAGAAGAGGGCAGGCGGCCTCGATAATGTGAAGGGCAGAGTCCAAAGTCACAGCAGGTATAAAAGGTGGAGTAGAACCCTGGTCTCGGACAAATGTCCACCGGGAGCTTGCCCCCTGTGTCACCCTGCCACCTGCCTCATCTAGTTGCAGGGCAGGGATGTGGCCAAAGTTTGGAAAAGGAAGGATCACTTGGCTGCCCTGATGATATGGTGGGGACAGGGGAAGATCTGAAACTGAAGTGACAAAGGGCAGCTTAGATGGGGGCCTCAGACAGTGACAGGGTAGAAAAGGGGGGACTCAGATGGAAGGGAAAGGGGCTCCTACCCAGCCCCGGCAAATCTGCCCCAAGCTGGGAAGCTGCAGCCAGCAGGGTGAGGGCAGGCTAGGGGCGGAGGCTGTGGTGGGTGAGCAGGAGGGGTGCCCATCACAGGGCGCCTTATCCGACATCAGAGGCCCACGGGCTCCCTCGGGGCTTACAGAGCAAGGATATGTGTGATGCCGGTCTTCCTCCAGGTTCAGTCATCAAGGGCTGCTCTCTGAACTGCCCCACGGTCCTTCCTCTGAGAATGGGAGAAGCAGGGACTCCCAGGGCCTCAGCGGGGACAGCTGTGGGCAACCACCCACGCCAGTTTATTGCCCAAGCAGATGACCTGGCTCCCCGGGCCCCCCGAAGACAGGCATCTGAGGGTCCCCGTGTTCCCTAGTTCTTCCCGATGCCAGTGGGAGTGCGTCCAGGAGAGGAGGAGAGACCAGGCAGCTGTCAGTCCCGCCCTCCTCAGCCCGGCTGCCCGCTCAGTCCCCGGGCGCCCCAGCTGGAGTAGACATCTAGTTAGCGCCTCCCCACTCCTCTCCAGGCCTGCGTTGCTGGTGCTGCAGACACCGGCGGGGTTCCAGCTCCAAGCAGCTGGACGCCCCAGGGCCCAGGGAGGCCTCTTCCCAGCAGCGGGGACTGCGGAGCCTGGGAGGCTGAGGCTGGGAGGATCCCACGTGCCTCCTGCTGCCCGGGGGTCCCAGAGGCAGAGGCTGCGCCTGTCTCCTGCATGCAGCCTGCACTCCGCACGGGTTGTTGGGTGGGGCAGGGCCTCGGATCCCCAGCCCAGCGTGGGTGCAGCCAGTGTTCCCTGTGACAGACTGCCTGAAGCCCCTGTTCCTTTGGGGGCACTTGGAGCTGAGGCTGCCCTGGCTTGGGGTGGGCAGGGCACTTGAAGCACAAGCCAAGCCCCCTGGGTGGGGAGCCTGTGGGCAGCACAGCTGGCTTTAAGTGTCAGGATCGAGCCCCCTGGTCTGAACAGCTCAGCCTCCCCTGACTGGCCTTGGAGGATAAAACTCCCTTTCCACAATGACTAAGGGGGGTGGAGCCGGCAAAGCGCCAGCCAGGGATGGGTAAAGTAAGGAGGCGAAGCAGTTTGACAAAAGGCCAGGGTTTGGCTGCCCTTGCCAGACAGCGTGCGGCACGGGGGTCTGGCCGGAGGGCCCCCTGCAGGCGTGCGTGAACATGGTGGCACTGAGGGCCCGAAGGAGCAGCTGGGGGAGCTGTGGACCCAGAGCTGAGGACCTAGGAGGCGAAGAGGCCCCACTGGCCAGGGAGAGATGGGATGGGGAGCAGAGCCAGCTACCCCGGATCACACACGCTCATCCCCTCTGGAGTCAGGAACCTCCGGGCTGAGTCCCTTCAGCAACATCTCTATTTGAATATTTCCAGTGACAGGAAACTCACTACCTCCTGAGACAGTCTTTCCATCACCAGATGGCTCCTGCTGTTTGAAATGTCCCCACACGTGGAATTGATAACGGTCTCCCTGTAGCTCCCCCCACTCTTTGTCACAATTATTCTTCCCCTGACATCCCTCATCCCTTCAAACGTTGGGATTCACATATCCCAGGTCTTCCCCAGACAAAATGTCCCTGGTGTCCCCCGAGTGTTGTGATCTGCAGCCCCTCCTCCTCCTAGACCTTCTCCCCAGCTGCAGCCCCAGCCCCCTTGAACTATGACACAACCATAATACTTGCAGGCTGGTCCGACCTGGGGTCTGACCTGACATTGGTGACCTGGGCCTTGACCAGGGGAGCCCAACCTAGAAAGGGCTTCGAGGGCAGCCAGGTGGCCCCCAGAGGCTTTCTGCTGCTTAGAGACCAGAGCTGTCCAGACCGGACCCTAGGCCCTTCGAGGGGTCCTTGGGGCCAGGAGCGGGGAGGTAGGGGCAGGTGCATTGGGCTCGGGACCCCCTCCCCCACTCATCTAAGTAGAACAGAGCTACTTGCTCCTACGGTACACACGGTGCATCTACATTTTACAAATGAGTTTGAAGCAAGAGCACAGCTTTAAAATGTCTAAAACTGCTGATGCCGCCTGACAGGATTTCGTGTTTTGGGCACGTGCTATCCCGAGGCCACTTCCTGCATCCTGTTTATGTGCAAATACTGCGGCTCAGGCCAGCGCCAAGAAGAGGGGCCTTTCCCCCCGGACTGGGAGACCAATGTCCCCTGCCCTGCTGCTCCAGGGACATGGAGACCCGGCTCCGCTCTGCTCATGGGACGGCGGGGCAGGCTCGCACATGGGTGCGTCATGAGAACTCGGCGGCAGTTGGGACGGCCGCACCCCTAGGGTGTGCACGGAGGGCTGGTCCCAGCCCAGGGGTGGTGGCAGGGGAGCACTCACAGGGCAGAGTCTCGGCGCGGCTCTTCTGGATCATTATGCAGAGCTGTAGCACCAGTTGGGGGGCGCTTTCCAGGAAGGTCTCCAGGAGGCGCAGCATGTTAACGTCTGCATATTCGTACATCATAGCCCAGTAGAAGCGTCGCTGGTGTTCCTTCTGCCGCTGGCTCTGAATCCCCAGGTACATGGTGCGGATATACCTGCAGAGAGACGGGACCGAACACAGAGAGTGTGGGTCGGGGTGGGGGTGAAGGAAAGGCCAGGCCATCTCCCCAAACAGCATCTCCTCCTTTGCCCTGAGGTTTTCCAGGTGCTTAGAGCAGTTCTAGGGGTTCTCCCAGCCCTCGGACACGGTGCTGAGGCTTCGCTGGGGGAGTAGTGGGGAGGCCATGGAAGGGATCCCAGACAACCTGTCCCTTTCCCAGCCTCGGTTTGCTCATCTGTAAAGTGAGAAATGAAAGAATGGGACCAGATGATTTCCCAGGCCTGCCCATGAAGCATCACAAGTGAGCTCAGGTTCAGGGTCCCGAGTGGGGAGGGGGGAACCTTCCAGCAGAGTTTTCGCCTCTCCGGAGGAGGAGGGAATTAGCATTTGGGAAGTTCCTGCTATCACTGGCTGGCTAGCCGGCCCGGTGTTGTCTGGGTCCCAGGTGACAGGCGGGTGTAATTCCCATGTAGGACCAACAGGTGGGGCTCACGTTCACAGGCTCCACAGCTGGATGGTGGACAACCAGGAGCCCGCCCAGGGCTGCGGGACCCCAAAGCTCATGTGTGGCCCCCTCTACAGTAGGGAGACATGGAGCCTACAATGGAGTCTCCATCCAGGTGTGGCCCAGGACACAGTCACAGAAAGGCACTGACCGCTGCATTCAGGAGAGTCAAGAGGCAAAGGAAGCAGGTAGTGGGCTCTGGGTTCAAATCTGTCATCTGCTAATTGTGGGATCTTGGACTAATTCCTCCAACTCTGTATTCTTGTTACTCTTCTTCAACATGAGGAAAAGAATCAGAGCATCACAGGGCTGGTGGGAGATTAGGGAGATAACACACGTGCTGGGCATGTAACCTGGGTCTGAGTTAAAAAGCGTACACACCTGCCTCACTTTTACCTAAACTTTGGAAGCTGTCCCCAAGCCACGGTCCAGGGGAGGCCCGAAGGTACCATCTAAGCCAGCCAGCACTCTATGGGGCCAGGCCAGGTCCAGAGGTTCAGGAAGCACAGCTTTGTGGGCCCAGTTAGGATCAAGAATGCAAACCATAAACAGCCAACAGGACAGAACCACACGTGCATCCATGAACATCCCCTGGGAGTGCATACCACTGTGCCTTCTAAAAGCTGTACTGGAATCAGAGGGTGAGCACACGGATGGCCATTATGGAGTCCCCACTGTCCCTGAGCACCGTCAGGGGCCCACGTGGGGCTGCTGGCTTCCTTCTCTTTGTCCCCATCACCACCGCCAGCCTGGGCCCCACCATCACCCTTCTCTCCTGAACTGAAGCTGAAGCCTCCTAGCCGGTCTCCCGGGGACCACTCTTGCCCCAGAACAACGCAGTCTTTGCACAGCAGCCAGCACCTGCAACAGCCACGTGGCCAGCAGAGCCTTGGTGCCGTGGGTATCCCAGGTCAAATGTGGTCTCCGTGCTCCAAAACTCAGCTCTACCCAGATGTGGCACCTGCAACTTACAGTGCCATGGGCCACATACTTGCACAAATATGCAGTCTCTCAGGGGTACACTCAGACCGCAGACTCTGCCTCTCCCAAGATGGAGGGATGATAATGTAGCAGAGCCAAGCCTACCATCCAGGTCCCAGGGCAAGGTAACACCAACACTCAGACTCACCTAGATCTGCCCCACCAGGGCAAAAGGAGCACTTGGCCTGCCCCTCCACCCCCATGTTCCCCAAGCCACGAGCCCCTCTGCCCATCATGGCCAGGACAACGGAGGATGACGAGTCTGGAACATGTTGATTCAACCATGTCTGCCTAAGAAACCAACCTTGAATCTCCCCTGTGAGAACATTCCCTGCGGGAAGAGATGAGGGTGGGAGTGGGCAAAGCCAGAGCCTCTCCCCACTGATAAGGAAACAGATGCCGGGAGCCCAGAGTGCACTGGGATCAAAGCCAGATATCATGCGTCCTGGGACCCCAGCTCACGCAGTCTCCCACCCTGGAGTAGGAGCTAAATCCGAGTCCAGAGCAGGATCCCCAGTCAAGGGCCTTCTAGCTACTCCGCCCCCTCTGGCTCCTGTACCCTCATCTTCTATCCTTAAGTCCTTGGGTCCCCAGTAGACCGCGTCAAACCCAGTGTGGGTCTAGGTGACCTCTGGGGCCACCCAGCCTCTTGCTAAGCCTTCAGCCCCTGCTCAAAGACAGCCTTGGCCCGTGGCCACAAGGTGGCGCCAGACCCTAAGCCTCGTGGGAAGGCTGCTCTGGCAGTGATCTCATCTCATAGAAAGGCCTGCACCTTTCTATGCGGCAGGAGCCTCGGGGTGCACGGGGGCCAGGCGAGACTGAGGGGCACGGTACCTTCAGGAGACACAAGGTGGGCTGCAGCTCCCCTGCCTTCTCCCCTTCCCTGGCAGCTTCCGGAAGGCTCACCTTCCCCAGGAATGCAGTCCTGGAGAGAAGACACACAACTCTCCTCCTCCTGGACTCGCTTCCACCTGGACTTTGTGTCACCTCCTGTCATACCATCTCTCTCCTAAGAACGTCGGATCATGAAATGAACGGATCTAAAACAAGGTGGCAGTTCGTCCTCCTGGAGCGAGGCCTCAGGAAAGTGGGGCCTGGTCCACAGTCTGCAGGGCTGCACGACCTTGGGCAAGTCACTCCCGAGGCTGTGTCTGCTCCGCTCGCCCATCACAGAGGGGCAGGCTGGAGGATACCTGAGCCTCCACCTACAGGTCATAACTCCATCCTTGTGCACTTTCTCAGAGCTTAAAGGATGGCCGAGCATCTTTACAAATAATACCCAGTGTTTGTCTGGCACTCATATGTGCCAGGCGCTGTTTTGAGCACTTTGAACTTACTAACTCATTCAGTGCTCACTACAAACTTCTGAGATAGATTCAATGTTATGCTCACTTTACAGATGGCAAACCGAAGCACTGACGTTAAGAAACGTGCTTCAGTTTACCCAGCCGAGGAAGGGGCTGAGGAGGGCTTCAAGCCCAGCAACCTGGCTCTGGGGCCAGTGCTCTCCTATGCATACACTTCTTAGAGGTAGACCAGTTGTCTGTTTTCTTCTTCACTTAGTCTAATCTGCTCTCTGCGCTTCAGTGAAAGAGCACTGTTTGTCCCAAACACTTGGGCTCTCTTCCAGCCCTATCACTGGCTGTGTTACCATGGGGAACATCTCCTATCCTCCTGGAGTCTCCATGTCCTCATCTACACAATGCCTGGCCCAGAATAGGACCGTAGGACATGTTGACTGAATGGATGGTTCAGTCATGGAGGGTTCCAGGGGGCTCAAATGAGGCAATGCTTGTGAGAATAGATGGGAGACCAGAAGCCACAGATGCCAGCTGTCACTGCACCCCCACCAGGGGGCACTCTTCCTGTCCTTCTCTCAGTCCACTCTGTTTATTCTTCCAAGTCTTATCTTCTCGCCTTACTTTGTAAACTATGGAATTGTTTAAAGCTCTTTATATTTCCAGGAGAACTCACTAGCTCTCTGAGCACATTTTCACTTTTATAGCAGCACTTTGAAGGACACATGTTTGTCACCTTTTTCCCATTGGTTCATCTGAAACTCAGAGAGGCTGAGTGATTTTCCCAAAGTCACATAGTCAATCATGGTTCAGGGGAATCAGAGGCCTTGTCCAAACTATGTTGCCCCAGTGGGAGTTAGCTATAGCCCTGCCTGAAACTAAGGGAAATGAATGATTTCTGCAAAAAAGCAAGAGGCTGAACAGTTTCATCTGTCTGGCCCTACAGTCCCATGCTGCTTCTTATGACATCCCCAGAAACAGCATTTTGAAAACCCACATTCAAAGCCCCAAATAGGGCTGAGTCAGGTTTTGTGGGGCCTGAAGCTTAGAAGACCCTCTTTAAGAAAAAAGTAAAGTCTACCAAACATTTAAAGTAGAAACAGCACCAATTCTACATAAACAGGGTGGTCTCAGCGTCCCCTAGCTCTCACCACGCACATACGAAGTGGCTCCTTTGGGGGCCCAATTCTGTGAGCTCTGATACCCCACCTGGGGAGAGGTGGTTGCCTCAGAGGGCACCTGGGACCCCAGTCTGGCCTTGGTCCTTAAAGCTTCCCCCAAGAAGGAAGGAGGGCCCTAAGCCAAGAGCATCACGGTGGAGCAGAAAGCACACACAGACTCAACGCCCACCCTCTGCACCCTCCCTAGGCCCACCCCCTCCTCCGAAGGCGGGGCCAGAGCTGTCACAGAGATGAGGCTGCCCCACCAGGGCCCATGTGCCAGCTACAGAGGGGATGCGACCCTAGGAAGCCACAGAAATCTGCTGTGTGTTATGCGAGCTGGAGGTCAGGGTAGACCCTGCGTTTTACCTGCGAACCCCAAGTGCAGAGCAAGGCTGGGGGCATGGAAGGCCGGGTCCTGCAGAGCGTCTGCTCCTTGCCGGCATCTGTCCTGGTGGCAGGGCTGGTTCAAAGCCACACAGCACAGCACAGCTCCTTCCCTCCCTTCCTGAGGCTCCCAGGGTCTTGCCAGCCACTGGTGTCCCACACCAAGGAGCGTGTTAGCAGCCAGAGAGCTTATCCAAGATGCACAGGACTTGGACACGGCAAGCACAGCTTGGGGTGTCACGCACTTTCCCCGTCGCCGTGGGCTAGTGAGCCCATCACCGGCCAGTAAACTGCCTTGCTCCCCAGCTGGCCAGGCCCCAGGCTTGCTGGTTCTCTCCAACCAGAAATCAGAAGGGCAGCCTCTCCCCTGCAGCCAGCACAGAGCTGCGGTTGGTTCCATGTGAAGTGCTCCTGGCTGTCCTTTTGAGCCCTAGACCACCAAGCAATTAGCTTGGTACCAGCACGATGCCCAGGCTGGGGTCATGTGAGGACACGGCTCTGGTCCTGGCTGCAAAGCTGCCAGGCAGCCCACAGTGGCTGAGCCACCAGACCGGGCCCCTCAGGCACCAAGGGAGGAGCCAGTGGGGCTCAATAGCTCCTGGGGCAGGTTTCCGTGGGGAGGAAGATTTAAGGGGGGGCTTTCTTCCCTGCCTTCATGACACCGGAGGCCCCTCCCGGCCCCATCCTCCTTTCCCTGCCCCGCTGTCTGCCCTTCCTGCCTACAGCCTCCCCACGAGTTGGGACAGCATCCTGACTCTCTGATCCTTCTCCCCTCACTCTCTCCAGAAACACCCCTCTAACCCCGCAAACATAGCCTTAGACCTTCACTCCAAGTGGCTGTTAAATGCTCCAGGGGCCCCACACTGCAGAGATGTCTGTGGGGCTGGTGCTCGGAGGCGGGAACGGAGGAGGGGACGTAACAACGACTCGGGAGTAACCTTAACAGCTGCGGGTTCTGGGCCCCCAGCACGCGCCCGGCCTGTGGCTTTACCTGGACCATCTCATTTAATCCCTCGACCGCGTGAGGCAGGCATCGTCACCCGCCTTTGGAGACAGGAAACTGAGTAGAGAACTTGCTGGTATCACCCAGCTGGGGTTTGCTGGCCCCAGGGACTCCCCCAGAGCCCCACCATGAACTTCCTTCACAGTGAGCGCCACCAGGCTGCTGTGCACGTGTGGGAGCTGTGGTGAAGAACTGTCATTCCCCAAACTGCAAAAACTTAGGCTTCATCTTTTAGGAAATGAAGTGTCGAAGACAATATTAAAGATTAAATCAGTGGAAATGGGGAAAAATAAAAAGACCAGTCGTTCCCGTGGGCCCCTCGGCACAGGAGGACGGCACCAGCCCAGCGCTGCTCCCCCTCGGACCCCCGGCCCCTCGCACAGTGTCCAGCACGCAGAAGCAGCTGCGGGACACCTGCCAGCTGAATGAGGTCAGGGTCTGCACTCGCGCCCCCGCCTCCGGACTTGATGCAACCACACCACTCGGAGGGGAGGCTGGAGGCTGGGCTGCCCCCGCCTCTGCGAAAGCCGCTTCTTGGGGACAGTCTGAGACGCCCCCGCAACCAGCAAGGCCTGGCTTGCCTTGGAGGCCCTGAGGCCTGGAGGCGGGTCTGGGCCAAGGCCACGGCAGCACTCTGCCCCAACAGCCCTTCCAGGGCTGTGGGCCCCGAGTCAGGGCTGCCTCTGCCCCCGGCGGCCAGGCCTGCGGGCGGCCACGGCTGGGGCTGCGCTCTGAGTCTCCTCGGCCAAGAACTGCTCTTGCTCTTTCCGGGAAGACCCCAAAGCTGGCCTCGAAGGCAAGACACACCTTTGCTCTGAAGCTAATAATAATATAGTTACTCGTCTGGAAGACAACTTGCTTAAAAAAAAAAATTCCTTTAACTCACAGAAAACAAACTAGCAGTTACCAGAGGGGGGAGGAGCAAGAGAGGTGACGAGGATTAAGGGGTGCAAATTAGAAGTCATGGGATGCACGGTACCGCACAGGGGACATAGTCAATATTTCATAGTAATTTGTATGGTGTATCATCTATAAAAATATCAAATTACTCTGCTGTTCGCCTGAAACTAATAGAATATTGTAAGTCAACCACACTTCAATTAAAAGAATACCTTTATATTTTTGTTGTATTTAAATACAAGTAGCCATGCCCCTCTCTGTGTCTTTGTCTATGCTGTCCCCACTGCCCAATCGGCCAGCTCTCCTCCGCGTGTCTCACTCCAGGCCCGGGTCAAAGTATTTCCCTCCCCATCTTCCCATGACATCGGGCCTTCAGTACAGTAACAGCCCCCACGCACTGGGTTCCCCCTGCAGACCAGGCACAGTGCACGCACTCTACATATATTAAGGCATTTAACCTGAGAACCTTATGATTGTCTACAGGTGAAGAATCTGTGCCCAGAACGCAGCCTACCGGGACTCACACCAGGCAACTGGACTTCAGAAAGGGCGCTTCTAACCTGGGGCACGATATTCTCCTGTTACTTAACTTTCTCTCCTTCCCTCTCTTCCCACTCCATTTACTTCTTTCAATAACTCTATGAATTAGATAATCTATTAGCCCCATTGTGCAGAGCAGGAAATTGAGGCTCATAGGGGTTAAGAGAGTGCCAAGTTGGAAAGCCAAATTTCAGCCTTGATTCGTCTGGCTGTGCTACACGCCTCTGTTTCCTACCCCTAGAGGCCTCTCCCCGCCCCCATTACCATTCCCCTTCAAGCCCACCAGGTACCGGGGTCACTTACGTCCAGAGATGCCCTCTCGCTACATCTCAGCCCCCGAGGAGGGGCGTCTGTACACAGCGCCCCCAGCCTGACATGGCAGACATCCAATCAAGGGCGCTAAAGTAAACTTAATCCCCTGCTCTGATGCTCTCATTTAACCAAGAGACGCCTGCAACACTACCTTCAAATGCACGAAATACACGTTCCCCGAGGCAGATGACCAGAACAGGGGCAGTTAACGCAGGAATGATTTGAGTTGGATACAAGACAGAACTTACCAGACAGCCTGGCAGGATTATGCTACAACGAGGCAGGTTTTTTGCCCCTCTCTGGACAGTTTCAGAGAGAAATAAAGGTGTGGGGCTGTCAGACATCGGAGGCTCACAGCTCACGGAGCACAGGGGCTGGACCCGTCTTCACAGCTTGTAGCACAGTGCTCCGTGGGCACGTGCACGTCTCTGTCCACACACAAGTCCTACCCGAGGACCCCCTCAAGCCACCCAAATGCAAGGTCTGGGTGGCTCAAGGCGCCCTCAAGCTGGCACAGCAGGAACAGAGCACGCACACAGCCCCAGCTGTGGGCCATGGGCTTGCTCTGAGTATGAGAATGGATTCTGGAACGTTCCACTGCCTGGCTGGCCGGGAAGCCCCTGCAACCCCCCCCTCCCCGCCCCAGCTGAGATACCCTCAGCATGGAGGAAAGGTGGAGGGGCCGGCTGCCAGCTCAGCCCCCGAGAGCAGCGCATCAAATCAAAGCTATTTTTAGCCCTTCTATCCAGCGTCTGACATCAGCTGAGCAGTGGTGGCAGGCTGGGGGCACACATCTGAGAGAGCAGGCATGAAATGGCATTTCTTCGCCAGGGCCCAGGGGAGACAGCGGGGAAAGCACCGCAAAGCTTCAGGGAAGGGAGGAGGCTGCAGCAGGCGTCACCCAGTAGTCTTCCCGAATGCGGGGTCTTGGGAGGCCTAAACATCCCTCAACATCCCAGGGTTCAGAACAGCAGAATGCAGGTAGAAATTGCCCCAGCAGCCTCATTTCCCCACCACACAGCAGGACCCAGGCTACTGCTCCTTCTCTGAGATTTTGCGAAACAAACTTGGTATTAAGTCAACTATACAGCAATAAAATAAATAAATAAATAAACTGTAAAACACACACACACAGACAAATCAAAACCCCTTTGCAAACCTACAAATCGGAGAAATGCTTTTTATTCTCCCTTATAAGCTCCCAGGACAGAGACCAAAGTTTTGGGGCTTTGGTTCATCTTTGCATACTTGGCGCATGGTGCACGGTGCACTGCTGGACACTTGGTGGTGTTTGTCCCAGGAATGAATGAACCAGTTGGCTAGCCTGCTAGTAACATCCTCGTGCTCCAGGGAGTTTACAGTCCAACTTCCCAGGGCAGGTGTAAGGAAAGCTTCCTCCCTCTTCTCCAGGCTTGGAGGCAGCCTAGAGTTTCCACCAAGGCCGTCCAGTTGCTGGCGCCCCGAGTAGTCCCCGGGGCCCGCTTCCCTGTTCTTCCTGCCCCCTCGCTTGTCTGCAGTGCCCACTCTCTGGCCCGGCGCAGCTCTTTCAAGCCGAGTCAGCGGGCCCACTGCTGCCGCTGCCCGCGGGCTTGTCTCCTTGGAGTCAGAGCCTCTGCTGTGCCCACCGTCGGAAAGGCCACGGTGCCTCCCCCCAGATTAGAGCTGAAGACTCTGACAACAGCCCGGCCAGCCCTGCTCTGCCTGCATCCCAGTGAGACAGATTTGCCGGGTCCAAGACAGCCAGTCTGCACCCCACAGCAGGAAGGCAGGAGGTGCCTCACGACTTTGAGGGAGACCCACGGGCCCAAAGTAAAGTCGCCTGCACTTTGGTAGGGACTCTGAATCACGTGATCAACACCCAGTGCAGTGGTCCTCCTGCAGGCGCAAGTGAAGAAAGTGGCATCTCCAAACCACGGTCTCAGTCCAAGAACAGAGAGCAGAGCCTTCTCCCTCAGACACAGGACGCTTAATAATTTATTAATTCATTCCTCAGCACATTCTGAACAGAATTTGAGATGCAAGAGCATGTGGTACATTGGCCAACACCACAGACCCTCTGCCCATGAGTAATTGCTGAACATTTTCTATGAAGCAAGCAGTTTGCTGGAAGTTTCTCATGGGCCATCTTATGTCACCCTCCTGGCTTCCCCATGACATTATTGTACTATCCTGTAAATGAGCAACCTGAGGTAGGCCCAGAGACACTATGTTTGTGCCCAAGGTCACACAGCTAGGATGGAGGAGCTGGAATTCACACCCAGGACTGACTGAGCCCCAGAACCTCAGCAGCATGCTTTACTGTCTCCCTGCGGAGGTGCCTTCAAAACTGCCAAGTGCTACCCCATCGGAGTCCACGCCTTCCCCTGGGGCAGCTATGAAGGGCAGACCCTCCTCCCAGCTACTCCGGCTGGAGCACATGGCATGTCGGGCCCCCACTCTTGGAACTCATGTTCCAGGCAGAAGCAGACAGTAAACAAAGCAGCAAATAATTTTGTAACATCATGCCTGGGGGGTTAAGTGCCACGAACAAAGCCCTTAGAGGGATGGAGAGGGAAGTGTCGGTGGGTGCGTGTGCGCAGGCGCGGGAGCACAGGTCTGTGTGGAGCGAGGGCGGAGCTACGCAGAAGGTACCGATAGTCCGCGCCCACAGCTCCGAGAGGGGAACCGGCTTGCGCTCAAGCTGCAAGGACGCTGCGGGACTGCAGGCTGGGCAGGCGAGTGGAGACGGGATAACCCGGGGCTCATCACAGAGGAACTTGGTTTTAGTCCCAAATAACAGTGGTAGCTTCTTGTACATTACACATGGCATTGCTTCTGTTCTTTATCCCCAGGTCTCTCTGCTCCCTTGCACGAGTCCCTCGACCTCTCAGGACCTCAGTGTCCTCACCTGTAAAATGAGAAGGCCGGCCCACATGACGTCATCTCGTTCCATGCCTAATGGCCATCAATGGGTATCTGGGACCAGAACTGATCTTCCCCTGGGGATGAGGGGAGCCCGACCTGTGATCTCCCCATGGAGTGGGGGAGCAACCAGCAGGTGGCGCTGTCGAACACCTCCCTGGCAGGGACCCTGATGGACATCTGTGCCAGTTCGGTTGCCTGGGAGCTGCACACCCCTGCGTGGTCCATGGCAGCTCGGTGCAGCACGAAATGGCCTGTGCGTGCCTGGAGGGACAGTTTCCTCCTTACTGGGCTGAGCTGGGCATGGGGAGCCTGAGCCTCGGGAGGGGTCCAAGCTAGGAGCTGGCATCCAGCCCCCAAGACTGGAAGAGGCTGGGCTGGGACATGACAGGCTGACTGAGAATCCAGGGCCAGCCCCCGGACCTCCTACAGTGGTCTGGGGGAAACTGGGATCAGCCTCAGTGTGATTCTGAGCCGGTGCTGGGCAGCTGAGAAGGAGAAAGGCAAGCTGTACAAGTGTCTCTTTCTTCCCTGGGCACAGCACAGGGTCCACAGCACGGCCTCCCTGAACCCTTCTCAGGCCTTTCCAGAGCCCCCACCCCATGCCTCAGCCCCACCTGCCTCCAGGCCATGCCATCACCACTATCTAATTGCAGAACGCTTCCATCACTCCAAAAAGAAACTCCAACCCCATTAGCAGTCACTCCCCCTCCCGCTCACTGCAGCCCCTGGCAAGCCCTAGTCTGCTTTCTGTCTCTGCAGATTTGCCAATGCTGGGCATTTCCTATAAATGGAATCATATAATACGTGTCCTTTTGTGCCTGGCTTCTTTCACTTAGTACACAGTTTTCAAGGTCCATCCACATCACAGCATGTGTCAGAACTGTATTCCTCTCTGTTACAGAATAATATTCCATTACATGGATACACTACCTTTTACTTATCCATGTATTGGTTGATGGACATTTGGGTTGTTTCTCTTTTGGGGTTATTATGAATAATGCCACAGTGAACACTCATGTACACATTTTTACAAGGACATGTGTTTTCAATTGAACACAGAACTAGGAGTAGAATTGCTGGGTGAGATGGTAACTCTAGGCTTAACTCTTTGTGGAACTGCCAAACTGTTTTCCAGAGTGGCTGCACCATTTTACATTCCCACCAGCAAGGTAGGAGGGTTCTAATTTCTCCACATCCTTGTCAACACTTGTTACTATCTGTCTTTAATTTTAGTCATCCTCATGAGCGTGAAGTGGTACCTTGAGATTTGCACTTGCATTTTCCTAATGACTAATGATGTTGAGCGTCTTTTCATGTGCTTATTGGCCATTCGTATTATCTTCTTTGGAAAAATGTTTATTCAGACCTTTTGTCCTTTAATTGCCTTATTCATCTCTTTATTGCTGATTGATAAGAGTTCTCCGTGTAATCTAGACACTAGCCCCTTATAAGATATGATTTGCAAATATTCCCCTGCTCTGTAGATTGTCTTTTCTTGATGATGTCCTTCGAAGCACAAAAGTGTTTAAATTTGGTGAAGTCCAATTTGCCTGTTTTTTCTTCTGTCACTTGTCTTTTTGCGGTCATAGCTAAAAAGGTTTTGCCTAACCCAAGGTCATGAAGATTATTTCTATTTTCTTCTGAGAGTATTATAGTTTAAGCTCTTGTGTTTAGGCCTATGATCCATCTGAGTTGCTTTTTATACAAGATGGGATGTAAAGCCCAACTTCATTCTCTTGCATGTGGATAGCCAGCTGTCCCGGTACCATTTGCTGAGAAGATTCTCTGCCTATTTAATTGTCTTGGCACCCTTGATAAATATCAAATGCACATAAATGAAAAGATTTATTTCTGGACAATTCTGTTCCATTGACCTACATGTCTACCTTTATGACAGCACCACTGTCTTGACAGCTATAACTCTGTAGCAAGATTGGAAAACAGGAAGTATGATTACTCCAGGTTTGTCATTCTTTTTCAAGATTGCCCTTCCTCCCTCCCTCCCCCTCTCTCTCTCACTCTCTCTTGCTCTCTCTCTCTCTCCCCTTCCCTCCCTTCTAACACTGAGTGGAGATCTTTGTCAGATGAAGATCTAAGTGAGTCATGTGTATTAGCTCACTTAACATGACCGGTGAAGTAGGGTCTACCATGGTCCCATTTTACAGATGAAGAAACTGAGGCACAAGGAAGTCAAATAACTTGCCTAAGGTCACACAGGTGGTAGGTAGCAGAGCTGGGAGGGGAACCTGTTTCCCTGACAGACACCTAGAGAGATGGCAGACATAGAGTGAGCTAGCCTGGGTCTCCCCATGTCTAGAGAAAGAGCTGGGGTTCAAAGTGGCTTGTCTAAGGCTTGCTGTGACAGAGGCAGGATAAGATCCTGGTCTCTGCCCACACTGGCCACGTGCTCTGTCCACGCGGCCCCACATGTTCATTTCAGTGGGTTGTTTCCTTGTCAGAATGCTGGGAGGGACGCAGTGGCCGTGCTGTGATTCCCTTGCCCCTGGGCAAGAGAGTGGGGCCATGATGCTGGGCCCGACCCTACACAGATCCATGGTCCTCCTCACAGGAAAGGAGCCCAGGACAGGGACTGCATGGGGTGGTTGTGCCCACCTTACTGTGCCCATCTAGTGCCATCCCCGGGACACCAGCTCTGAGTTCCAGGAGCTGGTGGCCCCGTTTCCCATCCTAGTGACCCTGCATCAGCCAGCCCAGACCTTGGCAGGTGCCCAGCGGACCCTGGCTGAATGGGGTGACCAGGTCACCTCTGCAGCCTCCCCCATTTGCATGCTAGTCACCCCTAGCTGTCAGTCAGCAGCTTGCACTGCATTAGCACTGCCTGGACCTCGCCAGCACGGGGTGAGGCCTCCCTGCTCCTCGCGCCCCGGCAGAGAGCCCCGCTGGGCAGAGCCCGGCACTGACGCCGCGTCTGTCTGGGAACAGCAGGCCCAGCAGGCCACAAGAAGGTCAGAGCTGGGGCGGCTGAGACTCCCCTGTCCCCCCATCCCTGCAGTCCCAGATAGGATGTGGGGGGCCTGACTCCTGGCCACCCCATGACACCCCCTCAACACATCCAAAGCCAAACCCTTCCTCGTGCCTTTTGTTCGTGCTCTGCAGACTCGTGGGAGGCCCTTCAACCGATTACTCAGGACCCAGCAACCCAAACATCACTTCTGGGAATCCCGTGACTACCCCCCTCCTCTGCTCCCCCGGGAGAGCGAGGTGCCCCCTCGGTCCCTCTTCTGCCCCAGAACCTGTCACCATGGCACTCAGCACACTGCAGCTTAGCTGTGGTTTTGTGTTTTGTTTTCCTGTCCTCCTTCACAAGACCATGAGCCCCTAGAACACGAACTCACCCACACGGGCCAGGCTCGCGTCTGGGGCTCAGTTAATTTCTGCGAGTGAACGAATGAGGGAATGAATGAGTGAGAAGTGATGAAATCAATGCAGGGCTGAGCGGCGGGCAAAGTTCTGGGAAAGTCACCCAGGGGATCAGACCGGTCTTTCAGCTGCTGGATTACTGCTGCCCAAATTCCCAGCTGACACAGCTGAGCCCTGAGGACCCCCCAGGGGCCAGCCAGGAGCCCACCTCCCCATCTCGGTCCCCTCCTGCTTCCCACAGAGTCAGGACTCAAGTTCCTCAAACCCCTGCTGTCACGGAAGAGAAACAATGCTAAGGTAATTCACAGTAAGATGATAGTGGCTTAAGGTATTATCCTTCCAAACAGGGGAGATAAATGTTTTAAATCAAAGGAACAATGGCTCTGGATAATACAGAGGGCTCCCATGCATCTTTTCTTCCCCCCACCATCTTTTCTTCCACGGGCAAGACCGGCCTTGCCTCACTCCCACAAAGCCATCTGCAGAGAAAAGTCCATCTGACCAGCCACAGAAATCCATCTTCCAACCCAGAAGACAGAGCCACCAGCGTAGCAGTGCATCTCACTGTCCCTCTGACTGTTTCCTGAGTCTGTGATGTAGATGAGGCAGGTCATTCCCCTTTCACAGATGACGACACTGAGAACACGAGGTTGACTCATTAGATTTCACCCACCGACTCCTGAGGTCACACACGGCAGTCCAACCTGGTCTTTCGGGGTCTCCAGAACCTCCCTCCACAGCCCATGGCTTGGTTCCCTGGTCCTGTTAAATCTCCACGTCATAATCACCCTGGAATATTGTCACCCTGTCTACAGGGAAGTCACTCCCAGAAATGTCTGCCTAGGAGCCTGTTATGGGCCACTCTGTGTTCCCCCCACATCCATATGTTGCAGCCCCAACCCCTCGCAACCCCTGTGACTGTATTTGCACATAGCATCTTTAAAGAGGTAATTAAGGTAAAATGAGGCCACAAGAGTGGGCTCCAATCCAACATGACGGGTGTCCTTATAAGGAGAGGAGATTGGGACACAGATAGCACACAGGCATGGACGGCCATGTGCGGACGCAGCAAGGAGGCGGCTGCAATGGACTGAATTATGTCCCCCCCGCCCCGTCCCTGAATTCATATGTTGAAGCCCTACCCCGCACAGTGACTGTGTGGAGAGGTAGGGCATTTAAGGGGGGGGTCAAGGTTACATAAGGTCCCTAACCTGATGGGACCGGTGTCCTGATAAGGAGAGGAAGAGACACCAGAGATCTCTGTCCCTCCGTGCACACACAGACAGAAGGCCACGTGAGGACACGCTGAGAAGATGGCCATTTACAAGCCAGGAAAAGAGACTCCGGCGGAAACCAACCCTGCTGACCCTGCCAGCACCTTGATCTCAGACCTCCAGCGCCCAGAACTGTGAGGAGATTAATGTCTACCGCTATCCCCGCAGTCTGCGGACCCGTGCTGTGGAAGTCCTGGCAACCTTCTGGAGTCCTAGGACCGTCCTTGGAGAAGGGGAGTCTCCGTTTATTCCTTCAGCTGATGGTTGCTGCGTAAGTGCCCGGCCTTGTGGGTGGGACGGGTGCAGTGTGGGTGAAGTGGCTCTGACCTCGGAGGTTCAAGTTCCGGTCCCCCTCCTGCTGTTAGTTAGTCATTCCTTTGACTAAGCCAAATGAGGTAACATCCTGTCTCCCTATGCAAGAATCACAGAAAGTTAGAGGTGGAATGGGCAGGAGTCCAACCAATTCCTCTACAGATGAAGAAAACTGAGGCCCAAGAGAGATGTGCCTGACTATGATCCATTCCACGTCTCCTGGCTCCCGGCCTGAGTTTCTGCTGCTTTTCCTTCACGGGTCCTCTTCTGGGGCCTGGGTTGCCAGTAGGAAGGGTGCAGAAAGGAGACCAGGGCCTCTGAGTCACTCTCACAGTTTGCCTGGGGCCAGAAAGGAAATCTGCAGGAGCTTGCCCTGTGGCCTGCGGGACAGACTATCGCCCTCAGCCCAGGGCTTGTTTACTTGGCTTCGTTACCCTTTGCTTTCTGCTCTGCTGGGCAGATGGTCAGGTGCACGCTGGCGGCTAGTGCGCCTCCAGCCCTGCCTTGGGGCCCACCTTCTCCACACTTCCTACAAAGGGAGAGCCCCTGACTGTGAGCAGGAGGCTCACCCAGGCACAGTGGCGTGTGGACACCACCCAGGAAGCAGGAGTCCGCAGCCATGCAGGGGCCTTCCCAGGAGAATTCAGCAGGTGCCAGAGAAAGAGGTGGCTGGAGCCAGTGGCTTCACAGGGTCCACAGCCAACAATCACAGCCAAGTGGCCGGCTGCCCACTCCGCACCTCCCACACCATCTTCCACCCCAGTGGCCAGTGGGGAGAAAGACTGGACTAGAAATTGGAATTAAACCGCCTTCAGTTCCTCAGGCGCAGGTGAGGCCTCTCTCATACCTGCATCCCGGTCGGAAGGAAGACCCCATATCCTCCAGACAGGTCCTTCCACACAGCGGGGCATCTCGCGCCCTGAGGAAGCTTCTAGAAGCAGACCTGAGGTCCCCTGCGTGCCCTCCACCCCACTCACTCCCCTTGGCAGCGACAGGCTCCCAGAGACTGGAGGATTAAGTGTTAATGTCTGGCAGACTCCCAGGAGACAGACAGGCAGGCCCTGGGGTACCGATGCCACAGTCACCGACAGGAAGGAAAAATGAGAGGGCCTGTGGGACAGATGGAGACTTCACCTGCCAAGAGTCGCTGAGTCCCACTCGGATGCCCGCTGTCCCTCCATGCGGCTGTGTTCCCATCTCTCCCTGGCATCCAGCCCTGCCACAGCAGGGAGGATGGGGCTCGCCAATGGGGACCTTCACCCCAACTCAGGGCAGGCCTCTCCTCCCCTCCTCAGAACCAGCCAAACTGGGGACTGAGGAAATCTACTCAAATCAGAATTACTCATGGTTAGTCCAGGAACCTGAACTAAACCAAATTAAGGGCTGACAAGTATACTGAATCTCAGAACGACCCCCAATATTATTATTTTTTGTCAAGATTTTTAACTGTTGAAGACACTAGTGAATAAAGGTTACATTTGTAATTAAACATGGACATTTCCTAAATGTACTAAACCAAAACCAATAGAAGAATTGGTTTGGAATAGAAGAATTGGTGATTTAGTGTTGGTGGGGGGATATGCTGTGTGACCTTGGGTAAATCACTCGCCCTTTCTGGGCCTTGGTTTCCTTCATCTATGTCAGGCTAGAAGATCTAAGTGGCTCTTAACCCTGTTTATCTAACGCCTGAATCTCAAAATAGTCTCCAGAAGGACTGTGAACAGCCCTTCCATGAGGTTCAGCTCTCTGCCTGGATGATAACCAAAGCAAGTCGTCTGGAAAAGGAATGTTCTGTGTGCACCATCTGTGAGGAGCCGGGGAAACATGACCAAGCCCTGGAACTTGGGGCCCCTGCTGACTCTTTGGAGCCGGCACTAATGTAATTATGTGATTAGGACGTTCATCTTGGTTTTTGCTGTGCTTCGTGTGGTTAAATCAAAAGTGACAATGAGCTGCCTGGTGAGTGACGCCATTCTCCCCGAAGGGCCCGGGTAGAGTTATTCTGGGCAGGGGTCATCCTGAGATCCGAGCCTCTGCTGGCAAGACAGGCAGGTTAGGAGGCGTCTGTCACCTGAGAAGGAGTGTGCCTGTGGCTGGTGGCGGGTGGGCGGGCAATCACAGAAGCCAGGGTGGAAAGCACTGAGGCCACCCCCACATCATTCTCCGCTTCCAGATGGAGAAGCCAGCTGGTCACTAGACGGTAAGGCGGTACTGTTTGCACCTGCGGTTTCTTATCTTTGAATGGGTGACTCACTCCTTCTCTGTCCTACAAGGAACAAGGAGCTCAGCTGAGGCCTCAGGAGGGAAGGCGCAAAGCCGGCCTTAGGGACAATGGCTGTCCTCACGGCCATCCAGCTCCGAGGGCTCAGCAGCGAGGCCAGGGAGCAGCACTGCTTTGGGAAACGGGTCTCTCCTCCTGTGCGAAAGTTCTGTCTGCGCTTCCACGGGAGAACATAAAAAGCCAGAGAAGGGGGCGCAACCCTCTTGGAGGCTAGAGGACACCGCTTTCCAGGGCTCCTGTAGCCAGAAGTGGGGTGCTGACGCCCTGAGTTCTGACCACCGCGCCTGGTCACCCTGGGCTCCAGCGTGATTTGCGGCTCCTGGACGTGGGCTAGTTCATGCGGCCTTCCCCACCCTCCATGTCTAATGCCTCTCCCTTCCCCGCTCTACTGGGAGCCTGGCATGGAGGCCACAGAACTGAGAGAGGAACTGGGGTTCCCTCTGCTGACACCTGTTCTGTGTGACCCTGGAGGGTTGGGGGAGACATTCTGGGGAGACTGGTTTTACCCCATGTCTTAGTCAGCTCCGACTGCTGTAACAAAACACCGTGGACCAGGGGGCTTAAATGACAGACAGACATCATTTCTCACGGTTCTGGAGGCTGGGAGGTCCAAGATCAAGGCGTCAGCAGATTCAGGTTTTGGTGAGGACCGTGCTCCTAGCTTGCGGATGGTGACCTTCTCCGCTGTGTCCTCACACGGTGGCCCCACCCTTATGATCTCATTTAAATCTAATTACTTCCCAAATTAAGAGACCATCACATTAGGAGTTAAGACTTCAACACGTGGATTTTAAGGGGACGCAAGCATTCAGTCCATAACACCCAGTTCAGAAAAGACAGGGGGACGAGACAGAGGAATCAGCCGTGTACGGAGCTGGCCACTCCGTGTTCCTGTGGCAGGAATGGGTGGGAGGCCATCCTCAGTGTCCCTTCCAAACACGAGCGTGTGACCAGGGAGGGGTGAAGGGTGCAGAATTTAAGGTGGCAGGTGCAACCCCATGTTTGCACAGCCCTGAGAGAGAGCCGCCCTGGTGCCTTGCTGGCCTCACCCTCTCCCAGGCCTGTCTTCAACCAGCCCCCCGGTCCAGGCTGCCTCCTGAGGGGGGAGGCACACAGGCTCTTCCCAGACAGGTGTAGTTTCCCCCAGGATGGAAGGGAACCCTCACGCCCATTAACCCATGAACATCGGGCAGTGTTAGGGGCACCATCCTGGACAGCCCAGTTCCAGAGGAAGGATGCCTGAGCTCCCAAAGGCAGGAGAGAAACAGCTTAAAGGGAGAGCCGAGGCCGTTCCTTGGATCAGGGAATGATCCCGCGTCTCTGCTGGAGAGGAGGAGGGTGAAAACTCATGAATTTTCACCGTGGGCCAGATGGTCTGCCACGGAGGTGTGGTTATCTGATTTGACCCCCAAAACAGTCCAGCGAGGGAGGGTCGTTCTCAATTTGCAGATAAGGAAACAGAGGCTCAGAGGTGTGAGGATTTGTCCAAAGTCACAGAGATTCAGAACTTCAGGTCTGACACCGAAGTCGCCGGAGGTCCCAAGGTCTGAATTTTCACTCACTCTCTCACTCCCTCAGCCACTCAGCCATTCACTCCCTCAACAAACAGCGTTTAAGGACCTATGACTCTGACACAGCAGGAACTGTTCTAGGACCTGAGATACAGTTGCCATTCTAGCGGTGGGCACGGAAGAAACAGGTAAGCAAATAAATGTACATGTTATGAAGAAACAAAACTAGGGCGATGAGACAGGGAGTGGCCCGGCGTGGCCAGGTTGGATTGACCAGTCAGGAGGCCTCTCCGTGGAAGGGACAGGTGTCCTGAGAACTGAGTCACCCAGAGATCCAGGGTAAGAACACGCCAGGCAGAGGGCCGGGGAGGGCCTGGGGCCCTGGAATAGTGAGCAGGGGACAGCAAATGCCACAACACGAGGTCAGTGAGGGGAGCAGAGGTCCCATGAGCCCCCACAAGAAGACGGGTTTTTTCTAAGTACAAAGGGAAGCCACTGATAAGATTTAAACAGCGAAGCGGCAAGATCCAATTTGCCAATTAACAAGAGTTCCGGCTTTTCGTGTGCCAACCACCCGGGAAGCTGGGACGTCGTGGGGCCTCCAATTGGCTACTGGACACACTCCAGACAAGCGAGGGCGGTGCATGAGTGCAGTAGGTGGTGACGGTGGGGGGAAGTGGTTGACACAGGACAGCTTCTAGACAGAGAGCTGAGTGACTTCCTATCCACCTGGCAGGGGTCGGTGGGAGGAACAGGAATAGAGACGGGACTCATCGTGAGCCAGAGTCCAGACACAGCTTAACACGCAGAGGGTGACGCAGGAACCCCTGATGAATGAATGAATGAGGAAATCCAAGAGATTTCAAGACTGTCCCTTATTAACGGGGACACACCCAGACAGAGGATGTAAATGGCTCCAGCACGTCTGAAATGTGCACTCTGGTTTGCCTCTTTTCACCTCTTCAACCTGAGGTTGAGGGGAGGGTGTTGTGAGAAAGAAGGACGGCCAGTGACTGTGGCCGGGACCTCTCACTACGCCAAGGGCGGCAAGAATCGCTCTCATTTCACTGAGGACAATATGGGGGCATTTCATATTCATCAGACACAAAGGCATGTCTAATTACACACCACCTTTTTTAGAGTAAAAGCTATACCTTTTATGCAGGGGAAGAGCATTAAGTACCTTCTCCCCTAAGTGCTGCTCTGACTGGGCTGTTCTTGACCATACAATGAGAGATCTTGATCTAACTGCCACTCGCACTTCCAGCAGGGGTGCGGGAGCGGGGAGCAGGGGGCGCCCCCTGAGAGCACAGAGGGGCCTTATTCTCAATCTTCTTTAAGAGGCAAGAAAATGCAAACCATAAGTAGGCTTAAATGCTTTTCCCCGAAGCATAATATTATCCTACAATGGAGAGGTTATTCAATAACGTAGTGCAAGCCATCTCCGTAACTTGCTGTGGGTGACAGAATCCGGCCACACTCCTGTGGTGGGACCCCTGCCTGCACTTCTCCCCCAGTTCGCCGCTGCAGGGCTTGGAGTCGGCTGGAGCAACCCCGCGAGCGATGCCCCCAGCCGCTCTGAGAGGTGCTCTGACTGCCTCCCTCTGCTGCTGTGGGCCTGGGAGGACTTGCTCTAGAGGGTGCACGTGTGTTCTTATTTACTTTTTCCTGTTTTGCCTCTTTGGAACTTGGAAGGGGATTTGTTTCAATATTCCTCATCTCGGCTCCACTTTTTAGCTGATAGTCTGGTTCATCTGTTTTTGAAGTAGACAGGGTCTCAGTTTGGGCCCCTGTTGGAATTTCCAAGCTGTGCCTGCACTCTGAGCCTGAGCGTCCTCATTGGTCCCCCTGCAACCGCCCTGGGCCCCTACAGTCAGGGGGTTCAATACCCAATACAGCCACCTCCTCACTCACAGTCACCACTATGGTCTCGACAAAGGCCCCCTGCTTCCTCCCTGTCCTTCCTCACCTCCCTGCCTCGCTCACTTGGTTTCAGCCACACGGGACCTCTCAGCTGCATCAAGCCTGCTCCTGCCCCAGGGCCTTTGCACTACCTGCTCTCCCCGCCTGCAATGCACTTTGCCTAGAGACACACATAGCTCTTCCCTCTAGGCCTGTTTATCAGTGAGGCCTTTCCTGACCACCTTGTTTAAAGAGCAGCCCCCACACTCCTCTTCCCCGTTTCTGCTTTCCTTTCCTCTAAGCCATTTTTACCATCTACTGTCTTCTGCACAACTCTTCTTAGATACCTCTTTATTGTCTGTCTGCCCTCACTAAAATGATCATATCATGAGGGCAGAGATTTTTGCTCCATATGAATCCCCAGTGTCTAAAGAGGTGTGTGGTGCAAAGTAGGCCCTTGATCATTCATTCAGTGAATGAATGAAGTGAGCAGAATATGAACTTTAGGGTCAGTCTGGGATTCAAATCCCAGCTCACAACCATGTGCCACTGGGGAAGTTACTGGACCCCTCTCTACGCCTTTCTTTCCATGTCTCTAAAACGGGTGACATAGTCCCCACCTCAGAGGGTGGTTGTGAGCAGTGTGTGAACCGTCTAGCACCACGAGCGGCACAGAGCCGAGATTCAATAGGTTCTAGAATGCCGCCATCTCCTGCTCTGCCCCCACCCCCAAATCTCAGTGGCTGCAGAGCTAGCGGTGGTGTAGGAGCCCATGTGCCCAGGAACCCCAGGTGGGGCGTCGCCAGCCATCCAGAGGCCACAGATGAGAAAGCGCCCCCAGCCCTCAGGCCCAGGGTACCACTTGGGGTCTGTGAACTCTAAGAACTTTCTCCTGGGGGCGCTGGGCTACATTACTCCCCCAGCTGACCTCCCCAGGGCAGGGGCTGCCTCTGTGTATTCCAGGGGACACCTTGCCTGGAGGGGTGCTTGTGGGAGAACTGAGTGGTTCATTCTATAAGCCCTATACCCCATGTTCCCCTGGGGTTCCCTGGACACCTGTCTTCTCAGCTCTGCAGGACTGAGTCCGCTGAAACACTGAGCCTCACTCAGAGCCAGCTCAGACCTGCAGGTGCCAGACCACGATGGATGAACGGCTCCCAGTTACAGGACCCCAGATTCCCCACACTTGGGGCGTGAGATCAGTGGTGATACACACCCCTCCCCAAGTGGAGCTCGGTTCACCAGGAGCTTGTGGGGAGGCAGACTCTGGTCCTTTCAATCAGGGGGAAAATGATACCTCAGCCTTCACAAGACATTTGGGCAAGATCCTCTTGGTCTTACAAATAAAAGGAAACCCAAGTCATTGCCCCCAAAAGCCTCCCAACAATGCACATCTGCCTGTCATTGTGGTCTCCACCCCAGGATGCTCCCTGCTCATCTTGGAGGCAGCTGAGGCCAGGGCAGCCCCGTCAACCCCTCTGCCTCTCCAGCAGCTGCAGCCTGGGCTGGGCTGGGCTTGGCTGGGCTGCTGTCTGCAGAATCTCTAGAGCCCTGTCCCTGCAAGTGGCCCTCATCCATGGACTTCTCTCTGACTCAGAACCCCGGCCAGCACTCCAGGATCCTGGAAAGCCTGCAGTCCATAGCACCTTGCACAGATGTTCCCACCTCTTCCATAGGGAGCCCAATCCTGCTCTATATTGCCATCCTGTCCTTTGTCCCCGAAAGAGATGGCCAAGGGCCACCCACGGGTCTGGACACCCCAGCAAGCCAGTTTGTTGTGCCCTCAGCTGGCCACTTAGGAAGCACATTGCCGAGGCCCCGGACCCACAGGCTGGCCAGCTCTGGCCTTGCAGACAGCAGGTCCCTGGGCCCTGTGGACACATGTACAGCCTAAGCCCTTCCTTCTCCGTTCTGGGAAAAGTCAGGAGGCTAAGCTGAGCTGTGACGTGGCACCACCCGGCGGGCTGGGCTCTGGGTCAGGCATATTCCCGGACCTGCTCCCTGCAGAGGGAGGGACCAACAGTGGCCGGCGAGGCGTCCCCTGAGCACCGTGGTCCCCACGAACTCTGAGGGCCACAGGCACTGCTCCAGGAGGAGCCGCCGGTTCTCTGCGGACCCCTGGCCCCCAGCACAGCGCCCGCACACACAGATCAATTTGCCGCATGGACGCAGGTAGGAGCAAAATGGGAACACGGCGATCCCTCTCCCTTCCTGGTCACTTCACATGGTAATCGCAGGCCCTCGGGTGCAGTGGGAGCAGCTCTGGATTACTCTCTTTCCACAAGGAAAACTGAGACAGCAGCCAGCTCACTGGAGACGTGGGGAGTGAGGGCTGGGGGCCGGAAAGCACCGTCTCTCCTTTTCCAGCAGCTGCAGGGCGTTGCCAGGGCAACAGAAGGCAGCCTGACAGGATTCGGCAATTTAACTCTTACTCTGCACAAAACACAAAAGTGAGACTAATTTAACAGATGTTTTTGCTTCCGACAGTTCACGCAACAGAGAGAAGCTTGTGCTGCATCTGGTCTGGGCCAAGTCGAGGCACTTCCGACTTCCATGTGGTGCCGTCTCACACCCCGCAGGTGCGGGCCACCGGCTCCCTGGGAACCGAAGAATGATCTTCAGCATCCCAGGAACCAGGCTCCCCCCCAGGGCGCCGAGCTTATGTTTCAGCCCATGCTGAGGGGGTGAGCTGGGGTCCTTTTCAGGTGCAACGATGCCAACTTCAGAGGGCACCAGTATTACTTGCGGGGTGAGGAGAGGGTAGCTGGGCCCCACCCCCAGAGTTTCAAATTCAGTGTGTCTGGGGTGGGGCCCGAGAACTTGCATTTCTAAGTTCCCGAAGAATGCTGATGCCACCTGCCGACCGACCACCTTTTGGGACCCTATATACATGCAGCCTTGCCACTCAAAGCACAGTCCTGTACCAGCCGGGTTGGCGTCAGCTAGACGTCCATGAGGCATGCAAGTTCTCAGGCCCCACTCTCAGCCCTCCAGAATAGCATCTCTGCGGGCTGGGTTCGGGAATCTGGGTCTGAGCAAGCCCTCCAGCTGATTCTGATGCACCCTGACATTCGCGAAGCGCAGGGCTAGGGCAGCGGTTCTCAAACCTTCGCTGCACATTAGAATCGCCCGGGGAGCACTTTCCGTGCCCAGACTGTGCCCCTATCTCTGGGTGTGGGGTGCGGGCCTCCGTTGTGTTTGAATCTCCCCAAGTGATTACAGGATGCGGCCAAGCCTGAGAACCACCAGTCTAGAGCCTGGCAACACAAGGGTGGCCTCAGCATGACCCAGGAGCTGACCCGACATGCAGAATCACAGGCCCTCCATCTACTGAACCAGAATCTGCGTTTCAAGGAGATCCCTGAGTGACTGGTGCACAATCGAGGGTAAGTTCCGGTGACACCCCTCCCTGGCCGTGCCTCCTGGGGGCATAACTTATGAACAAAGCACTCGTCTTCTCTGAGACTCAGTTTACTCATCTGGAAAATAGGTTTGCTACATAACCCAGGTTTGGATTATATCAATTAGTAGATGAAAAGTTTCCCTCTGACTCAAGCAGAACAAGACAAACACGGGTCCCTAACCCCACACAGGCATCCCCAGCCAAAGAGAAAACAGAGAACGTGGAATAAGCACAGAGGAAAGAACTAAAACAGAGTTACGGGCAAGACGGGGGTCATTACGAAAGGTCAAAGGGACCCTGCAAATTTAGAGACAAGGATCTGCCAGCCCTCTAAGCACAAAGGGCCCTTGAGGAGAAAAGAGAAGCAGCACCTGCACCTCCTGCTGCGGGCTGCGCTCAGGTGCGCTCAGGGATGCAGCCAGCCCTACGCCCCCGGGCCCGGGGCCCCAGACACCGACCATGCTGGTGGTCCTGTCCCCCAGAGAGCTTAACACCAAGCCTGACTTCCATCTGGGACAGTTTATCTGCAATTCGGCCAAAGACAGGGTGTGCCAGGTGCCTTCGTCCAGAACTGGGGCTCGGCCTCTCACCTGGATGAGGGAAATGGGCAAGTGTCTGCCCTCGGTCCCCACGCGGGTTCTTTACAAAATGCCGTGTGCCCCCAGATGCCCACAGAGTCTGCTGAGGCCCACCTGCTCAGGTGACAATGCACGTCAGAGCCCTAAATTCTCCCCGCAGAGGGAAGTCGCTTACAAAGGACTTGGGGCTGATCAGCAACCCCTCCCTTGGCTCAGGTGGCAAGAGCGAGCCAGTGGGTCTGGTCAGACACCGCGGGCCATTCCTCCTGCTCTGATGTGACGTCACTGCCATCCACGTGCCCCTCTGGAGGCAGGAGGAGACAGACAACTTCCTGGATTGTACAAATGCACCTGCCAGCCTAAAAGGTCAGGGGACCAGGTCTTGGCAGCCACACAGTGCTGAATGGGGACCTGGGGGACGCAGCCTGTGTGTTGGACCCAAATCCACCACCATCCACCATGTGATCCTGGCAGGTTGAGACAGCCCTCTGCCTCAGATTTCCATCTGTAAAATGAGGGCATTGGAACAAACATTCTCTCAGGTCCTCTGTGGCCTGAATTCTCCTCATCTGGAACCTAACATATGAGTCCACACTATTTACTGAGTGTCACCATGTGCCTGGGCTGTCCTGGTACCAAGGCACAAAGTCTCAAGTTAATAACACAGCAGGCCCTCCCTAGAGAATTTAAACGTAAAACCACCAGGACTCAAAAGTGCCCCCAATGCACTGAGACTGATGTTTGTGAGAAACAGCCTGTGACCTGCCCATTCCTGCAGGTTCTCAGTGCTGGTCCTCATAAGAGAGGATTCATTCATTTGTTGGGCCTCGGCTTTAAGTCAGGTAGCGTATATAGAGTATATTATCTTAACTGCAGAAACACCTTCCCTGGGATAAAATGTAATGTCTTTGCTCTCAGATTTTATGAGGGGGCAAAATGAGAAATGTCCATTTGTAACAAAAGTTCACCCAGACATTATCATTTTTGACTGTGATATGAGGACTCAGGTAATAAATTCCTTCAGAACCAGGAAGATACCTCTCTCTTAAGGAAAATCTCAAGCTTCCTTTGATCAGAGAGTATAACGTGTTTCCCTTTTTGCCTCAGCTGCTGGGAAGCTCGGTGATTAACTGAGCTGTCAGCTGCAGTCCCAGGCATCTTGGGCACCTGGCACCTCTACCCTTTGGCCTCTTGTAACTGAGATTTTATTCTGTATTCTTTTGATTTTCCTGTGCCTGTGTGTTTTACAACTGTGAGCAAGCTTAATACCTTTTGGAAGTGAGTGGGGATAAATATTCCAGGGAGTCACAGAATACGAACACTGAAAGAGACATTCTCTTGGGCCAAGAAAAGGTAAGTGACTTCCTAAAACTAGTCAGTGGTTTGTGACTAAAAGGGACCCAAGTCAAGACCCAGTTCCCTGCAAGTGCTCTCACTACCTTCATTTCCACATTCTTCTCCGGGGACCCCGGCAGCACTCCCTCTTACCAGTGGGGAAGCTGAGGTCGAGGACAGACATGTGCTGTGCACACTAATGTGGGGGTTCTGGCTGCCCCCACCACCCAGGCATGCTGAGTCCTCTTCCCCAGACCCTGGGCCAGCATGGAGCCAAATGCTGGAATGAGTAACTCACCAGATCAGAAACATTAGTGTCACTTCTTGCAGTAGGTGACAGATAAGGAAATATTTCTTGGGGCCAAATTTTCTGTTCCTGATTTCCTAAAGAGGGTCTTTCAGTCCCTTCTCCTCACAACGCTCCCTCCACCTCTGTCATTCCTACAAGAACCTTATCCCAGGGGTGGCAATCAGTGACGTGTCTCAGTACCATGGACCTGCTATTAAATACTCGCTAAATAGTTCTGCACTGGTTAGCCACAGGCTGGTACACTCAGAGTGCCCCTGCCCTCAACTGCCCTGGGTTCGTCCCAGCACAGCAGGGGCCTCGGGGCCACCTCCCTCCCCAGGAGGTCAGCCGATGCCTGTGTCTCACAGTCTGTTTAATATTTTGAGTATCAGCCCAGCCTCAGCAGAACAGAGCTTTTCAAGGGAAATAATGTGCAGTTTGGAGTTCGACATTAGACCCAAGTTTGAGTGCCTGCTTTGCTAATTACCAACGTAGGACTTGGAGCAAATTACTCAAGCTCCTTCAGGATTATATCTGCCTTGCAGAGTTGATAGTAGATGGACAGAACATACATGTAAAAGTGCTTTGTAAATTCTAAAGGGCCACTGATTATTGTCAAGTCATATGGTCTTTCGATGGATTAGCACGGAGGGAAGAGGGTAAGCTTGTAAAAGCTGCGTGGAGATTTTCAGATATTAATTACTATATGTAAAACAGATAAACAACAACGATTTACTGTATAGCACAGGGAAGTATATTCAATATCTTGTAATAACCTATAATGGAAAAGAATCTGAAAAAATTGTGTATGACTGAATCAATTTGCTGTGCACCTGAAATTAACACGATGTTGTTAACCAACTACACATTCAAAAAAAAGAAAAAAAGACATGACTTTCGGAGCAGAAACTGTCACCTGCATCTCCCCAACTTCCGGATTTTTGCTCTTCTGATTCCACATCTGAAACCTAAAGGGCCCACCGACTTGAGCCTGCTTCCCACTTAGTTAGAAGGAGTGACAGAAATGGAAGGGGACTGTCTCTAGTTCCCGTGCACTACCTGGGGCCCCAGGGACATCTGGTGACAGTCTACCCCTCCCCCTACTACCACCTAAACCATAACTCACCCCAATTCAGAACAGATTTACAGGAGAGAACAGATTTATTGCCTGATATGCATATTCAATGACCTTCAAAGATAGTTCATAAATACACCATGCAATTTACTGGTATTTAATGTTATGCATTAATTAATAATTTTTAAGCTATCCAACATTTGCCAATTTGAAAAACATAATATAACATTCAATAACTCTTGTCAGAACTTAATAAATTTCCACAGATTTATATATCGTGGGAACTGTACTCCATCTCAAACAAATTAAATAATGCATGTGATACGGTGGGGGTGGGGGTAGAATAATCTATATAAAGCCTGATTTAATAGGAAATAGGTGTATTTTATGAGCTTTTTATTAGGGACTTTTATACATTCTCTTCCAAAGAAACAGTGTGACACCCTAAGGCCCCCTGCTCACGGTGGCTGTTAGATGCAGCATTAGCCTGTGACCCTAACACAGAAGGAAACAGAGTTCCTTTGTCCTGCCTGCCCAGCTCTGTCCTGGGTCCTCCTCTCTTCTCTGCAGTGACTTCTTTGCTTTGACAAGCCACAGCTCTGCTTCCTAGCCACAGCTCTAGGTAACTCCACGCAGAAGGCCCCCTCTAGGCAAATTACCTTGCTGCTGTGCCTAGCCCGGCCGGCCCTCCCATCTCCACACCCAGCCCTCTGTCCATCCCCCTGCCTGGAAGTCCCACTACTCCCCTCGTCCTATCCAAGTCCTGCTTGAGTATTGGGGCCCAGCCCCGTCCACCTCCTCTCTGCAGTCTCTGAATCCCCGGCTGGAAGGGCGCTTGCCCTCCCCTGCGGGTCTCCTGTGGGTCTTGTGGCATATCTCTGACTCTGCCTCCTTTCCCACTCTTTCCCACCAAGAAGGGCTCCTTGGGGGGCTGTGGTCCACTCACCTGGTCCCCACATCCCTGCAGGGCCCAGCATGGCTCAATACACATAACACAAAGTGATGTTCCTTCATATTTGCAGAAAAAGGAGCATTGGCAGGTTCAGGAGTTCTGGTGGCCCTGGGTACGTCAGATGCACAGGGCAGCCAGCATGCTCCTGGTTCCTGGGGGAACTGTCTGGAACCCAGGCCAACTCCTGAGGAGATGAGGCAGCATCACTAACCACATCAGACCCAATCCCTCTGACAGTCTCCTGTCCAGGAGGGCCTTCACAGACTCCCGTCCCTCTAGCCACCTTGAGACTGGAGGGACTAGAGACAGGGACACTTCAAGGTGGCAGTAGGACCCAAAAAGTTGTTGCAGGAAAAAAAAAATCCCCAAAGGAAGCTCGTAGGGGGAAAATACCAGGTAAATGCAGATACTTTTTTCAATTTAAAATTCCTATCCTGTTTCCCCCAAAACCTCTGTGGTCCGCTATCACTCACCCTCCTTCAGGGCTCACAGAGGTGGGTCTGAGCACACATGTGGTAAGTCAATCAATTTTCTGGGAGTGAAACCATGAAGAGCTCCTACAGCAGGATTAATTCTGTCCATTATCCATGTGGTTTGGGATCCACGGCAGTCTTGTACGTGGGCCTGAGATGTCCTGAATCAAGGCCCAGCACAGAGCCAGTGGGCACAGTAGAGGAGGGCCAAGTGGAGGAGACATTTCCAAGGCAGAGCCAACAAGCCTCAGTGACAGAACAGACATGAGGGTAAGGACAAGGCTTTGGGAAGAGACGAAGGGTTTCCGGGAAGTGCCCAGGTCTTGCTGAACCTCACTGGCGAGGGGGTTGGATAGAAGTAGTTTAAAGAGCAAAAGAGAGTGAATCTACCATTTCCAACCCTGAATTTAAAACTTAACAGAATCATAGGCCCAGGGGACCTAGAATAAACCTCCAAATTTAGTACTCACTATACTTTCCCAAGTAATAAAAGATAACAAAATTTCTTGTAAAGATGTCCAGGCAGTGACATTGTCCATCTTCCTTCTATAACTTTTTCTAGCAGCCGACTACCCCCGTGTCCAGCGATTTTCTTCCTTATAACTAAGTTTAATCCTTCATGCTCTAGTTTGTTTTCCTTTGATTATTCCTTCCTTTCTCCAATGGAAGTGCTGCCATTTCATGGTAAATAACAGGACATAGTACTATCTAGAGATGTCACATCTCAAATCCAAAGGATGGCTAATGAGAAACTAGGCAAATCCATGAATTGTGCTCTTATTGCAAAGACTAATTGTTTAGAAAGAGCTTATGGCTTGGAGTAAGGCTACCTGCCAAGCCTACATAGAGTAAGGTTCATTTCACCTGAACGAACTTCCAGTGCGCTGAAGCCCGTAGTCAGCACAGAAGCCTCAGCTGCTGCCCTATGTCGAGGCTGCCACGAGGGAAGGACTTTAGAGTGGAGATGCAATCTTTTCATCCCAGTGAAGTCTGCACATGTCAACTCAACTTTTCATGATGTCTTTCCCATCAGCTCTCTTTCAAAGGCAAATGGCAGGTGGCAGAATTCATAGGTGGCAGCAAAGTGAAGATAAATAAAAGATACGGTAAGAAGTGCACTTTCCCTTTGATTCCTCCCAGTTGAAGATCATCTCCAGGCGAGCAAATAAAATGCTTACTTCTACAAGAAAGAAGGAAGTCTGGGGAGAAGTCCCATGTGTCCTGGTTCCTCTAAGATGACATAGTTCAATGTATTCAAAAGTGACAGTCACACCAGCTCTCCAGGCGCAGCCCCACCTCTAAAACAGAACATGCAGCGCTCTTTACAGGCGACCCTTTCTCCTTCATCTGCCTCTCCATGCCTCCCTACGTGGGCCGTGAACCTATGTTTGATCCACTCCCAAGGCTGAGAAGGAATTTTAGTGGCTCCGTTGTGACGAGGAGGAAAATAGGGAAAATGTTCCAATCGCTGTCAAGTTAGTATCGGTGAAAAGGCCACAGTCCAGGAGAGATCCCTCTGGAGTCGGTTTCATGAGCTTATAGGAAGGGATTGGGTGCAAGTGTGAAAAAGGATTAGAAACTGATTTGTGGCTGGAATCAGAGCCCCCGGCACTTCTCAAAACCTCCACACGCTGTGACCTCCACTTGCAGCAGCTGCGGATGCTGAAGTAGCTGAAGGAGGCTGGAGTTTGGCACAAAGACGGCAAGGTATTCAGGGGGGCGTGACTGCAGGTCCAAGGACAGGCTGGGAAAAGAGCCCTTGGGGAGGGTCGGACCCCCATTACTGCTCCTTTCTAGCTGTGTGACCTTGGGCAAGCCATTTAACTTCCCTAAGCCTGTTTTCTTATCTGTACAGCGGGGGGGGGGGTACGTGCCAATTACCTTACAAGATCCTAAGAATCAGATGGAAGAATACATACAAATGTATCTTGCAATTTGTAAATACCATTGTACAAATATAAGCTCTGAGGTGGATCTGGAAAAAAAAAACAATGTAATAAAATAAACCTAAAGAAAGTAAAAGAGCAGAATTAATATGGATAAAGAGTTAATGAATCAAAACATTTTAAATGTAGAGTTGATAAATTCAAGAGCTGCTTCTTTGAGAAAAGGTAAAATAAATTACTAGCTATCATAATCATGACAAGGAGGGAAGAAAGCACAAATGCACAAACTAAGAAAAGTGATGGGAAAACCATCACAGATAAAGAAGATATCAAAGGGATCATATAAGACTTATTTGCTCTATTCTGCGTAGCTAACATTGCCAACCTGAATGAAACAGATTATTTCATAGAAATGTACAAATTACCAAAAGCAATCTTTGGGAAGATAGAAAAGGTAAAGAAAACAATTCTCATAGGGAAAATAAAGTGGTCCCAGCGCTGAACCCACAAAAAAGAACTGGGTCCAACTGGTTTTAGAAAAATTCTATCTAATCCTCAAGAAACAGACAAACGGCATACTATTTAAACTATTCTAGAGCACAGAAAAAGAAGGAAAGCTTACAAATACTTTTATAAAACCAGCATAACATTGACATCAAAACCCAAAGAAACAAAACATAAATAAAACTATAGGCCAATCTTACTTAGAAATATTATTGCAAACTCTCAAATAAAATATTAGCGAACAGAATCCAGCAGGACAGCCTGATTTCCTCTCTGACATCCCCTCCTACCCGACCCCGTCATCTTCCCCCACCCGGCCCAAGTGGTTTCCTTTGCTGCTCCTCATTCCAGGCAAGCTCCTGCCTCAAGGCTTTTGAAGGAAGCAGCAGTGCGTGGCTCCTTCCTCGTTCCTCTCAGGTCCTTACTCAAGAACCATCTTCTCTGGGTCATGGGTACACGAGGTTAATGACCCTATCTTCCTTACTTGGGATTGTGTTTAAATTTCTCCATTAAAAATACTAAGTTGATTTCTTAGTGGTCATCCCATCTAAAATTTTAGCACTCCCTCCAACAATACTTCATATCTGAATCCTTTGCTTTGATTTTTGTTCTTTGTCACTAACATTTTCCTTATTCATTTTATCTATTTTCTGACTCCCCTGTAGAATATAAGTTCCACGAGGGCATGGAATTTTAACCAGCTTTGTTTTCTACTGTCTCCCCATCACTTAGCACAGCTCCTCGTACAAAAGAGGTACTCAGTAAATTTTTGCTGAATAAACAAGTAGATGAATAAACTCAGTCATTCTCCCTGAGACATTCATCCAGTGATTTTGTTTCACGAATCCTGGTCTCCTTCGAAATCTTTTGCTTTTCATTCCTTGGAAGTCTCCAGCAAGCCTTACAGACATTACGTAGACACATAGACACCACCGTCCTTTCCGGGAGAGCTGAGAACCCCATTGTCATGCAAATGTAACCCACAATCTGAAGGAGTAGGAACTCTAAGCTCAATTCCATTTTCCCCATCCATTTCTGCTTTTCCATGCAAGGTGCACACAGACACAGGAGCCACTTAGGAGCCAGACTGTGTAGATTTCTTTATATATTACATCAAAGGGGAATAACCCTGGGCCTGTTTTGAGGTCTGTCAGTAACTCAGAGCCAAGAGGTGTAAAATGTATCACAGTCACAGAAATTGGCACCAGTTTAGGACACCAAAGAAAGAAAAGAGGTTAGAGAAAGTTACTGGTCCCAAATCTTCATCACACAATAAATCTGCCAAAGCAAAAAAAAAAAAAAAAAAAAAAAAGCCATGGTTCTATGAATTCAAGGTCTACAATCTGCCTAGGCCCTGCTGTGGACTGAAGGTGCAGATTTACCCTTCCATTCGAGGCCTTGTGGAGTGTTTTCCAATGACAAAATTCACAACATTCTAGATGACTTACTTACAGGGAAAGACACAGGACAGCACCCTGGACATGAAGGGTTTACACTGGCAATGAGAGTCAGTCCTGACCACCATTGAACACCACTGGGAACAAGCAACATCCTTCTGTTGATTCCCCACAACTACCTGTGTTAGGTACCACGAAACAGACAAGGGGGGTGACAGCTACAGCCTAGAGAGCGGCATGGGCTCCATGAAGGTTATATTATGTAGGGAATTGGGTAATGCCAAATTCCATGTGAGTGCAATCACCTGGAGAACCCAGTAGTTAAAGGGAAGGAGTGAATAAATGACTCATTTGCTTGGATTAAGGGAAATAAATAGTGAGATACCCCCGAGGCTGACAAAAATTGTACGTGGGTTAACACTTTTCTTACAATTCCTTTGGTTGAACTGTCTGTGACAAGAACAAGACTGCCAGAGGTATCATTACACAATCACTTACAACGACATGAGAGTTAGCTGAAGCTTGGCAAAATCACAGACCATGTGAGACATGAGATCACCAAAGTCTACATTAGATATAATTCTAAACACCAAACCCATTTCAGGAACTGAAAGAAATCATGGGGAAGAGAGAGGAGGCTAAAGCTACAGCTCTCAACATTGAGTGGCTGGGATAATAGGTTCAAATCCTGGCTCCATCATCTGATGGATACATAACATTTAGTAGGTCCTTAGCCTCTCTAAATTTCGTTCTTATCCATAAACTGGGCCAATTACCAGTATCTCATTACCAGAGCTGAAGTTATGAAAATTAATGAGATAATGCATGTAAAACACTTAGCATACGGCCTAGCACACAGTAGGTGCTGGAAAAGTATTATGAATAATAATGTGATGATGCATGGGGCAAAACACACAGGTTGTTATCCTGTCTAGGGCACAGACTATGAGAAAAAAGTGCCTCCTTATCACTGTGAAGTGGTCTGGCAGAGGTTATGTGAGTAACGATCTAGCCAAACCAGCCCCTCGTTTCTGGTATCTTTTCACTAACTTCTGTTTGCTTCATGTGATGGCGTCCGATGAAAGGTCATGATTCAGTCTTGATCGGTCAGTATTCGTGTGAGCAAATGGTCTGCAGAGCAGATCACAAGCTGGGGGTCAGGTTATGGCCGCTGCTGCACCATGTGATCTGCAGGAGGTTATCATTCCCTCCTAGCTGGCAGTGGCATTCCTTGTAAAATGCTGATTTAGATCATGATATTCACCACCTCACATGAAAAGTTGTAAAAGTGACCAACCCATTATAGATAGTTTTTTGTTTTGTTTTGTTTTGTTGTTTTTTTTAAGTTTTGGAACAGCCTTATATCTGGATGGGTAATAGTCATACTTGCAGTGATTTTCAAAGAACCGCTCCAGTACAAGAGTCGCTATCCAGGGGCTTTTAGCGTAGGGCTGGCGCTGGCCATGGTTCTGAAAAACTGCTCTCCCCACAGCTGCGCCCAGTAGCTGTCCATGGTCACAAGCTAGTGTGGCTGGGAAATAGAGGGTGGGGCAGGCAGCTGCGGAATATTTTACTGCTGTTCTCACACGAATAGTAGCGGGTGCTGCTGTCCATGGTTCTGAGAAGCCTTCTCTGGTCCAAAGAGCAGCTATCCGTGGGCGCTGTGGTTCAGACTTGCTCTCTGTGTTCAAGATTTGCTCTGGCTGAAACTGCCTTCTTCTTTCCCTTTGAAAGTTCCAGTTAGTTCTTTCTTGATCCTGTTGCTAACAGATTAGTCTGGGGATCATTCTGATTCACAGGATTCAAAGAAGCAGGTTCAATTTCAAGATTGGTTTGGATCTTAAGATCTGAGCAAATTGAGTCTATCTTTTCTGGACCTCAGGATCATTATAGGCCTCAACTTTCAGAAAAACAACAGCTCAAATCAATATAAAAGCAGATCCTAGGGGGTTTTCCACACAAAGAATGACCCAGGCTCCAGCAAGGTTCTCTATGTACTTGAGTGAGCAGTCAGTGGTAAACCTCTGGACCCAGACCAGACCAGAATCATGGTTTTTAGTCTAAATTTCATTAAAGTTGGAGTTGCAGGATTACTATCTTCAGTAATTTATCTTCAATATCTATTTCCTATCCACTCAACTTTCTTTCCTCATCCTATATAAGATAGCATTTTTCTTTTTACTCGTGACCATACATCCAGATTGGAATTCATTCAAACACTGTTCTTCTCTGATTCTGCTTCCAAATATATAAATTGGGTAAAGCCAAGTGGAAAAAAAAAATAAGTGGGAAAATTTAACTGGGTAATTCCATTCTCCACTTAGATCCTGGCTCCAGATTTCAGCTTCCTGTTTATAAACAGGTGGTTAACAACGGATGTCATGAGACAGCCATGTGATGGGTACAGCAGGAAGCACAGAACTGGGCAGGAGTCCCACCCACAGGCCTTCACAATCTAAATATCAAGATCTGCACTCTTCAGGGAATGGAGATCTATAAATAGCAAAATGATGATATCACCATCTCCTAGCCTGTTGCTGTTCAGCTATCAATTTTTTTAAAGAGCTTACAAAAAAATTAATAGATGGTGTAAATTCTATAGCACCATTTAACCATAAACACACACACACCACAGACCAACAGATTTTAGTGGATACTTATTAGAATGAAGAATTCATCTACCCCATCCCTCTGACTGTATGCTGGAGACCTCGAGTCTAACAAGCCTCCTTGCCTAGAGGGACAGAAGCACTTCTCTCAATAATTCGCTGACACTGTCTATAAAACAGGGGCTGTTTCTTTGAACAGTGAGAAACTCGAAACTCAGGGTTCAATTGTGAATGAGTAGCAGTCTGTGAACATTTAAAATAAATCTGATGTATTAAAGGGAACTCTGTTCCCTCTTGTTCCCATCATAAAGTGAGGCCTCAACTGGACATCAGGAAGAAGAACCTGGGAGGGGAGCTTCCACTTCCACATGACCTTGGACAGCTTTCCTGACCTCCTCCATCTTGCTAACCAAGCAGCGACTGTGTATGAAGCAAGACAATTTAGCATGTGGAGAACACGTCTCCAAGAGCCCAGGTGACTGTTTCACGGGAGATGGGAGGTGGGAGTGGTCCTTTAGGCACATCCACATGCCCCTAGAAGAGCATCACCAAGTGGGCATCAGTTATCTCAAGCCCAGCTCCACCAAGTTCCTGAATGGTGCTACCCTCATGCTGACCTGAAGCCACAAACCACGTCAGAAGGTGGGAGAATGTCACCCTTCCTGAGTGACCTTGGACCCCTTACACTTCTTTTAAAAATTGGTGTCTGGTCTCTGTTAACAAATAAATAGGAAGAGAAGAAGGTAGGCGGGAAATCGAGAAAAGATTCTGTTTAAACATGTATATGTGTGTGTATCTACATTGGTATAAATAGCAACCGAAACGGAACGTGGAGGGGCACGTGCTGCAGTCATAAAGTAATCTCCTGAGTGATGCTACTTTCTGGCCACCTGCCCTCACGTCCAGGCGAGGCTGTGATGCTTTTTATTCTAGTCACATTGAATGCCTCTTACGAATCCATCCATCTTAATCAGCACCTACCCCTCGCAGCAGCCCTGCAGTCAGGAAGCAGAGGAGCAGACAGCAGGAGAAGACAGGCTGTGAGGGCAGTGGTGAGAGGTGATGTCATAAAGGAAGGAAGGAAGGAAAGGGGGTGCGAAAGAGCTGTTTAGGCAGGGGAGGGGTGCAGGCCCAGCCATCTCACCCTTTTGCCTATACTTCCCTCATTCTGAATGAATGCCTCCTTCCTGGGTGTGACTCTCTTAGCGAAGTGGAGGGTTGAACTGTGAGGATGCAGGCCTGGGTCTTCAGAGGGGACAAACTGCAAAGCTCTGGTTCAAGGAGCAGGTGTCCCTGCAACTGAAGCTCCTGATGCAGGGAGGGTCGAAGGGGTGCCGAGTAGGAGGGAGGTGGAAGGAGGTGAAGAGTGGGGGGAGGTGGGAGGGGTGCAGCGTAGGAGGGAGGTGGGGGTGCAGAGTAGGGGGGGAGGTGGGAAGGGGTGCAGAGTAGGGGGGGAGGTGGGAAGGGGTGCAGAGCAGGGAGAGGAGAATGGCTGTCCCCCGCATCTTCTCTCTGCTCTGCCCCTCCCTCCCTGTCTCAGCCTTAGCCCACTCTTTGCTGGGAGTCCTGTCATCATGGAGCAGCCCTGCCCCCAGACCACCTGACTCCTGACCCATTCACACACCCTGGCGCCTCCTCTGTGGTCCTTTGGAATGTTTCCATGGGAGTTTCAAACATCCCAAAGCCAGTCTCTTCCAAAGGGGGTCTAAGGCTCCCCACTCCACTCAGCTCCAGCTACAAAGGCCCCACACCTGCAGCCTCAGCCCAGCTCAAGCCACTGGAGTGGGGTCTGGAGAGAATTCTGTGCTCAGCAAACCCCTGGGCCCACCCAGCCAGGGCCGGCCCCTATAGTAAGGCTTAGATCCCGCTTGGTGTTTCACCTACCTGCTGCCCCCGATCTCCTTGCCCGGGGCCCTGGGCCCTGAGCCCCGTCCCTAACTGGGAGCTGAGGTTCCTCCATAAGTACCCCCGATGCAATGTGGCCGCCCACCAACATCAGCACGGTGGGGGTTCTGGGGAAATCGGCACCAATCTGACTCCAGCCTGAGCTCGTCACACACTCCAGATCCTGTCCTTTTGAGTGACTGCACTGTCCTTACTGTCCCTAGGCCTGGCTCCTGGCTTGCTTCCAAGGGTGGCACTCAGCTAAGCCCCCTGGGGTATGATGCTTCCCGGGTAGGACTCTGCTGGAAGACTTGCGCTCAAAGTTCAGGGTTTCTGGGAAACCAGCAGGAGACTCCCCACCAGATGGAAGGCAGAGGGGGGCTTCACGAGGTGACTCTCCTAAGCCTGGCCATGAGGTCACAGCTACTTTCAGAATCAAACCTAGAAAGTAGACTCAACCATCAGAGTTAGAAGTGACCTATGTGCTCCTTCCACAACCAGGACTCCATCTGGGCAGGGCTGGGAGCTTTCATCTGCTTGGCTCCAGCTTTCCTCTCTCCCCCTACATCTACTACAGGCCCAGCCCACCTCCTGAGATATACTCCTGGGAATGACTTTTATTCCAGCTTGGATGGTGTTCAGCACCAGGAACATACTTTGTGGGACGCAGCAGGGCAGGGGGCTGAGCTGTGATGGGGTCTGGGGTAGGGGGATGACTCACTCAACTTACTGCATGGGCAGTTACGAGGATTCAGTGCAATGATGTCTATGTATTAGTCAGGGTTCTCTAGAGACACAGACCAGGACGACATATGTAGATATCAGAAGAGGAGACCGCTTATGGGAATTGGCTTACATGGTTACAGAGGCTGAAAAGTCCCATGATCTGCTGCCTGCAACCTGGAGAACCAGGAAAGCCAGTGATGTCATTCATTCAGTCTGAGTCCACAGGCCTGAAAACTGGGGGACTGATGTCCAAGGGTAGGAGAAGATGGAGGTCGCAGCTCCACAGAGAGTGAATTTGCTCTTCCTCTGCCTTTTTGTTCTACTGGAGTCTTTGGTGGACGGAGGAGGCCTCCCCACACTGGTGAGGGCCATCTTCTTTTCTCAGGTCACCAATTCAAATGCTACTCTCGTCTGGAAACACCCTCCCAGACACCCAGAAATAACATACCAGCTACCTGGGCACCACTTAGCCCAGGCAAGTTGACACTTAAAATTAACCATCACAGCCTATAAACTATATCACAAAGGTTAGCTTACTCCAGAGTCAATTCTTCTCCTAAGCTGGTGTTCACGGTCACTAGGGCTGTTGGGAACAATATGGCTGGGCCATCATGACAGGGTCCCCATGGTTAGGACTTTGTATATTATTCTGTTGTCTGATAAAGTTTTGAGAGGTTACACATCCATGCACATGCACACATCTGTGCACATGCACACACACACACACCATTCATCAGTTCCCCACAAATCTCACACCCTCCCCTTAGCTGGTTTGGCTCCAAGTGTTCAGATCTCTTTGACAACATCTCTTCTCTTTGCTGAACACAGTCCTCACCTGACTTAGTGAATATGATCAGACAGATGAAAGATTTGCAGTTTACACTGGCCACATGTCCTCGGCCAAGTCACCCTCTTGGGCCTAAGATTCCTCACCTACATGATCACGCAGGTTGTAACAGGTCAACTCAAAAATTCCTTCAGGACTGAAGTTCTGGAATTCTATGCTACAGATTTACATAAATTTAAATGAAGAGAGAATTTTTCAAGGAAGCAATCAAATACCGAGAAAATCAAATACTTTTCTTTGGTCATCTTTATCTGTTATCAACTTCTCAGATCAGTAATATTTTTCATAGATACTGACTTAAAACTGTACCTTTGTAACTCACCGCGATTCTCTCTGTTCTATGAGAGGCACTTCCAGGGGTGTGCAGAACGGTGGGTGTGCTAAGGTTTATAATGGCTGGGTGTCCAGAGCTCTAGAAGTCACTTTCCTCCTTTGTCAGTGACTTCTGTCCTCTCCTGACAATGTTTTCTGACTGCCTCCAGCTAAAGTGAGGAAAGGCTTTGAGTCTCTTTTCTATAGACTCAGCTTTTTTCTTCAGTTCTTCTGTATGGCAGAAGTTAAATGTGAAGGGACAGAGCACACCTCTGTTCTACTGAGAGCAAGAAATGGAATTTTCCCAATTACAGGTTCCTTTGCAATTTTCCTTTTTGAAGAAGAATAAAACATTACACCCACCCATCCCCACTGTCTTAGTTTTTTGTCTTCTGTATACAAAGGCGGTGTTAACGGAAACGTGCATATGCTTTTGTGTAAAGACAGCTCCTGTCCATAGGAAAGGGACTAGCCTTAGGGGAGAGGGAGAGAAATAACGTCTTTCCCCACCAACCAGACAGATGCTCGTGCACACATACATGCGTGCACACGCATGTGTGCACACATCACAATCTTTCTAATCACATGCACTCTCTTGCCAGGGAGGACACCCCATGTCTCCATAATTCTCTCAAACCACTTCACCTGCACTGAATTTCACATCTCCTATATACACTTTATTATAAATGACTCCACTCAACAAAGACTTACGGGGCACCCTACATGTCAGGCACCCTGCTCAGCCAGGGGACCCCAGCAATGACACTGATATCACATATAAGTGTCTCACCCTCTCTGTGTGTCAGATGCTGTTCTAAGAGCTTTACATGTGTTAGCTCCTTCAAACCTCTTAACAACCCCATGAACTAAGTACTATTATCATCTCCACTGTGCAGGCCAGGAAGACAGAGCACAGGTGAACCCAAAGCCAGACAGTTGGAAAGGGAAGAGACCGGACGTCACCCCAGAGTCTATGTCCTTAGCCACCTCGGAATGTTGCAGACCCTGCCCTCTCCTTCTAGCTGGTGAGATGCCATTTGAAAAAATAATTAAGGCACCACAGGTAGAATTTCTTCTTATAGATGAGGGTTTCAGGGAGGAGACCATTCCAGGGAACAGCACACACAATAGCCTAGAGGCGTGAATATCTGCAGAGGGGCATGAAAAGCCATGAATGTATAGCTGGAAAAAATATATTGGGTGGTGTGATGGTTAATTGCATGTGTCAACCTGACTGGGCCACGGGGCACCCAGACATTTGGTCAAATATTATGCTGGGTGTTTCCGTGAGGGTGTTTCTCAGTGAGATTCACATTTGAATCAGTAGACTGAGTAAAGCAGACTGTGCTCCCTAGTGTGGGTGGGCCTCATCCAATTAGGTGAAGGCCAGAATAGAACAAAAAGGTTGATCCTGCCCCGAATAAGACAGGAGTTTTCTGCCTGACAGCCTTTGAACTGGGATGACCTTTTTCCTGCCTTCAGACTCGCACTGAAACACCAGCTCTTCTTGGCCTTGAGCCTGCAGGACTACCACTATACCATGGCTCTCAGGCCTTCAGGCTCAGACTGAAATCACACAGCAGCTCTCCCACCAGCTACAGATCTTGGGGCTCATCAGCCTCCATAACAGTGTGAACCAATTCCTTATAATAACTCTCTCTGTCTCTGTCTGTTTCTATTGGTTCTGTTTCTCTGGCAGACCCTGATCAATACAGGTGGGAAGTGCTGGGGGAAATGAAGATAAAAGGCAAGCTGTGTCCAGGTAACGAAGAGTGATTGAGATCATGAAGGACAAGAAACCAGACAAAGCTGTCTCTTGCCCCTCCTGGAGAATTAATTTCTTGTTAACAAGCAGCCAAGCCTGAGACTGTCAGAGCAGAATGTCAGGTACGACCAGGGCGAGTGGGTGGGGGACGACTGGGAGGAGATTGTGATAACCATAAAATAAGAGCGCCAGGAGGCATCTGCAGTCCCAATCACAGGATCCAGATCTAGAGATGGAGGCGGATTTAGGGAGGTCCCAACGACACCCCTGCAGTTTACGGAGAGAGGGCTGAGGCCAGGGCAGGGAGTGCAGGTCTGGAATGTCGTCTGTGTGCACAGCAGACGGGGTGTCACCACCTCCCCCAAAACACAGTCGGGGGCTCACTCCCCACATCACCCATTCCTCCCACCCACCCAGCTGGCCCTGCCCAAGGCACGCCCAGGAAAGCTTCCACATAACACAAGGAGAAGAAACCGTGGTCACACACACACACACACACACACACATCCCCTGGTTGTCATTTTGAGCCTAATTGTTTTAACACCAGCTGTCAGGTCTGTAAAATTCTTCTGTGGTACCAGTGACCTGCAAGATCTAGAATAACGAGACCGTGTTTAAAAATAGTCCAGATTCCTCGAATTCACTTCTCCTTCTCACCTGCCCTTCTCCATCTTCCTGACAGGCCTGCTAAGAACTCCACTTCAAATTTATGAGTACAAAGCCAAACAGTGGGATTCAGATTTATTAGGAGTGGTAGGAAAAATGGTAGACAAGGGCGAGAGCTGGTGAAGCAGGGACCCAGCCGGTTTTCTAGAAAAGCAGGCCGGAAACCTCAGCGGACACTCAGACCTACACCCCAGCAGACTGACATTCCCCAGCTGTCCGCGCTGGGTGACCACTTCCTCCACCGCCCCCAGGGCCGCAGCTCCCCTGGGCCCTCACAGGCAAGCTAAGTTCTGAACACCCCTGCAGCCCGGCCCACACCCCAAAGACTGCTCCTCCCGCCTCCAAGCAGCCTGGCAGCAAGCGAGAAGCCAGCTCCACAGACAGACAAACTCAAGGTCAAATCCTGCACAGCTGCTGACCAGCTGTGTGACTTGACAGCCAAACTCCTAGATCTCTCGCAGTCTCAGTTTCCCATCCGTCAACCCAGGTTCCCATGATCGCTCTAAGGATACATGTAAGTATAAAGCACCCTACGCGCCATGACGGGAAGGTAACGAAAACCCTTTTCTTCCCCTTTCTAAGCCCAGCTGTCTTACTCTTTCAAACACAACTTGGTAACAGTAAGTCAGGGAAACTTCCATCAAAATGAGCTGCCATGTTCACAAAGGGGTTCAGTCGTGACATCACTTATGACACTGAGAAACCAGAGGCAAGTTCAACATCCAGCCTTGAGGGAATGGCTAAGCTATGGCTCACCTCTTCCATGAAGTCGTGCGCAGGCAGTCAAATTCTGTTTCACTGACATGAGAAAACGCTCCCAATGTGATGTTAAGAGAAAAACCCAGCATGCAGATTGTATTTATAGTATGATCTCATTCATGTGAATGAAAACACTAACATAAAACTAGGCAAAATGTTGACAGATTATTTCCGGGCAGAGGATTTATCGGTGAGAGCTTTCTCTTTATTTAAGCTTTTGCATTTCCAGAGCAAAATGTTTGAAGATACAAGTCAATTGTCGCCAGATTTCTGGTATCAAAAGAGAAGAGTTGGGCTTGTATCATGTGGGAAGGGGTGGGGGTGGGGGGTGCAAAAAGTCTTCCTAGACAACAAAATGAAGTTTGAAAAAAGCTGTTTTCCATATTTGACCTAACAGTGAGGTAGCGCAAGGAGCTGGAGAAATGAGTCTTGTTCTACTTCTGCTTCGGTTGGTATAAACGAGTTGAAAGGAAGCTTTCCACTAAGTCTGGATGGTGGATTCAAGAGCATTTGAAGCTCTGAGAGAAGGAGCAGGAACTGAGCCCACCTGCAGCCTTACTGCCCTGGCGCCCTCTAGTGAATAAACAAGGTCACTGCAGCTAAACAGTTCACAAGGCTGAACTGTTGTGCAAACGAGAAATAGGTAACGATGCACGCCAACATACTGTTTTCTTCCTCGCTGAGCACATAGTTGCATTTGGATACACATATATTATATGCTTTAGAGCATAATTATCCTTTCCTAGAGATTCTCTTAGCTACTTCATCTCCTCAAGCCTTTGCCTTTCTGCCTAAGAAGGTCTCCCCCAACTTTAAACAAACTCTATACGTATCAGAAATCTGGATTTAGGGGGAGGAAAGAACAGAAGAGTCACTTGCTTCCTAGAATGATTTAGCATGTGGGGAATGAGAAACAGAGCTAACGTTCATTGATCACAAGCTAAGTGTTAGATGCCATACGTATACTTTCTCCTCTTATTCAAAAACAACCCTGTGAAGGAAGAACCCCATTTCTGATGGGGAAACTGAAGCTCAGAGAATTAAAAAGTCACCCAGCTAGGAAGCGGCCTCTTAATAACACAGTGCCCTGAGGCTTCCTCAAATAGAAGCTGAGGAAGGCAGCTAGGAAGGGGCAGAGCCTTGGTTCTCATATATTCAAAGTATTAACTCATGACAGCGATACGGGTTGATTCCTATTGAGCAAAAACTTGTCCAACGTGTAAAGAAAAATTCCCCTCTGCCTCCTGGATCCAGCCTCCGGATGCCAATCCTGGGCCAGCCAGGCCAGCTCCGACCCTGCCTCCTGGTGCCTGTGCATCAGGTGTCTGCGGGGATGAAGGGCTGCTGTCATTGCTGCATCTCAGAAGCTCGCCAGAGTTCCAAAAGGGGAACAAGAGAGAGCCTGTGAGTGAAGAGGGCTGGGACAAGGTAAAGGTGGACATTTCTGGTCCTGCAAGTCACCAGAGCAGCCCCAGTGGGCGCTCACAGTCAGTCCAGGGCAAGCAGGCTGGGACGTCGGGGCACTCTTGGCACTTCACACAGCCCCAATCCCTGCACACTCATCACCCCCTGCTCCCCACAGCACAGACCTCGTTTCCTCATCAGACCTGGAATTATAAGGATGACTCTGCCCCTCTTCTCCAGTAGAGGGATAAATCCATGTTGTTACTTGTGTGAGTTCCAAAAAATGTAGACTTATTCAAGGTTCCTGCCAGGAAAGCACAAATCACTTCAAGCCACTTCCTCCTCTAGTCTTGTCACCGCAGGAACTGCCTCCCCAACGCTGCCCCTGTTGTCCAGGGAGGGCCAGCACCATCCTCCATCAAAACCCTCCGCTCTGAATCTCAAAGCACTCTGCCTACAGCACCTGCCTCCTGTCTGGCAATTGCTGCGTCCATGTATGATCTTCCCTTCTAGACTGAGTTTGTCGGGGGAGAATCACTCAGCACACGCGTGTGGTGGGTTCAGGATCCTTACAAAGACCAAGTGCTCACAGAGTTTGTGGTTCTTTCCATCACCAGGGGAAGAAGGCAGGAGAAAGGAACTGCAGAGAACATAACTGCCCGATATCAACGGCAAGTGGAAAGGAACGAGGTGTGGGAACTCTCCAGACCCTGAAGGCTGTCTCCCCTCCCACCCAGCAACATCCCCGACAGGTGATGCACAGGTGACAACTTACGGCTCTCCTCAGCCCCTGACCATGAGACACCCCAGGCGATGGTGGCCGTGTTGAGTTCAGGGACCCTGAGCACTGTCTCCTTCCACCTCCATCACTGCCAAGACACGAGCACCACGCTGGGCACTCGGAGTGCTAGGAAAAGGAGGAGAAAGGGAAGTATCCAGCTGGGATGCAAAACTCACTTGTGGGAAGAATACGGGTACAGTTACAGAGGAAGTTACCTCTCGATGGAAACCAGTGATGAATCAGGGGTTTGAACAGGAGGTCCTCATGGGGGCTCTAAAACCCAGAGAAGGGAGGTGACTGGCCCAGTTAAGGGCAGTACCGAGAGCACTCCCCAACTCTGCAGCTCCAAGATTGGGGCTCTACCCACTGTGCTGCTTCAGCTCACAAAATTCACAGCCGGGGAGGACCCCACAGGAGGCTCGGCTGGGACTGAACAGGTTAATTCAGGAAGGATGCCCTCCACCCCGTCAAAGCAAGTGAGCCTTGAAATAATTGATGTATTTTTTACTATATATTTGTTCTATGCAAGACACTGAGGAAGCAGAGATGCAGCTGCACAGAACCTGCCCAAGAAGTGATCGCACTGTAACCGAGGAAGCAGTGCAGTGTTTCCCTCACCATCACCACCACCATCACCATCAACACTGTTATCACACCACCACCATCACTACCATCGTCATCATCACCACCACCATCACCATCAACACTGTCATCACCACCACCACCATCACTACCATTGTCATCATCACCACCACCATCACCATCAACACTGTTATCACACCACCACCATCACTACCATCGTCATCATCACCACCACCATCACCATCAACACTGTCATCACCACCACCACCATCACTACCATTGTCATCATCACCACCACCATCACCATCAACACTGTCATCACCACCACCACCATCACTACCATTGTCATCATCACCACCACCATCACCATCAACACTGTCATCATCACCATCAACACTGTCGTCACCACCACCATCACTACCATAGTCATCATCACCACCACCATCACTATCAAGTCTGTCATCATCACCTGTTTATCACCAACACCACCACCATCACCATCACCAGTTTTGCCATCACAGCTACCATATGGATACTAATACTCTGATACCCAATCCGTGTCTGCACTGTGGATTACATTCATCATCGTTAATCCTCTAATAATCCTTTTAAAGCAGGAATTATAATTCCCATTTTACAAATGAGCAAAGTGAGGCTCAGAGAAGCCACATAGCCTGCCCAAAGTCATACTGTAAGAACTTGGATTCGGGAGCAGGTCTGTTGGACTACAAAACCTTCCCCCTTTCTGCTCTTCCATGCTACCTCCGTCAACAAATAATTACGCTAACATGTAATTAAATGTTCTAATAGGCATAGGCAACGAGCTTTGGGGGCACAGAGATGGGTGTGGCTAATCCTGCTGTGATGGTGAGCAAGACGTTCCTGGGGGAGGATACAGTCCAGGTGGACCCTGAAGGGGGCTTCCAAGTCCTAGTAGGAAGAGGGATGGCCATGTGTTTCCAGGAGAGGAGAGAGCATGTACAGACACAGGGAGTGGGAAGGAACATGGGGCAGTTAGGGCACAGCATCCTGGAGCACTGCAGGAGTGACTGATCAGTGAGTGAGCCAGAGCAGTGACCGCTGGGACCAGGACGTGAGGGCCACACCCTCTGAGCCACAGAAATGGAGTTAAGCCTGTGAGTTAGGAGCAAACCTGAGATTCTTGGACCAGGCAGTGAAATGCTCAAGTCTATATTAAAAAGGTCACTGTGGGGCGAAGATACATTGACAAGGATGTTTATTAGTCTCATGTGTATATGACGTGGCAACTGCCCAGCAGGCCAGGAACAGAGAACTGGTTCAGTGAACTGGTCTCTCGTCCATACAGTGGAATGCTCTGCTGTCATTAAAAACGATGATATGTATAATTCAGTGATTCATCTTCTGGGTACACACCCCAAAGAAGTGAAAGCAGGGACTAAGATATCTGTACACCGGTGTTCAAAGCAGCACTGTTCACAACAGCCAAAAGGTGGAAGCAACCCCAGTGTCGGTGGATGGATGAATGGATAAACCAAACGTGGTCTCTCCGTACAATGGACTGTCATTCAGCTTTAAAAAGGGAGGAAATTCTGACCCAGGCTACACCATGGATGAACCTTGAGGACATATGCTAAGCAAATAAGCCAGGCACAAAAGGATAAATACTGTATGAGTCCAGTTACACAAGAAACATAGCGCAGTCAACTTCATAGAAGTGGAAAGTAGAATGGTGGCTGCCAGGGGCTGGGGGCGGGGCCGGGGCGGGGCTGGGGCGGGACTGGAGGAGTGGAGACTTAGTATTTAGCGGGGGCGAGGTTTCAGCTTGGGATGATGGAAAGGTTCTGGAGCTGGTTGTTGCTGATGGTAGCATAACAATATGAGTGTATTTAACACCACTGAATTGTCTGGTTAAAGTGGTCAGTTTTATACCATGTGTATTTCACCACAATAAATAGCAATGATAGAGGCGTGTGTTAACATGGAAATGTGCTACATAATATGCTGGCTAAGGAGAAACATGACGTGTTCTGTTATAATCCTGTTTTTAAACATACATGAATATGTGAGCACAAATATTAAAAGATATGAATCAAAATGTTAACAGTAGTTATTTCTGAACTGGGAGATTACATTTTTTCTTCCTTTACATATCTATGTTCCTCAGTTTCCACAATGGACATTATAACATATTAAAAAATGTTTTCAGTTAAAGAGGGAAGATAAATACGTGAGAAAGCTTGGTCAGATCATTATTCACTAGGGAGTGGAGCGAGAAATAGGCTGGGGAGGAAAAAACGGAAGCAGGGAGCCAGTGAAGTGGCCTCTGCAGTGAGAAGTTGATTCATTCATTCATTCAGTGCCCACTGCGGTCAACCCTGGCTAAGAGAAGAAGACATCTATCTGGGGACACCTAGGACAGAAGGAACAGCATCCCAATTGTCATTGTTCATTCCTTACCTGTATGTTAGATGCCTATGATACACCAGTCACTGGAAACACCAAGATGACCAAGATGCTTTATCTGTCTCCCCAGAATGTGTGTTCTATGATGGGAGACAGAAAACTAAGGTGCCAAGTGGCAGGGAGCAAGGCATTTGGGGATGTGCAGAGTGATGGGGGACAGAGCAGACAGACACAGGAGCCGAGTTAAAGAGGGGCTTCTCTGCAAGTCAGTGCCTGCAGACTTATGCAAGCCAGACCCGGGAGGGTGGAGTTTGGTGTTCCAAGCAAAGGAAACACGTGCAAAGGCTCAGAGGCCACAGAGGGCCTGGCAGCAAAACTGCCAACAGAACTTGTAGGATTTCTCCCCTTGAAGAACTTACAGAACAAGCAGACCTCCCCATCTAGCTGGACACGGGGTTTTCTGTGGCTGCCTCTGTAGGCTGCCCATCTAGCAGGGATCTCCCTCTTCTCCCTTAGTTTATAGAAGCCCATCTTTGCTCCAGCTGCACCATGGAGAAAGAAGGCTCTTCCCCTAACCCCAGGGATGAACGTGATTGGTGTTAAGTCAAGCAGTACATCTTGTTTTCCTTTTCTGATAATTACTGTCTGAGTGGATATATGACCAAATTCTGGCCAATGAACCCTAAGAAGAACGCTGTGAGGGGACTTCTGGTTAGGATTTTGCTCCTCAGCAAAGGAAAGAGCTGCTAAGACAAAGGTTTATTTTATACCTGTCCCCTTAGTTTCAGCTTGGGATACTGCTCTGATGCTTGGAGCTATGGCAGCCAATTTATGACCATGAAGAACTGGCCAGGAGAGTTGTAGAGACAGGGGTCCAACATCCTAACATTTTTGAACTGCTAGATCATTCTTGGAAGTGCTCATCTCCAGTATCTTGTTATGTAAGACAATTAAATGCCTTTGTTATTAAGCCTCTGTTAGTTGGTTATTCTGTTCCTGCTGTCAAATGCCTCTTAAGTAATATGCCTGCCTCAAGACCAGGAGATAACATGAGAGCTTCTGAGGGCCTGGCAGTAAAGATGATGATCCCAGTGATCATCTGACGCCTGAAAGCCAATATTCCCCTTCCGTCAGGTCGATGTCCCCTGCGGCCTTTTCCATGCACAGAGAAATAAAGCTATTAGCGTAACTTCCACCCAGCTATCACCAACACTGCCGCCAGTATTGACGAGTCAGGTGACGGAGAGATTATAGCAAACCCACAGAGGAAGACGGGCTAGTGGACTCAGCCCTTCCCTGTCCCCAAACAAATCACATTCAGTGAAAGAAGCAGGAAACAAAACAAAAAGGAAAAAGCTGCGCAGATATCATCCACGCGTTGTGGATGCAAGGCTGGGCCACGTCAGCACCAGGAGTACCTGAGGTCCATCTTCAGAGGCCCTGCCTTCATTTCAGGCCTCATCCTACGGGCTTGCTCCCCTTCTCTAGAGGTATGAGGTAAAACTCAGGTACCTGAGTGAGGCAAAGGAAAGGAGCCTGCAATCACATGGGGGGATGGCAGGGTGAGGGTGTGCAGGGCCCAGAGTAAAGCAACCAGGGCTGAGCAGGTGCTGCCTGGGAGACAGGAGAGGGAAGCACGTGTCTGCCTTATTCAGAGACTGAATTGCATTTCTGACTGTTGCATTCGCCGGACAACGTAGCCCTGTGCCAACCAGGTCCTGCAGCTCCGCTCCCACGCGTCACTGCGAAACACCTGGGGAGAAGCGACCTGGTTTAACAGTCATGCTTTCAATTCACTCCTATGATGCCTGTCCTGCTCAAACGCCCCCAGTGGCTCCTGCTGTCCACAGAATCGAGCCCAATCTCTAGAGGTCCTCCACCATATCACGCCACCACACAGGCTTTGTCTCCCACGTGGCTCCAATGTGCACCCAAAGGCCAAAGGTGGGCACAGGCTCTCAGGCAGGTGGGCAGCCCATGAAAACCCTGCTAACTACCCCCAGGGTTTCTTTGATTCCTCCTTCTCCAGCTTGATGCCCTTCATCGCGTCCTGTCCTCAGCCCACAGGGGCTCCAGACCAGATGTAACACCTCTCTCTTCGCTGAGGTGCTGCTGGCAGCCCTGGGTGAGCCACAGGCCTGGCTGCTCGTGTCACAACTCCGACCCTCAGCCCAGTGACAAGGGCACCCATGTCCACGGCGGGGCCGGCGGACGGCCTCTGAGAGCCTGTGTTCCATCACTGCTCCTGAGCTGAGGGGACCACTTTACATGCATGAGAACCTTCTAGCTCAAAAAGGGCAAGGTCCTGAAGGATTTATTCCTCTCAAACGGTTGTCTTAAGTTGTGTAAGGGGGGTTGTTAGTGCAGACATGAAGCCAGGCCCCAAGTAACACCTCTCCTAGGAAGCTCGGAGATGTGGGCTGGTCCTTTTCTGTAGCTCCTCCCCTTTGGCAAATCACTCCAGAGCAAATCAATCAATCAGTCTATCAATCATTCAACCAATCTCTCTCTCTTGCTCCCTCTCTCTCAATGAAAAGAGATAGAACCTGATGGAAACAGCATGAGCTTTGAAGTAAGACAAATCTGGTTTCAGAACTGGCCCCAGTCATTCTACAAAATGCCCAACCAGCACTCCTCAGAACTGTCAAGGTCATCAAAAAAGTGTGAGACGCTGTCAGTCAAGACAAGTCTGAGGAGACATGGTCACTAAAAGCCATGCGGTAACCGCGATGGGATCCTGGAACAGAAAAGAGACATTAAAACTAAGGTAATTTGAATAAAGTATAGACCTTTGCTAATAATAATGTATCAATATTGGCTCATCAATTGTGACAAATATTTCATACTAAAGTGAAGTGTTAATAATAGGAGAAACTGAGGAAGGAGTATATGGAACTCTCTGTAACACCTTTGCAATAATTCTGTAAATCCGAACCTGCTCTGAAATAAAATGTTTATTAAAATATAATAATAATAACTGACCCCAGGCACTTGATAGCAGTGTAACTTTGGGGAAATTATTTCCCCTCTGCAAGCCTCAGCTCCACATTACAAAATGGGATGATAATATTTACCTCGTGGAAGTGATGCTGCAGGAATAAAATGCTCTCCTAACACAATGCCTAGCACACAACTGCCACTCATTAAACGTTCCTTTTTTAAATCCCAACCAAGAAATGTATTTATGATTCAATAATAACAAATAATTAGCAAATATTTAACATTTCCAGTTTTCCCAAAAATGTCCTTTTTTGCTCCCCCCCCACCCAGTATCAAGGCTCACACATTCCATTACCTTATTGTCCTGTAGTCTAAAACATTGGCCCCCTCTGTCCCTTTTTTTCCTTTCAGGACATTGACACAAAGGTAAACCAGACATTTCCAGGAGGTCAAAGAACAGAGGCTTCCCACCACAGTCATAGCTGAAATCTGGCTTGAGTGATGTGGCCATTTTTCACTCATGACCCCCTGTTACGCCGTGCCCTGCCCACCATATGCCATGCATTTGGCTAAGGACACTGTAGACACTGCCTCTACATTTCTCAGCAACCCTATCAAGTCAAGATTATTATCCCTGTTTGACAGATGAGAAAACTGAGGCTCAGCACAGTTAAGTGACTTGCAGAAGTCCTAACAGCAGTCACCAGCAGGGCTGGGATTTGAACTCCGGCTTAAAACTCAGGCTCCTTCCCCCCAAATCATAGGTCTTTCAGGGAAGCCCCACCTACCGGGAGAGACTGACACGGAAATAAGCCACTGCAAGAACATAACGACAAAAGTGCCAATGCATGAGCTAGTCGCGGACGCTGCAGGAACCAGGAGAAAGGAAGCGTGGAGTCTCAGGGGAGACTAGAGGGCCTTCCCAGACAGGGGGCAGGCGGGGCCACCGCGGGGATATGACATCCTGCCCTGCAGCCCCCGAGGGGAGGGGCAGCTGCCCGAAGGGCACAGGTGCACAGCGAGCGAGACAGGAAAGCAGGCAGGCACCAGGCTGGGTGGGTCCTGAAAGTTTTCATTCATTTCTGTATTCACTCATTCATTCATTCACTCACCAGATATTTATGGAGCTTCTACTAAATGGCAGGTCTGTCCTAAATGCTAAGGACACAGCAGAGAACAAAGGGGACAAAGGGCCCCAGCCACATGGAATTTACAATCTAACAGGGAAGGAGACGATAAGCAAAGAAGTGATACAGATGGCAGTAAGCATACGGAGAAGAGCAAGACAAGAATACCTGGGGTCAGGCGGTTGCAATTTTCAAGAGACAGAGAGGGTTCATTGAGGTATCTGAGTAACGCTCTGAAGGAGGGAGTAGGGGGGTGGGTGGTGAGAGTGGCAGAGGAGGAAACTTCCAGGTGGAGGAAGCAGCCAAGGTGAGGAAGTGCCTGGCTAGGGGTCCGCCGAGGGGCCGCACTGGTCCCAAGGGAGCAGCACACTGTCCCATGTGTGCAATGAAGCAGTTCATTGTGCCTGATCGTGCCGGGCACCAGGCTGCCAGCTTGGGGGCCATCGGTGTCAGTGACAAGAGCCTTAGTTATCCTCATGCTCACTAAGGACCCTGGTGAAGAGAATTTGGAACATGGCAGGCAGGGCTGTGAAGCTCCTATCAGAGCACGTGGTGATGGGGTCCACCAACCTCAACCATGCCTAGGGTCAGCCCTGCAGGAACCGCCCCTGGCCTGACATTCCAGGCCCTAGGACCCCCACCACACCTCCATACCCTGACCCGGACTGCCAGCATGGCCACGCACACGGGAAGGCAACTGTCCAAGCCTCTGCGGGATCTCAGCTGCAAGGGAAATGCCGTTCAGGTAAATTTCACCTGCCGAGTCACTTAACCTCTCCGTGCCTCTATTATCTCATCTGTGAAATGGGGCTAAAAATGACACCTATTTCATAGGAAGGATGATACGACTTAATCAACGCGAAGTCTTCACAACACCACCTGCACACAGTAGGAACTCAGCAGCTGCAGGGCCGTCCAGCATTAGGCTGGTTGTTGCTGCTACTGTTATGATTGCTCTCAGTATTGCTGACAGCAGCCCCAAACTACATTCGCTGTCTACCTGAGGGTCTCCAGGACCACGGGGGAGGGAGAAGAGCTGGAGGAATGTGAACAGTGGAAAAGACACCTCCCTTCCCTCCACTTGTCTTTCATCCCACTATCCGTAAGTTTATGTGCCCCTCCTCCAAGGCCCACTCCTTCGCCCCCAATCTAGAGCCCCCCTTTTTCTCTGGACTAATCTTGGTTTCGATAGCCTCTCCCAGGACTCACTGTAGGCACATCAGCAGCTCGTTAACGACTACAAATGAATACATTCTGCGTCACGTCAGGCCACGTCTCATCAACTACTGTAACAGATGCAATTCCATTCTCGTAACCCCCTGCAGTTCCAGACCATCCTTCCTCCACGGCCTTGCTGACATCCCCTGCCCCCCAGGAAAGAGGCGGTGCCTTGCTGAGTTGCAGGATCTGAGCTTCTAAGAGCCCAGAAATGTCCTTATATAACTGTAGACAACCCTTTCTCTCAGCTTGAAGATAAAAATGAGGCCCAGAGAGGGGAAGTGAATTTCCCAAGGTCACACAGCAGGTGGGGGGCTAAGCTGAAATGGGAACCTGGGCTTCCATGCCAGCATGTGTTACCACACACCAGGCATTTAACCCTCAAACCACCCTGAGAGGCAGGTACCATCTACACCTTTGTCTTGCAGAGAAAGACAACGAGAAGTTAAAGGACCTGTCCAAGGTCCCCTGTTAGACGTAGGTGATGCAGGAGGAAGAGGCTGAGAAGACTGACCTGATCTATGCTGTGTTTTCTAGGAGTCTCTCAATCCAGGAAAGGGGGGCTGTGGGAGAACAGAGGGAGGTGAAGGATTTACCACAGCACTTCACAAAGCCAGCTCTTGGGACACGGACTCTTAAGGCCACAGCAGGAAACAAGGCCATGTGTGTTTCTTGGAGATGCATATTCCTGCCAGACGGCTCTGTCTGGGCCTGCTCGGCAGAGGCGGGCCCCAGACTAGAAGGACTGACTTTCACACCAGCAACTTGTCGCCACAGATTCATCAAGAGAAACACTTACTATTTGGCCCCTTTTTGTGAAGTCGCAGTGCCTAGATCTGACACCGGATCTGTGTTGCTGATGGGAACCAACGCCATCCATTAATTCAGAACTAGTGGGGAGGGGAGTGCAGCCCACAATTCATGCGGAAACCAGCATTCGCCTGTTTATGTTGATCAACCCTTGCTCTGCAGAAGGAATAAAACAAAAATCAAATCCTACTTCAGAGGGGCTCCTTAAGTGGAAGAGATTTGCTCTACGAAGTCTGGGGGCCGTAGGGGGCCCTCTAGAGTCATCCTGTCCTTGGCACCTGTACCCAGAGCCACTCATATTGGGGGGGAGGAAATCCTTGTGAGGCCTCCAACCTTCTCTGGCATCTGCTCTCCTCCTCCTCCAACATCCAGGCCTGCAAGACAGACCAAATCCATCCTGGGCCACTGCATGAGAACTCAGCTTTGTCCAAACACTCCTTTCCTCACACAGCAGACGGGCCTAACGGGCCAGAAGGGATTTGCTAGGATCTCCTGATCCATCATAATCTGAGTGTTTAAAGGTCCCCAAATGCCCATTTAGACAATCCACATTTTCTAACAGCCAGTAAATACTCTGGGACCCGGTCAGCATTTTTAAAGGTCCTTAAATAGCTCATCTGCATAATCCATATTTCCAGAGCCCGAAGCATTTGTCCTACCTTCCTGATCTCAATCTTTATTATGCGTGAGGAGGAAAAGGCTCCGAAGGAGTGGAGCAGCCCTTCACATCCCTTCTGGGAGAATTGATTCTTGTTTTTAAAAATGACCACATTTTCAAAAGCAGGCATGGAGCTAACCACAAAAGGAAAATGTTTAAAGGGAGGCTGTTAACCTGTGTAGGCCTGCAAATGTTCTTTCCTTGAAGGCAGAAAACTCCCCTGCGGGCTCCTAAGGATACTAATTACACACTGGCCCCTGCAAACGCTTCAATTAAGGTTACAGCCCTCCCCCTCCCGCACTGGTTCCCTCCTGGAGCCACAAAGAACACAGGTTCACCTGATCATCTTTTTCAGACTCACTTTTCCAGTTTTAGTCTGAGCTCAAAGCCTTTCCTGTGGGAAGGCAAGGCAATTCGCTAGAAGAAGTGTAGGTGTCAGGACTGTGGGCTGTTCAGACCTGGGGTAAAGCCTTTGCCCAGTGGGTGACAGGGAAGATGATTCCTGCAGTTACCAGAAGAAAGCCCCAGGCGACAGTAACAAAAAAAAAAAAAAACCCAGTAAGATGAACCCACGACCAGAAAGACCACACTGCGGCCCCTGCACTCTTGGATGGAAAAACGATCTGTCCTGTTAGGAAGGATAATCAAAGTCCAAAACATCAACAACCACAGTCAAACACGGATGACCTCCCCTAAAGAATATTGGTCCAAAGAAGCCGGACCTGAAAAAGTACATCCTGTATGATTTTGTTCCTACAGACATCTACAACAGACAAAATGAATCTACGATGAGAGAAGCCAGGACCTGGGTTGCCCCGGGGCTAGGGCTGGAAAGACAATCGTGGGGCACTTCTAAGGGGCTGGTGATAGCTCGATTCAGGTGCTGTTTGCCTGGATGAGTTCACTCTGGGGAAATGCACATAGCTATACACGTTTTCTTTTCTTTTTTTTTTAAGTAATCCAAATCCCCTTAGTTCCAGTTTCAACTTCTCCACAGTTTATCCTAGCATTGTTCTTAAATCCCACCCGCTTCACCGTTATTTATCTGGGATGCCCATCTGTCTGTGAAAAGGGGCCACTCTTTCTTTGGCCAGATGTTTTATTTAGGAAGGGTATTTATAGTAACATAGACGTCTCTAAATGGACTAGGAGGGTGCTTCTTTGCTGCTAGAAGCCCCACCACCTTAGAGAGGGGTACCTAATGAGGGGGTGGAGGGGGTGGAGGGGGCGGGAGAATACGGCCAAGAAACTCAACCAGGTCTGGGAAAGATGGATGTCTCCCTGTTGAGTGTCTTTGAAGCTGGGAATGGGCGCCAGGCCAGGTGGCGCTGGGTTTCTCCAGCGTCAGGCAGGCTGCAGGGCTGGCTGAACTTGAGACCCACCGCCAGGCCCTCCAGACACTGGCTGAGTTCAGAACCAGAAGGAAGGAGGGGGCAGAGGAAGCTGGGGGAGACGGGCTGGGAGGGAGATGAAGGGAATGAGCGGGAGGGAGAGAAGGAAGGAGCGAGGAAGGGGGAAACTGACTTGCTCTGCGGGCCGGCTGGGCGCTGGCGCGCGGCGGTGCAACCATGCGGGACGCATGCCTCTCTAAATCTCGCTCTTTCTGCTCTGGCTGCTGGGGCAGCGGCAACTGGGCAAAGGGACTTGGACAAGCAGACTCTCAGCAGATCCGTCGCTAACATCCTGCCCTTCCTGCTTCCCCCTACACACACCTCGGCCCAACCCACCAGCCTGGATGAAGCCCACCAGCCCTCGGCCCGGGGACACCGCGCGCCCTCGCCCGCTCTGCCCTCAGTCCCGCGCGCCCTCTGCCGGATGCCTCCTCTGACCCCACGGGGTGGGCACCTCTCCTGGGCGCAGCAGGGCCGGCCGAGGTACATGCGCCCCGGCGATGGGGAATCGGCGAGAAGCTCGGCCAAGAGCCCGGTTCCCGGGTGAGACTTTTCTCCGCCCCCACCGCGTCCCCTTCGTCCCCCGCTCAGGATAGGAGTGTCTGAGCTCCGCGCTGCAAGTCAGCGCTGCGACTGCGGGTGACGTCGAGCTCCGGGGCTGGCGACCCCGGGTGCGTGTGCGCGCGGGGCGCGGGTACCCGACTCGCTCCCAAGCGCCCGGCACCGGGAGTCCGGAGACCCTTCCTCCCGGCTCTGCTCAGCGCGCGTCGCCTTCCACTGCGCCTTCCCGCCCGGTGTCATCAGGGCTGTCACCAAAAAGTCCCAGTCCGCGCCCTGAAAGCGCCGCCTGTGGGTGGCTGCGGATGTGAGGGGCCCTACGCCCGGCAGTTCGAAAGCCCCCGCCTCCCTCGTCACGGCCAGGAATGACATCATTCCCCCGGAGCCCTCGCCCCCGCAACCTTAGACTCCTGCAGCCCGCGTCCCATCTCCTCTGGTGCCCCCTCTCCTCCACACCCCTCCTGCCAGGAGCCAGCCCATCTTTCCCACCCACCACCTCATCTCTTCCCAGCGCCTAGCCCGCAAGGCCCAGAGCCATCTAGTCTTCTCTTCCTCTTGTTTTCCCAGATCCTTCCTCACTTCCACCTCCTCTCAGACCCTCCAGGGATCAAATCCTGAGCAAGTCACCATTCAGATGATAGACAGATAAATAGGTGATACAGAGATGATAAATGGATGGACAGATATACATGAAGATGGATAATTATAGACAATAGAAAGGCATATACATAAATGCTAGACAGCCAAAAGATAGAGACAAATAAGACAGATACAGATGGATGATGATAGATAGATAGGCAGATAGATAGGAAGTATAGGTTGGATGGATGGATGGATGGATGGATGGATGGATGGATGGATGGATGGGGAGAGAGCGAGAGCTAGGAATGCACACGGAAAGGACAACCCAGGACCCCAGTCTGGTCAGGACAGCACCCAGGCTTCCACAATCTACTTAACAGAAATGAATCTGCAGCCTTCCAGCCGCATAAGCTGTGCAAACTGTAAAGTGTCTGAACCCCTTTCTAACTAGCCACAACAGCACTTTAGCCTGGAAATCCAAGTCCTGTTTGCAGGTGGTTTGGGCACAGCTGATTCCGCCAGGCTTGGCTACTGTCATCACCAAACTAATTCATCCGTTCTGTCAACCAGCATCTGCCGAGCCTACAGTAGCCACACAGTGTGGCTAAAGTTGGGTCCTGTCACCCAGAGACCAAGAGGGCATGCACCTGCTCACTAGGGGCTGATGTTCTAGTCAGCATCAGAGCCCCACACAGTAAGTCCATGTGATAGGTGCCCTGGGAGAGGTTAAGTGTGGAGAATTATGAAACTCTGGGGAGAAAGCATTTGACCTGGGTCTCGAAGAGTAGGTTGGGGGTTCCCAGGAGGAAAGGCCTTTTAGGTAGATGCACGCACAGGAGTGGAGGCCGGTCTCTCCTGGGAGGGGAAGCAGTCTGGTGGGACGGGATCACAGGGCCCTGAGGTGCTGGTGGGTAGTAGATGGTGTTTGAGAGAAGAGAGTTGGCTGAGGCCAGCTTGAGAGGGGCCCTGACCACCAGCCTATTTCTTCTGTTCCTGTGCCCTCTGCTAGACCTGTCCCCAGGCACTTAGAATGACACAGGGTGAACCCCAAGGCCTCTGGGCCAGGTCTTCAAACTATGGACACATGACAATCCGAGAGTTAATCAGCCCTCCTACTGGAGAAGCTCTGGGTGTCAGAGTCACACTGCTCCCAGCAGGTCCTCCATCTGTCTGCCTCAAATCCCTCCACCGCCCCAGGCACGGCCTCCCACTCAGGGTGACTCAGCTCCTGGCTCCCTTCCTGCCACCAGCTGAGATATGTGACTGGTTACCATAGCGATCTCAAAGAGCTAGGTTCATACCTGTCTTTCCTGACGAGACCTGGATGTCTAGATCGCTCCTGAAAGGAGCGCCTGGGCATAGCTGCTCACCTGCAGAGGAGTTTGTCAGGCAGCATCTCAGGACCCTCCTCCCCTCCTCCGCATGATGGGAGCCGCGGGGGAGGGGGACTGATGACAGACACCTCTGCCATGGGGTCTCTCGGCTAGTATTTCTCTCTGTAAGATGCAGGTGTCCAGAGGAAGGGGACAAAGCACATGAAGGCAGGAGCTGAGAACTACCATCAAGTTTGGTGACTATGGAAGAACCAGGACTTTCCACTATTCCAGGTCATGACACATGTGTATCCTTCAAGCATGTAACTGGGAGAGATGCACGCTTATCTGTCAAACTGTTATCATTCTCCTCAATGTTACACACACATGCACAGAGCACTAAAATACTCTTCGTGGAACATGGTCCATTACTCTCCTGCCTCAGACATTCAATAGCTCCCCAGTGCCAAGAAAAAAGATCCAAATAAACTCCTCACACTGGCCCCAGCCTCCCTTTTAAACCTGTCTCTCTTAATCTCTTTAGCAACCATCCTTGCTGCCCTCCCCAACCCACATGCCACAGCCTCAGCAGATCCACTTCTTGCTTCCCAAAGGCTCCCTGGCATCAGGCAAAAGTGGCAACAGATTCAGAAACAGGCTGCTAGAACACGTGGGTGGTGCTCTGGCTACACCCAGGCCCGGCTCCCGGGCGTGGATGGCACCAAGAGGTAGAGCAAGCGGCCTGGCGGCAGGCTCTGGCCCCCAGGACGCAGCTGGCCTTCGCAAGCTCCACAGGCCCAGCTGAGCCTGCAGACACAGCTCTCAGAGGCAAGGCTAACACAGTTAATTGTTTCCAACCTTCAGCTAAGCGTATGAGCACTGATTGGGCACCCGTGAGGCTCAGAAGCTGGGACCTCTGAGAATGCTTCACTTCCTTATAAGCTTGAAGCCAGAAAAGAGAAATGATCAGAGGTCATGGTGCTCACTTCTCCAGCTGGGCTGAAGCAAGGCAGAAAGGCGGCGGGTTATAAACGGTGGAGGAGCAACCAGTGCGAAATCAATGGTGAGGAGGGAAGACGGCTCTTCTCCTCCAGGCGGGGCGCAGCACACCTCTCCAGGGAAGAGCCAGGCCCAACTAGAGAAGATGATGGGAGACAAGGAGCCACATTCCCGCTCACCGCAGCCCCAGTTCCCCGCCTCTCCCTGGCCTCTCTCAAGAGGGTTTGCCTCTGCCCTGACTCCTGGAGCATGGGGACTTGTGGAGTGGGGAGGGACTGAGGGGACTTCAAGTAAAGGTCCCTGCACTTGAGCTTGGGCTCTTGGTGGAGGCAGGGACTGGCCCTAGTTAATGCAGTTTAATGCAGGAAGTGGACACCAGGTGTGGGTGTGTGTCTCCCACCCCCCAGATAGAAACCCAAGTGAATTCCCCTGTCATTCATCCATCCCCACAGAAACTCATCCATAGTCCAGTCATCCAAATGTCTGGTCATTCAAGAATTAACTCAACAAGAACTGAGTCCCTCCTCGGTGCCTAGCCCTGTGCTAAGCTCTTTGTGACCTCACAGGTAAAATAGGAATGGTTCTTGGCTGACAAGGGCTTAATTTCCAGAATATACAAACAGTCCTTAAACTCAATAAGAAAAAAACCAAACAACCCAATCCAAAAACGGGCAGAAAACCTAAATAGACATTTCTCCAACAAAGACTTACAGATGGCCAATAGGCACATAAAAAAAAATGCTCAGTATCACTAATTAGCAGAGAAATGCAAATCAAAATTACAATGAGGTGCCACCTCATGCTGGTCATAATGACCATCATTAAAAAGTCCACAAACGATAAATGCTGGAGAGGCTGTGGAGAAAAGGGAACCCTCCTACACTGCTGGTGGGAATGTAATTTGGTCCAGCCACTGTGGAAAACAGTATGGAGATTCCTTAAAAAACTAAAATTAGACTTACCATACGATCCAGCAATCCCACTTATGGGCATATATACAGAGAAAACGCCAATTCGAAAAGCTACATGCACCCCAGTGTTCATAGCAGCACTATTTACAATAGCCAAGACATGGAAACAGCCTAAATGTCCATTGACAGATGACTGGATAAAGAAGATGGGATGAACACACAAACACACACACACACACACACACACACACACACACACACAAGAATACTACTCAGACATAGAAAAGAATAAAATAATGTCATTTGCAGTAAAATGGATGGACCTAGAGACAGTCATACGAAGTGAAGTAAGCCAGCGAGAGAAGGAAAAATACCATGATATCAGTTATATGTGGAATCTAAAAAAATGAGACAAATGAACTTATTTACAAGCCAGAAACAGATTCACCGACAGAGAAAACAAACTTAAAGTTACCAGGGGAGGGAAGTGGGGCTGGAGGGATAAATTGCGAGTTTGGAATTTGCAGATACTAAGTACTATATATAAAATAGATAAACAAGTTCCTACTGTAGAGCACAGGGGATTATATTCAGTATCTTATAATAACTTGTAATGAAAACAAATGTTTTCTGAATCACTATGCTGTATACCAGAAACTAACACAACATTGTAAATCAAATATATTTCAATTTTTAAAAATGGGACTGGTTCTACCTGTGCTTCCTAGGGTATTTGGGAGACTCAAACAAGAAAGCAAGTGCCATGTGTTCGCAGCCTGTGAAGTGTTATGAGATGTAGCTTTGCCAGGGAGAAGCCCTCTAGGGTGCTTCCCAGAGAGGAACATTCCAGCCCCTAAGGATCTCCTTCCGCTCCCTTGGTCCTTGCAGTTCCAGCCAAGGAGCACTTTGTTGGCACTTATGGGCCAGTTTCTCAGGCCAACTTTGTACTTACTCCTAATACAAGGATTTAGAATATATTTTCAAGACCCTTACAAAAGTATGCTTTCCCCCAAATTTGCTGTATGACCTTAAGCGGGTAGTTGACCTCTCTGTGTGTCAGCTTTCTCATCTGTAAAATGGGGGTAGTAAGAGTAACTGTCTTATAGGACTGTTGTGAGGACCTGAAGGGTTAACATGTGTGGCGTGCTTAGGACAGCAGCTGGCACGCAGTGGGTGCTGTGTAAAGGTGAGCTACTTTGGAGAATGATGTGGTCTGCAGGTGGGAAAGGAAGATTCAGGCTAACCTTTTACAAAGGACCTCAGGGAGCCTAGAGGACAAATGCTTCTGGCTTTAAGACACATCAGGCCCGGTCTCTTCAGGCTTTAATCCACCTCCGTTCGATAGCATTCTTGGCGAGGAGACTCACAGACTTAGCCTGGAGACTCCCTGTCCTAAGACACAGCAGCATCCAGAAGAAGACACTGCAGCGTCTCACAGGGGAGGGAGGGTGAGTATAGAGCCCTGTCTTTCCTGTTTCTACAATCAGGTGGGTGAAAAGGTTGGACTTTGGTTGTGGCAGGGAGGGGAATAACTAGGCATACAATAAAGTGATGGACACCTGGGTTTCTGGGTGCTGCAGGCTTCCATGACGTTCCATCATGTTAAAGATGCTCTTAGTTTGCAAACCCACGGGCAGGGGCACTGCCTTGTTTAAGAAATGGTTTCCACTCATAACACAAATATTAATCGACAGTAATTTAATTCTTCAGAGCCCAGCACAATTCATGGTAGCTTCTGGCTGCCTGCCCCCGAAGCAGAAAACAGTCTGAACTCAAAGAGCGAGAGGAAGCTCTGACCAGGAGGCCAAGGTCACACAGGATCCCCAAAGCTCCAAAACCCACGGAGACATCAGATTCATGGCTGCTATATATACATTCTTGGTCCTGATGTACTTTTTATCCCAAATAACATCCAATCAGGGCGTCAGATCTTCCTTCCCCGCTTTACTGCTTCATTTCACTGTGCTAAGGCTGAACCAGCTTCCAAAGTTACCAAAGTGGTAAGACAAAACCCCTGCCCTTCCGGAGCTCTTCGGGTAAGCCTGTCTCCTTGAACTTGGCCCTGTTCTGTACAGACCTCTTTCCTCCTGCCTGCCTCCCTCACCATCGTCATCACTAGCTGGTACGGACCAACTGCTTCTGTGTCCCCAGTAGCATTTACTTAGCCCCTGCTTCCAGCCGAACACTGGACTGGACACTGCGGGAAAGAAATAAAAGAAACAAAGCCACTGGCCTCAAGGAGCCTACAGCTCACTGGGGAGCTGCTCAGGGAAGGCAACCAAAGCAGCACATGCCCTGTCCAGGCCGTGTGTCCTGCACAGAATGGCCCTTCTCTGTGAAGAATCCAGCCCTTCTCGCTCATGTGATCATGACACGGAACAGAAACTAGGGGCCAGAAGCAAACGCTGTCTAGAAAAAGGTGCGGTCCCATAAGCACTCCTGGGAAAGGCCTGGGGTCATGACCAAGCCTGCTGTCCTGCCACGGTTACATGGCCATCGTAGGAGGAGCAGCACCCTTAAATGTGGGCTCAGATCTTTGTCTTCTGCGTGCAGTCAGCCAAAACTCTCTTGCAGATGAGAAGTGGCCAAGAGGTCCCACTGGGTCCGAGGCAAGGTCCCCCCCAAATGCAAGAGCACATGATGACATTAGGTAAACACCAGAAGTCGGGTCCTGGATGCAGCGTGAGAGATGAAGGCAGAGCATCAAAATGTCAAACTGGGTCATCAGTCAAGGGACAAGGCGGGCGAACAGGAGCAGAGAACTCATATTCTTCCACTTGGCTTTTCTTCTTTAGTCCTTACAACACAACTACGGCTGATTATTCCCCTTTTATAGAGGCAAAAACTGAGGCTCAAAGGGGTTCTTTGGCCCGAGGCTCCTCAGTTAAGTGGCAGAACCAAGACCCAAGTTTTTCATCCCTAAAGCTTGAGATTTTTCAACTATACTATACAGCCTACAAAAATAGAGATCATTTCCACTTCTAGGTTTGCTATTAATATTTAATTGATTGATATTTAATTCATCAGGCACCTCTTAAACATCCTCAGTGTCCCAGGGCCGCAGCTGGTATCCCTACGCCAAGGCTCCGCGTCCCCAGGCCCACGGGAGGAAGCGCACTCCGCCCGCCCCTCCCCGGGCGCTGACAGTACAGCATCCCCCGTTACCCTGCTGAGGAGATTTCAGCTCCAATTTGTTCAAAATCCAGACCAAAGGCTCAGACGCAGCCTCTGATGTGCTGAACAAAAACCAGAGACAGGAACTCGCCTCAATCAGGGAGTCAGGGCGGCGGTGAGAAAGTGCCGGGGCGGGGAGGACAGAGCTGGTGGAGCTCGGTGTCCCCATTTCCCCCAGCTGGGCGCAGCTCCCTGCAGCCCTGCCCTCGCCACCGCCTTGGGGCGCTGCTTTCAGACAGCTTGCGCTGGAATCACCTGCAGCCCCCTGATCTGCCCCACTCTGCCCCCACGATGCCTGGGGTGCCTCACAGGCCCCCCAAGGCATCTGATACTGGTGGTCCATAGCCCCAGTTTGAAAAACACTCAAGGGGCGGGAGACAGGGGTCCTAGGCTGATGCAGGCGCATAGGGGTGGGACCAGCCAGCGGGGTTTACTTTCTAAAGGGATGCTTTCTAGCTTCGGACCTAAGATGACCCCTTGGGGATGGGTGTGGTGGGAGCTCTTCTGGACCACCCCTGCTCTATTTAGGGTAGAGAGCATCACCCAGAGGAGACGTCTTCAGCATCTTTCAGAGCCGCTTTTCTGTCAGTTAGCATTCTCCCAAAGTACCCTCTCCACAAAGAGCCTTCCTCCACCTAAGAACTTCTCCCCAGCCTCTGCATTACCTGGGGCTTCACTCCTCCCTCCCGAGGACCACGTGTCGCTCTAGCCCTTTCTTCATTACTGAGGCACATGTCTTTCCCCAGCTTGGTGTGTTGGGCAGGTGGGAACATTTGCAGAAGGAGAACTTAAAACCTTACAGGAAGAAGAGGGTGGGGAGACTCATCATCGCAAATAAACCTAGGAAAGTCCTCTTGAGTATACAGATCTGCACCTACATTACAACATGCACGTTGCAGCACACACAGACAGCCTTCTCCCAAAGACGTTTACACATCTGAAGGTAGTCATAACAGATCGTGTACAATTCATTTTCAATTTCCACCTTTTACTCCACAGAAGTGGTTCAGGAATTCCCTCTCCCAGAGTTTTCAATGAAATGCTGATAGATTATTTTTGCCTTGTTGCAGACAACATGCCAGTTAAGAGGCACGTGCGTGTGCGCGCACGTGTGTGTGTGTGTGTGTATGTATGTCTGCCTGATTCTCCATCCAAATGTTTACCCGTTTTCTGATTTCATGACTTTGGGTTGTTGATTCCTGTCCCCCTAACCCGCCCCCAACTCCCACCCATCTAGGTGACCTGGGACAAGTTACCCAATCTCTGAGTCTATTTCCTCATCAGTGAAGTGGGGATAAGACAGAACCCTTGTTTCAGGGGTGCTGAAATGATCAGAGATCATCCAGGTAAAGTGCTTAGGAAAGTGTCTGGCACATAACAAGCATTTGATAAGTGGAAGTGTGAATTTGTTACTGTTATTAGTGAACTAAATATTGCTCCCTACCCCGCATGTGGGTGTCCTCAGCCCCACCTCACACCTTGCTCGCTCCAGGACTTCACCCACTTGCCAGCAGCTCAATCACACCTTTACCCACAAGGCCAAATCACCCAGACTCCCTTAGGTGCCATCCCACCTTTCCACCACCTGCTGGAAGGTCCCTCCTCTGCAAGCCCCCCCCCCCCCCCGGCAGCCTAAGAATGTGGAAGAGAGTCTAGAATTGATGCTTGTCAAAGACCCGAGACAGATGAGCAGACAGCTGCAGAGAACGGGAGCTGTGAGCCCTGGGAACGCCTGGAACTGGACTATCCTTCCTTTCCTGGGGTTGCAGGCATGTCCTGGGTTGGGGCAGCAGCTGTGGCTGGCCCGGTCACATGGTCACCACTAATCTGGTCAAAGCCTGCTCCCTTGCACGGCTGTCTCCGAGTCCCTGTGGATCCCAGCAACCAAAGCTGCAGGAGGGGGAAGGGGTCAGACCTGCCCTGGCTGAGGGCTCTGACGTGAACAGGGAGCGTCCACCTTTGACAAGGCCTTTGAGCAGACTGGAGTGTGTCACATGAGGCTGAGACAGAATTTATTTCATCAGAAGTTCAAACGCCTGTGATAAATTTCCAGACACTTTTGTTCCAGCCTCATCTCCCAAACACACACCCATCTGCTGGAACCCTGTACTCACCTCTGCCAGATTCATGTCTACTCCAATAAAAACTTCAATTCACTGGTTACATTTGATGTCCCTGCTGCCTTTCAACACATTTTTACATAATCCGACTTTAGAGCCTTTTCTTTATAATATGCTTCTCTTCTAAAAGGAACCAATACTTTGGCTGATGGAATCTATTTAAAAAAAAAAAAGCCTATTGAATACCTGCTAGGGCAGCCAGGAGCTAGACACCTGGGATGTGGGGAGGCGTCAGTGGGGAAACAGAGGGACGCGGCCGACATATCTTCTCCTTTCAAGAAGCTTAGAGTCGGGGCAGCGTCGGGGGAGACAACAATTCACACAGCTAACCCCAGCGCATGCCCGGTTTGGTGAGTACTCCGAAAAAAGGGGAGCACAAATTGCTTCAGAAACAAAAGACTGATTCCTGTGTTTGCACAGGGCCTGTGATTACAAGTTTGTGAACTCATGAGTTAGAATTTATGAATATACAATCATGGTGTGTGAAATAAAGCTCTTGACCTAATAATACTAATACACACTAGACAGAGTGTGACCGAATTAGCAAAGCTCTGGGGTGTGACCTTGTGGAGGGAGGGCTATAAGCTGCCCGTATAAATGAACAGCTGCATTCTCCAGCATGGCAGCCTCCGGCCACATGTGGCTAGTGAGCCCAGGAAACGTGGTTGGTCCAAATTGAGATGTGCTATGAGCATTAAACACACACCAGATATCAAAGATTAAGTCAAAAAAATGCAAGTATCTCATGAACAAATGTTATACTGATTACATGTTTAAATGATAATTTTTAATACATTGGGTTAAATAAAACAGCATTTTACATACATGCTTTAAAAATTAATTTCACTTACTTCTGTTTACTTTTTCAAATGTGGCTACTAGAAAATGTAAAATCCCAAAATGTGGCTCACATTCTGGTCCACATTATATTTCTCTTGGTCAGCGTGGACCGAGAACATTCATATCCATTTCATCATTTAATTCTCACCACGATTCTACAAAGTAGGCATTTGCCCCATTTTAAAGCCAAGCTAACCAAGGCTCAGCGAAGTGGTGAACTGGCCCGGGTCACATGACATTAGGCTTCAGCAACTCTTTTGGGGCAGTGGCTCAAGGGCTCTCGTGCTTCCTCAACTGTAACATGGGGCTCACACCTCCCTGACGTGATGCAGTCAGAGCAGAAGGAGAATACGTACTCGGCTTTCAAGTGGGGTCAGTCACTGTTCTGTGATGCATCCTAAAAATAACCTCTCCAGTGCCTTCTGCCTTCCAAGCCCCCAGTTACAGCTTCCAAGGCTGGGCTGGGAGCCCCCTTCTCCCTGGGGCTGCCCCCACGCCCCGGTATTGTGATGCTCCCCTAATGCATCACCTGTACAACGTGAGTGGCTCCCGAGGGTGCATCCTCCTCCCTGCATCCCCTGAGCTTGGTGCTTGACAGTCAATGCTCAGTCAATTCACTATTTAAAATGAAGACTGGCGTTTTGCACAGCCACACTCCTTTCTACTTTTTTTTCCTTTAATAATAGACTTTATTTTTTAGAGAAATTGCAGGTTCATAGCAAAATTGGGTGGGAAGTTCAGGGAGTTCCCATATAGTCCCTGCTCCCCCTACAAACAGCCTCCCCCACCATCACCACCCCCCACCACCTCCCATTTGTCAGAACTGATGGACCTACACTGACACATCATAATCGCCCGAAATCCAGAGTTTACATTAGGGTTCACTCCTGGTGGTGGACGTTCTATGGGTTTGGACAAACGTATAATGACATGTATCCACCATTACAGTATCACACAGAATAGGTCCAGCACTAAGATCCTCTGTGTTGCGTCTATTCCTCCCTCCTTCCCCACAGCCTCTGGCAACCACTGATCTTTTTACTGTCTCCATAGCCTTGTCCTTCCTAGAATATCATACAGTTGAAAGCAAAGACTATGTAGCCTTTCCAGGTTGGCTTCTTTCACCTAATAATATGCTTCTAAGTTCCCTCCACGTCTTTTAGTGGCTTGATCGCTCATTTCTTTTTATTGCTGGATAATATTCCGCTGTCTGGGTGTACCACAGTATAGTTACCCCTACTGGGAGACATCTTGGTTGCTTTCAAGTTTTGCCAATAATGAATAAAGCTGCTATAAACATCCATGTGCAGGTTTTTCTGCGAACATAAGTTTTCAGCTCCTTTGGGTAAATACCAAGCAGCATGATTGCTAGATCGTATGGTGAGTGTATATTTAGTTTTGTAAGGAACTGCCAAACTGTCCTCCGACATTCCTAGCAACAGCAGATGAGACCGCACGACTCTGGATGAATTGATACCATGTTTTCTTGATCCTAGAGGCTCCACCTTTGTGCTCCCTGCTTACTGAGCCCAGACGCCAGCTACCCGATCTCACCGGTGCTCCTGCGGGCAGCACTCAGCACTCAGTGCACTATGAACCTTTGCTCCTTAATGATGATTATGCTAATGGAAAGCACTTAACAGGAGCCAGGCACCCAGCAAAGCTCTCCCCATGCGCCAGCCCATTAATCCTCAGAGCAGCCCTGTGGGTGGGACTGTCATTCTCCCCATTTACACGTGTAGAAACTGAGGCTCTGACATGTCCAGTGGCTGGCCCAAGGCCACACTGCTGGTGGGTGGCAGTGGTGGGATTTGAATCTGCCGTGGGTGACCCCTGGGCTGGGATGTCCCTGGTACATGTCTCTCCATCCTTTCTCCTCTGTGAGATCCTTAAGAGCGAGGACCACACCTTGCTCACCCGAAATCGTGCCTGTGCCTGGTGCCTCCCCAGCAGCCACCCGCGGATGCTGGCTGAGCCCTCGGTGACTCACCAGTCCTGTGTCACGGGCACAGCTCTTCCCTCCTACACGAGCTGTCCCCAAGAATCCCACGTCGTTTCTGTGCCATTCTCTCCACACCCGCCCCTTCCTCCCACGCCCTGTACCCTCTTGGCCCCAGTTTTACTTCTGGGCTGATAACCCCCAAGTCCTACACTCAACTTGGCCTTGTGTGAGGACCTCCAACTCCCTTTACAGCCCTGACCATCCTTGGCACATCTCCCTTTAGAAGGCCCTTGCTGCCCCCTCATATTCACTGGATGGACTGAATGTTTGTGTCTCCCCAAAATTCACGTGGGGTTAGGGCCTTTATAAGGAGATGAAAGGACCAGAGCTCTCCTCTCCACCACGGCGAGAAGGCAGCTGTCTGTGAACTAGGAGGTTTCTCATCAGAACCCGACCACGCCGGCAGCCTGGGCTCAGACTTCCAGCCTCCAGAGCCGTGAGAAACACATGCCAGCTGTTGAGTCCCTCAGTCTCTGGATTTGGTTACAGCAGCCCAAGTGGACTAAGACATTCAACTTGTCGAGAACAGGACCTCATGGTCTCCCCTTGCCAAGCCACCCACCCCCATTTCCTCAGTGGGATTTCCCTTTGCCCTCCTGCCCATCTGAAACCTGTCCTCTCTCTTATTCAAATTCTCACCTCTCAGTTTTCCTGGGTTAATCCTTTCCTTTCCATCCCTGCTGTGCCATGCTCGTTGGAGCTATTTTCCATCCACTTTGGAATGACTGTTACAGTCTAACTTGTCTACCAGTCCATCCTACACACAAATCTGCAACAATAATAAAACCCAAGCCATGCACCTCACTCCACAACCTGCTATGGCTCCCGAGTGCTCACTGAATTAAATCCATTCTTTATTTAGTATCCACAATCCACAATAATCCAAGCCCCTACCTGGTACCTGTCTCAGCTCACCCTACACACATCTCTGCCCTAGCCCAGCCAGTTCCCTCTCTCTTCCCTGTCCAAGCTGGGCTCATTTCCACCTAGAGTAGCTTCACATACTGTCCCCTGGCCTGAAATGCCCTTATTGCTTTTTCCTTTCCATCTGGATGCCCACAGGCCCTCCAGACTGGTCCCAAATCCAACCACACCAGGACTATTGTCCTGACAACATCAGCCCCACTGGATCCGTCCTTCCAGGCTGCCCAAAGCAAGACCCTGTGCCGCCACTGTTTTTTCTCTTCTGGCCCCTGGTGGCTGCGGTCCCTTGTGCACCAACAAGGGACCTTACAGTGAGGAGGCACCCAGAAATCCTCAGATCGAATACCCCGACCAACCCCCAAGTAAAAATAACCTTAGTGACAACCCCCAGTAAAACATAACCTTCCTCTTAAAAAATACGGCATGTGTCTGAATGACAACCCAACAGCGGTCATCAGGGGGCCGTCTTAGAACCGGAGACCTTGCGACTCCAAGGGATGTTCCTGGCAGGGCGGTGGAATGGGGGCGTGCAGAGACAGCTCAGTTAACCTTCTTGTGGCCGTGATGACAGGACCAGGTTCCCCTGGCTCAGCCTCCTGCTGGTGAGGAGGCCCTGCTGGGGACGTCAGGAGACTCATGCACAGACTGCTTATCAGCCACAACAATGGTCCCCGAGGCATGGACGGGGGGCTGGTGCGGAGTGAAACCTCCCTACTTCAGTGCCCTCATGTGAAAGGCCCCGATGGGGAGACCAGTCAGGGAAAGCTTCCCTTTGGGTCCATCATCCAGCACACGTGTTGCTACCATTTAATAGATGTGAGCCACATGCCAGGCCTGAGGAAACACTCTAAGTGCTGTCGCACTTAATTATTACAAGATACTACGAAGTGGGTGATCTTGCTACCATTTTAAAGACCAGACAACCGAGACCCAGAGAGGTGGCAAAGCTAGTAAAAGCAGAGCTGGCATAGGGGACACCATACCAAGGAGCATCTCCCGGAGGACAGCGATCCTCCTTTCTCTCTGACTGCCGCTCCCCCATCTCAGGGGTGGACCCTGCCAGCCTGGAGGAGATGACTCTGCCTGCCGGCTACTGTTGGTTGGACCAGAGACAGGCTGACTCAGGCTGGACCAATCAGAGACCTTTCCTCAGGTCCCTCTCTCTCACCAGAAGAGCACTTGACCCAAGCTGAGCCCAGAAAAATTTGGTACTGACCGAGAAATGCCGAGGTGGGAGGGGCAGGTGGAAAGAAGTGCCTGGGACCATTTGGACTTCCACCTCCCGATCCGTAGTGATCCCAGGACCCAGTGCACTCTTGCCTTGGGTCTGAGATGCCGCCTTTGGGCTGTGCCAGCTCAGTGGCTTCTCTTACATCCAGAAGGCTGCTGAGGAACAGGGTCTAACCATACACGCTCCGGGGCTGCAAAGACAAGCGTGGCCCTGGACAGGGGCTCCCGGCCCAGGATGCTGGCCCCACGGCGGTGAGGCCCTCTCCACTCCCACCGTGGAGACGGGCCACTGAGAACAGAGCTGCTGGGCTGCAAGGGTCCAGGAAACGAGCCCAGGAAAGTGGAGACGCAGGGACACCCAGCAGCTGTCCGCCAGCACACAAAGACCTGCCACACACAGAAGTCGGGATTCACTCTGAGCTGGGCCAGGTCGAGGAGAGGGAGGGCAGGTGGGTGCCAGGCTCACGCAGGCTGACTCCAACGCACTAGCGAGGACCCCACTGGCAAGTTCCCACTCAGCTCAGGTGCCACCTCTTCCCCCAAACCCTCACTCCCCGGGCTCAAATGAACCTCATTTGTGAAACTAGGACTTTATTCACACTCCCAGTCAAAATATCTCACTTTCTACTCGATGTTACAGTAAATAAACATACAAATCTTCATTCCCTACTAGACTGGGAAGTACCGAGGCCGAATCCATGACTGATTCATTTTTGTAAACCCAAAGCACCCAGCCCAGTCTCCAGCCTGTAGAAAGAAAGTCTGACAGGATGTTTGTTGAATGAGTGCACCTCGGGACCCCCTGGCAGGCAGCCCGGGCCCTGCCCTAGCTCTGCCCCCATCCAGGGCTTCCAAGAGGGCGCTCCCCGAGCGGGGGCGGGAAAGCGGGCTCCCCACGAGGCCCTCACAAGCCCCGAGTCCCAGGGCCTGCTGCCCCTCTCATGGAACCTTGCCTTTGCTCATCTCGTTTTTCCTTTGCTTCCCTCACAGCTTGGCACTCGATGCAGGGCCGAGAGCCAGATTAGCAGCGAAAGCTGTCAAAAAATATCTCCCCTCCAGAAAAAGTGAAGGAAAACAACATCTTGGTGGGTTTTTCCAGGGGAAGAGAAAGTGAAAAAGTCTCTTTCTGCTTTCTATGTGTTGGCCTAAAATGGCAGTTTTGCAGAGGGAAAACATATTTTTCCCGAGCAAAGCTGTTTGTGGTGTGAAAGATGGAGTGTGTGTGCTGAGCACAAAGACACAAATTGGCCCGAGGCTCAGCTCCGCGTGCTATTTTCACAGGAGTTTAGGTGGGGGGGGGGGGGGGTTGGGAAAGGAAAAATAAAATCTTTGTTTTGCGAAAACAGAAAAAAAGATGTTGGCCTGGATCAGATTCAAACCTGGCATCTGGTACGAAGGAGGCCTGTAATAGAGATGTGCTGGGTGGAGGAGTGCACATCGAGGGGCGAGCATCCTACTTGCTCTCTCCAGGCTCACCGGAGAAGGTGCAGGCTCATTCCACAGCAGGGCGGCTTGGCACCTGGGCCATCCAAGGACTAGAGCACCCAGGGTCTGCTCCAGGACATGGCCAGACATCCCTCTGAGCCCTGCTTCCTGCACTCCCGGGACCTAGCCCACCAGGCTCTGGAGGAGACTGAAGGAGATAATGCCCATAAAGCCATCAGCACAAGCATGGCCCCAGTGAGCACTGAGGCGTGGTGGTAGCTTTGCTGGTGATGGTGACTGTGATGATCGTGATGATGGTGATGGCGACAGTGATGGTGTGAAGATGATCACGATGGTAATGATGGTGATCATGACAATGATGGTGATGATGAAGATAATCATAATGGTGATGGTGATGATGGTAATAAAGAAGATAGCCATGAGGATAATGAGGCTGATGGTTATGGTAATGAAGATAATCATGATGATGATGATGACGGGCAGGAGGATGATCTTGATGGTAATGATGGTGAGGATAATGATGATGATGGCTCCTACCTCACCCACTGTGGGCACCTTCTTCCCTTTACAACCCAACAGCCCCTCAGACTCTGAAAGAATCTGCCTCAAAGTCTACCTGGACCAGAGTTCCTCAAAGAGGAGTCTGAGAACCACTTGCTTCAGAAAGCTCCCTGGTGTGTGTGAATTATGCAGATCCACACATGGAGTCCAACTCCCTCATTTTACAAATGAGGAAACTGAGGTCAGGAGAGGAACAAGTCAGGCAGCCAGGGATAGCAGAGCCAGGACTAGACCCAGGTCCTCAAATCCCAAGAGCAGAGTGCCTGTCACCCCAGCATGGCCTGGCATTTCTTCCACGGTGATGTGTTGAAAGCCAGCTGTCTGCAGAGCACTGTCCAGACCAAAACCAAATCAGACAAAGTGCCTGCCTTCAACAAGCACACAACCTGGGCTGGGGAGAAAAGAAGACTATAGAAAGTGGTGAGGGGGAGGTGAGAGGAACCGGGGGGGGGGGCACTGAGGGATCCCAGATGGGAGAGGCTGCGTGGGTAGGGAAGCGGGAGGCCTGGAGGCGCTCAGAGAGCGAGGAAGGCAGTCTGGAGGACAGGAACTTAAACTGAGCTTTGCAGGATGAGCCGACTTTGCCAAACAGAATAAAGAGAAGGACACTGAGGGGCAGAGAGAACAGCACAGGCAAAGGCTAAAAAGGAAAATCGTTGAGCACATTTATGGGAAACAGGAAGACGCTCCAGGTGGGACAGGGACACACGGGGTACAAGGAGGGGGAGCCAGAGACACGGGCCTCATGCTGGGCTGGGCAGCCTGGTCTCAACTTATAAGCTAACAGGGAGCCCTGAGAGGCTTTCCAGGAAGCGGGTGGTGTGCGTCTTAGGAAGGTCAGCCCGACAGCAGCCTAAAACTGGATGGAATGGGAAACGACCTTGGCTCTGAGCTCAGGAGCCTGAAGGTGCCAGCACACAGGGAGGCCAGTGGCTGCCAGGCCCCGGGAGGGGCAGCTACAAGCTGCCAAGGCCTGCCTACCCTCTTACCTTCCCAGCCTTTGATGGGGACAGGGCTGACGGGTTGAAAGGGTGTATGTGTGACATTTAATGGCCCCAGCACACCCATCTCCATATACCTAGCCCAGCCTTGCCTGTTCCCTTGTAGTAATGAGTACGACAGTCTTCTCCAAGGGTGCACTGCTAACGTGCTGGCCACCAGCTGGTGCCTAAAAGACTCTGAGTTTCAGATCGATACACACTTGGTAGCAGTGTGACCTTGGACCAGTTATGGATCCTCCCTGAGTCTCAGTCTCTTTGTCTGTAAAATGGGAATGATGATACAGTGAGGGGCTGCCCTGAGGTCGAGAGACAAAGTATGACGCGTGCAGCCCAGTGCCCAGCCCCACTGTCTGGTGGCTGCTCGGATGATGATGATGACGATGACAACGATGACGTAGCATCCCATTTCCAGCTCGCACCATCGGCATCACCGCCAGCATCAGCAGTATCATAAGTTGTCTTCCCGCGCTGCAGCAGCTCAGGCCAGGAGAGCAGGACACCGGCGGAATTCTCTGCTTCAGACCCAGAACAGAGCACGGCCCCAGCAGAGAGGAGAAACAAGGCTGGATCTCGGCACCCAGGCAGGCTGGTCTGACCCTCAAGGGCAAAGGATCCAAACAGAGTGAGCTGGGCTCATGCGTCCACACAAAGGGCGGCCTGGAGAGAGACCCCAGAGGCCTGAGAGCAAGCTGTGTTCTGCAGCTAAACTTCTGGAAACGGGGCTACATCGTGGGGTTCTTGATGAAGAAAGAATTCAGAGGCCTGAAAAGTCCTACTCTGCCCAGAAATAGCTCGAATAAGGATTTCACAGATATTGGTAGTAACGATTCCTCACGTGTACGGTCAGTGGTGGGTCTGTACACAGAACATATCCAGGTCCGTCCTCATGCCGGGGAGGCAGGAGGCAGATGGGGAAACTGAGGACAGGGAGGCGGTGCTTCCCTCAGAGCGCCGCCACCCACAGCAAGGAGAAAGGCAGGTCTGACTCCACGTCTACAGCTCCTTTGTGTCTGATCAGGGGTCACCTGTGACAGCCCCTTCCTCACCGCGAAGACAGGAGCATCTCAGAGCTTACAGGATTTTCAGAAAGTTTCTAGTCTTGTCTCCCAGATGATCACTTGTTCTAGATGAAAGGAGTAGGGGTTAGAGAAATATGCTCTGGGCCCCACCCCAGCAAACCATATGCACTTAAAGTAAGAAGGACCCAATGAGATAGCTGAACAAGTCATTTCCAACTGTCTGTTGAACTTGAACTTCACCGATCAGTGTGGACCAGCGTCAGCATCGCCTGGAGCTTGTCAAGGGTGCACGTTCCCAGGCGCCCCCTGCAGGCCTGCTGAGTGAGAGTCCCCACGGGTGTGGCCCAAGACTCTGAACGTCACCAACCCCTCCAGGTGACAGCACACTAAGTTTTGAAAAGTTAGCACGCTCAGTCTGACGCATGATTATTCGAGAAACACTGCTCTCAAGATTTTGGCGGGGGGGGGAGTTCTTTTGCAGGTTCAGCAGAAGTTGAAGACAAGTTTCATTAGGTTGGTATGTTTTAAAACCACAATGTAAAAAAAAACCAGCCCTTGTGCTCTAAGTTATGTACCAAATTTGGACACCTCGGTGGCCGTCGATAGCGTTAACTTGGGTCACTGGCTTACGCCATGTTTGTACGGCTGGGCCTGAAGCCCCTCATGTTTGAACTCCCTGGAAGATGGTCTGCGTAGAGGTCTTTGGTGAGCACAGAGCTGGGCACGTCCAGCCGTGTTAAGTGCAGCAGCCTGGACGCTAGGACGGCTCCCCTGGGCTGTGCTCAGCGAACGCCAGGCATGTGTAAGCTTGAGACGCCTTCCAGGCTCGGTGGGAAAGCCAGGGGTGCAGCCTCAGAACAAGTGAACCCCATCCTGCTCTCACCGTTCTGTGGATAACGTCAGTGCCTTCTGTAGGCGGCCATATTTATTACCATCCCGTTCACACGTGCGATACGGAATGGGTGTCGTTTAGTGATTCTGCTGTGAAACCAAATCACGCAGTACATTTTGTCGCGTTCCTGTATCTGTTTCACTCAGGAGGAAACAGCTCAACAAATTTTAAGTTGAGCTGTTGGAAAACTCTCACCACTTACAACTACTCATTTGAGCGGATGAGAATTTCCCTAATAGTGTGTTACACGCATGCGAAACGGATATAACTGAATGCCAAGACTGATGTGTAAGTACATGAACTGTGATTCCTGATTTCAAATGTGTGTTGTCAGAATGGACCCACTTTTCTCATTTGCTGATTTGCTAAAAAGTGAATATTTGAAGTCTTAACATAAGAGACCCTTTTTAATATGAACAAACAGCATTATTTGTATCTGTTTTGTATTTTGGGACTTCGTGTTGGATTTAATTTGAGAAGAAGATGTCTCTGCTTTTAAACTGTTAGCCTATTTAGGCCAACCCTCTCATTTTACAGATAAAGGATCTGAATCCCCCTGAGGTTGTGTGATTTGCCAAGGTCAAACAGGAATTTTAAAGCATAATTAAGCCAGGGAGCAGGGAAATGCTTGTTGTGTGTGGGGGGGACACTAATAAACTGAGGGGAGAGGGGAGGAATACACTTCAGGGACTCAGGGAAGTAATCTGAGTCATTTAATAAATTAAGTGGTTTTCCTCCTTCAGGGATTTGGAGAAATAACTTATTTTGTTCAGTTTGGCCAGAGGGGGTTAGGTGGGCTTCGGTGGCATTAGCTACCTGATTACCTGATTACTTTCACCTGTTTTCCACCAGGGAAGCCCCCTGAGCCCCTGAGCCTCGGTTCACCTACACTCTTCTCCGCTCCAGGGAGGGAAGGTCACTCAGATCCTGACACTGGGAGCTCACGCTCTCCCGGCCACGGCGACCGGTGCAGGGAGGGCCGGATCCCAGCTGGAGCCAGCAGGACCCAGAGCGGGACTCTGGCAGGAAGAAGCCTGAAGGGTGATGACTGCCCAGAAGGGAAACGCTCCCCACTCAACTCAGCCCCTCCAGTGAAAAGCCAAGAGGAGGAAACAGGCAAATGTCTTCAAGTTGCAAAAGCCCATTGCAGAGCTAATGTACAAGTTTGAAATAGAAAAGAGGCAAAGTGTGGATAAAAAGGCAGGGGAGGCACCCCAGAAGGAGTGCGACTGAGGACCTGGGGCGACAAGGAGTGAGTGCCAAGCAGACACTCTGCAGCCTGGAGGGCCCTACAAGGACCACGGTCTGACCAAGCCCCCCATCCCCTCTCACCACACACAGCCTGTGGAGGGGTGGGGGCATGAGAGCTTATGGGCCAGAAGAACATAAGGGACCTCCATGTAACCCTGTCCCTTTACAGATGAGGACACGAGAACCCAGACAGGGCCATGGCTGTTGCCAACAAAGCACCTGGAGCAGAGACCACCCCAACGCCCACAGTGAGCAGGAGGAAGGAGATTGCTGGGTGTCAGGGGAGGAGAGGTGGCCTGAGGACCACACACCCTCCACACGGATCTGGGCCAACTCTTATCTGTACTCACCCCTTCCCCAGCACAGCCCCCAGGACAGCAGGTGATTGAACACGTTTGTTGAGTGAATGAGCGATTGTCCAAGGCCCTCCCTGTGCACAAGCTCCCACTCAACAAGCAGACCAGGGCTCTCAAGCCAGAGTCCACGGAACATGGGAAAGCTGCTCTCCAGAGAGCAAAAGGATGTCAGTCCGTTAGCAGAACGCGCTTCCTGTTCACTCCTTAAAAGCATGACTTGCTAACTGCTGATGCTCTGAATTATTCCTGCCTCCACAGTTGGGGTTCCCACCTTTCAACAATTGCTCTCCTCTTCTATCCTGGCTCCAGCCAACCATCCACCTTCCTCAGTTTAGGGAGGTGAGGAAGTATAGTATAAAGAATCTGCAACCCCAGGCAATTCCTTAACAGGACAAGGCTTTGCACTGAGAAGCCTCGATTTCCACTGCCCTTCCTCAGGAACAGGCTCCTTCCTTCCTTCCTTCCTTTCTCCCTTCCTTCCCTCCTAACTTCCAGGCCCAGCAGCCTCCTGTCCAGTGGGAATCACTGGTCACAGCTGGTTCTTTCTCACAGGGAAACCAAGCCTCAGAGTTGGAGGCCTGAAGAGGACGCCTAGACTCAGGTGGGTATGCTGGTCTGGCAGATGTGCGAGGCTTTTCTCGGATGCCCACTCCCAGTCCTTTATGGGCATCAGCACATTTTGTCCCCTCAGTAAGCATCTGAGGTAGCGACTACTTCCCCAGCTGCGGTCGGAGTATAAATGCTGCTCAGAAACTAGGGAGCAGTTCCACATACAGGACACGTCTCTAATAAATCCTAGAAACATTTTTCATGAGGAGTTTATAAAAACTTGGAGAATGCTCCTATCAGAACATTCAGGGAGAACAACCAGAGCAGAAAAGTGCGGGAGGAACGTGGTATCAACGTCGCTTTTGAAAATAATGTTGACGATGCAAGTGTTGACGATGCAAGTGTTCACGAACCAAAGGAGAGGAAAGAGAGTTCAGAGTCGATGGTCTCCGGGTAGGAGGCAGTGGGTCATTTAGAAATCGATGTCTGACATTTTCCGGGTTTCCTCCCATGAGAATGCATTGCTGTCACACTGGGAGGGGCGTGGTCCGGTGCACATGTGTCCGTTACCGGCCGTGAACATCTCAGAACAAAAGGATTCGACAGACCAGCTGAGCAGCTGGGCGGACAAGACAGGTGAGCAGGGGAGTAGGGGCAGAAGATGCAGGAGAAGGCCGGGGCCTGAGGACGAGGGCGGAGGAGCAGAGGGCCGGGGAGGAGGGAGTTCTGAGGGACGTCAGTGTCCCAGGGGACAGGAACAGAGGCAGGAGGGAGTGGAGGGAGTGGAGCCCAGAGCCCCGGGCAGCGGGGGACTGGGAGGGGCTTGAAGGTAGGCCCCCCCCACATCAGGCCCAGGCCTGGGCAGGGAAGATCTAGGGGCCTCACACCATCGGTGCAATACGACATTAAAGAAGGTTTTAATATACGAATTGTTTAAAAAATTACATATGAAGTGTATATGTACACAAAAATTATATATATACACAAAAGCTATACACGCCACGCCCACACACATACACACTGTACACACGCATGTGTAAGCCCTGCCACCCCACCCGGCCCCGCAGGCGAGCGCCGTCCTCTAGCCCCGCAGAGGCCCTTCACTCACGTAAGCAAAGACGAAATCCCTGTCGATTTCCCACCTTTTTACCAACAGGAAGCATTTGGGACACACTATTCCACACCCTGTCCTTTTCATGTCACAAACTTTGGCCATTTACCACTAACACCAGAGTCCCCACATGAGTCCACCGTGGCCCCTTGTCATTGCAGATGCGGGGCAGGTCCCCTGGGCACCCCCAGCACTCAGGCCCCGAGGGGGCTCTCCACATGCCTTTCGCTGCCGGGACTCCGGGACTCAGTGAATGTGGATGGATGAGACCCGCTGCCCCACCAGCTAGTGGGGCTGAGCCCGGCGGCCACACTGCAGTCCAGAGGGTCGTGGTGCCAGGTCCCCAGGCACCACAGATCCCCACCAGCGTGGGGTGGCTGAGGCCCACCCCGAGGGGCTCCTTTTCAGGTGAGACGTCCATGGGGTATCCAGGGCATGCTGGGCTCCCCAGGGACTCCATCCATTATGAGAGGATGAATGATTTAAGCCTATAAAATATAAAATATTAACTTAATTATCATAAATAATACACACCCAATGCCCTTCTGCTGAAGAAGAGGAGAAAATAAAAAGCCAAGTGGTCTAAGCAGGAGGACTTGCAGCAGAGACAAGGATGAGAAGCTGGGTAGAAGAATGAGTCTCCCAGACAGGTCACAGTGGAAACCAGAAATAGGGAGTCAACCCTCCCCTCCCCAGGCTGCCCGCCTCCTCCATGCAGCCTGCCCTGACTTCTCCTATCTAGGGCTCTTTGGAAGTTCCGCCTTCACACAACTTCCCACTCCCTGCCTTGAGGAGCTAATTTTTGGTTATGAGTGTCCTGGTCTCTGGCCTGCCATCCGCAGAGCTCCTGGAAGGCAGAGACTAGATCTTGTATATCTTTGAATGTCACCCTCCTTTGGACAGAGTCAGCCCAGGAAACTCCTACCAAATGAATGAAATTTCCCCGAATGGCTGGGTTCCCAGGCCTCTCTGTCACCACAGCCAGCACGGAGTGTGATTTGTGGCTTATTAAACATGTCTACAAATGTCCTCTCACCTCACCCTCCTGCCAGTTCTGTCCTGTAAGCAGATGGGGGGGGGGGTGATGGTTTTCCCATTTTACAGATGAGGAAACTGAGGCTTGGGGAAGATAAGCAATATGCTAAAAGATACTAGCTTTCTAACCTCAACTTCAGTGATCTTTGCATACCCATAAAAAATCTTTGTTCTCTGCATTATAGTTTATAAGTCACTCTTATAAATCTTAATTCTCTCAGTTCAGTTCTGATTGTCCCAATAACTCCAGGAGGGGAGAAAGGGCAGGACCTCCCATCCCAGTCCCTACCTGTTGTCTGTGGGTCTCGTTATTTAATTACTGTAAGCATCAATAAAATGGAGATAATACTACTACTTAGTTCATAGTGTTGGTTATTGGGAGGGTTAAACTAGTGCTCAGCACACAAACAGTGAATAGTGTAGTAGTTCTAGCTGTCATCACTGTCATCATCACCACCATCATCATTATGACCATTATCATCGTCATCACCACCATCACCATCATCACCATTACATCATCATCAACATCACCATCATCATCACTGTCAACATCATCACCATCATCACCGTCACTATCAACACCATCATCATCATCACTGTCATCACCATCATCACCATCATCATCATCATCACTGTTATCACCATCACCATCAGACATGGGAAGAAAGCACTGGGTCTGGGAAACGATACCCACCAGCCTGCGGCTACCTAGTAATTAAGCCTCCAGCTGGGACAGAAAGCAAGGCCCTTCCCTGCCAGGCCAGTGCCCATGGATGTGTCCAGAAGGCTCCCCAGCTGTCCCCACTGCGACTCTCCTGTCAGCTGGGTCTTTTCCACCCAGCACGCACACCCGCACACACAAGAGTGCCCCTCGACACTCACCGCCCGGCAGGGATGCTGTGACCCCTCCCTGTCTTACCAGCTGCCCAAAGGCCCAGGCTCTCCCGAGACCAGATGGAGGGCAAAGCCCCTCAGAAGTGGAGAAGCTCAGGGCTCACACAGGCCTTCATCCCAGGCCCACATCACTGATGAGGAAGGCAAGGCCCAGAAGGGAGAAGCAACTTGTTTAAAGCCAGGCTGTACATTAATGCCAGGCTGAGGCTGCCACCTGCTCAACTCCAATGTGGAGTCCCAGGACCCGAGTTCAAATCCCAGTTCCACCCTCAGTTTCCTCATTTGTCAAGAGGCTCAGCCCTTCCTCCCAAGCAGGGTTACTAGGAACAGTAAATGCCCAGCCTCGGGCCTGACAACCAGCTGGTACTTAATACATGTTAGTTCTCCCTCCCCAGCTGACGCCCGGTCCACTCAACACGCTCACTCAGCAGCCACTCCACGCCTCTGACAGCGTGTCCCCCTTCCACACACTCCGCAAAATAGATAACATTTCGCTCTCGATAAATTACGAAGTACTCCCCCATCTTCTCCCTGTTCCCCTTCTTTACTGAATTTCTGTGGAACCCACCACATACAGTCCACTTGGTGTGGCTTAGTGGACACCACCAAGGAAAACAGAAGGAAAGAAATGTTTACTGCGTCTCAACGCTTTTAGGTTAAAAAGCAACAACCATCAGGTGACTACTATTAAAAACAAACAGAAAATAAGTGTTGGTGAGGATGTGGAGAAACTGGGACCCTTGTGCACTACCGGCGAGAATGTAAAATAGTGCACCTGTTGTAGAAAACCACATAGCATTTCCTCAAAGGGTTAGACACAGAATTACCCTGTGATCCAGCACCTCCCGGTTTATGCCCAGAAGAAGCGAAGTCAGGGACTCAGACAGACCCTTGTACACGCATGTGCACAGCAGCACTATTCACAGTAGCCAAAAGGGGGAAGCACCCCAGGTGCCCACCGGCAGATGAGAGGGTAAGCAAAGCGTGGTCTGCACACCCAGTGGAGTGTTATTCAGCCTCTGAAGGAAATTCTGATACGTGTTTCCACACGGATGAACCTTGGAGATGTTATGCTAAGTGAACTAAGCCAGTCCCAAAAGGACAAATACTGTAGATTCCACTTTTATGAGGTTCCCAGAGTAGTCGAATTCGTAGAGAAAAGAAGGCGAATGGTGGTTGCCGGGGGCTTGGGGGAGAGGGAAATGGGGAGTGATGACTCAGTGGGTACGGAGTTTCAGTCTGGGAAGATGAAAAAGTTCTGGGGATGGATGGTGGTGATGGTTGCACAACAATGTGAACGTACCTGACACCACTGAGCTGTACACTTAACAGTGGTTAAGTTGGTGAATCTTAGGTGACGTGTATTTTACTGCACACACACAGACAACAGCCACAACAACAGCTACAACAGAATTGCATGGTTCCAGGAACTCTGCTAAGTGAAGGATGCTTTTTTCAGTGGCTCCTTGCGACAGCTTTTTGACAGGTGGTAGAAGTCTCAGTTTGACAGATGAGGAAACCATCCTTAGAGAGTTTACTGTCCTCCTAAGGAAGTTCTCAAACACAGACCTGTTGGACTCCAAACCCCGTGTTCCCTTGACCACACTGAAAGGACCACCTCTTCTGCAATCCAGCGATGACACGGTGATTTTATGCCCCTGTCTCTGTCCCACACGCGTACACACACACACACACACACAGAGACCACATTCGGTCACAGCAGTAGCCAGAGGTCACATGTCGCTCAGTGACAGCCGTGAGGAAGTCCAGTGCCTACGTGGATGGGAGGGCTGCACCTGGACACCTTAGCAGCTGGTCAGACACGCCATCAGTGAGCAGCACCCTGCCCCTATTTTTCAACTTTATTTGCCCACAGGTCTGAAAAAACCCACCGCTGAGAGTCGATCACTCAGGGAGGAAGTACAGCTCTTCCCCGGCAGGAAGGGGCACTACTTGCTCGCCGCCCGCCGGCGTCCCTGTGCCCTTCTGACAGAACGGTTTCAGGCTGGCAGAAACCCACAGAGAGCTCGTCACACACCTGTTGACTGCAGAGAGCGGAGGTGTGGGGCGTGGACAGGACCTGAGTCAGGTCTGTTTGCTCCAGGAATGTTGCTGAATCCAGACTCCAAGGAGATACACAGGATATTTGCAGGTAGATTCACTTTAAACACAATCAAACACCCTCCACCCACCCACCCAAGCCCTTTTGGGACGTCCTGACTCTGAGAGGAGCCGACACACTCCATCCTCTCCAACACCCTCCACCCTCTCCAACACCCTCCTTCTCTGCTCCTGAGGAAGACACAGGGCCAAAGAGGGGCCCAGGAGAGCAGGAGCTTCTCTTACAACCTCCACGGCTTTGGGAGGCTGTGGCTCCCTCCTTAGAGCCTCCTGTACCTCGTAACTCAAACTAACAAACCAGCAGCGAGGGAGGCCCTGTACCACAGACAGCAGTAGGCAAAACAGATGAAGCCCCGCTCTCATGGAAACAGAAATTCAACAGCAGCAGAGAGACAACTAACCAGTAAGCATATAATAAGCTAATTCCAGGTAGTGATGAGCACTGAGTATAAAACAGGTGATGTGAGAGTAGCAGGCAGTGTCTGAAGCCCAACCTTCCAGGCCAGGGGTGGTCTGTATGTCTCTCCTCCTATGACCACCATGGATGGTCTAAAGTGAACAATCTGTAGGTCCCCAGAGTGCAGTCCTGTCCAGTCCCGTAGCTTTCCGAGATAGCTCCCATTTGAGTCCTGCCTTGGTGCCTGGAGGGGGATTCCAATGAGCCCTGAGGTTTGGGAGGAACTGATCCAGGTGGTCCCCACAGGCCTCTTCCAGGCTGAAGATGTTGCAGAGGGAGAGCACCCTTTCTGGGCTACTCTTGGTCTCACTCAAGGCCCATGGCCTTCAGGATTTGAGCAGCTCTTATCCTGCAGAACCCTGACCTGCACGGAGCCACCCCCTAGCAGGTGCCCCTGGCTCCACCTCGCCCTGGGGCAGACCTCGGCCTTTGCTCTGTTCCTCCGTGGCCCATGTGCCCCTGCACATCCCTACCCCACACCCCCCAGGCCGGCCGCCTGTCAGTGAATGAAGCGGGGCTTGGCGGGCTGCCCAGATGCACAGCAGCGGCCGGAGCTGCAGGCTTTTATCAATGGGATCAGCAGGGCGTCTGCTGGGAGCGAGTCAGGACAGGCTCCTGGTGACGGCCGCCCTGGCCGGCATTTTGGAGGTCACCCTGCAGAAGTGGCTGGCCTTGGCGGCAGGAACCACTTCCGGGGAGGGTGAGTGGCTCTGGGCTTTGGGGAGCTCAGAGGCCCTCCCTGGGATGGACACGCTGTTGTCCTGCTTGCTGCGGGGCCGCTCATTCTTGTAAAAGTCTTATCTAGTGTTCTCAACCCTCAACAGACCTGTTGGCTTTGTGAAATCTTCCCTTGGCTTCTCCCACTGCCTCACTCTATTCCTATTTGGTGACTAGCCAAAACCTGTCTGTCCCCCTGTTTCTCCGGACAGGATTGTCTAAGGCGGGCTCAGAGCTCTCTTCAGGCAGGTGCTGAACGTTAATCGACTTATTTGCAGAGAGACCAACACCTGAGGCAGAACCAGATGCTGCGAACACAGCTTCGTGCTGGGGACTAGCTGCTGCCCGCGCCCCCCCCCAACCCCTCCCTGGGCCCCTCTGCGGGGGTTGCGGGCTCACACCTTCCAGGGCCTGAAGACTCAAGCCTTGCAGGGCCAGCCCGATCTGCCACCTCCACCACTTTTGATTCCTTCCCAGGAAACCTGACAGAGGGTGACTAAACAAGCAGCAGGGGACTAAGCAGAGCAGCCTTGGCACTCAGACCCACCTCTGTGAGGCAGAAGACCTGTGCCGGTGCTGGGCACACCCAGCTCCCCCGGGGGCTCGGGAAGGCGGCTCAGAGGGAAATATCTGGCTGATAAAACCCAAAGGCTATGGCTAATACCTTCCTCTAGTAACGATGAGAAATGAGAAAGAAAAAGAAAAGGTTAGCCAAACCTAATGGGCAGATTTTTTTTTTCTACCGGCTTTTTCTATTTACCTTTAAAAAGCTTTCAAACGTTACCAAGGGGCAAACAAAGCCAACACAAGGCAAGCCCAGGGAGACTGTGTCCTCCTGCCTCCTTCTGTGCACTTCCGAGCAAAAGGGCTGAAAGGAGGGTTTCCTTTTCAGTGCCTCTGTTTACCATCGCCAAATAGGAACCATGGCATCTGTTGCCTTCCCAGGGCCCCCTGCTTTAAGCATCAAGAGATCAGATGCCTGCCAGTAGCTGCTCTGTGACCTTGAACGGTATGTTCTGCTCCTCAGGATTTTCGCCGGCAGCGTGGAACTGTTTGCAAAGGAATACCAGGAATGGTGTCCCAACCCTCCTCCCAGAGCCGGGCTGCTGTAGCCCCAGCACATCCACTCTCTGGCCCACGAGCTCGGCAGTACAGGCTCATTCGGGTCTGGTCCAATGAGGCTGCTCTAAGTAGCACAGAGAACATGCCAGGTACAGCTTCCGACCACCCATCAGCTCATGCTGAGGTGACGGCTGATCTCAGCAACAGTGGCATCCACGTCAGAGTCCTGGCTGGAGTGAGTCCCCTGGTCCCTCCAAGCCATCACCTCCTCATCCGTAAATATAAGGAGGTAGATCTGGACAGGTGGCCTCAGAGGTCCCCCCAGCTCTACGTCTCTATGAAGAACAACGAGAAAAAGACAAGCATGCTGACAGAAACATTTTTAAGTCACCAGCTGAATCCAAGGGACAGAAGAGTAAGGGGGGGGGGGAAGGAACAGAGGTGAGAAGGAGCTTTCTCTTTATTAAAAATATGCACCCTGACTCTAGGAATCCCCAGTAAAGCGATCAAGAAAGGGGAAGAAAGCGACCAGGGAAGAAGGAACAGGCGTAGATCTTTTTCTTTCCAGGAGAAGAGTGACCTCTCCTCCCTCAGCCACATCTATCACCACTCACACATGCCCTGGACCCCACCTTCCCCCCTGTCCCCCAGGATGGACAGCCAGGTCTGAGCTGGCCCCACTCCCCAGCCCCTGCTCGGGGACTGCGCCCGGCAACCCTCCCCACTCTTTCCTGCACCACCAGCCACTCTCTCTCCTGGGTCATTCCCTTTAGCATAGCTTCTGGGCTATTTCCCACCTTTGAAAGTGAAAACCATCCTTGGACCTCACAGTCTCCTCCAGCTAACTTCCTTATGTCTCAGCTTCCCCTTGGAGCAGAACTTCTCAAAGAAACCGTCAGTATTCACAGCCATCACCTGCACTCTCTCCAGTCAAGCTTCTGTCCACGCCTCCCACCCAAACCACTCTTGTCAAGAGTCAGCACAGAATGTAGTCTTTCCAAGTCCAATGATCAGCTCTCAGCGCCCATCTTCCTCGGCTCTGCAGCAATATTTAATCAGTGGGTATCTGTCTGTTGAAAGCCCTTCTTCCCTTGGTATCCAGGCAGCCTTCTGGGTTTCTTCTCGCTCCCTGGCCACTCCTGGGCTCGCTGCTGCCTCCCCCACTTCCCGTCCTCCAAGTGTTGGAGAGCTCGGACCTGAGCACGGGTCTTTCTCTTTTTTCTTTCCCTGCATGGTCTCATCCAGACCATGCTTTGAATATCACCCACACACTGAAGACTCCCAAATTTATATCTCCAAGCCCTATGTCTGTCCGAGTGTGAGATAATTGTCACAAAGGCCAAAATCAAAACCAAAAACAATGCAAGGTGGATCCCTTCCAGCAGCCCCGGTGCCCTGGACACTTGCATGGCTGGACGGCAGTCCCCTCAGCCCTGCATTTGGAGGGCACATCCCTACCCATCCCATCGTCAATATTCCTTCAAGGCAGGCAGAGCTCCTGAGCACGCTCATTTTCCAGATGAAGAAGCTGGAGCTCGGGTAGGTCACAGGGCCTGGAATCTTACACCCAGTCTAAAATCAGAAATGGGTGCCAGCCAGACATCGCCCAACAGCAGGACAGAAAACCCTGGACTTCTGACGGCAGCTGAAGGGGTTGGGGGAGAGGCCTGAGGTCAGAGCAGATGAGAAACCTGGCAGGGGTGTCCCCCGTGGTGAATGCCCTGGGACCTGGCACCCTCTTCATTCCCCCAACCTGTTTCTCTCACCCGGCTCCCTTCTACCTAGTCTCTTCCCCTGGCCATAGCTGGCTTCCAGAAAACCAAATCACCTTTTGCATTCCCATCTCTCATGCCTCTGTAACTTTGCATTTGCTTTTCCCTCTGCCTGGAACTCCAGTCTCCGGCAAGATGCCTGAGACGTGAGTCCTCAGCCAGGGAAGGCCTGGAGAGGGAGCTCCCTTGCCTGTCTCCAACCTGGGTTGGCCATTTATGCCCAGCTTCACCTTAATCAACCCCGGGAGGACCATGATCCCCCTTTCATAGATGCTCAGAGAGGTTATATAACTTGCCCAGGGACACACAGCCCTGCAGAAGCAAATGCAAGATTTTGATTTATGCCTGCCTGCCTGCCCTGTGTGCAGGAGGCCCCAAGGCTTGCTCTCCCCTCCCATCCCCCCAACACACCTCCACCTCTTCCCCCTCTGGCTCAGCCCCACAGTCCCCCCTCCGTGTACCTGCCGAATGAGATGAGGTCATGTCCACATGTCCAGTGATGCATGCTTTGTCCCCACAGCTGGCAAATCAAGAGGTTAACAGGTGTGGGACTCAGTGTCCCAGACAAGAGCAGGAGGGACAGAGGAAGAGACAGTGGAGGGAGATGGAGAAGGCCTGGCAGTGGAGGGGGCAGGGGGTATGAGGATCCAGTCACTCAGACAGCAACACCATCGGAGTAAAAATGAACAAGGGCACTTGCCTGGTGAAAGGTCCTTGTGACCACCATCCCTCTAACAGCAAGGATGAGGCCAGGTGTGCATGCGCGTGCATGTGTGGACATACGAGTGTGCGTGCAGCTCCTCTGTCGGCACGCCCTTCTCTGCACGTCATCTCACCCACCCCCCTTCCCTGCACCCAGAGAGCTGCCAGCCTGGCCCAGAGCCACTGAGACAACCGGCCTGAGCTCTGCTGAGAAGGGCGCCCCTCCCCAGTCAGAGCTTCAGGGAAACTGGCTTTGTCACCTGCTGCACGGGAACCTCTGACCTGCGGGCAGTTACCTGCCCCCTCAGCACCAGCCCTCCCACCCCTTCTCAGTCACCCACCCCAGGGCTCAACTCCCACAGATAAAGTCATCACTCGCCTGGCCACAGGGAGCCTCCCCCGGGGCCATTCCAGGGCTCTCCTCGGGATCCAGACTCAGAGAAACCTTTCACCTACCCCGCCGGGACCTGGGATGGGAGCGGTGTGGCTTTTGGATAAATCACTTTCTCCTCCAGGCCTCATTACCGTCAGCTATGAAGAAAGGGGGGGTCAGGGTTGGGAGATAGGGCTCATTTTACTTCTAAAGTCTCTTCATTAAGTAACCCCAGGCTCCCCGGCCCTGCACGCGTCACCCTCTCCTGAGAGTCGCTGCCCCCCGCAGACTTGGCGAACCCGTCAATCACGGGCAGAGATCAGTCTCTGCCCTCCTGGCACTAATTAGAGAGGAAGCCGGCTCTGGAGACCTGGGTCCCTTCCTCACTCCCAGACAGCACAGGGGGAGCGGCGGGCAGCAGGACCGCAGCCCAGCCAGGTCCCCTTCCCACAAACGTAGGAGCTCCAACCGACCCCTGGGCAGTGTGGTCATTTATCGATGGCTCGTTCCCTCTGAAACAGCTTCCACTGATCAACTCTGTTTCTAGCCTCTGTTCCTAGGAATCCCTGCAGGAACCAAGATTCACTTGCTCTGCCTTGTGGATAAAAATAACCTCCCCCCTCCAGTCCACAAAACTTCACTCTTCTCCTTTTGTTCCCTCCAACAAATCCATCCCACCGCAGGGGAGCGGAGGCACCCCCACCCACCTAAGCAGGGAGTGGACGGAGATGCTCTCGCGGTCCTCCTGCTCCCTCCAGTGCAGTGATCTAAAAGTGTGTGCACCAGGCCTTCAAACACACACAGACACACGTGCACACAGCTGAGCCCTGGCAGGAACAGGGAAAGCGAAAGAACCACTGGACCACTGGGCTACAAGGTGAAATCACAGTGGGTGCTTTTTCTTCTTTAAGTTCTCTCTGATGTTGCAATAATACTGTTTTATGAGAAAGAAAATAGGGAGGGAAATCAAAGGGTCCAAGTTCCAAGAACACAGGCTTGTCATGGCTGCTGGGTAGGCAGCACCAGCAATGGTATCTTGCAAGTCAGTGTGTTTGAATGAAGTCAGCAGCTTACGGGAATGGAACTGCCTTCCTCACCCACAGGGGAGGCAACACTGTGAAGGGAGCCATGCCCTCCTCCCTCCACGGGACATGGCCTTTCCCATTGGTCCAAGGCAAGCAACATCTGGGCAGAGAATACTGAGCAGGATCAGAGAAGGAGGAAGATAGCTCAAGGAATTCAGTCTTAACTACTAATGCCCCACTGTCGACCACTAGAAGCCATGAGGCCTGAGTGTGAAGCTGTGTGCCCTGGACAAAAGTGCCATCCATATACAGGTGTTCAGGTTGTGGACTGCCCAAGGATGTAATGTCCTGGGGAAGGGTGCTCTTTACATAAACGTATACCAACTTGTCTGAGAGTGTGTGGGTGGGTCCTGAGGCTCCAGACCTCCTGGCTGAGTTCTAAAGCAATAAGAGAAAGAGCCCTCCTACTTACACCCACCTGGAACATTCATCAGCACATGCCTACGTCACAGCACAATATCCCAATTACACTCCGGGAGGAATCTGAAGTGACTTCTTTTTCCTGCCTGCCCCTTAGGAAGTCCAGTTCCTGCTCCCTCTGAGAGAACAACATGAAAGAGTTGCCTCACCTGGGCAGTGGGCGGAAAGAAGGAGGGGTGGATGGGGTGTGGTGCTGCTGGCCTGTGTGTGGAGCTAGAGGTGGGGGCTGTCAGGCTTGCTGCCCACGGGGGCCTGAGAGCTCCCCAGGCAGTGGTGGGCTGGACCCCCTCACACAGAACTTAAAAGAGTGACTCAAGGCACGGCTCTTTTCTAATTCATGCAGAGGCCCTGCGGGCCAGCAGAGGCCTGGGTGGGGTCAGGCCTGTGCTCTCCTCTATAGAAGGGGAATGCCAAAGGGCAGCCCAAGGAGGCACACCCAGGGCTTCTGCTTGGACACCTGTAGGAAGAGGGCTTGCCCTCCCTGAGAGCTCCAGGCTGCCCCAGACCCACAGCTCCCCTACCAGATGGAGTCCTGCTCTGTGGCTAGATGGTAACTGTACGTGGAGGTGATTCCTCTGTTAAAAATAGAAGGAGGCCTCCCGCTGTGCTTATCAAACTCGGGGAAGGCAGAACCAAGCCGAGCCTGATTGCTATTCCCAGGAGATTGCTTGCTTTTTATTTATGCGTTTACTGGGAAGTTCTTTATTTACACTGCTGTAATTTACATTTCCCACAAGGTTCCCCCAGATCCCTTCCGTTCTCCAGGATGCTAAACCACTGCGTTACTCCCGGCTGCCAGCAGCTCACAAGGCTCCTCTGAGAACTGCTGGGTAAATATTCCCCGACTTCACTGGGAAACTGATGAAAGAGGGGGCAGAAGTTTCTCTCCAAATACCTGGGCTCATGGGCGAGAGATGTGCAGCTCCCCCAAAGGCAACTCCACCAAGAGAACCACCCTCAGAAAAGCATCTCTCACAATCGGAGTTGGACCCCAGCTTTCCTGTGATCAGGTGTTGGGACCACTGAGGTCCACAACCCAAGTGGTCCACAGAAGCAGCCACGTCTGTGCAACAAGTAATACCTCTGTTGATTTGGGTGGAATGAAGCTTTCTCCTGCTCTTTGCAACCTGCTAGCTTTTCTCAATGGAAAAGGGAGACATTAACCCCTTTTTCATGTCCCTCCAGCCTCCTGGGTCTACCTTCCTGCCCCTCTCACCCTCCCAGGCTCCAGGCAGGCGGTCAGCTGTGAGGGTGAAGCTTTCTGTGTCCCTCGTCACTCCTCCTAGCTCACAGCTGGTGTCACCTCTGCCAACTCAGGCTGGCCCAGACCAGGCCAAGGAGCCCAGAGGAAAGGTGGCCTCTGCCCACCAGCCCAATCTGGGCCTCACCCTTGGCTGCCTGGTTCCCACTCTCCCATCTCTCCCTTCCCATTGCCAAGGTCCCCCCACTGCCTGGTCCCACCCTCTTCATGCCTGGAACAAGGAGCCACCACCTTACCGACAGGTCAGGTCATACGAGGGCCCCGCTTGGCGCCCCTCAACCCAACCTAGTCTCAAAAGCGCTTGCCTGCTACTCTCCCTGACTCCACATGACCTGTCCCCCCACCCCAAACAGAACGATAAACAAAAACAACATCAGTTCTCCTGCATGGCATCCCCTGGTCCTCTTTCAGCCCAGCGTTATTTGTCTTTATCACACTCGTCACTACCTAGCTCCCTACGCGGCACTTGGTTCTCATATTCTCCGTCTCACCGACACTTCCGTGTGAGCTCTACCGGGGAGGGACTTCTGCGTTTTGCTCACTGCTGTGAACCACGAGGGCCGGGCACACAGGAGGGGCACAAACACAGCGCGCCGAACGAATGAACAACGAGGCATGACGGGAGCCCAGCGAGCTCCCCTCCTCACACGCGTCACCTCGGCGCACCCTCGAGACAGCACCACGAGGAAGGAGCTTTCACTGTCCTCCTGCCACACGTGCAGGAACGTTCAATGGGTCCCCAAGCCACAGAGTCTGCGGGGTGCAGCAGAGATCTGTCATAGTTTTGTTCAGGGTGACCGTCCCCTGCTCGGAGGACTGAGGAAGGACCCAGGCCCCACAGACCCCAATGCCCAAGCTCTTAGGCGTCACCCTCTGCTTCCGAGCCCCCTCCCCGTGTGTCACCCCCACCCGCAACCCTCTTCCCCTCCTAATCCTCAGTCCCCACCCTGCCCACCCTTCAAGGCCCTCCTGCCAAACACCACTTCCTCCACAAAGCGCTTCCTGACCCCAACAGCTGGGCCTTGAGTTTTTAATCACTTTTTAAAATTGTGTCATTCATGCACGTCTATGCTCTGCAGCTAAACGGTGAGTTCTTGAGGACACATTGCATGGATCTGAAGCAGCCCAGAGCACACTCAGCAGCTTACAAACAATGAATGTGCAATAAACACTTGTTAAATGGATGGAGGCAAAGAAAATAGCTTTAAAATTGCTTTGTCTGAGCTGACTGAACCATAATGCAGGCAGTGCTTAATAGATTTTGAAGACAGCAACGGATACAGATGAATGGATAAAAGAGATGTGAAATTTTTCATAAATATACCCAACACTTTTTCATAATTTTCACATATTAAAATCCATGTTGTTCTTCACACGTTACTAAATATGTTCTTAAGGATATTTCTACGGTTGTAACTACTGCCATTCATAACACTGCCCCCTTAATTATTTCAGTCCTAAGATTCCTCTTCAATATCTAGGTACGTCTCTTAAACGCATATTTTGGAAGTCAATGTAAATAACTTCAGTCTTGACCAATAGCAAAAAAGTTGCTTTGAGACAATTTTTTTAAATTGTTTGGCAGATTGGTGTGGGGAGGTGGGGGCGAAATGGCTGAAAATGGTCCAAAACAGAAAAAAACAAATGATTCCCCATATCTAGTCACATGCTTGTAGCATGTATGTGGCCTTAATTCTAAATGACCATCTTCATCCTGTTGGCTTGTGTTATTCCCATGAAAGCTCCCTGAGAGCAAGGAGTATGTCTTCCTCAACCTGTTTGTGCTCCAACAGCACACAGCGTGAGTGCTGGGAGGGGGCAGTATCCATCAGTCAAATTGGACGAATCTTTAAACATGGAGGGAAAGTAAATATTCTGCAGCATCATATACGTTCACTTTAGGACCTCTAGAAACATGGAAAAGTATGCAGAAGAAAACAGAAACACCCTGAGTTTCCTTGGGTCCCATCACCCTCAGATCAGGTCCTAGCACGTCGACAGCCTGACACTGCACATTCTGACTCAGAGGGACAGGCGGATCCGGCGGCCTCGGTGCAGGCTGGCCTGGCATGGCCGCAGCAGACACCAGGAGGTCCTGAGGACACCTGGCTTTCCACAGAGCTGAACGCCGGAGAGAAGCTCTGCTCCTCAGAGGTGCAGGAAGCACAGAGGATGAGAACATTGTTGCAGGAGGCCCATGTTTTAAAATATAGTGTATCAGTGGAAAATTTGACTTTCCAACAGAACAGAGAAGACTGTGATTGAAAAGATATTTTGTTACTCATAGATCCAATAGGAGGGGACCCGCCATGCTGGGGGGGGGCACTCTGGGAAACACTAGGGTAGGTCGGGAGGCAGAAAGAGGGTGCAACTGTGGGCAATAGGCTTTATGCTGGTTTCTGCAGGAAAGAAGGGCGAGGCAGGCTCCAAACCAGCTAGTCTGAATAATTTCAGCCAGTGCTGGGGTACAGGGGCTGTCCCTCGCTGTCTTGTACCTGGCCCTGAGGTGATTAGGGCAGGGGGACAGTGGCCTGGAATATGAGAGCTGGACAAAAGGGAGGGGGTAGATCTGAAAAGCACACTGGCAGGTGAGTTGTTTACTATCTCTAGGAATGAGCCAGCCCTGGGAGGGGCAGTCCCTCTAGGGTCAGCGAGGCCCCAGATGTCATAGCATCGGAATACAGACAATAAATGACAACAATACAGTCCCACTGAGGGAGGTCACACTCTCTGGCTCAAGAAGATGGTTCATTAGATCCTGGGCTGCCAGAATTCTTGTCACACCAGGCTTGGGGTTCACTCTCCTCCAAGAAAATGCTCCCCCAGGCCTCCATTCCAGGGGCAAGGCCAGGCTAGTTCCCACGCCTGCTTACAATCCTCAGGCCACCTCTGGGAGGAGTCGCCCCAGTCAGCTGGTACGTGGCAAGGCTGAGTTCAGACCCAGGACCAGTGCCCTTAGAGATGGTAAACTGGATGGCAGAGCGTAGGGTCCCTTTATGGAGCCTCAGACTGTCAGGTGGGGGTACCCTGGAAGTGTGTCCAGCCCAAATCCATCATTTCTCAGAAGGAAAATTATAGGATCGGGATCAGAGTCTGGGTCCCCTGTTAACTTTCGCTGTGCTCTCCCCACCCTTCTACCCTGAGTGATTCAATAGCAAATTATTTTATTAATACTAGTACTGTTGTCATCATTACCATCATCTTCCTGGTTTTCATGCAAATGGAAAAACCCCACTCCTTGTCCCTAATGCAGTAGGGAAGTGCTGACAGCCCCCAAACCCAGAAGGAGACTGGATTTTTAAAAAATCAGGTCAGGCAACTAGGATCCTTGGGGGTTCGACCGGTCTTAAGCTCTGATTAAAGCCTGCATCTGAAAGAGCAGAGCTTTGCGTCTCCAGAGGGGGAGAAGAGAAGAGGGCTCAAAGGCAGGGGTGGGGAGGGGGCGCGCCTCCAGAGACGGGGCCTCAGAGGCCCTGGGGCCAGGCCAGGGCTGAACTGGAGCAGGGGAGACAGTGATGGGGTGGAACTGCAGGGGAGCAAATCCAGTTTTTATCCACTTAAGGCTCCAAACCATTCTCCAACCAGGCCATGAACTTCCAGAATTCTCCTCCTTTGCACTGGCTGCCCCTGTGCCCTTTCCCACATCTCCTCACCTGGTAAAGCCCTCCCCAGCTCTCAGATCCAGCTGAACCATGCCCTCCTCTGTGAAGACCTCTGGATCCCCCCTGTTTCAGAGGAGAACCTATCATGTCCTGCACAGTGAGGGGTTATTAAAAACAACCATCTTGAGCAACTGCCTCATGTCAGTCACTTAGCACACATTGTTCCTACTGGCGCCAGTTCCCTGCAAGTAGGTGTTAGTATCTCCACTTCACAGATGAGGAAGCTGAGGCTCAGAGAGCTGAAGTAACCTGCTCAGAATCCTCCATCCACCAAGTGAGGCAGAATCTGGACTCTACCCAGCTTTGCCTGAATCCCATGCCCAGGGTCTATCCTGGTGGCCAAACCACCTGGCTTTCCAGCTAGACTGTAAGATCTTTGAAGGCAGGAGCCTTGGTTAATAACGTCTGGCATATCAGAGCTCATAATGTTTTGACAGATGAATAGACAAACGAATGGATGCATGGATTGTGGAATTCTCCCACCTTAATGCAAGCCCCTTCTGTATGTGTAGGTTTTATACCAGACCCAACATCTTGCTCTAGTCCTTTTATTCCCACAACTGGTAGGAAGATTCAATAGGATGGTACATTAGGGTGACAGCTGAGCAGCTGTATCAAAGACACCCCAAAAGGCAATGGCTAAAGTAATGGTCAATATGATCTGGTTTCTCTTGCATGAGAGAGTCCAAGTGTGTAAGCATCTCTGCTCCAAGAAGTTCCATCTGAATGCAAAATGGTGTGGCCTCTTCGGAAGATAGTCAGGCAGTTCCTGAAAAGTTATAAACCTGGAGTAACATGTGACCCAGCAACTCCTTTCCTCATTCCATGCCCAAGAGAACTGAAAACACATGTCCACACAAAAACTTGTACAGAATGTTCACAGCAGCATTATTCATAATAGCCAAAAAGTAGAAAGAACCCAAACGTCCATCAATTGATGAATGGATTAACAAAATGTAGTGTATGCATGCAATAAAACACTATTCAACCATAAAGAGGAATGAAGTACTGCTACAAGTTACAACCTTGAAAACATTAAGCTAAGTGAAAGAAGCCATTTATAAAAGACCATGTATCATAGGATTCTATTTATATGAAGTATCCAGAACAGGCAAATCCGCAGAGACAGAAAGCATCTTAGCGGTTGTCAGGGACTGAGAGGAGGGGAGCAGAGGGGAGTGACTGCTAATGAATACATGCTTTCTTTCGAGGGTGATGAAAATATTCTAGAGTTAGCGGTAAAACCACTAAATCATATGCTTAAAATGTCTTTTATTTTAAAAAATGAAAAAACAAATCATCCTATCAAGACACAGGCTAATGGGTCAGCTGTGCCCTTCTCAGCCCATGGCTTCCAAGGTTATGATACTTGCTGCCTTTCCCAGCGAGTGGAGAGGAAGCGTGGAAAGCCCACGCGTTCTTCCCACATGAGAAAGTTGCAAGCATCTCTTCTGCTCAGGGGCCGTGATGAGAACTTGGTCTTCTGGCCACACCATGCCTATGAGAGGCTGGGAAATGTGGTCGAGCTGAGCAGCCAGCCGTGTGCCTAGAAAGAAGAGGATGGGTTTGCAGGGGACAGGGCAAGGTAAGAATCTTTGCCAAAAATGCTAAATCAAATGATAATCAACTCTCATTTGGTTACTTCCTCTGCAGATACTAATAATAATAACTAGCATTTATATAGCACCAGGCCCTGAGTTAGGTACTCTGCATCCTTTCATTTAATTACATTAAAACTTTATGACACATATTATTTTACCTATTTAAAGATGGAGAAACTGAGGCACAGAGCATTAAATAATCTGCCCAGGATTACACATTAAGTGTGCAGCAGAACCACGGCTGGAGGGCAGTTTCTCACTCAGTATCCAGAAGTGGTGAGGCAGGAAGTGAGGCCTGGCCTGATTTATGGGCTCCGGCCATTCGAACCTTGGTGCTACTGATCACCTCCGCTGGTGCTCTCACGGGGCGGACCTAAGGCACAAACACTTAAGGAAGAGCTCAGCAAACTCCTTTAATGAATGACAGCTTGCTCTGTGTTCCCAAGCAACTTCGGCAGGTATCAGGGGTCATCTATGAAATCACTGAAACTCTGAAGGCCTGCCCTTCTGATGGCTCGGAATCTCAGGGCAGGGGCCAGCATGTTTCAAAGCTCCTACAAGTGGTCAGGTGTGGACCAGAGTCTGAGGACCACTGGCAAAGCCAACGATCAACCGAAGTTGCCGTGTTCTCAGAGCATCCTCTGGGGTCGGGCCCCTTGGGCTACTTTACCACATGGGATCTTCCCCCCCACTCCCATGAAGCCCGTATCATCACCCCCATTCTCCTGTTGATGAAGAAGAGCCCCAGAGAGAGAGCTGGGCTCCAACCCTCACCCTCTAACTGTGTGTCCACTCCAGGGGCAAACACCATTTGCTCTGTGATCTGCCTCAGGTGCTAAGCACCGGGAGAATCAGAATTCTGCCCACAGACAACCTACAGATCACCCTCATCCAACAGTGTGATTACTCACTTCATGCCTGCCATCTCCTCAGACCACTGGATCTCAAGACTTCACCAGAGGTCAGCTGGAGAGATTCCAGAGCCTGCCCCTGAGGGCTCTGATTCAACGGGTCTAGGGTGGAGTCTGGGACTTGTATTTTATCGGACAATCCAGGGCCAGCTTTGGTTCAATCCCTTCATTTTATTAGGTGAGAACCCAGGCCCAGAAGGGGCCCTGACTCACCTTGTGCATTTAAATCCTCAATGGCTCCCTACTGCTCTCAAGCACAAGTCCGTCTCCTCTCAAGCTAATTTCTCCTCTTAAGAATCTCCTTTCAGACGTTCAGAAAACTCCCTTATCTCCTTCTATCTGAAACAGTTCTTCCCTAGCCTCCTCCCACTTTGCCTAATTGCTCTCATCCTTTCAGGCTCACTGCACCTCCTCCAGGCAGCCTTCCTGGATCCATTAAATAGTGGGTTAGTGCTCGCCCAGTGTCCGTGCTCCACCATGCCACTCACCGTGCTGAACTGCAATGACCTGTTCAACTTCCCCGTCTCCCTTTAATGTCGTGAAGGCAGGGATCAGTTGAGTCCTCGCACATTATACTGTATATCTTAGTTGAACGAATGAACGAACCATCGAATGAATGAAATAAACAGAGTCAGCATCCAACAGGCCCCTGGCTCAAGCTTTTTCTCGGGAGGAGGCGGGATGGTGTCCCCTGGGCCTCGGGCACTGGGCGGCGCCACCGGCCCCACGCGTCCGCGCCGCAGCGAGAGGGAGGGACCGCCCCGGGCCGGCAGCTGCGGAGCCATCTGCTGCGCGGGTGGCGGCGCCCGCCCCAGTGTTTGTTTACAAACCCGGCTCTGCGTGCAAGAGAAACAGGGCTTCTTTTACAGGAGGCGCAGCCGCTGCCAGCCCGGGAGGAGGGGCCGTCGGGGATCAGGGACTGGGGACCAGGACCGCGGACACGCACCGTTCGCGGAGGGCGGGGCCAGCACGCCGTCTGTCCGCTGCCCCCTCCGCATCCCCACTCCTACCCGCACTCCAACCCACCCGCGAAGGCCGGGGGTCCAGTCCCCTCCCCACCTCTAACCAGCTGTGCGACCCCATCGGGAAGAACAGTATCTGTGCTACCAGAGCGCTGTGAAGGATTAAACGAGGTTGTGCGCACAGCGGCGTTTTATTAAGCTATTGTAGCGTCACTATATGATGGGTCCTAAGTATTTTACAAAACGTCTCTCCAGTCCGATTTATCCCCCAACTCGGAAATCCCCTTTCAGACAATCCTAGGTGCAGATGATAAAGCCCAGATTAAAATTCATTCAGGAAAAGAAAAAAAAATCATTTTGAAAAATAAAATCATTCTGATACAAGTGCATTTCCGGTGTTACCATTTTTACTGCCATCCCACCCTGCAGCCACAAGCCCCAGGGTGGGCTCAGAGCTTGGGGAGGGCAGCAGGGGGGCCATTAAGGAGAAGAATCCCAGGGAAACTCCACCCCTAAGTGTAAGTCTTCGGGGAGGGTGGGTGACTTCTAACCCAAAGGTGAGATTGTCCCTCAGGTTCCGAATGCCTTTGGGCTGTGTGGCTGAGAACAAGGCTTTGGAGAGACAGCTATGGAGAGCCAGCAGCCGGCTTTGACCCCCACCTTCCCTTCCACGCCTCCTCCCTGCCTCTACTACGGACCTTCCCCAGACAGCGTCTTATGTCTATGCCCCCTGCTTCTTCTGGACGCCGGCAGGGCCTCCATGGTGCCAGGACTGGGCATGAGTTAGGGGTGCTCCCCATACACTGTCCAAGGGATGGAGGTAGAAAAGTGCTTGTGCTTGATTTTCCAGTGCCCAAGGACTTGTTTCTGTATGATTATTGGTTTGTTTGGGTTTTTCCTTGGTTCCAAAGGGTTGGAGAGGTTACAAAGTGATGATGAAGAGCAGGTCATACCTTCTGCCCACAAAGGGACTCACATTCTAGGACGGGGAGACAGAAGAAGCAGGGACTACCACTGCTCATTGTCTACCTACTCTGCACCCAGTGCTAAGTTTGGTATTCCTCCAGCAATTCACTCAATACGTACTTATTGCACCACGCACTGGGCCCCGAGGAGAGGACAGAGCAGAGAACAAGTCTTGTAGTCAAGAGGAAGATTTTAAAAATAATTCTAATGACAATACATGTGCCATAAGGGAAATAGCTCTTTTAATCCTGACACCAACCCTGCTAACAACTCAAACAGTAAATATGATTATCCCCATCTTACAGATACGGAAATAACAGCTGAAAGAGGAGAAAATCTGTCCCAGATCGCCCAGCTGGGGTTTGGAGTGATGTCCAAAGCCATGTTCTGACTGCAAAGGCCACCTAGGGGAGGGGGGTGGAAATGGCCAGTCTGGTTCCCGACTGGAAGAGTTGGGTTAGAGCAGTATGTTCAAACTGCGGGTGGTAAAGATTCTTCACTGAGGCTAAAGCAGAATAGGGCTTGGAGAGCTCATTTTAAAAATTCTGAACCAGTAAATATGTGACTAGGAGCCACACCATCTGACAACCTCATTTGGCAGAAGCCCAGGTCCATCGGGGCCACCCTCGGGTCTGGGTAGGTGCAAATCCACCCACTAATTTGCTCATTCTGTGCACCCTGAAAGACTGTCCTGCCTGGAGAACTCCAACCTCAACAGGGGAGATGGAATCATACACCCCACACAAGGTTAGGGCTGGAGGGCCCTGTCCAGGGTGCTGAAGGAAGACAGAAGATGAAGGAGGGTTAAAAAGTCCAGTCCCCTCTTGTGAGGAGCAGGGGGCCAAGAGCAGAGTCGGCCCATTCAACCTCCTTGGCCTATAGATTGAGAAGGAGGAGGGGGGCTGGGCAGAAGAAGAGAGAAGGCGAGAAGACAGCTGTCAGCCAGCAGAGCAAGGACTTAACCTGAGGCCGTTAAAATGAGTCTGAGTTGGTGTGCACAGGTCAGGCAAGGACACAGCCAGCATGAGATGCCGCTGCCCTTAGCTCCCTGGCCTGTGTCCCTTAGCTGCGCTCTGCCCTCAGAAGAGCAGACAGGAATTGTAACGGGGTGAAACCAGGACATCAGCAGGAGAATACATCCAGGGGAAAGCAATCCAAAAACACAGAATTTCATGGGATGGACAGGCTGAGATAACCAGGATGCTGAGAGAAACCAGATCTGACAGCAGACAGCAAGTTAGATCCAATCTGGAAGTGAGACAGGGAAGGAGGAGAAGCTGCTTGCACAGAGATGGACCTGCATTCTCAGTGACTCCTGCCCAGACTCACCTGGCTGGGGCCTTCCAGCCAGAAAGGCACTTTGCCCAGGGCATATGAGGTGCTCGCCATAGGCTGGGATGAGGGCTACAGGGAGCAACACCAACTAATGTACCCCAGGAAATCTGGGGTACCAAGGCCAGAAGGTGAGGAGGAGCTGCTGGACTTCTTGAGAGACCCAGGGGGTGAACATGTGATCTTCAAGCCAACTTCTTGCAGGCAAAATTAGATCTCCAATGTGGTTGATGCCTTGATTTCTATGTTCCTTTACTTAGCCCCACTCTCCTTCAATCCCCAATTATAAATTTAGAAATCACATATGCAGACACCAAGATCTCTGGCTTTGTGAGTCATTTCATCACCACCACCTATCCTCTATGTGCTTGGTACAGCATAGGACCTAAACAAAATGAGGATACAGAAAATGATTAAATGCACTCTACATGGAGTTTCTTTTAAGGTAATTTTGCTGAGTCTTTCAAAAAAGCAAAGAATCCCACAATAAGAAACATAATTTTCTGCTAATGAGACCTGGTCTTAAAGTTTGAGTTTCATTTATTTCATGGAACAACACTTTTCTTTTTAATACTATGACATATGCAGCTATGTATTTACCAAAAATTTCTCTCTTTCTTCCTGGGCATGCAGCCAGACTGCATTTCCCAGCCTGCTTAGCGATCAATGTGGTCATGTGACCAAGCTCTAGCCAATGGGAAGTGAGTGGAGGTGAGCATCACTTCCAGGTCTGTCCCATAAAATTCTCTCATGGGTAGTTGTCCATCCTCTTTCCCCATGCACTGGTTAGGAGTGAAGGACTCTAGCACCCCTGGAGATGGAAGATGGAGTAGTCTGGGTTCTTGACTCACCACAAGGAAGGATGCTCATGAATGACACCATGAAATACTCCTCTGTGGACAAGAAATAAATTTAAATCCTGCTACACCACTGACATTCTGGCATTTATCTATTATGACATCCAACATTAGCCTAACTAACAGAAGCACTTATTATGTGCTTAGCACATGGCAAGCCAGGCTGGGATGGTATATGTACAAGTAAGAGTCAAATTTGAATATGTGGGGAAGTGAACATCCAGAGACATTTGGCTCAGTGCAAATTTTTGGAACACCCCCACTCCCATCACCAGCTGCAACTGCAGACCTGGCCACAGATGCTCACTAATCACCTCTCATCAGCTCTCCCCTCTTACTGGATATTCTACCAGACATTTGGACTTAACTGATGTCCCCATTCTTTTTCAATTAGAGATTAGTGAATGCATCTCTTTCACTTCAAACTTTTTCCTTGAGCTAATAATTTCCCTTAAAATCTTCTTAACTTGCCGTTGGGTCTGACAGAAAGCTTACTGAATGCCTTGCTCCAACCTTCAATTTCACTCAACCTTCTAAAGTTCCCTTTTATATCAACGCCCATCAACTCTTCCATTTACATTGTGTTTTGGGTTAGATCTCTCACGCTTCACTTCCCTACACAGCCTCTTCAAGTCCTCCAGTCTCTGTCTCTGCTCTGCCCTGTTTTCTATTTCTTTTCCAATAAATGATTTCCTTCATCTTCAGTGCATTTTCTCCCTTTCCAGCACTCCAACCACAACCCCACTTACTCTCCCCATTAATCAGCCAACTAGGAAAGAAAAGTTAGAGCATCCCTTTTGCTCCTTGTTCATCTCTGCCTTAGGTTGAGCCATGTGGATAACTATTTTAAAAATTAGTTGGCCATTATCTATCTTACTCTCCTATCTTCTGTGGTGGCAGCCCCTAGTCTTCTTATCTCCCATGTCCTATCTCTCATCATGTTAAGGGGAGAACAAAAACACACCATCTTTCACGAAAGGAAGTGTAACAATTTGTAGAAAGGAAATAAATTGCTTAGTTAAAAGAATACTGCAAGAATTGTCATAATTTCTCAACTTTTTCCTCTTTAAACATTTTATTCTCTGCCATCTTAAAAAATATATGTCAACTTATATCAAATCTCCATCTACATTTCAAATACCTGCATCCTCCATTCTTTCATTCCTTTTTTCTCCAGGTATTTATCCTTCTTCCACTTTCCAAAAGATAGATTACAAGAAGGCATAGAAATAATTAAATAACTTATGAAAGAATACAAACCAATTAAGGAAGGGACAAGATCAATGGATCTGGGTACTGTAGACTAAGGATTCTTGCTGATATTGGGCATAAAATTGAACCCTAAACTTTGATGCAGGTAATGACAAAGCAGAAAGGGAAACAGGAAGAGTGACAAAGATCTCCACGATTAATGTTAGAAAACATACTGTACATGACTGTATTCTTTGTTACCTTTGTAATAAACTTTTGGAAATACCTTAAAAATACTTCTTTACTTCCTGCATATTTGCTAAAAGGATATGACACAGCATAAAACAACAATCATTATCATAAAAATAAAGAGGCATGTTAAATGGGGATATATATGTGGAAGGAAGGAATTATAACTTTCTTTTAAAAGCTAGACTTAAAGGAATGAACACAGTTGAGGACGGAACTTAGCTCAAAGCTTCCCAGAACCCATGGCAAAGATGGAAACACAGGGAAATTATGGAGCTGGATTTTTCCTAACTATACTTACAGAGATGACTGACTCTTAATTATGAACCATGACAGGGAGTGGTCTCATGGGTCTTGCCAGTTCCCTGAATCTTTAGAAAGAACTTTCCGAGGGTTTTTAATCACACAATCCTCAAATTTCTTGGGGGACTCCACTGTTCAATGGCTTTGTCAATTTACCCATCTCCCTGCCTCCAACATGATTTTATCACTTGATTCAGCGTTTCCCAGTCACTTGGGTACCGTGACCTTGATGGGCACCAAATCAACAATACCTGCCAGTGATATCTGGCAGTCTTGTCTACTTATTTTTTTCTTTCATTCTACTTGAATTTTTACTTAATAAATTTTGTGTCATCCTAGGAAACACAGCTTTGGTGTGCTTGTTGCAGGATGTTTTCCCTAATACACATTAAATAAATATCCGTAAATACAAATACTATTCTTGAGACTCTGTAAGTGCAAGTCTGATGCTTTGCTTTGTTCCCAGATAGTTTCATAAAGGAACCTTTGCTGGGGAACGTTTCTCTCCAGCTTCCACTTGATGCTGTCCGCTTTAGTCTCAGAAACTATTACAGTTGGCATCCTCCTTTCCTCTCTGCAGCTAATGAGAGCATTTTATTCCTTTCTGGCTTATAAGTGACTTTCTCCTCCCTCACATTCCACTGGAATCCTGCCTTTCCCTCCAAGCCCAGTTCAAGTCCCACCTTCTCCATGGAGTCATTCCTGCTATCGACCCTGAACTTGGGCTTGCTTCCACTGACCTCCAAGAGCACTCATCAAGCTCCCACAAATTACTACACAGTAGCTGTCCTAAAATACATGGTAAGCACTTGTATATATTCCCTAGCAACTAAGCACATAATAGGTGCCCAATAAAACATGGCAACATGTCAGGACTAGCACTGAATTTGGGGCCAAGGTCAGGGTGGGGAACAAGAAGGAAATGCAAGGTGGCCCAGAACCCTCTCCACTGAGCAATGACCCACATGAACGTCCTCTCTGTGACATCCAGGGCATCCACACCTCCTTCCCGGATATATGCACCATGCCAAGAAAATCAGACCAGATGCAACATCCCTTCAGAAAGCTTAAAAGGAAGTAGAACAGTAAGGTAGAAACACATTGTCAAAATGAATACAGAGAAAGCACTCCATTTTTTAACACGTGTCTGAAAGTCAGTTTGTGAGTTAGTTGTTTGAACCCAGAATGTTTCCCAGAAACCGTCAGCTCCCCATGGTGGCTCTGTCTCCACTTAACCCTCCAGTCAACCAACATCAGTGATGACATAACCCTTCTAGCCAGTGTCGTCCTGTCACGTGCACCACCTCCTCCCATTCTCATGATGTCCCACCAGAAAGGCAGGGACGATTCTCAACAGCCGTGTTTCACAAGGGACTCTGGAGGCACAGAAAGAGGCTATGAGACCTGCCCAAGGTGGGCCCTGCACTGGTGGAGCTAAGAGTCCAGTGCAAGTCTCATGCTGGGTGGAGAGAGAAGGCGGAGAACCCCAAGTCCCGCCCCTGGCCCCCCAGCCCCCCGGCCCCCCTCAGGGACAGTGGACTGTACCTACCAGGCAACAGCATGTGGGTGTTGGGGTGGCGTGAGGGGACGTTGGTGGTCAGAGGCAGGGTGGCTGTGGCGAGATATGTGAATTGTGCCAGGTGCTGCCTGCTGGAGCCGCCGCCGTGTGCCACCGGAACCTGTGATTAGCACATTCTGAAGTCAGGGTCCTGTCGGTATTTTCCTGAGAAGGGTAATCGCTCATCAGCTTGTGTGACTGATATATCCAGCACCTCTCCTAGAACCCTAGTCCCTACAGGATTCATGCACACTTGCACAATGTGAGTACTTGGGACTCCCTCCTGATGAGCGATACTTAAGAGCTGTGATGAACGCTGGAAGCTGTGTTTAAACAAACGTGCTTACACGTTGGCTGAGAGTCGGCTGTGTGCCGGGTACTGGGTTGAGTCTGGGGGGCTAGAAGGGTAATTCAGAGATGCATCCTGCCCACAAAGACCCACAGCCAAACATGGGGCGGGGGGAGACCCGTACAGGAAGGACCGCCGTAAAAGGCAGAAAGTGGGGCGTGCCCGAAGGTGACAGCGGTCCCGTAACTGCCCCCAAACGTAGACACTCTGTAATAACACTCCCCGTCCATCTGGAACAGCCCAGATGTAGTCTTTTGCGCTAACACATGCACCAATCAATACTGAAGATGAATTAAACTGACGAAAATCAATCCTAAAGCCAGCTTTTCTTTCCAGACCAAAAATTTTCATCAATAATAGAGAATTAAAAGATGCCACTAAATTCTGAGGCCCGCATTGCATAGAGTTCAACCATAGGTTGTGAAAATAGATTAAGAAGTAGAAACCCTTGCCAAGACGCTGTTCTGCTGGCCCTTGGCGGATGGAGAGGGGCGGGTGTAGATCTCGGAGTTCAGAGGAAAGCGACAGGCCCTGAGGTGGACAGCCCAATCTGGTGGCCACCGGTGAGCCACTCCCAGGTGAGTGACCCGGGCTCTACGGATGGTTCAAGAGGCCAGGAGTCCAGGCGGTAGTCTCTGGAATGCTGCCAGGAAATAAGTCCAATGCAAGAGGACACCCAGTGGTCTACTGGGCTGGTTTGAAGAAAAGAATTGGAAAAAAAAGGGTTGAAACAGAGATTTGGGTGACATCATGCAAGGAATTTTAGGACTTTCAGTTGCTGAGAGCGTCTGAGCAGGAAGGTAAGATTTAAAAGGAGCAGGTTTGTCTATTCTTGGAACAACAGGGAGACCGGATATTTCTTCCAAGCCCTGCCCCTGAGGCTCAGCGCCGCAGCCACAGGTCTGCCTGCAGCGGCTGCAGCAGGTGCCGAAAGAACCGAGCTACGGTCAGCAGAAGCCATGCCCTTTCTCCCACCGTGGGTCTCCCCTGCCTCGGCAGCACCCAGGCGGCCCCGTGGTCCACTGTCAGGCATCAGACACAACATCTGAGGACGTGGCAGCAGGAGGATCCTCTCTGCAGCCACTGCCCAGCCCTGTGCAGCCCTGCCCGAGCGGATAGCGCTTCTGGCCTCATGACTCATTCACGTAGTCATCTACCCAATCAGGCATGTCCTGGGCCCTGGCTGTGTACCAGGCGCTACGCCGATGTGGGGGATGGAGAAAGAAATGCGGGTGATTCCTGAATCACAGGCCCTGCCCTGGACAGTACAGCCTAGTAGGTGAAGCCTGCATGCCCTCAGCAAGCATTCTCTGAGCTCTAGGCACTTGGGGACAGCATCACTGCCCCAGGAAATTCACAGTCCAGAGTGGGAGAGGGGCGGAAAGACGGCAGGCAAAGTGTACATGTTACACAGAGGGGTGGGGGGTGAGCCTCAGGCCCTGGTCCCCAAGGAGAAACTGCCAAGAGGAGGCTGCATGCCGGGCCCCAGGAAGGCGATCATGAACTGTTCTGGAATGAGGTTCCAACGCTGCACCATCTGTAGGCAGCAGTCTTCAGGGAGCAGGATGAGAACAAACAGCGCTGAGACCCAGGATGAGGGAGGAAGGGTGACAGAGCCCTGGGAAGACCCACTGGAAGTTCAGTGAAACCACAGTTGTGTTCCCACAGGGCAGTGGGCCAGCCCTGGGGTAGGAGGAGAACCTGGGGACAGGAGAGGGTCCAAATGGCCCACAGGATGTGGCCAGTGGCACCATCCTAGGAAACTGAGGCACTGGGTGAGGTGAGGAGGAGAGGAGAGGCTGCCCCAGCCCTGCAGGAGCCCCCACAAGGTGGCGCATCACATCGGGGGTGGGACTGTGGGAATCCTGCCAAGTCTTGACTCTGGAAGAAAATGGTGGGTCCACCACCAGCCACAGGCCCCTTGGTTAGAAACTGAGCCAAGTTCCCCTTGCTGGATCCTACCTGGGATGTGAACAGAGACTGGGCATTGGTGACAAACCTGGTCTTGAGTCCACCCTCTAAAGCAACCCCTTTACTAGTAGGGTCCAGGTCAGTTTCCTCTTCTGCCAAATGAAGTCCTTCCCAGGGTTGAGATTAAGGAAAATATTCCCAGATTAGTTCCTCTTGGTGAAAGCTGGTTCCTCTTGGTGAAAGCTGACTCGCCCCAGTCAAGGTTGATGATGGAGAAGATCAGACAGTCCTTTACACTCACAAAGGACTCCACACACGTTCACAACTTTACCCTCAAAACAATCGTGGAAGGTAGATAGAGCAGGTGTTTTTCTTCCCAGTTTATCCATTAAACAAAGTGACTTAACCTCCAAGAGACACTTGCACACCCATGCTCAGCGCAGCGCTACTCACAACAGCCAAAAGGTGGAAGCAACCCAAGTGTCCATTGACAGACGTCTGGCTAAACAAAATGTGTTCCATCCACGCAATGGAATATTATTCAGACTTAAAACTGAAATTCTGACACATGCTACAACCTGGATGGATCTAAGTAAAAGAAGCCAGTCACACACACTGCACACACAAGTACTGTATGATTCCACTTATAGGAGGTACCTAGAGTAGTCAAATTCACAGAGACAGAAAGTAGAAGGATGGGCGCCAGGTGCTGGGAGAGGGGAAATGTGGAGTTAGTGTTTAACGGACATAGAGTTTCAGTTTTGCCAGATGAAAGGGCTCTGGAGATGAGTCGTGGCGACTGGTTGTGCAACAACGTGAATCTACTTAATTTTACTGAACTGTTTGCACACTTAAAAATGATTAAGATGGTACATTTTGTCATGCATATTTTACCATAATTAAAAGTAAAATTGTAATTTCTTGTAAAAGCTGATTAAAAATTTTTGTAAAAAGTGACCTGAGCCCAGATGTCCTGACTATCAGGTCACTGGCCTGGTCTCCACAGCACCAGCTGAGGAGAGATGGTGCCACCGAAGAGACACAGACTAGGTCAGACCAGCCACTGGCTGAGAGTCTCACTAGCCTTGTGACCTAGTCCCTGTCTCTCTGAGATTCAGTTTTCTAAGCTATAAATCGAAGCTAAAACACCATAATGAAGTAAAGTGTCCCCAGGCACTGGGCAGGGACCCAGTGAAAACCAGAGCAGGCAGTAAGGACGGGTCCGGCTAAATCCAGCCAGGACCCAGAGCATCAGTCAGTCTGGGGTTCACTGCCTGTGAACGGAGGTGCAGAAAGGTGTCCACTTAGCCCCTGCAACCTTGCATCCCAAGCCACTTGGGGAGAAAGTCCAGTCTTTTACAAGTGAGAGTCTGACGGCTTCTGTGGCTTCAAAGAGTGGGAAGTGCGTCCCGGTGCCAGGAAGCCCAGGCAGCACCGTGCAGTGGCCAGAGCACAGGCTTCGGGCCACGGGGCCTTAGTGCAGCCTCTCTCACTGTGTGATCTGGCCGTGTTGCTGCATTCCCTCAAGCACCACCTGGAAACCATGGGGCAAGATGCCCCTCCTCGTGGTGACTGAGAGGGACACATGGGGTCCTGGGTTTCAATGGTCTGCACACAGGAGGTCTCAGTAAGATTGACACCCTTAAGAAGCACCATGGAGAGCTTCCTAGAAGGTTGGGAGGGTGGGGCGTGCCCAGGGCCCACAGCTGCAGGAAGGAGGGTCTCTGGGGTCGCTCTTATAAAGGCACTAACTACATTCACGGGGACCCCATCCTCATGACCTGATCATCTCCTAATCCCCCACATCCAAACTCGGCCACCTTGGGGGTTAGGATTTCAATACATGAATTTGGGACGGACACGAACATTCCACACACACGTTTCCCACCCCACCTCAATTCACACCTTCCTTCGCACTTTCTGCCTTCTAACACTGCGCACGTTTCTAGATGACTGTCCCCATTGAGCACAAGCTCTGTGAAGGGCAGCATCTTCACCTGCGTTGTTCACTGAGGCGTCCCCAGGCCCAGAGCAGTGCCTGGCACACAGTGGGTGCACGGTCCGCACTGCTGCGGAGATGGGTGGATGCGAATGCACCACAACACGCAACAGGCACCCCTGCTGAACGCCCGCTGACTGCTGGGCACCACGTCCCGTCAGGCCCCGAGAAGCTGGGGCAGGCGCAGGCCTGGCAGCTGGGAAGAACCAGACTGGGATTCTGGTTCTAAGCCCAGGGTTCTGTTTACTTGTTTGTTTTGCTTGGCTTAACTAGTTTCAGCCATTATCATAGCCTAAGTTTCAGGCTTACAAGGTTTCCTAAGCTTGATAAGCTTTTTTAGTGTGGCAATAATACATACGTAACACAAAATTTACCATGTCACCCACCTCCAGGTGGTTTCGGTGGCATTAAGAACTTTGTTGTGCACAGCGCTCAGCTTGTCCTAAGTGCTTTATCAATGCAGGCTCCTAGGATTAACTGTTATTTTTATTATTACTATTTAGAAGCAAACTACATCTTTGCCAAGTTCCAAAAAACCTGGTACACATAAAAGAAGCTGGAATTTGGACTTACACGTCCCACGTTTGAGTCCTGACACCAGAACTCACATGCTGTGATCTTAGACGTCTCCTATCCTAGGACCCACATTTATCACCTGCTAAATTGATGGAGTAATACCCAGGGCTGCGGGAGAATAAAGCAGTCTGACAAATGTGGAGGTGCTGGCAAAGTAGTAACAGTTGTGAACTACCATCCCTCGTCCACAGCTCCCAGATCCAAAAGGCTCCAAATACCCAAAGCTTTTTCACAATTCCTGGTGGTGAGATCTGCCCTCAACTCACAGGAAGTTATTTATAATCTTGACATGCATGTACATTCTAGTGCTCTGCTGCGGAAATATTCGCGGGCTTGATTACAAGGTGCTGCCCGGAACCTCACACTCAGAGTCGTGCAATAAACACACATGCGCTACATCGCCTTTAGAAAACCTCAAAACTCTGAATCCAAAACACGAATGGCCCCAAGCGTTCTGGAGAAGGGAACACAGATCCCCCTACAAACCGTTCATCCTCATCCTCACTGCGTGCTGGGAAGGGTGTGGGAGGAAGTTGGGCAGCTCTGGGTGGGTGAGGGTCCAGTGCCTCACTGTGCACTGAGCAGTGCCCCGAGGAGGAGGTGACCTTCCAGGCCCAGCCCTCCTTGGGTCACCTCTGGCTGAAGCAGCTAGAACAGCCAAGAAAGGAGCATGGGGCTCTGTTTCCCCCCAGCCCCCTCTATACAGTAGAAACCCTCTGCCGCCTTCCCAGCTCCAGAATGATTCTGGGCACAGATTCTGATCCCCATGGCAACTGCTCCAATCTGTGTCAGTGCGAAGAACGGAGTCTGCTGCTGCTAAAATTAAAGGAGGGGGGAACCCTCGCACGCTCAGCCTTTTATGCTCCTCAGAATCAGGACCCCAGGGGATTCACAGGAGAGGAGCTGAGCTTGGGAGCAGTCTCAGCATTCAAGCACACTGGCCCGAGCTGGACTTGGGGGCCGGGGGTGAGATTCGGGTGGGCAGTGGGGCAGGGGTGAGGAGAGCACTTACCCTCAGGTGGAAGGGCCTCACCATTGACCTGGATCTTGACCCCAAGCCACTCCTGACCGCCCTGTTGTTAAAACTCTGTGGGGAAATGTATTCTGCAACCCCTCTTGGTTCCTTACTCTAGGATTTATTGAGTCTCACTGAATCTATTGGGAAGACAGACCTATTTTTTAAATTTCATTTCAAAGGATAAAGTAGGGGAGGGAATTCCAGAGGGAAAGGAGAACTGACACGTACTGAATCTCTTACTACGCGCCCCGAGCCTTTAGCAACATCGCCAGCTTTCATCAGCACGGCCAGCCTGGGGCCTGTGGTCAGCATTTACAGACGAGGCAGCGAGACCCAGAGAGCTCCAGCAGCAACTCTCCACACCTGTGCCAGCCTACAAGCCCCTGAACTTTGCGGCAGTGCTCCCTCTGCCAGAAATGGTCCCCCACAAGCAGTCCAGCCCAGGGTCACTGCAGGGCCCCGTGCCTGCCCTCGTGCCCCAGCCCGCACTGCCCACTTGCCCCGCGGCAAGGGTGTCGCTGTGCCCAGATCTCCTGGCAGTCTGACCAGCCACTGCAGCACTCAGTGGTCTCATATGCAACAGTGTATGCTTCTCTGCCTCCGCCCCCAAGACCCCCAAATGAAGGACTTTTGTCCTAGAGGAAATCTGATACCTGACAATGCGTCAGGGCAAGGATGTGCACGGGTCCCCGACAGGAGCCCCGGCATGCTGGTGCTCCACCCGGCTGTCTGGCCCTTTGCAGCTGTTCCTCACATACTGGCCAGTGCCATGCCCTGCTGCCAGGTCCAAGAGCTGCCCTGTTTTCCAGGTCTAAGGATCTCCCCACCCCAGGCCCTTTGCATATGCTACACCCTTCCTGGAACACACTTCATTGAGTTCACCATGTGCTGGTTCCTCCCTTCCCCCCGCCTCCAGGCACCCGCCTTCTCTAACAAAGGTCCCCACCGTGGTGTCTTCTGACGTAGCCCCTGCTTATTTTCCTCCAGCTCCATGAGCCCACCAGGCATGATACTGATGCTCATGACTGATTGGTACAATCACTCAGCCTCTCTGGCCCAGGGTCCCCTGTGCCTGACAGAGGCCGCCCCCAGGAGAGGGGCACAGACCGGCCTAATGGTGATCCAGGAAGGTCCTAGCAGTCGGCCATCGAGAGCCATCTGGAGGTTCTTGGCACGGCAGGGATGCTGAGAGAGGACAGGGATGCCTGTTCAGCCAGCCCCGCAGATGGAATCACAGGGTGGACACCCAACCTTGCCATCCAGCCCCCAAGGCAAAAAGACCACCCACTGAGGGGGCCCTGTCCCCATGAGCAGACCATGCCAAGCAACTCAGGTTTGAGGGCCAAGGCAAAGGGACCCCTGAGCCACACCAGGACCACAAGGGAGAGTGAGCAAGGCAGAGAAGTGGGGCACAAGTGGACCTTAAAACTCTGACCATTCTGCAGCCTCAATGCTGCTCCTCCAGGCAGGAAGAAGAACCTGAGGGCCCGGGGCCCATCTCCAGCCACCTGCTCACGGGGAGAGAACTCCTCCCTAGCAGAAAAAGTGACCTCTGAGCAGACGCCCCGTGTGTGCAGCTGTGTGGGCGCAGCTCCTCCTTGCTGGTCTGCAACAGCAGAAGGGGGTGTGTGTGCTGGAAAGGGAAGGGGGATAGGACCTAAATATGCATCAGTAGGGGGATAAATGAATAAACTTCGGTGCATCATCAAATAGTTTGATTATGGTTATATCAAACAACAGAATAAATGCAGCCTTTAAAAATAAGGAAGTAGGTCTATATTTCTGACTTGAGATGCGTCCACTGTGAGGAAGGCAAGTTGCAGAATGAAGTGTCTCCTATGATGCTATTTTTGTGAAACAAAATCCATCTTCTCTGTATGAGCCTGACTAAGGATAAACAGTCTGGAAGTCGAGGCCACACAGTAGTTAACAGCTGTCACCACTGGGAGGGGGAGGGGGACTGGAGCAGGAAGAGGGGCAAGGAAGAAAGGCGTCATGTGGATTTATTTTATACACTTCTTTGAATTGTTACAAAGGCAAGGTAACATTTTGTAATTAAAAACAACAACAATGAAGGCTAAAAAAAAAAAATCTAAAAGGTGCCCAAATACCCGCAAAGGAGAAAGCACGGCTGAGATCAGTGTCCTTCCACAAACGGGCAATATCCTGAAATGTTTGCAGAGACTCACATCAAAAAGCAAGAAAAAAATGCCCACTTGCATTTTTTAATTGACATTTTGTTTGTTTGTTTGTTCTTTGCCTAATTAGAAGAGCCCGGCCTCTCCAGTCATTTTCGTCACCATAATAAGGCAGCTTCGTAGCAAACCAGCAAAAAGAGGTCTCTTCTCACACAATTTGTCCAAGCTACAGCATATGCCAAATCAGGGATTTGTCTCTTTATAAGAAAGGACAGATTTTAGGAGGAAGGTAAGGAAAGAGGAAAAAAGAAATCAGAACACGTCAAAAGCGATATTGCTTGCAATGCCACTGACCTGATTATTGGGCTCATTTGAGCAGTTTAACTATTTATCTATTTCTCCCAGCAGAATGTAATCACCAAACTTGGGCGATGTAAAGGCAGTGCTTGCCACTGGTTCGAGCCTGTCCCCAGCTCGCTGTGCTGCTGGCGAGCTGGGCAGGCCTCCCTGGCTGCTCTCCAGACCCGTCTGCATACCCCACTTCTGTCCAGCTGGTCAGCCAGGAAGTCTCTGCTGAGTACTGGTTCATGCCAGGAAATACTTTTGGGGAGGAGCCCCTGTCCCCCGCCCCCCCCCCATCAGAAGGAGAAGACCCCCAGACGGGAGGCTGTGAGACCAGCGTCTGGCTGTTCTCTGCAGTTTACACCAGCCACTCGGCACTGTTTGCCCGTTTGGGCTGCCAGCCTCCCTGGGACGGGGAGTGGAGTTACTATCATCCCCATTTTACATATGAGGAAAATAAAGCTCATTGAAGGCACGTATGATGAAGCAACAAAACGTACAGGACACACATGGTAAATAATCATGAAGGGGACTCAGGGGCCTGTAATTATTGGGGACAAAGCCCTCCCCCACGGCAAAACTTTTGGTAAAGCTGAAACCACTAAGTTTAGGTAAAGGTAATATATAAGGAATTTTTAGGGGGCCAGGAGAGGTCGCCCCTACTTTCTAGGCTAACTACCTCAAAATAGCAGTTTCCATGCATAGAAGACCAAATTCTGAGAAAACTAAGATTTACTGAGAAAAGCAAAGATGCCAGGGCAATCCAGAAGACGGACTGTAACTTTGGCGTGACCTCAGCTTCCTAATGCATTAATGACTCAAGTGGAATAAATCTATTCCTGCAGGGGTGGAATTACACAGTTCTCTGTGATCCAATGTCAAATAGGTTATCCCTTGATTAAGGTCTTAGCATGGATGAGAGTTTTATTGAAATGATTTCCATTATCTGCACGGCAGTTCATCACAAACGTATTTGGCCCAGTGTATTTCAAATTTGATTTGATCACACATCAAAATTGTGCGCATTTAACTTGTTTTAATTGAGAAATTAAATGCATCTGCCTTGCTTCCGCTGCTGGGGCTGTTCCGTCCCAGGAATTCCCACATCAGCAGGCTCAGATGAGCCCTCGCTGGTAACTTGGCTCGGCCTGGATCCTCCCTCCTTTCCCCACGGCTCCACATCCTGAGTTCTGACCAGCAGGTTGAAAGGGAACCTTACAATCAAAGAAGATGTAAACGAGAATACGCCCTGTCGGCTTAATGGAGAGAGAAAGGAGCTTTCAAGTGCGTTAATTAGTAGGGGGCTTACTCTGTCATCGTTCATTAGGAGTCAGCGATAGTCCCACTGTTTCTGCCAGTGTCACTCGGGCTGCAGCCTCATCGCCTCAGCCAGAGGTGGCATAAGCAATGCTCCTTGTCCTTTGCAGTGGAATGCGGTGCCAACCGGCCAGAGAGGCTGTGCACACAGTTCAGGGAACACACTTGAGGATGCTCCTGCCTGCCTGCCCTCTCTGCTAAGACCTAGAAGGAATGAATGGCCAGGGACTCCAGGTGCAGGGGAGCCAGAAGTCAGAGCAGGGCAGTTTGGGCTCTGATGACACTTCCTTCTACCCCCACAGCATGCTGCTGTGTGGCCAGGAGCAGGGAGTCGGATGTGGGAAAGTTCAGGAGAGGATTTCTGCTCTGAACACACAAAAGGTGGTCCAGCCCTGCTTGTGAGGGTGTCTGCAAAGCCCAGCTTCACTCTCTGTAAGACCTCAGTGACAACCAGGAGTCCAGAACATCTCACCAAGTCGAAGCGGAGCTCAAACAATAACGTGCAATCAGTCTGTACCACATCATAACGCAGGAGCAAGAGTCCGGCAGGGCTGGAAGAGGCTTCTTTCAAACAGCTGGCTAATCTCAACATCTGAGCTGAAATAATGTGAGTTCAACCTGCAACCTGGGACAAGATCAAAGATGAGCCCTCTGCTCCAAGAATGGAGCCCAAACTCTCCCTTCTGCCCTTGGCACCCTGGCTTTCCTGAATCCCTCTGGATTGGAATGCTGCCAAGATGTGACAAAGACCGGGATTTAGTAGACATGTCTCGCTTTCCTGAACAGGGTTTGAGCCACATTGCTACCCTGATAACTCAGGAGTTCAAGGGCTGAAAAGGGGCTAAGGAAACTAGAAAGGATAGTAGAGGATACCTGGGGATAGCTTTTGGTAAGTGTCTAGCTTCCCATAAAACAGAGACAGAGCAAGTAGGGCAAGGCTTTCCCACCTCTGACCCTTTCAACAAAGCCGGTGGGCCATACATCTCTACATTAGAGTCTGCCCTGGAAATCAGGCTGCCACTGCAGAATGAGGTCACTCTTGGGACCTCCCTTGATGGCTGATGGCCAGGGAAGCCTAGCTGCCTCCAAGAGTCCGCTGCCCTGATCCCCACACTGCCGCTCTCCCCACCCGCCTTCTCCCTCTCCCCACCACAAACCAGAGGCAGTGCACAGGACCAGACTGTCCCCATCTGTCTTGAGTCCCCATCATCCCTGTGGGGTTGGACGGGCAGCAGCACCCTCACTGGGGTTCGGGTTCTACTTACGTACTCCTGTTACACTCCCAGGTGGGGCTCCCTCCTCCAGGGTCTGGGAATGTTTCAGTTGGGGAAGAGGGCAAGGAACTTGTTCAGCAGGGGAAAAAGCCAAATGCATCAAGAGGAGGTCCAAGCCAGCATTAGATGTCAAAGTTAACAATTTGGAAACAACCTAAGTGCCCAAAACAGAAGGGAATGTTTAGAGCTCTGTAAGCTGTCATAAGAGGAATGATGAAAAACACACAACCATAGGGGAAGGGACTTGAATATTATATTAATTAAGAAGGGAAACACAGAATTGCATGCCCACTATGATTACAACTACATATACTAAATTTTCGTGGAGAAATGCAGAAATATATATATATGTATATATGTATATATATATATATATTTAGAGCTTTTGAGGTAGAAAGGTAAGTTTGTTTTTTAATTTAAACTCTTTTAATAACGTAATATTTTTTACAACAAATAACATTGAAAGAAAAAAATAAAGAATCTGGTGTAACAGGGGCCCTCAGTGGGGGTCTCTAAGTCCCAGCCCTAGTCCTGGCTCTGCCCAGTCTCACCACCTGGCCCTGGGCAGGCCTCTCTGAGCCTCAGTTTCCACACATACACTGAGAAATAAGTTACACAGCTTAACTGCCAACGTTTCCTCCCCTTCTGATTTTCAACCGTTTTGTCCACCCAAAAACAGTGCTTACTGACCTAATTAAACTGTGACTTCGACCATCAGTATTTACCAGATCAAGGGAGCTGGAAATCTGGCCAGAACACCATCTGTGTACACTGTGCCCTCGAGGGCCTGGAGCAATTTGCCACATGCGATGCCAGCCACGCCCGGCGTGGCTGTGCACGGTGGACGCTCCCATCCTGCTTCACGGCTGGATCACTTAGCACTTCCCAGAACTTAGGTAGGATTTATACTCTCGTGTAAAAATAAAACTCTCCTGCCTCTGAGAGTTGCACTATTTACCACAGAACATATCCCGACTGGTGGGGGGGGGGAGAAAGAAAATATTTATTCAGAAAGTACTTCGTGTTTACATAGCACCTCACGCTAATGAAACGTCTGCCCGATCTTAATGGGGAGATGAAGGTGTAAATTTAGAACTCCGCCCACCAGCCTGGCATATTTCTCATTCAGTCCAAATCTGTTTGAAATAAGTTACCAGACTTCACCAGCTCTCAGAGTTAATGTGTAGGATCTATTTTTTTCCCGTGTACAAAGAGGCACTTGCCAGTAACGGTTTAGCTATTTCCCAAGACACAGAGATTGCTCTCCGTTCTCTCCCGTGTCAGCCCTGGGACCGCTGCCAGCTGCCAGGGAAGGCAGGCTGCTCGCACGCGAGGTGGAGGAGAGCTCCAGCAGCCTTTGTCTTCATCACAAATTGACCATCGGTCAGCTCCTAAGGAAACACTGGCCTATGAAATAAAGTGTCTCCTGGATAACGGAATCCAGGGGTGGCTCGGCGTCTGTCTAAGGCAAATCCTGATCTCCATGGCCTCAGAAACAAGCCTTTGGGGTCTGTGCCCCCAGCTGCACCCCTGAACTGCTTCTCATCTCCCCGCTCTGCTTCTGCCGGGGATGGCCTCACCGCCCGGCCCCACCCTCTATGTCCCCGTGGCCACCTCCTTCTCTTTCTTCCAGTTGCCCCTTTCCAGCTTTCCTGACCCCCAGGCACTGCCTTGCCCTCATCCCAGAGCAGCCTGTGCGAAGCTCTGTGAGCATCAGCACTTGCCTCCTCCCGTGATGCTAACAAGCCACCTCCATGCTCCCCTGCGTGAGGTGAGCTATTTAAGGGCAGGGGCCCAGAGTCTTCCTGTCTCTACATCCCAGGCAACAGGCGAAGTTCTTCCTGATTCAACAGGTATTCACGGCATGCCCTCCCTGCGTGTGGTGCCAGATGGAACTGTTCCTGCTCTCAAGGAGCCCACGGGCCTGTGCAGGGGAGCCAGCCCGGGGAGAGTGCCTGAGCACACGTGTGCTAGATGTGAAAGGGGTGTATGTGTGTGTGTGTGTGAGATGACTGCACTAATCCTCAAACCAAAGCCATGAGATAGTTCTCCTCCTCGTCTAGAACGACATCGACCAGGGCTGGAAGAGTGCAGAGTGGATAATGATGGTGCCAGGGTGAAGGGGGGAGAATGACCCAGGATGGTTCCCAGGGAAGAGCCAGAGGTGAGACTGCTAGTAACCCTTCCTTTCTGGAGAGAGGTCAGCCACAGGGTCAAGCTGCCACGGGGTCAGGCTGCCCCAGGGCAGGCCACCCAAGACCACTCCTTGACTCTCGTCCTCGGGCTGCCACTGTGGACGTGGGAGCAGCAGTGGCCTCCATCCCGCCATCTTCCCCCGGCCCTGTCGCACCTCGGCTCAAGCTGTCTCTTCCAGAGGAAGGCTAGTTGGAGCAAGCTGACTCAGCGCTGGCCCCTCTGCCATTTACATCAGTCCCTGCCTCTCCCGAGCTCTTAGCTACTTGGCTTGTCCTAGTCCAGTTGCTCTGTTAAAAGGTCTTTTTGGTTGCTTCCGTGGGCAGGCATTCTGCACGTCAGCAAGACTGGGACCCACAGCATCACTTGGGGAGCTGTAAGGATGCACCTAAGCCTAGCTCCAAGTCTATCGGGTCAGAATCTGCAGCAGGGACCGAGGAGTATCCGCAGGGGGGACCTGGGAACGTGTGCAGGCGGGGGGACCGAGGAGTATCTGCAGGGGGGACCTGGGAACGTGTGCAGGCGCGGGGACCGAGGAGTATCTGCAGGGGGGACCTGGGAACGTGTGCAGGCGGCAGGACCGAGGAGTATCCGCAGGGGGGACCTGGGAACGTGTGCAGGCGGGGGGACCGAGGAGTATCTGCAGGGGGGACCTGGGAACGCATGCAGGTGGGGGGACCGAGGAGTACCCGCAGGTGGGGACTTGGGAATGTGTGCAGGCGGGGACCCAGGGCTTCACAAACTCCCCAGGGGATTCTCATGCTCACTAACGCCTGAGCAGCCCCAGTGGCAGGAACCAAGTCTCCTATCGGGCGGGTGGACCTGGGTCCCTGGAGGACACCTCCGTACAAGCTCACAGCACTGCCAGCTGTCCAGGTCCCCTCAGGGGAAAACTTGGGACAAAAGCCAGATATGTTTTTGAAAAACAAGCGGAATGCATGTCCCTAACCCAGACTCTTGCTAATGTGCTGCCTCGGTGGTTTATGAATATTTGCTTAAACATAAATATAAATTAAATATAAATATCTGATACATAAAATCACACTACAGGTAAACACAGAGGTTGAACGCAGTTGGCCAGAGGAATAGTCTGGAAGTCTGAGCACTAGTGAGCCAAGGCCCAAATCCCTGGCTGCAGATACGACTGCCACACAGTAGGCGCTCAAGCAGTGCTAGCCATTATCTGTAAACGTCAGCCTTGGGCAGAGGCGGGCATCAGGCGTGGAGTGCTCACCGGAACCGTGTCCTGTCATTTCACTACTGCTGTCGCTGAAAAGGACCCTAATGGGATGAAGACAACGCGTCCCGCACAGCGCACACAAAGGCAACCCGAGAGCGACACATCTGAGATCAGAACGAGGGAAAAGCTTTCAGTACATCCAGGCGAGCTGCACGCGCTGGAAAGCGGCGTGGGGAGGTTAAATGACTTCCCTCAGCTACAAAGTAAGTCCCCAGCCGAGGCGGGAACATAACCCAGGTCCCCGGTGTCCCACTCTGATAGTGTCTCTTTTCCAGCTCCTGCTGCCTCCTCAGTGAAAGGAGAGACTTCAAACAAAAAGTGCAGCCATTTACTCTGCTACTAAGAGAGGTCGTGGCGTGGCTGCTGCCCGCATCCTCTGAAGATGTAACGCCAGAGACCTCTGCAACAGAGTGGAGGCCTCCAAGGTCACTTGGCCACTCCTGTCCTGCAGGGGTCGGTCCTGCCCTTCTTAGAGATCTCCAGGGACCGGCTCTATGGCAAGGCTGCCTCCCACAGGTACCTGCCTCCGCTCCAGGGCTGACGTGTGAACCCCTACCCACCTCCACCCACACACTCGTTCCCCTCTGCCTGGCCCTCAGCTCCCTCTGTCCCAGGGTCTAGAAGTCTCTCTCTACAGCAGGCCTCTTTCCCTCCTACCAGATCTTGTAGCAGCACAGTGGGAGACCACCTCTCAACACCTCTAAGTCGTTCAGTGGTGGTCTCGGCGAAGAACACTCTGGGCACCATCACTGGCTCTCCACCCACACACTCCTCCCCTCCGTCCTTGCTAACAGAACTCTGATCCTGATTCTTTTTGTCCCCTCAGGGGAAGTGAAGGATCTCAGGTTCATGGTAAATTCTCATCTGCCTACACCAATCTCAGCAACCCCGTTCCTCCTGGGATTAACTTCGGGCACAGTAACACGGCAGATTCTGGCCAGTGAGACATGGGGGGAGCCTGCTGCGGGGACTACGGTAAGGTTCCCTCCTTCTTAAAGAGGGACACGTGGAAAGACCGTCTCTCCTTCCTCTGGGCACTGTCGTATCTTGACGATGCACTGCGATCAGTGAAAGCCATTTTCAACCACAAGAGGACCCAGCCTGCCGTTCTGAGGAGAGCGCAGCAGTAAGGTGGAAGGAGCCTGGGTCTGTGATGGCATCTTTGAGCTACTGAATTAACCAAACCTAGAGGTGCGTTCCCTAGGGACGCCTTGTTAGACAACTGGGGTACATTTTCCTTATGGGATAGGCTACCCTGAAGGGTCTTTTCTGTACCTGTAGCCAAAAGCATCCTAACTGATGAGCAACCTCTCTTGTCAATACAGTCCTTGCATTTGATTGATGAGACAGAATACAGCCAACACCGATTTCCAAACCATATACAGGACCAGCATGTTACACGTTCGTGTAAGTCTCCAACATTTTAGAAATGTTTCCGGTGTGAGCAGAAGGTAAATTGAACTCCTTCCGTTTCTAAAACCTAAATCGGTGGTGGAGTCTTCTACATTTAGACCAGCGTAAATGGCCCCATGGTAAATGGGAAGGGGCTCTGCAGAGGGGACAATCACGTGGTGTCACTTTGTTTACCAGCATAAGGTGGCAGGCGCCCTGGATATCAACCAAAGGCCATGTTCCTTTTACAGTGGTATTGTTTAAGCCTCAGGAAAACACAAATCATTTTTGCCTGAACTGGATAGTCGGGAGGTCAAACCTTGACTTTTAAGACAAAAGAAATGTGACAAATAATCAATGTTTCTGTAGGTTCCAATGTAAGCAGGGATGCAGAGAAAGCTGCGTGGATGAATGTGCAACTGTTACCCTGCTTTGGGCCTGGCACGTGCTTCCAGCCCCCCGCACAATGACACAACGTTCCTGATGATGGAGGCAAATGGAAACTGACTTGCCCTTCTGTCCAAAGAAACCGTGACCCAGCAGAGAGTCCCTCAAGCCAGAAAATGAAGCCCAGGTTTGCAGGGTGGGGGTCAGTGGCGGAGGAACCCCCTCTGGAGATGACAGCTGGGCTACTGGGGGGAAGCGGTTTCTGACAGCCCAGCCGGGGTGCTGCGGGGTGTCCCTGAACTCCCACAGCAACTATTACCTGGATTTCACACAGACAGCCGAACAGACAGAGCTCTGCCCTGCGCTTTTAAACACTCCTGCCTTCCTTTTCTTTCCAGAATGCGAGGGCTTAGGGTGCATGGACTATAGCGTAGGTTTCTTTGTTTCCTCCCTCCTATCTTGGGGAATGGCTGTATAAACAGACATCATAGCAAATAAATGACAACGGGCCAATGCTATATTTATGAATTCTATGCAAGAAATAGATGCATTTTGCTAGTGGGTAGAGTATGACCACCATCCTGCTCACCGCAGGCACCTGCCAAATAGCAGTAACAAGTGTGGAGTATTTGCATGAGTGAGGCCAGTTTAAACATCTACCAGTAGCAGGGGAGCTCGGGGTGTCTAGACCACGCCTTCTATACTGAAGAGCACACCGCGACTTCAGTCCGCAGGCCTTCCTGCAGTCAGGAGTTTACACGGCAACTCGTGTAATAAGATCGAGGAAAACAGACTCATGACTCTAAATCTGAGCTTTGATAGTTCCCTGATCCTGAAAAACTCAGCAGGTCCACTCCCAAGAGCACGGGAGGCCAACCCATGAGGTTTCACCACGACTCTCCCCCTGGGCTTTCCGGAGCACCCAGACAGCAAAACCACAGGGCTCTGCCAGCTGCCTGAGCCCCCTGTGCTTGCAGGAGAGAAACAGAGCAGCCAACAACTCCGGCATGTCGGGGCATGGACCTGCGACCCGCCCCCAGGAGCCCGGGGGTTGCAGGCTGGGTCCGGCCCAGAGAACTGTCGGGCCTGCTGTGACCCCCTGAGAGGGTTTTACATGAAATCTCAAGCACCTAAGAGGTGGCCATTCTGCTGGAGGGATGAGCTATTTAGTTCAAGGTGGGAAGTCACCTCTACACACAGGGAAGGCCATGCACAAGGCAGGGACAGGGACAGGTTGTGGAGTCAGATGACCAGGGTTCAAACCCCACCTCTGCCACTTCCCAGATGGATGACCCTATGTGAATCACTGTTACTGCTTCCGTTCTTTTGTAAGCCTTTCTTTCCCATCTGTACAGTGGGGAGCATGCTGTGCAATGACAGCTAACACCGTGCTGCACCTTCCACGGGCCAGGTGATGTCAAGTGATTTGCAGACAAACCACACCTACTTCACAGGCTGTTGTGAGACTCAAAGGAGGTGACCGTGAGAGCGCTTGTGAAACCTGTACACATAAGGCAAGTACAAATTAATTAGATGTGGGGGCCTCCCTGCCCTTTTTTCTGTCTCTAGAGGATAGACTGGTTTCGGGGATCCCCATGACTAGAAGTCTACGCTGTTCTAACTGCAAGATCGCCTTCCACAAAGGGGCATGCTCTTTGCCTGGATCCTCATCTCGCTCAGGGTTTTTGCTTGTCTAGGCTTCATCTGTCTGTTCATTTGCGGCACAAACACATATGGATGCTTCTGGTGTTGCAGGCTGCTTCCCAGGGAGGGGTGGGAGAGCTGGGAGAGGTGCAAACGAGAATGGCACAGAGAGAGCCGGTGAAGTACGCTGCCACTGGGCTGAATCTGAGACCAGGGAGGGGCCCTGGTCTGCAAGGCGGCAAGCACTGTGCTGGGAGTCCTGAGAATGCTGGGCGCCAGCTCTGCCCACACTGAGGGAAACCGCCCCGTCCACAGGACCAAGCAGCACACCTGTAAAGTGAGGGAGCCTCTAAATCCCATTCCAGTTCAGCATTTCCACGAGATCTTTTCTCTCGGCCGCATCCTCATTGGCTGTGCATTCAACAGACGCTGTATCCGGGAGAGCTCACTAGGTACCGGGCACCACAGGGATACGGTGGGAATGAGATGCGGTTCCTGCCCTCCAGATGCTCACAGCCTTCTGGGAGAGGCTGTCGGGCCCAGGCGGTGGGAGAAGCAGGCGCCACCCAGGCTGGAGGGGTCAGGAAAGGCTTCCTGGAGGACTTCATGCCCAGGGCAAGAGGAATGGGACCCAGGCAAGGGGGAAGAGTGGGGCTGTCCAGCCCTACCTGAAAGTGCCAAGATACGGTGGCATGTCCGTCTGCTGCCTAAGATGCTAGAGGGCAGTACTCACAGGGCAGAAGCGAGAGCCACATATGTACCTGACCACCACCAACCAAGGCGAGCCCGTTTCTCTGATTCTCGAGAAGCACAGCCTTTCAAGCAGGACAAGACTGGCTTTGAATCCTGCCTTCACCATGGACTACCTGTGTAATTTCAGGCAAGTTAACTTCTCTGAGTCTCCGTTTCCTCATCTTAAAAATGCGATTCACACCTGTCTCATGCAGTCATGATACGTGAAGTCGTCCAGCACAAGGCTAAGGCCGCTGAAGGAGCGGTAAACGGTAACGATTATTATCCCGTCTCTCCTTCCTCTGGCTACTAGATGTGCCGTCTTGGTGGTGGGGAGTGCTGCAGCGACAGTCTTTTTAACAAGGCACCTGACATTACTGGGGCAGGAGACTGGGGGGTGGCTGATCATTCTGTCCTAGCTCCAGGCGTGGAAGGCTGCAGCCCCCACCCCCGGCACCCCCGGTAACCTCATCCCTGGAGTCCCATCTAAATGTGAACATGTGGTGGTGGCAGGGCTTGGAGGGCGACCAGATTTAGGAACGGATCCTGTTCTCCTGATTAAGATCTTGACATAGAAGGCTTCATTTCATGAAGGGATCACTCTCTTTTCAAAGTGAAAGAAAAATATACAGAAATTTGATTTTTAAAGCACTGTTGCCTCATATAAAATGCATGCTCAAGTGCAGAAGATGAAAACTATGCAAATGAAAAGATTACAGCCAACATCTGCATCTGGCAATATTTTACTGATAAAATAATTAAGCGGCTTCTGCACGACTTTAATGCAAGGGAAGACCTTCGGAACTGGTGCTGCATCCCATCTAAGCCTGACGTTCCTTATGAAGGCGTCCTTCATGCCACTGAAGAGGGAAAGGGCTGGGAAACACAAGGTGTGGGAACTGGTCCTTGCTCTTCCACTCCGTAGCCGTGGGACCTCAGTGTCCCTGTCAGGGCAGTGCAGGGACTTAGTGAGCTGACCTCTGAGAACTTGTCCGGGGCCAGTGTTCAGAGCTGAAGAACAGTTTGCTCTGATGGTAATTATCACCTTCTTCCAAGACACACTGAAGTGGTTGGCACAGTGCTAGATGCAATGTCACCTGGGTCATCCTAGTGAGTCCTCACAATGTCCCCGAAAGGGATGCACCATCAGGCCCACTTTACAGAGGAGATTAGTGGTCTCCGAGATGTCACACAGCCACCGTGCAGGGAGGCGGGGTGGGTCCACCGGAGCGAGAAGACTAAGAGGGCATAAGAGAAAATTCCCTGTGTGCGGGCGGGTGATTCAATCCCAACCATCATCCATCCCAACAGAATAAGAAACCGAATTAAAAAAAAAACTCAGCCCCCTGACAAAGCAGCACTGGAAATGCAGGCTGCGTCTCTGTCAGGGTTTACACTACAAGCAGGGCTAACACTGACTCTGAACCAATTTTTGTCCTGCCTGGGAGGCTACCACCCAAGTGTTCTTCCGCCACCCTGCCCCACCCCCAGGGCCCAGGAACCAGTCGCCCTCCTGCCACTGCAGGGCTGCCCTGGCCCAGCGGGGACCCAGCCTGAGGGAGCGTCCTCTGATTCGGGGGCCCCACACGTCCTTCAGTAGCCTGGCTGCCACTCCTGCCTTCAAGACCCCTGCACCCAGTCAGCTGTGGCTACGAACCACCCAGCCACCAGCTCTCGTTTGTTCACTCGAGCTGGCTGTGAGTCCATTACTCACTTTTAAGCCCCAGTTGTGCTTACAACGGTGGCCTTTTAAAAACATCGCCAAAATGCACCTACTGTTTATGCTCATATTCCTGAGAGAGCCAAGACTGCGGAACTGGCCTCTTCCTAGAATCCGAGTCACCATCCCTGTCCCACCTGAAGTCCTCTCTGTTGGGTCAAACCAGTGAATCAAATACCAGGCAGGTCCAGAGCAGAAAAGGATGTGTGGTCAGAAGGCACAGGAGCGAAGTGAGTGGAGAGGCGCAGAAACCAGGGCAGAAAGCGTGCCACGACCACGCAAGCGGGAGGCGTGGGGGTGGGAAGCCAGGGCAGGAAGGGGCTCAGCCAAATGGAGAGGGCGCCAAGGGCAGGCAGGGGCTGGGAGTCCCAGGTCCCTCCAGAGGCTCTGCCCCACCTCACACAACCCGGAGCCAGAGAAAACGCGCTTTCCAGTGTTAGGAAGGTCGCGTCAACGCTTGAATTCCAACAGCCATGTTGGCGGTGCTCTGAGGTTACCCAGGGAGGGAGGGCTGGGCTGTACAAGGGAGAAGCCACAGTCACGGAGGGATGTGACCATCAGTGTCCCCGATCAGTGTGCTTGATCAGCAGTATACCTCCTAACGCAGCTCCAGCCTGGTCTTGGCAGACTGTCTCTGGACCCTATTAGGCAGGGCCAAGCTGGCGCTGGTTCCGTTACTAACTCACGTTTACCTCCCAGGCCAGTGAAACAGACATGCCAAAGCTTAAAGCAAAGAACCAAGAAGAGGAAACCAATTTATTTCTTCTGCCTTTTTAGACCGTGGCATGTTCAATATGCTGACTTCAGGACTTCATCAAAGTTTGCTATTAAAAAGGAATCCCCGTTGCTTTTTTGACGGTCCAGCAGCCATCTCCCCACTGGCTGGGCCCCTACCCTCCAGTGTGAGCAGTCTCGGTAGCAGGGGATGGGTGCTGCCCATCGTGGAAGTGGGAAGCGCCACCCATTCTCTGCTGGGAACACAGCAGGGCAGGGGGCGGGGTTGGTGAAGGGGCAGGGGACATGTGACTCGGTCTCAGCCAATCAGACATGCTGACCAGGCTGCGGGACGCCTGGGGTTCCAGGGTCTCACCTGCGACGTTAATGAGCTTGTTCTTACTGGTGGGACTTGGTCAAGGCCTCTGCAGCTTCCCCTTGGTCATCTGGTCTCCTGCGCAATCTCCACGCAGACGCCCAAATTCCGCCTGTGCCTTCATGCTCGTTCTTCCCACCCCTCTCCCCACTCAGACAGCCAGAGCTGGAGTCCATCATCTGCCACTCCAGAAGCCAGACGCGTCATTCACAGAAATCTTGGATGAATACAACCAGCATTCTTGAGGTCAGGGCTCCAATAATGCCATGACTCAAAACAAGCTGCCACAGACCCACTGTCCCAGCACATCCTGAACCTTGCAAGGAGGACCGGGTCCCCCTGGAATGCCAGGTGGGCACCACTGCTGGGGAGCGCCCAGCCCTCCCGCCGCATTCAGACAGCCCCGAGTTTAATCCCCCACGTAAAGGGGAGCTCACGTCAACAGTGAGGAAGGCTCAGCGCCCCGTCACTGAAAGGATCCAAGCTGAAGTGTAAGGCAGAGAAGGGACTTCCGTCCTGGAAAAAGCAAAGTCCACAGAAGACTCCTTCCAACCCAGACTTTTAACCAGCCTCCCTAGATACGGAGTAAACATGATCACAAACAAATGACCTGTGACTGGTTGTTGGAAACATAAAGGTCACCACAGTCCGATGGAAAACTGTTTCCCGGAAGTTGAACTGGAAAAGAAGAGGCGAGGAAGGCTGGTAGCTTTAAGAATTCACAGGCATCTATTTTGAAAAAGTGCTAAGAAAATCCCATTTGGTGTCAAGTCAGAAAGATTTCAGGCTCACACACCTCATACAATTGTGATGTCATAAGACATCTTCAAATCCACACCTGTGTATCAGATTACACATAATGGAGAAGTTGTTAAACATCCACTTGAGAAAAAAAAAAACACCACAGGATTTTACAGAAATTCAATCTGACATAAAATGATAATTCTGACCCAGATCCCTCTGCAAAAGAATGAATCTCTCAAAACCAGTCTCACACAGCCAAGCATAAAACAAGCTGTTTTATTAAGGACGGTTTCAGACCGTGATGCCAGCACCATTTATTTGACCCACACGTCACACTGCCTTGTCCTGTTACTAATTTTTTGTGGCACTGTCTTCTTTCTCTAACTACATGCAAAGTCCCTAGAGAGGGGAGGTCATGCCTGGTGTGCTGGAGTCAGGGTTCTCAGTAAGTGTGGAGGCAGAACGGCTGAGGAAGAATGTCCCTCCTTCCTTCAGGTGACAGATGGAAGTGAGGGTGTGATACGCTCACTAAAATCAATTAGCTGAGGACCCTAAATACTTAGATTCAAGTGAGGAGGATTAAACCACAATGTTCACATTGATGTCAATGTTTTGGACATCCAATCTGGAATTTGTTTATTTCCTCATCTGTATTTAGTGAGCTCCTACGAGTGCAAAATATTAAAAATGAGAGGAGAGGGTATAGCTCAGTTGCAGAGCATGTGCTTAGCATGCACGAGGTCCTGGGTTCAATCCCAGTGCCTCTATTAAATAACTAAATAAACAAATGCCTAATTACCTTCCCCCAACCCCCCAAAATGAATAGGATGAGACCTGCCCTTTGGTGCCTAATCTGGCAAAATAAAATAAATTGTAATAAGATAAATACCATTTTAGAGATATAAGGCATTTAGGGCATCCTGTGAAAGTTGTGATTATTTGTGGCAGAGTCAGTCAGGGTAGGTTGTGTGTGCCTTGCACATAGAAGAGGCTCAGTAAATAGATGAGTGGGTGGGTGGGTGGATGGAAGCAGGTGGATGGAGAGATGGATGGATGAAAGGGGGGCTGGGTTAGTACAACCAGAGAAAAGGGATAAGGAAATTCCAGCCAAGAAAACCATACAGGCCATGACAAGGGGGCAGGAAAGCATCAGGCATCAACATGACCTGGGACCCCATGGCTGGAACATCAATCAGGTCCAGTGAGGGAGGCGCTAAAGCAAAGGCTGGAAATAGAGGCTGGGGCCAGGGAGCGGAGGGTTACAGTGCCTCCCCAGGGCGTTAGACCTTCTCTGATGAGGAATGCCAGATGGAGGGAAGGGAATTCAATTAGTCAGGAGAAAGGGAATCTTAGAAACCTTCTGAATGGGATGGAATGAATACTCATTATACACTCACTGAGTGCCAGGCTAGAGTTAAGCGCGTTTTAAAAATGAAATACTTCAAGCACACAAGAGAATGATACAAGGAACACTTACATATCCACCCAACTTAGTCAAAATGTAACATTCTGCATGAATAGCTTCATTTTCTTTGTGAGAAAGAAATCACTTCACATACAATTGAAACCTGCCCTGTACTTCCCTCCATTCCACTTTCTTTCCTGAGGTGGTCACTGCACTGAATTTGTCCATCACTCCCATGCATATTTTAGTATTTTTCCTAGATAGACATTTATTCATCCGCTAGACACACACTCATCCACACACACACATATATGCACATATATGTGTAAACACATATAAGTGATGCTGTTAGGCATGTTTTAACATTTGATATAAATGGTTTCATCACACTGTAGATGTTCAGCATTTGCTTTTTTCACTCAACATTTTTTCTTCAGACTAACCCATGGTGACACAAATGCAGTTCCATGTAACACAGAGCTGCTGTGTGTTATTCCACTGAATGAATATCCACTCTCCTTTTAACAGATATTTTTGTTATTTCTGATGTTCTTGTCATTAAAAACAATGCTGTGAAAAGCAACGGGACTGCAGGCTGGCAGGATACACAGCTCCGCTCACTGCTCTCTAAGACGGCAACTGGCACGTGCGCCAGCAATGAGAGTTCCTGTTCCCTGACTTACTTGCCTACACGCTGTGCCACGTGATAGAAGACAAACCATAGCTCTTTCTTCTGATTAGCATTTCCTGGATTGCTACTGAGATCAAACATCTTTTTATATATTGGTCTTTGGTTTCCTCCTTAGAAAGTGCCTGTTCATAACTTTTGCCCATTTAAAAATCTCGGGTCTTTTTCCTCTTGTTGGTTTGAAGGAAGTTCTACATAAACTCTGAATACCAATCCTTTATCAGTTACACACCCTATAGATATCAGCACACAGTCTGTGGCTTATCTTTTAATCCTGTTTCTGGTGTATATATTTTTATTCCTAACTACAACTCATGAAACCTCTGTCATCAGCTCCATTTTACAGATGAGAAAACTGACCCTGTGTCACTTGCCTCAGTGTCACTTGCCTCAGCCGGAATGGGGAAGAGGTACAACTTCAGCTCAGGTCTTTATGACCCTAAGACACTTGCTTTCGCCAACCACACTTCTAGACCATCCTTTCAGGTGAGAAGCAGTCATTTGCACCTGTGCCAACAGGTGGCGCTAGGAGTGGAAGGAAGAGAAAGGAGGCAGGGGCCACAGGCAGAAAAAAAATCAACAGAAACTCACCAACAACTAACTGGCTCAAGGACAAGGACGAGGCTGCGTCCAGGTGAGGGACACAGAGGTACCTCTGAGGCTGTAGCAGTACCGGAGGGAGGCATTTGGAGCCTGTTTTTTAACGTGCTGAGCTGAAGTGCTGGTGTGAAGTGTTGGAAATGTGGTGGAAGAGACTTAGAAGCCTCCTGCAGAGAAATTCCTGCCACTGAGGCTCTGGGTGAATGAACAGAGAGAAAGAATGTGGAATGACAGTGCTGAAGTCCAGCACTGGTGGCCCCAAATCTGCCTCACCCATGCGATTGTGAAATCCTCCAAGAATTCATCTCACACCAACTTTTTTTTCCTACCCACACCTGACACCCAGCACAACGCCAAGATCACAGTAAGCATTTGACAAATGTTTGCTGAATGAATGAAAACTGTTATATCTTTATACAGGTCCACCATCTAGATGGTTCAGAATTTTTTGGCTCCTTAGGAAAGTAATTAAGTGCAACAAGCCCACTAGGGTCAAAGGTGCAAGTCCATTTTGCAGTTAAATGTACAAAAATTCACAGTAAGTAGGATAAAGAAAGACTAAAAATACCCTTAAATCACTTTAGGTCATGTTTTGCAGCCAAATGAACTTGTGCCAAACTTAAGAAAAAACTTCCATGTTTCAGAATATGGAGCTGAAGATAAGGGATGGTGAGCCCGTAGCATTGTTTTTTAAGCTTTTCTGACCACAATGCAGAGTGAGAAATATATTTCCCATTAATACTCATTACACTCACATCCACACTCCTACAAACATAAAACTGAAACAAGTGTTTTATTAAGTAATACTTCCTTGCAGTATGAAAGGCACTTTGATTTTTTTTTTATTTTATTCTATTTGTTTTGTGTTTAGACTTCTAGTTGCATCCAATTAAATTGAGGTCAAAGCCCACTAAATGGGTTTGAAAAATACTGCCCAAGATCCCAGCACAGCGCTTTGCACACAACATACACTGGCTCAGTATTTGTTGAGCAAAATAAAGAGAAGTAAATGTGCAAACACCACTGTGGACTTTGTACGTGGAACACCTTGACCTTGAGACTCCCTCTAAGTTCTGGGTGGTTAGGTGGGCACCCTGGCTGGAAAGATCTGTATCCTGTGGAGGACACTGTCCTGGGGGCGGGGATATCCTGGGTCATAAAAAAGAAAAAACTGTTTAGTTCACAAATTTACCAGGAGCTGGCCATGGTCCTGTCCTGCAAAGATTAGCAAGAAAACCGGAAAGAGACCCAAAGATAAATCCTTCTTCCTGAACGGGAATCAAGAGGCTGCTTCTGCTCTACTTCGGGAAGAACCTTGGCCAGAAAAGGACTGAGGATACCTTTCGACTACTTTCAATTTTTCTGGCAATCATCATAATTTTTTCACCATGAAATGTAAGAGCTGAAAGGGGCCTGAAGACCACACAAATCAGCCGGTGGGTCCCCTCGTCTTCCGGGAGGCAGTGTGGGGCAAGACCTTAGGGGGCTGGCGCTGGGACTCCTAATGCAGGAGACCCGGCCAGGCTGCCTGACCGCCCGGGACGCCCGCGGTGGCCAGCTGCGCCGCACAGTCCCTCCACTGCGGCACGAAGGCGGTGATGCAGGATGAACACCTCTGGCATAAAGTTTGGTGCCCTCCTTGCCCCCAGAGCTCTGTCGTGGATGGGGTCTCACCTGCCAGCACTCAGTCCCCTCACAGACCCTCAGCAGAGAGTTTTGGCAACATCTTTTCCTTCTTCTTCTTCTTCTTCTAATTACTTAAGATGCATTCAAATCTGGTTTAATCATTTTATACATGAAAATGGTATTAAAAATTGTGTACTTCAGGCCACACCTGTCTCTTCCCTTTTTGACTTCTTATAAGTAATAAGCATATTATCTGTAATCAAAGTTTAGCACTTTATACTTCAGGAAATTTATGCTACCTATTATTGTTCCCGGCATTTGTAATTTCTCTCTCAAACTGACCAGGGGAATTCAAACACAGAAAGAGATCTCTCCTTGAAACCTTCTGCGTCCTGCCTCCTGCCCCCAGCCCCCAAATATCCTTCTTCAGGTCGTCCAGAGCAGTGAACAGAGTGGGGATGGCGGCACCAACTTTGATGGGGTGGTTGCCCACTGCCAGACACTGGACTGGAATCACCATGCCTAGTCCTCCTCACAGCCCTGTGAGGAGGCATCACCGCCACCACCACTACCACCATCACCATCATTCCTGAGGCTCTGAGATGCTAAGTTCCTGGCCCAAAGCCAAGGCTGGTTATGTCTTCCTCTCACCTCCTGCGGGCAGATTGGCTGCTTTTTAAAATGCAGGATGTTAATTATGGGGTGGACACTAAAAAAAAATAGATTGATTCATAGGCAAATTCCTTATAAAACGTTTTAATGAGACAACTCCAGGCTACAGAAATAGGCATGCACTTACAATGCTAACTAACGAGCATAGTTCAAATGTGTTCAGAGATATAAAACTGACCTCTTTGGGCTTGACTTTCTTTTCCCAAGCTGTAAATACTAACATGTAAGATCTACACCCGATTTAAATGAGATACTACTATATATCGAAGAATAATGAATCATGGTTAAAAGAAACATATACATGTGAGGTATTACCTTCATAATTTATAAATACATTGTATCTTCTAATATATTCTAGATATTCCTCAAGTATATTACACTCTATATATTCTTCAAATATTTGTAAATACATTGTCTCTTCCAATTTTAAAAAAATGTCCACTTGCCATAGCGTGGTGACACCCAGGTCAGCCCTGGAGCTGGAAAATAATCACATGCGCCTCCACTAACTGTGCACTTGGGAGACTGGTGCTTCCACAGAAACACCGTGACGTTGCAGGGGGTCCCCCAGCACCCTGCTCTGAATCCCTTCTTCCTGAAAGCACTCTGATCTTCACTGTTAACAGATGGTAACAGGTAAGACAAAACACACCCACTATGCTAATAAAATGTAATGCTCAAAGCAAGCGGGGAAAAAAAAAAAACCACTCTGCTCCTAAGTCTGTGGACTTGTGTTAAGGTACTTTTTTTTTAAGCCTCAGATTCAGTGGCTCTGGGGTGTGACTCAGACACTTGGTAAATTTTCAAAAACTCTTACCAAGGTGATTCTGATGTACACATTTGGTTAAGACCAGCTCACATTTGGCTATATTTCCCTCAAAATGGTTAGCTGCCAATTCCTAATTCCACTGTCTTCCAATTAAGTCTACAATTAAAACTAACTTCAATCATTTTATCTCAGGACTGTGAAGACATTTTTAAGTATAAATGCAAAAGAAAGCATAAAGTAAGATTGTAAAATTTTCTGAATGTCAAAAATGCTATAAACAAAGTTAAATAACAAATGAGGGCAAATATGTGTACAAGTGACAAAGGTTAATATCTTAATATAGACAGAGCTTTTGGTGATCATTTGAAAAAAACAACAAAACAAAACTCCAAAAGAAATATAAGCCAAGAGGCATTTCCCAAAAGAAATGTAAGAAATTCAGCCTCAATGAAAATCAAATATAAGCAAATTAAAACAAAGGGCCATCTTTTTAAACTCTCAAAGAGGCACAGTTTAAAAAATTATACCCCCAAATAGCCAGTATGTGCTAGGTAAGGGTATGTATTGGACAACTGTTCCGGAATATGCTTTGTTAATATTTATCAAAAGGCATCACTCATCTGACAAATATTTTAAATATATCTTTGGAGTTGGTAATTCCACTTCTCAGTATTTATCCTAAGGGAGTCATCAGAGATATGTACACAGATTTAGTACAAGGGTTCTCCCTTGCAGCGTGACGTATTAACAACAGGAAACAAATAAAATGTTCATCAGTAAGGGAAAACACATCCACGTGCTAGAATCCTAACTCGTCCAAAAAAAAGTCTCAAGTAACATTTCAAAATTTGGGAAAACAGTCATCCTAATATTCTTATGTGAAAGAATAGGTTACAAAACTTAGAAAAAAAAACTTCAGCAGTGTCATAGTCTGCTAAAATATGTCCATGACTGATACTCACCAAAATGGTGACAATAGCTACCATGGGGTGGTAGGGGTATGTTGATTTTTTTCTTTGCATTTTCCTTTAATCTCCAAAATTTTTGCGGTGAACATGTACTACATTTATAACAAGACACAATTAGAACACTGAAAAATCAACACATTCGTGTGTTGAGCTGAATAAGATACCAGATGAATCAAATCTTTCTATGCCGTCATTGCATTGCTCAGTGGCGAATGACTGAGAAAAAGTTTGGAAAAGGGGAAGGAAGATGGACAAACACCAATGAGAAAGCGACTTATTCCTGGAAAAGAGTCATGTGAAAGTAAAAGGCTGTGTAAGATTCGCTTGCCTCAGATCTCATGGACCCGGGGCCGGCCGGCCTCCTCTCGCCAGCTGGGGCCCAAGACCCAAGGCTCACAGAAGCTAAGCTGGATTTCCAGGCTCAGACTTTTTCTCTGACCATATTTAGTGAGTTTTCAGCATAGTCTATACGAGGAGTAAGTGTAATCAAGACCTCACTGAAAGTTACCCTAAGACCAAACTAAAATCTAGCTGGAATAAAGACACTGTGCTTCCGGTCAGCCAATCTAGGGTGAGATGCGGCCCACTTGCAGAGGATTTACTCGCCCCTGGTCCCATCTGACAGGAGTGGTGCTCCATGAATCAGCACCACTGAGTTCTCGAGTCCAACTTCCACCTGCAAGGTGGAAGGCAGCCTCTAGTCAAGTTAAATCCAATTTTCCCAAAGACACTTAAGCTCGTCACAGCAGGGCACTCGCCATCTGCTGTGTCTTCTTGATGCCTACAAATGGCAAGTCTAAGAGCTCTCTCAAGACCCTTACCATTAGCGCACTCAGGAGACCTCCAGAGACGTCATCCCGATAATAAAAAGGATGCGTGTATTTTCCCTGTTGGGTTCCCAAAATGGCATTTTACTTCCACCTCCCCTGTTCTAAATTCACGATGTAACAACCAACTTAGAAGTAGCGTCAACGACTCCACGAGAGTCAGAAACCTTGGGTTCTAACGCCAACTATAGGCACTCTACCTCATGGAACCCACCTTATTACATGTAAAAGGAGGTCACACCAGCGCTGCTCAACTCACATGAAAAAAAATTGCATGTGAAAGTTCTCGGTGAGCGAGAGCCTTGCCATTCCCTGGGATCTGTGGACCAATCTCAGTGGCTTCACCAGCAAGCCTGTTAGAAAAGCAGAACCCCAAATCCCACTCCAGAAACACTGAATCCAAATCTGCAGTTGAACTAAGTCCCCCGGTTGTGTGCACACATGCATGTGCACACAGACACACACACACACACTGAGAAGGACTGAGCTGGAGGTTATTCCTGAGAGCCAGCATGTGAGCTAGACGACCAGGCGGGTAGGATGAATACGAGGTTCTATTTTTATCAGTCTTTGGTTTCTCCGGATGCTGTTAATGGCATGTTTACTCCTCACCCTTGGGGTACTATGTGTTCTAATGTCCTGATGTCTCAATACTGAAGGACAGAATTTCAGTCATCTCATAACTAAAGGACAGCAATTCTGTCTCCGTGCAAATCTCCAAGTTACTTACAGTTAGGATTACATGCTCATGTGTGTTTTCAGTTAAATATTCCTTACAGAAAGGCTCAAGACACTGCTTTTAGAGTAGCTGGAAGACTGATTATTTATTGCTTGCATGAGGTGAGAAAAATCACTTAGAAACCCTGTGCCCTTAGATTCTACTCATATTGTTGGAGGATTGTCTTCTTTGTTCTTTCTCTTTCTTTCAAATCTTAAGGAGGGGGAGAAATACAAACTCATTGTGTTTCAAAAGTTGTTTTAAAACAGACTTTCTGGCCCAGGAACTTTCTGGTGTAGTCACCTATAGAAATATTTTAAATCATTATTAGCTTCTGAATTTAGTCCGTAGGAGTCCAAGCTAGAAAGAGGTAGTCGTAAGAAGTTCTTAGGTGAAAACAGGGGCACAAGGAGCTTCCTCCCTCTTCCCTGAGCCCTGGGGAGGGGGCGAAGCAAGCCCCCAGGCAGGCATGTCGTCTTTCTCCCATTTCTGCTCTCCCCCTGCCCGAGGACCACACACCACACTCGCAACCACCACCTCCCCGTGAATACCTGGGCTCCACATCACAGCGCTCCTCCCACTGAACAAAGCCTCCCCTCCCTCAGAGCTCTCCTCCTAGCGTGGGAGGGCGGGAGGGCAGTCTTGTCCACCCAAGCTCACACTCTGAAAAGCTTTGGGCTCAGTGAGTCTGTCCAGTTGACTTTTGTGACACTAGAGTCTAGCACAATGCCTGGCACCGTAGCTGCAGTAAATATCTGTCAAATGTATTAATGCACTGAACTGTTTTCTAAAGGTAGTGCTTGTTGTTAACACAATCGCCGTCCAAATGGGCGGATGTTCGCCCAGTGGCTGCAAGGGGACATGCAGGTAGAGCTGGAGCTGGAGGCAGGAACAGAGACCCAGCCCTGAGGTCAGATCCTCTAAGGCAGCTGCTGCTTTTTTTTTTTTTTAATAAGTCCTTGACTTTCTTCCAGATTTTTTCAAAGCTCCATGTTTCTTCACACCTCCACAGGTGGGAGCAGTGGGGTATTCATTCATTCACTTATTCAAATATTATGTATTTACTGAGTTCCTGCCATATGTCAGGTATTGTTCTTGGGTCTGAAGCCACATTCAGGAACAAAACAAAGACCTTGCCCTCTCTGAGCGTATGTTTTAGTGGAGGAGACAGATCTTAAACGTCAGGCTGTGATCGTTGCTATGAGGAAACAGGGGAGATAAGAGATGCTACTTTGGAGAGGCTGGTCAGGGAGGGCAACTTACAGGGAGCAAGCTGAAGCCAGGATGTGAGCCACGTGAGACCCTGGGAGGAACATTCTGGGCCAAGGGAACAGAGAGTGCAAAAGCCCTGAGACAGAAAGGAGTGGGCCTGGTGAGCAGAAGAGACAAGGCTACCATTTTTAAGAAGCATCATTTTTAAGAAGAGAGAATAGACCTTAAGACTTCAACCCATGCCAAGCCTTCCGCGTAACAGGACACTGAGTCTGGGCTCTCTGAGTTCTGTTCCCTGGGTTCAGTGCACAACGGTTTAAACTAGGAACCACCTAGAGACCTTATGACTGAGAAGCGGCTGGGGACGACGGCATGGATAGAAGATCATCTGAGCCAACCAACTAGACCACCTCCAGAAGGAACATTCCCCTGAAAGAACTAAAATGAGTAACACACTTAACCCTTGGAAAGGTTTCCTACAATGAGAAATAGATGGGAGTTTCACCCTATGATGTTCACCTTCTCAGAAAAACGTGTTGTCTCTTTGATCTGCCTAATGAGAACAGCAGAACCCGGAATCAAAGCGGCTACACCGGAGGAAGACAGAAAAGTCTCATTTTCAGTTTGGCTACGATTCGGCCTAATTATCCTACACACCAAGGCTTCTGCGGGCCTAGGCTGGAGCCGGCGCCCTGAAGGCCGGCGGGGAACGCGCTCCGCGAGGGGAGCAGGAGCCCCACGTCCCTCCGCGCCCGGAGCAGGGGACCGCCGCCCTTCACCCACCTGCCCCCGTGGTCACGCAGGTCTGCACAGAGAAGCCGTCGCCAAGGTGCCTGGAAAAGTGCGCGCACATGCACGCACGCACGCTGCTCCAAGGTGACATCTCGCAGCGCTGAATTGCAGTACTGTGCTTCTCAGTTCTAAGCATCCCAGTTTTTGGAAGTGTCCGTAACTTACACCAAGGAGATTACTATCGGTAAGTGCAGCTATTATACAGGCTATTCATTGAAGCTGTGTTTACAAGGGTGCAAACTGGAAAGAACCTGAATAATGAAAATTGTAAACCACTTAATTTCCAGCAATAGAGACCTTAGTTACAGAGGATGCTGTTAGCATGGAAAATGGATGCTGTATATACCGTTTACTCCTGAGAAGAAAGAAGTCTAAACTGACGGTCACCGGCAATATTAACAGTAGTGAGATGGTGAAGTCTGTTTTTGTATTTCTGTGCCAGTTGAGATTTTTACGCATCACATCCTTTTTATGAGAAGGAAAAGCTATAGCCTTTTGGAGACACAGGTATTGAGAGATGGAAGAGAGATTATTACTAACCACCTGCTATTCTGTTCCTCAATTGCCAACAATTATAAACGGGGAGCCCCCAAAGGTTAGTGACTCTTTGCTGTACTCAGTGGACACTGCCACATAGAAGTCCCAGAGGACAGCAGGGGTCCCCTGCTGCCTGGAGAATGGAACCCCTAACCCCTAGCATGGCATATGGGGTCCCCCATAATCTGTCTCATTTTCACCACCCTTAAGTTTGACCTTGCTCAGCCCAGCCTGTCCTCCTAACCCCTTAGGAAGTACATGGCCCTTGGGGCCCCCTTTAAAAGCCCACCCTTAGTTAGCGGGCCCTCTGCACTCAGTGTCAGATTCTGCCATGCAGTGCAGTTCGTTATGACCACGCCTACCTCCACAGATACTGTCATGGAGATGCCATCTGGGCTGGACCCTGGGAAAAAAATTCTAGGCAGGAGGAATGACAGTGGCGGAAACAAGGAGGAACGTGCCCAGCTGCTTGGGGATGCAGCATGAGCCTCTAGTGCAGGTGAGAGTGGCAGGAAAAGCCACAAACAATTGTTGTCAAGTTTTCAGTATTTTATTTTCTCTCTTAAGGTAAACCTGTTGCTCAGCTTCAATTTCTATGAACATCGTCTTTCTCAAATCACGTTTTCCAGGGAGGTCTCCTCTGATCTCCCTATTTAAAAACCGACACCTGCCCCTCCGTCCCACACCGGCGTCCTGAGTGTATATTCTCGCTCTTGTCTGTTTATCCCACAGTAAGATCATTTACTTGTCTGTTTACCTCTGCTGGAATGTAAACTCCACGCTTTGTGTGTTCTGTTTCCCAAGAGCCCAGAACAGCGCCCGGAACAGAGTAAGCTTCCATCAGTATGTTGCAGGAATGAATAATTTACTTAAGTGCCATGCCCAGCTGTACGGTGCTTCTCAAGATCCCCTATGGAATAGTGTTTTGCAGAAATTATTTTGCTGGAGACTCTCATGTTGAAAAAGTTGAGGAGAAACAGGACGTGAGGCTGGCAAATGGCAACTTCCAATTGTTGAGAAATGTGGCCCTTTCACTCCCTTGGCAGAGTCTAAGGATGCAGAAATTCTGCCCGCTCGTAACTTGACACCTGCCTGCGTGCCAGGGTCATTGTGTTCCTGTGCTCAAATGTTTCATTTGAATTCAAGTCTCCATCAGCAAGAGGAAGATGGGGAAGAAGACAGAACTGAAGAGGCAAGAGTTAATGTGCAGTGCTCAGCCCTGATCCATTCAGTCATAAAAACACACTGGTAAATCAACAGTAACTGTACCCCGGGGTCCAGTATTTGTTGTACTTTAAGAACTTTTACCCACCCCTGTGCCCTTCTGTCACCTCTGATTCTTGCTCTAAATTTCAAATCCTTAAGGTGGTCATCAACTCCACTACCAAAGGGAGCCAAAAACGCTGAGGGGCACAGATTAAGAATGGAAAGGAACAACTTTAACAGGGTTTTATATTCCACTCAGACCAAAATGACCATTTTCTGGTCAGAATTGAGGACTTGAGTAGTCTATATAACACTGAGTACAAGATGGAATTCTAGATCAGCAGCTGATGGCAATTTTTTTTTAGAAGAAATTAATTAATTCTACTTCTTAATCTAGTTTAAACAGATCAAACTAGAAAATCTAGGGGAAGGGAGAAACTACGATTGGCTGCAGTGACTTCCTGGAAAGATGTTAGAAAACAAGCAAACAGGATTTGCTTGTGTTGGCAGATGTGAAAAGCAGCACTCCGACACCTGCCCCAGCCTTCCTAAAATCCGGCCGTGCCCCTCTGCCCGGACGCCACGGCGAGTCCTGCTGAATCAGGCCCAAGAAGAACCAGGGGAGGTCCAGACTGAGATGCATTCACCTACATTTGGGCTGGTACTTAAGAAGGATAATCCCCCTCTTCTTCAAGTGGGAAAACCAGCCTACAATGATGTGAATATTTTAATATTTCCTAGCAGATTCTGCAAGAGGGGCTTTTGAAATTGCACGATAACTCATTCTGGGATGTGGTTTTCTAAAGTCAAAACGGGGCCTGGAGAGGTCTCTAAGAGCCACTCAAGAGCTAAAGAAAATTCTAATTCCTGAGGGAAAGCTTCTGAGGTGTTATTTGACTAAAAATGTTACTTGGTCTGGAGCAAGACTGAGAGAGAGAGAGAGAGAGAGAGAGAGAGAGAGAAACTAAATTCCTTGCTTATAACTGTCATCAAAGACCCAGAGTAAGAAACTTGTGCTTTCTCTTCAAAATACAAAATTGCAAAACCTGGGTCCCAAAATCTTGGGTCATATTTTAAGTAAAATGATTTCCATCAGTTATCCTTTCTCTGCTACAAAACTAAGACTGCCCAAAATATTTAACCCAAAAATTTAACGGGAAAGTAGTGCCTTCCAGAATCGAGACACTGAAAACCCTCGGTGATTGTTTTGCTGCCCGCAGGAAAGGACAGACAGCACACAGCAAATGAAATCCAAAATAGCCCTCAAAGCAATTTCACTCTATTCAGTAATTTCATTCTTGCTTTCAAGTCCCAGGGAATACAGAAAGCAGGTGTCTGGCTCACTAATCATAGCCCTGGGTTTAATAATTCAAAGTTGGGTCTCCTATGATAAAGTCTCTAAGGAAAACACTTAATGTAGAATATGATGAGCTTTCCCTAATGAGCAATTCAGTGAGAATTTTGCAACATCCCTGGAGATAAAGGGAGGTATTTGGAATATTGTAAACCATGACAAGAGATCACTGACTCCCCCTGATCTTGCCTGCAAGCACCTATTTAGGAAGGGTACCAGACTTCATCTTAAAGCTGCCAAAGGAAGAAATGTCAGTATCTTTCTTGGAGACTCACTCCCTGATACAGTTTATAGATACATCACTCAGCACAGTGGCTAGCACAGAAGTAGACAAGATACAAAAATTGGTATCACGTAGCTTACATTTTTCTGAAAAATGCCTTTCCAGGGGGAAGATGCAGGTGATCACCACACGGCCCAGACACATCCTGGATTCATCCTGAGTTTCTCCTCCTTTGGGATTCTTTTGTCCAATTCTTTTGTCTTTAAAGCTAATAAAAGTCGTCTAATCACACAAGACTATGGCATACAAGGTTGATCTTGAACTTGATATTGGACATAAGCAGAGATAAAAGTAAAACAAGTTATAACCACTGCATAGTTCCTGGTCATTTATTAGTGTAGCATTTTCTGCAGGCTGGTGACTATTTTACGAGTCGAAAAGTAATCTGCAAGGTAGTGGAAATGATTTCCTCCAGGTCTGTACTGTAGCAGAGCTTTGCTTTATCTGAAGTTTCAGTTCATTTTCACACAAAACTACTGGAAATTTGTTCGCAGGATTTCCAGACAACTACTGGTTGAAACAGGAATACTAGCCATGCTTTTAACTACCACCAGGATAAGGCGTTGAGACAATGACTCCCATCATACGGCAATGTTGAAGTAATTCTCTAAACCTTCCCAAACTGTTCTCTGGCACCCTCATCGGTGTCCTGCGAGTTATGGGTTGTGGGATAAAGGACTGGGACCTTAGTATGCTAACAGTGCACAGTTCCAAGAAACAGCAGCTCCCAGTCTTCTGATTTCACAGACCAATACAAAAAATTTTAAATATCTTTAGCGAATTAACTTGGGGTGACAAGCTTTTTCTTTTATTTTTTACCAAATAAGGGAATACAGTATAGAGGAGGACACAGAAGTCTAAAGGATAATTTTAACTGAAAAAAATTTTTGAAGTCCTTATGCTGTCTTTATCTTTTTTCCTATTTTGCCTCAGACCAACACCCTTCCTTCTGCTGGTCATTCCAGGACTAGGTGGGTAGATGTCTAGCACCAGGCTTCCTTGACTTTGCAGTCAGGGTCCCTAGGGCACCGCTGACACTGACCCACACCACTGCTAATTGCAGGCGGGGGTCTCTGTTTCCCCTTCAAACTACACATCCCACATCACCCCATTCCTAGTGACTCACTACCACTGTTAACTGGGACAGGAAAAGGTTACAAACCACTAATTTAGAGCGTCACATTTACAGATCTATTTCTCCATTTCCTTTCCTTTAACTCCCACATATTTTATTCAACAAAAATATAATTACTAAAAGCTCCTTCAGAGTACAAAGCTACTTTATTTGGACAAAGTTTGCTACATACACAGAAAAACTCGATATGTATTTCCAGCCAGCCCAGCCCAAGCACTTGGTAATTACAGCCAAAAAGTTTGGAGACTTTCACTGGAGACATGGACCCTGTTTACAATATTTTTATTTTATGTGGAATATGTGGGGAACACACACACACAAGTAGCTTCTAAGATTACTTGTACATTCCATGAAAAGTAAAAAATAGCATCATATGCTGTAAAATTTTACTCAAAAAATAATTTCAAACTACTAGGCTTTAAATAATGAGACCACTTAAGTTTAATTTTATTAGAGCAACAGTCAGCATATTTTATACAGTATATACTCTTACACAAAACACATTTGCACGTGCTTCTGCAATCTACGTGTAAAAAAATGCTTAGAGAAAATACCACATTTTGAAAACATCAGGGCAACTGGGTAATGTTTTCTGAGAGTTATGTTAGTTTGTATATTTTTTAAAGTAAGACACAGTCAGCGTGGGTTCATGAAGGTAAATCTAAAATTGGATGGTGGTTTTTTTTTTGGACAAATCTTGCTTTCAAAATCTTACTGACATAACCATTTTCTCCGCATGTGATCTGTTTTACTAGCACCTGGGGCAGACATGGCTCTCTTCAACTATCTGATGAGCCCTCGGCTCCAGGGAGCAGCGAGCTGGCACAGAAGTCAGCTCCAGGCGCCCCTGTGCCCGAGGCGTGATGGTGCACTCCTGGCCTCAAGAGAACTGGGTAGTGGAGGGAAAGAGCAAATGGCCACATGCAGCCGAGGGCCCAGCACAGAGCAGACGTCCACTGGAGACACCTGTCAACACCACAGCTGAAAGGCTGTATTTTAAATGCAATGCCACGAACTTTTATAGGCAAATCTTGAGACAGCCAGGACTGCTAAATCTAGATCTATTCTATTTCCCCACAAGAGCCTGCAGGGAGGGAGGCGGGAATGCAAGGATGAGCAGACTCCTCCATCATGAGGCAACTGAAACCGCCTGCCGCAGGCAGAACAGAACGCGACAGGAGGGAAGCAGACTGGATGGTGGTTCTAATTCTATCCCGACCTCAGACCAAAGGGATTAAACGTGGGCAACATTTAGGAGAGTTGAAAAGCAAATGGAGTCAAATTACCCGGGAAGGGTAAGAGGGACAGACTTAACAGGATTCTGATCAATTCTGGAATCCTACATGCTTAATGTTTTCCCCACATTTAGGGCAACATTACAGAAAAGAGAGAAGGACCGAGAACACGCAGCTGGGCCCAGATGAACTCAGGCTCTTCCCGCAGGGCAGGCGAAACTGGGAGGCACGTGATGTAAAAGCCCACTCTATTCCACAAGGAATACAAAAACTCGTTTGAATCCAGAAAACATGTCTGATTTTAGTCAGGCGGAAGGACCAAGCTCCCCCCGCCAGTGTGAGCAATCAAGAGGAGACTATATTTCCGCAAAAGTCTGAGAAGCTGGACTTGTGTTTTTCTCACATTCAAGATACACTGTATCTGTCTACAGGTCCAATTCATAACAGACATTCAAACGGTGTTGCGTGTACACGAGCAGAGAAGCCAGCGTGTGTGGCGCTGCAGTCCGAGGACGCTCCTCCATCCCTCTACTCCGTCCCAAAATTATCTTCGGATTTCTTCATTTTTCAAGGATGACCTCAGTGAAGCTGTTATTTTGCAGAAAAGTCCCAATGAATGACATAAGCTGTTGATCTGAGATTCCAAAATGGAGGTTAGAGCCACTCAAGTGGAATTTTTTTGTCAAAACACATTTCTAGTCAGATAAAGCATCCTTTTGTGTCAAAACAGAAACTGAAGGCAGTTTCCTCCAGAGTTATAAATGGATTAATAAAATTCAGAAATAATCATACACTTAGGAAACTTGAAAGGAATAAAGGACAAAGTATCTGGGAATCTTGACAATTTTCCTGAAAATCTGCTACAAATTTTAGGGTCACAAAATAACAGAATTCCAAATTTCCAGTCACTATGTTAATTTGAAGTACACATTTCACATCATGAATTTGATATCCTAAAACATGAGAAGAGGGTCACCACTTAGGTAGAAAACCTTTATAGTAATTTTAAAATTTAGAAGATATATGCTCATTTTTTAAAAAACAAGAAAACATTAATATTCAATCTACTGTGAAATAAATGCCCCTACACCAGCAGGAGGAAGGGCCTACCTAGGAGGGCTGTCCCACACTTCAATGCCTCGGACCGTTTTTACCGTTGGCACCTTTGGGGCAGCCAGCCCCCTGCAGCTCTGGCTCCATGACATCACAGAGCTCGGGCCTTGTGGCTTCAGCTCAGCGTGTAAGGCAATAAGCGTCCTTAAGATCCTTCCATTCACAGCTGATAGAGAACCACTCCTGGAGAGTCACAGCAAAGCTGGAGCCAGGCCAAGGAAAATAAAGGCGATCTTTTAGATCAGGGCTTCCTGACCGGACAACCAAGGGCCGCCCCTCTACCCTCAGAAACTGCAGCCGAGTTGGGGGAAGGATCCACAGCTTTCTTCTGGTCTTCCGAAAGGGTCTAAAACTTCCAAATGCAAAGAGCCATCGTCAGAGGCTCACTTTCTCTGTGCGGCCTCATTTACCCACTGTGCTCAAAGAGCTAACCATCCCTGGGTAACGGGCTCAGTTTCTGAATCCTCAGAGTGATGTGCAAGGCTGTGACGTGCAGTGGTCCAAGAAGGTGCAGATTCTCCCGTGAGACACACACACTAGAAGTGCTGCTGTAGGACAACTGAGGCCAATGGTAAACAAACTCAAGGTTTTATTTAGAAGTTTCTAGAAAGCAACCATCAAATATTGATTATATTCATGCCATCAATTCTCTACTATGTCAGTATTCTACATTATTTTCTAAAGTTATACAACAGGGACAAAAGACTCATTTTTATAGTATTTTCACTAATATTTAAGATACTTATTTTTAATAAATGAGCCACATGCCCATATATAACATACCAAAATAAAAATCAAACTCATTGTTAGGGAATGTATTGATACTTTCCTGATCACCTGCCACTATCTTGAAGAACACTGCAGCATGCCAGTGTGAGCTGGCTGAATTAACATCAGAAGGCCTCCTGCCCAGGGGATTTCACACTCTACCTTCTGATCTCTAGGATGTCAATTCCTTGCCCTCAGTGCACCTTAGGTAAGTTATATGAGCGTTTACCACACCCCCAACCCTACCATCATTTTTGTTCTTAGGCGCTTAAATTTTCCTCTCTCTTGGGTCTCCTTCATGTGTACTCACAGTGTCAGAATCTAAGAAGGTCTTTAAAATATTCATTCCAGGAGGGACCAAATTTTTTCCTGCCTAATTCCTTCGCGGTGTATCAAATGCCTAGGCCCAGTCAATACTGTGGCTAGAATTGGCTAAGAGGAAACGTCTCTATTGACAAAAGCATCCCAGAAGGAGAGTTGTTTTTTTTTTTTAAGCCAGTTGAAATGGGAAAGCAGCTCCACAGGCAACACATATTTAGATTAAAATGTAATTTGATTTTTAAAAACTGATGTTTTCATTGTGCTATTTATTAAATATGTATCAGCCAATTCCTCTTAAACCAAGCAAAGCAAAGGTGAGGAGCACGTGGTTACAGCGTAGTCTACTTAGCTTCTAAAAGCCTTCCAACAGAAACGTTATGAAAACTTCTGTTCTACACCAATTCCTGTATTACTGGACAATCTACCAATAATAAAATTTGCAATAAACAAAGAATTAACATTCTGCTTAGCTACCACTCAATCTCTATAGTTCCCTGAATTCTCCTCATCCTTTCCCTTTGATCCGTTTTTAAGCTGCTCTGAATACAGTCTTAAAAAATCAAACCTTTCCCCAGTTTCGGTCAAAAGAACAGGGAGGCAATCATATTTGACCACCGAAATAATTATGCATCCTAGAATGCTTCTCTAGTCTCTCAGTCCCAGCAGGAACAGGGCAGAGAAGAAGACAACCACTGGTAACGGCGCTCCAGGCACCACAGACTGCCTGATTTTCCAGTCAAATACAGGTCTCTCCATCCCGTCCTCTGGGCAAGGCTGCCCTAGTGCACATTCTGGGTCTACGTGAAAGGAGCCTACAGTTTTAAAATAGTGTACATGGAATATAATATAGGCAACTTTCAATTTTCTAAGGGGAAATACTCCTTCCTGGAAGGTCTAATTTTGTTCCTTCTCCTTTCCATTCACACCATCGGCCTCTCGGCCATTTACTTTCCTGATTCATTCACCCAACAACAGGCAGAGAGGAGGAGGTGGAAATGAACAGCTCCCTTCCCTCCCCATTAGCACGTCTGTCCTGTATAATAACCTCTGATTCGAAAACTGGCATTTTGCCATAGTGTATCTGGACATAATTTGGGGAGAATTTGCATATTCTAATACAGACCACGCTGGGGCCATTTCCAGCTTGAAGTTCTGTAATTATTACCTTTAGGACTGTCACGTGATGATCATTTTATCTTCTCTCCTCCTGATCAAGAATTACCTCTGATCTAAGTAAGCTACACTACAACACAGACAGAAAAGAGAAGAAGCTGGCCAGCCGGCATGGGAGGAATGACAGAAACGGCCTCAGAAAATATGAGGTCCATAAAAGCCCCTAAATCTTCAAAAGGTACCTGTCTGCAGAGCATGACACTAATACCAATAGCTGAGAATTTGAGACACGCATGCCAACTTAGAAATACAAAATTATAATGCCTACTCTTTTATATGTTTTATTAAATCTATTGATTCACCTAGTAAGTCATTATATATACAAAAACAACAATTTCCAGAGTTCCTAAATATTTCCAATATATTTGGGATCCAAGATTCTGAACATGCCATCACCAAAAAAAATTGCAAACCTAAAAAACAAAAAAGGAAAAAAAATTAAACAATGTCAAAAGGAAAAGACTTTCTTAGAAAAGGTCAGTATTTACTTTTATAATTTTCAAAATGACATTTTTAAACTTACTGTTTTTTTCTCATCTTAAAGTTATAAGCTTGTGAGTCTAATATTAAAGTTTCACTTAAAAACAAGGCAGTTTACTTATAACAAAATAAACATTAAACTATACTCATATACATCACCTATTTAATACTTATTGGGTAAAAATACCTTTACATTTACAATTTCAGGCTTTAAATTAAAGTGGTATTAGTTTTGTCTTTATTTTCTTTTAAAAATTACCATTAAGGTAACAGACATTCAGATGCATAAATGAAATTACTGATTTCATTCTTATCTGATACCTTTATAAACTATGTTTTAGCCAATTAATAGTGGTTAAAGTCTTCGTGCTTCTATCATATTAACTTTAGCACAGGAATTAATAAGAAAGATGACCTTCAAAGTTCTTGTAACTTCGAAAAGATGGGTCAATCTAGATAGGACTTATTTGAAAAAGAAAAACAATTTTGCTTGGGAAAATAAGAAATGACAATTTCTAAAAATAAAAATAATTAGTAATTTTCATTAAAACATTAATACACAAAAGTGAACTATATGAATGATTCTTCTACTACAGGCTTAAAAACCATGCTACTGAGACTAGCCTATTTAATTTTTCCATAGAAAATGAAGAGTTCAGAGTTCACATTTCCAAAAGGAGAGTAAAAAAATCAAGAGATATGAAGAAAGAAAGGAAGAAAGGAAGGAAGGAAGGAAGGAAGGTAGGAAGGTAGGAAGGAAGGAAGGAAGGAAGGAAGGAAGGAAGGAAGGAAGGAAGGAAGGAAGAAAGAAGAAAGAAAGAAAGAAAGAAAGAAAGAAAGAAAGAAAGAAAGAAAGAACCTATTATACATTACTTTGCTTCCAAATAAGCCCAGGCTGAATTATTTAGGTATAAATTGAGATCGCAGATATAAAAATCACTGCAATCTTGGTCAACCAAAACAGTGCCTGGATTTACATGGCATGTGAATAAGCCTATCACCACAGAAAGTCATATACATGAATAAAAAGAATATATTTTATACATTTTAAGTCACTCTCAACATCGGAGAAAATACTGTCAGTAAAATACTATTTGTAATACTGTTTATAAGAAAACACTGTCTGCAGAGAAATGAGGTAATGTTTAGAACTATACAACTAACTGAGGCTCTAAAATAAAACATGAAAATAAGCACGACTTAAAAAAAAAAATTCTTCATGTTGTCAATTCCTTAGAATCTGCCCTCTGCATTACTCTCTGGAATAGGATGAAATTCATTTTCTCAGCATCTCATCAATTCAACAAACTGATAACATAATTTAAGCTAAATATAAGTAAATTTGTAATACTATTTTTGCTATTAATGTTGTTACAAAGTAGTACAGGAAATGAAATGAACACTTACTCCGAAAAACCTGGCTTAGTATAAAATCTGAACTTGAGCAAAGAACCTATTGAAATTCTATTCCAGGGGAAATTTAAGTCTAGTAATTGCCTTATAAGCACTGCCACATCACCATGTTTAACAGGACATGGTCCGTCACAATAAACTTAATAAAGAGAGCCCCCGTGCCCCTCAAAAAACGTTTCACTATGAAAGAGTACTATTATCTTCAACTCCACAATACATTTTGAACTAAGATACATGTAATAATTAAAGCAGAGTTAACTGATACAACTAACATTTTTAATGAGCACTTTACAGTTTAAAAAGTAAAAAATAAACACACACATACATGAAACATCAAAATTCTTTGACAGAAAAATTAAGTTGTGGCAAGAATCCTTACTTTCTCATCTGAAAAACTTAAGTCCAAAGTCCCTTTTAAGAGCAAACTACACTGGTTTTCAAAGGAAAAAAAAATTATGTCACTCTGCAAATACCTAACGGCCCAGGTGCTTTCGTAGAGTAAATATCTTGTTGCTATCTAAGTAGCTCACAAGAGCTCATTTCTTAAAAAGCGTGTTTAAACAACTCTAAAAGGTTCAATTAATATGTAGACTTTGTACTTAATCCTTTTGCTATGAAGCACTTGAACCAGTTTAGTTAGGATATGTCAACATGTTGTTTAATACCTTTTGTTCACAACTTACAAAAAAATTTAAGCTTAAAAAGAAAGGAACTGGGGTAGGAGAACAGACATGGAAAACAGGAAGGCCTCTCTGTGTCTTGGCTCTGCATTACCATTCTGTCTGCAGGGGTTTCAGGACGAGGCGACCGCACACCTTCTAGCCAGAAATCAGATGGCCTCAAAACCACCTCATCTCAGTCTTAGGCCTCATGTCTTTCCTTAGAGCTAAAAATAAAAATACATGTGAATGAACAAATGGTCATGGAATGAAATCTCTAACATGATACTTAAAGTAAAATCTTAGACGCCATTTTTAATCACAAAAGAATGAAAACGTACGCGATCCCACCCAGAGCACCACAGTCCTGCTCAGAATGAAAGGGCGCTCTCCTTACCCGCTGGCCGCTGGGTATAGAAACAATGACAGTTTAATCCCAAGGCGGTTCTACAACGCTAGAGCTGTATTTTATTTATCTCCTGAGATTATGAAACGTTTATTTTTTTTTACAACGTTAAATGTAACAGTCTGATTAACGAAGCTAATGATGTTAGAAAGCAACTTAGCTCTTCTTTGCACACATAAACCAAGAAAGAAAAGTGTGTATTTAGAACTCCTGGTTCCAACAGTAATGCTAGAGCACGTGGAAATTAACCTGTTGTACAAAGCAAGCATTAACTCATTCGGCAAATACTGAATGTTTCTAAGCATCGGAAGCCACATGCTGACTATGAAAGATGGTTCCGAACCTCAGCTGAGGGCGGCCCTAGCCATTTAATTCCTAACTTTCTGTCTCAGGTCTGGGCTATGATGCGAAGGGGACAGAAAAGAAGGATTGCTCTGCTTCCATGAGAGGAGGAGGGCAGTGTGTGTATGACAACTGAATGAGACTGCAGGACTGGAAACAAAACCCACTGAGAAGCCCCACTCTCATGCTGCAAGTGAACGCCTCTCACCAGTTAGTCTCTTTTAGTGTAAAGCTTGTGTTTTCAAAATCCTACATTAATCTTGAAAATTAATTCTCCTTCATTTGGAGAGCACTGGGGTTTTCAACCCCAAATCTAAATGTCTCAGACCATTTTGTAAGATTAAATCTGCCAAGTACCTTCGAAATCACTTATGTAAGAGTACTTCATTCAACTGAAGCCATAATTTAAAATTCAGAAATTCTCCTGCCAATGTTACATTTAAAGAGTTGGCCCTAACTGTAGTGTAATAAAGACAAATATCTTATGATTTTTTCTTATGATTTTTATACCATTCATATACATTCATTAAATTAAATAGAATACATAAATTGTCACTTGCATCTACACTAACAGTTGTTTAATGCTTTGCATTACTCTGCTTTATCTATGTATACTAATGAAATTCTGTAACTGTGTGGGAATAGGGTACATTGCCAAAAAACACTGAAATGTATGCACCTGATTCAGTTTAAGCTCTATGTTTATCTTAAATCAAGGGTCATAAACACGTGTCTGAGTTAGCTTATCTTCCTTAATTTTTCATGTGAAGCTCAACTAAATTTAACATCTAGAGAACTGGTACACAGTTAAACGGTTTGACTGAAGTTTACAGCTCTCAGAATCATGCTTTAAAGTAATAAATTATAATTTAGACTTAAGTATTTAGAAAAAGGAGAAAAGAAATGTTTTGAGTCATATACAGGTTTAGGTTACGGTTTGCCTCAAGTGAAAATATTAACAAAATCAATAAGCTTTGAAGTTCACTTCCCACTGATGTTCATAATATGAGTCTGTAAGTTTTACATTTTGAAGTATTCAAATCTTAACCAAGGGAAACTGTAAGCTGGTCTTATTTGTAAGCAGTCAGTGCTCCCTCCTTTATCACGTATGTTATAGATCCCAGCTTTTACTTGATTAGATTTTACTTGAGTCCTCACTACTAGATTATTATTTCCAAACCCTTCTCTCTTCTATCTAAGGGTACACAGGCATCCTCTTCTTTCTAAGGCTAACCCTTCCATCACGTAACTCCTGTAGAACTGTAATCCACAAATGATTCCCTCGTCCTTTTACATCTTCAGTTTCTCCTCAAATGGCTCCTTTCCTTTTGCCTACGGAAATATTCCAGTTTCCCGGTCCTGAGACTGACCCGTGATCCATTCCCGTGAACACATCACTGATTTCAACTAACACCCTTCTTTTTCTTTACTGCTGAACCACCAGATTTGAAGAGTGATCTACATTTGTTCATTCGCTTGAAAACATTTCCTGAAAAGTGACTATGTACCAGAGCCTGGGGACACAAACTGGCAAGGCCCCTCCCTCAGGGAGTTTATGATTCCATTACACAGATAAGCCGATACACTTATGAATTCAAAACAACTGTCACAAAAGAAAAACACCTGAGGCTTTAACAGTTTCAACAGGGGGAACTAATTCAGGTTGGGCTGTCATCCTGTACAACCTCAGTGGGGGGCTCTTCTCTTTTTGTATGAGTGGTGTTCAGGTGCGTGGGGGGGTGGCTCTTATACAGCAGCAATGGCGGGGTGTCTTGGAAAGGTTGCATAGGAATTGGCGAGGCAAAGGACAAGAGAAGTAGCATCCAGGTAAAGGGAACTAGATGTGTGAAAGTCCTCGACAGGAAAGAACATGGTGACTTGGAGGACCAGAAAAAAGGGCAATGTGTCAAGAGAAGACCGAAGGAGAGTCAGGCCAGCCATCTCACATGGTGGAGAGAGGACTGTGGGCTTTATCCCAGGTGTACCAGGGACAGTGTTTACTTATCACTCTTAAATATTTAGCTCTTTGCAGCATGACTTTCAGCCCTACCACTCTCTAACAGGCTGCCTGTGTGCTCCAAACACACAGAATCTTCTGTCTTCAACTGACAATTCAGCTTCTAAAATGGCTTCTACCCTGAGCTTGAAGGCATGAGCTGTCATTGATTCTTGTATCTTCCACTTCTCTCAGTATTTAGCTTAATGTTTTATACATGGTATTTAAAATGTGCGCAGTGGACAAATCAGTCTTGGAAGAAAACAGACTGACAAAAAGGTAATTAAAACAGTGCAAGAACACGACCACATTTACTAAGATTCCCTCTTACTAGTACATTTGAAATTGCCTTATCTTATGGATTTACACTGTTTTCTTTCATAGTGATGAAATATTAACTCAAACAAGAAATTTATTTAAATAAATGCCCTGTTATAATGTGATTAGTCTGTGAGCACAGTGTTCGGATTACCCTGCCATTCACTTGTGCTTACCACAGGAGTTGGGTGTGTTCTCCCATACTAAAATGATAAAAATTAGATAACTGACATCAAGGTAAAACATACATTTAATTGAAAAGTATGATTATTCAGTTGCAAAGAATACAAACTGATGACATCCCACACTAGCCATTATATCCTGCAAGTCACTGTTCAGGTCCCTTCACAGGCATGTGTATGAGCTACTCATTTTGAAACTTTGTAGAGTATGCTATTCCTTCCACTTGTAATAACTTTGGCAAATGCTACCAGTCAATGGCCACCACGTCTATAGACTTTAGCAGGAAATTGACATACTTATCTTCTATTAAATGAAAATAAGCAGCAAGTATTTTCACCTTATCCTGGCAGGTGGGGCAAGATGTCAAATTTGTTAGGTTCAACATTTAAGGGCTCTGCCCACATTCCACTAGAACTATTGGTACAGACCTAGAAAGAAATGTAAGATTTATTTTAGAAACGAATGTACTTCCTCCAACATGAGCTGTAGATACTTTATCTTCGCAGGGCTTTTCACTATGTCTGCAGAATCAAATGAGTTGTACCCAGAATCAGCCCATCACATAATTAAGCTTAATTAGATATTTTCTATACAAAGCAAATAAAATGTACTTTCACTGTTCTTGTACTAAATTCCCCACATTATGTGTCTTTTAAAAAACCAAGAGTAAGAACTTATAAAATTTAAGTGTAACTGATAAAAAAAATTCTCATCTCCTTCATCCTCTGTTTTAAAACGGTTAAAAGACCAGATATTACACATTTTGAAGTTGAATGTGTATACGTATCAGAATGTTTCTGCTTTCTGGTGTCTAGTTTTCTTAGTAGTAGATTAAGACGTTTCTAGGCCTTTGACATGCTTCAGTCCTGTTAACAGAAACAGACTGTGCTGTCTAAAAGAAATGATCAGACTAATAACTGAAACATCTTATAATTGGGTGGACACACTGCCCATGGTGGACACACTGCCCATGTGATTCCAAAATGCCTGTGTTTGGAATCACAACAGAAATAGAAAAAAGTGCCTGTGTTGGAAAACAGAGCCACACTGTCTTACAGATGTCTATGATAAATGTCATGCTCCATGAAGTGCAGGCATTCATATTTTTAATATTAACTTTACAGTGTTGGGTAATTGTGTCTTTTTTTTTTTTTTTTTTTTTTTTTTTTTTTTTTTTGCAGTTCCCAGCAACACAGGCAACAAATACCACCCTGTTTGGGCTCATCAGAAGAAAGTATACAGTAATTAAGAATACTGACGCACAATAAAAATTTTTAGAATTTTCCTGGTCTCAGTCAGTAACTGTTCTAATAAGAAAAGCACATACGGGGACTCAGGCAATTTAATTTCCTATTAGACACTCTTGCTTCTGAAGTTACATCTCTTTCAGTGTCCTTCTCTTGAACAGCGACATCATTCTGCTAGTCAGTCTGTCCCATTCCTCGCCAGCCACATCCCTCTCTCCTCACTGGAAATGTCCACAGTTGTGGACAGTTGCAGCCACCAGGAGAATTCCCTGATGGATACAGTTAGTCTTCTAAACTGAATGACAATCACTTAAAATTTTTTTTCACTACAGAACATTTCAAATTTATACTAAGAAAATAGACTAGAGTACAGTCATGTACACTCACTCAGCTTCAACAATTATCAACATTCTGCCATTTTTTTGTTTCACTATGTCTCCAAGCACTCCTCACTCCCCGCATAATGAGGATTATTACTTTCCTTTTTTTTGTTGTGGTTGTTTTTTACCATCGTAACTGTTCTGAAGCGCAAAACTCAGTGGTATTAAGTATATTCACACACTTTGTGCCACTACCACATCCATCTCCAGAATTCATCTTGTAAAACTGAAACTCTGCAGCCATTAAACACTAACCGCTCACTCCCCTCTCCCCCCGACACCTCCCATGCTCTTTGGTCTCCATGAATCTGACTACTCTCCAGGCACCTCATGTAAGTGGAATCGTGCAGTCTTTGTCTTTTTGTGTCTGGTTTCTTTCACTCAGCAAAATGTCCTCCAGGTTCATGTGTTTATTTTTTGTGTCCTTCCTATTTAAGGTTGAATGATATTCATTTGTCTATGTATCTCCATTTTGCTTATCCATTTGTCTATTGAGGGACACTTGGGTTAATTCCACCTTTTGGCTACTGTGAATGACACTGCTCTGAACGTGGGTGTACAAACACTCCTTCAAGAACCTGCTTCCAATTCCTCCGTGTATACATGAGGACGTGGAATTGCTGGGTCACGTGGTAATCCTACTTGTCGTTTCCTGATGAAGCACTGCACCGTTTTCTGTAGTGGCTCTACCAGCTCACATTCCATCAACAGTATACAAGGATGATAAACAATTACGCTTAAGGAAACTGGCACCTGACAAAAACCCAGAGTTTACAAAGTACTTTTGTATGTACTGTATCACACGATCCTTCAAACACAACTGACTAGCTGGGAGTCCTGATCTGTTGGCAAGTATTCAGATCCTTAATAATCGGTCAACACTCTTTCTGCATCTTCAAATAAATGTTTTCTAATAAACTGGTTTAAGCAGAGTGTATTACACAGTATTAGATATGTAGCAGGCTAATTGTTAAAATATTAATAGTGCAGGACTTTAAAAGGTCCCAAATGAAAATGTAAACATAACGGAATGATATTTGTGGATCCCTAGGGACTAACCTTAAAATAGCTGTAAGGATCGTAACAGGTAGCCCTGACCTTGCTACCAGCTAGGCAGTTATCAGGTAGTTCAGATGTAATGATTTCTGTAGATTCCACTGATATGAGGGAGTCATTTATGGGGACCGTAGGGCACCAGGGGGTAAAGTAAGTGGAGTGAGCAGAAGACAGAGAGATATGAGGCAGCACAGAAAGCCCACAGGGAAAGCTGGAAGCAAATGGAGGAGAGGAAGCAGGCAATGAGTTAAAAGCTATATAATTTCCAAGGCCTAGCGCATAACAAAAATGCAGGGCCCTTGTTAAAAAAAAATTCGTTTAAATTAAGAAATTCAAGACAGCAATAGGAAAACTTTAAACCTAGTGTGGGGCCCTGTGCAACTGCACAGACCCCTGGCCTGAAAAGCTGGCCCTGAGTCCTGAGCTGAAGACCGGACGCAAGACAATCACCATGGCTCCGGGCAGCAAGGGTGGGGGACCGACTCCAGCTGTCAGGGCAACAGGCGCCACAGAGGCCGCTGGTGCCCATGGCACAATTTATGGGGCACATCAAGGCCAAAATTTGTCTTCAAGAGTTCCCAGATAAGGTGTTTTTTTAAATAAAGGGGTGGAAGGCTAAACACGTTAACATCTATTAACGCAATCGCACGGCTGAAAATGAGATTAAGCCCCACAGAACGGACAGGAGTGCAGCAGGCGGGAAACAGACAGAACCGATCCGCGCGGACGAAGGGCATCGGGAAGATGGAGCCTGTCAGCAACCGAGAGGGCAGCTCAGCTGCCCAGAGCAGGAGCACGAGAACCCCGCTCGCTGACCGCTCAGAGTCAGCCATGGTTCGAAACAAAAACAAAAACAAAAACAACCTTTCCTGGCCAGGAGATGGAGGAACCTGGGATTGGATAAGAAGAAGTTTTAGTATCAGAATAAGTACTGGGAAAGCTAATGAAACAGAAGTCTAAAATAAGAAGGAAAAAAGCAGCTTACAAAACTACCAGTTACGTCACAATTCCAGAAGTCAAACTTGACTACTTTTGAGTCCGTCTTACAACTTCTGAAACAGCTATGGTAATGTGTAAGAGAAGACTGTCATTTCTGAAAAATCAGAACCGTAAGTGTTTATTTTCCCGAATAAGCTTAAGCTAAACATGCTTTATAAGAAAAGAAAAGCCAAGTTCTAAAAGAAACTTCACAATAATATGTGGACAATCCTTCTCTCTTTCTATACGACATTTGGGTCACGTAAGAAACTGAAACCTGAATTAAAACTTTTTTTTTGCCTTTATTTCTAAAATAAGACAATCCAATTAAACAATAAGAATGATTTAAAACGGATGTTTCCAGTGATGTCCACAGTGAATAAAGGTAGATTCGCTGGTATTTCATGTTTGTTTTTAAAATTACTTAGCTTCTCACCATCATCTTGAAATTCAAAGAGACATCAATTGAATAATGAGCTACTTATTTTGGCCTCAATATAATAAAGGATGTACTCCCAACTTACAAACTATTCAAATAGCACAAAGCATTTCTAATAAATGCCTACCACTATTATTTTCCAAAGTATTATCACGTCATTGTGTTCCTACAACATCCTCTGTTAGTAACACTGGAATAATTGGTCTATTTTCCAAAAGGCAAAAAACTACACTAAAAAGATTAAGATCGTTTAAATCACTGCAGTAAAATAAAACTTTTGGTATCTACTATGAAATGTTGTCTTCTCTCCCTAAATCAGTGCATCTAAACAACAGAAAAGGTCTTTTACACTAAAATATAATTATGTCCTATCTCCTTTTCTCTGGAAACCATAAAGCAGCAGACAACACATTCAGAGAAGGGGAAACAGGCCAGCCAAAAAGATGAGGAACAGTGCCCCACATTCACCTTCCAGGAAGTAGAGATGCTAGGAGAGATGAGAGGGCGCCAAGTGGAGAAGCTAAGTGGGTCCCAACTTCTTCTGTCTGAACTGTGGACTGCTTTCTTACTATATGTTTTTAGAATGGTAAAGTCTGAATCTTTTAGTTAGAACTGGAGCTAAAGTCATCTAGTGCAAACATTCACCAATGCTGGAATCCCGAGTCTATCAACTGTTTATTCAACGTTTGCTTAAATATCTCCAAGGATAAAAAGACTGCTTCCTTGGAAAAGAATCTTTCATTTCAGAGCAGCTCTGTTGGACATGGTCTCAGTCCTACACAATTTAGGAAAAATCAACAATGGCAGGACATACTAACTACCTCATTTGTTTTTATTATTCAACAATAAGAAGCCCTGAGGTCATGTATCTCCAAGACTTGTTACTTCGGTGGTCCAACATCATCAAAGGCCAGGTTCCTCACTTCTTTTCACTCTGCCATTAGCAGGCTGGTTTAGCTCCCCTTGTAATGTCAAGATGGCTTCTATCACTCCAGGCTTCACATGCAGACTTTACAGTGTAAGATCACTTCTCCCCTTCTGAATCTTTTTATCAGAGAGGGATACCTGTGTCTGAAGATCCCCGGTACACATCTTATCGACCAGAACTACACATGGCCAGTCACCAACGAGGAAAACAGGTCTACCGTGATTGGCTGAAACTGATCATGATTTGCCCGCCCCCTGAAGCTGGGGTCTGCCTCTCTTGAAAGACAAGGCTCTACACAGAGGGTAGATTATGTAAACAAAACCAAGGTTCCCATAGGAAGAAGGAACAGAGAAAGGGCATGGATGTGCACAGGTAATCCAACATCTGCTATGGGAGTACAGCATCAAAGTGCTGCCTTTCAGTCAATGTCTACCCACTGGCACTAGTTCTGACTTCTAGACCTACAAATTCTGTAATGTACAAATACTATTGTGTCCACCTCCTCCTCAACCCTAAATTCTCCTCCAGGCTAAACACTCCCATTTCTGTCACCCCTCGGTATCCACAGAGGCTTGGTTCCCAGACCCCTCTCCTCCGTGGATACCAAAATAGGCACGTGCCCCAGTCCCTTATATAAATGGCACAGTGCTTGCCTAATACTTACACACATCCTCTCATATACTTTAAATCACCTCTAGACTACTAACACAATGTAAATGCTATGTGAATAGTTACCAGCAGTTGGCAAATTCAAGTTTTGCTTTTTGGAACTTTCTGGAATTTTTTTTCCTAGTATTTTCAATCCGAGATTGGCTGAATCATTGGATGCAGAACCCGCAGATACAGAGGGCCAACTGTCTATGACGTCTTTATCTACATGTTTATCATCTTGATCACTCTTCTGTTTACTGTTTAATAACCCCATAAGATGCCCAAGACCCTCTTACAATGTTTAGTACCAGGACAACAAAACTAATTATCTCCCATGTTCTTAATATGACACTTGTATCAATACCATCCAACACTATGCTGCTTCTCTGGTACCATCCTTCTCCTGACTTACAGTAAGCTTGCTAGAAACTCTAAGTCTCTATCTTCTTACAACCAACACTTCAATTTTTTTTTAATGAAACAGTACAGAACTCTACACTTAATTATGCTGTATTTCACCTTATTTTCTGGCCTATTTTCCCCCACCTATCCAGGTGTTGAAATTACTTTGATTCTGAAAACTAAAGTGTTTGCCACTTTCCAGGTTTTCAATTACAAAAATTCAAATTTAAGCAAAGCTCACTCATGTTTATTTCTCAGCTTTGCAGAAGCAGGGCTAAGTCACCCAGGGGAATACATCTTAAGTCTCACAGGCCTCCTGAGGTTGTGTTAGCTTGCTGAATTTCCAAGATCCAGAGAAGACTAATCCTCGAAGGGTCAGCAAAACGATGTTAAGTGTGTCGAATAGAGCCATCTCCCAGGGATGGACTGACTTCCGATGGACTAACTAAAATGAGAACACCAATTCGCAATGTTAAATGAAAACTGTAACAACCAAGGAGACCAAGAGAAATGAGAGCCTCTGGCCAATGTATTACCATCCATCCCTGTCCACAGACAAACCGTATTGGAAACCAATATATAATCAAAAGGAATCAGATAACTGAATCATTTGCTCAATGAACTCTTTCCATATACACATGCCACACAGGAAGCCAAATTAGAATCAAGCATTTGTTTAGCGAGCATAGAAATCTAAGCAAAGAATCAGTAATCTAACATATGTTTAAAAAAAAAAAACCAGGGTAAACAGTCTCATTTTCATTTCAGAGCAGCTCTGTTGGACATGGTCTCAGTCCTACACAATTTAGGAAAAATCAACAATGGCAGGACATACTAATTACCTCATTTGTCTTTATCATTCAACAATAAGAAGCCCTACCACAGAAGTATTACTCTGGTACCACTGAGTACTAGACAGGATCCTCTGTGGTAGCTGGATAAACAGTATTAAAAACTGCCTCCATTACCTGACTGACCAACCCCTTTGCTGACAGTCCCACCTCTAATTAGATACAATATATCCCATCAGCCGATGACCAAGCTTGGCTGGCCTTCAGGTCAGTCTGTCTTATGGGCGCCGGAGTCATATGGACTGAACTCCTTCCCCTGGAGGCTCTAGGCGGGCTTCCACAGACCCCCTCACATGCATTCACAGGTTCACGGCCCCTTCCTCCACCTCCAAATCCCTGACTCGGATCCTCCAGCCTCCTCCTTTCACTTGTCAGGCCCCCTTAGATTACATACCCCACCTATGTAATCCAGGATAATCACTCCATCTCCAAATTCTTAACTTAATCACATTCGCAAAGTCCTTTCTGCAGCGTGAGGTAACAAACATACTTACAGTGTCTGGGGATTAGGATGTGACATCATTGAAGGATCATGATTCTGTCAACCACTGAGTTACTGTACTTGTAGTTTTACCACTGATTTTATGCTAACCATTTTATATTTGGTGAAAAAATTCGATTTATCTTGAAACTTTCAATACTGTTAACTAAAAAGGACATGGCTATTTCCATGCACTACTAAAATTCCTACTAAATTCCTGCTAAAATTAGACTGCATTTTTCTATTTCAGCATTCACACACAAAACGGCAGATGTTTGATTTATCAATGGAGTAAAAAAGAAAAGTGAGTTAAGCAATCACTTGAAGCCCTTAAGACTGTACCAATTAATATGGGATCAATTAAACAAATAAGAAACTAGCCAGAATGAAGTTAACAGGTAAAAGAGAATCTAAATGTTTTATTGAGTTTTTCCTATTAAAAACAGGAAATATGCAAAGGATGGAAACAAGCTACTGAGTTAACTGATTTTACCCTAAACTCTGTCATTATCAGCAACTGCAACCTTTCCAATCATCTCAGTTTCAAGCACCCTAATCTCCCACCACAGTCGTCCTGACTGTTGCCTACTTCCTGGGGATGCCAGCTCCAACAATTCCTCTACCCTAATAGATCCTTCAAATCATTGATCCTACCATTTTTTCATTACCCCTCTCCTGTCCTGATCCTCACATCCCAGTTTAGATCTCAGCGTCCATCAGTGTAATCATGCCCTTTGAATACGCTCCTGCCCCTCTCATCTCATGGCACCTGGCAAGAAAAACCCATACTCTTATATCCAGCTTTCTGTCTACTTCATGCCAGCCCCAGAGCAGTTTAATACGAGAGGAGAAAAACCTCCACCACTAACCTCAGATGGGCCCTTAGGCGCCCCCTAATCAAACTACATCTTAATCCACTGATCCCACTTTCCCGGATAATTATTTCACACCATCTCTCTGCAACCCTGAAACACCTTCTTCCCTAATCCTAACTCTCAGCTGACAGCTGTTGCTTCCTGTTTCACTCAGCAGACAGAAGCCAACAGGTCCATCCCATCCAACCTCAGCATCAACCCGCTGGCCTGCAGCGCACCCATATACTCCCCTTTCCTGCTGTTGGTCTGGATTAGTCGCCAATTTCTTCACTTCAGTCTTTGACCTCCTCCCTTCTCTTACCAACGCAAGGCTGCAGCACTAGCTCCAGCTCTCCTCTCTCACGTCATCAAAATCTTCCTCTGTGGATCCCTTCTATTAGCATACAAACAAGCTGTAATTCTCCCCGTTACACTCACCTTCCAATCACCTTCCTCCATCTTCCCCTGAGCCCACACCCCAGGTCCTCGCCCTCAGCCTGTACCACAGAAAATTCTCATCAAGGTCATCAATAATCATTACCGGCAAAATTTAATGGTCAATTCGTGGTCCTCATACGACTTGACCAAGACCATCAACCTTTTCCCATGAAGCACTTCCCACATTTGACTTTCAGGACACCACAGTATTCAGTCTACCATACTGGCCAGGCCTTCTCACTGCCCTTTGCTGGATTCTTGTCCCCCTAACCCTAAAACTTACAGTGCCCCTGGTTTCAGTTCTCAGGCCTCACTGTCTACACTTACTCCCTTGGGAAAGTCATTCAGTTTCAGGACGTTAATCACCATCTGTGCTGACAACCCCACATTTTATACACCAGTCTGGACCACATCCTTACAATGGAGACTCCTATATCACAACTACTACCCAGTAGCTGCTCTCAGATGTCTAACAGCGACCTCTGCACATCCCAAACCAAATTCCTGACCTTCTCTGGATAAGCCTGCCCCTTACAGTCTCCCTCAGCTCAGTACACAGCAACTCCAGCTCATCGCAAATCTTAGCATCACCCTTGACAACTTTCTTTTCCTCATATCCACCACTGTATCCATCAGCAGACCAAATTAGCTCTACTTTCAGAATATATCGAGAATCTGAGCACTTACCACCTCCGCTGATAACCATCTTGATCTGCTTCCACCCTTGTCCCCCAATATATGGTACGGTCTACATGATCGTGTCCCCCACCCCCAAAATTCATTATGTTGAAATCCTAACACCCAAAAGTGACAGTATTAGTAGACAGGGCCCTCCTGAATGGGATTAGTGCTCTTATAAAAAAGACCTCAGAGAGCTCCCTTGTCCTTTCCAGTCCTTGGGACTGCAAGTCCAAGATCAGGGTGCCAGCACGGCTGCGTCCTGCCGAGAGTCTTCTCGCTGGTTTCCAGTGGGAGCACTGTACTGTGCTGCAAGTGAGGACTCCTGGCTACCGTGCCGGCTTTGCCACTACATCACTGGCTGTAGCCTGCACGGGCTATTCAAACGCTCTGAGTCTCAGCTTCTGTGGCTATAAAATCAGGAGGATGGGCTACATTAGACCGCCTCTGAGGTCTCTTCTAACTTTCAGAACTAAATCACTCTACACACAGCAGCTCTCCGTGTTACCCTATTTGAAAGCAAGCTCCTGTGTGGTGCACACTTCCCTGCTCTATGGCAGAGGGCACCTCACATTAACCTCTCCTTAATGACTGTCACCTAGTGAATATTTCCTGCTGAACCTGTGCTTTAAAACAGGTGCAATTCAAAAGTGAGAATAAGATAAATTTCTGCCTTCAAGGAGTACTTCCTTTTTACTTGCCAAGTGACTTCTCAATTTAGTAAGACAGATTATTCGAGGGGAGGGGGAGGGAGACTCTCCCCTTCTTGTGGAAAATAGTGTTAAAATCTAAAAAGGTTTATCTCTGCAGTCATGTTTGAAAATCAGCTATTTAAGTGATTTTTTAAAATCCACTGATGGGACTTTAAAAAAAAATCTGATCATTATAAACACTTCTTGAGTGGTTTATCCTTGGCTTTAAATGTTACCAAGCATATAGATCTGCTTTCCACTTCCACTAGGAAGACCACTAAGATGCCCAGACCATCTCTTCCTCAAGCTAATAACTTTCCTCAGAAAGTAAATGAGAATATTCATGGGACATAAACAACCATAAAATGCCACTCTGAAAAAGGTTACACACATTAAGTGTCAAATGCCTATATGACTAAATTACAGTATCTTAATTCTACATGAATTTTAATTCATCCTAAATTTATGGGTTTTGGATTTTTGCATTTGCATCTAATTTTTAAAATCAAGGTGCAAAGGAGGACAGAGAAACAAGGCACAGAGGAATATTTTCTATCCAGCCAAGTCAACTGTCTCAAAGAATGATCCTTTCCATTTTTCTGCCAGTTCACAATAAATGTGAGAAAACAATCCAATCTTCACTTAAAAAAAAAAAAAAAAAACTCATCTATTTGATATATACCAGGGGAAAATGAAAAGGCATATGTGAGGGACAAAGCTCAAGTGTCAATCTGAATTCTCATGCCAGACTGCACGGGAAAACCCTGATCACACTTCTTACAAGAAAGGTCTGACAATTAAGTAGTAAAATTAATTCTTCAAAGGCACAGAAAAAGCAATCCCGTTACATATTCAGAACGTATACTTCTAGAAAGACAAGTGAGTCATTTTCAGTTCCAGAACTAGACCAGCATTTAGCATTTAAGATAAAGTAAATCTACTGAGTGGCTGGTTTCATTTTGTTATTGTTCAAACACAGCTGATCTACAATATTGTATTCGTTTCAGGTACACAGCAAAGAGATTCAGCTATTTTTTTTTCAGATTTTCCATTAAAGGTTATTCAAGATTTGAATATAGTTCACATTCATATGTTGTACAGTAAACCCTTGTTGCTGATCTAATTCATGTAAAGTGGTTTGCATCTGTTGGCTGGTTTCATTTTTTAATTTACTTTTGGGTTGCTGTTAAACCGTTCACTCTCAGCTTACAGTTTTGGGTTTTTTTTAATGCTTACCAAATGATAATATTTTTTAGGCAAACAGTTAAAATTCAGTTCCTCTTCACTTTCTGGTCAAGACCTGCATTTGAAGTTTTTAAGTTTCTCAAAGAACACTTGTCTTACAACAGTGTTTCCACTAGAGCAATGTAGCCAGACGGTGGGTCTTTAAAGGGAAATTCAGGGTTCATCTCTTCTCTCTTCATAGTATCCATCCACACTCCTGGGATTCATCAGGACCTGGGGCCAAAACCAGGACCTGGACATTACATAGAGACAGTGCCAAGGGTGCCAACATAGGAAGGAAAGGGTCATTCAAAGTCTGAACCTCAGTGGTGTGGTCCCCTTGGAATTCTTTAGGCTAAGGGACTAGGATCTCCCCACTGTGGCTAATATCTGGCCTTCGAAAAAAAAAAAAATCCCCTTGGTGGCTACTCTGCAACTAGTTCTCATTCCTACCTACTTGGGGTCTGCTCTGGTCTAGCTCTGCTCTGGGCACTCTGTGTACAGGACAGTCACTGAGAACCTTGTAAGAAATACCTACATACGGCCCCTTCCAACTAAGGCAGATTGTGGCCCTTCCATCACAAGCCGTGGGACGTCCAGACAAAGAGAGATGAAATGCGGAAGTGAGACGTCAGGGGGCCTTGGTAAAGAACACTGGATCCACGTGTGTACACACCTACTAGAAACCCCATAGCATCAGAACCTTCAGTCCTTTTTAATACTCCACTTTACTGCAGCAATGTTAACGCTAATCATGTGGAATGTGTTCCCAAATAGTAAATTCTGTAGTCAGACCATCTGAATTCTGAGCAGAAGACCCAGAAATGACGTCAGGACATCACATACAATTCACGTGTATCTCTGAGTAAAGAAGTGTTTCCTGATTCCCTAAATCCTCCATCAACCAGCTGTTTTGCTTCATGAGTCTTCAAGCGCATCCTCTTTTCCTGGCTTATCTTCTTAAGCGTATTTCATTGCAAAGTGTCTTCCATCTTAAAAACAAAAACTAACCCACAGCATGTTTTTCACTTTGGTATCTCCCAAGTCCACAAAGTGCCAGACAGAAGTTCCTCAGAGCGTATTTACTGAGTAAATGAAAAGTCAGAAGGTACAGTCAGAGAGGTATATTCAAAAGCTGTCAGCAACTCACGGGAAAGGAATACAAACAAAAAGACGATCAACACTGTACATAATTGAAACTATACTGAGAAATTACTTTTCACGAACTAGACACGCAAAAATTCAAAACAATTTGTTGGTGAAGCTGTGGAGAAATAAGCACCTTCTCACACTGCTGGAGGGAGCTGAAATTACTACTGTCTTTACAGAGGGCAAGTTGACAACAGCTATCAAAGCTGCACATACTCTTTGGCACAGTCAGTAAGCTTCTAGAAACTTATTCTACAGACACATTAACATGTGTGTGAAGATTAGATGTGTCTGTGTACATGTGTGCATGAGTGGTATACATACACAAATAACTCTAAAAAGAAAGAGGTCTTTTTTTCCTAAATTCTCAAGTTATATTAAGAACATACATAGGCTTTTGCTGAAGCATACAGAATTCAATTAATAAGAAAAACTTCCCAGCAGTAAAGATAGTTGATAGTGGCTGTGGGGTACTGGCTATGTATGGGGTTAGTCTTCCCTGAAGAAGTTAAACAGCAGCATGGCTCTTGGCTCTGTCTAATGGTGCTCTCTAAAATATTCTGGACCTCAGGCAACAGAGCAGTCAGGGTTTTAGCTCTGATTCCATAAAATATCTGGGAATATTGTTCTTTTTATCTACATCATTCAAGGTTGAACATATTTTTTTTAAGCTAGGCTAATTACTATATTAATTTTTTTAAGATTTGACTCTAGATATTTAATAAATTGTGAGAAAGTTGGAGAAACAGAGGGAGGAAAGGAGGAGGAAGGACAAAGGCAGGGAGAAACGGAAAAGCCAGTGCACCTCACCACTGAAGAATGATCTGTCACCACCAGGATGAAATTCCTTGTACATGAAGAACTTTAAACTTCTCTCTTAATAAAGTATATGTACGACCAAAGATTCGTATTCTCTAACTTCAGTAACACCAGTCTGTTTCATTTCACTAATCTGTGTGCTTTGCAAAACAAGGAAATAAAGTCAAGTTAGTAGCCTAGAGGAAGAACTAAGCCAGAGTAGAGTGCCAAGAAGTAACAATTTGATCCTCAACTTGCTTCTGAACAGAACAGCTCTCTTCTAGCTAATCTTTTTAACTGCTATAAACAACTTTAAATGTAATCAGAATTAAGTTTATCTAGTCACAATTTCCAATGATGAGAAATTTCCTAAACAGTATTAAGCTGACTTTTTACTTTCCATAATGCAGCAAAGATATTACTGGGTGACTGGGGCTTGAGAATAGCACAAACTCTAGCTGACAAGTGTCAGACGACAAGTTATGTATGGAAACAGACGGATACCGGAACAGTTTGCAATCATTCTGCTCATAACATCAACACAGAGCAATACTAACAAAAATTGGCTACTTGGAACAATTTAATTATTGATTTTTAAGTTAAAATTAGGGTACAAGACTTAGATTATTCCGTATTATCCAGTGAATAACTACCAATATTCACTGTTAAACTCAACAAAGGAACTGAGCCTGTACAAAAATAACTACCATCAAAGTACAGGAAATCTACATGAAAGTAACAAATAACTGATTTCAGTATTAACAGTTCCTCTAGATTAATGTTCTCAATTGACCCAAATAAACCAACTTACTAGGTCGGCAGAGAGCGTAACGAAACTATTTCTCTTGCCAGAAATGAAGAAATATGACATAACTCATGCATATATACATATATGACATACAGAGCAAGAACTGAAAAATCTCACCAGTTTCAGTAAGTTGAATAACTTCAGGTCCAGAAACTCTACTACTGTCGCTATTCAGAAATAACTCAAAATATCTAAATGTAGTTTAGATCACTTTGCTAATATTATTAGAAGAATCAATATAAGAGTATTCATAACATGTAAGTTAGTCTTTTGTTCATTTGGGGCCCTGACATCAGGGTTATAAAGTATAATACATTTTTTTTCAAACATCTAAAACATAAGGAATGACTTTCCTTTAATGAGTTGCGATACCATCAGTACAGGACTGGTTTTCATGACTTTTTCTTAATTGGTGGGAGCCACCTAATTCTTATGATGGACAACTGGCTTTCCAATACCTCAGTAATGGCATCTCCATCCTTTGTGGTTGTTCAAGCCAAAAGCCTCCGGAGGTATCTTGGACTCCTTCTTTCTATCATACATACTTCCAATACATCAACAAATCCTGTTGCCGCTTTCCATCAAAATGTTTCCAGATTGGAACCACTTCTTATTACCTTATCCCTACCACTGTCAGCTGAGTCAAGCCAACATTCCCACTGGACTATTGTAAACAATTTTCCTAACTCATCTCTCTGTTTCCACCCTTGCCCTTATTCAAGATCAATCTCAACATAAAACTCCATGCAATCCTTTTACAACTCAAGGCAATCCTTTTAGAATCTAAGTGTGGAGCAAAGGTGGCCTTGCCCAAATTGAAGCCTGACCTTTGCCTTGGCTTCTGGGAGATAATCTATGTCATATCTGATAGAAGTGTCCTTGTTTATGGGAGGAGCTGGTTACACCAGATCTTAGGGTAGGGCTGGCCATACCCAACAGACTTAGGGTGGGGACTGGCCACTCCAGAAAGACCAATTTAGGGCGGGGGTTTTGGTCACACAGTATCAACAGACCTGGAGACTGAGTTCAACTCTGTCGGCATTCAGTCAATCAATCATTCATGCATAAATGAAGCCCCAGTAACAATCTGGACACCAAAGGTACTCAGGTGAGCTCCCCGGTTGGCAACTCCATGCATACTATTATACACTGATACTGGGAGGGGAGCCCACCCTGATTCCACAGCAGAGGAGAGCCAAAGCTACACATCTAGAATTCTCCCAGACTCTGCCCTGAGTCTCTTCCTTTGGCTAATTTAGATCTGTATCCCTTTCCTATAATAAACCATAATGCTGAGGATAACAGTTCTCAGCGAGTTCCATGAGTTTTTCCAGCAAATTATCATGGCAGTTTTGGGAACCATCTGAACTTGCAACTGGTGTCAGAAGTGAGGGCAGTGGTGGGGACTGCGCCCTCAAGCCCTGCAGCTGGCTAACTCCAGGAAGGTATCAGTGTGTCATTTTGTCATTTTGTCATTTTCTTGCAAATGAATAGTTTCTAGTGTACATGTAATCTCTTCCTTTCTGTTGTTTCCTTCTCTTCCTATAAATAGGGCCGACCCTCCCATTCCTTAAGAGAAAACGAAACACTCCCCCTCCATCTTCTCTTCTCTCCACTGACGCTTCTTTCTCTTCAACTCTCAGTAATAGAAGTTCAAACTTGAACTCTAAAATTTTCTTATCATATTCTCATAAATCTGCTGTGTAAAGTAGTTTCTACTCCTCCTGGACGGGAAAGACGATAGGGAACACAAATGACTTCTACGAGCACAGCCCCATATTTACCTGAGCTGCATGAGAGATGAAAACAATAAGGAATCTTCTGGCCAGGCCTGTGGTTTCATCCTGAGGCCCCCAACCACTGGCACCTGTTTCTCCAGTCTTGCTATGACACACTCCGCGAAATTGTGCTCACTTAAAAAGCCTATTTTATTACTCAAAAAAGAGCCCACTTGGCTTGGCTATGGTCACCTCAGCCCTGTCATGCTTCAGGCTTCCAAACTTTAAATGGCACTTCTTAACATTTGGGCAGATTGAATTCCCTGCCATACTAGTTAATTAAGCGTCAAGTATTCCAGAGTGGTAGTCAGATCCATTTAAAACTGAAAAGAAAGATCTGTTTTTAAATCAGTATGACCAAAGACTTGATAACATGAATATTAAAATTTCATTTTCAAAAAATAAACAAGGGACTCCACCTAGAGAGGGAAAAAATTAAGATTTCACAACATAGTTGTGTACTATCTTTAGGAAACAGACTCCTAACAGAAATCAGGATCCTTAAGTGAGATTTGATTCTATATATATATACACACTATATAAAGTTTTACACTTCTTAAAGCAGGCACATGCTGTCTGCTTTATCCAAGGATGCAGTTTTTCACCTATTTCAGTGGGTTCTCAGAATGTAGAGTTTAATACTGAATTCTCACCAAGCCCCCATCATCAGCCTTTGCAGACTATTACAGAAGGCTTACTGGCCTCCCCAAATTTGCTCAAACCACCCATCAATCCAAATTCCAATCCACTCTACTACACTGCTACACTACTACAGAGTGATCAGCTCCAAAATTCAAAAAAAGAATCTGATCTTCTCCCAGCAGACTGCAGGATAAAGTCAAAATCCTTACAAGACCCTCGCCATGTGGCCAGCGTCACCATGTCCTGCTCCCCCACGGCAGAGGCACACTTCAGCCTTCTGAGTCTGCTTGCAGGACCCCCACTCTCCACCCCTCAAGACATGCTCCCTCCCTCGTAACTGTGCCCTCTGCCTTGTTCATCCTTCTCCCACTCTTCTGCCAGATTCTACTCATCCCTCAGGTGGCAGATCTCACAACACTTAAGAGGTCTTTGCTGATGCCTTCCTACAAACGAGGTAAGCACCCACATACACCCACATCAGACACCTCACCTCTCACAGTGCGACTCTTGTTCAATCTGTCTCCACTAGACCGGAAGCTTAAGAACAGAAACCATGACTTCCTTACTCTCTGCTACAGACACAGTGCTTTTACACGTATCAGCTGAATGAATGAGTCTAGAAGCATAAGATAACACTGACCTTAAAGGTTTCAAAGCCAATTATTAGTACTAATTATGTAACTGTATTAAAATTTCTTTTCACAAATCCCTCACAATTGACGTTTCTTTAAAGTGGAAGTTGTTTATAATACTACATAGCTTTTCAACAATAAAACCAGCATACAATTTCTGAGTATTTAAAGAGCATACGTTTTCACTAAGGATTTAGAGCAGAAAGAATATAAACGTAAGAGTAATGGCTGCCTAATGAAGTTTTATTTTAATTTCTAAAGTCAATTAATACCATGCCCAAAGGGCATTAGAACCAAGACCAAAGCCCTCCTTTTGTTAAGTATAGGTTCAAATCTATGTTCAAACACATGCTAAATTGTAATGCTTCACTTAGGAATAATTTCCCTCACAAGAGGTTCAATGCCTTTATAAATAGTACCTATCAGATTAGAAACTAGCGATTAACATTGTGGCCTAAGTTAAAAGTAAGAAAACAGGTCACCATAAAAATTAGTCCTCTTCACAGTTTAAAGTTAAAATTATCTAAGAGAAAAAGAAAAATGCTCAACAAGGATTCACTACGTGTAGAACTGGCTGAATTCACTTCTAAATGAGAAACTATTTAGAACAAGAGGAACCACTACACACCCTATCTTCACTTTCCCCACACCCTGAGCAGAAAAATGAAAAGTGACTGCTCTGGCCAAAGGCCGCAGCCCAAAGCACGAGGAGGCACTGCAGAACTTCTCAGTCTAGATTCAGTTTTCATCATTTCATGTATCTGTCCTACAACCTTAGTGACCTCAACTAAGTTCGTCACAGGCATGGACACTCTGATACATTTTCCTATCACCTAGAACTTAGCAAAGACCTTAAATATATTAATAAAAAGAATTAAGTAAGCACAATGGATACAGTATTCATGATAATGAAGCTTCAAATGTGTAATGGGTGACTTTTTAAATCTGAACCATTCAACTGCCTACTTTGAAGCATCACAATGTGCCAGGCGCCAGAATGCAGTGAGGAGTGGGGACAGACAGACCAACACGCAATAATGAATGGTTACGTACCACAACAGGGGGATACAGAGGCGATGGGAGCGGAGAGCAGGGGCATCTGATTGTCCGAGGGAGAGTAAGATGGAAGATCAGGAAAAGGTAAGTAAAATTTAGAATGAGATCTAAAGGATGGAAAGCATTTGCCAAGAGGAGGTGGACTGAGTATTTGAGGCAAAAGGAAGAGCCTAAACGATGACCCGCAAGTGAGAGAACACGGCCTGCCATTCAGGGCGCCTGCAGCCTGAAGTGCTACGCAGGGCGGAGCAACAGAGGAGGCGGCCCAGTTTTCCAGTCTGCTTTTGGAAGTCGTGCTAGAAGCTTAGCCTAGAGTTTCTTTAGCTTTCCCAGCTATTCTGGAGCAACTAAAACCCCTGTTTAGAGCATTTTTTTGCCATTAAGTCTCTGACCAACAAAATTGCTCTTATGAAGATAATAAGCCACCACACAGTAACATTCAACAACCACACACACACACAAACTTAAGTGTTTAACCAGCGATCTCTATGCTCAATCCTATCTACGGAAATTTCTGTCCTCCAAGTACGTGCAAAAAGACAAGGCAGGCAGGTTAAAAAAAATGCACAGATGGCAAAAAGCACAGACATTGCTAACGCCATGTTTTTAATTCTACACTTAAATTCAAGTGAATCAATTAAACAAACCCAGGCAGAGATGAGCCAGGGAGGAAAGCAAGAATGGAGGGAGAGAAGAATGGCCACACACTAATCTCACCACACTGACACAAGCCAAAAATGCAAAGTTAACCTCTCAAACCTTACCCTTCCTGCAACGCTTCCATCTGATGGGAGAACATATGGTTAAAGGTAAGAGCTGTGAGGCCAAACTGCACGGTTTTGAAACCCAGCTCTGGCTGTGTGACTTAGTCTCTTTGTGTCTCAGTTTCCTGCCTTGTGAAATCCATAACCACACCCCACCCCCCGGCTAATTCCTGTCTGCTGCCTTTGTTCAAGATGTCCCTACAAACCTAGGATGTCATTAACCCTTTTGCCCACCTGAAATCTGCAAATCTTGAAACGTGCAAACAAAATGCCCAGACCCATGGTTAGGATGGACCCCACGATTCTTCGCCCAGTAACTGCCAACAGCTACCATGATGCACAGCACACATCACCCTCCATACTGAGGCTGCACTCACTCAGCAGAGCAAGATTTAACACCTCAGAGTTCTTTCGTTCAGATGTTTTTATTTTTCCAATTATAATGCAAATATGTTCAGGGACCCCTGCAGTTCTTTGCAATGTTGGGAGCATTTTAAGCCCTCAACAAATCTTACTGATTAGTCAAATCACCTTGGAAGCTATCACAATCTTTCTCAGTCAAGAGTTTAATATTTAATATAGTTATATAATGGTAAAGTATTTATTAACCTATATCATCGAGTATCTGCAACTCAAAATTCTGGTCTGCTTAACTAACAAAGAAGGAAAGTTAAGAATAAAGTGTCTTTGTAAAAAGGAACCGTACTTGGTTACCCAGGTCATGGCAAACACACAGAGCTGAGTAAATGAAAAAGAAGAAACAAACAATCTACAGAAGGATCAAGCTCATCTCACCCTGCTTCACAGAATGTCGTATGTGGAATGTGATCTGAGTCCATAATATTTTATATATAAAAACAGTGACCCAGAAAAATTAAGTGATATGCCCAAGGTTTAAAGAAAAAAACAACTCCCTTTTTATTTTCTAAGACAGGAACCTATCTAATTGTAAAAGGAACCTTAAAAAAAAGCCTCCACAATGTTTTAAAAGAATAAACTCTTGGATTCATTTCTGTTACGGGTATAAAAAATTGAGGGAAAGAGGGAAAAGCAAATAATGCACATGGGCTATACTAAATTAAACAGGAATATATGTGTCTACCACATAGTAAACCCAGAAAAGTCTCCTCCTCCCAGTCCACAAGGTACCTTGAACTCCCTGAAACTCTACGGCCTCAACTTTGTAAGTGGTGAATGAAGATTCACCAAGGTCACAAGTTAAAGTAGAGTTGTCTGGTCAATTGTGGAAGGAGAAAAAAATCTTAATTTTTTATTATCATCAAGTACCAAGTGGTTTCACTTCAAATTTCACTTAAAGGCAGCTAAACTAGAATCTGAAAATGGTTTTATACCGACACTCTGACAATGCAAAATTACACAACATATTTTCTTCTCCATAGAAACTCACTTTTTTGTTTGCTTTTGGCTTATATAAAAGAATAACTTTAGACTTTATAACAATTTTTAAGCCATTATTTATGAAAAAAGGTTGACCCAGTGAGGCAGTGAACTTGAGTTTTAAGACAGTCTATCTAGCTTATACCTGGGATCCAGAAAAAGAACTCCATAATGAACCAAAAACCATTAACCATTTACATCGGTTTCACATCCAATGGCTAAGCCCAAGCAGAACTCCATAGCATACGCATTTAAGATCTCATCAACATTTATATGCATTCATCAGTTATCTCACTCTCAATCCAGCTAATTTTTTTTAGATCATGGGCCTCCAAAAATATCACTTGAGGAAAAAGAAAACAATTCTTCAAAGAAAAACAGGTTTATTTTACCCAATTTGTTTCCCCTTATATGAAAACAAGTGAAATAGAACCCTTTACTAATACACTACTATACCAAAAACAAGTGATCATAGCCTAAAATTATTTTCTAATAATATCAAGACCATTTAAAATGATTAAAAATCGGGGGAGGGTACAGCTCAAGTGGTAGGGCGCATGCTTAGCATGCATAAGGTCCTGGGTTCCATTCCCAGTATCGCCATTAAGCAAATAAAATAAACATAATTCTCTCCCTTCCCTCCCCAAATAACAATGAAATAAATAAATTAAAAAATAAATAAATAAAAAATAAATAAAATAAAATGATCAAAAATCAACAAATAGAATAATAAAACTTTGTTAGGAAACATTAAATTGTACTCTGTGAGGATCAGTCCTAATAATTACCATTCTTTCAAACATGAAATGCTTTTAAAAATACAGCTATGTGTAAGTATAAGCACTGCCCAGCATGTGATACCCAGTATGGCGCGTGACCAAGTCTATTTCCACGTGCACTTCATTCTAGTAAATAACTACCACTGCAGGAAAGATGTGGCTGGCACATCGGAGACACTGTCTTTGTGTTTCCATTGTCTGTTTCTGGGTTCTGACCTAGTACAAAAGGCTCAAAAAAATCACCCAAATCTGCATGTACCACGTCTTAACCTGGTCACATCATTAACTATGTCCTGAATCTGCCAGAGACAGATATCCATGATAAAATTAAGTCCCATAATAAAATCTGGGGGCAAAAATCTAAAAAATGAAGAGTGAGTAACAAAATGCACACTGAGTATGGGAGCGGCACTCCCCCAGGTGGGAGAGAATACACAACCGCCTTGTTGTCTGCACGGTCTGTTACTCATTTTTCCGGTTTCTGACATCACCACCAGCTACACAGCACTTATTTTGTGCTCGGTACTGTCTCAGCCCTTTAGATGCATTAACTCACTTATTCTACGTATTTCACAGTTGACCAACTGAGGCAGAGAGTTCACTGACATGCCCAAGGCACCCACAGTTACAGAGCTAAATAAAGCGTTCAAATTTTACTTCGTTCTCATCTTCTTGCTGTCCCTGGCCCAGCCCTCACTGAAGAACGCAGGCAAAACAAAAGGATAAACAGACATCAAAAAGACAACCATTCCTCGGCCTACCTACCTCGCTAAGTCACAGGCCCGCACTTCTGAAGGTAACGTGAAAAGGAGCGTCTGGAGGAGTCACTCTCACTCAGTTCCACCTGGCGGTCTCCTCGTCTACAGTGAAGGACGAAGGTGACCAGGCCAGCACTACTTCCCACCTGCTTCCCTAAGTTGGCCTATTCACAGCCAGAAAGCCGACCGTCCCGCCGGCTTCTGCTTCAATCCAGGTACAGCAGTGAGGTTTGAAAGTGCCTCAAGCAGAGCCAACAGTTCTCTGATCCTTTACAGTATCAAACTCGGCAATTGTGTGTCATAGCAGCCATGCCAGAACGAGGTCAATTACTCCAGGCACCCGCTAGACTGTTCCCTTTTCTCCACCCCTGGGGTTCAGGCTCTCTTCCCAGCACCCGCTCAGAGCGGTCGTTAGCCTTTTCCCCTTGGTTTAACTGCTCGACATTCATGTTACTCTAAGTCTTCTCCCCTAGGGGTCCCTGTGGGGAAAATGAAAGGTCTGAGAGAAGTAAAAATGATGAAATGAAATAAACTGAAAATTCAAGAGATTCTTGTGTTAGGTCACTGTTTTAACAGATACACGGCTTTGGTCCTTTCAAATAAACCAAGCATTAAAACACGAGGCAGATAATGGCCCAGACAGAGTAAATACATACATACGTATACACCACAGGATCCCCCCTGTCTTTTCCATCCACTGTTTCTGACTATACTGTTCCTCACTAACCAAGTAATCAACGATTCCTCAAAATCCATTTGTCAGATACGAAATATCAGAAAGGACATCAACCTTGGACACCTGAGACCTGGCTCTTAAAACACCACCATCAACTACACATGAAATATTTTAATGTCATTAAGGTTTTGTTTGCCTCCCCAGTTGGGAGCTGCGGGGCTGGGAGGGGTTCAAAGGAGATAATGTGTGTAAGTCATCAAAGACCCAGAGGGGCCAGGAAGTTAACACACACCTTCAGTCCAAGAAAATTCCCTGAAGCAAAATGTCAATAGTAAGTAACCCACTCTCTCCCCTGGTAAAAACTACTTTAAGCGGAAGTGCAGATTCACCAACTCCTACGCTCTTTTGGAGAATTTTAACCAAATTATGTTTCAAGCTGAAGCCTGGACAAGCCAGGTGAGGGGCAATGAGGTACAGCTGGGAAGACAGCGAGCCGTCTATGGTCACAGCAGCCTCAGGTTCACTTAGAACAACCCATAACTTATTACCAACTTTTTTCTAATTTTTCCCCGAACTCAGTCTTCAGAATAAATGTAACACGTTAACTCCTAAGTCAAAACTCTTAAAAAATTAACAACGAATTCCAATCTAGTATTATAATGACTGATCAGGGACAAAAGCAGATGAAGAACAGCAAAAAACATTACATACTCTTGCATCCAAGGGCCTCAAACTTTTGTCCAAATGGTTTTTAGTTCATGTACGATGTTAGAACATGTCTTCTCCTGTAAACACTCTGTGTTGTACTGTCTCGTGTTACATAAGGGGGCAGTAAGGTTTTAAAAAGCTACATGCAGTGGTCACGGCTGAATGTTCTGCCAAAAGACGCCAGCTTCTCATATTTGCAAGCTGATTATAAATGCTTACTATCCATCAAATAGATAAAAGACCATTCTAGCTGTATTTCAGTTTTGGCAGTAAATGCATAAGCACAAAACAGTAAGTCAGATCATATTTACCACTGCTCTGGGTTACAGCAACCATCTGAACAGTGGTTCAAGGAAAAGTGACTTTAAATAATAGGAACGCTTTGTGGCATTTTCACCTGTCCCTGCCCTACCCCATCTGCGGCACCACAGCAGCCTAAGTTCCCAGAACAGGACCCTGCTCCCCGGATCCAGAAAAAGGAGAGTAAACTTTGTTTGTGAATTACCATCTAACTCTGTTTTAACCTGCCTGGGGCCACCTGAAGGACCGATACATGATGCAGTCTCTGTTTCTCCTAACCCAAATTCACCCAGGCTGCAGAAATAACTGGCATTGCTCATGAACAGTGTGAGGTGGAGGGACAATCTGCAGGCACCTGAGATAAAAGATTACAGTTGAGACGTACAACATTATTACCTGAGGTCTAGGGGAGAAGTCGAGAAGTTTCTGTAGGAAATTAAGGCAGTCACAAACACCCGTGTACTGGGGAGAATTTAGAAAACCACATGAATGCCCAGGGCAGAAGGCACACTCAGAGAGAAGCTTTCGCCTTTGCGTGGCTGAACACTAGGCTAGCTGCAAGTCTGGCTAACTTTTGAAAATAGCCACCAGCGCTGCCAACATGCAAAGACCGGGAGAGGTTTATCTGTTAGCTCCTGGAATTCAAGGAAATCTCTGCGAAAACATGAGCTGAACACAAGCTAAGAAACAGAGATTTCAAGGACCACACACGGCAAGGAATTCAATACTGCAAAAATAGTTGCGAAGAGCCCCCAAAATAGCTGGGAAAAGTCACTAAGGGATACTGCTGCCTTCAACAATCCAAAAAAAACAGCAAATCTCAGGGAGGGGGGAAAATCTGATTTCCAGAGACATAACATCATAATATTCATATATCCAGTTTTCAACAACAAAAAACACAATGCATAAAAAGAAACAAGAAAGTATAATCCACTCAAAGAAACAAAATAAACTAACAACAACAACAAAAAGTTCCTAAGGGGGCCTGACAGTGGACTTTGTGCACAAAGACTTCAAAACAATTGTCTTAAATACACTCACAGAACTAAAAGAAAACATGGACAAGAAAACTAAACGAATGAGGGAAACAACATATGAACAAAAAGATTATCCATAAAGAGAGAAATTATAAAAAGGAACCAAACAGAAATCCTGAAGCTGAGAAGTACAATAACTAAAATGACAAGTTCACTGGAGAGGTTCAATGGATGATCAGAACAAGCAGAGGACAAAATCAGAAAACTGGAGACAGGACAACTGAAATTAGGCAGTCTTAGGAGCAAAGAGAAAAAAAATGCAAAAAACTAGACAGAGCCTAAGGGATCTGTGGGACACCACCAAGCAAATCAAATGTATTCATTATGAGATTTTCAGGAGAGCACGAAGAGAAAAGGGAAGAAAAAATTTTTTTGAAGAAACGAGGCCAAAAACTTCCCAAATTTGATGAAATACACAAACTTAAAATCCAAGAAGCCTAACAAATTTCAAGTAGGAAAAAAAATCAAAGACACCCACACCAAGACACGTTCTGATCAAACTGTCAAAAGACAAACACAGAGAGAATCTTGATGAGAGAAAGTCATTTGTCATGTACAAGTGTCAGCGCTGTCCTCCGAAGATGAGAAAGAAATTATGACCCAGATAAGCAAAAGCTCAGGGGGTCTCGTTACCACTAGACCCATTCTACAAGAAATGCCAAAAGGCAGAAATAAAGGACATCAAAAAGTACGGTTTTGTGCATGAGGCTATTATCAAGAAAGTGAAAGGATAAACTACAGAATGAGAGAAAGCATTTGCAAACCACATATCATTAAGGGTTTAATATTCAGAACTAAACAACAAAAAAACAAGCAAGTCAATTAAACAGGTGAAGGACTTGAATAGACATTTCCCTAAAGCAGATACACAAATGGCCAACAAGCACATGAAAGACACCATCATCAGTCATTAGGGAAATGCAAATCAAACACCACAATCAGATACCTTCACACCTACCAGGATGACCATAATGGAAAAAAAAAAAAAAAAGGTGGGGAAAATAACAAATGTTGCCAAGATGTGGAGAAATTGGAACATTTGTACATCAGCTACTGGCGGTTACTTAAAAAGTTAAATACAGCATTACTATATGATCCTCCAACTCCACACCTAGGTATACACCCAAAAGTGAGAGCAGGGACTCAAACAGGGTATCTCTACACCAGTGTTCACAGCAGTATTATTCACAAAAGCCAAACAGTGGAAACAATCCAAATGTCCAATGTCCATCAACTGATGAACAGATAAACAAAAGGTGAACAATGGAATATTTTTCAGTTTTAAAAAGGAATGAAATTCTGACACGTGCTACAAGAGAGACTAAACTCAGAAATATGCTAAGTGAAATCAGCCAGACACAAAAGGTTTAAGAGCTGCAGCTCTCAAAATGCCATCCTTCACTAAGGCACATACTCCAGGTCCGTTTACCCACCTTCGGAGTATTTTCCTCCATGTTTTGCATCCGCACAAGTACATTTTCAACAATAACTTCTCATGGAAATCACATAATTATCACAGTGGCACTGACCTCCCTGTCCTGAGCGCTTTCACACATTCATGGCTGTCCCCAAATAAAACGAGTTTGGCCTACTGTAGCAAAGGATGATTAATACAGAAAGGAGGGTAAGGGTTTTTTGTTTTGTTTTGTTTTTTTTCCTTTTTGAACCACAGAAGAAACTTCCACATGAATCAATTTTAAATTGCATACTTTTTCTTTTCCTTTACTCATGGTTATCTCCAGACATGTTTGCCTACTCAGCAGGAGCAAAAGCCAGAAAGCACGCAGGTCTCAAAGCAAAATAACAAGAAGAAAACACTGCCGAAGACTCACAGGGAAACGTTTACTTTAACATGCGAAACCAGAAGGAGGATTCCTGCAAGTCTTCGTAACAGTGGAATTGTTTCAAATCACATACTGAATTATTTACACAAACTTTCTCATTTTGTATTTAAGTCATTAGCACACCTATAATTTCCATTTCCCTCATTTTTGGACCAAAAGGTATGATTAAAAATCATAACAGATTCCAGAGAACAGAGATGTGTTTCCAAAAGATGGCACGACAGTGTGAGAACGTGATTCTGGAGCCAGACTAGCTAAGTTTGAACTTACCACGCCATCTGATGCTGGGCAACTTGCTCAGTTCTCTGTGCTTCCGTCTCCACATCTGTAAAATGGGGGTAGTGACCTCACAGGGTTGCCGTGAGGACTCAGTAGGTGAGATCTATGTAAAGCTCCTAAAGCTCTGAATGTCCTGCACGTGGGAGACCCTCAATAGAAGTCAGTCACTGCAGTGGTGGTTATTTCAAATATGAGTAAGTTCCTGGACAATGACCTTTCCTGGCCACTTTCCTATTGAAGCCAAATTTTCAACCACCCCCACCAGTCCCTTAACGTCCCTGTTACCTCCACAAAACTCGTGTGGTTGCTCTTGTCAACAGCAACCAATGGAGTTTTAACACAACCACAAGTCACTACGGGAAGAACACCGCTCAGATATCACTTCGATATTTAACTAGTTGATGAGACATGGGGAGGGGAGAGATAAAGGTGGCACCTTCCTGCCGACGGTGATTTGGGATAAGGGGAGGTCTTTCACATTTTGTTTTTACACGTATCAGTATTTTCGTCTGACTTGTTCACAGTATTTTTTGTTTGTTTGTTTAAAAAAATGCTGTTTCAATAAACACCATAAAAAATATTTGCTTTCAAATTAAAACAAATACTAACCAGGTACAGTTCAAAACATACACCTGTCAATTCCACCCTCCATGTAGTTCTTCCTAAGAGAATGAAATCATTACAGTTGTCAATTATCTCCTCTCAGTTAAGGAAAACCGAAGAGGGGACCTGAAATTGCGTCAGGAACACATGGAGAGATTCCAGACACTCCTTCTCCACGAGTTAGCCACTCCTCTCTCTACCAGATGGCAAGTCACACTCCAACAAAACCCACATATTTGAAACAAGTGTAGAAATGTTTATTGTACATTCCTTTGCAAAGCAGCTGCTCCAGAGAACGGACTTGTGCAGCAATAAGGAAATCAAAGTGTATGTCCAACTAATGAAATCTTTTACGAGCTGAGCACGGCACAGACTCCAACACTGGTAGCTGCCAGCTGCTGCCTAAATGCTATTTTCCAACATCTTCTGAAGCCTAGTAGTTACTCAAATAGATTTTTAAAAGAAAATGAATGCAAAATATTGTAATTATTAGAAGATTATTATAATTAGACATTCTGTTCTTTCCTTTGATTCAAAGAACAAAGTGGCTGTGACTGTAGCAAAGAACACACAGTGCCTTCCTTCGGTGGCTTAGTAATCCACTGAGAGGTGACACGGACGCCCAATGTCCAGATGCTGCCCTGAGCGCCCTTCCACCCCAGCTCTCACCTGAGGCTCCTGACCAGTCCTGCAGCTCTCTTCGTTAACTCATTCCACAATATCCAGGGAGAAAAAGAGAAAGGACAGCAAAGATCTTCTCACCTTCTCAGACGCCCCAATGCCACAATCTAGGTAGGAGAATATTTCACTGAAGTGCCAAAGTAATTTAGATTTACTAGGGTTCCCCCACCCCCTTTCTAAAACAGGTAAGTGAACATTTGTTTTAGAAAAATACAGGAGGGAAAAAAGAAAAAAAGAATTTGTGAGATCCTCAGATCCCACCGTAGTACGTTCTAAACATTTTTTTAAAATTCTGACGATCTACTTGAAGATAATTGTTTCACTTTGAAAGCACTACGTGGTTTTTAAACCCCATCCACTATGCTTCCCTCTCCTCCCAGACCAATGACCCCTCAGCATCATCACTACCCCTCCCTCAGTCTGTCAACAGGACCAATGGTGCTGCTCCCCATTTTTCATGATCTTTTTCCAGCCACACAAAAAATAGCGTAAAACAAGTACGGAAATACAAGTTTGTAACTTCATCCTTCTCAAAGAATTAGAGGCAGGCAGATTTGCATTTAAAGCCTGACAAATTAATACTGATTTCTGACCTCTGTGAGAGACACTGCCTCACATGCTATTCTGTGAGTAAAACAAACGACCTTGTAAACTTCATTTTACAAGGTTCCCACTTGTGTGCTCGAGTGTTGCCGAACTGACATGATTATCACCGCCCTACACGAGCGTCTCTAAAGCACTTTTACAAGTTATCTGATTTCAAAAAACTGAAGAATCTCACAATTGAAAATAAACCTGGAAAATGATCTAGTTCAACTAACCAACATATGTCTGTATCCTGCTTGATCATTTTAAGATGGGGGTAAACTAGGTACTATTATTTCCAATTTACAGAATCAGAAACTGAGGGTGAGTTGAGTAAATGGCTTAACATAACAGATAAGCGAGGCTCAAATATGTTTACTATGTCAAGAATAAATTCCCCCCACAAGAAAACTTAAGCATGTTACTGATACTTTGAAGGGAAAAAAATGGTTTCAAATATACTGGTAAACAGATGTTTTTATTGTTATATCCCTTTATTTATGAAATAAATGTATATACTTTTTTACAAGTTGTAAACTTCATATTAAACTGCTTTCCAAAACGTTAAGATACTGCCCCACAGTACTCCCTGCCACCCCAAAACCCAAGGACCATTTAAAAATCTGAGTAAGAAGGCAGATGTCCACCTCAAACCACACAGGGTGCTGGGCGCCCATAGCACTGCACCGGCTGGGACTAAGACCCACAGCAGTCAGTGCATCTTAATAAAGCACGAGTTTCTGTCTCAAAGAAAACCCCACAAATTCTCTAGCTCTGAGCAAGAGACCTCCTCTGGCCATCTTCCTGGTTACTATTTTTAGGCAGCTCAACACTGGGCAAAGTCTGGCACCACTGGCAGCAAGATGTTACTGCTGGCAGAGCAACGGACTCCAGCTGCTCCACTGACAGCACTTCCAGCGCAGCCAAGACTAAGAGAAGACGGAGCGGAGGGGAGGGCGGCTCCTGCAGAGCGGGCTCACCACGTGTGCCAGACACTCCGCCAGCATCACCTCATCCAAACTGGGATAACCCAGGAGGTAGTTCCCACTCCACCCAGGGGCAACCCACGGCTCTAAGAACTCAGTGATCAGTCCCTAAGCCCAAGCCCATGGCACTATGGAGACGGGAAACTGCATCACCTGCAGGGTTACAGTGATGGATAAGGAAGCCCCACTGTACATCCATGTGCGACAGTGTGAAGTTAGGTGGACCGGGCTGTGTACCACCACACATAATACCCTTGCTTATCCTACAGCAAAGCTGTACTTTTATCTATTTCATAACCTTCATTACAGTGTTTTCATAAATACGTAATTTCTTTGGTTGAAGGGTTACCATACCCAGTCAAACTGCCTTCATTTTCAGTCAGACATTGGGTCAACCATGAAAGAGAATTTCAAAACCCAAAGAAAAAGTCATGGATGTTATGGGTTGTGTCTCCCAAAAAGACATGTGGAAGTCCCAGCGCCCAGCACCTCAGAATGTGACCTCATTTGGAAACGGGGTGGTTGTAGATGCAGTGAGTGAAGCTGGAGTCATACTAGCGTAGGCTGGGCCTTAATCCAGCACGACTGGTGTCTTTCTAAGAAAAGGAAAATCTAGACACAGGCACAAGAACGCCAGGTGACAACGGAGGCAGATTCTGAAGTCATGCGGCTGCAAGCCAGGGAAGGCCCCAGGCCGAGGGCCACCACCAGAAGCCAGGAAGGCGCAACGAAGGATCCCAGCCAGTCTCAGAGGGATCGCAGCCCTTCCAGCGCCTTGGCTTCAGGCCTCTAGTCTCCAGAACTGTGAGCATAAGTTTCTGTCGTTTTGAGCCACCCGGTGTGCAATGCCTTCTCACAGCAGCCTTTGAAGGAAACTAATACAACAGGCCAGTGTACACTCCGAGGTACTGCCCACATGAGGCCTCTCTGACATTGAACACCTGAAGCCTGGGGTCCTTCTTAACGGTTAAGCCACACAGAACTGATCCCACAATACTTGGTTCCATAACTGAGGCCAGAGACGATTACAGCACAGAGAGCAGGTACTGAGCCACGGGGGGGCCAGGTGGGAGCCAGGTCTTCCAACCAACAGGTGGAAGCAGCAGAGAGATTCCCTGATGGATGCTATTCCGGCCATTGACCAAAACCAGACCACGGATGTGTCTTCTAGTCACAGCAGTCATTTCACAAGCTCAACAACGAATCAGTCTGCTCTAGTACAACCTTTCAAAAGGTTATCAGCTCTGGGATCGACCTGCCACAAGCTCAAGGATTAACAATATTATGAAACTTTAAAAACTACAAATGGGCCTCTAAAATTAATGTATTAAAAATGGATTACTTCATTAGTCTTAACTTACGGGGCTTCAGGTGATCATCAGACAGTTATGAAAGAATACAACCTGAATTTCAACCAAAAAGGAACTTTGTTATACACACACATTAAAGTTGGGGGAAAGGTACAAAATATTCCAACCATGGAGAAATTATTTTTTAAAAATACCGAACTTTTACATACAAACATTTGAGAGGTTAAAAAAAAAAGAAATGGAAGAGGAGCATGGATCAAACAAAAAACTTTCAGATTTACTGTAATTCTAACTAAAAGTAGAACTGAGACAAAGCAGTCAAAGGCAGATGGTCAAGTTCCAAGTGAACTCTTCCTCTGCTTTTAATTCTCCATTTTTTTGACTGGTTTTGGGTCTGCCTGGGTCTACAGGAGTCCAGTGGCCAGAACAGGCATCTAGCTAGAGAAGACCCATCTAAGGCTGAAAGCCAGGCAAGTTGGCAGGTGCTTCCTTTACGAAAAGCTAGTAACTGATTCTGAATTTACTAATTCCTACTGGATACCTGGACTTTAGCCACTGCACATAGAAAACATTAAAGTAAGTCACTACATACATTCAGTGTGTGTAACATTTCAGAGGCAAGAGATTAAAACTACCACCTGAAACTGTCATCAGCAAATCTCCCCAGTTCCCTAAGGCTCTTTTCAAGGTGGCACTGGCGACAAGGTCGCATGGAGACAAACGGTACAGGGCATGAGGATGGGCCGGTTGAAATACAGTGCTGCAGGAATGCTTCACTCTGAAAGTCAGGTAATGAGGTCATGATATAATGAATAATGAAATACCGGCAAGAAAAGTCTTTTGGAACCACGAACTTCATACTGTAGGTTTAAAAGTCTGGGGTGTATTCTATGAACAAAGAGGGACCACTGAAGGGCTCTGAACTGGTGGCAGATTCAGAGAACTAAGATCTGTCCATATTGTTTAGAACAGGTGTAAAACAGCTGCTTAACATCCTTCTTTGCTGAGGGGATTTTAAAGGACTGTTGCAGTTAAAACATTTACACCCAATATTTTCCTCATCAACTAAAGGGTGGTGAACTCTTCATCTGTCAAAAGTTTATACATGCATGATAATATCTCGTAACACTTTTTTCTTAGAGAAGCTCATATAAACATTTTCTGATTTTTTTGGTGCCAGATAATATGTTCTGACTTCTAGACAAGACTGTATTTCAAAAGACTTGCCTGCCTAATTTATTCTTGCATATGGATAATCCACTTTTCATACAAGCACTTATCAACATGTAAATAAATTACAAAGTGACTACAGTTTTCTTCCTGATTTCACTTACAAAGAGAACAACCATTTAATGGATACATATTTATAACTGCTTTAACATTATTACATCTTTATTTGGAGAATTTACTTTGCACACCCAAGCAAGGCACATTTACATGGGTAGAAAGAGAAGTGAGTAACAGTTAAATAAAGGAAGAAAATTTGGCCAGGAAGAACCTTACGAATACCAGGTACAATCTTCAATACTGTGGGCCAGGTAGAAAAAGTTGTTAATATCTAACAGTAAGTTCTTATTGTGTATCAAGCACTGTTCTCAGACATTTAAATTTTTTTTTTAATGGAGGTCCTGGGGATTAAACCTGCGACTTCATGCATGCTAAGGGCACAGTGCGCTCTACCACTGAGTTGTACCCACCCCATCCCCAGTCTCAGACTTTACATGTATTACTCTTAATTCTCAAAACCACACTGTAAGGTAGTCACATCCTCCTCCACTAAGCTGTTTCTGATCTTTCTACCCAAAATAACCACTATTTTACTCAATAGGAAACCCAAGAACAGAGAGGTTAAATAACTGCACAAGTTAACAGCTGGTCAGGGCAAGCTCAAGACTGAGCTCTTGGGGCCAGAAGGCATGCTCCTGAAGGCCTGGGCGCCCTTGGCCCTCCTTGTTAGGCACTGCCTCATCCATCACCACAGCTCAGGCTGTGGGACATGGAACGGGGACGAGCTCTCTTTTGATTTAAAATACCACTCTTTACTGGAGTCATTTCAGATTTAATAACATGGGTTCTCTTTTTCCAATCTGACACTACAGGTATCACTACTGGAGACTAACAACTTGGACTGACTTTTTACCTGACAGTGGTCACAACATGCGGTGGAAGTGACCATTTTCAAAATAATACTTTTAGGTAACAAGATTGAGGCCGGTTCCCAGCTGGATGGTGTGGCTAGAACACTGGTAAAAGGTATGCCTTGACCCAAATGGGCTGGTTGTGGGGACATAATTAGCATTGCTTTTGTTTTTTAAATTGACAACAGAACTGGGCAAGGAAGAGAAAGAAACTGTTCATTCACTTGTTCTGTGTGTTAAAGTTGAGAGCAGAGCTGTGAAGAAATGAAAATATCTGAAGGGTTTGTTTGACTTCTTTACTGTCTTAACCACTTTCAAGTGTACAGTTCAGAGGCATAAAGTACATTCACACTGTTGTGTAGCCATCACCAGCATCCACAACAGAACTCTTTTCATCTTCCCAAACTGCTCCCCCCCAGCCCCTGGCAATCACCCTTCTTTCTGTCTCTCTGAGTGTGACCATTCTAGTTACCTCATAAAAACAAAATTATACAGCATTTGCCCTTTTTTTTAAACGGGCTTAACGTCACTTAGCATAATATTCTCAAGCTTCATCCATGTTGCATCAGAATATCCTTCCTTTTTAAGACTGAGTAATATTCCACTCTGTGTACATGCTATACTTTGCTTATCCGTTCATCCACACACTGACAGCAGGGTCACTTCTATCTTTCAGCTATTATGAATAATGCTGCTGTGAACATGTTACACAAACATATCTTCAAGCCCCTGTTTGCAGTTCTTTGGGGTATATACCCAGAAATGCAATTGCTGGATCATATATAATTCTATATTTAATTTTCTGAGAAACCACCATTCTGATTTCCATCACGGTTACACTATTTCACATTCCCAGGAACAATGCACAAGGGTCTCAATTTCTCCACATCCTCACCAACACTTGTTACTTTCTGGTTTTTCACATAAGCCATCTTTTTTTTTTTTTTTTTAACTGAAGTACAATGATTTACAATATTGTGTTAGTTTCAGGTGTAGTTAGGAGCAGTGTGAAGTACTACTGGATTTTTTGAAAAACTATTACTCAAGGCTGTATCTATGTCAACCAAGAGTAACCATCATGTGAAGTTCAGCAATTTCCTTTTTCCTTTGGTCCTGAGAAGTCCTATGATCTGTGTCGATTAATATTACTATAATGCCATTAAGTAAGATTTTTGGAGAGTCTACTCTAGTGAGCTTATCAATTAAAAATTGAAAAGGCTTATGAATAAAGTTTGAAACACGGTGTAAGCCTTTAAACACCCGTAGCAGTATTACGTTCTGGAATCCCTGGATGTAACAGCACTTTTTTGATCAAGCTCAGACAGGGTCACCCAGTGGCTACATACAACACTGGGGAGTCAGGTCTACTTGTAGTCTGGGCAGTATCTTCTGGATGCAACAGATGCAATAGTGGGGGCGAACGACTAAGCCAGTACCAGATAATACGAGTAAATACATTAAAAGTATTAAAATTATATTAATAAGATGAACCAGACAAAAAATTTTATCTCAAGTAATGTGTATTTGACCTGTAACATCATATAGCTTCTGTTAAAGGTTTCGGTGTCTAGTTTTTATTCTAATTATAATTTGCAGTTTTATCTCTCAAGTACAATAGTCCTGAAAGATATTAATTATGAATCAGCCATACAGGTCACAGATCCTGGCTTTGTAAGAAAAAAACAAGGATCCTCATCTGAACTCTCAGTACACTCTCAACTAATAATATTCTGCAGAGAAACTTTAATTATTAAATAGCCTCTAAGTAAATACATATATTTATTATTTTAATGCTTCAGTAACCTAATTTTTAAAAGCCAATTAAGTATAGCAGAAAATGTAACTTAAATCACATTTGGAATTAACAGAACAAGCATCTTAAGACAGTGAACTGTTAAACCTTCACTAGGACTAGCAGGTCTCCAATTTCTAGATGAACTTATAAAACATACTGACACGTTTTGATAAAAACATTCTAGTTTCAGTTTTAAGTTAAATCACACTTAGATGCTTCGACATCTTTACAAGGAATTTTTAGATAATCTGAGTCCATTCCCAGTGGTTATTAACACACAAACAAATTGAATCCAATCAGTTTTAGTAATATAAAGGTTTAGTGTAAATTTCCAAAGCTAGGTATGAACATTGCACATAGACTTGGGTTATATATTTGGTGACCTGTACAATTAACAGATGAGAAGCAAGGAGTGACTTTTGGGAGCAGTTATTCAGGGACTAGCGCCCAAAAGGTCCCCAAGTAGGGGGCATGGTTTTGTTACAGCTACAACCGCTGTGGTCACATATCAAGATCCCAAACCATCCTAAACCAGGTGAACTACTTGTCAAGACCTGAAACACTGGACGAGGCCTAGGTACTGGGCTCTGCTACTTTTTATTTAGTCCATGAAAGCCATTTTTACCTCAATGAAATTTCATCTGAAGAAAAATTATTCAAAACTCTACTTGTATTATTTCATTATATTTTAATTTAGTATATTTAGCATGGATCACACTTAAAATGATTAAACATAGCTGTACTTTTAAAAGCTAATTTAAATTGTTACTTGCTTTACCTGACCAATTAAAATAGGGTTGACCTGTTTTTGTGTGACCCTCAGGTTAAGAATGGTTTTAACATTTTTAAAGAGTAAAATGAGACAGAGGCCTGACATGGTCAGCAAATTCTAAAATATTAAATTAAAACATAAATCAAAGTTTTAAAAAGAAATTGTCTCTTTTACACTCCAGTCAGTATCAATTTACATTATACACACATACATACACACACACACACACCCCTCCCTTAATCTAATCTGGAGGGTATCTGGTCTAAACGCAGAATTGTTTCTTTCTCCATCTCTGATCACCAAAACACAAGCTCCTCTTCTGCAGTGCAAGCCTGTTTCCCGAGACAGGACTGCACTTTCCAGCCTCCCTGGATGTGGGCGTGGTCACAGGGTTCTCCACGTGGGACGTTAGCCCACTGATGTGTGTCACTTCAAGCCAGAGCTTTGAGAAGCAGTTACGCTTTCCCCATATTCCCTTTCCTTTCTCTGGCTGAATGCTGAGGGCGCTGAGCCCCTAAAGGATGCCAAGCCACTATCAGCCAGGACCACCCAGGGTAGACAACAGATTTCTTGCGTCAAGCCACTGAAATTTTTGTTATCACAGTTACGGAGGAAACACACTGTAGTAGTCACTACCATACACGCTGTACAATTGCTGTCTTTCACATTTAACTAACTTCTCCTTAATGTGGAAGTTCTCCCAATCATCCTAAAAAAACAAAACAAAACAACCCTATGAAAACAGATTGTTTATATTGCCGAAAGCCGTCTGTTTGTTCTACTCATCAGTCTTTTCCTTGACAACTGGCTACTGTTGCTCTTTTTTCCATTTACTGTATAATCAGATGAATTTTAATTTAAAATCTCACTCTAACTACATTTCAAATGAACTGAAATTTAAAACCATTCCTGCTCCATATATGCAGTTCAAATGTCAATGTGGCATTGAGACATAGCTCATTCCATCCAAGGACTATGTTACAGATTTTTAAAAGTGGATTGAAATAGTACCTATTCACTTCTTTACTGTATGTCAAGGCCAACAAAGCATGAGAAGAATACTGAATTTCACCCAACCTTGCAAGACTGTCGTGTCTCCAAAACTAGAACTTTCCAAAACAACAGAACCTTGACATCTCCAAGTACAGATTCAAAAACAAGGCAGTTATGCCACAAAGCATGCCTCTGTAGCGTGGGTTCTTCCACACACGGCTGGCAGAATGGGAAGGACAACAGTGTGATGGGGAAGTAGTGTGGGTCCGTGAGTGAGTCTTCCCAGCATGTTAATGTTTTGAAGCTATCAAGGGCAAGATTTTTCACAAATAATAAAGACTTGGGGGGGTGGGTTAGGGAGAGGAAAAAAGAAAAAGAAAAATGGTGAGAATTTTATTAAAGTACCTTTCTTTGATACAAGTAGTGGCGGCTGGTTTAGTGTCTTCAATATCCGTTATGCTTTCCACTACCTAGTGATGCTGAGTGATGCACACGTTGAAGACTAAACCCTGGCTCAGGGCTTTAATTTGGGGGAAACTGGCCTCCAGTAGAAGCTAACCTACAAGAATCTACATACCAAAAAAGGAAAAGCATGTCCCAGGATAAAATAAGGCCTAGAACCACCTGGGTTCGATGCTGAGTGCAAACATCACCCATACTTCCGTGCTCTTATTTTTATTTGGATTGTCATTATTTCTGTTAGTGCTCTGGTTACAGAATCACATAACTTTTTTGCTTGTTTTTTTAAATTGAAGTATAGTCAGTTTACAATGTTGTGTCAATTTCTAGTAAAGTCACATGGTTTTAAGTAGGCTAGCCTTAATCCTATTTTTTCCACAGCCCTGTTATTTTTGGTGTGTGATTTTGCAGAGTGAGAGGGTTTTCAGGAACGCATATGTCATGTTATGGGAGATGTGTGTGTACCACGAATTGAGATAGTGAAAGTAAATGCCGAGCAAACAGGCAAAATGACACATTCCAACCTTACAGGGCCCCATTCAAAATCTTGTAACAGGCCTGACAGATACCATCTCATTTCATCCTAAACTACTACACCTTGAAAACTACCTAAAAATTATGTGGTCCCTTATCAAATACTGGAAACCACAAGTATGGTCCACAAATGCTACAAACAATTCTAACTCGATTTTTTCAAATTTACAATGTGATTGCTTTTAATTTCAGCTCAGTTTTGACAGCTTTTATTTAATTTGCAAATGGAGCAATAAATGCTTTATGTAGCTTCTCTTTTCTGCCAATCAAAAAGCACACCGTCACCCACTAGGTCTAGCAAAACCGTCTGAGATTGCTTACATTCTGAGTATATGATTCTTTCATTGGAAGGCACAGTCTTTTCCTTCAGAGTCACCTTTAATGAAAACTGCCTTACAGAAGGCAAAATGGCAGCATCCTAAATACATGGGGGTATTTATAACTATTTAGTTATAACTTAGTTTACTACTCAAAAGTTGCATTCCTTATAACCAAGCAAAACAGCAGATTTGGAGAGTTCTGCTCATTTTGATCTGGAATCACAGAGGATCCAGCCCAGTCTACAGTGTGCCTGCCCAGACACCGGGTGGCCCTCTCTGCCAGCTGTGGCCCTCCTGGCAGTTCTGACCCTGAGCTTCCCAGTTACAAGGAGCTTGGGTATTCTCACCACCACCACAGCACATTCCGAGACGGAGCTCCAAGGGATGTTATTTCGGTGTGTGTAGGTTTTCGGTGTCCTTGCTGATCCACTGTGCTAGTACCTTACCCGCATGGAGCAGCAGAGTCAAACACCGATAATCCCCTCCCAAGCCCTCCCCTAGTTCTTCCTCCCCGTGAATCCATCAAGCAGAGTGCAGTCAAGTCATTTCTCCTCTCTGCTCCCTCTGTTCCCATTCCTAATGAGACTTATTTAATACCTATTACGTCACCTCTCCCCTTTCACTCACCAGTTTCTTTTTAGGAATCCTATCCTTGGCACTAATTTCAACAAATATAACATTTCTGAAAATCTGAGACATGAAATTCACTCTGGATTGGATATCAATTTCCCCAACACAATAAAATGCCTCTAACCCAGCACTTCTGGAGCACCAACAGTGATAATTTGTGTTAATAATGACCTTGAAGTACTTCAAATTTCCATAGTCGCTTATGAATCAAAAGAATATTCAAGCATATGCTGTACAGTTTTACTGCTAAATGCTTTTACAGTATTCTAAATCTTAAGCATAGTCTATGGCAAATAAAGCTACCATTTGATTAATATCCACTTTTGACAACCCATTTCCAGCTAAGAGTCAGGTCCGATCAGACACTGGTGTGTACTGCTTGGGGAACTTCCTAAAACCACAGGCTTTTTAAATATGTAGAGTCCAAGGCACCCCCCAGACCTGCTGTACCATAACCTCTTGTGGTAGAACCCAAACAGCCGACTCCCCAGACGATTCCGACACACTGCCAAGATTTGAAAACAACTGCTTCGCAACCTTAAGGAAAGAGCTGCTATTCTTGGTGTTTCCAACAGGTAAATGGAGAATCAACACAAGGGTGCATCTTCTCTGCGGAGCTGAATACTTCAGACTAGAAATCAGAGATCTCAAAGAACTTCAGCCTGTATATCCAGAGGCCCCAGGGCTTCACGATGATCACCCCTCCACTTCCAATGAGCCAGAATAGCAAAGCCCCAAAGGAATCAGTGCAAAGAGCCTCCTGATCGTATAACAAAAGAAATACGATAGAGAAAACTGCACATTTCTTGCCATCAGTGAGATCTGGCTTCAAAACTTTCCTCGGTTACCAGTGACTTATCAGATTACTTAACCTCTCTAAACTCATTTCTTCATCTGTAAAACAGGCACAGAAAAACTTACGAAAATTTAAATGAAACAATATTTGTAAAAGTAGAATTTCCATCACAGTTTCCTTTCCACTTTAGTAACTCCTATATGCCTCCTCCGCTCTCCTTCAACTGGAGACATACATTCTAACCTGTTAACATATACTTCTGTCAGCCCTTACCTCAGGTTATTGCTATTACAAAAGGACACACGAGGCATATTTTAATTTTTTCCTCCAAAACTAATATGAAGCTGTCTACAGACAACCAGTTGAAAACCCACCAGTGCCTAGATTCATAAAAACCTCTTTGGGACAGAATTTTTTTAAACTCTCAGGTCCTGATTCCAGTAGAGCAATGGCTCTCGAACTTCAGAGAGATAAGAATTACTAGGGAGTTCATTTAAAATACAAACCCCATCTCCCACCAGCAATTTCATAATTTATCCAGGAAAGGATCCTCAATGGCCCCTAAAATCATGAGGTAAAAGGTTGTCACAAAACAGGCCATCAACCCTTGCCAGAGCCTTACCCCACAAGTTAGTTACTGACTGTAAGGGGGAAAATGTACCTTCATACAGAAAAATCTGGCAGCCAGATCCTTAACCAAGAGATAAAACTCAGTGTCACTAACAGCAGGATGAACCAGGTTATCATGTGATATGACGCAAATGTAAGTAAAAAGCAGTACTTTTGATAAAAATATGCAGCCTGAATGTAATCAAGCCCCTAGACACACACTCAAGTTTACCCAGGACACAGAAAGCAGCTGACACTTGGAGGAAACAACAAGGCAATCCAAAACAGGGAGCATACAGAACTGGCCCAGACTCCACAAAAGTCAACATCATGAAGAAAAGACAAATTTAAGCTTCGTTCTAGAGTTAAAGAAACATAAAAGCAATGCTGATTAAGCAATTTTGATTAATCCCTGTTGGCGGGGGGAGGGGGGTTATGAAAGACACTGCTGGGGACAAACGAGCAAATACGAATATGAAGCAGCTATTAGGTGATTTTCTAGAATTACAGACTAAGTATGGGATTATCGTTAATTTTCTTAGATGGGATAATAGTATTGTAGCTGTACAGAATTATTCTCATTACTTAGTATGTGAGAAGAAATATGGAGAGGTGCAATCTCACAATATATGTTAAACGCACATATATAAAGCTATCTATATCAAGTACAGAATCCAGGTAGATGGCAACAGGTGTTCAATACACTTCTCTTTCAGTTTCCCCGTGTGCTTAAAAGTTACCACAATAAAGACTGAGCAAAAATACATTCACTGGTTCAACTCCCTGAGGTTCTGATTCCTTAAGCCCATAGTAGACTCACAAATCCACATTCTCAGAAGCCCTGGCCCATCCTAATACAAGAGCTTCTCTGACCACTCCAAGAAACACAGCCGAGGAGAGAAAGCAGAGCCAGTCAGCTGTATGGAAGGGCCTGGGTTCCAAATTCCCTGCCGGCTCTAACTTATCGGCAGGTTTCCGGAGCCGGGGATCTGGTGTCTTCCTCACTTCTGCCACCGTTCTTCACGTGTGCAGTATGTTTAAGATGGAATGAAAAGGGGGCATAATGGTGAAAGAGAGACTTTCTATTTCATGTACCTGTGATTCTTTGAGAGCATCTGGCCAGGACAAACAAGAACTATCATCCCCACCTCCCTTCCAAGGGTGCTGTGAAGCCAAGTGATGTGTCTACCTTCCTGTGAACTGAATAATCAAATTTCTTCCTAGAAATGAGTGATGAACATAAAATCTATGCTCTGTAAAGTAATGACTAAGATAAAACAGAAACAGCCTCCTCACAATCCAAAAGAGAAAAGGCCAAAATACTGCATTCAAAACAAAAGTTACTTTAAAAACCACTTGTTTGATATTTCAGGATAAAAGCAATACACACAAAGAAATTTTTGTTAGCAATACGCAAAATACTGAAGGATACTGTGGTTTGTTTTAAAGTATATTAAAATAATGCAGTATGCCAAGATCTACCCACATCAGACGTACAGAAAAGGAAAACCTAAGATTGACTTGTGTGTACAAGGCATTAACGTCTTAGAACAATATTCACTGACTCCTCCAAGCAAATCCCATCTTCCCCCAAAATTCAACTTAAACCAAAAAAGTATCTATATCTTAATAAAATACAAAACACAAAAAAATTCACTTGGAATCATTTTCTGAAACAGCTCACAACTGACAAGGAAGCTAGCATTTAAAAATGTTTTTTACAAACACTAACTTTTTAAAGCTAGAAAATACATATCAAACGATAAATTGCAGTAGGTGATTTGAAGTTCTTCCCCAGTTAGAAATGAATCTTGGTTAAAAAAAAAAAAAACTCAGAAAAGCCTGCGAAAGATATAACTTAGATATATGCACTGCTTTAGCTTAATCTAACAGTAAGAAAACTTAAAAGATTATAAAAAGACACTTTAAAATAATTTTAGCTGAAATTGCAAATACAAAAAAGTAGCTAATAAACCAGCATAACAAGTTGCTCAGGAAGTCTTATCCACTATGAACATCAACATTAGCTAGCAATATATATAACATGCCTCTATAAAGTAGCAAAGTGATTAAAAAATAATGAAAAAAATTAAGTCAACATAAAACATGATAGGACTTCAAAGCAGCTCTGGGAAACATACACATTTTTTAATATTTTCATTGTTCAAACTACAGTCTGAAATTCCTTGTTTAAAACTTCAGAGTGCTAATACCTATAGCATAACACACTTTCTAAAACTGAGGGAACCTTAAAGATCAATCAATTTAACTCCTTACTTGATAAAATATAACAGAAGGAAATTGAGACCAGAGATCTTTTTGTAACCTGCAGAATGATAAACTGACTTCTTAACCCCAATGTTTCCCTCAATGCTTAATACTATGCTATGTCTTGTGTGTACATGTTTTGTTTTTGTGTTTTTGAAGTATCTCCAGTAGTGGTAAATAGTGGATTGTCTTCAGGCAAAAATCAGAAGTCACTAAACTTTTGAAATGAGGCTGTATTTTCAAGATTAAAAAAATAATAATGCTTGCAGAGCCAAATAAGAAATTCAGAATTTCTCACTAGAAGAAACTAGGTAACTTAGAGTAACATCAGGAGTAAACTAAAGTTTTCCCCACAAACCTGTCTGCAGAAAGCAAGCTGCAAAGCAACCTGGTCCAAGGGGAAAATTGCAACATTTGAGGCACAGTTTCTTTTTGCATCCCGCCTACTCTTTCCCACACTCTGGAATGCATCCATCCCATAACCCTAACTAATTGATCTTATGAATACATTCTACAAAATCAAAGCAAATGGTGATAAAAGGCAGAAATGAACTGCTTGTGATTTCTGACATGTGTCTACTACATTTCCAGAATGCTAGTCTGCTGTAATACAAATTTTGATGTTTTGTTTCTAGATCATTCTGGAAATACTATCCGTCATCACTGGCTGCAATTTTACTCAAAGTGTGCCACTTTTTCATCACCTTCACTTGAAAATTCACCATAAATGTCAAGCTTTTACTGTTTCTGTTCACTTAAAAATGAGAAATAATCTTCAGAGACGCTCTCTTTGTAGTCACTCTCCTTTTAGGAAGTAGCTCTTTATCTAAATATAACTCTTCTTACTCTCACAACTAATCATGTACTTCTATGAATTTTTTCCCTCAAGTGGGGAGGGAGAGGCAAAGGAAATAACTAGATGAGACAATCTGATGTTGTTAAATTTGTCCCTTTTTTCCTTGATGGTATCAAAAAATTCACCCACTGTAAGATTATAATATTATCCTACATTTTCTTCTAGTGTTTTTACAGCTTAACATTTTATGTTTACACTTCTAATTCTTTTAGAATTTTTGTTTCTGTAAAAACAGAGATCAATTCTTCCTCAACTGGCTAGTCAATTATCACTTGTTAGGTAATCTTTTTTCCCTTCACTGATTAGAAATGCTGCCTTGACTACCTACCAAATTCTCACAAACATGTCAATTTATTTCTCTTTACTCTGCTTCACTACTGATTTGCTTAATTCCTCTACCAGTGGCACAATGTTCTAATTATTGACACTTTATAGCATATTCACTTTTTGATAGTGTAAGTCTCAAAATTTTTCTTTTTCCAGGTTTTTTTTGACTACTCAAACACATTACTTTCCTCAGATCAATTTTTCCCAAGTTTCTCTTCAAAAAATCCCACTGAGTTTCTTTTGAACCATAATTCCATTAAATTTATGGACAAAATGAAAAAAAAAGATATTTTTACAATACTGACATTCCCACCCAGTAATAAGCAGACTATGTAAAGCCCCCTAAACACACACACACACACAATCTTTTAACATGACAATGACTGGTAATCATCCTGGACCCACAAGAATGAATTTCCTTATTTGTAAGGTAACATTTCCGCTCACAAATCACAAAATCCTAGAGCTAGAGGGACATTACCGATCACTCAGCCCAACACCTCTTGGAATCCTGGCTATGTTTACCTCAAGCCTACTTAAGAGAATCATTTCAAAATTAATTTCCCTTTTACATGCAACACAATCATAAAAGTGCTATTTGAATTACATAAAAGGCAAAGAAGGAGGCTACATTTATTGAAGAATGCTTTGAATCTAGGAATCCTTTTAGAATAAGATCCATACTTAGGCTCCAAGGAAAAAACATTGAGTACTTTAAGTGCACACACTTGAGACAGCCTCAAGTACTGTACTTAGACACTCATATTTCCAAGGTAAACTCATTTTGTTATGGTGTTGTCCAGGAACCAGACTTCCCAGTACCAAATCATTCCATTCCCAACTGTTCCATCATATTTATTAAGAACACAAATCCAATAACAATCTCCAAATGGAATAAGCCTGAAACCCAATTCTAAAAGTGCTTCTCAAGCCCATCTGATCACCTGTGGAGCTTAAAAACAAGATTGCCTGGGTCTCACCCAGAGATTCTTCCTCAGCAGGACCAGCAATGCTCAGGCATTTTTTTGTTTAAGTTGTAGTAGGTCCTATTCTCAGCCAGAGTTAAGAACCACTGTTCTAAAATACTCAACAAGAACAAAGCCCCACAATATTCCAAGCATCCCTATACGGGGTGGGGGGAAAGGGAAAAGGGAATGAAAAGTTAGAAATTTTTAAAATCTTCACCAGCCCAGCAACATTTGCTGCTGATTATACAGAGAGCTGTGTTCCTATATTAAACCAAGGACTTGAAACAGGAAAAAATGCTAAAACAAAGCTTTAGATTGTTCACAGATTGATGACCCCGTTATGGTAGGTGAAACACCGTTTTCTTTTTTCTCCCTGGAAGGCAACCCTCCACTCCACCACATATACCAAGATGAAAAACAGCTGACATTCACTTTAAAAGTGTCAAGTAAAATTAAGACTTTAAGAAAAAATTTTAAAACATATCCATAAAAATAAACAAAAAGGGGGATTAATGATTTGGCTGCGACATCATGTCATGACATTACATGAAATTTCAAAGAACTGTCGGTTCTTGACTGCACTGAGCTGCCAACACACTAAGCACCCTCTGAAAGTAGCACAAAAGCAAAGAAAGACCGATCTGCTGAAGGAAAAACTTAGACACAAAAATGCAACAAGTATACTAAACCAAACTGTTCCTAAGATCCAACCCTCCAAGAAAATGATCTCACTTTCTAATAACAACACATTGTACTAAACCGAAGCCCGGTGTGACTCCTTCTCCTGGTATCAGTGACTCATATACCTGCTGTCCCCGGGAAAAACACCTGCAGAATAGAGCACGTAAGCTGGACAGTAAGTTTCACGTCAAGGCGTTAGTGAAGGTAAAGCACGCACTCAGCAGACCTCAACCACACGCTGGTGCTCCGCAAAGCGCGGTTCATGAAACCGAATCACCCTACCAGCAACTACTCTTCCATGCTCCAATTCTGGCCCAGACAAAAGTATTTTCTTACAATCTGTGAAGCCATTTGGTAAAAGAGATGTCAGGTATTTTCCATCTTGAAGGGAAGTTTACCACCTCACTGTCAAGAGGAATTACTTTTCCTTAAATTAGCACTGTGCTTTTGTCCAAGCAAGAGTCAAATAATTTTACATTAAAAAAAAAAAGTGAAGAGACATACTCTGTGATTTAATGGAATCAGTTTTGACAACATAATAACTTCATTGACATCTTTTCTTAGAAATGTGGTCCAAACCAAATTCCTAGACCTTAACCCTTATGTCACATGACCACATGGAACAACAAAATTTAAGTAGCAAACATGATTAAGGGAACAAATGTAACCCTAAAAAATCTGAGAAAAAGCAGAGACGTTATGTTTACACACACTGACAAGTTTGCCAAGAGATTAAAATAAGGAAAGAATAAACACCTTTCTCCAAAGCTCTTATGATTTCCATGCAAGCCACATGCCTAACAGGTATTAAAGAGCAAATTCTGCTCCAGGAGTATTTCAAGCAAAACAAGCTTACCGAAAAAAATGGGAACAAAAAAGTAAAACCCTTCACCAGTAAATATTTCTTTTGAAGTACAGTGTGATGGAATAAGTAACTTAGCTGAATTAGCATGTCTTTTAATATCTTAACTTTATGAAATATTTAGATATATATTCCAATTTTCAAAGACCAAAAATTCAGACATAGTAAAATCACAGGCATCATTTCAAAAAAAACATATATATATACATACCACTGTAGACCCTGAAAGCTCAGTAAAAATCCGAGTAATACACTATCCTGCTTCAAACAAGTATAAAAGCTAAATTTATACCTAAAATGTCCTTTTCAGTTTGTCCCACAATCTGGACTTCTACTTTGCCAAATACAGTTAAGGTTTAGGTCAATGGAGGGAAAATTAATTCTGCCTAAAAATTTTGTGAAACAGAACTTCAATTTCAGTATGTCCCAAAAGCTTACTACTAAGAAACATCTAGAATGGATTACACCTGAAACAATTCTTTCAGGACTTTTAACCTGACACCAAGGTTTTGACTGCCCACATTTAAGAGTCTAAGACATGGAGAGAGAGATGTTCCGCTTGTTCAGTAGAAGACTATTAATTACATGCCGTTAACTTTTATTACTATTTCAAAATCTCTCTCTTCCTCATACTTTTTGTCCCTCTTGCCCTCATTCTTTATATCTTAACCTGCAAGTAACCAAAAAAGGCATCCTGCTCATCAAACACACTACCTTTGATTCAGTATGGACTGGGGTGTTTTTAGACTTAGATTTCAAATTCAAAACATATTTCAAAAATTTCCTTGACTCCAAATTATGCTCATAATAGATAGATAAAAGTTAACCAATCTTTTTTTTTTTTTAAATTTCATTCCCCCTCTTGTTATCAACCCATCAGCAGGAAACAAATTAGCTGGAGACAAACAGAGCTGAGGGGGGGAAAAGGCTGCTTGGCTCAGTCTAGGAACACCAGTAAACAATCCTGAGAGCGCCAGGAAAATCAAGAACCACTCACATGTCCCTTATCCCGAATCTGCATGTAAATTTCGCAGAACAAAGTTCTTGAATTCACTTTCACAATTTGACTTAATTCAATCCTGTGCCTTCTGAAATGTTTTTAGTAAAACTTCTGAATAGAGGTCTGGACAAACAATTCAAAAGACAATGAACTTAACCTGAGTACATCTCAGTAAACTGAAATCCAGAGCACCTAAAATCTCCCTAGGCATAGGAGCCAGAGTCTAGGCAAAATGTCTTCTCACAGAAGCCATGTACCTGAAGAGCTCCGTGTGATTTCTCTTCAGTAAGATTTTTCCTCTTGCAAATACTCTTACCCACAACTCAGTTTCCAGAACACACTCAAGCTGATTTAAGTTGGAGGGCACAGATTTACCAAGGTTTTAATGGGCTCATTTCCTTAGTTTAGCCAGTTAAGGCTAGTAAAAAAACCCAAAAAACAAAACAAAAAAAACCCTGCAAGTGGTTTGAGGGATTCACCTGGCAGATGGAAAATTTACAAAAGCAGGGGAGGGCCCGAAGGCCACGCTCCGGGCTTGTGTAAACATAAATCACCTGCGCACTGGTCTGGCTACCAAAATCAGTGCTCCACCAGAACTGGTGACCAGGTGGCTAAGTGATTTTCTGGAAGTGAGTTAAAAACAAACGCTTATGCCTATCACATACTATACAATTCTACCTGTCACTAAGAAGAGGGCACGTCTAAAACAGCAAAAAAAAAAAAAAAGTCATTTTCCTTCAAGGAGAGCAGCGGTTTGGAGTCATTTGCAGGGGATGGGATTGCAGGAAGGGGGGGAGGGGGCGTGGAATAAAGGAGCGCTAAAAGGAGAGGCAGCCAGGGGTTCTGCACAGGGCCCCACACAGGCCACTGCGGAGGAAAGACCGGGAAAGAGGGGAAGATGTCTCACCGGGGGACAAAACCGAGTGCAAACCGGCTGGAAGAAGGAAGGTTCCCCCCCAGGAGGCGAGCTAGGGTGCAGATAAAAAGCGCTAGCGGCTGGTTACCTTGGGAGACAGGGTAAAGGGACCATGAGAATATAAAGATCCAGAGAGATGGAGGGGAGGGAAAGGATGAGGCAGGGTCTCCGCTAAGTGCGAACCAGGGATGAAGACACACAAACCGGGTCTTGGGCCTCCCTGGGCCAAAAGGCGTGGCCAGGGATCGAGATCGAAGGATGGTCTTTTTGAGACGCCAGGGTAAGTGCGTGGCAAACCCCTCCTGTAAGACCCCGGGCCAGGCCCGTCCGAGGGGCCCACCTGCGGGGCACCTCGAGGGAGGGGCGCACTCCGGAGGGCTCTGGCCTCGCCCGCGGGGCCCTCTGCAGGGCTGGCTGGCCAGGCCCCCGCCCCCACCCCCGCAGTGCTCTTACCTCCACACCTGCCCCATCTGCAGCAGGTGGATGACCGACTGCCAGATCCACACGGAGAGGCGGCACAGGCGCTGCGCCCCTGGCGTGGCCGAGACCCCCACGCCGTGGCCGTAAGTGGCCCCCATCATGGGGGGGCCCCGGCTGGTGAGCCCCTCCACGGCGCCCAGCCCGCCGCCCGTGTAGTCCTGCACGAACCAGCGGAAGCTCAGGCTCTGCACCAGCAGCGACGGCACCAGCACGAAGAAGAGGGTCAGCCCGAAGTAGCCGTAGTCCCCCTTGCGGTAGTAGTCGAGGGCCAGCCACAGGTCGGTGCCCACGTCCCCGAAGAAGACCAGTAGCGCCAGCACGATCCACAGGCAGTCGAGCCACGGCCGCTCCACCTGCGGCGGCTGCGGCCGCTCGGCCGAGGGCGTCGGGCGGCCGGCGTCCGCGGGCGGCTGCAGCGGCTGGTCCCCCCCGTCGGCGGCGGCGGCGCTGCGGCGCGGCTTCCTGCCCAGGAGGGAGCGCAGGCAGGCGGAGCGGCAGCCCCAGTAGCACGAGGAGGTGTTGCAGCAGTGGCAGATGTGCAGCGAGCTGCTCTCGCCAGGCTCGCTGCCGTCGCCGCCGCCGCCGCAGCCGCCTCCCCCGGGCTCCCCGTCCTCCTCGCCGCCGCTGCCCACCGCCTCGTCCAGGTTGTGCAGCTGGGCGAAGCCCACCCCCACGCCACCGCCATCGGATTTCGCCGCCATCTTGACTCTCTTCCCAGCTCCGGAGGTTGGGGGGGGAGGGACGGGTGGGGGGGGAAGAAGGCAGGGAACGGGGAGGGGGGGGAAACGAATGGAGAGGAAGGGGGGCGGGGAGGAAGCGGGGGAGCAAACGAACGAGGGGGGAGTGGGCCAGGGAACCCCCTCCGCTTCCGGGTAGTTGGCGTCACTTCCGGGCGAGCCCCCCAATCGCACGGCGCCCGCAGCTCCCCAGCCCTACCCTCCCGGCCAAGATGGCCGCCCTCCTGTGCCTCAGCTGCTGGGCGGGGGGCCGGGGGGTTCACCCCGCCAGGGCTCCCCTTCCCCTCTTCCGTTGACCCCGAAACCCATCAGGTTGACCCCTCGGCGTTTCTGAATCCCGCTGAGCCGAGTGAGGCGGTCCAAAGTGATCCCTGGAAGGGGCAGTGCCAGACGTTTTGGGGTCCCCTTCCTCAGCGTCGCAGCTCACAGCTTTCCTCCTAGAGAAACGCCCCCTAACACCCTCCCGGCTGCTGACTGAGGGGCGGGACCTCTGAGGGAAGGGGCGGAGCTAGTGCAAAGCAGGTGATTACGTGTCACTTCCGGGAGATAGGATGACCTCATTGTGTAGTTAAACACCCCACCATCAAAATGGCTGTGTCTCACCTCTTTGGCTGTTTGTTCTTTTCTTCTTTTCTTTTAAATTTCTCTTATTCTTTTCTTATTTTGAGGGTCTTTAGAAATTGCTTTGAAGTCAATTTAGAGTCCCACACACTACTTACTTATTCTCACTTCTATTTAGACAGCTCTCTCCTCTTTTACCTCTGTTGACCTCCTGACTTTTTTTTGTCACTGACAACTTTACCATCTTTTACAGTAAAGCTTCCACCATTCCCTTAAGAAGAGTACAGGCAAAATCCAGTTAAAAATCAATCTGCATCTTGAATGTTAGAGCAATGATTGAATTGGCATATTGTGACCTTGAGTGTATTTTCTTCACCATTGAAATTGTATTTCTATCAACTTTTTTTAAAGCATGCAATTCTTAAATTCTATGACGTTAATTTGGAAAATTCAGAAATAGAGTTTAAGCTGTGTCAATTACTTGTTCAAGCTATTTGAATGTGTGAAAATTGCCTTTTAGAATTTTTTGGTGCCAAGGCTCTGTCAGTAAACATGGTTTTAAAAAGTGAAAATGTTATCAATGTGCTATATCATTAAAATAGGTGCAGGGTACACTATTTCATCTTAACTAACAATTTACAAAAGTGTAGCATCACTGAATGGATTTGAATTACAATGATCTTCCAGTGAAAGTATATTTGAAGCCAGATAGAGCAAGCTACATGGTCACAGTTGTTACTGGTCAGGTGAAAGGAACATTTCGAACTTAAAAAAAACAATAATAATGAATTATGCTGATTCACATACCTTGTAAAGTTGCATAGATCATTCACTTTCAGTTTTTGGTATCTCCCCTTTCATTTTTATTTCTTAATAACAGGAATACTGGGCTTAGCGATTAAGAAGGTACAAAATAGGTTTGAGTTCCAGTGACACCACTTGTCAGTTTTATGGCTTTGGGCAAATCCAGATTGAGTCTCAGTTCTCATGTAAAATGAGAATATTAGTATCTGCCCTACCCTCTTCTGAGACTTGTTGTGAGAGGCTCCCTCGTAGGTTTATTGGATGCTTTCTGAGTCATACAGAGATGTAAAAATTACAAAGAATGATCTATATCCAAGTTGAGGCCTCTGATCTAATCCCTGTGACTTTATTCTCTTGTTTTCCCATCCAGCCTGCTTTACTATCATCAGACTAAGAAGCCTAAAATTCTATCATGCTATTATTGCATAACCATTCTATCATAGTATTGTGAAAACATGTAATGGCTCACTACTGACCATGGTACCAAATCCAAGCTACACCCCTTAGTTTTAAGATCTTCCATAATCTTCTTCCCAACCTACATAGTTAAAATATAATCTCCACTGTTGAACAGAACACACTCTTAATAGGAAAATGTCCTCATTGTCCACACATATCTGGCTCATTCCTGCACTGGAGCTTCTGATCTTGTGGTGGTGGTGGTGGTGGTGGTGGTGGTTTTAATTCAGAAAATCTATTCACCTCCACTTTCTCTATCATTCAATTCAAAAATTCAAATCAATAAACTTTTAATGAAGGCCTTCTAGGAAGAAGGTATCATGCTAGCAATGGCTCAAAATCACTCTCATCTTTCAATTTGTGTTTTAAATCCCACCTTCTTCTGCAAAAGTGTCCTTGATTATTCCAACACAGAATGATACCTTCTTCCTCTGCAGTCTTGTAACATTTAGAATCTCTACCACAAATTTTAATTAATTTATACACAGTCTTACATTCTCTTAAGTTCCTGTAATGTCTTAAAAAAACAGAACCACAAGGAACCATCATTTCACCCAATCTCTCATTTTAAAAAGAATCTGAGACTCACATATTGAAGCAATTTTTATTTGTATTTACTATGTATTAAGTACTTTGCCCATGCCCAAGGAATCCAGTGATAAACCAAGTCTTTAGAACTCCCAGAAAAGGGAGTAGACATGCCAAGATGAGGCTATAACAGGTGCAGAGGCAGGGACATGAATGAGTACTGGGGCTCATTAAACTCTTCAGCGTGTCCTCAGCATTGGATGCAAGGAGAAGTATGAAAGGAAAGTAAGATGGTAAGTGTAGACTGGGGCCAATTTTTGAAGATACATAAATGTCAGACTTAAGACTTTGAAGTTGATCCTGTAGGCAGTGGGAAATCATCAGAGACTTGGATTCAGGGAGGTGACAAATTTAAGTTTTTGTTTTAGACAAATAGCTTTGATGGAAGTATAGAAGTTAAAGCAAATGTTAACAACATATGGGTGTCCTAAGCTAACTAATTAACTAGCATCCCTCTAAGCCAGTATTTTTTTTTTTTTTGGTTCAACATTTATGATCGAAGACAAGGAGAAACTAGTATTCTTTTTGATAAAAATCATATTCAGAAACAGATGAATTTTTCCTAGCCAAAACAGAATCAATTGTCTTTTTAAAAATTGGGAAAACAATTCTTTCTTTTATATAGATCTCTTGCATTCATCAGTTCTATTTTATGATTTTCCAAGCTAAAGAACTTTGAGGGAGCATATTAAATGATTTAAATTTTAGATCCTAAAATAAGTCACTTTTTCCAAATAGGCAGCGCTACGCAATGCATTATTTGATTTTAAAATCTCAGTGGACTGCCAACTTTTGGTTAATTATAATTACACATAATCTTTGGGAAGAAACTTTAACTAAATATATATGCCTGAATAGGATTTTTTTTTCCTACCCCAAATCACTGTCTAGTTAGGCATATGTAGTGAGCAGACCCTAAGAGGACTTTCAGTGATTCATCTCCTGGTGTTCACACCTTTGTGTAATCTCCTCCCTTTGAATGTGGCTTGGAATTGCAACTTGCTTCTAACCCATAGAATATGGAAGAGGTGACAATATGTCACTATCCTGGATTTCATTACATTATAGAAGATTCCATCTCAACAGGCTGAAGCTAGAACTGCCCCCTCCCTTGTGGTCTGGATATTGGAGAAGCCCATGTGGCAAGGTGACCTCTAGGATGAAGAAGCAGCCTCCTGCCAATAGCTCGCAAGAAACTAGAGCCCTCAGTGATACAACCACAAGGAAATGAATTCTGCCAGCAACCTAAGCTTGGCAGCAGATTCTTCCCTGGTCAAGCCTCCAGATGAGAACGCAGCCCAGCCAACGCCTTTATTACAGCCTTGTAAGAGCTAAGTGGAGGACCCAGCCAAGTTGTGCCTAAATTCCTGCCACGCAGAAATTGTGAGATAATAAATGTGTGTTGTTTTAAGCTGTTCAGTTTGTGGTAATTTGTTACAGAACAATAGAAAACTGATACAGCATGTAAATAGAATCAATTCACATTTTGCTAGTTATTGAGAGTTCTACACAAGTTCAGTTAATTGGTATCATATTTCTAATTGATTCAAATATGTTCATGCCTCTTATAGACTGAATTCCCCCACCCACAGCTGCCTTACCGGCCTGCCCCTTCATCCAGCTGCTAATTCAAACTTGGGTGCAAATGGAGCCAGAGAGACAAGTGGAGGGGCTGCTGTCGTGGTCTAGATGAATGTCTCAGGCCTGGGAGTCAGCTGTGGCATCTGGAAAGAGAACAGGAGATAGATGCAATAAACAACTTGGAGTCTTATTTCATGTTTGGACAAAAGCATTATCCTGCATATCTGGAGTATTGTGGTTGTAATTGTTGCTCAGGATAATGATCCTAAGGAAGGACTGGTGGGCATCAAAGAAACACTAATACAGAAGCTTCAACAGTATTTTTAACATTGTAGTTCTTGAGAGGTGGGCTGACAGCGCCTCATTTATTATTATGCTTTATATATGTATGTCCTATAGGTTTTTTGTTTGTATCAGTGCACATTAAAAAATATAAATACATTAAGATTGTTAACCTATTTCTCTCATAAGAGGACTGTGCTATTCGAAGGAGTGGAATATCACTTAAACACAAACTCTGCTAACCAGAATATCACATGCCCTAAGGACATAGTTCATTGAGATTGTTTTTATTTCCCATCTTTCCTTGCATAGGTAGAATAAGAACAAGGAAAGAGTAAGAAGCAAAACAAACCAGGATGAGAAGACAGGAAAGGAAAAAACCAACTGAGAAACTCCTTTTTATGCTGCTAAAACAGGGAAGGGAAAGAAGAAAGGCTGAGCTTGGTGGGAGGAGCAGACAGAAGAGAGAAAACACAGTCTTATATGTAACGGAGACAAAAATAATTTACGCATCGCATGCAAATCAGGTACTGTGAGGCTGAGCCAGGCACAGAGTGGGCTTTTGGGCCCACTCACAAGCTCTTCCAGACATGCAGCTTCCAACACAGCAGACACTGAGTAACAGGCACAGCAATTGTCAGCAGCAGTCTTCTGCTGTACAGGACATAGAGCTCCCTCCTCATTGCAACATTTCCACCAGTTTTCATGGGGTCAAGTACTATGCTCAGTGCGGTGCAGGATACAAGGCTGAGGAAGACACAGCTCGATCCTCCAAGGGCCTTCAGAGTAGGGAGGAGTCAGAAGACAGGAAAAATAACAACTTTCTAATTGAGGGATCCAAAGAGCTGAATTGGGCAGGCAGACATTGTTTTGTTGGGCAACTATAGTGTGTGTGTGTGTGTGTGTGAATCTAAAAGCCTCCATGCTTTCTCTACACTGACCCAGCTCCCACCCTTCCCCAACATCCTCACCACGACAGCTCACACATTTACTCACCTGCTTCGTCCCCGCAGGTCTCTGAGTTTGCCTCCCTCTTATGTAAGTGAATACATTTGATTCTTGAGTTGTCACTTTTCTATCACCTTCTTGCATGATAGTGGCTAACACGGTGACGTCCTTGACTAGATCAAACAAGCCCTTTTCAAACTAACAGTTGCCACCTCCAGTTTGTGTGCTTTCTCTTCGCTAACATTGTTTCCTTTGTTCCCAAAACTAACAGTGCACTGATAGTTTTAGTAATTCTTCAAGAATAATTCCGAGCTCCTTTTCTTGATCTCTGTGTTAGAGGATTATTTTCTGTCTAGGCACAACATTGGACTGGCCTCCTTGCTCCCTATTAGCTATTAGTTTGTCTTCATTAAATTACACTTGCCATCTGCTGGTAGAACCTCAGGAGTCTCCAAGCCTTCTCCATCGCTCTCACCATTTATTGCTAGTTTATTCTGCCTTCTATCAGCTAAGTCAGCTGCAAACGAGGGGATCTGGTTTCCAATTCCTTCTCCCAAGTCTAATCTTTATAGTGGAAGTTCTTTGTGAAGATTTCCGGGTGTTGGGGGGGGGGGGGACAGCAGAATATATATATATACAGTTTTGAACACTTAACACAAAATTCAGAATCACCAAGCTTTCTGAGGAAAAAGAAAGTGAGAAATGTACTAAGTGATTCTGAACAACTTCACAATGGGTCATAAAATAATGAACTCCAAGAGGATATATTTAAAAAGGAATAATAAATAGAAATAAAAACATATCCCTCAAAATATAATGCAGCAAAACCAACATGAAACAAAGGGGCATGGGTAATAAGTTTGAATCACAGAGCTCACATTTAGGCGGAGAATGTGTTGTTTTATTCTCCATTAAACAACTGAGTTTCTATTCCAAACCCTAATCCTGCAAAATCGGCAGGACTTCAGCCTCAGTCATCCTGGAGTGATCCTCCCCGACACGTCATAACGTCCTGAAGTCACACACAGAGTCAGTGTGTATTAGGTGGTTTAGGCCGTCATAACAAAATGCCACAGACTGCGTGGCTTCAACAGTAAAAATTTATTTCTCACAGTTCTAGAGGCTAGAAGTTTGAGACGAAAGTGTCAAAAGGGTTGGTTTCCCCTGAGGAACTCCCTCCTTGGTGTGTAGATGGTTGTCTCCCTGCTATGTCTTCACAAGCCTTCCCTCTGTGCATGTCTGTGTCCTTATCTCTTCTTATAGGGACTCCGTTAGGGTTGGATTAAGGCTTACCAATATGATCTTATTTTACCTTAAATACCTTTTTAATACCTTATCTCCAAATACAGTCACTCTTTGAGACACTGGGGGTTACGTTTCAACATATAAATGTTGGACTTTGGGGGACAGAACTCAGCCCATAACAGCCTGGAATGGGGTGACTTCTCCTGGACATCAGCCAGTCTTCCATACAGAGATAAAAAGCCTTGTCTCTGGCCAAGAAGTACCAGGTACACTCAGGCTAATGGCTTTCAAACAGTGCTGGGGTATCAGGCTGGGTCCATACGGCTAGGATCCCCTAGCACCTTGGTCTCTCATCCCAAGCACATCTTGCGTCACAGGAGACCACCCCTCCCCAAACCCTACGGTAATGAGAGAGGAGCCTCTGCTATTCCAACATCCCAGTCCTTGCTTCTGTCATCCAAATGGAAAGTTCTTCCTTTTGGTTTTGGGAAGACCTTCCCTACCCCAGACTCTCATCCTTAATAAATTTGACTTTTTGAAACAAAAACCTGGAGATCTGGCAGACTCTACTTCCTGCCTGCCTCTGCCTTCCCTTGGGTGATAAAGAATCTGCTTGAATCAAAAGAAACAAACAAGGGGGGAGGGTATAGCTCAGTGGTAGAGTGCATGCTTAGCACACACGAGGTCCTGGGTTCAATCCCTAGTGCCTCCATTAAATAAATAAACAAACCTAATAATCCCCCCCCCCCAAATAAAAAAGAACTAAAAAGAGATTTAAAAAAGAAACAAAAAAGTGGAAAAATTAAGATTTCAAATTACTGTTCAGTTATATATAATTAATACATGTATCCATGAGTATTTGTACTTTTTCTAGTTCCAGTGTTCTAAGAGTTCCATTTAGTATTTTGTCATTGTATGACTTTTTTCAATAAAAATGACAGGGTCTTATAGAAGGGGAATATATTATTAATAAATATCATGACAAGTATTTATTGTACTTTACATTAGAGACACATGAAATACTTCTGGACCTCAGAGTATATACAACACAAAGGTGCAACTATAACCAACACAATCATTATTGCATCTGAATGTTCCTCTTTTAAAACATACTCCTTTTTCTGACTTAAAGAAAAGGATACACATTCTTGGTTAAAAACTTGAATATCATAAAATGAAAATTATCTATCATCCTACCACTCAGAGAAGGAGCCCACTAAGTTTTAGATCTCTGTTATACATTTAGACAGTCTATAACTAGTTGTTCATCTGTTTATATATCAACTGTATGTTAGATGTTTACAATGTGTAAGGAAATCCTTATGCTTCTGATAACTCTATAAATGCAGAACTTCTTACAACAGAGTTGACTAATGCCGTCTGGATCCAACAAGCCCCAGATATTGGCGATGGGACAAACACTTGAGCCCACGACCCACTATGGACAGATAATGGCAGCAGGTCTAAGACAGTGTTCCCTCCCCAAGAGGAGTCCGCTGAGCCTGTGGGGCTTGAGAAGTATGGCTGCGAAGCACCGTCTCCTGCATCCATGTGCCATGGCCAGTAAGAGCAAGGACTCTGCAGCAAGGTTGCCTGGCTTTGAATCCTGGTTCTACCCCCACATTTTATCTGTGTGATCTTGGACAAGTTACTTAGCCTCTCTGAACCACAGTATCTTCACCTACACAATGGAGATGACAACTACTTCGGCGCAGGATATTGTAAGAGTTAAACGAGTTGGTACATGTGAACTTTTTGAACAGCACGTGCCACTTAGCACACAGTAACTACTTGCTATCGTTTGATTCTAATTGTGAAGGATTGTGCTCCACATGTCCTAAAACCATACAACCACACACTTTTTGTCTTCTGATCCTCAGCAAAAATGAGGATTATCAAAGGTTTGGGTCAATTAGTTGATGAAAAGGAGGCAGACAACCCATTAAATGGTTGATTGCAAGCTATAGCCTACAAATTTTAAAATAATCATCTGTGGTGATTGTTGCATGGTTTTGAGTAGATTAACTTATTTAAAACCCACTACCTCCAGAGAAGATTTTCCCAAAGGAGAGAGGACTTAATTTCCCTTCCTCCTTTTTCTCTCTCCCACCTCCACACTCAAAATACTTTATTTGGGGAATACAGGAAAGCAGACCCCCCAAGGTTGACTAACTGCTGGAGAATTACACGTTCACTCGGGAATGGGTTTAGCAACTGGCCTGACTCTTCCAACATCCACTCTCCATCTTTTATCCCTCTTTGTTGCACCAGATTATCCAAGTGGTAGGAAATACGTTCACCATGGTTCTCAAGTTCCACTTCCTATAGTTTGTGCCACTGGAGAAATGCTAACTGACCTCTTTCGTTCTGAGTCCAAAAATCCTAGAGAAAGAACTCATTGTCTCTGTTTCCAGGTGCCCTTTTCCGGATCAATCACTGTGGTTGGGGCAGAGGGCAGAGTGAGTCAGGGAAGAACACCACAGGGTAAACCCCAGGACTGTTGGGTTCCCCAAAGAAGGGAAAACCCCATAAAAGTTCAGAACAAACAGATTTATCATTTACGCCTATGGGTGGCTGCCCAGCTGGTAAGAGCATCCACTTCAGTATTCTCTATTAGAGAAATAATAAAATAGTCTTTTAACTTACTTAAATGTGCTTAAAACTGCAATCCAACTGACTTCTTAAGTGTTTAACCTCCTAAGATTCTGATTTCTGAAGTGAAAGCTAGCATTTCCCAAAGGAGAGGAGAGTTCACACAGCTGCTCTTTTTCTAGAGAAACAGAAATGGAACCCAGCTCTCCGGGCTTGTGCATTTGAAAACATCTGATTCAGGATGAAGAGTTTATGGATGTGATTTGTGGTTTAAAACAAAGAGGAGCTGGGAAGGGGAGTGTCTAGGGTAGGAAGGTTTTTGTTTGTCTTTTTATCCATTTGCTTATGAGAAGCAGAGACAGGAAAATTCAACTCGGTTAAGAACTTGCTCTGTACCAGGCATTGGTCTAGAGGTTTAACATGTGTCACCCTCCTGAAGACAAGAAATTGGGGTGGAGGGTATAGCTCAGTGGTGGAGTGCATGCCTAGCACGCACAAGGTCCTGGGTTCAATTCCCAGTACCTCTGTTAAATAAACAAACAAATAAACAAATAAATAAATAAACCTAAAATTACTTCCCCTCTTAAGAAAAAAGAGGAAAGAAAAAAAAAAAAAAACCAGACTCACATAGAAAACAAACTTATGGTTATGAGGAGAACAGGGTGGGAAGGGATAAATTGGGAGTTTGAGATTTGCAGATATAAACTATATGTAAAATAGATAAACAACACGTTAATACTGTACAGCACAGGGAACTATATTCAATATCTTGTAGTAACTTATGGTTAAAAAGAATATGAGAATGAATATATGTATGTTCCTATATGGCTGAAGTAGTGTGCTGTACACCAGAAATTGACACATTGTAAACTGACTATACTTCAGTAAAAATATATTTTAAAAAAAGAAATCTGAAAAAAAAAAGAAAGAAAAGAAATTGTCCCCATTATGCCTTTGAGGAAACTTAGATGCAGAGAAGTTAAGTGAGTCCCCCAAGTTAGCAGCCAACAAGTGGTGAAGGTGGGGTTTCAATTTGAGTTCATCTGAAAGTTGACTGCAAGAGTTCATGCTCTTTGCAGTATACCCGGCAGAAAAGCAGAATAAGAGAATTGGTCTGAGCTGGGGTAAGTAATGGGGTGGAGTCCTTCGTACCACATGGGTAAACTTTCAACTTTGAAAACATAAAACATGAAGTTAATGAACTACATTTTAGCTACTTCATTTAAGGAAATTATCAGAATCACCTTTATTGTCCAATGGAAAAAGGAAGACATTGTGTCAGGGAGGAAAGAACATAGGAGTGAGTGAAAAGGGAACATGTATACCCACTTGTGCATCTATTCAATAGCTCAGAAATTTTGCTGTTGCTTTTTTTTTTTTTAAATGAAGCTCAAGAGTGAGTTGAGATAGAAATTACAGGATCCCTTAGGATATGATAAAAAAATTTTTTTTTAATTTGTAAAACACTGGTTTGGGTTAAGCCAGAAAGATTCCTTGCAGTCTAGAATTTTCATATTTTACTGTCTAATATTTTCAAGGTACTTCAAAGTTTTAGAATAGTTAAATGAAAATACAAAATCATCCTCACTATTAATCAGTGCTCTTACTTAAAATTTTAAAAACATAAGTACAAATCATATGGAATTTAATAGTCCTTGGCTCAATTAATACTTTTTAAGGGCTTGTAATTATAAAAGAATTTTGAGGAAAATGTTTCATTCAAACAGAAATTTTTTAAAACCATTTATTAAAACATTTTGTTCTTTTCCAATAGGAAAAATTTAAGGATGAAGTGTTGGACTCCTCGTGTTAAATAACTGCTTTACCAGGTTCTATCCTTTTTTTCAGTCCATGTTTTAAAATCTCAAAACAATAATATATCATAGAAACGTCAATGATTCCGTTGTAGGAACGTGAATGATCAGTTGCCACCACCTCTGCAGTAACTCAAGCGCCATGGAAACGTGTCCCCTAAGGTAGGGATTTGATTTGAGCACCACTTCAAGGATAAGAGGATCTTGGATCCACTCCTGGGCAGCCTCTAGCTGTGCCCTCAACACTTCTGGGTCCCAGTTTCATTATGTAAAAGTAATCTTGCCCCTACTTATATACGAAAGCCACTAAGAAGACCAGATGGGACCAAGGACTAACTACCTTATTCCTCTCTGTTGCCCACCCCCACCCAGGGGGCCTGGTCTATGGCAGGTATTCAGTGGGTCCTCAGTGAATCCTTGAAGGGTGCATTGAGGAAGGGAGCTCACCTGGGTCTACAAATAAAATTAAGCACTTTGCTACCATCTGGAAGCAGCATCTGTGTTTGGGACTTCGTACTAATGGCTAGGATTCACAGAAGGAGAAGGAAAGGGAAAAAATACACAATCCAAGAACACACATGTAAAAATCAACTTAATCAAAAAGTTTTTTTAAAAAGAGTTAAATAGGAATTTTTATTCATCCACTTTTTGATTTCAAAACAGAAATAAAATTATTCAGTAAAAGCTATGAACAATTAAAAGAAACTTCAGTGTCATATTAAGGCCACCTAAGGAAGACAAGAAAGCAAGGGCTCCAGGCCCACAGCGGTGCTCCCCGCCCTCACCCTGGGGCAAAGCTCTGCCTCATTGTCTGAGACTGCCTTTGAAATGCCTGCCTTTATGTAACATCTGGATGCAGTGCATGAAATTGTTACCAAAAATTGGGGCAGGGAGGTCAAATTCCTAATTTGAAAGGACTCTGCTCCTGTCACACCCCTTCTTAGAAGCTTACACAGGCTTCTGATCACTTCTTGAGTCAACTTTAAACTAATCATGAACTTTGACATTTTTCCACTAATTTATCCAAGTGCCCTCTGTTGGCAGCACCCCGGGTTTCATTGTATCTTAGGATTAGCAACATGCTGACTTCCCTCCTGTCTCTACAGCTCTCCAGATTCCCTTCTTCCATGTGGAAAAAAAAAAGTTTAAAAATCATTGCTTAAACTTCTGTAAAGCCTTTCCCCATCACTTCTAAAATTGTTTTTCTTTTAAATCATTGAGTATGTGTCTTTGTTATTTTTTTAATGTATTTTGTTTTTTATTTTGGTATGTTTCTTTTTCTGTTTGGCGAAACAAAAAAGGGATTTGAAACCAGAGACTTTCCTAGCTATTTTGCTCTGACTTTTCACCTTAGAGAGCCCCATCCTTCCTACCTACGAAACGGAGACAATCACGGTCACATTCACCTGGTTGCGTGAATTCAGTGTTGCAGGGTCACAGAGGATAAAAGGGCATGGAACATGCTTTTCGAGCTCTAAACTACTTGACAAATGCAAGACAGTTATTATTACTGTCATTATTTTCTACCACCCAACTTCTCTTCAGTATCCACACCACTCTACACCAATGAAATCCTCACCTGGAAGCATGTTAAGCTGTTTTGCAAGGAAAAGAATACAAAATTTTTATGCTCTACCTTCATTTCATTATTATCCCAATGGTATTTATTTTGTTCCATGTTTCCAACAAGCTTGAAGGTATTTGCAAGTTCTCCATTTGCCCCTCCAAAACTAAGTTTAAAAGCCAACAGCTGAAGCCACATGAAGCCACAGCAAGTCACCGTGTGTAGAGCAGGGTCCCCCAGAAAGGCAAGTGCATTGTGGGAAAAAAGAATCCAGAATATGCACTCTGCTCTCCTTTGCGTCTTTCTCAGCAGTCATTCCGCTTCTCAAACAACTCAGGATCTCCAAAAGAAAAACATCACGTGGAGTGGCCAGCCTTCCACCCCCATTGCTCCTTCAGCTCTGCCTAAGCAAGTCACAATAATATTTGGAATTGGCAAAGCAACTTCTTTCCAGGGCGATCACAGCACTAAGACATTCCCTCATTAATGCACATGGCTCTCCTGTGGAGGAGGTGGGTGGCAAGCAATTTTAAATCCTTTTCTTCTCTACCTACCAAAGAGTCTTTGCTTTCAATAGCTGACACAAATGAGTGAACCATTTTGGTTATAAGATTATGATCCGCCCATCACCCCCCATTAACACTATTAAAACAATCTTTGTCCTTCTTAAAATCTGTGCAGCCAAGTGTGTGCAGAGTATAAAAAGAACAGAAAGACTGTCCTGGATGTCTGTGAGTGACTGGGCATTAGATACGATGTCCTTTGTCAGGCTTTGGAAAAACTCCCACAGGACAAATAGGATTAAACATGACACTTCTCTTTCTCTGGCAGCCTCATCCGCCTCACCCCTTTTCACAACCTGTTATCCTGGGACACAGCCCCCAAGCTCTCTGCCTAATCCATCACATCGGACACCCAGAAACGCCTGTCTCCCTCACCCTCTTGTCCCACCCAGGCAAAGATTAATTGCTTCCATCATGTAACTGAGGGCAAACAAACCAGAAGCAAACTACCAAACTGGGGACACCCCTGAGCTCTCCATTTTCACATCTAAGCCAGAGGCTCAGATCCTTCATGCTGGTCCTCCCGGAATTTCCTCCGAGACAACTCATCTGGGCCCCACTTACGGCAGGTGTTCTGGGCTCCATCGCAACTTCCACTCTGTTAAATAACTGGATCTCCTCATGGACAGCTGAAAGGTGACCATGTGGAAGAAGAGAAAGGGAGACAGGAGCTAGGGTTTAGCAAGCACTATATCCAAGCACTGGCGGGTCCTGTGCTCTCGTGTCGTGGTCATAATAGCCATAAAGGTGATATTGACATCTTCATTTTGGATTTTGCTCAGAATCCCAGTGGCTTAACACAACAGAGCTTTAGTGATCACTTTTGAAACATGTCTATCATATCTCTGCTCCACATGGTCACTCGGGCACCCAGGGGATAGAGGCACTGCCACTTCGTAGCTGCACTGTCTGGACCCCAAGGCCACGTTGGTCACCATAGCAGCAGAAGAGAGCCTGGAGAGTCATGCATGGGCTTTTTATTGCTTTTGTGTTCACATTGCATTGGCTAAACACGCGTCTAGCCCCACCTAAGTCAGTGCAAGGGGACAGGGAGGTGCCTGAAAGCAGATGGAAGGTTCTGTGAGTACCGGTGGTCACACCAGGGTAGTACACATGCAAATGCCAGGAGCCATGGTTCTGTATCTTGCAAATGCACAGATCATACTTTCAATGGCTGCAGAAAACCCCGCCACATGACTGTACCATACCTGATTCACCTGGGGCCTCTATTTAAATTGTTTTCCATCAATTAACATTCTTTGAACACTTATCACATGCAGGGCATCGTAGGTAGGGGACCAAGGGGATGTTTACAGATTCACAGTGAAAGTCAGACATGCTCACCAATAAACGTCATTTTAGTAGAAGGCAGATTTTGATGAATGGAACAAGAAAACTGCTTTGGGACTGCAGAGGAAGCAATCATTTCCTGCCAGGGTGCTGGGAAAGGACTTAGAGGGGATTTACCCATTTCTATTGGGCTTTAAAGATTAATTAGTATTTCCCAACAGGTGAAGGAGGGGAGGGGCAAAGGCCTTCAGGCAGCCAACCACAGTCGGTGTTCAGGGCACAGTAAACCCACTGCAGTGAGGCTTAGGAGAGGGTGCAAGAGGAGAAAGGCAGAAGAGGTGAGGCCACAGAATATTTTGGACTCAGACCCAACAGGAGGGTGGTGAGTGCCATGCTTGGGAGCTTGGATATTCTGGGGAGATAGGGAGCCACCCACCGCAGGTCTCTGAGCTCAGGGGTACCAGGTGAGATCTACCGAGACTCTCCTAGAGACGGCAGCCATCAGGGTGTTAACTAATGCTTTTTTTCTCTTCCTCCCTTTGGGAATTCCTAGGCTTCATGAACATATTTGTTTTCCTGCTATCCTGGGGTTTGTAATCAAACATGAATTTAATCTGCCTAAACACACATACCACGGAGGCAAAGTTTCTGTTTTATCCAGAGAAGCCTGTAATCAGGCATTCACACTCCTTCAGCTCTTCGGGGGCTTCCTTTTATCCTCTCTGAAATAAACACTCTTGTTAAATATTGCCACCTCAGAATAAAGATCAAGGAAAAGGGCCCCATACTGTAGGTTGGTTCTATCATATTGAATGTGGCTGTGCTGGATTTGGAGCCCTGCTGCCTAAAGTCCAGTTTACCATCTACTTGCTGTGTGCTCTTGCCAAGTTACTTAGCCTCTCTGTGCTTTTTTCTTTTTTTTTTTAAGCAGGAAACAATATTATTTGTTTCTTTCCTGAGCCAATATGGATAAGTACCTTCCGTGGGCCAGGAAATGTACCTATCTCAGATGACCTTGGTAAAAGCATTTTATCCTCTTGTGAAGGAGGCAGGTAAGGAAATGAATGAATATTGATTGCATACCTACTCTGTGCCAGCACATCAACTTGAAGTTGTACATGTGCTAGGTCAGTTACTTCTAGCATGAGTCTCATGAGGAGGTATTTCCCCTGTTCTACAATGAAGACGCCAAGGTAACTTGCACAACAGCATTTGGCCGATGAGTGGAAACCCAGGCTGGGTGCCCTGCAAACTGCTGGATCCCACGGTCCATGCCAGCTCTACCCACCACGGCACCAGGCACTGGGAGGCACTTGTGTTTCTCCCACAGTGTTTTTCTGTGCTTTTCTCAAAGCTCCCACGGGCCTCTTGGCTTTCCTGACATTCTTTTCTAGACCACATGCAGCTGGGAGGCATCAAGCCACAATTCACAGGCTCTATGCTGCCTCTCCAGCCCCCAGGTGCCCCTCGCCCACCAGCCAGACTTGCTGCTTCCACTGGCGTCCTTGACTCCAGCGGATTCCTCTGAATCACCGTTTGGTCACTCCCTCTTAATTGCTCACAATTACCCAAGTTCCTAGTCCTACAATAAGCAAGGAAAAGGGTAGCATTTTCTAAGACATATGTGTTTGGTGCCACTGGCAGATTTGTAAACTTATTACTGCCTCTGCATACCATATAATTAAGATTGAATTATCCAAGGCTTTAAAAAGTGCCTGCCACTATTGTGCTGCTGAAAATGCTAAGGAAAAAATATTTGCCTTTTTTCACACAGGCAGCTCACCTCTCCCCTCTTCTCTCTGAAATTCTCATTCTCATTAGGGCCACAAGACTGAGTTTGGCCAGCCTGATGGAGAAGGTTCACTAAGCTGAAATGCTTTGCTTTTGGAAATACCAACACGTCAGAAGCACAGGAGCACATTCTAAGATATCTGCCGTGACCCCCTCTAGAAGGAGCCTGTGGTGCCAGGCCGCTGAGTTAACAGGAGGCTGGAAGGGGAATTCACACAAAGGCAGATGTTCAGATGCTGGGCCCTTGTCGTGGTGGGACTAAACTAAAAATGTCTGGAGGCTGACACTTTAGAAGGAGAGTGGTGTGCCAACATGTAGGTTATCAGTACTTGTTACCATGAATAAACAGATAAGCAAGGATACAAGCATTGTGAGAGCCTGAAGAGAAAGAAGGGATGGAAAAGGGCTAATCTGGGCACATGTATGAAGCACCCCTCCAAAATGCTGTTCTGGGCTCCCCTCTGTCCTTGGCAGCTGGAAGTCTTGGGGTACAGGCCGACAGAAAGGCGAGGAAGACACACCAGTGTGGTACCTGAAGGATGCCAGCAGGCAGATGGGGCTGGGTTGCGTGGGGGGGGGGGGGAGCTAAAAGGAGTTTTGAAGACAGCTTGAAGGAAGCCAGACAGCGGGAAAGGACATCTCCGGGAGAAGATACAGTATGAGCCAAGCCTCAGAGGCAGCAAAGAGCGGATTGCAAGTCGTTTTTGCTGGGGTAGGTCAAGGTGATTAGTGATTCTCCAGGGATGGTGCTTGGCCGGCAGCAGCGGGTCCACCTGGAGCTTGTTAGAAATGCCAGTTCTCAGGCTCGGACCCAGACATGTGAATCAGAAACTCAGACCTCATATTTTAGCAAGCCCTCGGGGTGATGCTGGTGCACACACAAGGTCTAAAGGAGTAGTTACTGACCTGCAGTAAACCAAGTGAACAAGGGACCAAGGCAGCAGTGGTGAGAATGTATTAAACGCAGCAGATTGAGATGGTATTTGGGTGAAATTCTGTTGTTCTTCTCTCCTGTCGTTTTCCCACGTTGTATTATGTCTCACCGGCTCGCTCTGGGTTTTGTGTCCCGGTGTCTTGGGGGCAGAGCCCTCATTTTCCCGGGGGCTCTCGTAGCCCCCTGTATGGTCCCTGAACACAACGGGAGCTTGGGTGAAGGGTGGCCGAGCAATTTTGCACTGTCTTCTGCCACAACGGGTCCTTGGGCCCAGGGGCGGGACTGAAACTGTGACGAGTCCTCCCAGGGGAGGGGAGCTACAGGGAGACAGGTTCCCAGAAACCTAGACCTCCCGGGACACGCACGTGCGAGGGAGTCAGAGAAGTGGAGATCACGCGAGAGAAGAGGAGATCACGCGAGAGAAGAGATCACAAGAGAGAAGAGGAGATCACGCGATAAGTGGGAAGGGACGCCAGGGCTGAGAAAGGAGAAGAGAGGAAATACGGGGTGGGGGCAGGAAGGAATCAGGAGGGGAACAGAGAGGGAGAAAGAGGACCAGGAGTTTGGGGAAGGCGGAAGGATTTGAACAGGATCCCCTCTCTCCTCAATCCCAGCACTCCCAGCTGTGGCTGGAGTTGTTCTTGCTGCTCCTGGTGTTGTCATCCTGGGGGTCGGAGTGGTGCCTCCTCACGCTCCACACCCACCGGATGCTCCCTGCAAGCCCATGGGGTCCCGGCAGCATCCTCTGAGATGCAGGTACCAGCCCAGCGCGGGAAGCCTCCTTCCCACCTGCATCCTCTGCTGAATCGCGCGCAGCCTCCTCGGTCTATAAGCTGCCTTAACAACGTTTAGGAAGACATCATGTCACCACGGTGAAGAACATGGTCTCAGAGAGGTGAGTTCATATTCTTGCTCCTCCACCTGCTGGCGCCTAGAACGGTGCCGGGCATGCAGTGGGGCGGAGATGAATGAGGGAGTCAGTTAATGGCTGAGTACTAGCTGTGACACCTGAAGCAAGTGTGTCTCTGAGCCGCAGTTTCCCCACCTGTGAAGTGGGGGCAGTAATAGTACCTATTACATAGGGTTGTTGGGAGAGTGAACCACTGTGTCAGGTGCTTATCCAGGGCCAGTTGCTCTTGGGTGGTGGAAACGGGCTTGCTGCCCTAGGGGTGAAATAGAATAGCATTTCCCCACCCACCACAGCTTTGCTTCCAGTGTGGTGTCCCAGCCAGCCTTTTCAAAAGCGTCTCGGATAAGGGCTGAGTATAAGATGCCAGAAGGGGAGGTTTTTTGACTTTACTCCAAACCTACTAAAGGAATCTTTTAAAGGTGAAGCCTTGAACCCTGCATTTCTACAAGCTCCCCAAGTGATTGTGAACCCACACTAATGTTTAAGAGCCCTGTATTTAGGTTTCAGTTTACAAATTAAAATACAGAGTTTTCATACAAATATATCCGTTTCATAGTTAAGGACATCAGATCCCAGGATGGACCCCCTCTAGAGTTGAATTTATGAAACAATGAAAGACCGGAAGTTTGGGGATCGAGTATCAAACGTGGGATCCTAACACCTGGCACCGGAATTCCTCTTGGAGAGGAAACTGTCTTTGAAAAGCCTGTTGGCCCTGGACACTGATATCCAGAGGGCATCAAAACCAAAAACCAAAGCAGAGCCCAGAAAATAAATGAAAAAACAATTGCTGAACTGTTCTGCATTTAAATGAATAAAGGAGAAAGAAAACAAGAAGGAATGAAGAACTGGGCTACAGAGAAACAGAGAGGGAGGCTGGGGCCTTGGTTTAGAAATAACTTAGGAACTTGGGGGAACTGGACGATATAAACTTGAATTTCAAGTTGTTTCCATTGTTGTAACTTAAAGCCCCTGTCTTCCCAAACCCACTGCAAGGGCTCCTATACCTATAAAGCCAAGCGTAAGTACATCTGTATCCTTTCCCCAGCAAAGGACTGCATAAGAAAATGGTACAGCCTTTATGCAGGGCTTAGTCATTGGCTGCCTTTCCTCCTCCTTCCTCCCATCTCTTGACTCAGTGAATTGCCAGATCTTGTCTTCTTAGGTCAATGATGTTGATCAAATCCATCCCCACTGCTATTGCTCTATTTCAGAAATTTGCCACTGATAATTTCCTAACTCCTCTCTCTGTCTGACTTTTCTCCCATCACAGGCTCAAACTGGCCCTCCTATGCTGCCAAAGCTAACTTCCAAATGAAGCTTTAATAGTAAGAAGCAACATAGCATGGAAACTAAAAGTGCAGTCTGTCTAGGCTTGAGAGCCCGACTTCAGGAGATCAGATCCTAAGTCTCCCGTCCTCTGAACTGTGTCTTTGGATTGGGTAAGTCGCTTGACCTCTCTTTGCCTTAGAGTCCCCCTCTGTTAAAATCCTACAAATCTATAAGAAAAAGAATATCACTCCATAGAAAAATGGACAGAAGACATGAACGGTCACTTCAAAAGAAGGACATCCAAATGGCCAATGAACCTATGAAAAAGGTGCTAAAATTTATTTGTCATCAGGGAAATGCAAATTAAAACCAAAATGGGGTGCCCCCTCATGCCAACCGGAATGGCTAAAGGACAGCTCACACTAAGTATTGGAGAAGATGAGGAGCTGGAGCTCTCATAGCCTATTGTTAAAAGTGTATATTGGTACAACTGCTTTGAAAACCTGTTTCACAGTATTCTAGGTGTAGATGCCACATAAAAATGTACATATATTCACCAACAGACACAAGAATGTTCATAGCAGCACTAATCATAGTAGCCAAACACCGGAACACTGGAGAGTAAGTTTTTCACCCTGGAGACTACTTTCTGGCAAGGAGGAAGAATAAATACAGCCACACAACAGCGTGGAAAACTCGCATGCACATGAAGTTGAATGAAAAGCACATATTGTATAATTTCATTTATGCAGAGTTTAAAGACAGGTGAAACTATTCTGTGTTATTAGAAATCACAAAAGCATATTTGTAAAGGTATTTTTTTTAAATTACCTGACATACTTTAATCATATTTTTCTACCTTGTTTGGCTAAATTGTCTAATTTTTGTTTTCTTTTTTTCCCCTTTTTGTAAGGCTACAACATGAGATCCATCTTCTTAACAGATTTTTAGGTGTGCAGTGCAGTAATGTGTCTGCAGGTGTAATGCACGTCAGGGCTCTAGAGCTAATGCATTTTGCATAATTGAAATTTTATACACGTGGATTAGCGACTCCTCATTTCCCCCTCCCCCAAGCCCCAGGCAACTACTTTTCTATTCTTTGCTTCTATGGGTTTGACTATTTTAGATACTTAATATAAGTGGAATCACGCATATGTTTTTAGAACTCCCTAGAGTTGACCATACAGCCATGTTGAGGACGTCTGGCATAGTATTTCACTCCTACCCCTGGTTTAGTAACAATCATTTTGTGTTAGAAATACTCCTTGCTGGTCTTCTCTGATCAACTGTGAGCTTATTGATTAAAGGAATTGTTCATCTGTGTAACTTCGGTGCCCAGAACAACACCCACTACAGAGTGAATAGTCTGTAAATATTAGTTGAATTGGAGTGACTCTTCCAATAATCACAGGGAGGAAGGTTTACCGTTACCACCAGACAGCCGAACTTCTTCAACTTGCTTTCCAATTCAACATGCGTTTTTAAAGAGTCTACTTTGAGTCAAACACTGGACTTGGTGCTGGAGTGGCAAAGAAGAGGAAAGTCAGTCCTTGTACCAGGTACTCAGTCAAGCAGAAGCAACATCAGAGTCTCCTGGGGGCATGTGCCATGCTTGACGGAGGAGCCTCAGATGAAGTGGTCAGCTCTGCTTTCGTGGGCCTGAGACATTTCCAAGAGTAAGTAATGCCTGAGCCATGTCCCAGAAATGATGAGAAGTTTGCCAGGTGGGCAAGAAGGGCAGAAGAATTTGGGGAAGATAGAAAAGCCACGTATGAACAGAGCAGCTTGACTCCTGGTGGAGTGATGGAGGAGAAGGGGGAAGGTGAGAGGTGAATGGCTCGATAAGGAGGTTGGATGCATCCTGCAACGAATGGGAAGTCATGAAGGGTGAAAGCACCCAGTGTGCGGGTTTAGAGAGAGCACGCTGGTTGCAGTGTGGACGACGGATTATAAGACAAAACTGAAGATCTCAGCACCACTTGGAGAAGGTGTGTGTGCTGTAATGATCCAGGCAGGAGAGGGCAAGGGCTTGACAGAGGCAGAGGCCACGGGGTCGGAGAGGCCGGGACCGGTAATGGCTGGAGTAGGAAGCTTCTCCGCTTTTTTTTCTTCATTAAAAAAAAAAAAAAAAAGGTTGAGGGAAGGGAGCTGAGTAAGAGTTATATAATACAGGTATGTTTTCTTTTCCAATTTTCCCCCTTGGAGCCACAAAAAGATAGAAAAGCAGAAAGGAAAAGAGGGGGTGGGATTCCAGAGGAAACTTGGCACATATGCTAACGTCACTTGGGAAATGTAACCAGCTCACAACTTCCATCTATTATCTTAGGTGAAAATACATTTTCAGCCGAAAGGAATTATTTTAAAACATGGGTGTGAAATAAATGAGCACATGAAACCATGTTGTCCAAAAGGCCTTAGCAGAATGTTTTCCTTAGATAGCAGCGTCGGGCTAACACTGCCAGTATTCCACAGTCCCAGCAAGAATCTGTGCTTTTGTCGCTCAGTGATTTGCAACAGGGAAAAAAACAAAACAAAACTCTGCTTATTTAAGAAATGCGTCTGAAAACCCTATGGCTGGCAGGTGCTTAAGATCGTTGAACAGGTTTCTGTCTGAGGCACCCAAAGTCACGTGCGCATCGGAAAGCACACACGCACCAGCTCCCTGCTGCCGTCGTGGAGAAGACATTCTAGACGCACCTCCAAGGGCTCCGTGACTTTCTTCCCTGACTTCCCTCCTGCAGAATGTGAGCCCGTGTTAGTGGCTACTCAGAGTCCCCGCTTCGCTGGCATTTGGATGGTTCTTAACTGATTCCATCTATTTGGTCACCTCCGAGCAAGACTGAACCCGTCAGACCAAAGATTCCTGTGCAGCTTCTGGAGTTGTCACCAAGTCTCACGAACCTTCAGTTCCCTGGTGATGTTTCTGCGTCCTGGATGCCTTTCTCCCCAGTCCCCTGCTCATAGGTTTTGGGGCAGCTACCTCTTGCCTCTCTCTGTCTACCAGACTCTACCCCAATAGTGACGGGGTCCTCACATTCATGCTCAAGCTGACTCCCACCCCCTCCCCTTTCTCTTTGACAAATGGATGGCGCCAACCCTCCAGGGGAAAAGGAGGAAAAAGCGCAGGTGCACGTTCTGACTTTGCACAGGGCGGTGTGCGGGGCAGCCCGGTGCTGGGAGCCAGGAAAACATGGGGATCCAATGGTGGCTCCTTCTCGTTTGAGGGACCCTGGGTAGGTCACATACCCTCTCTAGCCCTCTGTTTCTTCCTGCAGAAAATGAGGGCAAATCCTCTCTTAAATAAGACAATCCCTTCCAAGGATCCAGCCGTGGAGGACACAAGGTAGATGCTCAGCAAATGTGGGTTCCCTTCTGTGGGACACGACACACCAGCAGAGCCACAGGGTAGCTTTACCAGGAAGAAGCTTCCTGAGCCCAAGTCATTTGCAGTAGGCAGGGAGCTCATCTGAATTTTGCTCCCAGGGGAGGCAAATCTCTCTCACATTAGATGGCAAACACACGCGCCCTTGGCTGCAGAGGGCCACACCCCTGTCTTCCCAGGAGGTTTGCGCCCTGGGAGGAAACACAGCAAGACGTGGATCCTAGTAGCTCTGCTGCTCCGACTGAACCCTGCCTGGGACTGGCCCCTGCACGGGTTCAGTGAGCTGGGCTGTTTATTATCCGCAGTAAATTTTCCCTCTAGATAGTGGAAATTGTCCCAGAACCTATGCTTGAACATAAACCGATCTGATATTCTGCAACATCACAATGTGTCTATTTTTTAAATGTGGGTTTTAGCATCATTCAGGGATGGTAAGGCTAACAGATCAGGAGAAGATTGCACTGAAATAATAGTTTATGACTCACAGGTCCCAAGAGGAGGCAGCACACCTAGTCATGGGGGGGCCACAGGGGGAAGCACCAGGGTCTGCCAGGAGGCAGAGGGAGAGGGGAAATCGTGGTTTCCACAGGGAGGAGCAGGCAAGGCAGGGGAAGCTTAGGACAGGCTAGTCTAAATAATTTAAGCAGGATCTGGGGCACAAGGCTGTCCCTGGCTGTCTAGTACCTGGGTCTGGGGTGATTAGGATGGGGGATGGTGGCCGGAGTGGGAGAACCGGGTAAAGGCGGTGGCGATGGGGGAGTGGGCTGCAGTCGGTTGGTTTGCACATGAAAGGTGTGCTCCTAGCCCAGTCCTTTACTACACCTAAGAACTGGCTAGTCCTGGGAGGGGCTGTCCCGCCAGGGTCAGCAAGGCCCCAGATGTCAAAGCATCAGAACAAAAGACATACTTAATACAAAGTTAAATAAAAGCAGTGCCTCACTTGGAAGGCAACTCCAGAAGGATGTGGAAATGAGGAGGTGTATCAGCTAAGGCCTCTCTAGAACGATGGAGCACCTCACTCTCAAGTCAGTCCAGTCAGTCGGCAGGTGTTCGCTGAGTAGCTGCCACGAACCAGGCACCGTGTTGGGTGCTGGGGAGGCGGGGTGAACCAGAAAGACCCTGTCCTGCCTCCTGAGCCTGGGGTCGGGCCCTCGCAGGGACCAGCGCGACGTGAGGTGCTGAGTGACTGCCTGTGGAGGGAGCATAACCCCCGCCCCCAGAACACTCGTGTGCCAACTGGAACTAGGGGTGCATTTCTCTGGGGTACATTTGAGCCTGAAGACATGGAATACCTCAGAGTACACATTGCGTGCTGGGCAGGAGGGGAGACCCTGCCCTGTGGAAGTCCTCATCCCCACCAGAGGCATTTCTACACTTCTCTCAGCAGCTCCGAGGACCTGTCTGAATCCTCCCACCCGGGCCTCCGCGTTATTTCTTTGTCAAATTGGATAAACTGTCTGCAGCTGGCACGGTCCATCACTGAGGTTCTTGGCTGTGCTCTTTTAGAAAAAAAATTTTTAGTGTTTCTGTAGCTCAGAAGGGCATTTATCTTAGTCCGTTCAGGCTGCTATAACAAAATGCCACAGACAGGGTGGCTTGTAAACAACAGAAATGTATTTCTCACAGTTCTGAAGGCTGGGAAGTCCAAGATCTAAGTGCCAGCAGATTCAGTGTCTGGTGGGAGCCCGTTTCCTGGCTCCTAGATGTTCAGCTTCTCTGTGTCCTCAAGGGGAGGAGGGACAAGGGCTGCACCCTCATGATCTAATCACCCCAGAGGCCCCATCTCCAAACACACTGGGGTTAGGTTTTCAATATATGAATTTTAGGGGGACACAAACATTCAGTCTACAGCAGCATATTCTAATTCAGGGAGTTTTCCCCACTGTTCTCCCTCCCAGCCTCTTCCTCCTTCCCTGAGGTGGGAAAGAGACTGTTTTAAGAATTTCCCTCTGTGATGGATGGAAACTAAATTTTTAGTGGTGAGCACACTGTCATGTACACAGAAACAGAAATATAACAGTGTACACCTGAAACTTACAGAATGTTATAAATCAATGTTACCTCAATAAAAATAGACTTAACAAAGAATCTGTCAGATGTCTTTCCAGCAGACTAAAACTTCCAGCAGGGGTGCTAATGAAGAGATTCCAGAATTAAGTGAGGTTTGACACTTACTGACATAAACTCTCCCCCAACTCCAAGATTCTAAGACATTCTAAAATGTCTTTTTTCCCCCTTAGACCATGGGTTACAAACTCTTTTGATAATATTTAATAAATATTAGCAAATATTTTAGTCTTTGCTGGCTGTGGCGTGTCTGTCGCAAGTCTGTAAGTCTGCCAGTATAGCAGGGGAGCTGCCTAGAGCTGTATGCAGAAGTACTGACGTACGGTCCAGGGATGAAGCTTGAAAACGTGATGCTAAGTGAAGAAAGCCGGGCACAGACAGGTTGCATATTGTATGATTCCATTTATTTGAAATGTCTAAAATGGGGAGTGATTGCTAATGAGTATGGGGTTTCTTTTGGGGGTGCTAAAAATGATCTAAAATTGGGTGGTGGTGATGGTGCATTACCCTGTGAATATACTAAAAACCACTGAAGTATAAACTTTAAAAGAGTGAATCTTATGGTATGTGAATTATATTTCAATAAGGCTGTTTTCTTGAAACAACAGACAATATGTAGACAAGTGGGTGTGGCTGGGCTGCAATGAAACTTCATTTACAAAAACAGGTTATTGGGGGGAGGGTAGAGCTCAGTGGTAGAGCGTATGTTTAGCATGCATGAGGTCCTGGGTTCAATCCCCAGGACCTCCATTTAAAAAAAAAACTACTAATAAATAAATAAGTAGACCTAGTGCCACCCCCACCCAAAACAAAACAGGCTGGATGTGCCCCAGGGGCTGGTTTGCTGAGCCTGAGCTAGGCTGTGAGGCACAGTTTTTCGCTAATCTCCAGGATCTAGTACAAGATCAGTCAAATAAGCAAGTATCCAGTAAATATTTGGTGAATGAAAAAAAAAAAAAAAGAATTGCCCTCTGTTAGGTTGGATCAAGGCCAGGATGGCTTCAAGCCTTTGAATAAGACACAGAGATGGGCCCAAGAAAATGCAGGCCACTCATAATTATGTAAATACAAGCTTCTGGTGAAATATACACCAGTGCCCTAGTTTTAAAACTCAAATGCAGTAAAATGTTTCCATTTGGGCTCTGACAACTACTGTGATCATCTTAAGAGATGTATAAATACATGTAAATAAGCTGTTAACATCACAAGGTTTTAGACCATTTCCCCATCTGCTTAGGTCCTATCATCGTGTGGGAAGGTACAGTTCTTGGAATCTGCCCTGAAAATACATCACAGCCACTCCTGGTTTGCAGCAGCCTGCAAGGTGCGAACTTCCAAAAGCCAGTTTCAGGTTGAGTTGTAACTTCTGTGTAGTGTCCATAAACATTAGGTCAACATTTTACCATTGTTCTTGCTGGGAGAGGGTTTCCACACCTGGTTAGTTACCAGAGCGATCTGGAGAGCTAAAATGTCACATTCCGGACTCTGCTTTTAGGGATTGTGATAGCAGAGGTCTGCAGCAGGCCTGGGAAGCTGTAGTTTTCAGAAGTTGCTCAGATGCCTGTGATGATAACTGCAGGTCTCAGCTGACAGTCCTGCCGTCCCGAATGTGCGCCCTGCACCGCGGCCCCGGCATCCCCTGGGCGCTTGTGAGAAAGCTCTACTCTGCATTTTCGCAGGCTCCCCAGACGATTGGCAGGAGACTTTGAGAAGCACTGGTGCCTGGTGTCCACAGGCCAGGGAGACCGTGATGATCTCACTGTTAGCTGGTCAGGAAAGACTATGGAAAAGTTGGGTTGGTAAGAGGGTTTAAGAGGCAGAGCAAACCACTGCTTCTCTTTGACCAACACGGAGGCAGAAGTAAGAGAAAGGCCGAGAGGATGCTGCAGACGGGTCTCTGCCTCCCCAGTCTGACCAAAAGATGAAACGCAGACTCGATTTTGTTGGCACGTTTTTGCTGTAACCCATCACTTACAGCTGGCCTTCACACTGGTACATGAGCCCAGGTGCTCACTGAGGGTGTTGGCAGAGCACGTTAATACTGACTTTCTGAAGTTTTAAAAAGTAAGCCATCAAACAATAAATAGTTAAAGCCTGTTCTGGAAATTAGGGAAAAGACTGGAAGAAAGAGAAATAAAAATTAAGTTTCACTAAGAAACCAAAAGACAAAAAAAAAAGCCCCAAAAACTGACTTTCTAGAGCTTTTACTCAATTGAGAATTCCTGCTGCCAAAGAAAGCCTGGGAGAACCAGGAGGTCAGGCCTGGAGCCAACCCCTCCTCTAACCCTGTGCACCCGAGGAGAGACATATGGGACCTCTGGGCCTCAGTTTCCTCATCTGTAAAACATCTGTGGCTCCCGACCTCATCCCATCCTATACCCCATTTTGAAATAAGTATTTGTAACATCTTCTCTGCTGTTCTAAAATGAAAGCTGTAGCTCTAACTACCGACAGACATAATTTTAAAAAACCACTCTGATGCCTAATTATAATTTAGGTGGGAAATTCAAGGGGATGGGTTATAACAAAATAATAGGTATTTCAATGTGTAAAGGCTTGGGCAGTATGCTGAACATGTCTTTTATCGTCTGTTTTCTGATGCTTTGACATCTGGAGCCTTGCTGACCCTGGGGAGACTGCACCTTCCAGGGCTGCTAGCCTGTTCCCAGAAATAGTTAGCAACATGCTCAAGGGTGGGCTTTTCAAATTCAGACCAACCAGTCCTGGTTCATCAGACTCTTATACTCTCGGTAGGCTACCATTGCCCTGTCCTCATCACCCCAGAGCCAGGTTCCAGACAACTAGGGACAGCCTGGTGCCCAGAGCTCACTGAAATTCTCCAGACTAGCCTCATTAGGGGAAGCCTGCTTCCCCCGCCCCACTTGTGCTTCCCCCTGGAAACCACAACAGAGGCCCTTGCCCACAATTTCCCCTCACGCCCTCTGCCTCCTGACCAAGCCTAGCTCTTCCCTGTGCGCCCCACTCCCACGGCTTGGCCTTCCCCCTCCTCTCGGGAACTGTGGGTAACAACCGGTCATTTCAATGGCCATCGTCTCCTGGCCTTACCCGCCCTCAAATTTTGTATTAATACACTGTGTTTTTAAAACAGAAAGAACTGTATTGCGAGACAGCAGGATATGGTTAATCGTCACTCCTTCTTATAATGAAAAAGCTTAGATTTAAGAGAAGCCAAACATGAGGAGTCATTTCCCAGAAAGACAAGGAATGAGAAAGCCAAAGAACAGCTAGGCACGGGATAAGAGTTAGTGCTGAGCAGTGACAGAGCTGCCTGATTTGTACAAGGCGGGAGAAAGAGAAAAACACCTTAAGTGATGTAGGGCTAAGATGCCCGAGCTAAGTCCTACATCACAGAGGAAAACGAGAGAGGAGGACCTTCTACGCACATCATCCAGGCCTCGTGTGTTAAGTGTGGTGGGAAAACACTCCTTGTGCTGACGTGGTTGCAGGGCGATGACGCACCACAGGAGGGACAGCCCCAAGCCTGAAATCCCATCGTGGGCTGAAGCAGATGTTCTAGCTCAGAATGTCTGGCAGGACGTTGGCAAGTCTTGTGGGTAAACTGGGTAAACTCTTCCCTGTGTGACCTGTCCTGGGCATTGCAGGACACCCAGTGTCCCTCCCACTGAACATCAGAAGCACCCTCCAATCACTGTGACAACCAAAGCTTCCTCCATGGGTCTGCAAGATGCCCACCTGGCAAGACCACGACACTGGATAAGCCCCAGGTCCCCTCAGTTCTGGGGTGCTCACACTGTCGGGGCTCCCCAGATGAGGTTAAACTGCTAACGTGCCGTAACGTTTGAGCGTGACTGTTGCTGGACACCAAAGGCTATCGCCATGAACTGCCCAGAATGTAAGACGCAAAATCAACAAAACTATAAGAAGAAAAGAATGACAAACCAAGCCTCAGCGGCTTGCTTTTGAGAACAAATCACAAGCTTTAAGTGAACATCAGAAACTACAGTTAGATTTTGCCACCACAGCTGTGCGAGTACCTATGCTTCTGGAAGAGCAGTTTGGGGTAGACCTTCCTCGAGCCCGCAGGCTCTGAGATGCGGAGCCGGTGGTGGGTCAGTCCCTGGTGGTTAAAAGCCGGAGCTCTGGAAGGAGACAAAGCCGGGTTCAGCCCCAGCTTTGCCCCGCAAATCTGTGCAGTTGTGGTTAATATACTTGGCCTCTCCGAGTTGGTTCTATAATCGGTAAAGCTGTAATCAGATAATTAATTTATAGTCAGTTTTAAGGATGAGATAATGCACACAAAAGGCCTGGCCAGAAGCATGGCACTTAATAGTAAACGTAAGCTGTTACTAATTTATGCAGGATCTGATCTTTCTATTTTCAAACTGTCCACCAGAGGGCGCGCCACACGCGCGGCCCTGGAACTTGAAAAAGCCATTGACCAGTCTCTCCCTCGCAAATTCTCAGTTTATAAAAAAGCGTGCTCTAAAAATCCCAAGCATTGATACCTGACAAAGGGGATTTAGCAGACTTTCAATTCGCTTTCCCCTTCACCGGTGAGAGGTCCTATACCTGAAATAAAAACGCTCAGCTTCGAGACTGTCAGTGTAAGTGAAGACAGTTGCGTAACCCTGCAGCGCTGAGGCCGCCTCCCTAAACCAGCGCACGGGGCAGAGGTGGGGGCTGCGGGCCCTGGTGCAGGCAGAGGGACGCCTCGTTTGCAGAGAATTAAGCACAGCAGTACTGACTACAAGTCACCGCATTTTTTTTTTTTAGATCACCACGTGCCAGCAATTCTAAATAATGTCCGTGGTAAGACACCCCACACAAAATCTTTTGTCGCTCGAAGTTCTACACAATTTACGCAGGTACGATTGTTTTATTACTGCATCTACGTAAGCTTCAGTTTGGTACATTTTCTTACATATCCATTATAGTTGCATCCATCTGGAAGACAATTCAGAGAACGCCCTGTTGTGCAGAAGTTCCTGCTCCATGGACTCGGGTTCCTGCATTTCCTTCCAGGGTGAGTTCCATTTGATTCAGAAACATTGAGAGCTTGGGGTTTGGTCTTTGAGCAGCAACTGTCTCCAACACCTGTTTAAATTGCAGATTCGCAAAATAAACTGTGATAACAAAGTGATCGCAAAGCCAGAGGAGGCGGCCTTGAGTTATTCACTTTTGTCATTCTGCACGATACAAATCTGGAGGTTTTGTCTGTGTTTAAAATTTCAAACAGTTCCAGTGGTAGAAGAAATGAGTCTTGAGGAGGTAAGGGACAGCATGGTGACTATGGTTAACAGTACTGTTTCATATACTTGAAAGTTGCTAAGAGGGTAGGTCTTAGAAGTTCTCATCACAAGGAAAAAAAAAACATTGTAACTGTATGGTGATGGATGTTAACTGGACTTATTATGGCGATCATTTCATAATATATACATATATTAAATCATGTTGTACACTAACATGATGTTACATTCAATTAAATCAGTAACATAATAACAGTGAAAACTGTGAGATCTAATGTTTTCTATTGGCAAGTGCAGATTTAGTTCATACATGAAATATGTTCTAAGTTTGAATAACTACTGAATGTTACATGATTGTTACTAAAGATAATTTTGTTATGTTACAGGAGGGGAAGTGTTCAAAATGATCCACTCCAGGTGTTAGGCTAGGTCTGCCTTGGTCTGAAATCCCAAATAATTTGCTTTCCTGCCTCCCTTTCTGGGAGGTGTCCAGCTGTTGACAGTCATCCAGGAAAGGACGGAAGGCTCTCCTATCAGGAAACGACCCTGCTTTAGAGAAGCCCAGAGAGCAGTGCTGGGCCGGGAGAGGCACCTCGGAGGCAGAGAAAAGGGTGGGCAGGTCCAGCCGAGGATGCGCGCTCCCTCCAGCCCTCAGGCCAGAGGAGAGGCTGCGTTCCAGTTTCCTAATCCTGTACAGCCAAGCCCGTCCCCCTCCTGTGACTTCCCTTCACTTAAGGAGGCCCTGTTGGGGAGGATCTCAGAGCAGCTTCTGCCTGGAGCTGGAGGGGCAGGCTCAGCCAGGAAGACCCGTTGGAAGCCCCGCAGTGAGCGTATTCTAGCTACAACCGCACCGTGATACACGCGTCTTTGTTTAATGTGCACACGTGCTTGAGGAGCAGTGTAACTTCAGCCCGGCGCTCCCATGGACCTTGGTCAGGTTTTACCCATTGAGAGAAACTGACCAGGTTTCTGTCCCTTCTTGTTGGCACTGCTGCCATGTTTCTGCCCCTCTAGGTTTGCGCTGGAAGCCACGTTCCCACCCCCTAATGAGAGGGTGTCTGTCTGGAAAAGCTGCTGACCCCTCCAGGTATGTGGTGCGGGTTACTAGCGGCTCAGGCAGCCCCATTCCCAGATAGCTTCCCATATAGGAACCATGGTTTGTTACTGGTGCTGGGAGCATGTGCCAAACAGTTGGGTCTGCTTGCTTTCTAATATTCTCCACCTCTCCTTCCCTCTTTGGTAACCATAGTTTGTTTTCTATGTCTGTAAGTCTATTTCTGGTTTGTAAATAAGTTCATTTCCATCATTTTTTTTTAGATTCCACATGTAAGTGATACCATATGATACTTGTCTTTCTCTGACTTACTTCACTTAATGTGATAATCTTTAGTTCCATTCATGTTGCTGTAAATGGCATTATTTCTTTTTTATGGCTGAGTATTATTCCATTTGTGTGTGTGTGTTTGTGTGTATACCACAACTTCTTTACCAAATCATCTGTCGATGGACATTTAAGTTGCTTCCATGTCTTGGCTATTGTAAATAGTGCTGCTATGAGCATTGGGGTGCATGTATCTTTTCAAATTATAATTCTCCAGATATTTGCCTAGGAGTGGGATTATTTTTAGTTTTTAAAGGAACCTCCATACTGGCTGCACCAGTTCACATTCCCACCAGCAGTGTAGGAGGGTTCCCTTTTCTCCACACCCTCTCCAGCATTTATCTTTTGTAACTTTTTAAATGACGGCCGTTCTGACTGGTGGAGATGCCATCCAGAAGCTATTTCATAAGGATTCGGTGTTTTTCTTGTGGAGAGGAATGAATTCTTGTCATCATGAAAGACGAAAGACCCAAGACATGTCAGTTTCACAAACTAGACTAGCCAGTTTGGTTTTGACAATTCTATCAACCTGGTTCACATTGTCCAAGTTTGGAAATGTGGGTGTAGATGTGGACAGTAACACTGTTTAGTGGCCCCAGTAGCCCGCCTGACAGCTGAAAGAACTTCAGTGAGCCTTGTCCGGGGGGTGCACTGAACGTGTTCTCCAGGCTGGAACGAACGACATACTGTACTAGTGTCTTTGCAACAGGACACAGGGTGCTCTGCAACAAGGGGGCGACATCAGCCAGTGAAAATACACTCGCTTAGGGGGGTGTATTTCCTAAGCGCAGGAAATCCAGTTCACACGGACCCAGCAGAGCTGCTCCATGTCTCTGCCACACCTTTATAGATATCCTAGGATGATGCCGATTGCAGGTGAGACAACTAGTTATATAAGTGAAGATTTAATGCAGTTTCCCCGCCAGTTTTTTTGCATCCAGGTGTTAGTTCTTGGCTTTCTAGCCTCTATGTTCCCAGGGCCCGGCGGAGGGGTGCGGTGGTATTAGGCATCTCGACGCCACCTAGTGGCCATTTTGGGAAAAGCCAAAATGGTGGGGATTCCCCCCAAACCCCGACAGGTTCTCAGTTTGGGGCTGGATCTTGGAAACGGCAACTGAAACTAAACTAAAAATTAGAGGAAGGAAGGGGATTTTTTAGGGCAGCGAAACTATTCTTTGTGATTCAAGAATGATAGCTACATGTCATCGTTCAAAACCCATAGACTACAACACAAAGAGTGAACTGTAAACTGTGGACTTAAGTTATTAATAATGTATTAGTTCTGCCCAATCAGTTATGATAAATGTACCACACTAATCCAAGATGCAAACAACAGGAAACTGGGGTTGGTAAAAGGATTAGTCGGGAACTCTGTAAATTTAAAACTGTAATAATAATAGTAACAGTAGTAGTATCTATTAATTAAGTAACAAAACAGAGGAAAATGATCAATTTATTAAGATAAAAGCAAAGGTATCAGAAAACAAGAATTGTCCATTGTCTCAACTGCATTATTAGCTCGCTTAGTGTATTTTGTAACAGCCACGTCCAAGGGTACCACCACCACCAGGGGGGATTTGTGTAAAGTGGGGAGTATCCGGGAGCTGAACCGGAGATCCTGCAAACGTTAGCGGCCTTTTCAAGCAGCCGGCGCACCGGGCCGGGGGGCAGCAGGCGCGGGGCACATCGCGCGTCCCGGCGGGGCGGGCGCGGGCGGAGCTCGCCGTCCGCCGCTGGGTCTGGCGCTGCGACGAGGCGGGGACAGCGCCCCTCGCGGCGCCGCCCTACCCGACGAGGCCGGGTGGCTGGTCCCCGCACATGTGCTGCGGGATCCCTCCCTGCCGGCTCCGAGGGGCCGTCACCTCTTCCTCCCCAGGGCTTCTCGATGCCGTGCTTCCTAATAGCCCTGTACCCAGTGTTTAAAGGCCAACCTTATTTATCCCTTTGAAACTCGAATTTTATCAACATTATCTTATCAAGCATGTTACTAAGGCAGTGTCTCATGATGGATCAGGTTTCCCTCTCTTCGTGACTGTCATGAAGATGTATGTGTTTATATGGCAAGAACACATGAGCCAAAACTACGTGAAAGAGGACGTGCTTTACTTTCCCTTTATTCGTGAATTTAAAATTCTTTCTTTGGAAAATTTCCAGATGTATAAAGGTTACTCCCTCATTTCCTTCGGTGGATAGGTAAAGGTCGCAACTCAATTAGGGATCTTAGGAAATGTATTTTAAATGGATGTTAAGGAAATATAATCCTGTCAGTATTTAAAAAATTGTCAGAGAAATACAACACTTTAAAACTTACCCAGACAGAAAAGGTGGCGTCATTCCATAGGTCCACATAAATGGCAGCTTTACATGAAGCCATTAGTTTTAACTCTCCGTAGTTACACACTCGTGGTTATGTTTACAGTCTCAAATATTTCATGTGGGTAATGATGACCTGACAAGTATAAGGAATTTAGGATATTCTGTTTAGCTTGTGGTAAAATAATTCCAAAATCTTTCATATACTAAAATATTATGTTTAAATTATATTGCACACTGTGGTAAAATCAGAGAGAAGATATATGACTGTTTTTAAGTCAAAATTCATAATTTATTGGGATATTAAGTGATCTTAAAAGTAGATTTTAAAATAATTTTCTTGTATTTATTTTTACTAAGTAATATTAAAATTCTTAAAATTTTACTTAAAACGTGAGCATTGAAAGGGCTTTGTGGCATCATTATCTGACTAGTAATTGTCGGCCTAAGGTTGATTTGCATTTATCAACATAAATTTATCAACAGAAACCTTATGTTATTAAACTAGTCTTGCATTTTTCCATTCTTCTAATCCCAAAACTTTTCAGGGAGAGATGGTTTAATATTAGAAAGCAGGAATACTTTTTACACTTTTATTAATGACTTATTTAGACATTGTTTTTAAAATGTTTTAATTTTATACTAATTAGGGTCACATATATCCTTTTAAAAAACCATGTTAACCATTTTAAGTGTATTGTTATAGGTATTAAGTTACTCACACTGTTTTGAAAAAATATACCTTTTGATCCATGTTTTAATAACTACATTACTTAAAAAAATCTTCTTATTAGAAATCTCACTTTCCAAAAAGGAGACTATTGGATTCTTCAGTCTCTAGAAGACTGCCATAACGAAACACCACAGGCTGGGGGACTTAAACAGTAGAAATTTATTTTTTCACAACTCTGGAGGCTGGAATTCTGAGGTTGAGGTGTCGGCAGGGTCGGTTTTCCCCAAGTCCTCTGTCCTGGGCTGGTAGGTGACCGTGTTGGCCCTGGGTCTTCCCTCTGTGGTCTGTGTCCTGATACCCTCTCCTGACGAAGGCTTTAGTCATACGGGGTTAGGACCACCCTAAAGACCGCATTTCACTTTAATTGCCTCTTAAAAGACCCTGTCTTCATGTGCAGTCACATTCTGAGGTCCTGGGGGCTACAACTTCAACATGTGAATTTGGAGGGGCACAGTCTAGTGAGAAACTAATATGACCGGGAATATGACAAAGGCGAGACAGGAAGGAGCGAGGAAAGGAGCGTCAGGGTGAACCAGGTGAACAGCGCGACCGGCTTCCATTTTCAGATTTAAAGTTTGATGACACAGTGGATGAGGCCAATTGAAAACTTACATTTCCTTGATAGCGATGACAGAGATGTTCTCCTTGGCCAGGCTTTGACCAGGCCCTCTACGCCTTCTTGACGAGACCTCCTCCTTGGCCTCAAAAACTGCAGACTCCCGGCACAGATGATTTCATCCAAACCCCTACCTCCACTCCCCCTCCACTTTAAAGGCTGTGAATAAACACTAACATGATTTCTAACAACTCAAGGCCCCATCCCTAGGACAATCCTAGCGCCTTAAAGTGCCTGCCTAAACAAACAAACAAACAACAACAACAAAAAAACCCTCAAGGCTACCAAAAAAGAATTACTGTCCCAGCTTCCAGAGGCATAATAAATGAGTGATGGGTATGAAGTGAACAGCGTAGGGAATATAACCAATAACTATGCAATATCTTTGTACAGTGACGTGTATAGTTCCTAAACGTACCATGGTGATCATTTTGAAATGTGCAGAAACACTGAGTCACTGCAACAGGAACTAACACAGTGTGGTAGGTCAGTTATACAAACAAAACTCATAGAAAAAGAGATCAGGTTTGTGGTTACCAAAGGCAGGGGGCATAGAGAGGGGGAACTGGATGAAGGTGGTCGAAAGGTACAAACTCCAGTTATAAGACAGATAAATACTAGGGATGTAATGTACAACATGATAAATAAAGTTAACACTGCTGTGTGTTATATGTGAAAGGTGTTTAAGAGAGTAAATCCTAAGAGTTCTCATCACAAGGAAAACTTTTTCTATTTATTTAATTTTATGTCTATATGAGATGACGTGTGTTCACTGAACTTACTGTGGGAATAATTTCATAGTGCATGTAATTCAAATCACTGATACTGTATACCTTATACTTCCATGGTCAATTATATCTCAGTCAAACTGGGGAAAAAGAAGGATTTTAGCCCCCACCGTGTCTCTCATTAGCCCTGTAATCTTAGGTGAGCAGTTTCACATCTCTGACCTTCAGTTTCCTCATCTGTAAAATGAGAGGATTGGATTGGGAAATTCAATCTCATTCAGATGTATTTCAAATATTTATTATGTATCCGCCACTGTGCTTAACTCTGAGGCTACAAAGATAAAAGAAACCCAGTCCTTCCCTTTATGCAATTGGAGTTAAGGCTGCTGGAGAGTGTGGTGGAAATGACTGACCAGTGGACGGGCCGGGGCAGGAGAAGAAGTGGCGTTAAGTAAGGCTGGTAGAGACTTGAAGTCCACCTGAGCAGGGCAGATGAGCATGAGCGACAGTCAGGAAAAGCAAACTGTGGTCAGAAGGTGGAATTTCAGGATCTGCAGTTGTCAGATGTAGAGAAGTTCTGGCTGATGAAGAGATTACATTGCGTGGACTTTAAATTATGAACGTGTGATTTAACAACTTATATCTGGATTCCTACAAATAACCCCTTACACTGAAACAGTAAAGCTCACAGCAGTATGGTTGCCAAGTCTTTCAGTCTTTGGTGAGTTTCAGGAATCCAGACATCTTTGGAAAGGTCAGGAGTTATGCTCCTTGTGTCAGGGTCACATTAAAATTGAATCGCCAATCCAGGCCCCTCCAGGCCACAGGCAATGCTAAGCCACAGCTCCAAGTGTGTTCTTGGGCTTAGCTGTCTAATGCCAAAACTTGCACTGATACCCATTAATACACCAAAATTGGTGTGTCTTTTTCTTTTTTAAGGTTCTTTAAATTTTTCTTTTTAAAAAAAATTATTTTTTATTAAAATGTAGTTGATTTACAATATTAGTTTCAGGCATACAGCAAAGTGATTCAGTTATACATATACATATATATATTTTTTTTTCTTTACAGATTCTTTTCCATTATATGTTATTACAAACATTGAATATAGTCCCCTGTGCTATGCAGTAGGTCCTTGTTGTTTTGTATGTCTTTTTTATTTTGATTCATTCAATCTTAATTTTGAAAAAATTTCCAGGTATAGAAAAGTTGGAAGAATGGCACACTACATACCCTTAAACCTTTTACCCAAATTAACCAGTTGTCAATAACTTGCCACGTTTTCATTCTCTGTGTGTGCATACGCACTTCATGTGTGTGTACATATATACATATGTGTATATATGTACACGAATGTATACATTTCATCTTTTTTGTTTGTTGGTTTGGGGGTGATTAGGTTTATTATTTATTTACTTGCATGGAGGTACCGGGGACTGAACCCAGGACCTCGCGCGTGCTTGGTGTGTGTTCTGCGGCTGAGCTATATCTCCTCCTACGTCCTCTTTAAATATTGCAGCTCTTGAGAAAAAGGCCATTTTCCTACACAACCACATGATCATTAGCCCATCTAAGAAAACTAACACAAGCTCAAATAACATCACCTGGGGTACAATCCATATTCACACTTTCCCCCAAAATGTCTTTTGCAGTATTTTTTTTCCATCAGGAATGTAATCAGGTTTCTTGCCTTGCATTTGGCCATCACACCCCTTTTACCTCTGTGAGCCTGGGGTGGTCCTCTCGCCTTGTGGGATATCCCGCCCTGTGGGTGTGTCCGATATTGCCCTCATGCTTAGATTCGAGTGAGGCGTGTCTGGCAAGAACACATCCGGGGTGATGTTGTGACCCTGTCCTTGCCTCACAGGTACGGAATGTCTGGATGTCTCACTGGCGACACTTGGTCACGGTGATGGTCACCAGATCCCTCCAGGAGAAGGACATGCTTTTGTCTTTGTGATTACTGGGTCGTCTGTGGGGTGGTACTTGTAGAGCTGTCCTCTTAGGGTGGGCATCTCTGAGAAAAACGACGGAGGAGAGAAACGCAGAAAAAGATGAGAAAGGAAAGGACAGTGGAGCTGAGGCGAAGGAAGTAAAGGAGCAACAGGAGGGGGAGTTGGAACAGGGGTCGTAGTCTATCAAACACACTAAAGGATTGAAAACAAAACTGTCCGCTACATTTAAAACTGTATGTAAAGCTTCCTGTAAACAGTGCGGGGGAAGAAGGACCGGGAGCTTGGGAGGTGCGACTTAAAGAGCTGAGAGCAGACGGAGGTTGCTTCCCTACTTTATCGGACGCTGACCTGGATTTAGGCTCAGTGACAATAAAATAAACCCCAGCAGTCATCGCTGCATTTGCATGTTGACATCCCCACCTCCTAAGTTTTCTTAATTATGCCTTTATTTTAGATGTCTCTTTCTTTTAATTATACCCAATTATATGTAATTGCAGCTTCTTAGTTCACTTCATTATGGCTATGAGCAGAAAAGCCCTTTGCCAGAAAGTGTTCTGGCTTTCTGCATGTTCTCCTTACTCCTCCTTCCAGCTGCCAGCGTGCACGGGGGAAGTGGAGTTCAGACATACATGTTTCCCACTATCAACTGTGTCCCTGTAGCAGACATTTGTGACACTGCTTCTATTGAGAGATGGGATCTGTGTCTTCTCCCCTTGAAACTGGGGGTGTTTTGTGACTGTTTAAGATCCACAGAGCGCAGTGGAAGTGACATTGTGTGACATCTGAGTCTGGGTCACAAAAATTGATGCAGCTCTGCTTTGCTCTTGGGAATATTCACTCCTGACACCTTCAGCTGCCATGGATGCAGCCCAGCTGTACTAAGGCCACCGTGTTACTGAGTCCAAGCTCGTCCTGTGCACGTCACAACTTGCCAGTAAATCGAGAGATGAGCTATTGGGGCAAAGAATAGAGACTTTACTCAGAAAGCCAGCAGACTGAGAAGTTGGTCAACTAGTGCCCCAAAGAACCATCTTTCCCAAGTTAGAATTCAGGCTTCTTTTGTACTAAAAGGGGGTGGGGGTGTTTTGGTGCTGGAATCTTTTGTTCTTGCAGCTGTCCCTGTAGGTCTGGTCACAATGTTCCTGTTAACCTCCAACAGGACAAATGTTATTCTCTGTTCTGCAACTTTTTTTCTCTGTATGAATGGAAAAATGTTATACTTTTAAAGGCCAGCTCCTAGAGAATGGGCTATTCCATATATTTCAGGCTATCGGCAACAGTTTTAACTTGTAGCAAAAGCAGTAGAAGACAAAGCTTAAAGTAAAAGAAACAGATCTAATATGGAGTCAGATTTGTTCTTCCCCGTTACAAGTGTACTAGCAGGAATACGGAATTAACTCCCAGGAAGAGCACAGGACCCTGAGACTCCAGATACAGTTGCCCCAGCAGCTCCGGCTGCCTCAGTGGGGATGCCCTCCCACTACTCCAGCTCTCGCTCCCAAATGCTGGATGCTGTTTTAAGCAATTATATTTAGGCTGATTTACTTTATGTGCAATGGCAACAGTCCCTATTCCTTCTAGTTTGCCACTTTTTTCTAAAGTGCTGGGTTGCTGTTCTTCTGATTGGTCTCAAAAAATGACGTGGCTCAGTGATTGAGACACAGGAATGTGGCTATTAGAATGTAATATCGGAACACAGACCCACTGATCATATCATTGTCCCCAGAGCTTTCCTTTTGTTGCTGTGGGCAGTAAAAACTTAGCCTTCCTTTGCTTATTTAAGAATGACTGCCTTCTCCCAACACCCACAGCTCAGAATCTTAACAGACAAGTGCAATACAAAGTAACTCTAATTTAAATTAACAAGGGCCTGGGTTTTGGACTCAGAAGTGTTGCCTTTGGGTTTCTGCTTCCCTGCTTGGTTTGTCATTGAAAGGACATCAGCATCCTTTGAGCCTCCGTTCTTCTCTGAGCTGGGACCAGTACCTCTCCCATCTGCTTCCCCAGGTCAGTGAGAGAGCCATATGTGATGGCATATTTGACAACATTTTGTGAATTGTGAAACAGTGACTAAACATAAGAGATGATCAATACCATCATCACTGGGGGAAGTTGTTCACTTGCTTTCATTTCCTCATCTGAGAGATGGGAACAATGTAACACCACCTTCCTCCTGCTCTCCTCAAAGAGCTGCGATCAACATCTGCAAAAATATCTAGTCACTCAGACTGGGCGGTGGGGAGGTGGGTGGAGGAGAGATCAGGGGGGTATGTTAAGTAAAATATAGGCTATCCATTCAACAAATACACACTGAGTGGCTGCCATGTATTGGCCCTAATAATGGGGGAATACTGCAATCAACAAATGGTCTTTGTGCTCAAGGAACTTACTATTTAGTGGAATGTTATGGACACATAAGGATTCTATTCCAATACCATTTATTGAGAGAGGAAATCAGAGAGAGTAACCAAGGTGGGCTCAGGTCTCCTGGGTGGCAATGTAGCGTGGAGGTGAAGAGGTCAGAGTCTGTACCTGTCTGCTTTGGTCTGAATCCTGATTCCACCACCTACTGTGTTCTGACCTTGGAAACATTAAGATCTCTGTGCCTCAATTTCCTCATCCGTAAAAGGATGATAATAACCAACCTCAGAGAATTATGCAAGGACTACATGAGCCAATGCTTGGAAAGCATTTAACAGAATGTCTGGAACACAGAGTAAACACTCAAAAGTGAAAACTACTATTTTTTATTTTATTATTATTATTATTATTATTATTATTATTATTATTATTATTATTATTATTATTATTATTATTATTATTTATATGTGCTGTGGAAACTATATAACATGGAGCCCATAGTTTTAGAGGGGAAATCAGGGAATGCTTCCCAGAGGTAGTGACATCTGAAATGAAATCTGAAGGCTGATAGGCATTAGCAGATCAAGGGACAAGGTATTGGGAGTGAGATGAGTATATACCAGGCAGAAAGAACAGCAGACTTGAGTGCTTTGTCAACCTCTCACATGCATAAAAATTCATCTAGGAATCTTGTTAAAGTGTTTATTCTGATTCAGTAGCTCTGGAGTGGAACATTTCTAATGACATTCCACTTGGTAGCAAGGTTCTAACTGGGTGCAAAATCTCAAGAGGATACAGTGAGCTATTTAAGGATTGTTGGTGTGAAAATTGCAAAGAATAGAGGTTGGGGGGCTGTTCTCTTGTGCTAAGTAGAGAGAGAATAGGAGAAATGAGGTCTGTGGTGCTGATCACTGCCCAAGGGGCTAAACCATAAAGGGACTTAGGCGTTATGAAAAGAAAAAAGGAAATTTAAAACAGTAAAGAGGGCTTTAGCTGCCAAGTGGAAAATGGGTTGCAGGAGAACCCCACTAGAAGAAAGGAGACCAGCTGAGAGGCTTTTCCTGTTAAGTGACAGCAGGTGAGAAATGATGGTACAAAGTATGGCCGTGGCCTTGGGGATGGAGAGAAGTGCGGGAATTCAAGAGCTCTTAGAAGATACTATCAACAGTTTAGTGATTGATTTGCTTGGAGGATGAAGGGGATGGAAAACTCAAGAAAGGCACGGAGCAAGGTTATCAGTTCATTTCAGCTGCCTACAGTCAGCATGTAATTACAAAGCACGTGGAGAAGAACTGCCCCTCAGTGGCCCATGCGGGCAGTGTCTTTTCCGTCTAAGATGCTCCTGCTACTTTTGGCAAGTGTTGACCTGCTTTCTTCAAACTACCTTCATTTCTGCCAACTACTGAAGGCCTCATAGAGAAATGCAAAACCAGGAAAGTAAAATTTGGCACTCACTCTCTTATTTTGTTCATTAGTGGTGTGGGGTTCGTTGGCCTCCCCCAGATTAGCTGTTACTCTTTGAGAGGAAGGGCCGTGGCAGATCTATCATTTCCATTTCCCACAGCAGTGATGACCAAGTCAGCACTTAATACATTGTCTGGATGATAGAGTAACATCTAGATGTTTACCTATCGATGCCATTTACTATCTCATAAAATGATGACAACTATAATATCTGTAAGGTGTTGACTGTTTTATATACATTATACATGCCATCACCTTATTGGGTTTATCAGAATCCTCTGAGACCCTTACACCCAGGCAGTTTGAATAATAACTTGTTTGACAGCAACTTCACATAATTAATAGAATGAAAGCCTGTCCCATTACTGTTGAACTCTACTGCCACCTACTGTTCATGTAGTGGCTTAACCAGTTGTGTTCCCCAACGCCACTGTTCTTCACTTATTATCGAATGTTTGTTTTCCTCAGATCTCAAGGGCTTTCTTTCTATGCTTGGAGTTTCAACCCAGAGAAGATATAATTTTCTAATAGCTTCTGATATTTCATTATTACAATGCAATATGATATTGAAAATTTCTTCTCATTGGCAAAAAGAGTTTATGCCTTTATGAAATACTAAACATTTTAAAATTTAATGACACAATGGTCTTTTCATAGGCTTTTTTTCAGGAAAACTAAAAGAAAAAAGTCATGAAATTTCTGAAGAAATTTTCCCTACCTCTAGTAAACATCCTTAAACTCAACAGCTATTTTGGTTACACTTCATTCAGGGTGTAAGTCTCACTCATCCTTCAAGGTGTAAAATCTTACTCATCCTTCAAGGTCCTCCTCTCAAATGGTACCTTTTCCATAAAACTTCCCTAATTCTTTGTTTTGAAAGAAAATTCTCCCTTCCACAACTGGTAATTGTTATAATGAACCATAGAGTGAAAGGACACCAACAATTCCAAAATTTAAAAAAAAAAAAGGGACAGATTTATGAGTCTTTTCCCCCCTCATTCTCCCTTCTCTGTTGGCTCCAGTTTTTCTGTTGCAGACAAACAACATCAAACTGGACTCTAGACTGTAACAATCTCATAAAGGGCTTTGTTTTAAGAAGAGAACATTTTAGGAAGGGCAAGGACAGAAGCAGGACACGTGTTGGATGGTCTGATGAGATCTGAGGCAATTTATTTTGTCTCTGCTGTGAGACTTAAGCCAACTCGCTGTTCTTAGGTAACAGATGGTGAAGATTTCAAAGGTTAATGAAGTGACAGTAGATCAGGGCTTTAGCTCTTGCATATTTCGCCTCTAATTTTCTATTTTAGTATGAAAATGTCAGTTTAAAAGAGGAGGGAGGCACCAAAGAAATTATGAGTAAATTTCTGGCACAATGTAGGTGTCTGGAAGTAGTTCAGTTGTATTGTATTTAATTGGGAGGCTGTGTGGTGAACAGTGCTCAGTGCCTTGGATTTCATAGACCTAGACTGAAGTCAGTTTCGCTACAGATTATCTGTTACATCAAGTCACTTGAGCTTCTGCATAGTAGGATTAATCACTTCCTCTTCTGTGCAATGTATGTATTTCTACTTATTCGACTCCCTCTCACAGGAGTTTGTAATGCTTTTCCTCTCTTGCTCAAGGTCACAGCACCTGGGCGCGGCTCTCTCCGGGAGTCTGCGGCGTCCGGCCAGGCCCCTCCCTCCCTTACACCTGGCGCTTCTCCGGGGTCACTGTCACCGATTCGATCCCACTTGCCATCTCTTCACGGTGAACGGGTGAAAATCGCTGCAATTTACGGCAGCCCCAGGCTCTGCAGAGGCATTACTGGAGGGATTACTGCTCAGGCGGAGGGAGGGAGGTCAGGGACTTTTTGCGTCGTCCCTCCTTCCCCAGCCTTTTCTCATAAGGAATATTTGTAGGGGTTGCGGGTGAGGCAGGGGCGTGCAGGCAAAGAAGAGCTTTTTTTCCTTGTAGGAACACAAATCTTCCGTTCCGGCTGTGTTTCCGGGGGCATTCTCATCGGACCTAGCGGGGACTGACTTCCGGTCGGACTTCCCTGTCTTCCGAGTTTGGAGCTCGCCGCTTCCGCCCGGAGATGCTCAGGCTCTGGCTGCGAGCAGCTACTTCCGCCAGGAGTCCTTAGCATCTCGGACTTGGAAAGTGGCCTTAGGGCGGCCTCCTCCTACCTTCAGCCTGCCCACCCGAGGACGGGTCCCAGGTGGCGGCTGCGGCTGCGGCTGCTGGGCCTGTCGCAGAGCGTCCCCGCTGCCCGAATCTTGGGCCTGGGAGGACCGAGTGGTGCGGCAGTGACGCCCGGCCTGGCCCAGCCCGGGCCGAGCCCTGGTCTTCCCGCGGTCGGTGAGGGTGGCCACACGCCTCGCCGCGCCCACCCCAGCCTGGGGCGGGGCGCCGCCGTCCCGCCCGGGTCCCCGCCCCTCCGGCCTGCCCAGCGCCGGGTCATTCCCTTCAGCCCTGCGGCGGTCTGACCGTCTCGTACCTCCGGGGCTCGGCAGTCCCCTGCCTCCGGCCGCTGGAGAACATGGAGTTTGCGGAGCTGATTAAGACCCCGCGGGTGGACAATGTGGTGCTGCACCGGCCTTTCTACCCCGCCGTCGAGGGGACCTTGTGTCTGACTGGCCACCACCTGATCCTGTCCTCCCGGCAGGACAACACGGAGGAGCTATGGCTCCTCCATTCAAACATCGATGCCATCGACAAACGGTGAGTGCCCCTTCCACCTCCTATCCCGCAGGGGACCTAGGGTCCTTAGGTGGACTTCTGCGGGGACTCATCCCCGTGTTTTCCTTGCGTCCCATCGCCCAGCCAGCCAGCAGAACGAGCCCCTCTGGCCTAGATGTGGGATTTGAGTTTAAGAAAGCAAGAGAACCGTCCATATGAGACACCTGGGTTCCATTCAATCTGGCTGGAATTTCCAGGCTTATCACGTGGTTGTTACCGTGATCATCATTTTTGGTACATAACACCATTTGGGTGGATTTGCAACGTTTTCTTTTTAATTTTCTTTTTAAATTTTAAATTGCATCATCATATTTCTTGAATATTACTTGTCCATCATGGTTCATGAAGTCGTGATGGAATGTGATTTTGGTAAAATCTTTACTTGCTACTTTCGAGGAAAACGCAAAGAATTCAGCATATAGTGTCAAATTCCACAAAACCTTTCCCCCCCTCTCAGAAATGCTCAGCTGATCATATTTCTCCTAATTTCTTACCTTCCGGGTCGTCAATTTAAGACTTTCATTATGGGAGACTATAATGTCTTTTATTTATCCTTATTCTGTTGTGCTTTTGGAAAGAACAGAGTTTGTTCTTAAACAGTATTTAATTAATTAACCTCTTTTTTTACACCCCAGACTTTGTCTTTCCAGAGCAGTGTCTCAGAGTCAAAAAGTTATCTTTCATCTGCAGTCAAAATTACCATTTCCCCAGTACTTACTCTAGCCAGAAGGAGGTAAACTGTTGTCCAACTTACACTAAAGTATAAATGAATGACAAGAGCCTTTTCTGTTACCCCTCAGGAGAATTTAGATATTAAGATCCCTAGAGAAGTTATGCCTTAAATGAAAATTATTTCTAATAGCAGAAGCTAAACAATATGGGTGAAGTGGAGATGGGTTTATTTTCCCAAGCGGAGGGCTCCTCCTAGACTCCTCAGATCACCTGCTCCTGCGTGAAAGTGTTCAGTGTTCTCTCCTGGCCTGCGCAGCAGTCTAACCCCGCTAGTCCGTCAGGCATGGCTCTCCTTGTTCTGCTGCAAACCTGCTTTTCCCTCCTGAGCTCTTGCCATTCCCTTTCATGAACCCTTTTTACCAACCAGTCCCCACAGTTTCGGTTCATCCATACCCTGCATCCTCTCGTGTCTGTGTTTTACTGACGCTCTTCCTTCTGCCTAGAATGCTTGCTTCTCCCAAGTTGATTGAACATTTATTGAATGTCATTATGTTTCAGACATTTTCTGGGGCATTAAGGACACCAAGATGAATAAAATACAGCTCTTCCTGGAGGTTTATAGGCTATCATCCAACTGTTACTCACCTTTCAGTATTCAGTTTAGCCATTTCAAATGCCGCCTCTTCTCACAGGTTCTTCTGTTCATCCCACAACTAGAAGTAATTCCCTCACCTTGAAATCTGATAGCTCTTTAATTATATCTCTTTCAAAGGTATATATTAAAATTTGTGTTTTGATAGTTCCATATATGGTAGCTCCTTGAATCCAGGACTCAAATTTGGTTAATTTTTATCTCCTGTGTCTTGGGCAGATGGGCACATGGGGCAGAAAAAGATGACCCCTGAGTGGTCAGTGGTGCCGTAGAATACAAACTGCATGCCATCAGCTCTTTTCTTTCTTCTTTACCTCTGTGGTTGCTTTTCACTCTCTCATTTCATCATATTTACCTTGCATTTACTACATGCTGGGCCTGGTAAAGCTTAAAAAAGTATGTAAGACAAAGACATTTTAATCTGTTAGGGGAGAAATGACAAACTGTGCACGTTTAGCATTTTCCTGGGAAGCAGCATGATGTAATGGAAAGAGTGTGAGCTAGGTGGTCAGATCAGAGCTTTTTTCACCGTTGCTTTAAAAAAAAGTTACTTCTGTGTGTCTTCTATGTGCTGAGCACTGTCTGGGCCAAGCAGATCCCATGATGATGAAGACAGGCGAGGAGCTTATGTACTAGTGGAGGACTTGGGCATTCAAATAAATCAACTAACAAATGTATAACGATGGCAGGTAATAAGTGCCAGGAAGGAAGATAAGGGAAGATGCAAGGATTGAGAATGCCAGGAGGCAGCATGTTTAGAAAGAACATCAGAGAAGCCAAGTGCCATTTGAATGAGTGGCATGTGAATGAAGGGAGGAAGCCTGCAATGTGAGCATCAGAGGAAGGAGCTTCCCAGCCAGAGGGACCCCGAGCACAGATACCTGAGGCAGGAGCATGCCTGGCATGCACGAGGAGGAACAAAGAGGCCGGGTGGCAGGAGGGCGATGAGCACCGGGGAGAGGCTAGGGGGAGGGGAGACTGCGGCTGGAGGGATGAGCAGGGGCCAGGTCGTTAGCGCTTTACGCGCCATTGTGATGGTTTTCATGGGAAGCCTTGGAGAGTTGAAAGCAAGGAAGTAGCAGTCGATAGACTATTAGAAGATGATTCTGGTCGCTGGTAGAAGATGGATTGTGGAAGAGCAAGAGTGGAAACAGCAGGCCCAGTTAGGGGCAAAAGGTGATGGCGGCTGGGAGTGGCAGCAGTAGCAGGGCGGTCAGCAGCCATCAGCTTTGGGAGGGATTTTGAAGGCTGAGCCCCACGCCCTGCTGGGGAGCTGTGAGTGGGTTGTGAGAGGGAGAGCAGGACTAGCAAGGAGTCCTTGGGCGCTGCCTCTTAGTCCGGTGCCCTTGGGTGGGCTGCGGTACCTCCCTGAGCCTCGCTTCTGTTGCAGCCCCCTCGTATCTTCTAGTAACTTGTACTTGAATAAGGTTTTACAAGCTTGTAGAATACTTTCGTGTACGCAGCACACGAAATTTTATTTGATCTTTTCAGCAGACAAGGGTACACAAATTTTACAATTGTTCATTTTTTTCTTTTTATGGTAGAAAGTTGAGTTAGTCCTGCTCAGTTAATGACTCATCACTTTAATGGCTGATCCATTACCAGGTTTCCTCGGTTTTTTATTTTATTCTTTTTCAGCCCTAGTTTTCACTCCCATTTTCCACTTTGTCCTCAGTCCCCACAGACAGCTGTGCTGAGTGCTGCTGCCTGTCCTCAGGGATGTGTGTATCCCTGTAAAGCGGACAGCGCCGTTGCATGTGGGTGAGTGAGTTTCATTCACCTGAGTTGGATCATGTTGTAGATCTTGTCTGTTTCTCAACGTTTTAACTCAGTGCTCTTTTTTCCCAAGATCTCTTCATGTTGCTGTATGTACACCTGTTATTTCACTGCTTCTGACTGCAGCACAGAATTCCGAAGTGCCTATGACAGTTTACTTATCTGACCCTTTTCCAGCTCCTGCAGTCACAAATGACTTTGGTAAACAGACTCATTCAGGTCCCATTACAGTCTTGTGCAAGAGTTTTTCTGAGACTGTGTCTGGGATGAGACTGAACTAGAAAGCAGACGTATGGTTCACATCCCGAAGTCCTGCCAGATGGCTCTCCAAAATGGCTCTTCCCCTTTGCCCTCCCACCGTGGTCCTTATCTCCACCACATTCTTACCAGCATTTGGTATTATTGTCCTTCTAATTTTTGCCAATCTGATGATTATGAAATAGTATCTCTATTTGAATTTGTATTTCTCTAATTAGCAGGGGGTTTAAGTATCTCTTAATATACTTCTTAGCAAATCATTAAAATGTTTTTTGCCTTGGCCCATTTTTAAAAACTAGATTTGTTGTCTTTCTTGTGTTGATTTGCACAGTTCCTTTTATACTCTTTAGGTTTTAATTCTTCAGTTAGACATTGCAGATATCTTCTTATTTCTCAGCCGCTTACTAACTTTAGTGTGGTGCCCTTTGTTGAACAGAAGTCCTTAATTTTAATGCAGAATTCATCAATTCTTTATGGTTTGTGCTTTTTAAGTCTTACTTAAGAAGTCTTTCCTTATCCCAGGATTACCAGGACATTCTCCTACATTTTCTTCCATATTAGCTTTACAGCTTTACCCTTCGTTTTTAGGTCTTTAATTCGTTTGGGTTCTGCCTTTGTTTCAAGTGTAGTAAGAATGGAAACAATAGCTTCCTGCCTCTTCGCACCTCTGTGATCAGAAGCAGCAGTCTACGTTCACAGCACAGATCCCTGATATTTGCAGGACAGGGTCCTTTTTGCCCACCCTGGCTCAAATAAGCCGTGTGCAAGCTGGTGCAAGCTGCTCCAGGAACATGTGCACAGCTGTCTGCCACACTGCTGGGGGTGGGGGATGGGTGGCGACTATTTTGCTAAAAGCTCAATTTATCCAAAATTAACTGCAGTTTATCATCCAAGTCTTTCCCAAGCCCTTAATAGACATCAGAGTTCCAAAACAGTTGCATCAAAGAGAGTCTGCCAGTGCAGTGGTTGTCTAGGTAGAAGACAGATTTCTGTTGTTTCCCGCTGCACCATGTTACAGAATCTTCCCTGAGTTTTGAGGGTTGTTTTTTTTTTAAAGTATGTTCTGATACAAATCCTTTATCAAATGAAAGATTTTCAAGTGTTTTCTCTCTGTCTGTGGCTTGTCTTTTCATTCTCTTTAACTGTGTCTTTCAGAGAGCAAATGTTTAAAAATGTGAAGACGTACAATTTATTAGTTCTTATATAGATTGGAGTCATTTTTTCCCACAGTAGAACTTTTTTCAAAATCAGAGTCAGTCTTCTCAAAGCCTGCTGCTGCTTTATCAACTAAGTTTGTGTAATATTCTAAATGCTTTGTTGTCATTTCAACAATCTTCACAGCATCTTCACCAGGAGTAGATTCCGTTTGAAGAAAATACTTTCTTTGCTCAACTCCTTACCCATCAAAATTTTATCTTGAGACGGCAGCAGTTCATTCACATCTTCAGGCTCCCCCACTAATTCTTGTTCTCTTGCTGTTTCCTCCACACCTGCAGTGACTTCCTCCACCAAATGCTTGAACCCCTCAGTGTCATCCATGAGGGTTGTTCTTCCAAACTCCTGTTAATGTTAATATTTTGACCTCTTCCCATGAATCCCAAATAATCTTGATGGCATCTAGAATGGTGAATCTTTTCCAGAAAGTTTTCAATTTACTTTGCCCAGTTCCATCAGAAGAATCACTGTATGTGGCAGCTATACCCTTATGAAATGTATTTCTTAAGTAATAAGACTTAAAAATCAAAATTACCCCTGATCCATGGTCTGCAGAATGGACATTGTGTTAAAAGGCATAAAAACAACATTAATCTCATTGTATGTCTCCATCAGATAATGGGTGACCAGGTGCATTGTCAGTGAGCAGTAATATTTTGAAAAGAATCTTCTTTTGAGCAACTAGGTCTCAATGGTGAGCTTAAAATATTCAGTAAACCTTGTTGTACACAGATGTGCTGCCATCCAGGCTTTGTTGTTCCATTTATGGAGCACAGGCGGAGTAAATTTAGCATCATTCTTAAGGGCCCTGGAACTTTGGGAATGGTAAATGAGCATTGGCTTCAACTTTAAGTCACTAACTACATTGGCCCCTAACAAGAGAGTCTGACTGTCCTTAGAATCTTTGCAGCAGGCATTGACTTCTCTCTCTAGCTACGAGAAGCCCTAGATGGCACGTTCTTCCAATGTAAGGCTGTTTTGTCTATATTGGGAATCTGTTGTTTAGTGTTGCCACTTTCATTAATTAACTCTCTTAGCTGGATCTCCTGGGTGGCTCAGCTTCTGCGTCACCACTTCGTACTTCACCTTGCACTTTTATGTTACGGAGTTGGCCTCTTCCCTTAAATCTCACGAACCAACTTCTGCTGGCTTCAGACTTTTCCTTCATAGCTTTCTTACCTCTCTGCCTTCAGAGAATTAAGAGAGAGTGAGGACCTTGTTCTGGATCAGGCTTGACTTAAGGGAACGTTGTAGCTAGTTGGTTTTCTATCCAGACCACTGAAACTTTATTCATGTCAGCAGTGAGGGGGTTTTGGTTTCTTACCATTCATGTGTTCACTGGAGGGGCACTTTTAATTTCCTTTAAGAACTTTTCCTTTGCATTCACAACTTGCTAACTATTTGGCATAAGAAGGCTAATTTTTGGCCAATCTCAGTTTCTGACATATCACCAAGCTGAATCATTTCTAGCTTTTGATTTTAAAGTGAGATATGTGACCCTTCTTTTCACTTACAGTTATTAATTGGCTTAATTTAAATATTCTGTCCAAGGGAGTAGGGAGACCTGAGGAGAGGGAGAGAAATGGAGAAACGGCCAATTGATGGAGCAGTCAGAACACACACATTTATCAATTAAGTTTGCTGTCTTATATGGGCCTAGTTACTGGTCCCCCAAAACAATTACAACAGTAACATTAAAGATGATCAATCTCAGATCACCATAACAAGTTTGAAATATTGCAGGACTTTCCAAAATATTACGCAAAGAGATGAAATGAGCAAATGCTATTGGAAAGATGGCACCAATAGTTGGACTTAGGGCTGCCACAAACGTTCAGTCTGTAAAAGCACAGTATCTATGAAGCTCGACCAAGTGCAGTAAAACGAGGTCTGCCTGGGTAGATGGGGATCGCAACTAACCTTCTGGTTTTGAAGAAATAATCGTATACTTTGAGCTGGGAGTATATATGTTCCTAAGCGTAATTTGTAATTTTTTTTAATAGGTTTGTGGGACCACTGGGTACCATCATCATAAAATGTAAAGATTTTCGAATTATTCAGTTGGATATTCCTGGAATGGAGGAATGTTTGAATATAGCTAGTTCTATTGAGGTAAGTATTTTGGAAGAAAAATTTAATGAAAACAAAGAATCATAAGAAAGAACCTTATATTCTGATTCAAAATAGCTCTTGCGTTTCTTTGTTAGTTATCTGATCATGTTCTACGACTCAGATACTGAAGACTGGAAGGAAAGGTCTCACCCTAAGGTGTTTTTATAGGATTTTATTGACTTGTGGCAGTTTCTAGTGTTCCTTATTCTTCCAGGTTCATCTACGTTGTAGCATGTGACAGGATTTCCTTGCCTTTTAAGGCTGAATAATATTCTATCGTGTGTACGTAAATGGTGAGACTTTTAAAAAACATTTCTTTTGTAAAGTAAGTAATTATCACCAGTGATTGTAGTCTTATGTTTGTTCTTACTTAATCTGAATTTCCATATATCAGGTTTGCTTAAGACAGGATGTGTTTGTTTACATTTACATAAACAATATTGAATGTCTGTTCAGATTGCAAATAATAGAAATTGTATCTGGATAATTTAATGTTTCAATTGAAGAGCTCACACTATTTTCTTTCCCATTCTAACCATTTTGGTACATGCTCAGATTTTGAATTGCCTTATTTTAAATCACTGCCACTAAATTATAGCAATTAACTTTGTGTTTACGGTATTTTCTAGATAATTATAGAGACACACTGGTTTTTTTTTTTTCTTCTGTCTTTGAGTGACAAATCTGGCTTTGTATCCAGAATAAATGCTATCGGCTTAATTATTAAAGGGCGGCAGAGAGGCTTAAGTCTGTAAGTAGGATTTCATGTGGCTTTTAAACAAAAGTAGAGAAATAGAGAAACAACTGTCGTGGCACTGAGAAAATGGCATATAGCATTTTTCTTCCTTTCCTAAATTTTCCTTAAAGAAATGAGAAGATGAGCTGAACTGTTGGTCTTACATATTCATCATTTGGGAATAACACGGTAATGTTGATCTGGCTGGATCCGCTGGCGTGAGTGAGAAATACCCTGTGGCTTCTAGGCTGTAAAAAGGAAGCGCCGTCCTGCTCTTTGGGCGGGGGAATGCTGCTCACCCACTGCGGCTGAGCATGTGTTTTTTTTCAGTTGTGGGGTTGGACTTTCACTGACCCATCTCTTTTTTTCCTTAGCCCTTTTCCAACTTGTGAGATAGCTGATCAGCGAGTGTTAGTAAAGTTGCCTCTGGTGAGGAAACAGGGCAAAGCCTGTTACCCCACTGTGTGCTTGTATTTACTTAGCATCAGACACTGATCAGTCGTTTACTTAGCCGTACATGTTTCCTAAAGCTCTGTGGAAACTGGCTGATTGTGCAGAAGTTCTCATGGCTGAAAAGAAGCCATAAATTCTGAGCCATTCTCATACTTTGACCTCAGAAAGTGATTCTCTATTGATTGATTTTACAGCATAGTAAATGCACATAGTGAACTTGGCCTCTAGCCTTTCCCTGGCACCCAATTTCCCTCCCTTCTTCTATACATCTTGACATAATTTAGGAGTAAAAAGTGAATTTCTTATGTAGCACAGTTAAGCTTTTCTTTGTTATCAAGGGCCCATTTGCCCAAGTGCATTCTGCTGCCACAGACAGAGTCCCATTGAAAGGATAGCTGGCAAGTGCTGTTTCCTGAATTACAGCAGGAAGTCTGATGGGCCTTTTCCCCGTGTAGTTTCAGTTGCCTTTTGGGGTTGTGATGATTTCAGTTCTTTCAGCATTAATGTTTTTAAAGGAAAGGTTCTGTCTCCAGTGACGTGAAAGTGCAATCATGACAAGTCCAAGTCTGAGTGCTTACTGCCTGCCAGAAAGGTTACTGACTTGCATTTAAAATAATGTTTGTACCAACCGCTATGGAAACCAGTATGGAAGTTCAGTATGGCGGTTCCTCAAGAAATTAGAAATAGAACCACCATGTGATCCAGCAGTCCCACTTCTAGGTATATATCCAAAGGAACTACGATGATTGTCTTAAAGAGGTATCTGTACTCCCATGTTCATAGCAGCCTTATTCATAATAGCCAAGGTATGGAAACAACCTGAGTGTCTGTCATCAGATGAATGGGTACAGAAAACGGTATGTATTCACCATGGAATATTATTCAGCCTTGAGAAAGGAAGTAATCCTGCCATTTGCAGCAACATGGATGAAACTGGAGGACATTATGCTAAGTGAAATAAGCCAGACAGAGAAAAACAAATATTGCATGGTATCACTTGTATGTGGAATATGTGTGTGTGTGTGTGTGTGTGTGTATGTGTATATATATATGTATAGTCAAACTCATATAAACAGGAAGTAGAAAAGTGGTTACCAGGGGCTGGGGGTGGGTAGGGGAGTGAAACATGGAGAGGCTGGTAAAAGTTACAAATGTTCAGGTACAAGATGAGTAAGGTCTAACCTATTACGTGGACTGTAGTTGATAACACTATATTATATAATTGAAATTTGCTAAGAGTAGAACTCAAATGTTCTTATAAACAACAAAAGGTAAATATGTGAGGTGATGGATGTGTCAAATCACTCAGTAGGGGAAACCCTTTCACAATGTGTGTGTCTATCAAATCATCACACTGTACACTTGATATCTCTTAGTTTTATTTGTCAATTTATATTGCAGTAAAGCTGCAAAAAAATTTAATATTGCAAAGAATATCTTTTAAATAAATAAATACAACAAAATTTAAAAACTAAATAAATAAAATGAAATACAGGCCCTGCTACCCAGTGACAGCTCTGGCCTAGATCAGATGCAGGCCTTGGCCTTTCTGCCTCTGTTTGGTGTGTTTGGCAGCCAGAGACGATGGAGAAGTCAGTAATGGACTACACAGCCATGCTGCTTATTTTCTGTTATATGAGCCTTGTGGCGAAGATGTCACGATTTACGGACAGACAGAAGAGTAACTTCGGATGGGGATGTTTTTGTTAAACTGCTAAACTACATGTCTGGTCTATTTTTAATAAGTCATGGGCCCATCCTTCTGTAAGACTGATCATTGTGTGACCTAGAAGGAGGTCGCTTTATCCTGAGGGTTTGGGGGTATTGATGGTGAGTCTCCGTCCCCACTCCAGGAAGGTGTCTCCATAATTACTGCAGTTTGCATTATGCTCATTGATTTTGGTGCCCTCTTTTTCCCAGCCATAGAAACGCTTCCTATAGCTCCTCTGTCAGAAGTATGAAACTGCCATGTTCCATCTGTCTGTACTTCCATCTAGTCAGTTTTACCTGGTATCACCCGGAATTCAAGTGCTTCAGATGAACAGAGGCTCATTTTGAACATTGAGTTATTGCCCTGGCTTGAGAATGGGTCAGTGTAGCGTACACAGATGTGATGACAGCTGGCCACGCCGCTCTAGGAAGGGAGGAAATGAACGTTGATGGAATTACTTTAAGGTTTATTATGTGCCAGGCACTGTTCTAGCCCTGTTACCTACGTTTTCTCTCTTCATGCTCTTAATAGCCCTATGAGGTCAGTATGGTTGTTTCCTCTACTTTATAATTGAGGAATCTAGGCATGAAGTGGTTACATTGCTTAACTCCTGTTGCACTGGGACCTGGAATTTGACTCCATTCTGACTCTTTGGCTACTAAGCTGTATCACCCTTCTTTTATAATTGCTAACAAATAGTGATTTAAAATAATTTACTTATGTTTATATAGTTAATAACTGGATTTTGAGCCAAGACCTTACTGACTAACCAAAACCTGTTCTCTGATCCCCAGAAATATTTGGCCCTTTTTATTAGGCTTTATTATAAATGGTTTCAAGGATTTCTTTCATTTTTCTCCTAGAATAAGTGTGCAGATGGTTTTGTTCTTTTATTCATTCGCAAATGCTAATTGAGTGTGTTATGTGCCAGATAGCTTGTTAGATGCTGAAAGCATGGAAATTAGCCTCCATAGGCTATAACAGGAAGTAGTGAGAAATACAGTGTTAGAGAAATGTATTGGGTGTCCATCATTATTGAGCCATGTTTGTTTAATACCAGCTTGGCAGCTAGAAAGTGTTCCGAGTTGTGGTGTGCTCCTTTCTCCCCCAGGCCTTGTCCACCCTGGACTCCATCACTCTGATGTATCCTTTCTTTTACCGGCCCATGTTTGACGTGATAGAAGACGGCTGGCATTCCTTCCTCCCTGAGCAGGAGTTTGAACTCTACTCTTCAGCTGTGAGTACCTCCTGAGAGAACTATGGGTAATGAGAAGGAGCCCAGCACCTAACTCTTCTTGTGAAAACGGTCACTTCCTTTCCACAGGGAATGACGTGCAGCTGACGTGCCCAAGCCTGGAGGAAGCGCTGCTGGCCGTGAGCGCGGCAGCCTCTGCCCCTCAGAGGCTCGCACCGTTCGTTCTCAGTGCTGCCGCTTAAGTGACTTTTCTCCTAGCGGACTGAGTGTGCTCCAAATGTCACTTGTTTAAATTTTGAAAATGACATTCTCTATACCAAACACAATTTTAAAGACATACAACTAAAATGCAATAAAAATATAAGGCTCCAAGGAGTATATCTAAGAAAAGATATGCAAGATGTCCCTTGAATTCTAAGCTTTATTGAAAAAATTAAGAGAACTTTAAAAAGTCCCTGTGCTCATAGACAAGGAGAGTAAATATTATAAAGACGTAGTGCCTCTAAATCAGTCTGTAAAGTCAGTGCCGTCGTATTGAAACCCCAGCAAGTCTTTACATGGAGTTTGATAGAAGTTCCATGAAAGAGCGAAGGGCCAGGAGAAGCCAAGTTTCTCTTAAAGAATAAAAGTGGGGAGGAGGAGACTAGGAGGGGTAACCTACCAGCTACCAAGCTTGTTCTAAAAGCTACCGACGTACTGCAGCCCGACCAGTGGGACAGAATAGAGTCCCGCACGTGTGGAAACTTGTATGTGACAGAGGTGGCACTGCAGGTCAGTGGAGAATCAGCATTCTCCAGAGTAGGAAATCGATGAATAAAACCTAATAGTAGAACCCCACCCCCAAAAAAAAGCTAAAAGAGTTGAAAATGGTTATTTCTGGGAAAGGGAATTAGATCATGGGTGAGCAGGAAACAGATAATGTCTTTTAAAAAAAAATAATGTGGGGGAGGGTATAGCTCAAGTGACACAAGGTCTTGGGTTCAATTCCCAGTACCTCCTCGAAACAAATAAATAAACCTAATTACTCCCCCAAATAAATAAATAAAATTAAATAAAAAAAAGAATCTTTTAAAAACTGTCTTTTAAATTAGCAACAAATAACTTTGAACAGTGAAAAAATTTAACTAAAAATATGATATTGTACCTTTATAAAGGTTTTTTTTTTTTTTAAATACTCTTCCACTATATCAAACATGCTTCAGTTTATCTTCCTGATGCTACAACCCATGGCCAGTATGTTAGGCCAACTCTGATTTACAGGAACATACCGAAATTTACATGCACATAATTTGATTGGTTGGTTGATTGCTGTGCAAAGGTTTTTACAGCCCTCAAGTAGTTTTCATTTTTGATGTTAGAAATAAGTTGTCATTGGATAGTTTTATATTGTATACTTTTAGTCCTTAGTATACTGAATTAGAAATTATTTCATTGGCTCATAAGTATTAATCTTAGTATTAAGTTGCTGTTGCTTTAAGGAAGAAGTTACCAATCCTACATTTTCCTCCTTTTTTAAATAACAGAAATGAGCAAGGGATTGGACGTAGGTAGCGGCTCTGCTCTGCCCTGTTCTAGTTAAGCGTTATCTGGAGTGCTAGCCTTTCTGTTGCTGTGCTTTAAGGGAGAGTGCCGTTAACAAAGCCAGTGGTGCCCAGAGAAGGATGATGAGATGATGTTGGCCCTGATACCCATAAACACACTTAATATATTTATCTCGGAGAATACAAGACTAGGGAGAAACTGCTGTCTTTTATGTGCTCCAAAGGATGTTGTATGAAATAGGGAACTTAACTGAAATCACAGTTAAAAAAAACAATAGAGGAAGTTAACAGAGCACCAAGTTTTGCTCAGTGTGAGGAAGAACTTTCTAGGAACTAGGGTACCTAGCACTGCAGAAAGCTGACCTCAGGAATGGCGCTCCACTGATGATTTAAGTGTGTGCTGGATCCTTCTGTTAGTTCCCCAGAGATGGCTTCTTCCTGTATGAAAGTTGATCTCCAAGCTCGTTCCTTTAAAATTTCTCAGGTTATTTTGTGACACTGTGATGCTTGCTTAGCTTTGAAGTATTTTGTGTTTTTCAGACCAGTGAATGGAGGTTAAGCTACGTCAATAAGGAATTTGCTGTCTGCCCCTCTTACCCACCAATTGTCATCGTGCCCAGAGCCATCGATGACGAAGCTCTCCGGAAGGTAGCTGCGTTTCGACACGGAGGCCGCTTCCCAGTTCTCAGCTATTACCATAAAAAAAACGGAATGGTAAGTGGACAAGCAGTACTGAGCAGCTTGGTCTACAGAAAGAACTGGTCTGAGGTTCTTTTCTTAGACACATTCCCCTTTCCTGTGTACCTGTTCCCTGACGTGAAGGAGAAGTCTCTCCTGCCAGGACTGCCTTTTACTTAGACTTTGGGGCATCAGAAGTAGAGTGTTTTCTGTGATCGGGGTCTGACTTTGGATTCTTCTCCTGAGGCTGCTTAACCTTCGCAAAGCCCAGCTGGGTAGATCCTCAGGACTCAGGACCAAGGGAACTAATGTTCCTTTGACACTTTAACTATCACTCGTAGGTAGAAAAATAAATTTCTCTGACCAAAATAATGCCGTTATACTTTAATTATTCTCACGAAATTTTCTTATGAAAAGTAAATTGAGCAGACGTTTTAATTTTCAAAAGGGTGAAGAGTGACATGTCACTCGTCACAACCTAAGTAAACGTGGAGTCAGGAGTTGAATAGGCAAGTGCTTGCTGTGTGTTCGTTCCCTAAATTTTTTTCTAAATCTGTTTCTCTCCTCTTATTTTCTCTCAGTCAGTAAACTCTGCTTCTCGTTTTGAATCCGGCAGTAAATTAGGAGATAAGTTACAGTTATCCTCTGTTTTCCTTCTTCCTCTTGTAGTAAGTCCAGCATAGATATTTAAGGATAAAAATATTTCTAAAACTCAGGTCACCTATCCTGCTTGCTCAGTAGTGTTTCTCTTTACTAGGTTCATCATAAAGCATTTTAACAACTGATATAAAATACACTGTTCTGTCCATTTACATGGTAAGTGCAGCCTGAGAGCCATTGTCATCCTCTGGGTGACCTTCCTTGTTCATGTTAACCTTCAAGGTAGTTAAGTTATATTATTGGCTGAGGTTGAAATAACTAAACCATTCACTGGGGAAGAGATCAGTATAATAGACATTGAGTTTTTGAGAAAAGTTTCAAAAGCAAACCTTTCAAAATATATAGTTGGTGGTATTTGGAGACAGGCGGTTAAGTCCTGGAATACTGCATGGAAGAGGGCCACTGGTGAATAACTCAGAGATAGATAGCTCTCAAGATAGTAAAAATGATTCCCAAAACAAGAATAATAGTGCATAAGCTTTTTTTTATTTTACCATTGGTGCCTTTTCTCTTTATAATTCTTAATAAAACCTGCCAACCCTAAGTTTATCTAGTTGAAGCAAAAGTTTACTGGCATACAGGCCATTATTATTATCTTAATTACAGGCCCAAATCTGCTGGATAATTAGTTCACTGATTAAATGAATTATAATACTGGTCTTAAAGAGAAACTATAATTTATTATGTGAAAGTATTCTGAGATAGTAGGAGGAAAATCATGTGAGAGTGCAAGTCTTATTTTTGTTTTACAATTATCAACAGTCGTCAGTGTATAAAAATATTTTGTTTGTTTTAGGATCAAACCCCTCTCCAAAGTAACACAGTTTTTTGAGATACTGTTAATCTAGCCAATTCATTTCTGTTTTCAGAATCTTTGAAAGCAGCTACTGCTAAGTTTTAGACTGTATTGTGCTTGTAGGTAATTATGCGAAGTGGTCAGCCACTCACTGGCACAAATGGGAGACGGTGCAAAGAAGATGAGAAGCTGATAAATGCTACCCTCAGAGCAGGAAAGCGGGGCTACATCATCGACACCCGGCCTCTGAACGTAGCTCAGCAAGCCAGAGCCAAAGGAGGCGGCTTCGAGCAAGAAGCTCATTATCCCCAGTGGAGGCGGATTCATAAGTCCATTGAGAGGTAAAAGATTCAGGAGACGGCAGTGGACTCCTAGTGAAGCTGATTAGAATGGGTGAAAAATCACAAGTTTTCAAACGAACCTGCATATTAACTTAGAGTCCAAAATTGGCTGTGTATCCTGTCTTTGTGTTTTATAAGATTATTGTGGATGCTGACAGATGAGTTTTAATCAAATAGCATTTTTTTCTAAGTTAGCTCTGAAATGTCATCACCACGAAGTCTGTCCTCCCGTTCCTTAAAAGTCAGCAGGCCACCAAACTTACTGAAAAGATGCGCTACGGGTGATTATACTTTCCTAAGTCAAAAGACTCAGATTTAATTTCCCCCATTCTCACTTATTTTCACACCTTGTTTCCTCCAACTACGTCATCTCTCCTTTATGCCTGCAGTTAGTGGCTTGTTGGTGGATGGATGAGAGTTGGCGCTAATGAAACGATGGGTCCTGAGCTGGCCTTCAGCATCCCTGCTCACCGTGCACGTGTCCTTGCAGATGTCGGTGGCGCTGTCTTGTGACCTGTCACAAAATGCAGTGCCCTGGCCTTCTCCCCAGTCACATGTTTCTGGGTTTAATCTGTTCAGATGAGGAATAGTTTAGCATCACAGGCATTTTAAGCCTCTTTGCAGTCATTTAAAAATACTAGTTTTTCGGTCTTTAACCCTGAAGTTACTATATAGCAAGGTGAATATTTTTATAGTATTTTGAACTGCTTTTGCTCTTGGGTATATTGAAGGCTGAGTTTTTGGTTTGGTTTATTCCTTCATCCTATACTCTGTTTTCCTTTTCTTTTTTTTTTATCCCTACTTTTTCTTATTTTTGAAAGGTATCACATTCTTCAGGAGAGCTTAGTCAAACTCGTGGAAGCATGCAATGACCAAACACACAACATGGACCGGTGGCTCAGTAAACTGGAGGCCTCCAACTGGCTGACTCACATCAAGGAGATTCTGACCACCGCCTGCCTGGTGGCTCAGTGCCTAGACAGGTAGAGGGCATCTCAGTGTGCCGGGGCGGGGCGCTCACGCCAGCTGGGCCTTGCTTCCGTCCAGGCCTATGTCTGTGTATTATGTTACAGTCTGTGCCTGCGCTAGGTCTTTGGTTCCCATCGTTTTACTAACAACCACAGAACCGTGGTCAGTGCCGTTCAGTTACCAGCGAACTGTGTGCCTAGAGTCTAGCATTAATTGGTGATGTTTGTTGAATGAGTGTGAACCGTGTACCTATACTTGTCTTCAGTGACTCAGATTTTTTTAAGTACTAAAGGATTTTTTTTTCCTGTAAGATCCTTAAGTTACGAATCTACCAATTTTCCTTTTCTTAAACTGAAAAAGAATGAAAAGATGTTTTCTTATTTCTCTTCAGAGGGCCAAACTTGGCCTTCAAGAAATTTTTGAAATAGCAATGAAAAGAAACATGTAACGTTGTTACACAGTAAATGATCCTTTCTAATGTCTCAGCTGTCTCGTTACAAACTGCCTGTTACGTACAGTTATACCTGGGTCTCAAGTTGAGGAAACCTGACGCTAGTGATGTGATGCATGTGAAGCGATTTTGGTTTATTGACTCAGTTGAAGGTTGCTAATCCTTGAGACTTGAGGCAGAAGACTTGAACAAAGGATGGGTATAAGTTGTTGCAGAAGCTTAGAAAGCCCTTTTTAAGAAGGGGATTCCCGCGGAAGCAATAGGTAGGTAGGTTGCCGCCACAGAGTTGGATGGCACTTTTCTTTGAGACTTTGTTTTATTGATGCTTCCAAGTTAGGGGACTCTATAAATAATTTTTTAATGGTTAGTAGACATTGATAATCGAACGGTTGCTTAAGATCATGTGGTGAGTTAGCGATTTACCACATGGGCACCGGGTGCCACGAATGGGCAGACTCTTGGTGTCAGGAATCCCAGGCTGTCACTATTCTTTGTTTTAGAAAGTGAAGCTCATTCATCTGATAAAATATGGGAGTTAAAGACTAAGGTTCTGTGGCAGAGAAATAAATAACATAGAGTGATATGTTAATATTAAGTGGTTTGGGTTTTTTTAAGCTAAGTTAAAAATATTTCCCCTTACGTACTGAGTGCAGAGGTTTCTGTTTGCTTATGAAACATGAGTTCTAATAGACACTTACAACCACGTTGTCTAAGTTTTCAGTGGAAGTGAGAAGAAGTTACCTTCGTCACAGACGTGTGAAAGTGTCTGTGCGTGGGGAATTAATTAACAGTAGGAGCCAAACATGAAGCTTTAATGGGAAAGTGGTGAGCTCATTTGCCTTTTTTCCATAAGTTCCTTCACTGTCATTTCAATTTAAAAAGGCAGAAGGGGAGGAGAGGTGTAGTTAATTTAGTTTTTGGTGTTTCCTCCCACTCTTCTTAGAACTGTGGGGTCCTGGGCACCTCCTGGGGAGCAGTGTCATTGCCACTGACTTCCTAAATTGACAGCTTTGTGTATATGTGTGTATATTTAAAAATTCTTCCTGCTGTCATGTTTCTCAAAGCATGCTTAGGACTTGTTTCCCAGATCCATTACAGTTCATGAAGACATCCTTACAGTGAGCTGATGGTGGAAAGAAGAATCAAGGCCAGAGAGATACAGAAAAATAACCTGAAGTGTGTGTTTCTAGGTTTGGTGAGAAAAGACCTTTGTCAGCTATTAAAGCAGAAAAGGTCAGCGTCTACTAGTGTGATGAGGTTTGCTGCCCAGTTTTGTAAAAGAAGAAAAAAATTCAGCTAAACAGTTCTCTGACTTGTTATAACTTAAAAGGTTTCTTGTGATGTGGAATTCGGGACTCACTGGTTTTATATTTTCCCCAAGGGAAGCCCCCTTCATATGCCTTAGTTAGACTCTAAGCCCTGTAGGACAGAGTGGACTCACAAGACTTTGTTAATAATAAACACGCCTTGAGGACAGTATTTCAAAGCTGGTTGACCGTGTTGGGAGTGTCCCATTTGTGCTCTGGGTTTTTCCCATCAGGGAAGGAGCATCCATACTGATTCACGGAACAGAAGGAACTGATTCCACACTGCAGGTCACCTCCCTGGCCCAGATCATCTTGGAACCAAGAAGCAGGACCATCCGTGGCTTTGAGGCCTTGATAGAAAGAGAGTGGCTGCAGGTGAGAGAAGCTGTTTGGTCCAGAGAGGAACCGCCCCAACTGGGCTCTGATGCTGGTTTGTGGGAATGGGCATAATGTATGGAATCCTTTTTTTTTTTTCCTGTCTTGATCCTCATTTTAAGGTTGCCGTGTGTTTTTTGTTTGTTTGTTTTTTGAGTTATAGTCACTTTACGATGTTGTGGTAAATTCCAGTGTAGAGCACAGTTTTTCATATGAAATTCTGATTGACTCAGATGTTTAAATTGTATGTTTAGTTTTCTATCTTCCTCTCAATAAATATGTGTCGTCTTTACTGCCTCTCACTTTCCATCTCCCTCTTTGCTTGTATTGCTCACTTGGCACTTCATTTCCTTCACAAATGCTTTGTAGTTGTATTTTGTTACCTGCAGGGGAAACAAAAAGGATGTAAGACATAATCTTGTCTTGCAGAACTTAGTTTTGCTAGAGATAAAAACAGTGCGAGGCGTGTGCTTTAGCGCTGTCTGCCTTCTGCTCGCCTGGCTCCGTTCTGTCGTCTTCCCCGCCAGGTGAAACCCTTCTCCCCCTTTAAGACCCAGCTAAGCGTCGCTGCGTTCATGAGGTCTTTGGGGTCTTAACTTCCTTCATAGGTAAAATTGACCCATTTTCCTCATGCCTTGTTTCCTGAACTAGACCCAAATAAAGTGACTTCTTTGAGTTCAAGGAACCTTGCCCAATTCAGCTGTTTGTCCCTAGAACACAACACAATGCTGTCACATAATGCTGAAGGACAGCTAACATAAAGGTCCCATAAAATAGATTGAAATCCTCCAAGTCAGAGATGAACTTAGAAATGTACGTGCCCGGTGTAACTTAGTACATGATTGTGATTGAAAACAAATATTTAGATGTATCTTGAAAGTGGAAGTATCTCTGGAGAAAAATCATTTCTGGCCCTTCTGGTTACAGTTCATTATTTAACTGTGTTAATGCCATGATGCATATACCATGTCTGCCCACCCTGACAGCTGACCTTTATCTCTGTGTTGAAAATCTATTCAGCTACATTTCTTATGATGCACAGCAGACAAACAAATGAGTATGGCTTACTGATGTATGTATTACCATTTTCATGGGTATCAAAATCCCATCCATGCTGATGGCACTGTCTTTGTCAGATAAAGTAGTATGAGGACCCGAAGAAACAGCAGGTCTGTGAAGTGCCTAGAAGGGCGTAATCTGGGGGACAAGGTCAGCACTCAGGTCCCGGGTGGGCCAGAGAGCCAGATGATTCTTATTTCCTTTGGTCAGTAGATGGCAGGCTCTTCCAAATATTTTTGGGAGAAAATTATTTTGGGAGAAGTTATTTTTGGGGAAATTAAGGACAGCCTTGTCCAATGTAAAAGTATTCCTAGAGTTGTCTTCATGATAGTAACCTTTTTTCGTATGTAATTGAAGGTTTAATGTCAGGAGTGACCCGATGAAGTTTGTGAGAACCCACATTTACCTCTGCTCAGTGGTGAGGCTTGTGGAGCTTAGAGCAGGGATTGGGGGGGGGGTGTCCTTTGTTTTGTACCTGAACAGCTTATGTTCTCTGACTTTGATCCAGATCTCACAGACCTGGAAAGATGGATGTTTCCTGTTCCTGGAGTTCATTATTCTTCTACTTGATATTCCAAGAGCAACTGCAGTTCTTATGGTTGTGTCTTAACTGCGCAGCCTCGTTAAGGATTTGGAAATCAATGTCTTTTTCCTTAGCTGTTGAAAATTGTCTTAAACCAAGAAATCATTAAAGAGCGAATTATATGCTGTTCCCTTTAGTGATAGTTGTGTTGCAGCTATGTGAAATTTGTGACTAGAACGTGCTGTCATGTGACCTCACCAGGAAGTGACTGCCGCGTTTCCGTCTTTTCTCCTAGGCTGGTCACCCATTCCAACAGCGCTGCGCTCAGTCAGCCTATTGTAACAGTCGGCAGAAGTGGGAGTCGCCTGTGTTTCTTCTCTTCTTGGACTGTGTGTGGCAGATTCTTCGTCAGTTCCCTTGTTCTTTTGAGTTTAATGAGAATTTCCTCATCATGCTCTTTGAGCATGCGTATGCCTCGCAGTTTGGAACATTTCTGGGCAACAATGAAAGTGAAAGGTGGGTACACTGCTCACAGGGGGGCCATTTCGTTTTTAGTTGTTTTGGTCACTTCCTAGAAGAGACCAGGGTTTCGTTCTGCATTAATGTTATTTATAAGATGGTAGAGGTTACAGTTAATATAAATTAAGTTACATGAAGTGTGTTCTTAGTATGAGCCTGTCACATGCTAGGTGAGAACACATCCTGAATTTCGTTCTGTTAGATTAAAATTAGTCCATACGCTGATTTAACAGCTTTGAGTAGACTGGGCGGCCATTTTAGATGCTGGAGCACAGTCTCTTACCTCTGGGAGAAGCTCTAACGTATAGTCCAGCTCTGCTCTCCGTCCAGTTTCACAGATTAGGAAGAGAAGGGCCATGGAGGTGAGTCACCTGTCCAGTGACACACAGCCAGTCAGGCACCAGAAGAATGGCCTTCCCACTCCTGCTGTAGACTTCCTTTCCTCTTTTACGTCGAGAAATTGTCCTCCGGCCCAGAGTGACAGTCGTGCTTCTTAGTTCACATGCCATCAAGTTTATGGGTTTAAGTGGGAGGTTTATACCAGAATGACCATTAAAGCTGCTGAACTGGTACTCTCATTTGGGGACAATCAAAAGGCTTCCTCCAGGTAGGAGGCAGGATTTGTCCCTTGGCTGGTAGCTGGCATCATTTAATTGAATAATAAATTTAAACAATAGTTTTCACAAAAGAATGGAATTACTGCATCTTTACCGGTTTAAAATTTAAGCACATAGTGCAATACTTGTTTTTCACTTAAGTCTGGATTGGCAAATTTTTTGACTTTTTTTTTTTTTATGGATTTTGTCTTCTGAAGTAGGGGAAATTTAGAACTATTTACTCTAGAAAGTTGTCCATCACCACAGAGTCCTCATTGTACTCTGGTTATTGTAGCCACATGTGATTTGTGCGATCAGTTTGACTAATTTCATGGATGTGTTTATAATTTACTCTGTTTCTTCTGTACCCTCAGCGGTATTTGCTCTGAGTATTTTCCTTGACAGTAGTATGTAATTGGGACAGGATTAACTTGTTCAAGCTGAAATGCCTTATGTTGGCATTGCAAAATTGAACCTGTGTAAAAACACTCGGGTGGATTGCAGGTAGGGATTATCCTGGGCTGTTCATTCATAGTTTAGGCTTAAATGAATCTTTTGAACATTGTACCTCAGTTTTTTTCAATTAATGAAATGTATTTGGGTATTTTAATATCATTTTAAATTAGCTTTCTAGTAATAATTATCTTATTTTACTTGTAATCATTATATTATACAGAAGAACAGGCCTACTTCCAAAAAGTAGGATTTGAATTGACTTGGGATGGAAATGCCATAAATGTTGCCCTTTCCACCCCAGATACTATTCTTTAACATCACAGTTAATCCAAAGAAAATATAAGCTATTGATAATTTTTTCCTGTTTTTCCTTGTTAACAATAGATGAAAGGGTTAATGCTTCCTGACTTCAGGGTTCTGTTCTCTCTTCTAAAACCTAGAATTTTGCTGCTCAGAATAGAGTTTAATTAGAAGAAATGACCTAAGAGAAAGCAATGATCACACTTTTTTTTCCTTTTAAATTTTATATACAAAAGAATAAGAGCTTTTAAGGTTTGTTATGAATACAAAGTCTAAAATTACTTGAACTTTGTGAATTTGGCAGATTGAAATATTAACTGGCCTTATTGTAAAAAATCTTTAAAAACCACTGAAACTTCTTGGTAAAAGTTGACTTCAATTAAAAGGGAAGATGTTACCTTTTTAAAAACAGCTTTATTGAGATACAATGCATTTACTATAATATTCACCCGTTTAAAGGGTATTTATTCAGCAGTTTTTAACATATGGTATATTCAGAGCTGTACAACCATCACTGCACCTAATTTTAGAACATTTTCATCACCCCTAAAACAAACCCCATATCCACCAGCAGTTACTATTCATTCTCCTTCCCTCCCTCCTCTACGCTGATAACCAGTAATCTGCTCTTGCAAATCCATAAATTTGCCTCTTTGAGTATTTCATATAAATGGAATCCTACAATATGTGGTCTTTTGTGATTGGCTTCTTTCAAGGTTCAGCCACGTTGTAGAATGGCTTGTTTCACCTTTTGGCTGCCATGAATAATGCTGCATTAAGCATTTGTATGTAGGTTTTTGTGTGGACACATACTCATTTATCTTAGATGTAAACCTAGGGTTGTAATTGTGTGTCATATGGTAACTCTGGCCTTTTGAGGAGCTGTGAAACAACGCGGCAGCACCATTTTACATTCCCACCAGCAAAGTATGAGGGCTCCGCTTTCTCCATGTCTTCACCGTTTTTTATTGTCTGCCCTTTTGATGTAGTCACCCTAGGTGGCTGTAAAGTGGTGTAAACCTCATTTTAGTGATTTGCATAAAAATTTATTGAAGTTTGTTTTGTGACCTAACGTGTGGTCTGTGCTGGAGAATGTTCGTGCACACTTGAGAGGAATGTGTGTACTGCTGTACAGTATTCTATATTTGTCTTATATACTGTGTAAGTCCTGTGTTTCCTTATTTATCTTCTGTCTAGTTGTTCTGTACGTTTGCAAAAGTGGGATAGTGAAATCCTCAGCTATATTATAGGATTGTCTATTTTTGTGTTCCGTTATGTCAGTTTTTGATTCATATATTTTGTGGCTCAGGTGCAACATACATATGTATTTATAATTACATCTTTTTATTTTTTATTATTATTTTTTAAAAATAATTATTATATCTTCTTGATGGATTAACTTTCTTTCCAGCTTTGGAAGACTGTAAAACAGTTTTTTTGTTGTTGTTGTTGACAGTTAAAATGCTGATTGAATTCTCTGATGAATATTTTTATTTTACGATATCTTGTTCCTCTGCTGAAAGTCTCGTGTTCTGCCTTCTAACATACTTAGAAAAGAAAGTGTCCTGTTGGAAGGAGCGCTTAATAGTAGTCGTCATAAGTTAATTGCTGTAATGGTAATTTCCTTTCTTGATCAGATGTAAGTTGAAGCTACAGCAGAAAACGATGTCTCTGTGGTCCTGGGTCAACCGGCCCAGTGAACTGAGCAAGTTCACCAACCCTCTCTTTGAAGCCAACAATCTTGTCATCTGGCCTTCGGTTGCTCCACAGAGCCTTCAGCTGTGGGAGGGTAAGCTGTGCATCCTTTGCAAACCTTTTGTTAATGGTCTAGGCCGTCCTCTCGATGCCTGTGAGTGCGCACTGCTGACACTGGCAGGTGGTGAGGTGGACCTGACCTCCGACCTGTGTGCGGTTGTCATTGCTCAGTGTAGGCAGTGTTCTCTCTCTCCTGTCTGCTGGCTTGTTGCAGCTCTTTTCAGTCCCCACTTGGGAAGCTGACAGTGATCCTTTAGTGGATACTGCTGTTTATTTTGGATATTTTCTCTCGATGAGAAGGTACATTACTTTTTAAAATTATGACGAAAACACACAAAACTTACCAACTTTAAACCATCTTTAAATGTGCAGTTCACTATGAAGTGTATCACATTGTTGTGAAACAGGCCTCCAGAGCTTTTCATCTTGCAAACCTGAAACTCTGTGTTCACTAAGTGACAGCTTCCCAGTGCCCCTCTCCAGCCCCAGGCAACCACCATTCTGCTTTCCCCTGGCCGTGACCACTCTAGGACCTCATGTAAGTGGAACCAGACAGTGTTTGTCCTTCTGTACTGGCTTGTTTCACTTAACATAATTAATGTAGTAGCTTGGGACAGGATTTTTTTCCACTTTAAGACTGAATAATTTCCCATTGTATGTATATACCACATTTTGTTTATCCATTCATACGTCAGTGAGCACTTGAGTTGCTTCCATCTTCTGGCGCACAGGTATGCAGATATCTCTCCGAGACTCTGCTTTCCATTCTTTTGTGTCTGTAAACCGGGTAGAATTGCTGGATCATACGATAATTTAATATTTTGAGGACCTGCGTACTGTTTTCCATAATGATTGCACTGCATACTGTTTTCCGTAATGATTGCACCATTTTACAATCCCACCACCATGTTGTGCACAAGTGTTCAGTTTTTCCACATCTTCTCCAGTACTTGTTACTTTCTGGGTTTTTTCCCCATTTTGGTGGTGACCGTCCTAATGGGTGTGAGGGAAAGTTCATTCGTTTTTGGTAAGAAAGTGGTAGGTGGTTGGTTCAGGAGTAAACCGTACGCTCCTAGGAGCTGGTTTCTGTTACTTTAGTAAGTAGTCATTAGGTTCTTCTGTTAAATGCCATTTAAGGCTTCACGAGCTAGTCATTCTATTAAGTTTCCATAAATCTGCGTGTACACCGTCCATCACTGCAGCAACACAGGCATCTCGTTGTTTATGTGAAACAGTAATCCAGGCTTCACTTTCAGATCTGTTCTAAAGAAGATGCTTTACCTACATTAATTTTTCAGATTCCTGAAGCTTATCTCCTTAAATACCAAAGCTTATTTAAAAAATAAATAAAATCTATCTAAAATATGTTATGCATTCATTAAACAAAGACTATAAAATGCCGTTTAATTTCCTTTCAGTCATTTTGAAGGTGGTAAGTACATCTTTATCCATCTTTGTATTGAACAGCAAAAGGCATACATTGCAGGAATGGTAGCTGTTGGATAAACTGTGCTGAACCACCATGAAAGTCAGTTATTCTACCAGGTTCTGACAAATTCTGCTCTCAAGGACAACTCTTGTGTGGGACCTGTTTGCTTTTTGCGTGTAAAGGGTTCTCAGATGGCTTTGCTTCCTTGGTTTGAGACCAAGCCTGTTTCTGTCCCTTCTCTGGCTTCCACCTCTCAGAGCTGTTCTGCTTGGCGAGTCTGTCCTCAGCTGCGCCCTCCCCTCAGTTCATGCCTCTGACCTTCTCTGTCGAGGTGTCCGCTGGTTAGAATGGTGGGGAAGCGCTCACCGATAGTCTTGCGCTTCTCTGAGCCTGAGCTTCAGTGCCCTGGGGACTTGGGGCTGCTCAGAGCTTCTCCTGGCTTGCTTTCTTGATTGTTTAGACAGTCAGGTGTGCAGGACAAGCGATCTCTTAAATGAGAGATTACAAATGCTGCACTTCTTATTTAAGACTTCTGGGGCACCTTGTCTAAAAGCCACTTTCCTGTTTAACAACTGAAGTAGGAGACTAGCTACTTGTGAGGAAGACCAGATTGGGGGTCGGGTGGCATAAAGGACAGCTTAACTAGTGTCTACCACAGCTCCCTGAGAGTTCAGGGATTACACGATAGAAGAAAATTTGTGTTGTTCTGTGAATGAATTCCTGCTAGTCCATTAAGAACAGGGTTTCACTGTGTATTTACTGTCTGCTCAAATTAGACCTGGAAGAAAGTCTGTGTGAGGTGGAATACTCTCATGGTAGGTACATGGGTTGCATACTGAGACTACTCCGGCCTGAAAATGTCTCTCTGCTGTTTGCATTTTGTATTGTACTGAACCATTAAGAAATTCCTGTATTGAAGGACAGGATTTTCAAAATAAGCTCATTAAATAGGAAAATCAACACAGGTCAGTCAGTTTTTAGGCTGTGTTCCTATTTTTCCTCTCTGAGAGTACCATTTGGACACCACGAGACTCTCTAGGGCACAAGGCAGCTTGTAGAAAGGGTTTTTACTCAATCATAAAACCTCTGTGAACTTGCCAGCTGCTGGCACGTCGCAGCCTGAATAGTGTTTGTACTTCCTGACTTGAATGTCTTTAAGCCATTATTTTGGGATGGTATCGCTAACGTACGTCTGTGTAGAAGAGAAAATGTCTTTCACTCCGTGATAAAAGGATAATTATTGTTATCTGGGGAAGGAGGCAATTGCCTGCAGAACTGGAAGATTGTCTCCTAAGTAACAGAGAGGGAGAGAGCGCACTGAAGTCCAGGCTTTTCAGTGACAGCTTTGTGGCTTTGCTTTTCCCGTAACCACCACCTGTACAGGGAAAGTGATTTCACACATGTACGAGGTCTTACAGTTCTGGGTAAAGGTCTTTAATTTTTTTTTTTAATTTGTATTGTGAAATTGGAAAGTTTATGGTTAACTTGTATTCCTGAATATATCAGAGAACAGTTTTTGATCTATTTTACAGTTTTGTGGGGTTTTTTGAAGAATTAATGAGCATGTACACAGTGACTTATTAAGTGCTGTAGTTAATTGTACTCTTTCAATACCTCAGGGTTTCTGTATATTTGAGAGTATAATAAAACACACATGTGAATTGTGAGATAAAAAAAAAAACAGAATTATAATGCATGGGACTCCCTATTACCCACAATTATAATGTTAATCCGTTGTGTGTATCTTTTCCCTCCTGTGTTCCTGTCCTGGATTCAATAGGTATTTTCCTACGTTGGAACAGATCCTCCAGGTACTTGGATGAAGCATATGAAGAAATGGTTAACATCATTGAATATAACAGGGCATTGCAGGCGAAAGTGAATATCCTTAGGAGGCAGCTGGCAGAACTGGAGACTGAGGATGGGATGCAGCAGAGCCCCTGAATTGAGGAGCCCCATGCCCCGGAAGGACCGTCCGTCCGCTGGCCCACCTATCTCTCCTTTGCCCTTCAGTTCACTTTCACACAGTAGCCTTGAACTTAAGGCTTTAGATGTGAGAACCTTCTAATTTAATGGGGTTCTCAGTACTTTATGAATGAAACGTACTATAGTTACTCATGTTTCATGTGGCCTGCGAGTCATCTTCACTTTGGGAGCAGGAAGGAGGTGCTAGTAATTTTATTTTATGTGAAACAGGTGACCTATTTAATGCCATTTGTGTTATATGCCATTTTAGCATAAGCCTTTTTCTCTGCGTCCACTTCCCAAACAGTGCTCCAGACCAGTCAAGGACATGATTAATCTCTTTAGGGAGTATTGTTAGTTTAAAAAAGGATCAGACTTTTAAACACTCCAAATACAGAAATATTTTCAAACTTGAAATGGTTGGTAAACCAAGAATTTTGTGTCTAATATGCTGTTTGCAATATCTTTGCCACATAATGTAGCCATTCTCTTTAAAATAGTTTTGTACTGACAGAGCTGAATTCATTCTCATTCTGCTTTGTCAGGAAAGGAAAATCGGAATATTTATTCAAGGTAAATTATTTTTACAAGGGCAGTAGTTATAGTCCTCTGATATTTACCTTAAGAAGTAAATTTATTTTAACAGTAGACAAAAGTATGTGCAATGCAGAAAAAAATAGGAATTTTTACTGATAAGGTATCATTAGTGTTGAATTGGTTTTTCAGGGTTTTGACCATCCATACAAATGTGTATCGAATGCTGGGTGTAACATTAAACCATCATTTAGAATAGATGTCGATTTGTTATAATTAAGCTACAAATATGGTTTCTTTAAACCAGAGATGCACTGCCCTTGTCTCAAGTTCTTACTGCACTGGTTTATGTATGTTATGTGTATGTTTTATCGTGTTCTGTTTTATTTTTAAATATTCTAAGAGTTTACTAATACGAACGTTAAAATTTTCACATTGGCTCGAGCTGTTTGAAAATTTACCATGACTCTGCTGGTTTGTCCATTGTGTTAGGCAAATACAGTTTTAAGTGGAGGCGAAAGTTTATGAACATGTTGCAGCTATGTTTTAAACTTCAGAAGCCAGTTTGAATGTCTCAACGTTACAGAAACAGTGAGGACTGTATGCTGTGCTGGTTTATGCCTGCAACTCTAAAAGTTGGTAGTTTGGTGCTTTCCACGTACATTTTTGTTTTGTGGCACTGCTCATTTTAACAAAAACTATCAATTCTGGTTTTCCTTTGAAAGGATAATTGAAGAGTAATCCTCAGTACTATTTCCATCCCATCTGTATATAACCATTTCATTGTAAAACACCAAAACTGAATCCTGCTTTAGAGCTGTATATTAAGTTAAAAATAAAATCCTTAAAAACCTACCCCAGCAAAATCAATGGCCACATTCAGAGGCCTTAGAAAGCCCATCTCCAGCTTTAGAAATACTTTCTATCTCCAGTTTCCCAACCTTTGTCTTTCTTCTGTTTCCTCAGACTTGTAGCAGAAGGCTGGGCAAGAATCCGTAGTCAGAGCTCTCTTGGGAAATGTGTCTTCCTTCCGTAAGCTCAGTTTAACTCCTGACCTGTTTTCTTGGCCATAGTTGTGAGTCTTGGGGCATTAGAGCCCCCATCGAAAGGCCAAGGCAAGGAGCAAAGAAGACGCACTTTTCTTGCTCTGAATATCTCTGTGTTGTGTGAAATGTCTATTGATTTTTTTTAAAGAGGAAACACCCCAGCTTTTTTTAGGGCCCTCAGAATTGCAGAAGGAACCTTTCCTCCTCAGTTAACAGACCCATAAGGAAAACCATCTAGAGATGTTTTTAGCAATTCTTTAGAAGGGATTCCCGCTGGTGATGCTGACCGGCCATGAGGGTCCCGTGGATGGGAACTGTGGAGGGGGTTCTTCTCAGGCTGGTCGTGGAGAAGTCGTGTGCCATCAGTTTACGCCTGTCTTCCTGGTGAACGTTTTCTGTGTGAGCGAGAGCGCAGTAACCATTTCATGCTTCACTTTTTTTTCTTTCTCTCGTTGAGACAGCAATCATAAGCTGTCTGGAGAAGTTTGTGTTATAGTATTAATTTATAATTAGGGATTGTCCAAACCTCAGTTCTGTTTACAGGGTGTGAAAACAAACTTTGGTGTCAGTGCACTTTCAAAGGGGTCATCTAATAACGCAAATATTAAGGTTTCCCCAAACTTGAGAACTTTGTCAAAAACAACTGCTTTATCAGTATAATCTGAAGAAAGTTTTTAGTAATACTATTAAGGAGCTCATCCCTTGGATGAAAGGAACAAGTGCGATGGATGTACTCATGAGAAGATACTTCTTAAAGGTTCAGTTTGGAGAACTGTCTTTGATAAATGTGGCGTGTTTATTTATAGTGAAGGTTTGCATTTTGGGGATGTAGAAAAGCAGGCTCCACAAGAATATTTTAAAAATACAAAGGATTGTTATCATCCTCTGTCAGCAGTACAGGGGTCCTTAGGTTTAAATTAATAATTTTTTTTAAATCAGAAGAACATAGTTGGTTGATTATATAAAAATACTGAAACTTTTTGGGTGGTAAGACTTTTCGGTAATTAATTGTTTGAAATTTTTCATTCTGATTTTATTAAATCAGAAGAAAAAAAGCGGAAATTATAAAACCTGATAGGTTTAAAACAACCTACAAATGTATTTTATTTCTCAGAAAAATAAGGCCTTTTGAAGAAAAGTTTTTGAAGTAATTTTTGGGAAAACTTTGGGAGACATAATCATTCAAGTTCCTTTATGGGGAATTTTAACATTTATCTTTGAACTCCAAAGCCTGATTTTGTAGAGGTGATATGTCATTGCTTTTCATCTTAAAGGGTAGAATTTCGGGGAGATTCTGATCTTTGATTTAGTCAGTATTTATGTTAAATTAAAAAATCAGTGTCATGGAAAAGATTTGACCAGTAGTTGTCCCTTGACAGCTGTTGTTGCATTTTAAAAATTCTTTAAAAATTTAAAGATGTAACTCTTGAAGTTGTCTGGTTTCAAGATTAGCGATTTTAATTGTCAGTCTTCCCTAGGTCATCAGATTCACTTACTATCAGACCTGAACCTGGGGCCCCATCTTGGTATTGACCAGATTTAATGAATGAAACTGCATGAGGGTGTTATGAGCACTCTTTATCAGAGAGCTGTTTCCTGGACAAAAAAATGGGCAATGTTTAGAATAGTTAATCCCCTGTTCTGGAAGCTTGGAGAAGGAACTCATTCAGTATACCTAATACAGGTTTGTCCTGTGCCTCCGACAGCATGGGTTAGTTTTCTTACTGTTTACATGGCTCGCATCTTTTCCCCCTCCACAGCTGGTACCCTCAGTTATTACTTGGTAGCATTTCTGTGTGATTCACCGTCTAAACAAAAAATAGACTGATTTCTACATCAAAATTTATTCTCAAATGATATGAAAGCTAATTTCCTGGTAGTGTCAGCTTTCTAATTTTGGTTTACTTGAATAAAACTACTTCTGCCTTCACTGAGTCTTTATAATCCAGTGTCCATAGCATTTTCTTCCTTTAAACCACTGATAGCCAAGAAGAGACCCCCTGAAACTCCATGGCTAGGTTTCAGAAAGCCTGAACTTGTTACCTAAGTTCCCTTCAAGAAATCTCACAGCCTGTGTTTGAACTGCACTGCAGAACTGCAGTTTGTGCTGGAGTTAGTGGAAAGATAACAGGGCTCACTGGAGATGCTACATTGTCCTGAAAAAGAGCTTCCTGTCTTCTAGAGCTGTTCTGTTTAACCATCTGTGAGCATACAAATTGTGCAACACCTGCCTGTGTCTGTCTGCCCAAGACATTTGCTTCACTTCTCAAATGCACATATCTTTGGAGAGGAGACTTATTCCACATAGACACCCCCTGAGTTCTGTTTAGAATCCTTATAGGTCTATTACCATCTACACTGAAAATATACTTGTACAGCTTAGATATTTTAAAAAAAAAAGTATGTATTTCTTCAATAGCCAGGCATTTGGATTGTACTCTTGATATATTTGAATGTGACTATTGGATTTAAGTGCACTATTATTCATGTCTTACACAATAAAATTGCACTGTATGCCAAATGTGTCTATAATGTATGCTTTGCTAAAACCTCAGAGTGCTGTAACATACATACAGGTTTCAGTATTGTGAACCTGTCTGCATACAGGGGAAAATTCTGAAATCTGTTAAGTCTGTGTAACATTTTAATAATATTTGTCATGTTCCCTTAAGTGATGAGGTCACTTATTGGCTAAGGCTGGAATCGTTTATGCCAAGTTGGCTACTTTGTCAAGCCTGGTTTATTGAATTGAGAAACAGTCTTGTCAAACACGGTACTGTTACCTTAGTGCATAAGATTTGTGTGTTGCATCTCCCTCTGCCTCAGAGGACTGTTGCACAGATGCTAGTGTTAAATTTCTACAGAATGGTAATAAAATTTGAATACATTCAAATGCAGTAAATTAGATCTGTAGGCTAATTTTTTCCCCAATTATCTGTGAAGATTTTGGCAATGTCTTGATTAAAATTGCTATATATATTTGGACTTTATATTTTGAAAAAATTCAGATCTACAAAAAAGTTGCACAAAACAGTGATCTCCCATATACTGTTCACCTAGATTGAATAGTTAACTTTTTTTTTTTACATTTGTATTTAACACTCTTGAGTGTGTAAGTGTCATTATTTTGCTGAAACATTTGCGGGAGAGCTGCAGACATCGTGACCTTGCCACCTAAGTACTTCACGGGTATCTCCCAAGAATTAGGAGTGTGTATTATGTATACTACTTATTCAGTACATAGTGATATGAATAAATCAGTGAGGGAAAATCTCCCCTAAGTAGAATGCCCAGTATGAAATGTAGGAAAAATGATGACATTAGAAAGTCATTATTTGGCAATAATTACAATAGTAACTGAGGTAGGGAGTCATGGTCAGTGGCTACTAAACCAGCAGGTAAAAGTTTGTGAGCAAAAGCATGTAGTCGCAAAGTATCTTTCCATAAAATTCTTATTAGTTACAAAAAGAAAGACGGTAACTTTACAGGAAAGGAACTTAGTAGGCATCACCTTATCCAAACACAATTAACATCACTAGTAATGGAACATACCAACATCATGTGCCTTCTGATAGGATCTACTGAGAATACAGCATCAATTTTATGGCATTTTTGCAAAAACAAAAAGCACAACCTGAATCTAATTATGAGGTAACATCAGGCAAACTTTAAATTGACATTCTACAAAATAAGTGTATTCTTTTTAAAAAAAAAAAGTATGTTGCTTATAGAGAAAAAGGAAAGACTGAAAAACTTTGTAAGTTTGAAATTATTTTTTAAAAGTTCAAAAGCAAAAAGTTAATAGGGAATAGCAGATGGTATCCATGTAAGGCTATAAAATTAAAATGAGAATCAAAATATTTCAGCTGATGAAAATCATCCCCCAATAAATGGAACACTAAGCGGAAGAAAACTGTGAGACTTCCCAAAAGGAATAAATACCTTTAAACAAAACATCCATATATGATACGGAAAAACACCTCAAATGAGAAATTACAAAACTCAGAACAGAAATAAACCAAAAGTAAACCAGGAAGTTAGAAAACAAGAGTTGAATGAATTCAGGAATGAATTTGAGGAATAAAAAAGTCATCTTGAAGGTGAAATTACAAGGTACTCAAGGGGGAAAAGGTTCAACTGAAGATTTATTAAACAGTATTGAAGAAAAGTGTGAAAGGTCAAGCATGAAAAAAAAAAATCAAGCAAAAAGGATCAGCGAGGAAGGAATGAACACAGAGAACACACAGAGAAGGGCCAGTGTCTGAGTAATTAGCATCCCTGAAGGAGAAAAACAAAACAATGGAACAGGACTCATATTTAAACCTATAATCTAAGAAGTGCTTCCAGAAATAAAAGGTCTGAGTGGAATTGGATCCAGATTGGTCAGCTTCAAGACATAGCTTAGTAAACTCAATGGACATTAAATATGAAGATGGGGGAAAAAAATCCCCAAGGCCGCTGGGCAAAATGTCACTTAAAATCAGGTTGCCATTAGAATATTCAACAACACATAAAGCAAGACAGATAGGAGAAAAGCATTTTTAAGAAATGCAAAGAAAAATTATAAGCCAAGGATTTTATATTCAGCCAACCTGTACTTTAAGAATCCAAGTTACTGAAAAAGTTTTTAAGCCTGCAGACTCAGGGAACATGGTAGTTAAGAGTGCTTCCTGAGAAATCTGTGAAAGGATGTGTTTTGCCCAATTATGAGATGATGGAAAACTACAGATTAGGGCTCTAAATAATACTGTAACTCTAGATCAAGACTATGACAAAAGTAGAGGCAGTGGTGGGAAGAATATTATGCAGACTTTATGTATTTTGACAAAGTAGAAAGAAGGCAATTTTTTTTAAATAAAGGGAGAAAGTAGAATATTTCATTCACAGTCATTTAAATTATAGGAGTCAAACATATCATTCAAACCTAACAAATCAAATTGTAGAAAGTTAGGATAAAGATGTCAATGGCCACCTTTATAAACAGTATTACAATGATAACTCTAGGGGAAAAAAATTCCAATCTTTTTATGCCCAAAGAAATAAAGACTCCAAAGTAACAACATAAATAAATACAGTAAACATAACAATACACACAGTAAGTAAAGCATATGATAACTGAAATCAAACATCAGACATACCAATAAATATAAGTGGGCTTGATTCATCCATTTAAAGAAAAAATATTCAAATTGACTTATAAAGCAAAACCCAACTCTATGCTGCATACACCTGACAGAATTAAAACAAAGGGACTCAGAAAAGTTAAGAAAAAGGAATGGTGTATCAGTCAGAGTTCAATATCTTACAAAGTAATCAAAACAGTGTGGTGCTCACCTAAACACAGACAGAGACCAATGGAACAGCACCCAGTCCAAAGCTAATCAAATGATCTCTAAGAAGGGTAAAAAATTGTCTTTTCAGAAAATGGTGTCAGGAAACAATATCCACATGACAAAGAATGAAAATTGGACTGTACCTTATACTATACACAAAAAAATTAACTCAGAATGGATTACAGATGCTAATATGAGATCTAAAACAATAAAACTCCTAGAAGAAAACAGCAGAAAATCTTGATGACATTAGGTTTGGCAATCATAAATTCTTGACTATGATACCAAAAGCACAGGCAACAAAAGCAAAAATAGACAAATGGGACTAGAAACATATGCACATCAAAGGAAATTATCAACAGAGCGAAATGACTATACACATGGGAAAAAATATTTGCAAATCAAATATCTTAAAAGGGGTTCATAGCCGGAATATATAAAAACACTCCTACAACTCAAAAACAAATAACCAGACTAAAAAGTGGGCAAAGTATCTGAATAGATATTTCTCCAAAGACGTCCAAGTAGCTAACAAACCTGTGAAAAGATACTTAACATCACTACTCATTAGAGAAATACAAACAAAACCGCAATGAGATACCATCTCATACCCATTAGGATGGCCACTGTAAGAAAAGCAAAAAATAACGAGTGTTGAGCATATGGAGAAACTGGAACCCTTGTGTGCTGTTGGAGAGAATGTGAGATGGTGGGGCCACTATGGAAAACAGTACGATGCTCCTCAAGAAAATGTCCAAAAATTTTAAAAAATTACAAATAAAATTACCTTATGATCCAGCAATTCTGGGTATATATGCAAACAACTTGAAAGCAAGATATATACACAGATCCATGTTTATTGCAGTAACATTCATAATAGCCAAAAGATAGAAACAAAACAAATATCCACCAGTGGATGAACAAAATGTGGTCTACTCATACAATGGAATACTATTCAGCCTTTAAAAAGAAGGAAATTTTGTCACATACTACAACATGGATAAACCTTGACATTATGCTGAGTGAAATAAGTCAGTCACAAAAAGACAAATACTATTTAATTTCACTTATGTAAGGCATCTAAAGTAGTCAGATTTGTAGCAACAGGAAGTAGAATGGTGGTTGCCAGAGGCTGAGGCAGGGGACAATATATTGTTCTGAAAATACTTAATACTGAACTGTACACTTAAGAATTATTAAGATGCTAGATTTTGTTGTATTTTTACTATTAAAATTGTATAATAAAATAACATTGTGAGTTTAATAAACCAATTTTTAAATTTTTAAATATTTTTAAACTACTGTAATGTCCAGAAAATAATAAACTATTGAAAAAGCATTTAGGGTGACATCAGCAAACTGAAGGAGTAGGCAGATCCAAACTCTTATCCCCACACAGAAACACTGAAAAACAAACTGCAAAATCAAGTTTGTCAGAACTCTGGAAAACAAAGATTTACAGCAGCCAAGAACATGCTGAATTTTTTTTTAAGGTAACTTGAAAACTGTAGGAAATACTCGTGGCATCTTTACTGCTGTTGCCCACCCCCTCACCAGCATAGGGCAGTCGGGGGCCCCTAATGTCAGGTTCTGAAGGGAGCAGGGAAGACTCTAGTCACAAGTTATTGTTTCTGTCTTGTAATCTGGCTAGAGGACACCTAAAGGACTTACCAAAGGTGTTCATCTCTGTTTTACCTAATTTGAAACTCAGGCTGGAAAGGCAGTGGGCTTTGATTGAAAATACTGCATGGAAAACTAACAGCCCACAAACACCAGGGCCAAAATATTACAGTCAAGATATATAATGGTCAAGATACCTACAACATGGGAGGAAAAACTGGGGGACATTCTTTGGGAAATAAAGACATTTAAAAATAAACTCATGTATATGGGATAATTTAGGTAATCTAGGTCATGTGCATGCCTAAGTAAGATAAATGTTTAAAAAAGTATTGAGATGACTGGATAAAGAAGATGTGGAATATTTATACAATGGAATACTACTCAGCCATAAAAACTGACAACATAACGCCATTTGCAGCAACATGGATGCTCCTAGAGAATGTCATTCTAAGTGAAGTAAGCCAGAAAGAGAAAGAAAAATACCATATGAGGTCGCTTATATGTGGAATCTAAAAACAAACAAACAAACAAAGCATAAATACAAAACAGAAACAGACTCATAGACATAGAATACAAACTTGTGGTTGCCAAGGGGGAGTGGGGTGGGAAGGGATAGACGGGATTTCAAAATTGTAGAATAGATAAACAAGATTATACTGTATAGCACAGGGGAATATACACAAGATCTTACGGTAGCTCACAGCGAAAAAAATGTGACAATGAATATATATGTTCATGTATAACTGAAAAATTGTGCTCTACACTGGAATTTGACACAACATTGTAAAATGATTATAAATGAATAAAAAATGTTAAAAAAGAAAAAAGTATTAAGAAGACCCACACTTTTCACTTAGCAGAGCTGTAGATTCAGTGCAAGCATGGTATTGAAGGAGGGCCCCAACACAGAACTGAGCTGCAAAGATTGGAAGAATTATTTTATTTTCTATTTTTTAGCACTACAATATTTTATAACAATAGAAGGTAGCTGGAAATACTACATGCTAACAGACAACATGAAACATAACCTCTGGGGGAGGAGTCAGCAGGGAGTGTGGCGGAGGCCACCTGTTTAGACTAAGAGCCTGTCAATGGACTGCTGGATGGATTGGATCTGCTGCTTCAGTTCTGAGCCTTCTTTGATGGTGGCAGGACAGGTGATGACAGGCCTGGAGACCCCACAGGCCCGCCCCAGGGCCTGCCTGAGCGCAGAGACACGTAGGGCACGTTCTCATCCTCACACAGCAGGCAGGCAGGTGCAGGAGGATGTCCGGGGGGCTCATGTCCGCAGCCATCACGATGACCTCAGAGATGCCTCTGTTGAGAGTTTTGGTGGCGTCATTGGCTCCTTTACAAAGACCCTTGTGTCAGAGCAGGTAGAGAGCTAAATATGAGCAGAGAAAGGGAGACACAGAGCAAATGACAGGAATCGGGCAGAAAGGAGGGGCACAGGCCAAATGCAGGAAACCCTACATCATGTAAGCACCAGGGGTCCCTGGGCAGAGAAAGAAAAGCAGGAATCTTTGGGCTGATAAGGAGCCACACCTTTTGGCCTGGAGACCAACAAAGAAAGGTCAGAAAAGGCAGGAATTTCTAGTGTCCGAATGTAACCTTTTGCTCATTATGCCCTCATTTCAATAAAATTAGCCTTTCAGATTAGAAGTACCCAGCATGCACCGACGCCATGACACTTCCGATTCAGTCTAAACAAGGACAAAAATCCCACCTTCCCTCAGGAAGGTGGAGTTGGGATGAAAATCAGGGAATACGATCTCAAACCCTTCCCTCCCCAATGGAATATTCCACCCATTCGTTTTTACACCCTATGTAACTCACTTGCCAGAGAAACTCAGGGCAGCCGCTCCCCTGAGCCTGCCCGCTCTCCCCTTGAGAGTGTGCTGTCCCTCCTTTAGTAGATCCTCACTTTACTTTTCTTAACCTCTATGTCTTGTCTCTGAATTCTTTCTGGGACGGGACAAGAACCTGGAACACCAGTTGGATCCACTTGCAGTTACATGACTGCTGAACAAGGTCCAATGGCTTCTGGTGAGGTGGGCGCCTGCAAGAGGGGAGGTCTCCGGATTTACACCAGCCTCAGTCGTGGCCGCGGATCTGTGGTCTCGTCACCCCTCAAGGAGCACAGGCGACGTCAGAGCAGGAGCCATCGCCTCTCGGAAGAGATTATTTTTTTTAATTGCTTATTTTTAGTTTTTTTTTTTTTTTTAAGGTCCTGGCACTTAAAGAAATCTCTGCCAAAACATTAGGTTTGGGGGTTATTTTTGCTCATTTTATATTTAAACAAACACATTGCTCCCTTTGTGAATCTCCTCTTCTGGTCATCATTTCTACAAAGTCAGTTCATCTCAAGTGAAATTTTACATAGTTATATTTGGTCAGAAGAGTTTGTCTTCTTTTATTAAGTGACAGGTTTAACTGCATGCAATTTTTTTAGTTTAAAGAATACTTTTTAAACTTTTACTGTCATTTGAGATTTACAGAGAGCAAAAATAGTACATAGAGTTCCTTTATACCCTTCACCCAGCCTCCCCTAATATTAACTTCTCACATAAACACAGGACAATTCTCAAAACAAGGCATTAACAACGGGGGCAGCACTATGAACTAACTCATTCATTCACTCATTTACATCCGTTTGAACTAGGGGATATCTATTTTATTTATTATTTAGGTTTGTGATCTGAGAGCCAAAACCTCAACCCTGAAAATGGAGGGAAAGTCCTAATATTATCACTGTCTCACTACCTAAGTTAGGGTAACAAAAACCTACTTTAACCCAAAGGATGTAAGGAAGACACTGACTCATTGGGAACACGGGAAAACCAGCCTGGACAGGCGCAGGAACCCAAGGTGGTCCTGGAGCAAAGAAGCCCACAGACAATGGCCCTAGGCAGGACTGACCTTCTCAGCGGGCCTCTGCTGGTGGGGACAGCACCTGCTGTCTTCAGACTCCTGGTCACTCTGATCAGGATTCAAATCTGGAGAGTGTCTGCCCCTTCGCTGGGGGAGGCAGAGGGCTGATGACGTTCATACCAGGTGGTGTCCGTGGGGAAGAGAAGAAATAGTTGCTAAGTAGCCAGTGTCAGCTGAAAAAAGGGGCACAATCTAAAAGTTGAAAATTATGTTTTATTTGGCAGATATTTTGAGGATTTAAACCCAGAAGACAGCCTCTCAGATGGCTCTGAAGAACTGCTCTGAAGAGGTAAGGGAGGAACCAGGATGCACCAGGTGGTCAGAACATCAGAAGATGACTGTGCGAGAAAACCAGACACCTCAAGTTAGTGGATGGGAAGATGCAAGAGCCTGGGCTCACTGAAATCACTCCTTTGACCTGCACCTTAGCTATCTGGGGCCAGACTCCTGCTTTTGTCCATCCTCAATCCCCTCAGGGTGCACCGTTGTGGGTGACTGCAGGGGCTGATGGCTTGATGGCCACAACATCCTTTGTTCGCTGATGTGGCAGGTGACATTTTTCATCCACAGTGTCTCCCCTTGTTCATAAATTTGGCCAGTGTTTGGGAGACATTTCATGACCAATTTTGTCCCATGGCAGTAGGAAGGCTCGTCCCTAGATCAGGCGAAGATCCTGTTGATAGGCTGTTTAGTGACCTTTTCTGGATCAGACCCTGTGGGTAATCTCAAACTCCTGGCTCGCCTGTCTCATCAGTCACTTATGACCCAGGAAATATTTTCCCTTGTTGCTTCTTCCCATACCTAGAGTTGCACTGTTATTCTAGGTAGAGTTATATATATGATTAACTCTCTCAAGACATCCTTAATTTTGTTGGAGGACTGGATACACATTGGGAAATGCAAGAGAACAATCTTATAAAACAGACAGGATATAAGCAATACAACTAGCAACATAATAAAGTCATAATGCAGCAGAGAGCGACACCCACCATAAACAAATTGAAAACAAACAGAACAAATTAAAACAATGATTAGTATAACTAATTGTAATCTGGTCGCAATAAACTGTCAAGTCCACAGGGGAGCCAGCTGGAGAAGCCAAATCCTGGAAGGGTCAAATAGAAAGAAAAAGAGAAATGTTTCATCTTTGTTTAAAAAGGTATACTTAATCAACTTACTGTAGGTCACAGCATAAGAAGGTTTTTCTGGAAGACAAAGGTTAAAAGCTGGTATATTTCAGAAAAAGTTATAAAATTATAAATCATATTTCTCAGTTCATTAAGTCCCACATAATTAATTCCTGTTGATCTGGATGAAATTGTCAGGTTTTTTCCATGAGGGTTCTGTAATATCTTATCCAGTGTAAGTGGTATGATCTAAAAGCTATCAGAAACTCATATTTATCAAAAAGTCCTTTTTATGAATTTTCGTGAAGATCTTCATTTTATGAGAGCATCAGAGTAAAACAAGGTTTGCCTAAAAATCACAGAAGACTTAAAATCGCATGGTTAAAGATCCGATTACAACAAAATTGACAGGAAGTCTGGATATTTCTGTGACATACAACATTTTAAGATAATAATTAGAATGATGACTGATAACATTATTCCAGGACTTAGTACATTTTTGGGAATTCCATATAAACTTTGGAATATGTATATTAATGATATTTGTCCAGATAATCTAACTGAAGTTTATCTCCAATGCTTCTGAAGTAACTTAACATACCAAACAATCCTAATTAGTTCAGTATTCCTCTCCAAGATGTCTCAGGGTTCCTTTCAAGCATCCGGAGTTCGCTGGAGGTCAAAAGAAATTTAGTTAGAATTTGACATTTGGGAAGTTGGTCAAAATTTCAAAAAAGTTTCAAAACACTTGGTCAAATAGGATCAGAGGGTCACTGTGAAATAGTACTCATTCATTTAATCAAAGTGACAAAAACAGTTCAAAGAACAAATACAGATCATTTAAAGGAAAAGAAACTCATACAATCTATTCCCAAAAGCAATATTCCAAGAAAACTTTCCCTTAATAGAGAGAAACCAAATCTAGTCTTCCCTCAGCCCACTTTTAAAAACAAAACCCATGTATCTAATTAAATTTAATCTAACCCCGGCCTGACCGTGTATAAAACTCCTTTTCAGGGTCCCTTCCTACAAACCTTGCACAGCTTTCTGTATCCATGTTAGTCTGTCCCTTATTTTTCTTTCCAAAAACAACCAGCTCTAGGACAAAACCATTCCCTTCCCTTAACAAAATGTATTTCTGAGACAGAAAGGAAGAGGGCAGAGCAAAGCCATTAGAAGAATGACAGAGCAATTAACACCAAGGTGGAGGAAGATTCGACTGCCAGGAGGCCTTGAGGCCCAAGACGGCAGGAGATATGACTTCCATTGAACTTGAGCGTCATCACTGTAATACATTAACATGGTGAATGGCACCGTGACAGTTCCAAGGCTGGCCATGAAAGGTCAAAAAGTGGCTGGTGGCCCAGTTTCTGCAAATCCCAGCTGTTTCCCCAAAGCAGTTGGAATAACCCTCCCATTTGTTAGCATAGAAAGTCACCAAGTCCATAAAAACTAGCACCTCCCACACCTCGTGGTGCTCTCCTTTCCCTGTGAGACGGACCCCACCCTGTCGATGGAGTGTGGATCTCTCTGAATAAACCTACCTTTACTCAACTGTGGCTCACTCTTGAATTCTTTCCTGTGCAAATCCAAGGGCCCACAGTTGGCGGGGCACGTCCCAGGGACTCAACCAAGACATCCTCTCGCCCCACAACTTTTCCCTGTATCACTTCCATCCTTATATCTTCTTCTCTTGAAAATACACATCCTACTTTCCTTACATACTGAAATATTTCCCTTATTTTCATTAGTAGCGTTAATTTAATTTTTTAACCCTTAAAAACCTTAATCTATAGCAAAAACTGACAAGGAGCAAGTAATTGAAAACAGTCTGTCATACCAACATTTCCTGATGGGATATTCCATAACCTCTAGAAACACATAATATAATTTCTTTTTTCGATGTGGTACAGGCGTTTGTCTAGTAAACCCAAACATCTTTAGTTCCCCTCTCGTAGAGAGACAAAATTAGGTAAATTTAGACCTGTTTAGCAATTATTGTTCCAGTATTTTATCTTATTTGAAATGACCTGGATAGTCAATGAATTCCTATCACTTAATTTAACTTAACAAAACTCAAGTTACCAAAAATCTGGAGAAACTCTTTTAGACAGACATACCCAAGACATAATTATCCCTAAAGAGTTCACCTAAAAACTCTTATCTAATTTACCTTTGTTTTTAACTTACGAAAATATTACCATACCAAGTTAATATTTTGTTGTTGTTGACAAACTCTGTAACAGAAATAACAAGACCATACTGACCTTTAATAAACCCAGGTACAGTAAAAGTAAGACACGTCCATATTGATTAAACCAGTCAGCTTAAGATAGCTTTAATACCAGACGTTAATTTAAAATTGAATATAATTGTGTGAACTTGAAATTCCTTCTGGCCAGTTATTCTCATATTTAGAAATATTTAACTTGTAAGCACTTACTTTTAAGTCAGTTAAATAGAGCTCTTTTATAAATGTGATTTTGATAATATTTTCCAGAGGTAGAGACATCTCATATAATGTGCACTGAGACACACAAGCAGACAAAACTAGAGATCGCACTGCTTCATTTTAATACTTAGTTTGAATCAGGTATTACAATGCAGTCTTACTAGTTATTTGTAACAGTTGGAATAAGTTAGAATTTATTTGCTCAGATGACTAGGGCTTTGGTATTTGTGGAAAAGACTTCAAGATTTGTATTTGTTTTTGATAAACACTTTTAGGAGACTATGGATTCGATTTTGGCTGAGGGAGGCTTTCCAGCAGTTTGAGTTTAAAAAGGCCACTTTTCCCTTTGTTTCCTTTCGTTTCAGGTTCTGGCTGATTGAGCTAATTATGCTCAATCTCAGGCTATCTTGGGCTGTATGTACATTTCTGATTTGTACAGATTTGTCAGACAAAGACCATTGCTTTTAATTCCCCCAAAGAACTGGTCTGTCACCTCGATGACATTAAAAGATCAATTTGCCCAACTATATTTTCTTTAATTTGCTTTTCTGTATCAGTGAGAAAAGCTCCAACTAAACTATGTTCTAGAACTGTAGAGTTTAATTAATTATGTCTTCTGAAGCTGGCATAAGGCACTCAACAAAGGTCATCTTTCTGAGTGCACAAATTAAATTCAGAGCAACATCTCTACTATCATTTTTATCACTTCCCAGTGTTTTTGTTTTTGTGTGGGATCAGGTTGTTACGGAAATGACAGGCCAGTCAAGAAACAAGCACCTCTCGGAGGGTTGGAGTACTCAGATGTATTACGCCGGCGGGCTCAGGGGGGCTTCTGCTCCGAAGCTCTGAGCACCTCCAAGACGTGCGCATGAGGTTTTATAGGGTAAAGTACAAGCTTGGGGTGTTCGTCCAATAGGCATGGAACAGCTTTAGCAGCATTATCATCACAAAGGAGGAGGCAGGGAGTCAGCAAACCAACATTCCAAAGCCAGATATGTATCTTTGAAAACCCAGCTGGCTAGCCAAAAAACATGAACAGCAAACCAACACTAATTAACTTAGATTTACAAGTTAGTCCAGCAGAACTCAGATCAGTATTCCAATACTTAGATTTGTGAGTTATCTTGTCAGCCCAGCCGGGCCTCTACTTCACATTCCTAGACTTGTGAGTTATCTTGTTAGACCAGCCCAGCTTTTCCTTCACAAGGTAACCCTAATAGTTTCCTTTAGTGTGTTCAACATCTCATGGGGGGCAGATCTACATGGGGAAGGATTCCCCAGCGAAGCGTGTCTATCGCTAATTAAGCAAAAGAGATGTAACCATCTTATATAAAGCCTATGTTATACCTATTTTTATAAACTTTCATCTCAATTCTAAATCTTTTAGTTTCCATTAAGACCCAATCAACAAGCCTTGGTTTTACAAGGAGTCCTAGAGTTTTCCTTACTTTTCAATTTCTGACCATTTACTCTGTTTTGTTTAAAAGGTTCTGGAGTCCCCAGTGAGGGGTTAAGCTGAGGGACTCAGGACCTTTTGTCAATCTTTTCACTTGATTAATTGGCCTAACTGTTGCCCCAAGTAATTGTTGGTCAGCTATCTCAGTGTCATTTTCTTCCAGTCTTTTAAATAAATAAATATTTATTTATTTAAAACTGAAGCAAATAAAGCAGACTTGTTTGGGGCCCTTTAATGTTGGGGACCAATAGGGGGTCCATTTGGCTCATCCAACATTATGTAGTGCTGTATCCAACCTCTGATTTAATCCCATTAACTTGTTTTATTTATCCCACTTTTAAATATCCACCTAAAGATTTCTTTATCCATTTGGGACAAGTCCGTTTAAAATTTCCACCTGGTTGGGAAAAAGTCTCTAGACTTTCCCTTCAGCTTTTTTCTTATTTTCCTGTTAATCAATCTAATTAACATTAACTATTTTAATGTTTTTACTAGCATCTGTAAGACCCATTGAGGTTTTTCCACAAATATGGCCTCCCAAACTGAGTTTTCTTGTTTGTTTTAAATGAAAGGAGTTCTTAGATTAAGCATTAGCTATATATATTTTTAAACCTTTTTTTTTTTGATAGACAAAAGTCTGCTCAGAATCCCAGTCTATTCAATTGGCTGCCAAATGTACACCATACGTGTACCTTTTGGATGGCAAAGACCAAGTTCTCAAAACACACACACACAAAACACCTAAGAAGATCAGGTAGTGCATTTACACCTCAAAGGCACAGGAAGAGAAATGCAAGTCTCCCCTAGAAGGGCTTTGGTTTCCTTAAGGTCAGGATTCTGAAAAGATATTTTATCAAGCCGGCTTTTTCTATCTTAACTGCGTATGCACTCACCCCATGGTAGTCATTTTCAGGGTAAAATTTTCTTTAATTCTCAAGTAAATACTTGTAAGTTTTGTAGGTGCATAAACCTGGCTGGGGAATTAGCTGGAGGCTGGCAATCTGTCATTCCTTTTTCTTTTGTTTTGGAAGCTTTGTTTCCCAATCTGAGGTCATTTTGTTGCGATCACTTTTGTTTCAACAAACTCTATTAAAGTAGCCAATTCAAGGAAAAATGACAGGTCAATCTTCCACTTAATTACCCAATCCAACCCTGCTCAGTGTCTTTCAACTGAGCAAAATCTTCCCAGTCTGAGCAAAAATCTTCCCCGTGTCTTTCACTGAGGATAACTCAGGTACCTCTTTTTAAAACTAAGTTTCGAGGATAACCTACTCCTCCAGAAAGGAGTTTATATAACACCACCAAATAAAATTTAGGATAATCAGCCAATAACAGGAGATGTGAGAACCTGGAGAAACTCACCCCAAATCATCTGGACCCTCTGAGGAGGCAGACAGGCCCAAGAGGCCTCTGTGGTATCCGGCTCCTGACCCTTGCAGAGTTCAGGCGAAGGAGAGAAGTCTGCTCTGGGCCCCTTTGTGGTCACCAAAATTGTCGACTGAAGGAAAAAATAAAAAAGCACAAGCTACAAGTTGAGAATTATATTTTATTTGGCAGATTTTCTGAGGATTAAGCCCAGAAGACAGCCTCTCAGATGGAGAAGCCAGGATGTATCAGGTACTCGGAACATCAAAAGTTTACTGTTAAAGAAACCAGACACCTCAAGTTAATGAATTTAGTGCTTTCCTATGTCTGGGAGGATGCGAGTCTGGGCTTCCCGAAAGCACTGCTTGGATCTGCACCTGAGCTCTCTAGGCCCGGGGTCCTGCTCTTCTCCATCTGGAGTTCTCTCAGGGTGCACAGCCGGGGATTTTGGGGATGGGACAGCTGCATGGACTGCCGGCTTGATGCCTGCAACATCCCTTGCTTACTGATATGGCAGGTGACATTCTTTCAACCATACCACAAACCACCAACCTTTCAGTCCCTTGGAAATCACCCCTTCTTCCCTTGTCCCCAAAAGCACAGGCTGAAACCATGTGCCCACCTCCCCCACCCACCAGCCAGACTGACAGCATTGCCAGTGGGTTGCTGCTCCACTCCAAAACATCCCTGTCTGCAGCCCACACAGCGCAAGTTCAGTGTCATCGCTGCCCGCACCCGCAATGTTTGAGGAAACCAAAAAATAACTCCTCAGGATACTATGTGGGGTAACAGAACGGGCAGTGACCCAGGGCCCCACGTCAGCATTCTGGTTTCCCTGGCCCGGGGGAAACTCTTCACCTGTCTAGACAGGGCTTCCCCTCTTCCTCTGTCAAGTGGGCCCAGTGGCCTTAATAATCTCCTAGGTCTCTTGAGAAGCCGGAAGTCTAATTAAAATGTCAAAATTCAAGTGCACTAGACAAAGACTCCTAATGAAGATCGTCTTTCGAGAAAAGTTGAAGAAATGGAGCCGTCTAAGAGTCTGTAAAACAGAAAGACGTATTTCATAAACTCATGGATTCTAAATGTTGGAGGAAGCCTTAGAGCTGTTTTTCCAAAACCCAAACCTGCATACGAATTACTTGGGGAGCCTGTGAAAATGCAGGTTGTGATTCAGTAGATCTGCGTGAGGCCTGCTTTCTCCAGGGACCACACTTTGTTCTATCCATGACTCTCACCTTGACAGCACATGACAACACTGGAGAAGCTTAAAAACCAAAAACAAAACAAAACAAAACCTACTTATGCCTGCGCTTTCTGCCCTCCCATCCCTCCAGTTCACCAATGAGATATTTTTATTTGGGAGGTTCCAAAACTCCCCTGCGATTCTAATCGGCAGCGAGTTGGAGCAGCACTGCCAGATCAGCGCTTCTCAACTTCAGTGCAGATCACCATCACCTGGAGAGCTTGTGAAACCACAGCTGGCAGGATCCCCCCTGCCCTCACCAAGATTCTGACTCAGCAAGTCTGGGGCGCGGCCCTAAATCTGCATTTCTAACAAGCTTCTAGGTGATGCTAATTCTGCTGGTCCGCGGCCTTGGAGGTCACCTAATTTCACAGCGATATTTCCCATGTAGGAAACCACGATAAAGTGACTCCCTCAGATCTCCTGATCCTGGTCCCAGGTTACTTCCTCCACCAATCCTTCCAGCTTTCCCTTCCCTTCCCGCATTCTTCCCCAAGTCCACTGCGGAGCCACTAAACGCCAGCACAAGCCTGTCCTCTGGGGCTGCGGAGAGGCCGGGTTCAGCGTGGTGAGAGGCCCCTGAGCTGCCCCGACACGGACAACGCTATGCCGAGCCCCGCGAGCCGGCCCCGCCGCTGCCCGAGACGCTGCCCGGGAAACTCGCACGCGCCCCTCGCCCTCCACGAGCTCTCCAAACGGTGGGCGGGAGGCGGCGCCGGCGTGCGCAGCGCGCGCGCCCAGGAGCCCGGCTTAGACCCGGCGAGGGTTACCAAGGCAACCGGCGCCCTCCCTCGCGGTGACCCGGCGCCGACGCAGGGGCGGCCCGGGCCGAAGAAGAGGATTGGTGCGCCGGGGGGCGGGTTTGGGCGCGGGGAGCATAAAGGCGCCGGACGCCGGGCGCGGACTCGGTTTTTTGCTCGCTGCGTTTAGCGTCTCGGCCACGTGCAGTTCCAGCTCCCGCGCCGCAGCGCAGCATCTCCCGGCGCCTGCGTTGAAAGGTCAGTGCGGAGGCGGCCGGACGGTCCCCCTGCAGCTGACCCCAGAGGCTGAGCCCCTTTGGAACAGAGGCCGACTTCGTGGGGTCTCCTGATCCCCCTGGCCCGATTGGTGTGACCGGGCGCGGCGCCGCAGACTGAGCTCCCGGGCGCGGGCGCGGGCGCGGGTCCCCAGCCGTCACCGCGGAGCCGGGGGGCCGGGGAAGGGCCAGGGCGCTGCTGGGGTCGGCAGGCGTGGCACCCGGCCCTTCTTACTTTTTGGAAGGGCACCGTTTGCCAGGAAATATGGGTGGGAGCGGCTCTTCTCATAAAACCGGTTTATCCAGTCATTTCCCGCAGAGGGGTGGCCCCACTCCCTTTCCAGAGCGAGCCGGCAGGCCGAGGCCGGAGACCCGCGTGCGTCTCAAGTCCCCGCGTCTTCTTGAGTTCCCTCTGCCGGGTAGGTGTGCATGAGAGGGCGTGGGGCGCCGCTCCGCAGAGCCAGACCTCCGTTTAAGACTCACCCTCTGTGGCTCACGCTTAGGGCTCCGGGAATTCTTCCCCCGGACCATTTCTGGCTTTCGGATTATCCCCGTATTAAGTGTGGACTTTATCAGCTTGTTGATGGAGTCTACACGGACTGAGCAGTTTGCTAACTGCTTTTATAAATTGCTTTTGTCAAATACTCTCAACGGTCCAATATGGTGGTCCTGTCATTGTCCCCTTTCTAAGGATGGGGAAACTTGAGGTTTCGCAAGGTAGTGTACATAGACTGCAGACGCACGGCGAGGGAGGCCGGTGTCTGGCCTTGAACCCCCTGGTCGGGTCTGTGCTGTCCTGGGGAGGAGGGGGAGCCCAGCTGGAAGGGAGGAGGGGCGGGGTGGGGAAGGTGCCCCTGCGGTACGACGGAGAGTTTCTTCCTTGTCCTGTCTTAGGTACCTGATGTTTTCTCTTGAGGGAGAAGAGTGGGGGTGGTGGAAGCAAGGTTTGAGACTCAAAGGACCTGGTTTCCACCCCCTTCTTTTGATAGTATCTGCCTGACCTTGGGCGGGTCAGTTCATCTTGCAAAATGGAGAAAAGATCCCAGTTTCACAGTTCCTGTGAGGGTCAGATAGGAGTTCAGGAAAACAGATGCTTCTCCAGCGCACAGTCGTTGAGGTGCCTGATTTTTCCTTGGATCATTACTCTGAAAAGGACACATTGTTGTTATGATTTAGTGGACTGGAGGATGTAAAGTGGAGACTGCCTTTCCAAATGTCTTACAAGGGTTACTGGTCCTTAAAGCAGAGGGAGAGAGCGGGGGAACCCAGGTGGGTATGGTCAGCACTGGGAGAGGGCACTGGGGCCAGGAAGTTGTCAGCTGGGCAACGGCTGACCTTTGGTGAAAGCAGTTTCACGGGGTTCAGAGCAAGACACCCCACTTGGAGGGGCAGGGAATGAGGGTTTGGGGCCGTGGGAACACTGGACACCCCTAAGACTGGAGGGAAAGGGAAAGACGAGTAATGGAGTAAGAGATTTCGGCAGGTTTATAAGCAGAGGGAAAAGAACCATTTTGGGGGTTCAGTGAGTGGGCTTGAGAGTTTGGAAGGGACTGGGGTTTGATGGGTTTCTGGAGCAGCATTCATCTCCACCCCGCGAATTTTCTAGGTCCTCAGCAATATATGTATGCAGCGACCAATTCTTAGGGCCGGGTTTTTTTTTTAAATTTTAAATTGTGGTTTCAATCACAATATAAAGTTTACCATCTTAACCATTTTTAAGTATACAGCTCAGTAGTATATTCAGTGTTGTGCAGCAGATCTCTAGAACTGTTTTATGCTGCAAAACTAAAACCACACCTGTTAATTAAACAGTAGAATCCCCTCCCCCTTTCCCCAGCCCTTGGCAACTACCTTTCTACTTACTGTTTTTATGATTTTTTTTTATTACTTAAAGAGCACTCCTATAAGTCGTCAGTGGAATCATATTGTATTTGGCCTTTTGTGACTAGCTTATTTCACTCATCATAATGTCCTCCAAGTTCTTCATCTTGTTGCCTGTGACACAGCGTCCTTTTTCAAGGCTGGATAATATACCATCGCATGTGTGTACCACATTTTCTTTATCCATTCATCTGTTGGGGGCCAGGATACTTTTAGCGTCTTGCTTAATGTGCTGGAGACATTACTTAATACATCCTTATTTACTGTCTCCCTGCTGAGAATGATTAGAACTAGAAATTTGGGGAAATCACAAGATAGAACGTTGAGGGAAACTGATGGTGCACCCTTAGGAAAAAGGCCTATTTTGTTGGTCTTCAATATTTCAAATTGGCATTTCTTTTAATATTCCTGAAATAGAATTACCTGTTTTGAGAGCAATCACAATCACAGTTTTTTCTTCCCCTAAGAAACTGAAGTAATTTTTTCTGACACCGGGGGCATTCTGTTTATTGTGGTGTAGACAAAGCCCTGATATTTCTTAGTTTCTCCTTTCTGTCCACCTGCTCGACACAGTGTTTGAGCTCTGACGTGCGCCTGGCACTTCTTGGAAGTGCTCGGCAGAGTTCAGCTCCACAGGGAAGGTGGCTGTGTTGTCCTGGCACCTGAAACCAACACGCTCAGAACTAAGCTTCTTTGTCTCTTCCCTCACTTGCTTCTCCAGGTAGCCCAGGTTTGCAGCAGTGCACCTTAGAGAACTCGGTGTCCTCTATTCCATCACCAGCTGCCCCACGTCCAAACAAGCCCCAAAGCCAGTTGAGCTGAGTCTGTATCTCCACCATCCCCTCCCCACCACCCCCTTCATGATGTCACTGCTTTCTCAGAACTAATGCAGAAGAGGTAAACGGACTATTTAAAATGGAAATCTGACCTTTCATCTTTGATGGTTTCCCTCTGTCAGTTTAGTAACTCGCTTGGCAAAGCAAGTTTTACTTTAGAACACCTGTTCTCAAAGTGTGATCTGGGGAACCCTGGGGTTCCCTGAGACCTTTGTAGGGTCCATGAGGTGAAAACTATTATAAAAATAATACTATTATTTGCCTTGTTTCGTTTTTTTCTCTCACAGGTGTATGATGGGGTTTTCCAGAGGCTGTATAACTGGTAATGAGCTTTTCCTCGGATGGCTAATGAGATGTGTGGTAGTGCTTCTGTGTTTCTAGAATCTTCTGAGGATAGTAGGCTTAGCGTATAAATATGTGCATTTTCAGAGATGAACTCTTTCTCTCCTTCAGCACTTGTGTGCATTGTTAGTAGCTGCCTTCAGTTACACCTGCTGTCATCTCTGGGGCCTCATTTGCTTTTAATAAGTCATACTTTGAAATGCCTAAGTTGAGCCTTGTGACTAGATGGAAAAATAACAAAAAGTAAATATACTTTGTAGTCTTGATGTGAAAACTTCTGAATTTTTAAATGGTACAAAAATTCTTTTGAACTTAATATTTTATTCTTAAGTAAAAGGGTATTTATATGTTTTTATATTTAAGGATAGATCATTGGCTTAAAAGGGGGGATATTAGAGAACTTGATTTTTTTTTTCAACTCAAAGCTATACCATCTATGTCTCTAAATACTGGGAAAAAAAAAAATGAAATGACATAACAGTTCTCTGACTCATGGAAAGAGGAATTTACTCCAGATAAATGTGCAAAACTAATCCATGAGAATGTGAAAGTCTTCCTCAGCTTTACAGAAGTTAGAAATTTACCTTCTATGTCTCATGCCACCGAACTTTTAAAAATAATATTTTGGTGGCAATAGCATTATTCTGAGACCAACCATTCCGTCATGTAAAGAAAAAGGAGATGAATGAATTAAATGTAGATATGATGAGCTCTTTAAAAGCCCAAAATTATTTGTTACAACTTTCCAAACTAGAAAAGAAAAGCCTATTGAAGTGTCTTCAAGGATAGGTTATCAAATTGCAGTGCCTGGAGAAACACACAATAAAGCCTTGCTTGGATGAAAAAGCATTGAAAGGAATCAGAGCACTGCCACCTCTAATAATACAGGGATTTGTCAAATTAAAGATTTAGCTGCAAACGTGAAGACTGACTAGAGGTGTATTTTCACCTTACAAACGGAGGAGTTTGTAGCTATGGTAGGACTTGCTGTTTTTGTCTTCATCTGGTGTCGGTGCCAACCAGTCACCAAAGAATATCTTTTTAGTGGCTGGCGACAAACAGTGTCAAAGTAGTCAGTATAGAATAAGGTTTTTTTTTGTTTTTTTTTTTGGATGTCATGGTTTATTCTGGAGCAACTGTGTTGAATTTGCACTGACGGTGCACAGGTTACACCGACTGCACAAGTCAAGTGGTGGTACCAGGCTGGACAGCCATGGGGTTCTTCACTGCCGTGTGCTTTCAATATAAAACAAAAATTTGAAAGCTTAAGAATGCCCTTTTTGAAGCAGTAAAAGTGATTAGCTTTACTAAATCTTGACCCTTGAGACATATCTTTCTAGTGTGTCATGTGAGAATGGATGATTGAAATATGATGGTTGTCTTGAGATAAAGCATTGAACTGTGAGCTAAACTAGCCACTTTTTTCTTTTCATGAAGAGCCATTTTTGCTTGAAAGAATGACTGACAAACCGTGGTTATTCATACCTGGATAATCGGCATACATTTTCTAAAAAATGAACCAAATGAGCCTGTCAAGGAAACAACAAATGGCATTTGTTGCAAATTAACTGATACCCACTACTGTGAACTTGACAGCTTCTCAATACTTAGGGATTTTCTGATGAGATCAGTGGATATCAACCAGGAAGACTTTGAGATCGTGTGGTAAAGTGTGTTAACATTTGGAAGCTCTGCATGACTCCCTGAGACAATATTTCCCAAAAGACCAATGCGTGAAATTACAGAATCATGCAGAAGTAAAAGACCTATTCAAAGTGTTAGATGGACCAGTGGATTTTAAGTTAACAGGTACAAAAGGTTCACTGATCATGGCTTCAGGTTCCATCTTGCAACTAACCTTTAAGAAACTACCATGTGTTTAGTTTGGGGATAGCCAAGATGAGTATCCAGAATTATCTGAAGAGGCTTTTAAAATACTTTTTCCTTTCCCCACTGCTTTGCTATGTAAGTCTGAATTTTCCTCATTTACTTCAATCAAAGCACCAGACAGACTGAATGTAGAAGCAGATGTGGGAATCAGCCGTCTTCTTTTAAGGAAGACTGACATACAAATGTAAAATGGTGGCACTCTTAGTAAATTTTTGTTTGTTTTGGAAAGTATAGTTATTTTCATAAAAATATGTTTGCTAACATGTTTGTTGATTTTAAATGAATTCATGCATTAAACATTTCTCAGTTTTGCTTTCTGTTACAGCAAATATTGTTAGATAGAACCCACGTAAACAAAAGCTCTCTGTCCTTAATTTTTCAGGGTGTAAAGGAGCCCTGAGACCAGAAAAGTTTGAGAACTGCTGCCTTAAAATTATTAACTTGAACTTGGCAGTGGCAAGGTAATAATGTTGACTTGTAATAGATACATGCTGTGTATGGTTGGGGGGTTTTTTGGTTTTGTTTTTACTGTCCATGCACTGTTAATCAAAGCAGTCCCATAATATGGACAACAGTGCCGCTTGGCGTTTAAGAACTGGGCTCCCCGAGAAGGATGGTGGTTGCCATGGTTAAATGCTGTAATACAGGAAGGCACTCAGGCCTGTGGCATGTAGGGAGCATCCAATGTGGTCTAGTGATAGTAGTGGAATGAGAACCAGCTCAATCATGAATTGTCCTCATTAAACTAAAATACCTCATAGTCAACCAAGAATGTGAGCCTCCTTCGTGCTTTCCCCTTTTGGGGAAAGAAAAGATAAATAGAGTTGTACCTATTTTGTATCTTCAGGGTTTGCCTTTTCCCTGACTCCAGCCTCTTCAAACTTTAAAGGGAAAACAAACTTCACCTGTGGCCATCATTTCTTTGCTTTTGGTTTTAGACGTTCTGGTAAATCTAGCTGCTTCATGGCTTCCTCACCATCCCCTTGAACTTGCTGAAATAAGTGGGTCTAAGAATCAGAATTCTTACCTGGTCTCAGGTGTCGACGGCGGCCGCATGGATGATTTAAACAGATGTTTGAAGAAAAGAGCGGGCCTCTCCTGTAACGTGGACCACCCTGGACACCTCCCTTCCAATCCTGAGATGCGCCAGCAGCAGGTTGTCCTCTGCTTATTTGGAAAAGTTAACCAGATGAAGGGCCCCAGGAGCTCGGCAGGGCTGCGTCTGATGGTGGGGACCCTCATGGACCAAGCCACTGACCCGACAGAAGCCACACCTTATTTCAGTGTCCAGAAGAACAGGACTGCCGAGGCTCAGGAAAGGGTGTGAAGGCACATGGTTTCAGAAGATTGTCTTTTCCTTTTGTTTTCTATAATTGGGACCCCAGGGATTGCAGGAAAGGTCCTGCTGCCTCTGGCTCTTTAACTTAGAATTCTGCTACCTACTCGAGGCCCTGGGTTGAGTGTGACACCAGGCTCAGTTCAGATCTTAAAGGGGAACTGCCTTTAGTGGTGGTTTACCTTTTTCTCCTCATGGTACAGCATGTAAGATGGTTGAGATCTGGCCATTTCTTGGCAAGGGGGTTGGGCACCAGCGTGGACTCTCGTGGCTCCTGTACCAGTCCTGTTAGAAATCTTACAGCTGACGGAGGTGGAGGTCACGGGGCTGCGTGCAGAGGGCAGAGGCCCGATGTTCCAGGGCTGGGCAGGAAGGTCGCTGTTAAAACCAGTGGAGCAACCCCTGTAGCTCTGAGTTACTCTTGTGATATGCTTGCCCGGGTAAAGCGGACAGGGAAGAGGAGCTGGACTGAAATAAAATACCCATGATCTGGGAAGAGAGGAGAAAATGGCTTTTCTAACTGAATCTTCCTAAAGAGATGGCAGTGAAAAGGGAATTCGTTACCTCTTAATAAACATTGCTGGGGGCCTTTTTATGTTGTCCATTTTCTTTTCTCGTTTGGCTCATCCTGAAGATAACATCTGAGTTAGCGCAAGATTTACAGGACTCTGTGCTACTGAATCTGGGACCCATTTGCGCCTCGGTGGTGCGTGGACAGATGATAACAGTTGCAGAGATTTGAGGCCTTCGCTAGGATCCGTGACTTTGTGTCTCTGGGGTGGACCGCTCTGTACACAGTAACGTCCTCTGTGGCTTTGGATCCCAGTTGATGTCAGCACTGCACGGCTCCAGTTCTAAATCTGGCCGGCCTTTGTTTGTCTGCACTTTGCACGAGCAACGTTTATCCCCTTGTCACAGGGCTGGGCTTACAGATGGCTCTTGACCGGCTCCCTGTTGGCGCACTCAGCGGTCTCTTTAGTTTAGTTCGTGAATCCAGAACGTGGTTTTGCTCACGAGCTGGCGATCCTAGTGTTAGTTTTGGTTAACGAGTTTGTGTTTCGAGGGGTCGGGAGAGTGAGCAGTTCTATACTGAACTCTCCTCCTCTTGCATTCCAGGGTGTCTGCTGCGAGTATGCCGGTGGTCAGGATGCTGCGGGAGGTTGCCGGCCGGATGCTGCGGGGCCCGGCCTGTGGCTGCCGGACGCCCGCCCTGCCCTGCCGGTTTCTGGGCACCTCCCCTCGGCAGATTCCAGCGGATGCCAACTTCCACTCCACCTCGTTCTCTGAAGCAGACCCGCCACGTGTCTTAATTACAGGTTGGGTTTTTCTTTTTTCCACATTTGTGACTTTGTTCTTTTCTCTTCTGTGTGTCTGTGCATTTGTTTTTGGAACATCTAGCATGCCACCGGGTAACACTTACTAATCAGAGACTCTTTTCACTGTTGGCTTCTTCTGGAATGTTGCAAGTCCCCAGTTCTTATTTTGACACTATTTCCAAGGCTTGGTTTCCCAGCCAAAATCTTTTATTGTCTGAAGGGAGGACCTAGGAACCTGGGGGCCGAAAAGCTGCAGTGAGACTTGGTTCCCCTTTCCTGCCAGGAGTGGCCTAGGAGCCAAGGGTCACGGGCAGAACGTGGACTCTGGAGACTCTGGGATCGGGTGCGTCTTTCCTTGGCCAAGTTCCTCGGCCCAGGTGGTCCCCGTACGGCTGTGTGCTGGAGACGGAGGAGATAGCCAGGGTCTGTCCGAGGAGCTCCTCACTGGCACCTTGTGTTGCCTGCATCCCGTTGTGGCCAGACTTGCTCCCTACCCTCCTCACCCTGTGTCCACCCAACACCTGTTTCTGTCCCCTCCCCGCTCACCGCAAACTTGACTGTCCGTCCACAGGTCCTTCTAGCCCACCCAAGCCCACCTCTGATTTTGATTGACATGTTTTATTGTCCTCTCTTTGCCAGATTTCTGTCCCTTGGCTTCACATCATTGTGCTTCTTCCATTCCTCTGTGTGTGTGTGTGTGTGTGTCTGTCTATCTGTCTGTCTTCCAGTGCCGCTGCCACCTCCTCTCCTGCTGTAAATGGGCTGGAAGGGAGGTCGGTTCCCTCTGCACTTCCCCCACCCACCACTCGTCCAGCTTCTTGTCTGTGTTGTTTGATTCCCTCCTCCCTCCACCAACAGCATCTTCCAGGGCCCAGGGTTACTGTCACTGGGCTGGTTGTAGTCCCTTGTTAACACATGCTGACAGGAAATCCTGCTTTCTGTATCTTCCTGCTTCGTTAATTTCTCCCAAGTGAAGTTTACACTTGTATCCTCCTGTCTGTGCTCCCAGACCCCCAGTGCTCCCATTTCCACCAAGGGCATTTGTAAGTCTCCAAATCAGGATGCTCTAATACTCATTTTTAATGTTCTCAGCAGTTCCTTGTCCATTCAGTTATTTGCCCTTTTTTAGGTGACGTTTGTCCCCTCGCTTCCCCCTTCCTGTTCCACTGTGGGTCTGATGGAGGAGGGCGCTCTGGATAATCCACCAGAGGCTGATCTCATACTGGCATATCTGGCTTTGAGTGTTCTGCTTCCCAGCCCATCAAATAATGAAGACAAGGCTGGTCGTGGACTCCTGGCCCGGGGAGCCAGGAAGTGGTCCTGCTCTCTCGTGACTGTTCCCTTCCTGCCCCCCGGCTTCCCTTCAGCCACTCCGCTCTCGGAGGCGCTTTGTCTCTGAAACTGACCTGGCCTGTGCTGATCTCTGTCCCGGCTCGGAGAAGCTCTCTGAGGTCTGTCAGGCCAACCTGGGGCTCTACCTAACTTGCTAAGGCTGCCAGGAGAATCTCACTCTGTTGTTTCATTCTGGGAATAATTGAATTGGTTAGATTTGCATTAAAGATTTGTTGTTTTACTTCTTCTTCCAGGGGGTCTTGGCCAGCTTGGAGTGGGGCTTGCTAGCTTTTTGAGGTAAGAGCCCTGAGTTGAAATGGAAAATCTGAGGTTTTCGGTGTGTGAAGCTTGTCTGTGGCTCCACTGGACCACTGAATCTTTCTCTCTCCTCTTGCTCCTGACCATTTTACGATAGCGTTATCTATGGGCCTGTTTAGAATGCATTTCATTGAGCCTGTTAGTATCAGAGACATTGTTTCAGGTCCTTGACTCAGCGTCCCCCACTCTGGTCCTCTGCCTTTTCTAAGCTCAGCAGAATAGGACACCCACCTCTAAATGAGTCACTTGAGTTTCAGGTGTTTGGGGGCAGAGGGAAGTGCATGTAGAGACTGAGAAGGAACAGTGTGCGATTTGGAGGGAGTGGGAGGGAAGGATAAGAGGAGAGAAGAATGAGGGGGAGAGACTCAGGGGCACCAGGAAGAAATGGGTGACGGATACAGGGATGCTGCCGAGGTGGGGCAGAAGCAGGAGATGCAGCCGCCAGCGTGGCTGGAACTGACAGGGTGGGAGTTGAGGATGAAGAGGGAGGAAGGGCGTGAAAAGGAGGCACTTGGAGGCCGACGGGCACTACAGTTCCTGTTGGAAAGACTGTTTTCATAGGACCTGTTATATCCTCGATCAAACACGCGTGTTTGATTTCCCTGTAGGAAGCGATTTGGGAAGGACAACGTGATTCTGTCCGACATTCGGAAGCCGCCCGAGCACGTCTTCCTTAGCGGTAAGAGGATTGCAGTCGGAGGGGCAGCTCCGGAGTCAGTGTCACAGCTGCTCCCCAGGCCTGTGAATTAAAGGAGGAGGCACATTTGTGTCACTTCTAAGTGTCTCATGTTTTCGTCCCCATTAGTTCTGTAGCATGTCTAGGGGACAGCTGCTGCTCGTTCAGGTGAGGCAGGGACAGGCGAGGTCTTTGGAACCTGAAGTAAAGTTTTGGGATAATATCTTGGGATATTCTTTGGAGCTGTATCTTTGGAATAAAAACGTTGAGTCCTGTTTTTTGGAGTTTTTAGTTAACTTAGCTCAGAGAGAAAGTGAAAATCAGGTTTTGTAATGAGGAAAAGGAACTTTAAATTTTGGAAGGTAGCTATGCTCACCACTATACCACCAACACAAGGAACTTTCAGTTTTGGAGAAATTAATCCTCATTTTTCAGCACGGATTTGCTCTTAAACTACTGGGCGCCCACACAAGCCTCATACTCCTCTAGCCAAGTCTTCTACCACCTCAGAAACATTTTTTTTTATCACATTTCCTGGTCCTTCCTGGTTCCGCAACAGCCTTTTGCTGCTGACCGTGGGGAAGAGCGCTAATTTGCTGAAAGTGGAGGCGTTGGCATTGCCCAAAATCAGCTCTACCTCTAGCCTGACCGGGGGTGGCGAACTCACGATGCGTGGTTCCTCTGTACTGCGGTGTGTGTGGCTTGTTTTGTAAAACCCTTTCCTCTGTTCCTTTAAAACATGCAGCCTGTAAGCAGAGGGAAACCGCCATGTGCCTGTAGGTTTGGCGTGAACAGCTGCCTGGTTGTCTGCCAGTTCTTACTTTTATTCTTTTTAATCCTGGCCGGTTACTTAACCGCTCTGTGCCTCAGTTTCCTCATCAGCAAAATATCTGCCTCAGGGACTGTGAGAGAGTTAAATACACGGAAAGCCCTTAGCACAGAGCCTGGCAGGTGTAAGGACTATTAGCTGTTGTTAGCCGGAGGCAATTGGGGTTTGTTTTTTCTTCCTTAAGAAAAATGCTGGATGTTATCCGTGTTGTTCAGTTACCAACTTGGTGCTAATAGAATTTGAAGTCAGAGCAGGAGGGGACAAGATACACTTAGCTTTTCAAGCCCCCGACTCTCTCCCTTTCCTGATCTCACTGCTTGTAGGCCCGTTTATTTATTCCGACATCCTGGATTACAAGAACCTTCGGGAGACCGTGGTGAACAACCGCGTCACTTGGCTGTTTCACTACAGTGCTCTGCTCAGCGCAGTGGGGGAAGCAAACGTGTCCCTGGCAAGAGCCGTGAACATCACTGGTGGGTCTCTGGGTCTTGCCCCAGCGGTCTCTTTGCCGAACTCCCCAGCACTTTGGGAGGAGGCTTCCCGGGTTACGACGTCTGCTCGTTGCAGGGCTGCACAATGTTCTGGATGTTGCGGCGGAACACGGCCTGCGGTTGTTTGTGCCAAGCACCATTGGGGCTTTCGGACCGACTTCTCCGCGGAACCCAGCCCCCGATCTCTGTATTCAGAGACCCAGGACTATCTACGGGGTGTCCAAGGTCCACGCGGAGCTCATGGGGGAGGTAAGCATCGCTTGGCGAGAGGGCCCAGGGTTGCCTTTTCTTACCTCGAACACCTGCTGACTCATCCTCGGTGGGGGGGGGGCTGTCTCCCTCCCCCAGCCCTGCCCCCGGAAATGCTCATGAACTGATTGTGTTTGCCAAGTGGCGGGTCCCGGCTCCGGCGGGTCCTAGCCCTGTGATGACACTCAGCGTTTCCTGCACGGCTCTCAAACGGCACCTCCTCTTTTACTCGCTTCCCGTCTCATTTGTACCGCACTGATCTTTCAGGCTCCCAGTGCTGGTAGTCTTTGCATTACGGAAACTTCAGGACATCTTTTGGGTCTTATTTTTTTACATTCTCTGTCTTTATAGCTCTATAGCGCATTTTAGCTGGTGTCTGAGCCTTCAGCTGACAAATCACAAGTCGCCGTCCTGCCCTGTCCTCCTCCCACGGCCGCAGTGCAGGACAGGCTCGTGGACATTTGTTCAGGATAGTGAGCAGGGGGTACCTTGCAGAGAAAGGTGGGAAATCCCTGCTTACTGTAGGCTGATTTATTCTCTGCTCTGTTGTCTAGTGATGCTATCACGAGAATGATGATTCTTTGAAGAGAAAAACTTCAGAGTTATTAAAAGAAAGTGACTCAGTTCGAGAGTCTTCATTTTTTTAAGGAGTATTTTAATGTGAATGTTTGGGATGATACTTCAGAAAAAGACATTTATTTGCATTGCTCTACCTGATTTAAAAGATTCTTTTGAAAGTGAGTTTTCCCTTTCTCGTAGTATTATTACTACCGGTATGGGTTAGATTTCCGCTGCCTGAGATACCCTGGGATCATTTCTGCTGACTCTCAGCCTGGAGGAGGAACAACTGGTAAGTGTTTTCGATTTCTTTTCTGATGTAAGGTAAGTTTGCTAATTGCCAGGCAGAGTGGGGACAGACCATGTGCTGATAGGAGTTGAGCATCCTTGTTCCTTGCTGGGGGGGTAGTGCATCTGAGAAGCTCATTGTACCCTTTTGACTTAGACGTACGTGTTCAGGGCAGCTCTTGCTGGTGTTGTAAATTCAGTGAGATTGGCCGCCCGCCCACAGTGCTGGAATCAAACAGACCGTTTTTGAGAACAAGCTTGTTACCCACACTGTGGGAAGACACCGAAAGAGAAATAGCCTCTTTCTTTGAATACACCTTAGCTTCTTAATACAGAGATCTATTAAAATAGCCACTCTGCATTGCGTATTAAGAGAGAACAAAGCCTTGCTCCTGTGGTGGTGGTTATTATTTATCCAAATCGCCTTAGTTTTTATTTTAGAAAAGCTTGTCCAAAAATGAGTGTGGCTTAGTGCCCATCTCTAGTACAGCCAGTTACTTTGCTGTATTATTCACTGGTGAGTGAAGCGCCAGGCATGGTAACTTCATTTTTTATTTTTGAGGTATAGTTGATTTATAGCGTTTATAACTTTCAGGTGTACAGCACGGTGATTCACAATTTTTAAAGATTATACTCTTTCTATAGTTCCTATAATATATTGGCTATATTCCTTATGCTGAACAATGTATCTTTATAATTTATTAATTTTATACATACTAGTTTGTACCTCTTAGTCCCCTCCCCCTACCTTGCCCCTCCCTCTTCCCTCTCCTGGCTAGTAACCACTAGTTTGTTTTCTATATCTGAGTCTTTTTATATTCACTAGTTTGCTCTGTTTTTTAGATTTCACATAAATCTAACATACAGTATTTGTCTATCTCTGTCTGACTTGTTTCACTTGGAATAATACCCTCCAAGTTCATCCATGTTGTTGCAAATGGCAAGATTTCATTCTTTTTTATGGCTGAGTAATATTCCATTGTGTGCGTGCGCCACAGCTTCTTTACCCAGTCATCTGCTGATGAACACTAAGCTGGCTTCCATGTCTTGGCTGTTGTAAATGATGCTGCTGTGAACAGTGGGGTGCATGCACCTTTTCGCAGTCGTGTTTTGTTTTCTTCGGATGTATCCCTGGGAATGGAATTGCTGGGTTGTGTGGTAGTTTTGTTTTAGTTTTTTTTGGGAACCTCCATACTGTTTTCCACATCTTTGTTGCTCTTACTGTTTTGGATTCAAGCATGTGTTGTATTCAGTAACTCTCACGTCAGAGACCCTTCCCATGTGAGGGATTCTGAGATACCGTCAAAGATAATTGACAAAACTGGAGAGATTTTAAGAGCCTTTGGTTTTGGTTACTTTAAAAAAGTTTTCGCCTTAACATGGTGCTTCTCCAAGTGTGCACTGGGGCCCCCTGGGGATCCTTGAGGGGTCCAGAAGGTTAAAGCTATTTTCATATCAGTACTGAGATGTTGTTTGCCTCTCTCACTCTCCGTGGAGAGTTTTTCCAAGGCTACGTGATACATGTAGCGCAGTGGACTGAACACAGAAGCAGGTAGACCAGCTGTCTCCCAGTAAGCTGGACAGTAAAGAGATTTTCAGAATGTAAAACACGTCATTCTTTGCAATAAATTTTCTCTGTTTGGAAAATATGTTCTTTTTCACATGAGATATCCTACATATGAATGTGTGAAGAGTTTATTATTGTCAAAATGTAGAAATATTTTTAAAAATTCTCAGTTAATTTCTGGGATAGTTGATACTGCTGTAACTCACATTAACGGCCTCTTTCGGGGGGGGGTGGTCCTCAGCGTTTTTTAAGTGCATAGAGAGGTTCTGAGAGTAGGACAGTTAAGAACCACTGCCTTAATCCAAGAGGCTCGCTCGTGCTTTTGTTGCGAGAAGACCCACAGACGAGGTTCTCTTTCAGACTATGCGGTGCAGATTTTCCACAGCGCTGTCAAGAACGGCAGGTTTGAGTGCAACCTGGAACCCGGCACGCGGCTCCCGATGATGTACATTGATGACTGTCTCCGGGCCACCCTGGAGGTCATGGAGGCCCCGGCCGAGTCCCTCTCCATGCGGACCTACAACATCAATGCCATGAGCTTCACCCCCGCGGAGCTGGCCCAGGAGGTCCTCAAGCACATCCCGGAATTCCAGATCACGTACAACGTGGACTCTGTCCGCCAGGCCATAGGTTGGTAGCTCTCTGTGAACCCCCGTCCAAACCAAAACTAGGCTTCAGTCCTCCCTGCGAGGTCCCCGAGGACATAAACCATGGAGGCGCAGGGGAGCCCAGCGCCTCCCCAGGGGGCCCGACACCTTCTGGAGGAGGAAGTGCTGGGACCAGAGCCGGCAGGTGCTGTGGTTTTGGGAAATGCTCTCTAAAGTGGGTGGGCTAGAACCACCCCAGATCCACAGCTTGTCTGCACTTCGCCGTGTGACAGTTTAAACATAAAACGAGCAGATGCAGTGTGAGAGTAGCCCTGGGTTCTCAAGTGCTGCGACTGCTACTCTGAGTGCCTTTTGAGCCCAGTAGCCCCACGTCACAAGTGTGCGTGAGGCTTTACTAGTAGGTGACTGCTCCCCGCGCCTGGCGGTAGCCAGCTTCTGCCGGCCTCTAGGCTGAGGAGGTGACAGCTGATGCGCGTGATAGCCGCTTTTCTGCTCAAGGGGGGATTTCAAAGAGGAAATTTCTTTTGTGGATGACAGACCTTGATTTTAAATGTTCTAGACCTTTCTGCAGATCTAGAGCCCACATAACATAAGGTCCTCTCCCATGTCTTGTCCTAGCGGATAGTTGGCCGATGAACTTTGATGACAGCAACGCTCGGAAGGACTGGGGGTGGAAACACGATTTTGACCTCCCGGAGCTGGTGACGACCATGTTGAATTTCCATGGTTCCGAGAGCAGAATTGCACAAGCCAACTGAAGGGGCCGGAGGAAAAGCTTGTGAGTCCCGGGGCGGCAGGGGGTAAACCAGAACAACCCCAAGTCTCCAGACCCCAAGGAATCCAGACAATCTGGAATTGAAGGACTAATGGGACTAAATTTTTGCAGCTCATATTGAACTACCAGGTGGAAGACTGTGTTGGCTTTAGCGTTTTCTCAGTGCTGGAGGTTTGGTGGTAGGACTTCTGAATCTTTGCTGTTTGCCTAAACTTGTCCAAACACACACACCACAGAATGAAGGCTTAAGTCATAATAGTTTCCATTTCCGTAATTAAGATGAAGCCACCATTTCTGGGAAGGTGGAAGTATGTGACGTTTGTATTAAATTAAAGTTACTTTAAATATCACTCCTAAGACTCCATTATTCTCTTGACTAAGACCAAAGATTAAGATTACATTTTAAAGATTACCAAAAATGATCTCCTGATGTGAAAGAATCCTTCACTATCCCATCAGAACAAAAAAGATATCTGATGTATTAATCCCAAGTTCACAATGTTCAAGAGATTTTAACCCTGTCATAAATGATCACTTCTGATTTTTCTACAAGAAGATATATTTGTAGGAAATTAAGGACATCAGAGATGATCTAACTAGTAAGGGGGAGCATCTCTTATTTTGATTGCCTTCCTGTTGGTGAGCTGAGGGGTGGTGACCAGGACTACGATCCCCACCTGCAGTGTCGGTCTTCGGTCTCCCGAGGACTTGTTTCTGGGCTCCCCTCTTCAGGTGGACTCGATCAGTGGGATGGGAATCTCGAAGGACCACCATTACTCTCTTCCAGCTGCAACCCCCTAGTTTAGACCGGATCCAAACACGATTCTCTAAAGAGAACTCCTTGCTGCAGCCCGTTTGCAAACGTAGATGCACCTTCAGAAAAGCTCCTCTAACCCTGTGAGGCAATTACTATACAAATATATACAGATGTATTTTATCTCAACTTTACTGAGATACATTTCACATACCGTAAAATTCACTCATTTGAAGTTTACAATTCGGTGATTTTTCAGTACGTTCACAGAGTGCAGTCATCACTGGGGTCTACTTTGAGGCCATTTCAGCATCCCACAAAGACACCCTCCCCAGCCTAGGCAACCACTAATTGACTTCCTGTGTCTGTGGATTTCCCTGCTCTGGACACTTCACGTCGGTGGAATCACACAGCATGTGTCCTTCGTGTCTGGCTTCTTTCGCCTGGCGTAGTGTGTTCAGGGTCCATCCATGCTGTAGCGTGTGTCAGGACTTCATTTTATCGCTAACTGGTATTTCATTGTGTGAATGTAACATGTTCTGTTTGTCCATTCATCATTTGAGGGATGTTTAGGTGGTTTGCACTTTTTAGTTAATTAGGAATAAATGCCGTTATGAATATCTGTAGATAATTGCGTTTTGGAGCTCATTTATTTCTATTTGTTCAGTTTGAAAAAACGACTCTTAAGCCCTCTTAATTATTCTCAGTTATCCTAACGGAACAGAAATGAATTCCTTCCATGAGAAGGGAAGAAGCAACTGACTTGAGTGGCCCTTTGTCCCGTAGACCCTCGTCGTCTTGCACATCCACCAGGTTCCTTGGATGACCTTGTAATTACGGCCTGTTGGAGGGATTTGTCCTGGAATGGTTTCCTTTAATCTTCCTAAATCTATAAATACACCTCTGGGAGAAATTCAAAGCATGAAAAAACAATGACTGCTTCAAGCTGTAAGGGTGATTCTTACTCAGCTTTGCACTTGAAGACTAAAATTAGAGTTGCCCTTTCTGTCTGAACACTCGATGTCTGGTGTACATCTTGGGATCCCAGGAGATGACTCAATGTTTTACTGTAAAAAGCTTTCCTTTCTGTTGGGAGAAAGAAATTTTTTTTATGGTTGATTTGGAAATGATCAGAAAAGCTACTTGCGAAGGGGAAAGTGTGGGTTTCACCACAAAAATAGTTTTTTGATTTTAAGAGAATACAAAGGGTGCCTTGGCCCTGGTGTTTTTCATCTTGAAGATTTCCATAGGCTTCCAACGGGGTGACCAGACCTGTTGGTGTGTTTCCTGGGTGACGTGGCCACCATGTGTCTCCACGAACGTCTCAGCCCGTACATTGTTCAAAATCGGGAAACAGGCTCCGGGCAGTGAGTGCTGGGGTGCTGTTCAGGACACTTACTGTAGAAGGGCGTGGCGGGTGCTGATAGCAGTTGCTAACTCGCATAGGCCAGATCGCCAGTTTATTCCTGCATTTTATGGTAAGGGCGTGAGCGTTTTTAAAAGACACGAACATTTTTTTTTTCCTTTAAAAATATTCCTATTGAGAAGTCAAATCATTAAAAGATAATGTAATGGAAAAAAGTTTTCTTCTCCTTTAAACCCAACCAATAACTGATGTTAACAGTATAGTGTGTGCCTGCACTCCCCCGTGCTCACACAGCATAGTAGTAGATGACAAACCGTTTTTTTTTTTTAAACCATAAAAGTAGTGCTAAGACAACATTGCTGAAAGTTTTGGAAAGGAGTCAAGTGCAATTTTTTTTTTCAGTTGAAGTATAGTCAGTTTACAATGTTGTGTCAATTTCTGGTGAACAGCATAATAGTTACGTCATATGTATATGCATATATTTGTTTTCATATTTTTTTCAGCATAAGTTACTACAAGATATTGAATAAAGTTTTCCCCATGCTATCCAGTATAAACTTGTTGTTTATCTGTTTTATATATATAGTAGTTAGTATCTGCAAATTTCGAGCTTATCCCTTCCCATCCCTTCCCCTCCCCTCCCTGTAACTATGTTTATTCTCTGTGTCTGTGAGTCTGTGCTTTGTAAAAATTTTTGCCACCTAACATACTAGCTATTTTTTTTAAACATTCCCATCTGGTTGTCTTATGTGTGTTATAAGTAACATAAATGCAGTTTTAATATTTTTTTAAAAACAGCTGAATACTAATCCATTGAGTGGAATGTCCTAATTATGCAATCATCCCACTATTCAGTTGCTTTACTTAGAATCCCACAAGTATGATGGCTAGGTCAAAAAGTATGAACACTTTTATTTGCCTCTTAATTTTACATAGTCAGATGCCTACTGAGAATGAATGAATTAATTTCTGATGAAATTCTGCTCCATCATCTACACGCTTTCTCTTGGTACATATTGATTTGCCAAGATCTGGTTTACATTTAAAAGTTATACTTTTTAAAAAAAAAAGGTTTTGGGACTGTAAACTTTATTCTTTACTGGACAATCTTAAGATTCAAATTGAAAAAGTTTTGAAATAGTGTGAAAAAGATAGTAAATCTGCCATTAATCAAGGTAACTACCTCTAAATTCAGTGCATTGGTTCCATAAGCCATCCCTGAGATAGTAATTCTATTTTTAAATCACATTTTGTTACAATAAATTAGGGTACTTAACTTTTTTGAAAATAGAATATCTTATGTCAGTTTTTATGGTTTTAGTATCATGCATGCTTGATTGCGTGGGGACTTAACTGAATAGACAGTACCTCATCTTGCAATGTGAAGATCCTCCCAAAACCTTTCTGCCCAACTGAAAAATTTAACTCAGGGTTGCAGACGAGATGGTAAGATATATGCCTTTAATATTAGTTATGGGTTTCAAATGTGTCCATCTGTTAACCAAGAAATGAGCTTTTCCCCATTACATTCACGTTTCACGAATGTTACTCACACTTCAAATTCACTTTTGACATTGACTTTTGTGGTCATCTAACAAATCAAGGGTGAGTGATCTTTTCTCCCAATTAGTTTAAGAGGCAACATTTTAAAAACTCAATTATGTGATGCTGTTGATGGAAATTTTATCCCAGACCACAGGCACCCCACGCATAACAGCAGGCAGGGCGTTTGAAATCCATCCTGTGATTGCCACGCGTTACAGTATTGCTTTTTAAACAGCGACACCCAGCACTGGAAATTGTCGCTTTATGATCTCAGGGAGCATCACCAAATCTGTTAATTTGCCTCCTTCCCAGCCTGTTCTGCCAGCACCCGGGATTAGCGCTGTGGGAGGTTGACTGAGGCTGGCGTTTCCACGGCAGCCTTCTGTTCAGGCTATTGACAGCGCGGAGGCTGTTGTGAGAGACTTGGTGATCTCTCAGCTGTAAGGTGAGCCTCTCTAAGATGCACTTTCGGAAGACAATTTTGCACTATATTGATTATATGTGATAAATTCTCTATTGATACATTTGTTTCAAGTACTAAAGATTTCTTTTTTGATTTATTAACGAGACTATTTAAAAATATTTCATTTTTCATTTTGCGTAGTCCTTTTTTAAATTGAGGTGTAATTCTTATGTAACTTCAGGAATCTAATGTATGTAGATTATTGAGAGAAGTTTAAAGATAATCTCTGGTGTGTAAGAGTTAACCAGAGAAGCCTCCCCTCCCCTGAGGATTTGCTTTTTCAATTTTTTCACGTTTAAGGCATCCAGAAAATGTATCGTTAAAAACATAATTTTAAAAATGTCATTAGAATATGCCATTATTTGTAACACAAATATTTTTATGTTCCACTAAGAAAGGAAAAAAACCTTTTCCATTAAGCAGACAATGCTTTCACATTAGTTGGAAGTTTTTCTTTATTGAAGGATACTTTAGACTTCGCCAGACTAGATGTTTACCACTTGTGGATTCATAAGAAGGGAAATAGTCAAATGCATGTCTAGTATACCTAAAACTTAGGGTCTGACTTTCCTGAATCACTTTTTACTCAGTTGTTGATGTCTTTGTTTGCATCGAATGTTATTCTCTGTGCCAATAAGCATGTTGAAGAGAGAGCATTTCTTAAAAGAATTTATAAAGACCAAAAAATCACTGATGGTGTAAACCGACTTTCCGATAACATCAATTTAGTCTGCTTTTGACAATTGCTTCAGGAATGTGGCCAGATGTACCTGACTCACCCCAAAACTGCAACTCCTGTTCCTAGGGGTTGAAAAGCTGACACCCACCTGCAGGGTGGATGCTGGTTTTGATGGTGCCTGTGTAAGCAACGCCAGCGCTATTAGCATCGCCCCTTGGCCAGGAGGGGTTGTAGGACAGAGCCCGATTTTAAAGATGTTCGAGTGTGAAAAACATGCGAGTCTGAGTGGACGTATCATGCTCGGGCTGCATCTGTACCAACTGGGGTCAAGGGCAGCCCCGCCCTGCTCAGGCTGCTGCTGTGGGCTGAGATGACTGGGGGTCCTGCAGCCGTGCCATTTACGTTGCTGGTGGGTTAACTGATCAGGTGGGCGCTGGAGGAGTTGCTGAAGGTGACCACAGAGTGTCAGGAAGTGTACACCGCAGAGGAGATGTGAGCTGCTGGGAGAGAGCTTCAGGGAAAGAACGGATCGTCCAGTGGGGGGTTGTCACATTAGGGTCCTTAAGGTGACTCTTCCCTTTTGTTCCATGAAGTGTTAGGTGAAATTTCAGTTTTCCATTAATGCAGTTGCAACTATTTGGGTATTTTGTGGAAGTGGGACTGTTATAAAGGGCCAGGAAGGACCCCCAAGGCCAAGGGTAGAATAGGAAATGGTCAGTGGGAGGCTCGCCCTATGTCTTAATTATACCAGCACCTTTCAGTTGAAAAAGGAAGGGGCTGAGGCGGTGGGGATGAGGGAGGAATAGCTCATAGCAGAGTGTGTGCTTAGTATGCGCAAGGTCCTGGGGCTCTACCTCAGTATCTCCGTTAAACAAAAACAAGTGGGAAAAAAAGGAAGAGGCTGGAATAAGAAGAGGTGGATGTCCCCTCCCCTCTCTGTGTGCCGAAGCCTGCAGACACCGCCAGGTGCTGAGAATCATGGTCCCAGGAACCCGAGGGAGACTCATTGCCTGGCAAATACCAAATGACACTTTAAATGAACGTTGCCTCCATTTTTTCCTGGATGACACTTTTGTATTTGAACATGAACCTCTCTGGCCCGTGAGAAATCGACATGTCTTCCTAACAAGTGCAAAAGTGTGAATATCTGATTTTAGAGGCGGGTTTGATTTGGGGAAAAAGCTTTGCACCCGGAAGAGAAATGACTTCTGGCCGTCCCCTTGCCCCCGGCTGTGAAGCTTGACCAGCTGTGAGAAATGGCGTGAGCCCGGCTGGGCAGGGCTGCTGCCCCGGCCTTCCAAAGCTGTGGTTTCAATCAGGGAATTAGAAACCTGTCTATACTTAAACATTGGGTACATTGGAAAGACTGTAAACATGTAAATTAAGAGGCGTAAGAAAACCAACTTCTGCACACTCAGCACTGTGCTCAGGGTCCACCCATCCCCGCGGGCTCCCTCTCCCCGCCTTGGCCACGTATTCTTTGTGCAGTTTTGCTCATTAGAGGTGGACACGGCAGCCTGTTTCTTCCCTTCACTGATGAGATGCTTGAGATTCTAACTGAAAATTCCTTGTTTTCTCCTGTCATAGTTTTGTTTCTTTTTTAAGTGGGGGGGGGGGATTTGTTAAGTATCTGCCATATGTTTTGAAACTGATTTTGCAGTGTTTACTAAACTCTGGAAACAGGCTGCTGTGCTAATGTTTATTCAGGCTTGAAACAGATGGGATTCTCTTTGAAAGGGAGAATTGGATGATTTTTCAGAATCTTCCGTTCTTTGAAAAGATTCAGAACGTGTCCCTGCTGAATTCTGGCCAGCTGGCAGTTTGCATAGTTGTATGGAGACTGTTTTCAGCACTTCTGTTTAAGTAAAGACGATTTAAGATTCCCGGGGAAGACTCCTTGGCACTGATGAACAGTGTCCTTTATTTTATACTTCAGTCCTCACTTTAGTGAATGCTTCTGTTTGGCTAGCATTTTTCACAGCAAATATGAGGGAACCTAGACTGACTTCGTAATTTAAAAAAATACATCACTCATACCTCTTCTATCCCCAGTAGAAATTTTAAAACTCTGGTTTTGGCAGTTGCCCCCTTTTCACTTAAAAGATAGATGCGCATTTACCATCTTGTTTCCCTTCCTTTATTCATCATGTGCAGGGGTTGTTATTGACTCTGTTGTGAGGGTAAATGTGTTGTAATTTTACTAGTCCCCAATATTAAACATTTTTTTTAAGTATAACATAGCATGGTGTACAAATCTCCTGTGTACAGATGGACACATTTTTACAGATATGTGCATCTCTGTAACGACCACGTAGGATCAAGATTCAGGATACATCAGACCCCAGAACCCTCTTGTGCCCCCTCCTTGTTACTGAACCCTCTCGTGCCCCCTCCTTGTTACTATCAGTCCTGCCTCAAAGGTAACCGACCCCCTTACACCTAATACTACAGATCCCCCTTGATCGTACATCAAAAATGCATTTAACACACCGAACCTATGCAGCATCACAGCTTAGCCCAGCCTACCTTGAATGTGCCCAGAAACTTCCACGAGCCTATAGTTGGGCAAAATCATCTAACACAAAGCCTATTTTATAAAAAAGAGTTGAATATGTCACATAATTAATTGAATACTGTAGGAAAGTAAAAAACAGACTGATTGGCACGGAAGGGTTGTGTATTAGGGTTGTTTGCCCTCCTGATCGTGGGGCTGATTGGAGCTGCCGCTGCCCCGGGGTCCGGAGAGAGGACTGTACCGCAAAGTCGCTCACCCTGGGAAAGGATCAAAATTCAAAATTCGAGTACGGTTTCTTCTGAATACATACAGCTTTGGACCATCTAATGTCGGAAAATTGTTTATGTCGAACCATTGTAGGTCGGGAACCGTCTGTATAGATAAGTTTTGTTGTTTTGGAATTGCTTGTAAATAAAACCAGAAGGTCCTTTTATTTGGTGCCTGGCTTCTTTCTGCTCAGCACTGTATTTGTGAGACTCATCCACGGGGCTGAGGGTGGCCGATGTTTTTTTTTTTTTTACTGCTGTGTGGTATTCCAGTGCATGACAAAGCCAGTATTTTTTAAAAATCCGTTTTAATTTTGATGGACATTTGGGTTGTCTTCAGCTGGGGCTATTATGAACAGGGCGGCCGTGAACCTTCTTTTACACATCATGTGGGGAATGTAAGATTGCATTTCTGTGGAGTATAGCCTGGGGTCTGTAGATAGGCGAGGCCCTTGCTCAGCTCAGCTCTGGTCTGTCCTCCCGAACAGTCTTCACAAGCTGCGCGCGAGCGCTCGTGTCTCCGCCAGCATTTGGTGTCTTCAGGGTCTTTCATTTTAGTTATTCTGGTGAGTGGCAGCATCTCATTGTGGTTTTTATTTCTTTAATTGCTATTGACTATTATGCCCAGAAGTGCACAGATCCTAAAGGCAGAACTTGGCTAAAATTTTTTTTAGATAAAATTTTGTATCACTATAATAGAATTTATTATTTAGAGCAGTTTTAGGTTCACGGCAAAATGGAACAGAAAGTAGAGAGTTCCCATATACTCCCTGGCCTCACACGTGCCCGGCCTCCCCGGTTATGACCATCCCCCCCGATGGTACATTCGTCCCAGTCAGTGAACCTACACTTGACACGTTGTAATCACCCAAAGTCCAGGTTTATATTAGAGTTCACTCTTGGAGTTGTACATTCTTTGGGCTTGGTCAAACGTATAAAGACACGTATCCATCGTTACAGTGTCATACAGTATTTTCACTGCCCTGAAAATCCTTTGTGCTTCACCTAGTCATCCTCCCCTCCTGGCAACCACTGTTCTGTTTACTGTCTCCAAGGGTTCGCCTTTCCCAGAATGTCATACAGTTAGAATTTGTACAGTATGTAGCCTTTTCAGATTGGCTTCTTTCACTCAGTAGTATGCACTTAAGGTTCCTCCAAGTCTTATCATGGCTTGATAGCTCTCTTTTTTTTTTGTTAGTGGTAAATAACATTCCGTTGTCTAGATACCAGTATATTTATCCATTCACCTATTCAAGGATATTTTGGTTGATTCCAAGCTTTGGCAATTATGACTAAAGCTGCTAATAAACACCCGTGTGCAGGTTTTTGTGTGGACCTAGGTTTTCAACTCTTTTGGGTAAATACAAAAGAGTGAGATTGCTGGATTGCACGGGAAGGGGTGTTTTGTTTTGTAAGAAACCACCACACTGTCTTCCAAAGTGGCTGTACCGTTTTGTATTCCCTCCAGCAGCGAGTGGGGGTTCCTCTTCCCCCACATCCTTGCCAGTCTTCGGTGTTGCTGGTGACGGGACTGTGGCTGTTCTAATAGGAGTTTAGTGGTATTTACTTTGTTTCTTTTACTTTTCAATTCCCTAATGACATGATTCTGAGTGCTTATATATCTGTGTATCTCTGTGTATCTTCTTTAGTGAAGTGTCTGTTTAGGTCTTTTGCCCATTTTTAACTGGTTTTTTATTTTCTTATTGTTGAGCTTTCTGTGTTTGTATATTTGGATTCTTTTCAGATGTGCCTTTCACAAATATTTTCTCTCAGTCTGTGGCTTATCTTCTCATTCTCTTGACATTGTCTTTTGCAGAGTTTTTAAATTTAATGAACATTTTCTTAACAGTTGTCTCTTAGAGCTTAATATATGTTTACATCCATATATCCTATGGAGCCACTAGCCGGATCAAGATACAGAACATTGCCGGCACCCTAGAAGGTTCCTGTCTGCCCCCATCCCCAGTGGCGAGTCACTATTCCAGGATTTATCATCATGGATTAGTTTCCCCTGTTTTTCAGCTTCACGTAAATGGAATCATACAGTACGTACAAGTTTGTGTCTGGCTTCTTTTGATCAACATAATGGTTTAGGGGACCCTTCATGTTCCAGCTCCTCTGGGCTATCCAGCCTCATTCCTCCCCACTAGCTCCCTTGAAGGTAATGCTGTCCCGATATGTGATACCCCAAACGTTTCCTGTTCTTTTGCCTCAGGATCTCTATCTTCACTTTCTCTTTTTCCTGAAGCATCTTCCCCTGCATTGCCATTCCTAATTCTTCTATGAATTTCAGCTTAGTGTTCCAGGTAAATGCTTCACTGATTTTCTAAGAAATTAATCAACTGATTCATTAATTAACTAGTTTCTCCATGACTGGAGGTAGATGTACGTCCCTTGGATCATTCCAGCCTCTTTCTCCGGCTTCTACCGTATCACACACAGGTTAGTGACGTCAGTGTGGGGTTATCAGTTTCTTTACCAGGTACTCAGGTGGATTGCAGAATGGTGGAACAGTGTGGTTGCAACCCTATTTATCTTAATTGTTCCCTATTGGGTGCTGGGGATCCTATTAAAAATAAAACAGTCCCTCTTCTGAGTGGCTAAGAGTCTAGTGGGGAGAAATAGAAAAAAGTAAAAAGGCAATTAGAGTACACTGTGGGAAGATGCTAAAAAAAAAGGTGTATGGTTTATGGGAAGGACCCCATAGTTGTGTGGTGAGCTGGGGACCAGGATCATGCTGGTCAGAAGCGTTTCCCTAAGGAAGGGAAATCTAAGCGCTATCCCCTGTTCTCCAGGCTTTAGATCACGCTGAATTTCTGACATCTCCAATTGGATGTGCAAACGGCATCTCAAACTAGACTTATCCACAGATCTCTTGCTACTGTCAGGAAGATTTGTGAAAAGAACTGAAATGGGCAAAAGGATTATTACCAGACCTGTCTGGGTTATCTATGTCTTTCATTATTTTTGAGTTATTTCACAACTCTCTCACTTAACTGAAAGTAACGCACATGATTCTTGTCCATAGAAATGCAAATGAATTTTATTTGATGGAGTACAATTGATGGCATTTCACTTTTGCCTCTCATGGAACCTGACACACCCAGGATGAAAAGGACGCATTCAGAGCCCTGGAGGCTGGCCCGGCCCAGGTCAGATGCAGCTGAGACAAGATGCATTTCTCCTTGCCTTGGCAACAGCCCTCTGGAAACAAGTTGATCGGGTTACTGCTCATCTTTGGCCACGTGTGATACTCTCTCCGCCTCCACTGCTTGGAAACAGCTGACTTGTACTTAGTGCTGCAGGAACGAAGTCAAGCACAGGGAATTCGCTTTCAGGAACTTGTCATGGAAGGCTTGATCTTGATCAACGGAGCTTGAGGGTACCCAAGGGTGTGGTCTCACATCCCCACATGTCACCCTGCAGGCCAGGCAGGGAATGTGTAGGGACACCAGCCCCCATTCGCCATCTTCAGAGCCTCTGGAAAGCCTTGATGTCCAGATTTCAGAGGTTCCATAAGTGGGCCCTCCAGCCCAGCATTTGACGATGATTGTATATTGGATTGAATTGCGTAGGAGCAAGAAGGGACATTCTTTGAAAGATTAAGGATGGCCTTGAGGTAAAGGGATTAGGCATGTTCCTGCAATATCACATTATGGCCAAAAGTATTCTGCAGCCCGAAGGCTGGATTCCAGCCTCAGCCCTGTTACCTGAGACCAGCAAGTCACTTAAGCAACCTGAGCCACTCTCATCCTCTGCCAACTCTCATGGTCCCTGGCATCACTATTGGCATCTCATAAATGCTAGTTGAATGGAAGAGTAAAGATCTGCCATCTAGCATTTCACAGATGTTAGTATTATGTAACCGATAATTAGACATGTATCAAAAGTAAGTGGAAACCTACAAAATGGTAATCTGAAATCAGGTTGATACAGTAATCCAGAGTTACATAAAAGCTCTCCAAATGAGCAGGGTTACTCAGCCTGGACCACTCAACACCACGGAAGTACCTGGGCAGGTTTCGCCAGCTCTCCCTCTGCAACCACCAGTAACAGCTGCACGTTCCTTGTCTCCGCCTTGAACTCCTCTAAGAACTAAGTGACTATGATTCTCCTGAGATCTAGATGGCGGTTCACAGTAAGTTCCCGGGGCTGAGGGTTACATATAGAATAAAAGGAACTTCCTCTGCTAGCAGTAAGGAATTTACACCTGCTAAACTTGAAGCAAACACAGGGATTCCCGAGACAAAAATGGAGCAACTGTTTACCCCTGTCTTGGAACCTTTCTGCTTTTGTCTTCTACCAGGACGGGCACTTCTAACCCGCACGGTGCAGGTCTGGGGAGCCATTTAGCTGCTTTCCCTGTCCGTGGCCGTATTAGTTTATCTGTTGCTGTGTAACAAACTTAGTGGATTAAAACAACACACATAGTTTCTGTGGATCAGGTACGACGCTAAGAGATCCTCATCAGTGTTCTGTTTAGGGTCTCACAAGGCCGAGTCCAGGCATGGTCCAGGGCCGGTTCTCATCCGGAAGCTTGCCTGGGGAAGAAGTGCTTCTGAGCTCACTCAGGTTGCTGGCAGAATTCATTTCCTTGTGGTTGTATCACTGAGGGCCCTGGCTTGTTGTGGCTCTTGGCTGGGGGTTGCTGTCAGCTCCTAGAAGCCACTCCTATCTCCTAGAGGCTTCTGGAAGTTTCTTGCCACATAGGCTTTCCCATCTGGGTCACTTCTTTCATCCAGCCAGCAAGGAGGGTCTCTAGAGTGAGTCCGTTAGCAGGGTAGAGTTTTATATAATGTCACCCAATCAAGGAAGTGACATTCCATCACCTTTGCTCACTGTTGGTTAGAGGCTAGCTCTTGCTTATACACAAGGGTTGGGGGTTCCCCAGAGAAGTGAACACCAGGAGGCGGGGGCAGTGGGGCCATAATGGCCAAGTCTGATGGTTGTCCAGCACCCTGAATTCATCACAATGTGTTACAATTATTTACTAAGACCCAAAGGGAAAAGGGGGTGAGGAAAGACTTGCAGGTTACTCCCCAAGCCTCTCATAGGTCACGTGTGCTCTTGGTCCCCTGCTGGACTCTGCCCTGGCCGGGTGACCCGGTCGGGACCACTGAGGATGCTCCGCTAAGCCCTGACTCCACCCCTTTGGGATCAGGCATCCTCTATTCCACCGGCCTCCAGTCTTTCCTTTCACCTCGGGGTTTAATCTCAGGTAGCACTTCTACCTGTTCCTTTCCTCCGGGCCCCGAGGCCTTTGCCAGCTTCTCACTGCGCTGTCCCAGTGGCTTTCCCATCCTCCACCCTCCCATCTGCCTATCGACCAGGGCTCAGAGGGATCAAAAACCAAACTCCCAGCAGCACATTAGATGCTACGTTTTTCAGGGCAGGAGTGCTGGCTTTTATCAGATTCTCCGAGGCTCCCAGTCTACCCTAAAGGGTAAAGAACCATGGTGTTCAGGGGTCCTTACCTGTACCTTTGGGAGAAAACACAGCTCATGTTTGGGAGCACATTTCGGGGGAGGGGCTGGCTGTCCTCCCCAGGCTCTGAGCCAGGCACCAGGTCTGAGCCGGGCCGTCCTCCATAGCCCCAGCTGTGGTCAGCCAGAGAAAAGCATGGTTTGGGGGAGTGGGGGGCGGGCGTGTGCCTGTGCCTGGAGCGGTTCCCAGGCCCCACTTAGCTTATCAGCCGCGCTGCCCTTGCCTTGAAGCTCAGACCTCGTGAGCTGATGGCATCCTTCCCTCCTGCCAGAGTCAGCACTGACCAGGGCCTGTGAAGCTGGCAGGGCTCCTGGAGAGGAGGGTGGATGCCACGTTGTCGCTAAGGTGGCAGGTGTATTCAGCCCCCATCTTGATAGGCCCCTCTGCCTCAGACCCTGTGAGCTGGTAAAACCTCCCCTGTTGCCAGAGTCAGCAGTGACCGGGGCCTGTGACCTGGCTGTGCTCCTGGGAAGGGGGTTAAATGCTTCCTTGTCGCTAAGGCAGCAGGTGTGTTTGGCCTCGTCTTGACAGGCCCCTTGGACCTCTCTCCTCATCTTCCCTCCTCCCGAGGCCCTGTGGTACTTATCTGGGAGTGGACCCAGGGGCAGCAACTGCTCCCTGTCTAGGGCTCTTGGGGGTCTGTTGTCAAGTAAGAGCCACCATTCTTCAAATCTCAGCCCCATGGACTTTTTGTCTCATGGCAGGAACCCCGGCAGGGCCTGTTCTTCCAGAAACCAGAGCCGTGTGCAGAAGTGCAGCTTCAGCACCTGGGTGGGAAGCTCTGGACCTGTGCTTGGCAGATGTCCCTGGATGGTGATGGAGCAGGTAGCACAGGCCGAGAAGAGATGACAGTCAGCTGAGCACTTGCAAGCTCGGGAGTTCTTCAGCAGGTGTCAAAGCTGCAGGGGCCTCCAGCTCTGGGCCAGCTCCGTGTTGTCCTCTGGAGAGTCGCAAGGATGCCACACCAGTGTTCCTGCCGCACAGCTGAGAGGGAGGAAGCACGTCCTGCACATGGTTAAGACTAGAAAGACATCCTGCCAAGAAATGTGCATTCTGGAAAGCAAGTCTGGCTGGATGGGCCAGTTATTATGGGAGTGCTTTATGCCGAAATCATACATTAGAGACAAGAAAGGCCCTGACTTCTCATTCTTCATGAAACTAATTTCATAAGAGGGAGAGAAGGAGGTCATGCGGGTTTTTCTTGGGAAATGAGACCAAACATCCAGGTCGGAAAGGGTGGCACCAGTTCTGTCGGGATGGGGCAGGTGCAGTGATGTGACCCAACTCCCTGGGATCCGACGGAACAGGCAGAGTCCCAGGGAGCTGCTTACTGGTTGACAGACAGCTGTCTTCTTGCTCTGTCCCCACCTGGTGGAGACGAGGCCTCCCTCTGGGGTCTCCTTTATAAGGGCATTAATCCCACTCATGAGGGCTCCATCCTCATGATCTGGTCACCTCCTGGAGGCTCCATCGCCTCAACCCATCACATTGCCAGTTAGGATTCAACACATGAATTTGGAGGGGCGCACAACTTTCAATCCATTGCACCTTAGCCAATGCACCCGTAAAACAGGGACCCCGGTGACTCGTTGGGTCATATTTATGCCCACCCTGTGCCCTCACCTGTCTTACTACTCAAAGTGAGGTCCACTGACTGCAGCACCATCCCTGGGAGCGTGTTAGAAATGCAGGTTCCCAGCCCTGCCTCAGACCCATGAGTCAGAATTAACAAGATCCCACGAACACGTTGGAGAAGCACTGTTCTACAGATAGTGCTCAGTTAGTGATGCACGGAAGAGCGCCGTCTCGGGAAAGGCAGTGGCCAAGGGAGCCACACTGTCCTGGTTTCAAATCCTGACTCCACCCTCCCGGCCATGTGACCCACTGCAAGTTACCTTCTCTGAGCCTCAGTTTCCTCACCTGCAAAACAAAGATAATCACAGCACCCACTTCATAGGGCTGGGGGAAGCATTAGGTGGGCAGGTGTCTGAGAAGCGCCTGGCGCACACTAGGTGCTTGGTGGGGTTTCTTTCTGGCAGATTCTTCGGAGGTGGGGCTCAGGAAGGGATGTCTTTCCTCAAATGGGTGAACTACTCCCAGATATGCGTCCACTGCAAGGGCAGGTGGTAGTGCTTGAGACCATTTACAGAACCTCACACCTGGGACTGTGCCCGGGGAGCGCCCTCAGTGTGCCGGGATGAGGCTGACTGGTGACGCCCCCTGCAGTGGAGAAGGAGAGCCGCCCCTTCGCCCCCACCCATGGCCATGGCCACCGAGAGGCAGGTTCAGATTAGTCATTTTAGGAGCTTGGCTGGAAAAGGAAGGAGATTTGTGATAGTGGAGAATCCAAAAGATTTTAAGAAAAAGAACAGAAACGGTATTGGAGGGGAGGTAACTAAACTTGCATTTATTCAGAACCTAATATTTTTTCTATAGGTTTACTTTTTAAAAATATATTTATATATTTAAAATATATATTTTAAAATATACTTAAAATGTGTATGTTTATATATAGTCAGTTTACAATGTTGTGTCAATTTCTGGCGCACACAGCACAGTGCTTCAGTCATACAGGAACATACATATATTCAGTTTCCATATTCTTTTTCACTGTAAGTTACTACAAGATGTTGAATATAGCTCCCTGTGCTGTATAAACTTGTTGTTTATCTGTTTTATATATAGCAGTTAATACCTGCAAATCTCAGACTCCCAAATTATCCCTTCCCACCCCCTTCCCCCCGGTAACCATAAGTTTGTTTTCTATGTCTGTGAGTCTGTTTCTGTTTTGTAAATAAGTTTGTCTTTTTTTTTCAAATTCCACATATAAGTAATGTCATATGGTGTTTTTCTTTCTCTTTCTGGCTTACTTCACTTAGAATGACATTCTCCAGGTCCATCCATGTTGCTGCAAATGGCATTATTTTATTGTTTTTCATGGTTGAGTCAAAGAGCTTGGCAGGCAGGTCTGGGGACTGGCCAGTGCAGGATCACCAATGAAGGAACATCCATGGAACGGACAGAGAGCCAGCAGCAGGATGGACCGGCCCCCAAGGGGAAGGTTCCCAACAGAGCCTCCCAGTGCCCCTGCATCCGCTGCTTCCAGGGGAAAATGCTCTGCTGGCTGGTCTGAGGGTTTACGCCAGGTGAGTTAAGACAGATAACAAGGCACTGGTCAATGGCAGGTCAAGGTAAACCCCGCCAGAAAGAGTTATCACTCAGAGGCGGTCACGTGGCTGTTATGCAATCCTCGAATCTGGACATTTCTGCTTTTCCCTGAGCAGCTGTGAACTTCTGAGACCTGTTTATGTAAAACTAAAACTTATAAAAGGTACGTGACAAGAGTCACATCCACCCTTCCCCTCCATCTGCCCAATTCCCACCCCCCCCCAAGGTAAAGTTTATTTTTAGTTTCTTATGCATCTTTCCAGGGCTTTAAAAATGCATATCTAAGCAAATAAAATACTAGAGCCTTATCCTCTCCCCACCTTTCTAACATAAAAGCAACTGATTATATATTGGTTTGCACCTTGCTTTTCCCCCCAATTAAAAAAATCTGGGGTAAAATATACACTATGTGAAATTTGCCATCTTGACCCTTTTTAAGTGTCCAGGTCGTTGGTATTAAGAATATTCAGATTGTTGTGCAACTGTCACCACCCTCCACTGCCCAGTTTTTTTTTTTTTTCATTTTGCAAAATGGAAATGCTCTCCACTAAACTATAATCCCCCATTCCTCCCTCCTCCCAGCCCCTGGCAACCCCCCCATTGTACTTTGTGTCTCTGAACTTGACTCCTCTAGGTTCCTCATAAAAGTTAATCATACCAGGTTTGTCCTTTCGTATCTGGCTTATTGAACTTAGTGCACTGTCTTCAAGGTTCATCCATGTGTAGCAGGTGTCAGAATTTCCTTCCTTTTTAAGGCAGAATAATACTTCATTGTATGCATGGGCCACATTTTGTTTATCTGCTCATCCATCAATGGGCTCCTATGTTACTTCACATTGCATCTCTTACACAAATAGTGCTGGACGTCCACATACTTGCTTGAGTCCCTGCTTTCAGCTCTTTTGGCTTGCTTTTTTTAATTAGTATCTTAGGGATATTTCCTGACCAGTAGAAGACTCATTTTATACATGAAAACACTGGGTCCCAGAGAGTGAAATTTGTTGAAAGTGGAACTGGTCCTCCAGACAGGCCTCCTGCTCCCAGACCAGTGTTTCTTCCAGTATACTGCTTTTCTCCAGCATTCTTTTGTTTATATTAATACTAGTTCATAAGCTCAAGGCCTAAAAATAGCCATTCTGTGGGTAAGTACAAACGAGCAGCTCACACATACACACAGCAGTGGCTATAAATCCACACACAGTGGGCAGAGAGAGTGCTTCATAATTTAGGTGCCCTTCACGTCGTGTTGCAAACTTCCTTAATGGAGTGCAGAGGGAGGATCTGCTCAGGAAGTTCCACCAGAGGATGCACTGGTCCGTTAGCATGGTGCCCGTTGCAAGGGCCATGGGTGCAGATGGGCTGGCCCCGTGATTCTGAGTATCGCTTGGTGATTAGACTTTCTATCGCTGGAAAAGAGTTTGGATGCTAATTAAAAAATTTCAGCTTCTAATTGCTAATATATGGAAATACAGTTGGTTTTTTTAATATTGACATTGTAAACTAAGACATTGTTAATCTCACTTGTTAGTTCTAATAGCTTTTTTGTAGGTTCCTTAGGGTTTTCCATATATATGATTGCAGTTTGCAGTAAAGACAATTTCACTTTTTACTTTCCAATCTTATAGCCTTTCTTTTTCTTGCCTCGTTACATAGTCCAGGACCCCCAGTTCACTGATGAAAAGAAGCCATGAGAGTGAGCATCCTTGCCTTGTTCCCAAACTGGGGATGAAAGCATTCAGTCTTTTGCCATTAAGTATGATGTTAGCTCTAGGTTTCTCATAGATTTCGTTATCAGTTTGAAGAAATGTTCTATTCTTAGTTTGCTAACAGTTTGTGACATCAATGGGGATAAAATCTTTTCAGATGTTTTTTTCTACATGTATGAAAATGATCTTTTTTTTCCCCTTCAATTATCCTGTTAAGGTGGAACTAAATTAATTGATTTGTGAATCTTAACCAACCTTGAATAACTGGGGAAAACCTCACTTTCTGTGTTTTCCTAAATTGAATTTGCTAGTTTTTTTTTCCATGAGAGATAATAATATTTTCTATCTTTTTAATAATTGCCTTTGTCTGGTTTTAGTATCAGAGTGATGAAGATTTAATTAAATGAGTGGGAAAGTGTGTCTTCTTTTATTTTCTGCAAGAGTTTGCATAACATTCATATTCTTTTTCTCTCTAAATATTTGATAGAATTCGCTAGTGAGATCAGCTGGGCCTGGAGCTTTCTTTGTGGGAAGGCTTTTAACTAAGAGTTCAATTTCTGTAGCAGTTGTGGAGTTATTTAGATTTCCTATTTTTACTTTGGTCAGTTTTGATATTCTGTTCATTTCAAGGAGTTTTTCCACTTCACCTAGATTGTCGGATTTGGGCATAAATGTTTTAATAATGTTCCCTTATTATCTCTAGGAATCTGTAGGGTTCTTCCTTTTCACTCCTCTACTTGGTAATTTGTGTGAAACCTCCCTCTCTCTTCACTTGATTAGTCTAACTAGAGGTTTATCAATTTTATTGATCTTTTAAATTAATTTGCTTTCAGTATCATTGATTTTCTTTATTGTTTTTGTTTCCATGTAATTAATTTGGAGGCTAGTATTTTTTGTTTTCTTTCCTCTGCTTACGTCAGGTTTAATTTGCTCTTTATTCTAAGTTCTTAAGGAAGATGATTGGAAAATTTATTTTATACTTTTCTTTCTTTCTAATGTAAATATTTAAATCAAATTTCCCTCTATTTCATTAATTGGAATATCATAAATTTTGATATGAATCCATTTCAATTGGTTTAAAATATTTTCTAATTTCCTTTTTGATTCCTTCTTTGACGTGTGGGTTATTTACTAGTATGTTGCTTAATTTCCAATTATTGGGGGATTTTTCAAATAGAAAGGTCTAGAGACAGGGAAGACTTGCACATCCTCACTTGGTTGACCTCCCGTACCTTTGGGCTCCTCTCTAGGACTTGGTATACTTAGGACTTCTCTTGCCATTGGCCCTCTCTACTGTTTTCTAAGCTTGATTTTTTTCGGATATCTGGTGTGATGTCTTCATACCGAGGACACTCTGAGGTCTGCCATGCCTAGAAGGGCCGTGTCTTGATTTGCAAGTGACTTGCCTTAATCGTGGATAATTGGAAGGAGCACCAGTAGAGGGCGCCAGCGACCCAGGCCATGGGACGTGATCGTCCAGCTCTAGAAGGCCAGCTTCTGACTCAGTCTGACCATAACGATGGGACAGTGCTGTTCGTCCCCAGGATCCAAAGAGTCACTCTGTGTGAACACTTGATGTAGATGAGGTTCAGAATGATTCAAAAGCTACAGAGTTTCCTCACATTTATTGAGGGTCCTGACTGTGCTGGGTACTGAGTTAGGAACTCGGGGTTTAAAAAGGAAAGTGTAATTGTAGAGTCAGGATGAACACAGGAAAAGAGGACCAGGTGCTCATACAGGCAGATACATATACATTTTTTTAATTAAAAAAATCCCTGACCTAGACAACAGGTCACTTACGGGGCTATTGTATAGTTTAGGTGCTTAATGTGTTTACACCTCGCGTTTGGTGACAAACTTAAAGTTGGAGTACGGGCTGGTCCAGAAAGGGAGGATCACACATGCAGCTCTTCTGAGGTTACAGAGGTTGTTGGGCTGGTTTTCATGTTTATTCCTTCCTTTCAATCATCTTTCCATTCAGGTTTTGAGAAAAAAAATAGTAACGTATCACATTATTTCTTGAACTCAAGTCAATATTAATCTCAAGAGAGCCCCCCACCCTTTAATTTACAAACTCTGTTAGTCACACGGACTTTGCTGTGGTTATAAATTATATCTGGATATGCTGCCAGGGATGAAGGTGAAGTTATGACTGGTTGTTAGAGAGGAAGGTGGCCAGTTAGAGAGGGGGGGCAACCCAGAGAGGCAGGAAAAAAATAAGCCAGCGAGACCGTAAAAACAAAATGAAATTGAGACACATCCGAATGAGGACAGTTGGTCATCAGGCAAGTTATACTGTAAGGGACAGAAAGCATTTTGTGAATGCAGTCATTTTGTTTCTGACTCACGGGAGGAAAGACAGAGAGATGAACAGCAGGAGGGTTGAAGAGGCAAAGTGAATTACTTGAATTTATGTCTTAGAAGGTTGTCCCTCTTGAAGAGAAAGCCACATTTTAGCTGCAAGCACAGAAAGACCGCTGGAGCTTTGGGACTGAGTGAGGCCAAGGAGGAGGGGGTCTGGAGGAGTCCAGATGTTTTGATGGGAGGCAGCAGGTGAAGAAAGGGTATAAGGATTTCTTGCTTTTCAGTTGTGTTGCGGGAAGTGGCTTCATTAACTCAAAACTGCAGCTTTTAAAAACAAGAAGGAAAGCACCAAATTAATTGCTAGATTTTAAAACAGATCACACTATTTTCAGGTTAACGGCCATCTTCTTTTCTTTATAAAGGATTGCATTCCAGAACTGAGATGAAACATGAATTTCCATTGAGATGGCATGAATGAAACCAAAGTGCTGTACCAGTCTTCAGCTTCTAGTCACCGTGCTTTCCTAGAATCAGCACAGTGCTTGGCACATAGTAAATATTAAAAAGCATTTGTAGAATTTAATTAAATTGTGACAGAGTACTCCAGCTAGAGATACTGGTTTTTGAGCAGTGGAAATAGCATTTGAACTTTGAATTTTCCAGCAAACATGGAAAGCAAGGACAGTCACAAATGCAGAGAAATACCAGTATGTAAACTATGCGGCTACACTCTGGAAAAAATCTACGTGTGAATAGATTCCTCTGATTCTCCAGCAGGGGGCACTTTAGAATTCCTTTACTCAATAGGTTTGCATTACATAGTCTGGGGAGAAAAAAATTGTTTACTCTATAAGGGAAGAGCTTCACTGATTTTCCTTCTCAGACCTCCTCCTCCGGCTCCTGGACCTGTTTCTTTGTTTGCAACAGGGAAAGATCATAGTCTAATTGCTAATCCCCCTGACTGACAGCATATGGTGTGTTTCACCTGCAGCTTGGGGTCGATAGAAGGCCAGGCTCCTTTAATACTTTATATGATTTAATTCCAGCCCCATTTCATCACGGCGAGTCTGTCTCCTCTCCCTTCTTCCCCAAGACTCATCACTCCCCGAGGCTGCTCCTTGTGTTCTGCTTTTTCCTTTGAAGTGGACCAGATTCGCGGCGCCCCAGCCCCTGGGATGCGGCTCACGTATGTCTCACAGCCCCGCACATCTGCGATTGGGTCCAGCCAGACCCCTGAAGGAGTCAGGCGTTCAGCCTTAGAGATGCTTTTGAATCTGTAATGCGAGTCAAGGTCGATTTCTTCGGAAAGCTTGTTGCCGGGATGAAGCTTGCTCACCCCTCGCGGCAACCGTAGGGGTTGGGGGACGAGGTCTGCATCAGCGCCGAGAGTCCCCCAGACGGATGGCTGTTGACTCCTTCACATCCTGCCTGAAAGGGACCACTCAAGCGGTTTTTCTCAGGGAGACTCCCTGTCTCCTCTGCTAGAGATAGAGGTGGCTGGAAACTTGTAACAGGAACTTGCTCTCAGAACATCCCTTTCCGCCTCCCGGGCTCCGTGCTGCATCTTCACGATGGTTCGTTCTGTCTTGTCTTTCCCTAGAGAGAGGCGAGCTCGGAGGCAACTGTGGACTGGGGAAAGGGAGGGGGTGGGCGCTTTAGGAAATAAATAGGAAGCAAATGCACTCTGGGCCTGCAGGGCCGACCCACGCCTCGTCGGGTTGTTTCCCGGGGCATTTCCGCCCGCTCCCGGCGCCTGCCCCTGCGGCCGCGAGCCGCCGGCACCCGCCTTATCTCCGGCGCTGAGTGTGGGTGACCGCTGCGCAGGGCCCTCCAGCGCGCGTGGCTCCTCTCCCGGAGCCAGGTTCCCTCGGAGACCGCCTAGCTGTCTCCGCCGCTGTTTGCTTTGAGCCTGAGAGCAGGGTATTTAAAAATAGCCTTGTCTGAAACCGTGCATGTTCCTGAGTGGTTCCCCGTGGATAGGCCCTCGGTAATGCTGGGCCCGTGTGTCCTGGCCCGGCCACCTTCCACCGCACTCCTGTCCTCCTCCAACCCATCATGACCGCACACCTGGGGCTTTGACAGAGAGTTAGGAAGGGGGGAGATGCTCTGCTCTTGCTGATAAGCCAAAGGGAACGTCGTCAACAGGGCTCAAAAGCCCCTTTCTAAAGAAGACAGATAAGATGAGCCGGAGGATCTGGAAGCCACAGTTTTGATTGATGTCACCAGTCCCTGCGGCACAAGCTTAGCCGGGGCCACCAGGCAGCTAATGCGGCATCAGGCTGTGTCTCTAGAGGAAGAAGCTGCACCATCTCCCAAATGTCACTTCTGCTGTTCCCATCCCCTGATCGTCACCTCTGTTCAGTCTCTCTCCACCAGCCCTCTCACTCTGGCAAGTCCCAGACAGCTTCGAGTCCTCCAACCATAGGCCTCGCCCCCCTGCTCTGGCACTGCTGTCACCCCTGTCCCCAAGTCCCCACACCCCCTCTTCCCTCCTTACTTGGCTTGGGTTCCTTGGTTCAACACTACGATCGCTCCTTTGCAGAACACTGTCACTTTAGCCTTCCTCGTCCTCCCTGGTGCCTGCCTCTCCACTGTCTGTCTGCCCGCTCTGTGTCTGCACTGCAGCATCTCAGCATTGCTGGAGAACGACACTCAACCACACTCTGGATTTGCATCACACGGAACGACCACAAGCCTCCCCTGGGCAGCCAGCCCTGCCCGATGTGTCAGCTACCCTGTCTCATAAGTTAACATGCCCATCTGCTGAGATAATTATTTCAAAACTTCTCTCTCCTCCAACCTCTGATGTTCCACCTCTCCAGGTCACTCTCCTCTTTCATAGAGAAATTGGGAAAGATCCAGCGGGCCTCTCCTCCTCTCTCTGCTGGAGATTCCTAACCTGAGCATCTTAGCCGCAGCCCAGCCTCCCCACCTCCTGCCACAGAGGGAGGAGTGTCTTAGCTCCTCTCCCAGCCCAGCCTCCCCACCGACACTCTTACACTCCCCCTCTCTCCTTAACAACTGCACTGCCACAGTGACTTTCTCTTCTCTCACACCCCTGGTGTGGAGCCCAGGACACTCCTGGGACTGTCACGAGCAGCAGGCGCCGAGGTGACCCCCTGCGGGCTTCATTTTGAGGACTGCTGCTTAAGATGTGGAACTGTTGAAGACACAAGTTCTCCGCACGGCATGGCAGTGCTAAGCACCGTAACTGGGTGATGGAATTATGGTTTGACAGCTATGTCCTGTGGGTCCACAGTCTAGCATTGCTCTGAGTTTGACCCAGATATTCTGAATCCAATCAGAGTTACCTTTGGAAGCGGCTAACGTAGGAGAGAGTGGATTTGTTTTGGCTCTGGCCTTGGTCAAATTCAGGAATAACTGCTGCCTCTTTTAATTTTACATCTTGAGCTCACGTAGCCCACACTGGGAAGCTCCTGATGACACCACCACCAAGGAGAAAGGTGTGGTAAATGAAGAAGAGTGAGCAGGGTCATCTTTCCCTCCATCCACACCTCCATCCAGTTGTTGGCTGCTTGTTCTTCTTCCCTCCTTCCCTCCATCCTCCCCTGCGTCCCTCCCTCCCTCCATCTCCCCTCCCTCCCTGCGTCCTTCCCTCCCTCCATCCTCCCCTCCCTCCCTGCACCCCTCCCTCCATCTCCCCTCCCTCCCTGCACCCCTCCCTCCCTCCCTGCGTCCTTCCCTCCCTCCATCCTCCCCTCCCTCCCTGCACCCCTCCCTCCATCCTCCCCTCCCTCCCTGCACCCCTCCCTCCCTCCCTCCCTTATGCTTCCCTCCCTCCTTCCCTTCCTCCTCTCTCTCCTCCTACCCCCCTCCCTCTCTTTCTTTTTTTCTCTTTCTTTCAGTTCAGTGCTTGGTCCTGTGCGTGCAGTAACAAAACAAGGTAAAAGGAAACACATCTCTCCTCTTTATAAATAGCTTCCTTTGAAATATCTTTACTTCACTTTTTCTAACAGCAATATAGAAACAAATAATCATAAAAAATAAAATTATAAACTGTCCATCGATTGTGTAATAGCACTTGGTATTGCTACAGGGAGGAGGCCTGGGGCGGGGTCAGGCCCGGGCTCCCCAGGCCTCTGTGGTCCCTGCCGAGCCCGTGAAGGCATCAGACATCAGCCCGCTCAGCAGTGTCAAAGGAGACTTCGAGTTTTACACCCAGGGGGCCTTGGGGGCGGCAGAGAGATGGGTAGTTAATTAGTAACACTGCGACCGCATCGCTTACTCGTGGTAAGCCTGCAGGCTGCCTGGGGAGCTGGTGATGCAGGCTAGGCTGTGACTGACTCAGCCATCTCTGGACCGACGACGGGAGGCAGAGACTGCACAGAGCTGAACTGACTTGGTGAGTTGTTTGTGTTCACCGTGGCAATAAGGATGCTAACAGACACTGGACAATGAGTAAGAAAACACCTGTCTTTTCTCTCCACTCCTCTTCCTGAGCCCCTCCTCCCTTACCCCTAAATAAAATTCCCTTGGGATGAACGAAGCAAAATAGCTGAGACATCTCACCTCTTCCAAAAAGTGTGTGCCTTGATCGTAGAGAACAAAGAAAGGACGGAATCAGTAGGTTAACTGAGCAACTCAGTTGCCCAGTTGCCTCTGACTCAGTTGGGCTGAAGAAATGCAGTGAAATCCCTCAGCCTGAGCTAGATCAAGCTTTTTCAGTTACTAGCATGACTGATTTCTAGAAGGAAAAATAATCAGTGTGGGTTTTTTTTTTTCCCCAAAAGACAGAATGGGCTTGCCTGTGTGGGTTTGAGTGTGCGGAGTGTGTGTGTGTGCAGGCCAGCCTGAGCGCCCACGACCAGAGACTCTTCTCAAAGAAGCCTGCAGCCACGCCTCTGGGGGACCTGGCAGTGCTCGTCCGTAATCCTGAGGAGAGAGGTCACCAGGTAGAGAAAATCTCCCTCCTCCCTGCCTGAGGGGGAACAGGCCTGAGGTGGGCCTGGCCTTCCCCGGGGACGAACCCTCTGGGCCTCAGACTTCTGCCACTGCTTCGAGTCAGGCCCAAAATAAATCTTGGCTACATGGTTATGCCTTTGGAGGAAGCATAAACCCTTCGGCTCTTTGAAATCACAAGGAAACACCAAATTCTCTTCTGTCTAACTAGGGACCGGTCATTTATACCCTCCCACTTTTCCCAGTGTGGATCATGGCGGGCGCGCGTGTGCGTGTGTGTGTGTGAGTGTGCATGGGCCCCAGTGACCTTATACAGGACGACAAAGCATGAAAGAGCAGCAGGACACCTCACTCAGCTGTGGAACTGTGACTGGTGGTGGGAACTGTCACTCGGGAGGGGGAGGGGCTGAGTGAGGTGGAGGCTGGGTGGGTTGGCAGCTTGTGGGTTTGGCAAAGCATTCGTACCATCTTTGGAGTTCAAGATCATTGATACGTGATCTGTGTAGGCCTCATTCATAATGATTTAACACATCAATATTCTGTAGCTACTAAAGAGCTGTGGAGCGTGAGGGAGGCCGCTCTCCCCTGGTCTCACTCTCTTTATGAACCAGAGGGCTCAACTAGCTAGGTCAAGGGTCAACCCCCCCCAACCTGTCAGGGTCTCACTTCTCACCTTGCTAATCCTCACACCTGTCTTTTGGGAGAACCTTTAAAAATCAAACCTGAACCTCTGACTTGACCTACCCACTGGCTTCGCCATTTGGACAAAAATCAAACGGTTATTAACAAGTTAGCAACAGATTCGTAAGTCTGATTCAATTAAAATCAGTTGTTTGAGTCAGGCACAGAATCTCAGAGGTGGCTCAGGGCGAGTGTCTGGGGAGGGCACGAAGGTGCCGGTGGGGACACCGTTGGAATCCAGCAGGAGGCCTCTGCTGGCCCCGGGAAACCTGCTCCCCGGGTTTGTGGGTGGCAGGAAGGGGGCTCTTTGGAGGTTGGGACTTGTGCATGTGGCCAGAGTAGGCAGCAGAGGGCAGCTGTGCCGGCTCCACCCTTGGTCACACTGGTGTGACCGCACACTCTGGAAACACTTAACATGGCACCTCTAGGGCCAGAGCCAAGACCTCATGGTGAGGGGGGGCAGCAATGATTGTGGCTGTGGGTCCTGGCTCCCACACTCCATGTGTTAGCTCTGTCCTGGTGGGTCCCCGTCGAGCTGGCTGAGTCACCCGCTTAGGGTGAATTCGAGCCAGTACTTAAAGGCTGGCACAGTGAGCTGGCACATATCTGATCACCTCCCCCTTGGGGTTTGGTGCCCTTGGGGAAGCTTTCCGCAAGAATCACAGCTTTGGGGGCCCCTCCTTTGGGTTCCCAGGTCATAGCACCAATGATTCTAGGAAATAGGAATGCGGGTCACGAGGGGAGGGTGAGATGTGCCGTGCTGGGGACCTGGCCTCACTGAACATCAGAGGTTGTAGCCCTTCTGCGGGACTCTCTTGGTATTAAACCAGAGCCAGGCATGGGGACACTGGGCTCCACAGCTGGGCCCCCCAAAACACCTGTCGACAGGTCCTGGGGACGCCCCACCTCCAGGGAGACCCACGTAGGTAGCTGGGCCTCAGCTCCCCACGCCCCCTGCCCGCCCCCTAAAACCCTCGTTCTGGCTCCTCCGCTCCTTCCAGGGCTTCTCAGCACAGAGAAAACCTGCGGGAGTTGATGTTCATCTTGGTGACCCCAATGAGCTTGAGCGGCGCGGAGAGACTGAAGGAGGAGGCGAGCGGGGCGTCGCAGAAGAGGTCGGACAGCTCGTCCCGCTCCTCCAGCCCGTAGGTGGCGTCGTTGAGCATCCTCCGGTGGAGGTCGCACGTCTGCTCGATCTTCAGCTTGTGGATGTCACTGCGCAGGCGCATGAGCTGCCGGGCCAGCTGCTGGTCCTGCAGCCGCATCTCCATCTGGAAGGGAGGAAGGGGAGGCGTCAGCACCGAGCTGGGAGGAGGGGGGTCAGTCCCTGACCAGCACAGACCCGTTGAAAAGGGGCCCTAATGAATGGCTTGCACCACCATTTGGGGTCCACCTACAAATAGTAGCACATTGCCAGCTCAGGGAGGTGAAAAGACATAGAAAGTGAGGTGACAGATGATGTATTGTCAAACAATCCTTTGTGCTAAGCTAGAGACTGTGTCTGAATCCTTCTGGAAGATGTGTCAGTCCTGGCTTAAAGGTATTTCCAGCTCAGTCACAGTGTTTACAGATACGTACAGATATATACACACATATACATACATACATACATGAAGGTATAAAGAAATTCATGGAAATGATAAATACCAAATTTAGGAGCATGGTTACCTCCGCGGGGGGAAGGAGGACTGCAATTGGGGAAGGTAGACAGGGGCTTCAACTCCATTGGTGATATGTTGGGTAGGGGGCTGTCCTATTTAAGAATGTCTGCAATATTTCTTAATAAGTTTCAAAAGAGCCAAACCTAAATACATACTCATATTTATTGAATGTTTTACTATGAGCCAGGCGCTGTTCTAAGCTCTTTGGGTAGGTATCAGCCAGCCCAGACTGCATACAAAGTACGGAGGCTTAAATAGCAGACGTTTACTTCTCACAGTCCTGGAGGCTGGAAGTCCAAGATCTAGGTGTGAGCTGATTCAGCTCCTAGTGAGGACCCTCTTCCTGGCTCACAGGTGACCATCTTCTCACTGTGTCCTCGCTTGATGGAGAGAGAGAGCTCTGGTCCCTCTTCCTCTTTTTATAAGGACGCTCATCCCGTCAAGGGGCTCCACCCTCATGACCTCAATATCTAATTATCTCATGAAGGCCCTACCTCCAAATACTGTCAGAATGGGGGTTACGGCTTCAGCACATGAATTTGGGGGGAGGGGACACAAACAGAGTATATGAACACGCAGCAGTTAATCTTGACTACAGCTCTTGAAGTAATATCACCGTCACTGTCCGCAGTTTCTAGACGAAGAGGCAGAGGCTCAGCGAAGTCAGAGGCAGAGCTGGGATTAGGAGCCCAGACAGTCAGACCTCAGAGCCCAAACTTCTGACCACTCAGTTCTGCACCTCCAGGTAGAGCTGGGGTGTCGGGGCGTGGAACCAGTTCTGTTCTCAGTAACCTGGCGGACGCTTCATGATCCTTTTAGTGTCTCAGTGCTTTTTCTATTGAGGAAGGGATGTGATAATAACTCCTCACCTGGCTTAATATTGACAATTTCCAAAATTCACCTACATGTTAACTTTGTTGGAACCACACAGCCAGCTCTGAACGTATCGGCGAGGCAGTTTCATTGAATCTGGAAGAGTTTCAGTTGGCTGCTTAGTTTCACAGTTGTGCTGTGGCAGAGATGGTGTCCAGAGCTCTGGGGGTTCTCCTCAGGCTCCTAGTGCAGAGCGTTTTCCATTAATGACACGTCATCACTGAGCCAGGTCACCACCTGCTCTGACTTGGCACGAGATCCAGTGCCTTCTCATTGTTCTCTCCGGCTCTGCTTGTAAGTGGTTAATGTTTTGGTATTTTTGTGTCTTCATGCTCAGCTGTGCTGTTCACCTGGGGCTTGGAGCCAAACCAGTTTAGAAAAACCAACCATGAGGTCCCAGATGGACTTTGCTCCTGGTTATGCAAATGAATACCAACGTTCTCACTTTTCCCCTCTGCAGGCTTGGAATCAAGTGCATTGCAGGGCAGCAAAATTAGCGACTTCACCTGTAAGCACTTCATTGTTCTATTTTCTTGCTTTCATTTTTTGATGGACTTCTACAGATCTCTTTTATGCAGATTTTATAGATGAGTGAAGCCAGGATAGAAAGTCTTCCTTGGGGATCAGCAAAGCATTTAATGGCAAAATTGGGATTAAAGTTCATAGCTTCCAGTTCATTAGTTTACCTCTCAGTCCTTGGGCATCACATCTCAGATGCATTGCCAATCAGAAATTGTACTCATCTAGAAGAGTGCCAGATCAATGATGGTGGGCTGGTCATAGATGGCTGGTCATTCATTCATTTATTCGGAGCCTCCAGCCATGCCTGGAAGTGGGCTAGGTGCTGCCTGCGCCCTTCTGAAGGAGATGGGGGTCAACTTTGTCAGAAAGGCAGTGCCAGCCCAAACAACGAGTTTATTTAACATGGTCTTCTGGGAATTTTGCTTGAACCACTTCTCTTTGGGGGTATTCTGTAATTTGAAGATAGATCACTTTGAAATCTAGGAACCCTGTGGCTCAGATTTGAACCAAGGAACTGGCCTCAGGAATTGGACCTTCAGTCCAAAAAGATCCTTTAAAGTTGGAGAATTCCCATTTTGAGTAGGTGTCTGGAAGCATCTGTGAGATGGCGGTCGGCAGGGATGCCTGATGGGGGAAAGGGGCTATTTTTCCATGACTAATAGATCTGGTCAAAGGTCAGAGAACAATTTAGGATTTAAAACCCATCAGAGTCGCTGAAAGAGGGGAGATGGTAAGGCACTGTGCACTTTCCTTGGACTGAACAAAGGCCGCCTCGCTGGAGCCACCCTGCACACCCACTGAGCTTGGAGGCAGTCACCCCTGCATAAGGGAAAGGAGAGGAGGGAGGCCGCTGTGGGTAGGAAGGCACTTCTGGTCACACTGCTTGTTGTTGCGCCAGTGAGGGCTGGGGCTGGGAATCCGCAGTTGCCCCAGCAGGCCTGGGTTCTAAGGGCATCTCACAGTGTGAGCAGCCTGCCAAGGAGTCGCCTGGAAGACACATTTTGTCATGACCCCTGAATGTAATCAACTATTTCACCTGATGCTCAGAGAAGCCGTGTTTGCCCCAGGGCTGCGAGGCAGAGCGGCGGTCCTGCCGTGCCCCCACCTACTCTGCGGGCCGCACAGGAATTCTCCAGGGGGCGCTCCATGCCTTAAACCCCAAACTGAGTCCCCGATTAAGCGATAAGTCCGTGGGAATCAAGCCAAATCTATGTAGAAAGGAGTTTCCTCAGCCCCCAAAAAGCCTGAGCAAAATGGGCCAGGCTAAGAGGCTTTTTCCCCCAGGATTTTTTTCAGTTGTGTTAAAACACACATAACATGAAATTTTGCCACCTTAACCATTTTGAAGCGTACAGTTCAGCGGCGTTAAGTACTTTCAGATTGTTGTGCAACCGTCCCCACCAGCCATCTTCAGAACACTTATCATTTTGCAAAACTGAAACTCTGTGTCCATGAAATAATCACTTCCCATTCCCCCTCCCGGCCCCCAGCCCCTGGCAACCAGTATCTACTGTCTCTAAGAATTTGACTACGCTGGGTACCTCATGTAAGTGGAATTGTACAATATTTGTCCTTTTGTGACTGCCTTATTTCAGTCCACATAATGTCCTCGGGGTTCATCCATGTTGTCGCACATGTCAGAATTTCCTTTCTAAGGCTGGGTAATATTCCCTTGTATGTATAGACCGCATTTTGTGTGTCCATGCATCCATCCACGGACGCTTGGATTGCTTCCCCCTCTGGGCTCTTGTGAACAGCGCTGCTGTGGACACATATGTACAAGTGTGTGTTCGAGTCTCTGCTTTTACTTCTGCGTGATGCTGAGAAGTAGGACTGGGATCATGTGATAGTTCTATGCTGAATTTTTTGAGGAACCGCCATGCTGTTCTCAGCATTGTTATATAGAAGCCCCTGTTTTGATCCCAGCCAGCCCAGAGGCAGGAGTCAGCCCCTCTTCTCACTGCAGGACATCACTAGTGACCCATGGGACTCAGATAAAGAGACCTCACAGCAAAGCATTGCACACTCAGATACGTCTGTCCTGAGTGTCCTTGGCCGCCACCCCTGGTGCCTTCCCACTGCCCCTCACGCCTCCTCCTCTCCCTCAGGAAATCTCCCTCGTCTTCTTTCAAAGCATCTTAATTACCACCTTCAGTTACTTCATCCCACCCTCGGGGTTTCACCTTTCACCTTAAGAAACAGCTGAGCTCTCCTGAGACTCACTCTTATCTGACTCAGAGAGTCAAACTCCTGCCGCTCAGGCCGAGCGCTGACCACAGCACAGCTCTCACCACAGGCCAGGGGTCACGCCGCCCCCTGCGCGCACCTCCCTGTCCCGTGGGAACACACCCTTTCACCAAATGCTCTGCCCTAATTATAGGATGCTGGAGTTACAGGCCGCGCCTCAGAGAATCCAGAGATACCTTTATCCTGCAGGGGCAACGGGCCACCCTGGAGAGGGGATTGCAAATCAGCACATCCTACAGTTGAGTCTTTGCCAGGGACAGCATTAAACCCACGCTGACAGTTGAGTCACCAGCGCCAGGTTTTAGGGCCAGCGTCTCAGACTCTTTAACGGAGGCTTAAAACTGGGAGGCCCTGCCAGGCTTCCACGTCCTACATCTTGGCCCGGAGAGAAAGGATCTAAACGGTAAAATCCTTACCTTTATTTGGCCGGCATTATTTAGCTTATATGGCGCAGTAATTATTTTATTTGTTTCTTACAGTTCTCGGAATGGGCAGTATCCAGGCAGACAGGAAAAGAGAAAAGTCCCAAGGTGATCAGGGGTGCTTTGTTCAGTCCCCATTTCTGAGGCTGGTCTAGCCCAGCCCAGCAACTACAATTAGCCTCTGATCAAAGCTGAAGAGAGACTGGATGTAAAATTCAGGCCGTTTTCTCAGATGTGCTCCGCTCTCCATGAGATGGAATTCTTGAACTTGGAAACAGTTTTGCTAACCTGTCCAATGATTTAACTAAAGTTCCAGCTATTGTTTTAATCAGTGCTGTGTAGAAACACACTTAGAAGCCTGGATAAAACATGACTCATTATTTGATCTTGGCTTTGGCCTCTGAGAAAGAGCCAGAAAATCATGCCGCGCGGAAGCTAAGGGACGGGTGTCACTGATGTGAGGCTTGACGGCCACCTCAAATGCCGGCTAAAATAAAAAAAATTGTCTACACCCCTGGAAACCAAACTGAGTCTGTGAATTGGTTTCCCGGGGGTGCCGTCGACTCGGGCAGGTGCTGGGACGTTTCTCAGCCTCCGCTCTTGGCCGCCATGCACTCTGCTGCCCCCAGCCAGGGGTCTGGGTTCCCCTGACGCCCCCGGCCTGGGGGGTGGGTGGGCGGGAGGCATCCGGCTCCCATCCTCTGGCAGGAGATGACCCCTCTGTCTGGAGGGCTCCTCAGATTGGAGGGGCTCTTGTGCTCCCCCAGAGCCATCTCTGCTGGGAGGGAAAGTCGGAGCGGAGCCCCGGAGCCGGGACAGAGAGAGCAGGAGATGCTTCAGGCCCAGCAGGGACATCCCACTCACTGTGGCGAGAGCCAGGCTCTACATGCTGTATGATAAGCTCTCTGGTTATCAAACTGGGAAGGTCCGAGGCCAAACTGCCATTTTCACAGGCAAGGCTGGCCTTCGGGAAGGACGGGTGATGCATTCTGAAGGCCCCAGGTCTGCCCCCGGAGGCTCTGGGTTCCACTCTGCTTTGGTCTCAATATTTGTATCCCACCCTCTCACCCCAGATTCATATGTTGAAGCCCTAATGCCCAATGTGATGGCGTTAGGATCTGGGCCTATGGTGGTGAGGGTGGAGCCCTCAGGATGGGCTTTTATTCCCAGAGAGGTCCCCTGCCCCTTCCATCGTGTGAGGTCACAGCCAGAAGTCTTCACCTGGGTAAAGGGCCCCCTCCTGACTGCGCTGGTACCCTGATTCCAGGCTTGTAGCTTCCAGAACCGTAACTACTGAATGTCTGTGGTTATAGGTTTCCCAGTCTGCGGTATTTTGCTGCAGTGGCCTGCAAGGACTAAGGCACATCCCAGTCCAGCCAGTGAGGAGACGAGTGGCTCTGGGCGGGGGACGTGACCCCCTGTGGAAAGGGGATGACCTGCTCTCACATCATAAGATTGCATCCTGGACCTGAGGGAGCCCTGGAAACCGTACACCCAGGAAAGGAATTCTGTGCCCAAAAGTGAGTGAGGGGAGCTGGGTGCTGCTGCCAGGCCAGGAAAGAGAGGCCCAGATCAGCAGGCCCACAGTCACCTCTCACCTGCATGCCGGCCTCCTCCTGCTCCCTCCCACTCTCCGAGCTCAGCCCTGCATCCAAGAGGCCAGCAGTCAGGTCTCTCCCCTTCTTCAAACCTTTCAAAGCTACAGCCGGCCCTCCCGGCTCTCTTGCTCCCTCCAGCCTCGTGCACCCCGCATTCTGAGCACCCCCCACCAGGCCAGCCACACTGCGTCTGTTTTCCCCGCCCCCAGAACCACGCCTTCCTACCCCGTCATCCTTCAGGCCCAGCTTAGCCCTTGCCCCCATCCCTACAGGCTGGGTGACCCCTCACCGTGAGTACCTCCTACCACAGCACCTGCACACGGCGTTCACTGTGTTTGTTTATCCATCTGTCTCCACCAAGGAGAGAGCAAGACTGCCTTCACCAGGCATGGTGCTCAAAAGCCATTTGTTGAATGAATGAATGATGAATGAAGTCTCCCCAGAGCCAGGTCTGGATTGTCCACAGCTGGAACACCCTGGAAAACCATCCCTGACTTTCCCACCCAGGCTGCGCTCGGGCCTGCGGAGAGGCGGCGAGTAGAAGGAACAGAGCATCGGCTCGTGGGTCCAAAGTCCTTCCCCACCACTCGCTGGTCCACATGGCACTCTTTGCTCTCCCACTGGGTTTAGGAGTCTGGAGCGCAGTGTGAGTCTCCTTTGTTCCCCAGCAGTGCCTGGAGCAGAGCTAGTCACCAGCTAGCCTCCCACACACTTTTGGGAGTGATTGCTAACACCTGACACCATTTTACCAAGTACGGCCCGGCGGGGCTGGCAGGGCAGTCATGGCATCTCTGTCATCAAGTGGCCTGGCCAGGGTCACAGAGCCAGCAATGCCGAAGCACCTCAGCATTTGCCGTGGAGGCACCTCCCAGGCACGGGGGTCTTCAGCTTGGGCACAATAGGTCCAGGCCCGTGGGGTGGACCATGGTCACCCCAGCCTCCCTGCTGCTACCCTGGACAGCAAGTGGGGGCCTTGCTGGGCCAACAGCTAGTCCCAGGATGATGCCCCCGTGCCAGGCTGCTGCAGCGGGACCCACGGCCTGGCTATTCCCACTGGGCCCCCCAAGACTGCAGGGAGGGGCTGGCTCCCTCGCCTCTCCTGCTGGGGTGTCCCTGGGTGAGAGAGTGGACAGAGCAGGGATGGGGGCTGGCTTCCTGCTCTGCCGTGCGCACCTCACGTTGCCTTCTGAACTTCCACCCGCAGGACACACTCACCGTCACAGGCGGTAATCGTGCTTCATTAAGTGACTGCCTGGACACCAGCTCTGGCCAGGGCGGTTGTCAGATGTGAAGGAGCAGGCTGAGACACCTGGCATCCTTAGAGAGCCCCCGGAAAACCCCTTGAGCACCCGTGTTGGGACTTCTAGACTTTTCTTGGGCTCTGAGCTTCCTGGCTTGGAAACTGATGGGCTGGGAATTTTACATCTGATGCCGAGTGAGCCCACAGACCACCCAGGAGACCTCGCTGCCCAAGAGTGAGGCGGTAACCCCACTGCCCAGGAGTGAGGGCTGCCCGTGGGGAGAGAGCCCCATGGCGCTGGGTTTGAATCAGTAATTAAGGTGCCCCTGCACCTGCAGGCTCTGTAGACAGACTCCCACCTGTGCCTTCAAAAGGAAGTGAAGCAGATCTATTCTCGGCCCCACCTTCCAGGCGAGAGTGAGGCCATTTGCTCTCCAAAGTCATTTCATGCTCCATTACCCTGGAACCCTCCTCACATGGGTTCCATCCCTGGAGGGGCCTCATGCAGCCTTGGGGCTGGGGGGACTCAGGGCCCACCTCAGGGGAGTGCCCACGGAGCGTCTGTGACCTGGTTCCCCCGTTCACGGTCCAGAGTTAGGGGTGAGTCGGAGCCAGGGGCGCCCTGCCCACCCTGGGTGCTCAGAACTCTTGGGGACGGTTGAGCACCGTGAGTGTGACTGATGATGGTGGGGGTGGGGGCATGAGTGTGAGAGAGGATGGAGAGGCCGGGGGAGGTGATGGACACTCACGGGCCTTTCCTTACATCCCCTCCCTTGCTGGAAAGTGAGGGCTCATCCCCCCGCCCTGAGTTCCTTTCTGCTCCAGCACTGAGGGCTCCGTCCACAGCTCTAACCAGCACTGCTGGAAGCAGCTGTGCTGTCCTCCTCAGTCACTGTGCCGCGGGGGCACCTGTCCTAGGAGGGAGAGAAGCCAGGGCTGCCCGCCCGCCTGGTGCCTCCCTCTCCCCCGGCTCCTGAGCCCCTTGGGGCCTGGCCAGGCCCACCGGCAGCAGAGAGCAGTGCCCCCTGAGTGCCAGGCCCTCTGTGTGGACCTGGAAACCGTCTCTCTGATGCCTGGGGCTTAGCCGCCTGAAGGGAGCCTCTGCGACCTTTCCCTGGCTTTTGTCAGCCGGAGGCATGTCTGGCTCAGGCCTGAGCCCAGGACACGGCCAACAACTGGCCAACCACTGCGGGATGGCACCTGGATTTTTGGCCCCTGGCGGCATCCCTGGGGGAGGGGTGGGTCCAGAACTTGTAAAATAAAACTCCCTCCAGAAAGGAATCGTCCAGCCCAGGGGCTCCCTGCATGGGAACAGTCCCTTGAACCCGCGTGCCGCCAGACCCGGCCTCGGTGCCAGGACACCCAGCGTCCTCAGAGAGGGGAGTGCCTGAAAAGGGTGCAGAGTTGGGTAGACATCAGAGAACAAGGGCCCAAAACTCCAGGAGTTGAGAGAACGTGTCGAATGAGCCTAAGACCTCATGAAATACAACCTTCGCACTCATTTGCCCTCAGGAGTGAACGGCCGTGTAGCAGGGGTTCTGAAGCCGGGCGGGTCTGGGTTCTAATCCCTGCTCTGCTGGCTGATCTTGGGCGAGTCACTTTTCGCACCTGTGAAACGGGGGTGGTAATAGCGCCCACCGTGAAAGAGTGCCGCATCAGATGACGTCCCTGTCCATCTCCGGACCCCAGCGAGTGCCCTCTGCCCTTGCACCTGCCCTCCTCACTGTCCTTCACAACGCCCTGCCAGGTAGGTATTTATTATCCCCACTTTACAATGATAAAACCCATGGCTAGGTTAATTGGGTTTCCTAAAGTCACAGCGAGGATGTGGCAGACCTGACTGCAAGCCCCATCTAGTTACAAATGCTATGCTTTGCCCACTCCACCTGGTGCCAGCTAATGGCCCCGGTGCATTAGAATCACCCGCAGGCACGAGTGAACTCCCAGCTCTACAGCATCCGAATTCCCAGTGAGCCCTGGGAGGGATCTGTTTTCACCCAGTGCCCTGGGTGTCTGATCCAATCAGTAGTCATTACACATTGGCCTGGAGTGTAGTTATTCCATCTGGGAGGGTGCCCATCAGAGGAGCTGGGTTTTAATTATTACAGGAAATGTGACTGCGTATAAGGAGAAGGCTAACGTCGACCCCCCTCGGAGGCATGGATTTGGTTGCTAAGGAAGTTAGGGCTGCGTACTTCCCTTTGGTAAACGTCAAAGTCCACCGTGCCTGGCAGGTGGTGACCGCTCGCTCCCTAAAGCATTTTGGGACTATATTTATTGTACCTCCAGCATCGCCCTTGTCACATGGTGTCACTGTTTATGTGTCTGTCTCGTCCACAAAGGGGGAGCCCCAAAGACAGGAGCCCTGTCCCAGGCACCTTGGCCCCACCAGTACCGGCAGCACCAAAGCCCCAGTGTTCAGTGAACCCTGTTCGTACTGAACCAACAGAGCTCTGGATCCAAGGACTGCCTGCCTCCTACAGCCCCAGGACGGCTGCTCCTCTGGTTAAGTGCGGCCATCACGCCTCCTCTCCTGCCCTCTCCCACCTCCTTCTTTGCACTGCAAGGCGGCCAAGGAAAGGAAAGCAGGCAGGACCTCCCGATTTGGGGTCAACTTCATCCCATTGGTCAACAGTCCCCGCCTCACCAGCTCTCACGCTGAGTGTGGAATGTCTGGGGATGGCACGCCTCATTTTTTATCTTATTCTAGGAGATTCTATGCCTTATTTAATCTGGAGGCTATGTGGGGAGGCACAGGTGCCAATTACACGGGCAGGATGGAGAGGAGCTTGGTTCTTTTCTTTTGTCTTTTACAATCTTTTTTCTCCCTAATCATATATAATTCTATTTTAGAAATGTTAGAAACTCCAAAAGAGTCCAAAGAATAATGTCAGTGTCCAGAACTGAAGATCTTTGATGTTTTGGAGTATTTCCTTTGTGGGCACCTTTGTTTATCCATCCTTCAGTAACCACTCAAGGGCAGTATCTAGCCAGATTAGCGGGACAGCCTTTCTCCTGCAGGAGTGGACAGGCTGGAGGCCCCAGCGACACGGAGAAGACCTAGCCTCAGGCAAAGGCGCCTGGGCTAGAAACTTGTGAATCAAACCCCAGCTCAGCCAGCAGCCCCCTGGGTGGCTCTGAGCAAGTTGTCATCTCAACATGGACCGGGCACGGCTGCCCCGATCCGTGCTATACAGTTGTTATGACACATTGCTAATAACTCTCTGGAACCCTTGACATGTGTCCCGTTCTGAAATCAGCAGAGTTTTAAATATAGGCTTTTTGACAAATCATGGCCCCGCTGACTTGAATATTTGATGTGAGCACCTATACTCAGTACAGAGGAAGGAAATCCAGGTCCAGAGCCAGGAGATGTGGGTCTGTCTTGGCTTAGCCACACCCTTACGTATAACCTTGGGCAAGGCACTTAACCTCTCTGACCCTCAGGCTCATCATCTTTCTGAGCCTCAGTCTTCTCATCTGTAAAATAAGAATAGCAAATGCCTCCAAGCCTTCTCATTTAGATACTGTACGTAAAAGTTCTTTGGGGACCACACTGGGGCTGTCATTTCACATCCCTCACCTCCATCCTTTGGGGACCATATTAGGGCTATCACCTTCACATCGCTCACCTCCATCCCCATCAGAAGATGCTCAGTGAGCCAGAGCTGTCATTTGGACGTATCATTCGGCAGCAGAGGGTAACCCTGGCCTCAGAGGGCTGTGTCTGGACACATCAGTCATGTGCTAGTCCAGAGAGCAGCACAGGCAAGAGAGGGTTAACCAGGAGAGGCTGGAATCAAGCCGAGGCCACAGAGGGGCCAGCCCTGCGGCCAGCCGAGTCCAGGTCTACAGGCCTCCTGCCCTGGCAGACCTTAGAATTATTAAAACTTGTCAGGTTTCTTTTTCCCTTTTCTAACAACCATAAACACCTTTTTGGGGGGAGGAGGGGCAGGAAGAAGGCTCTGTCTGCGGGGATCAAACACCTGCCTGAGCCGAGAAGAAAAATATCTGATGCCCGGGGATTCTTGCCACAAAGACAACCCCTTAGGAAGCTGGCATGTTTTGCTCTGGTTTTAGTTTGGGCACCAGCCAGGCCAAGGGGAAGATTTCTCCCTTCTCTTTATCTTTCAGGCTGACGAGCGGTGCGTGTTAGCAGGACTGAGGACAGAAGCCAGCAGGAAACGTCCCTTTCCCTGGGCTGCAAGCTCAGGGACCCAAGGCAGGCAGAGGTATGTGACATGTTCTGAATTCCAGACCCAGCGAGAGGGCTGAGTCCCACAGCCTCAGGGCCATTTCTAGCTCATTCCTTCCTGAAGCATCACCCCCGCCCCACCCTAGCCCACTTGGCCACCCAGTGAGGCCACCCCGAAGGTGGAAAGCTGGAGGCTGTGACCTCTGGCCGCAGGAGCAGCCTGGATCGAGCGGAGTGGCAGAAGGGCCACTTCGCCGAGCTCTGAGCCGGTGTCCCCAGAAAACGAGGCTGGGCCTCAGCCTGGGGGACTCAGGTGGCCCGAAGCTGCTGAGGAGGGAGGCAGCCCTCCCAGCCTTGCCTGGATGGCGACCTTTCCTGGATGCTCAGGGAGCCAAAGGTCAGGCCCTCCTAGCTGGGGGAGCAGCACCAACAGGGTTTGAAGGGCCCGCCTTCCTTGTACCCCCAACACGTGACTCTGGAGGATACCCTCCACTTGGAGGCCCCTGGGGGTGTTGGGAGTGACGGCTGCTTTCCCTGAGGTGAAAGCTGCAACGGAAGGTGGGCCCTGAGGGAGCTGCCAGGGTCCTCTCTGACCTTGGAAATAAGACAAGATACAGGCAGTCAGTCTCTGCCACTGAGCTGGCCTCCGGGGAGGCAGGGTGGACCGCCCGTTCTTCCAGATGTGACATCGTCCTTCTAGACCCAACATCGCCTGCCTCTGGGAGGGGCAGTGTTGACAATGAGCACCTCACTGGTTGCATTAACTGCTCCTGGGATGAGCTCATGGTGGTCAGAGACCCGTCCAGGGCACAGACCCGCCGCTGAGCCCAAGGTCCCGGCCAGCTGAGTGTTTGGCATCCTGCAGGGCACACATCCACACGGCTGACTGAATTACAGATTTTTAATGTTTCCTTGGCCACATCACGGAAAAAGGCAACTGTGAATGTGAGCCTGATGAATTGGCAGAGTCTGCCCAGGTATAGGAAAAAAACAGACCCCGGGCTTCAGATAAAACAAAGGTAATTTGAAGCCACTTTTTAAAGCTACTATGCAAAAAAAAAAAAAAAAAGGTTAATTTTTAATGACACCTTCAATGAGTTGACAGGTGACAAATTAGAAAAACAATGACGTGAAGTTTATTGTTTTGACTGAGACTTAAAACAGGAGAATGGGCATGTTGATTAAATGTTCAACTCTGTTTTCAAGTCAATCGAAAGGTTTTACAGGTTGCCTTTGTAACTGGTTAATCTTGGAAGCAAGCGGACTTGCACGTTTCAGTGGACCTGCCTGCCTGTCTGTGTTTGGGCTGCTCTGACCTCAGACTTAACAATTTTCTGGACGAATTTGGTTCTTGGACCACTCAGTATGGACGCTGTGACTTTGTCCCCGGAGGCCCACTCACTGGCTGAGCCCCAAGCCCAGTGGGCAGTTATGGCAGGGACGAGGCAAAGGGCGCAGGCTTGAGAATCCTGGGGGCTTCCTGTGAGGTTCCTTCTTGGTCCCGTGGCCCCAGTCTTGCCTGCCTTTCAGTCCCTGATTCTCAAAGTGTGGTTCAGAGAACTTGTTGGAAATTCAAAACCATGGCCCCAACCCCAGGCCTATAGGATCAGAATCTTCATTTTAACAAGATGAGCATCTTCCCATTAGAGTTTGAGAGTTTCTCCTCCTGCAGCCGGAGGAGGCAGGCCTGACAGGGCCCAACGGAAGGGCCTCCTCTCCAGCCCCACCCCTTGCCTCCCTCCCCAAAGCTCTGCTCTCACTGGTGAAGGCCTTACTCGTCATATAATTCTAGGCAGGTCGTCTGACTTCTATGAGCCTCAGTTTGCTCCTCTGTAAAATGGAGACAGTAACAGCAATGGCACGGGTCTGTGGTGGGAATCAAAGAGATCGTGGCCTGAGGGCTGGGCACCCATCAGTCTTGTTTCTCCCTCTGCGCCCCACCCCACGCATTCCGGCAACTGCCAACATCTTTGTGAATTTAGATTTTTAGAAGTCACAGAGCAAAATCAACTGCCTTTGAAAGACACTATGAATATCGTATGGTGGCTAAGAAGAACATGGGCGTACTGAGAAAAGAAATGGGAAAACGAGTATGTGTACGTTCATGTATGAATGAAGCACTGTGCTGGACACCAGAAACTGACACACGGCACTGTGAACTGACTATACTTCAATAAACAAAAAAAGAAAAAGAATACGGGCGATGCAACCAGGCAGGACACTGTTCAAATCTCTGCCCTCTCCCTTATTGCTACATTCCTCTCTGAGCCTCAGTTTCCTCTTCTGTGAAATGGGCTAACAGGAAGGTGATGGGACACTCAGAAGAGGTAAGTTGTGCACATGAAGTACCTGGCACACAATAATCACTCATTTAGTACAGATCTTGGTATTAATGTTATTACTCTTATTATCCACCCTTGGTAGCACAAAGAAGTGGCGTGGAAAGTGGGAAATATGCAACTATAAAGCATTATTAATAATTGGTCCTGCAGTTAACACCCTCTCCCTGCCTGTGGAGTGTTACCCCATACATCAGCCACGGTCGTCCCTGACCTGGTCCACTGTCCTCCTCTCAGCCAGCACACTCTGGCCGGGGCACCTCGTGCTGTTTGGCTTGCAGTGGGTCTTGACAAGAAAAATGAGCAGGGCCTGTAGGTCTGTGGCAATGATTCTCACCCCTGGCTGCGCTTTGGAAGCACCTGGGGAGTTTTAGAAAATCCTGATGCCCAGGTCCATCCCCAGATGTTGGTTTGACTGGTCGGGGGGCGAGGTCTAGGATTTGGGGGTTTCAAGGCTTTCCAGGTGATTCTGATACACAGCCAGGGTCAAGAGGCAGCTCTCATCTGGAGGACAAGGGGGACGACCCTAGAGAAAGCCCTACTGGTTCACACACAGTGAAATCATTCTCTGATTTCCAGTCCAAAGGGGGACCCACGGGGAATGCTAACTTATTATAAACTAAGAGCTTCCACTCCCAGCAGCAATCCAAAGCCAACAAACTGAATCCTTGATTAATGGGGATATTTTTTGTTCCTTTTCATGAAGACAGATCAAAGCAGTTCAGTCTCAAGAATTTAAAGAGCAGCTTCCAGGGTCCGTCCTGGCCACCTTGCGTCCATCCCTCCTCACCTCTTACATGCCCCATGAGCACCTGGTGGCGACGCAGCGTGAATCCCCAGGGGCCTCATCTTCTATGCAAGCAACTTACACTCCAGTTGCTGCAGCATGGTGGAGGGATGTGTTTTGAGATGTCTCAACATCAAAGATTAAAACCAAAAAAAAGATGTTGGACTAATCAGTACCTGAGTCCTGGAGCCGCCCTCCCCTGGCCCCAGTTATTTATCTTAACTCATGAGGACTCTCAGCCCCCAAGGGGATTTAGTTTTCAGGATTCTGCCAGACAAACCGAGCAAGCCTCTGCCTAGCCCGTGAGCCCAGGAGTTACTGGAGGCTCTGGAAGGCAGTTGGCCCTTGATTGCTGGCTCACCAGTGGCCACAGTGGCCTGACTGGGCAGGTGCGACCTGGGCGGGCAGGGCAGGCAGGGCAGCATGTGACTAGCATCATGCCAGGCTCTGCTGAGACACCACCATGCCCGAGACCAGTGACTGTCCCCTGGGTGATGGACACACAGCTCTGCACGCCCACCCACTTCTCATATGCTGAGCGATACCCCTGATGGGAGCCTGCTGTGCCCCTGGGTAGAAAAAAGGTTGAGCTGCTGACCCCAGCTCCCAAACGCACACCCAGTGCTCGCATTAATTCCACCTGGATGCCCTCCCAGCCCAACTTCTGGGTCAATTTCTGACTCAGCCTCCAAGGCTCAGCCCAAAGCCTTCACCGCAGGCTGATCAGCCACAAAGAGCAGCCCTGGGCACCCGTGTTCACTGCTCAGCATTAACAGAGCAGTGATGGGCTGAGCCCAAGCTCCACACCGCAGTGCCCACCCAGCTCTGCCCTGTGCTCGCCCCATACAGCCCTGCCGTCCCGCATAGCGCCAAGGGGAGGGGGGCCGTGCACGCTTGCCAAACGAGCAGTCACAGGACTGGCTGGCAGCTTGGGTGAACGGCAGGGTGAGAGGGTTTCAGAGAGAAAGACGGGCAGTCACAATCCAGGGGCCCCCTTAGCAGTTCAGAAAGGATAGTATGAGACCTTGATTCCAGGAGTGGCCTTGGGGAAGGCCAGGGACACCTTCAGAACATGGGCTCAGGTTTTCTGTAAATACCTGTGGTTAGGAGCGGATGGACATATGGATCACACGTGCCCACAGAGTAATTAATGAGGCCTACCCTTGATGAAAGGGGAAAATGTGCAGCTGGGAGGGGCAGAGATAGGGGAGAGGCAGAGACAGATGGAGGCAGAGAAAGGGACAGACAGAGGGACGGAGGTGGAGAGACAGAAAGGGAACGGCGCCTTTTCTGGGGGTTCGTGGTGGGACAGCCACTTACCAGTTCCTTCCTGAGCCAGGCGATAGCCTCGTCGATACTCTCAAAGCCCTCCAGCTTGCCCGCGGACTGGGGCCCGCCGGCCTGGCTGGCTCTCCCGCTGGGTGGGGGACGCTGCCTGGGCGCTCTCGGGGGGAGCAGGGGCTCCTCCTCCGCACAGCCGCCCTGCTCGGCAGCCGGCCGCGGGAAGGACCATGTCTGCTCCTCCAGCCTGGCCTGCCATTCCAGGTAGGAGGGCCTGCGGGTCTCCAGCCTCAGTTTCTCGGTGAGGGCCTTCAGGCTCCGGAGGTGGTCGTCAGGAGGTGGGGCTGCTCCTGCCGGCCCTTCTTCCCCACTTTCCGCTTCTTCTACTCGGATCTGGGGCACAGACATTCTAGAGTCTGCCCAGGGCAGCCAGACATGGGAGGTGGTGGAGGGGGGCGTGGGAGTCTTGGTGGGTGGCGAGGTCGGTCCTGCTCTGGAACGGTCTCATCCAGCTGGGGCCAAGGCTCCCGAGGGCATCGCTAGGAAGGGAGCAGCTCCTGGGGGGTCCAGAGGGACGGAGGACGAGCTGCAGAGTGTCCAATGGAGCAGCTGCGGGCGTTCGGGGTTTAAGATGCTTTCCGGGGGCCTGTGGGCGCCATGCTCTGCAAGAGGCAGGAACAGACAAGTGTTAGCAGGAATCTTTGGGGGCAGCTTTGCCAAGAAGATCTACCTGTGCTGGAGGCGCAGGCAGATCAGAGACTGGCGGGGGTGCAGGACAGAGCCCCCTCCTCTCGGGGAAGGGCGGGCGGTGAGAAGCTGCTGGCTGGTGAGAGAACTGCAGGAAGGATTGGGACGATGTCAGTACTGACCCCTCCCCTTGACGAGGTCTCAGGAGGGGACAGAGGCGCTCAGAGAGGTTCCATGACGGGGCTGCTGACTGCTAGTTCAGGACTAGAAGAGAGGCCATTTCAGAGCTCTAACTTGATGCAGAAAAGTTAATAAATCAATACTCTGTACAGTGTCTCACCATTTATGAAATGATTTCACCTCTGTGATCTCATTTAATCCTCATTAAGTTTTTGTCCCCCATTTTTACACACGAGGAGCCTGAGTCTCCAGAGGTTGAATGATACCCAAGAGCTCCCAGCGATTAGCAAGGACAGGCCAGTCATCGACTCTGTGGACTCAGGTCTCTGAGCAGAGGCTGCCTGGGCGAAAGGGGCCCCATGCAGACGCAGGTGAGCAGACACAGGGGCACCTCAGGTCCAGGGACCCCGACCCCACCCCGCTCGCCCACCACAGCCCCGCCCTGGGCTCCAGCTCTTCGGGGCGAGCCCTACTCAGCACACTCTCAGCTTCGTCCTCCAAGAACAACACCTTACCTCACCTGGTCAGACGAGGAAGCAAATAAACCTGCAGTAGCTGAGGGGAGAGCTGACTGCGCTCAGGTGGGTTGTTAAACAAAGCGAGGCCATGACTCACCGCTCTAGAAAGGTGGTTCTCACGTTCACCTAAAATGCCCACACAGGGAGGAAGTGTGAGCCAGGCCCCCACCCCAAAATGTTGGGGCACAGGGTAGAGGAGTATCTCTGAGTCAGAATTAGACCCCGAGCTCCCAGCCTCCGCATCCCACGGGGTCCGGACAAGAGATGGACCATCAGAGTAGGAGACACTGACTTGGGCTAAGGAGAGAAGTCCTTGGTTTTCAGAGTAAGTTTTAAAAACCTGTGCTGCGGGCATGTGGCTGTGAAAAAGAATGGAGTTGAAAATGGAACAATGTCCAAGAGAAAGCTTACATGAAAAAAAAAAATATTAACAGCCTGGAAGGGATGCCACCCTTGGTGTGGAAAAGGCGGGAAGAGGCTTTCATTGACTTGCATGTGCCCGAGGAGAGAAACTGAAGCTGACTTGTGATTGCTGGTCTGGGGTGATGGGAACTGGGCATGAATGATGGCAGGCAGGCTGGGAGGGGCAACATCAAAACCCAGGCTGGACCACCAGGGAGGCGGTGGGTTCCTCTCCCACCGGGGCTGGGGGATGCTCCGGAAGGGCAGAGCTTGCTGTTTTTTCTGGACGGTTTCTGCCTCCCCTTCCTGCAGTGGCCTCTGACCAGAGGGATGCTCTGAGCCTGTCCCCAAGAATGAGAAGAAATCTTCCACCCTAACCAATGGCAGAGAGACCTAGCGCTCACCTCCCGCCGCACAGAGGAGAACCCCTGAGGAACTTCCACAAACATGAGCCCCAGGCCCGTCCCAGGGGTCCTGATTCAGTTACTCTGTGGCCAGACTCAGGTATCATATTTTAAAGCTTCTCAGGTGATCTGAGATGACCAGGATTGAGAACCACATGTCTTGAGACAGAAGCACTAGACTTGGGATCAGATGGTCCCGCCGTAGGTGCTGTTAGGCTTGTTGAGCCTCAGTTTTCTCACCTGTAAAATGGGGGTGATATCAACCTCCTAGGTCTGGGGCTTCGGCAGAACTAAGGGTTTGAACACACTCTGTAGGCTCAGCATACCCTGCAAACGTCGGGTATTCTCATGGGGGTCTTCTGTGCAGCTGCGCCATCGCATAGGCTTCTTAAGAATCTCTCCAAATCTAAAGACCTATTAGCCGCCGTCTGGAGCCCCTCCCAGGCGCCGTCTGCCTCTTTGCTGAGGTGCCAGAGTCTGTTCTGAGCGGTTTTTAGGGGTGGTTTTACCCTACAGGGCGTCCTCCACCGACAGAGGAGCGCTGGTTATCTCCAGTGCAGCTTTTTGGAGAGGATCTAATTGCAGACGAGCTCTGCGGTCCGCGAACAGGAGGAGCTGCTGGGATGCACGTCCCCCTCCCTTTCCGCCCGCTGCGCGCTCCCTGTAGATGGAGAGCCTGCTAGGAAGGGTCTTGCTTCCAGGGTGGGAAACAGCCGACACGACCCGCCTCTGCAGGGCCGCCTCCTGGGCTGGGGGAGCTTATTTTAATTAGCAGTTTCTAAATCAGTTCGAAGACCTGCACAGACGGTGTCGGGCGACTTGGAGGCACCTGTAGGAGCGGGTGCGCTGTGAGCCAGCTGATGCGGGCCCTTGACCCTGAGCTTCAGAGAGAGTACATAGCCCTAGTGTGACCATCCTCTTGGAGCAGGCGGGGTCACCCTGTGTCACAACTGGGAAAATCAAGCCCAGGAGGGTTAAGGGATTCAGGTCAGCCTCTTTCTACTCCAGAGGGCGTGGACCTTCCTTGGGGTCAAACCCCCTCCGGGCACAGTTCTGTGATCTTGGGCATGTGGCTTCATGGCCACTCTGTGCTTCTGTGTCTTCTTCGGAGAAGTAGGGGTAACCAGGACTGGCTACATAATTTGCTGGGCTTGGGGCAAAATGCAACACAGGGCTCCTTGTGCTGAGAATTTGAAGACAGTGACAGCAGAGCTTGAACCCAAGCACAGGGCCCTGTGGGGCTGTCTGGGTCCCTTGCTTAAAAAGCTGGCCCAGGGGGTAATAATACTGACTTCACAGATCATTTTGAAAGGTAAAGTGACAAACATCGAGCCCTTAACAGTGCCGGGTCTACAGTGAGCCCTACACAAAGCGACACTCACTGGGGACTTGGCAAAGGCAGAGAGCCCGGGGAGGGAAGACAGTCGCTGTCAGACCTGGGACGTGGGGCATCTGGAAGAACAAGGCCAGACAGTAATCCCACCAGGCCCAGGCGTGCCCTACCAGCAGGCCACCGAGCTGCAGGGGAACGCAAAATTCCCGCAGCAGAGGACGACCTGCGAGGGCGCTTTAGCCTTTCTGCAGCAGTGATGTGCCAGCACCCGGGACCCACGCCGCACACAAGGACTGCTGTTCAAACATGCTCCTGGCTTGCTCTGGGCCCACGGTGGCTGCACAGAGGATGCCAGACCAGCTATGAGCTAATTCCTCTGGCTGCTGGGGGAGCCAGGTGGGTGCAGCTCAGTCATCCAGCCAACGCCTCGTCTCATTATGACCTAATCTGCCACTTGGACCACTTCCAAACCCACTTCCTAGATGGGCTCTGAGGGCAGGGAAGGATGCAGGGGGCTGCTGACCCGTTCCCTTTCTTTGTCTCTTTCTCTCTCCCTCTCTCAAGGGACACTCAGCTCGGTCCCTCTTGCCCTGTGTTCCCCTAAGAAGCTCGAAAGCCAATCTCTCCGTTTCCACAGGCTCACGTCTGCTCCTTCCAGCCTGGGGTTCTCCCCTAGAATTGTCTCATTGTTTCTCCATGATACACACAGTCTTTCAACACTGAACACCACGCCCTCTCACAGCCCCTGTGACTTTGCACAAGCTGTTTCCGCCCTTCTCTGCCTCTGTTCCCGGGGATTTTCTCCTTCAGTTCTTCCTTGATTGCCCAAGTTGTGTGTGCCCCCGGGGGGCAACGAGAGCACATGGAGGAAACAATAATATCACCACAACAGCATTAGCTAACACTTGCTCAGAGCAGATCACACCAGGCACTGTTCTCAGAGCTTTCAGTGCACGAACACATCTGATCCTTACAAGCCCACGAGGCAAGTGTTCTCATCATCCCCATTGCACAGGTGAGGAGACTGAGGCCCAGAGGTCGAGCAGCTTGGCCGAGGTCACAGAACTAAGTGTGGAGGTGGGACTTGAACCCCTGCAGTCCGGCTCCAGGCTGGCTCATAACCCTGGGCTCAGCGGCCCTCTCAGGTCTCAGCACTTCTACCAGGAACTTTCTCGATGGTCTCCTCTACTGGACCCTGAGCTCCATGAGGGCAAGGACGGGGCTTTGCATCCTGGAAGCCCCAGCCTTCCTGCTCTCTTTAAATGTTTGTGGAATGAATGCGCGAACAGAAGGGCTTCCCTGCCCCGGCAGTCTGCTCGCTGTGGCTTGTGCTTGCTCAGGTCTGGACGGACTCATAGAAGCAGAGGGGACCTGGGCTTCCCCACCTGTCCCCGTGAGACCTGCTCAGACCTCAGGGTCCCAGACACAGGCTGTCAGGTCCTAGGAGACCCTGCATCGGGTGGCAGGACTGGGCGCTGGTGCAGAGAGGGCGCTCCAGCATCTCAGGGATACCTTGGGGGCCTCCTCCATGTCTGGCATCCTCAGGTGAGGTGATTTCTGCCCTGTGTCTCTTCTGTGCCCTGGAAAGAGCATGCCTGTTTGCTGTGAGGAAGCCACCCTCTGGCCTCAGGGTGGTCACATGGCTCAGACTGGACCAGTCAGAGCCCTCCTGGGTTTCTCTGCCAGAATCATCCAGGAGCTGGCCGTGTTCCTGTTCCGTGCTGGCCCAGGGCTGCTGGGGGCCAGCTTGATCACCACAGGGAGAAGGTCTGCCTGGCAAATGAAGCCAAGTAGACGAGATAGTTTGATGCCCTTAGCTGGGTCCTGTGGGAAGCAGCCCCACCTGACCTTGATTATAGAACCTACGTAGCTTCCTCTTTTGCCTGAGATCTTTTGAACTGGGTTTTCTGACATCTGTAACCAACATAAGCCTGTGTTGGACAAAGAATACAAAATAACACAGTAGATATTGGTTGATATTCGAGCAGGAGACTTGAGCTTGGCCAGTCAGATGCCGCGCCCAAGGTTCTGAATCTGGTGCGTGTGAGGCCAGGATGCAGGGGCATCAAGACTTGGAGGCAGATGTCAAAAGCATCATCTTAGTCAAACCTTCCCTGCTGAAGGACTGTGGGAGGATATAATACTGTGATGTACCAAGAAATATATAGCTGGGCTCTATCCCTGGTTCCTGACACAGAGCTCCTAAAACTCTCGTAATTTCCCAAGCAGTGAGAGTGATAGGAGTATTTTTTGTTATAATATCCGGGTTTTGTCCCCAGTTCTTCGAAGAGCTCCAGCAATAAGGTGAAAAGAGTGTCTTTTGTTATTCATAACAAGCCTCTTTCTACCACACCTGAGTTTGTGTTAACGAGGTGACTTTTGGAAACCGCTCAGGATGGGGGCTGGTGGCCAGGGGAACCAACCCTCAGTTAGAAGGTTAGAACTCTCAGCCCCAAGCCAGACCTCTGGGGAGGGGAGAGGGGCTGGAGGTTGAGTCAACTACCAATGGCAAATGATTTAATCCATCGTGCCTGTGTAATGAAGCCCCCAGAGAACCCCAGCTGCAGGGTTTGCAGAACTTCCAGGTTGGTGAGCACAGAGAGGAGCTGGGAGGGTGGGGCCCCGGGAGGGGGCGGGGCAGCTCTGCACCCCTCCCCCCATGCCTTGCCCTCTGTATCTCTTCCTCTGGCTGGTAAATATTAGTACCCAATGTTTCCCTGAGTTTTGTGAGCCATTTGAGCAAACAACTGAATCCGAAGGAAGGAGTTGTGGGCAATTTCTGATTTACAGCCAGTTGGTCAGAAGTACAGGTGACAGCCTGGGACTTGAAATTGGCATGTGAAGTGGGGGACAGTCTTGTGGGACTTAACCCTTAACTGGTGGGATCTGACACTAACCTTAGGTGGAGAGTGTCAAATTGAGTTAAATAGCAGAACACCCAGTTCTGCAGAGAACGAGGGAATTGCTTGGTGTGGGACACTCACACATCTGGTGTCAGACGTGTTCTGGGGGTGTTGCATGAGTAAGAACCTAGCACCCCGATGAGTGGGTCTCAGACAGATCCTCACAGGGCCCCTCGCCTCTGTTTCCTGAGCTGCCCTGATCCTGCCTGTTTTCTGCCTTGGTTCTCTACCTCCTGTCAATTCCGTGTACAGCTGACAATAACGTGGCTTTCTGTTGCTTATAACCAAGAGCCCTGACCAAAGTGAAGGGGAACATGCAGTTCATCTGGGGAGACACAACACATGCATAACTGAGGGCTAAGCAGTGTCATAAAATAAAGTGACCACCCAGAAAAGCTCCCCTCCCCACATCTCCACGTCCCTTCCAGGGGGCGGTGCCACCTGCAGGCGAGAACCACAGAGCGGATGGCCCCGTCCGCTCTCAGCTTTTGCTAAGAGGCTGTCTGCATTCACAGCTGCTGTTTCCTAACTGACCGCGTACAGCAGGCAGCGCTTGACGAGGACGTAATGACAACTTTCCACACGTGTGAGTTCACACTTGCGCTGCTCCTTCCAGCAGAAGTGCCGCCCGTGGCTCCCTGGTTTTAGGCTTGGGGACGCACAGCGCACAGGCTCCTTCGTACACGTGCGTGAGGCCCCGCCCGCCACCCAGGCCACCCAGCCGCAGGGCAGCGGGTGATGGGAAGGGGCTGGGGGGCCAGGAAAGGCAGGAACCAATCCTTCAGACATCCCGCCCCTGCCAGACCTGCCTCGCTGAGGAAATTCAGATCCCATGGGGGCCTAAGTGACAGGGTAGCCAATTCTTCACTGCAGAAATGTCCCCGCAGGAAACAGACGCCACGGCGGGCCCGCTCCAGGCGGGCAGTGCCTCTCGCTCTGTACCCGCAGCTGGGCTCAGTTACCTTCCCCCGCCGTGGGCCTCAGGCTCCTGAGTCAGGCAGACTGATCACTCCCCAAAGAGAGCAGCGCTGGGGGCCTTCTGCCCGTGTCACCATGCCGAAAGCCCTCATTAGAGAGACTCAGGCCCTGGGCTCAGGGGCTGCCCAAGGACGGGCAGCGTCTTGTGGGGAGCAGGGGGCGGCAGCACCCACTCTGACCTCCAGGTTTAGCAGAGCCAGGCCCACCTCTCAGCAGGGCCCCACAGCCCCACCTTGTACCCACAGGCTGGGACCTGACAGGGGGCCCCAGGTCCCCAGGCTGCGAGTCCATACCCTGGGACCAGAACCCATCTCTGGTGGGAGCTGTGAGACTGGGAAGTCAGCTCGCCTCCCCTGCATGGGTCTCAGCCTCTCTTTGGAAAATGGGGTTGTCTTGAAAGGAGAGTCGGGGAGAAGTTCAGTGGACCCTGCTGTGTTATAAACTTTCAGGGCGGCTCAGGCCACAGCTCACACCCGAATCTTTTTCTTTCCTTTTGTAAAGCATCTAATCCCTTTTTGTTCCAGGTGGGTGATGGGTCAGTAGGCCTGGGACGCAGAGATGGAGCTGTGACCAGACAGGCTTTTCCATCTGTGTTTAATCATAAAACCTTGGTGCTTATCTTAAAGGGAGATCCCGAGGCGGGGCCTCAGGTCTGATGGAGGCTGTGACATTTCCGCCTGGGCTCTGTAGCCTCGGGGAGTCCTGATGACTGGGGCTGAGACACTGGGTGACAGTCCCGCGCCCCATAGAGTGGCCAGGAGCCAGGGCGCTTGGAGGAACTGCCAGAGAGCCCGTTTTTCTCGCCTCCTCTGAGGTTGCCATGGTGACCGAAGCAGGAGGGGACACCCGCTGGTCTGGCCCTCCACAGATCATCCTTTCCCAACTCATCTTTATTCCAGGGCTTGGTCAGGGCTGGTGTTGGGAGTGCCTGAGATGCAGGAAGACACTGCGCAGAGACAGACCCTTGGCACCAGCTGTGTGTGCGTGGTGTGGGCCATTTGAGTTGGGACATCTTGTGGGGGGGCTTTTTTGTTGCATGTACGCTGGGTGTGCGGTGGGGGATGCTGGTAAGGGAAGTGGGGGTGCTATTGGGGTTCTTCCCACACACCCATGTTGTACCCCTTAGCAGAGGGCATGCCCGCGGGGGCTGCATTCTGTCCAGTAGGAGAACCTTCTAATTCCCACTTCCTGGGAGCCATCTGTTTGCTGCCCAGATCACTCCTCCTGCCACAAACCATTGTGAGACTCCAGCGAGCCCTTCTGAGAGTCCGAGGTTGTGCTCCGCTCCCCCAAGCCTCGCTCTGTCCACTGACCCTCCCTGACCTCAGGCTTCCATTTCACTCCCGTCTACCCAGATGCTACCTCCACAGAGCCCAGCTCCGACCTGCCCACTGAGCTGTCCCTGCTTCCTTTTTTTTTGTAGTTCTTCTCACTCACAGAACTAGGATGTCACACGTTTTCTTGTCCTGCATCTCGCTCACGGGAATGTAAGCCCCATGAGGGCAGTGATTCTTCTTGTTCACAACTGTGACCTTAGCGCCCAGAAGAGTGCCTGGCACATAGTAGCTGCTCAAGAAACCTGCTGAATGAGTGATTGAATGGATGAATGAAGGAAGGAGGACTTTCTGGTCTGTTGGTTTTATCCCTTTGTCCATCCATCATTGGCCTTTCGGGAAGCTCCCTTCTCCCTGGGTCCAAAGCTCTACTTTGAAGCTCAGCTGAGAGCTGGCCTCGTCTCCAAAGCCCTCCAGAACAGCCCACCTTCCAGGCTGTTCTCTGAATGCTCCCAGCACTGGCCTCAGTCATGCTCACTGCACACTAGCCTGTACGACCTTGAACTGGCAGAGAGTCCTGCTCCCCAACCCCTGTCTATCTCCTCGATGGAAAGGGCATTAATTTCTCTTTTGTATTCCCAGCACAGAGCTCTGCAAACAGCAGGCGTTCAATAAATGCTGAGGACGGCGGTGCTGTGAACCAGTGAATAAACTCTAGCCGGAGCAGTCCACACCTCCAGATGGTTTCCTGCCCAGTAGAAGACCTCCTCCAGATTCAAGGTCAGAATGGTTCTAGTGAGTCTGAATGGAGGCTGTGGGGGTGTGTGGGAGGCTGGCCTCAGTTTTAGGTTTCATCCTTTCCTCGTAGCCTCATGTCTGAATCTGACCAAGCCTCTGAGCCTAGTTCAAATGCCAGCTCATCATTCTGTAGTCCTCCAAGTAGGCGCTTTCTGAACGCAGACAGAGAGAGAATGGCCACTTACGGATTTCCTTTGGGAATCCCTCCTCCCCAACACAATTTTTGGCACTTTTCTGCACCAGACTTAGGTACCAACAATTCTTCTTGGACTGAATTGGTTACATTTCTGATGTGCCTGTTAGATGGACAGATGTGTCTCTGTTCAGCCTCCCTTCCGTGGGGACCACTCCCGCATCATTTCAGGTGGTTCCGAAGGGACTGTGAGTCGTGGCTCCCTGCCCATCGCCCCCACCCCCAGTAATGCTCACGTGTCCCAGACACAGACATTCGTTTTGCAACAGTGACTGGTCCAATGGGTGTGCACACGGCCAAGCAAGGCCAATCTGAATATTTTCATGGCATTTAAATGAAGATATAGGGTGTCTTTTCAGCTGGGGTATTGCAGCTGGGCAGATAGAAACCTGGAGTTTCTAGGGTCCATCTTTCTCGGCCTCTTGGAGAAAGCACGTTTGCAGTAAGAAGGCTAAGCCTTTGGGAAAGAGAAAGAGAGAGATGGGGACCTGACAACATCTTGTAAGCCATTGGACCCCGTCAGTGCGCAGAGATCTACACGTCCCGATCCTGTGCAATATAAAGTCTCTCCTTCGCTTGAGCTAACTTAAGCTGGACTTCTGTCTCTTGTCATCTAAAGGGGACCTGAGTAACCCACCTGCCCTAGACTGTGAGATCGCAGAGGGCATAATCTGTCTCCAAGTCTTCCCCATACTTCTTACAGCTACTTGCCTGGTGTTCAACTTGAATGCATATTTTCTGTGCAAATAAAGGAAATACGTCAGTGGCCATTCTCTCTCTATCTGCATGTAGGGATAAGTGAACATGCTTAGAATCAAGAGGCAGAGGGGAAGAGGAGCATCACCCAGCACTGCTGTGGTCCAGGCACCGTGCAGATGTCTAGGTCAGCCCTGGGATGACCCTGAGTTAGGACTAGGATTACGTCACAGGTCACATGCATGTAAGTGAAGGAACCAGCACTTCAGCCCAGCTCAGTGCTGTGACCCTGTCCCCAAATGACAATACATGCCGAAAAGTGACAGAAACGCGCACTTTTTAGTGATTCAATGTTTTAAAGCCCAGCGTTTTTAGGAAGCTCAGGGGCAAATACTAACACTTAAATATGCTTGTGGCAACGCTTTGTTTTCCTGTGAATCTGACCTGGGCAGGTGAGGAGAGTGAGACTCAGCCAGCTGGACCGAGGCCCTGCCCCGCTGGCAGTGGCGGCAGAGCCACTGCAGCGCGAGGGTCTCTCTACGGGGCAGGAGTGCCGGCAGCAAGGAGCTGAGCCTAAGGAGGGTTCTGCCACCCATGGCCGTGAAACCCTCCTGCCTGAGTCACTTCTTGGAATGTGAGCCAAGTGCTTGGCTTAGTTAGGACAGGACTCACTTCATTTGCCCCGGACTTTCTGTTGGGTGGGTCCCCGGGCCAGTCTCCGGGGCAGCTGGGAGGCCTGGACCAGGGGCTGCCAGTGAAGGACCGGCAGGTGGTGTGATGCCCAGTGGGCTGCTCTCCTCCCTCCCTCCCTTCCCTGCTCCAGGCAGCCCCAGGCCGCCTCCCACCCGGGGTCCCAGCACTCTGCTGGGGAGGGGGGTGGGCCCACCATTTTGGACAGGCCCAGCCTGGGAGGGAAAGAGGGTCCCCGGCCCGGCAGTCAGCTCCAGGGAACCCGCCCCTCCATCCAGAGTGACCGCGCAGCTCACTTCCCCCCAGGGCTCTGCTTCTCCCTTGAAATGTGCAGTTTGGGTGGAATGGCCTTGACACTTGCTTCCACACCAGCAAGCACAGCAGGCGGGAGGTTGTCGCCTGTCGCGAACTCACAGCCGCAGGGCGCTGGGGGCACAGGAACCCACTTACCTGAGTTCTCTTAGCCTTTCCTCCCGGTGAAATCGCTTTGCAAAGTCCTGTGCTAACAGATGCAGCTCACCTCATCATTCGAAGCTTCCATGTCCACCCCTGGAATCACAGATATTTGGAAATCACACTGCAGTTAGTTCACAAACTTCTCCCCGACACTCAAAGGCCCGGGCTGGAGAGGACTTCCAGAGAGTTCTACCACGGAGAAACCACAGACCAGAGACATCACAAGATTGCCTGGGGTCACACAGCTCTGTTTGGGGAACTGGCTGGGCTTGGACCCGCGTCTTCAGACTCCAAGGGGAGCTTTCATTGTCTAGGATACAGGGACATGGTGAGGCAAGAATCTATAAAAATACTTGTTAAGGCCTCTGCACATTCAAAGCACTCAGTCCACACTGAATAATTGATGGGGGCGGCTGAGAGCAGACGCACAGGCCTCCTGCCGTGAGGCTGGGAATGTGGGAACCTTTCGTATCACCTTGCCCAGTGAAAGAAGTGGCTGGGAAAATTGCTGAAAAAGTCGTGCTTCCCTGTTGGTAGGAGAGAGGCTCCTGGGAGCCACAGATGTAATTTATTGCCTCAGTAAAAGGAGAGGAGGAAGCACAGGGCCGCTGAGGGGAGGTGGGGGGGGAGCTACGGGCCACCCAGAATCACCACCACCGTGACCCTTCCAAGGCTCTGAGGCCCTGGGAAAGGGCTGCTGGCTCCGATAGGCAGGGAGAAAGGTGCCTGAGAATCTGAGAGTCCTCTGGGGGGAGTGGGGTGATTCACTGTGGGAAATGCAGAGTCTGAAGCGGAAGTTCTCCCCCATGAGAACCCCTGATGAGGCAGAGATGCCCAGGAGGACTGAGGCAGCCTGTCGCCGTGCCTCATGTGACCTCAGGACTCTTCTGGCCACAGGCCGTGGCAGCGGGGTTTAGGGGACAGAAAGCAGATACGGAGTGGCCTTTCGAGCAATTTGCAGAGATCAAAGCAGGCGGCATTTCGAACGGGTGCTCCGGGCACATTTCACAGCTGACTGAAACTCAGGCAGCATTTCTCAGCAAACCATGCTGGGGCTACCTCCTCCCCCGTGGTGTGCGTCCCCCCACCCCCCCACCCCAGTATCTCCTAACTGGCATTTGTCTTGGCCCCCAACCAAGGCAGGGTTTGAACAAGCCGAGTCCACAGGATAATTGCCTCCAATCTCAAATAAGCAGAAGCAACCAGCTCCAGCTCAACTGGGGAACTGCTGGACGACTGCCTTTCTGTTTCACTCTGCATCACAAGATCCAAAGCCCAAGGGTGTCGCAAGGACTTCCTAAGAAGTTGCACGACGTGCTTGCGCTTGCTTAGGTTGCCTCACGTGCGCACTCGGCCTGGGCGTGCTGACCTCCAGGGAGGGCGTGACCTCAGAGTGTCCCTGTGTATGGGCAGGGCCCGTCCTAAGGATGCAGAGGTGCGGGGACCGTTCCAGCTCTGCCTGCAGCTAGCCCAGGGGCCGCCCTGCACCCTCTCTAGGGCCCAGGCAGCAGAGAAAGTAGGAATGTGTGACTTGGCTCCCCGTTCCTGTCGGCTGGAGCTGATCACAGCTGGGCCGCTGAGCTGCCTGAGTTCACCCCTTACAGAGGGAAGGGATCAGGAGCAGGAGGAAGAGATGGAGCGGGTTAGGTATGGGGCAGGGCTGGGTCTTGATGGACGTGGGTTGATAGCTCAGCCCTGACACTAATTCTATGACCTTGGGATCACAATGGAACCTACTGCAAAGTCTTGGAAGGATCCGATGAGACAGAGGAGATGCGAATTCTTAGTTATGCCTCTCAGGACTGTCACCTCCTGCCCACGACAGCCCTTGGCTGGACCTCTCCCTGGCTGCCGAACCACTAAAGTTAGCTCTGTGTTTCTGTGTGCTCCAGACTGAGCACAACATCACTTGACAGTCAGCTCGGGACTCAGGGTTTCACAAATTGTCTTTCCTCACCGGCAACTTTGACCAGACTCCGCACTCCTTGAGGGCAGGGCCGCTGTCATGTGCTTTCCAGGTGGGATGTCAGTTACTGATCTTATAGCCCTTCCCAGACCCGGTGGGAAACTCCGTGTGGTGTCACCGGGCCAGCCGCAACTGGCTGCATTCAACAAGGGTGCGTTCAAACTGGGACCCCCTAACCCCGGCCGGCAGCCTCATGCAGACTCCCCACTCCTGACAGGGCTCTGGTAGGCCCCTGGCTGTCTTTCTCTCTGCTCAACAGCAGACATTGGATAATTAGCAGAGTAATGTTAGAAATGCTCTCTCCTTGGTGAAAACAGAGGTATTCAAGGTATGTGGGCCAAACAAATACTGAGCCACTCTTGACTCTTAAAAGAACAAGGTGAAAGAATCTGGTGAGATCTCGGGGGAGATGTGGTCGGCACCTTAGAGAGACAGGTGACTGTGACTTCACCAAGCCCAGAGACCAGGCCGGCTGAACTCTGCAGGGCCCGTTTGCAGATAGTGTTGGGGAAATGTCTACGCGTGTGGCAGAATTCAGTCTGAGCCTTGTTTTCATTCGGATTGATAATGAGATTGGCTCTCACCTTCCTCAAAGTTTTCAGTGGCTGCCATCAAACAAAGAAACAAACAACACAACAAAATCTGAGATTTTAGACCAAAACGGTAGGTCAGTGTACAGTAAGGCGGTGTCCCCAGGGTGAGGCACATGTAAATGCTCACAGGACGAGGGAGACAGTGTCACTTTTACCTTGATGATGGACAAGGGTGACCAGGGCCTGAAGTGGCCTCCTGGTCAAGGATCCTGATCTAGAACCTTCCAGAACCTTCCTGGATCCTCCTCACCCTGGGAGTTCCCCAGCTGGCCTTCCAGGGATGAAGTGCCCAGCTCACATTCAGAGGCCCTGCTGGCTTCCTGGCGTGAGGAAACGCTGCCCAGCCTTCCGTGGGCCCTGAGCTGTGGCCACCGGGGAGGTCGTGGCCTGGGCCTATTACGTACCTGGAAACCAGATCTAAGCTGGGCCTTTCAGGACGTAAGGGACAAGACCTATGACAGAGTCTCCAGGAACGCGTGACCAGCTCCCACATTTGGATCAGGATACCCGAGGGGAATTTCTGGCCATCCTGGAAAGATCACCTTGAAGAAATGGGGACTCATATTTTCCCCCTGGAGAAGCCGAACCCCCACCCCTTCCTAGGGCTCTGCGAAGGCTGCTGGGCAGGGGCCCGGGAGTGAAGCGGCCTCTGATGCTGGGAGCTCACTGCCTGCCTACTTCCTGGGTGGGTGTGCCCACAGGGAGATGGTTGCTGCGCCCTGGGTTCCCTTCCTTAAGGAGGTTTTCATGCACGAGCCTTGTGGGGTTGAGGGGTGTCAGGTAGCTGTCAGTAGGAAAGGGGCTGGTGGGGGGCAGCTCACACCTGTAACTTCTCCTCTTGCCCATTTCTTTAATTTTTTTTCCTTCCTCTCCCGAATCTCTCCAGAGACAAGCATGGAGACACTAGGCCTTCACGAACCAGGGCGGCTGTCCTAACCACGTAAAAGCTAACGTTTGCAGTCTTCCTAACTCATGTTGGCAACTTGACCTCCTGACGCAGCTCCAACTCTCCAGGCTGATGGCAAAGTTCCTTCTAAACCCCTTTCCCATCTCTAGTCGCATCCTCTGGCTCCCCCATGCCCACTGCCCTTGATGTAGCCAAATGCTCACCCCTTCGAAATCTGCTTCAGAATGTGCCTTCCTTCCTTTCTCCTCACCCCAATCCAAATCCCGGGGCACACGTGCATGTTAAGAGCCATCCAAGTTGATCCTAAAGGATGTCGGATTCGTGAGTGAGAACTTCTCACCCCGAGCCTGTAAACCGGGGGGCAAACTGCTCTGATCATCACTCATCCTCCACCTTTGCAAATAGCTCTATATCCCAGGCAAGCCAAGAGGCATTTCTGGGGAGAATACAGCTCCCAGAGGGTTCTGGGGGTTCCAGACGCTCTTAAGGGGCCGAGGGAGTTTTCCACGATCAAAATTTACCTAGAGAAAGCCGCCTGCATGTGTGAGGAGCCCAACAAGCAGCTTCTCCTTCATCGGCCCGGGGCTCAGTGGAGCTCTCTCAGCAAACAGGCACCGCCTTAATTTACTTCCTTGCCAGAGTCCCCCTTGTAAGGAGGCCAAGCTAGTAGATATGTTAATTTAGTGGAAATCTATGCATGTAATTGAGAGGATGAGACAGGAGCCAAGTGCATGAGAAGTTGGGGGTCTTCGAGTGGGCAAGGAGGAAGAGGGGGATGAGGGAGGACCCTTCCCTCTGCTTCAGGGGAGCCGGGTTGAAGCCAGCCAGGACCAATGCAGAGCCTCTCAGGCTCCTGATACAAGAAATGGCTTTCTGGCTCCACAGGGCCCTCAAGATGGCAAGGGGCATTCACAGGTCACAGGTCCCCGCTCTGGACCTCTCTGCTCGGATCTCCAAAAGCAGCCTTCCTTGGAGAGCACTGTCTTAGAAGTCATGCACGTGGGCCTGAATCTCTCTGCTCCTTCACCAGCCCCATGAGCTGCACCAAGTTACTGAATCTCTTGGAGACCCATCAGCAAAAGCAGGGTATAACATCCCCCAAAGGGCGATGGTGAGGATAAAATGACCAGTGGGTGTGAAGGGTTCTTAAGCAGTGTCTGACTGATAAATGCACTCAGGAGACAATTGCCATCACCTATATGCACTCCAAGTACAGCTGTGGCTGCTTTGCAAAATCCCTTAAAAACACACTAGCAGAAGTTCTCATCCTGCAGATGCGGTCAGGCTGGAGGTGCTACGGCCACCTCTGTTCTCCCAGGACTTTGCTCAGCTCTCCACCCTCCATCCCGTGACTGTGGGCAGCGGGACTGTCTCTGGGGCATCAGAAGGGAAGCTGCTTTAGAGCCACGCCTCCCTTTGGCACTTTGGGTACTGTCCTGTTGGTGGGACCTGAACTCATCCTGCCTGGGATCCACCAGGATCCTCTGGGAGCTGGTGTAAACTTAATCTGGGAGAACAGACCTGTGGCTTTGACAGTGGCTGTGGCCCATCCACCTAGAACAACCCTCCGCCCCCTTCCAGATCTTCTCAGGAGGAATGAAAAACAGATACAGGCAATAAGGATTTTTTTTGAAAAACAGAATGCCCAACCTGACAGGGCATGGAGACACCTGCCCCCTTGCCTGGAGCCACAGACCCTCCCACCTTCTCCCAGTGACAGGGTGCCCGGCCTCAGAGCTGACCTGCCCATTCCCAGGCCCTTCAAGCTGAGCAGTTTCCTCTGATTGCACTGGCCTCAGCCCTTGAGGCCTCAGCCACCGGCCCCAAGTGCCCTGAGTCACTTCTCCTGAGTTAGGGGTTGCATCCTAGGAGCAGGAACGCCCACATTACTGAGCCTGAAGTAGACAGAGGGGACAAGGTGGGCTTGGAGGTGACCAGCGGTCTGGGAGCCGACTTGGAGAGACTGAGTGGGGCTCCTCCCTTCCAGACCTCAAACCCCAAACCTCTACCCAGATCTTAACCCGGAAAGGGCCAGCCCAGACATGGGAGATGGACTCTGGCCGAGCTGTCTCACTCCCCCTTGAGGGGAACAAGCCCCCAGGAGCCGGTGACGCAGGACCCCGTCTCCTGCGGGCAGGTGCAGGGTGTCCACCCCAGCGGACGTTGGAATGGGTGCTCCCTCAGCCCCGGGCCGGGCTGCTCGCGCCACTGCCTGCTCTGGGGACCTGAGGCGCCCCTAAGCTCCCTCCCCTGGATATGCCGCCCGCCACAGACACATCACCGCAGCCGGACCCCCGGCCCTGAAATCGTCCCAGCCCTGCCGCGAACCCACCTTCCCGGGGCACCCGGAGGCCCCTTCCAAGGGTGCCACCCAGGTCCCCGCCTCCTCCTTTCGACGCGGGCTCCGCGCTCGGCAGCCTCTGGCCCCAGCTTCGGGGCTGAGCCGGCTTCTGCCTCCCTTTCTCTCTTGCTCCTGTGAATTCTCAGCACTATTCTTTTTTTTTAAGGGACTTTTTTTTTTTTTTTTGCGTTGCGTCAGGGCGGTTGCCTGGCGACGGCGGAGCTATTCCACCGCGAGCCCTTTCAGGCGCGATCCCCTCCAGCCTCTCATTCAAGCCTCTCCGCCCGCGGCTCCGGGGACCGGGACGCGCCGGGGCCGGGAGACCCGCGCCGGGTCCTAAAGCCCTCCAGGCGGCTCGTTCCCGGCCAGGACCTGAACCCGAGCAGCCGCCCCGCCGCAAGCAGAAGCAAACCACACGCGATGGCCAAACCCTAGACGAAACCAAACCCAAACAGATTAAAAAAACAAACAAACAAAACAAAACCCGAAACCAAGGCAGTATTCCCCCAAGCATGGCAACGTGGCTTTGCCACTGTCAGCAGTTTGCCTGCGTGGAGGGGGCTGGAGAACCCCCTTCCAGCGGGTGGGCAAGCCCGGAGCCTACACTCCACCCACCAGCGGTTTGAGTTCCAGCTACCAGCTGGCAACGCCCGGGCCCAGTGCCTAGCACGTGCCACCCCATTACAGCCACTGGGCAGGGCAGATGTGGGCATCTCCAGCTCACAGATGAGGAAACTGAAGCTCAGAGAGGCTAAGTAGAAACAGACCTTCTCCCAGATCTGTCTCCCAGACCGGCTGGGAGTAGTCCAGGGAAGCCTGCCCCAGAGCATGTGTTTCCCCCACTAAGAACAGCTTGCCTCGGGGCATAGAATACCTTGTACTGTGTCAACCGCTGGAGAGCTGCATTCTACGATCCTGTCCCTGCTCTACCAGAGCCAAGGGCTCCAGGCACCATGACACACACAGGACAGTAGCCACAGCTGTCCCAGCCTGGGCTTTAGGATAAGTCCTGACTGCAGATGGGGTACTCCAGTCCAGGTCATGTTGGGAGGTGGGGTTGGGTCTGCCTTCTCCTGGGACCTCCCACCCCAGGGCTGATTACTGGAAGTTGGCCTCACTCTCAGGGCAAGCTAGACACGGCCAAGTTCTTTGCCTAGACTCTTGGGGTTTGCGGGGGTCCTTCAAAGTTACCTAATCTGTCATCCTCACAACAGCACTGGGGACGCAGGGCAGGTGTCATTATTTCCAGGACAGATGTACACACTGAGTCGTGGGGCTGCAAAGTGACTTGACCCCAGGTGGCTGGCCTTGTTTTCTGTGGAACTCAGCCCCCAAGATGCTCGAGATCCTTGTGCTGTCCCCTGGTGTCTGCATCCTTCACTGCAACTCCCCTTCCGGGTGGTCCTACTTCCTTCCTTCCCCACTTCAATAGGACATCCGCTAAGGGACTTTGTCTAAGGAGACATCCCGCTAATGGGAACACCTCTTCATGCCAACGGGCTGATGCTTCTAAACCAGCAGGTGTACTTGAGCAGGGCTTTTCTGGAGAGTCACGTTATCGACCCAGTCCCTTGACCCCAGCTCCTAAATACGGATCCAGTCTCCCCACTTCTTCCCATCCCCTCTGCCACTGTCCTGGCCCGTGTCAGCTGCCCCAACTGCAGCAACAGCCCCTGCCCGCTGCCCTGCACCCAATCCTGGCTCCCCACCCCTTCCCCTGAGCCAGCTCTTCCTCCACAGCCAGAGCAAACTCTGCAAAATGGAAATCTGATCCCCACTTCCCCCTGCTTACAGCCCCCCAGCCGCTCCCATCCCTCCCAGGATCAAAACCCGGCCTGGCCGCCAGGCTGTGTGGTCTGGCTCTGTCTGCCTCTTGGGCCCAGTGTCGCTGGACACTCTGCTCTCCAGACAGACGCTCCTCCCACATGTGGGGGAGGGGCTGCACTTCTGCCTCTTGAGGGAACCCCAGGTGACATGACCCCATTGCCCCACCTACCTCTCCCTTGTGGACCAGTTGTCATTTTATCTTTATTTGTGAGCTTATTGGATTAGTGTCTGTCTCTTCTAAGACTGTAGGCTCTGCGGGGCAGGAATCATGTCTGCCGGCAGAAGACCTGGTCCCGACTCGGGGAGCTGGCTGGCCCTGGCCATGCGACCCTGTGCTGAACACTCAGGCTTTGCCCCACCACTCACCAGTGTAGTCCGGCCCCAGCGTGTGTCTTCTTGGTGCAGCCGTCCCACCCCATCTGGAAATGCTTTCTCCCGTCTTCACCCTCCCAGCCCCTCCTTTGGTACAGAGCTCCTGTTTCTTGTGGGGACATTATCTTCTGTCGTCACACAGACAGGCAGCCTGTCCAGGGCACGGATGGGGTCTTCCTCTCATGCCCCGCATTCTGCCTGGATGGGAGGGTGGTCAGTGATGAGGACCAGGAGGGTCAGGGAGGGAGGGATGAGAAAGAGGAGGAAGAATAGCCTGGTCTCTGTTGGAACCGTCTCGACTCTCATGTCTAACCACATGCAGGGGTCTAATGAGTTACAGTTAGAGCTCCAGCTTTGGCTAGTGTGTGGCCACGCAAATAATATTCTCAAAAAATATTTGATGACATAGGAAGATGCTAATGATTTCATGCTCAGTAAATAAGACTGGAACACCAAATGTGTGAGTAAATAAGGCATTATGAAACCTTTAATTCTAATATTTAGTATCTAATTCTTTAATCTGTATGGCAAAAATATTTGGAGTGTATATTCAAATATTAGCTGTGGTGATCTCTGGGTGGTGGGATAACAGAGGATTTAAAATTTCCTCTATAGGCTTGCATTAATTTTCTAAGTTTTTGACAATGAAGAGTTTTTGCAATAAGCAACCTCAAGAAACACTACCATAATGAGAGGATGGCCTCTGTTTGGGTACATACCTGAGGTCTCCTGCTCTGTTTGGAACTGCCTTTTATGTGTGGTGCTATGAGGCCGGACTGGAGCGTGGGGCGGCGGGGCCACCCTGGGGCTCTTCCCCTCCAGTTGGCCCTTTGGACCCCAGAACATTGGGCCGAGCCCAGGAGAGTGAGTCTGGACTTGGCAACAGCACACTGATTCGAGAGCTGCCTTTTGGCTCAGTCCTGTGGATCCAACTTGACTTTCAAGAGGCAAGATGAGGAAGATGATGTCTCTTCTGATCCTACAGGAGTCCTGTGCAAGAGAAGAACCTGGATAGAGTCTCCCTGTCCTACCTGGGAGGACACCAAACATGGAGAGGTTAGACCCAGCCGGTCTGACCCCGAGCTAGGGCACTTTGTTCTGCGTCGCACTGACCCCGTTGTCCCTCCAAGCAGTGGGCAAGGCAGCCTTAGTGACCACAATGTGCTCAGTCCAAGCGCAGTGGCCAGGGATAGCCTCATGAATAGGGTGACTTTGGAGCAAAGATTTGAAGGAGAGGTGGGAGCTGGTCATGAGGTACTGGGGGGAAGGGTGTCCAGGCAGAGGGAACAGCCAGTGCGAAGGCACCTTGGGAGCACACACGCCTGAGACAATCAAGGAAGAGCAAGGGGGCCTCGCGCTGGAGTGCACTGAGCAGGGGGTAACGACCATGGGGGAGGATGATGCTGAGAGGTGACCAGGCACAGGTGCTGGTCAGGTGCCCTGGGCCTGGCAGACCATGGTAAGGACTCACCTTTCCCCAGGGAATGCAGAGAATGCACAGCTGGGGGGGGGGGGTCTCTGCCGCTGTCACTCCCACCGCACAACGCACTCTCTAAATTAGTCTCACCTGTTCCCACCGGAGTTTTTAAGCTACTCAAGGACAAACTACTTTGTCTCAATCTCCTGTGAATCCCTCCTGGTGATTCAAATGTGGTCCCTGTTCATTAAATGAGAGAAGGAAAGAAAGAAGCAATCTCTGTTTGGCCTTATTTCCGGAAGGCACAGAGGGTGGTGACTTCCTCCCCCGCCCCAGGGAGCAGTGAGAACTCGCAGGCCCGGGTCAGAGTCCGCTAGCTTTCACCATCTGCCTTTAGCAGGGACTTTTCCATCGTGAGCCCAGCATTTCAAGAGGATCCAGGAAGTGTTTGTCATCCGGAGGCATTGATGCTGGCAACGGTAATGGCTCTTTGCTGCCTTAATCTCTCAGAAGGAGTTGATTCAGGCTGAGGCCCAGAAGGAAGATGGGGACCAGCTTCCCATCCTGTGGGGAACCCATTAGTTCAACGAGCATTTATGGGCAGTTCGCTCCGTAGCAGCCGCTGTGAAGTGTCAGGGCGCGGCACCTGCAGCCTACTGGTGTAGGAAGACCATTAACAAAGCACCCCCCTTAGAACTGGAGGTGAGGTGGTGACATATGCCATCTAAGCCCAGCAGGACGAGAGAGCTGGCTGGGAGAGGTGGCCCGGAGGCCCGGCACGGAGCAGGGCAGGGAGGGCATTTGCAAGAGTGAGTGCAGGCCCCAAGGGGCTTGACCACGGTCAAGGTAAAGAGTGTAAGAGGGTGAGATGGGTCAGGTGAGGTCTCTGGATGTGATCCTGAAGGCGGCCGGTTAAGAAGGATGCGTGTCATGGCTTTGGTGTCTTAGAACATCTGGATGGATGAGGGGGCAAGACAGGAGGCCAGGAGACGGATACAGAGATTGTGTCCATCTTACCAGAGGTGAGAGGAAGCCCAGCCCCCTGCGGGGAGTGGCTCACTGCACTTCCCAGGTGTTGCCGGACAAGCGTGGGGAAGGGGCACAGCGGGGCAGCTGGAGCAGGCAGGCTCAGGTTCCAGCCCTGGCTCTCCTGTTCCTGGTGTGTGTCTGTAAGAAGTCACTCCAGTCTTCTGAGCTGCAGGTACACCATCTGTAAAAGGGAACTCATGGTAGTAGTGCTGTCCTGAGACACGGGCAAGAGGGCTTGCCTGGGACCCCATGCTTTAGACAGCCCTGCTCGGGGTCTCCTCCAGGTACGGTGGCCATGGGGCCAGAGGCCACGCCCACTCCAAGTCCACACCTTCCCTGCTCTGTGCTCTAAGTACCAGGATCCAGGACCCCCAGGCCCACACTCGGGCCAGCACAGGCCTCTTTCCTGGTCTCTGGAGCATGAGTGAAGGCTGGACTCTCAGGATGGGGCTTCCCCTGTGTGAGCACAAGGGCCCTTCTGTGGGAAAAGAAAGAAGGCAGGCCACAGGTGGGGCCAAGGCTGTACCCTCCCACCTCTGGCATTCCAGGCGTCCAAGTATTTGGAAGTGGAACCTACCTTTGAGGTTTTTATAAAGATGTGTTTGTTTAGCCCAGAGGGAAGAACAAACATTGTCTAACAGTTTGTTAGCTTGGTTTACAACTCTCAAACATTTAGACACATGGCATGTGGGCCTCCATTTGTGCACTGGCTTTGGATCTCTCGAATGTTAGGGGTGGGTCTGATTACAGGCTGGGCTTGCTGGTTTGTTTAAGAAGCCAAGAATGCTGCACACAAACATGGGCTCTTGTCACCAGGGCACACTTCTCTCCATTGTGACATCTCCGGCAGAGTTTGCAGCCTTATCTTCTGGACACTTCTAAGAATCACCATCTAGAAGAGGCCGCAGAGTATTTCCAGACTCAGCACCAGCACATTTGAGTGACAGCTGGAGTGAGGCCTCTCTGGGCATGCGCGGCCCTGGGAGGAAAGCAGAAATGATGCTACTCATGACAGCTGTGAAGCAGCCCTGACGAGCAGGGGAGCGCCTTCTAGACTCCTCTGAGCATCGCCTCGCCTCCTTTGAACAATGGAAAGAGCCTTGGGTGGTAGAAACCAGGGCATCCAGTCTTCAGTCCTGGCTCTGTTACTAATTAAACCTTGTCAATTACTGGAGTGAGAGGTTCAAGCTTTGACATCTTCTGATGCACGATTCCATGATACCCCCTTCCCACTGAATATAATATGTTTTGCTGGGCAGAAGGCAGGACCAGAAACTGGAAAGTGGGAGGGTCTGGCAGACACTGCAGGTCTGGGTCAGAAAGAAGTCGAGGCCAGCTAGCCGGAGAAAAGTGTCCTGGGGGCTTGCCCTGAGGCTGGAGTGAGAGCCAGCAGGTGAGCCACTCATGGACAAGGCTGCACCCCACATCCTGGGGCCAGCTTGCTTGTCCTCTGCCTTGCTTTAATCCAGGACAGGGGGTGATGATCCCCACCTGAAGGCGGGATGAAGAAGTCCAGGGCCTGCAGGAGAACCCTGCCCCTTCTGGAAGCACTGCCCTGATGTCCACTTGCTTCACGAACTCAACAGCACTCCTAGTGGTTGATGAGTTTATTCTTTTCATTTCCACCAGCCTGTCTCTGATGATGCAGAGGCCAAGGTGGGGGTCAGGAGGAGGAGTTGTCACACAGAGGGATGAAGTTGAACTTGATGTTCAGTCACTAAGAAAACCTCCACTAGAAGCATGTGCTTTAGTGGCAGAAACAAGGCCAAATCATGAAAGACAGTGGAGTGGTTGTTAACCATGTGAAGTGAAATGAATAGAAAATTAGTATGTATGATATGATTCTAATTTTGTTTCTCTAAAAGTCGTTAAAAAAAAGCCAGAAAAAAAAAAAAAAGGGAGGGATTCTGGGGGAAGCGGGCCTGTGGGTCTTCATTCCCTTTCCAAGAATGGTACCCCAAGGACAATACATTCTGAATATTTTAGCTGCCTTGTTTGTCTTCCCCCAACACGAGGTAGCTCCGTTTGGAACCTGACACTAGGAAAACAAGACGGAGCATGGAGCAGACAAACATGCCCCGCGGTCCAGCCACTGTCCTCAGGCACAGACTCAGAGCACTTCCTGGCGGGGATGCAGCCGTGGTCGGCTGTCACTGCATTCACATCTTAGGACCAGGACTGCTTCTGGTCCACAGAGAGAACTGGCAGAAGACAAGGAGAGGAAAAAAGATGCAGGCGCCCAGAGACAGGCTGACAACGTGACTAAGGGTGAGGGGAACCAAGGGCCCGCTGAAAGGCAGTGAACACACAGAGAAATCACTTCTGCACGACGCCCTGATGAGCCACTTTCATGATCGGATCAAAATGTTTAGTGCACAGAATCAGCCCTCCTGGAAAATGGTTGTTTGCGATGATGCCTTCGGCTTATGAAAAGGAAGAGAGAGAGAGAAGGAGGAGGAGGAGGGGAGAAAGAGGAAAAAAGAAGGAAAATGTTCCGAATGGTGGAAAGGTGCTTGGTCTGAATGTACCCCCCCAAATCCATATGCTGACATCATAATCCCAAATGTGATGGTTTTAGGAGGCGAGACCTCTGGGAGCTGATTAGGTTTCGAGGTGGAGCCCTCGTGAATGGGGTTAGTGCCTTTATAAGGAGACCCCCAGAGCTCCCTCACAGCAAGGAGACAGGGGCTATGACCCAGGAAGCAGGCTCTCGCCAGACACTCAATCTGCTGGCGCCTTGATCTTGGACGTCTGGCCTCCAGAACTGTGAGAAGTAAAGTTCTATTGTTTATAAGCCATCCAATCTGTGCTGTTTTCTTAGAACAGCTTGAATGGACTGAGACAGTGGGATACATTCCTCGTCAGTGGCCCGGGGTCCCGGAGTCAGGGCTGTGTGGGCGGACAGGACACTGGCAGGATGAACCAGCAGTTCTACTCCTCTCCCTGCTCCTCAGGAAGGCCTTGGTCCACACAGGCCAGGTGGGCTGGCTGTCCCGGGAAGGTCAGGTCAGCCTGGGGCCGAGAGCTCTGCAGAGACCAGCCCCTATCCCCACCCTTTGCGGTGCACCCTGACCTCAGCCGGATTCATCCTGCTTTCTCTCTGTAGGACCCATTCTGCTCTCCTTGGACCTGACCTTGGTTTTCAGAGCCAGTTTCCCCTCTGGGCATTTCTGCATTTTTGCAAGTCAGGACTCATGCACTGAAGGGGGAGGACTGTCTTTGAAGTTTTCCAAGGGGGAAAATGACGTGTTGGCAGTTCGGGATGAACAGCATCCCAGAGCGCCTATGGAATCCTCTCACCTCCCACCATCCCCACCCTTCAACCTGGCCCTCTTACCCTGAAGCCCTGCCTTGCAAACAACTCAGTCCTGTGGGACTTAGAGTCTAATAAGAGAAATCAGATGGAGCCCCAAAGAAACCAGGCAGAGGCCAAGTTTAAAACACATTTCAGATCCAAAATTTTAAACATCTTAGTCCTTCTGCACTATGTCTGTACAAAAGACTTCTTGCCGTCAGAAGAACCGTTTGATTTAAAAAACCCACTCACATACAAACATGCCCACATGAATCTCTCTGGTGCCTGCAAAACACGAGGCTCTGGGCTGGGTATTTACACCTGTGTGATCATCTTAAGTGTTAGTAGGGAGTAGAGACGTGTTTAATAAATCTGGTTGGATGTACCTATTTGGGTCCTAGAACACACTGATCCTCAAATCTCTCCCTGAGTGTATTTCCACTGTCTTCTCCCCATGAGCCACTCCTCTAACTTGAATGGCTGCCCCTCCTCTATGCTTCCCTGTCATCCGAGGCAAAATGCTATTCTGACACCTCACCCTGAGGTCACCGATCTCTTGTCCATCTCTCCTAATAGATTCCAAGCCTGGGAGACCAGGGACGATGTCTTACTCGTTTCTACCCCTGGAAACGCCCCCAGTGCAGCACAGGGTTGGAACACGGAGGGTATAGTCATGGTGCTTGTAGAAGTGAATGAATGAATGAGCACACATTCTTATAAACCCTTGTGTCTAGTCTCCTCTGCCAAAGAAGGAATGAGGAAACAAGCGAGCAGGGGATGCCAGGGTGTCCGGGATGGGCTGCTGGCCGTGGGGCTGGTAGTTTGAGAGCCGTTCTCTCCCACCCTAGGCGTGTCGATGGGGCTCCCTTAGTTCGCCTTGGCTGCGGTCTGGCCACCTCTGGCCTCCCCGACACTGACTTACAGAAAGACAGGAAGGGCTCGCTCCCCTATTGTTAATGGGCCCGTGTGATGACTCCTCTTTCCTAAGGAGCTAAAAGAGGGTAGTAGGTTACACCATCTTCTCTTTCAGGAAATCAGCAAAGGGTAAGCTTTGCTCTGTCCTTTCTGCAGATGAAGAGGCTGAGGCTATCAAGTGGGCATTTCTCCAAGTGGCCCGCAGCTGCCAGCGTCCTGGTGCAAGGCCGGGGCTTGTCATCCCCCGCCAGCTCTGAGTGCAGGAGCAGCGGACATAAACGTGTTTTCCACTCAGTGATTAGGACTTGGGAAAATTCCACGACCTTCCCCACCTTCCCCCCAGGCCCTGGCAGCTGAGGCGTTTTTACCTGGGTATGTGGGATGGGTGTGAGCGCTGAGTGGGGGCAGAGCAAGGAAAGAGGGGGTCCCATACATTTCCGGGCCTGGAGTTCATTCCTGTGGGGGTATAGCCCTTCCCAATACGTGAGCAAGGGGAGAGAATTCAGGCCCCTCTCGCTGCAGGCTGGGTGGCTTAAACAACATGCACGTATTTCTCACATTTGTGGAGCCTGGCAGATCCAGTGTCTGGCGAGGGCCCTCTTCCTAGTTTGCAAATGACCACCTTCCCATGGAGTCCTCACACGGGGAAGAGACAATAATCTCTCCCGAGTTTCTTACTATGAAGGCACTAATCCCATTCGTGGGGGCTCCACCCTCATGACCGAGCACCTCCCCAAGGCCCCACCTCCTCATCCCATCTCACTGGGGGCTGGGATTGCCATATATGAATGCTGGAGGGACACATAACGGTGCTAATATAATTCAGCTAATCCCTATAGAAAACCTGCAAGACAAGTATTATTCTCTTGTGATAGATAAGGAAATTGAAGAGGTGAAGTGATTTGCCCATGGCCTGTCTCACCCAGCACCCAAGGCCAAAAGGGGCTTCAGACGAGGCTTTGCTGTTTCCTCTGCCTGCTCTCTTTTCCCCGGGCCCTGCCAGCCCTTGGCATGACCTGAACTGATGGTCGTGGGCCTTGTGCCCAAGCTTCTTTGAGAGCTTGGAGGGGTCAGGTCTGACCCTGTGTAGTGTTCCCCCCAAAGGGGACCCACCGGACAACTCTGTGCCTCAATGGCTTTTCTGGGACCTCAGCCCCGGGAGAGCTGGGCTTCTCAGAGCGGCTGGTTCATTCCGCTCTTTTGGGCGCCGGGGTTCTTGAGCTGCGGGGCTGCGCTCTTGCCTGTGGCTTCTAGGGGACCCGGAGCCAAGTGTGTGGCCCCCTGAGCAAAAGGAGCAGAACTCCTCCTGTCACGCCTGGCTCCATCTGACTTTTCTACTCTCATTCTCCCCTTTGACTCACTCCCCCGACCCCGAACCCGTCTACTTTACAAACACTACCTGTCAGTGTGTCGTAGACGTGTGTCTCTTTAGTTCGATGGCAGCCCTTTTTGGAACAATGCGGCACAGCGGCCTGTGAGTGAGGAGTTAAAGCGGAGTGTTTCAGGCAGGGGTGGGAGCTCCTGGAGGCTTGAGCCCAGTGAGTCAGGAAATTCCAAGGCCTTCACGGGCCTCCCCGCCCCACTGGGGAGAACTTTCCAGATCCCACCCGGCCACGCCTGCTTCCTCGTGCTCCTGGGGCTCGGTCTGGGCTCCACTGAGTCACCCGCCTGGCTCTCAGCTTCTGCTGCTGCCCTGCACGAGCTTCCACTGACTCAGCGTGTCTCCCCAGGGCTGGGCCCCGCAGGCCGGGGTGGCCCCTCGGGGGCCTGGGGAGGGCCCAGGGCTCCCGAGCTGCACACGTTGCTGACCTCTCTTTAAACTATGGAGAAAGTCTGATTTGTGGCAGCTCAGCCTTTGGGGTTGGAAGCTCCCAGAACATCTGCTCTCCACGCAAACCCGTCATTAGTGGGACTGCGGAATGGAAGTCTGGGAGGAGTCTGCTAAGCGGCTGAGCACTGGGGAGAAAAGAGGACAGGACTGCGGGTCAGGGGACCCGAGATCTCGTCCCGGTGTCCCTGCTTGCTAGCCTGCAGCCTGAGCAAATCTCTCTCCTTCTCTTAACCCTGTAAAATGGGTACAGTAGGACCCCGAGGAGGACTCAGTCAATCATTCAGTAACAATGACCAAGCAGCCTCTGTGTGCAAAGAACTGCTGGAGGGGCTGGGGACACAGAGAACCTAAGGGCCCTTCTGGTGGCGCTGACCTGTGGTTAGTCAGCAAGGGGGGCGGGCAATGACAGTCACCTCGCCAATCAACATGGTAACTCTGCCTCTGGATAAGCACCAGCCAGGAGATAAAACAGGGATGCAGGGAGGGAACTGGGGAGGGGGGAGCTAAAAGTGACCAGAGAAGGCCACTGTCCAGGCCAGTGGCACCTTGCGGGGGTGACAGCACTGGGGGAGGGGAGGAGGCCGACTCTAGATCACGTAGGGGTGGGGCCTAGGGTTTGCTGTCCCGCGGGGAGGGATGGAGAGGATGACCACCAGGCATTTTGGACAGTATTGATTCACTGACTAGGGGAAGAAGTGGGTCTGGGAGGGGGTGGAAATCTAGAGACTGGTCTTGGGCTTGTGAGGCCTGAGAGCCTAAGCTGATGCCCAGTGGGGATGAGGCGAGGGCAGGCAGGCTCCCGTTTCGGAGCGTGGTGCAGAGACGGGGAGCAGAGAGGAGGCGCTCACGCACGGGAAGGGCTCCCGAGGGGTGGACACAGGTTTTCAGGGCTCTTGACACACCTCCTGCCTGCCCGTCCCCTTTCAAATGCCCTCACATCGCCCCCACCCCCACTCCATGCCATGAGCATCCCAGTGCTGGCTCCAAGCTTACCCTGCAGGTGGCTCTGGGCCTGTTCCCACTTCTCAGCACAAAATCCGCACCTGTTATCTCCTGGGCCCACGGCCTGGCTCCCATGAGCTGACAAGTAGGAAAGCAGACGACCTTCCACTGAAGTGTCGGTGACACGGGGCAGCTTGTTTGCTGGTAGGGTATTTTTCCCTCTCCTTTTGGGGGGTGGGGGTTGGGAAGGGGCAAAAGAACACTGCTCCCGCCCAAAGGCGTTACTGATGGAGTTGTTGGGGTGTTCAGGTTGGGGCCTGGCTTTGAGCAGTTCAGAACCCTCAGAGGCCTTGGGTCTGGGTGGGAGAAGCTTTGCGGGGCAGGGAGGGCCCCTTTTCCAGAGGGAGCTTTAGAAGACAAAGAGGATGCTGGCTCCTGGGAGAAGGCGCCCCAGACACCCTGCATAGTGACTCTCACCCTTGCATTGAGGATGAAAATTACAGGTTTTGGGTTCTGGTGACAGCCAGGGTCCATGAACTCTGGCATAAAGAAGCATCTTAGCAATTCTAGAAATGAGCTCCCCTGTCTCAGTTGTACTAAAATAATGGGGGTCCCAAATGAACACCTGCTCCTCGCTCAGATGAGACCCTTTCCCACGTCAGATCATTGCTGAAGCCCATGGTCACTCTGTCTGGCAGATCCCCCTTTGCAATCGAGGGCAGGATGGCCACTTATGGAGGGACCTGGGACTGTCAGCCAGGCTTTGTACAAATGTTCACATTTGTCTTAATAACAGCCCTACTTTGGACTAGGGATTGCTAGCTCAGTTTTGCAAAGGAGAAAATTAAAAATCCAAAGACTTAAGTCACTTGACCAAGGTCACCTTTAGGCAGTGCAGAGCCAGCACTAAGTTCTTCTCACAAAGCCACACTGTCCACTCTCCTCCAGGGTGAGACAAGGGGTTTGGGATGGGCCTTCACCAGGAACGGAAACTTTAAACACCAGCGTGCCCTCAGATTCCTAGCTGGGCAAGGACGTGCTCACAAGCGCCTGGAGAGGCTTCCTGTGACATCTGACTTTCATCCGGAGCCAGTGGATACAAAAGGCCATCCCACCAAAATGAGGTACAGGTGTGCTATTCAAGCGGCCTTATGCTGTGGGGGCAGGGTGTAGCTCAAGTGGTAGAGCACGTGCTTAGCAAGCACGAGGTCCTGGGTTCAATCCCCAGCACCACCTCTGACATTAAATAAATAAGTAAACCTAGTTACCTCCCCCCACCAAAAAGTAAATTAAAAAAAAATCCTGTTCTCTCTCTCCATCCTTCTCTTCTCTTTCAGTGTCTGTCAGGGTCAGACACGTGTGTAGTTTGAAGACACAAAGAGGTTGGCCGTGAAAAAAGGGCTCCTTGCCTCTGCTAATTGCCTGCTGTTTTCCGCTGCCCGGAGTCCACGCGTTCAGAATTTTCAGCGGATACTTGTGACATTTACCTCCATTTCGCCAAATAGCATGCTTAGATGGCTGCTTCTTGATTTTTCAGTTCTAGACATGATCTTTTTATTTCTTCTTATGAAGTAAATGGAGCTCTTTTTTGGTGTAACACACCCACATCCCATCATCTTTCCAGTACAGCTACATAATTTTTATGAAGTGCTCAGTGTCTGTATGATGATGATATAAACGCTACTCACGGCTGAGCCATGCAGTATCCTGTGTTGTCCTTTCAAACACAGCATGAAGTTTTCCCTGGATATAACTGACTTCATTTTTTATCTATGTGTTTATCATTAATTCAACCCTCCAAATAGTTGTCCCTGGTTGTGTGTGTGTCTCCCAAATACATTCAAACACACCAGGCAATATGAACCTTCCTGCGGAAATCCCCCAGAATCCTCTGGGCTACTCCAGGGTGTGGGCTTTGCCTCCTGTGCCTGCTTGGATTTCTCTTCCTGAGTTTCTTGGGACTCTCGTTCACCTCTCACACATTGCCGGCTTTGTCTCCTAGATCCCAGATCTGTTCTTCTTTTGACTTCTTTCCTCATTTTAATGATGTACGTCACCAGGTCCCTTCCCGAAAAAGGGAACGTGGAATCCATGTTCTGAGACTTTGCATGCCCTCAAAATGTCTTTATTCTACTCACTAGTTCAGCTTCAGACAGACTTCTAAGTTGGAAATTGATTCCCTGACCTTTAACCCATAAATGGCAGGTTTTCACCTCCCGCATTCCAGCCCAAATCTGTCACCTCCAGCTGGCTGCTGGTTTTCACTACCAGCCCTCCAGTAGGGTCCATCACTTCCACAGGTGATGCTGTGGTTCACATCACGGTGTTGGGTGGTGGGGAGAAGACCCCCCCCCCCCAAAGCAAGACCACAGACACATGGCTATTCTGACGCAGGAGCAGTTGTTCAAGATGAAGCACTGCTCAATTTGCCATCTGCCTCTGGTTGTGCTCTGGTGTCTTTAAATGGCTGGTCCTGAACTTTGGTTGTACACTTGTTTTCTTCGGAGGGGAACCGCCCAGCTTCTCACAGCACTGTTCCTAAGTGAATCTTGGACGAGATGATTTTAATGTCTCTTCCATCCGAATATTCTATTGCCCTTAGCTGTGGAGTTTGATCAGAAGTGTCCTGATGTCAGGAGGCTGGTGCAGACACATGGAAGGATGGCTCTGAATTTTGCATAAGCCACCTCAAAAGTGCAAAAATAAATGGGGGAGCCAGTGAGGCTGAACCCTGAGCTGAGGGTTCAGAGCTGGGGTCCAGTCTCAGTGCAGCCCTGGGAGCCTTCTCTGAGGTTCTCAACAAAAGTTTCTGCCCAGGACACCCCTCGCCTCACTAACACATTTGCTGCTTCCCTTCTTCTCCCTGGGGCCCTCCCCCACCTCCCCTGCCTTTCTGATGGATTCTGTGACACTACAGGGGTGAAAATGGCTGAAAGTAGCTTTCACTTCTGCTCAGGCAACTGAAACCAACAGCAAGGTCATTTCCTCGTTCTTTTCTGAGTGACTGATGGAATCCATTTTTGGTCTTTTTTCCGACCCCTGTCTATTGGGGGTGGACAGAAAGGTGAAGGTTTTTTTTCCCCAGATCATACAAAACCCAGCTTACCTGGACCTCCATTCTCCATAAACTTCTCACATCCCCTCTCACTCTAACTTTGAATCGATGAACTGGAGTTCAAGGAAAACGGATTTTCTCTTTAGGAAGGTGGATTTCCTGCTCACCACTGGATTCTCTGAATCCTTGGGTCCAAGTATATAAAAGTTGTTCAAAATTCACTTATTTAAGCCCCATTGGTAAAAAAAAAAAAAAAAAAAATTGAACGTAATTCAGGCCTCATCCCTGGGCCCTTGGTCAGTAAAAGGCTTAACCCTGGTATCTGCCTCTGAGATATGTCTGCAGGATCCTTAGTGGCAAATCATGTTCAAAGCCGTCTCCCTGGTAACTTCCCCCAGTAACCCCTGATGGAGTTCTGGTTCCCTGCCTCTGCTGTAACACTGCCTTGTTGAGGTATCTGTGGCTGCACCCACCACACCCCTTCATGGTTCTCTCTCTAGCAGACCCCTTCCCAGGCTCCTTAGGCTGAGTGCCTCAGAGGAGGGTCATGTCTATTTGTATCTGTACCCCCAGCCTCTAGTGTGTGCAAACATTCACAAAAGTTTGTTGTGTTAGTTAAATTGAAATAACAAGACTGAATAATCTCATCTCAAACCAGTAACTTTTCAATCATTCAGTGGAAGGAGTTTGGGATTCTTTGAACTTGTGTTTAAGTGCTTTGGTCCACATCTCAGGTGCCAGGAAGTGAATACAAAAATAGATGAACAACACCTCCGATTCACTGAGCACGGCCGGTCCTGGGCGCTGTCTGGGCCCTTTGCCATCAAGGAAGGAAGACTACAACGCAGTTTTTGGTTTTTGTTTTTTTTTTTAAGATCAGATTCGGGAATTAAAGGGGGCATAGTCACACCAGCTGCCAGTTATTTGGAGCTCACTATGTGCTAAATACCACAATAGATACTTTTTAATACATTAATCCACTTATTCTCAAAAAAGCTTTTTGGAGGAAATGAAGCAGGTGATTTCCAAGGAGACTTAGAACCCAAGAACTCTATGTTGCTACTGCTGTCGCTCTGAACATCCATCAAAAAGCTCTTTCCTACCAGAAACTTGCAGCAAATTATTGTCTCAGTCCTAAAATCCAAGGAAAGAAACTCCATGAGAAAGCTGAGATTTGGGACTGTGATCCCAGGGCGGAATAGAAGCAGATTTGTCTGAATTCCATCCTTCTGCCTCCACGGTTCCCAGACATAAAGGCAGGAAAGGAGACCACACATCGGCTCCCTTTGGTCCATGGATCAGAAAGCAGGTGGTCAGTGGCTCGGCATGTCCGGCTGGACCAGTGAGTCTCCGGAGGTCATCTCAGCAGCCTTCCTGGTCCCACCGGTCCTCAGCTGGTGTGGTACAGGACAGCATCTCACCCCCTAGATGTTAGGGTCCTTTCCCCACCGCCTCCATCATTCTCTGCTCCTCTGACTTTTCATGGCCAGTGAAGCAGCACAATTGAAGAAAGAGGCTCTGAGATCAGAGTCAAGGACTGGCCAGGGTGCTCTGAGAACAGAGGTTCGCTGTACTGAGAGCCAGACACACCCCGTCTGTCATTTGTACTCTTAGTGTCGTGTGGGCTAGGGAGTCATCAGGACCCTTTGAAAGACAAAACAAACCCAGCAAGGCTGGAGAATGGCGGTCCTGCTCACACAGAAGGCACCAGGCAGCAGAGCCCAAGCCGGCCTGACCTGCAGACAGACCAGAGCGAAATCCCTTGCAGAGTTAGCCTGGAGGTTTATTTTCCCTTCCAGAGCTTCGCTACAGGAAAAACACCACCCGTGTCGTTAAACCAAAACCTCATGAGAAAACCTTCTGGTGGCAGAGGGGCATCGTGGCAGAGGGGCATCGTGACCGGCGTGGCCCAGGTCCGGAGAAAGGCCGGCTGCTCTCGGTCCTTCCTCACGGGCTTCTCCTGGACCCACGGATCCCGCGGAAGCTTTCGAAGGGCTGGGCGGCAGGGGCGGGGTTCCTCGGGGGCGGCCGGTGAGGCTGTGACCACAGACCGGGGATCCTGCCACCTTGGCCGGGTGCTCGCCGCCGGCAGGAAGCCACGAGCTACCGGTCTGATCGGGACTCCTGCGAGGGGCTCCTCCTCTAGGGTTGCTCGGGAGTGGCTGGTCGCAGCTAGAAGGGCGCTGCACCACGAGGCGCCGGGGTTTAAGCGCTATGGTGAGAGGCCGCTGAGCGCCGCTAAGGTAAGATGCATCTCCCTCCTTCCTGACCGTCTCATTTCCTCGAACTAGTCGTGCAAACAGTGCTTGGGGGCCTGTGGGTGGGAGAGCGGGCGGGGGCATCCCTGTGGATGTTACAGACGGAGAGAGAAGACATTCCGTACGATCTGAGCCACAGCTATGAATAGGTTGCCCCATCATTTGTTTCTATTTTGGAAAGTTTTCTGATTTATAAAAGTTATTCCATCCAGGGCAGGTTCTGCTTCTCGGGCTTTCTAAGCTGGAAAAGGCAGTGAATGTGCCACAGAGGAAAGACAGGAGGAGGCTGTGGGCTGGGGAGTTGCGAGGACTCCCGTGGCAGCGGAGGGTTCCTGGCCAGTTACTCGGCCTCCCTGTAAACCAGCATAAAGTTACCACGGTTCAGAGCTGACGGAGGCCAGCAATGATGCACGGAAGTGACTGTCTCAAGGTCAATGATTGGTTGTTGCTTTTGTTTCGTGTGGGGTTTTTTAAAGTAAAGTTTTCCATTTTTCAGACATTTGGGGGTGGGGTGATGAAGTAGGCCTAAGATGGCCTTTGGGGCTAAGAGATCGATTTGGCCAACCGTGAAAAAGAAAGACGAGTTGATAACAGGTTTTGAGAGGATTTTTTAAATTCTAGGATTTTGACAAATTTTCCAGTTGTGTTCTAACTGGCCACTGCATGCACCCTCATCTGCCCACTTTACCAAGGAATAAAGAATTGTTGTCGCTGGCCTTCTGTGGTTATAGAGAAGTTGGCATGACATATGTTGACACTTCTCTCTCCTGGAAGGAGCCTGATTCCCCTCAGCTTGAGTGGGAACTGGACTTCGTAGAGGAAAGGGAAACAGTGAGTCTAGAGTGGAGGATCCTGGCTAGAGCTCCTCAGCCACGTGGTCAAGGTTAACCTCCCCAGGGATGAGTCATGTTGTGGTGTGCAAGTTTGGCTGCCAGGAGAGAAGCCCTTCACATCTGTGCTGTTCTTCCCCCAAACCCATAATCCCAGTCTAGTCATGAGACAAACCCAAACCAAGGGGCAGGCTGCAGAATATTTGTCCTTCAAAATTGTCAAGGTCATGACAAACGAGTAAAGGGGAAGCTGTCACGCAACAGAGGAGAGTCAGGAGATAGGACATCTGGGTGAACAATAACAACAACAAAGTCATTAGTGGAAAACAGGTGAAACCTAAATAAGTCTGAGTGTAATTGGTATCATTGTAAAATTGTTGCAACTTCCTTTGTTCTGACAGGTGCGCCAGGGTTAAGTAAGATGCTGTGGGGAAGCTGGGTGAAGGGTGTATGGGAAGTCTCCATACTATCTTTGTAATTTTTCTGTAAACCTTTAAGTGATTCCAAAGTAAAAAGATAAAAAAAAAATATCCTACTTTGGAGCAGAAATGGTCAAAATCTGATCATCTTTGGGAAAACTGGTTTCCATGGCCCAGGGGTCCGGCCCTCTCTTTGAACATTCCAGAACACAGCAGACCTCTTGCATATTTTACCATTCTCTCTCCCAGCCCCCACCTTACTCCCAGAAAGCTCTCCATTCTCCTTTCTTCATGGTATTTCTCATCATTCATTTATTTTTTCCATTCAGCTCGCATATTTGGAGACTTCACTCTGTGTCAGGGGATTCAGGGCGAAGTCCCCTACCCTCTGTCTGCCCAGCAGAGCTCACTGGGCTGCTTTGGGCTCTTGGGCCTCCAAGCACACGCCCGGGTACCCACACCTGACCCCTCCCCAGTGAGGAAGCAGGCGGCCAGTGAGGGCCCAGACCCTGCCTGCATGGGACACCCGGCTGGAATCCTCTGTCCACCGGGCAGACTCTGGGGTTGGCTAGGTAGAAGTGAGCTATGAGCTGTGCTGGAAATCACTCTCCCATGGGTGAAGCTGGGGCCTGCGGGATGCAGAGTCAGGCGTGGACTCTAGGAGCCAGCTCCTGCTGGAGCCCCTGGTGCTGCCCCAGAATCGACATCACCTCGCGGCAGCATCCTTCCTTGTGAGGATCAGGTGTTTGGAGAGGGCTTGGGGTGGGGACAGAGAAGCCTGACCACGCTGCCCCCTCACGCACACACACACATCCCAGGACTGACAGAGCAGGTGTGCCCTTGTTTGAAGTTGATGTCTCAGCCAGATTAGAGAAACGCTTCGGAAGCTGACAAGAAAGAAGAAAGAATTATGAGCTGTGGGGAGGTAGTGTTTAGATGGAAATCACAACACTTTGGTGAAGATCAAAATTAAACAGTGCTGATGACCACTGGGCCTCAAGTACCTTAATAGTTTTCTTTGTTTGTTTTTTGTTTTTTTGTTTTTAAGTAAGCAGAAACAGAAGTTTTTTATTCGGATTTTGAAAGGAAGAAAGTAAGATGTACAAGTTTAATAAAAAGAGCCTTCCCTTTTAAAATAAAAACTGGTATTTCTGTCCATCTGTCTGTCCGATGGACTCCCTGGCACGTGTCAGTGCCGTGGGGGACGTGTCAGGTTAGAAGAGGTATCTCCTGGACCAAGAGCAGGGATGTGCTGGCAAATGCTTGTCCACCAGCTTTTCAGGAAACAAATACACACACACACACACATAAGTTAACCATCAATATTACTGGTATAAAGGATGCGTCACACATAATTTACAAATAATAACAAAACATACAATATCCTTTCTTGTAAATCTCATATACCCGATTGAGTCTGCGTAGATTGCTTTTGTGGACTCCTGCCAAACCCTGGTACCCAGAGTCAAGCGATGCTTGTGATCGATGCACTGAATGTCACTAATATTTTCACTTATGCCAAGAAGTAAGAGCAGGGTGAAACCATAAAGATGTGTTGGAGATGCACTTGTTAGTTTGTGGTGTGACCCATTTCTTTACTAAATTGAATAACAGTTTTTAATTACTTTAAAAATTTTCTTCATTTTTTTGGGTGCTATTCACAGCTACAAATAGGACATCTTTTTAAGTTAAACCAACGTTATTTTTAAAAAACATTTTTAATTGAGTTAGTCATTTTACAATGTTGTGTCAAATTCCAGTGCAGAGCACAATTTTTCAGTTATACATGAACATACATATATTCATTGTCACTTTTTTTTTTCACTGTGAGCTACCATAAGATCTTGTATATATTTCCCTGTGCTATACAGTATAATCCTGTTTTATCTATTCTACAGATGCCTGTCAGTATATACAAATTTTGAACTTCCAGTCTATCCTTTCCCACCCCACTCCCCCTTGGCAACCACAAGTTTATATTCTATGTTTATGAGTCTGTTTCTGTTTTGTATTTATGTTTGTTTTTTTTTTAGATTCCACATATAAGCAATCTCATATGGTATTTTTCTTTCTCTTTCTGGCTTACTTCACTCAGAATGACATTCTCCAGGAACATCCATGTTGCTGCAAATGGAGTTATGTTGTCAGTGTTTACGGCTGAGTAGTATTCCATTGTATAAATGTACCACCTCTTCTTTATCCAGTCATCTGTCGATGGACATTTAGGCTGTCTCCATGTCTTGGCTATTGTAAATAGTGCTGCTATGAACATTGGGGTGCAGGTGTCATTTTGAAGTAGGGTTCCTTCTGGATATATGCCCAGGACTGGGATTCTTGGGTCATATGGTAAGTCTATTCCTAGGCTTTTGAGTATCTCTATACTGTTTTCTACAGTGGCTGCACCAAACTGCATTCCCACCAGCAGTGAAAGAGGGTTCCTTTTTCTCTACAGCCTCTCCAGCATTTGTCATTTGTGGACTTTTGAATGATGGGCATTCTGACTGGTGTGAAGTGATACCTCATATAGTTTTGATTTGCATTTCTCTGATAATTAGTGATACTGAGCATTTTTTCATGTGCCTATTGATCATTTGTATGTCTTCCTTGGAGAATTGCTTGTTTAGGTCTTCTGCCCATTTTTGGATGGGGTTGTTTGTTTTTTTTTCTTAAGTCGTATGAGCTGCTTACATATCCTAGAGGACAAGCCTTTGTCGGTTTGATCATTTGCAAAAATTTTCTCCCATTTCCTAGGTTGTTGTTTTGTTTTACTTATGGTTTCCATTGCTGTGCAGAAGCTTGTAAGTTTAATTAGGTCCCATTTGTTTATTCTTGCTTTTATTTCTATTGCTTGGGTAGAGTACCCTAGGAGAACATTTTTGAGATGTATGTGAGAAGATGTTTTGCCTATGTTTTCTTCTAGGAGGTTTATTGTATCTTGTCTTATATTTAAGTCTTTGATCCATTTTGAGTTGATTTTTGTGTATGGTGTAAGGGAGTGTTCTAGCTTCATTGCTTTACATGCTGCTGTCCAGTTTTCCCAACACCATTTGCTGAAGAGACTGTCCTTATTCTATTGTATATTCTTGCCTCCTTTGTTGAAGATTAGTTGACCAAAAGTTTGTGAGTTCATTTCTGGGCTCTCTATTCTGTTACATTGGTCCATATGTCTGCTTTTGTACCAATACCATGCTGTTTTGATTACTGTAGCTCTATAGTATTGTCTGAAGTCTAGAAGAATTATTCCTCCAGCCTCTTTCTTTTTCTTCAGTAATGCTTTGGCAATTCTAGGTCTTTTGTGGTTCCATATAAATTTTATTATGATTTGTTCTAGTTCTGTGAAGTATGTTCTGGGTAATTTGATAGGGATTGCATTAAATCTGTAGATTGTCTTGGGCAGTGTGACCATTTTAACAATATTGATTCTTCCAATCCAAGAGCATGGGGTATCTTTCCATTTTTTAAAGTCTTCTTTAATTTCCTTAATCAGTGTTTTGTAGTTCTCCATGTATAAGTCTTTCACCTCCTTGGTTAGATTTATTCCTCGGTGTCTTATTACTTTGGGTGCTATTTTAAAGGGGATTGTTTCTTTACTTTCTTTTCCTGTTGTAAATCAACATGATTAACATTTCCTCCATCACTGTCTTAAGTCAGAAAAATTAGCAAAATGAATCAACCCCAGACTTGTAGCCCTTGCCTATTCCTGTGGTGTAAACACTCCCACAAAAGCCAATTTTAAGTCTCCAACACGACTTGGCTGAACATGAAGCTGGGAAGAGGGGAGGTGGCACAGCATTATATTGTGTCCATTTGACAGATAAAACTGACCTAAATAAACTTAAGAGCAGAGACAACAGTACAGTGCACTCAAATAACTAGGAAGTGATGAGTGTTTTTAATGTAAGTTGTTTAATTATATTTTATATAATTTAAATTTTGTATATTTTAATTTTGAATTGATGTACTTAAATAGCTCACAAAGTCCCCCAAATTTGGCAATTTGCTCTTACAAGCTGGCATAAGCTGGCCCCAGCGCACAGCTGCCTGAGAGGCAGAATATCTCAGTGCCGAAGTGCAGAGCTGTGTCCTGTCTGTATTTGGCTTTGCTGAGCAGGAACATGCAGAGACTAACCTGCCTCCTGGGCTCCCCTGACTCCCCAGCCTGGCAGAAGATACCCAGGGGTCTGGTGGTCCTGCAGTGTGCTTGGTGGCAGGGAAAGAGGAGGATGTGCATGACCCTAGACAGAGACCCTCTCCCCACAGCTGTCATGTCTCTGCTCCTGGTGCTGCAGCTAGGGACCTAACTCTTGGAGACCCCAGACCCCTAATGAGTTTCACGGAGCCTGTGAGCTCCCTGAACTTGCACGCAAACTTTTGGTGGATTGGGCAACTTTTCAGCAAAGATTGTTTATATCTTTCAGCAGATTTCATCAAATCAGGAAGGGTTGGGGCTGTTGGCACAGGAAGGATTGGCCTCTGGTTAACTTCTGAGGGGAGAAAACAGCTTTTTCTGTCTGCTCCTGGGATTCTCTTCCTGCTCCAAGAACCAGGGCAGCTGGCCCTCACCTGGGAGGGCTTTGCCACCCGTGTTAGCTAGAAGTGCAAACAGAGGCGCTTCCTAGAGTGGCCCGGGGCTCAGCGAAGGATGGAGCTCATAGTTCACAGCTGTGGAGACTGAGATTGGCAGATGTCTCTCCTGACAGCCAGGCCCGGTGGCCCTGTCACAGGTGGGAAGGAGGGACGGGGCTCACTGTGCCCATATTTCTCCTCGGTTGAAGATGGATGCTCCCCCCTGGGCAGCTGCTTCTGCTGCCTCCCTCCCCTCCTGGTCAAATGGGTCTTCCCAGGTTCCTTCATGCCACGTTGTCAACAAGACAAGTGCCCTCTGAGAGCCAGCAAACAGGAAGAGAAAAATAATGCCGCCAGAGAGTCTCCTGGCCCAGAACCGAAGGGACAGGCCCTGAGACGTTGTCTCCCTCCTTCTGGTCTTTGGAGGGTCTACTTTGCTTGCACAAGTTTGCTCACAGAGTGGTCACGCTCCTTGGTGGCGTTGGAAGGGTTTAAAACCTTTCTCCTTGAGGCCCCTTCCCAGATGTGCAGGTGGACGGCGGCAGGGGCAGTACCACGTGTGTTGCATCTGTGCAGACAACTCTGCCCCGTTCATCTCAGCTCGGGGAGCCCCTCGGTGCCGCCTGCACAGAGAGCCGCTCTCACCCTGAGCGCCGCACCCTCCACGCCCTGCTCATTTGTGCGCCGTAGAAACTGCCGGGGAGGGGCTGCCCGCACGGGAGGGAGTCCACATCCCCACACGTGGTCCTGGAAAGGCCCTCGACAGTCGAGGGAAGGAAAAGGCGTGAGAAGGAGCTGGTTTTTCCAGGTATATAATATGGTCCTGTGTTTTATAGTTAAGGTCTTTTCTGAATCTTCTTGGTAAATACTTTCAGTGTATTGTGAGTGGGAGTGTCTGCCAGCCAGTCTCCACTGAGCAGGTGATCAAAAATGTCGCCAGTGTGGTGGTTTGCTGTTCCAGGTGGGCCTGTGTAACTGAGGGGTGTGCCCCCATCTCCCACCCCCGAGAAAGGAGCTCGGGGATGCTGGAGCTCTGTGGCATGCGGTGTTTGGTGGGGGGAGTCCAATTTGGATGCTGTTTTAAGGATTTTATACTAAAAGATGTTGCAGGCAAGGGGCTTATTGATACAGGTTGTGATCCCACATAGGCGCGCACAGACGCACACGTGGACACACACACGGACGCGGAGAGCCAAGGACGAGGAGCTCGGGGAGATGCTCACACGGCATCCAGGAAGCCCCTGCGGGGGGAAGGCGGCTGTTCTGCTAGGAGGCGTCTGCACAGCCTGCCGGGAGGAACTGCCCTGCGGAGTGGGCCCCGCCTGTCCCATGGCTGGGTCACCATACGCCAGCTTCCCTGTCACTTTCTGGGCAAGCATCACCCCGTGTACCCAGTAGCTCAAGCCTCCTTGCCATCGACTTTCACTTCTCCATCACCCCCCGTGTCTCCCTGAATTCCCCCGACTCCTTGGCTCCGGGTTCTGGAATTGTCAGTGGTCAACCTTACTTATTGCGACATGTGCTGAGCCAGACTCAGGCGAGGCCACGAGGGCGCAGAAGAGAGAGTCACTGTGAGGTCAGAACTGCATGCCTCGCACCCACCCTGATCTGCCTGTGACGGGCTTTGGGGCCATCAGAGGAGGGAGCTACTCATCTCTCTGGGGGCTGGCAGGGCCTTGGTGGAGGAGCTGCAGAAGGAGGGGCTCACGGGGCTGAGGGCAGCCCTGCATGTGCTGAGCTTGGGAAGGAAATGCCACGTGTGCAGGATGCGGTGGTGGGGCTTGTGTGGCTCACGCCTTCCCCCTAGCCCCCCCAGCTGCAGGGCCGGAGCAGAGGGGGAGGCGGTTAGGAGGGAAGTGAGCCAGGCCTGAGGTCAGCGCTGCGATAATTTCCTCTCGGTGGATGTTGTGAGAGTAGCTAACCTCCCAGGACCCTTGGGGACCCTGTTTCCAGCTTGGTGGAGGAGGGGCCTGTCGCCCAGACAGGTCATTTACTCCTGACTCCGTGCCTGCCTGCTTGTGAACGGTAGGAATTTGAAAAGCAGACGCTCATGTAGATTTAGACATTAAATTCCTCTGTTTGCAAACCTGCTGTTTGCCCCAGCTGGTCTCCCCGTCAGCCCAGGATGCCGAGGACCTAAACCGGGTAGCGTCTGCAGGGGAGAAGGACGGGCTCTCCCTGCTCTTTCAGTCTCAGGCACCGATTTTGTGCTCGGCGGGTTCTGTTTTGAGCTCCGACCAGGTCCGCCGCCGCCGCTTCTCAGCCTGCTCCCGGGTTGGCCGCAGAAAGGGCTGGGCCGCTTAGAAGCAGGATCGACGACAGGCATTTGGAAGAACAGACTGACTTTGTACAGATTTATCATTTATCTCCTTACTTTAAAACTGTAAGAATCATATAACACCCCCCCCAAATTTTGGAAACAGACACAAGCCATCAGTGATTCCACCAGCCTCACATTTTCGTTCATACGATGCAGTTTCTCATCACTGGAGTCATAAGGGTCAGAGCCCTTTGGATTCTGGTTTGTTCTTTCTTGCTTTCTTTTTTCCATCCTAACATAAGCATATTCCCTGTGGCTGCATGTCTTCACAACGCTCATTTTTGAAGCTGCGTAATATTTCATTGTGTTAACTCTAATTTCAAACTGGACATTTGCTTGCTTTTTAAAAAAAAACAAAATAGAGGGCTCTGATTAAAAACAAAATAACACATAGCTTGCAAAGCCATCTGAACTACGTCATGCAGCAGAGGAGTCTTCTTTCTTATTCCTTCCAAGGAACGACAATTATACAGGGAGACCACATGCTCATTTTGGGGGCAGAGTCGGGTGGGCTTGGAATTGCATTTGAAGCCATGGTGACAGTGGCCTGAGTTTTCGTCCTCTCTTGTAGCTCCCTCGTTGTCAGCAACTATAGTCGCTGGCCGGGGCTACTGCTGTGGTCTTTGGCTGGAGAACAGACTTTCCCCTTTGTGAAATGAAATGACTCATAAGGAAACAAAACCCAAGGCTTTGGCTTCATTGGTCCCACCGTCTACACCAAGATTCTTAATCAGGGGTCCGTGAATCATTGTGAGGGTTCTGGGGCAGAGGGATCCCGGAACTGACCACAGAATGGGAGTGTAGGGGGATGGGCGGAGGTCACATGCACAAGGTCCTGGGTTCAAGCCCCAGGATTTCCATTAAAATAAACAAACAAACAAACAAACCTAATTACTCTGCCCTCAAAAAAAATTTTTTTTAAAAGCCAAAACATTTTTTTAAAATTCGACGTGTATGCACATAAGTGTATTTTGGGGGGATAGTGTCTGTAGTTTCACCAGATTCTCAAAAAGAGGCTATGGCCCCCAAAATGTTTTAAAAAACAACTGATCCCCCTTCTCTCGCTCGCTTTCTCCACCTCCCCTCCCCTCCCTCTGCTATGGGTAGTCTGGGGTTGAACTGAAAGGATCCTGAAGACCTGTGTCTACATACAGAAGTCCAGGTGTGGGTTGGGGACCACATTCTCCCCATCTGGGGGCCCGGGACTTGAACCCGAGTCTGTCTCGCTGCCAGATCTGTGTGTGCGTACCCGTCATGCCGAAGTGCCCTCCGGTGAAGAGAATTGCTCCTGGTTTTACTTCTTTAACCAAAGCTAATTGCTAATGTGTTCAAGTAAGCGGTCTGGCATGATTCTGGCCCCTGGGTTCTTAACTAAAGGAAATGTTTTGGTATTTTTTTTCAGTCTTGCTTTCTCTCCAGAGAGTCAGATGGACACAGAAGTATTTGTGGTGGGTTATTCTTTCTTGCTACAAGCATTAACCAGAGGAGATGAGCAGTGTTTATCAAACTGAAATGTTATCTTTCAAGGCTTAAGGAGCCAAAGGAATTTGAAATCCAAGAGACCCAATCCAACAATTCAACCCTTTGGGTGGGAGACTTCAGCCCATGATTTCCTGAATACCAATGGGCCTTTTCTCTTCAAACAGATGTTTTTATTAACAATAAACTCTTTGGCACCAGTGAGTGACTCTGGCTTCCTAAATGTGTTTGACTTCCTCTCTCTCCTGTAACCTTGTTCTGAATCTCCGTAAACTAGTGGATACCTGGAGGCAAGAAGATGGAGCAAAATTCAACCTCCTGTCTCCTTCCTTCCCCTGAGAATCTCTGTGAAATTAACCACTTCTTATTACTGAAAATTGGCAGCCCTTAAAGGAGAAGGACTCCCTGAAATCTGGGAAATTCATCACACATTAAAAAGAGTAAATTATAATTTCATCTTGGGCATCTTAGATGTAATACGACACTGAACATTCAATCAGTGTGCCTGGTTGGCCCCGTAGTATTGGCTAGTGATCAATAATCAGTATACAGAATAATCCTGGCTTTTAGTATCAGTGGCATCTTTCTACCATCGTCCTGGTAAATTAAACTGTTTACTCTTTATGGCAGTGGGGTATTAGGGAGAAGCAGATAAGGAGGCATTTTCTCATATTTGCGTTTTCCCTGATTGATCCATTCATCGATGGACATGAGCTGCATCCATCGTGCATATTCTGAGCAATGTTGCTATGCACGTTGGTGTATGTATCTGTTCAAGTCTCTGCCTTCAATTCTTCGGGGCACATACCCAGATGTGGAATTGCTGGATCGTATAATTCTACGTTTAATTTTTTGAGGAACTGCTATACAGGGCTTTGGAGTTCACACTGAGTGAGGGGACTCCGGTGGAAGGCTCTGTGTGGGGAAGTGACAGGGTGTGGCCTGCATTTCCCAGCACCACAGTTAGGCTGCTGTGTTGGAAACAGGCTGGTGGGAAGGCAGGGAAAGAAGCAGGAGGCCAGCTAGGAGGCCACTGCAAGATCCTGACTTAGCAGAAGTGGTCCAGTCCTGGCTGTGTGTTGAAGGCAGAGCCCACAGAATCTAGCGATGGCTTGTTTTGGGGATGTAGGAGTTACCATTTACAGAGATGGCAAAGCCTGGAGACCAGCAGGTTTCAGGGAGGACGAGGGGTTGATTCTGGCCATTTCAAATCTGAGCTGTTTACTAGAAATCCAAGTGGCAATAGGAGTGGTGACATCGTGAGCTCGTTCTCCGAGCCCTGCTGGCCCTTCCTTTGGCTCTTTTTCCATGTGAATATCACGGGCCTCCCAGCCTCCAAGCACACCTGGACCCTGCAGGTGCCTCTAGGCTTCCGAGAGCCCCTACTGTCGCAGCTTATGCCTTGCTCCCCTGTACCTCGCCTGCTTCCTGAGTCGTATTTGAAAGAGAGCTTCTCCTGTGCATGAGCAGCACCGTGTCGGGGCAGGAGGCAGCCGCCCAGCTCTTGAAGACCACGCTCTTCTGCAGTAACCGAGCCAGCTGCCCTGAGACCCAGCCTGCTGCCCATGCAGCCTGGGGTTCTGCCGTCAGAGCTCTTGGCCCCACTGCATGGTGGGGTCCTATTCCCCCAGGTCCCAACAATTGGATCCTGAGTTGAGGGCCCCTTCTCAGCTGAGAGTGACTTCTGGAAAGCCAAAAAAGTACCTTTTCCCCATAGCAGCTTCTAGAGCAGCCCAGCCCTGAGCCCATAGCGGTGGGGGTTGGGGGGAGGGCTCCAAAAGGAGTCATCAGAAGGATGTGGGAACTGGACATCCTCAGATGCTGGCTGACAGCGCGAGCGAGGGACACCAGCCACTCAGAACTCACTTTATAGAAGAGGAACCCGAGGCTGGGAGAGGGCAGGGGAGGACGCCGTGTCCACAGGTGGTTGATGGTTAAATCAGGTCTGGATCCCAGTTCTCGCAGTTGCCCGGGACTGCCAGCCCTGCACTGAGGAGCCCTTTGGTTTCAGACAGGCGTTGGGGGCCCTTTACCCTAAATAAGGCACAAGCTTTCAAATTCAGGCCCAGCTAAGGCTCTAGATGGTGGGTGCTCCTGGCTGAGCTTGGCTTCCCACAGCAAACACTCACTTTCATGAGTGATTTTTTTTTAATTTTTAAAAACTGACCTGTCAAATCCTTGCTAGATACTGGGTTGCAACTCTGAGCGCAGACATCCCGGAGCAGAAGACCAGGCGGGGTGGGGGTGGGGGCAGAGCAGAAGGTCCTGATTCTGCAGGAGGCGCGAGGGACGTCTCTTTCCCCTCCAGAGACGGCCCCTCCCACCTCTCAAGGTCACCATCACCTTGAGGTTGGCATCTCCCCATTTTCTTCTCCTTCCCCCATGTCCACACCTTCATCCCCCACCTCTCAGCGGGCCCCCTGCAGTATGACCAGCCTGGTGACCCTGCTTCCCGTCTCGCCCTCCAGTCTCCACCCGCGGTCAGCCTTCTAGCAGGTGGGGGGCGGCGTGAAGCCGTCCAGGGGTGGCTTCTGGAAAGGAAGCCCGGCTCCGTCGCCTGCCCTCCTCTCCGCCCTCACCTCCTCCAGCCGCCCTGCCGGCTCTGTTCCAGGCTGGGCCCCCCGAGGGCCTGCCCGCCTGCTGTCCCCCTGCCCTGCCAAACTCGGAGGAGCTGCCTCCAGTCACTGGGACCGGCCTGAGCGCCCGCCCCGCGGGGAGGCCTGCCCTCGGCCGAGCAACCCAGCGCCTCCGCGGTGAGCCCATCACGCCGCCTCTGCTCTCGGCACAGCGCCGGCCTCCGTCGGAAATGACTGGCTATTTCCCTTGCTTTTTTGCTGCCCGGCCTCCCCTTTGCTCGCCTCTGGGCCAAGCAGCACATCCCCGGGCTCCTTGCCCACCGGGCGCCCAGGACCCGTGCTCACCGGCCTCTGTCGGGGAGAACGGGCTCCTCACAGGGAGTGAGGGAGGCAGGCGTCCGTCCTGCGCCGCCGGTGCCGGAGGGCCACGCTGCCCCAGGGGGGCTGGCTCACAGCTGCTGGCGGCCCACGCTGTCTCAGCCTTTCTGGAAAGCAGTCTGACAGTTTGGACCAGGAGCCCCGAAGCGATTCCTCAGTGCTGGTCCCAAAGTGAATTTCCCTCTGAGAGCCTGAACAAAGTCAACATTATTGACTATAACAATGAGCTGTACATTGCGTCACCATGACTGACTTATTGTGTGATTGGAAGTTTATACCTGTTAGAAATGAGGTCTTGAAAAAAAAAAAAACCCCTGCATTTTTCTAAACTGGTCAAAGGGAGTGAGTAGGCCATACACAGAAGGAAAAACCCATAGAAATCCGTAAGCATCTTGACAGTAATCAAGGAAAAAGAAAATAGAATGATTCCATGTTTTACCCATCCAATTAGTGAAAAGTAACGTCTCATGCCACCAGTTTCGGCAAGAACACGGGGAAATGAGAACCCTTATGTACTGCTGGTGGGAGCACAGGTGGGTACTCTGGGGACCATTTTGGGACTCCAGGTACGGCTGCAGGCTCTCACCCTGCCGCCCTGTGCATTGGAACCACGCTGTTCACAGAGGTTCTTACACGTGTGCACACGGAACATGGGCTCCTCAAAGTGCAGTTTGTCATTACGAAAGAGTGGGGACAACTCAACTGCTCCTTAGTGAAAAAAATGAACAGACAAATAAAATGAGATTTATTCACTTAGTGATAAAGTGGAGATTCTAAAGTAAAAAATGAGTAAATAATATTTATTTAGTAAATATTAATTAATTTTTACTTAGTAAAAAATGAATAGACAAATAAAATGAGATTTATTCACTTAATGATGGGAGTGAAGATTAAAAAAATAGAAAAACTAGGGATCCGGAGAGCAAAATGAGCAAATCTCAGAAACATAAGTTTGGGTAAAAAAAAGCAAGTTTTAAAGAGGTTATATGCATTATGAAGCCATTTTTGAAAAACATACAAAAGCATACACTTAAGTACATATTTATATGTCAAATGTGTAAAATCATGTATGGTAATAACACCCACTCACTTCCAAGATAATGATTACTTTGGAGACAAAGAAAGGAGAAAATAATGATCAAGCTTTTAGTTTTATCTGTGACACAAAAAGAGAGAGAGGGAGGAAGAAAAAGTGAACTGAAGTAAACGTGACAAAATATTAATGTCTGATGTGAGTGCATTCATTTCTGAGCTTTTAATGCACACAAAATATTTCAAAATTAATAGTGAAAATAGTGAAAATTAATATATATATATATACACCTTAAACTGGTGCATATATCTATAATCTTGGGGTGGGGAAGATATTTCTGAGTGGGAACACCAAAGGCAAAGACTGATAAGGAAGATTAGTGAGCTGACTAGATAAAGTTGATAACCTTTTCTGTACAATAAATACTGTCAACAGAATTAAAAAGCAAAAGATAAATTGAGAAAAATATTTGCTAGACATGACTAATGTATAAATTAAATATATTTATTGTATAAAGAGATCTATATATAATTAAGAAAAATGATAAACCATCTCAACGTAAAAATGAGCAAAGCACCTGGACGACCAACTCATCACTTGAGAAACACAAATGGTTGATAAATACATGATAAATATTAATAGAAAATTAAAACCATGCTGTTTATCATTTTTCATTTGGCAAATTGGCAAGGGTTTCTCTGAAACTTGATAAAAGCCATTGACAAAAGGCAAGGGAAATGAGCTTTCTTCATCACTGAGAGAAGAATGTAAATCAGTATTACAGTTTAGCATCAGAGCTCAAGATCCTTAAAAATGTGCATCTTCTTTGACTTAGCAATTCCACTTGTAGAAACATAGCTTTAAAAATATTGGAGCAACAAGTAAACGTATATTCTACAGGATGTTTACACCACAGGTTTATTTATAATAATCAAAGGTTGAAAATAACTTATTTGACTCACAGTGATTAAATAAATTAATATTAAGTCTGTAGATGGCATGCAGTTAATAATATTGGGTCCAATATTGTACTTATGTATATGTAGTTTACACTGGACTATTTACTGAAATAACCATGTTATAATATTGGATAAACAATCTGGCCCCACTTTTTAAAAAGTGTATTTGCATATGTAAAAACTCTGTAAAATTCATCACCAAGTGTTCATAGTGGTTCTCAGGCCATTTCAATTTTTTCCTTTTATAGATGTGAATTTTCTGATTTTCAACACGTGTATATTACTTGCACAACACAAAATTAGACTGCAAAGTAAAAGATAGCTTTTTAAAATGCATTAACTTAGGAAGTATGAAAAGAATGATAACCTTTGTTAGAGGAAGTGCAGGGAAATACACACTGACATCCAGCTGGGTGAAATGCCTGAGGACCATTTGGCGAAATATATCAGAAAACTTAAACGCTTTACGCTCTGAGCCCAGCAGTCCCACTTCTAGGGTTTTTAACCTCAACAAAGATTAATGAGGGACATGAACAAGGATAAAGTACATAAGCAAAGGACATCTTTGCAGCATTATTTCTGATGCTAAAAAAATAGGAAGCAGCTTGAGTGTGGAACAAGAGGAATGATTAAAAAAAAACATGGTACAACCTTCAGATAAGATGCCCCACAGCCTTGCACGCGATGTTGCGGGCACATCGGGTAAAAGGTGGCCATGGTGCACTCTTAAAACAGGTCACAGAACAGGATGTAGATAATGATCCCAGGTTTGCGTTTTCAAAAGATGCCAATGGAAAATTACACACCAGCGTGTTAACTAACTGTGGTTATCGCTGGATGACGGTGGTGTAGGGAGGTTTTATCTTCCTCTCTAGTTTTTGAATTTCCTGTATCAAAAGCAAATAACGTGCGTAAAGAGGAAAGTGTATTTAATGTGATTCGTTAGAGGAGGCAGGGTCCTCCCAGCATGGCCTGAACTCATAAAGGACAGAAGTCTGTCACCTATTTAATCCTTTCTGATGTTGCTCAGGAGCACATGTCCCATATGTTTTTAAGTAATTGCCTATTCTCTTTTTTTTTTTTTTACTTTACATTTAAAAGCAATACTTAAGGGTATTACGTATTTGAGCATATTGTGCTCTGTTTAACCTGAACTGCACAGAGGTAGGTAAGGTAAAAATGTGAAGTCTTCCCTTCCCTTTGCCTGTGAATTCCACTCTCCAGAAGTGCACCTGTTAGCAGTTTCGTTTATACCAAGGGCTTCAAGACATTCTCCTTCCATTTGCAAATATATTTATACTCTCCCCCCTTTTTTCTTTTCCACGATCATTTCATACAAAGCATTCTGCAATAAACTTTCACTGAACAGCAGTGTATTCGAGGCATGCTTTTGTCAGTTAGATCTTTTATTCTTTTACTAATTGATTTACCTACTCATTCATTTACCTGGTTACATTTTATAATTATATAAGTTATCCATAAATATTGTTTCTTAAAATGTGGCAAGCTTCAAAGGTTCTAGCCTGAAAAATAAAAGTTTGCCGCCTCTGTCACCATCCCCAGGAAGTGAGCGATGATAATATTTTTTGTTTTTAAATCTCCTTTTCATTACCTTTACAACTTTGAAGAACACCAGCACTTTTATCTTTAAAATCTCTGGGCTAGTTATACTGATTCCCACCATGAGAGGTGCACAGTGCCCTTCCTTACCTGCCTGCCACTTGTACCCTCTCTTCTGTATCGAAATTTCCATCTGCGGTTGGTTGAGTTTGCAGATAAGAAACGAAATATATGAAGGGCTGATTACGGAACTTGAGAAAAGGGGGTTTTGGTAAATGTAGGGGCTCCTGGAATCAATCCCCCTACAGGTGCAAGGACTGTGTATGGATCAGACAGTATGTATACTTTGTGTTTTGTTTGTTTTTCTGCACGACCTCTTGAGATTCACCATGTTGTTATGTGTCAGATCAGTTAGAACCTCATTTTTTAAATCCATCCATCAGTTCATGGACCTTTGGGTTGTTTCCAGTTGGGAGCTAATGAGTAAAGCCGCTGTGAGTGTGTGTGCACGAGTCTTCCTGTGTTCAGATGTCTTCATTGCTCTATGTGATGCATAACCAGAAATGAAATCTCTGGGTCATAGGATAGGAAGCTGAGTTTTCAGTTTCTAACTGTTCTCCGAAGTTTCTGTTCCATTTCACTTTGCCACGGTCATCGTATGAGAGTTGCAGTTTCTCCAAAGTCTTGCCAGCGTCTGCTGTGATCGGTCTCGTAATCTTAGCCATTCTGGCAGGTGTAGAGGGGTATCTCAGTGTGATTTCAATTGCCATTTGTCTAATGGGGGACAATACTGATCTCCTTTTCCTGTGCTTGTTTGCCACTTCTAGTATATTCTTCGCTCAAGTGTTGGTTAAGTTGAATTTTTGTCTCCTTTATTGAGTTGCAAAAGTTATTTATATGTTCTCATATCAGATATGTTTTTCAAATATTTCCCCCAGTCTGTGATTCACCTGTTCATTTGCTTAATAATGTCTTTTAAAGTGCAGAAGTTTTTAATTTTGAAAAAGTCTAATTTATCTATTTTTCTTTTGCAGTTCATGCTTTTCTATTCTAGAAGGTTTTTTTTGCCTAAGCCAAGATCACAAAGATCTTGTCCTATGATTTTTTTTTCTAGAAATACAATGTATATTTTTTAGCAGCTTTTAGGATTTTTTTTCTTTATCGCTATTTTTCAACAATTTGATTCTGATGTAACTCGATGTGGTTTTCTTCCTACCTGAGATTGAGTGACTGTCTTGAATCCTTGGGTCTATAGTTTCCATCAAATTTGGAATTTCCATCTTTGATTTCCTCAGTTTTTTCCTCTTCCATCCCCTTTTGGATGCGTGTTTTTTGATCACTTAATGTTGTCTGTCCCCTTTTCCCTGTTTTGTTTCTCTCTGTGCTTCACTTTGAACAGGCTCTTCTCCTATTGCTGCATGTACAAGCTTACTGACCTTCCTTCTACAGTGTCTAATGTATTTTTTAATGTATTTTAAATCTCGTTTAGAATTTTTTTCCTTTTAATTTTCCATACTGTCTTTTTCATCTCTAGGTGGTCCATTTAGTTCTTTTTATTTTTCTTTTCTCCCCCATGTTTTATTTTCTCCTCATTGTTTTTATTGTTTTCACTTATATACTTGAGCCAGTTTATATAATGAGTAATAGCTGTCTTAAGGTCCTTGTCTACTAATTACAGAATGTCTGTGAGTTCTGGTTCTGTGCCCACTGGTTAAACTTTCTCCTGGTTGAGAGCTACGTTTTTCTGTTTCTTTGCACGCCTAGTGATTTTTATTGGATGCCAGACGTTGTGAATTTTATAGTGAGTGCTTTATACTATTGTGTTTCTTTAAATAAGGAGTGTAAGGCTGTGCTGTAGCACCCTTTTCAGTTACTGGGTGATCAGTTTGATCATCTCAAGGCTTCCTTTTCAGCTCTGATATAGGGCCCGTCCAGAGCCACCTCCACTCCAGGGCAGACCTAACACCACTGCTAAGGCAGGATCTTCCAGATGACTTTACCCAATGCTCTGTGTGCTATTGAGTCTCTCTGCTCTGGGTAGTGGGAATTTGACCTGTTTCCAGCCTTGGATAATCTCTAGGAGAGGTGATAAGACTACTGTTTCTTACTGGTTCTTTCTGGTGGCTTCATGCACTGCCCAAATTGATATTCAGGGGGAGGTCAGAGACCCGTGGGGCCCCCTCTGCAGTCTGTGGAGCGTACCCACTCTCCGTGAGCAGCCCCCCTCCTTCGGCGTTCCCCCTTCCAGGACACCATGGCCTCTTCGTACTCTGGTCTCTGTGAAACCACTGGGTTCCCCAAAGTGCTGGCTTGGAAACTGCTTCCTGGCAGTAATTGTGTGATCACAGGACCCAGGCTCACGTCACTTTTCCCCTTTTCCCGGGGATCACAGACCCATGCTGCCTGCTGTCTAATATCTGAACAACTAGCTGCCCAATTCTCCAGCTGGTTTTTTTGGAGGGTGGGTTGTAGGGCAATTCCTGTAGAGTTAAATATTCATAAGTGGAGTAAGGAACCGCTTAAGGGGCATACAATGTATTCTTGGTAAATGTTTTAAATTCTTGCATATTCGTAACTGTCCCTTCCCTCCAGCTGGTTGATCATTTTACTAGGTACGGAATTCTAGGTTTGAAATATTTCCCACCAGGAACTTTAAAAACCTTGGCTCCCTTTCTACCCTCAAATCTAACGGCCATCTGATGAACATTGTCTTGTAGGAAAATTTATGTATCTTTTCAAATTAGACTTTTCTCTGGATATATGCCCAGGAATGGGATTGCTGAATCATAGGGTAACTCTATTTTCCAGTTTTTAAGGAACCTCCATACTGTTCTCCATGGTGGCTACATCAGTTTACATTCCCACCAACAGTGTGGGAGGGTTCCTTTTTTTCCTGGTGGTCTCACTTTCTCATCTGTTACTCTTTCAACTCCCAACGAACAAATGCAGAAGGAGTGCTGAAATTGGGACGTTAGTATTTAGCGACCCTTAATGGACCCATTAGTTGAAATGTTGCTGAGGAGCTTTTCAGTGGAAGGATCTGACTGGCGTCACCCAAACCCAGATCTATCTTAGCATCACTGAAGTGGTTCACCTCCTGATAGGATGTGATAGAGTGCATGTCACCCCGTAAGGCCCCCCACCAGAAGAATGAATGCAGTGGTCCCTGTAGAGTTAGTTCTACGTACGAGAACTGGGGAGGCAGAAGAGCAGGTTATGAGCCATCATGAGGAAGCAAACTTCAGAATGCAGACCATTCGGCAGGACCACCAATCTGGACTTGACAAATCAGTGGCATGAAATTAACCAAAGTAGGGGCTGGGGGCTACTTCAGTAAAGAAGACTTAGGAGACTCGACCATCAAGTGGAATGTACGAAGCTTGTTGCAGTCCCAAATAGGACAAACCAACAGCAGGAAGTCTTTTTTGAGACAGCTGGGGAATTTTGATTATTGACTGGGTGTTAGATAAAACCACAGAAATTGCTAGCTCTGTTCCATGTGACAATGACATCGTGGTTACATGAGAAAATGTCTCCGTGTTTTCGAGATATTTGCAGCGTATGTGGAGGTGACATGGCATGTTTCAAGCCATTAATTTCATTTCAAAGTTTCAATCCTTTGTTTATAAAATGATGTGTCTTAAAGTACTTAAAATATTTCAATCAAGAAAATACTTTTTAAAGGTATTTGCTGAATCTGGGTGATGAGTATATAGGTGTTCATTATACTCTTTATGTTTTATATTTTGAAAATTTTTATTGAAAACCATTTTAACCAATATACATATAAATATATATATGAACTATCCCTTGACTCGCCAGTGTCTTCTCCCAGGTGGAACTGACTTCTTCCTGAGCTCCTGAGACCTCTCTTCTGTGTGTCCCACTTTGATTGTTGTGACTTGTGTTTGTGTCTCACCTCCTCATCGTCCCACGAGAGCAGACTGCCTTCCGTGTTTCATCTCTGTGTCTTCTCTGTGCCTGACACAGTGTGTGGTTGATAGTGACTGAGTGAACACAAGAATATAGCGTTCTGAGAGCCGGTGCTCAGGCTGTTTCATGTCCACATGAGGAGGGAGCAACATGGGGCAAAGGTGAGGTAGCCTCGTTCAAGTTGAGTCACCCTGCAGGTGAGACTTGAAAAATGCGTATTTTCCAGTCTATTACTTTTTCATGTATATATATATATATATGTATGTATATATATGTATATATTTTTATTTATTGAAGTATAGTCAGTTTACACTATTGTGTCAATTTCTGGCGTACAGCACAATGTTTCAGTTGTATAGGAACATACATATATTTGCTTTCATATTTTTTCCAGCATAAGTTACTAGAAGATATTGAATATAGTTCCTTGTTGCTTATCTATTTTATATATATTAGTATCTGCAAACTTTGAACTCCCAATTTATCCCTTCCTACCCACTCCCCCACCTGGTAACCATAAGTTTGTTTTCTATGTCTGTGAGTCTGTTTCTGTTTGTCTTTTTTTTTTTAAGATTCCACATATAAATGATATCATATGATAATTTTCATTCTCTTTCTGGCTTACTTCACTTAGGATGACAGTCTCCAGGTCCATCTATGTTGCTGCAAATGGCATTATTTCTTTTTTGTGGCTGAGTAGTATTCCACTGTATAAATACACCACAGCTTCTTTATCCAGTCATCTGTTGATAGACATTTAGGTTGTTTCCATGTCTTGGCTGTTGTAAATAGTGCTACTATAAAAACATTTTAATTCAAGTTCTTTGGCCTCTTCTTTAGCTCAGAGTCATAGGCCCATCGCTACACTGTTCTCACCTAGGAAGTGGGCGTGGCATTAGTGGATTTGTAGGGGGCTGGACTCGGAATGCCTGGCTGTTGGCAGATGCTCCACCAGGGCGGAGGGAACTCACCAGTGGGAGGCTGGCTTCTCATCCTGCCAGCCAGCACCCAGGATGAGCCCTGGCTTTGCGGATAGGCTCACCTGTTCCAGCTCTAAGCTGCCCACCTCAGTCTCGCAGGTCAAGTCAGAAAGGGAAAGCTTTCGGCTAATAACACGGCAGGGTTTCCAGATCCCAGACTTAGGAGGCACTCAGAGCTGGGCGTAAGGCCGGCCCGTAACTCACTCCTAGCTTGACTTGGTGACTAGCTTCAGGTGTCAAGTCCATCTCATCTGTAGAAAGAAAGTAGCCCTGCCCATCTCCCATAGTTACTAAAGAAACTATTACTGTTGATTATTTGTATGTGTGGAATAATAGTAAAATATTTATTGAACACTGACTACAGGCCACACACTGTTCAAAGACATGCCACTAGCATGTAATAACTAATTTAATCCTTACAACACTGGGGATAGAAGCTATTACTATCTGCGATTAAGAGACAGAAATGTTAAGCAACTTCCCCAAGGACACACAGCTAAAAAGTAGCGAAATTTGGATTCAGACCTCAGCATTCTCGTCTACCGAGCTCTGTGGTTCCCCCCAAACAGGACAGTGTTCCCGGGGCATCTGGTTCCATGTCTGGTACCCGGGGACCACTCAACACGTGATAGTGCCTGCTATTTAAAAGAGTAAACCAGAGTCAAACTGATTTTTCTGTCGCGAATCCGCATGCATTCCGGGGTTGACTTCACGCATGAGACTTTTTTCAACCAAATCATCCTCCTGCCTCTCAAATAACGTGCTCGGTCTTCCAGAGCCGCCAGTGTGGGTGGAGGGACTCAGAGCGGTCAACGCTTCCCTGGGCCACGTGGCAGCCTGCCATCCATGCTGGCCTCTGTCCCCCTGCCCACCACGGCCACCCCCTTCCTAGCCCCCAATACCAGGCCCTCACCCCAAAAGGAAAGGCTGGGGAATCCCAACGGGTCCCAGAGCCGGCTTTGGGTACCATGATGCTCAGAAGAGAGACAGTGTCACCCGGTCACCCTCCAGGTAGCATTTATCTGGTGCCCTTATTGGTTTTGTTACTTTCTGACTCTCATCCTGTCTGGTTCGCATGACAGCCGTGTGGCCTGTGTACAGGCTGCGGGTCCTTGACCCCTGTAAAATCTATGTTTTTGCTTCATATGTGTCAATATCCCCCTAAACATTTTCCATCTGTTGAACTTAGACTTTAACACATCAGCTGGTGAATGAACTGCCACCCACCTGCCAACAATCCCGGCAGGACAACCATTTTCACCTGCGTAGTAGTGTTTGCACAACTGTTTTTAATATTTTGGTACATTTTCCCCTAGTTTTACACAAATAGGCAAATACTCAATGGAATTATGCCTGTAATCATGAGTATGTGTGTAATTAAAAGACATCTGGGAAAGGCTAAAAATAGATGAAGATTTGCCAAATAGGCAGGACATAATTGAGAATTTCATAGCGTGGTTTAATTCCACAGAAACAGAACTGCCCCCTCACCCCCAAAACAGGAAAGTCCGTTGTTTGACTTTTTCTGACATTCACTGTTGAACATGCTTTTTCAGGATGTCTTTATGTGTGAAACGAGGAATGGCTTCACACTTCCCCCATTTTATAGGCCAGGAGACTGAGCCTCCGAGATGAGGTGGTTTGCGTAAGTTCACACAGTCCGTGCCCAGCCTTTTGAGCCCGGTTCCTTGGACCACCCACTCCCCCTGGACCAGGGAGGAGGGAGACAGCTGTGCGAGGCTCTGCCTGGAATTCCCTTCTCCAGCAGCTCCTTGGAGATTTCTCCTCTGGGAGGGAGGGCTTCGGAGGCAGGCAGCAGCCCAGAAGAGGAGAGGGCAGGATATCTGAACCTAAACCTGGACTGTGGGTCCAGGGTACGGAGCCCCAAGCAGGGCATCCATGCACCTGCTGTAGGCAGTGAGCTTGGGGCAGCATGGGGGCTGAGAATCCCCTCCAGCGCCCAGCTCTGCTGCCATCACTGTGACCTTTGCAAGCCACCCCACTGCTCCATCTTCAGCTGTAAAATGACGTTAATTGTAACCACCCAATGGATGCTACATGAATATCCAATAGATCATATACAGCAAGTCTTTCAACTTGTGAAGTGCTGGCAACTGTAAATAAAGAGTTTCTAGTTCCTTTGTTTTTAGTTGCTGCCTCCACCATATCCTCTGTTGGGATGTGTTTCAGGCGTTAAGCATCTCCTCTGGGGCCAACATCGATCTCCCTGCTCCGGTCAGTCTGCACAGGGGTCTAATCCATTCCAAATAAACAAACAGAAGTCCCTTCCGCTTGCTAGCTCCCCTGACCGCTACAAACACACACACACACACACACACGCACAGGTGCACGCACGTGCTTGCTCTGTCGTGCACACACACACGTACACGTGTGTGCACTATTTCTCTCTTACACACACACACAACTCACACCCTTCTCCCATCCATCCTTCCCTGGAAGGAGGCCAGCGCCCTCTCAGTGCAGCAGGGCCACCGGGACCCACCGGGACCTGCACGCATTGCCTTAGGCTTCTGCGAGGACCGAGGACCGAGGACTGAGGACCGAGGACCGCGTTTCCTGGCTCCACCCAGCCTGAAACTGCTAAAATATCACAGCAGGGTGGCAGTGCCAGCCCCAGCACAGCTCAGCTTGTCACGTGGCCTCCTTCCTGAGTATCTCCAGTCTCCAGTTAGAGCCACTGGGGCGGAGGGTCCCGGAGGCAAGCTACGTATTGTTAAAACCCATGGACAGACAGTGCTAAGAAGTCAGAGGACTAGGAAGTGTCAGTGGTGATAATTTAATCTCAGGGATTTTACTTCCTGTCAAGTTACGTGAATGTTGAGTGATGTCGTTTAAGTGGTTGTAAAGGTTTGCTCAGAAAGTTTAAGGACTGGTGGCAAAGTGGCTGACCGGAGAGGGCTGGTCCTTTGGGCAGGCTGCAGAAGCAGAGTCCAAGGCAGGAAAATTCTAGAAGCTGCTGCCTGCTGCCCCTTCATTGAGCCAGGAGCCTGGGGGAGGTCAGGAGAGGCCTGAGACCCACGCAGCCGTTCTGCGGGGCTGGGGCTGGTCTGGGTCCAGACGTTACCCACCCCCTGTCACCCAGCAAGTCAGTCACGAGCTCTTTTCATTTTTCTGCTTGGACCAATCAGATATGCTTCCTGTCAAAGACTTCAAGGAGTACCTAAAATCCTAAGAAAGAAGGGAAAAGTCACACGAAGTCCTATTACTTGAGATAAACAATAGTAACATTTTAGGAAATAGCTTTTTAGGGCCCTGCTTTGCATTAAGACCCACCCACACACACCCACACACCCACACACACACTTTTTTTAATTTGCTTTTTTTCCAGGGGGTTGGGAGGGGGGCGTTCTTCCTCCCTTTTCTGTCTCTACCTCCCCCACTGATAACCAAAGTAAACATCTCGGTGTTTATCCTCCCAAACCTCGTTTCAGGTATTATAAATACACAGCACGTGCCTATATGGGGCTTTCTGTTCTCAATCTTTGGTTTTTCAAAGATGGGACACCCTCATGCACTTCTTGGCACCCTGCTTTTCTAACGGTATGTTGTAGAATTTCCTCTTAGCCTCACTGGTGAAGATCTGGCACATTCTTTTTAGTAGTTGCATAATATTTTAGAGACTTTTAAAGGGCAGATTTAGTCAACAGTTCCCCAGGTGGTGAGCAGTTACAATGTTTCTTCTGTTTTGTTTTTCGCTGCTGCAACTCTTGCTGTAGTCAACACTTTCACGTCTCATGTATTCCTATATAATGATGTTTTATTATGCTGTGAGAGTCTCAGAACGGGGAGTGTAAATCAAAACGTATGTGTATTTTTTCGTTTTAATAGGAATTGAAAGATTGTTTCCTAAAAGTTTGGTAACGTTTCATATTTTATTTGTTCATAAGTATTTATTAAGCACTTACTCCGTGCCAGGCACTGGTTTAGCGATTTGGATTTAACTATATATACAATAAAGATCACAGCCCTCAGAGAGGTTTCACCCTAGAACTGGAATGGGGAAGAACAGATGAAAAGACAATAATAAATACTTTTGTACTAGAAATGTAAGAAAACACAATTTTCCCTTTCTTTACCATCAGCGATTGGTATTACCATCCCTTTTATTTATTGCGCAGTCGTACTGATGTAATGTTTCCTTGTTACTTTGATTTGCCTTTTCCATTTGGTAAGTAATTTTAATATTTTTCACATGCCTACTTAGAAGTTTGGATTTGTGTTGGATGGATTACCTATTTATAATTTTTACTCATTTTCCTGTTGAGTAGATTATATACTAAACCCATACTTTTTGTCGGTTTTCATGAGCCCTGTGTATATTATAAATAGACATTTGTTTGCTGTATGGTTCACAAATCTTTTCCCCAATCTATTACTTATGACTATATGATGGTTCCTTTTACCATTAACATTTATGAATTTGCCGTTTTGTTACGAATATGTCTTTTTGCCTTCTCTTAGCTTCTGGCTTCTTTGTTATCTCCAAGTTCTGAGTCATGTGTAGAGTCTCCTAAATTTCCTTCCAATTAAATTTTTTAACTTTTTAATATATTTTTTCAATACAATTTATTTGGAATAAATAATTTATTTTTTGATATGGTGTGAGATAGGCGTCCGATTGTATTTTCTTCTAAGTAGATAGCCACTTCCCCAGCACCTTTTATTAACATAAAGCATCAGTTCTCCACCGAATTAAAATGTCACCTTTGTCACATATTCGGTTCCCGTATGCGCTGGCATCTGCGTGCTTATGACTCCGCTCTGCTGGCTGTACGTCTATCCCTGTTTCACTTTCATGCTGTTTTGGTTACAGTCTTCATTTTCACAATTTTAAAGCTAGGTTAAAACTTTATTTGGTCATAGAAACCTTCAGGTAATTTTATCCAATTAAAAATTGTCATTATTGAAAGTACATTTGATTCACATTAGGAACAAGAAGTAAGTCATAATCAAGAAAGCAAAGAGATTATATAAAACAATATGATGTAAAACTTCATCTGGCAACAAATTGGAAAATGCAGAGGAAACCAAAGACCCCCTATAAATCATATAATTTATCAAAATGGTGCAAGCAAGAGGGAAAATGGCAACAGACAAATTCCCATAGAAGAAATTGGAAGTTTATTTAAAGATCTACTGTTTAAAAGCGCCTCAGGAATAGATGACTTCCCAGCTGAGTTGAGTCTAGCTTTTAAAGAAGAGATAGTTTCACTGTTATTAAACTATTTAATACTATAGGAAAAAAGACAGAAGAGCTCCTTGGTATGTAATGAAGCCAGCATCATCTTAATGTCAATTCTTTACGGACTAATTGCACTTGGGAATATAGATTCTCATTAGAAATAAAATTTTAGCAAATAGGATCCACCAAAAATTCTAACGCATTGTGATCAAATAGCTTTTATCCCAGAATGCAAGGATATTTCAGTAGCAGAAAATTTATCAACCTAATTCATTACATCAACAAGTTAAAAAGAAGAAATATCATATGAACAGATACTAAATAAGCACCTGATAAAATTCAGTAGCCATTCCTGGTACAAACCCATAATCCCTTATCCAAAATTTGGATACCTAAAAATCCCTGAAAACTGGACTGTTGACCTGTAATTTTGACACTACATTTCATTTGATGTTCAGGTTGATCTGAACTGGTGCAAAGAGACTGCTTAAATACAAAAAGTTTTATTCTTTACAAATGTGAAATATTACCTGTTCTGAATGTGAAACATACTCAAGGAAATGCTTGTGGCTCATTTGTTATCATGACTCTCTGTCCTCTACTTAAAATTGTTACAGTCTTTCCTTTTTTCAAGGTGAGTTTGAGGAGAAATAATCTGAGGCATGTGCTTTTAACTCTCTGGAAGAAATGTATTACTGTGTTTCGTAGAATCTAAGACACCTGCTACTTGGAAAACTCGCACTTACTTTGTGTATCACTAGAAGAGGGGCAGGAAATGCTCCTAATTGCTCTGTGAATCGTCATCAACCGAAAAACACATCTCGGTTTCAGAGACGTTTAAATGTAGGGGAAAAGCGCATCTTAGACTACGGCGAACACATCCAAGGCAGTCAGAAACTCTCCACCGTCCACGCGCCCTTCAGACAAGAGCAGAACCCAAGCCACTTCCCTTGTAAATGTCTGCATCCGGGGGTGGGCCTGGCGTGAGCTGGAGTTGGGGGGGCTGGGGTCCGCCCCAGCTCCTTTGGCTCTTTGTTAGTTGTTTGACCAGGAACCAGCTATTTAACATCTCAAACCTCCTCCTTGCACTCATTTCAGAGCTTTGACAGGATGGTAAGAGATAGGGTTTGTGAAGTTCTGGGTAACAAGCAAGCCCTCCCTAGACAGCCGCTCCTGGAATGAGGGCGGGGGTGACGTGGCGGTGGTGTTGGCTGTGGTCTCCGGGGTCTTTCCACATCTGTCATTTGAAGATTCTTTACTCAAGAAAAGTCTTGACCATATTTTCGCTCACCTCTAAAGAAGACTCCCCCAGTAGGACTGAGAAGTTGGCCCTAGACCCCTGTGTTGTCACGATGCCCTAAATCATGGCATCTCATCTGAAATTCTGAGCTGGAGAGAACCTCAGAATGTTCTAACATGGGCTCAGAGAGGAAATGTGACCTTCCCAAGTGAAGACTGAAACCCAGACCAGCAGCCACTGTGGGCCAGGCTCTCTCTAGATGCCAGGGCTCCTGTCCCGAAGGGCCTGAGCTCCACCCTAGGAGTTTCTAGCAGTTTCCTCAGGCCAGGCGGTCTCTGCGTCCCAGACCCAGGCGTTTCTCCTCTCTGGGACGCGTCTTCCCTTTCTAGGGGAAAAGAGAGAGGCAAGCTTAGCCCGCCCAACCCCCTTCTGACCCCATGTTCTGACTTTGACCTTCACTGGCCCGCTTCCTCCCCACCTTTCTCGTCGGCCAGCGGAAGGGGCTTGGGGGAGCTCTTGGGCACAGAGGCTCTGAAAACCTACTCACGTCGCCAATGTGCTGTGTGCTCTCCGACAGGATGGGAGTGGTGAGCAGCAGAAGGCAGGTCAAGGAGAAGGTGAAGGGTGGATGGAGCCCCAGGAAGGCCAGCACCCAGGGCAGAGAGCCCCCGCCACTGCCGCCCCTGGTGAGTGACCGCCCTGCCCGGCCGGATGGACGGGAGGTGGGGGAGGGGAGCACAGAGCCCCGGGGGCTGGGTGGGGGGGCTGCCGCGTGCCTCCAGCCAGTGCCGGCACCATCTCTAGACAACGCCGGGCTCCCACACAGAGGCCCCCTCCCACTGCCACCCCAGCTCACGTCGCAGCGGCGGAACAGTACACTGCTTAGCAGCCAGGTTGCCAAGCTTAAGTTGATTAGTTGTGCGCTTCAAAGCAAGTTACTTCCCTACGCCTCAGTTTCTGCACCTGTAAAATTGGTCTAGTAAGAGTGCCTTTCTGATAGGGGTGTGACAGCGTGCCGTGTACATACACATGGGCGATGTAATAACGTACTGCCTTTAGCGCAGGACCGGACCTGGTGGGCCCTCGAGGACTCTTGGCCAGTTTTCACTGTGCAAGGGCAGCCTTGAAGGCAAAAAGCAATCAAAGATGTCACCTTGAGGAAAGGATGAGGTGGGGGAGGGTCTGGGGCACGCAGCAACATTTGCTAACCCCACCCCGGCCCAGAAGCTCCTGGTGGTCATTGTCCCCTTCATGGTGCTGCTGCTGGCATTCCAAGGAGCTCGCTGTCCTGGGACGAGACATCCTGCGGCTGGAGGATGCTGGTCTCTCCTCCCAGGCAGGCCCTCAGTTCTCCCGGGGCCTGCATGCAGTTCTGGTTTGTTCACAGAGCAGTTGTCACCCTTTGACAGCAGCATTCTCAGAGATGCATTTTTAGAGGACTGTTCATGTCTCCCCTGCTCCCCTCCCCCGGCCACAGGGAGTCATGCCTGGACCGCCTCCCCTGCCCTCTCTAACCCCCCAGCACATACACCTGGTCAGTGCTGTGTTCTGACAGTGACCAGGCAGGAGTAGGGGGTGAGGGGATAGTAATCCTGTTTCTTAGATACACCAGGTGTCTTATCTGTCAATGTTCCAATTTAGTGCAGGGCTTGGCAAATAACAGTGAAATGTTTGTTGACTGAATGAATGATCAACTCAGCAAACTCAGATTGAGTTTCTTCCATGCTAATAAGTAGTAGAGCCTGGAATGTTTTTAACTTAAAAAAGTCACATAATATATATTAATTGTGGAAAAAATTATAAATACTCATTATCCTCCACTTTAGAGCTCCTGCCTCCAGACCCTTTTTCTGTGTATTATTTATATTTTGTGTTTATATTTTCAATGGAATCATACTATTCATGCCGTTTTGCAAAATGTTGCTTCAAAACTGTGTTCAGCAACTATGGAATACAAAACAAAGAATATTTGTAACACATGCAAGTTGAAAATAAGAAGAAAATGAACACACAGCACAGCCTTCCCATCTTCAAAAGTCGAAAGTGACTGGTTCTGTTGAAGCTCTCCGCTGCCCCCAGTCTGTCCTCATCACCCCGGACCCCGCTCTCCCAAGTGTCTTTAGCCTTCCTTAGCTTTGCTTTTTCTGTGCGATCACACATGTATGTATTTCTAAACAGTAGTTTAATTTTGCCCACAGTGAACTTTAAATCAGCCGACTCAGATAGCATGTATTCTTCAGAGACTTGGGTTTCAGATCTCCGTTACATTTGGGAGTTTTATCCACATCGAGGCACGTGGCTGTAGCTCACTCACTAACTCCCACAGTTGCCCAAGATTTCATTCTATCACTTGTCCCAGTCTGTCTGTTCCTGGTCAGAGGGTGATCTCCATGCCTTAACAGTTTTTATGGTTTTTTTTTTTAAATTTTTGTGGGAGTATTCCTGTATGTGTTTCCCAGTACTCATATGCAAAGGTTTCTCCACAGGGTACATACCTGGGAATATATTTGTTGAATTTTAGGGAAATACATTTTAAAAATAATTTTCCTTGAGAACAAATAACTCTTTTGCAATGGCACCTTTTAAAACAGAGCCAGGATTTTAACCCGGGTGATCCAGCTGTCCCCTACCTCCCATTCCACAGCTGCCTCTTAGGGAGCTAGACTTCCCCTACATACCCCTCCTCCAACCGCGTGTGTGGTCGGGCAGGTGGGCTGGGGTTGTGCGAGGTGGCACTGGTCCCTGAGGAGCTGCGGCAGCACGTGTAGACTTTACCTATGCAGCCTCCTGGGTCCACAGAGCAGCTCCCCCGGACGGTCTGCCTGGCACCCAGCCGTCTCACCCCGACTGGACCCTCCCCAGGACGTGAGCTAACAGCGTGTGTTTTGCTCCAGGTCGTGTTTAACCACCTGGCTCCTGCACTTCCCGACACCACGCACCCGGACCAAGGTAAGAAGGGGCTGTTTTGAAGGCTGAGGCTGTACGGGCCACCTCTTTGGGGCCCCGGCTTCGTGCAGCTGGAACAGGGGCTGGAACAGGAGCAGTTTCCTGGAGAAGACAGACGTGGCTCTCTTGGGTCAGAGGGGAGAAGTCTGGGGGGAGGCTGAGCCAGGTGCCCCAGGCTTCACCTGCCTTTCGGGGTCTCTCCAGGAACTGAGCACAAGCTCCTTTGGTGTACCTAAGCCTGGTAGGGGGGATGTTTTAAAAAGACTTTGCAAACCATAGACAAGTGCAGACAGTTAAGTAAATACAAACAGCATCACCAAATTGGGGCTTTCAAAGAGTCCAGCTCCCAACCTCCAAGGGCAAAGGCCAGCGGCTCTGCGTCCCTGTCCTCGCTCTGTTCCGTCATCTTGCGTCCCAGCCCACTTTCAAAGGCCCCCCGCCGGCCTTCTAACCACCACGCCACCCTCCGCACCCCGTCTCCGCTTCCACTCTGATGGGCCAGACGGTGGAGGTGGCATAATGAATGACCTTGGCCTTCCTGGGTCTGGGGCGCAGACCTGGGCGGGGGACTCAGAGGATGGGGCTTCCAGGAGAGCAGCCCCCCACCCTAATAACCCACGTGCGCACAGCACCAGTTAGGGCTCGGGCACTTGTGCGCTCACACAGCGAGCCCCGAGCAAGCAGAGAACCCAGAGCCCGGCTCTGTCCCGAGCCTCGGGAAGACGTAAGGCCAGTTTTGCCGGGGCCCCTCCCCTAGAGGAGCTCACTGTCTGTCAATTCACAAGCTGGAACTCAGTGAGAGGCCTCACCTGGTGTTTCTTATCTGGCTGAGGATCACGATTAACTGATTAACCGTTAGGGGTGATCCTTCACTTCCTGCCAGGAGGGGGGGAGTGGGTGTGGGAAGCGGGTCACATCTCCAGGAAGGAAGCCCAGGGGAGGGAAATAAACGAACTGCCTTCAGCACAAGAACTTGAATCTCAGAACCAGAGGAGCCCCTATCATCTATTCCAGCCCCTCTTCAAATGGCATGGGGTTAACAGCCCCGCTTACTGACAAAGCAGAGTCATCTACCCCCTGGGAAGCTAAGTGGGCTCCAGGTGACCTTTTCCAGAGGGGTCTTGGCTCCCCAGAGCTGTGCAGAAAAGCCCTGCTCACTAGCAGTGGTCGTAGGAAAGAGGGCAGGCCAAGCTCCAGACCCCCCTCCCCACCTCCGTCACGTCTGGGCACGGCCATGCAGAGCCCTGTGCTGGGCCCTGGGCATGGTTACAGGTCGGGGTTACAGCTGCTGTGTTCCCAGACCACTGCCCCACTTTGGAAAAGCGTCGGGGGTGGGGCAGGTGGAGAAGGGGAAGAGAGGGGTGCTCCCTGCCTCCCAGGTGATAAGGGGTCAGCCAACACCGGTTCCCAGACGGGGGTCTGCGGCCCTCAGGTCCACGTAGCTCATCTCCCTAGATCTTCGGGACTCTTCCAGCCCCTTCCATCACTCTAGTGGGCCTGAGCGGTGGCCATCTCTTCCCTGTTCACTCTAGAGGAGCACTTCGTGGTGGCCCTGTATGACTACAACGCCGTGAATGACCGGGACCTGCAGATGCTGAAGGGGGAAAAGATGCAGATCCTGAAGGAGTAAGTGTCTGGCAGGCCGCTCCTGTCACAGGCGGACCCCAGCCCCACGCCCTGCAGGCTGCCTCTGGAAGATCCTCTCCAGTGCCCCGCCCCAGCCCAGTCACCCAGCATTTTCTTAAACTTCACCCAATAGCCTTCCTCCCATATACTTTTCCAAAGTCTTTCTGGTGAGCTGGTTCCTATTCACTACCTCCTGCTCTGCTCTCAAAACCCAACTCTTCCTTCGAGACCCACCCTTATTGTCACCTCCTCCGTGCAGCCCTCCTGACACCCATAGCTGCTCCATCAGAGTTCTAGGTTGGAGTCAATTGTGTCCAGATGTCTCTCCCTCCAAAGTCTGTCCTCTCTCAAATGTCGGGCTTGCCCTGTGGACCCTGAGAGCTGCTTTTGTTCCTGAAATTCTGCCGTGGCCTCGAGCCAGGAGCACGAAGGCCCTGGCCTTTTGACCACACATTGGGGGCCGCCTGGTTCGTCCTTTCGTCCTCAGCCCCGCTTGTCTTTCCTGTCCAGTCCCAATTTACTCACTAAACTCTCAGCATGTCCCAGTAATCTAGAGGAAGGCTGCTCACTAGAAGACCAGGGTCCCTTGGGTGGGTCAGGCTGTGTGGACACACTTTCCCTGGGGCCTATGTTGTCCCCTTCCTTCCCTGGACCGGGAGCACCTTGGGTCCATCGGATGCTTGGTGAGTTGGAACAACCCAGGGAGCCCGCGCCGCTGAGCCACTGGCCCCAGTCCCCTCCCTCTGCCGGGCTGCCTGCCTTGTGAATTCTTTTCATCCCAGGGTGAGATGCCGCGTGGGCTGTGAGCTGCCCAGAGAGGCCCGTGGGACCAGTACCTGTTCTGTATTTCTTTCCCTTTTAGAGATGGAGACTGGTGGTTGGCCAAGTCTCTCATCACCGGAAGAGAAGGCTACGTGCCCAGCAACTTTGTGGCCCGAGTGGAGACCCTGGAAGTGGAAAAGTAAGTGGACAGACGGCCCCTCAAAGCGGAGGTGAGCGGGCTGCTTCTGCTCCATGCAGGGAGGAGCCAGAAAGTGACTAAAAAGCAGAGCAGGGTGTGAAACCGCACAGAGGGAGCAGGAGAGGGGCAGGGCTTGGAACTGCTGGGAAAGGCTTGTCTGGGGTCCCGGACCACATTTATATCTCTGTGTGACACAAGGACATTGCTCCTCGGAGCCCACCACACTCTTCCCATCTGTAAATTGAGAGCTGCCCATTTCCTGGCGAACCTGATAGAGACCCTACCTCCCATGTCCCATGCCTTGACCAGCCACCTCTCGTCCCCTGCTTCCAGGGGCAGGACTCAGGGGGCTTGCACCTCAGGGGGCTCCAGGATGGGGGCCTTATGGGAGAGCCACCCCCCCCAGCATCCTCATAACCCACCTGCATACAGCACCAGCCAGGGCACTAGTGCACTCACGCAGCGTGCACTAAGTGAACGGAGCCCAGAGCCTGGCTCTGCACCAGGACTGGAGAGGACGTAAAACTGAAGGAGCTCAGAGTCTGTCAAACTCATGAGCTGGAACCAGTTAGTGGCACTGCCTGGTGTCTCCATCCAGGGATGCTTACCCTCTAGAGGGTGCCTTTGCCGGCATTTCCAGCCCTGTCACTTTCTCTGAGATGGTGTGAGGACCCGGGGCACGTCCACCCCGATCAGCCCATGCTCAGGGGGCACATGGCAGGAGCTTGCTCTGAGGGTCCCAGCAGTTTGATTGAGAGACCCGAGCCCAAGGAGGGTGGGCTATGAGGGAAGGTGGTCAGATGCAATCTCGCAGAGCAGAATTAACAAAGGGCACCAAATAATGTTCTTATTTCATTTCAAGAAAACACTAAGTCCTTCACCTACTGGAGGGAAAGGGACTGAGGCGTATTTCATGCATCAAGAGGGGAGGGGCTCAGCCCAAGGGTGGGCTGACAACAGGAACACATTTTATCTCTGAGGGGAGGGGGCTCAGGTAACCAGATCCCGAGGAGTATGGCCACTCTCTGAGGTCTACCTGCCCTTGCTCTTTTCTTTTCCAGGTGGTTCTTCAGGTCAATTTGCCGGAGAGATGCTGAGAGGCAGCTTCTGGCTCCGATCAATAAGGCCGGCTCCTTTCTTATTAGAGAGAGTGAAACCAGCAAAGGTAACCCTGGGCGGAATTCCCTGAAATGAACCAGTGGATGCATCCGATCACATGTGCATACGTACTGGGATGTGCCACCATGCTTTTTCAGTGGGAGTGCCCCTGTGTCCAAGAAACAATAAGGGAACCACTGGAGATGACTTAATGCTTTGTTGTTACAGCGTATCTCAAACACATACAGAAGTAAAGCGAATAGTCTAGTGGAAACCCTGTACCCAACACCCAGCTCCAACAGTGATCAACCCAGCACATCTTGACTCCTGTATGTCCCCACCCATCCCTATTACTTTGAAGCAAATCCCAGACATCATGTCATTTCACCCGGATATGATATTTTTAGAAGTTGCTTATTTCTCAGGCGCCCTTTGGAGGGAAAGCCACCCCTCCCCCAAACCTCAGTGTGGTGGAGGAGGGTTCTCTGAGGGCGGGAGTGTCACCTCCTGTCCCTGCCCCTCCCCCCACCAAGCTAGTTCAGGCTGGGCTGGGTCAGGTGGCGCTGGGGCTGCGGGACCCCACACATGCTCCACCGAACTTCAAAGTATCTGGAGACCACAGTCAGCGGATGTGAGGCCAGTAAGGAACACTCCTGTCAGACGCCGGGGAGCGAGTTCTAGCCCCCAGAGGCCTCCGGAGGTCCATCAGAATCTCAAGCCTCACTTTACTGATGTCGATGTGAGGACTGACTGGTTTCCCAGTCCAAGGGCAGATGGTCCTTCCAAGGTTAAGAAATCTGAGTCTCTGGGAGCCCAGCCCTGGTGCCCAGCACAGCCCGGATGCGGCTCCGAGGCAGGACAGGGGATCCAGATTTTGTGAGCCGGAAGGACTGAGGTCCCCATCAAGAAGAAGGAATGCCGAATTGTAAAAAGATGACTGGTACAGGACCTTGGAGGAGCCCAGACAAGAGAGGGGCCCTAAATCACGAGCTTCCGCGGGGCTGGTGGAGGCAAGCCGGTCTCTCCTCCGCTGACGTCGGGCGTCGCAGGCGGGGTGCGGCCGGGGAGACCACCTCTTTTCCTCACTAGGGTGGTGGGCGGATGAATGGACCCACGAGAGCCACTGAGACACCGGGGCGCGTTGCCCCCACCCGGGGCGAAGTCGGGGAGACAGTCTGCAGCGTGGGGGCGGGGCTGGGCTGGGGTCACGGGCGCGGGGCGGGCTGTGGCAGCGGCAGGGCGCGCCCCGGGGCCACGGCCTCTCCTCATCCTTTCGCAGGTGGGCTATGAGAGAGGCGCAAAGGCCAAGGGAGGGGAGAAGGGGTTTCAGATGGGGTGATAGACAGGGGTGGAAAGCGCCTGAAGACGACAGCGCAGAGCAAAATCTAGCTCCACACCCCGGACAAGAAGTGTCCGAGCCTGACACCTGGCGGGGGAGGGTGGTACTGCTCGCGGTAGGCGCGCTCTTACGAAGGACCCGGGAGCCCCCCGAATCTGTCACTGACCAGCGGAGGGACCTGGGGCAAGCGACGTCCCCCTTCTGGGCCTCAGCTTTCTCGTCTTCCAAATAAGAGTAAGGGGGTTGGTACCCAGAGAGCCAGGCTGAGGCTTTTTATAAAAAATCAAGTTTATGGAAGGAAGTTTCTCAGCTGGAAACTCTTGCCTCCTAAATGGCGCTTAACTCTTGCCACCTGCTACCCCTAGTCTGCAGGCAAACATTAGCATAGATGATGGAATGCACATCCGTGTGTATGAATTTGACAGAACCTCTGGGAAATGGCATATTATGATCTCCACACCCCCATGGACACGAGTGCTTGAGGTTACAATTTGCTACTGCATGTGCGGGTAGAGTCTGCCTTTTCAGCTGGAATGAATGAATGAGTCAATCTCCGAGTCCCTCCAGCGACTCCACATTTCTCAGTATTCCGTGGCAGAGGGTCCCTGAATGACCAGGTGCCCAAGTAGGAGGACAGCGTGATTGCTAAGAGAACACCCCGCCTGCTCCAGTGCTCTGTGATTCCCTGGCTGAGTTTTAGGAGATTTGGGGGAGGAACGTCAAGGACAGAGTCAGATGGAGCTGATAGGAAAGGTTTCCAGGAGGGCTGAGGTTAAGATGAAGGAAAAGGTAACATGAGAGCAGTGGTCAAAATGAGGAGCAGAATTTGGGGAACTTTTTTTCAAGGCATCGAAATAAAGCCCAGATTCCAGTCCTGGTTTTCCCTCTTTGTGCCTTGCTTCTCATGCGTGTGTCTTTATTAACCCTCTAGGTACCTTTTCTCTGTCTGTGAAGGATGTGACCGCGCAGGGGGAGGTGATCAAACACTATAAGATCCGCTCCCTGGATGAAGGCGGCTATTACATCTCCCCCCGGAGCACCTTCCCCACACTCCAGGCTTTGGTGCATCACTATTCTAGTAAGAGGGGGGCCTCTGGGGGTGGAGGGACTTGTGCCAGAGGAGCCCTTGTATTTATCACTAAGACCTCAAGATGGCGTGAATCGGTGGTGCCATCTTGGGGGCGGCAGGATTATCCCAAGGCTGGACCTAAGGTGTTGACAGCTGTCAACAGTGATTCAGAGTCTGTGTCCCTCACTCCTGCTGGCTCAACACGCAACCACTTGGAGAGTGACCAGTATTTCCAGCCTTAGAGACAACAGGACAATGACAGCATGTCTTGATTTATGCAGAATGAATGCAGAGAGCTGAGTGTGTCTCTTTGGACGTGGGTGTGTGGTGTGCACCTGTGCGCAGGTGGACCTGAGAATGGGGTTGGCAAGAAGGTAGGGACACAGCTGGGAATGGTACGGCTCCCAGAGGAGCGATACGAGGCTGGCTACGCTGGTGGCCTCCAGCCCCATCCCTTCTTCCCTGATGCAGAGAAAGCGGATGGTTTGTGCCAGAGGCTGAGCCAGCCCTGTGTGAGCCTGGCTCCCCAGAACCCCTGGGCCCAGGATGAGTGGGAAATCCCCCGGCAGTCTCTGAAGCTGGTCAGGAAACTCGGGTCTGGGCAGTTTGGCGAAGTCTGGATGGGTGAGTATGTGGCACATGGGAGCCATCCCGTCCCCGCCCCGCGTCCTGAAGCAGTCGTCTCAGGGTTTGCACAGGGCATCATGCTTCCCCTAAAGGCTTGTGAGGGGGAATGGCTAGAGGCTATATACCCATTTCACAGATGAGGCAACGGAGGTGTAGAACCCTTAAATGACTTGCCCACATTATTCCGACACATGGTGGTGGACCAGGGGAATCCAGCTCTCCCACTGCCTCAGTCCATTCCCTGCTTCCTTCTTCACTGCCCAGAGCTGGCTTTGCCACCGATGCATGTGTGATCTGGAACGTTTTGCTAACTCCTATTAGCTTTGGGTCATGGCGAGTGGTGAACCAGGGGCTCCAGGACTCCGGTACAGACTAAAGCCACCACTTGCAGTCACTTAATCCCTGTGGCCCCCCTTCAGTTACAGTGTATGGCCAGTCACCGCGGGCACGATCAGAATATAAAGACAATGCTTTAATTTATCCCTGGAAAGGTCCATGTCTCTGGGGGATGATTTCAAGATAGGACCCTGATGCCTCCCTGAATCCTCCAGCACCCAGGACTGATACCTGAGGTGCCTTGTGTCCTTGCAAGTTCGAGTTATGACTTGTCTCTTCCTGTTCAGTGTGGACGGGGACCTAATGGATGGGGGGAGAGTGTGCAGGGGCAGGTCTGTGAGGAGAGAAAGGAAGCTCACAGGGCATGGAAAGCGGGGAGGAGGGCCCAGGCCACCTCTGCCTCCTCTAGAATGTTGCCGTGGGCTGTGATGCGTCCACACTGAAGCTATCCAGGGGTAGAAGAGACGTGATGGGGAAGGAGGCAGGGTAAGTTCCTCAACTGCCTGGGTCTCCCGGCCAGCGAGGGAGCCCGGGGCAGGCTGGCATCCCGCAGGGTAAAGCCAGCACATGCATTGCCCTCAGGAGCTGTCATCCCAGCCCAGAGCCACTTCCTAGGGGGTGAGGGGGGACAACTCTGGCCTCAGTGCCCTCTCAGCTCCTGGAAGCTTATGTACGTTTTGGTTAAGGGACCACCTCTCACAACCTCTGGGTCTTCTGAATGGCTTCTTCATTTTCTCCTGCCCTGGTCTCAGGTTATTACAAAAACAACATCAAGGTGGCCATCAAGACCTTGAAGGAGGGAACCATGTCTCCAGAGGCCTTCCTGGGTGAGGCCAACCTGATGAAAACTCTCCAGCATGAGAGGCTGGTCCGTCTCTACGCCGTGGTCACAAAGGAACCCATCTACATTGTGACCGAGTACATGGCCCGAGGTGGTGACCTGCCCGGGGCTGTGTCCCTCAGACAGAGGCGGGGCTATGGGGGGGGAGCTTGAGGGCGGGGACTGGGCTTGGGGGACAGAGAAGGCAGTGGTTGTTCTGCTGCAGTGGGTTTGCCTGGCCCGGGGACCCCCGCAGGGGATCACTGAGCCGTGGGCTGGATCAATTAGCCTGTGTCCCTCAGATCTGTGAAGACTGGGTTGGGAGTTTCTGTAGAGCAGAGGCACCTGCCGCTGTGGGTGGGTTTCTGCTCTGGGCACGAGAGATCTGATGGCGCCACCAGTCACTTCCTGCCTGTGGGTGGGGAGCAGCCCACTGCCTGAGAGGCTGGCACAGCCAGAGTTGGGTCATTCTGCGGAGAGTGCAGTTGCAACATCTTTTTCTTAGGGTGCTTGCTGGATTTCTTGAAGACGGATGAAGGTGGCCGATTGTCCCTCCCACGGCTGATCGACATGTCAGCCCAGGTTTGTGGGCTGCCGAGTGCAGTGGACCAGGCCCTCAGGCCCTCTCCTCCGTGCCCCATGGATTAACAAAATCAACCATTTAGAGGTCATGTCCGTTAAGCTTGGGCTGGGCTGTGAAGGACAGAAAAGCCAGAGTCATCATGGCTTCAGTGTGTAAACACCAGAGTCGGGGGAGGTGGGTGGGGCTGCCCGTCAGAGTCACAGGGACCCTGGTGTCTTCTGCCCGCTGGGTCTTAGCAGGTCATCTTACTGCCTGGGGTGGCCGCTCACGTTTCCCATCTTGTTGCCCTCAGCTAGCAAGAAGAAGCCAAGGAGGGGGACGAAAACCTACCTCCCTCTCTTTAGAGACGGGTCCCCAAGTCACACACTACACTTGCTCCCACGTCCCCTGTCACTTGGCCACCTCTAACCTCAAGGGAGCTTGGGAAATGCAGTCTTTCTCCTGGGCAGCCATGAAGGAAGGAGGTGGGTTCTATTGCTAAGGATGATTGAGAGAAAGGATGGTGTGTGAAGCCCAGAGAGTGCCCACGAATCCCACGTCACACGGTAGGCCAGGGTTCTGCTGTGACCTCGTCCTGCTGCCCTCTGATGGTGCCCACAGATGCCTTCTGTAGACTCAGACTTCGTGATGCAAAAAGGAGGAAACTCTCCTCCCCGGGGATTTTGGCTGAGGGTTCCAGCAGGAAAGCGCAGCTGGTGGCCCCGAGTGTGTGTGTCTGTTAAAACTGGAACTCTCAGCTGAAAAGCTCTGGTCTGTGGTCCACCCGTGAGACACACACATCCTGCTACAGAAAGGAACCCTCTCCCCATCGTGCCCACCCCCCTGCACTGCATCTGGCGTTATCTGCTAGTAGTATCGGGGCAGGAACTGAGGTCACCCCGCCTTTTTTCCACTGAGGTGAGCACAGACCGGGCTGAACAGGCTGACGAGATGGTCTCGGAAAATTAACGCTGGGAACCGGTTTCAAACCACAGCACAGTGATAAGCCTGTCTGCGCCTCCTTTTTCTTTCGTTTCCCTCTGTCACTCTCCACTGTCTCTCAGTCAATCCTTTGGGAGACCTTGGGTCCCCCAGAGACAAAGGATGTTAAAAGCCACCTGAGTTTGTCAGTAGGTGTGGTCAAGAATCTTGAAGGTTAGGAAACCAGAAAATCAGAACCTCGTGGGTGAATAGCTTCTAAACCATGTTCTGATCATGCTAATGCCTCACTGTATGCATGCACACGTACACATACAAGCGCGTACACACATGCACACACGCATACGTGCGCGCGCACACACATGCTCTCCCGCCTTCTGGGCTCCCCTTTTCCTGCTCTACGGCATGACGTGCAAAGCCCCCCTCCAACCGCAAGCCCAGGGGCCCCCTTTGCAGCCACGCGGCAGCTCCCCCTGTCCTGTCACCCCTCTGAGCCGCTGACCAGGCTGTCCCCTCTGCCTGGGATGCCGTCGACTCTCTTTTCACCTGGCAGAATCCTAATTAATGTTCATGAGATGGGGTCAAGGTCACTTCTATTCAATTCTGGACAGGAAAGTGCAGAGGGCACCTCGCTCCTGCGTTCTCCTAGCATTGTGCCCGGTGGATTCTCCTTGAAAGCAGATCTGGTCCTGCTTGACCTTTTAAAAAAAATTTCTGATGCTGCTTATATAGTACATCTATACATGAGCACAGTCTAGTCTTTGTTAACAGGATGAGTGCTGCTAAATGCTGCCCAGATATGAGATATTTGCCAGTCAGCTTTACAGTCCCCACAGTATTATACCAACAAATGTGTATTGGTGGAATGATTTAGCGAATGAATGAATGAATGAATGAACCAATGCAATGGAAACATAAGGAGAAGTAGGACCAATTCCAGTGCTGGCTTTGAGAAGGCCTGAGAAGGGAAATCGGTTTTCTGTTCTCTGCCTCAGTTTCTGCCTCCATCCACTGGGAGTTCAGTGAATAAGGCCCGAGTTAGCTTCCTCAGCTAGAAGGGCAGGACAGACAGCTGTTCCTGGCCCGGTGCTGGTGATCTGGGACAGAAACAGTGGCTTCTGTTCCACCGGGATCCTGCGCATGCTCCCTGGTGCCTTCCGTGGGCGGTGCTGGGTTAGTCCTCCACCAGGTCCCACCTAGTGCTCACCCCAACTCCGGGCCTTGGGGACCCCTGCCTCATATTCCAGGTCAAGACGGTGACCCTCTCCCACGGAGCTTAAGCAGTGACTCCAACGCAAGGTCCCTGCCCCAGGAACAGTGCTTCTAACTTGCTGAGGAGATGAAACCCTCCCCTGCCTCCCCTCCGGCCCTCCCCTCCCCTCACGCCTCTTCCTTTTCTTCTCCTTCCCTCTAGAGAATTTCCTTTCTCCTGCCTGCACTCTGCCGCCTTCCTCCCCCGCAGACACTTGGAAGGAGAGGAGGGGGGTGAGGGGCATGGGGGCCCCTGCTCTGATGATAGGGTCTCTGCCTCCCAGGGCTTTCAGAGCACTGGGGAGCAGTGAAACCATCTTTCTGCTCCACCCAGGAGTCTGCTCCTTGTCCAGCACCACTACCCCCTCCACACCTGCCCCCCAAAAACTAAACCAAACCCCCAAGTGCTGTGCCCCCCTCCAGGCTGTTGGGGGTGAAGGCTGGTGGCGAGGGTGAGTGGGGTCCTTCCTCTCACAGAGGCTGCCCTTCACCCTGTGGCCCATGTCCTCAGATTGCGGAAGGAATGGCGTACATTGAGCGAATGAATTCGATCCACCGGGACCTGAGGGCGGCCAACATCCTGGTGTCTGAGACCTTGTGCTGCAAAATCGGTGACTTTGGCTTGGCCCGGATCATCGACAGTGAATACACTGCCCAGGAGGGTGAGCGGAGCCCCCAGCCACAGGGAGACCTTGGGCCCCACCTCCCCCAACTCCCCAGACCCCCTTGGGCTTTTCGTCACACATAGCAGAGCCCTCTGTGAGCAGATCGGAAAGCTGTGTGGCTTCCCAATTCTGCTTGCCTCCGGCTAGTTTAGCATTTCCTGAAATGTGCTCTTCAGAGCATCAGTGCCTCCTGAGGAACAGCTCTGTGAGGGAGTAGGTTTGGGGACATTGCACAGTCCATCCAGCCCCCTCTTGGAGAGTCCCAGTGCATGCCAGCATATTAAAGGCACTGAGAAGTCCTGCAGCTAAGAAACAGGGTCCATTTGCTTCCCGTGGTGCCTCCCGAACGAACGTGAGCTCCAGATACTCTTTCTGCTTAGCTTCTGTTAACCTCCCACAGAACCAGGGGTTCACAGAACACACTTTGGAGAGCACTTCTAAAGTATGAGCAGCAAAAGCAGATTAGGAATTCAAACCACGGGCTCCAGGGCTCCACGGGCACTCTGCTTCACTTCGTTAGTAAAATGGAGGCACAGTCCTCTTCACAAGAAGCTCTGAAGTGATCAGGTACATTTTGCAAGCTGGCGAGTGATGTTAGCTGAGCATGTTAATCAGCTGATGCAGAGGAAGGATGGCTATGACTTGTTCCCTGAGGGAACTTCAGGTGAGGGAGCCAGGCAAGGGGACTGTGATGAAGGGCCGGGCCGCGCAGTCTGCTGTGACCCCAACCAGGACTGCGGCCAACCCCTGGGCTTCAGGGAGCAGCAGGATTTGAATTCCTCCCTCACTGTGACCCCAGGAGGTACAGAAGTCACATGTCACCCTATCCATTTTGTAGGAAAGGATTAACTGTGGCAGGGACAAGTTAAATGGCTTGCCCAAGCCATGGGTTCCTGTTCGTAAACAAGGCCCACGGGAGGTGGAAAAGGACTCTTCCGTCCCAGATGGAAACATGTGCTGGTGCCCAGTGAAGCCGACGAGGCAAAGACCCAAAGTGGGGGATGAGGGTCGTATTTTATCCACAGTGTCCTTTCGTGCTGTGGACCCCAGGGTCTGCACACACCTATTCATGTGTGCTCGGTGTCTGAGTGGTTCTCTGCACGCCTCTCTGTTGGGTACAGCGGACCAAGCCCTGCAAGGCAAGGCGGGGATGGAGGTAGGGAGGAGGAGCAGGGAGTTGGGGGACAGTCAGTTGTGGCCTCACAATCTGCTCATGGCCTCTCTCACAGGGGCCAAGTTCCCCATCAAGTGGACTGCCCCGGAGGCCATCCATTTTGGGGTGTTTACCATCAAAGCGGACGTGTGGTCGTTTGGAATCCTCCTGATGGAAATCGTCACTTACGGGCGCGTGCCCTACCCAGGTAGGTGGCTGTGTCCTGCAGTGCCCAGCCTGGCCCAGGGCCATCCTGGGACGGCTGCAAGGGCTAATAGTCCATCCTCTGCGCCTGGGGTTGCCCGCCTACAGGTCAGAATGTAGCCCATGGTGGAAACAGACACCAGTGTGCCACTCTGGGGGTGAGGTTCTGTCCCTTCTCCCATCTTGGCAGCAGGGCTGTGTCCCCTTGATCCAGCAGAGGTCAGTGAGCCTGCAAACCCAGAATTAAGGTCAAGCTCTGAACTTGCTTCCTCCAATTAGTTTGTCCTCTGTTGAGAGCAGGTGGTCCCTCCCTTGGCCTTACCCCTTGGGTGCATTCCTGAAAGCCCGTCCCGGTGGTAAACCCCTGGCCCCCAAGACTCGGGTCTGAAGGGCTTGGGCTGACCAGCAGCCTGCGGCTGGGCCGATCCCCAGCTGAGCCGAGCACCCGTGCAGCGAGTGATGCTCGGCTGTGTGCGGCAGGGTAGGGTCCCATCCATGGCCAGCTGCCCCGCATTGAGATAATCTTCAGCCTCGTTTCCAGCTGTTCGCCAAGCAATGAAAAGCAAATAAAGGGACATGTAAAGGTGGCGCCTGCGAGCGGGGGAGAAGGCGGCTGGTGCCTCCCAGCACCCTGCCGTCCCTCAGCCGCGGCCGCATCCCCTCCGCCTCCAGGAATGAGCAACCCAGAGGTCATCCGCAACCTGGAGCGCGGCTACCGCATGCCGCGCCCGGACTCGTGCCCGCCCGAGCTGTACAGCGGGGTCATCGCCGAGTGCTGGCGGAGCCGGCCGGAGGAGCGGCCCACCTTCGAGTTCCTGCAGTCGGTGCTCGAGGACTTCCACACGGCCACCGAGGGCCAGTACGAGCTGCAGCCCTAGGCCCCGCAGGGGGACCACGCCCGCGTGACTGACCAGGCGTGTTCACCTCGCGGCTCATTCGGCGCCAGACGGGCTGGACAGGCAGGGAGGGGTTGGCACGCCCGTTTCTCGGATGAGGAATGAGAGGTAGAGGGGCCTGGCAGGGGGGTCTCAGCCAGGACTCCGAGCCGGATCCGTCCGCATTCGCAACCTTCTCTGGCTGTGTGCCCCTGGGCAAGTTACTTTGCCTCTCTCTGCCTCCGCTTCCTCGTATGTACAACGGGGAAGAACCACAGTTGTACCTACCTCGTACGTTCCTCGCGAGGATGACATTAGTTAGCCCCGGTAAGGTGTTCAAAATAGTGCCCGGCACACTCCGAAGTGTTTGACATTGTGTCTGTAAGGCTTCCTGTGCTCTCGCCAAAACCGAGCAGTCGGGTGGCCTGGGTCCTGCTGCTCCCACCTGCGCAGGCCGCCCCCTGTGCGGCCGCCTTTCTGCTGCCCAGGAAGCAGGACTGGGTTCCCCACCATTCGGCTCGGAGGAGCCTCCTCTTGCTTGGCTGCGGGCAGGTAGCCCTGACCCAGACTGGCCTCCAGCACTTTGGGACTTTTCTGTAATAAAGTCACGAGAACTGACCTTTCGCGTTTCGTTCCTGGTGACAAGCTTGGACATCGCATACATGACGTTCGTGGTTGCACGAGTGGCGCCGCCGGGGACTCGCGGAGGACATTGGGTTTCCGGTGGAAACCCAGCCCCCAGCCCCAGCACAACGGTGCAGGCCTTTTAGGAGAGTTTGAGTGGGGCCAGCAGGTGGCGCCCTCACCTCAGAAATCCTCGGTCTCCGGGTCCGGTTTGGGGCCGGCGCGAGGTCGGGGGTTGGGGGGTTCCTTTGCCCAGGGAAAAGACAGCTGGGCCTCTGACCTAGGCTGGTCGGCACATCCCACAGCCAAGCTGAGCTCGTAAAGTCTTCTGGATTAAAGAAACAACCAACCTTGACACCCTGTGTAGAATCTTAGCTGAATAGACCATCATCAGTCAACACTCTCGTGTATGAAGAGAGGTAGATCCTGTGATCCTCATTTTACAGATGAGGCAACTGGGGCACAGAAAGGGTAAGTAACCGGCCCAAGGCCACACAGCTGGTAAATCATGGAGTGAGGACACACTACTCTGAACTGTTCTTTCGGAAGGAATCTGGTCTCGATGCTTCAAAAAGTCTTCCTGGAGCCTTGGGCACCTACGTGGGCTCTCAGGAGCAAGAGGCTCTCGGGGAGGGAGGCAGAAGGGAGAAGGCCACCCACCCACTTCAAGCTCAGCAGCTCCCCTTGCCTCTGGGTCACATGTCCAGCTGCTGTATAAGGGTTATTTGAACAGAGTGTGGCTTTAAAATTGTTTTGAAAATCAGTCATCCAGCCCAATGCTCCCTCCACCCTCTCCCTCTCACAAATGGGAAACTGAGGCCTAGATAAAGACCCCCAGGCACACGGGGTCCGCACCCCAGAGCCCAGCACTCTGGGCCAGGTCCTTCCTCTGTCCACCTCACCTCATTTCTTGTGGGCAGATGTTGGTTTACTCCAGGTGTTTCTAAATAGAAATCCTTGTTTTTGAGAACTCTCCAAATCAGATTACTTGGTTCCCTGGAAAACCTTGTTTCTTAACAGGCCAGAATAGCTACTCATTTACTGGAAGAGAGTCTAGTGCCTTTAAAACACTCAAGAGAATGGGGCCCCCAGGCGCACAGCACTTGACAGTTTACATGAGGTTTCCCTTGCTCTGCGTGGCTTCAGGTGCTCCTCACAGCAGCCTCTCAGGTGTCCTCGTCCTGGGAATGGGGGAGAGGGGACAGCGAGACTGAGGCTGCCACTCACCATCACATCACCAGAGTGGAGGGGCCAGAACACGGACCCTGGGCTCCTGGCTCCGTGCCTTGCACTTGTGGGACCCAGCAAATAGCACTGAGATGAAAAAGGGGTGGGGGCTACAACCCATGTGGGGCGTAAGTGGCCCTGCTGGGCAGTCCTTTTAATAGGTTAAGCAAACCATTGCAAGAGGATGACAGGAAGGTTCTGTGAGTGCCTGGTGGAGAGAAGCGAGGAAGAGAAACATCTGGCGCTTACGGGGCCGCCGGGCGGATGGGGTCTCATCCGTGAGACAGTAACCATGGTGCCACAGAGGGGAGGTGGCCAGGGGCCCCTGACTCGAGGTCGGGAGCTCTGTGGCTGATTCACAGAGTAACACTTCAACCTGACAGCAGCTGAACACCTAAAAATAGCCATCGGGGAAAGTCCAGGAGATCCTGGGGGAAAGGTGAAATTTGTGGGCAGAAGGACAGGTGCGCAGAGAGGTCTGACTGGTACCTGCAGGGATTTTGTGACGTCTTGGGTCCTTGCTTGGCCCTGAAGGGATCCAGCCATGAGGAAGACAAGGACCTGTTCCCAAAGGGCTCTTAAGTAGGCCTGGTTCCCAGGAGCGCGCGGGTCCCATCCCCACGCCCACGCGCGGATTCGGAAGCCGGGACAACGCCGCCCACCTTTGTTAGGCCTGGCACGGTGCTCCTGCTTCGCCACACAACCGCATTTAGCCCGCACGACAACCCTTAGAAGGAGGTTCCGTCGCAAATTCTCATCCCTTTGTAGATGAGAAAACCATGGCTGTGAGAGGTGAGGTCGCCGGCCAAGCTCAGGCACCCAGGACTCCTGCGGGAGCTCCTTGGGTCAATGAGAGAGGTCAGGGTTTGAGGCTGCCGGCCACGCGGAGGGCTGGGGGTAGAGTCGGAGCTGCCGGCCCCAGATCCCCGGCAGGCTGGGCCCAGACCCCTGTGGCCCCTCTCCCTGGCCACTTGCCGACCCTGTTGTGGAAGGACAGGCTTTGGAGGAACCAGGCAGTGTCTACTTCACCTCTTGGCTCTGCCTGTGGAATCCCTGGCAGATTATTTAACCTCGCTGAGCCTCAGTTTCATCTTCTTTAAAATAGACGCAAGGGTACTAGCTCAAAGGGACGCTGAGGACGAGCTGAGATAATGTGCAAAAAACTTCAGGCACAGAGTCGTGTGTGCAGCAGGAGGCCAGTACACGAATGCTCCCTGCCTTGTCTGGGCCATGGCCGGACAGCATCTCCCTGGGGTCACTGGGGAGTCAGTGTGGGCGCCTAGTCTGCCCCACCATCTGCCTCCATTTCCAATCGGCTTGGCCCCTAGGCCACCAGGTCCCTGTGGGCAGCAGAGGCTGACAGGGGCTGATGGGAGCCAGTCCCAAGGGGTCTGAAGGCAGATTACTGAGGACTGATGAGGTGAAGGGGACAGCTGCCCATGAGCTGACAGCATCGCCTGCGGGGAAGGGGAAGCGGGAGGGCGGGGTCCCTAATCTCTGCCTAATGTCTTCTGGAAGATGAAGGTACCATCCAGGGACGCCTCTGCTGGAGACTTTCTTTCTGTGTCAAGGTCACTCTGAGACTCTTGGTTAAAATTAGCTTCCTGTTCATTGCTCTGGACTGAATGGCCTTTCCCATGAACCACCGGGACCTAGTCTTGCACAGCTGGGCTGGGCTGTGTGCCCTCTGCTCTCCAGAGAGCAAGTAGAATATATGTCCTCTGTCCTGGAGGCTGGACAAGAGGGGTGGGGCGTGTGCATGCGAGGGTGTACGTGTGCGTGCACGGGCGGGCCTGCTTGCACGCGTAACTAACCAGACCAGGGCACCTGGAGAGGAGGCTTAATCACAGAATTGTGCAAGCCTTTTGTCACTGGCATTATTTCTTGGCTGTGTTGCTTCTTTCTCAGCCCCGAGGCTCCTGTGTGAGGTCTGGTGAGGTCTTACTCATTTCTGGCCCCTGGCGTCAAACAGTAGACCCACCCTATCCCATGGACCATCCCTAAGATTAAGAAAAATATGTGGTGCCTCCTGGATCGCAGGTGATCCACACATGCTTATTAAGTAAGTGAAAAAATGATAAAGCAAAATGAGGCATGGTTTGGCCTGGCAGTTCCTTCTGTTGAGCTGGGCTGTGTCTTTTTTCTACCACATCCCTGGCCCCAACACAGAACCTGGAATGCAGAAAGTTTTCAGACAAATAGATGAATGAATGGGGACAAGTTGCTATTTTGCTCTTTGCCCACATCCCATAGATAGTAAGGTATTAACGCCAAAACAACATGAGCCCAGTTGGGGCTTTGGCAAGGATGGTTTGAGCCGCATCAGAAAGGGGCTGAGACTGGGAAGAAAAGAGTCAGTGGTCATGGCTCTGGGGGCTGGCATCCTGCTCAGCCGAGGGGCCTTCTGCAAGTCAGCCAGCTCCTTGAGTCTGAGTCCTCCCTCGTCAGGTGCACCCACTAAGCAGTGGCCTCGCCTGGAACGGTTAAGAGGGCCGGTGCCTCTCCACTCCTCTGTGGAAAGCTCAGCACATGATAAGCATTCAATAAAAGGGTGACTTAATATCTTTATTGGATTTCTGCAGGAGAAATGCAGGCTAACCATGCAGAAGCATGGGGTGGAGTAGCTGCTAACCCCACAGAGGATATGAGAGCTTAGGGAAGATACATGAATGAGTTTAAATAACTGTCACAAGGGGAGAAAATATTTGCAGGTACCTGTGATACTGCAAAGGGAACTTAAGGAATCCTTCTTGTTTCTAAACAACCCGAAGACTCGTGGACATAGGACTGGCCCGGGCTCAGCTGGCTATACTGCTAGTGTTCGGTAATGTTGGTGACAATGTGCTGGGATGGTTGCCCTCCTCTGGTGCTCGTGGGAGTGTCATTTGATCAAGACTTTTGGGGAGCATTTTGGGCAGGACCACTCAAAATCTGGGATGCCTATATTCAGTGGTGGAGCAACTGCGCTTCTAGAAAACTACCCTCCCCTCAACATGCCCTTGTCCTCAGAGGTGCACGTACGATGCCCTTCACGGCCACGTGCTGTCATGGCAAACCACAAACGCTGAAAACAACTTGAAGGTACGACAACAAGGAAGATATACGTAAATTGAGGCACGTGTGTTTCGAACAAATGGGGCACGTCCATACGATGTGGAAACAGACCCAAGACACGTCCGGTGGTCAGGGTTGGGTAGGTGGTCAGGATGGTGCAGAAAAACGCATATGGCGTGATTCACACACATGCGCGCGCACACACGCGCACACAATTTTGAACTGATCACACACCCACTTACATGTGTGTAAAAGTGCAGCAAGGGGACGAGAATGACACTCACCAAAGAGAGCCCTGCCTGACCTGGGGTCGGGATGGGGGGGGTGCTCATGGGCGGAAAAGGGAGGGGCTCACAGTTTATCCTGTCCTCTGATGGTCAAATCTTTTAGAATGAGAATGCATTAATGCATTTGGAGGAAAAAAAAGCCAGGCGGGTCAGTGATGGATTGCTCGATGCAATTGTGCCTGGTGGCAGGGAAGGGATGACGTGACCCCCGGGTTGGGTCCCGCCCTGGGGCTCTAAGCAGCCTCCTGACCGCTGCGCTTCATTTACCGCCCCCTCCTCAATTCCAGCCCATTTCCTCTCCAGATAGCACCCCCACCAGGTTATCAGCCACACCTTTAATGTGCCGTCACTAGGCTTATCGTCCCTGTGCCAAGGGAGGCTGGTGGGAGGTCCAGGGAGGCTGGATGATGGTGACCAAGCCCCTCCCCTCAGCCCAGACCAGCATCCTAATGGGGTGGGGGTGGGAGTGGGGGCATGACTTCCCACCAGCAGTGTCCCCTCCCTCCACGACGCTGACATCCCTGTGAGTCTCCAGGCCGCCCTCTCTCCCTGTGATAAGAGCAGCGATGCTCCACTCAGAATGCACTGCCCGCCTACCACGGGCCCGCCACTGCGCTGGGCGGTAAGCCTGCCTTTGTGCCTCTTAATCTTTACGCCATTCTAACAAAGAGGTACTGGGGCGCCCGCTTCATGAATGAGGGAACACTCAGTATTAAGTGGCCACGGTCACCAGCATACATATGGTAAAACCAGGGTTTGGATGCAGGCCACGGCACGGACACCTGCTTGGAAAGCAGGGGGTCCCAGCGGACTGATCAAATCCAGCCTGGGGTCCCCTACCAGGTGCCCAGGACCCCAGCAGTAACTCATTCTGAGCCTTGGCAGTGGGTGAGGGACCCTCTCCACTTGCCGGGGGGGGGGTCTTACACAGGTGTCATTACACTTGAGCCCCCTAATTGAGAATTGTGTCTCCTGGCTTTTTGAGGGAGTTAAGTCAGCTGGAAAGAGCATCTCGTGGGATCAGACCTGGCGGGCCTCCCTGAACCTCCGTCATGCCTCTTACCAGCCTCACTTTCCTCATCTGTAAAACAGGTGCAGAGAAAGTCCCTGTGGGAGGAAAAGAGGTGTCAGTGCAGGTCACGCCCTTGGGAGGCAAGGAAATGGGGGTCAGACCTGAGGCTTCCCCGTCGTCTTCATCATCGTCATCACTTGTGCCCATCTCTGGGCCTCAGTTTCCTCGTTTGTAAAATTAAGAGGAAAGGCTAGATGATCTTTTAGGTTTCTTCCAACTCTGTCTATAATCCCAACTGGCCAAGGTGAAGTTTATTTTGTTCCCTCCTAGAGGAAATAGGATTTGCCAAACGAGCATAAATGGAACGGCAGAGATTTCCCAGTCCTTCCCCAGAGCGGGGAACACAGCTGGGAAAGCCTTCCGAGAACCTCTGGACACCCGCAGAGCGTGCTTTCTGGAAACAGTTCGCTGGCAATGCCATGAGTGTACCCTGAGTCATCCTGAAAGGATCAGGACAGTCTTACTTTTAAAACTGTCAATTTTCCAACACAGCTTCCGAGAGCCAGGCCCACCTTCGCCCACTCGAAAGTGCTGGCCTGGCTGAACGGGAGGAGAGCCCGGCAGTAGAGCATCTCAGAAGTGACAGGGAGCCTGGGACCTGGGGAGCTTTGGAAAACTGGATAAAAGGAGCAGGACCCTGTGGTGTTTGGAGAAGCCCCATGGATTTTCAGGGGCTTGGCACCTGCTCTCAGCGCCTTGCCTACTTGGTTAGGCAACATCAGCTCCGTCCAGGGAGGGTCCTGATGCCACCTGTGAGCAGAGCGAGCTGTTCCAGGCCTCAGCTGAGAAAGGACCCTCAGACCAGCAGAGTTGGCGGGGCGTGGAGCTCCCCTAATCTCTCCTGCCCAGGCCCGACCTCTGTGTGCTTTCTGGCAAGTTACCTAAATTCTCCAGGCTTCTGTTTTCTCTTGTGAAAACTGCAATCACTTCTGTCTCCTAGGGTGACTGAGGACACTGAGGGCACTTGGAAAGCTCCCTTCCAGAGTACCCTAGTTCTCAGGGGTGACAATCAAGACTTAGGGGAGCTGATCTGGGGGAACATCGCCAACTTCCTGGCTCTCCCAGGGTGACTCTGCTCCGTTCTGCCGGGAGCACTTCCTGGGGTGGTTGAAAGTGCTGGGGACCCCTCCCCAGGAGACCAGGAAAAAAATCAAAGCGCGGTGGGTGTGCCAAGAGGATGGGTGAGCTACAGGGGAGTGGATATCACAGAGGGGTGTGTGTTCTGGGGGTGGTCCTGCCGTGGGGGTGGGTAGGTCATAGGAAGATGCGGGTCTGTGAGGGCAGGGTGCCAGGTGTGGGGATGCTGTAAGGGCTGAGGTTCAGGGAGGCCGGGTGGTCGTGGGGGTGGGGGTCTTGGATACACTAGAGCAGAGGGCGGCAGTCTCCTAAGCCTGGAGCCCCCCACCCCCAGCAGATGGGAGCATGCTTTTGAGGCTTCTGGCAAAATAACACCCAGGCAGGCTGGCAGAAGCAATGGAGCGGGCCCGGGAGGAGGCCGCGGGGAGGCTGAAACCACACAGGTGGTGACTGGCGGTGGCTGGAGGCCCCTGCAGGGCGTCCTCTACAGTCGAGTGGTGGTGAGGGTGACTGATGCCTAAGTGGGGCCTGCATCTTTGTGGGAACTCTTTCTGAGCTAACATGGGTCTGGGTGACGCAGATTCGCCCAACACACACTGAACGAGCACGGACTGGGGGCTTGGAGCGAGGTACTTCCCATGGATCCTGGTTTTGCCCGATGGTGTGATATCAGAGCTCCAGCTGGGGCTTCCCAGCAAATTCTGCTGGGGCAATGTGACCCTCCTAAGCATTAGCTTGCACCATATGAAACTGCCATTTTTGTTGGTCAAAAATAATTGAATATTAGCAGTTTCATGTGGTTCAACCTAATAGTATTTGGGAAAAATCTTTTTTAAAAAGGGACAGAGGTGGGGGAGGGGGACTGCTGGAGGAAGTGACCTCTGTCTGGCTCAAGGATTCTGTGATTTGTTCCTTGAGTTTAATTCAACTGCGATCAGCCTTACTCAGACAACGGCTGGGACCCACCACGACCACCCCCCACCCTCCGCAGGGAGGTGATGTGTGGACAAGTCCTTTCTCCTGCGGCTGGGCGAGCCCTAATGCTATGGGTGGATGATGGTGTCCCCTGGGGGTGGAGCTGGGGTGGGACCGGTGGTGGTCAGTCTCCCCACTGACACCGAAAGCCTCAGCCCTGTCCTGCCTGGTCTCTCTGGTCTTCATTATGTCCCACAGGGACCCCGGACCCCAGGCACTGATGTAGAGGCTTGGCGGGAATTCCAGTGGCCTTCGGTCCCCAGCAGTCAAGTGAGGTGGGGGCTCTGGACCCCACACACCTGGAGGACAATCCCGAGGCTGTCACTTCCCCGGTGGGGAGTGCCCCCAGGCAAGGCACTTGCCCCTCTCTGTTGCATCCCTCAGTCTCCTCAGCTGTGGAATCTGGACAATACCCGGACCTCCCTCCAGGGCTGTGATGAGGGGGAGTGAGGTCGCGTTTGGGACGTGCCCAGGAGACGTCAGCCAGCGTCTGCATTACTGTCTAGGCGAGCAGCGGGCCTTTAGTGAGCACCACCTGCGTGGAGCCAGCACCAGTCCAGGGGCCTCAGGGAACCTGCCCTAGGTTCCCTCTTTGCTCCACCCCCCTGCCCTTGTCCGGGCTGCACTGTGGGTGGTCCTGGGCCCACCGCAGCACTGAATCCCTGTGATAACTCTGGGGTCACGGGGGTCAGCCCGGGGCCAGCAGCTGCTCAGGCATCCGGATCTCTCCACGCTCCCTGCTGATGGGGGAGCCGTGTTGGAGGCCGGGGGCTCTCATCTAAGAAACGATGTTGTAAACACCGGGATGGTCATGGCAGCATCCACAGCAAATCTGGATAAGCCAGGAAGCATCTCTCCCTCTGCCGGGAGCCACAGGCATGGTCCCTGGGATGGGCCACCAGGGCCGTCCGGTCTGTGACATCTGTCAGTGATGCTCAGAGCCCATGAGGCCCAGTGAAGGCAGCTCTGAGGAGCCTCAGCTGTGTGGGCCACCATTTGGGGGTCTCTCTCTGACAAGGATGTTTCCAAGAGACAAACTGTGGCCAATTAGCAATTGTCATGTCCCACGGGGACCTGGGGAAGCAACTGTGCAGCAAAAGGGCACATGGGAAAACATATCATTCAAATGACCTTGACTCAGCCCATGGTTCATTAAGCAGTCAGTGTTCATCCACACAGACTGGCTGTGTTGTCCAGACCCTAGGAACGTGGACACCCAGGAGACAGTCTCCATCCACTGGAAACTCACACTGCGTGGGGCACAGCATGGGCAGTTGGCTTAGTAAGGGCTGTGTAATTCCACAAAGCAACTGAGTAGGAGTTGGCCTAGCAGACAGCGTCGGGTGCTGGGGACACACAGAAGAGGGCCCCCACCCCGGGCTGGCAGAGGGAGAGGGCCCCCCATGGGCCATCTCCCATTTCTTTTGAAGGGATTACTTACACTCTGCCCTCACCTCTTTACAACATCCTTTCATTCTCTGTCCAGAACTTGGTTCCTCCAGATCAGACACTTGCTTGCACATGCCCACCTCCCCTCTCATCTCCTGCATCTCTGCCTGAGCTCATGGCCAGTGTTTTCAGGGAAACCTCTCCCCCTTCCTATCTTGCCTTCTCTTGTTCTTTTCCGTATTTTATTTTGAGACAGGGGAGATCTTCTTAAATGACCCCAATCATAATGAATAAAATAAAGCAAAGGAGCTGTATGCATGGAAAGAAAACATAGTATTTTTGCAGCTAAGCACGATTTTTTAAAGGCAGGACAAAGTCATCACTCTCCACAGCTTAGCGCTCAGAGGGACTCAGGGGAGAGGGACTCGGGACTCAGGAGAGAGCCCCCAGGGGCATGCAGAAATTTCCATCTACCTCTTCACTGTCTTCTGATTAAAAATCTATGTCTCCTCAGGAACTAGTCTTTAGGAAAGGAAAAGGATTGCTTTGTCAACTCTATTGTTTTGTTCATTTAAATTATGAATTTGCAGCAGCATCTACTTTTTGTTGCAAATACATGTCATTTTAGGCAATGAGTGGAAATAGATCTGGGGGTCTGGGGTGTTGGAAGTGTTACACTGTCCACAGGGAAGTGTGTTATTATTTCTAAATGAACCCATCCGTAAGTAGGGCCATCACTTTTTAAGCTTTAAAGTTGAGATGAGGTCTGTGGGGACAGATGGAGATGTGATGGCATCAGCGGATCCTGACTGCTTCACACGAGGAAGAAGAGGACGCACTCAGTTGACTGAATGCTTCCTTCTACAGCTACTAACCATGAGCCCAACACTGGACCAAGGGACCCAGGGGCCGAGGGGCAAAGCCAGAGCAGCTGGGGGGACCAGTCCCTCTCCGAGCAGCCGTGCTGTCTCCCCAGCCCGAGCAGGGCACTCTCAGAATGAGACACAAGGCCTCCCTGGCAGTCCCACGGGTGGGTACCACGTGATGCCACGTCCAAGTGAGGCTTCCGGTGTGAAGCCAGCACGGACCACGCCGTTACCAGGAGGCTCCCCTGGAGGGCACACAAGTTAGGAAACCAGAATAATATTTGCTGGCACCAGTACAGCTCGGCACTCGAACTCCAGGTTTGCATCTATGAAGGATGCTTTCTGTGCTGTGGTCCTGGGGGAGCTGGGGCAGCAGGTGCCCTTCTGTCCCGGTCTCTCTGTGTCTCACTCTGTCTGTTTCTCTCTCTCACACACACACCCTCAAACCTAAGACCTCTCCTTATTTGGGTGGTGTATGGTGGCCCGTGTCCTCCCACAGGCCAGGAGAGGGTCAGGCCCCCTCGGGGACACTTTGCTCCTCTGTTGGCGGAGTGACCTCCCTGAAAGTTGAGGGCAATTTCACGTGAGCAGGAACTCCCGGGACGCCTTTGTCCCCCGGGGGACCCCAGGGAGCGCACTCCTGCCTGGGACAGACATGGAGGGACATGATGGCCACTACAGAGGTGACAGGCTGGGCTCCAGGTGAGTGCTTTAGGCTTGCGATTTTTAAGAGAGAATTGAGGACTTTAAGTTTCTCTTCTTGCCCATCTCTGTCCCCATTCCTGCCCTCCCTGCTCTAAGGCCACGCATTCCTACATCGTGCCTGTTGACCTCGCGGGGTCCATGCAGAAGTCGCCTGGGGTTCCGGGAAAGGCCTCTTGAACCAGCTTTTCTGCACGGCTCTTGTCACAGGCTGAGAAAGCATCAATTGTCCGCCTGGAAGGTTGGGGTGCTGCTGGAGGCGGGGGGCCCGGGCCCCACACCCCCCGCCCCGCGTGGTCTAGCTCTTGCTCTGCTCCCAGCCCTGCCTCCCGGCCTCCATCCCTGCACAGGGCCGCCCTCCTCTGCCTCGCAGCTCTCCTGTCCCCAGGGTGGCTATCTGGCCGTCCGTTGGCAGCACAGGGCATTTGTCAGCTCTAATGGATGTCCGAGTCCCAGCCCTGACATGTTTTTTGCGTCCCCAGAGCCTTTGATCTCCTTGTCTGTGTATGTAAATGAGAGGATTACCGAGCCATCCAGAACAGGGCACCAAAAATGTCTTTCCCTGAGGTGCTTTCGCCTGCAGCAGATAAGAATAATAAGCCGAAATCCCGGGAGCCATTAGGGCCCCGGGCTTGAGGGTAACTTCACTCAGGGAGAAATGGTTCAGGGCGACTGGCCTCGAAGGCGTTCCCTGTCACGACTCCCCAATATTGTTTATATCTGGGTGATGTGGATAAAGAAACCGGTCACTTCTGGCACCGCCCTACCTCCCTGAAGATTACAAGCAACTGTGACTGACGATTGCCAAGGCTGCCTGAACTGACTTGGGGGTGGCATATGGTTACTGTCAGGGATTTCTGGACGTGGGGGCTGGGAGAAGACCCTGGGGTGGGGACCGATATATTTTTAGGACACTTGGAGTCCTCGACTGGATTGCGGCCAGCTCCCCAGGTGGCTATGAAGACACAGGGTCACTCCTGCCTTGCTCCATCTCCGGAGAGGGAGAAGAAGAGTGGGAGGGAGTCTGGTGACTGTTGTCCTCACCTCCTTGTGCCCGGGGGATGCTGAGGGCCGGTGTTGGGAGGTGGGGATCTTTGAACGCCCACCTGAAGTTTCAAGATGGCAGCACAGGCCTGGCCACCAGCAGAGAGAGTGGTGGTGGGCAGGCGATAACCATCAGGGAGGTGGCCATCATCCAGGCGTGGGGGCCTTGTAAGTTGCTCAGCCCTGATCCCGAGTCCCTGACCCCCATTTGTTGAACAGGACTCCCATATCTACCGACACATTTATCACATGCGCCTGTGTGTTGTAGGGACAGGTGAGTCACTGGTAAATAAGATGTGTGGCCTCCTTCAGTGAGTCCAGGAGCTTATCATTCTCCACCCAGTAAAAGAACAGGAAGGGCCCTCTGGGTTGGAAAGGCTGCCTAACCCAGCCTCATCTAGTGTTTGGGGATCTCCCATAATATCAGAAAGAATCGTCTGCCCAAGCTTAAATACTTCTGGCGACAAGGACCTCACTACCATAAATCTTTGGCATCTCTGATTGTCCTAAAGCTGACAGGAGTGATGCAGAGGAAGTGGGACCTGGGGTGGGCCTGTCCCGAGGTAGCAAAGGTGCAGGTCTGAGGGCAAACAGGACTTAAACAAGGACTGAAAAGTGGCCTGTTTAGCGGCTTCTACATCCTTCATTCTTGCACAAGTATTTCACTCTCAAACAGCCTTGCTTGACATGGGTCGGACCCCACCAGAAGCCCGAGAGCCCAGGAAGCCCGATGTCTACAGGGGTCAGCTCCTGGGGTGGGCCGGCTGGAGGGGGAGGGGCTGGGGACCCGGGCAGGTGTCTTGCAGGTGAGTCTGAGAGACAACGCTGGGCCCCTGAGCCTGTGTTGGGGGCTGGTAGCCCCAGGTCCTCTATCTCCACCCTGGTCCTTACTAAGTCCTCAGGGTTAGGGGCCAGAGGGTAAGAATGCATGAGTCTGGCCCCACCCTGGGCTGACGAACTTGCGGTCAGTTGTTGGGCTTGGTCAGAGCCTGATGTGGCCCCCACCTCAGCCCCAGCTGGGAGTCTGACTCCCGTTCAGTCCCGCCCAGGTGACCCACCCCATGGGCCACTTCACCTTCAGCCTAAGCCTGGCCACCTCCCTGACAGGCTCACCGAGCAGGACTCCCAGCAGACCCCGGGTCGTTTCCATCCCACACAGAACCCCCAGAGCCTCTCTCCAGCTAGCCATCCCGGCTGCTGCCAGCTTTTCTCTGATGCGGCTTCCCCACCTGGCTCCTGGGTCACTGAGAGCGGCAGTCCGTCCCACAGCACCACAGGGAGGTGGAGCCAGGCCATCAGGACGCCTCTGGTCCCCTCCACCTGCCCGCTTGTCAGCCCCTCCAGGAGCCGCCTCGCAGAGAAGAGGCTGGGACACACCTCTCACCATCTCACCATCCTCCTCCCGTCGCTCTCCCTCCTTCCATCCTCCGGAGCCGGAGGAGCGGAGGGCACCTGCTTCCTCTCTGTTTGACCAGGACGCTCCACTGGGTCCTATGCCCCGCTGATGGCATCTGCCTCCTCTTTCCCCACACCGGGGTTCTGCGGGGTGAGGGTGGAGAGGGAAGCCAGTGGACAGGTGAGGAAACGGAAGTCAGGCAGTTTCTAAAGGTTGAGCCATGATCCAGGAGGTGGCGTTTGAGCTGAGCTTGCAGGAAGAACTTGGGGGACTCCAGGGGAGGGAACGGCTAGGGTGAGGACAGGCAAGCAGGGCCTGGGGCCAGAGGGCAAGGCACAGGCCTCCCAGTGGTCAGAGCTGCCTGTTTACCAGCTGGAGGCTTCTGAGCCTGAGCTGCCTCCTCACAAGGGCCTGGGAGCTTCACGTAAGCAAAGGAAAAGTGTCTTCCTTTGCTTTGGGTTCAGAGATTTAAACTGGGCACGTTGACCTTAATTGTGGAGGCAATGGATCTCCATTTTCTTTGGAGATGTGATAGAATCTCTTTGAAGAAAGATCTTGGAGGACCAGGTACTCCAGGCAGCCTTCAGCATCCCAAGGACACTCACCCACAAACACTGGCTTGTTCCTGGATGAACCTGCTTTCCTGGCTGCCTGGATACCCCTGTGCTAACGGGGACCACCCCATCTTCCCCTCCCCTCCCTGCGCTCACCATTCCCTGTCTGGACCAGCCGTGCTCCCAGGAGCCTCTCCTCTCTGTGCACCAGGAGCACCCTTCCCCCACAGTGGTTCTCCAGGCTGAGATGTGCTCCAGGTGAGCTGCTGAACCCAACTGTCTATCCCCTGGACACTGCACCAACGACCACTGCTGAGGACCACCAGACACACCAGGCCTTCGCCTGTGTGGCTCCTCTGTGGGATGGACGGGTTTGGGGGCCTGTACATGGAGGCAGAGTTAGGAGGCCTGGATGTGAGTCCCAGCTGCAGAGGTGGGGTCCTTGCACACGTCACCAGCCACTCAGACTGCAGTGACCTGTGATGGGGAAACGTGGGGCTGCCTTGCCTTTTCCACCAGATTGTTCCAGAGACCCAAATGGGATACTGAGTGCAGCAGGGCACTGCTGGTTACAAAAGGGCTGGCAGGTGGGAGAGCAGTCCGCCGTGATCCCGGGGCTTTAGCCGTGTCTGTCCTGCCCTCAGTGAAGGGAAGTTCAAGTTCCAGACAAACACCCCCAACCCCTCCCTCCCTGTAGAAACCTCTTGGCCTAGCTGGTCAACCGGCTCCATCCACAGGCCCAGGAATGAATTAGGAGGGGCCTTCAGATGCCACAGATTCTTTAAAATATGTCTGTTTCAGTCACTGAATTACTGTTCTAAATTTCTGAAATGCCGGAGAAGCAAAAGCCACCTCTGACCACGTGCTGCTGTCTCCCCGCCTGTCTCCAGAGCCGTCCTCCCCAGGGGCCCCTCCCGGGTGAAGGGCAGAGCAGAGCCTCCCTCTGCAGCCCCACACCGTGAGGCTCCACGGCCCGGAGCTTGGACCCGGTCCAGCCCCAGAGGCAGGATAACAACGCCGCTCTCCTTCGAGCATTTGAGCCAATTAAAAAGACAAATGACTACTGGCTTATCTTCCTTACTCCTCTGCCCCTCCATCCCTTCCCGCCCCTGACAGCCCCCTCCCCTCCAGGGAACGGGGCTAGGGACCTCTGGGCTGTGATTCCCTTCTGGAACAACCAGAAGGCTCCCCAGACCCTCTCTTCCACCCTCGCAAACCTGCTCTGAGCCTTTCAAGGTCTTGAAGGATGGAGCTTCTGAGTGTCCCAGAGTCCTCGGGCTGGAGGATGGACAGTGGGGGCACAGGAATGGACTGGGAGAATTAAGCAGAAGTGCCACAGGCTCAGAAAAAAAAAAAATGGTTTTGGATGAAAAAGCCTTAGAGCTAATTTTCAAGCTCTGGTCTTGGGATCTAGAGCTGTAACAGAAGGTTCTACTTCTGGAGGGGCATCCAGTTCATTCACTCTGTGGTTAAGATGACCGAGTCCCCTTCCTTGAAGGAGGCCAGCCTGCCCAGAAAAGATGGGCGCTTTGGAGGTAGAAAACCCTAGATCTACTCCAGCCTCCGATCCTGAGCTCTGAGACCCAGAGCAAGTTACTGAAGTCCTCTAAGCCTGCACGTGCATTTGTCAAACGCCTGTCTCATGGGAGGGCTAGAAGGAATAAGTAAGATATGCATTGAGTGCCTGGCACAGCACAGGCACATACAAGGCATGCCATTAATATCTATTAATTCTCTTACCCGTGTGGCAACCTCAAGACATTTATTCTAATTTCTCTATGGCTTGCACCTTCCCCTGCTATCATAGTTTATTTAAAGGTCTCATAAGTATCATCAATAGAAAGTTTATCCTGAAATCTAACTGAAAAGAGGGGGAAGGGGGAAAAAAAAAGCTTTGATACGATCACTCTCTGATGAACTCCTATTCATTCTTCAAAACCCAGTCCAATTGTCACCTCTCTGGCTTTTACTTTCTCCACCATTCTCCCAGTACCTTGCTCACACTTCCATTCTTACTCTGAAATATTGTAATTGTTCCACTAAGTTCATGAATATTTGTATGTCTGCCACGTGTGAGGCACACTGCCAGTTCCAGGATGAAGGAAATCCCTGTTGTCTTGCAGCTTATATTCAAGTTAGAGGAAATAGATACTTTTAAAAATTCTAAAAAATAAGCAAGTTTTCTATCTCCTACACAGTGGGCGCCTCGTCTTCCTCTTCTTTATATCCAGAGACACTGCATGGTGCCGACAGAGTAGAAACCTGGCAGATGTTCATTCTCTTCTCCAGCTTCATTTTTCATGTTTCTCTGCTCTGGGAAGATGACTAAGGCCTGTTCACAGGCCCTTTGGGCAGTCAAGGTCCATTGCTCCTTAGGTCTGAGCAGCTCCGAGTGCCCTGTTTCACGGCCACACCAGCAGACGCAACAGCTCGCTCAATACAACAGTTTCCCCAGACTCTGCTTCCGAGGTGAAGAGGCTTGCACCACCAGGCTGGGCCCTGGGCCGAGGGCTGCCTGTGCAGGCTTGGGCAGGGGGGCCCTTCTAACCACCTCCCGCAGAGTCTGGAGCCGCATCCCAAAGGTCCCTGAGAGGCAGGGGCCAGGAAGGAGCTGAATTCCTTCTGTCCCTCTCTGCAGCCGAATCTCTGGAGATGAGCATTTCAGGTAATGTTTGTCTCAGCCACGGCACGGAGTCGCTGGGGTCTGTGAGTGATGGCACTAAAAAGCAATTCAGAGATGAGCCAGCCCAAGCCCCTCTTTGACGGAGAAGGCAACCAGGACCCCATGTAGGAAAGAGTCATATTTTAAACAGGATCTTGAAGTCAGTCAGGAAAGGAAACTCATGGACGTTACGCTCCTAATAACACGGAGTGCGGGGCTCGGTCCCGAACTCACCGGGTCCCCCCTGGCCAGGTCTGGGGGCGTGGTGGAGAAGAAAGCGCCCGGGATCAGAAGCATCAGAGCTGGTACTGGCTCCATGTCCTCGGGCACTTGAGGACCCCCCCCACATCATTTCCACCTGGAAAATGAGGTGCCCCAGCCCCTCCTGTCGGGGTGGTCGAGGGGACAAATGAGCTCACGCAGACATAGAGCCCAGTCCCAGAAGCCAAGGGGCTTGTTCCAGATGTGAAGGCCACCCCCTACCAGCTGGGCGAGTCATTCCTCTTTGCTGGGCCTCAGTTTCCTCTCTTGCAAGATGGGGCCATGGTCAGTCAGATCCGTGCAGATCAAATGGAGAGCCGTCTGTGCGGCCACTCTGTCGACTGTTATGCGTGGCGCAGGCGGCATTTCCCACCCGCTCGGGAACTAGCCACCTCCTGACCAAACAAACCTCATTCCCCAAGCAGCAACGTGCACAAAACCAGCGGGTGGGAGACGCTGCCAGCTGCCCCTGAACTTGTGCTTCCCAGGTCCTAGACGACTGGGCCCTTGCGAACGGGGCTCCCAGGCCCTTCCCCAGAGTGGGCTGCTGGTCAGGACCACCCCCTTCAGTGCACAAGCAGCAGCTTCCTGGCTCTCCCTGGGCAGCGGCAGCTGCTGCCTGAGACATCACCGTGCCCTTGAGAAGGTAGCTTGTTAGTGCAAGTTTAGTCTGAAATTCCATTCCTGGCCTCCCCCTGGCCCGAGCGCAAGGCCTTGAAGACGCTGCGTGCTGTGTGGGCTGGACCAGGCAAAAGTAACAGTGTGAGGGAAAAAGGAGTGAGAGGGAGACCGTGAGCGCAGGGATAGCGGGGTCAAGGCCAGAAAGCACAGCGCAGAGCGAAGGCGTGCGGGAGCCTCTTCTGGCTGGAGCAGTTGTTAGTGGTGAGAAATAAAAATGAGCATCTCTGTAGCTCCTTCCTCTCACGACCTCAGGCCATTTTCCAAAGACGAGTCCCTCTTGCACCCGTCGTCCTGGAGCAGCCGCGATGCCCTCGTGCCTCCAGTCTAGAAACATTCGGGCCTTTGCCCACATGACACCTGCATCCTTTAGATGGTGGACGCTTGCAGTGGTTCCCACCACCCTCCCCGGCTGCCCCGGCTTTATTATGGTCTGTGTTGTGTCCCTTCCAAGTTCCCGTGTTGAAGTCCTAACCCTCAGGACCCCAGAATATGACTGTATCTGGAGACAGTGTCTTTAAAGAGGTAATTAGGTTAAATGAGGTCCTTAGGGTGGGCCCTGATCCAAAATGACTGGTGTCCTTAAGAGGAGAGGAGATTAGGACACAGTCACACACAGAGGAAAGGCCAGGTGAAGACACAGGGAGAAGCTGGCCAGCTACAAGCCAAGGAGAGAGGCCTCAGGAGGAAGCAGCCCCGCTGACACCTTGACCTCGGGCTCCCAGGCTCCATTCTGTGAGAGGACACGTTCCTGCTGTTGAAGCCCCTGGTTGGTGCTACCTTGTTCCGGCAGCCCAAGCAGACTAACAGCGTTTCATGTCAGCTTCAGTTCAATCCAAGGGATCGCCCAGCCGGGTCCCGCCAGGCACGTGGCCAGACTGCAGATTCAAAGAGGAAAAAGACACAGTCCCAGCCCTCGGCTTGCTCGTGGTCCAGGGCAGGTCAGATAAGTCCGGGGGAGAATCCATTTCGGGGAGGGGGTGAGAAAGAGCACTGAGCACAGAAGGAGTGACTCCTTATGTGGGAACATCCAGGAAGACTTCTCAGAGAGGGTGAAATCTGAGAACATTTTAAAAGGATGGAAGAGGCTAGAAAGTTTACCAGGAAGAAAAGGAGGAAGAGTGAGTGCCTGGCAGAGATACTGGCACACAAGAGACAAGGCAAGTTTGGGAAATTATCCAGATTATAGGAGCCAACGAAGTGCAAGCTGGGCCAGGTGCTGGGAAGTCACGTAACCTCTCTGACCTTGGCCTCTCCCTCTGTGAAATGGGAATAAATAATATCTCATGCAACTGCGTCACCTGCAACAGTAGGGAAATGTTTGTGGCAAAGCACTTCCAAGTCAAAATAAACTCATCATGAACCGTCTAAATTTGGGGTTCTACTCAACTCCTCTACCACCTGTAAACTTCATTTGGCATGAGCACCAATTATACCAGGCCAGGCCTGATTTTTTTTTAACCAAAAAAAAAAAAAATCAATATTTTAGAATAGATTTAGATTTGCAGAAAAGTTACAAAGAGAGTACAGAGTTCCCATATACCCCATCCCAGTTGCCCCTATTGTTAACATTTGACATTAATATGATACACTTGGTACAAGTGAAGAACAAACTCTGGTACATTATTATCCACTCAAGTGCACCGTTTATTCAGATTTCCTTAATTTTCATCAAATGTCCTTCTTCTGTTGCAGGATCCAATCCAAGCTGCCACATGACCATAAGTCATCAAGTTTCCTGAGGATCCTCTTAGCTGTGACAGTTGTGGCCTCATTTCTTTATTCTGAAGATGCAGCATTTGCTAGGAAAAGTACTAATGCACAGAAGTAGGAAGTGAGGGAAGGAGTTGCAGGATTTTCTGAGAAAAAATGTGATTTTTTTTTCCAGCATCATGTCATTTGGTTTATCCACAACATACACTAGTTACAAATGAGACTTGTCTGTTCCCTGAAGGAGCCCTAAAGAGCCTGTGTTTGTTATGGTCTCAGCTCATTTTATTCTTTGTACTCAAAAAATAATAATTCACATTAGTAAACACACAAATTTAGGATCTGCCCCTGTGTGACAGCCCCAGCAAGTCCTTTTCCCCTTCCCAGTGGCCCTTGGTTGGTCCCGAGTGCCCTGCACTCTTGGGACCACCTGAGTCCTCACACTCTTGTCTCTCCTTTTCTGAGCCCTAGGGACTAGGGGTGGGGTCGGGGACAAGGGCAGCGCATGCCTGGTGGTGTCTACTCTCTCCCAGGACCTCGGCAGTGGCCGCTGGGTCCACATCCAACACCATGAGGTCAGTTGGATGAGATACTTCCTCTCTGAACCTGGGTGGCCTCGGAGGTGGGGTGGCCTGGTGGGGCTGTTACTGGCCGTCCTCATGGACAGGCTGGAGGAAGACACTGCAGGCCCTGCCTCCGGGCAGCGGGAGTGGCGATGCAGGGACATGTCCCACTGGTTTACGAGCACAGCGCTCTCTGCCTGGAACACTAGGTTTTAGGACTGTGTCTGGTCACACATTTCACATTAAGGCCCTGTCTGGATGATGAAAAATCAGTGAAGAACTCGAAGAAGAAGCAGTGTTTACGAGCTGGGAGGGTCAGAGAACCGCAGATCCCACTTCCCACCCCCTTCTCCACCCACCTTCACCCTCCTCCTCCATCCCCTCTTCCACCTGCCCCCTCCACCCCCAACCCAGCTGGAAACAAGGCTGTGAGTAACCACATCATCACGTTCTCAGCTGAGATGCTTTTTTTCATCTTTTTAAATTTAAGTAAAAGACCTTCTTTGATGGCTCAAGTCCTTGTAAAAAGATTGAAAGGGGAAGATGCAGTGAAATCCCCTGGAGCACTGCTCAGTTCCGGCCCCTCCCTGCAGGTAACCAATGCCTTCTCTGAGCATGTGCCCTGAGAGGCCTTTTCAGTGGGTTTATCTGCTTCTGTGGGCACATGTAGAAACAGCGTATCTTCTGATATCCTAACACACTAGATGGGGTGGTGCGCCCCACTCATATCCTAGAGGTAGACTAGGGGCCTTTACACAGGGTTTCTACAGTAAAGATGTGCTGTGCTTTCTATAACTATTTACTTACAGAAATTTGGGTCTGTTCTCATTTTTTATTTTCTGTTACAAACCATGCTGTAGCTAAAATATGCCCCTTCTTTTATTTTGCAGGCAAAGATGGTGAGTGTCTGTGTCCCTGCCGGGGGCCAAGTGACCACGTGTCTTCCTTTTCCTTCTGGAGCCCACCCCTTGCTCTGCACGTCTGCCCAGCAAGGTGTACAAGGGTGACTGGGACCAGCCAACGTCCTCCCCAAGTTGTGTCTCCTTCCATGAATACAGCTGGTGACTCTTTGAAAATACTGACATCGCTGAGTGATGCTCTCAGCCCTAACTCTCACTTAGGTTTCCAACTCTTTGGCCTGAAGATGCCCGAAGGAAAAATAAAGAGATGCCTTGTGTGCTGTGGCTGCCATAACAAATGATCACAAACCTGGGGGGCTTAAAGCAACAGAAAATAATTCTCTCATGGTTGTGGAGGCCAGGGGCCTGAAATCAAGATGTCAGCAGGGCCATGCTCCATCCGCAGTCTCTAGAAGAGAATCCTCTGGCTTCCTTGGCTGGTGTCTGCATCTCTCCAGTCTTTGCCTCTGTCTTCAAGTGGCCCGCTCCTCTGTGTGTCTGTCTTCTCTTCTGTCTCTTCTAAGGACACCTGTTATTAACTTTAGAGTCCACCCAGGTAATCCAGGATGACCTCGTCTCAAGATCCTTAACTTAAGTCCATCTGGCGGTTCTGGGGCTGGGACATGAACATATGCTTGGGGGCCACCATTCAACCCGCTGGGATCATTAGCTCCCTCCACCACTTCACAGATGAAAGTATTCTCCCTGGCAGGGATGATAAGTGCTATGGGAAAAAACACAAAGCAGAAGAGAGACGCAGGGAGGTGCCAGACCAGGGGCGGGGTTCCTATTTCAAATAGGGTGGTCAGGGAAGGCCTCCCTGATAACATGACATTGACCAAAGAACTGCAGAAGTGAGAATGTGAGTCACACAAGCGTCTGGGGGAAAAGGCTTCCAAGCAGAGGGAAGATCAAGGGCAGATCTGGCCTCTGTGTGCCCTTGGCACTTTGTTCTTACTGTCGTAATAATTTTCTATACTATTTTATTTTAGCCATATGCATACTGGTCCCCTGGATTAGACTGTGAGTTCCTTAAAGACGGAAGTGGTATCTTTCTCTCTGTAGCATCCCCAGCACCTCGCCAAGTGCATGGTGCATGATGAGTGAATGTTTGATGAGAAAGAAAGTGAATGACAGGAGACATGAAGGGCAAGGGATGCATGGCTTAAATGACTTGCCCGAGGTCACACACCTGGTCAGGGGCTCTGCCGAGCCGGGAACACCAGAGCTCCGGTTCTCATGAGAAAGCAAAGTGGCACATTTCAATGGAAGCTCATTTTCTAGTCAGTTCTTTTTAAAGAATCAATGTGCCGTATTGAGATACACACAGTAGATGTAGCCACATGAGAGGACAGAACCACAGGCTTCCTCAAGTCACGGGCCTTATTGAATGGGACTATCCCCATGGCTCTAATGCTAGGAAACAGCTCATAGAGGGCTGTTTACGGGCCAAGAAAGAATGGACAAAATCAACAAATTGGGTGTCTCTTGGAAGTTGACCAGATTCCAAGGAATAACCACCCAAGAAACCAGGTGGCTATGGGAGGAGGTGGGGGACAGAGTGACACACAGTGCTGGACAGTTGGACCAGATGATTATCAGCAGGGACAATGGTAGTTAAGAGGGAGACCTGGACTGGCTTGGAGGCTGGGCCTCATGGCTGTCATGGAGTAGGTCCAGTGAGCTCAGGTCAGTAGTACTTGGTACTGCAAGTCAGACAGGCCATGTTGCATGGGGTCCAAAATCAGGAAAGGCCAGAAGGCCAAGGACACTGGTAGAAAGATGGAGGTCAGTTGATTACAAGGAGCAGGGGTCAAAGCACTTGCAGGACCTTGGATAGCTCCACGGGAGGCTCTGCTGAGGGGACTGAGGGTCTTTCAGGCTCCGAGTCCCAAGGGTGAAGGACTGGGTCCGCCTCTGAGACGACACTGAAGTTTAAAGGACCTGGTACAGTCATGGTTGTTGTGAGGAGCAGAAGGGCTTCTATGCTCTGAGTACACTTCCCAAAAGCAGTGACTTTATGTTTAAGCATCTTTAAGTTGTTATGTTGACCTGACTGATGGTTGTCAAAGCCACCATCAGTGGCTTGCACAAGAGATCAGTGGTCAAAGGAGGGGTCTTAGCTGTGTTCCAGATCCCCCACCCCTAGTGGTGCAGACCCCACCCTTGGCCTGGCTTGTCTGCTCCAGATGGTGGACCCTGGCTGTGCCTTGGGCAAGGGGTCATCTTCACCTATGTGGGAATCCCCAGGCATCTCCAGGCTGTGCCAGAGCATCTGGCGTGTGTCAGAATGAGCTCTCACTTTGGAAGCATTTAGCCTTAGAACAAGTTATTTCACTTCTTTGAGTCTCTACTTTGTCACCTGTAAAGCAGAGGTGAGAATAGCTTTCAGAAGAATTGAAAGGATTATTTGAACTACACAAAGCACCTGCACACAGCAGATGTTCCCTGAGTGATAGCTGTTGTTGGGATTAAGAAGACTTCCAGTTCTCCTTAAGGTCACACTGAAGGAGGGGAGGTGTCTAGTGACACCCTTCAGAGGTGGCATTGCCCCTCACCCCAGAGTTTTTATCCCCTGCCACATCCTACCCACGTGTGAAGCTTGAGTCCAGGCAAGATCTTAAGACATGGTAGAAACAGACAGCCAGGAGTTTGGAGAAGGATTTTCAAAAGCCAGTGGAAGAAGAACTCGGCAGCTCAAGAACTGCTAGCCACACTAATAGAACGTCACATTTCTGGACTGCACAGACTGGAGGAGGGCTGAGGATGAACGTGGTGTCAGCACAGCAGGGTCAGACTTTCCACTGCCAGGATCAGGCCAGTGCTCTGGGCCCCCACTTCTGACCAACATAAAAATGCTGGCAGGATTGTCTGGGACAAGGAAGAGACACCAGAGTGCTGGATCATACAGATCTGGAATCAAACCCTGACTCTGCTCTCACTAACTCTGTGGCTTTGAACAAGTTACAAAGCCTCACGAGCCTTGGTTTACTCATCTGTGAAATGGGGGGCTCACACCTCCCTCAAAGAGCTGGTGAAAAGTTAATGAGAAGGGTGGAGGATTGAGCTCAGTGGCAGAGTGCATGCTCAACATGCATGAGGTCCTGGGTTCAATCCCCAGCACCTCCATCAAAAACAGGAAGAAAGAAAAAGAAAAAAAAATAATAAATGAGAAAGTATGTCTACAGTTCCTGACAGAGAGTAAGCTGTCAACCTTCCTCCCACAGGAGTGAATATCAAGATTTTGAAAGGGAAAGAAGGTTAGCTTTTAGGTTTTATTGTAAGCTTTCTTTTTTTCCTTTAATATTTAAATTATTTATTTTAAAAATGTTTTTTGATTGCTGCAAGCTCTCTAAGTGAGCTGCACCATGTTTCCTCGCTTCTCACAGGCAGGACAACCCCAGAGTTGGCAGAGCTTTAGCAATCACTATTTCTTTTTTTTTTAAACATTTTTCTTAATGAGTTACAGTCATTTTACAATGTTGTGTCAAATTCCAGTGCAGAGCACGATTTTTCAGTTACACATGAACATACACATACATTCATTGTCACATTCTCTTTCGCTGTGAGCCACCACAAACAAGATCCTGTATATATTTCCCTGTGCTACACAGTACAATCTTGTTTATCTATTCTACATTTTGAGATCCCAGTCCCTTCCCACCCCTCCATCCCCCTGACAACCACAAGTTGTATTCTATGTCTATGAGTCTGTTTCTGTTTTGTATTTATTTATTTAATTTTAGATTCCACATATGAGCAATCTCATATGGTATTTTTCTTTCTCTTTCTGGCTTACTTCACTTAGAATGACATTCTCCAGGAACATCCATGTTGCTGCAAATGACATTATGTTGTCGATTTTTATGGCTGAATAGTATTCCATTGTATCAGTATACCACAACTTCTTTATCCAGTCATCTGTTGATGGACATCTAGGCTGCTTCCATGTCTTGGCTATTGTAAATAGTGCTGCTATGAATATTGGGGTGCAGGAGTATTTTTGAAGTAGGGCTCCTTCTGGATATATGCCCAGGAGCAGGATTTCTGGGTCACATGGTAAGTCTATTCCTAGTCTTTTGAGGAATCTCCATACTGTTTTCCACAGTGGCTGCACCAAACTGCATTCCCACCAGCAGTGTAGAAGGGTTCCCTTTTCTCCACAGCCTCTCCAGCATTTCTCATTTGTGGACTTTTGAATGATGGCCATTCTGACTGGTATGAGGTGATACCTCACTGCAGTTTTGATTTACATTTCTCTGATAATTAGTGATAATTGAGCATTTTTTCATGTGCCTATTGATCATTTGTATGTCTTCCTTGGAGAATTGCTTGTTTAGGTCTTCCACCCATTTTTGGATTGGGTTGTTTGTTTTTTTCTTATTAAGTCATATGAGCTGCTTACATATTCTGGAGATCAAGCCTTTGTCGGTTTCTTCTGCAAAAATTTTCTCCCATTCCTTAGGTTATCATTTTGTTTTACTTATGGTTTCCTTTGCTGTGCAGAAGCTTGTAAGTTTAATTAGGTCCCATTTGTTTATTCTTGCTTTTATTTCTATTGCTTGGGTAGAGTATCCTAGGAGAGCATTTTTGAGATGTATGTGAGATAATGTTTTGCCTATATTTTCTTCTAGGAGGTTTATTGTATCTTGTCTTATGTTTAAGTCTTTGATCCATTTTGAGTTGATTTTTGTGTATGGTGTAAGGGAGTGTTCTAGCTTCACTGATTTACGTGCTGCTGTCCAGTTTTCCTAATACCATTTCCTGAAGAGACTGTCTTTATTCCATTGTATATTCTTGCCTCCTTTGTCGAAGATTAGTTGACCAAAAGTTTGTGAGTTCATTTCTGGGCTCTCTATTCTGTTCCATTGGTCAATATGTCTGTTTTTGTACCAATACCATGCTGTCTTGATGACTGTAGCTCTATAGTATTGTCTGAAGTCTGGGAGAGTTATTCCTCCAGCCTCTTTCTTTCTCTTCAGTAATGCTTTGGCAATTCTAGGTCTTTTGTTTTTTCATATAAATTTTATTATGATTTATTCTAGTTCTGTGAAATATGCCCTGGGTAATTTGACAGGGATTACATTAAATCTGTAGATAGCAATCACTATTTCAATATCTTTATTTTCATGAGTAAATGAGGCCCTCGAGGTGAAGTGGCCTTCTTTACTGCAATTCCTTTAGCTGCAAATGACCAAAATCCAACTCAGACCAGGCTGAATAAAGGGAAACGTTTGGGACATCAGATGCTCCTGGGTCCCGAGACTCAAAGGACGTTATCAGATCTGCTCTCTCTCCTTCACCACGTCTTAGTTCTCATTCTGCTTGAAGTTTGCCGTCATCGTCTCTACAGCTGGCAAACTTTCTCCATTCAGAGGGGAACGGGGATGAAAACAGCTCCAAACTTTGAAGGTCAGTTCAGCAACCTCCAGAATTTCTGTCTCCCTGTAGCCCCTAAACATCCTGGGGTGTACATGAGCAGTTCTCTGTGCATCATGTACCACCACTGCATCAGGGGATGGAGGCCAATGCTTGGCTAAGCATGTGATGGGGTGGGTGATACAGGACCTCCTGGGAGGACACTGGGCTGAGAACACCCCTCTATCCACTCCATTTGCCAAGTCACCCAGTGACTGGTGGCACTGCTAGGGTGAGCACTCAAGTGTTCTGATTCCTAATCCAGTGTTTTTTCTCCCTCCATCATCTCACATTCCTGGACTCAATGGTGGACCTCATTTATCCAGTGGTGGGAATGGATTTGTGCTATTTCAATCCTTTAGGAAATATGGGGTCCCACAGCTCACATTTGGGGGCCAGCCAACCAGAATGTGTGATCATCAGATCAACCTGCAGCCAGGGTCAAGACTCTAGTCTGGGGAATCCTTAATACTCCCCGGGGACCACCCAGCTGTCCACGAGGTGGGTGGGAAAGTCCTGTTTTCAGCCTCCTAATATGTGACGGTGCCAACACTGGGCTACGTCTCCTGTCAGGAACTCAGGGGCCTCTAAATAGGAGCAACATACACCCCCACTGTCCGAAAAAGGTTCTGAACTGTCTGTGAATCAGCTGTGCTTCTCTAAGAAAATACATCAGGCTACTTCTTGAAAGCAACTGTTCATGCATCCGGTACCATCTTCACGGTTTACAGATGTTTCAGAATGGCCAGTCCAATCCACCACTCCGGTTGAAACAGCCAAACCAACCTCAGCACCAGCTGACTCCGACTTGTGGCCAATCCGGGTGGAGCATGGTATGTTAGTGTCACAGGATGTTAGCGCCAGAAGGAGCTGCAGAGATGGCCCAAGCTGGACCATTTTACAGATGAGGAAGTTGGGGAACAGAACCATGCTACTTTAGGGCAGTGTTTTGCAACATTTGTCCAAGAAATATGAGCCCAGGCATGGCCAAGCGCTGATCTAGGGGTAGGCGGACACCACAAACAGACCATGGTGGCCACAGCCCATCCTTGGGCTCCCCAGGTGCCCCTCCACAGTCATTCAAGTCCTGGAGGACACCGGACCTGAAGTCCTCCTGTCTCACAGGGACAAGTGGTAGGGGAGTTGCTGGCCTAGAGGGAAGTCCGGGCCAAGTCCAGGGTCCCCTGTCCTCTGAAGCATCTCCTCTTGCTCCCTAGAACAAACTGCTGGAGCCCTCGGGAGACCTGGCTTGGCCAGCTGTTCCATGTCTAATCTGAGGAGTCGAAATTGTAATAGGGATGATTAATGAGTTTCTGGGCAAGGGGAATGGGAGCCGCACTTTCCCCTGACATAGAGCCTGGTCCCGCGGGTGCCGGGATGAGTGATGCGCTCCCGTGGGGCAAAGGGCTGTTGTCTGAGTCAAGGGATGATTTAACTCCTCAGGGAGCCAGCGTTCCCTCCAATAACTCACTCTCCTTGAGAAAGGGAGTGGCGTCCCTCTGTCCTTGTTGGGCAGCGTCTGTGCCTGCTCGGGAGAGGCAAGGAAACCTGCATTAACATCCTGCAGGGTGGGGTGGGGCCAGCAGCATAGGCCGGGGTCGGAGTAGGGGGATCCTGCATACTGCGCCCTGCGAAGGGGCCGCCCCAGGCTGCTCAAGGGACACCCAGGACAACAAGGAGCAGACTTAGACTGGCTGGTCCCCAGGGCCAGCCCTGGATAGCTGTAAAGGGTTCTAGAGGATTTAACTCAGGATGCAAAGAACTTTCCAACAGAGTCACACCCCTCCTCATAAAGAATAAACTCTTTCCTGAGGTGGTTGGCAAGCACGTGGAGAAATCAGGACCCTGTGCGTTGCTGTAGAGTGTAAAATGGTGCAGCCTCTGTGGGAGACAGTATGGTGGTTCCTCAAAAAATTAGACATAAAATTACCACTTGATCCACCAATTCCATTGCAAAGTACATGCACCAGAGAACTGAAAGCAGAGATTCCAACAGACACTTGTACACCTGTGTTCACAGCAGCATTGTTCACAGTAGCCAAACGGTGACAACACCCCACGTGTACATACACAGCTGAATGGATAATCAAAGTGTGGTCTATACATGCAAAGGAATATTACTCTGTCTTTAAAAGGAAGGGAATTCTGACATCCTGCAACATGGATGAACCGTGAAGACACTATGCTGAGTGAAATAGGCCAGTCACAGAAGGACAAACACTGTGTGATTCCACTTACATGGGACCCCTAGAGGAGTCAGATTCAGAGAGACTGAAAGGAGAAAGGTGGTGGCCAAGGGCTGGTGGGGGGAGGGGGGAATCAGGAGTTATTATTTCATGAGGACAGAGTTTCGGTTAATGATGATGAAAAAGTTCTGGAAATGGATGATCATTGTGCAATGTGAATGTACGTATATCACTAAATTGTACGCTTAAAACTGGTGCTGAACGCTGGAATTTGACACAACATTGTAAAATGATTATAAATCAATAAAAAATGTTTAAAAAAAAAAGATCCACTTCGAATCTACCTGTTCCACCAGCCATCTAAAAAATAATAATAAAATAAAATAAAATGGTAAATTTTATGTTACGTATATTTTACCAGAATAAAAAAAGGAAAAAAAATGAAGCTCACGAAACACAAGAAAAGGAGCTCAGGCTTCTGCAGGACCAAGGTGACTGAAATTAACAGGTTGTTTGAGCATTGGGACACTTAGGGTAAACTTGAGAGAAAATGGGAACACAAACTCTGGGGCACTGTCCAGCCCAGATCCTCTCCGTCTGAGATGACGATGCCCAGGGCAAGTGTCGCACTCTCTCTGGAAAATAAGCACAATTTCTATCAACCTGACAGTCTACTTTCTACGTCAGCCTCCTGCAAAGCACCTCCCCCGGTACATTTTCTGTACCAGCAATAAGAATTACAAAAATACTCATGGCTAATATTTACCGAGTATAAACCCTGTGTTAGTCCTTATAATAAACACACTATTCACAATGTTCCTCTAAAACCCACAACAAACCTAGGAACTAGGTACTGTTACCACCCCTCTTCCAGATGAGGAAAACTGAGGCTCAGTGCAATTAAGTATCTTGAGCCAGAGACTTCTCCAGCGCTCACTGTCCCAGGAGCACGCGCTGTAGACCAAGATGACAGTATGAAGGGGGCACTGACATGGGTCTTCAAGGAAAATGGACCTTTAGCTATGAACCCAGGTGTTGGCCTCATGAGCCATAACTTAGATCTGTAAGCCTCAGTCTCTCCATCTGCAAATTGGGGGTGACAATCACATCTGCCCAAGGATTTGCCATGAGGACAAGGACGCAATGAGGAAACAAAGCAAGCGCTTAGCAAGTGCCTGGCGCAGATGAAGCGCTGACAAGCACCAGCTCTCCTAGTCTGCGTCCATCTCTCCCCCTCTGAACTCGCCAAGCACTTGGCTGCACTCAGCAACTTCTACCAGGCATTGGACCGAGCACTTTAATTCAGTCCAGCAACCTCCCCACACCCACGAGGGACACTCTGAGGACAGAGGTCGCACCTTGCTTCTCTCCGGGTGTCCAGCAGCATAGGAAGTGCGCAGCAGATGTCTGAGTGAACGATGACATCATAAATGGATTCTTGATGCTCTTTGACCAAAAAAAAGAAAAAAACCAAAACCCAAGAACCCAAACGCATCCTCCTGTGTCTACAATCAGACCCACAGCCACGCAATCCCTTCCCCACACGGTGAGGAAGGCAGCACGCAGTCCCGCCCAATCCTTGCAGAGTCCAGATGGCCATTTGGGACATTTGGGGCGGGCTGATCTCAGAAAGGATAAGAGGGAGCAGACAGGCAGCTTGGCGGAGGGGACAGCCTTGGGCCTGCAGTGCCGCCCCCTGGCAGACCAGGCTGGGAGGAAGTGACGGCCCTGGGTCTGCGGTGGAAAGTGGAGACTGTGAAAAAACGAGTGGGAAATGAAGTCAAGGAGCCGAGGGAAATGGCAGATCTGTTAACAGGCTGTTTTTGCTTTTGTCTCTGGAGAAGGAAGAGGATGGAGAGCAAAGAGGAGAGTCCGGCTTCCTGCCCTGCCCGGGGCGGCCGGGATGGCGCTAGATAGTGGCTGATAGCGGTGGAAACGGGGAGACAAGATAAAGGGGCGGCGCACAGGCAGCAGACCCTCGGAGCCAGGGAGGAGCGCCGGAGGGGAGAGGAAGAGGGTGAGGGCGCTCGGAGGAAGCACCAGTGGAGCGGGAGGAAGGCCTCACCAAGAAAGACAGACCAGAAGCTGCCAACCTGGCTGGGACCTCTGTCCGGGGATCAGATGCTGGCTATTGCTCCAGCCCAGGACAAACCCCAGTTTCTCCAGGGATTCCTAACTGTCCTGAGTGTGGGGGCTGTGGATGGTGGGTTGTTGGAAACCTAGCTTCCCCCCAGGGTGTCTGCTGCCGGCCGAGTGGCTGGAACGGGGTGGGGGTGGGGGAGCTCAACGAAAGGGCCGATTCCTCTTCTTCCCTGAAAGTGGCTCCAGGGAGGCTTCATTTCCTCCCTGTGACCCCTGCCCCCTCACCTCTGGAGCGGCCGCGGGGGGTCTCTGGTGACCAGAGCAGTAGCTACTCCACCAAGGAGGTTCTTGGTACCCCCTTGGCTCCGGGCATCAGAGGGGAGCTGGGGAGCCTGTGTGAACATCACTTCTGTGTGTGTCCGCAGCTCTGTGCACCCCACTCCCTTCTCTGCTCTCCCTCCTGAGAAGCAGCCTGGCCCTGCTGTCCACCCAGGGCACAGGCACTATGTAGATGCCTGGGCTTTCTGACCCGGTCCCCCTGCAGTGTGACACTCTCACCGCTGCTTCCTCACAGGCGAGGAGCAGACCCCAGAGACAGCGCCGAGCTGGCGTCAGGAAGAGCCTGAGGTGTCCGCCCCTGTCCCCGGGTCTGACCCTGGATGGTCATCTTCTCTCTGAACCTCAGCTTCCTGCTCTGTCCTCAGTCTCCGTCATCTCTTCTGGCCCCTGTTCCAGGAGGCTGGGGTGTAGGGTGGCCTTGCTATCACTAACCCATGTGGCCTCTCAGCTAGGATTCAAGCTCTGTGTCTTCTCCTCCATGAAACCTGCCTTAAAGACTCAGGATGCAGTCCACCCACCCCCCACCCCCAGAATCCCTGCTCTCTGCACAGCCCCCCTTGGTTCTTCATCAACTCATTTACTCACTCAGCCCATATATTCTCAACACCTTCTGTGTGCCAGTCCCCAGCTGAGATGTGGAGACACGGTGGGGACAAGGCGACCTGTTCCCGCCCTGATGGGCTCTTGATTGACAGGTGATGACAAGAAATGAATGAATGATCATTATAAAGCCCAGTAAGTGCTGTTTAGGATTCTGGGAGAGATAAAAATTGGGGAGGGGGTACGTTTCAAGGACAAATATATCACTTCCTCACCGAGGCCACAGACTTCTTGCAGGGAGTCTGTATTTCAGAAGCAAACTTGCAGATCACACGGGAGAAAGGAGAGACAGGTGAAAGGTGAAGGACAGAGGCAGAAGGCAGAGAGGAGAAAGGGACTAGCTTAGAGAGATGGGTTGGGCATTGTGTGCTAACATGGTATCTGTGAGGCTCTGATAACTCGCCAAACTCAGTTGTTGACCTGGGCAGGGAGGAGGCACTTCAGTGTAAGAATCTTCCAAGGAACCTAACTAGACCCTCTAACTTCTTGAAAATTACCCTCTGAGATCATCAAAGGTTAAGGAGCATAAGTGCTAGGTTGAGCAAAGGGACACCCAGGAAATGCTGCTTTGAGCCAAAGGAACTGAACGAACACATGAAACTGGACAGGAAAGAATATCCCACCCTGTGGGGGTGGGGTGGGGGAGGTCTGGACAAAGTATACAGCAGATGCCTGTTTTCTGTTTCTATGCCCCTTTCCTCTTGTACCAGCCCTTCCCCCCTCGGTATTTCCATGAGCACCCAGCACCCTCAGAAGAGAGCATGTGAGTTACTCATTCATACTAAAGTGTTCATGACTTACGTGTGGCCTACCGGGAAATATCTGCACCTTAAAATAGGACACACGGAAGGTTCCTTGGTGGAATTTTACCCAGTCCATTGAGGAGAGATTTGAGACCTATGGGAACCCTTCAAATCTCTCAGGGGAAGAAAATTTACTTTGCTGAAAGCTGCCCTTGAAAACACCATTTCCTATCTACATGGCCCATTATTTCTGCCTCTGTCTCATCCTAGTATTCAACTTTTGGAACTTTGAAAAGAAAATCCTGTTGGGAAGAAAGTGGATCCCATGCGGCCTGGAGTTGGGGCCAAGATCCCCAGGGACAGCAGAGAATGTGGCAAGCCCCTGATGAATGAAGATCACCCAGTAAACACAATGACAAAGAAGACGGTCCCTGCCCCTGTTTTCTAAGCCTCTTTCCGTCCCAGGAATGTGTGTTTAAGAGACAAAGCCAAGTGCTTTATCTGCTTCCACTTAATGTCCTGGAAAAAAGGCCTGAATGTGGACTCAGAAGCCCCAGGTTTGACTTCCTGCTCTGTGTGAGCCCAGCGCCCTTAGTCTAACATGGGTATGGAGATGCCCAGCGTGCTGATCAGGGTCCAGGCTGATGAGAACCCAATGGAATGGAGCTGCCACCTGGATTCCAGGCCTTTAGGCTTATTATGAGCCCTGGGGGTCCAGAGCCCTGTGGAGGGGGCTGATGGATGGGAAGGGCCTCGAGAGTTGTGAGCCACGGTGAGGGGGCTGGACTCTCGGTGCCCAATGGCTCTGCTTCGTCTGGGTATCAGCGGCGGACCTCCAGCCCCTCACACCCCTGCAGGAGCTGACCCTGCTGGGGATATGTGTGTGTGTGTGTGTGTGTGTGTGTGTGTGTGTGTGTGTGTGTGTGTGTGTGTGTGTGTTCAGTTAGGTTCACATGTTAATTTGCACAGGCAAAAACCGCCTTCAAACAGAGCTTGCCAACTGTGTTCCAAATTAAATTCCCCAGGTGCACTTCAAAACAGACCCACCGTGCACACATTTTGCCTCCATAGAGAAGAAATCTCCAAATGCTTCCAATATGCATTGATTTTCTTTTTAACGTTGCGGCAAAAATTTGAGGCCCTATGACCTCATTTCTCCTGATAGCCCAGCACAGGCTGGCCTGGCCCCCCGCGGCCCACCTCCTCCTCTCTGCCCAGGTCCCCCAAGGAGAGGCCAGAAGGATGACCTGTGACCCCCACTAGCTCCTCTCCTCTGCCCTGCTCATCAGATGCCCCGACCCAGCTTTGGGCCAAAGCCCGCCAACAGCTGCAGGCACGGTAGCCCCCACTCACCGCGTGTGACTGTAAGTCACTCATCCAGCCAAGCAACTTGTTTTCAATCCTGGCCTCAGGACAGTGCCCTTGAGAAGCTCCCTTATTGGGCCTGTTTAATGGACGCTGTGTCCTGGAAAGGTTAGTAATTCACCCAAGTATCAGGGCAACGCATCACTTTCTCTCTTAATCAGATTCTCTGAGGGGCTTTGTAACATCGAAGTAGCAACATGCACACCCGCGCGCACACACTCGCAGAGTCTCCAGTGCTCAGACCTCCACTATGAACAAACAGGATCAGGGGAGGGCTGGGCACGGAGGGGAGAGCACAGACCATATGTTTAAGACTTTCTTTCGGAGTTGGCACAGCTGCGAGGAGGGGAGGCAGGGTGAGATATGACAGAGGTGAAGGCAGGTCCTGCGCCTTCTGTCTGCTCTCGGGCTGGACCCTCCCAGCTGGCTGCCCTGTGGGTTCATCCCGCATCTACTGTCGGAGATCCCACCAAGAACAGGCTCTGGCGGGCCGCCCGGGGCTGCAGGAGATCCGGAGAAAGAAGAGCTGGCCCCTCCCCACCCGCGGCTCAGCAGACGGAGAACAAGTCTCCAAAAGCCCACCGCCCGCAGCACAGCGGGGCAGAGAGAAAGGCCAGGCATGGTGGCTGGGCACCCACCCCACCGTGGCGCCCGGGCACCCACCCCACCGTGGCGCCCCCGGCGGCCCCACTGAAAGGAGGAAATGGGGTGAATTCTCGTGAGAATTCTGATAAATGTGCCCCTCCGCCCCTCCCCCTCCCCCCAATTAAAGCGAAGCTGTGCGAGCGCGGAGAGGCAGAAACCACTTCCAAGCCAGGCATGACATCAACGTTTCAGCGATAAGGGGTGGACAATGGGGTGTTAGACTAATAGAAAAACACCGCTGGATAAGGCCGGCTCCTGATACCCCGGCTGATGGGAAATACCATTGTCTGTCCGCTGTCAGCTGAGTCCCCGGGGCGACAGGGATTCCAGCGGCCACAGGCAGCAGCCGGGGGAGGGGCGGCCGCCGGTGGGGCGAGGTGGGGGGGGGGGAGACGGCGGGGTGTAGGGGGAGGGGGAGATGCGGGGGTGGGTAGGTGACAATGTTTGGAGGCTCCCAGACTGAACGCAGAGGGTGCTCTGGGCGTGGCAAATAGAGGAAGGCCACCTCTGCCCCCTGCTAGTCTGCTGGTGAAAGTGTCTCCCTCGCCCTGCCTCGTTCCTAGAAGCCTGCGACACCAACGACGTGCAGCCTCCTGTTCCCAAGCCTGGGGCCTGCAGCAGCCAGAGAAACCCGCGGGCTGGGCGGAAACAGAAGTCCCACCCTTCTCTCCAGGCCCCTTGGACCATGATGCTTGACTGTGTTCATTGCTCACACGTGACCTTGATTCTTGGAGTCTGAATTTTTTTTTAATTGTATTAAAGTAATATGTGCAGGCTTTATATTTTAAATCAATCAGTAATAAAAGAATGTTTAGCAGCAGCAACCACACAGGTTTGCTGCAGTCAGCCTCCCCAGCCCCCTTCCCATCCTTGGCCCCTGCCGGCTTCTGCTCCCCAGGGGCAACCAAACCACTGTCACCTCCTGGTGCTGCTTCTGGCATTCACCTCCCTGTTTCTGAATAATGTGCTTATGCTGCTACGTTTTTGTTTATCAGCTTTAGACATCATCTAATGACTTCTTCATGTGGCAAATGAGAACTTAGTAACTTTACGGCTCCCCCTTTTACTGTTTCTTTCTCATATTTCCAATATAATTATGTTTGAGTTAAATAATAATCAGTGAATATTCTGACAATAAAAATATTGCTGTTACCTTGTTTCCTAGATCCTGTGTCCTCCATTTTCTTGATTTACTCCTTTCTCTTGCTGGAGCACCTCCTTCAGTACCTTCTGGAGAAAGGGTACATTTTTTATTTGGTAAGGTCTTAAATTCTAGATTGGAAGTCATTTTTCAAGGATTTTACAAGAATTTTTAAAGTATTTTTTAAAGGATTGCTCCTTTTGTCTTCTAGTTTATAGAAGCTGCCAGACTCGTCAAAACACCATTCTGATTCCTGAGTCTTTGTATGGGACCTTGTCTTGCTTTTTCTCTGGGTGATCTAAGGAGTTTCTCTCCATACCTGGAGAAGGTTTCATTGTAAAATTTCTTTTTTTGGGGGAGGGGGGTTTGATTTTGTTTTGGTAGCGGAAGGTAACTAGGTCTATTTATTTATTTGTTCATTTATTTTTTAAATGACCATACTGGGGATTGAACCCAGGACCTCATGCATGCTAAGCACACGCTCTACCACTGAGCTATACCCTCCCCACTCATGGTGATATTTCTTAATATGTCTTTTCATTCCTTGTTTTGGACAATCAATCAATAGGCTGTCAACCTGTAAATTCATCTCTTTAATTCTGGGGAAAAATTGTGTCTTATTTCTTGGCAAATTTCTACCCTTTCCCATTTGCTCTATTCCCTCCTTTTAAAACTTGTTAATTGGATATTAGACATCCTAAATTGATAGTTTAAATGTCTTATCTCTTATCTCCAATTTGCTATTTCTTTATCTTCTTGTTCTACTTTTGGGAAGACATTTTCAACTTTATCTTCACACCTTCCTATAAAGTCCTTTTTTTCTGCTCTATTTTAATTTCCAAGATATATTTCTTGTTCTTTGATTGTTGCTTTTTCATAACTTCTAGTCTTATTCCATTAAGGAAAAATCTTATCATCCAAAATATGTGAATTATAATGAATTATTTTTAAGTTTTCTTCTGCTCCTCAAATGGTTTGTTACCTTCAGGTTCCTTTTATCTGTTTGTTTTGGTTTCTCTCTGATGTATTTTCCTCAAATGCATGGTGACCTTTTGGCGATGTCACTAAAGGGTCCACTGGGAGTTCTGTGTGCACAAGGGACTTGTGCCCAGTGGGGCTTCACTGAGGTGACTGGGGGGAAAATTTGGTTATTTGCTTGGACTGGTTGGTTTCCGCAGCTCCGGTCTCGGGGGCCAGCATAGGGCCCCTGCATTCTAGGATTGAGGCAGGGGAAGGTGCTGGTGTGGGTCTGATGGTTCTTCTCAGCCCCTGCCCCATTCCTGCACTCTCCGCAGTCTCCAGACTGGGTTCTCTCAGTCAGTAAGTTCAAAGCCTGTGAGGCATCCTCAACGCCCTCTCCTTTCACGTCCTCACAGCTCATGATCCTAAAGGAAGAAGACTCTTCTGGAGTCCATGTGTCAGATCTCATGAGAAGATTCTGATTGGTTCTGCTGCGGTCGCACATCTGAGCCAATCACTCTGGGGAGGGGAGTAAACACTTAGAACTGGACCAGCCCAGTCATAGGCCATCCCTGAGGCCTCTGTGTTTGATTCTCAATCAGATCCAGAGAAGATTCACGTGGTGCTTTCCCCAGCGAAAGCTTGCTGGCACATAAAACCTGTGCCCTCTAGTCATCCACACAATAGCCACCTCATGAGTGCCCTCTGAGAATAAAGCACTATATTAGGCTTTGTAGAGGAACACAAAAATAAGTCAGACTCATCTGACCAAAAGGGGCTTGCTTAGAGCCAGTAAGAGATTTAGTTATGTCCATAAATATCTGTAGCCGAATGCAGTTGGGGGAGGGGTGTGGGGGCATAGCTCAATGGTAGAGCACATGCTTAGCAGGCATGAGGGCCTGGGATCAATCCCCCAATGCCTAGTACCTCTATTAAGAAAAAAAAAAGTAAAAAAAAAAAAAAAAAAGAAAATGCAGTTGGGCCCTAAAGGCACAGAGTGCTCTTAGAGGCCATAGAAGGGAGATATCTGAGGGCTCACCCATGGTGCAGAAGAACAAACACATGAACTTGGAGGTTCATTGGATGGAACCACCAAGGGGAGGGAGCATCAGCCCTGTTTACCCAGAGCTGGCTGGGTGCATGGGCAGGACTTCCTGAGGTCCTTCCAAGCACCCATGGGGCTGTTTTCTTTCAGGTCTAGACTCCCAGTCTTCTTCCACTCAGCATCCTGTCCTGAACCACTCAGCTCACGTCTGGACCCTGATGCCTCCCTTCATCATCCGCCAGGCTGGTCCAGCCGATGGTCACCTACTTCCTGGCACCATCGTCACAGCCATTTCTACCTCTGATTCCAGAGCTTCATTCAGGCACCTGAGTGGTGATGAGCTTTAGGTCCGATTTGGCCCCAGGCTTTGTTCTAATGGTCTCTTCAACAAAATGCTTTAGCTTCTTATGCCTGGACTTCCAACTGGTCCTCAGTCAGTTGACAAGACCTAGCTCTCCAATCACAGACATCCTGCAACATTCAGAAGCTCAGTCTTCTAGAGTATCCCCCCATTAATCCTACCAAACCCCCAGTCCAGGATCCCACCAGAAGTTGATATTCCAGAAAAGAGGGAAAGTGGGTGTGGCTAGTTGGAAAGGGACAATGCTGCTTGGCGGCAGGGACACATCTGGTTAGCAGGGAAAATCTCAGCCAGCTAGCTAGACTGGCCTCTTGGGTTCAATCAGTTCATAATTTCAGTTTATTCAGTACATGTGCTTCATAACTCTGCATGCTCCAGAAAATATGTGTGGTTTTTCTTTTCCCACACTGGCTAGAATGTGCAAAGTTGTCAATCAAACAGTTATTTGCTCCACAAGAAGCACACAGCAGGCTTCAATATTTTCCTTTCCTAATGACTCTCTGAGTGAATTGACTCTTTTTTTAAATCGGGGAGAAATTTTCATAACATAAAATTAACCATTTTAAAGTGTACATTCACAATGTTCTGCAACCGCAACTATCACCACTATCAAGTTCCAAAACGCTTCCATCTCCCTAAAAGAAAACCCCATACCCATTAAGCAGTCACTCCCCACTCCTCTGCCTAAGTCTCTGGCAACCAACCTGCTTTCTGTCTGTAGAGATTTACCTATTCTGGTTGTTTCATATAAATGGAATCATACCAAGCAATTTAGTGCAGTCTGTGTTATACGGCAAAAATCAGCACACACTGGCTACCACAGTTGGCTTTCTTAACTTGATGTCATTTCGCAGAATTATCTTCTTGCAGATACAGTCCAAATTGCCGAACATGTGCCATCATCTCAATAGTCAGTCTGCATCTGACCTCTTGTCCCCATTTCTGCATTCACTGTCCTCTATCTCACGTTCTAACAATGGAGTGTGGACAGATCATCAGGAGGCTACTGCAGAGATGATGGTGGCTCGTTCAAGGTGGTGGATCCATTGATGGATTGCATATGGCAGGGGAGAGAGAGAAAGAGGCATCATGAATGACTCCTAGATTTCTGGCTGGCAACACCATTTAGTTGGCCCTATTCACTGAGTTCCAGAGCACGAAGAGGACTCGGTTTGGGGAGATGAACAGGACACCACTTTGCTTTATGGCAAGGAAGCACAGACGCAAAGGAAGAGAGTGCTTCACAGTGGAAAAGGGAATTGTCGACAATGTCAAATGCTGCTGAGAAGTCAAGATGAAGAGAGAAAATGTCCATCAGATGTAGTGACACTGAGGTCTTTGGTGACCTTAGAGCTGTCCCAGTGGTGTGATGGGGGAGGCAAGGTTGCAGTGGACCTCAGAGCAAGTGAGAAAGTGGAGAAAGTTGAGGCAGCTCCAAAGCTTCCCAAGAGTCTATTCTAACTCTTCCCCATCCTTGCTGAGCACTGTGTAACTTTAGAAAAACTTCCTTACCTCTCTGGGCTTTATTCCCCAAAGAAGCCCATGCATAATCTTCTGCATCAAAGTCAACATATACAACCCGAAAAAGAAAACAGAGCACGTGTGAGGACAATGAACCAAAAGAGAGTTGAGTGGCGTCCTTTCTCTGGGGAGCCCACTTTCCTTAAGAGAGGCAAGGAGCACTTTAGGGAATGGGGGGCACTGGTCTACCTTCAGGGTCTAGCGGGTGGAGCCTGCACAAGGAAGAGGCAGGAAGGGGGCGGAGAGGGTGAGAGGAAGGCAGAGGCAGGGCCGAGGGGTGGGGGCTGGGGGGAGAGGTGGTGCGTCCTGATCTTGCCGGTTTATTCTCCCCAGAAGGCGCAGACCCGCTCCCCTGCCTCCCCTGCGACCGCGCAGGGATGAGGAAGGGCTGGCGGCAGGAATAATTACTCTAGCTGGCAGCCGCCGGCTGGAGGGTGACCCCCAGGGACCCCAGAGTAGAAGAGAGTGAGGGGTCCTTTAATGGCCACAGGTGTTGGAGTAGAAAATTCTCCATGAAAAGGGGGCTGTTCCACATGATTAAAATAACCACTTGGCCCGCTTGGCAAGCTCCGGCCTTGTTTTTTTCACACTTCGCAGCGTGTCCTTCAACTCCTTTCCGAGGCTGTTCCAAGGATACATGGCAAAAGGAATTCCTTTTCTTTTCCCTCACTAATAAGGAAGGAGTGGGAGAAACTGGGCCCCCCAGGGGCAGGCTGGACAGGCAGAGGCAGGGCGCTGGGGTTCTGCTGAAGACTGAGGGAGGCGGGGGAGCGGCCGCGGGGTGAGCGCCCACTCTGGACCTGGGAGCCGAGGCCGCGGGAGCGAGTGCCCAGACATCGTCTGGCTGGAGGCTGCTTGGCAGGACAAGCTGGAGGTACAGTGAGAGGGACCCAAACCCATCCGAGAGAGCGAGCTCAGGACACGTCCTGGTCCTCGAGGCCATTGCAGCGGGCAGTGCTGTGAGGGAGGCTGGGGAAGAAGACAAGTGCCCCCCCACCCGGATGTTTCAAGGCTGCCGCTGCCTGCTGCCGCAGCCGCAGGGAGAAGCCAAGGCCCGGGGCAGCCTGAGCGCATGCGCGCTCCACTCCTGCCGTCGGATGTTACCCGGTGGCTCGCTGTCTCAGTGGCGACAGTGACATGCGGCGGCTTGAGGACTGAATAGGGCGCATTTCGAGGAAAGCACACAGCATAGCACGCAGACAACAGATTGTGTTAGTGATGGTGGGGATCCTCTCTCAGTCCTCCAATATGAGGCCTCCAGATTCGCGCCTTCTCTAGTCTCCACCCTGGTCCTAACTGCACTTGAGTTTTCTTTGTTTCTCTCTCCTGGATCAGGTGTTAGATACCAGATACCACCTCCTCCCTCTTCACCACAAGGTCCATTTAGCCCCTAGGAATGAATGCCCGGGGTTATCCACTTCCACTGAAGCAAAGGAGGTGACACATAGTTGTAGCTATGGTGACGTTACTGTTATTGAGCTAACCACCGTGTTTTCCTGCCACCTTACTTTCTGCAAAGGCCCCCCACCCCCTGTGGACATGCTGGAAATGGGGTCCTGTCATGAGAAGGTGCTGGGTCCTCACCGGGGCTGCCCACCATCCCACCACATCTCCTGAGGTTCCTCAGGCCCTCTCAGGGGGTGTCAGAGTGCCCGGCATCTGTCCTAGGTGGCCTTCCCTGACCATCTCAGGCCTCACTGACCCTCCTTTCTTCTGAACAACACTCCCCAAACAGCTGGTTTCCAGGGTGCGATCTGAGGGTCACCTACGTCAGACTTCCCTGGGGAACTTGGAAAAGCAGATCCCTGAGCCCCTCCCCCATCCTGAACTAGAATCCCTGAGCCGGTGCCAGGGAATCTGCATTCGTAAGGATCCCTACGGGGGAATCTTAAGACACACAGTTTGATACCTAATTATCTGCCATCTCTGATTGTCTGTGCTAAACTAGCAGGAGTGAAAGTCATTATGGTCAGACTATAATGACTATGCTGTCATTGTGCATGGTGCGTGGTAGGCCCCAATAAACTGTGATAGATAGATAGGTGAATGGATGGAGAGGTGATGGATAGATGGCCAGGTAGATAGACAGATGGATGATAGAGCAAAACCTTGTTACAGTTTTGATCACAGTTCTTCTGGTATCTCTTGGCCCTGAAGTGTAGGATACGGAGCAGAGTCTCACAAAGGACAGGGCCTGAATCTGCGAAGCTGTTTAGAATAAAGGCAGCTAGATGGTTTCACTGGGACCCGGTAACCGGCAGGACCAGGCGCAAGCCCTCCCCTTATTGGCTGAGTGTGTTTGGGGAGTTACTGGGTCTCCAGGCCTGACTCTCCCCATCAGTAAGAGGATACCCATGGCACCTGCTCTCGGGAGGACAGGGATACCTGACAGATGGTGCAGGCAGCAAGGGCCTGACACGTGTCCCCAGTCCTGACCTCTCCCTTCCTTCTCTCTCGCAGCCCGCCTTCCCCTCTGCATAAAGCCAGCTCATAGCCGGTTTACATCTTCTCAGAGGTAACACCGTGGAGATGGAGTTAGTCTCTCTCAGTCCTAAATCCAGGTCTCCAGAGAAGGGGATGTGGAGGGTCCTCCAGGCTTCATAGCAACTCTAACCCTCACCAGTTAGGAGTGAGGGATACAGTCATGCAAATGCGGGTGCAGCTCCATCACCTCAGCTCCTGCCAAGAAAAGAAACAGCTCTCAGAGAGAAGGGTGGAGTGGGGGACAGCCCCAGCAGGCAGCCCCCAGGTATCTGCTGTGGCTCCCTAGAAATAAGCGTCCTCCCAGCCCTAACTCCACCACTGCCTTTCCTCTCAAAGAGCCTGCCCTGCACGTCTTCCTGGGATTGAGTCCTTCAGCCTCAGAGCTTCTCACCTCAACCCCCGATCTGTTCCTATTCCCTCAAGCCCTCCCCACTGGTATGATCCTCCCAAAGCTACCAGTGTGCCCTGCCCTGGGGGGTAGGGGTGGTCCCAAAATGAGCCCTCCCCTCAGGGTGCTGACAATCTAGCTGGTGACAGCAAGACAAGACATACACACTGATTGGAGAAGTGTCCAGTACTAAGCCATGAGCCATGACGCTGAGGCCTTCAAGAATCCAGAGACGGGAGAGTTCCACGTCGACTGGAAGTGATCAGAGAAAGCTTCCTGGAGGAGGAACCGGGGCAGGCATTTGAAGACGGGGTGGGGTGGGGGGCTGGGGAGAACCTCCTAGGCAAGCACTAGAGGAATGGAGAAAGCCCAATAAGCTGCCCAGGTGGGAATGAGGACCGGGGGTGGGGAGGGGGTGGCAGGGAGAAGAGGGAGGGAGGGCCAGCTCAGCAGGAGCTGTCACTATGGTGGGTCTCGCTGGCCATGCGCGGGCCGCAGCCTCCCTCCCACCCGGCTCAGGCAAGCTGTCTGTTGGGCCTCCCAGGTCCCGGGGCTGCCCCACTGATTGGCCTGTGAAAGGGCACTTGGTGGGCTGGTTGCCCAGAGACGGCCCCAGAGGCCAGGGCTGGGATTAGTGAGTGGCCCTGTTTGCTCTCATTGCTGGGAGGAAAGAGGACTTTGGTCTCAGCTTATCAAACTGCCCTGGGTTTGAAAGCCCAGGAATGCAGCCTTGGGCAAATGTGCAGGCTCACAGGACACCCATTAATCAAACAGTTCCCTTCCCTCCACCCCAATAACCTGGCCCCCACTCCACACACACACACCCGTGTGCACACACACACACACACTCCCACTGCACTTTTAGACAGCCTTTTGGAGGGACAAGCCCAGATGGCAGCTGAGCCAGGCCCAGGTGGAGGTATTTGAAGAGCAGGCTGGCCCGCAAGCTGTGTCTTTCCCCTAGTTTGCCTGCGGGGCCGACCGGAGGCAGGTGGGCTCTGTGAAGAGAAGCCAGCCCTCCGCCCCGCTGCCTCTTTCTTTTGTACAAGCGGCAATGCTTTATACAGAAAACTTTTTTTAAAAAAAACATAAATTTTTTCTTACACAGCGGATGAAACTACAGTGGAAAGCCACATATGAACCCAGAAGCCCAACCTCGTGGCTTCTAACCCAGTGGTCCTGCCTGGAGCTGGGTGCACTGAATCTAAGAAAATCGAATGTCTTAGGAATAAATGTAAATAAAAATAATAAATTTGAGTTCCTGTTAATATGTTCTGCAAACCAGCTGCCCAAGTTCCAAATAGGGGCTCAGAGCTTTGAGACGTCCAGGGTGAAGGCTGGCCTTGAGAAGGCAGTGTGAGTTTCTGTGAGCAGTTGTGGGCTGCGGCTACCAGATCACCGAGGTCAACCTTGGTGGCAGAAAGGGTAGAGATGAGGAGGGACATAAAGGGCAAGATGCTCCACAGTTGCCCAGACATTATCTGAAACACTGTGCTGCACCTGGGGCCCCACACCTGAAGCTTCCCTAAGTTGTAAACCGGAGCCCAGCCCAAGAGGGTAGGCTGGCCAGTGAAGTGCTATGAAGTTATGCCCACTGAGAAGTACGTGCAGACTCTGGAGATGCCCCTCCAGAGACATTTGCCATCTGCCCTGCGACCCTCCACCCATGGCCACTGCCTTAGCCCAGGCACCCCCAGCCTCTGGCCAAGCCACCTCCAGCAGCCCCTCCTGGACTTGCCTCCAGCCAGCAGATGCCCTGGAGCTGCCTTCTCCTCCTGGCAACCTCCCTGGCCTCGCTAAAATTCATACCTGATCTTGCCTTTCCCGGCTTAAAACTGTAGTCTGTTCCCACTTTCGCCCCTGCCAGGGCCTCAGGATGAAGGCCAGCTGATGCCCTGGCCAGGATAAGCTGTGTGTGACCCGCACATCCTGGATCACCTGCGGTGCAGGCGCCAGGCTGCACCCCTGGCCTGCACACGTCCCATCCCCTCTGTCTGGAGCTCATACAGACCCCGGCACCCCCTTCTTGAGTAACCCTCCAGCAGGTGGCTTGCAGTCCTTTCCTCTGGGCAGGGCAGCCCCCCAGCCCCCGCCTCCAGCCTGTAGGTCGTCACCCTGCGGGGGCTGCTTTCCTCTCCTGTCTGTCTCTCCACCAGACCACCAGCCCATTGCGGCCAAGCACGTGTCTGCCCTCAGCTCCCAGCCCTGGGCCTGGCAGCTAGCTTCAGTGTTGGCCGAATGCACGAGTGCCAGCTGTTCTCAAATACTGAAAGGCTGTCACGCGGAAGGAGGGTTATCCCCTACCTGAGTGGCACAGTCAGGACGAGTGAGTGGATATGACAGTGGGGTGGGAACCGGGCAGGGTTCCCCTCTGCCATGGGCTGCTCCCACAGGCAGTGAGGTCCCTGTCACATGAGGTCACTGAATGGGACAGGCTGGCTCCTTGAAGGGAGTGGCCGTAGAGAGGATTCTGTTTGGACGAGATGACCTCCATGACCTTCAGCTACACACCAATCATGCTGAGACTTCAGCTGTCCCCAGTTGGACCCGGCCGGGACTTGGCCCCACCAGGGCAGGGAGCCTGTCACCATTCCGGAGAGGCCTGCTGCGTGCCTTTGGGAAAGCAAGGAGGTTGAAGTTCCACCATCAACCTGCCGGCCCCCAGGGGAGGGAGGGACCCGCAGGGCCAGTGCTGGGCTCTCAGCCCCTCCTGGGGAACAGAGCGATGTCTTCCCCGGGGTCTTTGCCATCAGAGCCAACCCAGGTGCAGCGGGGGAGGGGAAGTGGCCTCAGCTCAGCCAGCGCGGCTCCTTGGCCTCAGCTGGGCTGTCCTCCCTCACCAGCAAGGTCACTGTTATCTGCTCCGAGAGCGCGCTCGCCGGGCCTGGACGCCCTCCAAATATGTAGAGGGAGTTTTAACCTAACCCAAGACTAAAAGGCCTCCCACATTTGACATTTTCCAAGTGCTGTAAACTCCAGGCAAGGACGAGAAAGAAAGGCTCCTGGAGGCACGTCCACAGCCCCAGGCGTGGATGTTACCGGCACAAGGGCTCTGGTGTGTGTCGATGGGTGTGTGTGCGTGTGCGTCAATGTGTTTGCATGTGTGTGCATGTGCCAGTGTGTGTCTTGTGCTTGTGTTAACATGCATACATGTGTGTATGTGCATATGTGCTGGTAAGGGTATAGAGAAGATTTTGCTTTGATTGCAAGGCTGGATTTGTAGAAGCATTTTGTCTAGAACCCTCTCCCAGGCTGGAAAGGCAGGATAAAGTGGTTCCAGTCCTCAGTCTCTAACTTGCCTGTTGGATGTGGCCACTGGCAGTCCTCTCAGCCCCTTTGAAATCTGCAACCGTGAGCCATCTTCATCCGTCACAGACACTTCTGCTCCCCTGTGGCTGTCAGAGGTGCCATCGCCTTCCTGTTCTGAGGGTCTAATCCTCAAAGCCACTGGGAAAGAGTGGAAAGTAATGTTGACAGTTCTGAATCCCCGCTGTCTCATCACCAGCTCTGTGACCCGGGTGAGTTAGCCTCTCGACGGTCAAATCTGAAAACAGTCTGAATGTACAATCACACGTGTGCCCCTCTCTACGTTTCTGTAGTTCCCCGCATTGTAAATCCGCTTTGCCACTGTAGAATTAAAAAGCAGAACAAAAACAACAAAGCTGTTTGCCAGCCTCCCCTACTTCGAGGGCCCTGAGACTTCACCCAGCGTTGTGCCCGCAGAAGTCTTCGAGGTGTTGACAGGGAAGCAGTCTGGGTGGGGCGGGTGGGGCCTGCCCTGACCAGTTCTGCGTGGCCCTGAGAGTCATTCCTAGAAGGCTGACCTGAAGCCTGGCGCTCACCCACATCCTTTAATGAAGTCCCTCCTGCTTTAACTACCAGCTCATACTGATTCTGGGATCAGCAACTAACAGCCCCCAACTCCTGAGACTTCGCTACCCGCTCAGGCACTCAAACCTGGGAGCAGTTATGACGGTGCTGAGTGAGGTGTGATGACGGCGCTGAGCATGGGGCCTGCTCCTCCCTGGGGAAAGCCAGGCTCCTCCTTGAAGCCCATGCCCTGCTCTCTGGTTGGCAATGAAGCCTGATGGCCAGGCCTCCAGGTCTGTGCAGCTCGGTCTGAGGCTGGTGCGGGACCTTGCACGACCCCAGGTCTCCTGCTGTTGGTGTTTGAGAAGACAGTTGGAAAGCAGTGCATTCAAGGCCCTGGAAACCAGCACTATGGCCTCACTGTCTCTTTTGCAGATTTTCCTCCATGGTTAGAACATCTACTGGGCACCAGGTCCTGCCTGAGCAAAGTAGTTTGGGGGGTGTGAAAAAAAGATAGAGGATACAGTATCTAACCCTGAATGGGTTAGTGGGGTTGGGGAGACATCGCAAATGTGTGGGAGAGAAAGCGGACTGACAAAAAATGTAGACTTGATCTTCCAGTACTGGGAGAAACAGCCCGTACCCCTGCCCACCCCCCATCAGAGAGGACGAAATGGTTTTGGCTGGACAGGACGGGGGTCTTCCCAAAGGAAGCTGGATAGGACCTGAGCCTTGAAGGGTAGGCAGGTCTTGGAGGGACAGAGAAGTCAGGGCTGGCGTTCCAGGGTGAGGAACAGCGTAAGCAGAAGTGCAGAGGAGGGAGAGCCTGTTTGAAAGTTGTGCTTTCAAGGAGTGGCACTGACATTAGTGCTACAAAGTTCTCATGTACAAATAAATGCCACATAAGAGAAGGTGACTGTATATCAGAATAGCCTGTACGAGTTCATTCCCAGGGTAAATCAAAGCTGTTAAAATATATACAACTTGTTTATTTTCCTACATTTCAAAAAATTGGCAGTTCTTGGGTAACAAAGAAAACCAGGGAAAGCATGAAGAAGTGATCTTGACCATTACCAAAAATTAATGACTGCTCCCGCCCTTAGAGGTGTATTTAGTTGGCATCCAAAAGAGCCACTAAGACACATTTGAAAAATGAGTTGTGTGTATGGACTGAAGTATCTTTTTCTTGCAAAGAATGTATGTGTGTATTTTTTGTGTTATTCTTAGAATAAGGAGTGGGGGAAGACAGGATGCCATCTGTCCCATTTTACTGAATGAGCTTTTTGCCCATCCTGCCAGCCCAAACACCTGGAAGGACTCGTCCCCTCTGAAATCAGTCCTGTCCGGATTTGCAATGCCGCCTTTAACATTTCTTCCCTAGGGTATGATGTGATGAATCTCCCTGGACACCCACCTGTACTTCTAGCTTGACTCCTGAGAAAATTAGTACTTTAAGTTGCATGTTACAGAAATCAGCTGCAGTTAGCTTACGCCATAAGGAGAATTTAAGATAAGGGTGCAGAGTTTCTCCCAGGATCTCAGGGCAGAAATGCAGAGAAAACAAAGCCAAGATTAAGAAAGGTCCTGGCGCTCGGTCCATCTTACCACTGAGCTTTTCTGGATGAGTCCAATTCATTCTTCTTTCTCAGCAAAGTACCTGCTGGGCTATAATGTCCCAAAGAAGGATGGGGTGGGAAAGATGGCTGCCCTGTGCTCCCAAGGTCACAGTTTCAGATGCACAGAAAAACAGAGTCCTGATCTCGCAGCATTAAAGGTGTCCTCTGCAAAGTCCTCCTCCATAGCAGCCCTTCAGATGCCCTGAGTTCAGGGTTGTGCCTCTTTTGAATCTTCAGCCAACAATTCTTCATCATCTGTCACCTGATTTAGCTGTGTGTCCCCTTCCCATCCCGACAGTCATCCAACAGAACTACTACCTGGTACCTCAAATGTTTGGCAATGTAGGTATTTATAGATAGCTGACAAAATCTCCAACATCATAACAATTCTCGTGTGGCCCTCGCTAGGAAACTTGTCTCTGGGTTTCCGCACCACACAGGAGACACCTCTCACTCAAGTAATATGGGCCCCAGGGGGAAAGTGATGAGAACCAATACAGATGGTTCAAATGTTCACACTGGGAGGACTCTTAGAAAATAATTTGTTCCAATATTCTCATAGGAAGGAGACACGATGGCCAGAGATAAGATTTGCCACACACACAAGTTAGCTGAGCGATGGAAGCGGGGCTATCCCCTGAGTCTCACTCCTCTAACCCAAATTATGTCCAGAGTCCAGGGTCTCAGTTTCTCATAAAATAATGTGAATTCATACAATCAAATTGGATCCCCCACGATATTTGTCCCAGCTACACTTTCATGCGACAAACAGGCTTCACGTGCCTGGCTCCTCATCTGTAATGTGAGGATAATGACTGATTTCACAGGGTTGCCACAAGGGTAAAATGAAAGATTGTATGTTTTCTCACATCATACGTGATCAGTGACTGTGTTATCATCATCCCTGTCATTATTATCACTGTCATTATGAGACCCAACATCACAGAACAGAAGAGATTCAAGGCCACAGAGCAACAGCGTCATGACTTGTTCCACAGCTGAGATGGAGAGAAACGCGGACAGCATTTGAGCCCTGAATCAAGCTGCTCTGTTAGACACTTTCGCTGCACGAGGGAAAAAACCCTTTGCTCAGGCCAGCTGGAGTCAGGGTCTTCTAGCATTAGAAGTGAGTGAGTCTTAGCAGGGGAGGGAAATAGCCCAGTGTCAGATGCCCTGTGAACGGGGTCCCTGTGCTGTCCTGGGATATCCTCCTCTTCCTTCCAGCTACTGATCTGACCTTCAAATCCTGTCTCCTGCCGCCCCTCAAACTCCCCTTTCTTTCCATTGCGTAGCAGGTCTATTCCTTGGTTTCCCTCTGAGCAGAAGGAGGGCTTTACAGTTAATATCCTGCCGCCTCTGGTTGCAGCTTTAAGAGGTGTAACATTTGATAAGCTCCATTTAGCTTGGCTGGGCTGCATTGTTTAAATTATTCAAAGACAGATTGCTCCCCGGCCCTCCCCTCCCCCACCCCAAGGATTTCTGCTCTGCTGAGCCCGCCGCCTGCAAGTTACCAGGAAATAAGGAAGGGGAATCAGCAGGGCGGTTTCTCACTGCAGGGCAGAAAATCAGTTCCAGCCGCTGTTCTACACCCATCACACCCCATTATTCCTTGCTAATTGCAAGCCTGGTATGCAGTTTAACTCTTTGAGAACAATGCTGGCTTTGATGGCTAAGGAGACGCAGGGCCGCCCCTCCATCCCTCTCCCCCACCCCCTTGCCCTCTCCCAGGTCCTCAGCTGACTCGGCCTGTCTGGGATTCCAAGGGTCCCACTTGGAGGAAGAGGAAATATGAAGAACAGCTTGTTTCCCGGGGCGTTCTGATTGTGGGGGAGGAGAGGGGAGGGAACACCGGGCAGCTGGGGACAGAGCCTGCGTCTAAATGATGCCAAGAGCAGACAGCCCAGACTCAGTACCTGCCCCACTGCCTACGCTGTCAGGCTCAGAAAGCATTTGCTCCTCCTGGCCCAATACAAGGATGGCGAACACTCAGCCATCGCCTACAGACATGTCGTAAGCAGGAGACGTTTGCTTAAAATACACTGAATAAATGCAGAGGGTTGTCAGGCACTGTGAATGGGGAAATGTATTGGGGGGACGATTTATTCCCATCTGCAGAATCCACTGGCCTAGATTTGGCAGGTATTCCCTCAGAACAAATAAAAATTACTGTTAAGAGAGGCCATACATTCTGCAAAGACTAAAGTGTCTACTCTCTGGTTCTTTACAAAAAAAGTTTGCTGATCCCTAATCTTGAATCTGGATTAAAAGAGACTAAGGCCACATGGCCACTAAATATAGCCTGTGGGCCTGACTTGAACTGGATCTTGGACCAGAAGAAGGGCGTCAGTGGAACAGTTGGAAAATCTGAATCAGACCTGCTGATTAGATAATAAAGCACATCAGTGTCCGTTTCTTCCTTTTGATCATCGGACTGTGGTTCTGTAAGATGCTCACATTTGGGGGATCTGGGTATGTAGTTTTTTGGCCATTTTTGCAACTCTTTTATAACTTTGGCATAATTTTGAGAAGGAAAAAAAAAGGTCTGCAGAAAATGATTATATGGAGATGGAGAATCGCCCTTCCCAGAATCCAGGGGCCAGGAGAAGGCAGCGTTAGGGTGGGGAGGCACCTGGGAGAGGAACACTCAGAGCACAGGAGGCTACCCGCCCCACCCAGAGGGCCTGAGTGTGAGCTGCAGACCAGACCGGATACTGCAGAGAACACAGGTTTGGGTAAAGGACGGGGAGCCCAAGGAGAGGGGAAGCCGGGGGGTGAAAGGATGTCTCTGTGGTGAGCCTGACCAGCGAAACCTGAAGCCTCCATCAATTTACTAACCTTATGAAATACAAGTGTGATTAGATTTCTTAGTTAAGGGATGGGTCCCAAGCGGTGCCAGCTGGCAGGAGGGGGAACGGAGCAGACACTGGATTCAGGGCAGAGATGAGAGCCATAAGGAAGTGGGGCTGGCCAGTCACAGAACTCCCAGGAGGCCTCACCCAGCCTAGGAAACAGGACTGGAACCAAAGTCATCTAAATTGCCAAGGGGCAGAGAGTTCCCAAGTGCTGGGCTGTCCTCTCAGGCACTGTGGGGCACAAAATGTGCACTCAGTCCTTGCAAGGGAGGAGACCCTGACCTGCCCCTTGAGCAGATACGCCCCAGAATGGCATCAGGACGATAAACGGGGCACCTGCGAGTCACCCCATTGGAACTCGATAATGCCCTAGACGCGCACAGCCACTCCCGGCGCTGTTTGCTTCCCCAGCTATTGGAACCTGGGAACCAAACTGGGGGAGGTCCATTTGCTGAGCTGTAAGCAGCACAATTGAGCTGTGGGTTATGCAGCGAGTAACCAGCAACAGAACAGAAAGGTCCTCCCACTGCAAAAGCATCTTTAAGGAAAGAGGGTGTAAAGAAGGCAGGAGAATCTCAACAGGTAGGTACAAAAATGGCCAGATCGGCCAGTGTGGCCACAAGAACGAGCCTTGCAGACCCCCAACTACAGAGGGCTTGATGGACCAGGGGCCCCGGCGCCAGACTCTGAAATCCTTGGCAACGTTTCTGAGATGTTTCTGAGAAGGCCATGCTTCCCACTTGTCAGGGGCTGCTTCCAGCCACTGGCTGAATGATGCGGAGCACCAGGCAATGTCCCTGGGACACCCAGACGCCTCTGATGGTCAGTGGAGCTTGAAGACCCCTCTATGCTCCTCTAAACTTGCCTTCAATGGCCTCTGAGTCTAGAAACTCCCACCCAAGCTCTCTCCTCTCCTCCACTCCAACAAGACCCGCAGACTGACACGCCTCCCAGCTTTCCCAGCGCCTCCCCACTTTCTCTCCCACAGGCCTTAATCCCTTTTTGGCATCTGCTTCTCGGAGCATCAGGGCTAACACGGGGGCTCCGGCACATCCCACTCAGCTTCAGGAATCCTTTCCCCCCGATGCCACCTCAGAGATGCCAACCCCACCCGATACAGAAGGAGGGGAGGGCCGGGGGGCAGGCTTGGGGGAGGGGGGTATTTTTATACCATTTTGTTAATAAAATGAAAAATTTTAGAAATAGAATCTTAACTGGGAGTATAAGAAAGGATGGTAAAGTGTTCGCTCTAAGAAAAAACCACCAAGTTGTGGATTTCTGATCACTACCGTCTGAAGTGGTTGTCACTTTTGTGCTTCTTAGGGGCTGCATCCTCAGATGTTTTGTTAGACGGTTACTGAAGGTAACTTCTAAGGAAAGCATCACCCTCACCCTTCTCTGCTGAAGAAGCGATAAACTGTTCCAAATGAATAAGCCTCAGATTCAAGGATCATAAGGAACCAGAAAACACAGTGTCAGAACATCAGGTTGGTGTAGCCTCTGTTCCAACAATCACACAGCATTTACAACATGCAATTGTCAAAGCGATACCGTTTGCAGGCTGCCTTTCCTTATGTCTCCGCAAACATTTTCTCTGAAGTAAAAACATACCAGCTAAATCTGTTTACAAACTAGGAAGCTGCTTCAGAGATAGTGTGATTTAAATGAAAAGTGAAGGGAAGAGGAGGAAGGAAACTGAGAGAGGAAGACAGAGAAGGAGGGAGTTGGGGAGGAGCTTCTGCTCGGTGCTGGGAGTGGGTGGAACTGGGGTGCTTTGCCTCCAGGTGACAGAAGGACTGGTGACACTGTGTCTGGAGAACCTCTCTGGAGGACAAAGCTGAGAGATGCCTGGGATTGCCAATCTCGCTGCCAAAGAGTGCCACCCAAGTGTCCCCCACGTTATCCGAATGGGTGAAAACTGTCAGCATCAAGGGAGAATCTTGAGGGGAAATGCCTGGAAAACACCTCCATGTCTGCACACGCCGAGCATGTTGGAGGTGCTGTGGAGAGCCCAGGAGAAGGGAGGATAGTGATCTGGGCGGCGGTCCCCTCTGGAGCTGTGGTCCTAAAGTGCAAGAAGACAAGCATGGCCTTGGGCTCAGCTCCTCCCCCACTGAGGAAGCCCAAACAGTTCCCTAAGAACAGCCAGAGTTCACACACCCCAGAACGTTAGCACTGGGAGCAGCCTTGGGGCGCAGGGAAGCCAGCCCCCTGTGTTGAGCATTAGAAAGTAAGGCTCAGAGAGGCTCCGAGCTACTAAGTTGACAGCTGGGATTAGAACCTGTCTGGTGGCACAATGGTGGTGTCATGACACCAGTCCTGTGACTCAAATCAAGAAGGCATTTCTGGGCTCCTCGCCTTGGGGACGCTGTCAGCACTCACATCCTAGGCTGGATTTTGGACCTAAAGCTGCCCAAGTGATGAAATCATATTTGTCTTTGCCTAAAGCAGCACTTCTGATTTTTTTTTTAAACACAACTCATGTTAAGAAATGTCTTTTTAATTGCAGTCCAATATACGCACATATAGATGTGCATAAAATTTCCTAAATGAAAGCGTCACAAACTGATACTCACCCTGACTGCTTGCAATTCATTCTGGTATTTTCTCTTCTTGTCACATCTTTCCGTTTCTCTATCATTGAAAAGAAATGCTACTGGTAATCAGACAAACACTGGCCGAAGAGAGGGCGGTGGCCACCTGAGGGGCCGTGGAAGAGGTGGCAGGTCACCAGTGAGGCTGTGCCCCCAGGTGTGGCTGGAAATCTCTACCAGGCCTTCTGAGAAGGCTGGAATGATGGCCCAGTGACGTCTCCATAGCCTCCAAGGGTCATCCCACAGCGCTAGGTCCAAAGACATGCCTCAGCTCGGGTGCCCATTCAGCTGTTGATTACAATAACCACCATTTACACTTCAGTTCCATGCGTTTTCTCCTACAAACCCCTCAGAACAGCCTGGCAGAACAGGTGATGTCATTTCCTCTTTTAACTGATGAGAAAAGTAAGTCAGCCTAGTTGGGTGACTTGCCCAATGTCACCCACAGCCAGGGCTGAGACCCGGGCCTTCTGATAGTCTTTCCACCATTCTTTCTACCATCTTCTTTTAGAACTGGGGGAATCCTCTCTCTCCCTTTGGAGATCTCTTCTAGTTCTCGAGCTCTGACTGGACTAGGGAGACCCTGCGTAGGAGAAATTTCCTGCAGTCTTAACAGCGGTCCATCCTACTGGGAGCTCCTCCGACAGGGGCTTCCAGAAAGTGCGCCAGCAAACGTGGGTTTAGACAGAGATGGTAGCGTGCTCAGGAAAGAAATATGGGAAAGCCACAGTGCTTCCAGCTCTGCCTGGGAACTCTTAAAGCTGTCGAGGTCAAGAGCGGTTTGCAAAGCCCTCCGAGAAACTTGACCGAAAGATACTGCGTGCTGGGGGGTTAATGTTTTTATTAATTGGTTGTGTTTGCAGCTTCTTGAAAATATTGTCTACCCACTGGCATCTGCCCCAGTCTCGCTGTGACAACCTCAACCCACAGCTCCATTCATCAACACAGCCACATCGAGGGATCACCTTCTGGCCTCATCCATCAAACAGGCCGCTGTCTGCAGACGTTCCGGGATTTGTTGTATTTGGGATTAAATGTGAGGGGGGGAGTAAAATTAACGGGGTTTCTATAAATACAACTTCTCTGGCGCTTGTTAAAACTGGGGGTCACAGGAAATCTCTGGTTTCAAACAACTCCATGTGGAGTGATCCTGTTTACTTGAAATGTCTAGCCAAGATCTAACTTTGCCCCATTAATACCAAATAAATAATTTCTCCAGAAGCTATTTTTTGGTCATCTTTGCCAAAAAATTTTGAGCAAAGGGGCCAGCACAGAAGCCTTACACGCATGTTTCATGTAAAAGCCACAAGATCAGTGGGAACGAGGCTTCCTTGTTTTTTTAAGCTATTTCATGACAGATAAAACTCAGCTGGTGAACCGATCCAAATGCAATGACCCATCAGGGCTACCGTCCTGCTGTTAAAGAAAAAAAAAATAGCCCACGGACCTTCAGAAAGATGGGGGAGTGGAGATTTTACTCAGGATGATCACAGCAGGTGTAAGGACCGCTGCGATGGGATTTCACAGTGGGAGAGAGAGGTGGGCTCAGCACTGAGCACGGCACCAGCAAGGGGGATTTCTAGCCAAGGAACCCGGTGGGGGTCAATGGATGGAAAACTACAGGGAGGAAGTATCAGGGCTGAGGGAGGTTCTGGCTAAACTGACGTAACAGAATTCTGGATGAAGGCAAGGCGGGCGATCAGACATCATCTGGGGGGTACTGGGGGACGAGGAACTTGATCAGATACTGAGGGTGGGGGCATCTGGTTAAACTGACTCAGTAGGGTTCTTGCAAAAGCTAGGTTTTACGAGCCAGTACACAGAGGAGCCTGGGAAAAGATTAGAAGCCTGACTAATGTTTGATCAAGTAAGTCTTTGTCACTAGTTACCACCAAGAAGGAGTTCCATGAGATATACATTCCCTTCCTCTCCAAACCAGCTTTCTCAAAACAGCCTAACAAATGGGTTTATCCAAGACATGGAGGCTGGTAGGCAGGGGTGCCAGACTGAGCATGCAAAAATGCAGACCACCTTGTGAAATTTGAATTTCAGATGAGCAATGAATAAATTTCAGTGTAGGTACGTTCTGTGCTGTATTGAGAGCACACGCAGGCTGAAAGCTGTTCATTGTTAATCTGAAATTCGTATTTAATGGGGTGTCCTATATTTTATCTTGCATCTCTACTTGGAAAGGCCCCACATGCTACCTTTCAGGGGAATTTGATTTTTAAGAAGACAAGAGTGGACAATGATGAGGTTGCTGTGGGCTTGCGCTGGTTTGCCAGGTAAGAGGAATTTCTTGCCCAAGAGTTTCCTTTGATTCAGAAAGAGCAGCCTGCCCAGCTGTCACCTGCCCTGCAGCTGGACGACAGAGCTCTGTGCCTTGGCTCGTAGGACCAAGAAGAGCTGACATCAGTGAGCGCCTGACACTTCATGTGCACAGTAATGTCGATAATATGACACCATTTTCACAAAAGAGGAAACTGAAGCCACAGTTCTCCCCCACAAAAAGAAGCCCCCAGAGCAGGTCAGGGTCCACTCAGGAGGGAGCATACTTTTCCTCAAGCCACCAAGCTGGGCCTGAGAGGGACAGAGGTGGACCACAGGGACTGCGGAGAGATGCCCAGATGCTTAGTGGACAAATCTAATATAATGAGGTCTACTCAAGGTGCTCAGAGGGCGCTGATACTTACTGGGGGCGGGGCGCTGGTGAAGCTTCAGGGCCAATGTGATTTTGGAGAAAATCACTAAAGGAAAAGAGGGGACTGAATTTGGAGGGAGGTGGAGCCGCTGCCAATCCAGTTTCTGAAAATCGTAACCCCGATGCCATCAGGGCCTCCGCTTGCTGAAAGTGTGTCCTCTCCCCGTGGGCTTGTACCCAGTTCAGTAGGAAACTCAAGCCAAAATTTCAGGAAAAAAGAGTCCCCTCATCTGTATTACTAGGAGAGAATCCCCTGCCAGGCCGCCACTTTCTCGTAGGACCCCCTGCAGCACAAAGCCTCCAAAATTGCTGTTTATCTCTGATTCGTGCTCTAACAGAATCGGCGTCAGGGGGAGGGTACAGCTCACCGGGAGAGCGCATGCTTAGCGTGCACATGGTCCTGGGTTCAATCCCTAGTCTCTCTATTAAAAAATAAAATAAAATTTATTTTTAAAACAATCAGCGTCAGCATCACTCCAACCTTGGATGTGCCGACAGCGTTTCTCTCAAGAGGTTTAGAGACCTCTGCAAGCCTAACGGTGGTTCTCAACCGGGGCGATTCTGTGCCCGGAGACATTTGGCCGTGTCTGGAGACACGCGGGTTGTTACAACCTGAGAGGGGGTGGGGCTACTCCCCCAGTGGGCAGAGGCCCGGGAGGATGCTAAGTATGCTACAAGGTGCAAGGCACCCCCGAGCCTGGCCCAAACTGCCCACCCCACCCCTTCCTTCGAGAAGCAGCCATTGGGCACCAACCGCACCAGACGCTGAACTACATGCTTGGACTGTAAGATAATCAGGCCTGGTCCTTGATCTTAACCCACTCACACTCTGAGTGGGAAGGAAGACACGGAGACAGAGCATCTCAGAACTGCATGTCATGGGGGCTGTGCACACGTGCACACGGGCTGGGAGAAGAGGAAAGGGGCAATCCTGCTCTCAGGGGGTCCAGGAGGGCTTCCAAGAAGGGAACATTTAAAAAGGGCTGTGAAGAATGAATAGGAGTTGGATGGCAGGGAAGCCAAAGAAGGGTGCGCCAGAAGCTCAAAGGCCCAAGGGGTATGAGAATTAACCCAGAATATTCCAGAAACCATGAAGGGTCTGTGTGGCTGGAGTACAGCCTGCCGTGAAGGAGATGGGAGGGGCCAGGCAGGTGAAGAGGAACCCGGTCTGTGATCACATTTGAACTTGAAAATGAACTGGGGCATGGTCTGGTGCTGGGAGACAGTGAGGAAGGATGCAGTGGTGAGAAAGCAAAGGATGAAGGTGGCTGAGGGGTTGTGATAGTGACAGGAAAAGGTGGGACATTTTAGGATGTCGTGATTGATCCTATAGGGTTGGAGGAGGCAAAGTAGGAGGTCAGGGATTTTCTTTTTTGGTTGGACTATATTTTTTAATTTTATTTTTTATTGAGGTGCAATTGATTAACAGTGTTAGTTTCAGGTGTACAGCAAAATGATTCAGTTATACACGTATGTATTTTTTTTTCTTTTCAGATTCTTTTCCATTATATGTTATTACAAGAAATCGAATATAGTTCCCTGCGCTCTACCGCAGGTCCTTGTTGTTTATCTCTTTTATATACAGTATGTGTATCTGTTAGTTCCCAACTCCTAATTTACACCTCCCCCGCCCTTCCCCCTTTGGTAGCCATAATTGGTTTTTACGTCCGTGAGTCTGTTTTTGGTTTGTAAATAGAATTTGTATCATTTTTCTTTAGATTCCACATATAAGTGATATCACATGACATTTATCTTTCTCTGTCTGACTCACTTCACTTAACATGATCATCTCCAGGTCCATCCAGTTTGCTGCAAATGGCACTATTTCATTCTTTTTTATGGCTGAGTAATATGAGGTCAAGGTGGCTGATGTTCAGGGAGGGTCTGGAGCGGGTTTACTATGGGGACGTGGACCAGTCTGCTCGGGTCGCCGTGGCACTACAACTGGGGGCTTACACAACAGAAATGAATCCTCTCCCAGCTCTGGAGACCAGAGGTCTGCGATCCATGTGTCAGCAGGGTCAGTTTCTTCTGAGGCTTCTCTCCTTGGCTTGTAGATGGCCAGGACATCTTCTCTGTGTCCTCACAGGGTCTTCCCTCTCTGTGTGTCTGTATCCTAATCTCTCTTCTTATACTGGAACCGGGCCCACCCCAGTTACCTCTTTAAAGACCCGATCTTCACATACGTTCACATTCTTCTTCACGTTCTGAGGTCCTGGGAGCTAGGACTTCAACACAGAACCTGGGGGCAGGACACACTTCAGCCCCTAACAGGGAAGGGACAAGCCCTCTCCTCCGGCCGGTCCCCATCAGAGTCTCACTGGTTAACGCATGCTGATGCCACATCAAGAAGGGTGAAGCAGCATCCCGCGGACCAGGCAGTCGGCAGGTGTTCGAGTCCAGGGAAAGAAAGAAACGCCTGTTGACTGAGCAGCTGCTGTGAGACGAGCAGGTTCCCTGTGGTGTGCCGTTTCATCCTCAAGTAGGAGGCAGGCATCCTTGTACAGATTAGGAGACCGAGGTCCAGGGAGCTTAAAACACATGGCCAAGCTCTCCTAATTCCCAGGAGCAAGTTAGCCCGATTGCACTCAGGCCTCCTCCCACACGTCGCCAAGGCGTCTCTTCTCGGGAATCTGGCACCATGTCCTTAGGGGGAACTTTTGCCTCTGGGTCACCCATCTCTTGGCTGGCAGAGCCCAGACCAGACAAAGGTGCTCCCACTTCACCAGAGCTGTGCCCGTGGGAACAACAGGTAGCTCCTGGGACATCGGAGTCTCAGGTAAATATTTACCCAGTAATTCAAGCAGGCCATAAATAGCTTACAGGTAGCCTCCCTCACACAGCACACAGCTCCCTCAGTCCTTGGACCAAGCCCAGCTCTGGCAACTCTGGGCTGGGGACTCCTCTATTTGGCCCTGGGGGAGCAGCGGCTCCCAGCCCAGCTGTTCAGTAAACCCTCGTGGGGAGCTTTGGAAATCCTGGTGCCCAGAAATGAGAGTCTCGGGGGTGGGACTCAGGCTCCAATATTCTCATAAGGTTCCCCAGTGTGCAGCCAAGGCCAAACGGAGGCTGCCGCCTACAAACGTGGTGATGATTCTTTATTGTCCCTTGTCCCCAAGGGGTGCAACACTCAGCACCGAGCCTCCTCCCCTGCACACTCCCACCTCCAGCCGCCCCCCATACAGACACACGCACTCGGGAGTGTACACGCATAGTCAGGCACACGCACGCACACACCGGCATCTTCTGTCCTAAGCCCGCAGGAGGCAGGTCTGCCAAACTATCACCACCATTACTATTACCTCTACTGTCACTACCATGAGTATTACCTCGGCTCTCACCACCATTAGCACCGTTACCACGACGACTGCTGCTGGCGCTCCTACGAGACTTCCCAAGACTGGAGTCAGCCGGTCCTGTCTCATCACACAGCTGTGGCCCCATCACTATATCTGGTTGGGACCAAAGGAGGAAAGATTAAGGACCTCCAGTGCTTTGCGATTCACTCTCTATTTTAGCATTTCTCAGAACGTGGACTGATGCCCCCTGGGATCAGAGTAACCCGCGATGCTGGCTTTAAATTCAGATTTGGGGTCTCCCTCTCGGACTTACTGGGGGTGGGAGACAATGTCCCCCCTCAGGACGGCACAGCAGGCACAGACAGGGAGGGCTGTCCCCTCTCTGTCACCCAGGCCTTCAGTAAACATCGGCTTCACAGACAGGTGGTTCGTCCTTGGGGCTTCAGGACGCCAAGGAAGAGGAGTAGCGTCCGGCGGGTCTGAGAGCAGACCCTCCCATCAGTCGTCCCTGGAGAGCAGGGGCCACACGTCCCTCCCGATCCCCTGAGTCCATTCTGTCTGGATCCATGTCCTCAGCTCTCTTTTCAGATTAACCGCGGTAACCAAAACTGAAACCCTCTACACATTTAGCAACAGCTCCCGATTTCCCCTCCTTTCACCCTTGGCAGCCCCATTCTACTTTCTGTCCCTGAGAGTCTGACTGCTCTGGGTCCTTCAAGTAAGTGGAGTCTGCAGCATTTATCCTTTTGGGTCTGGCTTCCTTCATTTGCATAAGGTCCTCCAGGTTCCTCCACGTTGTAGCAGGTGCCAGAATTTCCTTCCTTTTTGAGACCGAATAACACTCCGTTGTGTGGAAAGACAGTTTGTTGATCCACTCAGCCATGGATGGACACTTGGCGTATTTCCACCTTTTGGCTTCTGTAATTAATGCTGCTATTAACATGGGTGTTCAAATATTTTTCTGAAACCCTGCTTTCAGTTCTTTGGGGTTCATACTCAAAACCGGAATTGCTGGGTCCTCTGGCAATTCTATGTTTAATTTTTTGAGGCACCGCCATGCTGTTGGCCACACGGCCGCCCTGTTTTACGTTCGCACCAGCAGTGCCGAGGGTCTAGTCTCTCCACATCCTCACCTGCACTGTTACTTCCCGTTTCCTCAGCTCTTTTTCCCCCACTACAGCTCTCAGCCTATGTCTGCTTACTGCCAGTGAAAAGACGAAATGTTCACTCTTCCAATGTATTTTTCCTCCAGAACTCCTAGTTTCTGGAGGGCTCCTAGTGCTCAGATGTTTGACTTTATATTTTAAAATCCAGATGACAACACTTCCTGCCTCATCTTGTTTGGCTCTGGTCAGGAGCTGGAAGGAGGTCACTTTGACCTCCATGTGGGTGGGTCTGGGCACCTGTCCCGATTGCCACCGACTCTGGGCCTCGACTCTGCAAAGGGCTGGCTGTGAGCTGAAGGCCATTAAGACATCTTCACCTCTGCTCCTCATCAGCTTTCTTAAAAAACTCTCTGCTCATTGGTGGAATGTGGGGTTTTCACTGAGATATTCACAAACTTAATCAGAAAAAGACAGTCCCAAAGAAGCCGCCGCACATAGAAGGGTCACCCCTTTAACGCAGGATTTTAGGGTCAAAGGAACCTCAGAACATTTTATGTCTCTGCTCTGCCTCCAAAACTCCATAGCAGAAGAGCATCTGCCCTTTTCTTACAAATCTCAATGGAAAGGAAAGAGCTTGCTGTGTATTTCTGAAATTACACTGCTATGGTCTGAAAGTTTGTGCTCCTTGCTAAAATTCCTATGTGGACGTCTTCACCCCCAAAGTGATGGTATTGGGAGCTGGGGCCTTTGGGGGTGATTAGGTTGTAAGGATGGAGTCTTCATGAATGGGATTTGGTTCCTTATAAAAGACTCAGCAGAACTGCCCGATCCCTCCAGCCACACGAGGACACAGCCTCCAGGAGGGGCTCTCACCGGACGCCGAGCCTGCTGGCACCGTGATCTCGGACGTCTCAGCCTCCAGGACAGTGAGAAATAAATGTCTGTTGTTTGAGTCCCCCTAGCCCAGTCTATGGGATTCTGTCATAGCACCTGAACGCACTAAGACACGTATCACTAAAAAAAGAAAAGTGTTGGGGGGTGGGGGGCTATGGAAGTTAAGCTGAATAGCTACTCCCCCGATCCTAAGTGATAAGTAATATTGAGCCCATTTTACAGATTTGGAAGCTACGGCTTATGGAAGGGGCAGTTAGCAGCTTGCTCATTCATGATCGTGATGTAAGTCCAGATGTATCAGCCTCTAAAAATCACACTTCTTCCAAACAGCTGGCTGCTGCCAACCAATACGTTCCATTTCTGTTTCCCGGCCTCTTTGCTGTGGCTGGGGGAGAGGACAGGGGTAGCTGGGTGCTGGGGCTTCAGACCCTGGGCCTCTTCTTTGCCGGCTCAGGGCTGGATGTTTGGACGTTCACTTTCCCCCAGAAGTGAGCAAGCTCTGAGGGTCTGGCCACCACTCAGAGGAGACTGACTTGAGGTCAGGGCGGTGTTTGTCCATTTATTATGACCAGATAGTGACAGGGTGCCTCGCTCTCAGTCAGCCACCGTCTACTGGCTCAGGAAGCTAAGTCAAGGTGCGAGCCAGCTTGCTACGCAGGAAGTCCATTCAAAGTGAAATTTGGGGTTTTTTAATGGATTTTTTAACTGTAAAAAAATACACATAATCTGTACCATCATAACTCATTTTTTTAAATATATGCAGAGGCAGCAGCACTCCTACAAGCCAACACAACATCCCAGGTTCCCATCCAACACAGCCAGACCGACGTTCCGTCCACGTAAAGCTGGTTAGTGGTGACCATGAGCCGGCACAGGGCTGGAAGATTTCAAGCCTTTACTTCTTGTATCTGCACTTTTATCTGCACTCCTGATTTTATAAAAGATGGTCCATCAACCCCATTCCCACCCAAATCTCCAGTAAACTTGGGTACAGTAGGGCTTCATGGGGATCCAAACATTCTTAATGAGGCTTTGAAGCATCTCGGCCCAGGACCAGCCGCTCACACAGCCCCAGCCCACAACCAATGAGTCAGAAAGGTCACTCCATCATGACTATTTTCAAATGCAGATGTCAATGGTATTAACTATGATCATGTTTTTTTGGTGCAATCATCACTACTATCCAATCTCCAGAACTTCTTCATCTTCAACGGAAGCTCTGTTCCCATTAAACATGGACTCCCCCTCCCCATTCCCAGGCCATGGCCACCATCATCCTTTCTGTCTCTATGAATCTGACTACTCCGGGAACCTCACATAAGAGGAATCATACATTTGTCCTTTGGTGACTGGCTTATATCATTTAACGTCATCAAGGTTGAATTTAGGAATTTTAAGAATCCTTTGCACAAAGCATTGCCTCCTGGTGAGTCTCCCATCTTTGCTGAGGGATTTCACTAGATAACCACCCACGAACCCATGCCGGCCTCTCCCCGTGGACCACGCATCCAGTGAAGCCGTGTCATGAGGACAGCCATCCTCCTCACTCCTGCACATGTCCAGAACTTGCTAAAGTCTCCAGATGTCCAGATTACTGTTCATGAACTCGTGAAGGAGAGCCACACAGGCCCCCTAATCGCATCAGGATTAAACACATCCCCAGCCACGCCAGGTGGCTCCCTCAGGGAAGGCACCCAGAATCAGCACCTGCCCCTGGCTCCAGAGGTTCTTGGTCACTTCCTGCTGTAGAGCCGGCACCAGCTGACCTTATTCTAGTCTGCTGCCCACTTCCCCATCCACTCATCTACAAACCCCTCCCTTGATTTCTCCGAAATGAAGATGAGCTCTGGGTCCCTCCCCACGCTGCCTCACTCCAGAGGCCCCACCACCGGCTCCCTGCCAGTGTCCATCTCCTGCGCTGGGGAAGACCCTCCGTCAGTCACTCCTTGAGGGTCAAAGCCACTCCCACCCACCTCCCGGCAGCCCAGCCGGCCAGGCAGCTCCACCCTGGCCTCCTGGGAGCTCAGGGCCCGGGATTGCATCACGCACACCTTTAGACTGTGAGTGCCACATGGGCAAGGACTCTGCTGTTTGTCTTGGCTACACCTTTTTCATTAATTCCCTGCTGTCCTCGTTTACGGCCCCATAAAACTACAGGATTAGAAAGAAATAAATAACCAATTGGCCGTTGGCGCTCCCTTTACAAGGGACAGGTTGGGAGGGTCCCACTTTCCAAGTTCAGAAGTGAAAATGTCACCTTTCACCTGAATAAGAAGAGGAACCCAGGAGGCCTTGTGGGGCTCAACAGGCTCCTCTCTGAGCCCAGCCCTGTCTGCTCCTGAAAAGACTTCCTCCCCAGGCGGAATCACCTTCAGGACCCCTCGGCATCTCCTGCTCGTCTCCCACCTTCCAGCTCCCGGCTGCCCTGTTACTCGGAGCTGCCCAGAGATGTCCCCATTCCCCCCGTGGCTTCACCGCCCACCGTTCTCCTCCCCAGATCCCAGACTGCCAAGGCCCTCCTCTCACCAAACCCCTTTCCTGCTTTCCCAAGGAATCCCCTCCACGCTTGGGGCCTCTCTCATCTTACTAGTGAATGATGGCAAATCAAACCAAGGGCCCTTCCCCATGAGCATCTTCCTTACCGCCTTCCAAGCACGGGGGCACTGAGGACCACCTGCCATCAGTTGTCCTGGCCGAGACCCTGAAAGAGCCAGGTGACAAACCTCACCACCTCCGTCCCTGCTGGAAGCCTTGCTTCCAATACACCTTCCCACCACCGCATTGTAGAAACCACTTGCCTTTCGTCTTCCTCTTCAGGCCACTTATAAAGAGTGAGGGAACCCCCCTTTCACAGACATTCAGACACACTGCCAGTGTCCCCTCCTATCTGGGCTGGGACACCGGCCTCCCAACGGCTCTCCCCGACTTCTCCTCGCTGCTACCAGAGTAACCTGAGCCAGGCAACCCCAGGAGCCCCCATGGCCCCATTCCCCAGAAACCCGGAGTGATTCCCTCTCTCACACGGAATGACACAATCAAAGCCCTGAACACTCTGACCCCAGGCACCCCTCCCAGAACTGCCTCCGTGACCTCAGTGTAAGTACCTGCTGCTCCGGCTGAGAGCACCCACTTATCCCTCCAAGGATGGGGATGGTCTTTCCTTCATTCAAGGGAATGTGGAATTAAGTAAGGGAGAATTTGGTTTCTCAAGAAGAGTTATCATACTGCGTCTGGGGATGGTCGGAGTGACCCAGGAGAGAAAGAACACATGAGTCAAAGGAGAGAGGGGAGGTCTATTGGAGCCACGCCCTGAGCATCAGGAAGGAATGGGGTCCAGTCCAGGGGAGAGAAGGGAGTGGCCTCCTATGACAGCCAGGACAGCACGGTCATGCCCAGGCAGGAAGGAGGGGCAGACAGGCTCAGAGACAGATGCAGGTGGCTTCTGTTTTCTCAGCAACATAAGAAGTTGAGACAGAGGAGGGGGTGGGGTTGGAGGTCCAGGGAATGAAATACAGGATGACATCAACTATGAACATACACATCCCTACATGTAGCTCTGTGTCCCTGTCTGACTGTCTACATTCCAGCCCCTCGCCCTCTACTGAGCCCAGAGAGGCTATGTCTGAACAAATGTTCTGTGGGGGTGGGCTGGGGGCTCCTGTTCTCTTCTTTGCATATGTTTATGTTTTCCAAAATTTAGCCAGAGAGTATGAGTTAATTTCATAGTTAAAATAGAATTTTTCATAATAAAAATAAAATGAATTACAAGCTGGTATCTGAAGTAGAACAAAATGGTCACCTTGGAAAACAAGTTAGGAGAGTCTGCACCAGAGTCGGCCCTGCAGGGAAAAGGCGGGTTCTGACCCAGATGTGGACAGAGGGGCTCGCCTCCTCCCAAGGGGAAAGGGCTGAGTAGCCACAAACCTCTCTCTCTCTCAGTATCTCTCTCTACACACCCCCCCCAGGGGGTGTAGGGCCACAGAGAGGACAGGATTCACGGGAATCCCATGCCCCTGGCTATCCAAGACCAGCTCACGTCTCACATTCTGTCCAGCCCACACCATAAAGACCCTGAAATTGTTCACAAGTGTGGTCTTCGTACTGTGTGCCTCCCGGGAAGGCAAGAGGTCCCACAATTTAGAAAATTGTGGCCTTGTGAAGAAAGATGCCAGCATACCATTGAAATAAGGCCAAGAAGAAACAAAGGCCAAGAAGGAGCCTCAAATTTTGCCCATGGCTGCTGAGAGAGGGCAGTCCTGGCCTTCAAGGTTGTCACCATCTGGTCCCAGCATGTACACTGCAGTAAATGTCACAAAGCTATCTCACAGGAGGCCTCTCTCCACGCTGGGCCAATGCTCCAAGCCCCGCTTACCTTATAGACCAACAAGAATGGGTTAACAATTGCTGTACTCCCGAAACTAACATTGTAAATCAACTACACTTTAATAAAAAATAAAATTAAATTAAAAGAATGGGTTAAAACTAAGACAGGATGACACCGAAACACAGACAACAAAAGGAAAAATCAGTTGGACCATTTCAAACTTAGATGCACCCAAGGACACAGTCAACAGGGTGAAAAGGGGTCCTACAGAATGGCAGAAAATATTTGCAAATCATACATCTGACAAGGGGTTAATTTCCAGACTGCCATCAAGAACTCGTGCAACTCAACAACATCAAAACCAAACAACCCCACTAAAAACGAGCCAAGGAACTTGAAAAGATGGTTCTCCAAAGAGGCATGAAGGGCCAGTAAGTACAGGAAAGGTGTCCCACGTCACCAATCATTAGGGAAATGCCAGTAAAAACTAAGAAAGGGGAATAAATTTAGGCTGCATTGGGGGCGAGGAGAGGCGGACAGGCCCTGCAGTTCTGAAGCGCTTTATCCAGGAAACGTGAGGCGTCTGTTTCGTTGGGGTGTTTGAAGGATGAGATTAGACACTCTTCTTGCGAAGGGAGGCGAGGGTAGGGGACGGAGGGGGGAGGGAATTGGGGAGGACGTGCAGGTTCTCATTGGATGCTGGCCTGGGTGACACGGGGCCACCCCCGGGATCTTCACTCTGACCAGATCATTACTTGCACCTAAAAACCCAAGAGCGAGAGGAAAGGCACATCCCGGTTAGACAGGTGGAAAGTCTCAAGGGGACTGTGTTCGCTCAGCCCCCGGCCCGTGCAGGCGCAGGCGCAGGCTCAGTCCTCACCGCGCTCCCCGAGGACCAGCTCCGGATTGAGGGGGCGGGGCTTGGGGAGGCTTCCCAGCAGGTGAGAGGCAGAGCCTCGCCCAGGTCTCTGACTCCACCCCCCAGTGTCCACTCTCCACCCCCAGCCCTCTGACACCAACGGTCTTGAGAGGCCACCAAAATCTCAGCCACTTCCTCGCGTCTAGTTCAAGCCAGTCTCCCTCCTTCGACCCTCGTCACCTCTCTGCGCCAGTCCCCATCCCTATTTCTTTATTACCAAAACTCGGACTCCCTGCTCCAGCCCAGGCTCCCATCTCTCCTGACTGGTCCAGGTGTTCTTTTTTCTGCACAAGTTTGCTGCCCACGTGACCCAGCAGCTTCCCCTCTCTTTGAGTCTGTTCTTTCCCACCGGGGCCCCTGAACCTCACGGAGCAAGTGGGCCAGTTTTTAAGTCCCTCAAATCTTAAAGACTTCTCCCACCAAGCGAGATGGTACCTGCTGCTCTCCCCCGGGCTAGTCTAAACACCCATCTGAAGAAAAAGACATTTATTGCCTAGACAATCGGAGATAAGGAAAGATCGTCTGTCTGCCCAAATGGCTTGGGCTGGGCCTGAGTTGTGGCGTTGTCAGAGTGATTTTAGCACAGACCCTGCTAGACAGTAGGCTCTTACAAGCTCTAGATAAGGCCCTGGTCTTTATAAGGCTCGAGGAGTAGAAGGGAGGCGGGGAGTTGCATGAGAGTTGCCACTGTAGATAAGGAGTATATATATTTTGTTTAACCAGACCTGTCCTCCGGCTAGAAACTCCAATGAAGGAGCATCCATCAATTCCTTTTCTGATTTACACGAATCCCTGATTCCCCCGATAAGGAAAAGTGTAAGTCAACACGGCTCTGTTGTAATTGGGTGTTACCTGCCCAGATACCAGACTTTTTATCTCCAGATTCTTTTGCAGGCTCCCTTCAGCTTTATCTGCCTTGTAGGTGCGACCAAATTATCGTGTGTGTGTGTGTGTGTGTGTGTGTGTGTGTGTGTTGTGTGTGTGTGTGTGTGTGTTCCCAGGGGCCCATTCATGAATATGCCCCAAAGAAATGCCCCGGAGAAATAGTGACTTGGAATCCAAAGAGGAAAAAGAGGGAGGTGGCAGGAAGATGATGGATTTTTTTAATACTCATACATAAGCCTCCCCGTATTGTCTGCTCTGTGGAGATCTCTGTAATCCATCACCCGTAACCCGGGGAAGCCAAAACCCAGGGCTGCCCTGATAAGAGACCGCCGCTGTGGTAAATCACCCCACACCTCTGGACTCAGTTTCTCCATCTATGAAAGGGAAAATTGTATCTACCACCACGTATCTGTCATGATAAATGAGCTGCATTACGCCAAGTGATCTTAAAACAGGAAGACTGGTGGATTAAATAAAGATTTACAAAGAATTATGTCCAAATGATCATTATGTATGATGTGCTTTGTGACGGGGAGGGATGATGCCTGGAAGGGGCCCCAGAGAGAACCTGCTTCCAGCGTCTCCATTTCCAGATGGAAAAAAAAGGGGGACACCCCCCCCTTTCCTCAGCTGGTCAGGTCAGTCGCCCAGGGAAGACAAGTTTGCACCACAAGTCACTGGTAGCTCAAAGTCCACCCTTCTACCCTGAAGAGTGACACTTGGAATTTTTAGCAACACAGAGAAGTAGCTGTGATAAAATGTTAAGGAACCCAGCAGAACACAAAATGGTGCACATCCAAGGCAGCACCTCTGTGGGGTGCGGCCCGGGAGACGCGGCGTTTCCAGATGAATGAAAGTAGTTGCGTTTGGAAGTGGGTTTTAGTTTAAAATTCATTCTGTCATGCTATTGCTTTGTTACTGGTCTCAACAAATTGTGACACTTTCTTTGCAAAAGTTTTTTTTATATACAGAAGTGTAAAAGAGCCCCCAGCCCTGACCCCCCAATCTCCTAATGCCATCATTCTCCCCGGGGAACTAGCTTTAAACCAGCAGTGTCTTTCCAGACCTTTCTGAGATACAAACCTGACCCTAAATGTTTGTACTGCTGTTTTGTTTTGTTTTGTTTTGTTTTCCATTGAAAAGGTGCCTCTCAGGTCTCACTACTCCACAACCAGGAACAACCTGTCCTGGGGAAACAGTGGGGTTGGGGTGGGGTGGGCTGCACTCCCCACCCACAGACCAGGAAAAATGTGACTGTGGGGCCAGGCGAGGACAGTTCATTCACCTTCTTAAGGGGAGACTTTACTCCCAGAAAAACACTGACTCAGCCTGGCTCCTCCTGGCTCGGCTCCTTCCCCTTCCAGCCCCAAAGCACCCAAGTGTGTTGGCCTGTGGACTCAGCCATCACCACCATCACCACCACCGCCACCAGCGCCATCACCACCGGCTGAGTCAGAGGCCAGCTTGAGGGAGGAAAGGGCTGAGACATCAGTGAATCAGTGTGCGTGAGTGACGAGAAAAACAAATCATAAAACAAGAACAGTGGGGACAGCAGGTGGGGCAGGCAGCACTCTGTCCAGCATATTATACACAGGTGGACAATATTCCTGGGAAATCCACCATCTTTCAGAATCCAGTTCAAACAGCATCTTCATGAAATATTTGCTTATCCTCAACTCTGGGGGCTCATAACATGCCAATCCAAACCTTGAAACAGGGTGTTTTCATAATGTGGTGCCCCCAAGGATAAGGACCCCCTAATCCCACGCCACCCCCACCCACAAACACCCCCATCCGTTGACCCCAAAACACTTGGTGCAGATTGTCCATATTTAGAGGTGCCACATTTAGCAAATGAAAACACAGGGTATCCCAGTTAAATCTGAATTTCAGATAAACAACAAATCAGGTTTTAGTCTGAGTATATCCAGATATTGCACGGGACATACTTGGACTAAAATATGCTTGTTGTTTACCTGAAATTTAGATTTAACTGGGTATCCTGATTTTTTTCTGGTGCTATACTCTCCACTGTCCACATTAGTTGATAATTTTATCTGATAATTTTATTTGCCAACTCAGAGATGGAAGCTTCCTCAGGAATACTTGCTACAAATAACAAACAATCATTTTTGAAACTGCCAAAAATTCATTATAATCTTGACACTACCCACTTCTCCCAAAGCATCCAGTAAATTCTTGTCAAAATGTACATGCTCAAAATAATCACCAGATGTGTCATCGCCAAAAACAACCAGTGGAGAATTAACTGCATCACCTTCCAGGTATTTTCCAACACAGGTAGATGACACAGGTAGGCAGATACATAGATCCACGTATCTATACATGTGTAGACAGAGGAAAAAGAGATACGTAGATATATAACTGATCTCTTTCTGCATCCTCTATATTCACTACACCTCACCAAAGTGAGCCTTTCAAAATATCTACCTGATCATGTAATTCTTCTGATTCAAACTCTTCAAAGAGTTCCTTTTTTTTTTTTTTCTCTCTCTAGAGATAAAACCCAGAATCCTTGCCAAGCCTATCTCTCCAGGCTCATCTTGATCCAACCCCTCCCCACCTTACTATGCTCTCCAGCCACACTGACCATCTTTCATCTTTCTTAATCCAATGAGCAAAAATGGTATCTCATTCATGTTTTAATGTGCATGTAAATAAATTATTAGCGAAGCTTAACTTTCTTCACATGGAAACTGGTAATTTTTATTTTTTTGTGTGTGAAATGTCTTTCATATCTTTCACCTAATTTTCTGTTGAAGCTTTTTCTTGCTCTTATTGATTTGTAAGAGCTTTCTCTATATTAAAAATGTTGACCCAAGGTGGGAGGGTGTAACTCAGTGGTAGAGCACATGCTTAGCATGGAGGAGGTCCTGCGTTCAAGCCCCAGTATGTCCTCTAAAAATAAGTAAACCTAATTATTTCCCCCTTGCCAAAATAAAATAATTAAATAATACAATAATAAATAAAAAATTCTTTTTAATGTTGACCCTTTTCCGACAGGTAAGTTGAAAATAACTTCTTCCTATGTCTCATAGGAATATTCTGCCACACAGAGTTTTTAATTTTTATGTATTTAAACCTATAAATACTTTCCTTTATAGTTTCTACCTTTGATGTCATGTGTAATATGGACTTTCTTACCCTGAGAGTATATAAAGGTTCAGTACATTTTTTTCTACAATTTTTGTGGTTTTACTTTTTTAATTTTTTAATTATACATTTGATCCAACTAAAATTTATTTATGTGTACAGTATGCAATAACTGTTGTCATTATACTTTGTTTACAAATGTTCAAACACAGGGTGGACACACAGAGTCAATCAGAGCCTGGCCCTGAGGCCTCTTGTCTTCATACTGTCCTCACCTCTGCTCACGCTGCAGGGATGTCAGGTAATCCTACAGTCAGTGAGCTCTTCTGAAGACTCAGGCCCAAATAAAGTGCCCATCCCGATCAGTAGTTAGTCACCTGGGGGCCTCCTGGTCCAAAAGTAATGTCACCACAATGGGGGAGCCATCTGCCAAGCAGGGCACAGCCATGAGCTCCTGGGCCTGGAGGGTTCCTGGCCAGCCAGCCAACACTTAATAGGTAGCTGTCCACGGATCTCCCGCCAGGACACAGGTAGACACAGGTAGCGAGAATAGGGTCACTGGGCTGAATGCAAGTTTCCTTGTCCACCCACAGCTGATAATATGAATAACACTTATTTATTTGCTTATGTGCCAGGCAGCACATTGATTTCCATCTCATCCAACCTCCACGGGAACCCCATGAGATAAGAATTATCATTACACCCATTTTAGAGATTTGAAAACTGAGGCCAAAAGAGTCACATTAATTTTGCTCGCACAGGAGTAAGACATGCAATTTCTGGAGGCAGTCTCTTGGTCATACGTTCCATGTCGAAAATCCCAGAGACAGGACAGTCTTCAGCAGCATGTCAGAATTTCTGAGTTATCGGGTGAAGGGGGAGGGGCTGGTGGTGAGAAAGACCCTCACTTTCTACCTTCCACAGTTCTTTTAATTTTAGCTGTGAATATGCAACACTTTGATAATAAAAACTAATAAAAATTGTGTGTGTGTCTGTGTGTGTGTGTGTGTGTGTGTGTGTGTGTATCTGAAGACAGGACGGCAGACTTGAAGCGGGTGTTCCTCTGAAAGTCTCCCCGGCCCTCCCCTGGGGCGGGCTCTGAGAGGTTTTCAGAGAGTTCTGGCCGGTTTTGTCAGTAGTTACATCATCTTCATCATCTCTGGGGTTTACCCTCTCACTGAATAGGACAAAGACGGGAGTGTACCTGAAAAAGCCCTTTGCGGGGCCAGCCCACTAAGGAGCAGCTGGCAGATGGCTTCCCTACCTCTCCCCTCACCTGGTTCCTGGGCTCCTCTCAGCGACCCCCGACCCCTGCCCAGTGAGCGCCCAAGGGCTCCCAGCCCTCCCAGGACAGGCTGGAGCTGGCCTGGGCTGGATCAACTCATCCCCAAGCTAGGCCTCAGGATGATGGAGTTTCAGGTTCCCCAAAATATGCAGAACGTCTGGAAAGTTTGAAACCACAGGGGACAAAAATGGGCTTCCCTCCACCTCACAAAACAGTTCAAAAATACAGAGAGAAACAAAAATATATGAAGTTTCCTGAATGCTCCCATGGTCATTTTTCCTTCTTAAATTTCTGCACACAAACATGTGCCATCCACAACTTATACTGTCCTTGACACTGCTGGCCCCTGACTTGTGGTCACGTGGAGAAGACGAAGACAGGAAGATGGAGCTGAAGTTCAGAGCTTCTGCCTGGAGAGAGCCCCAGCTGGAGTTCCTGCGTGTTTCTGCCCCAGCTCTTTGTGCCTTCAGGGGAGGGAGACCTTCTCTCTGCATTTCAGATCAGAACTCCACCAAGGGGTGGAAAAAACGGGGTGGCAGCTCCTCCAAAAATAAAACACAGACTGGCCTGCGTGATCCAGGATTTCTGCATCTGGGGATGTACCCCCGAGAGAGCTGAAAGCAGGAAGAAGAGATGTTTGCCCACCTGAGTTCACAGCAGCGTCACTCGCAGCAGCCAGGATGGCCACCCACGGAGGATGGGTACACAAGTGTGAGTTAACGTGCGATGGAATACTACTCAGTCGCCAAAAGGAAGGCTACGCCATGGAGGAGCCACGAAGACCCTGTGCCAAGTGAAATAAGCCAGGCACAAAGGGACAAATACCGCAGATTCCACTTTTATGTGGTGCTCCTAATCGTCAAGTTCACAGAGACAGGAAGTAGCACGTTGGGCGCCGGGGCTGCAGGGAGGACAGAACGGGGAGTTGCTACTTAATGGGGTTGGAGTTTCAGTCCAGGAAGACGACGTTCTGGAGCTGGATGGTGGTGACAGCTGTGCAGCAGTGTGAATACACTTTGTGTCGCTGAACTGAATGCTTAAAAATAAAGAGGGTAAATTTTACGTTATGTATTTTTACCACAATAATGTTTTCAACTCCATGAAGGGAAGCTACCAGGGAGCAGGCAGTCCTCAGGTGGGACTAAGGCCCCTGGAGAAAGCAGGCGTGGCCCGGTTTCCGCATGTACCGCTCGTTCTCTGACTCAACCCACGCCTTAGGAATTTTAATGATCTGACACCACAGGGAGTTTTACACTAAAATCTTCCTGTGGCATAGTTTCTACAAGTTATTTGGCAGGGGAAGAGTGTAAAGACAGATAACCATAACAGGCACCTTATTTATCACTTCCAAAAATATTCATAACTAAAAATTCTCAGAAGGAAAAAATACTCATTTTCCCGTTTCTCCTAGGCTTTCATCTATCTAGTACCTTTTCTGGTACACATTTACTCTCGGATTTCTGGCGATTCATTTACCTTTTCTGTTTTGGGTTCCTGGCCTAGTTTTGGAAATAAGTAACAATGTGTGCATTCTTTCCTTTCCTTGCAAAGACTGTTGGAAGAATCTGGAAACTGGGAAGAGGGAAATATGTTCAAATATAAAGGCATTGTGTTTACTCTTATGATGATTAAGAACTGCCTTTGGGAGATACTGACTGCGCGGGTGAGACTTACCCTATACGATGCCAAGCGTGACAGGAGAGAATCCCGCAGCGGGCCAATCAAGAGCAATCCAGGCCACTTGGGTCCTCAAATCACGCCACACCCGCTGCCTCCTGTTTCTTTTGGGGTTCCTGGCACAGCCCCACAATCCTGGGTCATTTGGGGGGCATGGAAGTGTAGTGGGCAGTAGAGCTGAGTGTCCATGCAATGCAAAGTGCTGAGCTCCCCAACACCAGGAGCATTCAAGCAGCGCACGGATAACCACCTCACAGGGAACTCCTGCTTCGGGCAGGAGACAGGTATTCTGGGGTCTCTCCCAGCTCTAAAACTCCATTGACTTCTTTCTTTTTATTGAAGTAGAGTTGATTTGCTATGTTGTGTTAGTTTCAGGTCTACAGCCATCAATTTCTTTATTACTGGATTGGGAATCAACTGATTGGCTCCATCCCCTTCCTTGTTGTGTGACTGGACTCTCTGAGCTCAATTTTCTCAATTATCTCTTATTAATCTACCTCCCTGCTCCTGTCCTGAGGAGCCTGGGAAACACTACGTGAGCAAGTGCTTTGCAAACCTGAGATACTAGGAAGAATAGTATTGCTGGTATTATTATTCCCACCCTCAGGGGATGACTGCAGGGCCCTAGCAGATACTGCACGGCAGCCTCCCCTCTCGTCAAAAGGGCAGGACCAGTGTCTGAGAGCGACTTGGGGTGAAGAAGCCACACTCTGTGAAGTCAGCATTTTTTCCCACAAATGTGACTCCTTAAGTTTCTTTCCTGTTGATCTCAGGTCCTTCCAAGTGACCTTTCAGAAGCATCTCTGGAAACTTGTGAACACTGACTTTTTTTTTTTAATGTCCAACCAGGGCTTCACTCCCCAGCAGTGTTTCCTTTCCCTTGTACACATACCAAAAAAAAAAAGTCTTGCTGAATTAATGAACCACTTCTCTTATCTATTTTTCCTGTTATCTAATTCCGAGGGGAAAGCTGGGAGCTCTGAGGGAGCTGGGAGACAGCTCACAACGCCTCCCTCCGCCTGGAGTCCCTGGGACTGAGCCGTCCCTGAGAGTCCGCCTCCCTCCAGGTTGCGAGGAGCTGCAGGGACCTGGCTCGGGTGAGTCCCCTCCTGGCATTCCTGGTGACCCCTCCATCAGGGCAGGAGGGAGATGCACTGAGGGAGCTGGGGAGACCGGCAGGAGGGCCAGGAGCTGGGGGGCTGGAGGTGGAGGGGAGGGCAGCGCACTGAACACCAAACGGTGGGGAGGGGAGAAGGGCCCTTGAGGGGAGAAAGGGAAGGGAAAGGACCAGCCAGTGTGGACTCAGGGTGTGCAGAGGATCTGTGCCCTGGGGGACCGGAAGAAGGATGAGATTCTTTGCAGGCCAAGCCACCGAGGCAGGCCCTCCTCCACTTTCTCTCTCTGGTTCATGCTCTCTGTTTCTCTTTCTTACAATCGGGTGACACTGTAGTTTCTCTGTTTCCTGGTTCAGCTTCCCACTCAAACCGGTCCAGTCGGAAATTGATGCGGATGGGCAGTCTCTCAAAACAAACAAGCAGACAAATAATATCCATCCCACGAAAAAATCAAATGGTTTGACCAGGTGCCCCGGGCCCTCTTGCCTTTCCTGGCTCACAACACACCCAGGTCGCCTGGCTTTCCCCTGGGGTCCCTGCTGCGGATGCTCTGTCTTGGGAACACTCCCTGGTATGCTTTCGGGGGCAGAAAAATCTCACTGGCGTTTTTGTTTTGTTTTGTTTTGTTTTGTTTTTTGGTTGGCTTCATTGGTGAGTTAGTGACTAGGCCTGACAGCCCCCAGGATCTGCTACTTTTCTCTGCCTATTCACAGGCCAAGGGTCAGCCAGGCTTGGTGTTGGGCTGGATTTTTCGTTAATTCTGGAGCCAAACACGTGATGGGAAGGGAGGGGGAGGCAGGTCTTGCAGGTGTACCGCAGCAACGGCGGCTCTCTTCCCCAGCCCACGTCGCGCTGTGAAGAGCTTGGTTGCATGTAATTTTGCAAACAGTTCAGAAGTACCTCTGCTCCCGATAAATCCACAGCTTGGGCAAATGAACTTTGAATCTTCTTTGTAGCTGAAAAAAGGGCTGAGTCCAAAAGAAAAGGAGATACAGAGGGAAAGAAAGAGGGGCAGCTTTGAGAGACTGTGGGAAGAGACCGAGGCGGCCCCGAGTTCAGAGTGAAGCAATACTTAACCAAGAAGGCTCTGGGAGGGTTTGAAACCCAGTACGTTGTCTGAGCTTTCTCCTCGCGCAAAGGTTGAAACCAGACAATGGCGTATTGTAACTCTGTAGCCTTAGGAGAACTAAGCAAGTGCTCATCTGGAATTGGGTAGGATTTAGTGCAAGTTCTCTTGGTGTCTGAGACTTACTACAAATATTAGCTGTGCAGAGCAGAGGATGGAAACTTGTTCCTTCGGGTCTGTTTCCCTCTCGCCGGCTTCCTGTGGGGTGATTCAAAAGATGTCTCAAAACTCACCCTCATCTGCCTTACTTATCCGTCCCCTCCCCATTCCCCCCACCCCCAGGGCTTATATTTTCATTCCTCCGCGTGTTCTTCAAAGTTGAGGGAATCTGAGAGGTCTTTAGCTGGGCAACATCAGGGAAGTACCTCTCAGAACTGAAGGAAGACCTTACTGTGAAAGACGACTAGAACCTCATGATTTATCATCACAAAATTGGTTTGGTTTTTTTTTTAGTAGTAGCAATGTGTTGTGTTTTGTTTGTTTGTTTGTTTGTTTCTGTTAGTCTTACTTGAATAAATCAGCCTAGAGTAAAAGGCTATTTCAAAGTTTCATTTTATGAACACTTTTTTTTACAGTACTCATTAGAGTTTATTTTTAGGCAAATAGACATTTCCTCTTTCTTCTAAAAAATTTGTCTCTGAAAATGATTTTGCATTTGCGAACTCAATTGGCAGGAGGGGGGAATCTCAGACAGTTTTGTGTGGTTGGTACTGAGGAAATATTAGTAAGTTGCTCTTTATCCGTGTTCTATTTCTCAAGCCCAATAAAATATCCATTTCAAATGACTTTCTAATGCCTTGTTATATTTGCCAAGTGATTTATGGGACGGAAAATTATAGTTCAGCATGTGTAAGTCCAGAGATGTTTTAGGGCTGGGGACAGCAGAGAGGAGGGGGTTTAGGGCTGGGGCAGACCGAAGAAATTCAAGCTATCAATCTCCAGCTGTCTAAATACAGCGCCAAGTTGGGAGTGGAGACAATTATCCGAATAATTCGGGGGCGGGGTGGGGGGAGACACTTTCACCTGAATCATCTAGATAAAGGGGCGACACGGGAAAATGTCCGTGGCCCAGAAGGCCCTATCTAGGCTTCCTCCACGATCACGCGAATTTGGCAGATTTTTCTCTAGGTTCTAGGAGCAGAGTTGGGGATGGGAAAGGAAAGAGAGGTTTCTAGAAAAGCTTAAAGGGAGCTCCCGCCGCGCCACCGGGAGAGGGGGGCCTGCGCCGCGGGACGCCCCCCGCGGGGCCTGATAAAGCCCCGAAGCCGATCTAAGGTCAATAAACCAGGCGGCGTCAGGCTCCGGCGGAGGGTCGGAAAGGACAGGGGCGGGAGGGGAAGAGAGCGATCTTAAGGCTGTCGGCAAAAGGAAAAGGAACGGAGGGCCGAGGAGGTCCCAGCCCGGGCGCCGGCGGCGGGGACGCGGGGCCGAGCCTGGGCCCCGGGGCGGGGCGCGCATCCCGCGGGAGGGAGCGGAGCGGAGCGGGCGGGCTGGGTGGGGTCCCCGCTGCGCGGCCCGAGGGAGTGACGGCGACCTTGACAGTGTCCTGGTCCGGGGCGAACGAACAGTCCTAACTCCACCGAGAGTTTGAAGAAGAGAACGAAAAGTTATTTTAAAAAAAATTAAGGAACGGAGGAGGGGGGAGATGGAGACTCTCAAATGATAAGAACATTCAATAAAACTTCTGGGATCCCTCAAACAGCCAGACAATTGTCCCCAAATAAGAAAAACTAAGAAAGGGATGACAGTATTAATTATTAGCAATCATTTTAAATCCCTTTTGTATGGCGCTTAAAAGTTTACAAATTCCTTTTACATAGAGGTCTTGTTCCTCCCACTCCTCGCCTGGCGAGAAGAAAAGACTGGGAGAAGTTACGCTGCCCAAAGTTGCAGCACGTCTCCGGGGTCCCCCGCAAAGGGGCTCGAGTCCGCTGATAAATGACTCCTCACCAGAGACAGCTTCCCAGGAGAGAACCCGGGTGAGAAGTAAGCAGCCCCGCAGAAAACCGGTGCACTGAAGCCTGGAGGAGCGCTTTGGGGCTGTTTAGCATCCCGAGTCGGGTCCTTCCAGCTGAGCAGTCTAGTGCAAAGCTCGAGCGTGGGTGGGGGACCAGGTGGTGGTGGGAAGGGGGCTCCTCAAAGGATCGCTGCTGGCGCACACGACACCGGCACCCCAGAACCGGCGGATCTTTGCAAATATACACCATTGCCCTGGAGTTCTTTCCACTCTCCCTCGCCCTGCCCCCGAGGCCGCCAAGCTCCCTCTTATTTCTATTCCTGGCGGGGCCGACGCTGGATGGGTTTGAATGCATTTCAACTACTATGGCGCCACGTAGGCCAGGTCACCTCGGATGGGAGTCGCGCCCGAGTCTCCAGGTTTGCGTCCCCGGCCCCAGAATCCCGGCGCAAACCAACGTCCTGAGCGCGGGGCTGATGGGGAGGGAAGCCTAGGCCGCAGACAGCGAGGTCTGGGCGCTGTCAGTCGTGCCACCTCGGGCCTGGGCCTGGCGCTGATCAGAACGCGACTCGGATCGCTCTCTGCGCGGAAGACCCCTTTGGGGAGCTCAGAGCCCGTGGGATGATGGACGCACTGATGGCAAGGTGGGGCAGGGTTGAAGGGAGTAAAAGGTGGGCTCTGCGTGCCCCTCTCCGTGTGCAGAGCACTGGCGGCCCCCGGACCCACTGGCCCTGACCCCCCCCCCCCATGGTCTGGGCAGCGGGGAGTGTAGTGAAGCCCTGTGCCCTGGGATCTGCGCGACGTGAAGTCCCTAAACAAGACAAGAATCACAGTGGAGTTTCATCAAAACAGTTATTCTTACACATACACACTCACACTCACACCATCCCAGTTAGGCTGTTCTGCATCTCAGTATCCCCGTGCGGAGAGCCCCTTCCCGCAGAGTCGAGGTCGCAGCGAACCTTCGCAGACTCCAATCCGAAAGGCGTGGGATCAGTCCTTTCCTGGACCAAGTTTAGAGGGTCATCGAGGGGATGAGTGGCACTCCGGGCTTGCAGCCTTAGTGGCCACGGACACCGGATTCAGGGAGTCTCCCTTAGCGTGGCTCCAAGAGGCTTAGTGTTTGAGGCTCGTCCACCCGCGCACAGGTTGGAGGTAGAGATTTCGCGCAGCTTCTGGGCTTGGGGATTATAAAGGAGCATGGATTCCCAGGCCTCAGCACGCTGAGGCTCTGGGGCAGGGGACTGTCTTTTAATCACTTCTCGGACCCCAAACTCGACTGTTCCCCAGCAAGCCTCCTCCTTGTCTTGGAAAAGCTCCTGGCAGACCCTTCCAAGACCACACGTCGCTAAGCGCGGGTGTAGTAGCTTCAATCCCCGCGCAGATGCCAGCACCAGGGGGCCGATGTCCAGGTGCCCGCGTGGCGTTGGCAGGGGTCTGGCGTTGGGGGTGGGGTGGAGGATTGGAATGGCTGCGGCTTTTTCTTTAGGTATTGAAAGGTGTTTTCTTCCTCATCCACCTCCCCTAGCCGTTCTTAATGGATTTTCTTTATTCCTTTGGTAGCGTCTTCTTAACTAACACGCTACCCCTTTAAATTTTCCTCTGCGTCTGGCTTGCTCTTTACTCATCCCAACCCAGGACCCTTACCCCTCATAATAAATTGGTTTTTATTAACTTGGTTTTACAGTTTACACTCAAAAGTTATCTGAGGATGTGTTGTTGGATGAATCAGAAACCTTCCTGTTGGCGAATTATTTTAATCTCTGAATGTTAAACTGCACGGTAACTGTTTTGCCTGCCCTTAAGGAATTTCTTAAATTTCCGCCTCTGAATAAACAGCATCTGACAAAATTATTTTCCAGCTGCTACATGGGTGTCTAACAAGATTGATTCACTCAAAATCATGATGCAGGGTTATTGTTTTTTTTTTTTTTTTATGTTGTGGAAGCATTTAATACTGAGCCAGATGATTTGTCCTGCCACACCATTTATTATGGCTTTCCACTAACTCCTCAGATTCAGCCGGAAATTGACATGGTATAAATAGATAACTTTCAGTTGTTCGTCAGCTAAGATTTTATTTGCTTTCTGTTATATCAGACTAGTTCTCATGTAATGATGATAGAACAATCAGTCTCTCCTTGCAGAGAAATCATTATTTTGAGCATTTATTATTTCTTTTCTGTGGAACTTGTTGTTAGAGCATACATGGAAATTTTGTTTCCTATAATACTGCTTTCGGAAAATGAATGGAGAAAAAAATTAGCTCATAAGGAAAATAAAATTTGTTAATATTTCTTTCTTTGAGAAACTTTTAAAAAGAAACTTTTCTTTAAGGAACAAGATCATTCATTTTGCAGTATATACAAATATCGAATCATTATATTGTATACCTGAAACGAATGTTATGTCAATTATTCCTCAATTGAAAAAAATAATCTTTTTTAAAACGAGAGAAACAAAATTAGTAACAGATAAAAAAAATTCGACCATGGGAAATTCAGAACGGAGTTCAGAAAGTTAACTATGTCCCTCTGCAATGATTCAGGAACAACAAAAATCAGGAATGGTTCTACCCTACTGGTCAGATGTAGTAGTCCCTGTTTATGCAAAAGCATCTCTCTGGTATTAATGGGGGTGGGGGTGGGGGCGGGGGCGGCTGTTCAAAGTGTTCCTGGCTCCTGAAAAGTTGACAAGCAGATGCTATGAGTCCTAGAACTACTCCCTAAAATTCAGCAGATAGTAGCTACCGACCACATCAGATACCTTAAATGCTATAGGAGAAGGGGCAGGATTTAGGGTTCAGGGCAAGTCCTGTGATGAGGTGCTAAGAGGAAACAGCCTGGGCGCCCCAGGATTTGTCAGCTCTCCCGAGCCCTCTAGGGCTGCCCAGGCTTGGCGCGAGGCTGCCTCAAAGCTCTCAGCGTGGTGGCCGCTCGGGTTTGCTCCAGCTGCGATAACGGAGGGGCTCACTATCTAATCTGGACAGCAGCATGAACAATCCATTAGACCTCGGCATTTATCCGGGGCGGGGGAGGAGGGAGGGACGGGGGCTGGCGTGCCCCACCCGGGCCCGGGAGGCGCTGAGCGGGCCTGTAGGCGGGGGTGGGGTGGGGGTGGGGGACTAATGAAACAGAGTTTTGTGTAGAATCACACTTACCACTGCGTGGTATGCTTACTGATGCTGGTGAATTATCATTCTACCATTGTCGGCACAAGGGCGAATTAGGGTCCTTTTGGGTTGGAGTATCACATTTTCTTTTAAGAAGTTCAATATATATTTTACATCGTCTCATTTGAACAACACACCAATTGAAGGGCGCCGGAAGATTCCAATTTTCACCAGTAGTCCTTAGGACTTGGGAGACTTAACCATCCACCCATTCTTTCATTCATTCATTCGGCAAACATTTACAAAGCTTTTCTCCGCCGGCATTGTGCCTTGTACTGACAGGTTAAATTATTTGCGCAAGATGAGGACTACGCTGGCGACGGGGGCGGGACCCTAAATCAACTATTCCAGCCTGGTGACTGCTCACTTCTTTCCCCCAAGACATACAAATCGGAGACGTTGGGAGTTGCAAGGGCCTCCGAGGTTATCTGGTCCAGCCTTCCATTCAATGCAGGAATCCCCTCCCCAGAAGGCCGGCCAAGAGGAGGCTGGCCTGGGCTTCCCGCTTGAACCTGGCTCAGTGGGCTGGCAAGTCTTTCCCTGGGAGAACTCGGTCTCTGCCTGCCCACACCTAAGCTCAGGATGCTAAGCCCCTCATGCTGCTGTGACCCCCAGAGACCCCGCTAACTCATCTGGGCCACCTCCCCTTCAGACTTCCCCTGGGAATGGAATTTCCAGGTACAGAAAGGTGCTGTGGACCTTAGTCAAGCTGGCCTTCCTCGCCTGCCCTTAGGGGATATCTGCTGCCAGGTCAGAGTACAGGCAGTAACCAAAGGACCTCCAAGGCCTGGATTCTGGTCCCAACACAGCCACCTACAAGCTGGGTGACCCGGAGCAAGTTACTCCCCTTCTATTTCCGGCATTTTCTAGAAATAAGATGCACGACTGTGCTTCCCCGTAGTTAAGGATACCACCTTCTTTGAAGATGAAATTCCCCTGTGTTAACAATCTGAGATTACTCTTATTTGCTGTTTAAAAACTTGAAAGCTACAAAAGGCAACTTCTGGGCAATAAGCTCATCACAAAGAATATTCTGGCAACTCCCAGAACTTTGCTTTCCCAGTAATGGCAATTTACCCCAATGAAATAATCAGAGATTTACAAGATGCTTTACTTAGCACGACTTATGGGGGTTTGATAAGGACACTTCAAATATTTATTTGTTTTAGTAAAAAATAGAAAATAATGTAAATGCTGAACAATAGAAATTTATAGAAACCGTCATGTAGTCATCAAATTGTTTCCTACAGCGTGAAACTGGCAGGGATTAGGGTGGAGAGAGGGAGACAGAGAGAGCACCAGTGTTCTCCATGGTTCTTTCTGGGTGATGCAGTTAAGGATAGATTGTGCTTTCCTTGTTAGACTTACCTGTATTTTCCAAATGAACTACAATGAGTTCCTTCTTTTGAAATTAGAAATTAGAAAAAGAAATATTTTGAGAGGGGTGGGGGTGATTTATCAAATTTATCAAATCCAAGATTGCTTCCTAAGATCTCATGACTCTGTGCTTATAACAAATGCATTCATTTTAAGGAATTCAGCTTTAAAGTCCCCCAAATTCAATGGACTCAAAAACAGTCCTGAACTCCAGAGACACTGACGTTTGGTGGGAGTGATTTTTCCACAAAGAGATTCCCCTTCCCCCTTTGGAAAATGTTTTCACAGCCATCAGATTGTCTCAGAGCTCCACTTGCAACCTTGAGTGTTTCTGAAATTGAAAACAATAATCTTAGTTTTTGTAACTTTTTCTTCCTCTCAAAACTCCCTTTGCTGGCAGAAAGATGTGGCGGAATGTAAGGCCAGGTGCTGGTCCAGCTGCAAATAAAAGCTGATTATTCTGACCTCAGCAGAAGAGGAGGGGGACTTGGGCAGGGGAGGGACCACGGACCTTTAGTGGTGGCCAAAAAGCTGGAGAGGGCGTACAGAAGGGAAGGGAAGACCTTCATGAAAGGGAGAAAGCTAACTACTGAGAATGGGACTGAGGACCAAATGAATTATGAGATGAATATTAATGAATGTCAATCGCCATCTTTGAAACAGAAATAGATTTCATTTGTAGAGAAATAGTAGCAGTTTATAAAAGATGAAGGCTGCCTTCCTCCCACTTTATACCTGGAGTGTGGAATGGGTTTGGAGGGAGGGTGGTAACACAAAGAAAGAGAAACAAAATCCCACCAAAGACTTAGGGAACCTTCCAAAGATCTTGTACTGAGATTTTTTTAATTTAATGTAACACATTTGGTCAACAGAAGATAAAAGTAGCATTGAGCTAAAAACCAGTTTCATTGATTCTAATTAGCAAATAAACATTGAGCAATTAAAAAATATTGTAGTCTGAGTACAGTAAGGGATATAGACTTAAAATACCACTCCTATCCTCTCTCTCTAAGCTCTGCACTTCTTTTTTTTTAACTTTGCGGTCAGCGGTTGGTTGGTTGGTTGTTTGATTGGTTGGTGGTAAAGAAATACGGATAGAATTTTGGTAGAACAGGAGAATTTGAGTTTTTGTAGACCCGGAGGCAGTTTCCCTCTGCCCTTCCCCATTTACAAGGGGAGCAGGGCCCAGTCAGTCACCACGTTTCTCTTCATGGCACATTTGCCACCCCCCTGCCCTGTGCAGCATGGTGGTAGGTAATGTCTTGAAGAATGATCTCACAGGAGCATGTGCTAGACATCTCTGCTGACCAAGCTCTCCACAGCCAAAATCCTCAGCAGACAACTGCACTTGTCTCTGAGGGGAACAAACCCAAAGCCATGGGCAGACCACATGTATCCTTGACAAGGCCAGGAGGCATCCCAAAGCAAGCGTATGAGAAGTGAGGACAACCAGTGCTGAGAAGGGTGCCTAATTCCAAAGCCTTCTCCTGACTAAAAAGTGCTTTATTTCCTACTAGCTAGCAGTTCCTAGGTCTGTGGGCCAGTACATACTGGCTGGTTTTCTCATCATGTTTAATGTTCCCCAAAATGTCTCATCAGGGTGGAATTGTCTTCAACACACATATCCTCAGTGCTGAACCTTTATTAATTTAAAAATAATGTCCATGTGTAATCAAAATAGAATTAGAGAGGTCGAACAATCCTTCCCTTGGCCCTGCTACAAACTAATTAACCAGTCACTTGATCAATCACCTCGTCTGTAAATTGGGGACAAGGAATAACGTTTATCAGAGTGCTTTCACATACATATCATATTTGATACTCACATTTGATTGCTCTCTGGGGCAGTCAGTGTGGATATTATTAGAGTATTTATGCCCGTTTTATAGATGAGGAAACTGAGACTTGGAGATGTTGCACTGCCAAAGGTCAAGCCACTAATAAGTAACAGAATAAAACTCAAAATGCCTCCTCTAACTAGTAAGCACTGTCTCCGCCACCCTCCAGGAACACGCCAAGGATTCCTGAGATGGTCTATACGAACTGATTTGTAATTGCTCTAATAGGTTTTATCAGGATCCCTTAATTTACTCATCTGAAAATCTTGAGATCAAGGAATGACAGAGCTGCAAGGCTCTTAAAGCTGATCTAAGCCCCCTCAACCTTTCATTTTGCAGGTGAGGCCCAGGGAGGTTAAGTGATTTGCCAAAGGTCACCCCACGAGTTAGTGGGAAATGACCAGTGTCATTTTAAAAAATTAGTTAAAACAATTGCCTACCAAGCCCATTTTTATGGCTTATTTTAAGCAGGTTAATAAGTATACCAGGCGCAGCTTTAAACCCAACTGAGTAATGCTGACACCAGTTTATAGATTCGACAGATAAGTAGCAATAAGGAATTATTCATCTCTCATTTATCATCCAGCCTCTTCAAGGTGCACGTTATAAAGTGAAGCAAATAGCAGTTTAAGAGCCCCCACACATGTGAGATCAAAACAGTGAAAATAAAGTGGTTTACAGAGCCATACACTTATAAGGTGGCTGGGCCCCCAGGTCTCCTGATATGTGAAAAAAAGAAAGAAAGATGTGCATTTCACAAATAGTCACTTTCCTTATGCAGAACGCCATATTTGGCCTCCAGATTTATTCCACCATGAATTCATTCTTTTGAGTGTGTATTGAGCACCTACTGTGTGCAGGGCACTGTGGGTGATTTGGAGAATGGTTAAGTACTCTTCCAGCCAGCAAGGACTCTTGAAGCTTAATGAAGTGACAAAATCAAGCAAGGGTGCGCACGCGCGCGCACACACACACACACACACACACTTGAACCTCGCAGAGTTAGTGTAAAGGGAGTGTGTGCGTGGGAACAGAGTTGAAGGCGGCTGCCTGCCTGCGCGGGCAGCCACAGCAAGGAGCTCACTGAGGAGGCGGCCTGGCCTCATTCTTGTCCCCAACATGTCTTTATCATGAAAACGAGGCTGGGAAACATCACAGGCAGGGGAGAAAAAGAGACAATACATTGACGGCTCCAATTAAGAGCCAAATCCAAAAATCTCATTTCCTGCATTTCACTACATGTTGAATACAAACAAACTGGTGGAAGGACGGGAGGGGGACTGACAGGGTGAGGGCAGCAGTTAGGATACTTGTAACAGGCGCTGAAAATGACTAACATCAACGGTTGATTGACTTTTTGGGAAGTGAGCTCTAATGAATTCTCATGTGTTATTCAGAAGGGCTGGTTTATTTTATTATTATTGCTTTTAAAAAATCAACCCCTGTTTTCCCAATGGTGAACCCGAGGCCCAAAGTTCAATGTCAATAACAGGGCAGTCACAAATTCATAGTGACATCAGCTCTCAGCTGCTGGGACAAAAGACTCTGTGAGGCTCCCCTAGGAACCCAACGTTCATAAAGTTGAAGCATTTTCCAAGATATTTATTCAAAAGCCTTTACTTTGAGATGGGGAAAACCAAAGCTTGGAGAGTCCAAGTGACAAAGAGTGGCCTTTAAGTTTATATGAAATTATAAGTGAATGTGTGTTCTACGAATAATTACATTGGACACGGGGCATCAACGTGGACACAGGATCACCCCGGGAAACAATGAGGGTCAGTACAAGGCCCAAGCCCAGAACCCTGTCCATCAGCCCTCTCCTCCCCCTACACAACTGTGCCGCCATATTTTCTTTATTTTGAAGCCTGGAATATTTATAAGTCCACAGGGGAGCTGAAAGGTATTGTCTAGAAGTGTATTATGTACCTTGTGTACCGAGGGCCCCTTTTGGCTTGGTTTATCCCCTACCTAGGAGGGACATAGAATGCTTATAGTTTTGAATGTCTATGACTCTTCCAGACCCTGGACCACAGCCTCCAGCCCCCCACCTACCCCCATCAGGGCTGAGTCAGGTCGCTGCAAAGGGCGAGGGCAGCAGCGCAGACCAGGTTCCCTGGCTCCCCCAGCGCTCAGTGTGCCTTATCGCTAATCCTCTCGCCCTGGCGATTGCAGAGGGGTGAGGAAAGCTTGGCCTTGGGATTCAGATTTATAGAGGGGAGATAGCAGTTGCTACAGCAGCATATTGAATCTGAAGAACAAGGTATGGCCAGGTCTTCAGGCACCTACTCCTGGGCCTGCCATTAGATAGCTGTGTGGCTCTGGTTAAGTCTGCAGCCCATGCTGGGTCCACGTTGTCTCATCTACTAAATAAGTGGATTTGGACCAGAATCCCCAAGGCCCCTTGCAACTCCAGCTCTCCATATCAGCCCCAGTGTTAGAGAGAGGACAAAGGTACCTGGGGCCACGGTCATCCCCCCAGTAGGGGGACTAGGGCTAAGGTGCTGGTGAGGCGTCACATGGCGTCTTTGGCACGTCTGTGTTTGCACAGTGGAAGGGACCACGGCACATGTGTTTCGGCCGCATCCCTGATACTACATCTTCAGTCGTAAAGGACAGACTGAAACTGTGCAAGGACAAGCTGAAAACTCCACTTTTCTGAATTCAACTCAACTAACTTTTTTAAACATCGACTACATGTTAGAAACTACAGAAAATGTAAACCTATCAAACAAGATTTCTGCCCTTAAGAAGACTGAGACCTACTACAGAGCCCGGGGAACTATATTCATTTTCTTGTAATAACGTATAATGGGAAAGAATCTGAAAATATATGTATGTATGTGAGTTTGTATATGCACAACTGAATCTCTTTGCTGTACACCTGAAACTAACATTGTAGATCAACTACATTTCAATTTAAAAGAACTAAAAACAGAAAGACTGAAATTTGGGAGAGAGGGCTATGTAGACAGGCAGAAAGGCGGAGAGATTAAAGTGAAATACAATGTATTAAAGCCTGTGGAAAAGATGGGGGACAGGAATTGATTCTGGGAGTTAAAGTTTAAAATTTTTTTAATTAAAGCAGAATATATAAGAAAAAAAAGCCCTTGGCTTTTTGCTTTTATATCTGTCATGGTAACAATGCTTTGCTCATAGTGGCAGTATTTGGGTTCTAGAATCAAACGCCTTACCTCTAAATCTTGGCTCTGCCACCTATTAAGCAGTGCAAGTCACTTAATAGCTCTGTGCCTCAGTTGCTTAGTCTGTGAAATGGGGGGCTAGAGTGATTGTGTAGATAAATGAGATAATCCATGCAACGTACTTGGCTCTGTGTCTGGCCATAGAGTTAGAGTGAATGCCCAGGGGCAGCTGTTACTGAATAAACGTTTGCCTATGAACTGAATGAAGTGAAGTTTTATCTGCAATCCGAGCGTTTTATCATATACAAGCAGAAGGGCCTCAAGTTTTGGGTTCTTCACTGAACACACTCATCATCTGTGGCTAAGACTGAGTTCAGATGTAGGCATCTGATACTCCCACCCTGCCACTGTGCTGGACCAGCAATGAGCCCCTTGTTATAGGACCTTCTGAGGCACAAAATGGCATGGTTTGGTTATACCCATTTGGGGAGCTTTAAAGTCACAAAACATTGGTGTAGGAAAGTGTCCAGTCTCTTCCTCTTACAGACAGGAAACTGAAGCGCAGAGAAGTTAAGGAATTTGCCTGTGGTGATGCCACTCACCGGGTGGCAGAGTCAGGACTAGAATTCAAGACTCTTGACTCCCAGATCAGTGAGCTTCCAACACGACCCCTGCTCCCTAGATCCCGATCCTGGGCCTGAGCTGCCTTCCACAGTGAGTCTCTTGGGCCACACCTACCTGGGACCCCTCCCTCCACTCACTGGACTGTGCCCCAGAGAAAAGATTACCTGTTTTCCAGTTCTTAGGTCACATCTAAGGGCTAGTTCTTGACTCCAAGTGGGGGGAAAAAAGAAAAGGAAAAATCTGGGCCCTTTAGCACTCCGTGTTGTCTCCAGAGCCGACTCCTCTCTCACTAACCGAAAGTGCTTTGCAGGTCTTATATTCGTGATCCTCATATGAGTGTCACCAACACAGAAGCTGGCCCTGGGGGCTTTCCCTAGAAAGGCAGAGGAGCTAAGGCAAGTTGCCCTGGCTCTATCTGGCGCTCACATAGCATGGGGCAGCCTCTCTGCTGTTCTGAAAGGGCGATGGGAAGAAAGACGAGGCAAAACCAAGATGGAGGAGGGTGGAATTGGGAGAAAGCAGGGAGGCTGAGCATGAGCTAAGTTGGATCACATTTTTTCAAGCAGAGCAAGTCATGTGCTTTCACTATTGTAGAAGCGCAATTGGAACATTAGGAATACACAAAAATGGGGGGTGGGGTGGGGAGGGCACTTCACTCTGAAACTTTACCAACTTTACATGTAGGTGCATGTAACCTGTCTGCTTTTCTATCACTATATAAAAATTCGAATGAACTCAAACGTAATGTTCAGCGGCGCCCCGGTTTTGCGTGAGTGATGCCGGTGGAACGGATGCCCATGCAACTGACGACTCCCCTTCTCGACTGGGTTGCATTAGGTGCCCCGGGCGGCGGCAGCCCAGTCCCGCCTCGCAGGGCGCGGCCCCTCGGCTCGGGAAGGCGCTCCTCTCCCGGGCGCGCGGCAGGAGGGCGGCCGCCCCGGCCTCGGACGCCGGCACAGACTGTGGCCGCCGGGTAAGAGCGGAGGTCCGGGCCCGGGCCGAGCGGGCGCGGGGGCTCCGCAGGGGAGCCGCCGGCGCCAGGACCAGGCTGCTGCCCGGAGGGAAGCGGCGCGGGCGAGCGGGGACGGGAAGCCGGGCGGCCAGGGGAGGAAGCGGGGCCGCGCACCGGGCGCCAGGCCGGGAGGCGCTTCCGCGCCCGCGGCCCCCTCCGCGGGCCCGGGCCAGGGAGCGCCGGGGCTGGGGGCGGGGGCGGCCGGCCGGGGGCTGACCCCGAGCGCCGCCGAGTCTGCGCCCGCCCGCCGCCCCGCGCTCGCCGCCCGCCGCCTCGGGTGACGCGGCGGCCGTCGGCGCGCACCTCATCAATAAGGCCTGACAGGCCGCCGGCTCCGCGGCCATCCATCACCCGCCCGCGCGGCCGGAGGCGCGGGGCACCCCGCGCGGGGGGCGGGCGCGGGCCCGGGAGCCGGCGGGCCTCGAGAGAGCCGGACCCTGTGGTCACGGGGAGCCGGGGTGACTGCACCTAAGCCCCAAAACAGACCCGCCCGTCTCAGGGGCAGCGTTTTCTATCGATCAACAAATATTTGACTTTATTCCACCTCTTAATCCCAGTGTCTTGTAAGGATGTGTTCATTTGCTTTTAAAGAGCTGTAAGGGAGCTCAGACATGATCGAGCACAACCCCCACATTTCACGGATAAGGAAACTGAGACAGAGTCGGGGCTGGGCCTGCCTGAGGTCACACATCCAGGTGGCGAGGGTAATCGAGAGTCCGCGTCTCCTGACTCCTGATTCCGAGCTCCTGCGCCGGCCACGCTGGCATCCTGCAGGACGCCTGACTCATATGCGTGTTTGGCATCAAATATGTGAAATGGACCTGCATGTTGTGGGCCCTCGGGGTCCGCACAATTCCTGCCCCTAAGTCAGGTCGCCGCCTCGGTGTGCGCGCGCGGGCGCCCGAGCGCGCGTGCTCAGGTCCCGAAAGAGAACAGTAAATGAGGCGAAAGTATGGGGGGGGGCACCTACATATACAAATAATACAGTTCCTTGAAGAATTCATTTACTTCCTCTTGCCACCTACTCCCCCGCCCAAGAAGTTAATATGGTTTTTCTTCTAACTTATTGGTTCCAGCACTTTCTCTCTGTTGCCTGTTTACAGGACTCTTTTCCTCGTTGGTTTGAACCAGTTTGGAAGTAGGGACTTGTGTTCATCCTTAGATCTCCAAAATTTGCGTGGTGTTTAGCACATAGTAAGCTTTCAATAAATGTTTGCTATATGAATTACAATACTTGTAAGGGAATTTAAATTATTCAGGTTCAGAGGACATTGCGGCTGCAAGGACTCTCAGATCCTGGTGTCCACTCTCATTTCATCAGAGAGAGCCGGATCCTTGATTTACCCCAGGCCTCCCAGGGGGTAAGGTCAGACCCCTCCTGGCCTCCCGGGTGCCCTCCTTTTCCCCCTAGAAGGATGCCTGCCACAAACTCCCAGTTGTGGATTCCTGCATACTTTTTACTTCTTTCCTTTCCTTCCCACCTTTTGGTTCTTCCCCTACTTAATTAGCAAGCTCTCCAAGGATGAGGAGGAGAGTAACAGGGAAATCAATTGATGAAGCCAATCTGTTTGCTTTATTTCTAACAGGAAACAGTATTTTGTAGGGTTTTGTTCTGGGTTTTTTTTTTTGTTGTTGTTGTTGTTGTTGATGGTGGTGTCTTGTGATTGTTGGTAATGTTGGTTTTTAAATTCAAGTGAACAGGATGAGATAAAAGCCAATGACCAATGAGTGTCTGTTAACCTTAACATTCGTTTTCCCTCCATTACCACAGTGCTGTGACGGGAGTTAGAAACAATATTATCCACAACTCTTGGAAAGGGTAGAAATGAACACACACACCCCACTTTTATTGCATAGAAAAGATAGCAGAGCCATCCTATGGCCCAGGTCGTCAGTGGCTTTGGGCTCCCTTGTGATGTCCATTAGACTGAGACTTCTGTAAACACAGGTACAAAGTGTGGTTTTATCTGGCACAAGACACACTTTTTCCGGGTTACCATCCACCCATCCATGTGCACATCATGAACTGTGACTGAGTGTAATGAAAATCGATGTAAGAATCAGAGTTAAAACAAGTTGTCCTGAAGAACTGTTGTGAAGGTTGAATGCAGTCATGTACAGGAAAGGCCATGTTTTACTAAATGGGCCAAGGGAAATGCAGTTCTACTCTCAGGGGCAAACTCATTCCTTCAAGGCCAGGGCCTGGCTTACTATTGCCTCATGGGACTAGCGGGAATAAACCCAGTCTCTCCCAACTGACTAGGTTCTGGCCAGCTGGCCACTCTGCATTCCCTGCCAGCGGGTTGCCTTGGGGAGCAGCAGTGTGATTGAAAATGACTTAGCAATTTCTGAGCTTCTGCCACCTGGTTCTAGGATTCTCAGGATGAGAGAAGAGTCACCCTTCTGGCGTGTCACCCTCCCTGCAATAGGGAGGGCCAACCTTGGGTGCTGGATCCTTTTAAAAGAGATGTAAGGCTTTCTTTTGTATGTAAATTACATTTCTGAAGTATTTTAGGTGGGAGTGGAACATGTGCCCGGGATGTGAAATCTCACTAAAGACTGAGGAATGGGTGTGTGTGTGGAGAGAGGCAGAGAGAAAGAGAATAGGGGTTGAAGAATCTTTTCCTGCCCTAGCAATCTGTCTTATCACCGCACTTTTTAAAAAGTCTGATTTATGGAGGTGGAATTTACATACAGTAAATTCACCCTTTTTGTGTACAGTTCTGTGAGTTTTGACAAACACACAAATGGTGTAACCACCACCATAATCAAGATACAGAATAGTTCCAGCACTCTCCCAGATTCCCTCCATCCCCTTTGTAGTCACCTCTCCCCTAAACCCCTGTCCCTGGCAACCTCTGTTTTCTCTCCCTCTGGTTTTGTGAAAACGTCATATAAATTTGTTCCTTTAGTCTTTTGAGTCCGGCCTCTTTCATGCGGCCCTAGGGCACGTGAGATCCATTCTTGGTGTTGGGTGTCTTTGTAGTTTATTCTTTTTTGTTCCTGAGTAGTAGTCCTGTGTCTGCATGTCCCTCCATCTATTTCCCAGTCAAGGATCATTTGTGTGGCTTCCGGTTTGGGTCAATTATGAATAAAACTGTAAGTTTTGAAGATACCAGCAATGCTCTTTCATAGGTTAAAACATAACTTACACTTAGTTTTTCTTATCCTGAGGCAAAGCACAATTCATCTGCTGAAGCAAACATGTTCAGAGTTTGGAGAGAGGATGTCACAGTCCCTGAAAAACATAGGGTGTGGAGGAGTGGGGTGGGGGAGAAGGAAGAGAGGGGGAGAGAGAATGAGAATTCTTGGCTTTTGAAGTGGAATAGAGACAAACTTCTTACACAGTGATTGGGAAATTGATCACTCTGGACTGATAAATCTGCGTCTCATTCTCTCTGCTCTGAGCTCTCCACCCAGTCCCTACCCCAACCCCAGGCAGGGTGTCGGCTATGGGAACTGGCCTCTCCAGAGACCTCCTGGGGTGGAGGGTGCAAGGATTCTTCCCCTGGCAGGGGAAAGGTCGCCATCCCTGTGAGAGGTGGTGTGAGATGCGGGGGGGGGGGGACGGGGGACAGGGCGGGCGCAGTTTGCAGAAGCTCCTGGATTAGCTCTGCTCCCCAGTCAGTGAAACCCGCCAGCCCTTCCCTGACTAGGTGTTCTCTTTCCCTCAGACCCTTCAATTCTTGGTTTTGCTCCCTTTAGTTCCTCACCCTTTGGCAATTTGCTGTCAATTAGCACCTCTGCTGAAGAGGGCCTGGGGCTGTGGAAGAAGCAGACTTTAAAGGCAGAGCATCCTCGTCTTTCAATCAAGCTCGCTGATCCAGAATGTAGGGAGACGTTGAAAGTAGCCCAGAGAAATGGCACGCCAGGGATCTGCCAGTCCTTCTGCACTCAGGTCAAAATGCAGTAGCTATCCTTTTGAGAGAAATAGGTAGGTGCAGCTCTTGGAAGCATCATGCCTTCCATTTTCTCCTTCTGATGTCTCAAGAAACCAGTAATTTCCAAATAATGAATAAATGCTTCCAAGCCCAGGGGTGTGAGAGAGAGACTAGCCCACTCTTTTTGGGCACCTGCTGCCCCTGAGGGGTGGTGGCCTGTTGGCAACATGACTGTCGGTTACAGGGAATCCCAGGCCTGTGCCAAGGGGGTTCCAGCCACCAGCCCCCCATCAGCCCCCCAGCTCACCGCCGTTCCCGCAGCCAGGCTTTGGGCGCTGCTCAGGGCGGCGGCGCTGCTTGCGGTGGGTGGCGGGGCGGGGGTGGCGGCGGATGATGCTGTTTTAGCACTTGGGCTTCGCGCTTCCTTGACACTTTCCTGTCTCTCGCTCGCCGCGCCAGGTCGCGGCGCCTGCCTGGGCGTCTTCTCCAACTCCGGGTCACCGCGGGCCCAGTGGCCAGGGGAAGGGTGCCGGGGCCGCCCGTGCGGAAACCGTCCTAGGCTGGCGCTGGGAACACCGCGTCTCCGGTGACCCCGCAAGTCCCCGAGATGCGCGTCGGGGTCTTGGACTGGCAGCGCTCCAGCCGCTGGTGTCCCCGTCACCACAGCTGCCCTCCCGGGCGACTCGGGAGGGTCCTCGCTCTGTCTGGTCCCCCTCCTCCATTCGGCGGCCTTTTCCTTCCCAGCTCTCTGCTAGCTTACCCTCTCCCGGGGGGGGGGGGGTGTGTCTCCATCTCTATTACTATCACCTGGTCTCTTGACTCCTATCTCGTCCTCTTTCTATGGGTCTGTGTTTCCCTCTCCTGTCGTCCGTTTGCTCTCTTTTCTCTGGTCTCTGTTCTCTCTGTCCTTTCTCTGCTCCTGTTTTACCCATGACACTGTACACCATCTAACACTCTGCAGTTAACTTATTCTCCATCTTCCTCTTTTAGAATGTTCTAAGGTCTCTGAAACAGATTTTTTTTTCTATTTTGTTCTATGCTGAATCCCAGTTCCTGGCACCGAGTAGGTGCTCAATAAAAAATGGACTGAATGCGTGAACACGTTAATTAATTAATGAACGAATCCCATCCCTCCGGGTTCTCAGGCCAGTCTTTTCTTTGTCCTTTCTGTCTGCCTTCCTGTCTCTCCCCTCTTCCTCTCCTTTCTCTTGCTTCTGTGTCTCTCTATCTATCCTTCCCTCATTTTTCTCTTGATCCTGGCATTTGACAAGATCTATCTTTAAAAAATGTACGGGCCTGCGCCCTCGGCAGGGAGTCAGTACCCCGGGTATCTTTGTCCATTCTTTGTCCCAGGAAGCCCGGCAGCCTCCCTTACCAACCGCTGCAGCTTCAGCGCCCAGCCAGTTTCCCTAGCTGAACTCCACTTCCAAAATCCTGACTGTGACCCCTGGAAACACCTTCTTCCTGCAGACCCCAGAGTCCAGGGACTCCACGGTCTCCTTAGAGGCAGCCTAGATTTGGGCAGGAGATTTGTAGGCGGCCAGGCAGGTAAATGCTCCCCAGCGACCCGGACTGGGCCTCTCTCCAAGTCTAGCATGGACTTCTGCATCCTACTTTGAGAAATGATGGTGACTCTGGGCACCTACTGTGTGCCAGGGGACACATTCTCCTTTGAGGAGAGCGTTGTATTCTCCATCTCCCAGCAGCCCTAAGAGATGCTATTAACAATTACTTTTGTAATTGTAATCATTCAGCAAGTACTGGGCATCTACTATGTGCCAGCCCAGGCAGCTGTCCTCAAAGAGCTTACCTTCTGGGGTGTGTGTGGGTGGGGGAGAGGAAAGGGGAACTACAGATAAACTAATTTATAAGTCTGGAGAACATAAGACCCAGGAATTAAGCAAATTCACATTTTATGTATTCCAAGAATATTTATCATGCTGTTGCTCTGTACTGGACCACACCAGTGATGCAGCTTCAAAATTCCCTGACAGAGGAGGAAGGAAGGAGGACCCACAAGTGGAAAAAAGTGGGGCCTATATCATCAAGGGAGATCCCGGAGGCGGCAGCTTCGGTCCTGAAGAGTAGGGCCCCTCCAGACAGCCCAAAGATGCTACAGGGCCAGAGATGGTCTCTGTGCAGCCTGGACAGTGGGTGCCAGAAGCTCCCGCCTGCTGAGGTCCTCAGATGAGGAGGAGGAGAGGAGGCCAGGCTGGGGGGCGGGGGGGCAGGAAGAGGGGCGCACGCGAGGGCGTCAGCCTGGCCGCAGCGCTCCGGGTGCTTCGCTCCCCGCGACCCGCTGGCGGCAGTGCCCGGACTCCCGGGCGCCGGGACCGGCTTTCAGTTCTGGCCTCCGCTGCCCCGGGACCTGAGGAGCGCCCTCCCCATTCAAAAAGCTTCTGGCGTTCTTCCCGAACTTAATGAAAACGTGGAGAGTCCTTTTCGGTTTTCTTTCCCTTCCCACAGGCTCTTAGATTATGCGACACGAACTATTTTATTTTTAATTGATTTTAATTTTTAAATGTCAGACGTACTCATTAAAAGAAATTTAGAAATACTCGAAAAGCAAAACAAGGGTTTTAAAAAGCGTACCATTATAGAAACTCGATAATAAATAGAATGATAAGAGGACTAAGACTCAAATCTAGTTTTGAGACTTATCACAGAACGCACGGGCTTTGCCACCTCTGACAAGTGTCTTAACCTCTCTGGGTCTCCTAGCTCCAGTTTGTATGAGGATGGGAACCCCTTCTCTCCCTCCCTCTACCGCAGCAATGTTGTTTCCGAGAGAAAAAGGGAATTTGAAAGTGTTCTGTAATCTGGAAATGACTATAAAATAGAGTGTGTGCCAAAAACCGGTCCTCAGGGCCGGAAGCACCAGGAAGCGTTTGTGGTCTGTGAGAGAGATCATGGCTGTGCTTTGCAACACCGAGTAGTATTTTTACAAGCAATCCAGAATTGAAAAGGATAGCTGCCTGCTCGCCTCACTGCGGGCCGGGCCAGAGGCTGATAGTCGTTTCCTGGGGTGCAGAGCTCGGTTCCCGGGCGAACAGGGCGGGGGTCTCTATACTCCTCCTCCCCCACCAAAGAATTCCCGGTGCCAAGGCACGGGGCTCACGGAGGGAAGGAAGTTTTCAGAGCAGCACAGCTTAATTCTTTCTCCATTTTTCCGTCGGCGGGGACCCGCGCTGAGGGTTGTGCAGGGCTCAGTGCGGGCCCCGCGAGCGGAGACCGAGTGTGGCCGAGAGAGGAGGAATCGCATTGGCGGCGCCAGGCCCGGCGGGGGAATTGAGGGCCGTGTGGGGACAGAAGCCGGCAAACGTTCCGCGCGGGTCCCTTTGTCTGTCCCGGAGCCCTTGTGCACAGAGCCGCCGAGAAGCACCTACATCTCGGAGGAATTCGCTACACAGGGCGAGGGGTGACTTCCCTACTCCCCTCCCTAATTCTAACTGCAGGTTTTTTGTTCCCGATGATGGTAAGACCTTGGGGGCCTGGCGTCCTTTCAGGCGTCGCTGGTGTTCTGGGCCCGCGGCCGGCAAGGCTGATTTCCGCAGAATGCCCAGCGGCTGCACCAGCCAGAATGGACAATGTGGCACCTTTGCTGCGCTCCGGGTCCCGCCAGGAAATACAAGGAACCCCGCACGGGGAGACCCTCGCTGGTGTCACTGTGAATTCCATCTTCCACTGTTTATTAACTTCTTTTTTCCCCAGAAACTAGAGTTCAGATTCCTCTGTACACCATGTTCTGCCTACAAATGCGTCTCTTACTGAAGGAGGGACATACTCAAGTCCCAGAGGCTTTAATGGAGCAAGGAAAGGCAACTCATCTTTGTGTTCTGGAGAGTTTTTTTTTTAAAGCTTATAGTACATCTTAATAATTCTTATTTGTCTTGACTCATTAGATCCAGGCCCTTAGCAAAAAGAGGACAAAGACTCACAGTATTAAATTTTCCTTGTAGATTATGGGAAAGAAAAGCGGAAAAATGTGAATGGGGTTGGGCCACATCTCAGGCCAGCCCAGAGACATCTCCTTAAAAATAGCCAGCATCCGAACCTCAAAGCACCCCCCACCCCTTCCCAGCTGCCTCCTGAGCGAGGGAGAAGCCTGGGAATTTAGCGGCAGCCGATAAACCTCCTCCAGCCGGCGGGCCAGCGAGGCCTTGAAATGCTCTCTGCTCCTGGCAACGGCGGCGGCGGCGGGGCCGCCACGGCGGCTCCCGCCTCGCCCAAGGGAGGGAGGGGGCGAGGAAAAACGAAACACCCTAAAAGAGCAGGCTGCTCACCAACTACCCTCTGGACCGTCCTTGAGCTGAGCCCTTTGGGGAGAAAGTTGGGGCGCTGGCCCACAGGGGGAAAAAACACACGGGAAACAAGACACAAAGTTCTCGGTTCTAAGCGCCTTCCCAGAAGCAACGAATCTGTCACGGGCTCCCAGGCTTCAGCCCACCAGGAGACGTGAGTGGGGTAAATGAGCTCTGTCACAAGCCTGGGCAGGAGCCGCCCCCCAGCAAATCCGGGGTTCCTCGCCAGCCAGCGCTTAGAAAAATCAGGCCCTTCCATCGGGGGTCTCACAACAGTCACATAGACTAGGACCCCCACCATTGTACAGAGGAGGAAACTGAAGTCTGAGGGTAGGAGGTGAAGACTGGGGGTAGGAGGTGCGGGGAGTAGGGCGAAGCTCGCCCCTTGTCACTTGGCTAATGCGACCCTCAATACTCGCGCTGCGGCCAACCAGGCACTACCGAGGTAGCTAGCGTGGGAGCGGCCTGTGTCCTTGGCTTTGGTGAGGACGCTCAGATGGCCTCTCCCTTCCCCCATGCTAAGCCCCAAGGCCCGGTGCCCAGGTTCAGCACTTTTTGCCCTCTGGAGGTCGAGCGTGGGAGGCAGCTCTGAGATGTGGGGCATCGCTGTAGCCATAAATTCCCAGGGAGAAGAGAGATGGCTGGGCAGCTTCCAGCTCCTCCAAGCTCTGCCTTTCAAGCCTTCAGAAAGCCCTCGTAGGCCCCTGAGCAGACCTTTGGCTTCCTGGCTCTGTCTCGTTCGCCCCAAAGCGAATGAGGACCGGTTTCAAACAGCGCAGGGGTCCCGTTCCCTTCTCGGCTGCATCTGAAAGTGCACCGATCAGAGTGTCCCAACGAAACCGCCTTTCCCCGGGACCAGCCTCCGGGATTCTCAGGACCTCGTCCCTCTTGAGCTCCCAGGGCTAGGATCTGCAGCGCCAAATTCTGCAGAGTTGGGAGAAGTTGGAGAAGGGACCCCAAGCATTCCGCCCTCAGCTTCTGGGGCGCGAAGGGGCCCAGGCGGGCAGCGGCCTGGGGAGCGCGGTCCGCGCGTCCAGCCCGCGCGCAGCCCTTCCGCCGCTCTGCCAGGCACCTCAGTTTTCTCTCCTCGGCTTGGGCCCATCTGGACCTCCGCACCTTTAGCTCAGGGAAGAGAATTCCCCGCGCAGCCGCGCTCAGTCCTTCCTCCGGGATTTTCCTGAGAATCCCCACGAATTGGCCACGATCCCTTTGGGGGTTTCCTTCCAATCAGCCCCGCGTCCTAGCCTCGTCCTCAGCGCCCGGATTGCCCTCGCGCAGGCCGGGAATCCACGACCGGTTACCGACTGCGGAAGCGGGTGTCGCCCCTACACTTACTTCGGAGGCGCACAGGTTTCTTGCAGGGTGGTATCCCGGCCCCCTCCCGACCCCTCCAATCTGCTGTGAGAAGCCTGGGCTAGGGAGAGAAACACTGCCTGGGGCGGGGGCGGAGGGGGGGGTTGGGGGGAACTGAACCGAAAGCTTGAGAGCCACCGGCCGGCTGTTATCTGGAGCTGAAGGCTGCGGTAATCGATGGGTTATTTTTACGCGGTAATAGGGCCCTGTGATTGCTCTATTAACCTTTAGACCTGTCTGAGGGACTCTCCGACTCGCAGCCCCGCTGCGCTGGGGCCTCTAGGCACTGACGCCAACTCCAAACTCAGACCTGCCACCCTCCCCGCCGTCGCTCTAGGGAGGGGGGCTTGAGGCCACTGGAGGAGCCTTCTGGGCCGAGAAGCCCCGCTGGGCTGCCGAGCTCCCTACGCCCTCGCCAAGTCCCTTGGATTGGTGCGGCGGCGCCAAAGGCTGCAGAGAAAACGTAAAGATCTGAAGGGAGGAGGCCGCAGGACCTGGGAAGCTTCGCCATGGAAGGGGGCACATTATACATGAATATATAAAACTGTGCGCAGGAGCCGGCGCCTTGCGGACTCCCTGGGCTGCTGCGAAGGTGAAAGGGAGGTTTCGGTCTCTGAGCTCTGACTGGGGGGACAAATCCCAAATTTGGCGTCTCTTCCCAGAGTCCGGGGCTAGGAGGATCCCCACTACCCACTACTCACTGTCACCCGGAGGCCTGCAGCCAGCCGGGCACCCCTGGTGACTCACTGCTCCACTCCGGATCCGGGGTCGCGCCCAAGAGGTCACCTTCCCCTCTATCAGCCCCGCCCCTCGCCCACTGCGTCCTGGGCCGCGGAAGGTACCGACCACCAGGAGGCGGGAGGGGGAGGGAGGAGGTGGAAAAGAAAGGAGGAGGCGGGAGAGAGAGGATTCATTAATAAAGTTGCCCCTGGGCAAACCGCAAACCGAATTGATCTCGGTGGGTGAAGCCCCGCGCCCCAGCGGTAGCACTGTGGCCTGTTCCGAGGAGATCCCTGCGCCTGGACTTTGCCTGCTAGGGGAGTTTTTTGAAGAGCCCCGCAGCCCGGCGCCCGGCGGAGGTGCAGCGGCTGCGGCGCGCCCCCGCCCCCTACCCTTGCACGTGACTCCCTCCGGCCAGTCAGCGCCCGCGAGCTGGAGCTCAGGGGCCAGGGGATCCGCGCGGTGAGCTGGGGGACTCCGAGGCGGCCGGCCGGGAGGCTGCGAGAGGCGCCTCCGCCGCCGAAGCTCCCGCCGCGCCGGGGAAACGCGCGCCGGCCTCCAGGAAGCTCTAGCCCCGGCAGGTATGGCGTTTTTCATCCCTCTCCTTTCTCCTTCCCACTAGCAGCAGAGCCCTGATCTCCTCTGGGCTTGTTTGCCCAGGAGTAGAGAGGTAACTAGCGGGTGGAAAAGAGACATTGGTCACTCCCCCCTCCCTAACCTTGGCCATTGCCTGTTCTACTTTGGCTGAGCAGCTTCTTTAAAGCAAAGGAAGATTTGGGGAGCGGGGAAGCGAAGAGAGATATTAGAAGTGCTTCTGGATTCTTTTTGTGTGAATTTGAACGTTTCTGATTGCTGCCCTCGCGTGCAGATTCCCCAGCCCTTGTTTGCACCTAACAGGCCAGGGCCTGGGTGATGATGATGGCCGTGAGTAGTCACCCTGATCAACTGACCCGAGACAGGCCGCGCGGCGGCTCGAACACGCAGGGACTCAGAAGGAGGAGTGTCGCCCGTGGGCCACAGAGTGGCGGCAGGAGGCGGCGCAACTGGGCCTTGGGCCCGGGGAGGCGCTCCGAAGTCGGAAATGTCTGCTGAGCGCCTGCACTTTTTATATCTTTCTGGCCGGCTTTCCAGTCTTCCCCTCACTAAGCTAGCGACCCCAGCCACCCACCCTGCTTTGGGTGAAATTAACTGAGTGCAGGAACCCGGTGGAGAGCAGCGTGGTCCCTCCGCTGGCCACGGGGAGCTACCCCGGTACACTAAATATGTCGCTTGGCTTTGGGCTGGAAGGTGACCCAGGGGAGAGGAGGATGTCCAGGCGGTGAACTGCCACCAGGTTGAGAGAATGAGGGGCCTAGAGATTGGGGGGAAGGGGGTGTGAGGGACCCAGGGCCGGTGGGAGCCCGAGCCGGCGCTGCCGGTAAGGTTGGGGAAGCGCCTCGGGGAAGTGTTTCCTGTGTTTCTCAGAAAAGGAACTGCAGGCAAGAGCAGGTTCCAGGCTTTTAAAGAGCGAAAGGTTGCATTGGGGTGACGGGGTGATGCAGACACACACACTTCTGAATCTCCACGTCCCCGGAAGCAGCCAGCTTCATTATTGCTGGCTAGTGTGCGCATTCGTGGGTGACAGTTTTCTATGCAGCAGGCCGAGGGCGAAGGCGCCAGCTGAGCCGAAAGAGCAGGAATGACCTGTAAATGGACGGGAACTTCAGGGCGTGCTTTCTCAGAAATAGTTCAGAAAAGGGCTAAGTCAGGAGGGAAGAAAGCATGACGGCTAGCCTGTGAATTTGGGGTGAACTGGTGTGAGTGAACTGGTGTGAGTGATAAGGAAGGGAGGGAAGACTGGGGCACAAGCCTGAGTCCCATAGAGAGGCCAGACCTCTTCCGTCGTTCTCAGGAGCTCGCTCTGCTCCCTCTGAGGTGATCTGCTTGGAGGCTTAATTACAGAAACAAGTGAGAGTCCTTTAAAGGGAGTAGTTAATTTTGCATCTTAACAGAAAGGTATAGAGTGGTATTTTCTCCACCTCCTATTGTTCAGTAATCCAATTCCGAGGTAATGTAACAGTCATTTTAAAAGGCAGAGGCTGTAATAGAGACAAATGTTAAATTTATGGCATTTTTAGCATTTACATTTTTAAAGCTTGTTAAGTTAGCATCTGTAAGTGTATTGGAAGTTGAATTACAGAATTATAAATCTTCCTTTCCTGCAGTTATGTGAGAAAAGAAACTTACAATATTTGTTTTAGCACTGCAGGAGTATACCAGAAAATACAATGAAATAGGTCAATTATTTGATTTTAAAATTAAATACTGAATGTTTTATTAAGGTAAACCTGTGTATTTGTTTATTGAACCCCAGAGATTCCTATAGGTATTAATATTTTGTCTTCATTCTCAAAGGGTAAAGTTGGTGATCTCGGGTCAAATATTTTTTATATCTACCCTCTAATCAGACTTACTATTGGAAGGAAATGTTTACCAAACCAATACTTTATTGTGTAGTTTTGAAAATAAGTAATAAGCCATTTAAAAGTTAACATATGACTATATAATATAGTGCTATTAATTCATTATTATTAGTGATGTTGCAAAAATGGTGAAAAGCATGATATAGTGTGTATTAGAGATTCCATTTCCAGAATTTTTTACATGAATGAAGATGACCATTTATTAGAGTACATAATACATCTGAAATGCTTTCTTATGATACCTTAGAAATATGTAATAACAATAATAGCCAACAATTATGTAGAATTTTCTTGTGCCTCTTATAAAAGTTTTGTAAGACCCTGTTGTAAGTGCTTTACAGGTATCAATTTATTATCCTGACAATGATCCTACAAGATAAGTTACCTTTAATATTTGAATTTTTATAAATGAGGAAAGTGAGGCCCAGAGAGGGTTAAGTAATGTGTCTAAAGTCATTCATTCAGTAAGTGGCAGAGCCTGAATTTAGTACATAGTTCAGTTAATAGCTCTGTAATTCTACTATTAATCAAAAAGAAACCACTGTTAAGAGCAGCTGCTTTTTCTTAAGGAGAAAAGTGGGCATGGACTGGACAGACTTAAACCCCTGCAGCCCTACAGATCCTGTCTCCCACTCCCTTTAATTGTACTTCGATCTTAGAGGAGTTTCAAAACTTTCCAATGCTTCAGTTCCCTCTTTTGTAAAGTGAAGAGAGACACTTTTACTTAGTGGAGGTGTGAAGAAAATTACCTGGAACAGAGAGCAGGTATTCTGTTCTTCAGGACATGGAGCTCTTAGTTTTATCAGAGAAATTGCCTGGTGAAATCAAAACACGGGATACAAGGATATAATCAAGTCCTACAAACTGTTCTTCCCCCTAGCAGTGTCATTGGTGTTCTGATTCCATCCAAGGGTGGACTGGTGACTCCGTATGAAAAATCATTAAACGAATTGGAATGGTCCAGTGAGTCCTGTAGTTCTGTAAAGTGACTTCGTACATTCCTCTGACGTTTCTCATCTTAATATCCAATCTGCAAACTTGCCAAAATAAAACTATTTGCAAGAAATGTATATCTTGTCTGATTTGATGTCCACACAGTCTAGCGTATGGGTAAGAGCTTCCACAAACCTTTTCACTGAGATTTAGCAGACACTGTGCTCATTTATAAATATTTAGACTCTGCCAATAGTTTTAAAAAATTGCAAACAAAAATCTCTTAGTTTGCTGGTTTTTTTTTTATAAAGTTTGTCTTTGTTTTCCATGGGCAATCTAAAGTTTTTTCATGGCTAAGATGAGTTGGAAATAGGTGGGGGAACAGAGAAGATGAGGGTGAGATTTCTTGGGTCCTAGGCACTGCAAGGAAACCCGAAACGCTTGGATTTTTAAAACATTGTGACAAGAATATTCTAGAAGTACGGTAAAATTGAAGTCCTTACTGACAAGCAACACCAAAAAAATTGACCAAGATCACAACCAGTAATTAATTACATGTCCAGTAACCGGGAAGCCCCACTCCTCAAAGGCTCTCCTCCTCGAGGCTTCCCTCGGGCAGCCAGACCCCACGGCCTCTGCAGAGCAGCTTCCCGTGGAACCGCGTGGCCTCCGTGGGCCCCAAGAGTAGCGATTTTGTTTGCAGGGCGGGACAAGCAACCAAGCTATGGGAAAGTGGGCTCTGAAAACTCCTTATGAACTTTTCCCCCTCTTTGTCGTTCCCCCTTTAGGACCTACCGCGGCTGCATCACGGAGGAAGGAGCCAGCCCGGCCCTCGGCCTTGGAGTCAGCCTGCCGCGCCCTGCGCCCCAGGCCGAGGTGTCCTGAAGACACGGAGCCCCAGGCCCCGGCCCAGGCGCGCCCCCTCGTCTTCGGGACCGTCAGGCCCTGCAGTGGATTTGGCCCCTCCTCCACCACCTCTGGGAACAACCACAAATTCTATTTGGGATTTTCCTGAGTAAACCAGAGCAGAGCCTAGAGTCTTTTGCTCAGTGCTGGATTTAATCAGTGTATGTTTTTGAAGGATTTGGCTTTTTTTTAACCTTTGACTTTTGATCTTCGTTTTTTGTGACAGCCCCTCACTCTACATTATCGGTATTTTCATTTTTGTATTGTTGTTACTGCCTCTCCCCGCATTGCTTCTTGGCCCGAGGACTCGGAAGCTGCGAGCGCGCGGGGCGATGTACCAGAGCCTGGCCATGGCCGCCAACCACGGCCCCCCTCCCGGGCCCTACGAGGCGGGCGGCCCGGGCGCCTTCATGCACGGCGCAGGCGCCGCGTCCTCGCCGGTCTACGTGCCCACGCCGCGCGTGCCGTCCTCAGTGCTCGGCCTGTCCTACCTCCAGGGCGGAGGCGGGGGCGCCGCGTCCGGAGCCGCCTCGGGCGGCACGGCGGGTGCGGCGCCGTCGGCCGCGGGGCCCGGGACCCAGCAGGGCAGCCCCGGCTGGAGCCAGGCGGGAGCCGAGGGAGCCGCCTACACCCCGCCGCCCGTGTCGCCGCGCTTCTCCTTCCCGGGCACCACCGGGTCCCTGGCCGCCGCCGCCGCGGCCGCCGCCGCCCGGGAAGCCGCGGCCTACAGCAGTAGCGGCGGGGCGGCGGGCGCGGGCCTGGCAGGCCGCGAGCAGTATGGGCGAGCCGGCTTCGCGGGGTCCTACTCCAGCCCCTACCCCGCCTACATGGCCGACGTGGGCGCGTCCTGGGCTGCGGCCGCCGCCGCCTCCGCCGGGCCCCTTCGACAGCCCGGTCCTGCACAGCCTGCCCGGCCGGGCCAACCCTGCCGCCCGACACCCCAACCTCGGTGAGTGCTGAGCGCGAGTCCCGGGGCGGGGCGGGGTCGGAACGGAGGCTGTCCTGAGCCCCGTTGGGACGTTTAATTTCTCACAAGTATGCGGGGGCGGGGTGGGGGCGGGAGGGGGACGGAGGGGGTGTGTGAGTTTCCAAGGAAAGCAAACTAGAAGACAGAACCTGGAGGCCGGGGTGATGGTGGCGATAAAGTTCACAGCTCCAAGGAGCCCAGATTCTGTTACATCGGGGCGAACCTGCCCTCTAGATCCTTTTATGAAAGAGAGAGATGACGGCGGCGTGGCGGGGTCTGAGTGAGCCGCCGTGCGCCCGGGCAGCGCCCAGCTGCAGGGGACCGCGGAGGCCGGCGGCGCCCCGGGAGCTGGGACCACTGGGCTCCTGCTGCCGCTTCCTCCAGGCCCTCGCTCAGAGTCCTCCGCAGGGAACTGATTACATGACTTAGGCCCAAGGTCTTCTGGGCCATTTGGCCGCCAGGTTGGAGGATCCCTCGGGGTGGCAGAAGATTTTCCTGTGGGAGATTTCACATCGGGAACAAACGAGGAACCCCAGCTAATGGAGATGAGTTGAACTGGGGCCGGCACCAGGCGGGTGCCTCAGGGCCAGGGCATGTTGTGACCTCGTGCTGAATTGGCGGGCAGGGCCGCGTTGGTATGGCCCCCCTGGCGGGTGTCCGAGACTACTCGAAGCCCAGAGGTGCTTCTTTATAATGCTCTACTGAAATCGAGACTTTGCTGCAGGTCCATGTGTCGAGCCCCCCTCTCTTCCCGAGGGCTAGGGTTAGAAATAACAATCGTAATGGGCACAATTGTGTATCTCCTTTGAATGCCAGACCCGAGATGCTGGGCAAGGCAAGCGTGTGCCCCTTCCTCGATTTACGCATGAACCAAATGAAGTCCGAGGAAGGGCTTCTGAGCCTCGTGCTGAGAGAGAAAGGGAAGTGGCAGCACTAGTTCAAAATGCAAACGACCTCTGGTCCTGTGGAATTTCAGGAAGGGACGGGATCGGGTTTGGACGGAGACTGCTCTTGTGGGGGAGGGGAAGCCCAGACTGGAGAAACAAAGTTAACATTTATTGACTACCTACTAAGTGCTAAATCCTTTCGCATTTGTTCTCACTTTGAAGAGTAAAGCCTGTGCCTGCCAGGTTTCCATTCTTGGGCTGACTCTGAGAATGGTCAGGGCTTTGAAGAGCTTTTAAATTATCCCCTGACCCTGGGTGGCCAGGGAAGGTCCCCAGGGGTGTCCAGCCAAATACACATCTCAGGTAAACTGATTAACCGTGGATGTGGCGCCGGGGCTGGGGCTGGGGCTAGGGCTCCCAGTTTCCCCCTCCCCATCACGGGGGAGCCAGACGGCACCCACAGGGGAGGAGGGGCCCCGACTCCGGAGCCCCTCGCGAGGACCTGGGAGAGATAGCGCAGGCAGCATCTCCATACAATGGCAGCTGGAGGTGGGCGTGTTGGGGGTGGGGCGCTCCGGCCCCGCATTCTTCGAACTCTCCTGAATTTCTGTTTTAACAGAAGGAGGAATGGTCCATATACTTCCATTTCTTTTAACTTGGAGATGGGGTGGGGAAGTTGCTTCCTAACCCATTTAATCCTGGGCTGAGAATTTGGTGTTTGGTTAGGGAAAAAAGAGAAGTTCAGAATCCAAAGATGGGGGATACTTTGTGGTCACCAGAGTTGCAGCCGCAACAATGTAAAAAGAAAGATACTGTGTGAGGAGTCCACACAGTATTTAAATTCTCAAATGTAACCCATACCAGGAAGGAGGGTGTTTCCCACATGCCAGTGTCAACAAATGGCAAGTGTGGTCTGTCTTCCTGGTGCTCTGTGCTCTGTCCCACTCGAGCAGGAAGTCCCACCTGAAGACAACCCTTGGCTCCAGCCGAACAGTTGGATTTTCTCTTCTGTATACAGCCAGGTGTTTTAAATGGTCCAGTTATGAAAGTTATTCCATGTGACCTATGTAAGGGGACAGGAGGCAGGTGGAATTTGTTGGCGTTCGCACTTCCAGCACGTTCTGCAGGTGTCACTTACATAAAGGCAAGTTGAGAGCTGTGCATATAAGCATGCTTTTTATATATTGCTCCTGTCACATGGACACTCCTGTGAATGCCTGGTAGCTTCCTGGAGGACCATCGCAGCCACATTCACTGATGCTGAGTGATAGAAGGATGCTGATAAGTGATGACTGATTCCATGATATTTACTGAGAGCTTGCTGTGTGGAGTTGCCACCCGGCCCTACAACGGCAGTACAATGTGGGGGTGTGACGTGGGCAAACCTAGATTCAATTCCAGGTGCCCTTGCGATCTTGGGCAAGTTACTTATCTTTTTCAGTCTCCTCTCTTTCTATAAAATGGGACTGTCATAACTGCCTTTTGTGCCTTAAATTAGAAACATGAAGTAATATTTGTCAAGTACTTGGCTCTGGCACCTTGTAAGTGATGGTATCTTATTAAGGAGTCACCATGCAGAGTGACCAATTTTTCTGATTTTCTCAAGACTGAGGAGCTTTTTAGGATTTGAGGGTTTTAGGGCTAAACCTAGGACAGTCCCCCACAAACGGGGATGGTGGGGCACCCTGAACAGACACAAAGATGTGTCCATGAGCCCGCAGTGTGCTGCAGCGATGGTCTGAGAGCACCCAGAGGTGGTGTTTCCTCCCCTTGGCAGGAATCTGGAGGTCGTTGCCTCAGTGGTGCCTCTGCATTTATTTGATCTTGAAGGGTGAGTAGAAGTTTGCCAGGAAAAGTACCTGCAATTTGAAAAAAAAAGGAAAAGAAAACTTGTGCCTTCATTTACTGTCTGGTCCCGTGAAATAATACAACACAGCATGGCTTTTGTCTAAATAATGTATTTGTCACCACAGGTAAAACAACACAGACTAACTCACCCTGAACTTAGAAACTGTTTTTAGCTTTAATGACGAGAAATAAGAACACCTTTATTTTTCTATGAAGTATTCACTGTTGGTATTAATAATACTTAACATCTTGTCAGAGTTCTTTTGTTGGTTATTGAAATAAGGCAAAAATCAAAGTAATAAAAGTGAGCAGGGGTGTCTGTCAAGCTCTGCACTTAGGTTGGGAGGAATTGCTCTGCTTTGAGTGCAATGTATATAAACTTCAATTCATTCCAAGTTCAATATGAGCCCTGAAACAACGTTGAATTTGCTAATTGGGCCTCACTAATGGAATTTTGTGACCTTACTGGGGCAGGTACAGAATCTCACTCACTTAAGTGCCTGGCACACACTGGGCACTTAGCAAATATTTTAGCAGAGATCCAGGAGGGTGTTACCGCAGTCCTCTGCCCGCCTGGGTGGGACACACACCACGGTTGCTCAAGAGGTCGACTGGAGGACCTCAGGGGAGGGTGAGCCAGGTGGGAGAGGATTCTGGAAACCTTGGGAAACCCACTGGAACAGTTTCGGTTGGAGAAGCCGCAGGGTGGGTGAGAGATGGGTACAGTTAGCTAAAGGCAAAAGTCTATGGCCCTTTTGTGTTGCTCCAGGTGAGCAGAGGCTGGATTTGAGAAGAGCCCTTTCTCACATGGGGTGGTCGTTGTTGAAATGGAATACGGGGTCTGGCTTGTCTCACTAAGCCCCTGGGCACTGAGAGCACCTCCGGAGATGCCAGTGGAGCGGGGCAGGGGATTCTTGCATTTCAAGGATGAGGGTCCCATTGCTTCCTGTGCACGTGAGACAGCCGTGGCAGGTTAACACAGCTGTTTCCTGCTAAGGAACCCAGTCACGGGTGTTACATAGCCATATGGGTTTGTCAGAGCTCGTGGAAATGTACTATTAAAATGGGAGTATTTCATTGTGTGTACATTACACCACAATAAAGTGGATTTTTGTACCAATTAATGCTTGCAAATACTTAAGGCTGAAAAGGAAACTCGAAATTATATGTGACTGTGCCTTAAATAGCATCATGGTGGATGTTATTGGAAAAGCTATGAAAATACATTTTATTTTGGAATAACAATTCTTTTGTATAGTAAAGCCAGCAATTATATTTTCAAAGGATCTCAAAAATTTTGAATCATTTTAAATATTGATTAAAAAAATAATGACACAATGAAATGTATGTATAGCACTCTCAGGGTTGACCAGATGTTTTCTTTGAAAGCTTTGCCTCATTCACGATGTTCTAAGACTTTGTTTATGGTGCAGGTCGGTGGAAAACTCTGAAGTGTTTTCTGGATCTTTAGGGGACTGCTTATCAATTAAGCTGGTTGCTTTCAGAGCCAGTTCATTTCTGTAGGGAACCTTGTGAGATCAACTCTTAAGTAGCTTGTTTGGCTAGAGAATGATTCGTCCGTCTTTGAGAAAACCAACTTGTTTAACTTTCCGGTTACCACCCTGAGCAAGTCAGTTGGATTTGGGGCTGGTCTGTGGTGCTAAGTTGAGAACCAATTAAATGGGGAAGGTGTGTGGGGGTAGCCAGGGGTGTGTCACTGCTTCTAGTGAGATCTGTCACCTGCCCAGTTGTGTCCCATCGAAAGGTCAAGCCACATTTGCAAGGAACTTTCTAAGCACTCAGGTGGAGTGATGCGCAGGAGACAGTTTTAGATAACACTTTCTTCGGTATCCCTCCCTATTTTTTTTTTTTTTTTTTACTTAAATGAGCTAAGAAAACAAACATACTCTGAGGTGTGGGGAAAAGGAAGTCTGATACCTGTGGGTGGGAGTGTAAATTGGCACAACTTTTGTGGAGAGCCCTTTGTGATATCTGGCAAATTACACAGGAGATACCCTTGACCCAGAAATTCAACTTCTAGGAATTTATTCTACAAATATACTGGCACGTATTAGTTGCAGCACTGTTTGTAACTGAAAATAATTATTCCAACAAAAATTAGAAATAATCTAAATGTGCATTATTAAGGGACTGCTTGTATACTTGTGGTGCATACAAACAACAGGACATCATGTGGGCATGAAATATTAGGAAATTTCTTATGTAATAGGATGGAATCCTCTCTGAGACATTTATAACTGCAGGATGTGTGTGTATAGCATGATAATTGTGTTTAAAAAAAGAGAAGATGATGTGCATTTGAAAATACTTAATTTCTCTCTGGAAATATTAGCAAGAACTTTTTAACATTGATTGCCCATTGGAAATAACTGGAGAGGTGAGGGATAAAGGACTTTTTACCATGTATGCCTTGGAATTTTTTGAATTTTTAACCATCTTAACCATTTTTCATAGTCCTTCCCATGCTTCCTCATTAATCCATTAAATGACAAGAAAACACATTTAAAATACTGGAAGGTTAAAGTTAAGATTTACTTTGTTTTATTTTTTTAACCATCTTAACCGTTTTTAAGTGTCCAGTTCAGCAACGTTAAGTATATTCACAGTGTTGGAAAACAGATTTTCGGAACGTTTTTGTCTTGTAAAACTGGACCTCTACACCTATCAAACAACAACTCCTGATTTCACCCTCCGCCCAGCCCTGGGTAACCACTGTTCTCTGTGAGTCTGACGACTCACATATAAGCTCATGTAAGTGGCAATCATACAGTGTTCATCTTTCTGTGACTGGCTGGTTTCACTTAGCATCGTGTCCTCGGGGTTCATCCATGTGGTAGCCTATGATCTGATTTCCTTCCTGTTTTAAATGCTGAATAATATTCCGTTGTATGTGTGTTCTGCATTTTGTTTATTCATCCATCATGGACATTTGAGTTGTTTCCACCTGTTGACTTGTGAATAAGGCTGCTGTGGACATGGGTATGCAAATGGAATCTTTTGAATTTTGAACCATGTGAATATATTACCAATTTAAAAATACTACACCAATTAAATATTTAAAGAGACATAACTATTCATGAATTAATTTCCTGAAAGTCTCCCTCCTATTTAAAAAAAAAAAAGTTTCTATATTTAGAGTTTATGGATGCACAGGAAAGGTAATTTAAAACATGAATTGTTGTTTATTGAATTTGGCTTTTGATTTTTGCTTATCGAGCAGGAGATTGCTTTACTGAGGGGACCAAAAACACTTATCCTACTCTCAGTTATGTTATCTGGTAGCAGATCTGAGTCACCAGTTGTCAGGTGCCCACCCCTCTCACTGATGTGGCTTCCTCGTGCCCTCATGAGCACCCGCACTGCGACCTTCCCTGGTGTGGGCCTTTCTCCCTCAGGTCGTACTGGGGCCAGCACCAGAAACTCGCTAACCTAGCGCAGTGAGGGGGTTGTGTTAGAAACCCCATTCCCTCCCTCCAGGGCAGGGTGAGTCTTTTAACCAATTCTTTTCAGCCTATCCTTTAAGACCTTTGTGTTGTACTGAATTTAGAGCTGAAGCAGGTTGCAAGCAGCGCTGCTTCTGTTTGCAGAAGAGAAGGACCGCGGGTTTAACATTGCCTTGCTTTAGAAGTGGGCGGTTCTTGCAGGCCCGGGGATGCTGCTGTTTTAAGAGCTTAAAAGGGCCTTTTTGACATCTGCAAGCATTTGTGTGCAGATGACTTCTCTGACCTGCAGTCCTGAGTAAGGTGCAAGTGACAAGGCTCTCTCGTGGCCTGGGAATGGGTATCACCCTGTTACATTGACCTTCTGTGGCCCATGACATGATCTCACGTAACATACTCCATGAAGGATTATTTAAACATTTTATTGGCTACTACAGAGCTATTCCTTTGTCTCCTTCTAAGAAGGTAAGGGAAGGTAACATCAGTGGAGTTATAATAGGAATAACCTCTGATCTGTTGTAATTTATACACAATGAATTACTAGTTTAGGTACATTAATGTTTGGAAACTAGCTAACAACAGTTTAGGGCTAGTCGCCTGTGCCTTGCACTGTGTGTGTACATATGTATGTGTATATTCTTGTGCTGTGCACTAGGTATATATGTAAGTAAGTTGGATTCTTTCTCAAGGGTCGGTGAGGAAGTTGTCAGGTGACAGGGACTAAAAAGTCCTTCGTGAGAAGTAGATATTAGGATCTGTATTTTGCAGGAGAGGAAACTGACGCTCAGATGAAATGATCGCCCCAGTTCCCGCTGGTAGTGAACAGCAGGTCTGTCTTAGAACCCGGGTAAGTCCCGCTTCCAGAACCAGGCTTTCTCCCCGCTTACCACACTTTGCATTTGCCAAATCTGAGGGCATTTATCCCTTCCCATCCAGAAGGTGAGCATGGTTGAGGGACTCAAGAAAACTTGAGGAACTTCTACTTTGCTCTCCACCCGCTCCCTGTCCCTGATGCAGCTTCTCTTCACGAGTCCCCGTTTCCCACCAGTGTCCCTCCAGGTGCCATGTCTTCCCAAGTAACCTTCCAGCAGAATGGGGAGCCCAGTGTCGGGGATCTCTCCCTCGCACAAACTTCCTCTCAGCATCCTGATCCGGGTGTGCGGAGACTTAGAGATTTTCCAGCATTCAGACCCTCCAAAGTAGAGGCTTCTTACTCTGAGGGGACTGTTGGCTGCACAGAAGAGCGGAACCATATGGCCGTCCGGGTAGGGGGGAGTATAGCTCAGTGGTAGAGTGCATGCTTAGCACGAGGTCCTGGGTGCGATCCTCAGAACCTCCATTAAAAACAAACAAACAAACAAACAAACAAACAAACAAACACACCATATGGCCCTCAAAATCCTTTTCCTTAAAGAAAACTAGAACCATCTTCTCTGTATTCCATTTTCTCTGAAGTTGGAGCTGAGAAAGGAGGAGAAGTCACAGTAATTATGTTATTTAGTGAAAATGAGAACAGGGGGCATGGATCATGACAGTGAAGAAAGCCCCGTCCCAGGAGAGCCCCGGGGAGTTGGCCTGAGCTGATCACAGAAGCCAGCGGAGGAAGCTTTCTCATTTCTGGCAGGGGGCCTGTGGTTTTATCTATTACTGCTCTGTAATCAGAACTGAGCCAGGATATTCAAGCCTCTTATCTGAATGAAGGGAATTTGGTTTTTCTAGCCTTCGGTACTTTGCAGGAGACCCCAGGTTGCCTTCTTGTCTTTAAATACCTTTTTCCCCCCAAAGGAGGGCCACAATCCAGACAGGTGAGCCATTGCATGTGTTTCAGCCTCTGCGAGCGGACTGAATATGGGGTTGTCTTCCACCCTGTGTGGAGTTGCAGGTGTACTTTATTTCGGAGGAAAAGAAATCAAGGCGTTGCCACCAGAATTTGATGGCCACGTGCTTTGGGATTCCCCAGTCACAGATCCAGTTTTGCTTCTTAAAACTGAATTTGGTCCTTCAAATATTTTTTAAATCTTCCTTTCTTCTTCCCAGTTAAAATCTCCATTTCTACTTTTAGAAATCCAGTCAGACTTTATCACCTCCATTCAGCATCGATCGATAGCAACTGGTGAGCAGGTTAATTATAATCGCAGAATAAACGCTGCAGTCTCAAAGTTCACCACTTTTGCAATGTTTCCAAACCCCTCAGAGACCATGCCAAGAGACTCTCATTGACACATCCAGAGCAGGTGTGGGAGTTTGAACCCCGGGGAGACAATCGGATCTGATTCAAGACAACTCAATTTGGTTTCTTATCTACAGCTTTTCCTATCTTATGATGTCTGTCATTACAGATAAAAAAAAAAGTTTAGTCAATTGAGCTGGGAAATGGCAAGTTACATTTTCTTCTGATAAAAGTTTCTAGCTGCTGTTTTATCAGATTGGGTTGAAATTGTATGTGTTTCTGTCAAGGTCTGCAGTGACCTTTTCAGATATTTTATCAGGTATTAGGTGGGGAAACCATTTTTTTTCCCTTTCTTTCTTCAACCTGACAGAGAATGACCTGACTCCAAGATCATAAATCAAACCAGGTAAAGAGAGGCAATAATACAGGTTACCCATCAAATTCGAGTGGGTGGGGGAAGACAAACAACAAATAAAACCTTTCTCCAGCGTGTAGCGAGAACTTAACTTGACCCTAAATAAGGAATGTGGGTCTCACGAAGCGTGAGACACTTAATAGGAAAATGCTGCTTATGTGAAAGAAAGAAAATGCTTTCCAGGTGAAAGATGGCTTCAGAAAAACAATTTTTTCCCCCAAATAGTATCAGTAAAATTTAATTATTTTTCTTTTATTAAACTCAATGTGTATTTACTATAGAGAAATGAAAACTCATATAAACCAATGCACAGAGTTTGTAATCTTACCATCCAAAGATAACCACTGTTAGGCATTAATCCTTGACTTCTTAGTTACCATACGTGTGCAGGCATGAGGTATGTGTATCTCTATATATTTAAACAGTCATAAAAGTTACTGTTTAGTTATTTCAGCATGGAGGAAAGTTTTTTTTTTATAAGATTAGTGACCCAGACTGGCTCCTAAAGACTGATCCCTTAAACAGAGCAAAAATGAGAAACTTGTCGGAAAAAACTGCCATCAATAAATAGCCAATCAAATGGGAGAGTTGTGTGTAAAAACGTTTTCCAATCTCATATTGTATACAGCCATGTTAAAGCTAGAGCATGTTTGTAAGTTTCAAGTGGTTGCCCCCTTGAAGTGAGGTGACCAGCTGCAGGATGTGTTCATTTGTGAGGCTCCAGTTTGCTGGGAAATGTAAGCAGGTAGCTTTCAACCCACTTTTTAGAAGGGGAGATCCAGGCGGTGAGAGAGCCTCCGTCTGGCCCCGAGGGTCGATGAGATTCTGCTCTCATTTTCCTGCTGTGTGACTTCGGACAACTTGATCTTATTGTTGTCCAAACCAAACCAGACACCAGTACCAGACGCATCATTTGCCTCATCAGCCAACCAAGCCAACAAATATTTTTTCCTGCTTCCAGTGAGCTGAGCACCTGTTAGGCTTTGGAGATTGAAAATGAACAAGGTGGTCCCTGCTTCCGAGCAGCTGATGGTCTGGCCAGGGAGGTAAAAAGAGGGAGTCCCAGTGTATGGAGAGCTGGAGCAGGGTAAACCGCTTCCTGTGGGTTTCCCACAGCCTGGACTCTGTTGATTGCATTTCCTTCATTTAACATGTTCCTCTGTCCCCTGTTTTTCATGTAAATCTGTGGTTGGAAGAATAGGCTCCATCGTGTTCAGCGCCATGAATGACCACTGCCTTGATGCATTATTTCATCAGGGGATGCACGTGGTGATGTTCTAATGTTCTCGTTCCTTCTTCATTTATTAGCTGAAACACATCTGCAACAGTAAAAAAAAAAATTTAGTTTATCAAATATTTGGTTACCCTGAGATACAGTTTGTTAGGAAAGGCAGGATGAATGCTTGCTTCTCTCATTGGCCTCTTTTCAGTGTTCAACATAATGAATGAGTTCCCTAGCGTCCTTCCAGGATTACTAATGAAATCAATGTTCTTTAGTATCATTAAGAACTCATGGATTTAAATAGATAGGATGTGTTTTATCCCATGTCCTTATTATCCCAACTGACGCTCACACTGTCTCAGCTTTGTCAGTGGGAACTTGTTCAAATTGGCTCCTGAGATCTTCTGACAAAAATCTTAGTTTGATCCTTTCCTGCTTTCCACACTGCAAGACGTTCCAAGCTCTCCTCGTGCACTTTCTCCTCCCAGACCTGGGTTTGGCCATCTCTCCGAAAAAGCCCTGACTCCTTTTAGTGAGAAATGGTATTTGGACACCACTCTTAGAGCCATCTCTGCTGGCTGTCCTGTTTGCTATTGAGTTAGTTGTTCAACGTAGAGTTAGGAAATACTTCTCCCGTCCCACCTGAAGATAAGATGAAATACATCATCTGTTGATACCAATAATTCCAATTCAAATTTAGGACTAAAAGGCTTTCACTTCCCCTCGTGCATCTTTTTTTTTTAAACTGTTGTAAAATATACACAACATAAAATTGACAATTTTAAGCAATTTTTACATGTTATTTCAGCAGCGTTAAGTACATCTACATTTTTGTGTGTCTGTCACCACCATCCATCTCCAGAACTTTTTCATCTCTCCCAAATGAAATTCTGTATCCATTTCCTCCTCTCCCCAGCCCCTGGCAACCACCCTTCTCCCTTGTCTCTAGGAATTTGACTATTCTGGTTACCTCATGGAAGTGGAATCATACAGTATCTGTCCTTTTGTGTCTGGCTTATTTCATTGAGCACAGTGTTCTCCAGGTTCATCTGTCTTGTAGCATTTGTCAGAATTCCCATCCTTTTAAAGGCTAAATAATATTCCGCTGTATGGATAAATCACATTTTGTGTATCCACTTATCTGTTGATGGGCACTTGGGTTGCTTTTGGCTATTGTGAATAATGCTGTTTGTACACATGTCTGCAAATGTCTGTTCGAGTCCTTGCTTTCATTTCTTTTGGGAATATACCCAGCAGTGGACTTGCTGGATCATGTGGTCATTCTGTGCGGTTTTGAGGAACCACCATACTGTTTTCCAGGCCACTGCACCATTTTACATCTTTCACAGCATCTTTAAATTTTTTCATCCACACTAAATATCTCATTCTCAACAGCTTTATGCTGTAACACCCACAGAGGCCGAGAAAAGCAGTGCCAGCATTACCGCCTGTCTGCGATCAGTCCTTGCCTCCTGACTTCGGGTTTGCCCCAGTGTTTCCACTCTTGGCTTTGAGCTCCCCTGCGGCTACACGAGCTGGTTGCTCATGGCGACTCCCCCTGCCTCTCGCTCCCTGATGCAGTGCCCCCCCCAACCCCAGATGCCACCTTGGGCATCTTGGACCTTGTCCTAGTGCCCCAGCTGCCTGTGTCTCCTTTAGGGATTGGCATGGTTGGCACAGGTGGGGCCAGATGTGGAGGACCTTGAAAATCAGGCGGAGGAGTTTGGGGCTTTATGAATAGAAGGCAGATGTGATTGGAGCAGTAAATTGGTAAATTGGGAAGTGTACGCACAGAGGGGTTTGTGGTTGTGTATGTGTGTGAGAAAGAGAGAGGGACGGAGGGAGGGAGGGAGGGAGGGAGACGCTGGTGTGGAGACAGAAGGCATGTGGTTCAGTGAGAGGCCGTCAGAGGCTTTGTCTAGCTTGGAGCATTCGATGAGTAGTGGCAGAGGACACGGGAAGTCACCAGGCCACACTGGCCCGGGAAGGGCATGGGTGAAGACAGTGGTCATTATCCACCTTGCTCTTTGTCTTGAGTCCCTGCAGCTGCAGTCGGAGGAGGAAGAGCTCCAGAGGGTATGTGCAAGACGACCTCCATGCACCGTGCATCCCCCCGGTTTACCTGGGCTGGAGGGTGGGTCATCCCAGAGGTGGCACTTGAGTTGGCTGTACTTCTCTGGGAATCTGTGCTGTTCTTCCACATGGTCACGGAGAGTCACCCTTCCTCTGTGTAGCCCTCCTGCTTGGCTGGTAACCCCCAGTGGGGGTGGGGGTGAGAAAGAGGGGACCCGTGGTGGCAAATGGGACAAGCAGGAATCCTGGATTTGAGGCTTCACGTCGCTGGCCCATCATGTGGACCAGGCTAGCGTCTTTTCTTCCCTTCTCTGGGGTTCCACCTCAGGGACTCACACCCATTCTCCCCAGTACCTTCATTTGCCAGATTGATAAGGTCTAGATGAACTTTTAAATCGGGAGTTGAGTAAATTGTTGAGTAGAATTTCTTACCCATTTAAGGCCTGGGGAGGCGGATTAATCACGCCCCCCTCTGCTAGGCAGCCTCGGGCTGCTGGGACAGCCTGGGAACAAAATGGCATGTCCCGGGGGAGCCCCAGGCAAGACCCAGGAGGCTGTCATTTGCTTTCCTGTGGAGAGAAGTGCGAATTCCACCATATTTCTGGGGAGCCCCTCGGGTTTTACTGCTTAGACCTGGTGAGTCCTGGCAAGGCGGGGATGATGGGTCAGGGCTTCTGAGCTTAGCCCTGCACTCCAGAGGGGTAGGCTTGCCATGGTCCAGAGGGGTAGGCTTGCTGTGGTCCGTCGTGGTGATGAGCAAGGACGCACGTGGGGGTGTCAGCCGATATTAACTCCGCACCTCGGCTAGCCAGACGCCAAGCTGTCTGCTATCCTATGGTCTCATTTTTCCTTCTACTCTAATAATTCCACAGTGTCTTTTAATGCAGACAATGTTTGTCTCTTATTCTAACTCACCTGACTGCTGAAGAACCAGAAGCAAACAAGGAAAACCAAAAAGGACAGTTTCACACGGCCTCTCCTCTCTGCAGCCAAGAGGGAGCAGGGGCGGATCTTGTTGTGGGTGCATGAGAGCTGGGGTGGGGTCTGGGGTGGGAGGCTCTGTGTGGGCTCGTCTGCAGGCAGAGTTCCCGGGAACCGTGCACAGCCCTCACTCTCACCGTTCCTGTGGGGCTATTCCTTTCCTTGGATTATAGTTCTACCAGACTGGAAGTGTTTCCAGGGCAAGAATTAAATCTTATTCGCTTGGGGGTGGGGGTGGTCCCTGGTACAATTACACTGTAAACACTAAGTAAACGTTCATTGTCTGAAAAGATAAAATCTGGAATTCACTTGGCCCCTTTGGTTCGCGACCTTGACTGGAAGGATAATCCTTGTGAAAGGAACCACCATGATGAGCTTTACAAGGAGAGGGACCTGGAGGGTGAGGAGATTGAAGAGCTGTAAGAATCTTGCACTGGCAGCCCAAACCTCGAGGGCAAGGAGGAAAGAGGAGAGCTTAGAAAACTCCAGAGCTGTATTCTCAAAGGTGACAACAAGGAAACAGGGCACCCGCCAACGTATTGGCTATGGTGGGTCGGAGGCATGGGGAAGGGAGACGCAGGTGAGATGTCCAGGAGGCGGGTGGCGTGGGGTGGAGTCTGGGATCATCACTCTTGAAGCCTTGAGAACAGGAGAGAGCCCCTAGGGTAGTGGGGAGACGCGGCAGCACTGGCCTCTAGTGAAGGTGGGAGGGGGTACAAGTAAGAGAGATGTCTGGTAAGAAGAGCCCAGAAAGGATGCTGAAAAATCCATAGTTAGGTGTCCTCCACTTTCACCTTGTAATACCCACCTGAGATCATCCCTTGATCCTGTGATGCTCTGCTGGGCCCTGACGGTGCCCCTTGGGCTTCCTAAGGCCCCCAGAGTCTTCACATGCTGTCAGAGTTCTGGCTCTGACGCCAGATGGTTACAACCTTCCCTGGCCAGTTTGTTTGGAGACTTGCAGAATGTTGCTCATCAAGTTTGTCCTTTCCAACCCATTGAGTGCCTGAATCCACTGTTTTCCCTCCTTCTTGCTGTGCACATAGTCCTTGAGATCCTTCTTGAAGAGCCTCTTAAGGCACCAGGGAGAGTTTTGTGTATACGGGTAACCGCCTCTCAGCCTCATCATAACAGACTGGCTCAGGAACTCAGAGATCGTCTGTAGAAACAAGCTCTCCGTCAGACTGTGTTTAGAGGGCGTAAGTGCCTGTTGATTTGGGAGGCTGGTCTCTGCCTGCCTGAAGTGCTTCACAGAAGTGACAAGACACTCTCCTTCAGGGAATGTTGATATTAAGTTTCCTGCTCTGTGTAAACACATCTCCGGGAACGGCATTAATAACGGGGACCCTTTTCCCGAGACGAGGCAGAAAGGGCAGTGTGGGCAGAAGGACCGGGAAGGCGGGTCTGCGGGCAGGAGAGCTGGCCGGGCACCCCATCCAGCCGGCTGTGCCCGGGGGAGGCGGAGCCCACTGGCCAGACTTCTTCCCGTCGTTTTCAGAACTCTTGCTTATATGTCTGCTTGGGACCTCCATCTTTTTACTGTTCTGCAGCTGACAAAGGAGAAGCAGAAGAGGCTTGTGGTTAAGGGAGAGGGTCTGGAGTCAGACACCTGATTTAAAATTCAGCTCTGCAACTGAGTCCCCAGTTTTCACGTCCAGAAAAATTGAATAGAAGCAACTTCACAGGGTTTTTGTGAGTAACAGGAAATGACATTCATGGAGCGCAGTACTGGCATAGTAAGTGTCCTTAAGTGTCAGTCAGTAGTCACCTGTTAGTACACAATTGCTGCTGCTGAAAAGCAGGTTTGTTTGGTTTTTTTTTTATTTATTTCTACTTTTTTACGGAGGGTAATTACGTTTATTTATTTCTTTTTGGAGGAGGTACTGGGGATTGAACCCAGGACCTCGTGCCTGCTAAGCATGTGCTCTACCACTTGAGCTGTACCCTCCTCACCCCCAGCAGATACTACTTTAAACAGGATTTTTCAGTTCCACCGATGAAAAGTTAGGTTGCCAAGTTGCCAAAACCCAGGTTAAACGAGGGTTTTGTTGTTAGAGGTTACCTTCGTGCTCAGTATTAGTCTACATTTGGGGACACAGAGCCCATAATCCAACTTGATGTCTGTAATCTCTTCTACATATGGGGGCACATTTACACAAGCGGAGGCTCATGGGGGTTGTGGGTACTTGAAGAGTGACTTTTGTTATTACTTTAAAATATTTAAAAAATCCTTCTAAGGGAGTTGGAGCCAGTGCCTGCCTCCAGCGGGAGAAGAACCAAAGGGAAAAAACGAAGAAACCACTTGGGTTGCATCAGAAGGAAGAAGGCTTGTGTGGTGCGGCTGTGGAGGGTGTGTGTCCTGAGAGGGCCTGGCAGCCTCTGTCTCTGGGGACCTGGGAGTAAGGGAGGCCCCTTCCACCTTGAGTTGCTTCAGTAGAGTCTTTCCCTGGGTCTGAATCCAACATCATTTGGTTAACATTAACGCGATGCTAAATTGCGTGTGCTGGAAAGCAGGGGGCAGGCTGCCAAATGGTGGGTTTCTGCTAGGAAATGAGTCCAGCCCATGGTGGCCACTGGATTCTCAGCAGGTTTGGAGAAGACTATGAAAAAGAGGAGCTGCTTATTAGGGTTTTTTTGATTTACTTAAATAACCTGATAGATGCGCCCTCCTGAGCATCCCCACTTCTGACTGGTTCTGTGGTTTTGTGGGCTGGAGTCAGGGTCCAGGGTTCCCTGTGCCTCCGTCTCTACTGCAGGAATGATGTGCACACCAGGGACAGTTTGGTGTCCATCTCAGGAGGTGCTCAAGCCGTCTTCAAGGAGTATTAGTGGAAACTGCGCCATCCATATGGGCATTCCTCAGCTTCTGACACCTTTGTAAAAACCAGTGAATTGGAACCAGGTGCCTCTAATTTCTGTGGGCCCTTCTGGCTCTGACCACCTGAGAGTCCATGAGGATGGAGACCTGGGGTGTTGTGTGGTGGTGGTGGGGATTTTAATGACTCTACCACAAACAGGAATAGAAGGTGGAAAATAGGAACGTGAGAAGGATGGTGTGTGCACTTACTGTCCGGAGCCTGGGCCTTTGTCTCGCTCCTCCCCTAGGATGTGAGGACGGACAGCGACTGGGCAGAGGTCCAGGCAGCAAAGAGGAGGATGGAGCCTGGGTCCCCATCCTAGGCCACAACCACCCTGCCTAGCTGATGAGCCACTGGAGGAACGTGGCACTCGGCGGCAGCCCCGAGGCCTGGCCCTGAGAGCTTCCAGCGCTCCCCATGCTCCTCTGGCCTTGTTTTATTTATCAAAAACAACTGTCTTGTGGGCAGGAGTTGCAGTGTCCATTGGCAGGTGAAGAAACTGAAGTTGCAGGATGTCTAGGGACTCAGGTCAGCCTGACTTCCCGGGCCCTTTCTGCCCCTGGGTCGCCAGTGTGGGTGGCATACACCCTCCCATTTCAGAGATTTGTGTGAGCTGAGGCCGCCACACGTGTGCCTGGCCACCTCCGTCGGGGCTGGGCTGCTTGGACACTCCTCCTCCCCTTGGAATCCTGCTGCCATGGGCTTTTCCTTTTGTCCTGGCCTTTCGGAAGCTACCTTGATACCCTGAGTTTCTTTCTGGAAGAACAAGTTTTAGGAAGACCCATGAGGAATCTCCCCCCAGCTGGGTCAGCAAACGGGAGTCTTAGTGGTCAAGGTCTCATGGATTTATCTGGCTGTTCAGTGCACAGCTCTGCATTTGCTCCTGATTTTTAGTCTTTCTGTGAAGATGAATACATTACTGATTTAAGAAAGAGAGACACAATGACCAGAAGGTGGAAGCAACCCAAGTGTCCAAAGACAGATGAGTGGATAAACAAAGCATATGTGTGTGTGTGTATATATATACATATACATACACAAAATGTGGAAATTCTGACATGTGCTAAATTGTGGGTGAACCTTGAGAACATTATGCTCAGTGAAATAAGCCAGTCACCAAAAAACACTGTAATTCCACTTACGTGAGGTGCCTAGAGGAGTCAAACTCATAGAGACAGAAAGGAGAATGGTGTCTGTGAGGGGCTGCGGGGAGAGGGGAGTTGGTGTTTCATGAGGGCAGAGTCTTGGCTTAGCAAGAAGAAGAGTTCTATATGAATATGCTTAACCCTACTGAACTGTACACTCAAAAATGGTTCAACAGTAATTTTATGTTATTCCATTTTTATTTGTATATTTATTTATTTATTTTTAATTGAAGGACAGGCCGTTACAGTGTGTCAGTTTCTGGTGTGCAGCACGATGTCCCAGTCATGCATATACATACATATATTCATTTTCATACTGTTCATGAAAGATTATTACAAGATGTTGAATGTAGTTCTCTATGCTCTAGAGATGAAATTTGTTTCTTACTTATTTTTACATATAGTGGTCAACATTTGCAAATCTCAAAGTCCTAAATTCATCCCTTCCCACCCCCTTTGCCCTGTAACCGTAAGATTTAAATGGTAATTTTATGTTATATGTATTTTACCAGTAATAAAAATTAGAAAAAAAAAAGAGAGGGAAACAAAGCAAAAACTTAGCAAGTAGAAAGTAAACTGTAAAAACCCTTTCGCCACGCTGCATTCTGTCCCTGCTGCCCAGAGGTCTAAGCAGCATTCACGTACGAGTTGGGGGTACTCTCCCTCCTGAATTTGCTTTGTAAGGTGACTTTTCCTGTAGCAGCTTCACACTTTTCCAAAGATATCAGCCAATCACGTGAAAGTTCTAAAAGGGTGGAGTGAGCTACTAGACCTTTGTCATCAAATATGGTCCAGGAAGCCGGGCTGCTGCACTTCACATGAGAGAAGGAGGCTGAGAGCTGGGCCCGCAGCAGCCCCCACTGTGGAGAAGCTCTGCCTCTTTTTTTTTTTTTTTTTTTTTTAATGGAGGTACTGGGGATGGAACCCAGGACCTTGTGCATGCTAAGCACGTGCTCTACCACTGAGCTGTTAACCTGCCCCACAAAACTCAGCTTCTTTGTATACAAATGTCTGCTTGGTCTCAGAGTTCTGAGGCTAGAGTGAAAAAAGGAGAAAGAAAGTAAAACTAACCAAATAAACAAGGTATGACATATACCCTGCTCTCCATTTGTTTATAACTTGGCTTAGGAACAAATATAGTTCGGGAGAAAAGAATGAAGTAACACCAAAAATTCTAAAGGACACTTCAAGACAAGGGGAAATACAGGTAACTCAAGATCAATGTGGTTAATGGCCAGATAAACCCATGGAAACGTCAGTTAGTCCAGGAAGGCTAGTGTTAGGAAGGACAGGTGATAAGATGCGAAGGGGACGCATGTATTGCAAAGAAGCAGGTGGAGACTTTCTGTGAAAGAGTAAGGTGTGCTTTCTCTCCTTCCTCCCTCAACAGCCACAAATCAGATGAAAAGAACCCTCAAAATAAAATAAAAGTTTCATCTCCAGTGAAACTTATGGAAAAACTCATTCCCCTAACTGCAGAAATAGTCTCAAACAGAGCGGAAATACAAAGGACACTGAAGGAAAGACTTTGAGGGCTCCATACCTGTCAGATCTCCAGCTGAGTGTAAATTTACCTGGTAATAAAGTAAATGAGATTGGAAAGGAAGAGGCAATGTTTTCATTATTTGCAGATGAAAGAGTGGTCACCTTTGGTAAACAAATACGTAAGGTCACTATGGAGAAAGCTATAAAACTTAGAGACATAAAAGAAGACATGAATAAATAGGAAAAGACACTATGTTCTTGGATTGGAAAACTGAACAGTATTCTTTCTTCCCAACACCCCCAAACCTATAAATTTAATGCAGTCCCAGGAAACATCCCAACAGGATTTCTTAAATGCAACTTGTCAAGCTGATTATGGAGTTTATATGGAAGAGTTATTGTACAAGAATAGCCAAGATAATTTTTATAAAGAAGGCTTAAGAAGGGAGAACTTGTCCTATCAGAAATCCATAACAAATGAAAATAAACAGGTACTGGCACAGAAATTAATGCAGTGATGTTCATTACAGCCCTGCTGTGTGTAGTAGTGAACAATTACTTGCTGAAATACAGCCAAGGCATTAGGAAAGGGGAAGCCATCGTATCAAAAGATGGGCATTAAGCAGTGGATTCTTTCCAGTATCTAAGTAGAGCTTAACGACTGTGGGGATTATGGATTGGAACGTAAACGTTCTTTACAATGTAAAACTAATAAATCATCTTAAAAGAGTGAGGTAGATCTGTGCTGATATGGGAAAATGTCCAAATGTGTGTGCTTCCACGAAGAAACCAAGCTGCAGAAGAGTCTGCATGGTGTGATCCCATTTGTGTTCAGGGCAGATGGCACTGTTCTTCCAGGTGCCCCTCCCTGGGGGAGAATTATATCCCCACCTCCAATAACATAGGCTTGCCTATGAGACTTGCTTCGATCAGTGACATGGGACTAGAAGTCACTTGTGCAACTTCCATGCACAGGCTTTAAGAGCCGTTATGTGATTGTGACATCACTTTTAGCCCCCTGCCAAGAGGCTGGCGTGACCCAGATAGAGGTTGCACCTTCAGCCTGGATCCCAGAGTGAATAACACACGTAAACTTCAGCCAACTTGCAACTGACATGTAATGTGTTGGAAGAAAACAAATCCTTAGTATAGTAAGCCACTGAGATTCTGGGGTTTTTCTGTCACACCATGACCTAACAAAAGCTGACTGATACATTGTTAAACAGCACCAAAACCAAACACAAGTGTTTTTTTTTTTTTTTTAATTTTGAACATGCCTGTAGCATGCCTAATATATCCCAGAGATATGCACAAGGATGCCTGTTGCAGCATTTTTTACAGCAAAAATTGAAAACAACCTGAATATATATCAAAAAGGAAATGGACAAATTAAATATGATGTGTTACTATAGTGAAAAAACTACACAGCAACTCAAATAAAGTAGCTCCACATGTATCAACATAATTAAAACTCAAAAACATATTAATAGGCAAAAATAGAACACAGGAGGATACAAATTGTGTTATTTCTGTGAAGTTTAAAACATGCAAAAATATTATGTATTGTTTTGAAAAAGTATGCACATATATTACAAGACTAAAAACATTCACATGAATCAAACATCACATTCAAGACAGAGGTTTTTCCTGCTGAGGAAAGGAGGAGACAGCGATAATGGATGGATACACAGGAATCTACTGTATCTGCAGGGTTTCAGTTCTTTAGAAAATCTGAAGCAAATATGGTAAAATGTTAAAATTTAACAAAGCTCGGTGGCAGCTCCAGGGGTGTTTTTATATTCTTCTGCCTCAATTCCTGAAATATTTCATATTAAAGAAAAGTTTGTGAATGTGATGTGACGTACAGTGTGAAGACATTCATGTAAATTAAACATTTAATTTACACAAAGCCATACTTATGTTCAGAGGTGCATATATGTATAAAACTATAAAAATGAATTGGAAGGCTATATACTAAATTCAAAATAGTGGTTGGATAAGAGGTGGTGATAGGGAATAAAAGAGATTGTTTTATTATTTTTGGTATGTTTCTGTAACTTCTACATTTCTAAAAATAAAAATTATAATTAGTAACATAGAAAATATCTGGAAGTAGAAAACTTGTTAGCCACCATTTCCTCCGCAGAGTGGGGTAATGGTAATGGTGAAGACTTTTGTGTTTCATGTGACCTCTTTCTGTACTGTTTGAATTCTTATAGCAACTATGATTTATACAATTTAAACACAAATTAGGGGGAAATTTTATACATAATCGCATTATATATGTGAATAAAAAGAGTGATAATGTAGTGCCAGGTTAGATGATTCAAAAAGGAGGGAGCTAGAAATCAGCTTTTCCAAATATTTCATTTTTTGAGTTGTGGAGACTAGAGCAGGGAGGAGAAATTACTGTGGGTGAACATTTTGGCCTCTGACTGTTTCTAGAATTGCTTCTCATTGCTCCCATCTAGTTTGGTCAATGTAGTTTTTGACAACTGAAGCAGAGGCTGGACCCCATTCACATTATTAGTAGAGTCCTGAGTCACACTCCTGCAGTTACGCTCTGGCGCCCTCTCGTGGTTGGAGGACCCTCCTCGCGGTCACTGTGTGGGTGTAGATGCACTGAGGGGGATTTGGGTGGAGTTTGGGCCATCCTTTCTCCCAATCAGCTGTACCTCTCTGTCTTTTTAAGTTAAGCTTCCTAAATAAGATTTTCTTTGAAGAAGGGGTTCTGCAGCTTAAAACAAAACAAGACAAAACAAGTAACAGAAAAATCACTGGTGCAGAGTAATTTATACACTTGATCGGCTGTTAATCTGGATAATTTTCAAACGAGAAAGGACTGAGATCATCTGGTCTAACACCTTCATTTTTAGGCAGGTAAAACGTGCACTTCTCGGCTCCAGTGCCAGGGAGGCACAGTCTCCTGGCCCTGCTGGCCGTGATCTTCATCCTTATTTTTTGTTTTGTTTTATGTTAGCTGAACTTAAAAGCTAAAAAAGCCCTCCTGACTCTCCTTAGAATCCACATTTCGTTCAAAGAGCTTGCAGGGTGGCTAGGTGGGTCAGCAGGAGAAAAAGAAAGAAAGTGCTGGTGATGGCGTTTAACCTGTGTTTGATTAAATAACCCCCAAGAAACCCCCAGAGGGAAATACAGGTTCTTGTATATGGTTCTACACCTTGGCTCCCCTCCCCTTCTGGAAGGCGTAAATCTCCCCTGAAATGCCTCCCTAGCATGCAGAGCAATAAAGAGGTCACCTTATATCTCCATAAATCTCCCAGCTGGCTGGCTGGCTGCTGCCATTCCAGGGGTGAAAGGGAAGTTGTTTCCTTCTGACGGCCGCTGGGCTGGAAGGAAAAGCCTTTTCCCTCCAGACCCATTGTCTTGATCCCTGAGGGAGTTGGTCTGGCAATTTGTTCAGTGTTTCCTTTCCCTCCTGCCAGCTCGTCACAAGCTGGAGAGGGCCTGCAGAGTCAGATGGGCCCCGACTGCCTTGGTGTGAGTCTCCTCCGATGGCTCTCATAAAAGGGCCTGACCGTAACTCCCCCTCAGTCTTCCTAGTTCGTAGAAGGAACCCCATCTAAACAGGCCGCGTGCACAGGTAGAACTGAGCATGAGAAGCCCAGCCAGACCCAGCAGGACCAGGGTGCTGAGAGAGGGGACAGCCGGTCGGCCAGGCTGAGACCCCGCCTGGAAAGTGGTGGGGGATGAGATGCTTTTATGGGAAGTCAGGAGGTCAGAAAAGTGGGACCTCCCCTGCTCTAAATTAAAACTGTTACTGCATGAAACAGTGGTGATGCTAGTTGGGCCATATTAATTTGCTTTATTACTTTATTTAACCTATGAAAGAAGTGTTATTTACTACAATTAGGAAATAATTAATATAGTTCAGTTTTCAAAAGGAGCATACAGTGAAAGGTATTCCTGGGCCGCCAGGTTCAGCCTCCCCTGAAGCAGTCAGTTACTTGTCTGTCCTCCTGTGTAAATATATGGAGATATACACACACACACACACACACACACACACACATACTGTGTATACAAGCGAGTCTGTGTGTAGCCTCTTCTCCCTTTCTTTTTTAAGAGAGGGTCACATGTAGTGTCCCGTACTCTAATATTTCACAGCATGTTTCGGGGAGGGTTCCGTATCAGTGCATAAAAGATTTTCATTCTTTGTGGCTACACAGTGTGCTCCGAGTGAACAGTGGTTCCACACCGATGAACCTGTGAGTTGTTTTTCCCAGTCCTCTGCTACTGCAGGAAAAGTGCCACACTGACTCCTTCTGCGTGAGCCCTTTTACGCGAGGGCCTGTGGGTCCGCGGGAGAAATTCCTGGAAGTGGAATTCCTGGATCAAGTGCGCGTGTTTGTACTTCTGCTAAGACGTTGTCCTGTTGCCCACCCCCACCCCAGGCAGGACCGTGTCGTGCTCTCCATGGATGTCCCGGCTGGGGTCTCCCCACGCCCCCCGCCAGGGCATCCCTAGATGGCTGAGGCAGGCTGGCAGGAGGCCTGGACTCGCAGGAGCCTGGCCCAGCGCTGGACTTTGTCCACGGCGAGACTGGCAGGCGGCTTTTGCTTAGCCTGTCACGCACATGCCCACACTTGCCATCCTGCCCCCTGTGGAAAGGACCTTCCTCTTTCCTCCTGTGGGGTGGGACCACTAGTCAGCGCCATAGTGGATGCCTGAGCCTGGAGACGGCCACCCCTGTGGGAGGGGAGGCACCTGGGCCCGCGGCGAAGAAGGCACTTTGTCAGCGGGATGAGAGGCTTCCCAGGAAACAAGAAATAAAGTAGACATCTCCAATTCTCTGACTGCTAGGCAGAGATGCTTTTTAAAATTAAATTAAAATTTTTACTAGTTATTTAGAAACAGCCTTATGAATGTGTAATTTACATTCTGTAAAGTCCACTCATTGAAGGTGTACAATTCAGAGGATTTTAGTACATTCACCGAGTTGTGCATCCACCTCACAGTCAACTTGAGAACATTTCCATCACTCCGAGGAGAACCCTGTCCCCATGGCCAGTCACTCCCATCCTCTCCCTCCACCTCTGGCAACCAGGGACCTGGTTTCTGTCTCGTGGATTTGCCCATTCTGGACATTTCATAGAAATGGAACCACACACTCCGTGGTCTTTCGTGACCAGCTGCTTTCACGGTACATCATGTTATTTTTAACTGTTTGTTTCCCCCGAGCTCAGGGCACTGCTGTTACCTCTGCCTCCAGCCCTGTTCCCCAGATCCAGAGATGCTTGTTTAACTGCTTACGTAATGAATTTGAACTATGTTACAGGGAAAGAAAATCTTAACATAGTCCATATAATTGTCATATAAAAAAAAAATCAGCTCATATTTTTGTGTATTTTCACTGCAGCTTAGTTTTCTTTTCCATTCTCCCATCAGTGGATATTTGGGTTCTTTCTAGTATTTTGCCATGAACAGCTTAAAAATGAACATTTCTTTTTCTCTCTCTTTTTTTGGCCTGGGGTGGGGGTGTCCTTCTGATGTATTCTGATGGATAATTAGAGCAGTTTTATTACTAGTGAGAGTGGATGGTTTTTAATGCATCATGGGGTACTTTTCCACATCCATTTATCTATCCATCTGTGTATGTAACTTTCTATGTACATATTATACACATAGGGAAACCTCTGGCCCCATGTAGATAATTCTCGCAGCCGAGTTGTAGTGCCTGCCCAGAAGCGTGCATCTCAGTGGCCAGGCGGTCGAGCAGGCTGGGAGCAGATCCTTTCGATTTACACCAACCTGCTGGTATGGCTGCTGCCTCATTAGACGTTTTAGGGCACTGGATTCTGTTGAAATCTGATCGGCCAGGGTGCACCGAGTTTCTGCTGTGTGCGGAGCACTGCTGATGGAGTGACCCAGCCTGAGAGCAGCGTGGTACCGGGGAGGGCGAAGATCAAGTCACGAAATGTTCTGGAAACTTAGGTGAGTCACCCACCTTCTCTGGACCTTGGTTTCTTCCACTGAATGTTCACAGAGTCACCCAAACATCACTTCCAGTGTTCAGGACTGTGTGCTACCTGCCCTCTGGGAGCCTTAGAGCCAGGACAGCAGGACCGATGGCATGGGGTTGCTGCAAGCTGACCAGGTCCAGAGAAGAAAGGGTGCGGTTTGCAGAAATAGACTCACAGACGTAGAAAACAAACTGTGGTTACCAAGGGGGAAAATGGGCAGAAGGGATAGATTAGTTAGGAGTGTGGGATGAATAGAGACAAGAAGGACCTACTGTACAGCACAGGGAGCTACATTCAGTTTCTTGTAATGTGCTGTAATGGAAAAGAATCTGAAAAAAGATATATGTAAAAAAAAATCTCTACACTATTGGAAAAGCTAAAATGATGCACTTTGAAAAATCCTGGTGAGTGAGTGTTATAAAATTTATATACTTAAAAAAAAAGATGAAAGGGTACAGTTTGGGCTCAGTACCCGGAGTCCAGAGAGGAGCAAACAGTTGCTGGTGCCCAGTCAGGGCTCCCGTGGCTGCAGCTGAGCTCAGGCCGAGCCCAGCTGGACCCTAGGGAGCGGGGAGAGGTCGGGGCACTTTGGGAACCCAACACTGAAAGTGATTTTAGTCACCTGTTTCCTTGCATTCTGCCCGCACCTTGTCTGGGAGGTGGTGACTCAGCCCAGTTGTAGGTCAGATGGTGACGCGGGAGAATCGGGTGCGCAGGGGACCAAGGTGGGAGGGTGTAAATGTGTCGGGGTTATAGGTCTCATACCTGGAGTTCCGCCAGGAGCGGCCATACGTCTGATTTTAAGCCTGTTGTCCCAGAATAATTAGTAATAAGCACCCATTCCTCAATAGTGTCCCATTCTGCATGACGGGTTATGTGGCATCCTCGTCAGCCCCGAGGGGTGGCAGACGAGAGGGTAGCCGATGGCTCCAGGTTTAGGAGGGAGGGGACTGCAGGGCAGGGTGCCTGCTGGACGCCGCAGCCTGAGAGACCCAGGCGCTGTGCACTGGCTTGTGCTCTGCAGGGCTGGTCCCCAGGCCCCTCAGGGAAGACCTGGGACAGCTCAGTCACTGGGGGGTTAATGGACAGGAGGCAGGGGCAGGGAAGCCCAGAGAGGCTGAGGAGAACAGTGTTTGTGAAAACACCTGTTGTTAGAAGGACAAAGCTCCAACATTAGGGAGGGCTGCAGAACAGCAACGAACCTCACACCGTGGAACCTTAATAGCTGTGTGGTTTCTCCACCCTTCACGGACTTGACTTTGCTCCGTGCAGAAGGCTCAGGACATCATCACTGACTTTGAATTAAGAAAGCTCAGAGAAATTTCTCCTGGGCTAGTGAGTGACCCTTTGCATCACAGGGAAGTCTTCATGCTGTAGTTCTATCCCTACATGTGGGGTTTCTTAAAGGTCACAGAGATGAAGGCTGGAGGCATTTCCCAAGCTGGCGTGCTGAAGGGCGGGGAAACAGATGTGCCTTGAGACGCTCTTGTGGTCAGATGAGCTGGGTAAACAGAGTTTACACAGGTCCTGGACTTCTTATGGCCCTGGCCGCAAACATGTTGTGTTGTGACCCTAAAATATCTCTCATGGACTGATTTTTGAGCTGTTCCTGTTGACACTGTCTGCCGCTGGGGAAAGGAGTGGGTCCCCGACAGGACGGTCAAGCCATCTGTCTGCAGGCAGGAGCCAGAGGGACTCTGGGCCCACGGTTAAGGGACTGCTCAGTCTGTCTGCGTTCAGATCCCAGCTCCGCTGCTTACTGGGCAAGACTTCACGTCTTGGAACCCAGTTAGCAGTCCTCCCACCTGCCCTCCCAGCCAGCCTCCCACTCTGCCCCTGCTGTGAGCACAGACCAGGGAGGAATGGAGGTGGATACTTGGGGGCATGTAGATCTTCAGGGGAGGAGCAGTCGGTCCACAGAATGGAAGGACAGAGGCTTGGCTCTTTGCACAGCTCCTGCGGCAACTGGCACTGGCTGCCCAGTGGAGTCTACCTCTCATCTTTCTGCATGTGATGTGTGCATGCTTTCTGCATGCTCTTAGTGTGTTAGGGGTGTTAACTCTTGGCAACATGCTGTAAATATTTTCCTCCAGTCTGTGGTCACAAGAGGTAGTTCTTCGCCCTCTTCTCTCCTCCTTCCTTCCTTTCCCTCTGTCTCTGTCTCTCCCTCCCTCCCTCCGTGTTCTTGGTGCTATTGTTCTTTCCTTTCAGAATGTCCTTGCTTCTTTGTGATTTTTTTTTTTATTTTTTGGACCTGACCCATCTTTAACTCTCACCTCAAGCCTGAAGCCAGGCTCCAAGTGTTGCTTATTTGTTTGTGTATGTGAATAAAAAATGTTGCCTGCCACATCAGTAAACAAAGGATCTTATAGCTGCCCTCCACCCCACCATGAGCCCTGCGGGAACTCAGGATGAAGCAGGATGCCCACCATCAAGCCCTCAGCCTCCTCACCATGGTGTCCGGGGGAGACTCAGGGGAGACTCAAGACGGGAAAGCACCGGATACCTGATACCAGCCCTAGGGAGCTAAGGTGCACATCAAAGGATTTATTTCAGTGAGCCCAGACTTTCGCATCTTCCCATACATAGAAAAGCGCAAAATTCATTAACTTGAGATGTATGGTTTTCTTTAATGAACAGTAACCTTTTCATGTTCCCACTACCTGGTTTTTGTTCAAAACTCCTTTATATCCTGGGCTCCCCCCTCATCTCTTCAGAGCAGTACCTCAGAGCGATCTGAGACTGTCTCCCGGGCTTGAAGCCCTCAGAATGTCTGCCAGGTAAAACATAATTCTCAGCTTTTAGGTTGTGCATTTTTTGTTGTTGTTGACATGTGTGCTGGGGAAGGGGGTGGAAATCTATCTCCAGTACAATCACGATATTCACCTGGAGAAAAGTTTAAAGGTCTCTCCTATAATTTGGTGGCTATTCAGAAATGGGTGTGCTGTTTCATATGGATTATTCTCAGTTTCCTGGTTTGTAAATTTCTAAAGAAGCTCCGCCCCTGCGGGCCCAGGGTCTGCACGCAGTGGGTGCTCTGCAGGAACCACACGCTCTGCTCTGGGCGCTCAGAAGCAGGGCCTGGGCTCCGCGGGGCGGCTCTGGGCCGGCCTGGCGGGAGCCGCTTCTGTTCAACAGGAGCTTCCAAAATTGGTGCTGCAATCCCGCCAGCCTGGCCGCTGCCTGAGCTGTGTCCGCCCTCCCCGCGGGCGCCGCCTGTCACAGGCCGGGCCTGACAAATCCCAGAAGACCGAAGGCTCCGGAGCTGCCCGAAAATCTCGCGTTTGTTTGTTCCCCTCGTGCCCCGGACTCAGGCGCCAGCCCCGGGGACAGAGCCTGCCTGTCAGGAAATCCAAGCACAATCTCTGCTGAACTTTGGATGGGACTCGGGGCTGGGGTTCAGCAAGGGACATCGGGGTGGGGCCAGGGACTTTGTTCCTGAAGCCCCTTTGGCTCCGGGAGGTCTCTGGGCGGCCCCTCCCCTCTCTCTGCCTGAGTCTGGATCCCTTCTGGCCTGGGTTCTGTAGCATGGAATCCCTGCCCTGGGCAGGAGTAATTTCTATTGTGTTTACCCGTCCTCCCTCCCCAGATAGATTGCCAAGGGATGTCCGACAGCTAGGATGTGCAGCAGGGGGCGGGGAAGCGGGGAAGGGGGGCGCGGGGAAGCAGGGGTGGGGGGCGGGTAGCGATGCAGCCCAGGCACCAGTGCAATTTGCCACGTTTGATGTAAAGGCTTGCTCTAAGTTGTGTATCCCCGGCTAGACCAAAACAACTTGAGGCAGGGATTTTGCCCCAGTTTTGCCTAATGTATCTCTACGTGCAGCACTGGGTGCGAAGACAAGTAGAGCAGACACGCGGTGAATGTTTGGGCTCCGGTGCCCCCACCTTGCAGAAACCCAGACACCACCTGGGCTCTGCACCGGGGGCTGAGGAGAGGAGGGTCTCTCCAGCAAGGGCTCTGGCTCAGGACCCAGCTTTCCTAGCAAGTGGAAGGCATGGTAGGCAGTCAGGCTCTGTGGCACTGACCCAGCAGGTTGGCGCATGCAGAGCAGTGTCCAGCAGCGAGGGCTCTCCCTCCAGCAGTCAGGAGACAAACCAGCTTTGCCCGGAGCGTGTTGCCATCCATGATCCCTCCCGGCCTCTGAGTCCTCTCCCTTCTCTATTCTACCTCCCCTCTCTTCCTCTCAGCCCTGACTTGCTGGCCGGCCTGTGGGTGGGTTCCCCGAGATGGATGGAGTGGTCAGGAGAGGTCAGGTCCCTGCCTGTGATTGCGTCAGTTCTCCGTGGGGAAGTCAGGGTGGGATCCTTCAACCTCCTGGCCCACATTTTTCTTCAGGCACGTGGGTGGGAGTAGTCTGCTTTAGTTCCTAGCAATATCCAAACTAAATTGGATGCTGAAGAAATCAGTCTGGGTTTGTTCCCCTCTTTAAAAAAAAAAAATTGTTTTAGGAGAGGGGAGGTTATAGCTCAAGTGGTAGGGCACATGCTTAGCATGCATGAGGTCCTGGGTTCAATCCCCAGTACCTCCTCCAAAAATAAATAAACCTAATTACCTCCCCCCTGCCAAAATAAAATAATTAAATAATACAATTTTTAAAAATTGTTTTAAGTGGTGCATGAGTAGAAGTGAGGAGCTAGATCCCCGTTCTTGGGGTGAGGGTGCAGGTCACTTTGAGCCTTTGATTGCTAAAATGCGTGTGAATTAATATTTCCCATAAGCAGCAGCTCTGAGACCTTGTAAGTATCCGCAGTTCACTCCCCGCCCGCAAGTCTCAGACTTGGTCAAGTCTGAGAGTGAGACACAATCCACAATTCTGAGAGAAGGTCAGGTTCCCAAATCTCCTAGCTCTTTTATCTCTGCCCCCACCTCCATATCCCTGTGCCCCCACCACCAAGGTTCTCCCAGGTCTTCCCTACTCCCTCCCAAACCCTCCAACCCTAACAATAACCCATCACTGTTATCTCATTTGGTGTTTGCAAAGCACTTTACAGCCATTGTTGTGAGTTTTTCCTCTTATTTGCAAAGTACTTTACAACTATTATTACAAGTCTTTCCTCTGAATGTGGGGGTAACACTGACCCACTTCCAAGAGCTGGGTTCCCACTGTCTTCTAGGTAGTTGGTCCAGTTCCCGACGCCCAGCCTTGGGCGGGTGGGGCTTTCATAGGTCAAGGGCGTCCGTGTCCTGGGGCCCTTCCTCATTAGAAGTCAAGCTTAGAAACTGGCTTCAGGCTGCTGCCCACCGGCCGGGAAGTTTCACCCAGCGCGCCGGTAATGAGATGGTTGTTACCCAGGCTCACACCACCAGGTGTGAGTGCCAGGTGTGATGCTGGATTGGGGCTCCAGCCTGTCGCCTCTCACTCCCCCAGAGTGGCTGCTAAGCAGCAGGGTTTGACCTTCTTTCTCCCTTTCTTCAGTCCAAGGGGAAAATATATATATGCATCAGGTGTAAGAGAGGAAAATAGCCCCCACCCCCCACAGTGTCCTGGGTGTTGCTTGAGGTGATCAAAACTTTTTTTGCCTTGTTCTTACTTTTTTATCGGGGTTTTTTAAAATAGGCAATTATAACATTACAGAATTGTGTCTTTAAAAAAAGAAAAGTCACACAATTTGATTAGCCTGGTAGAAGCCGCTTCCTGGTGGGCTCAGTGGCCATCACAGGGTAAACACCATTTACACTGGTGTTCTGTGTGTTGTGTTTTTCATTTAACTTGGGAGGTAAGCATTTTTCGCTGCTGTTACGTTGTCCATGTCATAATCATTTACAATTATGTAACGTTTCACCGAGTGGGATGGATGGCCAGATGTTCTGGTAGAAAATACGGAAGCTGCCCATTTGGAGGTGGGATGGGTTTTAGGGAGACATGGCGTGTCTGAGGGGTGTCCTAGGAAGCATGGCCTTGCCCTCCCCATCCTTCCTTCAGCTGCTGTTGTAACACCCGACCCTTCAATCTGGGTCAGACTTCTGCACTTACTACCCTAGACAAGAAGTCCCTGCCACTTGAATACCCAACTCGGTTAAGATGTGTGCCCCAGGTGAACTGAGTAACGTTGTTACCCATGACTGATACTCTGGTCCGGTCTGCCCAAGCAGGTCATTAGCATTCTGAGAGTAAGACTTCACCTAGCTCCTGTGACATCTCTCTGAGTGCTTAAACAGCAGGTGCTCAGTAAATATTTATCGGTGAAAAATACACACTAGCCGACCTCCAGTGCCTTTCCCTGGCCTGCATAGTCAGCTGCTTGACTGCGTAGCCCATTCAGTGCGGCAAGTGAGAAATTTCTAAGGCAAGCCTTGTGTTGGGGTCTCAAGGCAGTGTAAGGCCGGTACCCAGCAGAGAGACAGGACTGCTAGGGAAGCTCCTGGGGTGAGAGTCTGTCCTGGATGTAAATTAAGTGTGGGAGAAAAGGGAATGAACCTCCCCTCCAGAAAAAGAAGAATGGATCGTGAGGTCTTTGTCTGCGGAGCCTTCTTGAGATTAAAGAAGTTGGTTTGCTTCTCTTTAAAAGGAAGAGAGTGTGAATCTTTATTTGTGAGAGTCGCATAGATACCAAAATATTTATAAATGAAATGACAGCATGTATAGATTTTCTTAAAAAAAATTGGGATGGGGAAAGTGGGTAGAGGTGTGTATCAGGCAGGATTGAGTGCTGGTTGTTGGAAGCTGGATGGCGATTAAATAAGAGTTCATTTTGATATTCTGGCCACTTTTAAATATGTTTGAAGTTTAATGTGATTTTAAAAAATATAGAATAAGAGGCTTGTGCTCAGTGTGGACTGGAAAGGGGATCTAAAAAGTGCTCCACTGTGATTGAGACAAGAGCGCAGTGTCAGTTTGTTTTTTTTTATATGAACATTTTTTATTGAATTATAGTCATTTTACAATGTTGTCAAATTCCAGTGTAGAGCACAATTTTTCACTTGTACATGAACATACATACATTCATTGTCACATTCTCTTTCTCTGTGGCAGTGTGTCGGTTTTGAGGCTGCAGTGCCCTCTAGTGTTGATTGTAAGCACCAACAAAATGAGGGCCTTGCAAGCGCCCTTCCTTGGTCTGAGGTCCTTTTGTGAACTCCTAGGGTATGGGATGAGGGTGACTGCCCTGGACAAGGATGGGGTGGGGTGCAGGTGGCGAGGATGGGTTGAGGGTGGGGTGCCGGTTGTCGTTCCCTCCACGCCCCCCACCATGGGTCATGTAGGGAAACAGGCTGAGAACAGGCGTCGTCAGGTCATGTGTGGCTCTGAAGGCCGGTGACCTTGCTGGAAGGCTCTCAGTGTGACCCAGGTGCAAAAATAGCCTCTCGTGACCAGTGTGTGCTCCGCTCCCCGGCCTGAGCAAACAGCCCCTCACACCTGCACACTGTTGACTCACAGCTACTTGTTTGCAGGTGCAAATGACTGTTTGTGTACCCAGAGTTGAGGGGAGGGCTCCCCACCATCCTCTCCTCCAGCCCGCATTCCCTTAGAGTGGTAGCGGGGCCACAGAGCTAGCAGAATGTGTGACCTTAAACCTCAAGGCTAGGTCCTGCGGACAGGGGGCTAGATCCCCGGAAGGGAGAGCTTTTCCCCTCCCCTCTTAACTCCTGCCTCTGCTGGTAGGACAGACAATCTGGATACCAGCGTGGCTGTACTTAGGGACAGAATATTTAGAAAGAATATTTTAAAATTTCAAAATAGGAAGCAGAATACTTGGACAGACTTCTGGAAGTTCTGAGCCAGGCTTTATGTAGATCGGGGAATAAGGAAACTGGCCCAGCATATCTCAGCAGGGCAACTGGAATGGAGTGTAGTTTGTCAGTTGTCAAATTCTATAGATGTGGACGATAAGGGTGATGGAGGTGCCATGTGAGTGAGTGCAGGAGAGTGACCAGGACAGTCATGATACTGTGGACATGTCCCACTCTAAGGCACCGTTGCTCATAATATGCACCTGTATTTTATGTTCCTGTAAGCAAGAAAAAATGTCAGACTATGACACAGTAGGAGGGAGGGGTAAACTAGGAGTTGGGATTAACATATGCACTGCTGCATATAAAGTAGATATACAGGGAGCTATATTCAATATCCTGTAATAACCTATAATGAAAAAGAATCTGAAAAATAATACATATGTATGTATAACTGAATCACTTTACTGTACACCTGCAACATTGTAAATCAACTGTACTTAAGTGAAAAAATGAAAGTTAGAAAAAAAGATATGTTGAAATGGGAAAAGTGAATTACAGCCTTTTTGGCAGGAAAGTTTAAAAATTTCAACAACTTTCAAAAAAGATAGTCCCTTTGGCTCAGTAATTCCTTGGGAGTATCCAAGGAGTAACCAGAAATGCTAAGACTACTGTATAAAATGACAGTATTTTAAAAACAAAAGTCAGAAGCTGGGTAATGACTAAGTGAAATTTCAATGATACTGTTTAAAGGATGGCACAATTCTGTGATGGGACGATACACTGCACTAAAACGAGTTTATGAAGAATTTCTAACGTGGGAAAATGCTTTCATATGAAGTGAAAAAAAACAGGCTCAAAATTATATAGCTTGACCTCAAGTAGGCAAAAATATGTCAACGTATAAAGTACCGCAAAGTATGTAATAGAACAAAATGTTACATGTGTTGATCTTTGAATTACAGGATTACATACGGTTTCTATATTTTTTATACGTTTCAGTGCTTTTTTAATTTTCCCAAAGTAAATATTTATTATATTTTCATTCAAAGGGAAATGGAATCTCAATTTTGAAAGGGGAAAAGGGAAAGAAGGTCAGAGCTGAACCCAGTGTTAGGTGAGGACCTCAGGGCTGCAGGCTCTGCAGGAGAGGGAAGCTCTAACTAACTCCAGGCGATGGTGGTCCCTGCCAGACTCCCTTTTCTCATGATGGGGAGAACCCTCTGTGTCTGGGATGCCGGGAGTACCCTGTCCACCTCCCAGGACAGCCCTCCAAGCTGATTCCCCAGGGGCTGAGGTCAAGGTGAGGAGGAGCCAGGCAGCCCCACATGATCCTCATCCACTCCTTGCAAAGAAAGGGCAGGATTTCTTTGGTCTCCAGATTCTCCGACATGAGGTTTCTGGGCATAGACAGAGAATTAACCCTCTGTATTGTTTCCCACCCAGTAGATATGTTTGATGACTTCTCAGAAGGCAGAGAGTGTGTCAACTGTGGGGCCATGTCCACCCCACTGTGGCGGCGGGACGGGACGGGACACTACCTGTGCAACGCCTGCGGCCTCTACCACAAGATGAATGGCATCAACCGGCCGCTCATCAAGCCTCAGCGCCGGCTGGTAAGCACGTGCGACCACCCAGCAGCCCTGGTGCGGGTGGGGGGCACCCTTCTCCCCTCTCAGCACCCCTCTTCAGGGCTTGGTCTTGGAGGGAAATCCCTGGTTCTGAATTTGGGGCTTCGAGTCATCTTTCGACGAAGGTGCAGGTGAAGGGTTGGGTGGGTGGCAAGTTGTCATTTCTTACACCCCAGAGTCAGCGTCAGCTCCAAGGATGTTCCAGACCAGTTAGTTCAACCCTTCAATTACGCAGAAGTGAAAAGTGAGGCTCAGAAAAGCTCATGGCCTTGCTGATGGTCACTTAAGACACTGAGTCTGCCCTCAGGCACCAGAGTCCAGACTTCTGCTTCCAGACCCAGCATTGTCTGGTGTGTCTCCAGTGTTCACAGTGGCCCCACGACGAAGGTTAATGCTTCCTTTACACGTATGAAAACAGACTTACCCTGTTTTCAGTTGATCGGTTGATAAAACCCAAGGACCAAGGAGATAAAGTGGTGTGTGCTGGCCATGTGGCTGGGGGAGAGTTTGGAACCGAGTTTTTGGCTCCTGGTTCCGTGGTCTTTTCTACTATAATTTGATTTTGACCAATACGGACTAGCTTTCACAGGTATCAGGGAGCGGGGAACCGGGGGATGAACCCTGGTGCTTCCCTTTCTGGAGGCCAGTCTTTGATGACACTCGGATACAGTCATTCCTCACCCCCACTTGCCCAGCCCCTGCAGCCCAGGTGAATTCTTCTTTGGGGAGGAGCTTTCCGCCCACAGTGCCCATGCTGGCCGGGCTTCTCGTCTGAGGGGTGGATCATGTCCCTGATGCCGCAGTTAAGACCAGAATGCACTGTCTCGGGCACATGGCCCTTGCTCCCCGCACCCAGGAGTGGCCGAGGTTCCAGGCGTCCCATGCGATGGCCAGACCGCGGTTCTTAGGCCGCCCAGCCCCTCGCTCACTCCGGTGAAGCAGATGCCCCGCGCCTTCCCCCTCCGCGGACCTGAGTGTCTGTTCTCCTGTGTTGCAGTCCGCATCCCGCCGGGTGGGCCTCTCCTGCGCCAACTGCCAGACCACCACCACCACGCTGTGGCGCCGCAACGCCGAGGGCGAGCCGGTGTGCAACGCCTGCGGCCTCTATATGAAGCTCCACGGAGTAAGGGTCCCTGCGGCGCCTGCGCGCCTTCCTCCCCCCGGGGCTCGTCCGCCCTCTTCCCTGCAGAGCAGAGTCCATCCTTTCCTTCTTAACAGAGAACTTGGATCTGGAAGGCACCTTACAAACTGCCTTAGTCTGTTGGAGCTGCTATAACAGAATATCACAGAATGATAAACAACAAAAATTAAGCTCCAGGTTCTAGAGGCTGGAGGACGAGCTCAGGGCCAGCGCGGTCAGGGAGGGCTCCCATTCCTGGCAGGCTCGCTGTGCCCTCGCAGAGGAGGCTGGGGGCCGCTATTACAGGGGCACCAATCCCCTCCATGAAGCCTCCCTGCTCATGACTGAGCACCTCGGAAAGGCCCTACCTCCTGACACCATCACGTTGGAGGTTAGGTTTGTGGACATGTGAATCTTGGGAGGACGCAGACATTCAGACCATAGCAGAGACACTGCTGTGGAGCATCACTTCCATCTTTAACATTATGTAAGTCCAGCTCCCACGTGACAGATGAGGAGACTCCAGAATAGCCCATGTGTGTGGGAGTAGGTCAGGTAACAAAGGTAGCAGTTCAGTGGATGAAGGACAGCTTTTAAAGGATGGTTGTGTTGACATAATCCGGAAGACGACCGAAGCTGGGTCTCTGTCTCCTGCCAAAGCCAAAAAAAAGCTTGGGTGAATTAAAGATGTGAAATCTAAAACATTCTAAACTAGAGACAATGAAAATATTAGAAGAAAATTTAGAGGGGGTGGATTTATCCAACCTGAGGGATGGGAGGAGGACTTCTAAAGCAAGTTTTCAAAACTCTTAAGCCATAAAAGAAAAGTTAGATTTGTATAACATTTCGTGTAAGTATATGGAAAAAGATACCCCCCTCCAAAAAAAAAAAATACCCAAGGATAGTAAAAAGCAAAATGCACATAAATGAGCAAACAGGTTAGTTAATATTTCCAGAATACACAGAGCTTCTACGAAGCTCTTTATTTTCTCATTTAGAACAATCTCCATTATGTAGTGCTTCAGAAAAATGTCAGTGCAGAACATTCGACAAGCATGGCGCCATTTTTATAAAAAAAGAGGACGAACATCATTTATATGTAGCTGCTCATATACACAAAAAACACCTCTGGATGGATGCAACACACATACATACACATATGCCTGTATGGATACGTACATGTGCACAGGTTTGAGAATTTTTTTAATGCAAGAAACATAACAGGCTGCTACTCCAGTTGCCTCGTGGGAACAAGATTGATGGTAGTGGGGTGGAGGGGTTGTTATTAAGTTAATCTCATGCATCTTTCCATGTTTTCTTGTTATAATGAGTTAATGAGTGGCTTAAAATACAGTTACAAATACTCATGAGGAAATCCATTGACCTGTGAACAATGTGGGGGGGTGGGGTGCAGTCAAAAATCCATTTATAAGCTATTGTCAGCCCTATGTACACACAATTTCCCTGTATCTGGGGTTCAGCATATGTGAACTGAACCAACCACGATCAGGTAGTACTGGAGTATTTACTATTGAAAAAAAATTCACATATAAATGGATCCATGTAGTTCAAAACCATGTTGTTCAAGGGTCAACTGGACACTTCTTTTTGCAAGAAGTATGTATAAGGATGTTTGTTGAATCACCATAATAATGAAAATAGAGGGAAAAAACCTTTGGGAGGAAAATGGTTAAAGAAACTGTTGTTCTTCAATAGGGGAATGATAAACAAAACTGATAGAGGAATATTATGCAGGTATTAAAAAGATTCTATCTGTATAAAATTAGGCATAGAATTACCATATGATACAGCAACCTTATTTCTGGATATATATCCAAAAAGAATTAAAAGCAGATCCCAAACAGATTTTGTATACCAGTGTTCATAGCAGCATTATTTACAACAGCTAAAAGATGGAAGCAATGCATATGTCCATCAATGGATGGATGGAAAAGCAACATGTGGAATATTATTCGATCTTTAAGAGGAAGGAAATTCTGACACATGGTACAACATGAATGGATGAATCTTGAAGTCCTTATGCTAAGTGGAAGAAGCCAGTCACAAAAGAACACTGTATGACCCCACTTACAGGAGGTCCTAGAGTAGTCAAGTTCCTAGAGACAGAAAGTAGAGTAGTGGTTGCCAGGGGCTGAGTGGAGGGGGAAATGAGGAGCCTTTCAGTGGGCACAGAGTTCAGTTTTGCAAGATGAAAAGTGTTCTAGAGATGGATGGTGGCGATGGTTGCATAGCTATGTGAATATACTTGACACTACTGAACTGTACACTTAAAAATGGTTAAGATGGCAAATTTATGCTATGTGCACTTTACCACAATTAACAAAAAAGTTTTGAGCTGGGTGAGGTTATGAAACATGAGGGCAGGAGTCTTCTGAAGTCAGGATGGTCTTCAAGAAGGCCTGAGTTGAGGAGGGGAGGGTATAGCTCAGTGGTAGAGCGTGTATGAGGTCCTGGGTTCAATCCCTGGTACCGTCATTTAAAAAATAAATAACCCTCCAAAATAGAAGGGGGAAGGGTGGAGTGGAGAGGGAAGGGGTGGAGATGCTGTCCCATCTCTTGGTTGACTAGAAGGCAGTCCAAGTTCACGTACGCTGCTGTCCTTAACAATTCCGTGTTCACATCTCAGAAGTGGTCATTGCTTTTCCCTTCCGTATTTGCAGCTGTGACCTTTATTAGTGCCATAGGGGAGACAAGCATAGACCAGGGGCTAACAGGGTCGGCTGGCCAGGCCTGAAAGAAACCAGGTGTGGGGAAGGCACACTATTTTAAAATACTAGAAAGATGACCGTGCAGGCCTGCTCCCCCACCCTTGTTCAGGGAACTTGAATGGCTCAGGAGTGGGATGCCCAGCAGTCGCTGCTGGTCTGTGAGAAGTCAAATGCCATAAAGTACTGCCCATGGACAGGTCCTCTCAGGCCCTGGCTGCCGGGCAGCCTCTCCAGCTCCCACCATCCATGGAAACCACTGCCTGCCCCCGCAGGCTGAGCACGGTGCAGGGCTGCTCCAAGCAGAGGGACTTCACTCTCCACTCGCTGGGACTGTCCCAGACTGTGCGCATTGCTTGGCATAATTATTAACGGCACCCCCCTTTCATTTTCACAATGTCTGGGTGTGGCTGATCAGTTAAAGGCTTTGGCACATTTGCTACCTGAAACGCTCACCCCTTGTCTGCTCGACAGCCTCCTACAGCTCAGGCGTCACCTCCTCAGGGAAGCCTTCCTTGACGTGCCCGTGTGCCACTTTCCCTCCCCCAACCCAGCACAGAGTTCAGGGCTGCTTCTCTGTTCTCCCACATCACCTATGAGTCTGGTTATTTTCTGTTTGTCTTTGCCCATAAACTGTGAACCTCTGGAGGGAAGGAACTGTGTCTTTAAGTCTGTTTCTCCAGGGTCTAGTGTAATACTTGGCACTGAATATAGGAGCTCCACACGTATTTTTAGAAGAATTGATTTCTTGCTCAGCAGAATTTCTAGGCCTGATCTACTTAGTCTCAGCCCCAAAGCTTGTAGAGGAATTGTGCAGATCTGGCCTTCCCTGTGTGTGTGTGTGTGTGTGTGTGTGTGTGTTTGTGTCCGTAAATTCTGTCGCAGATCATGTACAAATGGAGAACCGTGTATATTGACTTGTGACCCCATAGGTTCCCAGGCCTCTTGCGATGCGGAAAGAGGGGATTCAAACCAGAAAACGGAAGCCCAAGAACCTTAACAAGTCGAAGACACCAGCAGGTGAGGAAGAGATCCACGTGTGGTAACTCAGTAGCCCGCAGAGTGTGTGAGAATCGTGTATTCTCAAGCGGGCCAGCCCAGGCTGCCGAGGTATGATGGTGGCGTCATCCATCTCTGGCCACTCAGGACAGGAAAAATGACCCAGTACAAGAGTCTCATCACCATGGAACATACTGGGGACTTTTGAAGCAAGCTTAGCTCAAGTTGTGGCCTGAGTTTTTGCTGGTTGCAAAGATGGCAGTGGGCCAGCTGGACTGGTTGAGGGCCTGAAGGAAAAGGAACATTACTCAGTCCCCCATCTTTGGTGCCGCAGCCACTCAAAGACTTAAGTCCTTTCAGTTCTCTCTGGGATCTAAGAAGACAGGACAAGTCTATCCACTAGTCATGTTCATTATAGATGGACGTGTAAGTCAGTGTATAAGCAGCATCACACAGTACTTTGTGCTTTAGAAATCTCCTTGACAAATACCATCTCACTGATCCTTAAAGACCCCAAGGAGACCCCGTTTATTATCCTCCTCTTACTAATGAGCAAACTGAGGCTTGGAGATATGATAACTTAACAGGGGTCAGACAGCTGTGAATGGGTAGATCTGGAATTAAAAGCCAAGTTTTTATACTTCAGGGTCCATATTCTCTTAAATATACACTCTGCCTTCTCAGTTTCTAGACTTAAGAATGAGGACTTCTTGGGTCCCCTCCCAAGAGCACTCCCTCCTCGGTACTGCCACCACTTTAAAGGTTTCCCTGGGCAATGCTGCAGTTGCAGAGAAAATAAGTTGGCGACCTAATGGCAAGTTTATGTTGTGATCTAAGGCATGACAAAGACAGACACATTTCCCTGTTCCACTGCTGAGAAAAAAAAAAAGTTCTCCTTTTCCAGATTAAATAGTGGCTTGCCCCTTCTGGCAGTCACGCCTTTTTAGAATTTTCAGTGTCTCGCACCACGTCCTCAGCCTTCTCCCCTGCTCCTGCGTTGTTTAGCAGCACAGCACCTTCTCCTGGGGAACTTCATCTCTTTACGTATTGGAGTCACAGGGAGAGCAGGCGTGGGTTCTGGTGTACAACCCCCTATCTGAAATTCAAAGTCCAGGGAGCTAGATTTGTCAGCAAAACCTAATCGGAACAACCACAGGCTATTTATAGTCTTTATTTACCCCACAGGCGAATATTCAGGTGTTTTGCTGTAGAAAGATTAATGTATTTAATTACAGAGTGTTGTCCCAGACCGTGCTGGAAGTCTTCTACAGTATAAAATTTTTGCCCTTTTTAAAATCCAAAAGTTTTGAGTCCTGAGACCCTTGTGGCCTCAAGGATCTGGGATAAGGGGTGGAGAGCCCATCATTTGAAAAAGTTCCCCTGAAATTCTGATAGTTCTGCTTCATTGTGAGAGCTGTTGCCCTGCACTGATGGACGACCCTGCTTCTCTCCCCACCCAACGTAGATAAAGCCATTAGCTCGGATCTACTCTGGCTGTCTCAAAGGACCGCCATCCATTTGTCCCTGGTCTGGGTGTCCTGACTCTGCCTTGTTCCAGGTCCCTCGGGCAGTGAGAGCCTTCCTCCCACCACCAGTGCTTCCAGCAACTCCAGCAGCGCCGCCACCAGTAGCAGTGAAGAGATGCGTCCCATCAAGACAGAGCCTGGGCTGTCGTCCCACTATGGGCACGGCAGCTCCATGTCCCAGGTACTGCCCGTGGGGGAGCAGACCCCAATGCCAGGTGGCCGGGCCAGCGCTGGAGCACGAACTCCAGCCAGGCCCCCACCCGAGGTGAGGGGCTGTCTGCACAAGGAAACATTCCAGCACATCTGATCAAGCTACAGCAATTTGGACACACAACTGTGATACACAAACGTTGAGCAGTTCCTCTGTGCCAGGACCTGTGGAGACAGGGGAGGGGAGTTCAGGGCTGGCACATAGCATGACTACAACCTGCGTCAGACTGCATGCCTTGAGGGAGGCAGACCGGGGGCTTTTTTTTTTGTCTCCTAAGTGAGGGTGACTTGGCCTTGGCCTTGAGGGTGGTAGATTTTAACAGGAGGAAGGAGAGGAGGAGGTCCCTCCTGGCCTGGGCAAAAGTGTAGAAACTGCAGAGGACAGGGTGGGTGAGTCGGGGATGAGGGGGAGAGGTCACAGGCAAGATGCCATTTTAATGAGGGTGGGCTGCAGGTCCAGCTTCATACGTGTGTCCAGAACGTGGGCCAGCAGTACCCACACATCCCTCTTTCAGATAAGATGGCATCCCTGCCCATCCACCCCGTTCCCTCTGTGGTTCCCCCTGTGTGGGCTCAGGATGCCCCCAAGCCTGGTCGTGGTCTCCCATTCCCTGTGATCTCTTGTCTGCCTGTACTTGAGGGAGGCGTGTCTTAACGAGCCTTCACCTGTCAGGGTGAAGGGAAGCCAGTCCCATAGGACCAGGAGAGCCAGGAGCCCCTTCTAGGCAGGGAGGCTGGCTTCTGTTTGAAGGTGGAGGTTGATGGTGATAAGACTGTGGAAAATGTCTCATGTAGCCATCAGAGGCTTCTGAGAAACCAGACCTACTGGGTCAGTGCTCAGAAGGAGCTCACGAGTCACGCACACCCCTTGCCCCCACAGCACAGGGGACAGGAGGACAGAAGTGCAGCTTGGTGCCTTTCCTGCCCTTGTCCTTCGACCCTCTCCTCTCGGCCCCTTTCTGGGCACAGCTGTAGGATGGGGCTCCCTTCTCCAGCCCAGATCCCCTCCCAAGCCCCAGGAGGGATTCCACTGACTGCATCTTGTCCTCTTTGCTTCCAGACGTTCTCGGTCAGTGCGATGTCTGGCCACGGGCCCTCCATCCACCCGGTCCTCTCGGCCCTGAAGCTCTCCCCTCAAGGCTACGCATCCTCTGTCAGCCAGTCACCACAGGCCAGCTCCAAGCAGGACCCTTGGAACAGCCTGGCCTTAGCTGACAGTCATGGGGACATAATCACTGCGTAATGTCACCTCCTCCCCTCCTCAGATTCCTGCATGGACTTGGGACTCGGAGGACAGCAGGGATGAGGCTCTGGGCTCCCAGGGGCCGGCCTGCTCTGTCTGGGAATGACTCCAGACAACAACTGGGAAGAAACTTGAAGTCTATGATTTGGTTAGGGGAAGTGGGTGCTGGATTTTCTCGGATACCTTTCCAGGTAGGGGGCTGGAAAGAGCCCAGACTCTGATCCAGAAGAGGCCCCCCTTCACTGGGAGCACACCTCAGACCCTTCCGCGGAGTTGGAGCGTTCCTTCTCCTTTCCTGCCCCGCCCCACCCCGGACGAGAGACAAGATGTCCTTCTCCCTGTCTTTCCACCGCTGTGGCCCGAGACGGTGGTTCTTCCGTGGTGTTCCCTGCACCTGGGACCTGAGGGCAGGTGGAGAGGGCAGGGTGTTGGGGCCCCAGCTCTGGCCTGAATCCGGGCATCTGTCTGAGGTGCGTTTGGATGCGGCGGCCCCTTGGGCGGCCCCTGCCCTTTCCCAACACTCCCCCTCATTCGGCACACCTGCAGATCCAATACTGACTCTTGACTCCAAAAACCCTGGGTGTAGGGCCAGCGTCCCCGGATGCTCCGTGGGGAGACGGAGGAGGGGACAGCTCCGTCCGCCACAGAGTGGCTTCGGCAGACTCACCACCGGGTAGCCTCTCCTCTCTGCAAGTTCCTTCCATGGCTAAAATTGCTCCTTCTCTCCACCCCACCAAGGCCTCTGAATGAATTTCCCTCTGCTGCTCTGTGATTCAGCTCTGCCTGCAGCTTGAAAGTGTCTCTTCCTCAGCAAAACAGGAGCTCCCCTAAGCCTGACCCCCAGATCCTTCTTACACCCCATCACGCACAGGGGGTCCTGAGTAAGAACAAAAAAGTTCTCCTGCTAAAGCAAGTTTGACCTGCATTCATCTGAGACTTGAGAGCCTTCTGGAGAGGGGTCTGGGGGACACCATCCCCGGGGCTGGGCGCACTGTGGGGGGCGGGGTTTTCCGCTTGGATCTGGCCGAGGTGGACTCGCTGTTCTGCGGGGAGGAGCCTGTTGTCCAAAAATCAGGCCATGCCCTTCCAAGGGGCAGGCGCAAAGGACCTGCACCTACATCCTTTCTCCAGCAGAAATCTTTTGTCCAGGAGGCAAAGAGCTCAGGATTTCTCACCATAAATACAAACAAACAATGCAACAGCACTCACGGAAGAGTGATGAGAGAGGACGGACGCTGAGGATGGGCCGAGGGCTCTCCCGCTCCCCCTGTTAGGGAATTGGCCGCCTCTCCACGGTGCTGTTCCTGTGGGAGGCACCTGGCTCACGAAGACCAAGACGCCGCCTTCTGTGCCCTTGCTGCCACCAGAGAGGAGCTAGCTGGCTTTCCCAAGTGCCACCCCAGCCACCCAGCCCCCACCCCCAAATCCTCCTGGCTGTAGCAGAGAGTATCTTTACACCCAGATTCTGTTTTAATCATCATTTACATCATTGCTTTCTTCCAAGAAAGCCCCCTCATGTACCTTCCCTAACCCACAAACCTGCTAACATTGTCTTAAGGTGAAATGGCTGTAAAATCAGTATTTAACTAATAAATTTATCTGTATTCCTCTTTCCCTTCTCCTCCCTCCGAGGTCTTTCCTGGGAGGTCAATGCTGCACTCTGCAAGGCAGTCCGGAGCCACTGAGGCCCCCTGCCCATCTGCTTATGGGCTGCACCTGAGTCATTTCTCCTTCCATTCCTTTTGGCAGTTGGCCGAGACTTCCTCTGTATGCGATGGGGCCAGTGACAAGGACACGCAGCCCGGCCCTGCTACTGACTAGTGTTCGACCTTGACAGGTAACCTCTAGGTCTGGCTTCCCAGGAGAGGGATGGACCAGCCCTTAACTGAAGTTCCTGTGGCCCCGAAATTGCTGCCCGATGGAGGGGGGCATTTTAGAGCTCCGCTTGGGGACACCAGGGGCTGGCATGTGAGGCAGAGCTCCAGGCAGTGATCTCGCCAGCGTGGAGGGTCACACTGAGTTGTTCTGCTGTCTTCTCTTTTATGGTTTGGTCCAAACAAGCCCCTAGACGGGCTGGGGATGCCTCACGAGACCAGTGGGAGAGGAGGTGAAAATTTCTCCTTTGTCTATGTTGCCTTCACCTTCGTAGGCTACAGAATTGTTTAATTATTCCATCTTAAAGGTGGGATGGAGCTGGGAGGAGTGGTCCTGAGGCCTGTGTAAGGGGACCCAGAGGAGCAGATCTGCCTCCATTCAGAACTGTTCGCAGTGGCTTCCTGCCTCTCGGCTGGCTTATCACAAACCCCGGGTGGGGGGGGGTGGGGACGGACTGGTGACCTTTGACCTTCCATAACACCCTTGTTATTTTTGAGTAGGTTAAAAAAAAATGAAAACCACCATTCTTCTATGTAAGATCAGAAAAGACTTCAAATTGGCTGAGCAGTGGCCAAACCTGTGAAACACAGCTACCATCCAGAAGGATGAGTAACAGATAACTCTAGCAACTAAGACTAACAAAGAGATTCAGAAACAGAAATAAAACCTCCCAGGATTTGTGCTGGGCTTGGGGAATACATGTTTTCTGAGGGTGAAGTCTGCTGAAAACATTTTTGCCTCTTCCCTTTAGGAATGGCTTTCAGATGGAGATAGATAGATATATATATATACACACATACATACACACAATTCCAGAAGCTTGGCCTCATTCCTTATATGGTCATAACTTACGCTTCACCCCAGATGCTAAAACCCAGCTTGATTCAGCCTCCCTGCTCACCAGACTTGGTTGTTTTCCCAAATCAAATGTATCCTCGGAGGAGGTCAAGTTGCTCCCAATCAAGATCCTCAAAAGCACGCAGTTCCCAGATGGTGGGGCAGTGGCTGGAGGAAGGATGGGGAGGTGGGCTAGCAGGGATGGTCTCATTAGAGCAAATGTCTGGCCGAAGAGGGTGACTGCAGCGGCCAGTGTGCGTGTGTCCAGGCTCAGAAATCCCTCACGTCCACTTTGAGGCTCACCTCTTGCTATGACGAAAGTTTTGAAGCACAAGTCAAACCATTTTAAGTCGGAGAGCATTAATCCTTAATATTTGACTTTTGGAGAGTATCTTTAAACCTAGGTTTTGTTTTAATCATCGTTTACATTGCTTCCTTCCAAGAAAGCCCCCCTCATGCACCTACGGGGGTCCGTAGTGGCAGACGTAGCTGTGAAAATAAGTTGGTAGTCACTGAACGCTCACCAAATGGAGCTGGGCTGGGGGTTCTTTGATGCCACCCCACTCAGAGCCCCCAGAACTTGACATACTGACCTGGTTCCTGCTGCATGAAAAACAGCCATTTGGAAAGTGGCTTTTGGAGTGGAGATGGTTAGTTTTCTTTCAGCTTTTTAAATCATTTTCTGACATTGGAAATTACTCTTCAAACTGCATCCTTGCCTTGCTTGAAGCTAGAACACAAACTGCCTTCATCCCTTAAGAACACAAATAACGTGCCTTCCCGTTACCAAGGACCAGCCTCAAAGCCTCCAGGCTTAGCTGGGCAGGGGAGTCCATCCTCCCGAGGGCTCCCTGTCCCGGACCTGTGTTTTCCCACAGCCTCCCGGGGGAGCACTGCTGCTCTCTGCCACCCTGACTCCCGTGTGACTTTTTATGTCCCCTCCGGGAGCTGTGGCAGGGACATTGGCAAAAAGATTTCAGTAACAAGAACTAAATAATCCAAGCAAAGATGACATTAAAAAGCACCTAGTTCCCCAAAGTCCAGTTTTCTTTTGGTCAGGGCGTGGCTAGCTCATTCTTCCGGCTGACGCCTGGAAGATTATGGGTTTGGTTTTACAGAGAGAGGCGACCCCACAGCTGTGCTCTGAGTTGACAGGAAGAGCTGGATTAGAAAAAACCTGTGAGGCAGCCAGTGGTGGCAGTTCCTACCGGGGGAGATCTTCAGCCTGACCCAGTGAGGGGCTTCTCCTCTTGAGCAAAGGGTGATGTGTGAGACCCCTGCCCCCACCAACCCCCCCACATTCCATTCCCTCCCGGCTCTGCAGTGATGTCTTCTGTCCCCCAGCTGTGGTGGCCCTGCTTCACCTGAGAAACTAACATGTGAGCCCCGCCCGCGGGACCCCCCCCCCCCGGTTTATCAGGTTTTTAATCAGATGCACTTAAGAGTTCAAATCACTGGGCAGTTGCAGGTTCCCAATCAGTGGCTCTCTGATTGCAAGGAGTTAATTCAGATGAAGCGCAGTACTAGGAAGGGATACCGCCGACCCCTCTTACAACGAAGACAGTGTGCTCTCTCGAGCTGCCTCTTCTTGAAGACGGAGTTACTCAGATGAAATGGGTTGTAATTAGAGATGTAAAACATTTAGATTTATCACTCCTCCTCTGTCCTTCTCCTTTAGAACTTATGAAAATAAAAAACTGAAAATATCCATTATTTCTAGGGTTCTTGATTATTTGAGACTTTTGGGCTGGGCTGGGGACAAATGTGGTTAAGACTGAAATAACAGAATCCTAAATAGCTACCCCCGCAACCAGGACTCTATTAAACAAAGTAATGAGTGATGCCATCTAATGTGCTTTTTGATGTAAAGTCATTGCAGTGTTATTCAAAGACTCCCCCAGGCTTTGCTGTAGGGGTGGGCGTTGGAAACACTTTCAGGAAGGCATCCTGTCCCCTTGCCCCTACCACATCCTTGCAGATTTCCTTAATGTGGCTTCCAGCCTTATCACAGCCAAAGTTCTCCTTTATACCACCCCACCCCTGCCATAGTGCTCATGTTTTAAAATTGTCATGTTTACGTAATGATTTGGGCTTTTCTTCATTATCTATAGATTGAAAACATAACCACATATACATTGCACTTAAATTTTAAAGAGAACAAAAAGCATAACTGCTAATCCTCTGCTAACAAGTACCACCAGATAGTTGATAACACTAAGCCAACTGAATTCCTGTCAAATGCCAAGACACTCGGTTTTGGTTGTTCTGCAATCTTGGTGCGGCTACTAGACAGTTACCTTGGGGCTTTTTGACTATTTAAGAGTCTCTTGCTCTACCAACTGAGCTAGCTGGGCAATCCTTTCTGACTATTTAAAAATGGCCCACGGGGTGCTATTGGCTGCATCTCTGGGTTCCAGGGGCTCTAGGAGGGGACACTGTCACACACCCACATCTACCTGAGCTTCTGCTTCCTTGAAAAGTGAGGTAGGAGCCCCAAAACAGGATTCTGAGGTCTCAGAATTCTACTCCAGGCTTGGCCACAGCAAACCTTGCCGTTTGGCTGTAAAGTCAAGCAGTCAAAGGGTCCCAGGGCAATTGTCAAGACCCCTGGAGCTGTTCTGGGTCCCCCAGGAGGTTCTGGATCCCCCAGGAGGTCCTGTGCCTAGAATCTAGCTGTTTGCACAAGGACAGGGCTGAAGAATTCCTGGTAGCCCCTTCCTTAGAGAAGGGTATGAGTCTGGGGTCTGTGGGACACAAGCTGCTAAGGACTGAGGGTGGCATCGGTGAGCTTTCTTCCCAGTAGCTGGCTGGAGCCAATGGAATGGGAAGAACCCCGCTATGGAAAAGGATGCCTGGATTGGGAGATCATGCCTGACTCACTCACAGATCATGAGGGGCCTCGGAGATCATCTGGTCCAAACCCTCTTGTCCTACCATCGTTGAGGGTACTTGCCCAAGATCACAGAGCTGGAGAGAGGAAGAGGGGCACCTACTGAGCACCTACCCTCACTGGGGCGCGGAGGTCGGCAAAAATGTCCGGTCCCTGCAGTGAACGCGCTCACCATGTGGGGGCGCCGGTGTTCTCCCTTGTGGCCTCCAGAATGGAACCGCCCGATTGTCAAGCATTTAATCTGAAATCAGCCCAGAAATTCTGCTTTAAAAAAGTATCTACCATGTCCTGAGCACTCCTGCACGTCAGACGCGCGCTTTAGATACTCACTTAAAACATTCCTATATCCTCATTATGCACATCAAGAAGATACAGCCCATGGGTTTTAAATAACTCGCTGAAGACTGCAGAAACCAGTACAGGCAGAACCAGGATTTAACCATGTCTATTTGACTCCAGAATCTGGGCTTTTACCCTCCATCCCTGCCTCTCCTAAAGCGTGGAAACCTAAAAGCTGGAAACCCTACCCAGCCTGGGTCTAGATCCCACTCCAAGATGAAGACTTTAAACGTCTTTCTAGAAGTTGGGGGAGAATCCTTGGTTCCAAATTCTCCAATTTAGACATGATTGAAAGACGGGCCTAGAACCACTGCAGAATAGGGCTTACTGTCCACAGTCACAGGTCCAAAACGGGGCACCTGGAATAGACCCAGGAGCCTCCCTCTCAGCCCTCCACGCTCCCCTGGTGCCCCAGGGACACATGAAACCCCCCCCACCCCCAGTGTGGTCCAGGACCCCGAGCTCTTTCACTGGCAATTTGATTCCTCACCCGACCTCACTGCTTTTCTCCTTCACTCCCTTTCTTGCTGTCCTTGAGGCAGCTGCATTTTAATCGATGTTCACGTGCATTATAACTTTAACCCTGTTGGAGAAGTCAAAGGGCACAAAGGTAGAAGGAGGAATTGGCTCCATGGCCCTTAGAAAACTGGGCGCTGACCCCCGTCATGCTGAGGCCAGGCTCCTGTGGGCTCTGGGGCCGCCCCCAGTCCAGGGGGCAGCTGAAAATAACTAAAATGTATAACGTATGGAGATACTGCTACAGGCCAGTCCCAGCGCTAAATGAGTTATATGAATCATCTCAGTAAACCCCACCATGGCGCTGTGAGGTACACATTTTCCAGACGAGGAAACTGAGGTCCAGAAAGGTTAAATTACTTGCTCAGGCTCTGCCCGTGGAGGGATGGGATTTGGACCGAGGCGGTCTGACACAGGAATAGTGTTCTTCTCTGCTGTTCTGTAGAGCTGCTCTTCCGGGAGTCTGCCCTTTTGCAGGCAGACTCCCCAGCTTTATGGCCTTAGAATGGTGACAGCATACATCTGCACCACACTTTACAGTTGATGAGTTTCGTATTTAATATCCAGGTTAATCATTCATTCAGTGAATATTTATTAAGTGCCCACCAACTGCTAAGCTCTATGCGCCAAGTCCTTGCTGCTCCACCTGTGTCCCTGGACCAGCAGCAGCATCACTTGGGAGCTTGTTGGAAAGGCAAAATCTTTGGCCCTGCTACACATCTGAGTCAGAATCTGCATTTAAACAAGATTCCCAGGTGACTCGTATGCACATGAGGGTTGGAGAATTCTTGCTTAATACTATTTCCATAATACCACCAGGAAATGGATATCCCACTTCATACCTGAACAGATTCAGAGATATTGTGACTTGCTTGCTTTGCCACAGCTAATAATGAGGCAGTATATGTAAAAAGCTGGGAACAGTGCGTGTGCTCAACGAACCATAGCTATTACTGTAAATGACAGAAGTAAGCTTGTGAACCATGTGGTTTCTCAATAAACCTTTGGCCTCAGGAGAGCTTCTTAGGCACCAGGCACTCATTCCAAGAGGTGAGGCAAAGGCTGTGGCTCTGGCTTCCTTCCCAGCTCAGCCAGAGTCTATAGAATGGGGAGTTAAGGGCTCCAGAGGCTACTGTTGGGTTGTGGCTGGTCCTACAGCAGGAGGAGTCCTGTGGTGGGGATGTTCTCCAGAAGAGGCCAGATTTAGAAAGAGGGAGAACAGAAGGCTCTCCGGGGATCCCTCCTGGAAACTCCACGTTCTCAAAGCTCAACCCCTCTGTCTGCAGGGTTCCCCTGTGCTGAGGACCCTCAGTACTGCAGGCCTTCCTCTCCTCTCTCCTGCCCAAGCCCCTCTGTACAGGGCCACCCAGAGTGCTCCCTGTGGGACAGCAGGACACAATCCGGGGAGGGACTGGGCCTATCTCCCTGTGCTGGCCAAGTCCTCCCCAGGGCCCTCTCAGCCAAGGACCATGGTGCCTGCCACCTGGGACAGTTTCTCTAATACCTGCTCCCGCACTCCCCAAAGTTCCCTGCTGACTTCTTGGAAAGTGCTGGCTCTCCCATCCTTTCTGGACAATTAACAACAATGGAACCATACTTATTTTAAGATTCTACTATTTTTTTTAATTCTTTGAAATAAAACTTTAATATACAAATATTACTTTGAAAGCGAAATTTGCTTATGATAAAAATTCAAATAATATTTAAATAATGTAAAGTAAAAAAAAAAATCCCACCTTATGAAAACTTCATGAAATTTCTTGAGAATGTTTCCTTTTCACAATTAACCTCCCCAGGATCGGAAGCTCAGCAAAACCAACCAAAAGGCCTGCCTTTGCCTGAACCACCCCAAATTCTCCTATTTTGCAACTTAATTTTCTGTCTTCCTAAGACAATAAACGCTTCCGGGGCGGTCGGCTCCACCCCCCACCTCGCCCCCGCGCCATCTGCTCACTTTCAGGAACCAGCCCAGCCTCCAGCGACCTCCTTTCGGGAGGAGCCCCCTGTCCTCACCCGCCAAGGGCCAAATCCCTCTCCCCGCTCCCTGCGCAAAGCCTCCCGCGTATTTAAGGACCCCGGAGCCCCGCACCTGCCTGCAGAGGGCGAGCCCCGCCTCCTACGCTCACCGCGGGGGCGGAGCCTCGAGATGCCCCACCCCCGAAGGAGGAGCCTCGCGTCACGCACCCTCGGCCTCCGGGCAGATCCCCGCTCCCCTCGCTCCCGCCGGAGACGCACGTTCCGCGCCCACCCCCGGGGGCGGAGCCCGCGCGGACGCCTGGCGCCGGGTCCCCCACGCCCCGAGCGGAGGCCGCTTGCAGGCCCCCGGGGCCCTGCGGCCGGAGGGTCGGCGGGCCTGGAGCCGGTGAGTCCAGCCACGAGCCACTCCCGCGGGTCGCGCGACCTGCGCAGGTGGGGAGGGCGTCCTCGGCGGTGGCGGGCCCCGCCCCCCCGTCGGAAATGCAGGGCTTTCCCAGGCTGTTCCCTCATCACTTTGTTATCGGCCTGAAAACTCAGTTACCGAGCATTTTAGAAGCGTCCCTTACGGAAGCCCGCACCCTGGGTCGAATTTTTCTTTTTGGCTGTTTACCACTTTCTGGCATTTCCCCCCGGGAGGCTCCTCCCGTGACCGTCAGTCACACCTGTTCCCCCTACACCCCTCTCTTCCCTACACCCCTCTCCCCCCCAAACCCCACCCCGAGGGGGCTTTGGGAAAAACAGCAATCTTAAGAGTCTCTCCAGGGAATGAATGAGTGATCTGCCGAGAAAAGAGGGCACCGGCGACGCCCCCTCCTCCTGCTTTCACTGTGGTACGCTAGGCAGCCCCCCCATCCCCCGCCGGCCTCGCGCAGTTAACCGCTGGAGGGAGGGTTCAAGGGCAAGTCCCCATCGAACCTGTGTCCCTTCTGGTTCTGATCTTTTAAGGCCGTGGAGAGGGAGCTCACTGCCCAGTTCTCCATCTCCATAAAAAAATACTAAAAGAAACATACTTAAGTATCGAAAGATTTTTAAGGATCAGGTGCATTTCAGAGGGGAACTTTGACAGAAACTTCCTCCGTTGGAGAGGACGAGGATGCAGAGCTGGCTGAGGTTCAGCTCGGCTGCGGGGTGGCTAGCACCCGCAGTTTTATCAGGATAGCCCCTCGAGGAAAAGGTCTGATTAGGGGAAATGGTACACATTTTAGTGAGTCTAAAGCACTGTCAAATTAAAAATACGTATTCTGGAATGTGCTGCTTAATTAAACGATGAGAAAGCATGGATTGTAAGACTCACCCCCATTTCAGAGATTTTTTAAATGTTTTTTAGAATTGCTGAAATGCAGTAGCAACCACTATGGCAGGACTGCTTAGTTCTTTGGGTTTTTATGATAACTTGCAGTCTTGTGCAGGTGAGGAGACAGGTGGATAATGTGCCCTGGATAAGGATGAGGGGGCTGCCTTCTGTGTCGGAGAAGCTGGGGTGCAGACCACTCAGACTCAACATGTGAATGTCTCACACACAAGCTCCCAGTGAACTTGGGTGATCTGGGGCAGGGAGAGGTAGGGGTCATAGAGAGCCTTCCATCAGGGTTCAAATGCAAGCCCAGCTGCTTCTCAGTTACCAGGGATAGCTGTCTGTAGTTAAGCTGGATGTGGCCTCTCCCTGCTCTGACCTCACATGACCGTGTGTCTGCACTCATCATGGTTCTGAGTTCTGATTGTTATCACACACACAGCGCTCCTACTAGTGGGGTGGCCTTGGGGGGAGGGGGCTGGATCCGTATCTGTGTCTGTGTCCTTACAGCCTTCTCCCCTGAGACCATCTCTGTGCTGTAAAGGGGGAGATAAAGCAGCAGCAGTGGGCTGGAATAATTGGTCTTGGGGGACAGAGGGAGAAGACAGAGAAACCTGGCAATGAGTTAGGGCCACAGTCCAGGCAAAAGGTGACCAGGGCCAGCTCCTGTTCAAGTGCCACAGGGTGGAAGGGGAGGGCACCCATGGTAGGACGTGAGGCGCACTGTTGGTATCTGATAAGCATGCGCAGCAGGAAGAAAGGTGAGGCGGGCTGGGAGGGGAACCAGCCCTGGGAAGCTAGCCCACACTCGGCCGCCGCTGGGCCTTCTCTTTGATCCGACCCCCTCCCCAGCCACGTTCCCTTTTTGTCCATATATTCTCTCTCTTTTTTTTTAATTTTTAATTTGAAGTATAGTTGATTTACAATGCCATGTTAGTTTCTCGTGTACAGCATAGTGACTCAGTTATGCATATGTATATTCTTTTCAGATTCTTTTCCATTATAAGTTATTACAAGAAATTGAATATAGTTCCCTGTGCTCTACAGTAGAAGTTTATCTATTTTATATATAGTAGTTTGTATCTGTTAATCCCAAAGCTCCTAATTTATCCCTCCCTCACCTTCCTCTTTGGTAACCGTAAGTTTCTTTTCTATGTCTTTGAGTCTATTTCTAGTTTGTAAATACGTTATTTGTATCTTATTTTTTAGATTCCACATATAAATGATATTATATGATATTTGTTTTTCTCTGTCTGACTTACTTCACTTAATATGATCATTTCTAGGTTCATCCATGTTACTGCAAATGGCACTATTTCATTCTTTTTATGGCTTAGTAATATTCCATCATGTAGCTATACCACATCTTCTTTATCCAGTCATCTGTTGATGGACATTTAGGTTACTTCCATGTCTTGACTACTGTAAATAGTGCTGCTGTGAACATTGAGGTGCATGTATCTTTTTTAATTAGCGTTTCCTCCAGATATATGCCCAGGAATGGGATTGTTGGATCATATGGTAAGTCTATGTTTAGTTTTTTAAGGAACCTCCATACTGTTTTCCATAGTGTCTGTTTTCCATAGTGGCTGTACCAGTTTACATTCCCATCAACAGTGTAGGAGGGTTCCCTTTTCTCCGCACCCTCTTGGCCATATATTCTCTTAAAGTTGGTGGCAAAAAATGGCTGCTTGAAAGCTTGGAGCTTGACAGCCATCAGAAATACTAGAGAGAAACCAGTTAAGTCAGGGGCCTCTTTTCCCCCTTTCTGCCTGCAGAGATGCCGGAGGGGCCATCAGTGAGGAAGTTTCACCATCTGGTCTCCCCCTTTGTGGGGCAGCAAGTGGTCAGGACAGGGGGCAGCAGTCAGAAGCTAAATCCTGCCAGCTTTGAGTCCCTGTGGCTCCAGGACACCCAGGTGAGTTCCTCGTTCTCTTCTGGGGGAGGCTCGTTCTGTACCTCAGCCACCCCCAGCCCTAAACAACCTCTAATCTGTTTTCTGTCTTACCGATTTGCCTTTTGAGGGCATGTCACATACATGGAATCATGCAGGCTGTGTCTTTTTGTGACTGGCTGCTTTCACTGATGTTTTCAGAGTCCATTCATGTCGCAGCATGTGTCAGAACTTCATTCCTTGTGAATTCTGAATTCCTTGAGGGCAGGGGTGGAGATTCACTCCTCTGTGTGCCCCTCTGTGCCTAGCAGACGGCCTGGCACATTGGATAAGCCTAGTTGACAGTTAGACTCAAATACCCACAGTGTCACAGGAATTGAAAACAGACGGTAGAAATTGCCGCTGTTGGAGAGGGTGCAGGGGTCTCCCGACCTAGGCTTTTTGACCTGGTAAATGTTTTGACCCTGAGGGACACTTGACAAATATTTCATCACTGTTACAGCAACATTGGTGAATTTGCATCAAGAAAATGTTTTCTGTGAGCAAATTCTTATTATGCCCACTTAATTCCTTGCTCTGATTTTTATGTCAGCTCAATTAAACCTTTTCTGAGGTATGGCAGCAAACAGCTGTGCTCAGATTTGCAGATAAGTTATTCTGGAATTATTTAGAAAGATAATGCCTTCTTTTGGGGAGAGGATTTCAAAAGACTGCTACGGTTGGTAATTTTCATACTAATTGACAAATGGGAGATCTTGTCAGAACTGTGATCTTTATGCATGTACCTTTGGTCAAAAAATAGCACAGGCATTTCTATTATTAATGCCAGATGTTTGGGTTGTGACTCTGAAAGACTGCCTGAGTTTGGGGTCATGCAGAACAGGCTTATCCTGGAATCTGGCCATATGCACATTACAGAACGGGGCTGGCAACGTGGAAATAGAATGCACAGAGGTTGGAACGTTCATTTCATACATTGTCTGTTTTCATTTTCTTCTGCTGAAATCATTTTCATCGGGATGGGGTGAAGTATTTTCATCTTTTGGTCACAGTTGCTTTGTTGTATACTTTGGAATCAGGAAACATGAGGCTCCCAACCTGGTTGGAAGATTGTTTTAGCTGTTTGGATTCCCCGACGTTTCATAGGAATTTTAGGATGGATTTTTCCATTTCTGCAAAAAGTGTTATAGAGGAATGCATCTTAGAGTGATGGTTTGATTCATCAATCAGTTGTTATATCAGTATTCAATTTTATTGATTATAGTTTTTTATTGTGAGGTCTCTTGTGGCTGTTCCTTCTACCAAACCCAATTTCGGGGGTGGTGGAAGGTACCGAATTTTACAGTGTGTTGTCTTTGGCTGCTGTCAGTTTGTGTGTGGCATGCATGTGTGTGTGCCGAATATTTTTAACAAAGGAAAAGTATCATGCATTGAATACAAGAATGATAATTGGTATTTACTTCTTAGCTAATTCATGAAAAAATTGGGAGCATTTCCCCCTAGGTATTCTCGGGTCGCCCCGTATCGAGCATGGATCTATTTCATCTGCTGATCTAATTCTTCTTCTTGCTTCTAATCCTTTTGAAAACCATGTGCTCAGTGCCCCGCCACTGGAGCAAAAAGCAAAAGCCAAGTTGCAAATATACAACTTGGAAAAGCTTCGTGCAGGAGTCAAGAGGGGAGACATTTGCACAAGGATAAAGGTCTGCGTACACCTGTCCAGTCTTCCCCTCTCTGAGTCTACAAGACTCTCCTAGTCCGTTTGGGCTGCTTTAACAGAACACCACAGACCAGGTGCTTATAGACAACAGACATTTGTTTCTCACAGTCTGGAGGCAGGGAGTCCAGGGTCAGGGTACTGGCAGATTCGGTGTCTGGCAAGGGCCCGCTTCCTGGTTCATAGACAGCTGTCTTCCTGCTGTGTCTTCACATGGAGGGAGGGTGAGGGGGCCCTCCGGCGTCTCTTTTATAAGGGCACTAATCCCATTCAAGAGGACTGCACCCTCCTGACCTGATCAACTCCCAGAGGCCGCACCTCCAGATACCATCACTTTGCAGGTAGATTTCAACGTATGAATTTTGGGAGAACACAAGTAAGTCTGTAGCAAAGGCTTAGATCATGTTCGTTTTTTTCTAGGTCCATGGAAAGAAATTATTCCTTAGATTTGATCCAGATGAACAAATTGTGTCCCCTGGCAACAACCCGCTGCCAGAGCCTCTACAAAAATCAGAGCAGAAGGAAGAGGCCGGGCACCAGCAGAAAGTCTCTGAGCAGTCCTCCCTGTCCCCAGGCGGAGCCGATGCGCTCCCCAGCAGAGACGATGGTCCGCAGCATTTGGGGGAAGACACCCCTGCAGGAGGTGCTGAGAGGTGGCTGCAGGTCAGGTTTGGTTTGTTTGGCAGCGTTTGGGTGAACGAGTTCTCCAGAGCGAAGAAGGCAAACAAGAGGGGCGACTGGAGGGACCCCATTCCGAGGTAAGGCGTGGTTGCACCGGCCATGGGCTGTGCTTGTCTGTGTCCGTGCAGGGTCTGCAGGGTTCACCACGACCCCACGGCGTGGGCATGCTCAGGGGGCACCCAGCCCGCCCTCCCACAGCCACTGCTGGGGAGAGACAAGACGCCTCTCTGTCCACTGTGACAGCGAGTAGACTGTGGTCTGCAGCCATAGGGGTGGAGACCATCCTGGCAGCTTAGACAGCTGGGGGAACTTTCCCAACAAGCATGGCCCTTGAGGGTGGGAGGCCCCTGAACAGTGTTTTATGGCTTGACCAGTGCTCTCTGAATTTAGGGACAGAATCACCCCCGTTTTTAATCTGTTAATGTTGAGGATATCAGTGCATAAAACTCCATCCATGTTCAGGGTTATTTCCTTGGTGTAGATTCCCAGAGTGGTCAGAGAATGAAGGTTCTCATGGTGGCAGTGGGTTGTCTGTGTACTTTCGATCAGTTTGTAGGGGCTGTTGGATATGGTGTGTTAACCTCTGTGCAAATGATATACCAATGCCTTGTTGTCTGAAGCCTGTCTGTGCCCTTCGATGGTGTTTGCACCTTTTGGCATTCAGGATGTTTCATTTTTATGTAGTCAGTGGTCAGTATTTCTCTTGATAGCTCTTAAGTTTTCTCTTCCTGCTGAAAGATCCCCCTTCTCTTCAAAAGTCAGATCACTTTTCTGTTTTCTAAAGTTTCACAATCATATTTTTTATGGTCAGGGTGATGGTCTTTGTTTATGGTGTGATTCCGGGCCGGCAGGATGCTGTGCACTGTGAAGTAGCTCAGCCTGGCTTCGATGCTGAGATGTTTTGGCTCACATACAGTTGACCCTTGAACAACACAGGTGTGCACTGCTCGGGGCCGCTTATTCAGGGTTGTTTTTTTTTTAGTAGTGATATTACAGTGCTACACGATCTGCTTCAAGGTTGGTTGAGTCCGTGGACGCGGAACCGTGGTTGCGGAGGGCCGACTGTGAGTTGTGTGCGCAGATGTTCAGCTCTGCGGAGGTCGGCGCCCCCGCCCCCCGAGTGATGAGACGTTCAGAGAGGGAGCGGGCCCCAGCGTTGGTGCACTTCCAGGCCTTCGGCTCCCGGTCCTGGGATCCTCCTGTCTTTGAACTTTCCTGCATGTTGGTTTTGTCCACAAGGGACTGCTGCCACCCCGGGCCTTCCAACCACGCAAGAAAAGAGGGAGAGAGAAGGTTGTTTCTGGAAGTTCAGATGAGCAAGGAGAGCTTTCTCCGAAACCCGCAGCAAACCTCTCGTGGCCTGAGCCTGGGCTCCAGCTGATCGCTGACTCGGTCACCAGCCAGAGGGTTTGAAATGCTATTCCGCCAACAAGGCTGTTCTCCCGGGGTTTCAGATTTATTGTCACAGAGCGAACACGTGTCATTCATTTATTTTTTGAATCTCTCAGGTTACGTCTCCTTTCATGTTGTGTATTTTGCTTTGGTCCCACCTCCACCCCTTTCTTTTCTTTATTAGGCTTGCCTCGGTTTCATCTACTTTGTTGGTCTTTCAAATAAATAACAGTTTCATGCACTCCATATGAAAGAGTATTTCCTAATGTTTCAGATCTTTGAGTGTTTGGGGGTCATCTTTTTTGTTTTGTTTTGTTTGTTTTTTTATTGGATTATGATCAGGGCGGCAGCCTGTAAATTTTCTACTTTTGGCACCAAGATTTGGAGCCACACACGTAGTTGATCTTTGCTTACATTTTGTGGTCGAAAATGAAGATAGAATGTTCGTTAAAAGTAAAACATTCTGAGCAAGAATAAACAAATGGGACCTAATGAAACTTATAAGCTTCTGCACAGCAAAGGAAACCAGAAGTAAAACAAGAAGAAAACCTACGAAATGGGAGAAAATTTTTGCAAGTGAAACCGACAAAGGCTTGATCTCCAGAATATATAAGCAGCTCATACGACTCAATAAGAAAAAAATAAACAACCCAATCCAAAAATGGGCAGAAGACCTAAACAAGCAATTCTCCAAGGAAGACATACAAATGATCAAAAAGCACATGAAAAAATGCTCAATATCACTAATTATCAGAGAAATGCAAATCAAAACTACAATGAGGTATCACCTCACACCAGTCAGAATGGCCGTCATTCAAAAATCCACAAATGACAAATGCTGGAGAGGCTGTGGAGAAAGGGGAACCCTCCTACACTGCTGGTGGGAATGCAGTTTGGTGCAGCCACTATGGAAAACAGTGTGGAGATTCCTCAAAAGACTAGGAATAGACTTACCATATGACCCAGGAATCCCACTCCTGGGCTTGTATCCAGAAGGAAATCTACTTCAGGATGACACCTGCACCCCAATGTTCATAGCAGCACTATTTACAATAGTCAAAACATGGAAACAGCCTAAATGTCCATCAACAGGTGACTGGATAAAGAAGAGGTGGTATATTTATACAGTGGAATACTACTCAGCCATAAAAACCGACAACATAATGCCATTTGCAGCAACATGGATGCTCCTGGAGAATGTCATTCTAAGTGAAGTAAGCCAGAAAGAGAAAGAAAAATACCATATGAGATCACTCATATGTGGAATCTAAAAAACAAAAACAAAAACAAACAAACAAAAACAAAGCATAAATAAAGGACAGAAATAGACTCACAGACAGAGAATACAGACTTGTGGTTACCAGGGGGGTGGAGGGTGGGAAGGGATAGACTGGGATTTCAAAATTGTAGAATAGACTACACTGTATAGCACAGGGAAATATACACAAAATGTTATGATAACTCACAGAGAAAAAAATGTGACAATGAGTGTATATATGTCCATGAATAACTGAAAAATTGTGCTGAACACTGGAATTTGACACAACATTGTAAAATGATTATAAATCAATAAAAAATGTTAAAAGAAAAAAAAACATTCTGAGGAGAAAGGGTAAATTAGGAGTTTAGGATTAACATATACACTCTACTGTATATAAAATAGATAAACAGCAAGGGCCTACTGTACAGCACAGAGAACTGTATTCAAAATCTTGTAGTCACCTATCATGGAAGAAAATGTGAAAATATATATATAAGCTTATACCTGAATCACTTTGCTGTACACCTTAAACTAACACAACTTTGCAAATTAACTGTACTTCGATTTAAAAAATGGTTTAAAAAGGTAAAACATTCTCTAAGTGTTAAGAACAAGTTATTGCTTTGATAACGTGAGTTTTCTCCATACTTGCTTGTTTTTGTTTACTTAATATGCCAAACTCGGGAGAAGGAGCATTGACGTCCCCCAGGGTAGTTGTGGTTTTGTCGTTTCTCCTTGTCTGTCTTTGTTTTTGTTTTGTTTTGGTGAGGGGAGGTAATTAGGTTTATTTATTTACTCTTAGAGGAGGTATAGGGGACCGAACCCGGGGCCTCATGCGTGGTAAACATGCGCTCTGCCACTTGAGCTGTACCCTCCCCTTCTCCTTGTCTTTCTAAGCATTTTTGTCTCTGTGTTTTGCTGCCCTGAGTCCCAGGTGTCAGGGCCTGAGTTTCCTAGGTTCTTTGCAGCTTCACCATAATAAACAACCCCGTGCCTTCTCTTTGCCTTTGGTCTTGAATTCTGCGCACCTGGATGCTAACAGTGCTGCTTTGTGTTTGGCGAGTCCACTCCCTGGTCTTTTTTTCCACTTAGTTGTAGGTACGTTTTTCATTTATTTTAGGTATGTTTTTTATAAACAGCGAATAGCAGGCTTTTGTATCTCTGTATATTCAAGCTGAAACTCCCTGTTTTGAAATGGGGTAGCTGTGCTATGTGGATTTTCTGTCATTTGCCATTATCCCTTGTTGCCTTTTCTTCTGTTGGATTTGTCATGTTTCTTTTCTTCTTTTATTTTGTAACCCCTGTTAGTTTGGAAGTACTGCTGTTCATCCCCATTCTGTTGGCAATAACCTTATCTGTAAGTGATACCTGTTTTTTCCCCCTCAGTTAATAGGTATCCATTTTTTAATAACATTAGATTAATAATCATCTCCCTTATTAACACCAGTGTTTTGCGCACTCTCCTTCCCCCTCCCTCCGAGATGAGACCTTTAAAATACGTCTCTGCTTTTCTGTGCTATCCACCCCATCTCCTGCGTTTGCTGAGATAGTTTAGAATTTCAGTTCCAGATCGTGAATTAACTATGTTGTTAATTGTGTATGATTAAATTAATTAATATTAAAAACACACTAAAATGGATGTCTTTTGTTTGGAGAATTCTTTCCTCATACTTGGATTGCAGCTCTCAGGCCACTTGGGTCTCACAATAGGTATCGCGGAGCCTGGTGCTAATCTTTATGTCTGCTTTCCACCTCCTGCATCCTGAGACCCTTGCCGATTTAATTTCCATCGGGAGGCAGTCTTCCTTGAGTAATTACCTCAGATGCCACACATAGGTGTTCTTCTGAGTCTCCGTTGCTCTGAAGTTGTCCCTTTCCTTTCACATAAGCTACCACCCAGGTCAGATACATGAGTCTCGGAGTCCAGCGATAGTCTGTCTTCCCTCCCAGAGTAACCCTTTATTGCTTATCAGGGTTCATAAGGTTTCTCCTCTGTCCCTGGAGTTTGGGAAGCCTGCAGGAGGGTGTGGGGGTGTCTTTCTGGGTAAATCTGGCCTGGGACTGGGAGAGGTGTCTCTTTAGCATCCGTCTCTCTGTCCTCCTTCCTAACAAGCCCTGCTTTTGAGCAGGTAGCCCCACCTCCTGGACCTGAGACTTTCCTGCATGTCCCAGGTTGTCTTCCACGAGCACATCGTGCAATGATCAGGAAGAAGGAGAGATATATAAGTTGTATTTGAATTACTCCATTTAGCCCTGAGATTTTTACGATCCTAGCAGAGCCATCCCTTTTCCTTCCTGGGACCTTAGCTTCCCCAGGTTTGTCCTGACCGTGGAGTGGGCGCTCTGCACACTGGGGACCTGACGATGCTGTCATAACCGTGTGTGGCTGACGGCGCCGCCGTAACTGTGCTCACGCGTGTCCTCTCCTCTCTCTCCTCCCAGGCTGGTCCTGCACTTCGGCGGTGGCGGCTTCCTGGCCTTCTATAACTGCCAGATGTCTTGGAGCTCTTCCCCGGTGGTCAGTCCCACCTCTGACATCTTGTCGGAAGAGTTCCATCGGGGACAAGCACTGGAGGCTCTGGGCCGGGATCAGCCTGTCTGCTATACGCTGTTGGACCAGAGATACTTCTCAGGCTTAGGTAGGACTGAGGGCTGGGGGAGCCCCGCCCACTGGCTTAGTGGACAAGTCACTGGTCCAGGAGGCACAGAACTGACCCAGCGTGGTGTCTGCACTGCTGGGCGATCACCTGATCTCTTCGCCTTCACTTCCCTCGTTTTTAACCAAGGGAGTTAGATGAGGCAGTTTCTGACTTCTCTCCTACCCTAGGTGTATTATAGGTTGTAGTCGGCCTGCGGTCACACCGCAGCGTGACCTCCTAAAGGGCTGGGGTCACATCCCCTCCATCCTCCAAGCCTCCCCTGCCTGGCACGATGCCGGCCCCCGGAGGTGCTTGATGAGCATCTGCTCAGAGCCGAAAGTGCGCGGTTTGCGAGGAGAGCCATGCCTTGCTCCCGGGCCGGCCGGGCGGACGCTGCTGCCTGCGGGTCAGAGCCCGGCCCCCGGGTCCGCGCCGGCTCTCACCGGGCACGGGCTCAGCGGCCCGGCGTCCTCTGTGCAAGTGTCCCGAGCGGTGGGCCTTGCAGTGGTCCGAGGTGGGGACAAGAGCCGAGTGCTCCGCGCACCGGGGCAGCTCGTTAGCGGGACTCCGAGAGGGTGACGTTCCTGACGCCCAGGGCGGGGGCGCGGGCGGCCGGGGGAGCGGTGACGACCGCGTCGCCCCCATGTCCAGGGGGCGCATTGGCTTCACAGCTCAGCTCACTGGCGCTCAGCAGACGGCGGCCTTGCACGTGGTGGGACCATCCAGTCCCTGCACCCAGGGGGCAGAGGCTCCCAGAAGCAGTCTTTGGGGTCTGTAAGCTAACGCTCTGCTAACCCGCTCTTCTTACAAACGATAATCGTAACAGCCACCGTTTTTCAAGTGGCCCCGACGTGCCAGGCCTGTGGTTTCATCCTTAGTGCTGTTCCATGGGATGGTTACTTGCTCGTTTTCCCTTCATTCAGAAGAAGAAAGGAGAGCCAAGGACATGTTAAGAGTACAGCTGAGCATAATAAGTGACATTCAGGTAGTCGCCAGTGAACTTTGGAGAGAAATTTTGTGTGATCATGAAGTCTTGGAACCAGCAGTCTTTTTACCCAGCCCTCCGCCCCTGGCGTGCTGAGTGCCTGCCCTCCACCAAGCCCACTTCTCTCCTTGAGGACATTATTAACCACCCAGCACGCACGGACTCCGGTCGCTGTGACCTGGAGAGGCTGTGATAAACGCCTGGCAGAGGTTAGAGAAAGTACACGGTGGGAACATTTGGAAGAGACGTGCTGAATCTGGAAGGAGGGGTCAAGTTTGGCTTCACAGCGAATAAGGGAGGAATAGAAAAATAACACAGCAGTACTTCCAGAACGCCTGCTGCGTGTGAAGCGTTCTGCTTGACATTTTATAATAATAATAACATCAGTTGGTGTTTATTGAGTACTCTCTCTACACCAGCACCGTGCTCAGCATGTGTGTGTGTGTGTGTGTGTGAGAGAGAGAGAGAGAGAGAGGAGAGAGAATTCTCATGTACTGCCCACGAGACCCAGGTACGTCACCCCCCATCTTACAGGCCAGGGCACAGAAGCCTAAAGAAGGCAAGGACTCACCGGTCAGGTAGCTGGGGTCTGGTTGGGCTGGGGTCCAGTTGGGCCGGGGTCCAGGCAGTCAGGTCTGGGCCACATGTGAGTTTTGTCTAATTTCATCTTCGCAACAACCCCAGAGGTAAGTGTGAGCACACGTGCTTTGCGGACAGGAAGGCAGACTCAGGGAGCCCCGGGGACACGCTGGGTCCTCCTGCGATGCTTCCTGCTGCCACCCGACGCCTTCAGTCTGTTCTGTCACCTTGGGGACCAGGTCTCCTGATGGACGTGTCCCTTGCCCCTTCCCTGCTGTCTTCCAGGGAACATCATTAAGAACGAGGTCCTGTACAGAGCTGGGATCCACCCTCTCTCTCCTGGTTCCCGCCTGGATCCTCCGCGCCTCGAGGCCCTCGTGGATCATGTGTTGGCCTTCAGTGCAGCCTGGCTTCAGGGCAAATTCCAGGGCACACAGCAGCACACGCAGGTCTACCAGAAGCAGCAGTGCCCCGCCGGGCACCAGGTCGTGAAGGAGGCGCTGGGGCCCCCTGGGGGCCTCCAGAGGCTCACCTGGTGGTGCCCCCAGTGCCAGCCCAGGTTGTCCCCGGACGAGCCAGGCGCTCAGGCCCCTTCTTCACAGGGCCTTGCCCTCAAGGGACCGTGATGCCGGAGTGCCGAGAAAGGGGACGTAGATGTTGGGGCTGCGTGCCGGAGTTGGAGGGGGTGGCTCAGGGACGCTGTACTGTTGATGTTCATCTCACAGGAGTTAAATCTGAGGCAGCTGCCATAGTTTGATTTTGTTCTAGTTCTGGTTAATTATTCCTAGCTAATTCTACCATTGTGGAAGGTGAGACAGATCACAGTGGCAGTTAAGGGAAAGACCGCTCGGAACGACAGTGGGGCCACAAAAATGTGGGCCTGTGGAAGGTAGCTGTGCCCAGCTTGGAAACGTCGGCTGGTGTTAAGGCCCTCCCCATGAGGACCGGGAAGAGGGCGTTGTCCTTCTGTTCCCCAAGGGGGCTCCAGGGGTGAGGAGGGGGTGACATGAGAGGAGGTCCTCCTGCCTGGACCCTTCCCCGTGGGATGGAGACACCAGGAGAAGGAGGCGGGAGGTGGGGGGACCAGGGACCTGGCCCCCTGCCTGGTGTTCCCAGTGCGCTTTGGGAAAAAGCTGCCTGTTTTCCTGTCACGGTGATGTATCTGTGACTTTGATGTGCAGGAATCAAGGGCTGTAGAGATGCCCCCTCAGGTTAACTAAACGTAGAAGAAACCGGGACACGAAATAAAGCTCTTTGTTACTTTGTGTTGTCGTCTTTATTTGGCAGTCAAGGTTCTTACACTACAAGTCACTCTTTGCGACGGTGCCATGGGGACTCGTTGGGTTGGCCTGACGGATCCACGTAAAAGGTGCGGGGCAGGGACAAGGGTGAACACGCACCTGCTCTCCTGCCCCAGGTGCGGGCACAGGCGGGAAGGCTGCTGAAGCAGGGGAGGGTTTCACTTCCGTTGCCCCAGCCTCTGGCATGTGGAAGGTAGCGAGTTGTGTGAGTGAAGTTGAGGACAGTGGCTTTCCTGTGCCCTTGTCTGTCATCAGTCACTGAGAGTTATCAACAGTGGGGAAAGCCACCTATGCCAGGCATTAGCTGGGGGCAAAGGTAGTACCCAGACGGACCGTTTAATTCAGCGTTGTCAGGGACAGGAGGGGTGGGCTGGGCAGGGCATCACAGCCTGCGTGTAGGTGGGCACCCATTTCAACAGGTAGAAAAGAAAACGGAAAATGGTGTTGCAGTTGCTGAGAAAAGAAGCAGTGGGACTAGAAACAGCAGTGAGCGTGGAAGGGAGGAGAGATGGGTGGTTGTCATGGTGACAGGCTCTGGATGTGGACACTGGGGAGAGGGAGCAGGGCTGAGGGTGGCTCAGGCCTGGCACCAGGAGCTGGAGGAAGGCATCCCCAACTGAGACAGAAATTCAGGGGAGCTGAGATGGTCAGACCCAGCGCCTTGGGCTCTCGGTGCTTACACCTAAGTTGGGGGACAACACAGCCAGGAAGCAGGCCTGGCTCCCCACAAGTGCAGGCTTGGAGGCGTGGACATGGGGACTTTCCTCAGAGCTGATGGTCAGTGTGAGAAGGTTAACAAGGGTGGTCATGCAGCCTGAGAAGGATGGCGATCAGGGGATCCTTGGAGAAGGTCTTGTTCAAGCGGCAAGGGAAGGCAGAAGCCACCAGGAGATCAGATGTAACGGGAGGAAAAAGAAATTCGAGGGAAGCCAGTGGTCCGTACAAGTGAGAGGAAGTCTTTGAGTTTGGCAGCAGGTGGAATCTGAGGTCATGATGACCTTCAAGAGCCATGTGTGCAGAGTGGCAGCCAGTCTGCAGGGGCTGAGGGCTGGATGGGAGCCGGGGGAGAGGGTGGCCCTTCAGGAAGGCTGGCCTTGAAGGGAATTAAGAAAGGCGGTCAGGGAGGAGTTCCTGATGACAGACATATGATGTGAGGATTTGTGTGGGATCGGGGGAGGGGAAAATCAGGAGAGAGGGAGACGCCAGTGCCAGTGCTTAGAGATGTTGGGCTCCGACAGGAAAGAAAAGCGACCCAGAGACAGTCAGCTGGGGGTGAGGCCTTCGCAGGTGCGGAGTAGGCGTCGGAGGTTTGTAACAGCTGTGAGGGGTAAACTTAGAGCCCCTTAGGGTTGAAGGGAAGGCTCTGGGGCCACACTGACCATCTGGAGTAGTTGCTTCCTTTCAGACTTCGTCCAGCGATCTCCAGAAACAGGGTCAAAGACAAGGAAGAGGGATGCTGGACTAACCCACAGCTGAAGGTCGTCAGGGTCAGAGCGGTTAGAGGACCAAGAAGGTGAAGGAGAATCCTTATTTTATTATTTAAAATTTTAAAAGTTATTTAAAAAAATAGATCAAAAATTCAAGCCATACAAAAGCTCATAGAGCAAAACATGGAAGAATAATCCTCTTGCCTCCTCTGTCCTCTCGGGGGCAGACTTACAGTTTCTCCGATGTCAGCGACTTCAGAAGTCTGTAGAATGGGGAAGACAGTGGCGCCTGGCAGGCCAGGTGTCAAGGGTGATGCTGGCGCCCTCAGATCTACATCAGAACGGCGGGGACTGACTGGGTTCCGCGTGGAAGAAATGGGGAGGCGGAAACCCGGACGGCTGAGAGAAAGCACAGCTACCTTCCCCACCCCGCTCCAAGATACAGTTAACTCATCCTCGCAGGAGGCTCTCAGCAGAAGGTCTCAAGTTAGCTCTGCAGGGATGAAGGGAAGAGATAGCAGAGGTGGACCGAATGAGAGACGGGAGGTGATGGTGGCTCAGAACCTGCAGGGCTGGGGAGCGGAGCCGTGGGAATTAGTCCCTTTGTCCCTCTGCCTGCAGGACGTAAGGAGAGGCTGCCTGCCAGACTGCAGGTGAGGGATGGGAGACAGGGCCGGTGAGTCCAGCTTTCTCTCCAGAGAAAGATTTCTTTATCTCATGAGCTGGAGTTTCAGGATAACTGACATTGGGAAAAACTTGGAATTAATGTTAGCTGCCGAGTGGCCTCAGCCATTCAATGAATAGTTCTTAAATACCTCCTTGGAATACAATGACAAACAAGATAAGAAAACTCCAATACTGGAAGAGGTCGGCTGGTCACAACAGTGCTGGAAGTGTTTTAGTAGCTCATGGAAGGTGCCCTGGGAGGGTGGGGAAGACAAGAGACTCATCTCTGTTCTGAAAGCTCCAGTCCAGGCCCTGTTTCAAGCCTTGATATTTAGTAAAAAGTAGTGGAGACTTTTTAAGTGGTAAGTACTTTCCCAGAGTCCTGTTAAGTCACGGTCCCTGACCCTGAGGCTGTGAAGGAAAAACGTTGCCCGCCACATCAGTAAGCGAAGAATGTTGCAGCTGCCCTCCACCCCACCATGAACCCTGCGGGAACTCAGGATGAAGCAGGATGCCCACCCTCAAGCCCTCAGCCTCGGCAGCCGCCCCCAGCAGTGTCCCGGGGAGACTCAGGCCAGGAAAGCACTGGATACCGGCCCCAGAGAGCCAAGGTGCAGATCAAGGAATGATTCCAGTGAGCCCAGACCTTCGCATCTTCCTGTACATAGAAAAGCACTAAATTCATTAACTTGAGGTGTCTGGTTTTCTTTAACAGTAACCTTTTCACGTTCCCACTACCTGGTTTTTGTTCAAAACTCCTGTATGTCCTGGGCTTCTCCCTTACCTCTTTGGAGCAGTCCCTCAGAGCGATCTGAGACTGTCTCCCGGGCTTGAAGTCCTCAGAATGTCCAGCAAATAAAACATAATTCTCAGCTTTTACGTTGTACATTTTTTTCCATTCAACAAGTTCAAGAAGGTGAGGGGAAGAGTCAGAGAGAGAGAATTGGAATACAGAAAGTTGAGGATGAGAGTGACCACTGAATGTGACTGAGATACTGAAGTTTGTGGAAACAGACCACCGAATTAAGAACAAGCATGGGAGGCCCGTGATTCAGGGCTTGTGAGAGTCAGGGTATCAGCCCCGTCACCTGCACGTGGCAGAGACTCAGAGCCAGGCAGTGAGCGGGAAGGCTTCATAGTGAAAAAAAAAAAAGGGAAGTCATCTCTGTGCCCTGATGGGGGGAGGTTGGCAAGGGGACGTTGGAAGCAGGCTAACTAGAAGTGGGGTGTCTTACGTGATTGGTTTGCGGGAGAGTATTTGGCCTTCTGCGGTTGGTCTTGAGTTGGAAACTGGGGCAAAAAATAGAGAAGTGATTGATCTTGCCCTGACCATTCCAGCCTGATTGCTTCAGAGGTTGCGGTTGGAATTCTGTTACCGTATACCGCCTGGCTGTTGTCCATTTGAGCATGCAGTCTGCAGCTGGGCACCTGGGTAAGACTCGGGGAGCTGGGTTAGGCTTCAGCTATGTCTCTAACAGCAGCACCACCACGTCGAACACGTCTGTCTCCATCTGCACTGGAAGCTCTTTGGGGTGGAACCTCCTCTTACTTGTCTTTGTTATTTCCAGTGTCTGCCACGTTGTCCGTGTTCAATGGATGTTTGTTGACTCTAAAGGACAGATAAAGGGGAGGCCAGGGAGCGTCAGAAAAAGATTTCTGCAGAAGGGGATTCCACCTGAGCTGTAATGAAGGTGAAGATCGAAGGGGGTTTGGGGCAGGTGAGTTCCTCGGGCAGGTCCTGGTGGGTGAACTACTGTGGCTTGTTTGGGGAGTGCTCCAGGAGTGGGTTGGGGTTTGAAAGTAGCCCACTGACTGGACAGGAGGCTAAAATCCAAAGGAAATGTTAAGTCCCTAAAGATGAGGGAATTTTTATTCTAGGCCAGAATCCTTGATTTTTATCTTGAAGGGCATTTCCTTTGTGGAATTTAAAATTGAAAGACTGTAGGCAAGAGAGTAAATAATCAAGAGTATGTTTGAGATACATTACTCAGGCTGTCACATGGGACTGGATGGAGAGATAGGGGAAGTTGACCTCAACATAGTTCAGGAGAGAAGATGGGGTTTAAACTACGATGGAGCTGAGAGGAGAGATTAAGATGAGACACGTTTGTTTCTTGAACTCCAGAGAATTGATGAATGACTTCCAAGGGGCGGATGTAGTCAGGGCAAGGAGGAGTTTGGAATGACATCTGGATTTTATAATTAAGCACCTGGAAGCTGTTAGTACCATTCACAGGAAAAAGCAGGTTCAGTAGGAGAGAGATTTCAATTAGGACATCATAAGCTTGCACTTCAAATTGCCAGAGTTGTACTAATCTAGATGCTTCCACGTATGTTAGTGAACAAAACAAAACAAAGGTCTGTCATCATGGAGCTTAAACTCTAGCAAGGGGAATAACACCATAAACACCAGTAAACTACGCATTATATCAGAATGTGATCAGTACAATGTGATCAGAAAAAAATGAGAGCAGGATGGGGCATGGGGGGGGCAATAGTAAAACAGGGTGATGGGGTCGGTCTAAACGAGGTGGGATTTCAGCAAAGCCTTGAAGGAGGTGATGGAGTTAACCAACTGCATCTCCAGGGGGAAGCACTGCAGGAAGAATGAGAGAAGACAAACGGCCCTGAGGCCAGAGAGGGAGGGATTAAAAATGGAGGTCAGAGAGGTAAGGGGGTGGGGTGGAGGGCTACCAGAGCTTTTAGACCTTTGAAGGGATTTTGACTTTTACCGAGTGAAACGGAGAGACGCGGCAGGGTTTTTAGGCAGTGATCTGCTCTGACTTATATTTTTAAAGGATCACTCGTTGCTGTGTTAAAACTGATTTGGGGCTGGGCTAGCCAGCAGTTCCCAGGGCTTGTGAGAGATCTAGGATGGGGATAAAAATTTCCACATCACTCTTGTATGAGTCGTAGGGACGCCCTAAATACTTTTGGGGGGCTAAATTTAAATGCTCGGAAGCCTCAGGCAGATCCCACGCACCCGGGCCGCGGCAGTGATCGGAGCGCGTCCCAGAAGAGCTAATCTGGCCGGCAGGACAAACACGTGGACGCCTTATTGACAACATCATAGCTATGTTGTCGCTCGGCTCTCAGATAACACCTGCAATGACCTCAACTCCGGCCTGGCGGCTTCGTAATGTCGGGGTTCGCTCCCAACTCCGCGCAGGGCCAGCAGGGGACCACGAAGACCCGCCCCCCCAGCATCACCAATCCCGCTAGCTTGCCTTTTCCCACCCTCCAATTAGCTCCTAGGATGTGGTCGTCACGCCAGACTCGTGCCGCCGCCGATTGGCCGGCGTCTTCCTGGTGCGAGCGGCCCCGGCCAATCAGCGCCCGTCAGTCCACCCCGCGAGCCCGCGGGCGGCTGCGCGAGAGCCGGAGCCCGTTGAGGTTGGTGAAAAGTGGGCGTGGAGCCGGCTCTCTGGGCCCGCCTCCGCTCCTCCCCGCCCGCCCTCCCGCCTTTCCTCCGCGCCTCCTCTGCCTAATCCTTCCGAGTGCGGGCCGGTGCCAGCGAGAGGTATCGGCGAGGTGAGCCAGATCCCTGACGGTCCGCTGCCGCCAGCATGGAGTTCGTGAAGTGCTTGGGGCACCCGGAGGAGTTCTACAACCTGCTGCGCTTCCAGATGGGGGGCCGGCAGAAGGTGATACCCAAGATGGACCAGGTGGGCAGAGCATCCCTGCATCCCGGCCCAGCGGGAAGGAGGCTGTGCGCGACGGCAGGCCTCCGGGCCTGGCCAGCCAGGCCAGGATCGAGGGCCAGGGCTGCGGCCAGAGGGCGCCAAACGCCTCAAGCTCCCCACTTCCCTCGGGGGAGCAGACCCCTGCCCCTTCAGGCCACCCCAACCGCCAGCCTGGTTCGGCTCTCCTTAACTCAGAGTCGGGCCCGGATGCCCTTGGTCCCCTAGGCGCTCCCCCACCCCCCCCCCCGCAAGTTGTCTTCCTGGTTAAAATGTTTCTGCTCGTTCAGATACTGGTTTTCAGGTAGTTTTGCTTCACATTTCATTCTGTCCCTGAGCACTGATGTTTATGTGTTGTAGTTGGGTTACAGAACTGAGACGACGTGGGTAAATTAAGTAGGAGAGGACGTATGAGAATTTTGTGGACATAATGAACTATGCAAATATTACCATGAATAGCTTTTCTGGACTGAAACCTTACTCACCCTTCCAGTTTTCCCTTACACTCCCTCCTTCATAAGCTTTCCTTTTCCTGCAGCCTGACCCATCCCTTCTTCCTCACTGCTTCTTCAGCTTTTTAGAACACATAACTGCTCTTGCGAGTTATGCAAGTTCTTATCAGATATCTGTATGTCAATTTAGCCACATTGTTGGCCTGCTTGAAGGCCAGATTTGATTTTGTTTACATTTCATCTGCCTCATTCCTGTACCCTTTTTTACATGAATGCTTACAAAGGTATTTATTTCGACAAGAAAATTATTCTTAAGTAATTATTGAAGGAATAGACACATTCAGCTGAATCAGTGGGTTTTATCAGAATTTCTAAATTCTTTTCCCCAATGGAAATATCACAGTCAAATACTGTTCTTTGTTTAAATGGACGTTTAACTGTTGTCCTTTATTGGAACACTTTAATTTTCCGTCAGAAAGAAAAATTTTCCCTCTGTCTTTAACTTCACCAGGTCTGGCTTCTGTGAGCGCCACCTCTGTTGACCATTCAGGAGATGTTTATTAAACACCTGTTCCGTTTTAGGTGCGATACTGGGTGCGGCACGTCACGGTGACACGTACAGACAAATAAGACACCCAAAGACTAGCTCACTGTCCTGTCAGGTCGATAAAACGTTATAAAATTGTCCATAGAAAACTTAGGAAGAAGCCATAATGAGGTGCCTTTTATGTTACCTGTGACCCTCCCTCAACCATTTTCTCTAGCACTGTTTTCCTTGTATCAGTCTCCTAGTCTTGTATGTGGTTATTTGTGTATTAGTTTCTGTTCCCAAAGTCCCTTGCTGGTTTGATTCCATGCCTGATTCTGGACTTTAAGCTGTTTGAAAACAGGAGATTTGTTTGCTGTACCTTTAGTGAATTAATGAACAAAAAAAGAGGATGCAGTGCCCTCAAGAAACCTCTAGCTTTTTCAACAAGAAAAACCTGAGTAACTGTGACAGGACATAGTAAATGCCATAAGGAAATTCACAGAAGGGAAAACTCATTTCTGCCTGGGATAGGGGATTAATCCTTTGAGGGATGTCTAAAGGAAATACAGCCTTAAATTGCTCCTGTGTTTTGCTCAGTAGAGATTTATTTAGAGATTGTTGCTAAGAGTTCTTACTTGGAGCTTTCCTGAAATTACTTGCAAATACTTATGTTATTGTATATTTATTTGTGTGTTTTGAGAGGAGGAGAATGGTGTCGACTACTATGAGATATTTCTTTCCAGGGATCTGTGACCCAAAACAAAAATAGCAGGGATCCCTGCCTTAAAATCCAGGATACCCAGTTTCCTGAACATGTCCTGTGACCTGTGACAGGTAATTCATTACCTTTGGAGGCCACCCATATCCAGATTGGTCTGGTTTTTAGGAAATGTTACCTAACATTGAGCTGAACTTTTCCTCTCAGTTCTTTCCCTGGAGTCAGGGGGTCTAATCCTTGTTTTGTGATACAGCACTTGAAGTATTTTAAGAGAACTCTCAAATTCTCTCCAAGAATACTGTTAAACAAGCCAAATATTCTGTGTGCTCCCTTTAGTTGTTCATTATATGTTACTTTTTCCAGGTCGTTTACCAGCCTGGTTTCTCTCCCTTTAAAAAGTCTAGTGTCCAAAGTTGAACAGTAGTGTTCAGGTGTGGTCAGAACTTTAAATTCCCCTATGGTTGCTGGATTTCTAATTAACATAGCTTACAGTTGTTTTAACTTCAAAAAAAAATGTTCTTTAATTATAAAATATTTCAAGCAAATAGAAAAATACTGAAAATTCTAAAAGAAACCATTTTGTGTCTGTCTCCAAAATTAAACGTATATTACATTTTTGCTATATTTGCTTCATCTTTTTTTCTCCTAAGAAGTAAAATGTGCAGATCCAACCGAAGTCCTTTTCCCCTCCTCAGCCTCCCTCTGTATCGCGTTCATTGACTCTGTCAGGCCGTCTCACCATGCTGTGGACTTAGAATCGAGGTCAGCCTGGATCCCTGCACTTCTCAGGGTCTGTTCTTCCATCTCGATGCCCTGCTGAGAGACTCTTTAAACCTAGATCTTTGCCTTTTAGGTAAACGGTGTGGTAATAATGGCTAACATTTATCGCGCTGTTACCGGGTGCCTAGCACCACTTTAAACACCTTCTAACGTGCATTATTTAAACGTCCCAGTAACCCTATGAGAAAGCGCCTGTTAGATTTCCTGTGTTCCCAGGTGGAGAAACAGGCGCAGAGAGGTTCATTATTGCCCGAGGTCCCGCAGCTGTTCAGTGGCGGAACCTGCCTTTGACCCTGGCAGTCTGACTCCAGAGCTCACTCTCCTGACCCCATCATGCTGTTTATCATCAAGATGATGGGTCCCAGAGTCAAATTAAGCAGAGAATTGTTCAGATCAGCTAAAAGTGGGACACACTTTGTGTGAATGGACACAAACTGGACACTAAGTCTGTTCCCAGTCTGATGGAGAGCAGGTGTATGAATATAAGGTAACCTTGGAAGTGCCAAGTAACCTTAAGCACATTAAGATTTCAGGAAGTTTTAGTGAAGTAGAAATGTTTTACAGCAAAAAGTTTTCAGAAAACACAGGAAAAGTGCTTCATAATGTGTAGGGCCTTGAAGAGGTGTTAGATTTAGATGACAGGAGAGGGTCCTCTGTGGGAGAAGCCAGCATGAGCCGAGTCATGTAGGTCGGACTGGGCATGATGTGTGCAGAGTAAGGAAACCAGCCTGGCTGGAATTGAAGACTCCAAGTTAGCAAAATGCAGTAGGTGTATGTGGGAGTCCACGAGCTGAGCTGTATTCTGTGAAGCAGGCACTGGTTAAATGCACCTCTGACGTGATGATAGCAATATTTTTGGACTACTGTTTCGCAGGTGAATGGGATTAGGAGGAGATTACGTTGTGAGTGAGAAGAATCAAGTTAATAATGATGATAATAACAGACAGCGTTTGTTGAGTTCTGTGTGCGAGGCCCTGCCTAACCGCTTGAAGTCTGTAATCCCAGCGCATCAGTTGGCTTTTGTTCAGTAACCACCCCAAAATGAAGTGGCCTGATTCTGGAGACTGATTGCACAACAGTGTGGCTGTGCTTCACACTACTGAACCGCACACTTAAAGATGATTAAGATGGTAAATTTTATGTTACGTATATTTTACCACGATTGGAAAAACCAACCTTAGCGACTTAAAAGAGAATGTGTGATTTAGTTGACAGTTCCCTAGAAGAAGGGGGCAGTTCTGGCCTGGGCCAACTCGGGTGATTTCTACTGGGTTTGCTCAGCGGGCCAGTTGGCTGGTGGCTGGATGATCTGTGATCAACAGGCTCTAGGCTGGAGTGTCCAGTGGAGACCAGGCCCAGTGCGTCTCACCCAGTAGGCCAGCCCCGGGACTACTCCCGCGGTGACCAGAATTGTGCCAACCCCAGTGTGCACGCGCTTGTCAGGTCTCTGCTTGAGCCACAGTTGCTGCTGGCTTCTTGGCCCAGGTGCAAGGACGTGGAGAAAGACCTCATCTCCTGATGGAAAGAGCCGTGAACTTGTGAGGCCATGTTGTAACTTACCAGACTTGAGTCCCTCCTGTATGGTCCATTTCTTGACAACAACCCTGACGAGATAAGTACTGTTATTACTGTCATTTTACAGATTAGGAAACTGGCATAACGTAGTTAAATGTGAAGGGTCACACAGCTCTCCGAGATGCCAGCCAGGCCTGGTGAAGACCTTCATGCTTCTGCCCTGGATAGAACCCAGGCTTTCATGGGCCCCAGACAGCTGGTCGGCTGTCACCTGTGCTCAGGGGACATCACAGGCAGGCAGCAGTTCCTGGTTCCTTTCCCCTCTTCCCAATTCTGCTGAGTATTAGCTTCCTTCCTGTATGTGACAAATATGTGACCACCAGCTGCAGGCCAGATACTGTTCTAGGTGCTGGGGATGCCGCAGTGAACAAGAGAGGTGAAGACCTTGCTTTTATGAACCTTACCTTCCAGTGGAAGAGAGAATTTGAAAAAAAAAAAAACAAATAGGAGGAAGGAATAGCTCAGTGACAGAGCTCCTGCATAGCAGCCTGAGGTCCCAGGTTGAATCCCCAGCACCTCTATTGAATAAATAACAAACCTAATTACCTCCCCCCACCGAAAAATAAGTTTAAAAATAAATAAAAAGATTTTTTAAAAAAGCAAATAGACGATATTTTAGGTGGAGATAAATACTACAAAGAAAAATAGTAGTTGGGGAGGGTATAGCTCAGTGGTAGAGCGCGTGCTTAGCATGCACAAGGTCCTGGGTTCAATCCCTCAGTACCTCCATTAAAAGGTAAACCATTAAAATAAATAAACCTAATTACCCCCCTACCTCCCCTCCAAACAAAACAAAACGAAAAAGAAAAGAAAAATAATAGTAGAGCAAGGGATCTAAGTATCCAAAGTCAGGCGACACAATTTTAATTTTTTAAAAAAGTAAGACTTAGGTTGTTCCCTTTTCTGGCTCTAAGATTTCGTAAACAATGCAGGACAATATAATTTTGTTTTGCTAGTTGTAGTTTTTCTGAGCTTTTTTCCTCCCACATTCACATAATGTTTATTACAGCTTATTATAATTGTTCTAATTCATTATCAGTGAAAAAAATTTTTACTGAAGTGTAGTTGATTTACAATATTGTGTTGGTTTCAGTGTACAACAGAGTGATTCAGTTATATATATATATTCTTTTTCAGATTCGTTTCCTTTTTTAGGTTATTACAAGATATTGAATATAGTTCCCTGTGCTCTACAGTAGGTCCTTGTTAATCAGTTTTATGTATAGTAGTGTGTATCTGTTTACCCCAGACTTCTAATTTATCCCTCCTTTCGGAGCCATTTTTAACCCCCGTGAACCATTTGTTAAAAATAGAAAAGTATACCTGAGGAAACAGGAAAATCCTGTTTTCCTTCACTTACTAGTGTCTGTTTCTCTCTTAAGCAACAGAAGCTGGGAAAAAAATTTATGCTTCACAGATGCTGAGGGCTGAGATTATTTCTACCACAAAAGGTTTGGCTGTAGGAGTTCAGGGTTCCCTAAACTTGATTTGGCCTGAATCAATAAATCTGATGGCATATTGGCACCTGCAAGTTGTGTGACATCACTCAGTCCCATCACTTGATGACATCATTCTTTCATAATGGAGAAAGTTTCTGGCTTCTATCAGATCTAAATGTATTATTTAGATTAATATCTTAGGTCTGTTAAGTCTAAATCCTGACTCTTGCAGCTGAATGACTTTTGGTAACTTAACCTCCAGCAACAGTTTCATCATCTGTAAAACATAGGTAGTGGATCACAGGCTGTTATCCAGTTTCCCAACTCCAGAACGGTCTGAAAACAAAAGGGTTTTTTTTCGTAAGTCTGGCTCAAGAGCATTCGGCAGTAAAATGTTTCCGGATGGAAGTGACCCCCCCGCCCCCGTGTAACTGTTCCTGGGTTTTGCTGAAGCCCTGTTGTTGATCAGTTGTGAGTTCTGTGGGGCGCACCTGGCCCTGAGACCGCAGGTGGGTTGTAGGTCTGGGCGGGACCAGGATTAAAGGTCGTGTCTGCATTGTGCCGGGCGGGGACTAGCCGCCCAGTACGTGGTGGTTACTACTCTTGTTGCATGGATGCAGCCCTCCGGTGTGTGGGTCCCCCCCTCCTGAGGGATCCTGTGTCACTTCAAGTCTGCCTGCAAGGCTGTGGGGAGGCCTGGTCGTTTGTCCTCTTGGGAACTGCCTTTCAGCTGGAGCCCCAGTCCTTGTTTCTCAGCCACTGCATGCGCTTCCTCTCAAGGCCCGCATCCCTCTTCCCCTGACTGGAGGCTTCTTGGGAGTGCGCCTTCCCCAGCCAGCGAAGGAAGCCTCGGAGGACTGGGGACGGGCCCAGGAGCTTTAGCTTTTTTTTTTTTTTTTTCATTCCTGAGCTCTTGGGAATCAAGCAGTGGCAGTGTTTATAACAGTGGTATTTTCCATAGTATGTTTAATAGTTACATCATCTTGTATCTTAATGGTAATTTGTGGAAATTCTTCTTACAGGGTGAGGTCCTGAAATAGGTGACCAGAAAAAGAACGGTGGGAGAAGGAGCTGGGAGGTGACTTGTTGACCTCACCCCCTTTGAAGAGGAGGTGTGTTGGGGAGGAGGGGTCATCAGGAAGGAGACTGTCACTCTTCAGAACCGGTGCGACTGCACCTTTGTGTTTATGAAGCCCCTGGCTGGACATCAGCCCCCAAACCGTTACTTGCAGCTGAGGTTCAAGCCAGTGGGCAGCACAGTGAAAGGAGCCATTGGGGCTTGTGGACAGTGGTTTGTGGGAATAGCTGGCTTGGAGCTCAGCTGTTACTCTGTTCCTTTGATTTTACTGTGAAGTCTTGCGTCTCCACATTGTGAGAGGGAAGGAGTTGGTGAATGGTTTTTAAATACTCTTTGAACGTATTCATTTGCTCGTCAGAACTTCACTGAGTAGTTTTATATGCCAGACTGTGTGTACTAAATGATTTTACTAATATATGGTGTTTACTAAAATATTAATTTTTACTAATAATTTGTATTGAATATGGCAGTTAATTGAAATCCTCATGATTATGTGATTTTTAAAAAAAGCTTTACTCTTGACAAAATAATATGTATGCGTGGTAGGAAATTTGGGAAACGTACACAAATAAAAAGAACATAGTTCACCTGGACCCCAGCAGGGTCCAGGGTTCACTGTTAACGTTCCAAAGTGACTGTGGGATTTCCCAACAGGGAATACGCTATATAGATATATATTTTTTAAAGCATTTCCCTTTATAATGTTTTGTTAAATATTTTATGTTTCCCATTTTTCTCTAAAAGAGTGGGGGAGTTGGTGGGGAGGTATATAAATGCTCTCTACTTTTCACTCAATTTTTCCTGAACCTGAAACTGCTCTAAAATATAAAGTCTCCATAAAAAAATACACAAAACAACCAGTAATTCTTTTTGATATGTTTGCTTTTCAGAATATGGTGTGCTTTTTCCTTGAAAAACAGATTGTTTTCCATAGGGAAGAGTAAAGTTTAGGAAGCAGATTGTTGCAGCTCACTGATTTGAAAGGGAAAGGTGATTAGAAATCTTGTTGTTGTTGTTGTTTGTTTTTTACATTTTTTAAATTGAGTTATAGTCAGTTTACAATGTTGTGTCAATTTCCAGTGTAGAGCACAATTTTTCAGTTATACATGAACATACATATATTCATTGTCACATTCTTTTTCTCTGTGAGCTACCACAAGATCTTATATATATTTTCCTGTGCTATACAGTATAAACTTGTTTATCTGTTCTACATATGCATGTCAGTATCTACAAATTTCGAACTACCAGTCTGTCCCTTCCCACCCCACCTCCCCCTTGGCAACCACAAGTTTGTATTCTGTGTCTATGAGTCTGTTTCTGTTTTGTATTTATTTATTTTTTTTAGATTCCACATATGAGCGCTCTCATATGGTATCTTTCTTTCTCTTTCTGTCTAGAAATCTTAAAAGGAATAGCTAGCTTTCCAGAGGGTAGTAGAGGTTTAACAGGTGTTAAAGGAAAACTAGAACTGGACAGTAGTTAAAGGGGTGAAAACAGATGTTATTCAGAAAAGCTACTACAGTAGGGAAAATGAGACCTCAGTATAGAACTGGGCTCAATTCCAAATACAAGAAGGAAAGGTGGGGATTTAAAGCCAAGGGGCCGAGTGTAGGGGGTGAGTGGGTGGAATAGTACTAAGGAAACACCTGGGCTAAGGGGCGTTCTGGCTAAAGGACCTACCAGGATTCTTGCTGAAGGCAGGCCAGGGCGGCGGGATTGTGGGGTAAGGGGAACCCGGCCAGATAGGGTGATCAATATCGGGGATGGGGGATTCTGGCTCAGCCAATTTGGCAGAATTCTTGCTAAAACTGGGTGTTGCAAAGATAAAACTGAAGCACAAAGGTGGAGGATTCAGAGGAGCCTGACTAGAGTTTGGCCAAGGGGAGATCCTGTCGCAGGGAGGAAGAGCAACTTCTCAAAAATGGAGAGGGTTTTGTTAGCAGCCTGCGGGTTCTGGGGAGGAGGGGGAGACGGCTGGGCCGTACCTGGGCGGGGCTCGTATCGGGCGGGGCCCGCACGGGGGGCGGGGCCGCACCTGGGCGGGGCGGGGCGGAGCTCGCCTGGGGCGGGGGGCGGGCCCCGCGTGCGGGGTGGGCGGGGCGGCGGGCGCCCGCTCCTTGCTCTGTAGCCCCAAGTTTATATCCGCGGAGGGAGAGCCCGCCCCGCTCGTAGGTGGGCTCCTCCTCTCTGCTGGGGTCTATGGAGGAAAAACTGCGCTGGCCCCGCTATTCCCATGGCCGCGGTCGCCTGCGGCACCAAGGCCATGTCCCTCTTCAAGCGGACCTTGGGGCGGAGCCCCGCCGCGGCGCCCAGGGGCGCGGGCACCCCCCCACGCGGCTGCCCCTTGCCCCCCGCCGCCTGGCCCTGCAAGGACCGGCCGCGGGGAGAGGGCGTCTGCGGCAGGCTGCGGAGCCCCGCGGGGGGCCTGCCCCAGCCCCACGCCTGCTCCTCCGCGCCTCCCACCGCCGTGTGTCTCCTCTGCCCGCAGGACTCGCTCAGCAGCAGCTTGAAAACTTGCTACAAGTATCTGAATCAGACCAGTCGCAGTTTCGCAGCTGTTATCGAGGCGCTGGATGGGGAAATGCGGTGAGTGGCGGAGGCGGCTCCTTTTGACTGGGGTTGGCGGGGAGGAAAGCTTTTCTAGGGGACTTTGAACCCTTCCAAGCTGCTTTTGGACACAGCCCCTTGCTTTGCGGTCCCCGTGCTTGTGGCTCAGCCAGAACGTGCCCCAGTGAGAGGAGGAAACGTTCCGGTGTTTACTTTCGAATGCCCTTCCAGGCACCTGGCCATCTCACAGTGTCCCTGAGGCCCAGCTCTTTCAGGGAGGGGCGGGGGGTGTTTATTAACTTTTTTTAGTTCTGGCAGCTGAACCTGACTGAGTCGGTCTTGCTGTTTTCTTGGCTTCACTTATGCTACTTTGCGTTGCTGATTTATCAGGTTAATTCTTCTGAGGCTGTCTCTGGGGATTATATACATGAAAACGTGGACGGATTGCCTTTAAGTCCGATAGTATTTATAGTGAGAAGTTCTTGTGTCTTTTGGCTTTATCTGCAAAGTAATGGTTTTATCTAAACAATTGGTCTGTTGGTCTTCCTACAGCTGTTTTGCGTTAGTTAAATGTGGTCTTTCTACAGTTGTTTTGCATTAGTTAGTTGTAACTCATTCTGAGAGTAGTTGTGATACCCAGCTGGTAGGTTTTTTCTTTTGTTTTTTTAAATAAACTACAGAAATCCATTGCTCCCATCTAAGGAAGGAAAACTAAGAAGTTTCGTTCAGTATGAAAGGCTTTGGATAGCCTTTCATAATTCTGTAGACTTAAGGTTGTAGGAGGGTTTAGAAAATGGCACGGCATAAATGAGGTGTGATTTTTAAAACAAGTATCTTTGAATGTTTGTTCCCAGGTAGTAATAGTTCTTTCTTTCTTACAGGCATGCAGTGTGCATATTTTATTTGGTTCTCCGAGCTCTGGACACTCTGGAAGATGACATGACCATCAGTATCGATAAAAAGGTCCCCCTGTTACACAACTTCCACTCGTACCTTTATGAGCCCGACTGGCGGTTCACGGAGAGCAAGGAGAAGGACCGACAAGTGCTGGAGGACTTTCCCACGGTAGCGGAATAGTCGTGTGCATGACTGATGTGTGGTCGTCCACTAGCCCGCGAGCAGGCTGAGTTGAGGGCAGCATAGCACAATGTGGTCGTGGTCAGGGACTCTGGTGGCCAAGGTGCTAAAGCCAGACTGCTTGGGTTGGAGTCCCCACTCTCCTGTATGTTAACTCGGGCTGAGTTATGTAGCCTGCCTGTGCCTCAGTTTCTTCATCTATAAAATAGGGAGAAATAGGGAGTCAGGTACCTGCCTCCTGGTGGAGGTGTGAGGATGAAAAGCGGTAACATAGGTCAAGCTCGTAGACAGGTGTTAGCTGTTAGTATTATTACCAGTATGTTGTTTGGAAGTCCCGCGTTTCTTCCTGTGGAAAGAGCCCTCAAATTCCAGTGTCGTGAAAGATGGGTTCTCAGGCTAGTTCACCAAGAACACAGCCTGTGTGTGTGGCACTGCTGCCTCTGGGCCCCCGGGCCTGGGAGCAGTAGCGGCATGCCACTCAACGATGGGTGACAGCTGGGGGAGGAGGGGCGGTTTGCACAGCTGGGTGACCTGGGGCTGAGAAGCAGTGTGGTCTCTGCCGCCTGCAGCTGGGTGACCCTGGACAAGCTTGTGCCTCGGTTTCCTCATTTGTAAAGTCAGAGCTATGTTCACAGGTACTTCGAACAGTGCCTGGTCCGTACTAAGTATTCTGTAAAGATTAGGTATTTAGTCCATCCTGTTGGAGTAAAGTGGGTTCTAATTAAAATCTTGAGCTTTGGAAAGTCTCACAGGTTTTTGTGATGCATGTGACTGGGTCCTGCTTTTTGGGATTTGCATGTTTTATCACATAAATAAGTGAATCTTCCACGCCTTATAAATAAAGGTTGGGTTTATCCAAGTTTCATGTTCCCTAATAGCCCAAAGAAGCCCTTCTTTTAGCACACAGTTGCCAGAATTTGGGAGGAAAAATAGTCCTTAAATGGCTCTCTTGCTATTAAGACCAATCTCTTCTTGAGTAGGGAGGAGAGGAGTCCACCCATTGCAAAAGAATGTTCGAGAAAGACTCCTTCAGAGCAAGGGCTATTTCAAATGACTGTGATCATGTCTGCAGTGTCAAAGCCAAAAATAAAATATAGTACAATACAAACCAAAAGAAGGAGTCTGTGAAGAGTAATTAGGATGCGTTCGTACAAGAGGAGAGAGAAAGGACCTGTGAAGAGTCGTCAGGTGGGGACATAGCGCTCTTACCTGGGGACAGTGCTGGTGGCGTGGTTCTCGCACGACCGGAGCAGGTTTCCTCTGGCTGGAAGTCCGTGGCCTTTCATTGACGAGCTTCTGAACCTCTGCTGAGGCAGGAGAAGTGCCACAGATGGGCCGTAGGCCATTTATCATTGAAGTGTATTTTCACTTGAAATTATAGGAGGAGGGTGCAGCTCAGTGGTAGAGCATGTGCTTAGCATGCATAAGGTCCTGGGTTCAATCCCCAGCACCTCCATTAAAAAATAATAATTAAATTAAAAACCCTTACAACCCCCCCCCCCAATTACAAAAAAGAAAGTATGTTATTCTGTCTAGAGCCTCCAAAAACAAAAGCAACCTCCCAAATGACTTCCGACTATGAGTCCTCATAACAACTTCTGGGCATGGGATTACTAATGTCACAGGTGTTCAGAAAGTGAAGGCAGCCCTCTCCGCCCAGCAGAAATGAGAGGAGAAAACGTCTGAGTGCTCAATTTGAGGGATAGAGCTTGTAGATTTTCAGAAGATACTTTAATATGCTTGTAAAACCTGATTCCGTTTCTTTGTAAATATGACATTCCGATGGGAAAATGATGCTTTGTTCTGGCGAGTGTCAAGGTAAACGGGGTTAGAGGGCAGACGCCTCGCTCTGGACGCAGAGGCTTGCTCCTGTGGCGTCAAAGTGGGGAGCAGAGGGTGCAGGCCGGGGGTCACCGTTTTACTCTCTTATAACCTTTTGTATCCTCGTGAATGTGACGTGTGTGAAGCCGTGTGTTTTGTGAGAGAGTGTAATTCTAAGGCACCTGGATCAGAGGCCATGCGATGCGGCCGGAGCGAGACGTGTATGGGAATGCCTGCCGCCTCGTCTCATTCACAGCGTGCGTTGTGTGTGTGCTGGTCTGCCCCAGCACCTCCTTGAGACGGGGGTGCCTAGTGTCAGGTGTGCAGTCAGGTCTGGGTTAGGGCCACGAGCAGAACTTAGCTTGGCCTCATTCACAGAACTGCTCTCAGATGGAGGCAAGAATGGCCTTCCCCCGTCCCCCGTCTGGGCCTCACTGCCCTCCAGGGGGGCCCACCCTGACCTTGTGCTGCTCCCCTTCTGGACCATGTTCTGGGATCTGGGATCCCTTGCCCTCATTCCCTGAGCCCACTCCCGGGGCCTGCAGTCTGTCTCCTCGGCCCTGCCTCTTCCAGGGTGGACGGTTCCCCTGGGCCTGAGGGCGGCTCTTCAGGAGGGTCGTGGGTGAAGCTGGGCCCTGCAGGCCAGGGTGTCCTGACACACGAGGGTGAGACCTCTCCTCCCAGGGGTCTCTACCCTATTTTGTTTTGTTTTGTTGTTTGTTGTTTGTTAGAGGGGGGTAATTAGGTTTATCTATTTATGTATTTATTTTAACAGAGGTACTGGGGATTGAACCCAGGACCTTATGCACACTAAGCACACGCTCTACTGCTAAGCTATATATACCCTTCCACTAATTTTGGAACAAAACTGAGGGACCACGAGTTTTTAATTTACCCCTGCGTCTTCCAGGTTGTTATGAAGGTATGTTTGTCAGGGCAGGAGAAGAGAACAGACTGTGTTTGGTGAGTTATTGGCTTGATTGGTAATTTTAAGACTTTGAGCCATCTGGTGTGGGGGCCCCCACGGCACTCCTGTCCCAGCCCCACGGAGTGCAGGGCAAGGCCCCAACAGCGCTCTGACCAGGTGACATCTTCCTGGGCGGTCAGTCTGCGGCAACGTGGAACCTGGTGCTTTAGTAACGTTTAGTGCTCATTTGTTGACACCGTTTAGAGTCAGGCTTTCTGGAACACTCACTGCCTCTTATGAATGAGAGTGTATCTTCCTCACCTGGAGCTAGTGGAAGCTAGCAGTTTGAGAGAGCTGCATAGCTTGAGGAGTCACAGAGGACTGTTTGTAAATGATCACAGCAGTAACAGCACACGTTTATTGAGCCATTAGTTAGTTACGAGTTGTTTCATTGTGTGTCATTTGCTTTACTTTCTATTCATGTAGTTCTAACATGTAGCATATGTGACATACTGTTATCCACGTTTTGAATATGGGGAAACCGAGGCATGGAGGCTTAAGCATGTTGCCTAAAATCACCTGTGAAGCTAAGTGGCAGAACCAGGATTCAAACCCAGAGGATCAGGGTCTGCCTCCAGAACCTTCTTGCTTAATCCCTGGCAGACTTTACTGTCCCTCTAAAAAAAAAATGGTTAAAAATGAGGCTGCATAGTGATGGAGACAGGTCCCACCCATTGTTTTGATCGTAACATCTCAAGGTCTGTCATGAGGGGGGTTTCTGTTTGCGCAGTGCCCTTGCCCCTGCCTGGCATCTGGCATTCCTCCGTTATACTGGTGGACTCACCAGGGTGTCCTTCCTTCTCATGCTGGGAATCTCCAGAGAGTGATGCAGGGAAATAGTGGCCTGGTGGGACAAGGAGGAGCCCCCCACCTTGGGTTTTCTGGGGAAAGGCGGAGCCCTTCGGTGTCAGTCTTACCTTGATATTTTGGGGATTACAATTAATGTGTAAGCACCAATGGAGTTGTTGAAGTTGGTCTGCACTCAGCCGTGAAGTGTTTACTGGGGAGTGTTTGTTTCCAGGCCTGAGCTGCCGCTCCCCCCACAGCTCGCTGTCCTTTCCCCTCTTATAAATAGAACTGACCCAGCCGGGATCTGTCGAAAGACCAGGTCCTCCGGAGATCAGGGATTCAGTGCCCTTTGGTAGAGTTGCTCACTTGCTTCAAGACACATGGGAATCACCTTTTGGCTTTGTCTTGGAACAGCTGTTGTGGAAAGAACAGAGGTCTGGAGAAATGGGATTGATTTTATGGATTTGGCAGTTAAGGGCTGATGTCCATTGGAGTAACCCTGAATCCCGTCGGTGCCCTGCAGCCTGCTGGTTACCCCTCGGGTCCCTAACCTTTCTGTAGCACAGACCAGGTATTCCTCGCACTTTGGATTCTCAGCAAAGTCTGTTCACTGTTTTCAGTATTGCGTGCTGGCGCTTAGGATTTGGTAGCATTTTATTTAAGAAGTTTTGTGGTGTTTCATACTATTTCGATAACCTACAAACACTTCTTTGAACTTAAGCAAGATATTTGTGCAATAGAAATGAATTTAAAAACCATTAAAAACATTTTGACTCTAGAAACTTCAGCCTTTTTATACCCTTCTGCTTTATGTTTAAGTTAAAAAACATTACTTTTCTACATTAGAGCTTGGGCTGTGAAAATAAAAAATGTTGGGTAGCCTGCTCAGGTCGAACCAAACTGAGCTGTTTTAGGAATTAAGAAGTGTAGCCTTGTCGCTTCATGGTATGAATTCAGGAACTGATGGTAGAAAACGGTTAGCTGGTCTCCCGCCCAGGATGTAAGCTGTAGGTGCAAGCGTTTCTGGTCGTCTCCCAGCTGTGTGTCCCCGCTGCCCCGAACAGTGCTTGTTACAGGGGAAGTAAGTGCCCCGTGCACGTTTGCACAAATGGATCTTCCCCATTTCAGAACAGGAGGCTGGTCTGAAAATGAAGAATTCTTCCTTAAATTCTTACACTTTGTCCGGTTTTCTGTTGAAGCATCTCATTTATCATAAACTGGGAAAGTGAGTGCAGAGTGAGACTTGGAATCTTCTTTTGACTCCAGAAACTTCAGCCTTTTTATACCCTTCTGCTTTAACATTTATGACATCTGCTGAGTTTATCATTTAATACGCAGAAAACTGGCGTGTCCTAGATGTCAGTCTTGGCCCTCCTGGGGTCCCCACTGGCGAGCTCTGATTGCTTTGCTTTATCATTTCTGGGGACCTTGTTGGCTCCCGGTTTAAATACGTTTTGTATCTTACGTTTTTTTATGATCTCCATTTCAGATCTCCCTGGAGTTCAGAAATCTGGCTGAGAAATATCAAACGGTGATTGTTGACATTTGCCGGAAGATGGGATTTGGGATGGCGGAGTTTTTGGATAAGCAAGTGACATCTGCACAGGAGTGGGACAAGGTTAGTGACGCTGCATAGCGCTATTGGCGTGGGTGCGGGCGCCGGGGCTGGCGGTGCTCAGTGTGACGTTCAGGACGAGGAAGAGGTGGTCTGTCAGTCCCACATTTTCTGGTTTTACAACCAGAGCATCCCATCTGTAATGTCTCATCATAAACACTTAATAGGGACTTACAGCTAATATCCAAAGTAATCCTTGCCCTAGAGAGTGTGCCATTAAATTAGGCCAAAGTAGGCATAATTTGTTCCAGAAATACAGACGTTAAGCTTGTAAAAGGGTCTCTGACGTGCTGTGAAATTTAAGGTAAATGACCAAATTACTTCATGTAATAGATATCAATAATTTTCACATCTTAAAAATGTGGTTTTATAACCCTCTTTTCCTTTACTGAGCACATGTGCACACACACATACCTTAGCATCTGAGTCATCCGGTTCCATCTAAACACAAGATTACTTTTAAATTTGGTGCCAACTTGGCCCCATTTACTTAAGAGAAGTAGGTATCAGTCAGGCCATTGAATTATATCCTGTGTCTGTTTCCATAGGAATGAAAACAGTTCATGAGATTTGGATCATGGGTGTGTTACCCTGAGGAGTGAGCACCCTCTTAATACCTACTTCTTCCTTCCTCTCCATCTTTTTACAGAAATAAGACAATATGAGATGTTCCAGGTTTCTGGACACCCATCTCCCTCAGTGTGGGGTTTATGGAGGCACACGTGTGCGGATGAGCTGTGGGAGACCCCACAGGGTCGAGGTTGTCGTCCTCCAGAGACAGAGTAGCTGGAAAGGGCTGTGAGAGCAAAAGATGGGGCAAATACAACTCGAATGGCTTTTCTTTGGCCAGAGTGGCTTCCTGACCGGCAGCTGTGAAGGCTGCTGGCCGGGGCCTGGGGAGAGTCTTAATCTAGACAGAGTGACGTAATTGACCACAGGGACCAAACTCAACTCAAAATACAAGGCAGGAGGAGGGGTGCTGCCCGTCTTCCACAGGAATGGCCTTTGGGAGACTTACCCATCAGCTCAGTGGAAACAAAGACAATTTCAGCATCTAAACTGTGTACATATTTTGTGGCTCTAACAGTGTTTAGGTCAGGATCTTGGAAGAGACACTGCTGCATATTTACTGAGTGAGTATAGGTCTGAGGTCTGGCCTCTTAAACTTGACGACAGCATCTTTGGAAGTTCTGGTTCATGCTCCCTCCGAGGTTAGCCTGACTGTGACTGCTGCTGGAATATCAGCGGATGAATTTAAAATTAAAGCTAAAACTCCTCCTGGCCAGGAACCGGCACCAGTGATCTGCACGGTGACTTCCCCTTCTGCCGTGCAGATCTGTTCGTGAAACTTAATTACAGGTTGCTGAATAGAAGTTCTGATCAGATAGAACGGAGTACTTGTAAAGATTTCCTTTTCCATCAACTTTAGAGAAAAATGAATACTTCCATTCTAGGAGTATTTCTACCCAAAGGACTATTATCTTAACATAAAATACACTTTTCCTTGGACAGCACTCTGGATATACTAATGTTTTTTAAGTTTCTAGTAGTTGTTTTAAATTTTTTGTAGTTGTCCATAGCTCTTTGCTCTGAAACTTCAGCACAGCTTCACTCTCTGTAGCTTCTTCCTCTCCTGGAACGGCTTTCAGGTGCTCTCTGTCATTTCATTGTGCCCTTTGGTTAGTCTTTGGCTTTATATTGCCTTCAACCAGAGACATTCTCTACATTTTGGTCCTTGCCTAAGTCCGCTCCAGAGGACACCTTTAACTGCTCCTCACTTCTTCAGTTGTCTCATGGACATTCATTTTATAAGAATATGTGTTAACTAATATTGTAAATCAACTACACTTCCGTTTGAAAGAAAGAGTATTGCATTGAGTTAGTTATCTTGCAGTACTCTTTTCTGAGAAGAATAGCTTTGACAAACCACTTTTATGGAAAAAAATTCTTTGACAGTTAAGAATTACATTTACTCAGGAGGAGGGTATAGCCCAGTGGTTAGAGTACATGGTTAGCATGCATGAGGTCCTGGGTTCAATCCCCAGTACCTCCATTAATGTAACTTAATAAATAAGTAAACCTAATTTACCTCCCCCTCCAAAAGACAAAAAAAAACAAAAAGAATTATGTTTACTCAGATCTCACTTGAGAGAAAGGCAGTTTTAGCAAAGTTGTTAAACCCTGCCTCTGAAGTCAGCCAGCTTGGCTGGGAATCCCTGGCCTCTGATTTCCCAGATGAGTGATCTTGTACAAGTTAATCGACTTCTTTATGCCTCAGTTTCCACATCTGCAAAGTGGTGATAATAATAGAATGTACCTCATAAGATGTCTGCGAGGACTGAATGTGCACGGTACTTAAAGCAGCGTCAGGAACATACTTCCTGTTCTGCATAATGAGGATTTTGAGACATTGCAACATCTTGGAATGTCTTCAAGTTTAAACTGTACTGAGTGTTCTGGTTTCTGCTGGAATATTCCTAACTCCCTCATGGCCTTCACTCCCAGTTTTGCATATGAAAAGTTTACTGAACTAATTTATTTTTCCAGTAACCTTTTATTCTAGAAGCAGTGCACATGCTTTGTACAGATGTAGAAAATACAGTTTAAAAAAAAAAAAATCACAGAAGCCAGAGATCGGAAATCTCTGATCAGCCAGGGATCACTTCTGTTGAATCTTCTGTGCACATCCTTGTTGGAGTGTTTTTCACTCTTACGTGTACATGGTATACATTTGTGTTTTTTTAATCAAAATGAAATCTTGTACATTCCGTTTAGAACCTTTTTTTTTTTTTTTTGTAGCTAATGATCTCTAGCGTTTCTATTTTAGTAGAAGTTTCATTATTAAAGTATTTTAAAAATCATCTCTTACAGTACTGTCACTACGTGGCTGGGCTGGTGGGGATTGGCCTTTCCCGTCTATTCTCGGCCTCAGAGTTTGAAGACCCCTTAGTTGGTGAAGACACAGAGCGCGCCAACTCCATGGGCCTGTTCCTGCAGAAAACAAACATCATTCGTGACTATCTGGAAGACCAGCGAGAAGGAAGGGAGTTTTGGCCTCGAGAGGTAACAGATTCAGGGGATTTGGGGAAAACTACTTCTGAATGCTCTCTAAAAACAAATCATTAAACCCTTTTGGTTGCAAGTGACAGAAATGCGTTATCAAACTACCTTAGACAACATAGGGAAACGTGTAGAGTTGGTTAAGATTTAGTTTGCTTCTGGTAGACTGGCTGCATCCAGGGTCCAGACCGTGTGTGCTAAGGCTCTGGCCCCTTTCTGTCTCTCAGACAGGCTTTCTCCAAGTGGTGGGTGTAGCAGCCCATAACTCACAACATCCTAGCTTAACAGAAGAGTCTTAGGAAGACCTGATTGGTAGGGCTTGGTTCCTCTGCCCATCCCTTAATCAGTTACTACCCAGAAGGCTGAGTACTCTGTATGGACCCGGATCATGTCTGTCCAACACTTGGATTGGATTTCCCCCAAGGAAGACGGCTTCTGTGGCGAGAAGGGGGAAAGGATGCTGGATTGGCATCTGCGCACTCCCGATGTTCCTTGGCAGAGACCAGACACGGTCTTTGACTTAATTAAACATGGACCAGGAAAGGAAAGGCTTTGACATGGATTTTATTCAGAAGGAAAGCTAGGGAATCTTCTGACCACTTCCTGATTTTACTTCAGCTGTTAACCTTTTGTTTTCCGTAAAATGGTTTCCTAAAACCAAGTGCTTTTAAAGTGAAAAAAGGCAGGTGAGAAAGTGGAGGAAATATTTGGAACTTATACTGCAGATGAAGGGTTAATATTTCTAATATAAAGAGAGCAGCTAAAAGTTAAGAAAAAGACCAGCTGCTCAATAGAAAAATGGGCAAAGAGATAAGAACAGTGAGTTCACAGAAAGAAAGATGCAAAGCGTCCTTAAACATCTGAAAAGGTGATCAGCCTCACTCCTAACAAGGAAAATACATGTTGAACCTCGCCAACCTCAGATGTCACAGCTTTTCAAGCCTCCAGGAAACCAGCTGGTGTGCAGCCAGGTTGAGAAACTGGCTCTTTACGACCCGTCTGTTGGCACCAAGGCTCAGCGGAGGGAAGGGGCTTGTATAAGGACCCCCAGCAAGTCCAGGGCCACCCCGGAAGGGACATCTCTGTCTCCTGGGTCCCAGCCCAGATCCTGCCCAGCCGGCCACCCCGCCTCTCAGATGAGCACATCGCCATGTGCAGCTGTGAGCGCCAGCCCTGCACACGCCTCGCTTCCCTCTTCTGTAACAGAGTAGCTCATCCTGCTGGGCGGTGGTGTGAGGACGTGGGAAACTTCTAGCACGGGGTGCTTAGTAAATGTCACTTCAAAGAGCGTAACGACAGAAAAGAATCCTGAGGTACCGTTTCTTGCGTCAGATCAGCAGAAAATCTTTTAAGTTTGATAAGCCCTGAGCGAGACTGGGGAGAGATGCTCCCACGTTGCTGGTGAGCGTTCTCTGGATCGACCCCTGAGGACCGGCAGCCTGGCATGCCGGTGAGGGCTGGGGAGGCGACTGACCGCAGCACTGTGTGCAGGAGCTACAGTTTACAGACCACTCCTCTGTCCACCCATACAGGGCTGTGCGCGCTGTGGTGTATCCCCCCAGTGGGGCACAGAAAGAATGATGCTGCAGTGGAAAGAGCTCCAGGTTATATTATTAAGTGGGAAAAGCCAGGTGCATAGCAAACAGCATGTGCACCTTAAATGGAAGGATAAACCAAAAAGTAGTAAATGTTTTCAGTAGTTACATTGTGAATAATAATACTGATACTGAGATACTGAAACTATTACAGGAATTTTGTGGCATAAAGAAAATAGGTAATTGTGAGGGGGGAGGGTATAGCTTAATGGTAGAGCATGCACTTAGCATGCACAAGGTCCTGGGTTCAATCCCCGGTACCTCCATTAAGATAAGTAAATTAAATAAATAAATAAGTAAATAAATCTAACCCCCACCCCCAATAGCTAATTGTGTTCATATCATTAGGAACCAAAATTTTTAGTCTGAAATAAAAGATGCAAACAATGAAGTTAAGCAAAAACTCCCACAATCATGAACGGGATTGGAAATAGCAGTATTGAACTCATGATACAGTTTCTCTTAAAAAAGTCTAGCTCTGTTTACTAGGAGTTGTAGGAGCAAGGACCAAACACACAGGTAGTGAGTAGCTCTGCCGTTCTGATGATCACCATCACTGGAGATGCCGAAAGGTGCTGTCTGAACCCTGTCATCCTGTCTGCATTTATTGGCTGGAATTTTTTATTTTGCAAAAATGGCGGTGAAGGTGGCAGCCGCAAAGTTTTTGGATTTTCCCAGATTCTCACACAAAGAAAAGATGGAAAAACACTCAGCCAAGAACTGAAACAGACATACCCAAAACCTAACCGATGAGTAAGTGCGAAAGCCCTCAGTGACGGAGTGTCCCCAGGAACTTCAAAACACAAGGGGGTGCAGACAGAACACTATCGCCGCGAACAAAACTGCCTGTAGGAGTCTGCAGGGTTGGTGTCTCACTGCAGGTGTCTCAGGTCTGAGAACGGGAGATGCCCCAGAAGAGCCAACAGGTGTTCACTGGACAGTGGGGTGGGCCCATCTGAGAAGAGCAGGTGGACCGGGAAGAGGTGCTCCTTCCCTCGTTGGGGCGAGTCCACAGGGGCCTGGCAAATCCTGGAGGAGCTGGGGTGGACTAGCCCCCTGGAAGCCAGCCGGACACTGAGCAGCCCGGGTTCTGTTCTGACTGGGCCCACTTTGAGGAGTGAGATGACAGCAGCGGCAGAGGCCTGAGTGCCATCAGCCAGGCACAGCAGGTCGGTCTTGTTTGGATCCTTGTTGGGAAAAACCAAACAGAGAAAAAATTAGACAGTGGGATGATTTAACCACTAACTGGGTAATTCGTATTAAATGTTTATTGTTAACTTTTACTTGTAAGAAGATGTATGTACAAGAAAGGTGCCTGGTATTTTAGAAATTCATAATGAAGTATTTGTGGACAAAACAACGCATTAAGGCTTTAATTTAAAATAGTCCCAGGGCTCAGGCAGTGAATGTATAGAAGGAACAAGACGACCAAGTGTCAATGATGGTTGAAGCTGGTGGATGGACACACGGGAGCTCATGGGTCTGCGGAACGGTGGGGTACCATCGATCTGAGTGGGTTTAGGTGCAGATTAAGAATGGATAACAAATACAACTTTCCATAGAATCTCTTGGTCCTTTGAGGCCTAGTCATGTATTTGGGGGAGTGTCTAAAGTTACAGGAAGTGTTGTTCTTTCAGAAGCTTAGGAATACCCAAGAATAATAGTAAATGACTTGCTGGCATCAGAGGATACTCTAAATAATGTCATTAAAGATTGTCGAACCAATCACACTGTTGGGGCTGAGGGTGACATTTCACGTGCGAGTCACCCAGATGAAGGAGGGGCTGTTCTCACAGTAGAGGCTCAGCTCGGTCCCCTCACGGGTGCTTGCTGAGCAGCATTCTTACCAGCAGCGGGAGTGCGATGTTAATCATTAATTATGTCGAGGCCTGGCCATCCTGAGAATGTTTAATGTTTCGCTTGTCGTGCTGTTGTAGCTGATTTTGTTGTATCTGGTTGTTTTTTCGGGAGGAAACTGAAGCCTTGTGAATAGCAGGAGGCCTCTTAGTACGTGAGGCACTAATTGTCCCGAAGCACTTCTCCAAATGCTTAATTTAACTCCTGGTTGTGATTAGACCTTGGCTGTAGGCACGAGAGCCATTGCACAGAGCTGAACACAGACTTGATCTTTGCTAAGAAAGGCTTGACCTGTGTGTCGTAGTTCTTACACACGAAGATGCTCTCGCATTGCTTGCACGCTGTTCCCTTGTGCGTGTGTTCACATGGTTTTTAATCTTCTCATCTGTCTAGGTTTGGGGCAAGTACGTGAAGAAGCTGGGCGACTTTGCTAAGCCAGAGAACGTTGACGTGGCCGTACAGTGCCTGAACGAGCTGATAACCAACACGTTGCACCACATCCCGGATGTCATCACCTACCTCTCACGGCTGAGAAACCAGAGTGTGTTTAACTTCTGCGCTATTCCGCAGGTATGGACCCGGCCTGTTCTCGTGTCCATGGGAGGCCGAGGCGGAAGGGGTGGTTAGCTGGGGGTGCACAGACTTCATTTACTGTTTTGGTTTGTGAATTCAGGAATCTGGTTCCTTAAGATGACTTGAGTGTCTTTTTCTTCTGCTAGAGGCAAGCCTGTTTCACAGCACCTCCTGTTTGCCCCACAACCACCATGCTCGCTCCAGCCTTGAGGTTGAGTCTGCTCCTTTCCAGAATCTTCTGGAATCCTTTTTTTCCCTCAGCTGTTCTAAACCAGTTAATTTGATCCTTATCCTTACAGCTAAATCTAGGGCTTTGGCTCAGATTTATGAGGAGTGCTGGGTAAAAAGCAGGTAAAGCTGTTATTAAAAAGTCTTAATTAAGCACCTAGTGTTTGCTGTCCTTTTCCTGGGCTCGGGATACTGAACCTGACCCTGGGGACCTAGGCGCTTACACTTTTTAAATGCCTTTACCAGGTACTTCAGTTTGTAACTCAGTGAAGAAAGTCATAGGATCTAACTGGTTTGGAAACTTGGTTTGGTTTTGTTCTAATGACCAACCTTGACCAGTCGTTGGAACTAAAATCTGCACGCCTGACTTAGGTTTCCATGTGCCTTAGAGATAATTCACCTTTGAGCATGGGAAATGACCACATTTTTTCTTTTGTTTCCCCTACCCCATCCCATCCTATTTTTTAAAATCTAGAATGATTATGTTCACTGTAGGAAAAATCGAAAGGAAAAACAAAATAGAAAAACTTTTCCAAATATTTTGGAATATGTATTTCTCAGATCTTACAACTCATTGCCCCAGCATGGAAAGTGTTGCATTGGCTTGTGTTTTATTTTTCAAATAAAAAGGAATTTTTGTGACTAAACTATAGAATTGTTCAAGACTGCAGAGACTGCTGGATTCTGTGCTGCTGAGGAAGGGAGGAGCGGGACAGGGAGCGGCCTGGACGTGCTTTCCGCACGCGTGTTTCCTGGGTTAGGTACTCATTGGCACTTTCTCACTCCGCAGAGGATTCGCTTTCCTTTCCATGACAGTTGCCTACAGTGTAATTTCTCACTCTTTTTCGTGAAATGAATTCGTGTTTTCTCTCTCTCCTCATTACGTGTAGGTCATGGCCATTGCTACTTTGGCCGCCTGTTACAATAATCAGCAGGTGTTCAGAGGGGTGGTGAAGATTCGGAAAGGGCAAGCAGTCACCCTGATGATGGATGCCACCAACATGCCAGCTGTCAAAGCTATAATACACCAGTACATGGAGGAGGTGGGTCCTTTTTTTTTTTTTTTTTTTTTTTTATTGAAGTGCAATTACAGTGTGTCAGTTTCTGGTGTACAGCACAGTGTGTGGGCTCTTATTTAATCACCACTATTTAAACACTTCGTATTTGGACATTAGAAGATCCTGACAGACCACAGCGTCACAGCAGAGAGAGACAGGCTCGGTCTCCTTTATTAGGAGGGATGTGCACAGGGGGCTGGCTGTCGGGAGCAGCCGGCACCCGGTCAGAGGCGATAACGAGCCAGGCCTTAGGATGGAGCTCCAAAGGAGAACTGTATCTTTTGAGCTGGAAAATGAAGCTAGAGGCCAACCAGGCTCCTTGTCGCAGGGTGAGGAGTGAGAGGCTGAGCCTTGTGGACGTTAACGCAGCGTCTGGGTGGATCTGGGCCGCGTTTCCTGACACCCAGTCCAGTACTTTCCACCACGTCATGGACCTCAATTGAGAAACCATGGTGGGGAATTTTGGAAAGCCATCAAGCTGCAGCTGTTCCTAAATTTTCTAATGTAGATCTCATTTCAAATGCCAAGACCAGCCTATGAAACAAAACATGCTTGTTCTGGTCGAATCTCCAGCTCTGGAGAGTGTACTATATGAGTTGGTTCCAAAGAACTTTTTCTTAAGAGGCTAGAACTCTCCTCATGAGGCTCTGAAGCTGTGCTCCTCAAATGGAGGGGGTCCTGCCTGCTTCCCACCCCCAACCCTGGGGGACATTTAGCAATGTCTGGAGACATTTAAAATTTTAAGTTTCTTTTTTATTTTTATTTTATATTGAAGTATATAGTTGATTTACAATGTTGTGTTTCAGGTGAACAGCAAAGTGATTCAGTTATACATATACATATGTATTCTTTTTCATTATACGTTATTACAAGCTACTGATTATAGTTCCCTGTGCTGTACAGTAGGACCTTGTTATCTCTTTAAATGTAGTAGTGTGTTTCTGCTAACCCCAAACTCCTAATTTATCCCTCTCTCCTCTTTCCCCCTTTGGTAACCATAAGTTTGTTTTCTGTCTGTGAGTCTATTTCTTGTTTGTAGATAAGTTCATTTGTGTCTCTTTTTTTTTTTTTTTAGATTCCACATATAAGTGATACGATAATTTGTCTTTCTCTGACTCACTTCACTTAGTATGATAATCTCTAGGTCCATCCATGTTGCTGCAAATGGCCAAGTAGTATTCCATTGTATATATAAACACCACATCTTCCTTATCCAGTCATCTGTTGATGGACATTTAGGTGTTGTTTCCATGTCTTGGCTATTGTAAATAGTGCTGCTATGAGCACTGGGGTGGCTGTATCTTTTCAAATTAGAGTCTTCTCCAGATACATGCCCGGAAGTGGGAGTGTTGGATCATACGGTAACTCTATTTTTAGATTTTTAAGGAATCTCTATACTGTTTTCCATAGTGGCTGCCCCAAACTGCATTCCCACCAGCAGTGTCGGAGGGTTCCCTTCTCTCCACACCCTGTCTGGAGACATTCCTGTTACCCTGGGCTGGGGTGGCTGTTGCCATCTGGTGCATAGAGACCCAAGGTCCTCGGGTGTGTTCTTATTGCAGACTGAAATAGGGCAGAAGTAGAGGAAAACTTAAGAAGACCCTCCTCACTGCTCCGTGCTCAGAGATCACCACTGTCCCTGATTTTCTAATCCTTCTGGTCCCTGGGCTGTGCTTCTAGAGGGATGTGATTTGTAACGGTGGTTTCACCTGAACAAAATTCTACAAAGCCACCATCTCCTCTGATCCCCGTTGCATGTCGCACGATCTCGTGTTTCTCCATCCTCACCTGACAAGTTTTGACCTCAGCATTTCTGCCTGAGGCACCTGTAGAAGGTATAAGAAATCAAAATTTTAAAAACCCTAGAATTCTTTTAGTGGCTGGGTGAACACGTTCAGCCATTGACCCCAAAATTGCTGCTGACAAGACTCAGGTTGTTGGGGTGCCCCGTGTTGCCGGCGCTTACGCAGGGCTTCTCTGCCTGTGGGGGCAGCCGGGTAGTGGGAACTGTTAATATCAAGCACACTGGGGGCCCTCGCCCCGTGGCTGGGCCATGACTTGGACCCAGGTCAGCTGACCAGAGCCTCGACTGTTCACCGTGTAAGGGCTTGAATTACCCTTTCTAAACTGACTAGTGCCATTTTAGGCACTGTTTCTCCATTTTATATAAATTAGAAACATTCTGTGTAGTTTGTAGTTCAGAAAATATTTTAGTTTTGCAGTTTTATTCTGATCACTGATTTTAGAAAACCATCTTTTTAAACTTATTGTAGGCAGTTCCATGACTGTATTAAAATTCAGGTTTTATTTGGTGATTTCCTGGGATTAGCTCCTGGTTGTGATTCAGTTTGAGTTAGGGCAGAGGTGGGCAGCTGGCTGACCCCCTGATTCTGTAAGGGACTTTGCATTGGGACACAGCCAGGACCCCTCGGACACAAGCAGCTGCAACCGAGGGGCCTGCAAGGCTGGAACTGTTTTTTGGCCCTTTAAGAAAAAAGTTTGCTGACTTCTGATCTAGGACACTCATTATTTTGTTTAATCACTGTGCTGAAACTCAGGGTATTTTGGAGGAACTGTTAATACTTCAGTTGATTTGACTCAGAAAAACACTGAAGATTTCTACATCAGAATGTGATCATGGTTTTAATGTCCGCATTAAGGACATTTTGTCACTAAGACTTAAAGCTAAGACTGTGTGTGAAGTCCACACATTGTCGGGCTGTTTGCAGTTGTCCAGACGTTAATTCTTCTTCTCCTCCCTGACCAAGTCTGTCCTTTGTGTAAGACAGGAGCACATTTGTTCCTCGGGCTGCTGGAGTCCTGGTAGCAGCAGTGATGCTCCTGCAGGGCCTCCTGGTGCAAAGGGCCAGTTGGAGCGACGCCCAACCCCCCGAGTTGGGGAGCTGCCCCTCAGGGCCTCGGGAAGGCAGGCTGGATACCTGTCAGCTGGTGAGAAGCTCAACCAGCTATTTTGGGACAAAAACAAATGCTCAGGCAAACAGCCAGAAACTTGTATTTCCTTCTCTGCCGAAGTTAGCTCTTTGGCAAGGGCCAGCTTTCTGGAGCTGGGGGAGCTCCCTGTTCGGCCCTCCGCCGGGCTCAGTCTGGAACATCGCATGCACTTCAGACCCCATCCATCCTTGTGACTCAGAGTGTGATCCTCTGCCCAGCGTCTGCGTCCCCGGTGAGCCAGTGAGAATTCAGTCCTTCTCACTTGCACTGAGTAGAACGTGCCTCTCACGGGATGCCCGGTGGCGCCTGTAGACGTGGCACCACTGTGTGGACTCACCCACTTCCGTCTTGTCCTCTCTCGTGTGACACTCCCATCCCTCCCGCCCGCCTCCCCGAGCTCCTCTGCACGGCTCTGTCCTCTGGTCTGCATGTGTGCACCCTGACTCCCAGCCTCTCCGCGCCCTCCTTTCCTTCACGGCCAAGCTTCTGCTGACAACGTTGTTTATCCCCTTGGTTTTCCCAGCCTGCTTCACCGTAGCTTCTGTCTCCTGCCTTTTCATTAGCCCTTTTCTTACCGAAGTGATTCGGTGACCACCTGGTTCACAAGTCTAACGACGCTGGTCACTCATCCCTGATTCCACTGGGTTGTTGGACACTTGAGTCTCTCTTGGCTTCTGTGACACTTGAACTTGACCTGGTTCAGCCTCTTATGTCTCTGTCTGCTGCTCTTTTGTCCTTTGGCTGCTTTCTTGATTCTCATGTTTCCTTGATGCACAAGAGCTTTCTGATTCCCTGTGCACCACGTGCTCCAGCTCAGACCTTGGTCATAAACTCGTCTTCTGGTTGATGGCGTGACCTTTCACCTAATTGTGGAACCCGGGTAACCTGGGGGCTGTCCCCCCCCCCCCCGCGGCAGGAGCCTCCCCGTCCTGCCTGTTCCGCTTACAGCTGTCATACTTGTCACAATTTCATGTGCCTTCCCCTCTGACCGAGCGAGTCTGGGACTTTACGAACAGAAATGACCAGAAATTGTGCTGAGATGCTTACTGGACCATTTTGTCCTCCAGCCTCACTGGGGGTGGATCGATGAAGTTACAGTGTATTCATACATGCAGGTTGTGTTTTAAAAACGATTGACCTTGTTTTGTAGATTCTAGCACTAAGAAGTGGGCATAAAAAATTGTGAGTGAAAGAAGTCAAATTATAGAACAATGTTTATAACCTATTTTTAAAGTAAATTTTGTGTATGTAAAATTTTATATGCATAATAGTCACATATATATTTATACATGAACGCACAATAATATAGTCATATACAGCACATACGTATATGACTTTGTGTTTATATATGGGCTTGTGTGGGCGGTGCAGGAGGTATCAAAGCCTCAGCAGTGGGTCATGGCGCTAACACGCGCACACAGCATTTTGTGCATTTGTATGCATAGGCTTCCATGGGCATAGCGAGGAGGAACAATGAAAGGGAAGTGTGACTTCCTTTATTTCTGTATTGCTTGTTTTTATGAGCATAATTCCATCACCTAGAATTTTTGAAAAGAAATTACAGTTTCATCCCCATGTGTTTTTCCCTCCGTAGCCGTCCTTTTTGGCATAATATTAGATATCATTAGCATATTTCTATACGCACATTCTTTTTTTTCCTTGTTGCATTAAATTGTAGCTGTGCTTTTTAGAGGGAGGGTGGCAAGAATATAAGACGTGTTTGTGGGAAAAAACACTCATTATGTAATGAAAAATGTGAAAATAACTTTTTAAATGCCTGCTCCGTCCTCTTCGTCCTCTCTGCCTCCAGCTGGGCTCAAGTCACTGTCACCTCCCACCTCAGTGACCACTGAGGCTTGTCAGCAGGAGTGGGGCAGCATCGATGGGGGGCCTGCCGTGCGCCAGGCCCAGGGCCGGGCGGGAGATGAAAAGCTGAGGAAGATGTGGTGCCTTCTGGATGGCAGTCTAGTTAGGGAGACCCAGGTGGGGCCTTGGTGTGGGTGACGGGAGAGGGTACCGCAGGGGGCGCTTGGGGGCGCTTGGCCCGACCTGGGTGCTCAGGGCAGGTTTTCTGGAAGACCTAATTACCAAGCCTAGCCTTGGGCGTGAGGTCAGAGTTGGCGCAGTGACGGAATGTGGGTGGAGCGCTCCTGGCAATGGGAAATGTGGGAGCGAGGGAGGGAACAGACTCTCGCAGCAGCATCACGGAAGTAAGCCAAAGCAGGCAATTGTCGGGAGAGTGCAGAGGGAGGCTGGGGAGGTGCAGGGGGAGCTCAGGCCTTGCCCTCTGGGGGATGGGGAGCCCCTAAGGCCGTCTCACACAGGTTTTAGGTCTCTTTGGTGACTGTGGGGAACAGATGAGTGGATTTTAGGGTTCAGGCATAGAGGCCGGAGCTCAATTTGGAGGCTGGTGAGGCTCAAATGAGTGGCACCAAGGGCCTCACCTGGGCAGCAGGCGTAGGCGTGCACAGGGCTGGGTTTGGCAGTCATTCTGGGGATTTGCCGAGGGCTCGGAGGTGTGCGGGTGTGAGGAGGGCTCTCGGATGACTCGGTGCCCTGCTCTGCCTGCCGCCCGCACCCCAGATTCTGTCTCACCCTCCTGAGCTGCCTTTGCCCGTCTTTGCTGTGTCACTTCCCTGCCCCGCGTAGCTCTGCTCCCGCCTCGTCCGACTCCGGGACATTACAGCTCTGCGGGTCCGGGGCAGAGGCCAGAAGGGCTCCCTGCCTGCTGCCTGGACGGGCCGTGGGGTGACACACACGGGAGCGACTCTGCTCCCCGAGCCTCTCCCTGGTGAAAGGGGCAGAAAGTGCCTCGCCCCTGAGGGTGTCGTAAGAAGTGAACACCGATGTTTATGAAGTTCCAAGGACTTACACTTTTTTTTTCTCTTTCTTTAACAGATTTATCAGAGAATCCCTGACTCCGACCAATGTTCTGGTAAAACAAGGCAGATCATCTCCACGATCAGGACACAGAATCTTCCCAATTGCCAGCTCATCTCCCGGAGCCACTACTCCCCCATCTACCTGTCATTTGTCATGCTCCTGGCGGCCCTGAGCTGGCAGTACCTGAGCGCCCTGTCCCAGGTCACAGAGGACTACGTTCAGACCGGCGAGCACTGAGGCGGGGTTGGTCTGGAGACCGAATCCTCCGGGACGTGGGCTGACCTCTTCAGGGATGGATGTGGGCTTCCCTGCTTCTTCCCATCGTGCTTTAATCCCTGAAAGAACCCTGTGGGCCTGGACCTTTAGAAACTGATGCGCAGTGGAAAAGGAGGAAAGGAAAGGACCCCTCCGCCTCGGCCTCCCTGGGGCGGCTGCGGTCGGGGCGGTAGGGCCCAGAGGTGGCGCACCTGGGACTGCGTGGTGTGAACACGGGCTGGAGTTATAATTAAATGTATTTAATTTGAAGCAACCTTTGAATACCTATCCTAGTAGAAAGTGAAGTGAATTTTCTTTGTTCAGTTCCTGTTTTTCTCATCATTTTGTTTCCTTCAGTGGACTTGAATGTAAGAGATGTGAATGTTTCGAGTTCTAGGCAGTATTCCCAGGTTTCCTAAGAATGCAGATGGTCTTCTGCACACAGGCTGGGAACTGACTTCTGGGTGGTGTTGGTGTTAATTCCTCGTTAAAGGGAGTTGAGGTTTCAGAAGGAAATCGCCTTTGGCCCCATGGTAGCAGATCGGTTTCCAGTTAAGGGTGATGCTTTTGAGAAGATTTTTATAATAAAGAATTGAATTACTCGGCATTTGTCAAAGGCAGTTCACTCGGAAGCCTGGATGAGCATGGCGAATACGGAGCTCGGGAGCAGAGTCTGGGACTTAGGGATGGGGCGTCTGCCGCCACCACGGAGCCAGCCAGGCCGCCCGGCCATGTGCGGCTGGTCCCACTGGATGGAGGTGGGGTGGCTCGGGCATCTGCACGGCTCCCACTGCCCCCGTGCGGCCTCTGTCAGCCTCTCCACCCTTGGCTAATTCTCTCAGCGGCATTCAGAAATTTTGGTTCATTCAGGGGTTATTTTCAGCTTTTGGGTTTTGTTTGTTTCTCAGAAGCGAAAGATGTTTTTCAAGGTGACTAATTGGCTTGAGAGCCACGTGGCACTTAGCGCAGTCCCCCAGCACGGTGATCCGCCTCCCCCTCCCCCAGCGCCGGCGAGCTTTGTGCTATGCCCAGCAGTGACTCCCTGAGTCTCAGGTCTCGGCTTGGCTCCGGGCGCCGAGTTGGGGTGGGGGCACGGCCCCTCACTAGGGGTGTTTGAGAAAGCCCCTCAGGCCGAGAAGCCCTGTGGTAGGGCGTCAAAGTACTTTCTAGAAGCCATGCTCTCGGTGTGTGTAACGTATAGTCCATTCCTCTGCTGCAGCTCTGTGTGTGGTGACTTAAATCACTGAAGGTGAGGTTTGTCCCAGCAAGAACGCCGGGTTTGCGCCGTTACACATGCACCCACACTGGTTGTCCTGGTGTCACCGCTGCTCCTGAACGACAGTGCACGGAGTCAGGTTCACAGAGGCTTCAGTTCGTCGGTTCATTTCAGACTCAGTCCTGGATGAACCAGTCCCCACACTGAAGCCTAAGTCACTTGCCACTTAGAGCGCAGCTGTGAGCTGGACCCAACAGTGATTTTCTAGGTAATTTGAGCACGAAAACTTGGTTTGCAGTTCCAAGGGAGGTGGTTGATTTGTGTTTAAATCTAAGATTAGTTTTGCCAAAGTTCACGTAAGACACGGGACACCTGGTGGAAAGAGCCTTGGTCTCAGCGGATGAACTGGACACTTCTCTCCTGGCTCAGCCGTGAGCGGCGGGGCCCTGCGAGCTCCTGCGTGGTGGGGGCTGTGTCTTAGGGCCCTCCCAGCTGTGACGTTATAAAGGTCTCAGCTCGCACGCTCACTCCTAAGCTCTTTGGAAGAACATTTCCTCTTCCTTCTAAATGTTTCTACACTACAATTGCTGGATAGATACAGGATGCTCAGTTACACTTGAATTTCTGATAAACTACTTTTTTAGTATTATGTCCCATATATTGCACGGAACAAATTTATACTAAAAAAATTGACTTCTGAAATTCAAATCTAATTGGGTATGCCCCTTTTATTTACTAAATCTGGCAGTCCCGCCCTCTGCCCCAAGCTTTTTACATAATTAATGTGTAGCTTCCCCTGGAATATTCTAAGTTTTCCTCGGAGGAGTATCTGACCCATCTGAATCCAGGGCTTTAAAGCAAGCAGCTCACAGAACAGGTGAGAGCAGGAGCCTGACCTCCACATTTGGGGAACTTTCTGGAGGTCTAGCTGAGAGCAGCACACACACACCCCTTCTCTGTGAAACTGATTGGAGCAGCTGCCTGGAAGCCCCACGCTTCTCTCCTGAGCCGCTCCTTGGGCTGGGGGTGGGGGTGTGAAGGGGGAGGGGAGGTGACTAGACATTTAGAGGCATTCTAGGTCATTCCTAGCAGTTTTGGAAGCACAGCTCTAAGGCTGGTGCCTAAACTTCAGTGAACCGCTGCAATGTTCCAGACGCTAGGACCAGACTGCACTTTCTCAGATCTGGGGAGCTGCCCCTAAACTTTCATTTTTAACAAGTTCCCCTGTGGTTCAAATGCTAGTGATCAGACCAGTTTGAAAACCACTGCTTTAAGATGTTCCTCAAAGCTTAGTGAACATATGAGTCAACCTGGGGTCTTGTTAAACTACAAATGCAGATTCGGGTCTGGCCCCAAATTCTGCGTTTCTAGCAGGCTCCTAGGCCATGGACCATTCCGAGGAGCAAGGCTCCAGAGTACAGCTATCTGATGCATATTAAAAGAGGGAAAGGTTGAACTCCCTTGGCTCAGACTTCTAAATCTGAACTAGAAATATGCCCCTCTTCTCCACGAAGAATGAGGAGGCTGTCACCTCAACGATCACCTTGTTTGGAGGCCCCCCAGGGAAACCCACCACCTACGGAAGCGAGCGGAGGTGACCAGGTGATAGCATGGCTAGTTTGGGATCGATGTCAATATTTCAATAAACATTGCTTTTTCTTTTCTAACAAAGGCTCCTTAAGCCAAGTGTGAAGATGCCCTGAGGTCCATTTTGGGTCATTTAGCACATCTGCTGGCTCCTGGGTGAGGCTGAGGCTGCAAGTGCACGTGGGTACATGGAGGAGCTGGGAGAAAGTGTGAAACAATTACTCCACTCAGCTTGGAAGTAGAAAATGTCACAACTTCACTGAGGTTATTATGAATGTATCCTAACTGAAACTGTACAAATAACATGATTTATTTTTTTTAATGGAGGTACTGGGGATTGAACCCAGGGTCTCGTGCATGCTAAGCACACGCTCTACCCACCCCCGTGCTGATGGATTTGCAGCTCCGGTAACCCTGTCAAACATCCCGTAAGTGCTGAGCTCCTCCAGTTTCTCCTACAACGTTCACCAGGTGTGTAAGAGCTGCTAGAGGTAGTTCTGATCCTAATTTCTGAGGCACATCAGGAGTCAAACCTCTGCTTCTGGGAAGAGCTGGTCCAGCTCCAGCTGGGGAGGGGAATTAACAGGTATTGACAGGCAGTGGGTGGGTGCTGACTTTAACAGCCTCCTGCTGCCTCAAGAACTGGTGTGATCTCTAGTCGTATGGAGTTTTTAAAAATATTTATTGAATTGTTGGTGGGTGGGAGGTAATCAGGTTTATTCATTTATTTCTTAATGGAGGTACTGGGGATTGAACCCAGGACCTCGTGCATGCTAAGCAGGGACTCTACCATTGAGCTTTATATCCCCTCCCCCCATCGTATATGGTTCTTAACTAGGACCATGCGAAGGATTAAGTAATTATTAACCAGCGGCGTAAATCAGAGACAGGGCACTCACAGCTGCACACAGGCTCTGCCATCACTGGGGGAACACCTCCAGCAGGACTCGGGTTATGTCACCACCAACACACCACGTCCACAGGTGTCCGGGCAGGTCATTGCTGGTTTACGGTCAGTAACAACGGGGTGCAGCTAGGTCTCACCTCTTCAGTTAGGAGGGGCAGAGCTCAAGGCTTGGGGCAGGGGAGGTGGTGGGTCTCCAGAGAAGGGTCAATGAGAATGACAGGAAACTTAAGAAGAGACACACGGTTTGAAAGTGTGGCCGTGGCAGCGAGGTTAAAATTAGGTATTTATTTTGTTCGACTCAACTGAGGCAAGATTTCCCTGGTTAGCGTTTCAAGGGCCCCCAGGTCCATGGGAACATGATTCTGGCGGATGAGCAGGGACAGTGGCTACAAGTCTAGACAGTGACAAATGCTCTTTGAGATCCCAGCAGAATGCAGACTTCACGTTGAAGGACAGGCGCTTTATGGGCACAGACGTCCTTAACAGGGTGCAGCCATGATTTTAAACAGTTGAAAGCTGGTTTCTCCCAAACTAGTTCCCTGGTATGGGGCAGGGGGGTCAGTCAGTCAAATCACCAGCCAGCTCCGCTTTACAGAGACAACCTGTGAGGCAGCACCGCTCTTCCAGCTAACAGACTCACTCATGTGATCACTGAGCTGCCCCTCAAATAAAACTTTAAAAAGAGAATCGTGCAAAGACCAGACCAGAGAAAGCTAGCGAGGCTGCGAAGCTGGCCAGATGTGGGGGCCCTGGGCGAACAGGGCTTTCTCCAAAGGGCTGCCCCGCTGTCTCTCCTCCACCCACCCAGGATCTAGGAAGCTGGGAGGGACTGCTGGCCGGTGTGTGAGGATCAGTCCGGACAGGAAGAAAACCTGTGCATCCTGGGGGTCTCTGTTGTGCTCGCTGGGTGGCGGTGGCGGCGGCGACGGCGGCGGGGAAGGAAGGCGCTCGCGTGCGTCTGGTGGAGGCTCCCGTGTCTAGGCATCTGCACCGTGACAGCAGTCCGTCCGGGGCAGGCCGTGGCTGTGTCTCCTTGGAAGAACTGCTGATGGCAGACACGGGGCCTGGCCCAGCTGGGTCCTTCAGGCCCATGTAGGACCTCTTGTGTCTTATCTGAGTTCAAAGGATAAAAGACGTCCCTGCCCCCATCTCATCCAAGTCCAAATGGCTCTATTTAGGGAAAAATTGCTCCAGGGCCGCCAGACAGACCCACAGCAGATTAGATCTGCTTCTAGTCTTGCTTAGCACACGGGATCCCAGCCACGACTTCCGATTCGATTCCGCAGTGATCCTGTCCTCTGAGGATCTTAAAGAAGCCTAGAAAGCAGAGGTAAGATGCCTTTAGAGTGTGCTTGGCTTCTGCTCTTTGCCAGCATGCCCAGACTCATCCCTGGAAGACCTGGGAGCGAAAGTCAGGAACCAGCCCCCGCGCGGTCCCCAAAGGCACAGAGGGTGCCGTGTCACCCGTCACTGCGCCCGGTGCAGTGGGGAGCGGGGCAAGCGCATGTGGTCTGGGGCCGTGCCCTGTCCACCCGCCCTTACTCAGGATCAGACCGCCCTTGTGGCAAAGGGAACCCCCGGTCCCCAGCAGCTGGACGAGCAGGAGGACAGGACGCCCCCTGGTACAGAAAGGAGAGAAGGGGCTGCACTCACCATTGTCGCCCCAGTCAGTGTTCCAGGAGTTGCCGACCAGCCAGTAGGGGGTGCCGTTCTCCTCGCCCCAGCCCAGGATGCGGATGGCGTGACCGCCCATCATCTCCCCCTTGACGTGCTGGTACACTCCTGAGAGAGGGACACCTGTTCAGACCCAGGCTGGGCCGCCGCCCCACCTCCCACAGTGCCTCCAGCTCGCCTGGCCACCCCCAGCCACGACAGACGGGTCCGGAGGGCCCACGGGCCTGCCACGGGAGAAGGACGGACTTGGCATTCCCACAACATTCAGGAATTATTTAAATGCACTTTTGAAAGCCCAATACAAATGTGTCGAGTAAATGTTAAGGTGGAGTCCAGTAAAATGTGCTTGCTGCCTGCCTTCAAAACCAACAAATTCTAGTTAAATTTCTCCTTTAAGAGATGTTAAAATAATAATCATCTTACATACTGGGACTCCACGTAATGATTTACTTGTCAAAAGGGTTCTGTGGCTTAAAGAGTGCTAAGCTGCTGCTCTCGGCCCACCCTGGACAGGGGGTGCGGGCGAGGCCAGGCTGGCGGCGGCTAGTACCGCCTGACGGAGACGGAGACCAGCTGAGGTGCTCGGGACCAGGCTGCTCCTCACTGGGGAGACCTCGTCAAACTGGAAATGCAACCTCATAATACTGCAGGGAGCTGCGCTAAGAGCTGCCATCTTTGTATTTCTTGCCAGAGTCATCTTCCCTTGTCTGATCCTTGTTTTTTTAAGAGTGGAGAGCTTTGGGGTTTTCAGTCTAAGGGAACGTGAGACAGAAGCCTTCAGCACAGCCTGTCCATCTAAGGAGGGATTTCTAAGACGGCTCTCAGGTGGGGACCATCCTGTCCCCCCCACCCCCTGGCTTGAATCCCCACAGCAAGGGGCTCCCTGTTTCCTCATCCACCTGCTGCTCTGCACGATGCCAAGACTTTGCCAAGACAAAGATGAAAAGGGTCACTCAGCCCAGACAGGCGAAACCTACAGTTACAACGTGAATATGAGGAAGTGGGGGGGACCGAAGCGGGTGGCGGGGGGGGGCTTTCCCAGGGGTATCTGAGCCACCCCTCCGGGATGGGTAGGAGCTCTCTGCAGAGGGCGCGCAGCGCAGCCTGCACAGGAGACGCCGGTGGGAGGGAGGGGCCGGAGCAGGCGGAGATCGGAGACTGTCGGGGCTGAGAGCAGCTTTGCCCACGGCCTAGGCGCCAGCACCACCTTCTCCCAGACCCGCCTCCCACCCGAAGTCCTGCCCTCAGGAACCAGGCCTCCCTCCCCAGGGCCACCAGGGGGCCGGCACTCACCGGACTTGTACAGCAGGAAGTCCGAGTACACAGAGAAGGCCCCCTCGACCGGGCCGTTCTTGTAGATCTCGGCCATGATCTCCTCCTGGTTGCTGGGGACGCTGTAGGAGCTGCAGCCTGCAGAGGGGCCGCCGAGCGGCCGGTCAATGGTGTTCATCCTCCACCCGAGTTCCTGACCCGGGACCCCCCGCCCTGGCCGCCTCCCTCCTCGGCTCCCCGGGCCCACCCCACTCACCGAAGTGCTTGTCATCTTTGTAGGACGGGGTGTAGCCAGGCTCGCAGTTCTTTCTGCACTTGGGGGTGGCCCCCTCCCCCGTGCACGGGGGCCGGGAGCCGTTCACGTGGTGCTCGCAGGGAGGGATGGAGTAGGGTCTGCAACCTGGGGGGCCACGCAGAAAGGAGGGTGTCAACAGAAAGCCCTCAGAGGCCCCTGGAGGCCAGAGGAGAATCGGGGCGACAGCTCACGGGAACAAGAAGGCACCCCCGTCCGTGGCACTGACGCTGTTCTGCCTCCTGTTGCTAATCCTGTGTCGAGGAGGCTGGTTGGGCTTTCTGCCCTAATTTTCAGCCCAGCATTCTTGCCCTCGACCCTCACTTTTTGGTGGAAAATGAGACCATTATTATCCCCTCCTTGTAAGATCCATCAGGCCAGACACTCACCGACATGCGAGTCATAGAGGCCACCAGACACCAGGCCTTGCTTCGTCCAGAAGTTCCAAGCTCCAGAAGGGAAGCCGCCGTTACAGCTGAGAAAAGAGCCACTCGTTAAACTCATCATGAGGGCGGTTCCAGGGGCTCCCAGCCCACCAGACACCGTCTTCAGCAACTGGCCCAACAGTTCTCCCAGATCCCCAAACCCCCAGTCATGCCCCCTGCCCGATAGTCACTTCTCACAGGGAGTCACCCAGGCTCCCAGGCCCGCCCGCCCAGATCCCTGCACCAAGCAGGCTGTGTCCTTGGCTAGGCAGGGACTGCAGGGCGCACAGTGGAAGCCCCAGGGCACCTACAGGAAGCCCCAGTGCCAGGGATTCCAAGTTAATTGGTGTGACCTGAGGTCCAGGCTTTTTTTTTTTTTTTTTAACTCCTAGGAATTTCTAATCCGCAGCCACAACTGAACATCACTGCTGCAGAACCAAAGCCAGAGGTGGCAGGAGGCAGGGCCCTGGTGACTAGTGCAGTGCATCCGGGGACCAGCCTCCTCAGCTGCACAGATAGGCGGCCAGCCGCTACGTTTCTGAGGGCAGGAGGGCAGGAGCGGAATGAGGGTGACAACAGCCAGGCCTGAGCTCAGAGGTAAACCAGCTGTCCTGAGACCATCTGTTTTGCCCAGACCCACTGTCCACACCCAGCGCTGTGGAACCAGCCTGGTTCAAGGCACCGCCCAGAAAGCGGGGGCCTGCTTCCAGACGCCCTAGGGCCCGGGCTGTCTCAGCGGAGACACCACCCAGCCTGAGGAGGTCCCACTTCCGTCCCCGGGGCCCAGACTCACCCCTCCCCACACTCCAGGCCGCAGCAGGTGAGCATGTCCTCGGCAGACACCTCCACGTTCACACGCCCGTTGCTGTGGATGCAGATCCGGTCGGAAATGGCTTCCACGGCCCCAAACGCCTGCAGGAACAAGCCCCACGCAGGTGAGCCCCGGCCCTGCACCGCGGCCCCTCCAGCCACCATCCCGGGGAACTGCAGCGGGCCTTCCTGGCGGCTAGTCTCTCTCCACGGCAGGTGAGGGTCCAGCGCGCCATCTAGCTGAGCTTTAAAGCAGTAGACCAGTCCACCTCTACCTGGGCCTTCAGTTCATTTCTGAAACACGTGGTTTTTGGTTTTTAACATAAAAACATAATTTGCACAAAGGACAAATCCTGTATGATTCCACTTATACGAGAAGTCGGGGTGGAGTGCATGGCTGTTAGCATCACTGACACCATGTTGGGCCCTTATGGTTTCTCCTGTCCTTCTGCTCACCCTCCCCAGGACTGGACTGTGCAGTAAATCACTTCTGTCATCAAGGGCTTTGCAGTTAATGGACTTTGTTTAACAGTCGTCAGGACCAGGGGCCCTGTTGGTCCCCAAACAATGAAAACCTTTGCTGACATGTTCCTAGTGCCCAGGAGACCAGCTACCCACTCATGAATCCCTGCGAGTTAGTTACCCTACCTACAATAAACTGATTCTTATGATTAAAAAAACAAACAAACCATGAGACAGAAAGTAGAAGGGTGGTTGCTGGGGTTGGGGCTGAGGGGAGGGAAACGGGAGTTGGTGTTTCGTGGGGACAGAGTTTCCGTTTTGCAAGATGGAAGAGTTCTGTGTGTGGATGGTGACAGGTGCGCCACAGTGAACACACTTAACGCGGCTGGATGGGCCTTAATGATTAACAGGGTTAAATTCATATCATGTGTACTTTACCCCAAACACATGATTAAGACAGCTCACGGGACACTTCTTCACGAAGCAGAGCAGAGGTCAAAGCTAATGGTATTTGCTGATGAGACAGCGTGTCAAACAGAGAAATAAAAACTGCTTCATAAGCCATACTCGGGACATGCCCTGTGCAGGGGCTTCTGCACGTCAGTCCTTCCATCTGGGTAACTCCTGACCGTAGGGGTCTCGCTTATTTTAACACCGGTGGACACCGAGACTCAGGAGTTTTATGTGACTTGCCCGGTCCCAGCTGGTCTAACCTCAGCTCCCGGCGTCCCTCCCAGCCCGCTGAGCCCCGCGCCCCAGCCCCTCCCAGCCGGCGGGGCCTCACCCAGCAGGAGCCACAGGAACCCTGGTCTCTGATCTCTTTGATGGTCGGGCAGTTTGGCCACTGCTCCCGGGCATCGAAGCTTTTGGGCAGAGCCATGTTCCCAGCCAACGCAACCCTGGGCAAAGGAAGGTCTCCTTCACACGCTGTCATCTTACAACCCGTGCCCCACCCGCCAAGAGGCCAGCCGACTGCGGCCTGGGCCGCCACCAGAAGGGGGAAGAGCATGAGGACACACAGGAGGGTGTGTGTGGGGATGTCCCCCTGGCATTTAAAAAACGAAATCCAGCTCTGCTGTTTCATGTAACTCGCTAGTCCGCGTGCTGCTTCTACACTGGTTCTATGATGTTTTTGAAGCATTTTGGCCACAGGGTCCAGATAATTCTCTCTCTTGCCTCCCCCACCCCACCCCACCCAGACCGTAAGGGTCATCGTTTTCTCAACATCCTCACAACTGTGTAACGTCCCATCACTTAACTCTCCCATCCTCACTGTTCGATCTTTCCAGCGCCTCCCTCAGGAGTCGTATCTCTGTGAAAATGCCCACTGCAGTCTTCCAGGAAAATAAAACACTAATGGCAGATCATATGGCTTTTCTTAGATTTTCCTTAAATTATTCAAGATTGGGTCCATTCAGGTGTTGGAGACCCAGACCTGAGGCCTTTCCCACCGGGACAGCTGGACGAGAATGGGGGAAACCGCACGGGGGCTGAGCCCCATGCCTCGGGGAGAGTCCTGGCAGCCCTGGGGGAGGCGAGGCTGAGCATGGAGGGGAAGCCTTCTCTCCCCGCTTCCCGCCCTGCCAAACCAGCGCCTCTGCTCGCGTGGCAGCCACGCAAACCGCCGCCGCCCAGCCCCCGGGAGCAGGTGCTCACCTCTCGGGCAGCTTGGGCCCACCCAGGAAGGTGCCACACAGCTTCTTCACGTAGCTCAGGTCCGCGTTGCGGAAGTTGTGTCCGGCCTGGAAGAGAGCCCACCACAGCTGTCACGTGGGTGTTTCCAGCGGTGGGGTGGAGCGTGCACGCCGCCCCTACAAGGCCTGACAAGGCCAGGGGTCCCCACCAAGTCAGCAGAGCAAGGGGGCGGGGGCACCGCTCAAGACCAAAAGCCTGTCCCCCAAATTCACACGGAAACCTAACCCGCAATACACTGGTGTTAGGAGGTGGGGCCTCTGGGAGGCGCTCAGGCCATGAGGGTGGAGCCCCCGTGAATAGGATGAGTGCCCTTTCACAAGGCAGCCCCGGAGAGTGAGCCTGCCCCTCTGACCAAGTGGGGACACGACAAGAAGTCTGCCACCTGCAACCCAGAAGAGGGCCCCCCGCTCTGGGGCCTCCTGCCTCCAGAACTGAGAGCAAGAAACTCCTGCTGACCAGCCCTGATCTGTGCTGCTCCGTTACAGCAGCCTGAACGGGGCAGGCCAGGGCCAGCCCAGCCTGACCCCACGGGCAGTGGGCAGCTCTCAGCCCAGCGGGCATCGCCTCGGAATGTCCTGTTTGCTGATGTCACGAGAAACTCCGAGCATAGCTTAGCCCTCATCTCTCGGTTCCTGCAGCCGCGGGCCTCAGGGCTGGGCGGAGCCATGGAGCTGCTGGTTTTGCTGGGCTCTGACACCTACTATGGTGGGGCCCACGGCATCCTCCCCAGCTCGCTGTGAACATTTCACCCTCTGTATGCTTCCATGCACCTCCGCTAACACACACGGACACCACACACACACACACACACACACACACACAGGGACAGGGCAGAGGGCGTGGGTCTGAGCAGTCCTAACTGTGAATTGGATTAACTGTCCCGGACACACCATCCTGGGGGACACAGCTGCAGCCCCGTCCCCAGGAGTCCGAGTGCACAGACGTGGCCCCCAGCGCACCTTCCAAGTGGTGTTACGCTTGTTCACATAGTCGATCAGCTCATCCGACATGGGTGGGAAACGCACACTGCTCTGCGCACTGGTCAGCACCAGCAGGCAGCCGAGAGTGGCCAAGAGGTGCCACATTTTGGCAGCTAGATCTGAGATTTACCTAGAAAAGAAGGGACACAAGATGTCAGGACGCTTCTTCACTCATTCCAGGGCTCGACCCGGGCAGGCGCCATGGCAGGCAGCACCATTCACGGCCACCAAGGATCCAGTGGTCAAAAGGCCTCCCACCCTGGGTCTGCCACTTGTCCCTGGTGTTCCTGTTTCCTCTTCCGGGGCCTAGATATCGGCAGAGAGCCTTCAAGGACCTCGGTGCCCACGGGCCCCTCAGACCTGGTCTCAAAGTCCCAGCCTGTGCCCAGAGCACGCAGGACTGTGCCGTGGATGGCATGTTTGAGTCCACTCCAAATTCACGCCGGATCCCACCCACCAAGGTGACGGTGTTGGGAGGGGGGGCTTGGGGAGGTGACCAGGTCGTGAGGGTGCAGCAAAGAGTTCCCCCCACCCCCTGTGAGGCCACAGGAGGAGTCTGAGCAGGGGGGCCCTTGCTGACCATGCTGGGCCCTGATCTGGACCCCCTGCAGTAAGTTTCAGTCTGTGCCATTCTGTCGCAGGGGCCTGAATGGGCGAAGATGGACCGAGCACTCCCCGCCAGGCGGCCGGCAGCCGGGGAAACGCCAAGGAAGGGCTGCGGTGTGTGCAGTACGGCCCCGCCGTTGTGGGTGGGGCCCGTGTCACCCGGGCTCCAGGGCCATCGCAGGGTGACGGCAGGGCTCACAGTCCGAAATGGCGCTGGGCACCGTGTGGTCTGGGGTAGCTCGTGAGCTCGGGGCCGAGGCTGACCTGCTGCCCGTCAGCACCCAGCCCAGGGCCCAGCCACGAGCAGCACCAACACGTCCATCCCGCACAAGTGCACAAACTTGGGTCTTCAGGCCAAGCGGAGCCCGGTGCCCTCCCTGCTACTGCCAACCTGCCTCTCTGTGGGTTCGCAGGACGAAACTTGGAACTTTTAGTAAGCAACCCTTCCCTGTGACTATGTCCCGCGGGGAGGACCAGTGGGATCAGCCCTGTAAGAGGAGATAAGCTCAGGAGCCACATTCCGGACACGGAACAAGCACACACACGCCAGCCCCCAGCTCCGTCTGGGAGGAGCCAGGAGGCAGAGCCGGCCTGGCCGGTGGCACAGGTCTCCCGGGATTTATTTCCTGTGGTTTTTCCAGTCAGCCAAGGGCTCTGCTTATGGCTTCAGAGACAGGGCTTCCGAGAAAGGAAGCCATCCCATCATCACCGCAGCCTCAGATCTTGGACCGGCCTGTGAGTCAGGGGACCAGTGGCTTCCAGCTCAGCCTGAGTCACGCTCTCAGGCAAGTGGCTCTGAGGATGAGAGCAGGAAATGCGACCTGGGCACCAGGGCACCGCGGGGCCTCCTGTGATGCCTGCACAGTGGGGAGTGTGCGTGTGTGTGTGTGTGCGCGCGTGCGTGTGTGCGTGTGCTCTGACCTCCTGTCCCTGTCCTCAGGGGCCGACGCGGTGGGGTCACTGTGTCACCTCCTCACAGGTCACAGGCCATCAGCAGTACATGGAGATGACGTAGGTGACAGCACCGAACATGCTGCCTCCCACACTGCGAATTATGTTTAAGTGAAAATCTAAACTTAGCTGTTGCTTAAGAAACCGCCCACCCAGGACAGCAAGGCGGTTCTGGAAAAAGAGCACCGACAGGGGCCCGAGCCTCTGGGGCGGGAAACGTATCATAAACCCGGGCGACACAGACCACTTGGAGGCACAGCCTCCATGGGGATTCAGTGTGCGGGGACAGAGGCAAGGGAGGAAGAGGCACGTTTCGGTGGATGGTGCCTGCAGCCAGCTCTGTGCATTTTGGGGAAAGAAAAACAAAAAAGGCTGAATCTTTACCCTCAAGTCCTCACACACAAAAAGTGCTACATGGAACAAAGATCGTGAATAAAAACATAGAAGTTGCATGAAAAAAAGGGTGCACTTCTTAAAATGGACTACTGCAGTGAGGAATGCCTGACATAAAACAGAATCTTGAAGAAGAAAGTGAGTGATTACACGAAACTAAAGCCTCTCTTTTAGAAAAACCAAATATAACGTGCCAAATGGGCAAACAAAAAATAGCCCTTACATACACTCAAGGCTTTGTTTCCCTAATGTGCAAAGGACTCTTAAAATCAGAATAGAAAAAGTGTAATAGGAAAATGCCAAAAGGACATACACAGCGAATTTACAGGACAAAGGGCTAAGAAGGTCAACGGAGGTCCTTCAAGATGCTCGACTAGCAGGTACATTTATCGGCAATCAGACCCCGGAGCGAAGGCTGCAAGATAGTTTCCAGCTAACAGGGTGGATGAATGCCTGGGGGTGGGGCTGCCCCCGGCTCTGTCAGTCCTTCAACCTGCCTGCCCTCTGACTCAGCGGTCTGACATTTAGAAACTTCTCCCTCAAGCCTCAAAACGCAGGTACAGGTACATACAGGTTCACCAAAGACCTCTGTATTTGCAAAAGACCAAAAAGAAAGCTTCTAACAGACTGTTAAGTTGTGGTAAATGGTTAAATAACAGAAAACAAACGCAGCCACCAAGGAATGAAGCAGTGGAAGGGGATCGCACGGCACTGACGCAGTTGAAACGCCCCAAATACACAGGAAGTGACAAAAAAGCAAAGTGGTGGGTGAGTCACGACAAGTGTGAGTCCACGAGGCCGTGGACACATTTATTCTTCTCCATGTGCAAAACATCAAGAAAAACACACCCAAGTCACAAGTAACTGCTTATCTTCACTAGAGAGACTACCCTTTTTTATTTTTAAATGAACGTGTTATATTCAAAGTTTCGTTCTTTTCAGAACTTTTAGGAACGTTTAGGAATAGTAACTAGTGCTACCAAAGACCCAGAGCCACCAAACTGACGCAAGAACACTCGTTCTGATGACCCCCAAGTGTGCTTCTGATCGGAGGCCTCCTCCCTGTGACCTGCTCCAAATGCTTAACCTTTCCATTTTCAGTGACTCATGGGGAGGCCGCTGTTCACATGACCCCAAAGTGTCAGGGATCCTCCAAACTGTTAGGGAATGTCTCGCTGTGCCCTCCTGTGGCAGGAGGGGTGACAGGGCTCACTGGGGCCTCTTCTGGGAAGAGAAGCAAAGCAGAGGGGTCCTTCCTTTTCATCGACACCCTGACTTACACTTGGGATCTTAACGCCTTCCCAAGATGGGAGTGTGGGGCTGCCCTCCCCGCACGTGGCATCCAGACCTGCCCCAGGTGAGGCCAGCTGACGGGCCCACCAGAATCACCTGGAAGGGGGACCATCCTTGGCTCTCACCACGACCTGTCCAGGGTGACAGGAGCATGGCAGGGTCCTCAGGAAACCAGAGGCCGGCCCCCCAGAACACTCCCTCTGTGTCAAACAGAGCACCCCCAGGGCCCTGGGGCTTAGCCGCTGCTGAGACATGAAACCATAAGCAAGTGGAGGCTGCGGGGCACCAGCAGGCGAGCCGCATCGCACAAGATTTCTCTGGTCGTGTGGTGGCAGGGAACTTGGGCACCTCCCGGCTCCCAGCTGGTCCTCAGTCCCTGCACCGACAACTGCCCTGCATCCTGGCCCAGGTCCCCTGTCCCGGTTCAGCGCACGTGACACCCGCCCCAATTTCCTGCTCCCCGGGTTCCCCTCCATGGCTCCCTGCCGCAGGGAGATCCAGCCCCGTGAGCCCCGGCCATCCACGGGCCTTCCCTGCAGTCCCCGCCTGGCGGCCGGGGCCCCGCACCCCAGACAAGCACGCGGTCAGCAGCCACCAGCTCCAGTGAGGAGGCTGCACACGGGCTGGAGGCAGGAGCCCTGATGCCACTTACTTCCTAACTGCGCACCGCCTTCGCTGATCCTCGGTCTCACGCCCTGCAACCCGGCTGAGGACCACTGGTTCCCTGGCGGGACAACCAGAGGAAAAGGAGGAGATCAGCCAGCCAGAAGGCAGCGAGGGGCCCTGCCGTCTTCCTCTTCCCTCCTCCCAGCCAAGCCCAACCTGCCCACGACGCCTTCGAATCGCAGAGCAGAGTCCAAATTAAAAACCTGAGGTTTTAACTCCAACCAACCTCCCGACGGGCCTCCTTTCTGAGGGTCTGGAGGCTGCTGAGATCCCAGAGAATATGGGGTCAGATTTCGCCTCCTAAGGGGACAAATGCCCCAGAGCAGTGACAACTGCACGCAGTGAGCGAGCACGTCTTTCCCTCTAGCCACAACCATACACACCGTGAACACAGGACAAACTAGTGCGCACAAACGGTTAAGGCACAAGCCGTGCTGTCCCCAAGCCGGCCTCACCCCGCACACGGCCCTAGCACAGAACGACTCTCACTTTCCCTGTTTCGGGCAGACATTTCCCTTTTCTCAATTCTGTGGGGTTTTTTCCCTTTAAATACAGACAGAATGAACAGAAAGTCCTTATTTCATGAGGGAAGAGGGCCTCAAACAGGATCCGAACACCTGCAAGTCACAAGATCCCTGCTAGGGTGTGGACGGGGGGGGGGGGGGGACAGCTGTGGGCAGATGTGACTGCCAGTCCTCAGTCAGCTGACTTCCTGGGAAGACCTTGGGATGCCCTCTGGCCCCGTTTCAAGCTGATCTCTGGCTTTAAAAGATGGGCTGTCTCATTCCCTTCCTCTCCAAAGGCCTAGAGCATGTAACCATTTAAACAAGAGCACGTCCCATCAGGTTCCGCAGACTGTCGTCCTGGCAAAGTGGCGCCTGCGTCCAGGGGATCCCAGCAAACCCCGCAGAGCAGAGCCGCCCCCAGACTGCCCTGACCCAGTTCTGGGACAACTGCGGGCCTCGGGGCTCTGGAAGGAGGGGCATCCTGCACCCCAAGCACACGGAGTCAAGCTCGGTATTTCCAACAGCTTTCTTATGTGGTTAAGAGCCCTCGGTAGACTGGGTTCTAAATCTGTACTGGGTCTAAGGAGACAGGACGTAGACACCTGAAATTTCCAAATAAGCCAGTTGCAATCTGCTGCTAGCACAGAAAAAGATGGATGAACGTCCAGCCTCAGTCTTTCACCTGGTCCTGGGCTCTCCCTTACCCACCACTGCTCAAACACTGCTGAACCCTTTCCCATCTGGCTCAGAAAGCTGGCTGCCTATATTTTGCCAATAGCTACAAACTAAGGTTGTTTCTTACATCAGCTGAGTGGTTCTAGGTTGTGGGGAAGGTGGGAGCGTTGGAGGGTCGTGAAGATTCAGTGGGACCCTGCTAGAACTTTTGTTTCCTTCTTTTCCACCAAGACGAGTCACTGCGGGCACGCACCCCAGGAGGCTGGGCCACTTCAGCGCACCCACACCTACCAGGCAGACCTTCCCCTCGACTTCAGCCACGCACTTACACCTCGACGCTGGAGCAGCACTAGCATTTCAACCTCAAATGTGCTCCGATCGCCCTGAAGGACACCCAAGACCTCTCCTTTCTGAGTCTGAGTCACAGCCTTGATGTGGTCTTTCTGTTCTACGTCTTTGTTCCTAATGGAAACGTGTTTAACTGCTTCGTGGCTTCTAAACCTTTAAATCAAAAGCAAAACCATACAACAAGGGCTCCCAGTCTTCAACCCCACGGCGCTAGGTGGGGACTGGTCGCTCACCAGCGGGCTCTCTGTCTCCCAGAGCCAGGCTCCCCACGGCTGAATGACCCCCAGCCACTGCTGTGTGTCCCAGAAAAGGCCCCCTGAAGCCCTTCAGGGAACTCACAGGGCCTCTCCCTGCTGCCCATCTGCCAATCATCTGTCCTAAGCAAGGGACTCGTCCCCGCCAGGCCCAGCTGGGCGGCCTTCCCCAGCTGCTCTCCCGCGGCGCCTGGAAACCACGCAGCTGCCGAGCCCACAGACGCAGCCTTGCTTAAGATCAGTTGCAGCGGCTCATATCCTGCAAACAGAAGAAAGTTACTTCTGAGCCATAAAACAACGGACCCCCAGGAAGACCCTCCGCAGCCAAAAGTTTTTGTATTTTTCAGAAACAAGATCATATGGGCAAAGTTTTGGAAAGTTCTGGAAGCTTTTACTTGCCAGCTTTGCTCCCCAACTCTGATGCTGACTTACTGAAATGCTCCCCATGTCTCAGTTTCCAAAATGAGCATGTTGCCTGGATTCTGAAGGACCTTGGGGCTACTTTATAATCGCTTTCAAAAATCCCTGGAGATTCAAATGAGATTAGTGCTCTGTGCCCCTCTCTCTAGCCTCGGGAACACAGCAGATCCCTAATCCAACTGCAGGCTAGATGACACCTTCCTGCTGGCTAGGTACCGGGGGGAAGGGGGAGATGGAAACGTTAGCAGCCCCAAAAGCAAGCAACAGGAAGGCCTCGCCTCTCCGGCTTGGTCCTGGGGCCCTGGGAAGAGATACCTCACCAGGCTGGTGGGAGGTAGAAGACACCCTCCCCCAGCCTGGCTCAGAGCAGGGAGGCCCCCCCCAGGAACTGTCCCTCACGCACTAGCAGGGAGAACACACATTTCCCCAAACACAGGCCGGTTAACTCCTGCCATCCCAGTGCAATTCTATCCTCAAATGCATCCCCATGTGGATGAAAAATCATGATGCCCCTACTTTTAGGGACAAGCCCTCAAATGGACTGCTCTGCTATCTTGGCCACCAGAACAAAGCACCCCTGCAAATACCTGCAGGAAGCGGGGGCCAGTGACTCCCAGTGGACGTGTGACAAGGCCTCCACCCGGGAGTGGCTGGAACCCTTGGCTGGTAATGCCTTCCCAGGCCTTGTGCAAGTTCAGAGGCCATGTGACTTGTTTATCCCAGTGAGCACATCTTGCCTCAAGTCAGCAGGTCACAGGGTCACCCACTGGGTGATGCCCAGCCTCACTGGGTCCCTTGCCAGAGACGTTCTCACAGTGCCCTACGTTGGGTCAGTTAACTATCTCAGTGGTACCACTGGTACCCGTCCTCCTTCCCGCATCCTTGCTGGTAAGGAGGTTATCTTGATGACCAGACTAAGTGAGCTACTGGCCTGGCAGAGACAGATAAGACAGCCAGGCTACAGGAACCACTGTTCCCACACCCAGCACTTAAGACAGCAGTGCTGAAAAAGGACTCCAGTCTCGGTCTCATGTCGGGTTTTTGTTTCACAGGGGAGGGGACCTGGTGCTTGGGAAAAGACCACGAGCAAGCTCTGCATGGAGCCCCTGGGAGGGCAGAGAACTGCCGAGAGACAGAGCTGTGGAAATTCCACCAAACTGACAGGTGTCTCAGCTCTCTCCCCTTTAAAGCGGGACAGTCAGACTGCCACATCCCAAAACCCACATGCATCCTAAGAGTTAAAAAGTCAAAAAATATTATCTAAGTGCAGAGAAGTCCAGATTGCTAGGTGAGGACCTAAAGAAACTGCTGTAAGTTCCAGATGTCCACAAACACCATCACTGACCAACAACAGAAATAGAAAAACGTCCATGATCTCCTAGGGCAAAAGATTAAATTTGAATTCCCAGCCACGAAAATTAAATCAGGGACATGATCTCAAATTCATGAGTTGGCAAAAATTCAAGCCTGGTAACATGGAGTGTCGCTGTATATGAAGAACAGGAACCCTCCAGGCCACTGGGGATAAATGTTGATAAAAAAAACTCACTGGAACAGAGAAAAAGATGTGACAATGAGTGTGTATATGTCCATGAATGACTGAAAAATTGTGCTGAACACTGGAATTTGACACAACATTGTAAAATGATTATAAATCAATAAAAAATGTAAAAAAAAAAAAAAAACACTGGACAGCACTGTCTGCAGCTAGAAAAATGCAAGGAACACATACCTTATGACCCAGCAACTTATGGGACTTCTGCTTGTGCCCTGGAGAAATTCTTGCAAGTGTCTGAGAGGGTTAAGGATATTTACTATTGTGCTGTGAGGACAGTGAAAATGCAAAAACCACCTCGCTGTCCCTCAGGAGACAAATATTCTGCGCATCTTAGACGACTGAGCGGGATCTGTGCGCATCAAGTAAACCAGTCTCACAGACGCAAGTGGAAAAGGATACAGGCAGTATAAATAAAGTTAGATCATCTTAATATTAAATGTTTGATACAAAGATTTAAAAGACTGATACAAAGTATTAAAAGAACCACAAGGGCAAAAAAAAAAAAAAACCAAAAACCAAAAACCAAAAAACACCAGGCAGGAGAATTTTAAAGAGAAGAGCAGTTAGGAGCTACATTCTTTTGGACATGAGACTTGCAGAGCAAAGCTGAAGTTGCCTGCAGAGGGGTCTGAGACCAGGAGGGAAGGCGCGCATCCTAGAAGCCTAGAAGCCCACACACGCCTGAGGCCCTGGGTGGGGCGGAAAGGGGACTCGCTTAAGTCTAACAAGTAACAGCGTTTGATCCTTAGATCCCCCTCCCACCCAAACGAGGGTGGCTTGTGAACGGGTGGCTTGTGAACGCAACAGGCACAGAACATGACTCGGAGTCACCTCCCACGCACCCTTTTTAAGAGCTCCGGGGTGTGCGCTGAGCACGAACCAGGAAAGATGGGGAGGGGGCCAGGAGTGGGCTGCCCACTGTCTCCCAATATAAAGAGTGTCCAAGAGACCCCTGCATGTGCCACAACTAGATTCACCACCTTACTGTCGACCCCCACCACCTCTACAGGTCTACCATCTCAGATGCGGTTGGACCCTACGAAAGTGCCTGATTTCATTCCTCCCTGACCCACAAAAATTCCCATTCCATACAGTCCAACCTCAAGTTTCCTCATCCCAAACTGTCAAAAGCAGGTGGCAGAGGTTGTGAGTCTTCACCTCGAAACATTTCAGTCCTTCTCCCCCAAGGACAGGGGTATTCAACATGATCGCAACTCAGCACATTTAAGAAAACCACCCAACAGACCCTCCAAGGCTCCCCTGGAAGCACTCTCCTTTTGCTTCTCAACCCAACTGCAAAGGGTGATACAAGGTACCTCTTGGCCCTAAAAAGTGCAACTTCTGACTCCAACTCCTAGGGCCAGCAGATGGAGGAAAAAGGAATCAGTCTACAAGGAGGGCCCGGGCTCAAGCTGTTAAGTCAGCATCACACGGGCACGTGCCTCCCGCAGCCAAAGGGCTTCCACTCTCACCGCTGGACCAGTTAGGAAACAGGGTTGTCCTGACCCAGTACGGGGGAAGTAACTGGACCCAGGGCTGTGTCTGGCTCATGCTGCCTCCCCCCTCCCCAACCTGTGAAGCCCCCAGATGAGGATCTGCACCCTTCCACTCAGCAGCCTCCAGCTCTGGGCCACAGGTCCAAGGTTTGAGCAAGTTCTTTCTTCAGAGCACACCTTCAGGTCTCTCTTCGGGAAAGCCACTCAGGGTGGGGGCGGCCCAGGCCTGTTCACCGTGAAGGTCAAGGGTTCTAGGTCTCTGTCACCAGTTAAGGATGTTAGGAAAGAAAAAGAAAGTAGCCTTTATCAAACCGGACACCCCTCTAAGGCCCTTCCTCTCACGGTTCTGCATGTAGAGAGTCAAGTAGATGAATGCAGCATTTCAGGTGCATTTGCCACGAGTGGAGGCACCTGAGGGTCTTTTTTCCCCAAGGTAACCAAAGGTGCAAGGCCTCCCTTTAAATCCCACCTCCCCTGCCACTGGGTGAGTCTCTGCTGGGTCAGGTAGAGCGGTGTGGGGCCTGGGCTGCCGCCCTCCCCACGCCAGCCCACGGGCTTCCTTGGTGCCTGGGAAGGGGGTTGAGCGAGGCCCACTAAGGAGGTAATCCAACTCACATCTACCTGGACTGCCCTGCCGGCCCCCAAACCAGCCACCCCACAGGGCCCCGCAGACGCTCCCTCTCCCAGCCGTCCAGGGTCATGTGCTGAGGGCCTCTGCCCTGCCTTCTCCTCGCCCACAGCACCCTGGGCCCACGCTCGGCTGCCTTCCTCACAGTCCGGGATGGGGAGGGCATCCCCTCCCCTCCCCACTCCCGGGGTGGGGGTGGGGGCCCTGGGGCGCCGGGGCCTACAGGCTCCTGCCCTCCTCTCTGCCTAGTTTCTCCTCCCGTCTGTGGATTTAACTCTCCCTGTGGGTCCCACCCTACTCCACCCAGTTCCAGGTTCCTGTTTTCCGGTTTCTGTCTTCTGGGGTCCCTGGATTGCGTAAGCAGAGAACTGCCCAGGCAAACCCTTCAGAGTAAGAACACCTGGAACAGATGCAGGCAGGTACTATCATCTTAGCAATCTGCTGAGAAAACTGGGGCCCAGGAGCTCACAAGGCGCTGGGGCGCCAGAATGCAGCCAAAGTCCCCGGGGTCCAGGTCAAGCTCTTTCTTGCAGGCTCCTCTCTCGCCCCCCACCCCCCGCAAAGTCCCCAGCTCCGCTGGGGCTGCCCCCAACCCCCGGCCCCGGCCCAGCCCTGCAGACGGCGGACCGCGGGGTCGGGCTGACCCGGCCGGGGTCACGAGCCTCCCGGCTTGGGTGGGGACGGGGCCCACCCGCCCGCACGGGGCTTGGCTTTTGCTTTTCTCCCCAGAGCGACTCCCAGGAGCGCACGGGTGCCGCCCGGCTCGCCCGGCGGTGACTGTCCGCGCGTCCCCGCCGCCCCGCCAGGGGCGCTTCCGCCGGGCTGGCGGCGCGCCCGCCCGCACTCACCGAGCTCCGCGCCGAGGGCCTGGGCCTGCAGCCTGCGAGCGCCGCGCGGGTGCCGGTGCCGGAGCCGGTGCCCGAGCAGCCGCCGTAGCTTCCCGGAGCCGCCCCCGCGCTATTTACGGCACCCGGCCCCGCCCCGCGCCCGGCTGACTCGCCACGTGACCCGGCGCCGGCGCCCCGCCCCCAGCGCCCCCCCACCCCCAATCCCGGCCCCGGGCATCCCGCTCGCCCGCCTCCACCCCCGCGCACCCGGGCGGCGGCGAGCGGAAGGCAGCCGGGGGCGGCCCTCGGCGCCTCACCCCCGCCTGCAGACAGCCTCCCGGGCCGCCGCTGCGCGTCAAAGCCCCGGTCCCTGCTTGGGGGAGGGGTGACCTGTTTCTTACTTCATTCATTCAGAAATTCATTCATGCCAGAGATGGGGGTATCAGCATAGCAGGCCTCCCGGAGGGCCTCAACAAGCTGTTAGCTTTCACGTTCTGAGAACGTGCCTATCAGATACTCCAGCTGGGTAAGGTTATTTTTCTTTCAAAGGTAGCCAATTATTCCTGGGTACTGATTTCAGGAGCTCCGCCAGGGTTTCTGTAGAGAAGGACCTGAGAGGCAGAAATCTGTTTGGAAGAGGGGTGCCAGGAGGCCTGTCCTGAAGGGGACACACAGCAAAGCACACTGTTTTACTTGGAGTTTACCTGGGGGAAGGGGGCCTTCGGTGGCAGATGGAGATGGAAGGGGCGGGGCTCAGGACGCACCCTGCTCCATGAATCCCACGTTTCTAATACTGTTGACAGCCTTGCAAGGTAGGTACGATACCAGTTTTATTCGAGGCCCAGGAAAGGCTGGCATTTTATCTCGATTCTCTTGGTAATAAGAAAGCTGTAGGTCTGGACACATGTACTTGCACCTGTCTGGTCCCAGTTAAGGATGAGTGGAAGAAAAAAGGACTCCACATACGGTTGCTAAACCCTCAGTTGAATGGACTGTCCAAGGAACTGAGGACAACAGTGGGGACAAACAGGCTCCAGCCTTGGACTCTAGACTGCAAGTCAGTGTTCTGCCAAGTCACCTTCTGTATGATGTCAATCATTCTTGCATTACATACAGGAGCTCCTAAGAGGAGGCGCAAATGGGGAAAACACACACATAATTGTAATGAATCTCTCTCATGTTTACAGCGTGACAAGTGGAGTGCTGAGTGCTTTCCTCGCATTCTCAATTTTGTGGAATTTTGGGTGGTTGCCATTATGGAGGTAGAAATCACTTTTGAGAGAATAGAAAAATAAACAAGCACTGCTAGAGCAGAACTGAGTCCTCCCTGGGCTGTCCAAGAAGGCTTCACGGAGGACGGAACACAGCACATGAGGTATCGTCCTCACTGCTCTCACTGGATCTTAAGCCCATGAGGACAAGGATTTTCCCTCTGCGTCCCTGGCACATAGCAGAGTCCGTGACACAGCGGAGAAGGAACACATGTTCACGGAATTACTTCATAAATGCATGCAGTGGACTTTGAAGGTTTTGTAGACTTCTGGCTCGGCCTGCCAGGTTTGGGTTCAGGAACAGCCCTCAGAACTTACAGAAGGGCCTTGCCCTGGATGTGCAAAAGCTGTTTTTCTGCTGAGCTTCTGGAACAGAGGCCTAGGTATGTAACCAACAGATAGAGACGTGTCCTCACACAGTATCGGACTCGAATGTTCACTGCAGCGCTATTCACAATAACCAGAAGTTAGAACGACCCAGTGTCCATCCACTAAGGACCAGGTACACATGATGCCGTATGCCCAGACAGTGCATGTTACTCGTTTATAAGAAGGAGTGATGTACCAGTACATCCTGCAGCATGGACGGAGCTTGAAGACATTTACGCTAAGTGAAAGAAGCCAGTCCCAAAGGCCACATAGTATATGATCCCATTTATATGACGTGTCCAGGACAGACAAATCTACAGAGATTTGTGATGGCCTCGGGCTTAGGGGGCTGGAGATGGGAGATTTGGGAGGCTAAAAGGTATGGGATTTCTTGCTGGGGTGATTAAAGTGTTCTAACATTGATTGTGGTGATACATATGTCTACCCTCAATGAGTGTAGTAAAAAGCATTGTACACTTTAAGTGGGTAAATATTATGGTATGTCAGTTAGATCTCAATAAACTCATCCCCCCCCCCAAAAAGAGGGTGGATTAGAGAAATATTAGAAAAGAGTGAAATAGAAGCAATCCTTTCTTCCCCCTTTTTTTGAGCTATCCTTTAATTAGTCCCTTTCCTGAAGAAATGCCTGATACATTTTCCCTTATTTGTAAACATTTGTGAGTTTGTTTTCTTCTCACCTCTCTCTGCCAGCCTCTAAATTCTGCGTAGTTAAACTCCGTGGTAGGAAGGGACCCCCTCACTTCCCGGTGTACAATCTCTCTAATCAACACTTTTTTCCCGCTGGTCCTAGCCTTAAAAGGCTGTTAGCTTTAATGTTCTGAGTATGTGCCTATCCAGCTGTGTAAGACTTTTTTTCTTTTAAAGGTAGTTAATTATTCCTGAGTACTGATTTCAGGAACTCCATTAGGGTTTCTGTAGAGAACGACCTGAGAGGCAGAAATCTATTTGGAAGAGGGGTGTCAGGAGGCCTGTCCTGGAGGGGGCACACAGCAAAGCACACTGTTTTGCTTGGAGTTTACTTGAGGGGATGACTATGATGGCTGATGGAGATGGAAGGGGCGGGGCTGGCTCAGGACCCACCCTGCTCCGTGAATCCCAGCACGTTTCTAATACTGTTGACAGCCATGCAAGGTAGTTATGATCCCAGTTTTATTTGAGGGTCCCAGGAAAGTCTGGGACCCCACAGAGTCCCTCAGCTAAGTGTGAGTTCTCCCTAGAGACAGAACTGGCTCCCACTGGATCAAACAGCCCATGTACGGGATAGTATTTAAGCCAAGAAGAACTGTAAGGAATTTGGTTGCAATCAGCACCCTTAGCCCCAGAGGTCCTTGGAGGCTGAGAACACAGATAAGACCTTTTGAAGTTCTCCTTGGGCTCCCAGTTCTTCCTTCAGGCCTTTTATGAGCTTGAGAGCTTTATCTCCTGAGGCTTCTAGCAGGTGGAATGAAAGAAGCATTTAAAAAAGGAATTCTTTCTCCCCTCTTGTCTCCTGTCCCCAGTTCACCCAAACCTACAGAGCCAGAAGCACCAGGCTCTACCATGAACCGGAATCCTCTGAGCTTCGTGGAGAGCCCTGACCAATGGGGAGAGTTGACAGCAGTCTCCTGCACAGAGATTTTGTTACCTGAAAACTGGGTTGGCCTCTTGGTGGGTGTCAAGCCAACAGACACAACCAAGCCAAATGTTGGAGCAGGCAGATAGCCAGATATAAGCAGAGAAAGGGGGATGCGGGCCAAATGGCAGGAATTGGGCAGGAAGGAGGGGCACAGGCCAAATGCAGGAAACCCTACATCATGTGAGCTCCAGGGGTCCCTGGGCAGAAAGAGAAAAGCAGAAACCTCTGGGCTGATAAGTGATCACAACTTTTGGGGTGATGAGAGGCCTGGAGGCCAACAAAGAATGGTGGGGAAAGGCAGGAATCTCCAGTGTCTGAGTATAACCTTTTGCTCATTACGCCCTCATTTCAATGAAATTAGCCTTGCAGATTAGAAGCACCTATCATTCACCGATGCCAGGACACTTCCTCCCCTTGGGAAGGTGGAGTTGGGATGAAAATCAGGGAATATGACCCCAAACCCTTCCCTCCCCAATGAATATTCCACCCATTCATTTCTACACCCTGTGTAACCAACTTGCCAAAGAAACTCAGGGCAGCTGCTCCCCTGAGCCTGCCCCCTCTCCCCTTGAGAGTGTGCTGTCTATCGCTCAGTAAATCCTCACTTTACTTTCTTAATCTCTATGTCTTTTCTCTGATGACAGATTCTTTCTGGGATGGGACAGGAACCTGGACACCAGTTACATCTACCGGCAACAAAAGATCGGGAGAGGAGAGGATTTATTGCTACTTGTAGCAAGAAGAAGACTGTCTTTCCCAAAGACAGTGTCTCCCCAACAGCAAAACTGGGGATGGTTTACGCTCAGGGTACACGCGTATTCATGACGGGGCTTGAGCAGAGGAGAATTCAGCATAGAATCGGGGCAAAGTTGACACACTCCAGATCTTAGCTGATTGAAGTCTGGAGGGTCAACATCCTCATTCCATCCTCTGCCTGGGTCGGGGCCTTAGTTCCCGCAGAACTCAATGATACATTATTACGTACATCCCTTGAGGAGGAACTAAGACTCGGCTTTATCACTGTTGTTTGATTGTCTTTTCTCTATTCCTGCATTCCTTAGTTCCCTTAAGATCATTAAGTACTGAGATCTGTACTGGGATCTGGGCAAGCCTTGTGGCCAGGCTTAGATCACAAAATGGCTTAGGGCAAAATAGTTTCTTTTATGTCAGAAAAGCTATTTCTGATTCTCTTTTTCCAGGGACCACCCCCCAACCTGCCTGCTTACAGTCTCCCTTCTCGACAGTCTTTTATTCTGCTGGTCCTAGCCAGGGTGGAAAACCAGATGGAGCCAGAAAAACCTGGTTTGATTTCTAGTTCCACACTTTCTTCACTTCTCCCAGCCTCTAAACCGGTCGTAATGAAGACTAAATGTAAGCTAGGTTCTGCGTAGTGCAGCAAACACAGGGCCTGTGCAACCAAGCGGGATACTGCGGGGCTTTCCTGGGGACAAACTCCCCCATGTTCCCTAGCTCTTATTTATAAAAAAAACTTTAGCCCCCTAGGTCTTCCCCAAGTTCCAAACAGCAAATCTAATCCGAGAGATTAAAAAATGCAGAAACAAAGGAAAACATTTAAACAAAGCAAAATAATAACCATTTAGTCATTAAAAAAAAGTCAAGGAAGGACCTTTAGTGCCCCCTCAAGGGCCATAAGTCATATCCTGAGCTATATCCTTGAGTTGCTTTGTAGATACAAACCCCCCCATCAGGTGGAAGAAGTTAATGGCATGCGGACCACCTGCACAGAGACCCCAGCCCGGCTGAAGCCACAAAGCTGATAATTGAGATCACCCTGTTACCTCACCGCCAACCAATCAGAAGAATGTCCACAAGCTGGTCCCGCCCCGCAAGACCCTCTATACCCATTGCTGGGCCCTGCGGTAAACGTCTGCTTTCCTTCATCACAACCAGTATCAATAGATTGGCTTTGCTGCACATCTGGTGGGTGGACCCAAGTTTGGGTCTGTAACACCTAGAGACAGGTGCTTCGTGTTTACAAAACTCCCCCCATTTTCTAATATCCAGAGCCAGATACATAGAAAGTTCTGGTCTTACTGAAACAAAGACAACACCAAACGTTGGCAAGGATGTGTAACAATGCAGGTTCTTGCAGGTTCTTGTGTATTGTTGGCAGGGGAGTAAAGGGGTTTACTTTAGGAAAACTCTTGGCCACTTTAAGAAACACTGGCAGTTGTTTGTTTGTTTGTTTTTTTAACCTAAATATACCCTTACCCAGAAATACCACTTTTATGTATTTACTCAAGATAAATGAAAATATATGGGCTCAAAAAGACTTGTACAGAAGTGTCTATAGTGGCTTCGTTCATCATGGCTGAAAACTGGAAACAGACTGGGTGTCCACTCGAAGAAGAACGAATTAAGAGCCATCTTATATTCAACAATCCTGCTCAGATACAGAAAGGGGCCAGATTCCCACCGCATACAACCAGCCACTGGATCCGTCTCAAAAACGTGCTGCATGAAAGAAACCATACGCAAAAGAACGCATGCTGTGTGATTTCCCTTTTAAATGAAGTTCCAGAATGAGCAGAACTAATCCATAGTGGAAGAAACACTATAAAATTACTTGCCTCTGGGGACAGTGATGGTGGGCATTTGCTGAGAAGAGGCTTGAGAACGTCCTGGACTGACGGTTCTATGTCTTGACAGAGGCGTGGGGTACACAGCTGTGTGTCCTTGTCAGCGCTTGGGGAATAAACACTCCAGATGTGTGCATTTCATCACTGTAGACACACTTTACATCAAAACAAACCGCTACAAGCAAATACTGGATTTCAGCTAATATATGGATGCTGAAGGGGAAATTACAGATGTCTGCAGTTCACTTTGAAGTGCATTAAGATGGTGGATGGATAGATGGATGGATGGAGGACATGGTGGGGTAGGGAGATGGGGAAACGTGCAATAAAGCAAAGATGGTAAAATGTGAATGGTAGAACCTAGGTAGTGGGGACACCAGTATTCACTGTAAAATACACTGCAAAATTCTTTCAGCTTTGCTGTCTTTGAAATTTTTCAAAATATCAGGTTGGAATAAAAGTTCTGGTCTTATAAGCATATGGAATGAAAACAAAATACTGATTGAAAACAATGCCACAGAAACTATTCTTCAAAGGAGGGCTCAAGTATCCTCTTTTTTCTGTGCACACACATCCCTGGAATCTCCTTTTCTGTCCTAATCCCCTTTTCTGATAAGGACACCAGGCATATTGGGTTAGTGCCGCCCTAATGGCCTCATTTAACAGGATCACCCCTTTATGCAGTCACATCCTGAGGTACTAGGAGTTAGGCCTTCAACACATGACTTTTGGAAGGACACAATTCTGCCCATGACCCTGTCCTGGAGGACAGGCCTGCTCTGCACCTTCCCAGAGGAGGCAGGCGATTTGGGGACCCCCGTGAAAAAATGAAAAATGGACTGGGGTCCTTCCTGATCTATTGTGTCTCAACAGGTAGAGAGCGGAGAGCAATGAGGGAGCAAAGACCAGTCATTTCCTCAGCGAATGTTAATTGACAACCTATTATGTGACAGGTGCTATGCTGGGCCCTGGAAGTTAAAGGGAGCTTTGCTATAAGCCATAGTGGATTAAGTTGCACATGTGTTAGAAATCAAAGTAAATCTCCTTGACAATAAATGCAATAGCAAATGTGCTTTCCTGGAATCGTTAAAAAAATTGTGTTGTTTCCTGGTTTATCATTAAAGGTAGTCTTTGTTCTGGTTTTTATATTGCAAACAAATACCTCCATCATCTTTTTGTGTGATGCTGGCTTGGTTACTTGGCTGATACTTGATGTCTATAATGAACTTGATACTATTAAGCCATCCTCAGTGGCAGTACCTACTTGCTCCCTGTGGCTGTAGTCAAGAGAGGATTCAATAGTCCCTGGTAAAGAAGGACTTGTGGGGTTGTGTTAGTCAGGGTAAGTAAGATGAGATGCTGTAACAAACAAACCCACCTGTTTGTTGGCAACAGTTAATCCTCATTAAAGTTGGAGACCAGTGAGGGTTGGTTGTGGGTAGATGTTCTGCTTCGTGTTGTCACTGAGGGACCCAGGCTGTTCCCTTCGTGTTGTAATACCATCTCCTACACATGGACTCCTAGGTCCCTGCCACAGGGAAAGGAGACAATGGGGCAAACGTCCATGTTCCCTTCGCCACCCTGGCCTACGAATGATAGACAGTGTTTTCACATACCTTCCGCTGAAGAAGCCTCTGGTTGTAACAGGGCTGGGACGTGTGGTTGAGCCACATGCCCAGGAAGAAGAAATGGTCCAGGTGAGCTCTGGCTGGCTTCTGCCAGGAGTTCGTAATCTTGGTTCCACCACTTCCCAGTTGGTGGCCTTGGCCTTGGACAAGTTCATGAGACTCTCTGGGCTGCCTTCTTCCTAATCTGTGGAATGGCAGTGGTGAAAAAGCTGATCTCATAGGGATGTTATGAGAACAATGGAGTGTCTTAGTCTGCTGATAACAAAACACCAGACAGGGTGACAAATAACAAGACTTCGTATCTCACAGTTCTGGAGGCTGGAAGTCCAAGGTCAAGGTGCCTGTAGAGATGGCATTGGTGGGGCTCCCTCCTTGGGTTGCAAGTGGCCGCCTTCTTGCTGGGTCCCTAGTGGTCTTTCCTCCACCGGGGCAGGTGGAGAGAGAGAGGAGGCAAGCTCTCTGGCGTCTCTTCTGATACGAGCACTCTCACGACCTCATTGAAATTTCCCCAAGCCCCCATCTCCAAGTGCATCCCACCAGGGTTTAGGGCATCGACATGCGAAATTTGAGGGCATACAGTTCAGGGAGTCAACACACGTCAGGCTCTGAGAGCCCCGCACAGGAAACGTGAGCCATTACTCAGCCTGCTCTGAATCAAAATCCTCACGATGCATGTGAGTGTGTTTGTCCTCAAATAGCTCCTTACTGCTTACAACTCATCCACACCCTTGTAATCTTTTCTACTTGGAGGCTCTTAAGCAGCCCGGTGAGGTAGGCTTTTTCTAGATGAGAAAACCCAGGAGAGGCTGGGCGATTTGCCAAAGTCACATGCACTTAAGCAGCTAAGCCTCCTGACTCAGTCCATGCTTTTCCTGTTTCTTCTTCTGAGGTCACAGGCTCCGCGGCTGCCACAGTGTGGCCCCCTGGACTCACTCCAAGGCTGCTGAGGAGCTTGCAAAGAGGTCTGAGTTGCAGATTATTGATGCATCTCCTCTGGGTCCCATACTTGGGGGTCTCATGGCAGGTTTCAGAGCATTTCTGTCCTACATATTGAATTTCCCCTAGAGACAGATCTATTGACTTGGCTTTCTGTGAAAAAGCAACCCCATGGGGTCATAGTGAATATGGAACATACAATCAGCAGAGTTATCAGGCAGAGTGACAATAGGGAAGTAACCCCATTCAGGGTCCTCCATCATTTTTGGCTCACATGGGAGAAAAGTTTTATTACCGTACACCAGCAGAAATCATTTCTGAGCATGAGATTCTCTTTGCTAAGGGGAGGTCAGGAGTAAGCTGTTCCCATGGAAATGCATCATCATTGCTCTGGCTCAGTTTAGGTACCAGTGAGATCAGGTACCAGGGAGGGAGGATGGTCTGATTGCTCTATTGATTGCAGAAACATTGGCTTGTGTGCTGTAGACGGCCGGTGAGTACTTCTCACAAATCAACTAATCCTCAAAGAAGTGTTTCTATTTCTCATGAATTCTTCTTTTGCTTGAGGAAGTCTTCAGATTTTAGAAATCCATGGTGAGACACAAAGTCCTTTGTTTCCTCCGGATGTTTACCTGTGTGAGTCCTCATCCTCGTCTGTTTATCTTGGATTCTGGGCAGGTAGGTGAGAAAACCTGCTCTAATTGGCATGTGGGTCTGTGCCTGGACGTACAAAGTGTCTTTTGATTGTTAGTCATTTCATTTGTGTGTGTGGAGGAAGTAGTGGACGGGTCATCAGGGAGCAGGTTGGGAAGTTGGTGAATTTGCAACAAGAGCTGCGAAGGGCTCAGACATTTGTTGGGGGCAGGGTACAGCCTGAATCCACTCTGCTGCCTTCCGTTCAACCAGGAGCGGCCTTCAGTCTTGGAGCGAGAGCTTCATGGAAGGCTGGCTGGGGTTACAGGCTCAGGAGCTATAAAAGAATGGCACCTCCTGCCACCAGCACAAACAGGACACGTGGGAGGCAGGGTTCTGTTGTGATGGGGCTGTCAGGCGGCTGGGCCAGATGTCAGCGCTGGGCCAGATGCAGGGCAGGACAGGCTGTGCTCAGGCCTGGGGCCAGCCTTCCCTGTGAACCGGCACCTGAGCTTCAGACCAGCGGCAGGAGGGGAGCAGGGTCTGCGTGTCTGCCACAAGCCCGAGTTCATTAAGGCCAACAGCTGTGCTCTGTTAACTTGTCCCTTTGAAGCTTTGTGACTTACTTGCATATTAGGTTTTCAACCAGGGCCTCCCCTCCCTTTAGATTCAGGTGAAATGGATGGAGACCTTCCATTGTCATGGTCGTCGGATGTTAAACTGTCCCTAGATGTCACCTGTCTCCAGGTGAAGAAGGACACTGGGGGAGGAGGCTGTGCTTGCTTTTGCAAGACATCATCTGCATCTCTGCTTGAATCTTGCGCACATCTCGAGCTCACACGGATCCCAGTGAGTTCAGTAGATGCTCCTGGAGGTTTGGGAGAAGACCGTGGGGAGGGGCAGGTGGAGACCAAGAGGTGGAGGAGGGTGCTGCCCTGTAGAAATGCATCCAGGACAGGAGGCATCTCCTTTCAGAGAACGTTCTTTGCAGAGAATGTTCAGTGCTGGGTTGCACTCGCCCTCGACCTCCCCCGACCTCCCCTGACCTTCACACATCCCCTCTTCACTTTCAGAGACAGAACACCCCATTCCCTCCCTGATGTCTCAGTCCTTGACAACACTCACTCACTCCACAAGGTCTCACCTACCCAACCTGGCCTCACTCGAGATGCTTCCTGTACCCGTTGGAGTTCCGGGTTCAGCTGGACTCTCTTTTGAATTTCATTTCTCCAGGAAATTTCATTTTGGAAATTCCAGCCCTTGCTCATTAGCTGAGCTAAGGGGGCAAGCGCAGGACTGCTGGTGGGATTGTGAGTGCCTGGAGCACAGTTGTATTCTGGGCGAGTCTGGGCGAGTCTGGAGAGGGCAGGCTTGGCCCCAGAGGAGCCCCGCAGTGGGTGGGAGGCAGCAGCACGGCTCCTTCACAGGAGGCCTGATTGTGGTGCTGGTGCCACCAGGGCCCTCTGGGGGGTGGGGGTGCACATGTCCTAGACATGCGCAAACTTGCCTTGAAGTTTCTTTGTTTTTTTAATAGACTATATTTTAGAACCTGTTTAGGTTCACGGCAAAATTGATGGGCAGGTACGGAGTTTTCCCATAGATCCCCCGCCGCTACATATACCCAGCCTCTCCAACTTTCGACATCCCCACCAGATGGTACATTTGTTAGTGAACAAGGGATGAACCTACGTTTGAACATCACGATCGCCCAGAGTCCACAGTCTACGTTAGGGGTCACTCTTGGTGTTGTACCTTCTATGGGTTTGGACAAATTTTCAGTGCACGTATCCACCATTATAGGATCACAGAGTAGTTTCACGGCCCTACAATCCTCTGTGCTCCATCTATGTAGCCCTCGCTTGCTCAGTGACGTTTTCATCTTAAAAATGCATGCGAAGCTCAACAGTCACTCATAGTATATTCATGTTTATATTGATACAAAAATAATGCATTCGTCAGGTTTGCAGTGTTTATGCATTTATCCTGCATCTAGGCACCAGGCTCTCTCCTGGGCATTAGGATTGAGCAGCGAGCAGGGCTGACGTGAAACCTAAGATCTAGGGGGAGAGAGAGGGGTTAACCAGTCAGCCCAGCCAGTGGAAGACACCCCGCCCGCGGTATTTGGAGGCTGCACACCTTCCAGGAGCCTGTTAACCAGGTCATCAGGTGCTAACTCTCTCTTTTCCTAGGACATCTTGTAACTATTCCAACATTTGGCTCCTTTTGTATATGTAGGCTGAATGACAGAGTAAAGGCATAAATGTGTGAATTACAAAGTTTGACTCTGATTCTCATCTAGCAGGTGATTGTTCATTTCATGTATCTGAAGGGCTGCCCCGGCCACCAGTAGGACGGAATTGATGGGCGTGTCCGGAGGGTGTTTCTGGAGGAGATTAGCATTTGATTCAGCAGAGGAGTAAAGATCACCCTTACCAGCATGAGTGGACATCCTCCATCCCCTGAGGGCTCAGTGGGACAGAAGACAAAGGAAGAGTGCATTCTTTCTCTTCTGGAGCTGGATGACCACCGTCGGCCCTCAGACATCAGAGCTCCTGTTCTCGGGCCTTTGGACTCGGACTGAATTATAGCAGGATTTCCTGGTTCTCCAGTTTAAAGACAGCAGATTGTGAGACTTTGTGGCTTCCGTAACTGCGTGAGCCAAATCCTAGAATAACTCTCTTTTCTCTTTTTCTCTGTCTCTCCCTACACACACACACACACACACACACACACACACCCCTACGGGTTGTTTCTCTGGAGACCCCTGACTAGTACAGGAACTTGTACCGTCTCTCTGGGTTAGAGATGAAATCTGGGGAACGGAATCTAAAAACTCTGGTGCTTTAACGATCTTCAGAGATGAGGGAGCTGAACCCCGTGGTGGAGAGTCGGGGAGGATGAGGCCGAGAGAAGCACCGTGGATGTGCAGCTCACCTGGACCGGAGATGACCGGAGCCCAAATTCCTGGATGAAGCACCATGGAGCTGAACCCACTGCCCACACTGCCTGTCCTTCCAGGACCCACATGACTGACATCACCCCTTGGCACAGGTGCCAACAAATGTGACGCTGGTGTCACTTAACAGGGAATCATCACCACATGGGTGTTTCCAGGGCCAGGGTTAACAAACCCCAAGGTCACAGGGTGGTGCTGGCTGCTTCCCCAACCCCCTGGCTTCCAGCTGGAGTGTGGGGCACAGTGTGGGGCTAAGAGAAACCGGGTGCTAGGAGCCTGGGAGATGGCTCGGCGGGATGTGCTGTCTGAAGGCACCTGTGGTCCAGTCCCAGCTGGGCTCCCATTTTCATTAGGTGGCTGATGAGGTTGCCATCCTGGAGTCTCCTGGCCCCTGTGGTGGTCCCCACACTGAAGAGGCTTCAGTGGCCTCCTGGGACGTCTTCCCAGGGGTCTTAGGGGCAGCACCGTGAGCGGCACAGGTGCGTCTCTGGGTGTCCTCTGACCTCTCTTGGAGTGAGGCAGGGCAACGTAGAGGAAGGACAGGCTTAGGGAACTGGAACTTGGGCTCAGAGCCTTGCTGGCTGGGGTGTCCTTGAGCAAGTCCCTGGGTTTTTCTCAGCCTCAGTTTCATTCTCCGTGTCACCTGTGATAATCGCAGAATGAATGTCAAGATTCGAAATAACATGTCCAGTGCCTCCACGGTGGACAGCTGATGGAAGTTGTGGGTGACGATCATCTTCACGATGGTTAGGTAAGGGGCCTCGCTCTGAGACCCACGAAGCTAGCGGCTGAGACCAGGGTGTGCGGAGTACTGTCCCCTCCGGAGAGTCCGGAGAGCGCCTGCCCCTCCCCCAGCCGCCCCCTGCGGGTCCTGCTGGACCCTAGGGCTCCCAACCCCAGAAAGCACTCCCTGGTGTTCGCTGTCTCTGCCTGTTTGCCAACCGCTCACCACGCTGTGGGTGGTGCCGAAGTAACTGCAGGTGACTCACCTGAGGGGAGCCCAGCCTCCCTATAGAATTAGCGAGAAGTCCCTTCTGTTGGAACAGCCTGCCTCGATTGATCCAGGATGGGAATGGTTCTAGAGCATTCTCAGTAAACACACACTTCCTAGGCAGCTTTATGTGATGGAGAGAAGGTGGGTTTTGTGATCCACAAACCTGGTATCAAATCCTGGCTCTGCCACTCACTCCCTGTGAGAACTGGGACAGGCGATCTGATGTCCGTGAGCCTCTATTTATTCTGCAAAATAACCAGAGCCATTTTGAGGGTGAAATGGACTATTCCAGGTGCGTCCGTCTGCCCAGCGGCCGAGACAATGCACCACAGAACAGGGGCTTCACCTGCGGAAACTGGTGTCCTCACAGTCCTGGAGGCTGGGGGACCAAGGTGTCACCAGGGTGGGTCCGGCTGCCAGCTCTCTGCCCTCACGCAGTCTCTCCTCTGTGCTGGAGTGCCCCTGGGGCCTCTCTGTGTTCAAATTTCACAGTTTCTTTCTTTCTTTCTTTTCTTTCTTTCTTTCTTTCTTTCTTTCTTTCTTTCTTTCTTCTTTCTTTCTTTCTTTCTTTCTTTCTTTCTTTCTTCCTTCCTTCCTTCCTTCCTTCCTTCCTTCCTTCCTTCCTTCCTTTCTTTCTTTCTTCCTTCCTTCCTTCCTTCCTTCCTTCCTTCCTTCCTTTCTTTTTCTTTCTTTCTTTCTTTTCTTTCTTTCTTCCCTTTTGGTTGGGGGAGGTAACTAGGTTCATTTATTTTTAGAGGAGGTACTGGGGATGGAACCCAGGGCCTCGTGCATGCTAAGCACGCACTCTACCACTGAGCTACACCCTCCCCCCTCAAATTTCACATTCTTGTAAATTCACAGACCAGATTAGACTAGGGCACACCCTAAGGGCCCCCACCTCATTTTAACTTCATCACATCTATAAAGGCGTTATTTCCAAACACAGTCACATTCAGAGGTACAGGGGGAGATTTTAACATATACATTTTGGGGGACACAATTCAATTCAGCCCATAACACCAGGTAAAGCTTCTGGCCCCGGAGACCCTCATTATCATGAGAACTTGTCACTTCTTTCTCAGGCGCTTTCTCCCTGCTCCTCGTTCTGGGAAGCTGCTTTGGTTTGGGAGCTGACATTTACCAAAAGGGCGATAGTTGTATTTTTCATAGAGTTTCATGGCAACAGCTGATTGACTCAGGAAGCGAGAACTGTGGAAAGTCTGCTCAGCACCGCTTTACAAGCAAAGAGTCCACCCTTGGGGACTCCCCTTGGGCTAGAGTTACTGAGAAACTGCTTGCTGGTTCTGAATATGAGGGAAATGTGTTGCTCCCAGGTCAAAAACAGGCTGTGGTCACAGCCCACACCTTGTGCCTTTTGTGATGTGGTGTTTTGCTCTGTACGTGAAGAAAGGGTGTTCAGCGGGTATTTATATCTCCACATACGTGGAGCTATTTTGGTGAGAAGGTCTCTCTCCAGAGTATCATTACCTATTTTTATAGCCCTTGAAAGCATCTAAGAAACCTTAAAATTGAAAGGCACCTAAAGGTGACTGAGGGCCTTGTAAGTGCCAAGTGCTGTCTTGGGGGCTGGGGACACAGAGAGGGACCTGACAGGCTCTCTGCCCTCCGGGAGGTCAACCTTCTGCAACATTCTGTGCGTACCTCCACCACCGAAGGGTTCAAGGCAGTGGCACTTTCCGTGTGTAACGTGAACCCTGGCTAGTGGTCACCAGCCTCGTGCCTGCACAGTTAGGATGCTAGGGCGCTGGCTCGCTCACAAGGCCTCCCTGACTCCTGAATTTCCTGATGCGGTGGAGTTAGATCTCTGCCCTACCTGCTCCACCTCCCAGGTTCAAATATCACTTTGGCCCAGGTGAGGCTGCCACACCCTTTGATTTGGGCCAAATGGCCTCAATTCCATCAGCTCATGCTCTTGGGGTACAGGGTCCCCAGACATGACGTTCTCCTGGTTGGGCTTCTTACCATTTGCCACTACCTTCCTGAAAGCACGGCCTCCAGAATGGACCCAGCCCGGAGCAGTGCAGGGCCAGCGGGACGGGAAGGACGCGGGTAGGGCACAGCCACTGAAGGAACGCGGCAGCAGTCCGCACCAAGATGGCAGAAAAGTCAATGCCCAGCAGACCTGGAGGCCCAGGATGGCGGGAGATTCGACCTCCTCTGGACCTTGAGCTTCGTTACACACCTCGTCGTGCCCTAGCATGGTGAATGACACACCCACAGCGCCATGACAGCTCCAAGCCAACCGAGAAAGGTCAAAGAGGGCAGTGGCCCAATTCCAGGGAACCCCTGCCCCTCTCACTTGTTAGCACATGGGAGCTCTCTCTCTTGCCTTCTGAGATGGCCCACGCTGTCTATGGAGTGTCTCTCTCTCTCTAAATAAGTCTACTTTTACTCAACTATGGCTCGCTCTTGAATTCTTTTCTGCGCAAAGCCAAGGACCCTCTCTCTGTGGAACGCGTCCCGGGGACTCGCCTGGGACCTGGAACAGGGCCATCCTCATGCCCCATTTTCCTGTATCACCAGGATGGGGGTGGGGGTGGGGCCAGCCCTTCCCACTAAGACCCAAGGGGATAGGTTTTCTAAAAGCAGGAGTCTTTTTTTCTCAAGTTTCTGATGTTCCAACTCTTCATTAAGTCTCCTGCTTCTCCCCTCTCTGCGTTCCGGGTGGGGTTGTGGTCCGGGCGGCAGAAGGAAGCCACTTGCCTCTCTTCCCCTTTATTGTTACGAATGATAATATTCACTTATTTGTGATAAGGTTGACCAGCTATGGAAATTCTGGTGTAGCAAAGTCTCTGCCGTAAATATTTGATGGATTTCTAAAAGCCAGACCCGCGGTTTGAGCTGCGAGGAGGCCAGGAATAGCTCTGTCCTCCCAGAGTAGCCCCAGGTCGCTGTGATCCCAAGGACAGCCAATCCCCTGCTCACCTGCAGTCATGGCAGCAAATTCTTATCTCTGGGTTGAAGGTGAAAAAGGACTTTGGAATTCTCACAGACAGATCTTAAAATGCATGTTACAGGTACATGAAGAGTGAGTATAAATGATAATCAGTCAGCCTGCCCTTTCAGCACACAGTGTCACTCAGGCTTTACATCCACCCTGGGAGAGCTTTTCACAGGTGAGGAAACTGAGGCAGGGCTGTGAGGTCATCTGTCCAAGGGCCCGGAGCCGGTCGGCACCTTGGTTCTCTTGGCAAATCAGTCAGAGCAGTGACCAAGGCCACCTGAGGGTCCTCCTTGAGCCAGGTGCCTGGGAAGTCCAGGGAGGTCCGGGGAGGACTGGGGAGGACCGAGGAGGACTGGGGAGGTCTGGAGAGGACCGAGGAGGTCCGTGGAGGACTGGGGAGGTCCGGGGAGGACCGAGGAGGACTGGGGAGGTCTGGAGAGGACCGAGGAGGTCCGGGGAGGACTGGGGAGGACCGAGGAGGTCTGGGGAGGACCAAGGAGGTCCGGGGAGGACTGGGGAGGTCTGGGGAGGACCGAGGAGGACCATAGAGGACTGAGATGGGCAGAAAGCAGAGTGAGCCCCAGAGCCCAGCTCAAGGAGCAGCTGGCATCCTACTGGGGAGCTGGATGAGTTGTACTTCAACACACACACAAATACACACATGTACACACACACACACACACTGCCCATAGACCACACACACCAAACACACCACATACATCTATACACATACAGCACATATACAACACACATATACACCCTGCCCATAGACCACACACACACAAAGACACACATGCACACACACATCATATACCACACACACCAGACACACATACACACAGCACACCGCACACGCTGTGTCAGGCAGAGGAGGGCAAGAGCACACTTAGAATCTGACAGGAGGGTTGGGAAGGCTTTACAAAGAGACTTCTGAGTCCAAATCTGAACCCCGTAGTCTCCACAGGAGGAGGGACTTGGGGAGAGCAGGTCCCAGGTCCTTCCAGGTGAGGGAACAGCATGAGCAAAGCTTTGGGAGGCAGGACGAGGCCCAGCGCATCCGGAGAAGGCCCGGCCGTGGCTGGAGGTCAGGCCTGGGGGAGGGCCGGGCAGGGGGAGAGCTGGGCCATAGCAGGCTCCTGGGGCCTTTGCTCTGAAGGATTTCCACCCAGGCTCCTGCAAAGCCGCGCCCTCTGCTCCGGTCAGTCTCCGCTGTGCTCCCACCTGAGTTCCAGGCCAAGAAAAAAACATCTCTTCCCTGAAGTGTTTATTGATCTCTGTGGGAGGGAGGGCCCTGCGCTCCCCTGTGCTGCTGGAGCTGATGTCTTGTGGTCACTTGGTGTAAGCGCCCTGGGATCCCCAGGAGGGAGGGACACTGCCCTGGGCACCTCTGTGCTTTCCTGGGCCCTGGTTCTGGCTCAGCTCCTCTCCGTCCTCGCCTTCCCAGCCCCTCCTCCGAATTAGTCCCTGGACTTGCCCTGGGAGCCCCCCAGGCCCCCAGAGCAATAGACTCGTTATTCCCCAGGGGGCAGACGGAGCTCAGCTGCCACCCCTGTCCAGTCCTGACCCCCCCACCATGGTGTCTGTGCCCTCTTCCCGGAAAACCTGCTGCGCAGAGAAGGAGGAAGGCTCCCCTCCCGCCTGCAGGGACTTTTGTGGGAGCCCCTCTGGGTCTGCCGAGTACGCTGCCTTTGTAATGTTCCCACTGGACAGTTAGAGCCCAGGACACTCCTCGGGGAGGATGAAGGGCCCCAGGCGGCTCTCTGGGGGCCACCAGAGCTTGCCTCCCAGAGCTTGGCGGCAGGTCCCAGGCATTCATCAAGGGTGTGGCCCAGGGAGGCCCGGAGGGAAGGGACTCAAGGGAACACTGAACCATCTGATCACTGTCTCCATGATCAGAAATGTCATTTTCCCTGGGACAGAAAGCATGGACGTGAGCCTTGCCCAGATGGGAAGTTATGCCGCCCAGCTTCCAGCCACCACCGGGCAAGGGCGAGGTACAACCTGGGACGGCAGAGTCCTCCCGATGCTCCCTTGGGCCTCTCCCCTTCCAGGGTCATGCGCTTTGGTGAAGATGAAGAGATAGGATGTAAATGCCTTCATTTTCCTCTGTGCTTTGTGGTCGCAGCTAATCTCAAGCCTTCCCCACTTCCCTTCTTCTAGTAAAGCTGAAAGGACTCCTTTGTCAGCACTTCCCCAGCAGCATCTGGGGCCACCGCCCGCCCACCCACCACATCTGTCTCTCTCTGGTGCCTCCAGAATGCACTGAACAGCTGTGCAGGTTGTTCACTGCACAACCCTGGGGGGCGCCACTCACGGACATGATGAGGCAAACAGCACGATGGTACATAGGGGCCCCGTGAGCCCCCTTCCACATGTCATACACTGTCCTTGTCACGTTGGAGTCCATCAGAGGCTTCCCTGAGCTGGCGGCTCTGAGTTCCTTTTTCTATTTTTGAGAAGAGTCTGGCCCAGAGAGCTATTTCTCTATTATAAGAAAAAACAGTTCAGGGACTATGACAAGGGGTAGCTAACACCTGACCTCAGTGCTGGGGAGAAAGCAAGAGAGTGGTGAGGAGTGGGGAGAAGCAGAGCACGCGAGCCTTAAAGAAAGGGCTAACTTCCGCTCAGTCCTGAAAGAGAACCGAGTAGTTCCCAGCCCCCTCACAGAGGAGGAGAACTGTCATCACAGGCTCTGTCTTGGGTGACGGGGACATTCTTCTGGGCAGTGAACTGCAGTTTTGAAGGCTGTCTGGCCAGATGGCCCTGTGGGACCTGTGGGATTTTCCTCTTAACGATGGTACCATCCTCCCCTCTGGAAGTTCCTTTTTTAAAAAAAGAAATTATGTATTTTTTGGGGTAATTCAGTTTATTTGTTTCATTTTTAGAGGAAGTACTGGGGATTGAACCCAGGACCTTGTGTGTGCTAGGCATGCGCTCTACCTCCTGAGCTATACCCTCCCCCCATAAATTCTTTCTCTTTAAAGTGCTGTTTTATTATTTTTTTAATGGAGGCACTGAGGACTGAACCCAGGACCCCGTGCATGCTAAGCACAGCGCTCTGCCAGTGAGCTCCACCCTCCCTCCTGGTTCTGTGACTTCTGGATGAACGCATCTTTGTCCTCACAGCAAGGATGGGACATTTGATCCGGGGGATGACAGTCTGTCTGGACTCAGCGGTGCCCTCACCAGCCACAAGGCAGTGACACAGCTCCAAGGTAGCAAAAAGGAGGAGCCAGGAGGCCTGGGAGGGTGTGTCCTCGGGATCCAGTGAAGAAAACACTCCAAGGTGCTCAGCACAGCAAGGGCCTGTACCTGATCTGCCCCGTCTACAGACCTGCCGTGCTGGGACAGCTGGGGGCCGGGGAGCGGCGTGGAGTTGGGAGGCAGCGTTTAGGAACAAACAAGAACCCAGGAGCAGTTAGGGAGGATGGGGATGGGGGAGGGGGCCCCGAGGGCTGAGTGGGGATCCAGAGCTGTCCCCTGCGGGCCCTGGGGGGTGGGGTTGGTCTCCAGAGCAAAGGAGACCAGGGCAGTGTCAGGACGTGGGAAGCAGCGACCGGTCGGGCCCCGGACTCTCCTCAGGGAGAGGGTCTCCCGTGAGCTGAGGGCTGTGGGTGCAGAGACCCCGTCAGACAGACTCAGGGGCTGCCGGTCTGATGGTGATGGCCAAGGCTGGAAAGGGCTGTGACAATGCCGTCAGGTCCCTGTGAGGGGCTGAATTGTGTCCCTTCCCAAATGTATAGAAGCCCTAACCCCCGCATCTCAGAGGGGGACAGCGTTTGGAGACAAGGTCTTTAAAGAGGTGACTGAGTTGGGATGAAGCCTTTGGGGTGGCTAACGTGTCCTTAAAGGAGGAAGTGTAGAGACCAAGCAAGAGCACCCAGATGGGAAAAGGGCACATGGGGTCACAGTTACAAGGAGACTGTGATACTGAGATGTATACAAAATACGTATTTGTACGCTGCATCTTCTTTATCCATTCATCTATTGGTGTGCACTGAGGATGCGTCTGTATCTTGGCAATTATAAATAATGTTGCTGTTAATAGCAGGGTGTATGTATCTGTTTGAATTAATTCTTATTTTGTGGTTGGCTTTGTTCCTTTGATAACTATGTAAGTTTAAAAAGCTAAAGCTTTAAATGTTCTTAGAAACAATGAACACTATATAAACATAAATTTAAAAACATGTGCAGTATATTGTGTATATGCATTTACATGCAATATATTGAGTATGTGCACTCAAATTGTTACAATTCAACCTCATAAAACTGAAAAAATACATATATCACATTTGGTCATTCAGTCCCCATCCCTGACTTCTGGGGAGGCGGGAGAGGCTGGAGGTTGGCTCACTTGCTGTCGGCTGATGGTTTAATCAATCGTGCCCATGTAATGAAACACCTCAAAAGTGGGGTTTGGGAAGCTTCTGGGTTGGTGAACACGTGGAGATTCGGGGAGAGCCGTGTGCCTGGAGACACATGGAAGCTCCCCATCTCTTTCCCCAGGCCTTGCCGTGTGTGTCTCTTCTGCCCAGCTGTTTCTGAGTCATATCCTTTTGTAATAAGCCGGTGCGCTAGTAAATAGGGTGCTTCTCGAGTTCTATGAGTCAAATTAATCGTGCCTGCAGTGGAGGAGGGGCAGTCTGGTAGGAATGTCCTTTAACCTGTGGGATCTGATGCCCTCTCTGCATAGACAAGGTCAGAATTGAGCTGAAGTGTAGGACACCCTGCTGCTGTCTGAGAACTGCTTGTTGGGGTGGGGGACACCCCCCGACACTGGAATTGGGCTCAGGAACCTCATTTAGTGACTGTCTGCAAGTCAAAGAGAGAGGGCTCAGAAGAAACCAACAGTGCTGACACCTCGAGCTCAAGCTTTCAACCCCCAGAACTGTGAGGAAATACATTTTTTAAAAAAATTGTTTAAGTCACCCAGTCTGAGGGCAGGCCCACAAGGAGGAACCTGAGGGTGGCTTCCAGTTCAAAGCTAGTTAGAAACAAAGGCTCTGAGTCCACCAGCCCCAAAGGAACTGAATCCTGCTGACAACCACACAGTGAGGCTGGAAGTAGGTTCTTCCCGACCCCCCCACCCCCGATCCTGCCCCCGAGCCTTCAGATGAGAACTTGACCTTGGCCGAGTGCAGCCTTGGGAGAGACCCTGAGCAGAGGACAGCAAAGCCGAGTCCAGATTCCTGACCACTGAATCTGTAATCACAGATGCGTGTTGTTTTAAGGTACTAAGTGTGTATTGCTCAGCAGTGGATAAACAGCACAACCCTGAATAAGCTTTCTGAGATGCAGACTGGGCTTATCTTGGGCCCAGTTAGCGCTAGCCTGAGGGAGACTCCCTGACTGTGACTGGAAACTTGATTCTCCAGGGAAAAATCACCGGCTCTCAAATTCCTTACTGATGAAATGAGAAGTTTGTACCGATCCTCGAGGTCTCTTTCCGTGCAAACTTTCTACAGTCTGATGCAGAGACCCACAGCAGAACCCCTGGCTTGGCTGGCTTGTGACAGCCCACTGCTGCCTTGTTCAAATGCCAGAGTTGAGCATTCCGGATTTTGCACAAGGCAGCCGGCGTGGGTCAACTGGTGTCTCCCAAAATTCATGTCCATCCAGAGCCTCAGAGTGTGATCTTATTTGCAAGTAGGGTCTTTGCAGGTGTAATCAGGTTGAGATCCTACTGGATTAGGGTGGGTCCCAAATCCAAAGACCGGGGTCCTTATAAGAAGAGGAGAGGACACGGGGAGGCACAAGAAGAAGGAGATATGAAGACAGAGGCAGAGATCAGAGGATCAGCTACCAGTCAAGGAGCCCCAGGACTGGCGGAGTTACCAGAAGCTGGGCGGATTTGTAAGCATTCTTTCCTAGATCCAGTGGTCCTGTTGACACCTTGATTTTGGACTTCTGACCTCCAGAATGATGAGAAAATAAGTTTCTATTGCTTTAAGCCGTCTGGTTTGTGGTAATTTGGTATGGCAGCCCTCGGAGACAAAAACAACAAGCATATTTATTTTCTTTTAAACTCACCTACACTATCCAGAAGTCACTGGGATAGTTGGAATTTTCATAAAGTATAGAGATTCCATTATGTGGCTACGAAGAAGGATGATTTTGAAGATTTTAGGTAATATTGTATCGTAAGCAGTTTTCCAAATGAAGAACAGAAAGCAGAAGTCTGTGCAGTGAGATTATGACTCAGCAAAAAGGAGGACCCCCCCCATCCCCCGCAGAGGGAAAGCCGAAATGCAAAACGGGCTGGTAGGAACGTGGAGAACTTTCTCCCTTTTAATTTTTCAAAACTCTTTCATGTGTTTCTATGGAAAATTGCATAAAAGGAATCTGGATTTTAAGAGAGGATGTGAAAAACATGTAGGCTATGGAATGTAATAATGAAATAAATGGCTGTGACCCCACTACCCTCCTTAAGAGTAACACCGCTAGTCACAAAAGTGTGTGCTTTTTCCCCATCTACCCCCTCCCTTCCAGAGGTAACAAATATTCAAAATTGAATAGATATCACTATTTCGCCTTTTTAGAACTAGTGTTGTGAATTACGAATCTGCAACTGGTGTGACTGTTTCGTCCTACTTCTTTTGAACGGTTTATTAGAATGGCTGTGACATCGGAGCTTGGTGACACGCTTTTCTGATTCAATGCTATCCACCCAACATGCACCTGTACTGATTTCCAGAGTTGTACTTCCGTTTCGTTGATGGGTAGATAGCCTGCTGTTAAAATGTATTCATTCGTGGCTTGGCCCCGGTATTTGGAACAAAGGAACAGAGGGGGAACAAAAAAGAAATCCAGATGTTGGGACAAAATTTTCAGAGCAAAACTTTCGCAAATAGGGACTTGTGGCATCATCTGACCAAATCATGATTTGGTTCCTTTTTCTCCTCCGCATCCCCCAGTTTGCGTATTTCCTCGTCTTCTCCAGGGTGTGATTTAAGAGGGTTGCTGGCGTCCCTGGCAGGATGGGGAGGGCAGAGCCCCTGGATGGCTCAGGGCAGTGTACAGACCTGACAGAGCCATGAAACTCTGCTGCTTTCTTCCGAAGTGGAAGGATCTTTTATTTTGGGCGTTTTTGCTTCCTCTCTGCATCTGTGGCAGAGCAGTGACCTCAGCACCTCCTGACTGTGCAGTCACATGCCTTTCTCTACTTTGGAGTTTGAACTTTTTAAAACCCCAGCTCTTTGGCAATAGGTAACATGTCAGCAGTGGGGAGAAGCCTTTCGCTGTCCATCCCATCTGCATGAGAGCAAGGACTCCTGGTGTGGCCGATGTGACCCTCCCAAGAGGAGGCCACGGTGCAGATTGTCCTGGGACAGGCCTTTCCCACTCTCAACAGCACTTGTGTGGGGCTTCTGTTGACAAAGCCTCTCCAGACACACTCCCACTTGCCTCCAGCAGCAACCCTGGAGGAAGGGACGTCCAGTCCATTTGACAGGGGAGAAAGAAGGTCCATCGCTGAGTGGGACGGTGTGGTGGGGAAAGCGTGGGCAGGGAAGACACCCGCATGATCAAGTCCCTTCCCTCGGCCTCGCTTTGCATGGGGTGCTTTGAGCCTTTAAGCAAACTTGTGAGGCAAGTGGTACCTTCATGCTATTTCTTAAAGATAAGATAACTGTTACACCCCCCAACCCCGCCACCTTCATGTGGTGAGGCCTAACCCCTAATGGGATGGTGTGAGGTGGTGGGGTCTTTGGGAGATAATTAAGTCCATATGAAGTTGTGAGACTGGGCCACCGTGATGGGACTAGCGTCCTCAGAGGAGAAAGAGATCCTGGCTCGCTTTCCAGCCTGTGAGGACATGGCCGGAAGGCAGCTCCCACTGGACACTGAATCTGCTGGCACCTTGATCTTGGGTTTCTCCCTCCAGAAATATCAGAAATAAATGCTTACGCTGCCCGCCTGAGGTATTCCTGTGACAGATCCCGAACTGGCTTAGGACAATAACCAGGCTCTGGTGCAGAGAGGCCCAGCCCCCGGGGCGGAGCAGGCACCGACACGCAGCCTTCTGCCTCACTCTTCGCTCCCCACGCTAGTTGTCTTTTGCTGAGCAACTGATGACCCCAAAACTTAGTACCGGCGCTTCGGGGACACTGCAGGTCCCGGTCCAGACCACATTAAGGCAAATATAGCAATAAAGTGAGCCACATGAATTTTTTGTTTCCCAGAGCACCTAAAAGTTACGTTCACACTCTCCTGTTGTCTGTTAAGTGTGCAGCAGTGTCATGTCCATAAAAACGCTATACATCCCTAAGTAAAAAACACTTCCCTGTCAGGAAAAATGCTGTTATCTGAACCTTTGGCAAGTCATAATCTTTTCGCTGGTGGAGGGTCTTGCCTCGATGTTGAAGGCTGCTGACTGATGAGGGTGGGGGCTGCTGAAGTTTGGGGTGGCTGTGGCAATTTCTTAAAATAAGACAGCAATGAACTTTGCCGCATTGATTGACTCTTCCTTTCATGAGTGATTTCTCTGTGCATGCAGTGCTGTTTAATAACATTTCGCCCAAAGTAGGACTTCTTTTCTTGGTTGCGGGTGATTAGGTTTATTTATTTCTTTATTTTTAGAGGCAGCACTGGGGATTGAACCCAGGACCTCATGCATGTGGAATGTGAGCTCTACCACTTGAGCTACACCCTCCCTCCAAGCACTTATTTTAAAATTGGAGTCAATCTTAGATGACTGGATAAAGAAGGTGTGAGATTATATATAATATATATATATATACACACACACACACACACATACACACACCCACGCACATAGACTGGAATACTACTTAGCCATAAAAAAGAATGAAATAATGCCATTTTCAGCAACATGAATGGACCTAGAGATTATCATATTAAATGAAGTAAGTCAGAGAAAGACAAATATCATATGATATCACTAATATTTAGAATCTAAAAAAAAAAGACAAATCTTATTTATAAATCAAAAATAGACATAGAAAACAAACTATGGTTACCAAAACGGAAAGGGCAGAGGAGGGATAAATTAGGAGTTGGGGATTAACAGACACACACTACTATATACAAAATAGATATAAACAACAAGGACCTACTGTACAGCACGGGGAACTACATTCTATATCTTATAATGACCTATAATGGAAAAGAATCTGAAAAAAGTATGCATATGTATAACTGAATCACTTTGCTGTACACCTGAAACTAATACTGTAAATCAACTACACTTCAATTAAAAAACAAAATTTAAAAAAATTTAGAGTCCATCCTCTCAAACCCTGCCACTGCTTTAACAACTAAATTTCTGTCATATTCTAAATCCTTTGTTGTTGTTTCAACGATTTTCACAGCATCTTCACCAGGAGTGGATTCCATCTCAAGAAAACACTTTCTTTGCTCATCCCTAAGAAGCAGCTCCTCATCTGCTCAAGTTTGATCCTGAGATGGCAGCAATTCAGCCCCATCTTCAGGCTCCACGTCTAATTCTAGTTCTCTTGCTGTTTACACCACACCTGCAGTGGGTTTCCCTACTGAAGTCCTGAGCCCATTAGTCATCCATTAGGGCCGGAATCAACCTCTTCTATACGCCTCTTAATGTTGCTGTTTGGACCTTTTCCCATGAATCAGGAATGTTCTTAGCGGCATCTAGAATGTTGAATCCTTTCCAGAAGGCTTTCAACTGACTGTGCCCAGATGCATCAGAGGAACCACGATCTATGGCAGATACAGCCTCATGAAATGTATTTCTTAATAAGACTTGAAAGTCAAAAGGACTCCTTAATCCTCCCTGGGCTGCAGAATGGGCTGCGTTAACAGGCATGGAAACCTCATCATCTCATTGCATGCCTCCATCAGATGACGGGGGACCAGATGCGTCGTCAATGAGCAGGAAATATTTTGAAAGGAATTTTTTCTTCCGAGCAGCAGGTCTCAACAGTAGGGCTTAAAATAGTCAGTAAACCATGTTGTAAAAAGATGTGCTGCCATCCAGGCTTTGTGGTTCCATTCACAGAGCACAGGCGGAGAAGATTTAGCACAATTCTTAATGGTCCTAGGGTTTGGGAATGGTAAATGAGTACTGACTTCAACTTAAAGTCACCAGCTGCATTATTAGCACCTTGAGAGTCACCTTGTCCTTTGAAGCTTTGAAGCTTTGAAGCTTTGAAGCCAGGTGTTGACTTTTCCTCTCTAGCTGTGAAAGGCCTCGATGGCATGTTCTTCCAACATGAGGCTGTTTCGTCTACACTGAAAATCCGTTGTTTGGTGTGGCTGTTACTGAGTCCAAGTTCATACTGCACTTAGGCCCCCTACGGAGTCACAGAGTGAGGGAAACTGGCCTGCCCTGGGAGGGGCTCCCGGCCCAATTGGGTGCCCTGCTGAGTCTCAGATGGCGACACCAAGCCAGGTCCCGGTGCCCCAGGAACTAACACAGGATTTCCCAGCTGCTCCCTACGAGGAGGGGGAGCCAGTTCCGCCACTTGCTGAGCCCCAGGGTCGGGAACTGGGGCTGGACAGGAACGGGAGGTGGTGGAAGAGGTGGATTTATGGGCATAGGGGCTGGAGCAGCTGGGACGGCCGGCTTGGCCGGAGGTGGACGCAGCATAGCCTCTCCTCCTTTCCCTTCTCTCCCTCATGTGTGACAGAGTCTCCTTGGGTTCCTTTTCCCACAAGGTGACAACTCTCTGACCTTCTCCCACCCTGATGTCACAGCATAAATGCTTGCGTGGAGAGGATTTCATCACTCCTCCCCACTTCTTCTTAGAACAGCTATAGAGCCACTCAAAGGCCCCCGTGATCATCTCTAACCGTTGAAAGGATGCCTGTTCGCCTTGGCACCAACCGATCCGGATGAATTCTCAGATGGAGCTTCTGGTGATTTCTTTTCTTCCTGGAAACCTTCCACTTTCCAACAAGGACAGGGTTTTTTTGTTTCGTTTTGTTTTGTTCCTTTCCTCCATTTGACATCAGTCTGTAAATGGAGAAATGGTACCAAAACAGTGAAACAAAAATCCCAAAGAATGGACAGAAAACCCTAAATAAACCCTCAGGTTTGGTCTCGGAGTTTTGTGCATCACAAGAACCATCAACTCAACCCCCATGCAATGTGACTCCTTGGAGAGCTCCTGAATCCAGACTAATGACACAGGAGACCACAAACGATGTAATTCCCACAGCAAGGGAGACAGTACGTGGTGGACGGGGTCCCAAGATGACCCCCCTAAGCCCCCTGTGGAGATCCGAACAGGTACTGTGGTCACACGTTGTAACTGGAAAATATTGTCTTCCTCTCAGTCATGGGTTCATTTGCATGGGTTCAAAATGCAACCCAGAGGACTTTCTTTAGGATAGTTGAAACAGTCCCCAACTTTTAAAGATAGAAATACAAGACAAACAAAACACAAACAAGGCACACAAATGCTAGCATCCAACGCAACAATCTAACAAGCTCACAAATCAGCTAGAAGTCTGGCAATGACCCCCTCTCTTCAGCAGGGCACCCCACTCAAAGACAAAACAAATTGTCTTATTCCAGAGGAAAAAAAAAAAAGGCCCCAGTCTGGCCATGCACACCGGAGTGACTTCCCTGCCACCAGCTCCCGGATGTTGATTCCTTGCTCCAACTGCCAAGCGCTGGGGCTGCCAGGGCTGCTTCGGGAAATTCTGAAGGGAGGATCCTCAGGACAAGTGGTCCCGGCAGCTGCTGGGGCCTGACCCCAAAATTCCCCTGCCCGGGGCTTGCTGGCCACGAGCGGCAAGGATCCAGGCTGGCTTTGCGAAAAATTTGTCCCTGAGTCCAAGCTAGTTCTGCTCACCGTGTGACAGGCCAATACATCAAGAGATGAGTTGTTGGGGCAAGGAACAGTGACTTTTTTGGAAAGCCAGCAGACTGAGAAGATGGTGGTCTGGCGTCCTGAAGAACCATCTTCTCCATGTTAGAATTCAGGTTCCTTTTACACTAAAACGGGAGGGAGCAAAGCCCTGGTTCTGGCCAGACTCTGGGGGGTGTGTTAATTTCCTCTTTCCTGCATCCACTTACAGGTGGGCCTGGTCAGGAGGTTTCCTGGGAGCTAAACACAGGTATTTTAGCTTACCCCCCATTACCTGGGAGGCAGGGTTCCCAGAGATGGGCCGTTATATATAACTTAAACTTGTATGCAACATCCCTTCAGTGATTAACTTGTAACAGAATGCAAGCGTTCTTCCTTGTCACACAGCCGCCTTTGTTAAGCATCTTAGCACGATCTTCTGGAAAACTTTCTGCAGCCTCTGCGTCACACTGGCTGCTTCACCTGCACTGTTATATTATGGAGACAACTGCTTCCCTTAAACCTCATGAACCAGCTCAGCTAGCTTCAACCTTTTGTTCTGTAGCTTGCCCACCTCTCTCAGCCTTCATGGAACTGAAGACAGTTAGGGGTTCCTCTGGACAGCCTTCCGGTTTTTATAACTCGCTGCCCACATCATCTGGTGGTGATGGTGGTGGATATTGTAAGGGCCTGCGTAAATGCAGCCAAGAGGGTCACATGCAGTCTTTGGGGGTGGGGTGGGGTTGGCAGGCACCTTATGACATCATAACCTCTGAAATAGGGCCCAAGTGATGGGGAAGGTCAATGAGTCTGGGCGCCCCCTTCTAACTCTTTGGTCCCAGTCCCCACATGGCTCCAGGTTGAAACCCCCTCAAACTACAGACATATAAATTACCAGGAAACCTGGCTGCAAAGTGCAAACACCCTACATTAATTCTATCTCCAAACTGATGTCTGGCAAACAGAAGCAGCAGCCGGGAGCTTGGGTTTGGTGGTCTTTGCTCTGCTACTTCAGAGAGGTTCTGTGGATCCCTGGGCGCTGACCTGCCAGGAGTGGTGATTGGGATGGGGTATTAATAATCCTTGTCACTCACTGAGTGTACAACGATTTAAAAAGTTATGTCTTCACCTAGTATCCTTCCTTCCTTTTGAGATACACAGGGCCTTGATCAGTCTGCCCATTTCACAGGGAAGCTCATTGCGGTTCTGAGGGGCTGGGGGTTAGGGAGGCAGGACTCCTTCTCCAGCCCGGAGAGACCGGGGTGGAGTCGTTTCCAGGGCAGCCTCCAGCATCTCCTGGTTGTGACCCCCACAGACTTCACCAGCTCAGGGCTGTCTGATCCCTCTGTTCCCTGTGGATCCCTCCTTCCCATTTTAATTTACTGTACAAACCTACACTGTTCACAGAAGAAACAACGAAAAGAGGAACAACTGTACTTGCTGGACTTCGGAGCCGAAGAGTTCGTCCTGTAATCTCAGGGGACCACTTGCCGGCTGGCTCCTGCCCAACATCCTTTGTAGATTGCACAGATGACCTTCCGGAGCCTTACTCCGAAACCAGCCAAGAGCTGGCGCCCTGGGTTTGTATTTGTTTCTAATTCAGGCTTCAGGTGGGTCCCTTGAAGTCACCGCTTCGGGCTCCCTTGATTCAGCCCAGGAGAAGCTCCAGGATCCGCGGAATGCACGTCCAGCCCGGGGCGGCCTTTCCAGCCGCGGCGGCGCCCGCGGCGTCCTCCACTAGCGCCGACAGCGCCACCCAGTGGCTCACCTGGGAACAGTGATTCACCAGCGCCACCCGGTCGCCACCACGTGGGGTAAACGAGGGACATTCTGGGTTGCAAAACCGCAGGGTCCCGATATGGTCCTGATGGGATCGGTCGGGTGGAAACCACCCCAGGAAGGGAGGGGCCTTCTCCCCAAGGAGGACGGCGACACACATGCCCGCGAGCCGCCTCCGTTGCTTCTGCTGTCGTGACTTTAGTTTTGTTCTCTTTCCCGTCCCCGGAGTGGGATCTGTGCACAGGGCTGGGGGTGGGGGGGACCCCTGTGGTGAGTCTATCTTGGGACCCTCCCGTCTGTGTCTGCTGCATTTCACAGATGCACGGGGCCCGCGGGTTTCTGTCTTTTCCTTCCCCTCAGGCCTCTTCGGAATTCCTGCCTCCTCCTCCGTCCTCTTTTTCATTAAACACCTCAGTTTTCTGGACACCCAGACACCCAGTGTCTGGCCGCTGAATGACCCAAGGCGTGCAGTCAAGAGACTTGGGATCCAGGCGCAGCCGCATCCCATACGAGCATCTTGTCAATACGACCCGGGGCGCGGGAGGCCTCACGGTTGTCCCGCACCCTCCAAGCTCTGCTTGGCCTGAAACCTGCCCATCCACACAGGCTCTGCTTGCTCCCAGAGCCTCCCAGGGCATCTGAAAAAAGGCCCTTCAGGCCCAATCCCCACCCCTAGTTCCACGACCAAAAGCTCATATTGGATGCGTGGACATGGTTTATTAACTTCATGCTATTCTGATTAAAAGGGTAATATGTGTGTTGTTTTATACAAAACATTTAAAGAAAAAGTAAAATGACCCGTTATCCTACTACCCCGATATAACCACTATTAAATTTTTTTTGTTTATTTTTGGGGGGAGGTAATTCGGTTCACTTATTGATTTATTTATTTTAATGGAGGTACTGGGGATTGAACCCAGGACCTCCTGTATGCTACGTATGCACTCTACCACTGAGCTCTACCCTCCCCTCTAACCACTATTAATTTTTAATTAATTTTAATGACTATAAACCTCTAGACTTACTTTTTCTGTGCAAATGCATGATTTTTACAAACATAAGATCATATATATTAACCACCTTTCAATGTGCAAAAGTTATGTCTCTGCATCTAGCTGTTGAGCTTCCAGAAAGCACGAACTCCTAATCACCCTTCAAAGCCCAGGCCATGGCACTCTTGTCTGAGACTCTCTCATTCGCACAGGCAGTGTGGCAGTGTTGAACTGCTCTCTCATCTGGGTGTTGATGACACACTGACCACACTTTTATGTCCATAATTATTGTCTTGTACGTGGCCACGTGTATCTAATTTCCCCATTCCCGGCACTGTTTCCCTGTGGGACAGATTTTTGTATTCCTACCCAAAAGAGAAATTATTCTGACACTTGTTTACATGGTAAGAGAGACTTTGTTCAAGGAAAGCTGTTGCAGATAAACAACAAGACCTACTGTATAGCACAGGGAACTATATTCAAAATCTTGCAAAAACCTATAATGGAATAGAATCTGAAAAAGAAGATACATATTTTCTTTTGCTGAATCACTTTTCTGTGCACCTGAGACTAATACAACATTGTAAATCAACTATACTTCAATAAACAGTTGTTTGTTTTGAAAAAACCTTGCATTGTTTAAGGTCAACTACAATATATATATAAAATATTGTTATATATATTATTATATATAAATAAATATGATATATACATACTTGCTTTCCAGAAAAAGACTAATGCAAAGGGGGTCATGTCTGTTGCAGGAGGAGAGGGAGACGGGGCTCAGCTGCTGACACAACACGGACAAGTGGGGATTCCCAGCCAAGGGGTGGGGTGGGGGTCGGTGGATGGGAAATTACTAAGAGGAGACATCAAGTGTAGGGGAGAGTCTTGCATGTGACAGGATTCTTGCTGAAGGCAGGACAAGGACTTAGCCAGGGAAGGGGCATTCTCCCTAAACTGGGCTAGGCAGCCTGGAGACAGGATGGGGTCCAAAGTCAAGACCCAGGAGAGAGGAGGGCTCAGAGGAGCCTGACTGTGGAGTTCGGTCAAGGAGAGTGTCTTGGGCACAATGCACATTCACTGGGTACACGCATATTGAAGTAAATATGATGCACATCATTAAAATATGCCACCGCATCTTTTTAGCTATCCTCCAGGAGAGCAAAACTCCCAATCTCCTCTTGAGAGTTTGTAGACTTGAAAAGAAGGACTTTGGCACCACGCATCCCCTCACCCTCGATGCCAGAAGCCCTGTGTAGAACAAAGAAGCTTAATGAAGACAAGGGACCCCCTTCCCCCAGCCTGGCTTCTATCCTGGCATCTCAACCCCTCAAATCCATTATTTATGCCACAGATATTTCCTGAGCACCTGCTACGTGACAGACGCTCTTACAAGTGCAGAGGCTAGAACAGCGATCAAAGCAGATCTCTGCCTTCCTTGGGGCTTACATTTTACTGGAGGGAACCAGACAGTAAACCAAATAAACACATGAAATATGAGCTGGAGAAAAACAAAGCAAGGAATGGACGGTCCTACCCCTGGATCTGGGCAAGAGGGGCCCCTGCTCTAAGCCCCACACCTCAGAGCCTGCCCCTGCCTCCTCCAGGGTGTGGAGTTCACCACCCCACAGGGATGTACCCCTGGGAGCCTGAACCCCCCTTTTGAGACCACACTCTGGTTACTCAGAACCTCAAGAGTTCCTGCTCAAATGGCTCAGCGTCCACGTCCAGGGCTTGTCTGGATTTCCTTGAGGTCTGACATTAGTGGGCAGAAGGGAGCACAGGTGTGTGTACACCTGAGCCTGCGGTGTGGTCAGGAGGTGGCTGCTTGCTGGGCTGGTAGCTGGGATGCTGATGTGTGTGTGTGAGGATTTCAGGTGCTGGGTGGAAATGGGCGTGGGAGGAGGAGGAAGGAGCTATACTTTGGGGATCACCACTTTATTCTTGCTCCAGACTCTGCAGATGTTCGGGGCAGGCCTGGGAAGATAAGCATAGGGCCTTTTTTAGGGGAGGGGGGCATCACCACACTTTTAAATAGGATGCTCAGGAGGGCATCACGGAGAAGGTGACATTCTACCGATGACTCGAGGAAGATGAAGGAAGGAGTGATGGGAATATCTGTGGAAAAGCATTCCAGGCAGGTGAACAAAGCAAGTGCAAAGGCCCTGAGGCAGGGGTGTGCCCAGCATGGGCAGGAAAAGACACCTCGGCCCACCGGGACCTGCCAGATTTGTGTTTGTGCAAAACATAATAGGCCCTCCATGAATGTCATGCTGGATGGATGCACAGGCCAGCCACCCTGTGGGCTCCCAGATGCACACAGACGTGTCTTTCTTCCCTACCCTGCACCAAAGAGTGTTCGAGGACCAGCTCTGCACCCACCCTGATGACCAGGGACTGCTACTCTTCAGGCCAGGATTTCCCCAAATCTGCTGTTTTGTTTTTTTTTTTTTTTTTCCAATTGAAGTATAGTCAGTTTACAGGGTTGTGTCAGTTCCTGGTGCACAGCACAATACTGCAGTCACATAGGAACATACATATATTCGTTTTCATATTCTTTTCCACCATAGGTTACTGCAAGATATTGAATACAGTTCCCTGTGCTGTGCAGGAGAAACTTGTTGTTAAACTTGCTGTTTTTAAACGTTGTTGTTGTTGTTTTCCCTTGAGACTCTCCCCTTATCACCTCCACCTTCCTGTTTTCCTTTCCCACCCGGCACCCTTGACTCCCTGAGGTCTCCTTACATGCCTGCCTGTCCTCAGGGACACCCCAGTGTCGGATGTGGCTGCAGACACAAGGCTGAGAGGGAGGCAGCCGGGGCTGGGGGGGAGGCTGTGGCCGAGGAAGGAAAGACTCAGAGGTCAGAGGCTTGCTGGTCTCAGCCAAGGGGAATGTGTGTGAGGGCATTTCCATCGATGAGAGGGAAAAGGGAAAAAAAGCCTATTTGGAGAACCGGTCCTGAGGTTCTGACCTGACAGGGAGCCTGGATCCCAGACTTTCTGCTGGTAGCATCTCAGCGTAGCTGTCACCGCCCTGAGCACCTTCCATCTTTGGTATCTGGAGATGGTTGTGCTTCCTGAGGGGGTGGTTTGTAGCCCCCCTTTCAGAGAGTGGAGATGCCTCCACCCCGGGGCCCCCTCCCCCTGCCTCCCGTGGCACAGACTGTTCCCCTCACAGGCCCTTCTCACCCTCCTGGGCCCAGGCAGCACAAGATTGTTGAAACAACAACAAAGGATTTAGGAACCAAATCATGCCAACAGCCACTAAGTGAGCTTGAAAACAGAGCCTTCCCCAGCCGAGCCTTCAGACGAGCCCCCAGCCCTGACTGACATCTGGGCTGCGGCCTTCAGAGAGAAGCTGGAGTGGAGGACTCAGGTGAACTGTTCCTGGATTTCAACGTACAGAAACTGAGATAATCAACACGTGTTGCTTTAGGTCCCTAAGATTGTGATCATTTGTTACGTGGCAATAGGTAACAAATACAGACGTACATCAAATAACATGAAAACCTATGGGATTTATCCAGATAAGTTAAAGATTAAGATGCAGTCCTCTCAGTTTTAAACATCTTGATAGAAGTCATAAAAACTGTCCTTTCAAAGCTGTAAGTAGTTAACTGTCTTTGAATATTCCTCTGAGACAGAATGTTCTTTGGTTGAAGGGAACCACCATTCATTAAATAAACATTGAATAGGTTCATGAGATCAGGCCATGGCAGGTTAGGTTACTTGGGCCAAATACTTCTCACTGAAAACAACAAATTCTGGAATGAAAAAAAAGATCTTAAAAGCATTTAAGTATGGATAAAACAGTGTAATTATCAGGTCAAAATTGAAGCGTAAACGAGTACCTGGACATGTAAGCAGATCTGGAAACCACGTTTGCCTTGAAGGCATTTACTGATCCTGGCAAATGTGAACAGCCTCATGGACTGGATGATGGAGGAAGGAAAGAGATGGAGATGGAGAAGGAAAGGGGTAGGTATAGAGCTCCGTGGTAGAGCACATGCTTAGTATGCCTGAGGCCCTGGGTTCAATTCCTACAACCTCCATTAAAAAAAAAAAAATTGACAAAAAAAAAAAAAGAAAAAAAAGGAAGTCCAAGTGCATGTAAGTTGGGAAGTCAAATAGGAAATTTCTCCCACAATGTGCTGGCATCACAAAGGGCTACATTCCTAGAGTGAGGGTGACCCAGATGCACGTCCCCCTTCCTGGGGGTCAGAAATTGTGTTCTTGCTGCCTGGATTGGGTCCATGGAAACTTAAACTTTGAACTTAGTTTAAGGCAGCTTTGGAGGCGCCGAATCCCCACACAGCTGACAGAAGCAAGCAAATTCCTCTTTGGAGAAAGGTAGCTTCATCCTGGGTCCTACATTATTGCTACACCTGTTTTTTCAAGTAAAATGAGCAGCTCACAATGGACGACAACCTGGCGCCAAAAGAGAACAAGGCGTGATGAGGAAAACCAGCATCAAGAACAGGCAACAGAAGCAGGCGTGCAAGTGCTCTGCCTACGGGTTAATTAGACCGAGATCTCCTCTCTCTCTGATGAGTCCAGGTATATCCCCACACGGAATACAGTTACCATGCTTAAGGAAATCAAAGGGAAGCCTGGAAATACCTGCAGAAAACGTTGCAAAGTGACAGAGCAGATCTTAACAAAGACCAAATAGTACTTTAACAAATGAAATGTATGACAACAAAAAATTAAAACTTCAATGGCTGGAAATAACAGCAGATTAGACACGAGCAAAGAGAAACTTAGCGAATAGGACACTAACCAGAAGAAGTCATTTGCTGCAACACAGAGAGACAGAACAAGGGGAGACGGAGAAGAAAGGCTAGGAGATTCAGAAGACAGAAAAGCGGGTCTAACATACGACATATGTTTAGTTGGGTTCCCAGAAGGAGACAAGAGAATGGAACAGAGACAATCTTTGAAGGAATAATAACTAAGGATTTTCTAGAATTGAAAAAAGACCCCAATCCACAGGCTCAGGTGTAATAGAATAAATTCTTGGGTGAATAAAGAAAACAGATGTCCAAACTAGAACGTCTTAGCAAAACTGCCGAAAATCAAAGACAAAGAAAAGAATCTTAAAAGCCATCAGAGGGAGGAAAAGAAAAAAAAAAAAAAAGAGAGATGAACACAGTAATAACGGAATCTGGAAGGTTCTGGAAGGTCATCAAATGTTCTCAGGGTGCTGAAAGACAGGCACTGCCGATCTAGAATTCTCTACAGTGCAAATATACAGATATATATTTTTTTAGGAAGAAGAGCAAATGAAAACACTTTCAGATAAATAAAACCAGAGGACTTTTTCAATATGAGACCCACGTAAGGGAATTCTGCAGGACGTGCTTCGGGCGGACAGCGAAACAGTCCCAGACGGAAGGGCTGAGACAGGAGGATAAAGACAGATCCAAGCAAGAGACTGAAAACAGGGGTAAAGGTAGATGAGCCTACGCTGCATGAAACACCAGCAGTAACAGCTGGTGGGCTTTGAAAGAAGAACCAGAAGCACTAACGCCCCAGTAACAGCACAGCAGCCGGAGGCGTGAGTGGAACGAAAGTGCGACACGCTGTTGTACAGTCTGGGAGTCAAGGGAACATCTTGTTCAACTTTAGGCTTAGATAAGAAATTAATTCTGCACGTTGTGACTTTTGGGGTAATCATGATAAAAATAGGGCTTATAACTTCCAAGGTGGTAGAGGGGGGAAAAAAAAAAAGGAATGATAAAATTAATCAAGTCACGTGGTGGCAAGAAGACAGAGAATCAACACAGAGCAGCAGCCAGGACAAAAGGGAATCACAAAAGACGTGGTAGACGTGAACTCAAAGATATTAGGAATTACATCAGATGTAAGTACCCCTGGTAACAAAGGTGTCAAGACTGTGTCAAGTGACTCTGTGTGGACCAGAGAGAGGAAAGGGCCCTGCCCGAGGTCCCCAGGGAGTCCAGGCCAGGCCAACAACCTGCCTCCTAGTCCTGTGTCATGCCAACCTGAAGTCCAATCAAACCCAGTCCCTTCACACTGAGCGGCCGACTCTGTGCTGGGCGGTGTCAGATTTTGGAACATGCAGATGAGTAAAAACAAACTTTCTGTCCTTACAGCACATTCCTAAGCGAGGGGCAAGCATGTGTTGGGGTAAATTCTCGGACACAGGCTTTCCTAGGGGTCTGTGGCCACCCCACGTCTCCCCAGTGGTGGCGGCGGTGGTGGGTGTGTGGGTAGTGGAGATTTTGAGGCTGTGAGCCTGCGTGTCCCTCTGAGTGGGACCGTGTGGACACAGAGCGGAGGATGGGGAAGGCTCTTCTCAATGGAAATTCATCAGTGTGTTTCTGTCTGCCCCGGTTATCAACATTGCTATTTCAGTGAGCAGTGGTGGAGCCTCCACCGGGCTCCCGCCAGACGCTGGGGGTGGGGTTGCGGGGCAGCGATACGGTGGGGTCCTCTCTGTCGTCAGAAAACATGAGCTCACGCCAGGGTTTCTGCAGGTCACCGAGATAGCACTGGCTCTCTGGAGACAGGCGTGACCCTCAGGTCGGCTCCTAGTCATTGAACTAAGTGAGCCCAGATAAGGGCCGGATAATGGTAGCCACGCTCCCACGGCCTCCGCAGGCTTCCCCCAGGGCCCCGAGGCCAGAGAGGGGGCAGGTCAGGGAGGGGCCAATGGGAGGAGGGACAGGGAGCCTGCTCAGAGCCCCCAGGAGATGCCACCGGGGGCCAAGCCTCCGGGGCTCATGGTTGTACCACTGGTGGGTGCCCCTACCTCCAGGGCCAGCAGTTGTCAGGACAAAGGGATGTCGAGGTCTGCTGGGAAGACACCGGCCACCATCCTTCCCTGCACCTTTTCTTGCTTCATCAAACTTGCTGTATCTGTTGGCAAATTATAGCCAGTGGGGACGGGTGCATTCAGGGCCCTGCTGTGGATCTGGGTTTGGGGGGGTGGGTATGTGTGGATCTGGGGTGGGGGGCCGGGGCGGGTGTGTTTTCGCTGGGTCGTTACAAGGAAAGCCAAGGCCTGATTACAGTCCAGTTTCTCTCTCTCTAAAGAGTGGTGGTACTGGGGACTCGAACCCAGGACCTCGGGCATGCTAAGCACGGCCCTGAGGATGACCTCTACCCTCCTCCCCCAGTTTCTCAACTGTGCTTTCTGACCCTGAATCGGCAATGATGAGGCTTCATCTCATTAAGGACTTCCTAGGACTTAAGCCACAACTACTTCACAGATAAAAAGAAATCCAAGATGGGAGGTGGTATGCATGGGCCAGGCCTGCGGGTCTCTGGGGGCAGCTGCACAGCCACCGGGGGAGGGTAGGAGGTGGATTAGAGCGGGGGCAACCTGAGATGATCTCCTCCGGGGATGCCAAACACCCGACATGCACGCGGCCAGCTGCCCTCCGCCCTTGCGGGTTAGGGAGCCTTTCCTTTCCCCGCCCAGAGCGGCCCCGGCTGGCGCAGCTGAGCGCGCTCTCCGCATCCCAGGTCTCACTGGCCTGCCCTCTCGGGAAAGGACGGAAAGGAATAACCGGAGGTATCATTGCTCGCGGTGCTGCTGCTCCGGTATCCAGCCTGTAGACAGCCTCGAACTGCAAATGAGAGTTAAAACTCCCGCAGAAAGGAAACCCCAAGCCCGTCACCGAGAGCGGAGAGACGGGAGCCGAATGCCTGGGACGTTAGCGACATCTGCCGGACTGCAGCGGGCGCTGCACGTGCGCCGGGCAGCCTGTCGCCCCTTCATTCCAACACAATTGAATCTGTGTAAAACATTCAAACGCATGCAATTCATGCTATTTATCAATATACGCACATATAGAAAAAGCATAAAATATGCTGGCAAGTGGCAAGCATGAATTCAAGACAGAAGTTTCCTCTGGGGAGGGTAGAGGTGGAGAGAGCTCTATCTGTAATGAATTTTTTTTTTCATTTGAGGAAATCTGAAGCCAATATGACAAAGGATCTATTAAATCTTGGAGGTGGTGATACTGGAGTGTTTTTCTGCACTTATCTCTTGTTTAAGATAGTCTATTATAATAGTAAAAATAATTATTTTTAATATAGTATATATTATTCTGTATCATATACTACAAGTTATTTACTTGTTATGTGTCATATAGTTACATTTATGTAAGGACATAATAAAAAATAAGAAAATCTGGGGCCCTGATGGGAGCAGGCGGCTTAAGTAGCGAAAAGTTTTCAATACTTCCTGGCTTCTATTATTGTCATTCATAGGTTTACTGTAATTGAGGCAGGTGACTGTATGGGCTGCAGAGGAATGGCCCTCCTCAGCGGAGGGGACAGGATGAAGATGATAGATGTATCTGCAAGGTTGATACTGGACAGACTCATTTCTTTGCTGATGCTGAAGAATGGTCCAGTCCCCGTGAGGTGATGTGGTGTGGAGGAGCATCAGAATGTTAGCGGCGCCGAACCTAGGCTTTGCACAGAAGAGCTCATGTGGGAGGTGGAAGGAGGTACCTAAAACTGATAGTCAAAGTTGTCCTCAGATTAACACTGCAGCCGAGGAATGGCCACAGACCACAACTTCCCACAGCTGGGACTATGGCCTGCCAGCAGGGCTAGAGCAAGGATCACTGCCCTTTGACAGTTGGGGTTCACTGTCATAAATTTTTTACATATCTGGGTACCTCTAGTATGATTATTTCCACAGTATATTTTTATTTAAGTACACTTACTTTAAGTAACGCTGGAGATTTGAATGTGATTGGTCTGGGTTGTGCCCTGGGAGTTTTAAAACGTTACCAGTTGATTCTAATATAAGCCAAGGTTGAAAACCACTTCTTCAAAGCAAGAGAGGGAAATCCCGAGTTTCTAGGGATGAAGAGGGAATTGAAAGCCTGAGTGTTAGTGTGAAAGCTGGCACTGTGAGCCCCGGGGTCTGGATGGGGTGGATTCTGACCAGGAAACGGGCCTGGTTGGCTAGAGGCTTGGGTTTTAACACCTCACAGGGACAGGTGAGAAGGCCCGGGGCCTATGAAAAAGGGAAGTTGAACGTGAGACCCCTGCTCAGTGGAAGGAGGACTAGAAACCCCCTACCCACTGGGGAGGGAGATTTTGTGTGTCTGGGGCTCCGGGAGAGGAAAGCACCTCCCAGGATGACCCAAAGTCCAGCTGAGAAACTCACTTAAAAGTCAGTCCCACGCAACTCTAATATCCCTCCACAGATGAATGGACAAACAAAACACGGCATGTACACACAGTGGAAAATTATTCAGCCTGAAAAAGGAATGAAATTCTATTTACTTATTTTTAAAATTGAGATATAATCAACATATAATGTTGTATTCACTTTAGTTCGACAAGGAATGAGATTCTGACACAGGCTGCAACGTGGATGAACCTGGGGGACATCACACTGAGTGAAATAAGCCAGATCACAAAAGGGCAGATACTGTGTGATTTCACTTATATGAGGTACCTAGAGGAGTCAAATTCATGGAGACATGGAGTCAAATTCATAGAATGGTGGTTGCTGGGGGTAGAGGGCAGGGAGAGAATGGGGAGCTATTGTTTGATGGGTGCAGAGTTTCAGTTTGTAAAGACAAAAATCACTGCAGATGGATGGGGTGATGTTTGCTGCACAACAATGTGAATGTACTTCATGCTGCTGAACTTACATTTAGAAATGGCTAAAATGGTAAATGTCATACAATGAGTATTTTACCACAGTGAGAAAAATTGGTCTCAAGTTTATGACACCCCTGGAGTGTTTGGCAGAATCAAATAAAATACTAGTTGGAGGAACCATCCTCTTCCCAGAGTGTATTGGTTCCCATACCATATACAAAAATAAACTCAAAATGGATTAAAGACTTAAATATAACACCTGAAACCATAAAAACTCATAGAAGAACACATAGGTGGTAAGCTCCTTGACACTGGTCTTAGCAATGTTTTCTGGATTGGACTCTAAAGGCAAGGAACAAAAGCAAAGATAAACAAATGGGACTACATCAAGCTAAAAAGCTTCTGGGTAGCAAAGGAAACTGTCAACAAATTGAAAAGGTAGACTATTGAATGGGAGAAGAAACCTGCAAATCATATATCCAATAAGGGGTTAATATTCAAAATATACAAAGAACTCATACAACTCTATAGTAAAAAATGCCCCAACAACCCAATTAAAAAATAAGCAGAGGACCTGAAAAGATACTTCTTCAAAGAAGACATACAGATGGTCAACAGGCACATGAAAAGGTGCTCAGCATCGCTAACCATCAGGGAAATGCAAATCAAAACCATAATGAGATAACATCTCACACCTGTCTGAATGGCTATCGTCAAAAAGTCAACAAATAACAAGTGTTGACAAAGATGTGGAGAAAAAGGAACCCATATGCACTGTTGGTGGGATTGTAAGCGGGTACAACCACTATGGAAAACAGTAGGGGGGTTCCTCAAAAGGTTAAACATAGAACTACCCTATGATCCAGCAATTCCCCTTCCCCAAAGAAAATGAAAAACATTAATTTGAAAATATATATGCACCCCTATGTTCATTGCAGCATTATTTACAATAACTGAGATATGGAAGCAAACTCAGTGTCTATCAATAGATGAATGGATAAAGAAGCTGTGGTATATATAGACAATGGAATATTACTCAGCCTTTAAAAATGAAGTCTTGCCGATTGCATCAACATGGATGGAACTAGAGGGTATCATCGTAAGTGAAGTAAGTCAAAGACAAAGACAAATTATATATGGAATCTGAAAAACAAATAAACAAAACAAAGTGAAAAGACTCATAGATACAGAAAACAAACAGGTGGTTGCCAGAAGGGAGGGTGGTGGTGGGCTGGGTGTGAAATAGGTCTGGGAAAGTAAGACGCACAGACCTCGAGTTATACAATAAATAAATCATAGGGATGCTGATATACAGTGTAAGGAACACGGTCCACAATATTGTAATAACTGTAATAATTGATTTTCAGACTTATTGTGGTGATCATTTCATAATTTCATGCAAATGTCAAACCATCACACAGCACACCTAAAACAGACGTATTACTGTACGTCAACAATATGTCAATTAAAAAAATTATAGCAATACTTATTTCTTTATCCTTTCACCAAAACTGTTTGTTTTCAATCTTTTTAATGTTTTCCCGGATGCTGTTTCTCACGCATCTCCCACCTGGCCTCTCCCTTTTTGCCATTTGCTTCTCTTCGGAGGTATCAGACACAGACGTCCTTCAGAGAATTATACTTCATCTTCAAGTCATAAAATCACGCAAACATAATCCATATGGTCGGAGGTCAGGGAGTGAGAAACACTCCAAGGGCCATCCACCCGAGTTTGTAAAATCACACACGCACACGCACACACACGTCTTCACACACCAACGCAGTCTTCTTTCCAGGCAAGATAAGCCCATTGGTGGGAAAAGTGCCCGCGGACTATCTCACTTCCCCGTGTGGGCGTCGCAGATAAGTGGCCTCCCGGATCTGGACAATAACACCGCAGCCTGACAGCCTCCCCGCGGCCCCGCGCCCCCCCTCCCGGCGAGCGGCCGCCGGCAGGACTGCGCGCGGGGACGGCGGCCAGCAGCTCCGAGCAGCCGATGGGGAGGACCGAGGAGGAGGGGCCGCGGCCTGGCTGCGGATGCGCTGGTGCCGGAATCGCAGCAAACCGGAGTCATCAGGGGAGCCGCGGGGGTCCGAGTTGTCACTGTGGCGTGGAAGGGAGGATGGCAAAGTGGCCAAGCTTGAGGGCTACGTCCAACAGGCTTGTAAAGCGTCCCCCCCTCTTTCACCCACCCCCCAGGCACCCTGGGTGGGACCGCTGTGATAACTAGTCCTCCCTCTCTCGCCAGTGTCTCCCTCCCACCCCCACCTCCCCGCCTTTACGCGCCGTGGCTTCTGCCATAGCGTGTGAGGGCCGGGGACTCTGCTCCTATACCGAGGACCGCGCCCTGGTAGCAGGTGGGATGAGAGTCCCCGCCCCTCCCTGACCGGCTGCCCCGCAGCCAACCTCTAGCCGGGAGGTGCAGGGTTTACCGGGGAGATGACACAAAGTCGGAGAGTCAGATGGCCTGGTTCTCCCAGAAAGGCAGGAGGGAGGGAGAGGGCCTGGGGGGAGCATTTACCCGGGGAGCTGCTAGGCCTCGCATATTCCCCAGTTGGCCCCTCTCCTGTAGGGGTTGGGTGGGGGGACAGGCACCACGCACTTCCCTGAGGTTTGACAACGTCCGCTTCTCCACCTAGAGATTCCTGAAGTCAGCAAGTGGTTGAAATCCCAGGAATCAGTGTGTACGGGTCTGGGAGGAGGGGACCGGGGCGGAGAGCGGGGGCCATGTGCATCCTGTGACCCAGCAGGAGGGAGCCCAGGGGCTCCCGGGCGTCCTAGAGCACCCCCTTGGTACACCTGACTGGTGGTGCGGGCCAACTCCTGGGGGCTGAGGACCCTATCGCAGGGGCAGGTGATAAAAACAGCCTGTTTATTGAGTGCTTGCTACGTGCCAGGCACGCGCACTGACTCCTCAATCTCTTTGATCCCTACAGCAGTGCCCTGAGAGAGAAACAGTCACATCCCCATTTTACAGATGCGGCCACTGGGGTCAGAGAGGTTCAGTAACTGGCAAGCCTGCAGCCCAGCTCAGGGCCATCCTCGGTGGGTGACACCTGCTGGGGCAGAAACCCGCATCCCCGAGGTGTCAGAATAGGCTGGAAAGTGAATCCAGCGGCAAAGCCACCGGGGCAGTGACACGGCCGGCAGGACACGGCCGTTCCCTGGGCCTCCCCGAGGCCGCCCAGCCCTCTCCTTGGCCTCACACCACCCCAGGGAGGGAGAGCAGACACTGAAACTGGACAGGGTCTGAGACTTTAATGCCTGAGCTGGATTAACACCACGCTGGGCTGGACTGAGATGCCCAACAGGGACAGAAACAAATGGCCCGGGTCATGGTGTGTGGACCCAGGACCAGGAATGGAATTTTATTTCCAGGGACAAAGGGAGACTCCCTCTGCCTTTCTGTGCTTGGCTAAGCGCTGGCTGGGGATGCCTCTGCCCTTGTACCCGAGTGAGGCTCAGAGGAGGGGGAAGGCTGGGCTGGGGGAGGGGGCCACGTGCGGGGGCACCGATGGCCAGGGTGGCAGGAACCCCCAGAACAAGGCCGAGGCGGCTCTGATTTGAAGGCTGTGGCTGACAGTCCACAGAACCCCAGCCTGAGCCAAAGTAACCAGCACGCGGCTGTCCTCAGCCCCCAGGCTCCCTCCTCCTCTGGTCCCAGGGAGGCCAGAGCTGATAGGAGCTGGGTCCTGGGGATGAAGTCATGTGTTTTGGTGCCAGGGAAGGGAAGGGCTGGGGGGAGCAGGCGGAGGGACCACAGGGCCCGCGCTCCGTCTGTCTCCACCAGGCTGGCGCCGCAGGGTGGAAAGCCTGAGCCTTATCTGGGGAGTGCCCACCTTGGGGGAGGGGTGGTGGTGGGTGGGAAGGGGGGCTCTCGGAGGGCAGGGTGCTGGGGTGGAGCGCCTGTACACTGTCAGCAAATCTGGAAGAGAAAAGAGAGTTTGGTTGAGACGCCAGGGATTGGGGCATTCGTAGGTCTCTGCAAATTCTGTTTAGCTGATACTGTGAATGATTCCATCACAGTCTGAGGGAAGCCCTCCTTTGACCGCTTGCCAGTCTGCGGAAGAAGGCTATTCCAAACTGGGAGCGCTTGGCCCTGCTCTGCAGGCACGTCTGTCACCATCTCTGCAGGAGCCCAGGCACCTCCTCCTCTCTGGACCTCTGCAAAGCTTGCATTTCAGATTCATTAAAAAGTTTTTTCTTTTTCTTTTTAATGTTTACTAAGCAGCTGTTTAAATTTTTTTTGGGGGGGAGGGGTAATTAGGTTTATTTATTTACTTATTTTTCAGTGGAGGTACTGGGGATTGAACCCAGGACCACCCGTGCTCTGCCACTGAGCTATACCCTTCCCCACCCCAGATTCATTTTTACAGAGTGATACGGGGGGGGGGTGGTATAGCTCAGTGGTAGAGTGTATGCCGAGCATGCATGAGGTCCTGGGTTCAATCCCCAGTACCTCCTTTAAATAAATAAACCTAATTACCTCCCCCGCTAAAAAATAAAATAAAACTAGACTTCTTATTAAAAAAAAAAGAGTGATATGGACACGGGCACGCTTCCCCGTATCACGTACATTTTTTAAAAAATGGAAGTTTAGCATCAAGTACCTAGATCTTTTTTTTTTTGGCCAGGAGCTGAAATATCTTTGTTTTATTTTATTTTATTTTTTAACATTTTTTATTGAGTTATAGTCATTTTACAATGTTGTGTCAAATTCCAGTGTAGAGCACAATTTTTCAGTTATACATAAACATACATATATTCATTGTCACATTCTTTTTCGCTGTGAGCTACCACAAGATCTTGTATATATTTCCCTGGGCTATACAGTATAATCTTGTTTATCTATTCTACATTTTGAAATCCCAGTCTATCCCTTCCCACCGCCCGCCCTCTTGGCAACCACAAGTTTGTATTCTATATCTATGAGTCTGTTTCTGTTTTGTATTTATGTTCTTCTTTTTTTTAGATTCCACATATGAGCGATCTCATATGGCATTTTTCTTTCTCTTTCTGGCTTACTGCACTTAGAATGACATTCTCCAGGAACATCCATGTTGTCATTTTTTATGGCTGAATAGTATTCCATTGTATAAATATACCACAACTTCTTTATCCACTCATCTGTTGATGGACATTCAGGCTGTGTCAAGTACCTAGATCTTGACATGTCCAGATGGATGCTCGGTTACTAATGGATAGACTTGTGTAAACATCACCCAGACCTGGACAGAGCCCTGGCTCTCTGTGCTCCTGCCCTGTCATCACCCACCCCAACAGCACCCTGACTCCTGTCACGGTTTGGTGTGTTCCTGGAATTTCTGTAAACGGGCTCACACAGCATTGCTCCCTTCCTCACCCTTACCCAGGGGAGTCGCACCCTGCCCTTGTTTCATGGTGACTAGCAGTAGTTCATTCTTGTTTCTTCTTCTTCTTCTTTTTTTAAAGCAGTTTTAGGTTTCACAGAAAAATTGAGGGGCAGGTACAGAGATTTCCTATATATCCCCTGCCCCCACAATCACAGCCTCCCCACTATCAGCTCCCATCAGATGGGCCATTTGTTACAATCGATGACCCTACCGTGCTGTGTCATCACTACCCATCATCTACCTCGGGGTTCACTCTCGGTGTTGTCCATTCTCTGGGTTTGCACTAACGTATAAAGACATGTATCCACTATAGTGTTACACAGAGCATCTTCATTGCCCCCAGAATCCTTTAGCGCCATATATCTTTCCGTCCTTCCCCGAGTTCATTCTTTCTAGTTCTGGGGATATTGCATTGTAAAAATATTCCATTATTTCACAATTATTTATCTATTAAATTGTTAGTGGGCATTTCTAGGTTTGGTTTTTATGAATAAAGCTGCTGTGAACATTTTTGTACATGGTCCTGGTGGACGAATGTGTTAGTCTCTGTTGGATGTACACCAAGGGTAGAATTATCCGGTTGCAGGGTTAGTAGATATTGCCAGTTTTCTAAAGTGTGTGTGTGTGTGTGTGTTTTTTAATCTATTTGCTTTTTTCCTCCAACAACAAAGGAGGATTCCAGTTACCCTTGGTCCTCACCAATGCTTGCAGGCTGCTCTGGTCCAGTTGCAGGAAAAGCAGGCAGGCTGCGCCCCCTGGTGGCGAGAACAGGCTCTGCCTGCTCTCCCGGAGCGTGGGGCTGGCCTTCCTGTTCGCGTGGTCACTCTCACCCGTGGGCTGGGCTTCACGACGCCCGGATTTGCCAGGGGGAGCCAGACCGAGACTTTCCAAAGGCTCTTAGGGGCTTTTCGACGATTCGAGTCCCTTTTGGACCACCATCGGACTGCATTTAGTTTTGATCCAATTTCTTTCCAGTCCTACACAAGTTGGCAGGTATCTATTTTCCCAAACAGGCAAGGCTGATAAGATGGACAAAATGTTAATTAGTGGCCCACCGTTTTGTCAGCTCCTTCCCTAAGTACACGTAGTGTGGAGCCCGGAGCACAGGGCTGCCTCTCAGAAGACCTGGGGTCCTTTCTGGGTTCTGGCCTCCCTAGTCGGGTGACCTTGGGCAAGTCCTTCCCCCTCTCTGGGTCTCCGTTTCCTCATCTGTGGAGACGAGTTCCAAGGGCCTTCCCAGATCCAGGCATTGCTGTGTGCTTGCTTTCAGACGGGGGACTGCCTCACAGGCCCGTGCTTGGGGCCTCTTCCCTTGGGTCAGACACAGCAGTGCAGGAGTGGCCCCTTGTGACAGCCTCACCCAGCTCTGCCCCCTCCCCTGCCCCCTATCCGCGGTTAGGAGACTAACTGCTCTGGTCCCCAGGTTGAATGTTTCATGTGGGCTCTGACTCCCACTTGCTGTGTGGCTGGGGTCACAGCTTAACCTCTCTGTGCCCTTATTTCTGTAAACGTCATGTTCTGTAAACGAGAGTGGAGAGTGGACAGTATAGTGGAGAAATCACAGCGCAGAGGGGGCGCTGCTTTTGATTGAATGCTGGCTCTGTGCCCAGCCTGGCACTGGCCGTGAGGACCTCCCAGGGAAGGAAGTATCTGGCTGCCAAGCAGCATGCTGGAGAAGGCACTGGGCGGTTGTCAGCTGGTGCTCCCTGTGGACTCTGAGAGGCTGCGGAGGGAGCAACATGGACAGAGTCTGCCACCTGGTGGCAGGAAAGAGCCCTGCTCCGTAAGGGAGGCTCCGGGTGGGGAGGGAAGAGCTGGCCGGCCAACGCCTTGAGCGTCTGCTACCTGGAGCAGCAGGGACTGTCCCATAAATGAAAGTCGTTTTTGCCTTGGTGTGGATGGAGCTCCTTCAGCCCCGTGAGCTACTGAAACTTGGTCCATGTGACAGGTCTCCATGATGTAATAAGGACGTGAGTTACGTCCTCCAGGACCTGGGACAGGGTGACAACCTTCTGCACATCAAGTTTGTGTGTGTACAGGTTACACGGAGCTGTGGATCCAGGCAACGGCTCACCCCGGACGGTGGGAGTGGTAGCCCTCCCTGTCCCTGGAAGTATTTTATCATTGATCTTGGTTTAGAATTGCTGGTGTGGTGCCAATAAAGAGCAGACTCATGTTTACTTGGCCTTATGATTGTTTTTAATTCCTCTTCAGACAGCACCCCCAACACCCCAGCGCCTGCGGTGGGAATGCGTCTTCTGCCTGTCCCCTTGGGAGCAGGCTGGCCATGGGACACTCCATGTATCTGTGCCGTCTCCAAGCCAGCCACGAACCATAGCATCTTTCTAGACCGTCATCCCCCTCCGGAGGGAGAACCGTGGTGCTCCCAGCCCACCCTTCCTATCGCAGAGAGCTGAGGGGTGCATGGTGCCTGAGAAGGGAAGATCCCGCCTATGCTTTGCTTGTGAGCCACGTGGTTTCCTAGAAGGCAGGTGGTGAGGGTGGGCTGTGGCCGCGGCTGGGGGAGACGTGCTGGCTGTGAGGGCATCTCCCCAGCAGCTGGACCACAAGACGCTCCTCTCTGGCAGTGGGCACCTCTAGGAATAGGTCATTCTGAGTGACCCTGAGTCGTTGGGGCTTCTGGGGGCTGCTTCCCTGGCCCATTGGAGCCCTGGGGGTGCAGAATTGGGGACTGGGTAATGGGAGAGAAGACAGGGAGCCTCGGGAGGTTAAATTAAGCTGGGAGTGCGGGCTGAGGAGATAGGAGCTTCTCTGGGTGGGCTGACGAGGGGAGTCTGAGGTGGGATGTGAGCAGCTGGAGCAAACTGTGAACCCGGCGGGCAGACGTGGGCCTCTGGGAAGAGCAGCTGTACCTTGGCTCCTGGACCACTTCATCGCAGCCTAAGGGACGCAGGCTTTGGAGTTTTGCTGTTATCAGTTGCCAGCTAATTGTACTTGAAAAAAAAAAAGTGACATGTGGAGAGAGGGGTCCAGGCGGGAACCCAGCATGGGGGATCGTGTGCTTTCCGCTTTCACCCCGTCTGGGCCGGCTCCCCCCAAGACTGTATCTTCTGTAAGGTTTTCGATGCTGTCCCACAAGCAGAGCAGATCTGCAGTACAGCGCGCAGCTCGCCTCCGCCTGGGCTCCGAAGCCTCGCGCATCGCTGATCCTGTGTCGTGCGCTTGGAGTCTGCTCAGGATGGGTCTCAGGTATTCTCTCACACTCACTCACACACACACACACACACACACACACACACACACACACACACTCACACACGGTAACTATGTGAGGTAATAGGCGTACGAATGATCTGGACAGTGGTGATGATTTCACAACGTGTATCAAATCATTAAGTTCTGCACCTTCAGTATATACAACTGTAAACTGTCAGTTGTACCTCGAAGCTGGGGAAAGAAGCTTCTCGTGTCCCGGGAAAGCCTGCAGATCACCTCCGGGGCTGCTCCAAGATCTGTCGGCTTGTGCTGTCATTACTAATGATTCTAACTCTTCAAATAATCTCTGAGCATCTGGAGGCTAGGGGCTCACCCTGCTTTTGTTTTTTGTATATTCTCAGGGAGAGTCTGGGGAGTGTCCAGTCAAGGGAGATTACACGGCAAAGATAGATTTATCGGCAACCCCCTCCTGGGCTTACATCTCACCGTGTGTGAAAAAATGCGGATTAAGAAAGGATTTTACTTCCTCAAAGAAAATGCAGATCCCCTATTTCAAGCCTGTCCTGGGTTGAATAGTGTTTCCCCCAAATTCTGTCCACTTGAAACTTCAGAATGTGACCTTATTTGGAAACAGAGTCCTTGGAGATGTGACTAACAGCGGAGCTGAGGTCATTGCTGGGTGAGGGTATGGTGACTGGTGTCCTTACAGGAAGGCCATGTGGAGACAGAGACGCAGATTGAAATGATGCAGCTGTAAACCTGGGAACACCAGGGGTCGCCAGCAACCCCCAGAAGCTGGGAAGAGACAACAAAGGGTTCTCCTCTAGAACCTTCAGAAGGAATAGGGCCCTGCTGATCCCCTGATGCTGGACTGCTAGCTTCCACAACAGTGAGAGAATACATTTCTGTTTTTTCAAGCCATCCAGTTTTTGGTCATTTGTGACAGCAGACCCAGGAAGCCAATACACAGCCTAAACTTCAAACCTCTACGTTGATCCTGGGAAAAGAATTTTATAGGAAGCTGGTGTTTTCGGCAGGAGGCAGGGACTGATTCTGTGCCCGAGCGCGGCTTTTCCTTTGCATGTGTGGATGTCTGTCCTGCTTCAAGATGTGTGAGAGTCAGGGGTCAGGATGCTGCTGTGTTCAACGCCTTTTCCCGAGGGTAGCACGACCCTCCCCTTTATGCTCTGGAACCTACCTAACCGGATGCCAGAAGATTTAAGCCAGATGACACAGTGCCTGGTATGTTCCACCCATAACCCCACACATTACCTCGTCTGATCCTCAACCCGCTGTATGATGAGGTGTCAGTAAGAGCTCTCGGTATCATTCAGGCCGCTTGGTCTCCAGTAATAGACAGTAACCCTGGACATGTCCAAACTTCAGGGGAAAGCCCTAGAATGATGTGGGCCTTGTAGACTAGGTTTGGGATATGGCCATGAACAATGGAGCCCTCATGGGCCACGGGGCTGGATCACGGTCCCGAAGTAATCCGTGGCCCGAGGACCAGTCAGCTCGCCAACAGCACCAAGGTAGTGATGCCACCTCATGCCAGTCAGAATGGCTGTCATTAAAAAGTCCACAAATGACAAATGCTGGAGAGGGTGTGGAGAAAAGGGAACCCTCCTACACTACTGGTGGGAATGTAAATTAGTGTAGCCACTGTGGAAAACAGTATGGAGGTTCCTTAAAAAACTGGATAGAGTTGCCATGTGACCCAGCCATCCCACTCCTGGGTATATATCCAGAAGAGATGAAAATTCTAATTCAAAAAGATACATGCACCCCAAAGTTCACAGCAGCACTATTTATAATATCTAAGACAGGGAAGCAACCTAAATGTCTATCAACAGATGACTGGATAAAAGAGGTGTGGTATATTTCTACAGTGGACTACTACTCAGCCACAAAAAAGAATGAAATAATGTTGTTTGCAGCAACATGGTTGGACCTAGAGATGATCATACTAAGCAAAGTAAGACAGGGAAAGACAAATATCATATGATATCACTTATATGTGAAATCTAAAAAAAAAAAAACCCTGATACAAACGAACTTATTTACAAACCAGAAACAAACTCACAGACACAGAAAACAAACTTAGAGTTAACAAAGGGGAAGGGAAGAGGAATAAATTAGGAGTTTGGGATTAACAGATATACACTACGGTATATAAAATAAAAACCAAATCCTACTGCAGAGCACAGGGAACTATATTCAGTATCTTGTTATAACCTAGAATGGAAAAGAATCTGAAAAGAACATGTGTGTATGTGTAACTGAATCACTTTGCTGTACACCTGAAACCAACACAACACTGTAACTCAACTACACTTCCATAAAACACACATCCACCTAGATCCCTCTACTTGGCAATTGAGAGGTGCTAGTTTAACAGTGTAGACACGGGATCAAGACTGTCTGGGTTCAAATCCAGGGCTAACTCACTCTTACTATTTGTGTGACTTTGGAAAACTTTCTTCACCTGCAAAATGGGAGAAACAATAGATTTTCTTGTGAGGATTAAGTGACTGAATATATGCAAACGACTTAAAAGTGGGACTGGCATGTGTGAAGCTACTGTTATATGAGGCTCAGCGTGTGTCCTATGTCCTGGGGCCTGTGGTCATATATTGATCAATGGAATCTGAGTTGGAAATAGGAATTACCGATTGGAGATTGGAGGGCAGAAAATAGAATCGGAGATGCATTTTGCCAAAACGCCCCTTTAAAAAAACTTTCTGGAATTTTACCAGGAAGTGGGTCCACATCCGGCACATCTGCTACCTACAGCTCATTAACCACCCTTACACACAGTCTGGAGAGCGTGTCCCTTTAGCCATCTGGGCATTCTTTTAATTGGACCCATGAGGTGAGGGTCATGGTTCGTACACCTGAGGGGGAAGGTTTTTCTTCAATTTTATGCAACAAGACAATATATTGTGACAGAATGCCACCCACCGCCACCCCACCCGACAGCCGAAGAAGCACTTGCCGCCCACTGCTTGGCAAGTGCGGACTTCCACTCCATCGTTTCCAAGCAATTCACTCCCTGCAGGAGAAAAACAAATATGACAAAGAAAAATCAGTCTTCAAGAGGCTGGGGGAGAGCCTAGCGCTGTCCTTTCTTCCTAGGTGAATGGCTTCTTAGCTCGAAGTTTTCCTTCTCCACGCCACCCTCCCCTGGCTGTTACACTTCGGTGAGGGCCAAGTCCAGGGCTAATCGGAGGAAGAGGGGAGACGGGAACTTGGATGGCTGGACAGTGATCCTGTGCGCGTGGTGAGGCCGGCTCCTTGCTCTCAAGCTGGGGCAGACTTTAGAGCGGTAGCCACTGAGGAGCGGGGGCGCTGAAGACCACTGACCCGCATCTCCTCCCTAGCCTGCTGGTTTATCTGATGTTGGGGTCCCCCTGCTGGGCTTGCACACCTGCACGGGTTTCAAGTGCCTCAGTCCTGGGAGGACCCCCATTTTCACGGTCAGACCTGTGTTCATCTTCTTACCTGCAGGCAGTGAGGTCACCAGGAGGCAGAGCAGCCTAAGGACACAGAGCCTCATGTCGAGGAGGGCCCAGAGCTGGCACTCCCCGGGGTGGCTGCCCGGCTGGCTCCTTTATAGCGCTGGGCGAGGCTGGGTGGGGCTGGACACTAGCCTCATTCTATCTGGAAGGACACCCAAGGGAGACAGGCTTCTTCAGTGTTAGAGGAAAAAGCCCCCGGGCCATTCTGTGCCACTGTCTCTTCCATAAGCACGTGCTACAGGGAGTCTCTCCCCCAGAAAAGTTCACTGAGGGGCTTTGTTTGCCAAATGGCTGGTGGACGATGGTGGCTGGAATCTGGGAGCCTGGAGGGTCCTGGGGAAGGCTCTCTTTTTGGAGTTGGTGGGTTAGGACCCTTTCCTGGGCTCTCACAGAAAGAGCCAGCCCGCTGCTGTGTTCGGGGTGGCATGGCAGTGCTGGGCGTGGAGTGGAACAGTGCTTCCCTGGAGCTATGAGGACACAGCTCCGGGGCAGGGTCATCAGGTCTGCCTCCGAGGAGTGATGGTGGGGGGCCAAGAGCTGAGAGGACAGGAACTGAGGTTTTATTCTTGCCCCTGAGGCAGGCTTGTACCCGAGTGACCAACATCAGTAGGGTTCCAAGTATGTAAAGTCGCCACAGATCATGGTTTTAGTGGTTATGCTCCATTTTGCAGTCACAGACCCTTGGATAAATTATTTAGCATCTCTGAGCTTCAGTTTCCTCGTTTCAAAAAAGTGCCTTGTAAGAGGTTTTTTTGGAGGGTGAAACGAGATGAAACCTATGAAATGCATTGTGCTCATTCTGGTATAGATTTCCTCCTCCTCCTCCTGTCAGTCCTCCTCGCCCTCCTCATTCTGTTAAATTCCACCGTTATGGCTGCGTTCCCTTCTCTTTTACAGACCCTCTCAAAGAGACTTCCTAGTGAACGCAAAACATCGCTGGGGGCGGGGAGGGAGCAACTGGGAGTTTGGGATTTGCAGATGCACACTGCTGTCTATAAGATAAACAGCAAGGTCCTTCTGTAGCAGAGGGAACACTATTCAATGCCTTGTAACAGCCTATAATGAAAAAGAATATGAAAAGGAATATATATATATAAAACAGAATCACTATGCTGTACACCAGAAATTAATACATTATAAACTGACTACACTCCAATTAAAAAAAATCACTGGGGAAATTTATGGTGTGTATTGTTGCGAGCACTGCTCTAGGTGGAAAAGGGAACGGGAGAGGGCTGGTGGGCCAGCGGACTAGAAGCACGTAGGTCAGGGCTCCATCACGGCTGATGACTCCCCTGTGTGACCCCGGAAAGGCTCCCACGAGACCCTGCACTGGGCATTTTAAAAATTTGCATTCTGTTTTTATTGAAGTATAGTCAGTTTACAATGTTGCATTAATTTCTGGTGTACAGCATTATGTTTCAGTCATACATATACATACATATATTTGTTTTCATATTCTTTTTCATTATAGGTTACTACAAGATATTGGAAATAGTTCCCTGTGCTGTACAGAAGAAACTTCTGGTTTATCTATTTTAGATACAGTAGTTAGTATCTGCAAATTTCAAACTCCCAATTTATCCCTTTCTACTCCTTTTACTCCCGGGTAACCATGAGTTTGTCCTCTATGTCTGGGAGTCTGTTTCTGTTTTGTAAATAAGTTCATTTGTCTTTTTTTTTTAGATTCCACATATAAGTGCTATCATATGGCATTTTTCTTTCTCTTTCTGGCTTCACTTAGAATGATGATCTCCAGATCCATATGTGTTGCTGCAAATGGTATTATTTTATTCTTTTTTATGGCTGAGTAGTATTCCATTGTGTAGATATACCACATCTTCTTTAGCCAGTCATCTGTCGATGGACATTTAGGTTGTTTCCATGTCTTGGCTACCATAAAATACCATAAAACAGTGCTGCTGTGAGCATTGGGGTGCATGCGTCTTTTTGAATTATATTTCCCCCCAGATATATGCCCTGCATTGGGCATTTGACTCCTGCCCATCATGTCCAGGTCATACCCTGACCATCCGCTATCACAGACAGAGCACGGTCTCAGTGCGGACCCCTCATTCTTATACAAATGGCGAAAACAAGGCTCAGACTGGTGAACGGGCTTGCGTAAAGAATCACGCTATTGGCTGTGCTGGCATCAGACATTCAGCTCTCTTCATAGTCAGTGGGGAGCTCTGTCCTCCATGTATTTTAAGTTATTCAGTTGTGCACTAGGGAATATGGGAGGTATGAACTCAACGTTTTCTAATACTCCTGAGTCCCTCCTACTACACAGTTCTGCAAAAGGAATATATATATATATATAGTATTCTAAAATGTGTTTGGAGATCAGTGTTTGGAGATCAGTATGTGTTCAGGACAGACCTTTTCCTCTCCACCCACTCATGTCCTGGTTAAATCACCGTTCCAACCTTCAGGCAGGAGCTTCTCCTAAGGGTGCTGAGCATGCCCACCTTCTGCCTGAGGTCTTGTTGGGCAAAGCTGGCAGGGGACACACATGGCTTCATCCTCTTCCCTTTAGTGTTGCTCCATCGGTACTGTCTTCTTTCATCTCAGTTCTCCAGAATTCTCATGCCCTCCTCAGTATCTCCACCTTCAAGAAAAGAACCACCCACTCTGGGTCCTACGCTGCCCCGAGGGATCGCTGTGTTGAGGGGCCTGCCTCCATCACTAGTCAGAGAGTTCCTGGGTGCAGGGATTCACTCTTTATTTTCTGCCATGGTTTTTATTTTTAAGCTTTTAAACTAAGTTGTTGATAAAAGACATTTAATACACATAAAGAAAAAGAACAAATCATATGCGTAGCTTAGTGACAGAACATATAGCAAACACGTGTAACCACCGCTCAGATCAAGAAAACACGTTCTCCAGCACCACGAAGGTCGCAGTGCGCCATTAAGTGACCGCAGCCCGCTCCCTCCTCACAGAGGGACTCACTGTTCTGTACTGGACCCTCATCACTTCCTTGCTTCGCTTTGTAGTTTTCCCTTTAAAACACATCACCAAACGGGTGCATTTTAATTTGGCTGTTTTCTGTTTTATGAGCAGGTGGTAATTGGGTTTGTTCATTGATTTCTATTTGGAGGAGGTACTGGGGATTGGACCTGGGACCTCGTGCACATCAAGCTTGCGCTCTACCCCTTGGGCTATACCCTCCCCCCTAATTTGGCTGTTTTTGACTGATCTATAAATGCCAGCCATAAATGTGTTATTTGTGGCTGGATTCCTTCTTTATTGTGTTTTTAAGGTTTATTGTGTTTCTGTGTGCAGCACTGAGCTTTTATCTCACTTCATGTACTGACGATTGCTGACAAGTATCTGGGTTGTGCCCAGTGATCACAAAGCGTGCTGCTCTGGGTACATGTGTGGCTGGATTCTGGGCACACAGGCTGGCTTTCTGGAAGACAGACACCTAGGAGTTGAACTACTGAGTCACAGGGTGTGCATAACTTCAACTCGTCTAAATGCCAAACTGTTTGCCAAAGTACTTTTTACTAATTCAGACATCCGCCAGCAGCGCATCAGAGCTGTGGTTATGCCACATCCTCCCCTCTGCCTGGAACGGTCAGAACGTGACGCATTAGACAACTCGAGAGGTACCCGGTGGCACCTCATGGCTGAATTATTTGACTTCCCTGATTACAAATCTGTTTTCATATATTCACTGCTCATTTGGATTTTCTCTTCTGATAAGCGTCTATTCATGTCATTTGCCCATTTTTCTCTGTTGGTTTGTCTGTTAAAAATAAGTGGTAGACATTCTCCACATTTTCCTTTACAAGTCCTTGGTGTGTTTTGTTTGTTACGTGTGCAGCAAGTTTCTTTCTCCGCTCTGTGTCTTTGCTTTCTTAATGGTGTTTGTGGTGGTTCCAGTGATGCCCACATCCTAACCCCGGGAACCTGTGGGTATGTTACCTTATAGAGGCAGACCTTGGAAGGATGATGGGTTTGCTTGCAGACCCCCACAATAAAGCGAATGTCGCAGTAAACAAGTCACGCAATTTTTTTTTGGATTCCCAGTACGTACAAAAGTTATATTTACACAATACTGTTGTCTATTAAGTGTTCAATAGTGTTATATCCAAAAAACAATGTACATACCTTCATTAAAAACTCCTTTATTGCTAAAAAATGCTAAACCTCATCTGAGTCCTTAGCAAGTCTTAATCTTTTTGCTGGTGAAGGGTCTTGCCTTGATGTTGAAGGCTGCTGGTTGATCAGGGTGAGGGTTGCTGAAGTTTGGGGGTGGCCGTGGCAATTTCTTAAAATAAGATAACAATGAAGTTTGCTGCATCAACTGGCTCTCCTTTCGTGAAGGATCTCTCTGTGCGGGTAGCGCTGTTTGACAATCTGTTTCCCATGGAAGAACCTCCTTCAGGATTGGAGTCCACCTTCTCAGACTCGGCTGCTGCTCTGTGTCAACCAAGCTTCTGTCATATTCCAAATCCTGTGTTGTCATTCCGACAACCTTCACAGAGTCTTCACCAGGAGTGGATTCCGTCTCAGGAAACTACTTTCTTTGCGCATCTACAAGAAGCAGCCCCTCATCCATTCAAGCGTCATCCCGAGATGGCAGTTCAGCCCCATCTTCAGTCTCCATGTCTAATTCTAGTTCTGCTGTTTCCACCACCCCTGCAGCGACTTCCTCCATGGAAGCCCTGAACCCCTCAACGTCATCCATGTCATGTTGATATTCTGACCACCCTCCAACCATGACTCACAAATGTTCTTACTGGCATTTAGAATGGTGAATCCTTTCCAGAAGGTTTTTATTTGTCTCTGTCCAGACCCATCAGAGGAATCACTGTCTGGAAGCCGTAGCCTTATGAAATGTATTTCTTAAATAATGAGACTTGAAAGCTGAAATGATTCTGACCCATGGGCTGCAGGATGGATGTAGGGGAGACAGCATGGAGTTAGTCCAGTTTGGTCCAACTGCAGTAATCTAGGCAAAAGGCAAAGAAGTCTTGAAGCAGGGGAAGGTGTGAACAGATAACCAAATGACAATACTTAGCACAGTATGGTTCTTGTGTATAAATAGAGGGATGGACAGTGCTTGCTTCAGCAACACATATACCAAAATTAGAATGATGGACAGAAGAGCAAGTCAAGAAATAATTCTATACCTGAAAACATTTAGGGTATATTTAAATAAATATAATTATCACAGTGCAAGTATTAAAATTTTCTTAATTGAAGTATAGTTGGTTTACAATTTTGTGTTAATTTCCAGTATACAGCATAGTGATTCAATCATATATATATTCCTTTTCATATTCTTTTTCATATAGGCTTACAAGATATTGAAAATAATTCCCTGTGCTGTGCAGAAGAAACTTGTTTATCTACTTTATATACATATAGTAGTTAGTATCTGCAAATCTTGAACTCCCAATTTATCCCTTCCTACCCCCTTTACCCCCAGTTACCATAAGTTTCTTTTCTGCCTGTCTGTCTCTGTTTTGTAAATAACTTAGTATCTTCCTTTTTTAGATTCCACATAAGTGATATGGTATTTTTCTTTCTCTTTCTGGGTTACTTCACTTAGAATGATGATCTCCAGGTCCATCCATGTTGCTGCAAATGGCATTATTTTATTCTTTTTTTATGGCTGAGTAGTATTCCATTGTATAAATATACCACAACTTCTTTATCCAGTCATCTGTCAATGAACATTTAGGTTGTTTCCATGTCTTGGCTATTGTAAATAGTGCTGCTGTGAGCATTGGGGTGCATATCTCTTTTCAAATTAGAGTTTCAATCATTTTGTAGAATGTCCCTCAATTTGGGTTTGTCTGAATTTTCTTCAGGATGAGACCTGATGGTGTGTGTGTATTTCGCCAGCGTATCACAGCAGTAAGGTTGTGTTCTTCACGCTCTCAGGTGATCTGTCCCATCACTAGCGGTATAAACTTTAATCCCTCGTTAAGGTTTTTGTCTTACAGGTTTTCTGCTGTAAAGTTACTTTTTTTCCTCTTGTAAGTAATAGATCCTTTGTGGGGGAAGAAAGATTCCCTCTGTGGCCATGGAAAATATGGGTTCTCATTCCAGTTTTACTCACTAGCTTAAGAGTTCATTGATGTTTCTTGCATCAGTTACTACATAATGGTTACTAAGTGGTAATTAAAAAAATTTCACTATTCTTTTTACATTTACTAGCTGACATCCTATTGCCAGGAAGTTTTTCTTTGTCCGTCTGTACGTATGTGAGCATTGTACTCATGGATTACTATTTTATCCAGTAGGGTTCAATACACTAGTTTCATTATTTTGATGCTTACATCATCCCCGATTTGGCCAGTGGAAATCCTTTCACACTAGTCTTTGTTTCCTTTTGACATGTCTCTATCATTCTTTGAGCACTTCCTTGCTTTCTGGCACATTTCTCCAGGCTTATCTTCTTTCTCTCACCCAGACTTGAAATCAGCCACCTGTCCAAGGACCTCTGGTTCTGTTTGATGGAGACTGGCATTTAGAAGCCACGATCTGGGTCCTAGATAAGCTCATTACTACTAGGGCGCTCCTCTTCCAGGTTCTCTTGGAGGTCTGAGCGGAAACACGTCTACATATTCATATGTCCGTAAGTGCACACATACACTGTACACACGCAAGCCCACCACTTTTTAACTTCTAATGCCTACTGATATGCCAATTTAAATCTAAACCATAGTGTTCATTCTAGTTTTCCCCTTTTCATATTATTATGTGGTAGGTATATTTTCCTCCGTACTTTGTAGTTGAGGAAACTGATGCTCGGGGAGACAAGATGCAACTGGATGAGCTGTGATTTGAACCAAGGCGACTCGACTCCAAGATACAAATTCTTATTGATGACTTGCCATTAGTGTCTGCTATACATGCTGACCTTCTGTTAGAGCGATGTATTACAGGGTATGCAATCTACCCAGGGACAAAAGAAGATTTTTCAAGACAGGGAAATAGTTAAAAAAAAAAGACCAAAAAAAAAAAAAAAAAAAGTAAAGAAGCCATAAACCTTGCATGAGAGATGCTCCATGCCAGAGCTCAACTTCCAGGAGCGTCGTGGAAATCAAGCCTCATTCGGTGGGACAGCTTTAAGAAGATTCACTCGGAATACAACTTAAACTTAGGGCTCCAAGTGGGAACAAATGAGAGAGAATGGTTTCTCTTTTGGATTCCAAAACTTCTCTACCAGTGTAAAGGCAGGCCACGTGGCACAGTGGAAAGAACACAGACCTTGGCTTCTGGGTGATCTGGGTTGGCCACTGGGCTCTGCTGATTGAGTTTTATAATATTGGATAAGTTCCCTAATTTCTCTGAATTTGGGCCCACTCATCTTTAAAATGAAAATAAGCGTACCTCTTTATGAGGTTACTGTGGAGATAAATGGAGACGACAAGTAGGAAACACCAGGACTGTGAGCTCTTGGCAATTGTCAGTTCTTTTCTTCTTCTTCCTTTTTGTATCAGGAAGAGTGGAAAGCTGAGTGGGGGAACGCTGTGGCCTTGTCTGTATTATCCTGTGAGTCAGATGGATTGTGAGGGGAGTGGGATGGGAAAGGAACAGGAGGGACTGTGGCAAGCTGCCCGTCCCTGATGCAGTGTGGTTCTTCAGTAAGACTTACAGAACTTCGGTTTCTCTGCCAATTTTCTCCCTTCTCCGACAACTCTTCGGCCTCCACGTCCCTGACCCTGATGGGAATAACTGAAACTCTGGTTGTTCTAGCAGGCATGCAGCTTCCTCATTGGAAAAATTTTAGATAAGGGGCAGGTACAGATGCTCAAGAAGTAGCTTTCCCAGGTGTGTCTTCTGAGGGTCCTGCTCTGCCAGGCGCCCTCCAGGGATTCGGTCCCTCTTTCAACAACAGGATCATCATGTCATTACAACTGTGATTGATTGTTCTCTTTTGTGATGTGCAGTCTGCCTTCATGGACTGCATTGCTAATGCTCACTGTATTCATGTTATAATGAATTCTTTACACAAAATCAAGTTGGAAGAGATTCTGTTTGCTAGAGTACAGTGAAAATCCCTGGGACTGAAAATGCTCCCCCATCCCACGAATCCCAGAAGATACCCGTGGATGCGCAGAGCTCCTCCCCCTCAACTTCTCTGGTTGATCTCCGGGGTTCCGGAACCTGGGAGTGGAGAGGAATATGCCCGAGGCTCTGACCAGAAGTCCAACGTTTCACAACAGAGCTGCAGGGTCACAAGGTTTAGAGATGCGTTTGCCTAGACCAGCCTCCTCCTGCAGGATCTCTGTCCCCACATCCAGCTCATCCCTAGAGAATCCTTGGAGAAGTCAGCCCTGGGGAAGGCCTGGGACACAGTCCCCTCAGCCAGCTTAACTCACACCCACCCCCTTAGCCGGAGGCACACGTGTCAAGAGGAAGATGAGAGTCACTGCGAGGAGGTAGCCTCTCATGTCTGATGGAGGGATCCCAGATCCTCGAGCTTCCCATAGAAGATGGGGAGCCCTTTGCTTCAAGCTGGGATGGGCAGTTGGGATGATGACGCATTCTGCCGTACAGAGCTGATGGGAGGATCCATGGAAGTTAGAGGGTAAGAGTACATGGCTGCCCTCTCCTTAGCAACTGGGGGGCTTCATACCAGAGGGACGAATGGCCTGAGCACAAGAGCTCCTCCGATTACTGGCAAAGCTTGACATAAATCTTGGCACTTCTAGGGCCTGGTCCAGAACCCTCCAGCCTTTCACCATGTTCCTCTAACTGCATGTGGGGGCAGGACTTTGAGGTTGAAGATGGTAGTTTGAAGCTCTGAGAGAGAACCTCAGACTCAAACCCAAGCCCAAACTCAAGCAGGAAAACCCTGCTGGTTACATGTGACAGCTACTCTGACAGGAGGCCAAGAAAGAAACGACCCTCTGGGCCTGGAGAGGGTCAGAGCAGACAGTGGGATCTGGTTGTCCCAAGCGACCAAGAGGCACCTCTGCCTGCAGGGGACTGTGTAATCAGATGAACCCATTTGTTGCCTTTAGCGAGATTTGATTACGTTTGGAGTCTTAGGACATTCTGTGAGGAGACACTGGCTTGGAACTGGTCCTGGCCCCACACGGGGAAGAAAGTTCTCGGCGCCGTCTTTCAAATCCAGATGCCCTGATGCCCCTGGGACTGGTGCCCAGAAGTCCCCAGGGCTAGTTCGCTTTCTTCTGCAGCTTCTGCCAAGTTGCTTCTAGAATATGATTTTTTTTCCCTTTGGGCATTTAAGTCTCTTCCCCCTCCTCAAATTTCTTAGCATAATTGTAGCAAACTGGACTATCCCTACCTCCATGGATTTCTGTGAGGGGATGGGAGAAAGGCTGCTCTGTGAGTCTGGCACGTGACAAACACTCAGCCTTACTTATAACCATAGCAGACCATCAGCCCGCACTGTCCTCACTCGGACCACACCTGTAAGAAGCGAGGCACAGACCCAATGCGGAAGGATGCGGAAGGGCCGGGATCACGTAGGTGTGGGGGAGAAATCCAGCATGAGGCAGGGAAGCAGGGAGCCCCAGAGGGCAGGAAAAGAGGGAGCTTCAGTCCAGGTCCAGGTGACCAACATTAGTGACACCCTCTGCCAGGCCCTGTGCTGGGTTCCAGGGACATGGGGAATAGGAAAGATTCTTGCCCTCACAGTTGCTTGGGTCATAAGGTTATCATTTTAATATAATGAGGTAGAAGCTACAGTAGTTTTATGTACAGGATGCTACAGAAACTCGGGGCACCAAACTGAGCTTTGAGGGAAGTGGGGAAGGATTCCTGGAGACGATGCCCCAGAGAAGAATCTTTAAGGGTAAGTAGGAGTTACCCAGGGAGTGTAAGAAAGATGGCTCCAGGAAAAAAAAATCAATAGATCCACAAGATCAGGGTCCAGGGCTATGGAAAGTGTGGGGTGTGCAGGTGTGCACACACATTTATGTGTCACTAGAACATGGGGTGTGGTGACAGATGAGGCTGGAGAGGGAGGCAGAGCCAAGTTACAAGGGCCACGAGTGACACTGTAACGAATGTGGACTGAATGTGTCACAGAGGCACTGCTGAAGGCGTAGACGGCAGTGGTAAGGTCCGGCTTGTCTTCTGGATGATCTACTGAGCAGTTCTGGGCGGGATGGGTTTAGGGGCAAGATTAGAGTTAAGGAGGTTAGAAGGCTTTTTTTTTCCCCAACTGTTCAATCAGCTCAGTGGGCAACACCTCTCCTGGCTCATCTCTTACCCTGAAATGTTGCCCAGCAGGTCGTGTCCGCAGAGAAGTGTTCGTGAGGAAGTGATGCTGTGTAAGCAACGCCTATGCGGGTGCTGGGGGGGGGAGAGGTAATGCCAACATGTAACAAGAGTGGTCGGCCTCAGGTCTTCACACAAGTGCGTTTGCCAGAGTCCAGGGTCTGTCTCCTGGTTTCCCACTGCCCCAGAGCACATCTGTTCCCCACGGTCCACAGTCACATAAGCCTGGCTCATGAGGTTTATTTACAAGCATCACAACATACTGATTAGTGATGAAAAACAATCATTGTGGGGTTGGAATATTCCCACGTCAGCTGGCTTGAAGCTGCTTACCGCGAGCACGGAAAGGGACACAACCAGATATTGTGAGATTTTGATGAAAAGACACAAGAAAACTTCTGCTAAAGGGATTGAACCCGAGTCTGATCCAGCCTCTGGATCCTGTTGCCAATTTTCAGGAAAGATGCGGACTGAGGTACAAGTGAGACTTCACTGTGAGTGAGGACACGGTGAGCAAAGTCCAGGTTGGGGACAAATCTGCAGCTCCAACATCCTAGGTTATTCAAGAGACACATTGTAAGCAAGCAAGAGGGAGAACACATAGACAAGAAGAGACCAAAAGATGTATCAGGTGAAAAATGAGCAAGATGAAATTTTAGAAGTTGTAAGAATGCTCAGTGGGTTGATAGAAAGAAACTCAGGGACATGATCACATTAAAAGTCAGGGCTGTGGTAACTTGGCAGGGGTGGGTGATGACTGAGATGGTGGGGTGTGGAGGGGTTTCTGGGTGGCTGCAAAGTTGTGTTTCATAATCTGGGTGGTGTTTACTACAGGGTTAACTTTATAATAATTTGTGAGGCTCTACATTCGCTTTGTGGGTTTTTTGTATATGGGTTATATATTTTACTTAAAAACCTTTTTGTTAGAGGGGATTAATGACAAAGCAATGTAACTTAAGAGATGAGTGAGAATGAGCTGGGAGCATGGCTGGAAGAATTAAGACTCGGAAGGAGAACTGACACTTATTCCTCTGAAAGAGAAAGGAAAGAGAAAAAGAAATATATATTAATAGGTATCTGCTTGCTTACTGAGTGGGTAGCCCAAAGGTAAATGATTGCAAACCCTTGGACCTCTGTTTTTTTCTGAACTAGAAACCCTAATCATCTGCTGAAAGCAGGATGGGCTGTGGGTGGGCAGGGACGGCAAACAGCACCCGAAGTTGCCTAGGAGACGTGGAAGCAATGGCCTGTCTCTGAACCCCGCCTGCTTGCAGGATTGTGTGATCTCTAGCGGCTTCCAGAAGCCCAGGCGTAGAAGCACTTCTGTGCATGGCTTTTCTTCTGTGCAGTGTGATAGAAGGAGAAAGAAAAACAGTTTATGCTCCAGAAAAAAAAAAAAAGTTTTGCTGTGATGTCATTTGGCTCATAGATGTTACCCAGGGAGATGAAAGGTTAATGTTTGGTCTGGGTTAAAGTTGTTCCCCCCAAAGATGGTGAAGTCCTGACCTAAAACGAAGTCACTAGGATGGGCCCTCACCCAGTACGACTGTGTCCTCATAGGAAGGACAAAATTAGACGTGGGCACAAACACATACGGAGGCCTCACTTGGTTTCATGACCAGTCTTTGTAGTAAGTGGCACCGATGGAGTACAGCCCATTTTACAGGGGAGAAAACTGATGTTTGGAGAGGCAAGGCCAGTGCCTGACTGAAAGCTCATCACGCTGAGTCCAGATCCGAACTCAGGTTGTCTGATTCTGGGTTTTGTGTCCTTTATGCAACATCAGAGAGAGGCTCTGTAAAGCTCCAAACACTTTGTAAGCCGTCAAGCGCACTTGACCTTCAGTCCCTCAAAGCAAGAGTTTCAGCACGAATTCTCTGTAGGTCCCATGCCGTCCAGCACGTGTTCTGCGGGGCGCCCTAAGACGCGTGTTGATGGTGTCAAAAGGCTTTGCCCACGCTCTTTGGGAGGCTCTAATTTCCCTAAACAGATCGCAGCTACACCAGAACCGGGCTGGCCGTCCTTTAATTCTTCTGCAGACAAGAGACGTGTTAAGTTGTGTAGCTCTCATTTATGATTTGTGTGAACTTGTCATTTATTCCATCTGTCCTTCATGTGCTTTGCTTTTTAAATCGAGAGAATGATATCTACCTGGCATTTCTTTCTTTCTTTCTTTCTTTCTTTCCTTCTTTCCTTCTTTCCTTCTTTCCTTCTTTCCTTCTTTCCTTCTTTCCTTCTTTCTTTCTTTCTTCTTTCTTTCTTTCTTTCTTTCTTTCTTTCTTTCTTTCTTTCTTTTCTTTCTTCAGTGTGAGAGCCGGAAAACAACTACTGAAAATTCTTTGTCAGCCCTCTAAGGTGGCCGTACAGGTCTCCGCACGCTGCAGGCATTTGTTCAGTGGAGGTACACTGAAGGTACAAAGACGCCCACAGCATCCTATCAGTCAGTCAGGGCCTACATTAGGGCTGTTTCCACAGTGGGAATTCTGTTTGCAAGTGGCACTCAAGAAGTGTATTTTAATGGTGAGGTGTCACGTGCAGAGCCAGCCCTCCCGTTGGCTGGACGGCTCAGTGGAGCATGTAGGCGCTCCTGTTTCTGAAAGGTCCACTGGCCCTGCAGCTCCCCGCGTCCTGAGAGCTACATATACAGGGACTGTCCCGTCTCTCAGCGGCCTCTCTGCTGATTGGTTCAGCCATGAAGAGCTTACTCGTGGTCCTGGCGGTCCTTGTCTTGCTCTCCTGTGTTCCACCAGGTAAAACAGAATCCCCTTCCTGCGGAATTATGAGCAGTTAAGGGAGAGAGAGTGTGCGGTCCTACAAGAGTGAGAAGGGAGCTGGACTGGGATGAAGGACGTTGACAAAGGAGGGATGTAAGCAGAGATGGAAGCTCTGGGCTGTTCCAGGGAATGGAGACCACAGGCTCAGGACACATCATAATTTCAAAGAAGAAACCAGTCCTGGGTTTTGGTCTGGGGAGCCTGTGAAGTTTGAGGGGAAAGTTGGACGGATGGTATTAGCGGAAGTGGGGCCAAGCAAAAGCACAAGACCTTTAGAGAACAGGTGGGATTTGGGGGTGGGCGGGGGGCTGCTCCTTTAGGACTCTTAGAACTTGCAGCCCAGAGTCAGTTATCTGGGTGACTTTTTCACATATTTGGAAACCAAGGCAAATAGGATGCTGAGCAGACTCAGCACACAGACCTAGTGGTCCAAGCGTGTCAACCTTGGTATGATGGGAGCCTATGGAGGCCAGCTTGAGGGGCTAGTTTATGTCCTCTGGATGGGAGCCAGCAACTTGATAATCCTGAGGAGGGTCCACTTAAGTCACTAAAGTGGAGATTATCAAAAACCGTTTTGCTCATCGTTTGCTGAAATCTGCGGAAAGCTTTTACCCTTTGCCCTCAAGCTTCATATGCTAAAGGTACGACTTAAGGGCCAAAGGTGAAGCGTTCAAAAGGCAGATGTGGTAGCTCACAGCGAAAAAAAAAATGTGACAACGAATATATGTATGTTCGTGTATAACTGAAAAATTGTGCTCTACACTGGAATTTGACACAACATTGTAAAATGACTATAACTCAATTAAAAAAATGTTAAAAAATAAATAAGAACAAGAGCGATTACAATTTTGAGAGCTCAGATTTGATTGCAAAAGCTTAATTACCATGTTGTTAAAGCAGCTCTGATATTAAAACTCAGATTTATACTAAAACTCTTTAGGCTCATCTTTGATTTAAAACCTTTATTTCTGATCAGGAATGTAAATGTATGCCGTATTTTTACATGAGGATGGGTAAAATTATCTGGTCTTTATATTAAGCTCTACTGAAAAACTCTAAAAACAAAAACAAAAACAAAAACAAAAACCAAACCAAAAGGCAGATGAGGACTATATTTCTGCTGCTGTCCTGGCAGCAGGACCTCTGGACGCACTGTCTCCACTTGGACTCCTTTGTCCCCAGAGAGGTGCCCGAGGGCCAATGGGCACATGAAAGGCAAATTTACTTGCCAAGGGCCTTTGGTCATACCACTGAGATTACTCTCACACCTCAAAGGCCTGTGGGCCTGCTGGGTGGAGAGACACAGAGTGGGTAATTCAGTTGGGTGCCACAGAGCTACCCTTACCCGCTAAAAGTGACTTCCTACTTCTCTTCCCCACCCCCTTGGCTTCCAGAGGCACCCAGGCCTTAAGGTTAGGAAACACACTAGCAATTGATTTAGATGCATATTTCAGGTATTTCTAACCGTTTCACACTTCTTATCCCACGGGATGCTTCCAAGCACCCTGCGATTAAGCCCAGGCAGACTAAGGCTTGGGGCAAAAAGTCGAACAGGATGCTATTGGGAAGACAGGGCTGGGCCACGGGCCTCTGTAATTCTGTACCAGTGACCTTTCCTTCTTCAGGCTGACCCTCTGATGAGCTCAAACTGCCTTGCTACTAGACCCTGCATGCACGGGGCCATGGCAGACTCCTGGGTCTACTCTGAGGTCTAAATGTTTTTTTTTTTTTTTCATAGCAAATAGTCCCAGGTGGATCTGTAGGGCCTTGTTAACTGCACCTAGCTGAATAGTTCATGTGAGTGGGGACCATGGGATCTACTGACTTATCACAGGGTCTCTAGTAAACAAGAACAGAAAAAGGGGGTGTCCAGCCCTAACACGAGTGGGGTCTTGGGATCCTGTCCAATTTCCTATTAAAAACTTGTAAAGTATAGCCTTCAATCTAATGTAGCCCTGGCTTTATGACCCTGCAAGCGATGTGCATTCACTTCTGTTTTTGTTGGCAGTTAGAAGTGGACCGAATGCGTACATAAGAAACTTCTTTAATACATGCTGGCGAATGAAGGGTCTTTGCAAGGGAAAATGTTCAAGCGGTGAAATATATCACATTTTGTGTGACACGTCACTTCTGTGCTGCGTGCATAAAAAGTATATGCCTTTACAGCTTGGGGAATAGTTGTGAGTATCTGAGGTCCCTGCTGACCTCCTCCGGGGACCTTCTGAGATGCGCAATCCCATTAAAACAATGGCTTTGGCCCATCAATGCTTCTGTGTCTGCTGTGTTTTTATTTAGAGGCGTTCATTGCCTCTCTCACGGAAACAATCTCTTAGTTAAATTCCCTGTCTTCAGTATTTTTCTTTTTGTTGATTTATTCCTATTAAAATTTTCCTAAAAACTTTTTGGAAGTATAACATACAACCATAAAAGTGTACAAATCATACGTGAGCACCTTAATGAATTTCACAAGTTTAACACATTCCTGTAACCTACACCCAGACAAAAAAAAGAACAGTATAATAATATCCCAGTCACCAACAGTTAACGACTCCACAAAAGACAGTCCCCAGCCTGACTTCTAACAGCATTAAGTCCTGGTACCTGTTTGTGAACTTCATAAAAATGGAATCATACAGTAGGTACTCCTTTGCGTCTGGCTCCTTCTAATCTACGTTGCTTTCAATGACATTTATTCCTATTGTTTGATAGGATGGCAATTTATCATTTTATTTTCAATGTTGTATAGCATCACATGGGGGACTAGACCGCGATTTATTTGAGCATTCTAATGTAGACGGTCATTTGTGTAGCTTTCAGTTTTTGGCACTTTTAAATAGTGCTGTGATGAACATTCTTGGGCATGTTTTTTGAGGCTTAAACGCAAGAATTTCTGTGGGTATACACCCAGGAGTGGAAGTGCCTGTCGTAGGCTATGCCTACGCTCAGTTTCAGTAGATATTGCCAAACTGTTTCTCGAATTGGTTGTACCAGTTTCCATTTCCACCCACAGTGTCTGAGAGTCCTTGCTGCTTTATAGCCTTTTCCACAACTGGTATTTTCCGCCCTTCCCCCGCATTGTGGGAGGTATGTAGTAACAGTGTCTGGAGGTTTAATTTGCTTTTCACTGATGGCTAATGAAGCCGAGTCCGAGTCCGAGTTCCTTCTCACTTGTTCATTAGCCATTAGATATCCTTTTTTTTTTTTTTTTTTTTTTTTTTTTGGTGGTGTCCTGTTCAAGCCTTTCATCCATTTTTCTATTGGATTGTCTACCTTTTTCTACTTGGGAACCTTGTAAGGAACACTCATTATTTGACATTGGAAGTAATAAAGTGAAATTCGTATTGAAAATATTTAAGTTTAAATATGGAGTATGTTGCAGTCTACAAGGCACAAGTTCTAGACATTTTTTGCTGCTTAGTATGGCCAGGACATAAAAGTGTTTCAGCTCTTAAGAATCATTACATTTCATTAGCCTAAGCAAGATCACTCACTCAAGTTAATAATGATTCACCCCCGTCCCTCCTTTTTTGATTAGGTTTTTAGGAGGAATTAAGTCAATGAGCAAAGCGGTGCTCTCAATATGATGGGGAGGCGAAGACTAGATTTGCCTCTGATGGACAGACTCCCGGGAGGGAGCACTATCAAAGTTCAGAGCTTTAAACAAACACTGCTGGGGTGGGTGAAGTACCCTCCCGTGCATATTACATCCTAAGACTGAACTAGATTCTTTTGACTCTTCTAAGAAAAGGACAAAGGAGATTGATTGTAAGCACAGCCAGGTCATCTTTCAGCGTCGTTAACATCATTCCCGCTGTTCACGTGCGAGTTCTTGCTCAGGTGGGGAGAGTGAGTGGTACAGGTGGTTTCTTCCTTACCTGCTGCAACCAATAAACAGGGACCCTCCCCTGCCCCCTCCCACCCCCCTTCTCTTTAGTGTGTACAGTTGTTTGCTCATTTCGCTCATGTGCGCTTATGGAATAGGCTGGACTTCATCCTTCTAACTTAGTAGCCATCTGTGATACAGGAATTTAATCAGGCTTCTGAATGCCAGGGGACTTACGATTGTACTGGGTTGAGCTTCCTCATCTTGTTTACGCCAAATCACCCCTTTACTGCTGAGAGACCTTGGATGTGTCTTACGTGACTTCCCCATAAATTCCTTCATGCTTTTCCTCTTTGCGTGTCTGCTACTGGAAATTTGATTGGAAGGTGGAATCTTCCCTTTGTAGTTCCCACTGGCGTTGTCGTTGTCCCAGCCACACTGATGTCCTTCAGTATTCTCTGGGCACAAAAAAAAAAAAGGCTGCCACATTCCCATAGGCTTCTCTGAGCCCGCCTTGTGCTCTGATCCATACTGAGATAGGGTCAATTTACTCCTGTACTTTTTCATCACCTAAGCATCAAATCAATGCTACTTATGATCTCAGGTCTCACAGAGTCCTTTTTATAGTCTTATTTTAAAAAATTAATTTATTTAAACAAACAAACAAAAAACCCCAGTGCACTAGTTTCTCCCACCTCCCTCATCCCTTTCACCTCTTGCAACCACCAATCTGCTTTCTGTATCCATGAAATTTTTTTTTAAGATTGCATGTTAGAGAGATTACATAATATCTGTCTTTCTCTGACTCATTCCACTTACAATGCCCTTGAGGTCCATCTTTGTTGTTGCAACTGACAAGATTTTTTTTTATGCCCAACTAATATCTCATTGTATATACATGCCACATTTTCTTTATCCATTCATTCATCAATGGACACTTAGGTTGTTAACATATCTTGGCCATTGTAAATAATGCTGCAATAAACATAGAGGTGCATATGTATTTTTGAATTAGCGTCTTTGTTTTCTTCCAATAAATACTCAGAAGTGGAATTGCTGGACCACATGATAGATCTATTTTTAATTTTTTAAGGAACCTCTATACTGTTTTCCATAGTGGTTGTGTCAAGTTACATTCCCACCAACACTGCACAAAGATTCCCTTTTCTCCACATCCTTGCCAGCACTTGTTATTTCGTATCTTTTTGGTAATATTCATTCTAATAGGTGTGAGGTGATACCTCACGGTGGGTCTGGTTTGCATTTCCCTGATGGTTAGTGATGCTGTGGATCTTTTCATGTACCCGTGGGCCATGTAGGTCTTCTCTGGAGAAGACTAAATAAAATCAGAAATGAAAGAGAAGACATTATAACTAATACCACAGAAATACATAGTATCATGAGACCATTTTAAACAATTATATGCCAACAAACTGGATAACTCAGAAGAAATGAATAAATTCCTAGAAACATTCTGTTATCGAACGAACGCAAGTTCATGCACTGAGGCACAGTGAGGTGCCAAAACACTGAAACGTCAGAGTTTAGAGCAGGGAAAGGTTTATTGCTGGGCCGAGCAAGGAGAATGGGTGACTTCCCCATTTCTCAGTACGTGCAGATTTTTCCATCATTTCCCTTTTGATTACAAGTCTTTCAATAGAAAACACTGATGATCAAAATATCTGTCCCCAGTGCTGTGACAGTAGGTCCTGCCCCCAGTTCAGATCATGCCCCTTGGTGTTGGCCTCCTTTCTGTTTGCCTCGTTATCCACGTGGGGGGAAAACAAGTCAGCCGTCATGAACAGGCCCAGAGGTACGTGTTTTAACGGGGAAACATTTTACAGGGTGTACATTTTATTACTTGTACCTGGTTGTCACACAGGCATCATATGCGTGCTTTTAGCAATAGACTTAGAGCAAGCATTGCTATGCACCATGTGTAGTTACGCACTGTGACAACTTCGTTAGAGAATTCTCTTTCTATCCTAAACTTTGAGGACAATCTACAAAGGGAGACAAACACTTGATAAATAGTTCAATTAGAAAACATAGCTTAAAAGCCAGTAATACTTCAGATAACCGATTATAACCATATCCATCAGTTCACTCAATCCAGTGCCATCCATCCCTCTTACTAACAGTTTTATGAAATCAGAGTTTTCATTAGGCTTCTTAAGTACCCCACCAGCTCAGCAACATGATTTCAAAGAAAGTGCCCTTGTCAAAAAGTCCCCGACGATTCCTTCTGAAGATGCAGCAGTCCTGCCAAGCATCACTAATCATCTATGAATGACCAAAGACCCCAAAAGCCATGCAAAAGGTCTGATTACAATGCTTTTGATAAAAGGGCTTCATCAAGGTGTTGTGACACACAACATTCTAAGATAACAACTAGAATTATGAATGATAATTATTCATTATACCAGGACATACCTAAATTTCAGAAACTTTATATAATTTCTAGAATGTCCATATTAACATTTATCCATATGGTATAACCCGAGGGGGCTTATCACCCATTGGACAGTGCTTCCCATGCAATTCAACACACCAGCCAATCCTAGTGAAATATTTTTCTCTGGAATGTCGCAGGGGCCCTTGGAAGCCTCCCAAAGTTAGCTGAAGTCAAAAGAACTTTAATTAAAACTCGATAGGAAGTTTGTCAAAAATAACAAAAAATTCCACACAATCTGTTATCAGAAGTACCCTAAGTAAACTTGTCCTCTGAACAGGGAGGCACCAAATCTAGTTCTGCACCAGCCCACTTTTAATAACAACATCCATTTACCTAATTAAGTTTAATCTATGATCAGCCCAGCCACGCACAGAACTCCTTTTTTAGGGCTCTCTTTCTCCAAACTTTCCACAACTTTCTGTGTCTGTATTAGTTTGTCCCTTATTTTTTTTCCCCCATCTAGAAACCACCAGCTCCAGGAGCAAATCTCTTTCCCCTTAACAAAACGTAATTCCATGCCACATCACATACTTTTTTCTTTCTTTCATTCTTTTTTTTTTAAACTCAAAACACATTCCACGACAAAGGTGGAAGCCATCCCAAAAGGCCCACTGTGACATAACAGCAGAGCCACCAGGGCCACTGTTCTGCAGATCTCAGGGAGCACTGAGCCCACACAGCACTGCAATAAGAAAAATCATTTCCTTTCATTTACGGGAGCTTAGCTGAAGATCTCCCAGTTTTGCAAAATATACTCTGGGGGACTATGAGATGAAACAGAGCTCTGATCGTCCATATTTAATTATCCATGGCTGGTGTTATCAAATATCAAGCAAACAATTCAAAATGGTCGCTTAAAACACTTCCCCAGCCCCTAAAAGGGGGCTTCCCAGCCAGCGCCCCATCAGAGATGAAGCTGAGTGAGTGACCAAGGCTGGGGAGAGAGTCCCAGCCAGGGCTCCGGCACAGGCGGAGCAGCGCAGCAGGAAGGACACTGGCGTCCTCACACTCAACCCCGCTGTTCACCAAAGACGTCCCAGCCGGCGCCTGCAAGTACTGACACACACACACGAACGACAAACGTGGTCCCACACGCAAAGGATGAAATGAGGTGTGGCCCCCAAATTCCACTTCCACTCCCAGATGGAGGCCTCCCGAGTGGCCTGGCTCCTGAAAGACAACAGACCTGGAGGGGCTCCCACTGAGCCTAGAGTGGCTCTCTTCCTGCAGGGGAATGAGGCCAAGTGGGGGGGGGGGTAGAATTTTCCCATCCCGCACAAGCCGAGTGGCTCACTCCAAAATGATACACACAAAAACACAACAAATCAGCTATGGTTGCACGGACAGAAAATCGAAGGAGGTACTGTCTAAAAATTCAATTTCCACTCCCAGAAAGAGGCCGCCAAACAGACTGACCCAGCTCTCAAAAGAGAAGGAATGAGCCCAGATGGGGCAGAGAGAATTCCCAGCCTGCACAAGCTGGGGTGACTCACCTGAGTGACACCAAGTGTGGATGCACCTCCGGATGCTTCTCGGCTCCAAACAGCCTCCTGCAGGGGTGGCCGCACCCGTCAAGGAGAGTCCTTCCTCCCCTGGAGCGAAGTGAGCTCTGGCTGCTGCTGGGGACCCGGGGAAGGGGCTTCCTCCAGCGGGGGTTGGCGTGCCACTGGCACAGACTCCTGGCTTGACTTTGCCAAAATTGTTACCAAACACATGCTCATGCATCCAAAGCACAGTGAGGTCAAAAAACATCAAAACGTTGGAGTGTGGAACAGGGAAAGATTTATTGCTGGGCTGAGCGAGGGAAACAGGTGACTTGCGCCCAAAAAACCCCCGAACTCCTAGAAGGGTTTCACCTGAGCCTTTTTAAAGGCCAGTGGAGGGAGGGGCATCCCAGGGGTCTGTGATCAGCTGTGCACAATTCTGATTGGTTGATGGTGATCAATCCTTAGGTGCCAGAAGGTCTTGGAGCCACGTGTTCCTGATCATCAAGTAGGTAATTTCTTCCATTTGGTGGTGGTTTTTAGCCTCTGAAAAACTCAGGAAATATGCATGAGATACTATTAACTGGGTACTTCAGAGAAGGGCTCCAGCAGAAGATCTGGGGGAGGGGTCTGTCCCGGGAAGGTCCCATAGGGTCCTGCTCAGTTATAATACAACCTTCCAAAATGGAATCTTCTAGAAATATAAACTCAGAACAGACCAATAAGAAGTAAGGAGGTTGAATCTGTAATCGAAACCTTTTCAACAAAGAAAAGTCTAGGACCAGATTGTTTCACTGGTGAATTTTACCAACACTTAAAAAATAATTAATACTAATCCTTCTCAAATTCTTCTAAAAAATTGAAAGGAAGTGAACACTTCCAAACTCATCTTATAAGGCCAGCATCACCCTGATACCCAAATCAGATAAGGACACTACAAGAAAAGTATGGACCAATATCCCTATGAATATAGATGAAAAAATTCTCAACAGAGTATTTGAAACTAAATTCTACAACAGAATGAAAGGATCTTATACCATGATCAGGTGGGATTTACTCCTGGGATACGAGAATGAATAAACATGCCCAGGTAATTATCTGTTACGCCTAATTCATAGAATGAAAGATAAGTATCATATGATCATTCTAACAGCAATAGAAAAAGCATTTGGCAAAATACATCTTTTCATGATAAACACTGTTAGCAAGCTGGAAGGAACGTACCACAACATAATAAAGGCAGGATACAGCAACCTCACAGCTAGCTTCATACTCAAGGGAGGTGCCTATGCGGTTCATACTTGAAGGAAGTGCAGAGATGTAGTTAATTTGGAAAAGAAAATGAACTCCTCCTTGGAGTAAAGCACATAATTCACAGTTATTGACCCAGAAGAACATGTTTTGCAAATGGAAGCAAATATACAAGTGAATGAGGGTTTCCGATACTTAAGCAAGCCAACAAGATTGAAAATTCAAATCCTGAATTATAGAAGTGTTCCAGAATAGAAAGCCTCAGACAGCCCAAATCCTGCTCTTTATGGAATTCCATTCTAATTAAGCAAGCCATCCCTGATTGTTTTGATCATAGCTGATTACAGGACAAGCTGAAACCACACGGGTCATTCTACCACCCTGTAAGATATGAGAAGGGAAGGGGAGGAGGATGTCTGTCTCCCTGGCTTACGGTCGCAGGAAGCTAGTGGGGAAGAGAGTCACTTCAAGCACTAGAGAAGCAGTGGCTTTTACTTGCTCTAACCCCCCCCCCCTTTTTTTTTAAATAAAATGGAGGTACTGGGGATTGAACCCAGGACCTCGCACATGCTAAGCACATGCTCTGCCACTGAGCTATACCCACTCCCTACCCTGGCTTGACTCTGGATGAGTTGAGCCAAAGGAGAAAGCAGGGTTAAAACCTACCTCTGATTCTTGTGATCTCTGAATCTCTAACAGGTCAATCCTAGTAGACCAGCTTCCTTGGCTAATCAAGAGACATCAATTCCACTGCTTAAGTCAGCTCTGAGCAAAAATGAGTCTCCCTAAAGGGAGCTTTTCCCTGCCCCTGCGGCTCCTCTGAATCTCTATTACAAAGTCTGCACACCCCAGGTATCACTTTTAGACAGTGCAGTTTTTGCCACTGGATGAGCGGAATGTCAGGGAGCGAAACCCAGAAAGAATTCTGAAGGAAGTTTGCTGTATATTGTGGCCAAACCCTTCCATATTTTGTTGCTTTACTGAGAGATTTGATAAATACATTATTTTTAAAAAGGATCTGAATCTTAGAATTGAATTTCTTTTAGGTATGTCATTGTGCAGAGACTGACCCAGGCCAATTTCTGTTCAGGTTCCTTATTTGAAGACGTCTGTACATTTCAAAATGCTCCCCATGGTACTTTTAGACACAATCTGTCACCAAAGTTATTACATAATTACTGAGCATATTCCGCCCTCTGTACATTTCATACCTGTGACTCATTTATGTTTTAACTGGAAGTTGGCACTTCTTCATCTCCCTCACATATCACTGGTCTCCCCCACCGCCTCCCCTCTGGCAACCACCTGTCCCTAACGCCACCAGCACTGGAATTTATCAAAGGCTGAACAGTGTCTGGGAAGGAAGAACCCCTTACAACACCTCATTCCTTCTCAACCACTGTTCCCTTTTCAACCTTTCCCAGTTGCAGTGGGGAGGACTTTGCATTGTTTCCTCAGCCCTGTGCCAGATCAGCGGTTGGATATTTGCTGCTAGAACCCCTTCCCCTCAGAATCATTAGAGTCCAAGCTGCATTCAGCACGGAAGTGGGAGAAAACTGCTCCACACCCGGATCCACCCCCTCCGCCGCTGCACCCCCACCTGGAGCAGCACACGCAGACTCGCTCGTGCCTCTGCACGTGGGTCGATGGCGGTGAGCAGCCAGGCAGACGCTCAGCATTGTCACAGTCGTCAGTAGGACAGCCAACACCCAACAGAAGTTGCTAGGCTTACCTGCCACGACTTTGTAAAGAAAACAACGAATCCAAATGGATTTAGACAGTTTATTACCTACACACAGCGAAGCATGATCAGCAAGGTGTTAGCTCCTGCGGCCACAGGATGACACCCAGCCAGGGGGCCAGAGGATGGGCAGTGGAGGTGGCACGCCTCTCGGCTGCTGAGGACCCAACTCCAAACCGTAGCCAAGTGGTCTTATAGCTCAACCTGAAGGGGGCTGAGGTGGAAAGTTCCATGATTTCACTCCCTGAAACCAGGGAGGTGGAGGAGACCCTGCCTTGTGGCCACCCATCATAACGTGGCTTTTATCCTTTGGGTTTCAAAAAGAACTGCAGGGTCAGATTCAGTCAAGACTCATGCCGGCCTGCAGTTAAGTCTTGCCGATGTGGTCCATGTGAGAGCTATACAAGGTCAAAAGGGCAGATCTGTTCCTCTCCAGATGGGAGGCTCAAAGAAAAGGTGAATGGGGAGCTGAAGGGACGACAGGGGAAAGCCTGGGTGTAGAAAGATGTTTCTGTAATTGGAAGCCTCCACAAATGATACAGACATCCTTTCTATGAACAGAGAGGAAAGCAGGCCTTGAGGAGAGCACGACTATCGCTCTGAAGTGAGAAAATATATTCTAAGTTGTTTTCATGAGAACCTTAGCTGCGGCTCAGCTTTTCAAATCCAAGATCTTAAGATTCTAAAGTTCTGATGGCTTATAAGAAATGCTAAAAACCAACAGCTGTGGGCACATCCCAGTGCCACAGTTCAGTTTAAATCCCCTGGCTGTGTGAGAGACGGAGGCATGAGAAGGACTTGCAAGTTGATTGGCGTTTCTTGGCTTCTCACGTCAGGGGTCAGGGTTGCCTTTGATACAGCACTCCAGCTGAAACTTACAGTAGGCAACTAACATTTCACTTACGTGGCACTCAAATCTGCAGGTACCGTTTTCATAACATCTCTTGTGCATTTCTGAATACAATGGATTCAAGCCTGGAAAGAAAATAAATGGAAAGATAATTCTCGATAGGCCTTTTGGGACTATAGAATGGCTGGTCCTTCCATTTTTGTCAAACTGGATTCCAAGAGAGTTGGTCATAATGATTGATTCTGTAACCGAAAAAAAAAATTAACTAGTGCTATGGATTGAATTTTGTCCCCCACCAAATTCATATGTTGAAATTCTAACCCCCAATGTGACTGTACTTGGAGATAGGGCCTGAGGTAATCAAAGTTAAATGAAGTTCTAAGAGTGGGGACTTCATCAGTGGCCTTATTGGTGGAACCCGGAGAAAGAAGGCGGCTGTTTACAAGCGAGGAAGATAGCTCCCATCCGGCACTGAATCGGCCTTCAGCTGGTCTTGGACTTTCCAGCCTCCAAAACTGTGAGAAAGCAAATTCTGTTTAAGCCACACCACCTGCGGTATTTTGTTCCTGCCGTTTGCACTGACTAAGATAACTGATAACTTGGAACTTTGCCCAAACTGATCAGATAATAAACTCTAAATAAGAATTTTCAGTCTAGACAGAAAAAGGAAACACAAAATACTTATGAGAGAGAAGGAACCAGTGAAATGCACGCAACTTGAGGCAGTGCTGTGGGTTCAGAGGAGGGTGAAATTGATTCTGAAGACGGGATCTATGGCTGGAGCCCACGGCATTTGAGCTGGGCTTACCGTTTTGTGCACATGTCACTCCATGGAAACATCAGAGTATGAATGCTTCTTTATTTTCATGTGTAAGAGGGTGTTAAAAGGAAAAGGCTGCTAAAATTTGGCCATCTGTAGAAATTTTGAGTTAACATATTACCCTATCCATCATGTCCTGGAGGATAACTGTCCTATAGGAAAAGAGAAGGGGGTCAGGGGTACTTAGCCAGTGAGACGGAAGCCTAAGAAGATGAAGTGTATGGTCTATATAAAGAGACCAGAAGTTCCTGTGGAAATGAAAAGTTACAGGAATGTATAAGGCACTGAAGGGAGTATTGAAGACTCTGGGCAGTTGCCGACTGTCTGGAGACCCTGAATTCATTGCCATGCGCTATAGTGGAACTGGTCCCATCAACAGCTTCCAGAAGCCTGGATCCTACGGATTCTTAAATCCAGCCTGTTGAGTCACATTATCTGAAGATCTGGTTCATCTGCCTGGAGAATCCTTAAGAGAGGAAGAGAAATTAAGTAGGACCTTGCAACATACGGATGTGAACTGATTCAGTAACACTGAGTGAAGAGGATATTCAAGATGAGATTTCTAAAGTCAGTAACAGATATGGTCAAGTGAGAGTGTGACGCTAGCTGGGTTATCCCTCATGTCTCCTAACTGCTGCCTCACCCGATCATACATTTCTCATATCACACGGAGCTCGTCGATTCTCTTGGAACAGGCAGTTCCAAATCTGTTTCTCCTTGTACGTAAGGGATCTACAGATAATAAACGAATTACAAGTCATTCCAGTAAATTAGAAAGCTTAACAAATTGTGTTATTATTATTTGTTGGTTTTGACTCTTATACCTAGATATGTTCCTGAATAGAGATAAAACAACAGCTTAGGCAAAACAGGGTGGAGTATTACTAATGAAAACATAGTGACAGCTCTAATAATTCAGGTACTGAATATATTACCTATAGGCACATTCCATTCATTATCCCACATAATACTTGCAAGACTCTGAAGTTAGTGTTACTATTATTTTCCTTTTGTAAAGGAGGAAACTAAGGTTCAGAGAAGTTCAGACTTTCGCCTAAAGATGCACAGCTATCAAGTTGGAAAGCCAAGGTTCAAGCCCAGGTCTTGCTGACATCAAAGCTGGTTGATGCTTTTTCCATGTTGAAAATGAAAGGGGGACATTCATAGGTTTGATTAGCACAAATTGTCTTCTTGACAAAGGACCCCCCGCCCCCAACTCCCAGAAGATTCCCATTTACCTGTCAGCGCTGGATTCCAAAAGAATAGAAACACAAACACAATGAGGAGAGGCATCATGGCTGGGAGCGTGTATTGAGGAGGCTGGAGGCAGGGTCTGACACAGGCTGTCAGGGAGCAGAAAGGGGAAGCGAGCACACCATCTGGTCCAGGGTACGATCTGCCCCAGGGAGACATGCGACACTGATCCCCCAGGGGCAGCTGGGTTGGCGATGCCTGTGTGAGGGAAAAACGGACAGCCCTTTCCCGTTTGACAGCTTTTGCTACTGGCAAAGGCACTGCTCCCCAACCCCCGGATTTTCCAAAAGTACTAATGGAGACCTCAGAATTATATGCTTTTTCTTTTTTAAATAAATAAAATTTACTTTGTTTGGCTTTTATGTTACAAAAACTAAATGATATTTTAGAAAATTCATAAAATATTAAAAATTACAAGGAAAGAAAAGTCACCCTTGAGCCCCACCTCTCAGGGACAACCTGTGTGTTTCTCAAGAAAGTTTTATTTGTGCCCAGTTTATTCTTTAATAGTCTATCTTTGTATAGTGATAAACTTAATGTGCTTGTATTTATGGATCCTGCTTTTGTAATGTGATATATACTGTAAGTATTCTCCATGCCATTATAAACTTTCCATAAATGGTATCTTTAAAAGCTACACAGTATTTTACCAAGGTCATTAAAAAAACTGTCACTATTAAAAAATCTTTATTGAGATGTAAATGAAAAAAATTCCTGCAAATATTAAAGTATACAGTTTGATAAATTTTGACACACATTTCCTTGAATGTGAAGCCATCATCACATTCAAGATAATGAACATATCTGTTCCCCAACCATTCTTTTTTAACTTATTTTTTATTTAAAAAATTTTATTAAAAATATTTATTATTGAAGTATAGTCATTTACAATGTGTCAGTTTCTGGTGTGCAGCACAATGTCCCAGTCATGCATATATGTACATAAATTCGTCCCTCAGCCGTTCTTGATGACTTTTTCCTCTCCAGCTTTACCTGAGGTATAATTGTGGTTCTCTAAAAATGTTAGGATTTTTTTCTCTTTCTGTGAAAAAATGCCATCGAGATTTTATTAAGGATTGCATTGACTCTGTACATCACATTGGACAGTATGGACTTTTTAATGGTATTAATTCCTCAAATCCATGAGCACAGGATTTCTTTCCATTTACTTGTATCTCCTTCAGTTTCTCATCAATGTTTTATAGTTTTCAGAGCAATGATCTTTTACTTCCTTGTTTAAATGTATTTCTAGGTATATTACTCATTTGATGCTATTGTAAGTGGAATTGTTTACTTCTGCCCTTTTTCAGATAGTTTGTTAGTGTGTAGAGACACAACTGATCTTTGTATGTTGATTTGGCTGGTTCTCCTGCGGGGGAAAGTGAGGTGTGAGTGAGCACCTGGCTTCCCTCGCTATTCAGGATTCTTCCAGAGACCCATTTCTCTCTCACCCTACCCACCCTAAGCAGAATACTGGATTATGAGCTGCATGACTAGAGGGAGGAAAGAGGCCGGGAGGGTGGTTACAAGACTGTTGGAGCACATTAAGGGGATGCAGATCCTGTAACTGCGCTGAGATTCTACCAGGAAGCCCAGCCATGAGCCCCTGGGGTGTGTCACCTGTGCATCCCCCAACCAGTCCACAGGCACCCCTAGCCCTCCATGCACCTCAACCCTGTAGCTGACTGCCTCCTTGTGCATGTTCCCAATGGCAGTGGCAAAGGCAAGCTTTGGAAGATGGCTAGTGAGCATGTGCAGAAAGCCAGCCTGAATCTGTGGGCCAGCTAGAGACCACAGACTGGAGCCTTAGTGCCAGCCCTGGGGAAGCAAAAGGGAGGCTGGCTTGGTGCATTGCAGCATCTGGAAGGCACGAAAGCTTAAGAATTCTGCCACAAGAGGGAGCAAGAAGCATGAGCAGTCACAACCGGTCTGAGGAAACCTCAGAACTGGGATCCTTTGGTGGTGTCGTTTCTTTGATTTTTCATTTTTTGAAGTTTTGTGTTGCGGTCTTTGCAATATGAAGTAGCAGTCACCTCCTCCCATCCAAACTAACTGCCTTCAGGAGAGAAATGCCTGCCCTTAGCCCTGCTAGGAATTCTGAGGTTCCCAACTCTGCCACTCAACGGTTCTCAACACCCTTAATTTTAAACGTCATTAAAATCTTTGAATTTGGAAAGGATGTTATGTCGCATATTTTCATAAGAGATCTTGATCAAATAATTTGCTGTCTTTGATCGTAACTCTTTAAAAGTCCAATATAAGTCCATATGTAGATACTGTTTTTCAATAGTTCCAAACTGAAGTCAAGGGCAAAATAATACTCAACTATAATCTGTAAGGACTTCCCCCTGGGGGTTCTAAAGTAGTATAATTTAGTATCCTGCTTTTATGTGATTTGACTTGGTATCAGAATAAAAGCTCTGTGTGATTCAGAATGTGGACGTTTACTTTGATTCCTGGGTCCTTAGGAAGTCACAAAACAATGGAAACTGTCTTACTTATGTAAGTTCTTTTCTTGGTAGAGTTTTCATAAATTTCTAATTTTTTCTTAGCAAATATTTAGTAAATTTTCTCCAAGTGGTCTATGTCTCCCAAATGTTAAGCATCACATTTCTAGTGAATATTTATATTGAACAGTAAACTTTTCAGTTGTGCTTTAGATAGCAGAAATAATTAGTAGAAGATTAAGATCATTGGTAAGTACACGGCAGGCAGGCAGGAATCTTTAATTTAAAGATGACTGATAACACTAGGAACGCTATATGATCTGGGACATAATTCTCTGGCCACTTTTCTGCCTTTCCTTTTGCGCTGTACACTTCTTGGGGCAAGAGCTGTGTCTTATTTACTATTGTATCCCTAACCCTATTGTGGTACTAAAGATTTATATTCTATCCCCACAAAGGGATGACACTGATTTAATAAAATATTTTTGAAAATATTTAATTTTACAAAGATTTGATTTTTTAAAAAGTAGGGCAGCAGGACGTGAGAAAGACCATAACACTTCACTGGCGAGCTTGGAATAGAGGCTCAGAAAAGGAAATCACTAGGAAGGGACCAGCAGAAGTATCAGAATGAATTAGGAGGCACAGTTACATGCCTTCCCATAGAATGGCAAAGTCCCTGCAGAGAGAACCATGTAAAGGTGTTACTGAATGGTAAATAATAAATAAGGCTACATTGAATAAGAAACTGCTGGACTGTTTATAGGACAGTCCTCCTGGAAATGCTCAATGACACAGAAGTATTCTTCAAATCCTCCCTGTGAAAGTTAGCTTTGGAGATAAAAGGTGCACCACTGCCATTTACCATGCCAAAGCACCCCCAGCCAACTCCCTGAGGGTCCCTAACAGGAAGGAGTCTTTTCTCTTGGTAACATCCATCTACGAGCAGTAGCTCACCAACTGGCGAGTAGCAGTGTAGGTGGATGCCTGGCTCCATTAGACCATCATTAGGAGTGAGTAATGGTGCCCTGGGCAACCCACGTGGGGGCACTGAGAGATTTCTATGCGCCTAAGAGAGCCATTGACCTGGACACACAAGATCTGCCAGCTTGGCGGCCTTTTTCCTGATTATACTCAGGAGGAAGAGAGAACAGAAAAATGTGGACCAACAGGTTTCTTTTTTTTTTTTTTTTCTTGGAGGAACTCATCTTTCTTCACATGATGTTCCTGGTCAATAGGCAGAGAAATGTATTTAAATTCATATGAGAAATGTATGCTCATTCTGTGACAATTTACATATTTCTTGGACAATCTTTCTCTTAAAATTTTCCTCCTACAAAGTTGTAATAGTCATAATCACCTACATTTTATGTATAATTTTTGTTATACATATAGTCTCCACTTAGAAGGTGAAAATAACAGAGGTACACGAAGAAAATATTAATAATTGCCTCTTCACCTGTGATGCCTTCCCTGTGAGGCACCAACTTTATTGATTTGCTTGCCAACAATTTGATGAGTATCCTTTTGTTAATTTTCCATTCATATATATATATATACACACATATATATGGCTTTTTATTTCCAGTAATAAAATCATACTCTGTAATTTGCTATTTTTTAACTTAACAATTTATCATGGACATCTTTTCAGGCCAATTAAAGTAGGTCTAACTTATTCTTTTCAATAGATGAATAATTTTAATGCATAGATACGCCAATCATTGTCTGATTACACAGTTTCTAGATTTTTTTCCATTACAAATGACACTGCAATAAATCTTCTTGCACACGATATTTTAGTGGACTGTGTGCTGTTACTCCTATGAGATAGATTCTTAAGTGGAATTGCTCTACAACAAGACACGTTCATTTTAGATTTTATTAGTCATGGTTGGATTGTCTCTAAGAGAATTTAGCAATTTATAGTCTCACCAATGAGGTTTGAGAGCACTTATTTCCCCATAGGTCCACTGCACTGAATAATACCCTTTAAGAAAAATCTTACCAAATTAAGAATTTTAAAAAGTCATCTGTGATAGAATTGTTTCTATGATTGCCTAGGGAGATTACAGGGTTTTTTTTTTTGGTAATGTTTATTGGCTAATTGTATTTATTTTATTGCTGATCTGGTTCTTCATATCTTTTACCCATTTGTCTACTGGAATGCCTTTCTATTCTTAATTTTTTATGACTCTTGTCCAGTAGAGTTTTAAATTTTAATGTAGTCATGTCTGTCAGCAATCCCTTTAAGGGGTTTTCTTTCTAATTTAAGATGTCCCACTTCAATCTGAAATCTGAATTACATAATATTCTCCTTTATTTTATTTTCTTCCAGTGTATGTATATTTCTATTTACAAATTTTACTTGTTTTGTAAAATTTTAAAAATATTTCGAAATGTTGAAGTTAAATGCTCTTTAAAAAAACAGAAACAAATAATTGCAGATAGAGCTAAAGCTTCACTTTGTCATTCCTCTTTCTTCCTACCTTCTTTGAAAAAAATAAAATAATGTCATTTGCAGCAACATGGATAGACCTGGAGATCATCATTCTAAGTGAAGTAAGCCAGAAAGAGAAAGAAAAATACCATATGATATCACTCATATGTGGAATCTGAAATAAAAGACACAAATGAACTTACTTACCAAACAAACAGACTCACAGATGTAGAAAACAAACTTACAGTTACCAGGAGGGAAAGGGGGTGGGAAGGAATAAATTGGGAGTTTGAGATTTGCAGATACTAACTACTATATATAAAACAGACAAACAACAAGTTCATACTGTAGAGCACAGGGAACTATATTCTAACTTGCAGTAACCTATAATGGAAAAGAATATGAAAAAGAACATATGTATGCATCTATATGACAAACATTATGCTGTACACTAGAAATTGACACAACATTGTAAAACTGACTATACTTCAATTTAAAAAAGTGGAAAAAAAGATTGGAATTATCCCAAAGGACACATTTTGTTACATTTCACTTAGCGGTACGTGAACATATTTTGAACATATTTTCTTGTCTTTAAGGTTTTTTCTATAGCACCATTTAAAACTGTATAGAAACACTACCTTATTTTCTATTTTATGAAATGCTGGTTTCCACCGATTTTTTATTATTTAAATAAAGTGATGTAGTAACACCTTCCAATCAGAAGCCCGCTTTTCCTTGGCACCAGGAAAGCAGTACTGTGATAATTATTTCCTTGTTTTTCTGGATAGTTTTCTAGCTAAGTCGGCCACACCTCTAGTGTTCTCTGCTGACTACTTTCTCATTTTTCATAATATGTATAGGCTGAGAATTTTCCAGTTCTCCAAGTTCTGTTTCCTTTTCGTTAATCAATTCTGTTGTTATGTCATTTCTCTCTTGCAGCATTTTACGTTTTAACGTGACTCAAACCCCTTTATGCCAAAACATTTCTTTATTGGCTCTCCCCCGACTCCCAGCCTGCTTTCTCTTCTTGGCCTCTCTAATTCAATGAGCTGTATCGCTAACCATCTCTTTCTCAGCTCTGGGACATCAGTATCATCTTTCGTAGCTTCGTCTTCTCATTACATCATTGTAGGGCCGCTGCATCCTGTCAACCCTACTTCTGAACTCCACCCTGAATCTCTTCCATCTTCTTAGTCCTAGTCCTAGATTACTGGAATGCTGCATAAATATACTGTTTTTATATAAGATTGTATATGTCATAAATAGAAAATATACTTCATTTTCAAAACCACATGAAATTTTAACAAATACCAATTTTATCTTAGATCACAAAGAATATTTCAATAAATTCACACAAGCTATAGAAAAGATCACATTCTCTGGTTTTATAAAATTATAGTTAATACATGTGGAGCTTACAGTGGGGTCAGGTGCTGCATAAGAACTTCGCATACACTAACTCACATAATCCTCGTAATGCTGTGATGGAGGTTCTATAGTTACCCCACGATACAGACAAGGACACTGAGCAGAGAGAGAGACCAAAGAAATTGCCCAAGGTCAAAGAGTTAGTAAGTGGTGGGGCTGGGAGACAGCCCTACAGATGAAATCATGATGTGGTTGTGGATGCAAGTTGGGGAAATTAACACAAACGTACACACATGAAAGCAGAGTGTAAGCCTTTATAAAGTATTTACTTTAACCTGACCATCTACACATATAATTACCATGAGTTTCCTTTATCCATCATATGAGTTATTCTTATTTAGACAAGGGAGTTTTAAACATTTTTATTTTCCTTTCCTGGAGCTTGAGGAAGATGGAGTTAAGACTTTTTCATCACTTCTTTTTTCTCCTGAACTCAGATTTCCTCGCTCTGCAGCAGATACTCCAGTCAGCACAGTATCTAATTGCATATTCATCCGCATTGCACTTCATTCTGCAGTTATAGTATCCTGAAGGGCACCTTTCGTGAAAAAAGCTCCTGGCTTTGAAAAGAGAAAGCGTTATATTGTATTACTTACTTTTATATTTTAATGTCTGAAGTATTTCATAATAAATTAAAACAATAGCAATACATAACTTTCCCAGAAAAATAAAAAAGAAAAGAATGCGGGAGAGAAAAGTGGAGATACTGGTCTCTCTGTGTCTGCTTACTGGACTCAGCATAATGTCCTTCAGGTTTGTCCACACGGCTGCAAACGGCATAGTTACCTTCTTTTCAAGGCTGAATAATATTCGGTTATGTTTATACATGTATATATATGTGTGTGTGTGTGTATATATGTATGTGTGTGTGTGTGTATATATTTATACCACAATTTCTTTACCCAGTTATCCACTCACAGACACTTAGGATGCTTCCACGTCTTGGCTGGTGTGAATAATGCTACAGTGAACATGGGAGCACAGATATCTCTTCAACATCGTTTCTCTTGGACATACACTCAGAGGTGGAGCTGCTGGGTCTTACGGTAGTTCTAGTTTTCATTTTTTGTGGAACATTCATGCCCTTTTCCATAATTGTTGTTCCAATTTACATTCCCACCAAAAGTGTTCAAGGGTTCCCTTTACTCCACATATGTGCCAACATCTGTTATTGTTATTACTTTTTGGTAACAGTCATTGTAACAGATGTGAGGTGATCACTCATTGTGGGTTTGACTTGCATTTCCCTGATGATAACTGCTACTGAGCACCTTTTTGTGTTCCTTTTGGCTATCTGTATGTCTTCTTTGGAAGAATATCTATTGAGGTCCTTTGCCCATTTTTAAGTTATTATTATTTTTGGTTATTGAGTTGTGTGAGTTCCTTGGATTTTTCGTAAGGAACTTGCAAACCCTGATTGGGTATAGGGTTTGCAAATGTTTCCTCCTTCTCTGCAAGCTGTCTTTTTACTCTGCTGATCGTTTCCTCTGCTGTGCAGCGGCTTTTGCGTTTGACGCGGTCCTGCTCATTCTGCTTATGCTTAGTCCGCATCTAGTGCATCTTGTAAAGGTCATGAAGCAAGAAAGATCTTGCCCTTCCTTCTAGAAATTTTACAGTTTCAGGTTTCCTTTTAAAGTTTTTAGTCTATTTTGAATTGATTTTTCTCTATAAATGCACTCTTTGGCAATGCGGCTACCCAGTGTCCCTGACACCATTTGTGGAAGAGACTGTCCTTTCTCCATCGTGTCGACTCCCTTGTTGACTATCAGTCCACCTGGTGTGTGTGGGCTTATTTCGGCGCTCTCTGTTCCTTTCCATTGTTCTACATGTCTGTTTTTACTACAGTACCATACTTTTAAAATTAATGTAACTTTGTAATATACTTTGAAGTCGTGAATTGTGATGCCTCCAGCTTTTGTTTTTCTTGCTCAAAACTGCTTTGCTATTCAGAGCCTTGCATCCCTGGCAAAATCCCTCCTGATCCTGGTGTTTGATACTTTTAATGTATTGTTGAATTCGGTTTGCTAATATTTTGTTGATGATTTTTGCATCTATGTACATCAGCAACACTGGCCTTTATTAATTTTTTGTGGTGATTTCTTTGTCTGGTTTTGGTATCATGGTGATTCTGGCCTTGTAAAGTGAATTCAGAAGCTTTCCTTTCTCTGCAATTTTTCTGGAATAGTTTGAGAAAAACAAGTGTTAACGCTTCTCTAAATGTTTGGTAGAATTCACCCGTGAAGCCATCTGGTCCTGGACTTTTGTTTTTTGGCAGTTGTTTTTATTACTGATTTCAGTCTCATTACTGACAGTTGGTCTGTTCGTATTTTCTATTTCTTTCTGGTTAAGTCTTGGGAGATTGTACATTTCTAGGGATTTGTCCATTTCTTCTAGGTTGTCCATTTTATTGTCATATAACCTTTGGATTTCTTGTTATGTATAATATATGTTCTTTATTGTTTAAGCCAATTGAGTCTTAGTTTTTTCTAACTTGAACCTGAAGACATATTCACTGGTACAATAATGTCCAGTAAAATAAATATTTTTAAAAAACAACCCACACAATGGGAGAGAATACTTGCAAATTTATCCTTGATAAAGGTTTAGTGTCCAGACTATATAAAGAACTGACAACCCAGTAATAAAAAAACAACCAAATTAAAAATAAGTAAAGACATTTCTACAAAGAAAATATACAAATGGCCAATAAACACTTAAAAGATGCTCAACATCATTAATGTTGTAAATTAGCAGCAAATTAAAATACAAATTAATAGTACAATGAGATATCACTTTACATTAACTAGGATGACTGATAAAAGAGACAGACAATATTATGTGGAGAAATTGAAACCCTCATGTATTGCTGGTGGGACTGTACAATAAAGCATGAAGCTGTGGAAAATAGTTTGGCAAGTCCTCAGACATTTAAACATAGTGCAACCATTTAACATAGCAATTCTATTTCCAGGTATACAGCCAAGAGAGTTGAAAATATGTCTCTAGAGGGAGGGGATAGCTCAAGTGGTAGAGTGCATGCCTAGCATGCACAAGGTCCTGGGTTCAATCTCCAGTATCTCCATATAAACAAACAAACAAACAAACAAACCTAATTACCTCACCCCAAACAAAAATTAAAAAAAAGAAGAAAATATGTCCACACAAAAACTTTGACATAAATGTTCAGAGCAACATCATTTATAATAGAACCAAACTAGAAAAAATCCAAATGTCCACCAGCTGATGAACAGATGAGCAAAAGATTGTATCATTTGATAGAACACTGTTCATCAACTGAAAGGGATTAAGTACTGACGCATGCTACAACATGAAGACACTCTGAAATACATTATGTCCAGTGAAAGAAAACAGACACAAAGGGTCACATGTTGTGTGATTAAATTAAATGTCCAGAATAGGTAAACTGATAGAGACAGAAAGTAGATTAATGGTTGCCAGGGTCTGAGGGGAGGGGAGGATGGGGAATGACTGCTGCTGAATATGGGATTTCTTTTTGGGGTGATGGAAGGTTCTGGTGATGATTGCACAGCTTTATGAATATACAGAAAACCACTGAAATGGTACAGTTTGAAAGTAAATTTTATGGTGAACTGTATCTCAATTAAAAAAAAACCAAGAACAATGAGGGAAATCTTGAATTGCAAGGTGTTAAAATGGGATCTAAGGTAGATGTGCATTAGGAAAGATAAATAAGTCAACAGATAATAAATCTCAGTGAGAAGCCCAAAGATTTATATATATATATAAATTATATAGTATTGGTGGCTTTAAAATTTGGGAGGGTTAGATTGATTATTCAATAAATATGACTGTATAATGGGTTATTTGGTTGTGTTAAGATGGCACCTTAACTCCCACCATACATAGCGTCACCTCCAAAGAAGCCTTCACCCAGATCAGTGGTCAGAGGGAAGCACAGATTAGGAAGGAGCAGCTGCCTCTTCATCCTGGCCCTTTTTCTAATTACCACCCACTTTCCATTCTTCCAATTCCCCAAAGTTCCTGTGTTTTGTAAACACCTTCTTTAGATCAAACACAGCCCTCAAGTTTGAGTTTATAACGGGTTAAGTCACTGAAGGGCACAACCTTATGGACGTTGTCCTTCCCATCAACTCCCCACTCCTTGAGCAGCTAGAGCACGCCCCTCACGTTCTCTGTTGCGCAGTATAACCTGCCCTTGTCTAATTGATTTTCAGACTCTTGGAAGACCTTGTATTCTCTCTCACTTATATTTTCATAACTCTGGAATGAAAGGTCCCCATCTTACCTTGAGGAACCATGGACAACAAGGCAAGTACCCCAAGGATGGAAAGCAAGACCCTCATGGTTGAATAAGTCAAAGAGAAGCCGTAGCTGGGATGAAGAGAACTTCTTTCTACGTTCAGTACTCAAGAAGTGAGCTGCTGTATGATTATTGAACCTTTCAGTAGCAAGAACACTTCTGTGTTCCAATGAGCCTTCGTATCAGGAGATATGCAATGGGCACGACCATCCGTCACTCAGAGTACACTTGCTAAGTGCTGGCAGGGCGTGGGCAAAGACAGTAGGATGCACAGCACTCACAGAGAAAGAGCTGCCACAGTGAAGGCAGGAGATATACTCTGTTGAAAAACCACCGTCTTATGGTTCCTGGAGGAGCTGTAAAGGTTTAGGCAACATTTGTAGAGTAAAAGGATTCAGTTTACTTCCCCAGGAAAAGGAAGAGAAGCACTAGATGTAACAGCATGCCTATGTATTAGTATTTTGGGGGATAGACATTAGCAGACTTAAGCAATGACACTGTATTTGAAACCATATACAGGCTAGTGAGACACAGAACAACTCTTGTCTGATTACCTCTTTGTCCAACCAGCTGAATGAGATCAACTATTTTTCATATCTAAAGTCTTAGAGAACACCCATTGTTTCCATTTCACAGTCATATGCAATGTGAGGGGGAACAAAAAGGAAGAGTGAGCCTCAGATGTACTTGGGGAAGCAGATAATACAGAGAAGACACTGGAAGGCACCCCGAGTATGGGTCTGACAAAGCGGTGCAATTACCTTGTAGACACTAAGGAGATGAACGCAGAGGAACCCCAGAGTAGTTTGGATGGCCTAGGGACGCTTAAAGAAGACATGAGTAAGAATGTCACTTTTAGAGACTGCAAAGCATGATCTTATTTGGGCTTCATGATTTCTTGGATGGTCTTTCTCTGGGCTGAGTGCCTTTTGCCAGTACCGAGGGGGCTGCTCCTTTCTGCCATGGCTTCCTCTGGGTACTTCTTCCACTTCAGGGTTTCAGTGGATGGAACATGTAGTTACATTATTTGAGCAGGTCCTCTCTGGCTATTGAGACTTTGGAGATGACATCTTGAGCTGGCTCAGGGATGCAGGATTGGTGGAGGGACGGGGGATTGAGGTTCTGGAAGAGACAAACTTCACAAGCCTTAGCCAAAAAAGGGCCAATGAGGGAGCTGAAAGCTCTGGGGATAACTTTCCCTATGCCTGGGTTCAGGTTTCTTCCCCTCTGAAGTTGCTGGGACAGTGGCACCTGGGAACAGCCCCTCCCAGGACCCAAAAAACTCGCAGGAGATCTGGTCACTGGGGAGTGTGCTGGCTATTGCTGACGACTCCATTTACTTAACCTGACTTCCCGGGAGTATTCAGCACCTCTCATCATGAATCCAGAATTCACTCAGGTTTTTCTAGAGTCCAAATTTTTTTCATATGTCTTGGAATTCTTGGCTTCTTGATCATGAGGAAAAGCTTTGGAAGAACAGTTTACACTGCAAAGCAATTTATGAGCACAAATCATTGAGTTCCCTTATGGAACACCAAGGGCTGAATTTTCAATGATCCTTTGACATTTTGTATAAATTCTTTTTTCCCATCCAGACAGATCTGAAGCCAGAAGAAGGTTTGGAAGGCTGCCCAGAAAGCCCAGGAACATTGGGTGACCCACGGGCTGGTAGTCAGGGACATCAAAGAAAGGTCAGAAGAAGGTTCACTGCATTCGGGGGTGGGTGGGAGGGCACCAGGTGAGTGCTGAGAGGTAGCTTATCACCAGATTGCTCAGGGCCTCAGCAGAGAAAGATAAAGCACTTTGACAAAGGCCCTTCCTTGAAAGAATACAGAGAAGAAAATCAGATAGCCATCAAGCCATCAAAGTACAAACTGCCACAGCAGGAGGAGGAAGGAGTTAATTTACCATGAGATAATAAATCAGATTCAGGAACTACTGGGTTTTATTACTGAACTTAGCTCTCTAGAAAGGCACTAGATATTCAGGTAACTTATAATCAGGTGGTTACTGTTGGCCGTTGCTCCCCGTGCGTAGCAGTATTGAAAGCTTTGGAGTCCTCGCTGTATCAATTTCTTTTTCTTCTTGTCGCTGAAATCTTTCTAAATGTATTGTTTCCTTACCTTCAGTCTGCAAACATCCTCAAGTTCCTGTACTTCAAAACCAAAAGGTAAAATTACCTTCCTGTCTTTTGTTTACTTCTTATGTCAGACCTTGACTTTTCCCTCTTCATCTCAGGGAAATAATAGTATGTGCTATTTCCAGGTCTTTCCATTCACTTTTTACCCTACAGGCTTCTGACATTTCTCATCTTTCTGAATATACTTTTGCTAAATCACTAATAACTTTTCCTTTGTAGAAAAACCAAACATATATATATATATATATATAAAACACACATAAGTATGTACATAGATACCTATACATATTTAAAATTCTGGAAAAAAATAAAATTCTGATTTCTAAATAATATACTCTTATTTAAAAATTGGAAAACCCATAAAATTATTAAGATGATAATAAATACAATGCATTATTTTACCACTAAAAGATCATTACTCTTTTGGTTTATTTCTTCTCTGTTAAAAAAACAGGAGGAGAAGAATTTAAATATTATTACAGAATACTATGAACTCCCTATACTGAAAATCTGAATGAAATTGACCCATTTAGGGAATTACATGTCAACAAAGTTGGCCAATAAAATAAAAATGCAAGTAGTCAAAGTTCTATCCTTTCACATTCAACAGATGCTAGAATGAGCTAGATTTTATGCACAACCTTCAAGGAATAATTTCTGTTTTATGAGAATAATTCGGATGATAGAATAAGCTGGATGGCTACTCAACACATTTTTATGCACTAGAGTAGCCGCAACATAGGTGTGTCACAAGGGCACCATGAGTTACATATTATTGCATCACAAAATACCCCAAGATACAGTGGCTTAAAACAATAAACCTATATTACCTATGGTTTCTGTGGGTCAGGAATCTGGTGTGGCTTAGGTGGGCGCCTTTGGTTCAAGGTCTCTCATGAGGTTGCAGACAAAGCTGTCAGCCGGGGCTGCATTCTCATCTGAAGGCTGCGGCGGCGTCTCTTTGTAAACTCACTCACGTGGTTGCTGGCAGACCTCAGGCCCTTGTCACCTGGGCCTCCCCTGGAACTATTCATGACACGGCAGCTGGCTGGCCCAAGAGCAAGTGATCTGGGAAAGAGTGAGAGAGGAAACCCAAAAGGAAAGTCACAGGCTTTTTATAATCTAATTGTGAAAATGGCACCCCGTCTCCTGCGATGTACTCTGCGCATTATGTCTAAGTTGACAAGTCCAGGCCACATGTGGGTGTGAACCTAGGGGCAAGGATAGCTGAGGATTATCTGAGAAGCTACTTCCACGGACAGGAAGAGACAAAAATGGCCAATCTAGATCACAATATTCTATGGATTTGAGCTAGGTTGTCGGAGAATTATTCTTTTCTTCTCGGTGATGGCATATTTCCTTGATTATTTTAAAACTCTACTGGTTGTCTTGAGACGGGGACTGTTCACTGGTGCTGCTGCGTCTGGGGCAGTCTAGGATTTTTATGGGCTGATCTGTTCGCTCTTCTTGCTCCCTCTTGTGGCAGAATTCTAGAGCCTTTGTGTTTTCTCCTTTCTTACAACTCACCAGGCTGGTTGCTGGAAACCTCTTTCCTTTTTCCAGAAGGTGGTGCTAAAGCTCCAGTTTGTGGTTTCTCCCTGGTCCGCAGACCCTGGTCCCTGCTTCTGAAAGCACTCTGATCACGGCACTGCTCTCACCACAGCCCTGGAGCCAGCTCAAGGATCTGGCTGCGGAGTGGCGGGAGCTGCGGGTTTAGCACTCCAGGTGCTGAGGTGCCCACGGTCCTGGTGAGGAGCCCCTCAGGTGGGGAACTCCGGAGGCTTGTGTGCAGACTTCTGTGTGGAGGCTTGCGTGCTGATGTCCTGGGGCGGTCAGCGGGGACCGCACCCCTTTAACGCCCTTTGAAATTCTGTCCTGCTTCCTTCCCTTTCCCCTCCCTCTCGCAGGCATGAAGGTCACACCTCGGTGCTGTGAGTGCTGTGGGAGGGAAACTGGCTTCTCCAGGCACCCTGGGGAAGACAGCTCCGTTAGTGCAGGATTATTATTTTCTTTTTGTGCTAGCGTGTTTCCTCGCTTTTTCATATCTCTTGAAGTTTTGTGTTGCTGCTTTTGCGCTGGAAGTAGCAGCCACCTCCTTAAATCTTTGCCAGTTACCTTCAGATGGGGTGTTGTTCTTGTGTTGTTATTAACAGGTTTTCTCTGTCATTGCATTGGCTCAGCTGTTCAACTCTTCCTGCTCTTTCTTTTGGCAGCATTCTTGAGCTTTTACGCCTTCTCTGGTTCTAACAGCTCATCAGGCCGGCTGCTGGAAACCGCTCTTTGGTTTTACAGGAGGTGGTGGTATAGCGCACGTTTACGGCTTCTCCCTGGCCAACAGACCATGGTCTATTTTCTGAACACACTCCTTGTTCATGATTTTTGCATTTTCATATGTGCGTGGGACTAAAAGTGAAAAGAAAAAATGCATGTACTCTTCTAAATAAAGGAATGGCAGATAAAGAGTAATCAGAAGAGGGAAAAGTTTAGGTAAGATTAAGGCACATAGTTTTCCCAATTAGATGGTTCAAAATTAGTTGCAATAAATGCCTCAGGAACATCACAAGCAGGCAAAGCAGTGGCTTTGAACTGGCGTGATTCCCATCGGGGATTTAAAACGGCTGTGTTTAGTTCTAGGAACTGCATAACTGAAGCATCAACCACAACTAACATTTCCTGTTTTTGAGAAACAGATCTCAACGGCTAAGCTAAACCAACAGCAAAGACTAAGACTAGCTCACAGGGATTGAGCACCAAGCACCAGACAGGTATGTAGGTGGGAAACACCTGGACAATGATAATGCCAGGAAGCACATGGCTGCCACCCCAGCCGGCTCATGTCAGATATGCTTTCAGCAACTTAAAGAAGTTTCCTTCTATCACTATCTGATAAAAGATTTTATTCAAGGAACGTATGTTGAGTTCTGTCAATTGCTATTTCAATATAATTTGAGATGATCAGAGATTTCTCTCCTTTAATCTGTTGAGACTAATTCCTTAGTGGTTGTCTGAATAAACTGCAGACTTCTTGTGTTTCTAGGACAAACTCTTTATTGGTGACAACATACCGGGCTTTCGATACATTGCATGGCTCACTTGGCTGATGTTTATTTAGGAGTTTTGCCCATATTTTAATTTCCGACTTATTCATTTCTTTTTTCTCTGTGTGCTATCCTTTGGGTTTTTCCTTTTTTTCTTTCTTAAAATGGATTAAAATACACATAATATAAAATTTACCATCTGAATCATTTTTAAGTGTACAGTATCGCTGTCTTAAATACATTCCTATTGTTACAAAGACTTCTCCATAACTCTTTTCATCTTGTAAATTTGAAATGAAGCTGAAATTCTAATGCCCATTAAAGAACAACTCCTCATTCTCCCTTATCCTCAGCCCCTGGCAACTACTATTATACCTTCTGTCTTTCTGATTTTGACTACTCTGAGTACCTCACGTAATATAGGTATATAAGATCGATCTAGCTCCCTGTCGACACTGTGTTAAAAAAGGTTTTGCTCTTCATTCGACTCATTCTCTAAAATGTTATATAATTCAGCATAACAAGATGGCATTGCTAATCAAATACTAGGCTCATCCTCCTGTAAAATTCTGTATACATGAATCAATGAAGTCAATATTAAATTCGAAAAAATATGTGCTACCAACAGAAGCACTATGTAATATCTTCAATTCAGTTTCAGTTATGTTTTCTCCTCCAAAGTTTACTTAATCTAAATAAAGAACAAAGTTTCCATTTACTTAATATAAATAAATAATTCTCCATGTTCATTTTCTCAAATGTTTAGTTTTCTGCAATGTAACAAAAGTTTGGAATTTAGGGATACTCAATTTTTAACTATTCTTACATCCTACATTATTTAACTTGAGTTTTACCTAACATTATGCTTGTATCATAAATGTTTTGAAAACCTTCTTCCACATGGAAACTTCTGTTTAATCTTCCTCTGCCTCTCCAGGAAGGGTTTGGGGTTTGACAACATATGCCTGTAGCAGATACTATGTGCTAGCTATTCAAAAAACTGCCACTGAATTCTGCTTGGGGCTCATGATTAGACTAGACACCCCACCCTTCCACGTGGTTGGGCGAGGCCCTGCCGCTGAGCTCCAGCCAGGAATGTGAACAGAAGTGATGGTCCCGCCCAGGCCTGGCCCATGCGAAACCTCTGTGTGCATTCCTCCATGCTCCTTCTCCATTCCTATTTACAGGGACAACGATGCCCTCCGTGACATCAGAGGCCACGTGTTGAAGAAGGCAAAGTCTCTGTTAGCTGGGTTATGGAATGACCACATGGTAGGCCCAGTCTACCAGAAACCCCTTTCCTAGGCTGTTCGTGTCAGCACGAGAGAAACTTCTGTGCACTTAAGGGAATTTACAGCGTATTTATCACTCTGTATTACTATAGACAGTGTTACCAATTAATGCCTGAATTCATTATTTCGGGTGAGACAAAGGAGAAAGCAGAATAAGGATGGGCTCAACGTATTATTTAAGACTGAGCGCCCCCCCCCCCCCCGCCCCACTATCATAGTCTCTATACTTAGGCTGACAGGGTGCAAATTCGGCTCTAAGATGACTAGCAGTGATCAGACTAAGGAATTTGGACTAGAAACCAAACCGCAATATAAGAAAACAAATACAAGCCATTTCACAGGATGAATAATGAAGCACGATTCTGCAGGAATTTCTCTTGCCATTCAAACCAAAGAAGTAATTATGTAAAAGTATTATCCCAAAATCTTTGGGACAACATTCTTGCAGTGTTTCAAAGGCTGTTTTAATAGCCCCCAATACGTGGTGATGTCATTGTACTAGAGTTCTCTGAGCATGGCAGTACTCTGTATACAGTATGGAATAAATTTTTAGAGCTTATCGCTGGAGGATAGTAGTAGAAACACAGGTGTTCTTAAAAATTGGTGTAGACAATTTTTAAAACATCAGAGACACACACAGCAATTAATTAAAGTTAGAATATATTTAAGCTTCAAGATAAATATTGAGGAGGCCAATGTGACATTCCATGATGATGGAATCCTGGACTAGATGGAGTATCCCTGAGATCAAGGAAAGGTTTTAAACATTTATCCCATGATTCACTGCTTCAGGATATTTTTATATCCTGAAAGCAGATTTCCTTCCCCCCCTTAATAGATGGTTTCACCTGGAAAACTGCAGCTGCCTTAATAGTCTGCTTCATCCACTTGTGGTTGATTTTGCCCCACACAAAGCACCCATTACAGTTTCTTTCTCATCTTCCAAGATTTAAAAAATGGTCAAGCATTACATACAAATACAAAAGGCCTACACTGAGTAACAAATGAAAAATATAACTCGAGATCATGTATACACACTGACAGTAAGTGCACTGGTGCATTCTACACAGAATGATGCTGGATGGTTTACAAAATGTGCTGGTGTCAGTGGTTTCCGAGGAACTTACTTACTTAATCAGACCTTGAAAGGGCCCTAGACATCTTTATTTTTAAGAAGGTTCTAGGTTTTCATCAAAAGTGTGGTTTGGGAAGTACGTTCAACCTTTATTGTGTGTCAGATTACATATACAATAAAATTAAATTATAAATCATGTAGTTGGACAAAAGTCACTTTCATATAAACTATTAACAGACACTTAAATATATAACATGGCTTTTAAAATGAAATCATGTGTATCTAGTTGTATTCATAAAGACAAGGCTGCACATCAAAAGCCACACAGCAGTGAGCCAGAAGGAGAAAGAAAAAGACCATATGATATCATGCATATGTGGAATCTAAAAAAAGGAAAAAGAGGACACTAATGAACTCATCTACAAAACAGAAATAGACTCGCAGACATAGTAAATAATCTTATGGTTACCAGGGGGAAAGGGAGTGGGAAGGGATAAATTTGGGAGTCCGAGATTTGCAAATATTAACTACTATATAAAAAAACAGATAAAAAACTTCTTCTGTATAACACAGGGAACTAAATTCAGTATCTTGTAATAACCTTTAATGAAAAAGAACACGAAAATGAATATATGTATGTATATGTATGATTGGGACATTATGTGGTTACCAGAAATTGACACATTGTAACTGACCATAGTTCAATTAAAAAAAAAGCCACACAACAGAGAAACATTAACAGCAAATCCAAATACAAGCGATGTTTCTCTGAATTCCATGTTTCATTCAGCACCAAACCCCACCAAACCCCATCAATCTTCTAGTCCTTTTATTGTACATTATTCTGTGTCCACATTCTCTGCATCTGCTCGGATCCCTAGATTGTATTTTATTTTCTGTGATATATTTCCTACAGATGTGTATCATTGGCGGCTGCTTTGGGGGTTGAATATCCTTCTTGGTGTCCACTGTTAATCCCCAGGTAGCACGGAGAAACTTCCCACCCTGTACTTCCAAGCAGATCCTGGCTTATTGGTTTGTCACTAAGATACTTCGTGTTTATCATTATTGCAAAATTATCTTCCTACCACATTTCTCATATAAAAACAATTTCAGACATTCTCACTGTGACTTTTCTTATATTCAGTGCAATTCCATACAATGAAGAATACAAAAATAAATCATGAATTTTAACATAATATTTAAAATCCAGAGACATTCTCCAGCTTTGTTTATATTTCTTATAGGTTTATCCTAAATAATGGATGAAAAATATTTGTATTTAAATTACTTTTACAGTAATGTTGACATGACATTTGGACACTGAGGTAGTGAAAAAAAACCCTAAGTCAGATAATCTTCTATATAAAGTCTATAAAAAGCAACTTATTTATTTATGTAGCAGCATATAATTCAGAGCAGAGAGAAAAAAAAATACCTTTCTTTTAAATGTTAATTGGTTAGTTCCTAAGGAAACTGGTTTTAACTATATTTATTTTCCTTTATCTCATTGATTTCAATGTTCTACAATAAGTTATCACTATCAATTCTGTGTTTTTTAAGGACTGTCTGCCCTTCTATATACACAAAATAGTCATTTATTTGTGTATTTGGTTATAGTAGAGTATAATTAAGTTGAAATAAACATTTGCCTTGTGACAATTTCTGTTTTTTTTCTCTTGATGTTGAACAATTTTGACTGCTTTTAAAGGGCACACTGCCCTAGCTGTCTTTATTTCCACTATGTCAAAATCATCGCTGTCAGGGTTAGACAGGGCATCGGTGCACTTTATGCTGGAATGGTTTGTTTTGTAGATTTGGTACTATGTGGAGCACAGACTTGGACTTCTAATTCTGTTAAAAACAATGTGCTATGAACATCCAAAGACAAAAAGGACAAAATGTGATCTGGAGTCTAGCAACATAGTGAAAAACATCATTTGCGTATTTATATTTTATATCAAACACTGATAAGATGGCTTTTGACAAAATTTTAAATGACTGAAATTGAAAATACTATGTTTAATATTATTAAATAATTAAAAAATTTATTCTTTAAACTCAGGTGGTGGTTTCCAGTTAAGATGATAATTTTAATGTTTGAAATTGCCTTTTGACATGTCGCATTTATATAATCTAATCCCTTTCACAGGAAATAGAATATTAAGCAAGGGTTTCAGCTGTCAGAAAAAAACTCACTATGATAACTCATATCTCTAGGAGTAAAAAGAGATGTGAGAATAAGAAGTCAAGAATATTCCTAGAACTTTGAATTATAAAAATGTAACAAAGAAAATAAATTTTAAAATAAACTTAATATTACAAAAATATATAGATATAGTATTATCTAAAAAATAGTAATGATATTAACTAAACCCATCAGAGGCAAAATTTGCCTTTTCTGCATCTACATGTGGAATTGACTGGCCTAATAGTCTTAAGCTAGTTAAAGATAGCCTTTTATTTCCTTGATAAGCATAAAAACTCCTATACATAAGTCACTTGTGTTATTTTATAACTTTTTATAAAATTCAATGAGTAGAAAAGGCTAGCATTACTTACTTGGAAACAAAACAAATGAAATGCAGCTGAAATCCTTCAAAAGTTAAAAAAAGTAAAAAATTAGTGCTAAAAATATTGCTGCATTTTCTAAGAATGATAAAAAATTTTTTTCTAGATCATTTTTTCCCAGCAGCAATGAATCAAGTGTATTTATTATTAAATATGTACATGTGAGGAATAGATCTGTCTCATATAACTGTCACATGTCACGATGGTTTCTAGTATTTCTCATCTTGCTACCGATTGTCCTTTGGATCCTAGCTGCCTAAAACAAAAATTAGGGTATTTTGGTTCATGATGTGCTGTTGAGAATAAATATGACAGTTGCTGAGTGATCAAAAACAAAGGACCATATATAAGAGATGCAAATTGTTAGGTATAAAATAAACTGCAGGGATATATTGTACAACCCAGGGAATATGGCCAATATGTCATAATAACTGCAAATGGAGTGTAACCTTTCAAATTTGTGAATCACTATATTCTATATCTGTAACTTATAAAATACTATACATCAACTATACTTCAAAAATTTTTTAAAAAGTACAACAAACAAACAAACAAACAGGACAAAGACTCTACTAATTGCTCTCATTTTGGGTTCAGAACTCCTATTGCTTCAAAGCAAAAAGCAAGCAAACAGCATAGTGGGTATATTTTGCTTAATAAAATTACATATTGAGAGAAAAAAATACTGATCAACAGGAACAGGGGCAGGGAATAGAATTATGATCATTAAAATGCTCTCCATTCTTCAGAAGGGACAGACTGCCTTAGATGCAGAAGGAACACACCATTACATCCCGTTTCAACAGAGCCACGTGTGTTAGTCGGGGTTCCCGCAGAGATACATGTTTGGCCAAATATCTGGGTGGTTCATGGCCCCGTCAAGTTGACACCCCAAATTAACCATCACATCATGTAAGCAGGAAAAAGTGTTCTCCCTAGCAAACTGCGGTGGGATTGTTAAGGGCAGAAGGTGACGCATGTTTCCCACCACTCCGACAGCAGCTACATGGGCACTCTGGCTCATTTCATCACAATACATCTGAGAGGGAGAAGTCGCGGCAGGATCCAAGCATGCAGAGAGCAGACGCACCTCTCCCTTCCACAAAGGTCTGCCGATGCATCACGTTTAGGTGAGGCACTGTGTCAGTCATTCTGAGAGCAGTCATGCTCTGTGTCACTATGTCCTTGAGTCCAGCAGTTATTAACAACTGCCTTCTGCTTATCGGTGTTCTTTGTTGGGTGGGAGGAAAAACATTGCGAGCAGTCGCAATATCTGTATTTCATTATGCTATCCCCAGTGCCTGGTGTGTAACAGCAGGTGATCAATCATTTCAATCAGAGGAAGGAAAATACAGATAGGTTCATCAAAATCAATGTAACCAATGGTGAGAGAGCTAAACACACAGAAATTACCCAAACAGAAGTGTTGAGTACCTTTGGCTGGAGGTAGGCACACACCAGAGTAGGTCATTATTATAACAGATGGGATTATTATTTGTATTTATATTGTTCTATTTACATTTATAAACATTTTACATACATTTTATTATTTATACAAAATTTATATGATTATAAACTTTGGGAAACACAGGATGAGCGTACAAAACTGTAAAAGCTCTTCACATGCTGGATCTTATCGGATGCCTTTACACTGCTTTGATCTGCCGTCGCAACTTGTGGACCTAAAAGAGTTTTGTGAACCCCTGTTGGCCTTTTGTTCTCTAGTTTTCTCCTGATTTTGATGTCATTTTTAGACTAAGATGTACCCCCTGCTGAGGGATTATTTTTATGATGTTGAGGGCTAGTGGGATCAGGCTTGGGTCAAAAGAATTGGTGATCGCAAAACTCAATGCCGCTGAATTAGAAGGAATGATGATTACAGTCAGTCATTTTGTTTTATTTTTATATGCAGTTTCTTGATCTTGAACTTGTCACTTACACAAGCGTTCACCAGGAATGTTCCAGCCTTTTCAGATGTGACTGCTGGTCTGTGTCAACCTAAGCATTTGCCTGGCCCTCCTAGGGGACGGCAGGTTGCCACGGGCGGATGAGCTTCATATTGGAGTAGGCTCTGAAAACAGGCTTAGCTGCTATGGAAGGTTAAAAAATGCAAACACGTGTTCTAATTTGGAAGAGTTTAAGGAGCTTTAACCTGATTCACAATTGGGGTTCACACCTGAATAGATGAAGCTCTAAAGAAAGTCATACTGTGGGACAGGAAAGCCAGCTTGTGAGGAAGAAACCCAAAAGGGTCATTAAGTGTAACGACAAAGGAAGGAGGCACAGAGACCGAGAGAGGCTGATGTGCGTGGTCTGGTTCTCAGAGAGAAATAAGGCCAGGCTACGCATTGCTACCCCAGTAGCCCAAAGCTACCTACCTCTCCTTCCGAATTTTAACGTTAATGGGAAGGTGAGGTCTGCAGAGTGCGTAAGGGCTTCCAAAACCTCCGCTTTGAGAAGCTCCCTTGAAAGAAGTCATTCACCACTAGCTCAAGAAGAATCAGTAGAATAAAGTGAAGTCCTGGGGAGGGCCTGGAGGGGTCTGGCTACAGGGCAGGCAGTGACGAAAAGTAGTTCAACTTTTAAACTTGGGTTGGTGATCGCAAAAGAACAAGGATGCAAATGGAAAGAAATAAAAATTGTTTGCTTACATTTACTATTCATTTTTAGTGTAGGCAGATCTAAATGTCCAAAATGGATATGATCTTTAGAGTGAGAGGGCCAGAAGCCCTCACAAGATCAACCGTAAGAAATAAATTATCACTGTAGTCACTGGAAACGTGTGATGCGTTTTTGAAACTAAACACACACACTTTACTCTTAACAAGGAAACTGGGGCCTGGGTTGGGTTGTATCTACAAGAAGAACTTGTTGAAAAAATGTGATGCAATTTTCTTCTTCAGCATCAGCTGGGGACGATCTTAGAGCAGGAAGGCTAGCAGAGAGGACGAGCCCTCTCTAGCAACTATCCCCTGGGTCCGCTCTGCCAAGCTGCTTCCGCATTGATAGCCTTCTCCCTTCATCCTGTTCTGACTCAACCCATTCCTTAGTAGCCCCAGACTCTGTTCTCAGAAGCTCTCAGGAGAGCAGCACTTTGTGGACTGACGGTAAGGAGGGGTGGTATAGGCGGAGAGCCTCTGTTTTTATACAGGGTTTATGGTAGCTTATTTTACTGCCAATTTCAAAGCTACCTGCTCACTAAAAACTCTCTCCTCATATCGACCCCTACTCACATCCACGTTTAGCTGAAACAGACACTTGAGTATTTACCTAGGATAGAAGATAACTTTCCTCGTGGTGTATTTGTTTTATTCACATCACCAATATGAAGGCACATGAAGAGATGAAATGAAAATCAAAGTTCCCACAATTAGTTTGGTTTTACTTTAAGTCAGGGGAGGGCATATATACAAAGTACTTCATTTTCAATTTCATTTACCTCTATAGTAATTGAAGACCCTTTCCTTTCATGATCTCTGTGTTTTTTTTTTTCTTCCCATAATGGTTGTTCTCTTTTATAGAAAGATATCTACAAGCGACAAAAAGGTGTCTTTAAACTCTGATGACATTCTCTAGTTCACTGAACTTCCTGATCAGGAGACTTTGGGGAACTCTCCTGTTTCATAGCCAGCTGAGTGGCATCTCCCGGGTGGAGTTCATTCAATCTTTATGACACAGACTGATTTGGTTTCTATTTATTTGCTTACTCTTCTTTTCCATTCTTTCAACCTCTGAAGAATAGTGTCTTTATCAAACACTCTGGAATTGTACTCTCTCCATACAAATAAACAACCCAAAGTTCCATTTCTGTCAAAATTCTTTTATCCTAAAAGGTCAACTCAAATTGTGCTTCCTTTCTGTGGGTCTTCTAGATTTCTCACGAGTCAGATGTGTCTTCTTTATCTTGCAAGATCCTTGCATACAGTGTCACTTAAAAAACAAAACAAAACACCTTTTTCTGTAAATGACATTTGACAGCCAGGAAAGTACACCCAAGGCTTTAAAAGTCACCAGATGTATAAACACAATTTAGCTTAAAATTTTTTCTTACCCATCTGTAATAATTGAAGACATTAATTTATAAATTTTCTTTCCTTTTTGCTTTCACATAGGATAATGGAAAGCATCCATATTCTAATTTTTTTATTTTTAATTAAAAATTTTTTTAACATTTTTATTGATTTTACAATGTTGTGTCAAATTTCAGTGTAGAGCACAATTTTTCAGTTATACATAAACATATATATAGTCATTGTCACATTTTTTTCTCTGTGAGCTACCATAAGATCTTGTGTATATTTCCCTGTGCTATACAGTATAAGCTTGTTTATCTATCCTACAATTTTGAAATCCTGTCTATCCCTTCCCACCCTCTACCCCCTTGGCAACCACAAGTTTGTATTCTGTCTGTGAGCCTGTTTCTGTTTTGTATTTATGCTTTGTTTGTTTTTGATTTTTGTTTTTTTAGATGCCACATATGAGTGATCTCATATGGTATTTTTCTTTCTTTCTGGCTTACTTCACTTAGAATGACATTCTCCGGGGGCATCCATGTTGCTGCAAATGGCGTTATGTTGTTGGTTTTTATGGCTGAGTAGTAGTCCATTGTATAAATATACCACATCTTCTTTATCCAGTCATCTGTTGATGGACATTTAGGCTGTTTCCATGTCTTGGCTATTGTAAATAGTAAGGCATCCATATTCTTAAGCAATTTACCATTTAACACTTTATTTCAAATTTCTATTTCCTGATAGAAGGAGGGGTGGGGAGCCTGTGGAATAGCTACACTTCTCCTGCACTTCAGCCCCAGGACCAGCACTTGGTTTCCTCTGAACCACTTTTTCAGGCATGTCTGCTTACTGAGATGCGTGTGCTAGAAGGGTGGATAGGTTCGCTCACTAGCTGAGTGGTTCATACATACAGGGTCAAAGAGAACTCAACTTTAACACCTGTCATAGTAAAGAAAAAAATCCATGGTGACATGTCATAAAATTTTGGAACTCTATACAAGTAGAGAAAACTGCAGTTGGCAAAGACTAATGGTCCTCTGTGGTCATTTATGTTCCTCAGTGGATTACATGTATAAAGAACAATCTAATACTGGTTGACTTAAAAAAAAAAAAAAAGAAACTGAGCTCCTAGGTCAATGCCTTACACAAAAATGATCCTTGCAAAAAAAATCTGGTACACTAGTCATAAGACAGTGTGTTTTGTGGGGAGGGTAAAAGGGGATAGTTGAGAAACAGTGCTCTGAAATCAGATATGCCATGGTTTGGATCCCAGAATTTATGTTCTGCTATTTATTAGATTTATTGTTTTAGAAAAATTATTCCCTCACTGAAAATTTTAGAGAAGTTCATCCACAAATTGGAGTGGAAAATAATAATAATATATACTTTTCAAAATTCTCATTGCAATTAAATTAGGTAATATATTCAATTTAACCCTGTCACTCATAGGCATTCAATAGAAACTATTTGTTACTATTAATTTCAATTATGATCATTAACCCATTAGTTATATTTATTTTCCATGAGGGTGTGCATCGAAGGGTATGCTTAAAAAGTACTCAACAGGCAGAGAACTAACAACAATGACACATATTCTTTACTGAGGTCAAATCCATTGTGATGTGGCCCAAATATAAACACTACGCATGTAGTGCGCATACTGCCAGTAACTTAAAAGGAACGCAATGTTATTAGGTTTAGAAACATACAAAAACATTAACATTGGACTTGGAAACCTTTGGAATAGAACACGTCTCCTCTTAGCTGACTGTTAAGAAAAGTATTTTTATGATTCCAGTGGGTCTTAACATTTAAAATGATTCTATTCCAAGTTTTCAGTGGCCAGGAAAGAATTCCTGCTCTCTCTGTCATTTAGTATGCTTTCATTAGGAGTGCTACAGTTATTAACGGCAAATGGTTCTTGTGGAGAGACTTGCAAGGGTGCCTCTCCTGCTTGAATCCTGGACCTTTCACAGCAATGCCACAGAAGTCTACTTCTACTGAGACTTGGGGATTCTTGCTCTCACAAAATCACATTCATCCAACTCCTCTGCTCTCAAGTGTAAACTGTTTTTGTTCTGAGACTCATTGAAAGATGAGTTCACAAAAGAACATTATCAAAAACCAAACCAAACCAAACAAAATTCCCTTAGATTCACTAATGAATCTGTCTGGACAAAGACAAGATACCTCTTGAAACAATAAACATTTATGTAACAGAATTGCTTCTGGAGTTGCATATACATGTATGATAAAAAAAAATGGAACATGTCTTGCCCACTTTCCACTAAAGATCTAATTTAAAGGCATAACTGACCTTCCAAGTTATAATTTCAGTCTAACAATATGCCGAAGATAGTTAAGTGCAGTGATGAAACTTCTGTACGTCCTGTGTCCACCGATTTCTTCAACTTACATTGCTGTCAGTAAAGCTCATTGTGACAAGTATTTCTTTCATTCAAGTGAGTTTCCGTAGAGCTAAGATCAGGATGCACTAACTTTAAGGATTCAAATGTCTCTTGAAACACTTAAAAAATTGTTGAGTGTCTTAAGGGTTTGAAAGATTCAGGTTTTAATGGCTGGCTGCATTTATCCATTGATTCATCCACCCATTCTGTCATCCATCCATCCTACTACAAGCCCTTGAGACATAAGGCTAATTTCAAGGATATAATAGCCCACTGGGGGACCAGTCAACATAATGGGCAGTTGCAGGCGCGATCAAAGCACACTTGGGAGCATTACTGAAGGAAAGCCTTGTATAGAATAAGGAACGAGAAACAGCTTTGGAAGGGATTTGTATTAAGACTCGAAGGATAAGGAAGACTTTTTTTTTTTCTGGTGATCTAGCAAAGGAATACAGAATGTTGAACTAGTAGCATTTAAAGACATATTAGAAGCCAACAATTTCTCAGCTTCTTCCTCTGTGTCCTTTGTTTTAAAGGGAACATTAAGTATTTTCTTTTTTCTTGTCTGAAAGATAACATTTATACAGTGATTATTATATGCCAACCACTGTTCTAAGATTTTTATGTTTTAGTTCACTTAATCTCAAATTTATAAGGTAGCTATCACGATTCCCTTTTCCAAGAGAAGGAAATAGAGATAGAGGTTAGATAATTTGCCCAAATAACACAGCTGGTCAATGGTGGCAGTGGAATTCCATTGGGTTGTGGAGCTAAGTTCTTATCCCTGCACTCTACTTGTGGTAGCTGGATAATGGTCCCCCAAAGATGTTCACATCCTAATTCCCCAAACTATCATTATGTTTACCTCAAATAGCAAGAAACTTTGTAGATATAATTAAATCAAGGGTTTTGAAACAAAGAGATAATCCTGGATTATGTGGGTGGGCCCACTGACAAGGGTCCTTAAATGGTGAGGAGGGAAGCAGGGGTCAGAGTGATGCTGTATCTGAAAGCGGACAATGGTCCAAGGAGTTCAAGTGGCTTCTAGAAGCTGGAAACTTATTCCTTATATAAATCTCCCGCCACAGTCTCCAGAAAGATCCAGCCCTGCCAACACCTTGATTTTAGCCCCATGAACCCCATTTTGGACTTCTGACTCTGCAGAACTGTAAGATAATAAATCTGCATTGTTTTAACCCACTAAATTTGTGGTAATTTGTTACAACAGTAATAGGAAACTAAAACAACTTTCTTGAAACCACCCTTCTTTCACTTGCATACCAAGTAACTACTTCTATTTTTTAATATCTTACATTCAGTGTCCTCAGGAGAAGGTGTCTGAGCCACCGTATTGGTTATTTTCCTTTGAGGGCAGAGTTATTGCCCAGGTAATCTTCAAAACCTCTGTCCACTCTACAGAGTCCTGCCTATGGCCCAGGCTCTAACCCCTGGTCCACTCATCCAGGGACAGGAGAGTCCCTCGTGTGTTCATAAGGACTCCTTGTGTGCTCAGTGGCAAGGATGGCATGGGAGTCACTTGGAGCATCACTGGTTTCTCTTTAGTGTAGCACTGGTTATTACTGATTTTTTAAAAAATGAATTGTCTATCGAATGGCTACTGCATTTTGCATTCACTGATCTTGGCGCGCCCCACTGTGATTTACAGTCTGTGTCCTGTGTCATCTCACAGCTCTGTGCTTTATTAGCTTTTGTGTAAATAAGGTTACATAATAACAGGTGATTTTCAATTGTTGTGACAGTTTTGAACTTCATCCTACTGAAGTCTAATGAGTTTTGAAAGGCTTTCTCTTGCCTCTTAGTCTAGTGGTTGAGATCACAGACTCTGGTGTCAGATTGGCTCCCAAGTCCTGGGAACATTTACTAACCTCTCTTTCCCTCCATTTCCTCAACTATAAAAATAGGTGATAACAGCACCTATCCCATAGAGTTATGGTAAGGACTGAATATATCAGTACATTTCAAGTGCTCAGAGCAACGTCTGCACAAAATACAGGCATGCTTCATTTTACTGCCCTTTGCCTTACTGTGCTTCACAGATATTATGTTTTTTAATTTTTATTTTTTTAATTAATTGAAGATTTGTGGCAACCCTGGGTCAAGCAAGTCCACCAGTGCCATTTTTCCAACAGCATTTGCTCACTGCGTGTCTCTGTGTCACACTGTGGTAATTCTCAACAGTGTTTCGAACTTACATGATTATTACATTTGTTATGCTGATCTGTGATTAGTGATCTTTGATATTACTATTGTAAGAAAAAATTATGACTCACTGAAGGCTCAGATGATGGTTAGCATTTTTTTCTTAGCAATAAAGCATTTTCAAATCAAGCTCTGTACATTTTCTAGACCTAATGCTACCGCACATTTAACAGACTATAGCACAGTGTGAACGTAACTTCTGTATGCACTGGGAGACTAACACGTCTGTGCGATCTGCTTTGTCGTGATATTCACTTTACCGTGGTTGTCTGGAGCTGAACCTGCGACATCTCCACGGTGTGCCCATTAAGTGCTTACCAAGCACTAGCTACCATTGTTACCAAACATATAAAAGTTACTTTGCAAAGAAACTGGCCTTGTTGAATTTTGAGACTTGCATGACATCCATCAGACATATACCATAGAGCCTGAATGCAAATGTGATTTGTAGGACTGAGCTCTCTGTTTGCCTGCTGCAGATTGTGTGTGTATGTTGGAAGCTGCTCCTTGTCATAAATGATGAAATTCAGTAAGAAGGCAAATGGGTACATGTGCATTATGACTGGGGCATGTATGGTGATCACTTAGTCCCCAGATGGCTGACTTAGCGCCAGTGTTTGCACCGCACATCTCTGTAGTCTGAGCAGCAATGCCTTGACAATGCTGTTTATTTTCTCTTTTGAAATTTAAATCTTTGAACAACGGGTGGTTATAATAAAACCTTTAATATATACTCATCCCGTGGTCTGCTTCTCTAGTTGAACCCTGACTAAATTACAGAGAAGCACCTGTCGTTTTTATACTGTGAGTAAACTGAAATAGTGCATCGAAACAATATGGTATCACTAATTTTTTTTTTTTTTTTTGCCTCTGAAGCAGGTCTGCATTTGCAGAAAGTTAACAACTGCCTTTATTTCACTCACATTCAAACTTGTAATAAGACAGGGTTCTGTTAGAAGTGCCTACAGCTTCCAAACACAGTGTCACGCTATCCAAACAAAACGCCATTATGCAGGTTATTTCTTCGGAACTGTCTCTCTGCTTCCCAGGCATTTCAGCAGCAGCCTCTGCCTGCCGGTCACGACCTCACCACTCTCAGCAGCAGTGACAGCGAGGAGACCTCCCCGCTGAGCTAATGAGGACTGCGGCAGCGCTGGCACCGGGACCCTGAGCTTTGCCTCCGTCCGTCAGAGGTCTGACTCTGAGGGAGTGTCAGGCAGTGGGTGGTCCCTCCAGGAAGCCCGAGCTGACCTGATTCTCACCACCGGAACCCAAGCAACCCATCTGTTTCATCAACGAGCCCTCGGAAAAGGCTTTGAGGAAGCTTTGAGGCATCCCAACAGGATCTGCACAAAAAGCCACGCCCCACTGCGAATGGGGAGGGACACTGAGCAGCCACTGCTGTCCTGTCTTGACATCCCTGTGCCAGGTGGTTGGTGAAGGACGCCACGGCCTCTCCCTCTTCTGGGCCCTCCTTCCTATCACTGGACTATAGGAATTTGGGGGTGTTGTATGGTTTTTCTGTTCTTCTTAATAGAAACAAGGAAAAAATGAGAACAGTTGGATGTAAATTAAATCAATCCAAATTACGTTGTGATTGGAAACCTTGAAATTTGGAATTCTAGAAATCTAACAAAATGCTAGATAAAAATGGATGTTGTGATAAATTCAGGCAGACAGTAGACCTCTTACTCAGCTACTAAGGCATATAACCAGTTCTCATTTTAAATATAAGGTTTATGCCTGGAAGGACTACAATATTGCAACCTCTGCAGCCAAGAGACGGAGAAGGCAGTCAGGTGCGAAACTTTTTAGCTGTGTGGGCCTTCAAGTCACTCATATAAATGGACTTAGACCCTGAGACATAACACAAATGACTGGCAATGAGTGAACTGGGAAACAAAGCAATAAACCAAGCATGTGTGCAGACAACAAACAGGACAAAGCCACGGCAGCGAACCGGCTTGCTGTTTGTAGAGGGGCCGACGCTTCCACATGACACGGTCTTTCCTGGGCGGTCTCCCTCCCTATTCCTACACAATATGTATATTGTCCGAATAGATAAAGAAGCCCAGTGAAACTGAACTCACAGTCGTTGGAAAGGTTAAGGACAGCTGAGAGCGTTTCCCTGGATGAACGCTATGCTCTAAGTGAGTTTTAAATGAGGGAAAAATGTGGTTTTTTTTTGTTTGTTTGTTTTGGCAAAGAGCAGGTTGAGAGCAAGAAAAATGCTTTGTATAAAAATTTAGAAATATTGCTTCATTATGAAGCTAAAATGATGACTATTTGCTTGTAGAAGTGCATTTTTATTTAAAAGCACAATGACTGAAATATCTTTTTTCCTTTTAAAGTTTGTGAATCTACTCATGTCCGTGTCACTGAGTTTGCTGAGGATCTAGCTTCTTTAGGGCTCATCCTGACCTATACCTGATTCTATTAAAATTCTCCAGATTGTTTTTTTCCTGCTTAAAATTTCCTTGTTTTTGTTAGTGTTGGTCAGTGCTGAGTAAATTCAGAGGAGAAAGGATACAAGGCCCATTCATTCATTCATTTGTTCTGTAAATATATTTTGGATGCCGGACACTGCTCTGGCTGGAGATGTAGTAGTCACCACAGCAGACTTCAGGACTGAAACTTCAGGTTGAGTCTGAAATTCACTGAAGGTCTAGAAAGGCAAGGATCTAGTTAAGAATTTGGGTTTATACTCTTAGTTTAAACAAATGATGATCAGTAGGGAATATTATCTTCCTTACAACCTCAGTGAGGAAGATTCTGAAGGGAGGACTTTGACTTCATGTGGTACTAAGCTGGTTCCTGTTTTGATGTGTAAGAAGTGATGTGAATTCTGGGGTAGGGGTATATAGCTCAGTGGTAGAGCACATGCTTGGGGTGCACAAGGTCCTGGGTTCAATTCCCAGTACCCCTGTTAAGAAGGAAAAAAAGAGAGGGACATCTAAATCGTGGCGCATTCGCAGCCATTAAAAGGTATGAGGCAGAAACTAACAACATTGTAAATCAACTACACTCCAATAAAAAATAAATTACTTAAAAAAGCAATGATGTGAATTCTAAAAGGTTTTTGCGGTACAAAAAGGCTAGAAAAATAATATTTTAAATGATCATTTTATAGAAAGTTACTAGGCAAATAACATGAAAAGTAAAGGCAGATTTGCAATGAAGGGTGCACCTCCGTAACTCTGGAGTTAAAGAAGATACTAATGCACTTTACACAGGCTGTTGTCAAAGTCTTAGGGATTTATTAATTTGGAGGACACATTATTTAATCTCTGATAGAACCCATTTTTGTAGTAAGATCTGGCCCTCTCACTCCATTCGAACTTAGCATAAATAGGGACCATAGAAATTTTTTCCTTCCTGCTGACAAACAAAACAAGAGACGGAACTTACTGTACTTCTGCAAGTTCAGAGGAGACACAGATAATAAGCACATTTACAATCACCCAGGAGCAAGGCTGAAATAATCCCTGCTTCTATTAGGCTGGAATATAATGAGAAGCGGCAGTAACACATGGTCACACTCCCACAGTCACCACAGGAAAATGATATCGCTTGTTAAAATAATGAGGAGAAAAGAAAAGACCCCTTTCCATGAGATACAGCTTCCTTTTTCAATTTCTTTTGCTTTAATGAGAAGAGACAGACAATGACTAATTTTGCTTAAATTTGTCATTGCAGCTACTTCCAAGCAATACAAATACAATTTTTCTCTCTTATTCTCAAATCCTTTAGAGCTTCTGGGAGAATTTTAGGGCATGTAAAATGGTTTTTATCTTGCCCTTTTTGATTTCTTTTGTCTTTTATGTCTGCACATACATAGTGGATGAACAAGCAAGCAAATTAAAAAACAGAATGAAAGAAAACAAAACCGGTTGAATTTAATAAAACAGCCCATTATTTTGTAAACAAGTTAACAAATGGGTTAAAAATTATATATTGACTTTAAATTTGACCCTTTGGGCACATTTTTAGAGTCATTTTTGTATGAAAATAATGTGTGTTAGATCACTAATTGAGCATGACAAATATCAGAAAACTCTAAGAAATACCTAAAAACAATGATTTCCTGGGGTCCAAGAGTTTGCATTTATTTGGGAAAGTTACAAAAAGGAGAAAATCAAGGCACTCCGGTGAATATCAGAGAAATAAGCATTGTCAGGAAACTATATCTTGAAATATCTTTGATCTTTCCTCCCATTTCGAACGGGAAGACAAGCACAGAGCCCACTAGTGCAGGCTGCGGCCCTGCGACACCCTCCCCCCACCCTACTAGCCCTTAGGCGTCCGTCCACCTGCTCCTCTTTGGAAGATAAACTCCTGGCAGGTGTTTGCCTTAGTGAAACAAACGGCCTTGGGAAATGACTAACTTCATTGTAGCTCAGGCCAACTTGTCTCAGCCCATGTTCCCCCTTATTGGAGTCGTAAATTCCACTATCCTCCCATATCCCAGAGCCCAGCACCTCACTATGGCCAGTCATAATTTATTCCCCTGTCCCTTTGAGTCAGCAGCCCCTTCCTCAGTAACAGACCCTGCATGTTCCTCCTGGTGCTCACAAGGCATCTCTGGTCTGTGAGGCCCGCTGTCGCTGGTAACAGTGTACCTATTTCCTTGGTTCTTAAATTTCTCTTGGTTTCTGGTAAATTCTTTTTATCGGCCCGCATCACCGACCTGCAGTGTGTCCCCCAAGAGAGGGCAGAGTCAAATCTGCAGCACAGTCACGGCCATGATACTAACCCTTATGATTGAGTTTCTTCAGAGTCAGGAGTGTCAGCCAGGCTGGAGCAGAGACACTGTTTTTATTATTATTATTTAAAGGTTTATTTAATTTATTTTTTTAACATTTTTTATTGAGTTATAGTCATTTTACAATGTGTCAATTTTCAGTGCAGAGCACAAATTTTCAGTTATACATGAATATATATATATTCATTGTCTCATTTTTTTTTTGCTGTGAGCTACCACAAGATCTTGTATTTATTTCCCTGTGCTATACGGTATAATCTTGTTTATCTATTCTACATATGCCTGTCAGTATCTACAAATTTTGAACTCCCAGTCTGTCCCTTCCCACCCCCTGTCCCCTTGGCAACCACAAGTTTGTATTCTACGTCTATGAGTCTGTTTCTGTTTTGTATTTATGTTCTTTTTTTTTTTTTTTATATTCCACATATAAGTGATCTCATATGGTGTTTTTCTTTCTCTTCTGACACTGTTAATACCTGTCCTCAAGGTTGTTTTCTTGCCTCTTCCAATTTGTGTGCGATCTGTGTTATGGGCTGAATGTGTTCCCCCCAAATTCATATCTTGAAGCCCTAACGCCCACTGTGGCTGTATTTGGAGACAGGGCTTGTGAGGAGATGATACATTTAAATGAGGTCATAGGGTGGTGCTCTAATCAGCCAAGCAAGGGAAGAGACACCAGGGCGCCCTCTGTCGGCCATATGAGGACACAGCAGGGATGCGGCCTTTTGCAAGCCAGGAAGAGAGCTCTCCCCAGGCTCCCCGGAAGTGCACTGATCAGCACCTTTGATCTTGGACTTACTAGCCTGCAGACCTTTGAGAAAATACATTTCTGTTGTTGAAGCCATCCAGGCTGTGGTATTTTGTTTTGACAGCCGGAGCAGACTAAGACAACCTGGAAAATAAAATATCAAACTGTATTCAGTATCAAGATCCATACACATATACTGTGAAGTACAGAAGCCCTAGGATGGGGGAGTTCAACCCCCGAAGCCGGGTTTCAGGGCCCCCATTAGAAGAGTCGTTGGAGGAGGTTTATAAAGGTCAGGCTCAGGCACTGACTCAGGTCACATGAGAATTCCTGCTAGCTAGCAGAGGTTTTTGTTTTTGGTTTTTTTTTTTAAGAGATTTAGCAAGAGACTTGTTTTCTAGGGTTCAGAAACTGCAGAGTTTCAGACATTAATGTAGAAGTGTCTTAGTCATTAAAAGCAAATACGCTGGAGGCCGGCAAAGCTGTGGCTCCTTCATGTACCTGCTGTAAGAAACTGGTGAAGGTATTATAATTTTCTAGACCTCATTTTCCTCACCTATGAAATGGAGACAATGCCCATGATTGCTGTGGCAACTACATGGATTCATGTGTATAATGTGCTTAGTGCCACATCTAATGAATTCTATGTGTAAATGTAAAGCAAACAGCAGCAGTAGTAATGGTAAGAGTAACGATGTCCTTGCTTACCTGTTTAACTATCCCTCTCATTTTTATTGGCAACTTTTTGGTAAAGTTCTTTTTTCTTATCCTTCACCACTCTGCTTTTACTCAGCATAAATCTTACTGATTTGAGGCGCTGGTGTGGAGAAGAGGCAAGGCTTTCTTTAGGGTGTGCAGGTGTCTCCCCATTTTTTATTGTCATCATAGGTTTTCTGGCTTCTTGGCCATCTTTCTCTTCTATAGCAGAACTCCCACTCAAAGAGTTTTTCTCCTGACTGCACCTGAAAGGCGGAGCCAGTCAGCCCCTGGGGGCGTGGCTTTGGGCGGGTGGGGTGGAGCTGATGGCTGTCTTGTTTGTTGCCTGACCCACTACGCTCATCCTACTTCCTCAGCTCCAGCAGTTTCTAACCTTCCAGTATCGCCCTAACTGCAGAGAGCTCTCCAGGTCTTCCAATGCTGGCTTGGACTCAATTTTATTTTTATAAAAACCTTTGTCATTTCAATGACATTTTTGAAGGGGTGACCGTTAAAAGCAATTCGTAGGGCAGAAATGTTTAGCTGGAAAATAATTATTTTTTAAAGCTAAAATAACAGTAATAAATGAGAACAAAAAGTGTAGTCCCCAAAACCATCTAGTCCATGGGTCGAGGTGCTGGCAAGTATTATTCCGGGTTTTATTTTTTCTCAAAGTGAAGTCATATGAAATAGACATTGTTTGGAATTTAGGAGTATTTGGGCAAAGCATGTTTGGAAAATTAAACTCAGTTTTCTAAAATATTCATATTTTTCTCTAAAATCTGAGATGTATGAGTTTAGTTCAAGTGTCTATGAGCATATTTTAAAACAGCTGCATGTTTCCGTTCTTTCCTACAATAAAAAAATACAGGATCCCAGAAAAGTCTTATCGATTCGAAACTAACTTAAACATGTTGAAAATAATTAACTGTGTTTCATCCTTTGGGGAAATGTTCTCTTTTGATGTCAGTGGATCGGTTTAAAAATATAAATAAAAATATGACATTTCACTTGCACCTAATATACAGTAAAATTTCACAAGTATGTACTTTTCTTACAATAGAGAAAAATACGAGCTATTTATTGATTTCTAGCAAGGGGGTTGGAATAAGAATTATTATTTTTTTTATTACCATACTGGCCCAGAACTGCATTAGGCCCCTTGTAACCATCCTATGTGAGAGATTTCTTATTCCATTTTACAGATGTTGAATAGAAAACTCCACGAGATTCATTAACTAGCCTGAAGCCACACAAATCGAATGCAGGTGAACTGGAATATGCGTCCAGATTTATCTGCAACCAGTGCCTCTGCTGTTGCTGCTGTACCGAATCGTACTCTCTCCTCTCCTTTCTCTTCCTTTTTGGTATTTAAATACATTTATCTTGATGGTAGCACCACTCCAAATACGCAATTTCCATCATTACACAATATTCCTAAATTTACGAGAAAAGAAGGAAGAATAAAAGGGAAACGAGAAGGAACAAAGGAGAATCTAGAGAGTGAGATCAAGAGAGAGCCTGCGAACTCCTTTGCTTTCACGATGTAAAATCAGGGCGGCCCGTTGACTTTTATTTTTATTTTGCTTTGGGCAATTTCTTCTGTCATTTTGAGATAAAGTTTATTTCCCACCTATTTCTGAAGCCACCAAAATGCCCTTTCTCCTAGTGTAGAAAAGAAGTCCCCTGCCATTTGCTTAAAGGGATGAAGGGACTAGAAAGCGCCTCTTGTCCAGACATCCCTTCTCAAGTTGATACCAACACCCAATGCCACTGTCCGGAGATTCCCAGTGCCTCTGCATCAGAGGTTCTCTCTTTATCTGAGGCAATATTCTACCAAGTTCTTATATTATTCAGTCCAAAAATGTCATCTGCACTCTTTCGTTGTTTTTTATATAGATAATAACTACGATATTTTAAAAAGTTTCACTTCTACACTGTCATTTGACATATGTGGACAAATCCACAGGTGTCAGGGTTTTAGAAGGCTGAATAAGAAAGTCTGCATGTATTACTCCTTACTCATAAAGACATGTTTATATAAATACCACGGCTTGCTCAAACCTTACCCAGGCTTCTAGACTACAGAGATCTCAACTTGCCCACGAAGTCTTTCAAGACAACTCCATCCAGTGATTTCTGTCCTTCCTGGATCTCAGTAGAGGGAACTACAGAAAACGGCCACTTAGGATTTCTCCCTTTACCTCCTTGAATTCTTACTTATCCTCTAGCTATCAATTTCTCATCTCCCAAATAAGGTGAACGCTGTCATCTAATGACTTTTTAATGCTCTTCCCACCCATCCTTCCTCCAAGAGTCTAACCCAGCCTATTGCTACTAGTAGGCAATTAAATATTTTCTTTAATGTTTTTTCTCAACCTGTATTTAACACAGTAATGAAGATGATGATAGAAGACAATAGCCTGTTCTGCAATTCTTTAATGATGATACATGCAAAATTATTCCATGTGGAGAAGTCTGACACAGTGGAAAACGTGTCAACTTGAAAGGCTCTTCACTGTTGTGGTTTGAACTTGTCAACTCAGCTCGTCAGTTTAATCTCCCTGGAACTCTTCCATATCTTTAATATGAGAATATGAAGACACAGGTTCTTTTTTTTCCCCCCTGGCACTAACCTTCTGAAAAAAAAAAAAAAAAAAAGAGTGATTCTTTTCTTTGATCCCGCTATGCTGTAACTTTGGTCGCTGTCAATTTGTAGTCAACATATACTGCTCTTCCCACACGCTACGGATTTCCCCACAGGTTCAGACAGGCTCCGACGACGAAACTCTGCCCTGTTGGCCACTGCGCACAAGGGAACTGTGAGCTTTCAAGTTAATGCTATCCTAGGGTTTCTCAGAAGAATGTAAGGGAGCAGCTGGCATGCTTAGACATTCTTAACTAACCTGAGCCACGAGATACTGCTTTACAGCTCCAGGAGAGAACTAACGTGGAGGAAACATAAAAGGGGCCATTTCATGTACACGGCGGGGCTGGGTTTTTCTATCTTGTTTTCTTGACAGAGGTTAGCTCTCCCTGGTTACTGTGTTCTGTCTCTTTAACCAGCGGCAAGGGACTCAGACATAATAGCCTCCTGTACATTCCATTTTCCTTGCCTCTTCTGAATACCCTTGTTTAGATCTCCAGCATAGAAATGGGAGAGTGGCTGAGGGAATAGGGCTAGTGAATTATCAGGAAGGAGCAAGCAAAAAAATCACGTGAATTGGATTCCTCAGCTGGAGTTCACAGAGCACTGGCACCATCCTCCCTGTAGGGATGCGAAGACAGTAGGAGGGGTACAGAAGTACAGCTTCCTTCCTTCCTTCTTCCCTCCCTCCCTCCTCCCATCCTCTTCCATTCCTCCGTTCTTTCCTATCTACCTTTACTTTTTCTTCCAACTTTCTTTTTATTTTTTAAAATATTATTATTTCCTTTCTTCCATGGCTGTTTGTTCTTAGAATTCCCATGAGGTAGAAAATTCTACACTTCTGACTTATGCATTTTTACTTTATTCTTCATAGGCTCCAAATACTAAATTGAATGAAGTGAGCTGTTCTAGGATCCTGAAAAGCCCCATAATTTTGTTATTGTCTTGCTGTCTTAAGCAATATATTTATTTGATCAGTATTTTAAAAACCCAAATAGGAAACACATAGCATAACATAGCTCATATGGCTGCGTTTGTGAATATGCTGTAAGAGATTCTTTTTTCCTAACTAAAGGCAAAAAAAGGCTTTTCCATTTTTCTTGAAGAGTATAATTCTTTAGCAATTATTCATGGTGCCTGTCATGTATTAAATGTAACATAAATTAAATGTATTTTATCAATAAAGTGTTTCTCCCTTTTTAGTACAGATAGTTATCTCTAATTTTTCAAGTTAAAGTCTTTGTTTTATTATTCAGGAGTGTCCCACTGTTCAATCTCACACTGGCTTCTCTCTTTAACAGTAGGAGGTAATTTGGCTGTTGGTTCCTTAAATTTATAAAATTCAGTCAGAAAAGAAGTCCATATCACTTTTCATCTAGCACACTAAAAATTCTAATAGTTTTTATTTAGAAACTAACAAAAACTACTGAATATTAATTATATAATTGGAATTCAGCCAAGTATTTCAAAAGATGCAAAGGACCTAACAATCTGGCTCGTGGTGTACTAGATTTATACGCAGGCTGAGGCAATAAACTGACACACCAGCCACCATTAAGGGGCTGACTAATAAAATGTAATAAATACTCAGCATGATTTATGGGAATCTGTGACGTCAGCATAAACTTGTTATAGAGTTCTGCACTTCTGATACATAGACAGTAAAATAGATAGAAAATAGTAAAGTTTTTTAAATTGTAACTTTCCCCATGTCTATTAATATTTCTTAAAAAAATAGTAACTGGCTTTGAATGATTCTGATAAAATTCCCAGTGTTAATTCACATCATTGCCATACACATTATTTATAATTGAGGATTTCTATGGCTGTCCTTTATAATCCTTTCCAATTTCCTACACAAGTAAGTTTAATGTAACAGGTGTTCGTCAGCGAGGCAGTGCTCTTCCTGACGGTGGCCCACCAGGACCCCCTTTCTCTTTCAGAGTGACTTCTCGTGGGCCATTTCTTCTTCGTAGATGATCTCATATGCACCCACAGCTGCAGGCACTGTCTGCACATTCATACTCTGTGAGGCCCCACTGTGGGGCCCGCCTGACATCTTTACTTCCGTGTCTCATTCAAGTTCATCGTGTTAGAAAACAACATGTGGTCCCTCCACCTCCACCCGACAGCCCCGAAGCCAGTCTCTCCCCCAGCATTTCCTGCGGCCACGATGGGTTCCTCCTTCCACACACGCAGATAAGCCACAACTGGGCTTGTGGGGCCGACCGTGACCTTCCCCTAGCTTTTACCTCTTTCCACAATATCCACATCATTGAATGCTGGCCATTTTTCTTTCCGTGTTTTCTTCAAACTTATATTCTTTCCATTTACACCATCACCATCCTACTTCTAATTACCAAGCCAATTCTGCAACTATGAGCTGGACCCTCCATTCAGTCTTCTTCATGAAAGCTCTACTACCAGTTGTTTTAGCCTAAAACATATATCTCCTCATAGCAATTATGCTTAAAGCCTTTTATGCCTCCCTCGGCCCTGAAGAAAAAATCCCCAGTTCTTTTGAGAGCCTACAAGACCCAGCACAATCTGGCCCTTGCATATTTCTCCAGCCTCATCTTCTGTCACCTTTCTCCATGCTTCAGGCATATTGACCTTCAGCCTTTCTTTTTTTTGAATATAATGGATTCTACATAGAGCTGTGTAGCATCCTTTTTTTTTGCCTCCTATTTTTTTTCATAATGAAAACAAAGCAAATGCTTCATTCTCAAAATGAAACAACTATCTCAGAATTATAAGGAATATTTTAAAAATGCATATTTCTGAGTTCCATTCCAGAACGACTGAACCAGACTTTCTGTTTCTGCAAATGGGGCTGGGACGGTATTTTATCAGATACCCCAGGGAATTTATACACACACACACACACACACACACACACACACACACACACAAATTGATAATTCTTATTCTATATATTAGGTTCCTTTTTCACTTGATAGTAGATCTTCTCTCTGCAGTCAGTCCTCTGTTTCTGTAATCTTATCTATGTCTTGAATTTAAACATCATCTGTATGCCAGAGAAACCCATATGTAAATCTCAAGCCTCTCTTTTGAACTTTAGACTTAGACATTTAATTCCCCCCAAGACATCTCTACTAGGCTCACAGGCATCTCAAATTAATAAACAGGATGCACTCGTTGTGGTGTTCCTGCAAATCTTTCCTCCTCCAGTGTGCTTCCTCAAATATCCACCCATCCACTGGCTCTTGCCAGAAACCTTTCTTCTGTCTCCCACCAGTCCAGAGCTCTTTCCTGTCCTTACCTTAAAAGTTCTGGTTTCTATCCATTGTTTCTGTATCAAAAGGCAGCCCTCTTGGCCATGTTATCAGCAGATTTCATCTGTACTATTTTCTACTTGGTTACCAAACTTTCACAATTGCCTCCCAGACCTACCCTAACAATTTACATTATAGCCAAAAGGAAACTGCTGCTCCACTATTTTGCTTAAGACCCTTCAAAACACTCGTAAGCTCATTCTGTGTGGCCACCATCACCCTGATACCAAGAGCAGACAAAGATATCACAAAAAGTGATATCCAGTGTCTTTCTCCATATCATTCTGGCATCAAGGGTATTTCTGTAATTCTGTCCTCAAGAGGAAGGCAGATAAATAGACAAAAAGGCAAAAAGTCTTCCTTTATACTCCAAAATAAGTCTGTGAAAGCTTATGATGCCAGCTTAAGAGAGAAAAGAGTCTTTGAAAAATCACTTTAAAGATACAGAACAAAGGCCTGGGACACTAAGAGCTTTAAGTTTAAACTATAAATCACAGAATAGGGAAGACTGCATGGTGATGGGACAAGTTATTTCTGCTTCAAAAGATATAAATTCAACAGGTTTGTGGAAAGAAAAGGAGAACTGAAGGGACCTGAGGAGGTTTTAAATGCTGGTTTCTTGAGGAGTGTCTTTCTGACGAGTACCCCACTCTCCCTACTGCTCCACACCCTTCTAATGGGACCATAAAGCAAGTGGTAATAACGATAATTTGGGGGGGTCCCAAAGCTAAAGCCTCTGTGGCAAGCCCTGTAACCAATGTGGTAGGTTAGCAATTAGTGAGGGGTAGTATCTAGTCAGACGGGCTGACTGAGTTTCCTTTGGGACAGTGTGGCAGGACACGTGACCAGGGATTACTCAGGTCCTGCAGAAAGGCCGAGAGAGCCTTTCTGACAGACTGTCAGAAAGAAGCCTGCAGTGTGGTCATAATGAGAAAGATGCCCTTGGGAGACCACGGCAGACACCTTCCCTCCCCCTTGTCCAGCTACAGCAGGTGTCAGGGAATGATGAGGACCGGAAGGAGGCAGAAGCTGGATCCTTGGCTGGGTGACATGGAACAGACACACCTCCTTTGCTTCCGAACATAAGGGAAGCTTCTAAGAATTCAGATCATTTTAGAGGAAGGGAGTGGCGAGAGCTGAAATGACTGCATTTTAATCCCAAAGGGATTATTACTATTAAATAATTGTGTTATTATCAAGTGCAGGGGAGTATTCTGTTATCAACACAAAGAGCACACATATGATCAGCTGAGTTTTTCAAGAAAGACAGTTAAATCAGCGCACAATTGACTTTGTAAATGGGAAGTTTAAACTTACATCGTAGAAAAGTTTCTATTCCCCAGGGAGACCTCCTTCTTTGTCTTATGGGGTGAGCCGACAACTTTGGTCAAAACTACTGACTCAAAATTCCAGCTCTTACTTGTGACGCATTAGGAAAAAGCAGAGGGCTCTACAGAAGAACAGATGTCTGTGAACATACATGAGAAAATTCGAGGTCTCGCAATCCCATTTTCTGAACAGTAAGGAGTTGAATAAAGACCCCTTTGTACTCCTTATTCTACGTAACTTGCATTGAAAAAATTAATGAAGAGGCAGTTGGTCATACACATAAAACATTTACCAAAAATAAATTAAATAAATGCCAATTTCAAGTCATATGTCTATCAAAGTAACCTTTTAAAATTTTTTTTGGTTCTCTATTCCTCTACTCAATGATAGCACAGAATTTATTTTTCAAAATTCTTTTGGATAACTCAGATGTGTACTTTGGGGGTCAGAATTGGGGAACTGATCTTAGGATTCAAGAATTTCATTTTTGGTCTCATTTTTAATGTTTATAGAATATAAAATCTTTAAGAATCATATTTTTCTGGCCAGGAAAAAGTGGCAGGTGAATAAATTACAAAAACACCTAACCAACAAACAAAGCTCTGGGCCATAATATTTCAAGCGCGAAGTTGAATTGAGCTGAAAGGCACCAGTGACACCAGGAAAGGTTAATGGTTATTGATACAGTTAGACCTGCCTGCTTGCCTGGTAAGCAGCTGTAACAATGGCTTCACTTCTCTGGGCTTCAATTTCTCCATCTATAAAATGAGATAATAAAACTACAGTGCTTATTATGAAAAGGATTATACGAGATTACACACATGAAATAGTCTACGACATTCATTTTTCCTTACTTAGAGATCTAAAGGTTATAACTTTAGGTGGCATGGACTTTCCCAGTTAAAACAGGCACTGCTACTTAAGCAAACATAAATCTAAAATTTGCAGCGTTATCAAACACAAGCAAATATAAAAAGTTAAGACAAGGGAAAAACAATTATAGATGATGCTGTCCTAATTCCTCAACATTCAACTTAAAATCATAGTTTTTGCCAAGGAAATGATCGATAAACTTAATTACACAAAATCTTTAAAAGGCTTTTGCATACTAAAATATCCTTTAAAAAGCATGACATATTGAGAGAAAAAAATGCAACTCATGCAATGGACAAAAGGCTAATTTCAGCAGTTTATAGAAGGGACTTTTACAGACTAATATTTTTTTAAAAAGACTAACAACCATTAGAAATGAAACAATGGAGTCTCAATTCGCAGTAAAAAAAATCCATACTGGCAACAAATATAGGAAAGTATGATTAGGTATATATTATTTTTCTTTTGCAGAAGGGCAAAAGTTTAGAAGCTTGATAACCTTTCTGTCTGTGGGACCCTGGGGAAACTCTATTAGCCCCTGCGGAAGTATTGATTGATGCAACCACGTTGAAAGGCACTTAGTGTTCATCACGAGCTAACGTGTATGTCCTCACTGACCCAGTGATTCAGCCTGCAACTGACCTCATGGGTATTCTCTCAAGTCTTCTGTGATGCATATCCAAGGCTGCTCTTAACAGCTTAGCAACAGTAGAAGAATGGAAGTGATCTAAATAATTATCAACATAGGATTGGTTAAATAAAACGTTTTATGCCCCTGGAATGAAGTTATTTAATTCAATGAGGAAGCTCTACATACACTGACATTGAGTGAATAAAACTTCCAGTTATAAAATAAATTTCATGGGATATAATGTACAGCATGACAACTACAGTTAATAATATTGTATCATATATTTGAAATTTGCTAAGAGTGTAGAGCTTAAAAGTTCTCATCGTAAGAAAAAAATTTATAACTATGTGGTGATGAATGTTAAGAGAGACTTATTGTGGTGGTCATTTCACAATAGATATGAATATTGAAGCATTATGTCAAAGATCTAAAACTAATGTGTAATATGTCAATTATATCTCAATAAAAAAGAATGAATTCTCCCCAAAAACAACACATAAAAGAATTTATCTACTATAATTATAATTGTACAAATAAATCAGAATTATATATACATATTGAACATATGCATTTTTAATGCAAAAATAAAGAATTTTTTAGAGAAATGAACTCCTTGAAAAAGGATTGGGACAGGGGTAAAACTTCATTTTCCCCACTCTCTACAGTTTAGTTTTTAATCTTTTGCATGTATTATGTTTATTTTCAAAATGTGTTGTAAGCTTTGGGGCAACTGGAGTAGTTTTCAATATAGGTCATTTTATAATGCAAACATCACTTTTTATAGTATTTTACTTATTACTTTTTTTCTTTTCTAGTCTGCTTCAGTAAAATTTAAATGACTCAGGTGATATTTCCTTTTGGAAACATTCCAGAATTTTGAAAAGCAGAACTTGGTTCCAGCTGAGTTCTCTATAGGTTTTCTGCTGAACAATATGTATATGTTCCAAGTATGTTACAGTAACTCTACAACCTTGTTTTTCCTGTATTTTCAACAGTCTCTAAGGGAGTGATAAAACCCAATGAAAAAGAAGAGACTGGCCTTTTCATCTCTCTTCATGGAGAAAGAACAGAATTTGCAGTTCCCTCCCTAAATGTAGATTTAGAAAGAAAATGCTCCCAAGAAGCCATTTCCCTACTTTGGTAACCACTAGCCAAAGGCTGGATTCAAAGGATGGAACTGAATCGATTGGTGGAGAGCTGTATTTAGAGGGAACGATTACAATAATCCAACTCCCCCCAGTTCGTTCCCCAGAAACCGGGGGCGGGGGCAGGGGAAGAGAACCACACCCTAGCCCAGACCCAGTCATGGCACCTCAAGGGCGCCATTCAGAAAACCTTGAAGTTGTGCTTCTTGTATGTGATAACTGGAGACTAATCCACATTTGATAAAGACAGAGAGGAAGGAGAACTGAAGCTTCAGTCCTTTCTGGGACTCAGGAGAATGTGACTAACTTCTTTGGCATTGAAGCCAGAGGAGATCTCTGGACCCTCAGAGTGTGGAGAAACAGGCTTCACAGATTTCCCAAGCAGGCACTAGGAGTGATGGCAGGTGGAGTCACACCTACGTCTGTATCTCCCCCTTGTCCCCTGAACCCACGTGTTCTGTGTACACAGAGCCACAGCAAGGACTGCTTCCGAATGTACACTGCAGACTGAAGGCTGTGGTTCTGTTCTCACACTGTATTATGTCCAAGCTGGCACTTCTGTTATGTCTTTCAAAAGCCGTTCCATCACTTTGTCTCTCTAGTCAAAAGTTACCTCCATCTCTTAATCAAGGTAAAAACAGGCTCCAGTGTAACAGTGGTTGAGGACTTAGGGGTCCAGGCCACCTGTTCATGTGGATTATTTGTGTATCCTGGCCCTGTTCTTGCTTAATACTGGATGAAATGCATAGTTTTTAGTGGATTGCCGCTAGGACCATCGAACCTTATGATTTGTTGGGTCTGATAGATCCTTAGACATGGTGGCTAGTTTTGGCTACAAAGTCAGGTGCTGTGTCTCCCCAAACAGAGCTCCGAGTTGTTTTTCTAAGGCTGCATACCTCTCTGCTGCAGATGGTCTGTGTTGTGGCTCTCTCACAGGGCCAGCCAGAAACTGCACACATAGTGTTTTTCCCCTGCGATACCTGTACCACAGGGTCTCCTGGGTCATATGGGTTAAGTGGCAGGATGCTTGCTCTGTAGCACGAACCTACTCCCCAGCCCTTTTTCTGAAAGACCTTTCCCCTTCTACTCGAAGTGGGAAGTCTTGTTACTTGGTAGATGGGATAAGGTAATATTTCCAAGTGAGGAAGAAGTTCCTTCCAAAATGTAGATGGCTTCTAACTATTGATCTTTTCTTCTGAGTGATGAAAGCTGAGAGATGCAGCACTTGGCCTTTATTTTGGAGAAAATGCCATGGCATACCACAGATGACTGGGTCCCTGCAAATATCACTGGAATAGGATTTATCTCCCATCCTGTAGAACTCCTCTGTTCTACTAAGGCCTCCAGTGTACTTCTCGCTTACGAGGTCCTTTAATACAGTTATATCCAGAGTGGATCACTGTGATGTTCTGTGGAATGACCAGGTTGTCTAGGTCCCTCTGGACTACATTATAGTAGATGGTGGGACACTTAGTGTAGCCCTGATGTAAGAGCATAAATAAGGCATTTTTATCTCTTTCATATGAATGAGAACTACTTCTGGGCATCCTTCCTGAGAGTTTGGATAATAGTGCAATTTTTCAGATCAATGATCACTTTGAGGTCATGATACATAGCTCTAGCAAAGATAAAATATATGGCACTGAAACTGAAATTATAGTTACTACTTATTTCAGTTTGGACAGTCCAATGTTATTTTCCAGATTCCTCCTTACCTTTATTTTTATCAGGATAGGCTACACCTTTACTGTATCATTTAGATCTTTAAGGATGGCACTAATCTGGATCATTCTCCCTGGGAGTGTGTAGGTATGTGTGTAGGTGTGTGGGCACTTATTCTGAGAAAAGTTACATGAAAAAAAGATTCTCTGAGATTTCACAAGAGATTTTCCATCCACCCAATGACCTATAAATACATTTTATTGTGTAGATTTGTGAAGATTTTAACAAGAAAAGTAGGCCATTTATTTTCAGAGTGATAGAGTCAATTCACTACCCAAATAAACACAGAATTTTTGCATCCCAGTTATTCTCAGAAAGCCAATGTAAAACTGCAATTTGCCGAGAGAAAAAAAAATGAGTTAGCTGGACGCACGCTGACATAAATCTTTATCCCAGCCTAACGATGTCTGTGTATATGCTACTAAATCAGATCCATAGCCTACAAATTGAATTTCAGATTGCTTTAACTTCAGCAAACAGACATTCAATTTTATTCCTCTATTGAGAGAAAATGTTCCCAAAATAGTATTTCTTTATAGGCCTTCACAATAAAAAAAGCAGCATCGCTGGGCCACTTACCACTAATATTATTTGCTTTCAGCTATTTTTTTTGAAGTGTAGGAAGGATCAGTATCAATTCAGACCCTGTCTCACTAATTCCCTATTTATCAACAAAAAAACCCCCTCATTGATCATTGTGAAGATTAAGAGGTTTGGCACGAAACCAAGCATAAGTAACTTGGATTTTGGAAACTGAACTTGGCTTTATTTACCCAGAGCACTGAGAGGCCCTGCTTGGCTTTCAGGACGCAATGCATGCTTTTAATTTCTTCCTAGATGGCATTCTAAGATAAGCTAAAGTTATTAAATTCATCATTCTCAGGTGAGAATTTAATTTCCTACCTGGAATTGGGAAATAGCAACTGAAGTTCAGAATATTTTTAAAACCTTGTTTGGTTTGCTTATCTATCAGGAGTTCACAGAAAAATGTGGAAAATAAGATGACTATTATTGACAATAAAAGGAGGAACAATACTTCCAAGAGATTCTAAGACTGAAAATGTATAACAAAATATTGAGACCTTTTATTATTTTAGTGCATTAATCTGCTTATCTCCTTAACTGTAATTACTCTCTGCATCCCTATACCCTTAGATAAAGGAGCACAAAGGAAATGTTTAAAACACAGGATTAGACAGTCTACAGAATGAGAGAAAATATGTGCAAATGATGTGACTGCCAAGGGATTAATTTCCAAAATATACAAGCAGCTCATATATCTTAATATCAAAAAACTAAGCAACCCAATCAAAAATGGGCAGAAGACCTAAATAGACATCTATCCAAAGAAGACAGACAGATGGCCAACAGGCACGTGAAAAGATGCTCAACGTCACTAATTGTTAGAGAAACGCAAATCAAAACTACAATGAGAGACCACCTCACACCAGTCAGAATGACCATCATTCAAAAGTCCACAAATGACAAATGCTGGAGAGGCTGTGGAGAAAAAGTGAGAATACAGTTTGGTGCAGCCACTGTGGAAAACAGTATGGAGATTCCTCAAAAGACTAGGAATAGACTTACCATATGACCCAGGAATCCCACTCCTGGGCATATATCCAGAAGGAATCCTACTTCAAAAAGATGCCTGCACCCCAAGGTTCATAGCAGCACTATTTACAATAGCCAAGACATGGAAACAGCCTAAATGTCCACTGACATATGACTGGATAAAGAAGCTGTGGTATATTTATACAATGGAATACTATTCTGCCATAAAAACCAACAACATAACACCATTTAGAATAACATGGATGTCTCTTGAGAATGTCATTCTAAGTGAAGTAAGCCAGAAAGAGAAAGAAAAATAGTGTATGAGGTCACTCATATGTGGAATCTAAAAAAACCAAAAAAACCCCCCAAAAAACCACCCCATAAATATAAAACAGAAACAGACTCATAGACATAGAATACAAACTTGTGGTTGCCAAGGGGGAGAGGGGTGGGAAGGGACAGACTGGGATCTCAAAATTTGTAGATACTGACAGGCATATGTAGAATAGATAAACAAGATTATACTGTATAGCACAGGGAAATATATACAAGATCTTGTGGTAGCTCACAGCAAAAAAAATGTGACAATGAATATATGTATGTTCACGTATAACTGAAAAATTGTGCTCTACACTGGAATTTGACACAACATTGTAAAATGACTAGAACTCAATAAAAAATGTTAACTCCCCCCCAATTTTTAAAATAAGTAAGTAAATAAAAAAACCTAATTACCCATCAAAAAAAAAAAAAGTCTACAAATGGTAAAAATTCTGGAGAGGGTGTGGAGAAAAAGGAACCCTCCTACATTGCTGTGCAACCATGATGGAGGACAGTATGGAAGATCCTTAAAACCTAAAACTACACTTACTGTAATGATCCAGCAATCCCACTCCTGGGCACATATCCAGAGAAAAATATAATTCAAAAAGACACATGCACTCCAATATTCACAGCAGCACTATTTACAATAGCCAAGACATGGAAACAACCCAAATGTCCACTGACAGACGACTGGATAAAAAAGATGTGAGATATATACATATATACACACACATATACATACACACACACAATAGAATACTACTCAGCCATAAAAATAGTAAAACAATGCCATGTGCAGCAGCATGGATGGACCTGGAGATTGTCATTCTCAGTGAAGTAAGCCAGAAAGAGAAAGAAAAATACCATATGATATTGCTTATATGTAGAATTTGAAAAAAAGGACACGAACTTATTTACAAAACAGAAACAGACTCACAGACACAGAGAACAAACTTACGGTTACAGGAGATAAAGGGGATGGGAAGGGATGCATTGAGAATTTGGAAAATGCACCTCTTCGGGAGTGATGGAAATGTTAGCTCACTATCTTGATTGTGGTGGTGGTTTCATGGGTGTATACATCTATCAAAATTCATCAAATTGTACATCTAAATATGTGTAGTTTACTGTACAAGAACCATACCACAATAAAGGTGCTAAAAAATAAAAAAATGAGACAGATAAACAAGGACCTCCTACCTACTGTATAGCACAGGGAACAATATTCAGTATCTTATAGCCTATAATGGAAAAGAATCTGAGAAAGAATATATATGTAAGTACATATGTATGACATATGTGTGTATAACTGAATCACTGTGCTGTACACTTGTAACACTGTACATCAACTATGCTTCAATAAAATAAGTAGTAAATTAAAAAAAACCCCAGCATTAACGATATATATTACTATGCCCATACGTGACCACGAAACGCACTCTGATAGGGAACCTACAGCATTTACTCATTTGCCAGCTAAACCTTTACACACATGCAAAAACCAACCAACAAAGAAACAAAATCAGTTTTCCCAAAGTAAGGACTTCAGTGCAAAGCCCAAGTGATTGTCTCTGCATTCAGTCATGACATCTTCCCAGCCCAATTTCCACATTCCACGTGCTCCTTAGATAATACAGATACAGAGGATACCAGGAGTCTAACCATTTCATCTCCTCTCTGTTTGGAAGTACTTGACAATACACGGCAGACTGTCAGAGAGAAGCATATTTTGGATTGCCCTTTAATTTACATAAAATGGATTTAGTCATTTTTATGTGATAACCAGGAAATCTGATGAAATTTAATGCCTTCTGCAAAACATTTCCTTCAGTTTTCCTGTTCTACTTTCCGCAACAACTGTTAGCACGTTTTGTTCTTAGAGAGCGAATGCTCTTCACTCCTCAGAGAAGCATCCATTCCTCACCCATTAGTGCTCATAAACTATGAAGAAAGGTGTGGGTGCAGGTATCAGCACTGCTGAAAGGTCATGAAACTGAGTGTGGTTTCTGTATTCGTACTTTCCAATAGGTAAAAGGGGCGTGTTGTGAAAGGATCATTTCCTTTTCCTGTTCTTTGGTAATATGAAATAACATGAAGACTGGAATTGTAAAAGTACATTTTATCAAATATACCTCAAAAAAGATGTAAGGCATAGTTTGGTTGATGGGATGATACTGATCATAGTGGGAGGCAGGGATGTTCAAGCAGGTGCACAGATAGGCTGCATTTGTAACTTGATGGAACAGACAGAAATCATGTTTTGGAAGCTCAAATAATGATTTATACATCTGGCTACACTTCAGTGCAAAACAGCTGATAGTTTAGACAAAACAATCTTTTGCCTGACTGAATATTGTACTAATATAAATATTGTTCTAACACAAATGGCTTGGGTCTAAGTAACCCACCATGGATTTTAATCCACACATAATCTTCCACAAAATACTATTTCCTGGTTCAACATTTCGGTCCTAGGTTTCTTCAAAGTAGTTTCCAATGCAAAAGTGCCACAACTGGGTAGAGTTAATTAATTTGCTGTCTGGGTTAGCTGCTTTCTGCTAATTTTATGTTATTGTGCATACAATATTTAAAAGACCACAGATAAATCTAGGCATGATTAACTACCGGGAAATTTCACAAACACAACAGATTTGACTTATCTAAGTGGAAATGCACCTTTGTTTTTCATAATTTGTCCAGTAATTAGCATTCTAAAAATGCTACAGTGGAAGGTCTGTCAGTTTGAATAAATTGAAATCTTTATGTTCCAGGTTATACTTGAACTTAACCGTCTGTGAAGGGGACCATTTTTTATATACCAGCTTTTTTTTTTTCCCTTTTTCTTTTTCTTACTTCCTGTCTCAACAGGTTACCTAGTGGAGAAACGCGGCCAAGACACACTGATTCCACAGGTGAGACCTGGTAGCTTTCAAAGACATGACCCTTACAGCCATACAGGAGAAAGAAGCATGATTCCCTCAGGAGAGGCAGTGACAAAAAGAAAGAAAAGCAGCAGAGGAACTCCTTTGGGAACCTGTCAGTCTGCCTTCAAAAGGAGACCTTGACCCAGGAAGCTGTGGTCTTGGTTTCCCGAAAAGCCCAAGGCAGGCTTCTTCTGAGGTCATCAGTGTGACAATTAATCTCTGGAAATCTTTGTACAATATATTTTCTACCCTTCTTACTGAGGCTCTGAGACTTGGGGATATACTCAATATAATTTGTTTAAATGAAAGATAAGAGGTAATGAGCGAAGATGTTTACGTGGAGCAATGCTAATAACAATTGTTTGTTTTTCTATGTTTGGCCAAGTATAATCCCTGAGAACCCCATTCCTCAGTATTCAAATATGAAAACTAATTAGTATTAACTTAGACAGGAAGTTTCCATGTCAAATTTCTGACTGTATCTATTAGGATATTGCATAAAAAATGATGAACTGCCAATTAGTCAGGAAAAAGATAGATGTCCTCTGGCATTTCAGTTTAATGAGACCGTCTATCTTATAAAACTTCAACTGGCACGAAGAAAGAAAACCTAGTTGACAACCATTTATTTAGGCATAAAACGGCAGGAAGTAATTGGGAACCGAATGTTCTTATACTCTAAAAAATTCTTATGCTGACAAAAGAAAATGATTAAATTATTGAGAAGTATTGGAACTGAACTGAAGTCAGCATCTACAATGCTCTGACTAAATGGGCGTGTCTTAGGTCATCAAGTATGTGGAATATATTAGTGGCAGGTGAAAAAGACAAGGGACCATTAGTGAAACAGAGAGAAAGGGGCTGGACAATGACTGTGTCTAAACCTACAATGCAAATCAATTTGAGGATTTTTCTAGGGGAAGGTAAGGGGAAGGGGGAAAACTCATTTGGAAAAGTGTGGGTTTTCTACGCCATCCTCGTGTGAAAGATAAGGCACTGTGGGCTCCCTGTGGTCACAGCAAGTATTTATAGAGGAATTTGCATCCTTCCTTATCTCTTTATCACATCTCATTTTTCTATCACTTTTGTAATGTAGGTGAGACATTCTATTTGATGGCTGGCCACATAATTTTCTGTGGCAGAGCAGACCCTGAAAACAAGCTCAGGCATCTCCAAGGGCCATACTACCTTCAACAGGATGCTTTGCGCATTCCGTCCTTTTCTAGGAATGGAGCGTTTCCTGTGCCATTTCCTATTTGAGCATCAAAGCACTGAGGGCCGCTAGCTCATCCCCAACTGAGAGCGTACAGAAGAGGTCTGCTCAGCTCCAGACGCGGGGAAGTCCACTCTTCAGCAGCCTAGAAACACCTGAGCAGGTGCTGTTTCTATTGGGCAAAGTGCAGAGGTGGCCCCAAGGCCAGACGTCATGCTGCTCTCTCAGAAGCCGTGGTGGGACATTTGCCTAATCTCTCTTGAAGGGCCAAGTGTTCACGCAAGTAATTTCCCTCCTCTATTTAGAAACGACTGTGTTCACTATAATAAAAAAGAAGCCTAATATTAAAAAGAAAACAATGAGGATCTTGGATATGTTTAGGCAAGTATTCTTGCAGTTACTGTAAACTTAAGGAAAAATAGATGCGATGGTTTACAGACCTGATATTCTGGTTTATTGAAAAGTATTTATCACACAAATAACCAACTTTCAAAAAACAGACTTTTGCAACTTTCTAAGAAATGTTTATTACAACTTGCTAATGAGCCCAATTTAATCTTTTTTTTTCTTTGATGGGGAAGGTAATTAGGTTTATTTCTTTATTTTTAGAGGAGGTACTGGGGATTGAACCTAGGATCTCATGCATGCTAAGCATGCTCTCTAGCACTTGAACTATATCCTCCTCGCCAATTTAATCTCTGTTATGTATATCCGAAGAAGCCCGAGTATTCTGCTGTGTACTGACAACACCATCATTACACAGTCTTAAGATACAAATTCTGGTTCTTTCTATTATCTGTTTATTTGGGTTCTGGATTAACTGCAGTTTTTTTTTTTTTTTTTTTTTTTTTTGGTGTGCATTCATTCAGTTTGTATTTACTGCCCTATGTTCAAATGATGGCATGTTATTACTCTGGAGAAAAAAATGATCCCTTTTAGGTATACTCTCCCTATTTCAGGGTACATTTCCAGTAACAAGGTACACAGTTAGTTCTCTTAAAATGCATTCAGTAAGTACAGTTCCCAATTTTTATCTCTGGAATAACATGGCATTGAATACTAATAAACATGAGTTCACAGGAGCTACATGAAACTCATTTGCATTCATGAGTTCGAAAATGAACTTAAGGTGGAAGAAGAAATCATGATAAAAGTGGATGCTCTACCTTCTGATGTTTTTTTTTTTAAAAAAAGCTTTCATTTTTATTTTTCAAGTATGGAACAGTCAGCATCAATTTAAAGTAACCTTGCCTGAGATCTTGATTTAAATATTCACTTAACTGTTCTAACTGATAAAAGTAAAGTTGCTAAATAAATTATTTCTAAGTTGTGCTTGATCCTATAAACTGTATGAGCAGCAGGTCCATAATTATCTCGTTTCCTTCCCTTTCCCTGACATGAGCCCAGGTCCTGGTGAAGCATACCTGCTTAAGGTACGTCTTTAGTTTCATTAGTAACATCTGATATCCAGAACAGTAAGATTAATCATAAAAAGGATCAAGATACATATCTGGGGGATTTTATATAATTCTTACAAAGAGCTGAAAATTAATCCATTTAAAATTAAATCCATGTGTCTTTTCTCTTTTTAAATAGTTTTATAGAGAGTTTTCAGAGAGAAAGAAATAGGAAGAGAAAAACAGTTAAGAGTGCATAAAGGGAACACGGGAAACAATGATAAGAGGTCACTGCAGTTGCTGTGATTCACTATAAAAGCTGGCACTAAGATTTCTGGCAGCCAGAGCCAGAGGTGAAATGCTTTGCTCTGATTATCAAAAGGGAAAAATGTCACTTCTCAGAGGAGAGCAAGTTCTCCAGCTGTATCTGTTACTAATAGCTGGCTGTTGGTGACAGACACAGCAGGATGGCAGCTTAACACATCAGGGTTAGTTCTCCCATGAGATGTTGGAGGGGAGGCAGCCGCGGTGCTGGTTCATGGAATCAGGGATGTCGGGGCCGACCTCTCTGCGTGTCTCCTGACTTTTTCTCATGCTCTCAAATAGGCTGCTGAGCATCAGCTCCTGAACACCCAGGGGGACCATGTTTAAGACTCCAGGAGTTGGTAAGTGTTTAAGAAATTTTGGTATTATGTAGCAAAGCCTCATATGTAGAAACTAGAGTTTAAATGGTAGGACCCTACGCCCCGTCAGGCTGCATCACTACTTGCGGAAGACGGGATTCACACAGAAGGGATGACGCCCAGTTTCTCTGGTGAGATCTGGTAGCAGCAGGGCTTGCTCACACACAACAACAAAGACACCAAAGCCACGCGGTACGAGCCTAGCTGGGCTGAAAAAGAGGGCCAATTTAAAGTCTATACCGCCCTTCACATATTCCCCAGAGTATGATAAGGAGTCGAGTGTGCAAGTGGATCTAAATTGTGGGAATTGAAAATATTGCCACAGAAGGAACAAGGTGGGTCTCAATATTAATTCACAGATGAGTATCAGAGGCTTTGGTACAAAATCTACCACTGATGGAGCGGAAGAAAATGAAGGAAACACATTTTGTGCAGAGGAAGCAGAATTTACAGGATATATAGTTATTAAATATAATAAGTCCAGTGGCCCATCAAACATTATTCCTATATGTATTTCTTCTAATACAGTATTTAAATATTCCTGCATAGTTTCAGGAGTGATCTGTGCTTCTTAACGCAAAACAGTAATTACACATAATAGTACTTAGAAAATGTTAAACACATTAACCCATTCAATCTAATGGTATTCACAAGTGCATTTAAGTTTATGTTTGTTTTCCCTGGAAATATCTTAACAAAAAGTATTGCAACTAAACTTACGTTTGTGAATTTTGTGTTCTACTTGGACATCTGAGTCTTGAAAAGTGAAGTCACTAAACACATGCACAAATCAATTCTTAAAGTATTGTTACAGGGAACAATAATGTTCTTAAAATTTCATCTGATCCCTTCTCAGTTTCCAAGAAAACCCTAAGAATTATAAAGCTATTATTGTTTTGAAACCACTAAGGTTGAAATTTCATATATCCTAGAGGTAGGGGAAGAAAAAGAAAAAACTTCTTTTGTAATTTTGTAAAAGGCTTTCCTGCAATTTATACATCTGTGCATTTGGATGAAATGTTAATGGACAGCTGTGAAAGAGCGAAAAGCCTAACTTCATACCATTAAGTTGGCTGGAATCACAACGGAGATGTAACCAAAAGAAACCATTTTAAAACCCAGATTTCTGTTGCTGATTTTGCTGTTGAACTGACTGGGAAAGTGCCCCTGAAGCAGCTTCTTAACTATGTGCACCAAAATTTAGACAAACTTTTTCTGCAGTGCTTGGCCATATAAGACTTGTATCTTGTTTTGGGGTGTGAGAGTAAGTTAAAAGAATAAGCACACATTTTGGTAGACACTGATTTTCCCACCCACTCCTCACCAGAAATTTGTCTAGATACTGCAGGATTGCTTCAGCATGAGCTACTCCACTAGGAATACCGCCTACTCTGAGAATCAGGGAAGTAATTTAACTGAAAAGAGTCAGAAAACTGGCTGCCTAAGGAGTAGACTTAACAGGGACAGAGCACGAATTTTACAGTTATTTTTATCTCTGTCCAATGTGTCATGTTGTCCTTTGTTGAATTACTGCGTTCTGTTGATTCTTATTTTGTAGTTGGCTTTATTCCTTTGATAACTATGTAAGTTTCAAAAGCTAAAGATCTAATCTGTTCTTAGAAACAGTAATTAGTACATATATGTAAACTAAAAAAATGTGCACTATACTGTATATATGTACTTACATGCAATATAATGTGTATGTGCAGTCGAACTGTAATAATTCTACCTAATGAAACTGAAAAAGGAGAAAAAAAAAGAATTGTGACAGAACCTCATAGTATACTGGGCTCTTCTTCAGTACAATTTGGGGACCACAGTTATAAATTTAAGATTATTTTTTACCTAACTTGTCCCTTTTCAGCCAGTTTATAACAATTGGGCACAGATATGATATCCCATTACCTATTATGTGCTTCTGAAGAACAAAGGACAGTGTCATAAAGATCATTAACCCTTTATTTTATTGGCGAGAGCATGAACGACCAGAGCAATAGAAGGCTTGTCCTGTGCTGCACTGTGGGGTATTATGTAGAGCTGGGGTTACGTATCAGATCTCCTTTCTTCTGCCTAGCAACGTGTCTGATAACCTATTGCATGTCAACTTTTGAAATTCTAGATTTAAAGGCCTATAAAAAAATTAATTAACAGGAACCTCAATTAAATACAGTTGGGAGATCAGCAGGGGGAGCTCATGTCCTGAAACGTAGCGGAGCCCAACAGGAAGAGAGACTTTTCTGGCAAAGACTCAATGAAGAGCCATGGGCTCTTTGTTAACTACAGCCCTCCCAACTTCCTTCTCCTCTCTACAAAAGTGCTCTCCTTCCCTTGCACGTGGTGACTGGCATGTGGTTCACCACGGTTGCAGATCCCCAACTGCAAGTCTCTGCTGACCCTCGATAAACCCATCTTTGCTGGGGAAATATGTCTGTCTAGTTTCAGGTAAACATTTTGGTGGCCCTTATGGGGACCAGAGAAGACTCCCGACAGTGAACATACAGATGCAGTACCCCAAACTGAGCCCACTGTTGCTCACTTGTTTTTCTGCCACCCTGGAGTTTGAAGGTGTTATCTTTCTCTTGGAACCGAGAGATTACATCCTCTTTGTTTCTGAAACTCTCAGGCTGGATTCAGGACCCATTTCAAGGTCTGTACGGTTAAGGCCTTGCTCTGTATGCAAGTACACTTGGTCTTATCTGAGATCAGACTGTTTCATCCGAAGCTGGCTAGAAATGCCTTTGACCCAATCCCTTCGGCAAGGGATTGCTTCAAATGAAACTGTGGCAGTTTTTCGGCCTTCAGCCTGTCCTTTGGAAGGGCTGTCCTCTTGAAACTGGCTAAAAAAAAAGCCTTTGACCCACCTGGCTTCTTTGGGACCAAACTGTTTTCTTAGGATTGGCTCAGACTGACTTGCTAAGTTGTTTAACTAAGTAGTTTGTGCCATTAACTGAGTTGTTTGAAAATTGCTCTTTAATCTAGAGGAAAAAGCTCTAGAAAGTGGGATCTCAGTTATCCTAGTGTAATGAGGGGTCTGTTCCCCCCTCCCTGGGACCAGTAATATTGTGATAGTTACTCTCTGAAGCTATTTAGGACTTAATTCTTCAATCACAAATGTGTGCAGACATAAAATTACATAAGCTTGAGCAAGCAGCTTACAGAAGTGATTCTTTAAATGAGTTCTTTGTATAATTAAATTTAATGGGTTACTTAGTGTCTCCTTGAGCTGGTAAGCCAACATGCTAATTACATACTTAGGGATTTGTTTGGACTACTTTTCTTTCACTTAGAATCGTTTATAGCCTGATTCAGTGTTTTGCTCAAACTATGGTTAGAACATGGAAGACTGCCTTTGTAGATGGAATGAATCCAGGAAAAAATTAAAAACTTTATTATAGAATGTAAGGTATTTACTGTCTGCAATGCTTGATGTTGTTGACTGTTAAGGAAATTAAGTTGGTTGATATTTAATACAAAATTAGAAGTTTATATTTTCTATCAGTTATAATATTTTAATCTACATAAAGAAATTTGTGTTTTGTCTCTGTTACTACCAATATCAGATATTGCGTTCAACGATAACTCAGTGGTACACTCTTTGTAGCCATGTATATAAACGATCTCAACAACAAAAAAGAGCCAACACGTTCACTTATTTAACATTTTCTCACCCTCCTATATTGTTACATGTTAAAAATCTGATTTCCTTGTCTTATCTTGGCTCTATCATTTGCATTGTTCATTAGCCAATATGATTAAATAAAATTTCAGTAAGCCCTTAAAATATTTTAGTTTTAGCTCATTATGGAAGGTAATGCATTAAAAAGTCCTTTGTAAAGTCATTTGCAAATGATAGGTGACATCATTATTATGTTCATTCTGCTGATACAAACATCAAATTCAGCACTCCTGCTGCGAGGTGTCCTGTCAGAAGACAGGCTATCGCAATGAACGCCAGTGTTCCTCACACTCCCTGAACAAGATAAATCGATCCCATGGAATGGCTGCTCCCTAACCACTGAAGCCTAACACCTGCAGTTAGTGGACGCTGAGAGTTTAGCTAAGCTCTCCATCATATTGCCACCTCAGCAACCATTTTGTTTGGCCAAGTGGCCTGAGGGGGCCTTAACCTGACAAGGGTATGCAAGCCCATAACTTAGATAAGAGCCTGACAGTCACAAGCAAACGGAAGGTCTTAGTATGACTTCCCCAACAGCCCTTGTAATCAACAGCCTCCCCCACCTCCCAGAGCCTTCTCTGTGTGCTCCCCTGAGGTAAGACCCCTGTGGAGCTTACCAAAACCCTGCTCTTTTTGGTCTGACTTGTCCAAACCAGCCTCAGCCTGGGAACCCCAGACCACTCCACCACAGACAATAAAAAAAGGCACGTGCCCGAGGTCCTACCTGGCTCTCTGCCCTGACGCCCCCAGTGCCACCCTAGCCATATGGCTTCTTAGGGCTTGCCTTGTACCTCCTTCAGGATCTGAGAGTAACAAACGTCTCTATTTCAATTTTCTTGTGGTCTGTTGTTGAACGGCACCTCACCATCTGGTACCCTGGGCTCTAATTAAATGTTAATTGAACAAAGTCGTCATAGTGAATGAAGGATGTTTATTCATGTTATGCTGATGGTGATACTCTCATTTCAGATTTTTTTCAAGTTTCAGTTTATAAAGTGATCTTGTCCTTCATTTATATGCAGTTTAGCCTGTTTGTACATTGCCGAATATCAAATTATGCAAAACCATCTATGATATGTTTAGTTTGTTGAACTGAGTCTAAACAAAAATGAATTATAAAAGGCTCCAAATTGACCTAAAATTAACAAGGCTGGTCAGATAAAAATACTTTACAGATTTGCTAAAGTCCATCTTTAAACTAATTATAATTAACATGACAAGGTTGAAATACCGCACAGCTCGTAATACTTTTCAGGTGGTTTTTTTTTTTTTTAAATCAATAAATAGCACAGTCTCAGGTGAAGAAATAAATAACACTAGCTCTTTCAGTAGAAGCTAAATCTCAAATCAAAATATGTTATTTAAATATGTATAGTGTGGGGAAAACCTTCAAGTTAACAAGTTTTGTGATTTCTAACGAAAGAACAGTGGCCAACTGGCAAAGAGAGGATCTGATGTGCCTCTACCACATGTGTGCAAATAGATTTTATGTTATTATATTTCAACTAAATTCATAATTAATCATTGATTTATAAATCCATGAGCCCAGTTTCAAAGATCTACGTTTTGGTATTTTGACACTAATGATTTATGCTTTAGGAGGTAATGAGGCACTTTTGAAAACAAATTGAAAAATACTGTAATTTTGAATTGACAATTTTTTAGAGTGCTATGATATTTTAACTAAAATTAAACTTAAGAGTTGGAAGACTTCTTCAGGATGATTCAATCAGGCAAATTTCATACACGGCTAATGTAAAAAAAAGAAAAAAACATTATCTGAGGATTTAACACAGATTTCTGATCTTTAGTGGTCCAGGGGAATAGGCTGAGAATCTGTGTATAAAAATAAATACGGAAAGAAAAAATATAACCCAAGAGTGGTTTTAAAACTAATGATATATTCCCTCTACTACCCTGTTAGAACATTGAAATGACAGGGAAAACTTTGTTACTGCTAAGGGATACGGTCTCCAGCATTTTTTGACAGTAGCAGTTGCCATGACATTTACATTGCCTTAACTTCTGATCACGTCTGCATCACACTTTGTTATTCTTTGTCCTCACAGCCTTTAAAAAAATCCTCCATTTCCTGTTTCATATTGCTTTAGAATGATGCACTAAAAACATGGCTTACATCATGCAACTTGCTTGCTCTTATAATTTGTAACAGCATGCTGATGTCTGTATTTGGCACATGTAACTTCCTAGTTTATCATATAACATTTCTATGATTTGAAAGCTCGTCTGTGTATCTTATCACTCCAAATGATTCCACAACTCAAATATTCTTTGTGGACAAATTCTCCACATGGTCTACTCTTATGATTTTGATAATATTTATTTTCTGGGATGAATTTTTTCCTTTTTTATCTAAATCCCACCCATAATGCACTACTACAATGAGATAGATAAATTGGTTAAAGATGATGTGATTATACACTGCAGTGAGGTAGAAGAGGAAGCAACCTCTGGTAGCTTTTGGCTGACTTTCTGAAAAAGTAGCTGGTATGTACATTTGGTATTTTTCTCTCCATTTTTTCAAGTTGATGCTCGGAATGGCAATTAATAGCTGGAATTCCATATTGGATCATAATAAGTTCTATACTTACTGGTGTGGCCAGTCTTAAACAACTCTAGGGCCTTATACTAACTCTCAATTGTTTATGTCCCAATATTTCATAAGAGAAATTTAACTTCTATTTTGTTTTAGTCATTATTTTCAGTTGTCTATCAATTATAGCTGAACTTAATCCTGACTGGTAGATTTCTTAGGTTATACTGAAAGATAATATAATGTATTCTAGAACACTGGGCTATGTATATTAATATTTACTACAATAAAATTAAAGAATTAAAATATGCAATATGTATTAATTTAAAATGACAATGATAAACTCATTAACATATTTCATGAAAAACAATGATATATTCCAAAGCAAAAATTTCATGAGAAAAGTGGCATTTTCTATGTCTGACTTAACAGAAGAGAGATTGGATGGATTCTTGTATCTGCTGTTGAATTTAACTTATTGCCATATGATTTATTGGTTAAAGTATATGCACAAACCCAGCCTCACGGAAATATGCATTTGGAAAAGAGGAGTATCTTAATATTTTGGATAATTATAGCTACTCTTCTCTGGTACTGTTTCAAAATTCAACAAGTGCTAGTTTCTTAAATGTTAGTTGCAACCAATGAAATTGAAAGCACATCAGTAACTCTTTTATACTATTCCATTAACATTTATTGGCATATCTTTTACATTTTGGATGATATTTTACCATTTTAGACGATATTTCACTAATGAAGAACTTCCACGTTTGATAGATTTTGCTAAAAATATTAAAAAATCACATTCTTTAATTTTACAACTAATCTCATCAGGACATTGTATTAGAAAATGTGGTGGTTCCAGATTTTCCAAAATTTTAATACTGGTTTTGAAAGCTCAAATGTTATCATTAAGAAGAAGTACTGTCAGTGGCTGTCCTTGAAGTGACAGGTTCTGTTCATTTTAAAAAGAAAATCCCTGCCAGATAATTAAGGCTGAATAACCATGGTTTGTCGGTTGTTCTTCCGGGTAAAAAGTGAATTCTGTGAAAGAATGCAGCTTGCAGCTCAATCACACGAGTGTTTGTGTTTGTGGTTTTTTGTCTTTTGTCTTTTGTTTTGAGATAATCATACTTAAGTGTTCAGCAGAAATGCTTTACACGATCCTCCCATTTTATCACCCAGAATAATCAAAGACCTGTACTCAAGGATACATATGTAATAAAATTAATAAATCCAACTGTTTCATCAGGCAGAAACTGGCTTTTTAAAAAATTCTGACTGACTCACCACATGAAGCAGAGGCCGCAGGCGGCGCGCGGAGAGAACACAGACCAGGAAATGTAAACGGAAGGTGTTTCTTCCATCCTGATACATGCACATATCAACCTCCGTTACACGATATTTGCATAGCTGATAAATTAAGCCGCATTCTTGTTTTCCCTCCTCTTCTCACTTCTCCCGTGAGATACGCAGTACGGGCGGCGGCGAACGTTCTAGTCCAGCGTTTAGAACGCAGGCTACCAAGATGAAATGACAGGTGAGCCAGGAAAGGGGTGAACCTTATTCTGAGGCAGAGACAATGGCAGCGGGAATATCTGATTTTCCCTCCCGAGGCCATCCTACCTCCCCCGTGGAGCTGAAGCATCCATTCTCCTCAGCTCTCAAGCCCGCTGGCTTCCCAGCCGGAAGTGACGCCGACCGCCGGCTTTCCCGCTCACTCTCTGGTTTTCCGGTTTGCCGACGGCAGATTTTGGGGCTTCACAGCCTCCGTACACACGTGACCGATTCCGAGCCCGGCGGCAGCGAGCCAGAGAACGTGAGAGCCGGAAGCATCACTTCCGGCCGGAAACCGGCGGGCAGGGATCTGAGAGGGGCTGCTGTTCCAGTTCCACTCCGAAGGTAGGCCCGCCGCAAAATAAGAGAGAACCAGTTCGAGTATTCCACTTGTCGTTGTCTCCATCGCTGGATTATGTTCATTTCTTCCCTAGTTCTCTCGTGTTTGTGACTCCTGTTGGTCCTGTTTCCCAGGACAAGCCTGCCCAGTGCACCCCGCTCCATGATTGTGGCAGAAAAGTGGCCTGTGGGTCACTTCAGTCTCGTGCTTAGGGTCCCTTTTTCCAGCCCTTCTTGTGAGTTTTGTAATCACCTAATACCCAGTATTAGAGATTCCCTTTTAATGGAGTAGAGTTTTTCTCTGTTTTGCAACTGAAGCTGGACTGATGCAAATAAGTTGTTCGAATATCACCTAAAATTATGTTATAATTAGTCCCTTTGGGGTTGTTTTCCGTTGACATAATTTTATGTTCCTCCTGACCCAAGGAAATAATTACTGAAATCTCAACAGAATACTTCTTTTAAGAAAAAGTGAGGAATATTTCATCTTATCGGAAAATGTAGGGATTGTATATAAAACATGCATCTCCTATATTTCCATTAAATTTTTACACTTTACCACACGTCTTGACTGAATGGCTGAATTTCCAGAGTATCCTACCCTGACGCTCCCCAGCTAACTGTATCACACTGTATTCTGCCTTCTCAGAAGTAGCTAATACTAAGAATTTGATAGTGATTTGGAGTGATATCGTCCTCTGATACACTGGTATGTATCCAGAAACAATATAGACTTGTTTTGCATATTCCGAATTGTATATTGATGGGAAAATACTGTACGAATTATTGGCAACTTGCTTTTTCACACAATGTTGTCATTTCAGATGTTTAGCCTTACTAAACATTTACTGCTAGGAGCACCTCTAATTTATTTACCATAATTGCTATTTAGTAGTATATTGTACGTATATTCCCTTCCAAGTAAAGGACAATTAAAACATTTCCAATTTTTAAAAAAATTCTGTAAGAAATACTCAACTTTTTTTTATATGCACATATGCAACAATTTATCTGATGTACTGTACATACTGAAAATGGCCAGATCAGAGTAAATGCAAACCATTACTTTTGGTAGCTATTGCTAAATAACTCTAGGAAATAGTCATGTCAGTTCAAACTTTCAGCAACAGCATATGAGAATTTTATTTCCCCACATTTCTGCCCAAAACTTGCGGATGATTTTCTATTAGATTGTTGTCTGTCTTATTTGTATATGTGAATGTTTTACATATTCTCAATAATAATATAATTCTTGCAAATATTTCTCCTAGTCTATGACTTTTAAATTTTATGGTGTCTTTAGTTGAACACATGTTTTTAATTTAATTTAGTCTGATTTATACATCTTTATTTTTATAGGCCGTATCGTTTTTGTCTTTTTAGAGAAGTGCTTCCATTCTCCAAGATTGATCAGATATTCTCCTTTTTTTTTTAAACCAGGGTTAAGTCCTTTTGTTTTCTCTCAAATTTAAGTCGTTAACCTACCAGGAATTAATTTTATGCATGGGCTTAGGTGGAATTCTAATTTTCTTGTATTTTGTTTTTCTGCGTGGACATTAAGTATTGTAACATCATTTGTTGTGGATACGGTCCCTGACTTCTGACAATTCAGCATTTCTTCAGCTTTCAGTCAAGCATGTCTGTGATCAGGAGGGTAAACACTAACACATTTAAAACTATTTTGTATGCAGACAACCATTCTGTTTTTCACTTTCAGCTCGACATTAAATAAATTAGTCAATAGTCAACTTTTTTTATAAAATAAACTTTGTGTTTTTATAAAATAAGCTTTTGACTGACTAGGCTAATGTAAATGTTCTGAGCACCTTTAAGGTAGGCTGGGCTAAGCTATAACGTTTGGTTGGTTAGGTGTATCACATGCACTTTTGACTTCTGGTATTTTCAACTTCCGATAAGTTTATCAGGATGTAATTCCATCATAAGTTGAGGAAGATCTGTATAGCTCATATTTGACTTTTTACTATTTTTGGCTGTAATGAATAGTGTTGCCATGAACAGTCATGTACATGTTTTTGGAGAATATAAATACACATTTTGGATGGGTATATAGCTGTGGTTGGAATTATTAGCTTATATGGCTTATTTGCATATGTCCAGCTTTGAGATACTGCCAAATACTTTTCCTAAGTGGTTACGAGCATTTACCTTTTTCTCTACTATAAGAGTTCTTGTTTCTCTACTCATTGGTATTTCATATATATGACAAACCAGTTTATGATTTTTATTTATATTGATTTGTAAGAATTCTGTTATTTAAAATACCTTATAGTGGCTAAACTTCCTCTTAGCAAAGTTTTTTACATAGAAATTCATGTAAGCTACATTTAATGGCAGTTTTTAATATTTACCTTTCATTTCTATAGCTTTTACTTCTTCTCAATCTATTCAATTTGTCTTGGTCTTCAAATAAAAAGTTAACGTAAGTGATGAGATACAGCAACATTGATTTATTCCTAATTTTACTGTGAATACCTCTAAAAAGTTCATTTTAAGGAATGTTCCATTATAAGTTTCTCAGCGATATTTATTATCAGGTTAAGAAAGTTTCCTTTTGTTCCTACTTGGCTGAGAAATTCTTGTCATTGTCAGTAGAGCTTAAATGTTATTTAATTCTTTTTCTGCTTCTATTAGAATGAGCATATGTTTTGTTTCCTTTAATCCAGTAAAAAATTATGTTTTCTGATATTTTTTGGTATTAAACTACCTTTGCCTTTTAAAAATAAACTCTATGAAAATATTTTCTCCCCTCTGCTTATGGAAATGTTATTTCCTCATTTTTGCTGAATTTGATATACTTGTTATTTGTTATGATTTTTGTATTGATCTCTGTAAGTGACGTCAGTCAGTCTTTCTTGCATTGTTCTTGTCCAAATTTTTACTAGACCCATACTATTAGTTGAATACCTTTCCTTATAGTTTTATTTTATAAAATGATTTCTGTATGTTAATAATTGAGATCTGTTCCTTAAAGCTTAACACTCACCAGTTTACCTTTGGGGACTGCTGTCTTTGGGTAAAATGTAGGGAAAATAATACATCTAATATTAATTTTATTTTGTCAATCAGATTTTTATCTTTACAAATTGATATTATCCATTTATATTTTTACTTAAAATGACACATTCCATCTAAGTTTCTTGGTAATTTTTTTATAGCATTTATTTATAATGTCTTAAGTATCTGCTATGCTGTATATGTAACAGCATTTTATGTAACAATTTATAATTTTTCATGACTAATATTTTTATTTGTCATTTTATCTCTTTTTCGTCTGTATTTCTGGAGTTTTGCCTATTGTCCTTTTTTAAAAAGGAATATATTTCCATCCTGTTGATTGTCTCTATTCTGTTTATTTAGCATCCATTTCATTAACATTTGCTTTTTTATTTATTTTTTTATTTCCTGCCTCCTAATTTCCCCTAGGCTTACTTTCTTTTAGCCTGGCATTTTGAGATCAGTGTTAGTCCTTTTTTTGAAAAAGTAATGAGTGATGAATAAATGCTTAAGCTTTGAAATCAGTGCTCCCACCTAGTAAATTAATGGCTTTAAGGAAGAAGTAAAACCTCTTTAGGCCTTAGGCTCCTCTTTCTCTAGCTGCTTCAGCTGTAAGGTTAGGCTGTTTAGTTGAGATTTTTCTTGTTTCCTGAGGTAAGCTTGTATTACTATAAACTTCCCTCTTACAACTGCTGTTGCTGTGTCCAGAGGTTTTAGACCACTGTGTTTTCATTTTCATATGTCTTAAAGTATTTTTGATTTCCTCTTTGATTTCTTCAGTGATCTATTATTGGCTGTTTAGTAGCATATTGTTTAGCCTCCATTGTTTGCAATTTCTGTAGTTTTTTTTTCTTGTAGTTGATTTCTAACCTTATAGCATTGTGGTTGGAAAAGGTGCTTGGTACAGTTTCAGTTTTCTTAAATTTACTGAGGTTAGCTTTGTGGGCCAGCATGTAGTCTGTTCTGGAGAATGTTCCGTGTTCACTTGAGAAGAATATGTATTCTCTCGCTTTTGGATGGGATACTGTATAGATATCAATTAAGTCCATCTAGTCTAATTTATTACTTAGGGCCTATATTTCCTTATTGATTTTCTGTCTGGATGATCTGTCCATTGATGTAAGTGGGGAGTTAAGGTCCCTCACTATTACTGTGTTATTGTTGATTTCTCCTTTTATGTTTGTTGACAATTGCCTTATATAGAGGTGCTCCTATGTTGGGTGCATATAGATTTACAATTATTATAGCCTCTTCTTGGATTGATCTCATGTTATGTAGCGTCCTTCTTTGTCTCTTGTAACAGTCTTTATTTTAAAATCTATTTTGTCTGATATAAGTATTGCTACTCCAGCTTTCTTCTGGTTTACACTTGCATGGAATACCTTTTTCCATCCCCTTACTTTCAGCCTGCATGTGTCTCTAGCTCTGAAGTGGGTGTCTTGTATAAAGCATATGTATGGGTCTTATTTTTGTATCCATTCAGCCAGTCCCAGCAGTACACAGTCTATGTCTTTCGTTCGGAGTATTTAATCATTACATTTAAGGTAATTATTGATATGTATGTTTTTATTGCCATTTTGTAATTGTTTGGGGTTTGTTTTTGTAGGTCTTTTTTTCCTCTTTCTATTTGTTCTCTTTCCTTGTGTTTTGATAACTAGAAAAGTTCCTTTAACATTTGTTGTAAAGCTGGTTTGGTGGCTGAATTTTTTTCGCTTTTGTTTATCTGTGAAGCTTTTGATTTCTCCATCAAATCTGAATGATAGCCTTGCTGGATAGAGCATTCATGGTTGTAAGTTTTTCCCTTTAATGACTTTGAATATATCGTGCCACTCCCTTCTGTCCTGTAGAGTTTCTGCTGAAAAATCAGCTGATAACCTTATAGGAGTTCCCTTGTATGTTATTTGTTGCTTTTCTCCTTTTCCTAAATTTTTTCAATTTGATTACTATGTGTCTTGATGTGTTCCTCCCTGGATCGATCCGGGGTGGAACTCAGTGCTTCTTGGACTTGGGTGACTGTTTCCTTTCTCATGTTAGGGAAGTTTTCAGTTATTACGCCTTCAAAATTTTTTCTCAGGTCCTTTCTCTCTCTATTCCCTTTCTTGGATAATGTGAATTTAGTGTGCTTCACGTTGTCCCAGAGTTCTCTTGAACTACCCTCATTTCTTTTCATTCTTTTTTCTTTTTTCTGTTCTGCAGTAGTGATCTCCACTAATCTGTCTTCTAGCTCACTAATCTGTTCTTCTGCCTCATTTAGTCTATTCTTGGTTCGGAGCAGTGGGACCATGAGCTCGCCTCTCCTCATGACTACAACAAAACCATAACCAACTCCTTAAACAACCATCGGAAAAAAAAAAGATTGGAAACTAGCAATGATATTCATTTCAGTGATTTTATTATTCAACTCTGGGTATTCTTTATATTTTCCAACTCTTTGCTAAAAACTTCTCTCTGTGCAACTATACTCCTCTTGAGTTCTCTGAACATCTTAGCCATCATTACTCTAAACTTTCTCAGATAGATTTCCTATCTCCTCATTATTTCTTCTGGGATTTTTATCTTGTGTCTTGGCCTGGAAGATACTCCTCTGCCACCTCATATTGTCTATCTTTCTATTTGTATTTTTAGGTAGGTTAGTTACATTTCTCAACCTTGGAGAAGTGGCCCTCTGTGGGAGATGTCCTATGTGTCCCAGCAGTACACTGTCACCCAAGGGTCAGGGTCCAGCCGGTCCCAGTGTAGAGTATGGCCTGTGTTTGTGGATTCCTTCCACAGGCTTTGGGGTTGTTGTTTTCTTATTTCTGGTATCTGCCCCATGGCAGATGAAGCTGGACTAGAGGCGTGTACAGGTTTCCTGGCAGGAGGAGCTGGTGCCTGCCCACTGCTGGGTGAAGCTTGGTCCTGGATCTCTGGTGGGTAGGGCTGTGTGTAGGGGCGTGTCTAGAGGCCTTTGTGGCTTAGAAAGTCTGATGATGGGTGGGGCTGTGTTCCCACCCTGTGTGTTGTTTGGCCTGAGGCTTCCCTACAGGCTGTTGGGTGGGGCAAGGTCTTGGTGCTAATGATTCAATCAAGATGTCAGCCTCCAGGAAAACTCACGTAGAAAAACACTCCCTGAATGTCTGCCACCAACTTTTACGTCCCCAGGGTGAGCCACAGCTGCCCCCTACCTGCCCAGGAGACCTTCCAAAACCAGCAGGCAGGTCTGACCCAGGTTCCTATAAAATCACTGCCTCTGCCCTTGGACCTGGAACCTATGAGAGTCTGTGTATGCTTCCCAAGAGAATGAAGTCTGTTTTTCCCTCAGTCCCATGGGGCTTCTGGAGTTAAGCACCACTGGCCGTTAAAACCAGTTGTCCTGGGGTCTCCTCCTCCCAGTGCCGGAGCCTCGAGCTAGGGAGCCTGAGGTAGGGCTCAGAACTCTCACTCCTGTGAGGGGGCCTCTGCTACTTAATTATTCTTCAGCTTGTGGGCCACCCACCTGGGGGTTATGTGGCCCGATTATATTGTGTGATTGCCCCTCCTACCATCCTGCTGTGGTTCCCTCTTTGTGTTTCTAGATGAAGAAGATCTTTTTCTTTGCTAGGTTCCAATCTTTTTTTCCTGATAGTTGTTTAAGTAGTTGGTTATGGTTTTGTTGTAGTCACGAGGAGAGGCGAGCTCATGGTCCCACTACTCTGACATCGTGACTGGAAATCTTCCATCCATTTAATAAGTGAAATTAGGAAGGCTTGAGTGGCACGTATAATTTTCCTCTCTTTTCAGACTTTAAAGTAATTCTAAGTTTAAATCACATCCCCAAGATGGTAAGGGCAGTAGTGTGAAAAATTCAAACCTTCTGATGTCAGACTCCTTTCTGTGTACTCCATTATACCCAGCTAATTACTGTATCAGTCAGAGTTCGGGCACAAAAAAGTAATCCACACCACGGGGATCACCATGGATTATGAAGGAGGTGTAGCTATTGCTCTTAGGAGTGGAGCTCAGAGGGAAGAGATGGGTTATTAGGACCTGCAGTTTTTGAATAGGTCCCATGGATCTAGGAGTCAATTTAGGACTCAGGGATTTGATGGAGAACTTAAAGACCTGGGACTCAGAACTGAGAAGTTAAGATGCTTGGTAGCTGTGCCAGTGTCTCTGAGGCTGAAAAGTAATCTCCGTTATGGAAGTTGATGGGAAAACAATATATATATATGTATGTAAAATTATAATATATATAGATATGAAGACAAAAGGAAATGTATGTATATATAGTAATAACACGCAGACTGAAATTTACTGTCCTGTAAGGTGAGAGCTGTAAATGACTCAATTCTGACATGCACGGCAATAAGGTATTTCCAGGTATCCAGTTCCCCTCTACATCTTTCCATTAGCAAAATCAATAGTAAGGGGACTGGCGAAGAAGAAATGTGATTTTTAGGTTCCCCTTCTCTATGTGACAAGGAGTACAAAGGAGACGATGTTTGTAATTTAGAGACAGCAAATTAAAAGTGCATGCGCGCACACACACACACACACACACTTCAGGAGCTGTGCCTTTGCTCAGGAAACAGACTAATTCCATGAAAAAGTAGCCACTAAATTTGCTTAAAATAATGGAAAGTAGAAATATTCCAGGAATTAGTGTATTTTAGTAATTGTTTAAAGGGTGATGTTTATAATTAGAATGATGAAATATATCTGGGTTTTCTGACAATGATCTGTGACACATGCTTTAACACGTCTGCTTCCAGGAAACTTGAAACATGAGAAATTTCATAGGTATTGGGCTTCGTGTTTGAAATTGTAAATTTTGGCTTTTCTTTCTAAGATGCAATTTGAAGTTTTTTTCTCTTTTTCCTTAGGTGAAATCAGCACATTTTAAATTTTTTCCTCAGGTGATGTCTCGACATTTTGCTCTTCTCACTGAGGTGAAGTTGGCAAACTTTGCTCTTCTTTAGTAGGTGAACTTAAAACAGTTTGCTCTTCCGTAGGTGAGATTGAGACGTTCTCCTCTTGTTTCTTAGGCGATTTTTGGCGTCTCCTAAAAAGCAAAAGTAAGAAACATAATAAAACAAAGAAAGGAATCCACCAAAATAGTTGGAGGTAAATCTTGTCTTCCACCTTTTCTTCTTGTTTCCTGGGGGGTGGGCCACTGTCCACACTGCCTCCGCTGCCTTCGTCCAGGCAGCTGGGGGGGGGCCCACCCGGGGGGCCCACCCGGAGCGGCAGTGGCAGTGATGTCTGTTGTTACAGACTCCGTTCGTATTGCAGGTCTCAGGTGAGCAACTGCTTTTCAAAGTGGACATCAGGACACACTTTCTTTGGATGCAGATCCGTCCTGCACCACACTCTGTGCCGTCTTTCACTTCACCAGCGTCAGGTATGGTCATCCCAAAGTGGTAGTCTGTACCCCAGCAGGTGACTCCATTGAAGTGAGTCCAGCGCACAGTCGTGTGATCTCTCAGAACGGGAATTTTGGTCACATTCTCACACTGGACCCTCCCACACAGGATATCTGAGATGCCACATTTTACATATGAAGTGACTCTGACACCACAGTTACCAAAACGGTCACCTTGGATATTCACTTCCCTGTAGCAATCCTGATTTGCACTCTTGGCCTCTTTGCCAAAGATTTGCCTGCACTGTTCATTGCGATTGTTGCATCTCCTTTCATAGCAGTAGCCCCCGCCCGTGCAGGAGGTCCCGTCCTGCCTGTACACGTCTTCTGGACACTGATAGGACGTCCCATTGCACCACTCTGGAAGATCACACTCATTTTCCTCTTTTCTGCACACGTAGCCTGATGGTATGAATTCACAGTTGTCACAGCAAAGCCCAAAAGCGCAGTCGGCCCCAGGTGTCAGAGTGCAGTCTGGCTGACAGCAGGGATCTATCGCACATGTGTAAGTGGGACCACAGTCACACTCTTCTCCTTCATCAACCACACTGTTCCCACAGTGTTTGTACGTGAAGATGTTCTCTGTATTGGGTGAAAGGTTCAAACATGTTTTTTGGGCACCGCTGTTCTAGTAGGCAGCGTAGCTGCAGTTGCTGAAACTCACTGCTGTCAATTTCGTTGGAGACATGATACATGTTTAACTCCCACATTCACAGTCGCCATCGTCATGTGGCATACCCAAACTGACCAATCTCATGTGACGCAGTGTATGCAACACTATACAAAGATTCACCCATGAAACTATCAACTCCACAGTTAAAACGCTGGTTACACACTGATCCTATATAGGCCAAGCCAATGTTTATGTCATATTGCTTCTTTACAAAGACATGTGCAGCATCATGGGGCATGCGGGTATTAAAACTTACTTTTTTCCAGGAGCAAAATTCTTCCAGGAGACTCTCTATGTTATCTATTGAAACGGGGTTTTCTTTAGTCCAGATCTCAATTCCAATTAAGAGCACCTTAACATCCAATGAATTTAAAAAGTTACCTATTATATGGGCAACAATGCATACTTCATCCTGCACTTTTGAGGCATTATTTTCATGATGAAGATACCGATTGTGGTCCACCACCACTGCCAGTTCCAGAAAACGCCTGTGGGTCCACCAGCCTTCATACCCACTTTGCATCAAAGTGGACTCATCACTCTCTTGGAACTTCAGTTGTCGTGCTATTTCTTCGTCTGTTAACCCACATCTCATGAGTGGGAGCTGTGTCTCCTCCTTGTCCATTCTATATAGCAGGTGTTCAAATGAGGTAGAAAGCCTTTTGGGCTGGATTTCATAAACAATGTTATTTATCTGTAGTATTCCTCGAAAGCCCCTCAAACATGTACTGAGGGCAACCAGGGATTCCGGGTCCCCCTCCACATGCCCCTGGTAGTAGCAGTCATTCTGGACAAAGGGCTGGTCCTCCAGGAGAGCATGCTGGTCGTCGTAGGTGAACACTGGGAAGTGTTGAGAGAACAAATGCTTGTTGACCTTCATGTGAAGAACGTGTTTCCGGCCCCTGACATGCAGGCTGTAGGAGAGCCAGCCTGGAGGCTTCACGCCCCTGCCAGTGTGTGTCACCCTCAAGGGTATGACCACTTCTGGAGGACCATGGCGTTGGGAGCGTCCAACACAGGACGATCCAGAAAGCAACAGAAGCAGCTGCGACCAGAGTAGCAGTGGGAGAGTGGTCCTCACGTGCGCCAGGGCCTCACCCACAGCCATTCTGGCGCCAGGATATGGAGCCACTGGTGAGAGCAGAAGTGTGCAGGGCAGGACGCATCACTGTATGCAGCATTGACCTTCAGTCTGTTTTCGGGCAGAGTCACACTGCCAGAGCCGCAGCACTAAAACAACAGGAAAAGCAGAGACAGGGGTGGTTGTTATGAGCAAAGCTAGATGGAAGGGAAGAGAAGGGCGTGGGCGAAATGGATGAGCGCTGGGCTGACGCCGTGGCTCAGTGCGCTGCACGGCACTTGCTCTTAAGCAGTGGTGAGGCTGAGTGAGACCGTGCGGTACAGAAGGATGGTGGTTGGCCTCGGCTGACACTTGTTGAACTTACACGAAGGACACCTAGTGATTCATTATACTTTACTCTAAATAGATGGGAGTGTGGGGACAGTTCCACAATAAACATATAAAACATATAGGTCCCAACAGAAGGGGAATCAGATACCCTGTTTTGAGTGGGAGTCTTTATTTATAGATATTCACATGGAATAATCACCAAATTACTAGTTTTCCTTTAAATTTCAAATGATATTTTAAAAGTACTCACAAATATTTTTCTCACTAACCTTTGTGTATATATATGTATATTCATGTAACAAATTATTACTTATTCTGTTATCTTCCTGTGTCCTTTTCATTAATTCCAAAATATGAGTAACAGTCCATTAAAACACAATATTGTGGCTCTCAACCAAGTAAACTAGAGTGGAATATGAAGTAATAAATGTCATTGACCTCTCTCAAGATCTGAATACTTCGTAAAGACTCTTGCTTTGTGTGTATGTGTGTGTGTGTGTGTGTGTGTTTTCAGGCATACACAAATTCTAGTGCTTCTGTCCTTTACAGTTAGATTCTTGAATGACTTACCAGATGAATTAGTAATTCCCATGGTCCTTTATGGCTATAACCATATTCATAGTTTTGTGCTGCCTATTTCTATGAACAGAGTTCTTATTCGAGACCTCACGTGGCAAAGAAAAATATAAATTCCTTTCTTTGTGTATATTTGATTAAATTCTAGATCAGCTGCTTAGCAACAAGACTCTTCTAGTTCTACAGATCATGACAACTGGCTAAAGTCCCTCCTCACTGTGGCTCCACCATCTCTATTAAACGTCAGTTCTAATTACTCTTCAGTATGAAGAAATCTGACTATATTCCTTATCCCCAACCTGTGAGCCCCTGACAAACAGCATGGGCACCATAGTTTCAGTAATTTTGATTATTCTGTTGCCCTAGTCCCTTGTTATTTTCTCGGTGTTGAGTCATATTCTGATTTGAAAATAAGTAGATTTGTATTATTTTTTTTAGATTCCACATATAGGTGATATATATTGTTTCTCTCTCTCTCTGTCTGACTTAGTTGTAAATATTTTCTCCTGTTCCGTAGGTTGCCATTTTGTTTTGCTTAAAGTTTCCTTTGTTGTGCAAAAGTTTGTAAGTTTAATTAGGTCTTCATTTGTTTATTTTTGCTTCTATGTCTATTGATTGGGTAGACTGCCCTAGGAGAATGTTGTTAAGATTTATGTCTGAAAATGTTTTGCCTATGTTTTCTTCTAGGCAGTTTATAGTATCTTGTCTTATATTTAAGTCTTTAAGCCATTTTCAGTTTATTTTTGTGTACAGTGTGAGAGTGTTCTGACTTCATTGATTTATGTGTGGCCATTCAGCTTTCCCAACACCATGTGCTTGAAGAGACTGTCGTTTCTCCATTGTACATTGTAGATAGTACATCTTGCCTCCTTTGTTGAAGATTAATTGACCGTAAGTGTGTGGGTTTATTTCTGGGCCCTCTGTTCTGTTCCATTGATCCAGAGGTCTGTTTTTGTGCCAGTACATGCTGTTTTGATTACTGTAGCTCTGGAGTGTTGTCTGAAGTGTAATGAATCTAACTCGATCATAGTGTGTGATTTTTTTTATGTGTTGTTGGATTCTGTTTGCTGATATTTTGTTGAGGTTTTTTGCATGTATTTTCATCAACGATATTGGCCTGTTTTGGTAGTGTCTTTGCCCGGTTTTGGTATCAGGGTGATGGTGGCTTCATAGAATGAGTTTGGAAGTTTTCCCTCCTCTTCAGTCTTTTGGAAGAATTTGAGAAGGATCAGTATGAGTTCTTTGTGTGTTTGGTTGAACTCGCCAGCGAAGCCATTTGGTCCTGGACTTTTGTTTGCAAGGAGGTTTTTTAATCTGATTCTGTTTTACTTCTAGTGATCAGTCTGTTCAAGTGATCTTTCTTCTTGATTCTGTCATAGTGAACTGTATGTTTCTAGAAATTTGTTCATTTCTAGGTTGTCCAATTTGATTCTACATAATTGTTCCTAATTCTCTTACAGATTTTTGTATTTCTGGGACATTGTTTGCAGTTTCTCCATTTTCCTTTCTTATTTTGCTTATTTGTGTCCTCTACCTGTTCTTCATTGTGAGCCTAGCCAGAGGTTTGTTTATTTTGTTTACTCTTACAAAAAACCAGCTCTTAGTTTGATTCATTTTTTCTATTTCTTAATCTCTATTTACTTCCTCCGTTCTGCTGACTTTAGGCTTTATTTGTTCTTCATTTTCTAATTGTTTTAGGTGGTGGTTGAGGTTGTTTAGTTGAGATTGTTTATAATGATTTTAAATAAATGTAAGGGGAATCATTGGTTCCACTGCCTTTGTTATAATATCAAGTTCTCCCTCTAGAGACTGCCTTACCTCCATACATAATGTCAAGTTATTGCATGGTATCTTTATGAACGTATTGCCTTGTCATGAATGCTTGTATATATTCACCCACTGCCTTCTGAGTTTTGGCATGGGAAATGTGTATTTAATTTAAAATTGCAGCGTTTTCCCTGAATATAAAACTGATTTATGACTTAGAGGCAAGCTTTGATCACTCTTGCTGTCCTTACTGAAGGCAGTTTCCAAGGACGTTAGCAAGAGGTGTTCTATTGCTCTACATTGTCACATGGGCAGACGCTGCTATGAAGGACCTTTCTGTGTACATACCACATTCACAAGATGTCAAAGCAAATGTTCAGTATTCATAAATAAGCACAGAGGACATATTCCCACCATTCCCAGTTTATGGCACCTGGATTCCTAAGCAGCCAATAAATGGGGCAGGTGACATAATATAGCAATGTGAAGTAATTTATTTTGGGGTTGATACTGACCCAAGTTCATGGACTCTTTGTTTAACAGAAATTAACAAGAGGCCAGATGAGAAATTCAGGCGAGACTTTACTGGGACTCGCCCTGCGGCAGGAGGGAGTGAAAACAAATGGCAGATGCTCTTGCTTGCTCCCTGAGTTGGGTGTGGTGGTGGTCAAGCTGGTTCCTTAAATGGGCTGAGGGTAGGGGCAGATCGAGTGGCAGATCAGTGGGTCGAGCCGGAGGGGTGGCGTAGGTGGGCTGCTTGCCCCATTTGGTGGTGCTGTGTCCATGGATCATGTGTAGTACCTGCTTTTGTTCCTGCCAACCCAGAAGTGGCAGTTGGGTTTTAGCCTTTGCATCTTACTGTTTAGATTTTGACTTAACTGCACATGCATGTAGTTATTTTTAGTCACTTATAGTTTTTTTTTTTTTTTTGTAGTGTGTCATTTGAGGAGACCTTTGTCCAGTTGCAAGCACTGTAGTAAAGGGTCTCAGGTTTTAGTCTGTCTTGGGGTGAACTTTGACCAGTTGGAAATAGAAGACAGGCGGAATCCAGGCCGATAAATTCCCTCTCCTTTCTCTCATCCCATCCATCTCTGGATAAATTACATGGAGAAGTCATGGATCCTGAAACAGTTTCTACATGTAGCTTATTCCAAGATGCCTTTTATGGCTGAGTTTTAAACCAGCCAAGCAATTTTCTATATTTCTTTGTGGTTCTTTTTCAAACAGTAGCCACCTTAGTAACCCATCACTTGTATCTTTTAAGGCATCACTTCCTCCCTCACTTCTCTGTGCTCTCGCTCTCACTGCCTTGAGATTTTAGCTCTCATAAAGGGAATCACCAATTAATCTTCGTATCAGGCTTTTTTGAAAAAATTGAAAACCCAACAATGAAAGTTTACACAAGAGGTTATTCTAACAAGACATTCAGGATGGAATTTTTGAATTTTGCCTTCCACTTGTCTGGAAATAACAGATACCACATTACTCTGTAACCACAATGATCTCTTTCTGTCCCTCAAAAGCACAAGCATACTACCACCTCAGAGTGTTTTTATTTGCTGTTTCCTCATGCTAGAGTTCTGTATTTCCAGATAAAATTTCTGTAAATTGTCTTACCTCCTTCAGATTTTGTGCAAAACGACTGCCTTAGTGAGTCTTTCCCTAGCTGCCCTAGCTACTCTAATTAAAATTGACCCCCAACTCCCAAATTGCCTTGCTTTATATATATTTTTTCTGTAATGTGTTTCATCATCTGACGTTTTATGTTCTGTTTGTGTGTGTGTGTGTGTGTGTGTGTGTGTGTGTGTGTGTGTGTATCTATCTTCCCCTACCAGATAATAAGCTCTACTAAACTATGGGGTTTCGCCAGTTGATCCTATCTTCTCCCAGAACCTTGCTCAATGACTGGCACAAAGAAGATATTAAAAAATTTGGTAAATGAGTAGTATTTTTGAGGCCCATCATGAAATGATTAGATGGTGCTGATACCTGAAAAATCCCCATGAGTTCTAAGTTTGGTAACCTCTGTTCAAATCCTCCTTTTCCTAATTAATCGTAAGTATTTTCATCCTCAAAAGAGGACACACATGTTCAGCAATGTTCAGTTTAGAAATAATATATATGATAACCTATCATAGTGCCTGGCACATAATAGCTAGTAAATACATGGCAGCCAGTAATAATTCTACTTTTCCTGTATATTGCAAATTCAAATGATTTTTTCTGTCTTTTGCATGCCATTCTTGTGCACTTTGTGAGGTTTGTCAGTTACTGATGAGTCTTTCAATCCCTGGATTGTTATAATTTAAAAACTTAAAAAACTTGTTAGCTTATGAAAGCTGTCATAACTTTATAATGATGTTGTTTTTCAATGCTTCTTACAGACATGTTGTATGATGCGTCACTGCTGACAATAGTTTTCTTCCTGTAGACTTATGCGTCTATCACCAGTAGTGCATCAGTATTGAAAACAACCTCTGTGCTTTACTTGCTTAAAAAATATGTTTTTAGTTTTTCTTCTGAAGATGCACCAGTCAGTGAAAGCATATCTCATTTATATCATAGATTTAATGATCTAAATCTATGGTAATATCTAGATTCATGAAGTTAAAAGTCATGTTTCAAGAGCCTGCCAGTGTAATTTCCTTCATTTTCTCCCCTGAATTTTAAGCAATGATTTAATCCTCTTTTCAGTGTCACTAATTTAAAAGCAGATTACTAAATGAGTAGTCTCCCTTTTTCAGGTTTTAATATAATGATGTCTTAGGGAATGTCATGTAATTTTCCTGACAGGTTTAAAATGTTACTGAAACAAGATGTGTGAATGGAAACATTTTGAAATATCATGCTATACACATTGAGTACTTGTCCTCATTTATATTCATTTTACATCTAGGGAAATCATATCTGGCATTTGGTATTTGCACATAAAAATCTTGCACATCTGTGTCAGAGCCATGCACATCCATCTACTTCTGACATTCAAGAATAAAATATTTTAATATTAGGAAAAGTTTAACAATTTAAAATATTTGTGCTTAGTTTTAGCTTCTTTTGACATATATGCATTAGAGAAATTTTCAAATGCATGTAGAAAGAACAATAAATTTTATTTTTAAATTATTGAGTTAAAGTACAATATCAAACATTTGTTGCTCTTTTCTTCAATTAGAATTACACTGTAATGTTTACATATCAGGTACAATGCCTTGCACTTAATAGGCTGTAGCAACATTTAATTGAAAATTTAATTTAAAGTTTTTTGTAAATGGTGAACTGAAATAGACTATCAAGATATTTTGCCAACAAAGATGGGTTTCTTCAGGATGAACAGAGTTTTAGTTCAGGATGTGCAACCATGGAGCACCACGTGCAGGTCCTTGCACATCAAGGGAAGAAGGAGGCCTTCCCAGAGAGGAAGAGAAGAGTCCATGGCTTTTCATTGGCTGGGTCCTTGGCCAGGAAAGAAGTTTTCTCCTTCCTGTTGGGCTCTGATACTGTTGCAGAGTGTGAGAGCTCCCCCTTCTGGTCTCTTAATTGAATTGAGGTTTCTGTTTGTTTATTTATTTTTTCTACAGTAACTTATTACAAAGTAGTCATCACACACAAATTATAAGGTACATATTTTTTATGGATTTGAAATAACAAATAATAACACTAAGTATGAAAAGAGATTTTTTTTTACCTGCACTCTTTATCTTCCTAGAGCTTGGAAAATATGAATACTTTTTCTGCTCTTTGAAACTTATGAACTTGGAATACTAAAGGGAACATTAGGAAATGTATTTTTAAGTAATTGAAGAGACAGGTATTTTCATATAAAAGTTAAAAAGAAACTTGCTCAGAGCAGGTGATTTTTCAGTGTAAATGGTCTCATTTTTTGCAAACATTCTATGCACAACATGTAGATACAATACATACAAGTATTCTGATCTCTGTGTATCCAGACTGTAGTTGTTTGGCAATAAATCACTGAAATATATCTGTAGTGGTATGAGAAGAAAAAGAAGCTGAATTCAGATGTAATACCCCCACAGTGAAAAACCGACGAACAGAGCTGTGAGTTCTAATTATCATCGCCAAGCACTGAAAGCCCTGAAGTGTGGGCAGGGAGGAACGAGCACACTGAGAAGGGAAAGAGGTAAGATAGTAAGACAAGGGAGCACTAATAAAGAACAACTGGTTCCCTTTGAACTTGTAAGGATCAGAAGATACCACTTTAACTTAAAGTAAAGGATAATTTCTACATGGTTCTTGACCTAATGTAAGTGCCTGACTATATAACATCAAAGATATTTATAACAAACTGCTTATATTAGAGAAGAAAGATCGCAAATCAGCAACCTAAGATTTCACCTTAATAAGCAAGCAAAAGAACAGCAAACTAAAACCAAAGTAAAAAGGAGAAAAAATAATGAATAGTGGGGAGATCAATGAAATAGGAAACGGAAAAACTCAATTAAACCAAAAGTTGGTTCTTTTAATGGTTCAGTATAATTCCAGGTTGATAAGACAATGCTATGGAAACCTTTATGTCAACAAATAAGACAAGTTAGAAGAAGTGGACAAGTGGTAGATACAAGTTACTAAAATTGACTTGGGAAAAACAGGAAGTATGATAGAGTATAATAAGAAATTAATAAGAAAATCTTTCCAGAAAGGAAATCTAAGATCATAATTCTATGAAATATTTAGAAAATGGATAATTCTAAACCTTAGCATACTTCTCTAGAAAATAGAAAGGGAGCAAACATTTCCCATGACTGAATGGGTTTATACCGAATAAGCCAGGTTGATTTAACATCTGAGAATCCATTCTTGTAACACAACATAATAATAGATTAAAGGCACAGGAAAGCACGTGACCATCTCAATAGAATTGGAAAAACAATTAATAATCTAATGTACGTTCTTTAACAGTTCAAAAACAAAATGCTAAAGCAATTTATTGTTTACTGCTATATACATATGTTATTAACCTTAAAAAATGGCAAGCGAAATATTAAACATGAAATTCTTTTAAAATTTAATTTTAATTTTTAATTGAAGCATAATTAACATACAATGTTATATTAGTTTCAGGTATACAACATAATTCCATATTTGTATGCATTGTGAAATGATCACAATAAGTTAGTTAACGTGTGTCACCTTACAGTTACACTTTTTTTTCTTGTGATGAGAACTTTTAAGATCTATTCTCTTAGCAACTTCCAAATATGAAATACAGTATTATTAACCAAATCACTATGTAAGGTACATCCCCATGACTTACAAATGGAAATTTGTACCTTTTCACCCTCTTTACCCATTTCTTCCACTACCTCCCAACCCCCAACTCCCTGCCTGTGGCAACCATCGATCTGTTCTCTGTATCTCTGCTTGGCTTTGTTTTGCTTTTTCTTTGGTTTGTTTGGTTTGGTTTGATCTCACATGTAAGTGAGATCATACAGTATTTGTCTTTTTCTGACTTATTTCAATGAGCATAATGCCCTAAAAGTCCATCCATGTTTTTGAAAGTACAAGATTTCATTCTTTTTTTGTAGCTGAATAATATTTTATTGTTTATGTATGTATTTATATATCACAATTTCTTTATCCATTTATCCATTGATGGACCTTTAGGTTGTTTGCACATCTTGGCTACTGTAAGTAATGCTGCATTGAACATTGATGTACATATATCTTTTTGAGTTAGTATTTTTGTTTTCTTGAGATGAATACCTAGAAGTGAAGTTGCTGGATTATATGATTGCTCTAAATAATTTTTTGAGGAGCCTCCATATTTTTTTCCATAGTGTCTGCACCAATTTGCGTTCCACTAACAGTGCATGAGTCCCCTTTTCTCCACATCTTCACCAACCCTTGTTATTTCTTATCTTCTTGATAAGAGCCATTCTAGCAGGTATGAGGTGATATCTCATTGGTTTGATTTGCTTTTCTCTGATGATCAGTGATGTTGAATATCTTTTCGTGTACCTGTTGGCCATCTGTATGTCATTGGGAAAATGTCTATTCAGTTCTTCTGCCCATTTTTTAAATTGGATTGCTTTTTGTTTTGCTATTGAGTTATATATGAGTTCTTTATAAATTTTTGGATATTAAACTCTTATCAGATCTGCTTTGTAGATATGTTCTCCCCTTCTGTAAGTTACCTTTTCATTTTGTTGATGGTATCCTTTGCTGTGCAGAACCTTTTAAATTTTGGTGTGGTCCTACTTACTTGTTTTTGCTTTTGTTGCGTTTGCATTTTGTGTCAGATTTAAAAATTAATCACCAGGACCTGTGTCAAAGAGCTTGTTGTCTATGTTTACATCTAAGAGTTTTATGGTTTCAGGTCTTATGCTGAAATATTTAATCCATTGTGAGATAATTTTTGTATATGGTGTAAAATAGTGGTCCAGGTTCATTCTTTTGCATATGGCTTCCCAGTTTTCCCAACACCATTTATTAAGAAATTGTCCTTTCCCTTTTGTGTATTCTTGGGTCCACTTTTGTAAATTGACCATATATGCATGATTTTATTTCTGGGCTCTGTATTCTTTGTCACTGATCTGTGTGTCTGTTTTAAGGCCAATACTATAAAGTTTTGTTATAGCTTTGTAATATGGTTTTAAATTCAGGTGCATGTTGCCTCCAGAGCTTTGTTCTTCTTTTTCAAGATTGCTTTGGTTATTTGGAGTCTTTTGTGATTCCTTACCAATTTTAGGACTATTTGTTCTATTTCTGTGAAAAATGCCATTGGCGTGGGGATATTCACAATATTCTACCATTCATGAGCATGGTCTGTCTTTCCATTTATTTCTGTCTTCTTCAATTTCTTTCATTAATATCTTGTAGTTTTCAGTGTGCAGGTTAAGTCTTTGACCTTCTTAGTTAAAATTATTCCTAAGTTTTTTTTTGTGTGTGAAATTGAAAATCAGATTGTTTTGTTAATTTCTCTTTCTGACAGTTTATTGTTAGTGTATAAATACACAACAGAATTTTGTGTATTGATTTAGTATACAGCAACTTTACTGAATTTATTTTTTAGTTTTAGCAGTTCTTTGCTGGGGTCTTTAGCATTTTCTGTATATAAGGTCATGTCTTGTAGTTAGTGAGGTTTTACTTATTCCTCTCCAATCAGATGCCTTTTGTTTCTTTCGCTTGCCTGATTGCTCTGGTTAGGACTTCAAATTCTACGTTGAATACAAGAGGTGATAGTAGGCATTTTTGTTTTGTTCTTGATCTTAAGGAGTAGTTTTTAGTTTTTACTATTGAGTATGATGTTAGCTGTAGTTTGTCATATATGGCCTTTTTAATGTTGAGGTACATTCCCTCTATACCCACTTTGTTGAGAATTTTTATCTTAAAGGAATGTTTAAGTTTTTCCAATGTTTTTCTACATCTCTTGAGGTGATGATACAATTTTTATACTTCATTTTGTTAATTGGGCATATCACAGTGACTGACTGGCACAGGTTCAGCCATCCATACATCTCTGGAATAAATCCCACTTGATCATGATGTTTGATCTTTTTAATGTATTGCTGAATTCAGTTTGCTAATATTTTGCTGAGTCTTTTTTGCATCTATGTACCTCAGGGATATTGCCATGTAATTTTCTTTCCTTGTGACGTCTTTGTCTTGCTTTGGTATCAGGGTGATGTTGGTCTAGTAAAATGAGTTTTTCTATAGGGTCTATATATATTCATGACTCAGTCTTAGTAGGTTGTATGTTTCTGGGAATTTGTCCATTTCTTCTAGTTTTTCAAATTTCTTCTAGTTTGTCAAATTCTTCTAGTTGTCTAGTTGGCATATAATGTTAATAATAGTTTTGTGGTCTTTTTAAATTTCTATGATATCAGTTGTAATGTCTCTCTTTCATTTCTAATTTTGAGTCCTCTCTAAGGGCTTGCCAATTTTATCTTTTTAGAGAAGCAGCTCTTTATTTCATTGATAGTTTCTATTGTCTTTTTAGTCTCTATTTCATTGGCTTCTGCCCTCATTTTTGTTATTTCCCTTCTTCTCCTAACGTTGGGCTTTGTTTGTTCCTCTTTCTAGTTCCCTGAGATGTAAAGTTAGGTTGTTTACTAAAGATTTTTCTAATTTTTTTTGAGGTAGGTATTTATCACTATCAACTTCCCTCTTAGAAACTGCTCCCATTTTCATTTGTCTCAAAGTACTTTTTGGTTTCTCTTTTATTTGTTCTTTGATCCATTGATTGTTGAGTAGCATGTTTTATATTCTTCACATATTTGTAAATTTTCCAATTTTCTTCATGTACTTGATTTCTAGTTTCATACCACTGTGGTCAAAAAAAGTTCTTGATATGATTTCAGTCTTCTTTAGTTTATTGAGGGTTGTTTTGTGGCCTAACATATCTATTCTGGAGAATGTTCCATGTACACGTTTGAAGAATATGTTCTGCTGCTTTTGGATAGAATGCTCTGTATAACTAAGTCCATCTAACCTAATGTGTCATTTAAGGTCAGTGTTTCCTTATTGATTTTTGGTCTAGATGATCATTCATTGATGTAGATGGGGTAAGGGCCACTCCTGTTATGGTAATGCTGTCTATTTCTCCCTTTAAGTATGTTAATATTGCTTTATACATTTAGATGTTGGGCACATAAATGTTTACTAATGTTGTATCCTCTTTTTAGGTTGACCCTTTTTCATCATGCAGTACTCTTTCTTAATATAGTCTGTGTTTTAAAGTCTATTTTGTCTGATATAACTATCCCAGTTTTCTTTGGTTTCCATTTCTGTGGAATATCTTCATCTCTTCACTTTTAGTCTGTGTGTGTTCTTACATCTAAAATGAGTCTCTTGTAGGCAACATGCAGATGGATCTATCTTGTTTTTTTATTCATTTAGCCACTAGATGTCTTTTGATCGGAGATTTAGTCCATTTTTATTTAAAGTAATTATAGTTATGTACTGACTGTCATTTAAAAAATCATTCTCTGGCTTTTTTGTAGTTCCTTTTTGTTTGTACTCTTCCATTGTAGTTTGATGGTTTTCTTTTGTGCTATACTTAGATTGTTTTAAAATTATCTTTTGTGTATTTACTGTAGGATTTGGTTACCATGAGGCTTACATATTATAACATATATATATCAATAGTCTATTTTAAGGTGACAACAACTAATTTTGAAAGTATAGAATGCTCCATGAATTTGCATATCATTGTTTCACAGGGGCCATGCTAATCTCTATACTGTTCCGATTTTGGTATGTGCTGAATGAGTACACAAAAGGCTTGATAGTGACTATTCCTATTAGGGAAATGGGGTTCCTTGCTATATGGAAGGGGCACAATGAAAGATACAAATTATTAATGAAGTGGTATTTCTTGAATTGGGGATTATATTTATTGTACTTTTAATATAAATTAATTGAATGATGTAAATAAAGATAATTCATGGACCTGTAAGATAGTGTTTCATTTACCGTGATTATGAGTTCAAAAAATAAAATGAAGTAAGTTGAAATCCTTTACAAAAATTGCTGCTATAAATATAGGATAAGATGATATTCCAACATAAAGAAAGAATAAAATACCTAGAGGCTGCTGAGGTCATAATATTTCAGCTATCTAATGTATGGACAGCAGAGGAAACCATAAGCAAAACAAAATGAACAGCCTACAGAATGGGAGAAGACATTTGTAAATGACGTGACTAATAGATGTTTAATTTTCAGAATATATAAACAACTCATACAACTTAATAACAACAACAAAAAAAGCAACTCAATCCAAACATGGGCAGAAGATGTAAACAAGCAATTCTCCAATGAAGCCATACAAATGGCCAATAGTCACATGAAAAAATGCTCAATATCACTAATTATCAGAGAAATGCAAGTTAAAACTACAGTGAGGTATCACCTCACACCAATCAGAATGGCCATCATTATAAAGTCCGCAAAGGATAAATGCTGGAGAGGGTGTGGAGAAAAGGGAACATTACTAAGATTTATGTCAGGTAATGTTTGCTGATGTTTTCTTCTAGGAGATTTATAGTGCCTTATGTTTAAGTCCAAACCACCCACTGAATTCTCATCATATATTGTACTTTTTATTTTTAAAATATCCATTTGAAACTTTTGTATAAATTCCAACTCACTGAGGGTATTCTACATTCTTATATTTTGTGTATTTTCCTTCTATTTTAAAATGTATTAATCATAATTATATTTTGTCATGTACTCTTGTTCCACTGTGTGGATCATCTGACACCACTTGCAGTTTCTTCTTATTTATTCCCTTCCCTTTTTGTTCTTAGTAATAGTTCATCAGTTTTGATCTTTAGCATGTATGGCAATGTTTTATTGTGTTCAGTAATTGTGTATGAAACGCAATGGAAGCTCCAGGTAGCTGCTCTAGGGAGTTTTATCTTTCCTCTGTTAGGAAGATAGGCTGCGGAGCTGATTCCCTACATTCAGCCCTGGCTTGTGCTGGGTCAGAGTGGATGAGTTCTTAGGGAATCTTGGATTAATTCTTCTTTAGGTCTAGCTGGGCCTGCTAGACTTTCAGTTGTGAGTTTTATGTGACTCTCTTTTCTTAGCTCTGAAGGACGATAGGGGATTAGTGTCTCTCACCTAGAGGTTCACGGCACAGCTGTCCAACCTCTTGCTGCGCGCAATGTCAATGTCACATAAGTGTATTACGGGGAGATGGTACGTGAACTTGAGAGAAGACTCCTTTTACTATGGCTCGTGTCGAAAATATAACATGATTTTGGGGAGGAATGCATTGGAGATATTTCAGACTAGCTCAACAGCGCACAACAGAGCTAATTCAGCACATGTGACTTGGAGGAAAATGACTGTGGATCAGAGGCCCCTCAAGTTATGAATCTAGACCTGCGTAGTAACTAGGACCACTGGGGACTTCTCCTTCCCTCACAGAGGTCCTCTCCCTGGGCTCAGATCACATCCAGCATCAGTAAGTGCTCAGGGGGGAAAATAGCTGGCATGACTCAATGTTTCGACTTTCAATTCTGAGAAAAATTGTTTCCCCTGCCTGAAATTGTGGTTCATCTCCTTCACGTTGCTTCCTTTGCTCCCTGATGTCCTCAAAATATGGTTCTTTAAATATAATTGGGATTGTCTAAGCTTTTTCCCCCTAGAGGAAACATGTTCCACCAAGATTTATATATCCTACCTAGAATTGTATCTTTTCTTACCCTATTTTTATCCTGTTTTATTGGTAAAGTTATGAAAGAGTTGAGTGGCAAGTCTTATTTTCCTCTGTTTTCAAGTCTTGAAGGAATTCCATCTTGGTATAAAACCTATTCCCAGTTTGGTAAAGGGCAGCATATTAAAAATCCAAAACCTTCTGATGTCAGACTCTGCCCTGCATTCTCCATTAGTCCATGATAAGTACAGTATCAGTCAGAATTCAGGCACAAAGAGAGAAAGCACAGCCCTGAGATAACCATGAGTTACTAACAAAGATGTGTCTGTCCCTTCCAGGACTAGAAATCAAAGGGAAGAGGTGCTGTGATGGGAACCTACACCTTTGAGGTAGATCCTGTGGATCTGGTATCTGATCCCTGAGGAGAAGGTTCCCCACCTTGGTGCTGGGACCTGGGGGATTTGGAGAAGATTCAGACACGGGAGTCAAAACCACTGGGTAAGGTGCTGGGTAGCAGGGCCTAGTGGCAAGCATGTCTGAGGCTGATCACGTTGCTGGTCCTGGGTGAAACCGCACGTGTACGTATAGCGGAAAGTTAGTGTTGATGCCAAGGTGAAAGCTGTTAATGATGCGACACTGCCGTTAACACCAGTCAGACTGCTCCCCAGGTTTCCAGTCTCCTGCTAGGTCCCCCCATTGGCAGGAAGTAGTAGGGAGAGGACTGGCAATCAGAAATGCGATTTGTAGGTTCCCATTCGTTGTGTGACAGAGCAGAGTACAGAGGGGAAGGATGTATTTTGGGCTGAGAATCAAAATGCGTGCAAATCACAACACACACAAAAACACCATCCAGAAACTGTGTTTGCTCAGGAAACAGAAAGAGGAATTTCATAAAAATTAACCACTAAAATGGCAAAATAATGGAAAGTAGACACAAACTAGGGATTAGGGTATTTTGTTGTTTAATGGCTGTTTATGGTCCCAAATGATAAGATACTTGGGATTTTCTGTTAGTGATCTATGACACATGCGGTGACATTTCTGCTGCCAGGAGACTAAAACTTAATACGTGGGGAAGATCATTTGGTTTTGGTGTTCTGTCTTGAAATTGGAACTACTGGTTTTTCTTTCTAAGTTGGTGTCTTAGTTGGTACACTTTGCACCTCTTCCTTAGGTAAAGTTGGAATATTCTTATTGAAGTCTCACCTTTTACCTTGCTCGTCTTAGTCGTGTTTGGAACCGTCTCCTCTGCTTCATCGTCTGTTTTTTTTTGCGTCTCATAAAAAGAAAAATTAACAGACACAATAAAATAAAAAAAGGAATTAGCAGTAATAGTAGCAGATACCTCTTGCCCAGCATGTTTTCTTTTTTGACTTCTGGTTTTTGCGGGGGTGGGCCACTGTCCACACTGCCTCCGCTGCCTTCGTCCAGGCAGCTGGGGGGGGCCCACCTGGAGTGGCAGTGGCAGTGATGTCTGCTGTTACAGACTCCGTTCAAATTGCAGGTCTCAGGTGAGCAACTGCTTTTCAAAGTAGACATCAGGACACACTTTCTTTGGATGCAGATCCGTCCTGCACCACACTCTGTGCCGTCTTTCACTTCACCAGCGTCAGGTATGGTCATCCCAAAGTGGTAGTCTGTACCCCAGCAAGTGACTCCATTGAAGTGAGTCCAGCTCACAGTTGTGTGATCTCTCAGAACGGGAATTTTGGTCACATTCTCACACTGGACCCTCCCACACAGGATATCTGAGATGCCACATTTTACATATGAAGTGACTCTGACACCACAGTTACCAAAACGGTCACCTTGGATATTCACTTCCCTGTAGCAATCCTGATTTGCACTCTTGGCCTCTTTGCCAAAGATTTGCCTGCACTGTTCATTGCGATTGTTGCATCTCTTTTCATAGCAGTAGCCCCCGCCCGTGCAGGAGGTCCCGTCCTGCCTGTGCACGTCTTCTGGACACTGATAGGACGTCCCATTGCACCACTCTGGAAGATCACACTCATTTTCCTCTTTTCTGCACAGGAAGCCTGGTGGCCTGAATGTGCAGTTGTCACAGCAAAGCCCAAAAGCGCAGTCAGCCCCAGGTTTCAGAGTGCAGTCTGGCTGACAGCAGGGATCTTTTGTACACGTCTGTAAGGAGCCACAGTCACACTCTTCTCCTTCCTCAAGCACACTGTTCCCACAGCGTGTGTACATGAAGATACTCTCTTTCTTTGGTAAAAGGTTCAAACAGGATTTCCTTCTAACAGTGTCCCAATAATAGGCGTAACTGCAGTTGCTGAATTTATGTATCAGTGATTTACTTGGGTACATTACGCACCTTTTACGCCCGCATGTACATGTGTTATCATCATGTTTCATGCCCAAGTTATGACCAAGCTCGTGTGACACAATAAATCCCAAACTATTCAAGTCATCATCCAGGATGCTGTCAACTCCACAGTTATATTGTTGCTGACATACTGAGCCAACATAGGCTAAGCCAACGGTGATGCCAAAGTCTGCTTTTACAAAAATATGTGCAACATCATGGGGCAAGCGGACATTGAAACCTGATAACTTCCAAACACAAAATTCACTCAAGAGGTCTTCTATGTCATCTGTTGCAAGGTAATTTTGTTCAGACCAGATTTCAATTCCAATTAAAACCACATGAACATCTATTGTACTTAAAATGTTATCTATTACATTGATGGTAAGGCATACTTCATCCTGCACTTTTGAAGTATTACTTTCATGATGAAGATACCGATTGTGGTCCACCACCACTGCCAGTTCCAGAAAACGCCTGTGGGTCCACCAGCCTTCATACCCACTTTGCATCAAAGTGGACTCAACACTCTCTTGGAACTTCAGTTGTCGTGCTATTTCTTTGTCTGTTAACCCACATCTCATGGGTGGGAGCTGTGTCTCCTCCTTGTCCATTCTATATAGCAGGTGTTCAAATGAAGTAGAAAGCCTTTTGGGCTGGATTTCATAAACAATGTTATTTATCTGTAGTATTCCTCGAAAGCCCCTCAAACATGTACTGAGGGCAACCAGGGATTCCGGGTCCCCCTCCACATGCCCCTGGTAGTAGCAGTCATTCTGGACAAAGGGCTGGTCCTCCAGGAGAGCATGCTGGTCGTCGTAGGTGAACACTGGGAAGTGTTGAGAGAACAAATGCTTGTTGACCTTCATGTGAAGAACGTGTTTCCGGCCCCCGACACGCAGGCTGTAGGAGAGCCAGCCTGGAGGCTTCACGCCCCTGCCAGTGTGTGTCACCCTCAAGGGTATGACCACTTCTGGAGGACCATGGCGTTGGGAGCGTCCAACACAGGACGATCCAGAAAGCAACAGAAGCAGCTGCGACCAGAGTAGCAGTGGGAGAGTGGTCCTCACGTGCGCCAGGGCCTCACCCACAGCCATTCTGGCGCCAGGATATGGAGCCACCGGTGAGAGCAGAAGTGTGCAGGGCAGGACGCATCACTGTATGCAGCATTGACCTTCAGTCTGTTTTCGGGCAGAGTCACACTGCCAGAGCTGCAGCACTAAAACAACAGGAAAAGCAGAGACAGGGGTGGTTGTTATGAGCAAGCTAGATGGAAGGGAAGAGAAGGGCGTGGGCGAAATGGATGAGCGCTGGGCTGACGCCGTGGCTCAGTGCGCTGCACGGCACTTGCTCTTAAGCAGTGGTGAGGCTGAGTGAGACCGTGCGGTACAGAAGGATGGTGGTTGGCCTCGGCTGACACTCGTTGAACTTACACGAAGGACACCTACTGATTCATTATTCTGTTCTCTAAATAGATGGGAGTGTGGGGACAGTTCCACAATAAACATATAAAACATATAGGTCCCAACAGAAGGGGAATCAGATACCCTGTTTTGAGCGGGAGTCTTTATAGATATTCACATGGAATAATTATCAAGATATATTTTTCTTTACATTTCAAATGATAAATTATTTGTCACATTATTTATAGGAGATATTTTAAAAGTACTCATATCATTATTTTCTCTTTTCCATGTAACTAATTATTACTAGTCCTTCTTCCTAGTTCCTCTTTACTTTTAATTCTGTCCAGCTGTAAGTGTCAAAGTATCAATTGTCTTATACATATATTAGTACATTCACTCAATAATAGGCAGTTTTGTACTTGAGATTGGAAGGCCGTGGATTGTGATGGATAGCACTCAAATATGTTTAGATTTGATTATACTCAAGAAGAACAACATTTTCAGATTCTGTAGAAGTATAAAATTGGAAGAAATCAAGCTAGCTCAGAAAGTAAGAGTCAGAGATTGGAGTACAGTTGCCCTCTGTGTCTCCAAGCTCCATGTAGCCAGATTCAACCAACTGTGGATCAAAAGTAAGTCGAAAAAATTCCACAAAGTTCTGGAAAGCAAAACTTAAACTGGCTTCACATAAGCAACTATTTATATAACATTTGCAATCTATTTCAAACCCTCTAAAAGTACATATATATTTATATGTATATATGTATGTATATATAAAGGGGGTGTGTAAAAACAGTCTATTTCAAACTCTCTACATAGCATTTACCTTGTAGTAGTTGTTATAATATAGAAATGATTTAAAATATGTGGGAGGATGTGCAAAGCTTATATACAAATACTATACCATTGTACATAAGGGATATGAGCATTTTGGATTTTGGTATCCATGGGGGATCCTAGGACTCCCCCATGGATACCAAGGAACGCCTGTGTGCTGAAGGCAAAATAAAGTACCTTGAAAAATGCAAAGAAAATCAATCCCAAAAAGAGGGAGGAAAATGTTGGGGAAGATCCTCTTTTCCTACAGGGCAAAGACATCTGAGTTTGCTCATTTTTAGGATTTCAAAGCAACCAACTCTTAAGTTCAACCTTCACGTGTACATATTTCATAAAAGAAAAAAATGTATCCTGTATGAAAAATACATGTACAAAAAGTCTTGTGGGAATAATAAACATATTATCACACATTTGTTAAAATGAGAACTCTGCTACTAGCACAATGCCTGTCTGCCAACCCTAGTACATTACATTCCTCCTTGAATAACATACTAATGAGCTGCATAAAGTACATATACTGTACTGCCCACTTGGGAAACACAGATGAGTAAAACAGGCCTAAATGAGTTGATGGTCCTGGGCACAAATTTGAGGAGAGTGGTTGTGGGAAAGATACAGATTAGGTGTTTATTAAATTGCATTCAACATCTTACACATAAAATACCTATGTTTATTTATCTAATGAATATCCGCAGTCTCCATCAGGTCATTGAAGTACTGAGAGTGCTCAAAGTAATGATATTAAGGACAATTGGACGAATTGAGAAAACAGAAGAAAGTGAAGTCAGTTGTGAGGACCAAATGCAGAGCCCATAGTAGGTCATATAAAACTGAAAAATGTTCGATTCAGGACCTATCATCTCCTGGACTGTGTACCAATTTCTACTGAATTCTTTTAAAATGTTGGTTCTAAGTACCTTGACGTCTTCTTTCTGGAATCAGTTTTCTTTCCCTTTTGGAATCTTACTTTTCATGAAAAGCAACAGAAATCTCTTCTCTACTCACACTTCTATCCTTATTCCTACTTCATTCTATTTAACATATCTGTCAACAATGTGAAGACCAGCAGAAAGGAAAATTTTCATTCTCAGAATTCCCATATGCCATACAGACTAGATCTCTGATTGTAGTTTGCTTGGATTACCTAAGACACTTTCAAACCACTAAACAAGTAGCCATCTCACTATACCACTATTTATCTTTCTTTTTTACTGTTATACCAACTCTCAGTCAGTCCTACTGAAACCTCAAAGTTTGGGCAATCTGATTTAGCAATTTATTCTCTACCAGTAATTTTAGCCACATCTTGTTGTAAGCAAGCATATGGACAACCCACACGACACCGAGGTTATTTTATCTTCTCAACTCACTTTCAGTGATGATTCACCATTCACTTCTGACTATGAACTTCATCTTATCACCTATGAGCATCTTCATGCTTACATATGAAAAATTTAACTACCACTTTTATTCTGAATAAATTGACTCTTCAAATTGATAAGAACTCAAATATTCTTTCTTTCTATCCTCCCACTCCCCATTTTTGGTTTTGTTCAAATTAGCTTTAGTGTTCATAGCCTAGCTCTAGCCTCCCTTAGTTCAACCACTGTCAGCTAAAGTCTTCACCCTGAACTAGATTAATCTTTTTTTGCCTGCTTTTGCCATTCCTGTCACATACTACCAACACTGCTGGGAAGACAAATTGGTGCTTTTAGGGGAGTGCATAAAGGGAGAAACTACAAATTGGGATGAGACAGCTTGGTAATTTAGACTAGAAGACGAAGTCATCAGTAGATATTTTATTTCAAAATCTTTATGCTTGGAATAATTTGAGGTTTGTTGTCCACAATTTTCCTAACTTTGATTCTAAATTCCTTTATCAGTACATATGGCCCTCAGTTAAAAACCACATTATCATTGTTTCTATAGATGTTATTATTAAATATCAAAAATGTTAATTTCAACTGTAATTGCAAGAATTCTCCATTTTATGACAGTTAATACAAGATCTGGCATGTTTCTTTGTCCTGACTTTATTCTTGCAAATACTTGGTTGGAGGACTTGTTTCAGGCCAAATGTTGTCATCATTAAAGTGACCTGAATTCCTAGGGTGCTTTGGTACTGTTCTAGTTCTAATTTCACAAAATGTTAAGAGTCCACAAGAAGAAATCAAGGTCATTAAATGAAAAATTTAAGGCCAGTGCCTCTAAAAGTTGAGTATAATCCTACTATACTGGTTTAATCTCTGTGTCTCTCTGATACATATTTGCTGCTTGTTATGGAGTATGAATTGTGATAAAAGTGAATTATTTATGAATAATAGAGGACTTTTGAGAGTAAACGTAAGGAGTACCATATCAGAATTTATTCCTAAAATCTCAGTTTGCAAGCAGGTAATAGGAAAACAAACTGCAAAGAATATGTATATATATTTATATATACATATATAAAAATATATATTTTTTTAGTTGTCTTTTTTAACATCTTTTTATTGAGTTATAGTCATTACTGCAAAGAATACTTAAGCAATACTACATTTGCCCCCATTACATCATTTTGTGCAGTGACTAGAAGTTATACCTCTTGAGAGAATGTAACGTCATCCTCAGTGACGTGCTGCAGTGTACAACGGCACAGACTTCCACGTAGACTCTTACACATCATCTTTTATAAATTCTTTTCTATCTCCCCACAGTTTCATCAGATTCATTAATCTCTGTACCCTAATTATCACATTCCTTCTCACTTTAATTTATAGCCTAATGCACTGTTTTTCCAAAATATGAGTAATGATCCATTAAAACACAATTTTGTGGCTCTCAAACAAGTAAACAAGAGTAGAAGATGAAGTAATAAATGTCATTGACCTCTCTCAAGATCTGAATACTTCTTAAAGACTCTTGCTTGTGTGTGTGTGTGTGTGTGTGTGTGTGTGTGTGTTTTCAGGCATGCGCAAATTCTAGTGCTTCTGTCCTTTACAGTTACATTCTTGAATGACTTACCAGATGAATTAGTAATTCCCACGGTCTTTTCTAGCCATAGCCATATTTGTAAAGTTTGTGCTGCTCATTTATGTGAACGAAGTTCTTATTTGAGACCTCACATGGCAAAGAAAAATATAAATTCCTTTCTTTGTGTCTCTATTTGATTAAATTCTAGATCAGCTGCTTAGCAACAAGACTCCTAGTTCCACAGACCATGACAACTGGCTAAAGTCCCTCCTCACTGTGGCTCCACCATCTTTATCAAACGTCAGTTCTAATTACTCTTCAGTATGAAGAATTCTGACTATATTCCTTATCCCCAACCTGTGAGCCCCTGACAAACAGCATGGGCACCAGAGTAATTTTGTAATTTCAGTGATTTTGATCATTCTGTTGCCCTAGTCCCTTGTTATTTTCTCAGTATTGAATCATATTGTGGAACATTTAAAGGACCTCAACTTCCATAAGAAAATTTTGACCCTATTTAAAATATTTTACATGGAATATGGACGTTGGTAATCATTAGTAACTTTCTTTGTAGGACAGTGAATCACTCAAAGAGACACTTCTTGTCTGCACATAAATACAATTCATCTGTTATGAAACATTATCATTAAAAAGGGGAAGCTAAATTTAGAAGAAGAAAGAGTTGAGTAGAAACAGTGGGAATACATTTAATAGGTAAATTGACTAGCTGACAGTTACAAATTGACAACATAAGCTAATGGTAGTTAGCAAGTTGGTTGAGATAAACCAAGGATGCAAGATTAGTTATTTATTATCTTTGAGAGTTTACTCGTGGGACAGAGAGGAGGTTGTAATGTCTGCCAGTTTGGCATCTGCTAGTGTCTTACTGCCTTTCCACCTTCGGAAGTTCATATCCCTTCCGTTTCCAACGTGGGTAATTTTCACTTTCTCTCTGGCTTACTTCACAGCTACTTTTTTAAAGGACCAAATTTGGCTTTGACTTTGTTCTTCTCACTATTATTTTTCTAGGGCTGCTGTAACAAAGTACTGCAAAATGAGTGATTTAACAGAAATTTATTGCCTGAGAATTCTGGAGGTTAGAAGTCCAATATCAGTGTCCTCAAGGCCTGACTCCATCTGAAGGCACTGGGGAAAGGTCTATTCTAGGCTTCTCTGCTAGCTTCTGGTCAAGTCACCCTGCCTCAAGGCAGCATGATTCAGTTTTCACATGATGTCCTCTCATGGTCCAAATTTGTCTCTCTAATTATGACACCAGTCATATTGAATTAGAGGTTCACCCTATTCCAGTATGACTTTATCATAACTAACTGCATCTACGGTGATACGATTCCAAAATAAGAACATTTTCTGAGGTAACTGGGAGTTAGACTTCAACATATAAATTTTTGGGAATACAGTTCAATCCATCATGATCATTTTGGCTTTAAAATTTAACGGCTGGATAGTGACAATTAATTACAATTAAGTATTATACACAGGAGGGGACGTAAATGTAGGAAAATGTTTATCAATATTCATTATGAAAAATTTTGTGCCATCCAAGTTTTCTATATGGTGGTCGTAGCTAGGAGAATTCGCCTGATCAACTTTAGTTAAGTGGCTTTCTTTTCACAATTGATAATTGGTTATTTCATCTTTTTAAAATGTTTTATTCTAGCATAAAATATGTATTACTCATTTCAAGAATCTGAATGTTTATGTTCTCTCAAGTTCATTTGTTGAAATCCTAACCCACAAAGGTGATGGTATTAGTAGGTGGGGACTTTGGAATGTGATTTGATTAGGTCTTGAGGGTGGACTAATGGGATTATTGCTCACAGAAAAGAGAATTCCTGAGAACTCCTCTTCCTTTCTGCCGAGTGGTTATACAAGAAGAAGTCAGGGATCAGGTAGTCGGCACTAACTCAGCTGTCCTGGCACCTTGATCACTGACTTGTAGCGTCCGAAATTGTGAGCAATACATTCCCCATTTATAATCCACCAATTCTTTGGTGTTTTGTTGTGACTGCGGAAGACAGTCTGTACAGCCTGAGACAGTTATTGTGTGAGTTTTGTGCTAGTTTAGCATTAAATAGTTGAGAACTATTGTATTATTTAGATCTATTCCAGCCAGCGAGTTTATTTTTGTCTATTGGGTCTCCACATTTTATGTTGTTTTATTTATTAGACCATAGTCACAGAAATTACCACATATCCTCGTTTAGAAACTCCGAGGCAGTGTAAAATTCTCGAACACAGAGATAAAACCTAAGTTACTACATCTGGCTCTCAACAAAATATGAACATCTGATAGGGGATATTTTCAGTCCTTGGAAAAAGCATATGTTCACGTACAAAACAGCTATTCATTTGAAAAGGCAGAGGGCCATTTGATTATTCAAGAATTATATTCCAGGAGACTTACATTGAGGACATAATGTTTGGGAGTGGTTACCTTAGGAATCAGTTATTTGCGTTAAATTGGTCTGATTGTGGAGGAAAAATTGATTTTGGAGAAGTTAGACAATTATGAAATGGTATGTATGATGTCATAAGATAATAATTGAAACCTCATTTCTGTTACTGGCTCCATGACTTCTTATTTTCTGATATCTCTTGGGTTCTTTGAGCACCTGGATGATTTAGTCATTTAACAATTTAATAATATCTACTGAAAGCATGTACAGGTTTTGAGATTGATCCTATCTTAGGCTTTATTGAAGGTAGATAATAAATTCAGGTGGAATGACGTGACAAACATTGGAATTATTAGAAAAAGACAATTAGAGGAAAAAAGAGTTTCACGTTCGTCAGCTTGGGCTGCTATAACATACTATCATAGAATGGGTGACTCAAACACATTTACTTCTTACAACTCTAGAGGCTGCGAAATCCAAGATCAATGTGCCAGGAGACTTAATTCTTGTTGAGGGGCCTTTTCTTTACTTGTGGAAGGAGGGCCACCTCCTGGCTATGCTGTCACTTGGTGGAGAAAGGAAGCTCTGGTATCTGTTCTTTGTCTAATAAGGGCACTAACCCCAGCAAGGCAGGTCTGCCCTCAGGATTGTATCTACAGCTGATTACCTCCCCAGACTCCACCTCTTAGCACCTCTTGATGGGATTGAGGATGCAAACATATAAACTTTGGGGGACAAAAACTTCCACTTTATAACAAGTTTACTGAAAAGGGAGTGACTGAAAATGAGACAATAATGGAGTAAAAGGGATGTCAGCCTACAAAGAAACTGCCATTGGGCTTCTGTTGATTTTTTTCAGCAGAAACTCTGCAGGCCAGGAGAGAGAGTAGGATGACACGCTTAAATTACTGAAGGTTAAAGCTGTCAGCCAAGAGTGCTTGATCCAGCAAAGTTATTCAGATATGAAGGAGAAATAAAGGTTTTCCAGACAAATAAAAGCTGAGGGAGTTTATCAACATTAGACCTGCCCTATAATAAATGTTAAAAGGATTTCTTCTACCTGAAATTAAAAAGCAAAAGTACACAAAACTTTGAGTAATGTGATAAACAAACAGAGTTAGACAATTGCAAGTGTGTATCAGAATAGGTTGTTAAACAATTATAGCATAAAGGCTAAAGGGTATAGATAGTAAAAATAACTACAGATGCTTCAATTTGGTAACAAACACACAAAATAAAAAGGGATCATTTGAGACAACAAAAATGTAAAGACAGAGGTCAAAAAGGATGGAACTCTTATAGGCAAATGAAGATAGAATGCTATCAGAGGAAAAGGACTATTTACCTATGAGATATTTTATGCAAACCTCACTAATACCCCACTTACATAACGGACGGATCTTCCAGACAAAGTCAACAAGGAAACAGCTGCCTTAAATCAAACATTAAACCAGATGGATTTGATAGATTTGTACAGGACATTCCATCTAAATGCAGCAGAATACACGTTCTTCTCAAGTTCGCATGAAACTTTCTCAAGGATAGACCATATGCTGGTACACAAAACAAACCTCAGTAAATTTAAGAAGACTGAAATCGTATCAGGTGTATTTTCCAATCACAATGGTAGGAAACTAGAAGTCAACTGCAAGAAGGTGGCTGAAAAAAATCACAAATGTGTGGAGACTGAATAGCATGCTACCAGACAACTATTGGGTCAATGAAGAGATCAAAGGAGAAAAATTTAAAATACCTGAAGACAGATAAAAATTAAAATGCAATATAGCAAAATCCATGGGATGCAACAAAAGCAGTACTAAGAAGATTACAGCAATACAGAGAAATCAGGGAACAAGAAAACTCTGAACTTTGATTATATTATGCCACTCCCTCTGGCCTGCAAAGTTTCTGCTGAAAGATCTGATGATTGCCTTATCTGAGTTTCCTTGTATGTAACAAATTGTTTATCTCTTGCTGCATGTAAGAATTTCTCTTTGTCTATAACTCTTGACTGAATTTTAATTATGTGTTTTGGTGTGGGTCTCCTTGGGTTCATCTCATGTGGAACTACCTGGGTTTCCTGGACCTGGATGTCTGTTTCCTCCCCCGTGTTATGGAAGTTATCAGGCATCATTACTTCAGTACATTTTCTGTCCTTTCCCCTCTCTCCTCTTCTTTCTGGGGCTCCTATAATGCAAACTACAGTTAGTCCAGTTGGTGGTGTCCCATAAGCCCCTTAACCTGTCCTTTATTTTTTCAATTCTTTTTTTTTTTTTTTTTCTGTTTGGTGCTCTGGTAAGGCGGTTTTCCCCCTTTTTCTTTGTGCTCACCACCGATCCGTTCTTCTGTTTAACCTAGTCTGCTGTTGAACTCCCCCAGGACAAGCACATGGGGATCTTTCACAGACGGGTTTTCTGTGTGTTTCAGTGTGCTCTGTGTAAAGTATCCTGTGGATGGTAGCCTGCTGAGGACCATCTTTCTGATCCTTACAATCCCACGGGACCCAGGAACGCAAGCCCCCTGGCCACCTGACACAGTCAATCAGTGGGTATCCCTCTAGGTGTCAGTCACGAAAACAAAGATGCCAGATGTAGTGACAGCTTTTATCTTTCAGTATTTTAAGTGTGTCTTCCTACTCTCTCCTGGCTTGTAGAGTTTCTGCTGAGAAATCAACTGAAGCCCAATGGCGGTTTCTTTGTAGGTTATCTGCCCCCACCCCACCCCCGGCTGCTTTAAAAACTTTTTCTTTGTCATTGACTTTGATGGTTTTTAATTTAATGTGTCTTGAAGAAGGTCTTTTTGCATTGGAGTAATTAGGTGTTTTCCTAACTTCATGGGCTTGTATATCCAGTTCCTTCAGCAGGATTAGGACGTTCTCAGCTGTTGTTTTCTTTAAATAATCCCCCTGCTCCCTTCTCCCTCTCTTCTTCTTGCATGCTAATGTTGCCCTTCCTAATAGAGTCGGTTGGTTCTCATAGAATTTCTTCATCCTCTACTATCTGTATAATTTCTAAATTTCTATCTTTTAGCTTGCCAGTTTTCTCTCCCATATGATCTGCACCATTTCCAATGCTTTCTAATGCATTATTTATCTCATTCATTGAGTTCTTTTTGGTTCTCTTTTAGAGTTTCAATCTCTTTGGTAAAATATTCCTTCTATTCATTAACTTGTAGCCCTGTACTCACTGCACAGCCTTCCTGAGTTTTATTGTAGCTCTTTGACTTTTTTCATGACAGCTATTTTCGAATTCTCTCTCAGATTGCAATATTCCACCAGTTTTAAGTTTGGTTTCTAGAGAATTGTCATTTTCCTCTTGTGGTACCGTTTTACACGGATTCTTCATGGTGCTTGATGAGCTGTTCTTCTGCCAGCACATCTGAAGTAGTGAACAATGTTTTTCTTCAGATAAAGCTGTTTTTTTTTTTTTTTTAATTTGGTTCCACTGATTCAACAGGTTAGCAGTTGGACGCCATTTCTGATTTCCAGTAGGTGGCGCTATAGCATAAATGTTTATTTTCTCCTGCTCAGCCTGATGATACTTTAGAAGTGACATTTTTCACCCTCTACCATATGTCATAGGTGTTGCCTGGTGTCCTCCTTGCTGCTTGTATCACCAGGGTCATTTGGTGCCTCGCTGCTTCTGGTGTCACTGTCTGGGGCCCCAGGGTGGTGGGTGTTTCCACCACATCTGGGGTCTGTTTGGTCACAGGCTCTACTGCTGCAAGAGGAGGAAGATGGGGAGAGGGAGCCAGTATTGGAGTCTTGGCCATGACCAGGGTTGGCAGGTGCACACCACTCTACTGTAAGCAGGAGGGGGTGGAGTTACAGACACCTCCACAGCTGGAGGGACAGAGCTGCAGGCCCCACTGTCACTGCTGTCGAGGTCCCCGTGGCTGCGAGTACCACTGTGGCCGTTAGGCTAGTGGTGTGTGTGCCGCCTCCCCTGAAGTTACCCAGCTCTCGGGGGCTGCTGGCTCAGCCGCCATTGCGGGGGGAATCTGGGATTGCAGGCTCTACCTCCGTGATTCCTGTGGTCCCGCCGCCTTTGTGCGGTCCAGTCCACCCCCGGTAGATAGACAGACGTGCGGGATTCTCTTGTGCACTGGTGTGTTGGGCAGAGGTAACTTTGTTGAGTTATGGAGGTTTTACTGATCGTAAGTAGAAGGGGAGAGACAAAGGGAACATCTCATGCCACCAAGATACTGACACTTTTCCTGTATTTTATTTGTTTTTATGTGATTGTAAATGGGATTATTTTCTTTCTTTAAAAAAGTTTGTGTGTGTGTGTGTGTAGTAATTAGGTATGTATGTATGTATGTATGGATGGATGGATGGATGGATGGATGGATGGATGGACTGGGGATTGAACCCAGAACCTTGTGCACGCAAAGCACACCCTCTACCCTGTTTTCGGGGTCAGGGTAATTCTGGCCTTATAGAGTGAGTTTGGAAGTTTTTCTTTCTCTTCCATTTTTTGGAATAGCTTGAGAAGCATGGGTATTAACTCTTCTTAAAATGTTTGGTAGAATTTCACCCATAAAGTCGTCCGGTCTTGGATTTTTGTCTGTTGGAGTTGTTTTGATTCCTGATTTATTTTTGTTACTAGTAATTCATCTACTCAGATTTTCTATTTCTTCCTGACTCAGTTTTGGAATTTTGTATGTTTCTAGGAATTTATCCATTTCTCCTAGATTTCTAATTTGTTGGTGTGTAACTGTTTGTAGCAGTTACTTATGATTCTTTGTATTTCTGTGGTGTCAGTTGTATCTGATTTTATTTATTTGAGCCCTTTCTCTTTTTTTCCTGATGAGTCTGGCTAGAGATTTGTCATTTTAGTTTATCTTTTCAAATAAACAAAGAACTAGCTCTTAGTTTATCCTTAAGTATTTTCTTCTTTTTTTTATGGATCGTAAATGGGATTGTTTTCTTAATTTTTCCTTCTGGTAGTTTGTTGTTAGTGATTTCTGTGGCTAGGACTTCCAATATTATGTTGACTGAAAGTGGTGAGAGTGAGCGATCCCTGTCCCTGTTCTTAGAGGAAATAGTTTCAGCTTTTTGCCATTGAATATGATGTCATCTGTGAGGTTGTCATATTTAGCCTCTATTATGTTGAGGTGCGTTCCCTCTGTACCCACTTGGGGATAGTTTTTATTATAAATGGATGTTGAATTTGCCAAAAGGTTTTCCTGCGTCCGAGCTGATCACGTGATTCTTATTCTTCAGTTTGGTAACGTGGTGTGTCACACACCACACTGACTGACTGACTGGCAAACAATAAACCACATTCCTGGGATCGATCCCACTTGGCCATGGTGTATGATGCTTTTAATGTGTTGTTAAATTTTACTTACTAATATTTTGTTGAAGAATTTTGCATAATGTTCTTCAGTGATATTGGCCTGTAAATTTCTTTATTTGTGGTGTATTTATCTTTATTTTGTGTGTCTGTCATAGATTTTCGGTTTGTGGTTACCTTGAGATTCATATATAATGACCTATGCGTGTAACAGTCTATTGTCAGTTGCTCGTTACTGAAGTTGTATCGCATTCTAAAAGCATGACGTCTTTACTCCCCCGCCGTGTTTTATGTTGTTGCAGATGACTTCACTACTTTTCTTTTAACTTTCCTACTAGCTTTATAAGTGGTTGATCTACTCTCTTTACTGTATGTTTGCTTTTACCAGTGAGATTTTTATGTTTCCCAACTTTCCTATTTCAAATTATCTTATTTTTCCTGCTTAAAGAAGTTACTTTAACATTTTCTGAAAAGCCAGTTTTGTGGTGCTGAACTCCCGTAGCTTTTTCTTGACTGTAGAACTTTGTCTCCCGTTCAAATCTGAATGATACACTTGCTGTGCATTTTTGGTTTTAGTTTTTTTTTCTTTTGTTACTTTGAGTGTATCATATCAGTCCTTCGTGGCCTGCAGAGGCAGCTGTGAGCCTTATGCGAGTTCCCTTGTACGTAACTCGTTGCTATTCCTTTGCTGCTTTTAATATTTTTTCTTTGTCTTTAATTTTTACCATTTTAATGACAGTGTGTCTTGGTGTGGTCTTCTTTTGTTGATCTTGTTTGGGATTTTGTGCTTCCTGAACCTGAATATCTGTTTTCTTTCCCAGGTTACGGAAGTTTTCAGCTATTATGTTCTCATGTATGTTCTCTGCCCTTTTATCTCTCTCTCTTCTCTTTCTGGGACCCCTTAATGTGAATGTCAGTATGTTTGATGTTTTCCCAGAAGTCTCTTAAACTATCCTCATTTAAAAAATTCTTTTTAGTTTCTTTCTGTTCAACTTGAGTGATTTCCTCTACTTTGTTTTCCAGTTCACTAATGTATTCCTCTGTATCATCTAATCTACTATTGATTTCTTCTTCTAGTATATATCTGTGTGTATATTTTATATATATTATATATACTAGTTATTCTTCAACTCTGTTTGGTTCTTCTTTATAGTTAAAATTCTCAGTGTGCTCAGCCATTCTTCTCCTGAGCTCTTTAAGTATCTTTATTATCGTTACTTTGAAGTCTTTATCGGTAGGTTGCTTATCTCCGCTTAGTTCTTCCTCTGGGATTTTATCTTCTTCCTTCATCTGGAACATACTCCTCTGTTGCCTCACTTTGCTTGACTTGATGTTTTTATTTCTGTGTATCTGATAGATGGGTTACACTTCCCATTCTGCAGTGGCCTTATGTGGGGAACAGCCTGCGGAGCTCAGCAGCACACTCCCCTCTGGTCACTAGTGCTCACACTAGCCATGCCTTCTGTGTGAGCTCAACCATCTATTTTATTGTCATTTCTTTTAAGATATGGATATATTATTTCTGGCTGCTTTTAAGATTTCTCAGTGTCTTTGGTTTTCAACAGTTTTACTATAATATGGTTACATGTGTGTTTTTGTATGTTTATTCTGCTTGAAATTCATTGGTTTTTCTTGAAGCAGGGGGAGGTTTCCATACTTTGAGGGAATTCTCAGTCATTATATGTTTTTTATTACTTTTATTCAATTCTCTTTTTCCTCAACTGGGACTCTATTTTAATCATTTCAAATTTATTGCTATGTTTCACATATCACTCCTCTATTTTAATGCTTTTTTTCTGTGTGTCAGTTGCTGACTTTTTTTCACTAACTTTTCTTATAGTTAACTAATTTAATTATACAATGCAGTCTATGATTCAAACTGTTCACTGGTTTCCTGAATTTAAATACATTATTTTTCAGCTCTAGAATGTGTATTTGACAAGTGTGCATAGATGCCAGTTGTCTGGTGAAGTGAACCTACCTTCTTTTCTGTGGTCTATTCATTTTCCTTCCAGTTTCTCTGCAATAGTCGTCATAGTGATTTTTTGTTCATTATTGTCTTTTCCACTCTTTGGGTCATCTTTTAGATGGCTTCTGTCTTTTCTTTTACTATATTTGTTGTTGTTATTTTCCATTTATTATTGGCCATAATTTCTTCCTCTTGATATGTATGGTAATTTTTTTAATTGTATGCTAGATGTTCTATATAAGAAAACATAGGAATTCAGGAAGACACATATGCCTTACTGGACTTTCTACTGGGAGCCCATAGGCCTCTGTTTTCTCAGCTCTGAAAGCAATGGGTAATTATGTTCTGATACTTAAATCTTCAAAGCTGAATTCTCTAGCTTATGTTCTAAGCTCCTTCAAAATCAAGCAAAGATTTTAAAGGGAAGGCATTACACATCTTTTTTTTTAATTGTTATTATCTTTATAATTATTTTGCTTTTTATTGAAATGTGGTTGATTTCCAATGTTATGTTTTGGTGTATAGCAAAGAGATTCGGTTTTACATATACATAGATATATTTTTTCAGATTATTATTATTATATTACATTTTTTATTGATTTATAATCATTTTACAATGTTGTGTCAAATTCCAGTGTAGAGCACAATTTTTCAGTTGTACATGAACATATATATATATTCGTTGTCACATTTTTTTCTCTGTGAGCTACCATAAGGTCTTGTATATATTTCCCTGTGCTATACAGTATAATCTTGTTTATCTGTTCTACAATTTTGAAATCCCAGTCTATCCCTTCCCACCCCCTGCCCCTTTGGCAACCACAAGTTTGTATTCTATGTCTATGAGTCTATTTCTGTTTTGTATTTATGCTTTGTTTGTTTGTTTTTAGATTCCACATATGAGCGATCTCATTTGGTATTTTTCTTTCTCTTTCTGGCTTACTTCACTTAGAATGACATTCTCAAGGAGCATCCATGTTGCTGCAAATGGCGTTATGTTGTCGGTTTTTATGGCTGAATAGTATTCCACTGTATAAATATACCACATCTTCTTTACACATCTTTGAGGCAAAATCCCTTCCACTAGGTCTTTGCTTCCTAAACACAACAGATTGTAGATATCTCTGTCTTTAAAGACTTTAATCTATTTCCCAGCAAATGGATCTAAACTCAGCAAAAATGTTATGGGAAAAACTGATTTTGAATTTGATGTCCTTAAATGCCCAATTTATCAATCTAGTCTATTCTACACACTAAGAGCTTTCCAGGTTTCTCTTTCTTCGACGGAGGATCTCTAACTTGGTAGGCCAAGCATGGTCCTTAATTTACGTTCAGAATCATCATGTTATAGGGAACAAACATTTTTGTTCCAGGGGGAAAAAGTACTGACAATTCAAATTGTTTTCCCTTTCTTGTGATTTTTAAGTCTTCTAATCTTCATTTCCTCAACAGTTCTCTGATACTTTTAAAATATAATTTTGAGAAATGTATTTGGCGTTGTATAGCTGTTGTTTTCAGAAAAACAGATTGTCTACCAAGACCTGCCTAAAATTGGAAGTATATTCTTTACCTCATTTTATTACCAAAGAAACCCAGAAGTTTAGAGACAACTGTTATTACCATCCTGTATTTTCTTATTTTGTTGGAAACTGGCAGTGATTTTAAGTGCTTTTCCCAAGATGGTTAAGGGCAGTGGTAAAGAAAAACTCCAGCAAACAAGCAAACAAAATTGATGTTGCCTTAATCCCACTTTCTTTATTATGCCAACATAAGTACTGTAACAGTCAGAATCCAGTCAGAAAACAAAAAAACAACTCAGTGATTTTAGGGGGATAGAATTAAATGTAGGGAATTATATCAACAGGTACTAAAGAACACAGCAAGTTAAGGGAGACACTGTGCTAGTAACTGGTCAGTAACCATAAAATCGTAATTGCAAGAGGGTGATCTCATTCATGAAGCTGAAGAGCAAAGCAAAGAGACTGGGTTATGGAATCTAGAGAACTGTAGAGCTGGCCCCCAAGGGTCTCATGAGACTCAAAACTCTCTCTGCTAAGCTGGTGCAGAGGATTTGGCGTTTGGTAGAGAGATCAAAGACCTGGGGCTAAGGAACTCTGAGGGTAACACACGGAGAGCTATGCTGGTTATGTCTTAGACAGACAATGATGTTGATCTGGGTTGAATTTTTAAAGAAAGGGTATTGCAACTAAGTATAACTGCCACTGTGAGATCTGTCATTGAGGTAACATTGACATAGAGGAAGCAAACAGATCTCCCAGATTTCCAAATTCCCTCTCATTCACCCTATTACAGATTCCTGTAGGAGGAGGGCTGATGCAGCAGAAATGTGATTCCTACAATGCAGAGTACAAAATGGGAAGGGGCTTTGGCACTGAAAAGCAGTAACTTAAAAACTGGTACACCACCCATGTGCCATGCCACTTTCTAGAAAATATAAAGAAATAAATTTCAGGAAAAATAAAACTTCTGATTGTTTAAGATAAAGAAGAAGAAGTGGAAGCATTCTAGGAGTTACCTTTATTTCTTTTAATGCATACCTATTCAGGCATATCTTTTTGGTACTAATTGTTTTTATTTCCCACGTGGAGTCTGAGTTTTTTGCCTTGATTTTTCAGGTCGAGGCTGAATGTTTCCTTTTTTTTCTTTAGGTTTTTTCTTCAGACAAGTGTAAATAAGACAACATAACAGAAGTAACAACAAAAGAAGACATGGAAATATCAGGTAAATCTTCTTTATCTTCTTTCTCTTAGGGGGTGGGCCGCTGTCGACACTCCCTCCGTGGCCTCTTATTAGGCAGTTGGGAGGGTCCCACAGGTAGTTGCAATGGCAGTGATGTTTATTGTTGCAGATCCCCCTCATGTTGCAGAACTTGGGTGAACAATCACTATCCAAGTGAGAAAGATGAACACACTTCTTTTGGATGCAGACATGTTCTGGGCCACACTCTGTGCCATCGTTCACTTCACCGATGTCAGGTATGGTCATCCCAATGTGGTAGTCTATACCCCAGCAGGTGGTGTTGTTGACACGAGTCCCATGCACAGTAGAATGATCTTTCAGGCGGGGAATTTCTGCCACGCTATCACACTGAATTCTCCCACACAAGCTGTCCGACATACTGCATTTTAGATATGTGAAGTTCTCAACTCCACAGTTACCAAAACGATCACCTTGAGTATTTACTTGTTTGTAACAAGTGTTTTTTGCATTCTTGGCCTTTTGGCCAAAAATTTGCCTACACTGAGTATCACGGTCACTACACCTCTTTTCGTAACAGTAGGCGCTCTCGTTACAGGGAATTCCATCCTCTACGTATACGTCATCTGGGCACATGTGGGATGTTCCATTGCACCACTCTGGAAGGTCACATTCGTTGACCTCCTTCCTACACATTTCCCCTGATGGTAAGAAATTGCAGTCCTTGCAACAAAGCCCAAAAGCACAAGCAGACCCAAAGCTCAGAGTGCAGTTTGTCAGACAACAGGCATCTTTTGAACAGCTCTGCAAAGATCCACAGTCACACTGTTCTCCTTCTTCCACAACACCATTCCCACAGCGCGTCCTTGAAAATATGTCCTTTGTGTATATAGTGTAGTGCAAACATTTTGCCGTATGTACAGTATATCCCCAAAAAAGAGAGTAACTGCAGTTGCTAAATTTGACTATTGGTGGGTTGTCAGCATTCATTATACATCTATAAAAACCTTCTGCACACACACATGTTACTTCATCATGAGACATACCCAAATTATGACCTATATGATGAGCCATGGCGATCGCAATAATGGGCAAGGTTTTGCCTCCAAAGGAAACAACTGCACAACTAAATTTTGATCTACACATTCCTGCAATGTAGCCTAAACCAGTCAATCCTCTTAATGTTCTGTTTATAAACAGGTGTACGGTATCATGGGCTATGCGGGCATCAATGTTTTCAGCCTTCCATTCACAAAAATCTCTCAGAGATCTCTTTACAGCATCCACTTCAACGTGATTTTTTTCAGTCCAGATCTCCATACCAAACATGAACACCTTAATACCCATATCTTCATAAATGGAATCCACTATATTTACAATAAGAAATATATTCTCCTTCAACTTTGTGACATTCTTTTTAAACTGATGATATAGAGCATTGTCCACCACGACTGCAATTTCAACAATGTACACATGGACCCACCAGCCTTCAATACCACTTTGTTTCAGAGTAGAATTACCAATCTCTTGAAACTCAAATTGGCTTACAGTTTCCTCTTCCATAATGCCAGATTTCATGGTTGGGAATTGAGTCTCCTCACTGTCCATTTTATATACCAGATGCTCAAATTTGGTAGAAAAAATCTTGGGCTTAATTTCATAAACAACATCATTTATCTGTAATAATCCTTGAAGGCCACCAAAACAGGTACTGAGGGCAACCAGGGATTCTGGGTCCCCTTCCACATAACCATGATAGTAGCAGTCATTCTGGACAAAAGGATGGTCCTCCAAGAGAGCACCCTGGTCTGTGTAGGTGAACACTGGAAGGTGTCTGGACAGCAAATGCTTCTTGACCTTCATGTGTACAACATGTCTCTGGCCCCCAAAATGTAGGCTGTAAGAGAGCCAGCCTTTAGGCTTCATGCCTCTGCTAGTGTCAGGTACCTTCAAGGGAATCACCACTTCTGGGGGGCTGTGATATTGAGGGTGCTCAGCCTGAGTGTGTCCTGAAAAATATAGAAACACCCCCAGCCAGTGTAGCAGTGGTATGATCCTCATGTACAACAGAACTTCAATTACAGTCATTATGAAGCTACTATAATGGTAGCATTAGTCCAGAGAAGAAAGCAGGCAGGGCTGAGAGTCACAGATGGTCTGGCTCCTTATTCTGAGCTGGTTAATGTCCAGGGATAATCATTAAGTATTTGGCTTCTGGCGGAGTTTAACCATTAGAGTATCATCAGCCCTGTAAATAAAACAAAAGGCAACATATGGATGGGGGTAGTTAGAAACGACCTGATAAGGAGAAAGAGAAAAGTGTGCAATAAAAGTGATTAGTGTTTTGATCAAGGGATGACTCTAGAAGCTGCACAGAATTTGCTCTTAAATGTTAATAAGGCGGGGGGGGTGTATAGAAAAATGGGAGTGTATAGAAGTATATAGAAAAATGAAAACTGGCCATAGATTTATTGAGCTTGGATGATGGGCAATTAAGGATTCATTATACTATTCTCTAAATACATGCATATATGTGAACATTTCCACAATAAATAGTTTTTTTTAAAAAAAAGATCTTAAGGGTGAGATGACCATATATATTGGATGCTGCGATTGTCCTAATTTACACATGTAGATTGGAATCAGTAATAATACCTGTTTTTGTCAACCTCAAGTGATAAATTAGTCAGTTACCTAAGAGACATGTTAAACAACAACAACTCTCCTGTTATTTTAAAATCCCTTTAATGATACTTACCACTACCTCTGTAGACCACATTTAGTTTTCTTTTATCTTTCTTACATTACTCTCCTCACTAGACTTGTTAGATTGGAAGTACTCAAGAGCATTATCTGTGCCTTTCACAAATGATAGCATCTCCTATAATGCCTAGCTTAATTCTTTGTCTAGTAAATAATGGTCAGCTTGACTTTTATTGTTCCCTGGAGTGTTACTCAAAAGGTATTTACACTTTATTGCATTTTAATGTAGCACATTATTCAACAACTGTGGCCAATTTTGTTTCTGGAACATAGTAGTAGAGACTCAGTTTTCCCTGCTTATTCTCTCTACATACATCTAAATACTCCAGGTATAATTCTGTGGAAGACACACAAAAAGCAAAAGACAGACTGGCTAGAGACCTCTAGACTTGAGGAATGGCACCAGGGTGCATTCCCTGGGCTTTCTTTTCATCGCTCATATGTACCCTAAATTGGGTACTGGGGAGGTCTTTAACACAGGACCATCAACAGGCATAGACAAAAACAGACAAGCAGAAGACTCAAGAATAGTTTGCTCTTTCTCATCAAATGACAGGAAAAGCTCAGTGAAGAAGCAGTACGGCGCTCCAGCACCTGCTCTTGAGCCAAGACACACGTGTGCTGATTCACCAAGAGTGTCAACTTCAAAAAGACTTGTAGGCCACCGAAAACACACTCCACAATCAGTGTCCTGATGGGCTATTCAGTCCACCTACACTGGCAGTGTAAAAGCCCTGGCAGGCCAGCCTAACCCTCATTCAGTATTTAGGTAGCTAACTAGCTGATCTGACTTCAGAGGAAACAGCAAAATCCCAACAACTTGACCATACCTCAGCTCAACACTAGAGCAAGGAATGGAACCCTATATTAAACATAGCAGTATCATTCATAAGGCCTGATACCTCCCACCCCTCTGCCAAATGACAGAAGGAGACACAGCTTGTTGGCTTCCATTCCTTACCTCTCCAGATCTGAGTATGACCCAGTAACACCAGTTAAACCCAGAACATCGTCAGACTGGATCAAGCAGAAGCAAGGATCCATCAACAGAAGGATAGAGCATTGATAGTTATTCAGCCCAAGGAGGGAAAGAGGAGAATGAAAAAAAATGAAGCAAGTGAATTACAGGAGACCAGCAAGAAGACCAGTATTATACCCATGATGGAAGTCCTGGAAGGATAAGAGAGAGAAAGGACCAGATAGGTTATTCAAAAAAGTAGTGGCTGAAAATTCCCCACATCTGAAGAAAGAAATGAGTGTCCACATGCACAAAATCCAAAATCTCAAATGAGATGAACCTGAAGAAATCCACACCAAGGCTCATTAAAACTGCAAAAAGTCAAAGAATTTTGAAAGTGATAGAAGAAAACAACATGTCACATACAAAAGAGCCACCATAAAACTGTGAGTAGGTTTTTCAGCAGAAATCTTGAAGGTCTGAAGGGAGTGGGATGATGTAGTCAAAATGCTGAAAGAAAAAACCATCAACTAACTATACTATCCCTGGCAAAACTATGTCTTTCAAAAATAGACATAAAGACATCACCAAACAAACAAAATCTGAAGGGGTTTATCACTGCTGGAACTGCCTTACAAGAACTGCTAAAGGGAAATTTTCAGGTTGATAGAATGCTAAACAGCAACATGGTAGCATAAGAAAGTACGAAGTATACATACATTCTATATATAAATGTATATATGTAAATTCATCTATAAACAAAACCAGAATACGTTATTACTTTAATTGTGGTGCATAAGTCATTTTTAATTTTAGTATCAAAGGTAAAAGTAACTAAAACTAAAAAGCATGTTAAAGAACACACAGTAAAAATTGATATAAGTTGTGACAGTAACAAAGTGTGAACTGAAAAGAAGTTAAAAAGTATAGAGTTTTTGTATGTGATTAAACTTAAGTTGTTGCCAGCTTAAAATAGACTACCTTAACTATGATATTTTATGTAAGCCCCAAGGTAATCACAAAAAATACACCTATAGAAGTTACACAAAATAAAAAGACAAAGGAATTATGCATATAAATACCAAAAAATTCAACAAAGCACAATGGAAGATGAGAGAAAAAGACAGACAAAAGAACAAAAAAGATTAATAGAACGCAAAGAACAAAATGGCAGTAGTAAATCATTCCTTATTGATAATAACTTTAAATATAAATGGGTTAAACTCTCCAGTCAAAAGACATAGAGTGGCTTAATGGATGTAAAAAAAAATGACTCAATTATATGCTGTGTAGAAGAAACTCCCTTTAGATATAAGGAAACACATGGGCTAAAAGTGAAGATTGGAAAAAGATTCTATATAAATGGAAAACAGAAGAGCAGGCATGACTAGACTTATATCAGATGGAGTAAACTTTAAGTCAAAACTGTCAAAAGAGATAAAGAATAACATCATATAATGATAAATGAATCAATCCACTTGAAAGATAAAAAAATATAAGTATATATGCATCCAACATCAGAGCATGTAAATATATAAAGCAAACTTTAACAGAACTGAAGGGAGAAATAGACAATAATACAATAAACGTAGACTTCGATATCCCACTTCCAACAAATGATAGAAGATCTAAACTGAGTGTCAACAGGGAAATAATGGATTTTATAGCACTGTAGACCAAACCAATCTAAAAGACATATATATACCGTTCTACCAACAGCAGCAGAACACACATTCTTCTCAAGTACACGTGTGTTTTTCTGAAATAGATCACATAGTTGGTCACAAAACAAATCTTAACAAACTTAAAGACATTGAAATCATACCAGGTATCTTTTGTGATTACAATGAAAAGAAACTAGAATCAAAAGCAGGGGGAAAAATGGAAAACTTATAAATAGGCTGAGATTTTACAGCACACTATTGAACAACATTAGTCAAAGAAGAAATCAAAAAAGAAACTAGTAAATATGGAGACAAACAAAAATACAAATGCATATAATAATCCCATAAGTTTAGCAGTCCTAGAAGAGAAGTTCATCATGACAGATGCCTACCTCAAGAAACGAGGAAAAAGCATTTAAATAAACAATCTAACATTACACCCTAAAGGAATCAAAAGGAAGAGCCAACTAGGCCCAGAGCTAGTGGAAGGAGGGAAATAACAAAGGTCAGAGTGGAGATAAAAGAAATAGAGACTAAAAAGACAATAGAAAAGATCAATAAAAGAGCTGACTCTTTTAAAATATAAACAAAATTAACAAACCTTTAACTAGACGTAGAGACAGAACCCAAATAAATAAAATCAGAGATGTTACAACTGATACCCCAGAAAAAGCAAAGGATCATAAGCAATTACTAAAGAACGATTATATCCCAACTAACTGGATTAATTAGAAAAAATAGATAAATTCCTAGAAATCAACAATCTTCTAAGACTAAAGCATGAAAAAATACAATGTCTGAACAGACCTATAATTAGAATTTCAAAGCAGTAATCAAAAACCCTCCAACAGTGAGAAGTCCAAGGTCAATAGTTTCACTAGATAATTTTACCAAACATTTAAAGAATTAGCTTTAATCCTTTTCAAACTCTTCCAAAAAATTAAAAAAAGAAGAGACTTCCAAACTCATTTTATGAGGCCAGATTACACAGCCAAGAAGAGACACCACAAGACAAACTATAGGCAATTTCCCTGATGAATATAGATGCGAAAATCAAGTACAATATGGTAGCAAACCAAATCCAAAAGCACATTAAAAGGATCATCCACAATGATCAAATGGGATTTACCCCTGGGATGCAAAAGTGTTTCAACTTATGAATACTAATTAATTTGATATACCACAATAACATAAGGATAAAATCACAGGCTCATCTAAAAAGATGCAGAATAAATGTTTGACAAAATCCAACACCCTTTCATTATTAAAATTCTCAAAAATCTAGGAATAGAAGGGAATTATCTCAGCATAATAAAGGCTCTTTATGAAGAGCCCACAGCTAATATTCAGTTGTGAAATAGTGTTACTAATCAATGGGTATAAACTTTCAGTTAAGCAAGATCAATCTGCTCTATAGATTGGCATTGTATCAATTAAAGGAAAGGTTGATGATTGCACCAGAAAAAGATAGTAAAAAATTTCCTAGGCAGATTAAATTAAGAGGATGAAAATAGATGTTATACAGTGGGAGAAAAGATTTTAAAATCACATATCTGATAAAGAAGTTGTATCTATAAAATATAAAGAACTCTGAAAAGTCAACATTAATAAAATAAGCAATCCAATGGAAAAAAATGTTTGAAAGGCACGAATGAATGTTTTACCAAAGAGGATACACAGATGGACAATAAGAACATGAAAATATCGATCAACAGAAATAATTAGCCAGGAGGGAAAAGTAAATTTAGACCAACATGAGCTATCACTGTATACCCATTGGAATGAGTAACATAGGAAATTCATCTGGAGTATTTCTTCTGTGATTTCTGGAATCCTTTTTTCAAAAAAAATAGATAAACTGTTGTGTTTCTATTCACACTTTTTCATGGAGAACTCCCAGTACCTGCTGGTTTTATTAAAACCTGCCTCTCAACAACATGAAGCTTTGCGATGTGGAAGCTTCCCATTCTCAAAGTCCTCATATGAATACAGTCCAGAGGCTGGAGCCCCATTGCTTCAGTTGCCAATGGCAATTCCAAACCACAACACTAGGAGTCATCTGATTAATTGCTTTTGACTTTTGTTTCTTTATCTGAACTTATTCCTCCAGTTCATAGAAACCTTATTTAATGTCTTTTTTAAATGTTGTTTTTCTCATGAAGCTGCTGGATTTTACTTCCATCCCTAGGTACCCCAGCTCCAGACTTCACCAGTTCAACCACTATTTGCTAAACTCCTCAGTCTTAACTGGATTGACCCTGACACCTGCTTTCTCCTCTTCTACAATTAAGTGGCCAGCACTGATGAAATAAGACACACACACACACACACACACACACACACACACAGAACATTATGGTTAGGGCAAGTTTAAAAAGGGAAACAAACTCAAAATTGGAGTGTTATACTGTGAGTCCGCAGACTAACAGACAAGTTCATGGCAGATAATTCAAAACCTCCTGTTCTTTCAATGCATTTTTGTTCTTTTGCTCAGTGTCTTCATAACTATCTGACTTTGCACTTCCTCACAGGGCTTGTGGCTGAAAGTCTATATTGCCTTTATTTATTGTTGCCTTTCAGTCAAATTACTTTATATTGCTAAGCCAACAATTCTTCATTTTACCCCTGTTTAATGAAGAATTTGATCCTTGTCTTAATATACGTGTTAGAATTTATTCCTTAGAACTGAGGCTGGGGAAAGATAATAAGAGAATAAAACATTTGAGCAGAATTTGTCTACATTACAGTATTTTAAGAATCCAGAAATCATAATATCTTAAGGAATGACACCTTTTCATGAGTAACATGAACTGGTGCCAATAAAAATCCATTATTATCTAATAATATGGAGACCTACAAGTATACAGGGAGACTTCCCCTTTATCTTTCATCAACTTTCCACAGCTCTTTCAAATACATAAAGATATATACCCTAATTACTACTTCCCCTCTCATTCTCTTTCATAGCCTATTTCAGTTTCCCAAACTGAAACAAAAACACTTATTCAGAAAGATACATGCACCTCAGTGTTCATAGCTGCATTATTTACAATAGCCAAGATACAGAAGCAACCTGTGTCCCTCGACAGATGAATGGATAAAGATGATGTGGTGTATATACCCAGTGTACCTAATGGAATACTACTCAGCCATAAAAAATAAAATTTTACCATTTGCAGCAACATGGAAGGACTTGCAAGCTACTATGCTAAGTGAAATGTCAGAGAAAGACAAACACTGTATGATCTCAATTATATGTGGAATCTAAAAAATAAAACAAATAGTGACTCTAACAAAAAAGAAGCAGACTCACAGATACAGAGAACAAACTAGTGATTACCACTGGGGAGAAGGAAGTGGGGAGGGGCGTCGTAAGGGCAGGGGCATAAAAGGGGCTGTGGGATTATACGAAGTCACGTGTGTGAGACTTTTGAAAATTTTAAAGCACTGTGGAATTTAAAGAACCTTTCATTCAATAAAATGTTACCTGTTTTAATTAATAAAATTCACTTCACCTGAAAAAAGCCCATTAAAAAGTCCATTTAGTGAATATCAAACAAAAAATACAGTAGGGCAAGAAAATAGTAAAGACCTGCATTCTTACCAGGATCAGAAAACTTGGCAACAGGAAATTCTGTTCTCTGTGTGTGTGTGTGTGTGTGTGCAGAAATACTTGGTACTTCTTTCCTTTCCTTCTTCAATGACTTACCAGCAAGAGAATTAGTGGTCTCCACAAAGCTTTCTACCTGTGACATTCGTCGTACTTGGTGGTGCTGCCTGTCTCTGTGTTTGGTACTTCACATGGCAAAGGAAAACAAACCCGCCCTCTTCCTTTCTCTCTTATATTAAGTTCTAGATTTAGCTGCTTAGCAACAAGAATCACTTGGTTCCACGGACCATGACAACTGGCTTTCAAATTCTTTCCCACTCTAGCTCCACTGTCTCTATACAGCTTTCTTTCTTTTTTAAAAAATTTTATTTTATTGAGTTATAGTCAGTTTACAATGTTGTGTCAATTTCCAGTGTAGAACACACGTTTTCAGTTATACATGAACATGCATATATTCATTGTTGCATACCTTTTCACTGTGAGCTACCACAAGATCTTGTATATAGTTCCCTGTGCTATACAGTGAAATCTTGTTTATCTATTTTATATATACCTATCAGTGTCTACAACTTTCGAACTCGCAGTCTGTCCCTTCCCGCCCCCTCCCCTCTCTTTATTTCTGATTTATCTTCAACGTGAATAAATCAGACGTGCTTCCTTGTCCTTATCCTACATCCTCTCTAAGTGCTTCACTTGATTTTAACTTTGTTATTTTTGCTTACGTTGTTCCCTTGATTCCAGACTATTCCCTCACCAGCCATGTTGTAGGATACTCAGATGCTTTAAGGTCTAGAAAAAAAGTAAACCTCTATTGTAAAACATTTTCCCTGAAAATCCAGGCCATCAGTGAGCATCTGTAACTCTATAATGTCAAAAAATAACTTAAGTCCTTTAGTGTCTGCACATATACTTGCTTCCTATACAAGGGAGAACAGTTTTGAGACTATTAACAACAAATAAAGATTAAAATATCACTTGGAAGAGGAGGTATGGTAATGGAAAAAATGTGAGAGTAAATATACATTGACTATTGGCCGTTTATCTAAGTGTCCTGAGCAGCCTGCCTTGTGCGGCTTGGCTGAGGTTATCCGCAGAAACAAGATTAGTTATTTATCTTGAGAGGCTAGCTGGAGAGCAGAGAGGAGGTTTGCTCTGGGAGTGGATGACAGTTTGATATCAGCTGGTGTCTTTCCATTAGACCTTCCATTTTAACAGTCCAGGTCAGTAATATTTCCCTCATTGGTCTTTTTCAGTTTCTCCCTGACTTCAGTCAAACCAGCACCTGATGGAGTAAATCTGAACTTAAGCATTTCACTTTCTTTGGCTTAAGTAGATGGTTATGCAAATTCATTACCAGCAGATTAGACAGGAAACCAGAGTAAAAGGTAAGAGAACATTGATAACTATTATGAGAAAAAATTGGACCTATTAATTTTCTTTATGTTTCAGGCCAAATTAGAAGAATGAGTATAAAGATCAGTTTAATCAATATTATTAAGCTTTGCTTTTTCCTAATTGATTTTTTTCAGTGTCAGTTTTCCCAGGCACTGACCCAGGTGTAACAGAGTGTGTCAGTGATTGCGTGAATTTTGTCTTTATTGACCAGCTGGTCGTTCAGAAGAGTTCTGTTACTTGGTATTGTTTTAGCCATTGGGTTTATACTTGTCTGTTAGGCCTATGAATTTTCCTTTATTTATTTGAAGAGAAATTATGTATCACATAATCTAGTTTAGGAACTTTGAAAATACTTGTATACACCAATTAAATCTTATATATTGGATCATTCCTGATACGTTAGCACTTTTAACTCTTAGATGCAACAAGTTTTCTCAAAACCTGGATTCAATATGATGCCATATTAGTGGCTCAGGACCACCAGTTACATGTAATTTTTGTAAGAATGTATCTCTCATGAGGGGTATACTCCAACTATAGAATTTCATTTAAAGATAGTCTTTTTTGTTTGTTTGTTTTACGGCAGTATAGAGTTTTAGCAACAATGAAGCATACATACACTTCAGTACTTTGGAATGCTACACAAATTCTATGCTGTATTGTCTCAGTCTACCCTGCTCTCCTGGGTATCCTCTTTCACAAAAGACATTAATATTATAAAAATTAGACTGTATTATATTACATTTGAACAAAGAGATGTCACAAAAAAAGAAAGTCCAGTTGTAACCTCTTCTGGGAATTGCTGCCTGTGGTCCCAAACCTCAAGATGTCCCACCAATATTCTGTGTGTGCATGTTCTCACTGACCTTATAGTGTTTTTCTTATTTACATATTTTACTCTCACAATAAACTCTGAATTTCCTATGGGAAGATACTAATAAACATTCAGTGCATTTCTAATGACATGACTTGTATCAAAAGTAGACAATTCTATTATGTATGTTTTATAAAACTCTTCCAGTTGAGAGGTAAAAAATAGAGACCTTATCCAGGAGATCAACTGGTTTTCCAGAGAAGGACCCCTCAATAGTGTAACTGAGGTACTTTGGCAAAGAATAAAAAATCTGCAGACCTGGCAATTCTTTCTCCTCTTGTCTATGATGCTTATGATATATGAATATATTTACAGCTGTATGTATATAGTTATGTATCTATTTATTCTTTTATTTTTCCTTACGTTCAAATAATGCAATATATGCTAAACAGGTAAATCAAAAGGATTACTTCTACATAGTAGGGACATCTTTCTAAGGAAAGAGAGCCTTGTTCATACCTCTTTTAATCTACCTTTTGCATTTAATTAGTATCAGAGAAGTTGGTTGTGGGCCAAGTTGAAGATCCCATTTCAAAATAACAGACTCACCAGATAAAATACTGATAGACACTGAGAGTGGAGTGATGACAGTGTCTTTCAATTCTGTCTGTGCCTCAGTATTTCCAGTGGGGTGTGTAAACCCCAGAGCTTCTGAGACAGACTCGCTGGAGATGGAGCTCAGATACAGGAACTTAAAACTTCCCAACACATATGCAGCCCATAGTAAGAAGCCGTAAGTGAGACAGATGCACGTTAATCAGACTTTCCAATTTGATTAGATCCAAGGGGAAAGTATGGTGTGAAAGACTAACTTTCTGAAGGGAAACACCACACATGTATAGATTTCTCCTTCTTAGTGTGGAGTCTAGAAAGCCTGTATTACAAGGTGAGGAAAATACTTATTTTTATAAGAACCACCTACAGCACCTTTACTAAAATAAATTAGTCGGTTCCTTTTTTTGGTAGCCAGACAAAAATTATAAGTAAAATATAAAAAGATGAAAAAAATAATAACATGAGTTGAAAAAGAAGAGATTTGTTTATAGGAAACTAAAATGCAATACCTGAATTTAAATTTGCATCAAATTATGATTACAGTTACACTGGAAAAAGCCAAGTAAGTGTTTTGACTATAGGAATGCACATTTAAAAAATGAAAATAAAAATAAAAAGCAGAAAATGAAAATACAGGATATTAAAACTAAAACTCTTAAGTAGAAATCTCTGAGAATGAAAATATGTCTGAAACTGAGCAACTATGAAAAAACATAATTAAATAAAACTCCTCTGAGCTGAGAAAAGACCCATAAAAGTAGGTTTCACTATAATCTGTAATCATTTAAGATGTATTGGTGTAGAAAAGTGTTACATTACCAAGGTTAAAATATTTCTTTAAAATCTAGGTTCCTGCAGTCCCCCATAAGACAGAACATATTAAAAGAAGTAAAATAATACTGACTTTGGTGTTCTTTAGAATTATATATCCCCAATTCAGTTGAGAACTATGGGGAATATTAACAGGAAAATGTTGTGAACCAAGCATTTTATTCATTTATGGATCAAGTTAATAGGAAGATTTCTGAAGTATGTAACATCTCAGAAATACACTATCTTACATGTTCATTTTGAAATTATTATTCAAAGATGTGCTCTGGTTACCAGGGAGAGAATTAGTGATTGAGAAAAATATGGCGTAAATCATTTGAAAGTCTCTGGGGTTATCAATGAGCCCAACTCTCAATCCATGAAAGTGAAATCCAGATAAAATCTTCAGGTCACACAATCACAAAGGATTGTGTAGGTGCCCTTGTAAACATAAGAATATGGAGGAGTTGCAACTACTCTCATATGGCGTTTGGATACAGCTCAATATGGAGAATTAGTGGAACACGGTAAAGGCAGAGGATAAATTTTTAATCTACCAAATCTGTCTATAAAAGCAGAACAGCTAGGGTAGTAAAATCTAAAATCCATGAAGAATATAATGGAACTGAGTGACAGAGTGCCCCACGTATGCATCCTACCCAGGGTAACAAGGTAGGAAGAATCACCAGTAGCTCCAAGACTGATGCAGTAGTGCTGCCTCACCTCTGTGCAAAAGCAGGCAGAGGGAAGAAAAAGGGAATTCCATGGTCCAGAGAGCAGCAGGACCTTAAATACAGTCATTGGGTTCTCACTGGAAATAGACTCAGGTCAAATTTGAAACTGGAAAGAGCTTGTCCACTCCAGTCTGCAACTAAGTACAGGTTGTTGATGGGAGAGCCTGAAGCACCTGGAGGTTGGTTCTTTATAAACTCACAACTGAACAAGTAAGTCCTTATCCAGACAAAGTCCCACAATAAGGAGACACTGTGTAGAACAGACTCCAAATTGAGCAGGCCACAGACAATCAAGGCAAAGGGGGAAGGACCACCATACTGAAAGGAAGAGATGCAAAGAATCTGAATAGACATTTCTCAAAATAAAACAGAACGGCCAATAAGCAGATGAAAAGATGCTCAACGTGATTATCTGTCAGAGGAATGCGAACCAAACCCGCAATAAGATACCACATCACACCCACTAGGTTGACTATAATAAAAAAGATGGTCTGAGCCACACAGAGAGGACTAGATGTTTCTAGTCAAATTTGTTTTCTTACCTGATGAGAATCAGAGGAGTATTGCAAAGTTACTTTCTGAGAGAGTCATCCTCTGAGCTTTCACTGCAGTTTTTGTTCACAATCATGAGACTGAAGGGAGAATTTGTTTTGTATTCTCTGAAATGAGGGGAAAAAGGATTATAAATTGATAAAGAATATTGTAGCAGAAAATGAGACAGATATAGCCTAAATTCAGCAATTCGGTAAGCTAAAGCTTATTAACTAAACACAAAGATAATAAGCTAAAAACCAAAAGTTTTCATTGCTTTTAAAATATAAGAAAATAATAGTAAACTAAAGTGCAATGTAAACATACAAATGAAGAATTTCCCAGAAGAAGACCATTCTTCTACATGAAGATTGTCAATGTCTTATGGACTATTTTAATTGTTCAGTGCCGAGTTTCCAATTCTAGTAGAAGAATATGATCACTTAGAAAAGGAGTTTGTGAAAAAGAAAATGAATAGTGGAGAAAAATAGATGCAATCACTGTTTAGATATAGATACTAAGGCCTTTAATTCTTACAAAATTCAGTTTTTCTAAGGCTTTAATATAATATTCATAGTTTAAAGATTTCTATTTTTCTAAAAAGTAATTTTTATTTATAAATCATATTTCTTTATAAATTATCATTCTATTGTACATAACAAGTCACTTTTTTCTTGCTGCTTTTGAGATTCCCTCTTTGTCTTAAACTTTTGACAATTTAAATATAATATGTTTCAATGTGGTCTCTTTGGATTCTCTTGTTTGATATTCTGTGGGATTCCTGCATCTGGATGTCTGTTCCTTTCCATAGATTTGGAAGTTTTCAGCCATTATTTCTTTGCATAACTTTTCTGCTCCCTTTCTCTCTCTCTCCTGCTTCTGGGGTAACTATAATGCATATGTTGGTCTGCTTTATTTTGTCCCATGTATCCCTTAGGCTGTCTTCACTCTTTCTCATTCTTTTTCCTTCTTGATCTTCTGACTGTATGACTTCCATTGTCCTGTCTTCAAGTTCGCTGATTCTTTCTTCCACTTAATCTAGTTGAGTGAACCCTTCTGTTGAATTTTTCTTATCAGGAATTGTTCCCTTCAGATCTATGATCTCTGTTTAGTACTTTTTATATCTTCCATCTCTTTGTGAAAGTCTCCCTTTCTTCATGCACTGCTCTCCTGATCTCCTTCAGCATCTTTATGACCATTATTTTGAACTCTCTTTCTGGTAAATCACTTAACTCTGTTTCTTTAAGGCCATTTTCTAAAGATGAATTTTATTCTTTTGTTTGGAACATAGTCCTTAGCTTCTTCATTTCCCTTGACACTCTGTGTTGGTTTCTGTATGTTAAAACAGTCACCTGTCCCAGTGTTGACAGACGGGTCTCTTGTAAGAGATGAACCTTGTCAGTCAGCCTGGCCTGAGCTCCTGGTAGATTCTCAAACCTTGTGCTTGTCCAAGCTGCTGTGTTTGTTCTTGGTGTCTGCAGTAGGTTAGGATGTGCCGACACCCGCCACTGTTCCAAAGGTGTGGAAAATGCCCATACACCTATTTAGGCTCCTGGAGGACTGCTAATTACTTGACCCTTTAGCTCCCTGAGACAGGCTAATTGGAAGCCTGACTTTCAGTCAGCAACTGGGAAATCAGGATTTTAGATATGCAGTCTAGCCCCTATCAGGAAGAAATAAGGAGCTGAGTTTTTTCCTTCTTATTTTGTGCTGAGTCAGCGGGAACAGTCCTTGGGAACGCTTGTGTGCCCATGTGGAACAGCCTCTTTCATCTGTGTGCTCCCCCGGGACTCATGAACGCCAAGCCCCATCAGCTCCCAGAGCTGGGTTATTTGGGACCAGTTCTTTGATTGGCAGTCATACGGTTGGAGTGGTGGGTGTGTGCAAAAGCTCCGTTTAAGGAGAGGCTGGAGAGTTGGGGTTATTGTTGGAGCAAGCCAGGGGGAGGTGTGTGCTCACCAGCTATCTCAAGCTCCTGGGAGGATGCAGGTCAGCTCTCACATGTAGGCCGATTAGAAGGCAGCACCTCGGGCATCAGCTGGGAAAGTGTGCATCAAATCTCTTCCAGGGAGAAACTGAGATGGGCTTTTTTGCTTGCTTTTTTCTTCTCTGAGCCTGAGTATATCTCCAGGGTGTACTCACACACCTATTTAAAAACTGCTTCTTTGATTGCAAGAGTCCTGTGGGACTCATGAATGCAAGTCCTGCTGGCTCTCAGAGCTGGCTGATTTGATGGCCTGTCCCTTAGGTGGTAGCCATTAAAGTTGGGACGTGAGATGTGTGGATGAGCTCCTTCCAGGGAAAAGCTGGCAGCTTTGTTTTACTGTTGGAGCAAGCCAACGGGAGAATGTCGGGGAAGCGTCCACTGGCTCTTTTAGGCTCCCAGGAGGCTTCTAGTCAGCACTCAGATGCGGGCTGATTGGAAGGCAGGTCCTCGGGCAGCAGCTGTGAAAGTATGCAAACCCTTCCAGAGAGAAATGAGAGGCGAGCATTTCTGCCTGCTCCCTGTGCACTCAACCCAGGGGTACAGCTGTGGGAGGTACTTGCACACCCATTTAAAAACGGCTTCTTTGTGTAATTTGGTCCTGTAGGACTCGTGACTGCTGAGCCCCGTTGGCTCTCAGAGATGGACGATTTGGGGGTCCTTCCCTTGGGTGGCAGCTTTAAGAGTTGAGACACTACTTCTGTATTCCAAAGCCTTCCCTCTTCAGGAGAACCTGGGAGTTGCAGGTTCCCTCCCAATTTTAAGGCACTTTACAGGGAGTTGGGTTTATGACAAGAGTGTGACTCAGCCTTTCCTACTCATTTTAATGTGGGCATCTTCTCAACCACCCAGTGTGTTGGAATCATTCCACTTGTCCCCTGATTCCTCTCAAAGGGAACTGGTTCACGTGATGCTGTGTATTTAATGCATCTGTGGAAGGAGGGTGATATTCAATATTTTGGGGTTGTCTTTCTAACTACTACGTTTCTTGACAGTGATAATGAGCACATGACTATACACTCATGAAAAAACTAAATAGAATTAAATACACATACAAATGAGTGCAAATAAAGCTGGGCAAATCTAAGCAAAATCACAGATTGTGTCAGTGTCAACATCCTGGTTGTGATATTGTCCCATTGCTTTTGCAACAAATTGCTATTTGTGGAAACTGGATAAAGGGAAAATGTGATTTTTTATACTATTTTTTACAAATGCATATGTACCTACAATTTTTTCATTTAAATTTCAATTAAAAAAATAAAAAAGGAAAAAACACATAAACCTAAAAATACATGGAGAGAAGGTATATTAAAAAATATAAAACACTAATGAAGGAAATCAAAGAAGACATAGTGAATAGATACACCATGCTTGTAATTTCTTGATATTATTATTTCAGTTTCTCCCAAATTACATCTATAGATTTCAACACAACTTCAGTCAAAATCCTAGTAAGATTTTGCAAATGTTGGCAAGCTGACTATATTAGTCTGGGTCCTCTAGAGAAATAGAACCAATAAGATGTAGAATATATATAAATAGGCATAACATGTAAAACGTAAAATTAAAAAATTTCTAGAAGAAAATATCTGTGTGACCTTGAATTTAGAAAACAGCTTTTAGATGCAACAACAAAAGCATGATTGTAAAACCAAACCAAACCAACGGTAAACTGGAACTTAGTGAAATTAAAAACTTCTGCTCTAGAAAACTCTGTGTTAAGGGAATGAAAAGACATGTCACAGATTGAGAGAAAATAATTTGCAAATAACATATTTGATAAATGATTTGTATCTGTTATATATCAGGAACTCTTAAAACTCAACAGGAAAAAACCAAAACCCAGTAAGAAATAGACAGACATATTTCAGCAGACATTCCACCAAAGAAGATACATAGATGGCAAAGAGGCATACGAAAGACTCAGTATTCATTAGTGAAATACAAAATCAGTTAAAGTGAGATACCACAATACACTTCTTAGAATGACTGAAAAATACCAAAAAAAAAAAAAAAAAAAAATCAAGTGCTAGCAAGATGCAGAGTGTAAACACTACTGGTGAAGATGAAAACAGTATGAAATTAAAAATACAATTACCATCAACCCAGACACCCTACTTTTAAGTATTGGCCATAGTGAATTGAAAACTTAAGTTCATGTGAATGTTTGTTTACACTAGCTTAAAACCTAGTCACCCCAAACTGAAACAGTGCAGATACCCTTCAACCGGTTAAACACACTTGGAACATGCTTGCAATGATAGAACGAACCCTGTGTGTTTATTTATGCAACAACATGGATGCGTCTTAAATGCATTTTGCTAGGTGAGAGAAACCAGAACCCAGAGGCTGCACAGTATGATTTTATTTATGTAACATTCCAAAAAGGGCAGCGAAAAGTGGGAATGGAAAACCTGTCAGTGAGTGTGAAAAGCTGGGGATGTGGGGAGTAACTGACCAGAAAACCACAGCATGAAGGAATCTTTGGAGTGATTGAACTGCTCTGTACAGCACGTTGGCAGTAAATGAATGGCGCTGTGTATTTTGCAAAATCTATAGGGCTGTATGCCACAAAAAGCAGATGTGTATTCCTCTCTTACATTCTTAATACTGTTTTCCCAATTTCCTCTATGAAAAAATCCTCATTTACAGTTTTATAATACTACAATCAATATGGACTGTCACTATCATTACTAAATAATTTTATATTCTCACATTATCAATAGGATCTGAGTTACAAAACTGGTATTTGAATGGAAAATGTTATATTTGCTCTTACATTTTGCATTATCAACACTTCATAGCTAAATGTGTACTTCATTTTCAGAACTTGAACAAGATAAATAATACTGACACAATTTAATCCTATTGACAACTGCACAAATGCAAATGCTTTTCCATTTTACATGTATGTTTTTTAAATTGAGATATAATTTACATGTAATATATTACTTTCAGGCATACAACATAATGATTCAATATATGTATGTATTGAGAAATGATTACCACAATAAATCTAGCTAACATCCATCACCACAAATAGTTAGAAATTTTTTATGTGATGAGAAGTTTTAAGATCTACCCTCTTAGCAACTTTCAAATATGCAGTACAGTATTATTAACTATGGTTACCATGCTGTACATTACATCCCAGGACCTTATAACTGGAGATTTGTAACTTTTGACCACTTTTACCCATTTTGTTCACACCTCCACCACCTGCCTTTAGCAACCACCAATTTGGTCTCCGTATCTGTGAATTCCATTTGTTTGTTTGTTTTAGATTCCACATACAGGGGAGCTCACGCAGTATCTGTATATATACATTTTGTTTATCCGTTCAGCCATGGATGAACACTTAGGTTGCTTCCATGTCTTGGCTATTGTAAATAATGCTGTAATGAACATGGGAGCGAAGATTTCTTTTTAATAGTGATTTTGTTTCCTTTGAATAAATACCCAATAGTAGAATTACTGGATCATATAAATTCTATTATTAGTTTTTTGAGGAAACTTCATACTGTTTTCCATAGTGGCTGCACCAATTTACATTCTCACCAAAGTACACAAGGGTTCCCCTTTCTCCCTGTCTTTGCCAACACTTGTGATTGCTTTCTTTTTGATCATAGCCATCTGACAGATGTGAGGTGATAACTCATCGTGCGTTTGATTTATATCTCCCTGATGATCACTGATGTTGAGGACTTTTTATGTATATGTTGGCCATTTGTATGTCTTTGGAAAAATGCCTATTCAGTTCCTATGCTCATTTTAAAATTGTGTTATTTGTTTAATTTTCTGTTGAGTTGTATGAGTTTTATATCTTTGTTGAATATTAACCACTTATCAGATATATGATTTGCAAATATATTCTTCCATTCAGGAGGTTGCCTTTTATTTTGTTGGTTTCTTTTGCTGTACAGAGACTTTTTAGATTGATGCAGTCTCACTTGTTTATTTTTGCTTTGCCTTCGGTGTCAAATCCAAAAAATTATTACCAAGATCAATGTCTAGGAGCTTACCCTCCATGATTTCTTTTAGGAGTTTGATGGTTTTGAGTTTTACATTCAAGTCATTAATCCGGTTTGAGTTGATTTTTGTGTAGGGTAAAAGATAGTGGTCCAGGTTCATTCTTTTGCATCTGGCTGTCCCCAGTTTTCCCAACACCATTTATTAAAGAGACTGTTCTTTCCCCACGTGTTCTTGGAGACTTTGTCCTAAATTAATTGACTATGTATATGAATTTATTTCTGGGCTCTCTATTTTGTTCCATTGATCTATGTGTGTTTTTTTATGCCAGTACTATATTTTTTGATCACTATAACTTTGTGATATAGTTTAAATCAGGAGGTGTGATACCTCCAGCTTCTTTGTTCTTTCTTAAGATTGGTTTGACTACTATGGGTCTTTTGTGGTTCCATACAAGTTTTAGGATTTGTTCTATTTCTGTGAAAAAGGCCTATGGAATTTTCATTGGGATCTGAATAGATCACTTTGAGTGTTACGTTTTACCAGTTTAATTCTTCCAATCCATAAGCACAAAATATTTTTTTTGTGTTTTTCAATTCTTTTCATCAATGTCTTACAGTTTTCAGTATATAGGCCTTTCATCTCATCTGTTAAATTTATTCCTAGGTATTTCATTCTTTGTTTTAATAAACATTTTTTATTGAGTTATAGTCATTTTACAGTGTTGTGTCCTAAGTATTTTATTCTTTTTGATGCAATTGAAAATGAGATTGTTTTCTTAATTTCTCTTTCCAGTAGTTCATTATTAGTATACAGAAGTGCAACAGATTTTTGTATATTGATTTTGTATCCTGAAAATTTACTGAATTTATTAGTTCTAACAGTTTTTTTGATCGAGTCATTAGGGTTTTTAATATATAATATGTCATCTGCAAATATGATAGTTTTATTTTTTTCGTTTCTTGTTTGGATGCCTTTTATTTCCTTTTCTTGCCTGTTCGCTCTGGCTAAGACTTTTGGTGCTATGTTGAGTGAGAGTGTCAAGACTGGACGTCCTTGCCTTGTTCCTGATCTTAGAGAAGATGCTTCTTAGCTCTCAGCTCTTTACCCCTGAGTGTGACACTGGCTGTGGGCTTGTCGTAGATGGCCTTTATTGTGTTGAGTGTGATCCCTCTATACCCGTTTTTTTAAATGATGAATAGATGTTGAACTTCGTCAAGTGATTTTTCTGCATTTATTAAGTTGATATGATATTTTCCCTTCATTTTGTTAATGTGGTGTAAATCACTGATTAATCTGTGTCTATTGAAGCACCTTTGCATCCCAGGAATAAATCCTACTTGCTCATGGTTTATGATCCTTCCAATGTATTGTTAAATTCAATTTGTTAATATTTTGTTGAGGAGTTTTACATCTCTGTTGATCAGGAATATTGGCATGCAGGTCTCATGTGTCATTTAAGCCCAGTGTTTCCCTTTTTTGATTTTCTGTTTGGATGATTTATCCATTGATGAAAGTGTGGTATGAAAGTCCCCTACTACTGTTGTATTGCTGCCTTTTTCTCCCTTGAAATCTGTTAGTATTTGCTTTATATATTTAGGTGGGTGCTTAAATATTGACAAATCTTATATCTTCTTTGCGGCAAAGCTTCTGTAGGCTAAGTAGTCTTATTTACCTATGACTAGGAGGCAGTGTTACAAAGTGAGCATCAGTCTGAAGCTAGATTCAAAAACCAACACTATAGATGAATAGAAACATTAAATTCTTACAGTGTTGGTTTTGTTTTTTTTTGTAAAATGGAAACAAAATGTATACCTCCTGGGGTGGTTTGGGTGGTTAAATGAGATAACCCAGGTTAAATATTATGGACAATGCTTAGCATATTAAATATGTTTCTTAAATAATAGTTCTATTACTTTAAAATAAAACAAACAAATGATTTCACAAGTTTCCGGTTCATTCTGTTTAATGACCTACAAAACATGCTTGCTTTTACACTCAACAGAAAATAATTTTCTAAACAAATGGATTTAGAGGGAAGCTGATTTTCATTCAAGAGTGTCTGTGTGAAACAGTGTTCCTGTAATGTGAGTCCTTATCTTTAGAAACATCTGTACCTTAATATATTGTTATCCATTTCTCTCTCAGCAAGCAAGGGAAGCATAAAATACATACTATGAATTCGTAGCTTTTTCTAAGCCTTTTAAAGTAATTTTTGTAATCAATTTTCTTCTAACATTTTATCTTCTGTTTGGTTCACTTCTCTGTTTTTCAGGAGCACAAGATTTTTGCATAACAAACTGGATAGCCACTTCCTTTTCCCTTTGAAATGGATACTTTTGCTGGCTCCTTAATTTTGGCATAAGAGGTATAAAAACTCTTTCAGATTTAATAGTGTAAAACAAAATCTGTCTGAGAATATTTGAATTGAAGCGTTTTAAAAGGGAAAACTGCATAGTTTAAAGTCATTTCCGCTATCTCATCGTGAGATTTCTTTCATCCTATCTTTAACAAAAGATCCATTTAGTTAATTCTATATTTCTTAGCCTTGGAGGCATGAACATATAAAAGGGGCAAGATTGGTGTGGTAGGCAGAATACCACCCCCCCCAAATTCTGTGATGTGCTCACCCTAGTATATCCCCCTCCTGTTGTATGTAAGAAAGATCTGTGAAGATGAGAAAGGTCACTCGTGATTAGATTTCGCTATAGGGCAAAGGTGAAAATATTTCATAGTGTAATTGAGATCCCTAATTAGTTGACAGTAATTCGAAAGGGACATTATTCTGGGTGGGACTGACCTAATCAAGTGAAAGCTGTGAAAGCAAGAGGCTCTCCTGCTGTCCTCAAAGAAAAAGAAACAGCCAGATTGACAGCTGCCAGCAGAGAGCACAGCCTCTAGAGCTGAGGACCTCTGTCCTGCAATCACAAGGAACTAAATCCTATCAATCACCTGATGAGCTTGGAAGAGGACTTCCAGCTCCAGAAGGGCACTGCAGTGTGGCCGGTTCCTTGATTTCAGCTTGCACGACCCTTAGCAGGGGGCCTGTCTAAGCCGTGCCTGAACTCCTGTCCCATGGGCATTGTGACATAATAAACGAATATTGTTTCAGCACCTAAGTTTGTGCTAATTTGTTGTTGCAGGAGAAGATGAATACATTTGGAAACCCAGTGCCCACTGTAGCCAATGAGACCTAGGAGTCATCTGAGTGATCTCTTCGTTACTAATCTGGGCAAATTCTGAATTGTTACACTTCTTTAGAAGTGAGAAATTTACCTGCTTGGTATAAATTGTGGCCCAAGGAATACACTTTACTTTGACTAAATTTTTACTTCTCTTCAGAAAGGGTATAGCTTATTAGAAATAGTAAGTAGATAGAGGGGGTCAGTTCTAGAGCTCAAATGAACTTGAGTAAAAAAAAAAAGTTGATCAAATATGAGATAAAAATATAGGGAAATGTAACTCAGGTCTTGGCTGAGGACTTTATTGATTTTCCTGAGACAGCAAAGAAATAACAATAGAAAAATGCTTAAAGAACAGAAAACAGGTTTATAGTTGTGAAATATGCACCAACATAAAAGAATATTTGAGTTTGGTGCTGTAAGGAAGAAGGAAATGATTGTTAGATTTATACTCCTGAGATTTTGAACAAAACTATGTCCCTGCCCTTTGGATTTTATTTTTCTTCTTTAACTTAGAGAATAGAAGTATTACAAAGAATAATGCAAGAGTTAATGACTCATTTCTCTGTTAGGTTTTTATCTTATTGATTTTAGTACTTCTTTTGGTTCTCGTTCTAGAGGGTATGGTGAAAGTCTGGGTGGATGTTTGGAGAGTTCATTCAGATAGGGTCAGCCCAAGTAACATTGGAAAATCAGCAAAATTTATTCCCAGAAGTAAGATTATTCCTTAGACTTTTAACTTCTATTAAGAGCATAGGTAAATCAGTATTTAAATTATCTGTGACCTGATTATGATCAAGGCGTCCTCAGGACAGTCCAGGAAGAGGCCATCAGTAGAGCATCTGTTTTATAGTAAGCCCCCTATACCACCCCATTTAGTTAGTGGGTGTGATGTCACAAAAGAAGAAAGAACACTTCTCTTTTAAAGGTCTGAGGGCGACAGGTTGGGACAGGCAAAGTGTTGGAAAGTTATTGAAGGTACTTTGCACATAATAGCCATTGGTTCCCAGTGAGAAATTGGATGAGTTTCAGGATATATGACAGATGTCACAGAGCCTGTAAATCAAACATTTACAAGATTTTAATTTAATATTTAGAGAAACTGGCCCTTATGAAATAAAGGAAAATTGGTCACTTGATTCCCCCTTGGAGAAACTTCATTAATTGCCCAACTTTATTGTTTTTTTCCTGTTCTTTCATAGCTAATAAAACAGTGCAGTTATTTTCCCAAGACGTTTCTGTTCAAAGCATGTACAGTTGAGGAACTAAAGAGTCTATAAAAAAGATTTTTAAGGACAGTCTCCTGCCTTTGCTAAGCAGGATTTAATATAGTTTTACAGTCATTCTAGATTTACTCTTGTTCTGTGTGGAATTTTACATTTTATTGTTCGCTTTGTGCTGCTCCCCAGAAAGGGTCTTTCTCTTGCCTCTGTCTCAGCCTTACTCTGTTTTTATTTTTACTTAAATCTTGTGAGTATGGTGGTTGGATGCTTGGGTGGGGGCCAGGCAGGGGGTCCATTCTCTGCAGTTCTCCTTGAGCTGCAGTCCTCGGGGCTCCTGTAAACAGCGGGTCCCAGGTGCGAGGCCTTCATGAGCGATCCTGCCCCCTCCCCAAGGGGTCATGCTGGGCTCAGCATGCGTTCACCCTTCACAAGGAGTAGGGGTTTATTTCCTCCTGGTTTTCTCTCATAACTGGAGTGGGTGCCCATTCGTGCCCTTGGGCAATGAGTTTTGAGGAACTTGTGTATTAAGGCTTTGTTTCCAGAGGGGTCGCAGAGGAGGTGAGACTGGGTAGATGTTAGGCAGTGTTTGCTGCTTCACTCCCCTGACAGCTGCAGGGGGGAAACTCTCTGAGGATTTCCTCCAGGCTTCCCTGTGGGTACCTGTGGGGTTCCTGGAGGAAAAGCTTGCAGAAGGGCAAAAAATTAATTTGTGGGTGTCCCTTTCAGGCTCAACAACTCTCAGACTTGAGCAGTTAGGTAAAGTCCGGTTGATTCCTCTTACCTGCTTTATGCCGTTCAGCATCTTAGGTCTCAAGTGAGCACACTGCTGGATCCTGCTTCTCTCTAAGAGTGCTGTTTGCATTCCTGATTTTATTTAAAAATTTTTCCCCTTGCAATTTTCATTATCTAATTGGAAAATTATTAATTTGCCTTTTTTCAAGGTTTTTTCTTGTTGTAAGGGAGAGGGAAACACTGTCTACTTGTTCACCTCTTTGAGATGATATTAGAACCAGCAGCTGGTTTTTATGCAATTTTCCTACCATTTTGTTTGAATCGAAAGTGTTTTCCAATTCTGTGTCTTAAACAAAGCCATTTTCTCTGAAAAGTCAGCTGACCACTAGTGGCATAGAATAGTTAGAAGATAATAAATCATAGGGTAAATTGGAAAATAATGCTGACTTCTAAGCTCCTATTTTCATTTTTGTGTGATTAGTGTAACTAATTTTTATGAACAGACGGCTTATAAATCAAAAAGATAACTTGCTTCTTATTCATTATATGACTCATAACACTAATTTCAAAAGCAATGGATTTGTTTAGATGGAATGAGCAATACTAATTTTATGCTCTAATTCTGTATTCCGTATTTGGTGGTGAGTAATTTGTCAACAGTGGCTCTATTTATGAAACTATTAGGCCAAATAATAAATCAACTTTAAAAATTAATAACACTATAAAACTCAGTTTGATTAAAGTCCTAACCTCAATAATTCATGTTAATATCAGAGGGGAGAAATGTCATTCCAGATTAAAATCATTGGCAAGACACTGAGAGGTATTCCCACTGATTCTACCAGTGGATTATATTTATATATACAGTCATGTCTATATATAAATATCTATTGATCTATACGTCAGTCTCTACATATCTATGTTTCATTTTTTATGGGTTATTCTCAGATTAAACACAGTAATTCAAATAGGTTTATATTTCCGTCAAGTAATTCAAAGTGCAAGAAGTCCTCAGAGGAAGTAAACTCTTGTCATTTTACTTCTCAAATGTGAGTAGCTCACAAGCTTATCTAAAAGTCAAGGGGAAACAGAAAGAGACTGTGTGTGTGTGTGTGTGTGTGTGTGTGTGTGTGTGAGAGAGATCATCTTTATTAAATTATCAAACCATGTGCAGTGTTGGTTTGTGAGGCTGGGGATTGTTTAAGGGGCCAAATATTTTAGTTAATACCGTAATGATACTAAAAGATAGGGTTTATACAAAGTCCCTTCCTTGCTATAATATTTGATCCAGAGTAGCACTGAGTACAATAAATGTGGTTTATTTAACTGCATATGATGTGTTATCCAACTAAATTAAAACAGATCCTTATTTAAATTCTAGGTGAAACATACTGTGTGAATTTGTTTCCTTGTTAAAAATTCATAAATGTCTATCCTATAGGAAGAATGAGTAAAAAGCCTCATAAAAATAGATTTTAGTTGTCACAATGCAGTTAATATATTAGTGATAGTTATTGATATCCTGACCCCCCCCCCACCAAAGCCTATTCTCTCCTTGCTGTAGCTGAAAGTCATCCTAAATATTCAAAACATTCAAATCCCTCAAAAATAAGCATAAATGTCCAGGGTCATCACAAATAGAATGGCAAGACTTACAGTGAAGGGCACATCTCTTATTCAGGAGCAACCCCAACAATTAATTCCTGTGACTCAATTTAACGTTCTCTCTCTCTTTCTCTTGACTGATTTTCACCAGTTAATTCATACGTTTAGTAGGTAGCAAGGTTGGTTCTCATGGGTCAACTCAGGTTCTACTTCATAGAGAAATAAGATTGTCAACAGCAACAATTGATATTCAGATTTTTACTTTCGAAGTATGTTTGAGCATCAGAAAGGGAGGCCTTCACGTGGAAAAGGAGGGGGTGGAGTGAGAGGCTCCGTGTATGTAACACAAGGCTCTGGCCCGGCCTAAGTGGCCTTTGAAGTAGGAAAACTTGGTTACAGGTGCTTGGTTACTGTCTGGGAGCTGCCAAATCCTGAGTGTGTTTACTGTATGTTTAAAGACCTAGAAAGGACCTTTCAGATAATTTCCCTGTGAACCTCCAAGGAGGCACAGTTTTCCTTTCTGGAGGGTGAAAAAGATCAGCCAAAATACCATGTCTCAGGCTGCTCCTGTGGCCCCTTCCTGCTCAGTCAAAGAGCGCCCTCTTGTGTCCAGGAAGGGTGGTCAGATGTGGGCTATGCTTCCCTTCTATCTTAGTAGGTTTTCTAGGAACATCTTCCTGCATTTTGACCGTGGATCGTCTAATGCAACAGCTTTCCCTTCTTTCCTTTGTTGACAACTCCATATGGATAGCTGAAAAATAAAGCTCATAGCCCCTGGGTAACAGAGAACAGGGTCTAGACCCCAGAGAATAAGTGGGAATGTAGAAGAGTAAGTCCCAGTGTGACTCGACAGTACTAACCTGACCCGTTACTTGCGATTAAGTCAGCATGTTTGCAGTTATTATACTTACATATGTATAAATACTCATAGCGCTCAAACTATAAATTTAGAGTTAAGAACACATGTTGAAATGATAACAATAGTTTGGTCCTTATAATAGAGGGTCCCAGTGAGTGTTTCATGAATGTAGAAATTAACCAAAATTTTGCTACCATGAAAACTGCAGCAGGTGTTATAGAAAGGATTTTTCATTTGTAGTCGTAAGATACAATATTGTAAAGGTTAATTAAAGGTTTTTGTGAAGAAGTTAAATAATTATAAATCTATAATATGAAAGCAGCATCTATTCACACAGTATAACCTATTTTTAAATTTTTCTTACTTTAATTCATTAATTGTAGCTGTTCAATCATTTGTAAAGTATTACGGAGTAATAACTTATATCATTTAGAATAATTTTAATGTGTAAGCAAACAAAATAAACTTTTGAATTATAAAATGAGCTTACAAAATGTGGAGAGAAATGTAAAACATTTTAAGGTTTATCATTTTATCTTTGTCGCCATTAGTAACTATCTACAAAATCTAATTTAAAAGAGTTCTGTGTTACAGCCATGCTTTCTAATCTGTAAGAATTTTCAGTGAAGAATAATTTCTTAAACATACTCTGACTAAGCTGAGTTTTATCATATTTCAAGAAAGTATGCTTATTATTAACCTAAACCATTTATTTTAAATTGTGTTTTTGAAAATCTTACATAAGTCTTCTAAATAAATCTCCCATCAATAAGAAATATATTTTCTCTGCTCTTATTTTATGGGAAAATAACATTATACAAGTTTATAAGAGAATATTACAAAATAAACCCTACATTTTTGCAACTACACCAATCAGAATAAATTAACCAAAGCACTATAATTAGATTACAAAAACAAAATTGTGCCCTAAGCAGCCTTCAATAATTAATGTGGCACGTAACTTCTGTCTGCTAAAATAACTATCTGGGCTGCAGATGGAACCGTTTCTACAGCAGCACCACATCAGCAAACCCAAATTAGGTAACTTTCGTGTCTCTGTAAGCGCTCATTTGATCAGAAGTGCAGTGTATCCATCAGCCAATCCCCAAACGCCAAGACAGCCCTGCACCGGCTCACTGCAAATAAGGCCGACCATGCAGCCCCAGCCTATCGGGTATTTTCTGTTTTTTTTCTTCCATATTCTTTACTCTTTCTTTATCCTACGAAAGCTTCTTGCCTTCCCCTCCATTTTGCGTTTCTCCAGAAAGAGTTTGTTCTCTTCGTGAGCTGTTAAAGTTCGTTTGTATCACCTGAACTGTCTTCCTTCATCACTTTTTAAATGTCTCTGTATTCATATATCACTGAAGTTTTGACTAATTCTCACTAACTTCAAGGAGGTATTATGGTATCCCCCCACAAAAGAGGTAAACTTTTTAATCAAAGTATTTACAGTCCACAGCAGTAATAAACACAATTGTGAATGTTTTTTAAACACTTTTACTGTAACCCAAGGCCTGCATGAGGTACTTACGTACACATGATCCTCCATCCCTGTAATAACCCTGTTTGTTATCTTCTCTCCTCATTTTTACCTGTGAAGAAACTGAGACTCACTGCAGTCAAATAAGTCATCCTAAATCAAACTCTAATCAGAGATGGAACTAAGACTTGAATCAAAATGTGGTTGAATAAAGAATTCCATCCAATAAAGAATTCCATCCATTTTCAGTTTTCTACTCTTCTATGTAATGATTTATTCCAGTTGTTCACATAAATCCATTAACATGAACTTATTCTTTAAGAATAGTTCAAACAATAGGAGAGTTGGCCATATTTTCCAATGGGAAAATCAAAACATAACAAGTTAACTGATTACTCTGTCACTATAATATATACATTGTGTATATATATGTTGTAATATATGTAATTACGGTATATCATCACTCATATATATACATATACAATAAAAGCATAACTATACACATATAGTAACTATCCACTTACATTTTAAAAACATTTTATAGGGGTACAGTTGACTTACCAGTTTTAGGTATACAACATACATATTGAGAAATGACCACAGTAAGTCTGGTTAATATCCATCCGGATACATAGTTATGAAAAAATTTTTTTCTTGTGATGAGAACTTTCATATCCACTCTCTTAGTAACTTTCACATATACAATACAGAACTATTAACTTTCATCATCACACAGTATATTATCCCCGGGACTTAATTATTTTAAAATTTGAAATTGTTAACTTCACTTATTATGTTTTTATCATGTGCTTGTATGTGATGACTGTTGACAGTTTAGCAATGATTGTTACATCCTTTGCTATTTAGTCAAAGTTTTGAGAACTTCCACTGATACTGAACTGTAACTAAGTCCATGCCGCCTGCTGCAGCAGCTGTGAGGAGCTACAAACACTGTGACAGGTTAGAAGAGGCCCTCACAACCTGTTCGAGGTCCAGAAGGAGTAATCAAACTGATGAACGAAGTTGCTACTGAGAGAAGGAAAAACAGTCAATAAGCAGTTTTAATAGACCCAAGTACTGATGACAAAAATTGAAAGAAAAAAAAAAAAGAATGACTATCAGACAACATTTTGTGGGGAAATTGTAGAGAAAAAAACAAAGCAAAACAGTGAATCCTCAGACTAGATCCAGAAAACAAAGAACTTCAGTGATGACCCCAAGTGTAAAGGATAAGCCATCATGACAGGGCAAGAGAGACGGGTGCCTCATTTGGCATAAAGGAGACCCCATAAAGTAAGTATCCGAGCACCCAATGGGCAAAAGCAACCCCAAATCAGAAGGGCGTCTAAGGAAAGCGATTAACATACTTTTATTTTTCAACTTGCAATATGGAGACATTTGTTTGATCTCTTCAAGGTTGTTAATGAAGAGTATGTGTAAAATCTGGTTGACTGCCATGTAAAAAGAACCAAGTTCATTGTTGTGTTTTATATAGAATAGGAACAGTGGATGATGCTGCAGTCCTTCACTTTCTTCAAACTTGATATTTGACCTTGATGTTTGGGGACATAAAAAGAATCAACAAGAGATGCACGTCCCTTTGTTCAGAGCAGGGATTAGATGGAACAGTATAGTGGTGAAGTTTTCAGTGCTATCTCCTGCTATAGTCCACTCATTTATTTTCACCTCTGGTTTGAGTTGAAGCTGTTATTTTTTTTTTAAATACAATAAATACAACAAAGATTTATTTCTTACAGTTCTGGAGGCTGGAAACTCCAAGAGCAAGGTGCTGGCATATTTAGGGACTGTGAGGACCAAATTCCTGGCTCACAGACAGGGCCCTCTCTCTGGGCCCTCATGGGGCAGAAGAGGCAAGGGAGCATGCTGGAGTCTCTTTATAAGGGCCCTAGTTCCATCATGAAGGCCCCACACTCATACCTAGTCGTCTCCCAAAGCCTCTGCCTCCTAATACTGTAACACTGGGGCTTAGGATTTAAACATACAAACTTAGCAGTGATACAAACATTCAGTCTGTAGCATGCCCTACATGGCAGAGGTGCAGTTTCATAACCCTACAGTGCCAGCCCGCCCGTCTAGATTCAGTTACAAGGAGTTTTATTTAAAAACATTATTTTTTGTGGTATATCACTGAAGGTATATGTATATATTTCCTGCTCACATCCTGAAATACGTTGCTCTAGAGTTGTTGAATGCCTTCAACTTGGCACAGAAGAAGGCATTAATAAAGATGCACAGATTATTTTATGCCACAAAGATACCCTCTATGGTTGTTATAAATGAGTGTTGACCTTTACACACACACGCACACGCACGCATATGCGAACAATCACACAATAGACATAATACACATGCACACGCACACACATGCACACACACACACTTTCTCCATTCTGCTTTCATTGCTGCTACCATCTAATCGAAACTTAGAAACAAAAAGGAAGTTTATATGGTTCAATATGAAAAATTGAAGTAATTTGCTTCTCAAAAAATGAATAATTTTGTTTGGGATTCAGTATAGGCTGGGAGAGAGACCATTTCCCTTTGTTAAAGGACACTAAATCAAAACCAGATATCTGCAGCTTTTTCATGTACCACTGGGGCATTTGGATTCACATATGTAGATGTAGGAAAGGAGGCTCTATTCTAACTAAGATAGACTGAATCGTGTCTCCCTGAAGATGTCCACATTCTCATCTGTGGAACCGGTGACTGTTACTTTATATTGCAAAAAGGATTGCAGATGTGTTTAAGAATCCTGAAATGGGGAGACCAGCCTGGATTACCTGGGCGAGTGCCATGCGGTCATGAGTCCTTATAAATAAGAAGGGTGGGTCAGAGAGACAGGAAATGCTGCGCGGCTGGCTTGGCAATGGAGGAGGGACTCCCCAGCAGCCTCTCGAAGCTGGAAAAGGCAAGGACACAAATTCTGCTCTGGAGTCTCCAGGAGGAAACAGCCCTGCTGACATTTTGACTTTATCCTTGTAAGACTCGTTTCAGACTTCTTCCCTCCAGAGCTTTAGAACACTAAATTCGTGTTGTTGTAAGCCACAATGTGTGTGCGCTAATTTGTTACAGTGGAAATAGGAAACAAATATAATGATCTACTTCATTTTTGTAACCCTGATTCCACTAGAAGTATCTAACATCTCCCTTAGTGTGGAAAAAGCCATTTCCAAAGATTTGTACCCATTAGAGGAATTTATGAAATTTCAGTATCAGTCAGTTCATCTATATGTCTTTGGCTCCACCCCCTCTCCCCACCCCACAAATCAGCAGACCAAATCAATCTCTTAAATATCCTCTCCATGTTCCCCAAAGGTAAGGGAAATAGCATGTTTAAGCACTTATAATTGAAAGCCTATTTTAAGTCTAAATACAATTCCTAAATTGATATATATGAGGAATTTAAGGCTACTGCAAATAAAGTAACTTTTCAAAGTGGTTTGATTCCAATAGATCAGACAGACATCTACACTTTTTTTGGTACATTTAATGCTTTCTTCTATTTACTTAAATCTTCAGGATTTGATAAAAATGGAAATTGGACATTTTTAAGAAAAGACAAATGAACATTAGAGAGTCATTTCTTTAGTTATTCCTGAAGGTTTGTTTGCATATTCTGTGTGACACATTTTAAAAACATGCCACTGTGCCTTTGTCTGCTCAGGCTGCTATAACAAACTGCTATCAACTGGTCAGCTTAAACAACAAACATTTATTTCTCACGGCTCTAGAAGCTGGGAAGTCCAAGATCAAGGTGTGGACAGATTCTTGACGAGGCCCCTCCTCCTGGATGTCAGACAGCTTCCTTCTCTTTGTGTTCTCCACGGCTGAGAACAGACAGAGAGGAAGTAGGTTTCCTTCTGTCCCTTCTTACAAGGGCGCTAATCCCATCATGAGGGCCCCACACTCATGACCTAACTACCCACCAAAGGCCTCATCTCTAAACACCACCACACTGGGGATTAGGGTTTCAACATATTTGTTATAGGGGACACAAAACATTCAGTCAACAACACATTGGTAAGAATGTGTTAGATTTTGGATGCAAACTTTGCAGACAGTGTCACAAATACTCATGTATTTCAGAGTATTAAAGGATGTATTTGACTCAACTTTCTAAGAAATGTGTAAAATATGCTCGTATGATTATCTGTTGACATCAAAGGCGAGGAATCTAAATATACAGTTTCTTTCAACCAATGAAATGGGTATTTAGTGACCATGAAATGAATCATGGACATTGACTTTGGGGTAGCTGTTTACAAATAGATACAGCATATCTCAGTGTTTCAATATGGAACTGAAAGTCGTCTTTAATTAGGATGATTTTCATTCTTTCAAAGGATGTTTACAGAATCTATTATTCTACTTGCTCACTAAGCTTCAGGAGCTGGCAAGTCAGAGAAGGCCCCCCAAGGAAGAGATACTGAAATAATTAAGCAGGTAGGGTTTGATAGGTCATTCTAGATGGGAGGAATAATGTAATTTTCCAAAAGGCAATGACAAGGAATTCTGTGTGGCCACAGCCATAGACATTACGGCAGGATGACAGGAGAGGGGACAGGAAAGTAAAGCAAAGCAAGAGATTTCTTTCTTAATTATACAAATGAACCTGGTGTGGAAGAGCAGAGTTATCTGTCCTGACTTTTAAGTTTATACATATTCTTTGCTCTATGGTTTTAAGTTACATTTTCTAATTTGAAATAATTTTATGTTTTTCAGTAACGTCCTTTCTCAATTATTTATCCATTGATTTATTCAGATGTTTGAAGCAGTTTGTATACCAACCACTCTTAATTCATAAATTATAAATAATTACTAGCATCTCTTAAAACACTCTTTATTTTAGAGTGATGATAAGGTAAGTGGATCCACTGGGATCAAAGATCCATTAACAAAGTCAGGTTGGTGCAGAGAAGTTGAGGAATGCCAACAGTGACCTCATATCCATACGAGATAATTATTTCTCAAATTAAAAAGTTGTGTTAATACTGTCCATTTTTCTACCTTTTGAAATGTTGAAAATTGCCACAAAACTATTGAAATTCATTTTATTTGAATAGAGAGCAGCTTCTTTTCTTTTTTCTGTATTTGTAAATCACTGAGGCCATAACCAAATTTATGAGTAAAACAAGAAATACATTTTTAAGTAATAAATAATTTTAAATGTCCTGATGTGCTAATTGAAATTCACAGTAATTATCTCTTGAAAACTGTTAATCATAATGTTTACAATAGCCGTGAGAGGAAGACATTGGCCTTTGTGAACTTAAACAACAACTCATCTGTAAGAATTATCTTTGAATTGTGATTATCTTTGAATTGTGAGTTTGTTTTCAGGTACCCGTTGGTTCTAAGTCCTTTCTGTTCCGGCAACAGCTGTTGCTTTCTTGTTTGTCTTGTTTTGTGTCCTGAGAACTTGACTTGGCATCTTGGTTTTGCCTGTTGGGTCATGCAGGTCGTCGGTTCTTGTGGGTGTGGTCAAATCATCTGTCAGGTTGAGGGCCCCCAAAATAAGGCCATACAGAAATGTGAGCAGCACTCCATTTGCAGCTAGCACCTTGCAGACTAATGCCGGCTCTCAGCAGGGACCATCTAAGTCTTTCTTCCTTTTGGTTGTTTTTGGGAATGGCTCTGGATCTTGGGAGGGTCATGTTTTTTGCATTCTCTTTGGTGATGCATTTGGTGTCCATGGTTAAGCCATAAGAGGTTTCATTTTGGTTTTGATTTTGAATCATTTGATAGCATACCTTTAGTTTAAAAGAAGAGGGGAAGAAGAGTTAGTTCAGTACTGCCAAGAATATTTAGTTTGTCTAGGCTGAAACCTGATAAGGTTTTTTAAACAAAACCTTTGAAAGATAACGATGCCAATCAAACAATTTGACGTTAGCAAAGTTCTTCACTTTGAAGAAATGTCCAAGTTGACATTCTTCCAACTACAACATTTAATATTAAACAGTGTTTGGTGTTCAGTGACATTAATTCTGTGATGATTCTGTTTATTTCTCAATCTGTTTTTTTTTTAATAGACTTTCTCAGGAACAAGGGAAGTGGTTGAGTGTGGTTGTTTCAGTTCTTCAATGAGGTTTTGTCTAAATGGATGCATTGATATTCAAGTAACTGAAGGAAAGCACTGAAAGATCACCAACCAAAATATTTTGTAATCTAATCAAAATAAAGGGCGATTCTGGATATGCAAAATATTGTTCCAATTATAATATTCAATAGTGTTTTGTAGAGGAATATTATATAATAATTCCATTTTTTTCAAAATTAATAAAAATATATTTGAATTAAACTTGTTAAATATAAATAATATATATCAGATAAAAACAGGAATTGCATTGTATAGAGAATACTAATCAAATAATTAGATAAAAAGATAAAAATACTAAAATTTTTGTTTTTTAAAGAGATGACCTCAGAATGAAACCTGTAACATTCACAAGAAAAATAGCAAACCAACCACTTATAAATCAGTTATAATTTTAAAATATTAAATTATCTTGAGTTCTTAAATCCCAATGAATAGCAAAACTGGTAAGAAACAAAAATAAAAAATACATCAGATTCCTTTAACCTTTTAACACTATGTGTTATGCTTGAAGGGAGATGTTATAATGTGTTTTGTGTTCCTATGGGAAAAAAGTCATCAGAAATCCACAGAATTAAACACACTGTATTCAGCAAGCCTGCAAATACACAGTGAGTGTTCACTAAATGGCACATAATAATCACCACAACGGTGATCGCACTGAATAATAACTCAGCCTGGTACATGTTTATAGGGCACATTTAAATGCTAATTTAAACGCATTTAAATTTGAAACTAGAACTTTCTTGTTTTCAGAATGAAATATTGCCTTAGGAGTTGCTCATTAGTGGAACTTTAATGAAGATAATTGTCTTAAGCTATGATTAAATCTTTGTTTTGTTCTGAGTATAGTTCAGGGTTGACACCAAACAATTGTTACATAATAGGAACACTTTTCAGAGATTATTTTAACTCCCAAGTACCTGTAATTTTGCAAAGCTCTCAAAGTCTATATACTTTGTCAAAATGTGAGATAACTTTAGAATAGAGACATATGCAAAGATATGAACAGTATTTGTGTGTTTGGTATATAGAAGATCTGACAACTTTGTGAGCACCCTTATTTTTTGCTTTTGTTTTTTGCTGTTGTTTTATATCATTTACATACAGTGATAGTAAATTGCTCAGCTGATGTGACCAAAGTCCCCGTCTCCACCCTTGCATGTACGTGGCACCTGTGAGAGAGAGGCTGAAATGATGGTAAACCAGATTAGTATCACCAGGTTTGGGTATGATTATGTTTCCTTTCTTTACAAAATCTCTCTTAATGAATATTTACCATTGTCTATATAATAACTGTGCCATGTTTCCCAAATTTATTTACACTAATTTCATGCTGAGTGATTTCGAGTCCTGTGACCTTTCCAAAAAGTTTCATATCGTTCCTTTTCTGGGAAGTTGATGTGGTGATCGCTACACTGTGGAGTCTGTTCAAAGTAAAAGGAGCAAATCAATTTATTTTCACTTAATACATCTTTATGTGGATATTAACATGCAACCAGGCAGTCCTTTACATACAGCGAAAGTATTACCTCACTTGGTCCTTATAATAGCGCTGTGAGGTAGATCCCACAATCCGCATTTCATAGGTGAGGAATCAGAGGTTAAGCGGTTTTCCCAAGGTAAGACCCTAATAGGTGCTCACCCTGACACCAGAAACCCGGAGATCTGCCGTAGAGACCATGCCCTCCCCCCGTTTGCTGTGCTGTCTCTCAGGGTGCAATGTGGGAGCCACACCCGGCCTGCAAACCCCACCCCCACCAAGTATTCCAAATGCTTATAACGGCCACAACAAAGAAATATCCCAATTGTTTTGCTTTTTTGTTTGTTTTTGTTTAGTCAGTTTACAGTGCTGTGTCAGTTTCCAGTGCACAGCCAGTTGCTTTGATTATGATCATTGTCTCGGTCCATTCAGGCTGCTCTAGCAAATTACCACAGACTGGGAAGTTTATAAACAACAGAAGTTATTTTCTCACAGTCCTGGAGGCTGGAAGTCCAAGATCAAGGTGCAGGTATGGTCATAGCCTGGTGTGCACCCTCTGCCTGGCTCGCCATGAATGCCTTCTGGCTGTGTCCTCACAGGTGGAAGGCAAGGAGTCTCTCTTATTAGGCACCGATCCCACCCATGAGGACTTTGCCTTCATAACTTAAGCATGTCCTAAAGGCCCCACCTCCAGACAACATCATCTTTGGGGGTTAGGACTTCAACATATGAATTTTAGGGAGACATAAACATTCAAACTATAGCAATCATATTAATTTTAAAAGATTTCCAATAAATAGAAAAATAATTAAAATAGCACACACACACACACACACACACACAACAATACACAGAGCACCAGACCCATTTTGGTTAATTTTAGCAGAAACTTTTATACCAATTTGTTTAGTTCACTGGCAAGAACATTATAAATCTATGCTAATTGAAGGACATGTGCATTCATTTTCTGTTTTTGCATAACGGATCATCACAAATTTAGGGTCCTAACACAACACAATTTTATTTTCTCCCAGTTTCTGTGTTAGGAGTCTAGGCACAGTTTATCTGCATTCTCTGCTCAGGGTTTCTGCAGACTGAAATCAAGATTTTTGCCAGGACTGGGTACTCAGCTGGCTCTTGGGGTCCTTGTCCAAACTCATTTAGGTGTTGATGGAATTTAGTTCCTTGCCGTTGCAGGACTGAGGTTCCTTTTTCTCACTTGCTGTTGACCAGGTGTTGCTCTTAGTTCATAGGTGCTGCCCTCAGGCTGGATAGATCAGGCCCATGCAATCTCCCCTTTGATTAACTCAAAATCAGCTAATAGTAGCCTGATCACAAGAGTGAAATCCTATCATATTCAGAGGTTCTGCCCATACTCGAGGGGATTATAGAAGGGCGCATATACCAGGGGCAAGGAATCTTGGGGAACAACTTGGAATTCTGCCTACCGCAATGTCTGTCATTAATAGTATTGTTCATTAGTAGTGTCGTTCTGAAACACTTAGTCTGTATAGAGAAATCTCTCTCTTTGACAAAGCAAGTTCACCTCCTCTCCAGAAATTTTGCTAATGGAGTTTGAAAGGCAAATCAGGTCCTTAGGTTGAAGGATCCTGATAGCACAGTAAGTATATATAGGAGATACTCTCCCAGTCATTTCCCAAATGGCCAGCATCCAATATCCAAAGTAACTCCATATTGCAGAAAGGGGGGTTTGCAGATCTTCCTGAAGCTGCTGGGAATAAAGTCTGGGATAAGTTTAGCAAAATGAAAATAAAACATTATCATAACCCACCTGTGAGAGTGGTTTGAGGGCGTAGGTGCCAGATGATAATCACTTGGATCGAGTTCGTCTCTAGTAGTAGATCCAACAGACCCGTCCACCCTCTCTCTGGTCATTCTCACAGTTCCTGAATGTGCTCACATAGATATACTTAGCAGCTGGCAGAACCCTCACGTTGGTTCCCTGCTCTGTGGAATGAGAACCAGTGTGGATGAAAAGAATAAGCAGAAATCTTTGAAACTGTTTCTTCCTCCTTGCCAGGATAGTAAGTCAGAAACACCACCGCATTTCAAGTCAAGTGGTAGAAATTGAAGCCAAACTCAAAGACTTTAAAAAAATTTAAGTTTTGTGATCCTCATTCATATCATTGAATTCACCAAGAGCCACATGCAAGAAAATTCAAATAGGTCGTGGCAGGTGACAGTGGAGTTCCATATGTTTAACCAAGAGATCCATTCTCACAGCCAGATGAGAGTTTATTCCCTTCTCTCTGTGTCATATTTCCTGGTACAGGAGCAACATAGACTCTGCCCTTCTATGCAGCTGTGGCAGGCACAGTGTGGGCCCCACAAAGATGTCTATGTCCTGATCCCCAGAATCTGTGAGTGCATTAGATTACCTGGCAAAGGAGAATTAAGTTTGCTAACTGACCGATCTTAAATTGGGAGGTTATCCTAGATTATCCAGGTGGGCCCAGTGTAATTGCAAGGGTCCTTAAAAGTAGAAGAGTGAAGGTGAAGAAAGAACCACTTAGATGGCAGAGTGAGAAGAACTCCTTCCAGCATTTCTGGCTCTAGAATGTAGAAGGAGGCAGCCACTTGCCAAGGAAAGTGGGCAGAATCTAGAAACTGGAGAAGGCAAGGTAAAGGAATTTACTCTAATGCCTCCCAGAAAGGAATGTACCCCCCGCCCCAACCTGATCTTAATCTTAGTTCTGTATTGGATTTCTGATCTACAGATGATAAATTTGGATTGTTTCAAGCCACTAAGTTTGTGATAATTAGTTGCAGCAGCAATGGAAAATTAATACAGTAGCTGTTAATCTAGTGAATGCATTTCATTTCATTCCCTGTCAGGAAAGAAAATAATCTTGCCCTGGGACCCTGTTAAGTCTGCTGCACTCTGTCAGTGCGTAGTCTAAAGGGGTCTTGATTATCTGAACTTCCCGTGGAACATCTCTCTGATTCTTTGTTGAGCAAGAAGTAGTAGATACTCTTGACTTGTTGAGAGCTTGCCACATTCATAAAGCTTTCAAGGATTCATTGACCTGGTACATGCCAAGATACTGGAACTTTCTGCCACTAAGAGTCATAGTGCTTGGTAGGTATCTTTGGAAGAACATATGCCATACTTAGGAAAACTGCTCTGATTCATTTATCAGGTGACTTAGAAGGCTGCCAATTTCAAGTGGGGTCCAGAGCAGAAGGTCCTGCATCAGGTGTAGACTGCAATACAAAGAGCTCTGCCTCTTGGGTCACGTGATCCTAGTGGGGTCAATGACATATAGAGCAAGAGTCAGCAACCTTTTTCTGCAAATGGCCAGATGATAAATATCTTTGAGGGCCACAGGGTCTTTGTTGCCAGTGAGTCTGCTGATGTGCAACTGTTCGGCCCTGCTGTTGCAGCAGAACCACTTTCCTCTGTGGCTGCAGTGCAAATGCAGTCATAGTGCATCAGTGACATGGCTGTGTTCCAGGAAGATTTTAATTACAGAAGCAGGCCCTGAGTCAGATGTGGCCATGGGCTATAGTTATGCTGACTCCTGCTCTAGAAAAGAACATGGTGTAGCATCTTTGGAAGACTTTAATGACAGAGTAACAGCACAGACCACTAGGATTTGGGAATAAGACCTTCCCATGTTCAGAAGGAAGCTGTATACTACTTGGGTACAAGCTCTGGATTTGGGACCTTGTTGGAGGTTGAGTGTCTGATTGTGAAACATTAGAGACTATGTGACTGAAACTGTCCAGCACATGTTGATTATTGTTAGACCCATCATGTCATAAGTTCACACCATATCAGCAGCATGGGTAGAAGAATAGGCCACTGTAAAATATGCCTCTTTGGTACAAGGCTTATTTTGAGCTTATCATTTTTGAGAATGTGCAGACACAAGAGAAGCTCTAAAAACAAGAGTAGAAGTTGCCCTCTTGTAAGGGAAATTTATGTTTATAAGGAAATCTCTGTTTTTAAGGGTGTCTCCCTCTCTGTACCAGGAGAAGAGTGGCTCTATATTACCTGAGACTATTTATCACTAAGAAGACAATGACTTAGCTGCATAACAAATGTTACCCTTGTTTACCTTGCTTTTCCTGGTAACCTCCATAACAGCCCCCAGATGCACACCTTTCTTTCTTTTGTCTTTGGTTAAAGATGGTATTTAAGGTGGCAGCTTGGGTCATCTCAGGGAGTCATGCAGTTTTCCGGAGTATCTCCTGTGTATGCATGAGTTGTACATGCATTCTTGTACATGTACACATGTACTTCTGTTCGTTTTTCTCTTGATGATCTGTCTTTTACTACAAGGGGTCTCAGCCATGAACTCAGAAGGGTAGAGGGAAAATTATTTTTCCTCCCCTACTCACGATATGAACTTTGAATTCTAGAGAGCAAAGAGAAAATAGGGGAGAAAGAAGGTTATAAAAAGAAAAATGAAATTGTTCTTTTTCCCCTCTGATCCTTCCTTCCTGCCTTCCTTCTTTCACTTATACTTTTTTATATCCACTCTTCAGTATTAATTAGCTATTGTCAAATGACCAAAAAATTGGAAATTGTTACAGAACTAAACTTGGGTGCACTAGACTGAGATGCAGCAAAACCAATCTACAGACACCAGATTGTGGTGAAGGAAAATACAGTGTTTATTTGCAGGGAATCGAGTAAAGAGAACAGGTAGCTAATACACAAAAGACTTGAGCCCCCCAATGACCTTCAGGCAAGGATTTTTAAAGGTAACATTTAGAGTGAGTATGTGTAATCAGCCCCTGGACATCTTTCTGATTGGTTGGTGGTGAAGTAACAGGGTGATGCTTTGATAATCTTAATCATTGACTCTCTGGTTCCAACTAACCTAGGGTCTACATGCTTGTCAGCATGTAGTCACCATCCTCCACTAGGTAGGGAGACTTAACTTCGCAGAACAACTCGAAGATAGGAATCAGCTTGTTACCTGTATCTCTTCAGAAGCAACTCAGAATCTTGACGACTGTTCAAGCCATTATTACTTCTCTTGCTTGACTGCTTTCCTTTGTTTCTGCCTTTTCTACTTCTCTAGTCATCTCCTGCTTGAGTCTACTCTTTGGAACTTGGGGAGGTCAAACAAGAGGCAGGGGACACGGAGGGGCTTGTACCTGGGAAGACCCTGCAAGGTCCTGCTCAGTTTCATAATGAGTTTGATGTCCTTTATTCAAGGGAAAACAGTCCATGAATTGGGAGAGTAAGGTGCCTCACAAGCAGTGAAGCACCTCTCAAGGGACATGTTAACCAAAAATTCAGAAACAGAGGCCTGATTGAAATTCAGAGGTGTTTTTATGGGGCTTTTTTGGGCTACAGCACTTGAATTGTGTTCCCTCGGACTACAAAATCGGGGAGGCTTATAAAGAAAAAAGTCTGCAAGGTTACGATTGGTTACATGAGTCATTTATGAAGAATTATAATTGGAGCTGGTAAGAAATAAGGGTACTTGTTAAGTAACGGTTGGGTGGAGTTCGAAATGATTCCATAGTTACAAGGGGAGACCTTGAGACCACAAGGCTGCAGCTGGCAGGTGTTCTGAATACAGCTGGTGGTGTCCTTGGACCTGGTACAGTTCGGAGAAAGTTTAAATCGTCAGTGGTGCAGAGATGTGTCTGAGACCAGATCCTCAATGGCTGACTGACTCTATTTTTGCTATGCCTGAATTGCAATTACTCCATTATAACTTAAATTTGTCATTGGATATTTGGGATGAGTAAGTTTTGTAAAGTATTGGAAATAGCAATGTGGAAACAGGACAGTTCAGGGATTTCCTTATAAAGCTAGAAGCCAACCAGGGAATAAAAAAAGAGTATTTGTTTTAAGTTGATCGTCTGGGTTTGCATGTCTGGCCTTATTTAGAACAAGGACATCATTACAGATTCTTGGCAGCTGGGGATTGGCTGCCTGGATATATGTGCTGCATTTCGGGTCAAATGGAGCATTTACAGGGACACTAAATTACCCATGTTTCAGTTTTTTGGTATGGCACCGCGGGGTAGGAACAGCTCCACCTTGGGCTTAGAAATTTATTTCAACACTAGGTTCTGAGTATACGTGGAGTGTCTTTTAGTGAGTGAAACAGGCATTAAGTATCAAAACAGTCAAATATATTAAACTGTCATAAGTGGTATTAGAGAAAACTAGGAGAGAGATGTAAGTGAGAACCACTTTAGAATCAGGTTTGTCTGTAACTAATCATTCAAGAAAATATTAGGAAATGTTATGAACAATTAGAGGGAGGCAGCAGTGCCAGGACTGAAAATAAGTTTTTAAGAGAAAAAAAAAGAAACAAGGAAAAAAGGTCTGAAGTTTCAGAAGAGCTTGATATGGCCAAGGAACCGAAAGAAGGCTAAAATGATTAGCGTGCAGGGATGGGTTGGAAATTTGAAGCACACGAGATGTGCGGGAGACAGATCCATTTTAGTACCATTTATAGTGGGCATTCTCAACCGGGGCAACAGTGCCCCCCAGGGGCCAAAAATTGGTTCTTGGTCAAGGAGGGGGTGAACCTTTATGTATAAAACACAGATACGTATACATACAGTTTATAAACAGATACAGGTTATATCTAGGATGTTAAAATTTAATGAGGGGCTGTGATTAGGAAAAAATGTCTTAAAAAGGCCTTTTAGGGGCTGAAAATGAATGTAAGTTTGAGAATCATCAACTTAGGATAATGCTAGTCCTTGAAGAAATAAACTTCCAATTTCATCAGCTTGACAAAATTGAACTACGTTTCTCATTAATGTATTCATGTGGATCTTGCTTTTCTTTTGCTTGATGATTCAAGCATTCATATCGCTTCCAAATTTTGGCTCGCACAGTTCCCAAGGCCTCAGAGACCTCTGCTCTGGGCTCAAAATTCAAGATCTTGCTGTCAGGCATATTGTCATGGTCCTGTGTCCTATCAACCAGATGATCATATGCCGTTATCCCCTCCCCCATCCGTTATGCAGTTACAGAATATCCGTAATAAAAAACATCTGAACATTCAGAGAAGGGAAGAGTTGGGAGAAAATATCGAAGATGCAATCCTGGGGAAGGCATCAGGAGGACCTGCCCTGGCTGGAGTTGAAGTTACCTGCTTAGACCCCGACTCTGCCCTTGGAAACTAACGACCTAGAACTTCTTCTCTGGGAACCTTGGCTGCGCTCTGCACAGCTTTTCTTGGTTCGTTTTCCTGCACAGCCCCAGACAAGGGGGAGCTTAGTGGCACACACTCCGCACTGGCTGTTGAGCTTTGGCGGTCTGCTTTCTGCTTAGGCAAGCTTTGAGATCTGAAGTCAGTTTAAGGAACAAATGTTAAAGGCTTTCTGTGCCAAGGATTTGGTTTCTTTGGCAATAAAATTCCCTACAACTTGGGAAGGTTTTTGCTTCTTTCCAGTTCAAGGTACCGGGAATCATACCAAAGTTCTTTCTTAGAAATAGTTCTCAGGTCGGTCTTTTGGTTCCTCCTCCCCTACACCCTTCACTCTATGGGACTTTTTGGTCTTGCAGTTACAACTTATATAACTTGGTTGCTGAGTATACAGAATCACCCCTCTGGTGCTTACTATGGACTGCCTTCAGCACTCATCAATAGCTAGTTTCCACGGAGATTTTCAGGATGCCTCATTTGTTAATCTGTCCCTTTTTTTTTTTTTTTTGTCAAGTTGATGCACATTTCCCACCACTATCACAAATAAACCCGGACATTTCAGTGAGTTAGTATACTAAAAAATTATTTCTCTTTTATCTATCAGGGCAACCAGTTTTTCCTATTTTGCTGGGGGCTGTCTTCCATGAAGTGATTCAGACAAACAGTTCCTTTCATTGTGTGCTTCTGATGACAGAGGTTAAAAAAAGAGGCGGCGGGGGGGGGGGGTCGGGGGCACAGAGCATGCATATAATTTTCCACTCTGTCTTGGTCCAGAAGTGACACATGTTATGATATGTCTTGACATGTCATCTTGTCAAGAACTATGAAAGGTCTGAGAGTTTTCTCTACTTGCAGACTTAACAGGTTAGACTTCACGGCTTCATGGATGCTGACAGAAGGCACTAGGCTCCTCAGTCAGAAACAATGGACAGATTATTATTTACCCCAAAGCATTAGCAGAGTATCAACCTATATTTTGTTCCTGTTCTCTGAGTCCTCATTCCCAGACGCTGACACCAAGAGGGTCAGATGATACGTGTACTGCTAGCAGGTTGTATCCGACAGGAGAGGAACCCTGAGTTTAGAGAACCTGGTTCTGAAGAAATGGGCAGGAAGCATGCCTGCTTTCTGCTCTAAGGGGGAGATAACTGTACTGGACAGCAAACATGCATACCCCTAGCTCCAGGGGAAAATCCTATCTGTGCACACACGTGTCTGAGAAGATAGTCCAGAACAGCGGTCAGTGCAGTGCCTCTGCTTGTGAGACATGGGGACATGAAAGACCCATAGAGAATTGTGCCCACAAAATATCCATTCCACCCTTCAATATCACCTTGGTTTCTGGAAAATTTTCTCATTAGATGATGCCTCTCCACTAGCTCCCCCCCCCTTTTTTTTAAGGAATAACAAAAAGTATTTTACTAAAACATAAGATTTACAGAAGTTTCCAGACAAGCCATACAAAATGGTTACAAGCATTTTCTTGAAGGGAGGATTCTACCGTTGACAGCAAAGTCATGGTGTTATTAGTGAGGGCTGTGATGTTTGCTTAATATTCCCATTTTGGTTCAAACCATCTCGCTTGTCCATCTACAGCGTGGCTAAGACTTTAGTTTCTTGCTGGAGATTACCTGAGCAACTAGAGGTTATCCACAGCTCTGGAAAGCACCGCTCCTTGCTACATAGTAGGTATCATAATATAATCACAGGAGTAACATCGTCTTGTCACCTTTGTCATATAAGATTGCAAAGTAATCATGGGGGTGACATCATTTTTGCTGTCACAGGTCATGCCCGTGACCCATGGAAAGAGCTTATACAAGGGTGTGTACACCAGGAGGAAGGAATTACATAGAGTCTTCCCCGTCTATTTTCTGGCCCCCTGTGATTTGTGTCCCTCCTTACATACAACATACATTCAGTGCCTCAAGTTTGTCATTCACTTATTAAGCCCAAGGTCCAAAATCTCACCATCTAAATAAGGTCCTGGTGCAGATGTGATTCCTGGTTGTAGTTTGTTAGGTAATTCCTAGGGCACAATTCTTCTCCTTCTATGTAACTGCAAAACTAAAGAGGCAAACCATAAACAACCAGAACACCAAGGTAAAGTGGTGAGAATAACACAGTTTAAGAGCTAAAGACCACTTAAAAGAGAAAAAGTAATTTTCTCTCTACCCTTCCTACTTCTGAGACACCTCCCCCAACCCTGTAATAAAAGACAGATTAACAAGAGAAAAGTCAAAGTTTTATTAACAGTTATACCTCATATATACATGGGAGACACCCAGGAAAACCGAGTAATTCCCTGAAATGGCCCAAGCCAGCAGCTTAAATATCGTCTTCAGCTAAAGACAAAAGAAAAATGTTTAGGGGAGGGGAGGCAATTCAAGTGAAAGTGAGTGGAGAAAATGTTTGGTAAACAAGGGTGGCCCTTCCCTGCATGTAAATCTCTCAGGTGAAAAGTTACCTCAGATAATAACTTTTTTCCTAATACAGGTCCCCTTTCTAATGTACGTTAAAAAAATGTAATTTCCTTTAGTTAAGGGTAAATTCTACTCTGCTTTCAGAGTTTCTCCTGTGTCTGCAGTTAAAAAAAAAATCAGCTCAAAATGATCCTTATGCCAAAGAGGCATATTTGGGGTGGTGTATTCTGCTACACTTCAATGGTCAGAGAGGAGGGGCCCTGGGAGATACAAGGGGGTCACTGGTTCAGCTGATCTGAAACACATTTGGGCCAACATTCGGGATTTGTTGATCAGAATCTGGGGGTCAGAATTTTGTTTCAAAATCTGGGGTAATCCTCCATGTCATCCAACTCCACTCTCTGGTTTCTTTTTCTTTTTCTTTTTCTTTTTTTTATGGAAGGTAGCACACTTCTAAATTCTAAAGCTGAATAATTTTATCAATCTGCTTCCTGTCAGCAGAATTTTGGAGATCTAACAACTTTCTTTCATCTTGCACTCTCTGTGCCCCTTTCAGTCCAATGAGCAGTTTTTTTTTTTTTTTTTTTAAATAAACTTCTCAAAAACTTTGTAGGTATCCTCTGGATTTCAGTGGAGTTAACGCCATTTGACAAAATCCATCTCCCACAAATATTTCCAAATTAATCCTTTCTCTGTTTTAGCTTCCTGTTGAGATGGATAAGGGTCAGTGCCCTCAAGTCTCCTGGAGGCCTGGTGGTTTGATTAAGAGGATCTAAGAGGCATACTCATAATCTTTTCAAAGGATTTCTTGTGTGTGTGAATGGATACTTTTTTTGTTTTTTGTTTTTGTTTTTGTTTTTTGTTTTTCTCTGAAGTTTTAGCAAAAGTTTATACAGTCAGATCCCCAGCTTTTTTCCTATGCCAAGATTTCAAAAGTGATGCCTGAATTTTAGCATCTTTTGCCATCTTAACATGTGAGGATTTCTAAATTCATCAAGTCCTGGTTCCTTTTTGTTTGACGGTTTACTCTCAATGTCTCTCTCTTTTGTATTTTTACTACAAGCAGAAGGAAGAAACCAGGAACAGTTATCACTTTGCTTGGAAATCTCATCAGCTAAACAAACAAGTTTATCACTTACAAGTCCTGCTTTCCACTAAAATCAGGAGACAACTTTGCTAAGCTTTCTGCCACCGTATACATCAAGAGGTGGGGGTCCTGGGAAGCCATGCTCTGTCTGCTACAATCCCAAATCCCTTTCCAGTAGCTATAACTGCATTCCCCTCCCACCCAGTCATCTTCTACTCATACCCAGACCTTTAGTCTGGAAAATCCAGGTACAAGGGAATTTTTATAAAACTTACAGAAACCCACTACCTCATCCAAAAGGGCACACATGGGCCACTATTGGAGGGGGAACTTGGCAAGTTGTGTCCTCAACCAAGTAATCATTTCATTATGATCTATGACCATGTTAATCCAATAAGAGAATCTAAGTGGCTAAATCAGAACTAAGTTTGAATCTTCTAGGTCTTCTTTTCACCAGACCACCTCCAAGAGGGTGCACAAATAAGGCCCGAGTGGCGTTAACGCGAGGAGGGGAGAAAGAAGCATCACACCCAGGAATGGTCGGGGCAGAATCCTGAATTTTCAGGATCCTGAATAGGTCTGCATACCCCCCATCACTTTGATCCTGATCACCACCCAAGAGACATCCAAGAGGATCTGATGCCTTTCCGGAGGCTAACTCGTTGACGAATGGGCCTTTCCAAGGTACACGGATCAGAACACACGTAAAGGATGTAGACCTCGGAAAAATTTTTGAGTCAATTTTTGAAGAGCTTATTCCAATGTTCAGCAATACCAGATGCTTGTGGATAGTAGGGGGTGTGAAAAGTCCATCAAATACCTTGTCTGTGAGTCCATTGTCGATTGTAGTTGGTGTTAAAAAACAAGCCCTTACCATGAACATTTACATGGTGAACTGGGGAGTTTGGACTGTAATTCGTTTCTGTAGTTTGTGATTCCAAAGAAGGGTGTCTTTCAGCTGCCAGTTTGCAGCGTTTACAATGGCATGCCAAACAGCTAGGCCACTTGCAACAGTTCACCATCCAGAAAAAAATATATTAAAAAGTTTAATAAGGAGGGTATCAGCCAGAGATAAGAGAATGGCCTCTGTTTCTGCCTGCTGAGTGGAGTGACCACCAGTGCTTTTGGTTCTGCATCGTTAGGGCTGAGGTCGAACAGTCTGGAACCCCAGTGGATACCACGAGTGATCTTGGACAAGGCATTCAGGATGACGTTTGTGAATTCTTGGCCCCACTGGACTAGAAATTTTGCTTTAGGCTGTGAAGTGGGATGTAATGTTTTCCGCAAAGGGACAGCTGCCACTTTTTCATGGAAAACAGAGATTCCACTGGAAGTGGGCTGGCTGCATTCTTGAATATGCCATTTGTGTTTAACAGGTGAGGCTTGGCGAATCCTTCCCACCTTGTTGATTGATCATCAAGACAGAGCTGAATCACCCCAAAGTGGAAATGTCAGTCTGGAGAGTCTATAAGTCAGGAGGTTAGCTTCAACAGAAGCTCGGTCCCAAGCTAACAGCTGCTTTTCTAAGGATCAGTATCTGGTAGTCGGGCAGGTGATGAGTTCAAAGCCCCAAGTGGCAACTCCAGCTCTGGAGGCTGGAAGTCTGAAATCAAGGTGTCAGTGGAGCTTTGTTTCCCGTGAAATCTCTAGAGGAAGGTCCTTCCTTGCCTCTTCCTACCTTCTGGAAGTTTCCAGAAATACTTGGCATCCCCTGGCTTGCTGCTGAGTCACGTCAATCTCAGCTTCCATCATCACGAGGACTTCTTGCCTGTACCTCTCGCACCTTCACATTGTGTTATCTCTATGAATCTGTCCAAATGTACTTTTTCATACAAGGATGCCAGACATTGAATTGAGCCCACCTTAATTCCCTATGATCTCATTTAGCTTTATGATATCTGCAAAGACCCTATTTCCAAATAAAGTCACATTCACAAGTACAGGTGGTTAGAACGCCGATGTATCTTTTAGAAGGATACAGTGCAACCCACAGTAGGCTCCAATTAGCAAAATCATCAGTCACTGAAATTCAGAGGTAGGGTTGCAGTGCCTCAAAGGTAATAGCACTTTTCTACACCAACCCCTGGGAGCACCCCCCAGATACCATTGGGATGGGAAGTACATGCATATAAAAATACACCAATCCCTACTGTACTTTAGAGGTAGAAGCAACCAAAAAAGTACATCGAGTTGGACCAATGTGCCCACCCACAAGGTCACATTAGTTTCCCTCACCTCCTGGGACCCTTGTGAATCCTAGCCAAACTGCATTGGCACCTCTTCTGTCCATGAAAGTGAATAGATTGGCACTTTGGGTGCCTGATCCAACAGAGTCATAAAAGTTTGAAACCCTCCCTATCCTGTGAAATCAGTTCATCTTCCTCACCCTTTCATTTAGAGGTGGGTAAGATTTAATTAACATTCCATGCACTAAAGTCAGTGTGATGTAGGTAAGAATATGGTCTTTGGAGTCGGACACACATGGGACTGAGTCATATCTGCTCTCTGCTGTTTGGCCATAAACAAGTTACATAATCTCCCTGTTGAAAAACAAAATTCATCTGAGTACATTTTAAAGATCTTATTGACTAGTCAACAGGGAAAAAGGGAGACCAGTAAAAAAGGGCTGAGGAGGTGTCAGTAGAAAATCATCTGGAACCTTGTCAGCTGTGAAGAGGAATGGGGACTTTCATCTGTTGCAACTTAAAGGCACTGACGGGTTTTAGGAATCGAATTGGCATCACTTGATTTACTAAAACCAACAAACAGAAACAAACAAAAATCCATTAATATTCACAGTGGAGGATGAACCCAGCAGAATGAGAGAGCAAGCAGGACAATTAGGAGGCTGCTGCTGAGATCCACGTGAGAAATTTTGTAGCCTGGATGAAAAAATGGAGATAAATCTTTGGATATTTCTGCCACTTATTCCAAACAAGAGGGTCACCTAATCATCTAACATGTCGTAATTACTGTAGTCTGTCCCGTGGATCTCTGCGTAAAAGATAAACTTACTAGGCGTGCGTACTTGGTGATAACATCTATCACTGCCAGAGGATTAATTTTCTTCTACCTAATTTGTATTAAGCGAGTGACTTTCTGATTGATTTTTAAGTTAAAACATGTTTTCAATCTTCCTAGAGAGTGTTAATTCAAAGGTATGAATATTCTGATTATTGCAGAGGTGGCATTGCTTTCTGTAAGTCTTTAAAATGACTTTTTGACTCATACATAAGCTTTTGATGAGATGGCTAGAATGACCCAATGCTACTGAATCTGATCAACTCTCAGTAAACTATCATTAACCGCATAGTACATTGACTTCAAAAGAGTAAATAATCTTTTACCAAATAACAAAACATTTTAAAAAAATTTTTAAATTTTTTTTACATTTTTTATTGAATTATAGGCATTTTACAATGTTGTGCCAAATGCCAGTGTAGATAACAAAACATTTTAGCAATATGTACAACATATTATAAATGTTTTAGATCATTGGTAGTTACAACTGAGCATATGAAAAAAGCTTTATTATTATATTGAAATTGATCTATTTTTTCTGTAGCTTGTGTTATATGCATATATTCTGAGACAGTAGTGAAAACACACCATTAAAGATAGCTCTGTGGTAGGAGACAAAATACTAACAATGAGCCAGAAGCACAGAGATCAAGTTTGGTATTTTCAACTTGCTGAATACAAGGGTTAGTAACCATCACTTAACCACTTTGGGCTACAACTACTTCCTCTGTAACTGGAAAATATTAAATTTGATGAAGATTAATATGTCCCTCAGCTCAGAAGTCCCATGTCTTGTCCAATGTGAACTTTAATCCATTAGTGCAAGAAAGAAATAATAAAGGTTTCAAAAAGAAGAGCAGAGATTTGGTTATATCAAAAATCCAGGAGTAGGCTATTCAGTTATTCATCAGCCATAAAATGATCTTTTCTTTCCCTCCAAACACAACCATTCATCTACCCATCCAATCATGATTATTATTCTCAAAAGAGTAAAATTTACAAGAATGGCGACCGCAATATGTAGTTGCATGAAATTTATTTTGACTCTATAGAAATTAAAAACAAGCCATATAAAAATCCGTGGACAAGAAGCCCTGGAAAATTAATCACCAAATGTTAAAAGAAACAAGGCACTTCCACCCACCCTGATTAATTTCTAATTTATTTAATCAAAGTTAATCTACTAACCAATGCACTGTAACAAGTTCATTCATTTGCTAACTCAAAAAATATATGTCTCTAATATGATCATGAGTGCATTCAACAAGTATTGAGCATTTACTATATGCTAGGTGCTCTGCTAACTAACAGCCATTGTCTTCACTCTGGTGGAAAAGTCAAACAATAAATGAGGTGGATGGTAGCTTGCCATAAGAAATTTGAAGGAAATAATCATGGTGCTATGAAAAACAAAGTAATACGGAGATTCCAGTTATCATCTTATATGACATTATACCCAAGAAATTGATTGACAAGGTATATATTAATTTGATAAAGTATAATATTCCTATGCTTTCATATGAATGGTGGGATAAAATAGCTTAAATTATCCCGTCTTTTAAGCTACCATGTAATATAACCATCCATATTCATGTAAACAGAGAACTTTAATTATTATCCATTAATTTTCTCACTTAAATAAATATTCATGGGCTCTCTCCTTTGGGCCAGAGAATGAATATCAGAGGTCATTTAATTCAATTCCCTCAATAAATATATTTTTAAAGATATATTAAATAAATATATATTTTAAAGTAAGCTGCTTTTCCAAAGATACTCAGGTAGTGATGAAGCAAGGCAAGGAACCCAGGTCTTCTTGAAATATATTAAGTTTTGTTTTTTGATTATGTGTGGTTTTTTAAACAATTAATTGCTGCTATTCAGGGAATGACCAGCTAAAAAGGATTTGCATTAGAGAGCTCTAAAAAGATTCATTAAAAAACTGAGTTAATTAAAATTACATGAAACTTCTCAACTTGGAAACATTCATGGGCAGAATCAATGATATTTCTTATGAAGCTTCTGGAAGTTAGTGACTAAAGTCAGAAAACCGAGTGTGAAAAGAGACAGGTTTGGTAATAACATACGGAAATAAATCCAAAATATCTTTATTTTCATTGAATGTAAATAAGCTCGTCTACTAAAGAGTAAAGAGAAAGGAGATTTTTTCCCCCCTCTGTGCGGTCATTTGAGAGAGTTAAAAGGTAGTGACATACATTTCTAGTTAAATAGAAAATTATGGGACAATTGATATGCCAAATGCTGTTGGATTTAATTAAGAAAACATGAGAAAGAACACACATTCTTGGCTTGCAGTTTGGTCACTGAGAAAGGTAAGAGATTAAAGTAGGGCTTTCAGAATAAATATTTGAGGGAATTTGGGGAAAAATTTGAGTCAAGGAGTGAATATTTTGATCCTGGTTGATAGTAAAGAAAAGCCACTGCAAAGATCTAATAGCATAAGTTTTAATAATTATTGAAAATTCCATAATTTTTGAAGAGGGGTGGGTATAGCTCAGTGGTACAGCGGGTGCTTAGAATGCAGGAAGTCGTGGGTTCAATCCCCAGTACCGCTATTAAAAAAATAACGAACCTAATTACCACACTCCTCAAATTCCAGAATCTTGAGATACACGAATAAGCATAGAAACATGTAAACACACACACACACACACACACATACACACAATTTTCCTTTCTAGTCTTCCAATCCATGTCGGTATATAAACGGTCATGGTCTGGAAGCAGGGAGAGAGAGAGATGGAAGACAGAAGAAGAGATGTACGCTGTGACCTAGCTGTCCTCACTTGAAATTACTGTTAAATATGGAAAACGTGTATGACAAATGGTGAGTAGTGTTGTGCCTCTAGTAGCCGTCTCTTTAGATTTCCCACCTCTAGCATTTTAGAACCCTTATTATGACTGAAGGGAACTCGACTTTCTCTAGTCAACTGTGATTCCCGGCCAGAAGCTGGCCAGGGTTGTGAGAGGATTCTAGAAGCAACTGATTCTCCTGTTCCGCTGGTGCTCAGCACTACATTCTCTGCTCTTCCCCGGCCCTTTCCAAGGGTCTGGGTTTACTGTTCACTCTTGGCATTTCGATGTAAGGTCAAAGAGACAGGGTCACATCCAAAGAGATCTTTCGTTACTAAATTGCGCCTTTTCCCGTAAGGGAGAAATGGAGGGTGACTCAAGCGCGATCCTGCTACCTAATCCGTAAGTGCCACTTTCTCCCCCGATTCTTAGCCCCAAGGGTTCCTTCCCCCAATTCCCTCCAGTCGCGGTTAAGGTTCTGCACCACTTACTGCCTTTTTTTTTTTTTTTTTTTTTTTAAAAAAAAGCCTGGTGAGCTAAGCACCGCCTACCGTCGTGAGTGGCCTGTCACTCTGCCCCGCTGTGCGGTCGTGATTGGCGGACGAGACGCTGTCGGCGGGCCCCGCCCCGCTTCCCTTTGCCGCGCTGGAAGCTTGGGGTTTACCCAAAGGTGGAAAGTGGGGTTCGGGAGGGCGGCGCTTGAAGCAGGTGCAGACGCATTCCCGTTCCGGCTGTTGCTGTTCTCTCTCCAGTCGTGGGTCCGAGTCGGGAAAGGACAAGCATTCTTCCTTTGCCGCTGGAGCTCCGGTGAACCGCTGCCCAGAGCCTAGGCACTCATCTCACCCATTATTCCGCTCTCACTGTGCCAGTCACCTGCACACTTGTCATCCCGTGACTGTCCCTTCTGCTCAATGCTCGGAGAAGGGGTCGAACGGGAATTTCGAGCTTTGGAAAGAGAGGGTCCCCTCGGCCCGCGGGGAGCTGTCTCAGGTGCTGAAGCGTTGCCGGCGTCTGTCTCCGCCAACCCCGCGCGGAGTTAGACCGCGCACTCTCGTTCCTGGCTCTCTCCTTCCTTTCCCATGCCTTGGATAAGACTAATTTCAGAACTGTGAATACATCTCTCCGTATCATGGCCTACGTGAGACACTTTCGGACATTAGTTTCGGGATTTTACTTCTGGGAAGCAGCGCTGTTACTCAGGTGAGTCCACTTGTGTATTACAGTTGGAGAACTCATTCAAGCCTTGAAACCACTTGTTATCGATGAAACCAAGAATGACTTGTTGAAAGTATCCCTTAAATCGTGTTTTCTGTCTAAAAGTACCTAGCAGTCTGTCTCTTGAGACCTAGAAAACGTGTAACTTTGCTCTATTTTCACTAATTAGTGTATTTTAGTAACCGACATCTTATTTGCAGCTGAGATTACCCTAGAAATGTTATTTCCAAAGCCTAGGTTTTCCTTCTCAGATTGCTTTTAGAGTTTCCTTTTTCTAAATGAATGCTAAATTCTGAATGTCACTCCCAGAAAGTTAAAAAAATTTAGTAATAAAAAATTACTAAGTTACAAAACATCTAGTAATTAGAAATATAACATTACTAATTTTTTAAAAGGAAAAAAAAATTCCAGACCATAAGCATTTAGTGATCAGAGAAATTCTGAACAGTGTTGATATATCCAGAGGTTAAGTTTAAATGAATAAAATCGTGAAGGCCTTGCAAGTACTATTTTCTAAAGAGCTTAGTTCATGGAGGCAAAATCATAAATAAATCACCAGGTATGTTCTATGTCGAGAATAATCGTCTTCGAGAAAGTAATAAGAAACCTATTGAACAGTAACATTGTTCTATGACTTGTCATTTTCTTATCATGTCCAGTCATATTTGGTAGGCTTCCTTTCTTTTTCTTTTTAATTAAAAGAGGAGAAGAGAGCCTAAGCAAAAGATCAGGTAATTTAACTCCCATTCTTAAACAAACAAAGTATAAGCAAGACACTGCTCATGTAGATTTCTGGACTACCAATATAAATATTACTTTACTGTTATAATTACCTTAGAATTTACATTTTATGGCTCACAAGCTTTTCAAGAAGATTGAAATCAAATAATTAGAGGAATCAAGTTATGTGTATACTGATTTCCATTTGAAGTATGTAAATATTCTTTGCTGAGTTGCTATGTCAATTTTTCATCTTTGGGCACTTCAGAAAAACGTAACATATCCCAGAAAAACGACCTTTAGTAACAGGAACTAGTTGTGAAGGTTATTGTATTTCTGAAATTATTAACTTTTCCTGAAGTAAGGGGTTGCACCATTGCAAATAAGAATATTTTCAGTGAAAAATGCTTAATATGACAGTAAATTTTTGTAACTTTACAGTTATCACAAATTTTATATGTAGTAGAGTGTAGAGCTTTTACATTTTTGTAACTTTCATGGAAAGGGTAAAAAAATTATGTTGTAAGATAAATTAATCCTTCTACTATAATTATTTCTTAGTATCTTAGATGATAGTATGCATGTTTATTTTTTCAAAGAAATTGGAATAGCTTACTTCCGAGATATTTAGATTTAGGAAGTTTAATGGCAATAACTAAAATGTTTTGACTGATGAGGTCAAATTTGTATAATGCCAATTCGCCATAATATTTGTTATAATATATTCTTAGATATATAATCTTCATCACTATATTTTCCTGTTCTTGTCTAGTTTTATTGAAATTCACAAAAATTGTATTTCAAATTCATAATTATGATTATAAGAATTTATCTTCATTACCATAAAATAATTTAGTTTAAAATTCTTTTAACAAATAGCCCCAAAATGTAATCCCTTGAAGAAGACATACCCAATGTAGAAGTTTATGTGATATAGATATTCGTAATCAAGCTTTTTTTTCACAAATTGAATAAAAATTTCTTCTTAGACTAGTCTTAGATGAAAGTCTTTCACTCTATGAAAAACTTTAATCATTTGTAAAAAAAATTAAATATTTTTATTTTCAGTGATAACCCTTGAAAGAAAATTTCCTATAGAAATTTCCTTTAGAAAGTGAAACTCCCTCTGCTGGAAATATTTTGTAAAATACAGTTTCTTTATTGAGACTATTCTTTATTCACTAAGTGCATTCATGACGTATTGAGCAAAAACAGGAAATATGTAGAGGAAAAAACAAAGTCAAAAAAGTATTTTTTAATTTATAAATTTTTTTTTTAATTTAAACATATTATTTCCAGGGCAGTTCAGATGCAAGAACAACCAGAAACCATAGAAATTTATAATTAAATAATGTACTAATAGAGTGGTTTTTTTCCTATAGGTTTAACATTTTAAAAACACTTTATTGAGATGCACACAGAAAAGTGCACAAATAACAAGGTTCCATATAAAGTTTCACAAAAGTAACACACCCAATGCACAGAGACCACGGACCAAGAAGTAGAATTATCAGTATCATGGAAGCATTCACCCTGCTCCCTCTCACCACCAAATCCTTTCCCAGGCACTACTTTGCCCAAAGATAATCACTATCCTGACTTACAGAACAATAAATATGCTTTTTTCCCTAACATTGAACTTTGTATAAATACTTATTTGAGTCTGCTTTATTTTTATGAGGATTATATGATTTACCCATGTTGTGATAACTTTTTTTATTCTCATTGCTGTATGGTATTCCATTACATAAAGACATCACAATTTAGCCATTGTCCTATTGAGGAATATTTGAGTATTTTTTATTTTTTAGGTTTTGGCTAGTGCTACTATGAACAGCTTTGAGTATACCTTTTTTTGTTTGTGAATATATGCATTTTGGGGACAATATGAGTTGGATCCAAGAGTTTCTCCAGTAGAGGGATTGCTGGATCATAGTGTGGATATGAGTTTGTTTAGCTTTAGTAGACATCTCACGTTTTCCAAAGTAATTGTACCTCTTTACATTCCTATCAGCAGTATATGAGTTCCTGTTGCTACTACTGGTACAAAATTTGATCAATGCAGTATTATTATCAAGTTTTATCACAGTTTCTTAGACTATTATTGCAAACCTACAGATGATATTTTAGTTTTTATCTCGGCATAATTTCTGCATTTTAGGAGATGAGTTTTGTTAAGGCAAAAACAGCAGAACAGAAATATTTACTACCATAATATAATTAGGAGTATTCATTATCAGAATATATATTAGGTATTAGAAATGTATTTTAAGGGGACTTATTAAAAAGGCTAATTCTTTTAACAAAAACAAGGGAGAAACAGACATAAGAAATCTAAATTTCCTAGTAGTGAAGTTTCTAAAATTTTCACATTTTGCTCAGATATTGCTGTTTTTTGAAAAAAAATTTCTCTGTGGCTCTTGAATGCTAGTTCTCGTATTAATAAAATAAAGGACAAAACACCAGTGCTCAGCTTTCTTTGTAATGTAAATAAGTGATGAAAACAAATAGCTTGCAGAGCAAATTCCAAAAGCAGGACAACTGCCAAAAAATTTTTTGTCTAAATTAATTATTTTCATAACATACAATTTTGTTTTTCATTTTTATGGTTTGACACCAACACAGACTTGCTATTTGAATAAATTATGGTACATTGTGTCAAACACTGAATGTGTGAATTTCAGACTTTATGATAATCACAAAGAAAATGTTCTCTTGGTTTAGGTCAAAGCCTAAGAAAAACATTTGGCATAGAGTTTCTTGTTTTTTTGCTTTTGGTATGTTTTAGAGGATGGGGAAAATTCTTTTTAATGTTGGGTCTATTTTCTTATATAAGATATTGAAGAAAAATGTGCTTCAAGGAATAAACTTCTACTATTATACTTCCTTGTATGTAGATACTGTCGCAGGATTCGATATAGTGGTTTCAAGTTATGCTACACATAATATGTGCTTCTTCCCTTTGTATCTATAAATAATCATACATTCTCCTGTAGAATGATTGTGGCCCAGTTCTCTACTCAATGCCTTAAGCAGTTTACCCTGCAGATTCAGAAAACAGCTTGTAAATTCTTTCCTCTTGTATATAATTTTTCTCTCCCTGGACCACACAGCTATGTACTGAGGCAGGTCAATCACAAAATGTGTGCTTAATGTGTAATGTTAAGCAAGTCAACAAGATTTCTTCACCAAATTCTGTGCACATGTGGTTATGCTAGGTGCAGTTTGGCTATGGATGACTGGGAAATTTATCACCTTTCTCATTATGGAACACAGAGTCTAGCAAGGAAGAAAATACAAAGGGCCTACTGACAAAAGAAAGACAAAAACAGTAATGTTTTAAGGAATGTGGGATATAGAAGCTACCCAGAGGCTTGATACTTGTGCTGGATCTTGTAAGATGCTTGTCCAATGGGCAGAAATGAGATATAAAGAAAATATTCTATGCAAAAGGAATGATTTTGGCCTATAGTATGCTTAGGGAATGGTGATAATCAAATTCAGTTGAAACATTTCCAATTATGGTTCAAAATCATTCTACTACGAACAACTGATGAGCTGGCTACAATAATAAACCTGCAGGAATATGAAGGAGTTCCAACTTTCTTTCACAATGGAATATAAAGTTTAGAAGCAAATAAGTTAATTATAACTGGATAGTTATCATTTTGTGAGTGGTCTTGTGACTTGGTTCAAATATCTCTATAAATCTCTCTCTTTCAGGGGTAGAATTTACCTCAAAATTACAATTAATCATAACATTGCTAATAATCATTAGTAATAGTAAAAACTACGTAGACAACAGTGATAAAACTCTTTAAAGAAAGAAAATCAGGTGGAGGATTTGGATCGTTGGAAGAAAAGAGGCAGTGAACTTGGTTTTGGGTGTTTTGGGTCTGAGATGCTAGCAGGAGATCTGGGCAACCTGCTGTCAGCTGAGAACGCAGAGACAATGCTTGGACTGTAGATTTAACAGTTAAAGTGCTATGCAGGTGATCATATTGTGTGCAAAGAAGAAAGAAGAGAGAAAGTATTTATGTGTAGTGAAGGTAGAGCACTTTAGAGCAGGGTGCAGAGAAGAAGCACTCAGAGAACCCTGAGCTAAACTGTGCAAGTGAGATGGATAACCAAGTGACAAGTCATAGATTCATCATCGAGCCCATGGACCTGCTCTTATCAATAGCATATATCTTTCTATCACTTTTCTATAGAACCTCCAAATGCTCTACTTTCAACGAATCGAATTTCAACTCATCTCGATAGCATGTATCTTTCTTTCTATTACTTTTTAATGGAACCTTCAAATGCTCTAATTTCAACTAGTCCACAATTGCAGATGATTTATTTTGCCCACTTAAGTTTTCTCAGAAGATTTGTAGGGAATTATTTTGAAGAAGAGACATCTTTTACTGTTCCTTATTTCATGAAATATATAGAGTGGAGCCACCTTGATTTTCTCACCAAACCTGCCTCTTACCCTTTTCCTTATGATTATCCTTATATCTGGGCTCATTGAAAGTGAACTCATGTGTATACAGATGTCCATGTTGAAACATGGATGGTTTGTCTTTCTCCACCAGGAGAAAGCTGTAGCTTTGTCTTGCTTGGAAGAATGTGTCAGGAAGAGACACAGTGAGTCACCTTCAGAGAACTGGTTCTGGAGTGAAGGCAGGAATTGTCAGACAGGACCAACTGTTTAGCAACAAACAGAAAGTGTAGCTCACGGTGAAAAAGTATGCGACAATGAACATATGTATGTTCGTGTATAACTGAAACATTGTGTTCTACACTGGAAATTGACACACCATTGGAAACCGACTATAACTCAATAAAATAAAATTTAAAGAAAAAAGGAAAAGGAAAAAAAAGAAAAAACTGGGTGAATAGAATGAGCTGTTTAGCCACAGAAAATGAAGCTATTCTAACAACTGCATGGCAACCACACATATTTTAAGGAAACAGAGTTTGAAATCCTCAGATATTGTCGGAATAGGAAACAATAGCAAAGAATAAGCAGCTGTGCCGTAGTGCATTTCTGAAATTCTTCCAAAATCTCCATACTAGAGACACTTTTAGGGGGAAGTAATACCGGTACCTCTTAGCCAGTTTACTGCACAGAAACAGAGGTACAATTAGGAATAGCATGAAATGGAAAGGTTATTAACATCCTCTGGAAATAGCTTATTGAATGGAATAACTTTCAGTGCAAGAGAAGGATTCCCTAGGAGTGCACACAAAATTTGCATACAGACAAAAATAACCAGTTAGGAATTGTAGACCTTGAGATATTTCTGATACAATTGTACAAACATTGCCAACATAAGATGGTTAGGCTTACATTAGAGGTAACTGATTACATTAGAGGTAACAACATCCCACCTGAACTTGAAATCTCTCAAAAATCTCTCTAACAGGTTGTCAACTATGTAAACTAAAATTTTCAATGATAAGGACCTCTTACCCCAGAAGGCAAATATTTATCAAACAATTTTAATGAGCAAAAACTAAAATACCATTCTATTTTCTCCTGGCCATAGGACACTTCTCTTTGCCATATGTGTCCCTCCCCGAACTCCAAATATTTGTTTCTGCATTTTTTCTTTTCTTTCTTTCTTTCTTTCTTTCTTTCTTTCTTTCTTTTTTTTTTTTTTTTAATGCTTGCCTCTCCACGTAAAACAATCCTCCTGCCTGTGGAAAGTGTGGCTTTTTTTGAGACATGATTTGAATTGATCACTTTTTCCATGTGATTGCTCCAAGCATGAAGCTTGAAATTTCCAGTTTCAGAGTGCCTGGAGCATTCTACCTGAATCTCTTCATAAATTTATAAAAATCCATGGAGCAATGACTGCGTTCCAGGCAGTGTGTAAAGCACCAGAGAAACAGAGTCTCGACTTTCAATAATATACTACTGAAGGGGGGGGCATGCACCGTCCCCTTTAATGTGTGTTAATTGTAAGTCCCACGAGGATAGGACTGTTTCTGATCTTTGTTTTACCTCCACAATATTTAATTCAATGTTCTGCACGGAGTAGATGCTCAATAAACAACAAGAAAGCCCTGAGATGACATTTGCCCGCCTACCAGCTCTGTCTATTTATGGCTTCCGACCCGAATTCTATTTAAGTTTATTTTACTTGGAGTGAAAAGGGAGTCTTGTGTTCAAGACCACATAAAAGGTATAAAGTCAAATAAATCTTCTTAGAAGATGTTACCTGCTCAGAGAAGAGGTTGTAAAACAGATGTAAATTGGCAGCATCTAGGGGAAAATTCATGGACTTCCTGTTTTTCTCCATGAGAAATTGAAATTCGTGTTGTATAATGCATTATTCCTCAGCCTTTTTCCCCCATCACTGCCTCCTAAGGAGACTTTAAAAGATATTTTTAGCCTTTTTTTTAATTGCCCAAATGAAATTGTAGTATCACAGTATGATGTAAATTTGCTCATGTTAGTATATAGACAGTTACAGATGATATAGATCTGTGCTTTATATACAAGAACAATAAGATTTTTCACCCCCAAGATAAAACTTCTGCCCACCCTCCTCAGGGTGCCAGTGTCTCGGGTGAGAATGCATGGTATGAAGGGCACTACTTTTCATGATGCTTCTTAGACTAGAGTTGTATAGTTTTATCCTTTGGGGTAAAGGATAAAACATGACCTAGAAATAAAGCAATAAAGGAAGTATTCACTTGTTTAGGATTTTATTAGGGTTTTGCAGCTCTATAAAGTAAAGAGATGGTTGGCATCATTTATCTCTTGACACCCTTCAAGATAATTTGATCCTAAAAGCATTAGGGAACTTTAGCAACATCTTTTCCCATAAATACGTAAGGTTCCCATGAGCCACTAGGCTTCCATCAGTAAACTTCAAATCACTGCTGCCCCTACTGACATCATTAGTTCAGTAACTTTCATAATTTCATGAAACTATCTTTAAAAAAAAATCTTGGAGTTAATACCATTTACCGATTATTTTTCTGTGATTTAGACTCTCTTGACTTTCTTTTGCTTTTGGTGTTAGGTAAGTGAAAAAGTTCATCTTCCTTTCTCAAGTTAAGTTGATAGTTGTTACAGTTAGGGTGTCAACAGTACCAGGGTTAGTTCTGGATCGTCTCCAATTCAGGAGTGAAGGGTAGGCATAAAAAGCTGAGTGATGTTACTATTAAAAATAAAAACTGATTGGCAGAAGATTGTAGTAAGAAGAAAAACGCCACTCACAGGAAAGGAAGTAGGAGTGATAATCAATGGTCAGTAGGCTGTGAACAAGTTGTCAAAAGACAATGTTCACCTTGTTACTTGGTTTGCTTTGGTTTGACTTGGGTCAGGTTGGCCATACAATATTTAAGATGAGGATAAGTAATTTGAAACGTAAAAAAATGACCAAATGCCATCCAATGACTGGGAGAAAATATGTTTTCCATCTGTCTGGCTGATTTCTACTCAACCCTACCTTCTTGAGGAATCCTCTGGTCTCCCCCAAGTTCAGGCGAGGACACCTCCTCCGTGTTTCCAGGACTCTGGTCCCTTTGTTATGGCGCACGTCCCAGGGCTGTGGTGACGGCCTGAACACTGCCTCTATGGTCTTCAAACTGTGACGTTCCGGAGGGCAGGGACAGTCGCATATTTCCACTTCTATCTCTGGGGCTTGAAAGAGTGTCAGGCACATTAAAAGGGCTTGCTAATTTCTGAAGTGAAACATATTTTTCCCAAAAGCAGATGGACAGTAACTCTCTCTCGGCATAAATAAACCACTGTGCTGTCTTTCTCTGCTTCTAGCATTTAGGAGGAAATTTAGTGGGAGATTCGGTGCTTCATTTTTTTTCTTTATTCCCGATTTTATTTGTCTGTGGTAATATATTTGCCCACTTGTCTGTTAGCTCTCTTTTCTTTCACAGGAAAATTTCCAGAAAAAAATCTGCTACATTTTTCTTTTCACTCGCTACTTATCTAGGTCTCACTTGCTTCTTTGTGGGCTCCATTCCCGTGTCTACTAAATGAAGCAGGACTGAGCTTTCCTGTTGTGATAGCTTCTTTTAAACACTGGATCAGGGAAATAGAACTTAATATAAAAATAATGGTAGCAAATAACTATTACATGTGTATATAAAATGTATATACATACATACATATAATACATATATATATCTTTAAATCAATATATAATTTTTAATCATCTACTTTTTGTAAGATCTCTGCACTGGAAAAAGAAGACATAATTAACTGACCATCCTAAGTAATAATCAAATAAATAATACATATTCTCAAGGCATAACACTGACATTTCTATTATGGCGCCCATCACAGTTCTGGGGTCAGAATCACTGACAAGTTTCCAATTCTCTAAATAAATTCAGAACCATTGATATCACAGAATATTTGTTTTTGTCTTTAATCTGTTTACTCACATACATTTAACGTTTTAGGCCCAAGAAACTCTTACAAAGGGTGATGGGTGGAATGAAGATTTCTCTTTTGCTGGCAGTTACTGAAAATGTAGTCATGAGTAACTGCCCAAAATAGGGACAATTAGAAATATTGGGAAAAAGAAACATCTTTTGGGGGATGGAAAGGAGTATAAATTTTTTACAGTGAAGCAGGGAATTTAAATGGACCGTGAGCAGTTGATGGAATGTGAGTGGGCAGGAAAGAGAAAAGAGGGTTGACAGGAAAGGCATCATTAGCAAAGACAATGGGCCAGTCTCCATGCGAAGCTGAGGGTGTTGCGAACTCCATGGTAACGCCTGACAGCGGCACCCTCCTCCAGGCCTCCCTTTCTCATAAATTTATGCTTTATGTTGTTTTAGGACTAACTTCCCGGGGGAAATCTATGACCATTGTAGGTTGTTAGAAAACATCAGCAAATGTTAATTCAAATAATAGGTTTCTCTATTTCCAAACAAAATATTTCATCATAATCACTTGGTTATGATGAAAGAAAATGTTCAGATAAGCTACTCTGTATTCACTAGTTTTGTTGATGTCACTATATATATATATTTGTTAATTTGTATCATTTAAATGTGTTTTGTTGTGTGTATCAGACATCTGAGGACTGAAACATCATTATTGGTAGATTAAATACAACAAAAATCCAAGGAAAGAAAAGATGTATGACTTTCCATCATTTTATAAACAAATGAGTCCTGACAAGGGAAAGAAGAATGACGTACGTAATAAAATCTTAATGAAAACCTTAAAAACAATCTATCCATTACTTTGTGGTTAAAAAATAATAAAATACTCTAATATGTATTAAATAATATTTTCCACCAGTTCTTAAATCATTTCCATTTAAGAAGAGATATCTAGTCTATTAAAACACTAAAAGCCCCCATGTTGTATAGTGTAACCTACAGCCTAGTAAGAAGAAAGGACACTTCCATGTTTTTAATTTGCTTCTTGTTTTATTTATTGAGAAGAATAGAGGTAATGGAGGATTGCATGGATAAGCCTATTAGAAGTCACCCTTCTGCTTTATGTTATTCTTTCTAACAACCTTAAAACCCTTTAAAAGATTGTGAAATCCCTTTTTCCCTTTAAATCCCTGAAGCTGAGAGTCTCTCTTTCTTCCTGCAGATCTTAAATAGGGTACATATTATCAAAAACATGGAATCTGCTGTGGACCTCGGTCGGTGCCTCCTGACATTATTGTAGAGAATTAGTTTTTATGTGTAGCCTAAATATTTCCTCCTAAATAATGATACATGAACTGAAAATTTTGCTCTACTTCAAAAGGCCAAGGGTATAACCTTCTGTGTGTGTGTTTGTACAGTTAACAGATATGTCCACTTACAGCAAAAAAGAAAAAAATACATTGGAAAAGCTTAATTGGTATGGAAAAAAATTCAAATTTCTAGAGCATATGAAAATTCAAGCTCAGAAAATATAGTAGTAAAAAGATGATGAGATTTATCCTTCCACAGGAAAGAACTAGTTTATTTTAGATGTTTTCTAAGCTAACGATCTTGCCTCTGTCTTCCCTGGGTGTGCATTTGTGTGCACATGTAAAAAGCAAGAAGAAATTTGGAGAAAGAAGACTCAGGGTCAGGTCTCGGTCTGTCTTTAAAGGGCGAGGTGGCTTCTCTGCACACTGAGTGATTGTACTGAATATGTTACTTTAAAAATGTAATGCATAGACCTGTTTCCATCTGCAGAGTACAATTAGAAAAAAAAAGACTAACATAGCCAAAAATGTGCTAATCTCTCTTTAGTAGAAAATATGTACCCAGCATTACAGCTATAATTTCTCACTTCACTTAATATCAGTAGCCTTTATTCTAAAAACTATTTTTTTTTCTAAAATCCATTATGGTGGTAGATGTGAGAGGTACTGAGAGGTAGGAAAAACAAACAAACAAACAAAGAAAAAGGGATGGACAGGCTAGCCTTTTATTGCTGTGTTGGTGCAGATTAGGTTCATGTGTGATTGACAGATAGTGCACAATAATATTGGTTTAAGAAAGATTTGGTTTTCTTAAAAAAAAAAAGGAAAGAAAGAAAGGAAAAAGTAAAAACATGGAAGTGAGCAGACCACTGCACATAAGAGCAGTAACTCTTACTATCTTCTTGAGCTGCCATTCATAGCAGGGAATTTCTGCCCTGAGATCCAGAGAGATGCTCAGCTTCCGGTCATCACAACTGCTTTCCAGCTATCAGAAAAGAGGAAGAGGCTTATCTTTAAGGCGTTTCCAAGAAGTTAAAGATTTCTCAGTTTCCCTGGCAGCTTTGTGTGTCCACATGGCCAAGTTCTGGCCACTCTGTCGCAAATGGAAGTGGCACATTTAGCTTTTTGTAAGTGCCTTTAATGGGAGCTCCAAAGGTTCCAGATCATGTTTTGCATTCAGCGCTATGGAACTCAGTCTTTTAACTGAAGCAAAAGGGAACTGTTATTAGTAGGAAAGGAGCATGATCAGATTGTGTTTCAGAAATATCACTAAAGAAGTAATAGGAACCATATCCAAGGACGGAATGCACAGCTTAGGGGAGATAGCCAGTACTGCGTAATAACTTTAAATGGAGTATAACCTATAAAAATATTGGATCACTATGTTTGAAAAAATAAAAACTAAAAAATAAAATAAGCCCTGGGTGAATTTGACATATGGATTATTAGTACTATTCATATAACTGAATGAATTATTGTCAAAGAATATATTTATTAATAAGCCTACATGCAAACATATATGTAATAATGTATACATCTATTGGAAGTGCATGTTCAGATATTTTTAAAGTTTTGGAATGGGCAACTATAGACGTTTAGAGAGCACATGTCTAGAGGACAGATATACAGGGAAATAATAATACAGTGTGTGTGTGTGTGTGTGTGTGTGTGAGAACTGCTTTAACGAGAATATGAGATTAAGTGCACAGGAGGGCATGTAACTGTGAGTGGGGGTCGGGGCAGGACAGCTTTTCAGATGTGGTCCTTGAATTGAATCATCAAAGTGAGATGCAAACGTGGTCTGGGCAGAATCAATAATCCATGCAAAGACACACATACACTAATCAGCATGAAAGACGTAGGAACCACACGTTCAAGGAGTCCGGAAGCCACGTTACATGTCAGGGACGGGTGAGAGGCGAGGCTGGAGAGGACAGAAGCCGTATTTTTTACACAACTTTCCCGAACAAGAGGAAGTTTCTATTTTAAAATGTTTCTCAAAATGTTCCAGCTATACCACTTTTTTCTTTTTGTCAAAATTATTTTTTAAATATTAATTTTAAAAATCAGGGTTATATATCTTTCTTTTTAATAATTTAAATAATTTCTAAATTATTATACAGAAAAAAGGAAACACTCTGATACTTTTGCAGGTGAGCTCAAGTTAGTGCAAGCACTGAACAAAACCTAGGACCTTTCCAAATGCTTCTAAACACTGACCTGCTATTGTTTAAGCAATAGATACCATGATTGATCTTTCTAAATTCCAGTGTTTGGCATTATTTTTATTTTTATCCTCCTTTTATTATTTTTTCAATCCTAATGTTAAGAGAAAAAGAAATAACTTGGGACTATGACCTTGAATTTTCTAAAGAGAAAAAGGAAATTGATTATTTTTCTCCAACTCATTGTGCTTCTTATATCCAAGCAAAATGGTTAAATGTTTATGGTAAGAATACCCCAGCATATACCAATAAAGTGTAACTATTTTAACCGCCCCCCCCCCCCCCAAAAGAAGTAACATGGAAATGTAGAAAAAAGTATGCTGGCAGTGTGGAGGGTTAAAAGTGGCCTCAGGGAGAGGAGGTGTGACAAACACAACCGGACATCCTGGAGATGTCCTGGGATGGAGAGGAGGGAGCAGGTATGAGAAATGACCAAAAAAGTCTTGCGCACTAAGTGAGCATGGAGGAAAAAGAGAAGCTAGTCTAGGATAATCCTCACATTTACACCTTTCGTAACTGGGTGGACACCGGTGCCATGACAAGAACGGAACGCAGAAGAAGAGGAATGGCTGTGTGGAAAAGTATCATGCGTTCCAGATACGGTGAATGCAATGCCTCTGAGATGCCCAGTTGATGGGAACTTCACACAGAGGCGAGAGTATGAGAGCTGGGAATAGATGAGGCTGGATGGCTACAATTCTGGGGCAAGATTTTCCTGTTTTTTTTTTTTTTTTATACTTGAGCACACATGGATGTTTCATCTCATTGGGGTAAACAGACATGCTTAGCGACTCACAGAGCCACCTAGCCAGGCTCTAGCTGCCCCATCTCACATACTGCGGGCTGAGCTGTGGCTAACACCGCACACCTGGAATTCACAGGCTTGCAGGTGTCAGAAAGTCCTCCCCGGCCCGGGGCACTGCTGCTCAAAACGTGGTCCCTTAAGCAACAGAATAACCTTCACTCGAGTGGTTGTTAGAACTGCAGACACCAAATCCCACTGCAGACTTACTGAATCAGAATCTGCATCTTATCTCCCGGCAGATGATTGATAAGCACATTCAGGTTTGAAAAGCAACTGTTATTTTTAAAAAACATCAGCGTCTAAGGGATGGGCAGGAGAGGTAATGGCAAAAACAAAAGAGGGGAGGTGGTATGGTAAGAGAAAAAGGAGAACTAACACAGAGTATGGCATAGAACCAAACAGGAAAGTTTTGGAAATAAAAGAATATCAATAATATAATAATATCAAATGCCATAGAAACAAAGAGAAATATGGACGATTATTAGTAACATTTTTCAAGTGCACTTTTGGTACAAAGATACGTGTTCAAATATTTTAATCATATTGAATGGTGAGTTAAAGAAAAGGATACATATAGATTTCCTTTTCAAAAATATTTTTTTCCATTAAAGTTCATTACAAGATATTGAGCATAGTTCCCCATGCTATACAAAAGAAACTTTAAAAAAAATCTATATATAGTGGCTAACATTTGTAAATACCAAACTCGCAAATTTACCCCCTCCCACTCCCTTTCCCTGGTAACAATAAGACTGTTTACTAAGCCTGAGAGTAGATTTCCTTTCTTAAAGAGGCTACTGCAAGAGGGAGTAACAGTGGACACAGCTGAGACAGACAATTCTTGTTTATTTAATTTTATTTTTACAATGAAAGGAGATTTGAGCTTGTTTATAATCTGGAAGAAAGAAGTCGGCAGATTAGGAAATGCTTAGGAAGAGACAAGAGGGGTTCAGGGGCGAAGGGGCAAAGTCACTGACTAGAAAGATGAAAAGGAAGAGTTTGAAGAGGGGTAGTTGAAGGGTAGCTTTTGAACCAGAAGAGTCTTAAGTCTTTCTCTGGGGCCAGATGCGGAATATAGAGGCAGAACGTGGCAGGCGGCTGAGAAGGGAATTGCGATTTTGTGATTCAGCATCGGAGTGCTCAGTTATTATCTCTTCGAAGTAGGAGGCAAGGTCGTCAGTCGAGATAAGGGTGAACAACGAAGCAGGCAGGTTTAGGCTGATTTAACGGTTACAAAACACAGAGCAGGGCGAGTCTTCATTACCCCAGGTACCAGGGCAGCCTATATTCCCAGTTCGGGTGGAAGAGTCAGTCCAGCCCGCTGCAGCAGGAGCCCTCATCGCTCTGCAGAGGAGGGGAGTGGAGCCCAGGACAGGAGTTTTATTCAGGCTATGCTTGTTCAGGTGGCAAAGCCAGAGGCAGAACCCACACCACCTAATTCGAATTAACTGCTTATTTTTCCAAATGAGCACTGTAATTCCTAAAGTAGAAAAAGAAACAATCACATCACTCTTTAAAAGGTGAAATGTGACTCATTCAATCAGAATCACAGTGAGATTTTTCTTATTAATAGTTTCATCAGAAAATACAAGAATGAGACCTACTTTCATACTTTTTGCTCTTCTCGGATTTCTACATGTGAACACCAGGTTTGCCAGTGTAGGCGTGCACGCTCGCAGCTCTGACCCTTTTCTTTTGCATCTTGAAAATAGCTGGTCTTTTCCTATAAAGCATTGTCTCCATGGATTTGCTATGCTTGATTAAAGGGAAACATATGTTCTTAAGGGAACAGGAAATAACTTCTAAAATCCAGAGGCTTTTACAATCCTTTTGTTTCCTGGGAAACTGTAAATGTTTTGCCCAAAATAGTTTAAGCACAGAAGTAGAAGGAAGGTAGAAAGGGGAGAAAGGATGGAGGTGAGGCGGGGGAGAGGAGGGGAGAGGAAGGGAGAGGAGGGGAGAGGAGGGAAGGGAGTAAACGCAGCTGAGTATTAGCTTTAAGGATGATGACATCACTGATTGTCATCTTGCTCAGCTCTTCTCTCTTTTAATTTTTAAAAAGAATATAGTCCAATAAAAACCTTGATAGATAGTTTAGTTTTCACCAGGGGGAGTCTGAACCACATCATACTCATTGCTGCATTTACCTTTCCTTACCACTTCCAATTATAAACTTCTTTTTGCTTTATTGTTTGAAACCCTTCTTCGCTCTGTGCCATGTCTCTCTCCCTAAAGGAATGTAAGGATCAGGCAAATGTAGGACTTCCTGCATCATGAGGAGAAAATAGTCCAATAACTCAAATATGCTTAAGTCAGAGCATATTCCATTGAGAGGTGACATTAACATGAACATTTGCAGTCACACAAAAGGGAATAGCTACCATAATCTGGATAACTCACTGCTCCGCTGGTTCAGTATTATTTAGGTTAAAAAAACCTTAGAATGACTCAACTTTAATATTCTGTGTGCATCTCTATTCAGGTTCAGAGACTCAGAGATTGGTGCTTTAAAATATCATGCTTTTCTGCCCTAAATCTTATTGATCTGGGGATTTATAAAAATGCATTTTATTAGTAAGCACGGATGTGAGAACAATTAGTTCAAAATAAAGCAGTAGTGTTTCTGCTGTATTGTTTCCCTTGTAAATATGGCTCAGTTAGAAATAACAAGTGAAAGGATGATTTCTGTAGCACTCATTTCTGGCTGGTGGGATTAAGGTTCTTTTTTTCCCCTTATTTTTTTTTACTGTATTTTAATGAAATGTTTGGTACAATGCACATAGATTAAAATGAAATTTGGAGAATGTGTTTTTAAACAAGCATTATGCATATTTTAAAGATCTAAGAGGTGTTTTGCCAAACAAGATTCAGAAGAGAAACATAATTTTTAATCACCATTTCCCCCATTGGTTTGATGTAATTACTTCCTAATTATCACTGGAAGAAACTGCTAGCTCCACTCTAGTCCCTTCTCGTTCTGTGAATCCATCAAGCGAACCCCTGGCTTAGACCTTTGTTATACTCGCTGCTCTCTCTGCCTGGAGTAAATACACTTCCTTCAGATCCTCCGGGGGCCAACTCCCTGACCTCCTTCAACATCTGGATGGAGTGTCCCGTTCTCAGAGAAGCTTACCCTAACTACTCTGCTTTAAATGTTAACAAGCCCCCATATCTTATCACTTCTGATTATCTTTTGCTTAACTCTAAATTTTCCTTTCTCTCAAAGTAGTATATAACTTACTAACTTGTTATATTACTTGTTAATTACATCCCTTTATGCTAGAATGTAAGCTCACAGAGATCAGGATTTTGGCCTGTTTTGTTTATTGCTGAATTCAAAGCCCCCATGACAATGCTTGGCATATTATGCATTTTCAATAAATATTTAATAAAGAAAAAGAGTAAGTGTGGGTACAAAGTAAATCAGCCTTTCCATTTTGTCTTGCTCTGTCTGTGACAAGTTTTAAACAGATTCCTGTGTATTTTAAACCCCTGACTGTAGTCTCTTTTTTCAAAGTATAATTTGCATATGGATTAAAAAAATCAAATGATGCAAAGAGCTTTAATGTTGTTCATAGTATTTCTCAGTCTCATCTTCCTTGCACTTAGGTGTCCTTCCTAAAAGTAACCATTTTTTAAAATTTATTTTTAGATTTAAAAAATTTTTAGTGTACAGCAAAGTGATTCAGTTATACATATGTATATATTCTTTTTCATATTCTTTTTCATATACATTATTACAAGATATTGAATATAGTTTCCTGTGCTATACAGTTTCCTTGCTGTTTTTATCTATTTTATATATAGTAGCTTGTATCTGCTAATCCCAAACTCTGAATTTATTCTTCCCCCATCCTCTTTCTCCTTTTGTGCCATAAGTTTGTTTTCTATGTCTGTGAGTCTGTTTCTATTTTATAGTTTCCTTTGTGTCATATTTTAGATTCTACATATAAGTGATATCATATGGTATTTGTCTTTTTTTCTGACTTACTTCACTTAGTATGATAATCTCTAGGTCCATCCATGTTGCTGCAAATGGCATGATTTTGTTCTTTTTTATGGCTGAATAATATTCCATTGCATGTATATACCACAACTTCTTTATTTAATCATCTGCCAATGGACATTTAGGTTGCTTCCATGTCTTGGCTATTGTAAATAGTGCTGCTATGAACATTGGGGTGCATGTATCTTTTTGAATTAGAGTTTTCTCTAGAGAGCAACCATTTTTAAATGTGTGTTTTTCTTTTTCTGATGGCCATTTCTACACATCTGAATATATCCTTATATCATTATGGTTCTACATTTTGTTTTCTCTCAATTTTCTAATTCTCTTCTTTTGTCTTTACTTATATCAAATGCTTCTTCAAAGACTCATTTTATCCCCCTGAAGTTTAATCCTACCATTTTATCTGTGCAATGTATTCTAAGCCTTTTGGCTCTCTGCAGAAAAATGAGCTTCCTAGATTTCTCTCTTCTTTTGATCAAAACAATATTGTTTGTTTTTTGAGGACTTTCACATAAATGTGATTTGAGGAAATCTTGTTACTACTTTCCAGGTTGTATCATCTCCTTCCAGGATTCTGTTTCTTGGTTTACTTCCTCATTTTGCTGCAGTATCTTCTCAAAGATTTTCCCAAGAGAGCATTTATGCAAGTAGACTATTCCATTCCTTGAATTTGTGCTTGCTTCATTACTTCTCCCTTCATTCATAGATTGACTGGAATACAGCACTGAAAATATGGAATAAAACCAGTTTTCACCCAGAATGCTGATGGTTGTCTTGTAGCCTGTACTAATGCCCATTTAAATAAGCCTAAAGCCAGTCTGGTCTCATTCTTTTGTGTTTCCCTTTTTCTTTCAAAATCTTTCAGGATCTTCTCTTAAATCTTAATGTTTGGCAGTTTTACAGTAATAGGTCTAAACATAATTCTCTGTTTGAACTCAGTGGGCTCATTTACTTTGAAGAATGTGCTGTTATCCATTTCTGAAAAGTGTCTCCCACCCCTCTCTCTCCACCTACCTCTCAACTGTTTCCTCTCTTTTCATCTTCCAGAACCTGTAGAAATCTCTGTTTGGCTGACATCACCTTCCTGTTGTCCTTTAGTTAAAGTTTCTACCTCTTTTGTCATTTGATATTAGTTTAATGAATGTTGAAAGAAAGAGGAAATAAGGGGGAGGGTGTAGCTCAGTGGTGGAGTGTGTGCCTAGCATGCATAAGTTCCTGGGGTCAATCCCCAGTGCCGCCATTAAAAATAAATATATAAACCTAATTACCTCCCCCTACAAAATGTGGAATTGTCAAAAAAAGAAAAGGTCAAGAAAGAGGAAATAAACACGTGCTTGCTCTTAAACTATTTTAAAATATTTAATTATTGACATACTTATAGTTAGAACTTTAATCATCTGAAATTCGTTTACCTTCATGCTGGCCAAGCTTATGTTCTATTTGCCAATAGATTGTTGGTTGTTATGGCACCACTGGTCTGAAGTGGCTACTCCCTCTGCCCAGGACATCCTTTCCCCTGGTCCCACTCTGCTCCCATTTCCGTTCCTCAGAGCGTCTTCACTGACCATCCCACCCATCATGGCCTCTCTCATTTAATTACTATTTCATCACCCTGGCTGTTTTCTCCTGAGAACATAGAACAATCTCTAATTTTCTTTCTTTTTTTTTTTTAACTTTTTTTTTATTGAGTTATAGTTATTTTACAATGTTGTGTCAAATTCCAGTGTAGAGCACAATTTTTTAGTTATACATGAACATACATGTATTCATTGTCACATTTTTTTTTTGCTGTGAGCTACCACAAAATCTTGTATATATTTCCCTGTGCTGTACAGTATAATCTTGTTTATCTATTCTACATATGCCTGTCAGTATCTACAAATTTTGAAATCCCATTCTGTCCCTTCCCACCCCCCTTCCCCTTGACTGTATGTCTGTGAGTCTGCTTCTATTTTGTATTTATGTTCTTTTTTTTTTGTTTTTAGATTCCACATATGAGCAATCTCATATGGTATTTTTCCTTCTCTTTCTGGCTTACTTCACTTAGAATGACATTCTCCGGGAGCATCCATGTTGCTGCAATTGGTGTTATGTTGTCGGTTTTTATGGCTCGATAGTATTCCATTGTATAAATATACCACATCTTCTTTATCCAGTCACCTGTTGATGGACATTTAGGCTGTTTCCATGTCATGGCTATTGTAAATAGTGCTGCTATGAACATTGGGGTGCAGGTGTCATTTTGAAGTAGGGTTCCTTCTGAATATATGCCCAGGAGTGGGATGACTGGGCCATATCGTAAGTCTATTAAATCTCCATACTGTTTTCCACAGTCACTGCACCAGATCTAATTTTCTTGATTACTTATCTGTTGGTTTACTCTCTCTTCTGCCTCAATGTGCATTCCTTGGCCACTGAGGCTTTCCTGGTGTTTTTCTCTACTGCATCCAGAGTCTTCAGTACCTGGTTTTTGGCAGGTATGTACAACTAAATGAACCCAGGAACATGTGCTTTGTACATGTGTGTATATCTGCAGACGAGTGTAGAAATCTGCATAAATGTGTATATATTCGTGTATCTAGACAGACATATAAATAACATGTATATACTTACACACATATATGTTCTACATATAAAACAAAATCTTGAGAAACAAATACTCTTCTTTGCCTTATCTTGGCAATCTGCTCATTTTACTCTTCCATAAGAATTTTGAATTTCTTTGGTTTATTCTTAGATTTTTTAAAAACCTGCTTTTGTTGCCATTTTGGGGGAATGAAACCTAGTTTTACCGAAACAGCTATTAGTGTGATGATGTATGTGTATAAAGGTACAGATTTAAGTTTATAATTTTAAGCCTACTGATTGTAAATGCCTGATTAACAACTTTGAATTTCTCAGATTAAAAACAATGAGTTATCAGAAATGTTTCAATGGAGAAAGAACATGAACTGTAAACTTCAGAAGCCTTTGCTATAACTTTCACCTGATCTTTTCCAGGAGGACACTTTTCCTCAGAGGAAATATAAAGTAGCATCCAGACAAAGACTCCATGTGCTCTACATTCCGGAGAGACAGTGAGTTCTAAATCAAATAAAGGGTGCTTTTATTGCCCTCTGGAGCTACACTAAAGTTGAAAGGGTTGAATCACTGACTTTGTCAGAGAGCATCACTGGGGAAACATAACCCGCTTTCTTGAAGACTTCTATGAGAATAACAATAATAAAACATATGAGCTATTGAAAGTTTATTGAGTTCCAACTCTTCTTGGTCTAAAAAATATATATTATCTCTCCGTCTCATAACATATTTCAAGTGCCATTTATTCACTTATTCCAAGAATAGTTATGTAACATCTATTTGCCAATCAATGTTCCAGGTTTCGGGGATACAGCTGTAAATGAGCAAATATCCCTGCTTTTATGAAGTTATCTTCTAGTAGAGGAAAAGATCAAAATAAATAAGTGAAAAAATAGTATTTTAGATAACAGTAAAGCAGAAAGGGAAGAGAGAAAATGTGAGAAGAGAAGATTTTTTAGCTGAGTGATTCAGTGAGACTTTTTGAGAAGGTGTCATTTGACTGAAGACTTGAAGGTGATCGGGGGACAGTAAAGTAGGACCTAGAGGAGGCTGTTCTAGGTGGAAGGAGTGGCAAGTGACGGCCCTCAGCTTCCAGCATGCTTATGAAAAATTCTCAAAGGAACCAACCTGTAAAATATCATTGCAAATTTGTGTTTCTCAATACGGATAACCTATTGTAGTAGATAAGCTTCTCTTAGGTGTTTGAAAACCATTCTTTAATTCAACAGGTCCAAAATTGAACCCATAATCATAACTCCAGAATCTGGTCCCCCTCTTCACACAGTCCTACATCAGTGAATATTTCCGTACATACAGTTGCTCAAGCCAGAAAACTAAGAGTTAACACATTACTTAACTACTGCTGCATAACACATTATACTGAAATTTAGTGGCTTAAAACGACAAGGAATATTGATTAGCCTCGAAGATTCTGTGGGTCAGAAATTCAGGAACAGCTTAAGCAGGTGTAATAGCTCAGAGTCTTTCATGTGGTCACTGTCATGATGTCAGCGGTGGTTGCAGCCATGTGAAGGCTTGACGGGGGCAGAGAATCTGATTTCAAAGGTGGCTCAGTAAAATGACTGGCAAATTGGTGAATTCTATCAGTAGAAGCTGTCATTTTCTTACAGGTGGCTACCTGAGTGACCAAGGGAAGACTGCATGATCCAAAAGAGAGCTGAGTGGAAGTAGCAATGCCTTTTCAATGCCTTTTATGACCAAACTATGGAATTCCCATGTCATCAGGAAGCTACTTTGTAAAGGCAACCTTCAAGAGGAAGGAAATTAGGCTCCACACTATGAAGGGAGGAGGGTCAAACAGCTTGATTAAGCATTTTTAAAACCATCACAGTCATGCTTGAAACGTTTTTTCTCGTTGGCATCCAACACCAAACCATCACTCAGTTTTGTGGATGCTATCAGTGACGATATAAATCTTTTAGATTCCTCTTCTCTTCTCCAACCCCGCTGCAAGTAGAAATTACTCAAACTATCCTCAGCTCTCACTTTGACCACTGGAACTGTCTCCTAGTGGGAGCGATAAAGATGAAAGTCCACATGATTTCCAAGGCGCTGAGTGATCTGGTACCTACAGCCCTGTCCAGCCCCCCTTGTTACTGTGCTGACGCTCCTTGGCTCTATTCCAGACACACTAACATTCTGTTAGTCTCTGTCCTTCCCGTGACACCACAGGTTCTAAGATAATTTGCTTTGTATCTGTGTCCTTCAGTCTTTTCCTACCTGAAATTCTGGACTGCAGTTTCAGTAGCCCCTAATCCTAGAATTGTTCACTGAGTTTACACAAATTGATAGACTTCTTTTGAATTATTTAAAATCATGCTAGAATACAAAAACTGAAACCAAAGTATGCTCTAAAGGCAATATAAAACGCAAAGTGCTTTAAATATTCATTCAGTAGTTGATTTCTGAAAACTGAATGTCCTGCATGAGAAATTGTTTAAGGAAGAACAGTGAACAACTGTGTCCAGTGATCCCACACCTGCAATTCAGCCATGAGTTGAATCCATGAGTTGGGATGCGTCTGTCAGACTTTTTTCTTTATGGTGCTCAGTATCTCTTGAGGCTTACCTACATTTTCTACACTTGGGTTTCATGAGATACTGGTATACCATTATATAAATTGGCTTGAGTGAATTTCTCCTTATTTCAATTAAAAACATCCCTGCTGCAAAGAATCATGCTATCAAAGGGCAAAATCCAAACACTGGCATAAGAACTTTGCATTTTTTTGGAAACATATGTGTGGAATGTGTCATTTGCTTTACTGCACTTTTTGGTGAAAAATGTGTGCCACTTTCAACCTCCCTTTTTATTTTGGTGAAAAAGTATCTGGCTTGCCCAAGGCAGAACAACTAGTTAATGACAAAACTAAACAAAATGCACGCCTCCTGGCTGCCCACCTGGAGCTTCAACCATTGTATCACGATGACTTCTCTTTAATTATCTCATGCACTGGACACATAATAAGAACTATTAAGTCTATTCTAGGTAATTTTCAGTGTTTCTGAAATGCTTAATTAGTTTTCTTTAAAATAAATAAGTCATCAAGAAGCTATGAATCAGTGAGTTAATTAGCTGTGTTATATGGCCTTTCAGTCCTTTGGGTTGAAATAAGCTGATGCCAAAACTATACAGAAGTAAACACCTACCCATGAGAATAGACAGTTTCCGCCGAAGTTATAACAGAAGTTGCAAAAATTAGCATGAGTTTTGAGCACAGTGTTTTCAAAGTGTTTAGTGAAAATGAGTGACTTTAAGACAAAAATAAATTTTGGAGATAACACGAACAAAATTGTATAAAGATTAGAGTTAAGAAGCCTTAGATGTCTACACTAATCCTCTGTCATTTTTTTTTTACTATTGAATGGAGTCCTCCTTCCCCACCCTATCCCTTGCCATCACCCTATATTAACCCTTCACCTACAAACACGCAGACAACATGTAATTTATCACTGACAACTAGCAAACACTGAATACAGATGCTCCTAATAAGCCCTAATGTACGTGAGCACTGATTATATTGCTAGAATCGGAAGGTAATATTCTGACGTTTGACCTCTCCATCATTATTTTTAGTTAAATTCATGTCAAAAATATTTATCCAGTTAGTTACTGTGGATGCTCTGGAATACTTCTGGGGCTATTAAAACACATGGAACAGTCATGATATATTCCTTGAATAGTAGACCTTACAAAGTAGGAGATAGACATTGATTGATTAATCCTGTTACAAATTACAATTACCATTGCAACAAGTGCTGTCGATGAGAGACAAATCTGAGAAATACTGTAGCAGGATTTTGCAAAATGAGAGAGCATAGGTAAGGCTTCTTGAGGAAATGATGTTTAAACCAAGATCATAAAGATGAGTAGAATTTAATCAGCTGAACAGAACACCAATGAGTATTGCAGGCAAAGATAATAGCTAGTGGGAGGTTGTAGGAGAGAAGCTGAAGAGGTGAGATGTGGTTGGATTATGGATAAAATTAGCAGGGAGGGCCAGCTGGATGGATATGATATGTGAGATAACGGAGGAGTCAAGGGATGAATGTCAAAGATTTTCATCCTGAGAAAACCAAAGATGGAGTTGCCATTAACCAAGTTTGAAAAGAATGGAAAAGAAACAGGTTGGTGTGGAAATAGCAGGAGTTTGATTTATGTTTTCTTTTATTAGAGAGCTAGGTTGTTGGCAATCTGTGATTATTTTATTCCAGTTTCAGAAAGTGAGACGATTCCAGGCTATGCTTAGCTTCCTGCTAAGGCTTCTATATTTCTGGTTCATTTTTACTCATCAGCTGTAATTCTTTGAGACCTCCAGCCAACTCATAGGAGTTCACTCCTGTTTGTCCCCCTAAATCCAGAAAGCTTTTAAAACTTGTGCACCCATTATTAACCACTCAGCTACGACTCTGAAGTTCATTGCCACCCCTAAGGGAAACGCAGCTCTAAGCGCCTGGCTCACTTCTGTGAGCTTCCTTTGTCTTAGGTCTTAGCCGTGTGACTGATTTTTCACTGTGTTTTTAGCTCTCCAGTGTAGTTTTTTTCTTTTTAATCTTGTCTAGTTGTTTCCAGTGGCTTATTGGGAGGGATAAATGAGGAATTTGGGATTAACATATACACTACTATATCTAAAATAAATAAACAATAAGGACCTACTGTATAGCACAGGGAACTATATTCACTGTCCTGTATAACCTATAATGGAAAAGAATCTCAAAAAGAATGTATGTATATATACATATGTATATATAAAACTGAATCACTTTGCTATACACCTGAAGCTAACACAACATTGTAAATCAACTGTACTTCAATAAAAAATTACAATTTAAAAATTAAAATAAAGCCTTATAAATTTAATACCTGAGTGGCCTGGCAAAAAACCTCTCTAGACCTTATGTTCTTCATCTGTAATACATAGGTAATAATATCTAACTAGAAAAGTTGTTATGAAGAGTTGTTCATATATATATGAATAATGTGCCTGAGAGACAGGAAGAAGCTACCATTTTTATTGTTAGGTTAATTAAAATAGCCCAGGCCTCAAAACAGCAGGGAGAAGTGAGATCACGTTAAAAAGAATCATATTTCACGGGTACTTTGCCCACAGGGGCAAGAATCAAGATCCCAGAACCCTGTTAATTTTTAGCTATTTCTCTGAGTCCCAAAAGGTATTCTAGAAAAGTCCCTTTATATTCTTCCACTTTGGCCTCCTTTTAAAATAATTAATATCAAACAATCAACCTAAAGCCTGCTTCACTGCCTGGGTCATCATGGCAAACACTGCTTACTTTAGAGTAAGATACTCAAAACTTCACGTTGTTCCCAGATGTCCCAGTTTCCCTTCAGTTCTCCCATAAATAGGCTGAGGCCATAAAGAAGTGGAAGGATGCTCATCTCTTTCATTGCGTGTTTTAGTTTCCAAAGTGGGGCTTGAAATATAACTTGTTTGTTCCTACAACTTAGAAAGTTCCAAGAAATAACTGTGACAATTTTTTTTCCACAAAGAATTGTAACCCTATAGGATTGGTTTATAAAGAGATACAGTATGTCGTCTGCTGTCTTTCTCCCTCATACCCCAAACCTCCGTCCTGGGAGTCTGGACACTGATTTCTTCCTTACTGGTCACTGTTCCTTCTGTGCAAATCAACCGTGACAAGAGACACACAGAGATTGTGGCCCCACGTGCCAAGACTCATCCCAACCCACGTCTTGTTTCCCAATTACAGTTTTCATATTTTCTCTCAATTTTAAGGTGCATTTAGCAGAGTTAAATAAGTACTGACAAATTTATTAATTTTTAAAGCATCTATATTTAGGGGTTATTTCTGTCCTCCAAAAGTGGTTATATTTTACTTTCTTGTCTCATTGAGAGGAACAGAGGTATAAAAGGTGGGGGACTTACCTTTTTGATGAACTTTGATATTCGACTTCAATGCTTGATAAAATAGGTTTCTCCCAGTCTCTCAGAAATTGAAGTCTCTGAACTTTCAAGTGGCATGTCTTTATAAAAATAAGAACATGTATAATACTTAAATTTTTAAAAAGTTCATTGATGGGACTGTGTGAGTCCGCATATCCTAGAAAAGTTAATAGTAAATTCGGTATTTGGAACAGCATAGGGAAAAAGAGCCAAGTGTGGGTGGCAGGCAAATTAGCGCAGATATTTTCTGAGCTTTTCATAAATAAAAGACTTCTAAAATATCCAAAGCTGCTTCTTTCAGAAGTACTGATCATGAGTAATTTACCAACAACATTAGTAAATTGCTATAAATATGACAGCTTTGTTGAAAGTAGGAGATTTAGACCCCCCCAAAAAAAGTACTTGATAATAAATAAGGTTTTTTATCCAAAATCCATTCCAAATTCATCTCAGATTTCTTCCATTGCCTCCCCCTACGCTGAATTTTAACTTACAAAAAGCTGTTGTCGAATGTGTATGTATAGATGATATTGGCTATTTAAAAATCAGAGTCCAATCTGGTCACATGCCCTCATACTATGTATGTATTTATTACCATAAGCTCTCTTAAATGATTACAGTCCTCTGAAGACAGTCTGTTAATATGCACATGGTGTTAGTCTCAGCCAAGAACGTTCCGGGAGAAATACACCAGAGCAAGCGTTGTGGGTTATGGGAAGTCTTCCCAAAGCCACAGCCTCCACCATTTTCAGAAGAGGAAGGGGTAGACTGTGCAGAAATGCTTTTTAGCCAAATACTCAATGCAGTTTTGCTGACGATAATTCCTTTTGAGTCAAAGCTATGAACCTTTAGAAATAAAATCAATTGACTCTAAGTTGTTGAATGGCTCTTGTGTCATTGAAGGAGACATAACTAGTAGAGAAATTTGGACTCTTGCTCTGCTCAGAATTTTCCCATTTTTAATAGGCATTATTCTGTAGATTGTGGTTGTGACTCCCTGTTATAAAAGGGTTATTTTTATTTTTTTTTAAATTTTAATTGAAGTACAGTCAGTTACAGTGTGTCCATTTCTGGTGTACAGCACAATGTCCCAGCCATGCATATGCATACATATATTCATTTTCATATTCTTCAAAGGGTTATAACAGGTTTGAAGATTTTGCTTAAAGTGGCAGGAAAAAGGGAGCTGGCCTCCCATTCCTCTCACTATAATCTCACTTTCCAGCTTCTGTGCCCCGATACTTTCCAAGGATTCCCAGTAGACTCCAGATGGGCCCAGAGTAATCGACTGAACTGTGAACACTCTGCAGAATCAGATTTGTGTTATGTATACTCTACCGTTCCTAGCAGAGTGCTTCGCACCGAATACATTATATGAGAACTCAAAATTCATCGTTTCAGCATTTAACAGATATTTAAACACATTTTGGCATGAGAAAGGACACTTTTATATAGCAAAAATGCAGTATAATTTTATTGTTAATGAATCTCTCAGTTTATAAAAGGCTTATAAAAATTGTGTATTGTATTTTTTAAATGATTTATCTCACCCAACCTACCCTCACTCCTTCCCAGTCCAAAGTGATTTCATGTTTTCTTCTCAACTCATTAATTAAATTACATTAGTGATTTTACGAATTTTTAAGTATCATGTCAAAATAACTATAATTTCTTGTTTAATTTAAATGTTTAGTAATTTTAAAATTTTCAGTGTTAAAAATAGAAAAATAATAGCACATATTACTGTAAAATATATTTGTTTTAGAATATAGATGATTTTAATAGATTTCCTGGTATGAGAGGAAATGACTCAGCTTTCTAAGATCATTTACTGGTGATATATTTCTTCCATCCTAGACTATGGTAGTGACAGGAAATGTTGTGTTTTCCTTTCTTCAGCTTATTTTAATTGCTAATTGCATAAATAATGAAAATTCATATTTTTAATAGAAACTATTTCAACAGCAGATGGGTCATTAAAAACGTTTTGTAATAACCTTTAAAAATGTTGTTTCACCTTTAAAATAGTTGAATGCTAAGGATATTATATATACATGTGTATATATCAAAGACTAAATACTGAACCTCACTCATTCATTTATTTAACAACCATTATCAATGCTTTCCAAAGAACCTGGCATCATGCCTGAATAATTTCAAAGAGCACATATGTAAAATGTGTATAATATGTATATAACATTTTTGGCAATAAGAATGTATTTCAAATGAAATTTTAAAACAAATAATGTCAGGTCAGATTTCAGGAGGGCATGACTATGTGATTATTGTAGTAGCCCAGTTACTGTTTTTTTGAATATGTCAAAAAATTAAGATTAAAAAGGTAAATAGGAATCAGTTATTTATTTTAAGGAAGATCAAGAATTATTTTATCTTATTGAGACAATAATAATCTTGATTTTATTATTTAATTATTCAAATAAGTTGAGACATTGGGAGCAGACAGTGCTCGGTAATAGAATCTGAAATATTCAACCTGGAATTTGGGACAATGCGCATCAAATGCGTGTGTGTTCTTTGTGAAGAGGCTCTCTACTGATCTGGTGAGATGGGGGTAAATTATTTTGCTTGCATTCAGCTCTTTGGCGCACACAGAGAAAGCAGGTAGAGCACAGCACACAACTGCTGTGCTGTTATCTCCACGGTGTTCAAGGTCAAGTGAAGAAATGCCCATGAGCAGAATCATATCACGTTAACTACAGAAGATCTTACACGTTGACTTTTAACCCTGTTATCTTCGTATAGGTGTGCAGAATTCCAGGGATTCTTAGGTAGCATGATGACATATAACAGCAAGTACATCACATAGCATTAGATGTCAGTGTTGACCACTGCTAGAGTGTGGAGTAATAATTAAAGAAAAAGTAGACGGGGAGGGTATAGCTCAGTGGGCGAGTGCATGCTTAGCATGCATGAGGTCCTGGCTTCAATTCCCAGTACCTCCATTAAAAAAATATGTAAATAAGTAAAACTAAATACCTCCGCCCCCTCCAAAAAACCTATATATAGTGGACATCTCTAACTTCACTCCTGGAAACTATCCAATACCTTATTCCTCACATTAGTTCAAATATCAAACTTTTATAATAGCCCATTACAATAAATAAATGATTGCTTGATAGGATATGAGCAGATGTGGTTTTTAAAATGTTCTTATTCCATTTTAAGATTAATGTTAGATGTAACATTTGAAAAAAAATTATTTTATAAGGAAGTTAAAAAAGCTATTAAGAAAAGGCAGATTTTCTGAAAGATAGGTACTATATGAATGCAATCCATTATTTTTTTAAAATTTAGTATTTATCTGCCTAAAGAAATCAAATTAATTTCACTTTGTTAAAATTGTAGACATGCAGTGTAAATCTTAACTCCATTTGCTGCCCTTCATAATTTTGTTTCTTTATCGTGCTATCTAAGGCTTCATATAGCTGGAAAAACGTAACCAAATTTTGAAAATGCCCAGTTAACACTTGTCATGGCGAATTTAACTCTTTCTTCCTTTCTCACTCTGTCTGTCTGTCTCTTTCTCTCCCTCTCCTCGCTCTTCTATTAATAGAATATTTACTGATACTTAGTCAGTTACAATTGTTGACTATTCATCTTGGGGAGACCCAAATGGTAATCTCTGTATCTTTTCTTTTAAAAGCAAATCTTTATATTACTTGCGAAAAAAGATACATTTTTTTTTCAAGTCTACCAAATAGTGTTATGGGAGTTAGCTGTTACTATGGGAGGAAATGCAATTATCCAGAGAGAGAAGATGGCTGGAGCTTTGAGGAGTGTTGTTCTTTGAAACACAAATACAATAAAACAAATAGGAAAAGAAACCTAGGGAGACATGGTCAGAGCGGTGATCTGAGCAAAATTAGTGGAACAGTGACCTCCGTAAATCATCTCCTCCGTCAAAGCAGTGAGAAAACTGTCAAAAAGGTGACAGTCAGCTTTTTTCAGAACTCTTGTGATTAATCAGAGACTTGCAGGAATCCATGAAGTAGTTTAATCGGGAAGAACACCTGAATCTTGGGAAGAAGAGTGGGATTTCTCGCGGTCTAACTTGCCCTGTTCCCACCCCCTCTCTCTAGCCCCGCAGTAGCGTTGCAAGCCAGTAGGTTGCAATTACAGTTAAAAAAAAAAAAAAAAAAAAAAAAAGCAGCCTGGCAGCCACCAGAGGGGACAGAATGGAGTCTGAATATCTTTAAAACAATATTCTTGGAAAATCGTCATTATTTGACCCATCTGAAGGTTTTTCTGGAAGACCCCACTTGTGAGACTGCTTTTATTTCGCCTAACTCGGACCTCACTCGGTTTGAAAAGGCTTTTTCCTGGGGATTTTGTCAGTTGTTTAACTTCACGGGTACCTGAAGCAGTAGAGAACCGTGGGTGAAAACAACAGACTAGCCAGAAAGCGTAAAAGAAGAAGCAGTGGAAGGTAAGTCCCTAGGCGTCTGGAAAAGCTCCCTGTAGTCCCAGGCAGCTAGAAGTCCACGCATGCGCACGGGGCTGTGAGCGGCCAGTGCGAAGGGCTGAACGCATCCTTCCAAAGTTCCCACGGTGAAGTTCTAACTCCCAATGTCTCCAGACGCGACTTTATTTGTAGGTAATTATGGTATCATGAGGTCGTATTGGTGGACCCTAATCTAATCTGACTGGTGTCCTTCTAGGAAGAGGAGATTAGGACAGACACACAGAGAGGAAGGGCCACGTGAAAGCGAAGAGAAGGTGGCCATCTGCAAGGCAAGGAGGGAGGCGCTTAGGGGAAACTCACCCTGCCAACAACTTGATCTTGGACTCCTGGCCTCCAGAATTGTGAGAAAATTAATTTCTGTTGTGTAAGCCCCCCCAGGCCGTGACACTTTGCTAAGAAAGGCCTAGCAAACGAGTACACCCAGGGCTGTGCGCGTGCTCGGGGAAGTTCCGAGAAGACCCTGCGCTCTCAACTCCGGTGACCTTGGGCCCTGTGCAAATAGGCGGTCAGGGCTAAGGCAGATTAGTCAGCTGCCTGACTCAGTGTGGAAGCCTGACTCCGTGAACACAGGGCCCCCGGGAAATGCTGGGAGACTTACTGGCACTAGGAATTTAAGAAAATCCCTGTGCAGTCATCAGCGGATCTGTAACCCCACTGAGCGGATGTTCCCGTGGTCATATACACGGAGGAAGGTAGGCTTCACAGCGTTAGTTCAGAAACGTCAAATGCTACACAAAGACTTGAAATCAGCTATTTCAAATACATTCAAAGAACTAAAGGAAGCCATGCCCGAAAAACTGAAAAGAAAGAATGACAATAAAATCTCACCAAACACAAAATACCAACAGAGAGACAGAGATTACAAAAGAACGGAAGAGTAATTCTGGAGTTGAAAAGTAGAGTGACTGAAATGAAAAATTCACTGGAAAGCTCCTACCGGTTTCCTCTGACGGCTGTAACAATTTGCTACTAACGGTGTGGCTTAAAACAAGAGAAAATCATTTTTTTCCACAGTTCTGGAGGCCAGAAGTCTAAAATCAATTCACTGGGCCCAAAACAAGACGTGAGGTGTGAACCGACCCACAGTCCTTCAGAGGTTCTAGGGGAAAATCTGTCGCTTCCTCTTCCAGCCTCTGTTGACCACTGGCTTCCCTCGGCTGTGGCCGCACCACACTGATCTCTGCCTCGGCGGCCACATGGCCTTCTCTCTTCTGTCTGCGATCGAATGCACCGCAGCATCTCTCTCAGAAGGAAGCATGCCATTGCGGGCAGCAACATACCCAGGTGGCCTATGATAACCTGCCCCCTTCAGTGCAAACCTGAGGGACTGTCACTCTAGCGCCCGTAGTTATGGGTTATTTTTAACAGCTGAGGGGCAGAATATTATTAGTTCAGATCCGGATAAGTTGGTTTAATTTTTTGGTAAGAGAATATAGACATGCATTTTCTGACAACTGAAAGGAAGGATTTTGCAGAGAAAATATAAGGAATGGCTTAGAAGCAGCAGTATGTTCTTGGGCCATGGAAAATGAGCAAGTCCTGCTTGAGAGGACAGAGAAAAGTGACTTAAAACCAGGTGGTAGAGGACAGTTCTGGAGTTACTGAGAAGGGAGTAGTTTTGTTTTGTTTTTTTTCCTTTCCATGATGATGATGATGATGACATTAGAATAAACTTTCCAGAGATCACAACAGCAAGGAGTTCAACTGACCAGTAATATCAGAGATAAAGGGTTGCAAAGTAATGTGGAACCCGCAGAACAGCGAGAGAAGCTTCACCCCTATTTGGAGAGGAAGCAAGAAAGACAGAATGAGAGTCACCGGGCAGATACGTGACTCAGCATGTCCAGGACTAGGCAGCAGTTAGTGGGTGCTGTCCACTGTGGTGCTGTGTTCTCAGGGACACCACTCCCACATTATCATTCATGCTGCATTTCACAGCTGTGTTTATAAATTACTGATTATAATGTATGTGGTAGACAGTTTAATGGTGATGGCTCTAAGCTCACTGTCACTATTTGCTGGGAATCCTGGCAGGAGGAATTTCCTAACTTGATACTACTGAGAGTGACCACAGAGGTGCAGGCAGTGCTCTGAGCTCAGTGACAGAGCTGGGAAGAGGTGATGATTGACAGTCTCCAGGAAGTAACATCAGCTTGAATATATATATTTCAAACATGTGTGCCCAGGAAGTCTGCTTCACCTTCCTGAGCGAAGCTCTGTGGGTAAAAAGAAACATTCGATGTTAGCAGGCAGGCCCAGGCCTCCTGTGGATCAACCTAGATAAATGAGGAGCAGGGCAGGGGTGCTGTTGCACCTGCGGGCTCCTGGAGTGAGCAGCTGCATAAGAAGGGAAAGGTTTGAATGGAAAAAATGCAATGATCCTGTCTCTTTCCCCAGACACAGGGTCTCACCAGGTAACAGCCAAGTGCACAGACTGCATTTATGGTATTTTCTCAGTCTCCATCACAAGTCTTAGATCTGGACAAAATGTCCTGCAGAAGAGCGGCACAGAGTGAAAGCAGGATGAGTTCACCTGAGCATGTTACTAACACAGGAAGCGCTCGCTGTAATTGAAGGGAAGAACACTGCTGTTTAATCTGTAGGACAGTTTTATTATTATTAAGAAAAACTCCCAAAGCCCTACAGGTGATTCTTTTCCCTCTATAAAAGCAGTAAGAGTCACGTATCAGCTGAACATTCATATTTTCTGATGCCTGAATCACTTAGGATAACTTTAGCTAAAAATTGCAATCAGAAATCAAGTTTGAGTAAACACTAATTTTGAAACCCTAATGATTTAGAGTGGCTTTGTTTCTAGACTTAACACGAAATATTGTTGCCTCTGACCTTTGGGCTGAATCCATGTGAAAACTTATAAATTTTGACTGTAAATTTTATACATACCTGACTGTTATGATAATATTCACTATATAGTGTATAAAACCTTTTTTGTTTGTTCTCAAAGGTTTTTTTGCTTAGCATTTTTATTTTGTATTTCTAAGTAACAGCTGTTAGGAAGACTTTTTTTGGTTTTTTTTTTGGTAAACTCTGTATATTTTTTTTCTCATTTGTAGTTTGGTTGCAACAAAGGAAACAGATAGTGCAAGATCTCGAAGCGCACCAATGTCGCCTTCTGACTTTCTGGACAAGTTAATGGGGAGGACGTCAGGGTATGACGCACGAATCAGACCCAATTTTAAAGGTAATTGTTCGGCTTCCTCCTCTATGTGGAATGTGTTTTCAATATGATTAAACAAGATAAAGTTTCAAATTGATTTCCCCCCAAATTCTAATGCTTATTTCCAACAACCTTCCAAGTACTGTATTAGTCAAAGACAAAGAAGAAATATGTTCTCATATTCATAGCTACCATACTTTGTCTTTTTTGGACCAATAGTGATTTTTTTTTTCTCTTACTGTTGTAATACAGTTAGAGGAAAAATACAGGACTCCCTCTTTTATTGTACTTCACTTTATTGTGCTTCAAAGATATTACCTTTTTTTTTTTAAAATAAATTGAAGGTGTGTGGCAGCCCTGCATAGAGCAAGTCTCTTGGCACCATTTTTCCAACAACGTTGGTTCACTTCATGTCTCTGTGTCCCATTTTGGTAATTCTCACAATATTTGAAGCTCTTCTGGTTGTGGTTATATTTGTTATGGTGATCTGTGATCAGTGATCATTGGTGTTACTACTGTAATTATCTGGGGACACCATGAACTGCACCCATACAAGATGGCAAATTAATCAATAAATGTATGTGTTCTGACCGCTACATTGACCAGCCCTTCCCCTGTCTCTCCCCCTCTCCTTGGGCCTCCCTATTCCTGGAAATTAGGCCTAATTAGTAACCCTACAATGGCCTCTAAGTGTTCAAGTGAAGGGAAGAGTTGCAGATCTCTCACTTTAAATTAAAAGCTAGAAATGATTAAATCTACTGAGGAAGGCATGTCAAATGCCGAGACAAGCCCAAAGGCTTGTTGCATCAGTTAGCCAAGTTGTGGATGCAAGGGAAAAGTTCTTGAAGGAAACTAAAAGCGCTTTGCCAGTGAACATGTGAATCATAAGAAAGCCAAACATTCTTATTGCTGATATGGAGAAAGTTTGAGTGGTCTGGATAGAAAGTAAAAACAGCCCCAACCTTCCCTTAAGCCAGCGCCTAATCCAGAGCCAGGCCCTCGCTCTCTTCAATTCTGTGAGGCTGAGGGAAGTGAGGAAGCTGCAGAAAAAAGATCTGAGGCCAGCATAGGTTGGTCCATGAGGTTGAAGGGAAGAAGCCATCTCCATAACACAGAAGTGCAGGTGAAGCAGCCAGTGTGACGCAGAGGCTGCAGCAAGGTGTCCAGGAGACCCAGCTAGAAGCATTCATGAAGGTGGCTGCGCTGGACAGCAGATTTTCAGTGTAGATGAAACAGCCTTACGCTGGAAGAAGACGCCATCTAGGGCTTCCATAGCTACAGAGGAGAAGTCTGTGCTCAGCCTCAAAGCTTCAAAGGCCAGGCTGACTCTCCTGTTAGGGGCTAGTGCTGCTGGTGACTTGCAGTTGAAACCAATGCTCATTTATCGTCCAAGAAGTCCTAGGGCCCTTAAGAATGATGCTAAATCTACTCTGCCTGTGCTCTATGAATGGAACCACAAAGCCTGGATGATAGCACTTCTGTTTGCAACATGGTTTACTGAATATTTTAAGCCCACTATTGAGACCTACTGCTCAGAAAAAAAAAAAAGTTTCCTTTTAAAATATTACTGCTCAAAAAAATAAAATAAAATAAAATAAAATAAATTATTACTGCTCATTGACAATGCACCTGTCACCCAAGAGCTCTGATGGAGACGTGTGAGATTCACATTGTTTTCATGCCTCCTAACACAACATCAAAGAGTCATTTCAATGTCCAAGTCTTAATGTTTAAAAAATACACTTTATAAGGCCGTAGCTGTCACAGGCAGTGATTTCTCTGATGGAGCTGGGCAAAGTCATTTGAAAACTTTCTGGAAAGGATTCATCATTCTAGATGCCACTAAGAACATTTGTGATTCAGGGGAAGAGGTCCAAATGTCAGCGTGAACAGGAGTTTGGAAGATGTTGACTCCAAACATCATGGATGACTTTGAGAGGGTCAAGGCTTCCGTGGAGGAAGTAACTGCCAATGTGGTGGAAGCAGCCAGAGAACTAGAATTAGAAGTGGAGACTGAAGATGGGACTGAACTGCTCCAATCTCATGATAAACTGTAGCAGATGAGGAGTTGCCTCTTGTGGGTGAGCAGAGAAAGTGGTTTCTTGAGAAGGAAACCACTCCTGGTGGAGATGCTGTGAAGGCTGTTGAAATGACAACAAAGGATTTAGAACATGCCCTAAACTTAGCTGGTAAAGCAGCAGCAGCAAGGTCTGAGAGGATGGGCTCCAGTTTTGAAAGAAGTTCTATTGTGACTAAAATGCTCTCAAGCAGCACTGCCTGCTCCGGAGGAACCAGTCACAAAAGGCAGAGTCAGTTCACATAGCAGACTTCAGTGTTGTCTTATTTTAAGAAATTGCCACAGACGCCCTACCTTCAGCAACCCCCACCCCGATCAGTCAGCAGCCTTCAGCATCCGAGGCAAGACCCTCCACCAGCAAAGAATGCAACTTGCTGAAGGCTCAGATGAGTGGTTAGCAAGAAAGTAATTTTTAATTAAGATATGTACTATTTTTTATTCATAATGCTATCGCAAACTTACTAGACTACAATATAGTGTAAACATAGCTTTTATATGCACTGGGAAACCAAAAGTTTTGTGTTTTATTGCAATATTCACTTTATTGTGGTGGTCTGGAACCAAAACCCACAGTGTATATGAGACTTGCCTGTGCTTGACATGATGACTCATTGTAGGAAATTACATCTCCATTGAGGAAACTCTAATATAGTAATATGTCTATATATATATTCTCACTAACTGGAATGGAAGCTTCTTTAGGGCTGGCAGAAAACCTTCCCATATTTTAAATCCCCCACAGAAAGACTCTTTATATTGTAAAGAATCTAACATTTGTTGAATTTAGGTACTGGGGAAGGGTCTGGATAACTAAACGTCACTGATAACATTCAAGAATTTATTTCATCTACCAAATCTTACTTAAATTTATTGACAAGAGTATAATGATCAATTTGAGAGTGCCCCTTTTTATTCTTCTGTTTAGTATAGTTGAGAAGCAACGTTTTTATAAGAGTTATATGTGGATTATCCAGAACCACAATATGTCCTGTAATTTAATTTAGGGTAAAAGATTAGAGAGCTGTTCCCATGCCCCTAAAATAATTAAATATTATTTTATTCAATAAAGAAAATAACCTAAGTTATAAGAATACACACTTTTCCACATGATCCAGGTAAGCTGTTTTCATTATTAAAGGTGAAAAGAAAAGCAATATAGTCTACAATAATTTTTTTTTCCTAAATTTGTTCTTATGGGAGGAAAAAAAAAAAGAATTGCTTAGCAGTGGTGTAAGAATTAATTAGAGAATACTAACAAATAGCAAGTGGGAGAAAAAGATAGAAGTAATGTTTGTTGATAATTAAAGGTAGAAAATTATGAATTGCTTCAACTTCAAAATGAGCTTAACATTTAAACTGTGGATTACATTTCTTGATTTGTTTTTAGTCATTTTGGGCATAAATATTTTTACCTCTGCAGGAGAAAAACGCTGAAAGCAATCGTGAGAAATAGTTCAGCCTAAGGGGTATTATATACAAATGGAAATGAGAAATTTCAGCATTATGAGGATCTTTTACAAATTGAAGGAAAGCAGGTTCCCTGACATTAGGTTGAGAACAAACTTTGAATTGAGCTTGAAAAACATGCAAGTATCATGTGAGTAAACAAGACACAATCAGTAATTAGTGGATTTGCTATAGTGACTCTCTAGTCAGGGATTCAGAAGTATTGCTTTGTTTTTACTGAAAATTAAAGAGGAAAATGTATTCTATTTTTAAATGTCTATGAACATTTAAAAACATAGAAACAGACCCAACAGTTTCTTATTAAAAATACAGTTAAGTTACTAACCATGCGTTAGTGGTCCCAGTGCCCTACTTGTTCACTGGAAAGTTTACTTTTATTTTATTATTTCAATCATTTATCCAGCAAAGGAAACTTTAAACCATCTTAAATGTGATTAGTTGTTATTATTTCTGTGCAAGGCCAGAAAAGGACTCCGAGGGTTTGGTATTGCTTAAAACAAGCACTGTTTCTCTTTTATGAATAAAAACCACATACCTAGAAACTAGCTGATAACCAAGCCAGTTCAGAGTTAAGTAGATTTTTTTTTTTTTTTATTGAGATTAGGAGAATCAGTTCGAACTCCCCAGAGGCCTTAAAGGAAGAGGAAAAAAGGGGAGATTTTCTCCTTTCTATAATTTTCAAAATACCTATGCTCTAAATTCAGAAAAGTAAGTGCGTGCTGCACTTGATTACCAAAAATAATAAAAACAATACGTGGCTTTTCACCTTCGTCAAGAGTCAAAACTTTTTTTCGTTAGGGGACCCTCTCACAACTCCACTTCCAAATTAAGCAAATTCAACACTGCTTCACTTTATTGAGTAAAAGGAAATCATAATCTTTTGACCATTGCTCAATGGCCAATATTGAAATATAAATAAAATATAGTTAGATATTTTTGCGGTATTTACATGCTAACAAGCTAAATCCAAGGCCTGTCAGGAGATGCTTAGACAAGGGGAGAGAAAGATCAGCCTTTCTGTTGTCAGGTACCAAGGGACCCATCACAGAAGCTCATCAGACAGAAGTATGGAGTGGAGACACTGTCCGCCTGATAATACTGAACTCAGTTTTTCTGTGCGGTAGTTCGCAAGACTAAAAATACAGCGTCCCCTTGCCTTATTGTTTCCATGTTTTTCCCCTTGTCAGTTTTTTGTTGTTGTTGTTATAATGAGCATACACCATTACATGAGTTTCAGGTGTACGACGCAGTGAATTGATTTTTTTCTTATATCATTTGAAACTAGAAGCCAGTTTAAAAAGCAATTGAATAGCAAATAAAAGCGCATCCACAGACAATAAAATCTGGCTTCACTGGACTATTTTTCCAGCTTTTTCTAGTTTTGACTTCTTTCCTCTGACCCTGTTGTTTACGCCCCGGTTGGTCTCTGATAACCTGAAGTCTAATTTGGATCCAGGCAGAAAGGACTCCCATCAGCGGTCACCTGATTATGCTTTCCTCTTCAACATTTATTGCAGGTTTTTAAAGCTTTTTTCATTGTCCCCAATGGCTACCCTCTTTATCTAGAAATAACATTGTTTGCCCTCACAATGTCTTTGTGGTTTCTGTCTTTTCATCCGTAATATTCCTCTATATTAATCCCTTTCTGCCACATCACAAATCCAGTTTTCAAACAGTCTGTTCTGCTGTGACACATTCTATCCCCAGACTAATATGCGTACCTAATACCCCTTTTCTGCCTGTAATGTTTTTGCCGGGAGAGCATTAGAATCTCCTCTATTCATTTTAATTATTCCTATCCATCCAGACACTATTGTCCTTGAATAAAATTCGCACTTGTTTTTTTGAAAAAAGTACATTTTCTATTTGCATTTTTACATAATACAAGGTCATTTTAACAAAAAGAGTCTCTTGAATAACAGGCCTTTCTAGAACTGTCGATGTCCACCTGCAACGTGCACAGATTTCAGTTCTGTCCCCTGTAGTTTTAGGTTTTGGTTGGTTGTTATTTTCTAATGTATTCTCTCTGTAGTAGTTATTTCTCTTTTTTCTTTTAAAACAATCGCAAACCAACAGAAGATTTGCAGGTATAGCACAAAACTGTTTTCTTTTTTTCCTGAACCACTTGAAAGTAAGTTGCTGACCTGCTGCCCCAGTACTTGAGTGTATCATACAAATAAGAACATTCTCTTAGATTCAATTCGGGTAATGCATCTTGATAGAAATGATGCCGTGTTCTATTTGCATCTTATCGGATTGTGGACCCATGTTAATTTTTACCATTACTGATGATGGTCACGTTGATTAATTGACCAAGTTGAGGCCTGCCAGAGTGCATCTATATCCATACACATACATGCATAAGCATACACACATACATGTATGTATATTTATATTTGTATTAATTTACATTGACCTCTTTTTACTTTTACATTCATATTTACTTCTCTACGTACTGAAAACCATGAGTTCACACTGATATCTCTACTACCATGGATTTATTCAAGTTTCTGAGTTTTCATATTTTAACTCCCTCATTTGACAGTAAGACACCTGGTTCCCAATTATATTGCAGCCTTAATATAATTACATATTTGATTAATGTATAAAATGAAGCTCCCTTGTCGGCTGCCACTCCTTCTGCACAGACGCCCTAGGTCCTGTTCAGACTGACTCCCCCATGCCAGGATGCCCCCGTGTGGACACTCTCCTCACTTCCCCCGTTCTAATACCCCGCACCAGGCTGCCCGACTCGCTCTGGCTTCAGCGTCCCCGCCGTGGAATCCTTCCCCACCCATGTGCTTCTCATCCTGCTCTAATTTCCCACACTCCCCGCAGCCACCCCCAGCACGGAAGGGGCTGCTGCGCTGTTGGACTGAAAGGCTTTCGGACTGCATTTTCAAAGAGGAAATGGAAGGGAAGGGGAAGAATAAACTGGATGTTTATGCCATTATTTTCAAAAATTTTTTTCAAGTATTTAACAAATAATTTAAAAATCTGGATTTAAAGTCATCAAATAATACATTTGCCAATTAAAAATAAAATGTTTCCTAATTACATGATTTTGTAAATATGTATACTTATCTAAAATAAACACAAGGGGGGAGAGTCTAGCTCCATGGTAGAGAATGTGCTTAGCATGCTCGAGGTCAGGGGTTCAATCCCCAGTCCCTCCATTAAATCAATTAAAAATAAATAAATAAATAAAGAAACCTAATTAACCCCCTTCCCCTGAAAATAAAAATAAATAAATAATTAAATTAAATAAACACAAATCACTAAACAGGACTGTTTTGAAATTTAATCTTTCAGTTGCATTCTATGTTTTTAAAAAGGGTGAGGCTTTCATGCAACATTACAATAAAAATTCTCCAGAATCATTTCCGCAAACACTTGAGTTATTTTTGTTTGTTTGTTTGTCCCTTTGTTTGCTTAGATCTGCCTGGTGAACAGTTTTTCCCCCCAATATGAATAGCAGTAATGTAACTGCCAAGGCTTTGCATTGTACTTTGCCATTCTGCCTTCATCCATCTCTGAATTTAAAAGCTGTAGTCTATTTCTTTAAGAGCCATCTAGAAGAAAAATGTGCCGCTGATCACATCTGCAAGTACTGTCATCTGCTTTTGAGGCCAGCGATGGCTAATGCAGTGGACAATTTTAAGGCACGATTCACCATATGGAGGTTATAACAGTTATCTGCTCTGTTGCTAAACATAGCAGTGCATTAGGTGGATGTAACAGCTTTTGCTCTGGCACAGAGGAGTACCAGACTGGCCAGCGACCGCTAAACAGGTGCCGTCTGTAAAGGCAACAGAAGATTTACAACCTTCTCTGAGCTTCATCCTCTACAGAATTTTTGAATATACCTATTACTAGCAGAGTAGAACCGTTCCAAGACTTCTGCCCCCCTCTGACATGGACCAGAAGTTTACTGGGGAGAATACAGTGCTTTAGAAACGTGATGGAACTGTAGTCATTTCGTTCTTTGTAATCTGTCTCCACTGTCGCTGTCCTTGGTCAGAGCCATTCTATCTCTCATCTGGACCATTGCAATAAGTTCCTGTTTTGTCTGTCTCTCAGCTGGTGTCATCCATTCAACCATTCACCGTGTTGTGCTGGTTTACTGCACTTTCATGATCAAGGACCTGTAACGGCTCCTTCGTGTTCTTGAAGTAAATTCCAAATACCTTGGTGTTCCATTGAAAAAATTCTATGATCTAGCCTCTTGATCATAGGTCTTGAATTCTATGATCAAGACTCTCTTTAAATACAATGGACTTTTTTTCTAAATTGCTTCATACCATAATATGATTTTTAAAATTTTTAAATAAAATAAATTCCATATCTGTATCTGTATTTCATATACATACATACATACAGCATGTAAGTATATATCTTATATGTGTATCTTTTAAGTGAGTGTCTGCTCTATTTTTGAAATCTGAAATTGAGGTTTGGTGCCTGAATCCATTCATGTTTCTTTCTGCTGAAGAGGAGAATACATAACACAAATAAGTAGTAAAAAGGAAATCAAATGGCACTGTTGTATATTCTAATCACCAGGCAAGGAGCACATCTGATAACTGATGGATTAGGCAATAAAGCTTACACCTGAGGCCGCTGTGATTTACTCTGCTACCACGTGACACTGAGATTTTTGAAACCAGGCTCATTTATTCCTTTTAGGAAGAGCTTCCTGCATCTGATGGGAGGCTTACTGGAGAGGCAAGGGCTGGAATCTGCTTCATACAGCCGGAGGCATCGTGTTCCCAACGATTAGTGAAAACAAAGATAATCAACTCTTCTTTGCCCATTGCCCTTCTGTGCAGACATGTCATTTCGGGGAGAAAAGAACTGTATCAGAGGAGTCCTCCCTGTAACACAGTACTTAATACCGCTCCATTCAGAACCTGTCTGCAGTCATTAGGGTGCGCCTTACAGCACCTGCTCCCAAGAGACGCTGAAATCATCAGAACAGACATCACTAACTTCAGGCCACCGAAGCCCACGCTGAATTTTCCTCTTCATTCTCTTTTTCACCAATATTATCTATAATTCTATGCATAATAATTACATTCAGAAGATAAGACCAAAAAATTAAGACCCTTTCCCTTGCTAAATTAAAATAAGAAAATCACCCCCTCCATGTCTTATTCATTCCAATTTCAGCCAAAGAGATCCCAGTGAGCTGGAACACGCAGCCCCGCAGTGGCAGCCTCGTGCTGGGCGTGTCCCCCAGCGGGCATGCACCCCCATCCGCACTTTATTGGAAGATGAATTAAGCCGACACTGAAACTTCTGTATTTTCCCTCTTGCAAAGGATGTGAGTCAATAAAGCACAACAGAATTGATCTCAAATGAAAGGATATTCCCCAGACTCATATTGCTGTTACCAGCAAAAGAAAATCGTCGAGGTGTAGAGTTCTTGAGAAAAAAGAGACTAGCCTGGGAAATACGAGAGATTGGTTTTAGTGTTTCAGGATTCCAGTCAGCTTGTGTGTGTATTTTAGAGTTTACCACCTTAGACTTAAATTAAGTAAAAAAAAATTATACATATATATTATCTTCTAACAGTTAATTGTGACTTCAGACTTCTCTTCTGATGGGAAAAAATAATCATGGAGTAAATTTTCTGTGTTTTCTCATCTCTTACACAGTGACATATAAGACATCTCTCATTCTACAAAATTTTTAAAAAAATGTTCATAATTAGAAATAACCAATAAAGTTCTGAAAAAAATTTTTTATTCATTTTTATTTTTTATTTTTTCTAACATCTTTTATTGATTTATAATTATCTTACAATGTTGTGTCAAATTCCAGTGTAGAGCACAATTTTTCAGTTATACATGAACATATATATATTCATTGTCACATTTTTTTCTCTGTGAGCTACCATAAGATCTTGTGTATATTTCCCTGTGCTATACAGTATAATCTTCTTTATCTATTCTACGATTCTGAAATCCCGTCTATCCCTTCCCACCCCCTGCTCCCTTGGCAACCACAAGTTTGTATTCTATGTCTATGAGTCTGTTTCTGTTTTGTATTTATGCTTTGTTTGTTTTTTGTTTTTGTTTTTAGATTCCACATATGAGCAATTTCATATGGTATTTTTCTTTCTCTTTCTGGCTTACTTCACTTAGAATGACATTCTCCAGGAGCATCCATGTTGCTGCAAAATGCGTTATGTTGTCGGTTTTTATGGCTGAGTAGTATTCTGTTGTATAAATATACCACCATTTCTTTATCCAGTCATCTGTCAATGGACATTTAGGCTGTTTCCATGTCTTGGCTATTGTAAATAGTGCTGCTATGAACATTGGGGTGCAGGTGTCATTTTGAAGTAGAATTCCTTCTGGATAGATGCCAAGGAGTGGGATTCCTGGGTCCTATGGTAAGTCTATTCCTAGTCTTTTGAGGAATCTCCATACTGTTTTCCACAGTGGCTGCACCAAACTGCATTCCCACCAGCAGTGTAGGAGGGTTCCCTTTTCTCCACAGTCTCTCCAGCACTTGTCATTTGTGGATTTTTGAATGATGGCCATTCTGAGTGGTTTGAGGTGATACCTCATTGTAGTTTTGATTGCATTTCTCTGATAATTAGTGATATTGAGCATTTGTCCATGTGCCTATTGTTCCTTTGTATTTCTTCCTTGGAGAATTGCTTGTTTAGGTCTTCTGCCCATTTTTGGATTGGGTTGTTTATTTTTTTCATATTAAGTCATATGAGCTGCTTATATATTCTGGAGATTAAGCCTTTGTTGGTTTCATTTGCAAAAATTTTCTCCCATTCCATAGGTTGTCGTTTTGTTTTACTTATGGTTTCCTTTGCTGTGCAGAAGCTTGTAAGTTTCATTAGGTCCCATTTGTTTATTCTTGCTTTTATTTCTATTGCTTGAGTAGACTGTTCTAGAAGAACATTTTTGAGATGTATGTCAGATAATGTTTTGCCTGTATTTTCTTCTAGGAGGTTTATTGTATCTTGTCTTATGTTTAAGTCTTTGATCCATTTTGAGTTTATTTTTGTGTATGGTGTAAGGGAGTGTTCTAGCTTCATTGCTTTACATGCTGCTGTCCAGTTTTCCCAACAGCATTTGCTGAAGAGACTGTCTTTATTCCATTGTATATTCTTGCCTCCTTTGTCGAAGATGAGTTGACCAAAAGTTTGTGGGTTCATATCTGGGCTCTCTATTCTGTTCCATTGGTCTATATGTCTGTTTTTGTACCAATACAATGTTGTCTTGATGACTGTAGCTCTATAGTATTGTCTGAAGTCTGAGAGAGTTATTCTTCCAACCTCTTTCTTTCTCTTCAGAAATGCTTTGGCAATTCTAGGTCTTTGATGGTTCCATATAAATTTTATTATGATTTGTTCTAGTTCTGTGAAATATGTCCTGGGTAATTTGATAGGGATTGCATTAAACCTGTAGATTGCCTTGGGCAGTGTGACCATTTTAACAATATTGATTCTTCCAATCCAAGAGCATGGGATATCTTCCCATTTTTTAAAGTCTTCTTTAATTTCCTTCATCAATGGTTTATGGTTTTCTGTGTGTAATTTTTTCACCTCCTTGGTTAGATTTATTCCTAGATATTTTATTGCTTTGGGTGCTATTTTAAAGGGGATTGTTTCTTTACTTTCTTTTTCTGTTGATTCATCATTAGTGTAAAGAAATGCCACTGATTTTTGAACGTTAATCTTGTAATCTGCTACCTTGCTGAATTCTTCGATCAGCTCTAGTAGTTTTTGTGTGGACCTCTTAGGGTTTTCTATATATAGTAACATGTCGTCGGCATATAGTGACATTTTTACCTCTTCTTTTCCAATTTGGATCCCTTTTATTTCTCTCTCTTGTCTGATTGCTGTGGCTAGGACTTCCAGGACTATGTTGAATAGGAGTGGTGATAGTGGGCATCCTTGTCTTGTCCCCAATTTTAGTGGGAAGCTTTTGAGTTTCTCACCGTTGAGTACTATGCTGGCTGTAGGTTTGTCATATATAGCTTTTAAGATGTTGAGATATGTTCCCTCTATACCCACTTTGGTGAGAGTTTTTATCATAAATGGGTGTTGAATTTTATCAAATGCTTTTTCTGCATCGATTGAGATGATCATGTGGTTTTTGCCCTTTCTCTTGTTGATGTGATGTATTACATTGTTTGATTAGCGTATGTTGAACCACCCTTGTGTCCCTGGAATGCACCCCACTTGGTCATGATGTATAATCTTTTTTATGTGTTGTTGGATTCTATTTGCTGAGATTTTGGTGAGGATTTTGGTGTCTATGTTCATCAGTGTTATTGGCCTATAATTCTCTTTTTTTGTACTGTTGTTGCCTAGTTTTGGTATCAGGGTGATGGTGGCTTCATAGAATGAGTTTGGGAGTATTCCCTCCTTTTCAATCTTCTGGAAGAGTTTGAGAAGGACTGGTATGAGTTCTTCTTTGTATGTTTGATAGAATTCCTCGGCGAAGCCGTTCGGTCCTGGACTTTTATTTGTAGGGAGGTTTTTTATTGCTATTTTGATTTCATTTCTAGTGATTGGTTTGTTCAAGAGGTCAGCTTCTTCTTGATTCAGTCTTGGTGGACAGTATGTTTCCAGAAACTTGTCCATCTCCTCTAGGTTATCCAGTTTGGTTCCATATAGTTTTTCATAATATTCTCATATGATATTCTGTATTTCTATTTTATTTGTTGTAATTTCTCCATTTTCCTTTCTTATGTTGCTAATTTGTGCTCTCTTTTTTCTTCTTTGTGAGTTTGGCCAAAGGTTTGTCGATTTTATTTACTTTTTCAAAAAGCCAGCTTTTGGCTTGATTGATTTTTTTCTATGGTTTTTAAAATCTCTATTTTATTTATTTCCTCCCTGATCTTTATAATTTCCTTCCTTCTGCTGCCTTTTGGGGTTTTTTGTTCTTCTTTTTCTAGTTCTTTTAGCTGGTGGGTTAAATTGTTTATTTGAGATTGTTCTTCTCTTTTGAGGAAGGCCTGTATCGCTATAAACTTCCCTCTTAGCACTGCCTTTGCTGTGTCCCACAAATTTTGTGTGGTTGTGCTTTCATTTTCATTTGTCTCAAGGTATTTTTTAATTTCAGCTTTCATTTCCTCATTGACCCGTTGGTTTTTTAATAGCATATTTTTAATCTCCATGCTTTCCTTTTTTTCTCCTTTGTTTCTCTGTTGTTGATTTCTAGTTTCATGGCATTGTGGTCAGTAAAGATGCTGGAGATAACTTCTACCTTCTTAAAATTGTTGAGGTTTCTTTTGTGCCCAGCTACATGATCAATCCTGGAAAATGTTCCATGTGCACTTGAAAAGAATGCATATCCTATTTTTGGGGGCTGTAATGCTCTAAAAATATCCACCAAATCAAAATTTTCTATTATATTACTTAATTTCTCTGTTGCCTGATTTATTTTCTTTCTGGAAGATCTGTCTAGTGATGTTAATGTGGTGTTAAAATCTCCAGCTATGATTGTATTCCATCAATATCCCCCTTTGTCTGTTAGTAATTGTTTTATGTACTTAGATGCTCCATATTGGGTGGATATATATTAATGAGTGTAATATCCTCATCTTGTATCACTCCTTTAATCATTATAAAATGTCCTTCTTTATCTTTCTTTAGGGGCTTTGTTTTAAAGTCTATTTTGTCTGAAATCAGTATTGCAACACCTGCTTTTTTGGTTTTTCCGTTTGCACGGAATATCCTTTTCCATCCTTTCACTCTCAATCTATGTGTGTCCTTCTCCCTAAAGTGGGTCTCTTGTATGCAGCATATTGAAGGTTCTTGCTTTATTATCCAGTCTGAAAAATGTTTTTAAAACAAGTTAAAAAAACTCTTTAATAGTCATAAATATAATTATAGCATTTCCAGGACTCAGGGCCTTTTTGAGGTTTTCTTACATGTCCATCCTTTATATTTTAAAAAAAGGTAGCTTCTGTATCTGTTTGAATGTTATTTTCCAGGCATTTTGATACTCAAGAGACTTCGGGCTCTTTTTAAATACATAATATCGATTATGTTTTATTTGCAGGTTGACCAAATTTATAATAGCTTTGCATTTTCTAAGTCCTGACTCCCCTCTCTCTATTTCACTATCTCTAAGAAAACCCCAGTTCATTTTTAGCCCTATGTTATAATGGCCACAGATGTTTACTAGTCTGGAATTCTTTAATGCACATCTGAGTCATGTAGTGAGCTTTTAAAAATATCAATGCCTTGGTTGCATGGCATACCAACTGAATTAGAAGGTATCAATCTTTTTAAAAGATTACCAGATGATTTCAATGTACATAGATTCCTAGGCCTATGGATTTATTTTATTTTAAAATAAGTTTTTGTTTTTTTTCCTCTACCTTATTCCAACAAGATGAGTGCTATCAGAAAGTGAGTAGAAAGACAAAGATGAAAATTTTTCACCAGTAATGAAGTAAATGTAAATTAAAACCTCAAGTAATAATCTATTTTAACTAATGAAGTAGTTTTCTAAAATTAAAAAAAAATGGTACAAAGAAAACATCCTTTTTATTTTTACAAAGGAGCTACAATCAGAATGGCTTTGGATTTTTTAATAGTAATACTAGAGAATATAAGATAATAAAAATAATGTCTTTAAAATGGAGAAGAAAAAACAACTTCTGGCCTCAAATTTTGTAGCAAATTTAGATGTTAATTATGTGTGAGGGCGTGAGAAAGGACATTTGTGAACAAGCAAGTTCTGAAAGGCTTCACATCTTTATGCACCATTTTTCAAAAAAATTACTGAAGGACATATTCCTCTAAAATGAAGAAATATGCCAGGAAAGAAGAAAGTATGGGGACCATGAAAGGAGGTCCCACAGAAGAGAGAGGTGATGAGTCTTTCTCATAAGATAAGTCCGATGCTGCAGAACAAAAAAATCTAGACTGGAGTAAGCCTGAAGGAAGACAGAGTTAATGGAATATCAGATGAGTCTGATATTGAAACAGAATTTAGACATTGTGGGTGAGTTAATGGTACCTATGGAGGAAACTGTGTGAAATACATGAAATAACCATCGACTCCAGGAAAACGTTCCACAGGAAAGGAAGAGTAATCACAGTATATTACATGGTTAGTTGGAGATAGTATTTCCTTTGTCATAATAATGTAAACAGTGGATACAGATCTAACAACAGTGACAACTGTTGTGGGTAACGGGAGGACAGAAGAAAGGTTTTTGTTAGTAGGGTGGGAATAATGTGTGAAAGAAAGTAAAATCCTTACCTTCTGCTGTGGGCATCAGAACATAGGTCTAAAACTGAAGCATCTACTACTCGGAGAAATTGAGGTAAACACCCAGAGAATCTATTAAATGAGTTGAAGTGATTGTCTCTAGTTGGGGGGTAGGTGGGAGGAGAGAGCAAGGGGCTGCTGTCTTTTCTGTAGTGAACTTTGTAAAATTAAGTTACTCTTAATCATATTCAGGAGAAAAAAAACAAAAAATAAATTAGGCTCAGATAAATTTTGACAAACTTAGCTAGAGATCAACTCAGATTTATTTTAACCCCTACCACACAATATTTCAGTATTTTTTGTTTATATAGTGATTATCTTCTTCGATTTGGTGTACACAGGTTTTAGATATTTAGTAAACAAATTAATATAAAAAATCTTCTGTTTTATGAGAATACTAAATCAGACACTGATAGGGAACGTCTGGAATGGTGCAGTGAGGATCTCTGTAAGTTCATTCTTTCAGAAAAGCAACAAAAACACTGGCAAAATTATCAAAATTAACCTTTAGAACTCTGAAAGTTAGCCAAAAGCTTGCGACACTCTGAGAAGTGTTTAAGAAAAAATTATGAATTTCTCTAAGAATAGAAGATACTTAAGTCTGGCCCACTCCCCAGCTTCCTGGTAGCTTTGAAAACCAGCAGCCTCTCAACCCCAGAAGCTGTAAAAGTCCAGTAGGGGCAGACTGGATCTGCTCCTCAGAAAGTCTCCCCCAGCTATGTTTCTGTTCACCCTGCCTGGCCTACTTCCTAGAAGAGTCCCGCTCAGAGGGCTTGTCATTACTTGAGTTTAGGAAAATCCTATCGTCGGGGCATTTGTTGAAAACAATCACAGAAAATTGTTTAACACTGTGGCTGCCTAAGGCTGTGATACCAACCGGGCAAACAAGATCTTCAACACACATTTCAGAAGAAGATCTGGGGAATGAGATGCCCACAGGCAGCTTTGAAAAGTTACATACTGTTGTAGATCTAGACGCTACACGTATATGTAGGGCTGTGTCCTACCCAGGAAAGTCCTAGAAGGGCCCCAGCCTCTCACCTCTGACTGAACTCAAACTCCATGCAAGGAGGAAGTGGAGGCAAGGCATGACCATTAAAGGCGTGCTCTTCCCCCCAAACTTGAAGTCACATGGCAAAGGGGGAAGGCTTATTGGTTCAAGGCATGTAGGAAATCTCTGATCAATCATTAGATGACCACCAAACTCACCGAGCCAACACCCCAGTGGCTGGGCACTCTAGGGAAATACACTCCACAAGTATTATTAGTTCATGCAAGTCACTAAGCATCAAACAACAGCAATAAGAAACACTGTGGGTTGGAAGTGGGAGATCTGGTTTAGAGAGCTGCCACATAATATTATCCAAAGTATCCAATTTTCAACAAAGATTTGTGCAGCATGCAGAGAAACAGGAAAATATGGTCCATACATGGGGGAGGGAGGAATCAAATCTCCCTGAAGGGCTCAGATGTTGGCTTTGCTAAACCAGACGTCTATGGAGCCATTGAGAGATTACTAGATCGAGGAAACTGAGGCTGAAAGAGATTGACTTATACGCTGGGCAGCATCAGTGCTCAATCCAGGATCTGCAATCCAGATTTCTTCAGACAGTGGTTGACTTCAATGTTAAGCACCTATGTGTATGCCTATAAAAAGTTTTTCTTTCTTTTAAAGTACAAACTAGAAAAGTGGAATTATTTGAAAATGTATTAAATGAATATCTAAACAGCCCTTCTGTTTTAATCTCTTTTTCAGGCCCTCCAGTTAATGTCACGTGCAACATATTCATAAACAGCTTTGGTTCTATTGCCGAGACAACCATGGTAGGTAGGCATGTTTCCTTTGTAACAAATTTCAGACTGGAGTGACTTATAATCACATTAACAACAATTTTTCTGCTAATGTTATGTAATTTAAAGCCAAAATTCATATAATGAGATTTTAAAGATTAAAATGAATGGTATAATTAGATTACAATCAACTGCAGATAATAATGTGTCATTTAGAGATGGTATGTTAGAGAATAAATGTAAGTGAAAACAAGATTGACTTTTTCCCCTCATTTCAGTGATTAAATGTTAGATCTCAAATTGAAAGTAAATTTTACCATGTGAACTATTTATTTATTTTTTTTCTTTTTAATATATTTTAATTGAAGTATAGTTAGTTTACAATGTTGTGTCAATTTCTGGTACACAACACAATGCTCCCTATGAACTATTTATTTATTTTCAGTGCTCTTTATGACCAGACACAGGAGTAAATAATTTCATGTTTAATTATTTTGTATACTTATAAATATGTGTATAATGTTATTTTAAGTATTTGATTACCTTTCCAAATGAATCAGGTATTTGCTCAAATAGAAATATTTTTCAAATTGTAGTGTATGCTTTAATTTAACTAAACTCACTGAACCAAGACTTCATTACTATGTGATTGAGAACAATTTACATAATCAAGTTATTAAAGCCAAAAAAAATCATTACAAACCAAATTTATTCTATTTTGAATTTTATAACTTTCTCTAAAGATTATGTTGTCTCTTTTCTTTGCCCTGTAGCTTTCACTGTACAGTTTAGCTGAAATGAAATGCAGATATAGACTCATGAACCACTGAGTATCTGTGAAATTGCCTAGCAGGATTTTTTTTAATTAAAACTATGTATTGTGGTTCTTACATTGCCTAGAATTATACTCCATTCCTAAATTTAGCAAGTATAATTTGCATTAATTTTCAAAGTTGATTTTAGCTAAAATAGGATATGAAATACTTAAAGGTTTATTAGCTTCCAACGCCATTATTAAGAGAATTATTCTTACTTTAAATATATCAGTATGACTTGATGGTGAATTTTCTAAGGAAAAATAAATAGGCAGATTATTATGTGTGGGGGTGCTGTGTAGAGGTGTGTGTGTGTGTGTGTGTGTGTGTGTGTGTGTAAATAGAGGATCTTTCTCAATAGAAAGAGACTTCATTCAGGCACTGCTTTTTTAAAATGCTGTTTTCCTCATACAATATCTAGTCATTTAGTGGCATCTCTGTGGTTCTAGTCAAACTCAATATAATTACAGTAAAAGCATCAGTGGAGAAGAACTGAGCTCACATATTTTGGCATTATGTAGAACTGTCTACATTGCAGTATGAAAATTAGCACAGATGTGTGTACATGTGTATGAACACAGAGAAAATGCTTATAATTTGTTTGCATAAGCACAGTGTGGTTCTGGTGCAATGATAGTGACCCTGAGTCACTACAATCCTGTTGAGATGTTGACATATTCTGAATTCTGGTTGAATATCTGGTCCTGACTTATATCCTGTATTTGTACATACCCAGTTCAAATAATATTTAAAGATAAAGGAATCTCTACTGGATTTTTTCTACTTAGACTTCCCAAATTATATTTCTAGCCCTGGCAACCTTCCCATTTTAATCACTACTGTACATCATTGTACCATCCTGAAATCCTGGAAATATGTTTATATTTTTTCTTTTGCATGATCGCTTCCATGAAACATTTTCAGTAGCAATAGTCAGAAAGGTTTACAGCCTGCTTGTCTTTGTGGGGTGGAGGCAGGGATTTGGAAAAAAGAGATGTGGCCAGATTTATGCCTCATTAAAACTTGAAAGATTGTCAGGTTCCTGAAGGTCTCTGCTTTTTATGGCATAATTCATCAGTCTACTGCAAAGTGGTTGTAACACACACTTCGTAGGATGACTAGACTAGCTAAGTTTCTCACCTGTGATAATTTTAGACAGACTTCTTCTGCAGAATAATATTTTACAAAAAGCTTGCAGAATATTGCAAGTGATCCTCCCAGTGACCCTCACCCAGTTTTATTTCTCTTCTCTGGTGTAGAAATCCTTTCCATCCCTACACATTCCATCACAGCGTATCTCTTTACAATCATTTTTTAGCATCCATCACTTTCCTCTTCAAAGTTATAAGCTGCATCAGTGAACATTAATCAAATGCCCTAGAGGTAAAGTTTTATAAAATTAACTAAGTCTACCTGGTATCTTTCTTTTCAGTCTTCCAAACTCCTAAGCAGGTGACATTGTTTCTATTTCACATAATCCGATTCAATATTTGTGAAAAATGTTAATGGTATCAGATAGAATAGCTGCAACACTGAGTCCGTCTACACAAGCACAGAGAAAATGAGAACTTACTATATTTTTTATCTTAAGAATCATGAAATACTTTGCTACCACTCAGTTACTTTGATGTATTTAATTCATAGTTTCCACCATCACAGCCCTGCAACCAAACTTTATCCCACTGTTTTGCTTTCCATAATAGTAAGTTAATTCATTTTTATAAAATCATTAATGTATTTTTTAACATTCCCATTGTTTATATGAACATACTTTACTTTTGTTTTTACAGTACAGATAACTGAATTCAACTGGGATAATGTAAGACATTGAGAGAATGGAATTTCAAGTTACCTGTAATCACTAATGAAAATCTTTGCATCTGAGAACTCATATCTAAAATAAAACTAAATAACTCGCAATCCATGTATATTGCTTAACAAAGGTCTTAACCATGTTGAATGTCTTTACTGAACTCCATGAAGCGCCCTCTGCTGGTCTAGTCTCTAACCTATTGGGTGTCTCCCTATTTTAAAATACAGCTTTAGTCTCATTTGATTCATTTGATTCTTGAGAAAATTTCTCTTGTAGATATTTTACCTCATTGGCCTTTTTTTGAAAATTAAATTAATTCAAATCTTTAACATATTTTGCATCTTCTTCTTGCACCAACTATGCTTTTCCTAGTATTTATATGCATTTTTCCAACAGCATAAGCTGGAATTTCTTTTTAAACCCATCCTTTCTCAGTGTTTGTCTAAATAACTTAAGGTAGTGCCAACCATTCTCACTTTGGTACAATTTTATTATTCTTGACATACAGTCATCAAAGTTTTTCTATATATATTTTGGAAATGGTAAATTTCCTTATTTCCTTCACATTTGAGTCATATGTTGTTGTATTTAATGAGATTCTCTAAGGGTTTGTTTAGCCTGCATTATCCCAAGTTCACATTCTTCTTAAGCAGATAATGATTTAAAAACTGTTGGAAACTACAGTTCTTAAAAAGATTAAATTAAAAATAACACTGGTTTACTATTGTTAAGAGTCACTCTCCTTCCTGTTCTGCAACATGGCTTTGATGAGAGAAGTGCATCTATTCTGTCTTTTAAAATTGTGGTGAAAAGAGGAACTCTTGATTGTGTTTATTGTTACAATGAGGCGAAGCTTGGTATCTCCCCCCTGGCTGCATTCCTAAGTTGAGCTTTTAAAAAAAGTCATATATACCTAAAGTCGCAGTTGGAGGGTGTATAAGTAGCGGTATTTCAGAGGGGTTATGTTGGCTTAACCTCCCATCTTCAGCAAACAGATGGCTCTCCACCTCGTCACACATATGTTAGAGAGAGAATTGCTCTGCTGTGAGCCTTAAGTCAATATTTACTCACTGAACCATTACTTTTCATCAGTGCCCATAGAATAAATTATTTTTATGACATAAAGACAAAAAAGGAGAGATGTTTTGGTCCAAGGTTTTTTCAGATGCCTGGACACAGGGATGTGCGGTGGGGCTGGTTGACAGTGTCCGTAGGTCTGCTGTGATCTCGCAGAATTGTCAACCCGTGCAGTTGTTCAATTTTCCACACAAATTATAGGTTCACATTTTAGTTGCAGCCATAATCATGCACATGTAGATGCTACTTTGAATCACTGGATCATTAGGTTCTCCAGAGAAATCTAAGCTAATCTGGCATAAAAAATTGATAGTGTTCATTGACATATTCTTAATGGAATCTTTAATCTCCTATGCAGTCATTTTTCTGAGTGTATTTTTTATCAAATTAAGTTATTTCCTATGCAAGAAATGCATAGGTGATGATATAAGTAACACTCATGTACCCATCAACATCTTAAATTAATTTATTTTAACATAATTGTTTATTCAATAATTTATTTATATCAGTATAGGCTCATGGATATTTATTTGATACTTTGGGGCATAATTCAGTGGTAAGTTATACATTTTGTTGCACAAATTGTTCTAGTTTTGGCCATTGGGAGCTCATTCAGTTGGCTCCTGTGTCCCTTGACGTATTCCCATTATTTTGTTTTTTGTGTACTTCCTTGAATTCTGCCTCTGTGAGATGTTCCAGACTCACCTTGTGTATTCCCTGCCTAGAACCAGCAATTTCCCCAAGGAGCCCTGGTTCCTCTTATTAAAGAATGGGCATTAGAGACCCAGATCTGGGCACCAGGTGTGCTCATTGCTACCGAAGTGCCATTGCCTCTAAGCCCTCTCGGCAGACATGAGGTGTGTGTTTGTGTATGTGTGTGTAATGTTATTAATTTAAATTTTATTTTCCAATTGTTTCTATGAATCTACTGACAGATGATACATTTTGGAATATTGCCATATATCCTAAGGACTTGGTAATAAGCTGTTCTAGTAGTTTGCCAGTTTCTTTGCATTTTCTGTGAATATGTTCATGCAAACTGTTAAGACAGTTGTACATCTTCCTTTCCAACGTTTATGCTTTAAATCTGTCTCCCTCTCCCTGTCCTTTTCCTTCTCCTCCTTGTCCTTTCTCTGTTTTCCATCTTATCTTCCTGCACTAGTTCACAACTCCGTACGATGCTAAATAAAATGGATGGAGAATGGCCACCTTTTGTCTTTTCTTCTGTTATCAGTTGGGAAGTAATTATTCCACAGTTAAGGACAGCATTAACTTTAGGTTTCTCCTAAATGATCTTTTTCAAATTGAAGAGATTTTCTTCTGTTACTTGTATGCTGAGTTGTTTTTTTTAAATCATGAAGAGACATTGAATTTTATTCAATGCTGTCTCAGCATTCATTGAAATGATTGACTCTTCATTCTGTTAATATTATGGACTATATACAAATAACTGTGGATTGATTTTCAAATGGCAAATCATCTTGCATTCCTTGGATAAACCCCATTTGATCATAATTGATTATCCTTTTTATACACTGCTGGATTTAATGTTCTAATATTTGATTTAAGATGTTTGATGCTGTGTTTATTTTGAAAATTGAACTATAATTTGCTTTTGCTACAGAGTCAAGAGCAGTGTGTGGTAATAGCATTATGCTAATCTCAAAAAATTAGGAGGTATTCCTTCTTCCACTACTCTCTAAAATAGTTTCTGTAAAAGCAGCATTATTTCTTCCATAAGTATTTGGTAAAACTCACCAATAATGCCTCCTGAACCAGTCATTTCATTTGTTGAAGGGTTTTAATGATGAGTTTCATTCTTTGAGTAAATATAGGAAGATTCAGTTTTTCTATTGTATGCATTTTGCAGAATTTTTGTTTTTCTAGGAATTTGTCCATTTCCTTAACATTTTCAAATTATTGACATAAACTTATTTACAGTACCTCATCCTTTTATCGGAGGGATTTTTGTAATGTCTCTGTTTTCATTTCTCTTATTGGTAATTTGGTTTTAGCTCCTTTTTTATTATTTTACATACGGGTTTTTATTCTGCAAGGAATTTTTGCTGCTTTCTGAATCTATGATTAGTGTTAATCTTCTAAGAATACTACTACTCAATTTTCAGTTTTATTTATTTACTTACTTACGTGGAGGTACTGAGGATCGAACCCAGGACCTTCCGGCCCAGGGCACATGCTCTTCCACTGAGCTGCACCCCAGCTCTGCTCAGTTCTTACGTCTCCGTTTGTTCTTTGTGTGAAGCCGGTCACACTGGATGTTCTGTGGCTCACTCTCTTCACCAGAGTTTCTATCTCTTTATGTCTCTGTGCTTCATATTCCCTTTCTTTAAGAATTGTCATTAATAAATACATTATAGGGAATTCATAAAAGCCCCAAATAAGCTGTATTCCATGTCAGTCCATGTTAGATTCTCTCAGTGAAAATAACTCAATGTCTTACATAAAGGCAATTCATTCACACACTATGGTGAAAGTAAGTTTTTTTTCCCTACTTTATTTGGCTCTGTGAGAAAGGCATTTAACTCCTTGTGCTGATTTATCAAACAGACTTCACTGACATTCTATTATTTTACCCAGTTTACTTTTAAGTTCTATTTATCTTTTCCGTTTTAATATTTTACTTAAATCTGTGGGCATTTATTTAAATTTTTGACAATAGGCTCCGTGGAGCAGCAGTCCAGTCTGACATATTCATACGTATTCATTACGTCACCAACAACTAGGGTAATTCCTGGCACACAGTAGCTTGTAAGTGCATGGTGTTGAATGAATGAATGAATAAATAAATAAATTTATTGGCTAGCACAGAATATTGTTTCTAAAAAGAGAACTTTGATATTGTGTACTTGACACAAGTGGATAAACTTATTTTTGCTACCTTGCAATGTGTTTTATTTTTGCAGTCTGAGTCCTGGCCACCTTCTTAAATTGGCACTTCAGGTCCTAAAACAGGAGCTAAGCAACTCTAGTGCAAAAGTTAATGTTGGCTAATATTGCCTACATGATGAGCTTGGCTTTTTAAATTCACATATTCCCATGTGATTTTATAATCTTCCCTCAAAAAGAATTTGCTTTTTCAGCTGTATTGATGGAGAGAGAAATTCATTAAGAATGATAAAATTTTTGCGAATAGTTCTCTATGATAAGAAGTTAAGCTGTTATACAGTGCTTATGGTGATTGAAGAATAATGTCTAAAAATAAAAACTATTAAGATGCAAGTATTTCGGGTATCAACTAGGTTTCTCAGTAGTGTTTCTCATGGCGATTGGAAGTAAATGTGTATAATTCAAATAGTCCACTTTTTTTCCTGTTCTGTTTGTAATCTTTCCCCCAAATGAGTCATTGGTTCTTTATCTATTGCCAGCCAGTTCAGTTCTTGTAAAGGTACTTTCACTTTATGAGTGCCATAAAAGCATTTGGTGACTAGTTCCGTCTAATTTATATTTCTAGATTCAATAATGTTAGTGTAGTGTATGATTAGATGGAAGTTATTTCATTTTCAGAATAACCTGAAAGCGTCCTGCTATCTTTTTCACTTTATATCTGTTAACATCTTATCCCCACTGTCTTATTTTTCTTACTTTGAGTAATAAGTAAAGCCTAGCCAAATATAACAGTGGAATTGGTCTGAAAGATTTTTAATTTCAAGCATGAGTAACCAGTGACTGGCATCATGAATGTGTTCTGAACTATCATTTATAAACATGAATTAGACACAGGGCATATTGATGGGAAGGGTTGCAGAAAGATAAGTATGCATGAAGGTTACGCATCCTGGTGACCCCATCCAAAATATGACTAAATCCCTGCCTGGTGTAGTCAGCCACAAGACCTTCCTTACAATCACAGTGTCTCAAAGAGAGACTGTCTGCAAATCCTGTTCACACAGGTACATTTTCTTATAAAGAATATCACAGAGAACACTGTTGTCTAGTTGTGCTGCAGTGTGGGTGAAATAAACACAATGTTTAAAAGGCCATTTGCAACTCTGTGGGGGAAAAGTGCCAAGGAGAAACTGATGCTAAGAGAACTGTGCGCAGAGAGGGGCGTTGCTGGGCACATCCTTCTGCAACGTCTCCCCTTTATTTGAACATACACCTTTTAGAGCTTCCTTTTACTCTGGTTGAGTAGCTTGGAAGATTAATTGTGTTTGGTTTAGGCATTTGAAGTATTTGGGTTGGAAAAAATGAGGAAGATAGGAGGGGTATATGTAGGATCAAAGACATATGTCACTTAATTTAACTTTCCTCTTTCTGCCTGCTGTAAAGCTGATTCAGAATGAAAGGTGACTTTTATCTGCACAGGATCCTCTCTAGAGGAGGACATTTTATATAATTCCCTGTTAGCAGATCATCCAAGTACTTTTGTTGGCCACCTAACAGGACGCAGAAATGACCTGATGTCACAAAAGGTTCATAGCAGCATCCTTCGTGGCATTTATCACCAGACACCCCTTTCTAAGAGAATTTGATTTTCTGAAAGAGGATACTCCAAAATGTCATTTCAACCTCTAAAGAGAAAATGGGCAGCAAGATGGGGAACTGTGTTCCCTGAGATGATTGGCACTAGTCATGATTTGTTACTGAGTCATGGATTTAGCATGTAAATTAATGTGAAGTCCTTGGCCATCCATTTAAATTGCAAATAGCTCTTCAGCTGTGATGCTGGATCTCTGGCAGACAAACGAGCTAAGGTTGACACTGGCATCCTCTAGACCAGTTAGATGACACATTTCTGTTGCCCTGATGAAACTAACAGCCCATCTACAAAACAAGCCAACTAACTATGTTTCAGATGGGCTCGAGCTGGCCAGGCTCACAGGACCTGGGGCTGTGTTACAAGTGTCCCATCAAACACAACAGGTCAGGCTGCAGAGTCGGGCAGCTCATGCTGCTTGGGGAGCCAATTAGAAGACGGAAAAAAACCATCATCCCTCCACCGTGATGCGTCTATAGCCCCAAAATGAGTTTCGTACTTTGAGATTTGGTTTTTAAAATAGAAGGGAAATCATTTTCTCTCAATCTCATCAAGGAGCCTTGATAACAGACCATTTGTCCTCTGGGAGAGCACAAAGAAACAGGTTTATTAGCACATCTGTATTACTATAATCTGCACCACCTTTGAAAAATTCTTAGTCATTTCTTGGAATATCGCCAACACTACAGAGGCTAGCTGAAGCATAAAATAATCCTGCCACAAAGGTGTATTAAGAGGTTTAATTAACAACAATGAGCTTATAACATATATCAACGTTAAGCAGATAAACTGCAAATATTGACAAATTGCAGTCCCCGGCTGCTGTCATCTGCAAAGCTCATTCGCATTACATGTAGATGACAATGAGTCTTGTTTCTCGTCTTAGGGTAGGGAAGAACTTTGGGAGTGCTTGCTTCTCCCCTAAGTCTTCCAGCCCAGCTGAGACTTCTTTCTATAGGCGTTTGGAATTAGTGAAGAATTCCTCCCTACTTGCTCTTACTGAGCTCTTGTCTCGTTCTCTTTCCACTGGCGTTGCCTCCATCCCTTCCGTGGTGTTAGGCAGTGATGTTGTTTCACTTCCAGACTTCCAGGAGCCTTTGGCCTGGCCCATGACTCCCCCACCTTCCCGAGGGAATAAGAGAGTAGCCAGATCCCTCTCGGAGCTGATGAGATGAAACTCAACCCCTTTCTTTGGTGGAAGTCATTTTGTTTGCTTTGAGTTGTTCTTTCACTGGCTTCCTCTTTCCCAGAGCCACACCAGGTCCTCCTGCGGTTTCTGCTCACCCCATCTCTCAGTGCTCACTGGCCATTCTGACATGCCCTGTGTTACATGCTTGTTACATACACATCCCAAGAAGCGGCTACTAAAAAGGCTAAAAATTCAGATTCCAAATATATTTTTACTCTTTATCATACTTCAACTCGCCATAAAGATAATTACTATTCCTCACTCGTGCAGCATAAAATTAAATATGGTTAATCAAAACTTGACAATGGACACGGAAGAAATGAATACACTCTCTATCCCTTTTTCTCTTTAGTTTTTTTCTAAGGCGACGTTTCTCAAACTTTTTTTCCCCACTAAGCCTCCTTTAGGAGACTTTTGAGACATCTTTTCCCCTATTGCCCTCCCCATGAAATTTTAATAATTCAGATACACTGTACATCTGTTTATATACATTGTGCATATCCCTGGATTATACATAAAATGAGTACAGCACAGTTATCTATAATCAAAAAGTACTGAAAATCACCAAAAGTCTATCAGTGGGTGAATTAACACTCTGGTACGTCCATACAATGGAATGTTACTCGGCAACCGAAAGGCACAAACTGATACACACAATTAATTAAGCTAAGTGAAAGAGCAGACTCAGAAGTTTAAATATTGTATGATTTCATTTGTACGATATTCTAGAAAGGCCAAAACTGTAGGGATGAGGACTAGATGGATAAGTATGGATGGAGATGGTTTAACCATAAGGGGCAGCACAAAGGAATATTTGTGGGTGAGGAGTCTGCCCTGAGTCTTGATTATGGTGTTGGTTACACACCTCTATGCATTTGTTAGGATTGTAAATGTATATTTTTCTGAATTAAAAATGAAGTATAACAACATTAACAATATAACAGCTTAAAAAACAACCATTTTTTGACATCTCATAATTATGTGGTTCAGAAATTTGGACTGAGATTAACTGGGTGACTTTTTACTCCACTGTCATTGACACAAGCCATTCAGTTTTATTCATCTGGAGGATCGGTTTGTCTGAAGTGTTCAAAATGGCTTCAGTAACACCAGGTGTTTTAGTGGGGATGGCTGGAAGTCTAGACTCGGCAAGGACTTTTGACCAGAGCACCCCCAGGTGGCCTCCAGCACGGCTGGGTAGCCTCCTTGCTCCAGTGTTTCAAGAGACCTGGTGAAAGCTGCCAGACTTCCTGGCCATCTTTCATTAGACATAATCTTCTTCCTGGTGACAAATTACTCACATTCTTCCAACACACAAAATACACCCCCCGACAAGCTTCCTTATTCCATTATGGCGTTGTCTTAAATTCTAGGGTCTTGCCATAGAAATCAGGTCCAAGTGTAAATCAGACTCCCAAAGGGCAGATCTTGATGATGCTCCTCTTGATCAAAGGATCTTTAGATTTAAGATGTAAGACCTCTACCCCATACACTGGCATGTCAGCATGCATTCAAAGGTGATGTAAGGACAGAATAACTGTGGTAGACACTCCTCTTCAAAAGTGGGGGTGTCGGGAGCCCACTGCAGTCACTGCTTCCAGCAACTCGGAAGTCTAGGCAAGACCCTCCCTCCAGCTGCATGATGAGGGCCCAGCCATGCTCCCTGCAAGTGATTTCTTTGTGGATCTGACTTCACCACCATAAGGGCTCTGGGTTCTGCCTTCTAAGTCATCTTTACTTTTTTGTGAAAAAAAAAAAAAAAAGGGCCATGTTTGCTGCTAAGTTGCCTTTTAGTCTACCTCCTGCCCACAGAACTTTGAGAACCTCCCAAGCTGTTTGTACTTGGAATGGTCCTTGTCCACTTCACGGTGCTTCTGCCAGTTGAATTCTCTGACCATTTTTATGGCTTTCCTCTGCATCTCCACCTTGGACTGGGAGTCAGAATTCTGTGGGATAATGCTGTTAAGATTCTTAGAAACCTTTTAATTGCATTGAGAAAATTCATGAGGCAACTTCTCAATCTTCGGAAGGATAAAACAGGGTTTCACAGCTACATCCTTAGAAGATTTTTCCCCGGAACCCATAGAGAAGTGAAGTGACATTTTTAAGATTTTGCCCAGAAACCTCCTTAGCCAAATACAACAGTTCATTAGTCGCATTTTCTGTTTTCCACATGACTGAGATGACAGTGTTGCCAGACATTCTGCCACTACGAAACAAGGGTGGTTTTTTTTTTTTTTTTCATCCTCTAATAGCAATTTCCTCCTTATCCTTTCCACCAACACAGCAGTGTCCAAAGCCCTTCCAGCTTCTGCCTGCTGCCTGGTTCCAAAGTGAATTAATTGCACACTTGTTAAGGTTTTTCTCACTCCAGCACACGTTTCCGGTCACCTAACTCCAGTCCAGTTATGGCTCCATCCCGAACTACCCCCAAACTTGGTGGCTTATAAAAACAAACCTTTTGTTACATTTCACAGTTTTGTAGGTCAGAGTTTTGGGCAGGTCTTCCGGGACTTTTTCACATAATTCCACGGAAGTTACTCAATGGGATGCAGCTGGTGGATGGACATTGGGCACATAGGAGAAAATAATCAACCACCATAAAAGAGACTCTGCCGTTGAGATGGTAGCACCTGCAGGACCAGCGTATTCAGTGCCAGGCAATGAGGGATCAGGGCCTGAATGAAAATTGGGGCGATCTCAGTTTTTGCTCTTGTGCTGTAAAATGGCTTTGGGGAAGACACTTAATTTATTCCACACATTCTCATCACTTAAAATAATTTTCCTGTCATGAAAGTATTCAAGTATCAATATCAAGCTGATTTCACAGAGAAAATAACATGTCAGTAGATTCAGAAATGGGCCAGGACAAAATTATAAGGTGGAAAATGGAAAAATCATATTTAAATATTTCTAAAAGTTTTAGCATCCCAATTGTGCTGAACCCACTCTAGAACTTGCATCTAATCAAGAAAGTATGTCTTCAAGTTTACAAATTCTAACAGAAGAGCATACCACAGGCTGCCAATTATTTTATAAAAAGTGAAAACACGTGGAAATTTGTCAGCTTATATTTTGCCTCTGATGATACCCCATGCCCTAATGCATACTCCCAAATGTCTGTAAATACAGAAATATTAAAATGTGTAGTGTTTTCTACTCAAGAAACAAAATACTTAATGATTGATTACCTTTTCCTTTTAAGTCTGATTTTGGTGGGTTGCATGTATACTATTGTTGTAAGAGTACATTGTGGATTTTTTAAGTGGTTGTTTCATTTGATGCAGAAGAAGCAAACCTTTCGTCTGTTTCTCTCAAGAGCCATCCTAAATGAGGCTGCAGTCATCAATAATCGTTTCTAAAAGCAGTTAATTCCTCTTACAGCTTTAAAGTGCAATGAATAGCCTTCACACAGCTTCTTGGCCAATCTCCAAATCAACAAACAGCTAGTTAAGAATTATCTGAAGTGCTCAGAAGCAAAACATCATTCCACATATAATTTAATTTCATCCTGAACATATAATATTTAGCTCACTAAAACTTTTCCAAAGTGGAACTTTTTTCTTTTACTATTCAACTGCTACCATGTCGTAGTAAATAATATATAATATAAGCCCTCATGAATCAAAAGATTTCCAAAGGTCATAAGAAGTTTTTCAGAAAAACCACTGAAAACTGAAATATTGATTAAAATAAAAAAGTTATATTTTAAACCTCTATGTTAAGAACAATATTTACTGGAATAATTTGTATGCATGACCAATTAGACTGCCCTCTGGATATATGCCCAGGAGTGGGATTGCTGGATCATATGGTAAGTCTTTTTTTAGTTTTTTGAGGCATCTCCATACTGTTTTCCATAATGGCTGCACCAAACTGCATTCCCACCAACAGTGTAAGAGAGCTCCCTTTTCTCCACACCTTCTCCAGCATTTATTGTTTGTCGACTTTTTAATGATGGCCATTTTGATTGGTGTGAAGTTCTATGTGTTTTAAAATACACTTTAAAAACACATATATAACAAACCTTGGCAATGTTACGCTAAGTGTATTAAGTCAGACAGAAAACCATATATTGTATAACTCCATTAATATGAAATATTCAGGCAGATATACAGAGATAGAAATCAGATTAGTGGTTGCCAGGGGCTAGAGGGGAGGGGGATTTGAGAAGTGACTAATAATGGGCACAGGGTTTCCTCCTGAGGTGATGAAAATGATGCAGAACTAGGCAGGGTGATGGTTACACTATGTTGTGAATGTACTAACTGTTACTGATGGTAAATGTTACATGTATTTGACCACAATTTAAATTAAAGAAAAAAAACGCATAAAATATAATCCAGTTTACGTCAGACGTTTACGGGAACACTAGTTCGAAGAGCTTCAAAATTCTTACTTTCTGGTGCAATTATCCATCCTTTCAAGTGTGAAATGTCTCTCAGCTATCCTCAGAAAAGTTTTCTTCCTTTTAGTGGGTCCTTAGAACTTCTTGCTTGATTTGAGGAGCTCTTATAATGTTGATTGACATTAGGATGTTTTGAGGACCAAACAATGGTTCATTTTCCAAAAGACTTGGATCTTTTCTGATCCAAATCATATATTCCAGTAGTGGAACAATTACTTAATGGAAATCCAAAAAATGAATACTAAGCAGATCACTGCCTACATGTCATTAAATATACAAATTGAAAATTAGTAAGTGCTGTGATTCATTTTAATATGCAAATTGTGTGATTAACATTAAGTAGAAATAAAGTGAACAAGTGAGCACATTCTATGTAGGGTATAAATTTTAGATATAAATCTGGGGTCAGGAATGGAAGTGGTAGGGACAGAATTTCCATGTCTATGTTGCTTCAGCCAGGGACACATATAAACTTCCTCTTCCTACCTGGTATAATATCGGATGGAGCAAACAGAAGTTCAGGAACTGATCTGGGCAGAAATATGAGGCAGGACATGATGCCATTTTCCCTCAATCTGTAGGTTTGTTGGCACAACTTGCTGTGAAGGAGACAAAACATTCCACCTGCTGTCCAGCCCAGTCTGTGAGAAGGCTGAGCACTGGGCATACAATTTGCAGACACAGGGGGACTGAATAGGAATGCAAGAAGTGAGCACTGGAGGCAGACGAGCATCACTAGATACGTGGAACCTACAAGCGCGATGAGCGCATTAAGGCAGAGAATCATTTGGTACCCTCCAACCAAAGAGCAACACCAATGACTGCTTTTTATTGCTAGGAGTACCGGCTCTGTGCGGGTCTTTATCTCTAAAGCCAGGCATCCTCAAACTGGAGGAGCCATACTTATTGAAAGAAATCTCTATCAGCTTCTTGAAGAATGTTCTCGTGGCCCAAGCTTACCTGCCCAGAACTTCTACCCGTGGAGTGTGAGCACTGGGCAGTGTTCTAAATGAATATAGCCTTTTACTGCCTCTGCTGTGGTTTAATTTTCAATCTTGCTATCCTCTGAATGTTTTGTCCTCTCCCCCGGCCCCAGCCAAATTCATATGTTGAAATCCTAACCATCCCCCAAGGTGAGGGTATTAGTGGGTGGATCTTTGGGTGGAACCCTCATGAATGGGATTAATGCCCGTATAAAGAGATCCCCAGAGAGCTGGCACCCTAATCTCAGACTTCCAAACTCCAGAACTGTGATAAATAAATTTTTGTTTTTTACAAGCCACCTGGTCTACGGCATTTTGCTATAGTAGCCTGAGCAGACTTAAGACACATCTCACGTCTGAAACAGAGGTCTCTGAATGAAGTGTAGAGTGTTACTTCATTGACTCAACACACTTACGCTCTGACCAACCCTGATAAATCATACGAATTTAAGCAACTGTTTCCTTTAAATACTATTATTATAAGAAAGAGCCTCTTAAATTCTGAAAAACAGGGATCGATTTTGTGTTTCATTTTCTATTTATCTTTGAGAATCTACTTCAATTCTTTGGAATTCTTTATATGCTTCCCGATTTGGTACATAATTAGGTTTCTTTAAAAACAATTGTAATTTTAAAATAATTCTGCCATTTCCTGGAGAATCATTAAACATACGGATAATGAAGAAGTCAAGGGGAGATTTGAAATAACCTTTCCGAGTCTCTGAATAGTTCTTAGAAAACTGCTTTCTTCCCTGTTGGTTTAGTAAGTCAGAACTGGAATGCACTTTCCCAGTGGGCCATTATTTCCGAGTCAGTGGTCCCAGAGGACCACCCTCCTTGTGGTGGGGTCCATAGAGCAGGTGGTAGGAGCCACATGGGGGATGCCACGGGGTTGACATTAGGAGCAATTGTTCTGCTGTTCACTATTAGTGCTCTGCATTTTGTGAGGCTTGGGGACCTCGTGTTGTACCGTACTTCAGAATTAGAAAATGGTACAAAACTAAACCAGTGAGACCTTCGTTAGGAAGTTTGCACTTTATCCTTGTTTCTTGGAAAATAGGAGAGTTATTTTCTGATCATTTTGAAATTAGCCAGGATCTCTGATTAGGACTCCTAAAAACAGGAAAGATTCTGAGTTATTTTCTTCCCATTTGGCTGTGAATCCAGTGATTTTTTTTTTTTTTTTTTGCCTTAAATGTTCTACCCTCTTGAGTGACTAGCAAAAAAAAAAAAAAATCTGTTGTTCTAGAACTTTCTTCAAAAAATGAGAATGAGAATATATGCAAATCAATGAAAAATATGTATCATTTCTTATTGCTGCTGTAAAAAATTGCCACAAACTTAGTGGCTTAAAACAACAAAAATGTATCATCTTACAGTCCTGGAGGTCAGAAATCCAGCTGAAAAAATTTCACTAACAACTCCTTCCTTCATCTGGCACTGCAACTATTTCCACTTTTGCATATTATCATTTATGTCTGATCTGCATAGTTATATTTTATTTAATTAAAAGTATAAAACATAGCCTATTATTTGATATAATGCTTTTTAATTGTCACTTCCCCTGACCACTGGCTTTCTCTATTATAATTTATCCTTCTGGGATCCCAGTGTGATGTAGATTACTGTAGGCTTCCCCATTTTATCCTAAAAGACTCTTAACATTAAAAGAAATTTACCTTTTTCCTTTTCTCCCACTATTTAAATTTGGGATATTTCTTTAGCTCTGTATTCTACTCAAATTCTCTTTTCAGCTGTTTTTTAATTTACATGATTTAACACATCCATTAAATCTTTAATTTCAATAATTGTATTTTTATTTAATTTATTATTCTATTATTTTTCAGTTATGTCTGGTATTACAGCTTCCTATTATTGACTTTATATTTTATTTCTTTAAATACATTTTACATGTTTATTTTCTATTCTTGATCTGCTATTTCCATTGGATCCATGTCTGCTCATGTCTGCTTTCTTTTGTTTTTGATAAAATATTGTTGTAATTATGAGTTCATATTTGAATGAACTTAATCTGTGATAATCTCGAGGATCTAATTAATTAATCCTCAGTCACAGGTTCAGTTTTTCCACCTTGCAATGGCCCAAGGCTCAGTCTCCCAATACAGGCATTTTTATTTGTCACTTTGGACTTAGCTCACTCTTATTTTTGTTACTATTTTTGTCTTTAAAGAATCCTTTTATTTTCTTGTAAGACAGCAATGCTTTAGAAAAGTATATATAAATTAACATTATCCAGAAAGTAATTTTCTGTGGAAGGATATATATGTGTGTGTATGTATATATCACATGAAATCTTGAAGACTTGTTTTCTCACAGTGTTTTATTTTTCAGAAGACTAACGCCAGGTGAAAATCAGCAGAGCTCTTACCTACATAGTCTGTTCCTTCCACATGCCCTGCTTTTATTCATCTTGTGTTCCATCCCTTTCCTTGTCTAGACTCTTTGCCTCCAGGTGGCAGACAAAATGCATAATTTAATTGTATAACCCTCAGAACATTGCCTGCTACACAGAAGGTGCGCAATAAATGCCAAATGAAATAAATAATAAATTATAACATTAAAATTCAGCCAAATTCCTATACTGATCATACAAAAATATAGTGTTTCCTGGATTTTCTGCCCAATATTTTACAGGACATGTTTTATTATGCCCCTACTGTTTGCCCAGCTAAATCTTTTTCATTTTGAAGACCAAGCCCAATTAGATTTTCCTCTGGAAATCTTCCCTAAGCCTCCCACCTTGGTCCCTATTAGCTCCCCCTTCCTTGTGTTTCCGTAGCTTGCTGTGCACGCCTCCAACAGAGCACTTATAATGTAAAAATGTAATCATCTGTTTACAGTCTCTCTTCTACAACATAATGAACAGCTTGACAGCAGAGATTATCCTTCAGAATTGTATCATAAGCACTAAACTAAATGCCAGGTTGGCAATATATGATAAATAAACATTTGTTGAATGACATACTGGGGTAAATTTTATAATAAGTGAAAACTCATATGACTCTCAAAAATTTTTTCAGTAATTTAATAAGGTTAAGTACCACCTCTTGACAACAGCATCAAGAACATCACCAACGATTTCAAAAATGGGGCTAGAAACTGAATTCTCTAACCTGGAAAAGAATATCCTTTGCCAAAGATGAATGAGTATACTGAATGTTGAATTTGTAAAACCATTCTCATTAAATCAAATTATAAATAAGAAAGGCAGTGACAATTACCACTACAAACCCCATTTTAGATGAAAAATGTTATAATCAATTGGAAAACATTCAAGTGTTCAGAAAAAAATGTGCTATATGGTGTTTATTTTGGTGCTATTTTGTGATGACTATTTTTACCATAATATTTTCAAAAAAATATTTAGAAATATTATCTGCTTTTAGAAACATTTTTTAGAGATATCTGCTGATATGTCTGGCATATTCTTTTTTAGAAATACTTTATACTCCTACATTTTGCTCAGATTTATTGAGACATAAAGCAAAAATGTATTTGCTGATTGAAAATAAATGCCCACATTTAAGTTTTTCACAAATAGCATAATCCCATATGCACTAGACCCTAATCAATCATGTGAAAAATTGCTTGTATAAGAAAAGTGCATCACATAGCCATCGGAATGATGATCAAGAATACCAGGAAATGCATAAAATACATTCAGTGAAAATAAAAGATGGCAAAACGCCAAGTACGACATAATTTCAACTATGTGAAACTGTATGGGAAAAAGAAAAGAAAGAAAACAAAGGCATCAAGATATCAACAGTGGTAGGACTGCAGCTATGTCTTCCTGGCTCTGTAACAGTAGAATTTAAAAGCACCTGAGGCGGGGTGGGCGGGCCAGTGCGCATGTGTGTGAGTGAGGGCGGGGGACAGGGAGACAGAGATGCAGAAACAGAGGGAAACAGGGGAGGAAGGGGAGGAAAGGGCAGAAACGAGGGAATGGGACGGCAAGGAGAAGGCAAGGAGAAAAAGGGGTAGGCTGCTGGGTTAGAAGTTGCCTAAAAATACCAGGGAGTTTAAAAATTAACTGGATTAAGGGGGAGGGTGTAGCTCAAGTGGTAGAGCACGTGCTTAGCATGCTCAAGGTCCTGGGTTCAATCCCCAGCACCTTCTCCAAAAATAAATAACCCTAATCCCCCCTGAAAAAAACCTAATAAAAATTAGCTGGATTATGGACTATAGGAAGGAGAAACACTCAACTTTGTTAATATTAGATGATTATTACTTCCCTGCTTTTTTTCTAATTGTTAATTTCCATCAGTTTCTAGCAATCTCCATATACTTTACTAGACAGCAAAAGATGAAAGTAATATTCTGTATGTCATTTTAGCTGATACACTGGGTTGTGCTTTCTACTAACTTTGGTCTCCCAACAGGGTACCTGTCATGGGCAGATGACACCGTGGCAACTATTAGATTTAATCTGAGAGCATTTAGACTTGGTGCTTGAAATTTCCTATCAGGGGACATGCTGATCAGTGAACCCCCCAATTCCTTACCCAAGCAAACAAACATAAACCACATAAACCCAGAAGCTCTGTATTAGTTCGTCAAATGTTTGGTTTGCATACAAGGCAACCATAAGTGGCAGTATATCATGTAGTCAGTATATCGTTAAACCCTGAAACCGGAACCCCTGGGTCTGGATAACAGCTCTGCCAAGTATCAGCTGTGTAATCCCGATGAAGTTCCTGAGGGTATCTTTGTCCCATAGTTACATCCGTGAAGCTAAGCAAATAATAACACCTACCCATAGATTTGCTATGAGGGTAGGAGGAGTAAACTAGAAGCCCCTAGGGTAACATCTAACACAAAGTGAAATGTTAACAGCTGCGTTTACTATGATGGGAAAGGACTTTACACACTCAAACAGACAAATTTAATACATGTGTATGTGTGTGTATTTATAAAGAGGGAGGAGGAGCAACTGAATAAAGACAGAAAACATAAAAGTATAGAAATGTTGAAACACAAAAGTTAACAAGTTTATCATGATAGTTCTGCAAACCTTCAAAGACACTATTCGCCAGATGTCAACATCGCAGTTATCTGTCCCAGGTTCTTCTCTGGCAGATTCAAATATCCCAAGTTCAAATCGAAATGCCCCTGGGACTTCAAAACTAATTTAGAAACAGAAAGTACAAGCAAATTTCTATTTAATATGGCTTCTAATTTTGAGGGTCTAAAAACTTAACATTTAATGAGTGTGGTTCTGAACACTTTATGTGAATCGGCCCGCTGCTCACAAAAACCCTATCAGAGGAAATGCTATTATAATATCCCAATTTCACAGTTGAAAGAACAAGGCACAGGGAGATTAGAAAGCTATTTATTGAGAGAGCTGCTATTTGATCCCAAGAAGACATACTTCTGAGCCTCGTATATTAATCTTTAAAATATTTGCCTAATAGAATTATTATTTATTTGTACCTCATAATGTAAGAATTTCAAATACTGGATCAGAAAATGTAGTGTGGGTCTGTTATTTACTATGTGACGTACAGATGGAACTTAAACCACATTTTAATGGATACTTATTTTCAGAACCAAACGTGATACATCATTTTACTTGGTCACCAAGTGTTTTCCTGCACAATTAATTTAAAGTAATTAGAATAGTGTGCTACACTCTATTTTAATAATTATAATACATTTTGACTTCTAAAATGTCAAAATTAGAATTTCTATATTATGAAATAATATTTCTATCACTGTTGGACAATATTAATAACGTGCTGGTATGACATTGAAAAATAGCTTAATTATGCAACACACAAAAATGATGAAAACATAAAATTAACTTCTGAAGGGTTTGCAAAAATGTATATTTACAGCAAAAAGAAGTTTGTAGGGAAAAGGAATCATTAATGTCTGTCCTAAAATATTATGATTCTGTAAATATAAATGTCAATTCAGCGACCTTTATAAGACTTATGAATGAATCCAATGTATGTGCAGATTTTAGAAATGTGAGATACAAAATATTGATTTCATTCTCATGATATATCATCTTATACTTACTACTGTCTTTTTTTAAATTCACATATAACCTTTCTACATTTTCACCCTTACAGAAGCACAGCCCAGGTGAACAGGGGAAATTCTACTAATGAAACACTTAGTCTTTGTTTCAAGTGTAGTCAAAGAATGATTGAATTTCTAAACTGGGTTTAGTAAGTCTACTTAAATTTTTTTTGCATATGCTGCATACACATTCATTGGACTGTGTTTTACAAAGCTTGTTCTTTCTTCGGTCCACAGCCTTATTCTAAGCAGGTTATTTCAAACTGAGTTACAAGGACTCCTTCTAGGGTGTGCTATTTCACTGCGCCATTTTATTTACTCTTTCCTTTCTTTTCTTTTCCATTACGGTTTATTACAGAATATCGAATATATTTCCCTGTGCTAAAGGAGCTTGGTGTTTTTTTTTACCCTTCTCTTTGGACATTTTCACACATGATCAGGATTCAAAAATAATTAACATCGTCAGTTGCTGAGCATAAATGGGATACCTTGGCTTTGAGGAATTAGGCCTAAAAATTTACTTTGAAAATGCTGAATGTGGTTGTTTGATAGAGAAACATCTCAGCGTGCAGATCAAATCCCAAACTGGGAGGGCTGTTAAAACTGACGTTTCTGGGTTTTCAGGAAATAGTCATTTTTTCAGTTTTTCTTTTGACCCTGGCCCTAAACCAAAGACCTAAACATAGCAAACAAAGAGAGTTCTGCTTATTTACAGAAAGAGCACAACAGATGTGGGGTAACATTTGGACTTGGTGACAGGTGACAGTTGACTTTGTCCTTGTGTGATTTAGAAACAGAAACTGAAAGGTCTTTTTTTAGCTCATTCTTGGAGCAAAAGTGTTCCTGGAAGATCTGAGATGGTGTCTATAAAGTTTATCACTAAAGCAATAAGGATGAGGAGAGTCAATCAAATTTTATTACATATACTGCAGCTTAAAAGAACTTTTATTTTAGCTTCACGGCAGAGAACAGCTCTAGAGTGTTCTCAGTCAGTAAATTAGTTACAGGAGAAACATACTTCATTTAAAAAATATATCTTAAGAATTGGTCCAAAAGGAAATTCTTTAGTAGTCAGTGATTTTTCCTGGCAGGCAGCATTATAACCTGTCTTGTTTCAGGCTTCCCCTAGAGGTCAGGCAGAGAGAAACTGACTTCGGTTTGATCACTGATTTGTTTAGTAACAGTTAGGCTGACAGACAGGTTGCAGAAAAGTGAGAGATGGGCACCAGCCATGGAGCTATGCGTCTTGGTGCTCTGAACCCTAGGCGGGGAGATGAGGGCCTGTCCTGGGCTGGTAGAAGCTTGTCATCTATCCCCATTTACGGGTTCTGCAGATCCTTGTGGCCAGTGAGATTTCCACATTATCACGAGCTTTGCGGTAAAAAGCTGAAGTGAACGCTGCTCTGTTGTCCCTTTGGAAGATACATGGGGCACCTAGCAGGCCGAAAAAAACATCATCTGATGTGTAACCTCAGTTACAGTTGGAAGGCAGGCGTCTCAGTGCGCAATGATCAAGGGAACACGCACATTTGTAACATTCACTGTCAGTCGGGAGTGTGGGATGAGCAGATACAAACTACTGTGTACAAAATAGATGAGCCACAGGGTCTTACTGTGGTGCCCAGGGAACTATGTTCAATAGTGTGTAATAACCTGTAATGAAAAAGAAGATGAAAAAGAACATATGTATATACACGCATAACTGAATCACTGTGCTGTCCACCAGAAATTAGCACAATACTGTAAATCAACTGTACTTCAATAAAAATAAGTAAACACTACAAACTCCGAATTGGACCTGCAAAAACAGGCAATCTCCTGGGTCTGACATCATGGAAGCCTTCTTTGTGATTGCTCAGTTACTCTATTCTGATGATGGAAATTTGGTATTCGAGGAATAAAAAAAATAGATGAAAACTGATATTCAGTTCCTCTGAGTATGTCCAGCCTTGGCTATTTTCCATGGTAATGAAGCTTTCTTAAAACCTTCGCTTTACTCATGCTTATAATGAAGTCTGTGTTTAATCTGCTTATTTCAAGTCTCTGAGGAAAACTGTATCAAGTCATAGATACTGGTTATGTTATATACTGAGTACAAATGCCACATATACACATGGCTACCAATCTCTGCCATTCTATACATTATCTTTGACTCTTAACTGAACTATGAAAGGTCTAATTGGGAAATCTCATAGGTCACATCTTAAGGGATTACTGGCAATAATGTTCCTGTATCATTCCCAAACCACCTTTTATTTTTACCAAATCACCTATTTCATTGAACTTACATGCTATGTTAAACACGAGAAAATGTGTCTTCATTGTAAAGGGAAGTACGTATGGTCATTTTAACAAAATAGACAGCTTTCAAGAAAATTTCTCTGAGTGCTTTCTGGATGCTAATGAATACCTACTAAAAGAAATGGTTCTAAATAATAAATGCAGAGCTGAAACTGCTTTATGCTAGTGTCTAGCAGCAATCCAATATTTTATTCTAACAAACCAAGAGGGTAAAATTTGAATGGAAACGCAAAATGTAAGCATGATAAAACTGTGTTCTCCTGTGGCCTTTTCTTTGCAGGCATATAGGTCACCAAAAACATAAGCAAAGCCTCAGAACTAGGGTGACCCTTGGTGGCGGTAATGAGGGAGGGCTGAGGCGTACAGGAAGCTCACAAGGGTGTCCGTGGCTTCTGTTATGATTCAGAGAAGCCCAGAGAATAACACTTAAGGTTCTAAACTTTTTAAAGCAGGCTTTCCCCCTCTTTCTGTCATCACAGGATTACAGAGTGAATATCTTTCTCCGTCAGAAGTGGAACGACCCTCGTCTTGCCTACAGTGAATACCCTGACGACTCTTTGGACCTAGACCCGTCCATGCTGGACTCCATTTGGAAACCTGATTTGTTCTTTGCCAACGAAAAGGGAGCCAACTTTCATGAAGTGACTACGGACAACAAATTGTTAAGAATTTTCAAGAATGGAAATGTTCTTTATTCAATAAGGTAAGCCATGGACTTAAGTTTCTGATTTCAGTGAAACAGAGTAGCGTTTTCTTTAGTTTTTAGTGAGTGTTTTGAAATTTTTGAGTAAGTGCTTTCATTGTTCCACTTAAGCTCCTCTAATATACCATTTCCTAAATATATTTAATCAGCAACAACATATCAAGGTCCAGATCCAGATCCCAGTTCCCGCTATTGTAAACAAATGGCTCAGGTTCTTACATCAGCCAAGTTGGTGCGTGGCTCAGAGGCACACTGGATGTAGCTGAATCACATGTTGTGATTGCATTTTTATGTATGCATACTTCCTTTAAATATTTATAGGTGAAGAAATATTTATGTTTGCTTGGAATCCACTTTCCATGAATTATTTCAGGTATATGCATTTTTTTAAGTTCTCCTTGAGCTTCTCCGGGCATCCTTTAGAGAAAGATCTTATTTACATTTTCGTTATTTATTATACATTTCTCAGAAGACCATGTAGGCTTTTAAAGCTAATACCAAAACATAACAAAAATTAATAGCAAAATGTAAACACTAATAATAACATTTCTTGACTGTCGAACATTAGAATCATTCAATTTTGGTTGTTCATTAAATATCAAACAGGTATAAATTCAGTAAATACCTATGTACAGCAATCTACTTGGTGATTTCTGTCCCGCCTGAAAAGTATTGTAAAATAAAATGATTATCTTAAATTTTCCATGATTATTTCCATCATTTAGTTCAGTTTAAAAAAAAGAAAGCAGGATATTAAGGCCAGAATTCATATTTCTTAGGAGAGATAATGTGCTCTATTTATAGGTACAGACAACTGCTTCAAAAATATTTGTATCACCAGGAGTATATTTTAGAAGTATCGAGGTAAATTTAATATTGGGGCTTTAGGCTGAATATTAATTCCTTAGATTTTATATCTCCATTTTCTCTTTTGTTAACTTTTCTTCTCATTAAGAATGGATACGTCTGATTTTGGGTGCGTCTGCCCACTCTCAGGGATGGTTGCTGTTTTCGCAGGTAATAGTGTGAAATAGAAATAACGGGAATGAAAATGTAATCTTAGTAGCTTAGTGATTTTGAAAACTTTTTTCTACAAAATCGTTTCATGAATAATGCAGGTCTCTGTATCCCAATACATTATATCTGGTTTTCACATTTTTCTATTTCATGTGAGCAAATTTCCCTTCAATATTATCATTTCCTAAGAATGACAAGGTGGCATCACTCTGCTGTGAACTGACACTTGCACCAGATTTCTGAAAACTAGCTAACATGTGTTCATATGCTCCTGAATTATTAATTGCTACATGGGGCATAAAGGGAGATTTCAGATCTCATCACTACTTAAGCCCATATGAATGACTGACTTAATGGTGAATCCTAGGTCTAAGCAAGAGAACTGTGAACTGTTTTTGGAAAATTACTAAAAACCGTAAGTGTCAAAGGCAGTGGGAAGATGGAGCAGACACACGTTTCCCTGTTTCGTCTTCTGAGTACAACTGAAAACTAAGCACAAAATAGACAGCAGACTCCCAATGACAGCTGTGAGAAGACGGACTAAGGGACTGGGAACCCAAGAAGCAACACGGAAGTGAATTCATGGGATTATTTTTTTCTTCATAAATTTCAGACTTGAGGATGAAGAAGTCAGCAACCTGGAAACACCAACAGGTACGGACAGAAAGAGTCCCAACAGAAGTCTGGTTTCTCCAGCCAATCTAGCGTTCTCCAGATCTTAGAAAAGGGGCAGGCTAGCAAGACAGAATCTCACTTTATTTCAGCCAAATACCGCAGAAGAAGATGTGACTCAAGCCAGCAAAGGCCGAGTGGGAAGCCCAGATGCCAATCTTGCTGGGCGGCGATGAGTCCCCCGGCACCCATGCCAAAGTGGTGCCAGGAAAAGCTGAAGAATGAGCTGGGCTCTCCTCTCCAACCAGCCTGTAGTTAACGTGGTGTCCATGGAGATCACGGGGAGAGCCAGGAATTCCATCTTCCCTGAGCAGTAACATAGCAGGCCTCTCCTTTCCTTCAGGCAAAATCCTAGAGGAATTTCAGAGGAGTCCTAGGGGAGAGTCGAGACTTTCAAAATCCCCCAGCAGTAACGAGACTCCCTCCCACCATGGTGTCGGGGAGTCCACGCAGGGAGCTGGAACACCCGGCAGCAACGAGGAACCCCTCCCCTCACATGTCAGTGGATGCTGATTAAGGAACCTGGATGTCTGCCTCTACCTGGAAGCAACATGGTAGCACCCACACCCCCTTGCCCTGATGGAGCAGCGTCAGGGACAGCCAGTGCCAAGAGAACATTTAAATAAGATCTGGGGTCTTATAAAATAATATAAAGATGTCTAGGCTTCAACCAAAAATTATTCACCATATGAAGAACCAGAAAGTTCTCAAGCTCAATGAAAAAAAAGACAATCAACGGTTGACAACGTCAAGAGGACAAGGATGTCAGCGTTACCAGACAGGCTCTGAGGTGGCCATGACGAAAATGATTTAGTGAGCAGTCACGATATGCTTGAAACAAATGAAAAAATAGAAAGACTCCGCAAAGAAATAGAAGATACAGAGTGGAACCAAATGAAAATTTCAGAACTGAAAAACACAACAATTAACATAAACCTAGTGGATGGGCCCAGGAGAAAAATGGAGAGGACAGAGGAAAGAATCAGTGAACTGTAAGGATAATAAAAATCATTCACTCTGACCAACAGAAATGACAGACTGGGGGCCAGGGGAGGACAGAGCCTCGGGGACCTGTGGTTGTATAACAAAAGATCTAACGTTCATGTCATTGGAGTCTCCGTAGAGAAGGAGCACAGGGTACAGAGCTACAAAAAATATTAGAGGAATTAATGGATGAAACTTGCGTAATTTTTGCAGAAGGTACAAAGGCAATGATTCAAGAAATTGAATAAGATATTCACACCAAGTCACATCATACGCAGACTTCCAAAAACTAAATACAGATCTTGGAAGCATCCGGAGAATAACAACACCTTACCTACAGGGGAAATACAGTTGAAATGGTAGCTAATTTCTCATCAGAAATCGTAAAGACCACAAAGACGGGACAGGTAATTTTCAAGTGCTGCAGGAAGGGACCTGTCATCCTAGAATCTTGTATCCAGTGAAAATACCCTTCAGGAGTGAAGGGGAAATCGAGACGTTGACGGATAAAGGAAGACGAAGAGAATTTGGCACAAGTAGACTTGCCCTGAAAATACAGCTCAAGGGAGTTTCCTAAACAGAAGGGAAACAATAAAAGAAGAAGGAAGGGGACATCAAGGGGGAAGAAAGCAAACTGTCGTCAGAAATATGAGCAAATAAAATAGACTTTTCTTCTCCTCTTGAATTTTCTAAATTAAACTTTGACATTTCAAGCAAAAAGCATAACAGTGATGTAGGGGACAATGAAAAGTACCCAATAAGAAAACATTTTTATTTTTAAGAATCACATTGGCAGAAATTAACAAGACTGGACGATTCAATGTTGCCTAATGACCTTTTCGTAGGCGCACAACTTGACCTTAACTGCTTGGGAAGATGGCTTGTCAGGGCACGTAAAATATGAAATTTGTTTATCCCCCAACTCAGAAATCCTGCATCTCAGGATTGACATTATTATGTGTCCACGTGTACACAGGACATATTTACAGACATGCCCGCTGCAGCACTGAGAAGCAAAAGACCCTGTTCATTCACTATTAAGAACATAGAACACAGTGACTACCCAGCGTCATGAAATGCCCTGCAAGAGACAGACCTAGATATATGCATGAGAAAGAGACTCCAAAGTATGTTTAAGGTTAAGGGCAATGTTTTATGCTGACTTTTGTTTAAAACATTCTATATATTTATTAGAACTGTGTACGTAAAAATGTACATAGATCTGAATCTACACAAAAAGTCATGAAGGATGTCCAACCATTGGTTAAGAATGACCAGCTGTGGAAATGAGCAGTAGAATTTGGGTGGGAATAAAGGTGAGTGGTAGATTTCACTATATATATATAGGCTTATATTGTTTGAGTTTTTCAGTCAGAGTTGCAAACTACTTACAGATCAGACACGTGTATTTTAAGTGACAGAGCCTCTTAACCTGACATCGTGGTGCTTGACTCCCCTGTGCTGTGGCTTCGTGGTGGATATCAGGAGACCCACGACAGGGGGCAGACAAAGCAAGTTGACTTCTTTTCCTGCTAATTTGAAAATTAACTTAGCGAAAGGTACAATTTATTTTTAATTATAAACTGCTTTTTCATTTCAGACAGATTTTGGGTATTATAGGTTGTCAGAATACATCCCCAGGTAGCATGGAATAATCATTCTGCAAAATTATAATGTCTAGAAGATTTCCATCGATAGGATTGAAATACAGTGTGTGTGTGTGTGTGTGTGTGTGTGTGTGTGTGTGTGTGTGTGTGTCCTGTATGATCATGGCTGTATAGTTGTTTATGTCAGGTCTTATTGGAATTGGAAAATGGTTCTATCTACTATGAATTGCCCACACTTTTCTAATATTTTGAGAAAAACTATGGAACAATCCAGAATTGCATCTTTTGCTTTTCCATATGGATTCAGGTGAGAGAGGTGGTATCTCTCAGGTCCTCATCTTTGTTTGCTATATCCTGGCTCACTTGATCAAGGACTAAATTTGGACTTTGTGTGAGTTGTTTTTGGAAACCTCACAAGACTTTGAAATTTTCAAATGGCAAACAGTTTCTTTGTTAACAAAAGTTGTGCTAGGGAAAAAAAAAAACTTGTTCAGTTTACAAGTGGAGCATCTGTGATGTTTCATGAGAGATCTGCTTTCCTGCTTGTTTAAAAAAAGAAGCAGAGTGTCCTGGAAAACCTGACCTGTTGAACTTACCCATTGGTCTGTACTTCCTCCTTAAAAACCACCAAAGGAAAGAAAGAAACTGCATAAGGAATAAAATGACATTAACACACAGGAAGATGAAAGTAATGGGAAAGAAAGCAGTGACAGATAAGTGATGACGAGATATTTTAGGAAGCTTGAAAATGAATGCACATGTGAAAACTGACCTAACAGGGACATTGGAACCGAAGCCAAAGTGAGGGAACACAAAAGGAGGGAAGTAATATCCTTAAACTTTGAGAAGTTTGAGGCACTTCTGGCTTCAGAAAGTAGGGGCTAGAAAAGAAACAAAAGAAAAAGAATTGATGTCAGCTCTGCAGGATCAACAGTAAGCCCTGCTCTCCTGATTTTCTTGCCTGTGTTCCTCAGACGAGCACCTACCTTCATGCTTTCTGAACAGGGCAGAAAGCAGGACAGGAAACCCCCACGAGGTTGCGCCGGGAGCTTCAGGGGCAGGGACCCCGGGCACACCTGGATCTGTCAAGGAGCATCGCACCCAGAAAATGAGGGTGATGGGAGGTCTGCACACTGAGAGGTGCTCTCCCTAAAATGCCCAAGAGGAAAGATCTGCAGATAACGGGGGAGCCACCAACGAAAAATCTGGGCAGCCATCCTCTGGCGAAGACCATTTCTCAGAGAACCGCCTGCTGCTATGTCATTCTTAAACATAGACAGACATTCTACAATAAGAACAGTGATCAAAAGCGGAGCAGAAGCCAGAATAAATGTGACGGGGAAATAAAGAGCAAAGAGAAGAAAATAAAAGAAACAAGAAAACAAATGACTCAAGAGAAAACGCAGGGAGCAGAAGAGACCATTAAAAAAAAAAATCTCTGGACAGACGAGACAACAGCAGGCAAGAAATGAAATACTTTTAGGAAAGAAGTGAGTCATTCCAAGCACAGTGAGAGCAAATAATAAACCCAAGTGGAGGAAATTGTAGAATATTTGAAAGACGAAGCGAAGAAACCTGCCAAGAAATAGAGTCTAGATACTAAGACACAGAAAACAGGAAAGGAAGGCTCTGAAAACCAGAGTTTCAACACAGAGGTTCAGTGTCTGACTGAGGAAGACCAGAAAAAGAAGATTTCCTTGAAAAGCAAGATTTGATACCTGCTGTGTTTCATCACTGAGAGGAGCTCGGGTCTGGGAGGGAGTTTGCGGAGTGTGAAGGCACAGCAGGGAACAGAAACAGAAGTGATTATTAAGACGAGACAGTTATTAACACCAGGGAACACGAAATGCTGCACACAAGCCGTAATGACAGCAGAGTACTCAGCTTAGCCAAGAACGGTAATCACATACTCACAACATGTAAACACTGACTATTAATTTAACCACTAATGTTTATATAACTCTGGTTCTGAATACTGCTGGAGAGTTACGGGGACACGGAATGTGGTATAGGGGAAGTAAATTGTTATTTCCCTTTGCAGGAAATTAGCAGACCATTTCACACATTTCAAAAATGGAGCATAATGTTGTATCAGTTGAGGTATCTGAATCCCAGACAGGTCTCTGAAGTGGGTGGTCTCTAAGGAGCTGGAACGTGCTGGGGGTTGGGGGTCGGGCAGGCGTACAGCTGGTTTTGATGAGTTTTACAGAACCGTCTGAGCTTGTGAATGGCAGCCACGAATTACACTGATAATTTGTAAATGGAGTGCTGTTCAACTGAGGGTGTTGGAGCGAGACGCAAGACTCCAGATTGTCAAGTTTGGGATTTGATGTTACTTTACTTATAAAGTTAGGCAATTATTTGTTTCTTGGGTGCTGACTGAAGACACAGGACTCCGGGGTCAGAGACGAAGGAATTTATTACTCACTGCAAGCAAGCAGCTTGAGCGTCAGCCGCAACGTCCCCATTGTCCTCCGGCCTCATTGGAACAATCCGCCAGGCCCAGACGGGGACAACACGCCCGTGGGTCTGCGTCACAGCTGTGAAACACTGAGCTTGGGGAATCCACTGCTTTCATAGCAAGCCGTAGGCAAGCCTTATCTTTGTCCAGAGGAATGTTATCTCACGTCTCAGAGTTAGCAGCTGCATAAACAGCCCTGAGAAGTGACCTGGGTGAAGGATCGTCAGGGCGGCACAGTCTTGGTACACCCAGCGACAGATGTAGCAAGAGGCCCAGGAGGCCCGCTGGGAGCGCAGCCTCTCCCAGGCCAGACCCAGGTTCCGTGATTTGCCAGCTGTGATGTGGGGCAGGTCTCTTTTCCTGTGAAAGGCTCCTTTTTCTTACACGCCTGATGGTGAAAATGCTAAGGACCTGGGGCTTGAGATGATGTCTGTAAAGCACGCAAGACAGCAAGACAGTGCCAGGCATGCAGTAAGTACTCAAGTTTTCATTTTTATCTCTCCAAAAAGAAAACCAAACCAAAAACAAACAAACAAAACCCAAACACTTAAGTTCTGGTATTTTCCAGAATCCATTAATTAGCACTGCATGGACACCTGCAAGCTATCAATCATCTAAGCCTCAGTCTTGTTGCTTATAAAATGGGGATGGTAACGTCCTCATCACGAGATGATGGAAGCACATCGTGGGCAAGTAAATACAACCCACTGCTTAGTTTACTGATGCTGCCAATCCACCCAGCTTCCCTGCTTCTATCACAGAAGCATCATTGCATTAACAATCAAGTACCAGGAAGAAACTTTATGTCCAAAATACGAGGCACAGTGACTTGTCCAAGGTCCTAACACAGTTTCACCTTTTATTTAAGGTAAATAGAACCACTTTCTCTGAAATTCAGCTGTGGAAAGAATTAAAGATTATTTGAACAATATCTACTTATTTTTTGAACTTTGGTAGACATTCATTTTTTAAAAAAATTTTTTTTCTGAGGGCAGTTAGGTTTTATGTATTTTTATTATTTATTTATTTATTTTAATGGAGGCACTGGGGATTGAACCCAGGACCTCATGCACACTAAGCACGCGCTCTGCCCCTGAGCTCTACCCTCCCCACCAACAGACATCAGTTTTTAAACAGAAAAGGCAAACTTACTTCAACAGACGCTTTTTAAGGTGCTGCTGATTCAAGGTAAATCGGTTTACAATGCCATAAAATAGATGTTGTAAGGAGGATGCTGCCTGTGTGTGGTTATGTATAGATTGATGAAGGGGTCCACAGCTTATCTCAGCCTCCGGAAAGGACCACCACCAATACTGAAATGGCCCTGCTGATGGGTTAATATGCGTTTTCACCGTCTTTGCGATCAGGTGACAACAAGGCTCCAATTAGAACACTCATTCCAGTCTCCCTTCTGGTGCTCCGACAGCCTAACCTCTCTTGAGAGTTATTGACTCTTTGTAGAATCATTCATGATAAAGTCTCAAATCGCTCAAGTAAATAAATACACTCCATGGTTTAATTCTTTATATTTTCTAAAGTTCCCTGATTTCTTTCAGAAGGATCACTCACGGATCTTTACATTTAATAACTAATCGTGTATGAAATGTATCATTTCTTATGCTATAGAATATGTTAAAAGTCCTGTTCATTTTCAGGAAAAACTGTTCCTGTGTCTTTGAAAGGCAGTGGACTTCAAGGTAAAGGGCACAGAATCCACAGCCAGACCACCAACTGCTAATTCAGCTCTCCCAGTTTCTGCTTTGTGATGTTTCATCTCAATCGTTTCATCTCTAAACAGGGATAATGTAGTCTACGGACCTCGTAAATTCGTAGTAAGGAATAAATGAGCTGAGATACATATAAAGAATTTGAAATCATGCTTGCCACACAGTAAGCAAATATGGTATGTTATTACAGACGATATTTCAAAGCTGACAATTAAGAGGCAATTGTCCTTAAAACACTACATTTAGAAATACTACAAACTAATAAAATGCTTATCCTTTTCATAAGAGGATGCCTAAAATGGAGTCAGAAAACATTTTTTTCATACTTAAATTAATGGTCGAATACTCCAGGCAATGCTTGTTCAAAAATGGGTAATACCTCGATTTTACTGGATTGTTTGTCAGGATTATAGCCATTCTTTTGACATCACCACTTCACTAAGCCAGGACTTCTTAAGGGAAAATTTAAAAACTCGTATCCTGTTTGTACGTCTTGTCTCAGAAAGAGAACTTGCTGTCCTCTCTTACACAAGAAGATATTTCCAAAACAGCGGAATGTGATTAATTGCCTCTGGGTTTGGTTTTCTTTTGATGTGGTCAGGGCATATCTTCAACTTATAGGTAATGTTCTGATAAAGAAATTCAGGATCACACTTACCAAGCTGACCCATTATTTCATTTGTGTTCTGTTAAAGAAGCAATTGTGTTGTGCCTTAAACAAAAAGAAAGAAAGTCAATAAATAGATTTTTTTCAGGATGATTTATGACAGAAGTTCTACAAACAGTGTTTTTCTTTGCCAAATAATTCCTTTCAAGTGCTTTTTTAAAAAAAATGTAATATCTTTTTTATGCCAGAAAAATAGCTAGGGTATGAATTTGACGTCACAGGCATGGTGAGCGTCTGGAGAAGGTTCTGAGAATGCTATTTACTTCCATACACAAGGTCACAGAATTAATGCTCCATGCCAACATTTGCAACTGGCTGTCCAGGGAGCCTTGGATGTTTGGAAAATTAATGTGTGTATGTTCACAGTGTACTTGTGCCTACATTTCTAATAAACCCTTTCACAAGACAGAGAACATTGCATCCACCTGATTTTACAATTGCCTTTTTACGAGAGAACTTTGCAAGTGTACAAGATCACCTAACCTAGCCGAGTTAAGAGAAAATTGCTTTGGAAGAATGAACTCCATGAATTATTTGAGTGTGCTATGGACTCTGACTTGAATGAGTGGTCCCATGAGCCTCTGGGACTCTTAAAAATTCTGCAGTTTCATGTCTGCCCATTTATGTCTCTTGAATTATGTACCTTGGATCCCACCAAGAGTATTCACTGTCAAATGTACACCATTATAACTTTATGTCTGTGGTCTATGGAAAAATGCCACTTTGGAGAATGTGGTTATATTTCATAGAGTGGATGGCTATTTTTTGTTAAGGCCTGGATAATTTTTTGTAAGTGATTTAATTCAGTCATCTTTGTGTGCATCCTGGATGATTTGAGGGAAGAGGGGACAATGGGGAAGTCTGGAGGTGCGAGAACGTACTAGCAGTCCTTACTAATGAATGCTGATTGAGTGTTGCCTACGTGTCAAACATGTGTCTAAGCATTTTATTTGCATGAACTCACGTATTGCTCACAATATCTCTCCAGGGTGGGTCCTATTAGTCTCTTCATTTTGGAGATACGAAGACTGAAATGCAGTGAAATGAGGTAATCTGCCTGTGGTCACAGAGTTTCGGTAAATGACTCTACCCAGGGTGCTCAGTAATATTCTGCATTTCAGTGGGAAAACTTTCAGTAAAAGGGGCTTCTAGAGAGTTCTCAGAAAAGAACTTCGTTTGGTTTATTTGGATCTGGGCCTCTTTTTCTCATGTCTGGGAACCACAAATTCTTGGTAATCCCTGAAGATATCTCAGTAATACACTCTTCCAATTAAAAAAAAAAAAATCCAAGAGTAGGAATCATCTGAAATGCTGACATACGAAAACCTTCCCGAGGGAAAAAAGTCGGTGGCACGCTGGTGTCTGCCCTCAGATCATCTCTCTTTTTGTGAAGCCACATGAGACCTTAGTTCGGTGCACGTGGAATTGCAGTTCCATCACACATATTCTCGGGGGCTCCTTCACGGCCCCGATGAGGTCTGGTGAGATGCTCTAGACCTGCACCTGGGACCCAGCCCCGTCTGAATACCTAGAACATTGACGTCCTCCAGACTCAGGGTTTTCCTCTGATAAATACTGCTGGATGCTCGCAGACAAGTTCTTCAGTGTAATGAAGAAGACAGCGGAACATTGTCACCCAGACTTGGTTCCCTGAACTGAGCCTTTCCACGTTCAAACTCCAGACCCTGCATACACTTGCCTCTTCAAGTGTGCTGTCCGTGTGATTTGGGGGAAAGTGTGTCTTTTGGCCTTTGGTATGAATTTTATAAATTTCATGCTCAAGTATCTTTCTTGAGGGTCTCTTCTGAAAATATAGACCTCTTTTGGACATCTACAGCCCTCTCTAAAGGAGAAATAAATAAATGTGATTGGATGTTTATATACACAGGTTTTCTCCCCACAAAGAACAGATTTACATAAGAGGAGACATACATTTCACAGTAAATAACATACTCAAGCTGCAGCAAATTTTATTTATATGTCAGTTACCACCACAGCAACACTGTTTTCCAGTTGTACCTTTGACAATAGGATATTAATATGCTATTATAAATTTCTTTTTAAAATACTTGCTTTGAATTCTTTCAGATTGACATTAACACTCTCCTGCCCAATGGATCTCAAGAATTTTCCAATGGATGTACAAACATGTATAATGCAACTGGAAAGTTGTAAGTGTAACCAATTTACTTTGTCTTTTAAAAATACAGTAGACATATATTCAATGCAGTATGTAGTTGATTTACTTTGTAATTGTCTTTGTCAGATATTTACTAAATAGGCATGTTGTCTTCCACCGAGTTTAGGAAATAATAATGATGCTTATCAGCACATGCACTCTTTACTGTGATCAAGAAATAAATCCAGGACTCGAAGTAACAGTTTTTAAGCTGGAAAAACAGCTCTTCTCTCTAGACAAAGCATCAAAGGTAAAAAGGATGATAACCATTAAAGACAAATCACCGTTTTTTTTTTATTGAGTGCCTGCTGCAGGCTGAACATTTTGAATATGTTATTTCTCATACTCACACCAAAGATGCTGCCACCCCCAGGCTTCCTCATGTGACAATGGTCATTCTGAGTGATTGTGCTCCAGTTTATGGAGGTGGTGACAAGCCATCTGGTGTCAAAGTCTATGCTTGCTCTGAGCCATGTTGCCACCCCTCAGCTAGTGTTTGTCCAGAGCCAACACTGCTGGCTGTGTGACGTACGTTATCTCAGGAGAAAAGATGCTTCTCGCACTTGATCTGAGGTTTACCCAAGCTTATAGGCGTTTCTTTAAATCTTTTCTTTCAAAGTGGATCCTTGTGCATCAGAGATTCACACTAACTCAGGGAACACGTTGCATTTCTCTGAACTGATCTGTATAATCAGCCCAAACGTAATTGGGTCTTCAGCGTTTAATGCCATACCAACAGTAAGCATCATGCCATATTTTTCTTGTGGTACTGTGTTACATCACGAAAAAAAAATTTTGTTTGACATCCTCCTTGCGAAAAATTGAACTGGGTGTGCAGACTTGCAGGCCTGAGGCCAGGTCTGTAGTGTGGAGGCGCGGCCACTAGGTGGCGTGCCTACTTCATGGGGGATGCGGCCGTCCCTCCACGTTCGGGTTCTCTTAAAGGAGGTGGAAATAACTATTTCTCCTTCTAGTTAAATTTCAATCCATTACTTTTATAAGTAGTTCTTCAATATTAAATATACTCATGGATAAATTACTAGATTAAAGGAAAATAAAATTATCTAATTTTAGTTGGGGGAGCTATTTAGCCATAAAACTGGGGGCGCAGTGGGGGTGAGCAGTGCGGGATTCTCAGCGGTGCAGATTTTTAACTGTACCATGAGGACGCTTTGAGGACAGGCTGATTCTGCATCTTGGTTACAAACTTAGGTCCATGGGAGAGTATCGAAAGAAAAATCTTATGAAAACAGTCTAGGACAGACTGGTCCCCTAATTACTAAACCAGAGATGCTGGGGTTACCCCAGAGGCAGTGAGGAACTATTCAGGAAAATGACTTGGTCAGTATTCCCCAGATGAACTAAGGTTATTTAAGAAAGTTTCATTGTAACCCCACAAAAAAAGAACAAAAGTCAGGACGAAGAGGAGTGATGTGGAGGTTGCTCCTGTAGAAGAGGCGAACTGGTGTCTTTACCTTCTTAGGCTCCTCAGGCTGGGCCTGAAAATTAAACAGAGATAAGACAGATTAACAGGAGAAAAGGATACAGACTATTTAATGCAGGTTTGACATGGCGGGGGATCCATCACAGGGAAATGAAAAGTCAAGTAAGTGGCAGAATCTAAATGCCTTTATACCAGGTTGAACAAAGAGAAGCAATTGTGGAGCAGTAACTAAACTCTGTGGGGAACTAAAGGAAGATGAGAATTATTTTAGCAGGCTCTGTTTGTACAGAATTCTCTCAGCTTTGATCCCCAGTTGAAGAATGTTTCTTTTTTCCTGGTAAGGAGAGCACGTCTTTTGCATGGAAGTTTTTAACCTCTTGTTTTCAGGAACAAAAAGGGAAAGAGGAAGGCCCTTCTTGCATGTGTTGATTTTCAAGTGCCTTTTGCTCAAAATAATCCGTCTGCTAAAGTGGCATATTTTGGGGTGCGTTTTCCACCATTCTTCATTCACTTCAACACAAAGTGGATGCAAAGACTCATCTGGGTGCCGATGAGTCAGAGCTAAAGAGCTTAGATAAATAGAATTGTATTGGAAATATTGACAGAGAAAGAAAACATAGAATGAGAAGTAAATGCTGAAGGGAATATTGATAAATCCCATCTTAGTATATTTAAGGTTTGGGAAATTTAGGTATAAAGCCAAAGGGAGGAGTTAGAACTGAGGATATGCTATTAAAAGCCATCAACAGAGTGGTTCAACATTAAGGTGAAATTTCTAGAGGAGAGAAACTGGAGATGAAAACAAACACACACAGAAGACCAAATCCTTAAGAAAGGCCTACATTTAGAGGCTGCTGGAAGGAACGCCAGTCAAGGGGTTGTCACAGATAGCAAATTAAAATCTCAGTCACTCAGTCTCAAGAGAGAAGGGGCTGCCAAGGAGTTCTGTCTAATGGCACCAAATGCTGTGATTTTTGGTTTTGTTTTTTTTAAGTAATTGAAAAAGAGCCATTGTTAGTGATGACAAAGACAAGCTGACTAGAGTGACGAGGGTCAAAGCTGGATTCCAAGATTTTTTAAAAACAGGGAGAGCGTGTTGAGAAGGTGGGAGCAGTGAGTGGAATGTCTGGTTCCATGATGGTAGTTATTAAAGATGAGAGTGCGCAGAGCCAAGAGATGGCAGGGTCCCTGGGCGTCTCTGTTCCCAGGATACAGGTGCTCACGTGACGAGACCTTTCTTGTTTCTTCCTCTCCCAGAACGTTTCCAAATCAACCAAAAACTCAACGTGGGGAAGCAGAGCCTTGCGCTGCCTCCTCTTGTTTCTTCTTTCCTCTGTAGGAGCGGGTAGATCCTCTCACGCTGCAGTCATGAAACGCTTCCTGCGCTCTGAGCAGAAAGTCATCTAACTCACGATAGAGATATCATTTGTCCCTGTTTTGTGGCAGATGCTAAGAAAATCCTATCAAAGTAGAAGCTACTGAAGTCAAATTCTTCAAGGCATTTTTCTTAAACTTTTTTAGAGCCATTCCTCACTTTGTTTTGTTTTTTAAAATAATGGCTGAAAATGGCAAGTTAAAAGATTTAAGAGTTCAACTCAGTGGAAAGCAAGAGCTGTAAGGAACTTGGTGTCTACTGTTGAATAAATTCTGAGAGCAAAGGGGAAAAAGAAAACAGATTGGGTTTAGAGGCGTGGAAAACAAGCAAAAGGAAACCGAATTTCAAGGCAAAGTTCTTAATAGCCTGTGATGATCCAGCTTTTTAAATTCAGTAAATGTTCAGTGTGTGTCAATGGTCAGGACTGTTCTAAGTGACCTGGGAAGAGCTCATGCATTTAAGTGTCGATTGAGAAATTTCTGTCAAATACCTAACATATTCTACATAATACGTTGGTGACACATAAAAATATACACATAAAATAAAGCACAAAATGTCCTGTTTGGAAGGGCTTTAGGACTAATTGAGGAATTATCTATGCAAATATAATAATTCCATTAAAGGTGATAAGCATATGTTAATAGCATACTGTTAGCACAAAGGAGAAGATGACTAAAGGAAGGACAGTGTTGAGTGAATAAATAACTTAGGAAAGTATATTTTGTCTAAACCAGCAATGACTGCACACCCATAAAAGTGGGCATCCCTGACTTAGACGTAAAACCTCGATGATGCAGAAGTCTTCGTGTCGGGAAAGTGTCTTAGTTCCTGGGGAGAGGCATGTAGGGAGGGGTCCAGGGGAAGAGAAACCTTTCAAAGGAAATTAATGAGAAAAACAAAAAAAATCTATGAGCTCAGGATAGCATCAAAAAATAAAGGTGGAATAGATAATTCTCAAAACAGAACTCAAAATTACTGTTTCATCAAATGAAATGTGAGAAAGGAGAAAATAAAAGAAATAAAAATAACATATAGTACATATGAAGCACAGAAAGAGAGCAAAAAGAACTCTCGACATTACCACAATTAATACACATGCAAAGGGTTAAATACGTAGAAGGAAACGAAGAGCTTCCCCAAGCCAGATGTAAACAGTTACTAAGATGCAACAGTCTGTTTCAATAAAATTATTCTTAAAATACCATGCAGACAATCGGGGAAGATAGAAAAATCCATATCAGAGAAACGTGTGTCAAAAAAAAAAAAAAAATCCAGGGTAACAAGTTCAATATCAGAAAAAAATAAAATAAATTGTAGGAAAAAAACTCATACGATACAGACACTTGGGTGCCGTGTCGGTCAAGAAACTGAGCTACAGTGACTGAAAATTCCTCCCGCGTGACTTCCTGAGCCAGACAGCAAGATCCGGCAGGGCTGCAATGAAAACAGTAGCTCCCTCAGTAATTTACTTGAAGATACAAGTACAAATATTTGAACAGAACTGTTACATATAGATAGAAAACTCATACTTTTGTTTGTTTTTAGCATACAAGCACATTTACAAAAATTTTGCTCTAAGCCACAAAGGAAGCTTCTATAAATTCTGAAGAATCCACACATGATGGAATGTGATCGCTGATTAAAATGCAGTATGATCAATAACAGTGTCAAATTACTGTAAATTATTATGGGTGAGCATAAATTATTATACATTACTATACAATTCTGTTAGCTGGAGACCGACAGCGTGGACTAAATGGCTCTTTGTTTAAAGAAAAAAATTAAGAAAAACTTGGTATTAAATGACAATGAAAGCGCTAAGTGGGTATCAAACCTTTAGGAAAATCCTGAGTGACTCTGTCTTTTCTAGTCATATCTCCTGCTATGGCATCAGAAGAGAATCTCAGGCAAAAGCTTTGTTTGAAAAAGAAAATGAAAAGAAATGCATGTGGGTCGCTAATTTTGTCATAAATTAATGCGAAGTTCAAAAAGCTGGGACAGGAATGGGAAAAACAGAGGATGGTTTGCAGACTTTTTCAACGATTTGCTTAAGAATTAAGCATAAAGATGATTCTCCCTAGTTTTCTCTCAGTCCTGAGGGTTGAATGTTGCCTCATTTACATACATTAGAAAAGAGCTGGTGATTCATGGGAAAAGTAATGTCGAAGCTGACCTCTGCTTAAGTGTGTGGTATTGCTTGTGAAACATATTCAAGTAGAAGTTTATTTTAGGTTACGAGACATTTTGCAGTAAATCTTGAATTAGGAATGGTGGTCGAAATACAGAGAACTAAATGTTTCTTGAAAACATGGTGATAAATGAGCACTCTGAAGATGGTATTAAAAATAACAACCCAAAGAGAGCAAAAGAAAGATGGCATCCATGAGCTGAAGAAAAATTGAGGGACCCAAGGAAGGGGGAACCACAGTACAATTGAAGCTTTACCCTTAGATTAACCTGGAATGCTGAATGCCACCACTGAGAAGTCCACTGAAGCCAAAGGAAAGACTGTGGTCCTATTTCTATGGTCCAAGTTCAGACGTCTCCCTATGAGATCTAACGGCCTGTCCCATAGTCTCCGTATTCCTCAGATCTCAACAAGAGTTCTTCCTACCTGATTGCTTTTATAAAATCCAGAAGCCCAATATACCATTTATTCCTCTGGTCTCGAATATCTTTCACTCAACTTCACAAGAGAATTCTGAAATAGATATTGTGAATGCTTGCTTTGGGGTGTAAGGAAATTGTGTTAGTTTCATTTATTTCTCTTTCTTTCTTATACTCATTTTTCATTCTCAGAGTTCAGCCAGAGAATAGAAGCCAGTTGCCCTGACAACTTGCACTTCCAAAATTCACATCAGTAGAAACCTAATAAAATATTAAATCGCATATGTTGCAGAGAGCATTCTGCAGTGAAGGCCTGCTTTTCACTAAATATTTTATTTAATTTTAGAAAGAGTGTAAGGTACACACCAATTTTTGGATGCAGTTGTTGGTAATATATAAAACTGAGTGTCATTTCTCTTGAAGATGAGCTAAACATTCAAGTGATAAGTAACCTTATTTCTCAGGATTAGATTGTACTGATTTACTGAAGTTCAGGAAAACTGCGTGATCCTTTTTTTTCCATTGGTTGTCTGAATGCATCTTGTTTGTTTTCTTTGAAAATAGCTAATCTCTGACGGAGGGAGACAAACTTTGTGATCACTTAGACTACGCTCCTAAGGAATTTACAGTGCAAATCAATGCGTAGGAAAAGGGGTGAGGGAAAAACAAAGCATTCAATTTTCAGCCTTTTGTTTATGCCGTAAAGAAACTTTCTAAGTGAGCAATTATTTTCCCAGGTGAAAGAAAAAAAAAAGAAAGAAATGGAGGGTGTTTTTAATTTTAGAGGAATATTGGATAATAATAAAGCTTTGTTGTTTATTAAAAAAACAGTGGTGATACAGGATATGTAAATGATCACGGTATCCATAAAGAGTCTAATTCTGTACTTCGTATCTAAAGAGGAATGGAGGTAACAAGAGAGAGAAACATAATCAGTTAGAGAATGTGAAAGAAATTTTAATGATTCAAGCTGGAAAAGAAAACGCAAGAAAACAATTCAGTGAAGAAAGGATCCTTTTTCACAAAGAACAGCCTGAATTCCTAAAATTCAGTTAAAAGATATTTTTAAGGGTCAACTTGAAAAAAGTCACTGACTAAAAATGTTAAGAAACTTTTGAAATATGCTTTAATAGGGCTTTTGGATAGAAATATTTAAAAATAGATGGGAGGTTTTTGCTATTTGATTTTTCAGCTTCATTTCAAAACCACATCTGCTATGACTCAGCCTGGTTACTCTGGAATTTATGCTAAAGCGAAAGGTAGGATTGGGCAATGACTTTTCACAATTATTTCCTAATAATGTCTGCTGTTATTCAAGCTCTTTCATAATTTAAAATTGTGCATATTGTTCAAAATCATAGTGTGCCTTTTGCCTGGCTAGTCAGAGATACAGAGAGTTCTTATTTTCTGAGTATTTATGACTTAAACAGTTACAGTGTTGGTTAGAAAGCAAGTTTTCCCAAGACGTTATTCCCTAACGAACTAACTAGCCACGTAGAAAGTCAATCTCCGCTTAAGTATTAAATATGCCATCCTGCTTAACACCATGACTGTTCTCTCCCAATCTGTCCACATCTTTGTAGCTTGAATTTTTGCTGATTGTCAGGTACTCTAAACACAGGACAGTGTAACAAAAACACAATGTCATTACAAGTCTTACAAAATGATGATGTCACTATAGTTTTATGTCTATTATATTATCTGATTGAATCTTAACCACAATTTAACAAGGTAGGTTTTATTTCCATTTGACATATCATCAAATTATAGGCTTACCAAGTTTAAGTGACTTTCAAAGTCACACAGTTATGAAGTGGACAAAGAAAATTCCTGTGAATTAATTGCCCACAAACATACAACAAGCAGCAGTCATTTTTAAATCTATCTGACAATTTCAAAATATTTATACATTGTGACTGTGGCTTTCGTAAGTTAGCTCTACAGTTAAGTATACCCAGTAATTTTACTTGCTTTCTCAGATGAAAAGACTTAGAGTTCCTTCCTCTGCTAATTTCTTCTTTCCTGGATGCCTTGCCGTGTATTAAACGTGACCTAAACCCAGATGTGCAGCGTGGGGCACCCCCTCCTGGTGACAGTGCCAATCATTATGTGACTTGCAGTCTACGATCACAGGGAGCTGCAAAACACTCCTGACTCAGACCACATGTGCGGTTAGCTCGGTGCCGCAGCTAAGTTCTGCGCATTACAGAACCGGTTTGTTCGCTTTGCTAAGCCAAGTTTGCCTTTGCCCCAGTTAAATATCATCTTGTTGGAGTCAGTCCACAATCTAACTTGATGCCCTGCTAATTGTCCAGAGGACTGAGCAACATATCATTTTGCACTCCCAAAAGGTCAGGTCTGAGAAAATGCTACAGTGATGCACTAGAGGTATTCCTCTAGACTGAGTACTACTTTAAAAAAAAATTGACACTTTTTCTCTCTTTTTTTTTTAAATCGAAGTATAGTCAGTTTACAATGTTGTGTCAGTTTCTGGTGTACAGCATAATATATCAGTCACACATACAAATACATATGTTCTTTTTCATTATAGGTTATACGATATTGAATGTAGTACCCTGTGCTCTACAGAAGAAACTTGTTTTTTTAATCTATTTTATATATAGTTAGTATCTGCAAATCTTAAACTCCCACGATTGCTCTTTGAATCAGTTATAAATCACTTAAGCATATTATCATTAACAGGAGTTTGAAATCCTTGTTCGTAAGGATAACATTAAAATTCATCAAGTATCTTGTTGAAAACACTGTTTCTAGTCGACCTTAAAATTCCGGCATACTTGGTGACATGATCGTGACATGGTGTCACAAGCATGGCTTTTCCTTTATGACCTGATTGGTGGCTTCTACTGACCACAGCTTCCTAACTCACCTGCTCATGGACTGGATTTTAACTGCTCTGGAACTGAGTGGATTTGGTGTTAGGCTCCTTTATCTTCAGTGCACAGAACGTGCCTGTTAGTAAACTTGAATATATTCTCAGCTTTAATCTCTTCAGGCCACTTCTGACCACCTCTTCTCACTTAACCTCTCTGCTCTCCAGTCGCCTCCTAACCAATTATATTATATTTCCTTAATAATGCATGTCACTATCTGAAGTGATTTGTTTAATTCTTTCTGTTTACATTTTTATTGTGCCCCCTACCCCTACCCACTGCATCCAAGCTCCTTGAAGGACAGGGAAGTTGTCGCTCTTGTTTACAATTTATTATCCCCAGAAATCCCGATGAAAATTAAGATAATATTCTCTTTCTTTCTCTAAACTGCGATCAGTCATGTGTGCCTGTGTTATGTAGAGCAGCCAACGTGGCCCACTGTGATCGCATTTAGTCCGTGGATTCTTTTGAGGGTCTCATCAGTAGCTCCGTGGAACAGCTGTCCTCACTCGCGGTGACTGGGGAGGTGCCTTCAGGCTCACTCAGCCTGCATTCCCCAGGTTCAGCTTTCAGCACACGCCGTGACACCACCAAGGTCTTCTGTAAGCTATGCTTTCCCCAGACCTCCAGTCATGTGTTTCTTTTTAATTTTTATTTTTAATTGTAATCGAATGCACACATAAACTTCTCCATCTTTATCATTTTCAAATGTGTAGTTCAGTAGTGTTCAGTGTATTCACGCTGCTGTGCATCCAGTCTCCAGAACCGTCTCATCTTGGGAGACAAACTTTCTGTCCATTAAGCCCCTCCCTAGTTCCCCTCCTTGCAGCCCCTGGGAACCACCATTCTATTTTCTGTTTCTGTGGGGTTTTGTCTGTTTGTGTGTGTGGGGGGGGGTGCATAATTAGGTTTACATTTATTTGTTAATTAACAGAGGTTTGGGGACTGAACCCAGGACCTCGTGCGTGCCACTCACGTGCTCTGCCACTGAGCTGTGCCCTCCCCGCGCTGTCTGTCTCTGTGGGTTTGACTCCTCCAGATACGCGCTAAAGTGATTTGTACAGCGTCTGTCTTTCTGTAACTGTATTACCTCACTTACCCTCAAGGTTCATCCACGGTGTAGCATTCAGGAGAATTTCCTTCTTTTTTAAGCCTGAATAACATCCATCGTGTGTCGTGTACCACATTTTCCATGTGATATTCATACAGTTCATTCATCCACTGGTGGAAAGTTGGGTTGCTTCCACCTTTTGGCCACTGTGAATAGTGTTGCTATGAACACAAGAGTACAGATATCTCTTCAAGACTTTGCTCTTCATTCTTTTGGTGATATATCGAGAAGAGGACTTCCTGGATCATAGAGTAATTCTATTTTTAAATTTTTGAGGAACTGCCACCCTGTTTTCCACAGTGACTGCACCGTTTTACATTCCTACCAACAGTGCACAGCGGTTCCAATTTCTCCCATCCTCCCCAACACTTGATATTATCTAGATTTTTTTTTTCATTGTAACCAACCCAATGGGTATGAGATTCAGCAGTCCTTTTAGAACATCCAAGATCACCTGTAATCAAAGCATTATGTCATTTTTCTGTGATCCTGTCATTTGCTATTTACTGCTCAGAGCTGTCACAATTTTCTCTCTTCCTTAATTAATTCCCCAAATAACCCCAGCTCCTCCAACCTTCATGTTTGATGCTCTTTCAAAACTTGGTAGCCCCTTCCCCAGAGGTTGCCCCGTGTCCAAACTCAACAATTCCTTAAGCTATGCCATGCATTGTTGCTGCCCATCTAGGAGAACAAATTCAAGACTGTGCGTTATAACTTTAAGTCTTTCTTTAAGAAATACATAAAACTGTGTAAACCTATTTACTTTTTTGGAGACTCCGTTTTCCCTTTTGTGAGATAAATGAATTACATTAGATGACAACAAAATTTCCCTCAACTTTAGGACTCCATAAATTCTTTAAATATAGAAGACCATAAATCTGACAAGTAAAATTAAAAACATAGCATCTAGAAACCATGGTGTATCTACCAGAAGAATCAAGAAGAAAAAAAATACAACTGAACAAAAATAATATCATGAATGATCTGTCATGAAGACCAAGAGGAAAATACACCAAACTAAAAACAACAACAACAACAACAAAACAACAACAACAACAACAACAACAAAAACCAAAACCAAAACCAAAACCAAAACCAAAAACAAGAAAATATGAAAGAAAGAAAAAATATATAATGAAAGTTGGGAGAAAATCATCTTTTTTTTTTTTTAAAGGAACACAAGAGTGTGATTAAAGAGTTTACATTCACAAATTTACACTTTTTCCCTCCGGGGCAGCTGTGGTCATGGACCACTATGAATGGACTCTTGCTTGTGTTGCAAGTATGCTGCTCACATTCCAGGAGATTTTAAAGTCTCTAAGGCATTTATAGAATGCTCAGCCAGATTTCTGGGATCTTTGAAGTTCCAAGTGACCCTGTGTTTCTCCACAACATACCCCACCTGTAGTTACTGGTTGCTGGCAATCTGTTGATTTCTCTGAGTTCTGCGTCAGAGTACAAAGGAAAGTCCAGAGGCAAATCTGAAAAACAAAAAGCGAAACAAAAAGCCCATTATCAAATTGTCAGCCTTTGTCAGGAGTAAGGAGGATCCATACCGTTCCCAGCCCTGAAGCTTGCTGGAGAACTGTTGGTTTAAAATTGTAATTATAACGTTGGCTCACAGAGTCTGTTTGAATAGTTTGGGTCTATGCAGTAAACTGATTAGTTCGTACACTTGAGCAGATCTCAGCCTCCAACCTTCTGATAGGAAGACAGAGTATTTTCCCACGACTCGGAGTTTATTCCAACGGGGTAGCCAGGCAGAGCCTTCCTGTGCCTCTCCTGGGGTAGAAATCCCTCCAATTATGCACCATTCACTCATTAAAATGGGCTCAAGATCAGGTCCTTTTCTCATTTTAGTTGAGATTTCTAATGAGAACTTTAAAACACTGTATGTTCAATGTGTGGTAATTTTGTGAAGCCTTGAAAACTGTGGGCAAAGTGATCAGTGTCATTGTCATTTAAGAAGACCAGTTAGGAGCCACGGATTTTATTTCCACAATTATCCTGAGAGAGAGAGAGGGAGAGGGAGAAATGTGACACTGATGGTCTATGATAAAGTGTTTTAAGGTCTTCAAGGAGTGGCCAAAGTACCGGGGAATAGTGGTTACAGGTGAGTCATACCAGAGAGTTTTAGAGAAAGTGTAATTACTAAGAAAATAGTTCAGCAGAACTTAAATGAAACCACAGATAACAACCCGGGTTAGGGGAAGATTATTCAAATTAAACGCACAAATTATAAATAAGATTGTTTTAGTTAAATACACTTTGACATGGCAGTTGCTCCTTGTCAGGTCAATGCAATTTCCTGGAGTAACATCACTCCCGGCCATGGATGGCGAGGATCCGCCAACTGTGACCATCTTCTTCCTTCTGTTTTTCAAGCTCCAGCTGTTAGTTAAGAACATGAGCATTTGCAAGCTGGGTTGACCCCAGAAATCTCAGTCTCTGTCTCTTTCAGTTGAGGAGCCTGGGCCAAATAGGATCCTAGTTCACTTTTAAAACTAAATGGGAAGCTGTAATTTATTGACAAATCTCAAAACTCATTTAGAACTTAAATGTGTTCTCAGCACCCATTCCCTCCTTGAATAGGTATGACTTTTAGGTGTTACTCATGGTATGAAGTATTAAACAATAACCTCTTTTTTTCTTCTATCGTCTTTTAACATTTTTTTTAATGAGCAGTAATAACTTAATTTTTTAAAATGATAGTATAGTACATTTGAATGACGTCTTCAAAATCAGCAAGCTTGTACTAGAAGATTTGAACAATAGAAACTGAAAAACAAACAGGGACCTCAGTTCGCAATCATCTTTACTTGTTAAACCCTTTCAAGCCTGCCCCAATGCCCCTTTTCCTTTGCTCGTGTGTGTGTGATTATATATATAGACTATATATACACATGTAAATACGTGCATGGATAAGTACATATGTATCCACATACGGTTATAAATATAAAACACATTTCAAGCATAAAAATACTGAAAATTAAAAAGCAATATTTTGTACCAAAATATTAACTTTGCCATTTTACTTCCGATTTAAAGACTTTTTTCTAACCTGAATGATGTGGAATTGTACCTTGTGGTACCTCTGTCTCCCTTAGGTTAAACCTTCTTTTTTCTGCATACTTCACAGTTGTCACTGTTTCTTCTGTATATTGCCTGTTTAAACCTTTTCTGATTTTTATACAGGGACATCACTCCATTTTTATTTATATGTGTTGTTTTATATATGCAATTGATATTTTAACTTTATGATATTTTTCATAGCACAAAGGGTTTTAAATATATATGTAATACATAATATAATTAAATCTATTTTTTCTTCATAAATTATGCCTTTTACATGACAAAAATACAAAAATATGATATTTTAGACATTTTATAACATAGGTTGTGCTTACATTTCAAATACAAGTAGATTTTATTTTTGCGTAAATCTTTCTTAAACTGGATCAAAATTTTTTCCATTATCATTTATTAAAATTTTTTCCATGTTGATTTGAAATGTCATTTTTTTGCCTTAAATTTCCATGTATAGGTCTGATTCTGGACTCTGTTCTGTTCCAATTATCTACCTGGTACAGAGGCCCTATTCTGAAGCTGTTTAAACACAATAGCTTTATTTGTGTATTTTGTCCCTTGTTAGACAGGTCTACTTCTTTACTTATTATTTGGCAAAACTGCCTTTGATATGTATGTACTGTTACACTTCAGAATTAATTTCCAGTTGAAAAGTGCATTAGAATTTTTACATAAATTGCATTGAGATTACAGGTCAGCCATGGGAGAACAGCATTTTCTGCAACCATGAGTCCACCTGCCTGAGACCATGGCATGTCTTTATCTTTATTCCAATGATGTTTCATCATCTCGTTTTTACATTTCTTTGTAAATGTCCTTTACTACACATATTACAGACTTTTGCTGACACCGAGAATGAAAAGTTTGTTCATCTTCATCTTAAATGATGCGGTAACATTTAAAATCCATTCTCTCGTGGATGGTATATTGAAATGGTATTTGTCTCAGTTTCTTAGAGATGAGAAGGGGTAGAATGCCCAGAGAGGATAAAGTCATTAGGAGTCAAATTAGTTGCTTCTATATAGGAATCTTTTAAAAATTCTTCACCTAATTTGCATGTTAGAAATTATGCCTTCTGAATTCCATTGCATTTCGGTATAAGTTATCCAACTAAAAATAAGCAGTTGGTCAATATAATCTTCTCCTAAGACATTCCAAAGCACAGTTATCAAATAAAAGTAAATAAATATGGCGCATCATGTGAGACCCCACTGTGTCTCCCTTTCTATTGTGGGGATTAATCTCAATGTGTCCTTGGGTGGAAACAACATAATTAAATTCCTCCTAGTTGATAAAAAGCTTCAGAATCTAAAATTTTAGTTCCATTCATAAAGCAATTTGATTAAATACTTCCAACTGATTTTAAACAAATGCAGCCAAAATTTAGAGAACCTACTTACTGAAAGTTCAGTACCATCGCAGAACACGTAAGCTGATCTGTAAAGCACTTCTTCAAATGTTCACATTTGAAAAAAATTTAACTGGAGGAAGTGTGTTGTGCCATGATGAAACAGAAGTTTTAATTCAATATCAGCTTTGTCATGCACACAGAATTACAGTTCAGTTACTTGTGTTGATACAAAAATGTAAATATTAAAAACTATAGCCTCTCTTCAGTTGATAGACTGTAACAGAGTTTACGGATGTAAAATAAATCATACAGGCTTCATGACTAATTTGAAGAATACTGGACCTCCATAGATTTTTTTAAATTTAGTAAGAACATAATTTTTACCACAGTGATGAGTTCCAACAAATATTTTCTTCAGATCCATCACAGGTAAGCGACATTTATTTTCAATGTTGAACTTCTAAAATGAATTTAAGAGAGACTTTACTATAGAATTTACAATGCCATCACATATTTCTTCCTTAACAAATGTAATTCCAGAAGCCTTACTTTGATTACAGAATTGGATTTAAGAATCAAGATCATTTAAAATTAATTTAATCCATTTTCTCTTTGAAGCAGGAAAGGATACTAAAACAAACCTCACATCATTTGATTGCTTACAAATTTCCTGTTAGGCACTTTTCCAAGAAAACTTGAACTTGCTCCCCTTGCAAATGCATTTATCAAGTGATCATATTTGGACAGTGTCTGTAAAAGGACTGTAACTTTTCAAATAAATGCTAAGACGTTTTCAGCTCACTTTTGTGTGGACAAGGCTATTGCTGTAGCCCCTTTTGTGACGTTAAATATAAACAACGTTCGGTTTAAGTTGCCCGTTCACCAACATTTTTTGTGAAATGGAAATTCGGAGCTTACTTGTTCAATTAATATTGAGCTTTCATTTCTTTTAGCCGTTGCAGCTTAGAAGAGTTTATTACAAAATATGAGTGTTGCCAAATAATAAAATAGCAAATGTTTGTAGGTTTTGAAACTCAAAGCATTCAGATTACTTTCTACATGGTCCACAGCAGTGCTATTCAGCTTTCAATTACAACTAACTTTTTAAAAAAAGAATTTTATTCATTTAATCATCTTTTTTGGGGAGGGTAATTAGGTTTATTCATTTTTTTTAATGGATTTTTTTAATGGCAGTGCTGGGGATTGAACCCAGGACCTCAGGCATGCTAGGCATGCACTCTACCACTGAGCTATACCCTCACCCCAGGATTTACAACTAACTGAAAAATTTTCTGTGATACTCCTGCTGCACTTTGACACTTCATGGATGTCACAGGTTTGTACACCAAGTGGCCAGCTGGGGGAACAAAGTTGAAAACTTCTGCCACTTCTCAGATAGGCAGTTAGCTGCCCTTGAAATATTAGTTTGTTACTGAAAGGGTTTGGTAATGACAGATGGACCACTGCTAACACTGGCTGTTTCAGAGATTTTTTTACCTAATATTAAAATATTAAAACAAAAAGTATTAAAATAATCTCATACTCATGCCATGGGAGAGTCTAGAAGTACAATCGAAGATCTACCAAACCAATAATGATGTATTTTAAAAAATGGTTAATAATGATTTATTAACCATTCATTAAAAATGAAAAATTGAGAACAAGAGCTGGGTCAGAGAGGATATAAGGAAAAAAGAAGTAATCCAGGGCTGTCTTGGCAAAGCAAGATGTAAGGTGAGCCTCTTCATAACCAAGCGACTTCTTGACTAGGAGAAATGAAGGAAGCGAGAACGCCTGAAAGACTAGATATTTTCTTTTAAGACTCTACGCTTCCGGAGAAAGATGGAGTCATCTTCAGAGGGTTAATCTGAGTTGCTCTCTCTCAAGTCTACCCTAATCAGATGGAATGGGGGTGTGATATTCAGATACAGATATAAATAATTGAAAACAAATGCCCTGCTATTTTTCACATCTGAATATAATAAATATTTAATCTTGCACACCTGAATAATTGTTACAGTCATTCCTTTGGAAAACTTAACCTGATTCTCCTTCTCCTGTTCTCCAGCTTCGTGTAACCCCTTCCTGCGCTCACACAGAACTCCCTGCTTATTTCTCTGTGAGACTCTTCACAGTCTGTTAGTTTATCTGTGTTATTATCAGCTACCTCATATTCTGTGAGCATCCTAACTGGAGCCAGGGCATTCTGTAGTTCCAGGACCTCACCTAGGACCTCATATAGAGTAGGCACTCAGCAATTCAATATGAAATTAATGAACTAGTTTAATTAATTCCTGGGCAACAGTTCAGTAATAAGTTTTTTTGTTTGTGCTATTTGAATGATTTGTTAGATGAGGTTTTTAAAAAGTACTTTTTTTTAAAGAGCAGTTTAAGGTTCACAACAAAACTGAGCAAAAAGTAACAATTTCCCATACACTACCCTGTCCCCTACCTGCCTCCACGCACATCCTCTGCCGATATCAACACCCCACCCCAGAGTGGTACACTTGTTACGACCACGGACCTGCATTAGGGTTCACTCTTGGTGGTGAACATTCTCTGGCTTATTTCCCTTAACACCCTCTCCTCAAGCTGTATCTATGGTGTTGCAAAAATTAAAAATAGGACTACCATGTGATCCAGTAATCCCATTTCTGGATATTCACTGAAAAGAACTGAAGTCAGGACCTTGGAGGAATATTAGCGCTGCTGTGGTGGCAGCGTTGTTCACAGCAGTCAAGTTGTGGGGAAACAGACCACTTCTGCGTGGCGGATGAGTGGATGAAGAAGCTGTATCGCATACATTCAATAGGACACTACTTAGCCTTTGGAAAGAAGGAAATTCTATGTTCTGAAAAAAAAACTTTAGTTTCTAAAGGTGATAGTTTCTTAAATGTTAGTTGCAATATGAAATTGGGAGCCATAGCAATGAACCCTCCACACTCTTGTAAATTACTCTGTTTGTGGGTCTTGAACTTTGAATGGATCCTTTACCTCTGCATGACTTTTAACACCATGCTTTGGTCATTTGGAAGACAGGAGCTTAATGAGTTATTCAGTATATTCCAATATTGACACGTGACATTGTACAATATCGAAAGGTCACATTTGTTCATATCACCATCAGGCTCATCAAAAAAAAAAATCTGTACGTATTGGGGATACATTTTTCCAAAATTCTGATGTTGAATTGAAAGCTCAACCTGTGTCATTGGCAACAACAATGTCGGCTATTTCCCTCTACATGATAGGTTCACTCAATAGCTTTATTTTCAAGAAAATGATCAGACATCTACCTGATCACAAGAACCACAGTTTGCTGGTCATTTTTTTCAGGTAAAAATGGTGTTTCAAGAAAAACCAGCTGGCTTATATGCAAATCAATCACGCCAGTGCGTTTTCTTAAAAGAAGCATCGTGTTACCGTAGGCAGCTGAAGTGTGTTATCTGTTTTTCCCATTTCCGTACACAGAATTATAAGTACATTTATATAAGGGTCAGAATTTAATAAGATTATAATTGTTACTGTTTCATCAAGGATCGAGGACATTCTTAAACAAAAGTGGCATTGTTTTCACTGCAAGGCATGGCAGTAAAGAAAACAGTAACCACCAGCACGCTTTTATTATGCTAAAGCCCTGGAAGTTTTACCCATTGTGTTTTCACCATCTGGACAAATGTCAACACAATGAAAAATGCGAACAAGGTCTTATGAATATGAAAGCAGGTTGGACCTTGTGAATCCTGCTACAGTAATGCTTCTAAAGCACAATTTTTACCATGTCACTCCCCTGCTCAAAAGATTTCCATTGTTTGTCATTGCCCAGAGGGAATTTTTAAAAAATCAAACTTTTCAACCTGGAATTTAAATTTGACATAGTCTTACATTAATTTATCTTTTCATTCCGTATGCTTCTGCGTGGAAACTGGCTCTAGAAAAATGAAGTTCTTGCTATTCCTATTATAAGCCTTGGGAGTTTGCAGTTTCTTTCAACTAATTATACTGTTCCCTTTGCCTGAGTACCTCGCTTACCCTCGCGTTATACACAGGTTCTGTCTTTTTTCAAGATCCACCTCGAACGAGGCCTCTGAGTGACACCGACCCCTCTTCTGAACGCACACAGCTCCTTGTACCTCTCCCAGGCCACTTCTTTCCTACCTGCTGAAAATCCCTCGTGTTCCCAGAAGTCCAGTAGGTTGCCTTACATACAGTCAGTGCTCAGTAAGTACTAGTTGAAGAAGCAACTGGTTGCATTGAGCCATTTGTTTACACGTTTCACTGCAGCTACCAGGTGAAATTGTTGGCTGAAGGGGGTAGTCGATGTCTTTGTCCCCTCAGTGAAGTATCCCTGGTTGGGAAACTTACTATGGTACAAGGCATTTCGTCTCCCAACCTTGATCTCATAAGCGAGTCTGTTCTCAGAATGGTATGAACTTCTGCCAGCCAGAGGCGCAAGGATGCTACAACACTGCCAACCGTGTAGGAGTATTGATTTTTTAGTTATGTTTGAAGATTCCTTGAGACAAAATTAACGTCTGGCTGTTTTCCTTGAACACCCTGTAAGTTACTGCCTAAATTTGCCATCTCACTATCTTCCTTCTGATTTCAAAGTTAAATATTTTATGGCCCTGCAGGAAGTAGCATCGTTTGATAATGAAATGCCCGGGCTGAAATCACTTAGTGTGGGTGATTCTTTGACACAAGAGCAGCTGACTGTGCGGCGGGTAAACTGCCCCAGAGACCACCTAAGGCTTGTCTCTGAGGGAGTGTCAGAGACCTACTTCCTTTTCAAGGGAGATTCCAGAAAAATTCCAGAAAAATTCAGGCCGTAAAAACAAAATGGGGTTTCAGTTCATTTCTCCATTTATCTGTCTACACTGGGAAATACCCCACATATTCTGACTTCAAGGGTTGCACGTATGGAAGAATTGGGTACTGTCCTACTTGAAAGTAAATAAGTGCCCATTTTTCTACCTTTTGATCCTTGAGAGACGTGCATCTGTTTTCTCTCTAGGTAAAATGTTATTTATGCTGGATGTATCCAAAGACTCAGGCATGAATGTGAGAACCTTCTGTTCTTAGCCACCAAATCAGTAACTGCAGTGTCCACGGACTGTGTCCTGTGTAAGCAAGTCAAGAAGAAGTCCTTGCTGTGCTAAGTCCAGGGGTCTTGAGGACAGTCTTGCAAGTTCCCCTGTCTGTTCTGAAACCAGAATTCAGGCGTGTCCCCTTCAGTCTGGAGGACTTTACCGCCTCTATCAAACAGTGCGTGTTCCACAGTGAGCCGTCACAATGATGGTCCTGCTGCTGAAACTTGGACAGCAGAACCCTAGATGGTCTAAGGATACCCTCTAACCACAGGTGCCCCTCTACCACCTCCCCCATAGCCAGCGGAGCCGATGCCGTGAGGTGCGCCTCGGGGCCAGGTGGGTGGGGATGAGCGTCTGGCTCCAGTCACTGCCACTGCAGCTGGATCAGAATCAGCTCTTTTGGGGGCCGTCCTCTTCCGGGTACTGGGGGAGGGAGCAGGGTGATCGGTTCCCCTTCATACACATCAGTCTGTTCAGTCTAACCTGCTCCGTGCCAGCAGTTTCTAATCAGGCACACAACCTCTTCCCTGCAACATCAGCTACCAGGGAATTCGTTTGGGACAGTTTCCCTTCTTTGCTGCTTCATAACCTAGAGTTCTGCCTCCTTTATCTGACCCCTTGACTTAACCCACAGGCCAGACCATCTGTCCTCTCTCTTCCTATCTCCAGGGCAGCTGTGAATTCTGACAAAGCCCTCCTCCACGGGTTTCCTTCACTTGCACTCCATCTGCAGAGCCTTCAAGTGTCCATTTCAACAGCTTCTCATTTGGAGGGAAGAAAATGATAAAATTCTGCTTTTCTTAGCTACCTCTCCTGTAGATCTGTGACATATGAATTTACTAAAAGATGCTGGCCTATTACAAAATACATTATTTCATTCTATTCTGAATCTGCTCATGGTATATGCGAGAGTTTCCTCCTCCACAAACTATCCCATGTGGATTTTCTTTGTACTCTGATTTTCCCTGAATAGCAGACATTTCTGTTGAAAATACCCTTTTGTCTATTTTGGGACCCAGGACATAAAAGCTGAGGCCCTAAACTAAAATAGTTAATGATTCAATCAAGAAAAGTAGCAATTCTGGCATGTTCTCTCCATGGATGTAATAGGTTAGGTCGTTTCCTAACCAGTAACAAGTTCAGCTTTTGGTGAAAGGGTCCTGAGTAATTTGAGAAAAGGCGAGGGGAGATCTGATGGAGGGGAATCGACATGAATTGTTGAATTAGTCCAGTAGCTCCCTGTCCCAAGGGAAGGATGTATGTGCTTGTCCTTTAAGATTTCCACATGCCATGTCGTACTTACTATCAGCCTCCTACAACTTCTTCCATTATTTGATAAATATTCCATATGAATAGATTTCTTAGACTGGAATTGTGCAATGCTTAGCTCCATCAGTAAAGTTAAGATGACACTTTTGGGTCTTCCCCATTCTATGTGAGCTGTGTAGGTGATTTTTTTAAAAATTTCATTCTTCTGAATGCCCTTTTGTGCTGTAAATACTTCTTTATTTTGCTTCGCCTAGTTGGGTACACCATGAATGACCTCATTTTTGAATGGCAAGATGAGGCACCTGTTCAAGTGGCAGAAGGACTGACTTTGCCCCAGTTTCTGTTGAAAGAAGAGAAAGATTTACGATACTGCACTAAACATTACAACACAGGTAGGGGTTGAGTATTCTTCATTACACGTCTGACTTGTGTTTCAGATATTTCTTAATTATCATGCTGGGTTAATTACTTTAACAGTTTGTAGCTGAATGCGTTTTATAGTCATAGAGCAGAGAATGGATGCCTTTGAAACTTACAGAAGCTTCGACTCATTGCGTATTGTTACGTAATTGGTTTGTATGGAACCAGAGAGATGCTTGGTGTTCAATTATATTTAAATAATTTTTTTTTCTGCCCAAAACCCATAGGCACGTAGTAATGATGTTTCAGAAAAAGTTCCTTTAATTTCTATGTAAGCAATAAAATGTACTTTTTAACTCTCCTTGGGCTGTACACATTGTGTTTGCTAACAAAAATGAAAGAGATTGCTTTTGTTGAAGGCTTCACTTGCCTCAACTTTTCTTTTGGCCACAATTTCATGCGTTGCAAGGCATTGTTACTGAGCACCTGCTATTCACCTGACATAGTAGCCTTTTACATTTGAGATTAATTATCAGATCCAGTTACTGATATCAAGGATTGAAAGACTTGTACATTCACATTATCTGTTCACATCTCTCAGCGGGCACAGGCTGTTCCCACAGTATCTATTCCAGCTGCCTTCCCTTCTCCTACAAGTTCCATTAAACTGCCCGGAGCTGAGGCATCGCCCCATCGCGGGCCATGTATGGCCTCCCACTGGCATCAGCTGCTGCTCTTATCATAACTGTGATTTCTTGTGGGCTCAGCATTTTCCAGAACTGTGACCTGACCTCTCACAGCACAGTCAGCCCTCCATGTCTGCGGGTTCCACATCCAAACATTCAACCAACCGGGATGGAAAATAATTGGGAAAGAAAGTCCAGAAAGTTCCAAAAAGCAAAACTTGAATTTGCTGGGCACTGGCATCTATTTACACAGCATTTACACGTTCCCTGCATCCTTGGATTTTGGTATCCATGGAGGTCCTGGAGCCGATCCCTCACGGATACCAAAGGATGACTGTCCAAGGTCTCCGATCTCTTATCTCCTTAGCTAACTCACAATATCTGGTGAAAAAGTCAGTGCCATTTTCTTACCTCGGGGTTAAGGCTAATTCAGTAGGGAGTTCAAAGTTAACAGGTCAACACAAAGGTCAAGGGCAGGCAGGTCACTACCGGTGACCTTGCTCAGCTCTCCAGGGACAGTAGCAATCATACGCAACTTTTAGAGAAATCTAAGAAGTCAGAGTTGGTGTAGGTGGTCGGCTGCTGTAACAGTGCACCACAAACTTGGGGCGTCCCTGCCCCTCCCTCCAACCCTCTTGTCCCTCTCTCCCCTCACACTGTCATCTGGACACAGCAGTTTGCTTTCTCATCTACACACCACACCTTTCCTGCTCCAGGGCCTTTTGTGATTGCCTTTCCTTCTAGACACAAGCCTCTTTCCCCAGATTGTCCCAAACAGTGTTTAATAGAAGTGGCAAAAGTAGACATCAATCAAGTGAAGTAACAGACCCTTGAGAAGTTTGACAAATATGAAGTGTTCATCAAATGTAAGTCATAGAAGATTATATATTATTTCCTGGAACAGTAAAATAAGAACAATATTTTTCAGAAGCCAATTTGCACATATGATTTAGGATCCCATTTCATTACAACAGACTTTTTTAGGGAAAAATTATGATGAAACAGAATTGTGACATTTGATGCAATAACAGAGGCCTATTTTTACCAATTGTTGCATTTATTTTACACCCAATTAGGGAAGTTTACGTGCATAGAAGTGCGATTCCATCTTGAACGACAGATGGGGTACTACCTGATCCAGATGTACATCCCCAGTCTCCTGATCGTTATTCTGTCCTGGGTTTCCTTCTGGATCAATATGGATGCTGCTCCAGCCAGGGTGGCACTGGGAATAACCACTGTGCTGACCATGACCACACAGAGTTCAGGATCACGCGCTTCCTTACCGAAGGCAAGTGCACGCAATGGGCATATACACATGTTTGCACTAATATGTGTGTGTTATTATCAGCTCTTGCCAGAACGTTTTCAATAGCATTTCTAGTGGGTCCTTGTTGTACAATGGTTCACCTTGATGATTGGTTTGACTTTAGGGTGGTGTGAAATTGATAGGCATTCAGCAGAAACCGCACTTTGAATTTTGAATTTTGATCTTTTCCTGGGCCAGTGATGTGTGGTCCCATCTGCTCTCAGGATGCTGGCCAGCGGCCACAGTGGCTCCCCGTCTGCCACGTGATCAGGAGGGTCAACAACCAATACACTCACCACCATTCTGGACCCAGACAACCATTCTGTTTTCCATGTCAGTACAGTATTCAATAAATTACATGAGATGTACAACACTTTATTATAAAATGGCCTTGTATTAGATGATTTTGCTCAACTGTAGGCTCATATAAGTGTTCAGAGCGTGACTGAGGTAAAGCGAGGCTGAGCTAGGTTAGGTGTGTTAAATGCATTTTCAACTTAATGATGCTTTCAATTTATGATAGATTTATTGGGATGGAATCCCCATCATAAGTTGCAGAAGATCTGTGTTCATTCATTTCCAATTTTAAAATAACGTATAACCAAGGCAGAAAAAACAGAGAAATAGGTGAAAGAAAAAAATTCTACAAACCAATGATATCTTTTATGTGCAGTTGGTGTTATGATCCCAATTATTTATTTAAACATCATTAGCACTCATGCAGTATAGAATTTATTATCTATAGATTTTTAAACCCTTAGAAATATATATATAAATATATTTTATTTATAATATAATTAAATATATATAAATATATAAATAAATGTATATTAGTATATATAAATATATATAAGGTATGTAATTTGAATCTATAGGGTAGTTTTTAATGTTGCCCAATATTCCATTGAATAAATGTGCCATAATAATCTGCTGACCATCAGGACTAACCCAATAATGAACATTTATATAACGAATATTACACAGATGAATCTATGTGTGTGTACATGTGTGTACATAGCTTTACATCTGTTTTGTATTATTTTCTTGCTAGGAACTCTTAGAACAGGAGCTGCTACATTGATAGCTGTATGCATTGACACATGTTGCCAAATTTCCCTCTAGAAACATTTATAGCCTTTGTACTCCCACAGGTATTGTATGAAAATGCCCACAGGCTTACACTCTGGGTCAAGCATTTATTATTTTTTTGTGTGTAATTTTTAACTCTGGCTTTTAAGTAGCCATAGGTCAATAAAAAGGAAAGCTTAGGTAAACCATGGTTTTTGTCTGTGCTGAGTTGCCAGAATTAAAACAAAACTTGTAAAAGACCCAATGTTTCTTTTCAAAAGATGTGCTGAAATAAACTGCAGGAAGCTCTTTCCATCCCTTTAGCTGTGTAGCAATGGAGAATCATTTTCTTATCCTAAATGTTGTCTAAGAAAGAAACTCTTACTATCTAAATTAAATAATGCCATATAACTTCCAGCGAGCTTCACAGTTCTTTTCATTACAATGATGTATGTTAATGTCATAAAATCATATTAACTTTTCTTGTACATTTGATGTTATCTCCCTGCCATGCCGAGGAAATTATGCATCCATTGTCATGCCTTGCTTAACCCTTACTATGAATTGCCTTCTCTGATTCAATTTATTCAATTAGAAGGTCTAAATAAACAAAAGTTGATGGCAGGACATTTTATCATGAAAGATGTTACTTAATATAGGAAGAACTTGATATTTAGCAATGCTCAGATTGCTAAGATTTAATGATTGCCTTTCAAAATAGGGTTTACTTTTATGACCACATAATTACATTTTCAAGATGATCCATTTGAACTAATGTTTTATAAAATATTGTCCAAGTGAAAATTGTAAAGCTGCTTTATAAGATTAAGTGCTTATTTATATATGTATAAATGTCTGAAGGGCTCTGAGTAATAGTTGAAGTTCCACAGTCAATTTGTAAATGAAATTGCCAGTTTACTCATTGATTTTCTCCATGAGCTGAACAGAAATGAAAGCTCATTCATTCTGTAAGTTAACCAGAAGGAAGAACACAAAGTGTTTCATTTCAGGAAGCTCCAGCTTCTCTGAGGCACAGTATCAAGGCATCTCTGGATACAGAGATCAAGGCAGAATTGGGAGAGGTGTGAATGGAGGAAGCAGAAATAAAGAAAGCAATAAACTAAAAAAACAGAAAGGAGGCACAGTTTAAAAAAAAAAAAAGGAAAGGATAGGAAAGAAGGTCTGGAATGACTTCATCCTTTTCCCTAAAGAAATTTTTTTAAAAGTGTTAATTTCTCTGTGATCTCAGAGAAGGAATAAATTTTCAATCATGAGCTCAATTACACACGTACATGTATACAACCCCCACCCACCCCTCACCATCTCTCAGTTCGTCGGCACTGGGGCCACTGGAAATGTGAGAGCAGATTTAACTCTGATCCACAGAAAAGAATGATTATCAAGCTGATATGTTAAGAGAAGGTAATCACGTCTTGGGCTTTGTGATGGGAAAGGAGCGGGAAGGTAAGCAGTTGTGTAAGTTAGAATCAGGAGGGCAGATGCAGAAGTCTCAGAAGAAACATGAAATATCCTATTAGACGAGGTCAGCAAACGGGAAGGAAAATCTGGAAAACGCAGTTCTGATTCTATGATTGGGAAAGGCAACGGGCGAGGGCTCACCCTGGCATTTGGGAATAAAGGTCTGAAACGATGCAACTTGAGATCTGCTCTTCTCAACCCCACCAAAGAACCCTCAGATGCCTGAAAATCTTGTCACGGAAACATCCACCGTTCTCCTACTGATGAAAATCTAGGAAGGAGGAAAACAAAATTAAATTCAGGAAAACAATAGGGGATTATCAGAGATAGGAGGAAGAAACAATAAATCATTAAATTTATGATAATTGCTTAGTATTTTGTCCAGGCTCTGTGCCAGTGCATCTTCTGTAGATAAGAAGGAGCTTGGAAATCAGTCAAGTCTCAAAGTAGAAAATCTCAAAGAATGTCCTTCAGCCAGCGTTTCGTGAACTACAGACCTGAGAGTCCTCTCTGACACTTCCTGATGCACTGGCCTCCATGGTGTCATAAATCAAACATGTAATAAATAGCCCAAAGCAAGGAGACTCCTGTGAATTCATTTCCTGGAACTTGGAACAATCCGGTGTTTCCTCAGTGCCTGTGTTAGGTGGCCAGAGGAGGGTGACAATGCATCCTACTGTCAGCAATTTTTCAAAGTTGTAAAACTTCAGGGACACTTCCTTCCATTGTGTATCTGGAGGAGAGTGAGTGAGGAAAAATGGCAGTGATCGTGGTGCCCCATCACGGAGGGTTTTATAGAATTCGGTCAGGATGAAGTTTGTTTTGGATGGATTTCAGAAGAATTTTAACAAGAGGAGGGATCACTCTGACTTCAGTGTGAAGCGCAGATAGAAGAGGAGAAAATGGGAGCAGAGAAGCTACCAAGAAAACGACCATCGCTCGGAGCAGAGGGTGGTCTGGCTAGACTGGCAGCAGCAGAGATGGAAAGTAGAAGGTGGGTAGAAAGGGTAGATTTTTTTTTGAGAAAATGTATTTGGAGGTGAAATAGACAGGATTTGCTCATGAACTGAACACGGAGGATTAAGGGACAGGCAGGGAGGGAGGCCAAGTTGGCGGAGTAGAAGGATGCTGGTGGCTCACCCTCTCCCACAGATGCACCAGGACTCATATCCACGGACCCACTCAGCCAACCAGAGCACATGCGGAACTCCGACAGAACACTGTCCTCTTCAAAAGACAAAGACGCCAAAAATCTGGTAGGAGAAAGGAAAAAAAAGGAAGACGAAAAGGCAAAGCAGAGTGGGACCAGTCCCGCGGGGAGGGAGCAGCAAAGGAGGACTGGCGCTCGCTCGCTGGGTCTCTCCTCTCCATCCGAGAGGCCAGTGGGCCGGAGGCGGAGCCTCTGAGGCTCGGATCTGCACGGAGCACCCCTTAACTGACAGAACTGAGTTAGACGGGCACAGAGGGTCCCCGAGACACCCAGCCCGAGACCTGAGTTGGGAGCTGGGGGCCGGGACAGGCCGCCCGAGCCGGGCGGAGGACGGGGATGGCTGCGCTGAGGCAGCCCCGGGGGACTGCAGGGGGCTGCGCGCCGTGGCCGTGGATGCCCAGGGCAGAACCACCTGGGCCCTCCATGAAACAGCACGGCTGAGGTGCCCCGGGGGGAAGGGTGCACACCCCCAGCTCTGAAAACCCAGGGAAGGTTTTCGGCCAGGAGAGGCAGGTCTCAGGCGCAGCCGCCATGTCCTCCGGCGCTTGGCACCCGGGTGGGGACGGGGGCGAAACCTGAGTCCACGCCTTGGGGCCCGGCAGCCTCGGAGGCCAGACAGTGACTTGTTTGCAGCCCCAGTCAGATAGGACCCTTCCGCCCTGGTGCCTCGCAAAGTGCGCGCCGCCAGGACAAACAGCTGAGCTTGGACATGGAGCAGGGGCGGGGCTGCTCCGCAGTCTTCCCGGGGCCTCCAGCCGGAGCGCCCACCCGGGGCGGAGCGCGCGGCGGCGCGGAGCTGCGGGGCGACCGGCGCCGGGAGACGGCGGGTGGCCCCCCGCCTTTCCGGCAGGATCTCTGTGCTGGGAGGGGGCGCGATCTGCTTGTCGACAGGCACTGGGAGCAGCACAGACAAGGGCACCAACAGAGGGCCTCGTGAAACAAGCTGAGCCCTCGAAACAGGGCGAAGACAGAAAGACTTCTCATTCAGAGCGCACAGTGTGCAGGAGAACACCCTCTCCCCCACCTTTTTAAAAAATCTGTTTTTACCTGTTGTATTTTCTATTACCTTTTTAATTTTTACTTTTTAAACAATTATATATTCTCCCAGTTTTAATCCCTTTTAAATTTTTCTTTTAAAATAATTATACACAGGTTTCAAATATTTTTTCCTCTTTTCTCCTTTTTTAAAGGTTTTAAGAGACAGCTCAACCCGATTGCTATTCTGCTTCAACTTGCTCTTCAATTATTTATTATACACTGTTTTCAAACCATTTTTCCTCCCCTTTTCCAAAAATCTCTCTTTATCATATCTTTTTTATCTGTTCTATTTTTATTACCTTTTTAATTTCTACTTTCTAAACAATTGTATATGCTTCTAGTTTTAATTCCTTTACAATTTTTCTTTTAAAGTAGTTATATGATTATTTTTAAAAAAATCCACCTGAGTTCATTTTCATTTCTTTTGGGTTTGATCTCCTGTTATTGATTATAAACAGGTTTCAAATATCACTTTTTTTTTTTTATCTTTCTTCCTTTTTTTAAAATAAGGGTTGTTAAAAAGATGTCTCAACTTGAATGCTAGTCTGATTCAAATTGCTCTTCTATAATTGATTATACACTGTTTTCAAACCTTTTTTTCTCCCTTTTAAAATTCTCTTTCTCCTTTTTTTTTTAAGTTTTATTCCTACATAGGCATTAGATAGATAAATAAATAAACTCCTTTAAGGACCTCAATAGATAACTGATACTTCATAAGCCACACTGCCAGAGAGATATGAGCAAGATGAAGAAACAGAAACCATTCCCAATTAAAAGAACATGAGAAATCCCTTGAAAGAACGACCAATGAAATAGACATTGATAGCCTACTAGATCAAGATTTCAAAAAAGGAGTGATCAAAGTATTGAAGGAACTAAAAGAGATAGTGTTTAGAGATATAAAATATGTCAAAAATGAAATCAAAGCTATAAAGAAGAGCCAAGTGGAATTGGTAAACTCATTGGCTGAGATGAGAATGGATCTAAAGGCTGTGCAAAGCAGACTAGATAATGCAGAGGAACGAATTAGTGACCTAGAAGACAGGACAACAGAGAGCACCCAATCAGAACAACTGAAAGATAAACAAATTAAAATAAATGAAAGCAACATAAGGGACCTATGGGATAATACAAAGCATGCAATCTATGCATAATAAGGGTCTCAGAAGGGGAAGAAAGAACAAAGGGGACTGAAAAGGTATTTGAAGAAATCATGACTGAAAACTTCCCAAACTTAAAGAAGGAATCAGATATCCAAGTACAGGAAGTTCAAAGGGTCCCATACAGGAAGAACCCAAACAGACCCACACCAAGATGTATCATAATCAAGATTGCCAAAGTCAAGGATAAAGAAATGATCCTAAAGGCAGAAAGAGAAAAGCAAAGAGTGAGTTACAAGGGAACCCCCATAAGGCTCTCAGCTGATTTCTCTACATAAACACTACAGGCCACAAGGGAGTGGCAAGATGATATTCCAAGTCCTGAATGAAAAAAAGATGCAGCCTATGATACTTTATCCAGCAAGGCTATCCTTTAGGATAGAAGGAGAGATAAAGAATTTCACAGACAAGCAAACACTAAAAGAGTTTAGCAACACTAAACCCATGCTAAAAGCAATATTGACAGGTCTACTCTAAATAGAAAAGCAGCAGGATGCTACAGAAATGAGAAACTCATAACCGAAATGGTGATAACTTATGAATTACAAATAAAATAAACACTAAATTGTAAAAGAAGACATCTAAATCATTAAGAGTGGGAGAGGGAAGCAAGAAAATATAGAGTATTTTTTTTCTTTCTATTTTAAATTTTTTGTTTTTGGTAGGATGGGTTCAAGATATAGTAATGGGCTAATAGACTTACAGGATAGGGTAATCAGAAGCCAAAAACTTACAAGGGAGTCACAAAAACTAAATAAAATCCATGATAATACAAAGGAATGTTACCAAACCACAAAAGGAAGAAGAAAGGAACAAAGAGGAAATATCAACTGCAAAGATAAGTTCAAAATGGCAATAAACACACATCTATCATTAATTACTGTAAATGTTAATGGACTAAATGCTCCAGTCAAAAGACATAGAGTGGCAGACTGGATAATAAAGCAAGAACCTTCAATATGCTGCATACAAGAGACCCACTTTAGGGAGAAGGACACATAGAGATTGAGAGTGAAAGGATGGAAAAGGATATTCCATGCAAATGGAAAAGCCAGAAAAGCATGTGTTGCAGTACTGATTTCAGACAAAATAGACTTTAAAACAAAGGCCATAAAGAAAGATAAAGAAGGACATTTTATAATGATTAAAGGAGTGATAGATGAAGATATTACACTCATTAATATATATGCACCCAACGTAGGAGCACCTAAATACATAAAACAATTACTAACAGAAATAAAGGGGGATATTGATGGGAATACAATCATAGTTGGAGATTTTAACACAGCATTAACATCACTAGACAGATCTTCCAGGCAGAAAATAAATAAAGCAACAGAGAAACTAAATGATACAATAGAAAAATTAGATTTGGTGGATATTTTCAGAGCACACCCCCCCAAAATAGGATATACATTCTTTCAAATGCACATGGAACATTTTCTAGGATTGATCATGTACTTGGGCACAAAAGAAACCTCAGCAATTTTAAGAAAATAGAAATTATCTCAAGCATCTTTACTGACCATAATGCCATGAAACTAGAAATCAATAGCAGAGAAACAAAGGAGAAAAAAAGGAAAGCATGGAGATTAAAAATATGCTATTAAAAAACCAACAGGTCAATGAGGAAATGAAAGCTGAAATTAAAAAATACCTTGAGACAAATGAAAATGAAAGCACAACCACACAAAATTTGTGGGACACAGCAAAGGCAGTGCTAAGAGGGAAGTTTATAGCGATACAGGCCTTCCTCAAAAGAGAAGAACAATCTCAAATAAACAATTTAACCCACCAGCTAAAAGAACTAGAAAAAGAAGAACAAAAAACCCCAAAAGGCAGCAGAAGGAAGGAAATTATAAAGATCAAGGAGGAAATAAATAAAATAGAGATTTTAAAAACCATAGAAAAAAATCAATCAAACCAAAAGCTGTTTTTTTGAAAAAGTAAATAAAATCGATAAACCTCTGGCCAAACTCACAAAGAAGAAAAAAGAGAGCACAAATTAGCAACATAAGAAAGGAAAATGGAGAAATTACAACAAATAAAATAGAAATACAGAATATCACATGAGAATATTATGAAAAACTATATGGAACCAAACCGGATAAGCTAGAGGAGATGGACAAGTTTCTGGAAACATACTGTCCACCAAGACTGAATCAAGAAGAAACTGACCACTTGAACAAACTGATCACTAGAAATGAAATCAAAACAGCAATAAAAAACCTCCCTACAAATAAAAGTCCAGGACTGGATGGCTTCACTGGGGAATTCTACAAACATACAAAGAAGAACTCATACCAGTCCTTCTCAAACTCTTCCAGAAGATTGAAAAGGAGGGAGTACTCCCAAACTCATCCTATGAAGCCACCATCACCCTGATACCAAAACCAGGCAAAGACACTACAAAAAAAAAAGAGAATTATAGGCCAATATCACTGATGAACATAGATGCCAAAATCCTCACCAAAATATTAGCAAATAGAATCCAACAACACATAAAAAAGATTATGACCAAGTGGGGTTCATCCCAGGGACACAAGGGTGGTTCAACATATGCAAATCAATCAGTGTAATACATCACATCAACAAGAGAAAGGGCAAAAAACCACACGATCATCTCAATAGATGCAGAAAAAGCATTTGATAAAATTCAACACACATTTATGATAAAAACTCTCACCAAAGTGGGTATAGAGGGAACATATCTCAACATCTTAAAAGCTATATATGACAAACCTACAGCCAGCATAGTACTCAACAGTGAAAAACTCAAAAGCTTTCCACTAAAATCTGGGACAAGACAAGGATGCCCACTATCACCACTCCTATTCAACATAGTCTTGGAAGTCCTAGCCACAGCAATAAGGCAAGAGAGAGAAATAAAAGGGATCCAAACTGGAAAAGAAGAGGTAAAAATGTCACTATATGCCGACGACATGTTACTATATATAGAAAACCCTAAGAGGTCCACACAAAAACTACTAGAGCTGATCGAAGAATTCAGCAAGGTAGCAGATTACAAGATTAACGTTCAAAAATCAGTGGCATTTCTTTACACTAACGATGAATCAACAGAAAAAGAAAGTAAAGAAACAATCCCCTTTAAAATAGCACCCAAAGCAATAAAATACCTAGGAATAAATCTAACCAAGGAGGTGAAAGAATTATACACAGAAAACTATAAACCATTGATGAAGGAAATTAAAGAAGACTTTAAAAAATGGGAAGATATCCCATGCTCTTGGATTGGAAGAATCAATATTGTTAAAATGGTCACACTGCCCAAGGCAATCTACAGATTTAATGCAATCCCTGTCAAATTACCCAGGACATATTTCACAGAACTAGAACAAATCATAATAAAATTTATATGGAACCATCAAAGACCTAGAATTGCCAAAGCATTTCTGAAGAGAAAGAAAGAGGCTGGAGGAATAACTCTCCCAGACTTCAGACAATACTATAGAGCTACAGTCATCAAGACAACATTGTATTGGTACAAAAACAGACATGAAGACTAATGGAACAGAATAGAGAGCCCAGAAATGAACCCACAAACTTTTGGTCAACTCATCTTCGACAAAGGAGGCAAGAATATACAACGGAATAAAGACAGTCTCTTCAGCAAATGCTGTTGGGAAAACTGGACAGCAGCATGTAAAGCAATGAAGCTAGAACACTCCCTTACACCATACACAAAAATAAACTCAAAATGGATCAAAGTCTTAAACATAAGACAAGATACAATAAACCTTCTAGAAGAAAATACAGGCAAAACATTATCTGACATACATCTCAAAAATGTTCTCTTAGAACAGTCTACTCAAGCAATAGAAATAAAAGCAAGAATAAGCAAATGGGACCTAATTAAACTTACAAGCTTGCACAGCAAAGGAAACCATAAGTAAAACAAAAAGACAACCTACAGAATGGGAGAAAATTTTTGCAGATGAAACTGACAAAAGCTTGATCTCCAGAATATATAAGCAGCTCATATGACTCAATAAGAAATAAACAAAAAACCCAATCCAAAAATGGGCAGAAGGCCTAAACAAGCAATTCTCCAGGGAAGACATACAAATGACCAATAGGCACATGGACAAATGCTCAGTATCACTAATTATCAGAGAAATGCAAATCAAAACTACAATGAGGTATCACCTCACACCACTCAGAATGGCCATCATTGAAAAATCCACAAAGGAGAAATGCTGGAGAGGCTGTGGAGAAAAGGGAACCCTCCTACACTGCTGGTGGGAATGCAGTTTGGTGCAGCCACTGTGGAAAACAGTATGGCGATTCCTCAAAAGACTAGGAATAGACTTACCATATGACCCAGGAATCCCACTCCTGGGCATCTATCCAGAAGGAACCCTACTTCAAAAAGACACTTGCACCCCAATGTTCATAGCAGCACTATTTACAATAGCCAAGACATGGAAACAGCCTAAATGTCCATCAACAGATGACTGGATAAAGAAGAAGTGGTATATTTATACAATGGAATACTATTCAGCCATAAAAACTGACAACATAATGCCATTTGCAGCAACATGGGTGCTCCTGGAGAATGTCATTCTAAGTGAAGTAAGCCAGAAAGAGAAAGAGAAATACCATATGAGATCGCTCATATGTGGAATCTGAAAAAAATAAAAACAAAAACAAACAAACAAAGCATAAATACAAAACAGAAACGGACTCATAGACATAGAATACAAACTTGTGTTTGCCAAGGGGGCAAAGGGTGGGAAGGGATAGACGGGATTTCAAAATTGTAGAATAGATAAACAAGATTGTACTGTATAGCACAGGGGAATATACACAAGATCTTGTGGTAACTCACAGAGAAAAAAATGTGACAATGAATATATATATGTTCATGTATAACTGAAAAATTGTACTCTGCACTGGAATTTAACACAACATTGTAAAATGATTATAAATCAATAAAAAATGTTAAAAAAAGAAACTAATAAGCCTTAATAAATATTCAAAAAAAAAAAAAAGGGAAAGGCAGGAGTTGAAAGAAGCCTTCGAGTGAGTAACTGGGCACAAAGTTACTGTGGGGAGGTAACTTCTGGGATCGAACACGTTCACTTTGAGATGCTTGTAAGACAGCCACACACACACACACAAACACACAATAAAAAAACCCCCACAAAAACAAAAAGCAAACAAACAAAAAACAATAACTGAGTGGAAACAGACTCAAATGTTGGAGTCAGCAGATGTTTAAAGCAGCTATGATGAATTCCTTCAATGACTTTAAGTAAATAATCTTCCAACAGTAAACAGATGGATCATCTCAGGAGAGAAACGAAACTACGACATGCAAATTCAAGATCTAAAAAGTGCAATATCTGAAATAAAAAAATGCATTGGACAAACTGAAGAGAAGAAAAAAAATGGTAATGAACTTAAAGAAATTACCCAGTTTGAAGAACAGAAAACATTTTTGAGAAATTACCCAATTTGAAGAACAGAAAACATTTTTGAGAAAGTTAAGTCTCATTGATTTGAAGAACAAATTAAGCACCCAATGGAATTGGCTAAAAGTCAGGACTTCCAGACCAGCGACACCCAGGCCTCAGACTCCTGGGAGTCCCCTCCAGATGAAACAGGGAATTAGACCAGAGATGATTTTTCTGAGAATAAAATAAAATCCAGAAAGAGGAGAAAAGATGTGTTTGTGGCTGGCCCTCTTCCTCCTGTTGGAGACGGACCTGAATATTCAGGTCTCTTCTCTCCTTCCTCCTCTAGGGCCATCTCTCCTCCTACACAGATTAGAAAGCTTAATTAAAGGCAAGACCCACTCGCCCCAAAACTTTTCTCCCAAACTTTTTGAGATTCCCAACATTTTGTGATTTCTTTCTTTCTTTTTTTTTTTTTTTTTTATAAGATGTGGACAAGCAATCCCTGGGAGAATTAGGTTTACTCAGGGGTGAACAAGAGGACAGGGTGAGTCACTGAACTATTTTCGAGCATTTATTTGATTGACACTAATTCCTCGTTAAGATTCTGGCCCTAGGGATTTCTATTGTTTGTTAGGTATAAGGACAGGTAGGAACAGAGAAAACCCTAGAAGGGCCAAAATGTAATTTTATTTGTGAACTATGGATCCTAGAAAGAATCCACAGTAGGGGACGCTGGGAAGATCTGGGTATACAGCAATATTCAATATATCTTGCTCTCTTCCTTTTCTGCTTCCAAAGATTGGTTATTTCCTGTGAGAGACTTACTCCCATCCCCTTTTTTGATTTATTTCACAGGACCAGCCGAGGTCCCGCTTTGGTGTGTGTTTTCTGTTTCATATCAGCTGGACAAGTTCACAAGTGTCACCATCTACACAGTAGTTTTTTGAGTGGACAGACTATCTTTTACATATTTTTACCCCCAGAGCCTAAGTCGGTGCATAATATGTGTCTGCTGAGTAAATACCATTCAGAAATTTAAAGACAGTGTGAGCTTTTAAGCATTTACTTAGTACTTAGTCTTGGCTGGAAAAGCAAGAGTATGTCTTTTTTTCATTTCTCAAAGAGAGTGTAAAAACTTAATTGAATTACTCTTTACTTATGTAGAATCATATTTTCCCCTAAGAATCACCAAATTAATGAAAAAACTTCAAAATTACCTGTATCTACCTTACAGTATAGTAAAGCCATTGGTTCGTAGAAATCATAACGATTGCCTTCATATTAAGTTTCTATTTTTCATAAAGACAGCAACCACAGAAGTGGTTAGAAAATTGAAATCTAACCACTACATTTATATTCGGATACCAGGACGGTGTGGGCACACAGAGATGTATGTGACATGACACTGAAAAGACAGGGGATGGGAGAAAAATGAAGGATTGGTATTCACTATTATGTTCTTACCTAATGAGTCCTCATTCTTCTCAAAAAATATGTCCTCATTCTTCTAAAAAAAATACCCTGCAGATTTAAAGGAGAGTAAGTTGTAAATCTCAACAGTCACTAAACGAGGGGGAGAGGGCTGCATAATAATCAGGCTTTCCTGTTGATAACTATTATCGTCTGTAATGTTTTGGTCTTTGTCATTTAAATACAGGATTCTAGTATCTATTCAAAGTACAGTTAACTAAAATTATTTCCCTCAAGTTCAGTACAATTGTGATGCATGTGGGTTCACTTTTAATTTATTAATGTGACCAAATAGTCACTAATAAGTAAATTTAACTTTATAATACAATATTTGATGTAATATATTTAATTTAGTTCTTTAAAAGTTTTATTGACTGTATAAATAATCTTGTTCCCTATTACGTTCACTTAGGGAAAGGAGAAAAACAAAAAAAGGAACGGTGGATGAAAAAATAATTTTTTTCTAACCTTTGCTGTTAGAATCAAAAGATATACTGCATATGAATATCATTCAATTTGATAAGTGTTTTATCTATCATGAGTAAATAGATAATTTCTAAACATAGGTGGGCCCTATCATAAGAATAGAAACTGATGGATATCTCTGGTGCTACAGTCACTCTGAGTGCCTACAATTGGTAGGCTTATTAGATCTTATGAAGCTGAATTTATCAGTTACCCAGCCTGCCCTCTGTGGTTGGCATAGAGACAGAGCTATGGCACAAATTCTTAAATCTGATGGCGCAATTTGGAAAAAGCATCTGACCAAATCACAAAGCTTAAAGATTTATGAAATGACATAATACAATGGCTTTGGCATCAAACTAAATTTAAAAACAAAAGATATATGTGCAACTTTGAGCCAATTTTACCTAAATAATGTCTTAAACTCCTTTGCTGGCATTCACATATATCCTAGAATCATACCATGAACCTTCCTGACAGATAGAAACAGATGTAAAACTCCCCCTTTCCCAGGGGAATAAAGAATTTGGTCCCCAAATCAGTGTTGGAAAGCACCATACAGGCTCTGTCTGTCTTCCTGATTCCTGTTTGAAGTCATAAATGAAAGGCTTAGACCTCAGGAAAAAAGAGAATGAGAAGATATATGGTTATAATAAAAGTGATGTTATAGAAATACAAAACCCTCCAGTGCAAGAATGCAGAGGACAGAGAAGGCACAAATATAATTCAACTTTACTTGAGCAGGTGGAAAAAGATAATACAGTAAGACTTGCCGTGCACCTGGGAAGATCTCCGGCGACGTGGATTTTACAGATTCATCTTAGTGTTGAACATCAGTGTCGTGTCATCCTGTGGAAGAGACGATGGTGAAACTTCCGTAACTGAAGCGAAAGTCAGAGCTAATGGGCTGACCTTTCAAAAATACCTTAGCCTTTTTGATGGCATTTGTTTTGTCTGGTGACTGAAGGGACTGGTGATGTTCATCACTTCGGAAATAATGCAGCTCCGCTCTTGTAATTCTGTTATATTTCCTCTCTTAAAACAAAAACCTTTGTGTGGCAAATAAATACTGTGTTCAAAGCAGCATTCATTTACTAAGGTTTACGAGGATCATAATCAGTATGAACGTGTCACTGGTAGGACTGTGCTGTTGTGAGTTGCCCTCCAGGGTGATGAATGTCGAAGTTCACAGAATCTGTGTGATTCACTGCCTAGCGTTCCAAGAAAACAGTCCAGCCGACACTTCCTTTGACTTTTCAGTATCAGCTTCTTTTTACTTTAGCACCTGTTCTTAAAACATTGTTTACTTTTTTCCTTTTTTCTTATTCTTTTCTCTCTCTTTGGCTTCAAGTCTTAAATGAAGCTTGGAATTATTTTGAAAAGAATATAATTTTTTCCTCTAAGGGTCACAAAAGGCAAAATTCTTACACAGCTCTTTACAGGAGGAAGAGATGAAGGATTAAGTGTCCTGCAATTTGAATGTTACAAATCCAAAGATAAATAAATAGGCAATCTGATCTGACACAAAATCCCTAGGAAAAAAGCCACGGCACAAGTGGAAATTTTTCAGCATAACTCAGAGAAAAGACACTGAGCTGCAAGCTTTGTGCCACTTTCCTGCTCCACGGGTAGAATGACTCATCACAGTTGACGTGACAATTCTGAGGAACTGGGAGAATCCACCAAGATTGACTGTCATTCAATAGAGAACAAATTGCCCAAATCAAAGGGCTGTTTTGGCTAATCACAAGCAGTGCACTGTGATGTTTTGTTATACCTCTTTGTCAGTTAGATAAAAAGCAAATTTGGCTTGAGAAAAGAATAGACAAAATATGAACTTTCCTGGAAAAAGTAGCCACATCGAGTTGCCTCCACGTTGGTTTGCGTGAGATTTTGGGGGTTCAAACTCCAGGTTCTGGTTTAATCAGTTTCTTTATCCTTAAAACCTCTGCTGCTTGTAAATGCATTGTAAATTTCTATTTCGAGAAACTATTAACAGAAGTCTGGGTTGTAATGTAAAATTTAGTCAGTGTAATTACTATGTTAGTCGTCTGGGTTGTAATCTAATGAATATTTACCCATGGACTCATTGTCACATACCAGCTGTCATATGGGACAGCACTGGCCCCAAGGCAATCCTTCCGACCACCTCAGTGTGGAGTAAGAGAAAGTTCTGAGTCTTGGCGTATGATACTGTACTTGGAACGCAGCTCACCCAGCGCACTTGTGAAGGACTACAATCCAAACTTGTTGCTACTCAATTATCTTACCAAACACTAGCATAAAATTAAACTGACTTATGAAGAGTTGCCTGAGATACGTGCAAGCCATCTGTTCCTCTGAGTCAGCAAGCAGAAGATCAAACGACTGCAGAGGGCGTGAGCACACGTAAGTGCACAAAGGCGGGTCCGGCGGAACCAGGAAGGGAAGAGGATGAGTCCGGTGGTTAACTGGTGAGGTGCAGTCCACACCTGGAAGCATCGTCTTTTTCTTTTTGGGGACGCCTTGCGATGCCAGCAAACCCATTCCCATGCCTGAACTTGGCTTGCAGCCTGCCCATTGTCCCTCTGCCACCCAGGTGGTCCTTGTCCTAGATTAAGTCAGCGCTGCAGAGAACTCCCCAGACTTTCTTATTTGTCCCCGATTACAACTGGTTTTACTGAACTCTGACTTGACGCGGTTTGGACACATTTTGGGTAGAAGGTCAGGATAGGTCTCTTCTTCTGTGTCACCGTCTAGTGAATGCACAGCTTCTCTCTCGACAGCAGTGGGTTTTGCTCTTTAACAAAGCTCCGGTTCTGTCTCCAAGATGTCACAGCCATCAGATCAAAGTCCATGCCCATCTTCCATCCTGTGCTGGTAGGGGTGCCTGTTGAAAGGATCCTCGGTTTTGTTTCAGAGGCACAAAGAGTGGGTCTGTGTCCACTGCCACTCCCTCTGCCACGGGTGCTGGCACACGTGGGGCAGCCCCCCCCCCCAGGGCTGTCATTGTCGGGGTGACTGTCAGTGATTCTGCCTGATGAGTTTTGAGCACAGTGATTTGTGCCACTTCTAGCCCGGGGTAATTATCTCCAAACATAAGAACCCCCTGTGCCCTGGTTTTCCTCTGCTGTGGTCACTGCCAGTGTTCCAGATAGTGACGACCCCGTCAGTGGAGGTCATGGTGAGGATGACAATGATCACACTCATCCATTGTCACCATTCAGCGCGAAGGGACCTGGAATGACCTTGGTTGTTTCAAACCAGAGTTTTTTTTTTTTTTTTTTTTTTTTTTTTTACTGTTATCATATCCCAGCTTGAATTCTCCTCACTGTCCACGTCCGTGGATCACTGGAAGGGCAGATGTAAGGAGAGCTGTGCGTAGGCAGGCTCCCTGACACACCTGCTCCCCAGGGCCGAGGGGACTGGAGTCCAATCTTTGTAACCAGGATGATTAATGATAAAATCCAGTATGTGTGTATTTGGCAACAAGAAGCAGACTTTCTCTATTTTCTAACAACACTGCAAAGTAGAACGAAGGCAGAATTTTTCTGGAAAAAAAAATCCTGTGATATAAAAACTCTATGGAACATATGATGCTTAACATTCCTTTTCCTACATGATGAAACCTGATTTTTCAGAGTGAAAAAGACAAGGCCTTGCAGTCACCCAGCTCTGCACATTCAGCTGGTAATTTATGGCTATCTTCCTAGACGCTGACATGGCAAGTAGGCTGGTGGTCTCCAGGCTCAGAGAAACACTTCACTGTAATTCATGTGAGAATGCTGCTGAGGGCGCTTTGTATTTCAGAGGATAAAATGCTCCCCTGACCTAGTGTTTTTATGGGGTAAACACAGTGCTCCTGGCTCCTTGTCTACATTGTCTGTTAGGAAGCTGATGGTTGGACTTTAGGATCAGAACCAGCAAACGCAGAGGACCGTCACAATGTGTATTTTGTGTACTGACGTTGCTCTTCACTATCAGATAAAAATTTAAGAGGCTGGAATATTAAGATACAGAGACTTACTACCTACTTCTTTGGACTGTTCTTGCAACATGTCTCTAAGGTTAAAATTACTTCAAAATTAAAAAAAACCAACTGTTTTAATGAAGAAATATGGAGCTAAAAGTTCAACAACATTATCTAGATTTCAATATTACTTCATGATTTTCTAAGCATTATGCTACCCTGAATTATATTTCAGTGTTGTTTTATGTACTTCCTTGGAGGTAAAATTACTTTTCATCTTATTTTCTTTCATCATAAGATTTGGTCTAGTGCTTCTCTTGGAAAAAAAAAATGTTAGCCAAAATGACCCAAGTTTTAACATGTAACTCATACAGAAAACTTGCAAAGCTAATTTCTGTCTCTTTCCCTGTAGGTTTCATATGTCAAAGCTATCGACATTTGGATGGCCGTCTGCCTCCTTTTTGTGTTCTCAGCCCTTCTGGAATATGCAGCTGTAAATTTTGTGTCGAGACAGCACAAGGAACTTCTGAGATTCCGACGGAAGAGAAAGAACAAGGTAGGTGATTGCACGTATGAAGTTCTCCAGGATGCCAGTTCTCCCTGGAAAGTGGATTTGTTATATTTAATAAGGATGTAATCGAGAAGAAATGGCGACTGGGGACCAAATGATATGATGTTCCTTTGGTTTTGTCCAACTGAAGCTTAAATTGTCAAAAGTAGCTTCAGGGAGAAACTGGTAATATCCAGCTCTGCTTTATGCAGGAGGCCTGCTGGTACCAGAGCTTTATCAGCTTCTTTCTGATATACGTCCTGGAACAGCACCATTTTTTTTTTTTTTTTTGCTTCAACTAGTAAAATCTATCATCCTTACTTGCAATGTTATAGGGTTTCTGATGGGTTTACCTGACATTAATCATCAAATATAGCTATTAAGATTGTCCCTTTTTTCAAACTAATTCCTTTAATTGTTTCCATCAAATACTACCTGTTTATTAACACTGTGATATTTACATAAAACCACGTGGTCTCTTTTTTACGCATACTTTTATGTCTTTAAGACATTTCTTCTGACTCCCTGTGGGAAACACGGTAAGATGTCATTATTGCCCTGGGTCACCTGATAAATGAAACCCAGAAGAGGTTTTACATAGAACGTCACTGGGAGACCACAGGAAATGGTAGACATGATCTCCTAGTTGGATCTTGGTATACAGGATGGGGTTGTTACCCTTTATTCAGAGTTATCATGTCATCTCTTTTTTATATGCATATAATTTCAATCAAACTCTTTCCTTTTCTGAAAGGGAGCGGCTTATCTCTGAGTTTACTTTTAAGAGAATGTGCCAGCTGACATTTTAAAAGCAAACGGCTCTTAAGCAATAGAAATATCAAAGTTGTATATGGCGGGAGAAGCTGTGGCCAGAATCCAATACCCTGAAATGTTTAAGTCAAAACATTCTCAAATCTCAAAATTAACAGTCTGGTTTATGGAGTGTGCATTTTTAAGGATTTAATTTTTTTTAAAGGAATTTCTTATGGTTTCTGAATTACTGATGGTGATTCATACACTTATAAAACTTTTTTAAAAGCACTAAGCCATGATCTCTCAGTGCTGAGCCAACTCAGTATTAAACATACTCTAAAGCGATCATTTAGTTCAGGTGTGTCTAAGTGATTCCCCAGAATCACTGCTGCTCCCATAAATATGCAGACTCACTGTAGCTTGGAAGGAATGTTAGCACTGTGATACTCTGGGTAACATATCGGACAGGAAAACAATGCCAGAGTTTGCACTGGATCAAGTTTTTATGAAAATAAAAGCACATCGTTTGTGCATTAAAACATTTTCATGGGGAGATGAACTTTTCTTTATCTCCTGCTGGTCTCCTTATACCTTCCTCACTCTGCCCGCTCTGCCTCTCCCTGTCTTTCCTCCCCTTCTTTCTCCCTCCCTCGCTGCCTGTTTGCCCCCTTCTCTCATGATACCTGACGTGACTGAAACATCAGAACGGGACAAAGCATCCTGTGTCCTGGGGGCCAAGCTCTTCTCTCTTGTTTTCCCATTAATACCTGATAAAGACAATTTTTCCTCCTCACATCATTAATCAGAAGTAAAACAATACTGATTTTTCCCTCTCCTTTGGGTTCACTGGTTTACATTTATTTTTCATTTTCTCTACCTTTCTTCTCCTTCCTGCAATTCAGGGTGTGTCAGCACCGTGCTGCAAACATGAGAAATGAGAAGTAGTGCAGCATGTGTTGTCCAAAGAGGGGCTGAAATCATCCCCACCTCCCACCCATCCCACAGTCAGAGGAGCCAGTGGGGAACGTAATAGACTGCAAGTTTAGATGCTCAGTTCTGGTTCCTCCTTTAAAACAAAACAAAACAGAACAAAACAAAAAACAATCCTTCCCAAAGCAGCTCTTTATTCAGTTTTACCACCGCTAAGTGTATCAGGATAACAATATTCGACATTCCTTATGCTTCAGCTCACAGAATAACAGCAGGATTAAGTTTTCCAGTTGACTGGCACTTTAGAAAAAGGTAGAAATGCAAAAATAGTAATATATTATTATTTTCTAATTATTTGTTTGAAATACTCAGGGAGCAAATATTGTAATTAAGATGTGGTGCAGAAAAAAAAAACCTTTTTTTTTTTAGTTCACTTCCTACTTTGGGGGGTGGATATCTTGCATATATGAAAATCTATTAATTGATCCATATGTATGATCTCTGCAATTAACACCAACTGTGTGATTATATTTAATCCTTTATGACCTGATTCTCTGGTTTCTCAATCCCTCTTGGTCCACTTTACCTTCCCACAGACAGAAGCTTTTGCATTGGAGAAGTTTTACCGTTTCTCAGACACGGTAAATTGACTTTCTTAACTCTAAGCAGAGGAATGCGGTCATTCAGTAAAGTGCAGACGGCACATCCTGCACTCAGGCAGTGTTTGGTGGGGAAACAGCCCTTTGCATACTTATCGCTGACCAAATGCCATCCCTCTTCAGCTGAGGGTACTCACTTTTCCCATCAACTCCATTTGTCTTCCTTCATTCAGTAAAAAGATCCTGCAATGTTATCTTTCATCCTATTAACTGGGTTATTTGTTTGGTCAAAATAACTTTTAAATATATATGAAGCAGAAATATCACATATGTCTTAACATAGTCTCCATAGAAGAAATAATCCTATGCTTTGATAACATTAATTTCAAAATAAATGCCAAATTTAATTATTCAAATAAGTTCCAAAAACAGCCCCTTTTGCCGGAAAATAGAGATCTAAAAATAAAATGCTTTGTCCAGCATATATACCTCTAGAATACATTTTTAATGTCAAGATCTGTTGAGATTCTTTCGAGAAAATGAATGATTTTGGCTTTGATAGTAGCATCCTTCGAAATGTCTGAGTAACAAGAGATCGCAAGGACACACATGCAAATACAATGGCTAAATATTTGCAAATGTAGCCTTGAATATGCATAGTTACACATAGTAGCCGCTTTGGTGAGGGATATATTTAAATTTTCAATAACTAAATGCACATAGGAGCTTTAGTGTAAAATATACATAGTCAGTTAAATAGTGCTTTACAAAACAATGCAAAAAGAAATCTGACCAAGAAAATTGGGTTTACTTCACTAAGAGTGAGTAAATACTTATTTTAAAAAATTACATGCATCCCATTTATTTTTCTAATAATCATCATGCAAATTTGGGGTTAATCATTTGCACTTTTTGAAAACAATTTTTCTCAACCTAATAGCCCTCTGGGCCTAATGAATTCATCATTAAAAAAAAAACTATGTACTTTGCTTAGAAACGGTCTGAGCAATTTAAATCTTTAAATCAACATAATCAAAATGAGTCTAAATGTTGACACAGTGCCCTTTCTTTTCATGAGTACTGATTTACACGAGTTTTTCTTAGCACTTTAATTTGGCAGAAGAGGCAATAAATAAAATAGCCTGAACTTTTAATTCATTCACTTATTTCATTATAGAAGGCTTGTCACAACAGAGGATGGATGTACATACTAATCCAAGAAAAGTCTTAACTTGGTCCAGCATTGGCTTAGGCACTGCATACAATCTTCTACACCTTATTTTTTCCTCTATGAAGGTAGGAGCGAACCTTTTGTTTAGTGTGAAAGAACACAAGTTTGCTCTTGAACCCGGATTTCCCCACCCCACACTGTCATAGCCTGCTGTGTGCTGACTGCCCGCCCCGCACCTTATCATAAATGCTTATCCTCAGTGCTGCGCGTGTGTGGGTGGGTGTCTGCATGAGATGAAAGTCTTTAGGTTAGAAGTTGCTTTTCCCATGTCTGATACCATTCCTGTAGTCCTGGTGGGTTACAAAGACAAGCCAAAATATTTCTGAACAGAAGTTATTTGTTGAGAAATGTGGATGATATGGGATTGCTTGAATGCATTTCATGCAGCTTCTGCATTGCTCTGTAATGATGCAGTGGTTTGCTGAGCAGAAACACACCCAGTATTCTAGTGTCTCTATCTTCCCATCGATTATTGTGTATTAACTATTATTGACATACACAAATGAAGTAAGACTAGACCACTAGTTCTAGATTCAAAAAATAATTACCACGTTTGTATTTTGTTAAGCATGATAGTTATCTTTTTTCAATAAAGATATCATTGACTGCATTTTGACTATGTGTACAAATGATAATTTTATTTATGTATATATTTATATCCTGTCTTACTTCAAAAATAACTCAAGGTAACTTCTAAAAATAGCAAATAGTTGGTTTTTCTGTACATTTTGTCGGCTCTGTAGTCTTAGGAAAATACAAATATGCATGTGTACTATTTTGGTTGAAAGGATGAGACTTTATGGTTGAGAGCAATGTGATGGTCACACTAAAGTATTTAATAAAGTTTCCATTCAAGGTCAGTTTATACTAGATTCCAGAGTATAAGATATCCTTTCCATAGGTAAGTATTTCCTACAAATTTCTCTGATATATAACTTAAAAAAAAAAGAGTTTCTTGATAATTTCAAACTAACTTCTATTTGAGTGATTCTGAGACACAGGGGTTGGAAAGTTCATCCTCTCAAGTGAAACAAAAGTTGTAAGAATTTAATCATTTCCTGCCAACAATTATTTTGAGTTTATGTCAAACACAACTATTTCTTAGAGCTATATATCCTCTCTGAAATATCTGTTTAGGAGACTAATATTCCAAAAAGTAATAAAATCTCTACTTAATCTAATTTCACATGCGTTTCGGTGACGTCTATCTCAAAGTTAACTAAAATAAATACACTATGTTTTGTATATGTTGTCTATTGTAATATATTATTTTATGTCAACCCATAATTATGAGTTGGCACTGAAAGAACCTAGAAACAGATAAAAAGATTTTTAAAAAATTATTTCATTGATTTCTTGTCAATCCCCCAGTATACATATTATATTTTCATAAAATTTCATCTGAAATGTTCATCCTTTTAAGCTTACATTTTACCATTCAATAATCTCCAAATCATTTCTGAATCTTAAGTCAATATGTCAAGCATAAACTTGGCTAATTCATAACAAATTCATACATCATCTGTAATAAATGCAAGGTTCTCCTGGGAGCTCGATTTCAAGGAATTTTATATTAACAATTGACTTGCAACTATAAAATAATTTTAAGCCCATATGTAATTGTATCCTTTTAAGCCTTCCATTCTTGAGTGGTATAGAAATATATAGAGATATTTTGGCAAAAGAGGCAATAAATAAAATAACCACAAAATTTAATTCATTCACACATTTCATGATAGAAAGCTTGTCACAACACAGGACTGATGTACATATTATGCCAAGGAAAGTTTAATTCAATAGATGTAATAAACTGAGGATTTTATTTTAGGCTAATATTATTTTAGAAAAACAACTTTTAATTCATTCACTTATTTCATCTTCCCTCAGAATTTTCTAAGTGATGTTGATTTTTCTCAACCAAACCAAGCCATTGTTACATTTATTAGTATTTTTTTCCCCCAAATCTACACACTTTGAAATCATATAAATGGGAATTAATTGCAATTCACTCTTCCTTCCTCTGTCCTTTTCCTATTTGGCAATGAAAAGTTACAGAAAGTTATTTAAACAAAAGGACCTTTGGGATAACTCACTTAGCATCTTGATTGTGTAAAGAACACCTCAAAAGTATCCGCTGGGGGAAAATATTAGGATGAAATAATATATTTAATGCTCTTGGCTCCCACAGCAATTTACATAATTCACCCTCACTGAATGCTGTCTTGTGTGATTAATGATTTGTTAGCACTCCCTGGCAAGCTTCGTGCCTTCACCACAAATACGTTTTATTTTGGTTGTTTTTTGAGGACTCAAACGAGGATAAGAGAATAATTCTTATCTCACATGTATGTTAGTGTATTGTGTTCCCTGACACAGATGAAACAATTCAACTGAATGACCATACCCACCCTTCGATTTTGTATCTGGAATAATTCTGATATGCATGTAGCTTGAGCTGGTCTTTGGCATAATTCTCTAAATACAGTGAAAAATCACTAGGGATGTTGCTCAACGTGGAAACATTTTTACGGAAACATTTTTCTTATTGCCATATTTACTGAAAACAAGTCTTCTTGTAGAAATAATTATACGTGAACTAAATGACTTTTTATATTTTTTGCTGCTTATCATTGTAACTTGCTTGAAGCATATTAAGAGGATTTACTTGTGGGTAAATTAAGCTATTCCTTTGATTTCGCTTTTTTAATCCGCCGTGTTTTTTTGTTTTTTATTGAAATACTGCCCCAGCCATGCATATGCATATATATATTTGTGATCAGCCATGTTTTTTATTTCATTTTTAATTCTTTCTATTTAATCTTTATTGTTGCTTATATTTTGAGTTGTATGGTGTCCTGATTTCATGACCATTAAATACTCGCTAAGACACAGTGTCTGTCAAAAGTTTTGGATGTTTGTCTAAATCTTGCTTCTGGCCTTCAGTCCATTAGAAACCCAAGCTGAAGCAATCTCCAGAAAACTGAATTACTTCAAAGAAATATTTGAGTGCTAATTGGAATCGAGAATATCACTGTGCTTCTAAGCATTTATAAGCACAGGATAGTTTTGTGATTGTTTTACAAAGCAGAGAAATTAGTGGAGTCATAGATAATTTAATGCACCTTTTAGCATAGTCACCTAGTGTTCATGATGGGCTAATGGAAAAGCTTCATTCATGCTTAAAATTATTCTTTTAAGTGCAGCCCTTTAAAAGATCCCAAAAGGCCAGTCATTTAAAGAAAAAAAGAATCATATGACCTTTTTGGAGTCCAAGTGTTCTTGTTTCTCTCTCTGATGACCTGGGGATGCAGATTGGAATCTGGTCCATGAGATCCTATTGCTGAAGAAGTGAGCTCCCTCCACGTGCCTCATCTCATGGGCACACCCCAGATACCTGTGTGGTTTCATGGAACATACTTACAACGCTAAAGCCCCCTCGATTGCAGGAATCAGATCTGCAAGAACCCCAGCAGTCATCTAGCCCAGCCCGGCCGCTGCAGCAACAGGGCAGTGAGGCCTTGCGTGGCCACGTGATCTTTCGTGGCCGCTGTTGGTTAATTTTTAGTGAAAAGTACCCAAATGCGAGGCCACCGGGGGTGCCAGCAACTAGGTGGCCTGTTTTGCACAGGACTTCGTGCTCCTTTAGTTTCTGTGGATTTACAGTATCTTATAGCAACATCGTTCCATTTGTTCTCAGTACTTTTCTTTCACGTAGTGTCTTATGTTATGTCCATAATAACACAATTATAACAAACAAAATACCAGTAATTCAAGAGTAACAATCTGAGGGCCTTACCTGGGGTTGTATCTACTCTTTCTCACTGTAAGAAAACTCTGCTACACAGTGGTTTCATCTTCTTTTCCTAGAGAAAGAAACCAGCAATCTGAGAGCTAAATAATTAAGGCCATCTAGACTCCTGGCAATTAATGACGAAGCCATGAGATTGCTTCACAGTAATAAAACATTTGCATTTTGAATGTCAGTCTTGAGTGAGATTTTAAACTCGGACCGTCTAATGTATTTGCAACTATTTCCTACAGCACATGTGTTTTTTACAGAGCAGACCCCTAGTTTATTTTCATTTCTTGGAACAAGCGTTCTTCAGTATCTTGTTTTCTATTACCATTGCCAGGAAATAAATATTTGAATGAGACATTTTAATAAGGGAAGTGTTTTTTATCAAAATTAAAAGTTTCTATTACTTTACCTCCAAAATTCGCAGGAAAGCCACTGGTGGTATATTTGTCAGTGAAATCATATTCCAGATGATCTTGAAAACAATACTGCACCAAGTCACAATGTAGAGTATAATTGCTCAAAGTCTGTTCCTACGAGAGTCCTAGGTCCTGTTATAAAGTTTAAAATGGATAAAGACACAGGTCATACAGATGGCCTTACATAGAGCATCTCCTAGAAACAGCCTCACCAAAAAAAGGGACTCTTAAAAAATAAAATAATGCTTCCAACGCTGACACAAAAGTCATGGCAGAGTATACTTTCATAAACTACCACTTGAAATGTAAATTAGAAAGTGTTGGAAAAATTCAAAAGACGTTTCATTGCCATGAGTTTAGGCTAACTGTGATAGCTGCATTGTGCCTCTTGGAAGTGTTTGCTTCTATAAGCTGTTCATTATCATCCCTCGTGAGCTTGGGGATGCAGATGACTGGAGCAACCTACATGTTACTGAGTACAAATCTCTGCAATTGATGTCCAGAAAACAGGATCTTGGCAGTCCCTCCCAGGGAGTCTGAGGCAGCCACTCCGTGGACCACCGCATGAGAAGTATCGTCCTCTCCTGGCTGCCATCAGGGCACGCACACAGAATATGGTCATTTTACACGTTGTTGCCAGCTTTTATGATGGGCCAGTGCTATATGAAGATGATTAAGTTTAAATTGTTCAAATGTGTCATTTTCTATCAAAACCAGTATCCAGACTGGAAGTGGCTTTGTTCAGTACAGCTCCGGAGATCTGATTATAGGTTTGAGAGGCAATCATGCTTAAAAGAGAGAAATAAGCTTTCATCTCATGTGGCGTCTCCTCAGCTCTATGGTAGGATAAAAAGCAGGGGAGACAGCAGATAAAGTGTCTTCATCTACTCAGACACACAAGACTTTTAGTCCCCTCACCCGCCGAAGGCAGGAATGTCTTCCTAGTCTAAAGAAATAGATACACTATCATAAGTAGCGATGATTCCTTCAGTTACAAGATGCAAATGCGATCTTGGATCCAAAACCGCGATATCAGGTAATACAAAAGAGAAACCTGAGAGGTGAGAAAGACAGAGTTAAGTCGCAGCTGTGTTCTCTAGCCCCTACGCTTCCACTCCCAGAAACCGGAGCCCTCCCTAGAGGCCTTCCAGCATGCTGTCTCTCATATCCACGTGGTCTGCCCACTCAGCCAGTGAACCAGCCAGCCCTTCGTGTCCTGCTCAGCCTGCCTTTAGGAGCAGTGTTTTAATTGCTCATTCCAATTGCTGTTTAAACCGCTGCTCTGTGAGTGGATGGGGTTTGATGTGCCCTTATTCTGTTGTGTTCTTGGGCCATTTGATCGTACTGGCCATGTTTAAATGTGTTCCTTTATCTAATGAGATCATTTCAGAGGTGCAGAATGGTATAAAGATGCCTGTTCCAAGCCATTAAAAGTATTTTCAGCTGTGGCTTCTGTTACAGAGTAAGCAAAGCCCAAGATGGACCCACTGTCTATTTCTGCCATAATCCACTGAATCCTCCAAAAGCAATGGGCAAAGACCCTGAGTGTTCCATCTGCTGGCTATATGTTAGCTCTTGTCCTTGGGAAATTCATCTCAAAGGCAATTTTCAAGAAATTTTTTATCTTGTTAATATTCAGGACAGGCTTTCAGCCCATCAGTGGCTTCCCTGGGTACCAGAGGGGTGTGTTCTGTCCATTTCTGTGTGGCCTGGATGCCACCATGACCACATCAAAGGCTAATCCAAGACATGGGTCTTGGCACTATGGTCCTCTTGTGAGCCAGCAGCTTGGTGGGGATTACATGGCCTAATTTAATTCTACCTTGGAATTTCTGTAAGAAATTGCATCTCCCACCTTGGGACGCTCTAAATTGTCACTGAACAAGGGCCCATTTGCCTGATGATGAGGCAAGGCCACTGGCCAGGGCCCAGGAGTCTTTGAATATCCAGATATTGCTCAGATCAAGAACCAATTCTTGTGATGCTGTGACATTTACTGGTTCTCAAGCCAGCCCGCCGTGTAGATTCGCTTTGCCTCCTTCAGCTACTTGCTCATTCCATCGAGGGGCTGGTTTGAATCCTGACCGTCTGTATGGGAGTATCTGTTGGTGAACCAGGAGGCCTGTTTTGCTTCAGTGGGAAGGGAGTCGTGAGTTTCACAGCACTCTGGGCAGCCTGACCACGGATTCCATCACTGGTCCATTGTCAGAAGGGCCGTTGGGACGGATGTGACGTACGTCCCTCAAGTGACTCCCCTTGGTTTGTCCCTGAACACGCCATTTCCATCTTATCAAGGAGCTGGGACTGGAATGCCTTTTGGCACCACCCATGGCGTGGTTGATATCTTAGCCCTAAAAGTTCGACGCCCTTCAAGTTCCTTCAGTCGGGGGACTGCTTCTACAGAGCGCAGGACAATGCCAGGAGCTGTCATTCAAACTGTCCTGCTCACGGCATCGGAGCGTTTTCTCGTCCAGAATCCCAGCGGCCACCGTGGGTGCTAGGACTGCGCTTTTCCCAGAAACTCCAGTCTGCACGTTTCAGTAGCAGATATCTCTCACGTCTCTGAGTTTTAAGGCCTCAGAGAGCAGCTTGGGCTGTTGCCTACCTCAGATCTCTTCGGCTATCCCTTGTTCCCCTGTCATGTCCAGTCTGTCTTCCTGCCATCCTGAGTAGTGTAGCCAACAGAGACCCAAAATGTATCTGCCAGATTTCAGTTAGCGCTGCGAGGGTCTCCCTCACTGTGGGATCCAGAAGCCACTGTTAGTGCATCGTCCCTGGTGGTTCTCCCAGGCTAGCTTCAGAGTCTGGACCGACGGCCCTGGGCTCCGGCTCTTGGCTGGATCGGTCTGCCTCTCAGCTTGACCTCGTCACACGTGCGGCTACAGCGTCTGAACGCTGCCTGACTTTCTCCTGGAACGGGAGGATGATCATTTATCACTAACCAGCTCACTTTTGACTGTCGTCTGGACCCAGCTGTTCCCAACCGCATTGTGACAAGATGCTGGAGAATTCAGGTTTCCCTAAGGGATGACAGTAAGGTGACAGTTGGGTCTGCCCCACATGAAGACACACTGTGTCTTTTTTTTAGATTGAGGTGGAAAGGAAAGCTATGGTCAAGTGGACCAGCGCATACCAGCCTCCTTTGTCCTGAAACTCCCCAACAATTTTCACCCCGTCTGCTGTGGTGCAGGCTGTCGGGGGTCTTCCTTAGTGGACCTGGTCAGTCAGCAGTCAGTCTGCAGGACCCGTTTATTTTTAACAGAGGCCAGTCAGGACTATTCTAGAGGACAGTAGTGGGGGACGAGCACCATTGCTGCCACACGTCCTTATTCGGAGCGGGGTCTTCTTTGCCTCCCTGTACCGCCCTGGAATCTTGTGCTGTTTCACAGTTTCTACAATGGCGAGGCTGAGGGCTCCCATTTCAGTACCTCCAACTATGACCGGGCTAAGGAACCACCCAAGATCAGGCCCCAGCCAGAAACAGCAAAGTCCTTCATCCAGGTGTCAGGTTCTTCCCAATTACACATTGAGCCAAAGGCGATGCCACCTCCTGGGTATGGCTTAGTCCCTTATTTTCCTATCTGCCGTCTCTACAATGACGATGGCACCTACGAACACAACATCCCTGTGCCTTTCTCCACTCTTAATGTTGCCTTGTTGTTTCCCAGCCGTCGTCCCTCCCGCGGACGCACGCTGGCCCCCAGCTGTCCCAAAGGGCTGTGTTCGTCACCCCCAGCAATTCATCGTTAACCACAGCTCGGCCCTGAGACCCCACCGAGGGCTGGGCCGGGAGGCCCTGGCCTTTGCAAAGGGCCGTCTTCTCTGTACTGACCGCCTTTGCCGATGGAGTAAATTCAGCTGCGGATCAGCGTCTCTTGTTTCCATTCCCACTGGCACCACTGGATGTAACTTCTGAGATGAAAGCAGCAGGTTTAACCTTAAGGGAAGCAGCTGCCGGAACGGCAACAGGTGTCCTTCCTCCCGGCCGGCGGTAACGTGCCAGGAGCTCTTCCACGTGAATCCTGCCCATTTTTGCTCTTTTCACTCTGCGTCTTAAAATCCACATCAGGAGAGCTAACAGACTCTCCTCTGGCCACGCCCCTTCTTCTAAATAGCCCAGATTTTTTTTTCCATCAGTGAAACCCGGCCTGCCAACTGCTAGAGTAAATGAGTCTATGAATTGTACGCATTTTCCTACCTTCCCAAAAGGAGGGCTACTGGGTAACCCGTGCCTGAGGGACTCCCCTGATCAGCGCATCAGCCAGAGTGAAGGTCAGAGGATATGGTTTAGATCAGCTCGTGTTTAAATTAACAGATGGCCAGCCCAGGTTCGCTAAAACATTGAGAATAACAGCAACTAGCAGTGGTATTGAGTTTTTCCCAATGAAGTAACATGAAATTGTAGGAAACACGCATTAAAATGTTTGCCTCCATGAAAAAGAAAAATTCAGTCAATGATCCTAGTGTTTTCCCCTTTGACATCACTTACGTACCCATTCAGACACATGACGTGACAAAAATCTAGTACCTGAACGTGTGTACCATAATGTCCATGTAATTTTTTTCCCTTGCTCAATTTATTTGGATATTTTGCCAATATGTAGACAATGCCAGAATATTTAGTTTTTCCATTTAAAACATATCACTTGAGAGTTTTATATTTCTTAATGGACACATCTGTATGCAGCAGGGTATGTCAATAAAACTCGAGGAGGAAGGAAAAGCAGTTCATCTTTATGCGCTTTATCTTTTCATTGTAATAATGTTTATATTTACCATGATAAAACTCAAGTTATGGTTCTGAAATGCCTGCTGTGCACGCCCCGTTCCACGACTAAAGTGCTTTCCTGTGCTTTCCTTACGGCAGGACGATGAGGTAAGGGAAAGTCGATTTAGCTTCACACCCTATGGAATGGGACCGTGTTTACAAACAAAAGATGGAGTGACCCCAAAGGGCACAAACCATCCCGTCCAGGTAATGCCGAAGAGCCCCGATGAAATGAGGAAGGTCTTTATCGACCGGGCCAAGAAGATCGACACCGTCTCTCGAGCCTGCTTCCCGTTAGCCTTTTTGATTTTTAACATTTTCTATTGGGTTATCTATAAAATTCTTAGGCATGAGGACATTCATCAGCAACAAGATTAAGTCCCTGGGAGCATGTAAGTGCACACTGTCAATTCAAAAGGAAGGTTTCTTGGCCATAGAGGTGTGCGTGTGTGTGTGTGTGTGGGTGGGTGTGGGTGTGTGTGGTACAAATGATGACCACTGTATTCAAGCGGCATGTGGGATGGTATTATGATTTGCTATGCAAAGTCACAAGGCAGTTAAGATTCCTTTAATGGATACTATATATATATAGTATATAAAACGGGGATTCTGTTTCCTATTAAATTAAGATTGTCTGTTCTTTCACAGTAACTTGTACAAATGGAAGTATTCCCGTCAGTGTGTTCGTATGTAACATAATATTACATAATATTACACGCGAAAACTTCTTTGAAATTTTTTTAAGTCGGTATTAAATCTCATAAAAGTAAAATCTTGTGCAGTAAACTTTGGAGAAGGAAAAAGGGCAAATGTTGAAGGTGAAACATCACTAGCTTGAGGCTTCCAAGTGTTTTCTTCTACTGTAGTTACAAAATAGACAAATAATCAGATAATTCAGTGGGAACTCACTCAAAAATGACAGAGGATTGTACACACAAATGCCATCGAACTGACTTAGGTAATAACAAAAATGTTTCAAATTGGAAGAATAAAATTTAAAACTTTTATTGTTCAGCTAATAAATTTATTTGTTTAAAATATTAAATGTCCCTCTTTGGAAAATTTTTAATGGCCTAAGAGATCATCTTCTTATATACAAAATCTACTTTTCTTAACTTTGTATCTCTATGAATGTAGGTGGATATACTGAAAATGTTATTGTTTTTAAAAGTGTTATAGCTATGTATTTTTAATTATTGCCAAACACTGAAAATTTCAAGCCAGCATCCTTGTTCTGTTAGATTTTTAATAGTTGCTTAATTGTTGGTAATTAAGTTTAATGTTTTGATATAATTGAACAAAGTTCAGTAAAACTTTTCTATTTTAGCTTAGAATGAGACTTTAAAATTCAATGGGATTATAGTATTTACATTTTGATAAAAAATGAATTTAATGAAAATAAGAATGGATTTATGAAGGATTTTTTTACAAGAACAGTTTTCCCATCAAAGTTGTGTGGGTTCAAACTCCTGGCTCCAAATGTAAGAAGGGACAATTTTAATTCTAAATTATATAAATGAGTCATTTCTATAAAGGATTGATTTATATTTTTGAATTAATGATTTCAACATATAAGTCATTCGCTAGATGTGAATCATTCTAAATAAAATTTTGACTTAAAATTTATCAGCAACCCCATGGAATGATTTCAGCTACAATGGGGCGTTAACGCATTTCATGCAGTGCAGTTAAGTCCGAATAACTGACAGAGTTGTAGGTTACACTGACCAGATTCTGATTCTTTTGTTTTGCTATTTTTTGCATTATTTTTATCTTTAATGTTGTATTTTTTAAAAGCTCTAGAATGCTTTTTTGATATGTTTAATTACTGGTCAGATTCGCTAACTGGAAACTCGGTGTGCCAAATTATTGACAGAGAAAGGTTTGACCGCGCAGAAAATGATTAACTCAGATGTAAGAGGGACAAAATGAGCTAGTTCTTGAACCAGGTGGTACTATTTTCTGACCTTTGTCACCACTTTCAAACTAAAAGCAAGAACTGCCATTTATAGCTAAAAGTGTCTCAATGTGATTGAACTTTGGTCTACCTAATTGCAGTTTTTTGAAAAATAACTTAAAAAAATAATGTATGTGTAGCAGTTCTTGCTAGTAAAAGACCAATTTCCCCTCCTTGATAAATAATTCAAAACATTATAAGGGAAAAAATACATGATTGGCACTTAATGCAAATATCACAACTGAGAAAGTTATTACTATGTACTTTACTTGCTTTGAGAACTGTGCACCCCCAAAACACTTCTGTTTTCATTTGGTATGTAGGCCAAAACCGTGTGGATATGTTCTTATACTAAAGACAGATTAGAGCAAGATCAGTTGTTTGTGTTCTCTGAGGGTAAGCCAGGCACTTTAAAGTAATGATAAACTACATTGTGTCAATATGTCTCTGAAATACTTGAATACATTTTTCTATACTTCACGCGTCATACTTTTAAAGTTCTTCATCATTGCTTAAATGAAGTGAATTCTGCCAAAAGCAGAGGGAGAACGAAGCTGTGTCCCCAAAGAAATTCATAGGCATCCTTTGTTTTCATATTTAAGAATATGGAAAAGTGTCTCATTTAATTTTAAGCCTGAAACCTCCCTGTAAAAACACTAGTCATGAAGCACTCTCTCAGCAGGGGCGTCGGTGTGGTAGAAATCTCTCTGTGCTTCTGTATATATGCTTGCCTTTGTCCACCTACAGGAAGGAAATACTCTGTTTCACTCATAGGGCCACAGTGACGTAGCAAATATAGCTGAATCCAAAATATTTAAAGGAATATGTCCCCTCTAATGAATTCTTATAGACCTTTTGAAACGAGGAAACGACATTGTAATTAGCAGCCAGAGGTAGAGTTTGCTTACATAAGTCCTGTGTCAAACCTAATATTTCAAGTTAAACCAACCAGAAATCTATTAAATGAATGGTGAGAAAATCAAAATGTGTGCACAGACATTGACCACCCACAGGTAAGTTGGAATTCTAGTATGGATATTCTGAAGTATTTTGAAATAGCCACTTTAGAAAGTTTATAATTTTTGTACATGCAATTTACATCACTTTTTTTTAAATATAATTATGCATCTCAACCATTGAAATACACGGCTGGAAACCTTGTACCTTCGCATACATTTGCCATCCTTCCCTTTCCTGCCCAGCCCTTAGGGTTGGAGCTCAACCATAGTGAGGACCTAGAACATTCTTTACAACTTGAAATAGATTTCCAGAAAAAAATTGCAGAAGCAGGAAAGCCAAGGGTCTTTCAAACATCTCCATAACATGGGCTCACCTGAAGAGCCCACCCAACGCCCAGGGGCTGTTTGAAGGGACCATTGTGACCACTCACCTCATGTCCTGTAATCAATTCCTATCCTGTGGTTATATTCTAATAACTTTCCCCTTAAATTTGAATTACAAATGCTTTAAATCTGTATATACCTAAAATCTGAGTACATACATTAGGTTTATAAATTGCCAGGATTGTACAGAGGATAATGGAAATTTTCGGGAAAAAAAAATGTGAAGGAAAAAAAAAAAACCAAACCAACATGTGTAACAGAAGAGAGCAGGTTATTAATGACCTTTCTGGGCCACTTAAAGTAGTTATGATTTTAAGCGAAAAATATGTGTATCCTCTATACCCAACATCCTCTTTGCTGAATGTCTTTCATCCCATCTAAAAATATATACTTTTCTATTCTTAACACGATATACCTCAACTGGCTAGTCACTTCGGAAGACTGAATGTTATTCTGGCAGCTAGATTTTCCTCTCATTTATAAAGCACACATTCCATGAAATGGATTCGAAGAACTTGCTAATATTAAAAGTAGAAAGCACTCTCAATATTGACATTGGGAAGTTGGCAACACTGGAACTCACAGGTGTCCCCTGGCAATGACGTAGAGCACTCTCAGAATGAAACTCAGAATGGCTGTGCCCCCAGTGCTCAGACCAGTCAATCATTAACAATCTTTGAGGTCGTGCCTCCTACTCTAAAATAGCTTTTGCAGACTTTGCAACATAGATAATAGCAAAAGCTCTTAAAATTTATAGTCATATACCATCTGTACTTCTCATCTAGTGGATGCTGACCTAGTAAAGAAAAGCCAACCATGCCAAGTTCACAGGACACGGTTTTACATAGTCTGTCCGTGTTCACTGAGGCTGACAAAGCGAAGGCCGTGGAGTAATGGACTTGATTAAAACACATTCAGAGAGTAAGGTTTCCACCCGCAAGGCATTTTAATTTTAACAGTCTATCCAAGGCAAATACAGTCAATGGAAATATGACCTACACGCTCGTCATTATGTTAGTTCACTGAGGTTAGTTGGAAATTGTCTTAGTGACTCAGAGAAGAGTTTTTGCACCTTTATAATTGCAAGCCTGTCTTTTGAGTTATACTTACCTGTTAAGTACAGTCATGATAACTGCATTTTGCTTGTTCATTTGGGAATTCAGGAATTCAGTTTTTGAACTTGATAACGTGATCGCCTGGGCTTGGCTTTTGGACTGAGTTACATGCTACTGTAGAGGGATTGGAAGTTTAAGTGCCATCAGCCCTGATTCTCGAAATCTGCTAGTGGCATGTGCTTTTCAGAGAAGAATTTAGTTGCAAAAACTGCACAATTTTTTAAAGGGACGAATTTCAATATTTCTTAAAACTGGACCCCAAATTGTCCAATCTGCTCAAACAAAATGAAAGGACCTCCTGGTGCAGTTTTTTCAATATTTTTGACAAGCCCGCTTTCTTAAGCTGAATCTCTCTGAATAACATGAAAGGTATGTCCGTGAAGATTAGACTTCTATAAAGGACTGAAATTTTGAATATAATGACAACCAGGTCTTGTTCCCCAAAAGGCCTCCCTAATTCCTTACCCATCCTCTGCTTGGGGCCACAGTGCCATTCATAGCAGTGAAGGGACAATCATGTCCATTTCAGTGATCACTGAATAATAACCTTTAACTAAGCACACAGCCACTCTTGTTTCCATGACACAGTGTAGACCTTAAAATGTATCAGCTCCTCACTTTGGCATTTTAAAGGGATGCTAAAAATGGTAAGAAGTACAGTATGCAGCTGTAAGACAACGGGGTGCTTTTCAATAAAATATTTTAGAAAACAGTGTATACGAACAGGCAGGTTCCTTCTTGATCGAATGCAAAGAAAACACCAATGCCAGTGCTGTCATCCTCAGGAGATACACTGGTTCTTACTGTCCTGTCCATGGACTACAAAGCGTGACAAAGTACAGCCATCCGTTTTATTCCCGTTGTCCTGTAAACTCTCCGTGAATAAGTAAGCAGCACACAATACGAATTACATTGATTTAATTAACTTTAAAATTAAACTTTCATCCCAGCCCCCATTCCCCTTTAAAAACATACTGATGTTAAGCAGCCAGACAGCTGCTATTCTAATTACTTAAAAAGTAAGCTGATGCACAGTCTTCAAGAACAAAGGTGCTTAGAGTCCACGTGTCAAATATAATCCCCCCAGGATTTGAAAATATTCTGGAGAAGATTCTACACGAAATCAGAAAAAGAGAAAGAAACCTTTATCTTTTCCCGTTTCCTTCTTACACACACACACACGCGCGTGCACACACACACGCAAAACCATCCCTACACACGCATACACACACTTACAATTCTGTGTTGTTCATGGGGTAAAGTTCTCCAAACTGCAAATGCGAAAGAAGCCCACTTGTCCGGGCACAGGTCCGGAATTCTGCGATGTGTTTTGCAGGGTCAGTGATTCCCGGGGGGAAATGTGAGTAGGGCTGTTGTTCAATTTGGCCGTCTCTTATTTATGAAAATATAGCATTTTGCCTCAACAACACAAGAACAAAGCTGTGTGGATCAGATTTTTCTCCAACTCTTAACCAGAGAATTCTGAAGCACTGCTTGGACTGTCTTTGAAGAATGACTCAATCCCTGTCAAACAGTTCTTCCAAAAGACAATCAGTGTTAACTAGCAGACTTGGACAATCTCATAGTATCTTAACAGGTAGTATGTTTTATGGTTCGCACATAAAGAAAATGAAAGGCTTTTAAAGATGGTGGTGTATTATTTTTAAAATAGCGATTCTGATTCCTGGCTGTGTGTCAGGCTCCCTCACGTGCTTTTAAACTGCTCTTCAACAGAAGAGATTATAATCCAGTCACTGATTAAATATTCCTCGAGCACCTTCTAGGCACCAGGCACTGAACTTGGTCTGTTCAGAGTAAGACATGAAATTCTGGGCTATTGAGAAAGGTCCACACGTGAGAGCAATTGAGATGAACCTACATCAACCTACTCTTCTAATGACACTCGATTTAACACTGCAAGTTTTATCATCTTTTTTCTTTCTTCAAATTCATTTTCGCTGTCTCTCCTTTGTATCCTTAAAATGAAAAATAAGCCTGTGAGCTGTTTCAGGTCAGCCTCCCTTCCATGGCAGGATCCCCACCATTCCTGGTCCTTTCCTGGTGCAGAACTACCCACGTTCTCGAGCTCTTACGGCAGTAGGTAGCTCCTTACCCTGAAGGCAGCCTCTTCCATTGTGACACGGTTCTAAGCAATTAAAAAAGAAAACAGTTTATCTTCACCAAGGAATGACTTTCAATTCATAAGTTCCCAAAAGCCTCCTCCATTCCTGTGAGACAGCTCACTGTATTTTTTCATATCTGCTTCCTGTGTTCAGGCTCAATGAATACTGTTTTCCAATCCTTAATGTTAGCTTTATTCTCATTTAAGCCACTCATAAATGCACTTTAAATGTGGAACAGTGACAAGATGTTTTCAGGTTTATAAAAGAATGAAATATAAAATGACTTGTCTATGTAGAGAAATAGAAATGGAGACAAATTTCTATGTAAATTGTATGCAGTAACTTTAAATGTCTTCCTATGACCTAGTAATAATTTTAAATTAAGTATTTAAAAATGTATTTCATGATATCGAGATATTATATGAAACCCTACAAAGTAATATGAATAGAAAAAAAAATTATCAGCCAAACGTAATTAATATTTCTAGAGTAAAGCTATCATAGATAATGGGTAGAGTTGTTTTATTTTAATAGTTTCATTGTTTATTTTAATATTTTAACAATTAAAATTTTATTTTAATATTTTAACTATTAAAATTTTATTTTAGTAGTTTCTCCGGGGTGGTTTTAGGCAAGGCGACTTCCTGCCACCCCACTACATCCTTGGTACCCAGCCTGGCTTGTAACGTAAATGACGAGTGAGGAGCTGTGAGTCAAAGGCCAGGAAGGAATTTGGAGGTGAGGCTATTGAACATGCTTGAATAATTTTGCACTCCCTCACTTCCAGCTCTATGAATTATGCAATGGCTTTCCTTAAATGTGTATTTTAATGTCTGATAGAGGGTGATGCTGGGGAAAATGGAGAGAAGTAGCCTGCCAATCTGTGAATATTATATAACATGCTGTGGAAAACAAAATGTAAAGAAACTATGCCATATATTGTCCATGTATCATTGTAATATCACATGCAGTGATTCATTGTTACTAGTGAGCCGAGATGGTTACAAGCCTATCAAAAAAGTGCTGTTCTCCCGTAGTGGTCACTGTTTTTCTGTAGATTTGAAACACATTTTCCTGAGCCTAATGTCCATCTGTCTTCCTGTCCAGGTGATGTCCTATTTTTTCAGGAAATTATGCTGAAAATATATTTAAAATTGCACGCATGGTTTCATCAACTTGTTTCTCTTTGTACGGTCCTTGGTTCAGTTCTGCAACTAACAAATTCTCAAATCAGAGTCATTAACTTGTGTACAGTCTATGGTATTTGTCATGTAACTGTCGATAATTTGATCAAAAACAATAAAAATGAGCACTTTTTAAGAATGCAAATAACTCTTTTGTCCCATTTTATCAAATTTTATCAGAGGGTCATGTCATTTTCCTGACAACGGTCAAACATTTCTGTTCTGATGGAAGCTATTATATTGAGATTACAAACCCAGTGATACATCATTCAGAGACACCTTAGTATGTGCATTCCGTCATAGGAAAAGGACCATGAGGAGGCTGGTGAGTGGAAATTTTGAAGCCAGAATAGAAGGAGGGAAGGTGTAGATGTTACTATCTAGAAAAATGATTTGGCATTATTGGATTTATAATTTTTGTTTGTTTGAAAGTCTTTTCCTCAAAAATCTGTTTATTGAATAAGCTATTGTTACTTAACTTGCCCAGAGAGACCATTTTAAAATGGAATGTTGGTCTCTCTCTCTCTTTTTTTTTTTTTTTTAAGGATTTCAGCATGCTTTTTTCCTTTACACAATTAGGTTGGGGTTTAGTGATAGTGTAATAGTGAAGAAATAAGAGAAAAATTAGTGTGTAAGAAATTTAAGAAAATATTGCAATATGGTCTGAGATGACTTGGCTCCCATTTTGGGAGTAACTATAATTTATATGTCTTTTTATACTTATTGGCTGCACAAGGTTCAGGAAAATTGCTAGATGGATAATCCCTTGCTAAGTTGGCACTGTGACTTCCCTTGATGAGCTGGCCTTCATCAGCTGCTTGAGGTGCACTTGAATGGTTCAGACTGTAACGTCAGTGAAAACTCTTGACTGGAGCTCTGCCGCAGACAGGTGCTGGAGGTATCCATAGGGGAAGGATCCTTAAGCAAAATGTATCTGAGCATAATGTGAATAGCGTGGTAAACTGTAATTTTTAGAAATCGATGTGTGTTTTCATGGTTTAAAATATTTCCCTTATTCTCATTATATTCACATTTTCAGTACCACTAAATTAGTCATTTTTCTCTAGATATTTTATCCCAGTTTGTTCTTGTTGACAGCTGCTTTCATCCTTGATAACTTGTTTTCTATATATATTCCTTGTTTGTAACTTTGCACATTTTACATTGTTAATTACCCCCTCAGGGAACACTTAAATTGGAACGAGGCCATGGTACCTGAACTGCAGTATACCAGAAATATGCAGCTGCTTTCTTTTTCTGTTCCCTGATATTTGATGTGTTGTCCATGTGTTGTCTTACCAAGTTATCTCAGTACATGGTCTTTACCCAGCAGCACACTGCTCTAAAAAGCTCACTCAGGACTCGGGGAATTGGAAGCTGGGCTCACCCATTGTCCTTGCTATGACACGAAGCATGAGGGGTCTGAAGACTCATTCTCCAAACAGTAAATACTAGTTAGAAATCAAATGACAGTGTTTGCTTGTGGAGCCTAATGGCTCCTGGTCTTCCAAACAGGTGTCTGTTTTCAGGCCATCCATAAAAAAATCACTTTCAATCTTTGGAGACGATGTCAGATCCCATTAACTTCCAAATAAACAAACACACGAATAAAAAAATAAATAAGACTTTTCTAAATAACTAGTTACAGAAATCACTATTTATAGATTTACAGGGTGTTTTTGGAAACAGTTACTTTTTTTTTCCAAAAAAGTAATTTCGTACAGATTGACCTGGTTTGAAATATTTACTCTTTGAAAGATCATTCTAACAACTGTAACCTTCTATTTCCTAAGTGACTAATCAAAAAAAAGTATAAAAAATAAAAATAGGAAACAGTGAATTTATTCAAATTGCCAAATTATTTGAAGCAGAGTAGAAAAATCCAAAAGCGTAGATTTATTTTTTAATTACCAGAAAGTTGCTGATAGGAGGTTGATAATGGATTATTAAATCCCCCTTGAAAGAAATACAATTTTAATCTGTTACGTCATATTTAATAAATGCCAGATCGGCCCTGGACGTCTGCCTGGGGGACAGTGTTATCTCTTGTGCTTCCTTGTTCTCATCAACATCTTCAACAAATCTTTCCGAGCCCGTCCTGATCAGGCCATGGAAACCTCAAGAGGCAGCAAACAGAAGAGCCTCCTCCGTGTTCAGGAGCAAAGCAAGGAGGCCGCTAACATCTGCAGAAACCACATGTCATGGACAAGACGTTTATTTCACGTGCACTTTGCTACTACCGTTTCTGGGTGGTCAATAACCTCTAAACAAGACTCAGTCTTTTCCACAATCATGGAATTTAAATGGATGTGTTGCAGATAGTAAATTAAAATATTTTACCAATTCAGATTATTGGTATTTTTTTTTCATTTTTGAATGAACAAGAGGAATAATGAGAAATACATGGAAATAATATATTCATTGTAATTTGTTTCGAATCTAAAAAATCGGAAGCCACTTACTGATGCTGAACTGGTTATGTTAGAAATGTCTTTTTCATACTGTCTGTGAGAGTTAACTAATGAAAATATTGGGATAAATGGAGAAAGATGTGACTTTATTAATAGAAATACATCAGGGAAAATATGTTTATATGACTAATTCACCTAACAGACCATATGATTTAGTTTCTAAAAGGAAACTTTAAAAAGTAATATTAATGTGATCATATTTAATATGGTTGGCATATTTCTGCTGTTACATTGGTGTTAGTTACGATAAACATGCACATACTTTAATACGTGTTATATGTTGAATTCTTAAGGAACAAAATATGACATGCTCCATGCCATTCTTAATGTCTTTAGCTGATCAACGTGTTTGGTTCTTATGACTCAGAAAGGTAATTACAGAATATAAAGTAATATGCAATTGTCTGTTTTACTATCACTGTTCTGGCCCCTGTGTTGTTTCCTGAGTGAGACGGCCCAGACCCCTCTGGCATCCTCGGTAAACAGCACAACGACCAACTCAGAACGTACTGAAAGGCCTTTGCTAAATAAGCAAATAAGTCACACCACCGAGAAGCTGTTGTGCGCTCTCCCTTTAGTTTCAAACCAAATCCTCAGAACTGTCTAAAGAACAACCACTCATGCCCCAAATTGAAATATTTTAATTTCCCGTAAATTAAGAATTTAGACCACATTCATAAGGTGTCTGAGGCCATTATATTTTCAGAGATTACACATCCTTTTATAAACGTGAACCGCTCCGGGCCTGAACCACAAGATGGCTCCCTCCCGTTGGTTTGGGATTTTAAATGTCATTTTAAAAAAGTGATGAGGCTAATTTCACTCAACATTGAAGCATACGGGAGTGTATTAATACGCAGAAAGGTTACCCAACTCAGTATAATCCTGCTCTTCAACAGCTTTGTGAAACAGGGTTTTGGGGGAACACCTACACAAAACCCAAATTTTACAAGCGGTGAAATGCAGTCTAAAGATTCGAGCAATTTTGTTCAACACCATGGGTCCCAGAAGCCGCTGAAGTGGAGCCAACCTCTCAGCTGGTCGTTGTCTTCCGTCTTCTCATTGAGGAAAGAGGGCCCCGGTGTGCTGGGCTCAGAAGTTCCCAGATAAACATTAACATCTTTCCAGAGTGATGATTTCACTAGAAAGCTTGAGAAAACTGTATCATGAAGGAAACGTAGAGTTAAAATGAGCATAAAATATAAAACAGAAACAGAAGAGGATAGAGGAAACCCTGCCACAGTTTCCATTTTGTTTTCCAATTCCATTCCAGTTCCATTAGGGATTCTCGCTGGGAGTCACGCAGACCCCCCTGAGCTCATTTAAGGAGTGTAAACACGGAGTCGGCAGTGAGGAGGACACGTGGTGACTCTGAAGTCCAGAAAACGTATGCAGAGGTCACAGCATCGTCTCCGTCACCTGCGTCCTAACAGTGACGTTCCACGTCCCTGTGCTCCGTTCTGTGTCTACTTATCCATGATTGACTGGAGGCCGAAAGGCTGGAAATGCTAGATGTAGAGACAGAAAAGTAAAGGACAGAAGACAAAGCTGCTTTCTTAGTATCTCCATCATCACAGCATTCCAAGAACCTCTATCTTAAAACACTGACATGGCTGGTTTCATTTCATTGAGTGAACTGGCCACTAACACCTGCAGAAGACGTAGCCGCAGCAGGTCAAATATTTAACAGAAATAACCTCCAGGGAATTAAAGTATGTTGTCAAGGTGACCAAGTTTTAGTCCAACCATCTGTCATGTTATTTGACTGTTTCAATGTATGATTTAAAACCGATACTTTCAAAATAACAATAGAGTCCCAATTGTGTTATTTAAATCACAAAAGCGAAACTTTGTTAACTTAGATGTTTCCTTTTACTATGTCTTTCTGGCTTTCGATATATGGACAAATTTTATCCTTATTTTCAATTTCTATTTAATAATAAAAAAGAGAACTATTTTAATTAGAGATTAGAAACTTTCGTTTCATGCGTGAATCCCTGGGTTTCAAAGCCTTTAGATAAAATCTCTTTACTCATCTCTGTTCTATGTCATTCCAAAGAGAGATAAACTATATTATAAATCAACTACTATTGTACATGGTAAAATTATAATTTAAAAAGAAAAATTATGGATGATCTGCTCCAGCTTCAGAATAATTTAAAAACATAAGAATTGACAGAAGACTTGAAATACCATGCCAAGTCTGCTAAAATTGTAACATAGAGAAGAATGCATTGGAAAAAGAAAGCAAAGGTAAATTATTTGAATTGATCTAACATTTGAAATTTAATTTATGTGTCTCTGTGCTTTTTATTATTCACCCTTATGTCTTTAAGTGAGTATTTATTCTTCAACAAATTTTTCAGATTTTTTTGCGCTTATGTGATGGTCAGTGGAAAGGTTGACACTATGAGTTTGCTCCCACTTTCTGTACATTTATTAATTAAAATTTCCTCAAGATATCATTGCAGTTTATAGAGTCTGCTTAGCTGCCATTTTCAAAACCTGAAAAGCAAACACATAAATCAAACCATAGTCATGGGTGAAATGAATCACAAGCGTTTACAATGAGCAAAGTCTTTTTATATGACTCCTTCTGGCAAGTTAGAATCTATTACAGTAAAGTCAGGATGTGTTTCATTGTAACTTTTTGAGATAAATGTGTTGTCTGCCTCTTTGTAATCTGTACCTGCCCTATGTCATCATCAGGTTTTAGAATTTAGGGAAGATTAATGAGCGTAAGTAAGCTGTTTCTCATACACAGCAAGACTAACGTTCCTTACAATCTCTCTATTCATGGAATTAAAAGTCTGGTAATGAGGCTCTGCGTCAGTCAAACACTCACACTTTCTCCCTAACTCATCTCTCTCTCACCACATGACTCTTAATTCCCTTCTTTACATGTCCCCCTTAGAGCTGCATTCTTTAGGGACCACACATTATTTCTGTCACCTCAACATCAAGTTCTTATCTAGTAAGTAATCAATTGGTCTATGATTGTTTTGTAAATAAATGAATGAACCATAGCAAAGTAGCAGATGTTGGTCATTGCAGAAACTGAAGCATAGACGGGATTGTCAGAATGCTCCTCTTTTAGCTTCCCTTACCATTTCCTGTTAAAAATTAAATATAAATATTGACTGGATATAGGCACCAATCCAGTCTATGGCGTATTAATTTCCTGTGTGCTTATGTCCCTCTGTGTTATCTGAAATTAAGTTACCTTTTCAAAATCGGTAAAAGAATGCATGTTGGTGCACCAGCTGTCTCTTGCACTCAGAATTTATGGTCCCGTACATGCTTTGAAGTTGGGAACTTGAGAGTCGAAGAGAGTCCAGATCACAAAATGTAATAGCAAATTTTTCTCCTAAACACTTAATGCGATGAGAAAGGTCCCTTAAAAATAGAAAATGGTCTTTGATTTGTCCCAGAAAATAATCTTATTATAAGACAAACTTTAATTCTGATATCTAATCTGTTCGTCACATTGTTCCCCAAATGATCAACAATCAAGTTGACAACTCTCCAGATTATTTGGTATGATTTAATTTAAACATTGTTGCCATTACAATTGCTAAATTTGCTTTTCTGTTTGATTTACTCTAAATTTTCTCCAACGTGATCACTTCCAGGTTTTTCAAATCAGTGAAACTATTTCTAATCAGGGTTATCCTCTATTTGTTGCTTTCTCATGGAAAATAAAACCAGAAGAATTTTCTCCCAGACCACAATTCTGTGTGGTTCTTTTAAGGGGCTATAATGTATTTATAAATATAACAGGGTGGAAGCTGTCAGCAGCTCTCTGCAAAATGGCTCAGGGGCATACACAAACCAGGAGGACATGTAAAAAACTCGTAAGCGAGACATTTGCTAGCGTTTGCAAAAAGGTTTCCTTGGTAACAGGATCATACCTCAGGGAATAAATTTGAAAGCCACCTACAGCATTTCAAACACTTCAATCCTTCACCGCTACTGAATTTCAATGGGAGATGCTCAACTTTGAATTTCAACAAACATTGCTCCGATGGGGCTCCTAGGTATATATCAAAAACACCTGTGGTAGATTTGGGGATCTTGGGAAATTACATCAAAATTCAATATGTCGAAAGAAAAATGAGAATATAGATGATATTCAAAATACTTTTGTAAGTAATTTAGTGTGAACATAATACTCTGGGCTCAGTGTCAGCACTCCTGTAAATTGAGGAAGCAGAAGTGAGGTCGACGGGGGGTGTGCATGGATTTCGGGCACCCTGCAGATTTTCAACTGTTTTGTACAGTTCCACAGAGCAAAACAATCTAAAGAAGATGCAAAAAAAAAAAAAAAATTGTGCCTGAACCAGTAGAGATTTACCATGCAGCAAAGGTGAGAATAATATGGAAAACTTTCTAAATGATATTAAATAACAAACAACAGTAAATCATCTTTTAGAAGAATTACTTAGTACCCAGAGGCTAGATGTGTTATGCTGATTCACCCCGTGACTCAGAGCTTATGAAATACACAAGATGTGTTAATACGCACATCTCTCTGAGAATTACTGTGACTCATCATGATGTTAGCCAACGTGATAATATGTACTTCTGCAGTGGTTGATGGTTCTGGGAAGATTTCAAGGAAGAGCAATGATTATCTTCTGATATAATTGGTGACCAACGTAGCCATAGAATTATCACTTCATCATCCCCTAATTTTTATAATCTCTCAACTATAGACACTTGCGATGGTACATATTAAAGGCTGATTACAAACCCTGCCCTCCAGAAAAATAATGAGGAGATGCAAGATGAGCATCAGAAAAGAAGAATCATATTCGTATAAATGTAATTACTCAGGATACAAAAGGTGTTTTGAAAAGCAGTGCAGAAAAGTGGTTAAGAACACGAACTGGGTCCTGACTACCTGATTAAAAACTTGGTTTCATCATCTACTAGCAGTAAATGGTACTGTACACATCATCTGTTCTCGAGGAAATTTGTAAACTTGTTTTTCCCTTCATTTCCTCTTTTGTAGAATTTTAGAACTGTCAAGAAAATGTTCCCCCAGAGGGAACCTTAATTAAAAAAAAACCCTACAACCCAGTGTTCATAGCAGCACTATTTACAGCCGCCAAGACATGGAAACAACCTAAATGTCCATCGGCAGATGACTATGATGTAAATATACCAATTGCTACTTGGTATGGCCATCCCAAGGCAGTGACATGTACTTGACATTCTCATTCAGGAAACACGTGTAAATCGAAGAATCCCAAATCAGGATCAGTGACATCCAGGTTACAAAGGGCTTATGGAGAGGATTAAAGGATAGGGGGTGTCGGGAAAGATATCTCTGAGCAAGTGTAGTGGACCTCACATGTTTTGGTCTCTCCTGCCTGATCTGTGAGCTATTTATTCTCAGACCTGAGAAATTCTGGACAGCCTGTTGGCCAAGGTGCCTCTTCCACCCACCACAGAGATAGGATTGTGTCTTTTCTCCAGAACAGTGAGTCGTCTGGAGATAAGCATGTAACTTAAAAGAGGGCAATTAGAATCTGATACTTTAATGGAGAAAAAGAGTCCCCATCTAGTGGAGCCGCTAAGCTTGTAAAAGATGGGCTGCGGCCACGCTGACCACCTAGAGGGAACTTGTCTAAGAAATGAAAGAGAAAAAGGAGAAGCCCTCCGTCCCAACGCTGGTTGTGACTAAAGCCACAGTCACCTCTGCGCTTTGCAGCTTGAGGCCAGTGCATTGCCCTGAAATCACTTGGGTTACTTAGTTTGTCATTGGTTCCTGTATCATTAGTCATGAGAGTGTCATGAATTATTCACGGGTGAGCTTTCAGCTTTGCCATGAACGACGTGAAAGAAAAAGTTACGAAAAATGTGCACAAAACAGCATTCTTGGCATAGAAAATGGTAGGTGAAAATTTCCTGAAGAAGGAAATAATTTTGCGAGTTCTCGGGAAGACGCAGCGATGCCTACTGTGGTTTTGCTTTTTTTTTTTTTTGCAAGTGTATGAATCTTGAATTCTAATAAACTAAAAGACAAAATGACTATCACAATGATAATATGTTTTTTTCTTTCTAAATGTTGATTTAAAAAAATACTATAGGATAGTCCCAAAGAATTCTGAACAGGTGAATCCAACTTTTGGTTAGAAGGAAGGTGAACATCAACATAGTACTGGAGTTCTTTGTCAGTTGAAAAAAATAGAACAGAAATAAGAAACAGCAGAGTAAGAAAGGAAGAGACAGAACTGTAAACATTTGCCTTCATAGAAAAAAATTAAAAAATATATATATAGACAACCTGCTAGGACAAATAAGAGAGTTCTGCAGGAATTCTAGGGAGAAAATTAATATGAAAAAGTGTTTTCACACGCCAGCAATAACCCATAAGAAAGTGCAGTAATACAGAAAGATTCCATTTGAGGTAACAGCAGCAAGCATGGTGTTTATAGGAACAAAATTAATCAAAGAAATGCAAAACTGCTACGCAGAAAAGTTATGAAACCTTATAGGTGGACATAAATACAACTGAAATAATTGGAGAAAGACGTTAATAATCCATGGGAAGATTCACCAGTATGTAGATTTCAATGTCTCCTCAAATTTAGGTATAAATCTAATGCAATTCCAATCAAAATATCCAGGGAATCTTTCATGAAGCTACTGTAGGGGCAGCAAAACTTTACCTGTTTTCGTCTCAGGGTCTTTGGGTCTGAAAATTAAATTGACACAAGACAGATTAACCGGAGAAAAGCATAGAAATATTTTCACGTCCATCAGAGCCCCTCCGGGAAATAAAGACCCAAAGAAGAGAAGCAGGAGCTGAATGTTTACCTAGGAGAAGGAACAAAGAGAGGAAGCTGGAAAAAAAAAAAAAAAAAAGTCAAACATATAGGGAGGCTGAAGGAAGATGAGCTATTTTTAGAAGTTTATTTGTCCAGATTTTTCTCAGTCTCAACTCAGCATCTCTGGTGATAAGAATGTTTTTTCTCCTGGTACAGAGAGGGCGTCTCTCACAGGGGAGTTTTGTCTCCTGCTTTCAGGCAGAAATCAGAATCTCCCTTTGGTATCTGCTGTGTCTCAAGTGCCTTTAGCTCTAAATAATCTTGAGGTCAGGAGGCTTATTTGGGCGTGGCTTTCTCTGCTACCTTCACTAACGTAAGCTACTCCTTAAATTCATTTGTTTTGCTTTCATGCTATATGATTTTCTTACTATGGTCAAGGCCTGATCTAAACTTTCTCTATACTCCTTCTTTATAGAAAGACCACAAGAAATATCACCCCAATTAGCAACGTATGCCTTGCATCCTACCAGATGTGAGGAATGCCATACCATCGAATTATTCTCTCCCGTAAGTCACTCCCCCTGATGAAATGTCAAAACAAGTGAGAAACAAGTGAGCAATGTCATCAGTTATAAAGGAAGCTGAGACATTCAGGGAGGTCATGGGTGTCCTCTAATACTTCTGTCGTGACACCACTTCCTTCCCCTCTCAGCTGGATTTAATATTTCCTCTTCATGGTTGAATTTCTTGCTCTCCTTTACGGCAGCTGCCCCAAGCCCTTCCTGGTTTTGAAGTTTTCTCTGCTGAAGTTCCACCTCTGTTATCAACACATCGAGACCCTGGGACCTTGCTCTGTTCCTTCCAGCATCGCAGACTCGCCAGGGCAGCTTGGTAATACTTATAGGATGGTATGAACGTGCTTTTTTTCCTTTGCATCTCCTTCAGCCTCCCTCATCTCTGTTCTACCAAAGGCATGCTTTTGCCCCATGGTGGTTCGGGATGGCTAATAAAGAGTGTAAATCTAAAGGAAGTGTTGTCAATATTCAGATGCTGAGATACCAGATTTTTGAGACTACAATAAGCCTAAAGACTTCAATGAAAGGTTTTGCCCAAAGAAGGATTTTCTAAATGCTTTAAGCTCCCGATAATTTTACAAGGTCCAGTAACTGGGCAAATTGACTAGTAAGATTCCAATAAGCCAGGGATGAACAAAAGCCAAAAGATGACACAGGAACTCCTCGACATCAGGGAAGAGGGGAAGACTCACCCCTTTCTTGCCTAGGGAAGTGTGGACGTGTCGGGGAGCAGAGAGAAAGGCACAGGCACACGGCGAGAAATGTGTGTCCCCTCTGGGGTGACTCCTCAGAAGGGTGTGTAGGTGGAAGGGGAAGCTGAGAGTAGAGGGTTTTGTCTCCCGTTCTGCAGGTGAAACTGTGAGCAGGGTCCTGATGTCTGTGGAGCACAGGGTGCTTCTGCCGTGGAGTGGGCCTGAAGCCACGGCACGGAGAAACCAAGAAGAAGAAAACTGGCGTCTACACCACCTTTGACTTCCCTGTGGCAGAAAAGGGACCCAGGCCACCTAGGGGAGGAAGTGGAAAGGTGGGGATGAGAGGGGTCACCGTGGTGAGCAGTGAAGACACCCTAAGAGAGAGGTCTGGACGCCACACTAGGGACTGTGGATGATGTCATGAACACGACGGGAAGTCACTGGACATTTTGAGCACAATAACTTGGGTGTATTTTGGTCCGACTTTCCAAGTTCTCAGACAGCAGCGTTGACTCTGCCCCATCCACATCCTAGGCCCTCGTCATTCGTACGGGTTTTGAATTTGCCGTACACTGCATGCCACCTGGCTTGTGGATGCTTTTCCACTTCCTGAAAATTCAGTCTTTCTCAGTGGGCCAGGTGTTCAAATTCTTTAAACTCAAGTCAGGTATCACCTCCTACGGGATGTCTGCCGTGAAACCCACTCCCAGTCATGGCCTCCTCTATCTGGGGACTGGATTTCTCTCACTTGGGTTCCCCAAATCCCTGCAATGATCCTCAATATTCTTTTCTAGAGCTTCCAGTAATGCATCATAATTGCAGGTAATTGCATTTTCTTATCTGTCTGCCCTGGACTGATCTTCCTAAAGGCAGACGTTCTCTCTTACCTCTATAGCACTAGCATCAAATGTAATACTGTAAACAGTTAGTGCTCAATAAAGGTCCCTTGAAGGAATGAGAGCAAGGCAGAATTGCTGGACAATGTGTCCTACACATTATCACCAGAGTTAATTCCCAGAGCAGGTACCCATTCATTCATCCCCCAAATATTTATTGAATATCTTCCCTGTACCATTCCCATTTTAAAAAGTCAGACCAAAATCTTGTTCTTGTGGACTTGGGGACAAATAATAAATAATAAACATAGTACATAAGTAAGTTGCATTGTCTTTTAGAAGGTGATAAGGCTTAATTAAAATTTTTTTTATTTAGTGCAGATCTAATCTTATCCTCCTCACTCCAGACATTTGATGACTTTCTGGAAACAGCAGAATGATGCCCTAACCTCTGAGCACGTTTTCAAGGCTCTCTATGCCTAACCCAAAGGAATAAACACTTCTCTCTACCCGACCTCCACAACCACCCTGAAAACAAATCATTCCGAGAAACTTGATACCTTGCCAAAATGTCATACAAAAACGTTTATGATGTTTCTTACACCTGGGATAGTGTTAATCTACCAAGATTTACTGAAATTTTAATTATTCCCTAAAATCCAATTCAAGTACCAGTTCTTTTTCTTAGTCAGTCTGAGCTACATTCATCTCTATTTTCTATTTGTGTTTATACTTGTCTCTGCAAACAGTAGTAAGTGCCTCTGTAAGTGAATCGGTAAAAAGATGACAAGTTTGGCATAGATCTGATTTGGAACGTCCTTAAAGGTCCCATTTAGGTGTCTAGGCTTGTCCCTGCTGCATGGTCACTTGATAGGGCTAAAATTTATCCCTTTGTGATTTATAAGACTGTATTTATATGAAGTATGGAACCATGGAATCAAATATATCCTGCTGAATACAATCCAGAAATAAGTATTGGAAAAAGAAGAAATAAAATCTGTATGTGAAGGAGCCTTATATAAGACCGTGGAAACAAATCACATCATTGCTCAAAGTCTGAGAAGGAAGAAACAGGTAAGCTAGAAAACGTTCATAGAGTTCTGATACATAGTGTTCAAACTATTGAACACTGCATAACATCCTCCCTGAAGACCTGATCCAACCCTGATCACAATCACTCTATAAAAAGAATTTTTTTTGTTTTGTTTTAGGAAGGGAGGTAATTAGGTTTACTTATTGTTTTATCATTATTATTTTTTAATTTAACTGGAGGTACTAGGGATTGAACCCATGACCTCAGGCATGCTAAGCATGCACCCTACCACAGAGCTATGCCGTCCCCACCAACCCAAACCACTCTTATCCAGGGCTTCTTCCCCGTCCCTCTCATTGACATCGCTGGTCTATTCAGTGTAGGAAATCACTGTCTGAAATAGATAAACTTGGAACTGATCAGCACGGTCTGCAGACCTGTCCGTCCCAGAGTCCCAAGTGACTGCTGCCCCCGGACTGTCCACCTCGGGCTCTGAGACCAGGGCTGTTTCCACGTTTAAGGAACCACATGGATGAGAACGCTTATTCAAATAATGGATTTCAGTAACACCAAGTTGTCTTCTTTGAAATGTGTTCCTATCCAACTGTACAGGGTGAGAAGGGCAGGAGGGCGAATTGCAGGGGCAGAGATGAACGCGAATATTTCAAGTAAGCAAATTAGAGGACTTAGCTGATTTCTATGACTCCATCAAAGTAGCTAAGAGCCAATTTCTACTGTGTTCCTAAACAACCTGTGCTTACCATACTTTTTGGGGGCACTTCCCCTACTTTGTGTCCCTCGCCCAGAAGTCCCCACTCTCAGAACTCATTTCCTTTTCTCTAGCCTGAGAAGTGCATGAACCCAAGTTCTAACCACCTCTTTGGGTCACGCATCACGGAGCACTCTCACCTGTGTATGCCTGGTGAGCCTTACTAAAATTCTGTTTGTGCTTCTCTTGGTGATCTATCTTTTGCCTATTACAACACCAAAATTAGAAGTTTCACAATGTAGCATCTAAAATGTTCTTACTGTGGATTCTAAAACGAATCTGATCTTTAAGATTAAGCCATGTCCAGCAGTGATTTAGAAGACTTTAGAGATACGAAATCCAATTCCTGATTTGAAAAAAAAATTGCCTCTGCCAGTTAGCCTCCTGTAGTGATACTGATGCAGGAAAACAGATGTGGAGCATGAGGAGGGCCGTGTCCCAGGTCTCAGCTGAGCCCCTGGGACGTGCCCCGCCAAGTGTGGGTCCTTGGCTTCACGCAGGAAAGAATTCAAGAGCGAGCCACAGTTGAGTGAAGGTAGATTTATTCAGAGAGATACACTGAAAGGCAAGAGAAAGGCCACGAGGTGTGGGGGTTGGGTGCTCAGATTAAAAGTAGGTACACACTCCTTAGACAGAGCGTGGGCCATCTCTGAAGAGGGAGAGATGGGGCAGCCGCTAGGCGCCGTGTTGCTGGTTTTTATGGGCTTGGTGGCTTCATGTGCTAATAAGTGAAAGGACCAGTCTAAGGGGAAGGGGCTGGGATTCCCAGGCAATTGGCCTTTTCCCATTCTGTGACCTTTTGTGGCCAGCCTTGGGGCTGCCGTGGCGCCTGTGGGCATGTTAATATATTACAATGGACATATAATGAAGCTCAAGATCTACTAGAAGTTAAATCTCTCATCATTCTGAGCCTCAGGGCCTACTGGGGGTTGAATCTTTCACCATTTTGATGTAATTGCTGTGGTTCCTTGAATGGCTGTGCCCTGCCCCCTTCCATCCTGTCTCAATACCAAACCCTGATACAACCCGTACTTTCTTCATGAGACTAGAAATTCTTTGACTGGGGCCAGTTTATTATATCAGGTGGCAAGCCAGTTTCATTTAGTGTGGAACGTTCATGATTTCCCCCAATACGTTAATACAGTTTACCTGCAGAGAACTGAGAGTCACAGCAGAGACAAAAATAGGTAATAACACACTTAAAAAAAAGGCAGAGTTATCTCTCCTTTAGCAGCATATCTGACAAGAAAGTAAATTAAACCAGATTACAAACCATAAAAGAGGCAACATTTGACGAGTTGAATATTTAACTTCTATTTAAGGATACTTTGTTTTTATTATATTTTCTCACCAGTTTCCTTTTGCACAGCTGTCTTTTCCTTTGTATGAGTTTAATGCACCTCCTAGGAAAGTTTTTTACACATTAAAAAACAGTATACAGCATATTCATTCTAGGTGTGCAAAGCAGGCAAGTTTTCACTTTTCTCTACTGTTCTGTGAAACTTTAAATTTGGAATAAGCAAAAGTCATCACAGAATGTCGTTAAATTATTTTTGAAATTACTTTGGCTCTATTTGTAAAGTAACAGCCCATAGGGCTCTATTTTTTTGAGTCAGGGGTTTCCCTTTACACTTTTGCAGGGTTGTTGGTTCCGCCCACAAGCTTTACTCTGCTCGGATTTGTGGGTGTTTTAAAGGTTGACTGAGGGAGTGGAGGGGGGAGCGGGTAGCAGAGGCCCAGACGGAGGCAGGGAAGTGAAAAATTACAAAAATTGGGTAAGAGGTCAATGCTAAGGCCCTGAGGCCATCTGTGTCTTCTAACTAGCACTTGTTGAAGTTAAGACTCTGTCCCCCTACAGAGCCCAGGGACGGGGCCTCATCCTTCCCCTTCCCGATGACTGCAGTTCAAAGGAATGGCTTTCAAGTCCTTGGAAAAGACAGCCTTGGTCGCAGGGGATACACAGACATCTCAAAGGGACAGAGGAAGGATTTACAATAGTACATGTGTTTGTTTTTGTTAATAAATTCTTTCAGATGGGGACGGGGGTGGCTGTCCTCAGGTGTCAGCTGGAACAATGGTCAGTTCTCTGGGTGGCCTCGAGCTTTTCCAGACAGGAGCTCAAGGGGGGCTGAGTCAGCCCAGAGACACAGTCTCGAGCTTCTAGAAGTCATGCTGGAGTCTGGTCAAGGAGAGAAATTTTGTCACAGTGGAAGGGAGTAGGAAGGACCCTGCGGGCCTTCCCTGATACGAATCCTTTCTGTCCCCCATTTCTCTTTTGTAGGAAATAGGCTTCATGCAGCCTCCTTGACCTTCCTTGAGTTCCAAAGGGCAGATTCAAACAGTTGCTAATCGGGGAAAGGAGGGAGTGCAGAAATGAAGGAGGAAAAGCCAAGAAAGAGGTGCAACCCCGGGGCAGGGTCCTGGTGCCTCCCCAAGGAATATACATAACAATATCTTTAAGTTCTTCTGCAGGAACTAAGGCCCCCCAACCCCTGCCTCTTGTTTATGGTGGAGCAGAATCTTCAGAGATTTTGGGGGGGGGAGGGCACTGAATCCACCAAATTGCCATGATTCTGATTAAAAGCAATTTTCCTTTTTGTTACCAAGGCTGTTGCCCCCAGGATCATACCCCTGCCCCTCCCTCAACTAGAAACCAAGCTGCAGAGAAGAAACAAGAACTGGTTAGAACCACAGAGCTCAAGATGGTGGGGGATCTAACTCCCAGTGGACCTTGACCCTCATCATACACGGAATGTAATGTATTAGCTGCCAATGACACGCCCACGGTTGCCATGACAGTTGACGATTGCCATGACAACCACCAGAAAAGCCCACACAAGGACTGGCTCCATCACAGCCAGCAGGAGAGCATGATGGCAGAAGCCTCCCATCAAAGTCCACGTGGCCCGTCCCAGCCGGAGCTGCCTCCTCCGGCCAAGGTGGCTGCCGGCTTTCAGCTCAAGCTCCTCATCTTCCCTCCAGTGCTTTTCTTTATTTCTCCCTGATCGAGCACTTTCCTTCCATTTCCCCTTCGGAGCAGTAAAAGCAGCTATTCACTTGGTCCCTCTGTCTCTGCTGTGCAGATTCTTTCACAGCCTGGGGGAGGGGGGGCAAGGACCCGCCTTGGTAGGCTTCCTAACTTAGGGGCTCCTTCATCCACCAGCAACAGTTCTCCTAACTATGACCCAGAAGCGCCATCTGTTTAAGACCGATTAGGCTATGGCCCAGTTTCAGATCACATGTTCATGAGCGTGTGTGTGTCCTTCCGTTCTGTGGCACTCATCCTGCCCAACAAATAAATCTAGGCCAAAATTTACAGAAAGGAATAAGTAGGAAAATATGGCTCCAACTACAGCAACACAGAAACCATCCAGCCACCCCTGGAAACAAAAAATCAAAACTACTCAGTCAGTTTGTTCATTGAATAAATTTGTGTTTTGTGTAAATTATTTTTCTGCAGCCCCGGGGCACCCAGAGGTACACACACCATAACCCCACATTCACAAGCCTGATGGCCACGGATCTAACAACTTTAATAGTGTTGACTGAGATAAATGCACAGCCTACAAGTTGGGAGCTATGTTTTATTTGGCGGACATTTCTGAGGACTCGAACTCCTTCGAGCCGGGATGACAGCCTCTCAGATGCTCTGAGGGACTGCTCCGAAGAGTTAGGAGGAACTAAGATATACAGGAGCTTTACAACAAAGATCAAGGAGTTGGAATGTTAAAATATTACTTCTTAACTAAAGAAAACCAGACATCTCAAGTTCTGTGTATGGGAGGAAGCTAACATTTGGGCTCATTGAATTCATTCCTTTGACAAGCACCTAGCTCTCTAGGGCCAGTATCCTGTCCTTTCTGAGTCCCCTCAGGGTGCACCATGGTGAGTGGCTGCAGGCTTGTCTTCACTGGGGGATGGCAGCAGCCACTGATGACTTGATGGCTTCAGCATTCTTTGTTTAGTGATACGGTCTGCAGTATTTTTTGTTCACGGTAGGAAGTGGTGTATGATGGGTGCCTTTTAAATGGTAGAGATGCCTTGTGGCATATGACATTGATGTCCCAGAGAAGGTTTGAATAATTCTGCAAGGCTTCAAGAGGGAGGATGAGTAAGCCTTGAAGGAATGGTCAGATTTCAGTAGTTAGAGGAAAGAAGTTATAAAATGAGCGGACTCCATCACTGAGTGGGAGGAAATTGCAAAGACAGCCCAAACCTGTAACCGAGCAGGACCCTCTGGGGTCTTCCCAGGACCACAAACATGAACAGAAAAAAGGAAGTACATCCATACAGAGTGATGAAAAATTAGAAAATGGATCCCAATACATCTTCACTAGTGCATACTCTGCCTCCAAGAATAACAAATCAGTGTATAAAGCAGGATCACGCGATAATCCCTCAGAATGACTGTTTGTTTTATGGTCTGCAGATGGAGAAGGGTTTACTCTTTAGCACTGCTGTGGTCTGAATGTTTGTGTCCCCCTAGAATTTGGACGTTGGAATCCTAACCCCCAGGGGTGATGGTATTAAAAGGAGAGGCCTCTGGGAGGTGATTAAGGCATGAGGGTGGCGCCCTCATGGGTGGAATTAGTGCCTTATAAGGAGACCCCACGGAGACCCCACAGAGACCCTGAACTCTCCACCACGTGAGGACACTGTGACCTGGTGGAGCGCCCTCCCCGGACCATGCTGGTACCCTGGCCTTGGACTTCCAGCCTCCAGAGCTGTGAGAAATAGCATTTCTGTTGTTCATAAGCCACCCAGTGTATAATATGTTGCTGTAGCAGCCCAGACAGACTAGAAAGTGTCTCTTCAGCCATGGCCAGTCCACGGTGATTCATTCCAGCCACCTCTGGGGCCCTCGGCCGCATGGTGACTACAGTATAAAATGTCACAGTAATTATTACTTTAGGTCCAGCTGGGCCACTAACAGCATTCTGGAGGGTGGAGTATTCACTAGTGAAGGCGTACTGGGATTCATTTTCTAATTTTTCATCACTCTGTGTGGATGTATTTCTGTTTTTCTGTTCATGTTTGTGGTCCCGGGAGCTTTGCAAGACTCCTGCTTCGATGGCACTAGGACCATCTCTTTCCCCCTCATCTCTTCCCACAGAATTTTTGGCTTTCTTTTTCTTGCCACAAAACCTCAAAGCAGGATAAAAGAGGGACACATTGTTGACTAGAATTTTGTGCTTTTGCATTTACGTTTTCTAGTTATGTTTAAGTATGAGCATTCTCTGTCTTCAAGTTTTGGGGTAGTTTTTTTTTTTTTTTTGAATCTTCTTATCGTTGTGTAGTATTTGGGGGGAAAGTATTGGGAGATATGGACCAATGCAGCCACCATTGACTTCAGCTATCCTGGAGTTCCAGGGAATTTTCATCAACAAATAGTGTTGAAAGAATATCCTCTAGGGAAAGAAATGAACTTCAACTCTTACCCCATATCATGCATAAAAAATTAATTCAGGAGGAGTCGTAGACCTAAACATAAACCCTAAGGTCACAAATCTTCTGGGAGAAACCACAGGAGAATGCCTTCTTCATCTGTGGGTGGAAGATTTCTCAAGTATGACATAAAAAGAAAGAACCACCGAACAACAAAAATGATTAATCGACTTCATCAGAATCAAAATAGTTTCATCAAAATGTTCTATTAACAAAGTGAACAAGCAAGCCACAGAATGTGTAAACATATTCCTAACATCCCAAACTGAAAAAACAAACAAACAAAAAAATTGTATCTAGTCTGTATAAAGAACTCCTACAACCCAGTCATTAAAAAGACAAATAATTCAATTTTTAAGTGGGCTCACAGGTACTTCAAAAAGAACACACGAATTGCTAAAAAGCACTTAGGAAGTACTCAAAATCCCTAGTTATGGGGAAATACAAATTGAAACCACAGTGAAAAACCACCACGCACCCGTGAGAATTGCTGAAACACTGACAACAGCTTCAGTTCTATTGGGGAGCAACCAGCGCTTCAACACGTGGCTGGAAGGGATGTACAACGGCGCAGCCCACTTGGGAGGCGATGCGGCCATTTCTTGTGCGATTAAACACGCACTTACACTCAGAACCAGCAACTGCATTCCTGCATGTTGCCCCGAGAGGAATGAAAACACACGTCTACAATAACTGTTCCCAGCAGCCTTGTTCATAATAGCCCCAAACTGTAAACAACCCCAGGCCCATAAACAACGTGGCAGAAACAAATGGTGCAGCCCATTCAATGGAAAATTTCTCCATAAAAAGAAAGGAACAAACACCATCCTCCACAGCACTGAAGACCCTCCCAGAGGCCGTGTTAATTGCACGCTGGACACAGAAGTGCCCGTGGCATGCGAGCCCACTGGTGTGCAGCCCCAAGGCAGGCAAAATGAATGAGAGGTAGAAACAGCAAAGGCAACAAACACAACATCGGTTGCCTCTGGCTGTGAGGAGGGGTGGCAACTCTCTGAGAAGAGGTATGAGGGAATTTTCCAGAAATAGTCACATCTTAGGCCTTGGTAGGGCTCTGGCCACATAGGTGAAAGTGTTTCCCCAAACTGATCAAATTTCATGCTTTTATGTTTGGGGAATTTCTTCTCCTGAAGAGAAAGAATTCTGCTGAGAAAAGATAAGTGGGAACAGACAGCAAGTGTTACGGCAGAGGATTTGTGCACGTTACAGTTTGTGCAATCACCTCAAAACACCAAAGGCAACAGGTTCCATGGAAAAGGCCTCTCCCCTGGGATGGAAATCCCATAGACTGGAAATAATTTCATCACGCATTTGGCCTCATCTCAAGCACATTTTTTACGCAGCAAGCTCCTGTGTGAGCATGTGTTCTAACAAATACGATTACGATGAAGCTGTTTGGAATAGTTAAAGGAATGTCAGCAGGGACCACCAAACTTGCTGCAGTGAAAATGGTTTTTCCTAAAATCTAATCTTGTTTCATGCTTTCAACTTGTGACTACTGAGAGTCATGAGACGGAGCTCAGAAATTACTCATGAAATGGATCCTTGTCTTACCCATCTCTCGTCCGCCAGGCTGGGGGGGACAGGAGGAGCTGGGGCCGGGCCTAGAACCCCATCATCCACTTCAGTTTGCTTGGCACGTGTTTGATACTTAATGTTCTAAGCTTGTTGCTCATGAACAATGGTGCACAGTCCAAAAGCCGAAGCATAATTGTCCGAGAAAGCTGAAAAAGCCGAAAAAAAGGGCCCAAGGCATTCACGTCTTAGATACACACTGCCGGAGCAATTCCAGAGAGGAAGGCCCGAGGCCAGCATCCTGGTTGGAACAGTCCTCCCCTATCATCATTTCACGAGAACTTGGCATTCCATCACGAAGAAGCCAACATCTGAAGTTGGAACTTGTTTTAGTGGGTAATAATGTTCCTGTATTTTTTGAAGATAGAATTGCACTCACTGTCTCCTGAGGATTGACTACTTCTGTTTTCTCACATTAGATCATTTTGAGAGCGCAACCTGGGCTGGCCCACGGCCTGGCCATGTTTGAGGGGAGGCAGCATAGCGGTAAGTAGCTCCTGAGTGGCACCAGCATGTGGTTGGTTAAGTGTCTTAGTCTGGTTCCCAGAAGCACATGTGGCGACCAGAATTCACTTGCAAGGGATTCTTTAAGGAAGGACTCCTAGGGGAGATGGGTAAGGAAATGGGGGAAGCTGGTCAGAGAGGAAAGGGGACACCAAGCACAGAGGTGACCACCAGCATGAGTCCCGCAGCTGGACAGGCTTCAGCCTGATCTCATCAACCAACAGGAAGCAAAGTGACGCCTCAGAGGTGTTCCAGCCAGAGGTCGGGAAGCCAGGCTTTCAGACTCCTTCCCAACAGCTGTCAGGCAGCAGTCGGAGAGAAGCGTGGTCACCTTCCCGGCACCTCTGCTCTCTGCGCCTGCTGGCAACCCTGCTCGAGAGGCTCCAGGGCAGTTCCCTGAAGAGGGACCGCTTCAGAGACCTCAGGGCACGCTCCTAGCCCTCGGAGAAGACACAGAAGGGGATCCAAGAAATCTGGGTGGAGTAGCAGATACGTACTAAAAAGACCGGCCAGGACAAGTGGTGGCAGGTGGTGAATGCTCAGTCAGCAACCTCTCCTTAGTCTTTAGCCATAGTTTCATCACTCACCCCACCAAATAGATAAATATATATATATTTATATGTGTGTGTTTTAAGTACATATAGATCTACTTTTTTTTCTCCTTAATGATTTGAAAGTATTCAAAAACATGTGTTGATTAAACTTATTTTCCCATTCACTTACTGATGGATGTCTCTACTTACCATTTTTATTGCTTTCTTTAATGAACTATGTTCAAAAAGTATCTCTGACATGCGTATTGGAAAGTGTCTCCACATATTAGAAAAATTGCTCATGATGAGATGGCTGGATGAAAAGAAGTGTACTTTTTTATAAGAACTCTAAGTGGAGGATAATCTAGAAAAACGTTGAATCATTATGTTTGTACACTTGAGACAAATGTAATATTGTAAATGGACTATACCCCAAGTAAAAAAATACAATGTCTCATGAATTAAAAAAATAAAAGTAAAGTGGTGTATGCCTCAAAAAAAAAAAGAAAGGGAATGTATATTTTTATTTTTATAGCTACTGCCAAATTGTCCACCAGAAATACTGCCCCACTGCAGCCAACGTGGAAGAACCCTTGCTCACCAACATCCTCCAAGATCATCAGTTCTGCCTTTCTAAAATTTAGAAAAAGATAAGTTGTTTTAATGTACATTTATCAATGGAGTGGTTGAACACAATTCTCTTTCTTAGGGACTTCTTTCTTTTCCTTTGAAGATGGAAAAAATGTTCATAAACTATAGACCAGGGCAATATGGATTTGTTGGTTATAATTATGTGTAATATGTTTGCATATGAATAAATGATGAAAATGAGTGTGAAAATGTTAATTGGGATACTTCAGTTTATTAATGAAATTGTTTTTATTTTTTAAATAAAATTGACTTTAACTGTTTTACATTATTTTTAAAGAAACGAATGACAAGTTGATATTCTTTTTCACATATAATTTCTTTTCCTTTTTTTCATTTTTATTGACTCACAGTAAGCCTCATCTTTTAGTTTTTAATGGAGGTACTGGGGATTGAACCCGCGACCTCATGCGTGCTAAGCACGTGCTCTAACCACTGAGCTAGACCTCCGACGCTCTGGTATCTTCCTGATTTCAATTTTTATGCATCAGGTTCAAAAGTTTCAGTCTCCTCTCATGCAACTGGTTGGAAGGCAAGGATGGATTTCTTCCAGAAGGAAACTTGCATGATATGGCCGTGAGGGAGCCCTGCGTGTACACAGAGCAGGGTGCTACCAGCAGAGAAGAGACAGGAAACATAGAAAGGAGAAATTATATCCTCTTTACCTGCCAGATATGAGTCACCAAGAGTCCTGAGCTCTCCCTGGGTTATCTCTGCTTCCATCTTCTATGCCACAACACATACACTGGGGAAAAAAGAAACCTTCCCATCTGTCCGGAATGAAAATGACGTAAGTGACCCTTTGTCAACAGGACAGAGGGTGCATGTCTGATTGTCTCCTTCTGTGATTTGCTGCTAATGAGTCAACTTAGATAAATACATTCTTTATGAGCACTCAGGAGAGGGTGGACTTCCCGTGCTGCCCTGGCTGCCTCGCAGAGCTCACCGAGATACTGGGCTCACACTGGTGACCATAAAATCTAGTTTGATGCTACCCACATGGTGATGGCATCTTGAGAAAACCATCTTCAGAGGGTTAAGGGAATCTTTCCTGAGTAAATGAAGTACTCAAAAAAGTACTCTGAGCTAAGGAAAGCCAGTCTGCAGAAGACTTCTACAATCCTTAGCAATAAAACAATGAAATCTTTTTGGTCAAGGTCAGAGATAAGAGTTACAGTGTCTGCATTCTTTGGAGAATAACACAGGCACTGCATTGAGAGCTTTTATGTGCAAATGCCAGTCTCTTCCAGGGCTTCAAGTATACAGGGGACAAACGTCACTGAATACAATAGGTGACAGTAATTAGTCTGGAAACTGTTTTTAATCACTATTAACATGAAGATTCAATAGTACATATAGCCAAGGTCTTAATGTCTTTAAAAAATTAATGCCTTCTACTCCAGAGGCACTAAAGTGAGGGGAAACACCGTAAGTAATACAATTTATTTTTATTGGTAAAATCTGAACAACCTTCCATAAGATACAAGGCCACTTAATATCAACGAGGAAAGAATTTAAAGGAGCAGACTTAGTGAAGAGCAGCTGCAAACTGAGGCTGGATGTTTTGTAAGAAAGAAGACCGAACTGAGGCTCGGCACTTTGTAACTCAGAGAAGGGACCGACAATGCCCTGTGTCTGCTGGCCTCAAACTGCCCGCCTCGCAGTGCTCCAGAGAGCACTTCCTTTCTTGTTAATCCATGTAGATGCCGAGTTTTTATTAGGAACTCATTCTCAAATCTCTTGGGACTTTTGAGCACTCTAATTGTGACATTTGCAGGATGGGAAGTTCTAGCAACCGAATGACTGCCGGCTAAGGATTCAGCTTTGTGCCTCCAGCCGTGTGCTCAATAATAAAAACTAGACGCTGACTTGGGGGTAGCTGCTGTCCCCTGGTCCTGGCTTATCCTGTTCACTACCAGGAACAGATCCCCCCGACCTGGATTAGACCCCCAAACTGGGGGGACCTGCCACTGTGTGCCAGGATTTTAAAAAATAACTTACAGTTAGATATTATTACCAGGAAAGAAAAAGTACTCTTCATTCTTAGTCGTTAATAATACGTGAACATGACGAATCCAAAAAAATTGGAATAATTAAGAAAGTTATTAGCAAGCTCATGGTCTTATCATTTTCCTGGGACTCCTCCTTTGCATCCCCCTTTCAGTGGCGGCTCTCAGTGTTCCTTCTTCTCACTTCAATACACTAAGCTTTAAAAGGACCCAGTGCCTGTGGAGTTTGAGGTTTTAAAATGAGACCAAAGACGTAAATATTCTCTCTCCGACTCTAAGATCTAACCCGGGTGCTTTTCTTTAATTCGGTAGCGAGAGAAGCTTTTTCCCATTTAAATGACTGTGTGCTGTTAGCTCTTCCTTCTACTTTCCTGCACAACCTCTCTCTTCTCTAATTTAACTCTACGTAATTATGGATTAAACTGCTACAAAGTGCTTCATTGCTCCGTATCACAATTTCCTTCCTGAAGCAAGGGTAACCACAACACTGTGCGCAGCTGCTGCACCCACCGCTGTAAATAATAAGGAAGAAACAAATGTAAGGTCTTGAAAACAAACCCCAAGTTTCCTCCCCCGAGATAAGATACCATGTTACTGTTATGAAAGCGCCCCAGCATGGCACTGGCCGGACACTCTTACAATGGTTGTGATGCTTTTGGTTGCAAGGAGTAAAAACAAAAATCAATCCAGGTGGTTTATTAGTTTATGAACCCGGAAGCCCAGGAGGACAAACTCTAGGCATGACATGCTCTTGGCTCAGACTATTTCCTTGTGATGGATTCTCGAGGCTCTGTACTTCCCTGCCTGCCAGCCTCATCCTTGGTGCCCCTTCCTGTGTGGAAGCACAAGGCTCTGCTTGTTCACATCTCTTCTCTTTTTGGAGTCATTAAAAAAACAAGTATTCCAAGTTCAAATCCAATCAGTTCCTTCTTCATGAGATGCTCACTTCTGATCCAAGCCCTGGAGCATGCATGGGCAGACTGCTTTCTGTCTGGACGACTTAGTGGTCCAAGAAAGGATCGCGGTGGCCAAGGCACACGGGATCACTCTGGTTGTCTGGAAACAATCAGGGCTCACCCCTAGAGCTGGAGAAACTCGAATCACGTTTGCAGCTACACCATCAAGGAGGGCCAGGGAGGATGCCGGGATGGTGAACACGACCTCCACTGCCACTCAGTTATAGCCATCATTCCACAGAAGTCAGTGGGGTAACAGGTGGTGCTTAAACATGACACTGGCTGTAACTGTAAGGTGACCTAATGTTAACAGGTGAGAGATTAAGCAGTGACGTCGCCCGCTTTCTTACCATATTGAACTATTAAGAAAGAAAACTTCAAATTCCCTTAACTGAAAACTAACCAGCATATTTTCTATGCTTCTTTTCATGCTATCTGTCAGATACTCAAGTCTAGGTCTCCCATATCACACTACACGGCTCAGAGAAATTCCAAAGCTAAAACACGTGCTTTTGGGTAAGAATATTCTCACTAATTCAAGAGAGGATTTTTGGGGCCCTAGGACACTCCACAGTCTCCATCTGCTTTCCCAAAGCCTCCTCAAATAGACACAAAATGTCAGTGAAAGCAGTGTCCTTTCCAGGTAAACACAACTCCAAAAGAACTTCTCCAGTGCCTGCCTCCAAAAAGATTATGACCATCAACCTTCTCACAAAAAAATTCTGCAAAGCTGTGCAGGTCAGGGATGACACCGAATGCACGCACGTCCACCATCACAGGTGTTTAAGTCCTAAAGGAGAAGGCTGAGGCCGATCAAGGGGAGAGCAGAGTCCCGGGGATGATGAGCACGGATGAAGCAGAGCAGCGGTGGACCCTGCGCTGGGAGAATTGGCTGGGGGTGCCAAGGAGAAGGGAGTTACCCCAAGAGAAGAAATACCTTCCCAAGTGGTCAGGAGTATTTGCAATTTTCTCATCCAGAAAGGAAATGTGTGTGCTAAGATACAGGCTTTAGAGATTATTATTTCTGAAGATAAAGATGAGTTCTTACCCTAGGGAGACACATTTCATCCACTTTAGGTGTTCTTATTGTGCTTCGCTATTTATTTAATTCAAGCCCTCCAAACCTCTGCTGATTTGTATTATGAAACTGTCTAATAACTCAAATGTCTGTAGACTACACAAGCATTTAGACACAAACGAAGCGCAGAAACGTTAATATGGAAATTTGGCTAAGTGTTCGCGGCCACGAGCTATGAGATGTCAGTGGAATTCCTCCCCAGGTTTGATGAGGAATCTCCAGGATTTTCACACATGCTTTCCTCCTTCCTCCATCACACGGGCACCTGGTACTGCAAAGCCACACGAGGCCGCGGGCCTGCTCACCAACGTCGCCAGCGTCCTTGCGGAAACTATCACCCTTCCAGGTGATAGTCCAGAGCTTATAAAGCGACAAGGTCCACGTGAGAGAAATGCACTGTGCTACATTCTGTCTTCCTGGAGCCAGATCTTTAAAAGTTTGGTATAATTATTAAGAGCATAAACTGTAGACCCAAATAGTCTGCCATTCAAATTCTGACTTCGTTACTTGTTAGCTGTGTTAATAGTTGGCAAGTTGAATTATCCCCTGACCCTCTGCTGTCTCATCTGTAAATTCAAGTGATACTGATTAAGTGATACCTCACTCTCCAAGTGTTTAGCACAACGCCTGGCACTTAGCACGTCCCGATAAACATTTACTATTCCACCAAGAAACCAGGGGAAATGTCCCTTTGACTGTGGAGAGCTGTGGCGCATGGGTTTGCATCTCCACCCTGCTACTTACCTCCTGTGTGACCTTGAGCAAATAACTTAAACATCTTTGAGCAGAGCCTCAGTTGTGTTGTCAACAAAATGGGATAGTAAAGCTGTCTACCTAGATTCAGACGATGTACTTGGTTGATGCTGCGTGGCATACAAGTGTTACCTAAGTGGTAGCTACTCATAGTCGACCTTGTAATCCTTTAAGTCCTATTCCTAGAGGTTAAGTAAGTTGTCTATTATCTAAATTATAATATTATTTATATCTTTCGAGATAGTGACCTGATTACATGTGGAAATATACAAGAAATTTTAAAGAAATCTCCGATCAGTGCCTCTTCACATCCCCTTAAAAAACACACTCTTGCTTATAATTTTGTCCCACCATGGAAGAGGGGGAAGAAAGCAAGTCACCCTGCCTCCGTGGATGGCTCTATCCTGGCTTCTGATTTGCTATCAGTAGAGCATCAAGGAGGGCAGGTGTCCAATCAGTGAGCGGTCCATCCCTGTGCACAACCTGAGCACAGAGCACGAACAGGTTTTCCTGCGGCGTGATGGAGGCACGGCCCTGACAACTGCAGGAGCGATGGGGAAAGTCCACACCAACTCGAGGTGCATGTTACGGCAACAGAGGGGCTCTTCTGTATGAATGGAATCAAAATTTGCAGGAGTCCACTGAGTCCCTTCAGCATCATTCATTGAATAAAAAAATTCTTGTTATGTTTTCCTCAACGGAAAAAGTATTCCAGTCAAAACTACACTTAGGTAACAAAGTGGTATTACTTAATAGTATATTAAAAACACTAATTGTATTTTTACTAAAAATTGTAAAGAAAAAATAACATAATAAAATAAAATAAAATAAAATAAAAATATATATATATATATAACTGCCAATTAGAGTGCCAAACACTCTCTGAGGGATCAAGTTCCATCTGATGTTGATGCCACAGATAACACTAGACTCTGAAATGTCTCATTCAGAATCAGTTTTCCATGGCAGATGTTTTAGTGAATGTTTCACTTGTGACAATTAGCTTTGGAATACATGGTGAACACCATGGTTCAAAAGGTCAAACTAAGTCTCAGTTTCTGTTTTGGAAAGAGTCAGGAGAGGATTAAGGAGAGTATCTTCATAATGCCCTATTTTTGTGGTCACATTTAAGTTTATTTTCAAAAATCCATGGGAACCCTTCTTGGAAAAATCTAGTCAAGAAACTCAACTTATCTTAAAACTCTGCTCAGTGGCTGGAAGATTTTTTTAATCTATGTGAGACACATGTATGCTAAATAAGACCAAACTGAGATGAAATGGGTTGTATATGTTTATATTTAACTCAGAGTTGAAGCCGACCAATAAAATCTATTAAAATAACATTTTGGCAGCTTGATTCAAATTGAGCTAATGATAAATTGGGAAAAACAGATTTTGTGTGTCCCAGGTCATTATGAAGTAGCCAAATGTCTGTTTTAAATAGTACCTCCTGAATCAAAATGAACTTTTCCTGGACGTGGGCAAAATGTACTTCCATTCTACACTCTGAGTACTTCAATGGCCATTGGAGATGCTGTAAAATGACCAATCACGTCACCTTCCTCTTCCTCCTTTTGCGTCCTTTAACATCATTCTGGTCATGAAATCTAAGAGTCTCTGAAGAAAAACTTCATAGCATTTGCTTTTGTTCCCTTAGGCTCTCTGTTCCTCCACTGGAATTTCTTGGACTTTGTTTTCTTGATATTTTTCTTTCCAACTGACATGATGCTTAAACAATGAGCCCACTAGTACCCAGCCCCAAATACCCACCATTTCAGAGCCCCCCGCCCCCTGCCCGGGGCCATGCTTCCATTTTCCACTGTGGTCACCAACTGTGTTTACCCAGAGGTCTCCACCAGGCAAAGGAGAAACTCTGCAGAGTTAAAAATTGACATCAGGAAGCAGAGTGCCCTGCTGAAGTGCCTCCTGCTCTTTTCCCATAATTTTCTGAAATCGTGTTAAAGAAAACACCAGCTCAGCTACTAAAAAGTATGGTAGAAACTCTTAACTTACATTGACTAATTCCATTACTACATGAATAAATTCCAAGCCATGGCCTTCATTCCCATATAGGCTTTTTATCTTTCCTGTCTTTGGTAACAATTACAAACTGTAAGCCCCCAGAGTGAAAGGATAAAGATATTCATACAACCATTGTTTCTAATAGAAAAACACGGAAGCTTTGTTTTCTAACAAAGAGCTTTTAAATTACGGCAAATTAATTATTATAGAATATATCCTACATACCTTATGTTATATGTAAAATATATATGACATAGTTAAGGTGTGTGTTACATTGTCAGTAAATTGATATTTACAAAAAGCCTTTATTCAATAGTTTATAAAATATTAAAATTAAAATTGTATTTTCACTAAGATCACAATTATGTAAACATACACGTATAAAAGTAACCCCGAGGGGATCAACGGAATAATGGTAGGTTACTTCCTGGGACTGCAGGGGATTTTTCCCTCCTTTTTATGCAAACTCCTGTGTTGTTTTACTATAAATAGGCAAATAAAGAAGTAAGGATCGGGGAGGGTATAGCTCAGTGGTAAAGCGCATGCTTAGAATGCACGAGGTCCTGGGTTTGATCCTGAGTAGTTCTGTTAAACAATAAATAAAAAATAAATAAACTTGATTACCCCCAAAATCAATAAAACAATAAAACATATCAAAAAATAAATTAAATTAAAAAAAAAGAAGTAAGGAGATGCACACCTTACTTTATGTATTTGTAGACCAGATACAAACAAATAGTTAAAAACCTCATTTTAGGGAACTAAGAAACCATAATAGTGTTCAGTAAGTACAGTGCATTTTGCCGACTGGCTTCAGCCAAGAAGCTGGTGCTCAGGCCTGACGTTTAAGTGCTTATGTGGATTTACACGTTCCCTGATCCACCTAGACCTGCCCTCCTACTCCAGGATTTCCAAAACCTGGGCAGAGTTTCTTGATAATTTCCTCCCGGAAACCAGCCCTTGATTATTGACAGGTTAGGAACCAGAACAGGCACACAGAGAAGGAAGGCTTGACTCCTTCCTGGTTTCTGGTGGCCTGTTGACCCTGAGATTTTTCTCCTTCGCTCAGTCTGGCTTCAGGACAGTAGTGGATTGTCATGGAAGGTGCTGGCATAACCTAAGTCTTAAGCACAGCAAGCCTCTGTTTTGTGAGCTGCACTGAGGAACGGGCGACACCAGACCTGCGAACGTGTTAGGAGCTTACAGTAGGGTGCTGGGTAACTCACTCTGCAAACAACCGCTGTACAGCTGTTGCAGAAACATCCATCTCACGTGTGCCGATTTCCAGCTCACGAGATCACAGAGGAGGGGGCATTGAGAAGGATTTAATATGAAAAAGATTAGTCTTATAAAAATTTCCCCCTCCACCCAAATTTAAGCTCTCATGAAGCAATTGTATTACCATAGAATTATTTTTATTATTTTTGCATCATTTCATTTTCATATTTCTCCATCTCTGGATTTGAGAAGTAATAGCTCTAAATAGAGCTGCCTTCTTAGAAATTAAAACAGTGGGAAGCCCCCTGATTTAGCTCACATGTAAGAAAAAATATAGAGCGTTACATTATTTTTATTCTTAATGTGGATTTAAATATAAAAATTAAAAACCAAAACGGATAATCACAACTACAAATTCACATCCCGAATCCGTGCTCTCCCCTCCCCCAGGGCCACACGGAAGGTCCCAGAAGACCACATGCTGCATTCATCAGCTTGCTGCCAACACTCAGGGTGCGCCACAAATCTAAATGTGTCCTGATAAGGGTTTGCTCATTTTTCAATAGTTTGGCTGATGGCAGGGCCCCTGAGCTTGGAGGGGAACCCCAACTTCTGCAGCGGCCACCTGCTCCTGGTGCTGCAGTCAATGCGACGACATGCGATGGAACTAGTTCTGTAGGTGCTGGAAAACTGCAAAGTGGATCCAGCCGCTGGCCCGAGGAAGAGCGGGTACCAGGAGGGGGAAGGCAGTCATCAGGGTGACACTCATGGGACAGGCAAGGGGACAGAAATGCAGGGCACCACCATGCAGGGTGGGCTCCCGGTGGGCCAGCAGGGTGTTTAGGAGGTGGCCTAATTCTCTCCTGCACACAAAATAAATGGAAAGTCAAGGCCACCAAGCTCTGGAACTCACGTCCAAGTCAACATGGTTCTGGCCCAGACTTCCAGACACAGAGTTACCAATCTACCATCATGGTCAATGCAACTGTTTTTTAAAAAAACACTAGAAAAGAGTCTCATTAAATATCTCATTTTGAGTAAGGTGGCTTCAGATTGAATATTTCCAATGGCTCAGACTTTTATATGCTGTAAACAGAAGTCACTTAAAAGGCATGATTATCAGAGAAATAAAAAATACAAATAATAAAATACCATCTTCATGTGTGAAACTATTAAACATTAAAAAGCAGTACTCAATGTAGTGGAGTTTGGTACTACCGGTACTCATATGTTGCTCGTAGAATCTAAAAAATAAATTATATATATATATTTTAAGAAGCTCAAAAATGTTCAAACCCTTTGACCTTCATCTCAGTCAGTGTCGGTGTACATTCTAAGGCAATAATAAGAACTACATACATTGATTTATGTATAATGAAATTTCTTGATGTGTTTGTTACAATAAAACCTGAGAATTATATAAATATTCAATAATAAAGATGTGATAAAATATATGGTGTTATAACCATTAAAAGATATTTTTATGTCCTTTATTATTATGCGTTAATGCTGTGTGTAGTATTAAATTAAAAAATAGGGTACACCGCATATACCCAATGCAATCTCATTAATAAATCAAAATATACCCTGCGAAAGTAGAAACTAAAAGAATACATATCAAAATGTAAAAGAAACTATCCTTGATTTTCTGAATTCTTGACGATTTCAATCTCCTTGTTATGCACTTTATGTTTTTCATTTTTCTATAATAAGCTCTTACTATTTTTATATCCAATCTCTTGTGTTATTACAAGTAACTTTTGAAGTGACATTTTTATCCTCTTCCAGAATGAGTGTTTAGATAGATAATTACAGCTTGTGTCAAAGCCTAGACTCACAACTTTTTATCCCATCACAAAGGAAAATGATGAGCTTAGCCACGTAAATATGGTGAGGTCAACAGAGAGGGAGAATCTTCCAGCACTAAAAAACAGAGGGAGAGAAAACAGTATAACCCGCATTCAATTGGTACATCATTACATTTTTGCGTTAGTGTCATAAATGACAATACTCGCATTAGTAAATGTTTTTATCATTAAATTTTAAATGTATTATGGTTAATTTTTACCTATCAGAAATGTGCTGTAAGACCTCTCAGCCGCGCGTGGCACAGGTTTTATTACATACGTACAAAACACATTTCTTGTCTTATTCCCGGCTGAGCCTCCATGGCTGAGAACAAAGAATTTCAAGGAGCCACGTGGTCCAAGGAGAATTTCCAGCACCTGTGCGAAACTTACTAATACGATGTTTTAAAAAAGTCCCATGATCCTTCATTTCTTAATTTGTTTTCTCAAGTGTACATAAAAAGAGGCTTGAAAATTGAGACGGCAGAGCCTGAATTTCAGTCTTCAGAGATTCTCAGCAGGACAGCACCCCAGGGATGCTTTCCTTCCCGCCCCTGGCCCCAGCCCCCCTCACTAAGTCAGGAGGATGAATTAGGAATGATCCCTGGTCCCTGGGAAGTTGAGGAATGCTGTCTGGTGTCTGACTCATGTTTGAGGATCTGGAGACAAGAGGTCTCCTAGAGTAATCTGTGGCCACCAGCCAAGAGGTGCCTGGAGTCTGGTCTGCTGTCCCAGAGCTGCGGGTCAGGTCTTCCGTAGACATGGTGAAGCCCTAAGAAAGGCTCTGAGCTCGGGCCGCCCTGGAAGGGAGACACCCAGGAGCACTGCCTAGAATTAAGTGACTCAACAAATGCAGTCAGTGTGAGGTGGCTGCCAGAAGCCAGGGACCGAGGCCAGCATCAAAGGGGACCCGCTGAGGTGGATGCTGCCCACCCTAGGAAACGGCCGATGGGCTTCCCTATGGGGGAACTTCAAAGAGCCCGCCAGATGGCTCACAAGGGAAGCCGCCGGCATTTGAAACTGCCACTTGGGCTCCGTGGCAAGATTATAACTGCACAGAGCAGGTAAGAATCGGTGCCCTCTGACGTCCATGGTGCCCAGTCTCCAGTTCCACACCCAACTCCTGGTGAGTGGAGGGGAAGAAGCAAAAGATAAAGATGGGAAACAGTGCAAAAAAAACAAAAAACAAACAAAAAAAACAACCCTAAACAAACAACCCAGTATCTTCCTTCCTTCCACAGATATTTCTGCAGTGGAGCTGAACTAGAAAAGGAGAGATTTAAATCTGTTGAGATAACGATGGTTTTCTTTCTGGCTGGATGGCACTTCCTACTTGCTAAAAAAATCATACTAATCATTAATTCCTAAGACTGCCTGGAAAAGCTGTGGAATCTTCTTCCAGAAATAGAAGGGGATGATTTCACAGATTAAGTCAAAGGCAGCATTTAGGGAGAAGGAGCAGAGTCGCTTTATGTTTGCACCGGTTCAAATCCTGCCGGTGTCAGGCTGGTTACACAAGCACCGTCAACAGCAGAACATTTCGAGTTACGGAAATGACCAAAAAAGAGGGGAAAGAAGTTTGTACTGCAAAGTGTTAGACAGAGTTTATCCTCAAATCGATTTGCTGGTCAAAAACAACTGAAAATATCATCAAAGGAGCTCTGTCTTTTGCTAAAATGCTGTATTCTGCTTTCAGAAATATTTGTTTGCAACACGCCACAATTTTTATTGAATTCCTCCTGTGTAAACGTGACAGAAGATGGGGCTCACTCATAAAAAAGCGAGGTTTCAGAAACAAACTGCAACAAAATGAACCACATATCCTGATTTTAACAGCCCAGGGAGATTTTATGTTGGGTGACTGCATTAGACCCTTCAGTGTTTATTTTCATCTGTAGTTTGAAAGGCATGCAGGTAACTTAAGTGCAGTGCAATTCACTGAGCCGGGGCTACTGAGTATAAAGGAACTGACAGTTTTTTCCAGTTCTTCAGAGAAGGAGCTGAGGGGGTTCTGTAACTCCTGAGGGTTGAGAAGGAGCGAGGCAGTGACTTCAAAAGCTTCCACGTTGGAAAAAGTCTGCAAACCAGGACTCTTGAAAGCAATGAGGGAGCACATGTCTCTGAAGGGCAGCCTAGTGTCATTTTGGAATTCAAGTCTGGGGTCTCCTTCTCGCTCAATAGAAGAATAGTGGGGAGAAAGCACTGAGGAGGGGCGAGATCGGTGACGGGGTTTAAGTGATGAGATGATGAAATATGATGAAATAAAGTCACAGGGATGTAGTCAGCATTTTATAATAATTTTGTGTGGCGTCTAATCTATGCAAATATCAAATCACTATGCTGTACACCTGAAAATAACAGAACAGTGTATGTCAACGATACTTGAGTGAATCAATGACTGGATACATAAACAAATAAAGGATCCGTACTTGACGGTGAGACGTGACGTGGACACAGGAGATGAGTGAGTCTTAATTAAAGTGGTGGATGGATTAGTAATAAACACTATGGAGCAATGTGCCAAAGACCTTGTAAACATCGTCTCCATCCTCATGCCAGTCCTCCAAGACAGGTATTTTTACCTCCATTTGGCACATTAGGAAACCTAGCCGTAGGCAAAGCACCTGAATTAAATGTTCCAACTAGGAAGGGGTGGATCTTGGATTTAAGCCTGTTTTTCTCTTGTACCCAAATCCATACGCTTTATACATAGCCTGTCCTGGTCATTATTTCATACGTTTATTTAACTCATTCAGTAAATATATATTTATTATGTACCTGTAACTTTTTTGTTTGTTTCTATCATGGGGAGGGAGTCAAAGGGGAATACTGGGGGAAAATGAAACAATAGTTTTGGAAGTTTGGTGCATTCTCCTTGGGAAAGAGTCACAAGAAGAGTCGGGAAGGAACGTTCTGCTTAACCCTCTGACACCACCCTCCTTTGCTTTGGGATGCCCTCTCTTCTCTTGTGCTCCCCCAGAACCCGCCTCATGTGCCCTCACCTGCCAGGTGATCTGTCTTTCTGAAACACCCCTCATCATTTCATTCAGCTGCTGTTTGCCTATGTTTCATGCATGAGATTCAATAAATATCTTCCAAGATTATCATTCGAAGGTATTCCTGTAGGAAGTAAAGGTTCAGTCAGCTATGGATGTGATGCTGTCATGATCACAGAATCGATACACTTGAAGGATGTTCATGGATGAACTTGGGAATGACCGGCTAAGCAATGAGTGTAAGGGTAGGAATGGAAGAGGAAGGCTGAAAGGCAGGAACCAGCGCTGTCTGAGTCTCCTGTACTCACAGCAAAGCAGTAAGTGCCTTATGCTTCATGTAATCAAGCCAGAACTCCGTGCTCTGGATCTCAGTATCATTTTTAACACCGGAGTTGAAGATGCTCACGGAACGACCAGCTTAAGTTCACACAGCTAGAAAGTCTGGGAGCCCGGGTACTCAGACAAGTCTGTCTGAGTCCAGAGCCTTCACCACATGAAAAAAACATGTATTCCAAAGGATTTGTACTTAAGTTTATAGAAGATCAGGAAAGAGTCATGGAGAGGATATGAAGCTAAGGGTCGTTCCTAAGTTTATAAATAATAATTAAAGTCTGGGGAGTTTTAGGAAGAGCCAACAGAAGACTAGAAATCTGTTTCCAAACAAGCAAGAGGCCAGGACTACATACCAGCGGCAATAACACATTGGATTCTTATTGTAACTATTATTATTATTATTATTATTATTATTATTATTATTATTATTATTATAGTTTATGTTAATGATAAATAGTTGAGTCTCAATGGTAAATTCTTTCTTTCCTGTGCTGAGATAAAGGAGCCCCATAGTTACATGGCTGGGTGGGAACGTTCCTTCTCTGCACTATGATGCTTTTAGTCTTACTGCATCCTGGAAAAACAGCATCCAGGGCGCAGGCTGGAGGAAGCGTATGGTTATCCGTTCAGATTATCCTAAGTGCTAACGAGCATGAAGCCTGAAGCCCACGCAGACAAAGAGGAAACATTTAAACTTTAAAGCCAAGCCAAATCCCAGCTGACTGCTTGGAATTCAGACAAAGGACACAAACTAGAGCAAGCACCCCAGAGGGGGAATGTTTAAAGCAGAGTGAAGGAGACAGATTTACAGCACAGTGACCCACACCTGCGGGACAGTTATTTTCCACAAGCTGACACGTGCCGCTGGAGTGTGTGCCCAGATCAGTCACTTCTGCCTCTCCTCCGGGAGCTGGGACAGGGGGAATGTGGAGGCCGCTGCCCGGAACAGAGGCGCAGGTGCCTTCCCAGGGGGTTGACCTCAAAAACGTTGTCACCTGTCTCACAAATAATTTTCTATCACCAAAAACAAATTCCTGACTCTGTGAGTGGTTTAGTTAATAAAAGAAAAGAAAAGAAAACAAATCTAAAATTTTCAGTAAAACTGAAGGACAAACCTGCACAAAAAAATTGCACAAGTCGAAGGCGGTACAGCATGATGGTTTTCCAGAATCAACACACCCAGGTAACCAATATTCAGATCGAGAAATGGAACGTTTTCAAATCTCCCCCCAGCCCCAGCGCCTCCTCCCAGCCACAACTCTCCTCATGGTAACCTTGATTTCCCACACGGACATTTACTCTGCTTGCCTTTGAACTTCAACAAATGGATCCGTCTGGATTGTGTACTGGGTCGAGTCTGGCTTTTTTTTCATTCAGCACTGCGTTTTGAAGTGTTAGCGAAGTGTGGAGCCCAGCACGCATCTGTTCCCCCTTACCGTTGTTTAATATTCCATTATGTCATTCTACCATGATTTATTTGCCCACATCATGATTAATCGGCATCTATTTTGTGTTGATTTTTTGAAAACAGTTTGACACAAAGAAGGGTATGGGAACGTCTGTGTGCCTGTCTTTTGGTTATTCCATAGAGAGGAACTGCTGAGTTCTAAGATTTACTGCGTTGGAATTTAATAACTATTCTAAAAGAGTTTTCCCAAGAGCTTTTGTGCAAACGCCACTCCACACCGCGGTGCTGGAAAGCTCCAAGGGCCCCATGTTGCCTCTGGCGCTCGACATTGCTAATCATTTCCATTTTATCCTTTTTTCTTACTGTTACCAGATAAAATACAGGTCTTCCACTTAACATTTGCAGTATTTGGGACATACATCAAAAATATTATTCACGGTTTGTCTGAAATTCACCTATGTCTAGGATTTCCATATTTTTATTTGCTAAATTTGGCAACTCTACCCTGGTGCATGTGTACTGATATTGCCCTGTGGGTTTAGTCTGCATTTCCTTGGTGATGAAATAGGTTAGACATTTTTCCATCATTATGGCCGTTTGGAGATCCTCTTCTGTGATGTTCTTGTTCAACTATTTTGCCTGTTTTTCTCTTGGTGGTTCAGCTTTTTCTTACTGATTTCTAGGAGTTCTTTCAGTATTCGCAACTCATGTTCTTTGTCAGGTAAATAAGTTACAGATCTTTGGTCCCGATCTGTCTGTAGGCTAACCGATCTCATAATGGTGCCCTTTGATAAATAAAGTTTTTCATTTTAATATAGTCCAATTTCTTAATATTTTTCTTTACACCAGTGGTTTTTATGTCTTGTTCAAGGAACCTTTTCCTCTTCTAAGGATGTGAGAAAATTATTGTACATTTCCTTCCAGAAACTTTATTGTGTTACCTTTTATATTTAGGTCAACAATCCATCTGAAATTAGTTTTATGTTTGACATGAGGTAGGTAGTCAATTTTTTCCCCAAATGTATAAGTTATTTAGTTTAAGAAAATCCTCCCAAATATCTAAACTTACAAAGCATTCCTTGCAAAAAACTGAAACCTAAATAAAAATCTTAGATTTTACCTTTTCCTTAAAGTCCATTGCACTGCATTATATCTTACCTTGGTTAAATAAAATGCTTTTGTAGATTTTAAATTAAATATATGGGGTGGGGGTGTTTCCTGTGTGCCTGTATTCTTGATAAAATAGTACTACATTTAACAATTCCTCAAAATATATTTAGAATCAAGTAGGAGAGAGGGAGAAGGTAGAAGAGAATTTGTGAAGATTGCCCTGATTTTAGTAGCTTCCATCTACCCCTCATTGTCTTGTTTTAAATGCATCATGGCATGTGTTCTTAAAACATGTTTTAAGAAGAATACATTGAAAAGTGATAGTACTTGAAATTTTCAGGGGGATGTAGACATTATACATCATGAAATAGTTAAATCTTTTTTTTTAACCTAAAATGCCTAAAAGGGAAAAATAAATGGCTCATTGAGATCAAAACATGACACAAGGCAGAAAAAACTTCTACCCTTTGCCTTGAATAATTTGGCACAACACTTTCCCCAGCATTTCCTCAGTTATTTTAAAGAGATTGTTAATTGTTCTTCAAAGTATATTTGAAAAAAAAGGAATTTTAATCTTGTACAAACATAAAGATGATATAAATCAAACAGTGGCTTTTCAATGCCAAGTAGCACTCAGGGGCCTGAAGAGCTATTTTCACTTATCATTGGCTCCCACTCACAGTGGTTGACTTGGCTTGGTTTCTAGAATTCCTTGGATTTATACAGAAGTGCCACAAATCTATTTCCATGAATTGAGCCATACCCTTGAACTCTTCGTAGCAAAATGTCGCCTGTGGGCAGTCTGGTTAGGTACAACTCAGAGGGGCTGAGGAGAGTGAAAACTCTGCCTTCTGAACACAAAATCATCCACAGTGTCTGGAACCCACAACGGCTCCAAACATTGTCTGTAGATAAATAAAAAGTAGGTTTTATGCCTTGTATATGCATATTGCTACTTAAAATATATGAGGGTACCGTTATGATTTGTAAAACATTGGTTCATTTAAAATTGTTTTTGGATTTATAGTAAAATATTGTCATGGTCTGTTTATTTTTTAGGCAATTAACTCTAAAATACTTTAAAAGATTTGCATACTTTAAAGGACTCTGAAACTCATGTTACTACTATGTTCAGACTGTGTTACCCTAAAGCTAGTATATCTGTTTGAATACAATGAGGTCAAGTCCAATGTGATATCTGGAAGTGTGTAATTGAGAGGACAAGGCTGATTTATTATTTACAGTGATTGCCTTAATCTCAGGTAGAACTATATTTGATTTATAGTTTAGTCTATCTCACTTAGTTGAAAGTTTCAACAAATATCATACGACAATGATTATGAACCCACTCTAATCTAAGCAACCTTGTTTGACCTTTATCCAAAATACTATGAGGAAAAAACAAACAACCTTAACTACTCATTACCTTTACACACATCTACATATTACTCAATTTCATGACAACTGTTTACAATATAAGCAGAGATTTCTTTAGACCCAGATCATTCCAGAAGTCATATTAGAAAATTAGTTTCAAAAGACCTGAATTTTTATCAAGTGGAGATTGATTTATATGAACTGAAGGTAGGCGGCAAGTTAATGCAAGTTAATCAAATGTAATAAGACATTCCAATGATCAAAGTGCAATTCAGTGATGCGCTAAAGTAAATCCAGATTTCTATACTTGAGAAATTAAAGTCGGGCAAGGCTTGATTACGAAAAAGCAGGAATATACTACGCTAGGCATGAAGATACAATCCAAGGCTGGAGTCAAATGTTTAGAAGATTAAAGAGGATAAGCAATATGTTTGCAAGGAAGATGTGGAATTTGACAAATTTACCCTCACTGCTTAGCCTGGGGACATGTGTTCTAAGATCGAATAGTCGCTTTAGAAAACATTGTATTTGAAGTTATCTGGGTAAACAGAAGTGTTAGGTCTAATCAGAAATATTTTTTCACCTTCTTTAAGAGAGTCAAGCAAAGTAGATATATGATGGGGAAAAGAGTTGTTTGTTTTAAGGTCAACGAAGAACCTGCTCAGATAGGAAAATCAGATTTTCAGTGTGAGAGAAGGAAAAAGAGTCAACAACCAAAATAAATCATTCAGGAAGAGGGAAAATATGAAGAAGTAATATTTAACTAGAGAAAAAAAAAACAGTTTTCTTTGAAAGAGCAGAAATTAACTCTGAAACTTGAAAGTGAAAAAGACACATGACTGAGGATTCAGAAAGCTGGATGTTACTGTCTCTAAACCTTAACTCAACTGTTAACCTGCACACCTGTGTTAGCTAACTTGTCAACCTTCCCTACAGGGTCCTCAGTGTCTATGGCAAAATGGACTCCCTGGAATTACAGAAGTTCAACAAGATGTATGTTGATAACATGGCAATTCTTTACAAAGGAACAAAGGAATTCAGGTATATAAGAGAGTTTATAACAGAGCATACCAACAAAAAGAGGGAAACAAGGAACTCCATTTTTATAGTTAAATGATGATATGAGAAAACATGTTGAAAAGAACGGAAACTGTAGAAAATATGACCAACACAGAATCACGCTCAGGGTTAGGGTTAAACCTGCTCACCAGAGTCCAGTGTCAACAGAGCTAAGATGTCCTTTGTAATGCTAAAAAGAAATTTAAGTCAAACAAAAATAAATAATATTTACACAGTATACAAGATATTCCACAAATATGGAGACTTTTGTTCCAGGGGTTTATACAGTTTAAAAGATAAACATCTTTAAAAATATTTAAACAAGTCATTCAACTTTTGGAGTGATCATTTCAACATGCTTATTGTTCCTCTGCTAAAAATCCTTCAAGAGCCCCCACTGCTCACAGGAAAAAGATCAATTATCTCCCAGGAGCACCTAAGAGCAGGGTCTGGCCACATCTCTCTCTTCACAGCCCCCATATGCACTGATGACTTCAAATATGTCAAACTGTTAATACTTATAGATCTTTAATTGTTTAATCCTAACTCACGCCCCAGTGTTTCGGTGCTTCTTTCCTCTCTGAACTCACTAGTATTTACTACAAGAGTCAGAAGAAAGATTGCCTTCCCTTCAAAATTTTCTCTGATACTGCAGGCAGGATTTAGTAGCTTTCCCTTTGTGGGCTCACAGTCTTCTCATAATGATTTGTTTCCATATTTGTAATATGTGTGCAAGTTACAGAAATTAAAGAAGTCCTAAATAAATGGAGAGACATATCTCATTCATGGGTTGGCGTCCCAATATTAAGATATCAATTGTCCCCAAATTTCTGTATAGATGTAAGGCAATCCCAATCAAAACCCTGATGGAAATTTTTGTAGAAATTAACAAGCTGTTTCTAAAATTCTTATGAAAATGAGAAAGGGAGTTCTTCCTGTGTCTGCTACTTCTCAATTGCCTTCAGCTCAAAATAATCCATGTGCCAAAGTGGGTACATTCAAATGCACTTCATTGGTGAGTAAGCATATAATAACATGTTCAGGATAATTATAATTAGGGAAATGCAAATTAAAACCACAGTGAGATGCCACTACATACCTATTACATTGGCTGAAATTTAAAAAAAAAACAAAAAACTAAATAGACTATACCAAATGTTGGAGAAGGTCCCATACATTGCCGATGGGTATTTAAAACAGAGGCATTCCAAAAAAGCAGTTTGGCGGTTTATTTGAAAGTTAAGCTATGCTTACTGTAGGAGAAGAAAAATAATTTTTCTCTGCCCTTCTGAGTTCTCGTCTGAGACCCCTGCACTAAAAGACAGATTAAGAAGAAGACAAACAGAAGCATATTAACATGTATATCTTGGATACACATGGGAGATACCAAAGGAAAAATGAGTAACTCTCCAAGGTGGCTTAGAACTCCAGCTTGAATACCATCTTCAACTTAAAACACAAGAGTGGGGGGCATTTAGGGGGACATATCAGGAAAAGCATGATAAGCAAGAAGGTTTGCTATGCAGATTTAAGTCAGTGCCTTCTCCAGTGATAAACTTGGGGTTTAGCTTCATCATTGTCTTCCTAGAAGAGACGGAGATGTCTTTACAAAAGGCTTCCTTTATAAATGTAAATTTCTCTTACAAGAGGGTACTGTCTACTCTGTTTTAAGAGCTTCTCTCGTCTCCTGTTTCTCAAAATAATCAGCTCAAAATAACCCTTATGCCAAAGAGGCACATTTTAGGCTGACACATTCTGCTACTCTTCACTAGCATATAATTCAGACATTTACTCATAGGTATTTACTCAGGAAAAGAGAAAGTTTACGTCTATCCAACGTACACTGTTTATTGCAGTTTTATCTGTAACAGCCAAAAACTGGAAACAAGCCATATGTCCACTCAAAGGTGAGTGTGATGGCATGCTGTAGCATATACTAAAAAGAATGTTACTCGGCCAGGACAAGGAGGACCGACTGTTACCTGTGACAACATGGATGAGTCTCGAAACAACTATGCTGAATGAAAAGCCAGACATGAGAACGTACCGACTGAATAATTCCATTTATCTAGCACTCTAGAAAATGAAACTAATTTATAGTCACTGGAAGTAGAACAGCATGTGCCTGGGGAGTGGGAGTGGTGGTGGGAAGGAATTACAGAGAAGTGGGAGATGCTCTTGGATGAAGACTAGGTTCCCTGTCTTGACTATGGTTGGAGGGGGTCCAGAAGGAGCCTCCCCAAAATGTGCCACTTGGGCCCGTGGATTATCTTGAGCTAAAGACGATCAAGACCCAAAAGACTCAGAAGGAGCTTTTTAACCCTCCCCCCTTAACTGCCTAAAAGACTTTGGACAGAGGGTCCAGTCCAAGAGGAGAGCGATGAGCAGGGGTAACTGCAAAGATAGTGAGCAGATGTGGTGGTCTGGGGAGCTCAGGACAGCCAGTTTGTTCAAATTCATCTTGGGCTCCCTTGTCTCTGGAGGGCACAACAAACATTTTTTTCCCCTGAACATTTTCTCTTCCCACCTTCCTGTAAGTTGTCTTCCTCCCTCTTTGAAGTCCCAGACCCCAGTCCTCTCTCCTTAGCTCAAGATGTCAGATCAACCTCCGTTGCCTGACTACCTGTGGGGCTCATATCCTCATGGGGCTCCCGTACACAGGTAATTAAATTTGTTTTTCTCCTGTTAATCTGTCTTAGGTCAGTTTAGTTATTCAAACAGCCCAAAGAGCCTAGAAGCCTGGAGAACTCCTTCCATCCCTGCATGGTGTTGGTTTCACAGGCGGGTACCTATGGGAACATAGCAAGTGGACTCTTTAAATATGTGCCGTGCCTCGTACTTCAATTACACCCGAATAAAGCTGTTCTATAGGTAGCACCTAAGGAAAGCTCTCCAGATGATTGGAAAAGAGGGGAAGGGGGTTGTAATGAAATAATACTATTTCTACATTCCTGTGGGTGGTTTAAGGGCAAATATGAATTGAAAGTAAGAAGCTTAGGAGGGAGAGTATAGCCCAGTGGTAGAGCAAATGCCTCATGTGCATGAGGTCCTGGGTTCAATCCCCTAGCACCTCCATTAAAATAAATGAATAAATCTAATTGGCCCCCCTCGCCAAAAAATAAGAAGCTTAATTCTTCTTCCCTCTCCCTTTTGTTCTAGAATTTTTTCCTCTGTCCTTTTCAAGTGTTTGTAAGTCTTTATAATCACTAAATAAGTCTCTGCCAGTCTCAGGACAAGGGGCTGTTTCCTCAAGGATCTCTAAGCCATCTTTCTGGAATGCAAGCACTGCGGGACACAGCCCCCCCATCCCCTCAGCCCTGTGAGGGAGTTAAGAGCCTCACTTCCCTGCAGCCTTGCTTGAATTCACTAGAAGTTTGTTTCACCTCTGGGTAAAACACAGGGGTTCTCCCCAGCTACCACGAAAATTTGGGATGACTCAGGTGTGACACGGGGTCCTCTCAAGTCCTCTTCCTCGAGGACTATGTTTATCTTGACAGCCAGCCTGGAGTGGGCTGTATCCGCCTGGCTGTGTTAAGAGGTGAGGGTCCTTTCCCTCCTCGCAGTCTTTTAGCCAATTGCCGGCGCAGTGTGTCGCATTTTGGCTTAATACATACTCACTAATAAAACTGATTTCCTTCTCTACCACCTTTGTAAAGAGGTTTACTGGGTTAAAGATTTTATTTTTAATTATATTTCGTCAACAGTTGATACATGAACTCTTTTAAGTTTGAATTTCTCGCTGTAACTTTTAATTCGAGTTAAAGCCACCTTAGTCATTTATTTAGGGCTCCGTGTTCCAAAGTTGAAATTATAAAGCAAAATAGAATGGTACTATTTGCCCATCGAACATAATTGCTGAAGAAGAATCAGGTCTGTTTTTAAAAGGGTGGTGATAGTCGTTTTTTTTTTTTCAAACAACTTCTTTGTGGTCTGGTTCCTGCACAGTGGACCACACATATTTCAGATGTACACTTTGATGAGTTTTGATCAGTATATCCATCCACGAAACCACCACCACAATCCCAACAGCTAGCATGTCCATCACTCCCCAAGAGGTGCAAATTTCAAATTCCCAGTTTATCCCTTACCACTCCCTTTACCCTTCTGGTAACCACAAGTTTGTTCTCTGTGTCTGTGGGTCTGTTTCTGTTTTGTGGATGAGCTCATTCGTGATAGTCTTGAAGACGTGTAAACACACTGCTGTTATCAGGTAGTTGCAGCCCTTTAGAATCACAAGACCCACAGAACACTGTCATCTGATTTCAGCAGCTTCCTCGCCGGTGTTTATTCTCGATATCTAAATATTTTATAAAAGAAAATAACATTGAGAAGTTGAGTTTATTTTAGTTCATTTAATCCTTCTACTTCATTTTCTCTATAATAAATCAAGTTCTGGATAGAACGAGGTCTTTGGAACAACTGTTATTAGAATGATTAATGTTCATAAGTTCTATGTAATGAATTCACTTGATTTCACACCATTGCTATATATGTGCTGACGGATTCGAGTTAAATTCCAATTGAATTTTGCCTTAAAGTGAAGACGGGAAACTGAACTTCAAACACAACCTCTAGTAAATACTTTTGAATTTATTTTTAAAGCAATTGTAAAAATAAAGTTGAAGTCTATTCTTTGTTTATACACATGTATTCAGAAAATAATCTCTCCCCGTAGGCAATAATCGTGTACTCAGTTTTCCAGGGGTGATCTGGACTGAGTTCCTAGCTCATTAAATTCCCTGATAAGATTGGAGCAAAGTTGAAAGGCAGATTCTCTGATTTAGATTCAATAGCAGTTTTTTGTAGGTGAGTATCCTGGCTAACACCTGCAGCCAGCCAACCAGCCGGGAAGAGAAACATCCAAACAGTGATTGATGAGGGCCTCAGTTTTGATGTCATATTAAGGTCCTTTAAAATCTAAGAGTCTAAATATTACTATTAAAGACCCACAGGACATGAGTTAAGGCACAGAAAAACAGAAATGTTATTTCCCGTTGTGAAACAGTTCACCACAGTTATATTTATTTAACCACGAATGTCCAGCGGCTGTCCTAAATCTCTAACTTGCATTCTGATTAAATCAGAATAAAAGTGTCTTTTAAAATCCAGGCAAGTATAATTGGATTAATTTTAGGGAAAAAAAAATCACATTTAAACCTGTCTCTTCTTTTTGGGCAACAGAGATTTCATTCGGTGCAATTCTGTAAGCATACGGTTAGTTCTGACTTGCAGTCATGACATCAAGAGAGGGATAAATACATGTGGACCGAGAGCATGTTTAGCTGTGCCAGGAAGTGTTGGTGGCTGCTGCTTTGGGGACCGTTGTCCGCTCAGCCAGCCGTCCTTAGACAGGCTGGTGCAGACCCCCGGAATGATGCTCGCACACGGTAGCAGTGGGTGTTGACTTTATCGGCGCATTCTCCTACTTGCTTTTCTGAATTGCTAAACTTGATGAGCCGTTTAATTGTTTTTCTTATAAAAACATGTTTTTATTTTAAAACACACGAAACCTGTGAATTGGAGTGTCAGGGAAAGGTGAGAAAGAGAAAGAGAAGGAGGGACAGAGGGAGGAAAGTGGAGGCTGCGTGATGGAAATGATAGAAAATAGAAACAATGAAAGGAAGGAAGAAAACGAACAAGAGCCCACGTGAGTGGACGGGCCCTGGACTACAGAGGGTAAGTTAGAAAGCTGTAGGTGAGAATTAATTCAGCTATTCGACAAGAAATTATCAGTGCCTATTTTTCTGTTGTATTTTTGTATTTTGGGGGGTTTTCTTTCTTAGGAGGGAGTAATTAGGTTTATTTATTTATTTTAACGGAGGTGCCGGGGATTGAACCCAGGACCTCGTGCGTGCTAGGCACGCGCTCTATCACTGAGCTACACCCTTCCCTTGTTTTGTGCCTATTTTTAATCGAGGTAAACATACATATAAGACCTGGAGTCTACAGGATGGCTAATAAAATAACTAATCACCCAAGGAGATGCTATAGTAACCCATTGGAGTTGTAAATAAAACAATACGACAGTTCAAAGGAGAATTGCAGAGCAGCTGTAGCGTTACCCAGCTGACCTGCTCCCCGACTCTGGAACCTGACAGCACCTCATCCGCACGTGCAGGGATGACCTCGCTGTCTCTTGTCACCTTCGTTTCGCTATCAGCATGAGTGAAGTGCGCTGTGAAAACAGAAATGGAGTAAAAGGCACCAGGGAGCAAGGAGCTTTTTAGGCGCCTCCATTCATCTCCAGTTCGCAGCTGGGGATTAGATGCCTGTCCTAAAGGAAGGCTGGTTTGCATGGAAACCTACGCATGTTACAGAGCTTCTTTACCCATCCCCATTAGTCCAGCTTAGTACTCTCCATATTCTAGTGTATGTATGCTCTTACTATTTGATGTTTTTATGCGCAGAATCATGTTCAGTGTACTTCGTGGGCTGTTTAAAATAGTCTCAGTAACTTTCAACATGCGGGACTTTTGCTCTACAGGCTAATTGCAGGACATACCACCTACTTCAGGAGTGAATCCCTGTGTTGACTGATGGAGGGGAACCAGTCAGTGAGAAATTCTGGGACCGAAACCCAGTGGCTATCGGTTACAGCAGCATGCATCACTCGAAGATAAATTAGGAGCAGAAAATGAGAACAAAATGTCCAAATCAGCCATGGAACAAAATAGATTAGATCTGAGAGTGGACTTCTGTGTGATGCAGACTCAGAACTGACCTAGGAACAATAATGACGTCACTCCATATTCCTGACACTCTGTCAATAGCAGTAAGTTGCAAATATTTTGTTATACGGATGTTTACTGAGCTAACGGAAGTCCTGGGATTCAAGTCTCATATTTGCAAAATAAAGAATAGCCCTTCTTTCTATTCTGACAGTAAAGAAACTCAGTAATGCATGAGCCTTCTCTCTCAAAGCACAGAGCTTTTATTCCACACTATTTCAATTCACCCCCCGTTTGCTTTCTTGTCATAATATCCTAGAAAATGCAAAGGGAGAAGGGAGAAGTCATATAAAATTATGAGACTGGTAGATGGAAACAACTCAAAGGTATCTCAAGAAGAGAATTCTTATCAAGAAAACCGTAACTAGGAAATCAAGGCACTTACTCATGTCAGTGATAATGAGCCGTAGTTTCTGAACGCTGTAGAGAAACTTGGAAAGGCACAGAAGAAAATCTTCATGGTGATGAAAGGTTTGATTAAAAAAAAAAAAAAGTGACAGTCCCAAGTGATTATAATTCTTCATCCTGAGGAGAAAGACAGAGAAGAACCAGCCATCTAGATCAGAGAAACATCTGGCACGTGTCAGTGGTAGACTAGTGTCACCCAAACCTGGGGATGGAGCAGAAAGCAAAGGCTTGTCGGATGTGACAGTAAAAGGAGCAGGCAGTACAGGTGTAACAGCTGAGCATGGGAGCTGCTGCTGAGGGAGCGCGGAAAGCCTCCCCTTCGTGTCTTGCATAATCATACTTTCTCCCTCTTCAGTTTGTTTTGGATGTGGTTCTCCCTAAAGGAACCAAGGAGCTTCCAGAGCCATGATTCTTTCATGACATTTATTGCACAAGTTAATACAGTTTAATAAGCATTCCATGTATGCTTGAGATGAACACAAACAAAACTCTTTAAGTCTACCCAGTATTTATTCAGTGTCTGTTTGCTTTTTACTTTGCTTTTATCGTAACATTTGACATAAAGCAACTTCCTTTACCTTTTGGAGATCAAAGACTTTCAGGCACTTCAAACTTTGACTCTCTTGGAAATAACGTCCAAAATTCTAAACAAAAAGAATAACAGAATAATGAATGCACTTCACTGCAGAACAAAACCAGGGCAACTCCTGGTTTTGCAAGAAAATCACGTATCATGCATCACAAAGCTGAAGATCATGTGTCAACTTCAAGAAGCTGCAATAAAACACCTGACAGCCTCTTATTATTATTTAAAGAAAACATGATGTGTCGCTTACATAACATTGAGCCCATGACATTTTTCTTTACCGGCTGTTCCACTGTGATTTGAGTATGTTTCCTCCTTAAACAGGGTCATCTACACTTACTGGTATCATGATGTAGATAACGATTATATGCTTCTTTTAACTTCTTTTCTTTAAGTAGTTATGCTGAGCTGGGACGGCCAGTTTGAAGATTCTGACTTCACTATTTTTATACTAGAATGTTTAGAGTACTATAAAAAAAAGTTCTGAGAAAAAAAATCAGTAACTGGTATTCACCTAGAAAATGTAATTCACCTTATAAAATGAAAAAGCCCTAATGTAATTCAAACCTCAACAGTATAAAATGCCCAGCTGACTACGTCTAGGCTACTCTCATAACATTTTAGACTCAAAAGACAAAACTGGTATAAAAGGATGCAGGTTTTTAATCTCTTAGGAATTCCAATGTTCAGTGCAACTGTTCGGTCTGACTAGAAAACTAAATTACATTTATTTCCTCAGTAATGAAGAAGTAGAAGCTAAGGTTCTATCAGGAGCCAAAAATATTGTCCAAGTGGTATTTGTACCGTTACTATCGATCAGGACTCCAGATTAATTAGCATATGATTAAATGACTTAGAAACTTGCTGTAATTTTGTAAGGACTGAATCACACAACTCTCATGATTCAGTCTCCATTTCTCCTCTTTTGACACAATGATGCTTCAGTTATTTGTGTGCTGATTTCTGGAACGTAAGTGCAGGCTGGTAGTTAACTCTTGGGGATTTCACATAGTGGTTTCCCATCTATCATTTCATACGAGTTTATCATCAGAGGATTTCGCCATCAGAGTCTGTAGAGCTTTTTCAATAAAGAAGAAAACATGGTTCTGTTGTACTAACATTCTATTGTAAAACATTGGTATTTATTGTACTAACAATGATCACGTGCTATAACTTCTGCTTGATTATTATTTTTATTTTCATTTGGATTTCTTTCTCCTTGTGAAAGTAACAGTCATAGACATTATAGTAAATATAACTTACTATTAGAACAAGTTTTTAAAATTGTTACCAAGTCATTTTCAATAAAACCAAATACTAACTCTTTTCAAGGGACCGACAGTAGTCCTGTCAAAATGTCTCAAAATATTCTCTCTCCCAGTTTGCAATGTCTTTGCCACTAGCTACACATTTGGTTACTCTTTAGGTTAGCCTCTGCAAATTAAAAACCCCAGCCCTGGTTAGTGCTGCTCGCCCAGCAAACTCTCTGCCCTCGAGTGACAGTATCAATTCAGTATTATACTAAGCTAAATAGAATGTTTAAGGTAAATCTATTTCAAAAATCAAAGTCTTGTGGAAAAAATGCAAAGTCAGGGTAATACTTCTCTGAACGGTCTGTTTTTTAATATAATGAGGTTAGAGAAAAATGTGGGGTCCAGTACGAGCAGGGCTCTGCCCTACTCACCCCTGCGTATGTCTGTGGCTGTGACCATCCTGTGACATTGTTCCTCCCGTTTCCCCTTGTGAAAAAGGAGATGAAGTAGGGCCTGCCTCACTGAGAGGCACAGGGATTAAAGAGATAATATATAAAGCCTATAACATGGGTCCTAAAACACATCAGTCACAAAATACTATCATGTTATTTTATTATATTAAATACATATGTACCTTGTAAAAGTACGTATTATGCATTATAAAAAGATGTATCAAATATACAATATCATATAATTATTATAAGATATGTATTATAAATATTATATGCATTGTATGTAATATCTTTCCAGAAATAGTATGTATTAAAATTTATTCCATTAAGCATTAACATTTATTATTAAACGTTATTTTCATTACTGTTTTTTAATCATTGTTGTTTCTCTTCTCTTGGTGGTCCTCTGTGTCCCATCTTAGTTACATATTTGAGAATTGTATTTGAATCATGCCAAATAGCTTAAGATTTAGTAGCAATGTTATCTGAGTTCTCCGTTTATTTTAAAACTGAAGTCACAAAATAATGTCAAAGGGAATGTACAATATATTGCTTCTGATTGAAAAGATTCTTCTATTTTGGTGCCTTTTGAAGAATTTTTCAACTTCGACTGTAACATGGCGAGCACACTTCATGTGAAGAGAATGTGAAGTGGGAAATAGAGCTATAAGACTGACACATAAAACAATTATTTGTCAGTCTCCTCTTTCGTAATCTCCACCCACATTCAGCTAGTATTATAGCCCAGCCTCTGCTGCTCTTATGATTGGTCTGTAATGATACACTGGTTTTAAGGATATATATATGTGACCACTAGACATTTATAATGTATATGGAGAGAAATTCAGAATTTTCGCTCCATTTTGCCTTGCTTATTTCCAATGTCTTTGAGATATTTGGTACAATTATCAAATTGGAACTCAAGCTGTCATCACAGAGTGATGAAAGGTGCATTGAAAATGCTCCTTGCACAGGAAGGCTAAAGTGGAATAAATGAGGAAATCCTCCTTTTTAAGAATATTTATATAACTCCAAACAAATAGAGTGGACCTCTCTTCTATCTTTTTCATTAAATAAACAATCTGCCCTGGGAAGCCACATGTCTTAGAGATTGCAGATAGAGCGCCTTCTCTCTGCGGAGCTCTGAAAGCAACAGGAAATGAGAATAAATGAGAAGTAAGCACTAACTCCTGGCAGGAAAATTATGTATCCGGATTCAAAACTACACAAAAGATAAAGATTGAAAGAAGATAGTCCTAGAGAATCATCTGAGTTGAGAACGATGCATTATTTTACATGTTCACCAAGCTGCATGGAAAGGGCTCCAATTCTAAATAACACATTTGCTTAAAAGAGATGAACTTCAAAAAAAGAATCATCTGAAAAATGATGAGCCAATATAAATCTCATTTTTGGAGACTACTCCTTGACATGGGAAATGCTCAGTATAAAACATTAATGGAAATCAAGTAGGATGGAAAAGGGTGTGATAAGGTTCCAATTATTATTTTATGTATGTATGTGTGTGTGTGTGTGTATATATGTATATGTGTGTGTGTATATATGTATAAGGATGTGAAATGGGACTTTTTCTATTATTTGAAACTTCTGACCAAATTTCAAAGCTGAGAATAATTGATAACAAGTGTCCTTACATTCCCAAGAAAGGGGTTGGACACACTCCCACAGTATTTACTATTAAAAATAAAAAATAAAAAGGAAAAAATACCCATCAAATAGATGTACTCCTGCAGGGAGGGTATAGCTCAGTGGTAGAGTGCATGCTTAGCACGCATGCTTAGCGTGCATGAGGTCCTGGGTTCAATCCCTAGTACCTCCATTAAAAATAAAATAAAATAAATGAACCTGATTACCTCCCCCCGACAAAACCAAAACAAAACAAAAGTACAAATAGATGTACTCCTGAAGGTTGGATAACATTTGACTTTTGTAACTATCATCATTTTAAAAATAGATATATTTACTAATGAAAATAATTTTTCAAGTCTTTAATGTGGATGTTATAAACCACATAGCAATTATTAGTTTATTTTCTCCATCCTTTAGGAGAAGAGCATGTAGAGGTATTATTCTGATGTTTCATATTAAATCTGTCTCTCAATCTATGTTCAGGTCCTTTGAAATATATTTAAAAGCAAGAGTGGGTGACATTCAAAATACTCAAAAACTGGTATGGCGTGAGCGTCAAGAAGTCAGAGCAGGCACCAGCGCGACGCCTACAGCAGAACTTTACAAACTATATGGAATGCATGAAGCACACCTTCAGTGCTTTCACTTTCAAAAGGAAAAACAAATTGCTGCAAGCCGGTCAAGACAGACAAGTTTTTGCATGAAAAATGTGACAACCAGAATATCCTTGGATGGTTACGCAATACCAACAGGTAAACTTCACAGAGTTAGGAATAAAGTTCAAATATTGAGTAAAAAAGAGATAGCTTTAAAAAGAAAAAGTACAATAAAGAAAAAGAGGTAAGATAACAATGTATCTGAAAAATATTTGACACTTTGTTTAACTGCAAATACCACAGGCATGGTGCAATGTGATAGGACCTCTCATTACTACACCCGGTATGCATACCATTAGACTTTCACGGTCAGATCTGGGAAATTGTCTAATTCAAAATATGGCCAGAGGAAAATGGTGAGGGCTGTGGAGACTTAAAACCTTGTGATGAACAAACTATAAATATCTGTGATGAAAGCAAGAATATTTGGGCAAAATACCATGGCTGCTTCCAAGTATTTGAAAGAATAACATGAGGAAGAGGGGGCAGAGGGGGTCTCTGTCATCCCAGGGGACAGAATCAGAACAATAGAGCTTTCCTAGCTAGGAAATATTTTGCTGCTCAACATAACAAACAACTTCAGAGCCGTCTGAGCTCTTCAGCAGAAGCGCAGACGCCTGGCGTAGGGAGTGAGTTTTCCAACACTCAGAGCGTGAAAGGAAGCCTGGGTGATGGTGATGACAGATGTGGCCCAAGCAGTCCCAGTGCTGGATGAGAAATCTTACAAGATGATGGCGTGAGGATGACAGTGGTTTGCTGCCCTGATTCCTTGCAGCCCTGAGGCTGTCTGATTAAACCCCGACAAGCAGAGGGGCGAGCCGGCAGTGGGTTTGATCTGGGTGGCCGGCTGCGGGGTGCATGTCTTCTAATGAAGGCCTTTACAATATTTGGGGTGCTTCTGAGAAACCAGCGGGGCCTGTTAGTTCTTTCCTCTGAGTTCCTGTTTGTCCTGTAGCTACACCCATGAAACCATTTCTGGGCATCTTGTAAAGCCTGTTCAGGCTATTGCTAAACAAGAAACAAGGATACTCTGATCCAGCAGCCAACATGGGAGGTTCCTGACAACTGGTCCTGATTCAGGCATAGGTTCTTACGTAGAAACTTGCTTCTGCATTCTCAGGAACCATCTTGAGGGATCCCAGAAGAAGAGACAGTACATTATTTTAGTTTTTTTTTTTTTTTTCAATTCTAAGTTTTGAGGCAGATTAATGCATACAGTCTGTGTGGAATTCTCAGGAGTCAGCTCTCAGTGGTAAATCATATAAAAAGTATTTTTAAACCTTTCTATTCATTTCTTTCTCCTCATTATAGAAATCCTATGTTGATATGCTTCTGTGCGTATCTGCACGTCTAAGGAGTCATTGTTTTGCACCTGTGACCTTGGTCCCAGCCCACAGGAAAGAGGAAACAGGATGGAACTATAGTATTAGAATAGTTTAGGATATGGCCCACAAAAACTAAAGCTTTTTAGGGCTCTCCATAATTTTTACAAGGGTAAAAGAATCTTTAGACCAACCATTTGAGACATGCTACTTTATAATACACCTTTTATCAGTTGCACACTATTCCCTTACATGGATCCATGACAATTTATTAAACTAATTTTCTATTAGTGTGTATTTGGTTTGCCTTTATTTTTTTTTATCATAAACCACATTGAAAATTTATTTCTTTGTACAGACACCTTTGCACACATTTCTGCTGATTTTGTAAGATGAACGTGAAGAAGTAGAATTGTGGAAGCAAAAGGTATACGTATTCATGAGTTCATTTGCATGTAGATGTAAGTACAGACAAATCGCTTGGGGTTTTCCTAGCACCCTTTCACGACCTCTCTACGACTCAACGTTGTTGACAATTCACTGTCCTCTCCCCGCACCTTCCCTCCATCTCGTTCATCTGCTTGCTTCTCTAAGGTTCCCTGCACCTGACACTGAAGGCAAAGGAGTTTGGAAGTTGCAGTACTTGACTGTCATTATAAATGTGGCACTAGTCTACCCTGCAATGTCTTCCTGAAGGTAACCTGTAAACGTAGATCTCTTATCTGAAACTTGTTTGAGCACCAAACCTTATTTGCCAATTTCCTGCTGAATCTCTCCATCAAAAGTCCCCTCAGAGCTCTCCTGCCTTTTGTCTGGTCTGTGCCCTCTCCTCCTTCAGGATTCAGAGCCTAAATATTCCCTTTTAGTGGGACCTTCCTGCTTTCCTACCACGCGTGCGTCTTCATCATCAATTTCAGGGACTTAATTATATGTATCTCACCTTTTTGTCTAGTCTCCTTCCAAACCGTATACTTCTTTTTTTTTTTTTTTTAAGGGATGAATAGATTTTATTTTTTGGCATTACTGTTGTTTCATCTGAAAGGTGCTACATATTAATTTAATATTTCAGTATTGTTAAAGGCATATGTATTTGTCCTCAGTAAAGTAAATGAGATAATAGTCTAAAAATATCAATTATGAATGTTTAAAAATTTAAGTTGCACCCCTTTTTTTTGCTGCTTCTTTTTGAGGGACTTTGACTCTATTTTCAGCATAAACCATATACTTTTTGAAGGTAGGAACATAATCTGTCTTGTTCCACATTTTATCTTTGGTCCCTAGAATAGTGCCTGGCAGGTACTCATTAGATATTTGTTGAGTGGATGAATAGATGGATGGGGAAATGAAAGTTCTTGTTTCTTATCATTCAGCTAGCCAGAGCATCAAAAGCAGGCATCTTAAGTTAGTAAATTTAGCCCTTTTCTATGTATGGGAAGATGCCAGAGTCTGGGCTCATTGAAATCATTCCTTTGATCTGCACCTCAACTGTCTAGGGCCAGTCTCCTATTTTTTTCCATCCTCAGTCCCCTCAGGGTGTACAGTTGGGGGCAGCTGCAGTGGCTGCTGGTTTGATGGCCACAACACCCTGTGTTTACTGATGTGGCAGGCAACAACTGCTCTCACAGCGCTTTGCTCGAATTGCTATTAGAAGAATGATCACGTTACACACAACAGTTGTAAATGGTCCGTTTCCTCAATGAGATTCCAACCTTTTTAAGGACAGGAAGCCTCTCTTCCTGGTATCTCAGATACTGCCAGCTCAGATCTGCTGACTGAGGATTATCGTTGTAAATGTGACTCCACTTTTCAGAGCAAGTGGTGGCCATGTAAGGCACAACTGACGAAAAGTAAATGATTAAGTGTTATGTGTTATATTGTGTCTTGGCCACCCTCTCCCGTCCCCAGAAAGACATGTTGAGGTTCTAACTCTCAGTAGCTCAAAATGTGACCTTATGTAGAAATAGGGTCACAGCAGGTGTAATGAGTTAAGTTTAGACGTGGTCATACTGGACTAGGGGTGCGCTCCTAACCCAAGTATGACTGGTGCCCTTGTAAGGAGATGGCCATGTGAGGACAGAGACCCACAGTGATAAAGTCAGGTGATCACGAAGGCAGAGTCTGGAGTTATGCAGCTGTCAATCAAGCAAAATCGAAGACTGCTAGCAAATTCGCCAGAAGCTAGAAAGAGGGGGGAGTTTCGGGGTGAGAATGGCCCCACTCACCACTTGATTTCAGATTTCTTACCTGCAGAAGTGTGGGACCATAACTTGTGACTGTTTTAAGCCACCTAGTTTGTGGCACTTTGCTATGGCAATCTTAGCAAACTAGTACAATTACCCGAGATTATTAAACCGTCTTCCTTATAGCTTTGGACCTTTGTCCAGAAATTGCTACACTTTGTTGGTTTACCGGCATAGGATAAAGGAAGAAATCAATTATATGTGTGGGAATTCTTTTGTTTGTTTTTTTCCTTTTTTTTCTGTGGTTGGTTGAGGTCAAGAAACACAGCTCTTCCTACCTGGGAGCTGCTCCCGAGTCTGAGTTAGAGAATGCTCTCTTCTTTTTAATCCTAATAACCTTGTACTTTCATGATATTGAAGGGCAGAAACTGGTCTGTGGGTTTTACATGCTCATTCATTTCGTATCACACATTCATGAATGCAGTGTTCTATAAATGTTTATGTTGTAGCCATAAGGCTTCCAGGCTTCCGTTTGAAGGTGAAACATTGAAGCGTCTGAAGAGCCCCCTACCCTACACTGGCATTTCTTGCTCAGGATGGGGAAGAGGTCATTTGAAGGGCTCTGGTGGGACATCCCACAGTGAAACACTTTGAAGAATTTCCAGGCTCTCCGCTCCAGAAAAAAATAGATGCTTTGAACTTTTACTACTTTCTTAGGAGGAAGAGGGGAAAATACATAATTGATGAAAAGAAAATTACTCACAGCCTCCTTAGGGCTTAATCCAATTAGCTTTTGTACGGGGCAAAATCCTGGGTGAATCCTTAAAAAGGAGGACAAATTTCTCCCTAAATGTATTAGGAAGAGTTAGGCTCAATGAATATTTGCTGAATGACAAAGTATTCTGTTGGAGACACACACACACACCCACACACACACCATATTTCCTAGTACGGCTTATAATGCAGTGTTTCGATCAGATGAGGGAAGCTCGGGGCAGCCATGCTTTTATTTAGATTCAGAATAGCACCTGACATAACCTGAATGGTCCGGAATTGTCTCAGTAGCCACTTAGGTCGTCACAGCAGTACCTTCACAGTTTACAAGAACATCTTCACAAAATGTATTTAAAAAAGAAGGCTCCCTAAAACGCAAAGATATTGCTTCACACAGTGGGAATCCTGGAAGACTCTCTGGTCTTTTATCCCATGCAAGCTTCTTGCAAATGAGACCGTGTGGTGGGGACATGGTGTTCCCTTCAAGGAAATTACTGTCATTCTTCTGCATCCCTAAACTCAGACAAAGGGAAATTTACCCACTGGCTATGGCCGAGATAATTTTTTAAGAGAGTGATTAATGGAAGAAATATGCAAAAGCCTGATCAATATTCCCCAAAACTCTCAAGGTCACTCAAAACAAGGGCAGTCTGAGGAACTACCACAGCCAAGGGGAGGCTACAGAGACACGACAATTAAGTGTAATACCCAAGAAAAGGACATTTGGCTGAAAACTAAGACAATCTGCATAGCAGGTAGACTTTATTAACAATAATGGGTGATATCGGTGGATGAACTGTAACAAATGTACCCTAACAATCTGAAATGTTAATAATAGGGGAAGCTGGGTGCCAGGGATATAGAAACTCTTTGTATTGTCACAATCTTTCTATAAATCTAAAACTGTTCCCCAAAATGAAATTCGTTTTAAAAATAACTTTTTAGTAAGTACATGCATATTTGACACTCAGGCTATGCTTCTGAAATCTGAAGTTTAATTCATATAAACAACACGTGCTTATGCACACACCAGGACTGTGGGACATATGGGTTAAAAACGTCTCCCTATTCCCTGGAGCCTGGGAGAAGTTGCTTTTTAAACCCCAAGACTTTTCAGTGAGCAATGAGTGATGTAATTTCTCTTCAACATATAGCTCAGGGAGTCTGAAACAGCTGTTTGCTTCGTAATCACACATACAGCAGCACAGGGGCGCACTCTGTCTATCTGTGCCTCATGGGGTCTAGCTTTCTTAGCTAGAGATGCCAAGACGTGCCCAAGTCTGGGAAGAAATTTCATACGAACTGATACTTAAAGCCAATCAATGAGAGTTAAGGTTATAAGGGAAGAAAAAATATCTTTTCGCTTTACTCATTTTAGGTTCGCTGGCTAGGGCTTCGTACATTAGACTGACAAAAGACTGGTGAACAGGAAAAAAAAAAAAACAAGCAAAAATTTATGAACACGTGTGTACACATGGCAGCATCCAGTAATGGGGTGGTTAGAACTTAATGTTCATACAGTGTCTTAACAAAAGAACGATAATTTTATAGAGAAATGGCAAAACAGAAGAAAAAGACTTTGAGCTTCTAAGGGTAGTAGTTCTGGGATGGCAAATACATGGGGAAATGATGGTAGATGAGAGCTGGTTTTAGCCAAGTTTGTTACATAGATTCCTCTGGTGCAGACTCTGGGCTGATGAGCGTCTAGAATGATCTCTGCGAATTAACTTCTGTTCCTCCTGGTAGAAAGGGGAGAGGGGACACCTTTACAAATTCATGCCCTGCTCTTAGGCAAATAATGGAAGAGCAGAGAGCTTTTCTTTTTCTTTCCTTCTTGTTTTTGTTTGTTTGTTTGTTTGTTTGTTCATCTTTCTTTATTTTAAATTGAAGTATAGTCAATACGGTCAGTTTACAGTATTGTGTACTTTTCTGGTAACAGCATAATGTCTCAGTCATCCATATACACACATATATTTCTTTTCATATTCTTTTTCATTAGAGGTTACTATAAGATATTGAATATAGTTCCCTGTGCTGTACAGAAGAAACTTGTTGTTTATCTTATATATAGTAGTTAGTATCTGCAAATCTCCAACTCCCAATTTATCCCTTCCCACCCCGTTTTCCCCCCGGTAACCATAAGTTTGTTCTCTACATCTGTGAGTCTGTTTCTTTTTTATAAATAAGTTCATTGTAGCGCTATATACAATAGCAAAGACATGGAAACAACCTAAATGTCCATCAACAGATGACTGGATTAAGAAGTTATAGTATATTTATACAATGGAATACTGCTCAGCCATAAAAAAGAAGGAAATAATGTCATTTGCAGCAACATAGATGGACCTGGAGAATGTCATTCTTAGTGAAGTAAGCCAGAAAGAGAAAGAAAAATACCATATGATATCACTCATATGTGGAATCTAAAAAAAAAAAAAAAAAAAAAAAGACACAGAGAGCTTTTCTTGTATCTACTTCTTAATTGCCTTCAGATCAAAATACTCCTTATGCCAAAGGGGCATATTTTGGGGTGGTATATTCCACTACCCTTCAAGGTCATTACAAACTGTCTTCAATAATGCAATTCAGGAGATGTATATCTCCATTTTTATTAAGATCTTTGCATGGGGAAGAAAAGGAAATTTTATTTTGGAGGTATTCCATTCACACACTTTGGATTTAAATGAAACGAAAATGTGTTTTCCCCAAACTTGGCCACAAAAATTTTACCATATCATTCACCCTAAAAGGCGTATGTGAGTTTTATTTTTCGTGTATATTTAAGGATTGAAAAAAAACAATAGTAAGACGACGACGCTTGTGATTAGCATGTGCACTATGGAAAAGCAGATGTTACAACGCACCCAAAGGACAAAAGAAGCTGCCAGAATCCAGCGCAGGGCTTCCACCACGCTGGAACTCATTTCTGCCAAATGTTTTAAGCACAGGAAATGGCCTGAGCCACGCTGCATTTCTTTTTTATTTAAAGCGTGACTAAAGGGTGAGTCTCTCAGAAGATTGGAGGCAAAAAGCCAATTAAAACTCTGCCCATCATCTGCAAATTTCTCCGAGAGATTGCTGTGCACAGTAACCCAAAGAGTTATTACCTCAATTCCCCAAAGTAATAGATTCATGCCAAGACCCCCTTACGTCTTCAAAGTTACTTGCCAAGATCCAGACTATATGGTCTAAAATTGAGGGTCTGAGTAATAAATTAGGGGCAATGTCCAAAAAATGTTTAAAAACATCTCAATCTGATATTTAGTTTCACATTTTTTTACCCTCTGGATTAGAAACCTTGTACTTATGATTTCATCCAATAAATATTTATGAGTGCTTTTCTAATTCACATTTCTAATTACAGATACCCAAAACATACTAAGGGAGCATGGAAATTAAAAAAAAAAAAACTTGAAATCATCTCTAATCATTCTACTGTATTCCTTTTGTCAGAATAGAAATTTGCCGGAAGGAAAAATCAGCAATGGCTTTGGATATATACTGTGCATGTATGTGCATATATTTACATTTGAACAAACCACCATTAAGCCATTTGACTGTTTACTCTGGCCGAGAACTCGGGGTCATATGTTCAGCCTCAGTGTGTGACAGATGACTTTCTTTTACAGTCTCTGACAACACCCTTAAAGGATTCCAGCTGCATGGGTCACACTTTATCATCAGTGACAGAAAAACAAGTCAAAGTACAAGGAGATTGGGCCAACAGCATCACTATTTGCATACGCATGGCCAGCCTTTTAAGTTGTGCTCTGTTGTGTCTATTTGTCCTGTGCCCAGGTCATGTTTCCACTACAACCCTAGATTGTATCAAGGATACACAGATGGGGGGTGGTTTTCAAGTGGCTGAAGGCATGAAATTTATTTAGTGTAAATGACTCCTGAAATTGTCACAAAATAAAAAGCAAAGCAAAGAAAAAAAAACAAAAAACAACCCTAGAGATGGATGACTTTTATTCTGGCAAAATCTTACCCTCTCAGAACCCAGCCTGGAAATCATTTCCTCTGGGAAACTTCACTAAAAAACCTCCACTTACCCCCAGCTTCAGATAATTCATTTCTGTTTTGCTACACGGGAACGCTGTACTTTCTGTTCAATTTGTCTATAAACCTGAAACTGCTCTAAAAATAAACGTCTATTCACTTCAAAAAAAAATGTACTGGGAAGTAAGAAGGGTTAGGGCTCACACGATTGTGTTTCACATGACAGAGGGCATGTTAAATTTTTTCTTACACTTTACAGCTGCCAGTAGGGTATTTAAAAACTCACATCAGCATATGAAGATGAATTCAGTCAGGCTGTAGTTTGAATTTCTCAGATTCTTTACATTTCTGACACACTGCCAATAATCATTACTTGGCGAGTCTCTCTTTAGGGAACCTTCCCTACTTCTAAACATATTTTTCTACCCGTCAGCAGCATACTCTGTCTGCTTATGTCTAACGTATGTGTGCAACCAAGGAAAGAGTTCTCTGTTCAGTAGCACTCATATTTATTCGAGGATTCTTTTTCTTAAATATATTTTTATTGGAGTATAGTCAGTTTACAATGTTGCGCCAATTTCTGGTGCACAGCACAGTGCTTCAGTCATATAGGAACGTACATGTATTTGAGGATTCTATGTGAAGTTTTCATAACCTGTCTAATGATTTTTTTTTACACTAATAGGCTATATGCAAGTAGTGTGCTTTAAAAAAAATTTTTTTTTATTTTGTTTTTTTTCTGGTGAGGGGAAGGTGACTGGGTCTATTTATTTATTTTTCACAGGAAATACTGGGGATTGAACCCAGGACCTTGTGCATGCTAAGCATGCGCTCTGCCACTTGAGCTACACCCTCCCCCCATCAAGCAGAATGCTTTTGACTCAAATCTATGGTGTCTAGTCTGTTTTCTCTATCAAGATAGAGCTTTAAAATATTGCCCCAATATATACTTTTAGCAACTGTGTACTCAATATTAGTGAACTCAAAGATACTGACATAACTTAATTATTTCAAATTACAATTCATCTCTTATCCTTCCAACAAATGTTTTTATAAAATAGATTGGAAAAGAAAAGTGATGAAAAGAAAAGAAAAGAAAAAAAAGATGGAGGAAATATAAGGCTGTCACCATGGTCTCTGACTTGGGAAAGTGGGGAGATGGTGTCACAGCTCACCTACATGGTGCGTGCGAGCAGGACCTGATTCTGTGGCCCACTGGAGGTGAGAAGGGAGAGATAAATATGGATGGAATTTCAGGTGCAAGTTCTTTGGATCTGAGAATGGTCTGCATTTAGGTAAAACTGATGCCAGGGAATGAGGGTGCGTAATCAGGGGGTCTGCATAAGGCGTGATGACAAGAGAAGGTGTTAACACTCAGAAGTTGACACCAACAGGTTAACAGAAGAAGACCCTGCAAAGAACCCTGACAAGACTGAAAAATTAGAGGGCAAAAACATTGAGTGCAAGGTCAGGAAACTCAAGGCAAGAACCTGTTTCAAGAAGTAAGAGATAAGGAGGGTCAGGTGGAAGAGAAGAAATTATAATCAAGGCGGAAACATGTCTGTGTGCGCCCCTCCCAACTCTCGGTGCCCAGCCCGGTGTCCACCAACCATTCACTCATTCAAAAACTGGGCCCATCCTGTCCCAAGAAATAGGGTTCTTTCAAAAGAAAAGATGAGCTCTTTCAGGCTTGGGATACATCCGAAACCAAACGGACCCAAACCCTTGCCCTGGTGGTGCATCCATTTCAGAAGCAGGGAAGACAGACAGTAAAAAAAATAAGTGAATGGGAAAACAAATTTTAGTGGCTAGAAGAATGAATGGGAAGTGATGAATTTAAGGTAATGGTTATAAACTCACGTCAACATACATTCAGCAAATATGACGATAAGAGATTTTTTTTTTTCTAATTCAACAGAAAAGAAAATGGAAATGTTTTTCATAGGATTGATGCTGATAGAGAAAGAGGAACTGAAAATTAGGGGGAAAGGAAACCAGATAAATGGTGAATCAGTCTTGCCATGAAGAGGGAATTACTCCAAAGAAGTGGCATTGCCAGCATGATCTGGAAGCAAGGCGAAAGGGGGCAGAGTCACGGGTATGTTGATAGTAAACAAAGGAAATTTCACTTAATACTTCCAGGCCAAGTGAAAGGTCTCCTCCTGACAGGGGAAGGGGAAGTGTAGAGATAAAGAGGTTAGAAGAGAGCTCGACTGGGAGGGTGTAGCTCAGTGGTAGGGCGTCTGCTTAGCATGCACGAGGTCCTGGGTTCAATCCCCGGTACTTCTGTTAATAATAAAATAAACCTGTCTCCCCTCCACCCAAAAATTAAATTAAATTAGAAGATATCCTTAAAAAAAAAAAAAGAGAGTTTGAAAGCTGGAATTAGCTGTCACAGGGCATGAGAGAGGAGACAGGGCAGCAGAGAGCGCCACTCCTACCATCGCCACTCCTACCATTAGAGTTTATCCTTTGCCCTCACAGTCCTAGCCTGAATTTGAGATTAGAGGAATTGAAAAGTGGTGAGGTATGACTAAAGGATAAATCACATCAATGCACCATCATTGTTTACAAACTATATCCAGCTGAGAGAGACTTCTAAAGGTAACAAAGTAAAGGATAAAGAATGATGCTACAATAATCATGAAATGGGAATTTGACCTACTGAATTTGACCTCTGCTGAAAATTGAGTGAAGATGGAAGAAACAGCATGTTCAGTGAAAACCTCCAAGTTACAATCCCATAATAAAACTAAAGTGTGCCAGCTCAAAAATAAACAAATAAAAATAGAGAAGGTGGATAGATTTCTCGCTGTAGAGCCAATAGATGGACAACAGTGTGAGGTAATTGGCAGGAAGGTAATGCACTAATGAGTTGTGGATTCTAGGAAAGATGAAGAATAGGGAAAAGCAAGAGAGAGCCGACAGCCCGCAGATCTGGGGGTGCAAGCTTGAAAGCCTCAAAAAGGTTGTAATAGCACATTTTGAATAATGCATACCTAAGTAATGGGAAAAGTTCAAAAATACAAACACCTGAATATTTACCTGAAAAGAAAAAAACGTTTTATGGCAGAATATTTTGGACAAATATCAGTCATCTTAATACAACATTTATTTCATAATAAAGTGCTGAATAGCTCATGAAATTTATTGAATATTTTACTGAAATTGAACAGAATGGCCATATGCGTACAGAGTGGTTGTAAATGTAAATGTTGTTCCCTCTTTGATCACGTGACTGACTGGGAGCCACAGCTCACTGCCCGGCATCGCCAGCGAGGATCGGACTGCTTATAGTCAGGCTGGGAAAAGATCAAAATTCAAAATTCGAGATACCGTTTCTACCAAATGCATATTGCTTCTACAACATCACAAAGCCACAAAACTGTAATGTGAACCCTTCTGAGTTGGGGACTCTCTGTGTTTACGTGGGTCTATTTCAGGGCTCTCTATTCTGTTCCATTGATCTATCGGTCTATTCTTTCACCAGTACCACACAGGGTTTCAGGAGAAAAATGTCACAGGGCAGGACGGCACAGCCAAGTCCATCCATCCAGAAGGCTCATTCCCCTAGATGTGTGTCCTGGTGGCGAAAGGCATTTTGCACCTGGTTGAGCACTTGTGAGCCTGTGGGAAAAGCTTCTGGTTCCATGCAAACCTGTACCTGCACCAGAAGGAGCACAGAGGAGAAGAGACGTGGGCGGGGAGGCTGGGATGGGTGTCCTGGGCAACACAAACCTTCTGTAGCCCAGGCCACGCCCAGCTGGAGGCAAGCCACACAGCAGCTCCAAGTGAGGGGAGAATCCACAGCAGAAACCATTGCAAGTGCAGTGAATTCAGAACGCTTTTAGCCACCAACACGAACATGTTTGGCGTCGGTGAATTCACAGTGGAGAAAAGGTCTTATGAGTGTGGGGAAGTCTTTAGCTGGGGCGACTACAAATAAAGCTGCAGATTTAAAATGTACAGTTTGATGTTTTGATATATGCTTAAACCTTTGAAAGCATAAGTTTCTTCTTGCCCTTTTGAATCCATATCCCTTGTGACATACAAAATTTTTGGTAGCAGGACACACCTGCCCTTTTGGAGTGGATGCTGTCACATTTCCAGTACAGGTGGTGAGGAATGTCCTCTGAAGCCTCAGTCCCCTGTTATCTGTCATTTCACGGCCATTCTCGCTTCATTGGTCTCCACCACATGACACGGTTATTTCACTTACGATCCCAGGCATCACGTCCCCTAACGCCTCACCTCTCCGGACTGCATTTCTAAAATGTAATTTCCTTACTAATAACCTTAGTAATGATCACACAAAATAAAAATAATTAAAATATGACCCAAAAATGGACATGATGAATGACTCAACGATTCACAGAATTAAAAAAAAACTAAAAGTGACCAGTAAACAGGTGAAAATACCCAACTGCTCTAACACTAAAGATACACAAATTCAAAAACAAACAGCTAGTAAGTTTCTTTTTTTTTTTTTTTTTTTGCCCACATTTGGCAAAGATGTACAAGTGTGACAAGATTCGGTAGTTAGTAGGGAAACGGTCACTCTGACACCGGCTGGTGGGAGGTCATGTTGGTATCACACTTTTGGGAGGTTAATCTGCTATATCCAACTCAGAAATTTTACTCTTAGGAATTTAAACCAAGGAAATAATTAGAAAAGCTTTTTTTTTTAAAGTAAAATGCAAACAATCAAAGTGCCCAACAATAAGATATTTCCTTCCATGGAATAATAATATTTGTCATGGAAAATAATGCTATAATAAGATAGCAAATGCATTTTAATTCATGTGCCAAGTTTTTACAAATCTTATGAATAACTCCACTCGACAGGGACAAAAATGATAAAATTAGTGAAAGATGTCTTTTCATTATGGATCACATTATTATGTAAATACAATAAGACCGATTTATTTATATGTTTAAATGACAACCATTTGTTTTTTATTGTTAGCAAAGTCATGCATGCGCTGGCAACATTTTGTCAATGGCAGCATAATTCAAACAATAGTCAGTTAATTATATTTTTTGTAGACCACATGAATTTAGGAGAACAGAAAGAAATTTGAAATATATTTACAAAAATATAGTCAAAAAAAGAAATTACAGATATATATGTACAACATTTACAAAACGATTATTATTAATAACAACAATAAATAATACAGTATTTGTGGCTGTGGAACCATGAGGAAGGCATTTTCTGGCATTATTCTGCAGCCCTGTTAAACTTCAAATATAATGCTTATCCTGTACTTATGTAGGAGAATGTCCTTGCTTATTGGCCCAAATTATTATGGGGTGATGGAGCAATATGTTGACAACTTACTCTCAAATGGTTCCAGGAAGAAAAAAGTTCCTTGTAGTATTTTTTTGGACATTTCTCCAAGTTTGAGATTATCCTAAAAAAAAAAGTAATTTAAAAATCTTATCAAGTGAGCTCACTCATAAATCACATGTTGAAACACTAGTGCAACTGACAGATCACACCTCTGCACATAATTGTATTTATAACTGATTGCTGTGTAGTATTTAACTTCGCATCCTGCCAGCAGGTTTTCACTTTCAAAGAATAAATCAACTCGGTGTTTCTCAGGGTCACAAACAGTTTGACCAGATGCAGATACAGCCACATACACATTATAGATTTATCCTATCTTAACGTCTTCAAAGGCAAATTAGGAATTCATTAGTTTATTGAAAAACAAAAATGGATATTTCGTTCACTAAAACTAGTTGAGGTTTGCTGTTAGAGAGCGCCACTGATCTTCACCAATATTTCAAGAGCAGACAGTATGTGGTAAGGGGGATGGACAGGTGTGGACACCTGCATCTGGGTTCCTGGCTCCGCCCTCCTCCACCTCCCATCTCCCACCTTTGATAGGATTCAGGCGGCTCTGGGAGTCCAGTCCTACGCTCACACATGCAGAGGCTCCAAACCAAGAAGGACCCCCCCCCATGACACTCAGTTCTTCCCGGTCCTACTCCCATTCTTTGTTTCCTAATTTCAAGGAACTCTAAGCCTGGCTTAGAAGGAGTATGGAGGAGGGGAAAGAAAAAAAAGAGAGGAGGGTGGAGGTGGAGGTGGGGAGGGGAGGACCTGCAGCTACCTCCCCTCGAGGAGCTCCCCCATCTCCCTGAGCCTGACCTAACGTTCAGGACCAGGAAACAGAGGATTCGATTTGCAAATATCCACAGGGCTCCTTTACCTCACTTACAGGAGGGCGGATTCTCCTGACTTCCAAGTCACAGATCCTAGAAGTTCTGAATCTGGTTTTCCGTTGGGTTTTCTAACTCTCAGAACCAAAAATAGATTCACTGATGAATGCATTTCGACCTTCATGTATAAAGGATATTAAATGGACAGCCTTAAAAGCCTTAAGAATTTACAAAACAAGGAAAATCATATATTAAGCGAGGCTCTTCAAAGCACTGCGCTAGGTGCTTCGTGGAATGGCAATTTATTCTCCACCTAACAGCCCAGGACACTTAGGGCCACAGGTGAGTAACCAGCCCAAGAGGCAGTGGGCTTCTGACAGTCGTCCTCCATCATTACAAGTACTGAAGAGCAGGCCTGTCTGACTGTGGGAAAAAAAATCTTAAATCAGCAATGATCATCAGCAACAAATGCACCTCTAGACTCTTAAATCTTCGCCCCACAGGGGACCGTGGCTGTACCTCTGAGTGTACTGAGCTCAGGTCAGTCTTGCGGGCAGTCCCCAGAATTCCTCCTGTTTGGTAAGCCCTCCAATTGGATCACGACACAGATGAATGAAGTTGTTTTCTCCCCTGTGCCGGGGAGGGTCTAAAACTTACATGGAATCCCTTAAGTGCAGAAAAAAATGCAAAAAGACTAATCTGATTACTTTTCTGTGACTGAGATGGCTAAACTGCCAAATAAAAAAGGACAAATTATTAGGTATAAAATAAGCTAGCTGCCAGGATATATTGCACAACACACAGAATATAGCCATTACTTTACAATTACAAATGGAACATAACTTTAAAATTTGGAATCACTACGTTGTACACCTGATATAATATTGCACAGTAACTATACTTTAAGAAAAAAAATAAACAGATATAAATTTTTAAAAATGAGCCAGTCCTGGAAGATTTTCTAGGACATTAGCTAAAAATGTCAGAAAGAATAAATAACCTCCCAAAGATGAAACAGCTCAGCCAAGTGCAAGAACACTTCCTTCTCCAAATTTCAAAACCAGCTATACAAGCTCTAACATCCAGCATTATACACAATGTATTTTTTCATTGTTTTGCAGAGTGTTACAAACTCAAAAACAGAAAACAATCCAATGCAAATGTCACCAGAGGTTTCATGAACACCCGCTCCCTCCGATTTTGTCCTGCCAGGTCGATTCTTGTGGTTGACGTCATGATGGAGTCTTCCCCTCCCTGTGGTCCCCACCAGAGCTGCTCAGATTCCTCTGTTCTTCCCAAATCCCCAGATTCTATAAAACCAAAGCAGGATAAATACAGTTGACCTGCTTCCCTTGCCCCTGACCTGCACACTCATTATCTATGTGGATCCAAGATAAACTTTTAACCTCCCGAATCTTAGGGCTCTCTCTGTTTTTTAAAGTCATTCTGTGATGCGCTGTTGTCTGAGTGGGAAATCTGAGCTCCATTTGACGGCTTACCAGGTTCTGAGGGTCTGGCTCTTGGCTTTTTCTCCAGCCTCATCTTCTGCCTCATCCCCCACCATCATTCCAAGCTCTAGTCTTTGTTTGAATTGTTCTTCTTTCTTCTAGTCCTCAGAACCTTCAGGGTGTGTGAACTCTGCCCCTCCCCCTCTCTCTGCACTACTCCTATATATATGTCAGGCTTCAGGAGAAATTGTACTTCCCAAGCTGACTGCCTCTCCCCACCCCACCTTGCCATGCCCAGTCCTCTGACACCTGTTCCCTACACCAGCCTGCATCCACATTATCATCAGCCTCCTCAGCCAGGTTAGGTTACAGGCTCCATGGAGGCAGATTCATTGGTCAGCCCATTGTGTGCCAGGCACTGAGCTAGGTGCTTCGTGGAATGTCAATTTATTCTCCACCTAACAGCCCAGGACACTTAGGGCCACAGGTGAGTAACCAGCCCAAGACCATACATACAACCAGCACAGAAAGGAGACCGCATGTGAACGCGCATTGTCTAACACAGCTGAGTCTGGTGGAAGGAGCGGAGGTTTGATGTGTTGCTAAACTTCTGACTCTGATCTTGGGACAGATCACTTGTCTTCCATGAGCCCTGGTTACTTCATCTGTAAAATGATGAGAGTAATATAAACTTTGCAGGATTGGAAAAAGGATTAAATGCGATAACACACAAAAGAAGGGAACATCATAGATACTCAGAAATGGTCAGTCCCTCTGCTGTAGCTGGGGAGGCAAAGCCAAGACAAGAATCCTTGACCCCGGTGTTAGCAGAAACTCCCTTATTTCAGCAGGGTTTTTTGGTTTTGATTTTTAAAAAGCCTATTGCTGTATTGATTTCTAGTGATCACTTAAAAATGTAAATAAGCTTTTATCTAGCAGGTGACTGATCTGCCTCTGTCTAAGCTAGGGCCTCGGCCTGGGTACATTTTAGCGTGTCTATGCTCAGTCCTGAGCATAGGAGGAAGGAAAATCAAGTGAAGACTAGCTTGTCCTAACAAAAGAGCCAACAAAGACGTGTGTGTATGTGAGTGTGTGTGTGAAAAAAAGTATATGTGATCAAGGAATTCTGACCTGAATTTAAGTTTACTTTTAACTTGTGTTTCTTAAAGAAATTGCTATTCGTGTTTAGAGATATGAAATAGAAGCTATAAAGAAGAACCAAGTAGAATTAGTAAACTCATTTGCTGAGATGAGAGCTGACCTAAAGGCTGTACAAAGCAGGCTAGATAATGCAGAGGAATGAATTAGTGACCTAGAAGACAGGACAACAGAAAGCACCCAATCAGAACAACTGAGAGAAAAACAAATAAAAACCAATGAAAACAATATAAGGGACCTATGGGATAATATAAAGCATGCCAATCTACGCATAATAGGGGTTCCAGAAGGGGAAGAAAGAACAAAGGGGATTGACAAGGTATTGGAAGAAATCATGACTGAAAACTTCCCAAACCTAAAGGAATCAGATATCCAAGTACAGGAGGCTCAGAGGGTCCCAAACAGGAAGAACCCAAACAGACCCACACCAAGACATATCATAATCAAGATGGCCAGAGTCAAGGATTAAGAAATGATCCTAAAAGCAGCAAGAGAAAAACAAAGAGTGAGTTACAAGGGAACCCCCATAAGGCTCTCAGCTGATTTCTCTACACAAACACTACAGGCCAGAAGGGAGTGGCAAGATATATTACAAGTCCTGAATGAAAAAAAGATGCAGCGTTGGAAACACTATCTAGTAAGGCTATCCTTTAGAATAGAAGAAGAGATAAAGAACTTCACAGACCAGCAAAAACTAAAAGAATTTAGCAACACTAAACCCATGCTGAAAGAAATATTGACAGGTCTACTCTAAATAGAAAAGAAGCAGGATGCTACAAAAATGAGAAACTCATAACTGGAAAGGAGATAACTGCCATGAATTACAAAAAGAATAAGCACAAAATTGTAAAAGAAGACATCTAAATCATTAAGAGTGGGAGAGGGAAGCAAGGAAAACAGTATGGAGATTTCTCAAAAGACTAGGAATAGACTTACCATATGACCCAGGAATCCCGCTCCTGGGCATATATCCAGAAGGAACCTACTTCAAAATGACACCTGCACCCCAATGTTCATAGCAGCACTATTTACCATAGCCAAGACATGGAAGCAGCCTAGATGTCCATCAACAGATGACTGAATAAAGAAGAGGTGGTATATTTATAAGATGAAATACTATTCAGCCTCAAAAACCGACAATATAACACCATTTGCAGCAACATGGATGCTCCTGGAGAATGTCATTCTAAGTGAAGTAAGCCAGAAAGAGAAAGAAAAATACCATATGAGATTGCTCACATGTGGAATCTAAAACAAAACAAAACAAAAAATAAAGCATAAATACAAAACAGAAACAGACTCACAGACATAGAATACAAACTTGTGGTTGCCAAGGAGGCGGAGGGTGGGAAGGGATAGACTGGGATTTCAAAATTGTAGAATAGATAAACAAGATTATAGCACAGGGAAATATACACAATATCTTATAGTAGCTCACAGAGAAAAAAATGTGACAGTGAATATATATATGTTCTTGTATAACTGAAAAATTGTGCTCTACACTGGAATTTGACACAACATTGTAAAATGATTATAAATCAATAAAAAATGTTTTAAAATGTAAAAAAAAAGAAATTGCTATTCAATCATGGCAAAAAGCACTGCTCAGCTACAATTATCTCAAAAAATAAGTTTCATTAAGGGGAAAAAAAAGAAACATCACTTGGGGGTCAGTCACACTTTGAGTCAAAGCCACTTCCTTCCATTTTCTAGGTAAGTGACCTTGGTCAAATTCCCTAACCTCCCCAAACCTGTTTTCCTCATCTGTAAATCTGACCACAATAATAACTACCTCACAGTTTGGTGGTAAATAATAAATGCAATTATATAGGTATAGTACTTAGTGATAATAGCATTTGGATAACATTTGCTGTGTGCTGGTCACTGGCCTCAGCACCTGACTTGTGTTTCTTTAACTCGGTACAGTCTGCACAACCACTTTGTCAAACAGGTATTATCATCATCCTTATTTTACTGAAGAGGAAGCTGAGATTCAGAGAAGTTAAGTCACTTGCCCAGGATCACACAGCCAGTCGGTGGTGGAGCTGGATTCCAGAGGCTGTGCTTGTAGCCATTATGGGACACCTGTCCCTGAGTAAATACCCAATTCCTGCAATTGCATTAAGGGAAAAAATAATCTCTTTTAATTTGACTGTTATTTAATTTTGTTTTTATTTTCAGAGAACTTTGTTCAACAAACTAAATAAAATATAACCTATAAATAGGGATGCTTTCACAAATTCATGTGAATAATGGTTTGTTTCAGATTTCACTTAGTCTTAGCTAAGAATTATGGTTTTAATTACACCAATTACATTGATGATCAAATTATAGAGCTAATGTAAATGAAATTAAATAATGTTATAAACATAGAAGCTGAGAAATGAATATCAAAAAGCCACAGAAGAGTAGTGGAGGATTGGTTTACTGGTAAAAAGTGTTTTTTTCGGTTTTCAAATATACTATACATAATGTCCTGCAGGTATTTTTAAGTCAACATGTACATTTAATATAAAATATGATAAAATATTCACAATATTCCTCTTCCAAAATACCAAATCAATGGATTTTTTCCAATCTAACTTTTCAGCTGTGTAAGAAGGGAATGACAGGATATGGGAGTTCTCACCAGCTGGGTCAAATGTTCCATCTTCTCATGAACACACCTCTCATACATCTGTCCATTACTTCATTCAATTTGTCTTAAGCACACACTTTAGGTGGCCCTGCACTGGATGCTAAGGACACAGCTCTCTTTGAAGACACTCAGAAATAGGGTAGTCATGGTGATGAAAGCCGTGTTTCCACTGCAGAGGTCTCCAGCCCAGTAGGAAGACAGGTGAAGGAAGCGGCTGGAGAGCCGCACTCAGGTGAGCAGATCTCGTATGACAAGGCCTGAGCTTGGACAGCAGGCGGGTTCTGACTGACGCAGCTTCCCAGACCGTGCAGCGGGGGTGCAAGAAGGAAACTGGGCCTGGAACGCCTCCCACTGCCTCAAGGGATTTAACCACACAAATGTCTAAACATGATCAGATCTGTGTTTTGGAACTTTTCCTGGGAGGAGTGTAGAAACTGAATTGGATTTCAGAAATTTGCTGGCAAAGAAATCATTCGGGAGTCTAACTGCTGTCATTGTCACAGGAGAAAGGACAAGGGTCTGAACAAAGGCAGTGGCCGTGGAAACCGAGAGGAAGGAAAGGGGGTTGGGGGTGCCAGCTGTGCCCTAGGTCCCTGTCCTTCCTTTGTGCTGAGAAAACTGTTTCTCACCTGTTGCTCCATTTCGTGTGTATTATTTACTAATAATCCAGAAGTAATTAGTTAGAACTAATATTGCTGTTACTTTGCGGCAGGCACTGTCACAGTGCTTCATTGGCAAAACCTAATTCCACTGTCACCAAAGTCTTAGAGGAACTGCTACTTATGAGTAAGGAATCTGAGGCACAGCATCAAAGCAACTGGCCAAAGGTCACGCAGATAGATGGTCAGAGCAGAGACAAGTTCCAAACCAGTTTTGTCTGAATCCAAAGCCAATGCCCTTACCTCTCAGCCACCCACCCCCTTACTGCGTCCTGTGCTCCTGCTCTCACTCTCGCTGCCCCGCAGCCTTTTAGCCTGAATCAGCCCCCTACCCTTTCTTAAAAGAAAAACTAATTTGCTTGCTAATCTTTTCAACTTTCCAAGTCACGGTGGTCTCGAAACCCATCTTGGCTCCCCAGACGTTCTTAAGTTTCAGCCATTTGAGGAAGAAAAATACCATATAATATCACTTATACGTGGAATCTGAGAAAAAGATAAATGAACTTATTTACAAAACAGAAACAGACTCACAGACATAGAAAACAACCTTATGGTGTCGGGGGGGAAGGGGGGGAAGGGATAAATCCGGAGTTTGAGATGTGCAGATACAAACTACTATATATAAAATAAACAAGTTTCTTCTGTACAGCACAGGGAACTATATTCAGTATCTTGTAGTAAGCTACGATGAAAAAGAATATGAAAACGAACATATGTATGTATATGTATAACTGAACTAGGATGCTGTGCACCAGAAATTGACACATTGTAAACTGACTATACTTCAATGAAATAAAATAAAATAAAAAAGTTTATGTGGAGACGCAAAAAAAAAAAAAAATTCAGCTGTTTGGTTTCTGTGCCTTTTAAATTGACTGACACTGACTATTGTCCTGACAATTTCTTCATCCTTCTCCCCGGCTTTTCAGCGCGCTTTGCAGTATTAACTACTCCTTTATTCTTCAATCTCTTTCTCCCCACATGTGCTTCAACCCTTTGATCTCCCAACATCTTCCTGGGTCTTATGTTAGCTCTTTCCTGTTAAAGAAAAAAACGGTTCCTTTTCTTCTATGTTCTGGGCACTCCCCCCCCCCCACCAAGGTGTTGGGTTTTCCTTTTTGTTGTAGTGGTTTTTTTAGTCCTCTGCTGTTCTCTTTCAAGACTTGGGCTTCAGTGGTTTACTGACAACATCTGTCTCACACAGCCTCCCCCAACGTGCCTTCCCTGCTAAGCCAGTCACCTGGCTGCTGCCTCCTGTGAGCAGCAAAGGATACCGAGGAGTCATTCTGCTGTGTGAGCTTTTTGCCTGACCTCTCCCCCACCTCCCGCAAGATTTGTTTATGAAAATAAATGCCAAACAGGTATTAAACTTACAGGGTTAAAACTGAAGCCTGCGGGTGATAACATGAGAGAGAGACAGACAGACAGGCTAGCTCAGCTGAGTGCCTCTCCGTGCACAGCTCAAGCTCAAGTTCCTGGAGGACCCGGAACCTCTGTCCCACGCTTAACTCAGAGCCTCCAGAGCAAGAATGACTCAACCAGCAAGCATTCCATTGAGCCAGGCTGACAGCGACTCTGGAAGCCCTGCGCAGTCAGTGATGACAGTTCCTGCGGGGTCCTCTCAAGATGACCCAGAATTGACACTGATCTGAAACATAAGTGCCAACAAGAGTCTCGAAGTTCCAGCCTTGAAATGAGAGGCTTGGGGTTTGGGGGGGGGGGGGCTTCTGTTCACAGCACATTGCGCGTCTCATCTCGCATATCTGTACAGGTTTGTCCCAAACACAACCAAGTGAAAAACAACGGTGTCAGTTACCTCTGCTCCCTCCGTCCCCGCCCCGACGGCCAGGGGATGGGAGCCCAGACAATAACTTAGACAAAAGAACAAGATCCCCAAAATTGTGCTTTACTGTTTGCTTGTTTCTGTTTTCGAGGGAGGGGGGCGGGGAGGGAGGTGGGGGCGGGGAGGCCCCGCGCGCAGGGGGAGGAACCCGCGTTTGCAGACCTCTCCTCTGCCCTCCTTTTCTAGGGTGGTCCCCGGCGCGGCAGGGAGCTCGTGCCCGGGAGCGGCTTTCCGCGCCGCCGCCAGGCAGGCGGCCGCCGCCGAGGGGAGGCTGCGAGCGGGGCCCGGCGGCGAGGCAGGAAGGCAGGAGCGCGGCGCCGGGCGCCTCTGCAGCGCTCGGGGCCAGGTGACCCAGCCCGGGTGCCCGGCGCGGGCTTGACGGCCTCCTCCCCGCCCACTGGCCGGGGAGCGCGGCCGGGCGGCTCGCGCGCGCGCGCAGGGTCCTTAAAAGCCGCGGCCGCGCGGAGACGCCGAGCTCGCCCACCGCGCTCAGGCGGCGACATGCACGTGAACGGCAAAGTGGCGCTGGTGACCGGCGCGGCGCAGGGCATCGGCCGGGCCTCGGTGGAGGCGCTGCTGCTCAAGGGCGCCAAGGTGAGCGCGGCGAGGCGCGCGCCCCGACCCTCGCCGGGCCCCCGGGGGGAGGGAGGGGGCACCGGGGCTGCGCCCCCCACCCCGAAGTCGCCCGGGCTGGCGCGCCGCAGCCGGCCTCGAGCGCGCTGGGCGACGCCCGAGCTGTCACTGCCCGACTGCAGGTCCAACAAGAGGAGCGTCCCCTGGTCTTTTTACGGCTGGTCTGTCTGTGTCACGACCGCGCAGGACCTGGGCTCCTCTCCTCTGGCCTGCAGGTAGCGCTTGTCGATTGGAACCCTGAAGCAGGTGCGAAGTGTAAGGCCGCCCTGGATGAGAAGTTTGAACCTCAGAAGACTCTCTTCATCCAGTGCGATGTGGCCGACCAGGAGCAGCTGAGAGGTAAGAGAAGGGGAATCAATCCATCAACACGGAACGCGCCTTGAACAAGCAGCAACCTGAAGGCGGCCCGGGCCAGGGAGCCAGCCTCCAGCCTCGGGAAGGGCGGGCCGGTACCCCCTGAGGAGCATCTACCTCCGAGCTCGCTCCAAGAGATAGCTGGGACTGTTAAGTTCTCTCTGACATCCCACTAGCCATAAAAACAAACAAAACAAAACAAAACAAAACAAAAAACCCCAAGGGGATAGGAAGCCAAGACTGCTTGAGAAATCCTTTTATTTCAGTCATTTGGCAGCACATAATGTAATCAAAATTCCTCGGTGTATTCCAAGACAGCGCTGCTGCAGTAATTATTAAATGATGGGACTTGCAGATGGAACTTGGAAAGGTAAGGGAGGCTAGGCGTGTACGCAGACAACGCCTCCCCAGAAAGCTGGGGGACGCGGCGTCCGGGGACAGTCAAGGGTGGCAGTGTTTCCCTTCGGAACAGACCAGAATGCAAGGTCAACGCAGGCGTGCTGGATGCTTTTAACCAGATGTTCTCTCTGGTTTTTCCCCTGTGAAATGGTACTTTAAAAACAATAATAGCGCTACTGCAGGGTTGGAATTTCGGGAGAAAAGTTTCTACCAGCCTTTCCTAATGCTTTCCTGTTTCCGTCCACTCCCTTAAAATAGACCCATGCAGTGGGGAAGCCTGGGGTGGGGGGGGGTTGTGTGTGCAGTACTGGGGTGCACGGCGAACAGAGCTGTATGAAAACTTACATATTTTTCTGGGGGGGAAATAGGAAAATAAAATACTTGTATTTCATACAGTTTTGCTGAAAGTAAATTGTTAGGCACGTCTTTAATCAAGGGACCAAAAAGCTTTCATAAAAGTCACTCTAAGTAACTTCTGTTCTCAACACGGACGTGTGGATTTCTTGGAAAACGCTGGGCTCGTCTGTAAGAGAGGGAAGAGACGGAGTGATGTGTTAGAAAGGAACACATCACCGTTATGGGACATTGTTTTAAGGGAAATTGTGTCATGAACATCTGAAAACCTTACAAAGACAGATAACATGGATTACAAGACTGTGTGGAAGAGATCCGTAGACACAAGGGCCATGGAATGGCTCTGGCTGGAGGATAAAGTTTTGCTGACTGTGCAAGTCATGTCAAATCCTGACAGTCATGCTGATGGAGTAGGGAACGGTATAGATCATCTGAAAGCTATTTCTGTCTGAATTTATGTAGCTTCACGTGTGACATTTAACCTTAATTGTTTTGCTTCTCAGTATTTAAAATTAGTACCTTGGCTGTAAACACATTCCTTATGGATAAGTGATTGTGGAGGAGGAAACCAGACACATAATGAGTGACCAGGGGAAGGCATGTTGGTCACGAGAAATCCGCATGTTGTCTGGATGTCAGCTTTTTCTGCATGTAAGGGAAACATGGCTTTGGCTCTTCCAATTTCAGGATTTAAGGCTGCCCGCAACTTTTGAAACTGTTTAGACATGGGGTCGAGAAAGACTGCCTTGAAATCTTAAAATAGACAGAGGTGGAAATGTTCTTGGAGACGATTTACAAATGGAAAAAAATGCAACTCAAAGAGTTTAGGCAGATTATAAAGAGTACCACAGCATATAAATGTTCGCAAGAGCGCGATTTGAAGTTGCTTGAGCCCAAAATTCAGTGGTGTGTCATAAAGAAAACTGCGGTGTAGAATTCAGTGTGCTGTACATCGGTAAGGGCAGGGTAAGGAATGCAGTGCAGACCAGAATGAGGGGAAAAAGTAACAGCCATTAGACATGCGTATTTACCAAGCTAATCGCATATAAGGTGCATATGGGGTTCTGACCAGTAGAAAATACCCAGGATGGAATGGAAAAAAAAATATATATATATTTCTTGTTTCCTCCTGGAGGATCTTTCCGGGAATCAATGTGAGACCTTAAGATGCATTTAAAAAATTCTTTGAAAAAGTCAGCAGTTTTTATTTTGTTGTTTTCCATTTCGATACACTAGAAGGTACTGTAAAGGGTACACATTAGAACATCCTGGCAATATTTTAGGCAATTAACTTGCATGGTGATTTAGTCATTTGGCAACTGATTAGCCCATGCCCTCCTCAGTGTGTCTGGTGGTAGTTAATCATTTTTCCATCAAAATAAAGTTTGTGTGGGTTTGCATTTTCAAAGAGCACCTCTGTTGGACCCAAGACCTGAGAACACATTTCTACCCTTCGGAAGAACAACCACCATCACTATTTATAGTTTCAAGTCACAGAAGTAGAACCAGTGGTCAAAGGCCTGGAAGCAACAGGATTATGTAAAAGGCTACTTTGAGAAACAGTGTTTCTCAATCCAAAACCTAATTTTAAGTGATCAAGGAGGGTTTGCAGGGACAGGATGAGTGCTTGGACTATGTAATGAGGGACCTTCAGACCACGAGATCTATGCGGACTTTACCTTGGTTGCACTTAGTTTTTATACCAACTAATAATACAAAGTAGTAAAAATAGGAAAAGAAGTGGCAAACAGCAAAGTTAAGGTAATCAGATAAAACCAACTGAATGGAGTAGACCTGTACCTAGTAGGATATCAACATGCACTGAAATGGTCATAATGGATCTGAATACACAAGTGTTTAATGTGCCACTTTATGAAGATAATATGGCTTATTTAAAAAAAAAAAAAGCGTGTTTGTCATAGGCTAACTTTGTCAGTAACTTCTTAGGGACAGAGATGCCCAAACTGGCTTCCAAGAGTTCTTAGCACAGGTTGCTCAGTTCTCTAAGATTTACTCCCTGAAGTTACTGTTTATAGAACTTTAGTGTGCATTCAAACCATCTATGGGTCTTATTAAAGTTAAGATTCTGATTGCGTGGGTCTGTGGTGGCCACAGTTTCTGCGTTTCTAACGGGCTCCCAGGTAGTGCTAATTGTTACAGCTGTCTCTCCCCACATTTGTCTGAGTGTAACTTTCACAGGGAAGGTGGATAAATTAAAAACTCATTTCAGGGCATCGGCTGTGATAAATGTGTCTATGGAAAGTCAGAACGTGTCTATAATGTCTTTTGTCTTTTAGATACTTTCAGGAAAGTTGTAGACCACTTTGGAAAGCTGGACATTTTGGTCAATAATGCTGGAGTGAATAATGAGAAAAACTGGGAAAAAACACTGCAGATTAATTTGGTAAGCTCTCATCGCTGTGTTCATTTTCTGCAATTGTTTAATAACATGATGCTTTAAAAGGAAAAAAGGGGTTTTCTCACGGAAACAATACAATGACCTACAGTATAGAAAAAGGGAAGTTACAAAAAGCTAGGAAAAAAGCATTTCCTTTTACAAGTAGGAAGGCATTTGAGGCTTTTAATTATGAAAATAAATTTGTCTTAAAATATTAAGAGGAAGTATAAAAAAAGCCATAGTTTATTGTGTAACTTAGGAGTTGCCAAACTATGGCTCCCAGGCCAAACTAGCCTGCCACCTGGTTTTGTGTGACCTGCAAGCTAAAAGTGGGCTTTACATGGTTTAATAGTTGAAAAAATGGTGGGGAAAAAAGAAGAAGAAGAAGAAAAAGATGCAGTATATGAATATATAAAATGCAAATTTCAGTGTCCATAAAGTTTTATTGGAACACGGCCACAGTCATTTGTTTACATGCTGTTTTGGGCTACTTTCAAGCTATAAAGGTAGACAGAGTTGAGTAGGGTGGTAGAGACCCTGTGATGTGCAGTGGCTAAAATGTTTACCATCTGGCCCTTTCTAGAAAAAATGTGCCAGCGCCTGGCTGAACTTATTTAAAAAATAAATCTTAATTTAATTCCAGGGCTATAATAGGAAACAAGGCCAACGTGACTGTTGGACTTTGTAATTCTTAAGATTTTTATCCTGAACATCAGTGTGCATACGCATGGGTATCTGTAATTTCCACACTGGTGATTATTTAGCTCTTATTTGAATGATAAACGTGTAGGATTAGGAAAGAAAATTTGTTTTTTTCTATTGTTTTACAAGTTGGCCGGTTATCCCATTTTATAAACACACTTAATGTAAGATACTGGGGTTTAGTAGAACTCGAACCTTAGCTAAAGCCGGATGTCATAGCTGGACTGGGCATGTGGTCACCCTCCCTTTGGGCAGGTCATTCTTACTAATCTTGCAAAGCAGTCATGTGTAAGTGCAGAGGGGTCGCCAAGTGTGTATAAACAGGAGGGGAGTGGCCGCTGCTCTGTGATATCCTGGGAGATGGTCAACTCCTTCAAAACAGGAACCATATTACATTCTTTCTTCTTTGTTCTTCTCTCAGTAGTCAACACCATGTCTTAAAGATAGGGCTCAGTCAATAAAGGTTTGACTTGAATTGACATTCTCAAGAGTGATGAATTAACTGTAATAACTTGATGGGAGTAATGAGAATCACCAGTAATTCACAAAAAAGCTGATAAAGTCCCTCCCTAGACTTGACAGATTCCTAAAATTCTCTATCCCAGAATAATAAAGTACAAACACTTTCCTTCCAGATCTTTCTAAAATTTGTCTCAAGTGCTCCTGAATATCTTTATACTTCAGAATAACTTTAAAACCTTTCTGTCGGGTGTCCGTCGGAATCGTTCCAGGATGTGTGTGTGTGTGTGTGTGTGTGTGTGTGTGTGTGTGTGTGTGTTTTTAGAGACCTGATTTGCTTCTACTTTAGGCTGGTAGTGTAGTAACATAAAATGAAACATCTTCCTACTGTGAACCATCCTTACATCTCTTGGCTAAACCTTACTTTATCATGGTATGTCAATGTCTAAGACACCACTGAATTTGTTTAGTTAATACCCCATTTGAGTTTATATTTGTATCTCTGCTTATACGTGATAACAGCTTATAATTTTCTTTTCGTAAAATATTTTTATCTGGTTTGGATGTCACATTCCTGCACCTGCTTTCATCTCCTTGATCGGTCAGTTCCCAAGTAGACTGAAGTCCAAGCTCAAATGCCAAATGCCAGTTTGCCTACCTCTTTCAGTAATTCTGCCAGTTTCAACTCTATATTCTAAACCTATAATATTCAGAGCACAAATTGCTAGTGATTATTATTGATCTTTGATTTTTTTTTTAAAGTTGTAGCCCCATTTGCAACCTGTGACTTTTGATTCATTTTCTTGTTTCTAGGCATAAAATTGGTTCCTTGTGGTTTTTTTTGACTCATGTGTACCTAGCCATATCTTTTTCTGTTTCTTTATTTTGAAACTGTAAGTAACCTTTTATGTTGATTTTGCTTCTTACTGACATAATAATGTGAGATCTTATTTTTCAAGTCACATCTGCAAATACCTGCTTTTTTAAATTCGTGAATTTAAGCCACTCATATTTATTTTTCCTCTTCTATGAATGAGGATTTATTTTTTCCACTTTAGTTCACACTTTATATTTACTGAGTTTTCTTTTTGTTTACTTTCTTTTTCCATCCTTGTTTTCAATTCCATTGGATAGCTTTAATTTTTCTTCACTTAGTAAAGAAATCGTACATTTTGTATTAATCTTTGGTAGTTATCCCTGACTCATTATGAACCTCACTTCATTATGCCCTGTGGTTGTGAAACTCAAATTTTTTTTCCTCTGACTATGCAACCAAATGGAAACTGCGGGAATTTTTAAGAATATATTTTGTAAACTTAACGCCACTCTCCAAATGACATATTGTGACAAGATTTTTTTTGAATTGAGATATGAGTGAAAAAGCATGAATTACACAGTAGCTCTCTCTCTTGACCTTCACTACTGTTCTTAGGTTCATCAGTCAAGCTACAGATACTTCATAGATAAAAGACACCAGAGTACAGAGTTCCTATATTCAGTGCATTCGTAGTGGGCGCCTACTGTGTCTTTTCTCTGAGAAATCAGCTGCCAGAAAACATGTGCAATGATCAGAGTTAATATAAAGAAACATGAAAATGGTGAAGAGATTATCACAAAGGTAGTAGGTTTGAATGATCTGTCTTCATCCAGCTGAGAGGGCACGTTTGCTTTAATGTAACAAATATAGGTAAATAAACGCCTGCTCCAAGCTGGAAAGTTCCTGCACTGTCTGCAGATAGAAAATTCTGGAAGACGGAGTTTTTATTTGCCCCCTTTGGTTACAGCTCACTCTCCTGGATTTTTCCTCATTGAAACTTAGCTGACCTTGATTTTGAACTCTGCTGCTGTAGGCCACTCCTTAGGTTGACTCCAGGGACTGATGACATTTATTTAATATTAAATAAAGAAAACAAGGTATAACCTTTGTTACCCATAATATAACTTAAAACCAAGTTCCCTCCCCTCCTACCTACAACACCCACTGCAAGAGTAGATTAGCGTCTGACCAATCACTGTCCTTCTAAGTTGATTATCTCTGTTGGTATAACGCAAATATTTGTGTGTGGTTTGTATAATAATTTTTTTCCTCCTCTGCTCTGGATGTAATTTGCCTCCTTGTGCAACTCCATGGCTGCTCTTTTGCATGTTTCCCGATGTTCTTGTCCATGTCAGAGAGTAACCGCTTGGTTCAAAGGCCTCACCACGTGTCGGTCCCTCTTCTGAAGTCTCATATGGCATATACATGCCAACCTTAGAGGGCTTACCGGTTTTTTAATTTTATTAGAATTATTTCTATGCATGTGTAGTCTATGCTCATATACTGTAAGTTCTTCCAAGGCAGAAGATTCTTGTTTTGAATACATAGTAGATGTTCAATTAAAACAAATTAGACAGAGAAGCTACTATTCAGTGATGGCCTACTTGGATGTTCACTTCTGTGTTTTAGTCCAATATTTGGATGTTTTCCTAATAGATCAGTGCTGAAAACGTTGTCATCTGTCCTTCCACTTTATCTCCCTGCCAAATTTGCCCCCCGCCCCGATTCTCCAGACAGCAGATGTCACCACTTCTCCCACATAAGAGATACATCAAGCCTCTTCCCAGTCTTTTGTTTCCATGAGACTACTCTGCACTTCCTCCTTGGTCTGAAACCAGCCACAGAAATTTATAGCTACTCAGGCTCACAAGGAATGTGCAGGGAAGAACCAGTTTTTGCAAACTATCAAAGGTTAGTCTGTCAGTTGGGCGGAGGTAGACTTCAATTTGAATGTTGATAAGGCCATTTGGTAATGTATTTCTTTTATTTCTTAATAAACCTAAATAATGCATTCCCACTCACGTTGGACTTATAACCTGATTTGGACATTGGACTCACTTATATTCACCACCTTAGAATCTTCAAACAAACAAACATACAAAATAGATGGACTCACTTATATTCACCACCTTAGAATCTTCAAACAAACAAACATACAAAATAGATGGCTGTTGCTGGCGATTTTTTAAGAATATTTGTTTCAGACCTGAATTGAAAATCCATGAACTTTTACTTCAGTTCTCTGATCTTGAACTTCCCAGTTTGCAAAAGGACATGGATAATCCCCTTCCCTCTGAGGATGGTTAAGCTTCAATAAACCATCATCTGTATGAAGCCTGCAGCATCTGTATGAAGGGTTATGGCATAGTGTTCACGCCGTAAGCCGCGTTTCTTATCCAGAGACTAAAACCCTACGTTTTCTTCATTCTCACTCTCTTTTCTACAAGAGGTGGCTTCTCTGCTCTCCTCTACCTTCGAAGAGTTGAGGATATGGGTAGAAACACTTGTCACGTGTACATCTTTTCCTTGTCTCCCAAAGGTGTTGATGACAACTTAGAGTAGCCACTACTTTCTATTATTCCCGCGCTATCATATCCAAAGATGCTATCATATCTAAAGACCTCACTGAACGATGAGAGGCAGGCAGAGCTTGCTAAATTACGAGTGGCTTCTGCAACGGGGAAGACAAGCCTATTTAACCCCTTAACAAGCGAAAATGTAAAAAGATCGAACATGGGAAAGTAAAAGATGGAAAAAAGGGTTCAGGAAAAAATGGTCATTTATATTAGTATTCCTTGAGAACTGGGCTGGAGAGAAAACAAGAAACCTGAAGGCAGTTTCATGATTTAGATAACAGATTTTTTAACAAAGTAAAAAAAAAAAATTACAGCGTAATGCAAAAATCATCAGTAAGCTAAAAGAAACTCCAGAGTGGAGGGAGATGAGATGAAGGAAATGACAGATAGGAAATTTCAGTAGTGCACACACACACACACACGTGTTATATACACACGTAACATGTACATGTAATAGAAACATATATACATTTTGCTGTGTGTATAATGGGAAGACTTGGAGTTAAACCAGTCTATTCATCTTTATTACTCAAGAAGTATTTCCAGGGTAGAGGAATTTATGAGAGTGGTTTTAAGTTATAGAATGCTTTAACTCATAAAAGAAGTATTTTAAGACGTGGAATATGGCACAATTACAATTTTAGTATTACATATAAAAACTGCCTCTTCGTGACCAAAAATACTGAATTAGCACGTGTTAATTAGACCATTTTGGCAATAATTGAATTTTTATTTATTCTCACTCTGAAATTAGACATTAGATTTTCTTTTTTTCTTTTTGTTTGAAAGTCAAATACAAAATTTTGACTACCTTTACAAAATGGAATAAAATATTGCAGATTCCAGATTTTTTGTGTTTGTAGGGAGAACATATCTGTAAATTGTCATTTTCTTTTTTTTCCCTAGACACTTGATATTACAAGGGCCCCATTTAAAAAATGTATAAACATTGCCAAAAGACAACAAATATGTTTAGGAGGCATTTTTATTCTGTGGGTTTGTAACAACCCCATTAATATATGACCTGGGATACGGAAGAGATTGTTATGGTGAAGAAAAAGATGTGCAAATGTCATATATGTGCAGCCAAAGCCTTAGGGCTTGTCTTACAGATTTATCCTAAGAACCCTTTCGCCTGAAAAGTTTCTCAGTTCTTAATCTAATAATGGATGGCAAGGTAATCCTTTGTCTTCCTCCACCAAAGACCAGGAAATAAATCTGGCATTAAAAAAAAAAATTAAAAACAAACATTCCCAAATTTTCTATTTGGCTGCATCTTGTAGATGTTGAAAACACAAAAGCCGGTGCCAGCAAAGCTGTGAATAGCTGATGGTAAAAGCATAGAGCCGATATGCATAGACAGAAATTCTGTTCAGACATGCTGGAGTCTTGGGCAGAAAGGCGCAGCGTCGAACTGGCTTCAGTCACCTCAGCCATCTACATTTTTCCCTTCTTCTATAAACCATTAATGTTTTGTTTTTCCTCTGGAAAGGGGATCAGGTGGAGATTTTACTCATTCTCTTTAAGCCTACTTAATTTCAAACTGGCACATGGCTTCAGTGACTGTGGACTTTTCCATTGACCTTTTTGTGTTAGATAGAGAGGCAGCTGTGAATGCTTGTCAAGAAAACTCCAAAAGGACTTTTTAGAATAAAAAGAAGTTGCTCTCAGGTTCGGACTCATCGTCTGCAGTATTGTAAAGAGTGAGAGAAGGAGGAATTAAGATGTTAAAAGTCTGAGTTGGGAGGAAGAGGAATTCTTAAATCTAAAAGGGAAAATAAGGTTTCAAATATGTTTCAGGTCACAGTTGTTTTCGAGAGTGGGTAATTCTTAAATATTAGAATTAAACTGAAAAGGTACCTACTGTATGTGGAGGTGAGTGGTGGAGCAGAGCAAACTGTCCCAAGGACAGCTGTGGGAGTGATGAACACAGTTAAGTGACGACATTACTGAAGATCATACGTCCCGGGGACAGAAACCCCCACCAAACCAGGTGAAACAGCTGTGCGATGTCACATGACCTGGAGGTCAGGATTGCTTGACACTGCAGCTCCCTGATCTCATCAGGACCAGTTTCTTTTCCCCTCTTGCATCTGCCATCCTTCATGCTGGTTTCCTCTTAAGGATGTTAGCAATGTAACTGTTCATTCCAGCCATTGCATCCGTACAAAGCAATGAAAAGGGCATAAAGCAATTATTTCTTTCTGATTTTCTTAAGAGCAACAAAAAATTTTCTCAGCAGCATCCTCTTCCATCACCCTCCCCAACCCAGACCTCACCTCCAGCTGACTGCTTCTCAGGTCTCACTGGCCAGAAACTCACAGGCAGCTCTTAAGCCAGTCACAGACAAGGGGAATGGAATTTCTGCAGCTGAATTAGATAAGCCGGTGTCTGCACTAAAGCTGAAGAGAGAGCTCCTGTCTCTGTTGTCCATGGAGAAGTAGGTACAAATGCAGAACAGAAGAAGGAAATGAAAACTGTAGGAAATCCAGGGTACCCACTATTATATACCCCAAGATCCAAGAGAATGAAAGAGAGATGGATGTGGAATTCCTGGACCTGAGAACCATGTGCTAAGAAGGGTAAATTCATTTTGTATCCAAGACGTAGAAAAGAAAAAGAATACATAGAATTCTCAAAGATGCTTGAGCATTAAAGTAACAAGATACTGTTGGAATATAACCTTTGTCATAAAATCTCGGATCGGGTAGCTAAGTGAAGTTTTGCAGAGATGGGTTAAGCGCCACAAGTTTAGGCAAACAAAAGAGAATCCAGTCAATAACTAGCTTAAAAAAAAAAAAAACCCACAAACAGCCACTTCAAAACCTTTCATTGATAATAGTTGCAGGAATCTCCCTCCGTGTCTGGAGAGCAGTAAAATAAAAAACCGTGATGTGTGACTCTGTGATGTAGTATAATGGTTCTGTTGCTTTTCCCATGTGTGTCTCTGGACTAGGTTTCCGTCATCAGTGGAACCTACCTGGGTCTGGATTACATGAGCAAGCAGAATGGCGGTGAAGGCGGCATAATCATCAACATGTCCTCTTTAGCAGGTGAGGACGGTTCTGACGTTCACAGGGGCCCCCTGTTGGTCATCTGGACCAGCAGAGTAGCTGCAGTGTTTCTTTGCCGTCAACTCAGGTTTGAAATGGAAGCGTTTAATTTTGCAAACTGGTTCTATGGAATTTCTTTTGCCTAATATCAAAAGTTTGAACTATAGGTTTCTGTTACTTTAAATTGTGATTTTTTAAGTTATCTTCCTGCAGGATTCTTAAAACAAAAAAGAGAATGTAGAGGTTTTCCCAGCATTGCTGTTTGTCAAGGGTTGTGGAGAGATTCCTGAGCTGTCGGGCCGTAAAAGCACATATGATAAACGAAACAGTCCTAAAATGAAGTTGAGGTGTCTCTGCTCCTGTGTGCTTTTAGTTAAGAGCGTGTAATTGTGAAATATGGCACAGATAGTGGTTGGGATGTGCTGCAGGGGGAGCCGGACTTGATCTCCGCTTTCTCAGGGCTTCTGGCCCTGCCTGAGAATTAAACTGACATAAGATAGATCAGCAGGAGCAAAGCACAGAGGGCTTCGGTCCTCCGTGGGCACCTCCTTAGGACAATAAGGCCCCAAGCAATGGGGAGGCCTCAGTGTTTATGAACGAGCTTGGACAATGGGCGCAACTGCGGGAAAGTCGCTAGAACACACCCCGAGACGAACAGAAGAGAAGCGTTATTTTGACAAGGCCCGTGCGGACCCCTCTCAGCCCCACCCCCGTCTTTGGTGATGAGAGTGTGTCTTTGCCCTGGGACTGGGGGCAGCGTCTCTCCCACGGGAGTTGTGCGTCCTGCTTTCAGGGAGGAGAGGGGAGACCCGAAGGCCCTCCTTGCACCTGCTGTTTGACAGGTGCCTCTAGTTCAAAATAACCCTTCTGCCCAAGTGACGTGTTTTGGGGTGGCATATTCTGCCCCCGTCAGTGCTAAACTGCTATAATAAATAGACCCAAACGACAAGGGCTTAAATGTAGCATCAGCTTATTCCCCACTCACGGCATCAGCCCAGGGCGAGATCTTGGCTGCAGGGAACCTCTTGTGTACGTAGTCATTTGGGAAACCAGGCTGGCGGAGGCTCTTCAGCACAGAGCATCCAAGGTCGTGCTGGCACTGGGAGATTCCTTTCTCTCCAGCAGAAAGAGGAGGGGAACGCTGAGGGGGCACAGGGTTCTGAGCCCCAGCCCGATCGTGGTGAACCTCACTCTGCTCACCTTCCATGTAGGGTCTGACCTCATGGCTCACCCAGCGATGGGGAGGGAGTCTGGGAAGCGCAGCCTAGCTGCGTGCCCAAGGATGGATTGCAGTGGCAAGCTACTCATTTTTGCCACAACATGCAGTCCAAAGTGGGCTTTATTCGGGGCAGTGTGATTTACTCTCAGCTGACATCATATTACTCAGTATTAGCTATAAACCTTTGGCAGGAACTTTTGGAGCAACTTTGCCCAAAGACTTAACTTTTAAAATTCTAGGGAGAAAAAATATCATTAATGGTTCTTGGGTCGTTAAAGTGAAATCATGAAGTTTGAGACGCCTGGCCAATATGGATGGCAAGTCTAAACCATTTGTGTCCAAAAACAGTGCGACTTCCCTCAGTTATCCGGTTCGTTTCGGTCAGTGTGGTGATTGCGGACTAGGTGCCCCCCCAAACCCCGACCTGGTCCTCCACCTCCCGGCTCCAGGAGCACCGGGGGAGGTAGGCTTGGAGGTACCTGAACAACGCTAGCCTCTCTGATGCCCAGTGTTTTTCTCGTTCCTCTGGGAATCATTGTCAGGTGGTCCATTGTGAGCCCGGTACTGGTGGCAGCTTAGACATCTCCCCCTTCAGAGCGTCTCAAAAATAAACTCGGGTCTCATTTTCGGGGTTGCTTCAAGTCAAAATGACCTCCCTAGAGTTAACAGACCTAGTTCTGTAAGTGGTTCAGGGTAAATCTTGTTAATCTGATTTTTCTTAATATGACATCTACTTATGAATTATAGCATTTCAAGGCTGAGAGTATATTAACAGGTGAAAGCAAAGACAAGACTTGAAAGAGATATTTGGCCCCAGAGAGGACCGAAGTCAAGATTCTGGGAGGCTGGAACCCTAAAGGCAAATTGTCAAGGCTAAGTCTACACTATTTTGAAATGAAATCATAACATATATGTGTGTGTGTGTGTGTGTGTGTGTGTGTGTGTGTGTGTGTGTGTGTGTGTGTGTGTATGATTGGAAAAATAAGAAGAAATGTTAAATTTTTTTTAAAAAACATAAATGTGGAAAAAAGGCTCTGGGTGGTGATGGAGAGTTGGTGGAATGGGTTCTGCCTTGAGGCTGAGAGGCCAGTACCGCTTGGAGACCCGCGAACACTGGACAGAGAGGCCCTTGTGCTTGTGCCCTCGGACAAGCTGATTTCGTTCTCAGGCAGGAAGGCCTTGGGGCTGGATGAGTTTGGGACTTGCCAGGAGAAAGTCTGCACCAGAAGAGGCTTACTTGCCCCAGAGAGCCTGAACAGAGAAAGGCAATGTAGTCCTGGCTTTTATCCAATAAAAAAATACTTAAATACATGCTAATCACATTCACTGAGCACTCAGTTTACATGATAAGCGTTTTAAACACTGAGTGCGTTATCTCATTTAACACTCTTCACAGCCCTGGGAAGTAGACCTCCTAATCTCCATCTTGCAGATAGGAAACCAAGGCAGGGGACTTTCAGTATCTTGCGCAATCTTATACCACGAGGAAGCAATAGAGCTGAAATTCTCACGCCAGCAGCCTGATACGACATCCCCTCTGTCTTAGCGGCTAGAAGATCTCACTCTTCCTTCTGTCAGTTTGTCAGTCTCTCTTTCCGTGCCTATCCTAGCCTAGCTGTAAAGCAAAACAAGCTGAATTCCTGTAACTTGATTAAGCCAGTGCGACTTGCTAGCATCCTCAGGCCTCCTGGGCACTCTTTTAATCTCTAGACTACTTACTAAACCTTCGGCCGAAGTTTAAGCTTTCACCCTACTTGACGCACACGGGGTAAAGCCCTGGATGTCTTGTGGGAGCTTGCCAACGTCACGAGTCAGAACACGTCGTAGGGAGGGCAGCTTGGGGGTTATAGCTGGACATCCACTTGGCTCTCTTGGCCAAGGGCTGGCTCGATCAAAGTACCCACCCTGGGAGTGAATGAGCACCTCCCCTATCTCTGAGCCCCTGTCTGAAACCAGGCATGGCTCCTTCTCTGATCATGCGGATAAAACAGCGCATGGCTATAAATGCAACATGAGACCATTTGGGCTTTAAGTGACCTTTCTGGCGCTCTTACAAGCTGATGAACATCAGAGCCATCCAAAGTGGTTCTTCCCCTGATGTCTCCCGACAGGCCGGGTAGCTGTTTGTAACGATTAAGTAGCTGGTCTCTGTCTTTTGTGCTTGGTGCGGCACCGTCCTGATGCCCGCCTCCACACCTTGACACACTGTCTCCTTGTTGCCAGTGGCCAATCCAGACAGACCCGGCGACCTCTCCTCCCACCCACAGCGCTTCATCCTTAATAAGTCAGTATTTGTTCCGTTTCTGCAATGTTCTTTTTGTGCATTAAAAAAAATTTCAGAATTAAAAAGAAAATTGTCACTGAGGTGACAGATAAGGCTCTCCTCTCAAAAAGAGTATTAATACATATTGTCTTGTATTTTATCCACTCACCAAGAGCTTCTTCTGTCCTTCCCATCGTGAGATTAGTTTGATAAAAAAATAATTCAGGATTTTGTAATAGTAGAAGAAGAGAAGTGTGGACGTCTCAAATCTTCACGCTTTCCTCAAAAATGTTATCAGCAATTCTGTACCCTTGAAGTCTAGCATGTTGGCGGAGGTCAGATGACGAAAAAAGTCTTTGAGGAGTTGTGCGAGTCAAAGGATTTCTTTATTTTAATTCCTCAGCTTACACGAGGTATAATTGACAAATAAAATTGTAGGGGAAGGATTTATAATGCTTTCTTCCCATCTTTTCCAAACATCCCTTCCTCCCAGGTTTTTCTGATTTCCCCCCTCCTGCTCGCTGTGTTGAAGGAAGGGTGGGTAATATTCAACCCATGAGTCCATCCTCATGGTCGCTTGCACAGGTCTGGTGGAACCCTCTACTGTCATAGTAAAACCTCAAGTTGACGCACTGGCTTGGGCAGAGAAGTTAATGAGTAATGACCACTGACGCAGACCAAATATCAGATGCAATTAATAAGTTTAACAAACAGAGGAGCAGTTAAAGTGGAGACTGATTCCTCGCTGTACCGAGGGAAGGCTGTCTTTCAGGCTGGCGCCTTGGAAGTTGTCCCCACCACTGTTAACCACACAGACTCTTCTGCATGAGTTGTTGTCTGCAGACATCATATGTAAACCTGTCCTCATTTTGCTACATCCATCCTTAACTAGTAAAAAAGAAAAAGTTGAACAACAGAGAAGAGAGAAGTCTGGTTTAATGTAGAGAACCAAGCAACCTGGCTCCCATGAGACATCTCATGAGTCAAGTGTGCTTTTTATATACTGAAGTCACTGCAAACGGTGGGAAAGGAAGAGTAATTGTCTCAGGAAAGGGAGTCTGTCCACCAACCCGGCTCCCACCTGCTTGGCTACTGAGGTCTTGGTGTTTGCCGGGGGCGTCCTCTGTGCCTCAAGAATAAGTCACTTGGTGGCACTTTGCGAGATGCACCATGAAAGTCACATTTACTCTGAACTGAAAACATTAGAGACTCAAGAATATACTTGAAAATCTTAGAATTTTTTTGAGCATGTCTTAAATGCCAGCCCAGTGACATACTCTCTTGAGCTCTAAGTCGTGTCTATGATGTAATTAGCCTGTGTTTCGTGTGAAGGTGGAGGAGTTCAAGTTAGGACCAATTTAACTAACACATTCAAGTTCAACAAACATGTTGAACATTGAGAGAAAGGAAATGGGAATATGAAAGTCATTGGCCAGGTTTCCAGCCCAAGAGCTATATGTCAGGGTCTCTCATCAACATGGCAGAACTAAATAGTTAGCATGGCATGGACTAAACAGAAGCGTGGTGCGAGGTGCAAGGTGTTGGGACTCACGTGACCTGAAGCGTGGTGGTTGGACTGGACAACAGACCAGAAATTTCGGGTAAGCTGAAACTGATCCCTTTCCTTCCACGTGGTACAACCCTCTGCAACTTCTCTTGCTGTAAGGAAGGGCTATGTAGCAACTGCTGGGTTCCAGGCCTTGTGCGAAAGTATTGGCTCTATGACATCACATTTAACTTTCACAAATCCCTACAAGAGAAGGCAATTTAATGGTCTCCAATTTATAGATGCATAACTCATCTCCAAGAGGCTTCATAACTTGGAAAATTTGCATTGAGAATTAGTAATAAAAGCAATTTTATGTTGCTGTATTTTAGTGCGGATCATAGAATGGATGGATCCACATTCTCTGGATCTTCACAGGTCAGATGCCAGCTGTATGAATATGTGGCCCGTCTCTCTCATTTAGTCCCGGCAGCAAAAGTCTTCATGGTTTCCATTTTTCTGTCTTCTGGCTCCGAGTTATTAAGAAGACATGCACTAGAAGGAATCAGGAGGAAAGGTGAAATATTTATCAAATTGGCCTTTTGAGGAATGGATCAAAGATTTAGGGTTTCCTAGCCACTGTGGGGAAAAAAGACTGTTAGGAAAATGAATAGTCTTCTAGGAGTCAACATGAGAGACATCGCCTATGGACTTGTTCAAAGGCAGGTTCTGACTCAGTAAGTCTGGGGTGGGTCCTGCAATTCTGATGTGGGTCCTTGGCCCACGCTTTAGGGAACCAGCCGCTAGTTTGCACAGGGACATTCTTCAAGTGGCTAAGAAAGTTCATCTCAGTGTCGTGAGGTCACAGCGGAAGCAATAACTGAACTTTCAGGAAGGGAGATTTTGCTGGAACATCAGGGACAACTTTCTCAGAATGAACCATCCCTGGCCGGTGCTCTCGGAACTACCTTTCCGCACAGATTTTCCTAATCACAGAGGAGGGAGCAGTTTTGTAGAAACTGATGCCACTTTTTATGTCATGTCACACGTTAAAACATAATTTGTTAATGGCAAACTGGAGACTCAGGGTAAAAATCAGCATCAGATACGGTGTTCGCTTGTGTGGGAAATCTTAGGATGAGGAAGTCCGCTGGTCAGTGCGATCAGCATTCTGCACCAACATAGGTAAACAAATTCTCACCAGTTCTCTTTCCCCCCCATGTTAGAGAAGTGATGGTTAAAAGCAGAACAATGGGCAGTTTCTTGATTGTGAAGATGTTAGGGATTTCAGTTCCTGTTTTTTGGCACAGTTGCTGAGCTCAAGTTTTTATCAGGCCAAGATCAGTACCCTTAAAGTCTCAACTTATTTTCCTAAATTGAATTTATTTAGCATTCCTGTATAGTCTATTTCACATGATCCATTTAAATAAAGGATATGTTCGAAGATTTCAGTACAATTGCCGTCTGAGCAGATTTCAGGGATTCCTTTTTTTTTTTTTGGTCTTTTTTTCTTTTTTCTTTTTTTTGATGGGGGAAGGTAATCAAACTTGTTTGTTTGTTTGTTTATGTTAATGGCAATACTGGGGGTGGAACCCAGGAATTCGTGCATGCCAGGCACACACTACACTGAGCCATACCCTTCCCCCTCAGATTTCAGTTTTTTGCACAAATTTTTTCTGAGCTTTTTACCCTCTATGAGAGGTAGATATTAAAGTTACCTTTTGTAAGTATGAGTAAAAAGAATATTAAAGATAGAGGAACTAATGCAGACATGGAAATTATATTTTACTTTTCTAAATGATCTCTTTGTTCTATAATCACATGTGCAATTTTCAGGCATTTAATTTTTTTGATAATTATCTCATCAGTCGGCGTCATTTGGTGTTACTGTTCTGAGTGGTTGTAGAAAATATTCTGTTTTGTGGGTAGAATTTCTCCCTCCATTGATATTATTTTTTCTAAACCTACAGTTATGATGGACATAGACTTGCCACTATTAGACATGTTATATTTCGGAGAGAACCATTTAGCAATTCTCTAAGTAAACTTGCACACTGCTGGGCCTGGAATAAATAAGTATTGAAAAAATTTATTCCTAATGTTTTAAATATAAGGCATCCATTTTTGAGCACAACATTAAACAAAATGACATTTCTTTAGAGACTGCCCTCTCATTGTCACAATCCTTTGTTGTCTGTAAATCCTTTAACGTGACAATTTCCCTATGCATATGGGAATCAATTTGCAAGATTTAGAAAAATCTAGATTCATTCCAGCAACAGGACCAAAAGGCATTATACTAGCAGGACTAATTTTGCAGACAGATGAGGTGATCTGACTGGTCAACCAGCAAAGTTCCACCCTCCCCCTGCGCCAGGGGGCCTCCCATTCAGTTACACATTTCAATAGAGTGCATTAAAAATACTACTTCATTATTCTTTGGACTTAAAAGTTCTAAATACATAGTTCTTAATTGAATGCCCCTCTATAAAATACTTTTCAATTTGGTTTAGCAACAGTCCAGTTTGCCAAGGTTCAGAAACCAAACCAAGTTAGGATGCTGTACCAGACTTGGGGCATTCTAGTGCAAAAAAAAAAAAAAAAAAACTATATATATATATATTTCATTAAAAGGTACAATGTGGATAAACAAGTAAATAAATCAATAAAACAAGACTGAGATATTTCATCTGTTTTTTTGTTTGCTCACTGGATTTTATTTTATGGTTAAAAAAGAGGCAAATAACAAGGTAATTTTATTTAGCAGATGGAAAGAGACATATGAAAATGATAAATTTAGCTGTGGATATGAGATGTTTCATCTTAAGGAAAAATGTTTAATTTACATTTGAATAAAAATAATAGCCAACAATAGTGTTTATTCTGTGCCAGACATTGTTTGAAGTATTTTATGTAACTTAGCTCCTTCCAGAGTGGTTTGAAGAAAAACTCCATGGTACACAGCGGTACCTTCTCCAAAGGTGACATTGCTCACGGTGATGGATTCAGGATTTGAGTTCAGCCAGTCTGGCACCCAAAGTCCAAACTACCGTGCTTAATCCCTCTTGACAAATTCAATTAAAAGGACATTTTTAAATGATTAAATAGTATAAGAAATAACATTCTGCTAAAATGGCGATCCTCCCACTGGTTTTATACATTTCAACTAACTATTTAAAACATGTTTTCGTTATATTTGGCACTCAATTGTTACCAAACATATTTCTAAAATGAACTCATTCCTGTAAAACCTTTTGACTTAGCAAATACTGTATTTCAAGGGAAGAAAGCTAACAGGAATTCTCAAGACAGAGTAAGAGATCTTGGCTGGAGAGCTGGAATTTAAATTTGAAAACCGTGTGTTTGTGTCTGTGTGTGTATGACAGAGAAAGAGAGAGAGAGGGATATTGAGAGAATGCATTTCATCCACAGGAGTAGACAAGGTCACCTAGGGAAAGAGTGTGCCTAAAAAACCAAAGGATCAGGGCCAGCCCTTGGGTCCCACAGTGTATTTCTGCATCTGGTCAGGGAGGAGGAGCTGCCAGTGAGTGTGAGGAAGAAGGCCATCAGAGCAAAGAGGGAAGCATTTCAAGGAGAGCATCGTTAACTGGGTTGGTCGCCACTGAAGAAGGTATCAAATAAAAGGAAGATGAGATTGAACCTTAGGGAGCCCTTGGTCACTGGCAGCCGCCACGAGATCTTTGACTGGACTGACTGGTCAGATGAAAGCATGGTTAGAGTGAGCTGCGGGGCCCATGGGAGTTGGGGAGAGTGGAGACAGCAAACACAGTGCCTCTTTTGAGAACCTTTTGTTGAGAAATGGAGACATAGCGGGAGAAAGATGGGAAACCAAGAGAGGTCCTATTTTTGGACGTGTGATTTTGAGCTGTGTTAATATCTCAAAGAAAAGTGATTCTTGTTTGATTTTCGCACTTGTAACTGTGACCACTCTAGGCTCTTGGAGTACTTCCGTCTTTAATTTCTACGTGATGCTGAGTTTGTCATCTTCCTACTCAGTCTCTTTTATTTGGTCGTCCTCCTCTACCACGGAGGGTTTCTGTGTAAAATTGTGCAGGTTGTAAACTGTGGAAACTTCGGGGGGCACAATTTCCACAAATTACTGTGTGAGTGGTGTCCCCAGAGTCATACCGTACACCCCCCGCACAATTCTATGCACTGACCCTGATTACCAGCCTCGGGACGGCTTTTTATTTGAATCAGCACATGGAAACAACGTGGTACGTTGGTGCTGCGGGTCTAAGGTTAGCAACAGAGGTGAGACGAGTGCTGGAGTTGACCAGCAGTAATGTTACACTAGTGTGGGCAAAGTGGGGTCTTGAGATCCAATAGAAACTGTTGGATTTCTGAGACATTTCCACTGCAACAAAAGTCATTATCAAAAAGAAAAACAAAACCCTTAAAAAAAAAAAAAAAGCTTTTTTCTCTCCCTTTAGCCTCCCTTTTCAAAGCAGCAAACTGAGGGAGATAGGAAATGTCTACAATGAAAGTCTGGTGACGAGTCGGGGAAAAAGCACTGCAAGTCTTTACCTGCTCAAGACAAAAGAAGCAACACTTAGAATCTACCTGTAGTGGAGAGATAAAGAAAAAAACTCTTTGTTGAACTAAGTGAACTATAACTTGTCTAAATAGAATAATTGAAAAATAGAATTCTCTTTATTTGTAATACCCCCAGACTGAATATCCCTATCAAAAGAGGAATGTATGTGCGATTGATAGATGCAGTCTTACAGTAGATGGTATTCAGAAAAAAAAAGAAATGAGCTATTGATACACAGTACAACATGGATGAATCCCATTAGAATTATCCTGGGTCAAAGAAGTCAGACAAAGAAGCGTACACTGTCTGATTACATTTATATAAAACTTTAGAAAAGGCAAACTAATCTATAGTGACACAAGGCAGAGCTGTGGTTGCCGAGAGAGTGGGGAAAGGCAGAAGGAAGGGATGACAAAGCGGCCCGAGGAAACTTTTAGGGAATGGATGCAGTCATTATCTTGATTGTGGTCGTGGTTTTATGGGTGTATACCATTGCCCAAACTTATCAAACCACACACTAAATAAATACAGTTTATTGTATGCCGATTATACCACAAAGCTTTAAAAAAATTTTTTTAAAGGATGCTTGGTTTCTGAATGTCTGAAACTGATTTATGCAGCCTTTGATCTAACACCAGAAAGTAATTGCAGGAGGAGACAGTTTGCAGGCTACCAGGGAAAATGTCACTGGAGTCTTGCAAGATTCATAAAACTAAGCACCACTCTGAGAATGCAAACAAATTCTTCACCATTCTGATTGCATTTACAGTTCCACCTTTAAAAGGAAGTGTATGTTTTGCACTTGCTTCTTAAATGGAACCAACACAACAGTGATTTATTTCACTACTGTGACATTTTTGAACTAGCTTGGGCTCAGAAGAAGTTCAGTACCTCCACGTACGGAACAAAAATTCATTCCAGATTCATCTCTGGCTGTATCTGTGAACAGCGCCCTTGTGCTGTTTGTGACTGTCAGCTAGCTCACCTCTGATTAAGGTTTCCAGTGCATTTCCTGCAGTCTGTGAACACCAGCTCCAACCACAGCCTCGGTCTCATAAATGTTTAAGGAGAGGGTGAAACAGTGACTAACTTACGAGAACAAGAAACAGCAACGCCCGGCTGCACCTGTTTATTCTCTCTGCCTCGAACTCCTCATACACCTGTGTATCCTGTGCAGGCATCATGAATTCCTGTTGACTGACACCGACAAACTTAATTGACTTACACATTTTACTTAACCTAAAAAACAAAACAAAACAAGAAGAGAACCGCATGTTGCAGCTCTTTGAGATCGTTGGGTGGACGCACTGTGTGTGATCTACCATCCTCAGGGATTTAAACTGCTCTTGAGCAAACATACTTCATAAATTGAGACCTGGCAGGCACCCAGGGAGTGGTTAAGGTCTGCATTTACTGCTGAACTTTGGCACAGCACGCTCACCCTTGGTGGCGTTCTGGGACTCGTTAGCTGGGTGGAGATGAGCACGTCTCAGCAGAATCATTTAGTATTATTACTATGACATTTGATATTAATAACATTATAGTAATCATGGATCGCTGTTCCTTGACTCAAAGAACTCACAGGTTTTAAAAATGGTGTAGAACGAGTTCATTCAAGAAATTAGTTCAAAACTGAAATGTACACATGGCTTGAGTTAGAAGTGTCGCTGTTGATGGAGAGAAAGAATTGACAGTTGTGAGAAATAAGCCTGATGGTAATAATAAGTACAGTAAAATTTATTTTTCTTGTTTTATTTCTGTGGCTCGGGGTGGGGTGGGAGAAGGCGGTGGCATGGGGCTGGCTAGGAGATCGGGGAGAAAATGTGCTGTACTTCTACAATAGTACGTTTTTTCCAGGCCATGACTTTAATCATTTTTTGAACAGTTACTATTGGGTATATATGGAAAATGAAACCAGTTCTAAAGCTGCTTGAATTCTGTTGTTGGGGCCATAATTATGAAAGGAAATGAAATAGGAGCATACATTTTTATTTCCAGTTTTCCTTTCCTAAGTCATGGGATGTGCCAAGATCCAGGCATCGCGTACAGTTTAGAATCAAAAGAAGTTAACTTTGAATTTTCTTAAAGACTGAGAGGCATCTTGCAGTGCCATTGGTGACAGGGAAATGCTTAGCAAGGGGTAGTGGAGACAATTAATCATCTCCAGATCCCTCTTAAGTAATTTAAATTCCTTGGAAGCATTAAAAAGCTAGAATACATAGTTTTTAAAATCCACACTTAAAAACTGAACATTGGGTAGTAGCCTGCTGGATTTCAAGATGACTTTCTGTGTCTTAGATAGCATCGCCGTCTCTTGACTTCATCAGGGAGGCAGAAGAACTCACCCGTCACTCCTGGATGCCTCCCTCGGCTGTGCCTTACCTACCAGACGTGCTGGGCAGTGTGGTCCAGGTCACGGGAGGAATGAACTGGGCTAGGACTAGTGAGCTTTACAAAGTTGCCTGGTGGTTATCTTAGTGTATTTTCCAGACTAAATCATAAAATGGCACAGATGCAAATGGCTCATTGTCATAGCGACTGTTGGGGTTTGTCTGCTTATTTCTTAGCAAAATTGATGTTACCTCTTCTTTGTCTGTTCCAGGGCTCATGCCTGTGGCCCAGCAGCCTGTTTACTGTGCTTCGAAACACGGCATAATCGGATTCACACGCTCGGCGGCGGTGAGGACGCAACAACCCCAGTGTCCCTTGTCCTCTTTCTGTGCACGTGCGCAGCACGCGGTCTGCAAAGTAGACGGGGGTAGAGGCTGAATTCAGGACCTCTGGGTTAAAGATAGAAAGCTTATGCTTCAATATTTATTATTAAAAATAGTGTTCAGATCACATAAAGGACCAAATGTAGAATAGATAGATAAGTTTTAAAATTAAGTAGATTCTTTTTTTTGGGGGGGGGGTTGGTAATTAGGTTTATTTATTTATTTATTTTAATGGATGTACTGGGCATTGAACCCAGGACCTCGTGCATGCTAAGCACGCACTTTACCACTGGTCACAAAGCCAAGTAGATTCTAAACACAGATAGGTTACTGAAAAAGTATCCTTAAGAATAAATAAGAGGGAGATAGTCTTTATTTTCAAAAGGACTCCAAATGGAAAAGTTATTAACTTCAGACTTCCTTCAGTGGAATAGGCAGTGTGTTTCAGGCATTGCTTGTCACTGAAGATAGGATAAAACCGAGTGAGATGCTAGAGGAAGGCAGGAGGGGCGGGGCTGACATTTACCCAGTAGGGCCATCACGGAAGCTGTCTCCATGGAGACCTAGCGTGAAAGAGTGCAGAGCTTAGAGAAATAGTTTGGACCTCATGGACCACATGCATTGACAGCAAGAGGTGAGAATGCTTGCCTTTTTATAAAAACTGGAAAAAGGAAAAAAAACCAAAAGGGGCAGCTTGAACAGAGCCTGCTGAGCAAGAGGAAAGTAGGACGAGGAATGACTGGAGATGAAAACAGGAGTCAGACCAAAGGTGGCTTCTGGGCCGCGGCCATGAGCTTGGGTTTTATTCTGAGTGTGGCCATCAAGGGGTCTTTCCTGCACAGCAGTGACAAGATCCTATTTCCATTTGAAGAAGCCCATTCCGCCCACCATTTAGAGAATGTTAAAATTAGGACAAGTGCAGAAGAGGAAAGAACAGTCAGGGGACCCCCTTGCAATGCTTCATCTAGATGAGACAGAGAGAGGGGCCGGGTGAAGGGGACACCAGACACGCCAGGCACAGAGAAAGCAGGTGACATGGGAGCAGCCAGCATTGCCTCAGAAAGGGAGATAAGCAGCTCTCACACTCTTGATTTAAATGGACTGGAAATTCCCGTTTAATTTGCAAAGACTTCATCTTTAACACAACTTTTAATGAACACATGATGCCATGACAATGCAAGGGAAATCTTAAAGACCAGAAATTTTGTATTTCCGATTACCAGACTAGAACGCTGTACAGTTGATGTTCACTATTTTTCAGTTACATTCTGCACAGTCACTTGCCAACACTGAATTAGAGAACACTGAACTGCTGCTCGGAGGGGAAGGTCAGGCCTCTGGTCACAACGCTTTGATCAGCCATGCAGCACATAACCTCGTTTTACATGTATTTCTACTTAAAGATACCTTACTTAACATGTATTGTGTTTAATATGTATTGTATTAACATGGCCAATAGCATTTATGACTCGTGCCTGAAGGGAAGCGTCTCTTAACAACCGAATTTCTCCATAAGGCACATCGCAGCCTTCTTGTACTTAGAAACACTAGACAGCACATCAGCACTGTGCTGGGAGGGCATTTCAAACAGCAGAATCGCCAGCAAAAAGCACAAAGATGAGGAAAAACATGGACAAGCAGGGCAAAAAGGACACTTATTTATGGTATGAGAGCTGAAACGAGCAGGCAGAGAGCATCGTCTTGTTTGACCTTGGTCCACATCCGGCAGCTCGAATTTCTCACTCCTCTGTGCTTGTCCTCAGATAACCTTGAAAGCACCACACGTGTTGATGTTGGGGGCTACAGATAAATTTTAGCCAGAAAGCAGATGGAATCCACAAGTAATTGGCTTACACTTTGTTTTACACAGAGTTCACATAAAACCCATGGGTTGAAAATTAAACCAAAGAACGTTAGTCTGAAAATACTTAAAACTGTCTTTCAGACGGTGCAGGTACTAAGAGTGCCTTTAGAATCAGAGTCCTAGAACTTCCCACTAACAGTATATTTTAAGCAAATATTCTCTGCTGTACAGCTCCAATTTGAAAGAAAACTTAGGATATCAATTTTAAACCTCAGCATTTTTTAAAATTGAAGTCTAGTCAGTTTACAACGCTGTGTCAGTTTCCAGTTACAGCATGGTGGTTCGGTTATACATACACATTTACTCCTTTTCAGATTCCTTTTCATTATTATACACTATTACACGGTATTGGGTACAGTTCCCTGTGCTGTGCAGGAGGACCTTGTTGTCTATCTATTTTATATATAGTAGTTAGTATCTACAAATCCCAATCTCCCAATTTATCCCTCCACCTTCACCCTCTTTTAATTGAAGTAGAGTCGGTTTGCAATGTTGTGTTATTTCTGGTGTACAGCATGGTGGTTCGGTCCTACTCATCCATACATATATTCCTTTTCATATTCTTTTTCACTATATGCTATTTAAGCCTGAGTTTCCTGCTGTGTTTAGTAGGTAAGAGCAGCTTAGATCATCCAGCATTTTCAGGAGTTGCCCGGTCATGTTGATTTTTTTTAGAAATTAATTAGGTGAGGCTTTGGGGAATTAATTCAGCACTCTGGGTATGTGTTCTTTTACTTTCTGCCGCCCTTCAGCCTTGCTGCTGTCATTGTCATGGCTAAAAGTATACTGGCTAGTACTTTTCACATCGGAGTCTTTCCATTAGCTTTAGTTATCAGTCTGTCCTGTGTTTATACAAAACTCCTGAAACCTGCAACTTCTCCTTCTGATTGGCAGATGGCTGCTAATCTCATGAACAGTGGTGTGAGGCTGAACGTCATTTGCCCGGGCTTTGTTAACACCCCTATCCTCAAGTCCATCGAAAAAGAAGAAAACATGGGACAATATATAGAATATACGGGTCACATCAAGGATATGATGGAATTCTATGGAATTCTGGAGTAAGTAAAACCATACCTGCCTTCCTTTGTAAGGTGGAGCGAAGCGTGATCTAGACCTAGGCAATAAAAAGGAGAAAATTCGCTTTTAAATGTGAGAAACTAATGCAAGCGTCAAAGTTTCAGTTTGGCAAAAATCTCTGAAAAAATATTTTTTTTCTGAGTTTCTGAATAGAATATGCTTACATGTCTTGAATTTTGCTTTTAGATATAGAGAATACATCATTAACACCTTCAACCATAACAGATACTTTTTTGAAAAAGGTGATGTTTAGTTATCTTTGGAAGCAATGATAACTTATCTGCCTAAGTTCCGAGCAATATTCAGATATACCCTTTGTGAAATTTCACATGGCCCCCTAACTTCAACCACTTTCATAAGAAGCAGTTAACCAACACACGTGTTTGGGGAATGACGTCTAAGTTAGAGCAGCTGGAGTTTTCACAGGACAAGGTCATGTGGTCAGATCCTCCAACACTGACCCATGAACTTACCCATCAACCTCTATGGACCTCAGTCTTCTCACCTGTAAAGTGGGGATAATACTAAAGCAAACTTAGGGGACTTTTGAAAGTCCACAACTAAGTTGATGTATGTAAGTTACTTAAAACAGCAAAAGATAAATAATAGACATTCAATAAACGTTAGCTACAATTCTTCCTATTTCTGCACTAGTAACATTTCTATCTGATAAGTCTAAATTCTACTGATAGGATAAAGATGGGAAAAATAATCACTTTCTCAATGTAAATAATAATTTTATGAATCCTTCCTGTCAAAATTGCAGAAGGTAGGGTGTGGAAATCTACCACTCACTTCACAATCTGGTAAATATCTAACTGAATAAAAATTGGAGGAACCGCCATGACTTACACTTCCATGTTACATGTTACAGATGATAGACGCTTCAGAAGCAACGCAAAATGAGGTGTGATTATGCCTTATTCTTTAGTTTTAAAACCCTGATGTTTCCTTTGTTTTTAGCCCATCAATGATTGCCAGTGGATTAATAACACTCATTGAAGACGATGCTTTGAATGGCGCTATTATGAAGATCACAGCTTCCAAGGGAATTCATTTTCAAGATTATGATACAACCCCATTTCACACAAAAACTCAGTGAACATCTTACATGTCAGCCTTAACTGCAAATAAGAACAGATGACTTACAGCCAGACATTATCTTCATTTGAATATAGCTCTTTGAATGAAATGTTACCATTTGAAGCTTGCTTTCATGCACTTGATGTTAATTTTTTCTAAATGATTAGTTGTCTATGGATTAAAAAAAAAATTAAGAACCATCAAAAATATGACATGGACCAAAGCTAGATTTTGATCTTTAGAGTCTAAGTAATGATTAAAACAAAGGATATTCCAGGAATATTCTGCCTTTCGGAAAATATATTTAAATTTGTGTTCGTAAGTATTGATGTTTCTTAGAACATCATTTTAAAGGCGATACTTGAATTGTTATTTAAATCAAGCCAGATGTTAAAAACTCATTTTGTTGCTATATTCGCACTTTAAAAGATGGAAGCTACTACCTACAATGGCAAATATTTAGTGACAATAACTTTTACTTGTGCACCATGTTTCAGCTCCTTAAAATGTGGCACATTTGGGGGACAGTAGGTAAGGAATAAATTACAGTGTGAATATATCCCAAATGAAAACTAGTGTATGGAAACGTGACAGAAATGAACTGTCTGAGACGTTGATCCACAGGTCAGCCTCCCAGCTGGGGAAAACATTTCCTTCCTCTTTGCTTACTTTAAAGAATTTTGACTCCAGAAATCTCAGGAATGAAACTTGTAATCATTATGGCAAAAAGGGTAGTTAGTGCTCCTAAAATGTCGTATTTAAGATAAGCTTGTTAAGAAAAATGTATACAAATGTAATTTTTCTGTCAGGTTACTTCTTTGTTTATTTGTATTGATTTCAGCAGTGCTTACTTTTCAATAAAATTTTTTTCGTAATCTCCAGAAGTTAGTTAGTATTTTCTGTGTAGCTATTGAGGAGAAAAAACCAGTTCTGTCACAGCCTCACTGTGGATGTTTCTGGGTGCTCAAAGCCATGAAAACAAGATGCAAAAACAACTGCAATGTTTAGCCTTTTCCCCCATCAGGTATTTTGAGGCAGAATCATTAAATGCACCTGCTTTGGATAACACTATTTGGAGGCAACAATTAATGCTAATAATAGTGAAAGCACGAGATTTCCGGATCAATCATTTCTTTATAGAAATAGTGTAGAAGTGATTCATTCTGCCTACTAACTCCGGAGCTCCCAGCTGGGAGCAGAATCCATCCATGTGAGATTACGAAGGATTGCCTGGGGATGCTGGAGTTGCTGTCACATCTTGCTCTGTTTGAATTCTGCCAAAGATAACAAATGCCTTCACTCTTAAGGAGTAATTTGAAACCGTTGTCTAGATGCTCATGTATCGTATTTAAAAAACACCAGGAAGTGAACATCAGCGAACATCTTAGAGAAATAAGTTGTATATTTAGGGACAGACTTGTTCATTCCTTGTGGCAGTGACTAATCACTCATATAGGTATGAGTAATATCATTTATCTTACTCTTTTTTCAGTGTAATGTTCAAAGCTTCTCCTTTGTGGCTAAGTCTTTGCACTGGCAGCCTTCAGTATACTTGGTGCTTTGATTTATTGTTTTTAAATCAGTAAACTATGCAGACATTTAAAACCAAATACTGTTAGAACTAAAACAAAAATTCTGAGTTATGTTTTCAGAAGTTATTTTACATTAAAATATATCTTCTATAATAGCTTTAAATAATCTGTAATTTCATATGATATCTCCATATACTGGTTGAGAAAATAGTAAATATTAAATTTGGGGGGGAATCTCTCATTTTCTTAATTGAATTTTTCAGTGAAAACACTAATGTAAATAATTTTTTTCAAACATATTTTTTCTTAATAAAGGAAGTAGGACTCCCAGTGCAGCAAAACTAAAAATTTGTGGAAACTGAAAGACTTAGATTTGATGATGACATGAAATGTCCAACACACTTAATTTTCCCGTATACAAATAATTTAAGATTCTTGGAGTTCCATTTAAAGTACAAGTGATTACATAATAATTTCTGTCTAATTTTGCCTTGTCTGTTCATAAATTTAGGATTCTGAAAAGATCTGGAAATGTACATTTTTAAGAAAAATTTAATTGTTTTTACAAGTTAAATATCATTTGTAAGTAGCTCTTTTCTTACATTAGAATTTCAAAAGGCAGTTTACTGGGGCTCAGGAAAAGTGACTGGGTCCAGGGTCACAAGTGCTAGCATTCCTCCATCCCGTCCCTTTTGTTAGCGTCCCTCCTGGGTAGCCTCCTCGGATGACGGCTCCCCGGGTCCACGGACTGACTCTCACCAGCTTCCAGCCAAACAAGAACTTGGTTTTGGCAACCGAGCTGTTGGCCTCTTCTCAACTTATGTGCTGACTACGGAGACAGTCCTTGTGGTCAGAGAGACCTTGACCAGAATCAGATGACATGCCTCTCCCAAAGTGTGGAGGACAGGGGAGTGGGCAGGATGTTGACCTGAACCCTGTGGATTAAGGAAAGGAGAGGGACAGTTTCCAGGAGGAAAGGTGGTGAACACATGCTGAGCTAACAAAACAGAAAGGTAGGCACTACGGAGGAAGACATAGAAAGAGTGAACAAAGGATGTTTTATGCCTTGATCCCTGGGACACATTTTCAAAGGCTATCATGGTTCCTATAATATGCCAAGATCCATGTTTTTCAAACTGTCATATTGGAGAGGATATGATAGAAGAAAAGAGAAAATGAATAGAAAATAGAACAAGCATCTCGTGTATATAATTGCACTTATTCTCAATATAAAATGTATTTCTTATTGTGAATCAAAGTGGAAAAGGGTTCAAAAGCTCCTTGCTTTCATGTTGGCTGCAACCCTTGCTTCTAGATTTCCTTCCTTTTTGAATTTCTGTCTATATAACTGTATTAATCCTACAGCTCCATTCAAATTTCTTAGCACGATTTCTGATTCCTCTTACTAAAATTTTATCCTGCATATAGTCATGTAACAGAGAAGAACAAACCTGACTCCACATTGGGATCTGTTCCTTTAACTCTAACCTTTGTGCTCTGTTTCCCGCTTAGTCGTGCTGGTGCTGCACTTTTGTAAAAGAAAGTTGCCTACAACCTGGAATATACAGGAGAGCCCATTCTCAAGGCTCTGACCTTTAAAGGTATATACGTTTCAGTTCATATAGAGATAAAAAGTTGCAGAATAGAAAATAGCAATTGTCTTGTTGGAGGTTGATAGGAACATTGTGACCAGACCTACATGGACAGCTGTAAGAACAAAGGATTCCAGCACCAAGAAGTTTGCAACAGCCAACCACACCCCCTCCCATTTTAGTATAAAAGAAGCCTGAATTCTAACTTGGGAAAGATGGTTCTTTGGGGCACTAGTCCACCATCTTATCTGTCTGCTCTTTCCTAATAAAATCACTATTCCTTGCCCCAACACCTCAGCTCCTGATGTACTGGCACATATATTTGCTCCTGTACCCACGAAGTAATTTTTAGAACCATGGATACTTTGTAATCATCGAGGATGATTATCAGAGGATTCAGATAAACCTTGAAATCCATGGCTTAACACAAGAGAATTTTTTTTCTCCGTTCACACAAGAATCCAATGCTAGTATTCACTGTGCGGGTTTCCACGAGGCGCCTTCTGTCCTCTAGCTTCACAGTCAAGGGTTTTGGAATCATTCACTTCCAGCCAGTGGACTGGAGAAGAAAAAAATGGAGAAGGTACACCTGCTTCTTAAACATTTCAGCCTGGAAATAACACTCGTTGTTTTTACTCATAGCAAACTGGTGAGAACTAGTCTCCGAGCATGCAAGGGACTCTGGGAAATGTAGATGCCGCAGACACATCCAGGCCTCCCAGAAACAACTCTGCACCGTAGGAAGGGAGCGCGAATTTTTGAGGGACAAACAAAACTTTTGTCTTTGCCACACCTAATGTTTCTGTAAATCCCTTGTTCCTCACACTGAAGACATTCACTCCCACTCCCAGGAAACATCCTGTTTAACTCTATTCATTTTCTCTGCAGAATTTTATCCTAAAGAATGTTTCTCTGGGAATTTTTATATGATCATCACTCTTTGCATGCACACACACAAATACACACATACACATATACACACACATACACATGCACACACATACACATGTACACACATACACGTATACACACACATATACACACATACGCACACACATACACACACATATACACACACACAAACACACACATATACATACACATGCACACACATGTATACACACATATGCACACACATACACACATGCACACACATACACACATATATACACATATACACACACACACACACACATATACACATACACAAATTTAAAGTTAATTTTTGTTTTGCATATAAGGCTCTAAATGCTAAAAAAATTTCTTTGGATTTGGTAATATTAAAATTATTAATATATGATTGATCAAAACAACAAGTATATTAAATGTTTTATAAATAATTATTCTTAAATAAAAAGTTCAGTGCAGCAGAAATGCATTTTTACTAGTATAAATGGGGCTTGTCCCCCAAATTATTCATATACTTAAGGATGAACACAAATGTCACTTGTTGATAAAATAAATGTCAGCATCAAAGAAAAGAGAAAATGAGGCAGAAGCAATATTTGAAGCTAATGTTTAAGAATTTCCCCAAAGTAACTCAAGCTGCTGATTCAAGAATCAATACAAATGAGAAGAAGAAGAAAAAAGCTCACTGGCTGAATGATAGTAAAAACCACTGAAAACCAACGACTGGAAGAAATCGTAAAACCAGCCACAGGGGGAAGAAAAAGAGTAAAAATAAAATTAGCAGCTGACTCCTTAACAGAAACCACATAAGTCAGAAGACAATGAAATAACCATTCCACGTTCCAAAACAAACCAACAAGAACCTGGAGTTCCACACGCAGTAAGAAATCTTTCAAAATTGAAGATGCAATAAAGGTGTTTTAGGAGGGGAAAAATAAAAACCCCTCTGGGAGGATTTATCACAGCAGATTCACATTCAAAGAAATACAAGCAAGAAGTTTTACAGGCACCAAGAAGGATCCCCAGATGGAGGAAGGCATGCAGGGAGGTAGGAAGGAGAGTAGAAAAAGAAAAGGCATGAGGAACTAGAATAAGTATTTATTTTATGAAGCAATGAAAATAATGACTTCTAGGATTTAAAATCTATGAAAGCACAGGAAAGTTAAGGAGATAAGTTAAAGTGCTCTAAGGCATTCATATTTTCTAAAATTTGGTTAAAAAACCCACTAGTTAATAATAGGTATTTATAAATCAAGAGAGCCTAGGGTAATATTTAAGATAAATACTGTATAACTAATAAGCTAATTGAGATGAAATTTTTAATAATAATAATTAGCTGATGCGTCCACAGGAAAGAAGGAAAAATAGTACATACGATGTTGGACCAAACAGAACACAAATAGGTGTTGAAATGAGCAAATCATGAACTGTCAGCCCATGTTTCTCGTTCCAGCCCCCACTAGTTTCCCACTGCAGTTAGAACAAAATTCTCCTCCCCTGATCACACTTATTTTTGCTCCCCTCCTTTCTGAGTGCTCTAGCCCATTGGTTTCTCTGACCCTTGAAAGCGTCAGACTTTCCCTCCCCGGGCCCCTGCGCTGGCTCATTCTGCTTCGGTGTAAAGGAGGAGAAGGCGCAGAGGGGTGGACGCGGGGAAGCTGACCACTGAGGATTCTAGGGGGCTGACGCAGCCTTCTCTCTTCTCTACAAATTGCTGAAGGAGCCAAGAAGAGGTAAATGAAACAAGATCCTCGCATTTGCCTCAGGAACCGCTCAAGATGAGTCGCCCTTTAAAAGAGAACGTTTTGCTGGAAATGGCCACTTCTCTTCTCTGGCTTTCTCCCCAGTCAAGCCATACGTTTGCGTGTCTGTGCGTGAGGAGCTCTTCAAATAATGCTCTTCCACTTGGTTGGGTTTTGTTTTTTAAGTTTCAAATGTTTCATAGCAATGACAAAAAACAAGATGCTTGCAGCTCAGCAATCCTCCTTAGTCACTCACCACAACTTGTAAAAAAGATGAAAAAGATAATGAGAAAAAGACATCAGTCAGGGCTCTGTCATCCTGCGTGTGAAATGGCACCGAGAGAAACAGCCGCCCAGCAGCCCCGGAGCCCGACGTGGAGGTGCTTTAGAGCACATGGAGAAGGAACTGCCACGGGTCCAGTCCTGGGGCGACTGGGACGGTTTTGGATTATGACTGATAACCGCCCCACCACTAAAGAGTTCAGATCAGCCAGCAAGTCATACGCACTAAGGTCTGTGATCAGCACTCAGCCAGTGAGGCACTGGGTACCACGGAAAGGCCTGCTTTTCTGTCTCAGATGCTGCGATTGTAATACGAATAGCTTGTTCACTGTTCAACTGACTCTGAACCAACAATGATTACAAACATCTGTATGCGGACAATTAAATTCAGAAATCTATTCCTTATGCTTAGGCTAAACATGAAAAACATGTTTCTCTGAAATTTATCCAAATTTTTTCCTAGTATCTTTACCCTAAGATTGGCATCACCCCTCCGCCAACCCCTAATTTTAATTTTCTTCCATTTGCAGGGATTCTATCAGAAAACATCCTGACAAATTCTTCTGTTCCCTTCAATATGGGGGAGATTTACAGATGAGGGTAAAGGGGAACAGAACAACCAGAAGCTGGGGTGGGGTGGGGGTGGATTTGGGGAAGCCTGAATTTGATAAGGATGAGCCCAGATAAGGCAGGACTGGTGAGTGGTGGTCTGATGGTGAAAGGTCTGGAATATCCGGCTGGAGGTCCAGTCTTTGGGAACCGGAGGCAGGAAGTCCTGAACGGGGGAGTGACCCGATTCAAGCGTGTGTTACCCCAAGTCACTCCTTAGAGTTGATTGACCAGGACAGACACTGAAGGCTTGAGAGCCGTTATGAGAAAAGTAAAAATACCCCATTAGCACATGTAAGATGTTACGGGAACTTGATTTCGCGCAGTGGAAGTGGGTCAGAGAAAAGGGGATGGGAAAACAAAAGATCCCAGACTGGAGGGATCCAACTTCCTGACTCAGTTTCATAAAAAGCAGCATGTTCACCCCCATAAAACCCCAGTGTCTGCCTGTGTCCTTCCCATAAACTCCCGGCCCCCCCTCACTGATAAGATGTAGGAAGAGGAAGCAGCAAAAAAATATACTTCTGCAGCCAACAGATAAGGGTGATCAGATTTACTTAAGAAAACTCAAACTCAAAACACTCTCCTTACCAAGGAAATTTGCCCACTCTCGTCCCCATGGGCAGGAAGAAGTGAGCAGGCCACTCATCAGCTAATATTTTGTAAGCCTTTTGCCACACAAATCTGCTTAAAATAATCACTGGATTTATCTACAATTAGGTGGCCACCGTGATTCATTTGAAAAGGTCCCTGGCGGAGGCTGGAAGTGGGGACCTGGCTATACAACAGGGTGGCAGCAGCAGAAGCAGCAAATAAGACCACACAGGGTAGTGGAGAGCTCACCCATCTCCAGACGCCCCCTTGTTTCACTTAAATAGAGTCACCCAACCCTGCTGTGTTTCAGCTTACTTGTGACAAATCTTACTTTAATGATATTTCAACCCGCCTGTAAAAACCTAAAGCAATGAAATAATACTACTCAGCCATAAAAAATAATAAAGTAATGCCATTTGCAGCAACATGGATGGACCTGGAGATTGTCATTCTAAGTGAAGTGAGCCAGAAAGAGAGAGAAAAGTACCGTATGGTATCATTCATGTGTGGAATCTAGAAAGGAAGGAAGGAAGGAAGGAAGGAAGGGAGGGAGGGAGGGAGGGAGAGAGAGAGAGAGAGAGAGAGAGAGAGAGAGAGAGAGAAAGAAAGAAAGAAAGAAAGAAAGAAAGAAAGAAAGAAAGAAAGAAAGAAAGAAAGGAAGGAAGGAAGGAAGGAAGGAAGGAAGAAAAAGAAAGAAGGAAAGAAGGAAAGAAAGGAAAGAAAGGAAAGGGAGGAAAGAAAGGAAAGGGAGGAAAGGAAGGAAGGTAGGAAGGACACTATGAACTCATGTACAAAACAGAAACAGACTCGCAGACATAGTAAACAATCTTATGGTTACTGGGGGAAAGAAGGTGGGAAGGGATACATTTGGGAGTTTGAGATTTGCAAATGATAACTACTATATATAAAAATAGATTAAAAACAAATTTCTTCTGTCTAGCACAAGAAACTATATTCAATACCTTGTATTAACCTTTAATGAAAAAGAATATGAGAACGAATATATGTACATATATGCATGACTGGGACAGGATGCTGTACACCAGAAAGTGACATATTGTAACTGACTATATATCAATTTAAAAAATAAAAATAAAAAGAAGTAATATGGACGTATTTGCGTTGGGAAGACGATCTTGGGGTGGGTTCAGAATGGAATAGATGGAAGCTGTCCTGAAAGCCCAGGGAACTAAGTGGGACAGCATCACAAAATCCCGCAGGAGAGGCGACAGTGGCCTCAAACTGTGCGGTAACCATGGAGACGAAGCTGTAAACCCAGCCAGGAGCACAGGAAGGAATCAGCATCAGCAGAGCCAGGTGGGAACAGAGCCGGGACAGGGAGGACAGCTCCGTTCGGAAAGGCATCCTCAGCATAATCACGGATGTTTACTGAGCGCTTAGTCTGTTCCAGACACCGTGCCAAGCTCTTCATTTCAACTCTTGCGAAAACCTTATAAGACAGAATGCCATTCCTATCTCAACACTGGGAAATAAATGAAGTTTCAACGGCCTTGGAGATCGTTGAAATGTTAACAGTAATATCAGCACCCTCGATCCAGAAACATTCAACACATTTTGAAGTCTATGATTTATTTCGTCCATATCCACGTGAGGCAGGGTTCAACTATTAAATCTGCTTAATTGTAATAAATGGGGAAATTGACAGATCTGGGAAAGAAACAGTGATGCCGGGGCAGGACTAAAACTCTGGATCTCATCATTCCGAAACTGGAGAGCTTTTCTGGCTCTCGTAGTTACTATAATTAGAAAAGACGGTGTCTCCGGTTTGTGTTTCACAAATTGCATTCCTGCCAAAGAGATTTTAGGGGAAAACATGAGTGCAGGCTCTTGGTTTCCAGAGGGAAAAATTCTAAGGACACCAAGGTGTCTTGCAGAATTCAAGGACGGAAAAGCCACTGAGGGCAGGAACACCTGGCATCAAAATTGTGCAAATTATCAGCAATGCCCATTTCTTCTCAGCTATTTGAATCCTCTCTCTCTTTCTGTCTCTGAAGACTTGTTTTGGTCAATATCAGATTTTATTTTCTCTGAGGGCATTATTTTTTTTTCAAAGAAAGGACAAATTCTAGTTACTGGAATTCTCTTAAATTGATATTCAATTTATTCAAGCAAAAAATCTAAAATTTAATTTCTCTTAAGCCCTTAATCTCATTATATATATTATATATATATTATATATAATAGTATTTATAAATTTAGTAAAATTTAACAATCACTTTCAAATTGGTCTTTGACTGCTGTTTGAGTAACTCAAGTTGCAGAATTCATTAAACAACCAGGCTTCTTATAAATTAGTTAATTTAATTGCCTATAACATTGTAGACTGCATTCAGAAGATGAATTTTTTTATTGCCTGATCTGACCTGACCTGACAAGTGAAATTTCCCCAGGTACTTTCTCAAGCATTTAAACTACTCTAGTAGATCTAATATATTAAATTCATAAATATGATAAATCTGAAGTTCCCTCACGTGCTTCATTAATCTCTGCAATCTTAGGAGTGTTTTCTCCTGTTTTGCAACACAAATCATAAGTTCAATTAAATTATTTATTTCCAATTTTAAATTGGAATAAAAAAACCTCAACTGTCAGATGCTCCAACAAGCTAAAAGTGGCCGCAACCTCCAAGATGGCTTCCCCTCCTGGTGGTCACATTCTTGTATGATACCCTCCCCTTGGAGAGCTGGTATTTAGTGACTTCCGGTGAAGACAATGCATGAAAAGTGATGCTCTGTTGTTTCCAAAATTAAGTTATGAAAAACTGACTTCTGTCTTTGGTAACATGTCTTCCTCTCTTGGTTGCTTGCTCTAACATAGCCAGCTGCCATGTTGTGAGCTTCCCAGTGGAAGATCCATGTGGCGAGGAGCTGAGGGAGGCCTTCAGTAACAGCCAGTGAGGAGCTGGGCCACTCAGTTCAACACACCATGAGGAACTGAGTCTTGCCAACAACCAGGTGAATGAACTTAGAAGCAGACTCCCTCCCCTCAGTTGAGCCTTCAAATGGGACTGCAGCCCCAGCTAATGTCCTGACTGCAGCCTTGAAGAGACCTTAAAGCAGAGGAGCTCAGCAGAGCTGCACCTTGATTCCTGATCTACAAGAAACTGTGAGATAATAAATGTTGCGACTTTAAGCCACTAAGTTTTGGAGTCATTTGCTATAAATATGTATTAGTCAGAGTTCTCTAGAAAAACAGAACCAATGGGCTGTGTGTGTGTAAGTGTGTGTGTTTATATAGAGAGAAAGAGAGACAGAGAGAGAGAACTGGCTAGTCCAAAATCTGCAGGGCAGACTGACCTGCTGGTAGTTCCAGCAACAATTCATGTTACAATCTTGAGTCCAAAGCCGGTCTGGCAGGAGCAGGTTGGGGGCGGGTGGTTGGCAGATTTCCTTCCTCTTCGGAGGATCTCGGTCTTTTCTCTGAAGGCTTTCAACTGAGGCCGTCCACTTTATGGAGGGTAATCTGCTTTCCTGAAAATCTACTGATTTAAATGTTAATCACGTCTGAAAAACAGACCTTCACGGAAACATCTAGACTGGTGTTTGACCAAACGGCTGGGCACCCTCGCCGAGTCAAGTTGACATATGAAATCAAACATCAACGCATCAATAAATAATTAGCATACATATTAAAACTGTAAATAATTTATTACCAAATGTGAACACACTGCTCTTATCTTAATACTGAAATATTAATTTGATGTACTTAACAGTGTTTCTATTCAACTTGAAACCTCTTTGAGACCATTTTGGTATTCAAAGAACTGGAATTGTCAGCACAGTGGGTTAAGTTGCTATTGACCTGTGTGATGTGGGGCCAGGATGAAAGGCCTGGGAAGTAGACATGCAGGCTGGTACCATTCCTGCCACTGACAGCACTGTCATTGCTTTAACTAATATCTCCGTCCAATTCGGATAAATGGAATTTTGCTCCCTGAAGCTTTAGCTACATTTTTTTTCACCACTTAGTCAGATGTGTGTGTGTGTGTGTTTAGATTTAAGTCCATCTATTGGAGCTGGCATATCTTTCATGATTTTGTTTGATTCCAACACACTAGTAGCTGCACCTGACTTCTCCTGTCTATCTTTAAACCCACATTTCTGGCATCCTGAAAGATATCAACTTTCATTTCTTAGTTTCCATTTCCAAAACTCTTAAAAGGATTCCGATTTGTCCAGTTCAGGTATGGTACCCGTCTCTGGACAGTGAAAAAGACACCTAGCTGGGACCAGAGGGGCAAGGGTTAACCATTTCACAGTCTACGCTCGACACGTGATTTAGTTTACATGTGAATAGCATGTTCTAATCTGTAAGCCGTATTAGGAATTCTGGAAACTAACTTGTTGGGATAAGATCTAAAAGCAAATAAGGAATGAGCCGATAGATAAAAATTCTAGGCACTAGAGGAAGGCAAAGAGGTGTTTTTAGTTGCAGATACTCTGGTAGCAATTAAGCTGGGGATTGGAGCAGGGCTGCCTTTGGCCCACATGTTAATATCAAGCAGAAAAATAGTTATTTGCTGCCTCGTAGGCTGTCTTAAATATTTGAACATGATGATCTGAAAATGGAGAAATTGAAGACAGATTTTCTTTTTTTTTTTTTTTTTAATTGAAGTATTGTTCAAAAAATTGGAAGAGCAGACTCCACATAAAGGAACTTTGTGTATGATATTTGGTTACATACTTAGAATTTATTCCATTTCTCCCAATTGCACTCAGATTCTCCCATTATGCTATAGCTACGAGCTTTGGAGGGATCAACCCCATCTCAGATCCAACCTATATAATGTTTCCCTCATTTAAAACACAGTTTGGTTCAAAAGAAGCTTTCACCCAAGCCCAGATCAATCAGCATTTGGTTTCTTCGTGGCCACAGTGACTGGCCCAATCAGAGTAAATCTTAAGACTTTTATTGAGTGGTTATAGAAAGCGAGAATCTCTCTCTCCTTGGGTATGAATCAAGTAACACGTTGCCCTGGTTGCTATTGGCCGCCATTTTGCGAATAGGATGGAAGCCAGCCTGAGGACGGAGCCAGAGCAGAGGATGGCATGGCCAAGGACATCACAGAAAACTGAGAGACTACCTCAATCAAAGCATGCCTGGGCTTCTCAGATATGCAAGCCAATAAATCTGGTTTATGATTAACGCTGCTTTGTGCTGGCAGTCTGTTATTTGCAACCAAAAACATCCCAACTAATCTATAAAGCATCTGGGAAGGTGGACTTACCCAAGGAGTGAATACTAGAATATAGTAAAGGTTACGTTAAACACTACTGTTTATTTTTTCACTCGCTGTGGCATTTCATGGATTTAAGAATATTAGATGGTGGGAAAAAACCTAAGTTAATCAGAACCAAGCACTCTTTTGATAGTGTATACACACAGTAGTCAATTCAAGTGCTTTTTTCATTTGATGCCAACTTTGAAAGCCCTGTTAGAAAAATATGCCCAGAAAGGGGAGTGAGCCATCGCAAGATTGCTTAATCTAAAAATGTTCTCTATGCTAACCAGCTGCTCTATTATATAAAATACCCAACATTAGTCACACTTACAAGATAAAGCTCTGAAAGAGCTTATTATTCAAAATTATAATCTCAGATGGGCAGAGTCGGAGTAATTATTTGTTACTTAACAACTCAGCAGACATTAGTTTATCAGATTAGCTCCAACAGAGAAATGAGCCTCAGGAAATGGAATACAAGTGTTATTGGGGGAAGAACGTCATGGAAGACGGAGTTCTGGACCACAGCATCCCACAGAGGACGGCGGGTCTGAGCAGAGACCGGAGCGTCAGGTAGGAGTGAGGGAAGAGCAGCTGAGTGACAAAGGTTATTCAGAGGTTATTTTCTCCAAAGCCAGTCTATGTAGAGCATGATGAGAAACTGGATCCTGATACTTGGACCACTTACGACTGCCTGGGAATGTGAGCCCTGACACCAGCAGCTGGCAAAGTAGTGAGAACATGTCCTAGAACTAGAAGAGCGTTCAAGCCAGAAACCTGCTGCAAACCAACAAAACAGACGCCGCGTTTTAAACCTACCACTGCCTTCCTCCTCCCTTTCCCCGCGCCCTCCCTGCACCCCGCCTGCCAGTCAATGATTCTCTTGGCAATCTGTCTGTACAAGACATTTGCATGAGTTCTTTGCTACATTTTCCATCCAAACTGGAAAGGAACCAGCTTTGTAAAAAAAAAAAAAAATCTTCTACTTGAAAAAAAAAAAAAAGACAAAGCTTAACTACTAGAAATTTCTCCAGACATAACTGCGGCTGGTTTAGCTACTATTTAATAAACTTCGTTTTTCCAAGAGAAAGGGGGTTCTTCTTTTTCTTTCCGTTCTGTTTTCTAGCTTCTGCCTCTTTAACTGCCTTTTTTGGGTAGCACATCAAATAAAAGGTTATTTGATTTAAGAGAGGTTTCCAAATATTTATGGAGTAGCTTGAAAGAATAACGTCTCTAAAATCAATTTGGGAAAAACATTTTTTTCCTACAGAAAAAAAAAAAGATCTTACAAATATTTTTTAATTCCTTTCTAACTGAGAGAGAGAGAAAGACATTGTATTAAGTTATAAAACTACAACCTGAACACCACTTGGTATTGAGTTGATTATTTTATAAAAATTTACAGCAGTAACAAAACTCTCTGGTATGTAAAATTACAATATGAAGAAAAATGAATGCCATGTACAAGTTTTGGCAGGGAAAACTCCCGTTCTACAGATCTGGTTTGTGGTTTGCTTTCAGGAAAGAAAAGAGCACCACTCAAGCCTCATTTGAACCACGGCACCAATTTACCAGTAGACTAATGTCATAGCCTCCTATTTTTGAGATTCTGACCTTTTGTTTTTATTTTGTTGAATCAGGAAACATTTGAAAATTACACTGTTTGAGCTTCGAGGTTTCGCATCGGCTCGTTTGCCAGCAGCCTGTCCTGCTCTAGAGGGGTTGTGACAGAAGCAGGCTACGCCTGGTAGGATATCAAAGTTCATCCAGCCACAGGATCTACAAAGTCTTAATTTTCCTGATCAGTCCCCATCCCACACACTCACTGCCACCCTAGAAATTAGTAATTCAATTCTGAAGGGAACCTTGGAGTTACTAAATCAAATAAAGTGTGGCAGAGAATCCTAGACTCAGAAGAAAGATCTATGCAAATTTGTTTATAAATATTGCAAAATAAAACCAGACTTCTTAAGTATGATGCCAAAAAATTAAAATTCAGTAAGTCCGTTTGCATACCATTCTCACGACGGTCACCATGACCAGTTGATCATTATACTTTATCCTTATAGTCAAAGAATCTGAATCCAGCTTCTAGAGAATACATGAACGACTTATCAGAAAGAACACAAAATAATGGCATAAGGCAAACTCAGGAACTTATTTTTTATTTCCCTCTGAAAATGTCCACCTCAAAGATAGAAGCTTCTGTTGTGTAAATGACGCTTGAGAAGATGACATTTGCTAAAATCTTAAAGGAGTAAATTCCTCAGTATGACTTCTAACCTTTAGTATCCTGGCATATTTCCAAGAAGGGGAAAAACAAAACAAAACAAAATAAAACAAAACAAAACAAAACAAAACAAAATAAAACTAAAATAAAAGTCATGAGATTCTATATGGAAAAAAAATACTAAGTACATTTATATTTTTAAAGATAGTTTATTATTCTTACCTTGCCAGCTACCCAAACATCAGTAAGCAATTTCTAGATCTGAAAAAAAAAATTATAAATAATAGCTGTAGCTCTATGTAGCTTTAGGTTTTGCACATAAAGTGTAAGAGAGATGATACAGAAACACGCTCTTTGATTTTCCTACCCTGCTGCTCTTAGATGCCTCCTGCACCCACCCCCTTCTACTTCTCTGCCTTTCTCACCTTTTTTGCAAGGAAATAGACCAAAACATTCATTAAACACGGAAAATTAAGCTCCAGAGGAAACATTTTAGAGCTATATAGCAATTCTGATAACAATAATGATGTTATCTTGAGTTTAAAATGTCTTTCTTTGAAAGCATTTGAGCGTGTTGTTTTTGTTTGTACTGTTAATAGATTACCCGTTGTCCCCATGACATACTTACAGCCACTTGACTCACTGGTAGAGCTAAGACTGGACCCTCAGAGGAGAGGGTATAGCTTGGCAGTGGAGCGCAGGCTTAGCACGCGTGAGGTCTTGGGTTCACTCCCCAGTACCCCCATTTAAAAAAAAAAGAAGAAGAAAAGACTCGAAGCCCAGCCACCCACATGCACATCTACATTTCATTCCACTAGGTTATACAGTGGCCATTTCATAAGGTCCCCACCGCAGTGACCACGGGCCTCTGTATAACAGCAAAAGGCCACACCAACTAAGGTTGCTTCCCTTCCCTCTGGGTGTGAGCTCTGGTCCTATGGGACAGAGCTAAGCTTGATTTTTAAAATCAGCTCTTTGTTTTCCCCTGTGTGATCATTATCTAAAGAAACAACCATCTGAGCTGTTGCCATGGGGTCTGACTTCAGGTCCAGTCACTTGCCTACAGGACCTCGAGTCTGCAGGTGAGTCTCTGTGCATCTCTTCCCACACAGATAAGGAGGAGCTTAGCACCATCCAGGCCAGGAAGCCAGGGCCGGGTAGCAGCGAATGGAAGCCTTGCCCTTACTATCAGTAACTAACTCCTTTCTACCTCCATTTACTTTTTTAATATGGAAAATTGGGATTATAATGTTGATAGTAAATTAATCCTATCTCACAGGATTGCTGTGAGTTTTAAAGAGAAATTATATAGATGTAATATATAATATAAAGCATATTATATGAAATATGTTATATAAAATTACATATGTATGAGTTTAGTAAGTGCTCAAGGAATTTTATTTTATTCTTATTTTTAAACCTGTGTCATTTATTTTTATTTTTATTAGCAGTTGTCCCAACAGGTCCAGTATTGAGCTTGAAACCCCGGCTGGCCAGGAGCACCTGTCGGGGCCCCAGGGCAGCCCGCACAGGCCTTTACTCCTGCGCCAACCCACCCTCACCAAAAAAATGATTAGGAAAATTCAGCAGGACTACTTTTACTCAAAAACAGAGCAGCAGGGCACATTTACTCAAAGCTGAAATTGTCTGAACAGTCTGGCTTTTCCTTAATCTTAATATATGGAAACCATCATAAAACTCATTCATGAACTTTTCAAATGAATTTTATCTGAATATTCAGAATTTTTTCAAACTACTGATGTTTAACGATGATGTGAATATATGTGTATATGTATTACATATGCATATGTGATACATGTATAATATATATGTATATATTCAATAAAAATGTGAAAGAAATCTTCATGTATTAAACTGTCAAGCATTAAGAATGCTCAGTAATAATATGAGTATGTTTAAATTACTATAAGCAGAAAATGACCATTAAAGGAAAGAAGCATTTTTCCAAAGGTTCAATGGATTTTTCTTCAACGTTTCAGTCTTAAATATGGTGTCACAGACAATGTATACTGTAGGATACTGAACTCTTTTTATTTCCGCATCTAAAATCCATATATTTAATATTTTCCATTCCATTTTTTTCTCTGAAAGTACTGGTTTATTATTTCTAAATTGTTGATACAGCCAAGATGGAATTGCAAAATCTTCAACTAAGGACCTTTTCGGTCTTCCCCGTATAAAGCGGATATTGTAAGATAAAAGAGCAAGTCGATGGACTCTGTATACGTGTTTTGGTTAAAAGACAAAGTCAAGAGGTTTTTAAAAATACTAAACTTCGTATTGAAAAGGAACGTTTTAACTTTAAGGCATTGTGGAGTTCTATGTGTATAAATTAAATTCACTCCAGATAGTACGTGTCTGCATGTAGATGAGCGTCTGCCTTCGGTCAGGCTTAAATTGCTTACTCACGCTCTTTCTTTTTTCTTTTAGCTTTAACTTTAAACGTGGCCTTATTGAATTGCAGAGCAAAGACTCTAAGACACGAGCTGTTTGCAAACATGTTGGATCTGAGATGACCTCAGAGGCTGGAGTTGCATGTAATTCAGGCTGTGCTAAATCATATAAACATTTCAGCCTTTGTTTAAAAAAAAGTCCTTTCAATCATATGCCTTTTTAAAAATTTTCTGGGCATGGTGCCTTCACCTGCCCCGTTTTCTTCTGTTTTATCAGTCTTCTTTATTTACATAACAGTTTCCTTCAGCTTACAACTTATAAGTTGACTTGACATGAAGCTGTTTCTTTCTGGATCAGTATAAGAAAATATGCCAAATCTTCTTCTTCTTTTTTTCATCAAACCATCTGGACATCTGGAAGCAGAGCCCAAAACTGTCAGCCTCTCATGATATAAAGCGAATATGCATTATTCCATGGAAGAAACTAAAACAGAAGTGTTCTTTCCTCATCTCGACCTCCTGGAAAGAAATTTAATTGATGGGAATTTCTGTGACAGGCAGTCTGTACCAGAGAGGAAGCGTATTAACAATTACCTCAAAACAAAAACCAAAAACACTCAGAGTTTCATCAAACACCTCCCAGATCTTGGAACGTTTGCTCAAACTCCATTTAATTTTTGACAGAGAGTTTAGACATGTAGGAAGAGAAGGGTAAGCTTCCAAGCCACATATTCTTGACGGATGCCAGCCGAGGGGCAAACAATGGCGCATTGTTTCCTTGGCCATTGGGTCAAGTTTGCACTGTAAGACTTAATAAACAAGGAGTGTTTACAGCACACAGTGGCTGTGAGATGTGCCAGGTGGCATGTTAAGTGCATTCACTCTTAGCGAAGGTGTTCCATTTCCTAATTGACCCTCTCAAAGCAACAGGGTCACACCCTGGCGTGCGCAGCATTCTGAACAATGAGGAGCACCGGACAGACACTGTGGCGGTGACAGGATTTAACCTACTTCAGTGTTTTCAGTCCACTGCTATTACACAACAGGGAAAAAAATGCATTCGTTAGTCACCTGAGATTTACAGGGACATAATATACATTAATCTTTGACCCACTAAATCCACAGCTCAATTGTCAAGGTATCAAAGACTCTGTAACAGGAGCTGAGGTAGCAAGTAGCTCGCCTTCTCTATTCTGATATAGAATTGTTCTCTATAAAACAATCACATATAGTCTTAAAAACACAGCATTTTTTTATATAAAGCTAATGCCTCAAACTCACCGATAATACTTTCGTCAACAATCAGGCAGAATAGTTTTACTTTGCACCAAGCAACAGGTCTAAAAAGCCTTCATGTCCACGGCTGTAACATACATCGACAATGATCTGGCTACCCAAGAGTCTTCTAAAAATGCCTTCAACCCTATTCATCTGGACAGTTCTATGATTCTCAGAGATGACCTAGGATTTTTATTCTAGTCTACCCTCCGTCACTCATTCAGAATGGCTGTACACAACAAAACCATGTGTGAAGATGCTCTCTCGCCTTCATCAATCTCCCTGGACGGATGGTCTGTCTTTTCCCACCTTGCACCTTAGTCAAGATACTGGCTTCTTCTTCCCCCGAAGGTCCCGTTATCATTTCCAGGATCAAAGAAGTGTTTGGGACTCTCTGTGACCCATTCTGCAGATTTTATACCTGTTTTATGTCACTGATCACCTGGGGTGGGGGGGCCTGGTGGCTGCCATTCATGCTAGAAAAGCAAGATAAGGTTTAGGAAAGTGTAGACACATTCTGAACTTTCTCTCCCTGATACTTAAAAAAAAAAAAATCCCCTCGTTGTCTGGAGCTTCCCTTCAGAGCTGGGCTCATGGCTGAGTGGCAGGTTAAGTCTTGTAGGTCTCTGAGATTTGGGGGCTCCCTCAGGCTAGATTTCTAGAACTTGGAAGCCATTCGAGAAAGCAATTTCAAACCTTTGCTCTAAGAAAGGACTAACAGAATTTCCCGTTGTAACTATTCCAACATGCGTCTTTAAAGAACCAAAGCCAATGGATTTTCATCAGGCTCAAAGGAAATATCGGTGCTTTTCACAAGAATTCCTTTACAGCCCAGCTCTTTTCATAGGCGAAAGCCTCTGGATTATATTAGAAACTTCTATAGACAGATTTTTAAATCATGGGCTTATATGTTTTAATTTAAATGATGGCTTCCCACATATGCTATAAAACAAGTTTTACCATTGTCATTGGATCTCTGCACCCGAAAATAAACTTTATTTTAAGCCACACCTTTCTGTGAAGTTTGACAAAAGAAGGCAGTCAGCTTTGGAAGGTTATGAATTCTGTGATGGAACTTGATTCATGGCTTCTAATAAAGATATTTTAGTGCTCCTGCCAAGTTCAGCAGCAAGGCTTGCCAGAACACAGAATCTCAAGTAAGCCTACCCCTTAATCTTGTGCGAAAAGGAAAAACAGGGCCAACAGCTGCAAAGGCTGGATCTAAGGGTTTGTCTCTGTTTCACCTGGTAAAGGTCAGCGGCATCACCAACAAACAAACAGCACATCAGTGATTCCCGTTAGCGTTCAGAGCCAACAGCGAGACGAGGAGGCTCTGCTCAGTTGAGTGTCTGTCCACATAGGAAAGCCCCTTGTGTGAATTACCCTCTAAATATACGTGTTTTTCCCATGAAATAGAGACAGCTTAGATTATCCCAGTTAGCCGGGGTGAGGAGAGGGGGAGAGAACAAGATTAATCAAAGGGGCAGGCAGTAAACTCAACTGTGGTTGGCTTTCCATTTTGTTTTTGTACTTGCATTGGAATAAAGGGTGTGTCTGGCATTCTGGGAATTTGCATTTCAGACAAAATAATAAAAAGACTGTAGAGATCTAACTCAGAAAAGCTGGAAAGTCATTTTAGCTCTCCATCTGCTCAGCTTCTGGGTACCCCCTTCCCTGCTGGGGACGGACATCTCCACTTCTCCAGTCATTATTTGACTTAATTAGATGAAGTGGTGTCTTTCTTGTTTCTCAAGTGGAAAATAAAAGCACAGTTCTCCGGGGAGTGATGATGTAAAGCTTGAGCAATCGAGATATAACAGTTTCCTAAGAAAATCAGTGACGATAAAATCAATTTGACTCTTGGGAAATTATAACTTATCACACATTTCAGACATACTTAGTTAGCTTAATGCATTCGATAATTGCGTACATTTTGCAAAGCAAGATTGCTTCTGGAACTTTTACCTACCTCCCCATGTACACACCCACATCTACACCACACACACAGTCCCCATCCCTGAGACTGAGACATGAGATAAACATCCTGGTGGCGGTGCAGAAGAATGGAGATCTAGGAAAGGCCAGCGGGAGATCTGTTGCCTAGCAACAAAATAGGGCGTTGCAACCCCAACACATCTTTTACCTGGAAGGGAAAACCCTCCCCAATGTTGGGTCAATGACATTACAAGACAAAGAATATTTTAAAATTTATTTAACGTACACATTCTTCTATTTTCAAAGAGGTAAATATTTATATATTCAGCAGTGGGGATAAGCCAAATGTCCACTTGCAAAGATACTGCCATTTTTTGTGGTAACTTAAAAACATTTTTTTTTAGTGCATGATTTTGATGTTTTACAATCATTCCCCTAATGCCAGGTCCTTTGAATGACTGTTTGGGATGAACTGAACAGAGTGCACAGATTCTTGTAGCTTGGAAAACCGTTCAGCAGAAAGCATTTCGTTTTAGTCAGAGTCGTCTCAAGAGGACAGATATCTCTAAACAATGCGAATTCAGGGACTTGGCTGACATATTGGCTATGGAAAGTCATGCTTTATTGCCAAGTTTTAGAGCTGTTTGCACAATATTTAAATGATTGTACTGCTTACATGGCAGATCAAAGTGACAAAAATCAGTTATACAAATTAAATTCTTAGAGGTATCTAATGGGCCCCTCTAAATTAAAAATTAGGAACTCATCTCTTTCTAAAATGAAAATGAACAGTTAACACAATTTCTTGTCTGATCAGTCCATGCAAAAGCAAATAATATAAAATATTGTTAAATTGTTAAATCCTACTAGGTTTATAAGTGATTCTTTCAACTAGCGTCTTTGTTGTAGAAAGGAAGATAATATATATTAGCTAAACACTCACAAAGTTATCAGTAAAATCCAGCTTAAACTCAACCTGGCATTTTCACCCAAGGAAAAATTTTGTTCTGAAAAAACAGGTTAAAAGAAACAACAGAAATGGGGAAATATAATTGCATATTCATAAGCCAACGCTAGCTAGAAAATAGGCAAAAAGAAATTCAAATGCTCTCTGACATAGTTGGCATAAATAATGCCTGAAAGTATGAGTCATAATGACAAAGCCAAAATAGATGAGACAGTGTGTATAAAAAAGATGAGCATTTCTTCTGTAATGCATCTAGGACTGACTGTGACAGACATTAGAGAACCATGTTATATAATAAAAAGGAAAAGATAGTCATTATTTTTCAAAGGATTTGAACTTAGTCATCCAAAAATTGATGCACAAACTCCAGAACATTTGCCATTTATTTTTTTTTCAGAAGGCACCAATTTAGATGATTCTTTCTTATATCGTTCAGTGTCATTACATTGGAATAGATGCACTTAATCTACAAATCTACACAGTAATAGGGCAATCAGAGCTACACGTAATCTCAAAAGACTTACTCTGGACTCCAGGATGTATTACAAGGCTTTCCCCAGGTTCACATTCCACTTTGTATACACAAAAAGAAGGCTGTGGGCAGAAGATTAGCAGCAGGAGAAAGATTCTAATGCTCCATTTCTGGCTTGAAGATGGATGGGTCATGTGTCAAGGAATGCAAATAGCTTATAGATGCACAGACCAGTCTTTGACTGACACTCAGCAAGGTATCAGGGACCTCAGTCTTACAACCAAAGGAACTGAATTCTGCCAACAACAAGAAGGAAGTTATGAGGTGGGTTTTCCAGGAGGAAAAATCTAAATGACAACTGAGCCCCGTCTACACCCTGATTTCAGCCTTGTGATACTCTGAAAAGAGAACCCAGCCATGCCACGCTGAACTGCTGACTTACAGAACTCTGCTGGCTGTGGTCCTTCCATTCTATTATTGCCCGGGGGAGCCAACTGTTCATTTAAGCACCTTGTCAATTCACAAACCTGAGAAACGGAGAGTCTTTATCATGCCAATGTCAGAGGAAGCAATCAGAGGCTGGGGTCTGCCTTTGAGGCTATATAATTTTTTATTTATTTGAATAATGAAATACTGACACATTGTCATTATGTTTGCAAGCTAATTTGGTGCTTTAAATATTAAGTTGAAGTTGATGGGGAAGAAATAGAATAGAGAAAGAATTGCATAAGAGAACCATGGAGAAAAAAAAGAATAGAAGTAAAAGATGGAAAATAGGCTATGAGTGAGTGTGACTGAAAGGATCTGAGGATGAACTGTGTTTTTATTGTCTTAAGAAATTGGTGGTGCTACTTCCTTTTCAAGTCAATGGTGCTATTACTGTTCTTTAATGTTTAAATATTTAAAATAGTTTGTGGCATAGGCAAACTGTAATTCTTGACTCACTAACAATGAGACTCTATGTCTAAGTCTAATATTTTCAAAGTTACAGAAAAGAAATTTGAAATAATAGGTTGAAATGAGACAAGAAGGAAGGGAGCAGGGTACAACCACTAAAAGAATGACACAGCAAATTGAGGATAGGGCATAAGCTGGTTAGAACCAACCACTCCCAAGATGGCTGAAGATCTGGCTTCCAGTAGACCTTGAGCCTCATTATACATCCTCTTCTACATCCAAACCTGGAGGCTAATTCATCAAAAAGATTCAAGCCATTAATGGTAAACTTTACTGACTTCCTTTTTTTACTCTAATCTGAAAGGTTTACCTTATTTCCTCCTATTTACTTCTTCAATTTTGGCACAAAGAAAGAAATACTCTCCTCTCATTTTCAAAACTCACCACTTTGCCTGTCCTAACAACTTCATTTTTACCTGCCTTGTCTCCATCCTTCTTTTATAAAAATATCTTTTGAATTTCAAGTGAATTCCTCCCTTGCGGCTTGATTCCAAGCTACTCACTACCCGAGTTTCATTCCCTCCAAATGGTGTTCTTCAGCCTCCCTCACAGGCTTCACTCTGTCTTTTGACACCACAGTGAGGGGCTTCTCGGAGAATCTGTTTGCATTATCATCTCCCCCTGTTCCCCACCTTGGTGTCTTCTTGTCTAGAGGCCAGCTCTGTTCAATGCATTTCTGCAAAAACGGCTAGGGCCTTTAAAGTCAGCTTTGTTATGGAAAGCAACTCTGGTACTGTAACCAAACCAGCCTGAACTAGGGAAAATGGAGAGCCAGAAGTACCATCCAGATGCAGTAGCTTCAGAGATGGCTAGTCAGACTCTCTACTTCCTCTGGTGTCAGTTTTGATCATTTGTATCATTCCGGGAATTTGTCCGTTTAATGAAAGTTACCAAATATTGACATCACAGGGTTCATGTTCCCAAATTACTCTTTGAATGTTGAAGGCTCTAGAATGATAATTCCTATTTTTTATTCCAGATATTAGCAATTTGTTTCTTCTCTCTTTTTAATTGATCTTCTTACGGCGGTCTTTCTACTCGAGCTATTTGGAACTTGACAGCCTCTCACCCTGTGTGAGTTGTAGAAATGCATCAGCGTCCTGCTAGCTCTTTGCTTGGCCTCGTGGAGTTTCTCCCTATCAAAGCACAGCTTAGGATTCAGCAACCAGTCCCCCTCAAGGGGACTGGGATACAAACAGCTCTTTCTCTGCTCCCTCACTCGGGCTTTGCCACAGAAGTTGAAGCCCCTCATCCTCTGGGAATCCTGAATCTGTGTCCTCAGTGGAATCTGTGAGGCCCCCTCCCTCTACATGAATTCCTGTTCCTGCCAAGCAGCCCCCAAAGGGCCTCCAGGGGGGAGCTGAGATGATTGTAGGGTTTGTGTTATATGCTTTCTCTCAAGGACAATTGTCCTGTGCTGCCTGTTTCCAATGTGTAAAAACAGTTGTTTAATGCATTTTGCCAGCAGGAGGGTGAGAACCAGGCCAATGACTCCACCAGGGCAGAGATGAAATGTCTCTAACGTGGGTGTCTTTGGGACGTGCTCAGTCTATCCCCCACGGCCTCCTTGTCCAGCCTTGCTGCCATGTGTGTTTCCTTTGTCGTCAGAATCGACAGAGTGCCTTCAAATAAAAATGCCTTTACAATGGGACTCCGTTAGCACTCTTCACTAACAGTCACGCATTCAATGAAATATCTTGGATTTTGAAAGAGCAATGGCAATTCAAGGGCTCCCTTTGGACCGGTCTTCTACTTGCATAACAGCAGGAGAAAGGAATGTTAAGGCATCGTATTTTAAATGGCAAATTCTCCAGGAATAGTGATGCATCCCTTAATCCTTCATTGTGAAAGAGACCTTAAAAGGCGTTCCTGCCACGGAAGGGGCAGCATGAGGCCATCAGGCCTGGAGGCAAAAAATCCTCAGAAAGAGGCGAAGTCTCACTCTAGGGTTAGTTCCTCAGGATAGTTCTCTGTGCCGGACAAAGCAGATTTCTGTCCTTCCCCGATCACCCCTGAGGTCAACTCAACCTCTCATCTTCCAGGAAACTCTTCAGGGCCGAGGACGGTTTTCTCCCCCATTGGGGAAACTTAAGAGAAAAAAAAATGAAAGGGTATGAAGTAGAGGAATAAAGCTCTGAAAGTCAAGCAGGAAAAAAAAAATCATAGAACTCTTTTATGGAATAAAGAATGAATATTCCTTAAAAACACTAAATTATATTACAAAAAACTATCATGGCTCTCAGGAGAGAAACAAGTGCCTTCTCCCTCTCACCTTCAGCAAGCCAGTACACCTAAGTTTTTCTTCTTCGTAATATTGTAATATTGTAGATGCAGTTAAACAACACGGCCTGTCTGATTGCTCCTAGAGCAGACAAATGTCTGCAGCAGCAGTGTATTCTAAATTTACAATGCAGCATTGGGAGGGAAGAGTCTCAGGTATATTCTACATAGAATAGACATAATTCAGCACGAACTCATAGTAACAGAAACCAGCTGGGTTCTTCATAACAACATTAAGCGCAATAGCATCAGAGAAGATTGTCTGCACTTTGAGTTTAGGTAAGAGTGGGAGCTATAGTGCTGTCTGCCATGTTTCTCAAATTCCTAGGGAAATAAAAAGTCTGATGGTAAGAAATACAGGGGCCACAACAACAAAAAAATATATGTATGGTAGTAATTCGGTTTTATCCTTTAAGTCTCTCCTTTCTAAAGTTGACAGCTTTATTTCTGTAATTCTTAGATGATTGGAATTACAACGTTATTTAGTGTAACCCTGAAATTAATGACGAGAAAGGAGAGGGGTAATAAGAGTAAAAGTGGGAAGGAGAGGAGGAAGAGAGAAAAGCGAATGGGGAGCGGAGGAGGGGGAGGAGGGGGAGAGTGGAGGGGGAGGAAGGGGAGAGAGGGGGAGAGAGGAAATGGAGGAGGGGGAGGGAGAGGATGGGAAGGAGGAGGCAAAGATTAAAGAGTAAATAGGAGAGAGTAAAGTTTCTATTGTTTGTCCCCTTGGCACACTTCCAGAGAGCCGCAGGTTCAGATGACGAGTAAGAGGGGTAGCCCTCTAGCTAACCATTACATGGATTCAGAATTTCTTTCCAGGTACTGCCAAGATCTTTCATTATATTGGCTTCTAGTTCTGCATAACAACCTTGTGTCAGCCAGAAACAACACTTGAACATTCTAAAGGTATCTGTTACCTCTTTTCTATCATCATTTGTTTCTTGGGTTAAAAATATAGTATTTTTATGGGCAAACACCTTTGCTGGTATTCTGCAGCAAGCATTATTAGAATTATACTAATACAGAAGGCACAGGGTCCACACTATGAGATGAGGTCCTACTGTCAGCAGTGGGAAGAACATGAACACACAACCATGTTAGAAACACACTGTGTTCACAGCTGCACGTCTCCAACAGAAACAGTACAACAGGAAAGCAAAAACAGAAACAGTTGGACAAAGGTAGAATTTATAAAGGTAGGAAATTGAAAAGACTGAAATAAAAAAATCAGGGTAATGGGCACAGTGACAACCAGTAGACAGTGATCTGAAAAGAAACCAGGGGGAAAAAAAAAAAACTTCTTGAAAGAAGTGGCTGAAGCAGAAATGTGAAAAGGTAGAATGAGATTTGGAGTAGGCATTACAGTGAGGATACATGATGTTTATAAGGAATTGGGAAAAAGGAAAATAGAAAATAGTAAATCCCAGGACACTAAGAACTCATCTACAAAACAGAAACAGACTCGCAGACATAGTAAACGATCGTACGGTTACCAGGGAAAGAGGGTGAGAAGGGATAGATTCGGGGGGTTTGAGATTTGCAAATGTTAGCCACTATATCTAAAAATAAATTGAAAAAAATTTTCTTCTGTACAGCACAGGGAACTATATTCAATATCTTGTAATAACCTTTAATGAAAAAGAATATGAAAATGAATCTATGTATGTACGTGCATGACCGGGACATTGTGCTGTGCACCAGAAACTGATACATTATAACTGACTGCACTTCAATTAAAAAAAAATTACCTTGGGAGTCACTCAACCTGTCCTGACCACCAACCAACCAGACCACGATTTGTTTCATTGCATCCTCCAAAGAACAAATGGTTAGATTTTCCCATGTGCATACTAATGAGAATTCCCTAGCTTTCCAAAAGCAGACAAGTTCCAAGTGTCCTGTTGGCAAACTCCCACTGAGAATAATGCAAGCATTCAGAGACTTTGAGGAAACTCCCTTATTTGCTGCCAAAATCTTTTCTTTTTCCAAAAAAGCCGTATACACCTCCTGGAATGATTTTACGATTTCAGCATGATGCGCTTAACTGAGTTTGTAACCAAAAACATGAGCTTGACATACTGGGATCCCAAGCAAGTCTGTCTTCTCAGGAACATTAAAAAAAAAAAAAAAAAAAACAACCGAACAGCGTATTGTGAGAAGTTGGAGCACCCACACGTCCGCAGAACGAATGATTCAACAATTTCTCAGGCGTTCTCACAAAGGAAATGTAGACTTACAACCTGAAATAAGAACAAATGAAGAGACTTAGCTGTATCAGAATTCCAGACACGTTCAGATGAGATCACGGCCTGCCTTCTCCTGTTTTTCCACATCCCTCTGAAGACTGGCTTGGAGGCTACTTGTTTTGAAACCCTATAACCATTAGCACTTGGGAATTACGCTGGGACAGGTTTTTCTTATTACACACCACATTTAGTCCTAGAATGCTTGGAATCATGGGTTTTTAACTCAATCAGGGCCTTTGACATTACATATTCTAATTTTGTTGATTTGTTTGTTGTCAGTGATTTTTGATCACACGCTTCTTTGAAAGTCTGATTATTTATCTCAGAACTCTCTGCTTAGAAACCTGCATGTGTCCCACGCGTTGTACAGAAGCTTGGATTTGTCAGCTCCCTGAAACCTATTCATGGATGGTGTGATGGATGTGGTGGGAAGGGAGGGAACCACAGCCCCCAGGGCAGCCATCTCTGATTTGGCCCAAGCACCTTATCTGCAAAGGCAGAAACAAAACCCAGAGAAGATGAGTGACAAAGGTCACTCAATGAATGAACAGCAGAGCCACCGGGGGAAATGGAACTTCCTCACTAACTCACGGTCCTGCATGCTTCTGCTCCCTAATGGGAATTTAAATAACCACAAACAATCATGACTTTGAATGTCTGTCCACACCTCTCCGTTCCAAGACTGGACAATCGCGGTCAAGAAATAGTGAGGTTAGGACATAGAAATCAAACCGTGGTTACCAAAGGGGAAAGGGCATGTGAGGGATAAATTAGGAGTTTGGGATTAACAGACACACATTACTGTATATACAGTAGATGAACAACGAGGACCTACTGAAGAGCACAGGGAACTATACTCAATCTCTTGTAATAATATAATCAAAAGGAATCTGAAAAAGAACATACAGGTATGTATATGTATAACTGAATCGCTTTGCTGTGACCCGAAACTCACATTATAAATCAACTACACTTCAATTTTTTTAAAATTAAAAAAAAAAAAGGAAAAAAGAGAAATAGTGAGGTCAGAAGTTGGAGACACTTGGCTTTGGTCCTGATTGCTTATGGCAGGACTGGACATAAAAGTGAAAAATAATTATTTCTGGCCAATGTCAACCACTTAGGATTATTGCAAGAAGTGAGACAGTACCAATAGCATGTAATCAACAGCGCGTAACTTCAGGGAACAATTTCCTCAAAAAACAGTAATAATAGCCTGTGTTTCCCAGGGCCTCACAACCTAGCATTTGAACTGGGAGGTAACGAGTTTGGTACAAATGAGTTTGCTCTGTTTCTCGTGTCCACGGGAAACATGAGTGGGACGGTACACTGGTTATTTTTCAAAGTCTCAGTCTGTGTCCCCGATGACCTCGTAGGAAAGCCATCTCTGCAGCTCTGCCTTCCCCTCCTCCTCGGGCTCCAGAGTCTGATGAAGAGGCCTCTGAAGCCGAGACGCTGGATCACTGCCTCCCACGCGCACCGCAGGGGACATCAGCAACCCACGCCGGCGTTGCCGCCTGCAGGGCTGTTATGTGCCCCATTTTCACTGCGATCCCAACCAGGGGGCCTGGTGTCACATTGCTCGACTCTACATTTACTCCGCTGAAGAGCAGACCACACTGTATTTTATTCTTCCCAGAGCAACGCTACTTAGCATTCCTAACGTCCCGCTGAGATTTTTCTATTTCTAGTGGCTGGTGCCTACTTGGTACGAAAAACATGCTGATGGAAGTGCAGCATGAAGAACACCAAATCTGCACCATTATTATTTCAGTGCGTTAGCTTAATCCCTTGACTGTGTTGCCAGTAAACACACGCAGTCTTGATCATAGGGGTGAAGTAAATACAAGACCATCGCAGACACCGAAGTAGGTTTATCTAAAATGATAATTAAATGTATCAGCATAGAAAAATATTTTTCATCTCTTCTATTTCAACTTGTGGGAAAGTTTGTTGAATACATATAATTATTTAAATTGTAACCTTGGCTTCGTGCTAGTCAATACAGTAATAGATATTTTTGCTCTGTATTGTGGATTTTTTGGATCAAGGGACATTAAGCTGGAAAATGCAGTGGTTATTTCACACATGAATATCAGTGTAGGAGCTTAAGAAAGGCAAGGGGGAAGTCAGTTGCAAAGGGCTTTAAAAACTATATTCCCATTTAGGGTTTCCTTTCCTTGCAAGTTTCATAACAGAGGTAATCACACTTATTGCAGAGAAAGAACTGGAAGTTATGACTCCTCCAATTTATTTCTCGAGTCTTACTACACGTTTTCCTCATTAATGTAACAAATATAAACAGAACTACATGTTAGACCCTGCTGTACACAGAGAAGACAGTGCTGGACAAGCAAAATGCAAGTCAGACTTCCAGGTGATTTGCAGTCACGTGGGAAATACAGACAAATAAAGAGACAGTTACCTCATTCTTCCAAAAGGAAGTGCCAACTGAGATTGAAAAATGACAGGTTTTAGGCAAAGGAAGAGGATGTTTAAAGTAGAGAGAGTAGTGTGTGTACAAAGATCCAGAGTTGAGAGTGAATGTTTAGAGAAGTAAAATCAGGGCCGTCTGGCTAAAAGGCAGAATATGAGAAGGAATGCTGATTTGAAATGAACCTGGAGAGACAACTAACCAGGAGGCAAATTAAGAAGGGTCTTAGGTGCTTGCTAAAGAGGTTTAATTTTATCCAGAAAAATAGGGAAATATTGAAGGCTTGGTACTAGAGTAATGGCACCATCAGGTCTGCAATCTTTTTTGTTATATTCATTACTTTGTCTTATTGTTTACATCTCACATATAAGTGATAACATAGGATATTTATCTTTGTCTGTCTGACTTATTCATTAAGCACAGTATGCTCCAGGTCCATCCATGTTGTTGCGAATGGCAAGATTTCATTCTTCTTTATGGCTGAGTAGTATTCCATTATATATATATAAAATGGAATAAATATACCACATATTCTTTATCCAGTCATGTGTGGATAGACACTTGGGTTGCTTCCATACCTTGGCTATTGCAAATGATGCTGCTATGAACATTGGGGTGGGTGCTTCTTCTCTAATTAATATTTTCATTGTCTTTGGATATATGCCCAGGAGTGGAATTGCTGGATCATATGATAGTTCTATTTTTAGTTTCTTGAGGAAACTCCATACTGCTTTTAACATCATGCCATTTTATATTCCCACCAATAGTGTGCAAGGATTTTCTTTTCTCCAAACCTTCACCAACATTTCTTATCTGTGGTGTTTTGGATGACAGCCATTCTGACAGGTGTGAGGTGATACCACAGTGTGGATTTGATTTGCATTTCTTTGATGGTTAGTGATGTTGAGCATCTTTTCATGTGCCTGTTCACCAACTGTACAACTTCTTCAGAAAAATGTCTATGCAGGTCGTCTCCCCATTTTTTAATTGGGTTGTTTGTTTATTTGTTTGGTTGTTTTAATATTGAGTTGTGGGAGCTACATATATATATATATTTGGATATATATATATTTATATATATATATATTTGGATATATATATATATATATAAAAATATATATGTGTATATATATATGGATATTAACCCCTTACTGGTCATATCATTTGCAAATATCTTCTCCCATTCAGCTCAGGTTTGCATTTTAAAATATTCTGACTGCAGCTCAAAAAATGTCTCCATGGAAAATCCAGAGAGCCAAGCCAGGGACCAGGAGCTCAGTGATTCACAGTAATTCAGAGAAGGGAGACATAAAAGCTGCCTCACAGAGGGAGAAGTGAGAAGGGTACAGATCTCAGGGTAGTCGGAGGAATGGTGGTGATGAATTGGTTATCAGTGGTAAAACAGAAAAAGAGAAGAGACACCGAGTGTGGACACCCTATAGCTTTTGAACTTGAGGCTCTGAATGGATGCTGGAGCCACTGGAGGAAGCTTCCCCTACGGGGCTTCCAGGAGGAGATGGCTAGCTGGTGGTTACAAAGCAAGTATGAGCTGGAATTTCAGCAAATGTGCAAATTCTGTAAGGCAGTGAAGGAGATGTTTAGGTAAAATGAAAAGGCCAATCCTCTTCATTCATGTGTCAGAAGAAAGAGCCGCCTACAAAGTTACCTTTCTCTCTTTTCAGCACAATGACCAGTGACCAGCAAACAGATGCTCACGGCTGCTCCTTCGTTACGGCAAAAGGCATTTTGGAAAAGCCGCACCCACTGAGATTTTTACTGGGTGAAGTCTTCGTAGGAAAATGAGTAAACTAAGGAGAAAGAGGGGGAAATCACTTAGATATTTTCACCTAGGATTTGTCTGCCAGGATGGGGACAAAAGAACTAACCCTCTAAGCAAAAGTGGTTTGGCACCTAACGGGATTTTTGCAGGAGAGAAATCAATTGTGATATTTGCTAAATGCCCTTTGTGAAACACAAAAGAGAAATACGAAGCGACGCTTCTGATTTCAAAAGTTGCTCTCTTTGCCGTTCAAGTCCTTCGCTGCTCTTGCAGGCTTCAGACACCGAGAATCACAGAGTCATAGAACTGAAGCAAGTCTAACCATCCAGACCTCTCCTCAGACCTCCCCGACCTAATGCAGTAATTCTCCGTATGACATCGCTGTCCAGTGACTGTTTCCCTGTTCTTGGCCTCGCTGAGCTGTTGCTTTATGTATCTGACAATTGCTTTACAGTTTTACGTGTGGTTACTGTTTACCGGCAGCGTGCACTCTGTGGGCCGCGTGTCCAAAGCGAAAGAGGCGATAATCATCCTTCAAGGACCCCGCATGTCCAGGGAAGGGGACATCAGCTCTTGATAACAAAAAGCATAACAAAAAATTATAAATAAAGCCATCACAAGGAGGAAAATCCATCAGCCTATGGTCTCCTAGGATGAAGTACCATCTAGAGTAAAGATTTAGTGGACCGTAGGGACCAGCCCATAGAATGCAGAAAGTACTTGAAGAATGCAAAGAGCAGGGTGTGAGCGGGGAAGGTGCAGCTCAGCGGTAGAGCGCGTGCTCAGCACGCCTGAGGTCCTGGGTTCAATCCCCAGCACCTCCTCTAACAATAAATAAATAAGCCTCATTACTGCCCCACCGAGAGAGGTCACCTGAAGACTGGGGTGTGAGAAGGCTTAACCTGCTGCCACTGGACGCTTTATTAAAGAGAACCGGGATTTCAAAGTAGGACGGAGCTCCTCTTGTTCCGGCGGAGAAGCTCAGACTTGCAGCTGTGAGTCCTGGGGCGCGGTGTTCCGGAGGCCCCCGGAGAGGGGCGGGCCCACAGGGCTTCATGCGTGTATGAATATTCATCGAAATGCTAATTACCTCAGAGCAAAGAGCGTTCGTTTTACTTTCTACTTACATTGTAGCTGTAGTGGTTTTTTTTTTGTTGTTGTTGTTGTTGTTTTACAATAAACTGTATTACTTCTATAGTGAAAAAAATCATCACTTTATTCCATTATGAAATGGAATTTACACAGAAAAAGAAAGTCACTGAAAAGTTTAAGAACCTACGTTTCTGGCTCACTTCAAAGACATCCAGAAACCCAGGGACTTTCTAAAACTATTCCAAATGGTTCTTCAGTTCACGCAGTGGCAGGGCTGAAGTGGCCAAAGATTTATCCTGAGCTGTCAGATCGTAAGGTCAGCTGAACACTCTCAGCCTTCCCAGGTCCCATCGGACAGTCACGGCCAACGCTTAGAAAATCCCATGGTCAGGGCAGTGCTCTGGAGGACGGGCAGAGCTCGGTGCTAGAGCACATACTTGTCATGTACAAGGTCCTGGGTTCAATCCCCAGCATCTCCATTGGGAAAAAAAAAAAAAAAAAAAAACCCCACCCCACAGTGCCTTTCTTTTTCTTTTTGATGGAGGTGCTGGGGATTGGACCCAGGACCTTGTGCATGACAAGCATTCGCACTATCACTGAGCTACACCCTCCCCCTAGAAAGATGCCACGCTAACTGCTCTGCTTGTATTAATGTATTTAATATTCAGAAGAACCCTTTTAAGAATTATTGTCTTCTCTATTTCACGGGGCAGGAAGTGAAGGCACAGAAAAGTTAAGTAAATTGCCGTAGGTTCCAATCGCTGGCCGTCGTGCCGCCAAGGTTAAAACAATGACTGATTCCACAGTCCTGTTCCCAGCTGTACCTGATACAAGACATCGGCCAGGATTAACTGAGCATCAGAGGATTGAAACGGAGAAATATGGGAGGATTTGCAGGTCTGCATGTACCCTGAAAACTCCAACCACCCAATGCGTCTCCCTTGTCCGCGGAGTCAAACTTCAGACTTTGTGCCGTCAAGATGTTCTTCCCTTGCTTCAAAATGGGAGTGCGTCCTGATCTGAAGGAGTCACTCTGCGAGAAAAAGCCCCTTCTCGTGATGGACCGCCCCTTGCCCCCCTCAGTTCTGTGACCGGAATCAGCCGGAACAAGCTCCACTTGCCTCTCAGGACACAGTGGTGCTGTTTTGGTTCTGTCTCATCCTTCACCTTTAAACCTCAGTGTCTCACAGCCGTCATTAGTCCTCTTCCCTTTTCTAGCCACCTTCTCTCCCCCAGTGATGCTCACCAGTTCTCTGCCTAAAAACAAACAAACAAACAAAAAACCTGCGTGCCGAACTGCAAACCCACAAACCCAACTTCCTACCTGACACTTCCTTCAAAGTGTCCAGCAAGCATCTCCAACCTGACGCGTCCACGTCTGAGTTGCTGACCATCCCTTCCAAACCAGCTCCTCAAACATTCTCTCCCGTTTCAGGAAAGGGACTCATCCTTGTTTCAGTTACTCAGCCCAAATTCTTCAAGTCGTCTCTGACTCCTTCCCCCTCTGTTACATTGCACATGTGAAGCCTCTTAGCTCCATCTCTGATACATCTCTAGAATCTGAGACTTCCAGCTACCCACACTGCCACCACGTGGTCCAGGCCACCGTAATGTCTTCACTGATTTATTGCGATAACCTCCTAATGGCCTCCAGAGTCCTGCACTCGGTCAACTTTATGTCCCCTCCCCCCAAGCCCAAAACACACACTAGTCTCATAAGAGCAGCCAGGAGAGTCCTGATAGATGTGAATCATATCACATCACTCTGCTGCTGAAAACCTTGCCTACAGCTCCCCATCTCAAGCAGAACATAAGCCAAAGTTCTTACTAAGACTTCCAAGGCCCTACACGATCTGGTCCCCATTACCTTTCAGACTTCATTCTGCTTAAAGCACATTGGCCTATTTAATGTTCCCCTAATTTACAGGTGTACTCCCACCCCAGGGCCTTTGCACTTGACCATCCCTCTACTATATATATATATATATATATATAATAAATAAAAACTAAATACTTGGCAGCTGGGGAAGAGGTAATCTTACTCCTTTAGCTGGAATGCCAACTGATAAACGTAGGAGAAATGGTAGAGTTAGAAAATCACCATTTTGCAACCATTATGATAAAAATTTATTTAAGCAAACATTACCCATGAATGCTTGGAGTCCATGAAAGTTTGGGGAATGAAGAATATTTATGTAGCCTTAAAATATTTATTTGCAAACTACTTACTAATTGTTGAAGTGGAAACGGCGACTTCACCCTGGAGAAACCTGGCAGCAGCATCAGTCACGGCCAGATGGTTACATCTGACGTCACCAGTAACGAGACAAACAACGTCAGGTGCCTTCTAGTGCGGTGCCCTGAGGAGGACGCGATGTTACTTCTGTTTTCCTATCTGACGCATGACCTGAATCCAATTGGAGGAAACCTCAGGTGAACTCCCATGGATGGACATTCTACAGGATCACAGGTGCTCTTTAAAACCGCCCACTTGCGAGAGAGAAAGGAAGACTGATGAGTGTTATTCCAGATCAAAGGACACTCGAGACACACGACAGCTACGTGTGATTCATAACCCTGGATATCGTATGCTAAGAAAAAAGCAGTTAACTCTATAGGATGGTATTGGGACAGTGGGTGAAATTCACACATGGGCTCTGTTCAGGACAGCATGCTTGTATCAATGTTGTACTTTCTGATGTTGGTCATTCCACTGGCTACATAAGAGAACATCTTTGTTCTTAAGAAAAACACACTTGGGTATTTAGCCGCGAGGAGGTGTGATGTCTACAACTACTTGCCAAAGATACGAAAAAGTAAAGACAGCAAATGATGGAGCAACTGAAGGAAAAGAATTACCAGCTGATGATTCTGAGTAAAGAAGACATGGACCTTTTTTTGTGCTATTCTGACAAATTCTCTGTGAACTTGAAATTGTATCAAAATAAAATGCTTAAAATTTCTCACCCTATGTCATTCAGAATAGAAAATTCTGACATTTTGCTTTTGCTTTTTTAAAAAATATTAACCCCCAAATCTAGGTAACTGGAAACAGAAATTTATAAAGTTTCCCCACATCAAACTATTTCTAGGTAAATCAATCTTTTGCATTTAAGCCCAATTAATTAAGCCAAAAAAATATGACATGTATCTTTCTTAAAATGTTGTGTGGATTTTAGATCAATTAAGTTCCAATATTGCCAAAATGTTTACAACAACAGTGCAGCAAAATTACAAACTAACACTTTTGAGTCTTTGCATGATTTTCATTATTGAAGTTTTATATTTGCTAAAATACCTCTTTTTATCGATCCATCTGGTATTTGTGGATACACCCGCATCGTGTTCTTTAGTTTATTAGTCCAAAAATAAAGCGATAATGAACATAAATTGAGCATCTACTTATGCCAAGCATGATGCTAGAAAAGTTACATACCATCTTATTTTTTGATCTTAAAAGGCCTGACAGGTTTAATTATTCCTTTATCCATTTGTAAATGAGAGAGAGAGGTGCAGAGAGGATGAAGGACTTGCTGACTTCACACAGTGTGTAGCTTGCAGAGGTAAGCTTCAAACCCTGGTTAAGCAGACTGGGGAGCTAGTCTGTTTTCTAGTACCCCATGCAGTATATGGTTTTTCTAGCACAACTAATAACTCTAAGGAGAAATTATTCAAAATGATCAATTACTAAATAAATTTTCCTAGACTGAGTTCTTGGAATAGTGAGAATGTTCTGCTTACTGCTCAGTCCTGTTACCTCTGTGCTGGGAAATGTCTTGGCATTAAGAGAACTGTTTATTAAAAAAATAATTTCAAAATATACTTTTATTATCCTAGAAGGGTCTACAATGCAGGGAATCCAGAAGTAGATAAGAGTAATTCACTTTGAAAAATTAAAAGGCTGGACTGGGGCAGAGAAACAAAAACCCAAATACTATGTATTTGATTTTGAAGTTGAGGTTTTCATTCTAGTTTAATGGAAAAAAAAAAAAAACTCACAACAAAGTTCAAAGATCCAGAAATCAAATCCTTGTAAGCGTTCTTTGTTTTGAGGTTCTGTACAGTTGATTTTTGTTACTAGGCCATCAGTAAGATAAGGAGCTGCATTGGCCTCAGATACAGGAGCTCTGTTCACGTGCCCACTGCCAGCCGGTGAGTCACAGAGTCAGACTGTGACATGCCCGTAGCTTGTTTCATTATTTAGATCATCACTTCAGGAAACACACGAGGGAAAACACACTCTCTGCGAGCCAGTCGTTTCAGCACGCACAGTGAATTTCACAGAACAGAAAAAGGTGCGTTTCTTAAGCAGCCTGGATAGCAAATCCAGTGGTTCTAGGCACGTCTGGAACACGTTTTTGAAAGAAACACTTGCAGAAACGGTGCTTCTCCTTTACTCCGAGTCTGAAAAAGCTGGCTGACGGCCAAACCAGAAATTCTGAAAACTGGAAATGTGATTAGTGACATTTGTATTGTGATCCTTGGCAAGTGTGCCCGTGGCCATGCTGGTGATTCTCAGAGAACACCGTGAATCACAGTTAAAACTGGAAAAGTAGCTATTGATTAAATACGATTTGATCAAATGCAAAAATCACATTTTAGCAACAGGGTGTTGCCCTCTCCCTAATGTACCTTCCCTTTCTCCCTCCTCCTGCTCGGCCACTCTTTCCTGCTTTTCTTTTCTGGGAAAGCTCACATTGGTCTCAGATTTCAGCCAGTATTTGAGAGGAAAACATTGCACACCTTGAGAAAAGCTTTTGCCACGTTACCAGTGATTTCAAGGCAACTTTAGATAAGAATCCAAAATTAAGCATGACTAACGGGTGTTGTGACTTTCATCTGGAAAAAAAATGCAAACGTAGAAGTGTTTTGACAGGTCTCACCACTTTATAAAAATCTAGACACTTCTCATTTGTCAGAGATGGAGGACTATTAAAAGCATTTGTCTAAATTACAGAAAGGACCGATTTAGTGGTTTTGTTAAAAAAGAAAAGAAGATAATTATGTTAAAATAAACTCAAACTCTTCCATCATTCTTTTTTATTTTTTTTTAATTACACTTCTCTCCTAAAATGAAGCAATTGTTTTGCTTTCTTTCTTCTCCAAAGGTTGGGTTTAGTTGAGGTTCTGGAAAAAACTTAGTGGTTTACCTGCGACTAAATAAGTTGAAAATTCACTAAATGTCAGCATAAAATCTTTTAACAAAATATTTTGCATAGGAACATATTTCCAGTTTCCATAAATCTAATCTACTAAAATCTAAAAGCCAGCTCAGAATTTTTCTTGGCAGATTAGTACAAAGAAAAATGAAAGCCATGGGTTTGTTTTCTTGCATGTCTATAAATGCACCATCTCTGCAGAGAGCCTGGTGAAGCCTGTTCCATCCACACATGAGAAAGAAATACAATTAGTAATTGTAATGGCTTTTACGTATGATGGAATTAAAAATACAGGTCAGCGTATCATGAAATGATCTAAGTGAATTCATGTGCACACAGCTAATTGTGTCTATGAAGCGAGTCAAACATGAGAAACGAGATCTCCTTGTTCTGGAAGACTAGATGGAAGATAAATCAACACAGAACAAGTAAAAAGTCATTAAAAACTTCCTCATTTGAGATGAATATATAACAAGAAATATAAAAAGAAAACAATATGCAAGAAAAATACTTCTTTATTCAACCATGTCCTCCAGCAACGTTGTGAGAAATTTCCCCGCTAAACCCAAGGAAAAGACTGAAGAAAGTAAAGTCTTAATGCCCCACTTCCTATATGTCGACTCAATAAATGTTTATTAAATTCAACCCAAAGTTGAAAATGACACAATCGCTGCGTTCCTGGAGTTCTCACGATGCAGGGGAAAGACACGCTCACACGTAACACACCGGCGTGTAAGGACCACCCTGAGGTGCTGTCCGAGTCCAGTGGGACCACCAAAGTGGCAATCATGTCATGCCTGGAGATGTCACAGAACATTTCATGAAGGAGGTACATTTTAGCTGAGTAACAAATGATTCCAAGGAACTGCCTAGACAGTTCTGGGGGAAAACACTTGCAAAGGTATGGAAGAGAGAAAGAGAAATACCGTATTTTGGAAAAATACATGTTTCTGCAGGGCCAGTGTATAAAAGGGAGAAAATAACAATTTACCCATTATATGATGGGTAGTGAGGAATCACTGAAATATTTTTATTGATGTTTTGCCGACAGTACATCAATTCACTGCTCATCAATAAACGTTTTTAAATGGAGAAAACATAAAGAAGAAAATTAAACCTGCTTTACATCCTATCAGTAAATCTGTGTTCTGCAAAGCCCTGCTTTGAACAGCCTTGTGTGCTATTGGTCCGAGCCCAGGGGCAGTGAATACTGTCCCCAGTCCTCCTGCAATCAATCACACACCCTCCACTTCCCGCCAGAATTTTCTCCACTTATTTTACACAATTTCCAGAGGAAAATGGATCAGAAATGTGGCTTTAAAATCCAGCCCTAGAAGGATATAAATGACTTTTTAATAAAACCATGTAAACATCCTGGCAGCCTACCCAGCAAAACAATTTCTATCACATCACTAGGTACCGGCCTGGCTGGAGGGCTAATAAGAAAGGCTTTATGAACAAAATAAATTGCCAGTGATTTAGAATTTTGACGTTGATTAACTCTGGTAATCAAACTGAGTGACTGCCAGTATATTCTTAGGAACCATTCTACATTAAAATTTTACTTTCTTTGTTCTTGTTCCCAAGTTTTTCAAATATAATTAGCAAGTCAGACATTTGACTTGCTTTTTGTTTAAAGGAAAAAAAGAAAGAAAATGAGAACGTAGATAAGAATATGTAAAATCAGACCCATATAAGTCAATATTCCTTTTACTGATGACTTATTTCAAGTCAAATCAGCTGCATCAGAAAAAGCATCATGAAAACGGGTTTCAGTGCAACCAAGACTCCAAATGGCACTGGATGCAGTGGGCCCTCCATCCTTTGTGGTACCCCGAGACTTCACTTAGATGCTTTTATGAACATTTCCCGTGTTAAAAATTATTTACCTACAATACCATTCAATGGCTATAAGCAGAGCATTTAATGTAGACACTCTAATTTCTTTAACTAAGTCATTTGGAGATTTTTTCATGTTTATTTATTATAAATATTTCTTTGTGTTGTATATTGTATATTTAAAGATTTGGCTGTAACCTTAATAATTTATTTACAGTGATCTTGAAATGAAGGAATTGTTAGGGCAAAGTGTATTTTTAAAGCCTTTGATACCTATTTTTTGCCTAAGAACAGGTAATAGACATTAATCAAACTTCCCTTATCAAATTCCAAGATCACCTACCACAGAAAAAATTTCTGAGAAGGGTGGAAATGAGAGAGCCAGCCCCTGTTTGACAGAACAAGTAATAGGAAATAGCATTCTAGTTTTTATTTAGAGAGTTTTAATTTAATATCACTTCTACCAAGTAGACAAAAGCCACCTCAATACACACCATGTTTTCTTCCCCTACATTTGTTTCCTTCCTTATAAAGAAATTGCCCCTTGATGAGAGCAAGGGAATAAGGAATAATGAAACTCATTTGATTTGATTTGCTTTTAAGCCCTTTAAATGTCAAGTCTATGAGTTATTTGACAAGGGATTAAAATGATATTAAAGTTGGAAATATTTTCATTGGAAGTGCATTTGACCTTATGAATTGATGCCTTCTTAAGCCTTTTTACTGCCACTCTTTATCTTACATACTCAGCGTTCTCCACTGAAATCAGAGAAGGCTGATTTAGAGCTAGGTCTTCAGTCTCATATGCACAATTATAAATTAAACCTTTTGCATTTGCCATTTGCTTCAGCATATTTTCATAGGCAAGGAGAAAGAGGAACCTATGGAAAGATAATTTTAAAAAATTTAACTGACTCCCTGAACTAGAGAGCTGGCAAACTCTTTTTTCCCTAAAGAGCCTAACAGTCAATATTTTCAGCTTTGTAGTCCTTAAGGTCTCTGCTACAAGCACTAAACTCGGCCCCAGCCATAGCCAAGACAGAAGCAGATGAGTGAAGCTGTGTTCTAATAAAACTTTATTAACAAAAACAGGTAGTGGGTCCATTTGTTTACCCTTTCCGCACTGAACTCTTGTTCCATTTCAAACTTTCCAAAAACTTAATCGCAACACTTTCTATGGACTAATGACCAACATTTGCATTTCCCATTTTGTTTTCTGGAATGATGCCCCCAATGTCATTTATAGGAAGAAAAAAAGAAAGGGTGGAGGAAAGGAAAGTAGCATTCAACTCTTTTTTTCCTTTCCAAACTCATAAGACTTTTCCTCCACTTTTACCCAAGTTGTATCAGAACAAATTAGTGTTTCCTCATGTGGAAAGTCTTCACCAACTGCATGTCCTGGTGGAATTTGTCGTCTTATGAGATCTTCAGTAGGTAGCCCCAGACTTTCCAGTCTGAACCTCTAGATAGTTCCAAAGTCTCCGAGTTGGAGAGTCATTGAGGTTTCCACTCTGGTCCCACTGGGAGGCAGGGTCTGTCAGAGCACAGAGCATTACTTGCCCTTTCTAGGTTTCACAGTGATACCCGTCCTTGCTCTGGTGCAACACTCTGTGTGTGGTAGAGAATATCTCTCGTATTTTTCTAGACCCACCAGAAATATGTCAAGACTTAATAGTGCAACATTTCTGACTAGTTTATACCACAAACATTTTTACTTTACCCAGAACAAGAAATTTGCCTAGCTTTGCGCCCTTAGGCACCCTAACACTCAAAGCTGTTACTCAGCTAGCTGAAGACTTTCATCACGAAATTTGTACCAAATGGATGGATATGCTCCAAAATGTCCCATTTCAAACATCTTGTAAACAATAAAATCCAAACTAAGTTTATATTAAGGAAATTACGAGCCGAAATAAATTTTGTGCCTAACTTAAATGTTCTACAATGTTTGACAGATAATGGAAACTGCATGAAAATAGAATGTTGTAATACTTAGCATAATTTCCTGATATTTGATTTTACCCACTTATTAAAAAATCATACTTCTTTCAGCACGTAAAGATTTTTTTAAATTGAAGTATAGTCAGTTACAATGTGTCAGTTTCTGATGCACAGCATCCTGTTTCAGTCATACATACACATACATTCATTTTTGTATTCTTTTCCATTAAAGGTTATTACAAGATACCAAACATAGTTCCGAAGTACCAAACTATATAGAAGAAATTTGTTTTTTATCTATTTTTATATATAGTAGTTAATATTTACAAATCTCGAACTCCCAAATTTATCCCTGCCCACCCCCATTTCCCCACCGATAACCACAAGATTGTTTACTATGTCTGAGAGCCTGTTTCTCTTTTGTAGATGAGGTCATTAATATCTTCTTTTTTCTTTTTTTAGATTCCACATGAGTGAGATCATGTCGTATGTAATGATTTGAACATTTTCCTCAGTTATGTTGGTACCTTCAACCACTCATTTTCTACTGATTGTTTGAGCATCTACTACTTAAAAAACAAAAACAAAACCAAAAAACTGCCAAGTGCACATTCCCTTTAGCTATCTGCCTACCTCTCTTGCTCTTCAACTAAGCATCTTGTAAAAGTTATCTGTTTTAACTTCCATCCTCTCGTATCCCATTGCAGTCCAGCTTTCTCTACTAGGACCACTACTGTCGGGGTGATTGGAGAATTTCTTTGTATTAGGTCTGCTTGGGACTTGTCACCACTTGTTGGTCATTCCTTTCTTGAAATACTTTCTTCTGCTGACTTCCACAAGTCTAACCTCTTTTCCTCTCAGATATCTTTAAAGTTCCTCTCCTTCTGCTTGCCCTTTAAATCTGAATATTTCTCTGAGGTTTAGTCTTACCTAGGCCATCTGCTTCTCTCACACATGCACTACTGGTGATTTTATCAACTCCCATCACTACAAATCTCAAATCTTTGTGCCAGATTTCTCTGCGATGCCCCAGACTTGTGTGCATGCCTGCCTATTAGACATTCCTACTCTGATGGCTTCTGGGCATCTTCAGCTCAGTGTATCCAGAACAGAACTCATCATCTTCACCTCTCTTCCAACCAGCTTCTCCCTGCATCTTCCCTCACTGGTCATGCCAGAAACTTCAGAGTTTCCTTTGATGCTTTTCTCTCCTTTATTGCCCACATTTGGTGAAAAATCAAGTCTCATTTAACCTACTTACTAATAATTTTTAGATTTTTCTCTTTTCCCAATCGCCCTACCCCTGTCCTCTTCCAAGTCACCCTAGTTACTCCCTCTGGTTAAGGACAATGTCTTCTAGCTCACTTACCTCCATCCTTTCCCCCAGGTCATTCTCTACAAAGAAGACCAAGAGCATGAATGGGTCTCTGTGATTTTCTGAATCCTTGTTCATAACATTTCAGTGGCTTTCTAATGCTCTTAAGAGCTCAGGGATGGCTCACAACATCTTTGCTATCTGTCTACCCTCCAGTTATTGCCATGCACCTCACACACACCAAGCACCATCCACATGGACCATGTCACAAGCATCCATAGCATAATTCTTTGACCATCTCTCCCCTCCTTCAGAAACATCCTTAGCTCTCTTCATCGCCTGCTTAGCTTTTGTTCATCTTTTAAGTTTCAGTTTATGTATCATATACACCAGAAATTCTTTTCTGACCTGACCCAGTCCCTTGGATCGGCTACATTTTCCTGTTGTGCTTTCCCAGGGCATTGCTTTCTCTAAAATTGCACATCCTACTTTATGCTATTACCTGTTTGGTTTTTAAAAAAACTTTTCCTGTTAAACTGTCAGGGCCATGTGGTCAAGAAACACTTTTGTCTTGTTCATGATGTATGAATACAAAATAATGAATGGATAAACTATCATATCATGGTCTCTGTTCTCATAAAGCTAATAGTTCAACAGAAGCAACAGATATAAGCAAATAAAGAAATAAATTAAATAAATAATAAACTCTTGATTAAGGAGAGATCTATCAAGTAAAACTGAGTGCTTTGAAATACAGAGTCCTGGAACCACTGAAGCATTTAATCAGGGGAGTGGTGTGACATGACACCATTTAAAACCTTTTTAAGTCATTTCTTTCTGCTACATGAAGAACAAAAGGACATAACAGTGGAAATAAGATCAGCAGACAAAAGGCTGCTGCATTACTCCAGGTGGTAGGCGATGGAAATAGGCAGTTATGTAACATTTCATATTTTACAATTTGGAATAGAAAAAAAAAACTGAAATAAGTAAGGTAAGGATCTTGGTTTTTAATTTAAAATAAAAAGAAAAATATAACTTTAATTTAACATAAAGAGAAAATATAAATATATATTTAACTTAAAATAAAAAAGAAAATGAAAAAAGAAAAATATAAATAATAATTTAAAACAAATATAAAAAATATAACTCTCGGGAAATCTTTGAATACCTGACAATGTCAGTTTTAGAGTAGTTAGTTCCATTCCAAGTTTTCTTGTTCCTGGAATCCAAAATTCTATCTTTAAAGCTAAAAACCAAGCTATGATTTATTTTTGCTTATTTTCCATTTTCTTTCACGTAGGATCAAATTTTTGGTGCTTATGGTGTTTCTGGAAAAGCCCCATGGAAGGGCTGCCTTCCCCAGTTGACAAGGCAGACCTCAAAGCCACAGCAGCCCAGGGCTGGGTACAATGACCCCCTGCAAACATACATAGCAACAGGCAACATTTGCTGTCTGTGACACCCTGGTTGTAAACATTCGTTTAGAATTGGAAGGGAAAGAGATCTGAGAAAATGTGTGACCATCAAAGTAACCCCTTGGAAATAAAAGAGGAACAAAGAGTAAAAAAGAAGACAGAAAAGAGAAAAATGAAGTAGTTTTTATTTGCACTATCTGCTTGCCATCAATGGAATGAATAACAGATAAGATACAGATACAAGATGCTTGGGGAAGAGCAGCACCTGTAGCCTTCACATCAGGCATTACAATATTAGGCTGTGACGCCCCCATTTTTTCAATGCCTTCTATGTAATAGAGTAGTACAAAAAACTAGTTCTGTACACAGAAGAAGCTGTACTAAAGAGCATCTTGCCTATTATTACACGAACCAGCATCCTAACCATTTCAGTTATGTAATATATGAATAGCCAACTTCTAATTAACTTGCACCATGTTGAGGTTATTCAATCCTAAAAAGAATATTTTCCTGATGCACATTTTCTTCCTGGCTCTGTGGAATGACCAAAGTAACTGCCATGACCAGGAGTTACAGGGTGAGTGGAAACACTCAAGGATTTAGAGGATTCACTGCCCATGTCTTCAATATTCACTTAAGGCAACCAGCAAGATTGCGTATCCCTTCACCAGCATGGTGGCCTGGAGTTGTTGACTGGGTGTAGCAGCTGATGCCTAACTGACCAGATCATTTAAAGATGGCATCTTGTCAGGAAATTCATTCCCAACATCCGAGCCCATTTCTTGTTGAAGAATTCTAGACATACTCCTTGGAAGTTCAAGTTCACTTGAATAAGAATCTTTCCCATCTCTCCCTTGAGATCCTCCTTGGCTAAATGAGTGGACTGATCTTCCTCCAGTCTGTAATGTCCACTGACTCATCAGCACCACCTCCACAATCCGATTTCTGGTCGGGGTGAAGGCGTGAATGAGTTCCTTCTGCCCTAACTGAATGGCAGGTGATGTCTCTGTCCCACCTATACGGTGCTTGTTGGAAAGTCTTCTTCTTGAATATCCGGTGTTCAAGGTGGGAGTTGGTTTGGTTTTTGCATTCTCCCTTTAATAAGGTTGTTCAGCCTCAGATATTTATCCCATTTTCTTTTCTCTCCTCATTCTCTTCTAATTCACAGGGAGGCAGCCAACACATTAGACTTCTCAACTGTCATCCTAACACACAGCAGATGAGCAAGGATTAGAGACTTTCCTGCAGGGGCTGAGAGCACTTATATTACCCAACACCAAACTGACCATTCTTTATAACCTTCTGGCATAGTCACCAGCTAGTAGAAATGATCGGTCCAATTTCACTAGAAATAGGGCTTGAAAAATTATAATCTCGATTCCTAATTATGTTTGGGTAGGAACTCATCTTAGACAATGTGGCCTTTATGTTGTTTGTAAGAACATCTTGAAGAGAGTAATCTGCCTGATAAATTAAACTTTCTTAGCTGAACTTCTACAACCCAATAAGTAAATGACTATAGAAGCCCCAGGGAGTTTTATCAAATAACACCGTCACTCACACCCTGGTGTCTGAGGTTTGTCTTTGCCTTGGATTATAAATTTCCTCATAGTCTATTGCAAATTGTTCATTTGTCAGAATGATAAAGTAAACAGGGCTTTCTTGCAGTGAATTTAATTTTACAATTTGCTCCTGGGATTAATCATTGATTAAAAGGCTTGCTGTGATCTTTGTGAGCTTTTTACATTTTATTATTATAGAAACCGAATAAACGTTTATCAAAGAGTTCTTGTGCTTTAGGAATAATTCCATATCGGGTTTGAATATGTCAATAATGCCTTTTAAAAAAAGTTTACAATCTTACAGCAAACAAACAACTGGTGTTGACAATATGCTTCTGCCCTTAACTCCATCCACAACTCCTATGCAACCCAGATCCAAGGTCACCCTCACTCTTGAAGAAATAAACAATCTTGGTGCAAATCCCCAATTTTACAGCCTCATAGTCCACGCTCTTCATCAAAACCTATGAATTCTGCCATTTTTAATCAGACCTTCTTCCTTCTCCCCTCCTGCGTCAGCCCAAGACTTCCCTATTTTTCCCCTACTTCATCACCCACTTCTCCGTGGGTTTCCTTCGTGCTTTCTGCTCTTCCTCCCACACGGTAGATCAAGACCTACCACGAAGCTTAATCACAGACCTCCAGCTCCCTACCAGTTTTCTTGTTCCAGGTTCATTTCTCTTTGGGATTTCCTTGTTCTGGTCAATGGTGCCAGAACTGGCTTAGAAATGTAGGAACTGGCTATTCTAGGCTAGAACGTTTCAGAGTCCCTGGCCCATCGTTTTCTGATGCCCACCTTCAGGATGAATACCCGGCACCAGCATGTTCTTGTAACTGTAGAGAGGAAGTGTTGATCGTAGGGATCTTGAACATTCTCAAAGCTAACACATCTCTCCTTTAGCCGTGATGCTCTCCTGAGTGCATCCGAGGGCTACAGAGTATCAGAGCCAGAAGGGATGTTGGGGGTTACCTTGTGCAACGTTCTCATTTGAGAGGTGAAAAGACAAAACCCACTGTCACCAGAGAACCTGGGATTAGAACCTGGGATTCCTCATGCCTCCTGCATGGCTAAGTCAAAAGTAATAGCCTGGTTCTCACCCCACTTCTATAACTAACTTACATGGTGACATTTGTACAATTATTCAACTTCTCTGAATCTTACCTTCCTCCATCTCTCAAGTAAGAAATTTTAACGCAGTGGCCTCTCAAGTCCCTTTCAACATTACTTTTTCATTGATTTATGTTTCTTTGATACCCACTGCAGGATGTCACCTCGCCATCACAGCCAAGTGGGTAACAGCCAGTGATTCAATGCGGAATAATCAATTGTCATCACTTCTTAGCATCATCCTATTTGGAGGCAAGAATTATATTTAATATTGAAGTGCACGAATGAGTTTTAGCTGTAGTACTGTCTTGCCTAAAAAAAAGATCGTTCAGTGTTCTTTGTGTGATACCGTTAAAGACCTGTGAACTGGTACTGGACTCTCGAATGCCTTACGGTCCCGGGAGCCAACTGATGACTCATGGTCTGTAATAAACAGATGGTACTAACAAAACATCATTTCCTTGGAGTTGTACGTACTGAAGCAACACATGGTCAGAATGAACTAGAATTAAGAATGGGGCGATGGGAATGTGGGTTCACAGCTCCTAGGGAAGCAATGCCAGAGCTGCCCTAACCCAGTTGTCCTTGTGTCTGGCTGAATTTCCAAAGACCCGTATCAGACTTGCAGGGGACTTCAAAGCCGCGGGATGAAAGGCATGTTCTTCAGTGGCTGCAGCGTGAGTAAGATTAACTGGAATTGCTCATGATAGCTAAATACAGCATCAGTATTTACAGTTCCATCAGCGTGGCGGGCAAACACTGGCCTCCCAAAGTTGTCCACATCCTAATCTTTGCAATCCTGGGACCTTTTTATGGTACAGTGCAACGGGAGAGGGGGCCTTAAGGTTGCAGATGGAATTAAGGTTGCTGATAAACTGAGTTTGAGGTGGGAGACTGTCCTGGATTATCTGGGTGGGCCCAATTACAACAAGCATCATTGTAAGTGAAAGAGGGAGTGAGAATTGTGAGCGTCAGTGTGATGTGATGCTGGCTTTGAAGATGCAAGAGTCTGTGAGCCAAAGAACGCAGGTGCTTGTGGAAGCTGGAAAAGGCAAGAGAACAGATTCTCTCCTAAAGCCTCCCGGAAGGAACACAGCCCTTCCAAAACACTGACTCTGGCCCGGTTGAGTCCCACTTTGACATCGGAGCTTTGCAACTGTAGGATTACCACTTGTGATGTTTTCACCCACTCAGTGTGTAGTACTTTGTAAGAGCAACGATAAGAAACTAACACGGTCAGCACACGTGCTAAATCCCTGCGTCCCTCTGTCCAAATGCACGATTTTTTATTTGCTGCTACATTGCAGTTTGACTCAGTTTACACATCCCTCTACAAACATTGCTGCACTGGTTGCAGAACAGGGGCCGTGATTTGGTTTTGTACCCTTAGCAACTAATGCTTATCCTGGATCGCAGAAGTTTAATAAATCGGTGGCTTTTTGCTTTCCCTGCGTGGGCCCTCAGTCAGCTGGTGATCACAGCTCCATCCGTAAGGGACTTGAGAATCTCTACCGGAGAATTTCAGTGTTGTAGTTCATCTCAAGCATTACCTCATTTCTCTTTGGATTTTACTCTCATTACAGAACTTTAGAGCTGGACGTGCTAACCTGTGTTCACTGCCCTCATCTGAGATGAGGTCAGAGAATTGCTCTGTTTATTATCGGCTCTACGTATTATTAGACCATGAGTCGGTCTTCCTTCCAAAGCAAAATGCCGACCCTGTGCATTCAAACTTGTGTTGATTGGCACGTGAGAGCACACTAGGGGGACAGCAAACTGTCAAAGTGACCTAACAGATATGAATGCAAGCACAACCTTGTCATCCAAAAAGAGCAGCCCGTCTGGGGCGGGGGAGGAATCTCATGAGTGCGACACAGGGAAGCGCCACTTGCCTAGGGTGAGGATTTATTTCTCTAGGGAAAGAGTAAGAAGATATTAAGTAGAACTTGGTTATTATATAACAAATCATTCTCCAGGTGCTTTCGTTTAAAACAGATGTACTTTCAAAACTAAACTATTGTGCCACTTTCTTGGGTTCAATCTTCAAGCTGTCGAAAAACAGAAATTATCTTCAAATACCTGTCTGCTTGCCAGTAAAGTATTTGGAAAAGACAACAGGCGGTCTAAACTGCACCATCAAAAAAATACCTTCAAGATGAAGTGTGTCCTGTCATCACGGACCTCAAATAGAACTTTCCCGTAGTGGGTGTTTGCAGTCAATCTTGAATTCAATTTTCTGTTCTGGGGTTGAGTCAGGAAGAACAGAACACATTCACAAGGTGTCTCGTGAGGTCAGAGATTGTTTTCTAAGAAATAAAATGAAAGTGTGCAGCTGGTCTTAGCAAGTAGTCTTCGAGCTGAAATGTGCACACATTCCCCCCCGCCCCCCGTCTTCCCCTCTCATTTTAACTCTCTCCCCCCACTGCAGGCTGCTTCTCTGCCCCTGTCTCCCTTTTTCGTTACTGGCAAAGTCTGAAGAGGGTTGAACTGACAAATGTTGTGCCTTTAACAGTCAGCAAATGCCAAACAAATAAATACCAATTTGACCCTGAAACATGCTAACATGGAAGAGACGGAAGTTTGAGAAATTGCTTTTGTTTCAATGGACGGAGGAAGACTGTCTGGTTTTTACTTATCATAAGATGTTTAGAGACTTTTCCTCTGCTTTTTCACGTCGTCACCGGCAGAACGTCTTCACCTTCTACAGAGACAGCTAGTTATCGTATATAACTTATTTGACTACTAGTTTGGGGCTTTCATATAACAATTAGCTGACACCCAGCAGGGCTGACTTCTCTTTTAAATGAAGCGAACACTATTTTATGGCAATATTTTATTTACATCTATTCACTGTGATCGTTTAATTACCTTATGAGCAAACAAATTCCACCAGAATTCAGAGAGATGATAAATGTATAACTTGTATAAAAATCAAGGGATTCAGAGTCAAATTTGGCAGGGGAAGAGGCAATCCTCAGTTAAAGTTAAAATAAGACAATCATGTTTTGCAGTTGCAGGTGACCATCAAGGTCATCTAATCAAACTACACTGGTTTATAATTAAAAAACAAAAACAAAAAAATGAGGCCCATAAAAGTCAAACGAGGAGCTTAGGGCTACGAAATTAGCTGCAGGCAGGAATGGAACTGAATCCTGTCCCCTTCACTCTCAGCCCAGTGCAGTGTCAATCACAGAATACGGTCTTTGCTGTTGTGAAGCAGAAGCAAGTGTCCTTGGTTACACCGAGCACTGGGAGTGGGAGGACAGAATTCCAGGTCCCCTGTGTGTAACTCCAGGGGATCGTGGTTACAGCCCAGTTCTAGTCAACTTTGGATGTGCCAGCAACCCAGTGAAGTCCCCTGAAATCATCTGAGAGGCATGTGAATTCCACCCTCCATCATGGGAATAAGCTGATAAGAAAAAAAAAAAAATCTATTATCTACATGGCTTCTGGACACTCCCAAATAGGGCCTGGCTAGCTGAAGAACAGAAAATCCAAAAGAAACCAGGGCCAAATAGGAAGGCCACAGAGTTGGTCACTCAATACTGCAAGATTTGAGTTAGAATTTTGTGATGACCCCAGGTGCCATTTCCACGTGAAAAAGAGGCGTTTGAATCCTTCAGTCCTTCTCTGTGCAAGTGCTCAGATGGTAACAGGTGACACTGCCCTGGGGGCATCCCTGTGACCTCCTCCATCTCAAATACCAGACGACATGAGAGATGGGACCTCAAGCTGTGCTCTTGGCTCTGTAGGGACCAGAAGGGAGACCACTTGTACACATTTCATAGAGATGGGAGGACAAGAGGTAGCCACCGGCTCTGAGCCCTGGAGGCCCCGGCACTGGATTCTCTCCCACTGTGTCAGAAAGCAGCGCACATCGCACTTTTTTTCCTGTAAAGAGTCAGTAAATATCCTAGGCTTCGCAGGCTGGATAGTGTCTGTCAGACCCACTTTTAAGTTTATTTCTAGGTATTTTGTTGCTTTTGATGCAATGGAGATGTTTATGTCAGGTATAAAATTCTGGGTTTTGAAGTGAAAACAAAAAAAGTGAATGAAGGGCCACAAATGGCAAAATAGCCTTCTTTCTATGGGCGAGTTGCATCCCATTGCATATACACGCTGCATCTTCTTTATCCGTTCTTCTGCTGATGTGCGTTAGGATGCTTCCACATCTTAGCAATTATAAATAACGTTGCTGTTAATAGCGGGGCGTATGTATCTTTTTGAATTAATTCTTATTTTGTGGTTGGCTTCATTCCTTTGATAACTGCGTAAGTATAAAAAGCTAAAGCTCTAAACGTTCTTAGAAACAACGAACAGTACTTATACGTAATTTTTTTAATGTGCAGCATATTGTGTATATGTACTTACACGCAGTATATTGTATATGTGTAGTCAGATTGTAACAATTCTACCCAATAAAACTGAAAAATGAGAAAAACTATTTTTTAAGATTTCACTTACATAGCACAGAGAACTACATTCAATACCTTGCGATGGCCTATAATGAAAAGAATATGAAGAGGAATATATATACGTATAACTGAATCACTGTGTGGTACACCGGAAACTAACACAACATTGTAAATGGACTATCCTTCAATTAAAATAAATAAATAAATAAATAAATAAATAAATAAATAAATAAATAAATAAATAAATATATGAAATGATTTAACTGCCAACGCAGAGTGGGAACAGCCCTCGACAAGAAGGGACTGAAGGAATGGGACTTTGTGCCAATTAAACTTTATTTAAGGACCCAAAACTTGAATTTCAAATACTTTTCCGGTATCATGAAATGTTGTTGTTTCACGGCTATCAAGCCACGAAAAGACATGGAGGAACTTTACAGGCACAGAACTAAATGAATCTGAAAAGGCTACATACTGTCTGATTCCAGCTATGCGACATTCTGGAAAAGGCAAATCTATGGAGATTAAAAAAAAAAAAAAATCAGTGGTTGCCAGGGGGCTGAGAGTGAGAGGATGAGTGTGTGAGGCACAGAAGATGTTCAGGGCAGCAATACTGCAATGGCGGATACGTGCCCTTATACGTTTGTCTAAACGGATAGAATGTACAACACCAAGAGCGAACCCTAATGCACACCATGAACATAGGGTGATGACGTGTCAGCGTGGGTTCATCATTTGTAACAAGTGTATCACTCTGGTGAGTGGTGGTGAGTGATGTGTATGATGAGGGAGGCTGTGTGCCTGTGTAGAGAGTGTGTAGGGAGTCTCAGTACCTTCTGCTCAGTCGCGCTGTGAACCTAACACTGCTCTAAAAAAAAAAAAAATTCTTAAAAAAAAATTTATTAACCTAGACATCAAAAGTATGAACTACAACCACGCTATCATTTCACATTCATCAGAATAGCAAATGTTGAAAAACCTGACAATGCCAAGTGTTACCAAGGAAAGCGTCTATTGGCAGTGCGTGCGATAGCAGGGAATCTGAAACAAGCTGAATGTTCATGAACAGAAGAATGGGTATCTGTCTTTTGTTTCAACAATGATCCCCTTCGACAATCAAACAAATGACCTAGTTCTACAGGTATGAGTATGGCTGATTCTTACAAACGATTATTGAGTTATAGAAAAATATGGTACAATTTTATTGATACAAAGTTTAAAGATGTGCAAAATGGTTACATATTTTTAGCAATACTTAATATATGTCAGAGTGCAATTGGGAAGGAAAGAGCCACCACAGAGCTGGTAAGTATTGTTCCCTAAGCTGGATGATCCAGACATGAATATTTATTCTGTTATTTTTTATACTGCTTGGCATAATTTACTTCACATTATTGATTTTCTCTATGTTTTATATATATATGTATCTGAAATATGTATATAAGTATTTATATATTTTCATAATATATCTTCTAGATAAATAAATGAAAAATTTAAATGTCAACATCTTGATTTGTTTTAAAAATTACTACTGTATTTTTAAACCAGAGAAGCTTTTTGGCCATGGGAGCTGGAAATACAATCTCCCTTGCCTTTAAATCACACTGCTCATTTTTCTCTATCTTTCCGACTTGGAACCAGAGACAACTCTGGGCATGTAAGTCTTAGCTTTCCACTGTGCACTTGTAATTACTGCCGAACCAAGTATCGTCTCTGACGGGCTCCCAATGCATTGCCTGAAGCTCATGGCTTAGGGGGTTTACTTTCTAAATTGTTCGCTCCAACTGCTTCTCTAAGAATCAAGAACACTTACAGATCTGAAAATGAAACAACCAGGAATTCTCCACTTGAGCGCTTCCAGGGCCAAGCCATCCTTCCCATCTTTCTCTCCCTCTTCCCTGTCCCCCTCCTCTTTTTTCCCTCCCCGATCTCTGTCCCCTTTTCTTCACATAAGAAAAGAGAATACAAGAACACAAGGAGGAGGGCGTAGCTCAGTGGAAGAGCATGTGCTAAGCATGCACGAGGTCCTGGGTTCAATTCGCAGCACCTCCATGAACAACAACAACAAAAAGATGCAAAGGGAACCTGGAAACAGGGACTCCTCACCCCTGGTCTCCGCGCAGCCCTTCTCCGTAGTTTAGGCCATTAGCTCGCCTACCTCAGATTTACTGTCAGGTCTCCAGGAGCTAGCTGGTTACTGGATGCTTTGTGGTCGTTCAACTCAGGATCTCGCCCCCAAATTAAATCACAGTTCACTGCTACGCACAGAGTTGAAAGTTGATATTTTTCCAATAAATTTGCACAAGTTGAGGTTTCTTCTTATTTTTCCAGTTGGTTCAAATGCATTATGGTTCAGTGAGTCATTTGCTCATTAGCGGTCCATGCCCTCCGGGGGGACCTGCGTGGCGGAGCTGCCCTCGCGGACCTCATTAGTGCTGCTGGGAGGCGGAGGATGCACTGGCGCCCAGGAAGCCTGCCCGCTGCATTTTGTCGTATTTTTTCCGCATTTTGTCCTATTTTTCTATGCTGGAGGTAGGAAAGAACTTATGTATTCCACTCTTTTCCATGATCAGGGAAATGGCTCAGGGGCGAATTCTGTTAAGACATTTGAATTTATTGCAAGTTTACCAATGAATCTGAAGGAAATATTTACATATGCAAGCACATAGCTGTTTTCGCAACCTTGTTTGTAAAACTGTGTCGCTGTGTTTGCAACATTTGAAAATAAAAATGGAAAGAATTGGAATTTAGATGCACTCTCTTCTGTATGACCTGTATAATAAAAAGGAAAGTAAAGAAATCTGCTGGATTTAAATCCACTTAAATTAAAATATGGAATGAATGATTCAAGCAGAAATCAAGTTTTGTTTTTTAAAGATGGAGAAGCACTTCAAAAACATTGGCACCTCAATTTTCTTTCGCAATGAATACATGAAAAAAATACTGCTGCTGACAAAAAATTAATCAGTTGATCTAAGAAGGAGATGGAAAATTCTATTTGAGCCAGATTTGAGGATTACCCCCCGCCCAGGAAGAACATCTCAGAATGTGCTTCCACTGGTTAGAAATCAAGAGGCAGTTTTGTACGTTGTTTGAGACAGAGGGCTGCGCATCAAATGACATATTATTGACCATTTACATAATCCAGATGGAAGCGTCATCCTGGTGGGTCACGTGACTCCTTAGAAGATCAAGAAGAAATGTTATCTTTAAGGCGTTGTCTTGCTGGTGCTCGGAGAATGTTGTTCTTTATGGTGGAGCAGGTGTTCCTCCTGATGGGACAGGTTTGGTCAATGTATAAAGCAGACACATAATGCACAGTGGGGGAGAGTGGGGGCCGAGGAGCAGGGAGGAATTTTTTTATGTTTAAATTTTTCTTGAGGGGGAGGGTGTAGTTCAAGTGGTAGAATGCATGCTTAGCATGCACGAGGTCCTGGGTTCAGTCCCCAGCATCTCCTTCTAAAAATAAATAAACCTAATTACCTCCCCTACCATGCCAAAATAAAACAGATAAATAATACAATAATAGAAATAAATAAAATATTTAAAAACTAAATACATTTTTTAAAAGCTATCAAAGTAAAGGGAAAAAATCAGATTCCACATTCAGGGTTTAAATTAAATCAGAACAGAGTCTTCAAAACTTTTCAGTGCTGTACTACTTAGAACAAAACGATCCGTTCTTGAATCTGAGGATGTGTCTGAGAAAATAAAATATGGAAAAATAAAATACCACCTCCACCCCTCGCAAAATCAGGTCATCCTATTGAATCTCCTTGAAAGGGACTCTACCAGGTCTTCCTCACCAACCAGATGGCTGCAGAGGTTCAAGGATTTGAGTCTTGGCTGTGCATCTCACAGCTGAAGGAATTTCCACCTAGTACCTTGTTCTGGACACCAGATGGAGACCTCGAAGTCAAACTGACTAGGAAGAAAAGTAGCCAGCATCCAGGTGGACTGCTTTCTCCCAAGACCCCAGATCAAGACTTCATAGTTTAACCAAACATGGAAACATCTCTTCTCTTTCTTTCCTTTACCTCTGCCATTGGCCTAGAAAGAAAATGCCATGCCTGTATCTCTTAGGCCATCGTGAAAGGGGTAAACTTTCAGACTGCTGGATTGTCTTCAGAAACTCTGATCCGTCCATGATGCTAGAGACCCTCGGTCTGTTTTCCTGCCTCTGGTTAACAACGCCAAGCTTGGTGAACTTCGCCTCCAAGCTTTACAAAAAGAAAAGGACACAAAGCCAAGGAAACTAGAATGAAACTGCCCGTGTGGTCTAAAATCCTCCTGGCATCCACGGCTGTCACTTTTTCAGTCCCAGTGCAAACGGGAATTACCAGGAGGCATTCGTGATTCAGGATTGGCTCCTCTTGGTAGGGCCCTGCTTCCCTGGCCGACACAACCTGCTGCGCATGGAGGGGAAGTTGAAACTCAGTTACATGGGATCACTGAGTGGGGAGGAGTATGGCTTAGTGGTAGAGTGTGTGCTTAGCATGCACGAGGTCCTGGGTTCAATCCCCAGTGCCTCCATTGTAAATAAGTAAATGAATAAACCTCCCACACACATGCCCACCCCACCCCCACCCCCGCCAAAAAGGAAAAGGAACAAAGCTCACTGAGCAAGCCAGCTGGCTTAAAGAGATGACTTAAACGGGGTCTTTGTTTGACTTACTTGATTTTGATTGATTTGAGTCCCAGGAGGCCGTGGCCTTCACGTGCACTCCAGACCTTGGGAATTACCCTGCTCATAACAGTCATTGTCGTCTGCCTGGAATGCTGTGTTCTCTTGTGTGCACGTCCACAGCCACTCACCACCAAGCAAACAGTCTCCCTAAGGCTGGAACATCAAAAAATGAGCAAAGAGAAAGACTGACTTAAAAATTGTGAGCCTGAATCATGGCCTGTGAATATCAAAGAGATGAAGCAAAAAGCATCGCAACCTACGAACACCACCCAAGGGTCCACAAAGCCTGCAGGAACTTCAGAATGGCAGCTGGAAATGGCTGTAATGCCTTACAGTTTAATCACATCTCCCAGTTAAGCTGAGTCTGTTCAAAGAGGGGCAATTGTTCAAAAGAAAAGAAAAAAAAAAAAAAAAAAAAGACAGACAGAAAAGAAGCTCAGAATGGGGTCATTTGCCCCACAACAGCAAACCAAAATTTAATATGCAACCTAATTACACTGTCAGCCTCTCCCAGAAATGTGACCTTTAACCAGTCAATCTGGAATTACCTGATCAGTACCAGCGAGGTCATCTGCATGACAGAGCCCCGCCCTCCCCCCAAAGGAAGGGGACCTTGCCTGGAACAATCCACTCTTTGTTAGAAACTTCCTTTTCCCACCCCTTTCTGCCTATAAAAGCTCCTCAGAACGGCTTTCTGCTTGCTAGTTAGGATGCTGCCTGACTCAGGAATCCTTGAGTAAAGCTAGTTAGATCGTCAAATTTACTCGGTTGAATTTTGTTGTTTTAACACAACAAGTGCCTCAAAACCAGTGCACTGTGTAAAAGGGGCTCATTCACTTCAGGATGAGTCCTGTGATATTTTTTCTTACATCCCAATATCTTTATTCATTCATCTGTCAACAGACACAGAAGTTGTTCCCATATCTTGGCTAATGTGAATGATGCTGCAATGAACATGGTCGTAGAGATGTCTCTTTGAGATACTGATCTTATTTCCTTCGGGTATATGCCCAGAAGGGGAACTGTTGGACCATTTGGTTAGATCCATTTTCCATTTTCTGAGGTTTCTGCACTGTTTCCCGTCATGGCGGTGCCAATTTATATTCCCGCCAACAGGGCACAAGGGTTCCAAAAAGGGCTGTGTCTTGAGGTAGACAAATCAGGCCTCAAAACTGGGTTCTACCTGCTCCTGATGTGAACTAAGTCATCTCACCTTTCTGAATTCCAGTTTCCTCGTGCGTAAAAAGAAATTTTCATCATAGGGTTGTGAAGATTTGATGATTTGATTTGATTTCATTTTACAGTGCCTAGCCCAATGCCAGTCAAGCACTAGTTCTTGAAACAATTTTGGATTTTTCTTTTCCTTTCTTTCTGCCACTTTGCCTGATTTCCACTCGCTCGTGAATTTGGTAGCACAGAGACGTCGACAGAACTTTGGCACAGAGAGCCAAACGCTTCTCAAGGGTCTGGAAACTGGCATATTCTAACTCTGCTTTAATGTTGGCATTAATAAAAATGGAGTAACTACCTCTTGCTATGTTGCTGAGATGCCAGAGGTGAAGTTCAGTGTGATGCTGTTTAAAATCTAATTGCATAGGGGAGGGTATAGCTCAGTGGTAGACTTCCTGCCCAGCACGTGCAAGGTCCTGGGCTCAATCCCCAGCACCTTTATTTAAATAGATAGATACATAGATAGATTGATACGTAGATAGATGATAGATGATAGATAGATAGACCTAATAAATAAAATAAATTAATATATATATAAAAAGACCCAATGGAGGATTTAAAGATGGTTTCCATGTAAACGTCAAGTCGTGGCAATCAGTCACTCTGTGAGCACGCTTGGAAGAGAACGCTCTGACTTATCTGTTACTATTTTAAAGCATAAAGGACTGAAATTTGCAGTAAGATTAGTTCCAAGGAGCCTCCTCTTTACGATGCTCTGGACAATTTCTTTCGCACAAAGATTCAGGCCATTTCTCAGGAATGTGCTGCTTTGGGTTACCACTGCTGAGCACAAGTCAAGCTGACTCCTACAGTGAAACATTAATCTAGTCCCCTGGTGCTTTCCCTAAAAGTATTAAAAAAAACAAGTCACTTAAGAATTGTTGCTAGGAGGTTCTAGAGAGCAACTTCAAGAAACAAAATGCAACTTCCAATCAGCTGAGTAAGGGCAAAGCTTTATTCAACTATGATGATATTTAACCCTGGAAGTTTTGATGTATATTCATCTTCATCAGACCTAGCAGCCAGATCCTGAGCTCCAGAGCCAAATTCTCTAAATGTCTGTTGCTATCTGGATTTACATATATCCTGCAAAAGAGTCACTGGAATCAAGGGTAGATTTTTTTTTAAGTGGAAAAATCACAAGCAAAGAAAAAAAAAAAACAAAAATGCAAGGGTTGAAGGAATTGGAGACAGTAGAGTGAAGAGGATTGAAAAAAATTATCGAGTGCCTTAACCTGTGTCGAGTTTTGGGGGAAAATATAACGGAGGGGAGATAGGATAAACAGTATACACCCTGGAGGATCTGTTCATTACTGACCTCCGTTAGCCTCAGTGGCCCCAGAGAATTTTTTTCAGGAAACTTTCTAATTTCAAAACTCAAGATTGTGCTTGTTATCAAAGCTAAGGAAAAAGTAAAAAACTGACAAACACTGAAGACATTTTAATGATGTCATTATCAAACAATGATAGCCAGCCTACCCATATTATTCATGAGTTAACTATTTTATTACTGACTCACAGAACCACAGAGAAAATAAACAGTCTTGTTCTTCTAGTGAAAAGCAGACCTTGCAGACACACACGTTCCTCAGAAAGCTTGTTTTGCTATTTAAACTGAAGGTGGGTCTGCAGACATACTACCACGTCATGAAAATCAGAATTCTTAAGGCTTGATGATGTGGATAAGGTAAATGAGACAATATCAGATTTTCCCCTCGACTACGGCATTAAGGACATGTCCTTGTTCTCACTCTACTGAGCTAAGAATATGCTGTGAATTAGCACCTACTGAGGTCAGCCACGTTCACAGCAGGTAGGATTCCCTGAGCACCTGCTCTGGGGCGGCAGCAGTGCTAAGCCCTTTCTTCTGTGTCGCTCTCACCCCTCAAACCCCACAGCGGTGCTGCCCTGGGTGCCGTGCCAGCCTCACCGGGGATGTCTCATTACCCACATCTTGGTCCTCTGTCCCTGCCTAGCATCCATAAGGTTTAGACGGCATCGCAGACTAAGAGTTGGACCATGGGTTTGTTCTGATGCCTGACGCATGTGGAACTTTGCTTAACACTTCTGTGAATATTCAGTAGTCAAGATTTTAAATGTGTCTCTCCTTCCTGAAGAGCCCCAGGCATAATTCCCATTGTTTAAGTCCATCTGACTTTAGGACGACATAGAACAGTAACATATGCAAATAAATACCCCAGAAATATCCTTGATGACAATATATAGTTAGAACGAGAGCCATGAACGGGTTAAGTCCATCCATTAACCTCTACAAAGAAAAACACAGGGGCCCTTGAACCTTCGTATTAAGTCAGTGTTTCAATCTGTCCCCAGCAAGGAAATTTCACATCCAATCCAGTAAGGGATGTAGAGATTTTCTCTCAGCTTTTTGTTTGTTTGCCTGTTTGTCTGTTTCCCCTTTTCTTTTTTTTTTTTTCCTGGTGACTTTTCTTTTTTTTTTTTTAATTGAAATACAGTCAGTTACAATATGTCAATTTCTGGTGCACAGCTTCATGTCCCAGTCATGCACATACATACATATATTCATTTTTGTATTCTTTTTCTTTAAAGGTTATTACAAGATATTTAATATAGTTCCTTGTGCTGTACAGAAGAAATTTGCTTTTTTTCTATTTATATATACATGTTGGTTAACCTTTGCAAATCTCAGACTCCCAAATTTATCCCTTCCCACCCCTTCCCGCAGTAACCATCCTCTGAGCTTTAACAAGGTGAAAAGTTATTGAGTGTGTTGAAATGCGGTATCGCACCAACAGCCAAATGTTGCTCCTCTGTCTCATATCCTGGATTGCTTTAATCTGTAAATCTAAAAAAGGAAGGCTTTTTCCCCAGATAAGAAATGAGGAGTAGCTGAGTTTGGTGTAATTATTAGTGGGAGGAGGCAGAAGTAAAAGAGCTACTTAAGATTTCTTAAAGCCGTTTAGATTTTGAACCAGAAAATTTCAATTGCCATCACAGAGCTGCCTGCTAAACTTTTTTTCCCCCTTGAAAATGATCCATTTTCATCCAGACTGTCAGCCCAATGTTTATTTTACGAAGTTTACTCTGCCCAGGGTCTTTCGCAGGTGTGTTATTTATTGCAGATTTTATTTAACTTACAGCAACACTGATTCTTTTTAATGATTGCATTTGCAGCTTCAACCTTGCTAATCATCAATAATGTCTATCATTACAAAATTTTATTTCCTGAAAGCAGAACCAAATTTGTCCTTTATTTTCTCAGCCTTCCCCTACAAAAAGCAGAGAACAAAAGTCCAAACCTCTACTGCCATCTAGTGGTGCCTTTGAATTTTTCAACTAAAACATCTCTCCTGCAGCAAGCCATGACTAGCATTTTAAAGTGTTATTTTTTCTCTTAAATTGCTAGAATGTGTTAATATTTTCATCTGAAGCAACTACAGATGAAAACTTTAAAAAATAAGTATACGATTCTATTATATGTACATTATTGTCAATAATATTTTTACCACTGCAAAAAAAAAAAAAATGAATACAGTAAAAGCCCATTCCAATCTTCCTACGTTGGATATGTGACTTCTTTAACTTTCTGTTATGAAACAGAGATTCACATGAAGTTGCAAAAATAGCATAGAGACGCCCACGGAAAAACTGCCAAACTCTTTTCAGAGCGGTTGTACCATTTTAGATTCCCACTGGCTGTGTGTGAGGCACTCAGTTCCCAGCATCTGGCCTTATTACTGTTATGTATTTCAGCCATTCTGACAGGTGGGTAGCGAAGCCTCGTCGTGGCTCTCAGGTGCGTTGCCCTAATGGCTAATGATGCTGAACGTCTTCCCATGTGCTTACTTGCCATCTACGTCTTCTCTTTGGGAGAATTCCTGTTTTGCCCATTTTCCTTCCTTTTTCTTTCTTTTTTTCTTTGCTGTTGACTTTTGAAAGTTCTTTATGTATTCCGGATGTAATTCCTTTGTCAGATATGGCATTTGAAAATATTGTCTAGCTTGTCTTTTTGTTCTATTAACAGAATCATTCACAGAGCAAAAGTTTTTGTTATTTTGAGGCAGTCCAACTTAATCAAAAAAATTTTTTATGTCTCATGCTTTTGATGTCATGTCCAAGAACTCTGCCTAGCCCTGAGTCCTGAAGATACTCCCCTTTGCTTTTTATCTAAACGTCATATAGTATATAGCACTGTATGTTTAAATTTCTGATCTATTTTGAGTTAATTTTTGAATACGGTGTGAGGTTTAGGTTAAAGCTCCCTTTTTAGGAGGGTCAGTGGCTGTCCTTCGTTCACTGAATTATTTCTATATCTTTGTCAGAAATCCGTCGAAGTGCTTGCGAATAGCATGCCTTTTATCTTGCTTTATATAATTAAATACATTTCATGGCACAGCCCATAGCAGTCTTCTGGTGAGACTAATATAAAATTACTGAGAAGAGATAATTTTCTAAAAATGAAAAGGGAAGTTCAATGACACTAAATGACCTTGGCTAGGAGCACACAAAAAATTATTTAAGATGAGGAACGGAATCTAATGTAATCTTAACCTCAGCAGCTGAATGAAAACCTCATTTTAGAGGGAAAACTGTAAAACAACTCAGCAGAGAGCAGATCTTTGAAATGGTTTCCGTGGTTTAAACCCTGGAGGGATCCTTTACAGAACCTGGAGGCCCCAGCAACTAAACATTTAAATTTCTGCATTTTTCATCTTCAAGATATAAGTAATAACCCATCTCTCTCCTTGTGCTGCTGTGAGGCTGAGTTAATAAATGCAAAATGCTTAAAACAGTGCTTGACATATTAAGAATGTAATAAATGTTAGCTATCATTAATCAAGTCTGACAATTCCAGTGGCAGCATGAATCAAATCTATCATTTGAGATGAGCTACATTCAGCCTAAACCTTAAGCAAGTTCCCTACGCTAAGTCCATATTCCTCCTTATAAGATAGAATGGTTGCAAGGAACAAATGAGCTCAAGTATAAGGAGATTGTATCACTGTGTTCAGTTACCCCTTTAAATTCTAAAATTTAAAATGCTAGGCATCATAGTTTACCATCATCAAGAACAGTAAGTATTATGTCCATCAACAGATGACTGGATAAAGAAGATGTGGTACATATATACAGTGGAATACTACTCACCCATAAAAAAGAATAAAATAATGCCATTTGCAGCTACATGGATGGACCTGAAGACTGTCATTCAAAGTGAAGTGGGCCAGAAAGAGAAAGAAAAATGCCATATGACATCACTTACATGAAGAATCTAAAAAATAATAATAATAATAATAATAAGGACACAAATGAACTAATTATCATTTTGATTTGTTGAATATGTGTGAGCACATCTGACTGTCCTTTACGACTGGATTACTGCATTCTGCTGATTCTTATTTTGCAGCTGGCTTTATTCCTTTGATAACTCTGTAAGTTTAAAAAGCTAAAGATCTAATCTGCTCTTAGAAACAATAATCAGTACATATACGAAAACTAAAAAAAGTGCAGTATACTGTTTATGTGTATTTACATGCAATATAATGCGTATGTGCAGTCAAACTGTAATCATTCTACATAATAAAACTGGAAGAAAAAAAGAAAGACTGAATAGCAAGTGTTTCTGGAGCCCTGATGTGTGTCTGAAGTGCTGTGTTGGCTCGAGGGGTACAAAGCAGTGAAAACCATCGTTGTGCTAGGTTGCACCTTACAGTCCACGAGCAAAAGCAGGCCATTCAGAACAGAGGAGGGAGGGGAGCTGCAGCTGGCGGGGGCTCAGGAGACTAACCAGGGTCAGTATCCATCAAGCCCAAATGTAGCTGGAGTGCTGGGGAGGTTCAAGTCCAGCAACTTTATTGGTTTTTAAAGACGGGCCAACATTGAGCGAACTCCTAAAAATGGAGTTTGCCTGCTATTCGTAAAAGAAAGTAACACACAGTAAGGACATCTTCTGCTCTATCAGCTTAATTAGCATCCGTGAGAATTCATCACCCACAAAGAAAATTCCATATGGTGCGTAAAAGCGCTGTGGACGCGAACTCCTCAAGAAGATGATGATCTGATTCATTCTGCTATTATTTTCCATGTATCATTATTTTGAAAGAAAAGTGGAAGAGGCTGCTAGCCTGCAAGCTGGAGTCTCTGTTAACATCCCAGAGTAAGCCAAATCGCTGCCCAAACCACCACTGCCTCCTGGCAGCTCTCCCATTCTCAGCAAAGAGAGAGAGAGGGACGTCGTGTTGATTCAGCCCACCTCACTGACAGCAAACCCCTCCCTTGTCCAGAGACGCAAGATGACTCAGAGAAGCCCGCTGAACGTGTTGTCAGCAAAGCCACAGCCTGCACAGGGAAGTAGTCGCCGGATCAAAGGCACAAGTGGCTTAGCAAGTTGAAGATGAAATGGGAAAAAAGAAAAAAAGAAAAAAAAAGATCGTGCAAGAAGTAAGTAGATTCAACTTGGAAATCAAAATCTCCTCTTGACTTCGTGACCACGCTCTCCATCCTAGGCTATTAACTTTTGTTGAAAAATAGTAACGACATTGTACTTTCTCATAGGGATTACTTTGTGGTATATTGAATTAAAGACAATAAATCTTACAATTGTAATTTACTTATTTATTTTCAAGTTCATGTCCGTGTCCTTTCAAAAGAAAGCATCCCAGGAACTTAGCCAAGATCTGAATGGCTTCGCTGACGCTGACAGATTTCTGACACAGGAGCAGGAAAGAAAATTCGTTCACTGGAGCATTGCAAACCCTGAACAATTCTGAAACTTCGGGAGTGACCCCACATGCCCACGCATCTGTTTCTTTTGACCAGTGACAGCCTGTCTCTCTTTTTCCTTCGCCCCTAAAGGTAGCCTATGAGCCTGAGGAGGTGTGATCTTTGCTAATCTGGGTGGAGAAAGGACGTAGGAGCGGGGTCCAAGGTTGCTCTTACCTGTGGAATGAAGGAATATTGTTTGTCTTTGGCGTTTTGAAGCTAGCTCATAAAGCAAGAGTGTCTGTACAAAGCCGTGCGGTGAGCAAACTGTTGGCGTGTTGAATTTTACTCTGACAACTTGAGTGTGTTTAGCAAAACTACAGGCACCAGTAAAATTCAATGAATAGTAGGGGTCCAGGTTTGGTTTTCTTCTTTCTGGAGTTCTGAATCATCGTTGAAGCAGAATTGTCAATCTCTCAGGCAATACATGAAGTGATTTTATTCCTGCAAAGAAAGAAAAACAGGTGGAGAAGTATATCAAAGGCAACTGAAGGAGAGCATGTTGCTTGAAGAATTTAGCTATTATTAAAATAAAATCACATTTCTCCAGGATAAAACAAATTCACAAGTGGTGTCAGTGAGAAACAGCGCATTAGACGTCATGAGAAGAGAACACAGCAAGGGGCGTTGATTGGCAAGGTCAAGGTTCAGGAGGGGTAGCACTTAAGTGCTGTCTTGAGAAATGGACTGAATCTGGGAAGTTCAACTGCAAGGAATAAGCAAGGTGCTTCGCATACAGGAGAAGGAAAGCTGGTGTGGGTCACTGCCAGTGAGCCACTTTGAATGTGTGGGATGGTCATGTTTTGGTTTTTTTTTAAACATTTTTTACTGATTTATAATCATTTTACAAAAATTATTTATTTATCTATTTATTGCAGGGAAGAGGTAATTAGGTTCATCATTATTTAGTTTTTTGATGGCGGTGCTGCGGATTGAACCCAGGACCTCATGCACGCTAAGCATGTGCTCTACCACTGAGCTCTACCCTCCCCCCGGGATGGTCATGTTTTGAACAAACAGACATGAAGGTAGTTGAGGCCAGACAGCCAGGGTCCAGAACAAAGGTGAAGGACTCTCATATGATTTATCAGTTTGAAAAAAAAAGAAAATCACTGATGGCTTTTCATTGGAAAGTGATGTCATTAAAGGAAGAGTTTGGGGAAACTAACCTAACATGGATATTCGGGTTTCGGGTTAAATGAGGGTGGGACGAAGCTGGAGACAGGAGGCAAATCCCAGAGGAAACCCCCTGGAGAACTTCAGCTCCCACACACCCTCTGCTGAGGCTGGTCCCTTCTCTGAGGCACGCAAACAAATACTTCTTAGAAATTTAAAAAAAAAAAATTAGCGAACATTTTATTTATACATTGGAAGAAGAATTTCCATAGGAATTTCTAGGGGGCCCTACATTTCAGTCATGAGAACTCAGGCTCCAGTTACTCACACTTGATGGCACAGCCTTCTCCATGCACCTTTTTTTATGGGGAGAGTGAAGCCTCAGACAAAAACATCTTCCCCCGAAGTCAAATTCAAAATAATCAAATGCCCAAGGGGCAGGTTTTAGGTGGCGTGCCCTGATCCTCGTCACAAGTACTGAGACATCTCTTTCCCCACTTTGCAGATGGCACATCTAAGGCAACAAAAAGTTAGAAAATTTTCTCCAGATGACTCTGGAACCATCAGGAACCAGTTTTAAAATGGGGCAGATAAACATTGGAGCAAAATATTTCGAAGCATCATCACTCAGGCTTAACCTTTGGCAAAAAAGCTGTGAGATGCAGTTTTCCACACGGAAGTCAGAAAACCTCGTCTTCCCCTTCCTGTTGTTTGGGGCTTTCCCAGGACTGCCTACGCCAACCCGTCCACCTGGAGCCTAGAGACATCCTTAAGCCCTTCCCTCCATCCTTCTAAGGTATTAGTCAAATAAAGCCATTTAGTTAGTTAAACAGGTTTAAAAAAAAGGCGAAGAAAAGTAGCTTTAAGATAAGAGCTGTAAATATCTAACCACCCCTGATGGTTTATAACGCTATTTTGCTTATCTTTTCTTTTTTTTTCTTCTCTTTTTGGCTGGGAAAAGGGAAATAAAGAAGAGGGAGTGTTTAAGGGAACGCCAGGAATATCACAGCAGCAGTTAACTAGAACATTCTTCGGCTTTTATTGTGTCGATCACAGCCTTCAAACCTGCCATTCCACCGTCCTGCACTTACTGGCTTAGACATCCTCCTCTTCTAGACTGGCGTCTCCTAGTGCAATTGGTTTTTCAAAAACGTATTTGAGGAATCATGAAATAAGCATGTCTGTCCTATTTCAGTGAAATTACGGAAGAAAGTTCCCCAGTTTTCTTCTACAGCTTAATACTCCACCGAAGTAGTTGTTTACTTTGGTTGGATGAATCAGAGTGAGCTGGTCTTGAGTCACGGTTATTAACATCCAGCTCCAAATGGAAGAGGATTTCTAGCTCATAATCTGACATTTGTGTTTCATTAAGGTTTATCAGCTTATCCCCAAAGAATGTGAACCCTCCTCATTTAGTAATAGATTTTCTCTAACAGCCTGTCATGTGCCTCCATTGCCACAAAAACTGTTAAGAGTTGTTTATTTTCCATGATAATTTCCTTGATTGATGTGTAGCCCAGAGAAGCAAAGTGGGCTGCCTAGCTCATCACTATGATTATCAAAATTTTCTAGATTTTCAAGATTTTCTAGAAAGAGCACCCCTGCTGCCAGCCAGAGCACCGGGAACGGAGCTGACGACTGACTAAGGTGCACTGAGTGAATCCTGTTTTTAAGTGCTAAAAATACACACGCTTTTCATTCATTTCAGCCATGGGCTTTATCCTCCCTCCCACAGTGATAAAAATTAGTCAAGGTCAATCAGAAGTCAACCCCAAATCTTTGACCAGTCGTGCAGGTGAGGAACGGGTACTTTTCTGAGTGACTTTTCCCCAAAACAAAGGCCAAAACATCCATTATCTACCTGGGTTTTATTTTTTCCAGATATTTTCACTAGCTCATCCTTTATGATTGCCTCCAGCTTCCTTAATTCGGACTCCAGGCTTCTCATCAGTGAATCCTCGCCAGTAAGTCTCCCTCGTGGGGAGCTTGTGGTTACTGAGTTCCTTCAGAGGAGGGCTGGATTGTCCCCACGGTTCCGCGGGGCACCAAACCCCACCTGGAGCATCCCGATGCACCTGTGGTGGTCCTTACACGTTCACAGGGAGCTCTCTTCTCCAACGCCTCGTTTTCTGAGCTAACACGCAAAGGCTGCAGAGCAAGTGATGCAGATGGAAAGGCTTTTGGTTAGAGCATTCACCTGCACTTCCCAGCATGGGAGGCAGAGCTCAGCCTCTGAGCATCACTGTCGCATCCCGGGAGGCTCCCCCCTTGCTCCTGGGGTGCACTCTGGCCCTGGGAACACACTTCTCCTGGAGGATGACTGGGCGGAAGCCAATCAGAGCAGAATATTACTGGGCTGATGTTGTTTATCACTGAGTTTGATGTGGGAAAAGACAATCACGACCTAAGGCTAAAATAATCTCCTTCCCAGGCCGGCTTGGTCGAAGACAAACTCCCACCCTCTTTCCTTCCTACACAGACAATCTTACAGTCAGCCTCACACTTACATCTATTTTTTAAGGTACAGAATGAGGCTGATTATTCTCCTGCATCAGAAAAATCATAATAGATACACCAACATCATGGGCAAAATTTGGGGCTAACGTTTGGACCTACTCAGCAAAGGCACATTTATGATAGCTGATGAACAACTTCTGACCATTGCGAGAGGCAAAGATGCCCAAGTGAACAGCCCTTTGTGGGATGAGGTTCTGTCTGCCTTTGACAGACGGACGGAAGAGGATGCTTCAGAGTCCACAGGGAAACAAAAGCAGTGTTATCCGGCTCAGGGACCACCACGGCCGACCCAGACATGTGGGCAACTCACTAGCGCCTCCAACCGTCTCCAAATGTACCCTCTTTGCAGATGCTGTGGCTCCGATAGCTTCAGCTGTATGTCCTTCTTTAATAGATCCATTGTTATCTTGAAATGAGACACCAGAAACACATCAGTTTTACGTCCCTCACTCACCTGGAGTTCAAAGTGTTGCAACAGTTCGTTTCTTTTCTGTAAAAGATTGACCCTGAGGTTTCCCTACATGAAGAACGTATGTTGAATAGTCAGGGGTTCTGAAGGTTTAGCTCATGAACGAAGTGTCCATGTTAACTGCTGTGTCGGGCTGGAATCACCTGCCATTGGAAAATAAACCCATACAATAGTTCAGAGTGAATCCTGAGTTTTGTCAAAAATCTGTCCCTTTCAATGACAGTGAGAATGACATTGAAGGAGCCATTCTGCTCCTGGCTTTGCAGCTGTGTTTCCTACATACCCTCTAAAGTGGATCTGTGGAAGTAATCAAGGAAGAGCCAGTCCCCAGTGACGGAATGAAAAGATGACTCAAGAATTATTAGTTTATTTTGTTTGGTTAGCTATTAATCAAAAAAGGGTTCCAACCTGCTTTACTGATAGATCAAAACCATCCGTTTTGACTTAACTCTTTAATTTCATTTCTCGGAAACAAGGCACATGATTCTTTCTGAGGAAGATCACTTACCGGTTGAAACGGCATTAGGTTTTCAAGCTACTGAATTACATTAGGTCCTCTGCTAGAGTGGTTGACTGAACAGTTCAATACCAAGCTTGGGGAACACGGGGACACTTGCAGAGTCAACAGTGCTGGCAAAGCTACCCCCCTCCCCGGCTGATCTGAAAATAGCAAATTGCAGCTCCCATTTTTTGAAAAACAATGTATTTTCACATTTGGAGTAAAGCTTCCACTTATTTTTTTTTCTTTTTCAAATGTTCATCTTAATGAATTAAATCTGAAAAGGGGGGGCTATATTTTAGGGAACAAGGCCATCAAACAGACTCCAAATGCAGGGGTGGGAGGGAGGGGAGGGTATAGCTCAGTGGTAGAGCGCATGCTTAGTATGCACGGGGTCCAGGGTTCAATCCCCAGTACCTCCTCTAAAAATAAATAAGATAAACAACAAGTTTCTACTGCACAGCACAGGGAACTATATTCAATACCTTGTAGTAACCTGTAGTGGAAAAGAATATGAAGAGGAATATATGTATGTACATGGATGACTGAAACATGATGCTGTGCACCAGAGATTGACACAACATTGTAAACTGACTAGACTTCAACTGAAAAATAAACATACAAATAAAATAAAACTCACAACAATCCTAAAAATAAATAAATAAATAAATAAGAAAACAAACCTAATTATGACCCACATACACACACCAAAAAAAAATCCTTTAGAACCAATGGTATAGCTAAGATGAAGCCAGGAATCATTGTAAAGGAAAGGATGAGGGCTCTGAACGTTCAAATACTAACAACTTGCCTTTATTCAAGTTGCACGTTGTGACACATTGTGTAGAGTGCTAGCAAACGCTTCCCATAACGAGCACGATCGATCAGAAACATAGGTACACAAAAAGCACAGATAAGATCGTTGTTATGATCCTGCTTGGGGAAGAGTTGCCTGAAATTAGATTTTGAGCTAGACATCGCTCTATCAAAACGAACCGTAATTTTAGCAGTTGTTATAATAGGCATATATTTTAACACTTATGTATCTGCCTGTATGCATGGAAAACAAAGAAAGAAGTTACAGATGCTTCTCATACCCCCATACGCCTCCTTCACCACCGCCACCCCCCTGACCCCGCCAGCTGCGTTTTTCCGCAGCTCTGTGCACATGGATCTGCACACATCTTCCCTCTGTTAAGCTGTCTCTGAAAAATCAACTATTTTGGTCAGAAAAGGAATCAGAAAAAAAATATATAGATGGAATCAGGGCTATAGACCCATGAGATTACTTAAGCAGATAAATCTGATGTGTGTACAGAAATGAGGCATAAGATGAATTTTCTGTCTTCTAGGATTTGTCCAATGAGGATAAAAGATCAGACGGTGCCTTAGTCTTAGCTGTCACATTCAGTTACGGCTCAACCAACCTATTGTCACTTCTTAACATTCTATGCATTATACAATTATACGTACATAAAATCCAAAGCAAATAGCTAGCACAGAAACCATTGTTTTATGTTATTTTCTGTTCTATGCAGCAAGGTTTAGGCTAGTGATGTCCTCCGATGCATGCATGTGCCTCCCTCCCCCAGCACTCCTGGGGTGCCAGCCTCTTTGAAAAGACATGCCAGGGAGCCGTGCTTTTTAGCCAGCAATCCTGAACTCTATGAGATCACCATTTCATACAGAAACTTTGGAAGAAGTCAATAAAGCTTGGCAGCGTACTGTGGGCTTATTAGAGAAAGCATGCAGTGATTGTGAAGACCTGATGACAATTCTGGGTCCTCCTCTTTGAAGCATCTGTTTTCATTTATTTTCAGTTGTTCATCTGCTCTTCATTCAGGAAGGATTTTTAGTAGCTTAGACTTGTATAAGCAGTTGAATAGTTGAATCTACGTGGACAGTTAATAATATAGTCAATGATCAGAAAAGATTAAGGCAGATACTTATATATATTGCAGTTTCCCCCTTTTAATTGTAGCCTTATCACTTTTATCTGTTCTGGAACTTACTATGAATAATAATGTCAGTTTCCGAGGCAAGCGGCCGTTCAGCTCTCTGATTCTCCACTGCGAGTTCTTATGTTCTGAAGGCGTGCAGTCCTGTGCCACAGAATACACGTGGGCTTTTACCCTGGAGTGTCTGATCAGCTGTCACAAGTAAGGCATTATTTTTATGTGAAGGCAAGCAAGATGACTATTAAGTAGAGCGCTAAATCCATGTTTAAATAAAAGCCTTGGACCACTTCAGGCAATACCCTTAGACCTCTAGGGCCACACTCTGTTCTCAGCCACTTCTCATTCATCCATTCATTCTTGAGCAGAACACCAAAGGCACAAGACATGAAAGAAAGTCATTGGGAAATTGGACTTCGTTAAAACGAAAAATGCTTGCTCTTTGAGGAAACACCATTCAGGAAATAAAAGCAAGTTTTCCCCCAAAACAAGGAGAACATATTCATGACACATAGGTCAGACAAAAAAAATTTGTATCCAGAATATATAAAGAACTCTTACAATTTGATAACAAGAGAAACAACTCAAATGCCAAGCTGTTTCCCGAGGTGGTGTACGACTCATCCCAGGAGCAGATGAGAATCAAGCTACGTTTTAACTGTGTGATCTTTGGCAAGTCACCACACCTCTCTCAGACTCTGAAATAGTGGTAGAATGCAGACACAGTCACAGTGAAGCTCCTTCCAAGACATGGAGTCTTCCCCCCACCCTTTGAAACCTGGCGAGCCTTGTGATTTGCGTGGACCCACAGAACGTACTAGAAAAGACGCTGAGCTCGTTCCAAGCCTGGGCCCCAAGAGGTCTTGGCGTCTCCACGCTGGAGCTCTTGGGGCCCTGTGGGTATCGCGTGAACAAGCCTGGGCTGGTGGACAGAGGAGGAGAGAGGCCTGGGGTCTCAGCGAGGGTCTTTGTAGAGCAGGAAGGCTCCAAATGACTCACAGCTGATGACAAGGTCACAGCCCACCTGGACCAGAACAGGTAGTGAGGCCCCACCCAAGTCACTATCCACAGAACTATGAGCTCCATTCAGAGGTGACAGTTTAAGCCAGTCGTTCTGGAGGTAGCTTGTTAATCACAGTAGGTGACTGGCTGAGATATCTCAGCAGTGAGCTGGTATAAAACAAGTATCTATTGTTTGTTGGGAGATTTAAATGAGATGATATACGCAATCCACTCTGCCCGGTCTGAGTGATCTTACTCAAATGTGAGCAACTATTCGTGTTATTATTGATAAAGATGATCTTGGGGGGGAGGGGGCCTTTTTCAAAAGCCGGGCACTTCACATGGCTAATGTGTTATCTCCAAGCCTACGAAACGGCCCACTTTGAAAAAAATATTTTCATCACGAGTTACAGGGCTACACTGGCTGAAAATTACTTTTTCTGACAAGAAAGGTGGAGGCCCTTCTCCAGACGATGGCTATTCGTGGAAATACGCGGCTGGTGAAGAGAGGAAGAAACATCATGGTTCTTCTCCATCCTAATCTATTGACTCAAATGCTTCTATCATATGAAGTAAGCTTTTTGTCTTGTGTGGCATCAAGTTGGACCAAACAGACGTAAGGGAGGGAAGGAGGAGCGTATGGAAATAATATCGAGACAGAGGTTCCGAGAGGACCACACAGAGCAGCTTGAGCAGAGTCATCTCTGACTGTTGCTTCCACGTTAGCTGGGACTCTTTGCTCCATTCTGTTAAATGTTACCACAAACAATGGTGCTCATTTAATCAAAGATTCACAGTTTTATTTCAATGCCTGTTCTCTTCATGTTCCCAATCCCCTCAAATATAAAATATAAAAATATATATTCTAAAAAATATTCCTAAACATATAAAGACTGATCAAACATAACACTTTTTAAGCTTCCTTTCATTTTTTTTCCACATAATTTTCAAATTTTTTTTACAAAGTCTTTCTAAGCAGTGCATTAACTGTTACACTAACAAGTGTTAATGTAGTTCCTGTCTTTCCCCCAAAGGACTATAAAACTGCAAAGCTTTCAGGATTTAAGGCAAAGATATAAATACTCGACCCAGGTGTTTCTAAGCCACCTTCCACAATCTCCAACGATGCTCTGCTTGAATAGCTCTGGCAAGATGTTTCTGAGCGTCGCCTGTGTTTGTATCAAGTTCTGTTACGTCCAGAATAAATGCATAAAATAAAGCAAAGCCTGCTGACATATTTATTTTCAGGATAGTTCTGTCATACGAACTTTATAATCATATTTGAAAATCCAGCTGTGGAAAGGTATGTGTACTAGATAAATGGCTATTGGGCACTTGCCAGACCACAAAATTGAACTGTATATAGTCAAGCAAAACTCTAAACCGATGTTTGAGCAATTCATCCTTCTGAGTTGAAATCTTCAATTAATCACCCAATTTCTGTCAATATCAATATAACCATTCTTTCTATGCCTATTAAAAATTTTAAAAGATAACATTTTTCTGATATCTCCCTAAAAGCAATTTCTTTTCTGGCTTGTAAAAGTCATCTTAACTAAAGTGTTTCTATAAATATATAATGTCCCCTGTGCCCAGTGTAATCAATTTTTCACTTTCAGTGAATTCCAGAGGACTCTGTCCTCCACACGGAGTCTGACTCGGCATCCTGGGGGACTGTTCCAATCAGCAAATGTTACAGAGACTGTCTCCCTGTGTTGCAGACTCAATTCTGGGAAGGCAACAGGTTCACGCCTCAGGATTTTTTCCCCTCCAATTAGGAACAAAATTGTGTTTATTGCCCCCCAAATACAGTGCTTGAGCCAGACTTTATGGATATGCCCGACTTGAATAATTTTCCCTTTAGGCTGAGACCCACTCTGATTGCAGTCCTGCACACTGGGTCGACATCTGAACCCCAACCCTAAGTGGTCGTAATTACTGCACACATCGCCGGAAGGTTTTGGCAGTTTGAATGTGAAGCCCATAAAATCTCTGCCACTTTGAGACCCAGAACACTTGGGGGGATATTTTCTGCTTGAAATATGGTCATAAAAATGAAAGTGAATTTTATTTGATGAAAATGATGCGGGAAAAAAAAATCTTTGTTAGCAATTTGAAAAACCACTCAGTGGGGTGAATGGGACCAAGACATGCTCTGCGGGGTCTGTGGGAATGTGTTTACAGGGGTGCGTGGTGCCCAGGCTGTGCGCTCAGGGAAGCAGCAAATGGCCTTCCTCCTTACTGTCCCTTCTTCCCACCGCCCCTGCGTCCTCCCACCGCACTGTCGTGTGCGTGCAGCTCAGAACACACCACCCACACGGGAGTAGGGAGCTTAGATACAGAGACGTGATTTGTTTTCTTCTTATTGCCCAAGCTTATGCGGAGCGCTGTGCCTTTAGGCTACCAACCATGCAAAAGAAACCTGCGCTGTGTGCCCTGCCCAGCTCTGTCCCCAGCCCATGTTCACATCTGGCCCTTTCGTTATTCTGGATCCATGACTTGACTTTATCTCCGAGTGGACCAAAGAGATGATGGGAGGAGACTTAGCATGGGCTGCGTTGGTGCTTCCAGAACATCTGAATATTTCTCTAGGGAGCTGGTACTAATTTTGTATTTTTTTCCTTAAGTCAATCCAAGTATTAAAGTTGATGAGCAGGTCTTCTATTTTAAGAAAGCATGTATTTTCCTGCCTTGCACCCCCGTGTACCACGTCAAAGGGTTTGGAAGTTGTAAGCCCATGTGAAGAGGATGGGTGAGGGGCTGTCAGCCGGGGTTCTCACACACTGGTGGGAAGCGGAAATCGGAGGGACAGGTGTCCCGATGCGGCAGGGAGGAAACAGTCCCAGGGAGGGGTACACCCCGCCACAGAGCTGGGGCTGAGGGCGCATCTCTGGGTTCAGGGGATGAGCTCCACTAAAGCATCCAAGTGCAGCAAGAAAAGGGAGAGAAGCGGTCCCAGAAATGCAGACTGAACCCAGGAGAGGGGCCAGGAGAGACCGGGACCAATGGGGTGGAGCAGGCTGAGCGCAGCCGGCCCGGGTTGGAACGAGGGGAAGGGACACTCTATAAGGGAAGGTTCTGGGAAGAAAACACATGGCAGATTAAAGCTGCACATGCACACAGTAGTAGAATGGGCAGATGGGAGCTAGCGTGCTGTTTCTCCCCCTTCCACACTAGGCGGTCCAGAGATAATGCCTAAAGGAGGCCAAACAAACTGAAACTCACCGTGTTCATCCATGCACAGACAGACACCAGAGAAGCGGTCAAGATGGTCAATTTTTCCCCCTGGGAAGTGGGGCTCAGGTGAAGAGCTGCAGGGATAAGAAACTGTGGCAACCGTCTAAATTTTTTTTTTTCCACAGAGGCACTGGGGATTGAAACCAGGACCTCGCACATGTTAAGCATGCACTCTACCACTGAGCTCTACCCTTTCCCATCTTAATCTAATTAAAAAATTAATAATAATAAATATAATGATGAAATAATTTAAGTAGAGATTTTACAAGCTGAATATACTCAATTGTGTATACTTAAAGGCTCCTGGAGAAGAGTATAACTTTTTTGGACATGAAGTCAGAAGTAGATACGAATTCCCTCAGCTGCTGCATCCCCTAAAAACATTTCCTGGGGAAATAACACGTATCATCAAAGAGATACATGTAGAAATGTTTATCGTGGCACTTTTTATATTTAAAAACTTTATAAACCAGCAAAATGCCCAAGAGAAAAATTACTCCAGAGATTACGGCATGATGCTTGGCACATTGAAGGTCAAATGTTTGTTAAACTCCTAGGAGAGAATATTGTGTAGTTATTAAAATTCAGATTTTGCATTTGAAAACATATATAATGACATGGAAAATGCTCATGAGTTCCATGAAAACAATAAAAATTATATCTAAAATATAATCTCCATTTTTTAATAACCCACATAATCCACATAAATATACATATAGACAGAAAAAGAAAAAAAAAGATATACCAAAATAGTAACAAAGGATATTTCTGGGTGCAATGTTCTCTCTGTATTTGCAGAAACTTTCAAAATGAAAATAAAGCAAACCTGTGTTACTTTGAATAGGTTCAACAGTGAACATGTTATGTATTTAGAATAAAAGCAGAAAAGATTCGTATATTTTTACACAGTCATTTTAATAGGATGTGCGACAGCTGAAACTATAACAAGTATTCTTATCTAAAAAATTTAAGTTTACATATTCTCTTTGACCTAAGGGGAGAGGATGTTATTTGTAACTCATCCAAACGCATCTTTTAAAATTTAACAAGACAGTTGAGTAGTCTATTTTTACCATAAATCTATCTTGAGCAAGAATGTTGATAACTTGAAGGTTAACATATATTCATTAGCATTTTTTTTTTTACTAAATCAGAGAACAACATAATCCAAACAGTCTTATCCTTTTTCTAAACCTAAAAAAAAAAAAGAAAAGAAAAGAAAGAAAAGAAAAAAAAACAAAAACAAAAACCCAGGGACTACCTTTTGAACTTTTTCCCTTCAGTTTCTCATAACATAACAGTCTCAGTTCCCAGGAGTGAAGTATATTCTTAGAGCTGTAAAGTGTGAGAACATTATCCTGGAAGCAAAATGTTATTGTTAAACTACCAAATATATTTTAACGTTGACTACTTTATAACTTTTGTAACTTTGAAGATACACCAAAAACAATTTAAAAACACATGTCTCCTTTAACTCTGGCTTTTACAACTTAAAAGCGACTGAAACTGTGCTAAGAGGGGAAGAGTAGCGACTTTTCTGAAAATTCTTATGGCCAATTCTTGTTAAAATGCAATTTTTTCCTGTTTGAGCAAAGTGCTTTCCTGTGTCTTTTCCTACTCATCTCAATTCACTTTCTTAATGAAAAGTATAATTGGCATTACTCTTTATTTGTTTTGTTTTTTTGAGGGCAGAGATAAATTAGGTTTATTTATTCTTTTTTTTTTTTTAATGGAAGCACTGGGGATTGAACCCAGGACCTTGTGCATGCTGAGCATGTGCTCTACCACTGAGCTCTACCCTCCCCGCCATTATTTTTTATATCCGAATTCTAAATGCTAATGATCTGCTGTCAATTTTTCTAGATAATTTCAGATTTTAAAAGCCATTTTAATGTTTTTATTTTTTGATATGTTTTTTTTTTTTTGTTAAGTGATGGTTTGGGCTTGAAAAGCTAAGAACAACTGCTACCTTCTAGCTTGAGTTGTATAACATTTTTTATATGTCAAAGTATGATGGTTTAAAGAAATCATATTTAGTGAATAGTTCTTTGCCATATTTAGTGAATTGTTTGCCATGAGAAAACAATAAATGTTTGTTTTTTCCTAAAAATTACACACAGTTTTCTGGATATAACAGTATACACATAAGACCTCTCTCCTGGCTCATGAAAATGGGAAGTCCACAGGTGACCTGGCTTTGGAAGATGCTTCCTCCAGCATCTCAAACAGTGTCTTGCCACATACGTCCCTCTGTGGGGTCCACATGGCAGCTCTTCACTCAGGCAGACAAGTGTATGAGCTCCAGAGGCACATCCTCATACTGCGCTGCGCACAGTGTGACTCTTCTCCGGTAGCTACTCTCCCAGAAGGCCAAGCTCCTCGCCAACAGCTGGGCTGTCTGCTCGCCTGTCAGTCGGTGTCTAATAAGTAGAATGAGTTATAAGGTGAGTGGGCACATTCCTGAGTTCCTTCGCTTGAAGCTACACGGTCCGGAAAGGGAAGGTGTGGTTGCCTGGGGTAAATACCCCAGGAAGGGAGGTGTGAGAGTGGACAGCAAGTAGGCATCTACTGTATCCATCACCATTAAACAGATTATTCCACAGTAGTCAGTCTTCTGCTTCCTCACTTTTCAGAGAAATCAAACAAAACCAAAAAACCCGATTCTATGAGCTTTAACTCCAAAACCAAAATGAACAATGTTTTTGACACAGAGAAGTTAGGTCTCAGACAGATGAATCCACAAAGGCTGCCTTTTAATATCATTGGGAGAACAGAGAAGACAGGGGAAGTCCCGTGACAGTTCAGACCATGTTGGGTGGTACCTGGACAAAGGGCTGTGTGTGAGTCCTTCAGGAGAGCTCAATAAAACTGCTGCCAGAGACACGCTACCTGGACTCTGCGGGCAGATGTCCTGTGGGATGGTGGGGGGTGGTGGGGCGGGGGGGCACTCACGCCCTAGCTGCTCCTCCTTCACACGCACCGTGGCTGCCCACAATGGCCGTAGCCCCAGCGCCCAATTCCCACTCCCTTCCAGGCTGGGAAGCCTGCATGGCCTCAACTCTCTCCACCACCTCCTCCTCCTCAGTGAGATTTCTGGGCTCAGCTATGTCTGTGGTTCCCTTTACCCATCACATTGATGAGCCTGCAAGTGCCCTTTCATGCTTCAGCCAGTGCAAGGTAAGCCGCTTGTGCAGTAGGTGCAGGATGCTGGGGATGCCCTCCAGGTACCGACAGCCAGCATTTCCATCTGCCTATTTGCTGCCTTCTCCGTTAACACCCAATCCTCAGGAAGCCGCCATCTTCCCAGCCGGTAATTGAAGTATTGTATGTTGAGATTGTTTTTTCTTTTATGGCTTGTGCACTTTGTCTTAAGAACGACCTCCCCACCCCAGTTATAAAAATCATCATCTCTTTGATCAGTGCAGCTCTAATTTAGTTCCCTCCCATTTGATTGCAGTCCTAGAACTTTCTACTGAATAAGCCACCCTTTCCCCACTAGTCGGTGATGCGGTATTCATCACATGTCTTGCTCCGTGCAGTCTGTTAGGAGGCGCCCCACTCTGCTCAAGCAGCCTACTTGCCTGCCCTGCACTCCTGCAAATGCTTACCAGTTATAATTACTATTATAATGACGACAGTTCTATGATAATTTTAAATATCTTGTAAGAAACCTCTTTTAAAAAATAAAGATGTTGAAAGCAAAAATAATGACAATGTCTTGGGGGGCTGTAACCATATGTAGAAGTAAAATGCTTAACAAAAGGCTTGAGGGGGAATGGAAATCTAATGTGACAATGCTCTTAGGCTCTACCTGAGGTGGCGTAATATATAAATAATAACAAATAAAATAAAATAATAAATACTAAACAAAAAGGAAGCCTCCGAGTGAAAGGCAAAGCGTCTTAAAGGATAAGCAGAAATCGGCCAGATGGAAGGGAAAGCCACTCTCAGCAAAAGGAAGTGCGCAAACACACGACTTGAGGCCAGTCCACGGAGACAGTCAAAAGGCACTGAAGGAGCAGACGTAGGAGAATTCTGGTGCGGTCCACACACGACTTTCAGGGTTTCCACGCCAATTGAATTGAAGAGCTCGGCCCCAGGATGTACTGAGTTGATTACACTCCACGTACCCAGCAATTTAAGTGAACCGAAGGGTTACAAGCTAGGACTTACTCCAAAATATCCAGCCCTCCTATCACCCTAATTCCCACTGTTCAGGTTTCCTGGGTAATTGAAACAGGGATTCCCTCCTTTTTCTTCATACCATCCATAATATACAATTCAAATAATGTATACATTTGGGATACTTACTGAATAAGTGCGCTGTTCTTAATTTTAAAATGTTGACTTGAATACTTTGCATTAAATTTCTTTAATAAAAAATTTCTATTAGTGATTTAGTGGACTTCAGAGAAAAATGAGACACACGTACTATCCAGTCCCCATTCCGACAAGTGTTAGACATAAATAAAAGCCATGATAAAATAAATATGGATTTTAAAAAATCCCCTCCGTCCCCAAGAAGTGCGCCCGTTCTCGGTGTTGCTACTGCTGTCTTTCTTCACTCTTGGCGTCAGCAGTATAAGGAACCTGACATTTTCACTAGATGAACCTGGGGATTGTTAAAAAGTATAAATTAAATCTATAATGTTATTTGAGCTCAGAAAGTGTTGTAGTGTGTAAAATTGACAAGGTTCTTTCAGTCTTTAATGCTTCCCCGAGTGCCTGTCAAGGATGTAAAGCTGGGAGTAACGAGCGGCATAAAATGCAGCTCCGAAGTCTTGAAGTTTTATTTTTCAGGGTCTGTATCACATGTTAAAACATGGCATTAAAAATGTTCGAGTAAAACAAACAAACAAATAGAAGGCTTCGCCCAGAACTTCCCCGCAGTTGCCATCACTTCTCATCCCCCTCACGCACCGCCGGCGCCCCCCTGTGATCTCCAGCCAGACGAGGCCCCGCAGCACCGCAGGGGCGGGCCCCACACGCGGCCGCCGCCTTTGAGGCGGAATAATAAATAACTTTCAGTCCGCTTGTGGGAGAGTTCAGGGGATGGAGTTAGTGAGAATTCCAGTAACTGTGGGTTTAATTATGTAGCTCCAAATAATCTCTCCAGGACTCCCCTCCCTCACTTTCCCGAGACCTTCAAGTTAATCAAAAGGGGCTGGTTTATGGTTACAAAATACTTACCAAATTGCTCAAGAGAGAGGACTTTTTCTACTATTTCTAAGAGAGTTGGATTAATAAATAATTTGGCTTCCTCTTCAATAACTTCGACGAAATCAAATTTGCTTTTTTTTTCCCCAAAAGATTACATTGTCGAGGTAGCATAGTGAGAGTCTTTGTAAGCGGAAACGTCTGGTGTTAGGAGTTGCTTTTATTCGTTCCTGCTTAAGTTGTTAGATAACAGTAGGAAAACATTTGGAGTCCAAATTTCCACCTGATAATATAAGTCATCTTTTACGATATTTTCATTAGATACTTATATTTTGCACACTTATGTAAATTAGGAGATTAAAAATGAAATCATATTAACTGTGTGTATATGCACACTACATAAAGGAAAAAGGAGAGGGGGAAAGATAAAGAGAAAAGAAGACTTTTTCTCCTGTCTTGCACAAGAGAACTTCAAAAATGCTTCTTTTTAAAATTGCAATTGAGTTTTTCAAAAGGGAAAATGTGATCCTATGTTTTATGGGAAATCACGTTTTAACAAAAGGTAAAACACAGGCATCTAAACCACAAGGTGGCACTACAATTCCATGCTGATGATGAATTGTTACAAGTTTGACAAGTTTCTTTTATGACTGTAAATATCTATCTTGATTTATAATTTTTTTGTAATTGAAAAAAATAAGGCTAATGGGATTCATCAATTCTAGAAATAGTTACTGAAACTACTAAATTCAAAGTTGTATGCTAACTTCCAAAGTTCATAATTTTAAAGTATGATGACTGCCCCGGACCCGTGTTAGAAAATTAAAGTGCTTTCCCGAGTGTTATTTCTACTTGGTTTTAACTTAGTGTTAGTGTTTCATATGTGACAAATATCAACTTACGTTTACATAATATAAACATATGAATAAGTTATCAGATGATCTAAATAATAATAATTCTCTTTTTTTCCTTCCAAATAATGGAACCAATTTTCTTGAAGATTGCCCGGACTATTATCACATCTTTTATTTATAGTTAAAAAAGGAAATGACCTAGTAATTTAAAATGAATTTCATTTTTCTCACCTAAGACTTTTTCTCTCTCTAGAAAAATACACAGCTTCCCGTCACAAAAAAAACACAAAAACTCACTGTGTATCTTGTAATACTGGGCGGCCACCATCTGTGTCTGAGCTGCTGGTCTTAAAATGTGTGACGGAACAGAGTAAGAAAACACTCAACACAGCCTCACGGCTGTCCAACCTGCTCCCAAGCACAAAAGGAGAAGCGTGCCCTGACGTCCTCGGCGTTAACTGGAAATGTGTTCTGCCTTTTGACTAAGCATGAAATAGTCGTATTTTTGTTTTATTTAAACCTCAATGAGCATTTTGAACTTCTCATTACAACAAATTCATCAGTGCAGATGTCACGATGGTATGCACGAGAGCCTCCCGGGGACAATACGCAAGTCCCAGGTGGAGCGTTTCCAACAGGATGTAAACCGTGGTCCTCAAGCCTTTAAAAAACATGTTACTTAGCACACTGCCAACAAACGTCAACACAAAAACAGTGCTGGAATGACTTCACTCTGTAAAACAAATGTCCTGGCACAGAAGTGTTCCTAAAAAGAGTAAACCAGTATAACCATAGTGCAAAAAATGGAAGCATTTATTCAATACTGAATGAAAAAACTAATATACGAAATGGAATTCAAATGCTAATACAAGTATTACAGTGTCTTAAAACTGCCTAGAGAACTCTTCAAATATACAACATGTACAGTAGCCAGAGTCCTAGAGAAGTTCGTGCAGAAAATTCTATAGTGAGTGATTTGGACATTTCAGTAACTCTGCAGTTTCTTCAAACCTGAAATACAATAAATAAATAATATATTAAGTAAATAACTGATTTGTAATGAGGCATGGAATCTAGGTTGTTGAAATTATGCTTTTGAGCCTAAAATAAATTTCACTGCTTATTTATAGGCACAGTTACTGTGAATGATGAGTATTCTATAGCCACATTCTATAGTCAGAAAGTTATGAGTTAATTCGTGGAGCATAAGTTATTTCAGTACATCTCAAATTTCAAAAACAAAATTATAGTTTTTAAAGTAGTAGGCTGCATGATAATCCTATGCCATTTCATGTCTTATTTCCTTTCAACTGCTTTTGAGACAAATCATGTAATTTCACGTTTTTGTTAGATCAAAGTTCCATATTTAGTTTTTACCATGCCAATAATTGTCTAAAGGACTGAAAACGTTATAGCAATACTTAAATGTCTCCAAACCACCTATCTACATAATTTATTATTTTCACAAAGTGGGTATCAAAAATAGACAATTTCTTGATGAACTATCAACCAAAAATGTCTCTGCACTCTTTAATCTGCAATTAATTCCATTAACAACGTTTTACATCACTTGCTGGAAACAAAAACAGTGACTCATCTCGCAAACACATAACGGTGGGTGGATTTATCATCCACCGGGGTCCTGAAGGAAATCCCACACCTGACTGAGGGACCTTCAGGGTCTGAAACACGTATGCATGCTCTGTGTGCACTGAAACCTGACACAAGCCCCTACAGAGACGCGGATTTCTGTTGCCCTTTTCTGTTACTTACATTTTTTTCATCCTTTCCATTTTCTGGATTGTTGTTTCCTTTAATTTAAAAAGCAACAAATTTAGGCAATTTCTCAAAGCAAACCATAAAGATGGTCCGTGAACACAGAAAACACAGTCTAAAACAATGCATTAAGTTCTGTTTATTTATTGCAAAGAATCTTTATGGGATTAAGATTTACAGTTTCACTGTTTTTCTTGCCAGTGGCACCTACGACTGAATCTAATGCCTGCTCGGCCTCCCGACCTCGGAGGGGGAATCATCTATGTCGGCGCCAGTTCCTCTTACCTCGGAAATCTCTCTCAAACCACAGTAGTTAACGGTGGAGGCCCGGGGAGTTGAATCCGACGACACTGTGCTGTAGCCAGAGGACAGAGGGACGCCTGCTTGCCTCTCCCCTTTGCTTTTTCTGTCTGCGGAGAAATTAACTTGTAGATTACCTTGTCCTTTCACAGTGGAGTCAAGTGTCTAACACTTTATGTATAGAGGGCAGAAAACCAAACATCATCTCGATATAAAATGGAAACTGGTGTAGGAGGTCCAGATGAGTTTTTACTATTCTTTCAGGATAATGACCTGCATATGGAGGTCTAGGTATTAAAAACTGGCCAATAAAAATCACAGAAGGTGATATTATCTTCATCATGACAGTAATCAACTTAAGAGGCAGGTTAATGTATTTTTAAATATAAGCTGTTGACCCATGTGTATTCTTGGTGGCAACTATTACTAAAAGTGACTATACGTACTTTTTAAAAATCAAGAAACATTCCACCGAGTTGACATCCATGGAAAAAAATGCTTAAAATTCAGGGTTCACAGACTGACTTTCCTAAAGAACTGAACAACTTTCCATTTCAGGGTCCTGACACTCATTCAACATGACGGCAGTCTTTCCTACAACCACATCAATTACAGAACGTCACAGGTAAGACGACCTCCTGTGCAACCAATCCCATAAGCCCTGTGTTTAGTCACGGTGCATTTGGCTGCAAAAACAAGGCCAAAGAAAAAAAAAAATCAGGCACCCGTTTAAACTGATTTACACAGTTTTACTGTAAGCCTACACAGACAACCTCAACTAGGGAACAAAGTGCAGCCACAGGACTTCCCTCTCTCACGGAGCCACAGTCTCTTCTGTCTACTTCTCTCTCCTGTCTGCTCCATTCCTCCACGTACCCATCAGCGTGAACTGCACAAAACCCATTCCCAATTTACCATGATCCTACAATCAGACTGGTGAATTACTGCTCACGACACCAAAAGAAAGGCGAGCCCTCTGAGTCCAAGCAGCAGTAACAGGTAAGGTGTGATGGGTGAGGCTTTATAAATTTGACTCTTCATTGATCAAGGGCAGGTTATCAATTTTTTGAGACTATTTCCACCTTATTCATAACCTATCATCCATTTCAGATAGTGGTCTCTCTGCTCTTCATCTAAGTGCCAGCACAGTGTCTTAAGCTCGGTGTTTTGTTACAAGTATACTCTGTAATGTGATATTTAAAAAATACTAAGTCCAAACAGGTGAAGTCAAACTTGGAAAAGGCAGTGCTTTGCAGATAGCAGGCATTCAGTATTCTTTCAGTGCATAAAAATTTGATTTCTACCATATACAGGCACTGGGGATGGAAGCACAGACATTATGTTGGACAGACCATAAAATAGTCTTGCTCTCAAGAATCTTAGAGTTGAGCTTTCAAATTTGTTGAGTCATGAATGACAAAAGTAAAAAAGCCAACTAGTACTCAATCTGAAATCTGTAGTCTCTGATAAATTTAGTGCCAGCAATAGCATCCCAAATAATTATATTTAATAACCTAATTATTGAAATTGTTCTCTGGGCAATGAAACTGGCATGTGCATTAAATATGCAGTGGTGAAGGGAACACTTTAAAGCTAATAGGCCTCGACTCAAATCTGTTCCATCATTCAATGGCTGTGTGGCCTTTGGCAGTTATTCAATTTCCCTGCCTCAGTTTCCTCCTCTGTAAAATATGGATAATACCACTTATCTTGTATGGCTGCTTTGAATTTTTTTGTTTTTGTTTTGTTGTTCTTGGATGGCTGCTTTGAGAATTACATTTTTCACTACAGCAGGTAGAAGAGTGCAGGACCACAGTTGGCATTATAATGTGCTGACGTTAAATGGTTATTTATGTAGTAGCTGAAAGACTGAATGATGTTAAACATGCACGAATTTTTAAAATTTAGCTTCATTATGACTTCTCAATTGGACAAAATATCTCAAATATGACTTAATTACAAACACAAGACAAAATTCAGACCTTTGTCTTTCCAGAAAGTGTAAGAACCAAAGAAATAAAAGCTGTCCCTGAAGAGCCAGCCCAGAAAGCCTGTCCCTGCTGCTCAGTCACGGTGAAAACGCCAGGAGCCTAGTGCAGTGAAATGGCATGGAGAAGATGTGCCCTCCTTTTCGGTCCTTCTCATTTCATCATCATCAGCGAACTGCTGAAATGCAAGAGGTCTGTAAAACTTCATAGGTTACTGACAAGTGGGTTTTTCCCTCTTACCTATACTATTTACATATGTGAAAGCTATCACTTAAGTTTGCATCAGAAACTCCGGCGGTCCATTTTTATTATTCTAAAGCATTTTGCAATTAAAGGAGTAAAATACCTCTAAAAGACTGCAGTTTTGTACCCTGGAATTTATTCAACCACTCTGTCACGTAAGATACGTAAGCTGGCTTTTCTAGCAACTCCTGGCTTATAGTCTGTAAATTCAGCATTTCCTTAGTTCCTAGGAGCTTTGCAGTTTCTGAAAAGACAAGGCTTCAGGATATTAAAATGACCAAATATTATAAAAGCCCTTACCATGTCACCAGCGCGCCGAGAACTTACCCAGACTGAGAGCACCCATGTTGCTGCTCAAGGCACAGTCTTCGCTCATTTCATTAAACCGCATGTATTCATCGTTCTGGAATAACACAGTGTAGCATTTAGGATCAAATGCGAAGAAATGTTTCCATTTTATACTCTTACTGCTAAGCATAAAATATAAAGATGACATAATAAATGTTTAAATACTTCTGATTATTTTATTTACAAGCAAAACATAAATATCCCTACGTATAAAAAATGATCTTTTAAATGTAGAAGGAGATAGAAGACTTGAATGTACTAATTCTAGGCAGGAAAGAAAAACTAGGACCGGAAAGCAAAGGGACTGTCTGAAGGCTCGACTTACAAGGCTGTCAGGTGACCTTACCTGCTGAAGGGAAAAGCCAGAGCCACAACCACCAGCACCAAACGGGCCGTGTCTAAACAGGATCTCATTCCATCTAAACGTTTCCCGTAGCCTAGACATTCTCTTATTTAGCCATCCCAGAGAATACACGCATAACGATGAAGAAAAGACATTCTTTGTTGTATCTGAGATCTTCCATAAATGTGGAGGGAAGAAAGTACCTTTTTAGATAAAAGCATTTCTGTTTCAAGAAGAGTGACACGACTTAGAAGATTATTCCAGGTTTTTTCATTCACCATCACTTTGCCTTTCATTTTTTCTTCCAAAGATTCCAATCTGCTCTCTATGCAAGTCAGTTTCTTAAGTTTTTCTTGGCATTCAGCAAGCGTAATCCGCAGCGCGGTGATCTCAGCGCTAACTTTCATATCCTAAAATGATTAGAAACATTAAAAATATTACATAAACTAAAATTCCAATAATTCAGTGTCTCCCATTTCATTGCATTGCTTCAGCAGTTATGGCTGGCAGGACAGCATGAGAGTCAGGGGGCTGCTTCTGGAGGCAGACCACCTGGACACCAACACCAGCTCCTGTGAGACGCCCTGATGACTCAATTTCCTCATCTTCCAAAAAAAAACAGGTGATACGAGTGCCTACTTCATTTGGGGCTTGTAAGATTAAACGAGTTAATGTGCATAAAGCTCTCAGAACAGTGCCAGTCAGTACAAATAAAGCCGTAACTAGCTCCTTGTCACCACACGAGGAGAGAGCCAAGAGGAAACAACCGGGAGGCGGCAGCGCATCCAGCCTGTCCGGTCCGCTGTCAGCAGGAAACAAGCCTCATGGCCATCTGGTGGTTTTTATAAATGCCAACTGTATACAGAGATGTATGGAAGTCACAAGACATAGAAGATAGGAAAAGCAGCTTTAACAGGAGCAGCAGAGACTGGACACTGTAATGGTGTCTGTGGCTATAAAGGAATAAAAATGACATTCTGAGAGAGAGAGAGACAGCACAGAGGACAGCAAGGGCCCAAAAAGGAAACGGAATGACAGTGGTGCCCCCCCCCCGTTCATCAACATGGGGATAGGTGGTGAAGAGCCCTCGCTAAACAAAGTAGCATATCTTTTTTTTTTTAAGAATCAATGTAGGCAGGTTTTATTTCCCCCCGGGCTTCAGCCCAGATCAGAGAAGCCGACTGTGCGGCCATCGGAGAGCAGCTACGAATCACTGCACCCACGGGGGCCCTTGCTCCTGTCACTCCAGGTGTGACACCAAGAGCTCGTCACCGCTTCCCTCCCTCCTGCTCAGATCTTATGTCAACCTCTTCTCAAATGCTCAAGGGAAAGAGCTTTTTATTTAGTCTTTAGTGACAGAGAAGCTCTTTTTGGTGGTTGAGGGAGAGTTGAGAGGAAGAATGGAGGAGATGGTCGGGGACACGTCACTTTCTGTTCTCCAGCGGGTGATGGGCAGTGCTCCGCTGTCTGCGTGGTCACCTTGTAAAGGAGTGTATCTTCATCTCACACGAGGCTGTCAATTCCTTGAAGCCAAGTATTATGTCTTACTCATCACTGCACTGGCCACAACATCCCGCCTAGTGCCCTCGACCTTTAATGACCTTCAGTAACACTTACTGATTCTTGGGTAATAGTAACAAAGGTAGCATGTCGTGATTGATCATTCAGAAGGCTGGAAGTGTTCCAAAGATTAGATGCTGAAATGCTCATGTAAGTCAAAGCGAGAAGTACTGACATCTGCTAAAGAAGTCCACAGTTCTTACCTGCTGCTCACAGTTAATCTCAGAAATCTCTAATTCAGGAATCTCTATTTCAGGAGCCTTTGGGTCACAAGTGTCAAATGCTTCATTAACATGTGTTACTGGACTTGCATCTTCAGGAAGGTTGGCGCTGCCTTCGCTGTACAGGTGGCGGATCACCACGGCTTTCTTCTGCACAGAGACAGACACGTCACAGGGGCGCCCGCGTTCTCCTCACACGGTTGTCTTAAACATACACCGAGCAATTTTTCAAAAGAAACATCCTCTCTCCCGTTTAAGACTTACAGAACTTTCAACTACCACATATGGGAAGCCCAAACAAAAAGCACTGGCTTTATGAGTGGGTCTCATGACCCAGCCCCTCAGCCCCAACACTGAAACAGAAGGCTGCGTTCTTCAGTTTTATCAGCTCAGACTGAGAAAGTCCTTACAATGTATTTAATTCTAAGCACGATGATAAAAAAAATCCCTGTTTATATAAATTCTAGTTGGGAAAGGACACCAGACACAGCCCTCCCTTCCATGTGGCCCTCATGACGTGGAGCCAACAGGCATATTTTTTAAAGTTACTGACATAAGAACCTTTTCCTTACAGTTAAATGTCACTATTTTTTATAAAGGCATAAAGTATGTAGATTCACAGATTCTGTCTATATAACTCATATTTTGACTTGGGGAAAAATAATTCCCTAGGTTTTACTTCAGCCAAAAAACACTCACATCCTCTAATTACACACTGACTATTCATCTGGTAGTCCAGCCTTCAGTCTCAGAGGGTCTGCCCGGGATGGAAGTCAGCTAGAAGTCTATTTGCCATGGTAAAATCATATTTTGGCTTCATTTTCCCTTGGAGAGAGAAATCTGTCCCTAAATACACCTTCAAGCCACAGGTGCTGGGAGCAGACAAGGGCAGGGAAGAGCTCTACCCACAGAGAGAAAGTACTTCACAACCCTAACCCAAAACCAGATTATAGATTTAAGGGCCGTCACTCCTTGGGCAATTCACACTCCCGGTACAGAAACGCGAATGTATGCAAATCATGACCCATCACCGGGAGGGTGCTCCAGGAGACTAGATACTTCATTAAGAGTAAATGTTCATGATCACAACAGGCAGAGTTAGGGGTTACAAATTTAAAGAGAAAGCCTGTTCACTTGTACATTTCTACCCTCTTCTTATACCTTTGGGAATGTTCCCAGACAACACATGACACGCACTGTTAAACCTTACGCGCTAATGTCTGAGCAGAGTGTCGTATCAGATGCTAGTCCGAAAAGCGAACCTTGCACACTGGATCAGTTAGGCGGGCAAATCTGAACACTGCAGGACACATCCTCTTTGTACTGCCCTACCTTTCCTGACGTCATAAACCTGCCAGTGACATCAATGCCAACAGGTTCGGTGGCTGTCTTCTCACCGCTGGTACAAGGTTCTGACTTAATAGAATTGATTTTTTTCCTTTGTTGTGATGGAGTCTGAAAAAAAGGTATTAAGATGTAATAAGCTGTGTGTGACGGCATGAAATTCAAATGTTCGTGTGAAACGTGACTGCCAAATGATGCGAGTCTAACGGGACCACATGTCTTTTGAAAACTAAGAAGTGATGAAAAGGTACCATGTTTGAACTGTTAGTTCAGGACTAGCAGCTCCAAGTCACAAACGTGTAAAAGCAAGTGACTAGCATTTAAAGCAAACATCAGGCACGTCAGGTTACCCAAAGCTGTGAATAACGCAGTATTGCACTGTGCACTTATCTGCTGACTAGGGTACTGGTTTTACACGGTAAAATATAGCCACGCAGTGTAAGTTAAAATCATTAATAAATTTACCTTCTCAACACAACTCAATTCCTTGTGCTTTTTCATCACACAATTCAAAATGTCACAAATAATTTGGATTTTCCATTCTGCAAATCCACACTGGAGAAACTGCTTTTTTGTCAAGATTGGTTTATAATTAAATTGATCGCGAAGAAGCTGTAAAGAGGAAATAGATCAATGTAATAATCGGGAACAATTTCTTTCAAAAATCCAAAATGACAAATGACCACGTGATCAGGGATGTAATGCCATTTTTGAGAGGAGAAGGGGGAGGATGAAGCTGTTAAGTAAGGGCGCTAAAGAGATGTGTAGGCGTAGTGTGGGTCATGACCAGGAAGAACAGGTAGGCAAAAGGTAGCTGGGATGTACGGAGTATGGCTGGCTGTCCAGAGCGATGGAGAAGGATAGCTAATTGTCAGCAAGCTCAAGTATCCTCATAGGTACTGGAAAACCTCAGCTCGCTATAGAAGATCACCACACCAGGTATCAGAAAACCTCAGTTCTGTTTGCTTAGAGAAATCATGACTTGATTTTTAAACAAGTCAGTAGACTACTGAGGTTCAATTTCTCATTTGCAAAATGAGAGAAATAGATTAAACTGGTAATTTTCAGAACTTTCTCTGGAGAACCCGAGGATTTCTTAGACGTGCCTCTCGGGCTTCCAGGGGAGCTTTCCGGGGTGAGAGGCAAAGAGAGGGAAGATGAGACAGACACCACATACAAAAGCTACCATTTCATCAAATGCAGCTTTCTAGTTAAAAAAGAAAAAAATGAGATTTGATTTGGTAAGTGGGCTTTGTATTTTTTTTAAAAAAGTTAAGAAAACCACAGTACTCCAGCAAAAATTAATGATACAAAGTAAGGTTTTCAAAAATCAAATAGGAGATTAAGTTCAGGACACACAGTGCACAAGTGCAGACAGCAGGGTAGACAGTGCGACAGGGCCTCAGACCTTCAGGAGCGTAAGTTGTTCCAACGTAAGTTGTAGTTCCTTCTTAGAAACAACTAAATTACCTCACAACTCTATGAACCACAAACTTGGCTCAATAAAACCACGTTTTTTTTTTTAATAAAACCACATTTCTCCATAACTTCTGCCAATATACCAAATTTTATTAAAACTCGATATAAAAAGGACAAATGACAACCAATGACGAACGTTTACCAGCTGCCATATTTATTAGTGTATGAAACATAAAGCAAACTTGAATTGCATCTTGATTATCGTAGGGATTCTATTTATTTATTTATTATACATTTTTTTTATTGAAGTATAGTCAGTTCACAACGTTGTGTCAGTTTCTGGTGCACAGCACACTGCTTCAGTCACGTAGGAACATACATATGTTCGTTTTCATAGTCTCTTTCACCGTAAGTTAGTACAAAACATTGAATAGAGTTCCCTGTGCTGTAGAGTATGGACTTGTTTATCTATTTTTTATATATTAGTTAGTATCTGCAAATCTTGAACTCCCAATTTATCCCTTCCCACTCCCTTCCCCCCCAGTAGCCACAGGTTTGTTTTCTATGTCTGATAGTTACTGTATTTAAACAAGATAAATGTATATGAAAACACTCTGTCAACTACACATGCTGCATATAGTTCAGGAGTTATGAAAACATGGACCTTAAAAGAAATACTCAGTGACCTGTGAAAGAATGACTGCTCCATGAATTCACAGTACCTTATAGACGGTATCTATAAAGCGCGAGTCATTCTTTGCTATGAGCTCCACGTTGGACTCCAGCAGAAGTTCTGCTACGTAAGGCGAGTACGAGGTGAGGGAATAGCTGATGATGGGCAGGGATGCTGCGGTGTCTCCTTTCACCAAACTGTCAGGAAAAAAAGAAAGAGATGCTTAGCGAGCATAATCCCACCAAGTCAGGTAATCAGGGAAGCGTAAGAAACGCTGTCAAGATGGGCCGCTCCCACCATCATCACTAGGTGGGGCCCAGACCCTTCAGGTCCTACCAGCTGCTCTAAGCCCAGACAGCCACGTTACTGTGAAACAAAGCTTACACTCACTCATTGGTGCCACAAGCCTATTTCCCACAGTATTGGCTGAATTGTCAGAGCCTAGCCTGGCGGGGCCATTTCCTCCTCAAAAGAGAGCAAACGCACTGCCCCCTAGGGCCCAAGGCCACCCCGTGGCTTTGCGAACGCATCTCACCTTCCCTCACCTGCTCTTCACCACAAGCCTGCAAAGGCGAAACACCGCCAGGTCTAAGTTACAGATGAGGAGCGAGGCTGGACCAGGCCTGGACCGTGACGAGCTGGCCAGCTGACCGTCCTCCCGACAGCCGGCACGTGTGAAACTGCACCTTAGCAGCTAATTCCTCCAGCCCACAAAGGCTTCCCCCTCTTCTCTGTCATGTGCCAGCCATTCTTTTTTCTCTTTTTTTTCCAATTTCTACTGCTTTTATTTTTTTGTATTTTTAGTTTTTTTAAAAAAAATTTGGGGGGGAGAGGTACTCAGGTGTTTTAGAAGAGGTACTGGGGTTGAACCCAGGGCCTTGCGTATGCTGAGCATGCGCTCTGCCACTTGAGCTACACCCTCCCCCCGTGCCGTCTGTTCTTTACGAATCAGTCAACTCTCAAGTCTTCCCGGATGCCATTCTCAGCTTCCCGACCCACAAGGACCCCCCCACCGCAACGACTCCCGGGTGCTCAGCACCTGGCACCCCACGCTCTGCCTAGAGCCCGTTTCCAGTCGTCCACACACGTGCACACATTTCTCAGAGTGAAGTGCCCTCACTGATTCTCTCACAACAAGGCCCCAGCGTATTTGTTTAATGGAGGCAATAATGTACTTAAAACATTTGCTTTCCACAAAATTCATACTTGTACGTAAATCTCTCCATCCCCGCTCCATTTTTTTTTAAATAAGGCAGGGGACAACTTTGATGATAACACTATATTTTGGGTTTTTTTTAGGACAAACATAATTGTTTCTCTTTTATGTTGACAGTTATAATTTACCCAGTGAGGAAACTGCTCGGGCAACCTTGTCTATATGTGAGAAGGTTCAAAACAGGAAATGAAAAAACACTTTTTCACAGCAAAATCTGTCCATCTTATGCACAATATGAATAGAAAGCCAGGTCTGCATTTAATACCTCCTATGTTAAATGATCTCAGAACCCTTGGTTATCTAGTTTTTAAGGACTTCACCTAGAAAGAGTAAGAAAAGCAGAATATAAATTGGCACACCAACACAAAAACGAGACGTCAGTAAAAAATTTAAAAATGGGAAAAAATATAAAGAATCAAAATACGTGGAGGGTGTATGTGTATGTGTGTATGTTGGGTCGGGGAGAGGAATCTGGACGTGGCAGCAAGTAGCATTACCTACCTCAGATAAACCCTCAGACATCACTCGGTTATAAGATAATCTAAACTTGTTCTTAATGTGACTCTGGGGTCAATGAGAAAATCAGATGTTTGAATGCTACACTCAGAAGACAGGAGGAAAATCAGTGTATTTTAGAATTATTCCTGTTCAGAATGTCTTTTAAAGTGTTGATGCCTAAGGTGGGAAGAAGAAAACTTGGCTGCTCAGACTGATTAAGGCCCTGCAAGCCTGGGGAGCAGGATTTCCCTGCCCCGAGGAGTCAGGATATGACTGGTACGTCCTCCGGGGATGGACCATGGAAAGCCTTCTGCTGCTCACATATGATGCCTGTAGTAACGGTCGCCAGAGGCAAACGTCCCCTCGTCCTCGCTACCCTTTCACCTGCAGCCTTCCCTTGGCTAGCTCTCCCTAGCACACAGTTCGAATAGCTAGGATTCTACTGGGTAGTTGGTTTAACCCAGTTTCACTCACCACGCGCCTGATCCAGACTTGTCCCTTGACACGTTCATTGAATACATATCTAATTAGCTTCTGAGACGTGCCAGGTACAGTTCTGGATGTGGGGGACACGCAGGGAACTCAACAAAAGCACCAGGCGGCAGGCTGCACTGTAGCGGGAGAAACATTTAATGCCTCACTGATCCCAGGCAGGAAGAAAAGGGGCTATGAAGGAACAGGGGACGACGGGAGCGCCAGATGAGACCGGCAGAGTCACAGAGGAAAGGAATGCTGCTATATCCTACAGAGGCACGTAAGGCATATTTGCAAAGTGGAAACTAAAGGAAAAGGTTCCAAGTGGAGCTATTAAATAAGATAGCATTAAATGAGATAGCTTAATACCATCTTCAAGCATGGAGTAAGTTGTTAAAATAAACCTATTACCTAGAATCTTCTAAATCACAAAGGAATACTATCCAACTGAACGAGAGAGGGTGATAAATTATAGAAATAATGAAATCTATTACACTTCCGAGAGATTCAAATTTGTACAAAGACCACCCCTTATATGCTTCTACTTCTAAAAGTTGTTTTAAATCTCTTGTGTTGGGATTTTTCATTAATTCATACTTAGAAACAAATTCCTAACTGCTTTCTAAAATACCTTCATCTCAAGGAAAACATTTAAAGGACCCAGCTAAAGCCTGAATTTTTATTTAGATGTTCCCCTCATGTCACAGACCACCTCGAATCATTCCTGAAAATAACACAAAGAAGTCTTCTGCTGTGGCTCACCCGACACAGTCCACCTCTCGAGGGTAATTCAGCGAACGAAGCACCTGTTCCAGGTTCCGTAAGCTTCTTTTTAAGTCACCTGTTGCCATTCTTTAACAGTTGATCCAGCTCCAGCTTAGGAAATTAATTTTTCACCTAAAAAAAAAAAATCAATGAAACAGTAAGTCTTTGCTATTTGTTAAGCTTCTCTAATCTCTTTCGTTCATATCTCACACACAGTTACCACAGCTATCTTAGCTATGTCTCCCCTAATTTACCTCCCGTACTGGTCTACTACTGTCTTGTCTTTAGTATCTATTCCTGCGTATCAGGTGTGCTTTTCCCTTAAATATTTTTCATCAGAAAAAAAAGTCTGCCCCTACGTTCATCTTTTTACAACGTGACTAATAGTCTATGACACTCTCCCAAATACTTAATTTTGAATAACAAGGTACCACTTGGGGTGATATCACCATAAAAGACTCTCCATCAATGACTATTTTGGATGCTTATAAAGGCTACACAATAAAATCAGGGAGAAATGGAGACAGAGAAATTTAGCTCAGATTTCATGATTATTCCCAGGGCTCAGAACTTACACAGCTGCAAATCAGATGCTTTGCATAAAAAAATAAAATAGATATTTTTGTAATTAGAGAATATAAACCTAAAATATTACATATTTAAAAAAGAAAAAAAATAGATGAGTTAAAAAATTTTCGGGATTCAGCTGGTTAAATATGGCAGATTATATGCATACTACTTCATTCCCTTTTTCTAAACACCACTAAAATGAAAGCGTCCAGTGGTCAGAGCTGAGATGATTTGAACAGCAAAAACAACAAAATTAGAATAATTTAATACATTGACAAATAATGAAGACAAGCCTTGTGATTATTTCAATACATATAGAATAGGTATTTGATAAAATTCAACATCCCTTCATGCTCTAATTCTTAGGACATCAGCAATAGAAGGGAACTGCCTGAAGTTACCTGCAAAAAATCTACTGTGAACATCATACTTAGTAAGGAAATACTGAAAGCTGTCTTCCTGAGACTGGGAAAAGGCAAGCTTGTCCACTCTCACCATTTCTATTCAACATTGTGCTAGAGATCTCAGTACAAAAATGCAAGAAAAAGAAATGAAAGGAGTAAAGACTAAAAAAGACTAAAAAGGAAGAAATAAAAAAATAATAATGAGGAAGAAATAAAAATGTCATTAGTCACAGATGACATAATTGTATTTGACAAAATCCAAAAGAAACAAGTGAATTTAGCAAGGTTGCTGGATAGAAGGCCAATACACAAAAATCAATTGTATTTCTCTGTATTCCCCAAAGAACCAGAAAATGTTTAAAAATACATATGTATAAATAACTCACTAGCCTCAATAAATATCAAAACATGTGACTAAATCTAAAATAGATGGGTAAAACTGCAAAACAAAAAATAAGTAAATAAATAAAACTTTACTGAGATAAATAAAGAAGCTCTAAATAAGAGGTCTACACCCTGATCAAGGATTTGAAGACTTAGTAAGTTGATCCATAGATTCAATGTATTTCCTCCATCCCATGCCTTCCAAAAACTCCCTACAGTTTAAGATGGAAATTCACAAGCTGATTCCAAAATCTACATAGATATGCAAGAGATAAATGATAAATAACACAATGTGAAAAAGATCAAAACTGGAGGATTTAACCACTGGACAATAAGACTCATTATAAAGTTAAATTTACAATTATTGAAAAGGTGTACAAACAGACCAGTGGAACAGAACAGAGTACAGAAATGGACTGTGTGTACATCAACACTAGATTTATGACAAAGGTAAGGACTTGCCCTGGAGAGCGGATGGTCTTTTCCAATAAATGTTACTGTGTCAAATGAATATCCAGATGGAATAAATAAACCTTGACCCCTTGATGTAAAGGGTACCTCACATCCTTCACAATTAATTCCAGGTTTGTTGAAACTCTAAATGTAAAATGTAAGAGAAACAGGCTTTCTGGAGATCACAGAGTAGAATATTTTTATGATCTTCAGGTAGATAAAGATTTCTTGTCTTATGACGGATAAAATGAAACACATTAAAATCACTAACTTTTGTTATCGAAAGACATCCTAGGAGAGTGGAAAGATAAGCCACTGAGCGGAAGCTGATGCTGTCATTACATAAAACCAACACAAAGATTACCTAAAATATGTAAAGAACTTCCTACAGAGTAACAAGAAAAAAGAAAGACAACTCAATAGAAAAATGGGAAAGAGATTTGAAAGGGAAAGAGACTTGAACAGGAACTCTGCAAAAGAGTAAACCTGAAAAGATACACAATCTCATTAACCATTAAGAAATTACAAAATAAATCCAAAACGGGAGGCTGTAAAGCATCTGTAACAGAACACAATGTTGTGAAAGGGTAAGTTAACACAATTACTTTAGGAAACTTACTGGCAATATCTACTGACATACACCGGGCCCATGAAACAGGAATGTGACTCCAAACAATACAAATAACAGAATATGGCTGTACATTTATGTGCACCCAAAGACAGGAACAAGACTTGAGATTTTAAATAAAATGGCTCATTTTTTTAAATCTCAAAGAAAATAATACCATGGAATTTTATATATATATACAAATATTATATTATATATATATATAAAATGTTTTTTTAGTAGAGGTCCTGGAGATTGAACCCAGGACCCCGTACATGGTCAGCACACACTCTACCACTGAGCTATACTTACCCCCACCACGGAATTATATTTTTTAATGACTCATTTTATTGCATGGGGTAGGACTTTCATTAGATTCTCAAGGGAGGCTATTCCCAAAGGAGGGTCATAAAATAAATGGTTAAGAACTTTTGCTAGAAATAGACAAAAGGCTTCTAAACTGTAAATCTAATCAATCAGCAAGGCACAGCTCAATGACACAATTAAAAATATCTAGTATTTGTAACTATCCATGAAAATTTCATAAGGGGAATAACACACAATACCTTGAGTATTGAATCCTCTGGGATTGAAGCGCCTCTAAAACGAAGTCACTGACATTAAAGACAAAACAGAACAATCCATAAATCAGGACCAGTGGAGTTAGCATGATCTTTTCCCCTAGTCAACATTCCAGCAGTTGCCTGGATACAAATCACCTTCTTACACACCTTCCCTGTATCTATACATAACCAGAGGTAAATCAGGCTGAGGATTTGCGAAGTCCAAACTTTAGTAAGCTTTCTATTTTAAGGCCCTGGCCACCCATTTCTGTATCCTTTCCTCCTCTTAAAGGGCTCCAAGTCTCCTTTCCTTTAGCAACATGGTGAAAAACAGGTTATTGAATATACTTTTAAACACTCACTCATGAGTCTGAGTCAGTAGTTTTCAGCCAGTCAATTACTTCAAAAAAACATTTACATTTTTAGGCAGAGGGAATTTCAGGTAGTGTCAAATGGGAGGGAACTGGAAAAAAGAGGAGGTGATCTTAAAATCACATTCCACAAAATACTGGCCAAGAAGGTAAAGCTTATTTAACATCTTTTAGGATGACTGGGGGGGGGGGGGTGGATGTACATATGGAAGCAGTTAAAGATGACTTCCCAAGACCGGCCTTTATTTTCCTGGGGAAGATGAAGTGGGAACTAATCTAGCTGTTGACTGCAAAAAATATAAATTCTTGGGTGATGCCACTGGCCAATACAGTAGGTCGTAGCTTATTTTAAGTTCCAGACCCATGTATCTTAACACTTCCAGGGGCACCTCTTCTCCTAAGACATTCTATAACTTTAATATAAATTTTATCTCTTCCTGCAGACTTCCTTTAATCTTTCCAGATGTATTTTCCATCTTTGCAGTACATGGAATTTTTGTTTTCTTTAACACTTTACAGTCTCTTTCCATCCTTCCTTTCTCTGAAGTCCTGTAACATATATCAATGTCTAATTATTTCTACCTCTGGTAATGGAATTTCTGACAACAAAGTATGTCCCTGGAACACATCCTCTTCAGTACCAGCAGAATACTTTGAAGAAGAGTAAGATACAAAGTACAGCTGGGATCTGTAGGTGAAGGAGATAAGTGATGAAACAGGATAGAAAAACTAAAGGGATTAAAAAAAATAAAGAGTATTACAGAAAAAAAAATTACAGCTACTGCTCTACATTTTCATGAAAGGCTTTACTATTATACAACTGAAAAACACTAAAAATTAAGACATTAAAAAGCCAATCTAGGACTTACACACATTTTACTACAGTGCTTTTAGAGATGAAAAATGACTTGCTTTTTAAGAAGTCGCTTAACTTTATTGCGTTATAACCCTCACAATAGGAAACTAAAAGGAAAAAAGCACATACTGCTCAGCTTGTAGTGTAGATTCAGCCACTAACATGGCCTCAATAACGCTTCCCAGCTTCCACCAGAGTTCTCTGCTGCCACTTAGATCTGCCCAACTGAACTTACTACAGGAGATAATGGAAAATGATATGAAATAGCAGGTTAAGATTTTTAACCTACTCCAACCTCACTGTTGTTGGAAGTCATTTAAACGATGCCTTCCAATGGAATGCCACTGAACTCTGGTTTTTGTTCAGAATGAAGCAACTAAACCAAACTAGTGTAATGATTACGATCGATGGCTAAGAGTTTGAGACAGCTCAAATAACGCTGGACATCATCAAAACTAGAGGGGGAAAAATGGGGGAAACGGGGAGCAAAGGTCAAGGTCACAACTCTGTGGGATAGCTGTGCTCACATAGAAAACTATTAAAAGGTCTGTGAATAACTTTAGAAAAATTATCTACTATGGCTATAATTCTGGAATCCACATTTCAAGATTGATTTTTTTTTTCCATACTGAGGGAAACACAGGAAAAGTGGAGGAACACTGAAACGCTAGGGAAATGCAAAGGAGAGAAAACATGGGCTACTTTCGTCTCGCCCTTCTAGTCAGTATTTCCGAGGAGCCGGATCGCTCTTCAGCTCAGGGGCTGCAACGGGAGGAAGCAGTCTGTGACTTCCCCACTCTAAGTCACAGCCTAGTCCCAGAGGATGAGGGGCCGCGGTTCTGTGAGTCCTCCCACGCTGTTGTTTATCAAAAGGATATCCCAGTTGGGTCCATGGGCAAGGCACGTCTAGGGCTCTCCTCCCCCGACTTCATTTAAAAGGAGGAAGGGCCGACCTGGTCATTCGCCCCCGCCCGGAGCCTCGGTTAGGGCAGCGGAGAGAGGCGACCCCTGCCCAGCCTGGGTCGCAGCCTCGCCAGCTCCCCCGGGCTCACCCCGCAGCGGCCCAGCAAAGAAGCGGGCTCTGAAGGCCTCCGGATGGCCCCGCGCAACAGGCAGCAGAGGCGGCAGCATGTGCTACCCGAGAGCCCCGGCAGCCCCGGGAGCCCCGGGAGCCCAGGCTCCAGCAGCGAGTCCCTGTGGCCCGACGCCCGCGCCCGGACGCGCTCCTCGCGCCGACCGTTTGTATTGGGAGCCGCGGGTGGAATCCCGCCATGCATCGCGGCAGGCCCCTCCAAGCTGCCGGCTCTTCCGCGCTCCTTGATTCCGCGCTGCAGATTCCACAGCACGTTTGTCCAGACCCCAGGGGAGACTGACCCTGCCGAGGGCCTTCCCGGCGGCCAGTCCGATCCCACTGTGCAGATTCGAGGTCTGTCCAATTTTGAGGCTCTGCGAGGATCGGACTGAGAAGTGAGAAACAGGGGCGCTGTGGCGAATCGGGGGCCAGGGAGATGAAAATACTTCTTCCTGGAGGCTTCGAACCCTAGCGTCACTTCCGGCAACAATAGGAAACGTCAAAAACTCCGCGGCTCCGGCAGCGGCAGCCTCAGGCGTGCGGAGTTCCGAGGGGTTCGGAGCTCTGTCTGGGCTTCTTCCCGCCGTCTCCTCCGCCGGCGTGAACCAGTAAAGTGGGAACCGGCTTCTCCATGGCCTGGGCACCCGTTCCCGGCTGAGCCATTTCTTTTTGGCTAAAAGCCCCCGCCCAGAGGCCGAGTCGTCGCGGCGGCGGTGGGGATCGCAGGTCGCTCAGGTACGCACGCCGCTCTCGGTATTTCAGAGCTCTTGCCTGTCTTCCCCCTACACCCCTACTTTTCTTCTCGGACATAGAGACAAGCCGGTGCTTGCCAGTTGGCAGAAACTTGCCAACCAGCCAGACTTTGGGACCAATGACAGTGCAAAGCATCTTGAGTGACAGCGGTGATGGCTTATGAAAATGAGGGACGCGCGTCAGGAGGCGGGAGTAGGTGTGTTCCTTGCGTTCCTAGGCCACTGGGGTGTGGGTCGGCTGGAGACCCCAGCTGTGACTCGGCTTCGTTCTGAAGTAAAGCCGGGAAACAGCCAGCAGGGCTTTCTTCCAGCCCAGATGTTGCTTTTCCAGTAGAGGGGTGCTTTTTGTTTGTTTGTTTTGTTTGTTTTGGGTGCATGGGCACCGTTTTGGGTTCTTTACCGTACTTTCCAGGAATATGAATGCAAATACATACAGTTAAGGTCAGGGTGGATTGCCAGTTGCTTCAGCTGTTAAACGTTGGTTATAATTTAGCAAATTCTTAATCTGTCGTCACTTGTTTGTTTCTGTGGGACTGGCCTCTAGTTTCTTACGTGGTGGGTGCGCAATTAAATGTCGTTGGATGAAATCACAAATAGATCCCCATCCCCAGTCATGTAAGTATTTTGTTTATTTTTAAGCTCTTTATGTATCTAATAATAATTGAATCTACTTGGTTTACCAGGTGGAATTTTTATTTTCAAGGATCCTAGATATTTCTCTCCAGATCAATATATCACGACCTTTATTACTGCTAAGTGATGCTAATTTATGTTTTCCATTTCAGCTTTTCTTTTTTTTTTTTCTTTTAATGTTTGGAGTTTCATAACCATATTCCTGAGATAGGAGGGATTCCCCTCCTAAGAAAATGGTTTACAAAATTGAGCAGGTATCAGAATGAAAAGTAAATTTTATTCTGTTTTTTAGGTTGAGTAGGAAACTTGCCATTTTTATCCAGTTATCTTGACAGTTTGTCTGAGACGCTGGATGCAGTATGGCAGCTGGCGTTCCCTGGAGTGAGCAGTCTAACAGCACCCAAGACTCTGTAGTCTTTATAACCTAATCTCAAAAGTGGCATTCCCATCCCTGCTGCCATATTGTATTGTCAGAAGTGCGCCAGTAAAATCCAACTCAGAATCATTGTGGAGAGGATTACACAAGGGCGTGAATCCCAGGATGCAGGGGTCTTTGGGAGCCATCGTAGAGGCTGCCTAACACAGATACCCAGGCTGATAGGGGTAGGAATAACTGAGCAAAAATATATCCAAGAGAAACGCCTGATTATAATGAAATAGACAAACTTACACAAGGATTATCTTTCTTGGAAGGTTTTTGGTTTGTTTTTTGGGGTTTTTGTTTGTTTTTGTCTTTTTCTCCCTACTAATTACCTGAAGAAAAGCTTATTATTTTTCTTGGGACACTTTGCTTGAGGGATGATGTGTGTGAGAGGAAGGTTTATGTTTTAGTATCTCCAGGGGCAAAGCATATCACAGCTGGAGGTTGTGTGTTCCTTACTTACTGCTATTTCTTATGGCTGAAATTGTCTCAAAATAAACACGAGCAGAGATAGCTTGTAAGGTGTAAAGGAGTTAGGAAAAGTTACAGGTAAGCCTTTCTGGTGAAGAAAGAATGTGGCAGTCTATGTTGGGAGCAGAGCAAATAGGGGTGGGAAAGGTGTGTCTGAGAACAGAAATGGGTCTTGTGTGTTTGTAAGCATTATCAGATGGCAGGTACCACCTTCTCTCAGCGTGACCTAGACGCACATCACCATCGCAGCTTTAGACAGTGAATCTAATCAGCTTATTGGAAACGAAAGGTACAGGCTTTCGGGTTTACTGTGACACTGTTTTGGCTGTGACCCACTGTAAAAATTGCCTGTGCTTCTTCCAGGTTTGAAAGATGTTGTAAATCCTTCATAAAGTATTATTCAAGTTTATCTTTTATATCTCAGGTGCTTAACACCAGCCTGTGTCCATTCTCAAATTGTTGTTAATTTGGCTTTTAAGTTGGTGCTTCGTATCAGGTTCATGTACTTCATTTATAGTAGGTTACGGCCACTTAGCTAACGTAGTTTGGGCCCCTTCAACATCTGCCAAATTTTAAACAGGTCCTTTTGGAAATAACCCCATTGAAATACTTCCATCCACAAAACATCTTATGGTAATAACTAAATAAGCTAAAGCATATATCATAATTTATTATACATGTGATCAGTTTAATACTGAATGTTTTGTGTGTTTATTGTGCTTTTACATAGATGAAAAGATAGTCATTTTCCTTATTTCACAGTATAAAAACATTGAAGTACCAAGAAATTATCTTTTCTTTGATCACAGCGCACTGAAATTAGTCATTCAAATTTACAGTTTTATAGTTCGTTACTTACCCAGCTGCTGTGTACAACTCTTGTTTTTTTCCCTACGTTTTGATTCAGATTTGGAAACTGGATAGTCCTCTGGCTGACCTGTGATAATGTGTCAAAATCATTAATATGAAGTCTGTGAAATGTACATCTAACTTGTATTACCTTTTCATTGAATTATTTTTAATGTTGTAAAACAATCTACTTCTAGAAATTTATGTTCCCCATTTCTTTATTTTTTCTTCAACATTTTGCTTTTCTGACATTTATTGATGTTGATTCTACAGTAAACTAAAACATCCTTTCTTGAATAAGTTTGATATTCGATTTGGGGCAAGTGCTTTCTGTGATGTAGAGATGAGAAAAGAGATTTGGTTTTAAGTTTAGGCAGCACGTTTGGGGAGCTGAGCCCTGTGATCAGCAATTTGTATTTTTCAAGAGCAGATTGCAGAAGGTTTCATAAGCTATTTGAAAAAAGGAACAAGATTTCAGCCAGTGAGCCAGGCTGGGAGAGCTCGTCTGCTCATGCTGAGTAGTGATTTGTGGAAGCCACGAACATGGGGGAAAAGAGATGCTTAATGCACACATCCATCTCCATCACCTCTCCATTTTAGGTTAATTTTTAGGATTTTCTCATTTTTATAGAATTGAAGAGTTTTATAGCTAAAAGAGACTTTTAGGGATCAAGTTTAAAATCCTTGTTTTCCGAGTGAGGAAACTGGGGGTTTGAAATGTAAGTGACTTGCCCAATACTCCCAACTAGTTACAGAAGGAGCCTGAATCAAGTGTCAGTCTCTTTTCATTGCTAGCTGTTTTCTCATCTCATTATTGACTTTCCTCCCATTTTGGGCTGCCATCAATATTTATTTTATTTTAGTACCTTGTCTGATTTGTTATAAAAGCAATTCAGTGAGAAGTACAGTTTCTGTTTTGTTTTTTAATTCCACAGCCCTCGTAGGAATGGCCACTGTGGTTGGTGGGCACGGAGCGTGGTGGCCCCAAGGAGGGGGGTTGGGATATGCTGCCGTGGCCGCTACTGATTACAGTTGGACTGAGTAAGGAGTGAAGTCAGAGAAACAGCGCGATTAAAAACAATGCTGGTGAGAAGTCTGATTATTTTATTTTAAAGTTAAAGCAGATGGTGGAACATTTCTTGCTAAAGAAACTGAAGAAATTAAAGAAGTGAAATTAAATAAGCCCCAAATTCTCCACTTTCTGGTTACATTTCAAATAACACATCTTAATTTTTACATTTGTTTAGATGCCATTTGGTACCACTCGTTGTAAAATCAAATTAAAGAACAGGAAAAAACCTTCAGGAAACAAAGTAATATTGTAAATCTTTTTGAATTAAAAAAAAAAACACCCTACAAATGGTATGCCTCTTAGTAACAAAAACTGCTCTTGCAGGACCAGATCTTTAAATTTAATGAGTAGGGTTTTTTTTTATGTGTTTAATGTACCCTGTGACCTCTTAGTACTTAGCTATTTCCCCTTTCTCCTCAGAAAGACCTCCTTGTGGACTTACCCTTCCTCCATTTCTCTACGGTTGTTGGCCTTTCAGTGTTAGAAGTGTGATTGGTTATCAGGTTTTTTCTTTTCTTTTCGTCCCCCCTCTGCTCAGTCTGTTCTAAACGACTTTGGTGGTCTGTTCTCTTGGAAGTCGAGAAATAAATGCTAGGCTGCCAATTTGATTATAAGTGTCTCATAGAAAGTATTTTCTCACAGAATGTCCCATGCTCTTGTGCCACTGAATGATATCACAGGATAACACTTGATGTTTTTTTTAAAACCTAAAGTAATCAAAAATCTAGTTGTTACTTTCTAGTTGGAAAACAATTGAAAATTTCCAAGAAAATATAAATGAGTGAACTGCCTCATATTTAAGTCTTAATAGAATTTGCACTTTAGAGATAACGCTCTTGGTACATGTTAGATCTTTATCTGAGAGGGGAAATTTCTTATTCATAAATTCTGCTGTTTAGACACTTAAGAAATACTGAAGAAAAGTAACCATTCATACTGAGTATTTAATTTAGCTTATTCATGTCACTCATCAGTAACCAGTGACTTGACACTGCTTGCTCAGGAAGAGGCTTTGTGGGATCAGTTTGCTTCAAACAAAAGCGTGTAAAGCAGGATGCTTTTTTGAGACCTCCAGACTGCTTTGTGCTCTTCTGGTCATCTGCTGCGTGTCATCCACCCACCTAATTGGTGTATGAACCATTCTTTTTTTTTTTTTTAACTTATACGTTTGTTTGTTTTAATGGAGGTCCCAGGTGCATGCTAACCATGTGCTCTACCACTGAGCTACACCCACCCCTAAACCATTCTTTATTACATATAGTCTTTTCCACAGCATGTGCTATGTGAGTGCTCAGTGCCATAGAATTACTGAAAGCAGTAGTGCGGTATGTTCTCATAGAATAGTACTTCATTTGATGTTTAACTTGCTGCATAGGAATGTTTTGATTAAAGCTACTTAATATATTTTACAGATAATTTTATATTAGATGTACCAACAGCCGTTAATAAAGTAATCTCTGTCATTCTTTTGTGGACATACCTGACTCTTGAAAAGAGAACAAGATACTGCAAGTACCATCAGTCAAAAAACAATTCCATCTCTTTAAGAAATGTAGCCATCTACTGGAAGTAAATAGAAAAGTATTATTCTCATAAGTGTTAATAATGAACTTGATAGAGTTCTTGGTAATTAATCTAATCTGTTCTGCTCTCTGAGGGGAAGTGCCTTTGTGCTAGTTACAACAGATTCATGTCGACTACAACTGTATTTCCTTTTTTAAAAATGAGAAAACTACATCCAAAATCATGTCGGAGAAGTGTAGCCGTCCCTTAGATTTTTGTATTAGAAAGAAGTGAGTGAGTCAGGACAGAGACACTGCTTTACCAGTTAAAATATGCTATCTTCATGAAGGCTCATAGCAGTCCTGTGTAATAGGAGTGATTCCCCCATTTTTTAGGCTGCCGAGGGTCAGAAACCTTGTCTGAAATATCTAATAAGGTAACACATGTGGTGTACTTGAAACTCCAATTTTAGATTCACCCTCCAGAGTAGCAGTGTCAAGAAAACCTACACATTTCTCTCAAGCAGACATCATATAGCCCACATTCTCTAATCTCAGCATAATAAAACTAGAAATTAATTTTAAAAACCAAAAGACCTAAATATTTAGATTTAAAAAGTCTCTCCTAAATTATTCAGTCAGTGTGTAATTAAAGTACTATTATTAATGTTGCTGTCATTTTAATAGAAATAAGAATATATAAGTAGGAGATTTAAACAGCTTACTGTGGTATTTAAGATATTTTTAACAAAGTAGATCATTATTCTTAGACATATTGTAAAATTATTTGAAGCAATCCAAATTAAATCACATTAGTTTATGTATTTGGATTTTTAATGAGTAATTAAACCAATTTTATTTGATATATTTTGCATTTATGCTTTTTTTTTTATTAGACCATGTAAGAGGCATTTATACCTTTTGCATTTTATACTCAATTATTGATACATCCTGGGTAAATAGTCAAGCATTTTTATAGAATTTGTATCTTTAAGGATTTAGTCCTTGATTCTGTCTTCTTTGATCTTTATAGGAAATTCCATGAAGTCAGAGATGATTCAAAGGTGATAGATTTTTAATAGTTGGATTTTCTTGAATCTAAAATAATTACTGTTTGTCAAATGACACTAGACTTGCTGTGTCCTTCGTCACCCTCTTTAGAGTGTTTATATCAGGGCCTTTAATTCTTGAAAGCACTTTATTGAGGTATCATTTACATACCATAAAATTCACCCATTTCAAGTGTACAATACTCTGCCCCTTCCCCCTTTTTTGAGTTAATTGTAGATACATATGCATTTGCAAGAAATATACTGAGAGATCTCTTGTGGTTTGTCTAGTTTCCCTGGGTGGTAACATACTGCAAAAGCACAATATACTATCACAACCAGGTTGTTGACATTAATCCACTGCACCTGTCTTGTTCAGAATTCCGCCCCCCCCTTTTTTTTTACTGACACGTATATCTGCATGGATGAAATTCTGCACAAGTTCACACATCCAGCATCACAGTCAAGACACTGAACAGTTCAAACACCACTGGGATCCCTCATGCTGCTGTTGTATAACTACACCTCCCTCCCTCCCGGGTGGTGAAGCTGAACATCTGTCACGTGCTTCTGGGTCATTTGTACATCCTCTTTGGCAAAATACCTGTTCGTGTCTTATGTTCATTTTTTAATTGCATTGTTTGATTTTTTCTACTGTTGAGTTTGAGAATTATTTATATATTCTAGGTACTAGTCCTTTGTCAGATATGTGGTTTGCAAATATTTTCTTAGTCTGTAGCTTATGTTTTTGTCTTCTTCACATGAGCTTTCAAAGAGCAAAAGTTTTTAATGTTATTGAGGTCTGCTTTATCAGTTTTTATTCTTAGGTATCATGACTTTGATGAACTCTTTTCCTAGACCTAGATCTCTAAGACTTCCTGCTTTGTATTTTTTAAGAGTTTTATCATTTTATGCTTAGCACTTAAGTCTATGATCTATTTTGAGAAAATTTTTGAAAGATGTGAAGTTAAGGTCAAGGTTTATCTAATTCAGTTTTTTCTCATTGTTTACCATTCACCCAGTCAACAGATATTTTCTGAGTACTTCTTAGGTCTAAGGCACTGTGTTTGGTACTGGATTTTTCCATGTAGCCTATTGTGCTGAGCCAGTTCCCCATCTTAGTACTTACAGGCAGTTCTCGCTTTACATGGTACCATGTTAACTGAAGCGTGTGCATAGGAGAACGGTGGTCTTGCTGTGCACAGTCCCGTGGAACTGTTATCCAATAGTGAGCAGGTGTTATATGAGGCAATAAATAATTTTTATTTCTTTTAATAAACAACAATAAAGCACAATATGATAGATGAGTTCCAAAGTTGTTATTGTCTTAATGAACATGTGTTTGAGTAATTCGTGTTTTATAATCAAGAGATATGCTTAAAAATGCAAATTTCAACAATTGTAACGTTGATTTCAAAGATCTGAGAAATTAACATGCTATTCTCCAAGCTCTTTATAATTCGATTTCCTGGGGATGTGAAGATGTCATAAAGATCTATAGAGGAAGTTTCTTCTTGTTAATCAACAGATACATTTTGTAATACTGCCGGAAGGACCTCTGACATGTTGAATCTTCCCACGAAGTCTTGAAGTTTTCATCTCTAGAAACATACAATAGTGATTAAAGTTGACGGTCGTATTTAGCTGCAAAAAATGTGTCTGTGTTATTACTGACTGATGACTAAATACTTGACATTATTTGCCAAACGAAGTGTGTCAATCTAAGGAAACTTGGTTTCTTCTAACTTTGTACGTTTACTAGTTGTTATTTTTTCTCCTAGCAAAGGTAAATGACATCTCTCCAAATTCACAGATCCTAAATTAATGAAATTTAGAATGAGGATTATAGCTACTCAGATAATTAGATTTAGAATAATCAGGTGTACTCTGAAATGGGGGACCCAAAATAAGGCTTATCATCTAAAGGGGGTTGAGTGGGGACTGCAGAACTAGCTGTGGTAGATTACCTGTAGGTTAGATCCTCTCAGTGGTAACCCCTCTAAGCCCCAGGGGAGAAGAGTTATTCGCTGTTATTTTCTGACGGGGATAATGAGGACCACAGACTGCAGGCTAATCAGATTCTGTGCCAGAGTTTGAACCAGATCTTTTTTTTCACATCGAAGCCTGTGTGCTTTCCACATGAACAGCAGCCCGCAAGAGAAGTTGCAGCAGGAGCAACAGAGGAGATGAGAAGCAATGATGGGGGTGAAAGAGTTGAGAGGAGCTAGTGATGGGGGAACAGACGGGAGACTGCCTTTGCCATCTGTGGATTCTGATGGTTCTGGGCATAAGGTTTGGTGTCAAGAATAAAAGCTTGGAGCTCAGAGAGACAGACCTGAGTTTGAATCCGAAAATTTCCATTCGCCAGCTCTGAGACCTTGTGCAAAGTTGTTTAACCTCTCTGGGTCACTATTTCCTTAGCTATAAACTTAGAGTAATATCAACCCATTAAGGTTGTTGTGAGGATTAAAATGGGATAATTAACATATTAATTAACTTCAACAGTGTTTGGCATAGAGTTAGAATTAAATAAATTGTGGTTTATAGTATAAAATAATATTGTTTAATGTTTATGTTATTAAATATTATGTAAACAATATTGTATACATAATATTATGTATGAAAGGAGGGACACATCTGGGAATTCCAAGCCTTAAATCTGCACAAGGGGTATTTTTCTTCTACTTTCTTTAAAAAAATTTTCTCCACCCTTTAAAATAAATATTTCTATCAAAACTGGCAAAAATAATTTTTACTGAGTATTTTGAGGTTTGCTTTGACAGAGATCTCCTACTCTTAAACTGCAGTGCTGAGCACTTAGCTCCTTAGTGATGGTTTTCAGTCTGGGGACACTAAGCATGTAGGACAGTAATTCTTAAACTTAGTGCACATCAAACTCAGACACTTATTTTCAAATTCGCATGCTTGGATTCCTCAACCAGGAGATTTCTGTTTACAGAAAGTTTGTAAGATTAGTAAAAATCACTAGTGTGTACCTTTTACCCAGATTCACCAATGTTAAACATTTTGCCACACTGTATCATTCTTTCTATACAGAGATGGATGTTTCTGGTTTTCAGAACCATTTGAGATGAGGTTGTGTACATTCTGCCTTAATACTTCAGTGTGTTTCCGTGAACAAAAATATACTCTGACAAAGCCTCTGTGCAGTTATCAAATTCAGAAAAGTTCACACTGGAACAGTGTTTCAATCCAGTCCTCAGCCTGTATGTCTAGCTTTTCAATTATCCCAATAATGTTCTTTATAGCTCTTTTTCCCCCCAGTATAAGGGGCAGTCCACATACTGCATTTAGATGTCATGGCTTTTAGTCTCCTTCATTCCGGAATGGCTCCTTTCTTTAGCTTCACAGAATTGGTGATTTTGAAAAAAACAATTCATCTACAGACTCCGTTTGGCTTTCTCTGTTACTCCTCATGATTAGATTCCAGTTACACATTTTTGGCTGGAATCCTGTGTCACTGATGTTATGTCTTCCTCAGGGCACCACTTCCAGAGGCACGTGATGTCCATTTGTGTCTTACTGGTGAATGTTACGTTTGAACATTTGGTTAAGTGATATCTAATTTCTGAATTTCTTTTTGTAATTAATGAGTAATATGTGGGGAGATACCTTGAGACTCTGTAAATCTTCTATTATCAAACTCTAGATTCAGCACCCACTGATAATTCTTGCCTGAATTGTTTTTTCTGTGATGATTGTAAAAGGATGATTTTTCTAACTCTGTTATCCCTTCTGTCTTTATGAGTCAACATTTTCCTGTAAGGAAGAACTCTCCTTTCTTCTTTATATATGTATTTATTATCAGTGTAGATACACACATGGATTCTTTTTGTATGTGATGGATTGTAATCCATTCCTGTCCTTATTTACAACAAACTTTATTGAAAATACAAAACTTTGTGTTTTTTTCAATTCAAAACTCTTTGCATATTCAGTGATTTCATTATGTAGCTCATTTTTTATGACTGAATAATTGGCATGAATGACAAATAACTAAAGGAGATGAAAAATTGTGTCTCTTCGGCAGGAAGAGCGTCAAGATAATTGAAGTATCATCGAGTAAGTTTTACTAAAGTGCTCATTATTTTCACTCTATGAGAATATTGTTTCGTCAAAACAAACTAGCTAACATTATCATTAACTGTGGAGTGAACTTTGTATGCAGTATCTCATTTAATACAACAGCTCTTTGAGGTGTATATATTATTTCGTAATATGCAAATTGTCACCCTAGCAGTGAAGAAGTCAAAGCTCAGAATAGTCAGTAAATCCCCCAGGTGCTGTAAGTGGTGACCAGCGGAGTCAGGACTTGAACTTCAGTGTGTTCAACTTCAGAGGCCACAGCACCGTGCTTCCTCCATGACTTGCTTCACAACTTCTGCAGTGGGTCTCGTGTCCTTTGAAGAGTTTTATCACTTTTCTGGCCGTTCTGCCCACATCCCACACCACTGCTGCCTTAAGGAACATTGGGAGTGTGATGGGACACTGCAGACTTCCTTTCCTTTTTCTAAGGGCTAAACTTACGATATTCATCCTTCTCGAGTGGTTTATCCTAATCTGTTCTTGCCCCGAATCAAGAACTGCTTTAAAGAGAAACGTCCCACAAGGGCAATTTGCAGTGTCATTTAGCAGTAGAAGAATAGAAAATGCGGTTTTCTTTGTTCGAATTATGTGCATATGAGCCTCAAACCCGCACCCTCCCCATCCCTTTTTTTTTTTTTTTTAATCCCAAGAACCAGCTGCCAGCTTTACTTCTTTCTACCCGCTGGATGCTATCTGAATCACATTAGCCAGTGCTCCACTTAAGCGGTCCCTGTTAAAGTCCAGAGCCCAGGGAAATCACCCTGACTCTGTTCCCTAGCAACATCCCTGAGAGGAGCAGCAGCTGCCTGACCATATGCCACTAAAAAGATGTTGCAAGGGAAGTGCATATACACTGATGTTAAATGCCTCGAATCTTGAGACTTCAGCCATCATAGTTTCCATGTTTCAGTATTTACCATTAGTGGTGCAAATCCCAAAGGAAAGTATAATTATCTAAAATGACAACAAGTACTGGATGAGCTTAGCAATCAATTCAATTTCTAGATATTTTCTTGCTAAGATAAACAAAGAAATAGCCATGATAAAAACACCTTTCTTTATGTTTAGTCTTAAATGTTAAAGATTTGTGTCAAAATTAAATCGTGTTTACGTTGTCATGTGATGTGGCATATTTAAACATTAAGCAAACGTAAAACTCCTTACCAATTTTTGTTGGTGTTCTGTATTTTTTTTCTGTGTTAATTTTTACTCTGTAGTTTTGCCTTTTCCAGAATGACATATAATTGGAATCACACTTCATGTAGCCCTTTCTGATCAGCTTCTTTCACTTAGTAGCATGCATTTAAATTTCCTCCATGGCTTTTCATGGTTTGATAGCTTGTTCCTTTTTAGCATTAAATACTCCATTGTCTGGACGTACCACAGTAAATTTATACCTTCTCCTAATGAAGGACAACTTGGTTGCTTTCAAGTTTTGGTAATTATGACTAAAGCTGCAGGTTCACGGGCAGGTTTTTGTGTGGACATAAGTTTTCAACTTATTTGGGTAGGTACCAAGGAGCATGAGGGCTGGATCATACAGTAAAAACATGTTTATTTTTCTAAGAAACTGTCAAACTGTCTTCCAAAGTAACTGTACCATTTTGAATTCTTACATCCTTGTCAGCATTTGGTGGTGTCAGTTTGGGATTTCAGTCATTCTAATAGAAAATAAGAATTTCATTATGAAAATTTAACCACTACTTCACGAACTGCTACAGGTATGCTGAAATGTGTCATAGGTGGGAATCTTTTGTGGTTTCTTAGCAAAAACAGATTTTCCCACATTTAAAAATTATTAATATATTTCTTCTCTTTGTGCCCCCCCCCCATCCCTTTATAGCTTAAGCTGTTGGATTTCCAAGCAGCTCACAGTAAGGAGGAAGCATGAAAAATTATCCTGGACTGTTTTTTCTGTTTTGATCAACAAGTAGCCTGTTACAGTGGCCATTATCCAAGTAATAGCCAATAATTCAGTAAATACACGTGCCTTTTAAAATATGAAAACGTAATCTTTGACATTCTTTAAAATTCTACTCAATTTCAAATCATTTCTAGCTATTTGCAGAATTTCTGGCACCAGTGCATCTAGGGAGGAATTGCTTTTTTATTTCTTTAATGGTTACTCCCTTTTGTAAACAGCCAGATACGACAAAACCATATTTTAAGTTTAGGTCATCCTATGAATTTTATTTTAATGATTTTATATGAAAATCAGTTCTTTCCTCCGAATTTTAAAACCACATGCGTATTAGTAGTCAATTTAGATTTTTAAAACAAGACTATTTGTTTGGAAAAGAGATCATGAAAATGATTATTTGTATTAGTTAAAAGTTCTTCCTGATTTCATCTTTTTTAATGAATTTATTTGCCCAGGAAAAGTTACTTGTTTTCAAAGCCAAGATCAAATAGGAAGTCTTGGCCAGTGGTTTTCTAAATATTTGTACATGAGGAAGTCCAACATTGTAGCAGATAAATGTGGAGCTGCTCAGGTTGGAGGTCAAGTGGAGGTGGAAGAGACTGGAACACAGCCTCTCCTCCAGCCTTTCCCCAGGTACCTCCTGAATCTGTAGGGCTATGTGGAGAAGAACTGGAAAATTCATCTAAATAATGATTTTTACTTAAAGCAGCAGCAAAATCGAGTAGTCACTACTGAGCTCTGTATCATGGAGTTCTAGGTGTCTAATTTATAAGGTTTCTGAATTAGACTTCAGGGCCTACGTTACATTTTATTACAGCCTGCAACTTAAGAGCAGACTGGCAAGAATTAAATGAAAAGCCTGTTTCACAGCTGCCACACATCTGGGAATTTGGTTAAAAGGGGCTAGCTTAGCTCAGCCTGAGTTGTGATAAAAAGCAGGGTGTAGAGGTCTTTTAAGTGAAGTCCTGTGCTCTGATCAGAGTTGTATTTAATACTGGCCCATAAGTCCACATAATTATAATTTGTAAGAGTCTTTAGGATGTCAGTAACTTTTAAATCTTAACCCTGTGAAAAATGATTATGTCACCTGGGGGCTTTAAAAGTGGTTAGCAAACTGGGGTAAAGGTGGTACTCAAACCAAATATCTCTCTGTCCGAGTTTTAGACTTCCGATGGTCCAGCTAGTCTGTGTAACATGCTGCTCCACTTAACCTGCTGTAGTGAAGGATGTCCGTCCTGATAAGTGAATGCTGCAGGTCAGACCTGACCTGCCACAGGGAAAGGCGGATGTCTGTTTTAACGGCGCCTTCTTTCTTCTGGCTCTGTCCCAGGCTTGCAGATGGGTCAGGGGCTGTGGAGAGTGGCCAGAAACCAGCAGCTACAGCAGGAAAGCTACGGAGAGCAAGGCTACCTCAGCAGAGAGCAGAGCAGGAGGATGGCGGCCAGCAGCGTTTCCAGCACCAGTCATCGCAAACAGGTCCAGGGCGGCATTGATATATATCATCTTCTGAAGACAAGGAAATCTAAAGAACAGGAAGGGTTCATTAATTTGGAAATGCTGCCTCCCGAGCTGAGCTTTACCATCTTGTCCTACCTGAATGCTACGGACCTCTGCTTGGCCTCCTGTGTTTGGCAGGACCTGGCGAACGACGAGCTGCTCTGGCAAGGGTGAGTCCGGCTGCCGGGTTTGGTTCAGGTCTCTCTCAACATCGTCTTGCCCAAATGTCTTTTCACCAGTGCTGCTTGTTAGTATACACTTAACAGGTGACTATTTCATCTGCTTCTTTTTCTAATCACTATTTTTCAGTGAAGTGGGCAAATATTAGAAGAGCAAGATCATCATCTGCTTGCTGAAGTGAAGGTGGATTATACGAATTTTAGGAGCTGTTTTACCGGTTTAAAGTTAAGCTGTGAATCTTAGAACGTTTACTGCAGTGAAATCTGTGGAACCAGAATGACTCCTTATGTCATATATATTTGAGTCATGAAAATATTACCAATCACAGAAGAATCATTGAAGCTTGGGTTTTCTAGCATTCTTTACCAAAGCTTATTTGAGTCTCATTATTTTAAAATGAGACTTCCTAACAGTATAAAACAAGTTTTTTGAGGCTTCAAACAATTTCTCAGTGACGATCTATTGAGAGTCAGTTATCTAAATAGCCAAACTTCAGTACAAATGCATTACCAGCGGGACATCCCTACCTCAGGCTTCCCAGTGCTACAGAATTACAGTGTTGACTATATAGTCCATTCTCAGCCTCTAAATAAATAAAAATCATCTGTCTCATCTTGTTTTTCTTTTACTATCTTATCATTCCTTATTTGAACTTTGGGGAAAAAAACTTTAAGCTTTTCTGAACTCAGTCCGAATGTATTCTTCATTTGGGATGTAAATCTGGGAATTGTTCATTTCTGAAAGAAATGCTTCCTTTATTGTTTACCTCATAATTATGCCTGTTTCTGTGGTGCCTGGATTTTTTTCCTTAGCAATACATTGCTTCTATTTAAACTAAAGGCTTATTTTTTTTTTTTAATTTTGGATGTTGAGAGGTTCTGTTGCTTTCACATATTAGGTTAGTAATAAAAGTCAAAAGCCATGTGGCTGAAGAGGCTGGTAAAATAGTGATTAATTTTCTAAAGTCACTAAACTCATTGATTTAAAATCGGTGATTGTATTTGGTTGGTAACAATATTGCAAGGATGTAAATTAACTATTATGAAGATACTCCCATGTGAAAGTACATATTTTACCCACGGTCCTCATAAACTATGTGTTATAGACTGAGGCTGTAACTTTTTCTCGTTTTCCTGTAAGTTGTTTGTGTGTGAGAAAAGACGGAAGTGTGAGCCAAAAATCAATAATGAATATCAGAAAGTGAAACTGTTTTAATGTTTGTCTCAGCAAGTAGGTACTTTTGAGCAAACACACACACACGCAGATTTTGAACAAAAGAGTCATTAAAACTATCAAAATAACAATTTCAGTAGTCTCCGTGTCTCTAGAGAAATGCATTTGTATTGAATTATCTGCAGTATACACCCCACATTTCAAGGCATTGTAATTAGATAAAGCACTAGCTTTCAAATAACCACCAGTAGCTCGTGCCTCTGCACGGAGTTGGAAACAAGTATCCCAACATGTAGAAATAGCGTTTTTTGAGGTGTGAACTGTTAGCACTTTAGTTTTTTAGACTTTTTTAAAATGACCATGTATAGCTGTGAGAGCGAAGACCAGTGTTTTAAAGCCAGATCTTAAAAACAGCTAAGCTTTAAGTCACAGCTTTTGGTTTATATATTGAAGTTATAGCATTGCAGGCAATTTCTCCCTCTGCCCAGCAGTCTTTCCCCCTCATTCAGTTTTATTTTGCAACAAAGCTCATAGTTACTTAATCTTTTTTGAGCTTTTTGGTTAAGATTGTGGGCTCAGGATTAAGCTCCTTCGATTCAAATCCTGCCTCTACACAAATTAGTTTTGACCCTGGGCAGCTTTTTTACAGTGTCTGTTACTTTATCTGTAGCACCAGCATCATAGGATTGTTGTAAAGATTAAGCAAGTTAATACTATTAAAATGCTTTAAATGAGCGCCCGCTATCTAGTAAGCACTTGGTGAATGTCAGTTATCATCAGCAGCATCATTAGTTTATGTTTAACTTCAGGTAGGACTCACAAATATTATTAATCTTGGTGACTCACATTTTTAAGTGCTGTCAGAATTGCTAAATTGAAGACATTTGTCTATCACACTCTAGTAAACAAAAAAAAACAAGTATAAAATTAAACGTTTTAAACTGTAGAGCTGTAACATCCAATTTTATATCATTTCACATCACCATTTTATCACGTGTGTACATGTTTGACTTAGGAAATTCAATATGGTCATGTTTGCTTGTCTGGTTTTATCTTTTACAGGTTGTGTAAATCCACATGGGGTCACTGTTCCATATACAATAAGAACCCGCCTCTGGGATTTTCTTTTAGAAAACTGTACATGCAGCTGGATGAAGGCAGCCTCACCTTTAATGCCAGCCCGGATGAGGTAAGTGAAGAGCGTGAACCTCATTGTTACCTTGCTGCAGCCTTCCCGTGTAACGGACTTGCAAGTAAAATGACAAGTCACTGAACGTGACCTTCCAGTCACTGCTCATTAGCTGGGTATCTGAAGTTACCGCCGTGTGGCTCAGTCATTTCGCTCTCACCTTGTCCTGTTCTGATCTCTACCTGCTCACGCTGTGTGCCAGCTCCCATGACACAGAAGCAGTCCCCTCCCGGACCTGGCTGAGCCACCTACACCACAGGTCCAGAGTGCAGGACGTGCTCAGCAGAGCTCACCTGCAGCATTTCCTTCGTGTTATTGTTTCTGTTTTGTAATGATGCTGATTTTACCAGAGATACAGAGGATTTTCTAGTTGGTGACACATTTAAATAATGCCTTTTTAACAGTCTAATTCCCTGGTGACATAGAAACACATTAAAGATTCTGTTATAAAGTAGAACAATTTTGCATTAAGTATTTAATTCTTTTTTTTAAGATGGTAAGCAAACACAAATGGAGAAAAGGGAGAGTAGGAAAAGCAAAAAGAACTGGTTAAAATTAATTACTTAATGATTTCTTAACACAATATATGCGTTATCAAAGTGTGAAGACAGTTCTTTCACTGAATTCCTCCCCTTCCCCCATTCTTATTTTAATATATTCTGGAATGGTTCAGATTTTCAAAAATCTTATTCTTAGAAATCTAATGGAAATTAGGTAGCACTCAGAACTGTTACTTCTGGGTGGATTATTGCCTCTGGAAAAATTTATTAAATTTTATTTTAACTTAATTTTCAGAAACCAACTTTTTTTCATTTGTTGTGGAGGTATTAAGGACTCCTTAATTACCTTAATACTCCGTAATTAAGTTATTAAATCATGCAGTCAGTTTTTTTAAAAGATCTTAACTTTTGCTGTGTTAGGGAAATGTTTCTCCCGTGCAAAATATTTGACCATTAAACGTAAATACTGGTTTTATAAGTATGAATCATAAATGTATTGCAAATTTTTCCTAATACCTTTTATCATAAAATACATTTGCTTTGACATTATTTTTGGTCAAATCCATGTTTGGTTCCTCCTAAATATGTAGCAAAGTAAGCATGTTTTCATCGTGCACTGGCAGGCCCTGCTCCGTGTAAGTTAACGTAGTTGAAGAATGGTGTGCTTTCAGAGACGTCGTTTTTCTCATTTATTAGAGTTAGACATTACTTGTTGCTCATTAAAACAGTCCGTATGACTAGCGTTTAATAAGATAAACATGTGGCATCAGCATCTTGAGTTAATTGAGTGATGATTACTGGAGAAGAACTGAGGCAGAATAGTGCAGTGTTTCACTGTAGACGCGGAAGAACGGGGAAGGGTGGCCGCCACAGGGCCTGTCTTATTATGCCCAGTCTATCAAGGTGTGCTGGCTCCAGTCATGAATTCTACCCGTGTTGAGTAAAACTGTCATCCTCAATTCATATCACTTGCAAATGTTACATTCTAAGGAAAATGTAACTGGGTAAGTACTGAGTTGTAGGTTTACAAAGTCAGAAACGTTGGGTGTTAACTGCTGACGCTGGTGATGGTAAGTAGTCCGTCCTTGCTAAAGGAGTACCAATTTTTACAATAAATTAAAAAATATCCTTTTTATGCAAAGATGAAACTGTGGACAGGCCCTTATATACTAGAATATGTTATGGAAAATTTTACATACCTAAGTTGGAAAAGATAGATGTTAAAATACATTTCCATCTTTGCAGCTATGTTTATCAAACTATAGATTTCCTGTTATACCTCCTCTAGAATGTTTGGAGGAGGGGGCAGAGAAAAGAGACAAAATTAAAGTCCTCTTTTTATCTGACAAAGAAGTTTTTTAAAAATTAAGTCAAATGTTTACTAAAAGAGGGGCTTCAATTTACTAATTAAAATAAGATTTTTAGATCTTCAGATTTTCACTTATCCATCCTACCTCCCATTGTTATTGAGAGTTGGCTGTATTTCCTTTTTCTTTGCTCCTTGGCCTGACTTAAAGATATCCTGGAGCATTCTAGAAGTGTTGAATTTGCTGTTTTGAAAGGGACACATAGTGCTGCCAGGAGGCATGGAGCTGAACCATCCAAAGTGCCTTGTGGCTCCAGAATTCTGCTCTGTGCTTTTATGAACAACGCTGACCCAGCGGGTTTCACCTGATAACAAAAGAGAACTCTCTCTTTGCCAGAATAAACTTAGGACAGAAATAGGCATGGAGGGACACTGGAATATACTTGTAGGTGCAGGGAAATGAGAAGTATTTTAATGACTATTCCATACTTTCTTTTATTGACTGATAATCAGTGTCAGTTTTGTTGTTTATCCAAGTCAAGCCTTCAAAATTGAAATCATGTAATTGAAAGAGTTATCCTAATAAATGTTTTTATACAGAACTCACCTATATGAGTCATCCTTTGGCCAGGTTTTAGAATGACTCTTGCCATGATGTTTTAGTGCTAGGAATCAGGAAGTACTTTATGGAGGTTGATTTTTTCCCCCCTCACTGGATCACTGTCATCAGATGTGTTATGCTGGGTTCATTGAAGCCTGAGAAGTCAGTTACTTTTGCTGATATGTTTAAATGTAAATGGTGTTTATTGTAAGTATCTGCGATAAGATGTGTATATGATTGTTTAGTATTGTAACAAGTCTACTTTTCCATAATTTCTAGTTCTGTACTTAACATTTTGATAGCAAGCGCCATTAAAATATTATAAAAATAAGAATACTTACAGCCACAGGGAACAAGATTCTCCAAAGGACATCGTTCATGTCACGGATATGGGTAACCACACCCCACAGCAGCTGCTGGCAGTGGCTCATGGGGTGGGGGAGAACTTCCGCTCAGACTGTGGTACGATTGTCTAGCACGCTGCTGTTACATGCATGACATTGTGATCTCAGCTGGATGTAAAGTCTTGACCTGGTGCATGAGCTTGTGTACTTTGTGGCAGGTGACCACATCCTAGTAAAGGAATGTGCTAAAACCCATCTGTTGACATTAGGCTGTATCTCCCCTGCATGCACAAGTTGTGTGTGTGGTCCTATTCCACAGCAGTTTTATAATAAGGTAATTTTACTGATGAACCAGATTTTACCAATCAATGTATAAATTATACATTCCTTGTGCTGCAATTAGTATTAAACATTTTCTTGACATAGTTATTTTTAAATTTAGAGTCTGAAATTGGTAGTGAATATGATTTAGCCTTAATAAATTATAGGCTTATTTTTGTTTGTATAAATATGTTTATGAAAAGTTTTTTTAAATACTATCTTCATTGGGTTTGGGTAAAAGAAGTCTTTTTTTTTTTTTTAAACTATATAAGCACCTTTTCCCTATGTTCATACAGAGAGACCTATTGTATTCATTTTATTAGATTGATCTGGGATAAAATCTATCATGAGAAACACTTTTTAACATTTTAAATTTTACCTGAGCATATATGTTTGAGGGAAATGTGTAAGCAAATTATTTTCAAGATAACATTCTTTTTGTTGTTGGACCAGCAAAAATATAAACAGGAAATTTGTAGAATTTACAGAAAAGAACTCAGGACTTTGTGTTCAATTTTTATAATATCTCATATATTACATCTTCTTGACTTTTTGCTCAAATATACAGCAGCAAAATGTTTATTGCCGTTACTTCATAGCATAGAAACTGTTATGAAAAATAACTGTATTCCTAGAGATAGAAAGCCTTGATATCATCAGAGTGTACACATAAGCATTTCCCAGGTGTATGCTTTGAAATAGTTATTCCACAGGATAATGGACGTTGTCAAAAGATTCCCAAGTCTAATAAGTTTGGCCATGATAGGTTATGATTAATTGGCTCACTTACAGAATAACTTTCCAAAGTCCCTGACATATTGATGCACATTGTGAATAGCTAAGAGGAGGGTGTCCTGTGCTGAATTATGCAAGTTGATTTGACATAGTATCTTTTTTGCAGGGTGGGGTGGGGATAAAGTAGCATTCCAGGGAACACATTCTAAGGAGTGCTCGTATGGATCATCTGTAATCTTAACTGTGTGCAGATAAATATGTGCTCCTAAATGAATAGACAAATCTGGACTGAGTGATTGAAATACCTTGTTCACTGACAGCTGTCTGATGTTGATTTTACCTGTAATCTTCTTTTTATTGAAAGTCTATGGATCTGTATTTATTTGTTCTCTTTTCTTTGGTATTAATTACAAAATAGTATTAATTACAAAAAAATTGGTAAAACTGAGAGCTGAGTCTTGACAAACAGCTTTATTCGTGTCCTGTATCTGATGGTAGTCTTGACATATTAAAGAAAGTGTTAGTTTGGAAAACAAGGGTAGGATGACAAACTTGATAGCAATATTGTATTCAAATAACTACCTGTAGACACTGATTAAGCTTCCACGTCAAATAACTTGGGGCAGGTCGTTCATTGTCATGTCCTTGGTATCTCGTTCTTCACACTAACTTCATCAAACTTCAGTATCTCTTGCCACAGAGGGGTATTGCTAGTGAAGGTTGACAGGCCACTAAAGATGCTTTTTTAATTTGGCAAATGTACTGCCTTTTGAGGTTAGTTCTCTAGGTCTAGAGATTTGACTGTGTCTTTCCACTGCAAGTAGATCAGTCAGTATCTCGGGAATAAACTTAAGCTGTAGGTTGTGGAACCTGAGCCAGGTGGACCATAAGATGCTTGTGCTTTGAGCAATGCCTTGTAGCACAGAGAGAGAGAGAAACTAAAGTTCCTAAATTCTTAGCTAATGTTGTGAGCTGAACTATAATCTAGGAATAACTGGGTCCTCACCGCCCTTCACGGTGCTGCTCCACTCAGCCAGCACGACGTTTTATGACCTCCCTGCAGAACCCGCTTTCCCTGAATGTTTCCTCCAGGGTGTCTGTGGCTTGAAGGAATGGAGAACTTAATATGGCTTAAACCATACACACTTATCTACTTCCCAGGACACCAGGGATAGGTGTCCCAGAGTCACATCAGGGATACAGGGTCTCATCCTGGGACCTCGGTGTGTTGACTTCTGCCTCTCTGGGTAACAAGAGGCTGCCACCGCTCAGGCTTATCGCAGTCTCGTCTGAAAGTCACCCTCAGCACAGAGCAAGGGGACAGACCGACTCTCTCCTCCAATCCCTTATGCATATTAGGCAGAAAAAAAACCCTTTCCAGACCGCTTCAGTGTACTTCTGCTCACTTCATATGAACACAACTGAATCCTGTGAACACCCCTAGACCAACAGAGAACAGACTAGAAAAAATTCTGTGATTGGCTTAGACTTACCATGATTTAGCAACTGTGGCTGAGATGCTAGAAGCAATGAAAGAGAGAAATGGCCTTTGGGCACGTGTTCCGGCATCAGCAGTACTGTTTTCACAAGTGAGCCACTTGGAAGATTTGTGATTTGGCTTCCCTTGTTTTGAGGCTCTGCTGGCTTAGAGATCTTAATTCCCAAACAGGAATATCGACACCAGAGGCACGACAATTCAGATTGCTTGCGGGGACCATCTTCCTGCCATTTTAGGATCAAAAGAAAAACAAACAAACAAATAAAAACGAAGGTAGTAATTATGCTGTGGTTGCAGTGAGTAAGCCTGATTGCCAGAAGGAAATAGTTAATGCCACCTAGTGTGGAAGAACAAAAGGATATATGTGGAACCCAGGAGATATCTTAGAGTTACCTCTAGTACCACTATATCCTGTTGTAAAAGTTATTTTTCAAAAATCACAGTAGCCCTGAATGGGCAGGGTTTAAATCCTATCACTTAGACTCCACACTCTATCAGGAACCTCAGCCTGCCGAGAAGGTGTCACTACTCGTCAAGAGTTAGATATTCATTATTCCAAGCTAGTCACGTTACTTCCATTCCCTTTGGCTTCCGTGACATCCATGTAATCCAGTTCTGACCTCCGAGATTAGAGGAGACTCTGTGCAGAAAGATTAAGTTTTAAAAAGAGACACAGGGAAGTAGTACTGTATCTGTACGTGCACACTTCCGGACATTGGTATCTGAGGATGTAGTGGCAGGAACACCTGCAGCTATCTTGTAGCCGTGTGGTTGGTCTGTAAACACACCGAGAATAGCACATTGGAAGGAAGGAATTGGGTCTGTGATGCCATGTATGAGCCTAACCCGGAGCCATTGTATCTGGAACTTCTTATATAAGGCGGTAAATCCCTGTACATTTTTTAAATTGGAGTTCCTCTTGTTTACAGTCAAAGCATCCTAATGCTACGTCATCATCATCATTACTGCTCTTACCCACACTCGTAGGAGTTTGAGATGTAATCCTGAACAAAAATTCTTTTCATAAAAATAGTTCTCATTAGCAAATTGATTAATTTTATCTCCAGTTTGCTGATGAGAATTTAATTAGAGCAGAAAGAGCTAGTTGACAATGGGAGAAGTTCCCCTCCCAAAGTACAGGTTCTCCTCTAAAAAAGATTATTTACCCAAAGGAGCTAAAATCCTCAAGTTCATTGGCAAAGTCCTTTTCCCTTGATCATCATTAGAGTCAAAGTGCAAAACTGTGCCTCTCAGACACCAAATATTATCCTCTGTCTAGGTGGGTTAGTAACCTTCAACCTGGTACAGCTAGTCAAGTCATACTAAACTGGAGGCCATTCACTTTCTTGAGGGCAACGTGATGTAGGGGTGTGTGTGTGTGTGTGTTTCTGTCTTTTCAGTCTGATTCATCAGGTATTGGTTTTATGGTTAAGAAGACAACTTTATCCTGTGTCTATTAGGTTAAATGTATTTTACACTCTGCCCTGACCCTACAGTATCTTCGCCACCCTCCCTTACCCTTCCTTGTCTCCAAGAGTCATTCCAGCATGTGATTTAGAAGCAGTCCACAGAAGGACATTTGTAGACTCAGTATAGACCTTCCAGAAGCTTCCAGGAGAATCAATTTCCCTGGCCCTTTTCTAGTCTGTATCTAATTGAAACAGATTCAGGTCTAGGGTGTTCCATAGTGTGTTCATCACTCAGCCCACCTGAAGGGTTTTGCTTTCGTTTTCCTCAGTATGTTACGGGAGATAACTTGCTATCTGATTAGTGTGAATTGTCTGCAATAAAAGCAAACTGAAATTAGTGCACATTGTATTGATCTAGGACTTTGAACTAGAGGAAAGAATAAGATGAGAATATTTTAGCATATTCATACTATACATATGAAATGCTAAAGTGAGCAAATGTTTTCCTTTGTTTGAATTTTGTTACCAGTTGAGATCAGTGTACCCAGAGACTTTGCAGTGTTGTATGAATATTTTAAGTACATTTTAAAGAAAAATCTGTTTGCATTTTATTTCCTTATGATACCCTGTCTGACCACCTTGGCACCTCTTACAATGTTCTTCCTTATCTGATGTGACCACAGACTCAGGGAAACTTGACATCACTGCCTAGATTTAAGTTCTCAGCATTAATATCCAAGTTAGTTGTCTCTCCTACATATCTTTCTTGAATTTAAAATAGCTGCTACCAGTGTCACAGTAGATGTCAGTCAAAGACAAGTGCTTTATTAGAAATCGGAAAGACAGTTATTTCTTCAGCTCTTGGCTGTCACCAGTGTATAGCATCCATCAGTGTAACTGCAGCTTTTGCAATATGGAAGTACTGTATTGTAAATACTACATTAAACACAGTTTTTTGACCAACTAATTGTAGTGTACATTTATCCATAAGATTATATAGCTTTCCCCTTTCATATCATAAAGTTTTTAGTGATGCCTTCTTTATAATCAAAGGCTTAAGATCTTTGTGAACCACTTATTAGCAGTTAAATACATCATCAGAATAACATGTTGCTTTTTATTTTCGGAATGGTGACTTCGACTTTGGGAGTTTATAGTGTGAGGCATTTACAGTGTACTGGTCCAACTCACAGGTTTTTGCTATGTTATTTTTTCTTTTGTTACGATTTTCCTCTTTTCCCCCCTATTTGAATTATATAATCCTTACAAGTTTACAGCTTCTCTTCAGCGTCAGCTGGAAGCTTTGTACAGATAGATTGAAACATTCATTCAGCAGATATTTGCTAAGTGTCTGTCTATTACTGGTAACATGACTTTGACCTCTGGCAAATTATTTACACTCTCTGTGCTTCAGTTTCCCCATCTCTAAAATGGGGACAGTAGTGGTACTTATATCATGGTGGTGCTGTGAAGATTAGATTAAATAATATGTGTTAAATGTTTAGTACTTCCAAGTACTCACGAAAATGTAGCTTTTTATTTATACAAGAGGCACAACTGCACACATCACCGTACCTGCAGCCGGGCACTGCTCTAGGCTTGTGGGTTCTTCCTTTCCTGGAACTTCTGGATTGTGGTGGCTAAGTAATTGACACCCGAGTCATGGTCCCTCATGAAGTGTGTATCAGTCACACCAGCATCTTCCTCAGATGGTCATCTGCTTTGCTTTTAATTTTATTTTCTGACATGTGATGAGCAGTCTTTGTATATATAGTACCTTTTTGGTTCAGTGATACTGTTTAGTTTAACCTTTGTGAAGACATTTTAAGCAATTAATAGGGGATCCAAAATTATGTTCAAATTAAAACATGTGTCTTGGCTCAAACAGTGGCAGGACGAACAGACAACCTGGATTCCATGAAGAAGTATGCACATGTGCTGGCAGGGAAACCACCATATACGTCCCAGCTTCTCTCTTGTCTACTATTGTTTAAAAATCTTGTTTAAAAATTGATTCAGAGCTGTTAAAATATATTTATAAATGTACATTCCAGAGTCTAGGTAGTATGATAAAATTGCAATTTTTACATATCAGAGTCGTTAAGTCATTTAAATAGCCGTGTGTGTGTATGTATATATGCACATAGTGCAAACACAGTATTTGCGTGTGATTTTTTTTTATAAAGCAGGGATTCTAAATTAACTAATATTGGTGCTCACATATGTCACTTTATCATTAGTTTGAAGCAGTATTCATCATACCTTAACCTAATAGTTCTATCTCCATATTTTGATTAGAATGTTGTCTTTTTCTGATTTACAGACAGATTAGAGATGGGGCTTTTTCTAGAAGCTTACCTCACCTACCAGCATATTTGTCAATACTAATTACAATAATGGTTGCCATATTTGATTATTATAGTAATTTATCGTTTAGGAAGTGACTTCATCTTCCCATGCGTTGATCCACCCCAGTTACAGGCGTGACTCCTTTCGGGGGACAGCTATTAGAACTCACAGGAGTGGCTCTTTTCTGTTCGCAGTTACTAGAACTAATTAATAGGGACTTTTTATTGTTACTTGAAACCTTAGATAACATGGTTCATGTTATTTTGTCTAATGTCATTGCCTTCTCTTCCTGTGAAAAAGAAGCAGAAAGATCTCTCCTGCGTCTCTCCTCCACTTTCCCTGGAGGTGACTCCATTCGAGGTGAATCTCCGTTTTTCTTTTCATTTTCTTTGAGCTGTCCCTCCTTTATGTGGGTTTCCTGCTGACATCTTACAGCTACAGATAATTTAGGGTTTCTGTGTGACTGTTGTTAGCAATTCCTCAGCATTGTGCCCTTTCATGCACGAAAAGTCCTCCATTAATTGCTCCTGGAAGCTGAAGTCCTTGCCCATTCAAACGAGGTCCGGGAGGAAACTGGCGCCAGCCCATGTATTCCACGCTCGTGCCTTTCCATCATCCTTCAGACAGGGCGTGGTGTTCGGACCAGTGTCAGTGACGAGCCAGAGGGAACTGGCCGCTCTGGCGCTGTCTCTCCTCCTTACAGCTGTCACTTCTCCCCGTGAGCACGGGCAGCGTGTGCTCTGTCCTTCCTGGGGAAGAGGCAAGACTGAAATCTGCAGCTCAGATCTCAACCTGGCATCAACATTACCTTCCCGTTTCTTCCCCAGTATTTATTACCCCCTTTCCTCTTACTTATGAGTCATGTAGAACCTTCCCGTGACCTCAGGGCCCCGCAGTAAGAGGAGGGCACCTTAACCCCTGCTGCTATTTCCAAATCGGACCGCGGGAGTGCTCGTCCGACCTGCAGAGGGCTGCCCTCTGTTGTTTCTAAAAATACCATTTTTTAAGAAATAATTAAGATTTTAAAATAAAAGCTTTTGTAATATATATTGTATCTCCTTATTTTTACATTACTTTTAGTATGAAAATGTTACATTTCAGTTGTTCGTGTCTCTGGTTAAAATGTGGACTTGAGCAGATATAAACTCCTCTACATTAAAATAGATACACAGCAAGGTCCTACTGTCCGGCACAGGGGATATATTTAATATCTTGTAGATAAGCTGTAATGGAAGAGAATACGAAAAAGAATATATTAAAATATTAATTCGGTTCTCATTTTGAAGCAAAAATTAAAAATCTAGATTGAAGTATTTTGTTTTACAAATATTCATTGTTAAAATTTAAGGACTTTTTCCCTGAAAACTTTCAGAGTACACTTCCAAATGTCCTTTGAAAAAGAAAGTTAAATGCAGTGTCCAGTTTGCTTTCTAGTATATAATGTTCAAAGGACAGGTTTTAGTACCTGGAAAGGAGTAGCCACGGTACTGGAGTTTTTACATTTTCTTCAACGGCAAATTTGAACAAAACTAGCTAAAGCAGATGTTTTAGCAAATCTCTGTGCTAAGTTGTTCTTTAGGAAAACACATTAAGGGTGCTCCCTAGTATGTCAGTGTTGTTTTAGTGGTGATTTCTTTTATTGATACCAACTGTTACACGGTATTCCTGCCAAGCGCCTGGGCCCGCCGCCAGTGCTTTCAGTACCAGTAGTCAGCACTTTTTTTTTTTTTTTTTAATTATGACTTCATTATTTAGAGCAGTTTTAGGGTCCCCGCTAAGGGGGGTTTTGCATTTGGCTCTGCATGCCTGGTTTACCAGAATTCACTTTGTTCCCAAATATATTTTTTTCTGGCTCTAAACATATATATAGTAGATTTTGCTTTTGAAGTGTACTATGTATAATAATGATTTGATTCAGAAAAAGTAGGCTTTATTAAAAGAGGAGAGAACACACGAGTATTTATGTAATAGAAGAAAAGAGGGTAGGTGTACCTTACAGCAGGGACTGCTGGCGGGGGGCCTCCTTGACTGTAATCAGAAACTGGAGAGATGCGCTATGTAGGTGGCTGAGCGCCGACACAGCCCTCTCGTCCCTCTGATTCCTTCTTAATATTGGGTTTAGCTCTTTGTGTATATTTTCTTGACTTATTTGTCTGCTACCTAAATGTTACGTCTGAACAGCTTACCACTCTGATTTGATGTTTTAAATCTTGGTGCTATCATTCCCACAACAAATTTTAGTGACATACTCCATGGAGAATGCTTTACAGAATTTCTTGATTTTTTTGTCTTTGAGTCACTGAAAACGTGTTCCATTAAAGAAAACCTCAGCACAGGACGCGATGAGCTCATCTCCATTTCTCCTGGGTTTGCACTCTGCTTGGCACTCCTTTGTTTGCTACTCGTGGGTTCCCTCCGTCCCCTTGCACACTGCCATAGAAATCTTTACCGTTTTCCTCGAGGATCCGAGTCAGCTCTCTTTTCCAACTCTCTCCAGGTGGCTTGTCCTCCCTAAAAAGAAAAGCAACATGCACTCTGTGTTTTCTTTTAATGCACCAGTCTCTGAGCCAGTGCCAGCATCCTGTCCTCCAGGCTTGGAAAGCATGGGAGACTCCTTCTGTGTTTCCAGTCCTCCGCCACCCCCCACCCTCTACCTGGATGCTCCAGTTATCCCCCTCTCTCTTGTCTTTTGCCCTTTAATTTTGCCATTTTTTCCTCCTGTCTACTAATCCATTTTTCAAGTGAGTAGGCTCTACTCAGCCTCCTCACCTTGCTCATTTGTTTGCTTTCTGCTTGGACTTAAGTCCCCATTACTCTGTGTAAAGGGACCTCTTGAAATTCACTGTTTTTTAATTTTCTTAAAGCAAAACTCTTCTACTTCTCAGTGTCTATCACTGAAAACGTGGCAGTGTGCATCATTTTGGGAAAAAGTTCTGTAGCTTCCGTTAGCTTAAGGTCTTCACTCAAACCACACACAATGTCTGTTCCTTTTTCCTTGTGATGCAGAAGATGTCACAAGTTCTCATCTTTCCAGATGTCTTAATGTCTTAATCTTTTCCTCCTTCCCAAATATGTTCACCTTTCCTCATGTGGCATGACTTCTAGTCAGGTCCAGACTTCCTTTATTCAGATAGTTGTAGTTTGTGAATATGCGTCTAAAATGTGACACCCAGAATTGGACATTTTTTAGTGAATCATGTAGATGACAGTGAGCTACAGCCTTTTTCTGGAAAGTATGTTACTGTGGGCTAATATCACTGTCCGCGATTTCTTCTGCTTGTGACACACCACCCCTCCCCACACACACACACACTGCTAAGAGTGCTAGTCCTGTTTAATACTCTGTATGGTCTCATGATCCCTCTGTACCATTCTTCCAAAACTTTATTAAAAATCAAAAAGGAAATGACCAGCAATTGTGTGATGCTTGCGTAAGGTGAATACCACTGTCAATGTATAGCTAATAAGGAGCATCCAATGATACTAAGATGGCATATGTCACATAATTAGAGAATTGTATACTATTTAATGGATCACATTAGTGTTTTTATATTTTGTATAATTTTTAAAATAAATTAGAATTAGTTTTATATCTCTTAAATATTGATTTATATGTAGGCATGAATAAAGGACCTATTAATTACTGCTTAATTGACATCCCTTTGTCTTTGAATCACTTGGATTAAAATTAAGCACTGGAAATACTTCTGTTATGTTGTTACGCTTTTAAATGGAGGAATTTTGGAAGAAGTCCAACTTGACTTAATTTTGCTAAATAGATCAATAAATATACAGTCAACTCTCGATTGTTCAAACTAATGGAGGAAAGGATGGAAGAGGCATTCCAGTTTCCTAGTGCCTGCCCCTCAGACGGCTGCTGAGAGCCCCCTTTCAAACAGATTCTTTGCCTTTCCATCTTGATCATGCTACGTCCTCTGGCCTGGGGTCCAGGATGCGTTCTGGAATATGCTCACCATTGAGCTGACAGAGTTCCACGTTACCATATTCTGTTCTCTGTATGCGTTTTGCAGTCACTGCTTTAGTATACGTATAACTGAAAAATTGTGCTCTACACTGGAATTTGACACAACATGGTAAAATGACTATAACTCAATAAAAAAAGTTAAAAAAATGAAATCACTGCTTTAGGACTGCTTTTGTACTTTTAAAATTCTTATGAGGATTTGATAACATTGCTAATAGGGTATTATCCTAATGGCTCATAAAATTAGTTTTATATAAAAATCTTATCTTTGAAGTACAGTTTACAGATAATTATAAACTTTCCAAAACATACCCTCATGGTACCAAATTGCTTTAGATATTTAATATAAAAATTTTATGAGCAAGGTTTTATCCTGAGAGGTTTTATAACCAACTCATAAAGAGTTTTTACAACTTCCAGCTTCTTGAATTCCTAATATATGCAATATTTCTGAGTACTATGTAAATGTTTGTAAAGGGAAGAAATGCTGAAGGAATTTTTATGTGTGAAAATAGTGTGTTGCGTGTATATGATACGTCATTTTCTCTACCAATTAACTGTACACGTTGTGCTGTTATCCAGACACAAGCATTCATGGGGATGCATGTATCTGGGTAACTGTGTTGAAATAAACACACTTGCCTTTTATTTCAATAACTTCACATTCAAATCCACACAAGGCATTTATGAATGTGACCTTCATATACATGAGAGAACATTAGTTTCAGTGTTTGATTTTTTTGTTGCTGTTTGATTGTCGTTGGTTTAAATCTAAAGTAGAGTGCAACCTTATGGGTAATGCTTCTCTGGAAAACTTTGCATGCAGAGAAAAGGAAATTCAAAGATAAATCCTATGAAAAACATTGAAATTATTTTGTCTTACTGTGTTTAGCTTCAGTGTGTATCGGTGCTAAATTCTGTAAGAATTTAGCTATGCCTAAAGCCAAAATGTGTACAACCCATAAACCAGTCTGGAACTCTGCCCATTTTAAGTTAAATAATTATTTCTTTCCAGAATAAAATCATTAGTCTTTTATGTGAAGAATTCTTTTTTTCTCAAGAAGCTATTTCCTTGGAAAGTGAATTACAGTATGTATCTGAGTTCTGAGAAGTCGTATGTCCCATCAGGCAGCTGAAGTGTCTGTTATAAGGCTTATTTTCAAAGTGTAGATAATAGTCGTCCCCAACCACCTCCACCGATTTGGGTCAGATTTCTGGAGAGGTAGTTTTAGCTGACGTGAGCCAGGACATTGAACTTGGATTTCTTTAGGAGTCTTAACTTTGAATTTCCTACTTTTCATTGCATGTAAACTATCAACCACAAGTAATAGTTTCGGTTCAAGTTCTAGCTTGTACTTTGCATGTTAAAGCTATAAAAGCCTATTAATGCTGGAAAAAGCCTGTAGCTGTTGTTGTGCTGTTGCCTCGTTGTTAAATGTGTAGGTAAAGGCTGATCGTATTTACATAGACTTGTCTCTCTGCCTTAGGGGGTGAACTACCTTATGTCCAAGGGCATCCTAGATGATTCACCAAAGGAGATAGCAAAGTTCATCTTCTGTACAAGGACACTAAACTGGAAAAAACTGAGAATCTATCTTGATGAAAGGTAAAAAAAAAAAAAATTTAATTTTTCATCAGAAATGAGTTAAGTAGTGCTTTTAATGAGTTAAGTTTTACTTTAAAAACTATACCACATGGCAGTCAGCTAGTTAATAAAATTGAGTAGAAACAGGGAAAGGAGTCCTGTATCTTGCAAATTATCTTGTGAGCTTTAACTTGTTGATGAGGAAGTTACCATCGTACAGGTTAAAACAAACAAACAAAAAGGCCCAGGCGAACACAGAATGAAAGCCCCACATCTTTGTGATAATGAACCAAAATCAAATATTTTTGAGGAAGTTGCAGCCCTTTTTCTTAATAACTAGCCATACAATCTAAGTGCCAGGGAAATTAAAAGCTCTGAATTTTGAAATTGTCCATATAAAAATCAAATAGACAAATTGTCATGAAGAGCAACCTTACAGATACAAGATGTGCTTATTTGCATGTAAACTACACAAAAGCTTCGTGTACAAGTTTGAAGAGTCTGAAAGTGTGACTTAATAGGATGGTTTACAGAGACGATGCTCCGTATGCTGTTCTGACTTGATAGCCATTCATCTGTACTCGTTAATTCTGGGTATCAATGGAGATGAAAATATTGGGGAAATATTTTGATGTGACATCGCTGAACTACCATTTAAAAAATTTCAGATCTCACACTATAAATAACAGCTCAAAAATGTGTTGCCCTTTCCATTGTAATTCTCTTTTTAAAAAAAATTTCTCAGGATTTTTCAACAACAGTTTATATTCATTATAGTCCAGAGAGATAATGTTGCTAGAGAGAAACTCCTGTCTTTGAGGAGTTTCCAGTTCAGCTCATTGATCATTGAAAGAAATTTCTTACATAAAGATGGTGTCATTCACTCTTTTTGTCTTTAAATGCTGAGTTCCGAGGGATCAGCCATTTTCCTGTAAAGAAGCACATCTTTCTGTAAATATTTGATGCTTTGAAAGACATATGATCTCTGTTGCATCTCAGATCTACTTATAAGCCTGCCAATGCGACATGGAAGGAAACATACACAATAAGTAAATAAACGAGTGTAGCTGTGTTCTAGTAAAACTTTGTTTATAAAGGCAAGCAGTGGGCCACAGTATTTGGCCAACTAGCTGTAGTTTGCCTGTCCCTGACATAAGCAACGGGTAGAAATTAAGATTATGCTCATATAATCATGGTTGAGTTCAGTAAGGATTGGAGCATATTATAACAAAATGTGACTGTTAGAATGCTCTTGATTTTAAAAAAATTATGTATACACACATATGTACACAAATATTTATATAATTGCAAATAACCTAAATGTATGTGATTAGAATTGTTCTATCCATAAGGTGGGATACTGTGCACTGCAGCCATTGCAAAGGATGAGTTAAACCTATGTGTAAAGACACAGAAAGCTGTTCACAATATTATGTGAAACAAGCAAAAGCAGATTCTAGAACAATGTATGGTATATGTGGACACTTTAAAGAAAGCCTAAATAAACAGTTGTGACCTCTGGTGATGCAGATTGGTATGGAAGGTGAAGAATCTCCTTAAGATAAAGAATTCTGTTGCTCATTTGGATTTAGCCAAGAAGTTACTTGAAAAGAAGTTGCTGTTTTTAAGACTGAAAAAGTCATTTTTTTCTTAATTCTATAATTATAATCACTAGTTTCTAAAACTTGTTTTGTTTTTCTATTCACAGAAGATTTTAAGTTTAAAAGTTTTAAATTTCAAAAATATTCATACTTCAAGGTAAAAAAATTATAAGACATGCTTTATAGGATTGGCTGATCTGGTAATCAACAATAAAGTATTTTCATCCAAAAAATAAATAATTTATGATTTTTCCTATCATTTTTTTGATAGAGCAACGTTAACTAAAGCTGTACCCTTTTCTTTTTCTACTAGGAGAGATGTCTTGGATGACCTTGTAACACTGCATAATTTTAGAAATCAGTTCTTACCCAATGCACTGAGAGAATTTTTTCGTCACATCCATGCCCCTGAAGAGCGTGGGGAGTATCTTGAAACACTTATAACAAAGTTCTCACATAGATTCTGTGCTTGTAACCCTGATTTAATGAGAGAACTTGGCCTTAGTCCTGGTAAGAATGCATATAGTGAATTCCTTCCTTGGCCCATTCCCATCTCCAGGTGAAAACAGCCGTAGATGAGACATTTTTCTCACAATGGGGAAAAATGCTTCCAGTAATTACAGATACTTATTTTACTGCTTGTAGCAGTGGCTGCGTTAGTTTGTCACAGCCGTCATGTATGTGTGGTAAATATACTGTGAGTTAGACTTAGCTATATAGATTCTTTAAAATTCATGAAGTATTGGATATTTTATTAGTCTAATTAAATACTTGAGTTAAAATTTTTTTTAAATTTTGAAGCTTTTTAATAATACACATATTACATAGGTAACACCTAGACTTTTTCTACCAGAGTTTGTTTTTAGTATGACTGGTTTTCATTATTTGTGTGTAGGATACAGCCTGTCACCTACATAATTTTTCACGTGCTATTGCTTTGTTTATCTCTTCATATCAAAAATGTCATTGTGCTTATCTTATTAAGCCGAGATTCCAAAACGGTTTCTTACCACAAGAAATTTGTTGAACATGCTTATGCAGGACAGTCTTTATCAAGATTGCAAGATTCTGCAATATAAACTCCACGGGAGCAGCAGATAGTGGTAGCAGGTATCATGAGGGTTGTCATTGTTTTAACGGGAAACATCAACTATCACCGTGAACAGTACAGAGGTGAAAATGTTTTTCTTGCATGGTGCTCAGGCTTAGCAGTCTCTTTCCTAAAGATTTACTTTTGAGATTAATATGTGAATTCTGCAGTACCAGGTTAACGCATTTTCTTGTCATGAAAGATGCTTTCAAGTTACATTAGGTTTTTATAAAAGTATACATAATTAAATACGTGCCTTTTTTTTTTAATGGGAAGGTGTACCAACGGTGCAAATGTATCTTATGGGTAGTTGAAGGGAATTACCACATTTGAAAGCAAGTGGAAAAGAAAGCCAATTCTGAAGTTTTTAAGTTTAGGATGAGTCCAGCGTCTTCCTGGTTTGAAGACGATGCTCCATGTGCGGTGTTTCTGCTTCCTTCCAGATGGCGTCTATGTGCTGTGTTACTCTCTGATCCTGCTTTCCATTGACCTCACTAGCCCTCACGTGAAGAACAAAATGTCAAAAAGAGAATTTATTCGAAATACCCGCCGTGCTGCTCAAAACATTAGTGAAGATTTTGTGGGGCACCTTTATGACAACATCTACCTTATTGGCCACGTGGCTGCATAAAAGCACAATTGCTAGGACTTCACCTCTTAACGTCAAACTAAAACTACCCAAGGACTTGTTCAGCAGATACGGGGCTTGCTTTAGTGCTGGGCATTCTAGCCTCTGTATACAATCAAGCTTGAGTGTACAACCTCTTTTTCTTTTACTCTTTTCTTTTTTTAGTAATTTCCTTGGGGAACTAAAGAATTTTGCAGAATTTTTCTTAATTTTGCTTATCATGTTTTGCACAAAGCGGAGCCATTGTCTGACCCAGCTGTTTAAGAATGTTCAACTGACATTATAGTCTAAAAAAGATGGTATATTTGTGCATTAGATTTGCCTGAAAAACTTTATTCATTTCCATTCTTTTTTAAAATACCATGTAATGTGTACATATTTAACTAAAAAGATTTATAATCATAATTATTTTATTGTAAAGATTTTAACTAAAGCCTTTCCTTTTTCTCTCAAACTGAGTTCTGAAATTTATTTGATTCCAATGTGAATTTATTACTGACTCCATGAAAGTTGGATCTGACTTTGATAGAAACCAATGCCAGCTTCTCTTTCCTTTGAACTTTGAAAAGAGCATCAATTTGTGACTATGCAAAACAGGCACTTAGTTTTATAACATAAATTCATCACTTCATTTTTTTAAAACTTCTGCATTAAGTATCAAGTCCTTTAAACCATTCAGGAGAGCAAAACATGTTCAAATCTAAGGTTTCCACACCTAAGGACAAAATGTTATTAGAACTTACATCTGAAGTAATTAGTCGGATCTTCCTGTTCTCCTCATCTTGATGATTTCTGTTCAGAATCAGTTGGGGAAGGAATATTGTGAATGACAGCAAACAGCTTTCATTCATTCATTCAGTAAATATTTACGCAGGGCCTGCCGTGCGCCAAGCACTGTGCTAGGTCCTAGTGAGACCTGGACGTGGGCTGTGCTTTCACACGTGTCACATGTTGGGTGATGAGAGGAAGACTCCTGCTAGACGAGGAGCATATGTATGAAGTACATCTTAATTAGTGCTTATTTAATAATTAAGACACTTAGCATTGGAATAGTAAAGAACAGTATATTTACACGGTAAATCACATGGTCCCTGGAGATAGCTCTAAGCGAGAAGCATCAGCCTTGGAATGATGCCCCTTGTGGTGGGCAGAGCTGCTAGTGTGTGTGTGTGTGTGTGTGTGTGTGTGGCCTCCTGGCTTCCAGATCTGACCCTAATATTACAACTAAAGAACATACTACAGAATTTTCAAAGACAAAACAGAAGACAATCAAAACAACTTTTAAAAGTCAAAGGGACTTCTAGACTGGTAGTAAACAGTTTCTGAAGCAAATATCTAAATGTATTTCATAATTTTGAATTCCACGTGCATAATTTTGAATTCCATGACAAAATAACTCTTAATAAGGCTGCTAATCAGTGAGTCTTCACAAGTGTGTACACCTGTGTAAACAACACCCACATCAAGACGTGCAACTTTACGAAACCTATTTACAGTTACTGTTGTGCCTGTCCCATAAAACATAAACTCTGTAGCCACAGGGGCATGTTTACCCCATCCCCCGACTTGTGCCAGTTGTGCTGTGTCTTGCGTATAGCGTATGTTACAAACTCCACAATATAATGGCGTATTTTGCTTTGAACAGTCACATATATTTTGAATAAATTAACAGAAAATGCTCCTTTATATTTACCCACATTATCATTTCTAATACTCTTACTCCTTCCTGAGGATCCAAGTTTCCTTGCAGTGTCATTCATTTCAGCCTGAAAACTTTAACATCTATTACAGTTGAGGTCTCTTGGCAGTGAGATAAGTATCAGTTTTCTTTTATATGAAAATGTTTTTATTTTGGTTTCCTTCTTGAAGAATATTTTTGTTGACAGGTTTTGGGGGTTTTTTTTGGTTTTTTTGTTTTTTGTTTTTTGTCTTTGGCAATTTAAAGATATTATTCCACTGCCTTCTGGCCTCCATTGTTTCCACTAAGAAGTCGGTAGTATTCAGTTGACTTCCCCACTTTGTGCAGTAGAGGCGTCCCTCAGTATCCATGGGGGATTGGTTCCAGGCCCCCCCAGGATAACACAATCCGTAGATGTTCAAGTCCTGCGTGTACAGTGTGGTAGAGCACAGGCAGCCCTGGGCCTCGCAGCCTCTCAGATTCTGTCATAAGGCCTGAACTAGGCACATGGCAGAGGGTATAGAGAGGAGGCATGAATTTAAACACACACACACCTGGAAACTGATAGGATTTAGTGATTTGGGAGAAAAGTTTCTAACAGGATCTGGTTGTCCGCTAATCAAAGGAAGCTAATAGGAGGAGCAATCAATGGAATGAAATGGAAAAGATAATGATTCCAATTTGGGGATGCTTTGAATTCGAAAGTATCAACAGACACTAGAGAGTCAGACTAGAGTTTATAAAATCAGGGCTGGATACATAAGTTGGGGGGTCAATAGCATTTGGAGTGTATGAGGTGAAGCAGGGGAAAGACACTCCTCAAGGGAATATGGTGAGTAAAAAGGAACACGGGAAAGGCAGCATTTTAGGTTTTGGTAGGTTAAAAAGAAGTCAGAAAAAAAGAGGGTTTGTTAAAACTGTAGAAGGGCCCGAGAAGGAGGGAATCCCAAGAGCTAGGGAAGGGGAGTGTCAGGAAGGATGCTGACCTGGGCATGAGCCTCAGCCTGAGATTTTTGTCTTCCCTCATCTATACTCAGGCCTTTTTGAGTCTACCTTTTCCATTTGGGGCTGAGTTCTTTGAGGCTAGAAAATCATAGTAGTGCTAATGGCTTTTGTGTTGTCTCTGACCAGATACCCTCCTACTCAATGTGTAATCCGAGCTCTGCCGAAACCCACAAGAGTTCTTAGGCTCCACTGCATCTGTCGGTCCACACCTTCCTTCCCAGTAAGAGCTGTGCTGTGTCCAGCCCAGAACACACTGACTGTGAGCTGCTGGTGCGTCCTTCCTGTCTGTCATCACCACTTATGTTTTTAAAACACAATGCCGATTATATTTTTTTAAGATAAGAAAGGAAAGGGGAGAAAATGCTTGAAAACTCTGAGCGCCCTCCAAGTTTACCATCAGCAGGACTTTTTTCTAATTACATTCTGTTAAAACGAATGCTCTCTAACTTCATCTGTTCTGCTTTCTCTCTGGAAAACTTGTAACCTCTCCCCACTCTTTACCTGTTGAAATAGTATTTGTCCTTCAAAGTGTTCTCAGATTCTTCCCTCTCCAGGGCAAATGTCTCAGTTCTTGCAGGTGGAAATTTTATTCTTCTTGGCCCAGAGCAATTTCTCAATAAACCTGAATGAATTACTGTAGTCCTGGTTTAGTTTCTGTATAAGTATGTAGAAAGATGGCTTTAGTATTTGCATCTCAAAAAAAAAAAAATACCCAGACCTTTCAGGTGTACACAGTTTACAAATCAGACTGTGCTAGAGTTGACACTTTAAAAATTACTAACACAGATTCAACCTATGTATTGTTCTAGATGGAAATTCATCACTCTAGGATGTCTAATTTTAAGTATTTGGATAAATCCTTGTAACTTTAAGATTGTCTTTTTTTTTTAATTTTAAGAGTTTGAGTCATTGATGTTACTGCTCTGAAATGATCTTTCCCGTGGTTGACACTATTATTAATTGCTCTGGTGCTCAATCAGAGTAAGCACGTTCGGAAGTCTATACATTTAAAATAATAACCTGTTTATTCTAATTGGAGTCTGTTTTACCTGTGTTTAAAGTGAACTTTTTCTTAAATATCACTTAATAACGAAACTGCCTCTACAGTTCCTTTTCAAGCATTTGTAAGTGAATATGTCCACTTTGGGAAGCCATTCTAAGGAAACAATCCAAAACAGAGGAAAGTCAGTACCCACACTCTTAGTCACATTGTTGTTTTTCATTAAAGAAAACAAAAAAGATAGAAACAACTGGAATGCCCCAAACTCTCCCGGGAATGTTCTAACATAGAACAAATATTTGAGAGCATACTGGGTACCAGATATTACGCTGAGCACAGGTTAAGTAAACCGGAATACATCCTCATGACATATTACTATGATGCCATGATGTTTATGAATAATGGAAGTTGTTATAAATAATGATAAACTTTAAAAAGAATTTTAAATTATACACATATACACACATTACAGTTATGTAAAATGAAGCAAAACCTATGAATGGAAAGAAGAGACTGGAGTATTATACACCAAAATACTATGGACAATGGATTTTTTTTTACTTTTTTATATATTACTCAGGATCACAAATCTTAAACAGAAAAAAATAAATTCATTGAAGTATTCGGAAAACAAAGATAAATGGTGTTCCTAATTTAACTAGTATAGTTTCCCCTCAGAATGTTTCCATGTATTTTTATTCAAAATTTGTTTTATTTTCAAAAGACACTTGGTTGATCTGTTAAATCATATCTGGACAAATGTTTTGTTTCTGAGCTTAGAAAAGTGGATTGTTTTATTTTATTTTTGTCTCATCAAATTAAAGACTAGCAAGAGAAAGATACCAAATCGTTACTGAGGAAATTTTCATTTGTTTAGGAACAAAAATGGCTTTCTTCTTGGCCCGGTTGGACAGGAGGGTTGGATTTAATTTAAAATGATTAATGAGATTTTGTCAGGCCCCTTGACTTTACCCCACTGCAGTTTGTCAGTACAACAACCTGGGAAACCAGGACGCCACTCTGTCGCCCGAAACCACTCTCCGGGGGAAAAATTAACTGGCCGACCTAGTGCCAGGTACACGTCAATGGCATTGTCTCTCGGGCACTGACAGTTTAAAAGTCTCAGTCGGAAAATGTGTGTTTTGGGAACACACATACCGAGGATGTTTTCAGTCCCTTTGCAAGTGGTTAATCACATTTAAATGCTGAAGTTGTTGATGTTTTCCAAGTGAAACGATTTTAAGGCAAAATCTTTACTAATATATCCCTTCTCCCTAAATTATTTTAAAAACTGAACAAATAAGGATTTCCATGATCTTGGGCCACTTGTTTTTCTTGTCTTTTTTATTTTCTTCACTTAAAAAAATTAAGGTGGAGCTTTTTTTTAAAAAAGTAAAATAATTTTTCACTTTTGAAACTACTTTTTTCTTAACCATTAGTCTGACCTAATTTTTTTATTGAAGTATAGTTGTTTACAATGTTAATTTCTGCTGTACGGCATAGTGATTCAATTATACATACATGTATTCCTTTTCGTATTATTTTTATTATAGGCTATTCTAAGATATTGAATATAGTTCCCTGCGCTGTGCAGTAGAACCTTGTTGTTTTTCTATTTTATGTATAGTAGTTAGTATGTGCAAATCCCAAACTCCCAATTTATTCCTCCTCCCACCCCTTTCCCCCGTAACCATAAGTTTATTTTCTATGTCTCTGAGTCTGTTTCTGTTTTGTAAATAAGAGCATGACCTCATTTTATAATCAAGCTCTAAGTTTGTGATCAGACATAATACACCCTTTTTCACTTAGGTACTTATGTTTAAAAATGTTCAATGATATAATTTGCTAAAACAAAATTCCTAAATGTGGCTAGTTATTAGGTGGTAAATATAATATTATTTTGGCTTTGTCGTTGAATTAACCACATAAGGAAACAATACTAGCGTAGGGCTATCTTTGTAGAAATTGAACATAATGTGTATTTGCCAATTTCTATCCAAGCCAAAAATGCACAGCGAGCGGCCTCATGTTAAACAGTATCAGGGTCGCTGTCTCTTCTGAGCTGTGCAAACTTGCACAACACGGGGAGAAAGGCGCTCCGCCAGAGTCAGGCTTCCAGGGCTGGCAGCTTCGTTCCTGTGGGAGAAAAGCGCAATTTGAAAAAAGCACAGAAAAGCCGAGAGGCCCAGAGCAAGGCTGCTGCTCCTGCCGAGAGGACGTCCCAGGAGCGAGCCGGAGTCACCGTGCGTGCGCACTAGCCCGACCGTCGCCCGTCACGCTGCCCCACCGTGAGTTTCTTCCAAAGCATTTCCAGTCCTGAGGCCGTCGAATAGTTTCTTGCATTTCTAAAATTCTCAGAAACTAAATACACTATTGTCAGCGTGTGTGAACTTTCTTGTTATTGCAACTGAGGTGCACCATTGCATATTTTTCCCCTAAGGTAGGCAACTGTGTATATGAAGGAAGTAATTATTCACTTTGGAGATTTTTGTTCTTACTGACTGCATAAATTTAAAAAAGATACATATTTCTCTCCTTCCCTTAATTAAACTCCTTCCTTTAATCTTAGAACAACAACAACAACAATTTTCCAAAATGCCATCCAGAAACCATTAGGGCCATTGTCAACAATGAACCAGAGAAATGAGAAACTCCTGCATGAGGCCAAGCTCACGCTGGGTCGGGTGAAGTCTATGCAGACAGCACTCCACGGCAGTGTTTATTACTACGATAAATCTGTGTTTGTTCGGGTTCTGCTTCTGGCTTCAGGTATCTGGTCTTATCAACCTAGCTCAAGGAAATCTATTTTTCATGGCATTGATTTTTAAATCTAGAACTAAAGGAAGTGTTACCATGCTGACTTACCGAACGTGACGAGTACTTCCCCTTTACCAGCCTACAGAAGGTTGATTGATGATCATGGAGCCAGAGAGACGGAAGTTACCAGAATATCGAATGCTTTATGTTTTGCATCAGACTGAAATAGCCAAAAGCATCTCTCTCTCTCAGTAGAGATGATTTTATCACACATAAAATTTGGGGGGAAAATATTAAAAGTTTAAATTAAAAGTAATTTAACTTTTAAAATGTAAAATTAAAAGTAACTTTTAAGAAAGCTATAAAGGACATAAGACACAATAAGCACCCTGCCCCCGACCCCATACCCTCCCACTCCCAGGGTCCCACCGTTAGCTGTTTGGTGCTTGTGACCTGGCCTTTTTCAATGAGTGTGCATGTGTATAAGTGCATGCATGTGTTCAAACACTGGGATGTGAACACGATGGGGTTGGCACACCAGCAGCAGTTTCCTCCCTTTGTACAAATATATGAAAAAATTATACACACTCATTATAAAAAACAGATCAAACAATGCAAACGTGCACCCCGAAAGAAGTACATCCCAGCCGGCTGGCGACCTGAGACCTGTATCAGTGAAACTGAACCACAGCTCCAACCATGATCAGAACTGCATTCTGAACACTCTGGAATAGGAGGGAGTCACGAATGTTTTGGGGGGAGCAGCAAAGAGCAAACTGTGCCAGACCAGGTGAAACTCGTTTGGCTAGTGCTCTGAACAGAATGTGTCCCACCCCACACCCCAAATTCGTATGTTGAAACCCACCCCCCAGTGTGATGATATTCAAAGGTAGGGCTTTGGGGAGGCAGTCAGGTCAGGATGATGGAGCCCTCATGAATGGAACTAGTTCCATAAATAAATACATTAATAGATTTTTAGAATGTGACACCTTTCTGTCAGGTATCACCAATGTTTGCTGCTGTGTCTCTCTTTGTTTTAGGCTACGTGGAGCGATGGTTTGCCCCTCTCAGGAGTTTCCCTTTTCATTGACTCAGAATGTCTCTAATACTTTCATTATTTTCCCATTGATTTATTAAGCAGGCATGGCCTGCCCTCCTAAAGTCATTCGGATGCATTTTGTGTTTTTCTCATTATTTAAGGGAAATCTCATCTCTCTCATATTCAAGTTCACTGTAGCCTCCAAGTACCTATAACATGACTTAGCTGTAGGGCATTGGATTTTACATGCACCAGTTCAGGTGAAACGCGTATGGCTAGTGCTCTAGACTGACTGTGTCCCACCCCCTCCAAAGTCATACACTGAAACCTACTCCCCAGTCTGATGGTTTTCAAAGGTAGGGTGAGTGTGAAAGGGCAATGAAGTTTTAATTTAAATATTTAAATGAGCATTTAAAGATGGCTCATTTTGCAGGTGGGAGGTTAGCTCAGTGGTAGAGCATGTGCTTGGCATGCACGAGGTCCTGGGTTCAAACCCCAGTGGCCCTTTTAAGGGAAATAAATAAATAAAGATGGCTCATTTTGCGCAAGGAAGGAATTAACTATGTGCTCTGAAAGAACAAAAATGAAAAAAACAATCCCCTGTTGTCAAGGGCTCCAGTGGGAGGAAGGTAGTCATAACCACAAACAGCTCTAGATTACTTCTATCTACCACCACAGCTTTGCAGAGGTCTGGAGAAGTTATGTGAATTTTGGAGGTTCACATGACTGTTCATAGACATCAAGGGAAGCAGACCCCCAAGCATATTTGGTACATTACTAACCACAGTGAACTGCAGAAGAGGATGTGTTAAAAGATCTTTAAAGAATAAAATCAGTATTTTAGAAACAGAAGAGTGAGCAGTTAATACTACCTCGTGGAGTGTGAAAGGACAAATGTCATTTCAATACGTGTAATCCTGGGTGGGGCTTCTTGTCCGATTGAAACATACAATGTGTCAAGTCACGGAACAGTGAGTAATCCACTGGAATTGGCGGGAAGATCTGAGCAATGGTTTAGTGTAAGAAAGTACTGGAGAAAGACAGGTGGGACAGAGAGTATGCTAAAATGGAGAGCTGGTACTTTATTTCTGGAGGCGGTTGGAGATGTTCACAAAGATGTCATTTCTGATCTGTGGTTTGGGAAGCTCTTTCTCAAGCCAATCAAAAAGGTTAAGTAGAAATGCAACAGAATGTTGTATAAAGAAACCAGTGCAGTGGTTACTGGGATTGTGCAAGTGAAATATAATAGAAATCTGAACCTCAACATCACTATTGGAGTGGAAATGAGAGCAGGCAAATTTGAGGGTCATTTTGGAAGTAAACCCTCTTGGCAAACAACTGAATGTTGGACATAAGGATAGAGTTAAAAATTACTCCAAGAAATGTTGCTGTCATAAACAGCGAGAACAAACGTGAAGGACAAGTTTACTTGGGTTGGAAGTCAGATGGTGAGTCCAAGGCATGTTATTAAAGCACTTTTGACATTTTTAGATATTTGAGCACACTTATCAACTTGCTTATTCAGCAAATACTTCCTTAGACCCTCTACGCACTGTGCTAAGTGAGCGTGACAACGTTAATATTTGTATCTATGCCTTGGATATAGAAAGATAGCATCCTGTTTCAATTTAAAGAATCTTATGCAATACTATTTTAAAACTAAATAACCAAGGTCCTATCTGTTCAGAAAAGTTTCCTCTTGCCGATCCACGCCGTTGCAGAAATACAAAGGTTCCACTCATCAAATATTCTCTTTTTTTTTAATGAATAGACTGCAGCTGACCTTGTAATTAGAAGACTTGAAACCAAAATGATAGGAAACCAAATTAAATCTCACCCTGAGGATTAAGTCCCCGCAAATCCACTATCGCTCCACCCTCAACCGGAATATTTCTCAGTCTCTAGAAACTCAGGTTTAGTAGTTTTCACAGATCCCGGAGGTTCAGGGTTGCAAAGCGTCTTCAGGTGATGGCTCGTGTTCCTCATTTCCTCACCAGGAGGCTGTTAGAACTGCAGACTCCAGAAGAGCCAGACTTTCGCTCTTCTCTGCAGTCTCGCCTCTTAGACCACGCTGTGTTCTTCCAGAAACAGGGAGAGGGACTCTGCTCACGGGGCTTCACCATCATCTCTGAGGCCTTCCTGACTCTCCTCCACTGATTCTGTCTTTAGCCTCCAGTGCCTGCATTTCCCCCAAAGCCCTTCTCTGCAGGCAAAGCGGCCAGACCTCTCTGGGGCACCAGCCTCACCGATTTCTCAAACAGGCGCACACTGGGCTTAGGACCACCCCAGTGCTCCTCCTCCCCTCCAGCCAGGCACCTGCGTCATAACCTGGGGGACTCAAGAGTTTATTGTCTAAACCAGGACACTTTTGAGAGCGCTAAAATGCTAAACCAGATGGTACTTCAAGACGACGGGCGTAAAGTAGGAAGTGTGGTGGCCCTCCCTGTGACTGTAACACAATGTGATAAATGCAATAATAAAAGTTTAAACACTTTGCAGGAGAAACATTTTGAATGTAATGCACCGATGGGTCAAAATTTGTTTCCAATCAAAAACATCTCGAAATTATTTTCCAACCGGCATCCATGATAGAAACCACGCCGGGAAGCCGGGGGTATCTGCATCGCGCCGCACACCAGAGCTCTGGCTCCGGAAGGAAACGGGCTTTCAGCTTGCTGGAAATGTATTTTGTAACTTAGAATCCCTGCAGAGGAGTTTATTTTAAAGTTGGGTCAAAGCCATAAGGAAGTGCGTCTCAGAAACCTCTGGAAAGATTAGGGAGCTATTTAAAATCAAAATTATGAATAATGTTGATTTAATTTTCACAAGTACACACTGAGAAAGGAAATGTGACTTTACTTAAAAGTCACAGGCCAGAGTCCTGAATATACTGACTACAGTGACCCATACATGTATCTGCATCTATGTAAATACACCCACCCATCCCTGAGCAGATCTGGAGAAGCCCGTTCCAAAGCAGAGGAAGCAGCAAATGCAAAGGCTTTGAGGCAGAAGCAAGGTTGGTCCAGGTACGGCGGAATGGAAGCTTCAGGAAGGAAGACACCTGTTTATTCAATTTTCTGTTCCAGGCACCTGAAAAGTCACAGAAGCCTAAGAAACAGCGAGCTTGTTAAGTCGTTAAGGAATGCACGCATGCGCGAGTGAACGAGTGGCCCCGCCCACGGGGGGTCAGTGTGTGACCGGCGCAGAGGGCGTGTCTCACAGGTAGTAAGGAGTCCGGGTTCTGCTCAAGCGCATGGGAATGTTACAGAAGGGTTTAAAAAGAAAAGTGATGCGATGTGATTTATGTTTTTAAAGCAGTCATTCTGACTGCCGTGTGAGGAATGGATAAGAAGGTGGAGAATAAAAGTAAGGACACCAGTTATCAGGCTTTTGAGGTTGCTCAGATGGAAGGTCGCGGAGGCCTGGAGAAGGGCGGTGGCAGTTGAGATATAAAAAAATAGAATGCTCCTAGGTGTTTGGCTTTATGGCCTGGATAGATGATGGTGCCACTTACTACGATGAGGAACACGTTTAGGAAAGAAATCCAAAGGAGTTCAGCTATTAACCTAGAAAAACGTACAACTCATTAAGGATAGAGGGTGCTACGGAGCGAGAGGGATGTGGCTCAGCAGTAGAGCGCCTTCTTAGCATGAATGAGGTCTTGGGTTCAATCCCCAGTCCCTCCATTACAAAAGTAAACAAGTAAATAAACCTAATTATCTCCACACATCTTCCCCTTCTCCCCAAAAAGGAAAAAAAGAATAGGGAGGACTGTTTATAATAAAATATTTTTAAAGTTTTTTTTTAAAAATGTTGTTCTATTCTTTATTTCTTTTTCAGACCATTTGTTATTAGTGTATAGAGATGCAATTGATTTTTTTTTAAAAGGAGTATTGGGGAGTGAACCCAGGACCTCATGCATGGAGGCACTCTACCACTGAGCTATACCCTTCCCCCAATAATAAAATATTAAGTTACAAAACCTAATCAGAATGTATACAATAATTATAATTTAAAAAAAAAGAATATGTTTGTATATTGAAAAAGATGAGTCAAAAATGTGGTTATGTAAAAACTTGGATTTATTGAAGGCTTTGTTGTCTTTTAAAATGTTAATTTTACTCCACATGTTATAATACTGTTTGTGGAGTAAGAAAGTAAAATTCTAGTAAAAGACCATAAGTCTATGAGAAAAGTCTAAAATGATTGCCATCCAGAATAAAATTTTGGTATAATAAATTCATTAAAGGATGTTGTAATGGAATTATCATAAAACCACTAAGCAGTGTATTCCCAAGTCTTGAGATTCAAAGCAGAATTAATGTGGATAATGGGGGAGAGGGAGAAACCAAATAAAAAGTCAAATAGCAAAAAAAGAAGAAAAGGGAAAAAAGGAAAATAAAGAAACATTTTAAAAAGAAACAAAAAAACAAACAAAAAAGTCAAACCCAGATTATTGATATAAAATTCCACTGGTCAAGTCCTCAAGAGAAGGAGATTCCATGAGGTTCCATGATAATCTATTCCATAACTTGTAACCTTAATTTCTTTAGAATTTTCCCCCTTTTTTCTAACCTGAAGTCCCAGTCTCCCAGTGTTTCCCTTTGAGGCTCTTCCTTGTCTGGGGTCGGTAGGAGGGGGTAACAACCAGTTGCCACCTGTAGTGTTGGAGCACTTTGTACACTCCAACACTATTTAATGATGCAGCCTTTTGTTCAGACAGGTGAATCCCGTTTCAATGAAAAGCATATTGAGAACAGATTGTTCAACAGTAATACCACACCACGCCGTTGACCACATTAAGAGATATGAATAGATTTTAAACAAATGATTTCAGCATGAAATTATCATCATTACCAAAAAGTGAAGCTGTTACAATTCAGCTTTAGGTGGAGCCCCCCAGAAATACAGGTGTAAATTGATGCCCAGTTGTGTATACTGAAAGGACTGAGCGTTATCCATGTTTTCACGTTCCATCAAGCAGCAGTTACCCTAGAACTCCACAAATTGCACAACCACAGCCACAGCCACAGCCACAGCCTCCAGAAGACTTAGCCACGTTTGCAACTGCTATATAAAATTATCCTTCCTTTGAGGGGAAGGGTGTAGCTCAGGGGAACAGGGCACACTTAGCAGGCACAGGTCTTGGCTTCAATCCGCAGGACCTCCATTTAAAAAATAAATAGATAAATAAAATAAAATGTAGACTCTTGAACCCCACAAAATAGGAATTTCTGGGTGGGGTCCAAGAATCTGCAATAAAAAATTTTTTAAAAAAACTTTCTTTGCTTATTCACAACTGTTATCAACGCCAATGACCAAACTGATGAACTCGACTGTGATCCATGCGTTTCAAATAGATCGAAAAATACCACGGCCAAAGTCAAAATGCAAGGAGAAACTTGTCAGCAATACCTATTAAGATGTGAGCGCTCTGCTAACTCTGTCCTCGGGAAAGGAACTCACAGACTTGCTGGAGAAAGTGTCTTTCCATACAGAAATATTTATCAACAACAGTTCATTTTTAGGTTGAAAGAACACTCATGTGGAAACAGAAAAATCGCAAATTCTTCATTTAAATCCTCTGCCAGTGTTTCTATATACTATATAAGCCATTTTTCAAAGAAGGGAAGTTTGTTTTTTTTTTAAGTTCTTTGGAAGATCTAAAAATGAATGCAGATTCCATTTCATTTGGGGCTAGTGTTTCAGTTCCAACCCGAAAAAACAATCTGATTAAATGAAGTAATTTTATTTCTTCAATGTTAAGTATGAGCTCTTACTTAAGGGGTCCCTGAAAACAAAAGATGTACGTGATTGCATGTATGTGTGTGTTTAGCAAGTGTGTTTGACTGTTCGTCAGCATGAATGTTGTTCTAAGATGTTAGTGTTTTAGACAGTAACTCCCCTAATTAGCAAATCAAAGTCTCATGCCTAAATTTATCTGTGTAAATGTGAATAAACTTGACGCAAGGCTTCTTGGGGCCCCAGGCAAAGCCAAATGTTCAGACCCTTAGGCCGATGTCTGTATCCTACACACCTGAGGGCACAGAGAAATATGGGGAGATAAAGAGAAACATTCCTTTTTGTGTGTAGGTCAGATTTTTTTTTTCCTTTGTTGTTTTCATTTTGTTTTTGGAGGGAGGTAATTAAGTTTATTTATTTATTTTTTAATTTTTTTTTTTTAAAGTGGAGGCACTGGGGATTGAACCCAGGACCTCACGCATGCTAAACGTGCGCTCTACCACTGAACTACACCCTCCCCCTCTAAGTGGGTATCTTCCAGATGGCCCTAGGGAAGACCTCGGGCTCTGATTTCCTAGAAGACACCCACCCCCAACCCCGGCAATGAATGCTTTGTAAGCCGAACACAAGATGCATTCTGACCATTAGCTGTTAACTGCAGTGCTCAAAAAGAGACACTGTAAACAAAACATGAATGGAATTTTCCGAGATAGACACTATTCTTTGCACCCAATTTTGCTCCACATTAAGCCTTCAGTTTTTCACACTTTGCCACCTAGTGGATAACCTGAAAACTACAGGATTTTTACCCCCGATAGTGATTAATTTCCATACCCTCCAGGAAGAATTGCCTTGGGTCCACCCAGGGCAAAGATTTTGTTTGTGTTGCGCCCCGGTGCTCCTGGCACAGTGCCTGGTCCTTAGTGGGCCATCAGTCGGTAGCTGTTAAATGAAGGATGAGTTACCCCTGGAGGTCTGCTCCATTTGAAGACTACCAATCTTATGGAGAATGTCCTGGAAGGAAGAGTTACAGTACGGAGCTGGCGAAGTATGTACCCTAACTGAAATGAAAGCTCCAAATTATTTCGAAAGTAAATGGTGGTCTATGTTCTTGGGTTAGAGAAAGGTCTATATAGCACGTTAGGGACAGGAAGCATTTTCATTGCTCTGTGTAGACAGGTAATCCAGATGAATTAATTTAGAGAGCCTACCTTTCCTTCACCTCAAGTGCTCCAAACAACTAAATTCACCCTGGAAAATGCCCTTTCTTCTTTGCCTGGAAGCCATGGCTGGCTTTCTTCTTGCTTTGGGCCGTGATACTTGCTGTTCCCTTTTTCTGTTGCTAAAAATGATGGAACCCAGTTAGCCTTCTTTTTAAAAGAGATTGCATATGCATATGTACGAATGTATCTTTTTCTTTTTCAAAATAACATTTTAGGCTTCTGCTTCAGTGTGCCTAAAGTGTTAATGTCTCAAACATATTGCTTCTGGCATAAACATTGGTAATTTTAAAAAGCAGAATAATGGTCATAACCTTTTTTTAATTGTTGATTTATTTTTAAAATTTTTATCTTTTTCCTAATGGAGGTACTGGGGATTGAACCCAAGGCCTTGTGCATGCTAAGCAGGCAACCTACCACTGAGCTACACCCCTCACCTTGTGACTGTAACTTAAGTAGAGTTTTCCTCTAGTGTCTTTTTGATTTTTGAGACTTTCTCTTGAAAATATTTTAAAAAGCAAAACATACGACTATGTTTTAGTACCTTAACATATAGGGTAAAAAAAGTTTTTAGGTAACCCACCTCAAATCTCTTTCTCAGGAGAATTATTTCCATTCTAAAGTCAGCCAAATATGTTTCCATATAACATCTGCTAGTAGTTCATTAAAATAACTTATTCTTTTTGTTTTCAAATCAAGCTGATCTTAGGTCAACAGTATCTTAACATGTTTTAATAATATATTGTTGAGATATGAACCTCGTGTTTTTTTAGTGGAAACCATATATATTCATTATATAATACTCACTTACGTTCCATAGAATAAAAACTCTCTCCAGAGTTCTTTTTTTTTTTTTAAGTTACACTCCATTTATTGTTATTATAAAATATTGGCTATATTCCCTGTGTTGTACAATATTTCTTTGTAGCTTTTAAAAAAAAATTGAAGTATAGTTGGTTTACAATGTTGTGTTAATTTCTAATGTTCAGCATAGTGACTCATTCATACATACACATATGTATATATTCCTTTTCATATTCTTTTTCATTATAGGCTATTACAAGATACTGAACATAATTCCTTGTGCTGTACAGTAGGACCTTCTGTTTATCTATTAGTTTTAAACACATACTCACACACATTCAAATAAATATTAAATCCAAAGCAAACAATGACTTTATTTTGACAGAATCAATGGGAAATACAACCTTACATACCCAACTTACCAAAAAGCAGAAAATTTTAAAAAGTTAGCTTTAAAGAAACCTAAAATTTTTTAGAATGAGAAAGATATAAGTTATGAATGACAATACTCACGTTTCAGACTTGAAAAGTGGGATTTGCAAAACAACTGCTTTCCAATGTGATTTTTGCCCCTCTCAAAACAAAAGGCTTAAGTATTACTTTTAGAAGTAAAATCACTTCTTACATATTTGGGTGACTGAGTATAACATTCATATGTACATACAAAATAACAGATGCAAGATAAACAAAGTTTTAAATAACCTTTAAATTATTTTTTAGTGTATGTGAAATGATTTGTTTTTCTCAACTGTGTCTCAGGATCCAGGTCTATAACATTTACTGGAACCAGTTATCTATCTCATTTTCACAAGGTCCCGGGAGGCAGTAGTTGTACATTGTAACTGCAGCCTTCACGGAGGCAAAGCGCTACCGAGCCCTGCACTGTAATAGACAACACGAAACAGTCACAATTTCAGTTCCTGTTACATTGACAAGACTCTTTCAGGTAGGAGATTGAAACGTTCTTTTATTATTATAAGGTTAGTGATCACTTTAATGGGATAAAAAAATTATTCCTGCGGCACTGGGGATAGGAAGTTTGGCATGTGGGTATGTAGAGAAGATTTCTTTCTTTCTTTCTTTCTTTTTTTTTAATGTTTATGTTGTTCAGAAGCTCTCTTTAACTGAAATAAAGCTAGCTCTCTAATCTCGATATTTACATAAAAGCTACATACAGCCTGACTCAAGAACTCAATGTATACTCACTTTTTTAATCAGGAGAAGGTAGGTCGTTGATTTTCACAGGGTGAGAGGTTTTGTCTTTTAACATCAATAATACAGTATTACTTGCATTTGTCCTATCAGTGTGACTAAAAAAACTCTAAAGTTAGTGGACTCACCTTATACACACAATGTGTAACATTTTAAGAATAAATGAGAGTTTCAAAATTAACTTTTCCTAGCTAGAATGCATGATTTATGTGGGAAAAGATAGTGACAGTCACACAAACACACATTCACACATGTAAATTATGGAAACTAGAAAGAGAAAAAAAAAAAACCCAACCAATAAAATCTCTAAAGTTGTCAAAAGACTTTCAAATGGCCAGTTGCTTCAGATTTTGTATTTTGATATAATTTGCTGTTTAAACAAAAAGATCTCTCATTTGGGAGAAGGATTTCTTAAAGATAAAAATAAATCATGGGAAGTAACAATCCAATATGTCCTTAAACTAAACACTAAGGCCTCCATTTCGCTACAAAATACATAAAATGTGTGAATTATGTTTCATTAAAATGTAAAATGTATAAATGACAGTTTCATAAGGTCAGATGTGAAAAGTATATAAATTATATTTTATTAGAAAGTTTAGACAGCATTTTAATCTTGACTTTAATGATTTCTTGCAAATATTCATTCATTAATTTTCATTCCACGTCTAGGAATTAAGAAGAAAAAATTGTTTAAACCGAAGAGTTAGTTGTTCTTTCTTGGTTTAAATGAGGGCAAAGTCTGATTTCACAGAGTGGAATGTATTATGATAATTTCTAAAATACAACAACCATGTTCTTAGGGTTTGTGTCTGTACCAGATAGTTAAAAACATTTTGTTTCAAAACTGTATGTTTAAAAAACCAAATGTACTATTTTGCTGCCAGGTGTTACAATTCAAAAGGGAGCAATATTTTTTTTTCTGCAGAGTAAAGTTTTATAATCACATGTCATCAATTTCAGAAAAACTGGGGAAGCGACTAATTTTACTAAATTAGAAACATTATTTCTTCATCATTACTGTTCTCATAAAAATTACGTGAGCATTTTGTATATAGTTATCTTAAAATGTTACGCGCGTGCTTTTAAATAGTTTTAGTTCCTTTTTAACTTTCACTTTACCGGTGTTCTGGCACGTGACTCGCACAGAGTATTTCCGACCTTTTTCAGCATCTTAGGTGTAGGAGCGGGGACCCCAAACGGCTATCCCTTAAGGTCTCTAACGCATTTGGAGTAACACTTAGGAATGAGGGAGGGCTGTCTCCCGAGGTTTGTTGAGCCAGACCGTTCTCATCTTCTCATTAGCATCTTCTGTGACTTCCACCAGAAGTGGGCAAATCGCGTGGCCTTGGGAGAGTCTGATCGCCTGGGGTGGGGGGAGTGTCTCTGCAGCCCCTTCTCCGTCCACTTCCCTTCCCTCCAGGTGTGTGTGTGTGTGTGGCGGGCGGGGCAGGGGGCTGATACAAACAAGAGGCATAGCAGGGACCGGGGCCCGATTCCTCTAAGATCCCGCGCCCCCGTCTCCGCCGGGCGTTAAGGCCTGGCTGCCGCAGCCTGGGGCCGAAGGTCTTCCCACTGCGGTCCGGGAGCCCAGCGGCGCGCGCTTTCCCCGCGTCCCTGCATCCAGGGCGGGGTTGGGGTGGGGAGGGCGGTGGGTTCCAGTCTCCCGGCCTGAGCCAGCGAGAGGAGCCGCCCACTATACCTGGTTCCAGACCGTGTCCACGCCGCTCTCTGGAACCAAGCGGACCACAAAGTTGGAAGAAACTGGGCGACTCGAAAAGGGGGCACCCCCCCCCGCCCCAGCCTCAAGAGAAAATCTCCCCGAGACCTGGGGGCCTGACTTCGGTTTAATTCTTTGTTATCTTTCTTGGTCGGGGCTCCTTTGTTCGGAGCTGGTTGTAAAACGAATTTTCGGACCCCAGGGTTGATGAAGGAAGCGGGAAGGGGCGAGCCGGCATCCACGGAACCCAGGCGAGGTCCAGCGGTCCCGCCCGGGGCCTGCCAGGCGGAGGCGGCGTTCGCTTCGCGGGCCTGGGAGCCCGCCGCCTGCCTGGGGGCGGCAGCTGCTGAGGACCGCGAACGGCGAGGGAAGCACACAGTGTCCGTGGCTTAAAAAAAAAAAAAAGTATATTTGCAACCGGATGGAACCGGTCTCGCTGCTTCAGAGAGAGCGCGGTTTGGCCGCTTGCCCGGTGCTGGGGCTACGGCCACAGATGCTCCTGGGTCTGGAGTTCACGTCTTAAATGATCAGGGACAGTTATTCTCAGAGCAAACGTCCCTTCCCCTGCCCACCCCCCACCGCCCCATCAGGGCAGTTGGGGTTGAAATCTGGGTGTGTGTGTGGGGGGGTCCCACCATCGGTGCGGGACCTGCACCCGGAGCTCAGCGAGGCGCGGACGCCCGGGACCCGCAAGCTAGGCCCAGGGCGCCGGAGCCCTCGGGTGACACGTCCGGGAGCGGACTTGCCTTCAGTTAACCGAGGGGGTTGACATTGAATCTACCGAGCAGGAAAAGCTGCATCCCCGCGCCCTGGGGCTGTGAGCATCGTTAGAAAGGCCGAGGAAAGGTGTGCAGGTTGAAGGACCTTCCTTCACGCAAATCCCAAATCCCGTCCAACCATCCGGGTTCACGGCCGGCTTGTGTCCCGGGCATAAATCACTGTCAACCCCGACAGCTGGCAGAGCGATCTCGCTCGCACTGGCCACGCCAGCTCCAGGCAGTTTAACTGCCTCGGCTCAGCGCGAAACTCCAGATCCGCAGGCACTTGTCCCCCAGTCTTCCCACCCAAGTCTCCTGGGCTCCAAATCCGCGCTCGCACTTCGTCAGACGCGCAAAGGGCGCTGGGGAGAAGGTTCTAGCAACGGACTGCGTCTGCTCGCCAGGGCCTGATTGTCGTCCGGCTGTCAGCGCAAGAGCGCATCGTCAGAACATGCGCGGGGAGCCCTGGGCGCATCGAGACTGAAGTGACACTCTCAAGGTCACATACAGCCCTAGAAAACTGTTGCTTGATCCTAAGTTCCTTGATTCCCTGCTATCGCCGCCTGGCCCCTCCACCGTCCCGACTCTCAAATTCATTGTCTTAGAGATGTCGGGACCCCAAGGGTGCCTGTAAAGGAGGAACCACTATTTGCTGCCATTGCAATTGATCAGTGTAATTTTCAATGTGATATTTCCAGATATTGTCCCAGGAATGTGCTTCACATCTTTTCTCATCCTACGTCACAAATTCAGATAAGAGAAATCTCAGGCGATCTTAGATTCCGGGGTCCTAGACCCCCAGTTCACCTCCCCACCACTCTGGCCGCGGGGCGGTGGGTTACAGGCGACGCACACGGAGCCAGAGGACGAGAGACGTGGGGGACCAGGGGTGGGCGCGGGCCCAGGGAAATGCTGAGAGAGGCAAGTGGTCAAGCAATCAGCTTTCACCTCCCCACAAGCTATTAGGGAAGGGACTGGTTTTCGTCCGGCAAACTCTGCCCGCAGGCATTCAGGGCTTGACGCTATCATGATTATTTTTTCACTATTCGCATTAATTATTTTAGGAAAGTACACCCACACCCCTCCACCCTTTGAGTAACGGCGAACTCCATTTCAGATGCTCTCTGTCTCTGCAGCTTCTTTTTTAAATTCATACATTCATTCATTCATTTATTCATTTAAATCTGGATTGGAAAGTTATTAGTTCCCCAAAGCATTTATTTCTGAAGAGTCCACAACGTGGTGATCTCTTTGGTTTTATTCTCATTCAAATGAGGCCTCTCTCTCTCTCTCTCCGCCTCCGTCCAAGAGCAGAAGAGAGAGAAACCCCAACCTTCAACTGTCAACTGTTTTCCAAACACGAGATTAATGTTCCCCAGGACTCGGTGGTAATGTGACCTTTCTGTTTTCAGATGTGTTTTTCAACATGTAATCGTTTGTTTGTTATGTCTCTCAGTGCGGACTCAGGAGAGCTGGGATCGGGAGGGGGTTGCGGAGGGGGGGTGGAGGGTGGATTTGGAGACTGTTTTTGTTCCCTCCTGCACACAGGAAAGCTCAAAGCATTTTATTTTTATTTTCCAGAAGATAATCTGGAAAAAAAAAAAAAACCACTACAACACTGATACGGAAAAGAAACCTGAGGGCTTGATGAGGAGCTGTTTAAAGACAGCACATCCCCAAACCAAAAGCTAATACTGTTTTCTTTTAAATGAAGGGGGCTTCTGGTAATTCTCTTGTTAATTCTCTTCTCGATCTAAGCAGTTACATGAGATATATTGTTTTTAATAATTTATCAAGCTTCTAAACTTATGATTCATGGCCCTTTTTAGATTGTTATACAATTAAAAGTTTTAAAAATCTAAGACAGCAAACCTCTGATACGTGTGGATGTCACTAGATCTTCTAAACCTTATTTCTAATAAACTTCCAAACAATATATTTGTTAAAAGAAATTTACTAATAACTAGATTTCTAAGTAATAGGCTCTGAATCAAATTAAGAACAATGTACTTGAAGTAGTCATTAGAAAACCAGCGTAGAAAAATTGGATGACTGTTTCTAATCAGTCAAAATATCAAACGAGCAGTGAGAGTTTAAAGCTGGTCTGAAGAAATACCTAAGGAAACAAAATCGCTATTTGGTTAAAACATCAACAAAACCCACCAGACGTCATACTTCAAAACGGTATTTCACTCTGTGAGGCTAACTCTTAGTAGAAAATGTTTTATCCCAAACGAGGATTTTAAAAAGCCTCACAGCCAAGTCAATTGCTGTCACTAGAAAGATGCCAGTTTTGAAAGTGCCTTCCTTCCATAACATATTACTAGGCTGCTCTCAGGGTTGGTAACTTGAGTATTTCACCAAGAACCAAGGGCTACATGCGCTCCCTACTTAATAGTTTTTATTGCTGGTACCCACCTCACTAATGACCCACCGCTGCCCTCCACACCTTATTTCTTCCTTAACCCTCATCCCCCTCTTCCTACTCGCCCTTTCTTTCTCCCACCCCGTTCAACTTAAAGAAATCGTGATTCCCAGCCTAGGAAGTTCTCCTACAAAAGGCTTTGTCGTTTGACTCCACGCCTCCCACCCGCCTCCTCTCACTCTTTCCCTTTCTCGAAACGACCCTTGGTCTCCAGCAACGACGGCTGAGCCGCACTGCCCGCAGCCAGGCTCGCGGCTGCCTGCCTTTACAGGCCCTTCCGCGATTTTATGATTGGTTGCTGTGGTTGGCATGTTTATAGATAATAAACAACTACTCCATTTCTTGCCTAATGAATTACCCCACCCGCGTGTCAGTTTAACGCCCGTAACTAGCTCCAGCATCGCCGAGAGCCCGTGAGAGCGGGGACCGAAACCACCCAACCTCGCCGCCGCGCAGCATCCAAGCCGAATAACGCAAGGTCGGCAGAGGCGTGTTTTCCATTTTCCGGTTCCTCTCCCCCGCAGCCCCCGACCTCCGCTCCGGCTCCGCTCCACCCGCTCCTCTCCCCAGCGGTGGAAAGAAGGCATGAATTCCAATGGACGGATGCTTTCTTGGCGTCTGAAAACCAAGGCGGCGATCCGGAGCCCCGGCGCACGCGCCGGCCGGCCGGGGGCCGCGGCGCTGGGGGCCGCAGCAGCTCGCATTTGGCCGGACCAGCCCCTTCGGTCTTCGGCAGCACACAACCTAGAAGCAGTTTGAATCGTCCTGGTTCCGAAGGAGATTCTGCCCGCGGAAGATGCAAAAGGCTGCGGTTTGCCAGGGCGCACGCTCCCGCGCCCCCGCGCGCCCGCGGCCGAAAGGGACCGGCTGGTGGCTGGGAGGGGGGGAGGTAGTCGGAAGGGCACAATCAGGTTAAGGCTCTGCAATCTCGTCTGAAACAAAGGAAATATATGCCCAGACTCCCAAGAGACCTGGAAAACGTGGAGGATCTGCCAAAAGCATTCCAAGAACAGAGGAGACCAACGTCTGGGGGAGATTCTTTTATACATATTGCGGCAGCTGCACACGGCCTCTGTCGGTAGCGGGGGGTGGGGTAGGGGGAGCAGGGGCTGTGACCATGGTGCCTGGGGTCCGGGACAGGGTCTCCAGAACCGAACCCGGCATCTCCTCCGTCGTTGCGTTGAGATAGTCCGTCGACTGTCTGGGTCTGTAAGCGACCGAGAGAAGGCTGGTGCTGGCCCGGGAGCATCCCCATTGAGGAAGGACCCGAAGCGGGGAAGGCGAGGATGAGTCTGAACCAGAAGGTCCAAGGTCAACAGTTCTCTTACTAGAGCCGCTTCCGAAACCAGTTTACCAGTTAGTTGTAATTCGGATGAACACACTTCCTTCACTTACTAGTTTGAAAGTTCTGCAGTCTTGCGTTTATCCATTGAATGTTTTATGTCACCTTTCACCTGAGCCCCCAGTTCCCAGGATTTCTCCTCTCCAAGAGCCCAGGGAATGGTCCTTAGGAGGCCCCACTCCCCCCACCCCCGCGACAGGGCCCCCAACCCAACGTGTGATTTGGCTTCCCTTTGCTATAAAGAGTAGGTGGAGATGTTGAGTCAAAGAGTTTATCTTCCGGGGTGGCCAGTTCCTCCCAAACTGTGGATGGAGAGCATCTCCGTCCCAGTCTCTTCTTTCTTTACTGGTTTTCGTTTGTACATCCTATTGTTTCATGGCGCTGGGGAGGGCGGGGTCTTGTAATGTTCTATCAATTAGCTATGGATTTAATGCCTACTGATCTAGATGTTAAGGACACAGCGATTTAAAACAAAACACCCCCCTACCTCCAAAAACCCCCCAGCTTTTCCTGGAGCTTCCACTCTGGTGGGGAAGGATCAGGTTTGCATTAGGACTCACTTTGGGCTGGACACTGAGAGGATGTGGTTTTTTAATAGATGTGTCCATCATAGTCCCAGCCATCAGGATGGAACCTCTCTCTTTGTCACCTGAGAGGTTTCTTTATTGTGTACACTCATATTACGTAATAAATCAAATCACACTGCCTTCCTTTCCCCAGTCTCTCTACAGGTTCCCTGCACCTTACCTAGCAGATAGCAATGCCTTTCACCCAGCCTCCAGCCACCAGCCCCCAGCCCCCAGCCCATTTCCGTCTGTGTGGTGGTGTCGAGGAGGGTACTCCATGTCATTCTCAAATAGTGGTGGTCTTTTTTCAAGCCATGGAGTCAACAAGCTAATATTTTTCATGTCCTCTGGGGAATCTTGGCCCCATGGACCTTAAGTGACGCCAGGCCAATTTCAAGACAAAAAGCAGATCATGTTCCTGGGGGGCCAGGTTTTCTCCCTCTGCCTCCCAGGAACCTCACTCCCTCCTCCCCTCCGGGAACAGAGGTGTTGCCTGGGGAAGACTTAGGGACTTCTCAGCAGCAGCCAGAACTGGCAGGGGTTTCCAGGCAGTGTCTGATTTTGCTGGAAAGTCTTTCAATCCCTCTCTTTTCCTCAATGGAAAGCCTCCTCCTGGAAAGCTGCTCTTGCAGGACCAGAGCAAGGCAGCCTGCAGGGACTGAGCCGTTTTGCCTGGGCCTGGTGCTGTGGGCAGGGATGCTGATTTAACTGCCCCTGGATGAAGAAGGGGGTTGAAAAGTATCCCACAAACGAGAACCGAAATCAAAACAAAGGCAAAGCTTCCTCCGCACACTGTTTGATTAGTTTCTCTGGCTTTGTTGTTTGATTTGAACCTGCCTCATAAGAAATAAAAATAAATAAGAACACAAAATGTTGACGGTTCTCCAGTCCTGAATGTGTTGATACAGAGAGAAAAGAAAAGGAATCCTGGTTACTTGATAAAAGGAAGGAATAATTTGCACAAATGGACCTTTAGAAAAAGACGTCAAGGCAGGAAGAGACTGGGTACCTTGGCAGATGTGCTGGGAATGGGGGCTGGGGGCTGGGAGTGAGGGGCTGCAGGGCTCCCTGGCCGTGAGAACCTGGATGGAGCCGCACATCAAACAGCGGCGGGGAGCAGGGCTTGATTTTACTTGATCATCAAAGGACTGGGTACATCGGCAAGGCATCTCTGTCCGCGTCCCAGGTGGTGCTGAGAACTTTAGAAGGGTGTCCGGGCTTCGGTGTGGCTTTCGAACGTGAGGGACAGGAGGCTGTGTAGAAGAAAGGGCTCCTTCCTGAAGGAGGGTACAGCCGTCCCTTGTGTCTTGTCCGTGCTACCTGCGGTGGAGAAGGTGTGCAGAAGAACGCGGGAACAGCCCTGGGCCCTGCGGACTTGGAGGCGCGAGGGGATGGGAGGCAGCGAGAGGAGGAGGGATTCCCTTCTCAAAGGTGGTGCCTGGAGAAAGTTGGGGTCTAAAGGGCTGTTCTTCAGCCTCACGCAGCATCGTGGGTGACTCAGGAATCTCAGCCTGCAGAAAGGGGAGAGTGCATGTGAAACCACCTCTTCCACTGTAAAGGCTTAACCGGCAGCATCACTATGTGTATCTGAAGTTTTAATGTACAAATGTGGGGACAGTGGCTAAGGAAATTTCTGGTAGGGCTCTGGTTTCCTTTCACTCAAGTTCTCTGCCACCTCTCCTTTGCTTCCACTCTCATCTGAATTTGCCATTTGCTGAAACTTTACACACTTTTTATAGAATACACACTTGTTTGCCTTCTTCCTTTGTAAAGTTATGCTGCCGCCAAGCATGGCTTTAGAATTCAGCGTGGCTCACTCTTGATTCAGAAGCACAAAATTACTGTGTGTACAGAGGTATGCTTAAAGGAAACTTTCTCCAGGCTGTTGGAGATGTGGGGTAATTTGCTCTCAGTGAGTGCAATGACTATAACTCAATTTTACTTATCCCTTTAACATAATGGAAAAACTAGACCTAGTTGGCTTTCCCTTCCTTCATTTTACAAATTGTGCGAGTTAAATACACTGGCCATACCTTGCTGCAGGGAGAATATCATTTCAGGAATTTACAGCATTGCATTTTACCCGCGTACCCTAGGCGAGCTTTTATCAGTGACTTCCTACGCAAAAATAGCTAAACCTCAGTGTGCATAATGAATTTTGTGCATGGAGTTGAGAACTTTCTGGCCTGAATCTGGAGCAGAATAGAGGGGCTTTTGAAAGCAACAGAACTTGGGATGAATATATGTTAGGCATTATTGGTGTTGGTGACAATAGAAGCCCTTTGGAGTAAAATTCAATTAAAACAAATATATTTACCGTTGACATGATCAACAGAATAAAGTACACGTGTCAGAGAAGAAAATCTCCACTGGTCTGGAAGTCAGAGCCCTGCGGACCCAGGGGAGGACCAGAGGAAGACTGCCCCTCTCTCTTACTAGCCATCAGCCCCCCATCCCCTTGGCTCACAAGCCCCAACTCTCAAAGACTAGGTTCCCTGTCATCACCTTCTACTGCTCAGGTTCTATTCCTTTGCTATTTGTCACCCCCACCACAACTTACTAGGTTTGCTCTAGACCCCAGTAGGTCCCAGGAGTTACTAGATAAATGTATTCATATGTTAATGCTCATGGAAGGCTTACAGCCTTCTCTCGTCCAGTCTATTCTAGTTCCCCTACAACTGATGTTTTCAAGGCCTTAAAAAGGGATGGGACCAGAAGTGGGAATTCTAGGCAGTTTTGCCACAAGGGGAGCTATTTCGGGAGATCGCTAATGAAGGCCTTTTCAACAAGTAATATCTTGTCTATCTGTGGGCTGAACTGGCCTGAGGCCACCTCCAGTAATGAGTGAGTTCAGTCACCCTCTAAATTAGTAGTGAAATCCCTTCTCCAAATGGAATTTTACTTGGAAACTCAATACATGGAATAAATACAGGGTGGTGATGGACCTGCTCCCTGAAAACTAGACTGGTAGCAGCCCACCTTGCTCGTCTCTTTCACTTCTCGCTGGGCTCTTGGGAAAACAGTTTGAAAACCATGATTTTGCCTGTGGTCGGTATGGAAGATATAGACATAAGAAACAACTGGGTGCAAGTCGAGAGAAGTTGTACACTTAGAAGCATCATCAGTGACCACGAAGGACAATCCTGTACGTGTATGTACTATGTACAGAATTAATAGATTCCATATTCTCAGATTCATACATATATTTATAAACAACAATTACTGGAAAGAGTTCGCTTTTATATCTTCCTTGAACCCGAGGTCTAATATTGTCACCATCTGTGGTGAGAAATGTACACGAAAGAAACACGATGCGGGGGCTGGGGAGGGAGCCACTGGGATGAAAGGCGGTGAAATTCTGGAGAGACTCTCTCTGTTACCCTCATTCACTGCAGGTCAGACTGCACCCATAGCAGCTGCAGAAGCAATTGGGGACCTTATTCATAAAATCAAAGGCACCAGGCCAGATGGCAAGCCACCAAAGAAACTGAGGATGGAGAAGATTACAAAATGCTGGTGAAACAGGGAACAAGTCCTTACGGGGGAAATATACATCCCTGTGTTTTTGCTAAAACGTAGAAACCAAATTGTGTGTGTGTGTGTGTGTGTGTGTGCAAAATCACAATCAATACGGTATACAATAAAAACAATAAGTGTTGGTTAATTAGAAAGTTTATCTGGGAGAAAAACAATTTTCTTAGTAGAAAGTTTGATGGGCTGTTCAGGCTGCTCTGTCCTTTTTCTTGTCTTTCTTCATAATCTGTATGTAATCCAGAAACAGCCAGTGAAAGAAGGGAATCTCTGCTTCTGTAATTACTTCCTGTAAACTTGACAACTGCTGCCCCAGTCCCATTGGCTGTTCTGCTTATGAACAGACCACTCTTTCAAAGCCAGCATCTTATTCTGGGTGCACTTCCTTCCCTGGTTATATGTCACGCCTAACAAACCTGAGTGCTTCCAACCCACGTTACCAGTGTCTCAACACCTCACTCTGCAGTATGTGGAACAGTTAAATGTGCCTTCATTTTCTTAGCTGGAGAAAGCTCAAACCCTAGATGATCATATACATACACACCCCAGTTCTGAAATAAAACCCAAAACGAAATTGATCAAACGTGAGGAGAAATAAAATAAACCCAATCTTTGTGATGATGGATCAGAATTGTGGAAACCTACTTAATCTCTCTCACACCTGAATACGTCATAGTTTACTATGAATTTTATTTTTTTTATTTTAATTTTTTCTTATGTGGTCTTCAGCTACTTTAATTTTTTTTCTTTACTTTTTTAATTTTGGGGGCAGGTAATGAGGTTTATTTATTTATTTTTAATGGAGGTACTGGGGATTGAACCCAGGACCTTGTGCATGCTGAACACTTGCTCTACCACTGAACCAATCCCTTTCCCCCCTGAATTTTATACTTAGGAGACGCCCCGGGGTAGAAGGCACAAAGGACTCCAAGTAAACTTGTGAAAATTTTGTGTGTGGTTAGTTGGGAAAGAAATAAGCCAATAAAAAAATAACAATAAACCAGAACTAAGTTACAATTTTGGAGATGAAATGAGTTACTGAAATTCTTAAGCCTAAAATATTAGTGTTTTCCATAGAGTTCTGAGGAAAAAATTTCAGATTTTAAAAAGCACCAGTCCTTTGTATGGGATAAAAATAATCTAGATTAACTTTTTAAAACTAGAATTTTCTGTATTGGTTCAGGACACTTTTTTCCTAAGAAAAATTGGGCCTTTATAATTAATATTTAAACCTTAGGCATTGAGTGAAGTACAAGATTAATCAGAAAGAAATAATTCAAGGGACACGTGTGGGGTATACATTAAGGTTCTGTCTGGTGTAATGTGAAGTAAACGGAGTATCTGGCACTATCTTGTCAGTCTGATCCATTAAAAACAGCCAATCCGATAGATAAAGGCTCTTTTAACTAATGCATTTTGAGGGATTCTGGCTTATCTGCTTCATCTCTTCATGGACCAAATAAACGGTCTGATTACAAACACACACTTAAAATTAGCCCTGCTAGGTGCGGTGTGTCGCTCTGAATAAAACTTACTTTGATTCTAATGCTTGACTCTTGGTATTATTTTATGCCTTAGTATAGAAAGCACATTGAGGCTTTATCATTTCTCGGTTTGGTATATACGTTTTGTAGAATTCTAGGAAACTGGGGGGCACCTGGGGAGCAGTAACAAGGTGGGTGGGCTCTCGTCATCTCTAATACGTGCAACGTGAAATGGAGAGGGGTGCAATTATGAAACAAAAATTTCATTTCCAGGCAAACATACCTTCAGTGAACTTGGAATGATGCTGCGGGAATGAAAGATTTCTAAAATGAAACAGAATTGTCCATTGCAAATCAGTGATTTTTGTTGATCTTTGTATCAGCAGATGTATCAGAAGGAGAGGAAATATGGCAATACGTGCTCGTATCTGGAAAGCATTAAACTCTCGCGGTGAAACAATGCACATCTGCATGTGTGATTAGTCATGCTTTAATTTCCCTTTAATGGTGGTGTTTTGGGAGGAAGTGTTTGGAAAAAACCCTATTGCTTACATTTTTATCCTTAATTGAGGAGGAGGTGGTGGAGATTCAGCCTTACCATTGAATAGTCCATCCCAAACTTGAAAAAAATAATTGCACAATCAAGGAATACTTATGTGACAGATTCTTGTATAAAGAAGTCAAGGCACACGGTCTCCATAAACAGGAAGATGATATGTAAGTGAATAACATGTTAAATATCTATTAAGGAGATAAATAAGATACATATTTGCTTGGTACAAAATGCTGAACATATTGAAAGGCAGCACATTTTATTTGCTTCTACTGAAATATCTCTAGAAGGGTACATGAGAAGCTGACAACCTTGGTTACTCCTGGGAGAGAAACTGGCTGACTGAAGGATGGCGTCAGGAGAGAGATATTTTTGGGGAGTATATACTTTTGCAGCCCTTGATTATTGAATACTGAGAAGGTGCTACCAAAGTATTCTAAAACTAACAAAATAAGAGAAAATCGATCATTAAGTTCATGGTTGGTTTCCAAGACAATGGTTCAAGTGGACACCATTATACTTGGAATCTTTTGTTGGACCCTGATGGAGACATAGTAGTTGGACTGAATAGTGAAAGATGGATACTACTTGGATAGTCTGAAATGAAGAGGAAGCATTCTAGGCAGGGCAACAGGCATTAAGCAGAAGTCCTATGAAAGAAAATATAAAATACGTGGGCTTTTAGTAGGTAGACTGGGATGACTATAAATCATTTGGATTGGAGAGATTACGATACAGATAATGAAAGCCTCGAATGCCAGGATAAGGAGTTTAGACTTAGTGATACAAGCAGAAAGAAGATTTGGAAAATTCTAAGCAGAGGAAATTAGTCTCCTAATAATGTGCAGTGCGGGTTGAGATGCAAGGGGTTGGAACCTAAGACAACATCCCAGGCAGAGAGGTTGTGGCGTAGGTGGTAGAGTGAGTTTGTAACGTTTAGATGAAGGAGACAGAGACTAAGTCCCAGTGACTGGAGTGTGAGGAGGGTCTTCAAAGAGACTTCTCATCAGCCTCAGATCCTTTAGGGTCAAAGAGAGTGAGGGTTGAGAAAATGCTCTGGTATCGACTGATTTGTGAGTCATTGCTGAGAAACTATAGACCATGTTTTGTTTTTTAAATTGAAGGCTATACTGAAGGATTGAAGGATAGTTGATTTGCAATGCTGTGTTAGTTTCAGGTGTGCAGCAAAGTGATTCAGTTATATATATATGTATATTTATATGTATATGTTCTTTTTTCAGATTCTTTTCCACTACAGGTTACTACAAGACACTGAATATAGTTCCCTGTGCTATACAGTAGGTCCTTGTTGTTTATGTATTTTATATACAGTAGTGTGTATCTGTTAGTCCCAAACTCCTAACTTATCCCTGCCCCATCCCTTTCCCCTTTGGTAACCACAGTTTGCTTTCTATGTCTGTGAGCGTATTTCTGTAAACCATGTATTTTTTGATGAGTGTAAGTTTTCATGTAAGTGGAGGGGTAGAAACCAGATTTTGGGGAATTATGGTGAAACAGGTAAGAAAAAAAAAGAAGCACTTATCCAAATTAAACAATCCAATATAATCAATGCTTACTTACTTACTTACTTACTTTTTGAATGTGTGCCATAAACTGTATTAGGCCTTGAGGATGTAGCCTAGGACAAGACCACTTAATCTCTTTGTGGAGTTTACAGATCTCTTGAGAAGACAGACAGGAAACAAGTAATTAATGATACACAGATTATGTGCCCTAGAAGGAGAAGAATGAGTCCTTGGGAAGACTGTAGTGATAAAAAGAAGGACAGACACGGAGAAATAGCTGGAGGATTGTGGCAGAAACACATGAAGTTTTATTTTTCCAACTGGCTCTGTGTGTCTTGGAAGGCATACTGGGAGGAGTCCATGGTGAGGACAGGAGCACAGAATTGATAGTACCAAGTCCTTGGAGAGGCAAGAGGAGATGGAATGAAGCACAGGTGGAGAGGTTTACTTGTGGAAAAGAAGGACATCGATTTTTTGAGGCTGGAGGAAGAAAACTATAGCACAGAGATGGCGCCGTTCAGAGGCCGGGAGGAGGCACGCTGGCAGAGGGCAAGACTGGGTGCCTCATCCTTGGAGTAAAGTTGCGGCTCCTGGAATGTGGGTTTCAGATAGCCTTTGGGGGTGTATGCGGGCATTAACTGGCCTTTTTTTGTGGCCAGGGTAAAGGCTGCAACTCAAGGTGGTGGGGAGGCAAATGCATGGCCCGGTTCCATGGAACATGGGGTGTGAAATACTTGGACGTCCATCCACACAAATCTCCCACAAACAGGCCTTAATGGAAACCATTAAAACCTACACCTACAGAACAGAATAAAAGGTATTTTATTATTTTTTTCACATTATATGAAAATAGGGTGTATTATAAAGCTTTCCCATAGTCAGCAGCTCTTGTGTGGGAAAAAAAGACAATAATTTTAAAAAGGATTGGGTGAGTCCATAAAGAGCTTTTCTGCCAGTTTGGGAATCTCCTTCCACGGGTGGGATGCAATCCTCAGATGCTGGTGGCCACGATCCTCCAGATGAAAGGATACAGTTCAGAGTGTGCTGGGTGGCTTTGGTCTGAGGTGTTCTGGAAGGAAAAGAACTCAGAAGGTGAGGTTGTTTGGGGGCATGAGTCAGGGGACTGAGTCCTCTGGTTTCTGTTCCCAAGCCCAGGTTCAGATCAGAGCAACTGGAAAAGAAGAAAAAGCCTTTGTGACTGATGTTCCCCAGTGATAGCCAAGAACTGAAGTGTCTGGGAGGGTCGCACCAGCACCTGCTCTGGGGCGGCCGAGGGAGGCGACGGCAGAGAGAGGCAGGGTCACCCTGCTGTCTGCTGCAGGAGGCGCTCCCCTGGACCGCTGCTCCCCGATGACCAGGGGAGCCCACCTTCCTGTCCTCTTGAGCCAGAGTAGACAGCCCACGTCTCCACAGGCCCGGGAGGATGAGCAGAGGAACCCCAGGCTGTTTGGACGATAATCAGGATTTAAACTAGCACATTGAACGTGATGAATAATTCGGGGAGTGTAATCCAGATTTGAATATCTAGAAAAAGGGCAACCTTTGGCTGGAGACTGGACAGTATAAATCAAGCAGTTTACTGGAAGTACAGTGTTGATAGGGTTGCGGTAATTCATGAGTAGATACACTAATGAGAAATGCTACCCAGTGTGTTATCACACACTCTCCCTGCAAAAACCTCTCTTTGCCGTTTGGTGGTGAATGCATTTCCATTTCATCAAATGTATTGTCTATCATTTTATATCACGTGATAAACTGCAGCTAAGTACGAAGACTTACTGCAACTTAAAAATAGATATAATTCCATTATTGCCGAATTTTATGGGGCATCAGAAGTCAGTCTGCCCCTTGTTATTTTTTTTTAAATTAACTCTATCAGATAACCTAAACCTTTAAAGCCATATATCCTATTTTAATTAAAAAAAAATTCTGGTTGTGATCATTGCATAGAATTAAAATCCCATGTAAAATATGGGAAGAAGGGAGGTAAGGGGAGGTCATATAGTGTTACCTGATAAAAGGAGACAGTAATATTTAAAATGAGGTAAGTGTTGCCCCGATTTATGATGTATTTTATCTGCGGGAGAAACCATAGTTTATCGTGCTGTCATTCAGCTTGAATCATCAGTTGTATATCTTTGACTTTCTGAATGTAACTGTTGAAAGGAAAAGACCTTCAGCGATGTGAGCTAGACGCAGATCAAAAGCTTAAAGCAATTTTGCTTTGCTCGTTCAAATATATTTTTATTGAGACATATTTTGTTGTCATGCATGCATAAATATTACATAGCATCAGTTACAGACGGTGCACCCCAGACTTGCTGGGTTTAGTTAACAGAAAAGTAAAGAATTAAAATATCCTTATAACTTCTGTAATCTCAAACTCTTTGTTCTATTTTTCTCTTTTTTCCTTAGCGTCGAATTTTGCTGGAGCCATCCGTATCCATAGGGAATTCCCCTTGAAGGAAGTAGAAGTAAATTCGTGATGTTAGATTCGCAGGCTAAGTTTAACAGTAAATTTAAGGAATATAAATCCTTACAAAATAATAGTAAACACTAATGAGAGTGTCTAGGAAGCTGATTATCGTTCCACATCCTACGTGAGCCAATAAACAAATCTGTACTGTTAGTTTTTGTTTTTTAATTTATTTTTTTTTCTGTCACCATGTTTATATTTCTTTGTTGCTTTCAACTAGTAACACTGCACATAGTCAGGAGACAGTTAAAGCTTGTTTACAATCAAGACTTCGATAATAACTCGTTTGTTTGAGTTAGGTCCAGTTTTTTACTTCAGTTTCAGATTTTCTCACAATATTAACACATCCTTCCCTTTAGGTATTTTTAGGAACCAAGAAAAACATTTTTTTTTTCCTTCAGCTAGTAGAATAGATTTTTATAATTTTTAACATTTTCTTTTTTAGGAGTTGGTTTTAGTTTAGAATTGAATAATAAGAATAAATCATTAAAAATTGAGACATTAGCGTTACAAGGAATGGGGCTGAATGAGAAATAATACGGTCTGAAGACAGGAAGGAATATAAATTCTTTAAACAGTCTTGGCGGACATTAATCCCAAAGGATTTAAATTATTTGATTCAGAAATATTCAGGAGAAAAGACAAATGAGAACAAGAGGAGACAGTCTACTGTTTGTTCTAAACTTTTGAAATCTATTGTCTTTTCAGTTTAGTTTTTAAACACTGCAGTTAATAAAGGAATGGGAGGCTAACTGGCTTTCCTGTGTCCCTTTTACCAACCTCTTTCTTAAGAATAAATGCCTAGAATTTGCTTGTGTTCACACCATCTCCCTTATGAGTTCATGGTTGGAGGTTTTAGGAGGGAAAAAAAAAAAAAGAGAATTAGGGCTCATAGATTAAATGTACTGATCCCTCTCTCCAAAAAGCATGGGCTGCTTCTAAAATGTTGGTTCCTCGCTGCTGTCTTCTCACCTCTTTGTCGAGTGGGAGAATAACACAGGTTTTCTGAAAAGGATTTAAACAGTGACCAAGCAGCCTCACATTTTGCGCTGGTGCAGCAATTCATACAAGGACCTGGGAGGCTCTCATGTACTTCTTGGTATTATTTAGAGCAGCAGCTTGGAGGGTTCTGATGGCTCGTGTGTCCTACCCAGGCTTTATTAGAATGTTTACAAAAGGACTCACTTCATAACTCACATCCTTCCTTAACCATAAAGCAGCAAACATATGACAGATGTATGTCTTTTCTGCCTTGTTTAGGCTTCATTGAAAGTTTTTCCTTCTTTCTTTCTTTCTTTCTTCTTTCTTTCTTCCTTTCTTCCTTTCTTCCTTCCTTCCTTCCTTCCTTCCTTCCTTCCTTCCTTCCTTCCTTCCTTCCTTCCTTCCTTCCTTCCTTCCTTTCTTTCTTTCTTTCTTTCTTTCTTTCTTTCTTTCTTTCTTTCTTTCTTTCTTTCTTTCTTTCTTTCTTTCTTTTCTTCCTTCCTTCCTTCCTTCCTTTCTTTCCTTTCTTTCTTTCTATCTTTTTCTTTCTTTCTAAGAAAATCATTAGTGGAGGGTCATCTCACGTTAACATGCATTCTTTTGTTTGCATTCTTTTTTTTTTCTAAACTTGCTTAAAAACTGCCTTTTCATTAGGTCCACCAGAGGAGATACTGTATAAGTTTCTGTATTTAATTTAGGTCACTATGTGAAATTCACATTTACTACACCCTGTGGTAATAAAATACCTTTCAACATTTTCACCATATTTTATACTTTGCTTGTTCAAAGACATTTTTTTTTCAAAGTCTCTTTGCCTTTTTTGGGGGGAGTAGGGTACTTCAGCTAGGTGAACATCTGATGGTCTATCTTTTTTAAAAATCAAAAAGCATCTTATAAAAACTTTTGAAAAGACTAGTCCCAGAATTTTTTACACTTAAACAGGAATTATAATGTGTACATCCTATATATGTACTGAATAAAAACCAATGCATGAGGGTAGATAGAGTAAGTGCTGAAACAAATCTTGAATACTAGACTTCGTAAACAAATGAAAACCCATTGATCAAGAACAGATTTATTTATTCGTGATATTTTGTAAATAGCTGCTTTGCGGCAGAAGTTGCATTAAATATTTTAATTTTACAGCCAAAACAACACTACCAACTATTTTGCCTTTTTGTTTTTTAGAAATGAATTGAATAGACCCCATATGATAAAATCGCACTAAATCACATTCCACTCATTTATCCAGCGATGGGTTTAAGGGGCAATTAGTTAGTTCCTCTAATTAACACTGTTAGTCAAATTAATAACAGCTCAGAGCAAAATAAGTTTATTGAAGTGACTAAAATAAAAAAAAAAAAGAAAACACTTTCTTTTGTGAAACTGTTTAAGTCCCTGCTGCAAAGGAAGGAATAGAAATTTTTTAAGTGAGAAGTTTCTGCAGTATGTTCTCAATGCCAGGCTTCAGTACAGTTCCCTGTAAAAACTTTTCTGTTATATTGGTAATGTGTTGAATTCTAACGGACTAAAATGTTTTCTTATAGAATAATTATAACATAGCATCATTATAACATTTTATCATGTATTTCAAATTTTAATCTAATTGGATTTGTTACATTTCTATATATCCTACGTTTTTGAATCATAAACAACCATTTCTCAGAACATGATCCAATTTTGACCTCAGACAATTCAGCTGGCATTTCCTGCTCTGCCTTTTTCTTCACCAACCCAGTCTTCTCCTTTTCATCTCTGCATTCTCCATTTTCTAAGAAATAGCTTCGCAATTTTCATCATCATGGTTTCATTTATAAGGCTTTTATTTTTCAGATATATTTTAAAGTTTCTTCCAGTGAATTCTCCTTGGATATAACAAAAAGAGTCAGTTTATATTTTTGGAGCTGCTGGCTGGTTTAGAAGGGAGTTTTTCTAAATTTTTTCTAACAAGTTTACTAAGTACATTCCAATTAACTGAGCCCTCCAGACTTCTGATAGCTCTTTAGTACCAGGGAATAGCATTTCCTGAATGTGTTCATTTAAAGCAAACAAACATTTTAAAATAGTGAACGTCGTTAATAAGAATAATAAGATGGTTACAGTGATTGTGATGATCACATTAATGTATTTCATTACTAATTTATAATTACCTCAAGAAGTCTTTTTCTAAGAAATTTCAGTTGCATTTACTTAAGAGACATATAACTTATTTATAGCATATGCACTAATACTATAATTCAATGGACTTATTGCTGAACGTTTTTTTGTTTTGGGAATTAAAGAAGAAAAATTCTATCAACAAAAGTGATTTTTTAATTTTCCCCTGATGGATGCTTTGTGTGTCATCAAAACTTAAAAAAAAATCACAGTAACACTAGGGAAACTGGAACAAAATGATGATCTGCAAAGAATCTGATTTTGGAGGATATCTTCTAATACTTTTGTTAAATAGTTTTACATTTGTGGTCCTTATATTCTAAAAATACAAAAAAAAAAAAAAAAGAACTCCAATGAAACCCTCCCATATTTCCCTATGGCAATCATCCATTTGTGCTTATTAATTTATCCATTCATCCATCCATCACCTACCCTGCTATCTATCAAGATCAATCATCTGCTAACGTGAAAAATCTATTCAAGTTTTTCCAATGTTGTGAAACCTACTACTTGCATTTTACTTTAGTAGTGCTACGCTAGAGAGAAACGTCACTAGGCCTTCAGAATTCAGGCTCATTAAAAAAGTAAAAATGCTTCTATTTTAAATCATATTAAAATTACTCAGTTTTTAAATAACCACTATAGAATATTTGCAACAACCAGGCGAGGTTCTAATTAAATTATTATTAAATTTATAGTTAGGACCTGATGTCAAATTTAAACTAACTTCAAATCTAGATCCCACAAAAGGAAAAGTTGCCTGAAGCGAATCGATTATTATGGGGCTTACTGTCTTTTCCTAGAAGCCAAAAGCTGTCACGTGCTGACTGTATCGTTTTCTTATTCTGTACATTTTTCTCATCATTGAACATAGATGCTGTAGAAGGAATGGCATTTTATGAACCGAAATCAGTCGTTGGTGAAAGATGAAAGCTTTTGTCAACTTTCAGTCTATTTAATAGTTGAGAAAGCAGTTGTAAAAGTGCATTATCATTTTGAATGTTCATCACGCGACTTTTTGTGGCTTATGAAACACTCAGCCTTTCTGCCTGCTGCATTGCTGCAATCCTTCCGTCGGAAGACGGGGCTGTGAAAATCTGCAATAGCCTTCAATGTGACTTGATGAATAGCAAGAGAGCTTAGTGGAAATGTTGAACTCCTTCATGATTAAAAAGCAAACCTTTAATGTAGTTTTTGTTTACCATGTCATAAGTGCAGCGTTGGAAGTTACTGCCAAAGAGTCATTGGAACAGGCATCAGGAAGGCCATGTCAGCCAGCCAATGCTTTGAAAATGATTCAGTTCCTCTAGTCTTATGACTAAAATAATATCCAGTGGCTCCAACCCCAAGCCTGGTTAATACATCTGTCCAGAACACATAATTACTCGGTCATAACATTCCCCCGGCCACCAGCCAACAAACCAATCAGCATTTCTTCCTAACTTACCAGAATTTTTGCTGTGTCAAACTGTTTGATCTCTAGGTAGTAAAAATGCAAAAAATGGAAGGACACTGTGCTGGAAGGTTTTAATTTAGAATAGTTTCTCATGGAAATTAAATTTGAAGAGAAACATGTTTTTGTTGTCATGACTGGAGTTGAAATTTTAATTTGGTGTCCCTTCGTGGACCATGTCATTTATTTTTTTCATCATAAGCTAATTTTAGTCATTCTAGTGAGAAAATATTCTAACAAAATAACAGCAAATATATCTCCTGTGACTATTAAATATGAATTTTTATTTCCCAAAGATGAACCAAAATAGTGGCAAAATTTTCTTTTTGGTTAACATTAATACCTAGTTTTATGTTTATGTGTGGATATAGAATTCCTCATATCTTCAGAGAGAAATTATGAAAGTATCTATGTATTCCTATATATGTATGTGTGACTAATTGTTAATGAAATTATTTAAATTTTTCTAGATTGAATTACATGATTTCTGCATATTTTTCCCAGACTCATCTAAAAATGTTTTTTTAATGCATGTTTACACACTTTTATTAAATTTGCATTCTAAGATATACACAAAGTCAGCATTTAACAAAACTTCCTATTATTCCAAAAGCAGTGGTTTTTTTTTTTTTTTTTTTGAGGGGGAGGTAATTAGATTTATTTATTTATTTATTTATTTATTTATTTATTTATTTATTTATTTATTTACTTACTTATTTATTTTTTAATGGAGGTACTGGGGATTGAACCCAGGACCTCGTGCATGCTAGGCATGCACTCGACCACTGACCTATACCCTCCCTCCTAAAAGCAGTTATCATTAAACACGGTGATTGTATAAGTCAGTCAAACAAAAGAGCAAATTTTCTTATCATATCATCTCTTGTTTTCAAGTAGAAACCTGAAATATGATATATTATTAGACTAGGAAGAGAGAATTTTATTTTATAATAATGATCACTTTTTAAATATTAGACTTTACATTAAAATAAAGAGGTACTGTCAACAAAGCTCTTTTTTATTCTAATATTTAAAAAATTTTTTAATTCCTGTGCAGTAAACTACATCTATTTCAGATGTATAATTTGATGAATTTTGATAGATGTCTACACCTGTGAAACCACCACCACGCTCAAGATACCCAGCATTTCCATCACTCCCCAAGAGGTGCAAATCTTAAACTCCCCATTTATCCCTTCCCACTCCCTTTACTCCCTGGTAACCATGAGTTTGTTCTCTATGTCTGTGAATCTGTTTCTGCTTTGTAAATAAGTTCATTTGAGTCTTTTTTTAAAAAATATATATTCCACATATAAGCAATATCATATGATATTTCTCTTTCTCTTTCTGGTTTACTTCACTTAGATTGACAACCTCCATGTCCATTCATGTTGCTGCAAATGGCATTATTTCATTCTTTTTTATGGCTGAGTAGTATTCCATTGTATAAATATACCACAGCTTCTTTACCCAGTCATCTGTCGTTGGACATTTAGGTTGTTTCCATGTCTTGACTATTGAAAATAGTAGAATCTCTATCTTTTATTTATTCCAAAACTACCCCTGGACAAACTTAACCTTCTAGTCACATCAAACAATAAAAATGAACATTGGTTTAAACAGATTTGTCTAAACAATGTTTTAAAATGGATTTCCAAAATCATTTTTTGTGCTGTGAAGTTTCACTGGGCTGTGAAATTTGAGCTTCGTTAGACCAAATAAATAGATTTAAGCCACCAGAGAATGTGGGGAAGAACATTCCTGACAGAGGGGAAAGCATGTGGGCAGAAGTGTAAGTGTGAAAGCTAATGGCTCGCTCGGGAAAGCAGAAGAAAGCTGGTCTTTCTGGACGGCAAGGGCAGGTGGGAAGGCAAGGTGAGGTGAGGCTGATGGGGCAGGAACCAATCTGCTTGTGAATGCGCAGACTCATTTGTGAATCTGCAAAGTGGGAGCACAGATACTGGGACTGGTCCTTTGAAGACATGACATTGGAATTGTCCAAAGGGGGTTGATTTTTGGACACATGAAAATATTTTCTCAATTATTTATCTTCTGTCAACTTCTTCCTGTACCAGGTGTAGAGGGATCCTGCTCCTGGCTTCCTGGTTGGTATGACTTGAAAGAAGTGTAGAACTAGCATCGCTTCCGTAACTCAGGCACACGCTGACCTAGGGAGCAGGGCCTGGAATGAAGAGAAAAGATAATGTTAAGGGAACCAAATTGCCTTTCCCGTGGCTGGTTACTGAGCTGGAGAAAGAGCGCAATCAAGGTCTTTTTGAACTCCCGAGGGGAGACCAGAGCGTACACGGAATACCACCCCCCCCCACACACACACACATACATGCACGTGGGGCTGTCTGCCCGGTCTCTCCGGACAGGCTGCGGCATCACTGGCCGGCGTGTGCACGCTCGCGTTCACGTTTAAGGGCTGGCCTTCATTTCTCATTTCATTTCCCATGTGCTGTTCATATGTCAAAACCTTGAAGTGCTTACCAAGAGGCTGTAATAAATAAGAAACGTGAACCATCTCTAAGTCATAACAGCTTTCCTTTTTTAGTGATGGATGTCATATAACTCCAAAGGTGACGGCGCTTCCACCAGTGTGGATACGGTTAACGCAGAACGGGCTTTCGCTCCCATTACAGATCTGCGTTTTTGTGTTGCAAGCAGAGCTAGTCTGTAAAGGACTCTTGTTTGAAGGATGGATGTAGCTCTTGAAGTGATAAATAAACATAGGGATACTATCGTGCAAGGAAGAAACCAGAGTATTCGTAAATTACTACCTCTCTGCTATTGATAAACTCCCTACGGTGATTTCAGAGAGTGGATATCAAATACGGAACTTTCCACTTTGAGCTGATAGAATTCATGCTCTCAGGCAGCACTGCCCAAGAAAAACACAGTGAGAGTCCTCCATGCAATTCTGAAATTTGTGGTGGGTTAATAGCCACATGAGAACCAGCAAAAAGAAACCGATGAGATTAGCTTCAATCACATTTTACTTAACCAAGTACATCCACCATATCATGCCAACATTTAATCAATATAAAATACTACTAATATATTTATTTTTGAAAAAATTAAGTTCTCTAAATCCAGAGCGCATTTGACATTTGCAACATATCTCAGTTCAGACTGGTCATATTTCAAGTACTCAAAGGCCACGTGTGGCTGGTGGCTACTGTATTACATGGCAGAGCAGTCATTAGAGGCATGCTTGAAACTGATGGATGCCACTGGGTTTTCGTCCTTGGACAGAAACATCATAAAGACTTTCACCACAGAAGTCTTTCATCAGATGGTTCATTCATTTGGACTTACTGTGTTTGAGTCCTTAATTCTTCTTAAATTTCTGAATTTCCCTCAGGGATAAATTTTGTTCAGCCTGAAAAATATTTTAAATGTCAGTCTGCTGGAGACACATTTTCTTAGTCTTTGTTTTCTGGAAAGTGTCTCACTGTCATCTTTCTTTCTGGAAGGCATTTTTGCTATGCATACTTGTTCTAATTTAGATTGTTTTTTTATTGAGATACTTCATGGCTTTCAGGATTTTTTTTTTTTTTTTGGTTTGTTTTTGCTTATATTGTTTCCATCGAGGTGTTGGCTGTCAGAATTCTTTTTTCTTTTAATTGCTTTTAAGATTTTTCTCTTTGGATTGGTCTCAGGGTCAGTTTTTTTTTATTTTATTTTATTTTATTTTATTTTATTTTATTTTATTTTATTTTATTTTATTTTATTTTATTTATTTTTAATGGAGGGACTGGGGATTGAACCCAGGACCTCGTGCAGGCTAAGCACAAATCTACCCCTGAGCTCTACCCTCCCCCCACTCAGTTTTATCATGATGGGAGCAGGTACTGATTTCTTCTTAGTTTTTTTCTATTTGTGCTTTGAATGCCCTCTTGAAAATGTGGCTTGATTTATTCCATTAGTTTAGAAAGCTTCTCAGTCATTTTCTCTTTAAATTTAACTGCTGTTCTGTTCTTTTTCTGTTCTTATTTTAGGACTTCCATTACATTCATGTTAGGCGTTTATACTATGGCCCTTCATAATTCTTTTTTTCTTTCCTGAATGTTTCACTCTTCAGTCCCTCCATGCTTCATTCCGACAATCTTCTAACCAACATCTCTGTTCACCAATTCTCTCTTCAGTATCTTGAGTTTCGTATAAAAGCTGCTCACTGAAATTTTAACTTTGGTGATTGCTTTACTGTTGTTGTTTTGGAACTTCTATCTTAAAAAAACTGACTTTAGTTTTTTGCTAAAATTTGAAGCCTTAATCTTTTATGTCCTTGAACAGAATAATAAGCTTAACTCCAAATCTGGAGTTCCTGTGGGTCTGTTTCTTTTGTTTCTTGCTGCTATTTTTCAACAGTGTTGTTCTCTGCCTGTTTCCTGTCCCATCCCCTTGCCCATAATGTTTACAAATTGCCCTTAAAATATTCTGGAAAAGAGGATAATGTTATAATTTCCAGACAGGATTTACTTGTTCCTCCACCAGGAGTCTGGGAGCAATGGTGAGATGTGGATCTTTTTTTTTTTCCCCTCCTGATTACTTCTTATTTTATTCATTTTTAAAAATTAAATTATAGTTAATTTACAATGTTGTGTTAGTTTCTGGCGTACAGTGTAGTGATTCAGTTATACATTTACGAATTCTTTTTCATATTCTTTATCATTATAGGTTGAATATAGTTCCCTGTGCTATACAATAGGACCTTGCTGTTTATCTATTTTGTATGTAGGAGTATGTATCTGCTAATCTCAGACTTCTAGTTTGTCCCTTCCCCCATTTTCCCTTTTGGTAACCGTAAGTTTATTTTCCATGTTGGTAAGTCTGTTTCTGTTTTGTAAAAGAGTCCATTTGTATCATATTTTAGATTCCATATATAAGTGATAACATATGGTATTTGTCTTGTCTGACTTACTTCACTTACTGTGATCATCTCTAGGTCCATCCATGTTGCTGCAAATGGCATTGTTTTATTCTTTCTTATGGCTGAGTAGTATTCCATCGTATATGTATATATGTGTGTGTGTGTGTGTATAAATTTGTATACACATATACATACATACAACGACTTCTTTATCCAGTCATCTGTGGATGGACATTTAGTTGCATCCATGTCGTGGCTGTTGGAAATAGTGCTGCTCTGAACTCTTAATCCAGTTTCTTGTACTGAGATGGTTTAAGCTGAGCCATAGTGCCTTCAACTGCCCACACCCCTCACTCTTAGCCTTCACCCTTATCACCGGAAAGGGCGTCCCTTCGTGTCCCAGCCAGCAGCAAGGGGATTCAGCTGGGGACTCCCTCTGGAAGGCTCCGGGCTGTTTCTGTTCTGTCAAAAGCACCTCTCACTCTCTCATGTTTCCTCTTTCAAATTAAGAGGAAAAAAAAAAAAAAAAAAAAAAAGTGAAAAGCGGTCACAGAGCTGAGCTGCTCACGTCTCTGGTTCTCTTTTCTACCCCAAGATCCTGGAGCAGTAACTTTCCACTAACATGTTGGCTCTCCCACGCCTTAAAGCAGATGTCTTACCTGCTTTGTTCAGCTTTTCTGCTACACAGCAGAGGACGACTCTCAATTCTTGTCTACCACCCTCCCTTTAATCCTTTCTAATTCCTAAAACTGATTTTTGTTTTGTCCATTTTCTGATCAAACTTAGCTCACTTACAGTAGCAACTTAACTACCTTTGGTCAAAGCTGACGTAACAGGCCAAAGCAGAATCCTTCTGGGCTATATATATCATCTTTTAAAAATCTTCATGTTTTTCACTCTTCAACTTCTCGTTTTGATCAGATTTAACCAGAATGCACCTCAATGGTTTCCCATTATTTTATGTTTTCTTTGAGGTAAAGTAGGTACTTTTCAGTTGTATGATACACCCTCAAATGGTTCCAGTTTGCATCTTGGGATCATAGTCTCTTGGTAAAATGTGGGTCAAATATTAACTTGTATGGACGGCTTAAAGATGCTTTGTGCCTGCATTTGATTTAATAGGGACATTTTTTTAGCATCACCTTTGAAAGCAATAATTGACCAGGTGTTTTCCTTCAAGTGTTGCCTGTTTTCTGACTGCACTGCTATGGATGGTTTCAGCTAATTCTGTTTGGGGTTGTGTCTGCCTCTCTGTGACTTCGCCCATTCACCGCCAGAGAGTGAACTGGCATTTGAAGAGACTGAGGATCGATGGCAGGAGCAGGTCATCCGGAGCCTGACGGAGATGCTCACGGTGCTCACGCTGATCCGAGCGCGTTAGCTACGCAGAGAATCATGGCAAGTATTCAGAGACAACGTGCTGTACCCAGAATATTTAGAAGAGAAAGAGATATGTCTTGATTCACCTAGGAATTCTCAGATCAAGTTCCCCAGCATCTGTGTTAGAGTCAGCTGCTCCCTGTTTTCTCACATCTTCCATGTCGTGCCCCTGAAACAGCTCGCCCCCCTCCCTGGGTTCCTCTTGCTCCAGGCCTGTGGCCTCCCTGTCACTGAGACGCAGGACAGGGCATTCCCTGGGAGCCCAGCAGGGGCAACCCACACCCATCTATGCCCTTGGGCGAATTTTGAACAAGGAGAGGTCTGGTGGTTACATTCTATTCTCTTCCTCCGTCAGAAAAAGACTGTGTGGAGACTCAGTAACTCCACAAACGCTCACTGGAGGCATCTTGGGAAAGCCAGCCACCCACGCATCACCGAGTCAGGTCCAGCACTGTTTGTGTTTAATCTCCTCACGCCCGCCTTTCTGGACTGTGCTTAACGCCAGCACATCTGCGTTTGCCTGGGGCTGTTTCCCGGAACGTGGGCTAAGATAGGCTGTATCAGCAAATATGATGAATATTTATGACTGTGATATTGTTAACTTTTAGAGCCTTGGTAAACACATGTGGAATATTTATTAAAGACTTCCACTGACCAGAAGATATTTTGATTAAGACGTTTAGCCAATTGAAGTCTCAAATGGTTGTGATAGCAAAGATTTAGTGAGAATCTACTGTTTGCCAGATCCTATGATAAAGGCTTTGCAAATGTCTCTTTCTGCTTTCCCAGCTGGTGGGTACTATCAACCCAGGCTTCACATATGGAGAAAGAGAAGCTAGCTGTTAGTGGTTAAATAATTCATCTAAGATCATGAGTGAGTGTCAGAGCTGGATCCACATTACACAGTTCCAGAATTTACGTTCTTGACCACAAATGACACTGCCTGTCTAAAGTTCTATTTTTGTTTGTATACCTCTGTTTTGTTTTGTGAGTCATGCTGTTGGAAAGTTTAGCAAATCTATCCCATATCACATATTGAACAGCTGAGAAATATCAAAAGATGATAACTGTGGTTATCACAGTGAACGAGTAAGACATCTGTTAATTTGGGTTAATTATCAAAATCAATAAACTGATGTTAATGAGTTTGTTTATGTGATCAGCTCTGACCATGGCGAAAAACATTTCCTTTCCCAGAGCACCATGCGCATGGCTGGGAAGTGATACATAATTATTGTGTAAAAGCCAGACATGAACTTTCTTCTTTCATCAAAAGATGATAAATTGCAACATCAGAGTGATCACAAGTGACCTTCTAGGGTTTAAAGAAACACCACCGGTAGGTGACATAGCCCTCAGATGACAGTGAAGATCTCTCCAAATGAGATCACTTATTATGCGCATCTCATGTTTCGTGCAGATGAGGGTGAGAGTTGGACATTAAGGTTAGAAATTCCAAGCAAAGATGTTTTCATTTTCTCTCAGTTCAGCCTCCCCAGACATCCCATCACCACAAATCCACGGAAACTATTCTTTTTGCGGAATCCTTGACTGTTCCATGGGCTCGCCTCTGTGACAACTACTTCTGTGTCATCTGGCATTTGAAAATTGCGGGTTGGGTTTCTTTAGGTCAGAATAACGTCTAGGATAATTTGCACGGAAGGCACAGTGATTATATAGCTGGATTTCAACTGAGAAAGTCTGTGTCCTGCAATAGCTGTGATTATCCACTGAACATGGAAGTACTTCGCTGCTGGATTTACACGTGGTACAGCGACATAAAGGACTCATCTCAGAGAAAGATATTTAGGTGTGAGCATTGTTTTAAAAGGTGTATTCTATTTGAATGAGGATCTGTGCAGAATGGCAACATTAAAAACAAACTGTGACTGAAACTCACCAGCCAGCCAGCACCCCCTGCTCCCTAGAGCATGTGAAATGCTGGGGAGAAAGGAAAAGTCAAGTTGCAGTGAAGCATTAGCTCCTGGGACTCACTCACATCCTGGCCAGCCTTCACCCAGCCTTCCTGGACACACGTCAGGGCTCTCTCCCTTCCACATTCCAGGGTACCAATGACCAGACCATTATTACTTTAGAGTCAGAATCTCAGGCATCTGTATAGCTAAGTCACACATTTCGATGAGCTTTAGGTAGTAAGAAAGGAGGTATATCGTGATTTCTGTGACCACCTTGGTTTTCAGAAATTCAAGTCATCCTGGGCCTGGAGTACAATTCTCAGTTCTTGAAGTGATTAAGAGTGTTTTTGTTTCCTTAGTGTTGTCACCATGAAGTACTAGTTGGTACTGGGGTATAAAAAGTCAGAAACATTTCTAGTTATCTTATGTTAGAGGGTTAATGTAATGTCCAGCATTTTTTATTTTGTTTATTTTTTTTATTGAAGTACAGTCAGTTTACAATGTTGTGTCAATTTCTGGTGCACAGCATCATATTTCAGTCATCCATATACATACACATATTTGTTTTCATATTCTTTTTCATTACAGGTGGCTACAAGATATTAATATAGTTCCTTGTGCTGTACAGTAGAAACTTGTTGTTTATCTAATATATATATATAGTAGTTAATGTTTGCAAGTCTCGAATTCCCAATTTATCCCTTCCCACCTCCTTTCCCTGCTGGTGATCATAAGTTTGTTTTCTGTGTCTGTGAGTCTGTTTGTGTTTTATAAAGAAGTTCATTTGTATGTGTGTGTGGTTTTTTTTTTTTGGATTCCTCATGTAAGTGATGTTGTATGGTATTTTTCTTTCTCTTTCTGTGTTACTTCAGTTAGAATGATGATCTCCAGGTCCATCCATGTTGCTGCAAATGGTGTTACTTTATTCTTTTTTTTTTTTAATCACTGAGTAGTATTCCATTGTGTAAATATACCGCATCTTCTTTATCCAGTCATCTGTCGATGGACATTTAGATTGTTTCCATGTCTTGGCTATTGTAAATAGAGCTGCTGTGAACATTGGGTTGCAGATGTCTTTTTGAATTAGAGCTCTCTCCAGTTATACAGCACCTTCGGCTTCAGACAGAGCTGCATTTGAATCACCGGCAGGTTACACACCAGTGGGGCACTTTGGATGAGATGCTGCACTTCTCCATGTGCTCTGAGAGTTAGTGTTCTCATCTGGGAAGCTGGAGAATTAATAGGACTGACTTCATAAGGCTGTTTTGAGTGTTATATAATATGGTGCTGCTTAAAAAGCCCTTCTTTTCTAGACATTCCATACTGAAGTATTTAGTCATGTAATCACATGAAGGTCAGGATTTACTTCAAAATAGTACAGATGTGAGGAGACAAGTCAGGGTATAGATATAACTAGACTGGCCATGAGTTTGTAGAGGGTGGTTCTGAGGCACATGGGAGCTCATGACATCATTTTAATTTTGTATATTGTTGAATCTTTCCATAATAAAAAGTTTAAAAAGCTAAAAAAAAATTAATGCAAGTAAAGCTCTTAACACAGTGTTTTGCTCATAGTATATATTAAATAAGTTAGTTATTGTAATGGTAATCTTCACAAAGTAAGGGTTAACATCATGGACACAGTGAAATATTATATAAGTGTGTCATCTTTAAAATGAATGGTTCTAATTTTACAAGTTATGTGTTTTAACAGGATAACGATCAATTCTGTCCCTGCTGTTTATGAATTTTTCCCTGTTCTCATGGACTGGGATATCTTTTTCATTATGTGTCACGAATCAAGGACCTACTAGTAATTATTTGTTCATTTTGTCGTAACCATGTCATCTAGAATGGGTGAAAAGAAAAAAGATTAGGCAATTTCTGAATGTTATGACAGGCTGGAAACAAAATTAACAACATTAGCAAATGCTGAGCAGATCAAGAACTATTTTTATTTGTTTAATTCATGAAAAAGAAGTTCAATTATCTCACATGTTTTAGCAGGACGATAATGAGATCTTAATATGGTGAACAAAAATATTTAAACTAATGCTCCTTTGTTAAAGCATTCTTTTTCTCGTTCTTTTGGGACCGTGGGCAGCCCTACGCCCAAGCCAGGACCTTGTCCCCGTGAGAGGCTCCTCTGTCTACAGGACAGGTTTTGTGTTCTCTCTCCGGCTGCCTGCGGAGCCCTTCACCTCACTGGCATGATGGCTGGACAGCGTGCTCCCTGCCCTTGTGGGATTTCCATTCCCGAAGACAAAAATTCAGCGATAAAACACATACTTCCTGTAGCATCTCACAAATCCTTCTTTTTGGAGATTTTTTTCACTTTTGCCCACCATCTGAAAGTCAGGCAGATCTGTGGCGGCCGTGTCCTCCAGCGGATGGTCCTGTTTCTTGCGGTGACTTCTGGAAATCATTATCTTTGCACTTCGGAGATGAAAGCTTAGTTAAATATGTGAGAGGCCGAGCAGATGTGGCAGAAGAGATTATGCTGCACATTGTCTTGTGTCCCAGCTGTACAGCTGGTGGGAGCTGGCCTGCAGTGGTGTCGTTTACAGATTCTGGGAAAGATGGTTGTTTGGAGGAGGAAGGTGAACATCACTGCTATCCCGTGATCAAGGAGTGAAACCTAGGAGATGCACATCTGAACATTTTTTTTTTAATCAAAAGTCTATATAATTAAAGCATGGATACAAAATAATGTAGATAACAGACAGTGAGTGTTTAAAAAGTCCCCTTGTTAATATCCACAATCATGTAAGAAGTAATTGTTTAACAAGAAATAACTGTGCCACTGATGTAATTAAGAGGAGGATGTAGACCTACTGTGAACGTTTACCCTCATGACCACATCGCTTTATTTATTTTTTATTGAAGTCTAGTCAGTTTACAATGTTGCGTCAATTTCTGGTGTACAGCACAGTGTTTCAGTCATACATATACACACATATATTCCTTTCCATTTTCTTTTTCATTCTAGATTACTATAAGATATTGAATATAGTTCCCTGTGCTGTACAGAAAAACTTGTTGTCTATCTATTTTATATATAGTAGTTAATATTTGCAAATCTCGAGCTCCCAATTTATCCCTTCCCACCCCTTTTCCCCCCAAGTAACCATAAGATTGTTTACTATGTCTGTGAGTCTGTTTCTGTTTTATAGATGAGTTCATTAGTGTCTTCCTTTTTCTTTTTTTAGACTCCAGATATGAGTGATATCATATGGTATTTTTTCTTTTTCTGGCTTACTTCAGTTAGGTTGACGATCTCCAGGTCCATCCATGTGGCTGCAAATGGCATTATTTCATTCTTTTTAATGGCTGAGTACTATTCCATTGTATAAATACAACACATCTTCTTTATCCAGTCATCTGTTGATGGACATTTAGGAAACATTTAGGTTTCCATGTCTTGGCTGTTGTATATAGTACTGCTATGAACATTGGAGTGCAGCTGTCTTTTCACAGATTATTTTTATTACTAAGCCTATGATACAGGATTTTATAATTTTTAAAAGAATTTTTTTAAGTTTTTTTTGTTCCTTGAAGAATTCTACAAGTTAGATAGTCATAACATACAACTAGATACTACTTTATACTCTTCAAATAATTTCATACCTGCTGCATGACAAGATGATTTAAAAAACATTTTTAAAACCATGATGCAGACTAAGAAAGAATTCCACCTATACCTCTCACGTCACATCCCACACATCGAACCTGCACCGAATTCACCAGCCATTGATGGCTGAAATGAAATGGAATGAATCCTCTGTGTCCTCAAGGCTGCAAAGGAGAACAGGAAACACACACGGTTCTTGATATCGAGATGTGGAGTCTCACTGTGTGGCTGGGGATCTGGGCCCACTGATCCAGAGGGCATCAAAACTTTGACTAAAGCGGCCGGTCTCGAACCCTGGGAGATGTTCACGCTGGGCCTTCAGGGATTTCACGGAAGGACAAAGCTCCATTCTGATGGGGGACCACATTGTGAGAAGCTTCCTGGAGCCGTGGAAAGACCTGTTCCTTCAGCACATCCAGATCCATGATCGCCATCACTCTTTTCTCAAAAAAAGAGAAGAAAAAGCAAAGGATCAAATACCTCTGTGTGTGTGTGTGTGAACACTGAGGGAGGCAAGCATTACTTTTTAATATGCTGCATAGTATCTGTTCACATGTAACCTTGTTACCGACTAATACATTTTTGGAAGTGTTTATTTCCTCTGGAATTCCATCTTCTCAAATGTCCCCAACAACCATGGGACAACAAGGGAGCAGGTTGACTGTCATTATTCTCAAGGTGAGACCCAGAGGGTCTGGTGACTTCCTTCTAGCCACCCAGCAAGTGGACGGAGGACTCGTGTCAGGACTGTCTGCTGACCCTCGTTCGTTTTGCTGTGCTCAGTCCAGGGAACACCCGTGACTTTTCATGCTCGGTAGTCAAGTCAGACACTTAGAAAAGGTTTATGTTTTACTGACTTTTGTTTTAAATGATTGATACTGGATGCTCAGATATTTAATTTGCACTTTATTCATTTTTTAATTTAAAATTTTTTAAAAAAATTTTTGAGGAAGGAGATCATTAGGTTTTTGTGTGTTTATTTATTTTAATAGAGGTATTGGGGTTGAACCCAGGACCTCGTACATGCCAAGCCTGTGCTCCACCACTGAGCTATACCCTCCCCCTTAATTTGCATTTTAAAAAGGACCTCTGACCACAGTGCTTAAAGTATTTGTCAGCATTTGAAGATTTTGTGATTTAGGGCGTCTTGTGTTCTTAGGATGACTCATTTCACATTCTGTCTCCCTCCTTTTTGGTTTTTCTGCTGGAAGGGGCCTGCTTTTCTCCACTCGATCACATCCTGACCGCTCTGGAGGCCCCGGGAACTGGCACCTGCGTTATAAAATCATCTTGACGCCCTTGGGGAAAAATTTATATGTTCCTCTTTTGAGCTCATATAAAGCTTTGTCTTTTCTGTCCTTTATTCAGTTTCTCCCTTATAATAGTCATTCATACCTTTTCCTTGTGTTTTTTGATGACAGCACATTTTTATATCTTCCTACAGAGTTGATTGTTGCTATAGTAGGTGATAAACACATATTTGTATTTATTGCCTGGACAGAATAGAGAGATCATTCTTCATGCACTCCAAAGAGCTAGCAGAGAGATCAACCTTGTTTCTGCTATTAGCATCAACAAACTATAAAAGGGTCAAAAACTCACAACAAAATAATAACTAAATTGTTGGGGGAATTTAAAAATATTTTTGGAAGTGTTTACTTACAGGATCGAGGATCAATCTGCCTTAACACGTTTAAATGAGAGCTAGCAGATGGTCCCTGGACATTTCCTTATTGGATAGTAAGTTATATCTGCTCTGGAACATTTCTTAGCGCGGAGACATGTGGCATACAAGTAAACAATTACGTTTTTGTTAGAGGTTTTAATGTTTTACTGTGACGAATGCTGACACCAACCTTTTCCTCTGGCTTGTGGTTTGTCAGCAGTTTGGAATGTTCCTTCTTCGTGGAATCCCAGGCCCTCTCTGCCCCTCCTTCTTTCAAAGATGAGGAAGGAATCCTACAGGGAGGTGTGGAAGAAAAGACGATGAAATTTTAAAGTGAAAAGTATTAGAAATGATTACTTTTGATGACTTGATGTATCAGGAATTGTATAAAATTATTTTTCTTCTTCTTTCTAATCTTCTGTCTTCCTTTTTCCTTTTGCTGTCTTTGCATCAGCATTCCATTTTGAAAATGCAAAACAGTGTGCCAGTGAAAGACTTTGAGATGCAGCCTCTGAAGATGAGGTCACTAGGTAAGACCCTGCGCTTGGCAGATTGCACGATGCACGTCTAAAATTGCATTCTCTTCTCTGATATCAAGTCAACATCCCTTAGTAAAGAGGATACATGATTCTGTATAAAAGAAAAATATTTATATGTTTTTATATATTTGAAGTTTTAGTGAACTAACATTAATTGAAATGAGAGTTGATTTTGACTTATATTTGGTTTGACTGGATTTTCCAGTTAATGGACTTCCCAAGCAATTTAATGGGTCACTGTGACAGCTGCAGGTTCAATATTGGTAATTATAATAAAATGAGGGAAACCAAAAGACATTATATATAATTGAAACACATCTGCATGTTCTATTCTGAGATGACTATATAACTAATTGTCCAAAATAAACTTCACTTGACATATTTCACTTTAGCTTAAAGTTCAAAGCCAGTTTTGATCCATAGAAAATGTTAGTCTGGAAATAGTATTCCTTTTTTTGAATTTATTTTTATTGTCAATTTGGAAATTCCTCCAAACACTGGAAAGTTTTTTTTAATAAAATAAGAATGGGATGATAATTTTTTTTCAATAAATGAACTAAAATGATGCTTTGCAAAATGGTTTCAATGGTAATATCATGAGTAAAAAGGTAAGATAAAATTAGTTATATTTATTGTTCTTCAAAAAGATGCATTTTCTATTTACTGTGGTTAATTTATAAATTGCCATAGTTACCATGATTAATGGCCAGACAAGGTGCCATCAAGGCATAAACCCTATTTGGTTGTAAAACTTGTTCTGAAACTTATTAATAAGAATGACAAAAACAGAAACAAGCTGTTCAAGAGTTTAAAAAACCCCAAAGAATGACAAAAACAGAAATAAGATATTTAAGAGCTAAAGGAATCATATTATATATATAATATATACTATATTATATTTATGTTATAAATACATACACTGCATATATACATATATTTATATATACTATACAAACACATATATATAAATATTATAAGTATTAAATATAGGCATTATAATACTAGTGTATTATAATTATCACACTAATATATTGAATATATATGACTTATTGTATTGATAATGGTAGTTACATAGTATATGGGAGATAGATTTTTAAGTATGCTAAAACTGGATGTTAAGGTTATAAAATTAATTTACAACTCTAATCAGTACAGCAAAATGAATGTCCTTATGACACCAAGGTTTTAATCATCAGAGTAGAAAAACAATTTCAGCGGTACTTTGCAGAGAATAGCACACTGAGAGCCTTGCTGATAAATGTCTAAAATATTTTTAAAAATTAAGAGTCAAGAGAGTAACACGATTAAAATCACTTATCTGACATCTCCCCTATATAGATTTAGTTAAGGAATAATGGGGAAAAAATAGAATTTGTACCTTAATCTTAACGTGTGCAAAAAACTTGAAATGAAGCTACTTCTTCCTTGATTGTTTAACCCAAGACCATTATGGCTTCAAATTGTGTTATATAAGGGGATTAGGATGGTAGAGGGTAAAATTCTAGTTTTTAAACATATTTCACTCATGTGCACGAGAGCTTTAGTGATGGCCTTTAAAACCTGGACGTGAGTATGTTAAGGTCGCCGCCTCCTTTCCGCTGCTGGGCTGACTGAGAACGTTTGTAGCTGCATCTGGAAGACGTAGGCAGGCTCAGCCACCTGATTTATGAATCCTGCAAGTGGAGTGTCCAGGGCGGGGGCTTTTAGTCCCCAGCCAAGTCTGCGAATTCATAAACATCTTGCAAAATCTTATTCACCTACACAGAAAATGCATTTAATCAGCCCTGGTTTGCATGCAGTGAAGACGAAGGCAAACCATTACGGACCAGCCAGGGCCCCAGGACGCAGCATCGGGCCATGTCATGAGGTTCTGATCCACTGCGGGTATTTTCTCATCTGAACTTCCTTTTGACTGAATTTGCCTTGAACTTTCTCCACGAAGGCAAACATTTAAGTTTGCTAAAGAGTCTCTTGGGACATGAACTATCACGGTCCGAATGACTCTTCCGTGAGCGCTGGAGCTGACCTCGCCGTGAGTTTTGTGTTTTGCGAAGTCATATTTTGCCTGGTGGAAAGTGCCGTTGGCATCAGATGCCCCAGACACGGGTAGATGGCGGCAGGTGTTCAGAGTCTGCAGGTGAACAAGCACGTGCGGAAGATCTAGGGATGAAGGCACGGGTGTGGTCGGGTGGTGGCTGCTTCGTGGAGATGTTCCTAGGACATGAGGTACACAAAGTTGGGTGGAGCTGGGTCAGCCGGGGTTGCAAGAAAGGAAATGATTAGTGGCTGAGAATCAAGTCAGGATGTTTGCAGTGCAGGAATCAGACCTAAATCCTATATTTGGGTGGAGGACGGGAGAGTGATAGGACAGAGGGTAGTTCGATGGGTGTCAGCTGGACCAGCTTCTAGATGGTGGTTTAAGTCTTGTGTCCTTCCTGGCCTCATGTTTCCGTTCACCTTCCTCCTGTCTTGTTCTCTGTCTTGGATGAGTAGCCAGGGCCTTGGTTCCCCATCTTCATTCATCAAGACTTTGCTATTCCTAATTTCTCTGTCTTAGAACCTAGTGAGGAGGGCATAATGATAATGGGCCCAAAATCTGAACAAAGGCTTAAAAGGAGACACACATCACCAGATATAAAATAGGTAAACAACACGGAGCTATATCAGTATCTTGTGATAACCTATAATGGAAAAGGACCGGAAAAAGGATACATATATGTGTATAACTGAATCACTGTGTACACCAGAAACTAACACAACATTGTAAATCAACTCTACTTCAATTTTTTAAAAAAATACATGCTTAAAAAAAATTTAAAGCAAATCAGTGGATCTTTGGCAAACATTGTGTTTTCCAGTGTTGTTTATATTAAAAGGAAAGCCTAGATTAAGTTACATCAGAATAAATTATATTAAAAGGAAAAAAAAAAAAGGTTGACGTATGGTTTGCCCACTCATTTCTGTGAATTGTCTCAGCCAGAGAAATCAGAGTCCAGGAGGCAAATAAGTAAGTGAAAAACTAAGCATCTCAAGAAATTGCCAAAGTGGGTTACAGGCTCAAAACAGTGTAATACTTTAAACTCTTTTTTTCTGCTCTCCACCTCCTGCACGCACGTAACCTCCTCTGTATTGTCCCTTCTCTTTGCACATTTTGCTAACGTGAGGCCCCTGTACTATTTTTGTCTCTTTTCTTTCACTTCCCTGGTGATCCTGTTGCCTGGTTTTCTTCCTCTGTTAACTATCGGCCGCTCCCAAAGTAATCGATGTTCTCCCTCCATCTACCAGTTCTCTTTTGATTGCCGTAATGAGTAAGCCCAGGGACCAAATATGCAAAGTATGTAGGGAAAGAAAGAAGAGTTCAGAGCTCCTGCCCCCACCCCATTGGAAGGCGCAGAGCGGATGTCATTGGATTATTATTGATAAACAACGGTTTTGACAGTTGTTTGTGAATATTTGTGGTTGATACTGACTTGGTTGATAAATCTTCCCTTGGGAGAGTCTGTCTCTGGATAGAATCAAACTTATAACTACTGTAAAAGCCGTTCCCATGTTCAAAGAAAAAACAGCTGCTCTTGCTATTCCTTTGACTTCTTAGAAGAGGCAAATCTTAACATTTAAGTGAAAACAATTTAAAGAGAAAAATAATGCTTTGAGTTCAAATAATTGCTTTCCTTTAAAATTTTTGTTAAAGCACCAATTATTTTGCCACCAAATATAAGTTGGGGACTTTGAAGATTATTGTCCTCAGCCTTCTCTGGCCCCTTGCCCAACGAAAAATCAGCCACCCAAATTCTAGATTTCCATCAGCATTTGAGAAAACTTCTGTTGGGTAGTTTGGCCTGAGTTTACTAGATGACTGTCTAATTTTCATATTGACAATTTTCATATTCACTAAAAATATTTTCTGCCAAATCTGGTGTCTTGAATGTGTACTTAATGTGTATTTAATGCTCATTTTACTCTCTAGTAGGGTCTTGGTCAAAAAAATTGGAGAGAATTAAAAAAAAAAATCAAAGCCATTGTTGGGCAGTCAATGGATAATTTACTATTGTTCATATTTTGAGAATCACTGAAAACATTCTATTATATTGATGTGATTCATACAAATTTTAGCATTTCTAAAAAAGTAATAAGTAGATTGTGCATTAAAGTGAACACACTCTTTGGTCGTGGTTCAAGATTGAAGAAAATAACAGATTTCTTATCAGGACATAGATTAACGCAGTTTATTTGATCTAGCATTATTTTTCTTTTTATTGAAGTGTAGTCAGTTTACAGTGCTGTGTCAGTTCCTGGTGTACGGCATAATGCTACAGTCACACATATACACATATATTCTTTTTCATTATAGGTTACTACAAGATATTGAGTATAGATCCCTGTACTCTACAGCAGAAACTTGTTTGTCTATTTTATGTGTAGTAGTTAGTATCTGCAACATTATTTTATACACATTCAGAAGATACAAATAGTAGCATTTGATAAGATTTCTCTCTACCTCAACAGGCATCAATAGCCTTTAACAATATATGAGTACGTTTTTAATGGGCAACTTTATGTAACACGATAACAGTGCCCACTGAAGGCTAATTTTTAACACAGTCATGTTGGAAGTGCAGCGAGACAGCAATATCTCAGATTTTAATAATGTACCTAAAAACTAATATCACAGTTCTAGAATTTCCCATGTTGTCACTAATTATGTTGTATGTAGGAGCAGTCTGTGGGGCTTGTCTTCTCCTGGACAAAATGATGATGGAGGCCTGTCAAAATCAACGTCAAATGCGCTCTTCCAGGTCATCATGTGCCATTACACTTAGCTGCTGCATGGTTGACACAGTGTTGTGACTGCTCATTTACTCTCTGTTTCTCACAGCTTAACTGATTTTATATAGATTCTTTTATTCCTTTGCAGAAGGACTTAATACAGATGATAAAGAGTAACTTGCTTTTTAGGAAATAAAGGGACTATAGAGTTTGGTTTTAAGACTTGATGTAACTTAAAAATGTGAAGAAGTCTTTTTTGGTGTATGTCCGATTTCAAGACAGTGTATAAAGAAGACAGTACATCAGATTTGAGAATCTTCATTGTTTTATCTAAAGACTACTCTGTCTTTTCAGTCTTCGGACATGGTTTGACTTGCTGAATTTTGATTCATATAAATGCTGGAAATTATATATGTGTATATATATAAAACCAGAATCTTAATAACCATTAGCTGTAGCATCGTGTCAAGGATATTTGTTTGTATTTACAGAAAAAATTGATGAAATAATATTTTTCTCCTTGATATAAGATGAGGCATTTTCTTTTTCTGATTAGAACTTTTGTTCAACTCCGAAACGCATTTTCCTAAACACATTTTCTTCTCAAAGTTTAACGTCAGAAATGCTTTTGATATGCAAATTATTTAAATTAATTTAAACAGTGAAGGTAGTTTTAACTTTAAAATTTTCCCGTTGGAGAGACTGGTTCCTAACCCCCCTTCACCTTTTTACTCTTGGGGGGCGTGGGGTTGGAGCAAGAGAAAGAGATCACACTTTACTACACACCTGGGGGCTGCCTGGTGCACACGCGTGTGAGGCCCTGTGACGTTCCAGCGCGGCCGTGCGTGGCACGCGCGCTAAGTTAGGACACTCTGTTCTCTGATGACCTTCTGCTCCCTGGCTTAACCATCTGCTTCATTCATTCCCTTCTGCTTGTTTGGTGTCCTATCACCTGAGATATAACTGGATTCTTACCACACCCCCTCCTTGCCCTGGTCATTTGGCCAAACTTTCCCCAATCCTGTCTTCCATCTCATAACCACTTCTTCACAAACCATGTTCCTGCCTCTGCTGCTCTTCAAAACTCAGGTCTGAGGAGCAAATGTTATTTCTCTAACTTTCAGATGTGGAATTCCAGTTCACTATCTTCATGACCCAAAAGAATATTAGTTTCTCATTGCTCCTTTCTTTTCATTCCCCCCACCCCTTGTTTTAAGACTGCCCCCAAAGGAAAAAGGCCCAAGGCACATTATGTTATTTGGCCACAGAACTATGGCAAGTGAAGCGGTTTTCTCTCAAGTGCCAATGAAACTGTTCTGCAGCGTGTGGTCCTTGTCAGGTGCTGGGACTCCTAGCTTTGCCCCTAAATGTGGAAAATATACCTGTTAAGACTGAGGTTAATGAGGTAGAAGTCAATTCCTGAAGCATGTCCTCTAGATCAATTTGATGAAAGTAATTCACTGAACAGCTAGGTTATCGTGAAGGTTTGGTTGAGGATGTCACAATGAAAAATTGAGAAGTAAAGGGGTGGAACAATCATGAGGAATGTCTGAGGAGGAGGAATAGCCAGGTGTCACAAAGGGGTGTGGTTGTCCTATCAAACTGGGTGGGATGTCCCCTGAGGATGCCACAGAGGCAGGTGACCTTTATCAGGGCAGGTGCCTTGCTTCTTCAGAGCTGCCTTTTGGATAAGCCAGTCTTTGTGCAACTAAGATGGTAGCAGCTTATACTGCACGAGGAATGATAGCGTCATGGGGCCATTATCCAAGAGTTTATAGCACTTAGAGTTTTGTGGATTCTCTACAACAGCTCTAGGATGGCTCAGAGAAACTTGCTGACCATCCATTTAATTCAAAAGTGGTCCAAGGAGGCAACTATGTTATTGAAAAAAGAAACGAAGTAGAATGAAGCTCGAATTTGGTTTGACTGAAGCCAAAGAGAATGGAGAAAGCGGTGCCAAGAAAAGTATTAGATAAACTTTCTGTGCTTCGTGACATTTTCTTCCAACTTTCTCAAAGTGTCATCTAGAAAGAAGCTCAGACCATCAGGCTTTAATTCTGACACCCAGACCTGCAGGAAAAAAGAATAAAGCGTTTCTTAGGGAAAGAATGGGGAGCGAAGAGAAACAAAAAACTTTTGAGCCGAGACAAAAATATTCTAGTAGGATTTTACATCCATTTTCTCTACTTGGAAGGACAGGGAAGGACACATGTAAAGGAAAAACTGAGTGGCGAAAATCTGGTTCTTATGTCGCAGGTGGCGGGATTGAGAATAAGTGGGTGACCACAAGCAGGTGGCTGGAAATGGAGCAGGAGAAATTGGGGAGGAAAAGGTGAAGTCTGCAGACAAGGGACAGCGCCGTCACTAATTTTTAAAAGAATTTTTTTGGAGGGGAGGTAGTGGGGTTTATTTATTTATTTTTAATTCTTATTTTTTATTGAAGTGTAGTCAATTTACAATGTTAGTTTCGCGTGTACAGCAAAGCGATTTGGTTATACATATATATATATATATTTTTCAGATTCTTTTCCATTACAGCTCATTACAAGAAATTGAATCTAGTTCCCTGTTATTTATTGATACTACATACAGTGATGTGTATCTATTAATCCCAAACTCCAAATCCACCCCTCCCACTACGCGCCCCCCCCCCCCCCCCCGGTAACCACAGTTTGTTTTCTGTGTCTGCGAGTCTATTGATTTATTTTTAATGAAGGTACTGGGGAGTGAACCCAGGACCTGGGCCATGCTAGGAGTGCCCCCCACCACTGAGCTATACCCCCCCACCCCCAGGGGTCACTAATTTTAGTCAATGCTCAGTGTCTTCACTTCACCACAAATCAATTCCTAATTTTTTGTGTGTGTGTGAATCGAAACATAGCAAATGAAAAAATAAGTCCTTCCTTCCAGTTTGGACAGCGTCTGCTCCCCTCACGAGGGAACCTGCCACAGCTTAGTTTGGACAGTGTCCTTGAAGGTCTTTTTCTCAAGAGGACTTTACAGCGCTGACCTCCACCAATGCCTTTGGCAGAGTTTTTAGAGTTTTCTAATGCTCTTTAACCTTCTGCCATTCGGACTTGCCTCTCCCAAGAGAGATATTTCAGTAAGTGGCCATTACCAGGACATAGAGGAAGAGCCTCATTTTTCTCCATAACCACTGAGCTCCTTGTAAGACATCCCGGAGTCTGCACTGATACAGCGGCCGCGAGCTCTTCAGTGAGCGGCAGCTCCAAGCCCTGCCAGCCCTCCATCATCCGACCCCAGCTCACAGCAGACGTTGTTTACACAGGGGTAATCAACAGGGTAAATTTAGAATGTCCTAGAATAAATTATGATAAATTTCCTGCTTGGGGATGATAACTTAATGGAGCAGACAGCGACTATCTTCTCCGGAGAGGGTGAACTGAAGAACATGCTCGCCAGTGAAACATTGGGAGAGGTCTCTTTCCAGTTGTAAAATTCAAATGAGGTCCTTTTCAACTACTTTGCACACATTTCTTTCTTTCTTTTTTTTTTTAACTCCAAGTTTGTGTTTTGAACGTGAAGAATAATTGTGGTCTTCCGTAGGTCAAGGAGTAAACTGTTTACAGCAAGAGAGTTGCAAGGTCTTGCTGGCAAGATGATCCCCTTCTGGAATCCTTTCCTCCCTCCCACCAGGGTGACCTGCTGCTCTCCAGGAGGGGTTCTGAAGGAGGTGCCAAACTCGGATTCTTAAATAGCATTCTTTTTTTTTCTTTCTAGTTGGATGACTGGCTAATATCCCCTCAACTCTATCAAAGCGATTTTTTTCCGTCCTCCTTCCTGGACTTTTATTTCCACGTGTGAGGCTGGGTAGTCTGGATGGAATTCCGAGTCCACCGTTGACTTCCAGCTCTGCACCGGCAGCCCTGAGGAACCAAAGCGCAGCCTCACAGAGAGATCGGGTTCATTTCCACTCCTGTCCGCCTCTGCCCCTTTTCAATTTCCATCACTTTGGCTTAACCGTTTCATTTTTCACTCGAGTGCCTTTATCTGTTTGAGCAGAGGTTACGTTTCCCAAGCTGTGCATTTTCTCCAGCTGATTTTATTTTTTTTTTGGTAAGATTGAGATCATCAACAGTGCTTTCCGTTTTCAGTCCTTAGGACCCCAAACCTGAGTCATTGGAACATAAACTGAAAGGGGATAAAGTCTGTATTAATTAACGCTATCTTCTGAGATAACGCGTGCATCCACCCCGTTTGGAAATTCCTGCCCTTGCTGCTCCTGCAGGGCTTCCTCCCTGAGGGTGGGGGCCGCAGCCTGACCTCGTGGCTGGACGGCCTGACTCTGGACTCAGGCAGGAAGGGGTTTTCATTACTACCTCAGCATCGACCAGCTGTGTGGTCTTGGTTGAGTTACTTCCCACTTTGAAACCCCATCCACAGAATGGGATTAATAACACTGACCTCGAACAAATGCTTGAAATTTGAATGAGAGCAATACGTCGAAAGAATCTGGTGGTTAATGAGCACTCAGTAAATATTAAATATCATGGCCACTCTCCTGTTTTGAACCCATGACGACCGTCTTCCTCTTCAGTTTTCCGTGACCTCTTGCACTCGCTCCAGGAGCTGTGAGCTGCTAAGGAGGAAAGTTCAGTCTGTAGAAGAGGCAAAACATACACAGTGGGAGTTTCTAACTTGAAGGTGCTTTGCACACCATAAGGCACTATATACGTGTCACTATCGTGAGAACATGTTTTCTTGCCAAAAGGTAAAAGAAACAGATCATCTTGAAAGGAATATGATGAAGTGTGACACCAAAATCTAAGTTCCAGGAAGACCGGTACTGTTCACGTGGAAGTGACAGCGCGGTCCCAGAAGAACTCTGAACTTCGGCCAAGGAAGCGGGCTTGCTTTTGGTTGCAAATCTGACGGACACGGACAGCGTGCTGCTCTGATTCACCTGAACTGGATCAAACACTCACGTCTGGAGGAGGCGGTGGGATCAGCTCCACCAGCACTCTGTGTATTGAGATTAGAAGAGCAATCTTTTCCCAAGGGGACCTGGGGTGATCCTTCTGAAACAGGGAAGGATGCAAGCTCCTCCGAGGGTTCCACCAAGGAAACGTCCATCTGACTGTGTGACTTTGACCAGTAACTGAATCTCTGAGGCCTTTTGTTTCTGAATCTGTGATTGGAGTGGCACTTGATGGTCTTTCAGATGTTTTGAGCTTGAAGTTTTTGTGGTAGATCCACTCCGATGATCAAACTATTATGAAGTTTGATAATTTGAGGATTGATTCATGGATTATGTCCATGCAGACACTTTTTTTCTTAACCTGGTTAATTAACAAGAGCACTGTTTATATCAGTGGTCCTGACCACCCTGAAAACACCAGAGAAAAGTAACAGGCAAAGAGGCTTCTCACAAATAATTGATTTCGTGGAGAGGGCATTACTTTGAAGTCTCTGTCTTGTACTAAAGGGATCCCTTAGGGGTCTTTAGAATTTAATAAATAAACTATTACAATATCCAAAAAGTTATAAGACTTGATGATTTGGGCAGATTGTGAGCCCTGGAGACCATGCCTCCCTTGTGACAAGTATAAAATGACAAACTATATGATATAGCCTTGCAAGTTAGTCTCAAGCAAGTAAATCATATTTAAAATTTTTTAAGGTTCACATTCTTAGGTGATGCAACTTAGAGAGTAAAATGGTGATTTAAAATAATGCAAGAGTATCTATCTGTCCATCCATCCATCCGTCCATATAACATAGCCCCTAAACTTCCCTCTTGCTAATTTCCCCCCATTGCACAGCACTCTCTACCCTAAGGAGAAACACGTCAATGGGGTACCCATGGAGGTGAAGGAGGACTTCTGGGCTGAAACCCTGCCGGGGCCGACGGGGCAGCTCCTGCTCAAACAAGGGGTGGTTATCACTTGCTTACACCACTCTGGCTGCCTCGTAGCAGGTAAAATTCATGGCTAAAAAGTTCAACTTGACTCTAAAACAAAACCTTAGATACTAAAACCTGCTCTTTATCAGGCCATGATAGCAGTAAATAACATCTCTGTGCCAAAGGCAGGTATCTGTGAAAGAAAGGAGTCATCCTCTGCCAACCACATAGCAGACCAATAAAATGCCGATTTAAAGCACTCCCTAGACAAAGTAATCGACGTGACTGCATTATGCCCATGACGTGAAAAGGATGAAAAATATCCCGTGTGACTATTTACATGTCTGTTGGATTAAATCATTAGATTGTACTCAGAGTGGTACCTTTCACTAGAATGTTTTCTGTGCACCGTTGAAGCCAGTCAAATCTGTTCCATTGATTGGTTTCTTATTTTAGTGAACTGCTGGACATGGAGAGGGGGACACTGAAGTAGGTTCCACAGCGATACAACAAAGCACTTAGTTCCTAAAATTAGAACTTAATTATCAAGTATGAAAAACCTGGAGCCCATAAAAAGTGTTATCCAAACTAGACTGTTTTATTTGGAGCAAACTTAAAAGGTGGGAAAAAATCAGTAGTGATATTTTAAGTAAATATCAATGGAATAAGCTTGATAGACGTTAATATTTTTGTCTTATCAGGGATTACACCTTTTAGATATATTTATACTCAACCAAAAAAAGAATGAAGTCAAGTCTGAACGCGAATGCACGTCATTATGTAGACACAAACATTATCTTCGTTAAGTATTACTCTTTAGTATGTGATATTTTTGACGTTTTCATGTAGAGACCGGTGCATGTAATGGCAGTGGATTGACTTTAACAAGAGAACGGACTAACATGTTTTTTCACTGAAACATGTTGTAATTACTTTTTTCCCCTCTCCAAGGGGCTGTTCCAGGTGACACAACTCGTGTCATGATGTTCAAACACAGGGTCGTTTTAAAGTTAGACACTAGGTGGCGATACAAACCCCCCAAACTGGAGGGTAATTGTCTTTGTCTTTACCCTTCAGCCTGAAATCCAATCCGTCTCTGATTTTGAGTTTCACATAAAAATTAGAAACAGAAAAACAGCAAGTAATATTTCCATTCCTTGTCTATCACCAGGAGAGCTCCTTTCCTTTTGATGAAGAATTATACTTTCAAGCGAACCAAAATATTTTGTTTATGACACAGGATTTGGACAAAAACTTGAGTATATTTACTAATTTAGTTGTCCTATATGTATCCTTGCTATAAAAAGGCATTGAAGATGGCACACTTGTTTATCAAATCCTAAAATATAACGTAGTAACATTTTATTGTACCAAGACATGTGCTCTCAGGGACACACGTACCTGTGTATGAGACATACAATTCATTTATGACATATCTTGAGGCTGATGATTGGGAAGCCACTGTAGCACTGCCTTCCTGATAAAGTGAAGACTGTCTCCCAAAGGAAATAACAAGCAGTAAGTTTATTATCAATTAGGATGTGCTTTTCTCAAAATATGTTAATTGTTGAGGAACAGAAGTATTCTGATAAGGAACATAAATTTAGCATAATGGCATTCACAGTAATAGTCATAAAGCTGCTGCAACAATGTGTTCTGATTCTTGGGTAAAATGACATTGAGGACTTCAGTGAGCAGGGAGGGCAGAGCGTTCGAGCACTGAGGTGCCACATAAAGTGAATATGTATTATGTTGGTGCTGCTGTATTTTTAGCACATCTTCCTTGTCCCACATAAGCTGGACTCATGGCCAGTTCAGTCTGCAGTTTAATTCAAGGTGCTGAACTCAACGTACGGGGTCTGCATGGCTTAAGCACCTGGTTACTTTCAGAGTTGGTTCTTGTCCTCTTTGCCTTGCAGTAGTGGAGATGAGCTGAATTTGGAAGGAATTTTTCTCGTGAAGTGACCATATTAAAAAAAATTTTTTTAAAAGTTAGGTCCAAGGCCAGGTTTTTAAGGTTGATTTCATGATTATTTGCTGTCAGTACGAACTGATGGTCCTCTAGAGACTAATTTTGAAAATATGCATTTTCACTTTATCAGAGTAAAAACTCATCCCAGAATTAAAGAAGTCCAGAGGTACGGCCACGAAGCACGATCTGTGATTCCTGATTGCATCCTGGCTCAAAAAAATAAAGCCTTGAGGGCGGCAGGGCGGGTTCTCGGGTGAGACATGATGTTGCAGCTTTGCAGGAGAACATTCTTGCTCTTCGGTGATGTGTGCTGAAGTATCTAGTGTCGAACTGTTACGTTGACTGTAACTGATTTTCAGTTGGATAAGCATGAAAAAGTGTGTATATATGCACATGGAGAGGAGGAATGGAAAAGCAAATGAGGCAAAGTATTTAAAAAAGGGTGAATCTAAGATTTCTATTGACGATATTCATTCTATTCTTTTAACTCTCTCTGTGGGTTGATATTTTTCAGAACAGAAAGTTGGAAAAAAATCAATTAATTTCTTCTCTGAAAATGCACAATAGAAAATAAATAATATTACTCTTCTTTTCTACTTACCCAGAATAAATAGGCCACTTTCTCTAGATGGGCTGTAATCCAGACGTTTCAATTTTATTTCTTGTAACTGACAAACATTTCAGTCTCACAGATAAGATAGGAGTGATGCTTGTTTATTGAACAGATTCTAAGAACAAATTTGGGGGAAAAAACCCATAGTTTTATAAGAAAATCTCCTCTCTCTGCTGGAGCCCCCGCTGCCCCAGGCTGAGTCACTGGGCATTCGATACACAACACGCCGCAGAGGCTGAGTCACTCCTGCTGCAAATCGAAACTGCGGTTCTCAGAGAGACTTTTCTAATCCAAACCAGAGCCCCAGCCTCCTAAGTGATGTCGCTGTGACTGTGTTACCAGTCTAAAAAATTTCCTCACAGAATTTATGTTTATAATAATCTCAGTGTCAATAAACCATTCAAAAGAAAACGAATTGGGAAAGATCAAATATGGAATATCAGATATGATAACTGTATCTTGCTATTGAAAATTCAGACTGGCTTCTGGGAGATCGTGTAAGTGAAAAGAGCTGCTAACTGGGTTATAATTTTAGTGAGCAGAACAACCATGAAACACTGTTATTTATTTGTTGGTTTGTTTATTTTGAAACTGTATTTGTGTATATGTGCACCACCTTGTTCAAAAAAGAACCTGAGGCAAACACACAATAACGGAGAATATTTAAAATATGAATGGTTTGAAAAGGAAGCTATGGCCATTTGTTACATTGGCCCATTTTGGGGCATAAGAAAAAACCCTAAATTCTTGGGTTGGACTCTTAACAAATAAACAGAAATTTAGTTTCAATATCTATCAGATGTCTTCTGAATGAAATCATGTATTTCAAGCTTCGTTTGTTGAGATGGTATGGTTTGAAATATATACTGAAAAGTAATCGATGTATTTTATTTTCGTTGAACACTTGCTTAGCATACATCCACAAATGGAGCAATTTGTAAATTAATTTGACTTATAAACACATCTAACCTCTAGAGCCATTTAAAGAACGTGGGACTTTATCTTAGATAGATAACCATTTTTCCAGGATAAAGTTACTAAGCTGCCTTTCTCAAATCCTGATATCCTTGCATGTGTTTTTTCCATTATTTTTAAAATTATTTTTTAATTAGATTTCTTAAAAATTGCAGATATTCCCCTGTTTCAAAGGACAGCCACGTTGTTGATTTCTTGTGGCTCAAAATCCCCTTTCTGAATGTGGACAGGGGGTGTCTGCTTACAGTTGGATCTATCAGAAGAAAACATTTTTTGGAGCCAAACAAATGTATTTATTTTACAAATCAGATACACACATTATCATGTTACACAGGACACAAGTGATAAGCTATATAGAAGAACAAGCCTTCAGGATCAAGCTTTAAATAATATTAAGAGCATGCTTTCAATCCTATCTAAAAGCTGGCAGGAAAGGAATTCAGTAAAAAGACTTCGGCTTTTACAAACTGCATTGTGCATTTTAAAACATAATGCTTATTCTTTAAGACACTTCCACTAAGAATAAGGGAGGGTGAGAAAAGGGAAAAAAATATCATACTAGTTGAAGGAAGAAAAAAGAAAAAAAAAAAGAAAGTAAGCTCTTTTTTTTTTTTTTTGTCTTGACAAGGGCAAAATAAGCTGTATTGAGCTGTATTTTTTTTAACTTTTTTTATTGAGTTATAGTCATTTAACAATGTTGTGTCAAATTCCAGTGTAGAGCACAGTTTTTCAGTTATACATGAACATACATACATTCATTGTCATATAGTTAGCTGTTTGTTAAGCAAAGAGAGGATGTTATGATTGATAACCTCGTAATGAAAAGACAAAATTCTGAAGGAGCGCAGTTCAATTTCTTGGTTCGTCTATTCTGAAATCAACTTCTGGATCTTGAAAAAACTGAGAGGAAGTGCTGTGTTTGCCAGTTTCAGGCTGGCTGTCTTGTCTCCAGTGGTTATGAAAACACCCCCCTCCCCAGCAGCCCCGGGGTCCAGTTGCTGCTTCCTGCAGCAAAACCAAGAGTGAGGACCAGCTTCCAGTCCTCACCCGGGGCGCAGGCACAGGCGGGGAGCGCCCAGGGGTCCTCGGGGCATCCGTGCCTGTGGGGCTGAGACGCTCCGTCCTTAGAGACCTCGTGCAGAAAGAGGTCGATGGATTTTAGTTGAGTCCAGAGACTCAGACTTAGCTCTGCCTTCTGTTTTGGTAATAGAGACGTTCTCTTCCCATCTTCAAAGCCCAGTTCAATGGGGAGCATAGGGTTTTGCACGTAAAGACCGCATTCTCTGATAAATCTTTCCCCTTTTTTGTCTGTGCGGACCTGGCCTGGCGACAACTGTCCCTTCACGTGTGCCCTGGTTTTCCCACTCACACAGCAAAAGCAAACTTTCTTACATTCAGAGCAAAAATGGAAAAAAAGGAAGATTTAAAAAGTGAGGTTGACTTGCTTCCTCAAAGCCTGAACTCTTTTCAGCCTCTCCCTTTCAGACTGCTCCTCAGGCTGAAGATGGGGCTTGGAGTTAAGGCAGCTGAAGGGGACCCGGGGAGACTGCCGCTCCAGGCACGGTGGGGAGGCGGGCGGCCGTCTGGCCACGTCCCCTCCAGCAACTCTCCGTCTCCCGCAGGCATGTCCTGTCTGCCAGGCAGCGTTTCTTGTGCATTCACTATGTGCACATTTGGAAGACACTCTGGGCTCACATTCTGTAAAGCGCAATCTGTCTGACCTTCCCTTAGTCCTCTCCACTACCAAAGATTTCCAGTATTAATTTGGGCCCATTTTTGTTAAGACCGTGGTACCGCAAATCCAAGGAATGATCTAAAAGGTAGAAATTCAAGACATCATGGTATCAGGCTTGATAATGACGTTTAGCCAAGTCAAAATTTCTTTTTCAGCCGAAATACACTGAAAACGTTCTAAACTTTCTATCAAGCCTCCTCTTATCTTTCAATTTTACACAAATTATTAACTAGTCAAAGGTCACTGGGTCTTTATTCCTTGAGAAGAGAATCCTCTTTCATCATTGTTATTAATTGGACCCTAAGATAGTTTTTTTTTTTTTAAAGAACCTGTCTTTAAATGAATATTATCCTCTGCTAGTGCTTCCCTAATTCCTGGAAGCGAAAAGCTACCCAAAGCCAGGATGCTCTTTATAGAAAACCAGAAAATATTACATCATATAAAGTAAGAATTTCTTTTTTCCTAGCAGAAAATCTGACTGTATCGCAAGTAGAATTTGCCCTCCACAACCCTGGGTTCTGTATCCTCAGATTTAACCAACTGTGGATCAAAGATTTTTTTTTTTAATTCAGAAAGTTCCTAAAAGCAAAACTTGAATTTGCAACCATTTACATAGCATTTACATTGGATTAGTATTACAAATAATCTAGAGCTGATTTCAGGTATACAGGAGGATGTGCCTAGGTTATATGCAAATAACACATCCGTTTTGTATGTTGGTATCTGCAGGTGGGGGCAGGGTGTCCTGGAAACAGTTCCCCCTGGATACAGGGGACAACTGTATACAATTACAGCCTTGACTTATGAGTCCATGGAAACAAATATTCTTTTTTCTTATCACAAGATGTACAAATATCAAATTATTACATTGTACACCTAAAACAAATAAAATGTTATTATTAATTATATTTCAATTTTTTTAAACAAATATTCTTATGCTCAGATTTCAGGCGAATGTTTTTGTGCTGGTTATTTATTTTGTCTTTTGTCTACAATTACTGGTAGATAGGCAGTTGTAAGTTCTAAAAGCTTGAAGAAAAACTTACGTGAATAAAATTTGAAATGGAAAACGTATTATCCATGAACAAGATGTCTCTCTTGAAAGGTGGAAAAAGACAGCTGGCATTTTATCAGGAGGACACCTGTGGCACCTTGGGCTGCTGGTGTCCTCAGTGGCTTCCTTGAGAATGGGTTGCCTGGATGGTGGTTAGAATGTGGAAAAGAAACAGATGTGGGAAGGACAGAGCATATAGTTCTGCACTGCTTCTGAATGCGTTTTGTGTGTGTGTGTGTGTGTATTCTATTGAAGTATAGTCAGTTTACGATGTTGTATGAATTTCTGGTGCACAGCACAATGCTTCAGTCATATGGGAACATACATATATTCGTTTTCATGTTCTTTTTCACAGTAAGTTACTACAAGATATTGAATATAGTTCCCTGCTGCTCTACAGTAGAAACACTTGTTTAATCTGAATGTATTTTGATCCTCAGTTTTCTTCGCATTCATCATTTTGAAGATACATGTATATATATTTGCTGTGAAAGAAATCAGAAATTCCTTTTCCTGTCACATTTCCTATTATCTCCTTTATTACTTTAAATTTTTAAAATTTTCTTTTAGATTTCCCTTGATTTCTTTTGTTTTGAAGAAACAAAAAAAATCACATTTTCAAAAGGCGAAAAGTGAAGTAAAATGAACAGCCATATGCAATAGATATGCACTGGGAAATTTTTTCTTTTATTATTGTTTAAATTGGGATTAGCAGATACTAACTGCTGTATTTAAAATAGATAAACAGCAAGGTCTACTGTGTTTGTAATGGCCTATAATGAAAAAGAAGATGAAAAGGAATAAATATATCTATATCCATGTCCATAACTGAATCACTATGCTGTGCACCAGAAACTGACACAACATTGTCAACCCACTCTAATTCAATAAAGAGAAAAAACCTACAAAAAAAAAAAAAAATCTCTTTCAGCTGCCCTTCCTGTTCGTCTAGGTATTTATTTCCTCTATGTCTCTTTCTGCATCACTGTTCTTTTCCCAGGATCATCCCAGTACCCTCTCCCCCACCGCTCAGCTGTCACCCCAAACTGGTGCCCTTAAACAAACCGTAGACCGTTCCCTCGTCTGATTCTCTGACGTTAAGTTCCTGTTCCTCTACCTCATAACCAATTGTCAGTTTTATCTTTTTAAAAAAGGGGAAACGAAAAGTTTAGTAGAAATGAGTAAAAGCTGTGAGTGTTCAGTGAGCGGCCAGGCTGCGTGTCTCGCTTTCGCCTTTTACTCAGGAAACACTGAGGGCACTGAGGGACCAGTTTAGGTTCAAACAAAACGCAAAACCTCCACAGCGCCTATTTGCAGGCGTTCTACTGAAAGCAAGCTGCCGGTGTAATGGGTCCCTGATCAACACGGATTCAAGAGGGTTTACAAAATGAGCTTTCCTTTAAAAGACAATAAAAGTAGGAGAGATGGAGGTTGTGGGGTAAAGGAGGAAATGGCTAAGAAAGGAAAAAAATTTAACTTTTATGCCTTGTAATGAATAATTATGCCTTGTAATGCATAAATGCCTACCTTATTAGCATTTGAAAGTGAGAGAATGTTATCACTCAGAATTTGCCATATTTCCTCCTCTCCCTTTAATTTTACTGGGGACCTTTTGAGGTTTCACCCTGGAAGTATTTACTACACAAAAAGTCCAACATGTAATCTTAAATGAAAATGGAATTTAAAAGGGTAGATATGAACTGTGTTTGTACATAGATTTACTTCTCAGCTGCTTTTCATCCTATCATATTTTGGGGGCTCATTTTGTCTTATTTACAGTGTCTTTTAATTTAATTTAATTTTTTATTGTAGTACAGTCAGTTTACAATGTTGTATCAGTTTCTGGTGTACAGCATAGTGTTTCAGTCATCCATATACATACATATATTACTTTTCATATTCTTTTTCATTCTAGGCTACTACAAGATATTGAATATAATTCCTTGTGCTCTACAGCAGGAACTTGTTGTTTATATATTTTATATATAGTAATTAGGATCTGCAAATCTCGCACTCCCAGTTTATCCCTTCTCACCTTTCCCCCTCCCCGTAACTGTAAATTTGTTTTCTATGTTTTTAAGTCTGCTTCTGTTTTGTAAATAAATTAATTTGCGTCTTCTTTTTTTTAGACTCCAGATATAAGTGATATCATGTGATATTTTTCTTTCTCTTTCTGGCTTACTTTACTTAGAATGATCATCTCCAGGTCCATCCATATTGCTGTAAATGGCATTATTTTATTCTTTTTATGGCTGAATAGTATTCCATTGTATAAATATACCACAACTTCTTTATCCAGCCATCTCCATTGTCTTTTGATTTTATGAAGATTCTATCCTTCAAGCCCACGTTTCCAGTTCATCCTGTAACAAACTGAACATATTCAATGAAGTCAGCTGTTATGAGAAAATGACGTTCACAGCCTTTAAATTTTAATTTTGTACTGAGAGAGAGATGTGCTTATCTTTATGGTAAAGGAAAGTAATTGTTTCGTTTGCCTTTGTAGTCTTCCAGGAGAAGTTCCTTCTCTGCAGTTAAGATGTTGTATATGTTTTGGGTGCAGAGATGGGCAGCGGTAACTGTGGTGTCTTTACCGTCCCCAGCAACAAGCACAGGCACGCCGTGCAGTCCATTTCCATAACGGGCAACTTGACAGATGCTTTTGAAAAGTAACTGCAATGCATGATCAAGTATTTGTTCTCGGTGGGCATGGACAGATTTGGGTGTTGAGCTGCTCCAATGTTTGGGGAAAAGGCAACTCTTGTCATTTCCACATCTAAGATCTTAAATTTTACCATTGGCTAAAGTATCAAGAGTGTTTTTTTTAAATGGCATGATTTTATTCTTTTCAGGGCTGCATAGTATTCCATCATGTATATATACACAAGGAGCCCAGGACCTCGTGCATGCTAAGCACATGCTCTACCACTGAACTATACTCTCCCCAACCTCAAGAGAGTTTTAAAAACAAGCCAGTTCTATAAAAGAATGACATCCTTAAGGAAAAAGGAGGGAAAAGAAATAGAGTGATCACCCAAAGAAGAGACTCTTAACAGAGATGCTGACTCAGATTTTTGTTGCTGTAAGTCCACTATAAAACAGAAAAATTTTAAAGAAAGTTTCATACCAAGAAAGCATGACAGTTCACTCCGGGTTGTGACTTTGTCTTCATGGAGGTCGTTTACAGCAGCATTTATGACCAAATAAAGCAGAGGGTGCCTCAGTTTGCTATCAGAGCCATCAAAACAATGTGAGTTTAAAAGTGTGTTATTTGAATATTCACCAACAAGCATCTCCACTTAACAGATAAGAATGACCCAGAAAAGGAAAACAGTGTTCGTGCAGTCACTGAAGTTGGGAGCAAGCTTGTTGGACTTTAAAACAGTGAACTTTCCAAATATCACTTTGAATCCATGACCATGAATTTTCATCTGAGCAGAACATCCTTATTTGAGTTTTGCATTAGCGTTCAGTTTCCACCAGATTAACATACAATTTACAACGTCCACACATAGCTCAGTTCATCAGGAATTTTACTTCATCTTTACAAGCACAGGCTGAGGGCCACTTAGCAAATAATTTGGTCTTGATTTCCCACTGTCCCTACAGAAAATGGTAATAGTTCATCTTCTCTGTGAAGTCTTTATCAATCCAGGCATCCCCAGAGGTATGAAATCATTGGTAAGACTTTCGGTGAATGTTCGGAAAACTTGCACTGAAGATTTTAGGTGCCTACAATGCTTTCAATCACTTTCTTAATTACCATTAGTATTTTTTTCTTTTATGTTTACAAAATCTGCATCTATAGTGCACTTCCGTAATACAGCTGCTCCCAAAGCAGCTCATCCTTGACATATACGCTAAATTAATCACCCTAAGTGATAATATTTTTCAACCTGAAAGATGAGTTTTATTTCTTCCTTGAAGAAATAGATTAACTAATGTGAGAAAATCAGAACATTATGAGAACCACTTTCTGGGAAGGAACACGGATGGATGAAGCCAATCTGGTTTTGATATTTGTCCCTGGGGTTTTCCCTGAAAGGTGATTGCCAAAGAGCTCTGCAGATGGATGGCATAAACTCACTCATCTGACTTAACATGTAAAATGAAAGCCAGTAACACAAATGATGGGAAGAAGATGGTTAAAAACAATTCCACCCTATTACCAATATTTTAATGTTTAAGCCTTAAAATGAGAGTATAAATGGATACATCAAACCTGCCAAACCTTAGTCATTCCAGAAAATAAAGGGCAGATTGAATCGAATCCATAACAATCTAATGACTGCAAGAGAGAAATAACCAATTGACAGTTTATTTTAATATCTTTCTCCACAGAAAATGGACCACACTTATTGCTTTGTGTTGTAGCTGAAAAATGGATGCAAATCAGCAAGGAAACTCTTTAAAGGAAAATGCTAAAAATATTCCTTAAAAACCCAGGGTGAGAGCTGACATTTCAGACTCAAAAGTTACATTTGGCAAGAGCCTTACTCTTATGATGTGTGAGTTGTGTTTGACTCTGTTTTTTTTTTTTTTTTTTTAACGAATGACTAAACCTGGACCCCATGTTTCTTGGGCCAAGACATCATCTTTTATGACACATTTCTACACAAACACACTCCCCTCAAGGTCATCACTCACCTTCTTAAACACCAGGGGAGCACAAGCCAACATTTTAATTTACAGAGTAAATTTATACACGGGACGAAAAGACACGGTGCTTCTTTTGAGGGCTACCACTGAGCAACGGGAGCATATGGAGTTGCTCAAGGCAGCCGGGAAAGCCTTTCATACTCTGCCCACATGTGTACACTCGCATTCTTACTCCCTCTGTAAAGTTGCAGCAGCATGGTGGACCTAGAGGTTATCATACTAAGTGAAGTAACTCAGACAGAGAAAGACAAATATCATATAATATCACTTATATGTAGAATCTAAAAAAAAAAAAGAGACTCAAATGAACTTATTTACAAACCAGAAATAGTTTCACAGACATAGAAAACAAACTTATGGTTACCAAAGGGGAAAAGGGAGAGGGATAAATTAGGAGTCTGAGATGAACATATATAAAACAGATAACCAACAGGGGTCTGCTGTAGACTACAGGGAACTATATTCAATTTCTTGTAATAACTTTTAATAGTAAGAAATCTGAAATGGAATAGATTCATACATATATATGTAACTGAGTCACTTTGCTGTATACCTGAAACATTGTAAATCCACTATACTTCAATAAAAAATGAAAAAATAAGAAAAGTTAAATTACAACAAAAGATTTATTTTATTTAATAAATATTTACATTGTTCTTATTATGTGCAATGTTCTATGTACTTTAGAAAAACTTAGCTCATTTAATTCTTGTCACAATCATATGAAAGTTACTATTATTATTCCCATTTCTCAGATGAGGAAACTGAGGGATATCGTTTGCATGAGACCATACAAGGGATACTGCTAGGAAATTGTTACTGAAGGGAGCATGCAGCATAGCATACAAAAGCAAGCATCCAGGGAGGTAGCACAAACATCCTGGCTGCAATTTGAATATAAGTATCAAACTATACAGAAGCTTGGACTTTAAATATGTCTACAAAAAGGAGGACTTGAGGACCCCAGGGGGCATACAACATGTTCGTGGGTATGTGGGTACATGTCTACGTGTGTCGGTACATGTGTGTGTCAGATCCTTCACTATGTAAAGCATTTAGCATATGATAAACACATCATATGTAGGATTCAGCATTATTTCATTACCTGTGTGTCCTGGTTTGCCAAGAGATGCTATCCTGGGAATCTGTGGGAGATTTGTAAGTGCGGAGGCTCTTTTTTTCCCTTCATTTGAATCTTACCGATTTCACTCCCCAGAACATCCACCAATGCCCCAAAGATTATTCCTCCACTGCTTAAGATCTTTTAATGGGTGAGATAACTGGCTGGAATCACCCAGCTGGAAAGGGAAAGGCCAGACTCTGTACCCAGATACCTATTATTAGAAAGAAAACCAAGCAAAAACCCTCTCCTCCATTACCCTCGATGTCTGTCTTTGTGGCCCCCTTTCCCTGACTTAGCTGAGCACGCTTTCTACCACTGGAAGCAGCAGGACTTGGAACGGTGGTGGGCTTTCAATGGGAGGGACCTTAGAGATACAGTGTCTGCCCTCCTCCTTAATGTGGACACAGAAACTGAGAGGTGAAACCTCACAAGGACTAGAGCCACCAGGCTCCTTACCAGGTTCCGGGCAATTCGTTTCCTATTGCATGAGTTTTGGATTAATTTATATTAAAATAAACTGTAAAATGTTCCAATTACAAGATAAACCTAGAATGCTTACTACATACATTTGTGAATATTTTTGAAAGCCAGAAAAGGCATTAAGTACCTTAAAATTCTGTCCTCCAAGTTTTATCATCTGTCTCTAGGGTGCAGACCCTGTCCCTCTGTGTTCTGCAGAATTGGGAAGGCTCTGACGGTACAAGTTTTGATCTGTCTAGACAGTGAGCTGTGAAACCAGTTTGACCCATGTTCCAAGTAGACAGAAAACATGACGATTATAGCAGAAATAATCAAAGTTCTATAACTAGATAATTTCTTAATGGATCAACAGTTGCCACCCATATAGCATGACAGATTCCCCTTCCGCCTTTCCCCTTCTTCTCAATTTAAACATCTTCTACATTGAAGGAGTGTCTCCTGTGTTTGAAATTCACTAAAAGGCTCAGGGAAACTTAGAGGAACACGTTGGCCCTATTCAACTGAATGCGTTAGTGAAGTGTGTTTTCACCAGGAGAATTTTGTAGGTCAAACGTGAAGTTGCAGGTCTGTGTTCCTAAGGTCAGCAATTTGTAGAAATGTCAGATGGAGTAGCTACTCACTGTGGAAAGGATGCGTAACGTTGTAAATATATATGACCGAGGACTCCTCGCTTCTGAGAGTCTGCAATTCTGTCCTGTGACTCTGTAAGGTTTGCTTGGCTGGGACTTTGCTGTCTTAAATAACTTCTCTCCTCAGTAGGGTATTAAGTGTTCCAAAGACATATAAGAATAAACGCAAATGTAGTTTTCAAATATTTTCCTTTGAATATTCTTCATTATGTCCTGGAGTTTATTCCTTTGGTTCTGATGACTTTCCCTGGATTCAGTACTAAAGATGGAAAGAACAGAACTTAAAGAAAACCCTGAATTCAAATCCTATCTCTGGTTGTTAGGAGCTGTGTTGCCTTAATTCATTACTTACTTTCTCTGAGACCCAGTATTCTCACTGATTTAAAAAAAAAGAGACGGGGCTAAGTGAGGGCTGCCTACAACACTATGAGGACCTAGTGGGCCGTGTGTGATTCGGCACAGAACTACGCTGAGTTGGTCTTCCCCAAATATAAACTTCTCCCTGTTAAGGAGAGAAAAGTGAAATAATTTAAGCAAAACTGAACTGTCCAAACACTTGGGCAGGACTTCACAAGGAGCACATCCAAATGGGCACTCTTCCTACGACTACTCTAAGTCCTCAGAAAAGCCACACGGTATACATACCACTAGGTACCAATTATAAGGGCGCAATGGAAAAGACCACTCTGAGTATTAGTGAGGGCGGGAGGAACCAGAGCTCTCGTGACTGCTGGTGGAGTGTCACTTGGCGGGACCACTTTGAAGAAGTGCCCCCTTATGACCCCGAACTTCCCCTCCTGGGTATAACTGCAACAGAAATGCAAGAAAATGTTTTCCAAAAACCAAGCACGATTACATTGAGAACAGCATTATTTGTAAGAGTCCATAACTGGAAATGATCCAAATGTGCCTCAGCAGGAGAAGAGACAAATACATCGTGGTGTAGTCACTCCACGAACACTATGGAATAATGGAAAAGAATGGGAAGCCGTTGAGCACCACAGCCCAGTCAGATCTCACAAACAGAGCAAACGGTATCTGAAGACAGACACAGAAGAATGCATTCTGCACGATCTTACTTATATAAGCTGCCCAAACAGACAACTCATGGTTTTCAAAGAGAGTGGGCTGGTGACTTGGAGGAGCCACGACGGGGTCTTCAAAGATGCAGACAATGAGCTGTTTCTTGATTTGGGTTTCATAAGTTAGAAGTCACTACTCTCTCAAAATTCACTGAGCTGCAGTGACTCTCAAACTTTATGTATCTATGTTACACTTCTATTAAAGAGTTTAATTTATTAAAAAAAAAAACCCTAAACCACGCTCATCTAAACTACGTGACCTTCAGATTCTGCCAGGCAGAGTTACTAATAATGACAGTACACGATGGTCAGTAAAAGATACTCCCCCGTTATCTGGGCTCTCAATGACAGAGTACTTTTTCTATTGCTTGTTTAAAGCATCTCTCTCTTTTTTGTCATACTATTAACTCTGCCTGTGATAAACTCCTTAAAGTAATATTCCCAGAATCTTTGATTTTTTTTTCTTTTTTCAGTAATAGCCTTTGGTAAGATGAGCCAGTCCTTATCGAAAGTAATTCAGCGACTCTTCTGTGGTCGATGTTACTGGCAACCGGGAAGAGTTTAGATGTTTTGGAAGCAAAACTTGCCGCACTGCATGATTTACAGGCTCCGTTTTTGGAAAGCAGTTTGTTTTATTCTTTATATCATTCTATTATTTATATATGGCTTCAGAACAAGTGAAACATATAGTCTGGTTATTGTCAGGATGTGGAGGAAGCCAAAACAGTGTGGAAATGTAACTTTGTAAATTCTTTCATGTGACAGTTTTAAGCATGATTTTTCAGAGTGTGTATACAGTGTGCTTGGATATCCTGTCTTGGGGAAGAAGAGCTGTCACCTTCTAAAAGGAAGAAGGAATAAAATCAGCTCTGGAACTGCACCAGATTTTGTTAGGGCCACCTCCAGGTAGTGCCCATTTACTCAGCTTAGAAGCTCCAGTGTTTCTAAGACGAGATATCAAGAAAGTTGACCCCAGTGTTCTGAAAGATAATTCTGCTTACAGAAAAATCTTTATTTTTTTTCCCTCTTTGATTATTGATTGCATTTTCATGAAACCATAGAAAATACGGTTTTACTAGGTTGATTTGCCAGTGTGGCAGAGAATAAGACATGTACTCAACTGCAAAATACTACAAATTCAGAACTCTCTTTGGGGATTAGCATTCTTTTTTTTCCCCCTTAGGGCTTTTATTTTTAGTTTTTTTGATATTTAATTCTTATTTTTATTGAAGTGTATTTGATTTACAATGTTAGTTTCAGGTGTACAGCAAAGCAATTCAGTTACACATATACAAACGTATCTGTATATATATTTTTCAGATTCTTTTCCATTACAGCTCATTATGAGAAATTGAATATAGTTCCCTGTGCTATACAGTAGGTCCTTGTTGTTTATCTTTTTTATATATAGTAATGTGTATCTATTAATCCCAAATTCCTAATCTATCCCCCTCACCCCTTTCCTCCCTGGTAACCACAGTTTATTTTCTATGTCTGTGAGTCTATTTCTGGTGTGTGAATAAAATTTGTATCTTTTTTAGATTACACATATAAGCAACATCGTATGATATTTGTCTTTCTCTGTCTGACTTACTTCACTTAATATGATAATCTCTAGGTCCACCCATGTTGCTGCAAATAGCATTATTTCATTCTTTTTTTATGGCTGAGTAGTATTCCATTGTATAAATATACCACATCTTCTTCATCCAGTCATCTGTTGATGGACATTAGGTTGTTTCCATGTCTTGGCTGTTGTAAACAGTGCTGCTGTGAACACTGGGGTGCAGGTGTCTTTTTGAATTATAGTTTTTCCTGGATATATGCCCAGGAGGGGGATTGCAGGATCATATGGTAACCCTAGTTTTTTAAGGAACCTCCATACTATCCTCCATAGTGGCTGCACCAAATTACATTCCCACCAACAGTGTAGGAGGGTTCCTTTCTGGAGATTAGCATTCTTAATTAGCTCTCTACACTCATTAAATTTAAATTGTGATTCATCAAATTTGTGCTTTGTGAACAGTTCAGAGGTAGCTAATAATATTTAATTTTATTCATATTCCTTGTCATGTTCTAAACAACTATCTTTCCAATAACATTTTATTTTTAATCAAAGGAGTCTTCCATTATACTAATCTACAGAAATTTAAAATCAGCTAGGAAAATTTGCTGGCACATTGATGAGGACTTAAAATCCTGTGTAAGCATAAAAAGACTCGTTTTGAGAGGACAGAATTTGAAAACAAAACCACCTCCCCACAGCCTGGCAGAATCACAACTTTCTGTTGCTCCTTTTGCCAGATGGACCACAGCTACACACTTAACGTAAACATCCAGTGTCCTTAACAAAATCATTTCACTGTCAATGCTGCCGGCCGATGCAATGAGTTTCCACTCCTGAGTGAATTCTAAATAACGAACACAGGTAAACCTTTGAGGTTCAGCTTGGCTTGAAGCAGGATCCACATGATTAAATGCTTATTCAAAACGCTTTCATCTGGAAGTCTTACAAGAAGGCTTGTTTTTGTTTTACTGCTTTTCTTAAAGCATTTCAGTGCTTCCAGTTTGACTTCCATCTCATACCAGGAGGTGAAAAGACACTGGAAATGGTTGTTCTTTCGGTGTATTTCAAAAGAAGTTCTGGGTTTGATTTTGAGTAAACATTTGGCTTTGTTTTCAATTTTCTGACCTGGATGGCTCTGCCTTTTGAGGTTTCTTTCTAATAGATCTAATTTTATCAGTATGATGGTGACTACATTTGCACCATAAATTGGCGAATTGAGCCAATTATCCACACAGTTCAAGCTCGAATGTCATTTCTTCTTAATTAAATATATATTTCATGAAACTGAGTATTCTGGAGGAGCCTTCTTTTGATAATTACTGTAACTCTTCACTTTCTGTGGATATAATTTGAGTTGCTAATCAATTATTTAATAGAGTCTTAGTTATATTTTCTCATATATGGTCTCAAAATATAATATATAAAAAGCTTGGAAAACATTGAGTAATAAGCCATTTTTCTAGTTAAATATATTCCCCACTCACATATCATTTAAAATGTTGGAAAATCTTTATTTTTAATTTTGAGAAGGTAGGTGGCATAATTTCATAGACCTTTTTTTACACAGAGTAAGAATATTCCAAGGAATCATCTCTACGCGGTGCTGGATAAAATGATGTCGTGCAGCAAATCCTGGGTCTCAGGTTATCAAATGCATATGATATAGGAGGGCAAAGTAAGTGATTTCTTATATGTGACGTTCCAAAAACTCTCACATGCAAGGAATTTCAGCATTTGTTATTCATATGGAATTATTATTTAAGGAACCACCCCCTACCTCTTGGAAAAGATAACACATCAAAACACAGACTTTTATGTTTATTAAAATATAATTTGATTAGAGGAAGCAGTGAATACCAGGTTTGCCAACTCCTTAGCTGGCTCCACCTCAAAGAATGGAAACCTCCTCTTATGTTAAGAAGTTCAACCATCCAGAATAAAGTTGTTCCGGGGATATTGCCCCATAATGCATTTCCATATGATTAAACGTTGTCATAATATGTAGATGGGTTATACTATCTGGATAATTTTTGAGTGGAATATAACCTTTATCAATACCTTTAACTGACGTTCCCCTTTAAAAGACATGAAATATGATTCATTTTATGTTTAATTTCTTCAAGTCAGCTCAAATGTGGTCTTATTTTGGAGGAATTTTCTTATTCTGGTTATTTCATTGAGTTCCTTTTAAATATATTTTTTGGGGTCAATTATTTTCCAGCCCTAATATATATGAAGGTTTTGAGTTTCAGGGGCTCTAAGCAATCCTTTGACAATATTTCAGATATTCATAATTTCCCCACTCAATATCCAAGACTCTGATATCGCAATATTTCAGGACAAATATTTTCAACTTTGTGCAACTTCAGCAGTGAAAGTATTCCAAATGACAGAACTGGATTTCTAAAAAAAAAAAAAAAAATGAGAATTACCAGATGCTAATCCAAGGTTATGGCAAGTACAAAAAAACTAAGAGAAATGTTTCGATTAAGAACCAGAAGAAAAGATAAAGGATGAATGTTTGCATCACCCAACACGTAAAGTAAAATTCTTCCTTCAGTCTTGAGAAGTTCTAAGAAGCCCAGTCATAAAATGCTTGGATGTGATTCCTCAGTGTTGAAACCTAGATATTTCGCTCTGATGGAAAAAACTCCACGGGTGATATGAATTCTTAAACCTAAGGATAAACTGTTAGCTATAAAACCTCTAGAGATGCTGAACCAGTTAGGCGTTTAGACCAGATAAACGCTTTGATGATGGTGGAGGAATGCAGCAATCAAAGGGTTTCCATCGCTTCCCTTGGCAGTTGGGTGTCCTTTCAGGAATTCTGCAGACAGCTGCTTACAACCATCATATAAATCAGCCTATAAAGTAAATTCCTCCTCTCTCCCAATCATGACTGTTAATAGTTATCTGCTATTTTGGAGTCATACTCATTTTTGTTCAGGGAAGCAAGGAGAACTGTCCTTGGAATCCTTGTTATGATGGAATAATAATAATATCACCCTACAATTAATTGTACTATTTCTTTTGGAGCTTTTATGCTGTGCCTTGGCAGATCTGAATGCTATGTATGATAAGGTGATAATGATATTGAATATTTATTGGGCATTTTTATACACCAAGTGCTCTGTTGAGCCCATCGTATATTTTTTCTCTCTTTGTTCTCACAGCAATCTTACAGGTAGATACTATTACATATCAGAGGATTTAAGTAACATCTCGATGGCACATCACAGACAGTGGGAGCACAGGTGGTGTGTGTGATTCTAATACCTGGGCTCACAAAGACCAAGTTATACTGCCTCAGAACGGTACCATTTTTGGCTGTTTGAGGACCCAACAATTAACAAATTTTATCAGGAGGGCTGAAGGCTTGGGAAGGAGGAGGGGAGAAAACACAGAGGGGAAAAGGAGTAGTAGTTTCCAGATCTCCTGAACTTTGTTACAGGCTCCTGCTCACCCACTTCTGAGCCGTCCTAGAACGAACCTGATGCAGGGGCCCTTTGGACTTTCCTTAAACCACTTATGAAATACGTCAGCACTTGCAATATGGACAGAGGCAGAAGTTTCCTCCTGCCTTGGAAGGTGTGAATGTATCTTAGTGATGATTAAATGTTTCTATCACTGGATCTCTCCATGCTTAGGACAGGTGGTCGGGAAGAGGTGAGGGCTCCAGAATGTATTTACTCTTGGAAGTAGGCTCAGTGGTACCCTCTTTACTGGCAATTGTCACTCTTTCTAATGTAAATAGAAGAAAAGACAGGCTTATCCTCTGAGGTCTTTACTTCCTTCTATTCTGTGGTCTTCACTCTTCTTTTAGTTTTTCATTTATAAAACTCTCAATGATAGAAAACTATAGAAATCAGATGCACCTCTTTGATACACGTTCAAAGCCTTCACTAGTGCCTGCGTAATAAAAATTGTAACGGAAAAAATCAATTTAGTAGAGAGCTTTTATTAATCTAAGATTCCGTAGAGCCATAAAAACAACATCTTCTGGTATGCATCTTAAGAAAGAAAATTCTAATCCACATTTATTTTTTCCTTTCTACATTTTAAACAAAAATGTAAAAGACTTTAAAAGATGTTGCTAGCAAGAGAGGCTAGAATTATAGGACCAAAAGAAATATTCACAGATTCCCATCTAATACTGTAGCAAAGTAATTCAGTAAAAAATTCTCTGTTGTTCGATTCAGTAATCAGTACAATGGAGGTAATTCGTCATAATGAATTATCAGCAAACTACTCAAAAATCAATAAAAACATTATATAACATGATCATTCTCTAATTGTATAATCATTTATACTGTTAATGGTATTGTTTTGAACGAATTTAACTAAGTGATGGCTTTGTATTAGTTGACTATAATTTGATGTAGTGGAAATTATCAACCTAATGTATATTGTATCTACTTACTATATGTAATTTTGAAGGGATGATCCTGATTGACTTTAGAAATTCTAGCTTAATATTCTTGTGTGTAAAACTGGAGAGATCAGCTGGGGGTGAAATTTAGGGCTCTGGTTCATTATCTTAAAAAAAAAAAGTCTTTTCTTTAGTTGGGTAATAAAATGTCTTTGTAGTTATGCTCGACTTACCAGGACCACCAGGGGATAAGGAGGGTTAGGGTTGCCAGTGTCATGGGATCAAAACAAAGGTAAAAGACAGAGGGCATGTGGATTTGCATTTTTGAGAAGAAGAAAGAAGAGGCATGACTATATATACATCGGATGGGTGATACCAAACAGGAAGACGATCGCCCTGGTGTGGTGTCCGGTCAGACCCCACAAAATGCGGTCGTGAGTGGAGCTTTCATGTTTTCCAGCCTGAAGTATCTGGAGGATTTATTTTAAAAAGTTTTGTTTGGGCCGACTCTGGTTGGCTGTTTAAATTATCTGGATAATTGATAAAGCTATTACTTCAGCTTTTATGGGAAGATGGAATCCATAAGCTGAGTGTGGGACACTAAATTAGAAAGTTCCAAGTTAAAACATAGGAAAGCACATGCAACATTAAGAAGTTTATACTTTGGCAGAGGGACTTGACCGTAATCTGTTTTAAAGCAAATAGATTGTGTACAGCTGTCCCCAGATCCCTGGCAAAATGATGATTTAATGTTGATTAAGAGAGAAAGCCTTTGAAGTGAGGGAGGCAGCAGCCCCCAGTACGTCTTTGGTGATCATTATCAGTCTTCCCTGAAGGATGCCTTGGTGCCAAAAGCTCTTTTCTCCCAACTGGTTAAGGTGGATTCAGGAGCGAAGGCTTTGTACGTCTGAAAAGGCCTTCTCATTCACAGGCCTCTGGTGTCTTATCCCTTTAGGATTGTGAATGTCTGAGAATAAACAGATGCAGCCCTTTGCACGAGCAGGGCAAGGTCCACAACTCCACGGCACCCTGGCATTATTTATTCATCATGAGAACAGCGAACGAACATGGACCCTGCGGGAAAATCAAATCACTGTTCGTTGTGTCGAGCAGCTGCATTTGGCAGAGAAGCAGCCTTTGGGTCTGACTTTGGTAACCGGACAATTAGAGGCGTTATTAAATTGCAAATGCAAATGAGTAACCCTGTTTTCGTCTAAGTTCGCTGTGTTTCCTTTGTAGTCCTTAAATGAAAACCAGCTCAGAATTTCTAAGAGCTGATTCCTGACAGTTTAGAACAGTTCTGGGCTAGTTCATGTATAAGTAATTTCACTAAAAAATATTTACATTATCAGTTAACCTCCAACGACCAAATCTGCACTTCTTCATGTTCGCAGGTTCGATGCATTCAGTGCCAAAGTGATCATGTTCTGGGTGCCTGATGCTGAAATTTTGCTCACAAGTGGAGATTCGGATAGTGTGAAACATACAAGCTTTTACACATTCATAAAATAAGTTACATATTGTAAGAATATCTACAGATAATTAAAAGGCTCTGTAATTTGTGCTTATGTTCTCTGATTTGTTTACATTATACTACATTATATTGAGAACTTTTCATAAACTGTCTAGTTTTAAAACCCAGTTCCTTCATTAGAATTTCCTTCTTAAGTTGTCAAGGGATTAAATAAATTTATATATATATGTGTGTGTGTGTGTGTGTGTGTTTGTGTGTGTGTGTGTGTGTTTAGAATAATGCCTCGCACTTAGTAATTGCTGGTGTGTGTGTTCAAATTGCATAGTTTTATCAAAAGGTAGGTTGGCACATAATAATGATTTCTCTCTTTTTCTCCCATTTCTACCTACTTATCACCTAACATTTATCATGTCTCTTTCCCTCTGTATTTCAGTTCCATACAGCTCACGACATTGATCAGTTTATGCAATACACCAATGTCCATTCTGATGTACATACTGTAGCTTTAAAACTGTAAACCAGGGTCTGTCCTGATCTGGGGAGTCCAAAGATCAAAGCCAGAGAATTTTTTTTTTCAGTATTTTATCCATACATTCTCACCATGTGAAGTCCGCTACGATGCGGGGGAAAAAAAAACCCCAAAAGAATGATTGAATAATAGTGAAATTATAGCAAAGGAAGCCCACCAAACCAGCCAGTGGCCCCAGGCTCTCTGCCACTTCCCAGGGACGTCCACTGGCCCGGCTGACTTCACCAAATTCCAAGAATAAACCCTCACCAGATTCCTTTAAGTGATTGGTTCCTTTAGTTCAGGCTCTGATCTGGTGCATAAATCTCTCCTGCAGAGTCTAAGGATTTTCAATGAGTTGGCTTTTCCCATGGTTTATTTCTTATCCCCAACAACTAATCAGTCTCCTCTTTTTTTTTTTTTCTTTCACTTGCAGCCTTTTGGGTCTCATCTCTGAATTTGCCATGACTATATTTTACTTTCACTTTGAGATTAACCCTGAAGCTATCAGCATGTAAAATCCCATTAAAACGCCCAAGAAAGTGTATACCCTAGCGCTGACTCTAAGATGTGCTTAAACAGTGGAATGCAAGGCATTTACGTACGAATGGGAATATTGTAGAATTGTACGCAAATTAAGATAGAGCATCTTCAGTCCCTCTGTGGACGAGTGAAAAAAGGCTGCAGCTTAAATACATGTCCTCAGGGTTGGCAAATGTCTGAGATGTTGTAGCTGAACATCCCTTAAAAGTGCCGTCTGTGCTGTTAACATTTTGTACAATTTTGGGGTTTCTCAGTGATTTCTCTTGGTGATAGGATCGACTTTTGTGTTTTCATATGTACCCCATGAAATGTTTTTCTATTTCTCAGTTTTTAAACATTAATTTAAAATGGAAGCTGTTTTGTCATTATTAAGCCCCCTTACTTTTTTTTTTTAATTGAAGTATAGTCAGTTAAAATGTGTCAATTTCTGGTGTGCAGCACAAAGTCCCAGTCGTGCACATACAAGTATATATTCATTTTCATGTTCTTTTTCATTAAAGGTTTTTACAAGATATTGAATGTAGTTTCCTGTGCTATACTGAAAAAATTTGTTTTTTAAAATCTATTTTTACATATAGTGGCTAACTAACCCCTTGTGTTTTTATACGTTCCAAAGAAAACCCAAATTATTACCCTAAAAAAGAAAAGAACCACACCTTTGATCTACAATCAAGGCTTGCTACATCAATAAATACACTTTACTTAGGAGATGTATGCTGAAAGATGATTCAGGTCTTTTTTAAACTAGATATAGTTAAGGGCAAAAGTGATTTTTTAATTGTCCAGTTATTTTTTAAAAGTCCAGCAATACAAATTCCACATCTGCTTCAACTGCAGACATATAAAACCAGTGTGACAAAAAAAAGGATCATTAAAAAATCTGATTTTCTTGTTGGGAGGGTTTAATGCTGTTGGGTATAGTATTAAAATGTAGAATTTGATAGCATGTCTTAAACTTTTAATGATGTGTCCATGAATATAAAACATGCTTCTCTCAGTAACTTTATGACTTCTCCTCGGCATAATTAGTGGTATCTGTTTTATGAGCTTACTGTTGTTTCCTTGATCCCATGAAAATGTGAAACGCTGTAATGATTTACACCGTTCCAGAGCTTTCGAGATACGAGCTGTTTCGTAAACTAAATAGCAAACAAACAAAAAATCTGAAAGTATGATACTGGAATTCAAGTCATAGTGGGATCTTGAATGTCCTAAGATAAATTCATAGGATTTGGAAATAACTACTTTTTTTTCTCCTGAATTATTCATTTTTATCCTCCCTGTTCATTTTTGTTTAATGAAGTATAGTCAGTTTACAATGTTGTGTCAATTTCTAGTGTACAGCATAATAATAAATACATTTCTGACACTTTCATTAGTAACGCTTGATTTTTAGTAAACACTAATATAAAATATATTCATCTTTCATTGTTTACATAAAGCTCCTCTCTTATTACATATCTTTTTCTTCCTCACTCACAACTGAAACATTTATGGAAAACGTCCTTGAAAAATGTTTTGGAAATAATTATTTAGATCATTGCATCTTGAAAGTTATTCATCGAAGTAACAAATAAACACTTCTTACTAAGCATTAGTGATCCACAAAATTACAAATAAATTACATTATTCATTTTTTAAAAGTTGTCTTTAGTAGATGCAAAATCGGGTGTCTCTGTACTTTTGATTTTTAGATTTAATCTGATTACTTTACTTTTCATAATAGCATGTGTATTATTTAATCAAATAAAACTTTGTCATGTTGCCTCAATTACTGAAATGATCTTGACCTTTTTTGGTTATTTTTGTTATTTGTTACCCTGAAATGTAATTTTCCTTAAAGATCTTTAATTATAGTATGTTTTTTTCCTTAGTTTTATTACTGGTAGGAAAGTTCTACACATAAACAAACAAACAAGTAAATATTATATATTCACGTAAGAATTTTATCCAAGAGAGGAAAGTAAAAAGTAATTGGCAAAATCTGAACATATGTTTGGATTGCCGTTTAATTTTTTCTGTTGTTGGAATCGAGCTGTGTCTGTATGCCCAGTGGAATGGATGATCAACGTGCTCTTATCTCTGTAAAACAATTGGTTTGGATTATCCTCTTTAATTCAACTGACTTTGACCAATTATTCAACGCCTCCTGTAACCTATTTCAATAATAAAAAGTTTTTATAGCTATTGTAAGTAGTCCTGAAACCACTATTTAGTTTGTCAAATGAAATCCTCAGAATAGGCTTCAAGTAGTGAGCTTTCAACACACCCACCAAATAAATACAGCATTCTAATTCTTAATTTAAGAAATCAAGACATCCAATCATAGATGGTCTTAGAATTGCAGAACTTGCATTACCTTCTGTCACGTTTTAATAAATACTTTAATTGTTTTAGAGTTCCGTTGGAAACATTTGGCTGAAATAATCACAACTGTAAGATGTGGAGTAGCCCTTGCTTCCAACAATGCAAGTGTTTTAGCAAAAATGATTGTAAAACAGATGTTGAAAATGTGAATCCATTTTCTATTTGGCTTCCATTAAGGATATTTCTATTGAAAAAACAACTTCCAGCAGACTGAGTTAAAGGATTTTTGATGTAGAGGTCTTTAAGATGGGAGTAGGGCCCACATATTCTAGTTGCCTGTTCCAGGAAGTATTTTAAAATATTTTTGGGGATCATTTCTTTAGTCTTTGTGCTGTATCAACCAAAGGCAGTATTCCAGCACCCGAGGCCACAGGGGTCTCCTGCTTTTAGACTCACACCTCAGTTCCCACCCGTCATTTATTTGGAATTTTATTATAATGGCACACTTACTAATAGCCTGTCCAAAAATTTCCCCTTTGAAATTTAAAGAGATCAGTGCTTTACATTCATTGAAAGGAAACAGTTTCCAAACCAAGCGGCACTAAGATCGAGCAGATTTGTGTGAGCCTTTATTTTGGGGCTCCAACCTCAAGAATGAATTTCACTACTCCTCACCCCCTTTTACAAGAACACTTAATAACTATCACTCACATTCACCACAACACACCTTCCACCCGTCCCTGTCCGGTTCTCGAGTTCAGGTCTCGATGTCGTAGTCTTTGCGATTTGCGAAACAGGAAGAAAGGAAAATTCTAATGACTAAGATGCCGCTTTCAAATGCACTGCAAGTAAAATTTAGGTTCAGTTGAAGTAGGCAGAATTCTATAAGAAGGAAATTAGGTGACCTGCATCCTGGCTTCAAAATGCACATTTAAATGATAGAAATGAGTCACCTTTAGCACCTTACAAAGTTTCATTCTAGCTGAGCTTCATGTTGAGTTACCACAATCTGTACGTTTAATTTTGTCAAAATAGACTGAGGAACTACATTCTGAGCTAATTTCTGTTCCCATTTACTATGCACGCCTCTCATTTTCGAAAACCAATTACCTCTCCGACAAAGTTCATTATGTATTAAAAAATGTACTCTTCCATTAAACACATGATTTTTTATTTTTCTAACCCAACAATTACTTTTGGAGCATCTCTTTTTAAAAACAAATTTTTATTACAGTGTAGTTGATTTACAATGTTGTGTTAGTTTCTGGTGTACAGCATGATGATTCAGTTATACACGTATATTTTTTCATATTCTTTTTCATTATGATTTATTACAAGATATTGAATATAGTTCCCTGTGCTATATAGTAGGACTTTGTTTATCTATTTTATATGTATTAGTTTGTATCTGCTAAGCCCAAACTCCTAATTTATCTCCCCCCAACTTTCCCCTTTGATAACCATAAATTTGTTTTCTATGTCTGCAAGTCTGTTTGTTTTGTAAATTAGTTCATTTGTATCATTTTTCAGATTCCACATATAAGTGATATCATATGACATTTGTCTTTCTCTGTCTGACATACTTCATTATAAATGATAATCTCCAGGGCCATCCGTGTTGCTGCAAATAGCATTATTTCATTCTTTTTTATGGCTCAGTAGTATTCCATATATATACCACATCTTCTTTATCCAGTTATCTGTCCAAGGACATTTAACTTGTTCCCATTTCTTGGCTATTGTAAACAGTGTTGCTGTGAACATTGGGGTGCATGTATCTTTTCTAATTAGAGTTCCCTCCAGATGTATGCCCAGCAGTGGGATTGCTGGATCATATAATAACTGTATTTTTAGTGTTTTAAGGAGTCTCCATAATGTTTTCCATAACGGTTGCACCAAACTACAGTCCCAACAGTGCAGGAGGGTTCCCTTTTCTCCACAGCCTCTCCAGGATTGATCATTTGTAGACTTTTTGATGATGGCCATTCTGACTGGCATGAGGTGATACCTTGTTGTAATTTTGATTTGCATTTCTCTGATAATTAGCAATATTGAGCATCTTTTCACGTGCTTGTTAGCCACAGGAAGACATACAGATGGCCAACAGGCTCATGAAAAGATGCTCAATATTGCTAGTTATTGGAGCACCTCTTAAATTTAATTTTTTAGGTACTGAAAAAGCTGTGGCAAGACACTCAGATGTAACTCCCTTGTCAATACGGATATGAGGTCATAACACTTAGCTGGGGAGCCCCTGTTCCCCAAGCAGCAGCCGAATGAGCAATGGCCCTGAATTTCTGAAATATAAGTGAGGGGACTGGGACCGTGTCTTACTGATCCTCTGTTGTTGTATCCGGCACAGAGTACACATTCCCTGCACATCTGTCTCATTAATGTGTGAATGACTTCATTGGTTCATCTTTGTAGCTCTTGAACCCACACACTAAATAATCAACAGACCCCACGTGTCAGACACTGACAGAATGATCTGCTGGGACTTCCAGGCTCCTCCACCTATGCCCTCTTTATTCCCGCTAAGCCTGTTAATTGAGAAACTCTCCCTAGACTGGGAATCACATGAAAGCACACCAGTTCATTCAAACGGTGGATCAAAACAATGGAAACCAGGGCAGACGGTAGACTCCTCATATCTGATCAATGAGGCGAGCACACATCAGAACAGAGGTCCTGGGAGCTGGACGGGCTCCACACTCACCGGAACGTGCATCTCGTGCGTCTGCGGAGCCCCACGCTGGGGTTGCCATTGGAACCTCGTCTGTCTCTGTATTTTCTGACTGATTGGGCCCTTACGGCCTGTGATGGGGTGACCCATCTTACAGGAGTGTTTCCTGGTTTTTACTACAGTATCTGCCCAGTGCCTGGCTGAGGACCATGGCACACCACGTAGCCTGTGAGATTTGGGCCAGGAAGGGCAGTTCAGATGATATTTCACTCACTGAGACACGAGATAATGAAAATTCATTACGTACATGGAGGGGAGCGGACGGAAGTTAGAGTACCCACTCCCCGGAAGTGGTGTCTACTTGACACGGTCCATTTTAGACCCGATTACACTGGCATTAACCAACACTTGAGAAAGCCAATGTTTCTTTCATGAAATTTTTATTTTGAAATATTTCAAATGAAGACAGAAGCAGAGCGACGAGAACAGTGAATCACACATAATGCGTTTCCCAGGCTCAACAACGATCAAGGTTTAGCGATATTTCTTTCATCTATTTTTTTTTAAACTGAAGTTTTTTTTTTTAATCTCAAACTTCATGTCACTTTACTCCTACATTTTATTAGGTATAATTATGCACAATCACACCTAATAAAACTAACAGTAATACCTGTGTCATTTAATATGCAGTCCATAATCAAATATAATTCTGACACGAAAGTCAGCTTCAATGCTCAGTTTTTTCGTTTTAATAATAAGTGATTAGTGCCCTCGTTACTTTCAAAGGGGCCTTCCAGTTGTTTTGCTTGGCACAACATACTTTTGTGTTTTGGTAGCACAGCAAACTTACTTTAAAAACATATATTCAATTGATTTCATATACTTATTTTTGTTGCTCAAATCGCTCCAACTTTGGCCAATGGAAGCAATATTCTTAATTCATACTTATTGCATGATTATTTCCCTTTAGTAAGGATAGACTGAGTGAATAAAGAATATATAGTCTTGCACACAACTATTACTAAACTCAGTTAAAGAAGAAATAATGAACTTCTAAAACACATGATCCACAATATTGTATAATAATCATTGGAGCTTCAAAATTTTGCTAAAAAATTAAATAATTTGAGTCTATAAAACAAATTGTTTAGAATACTCTTGGTTATTGTCACATTTAACCATTCTAAGTTTTGCTAAGGAAACTTCCTACAGTATTTGATGTTCGGTTAACTTTTCCCAAGAAAATGGTCAGTTTCCTTGTCTAAGTTAATGTTAGAATTTCTATCACGGCCCCTTATTTCTGCCAAACACGTTAGTCTAGACATTCATGTTCGATAACCGTTGTTTGATAAATAACATGAAGCAAAATTCAGTACAGCTGCCTGTGTGATGGGGTCTCACGTCTCGCAGGCGTGAAGGTGTCATTCACTTAGTCTGATCCACCCTCATCACGCGAATGTGCAAGGCCTCCAGTTTTAGGATGTTCAGACATCCGGTCAAATCCATCCTGGTTTCCAAATCTTCTCTGAGCAGCCGAGTGTCTGTGGCACAAGATGTGGGCTACAGGAAGGTGGGGGCTGCTGGCAGGGTGGGGCTTCTTCTGAAAGGCTGGGGGTGCTGGGTCCTCGGATCTGCCTGCTCCCACCAGAACCAGGAAAGCCCTTCCCAATGGCTCTTCCAACAACATTATCTCCTCAATAGTGATTTCAGGTGTGAGATCAGCACGATGGACGAGGCTCAGATACAAAATGTTAAGTCCTAGGGATCAGAAAGACGGTTCTACTGAATGATTTGAATGTTAGCCGTATTCCAAAAATGCGTGAGATCCGTAGGAAAATGCCATGTCGTTTTCCATCACGGCATCTTCTGGTTGAGACAGGGTCAGGGTCAAACAGAGATATGGAGGAATCCCTCCTGCTCTTTCTGCTCATCTGCCCCGACCCCATCCCTTGCTCCAAGCTCCTGGCTTCCCTTCCGTACCACGTCAAGATCGAAGTCCCTGAGACTTTCATCCTTGGCTCGATTGGCAGGAATTGCTCCATCTCTACTAGGAAAAATCTTAGGTTGTTCTTTGAGATTTGTTTCCAGCGGGAACTATTTGCAGAGCAAAACAACAACAACAATAAAACAACATCTCTCTCAAGCTGAGTTTCAGCACGTCGAATGGTTTAATGTCAACGTGTTGATATGCTAAGACAATCTTCTTTCCGTGGGCAAAGAGAGGAAGGAATACAGTATTTGAAGGAAACTTAAAACGTCATCCAGCCTCATAATATTCTGAAAATGGAGGGAAGAACTTCCTCTGAGTCTCGCCTCTGACTTAGTTGAAGGAGGGGCCCTCATCATTCCCTGAGCAGCAGGGCTAAATCCCAGTCGGTGGAGAGTTTGCTGTCTGGACTCTGAAAAGAGCACCAGGGAAAATGGTATTTTCTAGTAGTTTCAAACGGGGTAGACGCGTACCCCACTGACAAAACGGGCTATGGAGAATACACGTCCCCTTTGCAACGAAGAGCAGAGGGTAAGACAGAACCAGCTGGACCTTGCATGGGGGGCACATTCTGTTTCTGTTAACACAGTCTATTCAATTCCATAAAGGTGTTAAATGTGCCTATTATATGGCAGTCTTAGTAGTAGGTCCTAAGTTGGACAAAGATAAGGTCCCTGCCTCCTATAATTAACAGTCCAGTGAGACAGACAAGTAGACCTGTATGATAAAGGGCTGAAGGCTTACAGAGAGGTATTATAAAGAGCGGGGGCAGGGGGGAGTGAAATGCTGGATGCACTGGAAGTGGGAATGCTTGGCTGTGGAGGAAGCTTGAGGCTGGGAGGACATCTGGGGAAGATAAAGAAGGGAGTTGAGAAAATAAACAAATAAATGCAGTGACAAGCGTGTTCGAGCAAACCATTTCTGTCTCGTAGTCTTGAGTTTGCATCAGTCATACTCACCCTGAAGCTCACGCCCAGCCCCTCCGTGTGCTTACAGAGGGCTGATGGATAGACTGCTCCCTGCTTCTGCTGGCCCCATTTTTCTTTTCTTTTTTAAAAAATTTTTGGTGGACAGGTTTATTAGGTTTATTTATTTACTCATTTTTAGAGGAGGTACTGGGGATTAAATCCTTGTTAAGCTTGCACTCTACTACTTGAGCTATATACCCTCCCCTCCTTCCCCCCACCCCACTCCCATTTCTTTTCTATTCTCCAGGTTGGAGAAGGAAACACTGACCTTCCTCCAGGCATAGTTTCATCTGTGACACACTGTGCTGTCAACAGTGACCACACGGCAAAGCTAGAGTATAATTTCAAAAAGGGGTTCTTGGAGCCGATCACTATGTTCTTGCCTCCCTCTTGCCTGCTGGATCCAGAAAGCTGTCTACCCTTCCTGCTGCGGGGGGGGGCTGGGGTGAGGGCGAGGCTCTGATATAGAGAAAGCCAGCCTTCCAAATGCAAAGCCTTGCTGCAGACAAGACTCTCACACTTTGCAAACAGTTGCTTTGGAGAAATACTGCTGTCTTTCCATCACAGTTGGAATAATTAATACATTATATTCTAAGAAATTTTCCTTTCCTTTGCAATTGAAAAAAAAAAACCTTAACATTCTTTTTTCTTGGTTGCAGGAATAAACTGCTTATTATTAAAATATTCCAAACAGCTCAAATTAACTGCTGGATTTTCATGCCGTTCCTAATTCTGATCAACAGGGTCACTCTGGGATATACATTATTCGTGCGAGTACAGTAGAGGGGACGTTTTACGTTACATTATCTGAGAAACACTGTTGTGTAATCCCCGCCTCCACCTCTCTTCCTCTTTAGAGGACTGGTTTACCTGATTTCAAAGGAAAGACAGGAATGTGTGGATATTTATGTAAGTTAGAAAAACATACCACAAACATGTACCACTGAGGTTCACGGAAGTTATGCACTGTGATCAGGGGGATATTTGCTGCAGGTGTCCGATAATGTGAAGGAGCAGTGAAGAGGAGCCTGTAGAACGTGACTGGGATGGGACTGAGCGGGTGGAAAGCATGTTACGTCATTGAGGGTTTGGTGAGGAAAGATGGTGGCTTGGCTTTGTCACAAGAAACTGCACCAGATAAGGTCACCCTTGTTACGTGGTCTGTGGCTTGCTTGTTATGTGGCCTGTGGCTTGCTTGTTACGTGGCCTGTGGCTTGCTTTGAAACATGCAATTTAAGGGCATGAGAGCAGCGTAGGGCCCATCCATCCTGCCCCCTTTGTGGGAGAAACTCATCTCCAGGATGGTTAAGAAATGGGAGTCATTCCAATCCGGACTCCAGGGCTCTTTAAACTTTTCACCCTATTTCTTAAGACCATTGGTGGGTGAGAAATTAAAGCACAACCATGACATTTGCATTTTAACTACTGTGTAGTTTGCCAAAGCAGGATTCCACCATGTGGATGAATTCATTTGATTTTCTGATGCAAAGGCAGTTGCTTTGCATGATTAAAAGAAATGACTTATTTTCTACCACTAGGTGGCATGGTATGTTTTTTTTTCCTGACACTTTTCTTCAAAAAGGAGTCTATCCCTTTCCCTAAACACACACACACACACACACACACACACACACACACACACTTACACACATACACACACACATACACACATACACATACACATACACACACACACTTCACCCATTCTTGGCAGACTCCTGTCATTTTTTACTGCTATGAAATTTGACTTGGAGTGTCTCTTTGTAAAATACTTACCATCAAAGTTAAACCTATCACTTTCCACTTTTTCCGTGACATGGTTTCTGTTTCACTGATACATGTCTGTTTGTCCATTCTGTATGGGAGGAGAATCCAGGTTTGGTATCTGTTCTTGTCTCTGTTTAGTTTAAAATAAATGCTGGACAAAGTCTCTTCTCTTTTTGCCTCTTGGAGAGAAAAAGAGAGACAAAATTCTAGTTGATTCTTAAGTGGCCAATTATTCATTCATTCAGTATATATTGGGAGCTAATTATTTAATAGCTAATTAACTAATAATAATGTGTCAGCTAACTCCTAGCTCAACATATTCTTTTTTTTCCATCCCTCAGAACATTGGGAAGTTGATGTCAGAGCCATGAGGAGTGGCTACCAGTTTATTTGAAAGGAACCAACCATCACGGAGCTTAACTGAGAAAAAGTGCTTGAAAGACGGAGGATTCAGCAGGGAGACAGGACTGAAGGGGAACTCAACTGCTTCACAGAGGCAGCTTTGCCATCTTCTAGATTTTCTATCATCAGGAGCTTCAGTACACGAGGCAAAAGAAAAAAAAAACCCAACACTTACTATATATATTTTTTTTCTTTAAAGTTTACCCTTCAACCTTATATATTACTTAATAGAATTTTTATTCCATTTTTATTCCTCCCTTTACCCTCTGCCTTAATTTTCAGCTCCATATTATTAAATGTCATAGTTTTCAAATTTTCTGTACAATGTTTTACTATTTTAAACAGAAAGATCTTGTAGAAGTAAAAAATAAAAATCAACTTTGTGGAAGGTCCAGACATGTAAAAGGAAGTTGGTTCTATTTTGTTAACACACTGAAATCACTGAAAGGAGGAGGTTTTTTTTTTTTTTTTAAAAAAATCACTAATGACAGAATTCACTCCTGACCAACAAAGTCATGATCGTCTTCCTGGGTACTTACTTAGCCCTTCTTTTTCCCTCCATAGAGTAGCTTCTTGGGCTTCTCAGGCCAACGTGGGATTCGGTGGCTGCCCTCTGCTCCCACGTATATATGGTAGAGTCGTCGTCATGATAGAGGATTAACTGAGTATTACCTTCTTGGGGACAGAATCTAGTTGGCATGGTTGAATGACATCATGAACTCTCATGCAATCAGCCGCAAGCTCCTGTGGTGTGACTGTGGCTTCAAAGGTCCACCCCGTATGAATGGGGGTCCACAAAAAAGGAGAATCAGGGTAGGTGGGGCAGATACCCCAAAGGTATCTACTGCCCTGACGTATGGTAGGGAGACCATAGATACTGAGAATACGTGGATGGAAAAAAGAATGAAGGAGTGAACCAAGAGACTGCTAATTTGTTAATAGACTAAGTGCGGGAGGGTATAGCTCAGTGGTAGAGCGTGTACTTAGCATGCGTGAGGTCCTGGGCTCAATCCCCAGTACCTCCTCCAAGAATAAGTAAATCTAATTACAAAAAAAAAAAAAAAAAGGATAGAATGGTCTCAGAAACTCAGATTGATGGGTAGGATTTACTTTACTCATTTAGGATCTATTGTACCAGAGATGGTGCTTAGTACTGCAAGGAAGAAAAGCTGCAGGAAAGATTCTCATTCATATACAAGGAGAATACAGACACTGACAAGAAGAACACAAAATATCACAGGTATTCCTTCAATGGAGAGATCATACTTTTGGGTGTGTGAGTTAAGATAAATACCAGCTACTGAGAAATCCAGACATCTCAGTGGCTACACACAATAGATGTTTATTTCTTGCTGTGAAAATTTCAGTTGGCAGCAGAGGCTGGGGGCTGAGGAAGGAGTGGTCTCAATGTCACAGAGTCACCAGGAAGCCAGCCCCGCTACCTCCAGCAGGATGATGATGTCGTGAGTCAAATCTACCAGGCAGAAGGAGAGGGAGTACCCCTCACACAGAGGGTATCAGGACTTCTGCTGACAGCCCGCTGGTCAGGCTATCATTGCATCACTGAAGAGGAGGCTGGGGAAGGCAGCCCTGCCATGGTCGGGAGGAAGGGCAAATGCGTTTGGGGACCAGCTAGTAGGAGACGACCATAACAGTCCTGTAGTCATGGCAATGGAAGGGAGGAACGATCAGAAAAAAAAAATGTGTGTAAAGAGTGCTACTATATCTAAAATAGACGAGTGTATGCTGTGCAGCACAGGGAACTATATTCAATATCTTGTAGTAACCTACAGTGGGAAAGAATATGGAAACGAATCTGTGTGTGTGTGTGTGTATGACTGAACCGTGATGCTGTGCACCAGAAGTTGACACAACATTGTAAGAAAAAAAAAAAAAAAAGAATGTTCCGGGAAATCATCTTTGAGCCATAAATCTTAACTGTTGAAAAGAGGAAAAGCTGTTTTTGTAAGAAAAAAAATAATACAGGCAAAGATCTGGAGTTGGGAGAAATACCTGTGTTTGGGGAGCGGTGAATACGGAGAAGTTGTGTGAAAGGGCAACAAACACTGAAAAGATAGAGGCCTTTATTTGGCTCTTCTTGTGAAAAAAAAATCTGTCTATAGACCTGAGAACATCCCTTTATTCTCCCCGACAATGGATTTTTGTCCAGAAATTATGCTGATAATTAAATCGTGAGGAGGAACTAAAGTTTGAAGAGAAAGTCAGAAGCAGGACTTGATTGGAAATCTCTCTCCTGGTGATATCTGGCACTCCTTTTCGGAGCTTCTGCATTCTAAATTGAAACGATCACCCGCCTTTTCTTTTTAAAATACCAAGTGGGCTTGATGAACGGGTAGAAAAGCAGTACAAACTTATCAGGATGAGCGTTTAAAGCAATCAAGACCAGTGTTGCTCTGTTTTCATTTTTATCCTTTGTATCATCTTATTTCAGTTGAACAAATCTATCCAACTGTATTAATACATAAATGCTATTTTTCCTTGGATGGCATTAATCTCAACAGAATATCTTAAAGAGAATAATGGGAGGGTTTTTTCCTTTTTGTACAGAATTTCTTTTAAATCAGACATCTGGTATTTGGCACTCAACTTTTATTAGACCGGTTGAGCACTTTTAAAGGGGGATAAATCATATGACTTTCATTTTAATTTTTACTGTAATGGTTTAATATAGCCAACATATGCTGAGTAACAGCATTAAAATAAAATCAGTTAAATGAAGGATTACAATCGGTCTGTGTCCAATTTTGCAAAGAGACTAATTAGAGAAAGTTTTTTCAGATCAGAGTTGCATTAGCCAGCAATTTTAAAAAATCGTAATAATATAATGAGAAATGCTCGGATTTGGGCATATTCCTATTGAGGAAGAAAAATCAGAACAGGCGTTCACACTTTCACTCAGATTCAAGGCTGTGGGGAGAGCAGAGCAGGGGAATTCTTCTGCATGACACTTTCCCCACCGCCAGAAAGCATTTAGGCAAAATATTCAAGCCTTTTCAGACTTATCTATGTTAACTGGAGATACTAACTTGGAAACTGGGATGATCCGAGCTCGCCTACAGATAACGCAGATTTCTCCGCATCATGGACAGCATTCGTTTTCAGTGCCTCATTTCACCAACTTGGCTATGAGAACGACTTTCCATCCTCCTCCTTAAGTTTTGGCAGCCAGCTAGCCATTTTCTATGGTTCTCCTTACTGAGGTACAGAGCTGTGTTTGGAATGAAGCTGGAATTTTATTTATAGCTTTGGTATGCCTTGCTAAACGTCTCTAAATGTGGCACTTCTCTGTAACCTGGAGTGAACACTCAATCATTTCTGCAAAGAAATTGGGCAGAGGGAGGATGGAGGCACTGTTTCTTAGTCTCTCTCAGTCCTGCCAGTTATGGGTAGCAGAGATAAGAAAGCTAAATGGCTTGGTCTCAGCACAGGGACCTTCATTATAAAGATTTTGGGTTCACAAACGTGACTAGTAATTCAAAGATTTTGACAAGTAACGTAACATCACACTATAAGAGATAATTTTATAACTCATAAAATAATCTGGAAAGATGCTATTCTGATTAAAAGGATAATCTTTTAATATAACATATATAATATACAATATAAAAATGTACGTACTATAATAAAAATAATAAAGACTGCTCAGTGAGGTATAAAGTCAATATATCTAATATCCATCTCAGTTTCATGGATAGAACACATACATGTTACATTCATTTAATGTTTTTCAGTGAATAAGAAACATAACTGGCTGCACTTTGCTATTTTTAGGCATTCATTGTGGTCATACTTTCTTTTTTGGGGGGATGGGAAGTAATTAAGTTGATTTATTTCTTTATTTGTAGAGGAGGTACTGGGGATTGAACCCAGGACCTCGTGCCTGCTAAGCACGCGCCCTACCGCTCAGCTAGTCCCTCCCCCATGATCATTTCTTTATGTTACGGAAATCTAGAACAGGACAAGCCAAGTCACGGGTTCAAATGAGCACACTCAGGGTTTAAAGAACTTACGGAAAACGGCCTTCAGAATGCAAGCAGATCGTTGCCCTCTTTATTCCCTCAAATTCTTTTCCAAAAGTCCTAGATTTCAGTGTCATTTTTACTTTCATTTTTTTGGTTCTCTCCTTTTCTAGACAGTTGCAAGCGAAGTGAGGAATACAGAGAGAAATGGCAAGGAGTACCATAAAGAATGCTTATCTAAAGACTCCTCTTCAAACACAGTAAATCAACTATGCCTCAAGAAAGAAAGAAAGAAAGAAAGAAACAAACAAAGAAAGAAACAAAGAAACAAAGAAAGAAAGAAAGAAGAAAGAAACAAAGAAAGAAACAAACAAAGAAACAAAGAAAGAAAGAAACAAAGAAAGAAAAAAGACTCCTCTCCAGCTGTTTGCCAATTTGATCTCATTTCTTTTTATTTAGATAGTAATTTCCACTACTAAGTTCATTAGAAATTAGGCAATAAGGCAAGAGAATTTCCTCCAAAGACAGAAATAGGTTCAATGAGGAAGAAGGTATTAAATCTGGGGTGTTCCTTCAGGCTTTTACTTTTATTTTATTTTTCACTTGTATATTGCTCAGGGTGAAGCAAAAATACTATCATATATATTATTTGTATCATCAAGGAGTTTATCCTGAAACAATCTATGAACAATTCAAGAAACCAAATAACACACTGAGAAACTAAATATAATGATTTCAAACCTGTGTGGTACAGGTAGTGGCCAAGACAAAAGGGCTCTTAATGCAGGCTGGAAATAAGTCTAGTTTATGTGTGGAAGTAATTTGAGTTTGGGCCTTGGATTATTGTATAAAGGAAGAGTGGAGTCCAGAGATTGTCACTGAATAGATGTAACAGAGGAGAAATTCCAACTATGGGAACCACTAACATGGCAGAGATAAACCCGTGTGTCAGATCATGAGAGAAATTCCTGGGGGAGGGTAGAGCTCAGGGGTAGAGCCCATGCTTGGCATGCATGGATTCCCACTACCTCCATTTAAAAAAATTCCTAAGTTTACTTAGCATCCAAAAAGAACTCCCATGAGAAGTAGTTAGAAAGGTTTGTAGACTTAACTAAAGAAAGAGAATCACAAGATCAACATCGACTGCTTTGCGATTTTGGCTTACTCTAGTGTTGCTCCCTCCTCCTTTCTACTCTGCAGTTTTTAGGCACTGTGTCTGGTGACACTGGATAAAATTAGATGTTTTTCTAAATCTTCTGCTCTTCTGCTGCGTTAATTATAGCTGCAGAGATGCCCCCCGGCAGAGAGGATGGAACCCAGGTAGTTCTTTCTGACTGACTGGGAGTTTGGATCCCTTTGCACCTGTCAGTCTCCACACCCGCCGGAGGTCTGGAGCAGAGGGAGGCTGTGTTAAACGGCTCCAACTTTCTTATGAAAATGCAACCACCAGTAGTTTCCAATAAAAACTGTTCTTAAGTGCGGATATAGATTTTGTTTAGAATTATTTTAACTATTTTTTTCTCCCCAGACTCATATTTTTATTACACAGCATTTAGTCTCCACATAATTGGACAAGTACTTTCTGTTCAACATTTATTATCGTTTTAATCTCCTTCTGCTTGCTTTTCTCTTTATTAATTTTTAAAAAGAAAGTTTCAGGGAAACTTGGAGAAGTGATGTAATTAAGCCTAGGCAGGTGACATCATGAAATCATTGGAATTCTTAGTCATAGGGAGCCGCGATGTTGTAAGAGAATCACATGCATATTCATTTCACACTGTATCCATCTAACCCTTGTATTGCTTCTTCTTTACCAATTTGAAAAGCTTTGACTTCTCCAGTTATATGTAAATGAGGTACATGCCAAAGAAAGCTTAAAGAATGATAAAGTTTCCTTTAATGCACATTTTTGTCTCTATTAGTCTCCACGTCTTCTATTCTAGTTGTTACCAATTAACTCAGAGTGTCCACATTTGCATCAAATGGAGGAAAAGTGAAGTTTTGATGGACAGTAATTGCTCAGTGATATCAGGACTGGTTCTTTTCTCTGGGTGATGTTCTGGGTTAATGGATTTATCACAGAATAAGATGTTATTTTGTATTCAATAACAGCCCTTACCTGATTTGACTTCTGTGGTACAAGGACAAACATTAACCATCATGAAATACAATTTTCATTGCTCGCTATGTGCTCATACTCAGTTTAGCTTGAAGAAATGCTGCTGATTGTACCACACAGCCCGGGACTCTCACGTCCCTCTCTCAGGCTGAAGGATCTGACTGAGGTTTGCCATCACAATTTCCTTCATAGACTTTCCCGAAAACCCAATAAAAAGGAATAGAAAGGTGAGGTTGAGCCTGTTTCTTTTACTGTTGACCCGCTGCCTGGTTTCTATTACGTTTGACAGTATTTAGTTTTGAAGCTAGAATAATGTACTAAACTGTGGTTGTAAATATTTTCCCCCCAAATATCAAATATCTAACCTGCAAAAACTAAATAATAATGAAAAGAGTGAAAAGTGGCAGAAAAGAAAGGTCTTCTCGCCACAGCTGAGCCACCACAAATTCCGCCAAGTGGACAGCGAAGTCTGTGGGGGCTTAAATTTAAGTCTCCAGTTTTAGTCCATGGTGGCATGTCAATTGTGTTTAATTAATACTTTGCTGTTCCAACACAATTGTGTCATCAGTTAGAAAATTGGGATGTATTTTTATGAAGCAATGAATATTTGTAGTATTGCCTTTTAAGAAAATTCTAGAAAACTTAAAGGAGCTTTTTTTTTCCCCATCAAAAATCTAATGTTGTGACATTTTCAGTGTAATAGTAAGCCAGTCTTAAATAGTTATTACTTACAAAACAGTTTTCCCCTATGATATACCCAAATTCTGGGTCCTGTCCAAAACTTAACATTTTTATCCTACAACATCTTTTTTTTTTCTTTTCATAGCTGCTCATGTGAAAAGCAAAAACATGTTATGCTTCTCTAAGTAGGATGATTTCTCCAGTGAATAAAACTGTGGCCCAACGTTCCCACTAGAAGCCCGAACAAGCATCCGTCTTGGCACATGATAGAAGTTGAAGTTCTCTTATTAGCAATTCTTCACAAATGTAGCAAAACCAGCATTCTTACTTTCCAGCTATTTTTTTCTTTCCTAAATGGCGGACTTGAAACTACCAAATCTGATTTTTTTTTTCTTATGGATTGTATTTATTATACTATATATTTTAAAACTTGAAGCTCTGTAGTGATTCAGTGGGCTATAACTTCTGATATTACCTTTTAGGCAAATGGTATTCATTTAAATGTGGGTTCTGTGAATTCTTGATTTTACAAGAACCCTTTGGCTTTGGAAGGGGCAATGAGAACATCTCTGGATCCTTGCAGCCTCTCTTTAACCACGGGGCTCAACATGCTTTCCAAGGAGGGAGGATGCATCGTCGAGAAGTTAACATAAGCGATTGGAAAAGTCCCTGAACGTTGTATGGGCAGAATAATTGCACACAAATGCATTCGGGAATCCTATGGAAAATATAGTGCTGTTAACTGGCATGGTTACAGCACAATTTAGCAAGTATGTTAGAACAAATTACCCCCTGTAACCGTAAGCCATTCCGTTTCACGCTTTTTAATGAAGGCCTGTGCCACACACTAGAATACTTCTCACCTCATTACTGCTCATAAAAAGCAATGATCCGTTCAAAGGCCCCTCATCTCTCCCAGATGAGTGGTAAAGAGCCTTGCCTCCCCTTCTGGCACAGAAGACAGGGAAGCTCCTTCCCCGCCTGCCTTTGAAGTCCATCATTAGAATGTTTACTGGATAAAAGAAAAGAAAATCTATCTGTGTAAGCTCACCGCTGTCATGTGTTAATGTTCCACCCTTCCTTTCAAAACAAAACAAAACAAACAAAACAAAATAAAACCTGAAGACCTGTCTCTGTCCTTGTTTCTTGAGGATACGGATTTGCAAGACTGTTGGTGCAATTTTTCTCCTGCGGTACTCGCAAGGGCGTTTCAAAGAAACTCTAAAAAGCAGGAAGAATTTAATGGGCCACTGAAATACAAAGTATGGATTCAATAAAAAGGCAGGCAGAGAAGCAGGCTGGTAGGCCAGCGTAGAAGACACAATTCAATTTTGAATTAAACTGCTTTTTCCTCTCTCCCCAGAGTATCATCCAAAAAAGTTGGTTGTCCTCAGAAATACACTATTTTTATATGAGTTACTGATGAACAGATTCTACCTAGACCGGCGAACTTTCCCTCCTCCCCGTATTTTCAGGGACAACATATGATACTATTGAAAATGTATTGGGTACATTGAATAAAAGTTGAGATGGTCTTCATCAATAGGGCAAGTGGGGAAGGATTCCTTATTTCTATTATTTCTAAATATATTTTGTTTTTTTCTGCAACAACTTTACAGGGCTAATTCAGCTGCAAAATTTTGTACATTTTTAATTTTGTATTGAAGTATATTTGATTTACAATGTTGTGTTAGTTTCAAGCGAAACTAACAAAGTGGTTCAGTTGTGCACATGCATGTATGTAGTCTTCTTCAGATGCTTTTCCACCATCGGTTACACATTTTGTGCATTTTTTTTTAAAGCTCTATGTATTAGGAATGGAAAGGCTTGTAGAAGAAAAAGAACATATTCAAAAATACTGTTTTAACAACATAACAGCGTTTCAACCAGCAGGAGAAATAGTTGTTCATCTCTATCACATGAGAATTTCCAGTTTGGCCATTTGTTCAAGTGCGTGCAACAGAGTAACAACGTCTGCATTTCAAGAAAGACTTCATACCGGGCACTAAAATAATTTGAAAGCAGAGACCAGCGTCTAAATTCTGTAATGTAACAAAACCCTGGAACCGGGCACATGTTATAAATTTAAATGATGGTTGAAATCAATTCCTTTGCAGGAAAAATGCATTTCGTGTAAACTTTTTTGGTGACATTTCTAACTTTCTCTGTGGTAGCTCTGAAAATCTATCTGATCACTGGAAGTGACGCTGTCAAACCCTACCAAACACTTAGGCTGAGCAGTTTCTAAATTAAATTGGTATTCTCCAGGCGCTTTTGCCCAAGCGCAAGGCCAGGGCGGACACACTCACAAAGCTGCAAGAGGGAAATGTCGGTACTGTACTTTAATAGGCTCGAGGAAGCACGTGCTAGCAGAGATTGGGCGACCCCAGCAGTAATAACTGCACAGCTTTGTTTCATTTGAAAACATAAATCTGTACACACGTACTTAGCTAGACATATATCCATGTATATAGAAAAAAGTTCAGCTAATAATAAAAGAAAGGATGAACATTGGCGCTGAAGATGTTGACAGCATTATGCAAACTTTTCAATATTCCCATGCATGCTCAACTTTAACTTTTGTTTATAAAGTCCACTTAGACATAATTTACAACTTCTGTTAGCTTAAGCTGGGTTCTGTAAAATCTGTCTAAAAAAATCAGCGCAGAGTGCTTTGAGATGTTACAAATATATCTAGATATCAAACATTGAGCCTGGCAAATTATATCCATTTTGGAAACTCTGAGTTTGTATTTATGTACACAATATATTTTAGCTGTGATGTTTTAAAATGATGAAGCAAGCCTTGATTCTTCTTTCTTTTTTTTACCCCCTTGCCTTTTCCAACTCTTACTGTAGTATGTATGAAAGAGACTTAGGAGCCCCAGGAAAAACAAGATGAGAAATCCTGAAGGCTGTCACTATGGAACAAATTATTGGAGTTCAGACTTGGTAAGGTGATTTGGGGAGGGAAAAATACACAGGTCAACCAAAACTTGTCAGTTCCCTGAAGTTTGTCATTTCATTCTGGTACAGTTTAGGACTTCAGTACTTAAAAACATTACACAATGATGTCTGTAATTTCACCCGTGTGTGGCTATTGAAAAAAATCTGACCTCTTTTTCCTTTAGGAGGAGTTTGAAATGTCAGTCAATCAAAATGAAGAGAAAAAGGTAAATCCCAGCTGTTTATTGACTCTTGCAATGTAAATTGCTTTGAGATCAAAGACAGAGACTGAACTGTTTCTCAGTGTCTACTTCTAGAAATGGCAGAAGAGCAGACCACTCCACCTCGTTTTTGCTTTCACTAGAAGAAGAGCCTGGATTTTTCTCCCCGAAGTACCGAGTGGTGCCCTTTTAACACCACAGCTGAGAAGGACCATGCTCAGTCAGCGACAGGCATTTGCACTTGGCTTTGGTCAAAGTGAAATCTTTCTAACTCAGGATGGGAACTGAAGGGATTCAACGAAAGATAAAATAATGGAGAACAAATTAACGTGGTGATTTTTAATGAATAGTAGTTTTTGACTGTGAAAATGTGATGTAAGTCAAGTGTTAACATAAAACGAGGACGAGTTCCGTATCAAAACGCAGTTGGAGCCACACATGGAGACCAGGGGAACGTCAGATTCGCAGTTAGCTTTGGCCAACTGGAGGTGCAAGGGAGAGTGGGAGGAGAGAGAAAAAACCCGTTGCTTTTTGTGAAGAGCTCTTCACTCTTGAAGCAGTGGGCTCCAGCCTCTAGCATCTTCCCCAAACCAGCCTCTTTGTGCCCCTGCAAGTATAAGGAAATCTGTTGGCCAGAGTCCCTGCCCCTGAAGTCTGGATTCTAGGTCCCACTCCTTCTCAAAGCTTCCAGGCTCTGTCTTTTCCCCTTTGTTCCCCCAGACTTTAAGGGGGTCCCTGCTTCCGTCAGTGACTACCTCTTGTGAAGCAATTTGCTGTGCTCTTGGTTAGAATAACCAGCCTGGTTTCCGGTTCCTTCTGGACCCTGGTTGATCTATGCTCTTTGCTCCAGACAGATTTCTTAAGTTCCTCAGACTCCTTCTGGTTCTATTCCTAACCTCCCACATCCAGTTCTCTCTTCGAGGAAATGTTCCTCTTTCCGGTCTCCTTCACTCCCCTCTTGCCTCTCAGATTTTGCCCGGGTAACTTCTTGAAACATCACTTCCTCAGGGAAACTTCCCCGACCTTCTAGAACATACTGAATCTCTATTGTCCCCCTTTTCTAAGACCAATTACATCACCTTACTACCCATTGTCCACATTTCCCCTGACTCCATGCAATGAGAGGGCAGCGGACATGGCTCACTCCTACCCAATGCCAAGCACATTATAGGCTAATCAAGAAATATCAATTGGTTATTGATTAAATTAGCTTCTTATAATAAAAAATTGGGTAAAGTTTTTCAGGTAGTGTATAACTTCATATTTTAATTCTCTTCTTATCTGAGTGATGGCAGGCATGTTGGATTCTTTTTTTTTTTTTTTTTTTTTTTTTTTTTGTAGAGGATTGAGCTTTCTCACCGTCTCTATCAGGCCTCTGTCTAATTCTTGTTGCCAACTTGCCCTAAATAAGTACATTCTCTAAGCAAAAACCATGTGCTTGCTAAGCAAATACTGTGTCCAGGAAAATCTTTCAGTTTCCCCTCCAGCCTGACAGCTCCCCCGAGCCTCTCCCATGCAGACATTCTGGAGTTGCCACTGCTTCTGCTTTGAGATTTTAATTTTCCATCTTTCCCATCTGGCTGCTGTTTCCTTCATCTATTATTTCAGGGATTCTGGTTAATTTTTTTTTTCTCTAGAGACACGCAAGTATGAAGAAGAGAGACTTTTAACTCTTTAACAATTGAAGCTCTTCTTCCTGGTAACTAACTGATGATTCAGGGGAAGATGGCTTTCTGCCATTGGAGAGAAGCCCACATGAAAATACTTGCAAAGTTGTTAATGTTTTCATACTAATGAGAATTCTCCAAGAAAGTATTCTTTGTGGCTCAAGAAAAGCAATGATTTTTTATTGACTGTGGCCAAGACTGCTTTCACACAAAACTGCAAAGTAGAACTTTGTCAATGCCACGCCCTTTTTTCTTTGCACACGCCACTGGCCGGTGATTATGGTATGTCCAAGTCCATCACTGACTCCGGCTGCCTGACTGCTCTTATAGATGGGAAATTTCCAAGAGATGGTAGCTTCCCCCATCCCCAACTAATCTACCTGTTCTTTGCCCCGTCTTCTCTCAAGAAAACCAAAGGCAAAACAGGTGCATTCTAATGAATTAGCAGGAGTTGAGGGCTAAAGAAATCAATTTTAGGTGAAATATGCACTTGAACTAAAATTTTCTAATATCACCATTCCTAAGTTGTGTCTCTTGAATGCCATATGCATCGTCCAGTAACAAATAGCAGATAATTTAACATCTCTTTTCTCTTTACTAGATTGTTGTAAGAGACGGCAAAGGGCGTGCAGTGCTTCTGAAGGTCTTGTGCTTGTTGGCCACCAAATACAAGCTTCAGAGTCTCAAGTTTAATTTGCATTACCTTAACCCAAAGGAGAAGTCTAATGATTTTTTTAAAAAAGATATTTGGGGCCTGAGGTATCTTCTGGAGCTGGTGCAATTCTCTGCTTCCTTCACTTTGAATAAAGCCTGCCCAGAAAAAAATCTTGAGTGCATTATGAATCTTTATTATCTAATGGGTTCCTATCCCCAGTAGTCTGATTAGGCAGAAAGGAATATGTTTTCATAACACTATCACTTACTCATCTGCCCATCTGTGCCAGATAATATACGTATAGTCTCTTAAGTTAAAAAAAGAGTAGGGGTTGTTTCCAATATAAGAATGAGAAATGGTTTAAAGGGCCCATCCTGTTCAAGATTCCAGCTATGAAGATTTGCCCAAGGGTCAATGAGGTATTTTTCTGCAGAAATGGTTAAATAGTCTATTTCCTCATTTGCAAGCCCAGGGCTGATAGGCGGTGTGTTGGGGCCTCCTGGGAGTGGGCTGTCGTGTGTGTGTGTGTGCACGCGCGTGTGTGTGTACAAACACCCACAATAACTGTCTCAAGAATCCTCCCCAGAGTCTGATTTCTTTTTTGGCTATTTGTGAAATGTTTTGTTACATTATGCTGCAGAAGGAAATAGAAAATGACTGTCCACCTTTGTTTAAAGCCAGAGAAGTGGTCAGGAAGATAAAACCTGCTTTTGTTTGTTTGTTTGTTTATTTGTTTTCATGAATCTAAATTCTTACGATTGGATTGTCCTAAGATCCAACTGGTTAAGCAACAGTCTTTGTTTCCTCAACAGCAGAATTGTTCTCTCAAGGATAAAATCTAAGTTATCCAACAATTTTAAAGAGATAATCTTAAGTCATAATCAAAAGAATGAAAGGTCCTGTAATTATACAATTGAACCACCACGACAAGTAAGATGTTTGAGGTGTGCCATCTAACAGCAAAATAATTTAAAGAGAAATTTGCTCATTACTATACTATTCAGGAAAGATTCTAACGTGGTTCTAGAAAAAAAAAGTCCTGCTATGAGAATATTTCTGAGAATGAATTCTTTCTCTTTTTAAACATTTTCTTGCACCTTAAGTTCTAAAAACAGTATTACTTTTGGCTAGAAAAAAATATTTCACTTGACATTTTGAATCATTCTTCACTATGCATTCTCTTCTGCTTTCTTTGGAAGAATTCTTTTTTTTTTACATTGAAATGTATTTGATTTACAATATTGTTAGTTTCAGGTGTACAGCATGGAAAAACTCTTATCTGAAGTTTGGCAGGTTTTAAGTCTTGAAACTGAAATTTATTCCTCCTAAGGAGGATTTACACCTTTCATTTACTTGCATTAGTTATAGGAAAAATATGACACATTCCTCACCTTTCCATAGTCTAAGTTACATTTTTACTTATTTTTCAATTATTCTATTTTCAGCTTTGCTGGTTTTGATATCTGTAACATAGGCCTCTGGCTTTTTCTCATAACAATGACAGTAAGTCCAAGATAACCTAGAATTTCAGTTCTTGAGAGAATTGTTGCTTATGAGTCTTCCTACTAGATTTATCTGGGTCAAGCTTTCAGTATTTTAGTCTATTATTTGTATTTCTAATTTGGTTCTCATTTTTCATAGATTCAAGGAATTCCATGATTGTCAGGCGTCTTTGAGACCAAACATTTCACCTCTAACACAGGAATTGGCATCTAAAGATCTTAAGAGAGTTGCTAATATCATACAAATAATTTGGGGCATTTGTCAAATGATTTTTCTCCATTTATTGGGATGATAAAATGGTTTTTCTTTTGTAGTCTATTGATATAACAATTACACTTATTGACGTTTAAATTCTGAAAAACCTCATGTGTCTGAGTTGAACCCTCTTTTGTCATGATTTTTTAAAATGTATTTCTTGAACTGATTTGATAAAATGTTGTATAGGACTTTGCATTTACACTATTGAGAGATATAAAGCTTTAGTTTTATTTTATGTAAGGCTTTTTGTCTGGTTTTTAGTATCAGAGAAATGGTGGAATCTTTAATTTCTGGAAGAGTTGGTGCATAATTAATATCATTTCTTCCTTAATGTTGAATAGATTTCACTAATGAAGCTATCTTCTTTGTCTTTTTTTTTTTTTAAATAATCATAGTACTATCAAGGCTTTTTTTTTCCTCAAGCAATGTTTGGAAATGTGTGTCTTTTATGGAAACCATATGTCATTTTAGTTCCTTATTTACTTGTTTGTCTTGTCCGTTAGCCTGTTACAGACTCCTTGAGAGAAGAGACCCCGTATTTTACGTTTAAGACTTCAGATCTTAGTGTAGTGTAACGCACATGATAAGTACAAATATTTCTTAAATGAATGAAGAGGCGGGTGAATTTCCAGTGGGACTACAAGGAGCTTCATAGGAGAAGACCAGAGGCGGATCAAGGAGGATCAAGATGAAAGAGGAGGCAGCAGCGCACAGAGAGGACAGTCAGGAGACACAGGCAGGGCTGATTAGGGGGTTAGAGAGAGCATCTCCGGGTATTGAAGTAGAAGTTAAGCCGGATTAAGATAAACCAGAACTAAGCTTGGGGATTTATTGAACTGAGGAGCTTGGGTATTGGTCTGTGTACACTGGGAAGCCATGGAAGGCTTTTGAGAAGGGGAGTTCTGAGAACTGTTCTGGGTTTTAAAGGACGCTTCTGGTGGCACAGGGTGGGACTGATTAGAGAGGACAGAGGCAAGAGGTAATGGAAGCAGTCACTTGGCTGCTGCCAAGTTTCCTGAGTGAGTCCTAGTAACGGGGACTCAACCGAGCCATGCCACGGGCAAAGGAGAAACAGGTATTTTGCAAAAGTAGGAGTCTTAAGATTTTTTTCCCTGGAGTGAGTGGTGAATGGAGAGAGGAGAGATAAGCCTGAGTTTGGGTGTGTAATAATGTCATCAACCAAGATGCAGTGAGTGAAAGGACAGGTTCTCGGCAGAGGGAAGCCTGGCCAGACCAGACGGAGGGTGCTGGGACTTGAGAAAATCCGTGACGATTTGCGAGTCATGTGCATGGTAGTAATAGTCAAAGACACTGGAAGAAATGAGAACTGGCTGGGAAGAAACCCAGGAAATAGGTATATATATACAAGAGAAGACAATAAAAAGCTGATGAAGTTCTGGCAGGAGGAAGGAGGGGAGCCCAGAAAGCAGAGAGATGTGCTGATCTTTCAAGAAAGAGTTTCAAGAAAGTGCTGAGGACTGACCAGGACATGGTATAGAGGAGGGGAGGGTACGGTAGGGTGACTGCTTAGCAGGCACGAGGTCCTGAGTTCAATCCCCAGTACCTCCACTAAACAACAAATAAATAGACCAAATTACCACCCTCCTAAAAAAAAAAAAAATAAAAAAAAGAGTCTAGGGACACGAGTCAGAAAGATTTCCTCCAGAATCTCTGTTTAACATTTGTCGGCTGCGTGACCGTGACCAAGTCCTGTGACCTTTATCTGTAGAGTGAAGGCAATCTCATAACCTGTCTCTTAAGGCTGTAAGAATCAATAAGAAACAACACCCTTAAAATGATGCTCATTTTGCATGGCATATAGCAAGTCAGTATCGTCTGCTCTTCTCAACAGGAGGAAAAGATGCTCCAGGGAGTTTGAAAAGAATCAGGGGAAGGGGATATACGTTTTGCTTCTCTGGAAGGCAAGGCAAAGACTGCACACCTGTAGCATTTACTCTTAGACGTGGGCTTTTCAAGTCTTTTTGCAATACAGGCAAATTTTATTTATTTGTTTGTTTGTTTGTCTGTTTTTATTGACATATAGTCAGTTCACATGTTGCATCAGTTTCTGATATACAGCATCATGTTTCAGTCATCCATATACATACATATATTCATTTTCACATCCTTTTTCATTATACATTACTACAAGATATTGAATATAGTTCCCTGTGCTACACAGCATAAATCTGTTGTTTATCTATTTCATATAAAGTAGTGTTTATCTGCAAATCTCCATCTACCAATTTATCCCCTTCCACCCATAAGTAACCGTAAGTTTGTTTTCTATGCCTGTGAGTCCAATACAGGCGAGTTTTATAATTCTTATCTGTAGAATGTTTGGACAGGGTGTGTATGTGTGTGTGTATCTGAATAAAAATATTTAATTCTAAATTGGTTTGATAATTTATGTGAAAAGAGGCTCCAAGAAAAACATCAAGAAAGCTACTATTTCTTCTGGAAAGTTTTATGAGGAAATGCCTCAAAGAAATGAATCAAAGGCAGATACATGCTAATTTTGTTTCATTTCTTTGCTGAAAATTACTTAGGGTTATTTTATCGCAGTGTCTTATGCTTGTTTTTTTTATTTCTTTAAAACAAATAAATAATTTAGATTTTGATTATGATTTGAACTTAAGCCAGTTGGCATATGAAACCAGCCATTAAATCAACAAAGACCAGATGTTTCTGAATTTTATTGTTCAAGTAGAAACTAAAATGTGAAGACTCATTTAGCATTTGGATTTGTCATTTGATAGTCTAATCAAATGAACATTTAAAAAATTATCTGTAGGGTTGGAAAGGAGATTGTGAAATATCAGATACAGTCTCAAAAGTTCAAGCATGATTTTGAAAAATGTATTTTCAACATCATTGAATGCTAGGAAAGTCATTTTGGTTGGAACAGAGAGCAGCAAGCGTAATCCACTACAACGTGTGGCACGTATATAATACATCACACATGCATTATGGACACAGATTCCCTTTTAGAGCATCCTTAGCAACTGCTTATTATCTTTCTGTTTGTGTCCACATTTATTTCAGGAGAACTGAGTGGCTGAATTTCCTCCAACATCCTGCCTCCAGAACCAAAATCCCTAGTTTCATTCTTCTGGGTGAAGAAGATATAAACAAAGGCTATTTTTAACTTGCTCCTTCGCTAACCTATCACACACAATAGCACACCCTACCTTTGATTACTGATGTGGGTTGTACCGTGGTCATCGAATATTATACAATAAACTGTTTACATAGCAGCCCTTTTTGCAGGTTTTAAATCTTCCCGAGCTGCCAGTTTCTGAAGCTGAGCCTGCCAGCTGGCAGACAGAGAGGTGCTTGTGTTCTAGTTGATTGAGGTAATTAACAGCCCAAACTGTCAGAAGGTGACAGCAGGCAAAAAGTTCCTGCCCTGGGGTCACAGCTGGACTCCAACAACTTGCTCCTGATTTACCAGTAAAACTAATAACGTTAGTAATATTGGTATTAAATTATAAAATCAAGGGTCAAGCTCAAATTCTGGTTTGTACCACACAGTCACTGGCAGCAAATTACCGATAACGTCTTGTGGTTGCTCTGCCCTCTTAAACGACCCTTGCAAAAATCGCACGTGCCTGTCTGGGCAACAATATGTAGATCTTGGTACATTTAAAGAAGCAGAGTGCTGTCTTGCACTTTGACTTCTTTCTGTAAATGTATCTATTAATAGGATACAGTTTTTGTAATGTTTAAGAAAATCAAACCATCAGGCATCAACAGATACATACTGTATGTACGTATGTATGTATGTATGTATGTATGTATGTATATATGTATGCATTTTTGATATAGAGTTTAATTTTTGTTGTGTTTAGCTGGGTCCAGATATTAGATGATTGGCATTAAAGTATACTTCTTAATTTTGCTTTTCAGTTCAGATTGAGCAATACTCTTTTTAAAATTTTTTACTTTATTTTATTTTAATTTTTTTCCCTTTTCTTTGATGGAAGATAATTAGGTTTGTTTATTTATTTATTTATTTCCCTACCTATTTTATTTATTTATTTAATGGAGGTGCTGGGGATTGAACCCAGGACCTCATGCCTGCTAAGCACGCACTCTACCACTCAGCTATACCCTCCCCCACAGTACTCTTTTATTTTTTTTAATTGAAGTGTAGTTGATTTACAATGTTGTGTTAGTTTCTGGTGTACAGCACAGTGATTCAGTTATACACAAACATATCTATATTCTGCAGCTTGAGTTCCAAGAATCATCAGATCTGACTGAGCCCTCACTCCTTACCATAATGCTGCATTCAGGGATACTTGGAGGAAATCTAAAAAAATTCTAGAGAGAAGCATAAGACAGTGACTTTTACAAATATCAAGCATTATATAATAGGCACCAAACTCTGAGTTCAGAAGAGGGTGCGTTTTAACCAGAGGTTTACCAGTGAGAGTAAAGTAGACAAGAAGACACCTGAGAGAAGCTTATAGCCGCAGAGCTGGGACCGTAAGCACCCCAGCTTCATGGAGGGAAGAGCAGTGAGTTCCAGGGTGTGAATTTTAGTCTATAGATACTGATGAGCTTTTAAAAGTTTTTCAAAAAGAGAATACAATGGTAAGTTTCTTAGAAATTAATTTTGCAGTCAAGTGCTGAGCAGACCTTGGGAAACAGCAGGAGGTAGAGAAATGGTCAGAAAGCTTTGGCTGCAGCCGTGGAGAAAGGAGATGAAAAGATGCATATAAGTATATTTTATATGTATATATAATGTAGGATAATTTGTTTACTTTCCTCATTGGCAAGTTATTTTTCTTTCATTAGGGGGTTTTAATAATCCCCTAAATTTTGGAAGACATTTTATTGCTATTTTAACAAAAGTGAAGACAAAAATGTGAATCCCAGCACAGGAGCTTTGAAGCACACGCCTGACTTCCAGTTGTGGAAACAGCTCGGCCCCAGGGCAGCTCAGGCTGTGAGCCCCAGCCCGTGAGACCTGGTAGGGCCTTGGTTTCCACAACTGCCAGAAGCCCAGCCAATAGGAATGAAATCGTGGTTGGGAGCCACTCTGGTGCATTCTAATCTAGGCTGAGATGCAGAAACCTCCATCCCTAATTCAGATGACCCCTCCCCAGGCACAGCTGACCCTTCATAAGCAAAACGTCGTAGGGACATTCCTTAGCTTCTTGTAGAACCTAAAATATAGTCATTTCCATTCAAACTGAAGAACAGAACATTGGTAAAAACTCCTCTTAGAAATTATGATACAGAGAATTAAATACTGCAGTTCAATTAACCTAAACCTTCAGATGATTGAATTTTCCTCCAGTGCACTTCAAAAACCTTTTTTATTTTGAAATATTTACACACAAAAGTAGAGAGCGCAATAGAGTGACTCCCCACGTGCCCGATCACATAGCCTCCATGGCCAGCATTTGGACAATTTTGTTTCACTTATCCCTCTAATTCTGGGGGAAGAGAAGGCTCAATGTTTTAAAAAGCAAATCCCAACCCTGCTATCCTTTCATCTGAAAACACTCAGACAGGAAAAATTTGCTCTGTTCCTTCATTTTACTTACTAATTTTTAAAACTAGTATCTTACAATGAATAAATCCATGCCCATGATATAAGTAGATTTTTTAAAATTATGCTTCATGACTTTGCTTACTCTTTTATTTTTATCCTGCAAAACCTGTGTGTGTATCTGTGTTTAAAATGATTTATCCCTTCTGCTGCTTCTCAGGCTATAAAAGAGTTGACCCATGTTTTCTTCTATGACTTTAATGGCTTCATATTCTCCATGTGGATCTGATTGGTTTGGAATTTATTCTACAAGAAAAATACCCAGTCTTAAATATTTGCATATGAATATCCCCTTGACAAATGCAATTCTTTTCACGGTTCCTTTTTTCTCAGATTCATCTAACTTTGCAGAACCTTTCTTTACTATCTTCAGTCAAGTTCTCTGCCACTGGCTTCATTTTGGAACGTGTGTTCTATATTATGCAACTGGGATACAGAGGTGCAGAGTTATTATAGTCCATGTGGGTGTATACACAATGAGACAAGCGATTGTGATGTTGCAGTCAGGCCCTGCAGAACAAACTCTGCAGACAGACTCAACCTAGACCAGGGAGACCTAGAATGGGAAAGGATAGTTCTAGACTCGACCTGGTGATGGTAATGAGCGATGCATGGAAGGAGATATTAAATAGGTAGGACTTACTTTCCTACTAACTGTGGAACGGAAGACAGGAAAAAAGACTCTTAGCTTGGGCAGCTGACTAGATGGTGGTGCATTAATTACTGAATGTGCCAATTAATGCTACTTCATAGAAAAAGCCAGAACATAAATTTTTTAGTGTTTTGGTAAAATGTGTGGTGTGCATGATCATTGGGACAGCAGTTGGGAGCCGATGTAGCTTAATTATAACGTGACAACATTTAGTACATAATTCTATCAGGTCATAAAGTTTAGTTGGGCCTGAGATGTTTGACTTAACGGTACTAAATAGAAGGCCTGCTAGGGCAATGACCAGACACGGATGTCCTCTGGAATTCCACAGCCTGCCGAACTGTCCTTCACATCTTTTAATCTCCTAAACCTTTTCCAGTTTATAATCCCCAGCAATACCACTCCCCAGAGGATATCTGTGAAAGTTTATTGGGGATTATTTTTTGCGGGATTAGAGTTGCCCAATATTTGGTTGATTTATTGTTTGATAGACATGTCAAAATAAAGACCAGCTTTTACAATTAGGCTAACGGGGTAGTTTTCTGTTTAAAAAGCTAGGCTTCTCAGTCGTCATTCACTGGCACTGATCAAATATGGTATTTGTTTGGATCATACTTTACTGTGAACATTCACGTCTTGGGGACTCAGTCTAGACTGAGTTGTAATTTGATCCTTATTGGGCTTTTGAGAAAATGTAGTAGGTAAAGAAGATAATTGTTCAACTATTGAATGTGCTTTCCTATAGGGCAGTGGTTCTAAATGGTTCTATAATAAGACCTCTTTATATAACTTTTTATATCCTTCAGGCATTTCAAGTTTTAAAACAATTTCTATTAAACTTCATTATCAAGTTACAATTTCTTTTTCATTTTCTAGCAGAGTTTCTGATGAATGTGAAATTATCAGTGTTACCCAATGAGTCAATAAAACTCCAGTCTAAATGAAAGAAACATGACATTAGGCTTAGTCTGTGAAATGTCATCTTTGGAAAATGTAGCATTTCAATTAACAAATATTAACAATGATTCACCAGCTTTTACCAGTTAGGATCCAATTTGGTTGAATTTAACAAGGCCCAAAATAACAGTGGCTTAAAATTGGTTTATTTCTCTTTCACTGAATATCCCAAAGCAAGGATTCTAGGGCTGGCCTGCCAACTCTGCTCCCTGCAGCTCTGAGGGGCCATGCTCCCTCCACCATCACCCCTAGGAGTGGCAGGTTGATAATAACCTTCAAGCATATCACACCCTAATCTGGGGCCTTAAATGTTACCTTATTTGGGGAAACAGTCTTTGTACATGTGATTAAGTTAAGGATCTTGGGATGGGGAAAGATTATGTGGGATTATTCAGGTGGGTCCTTATACATGGAGGCAGAGGGCGATCAGACACACACAGGAGAAGGGGATGCAAAAACAAAGCAGAGGGAGATGTGAAGATGCTGGCCTTGGAGGGTGGAGCAATGTGGCTACAGCATAGGAATTACATTCTACATCTTAAATTCAGAGAATGGATTCTTCCCAAGAGCCTCTGGAAGGAGCATGGCTCCAGACACCTTGATTTGGACCCGGTGATAACTAATTTTGGACTTACTGGTTTCCAGAACTGTGAGAGAATACATTTCTGCTGTTTCACATCACCAAGTTTGTGGTAATCTGTTACAGCAGACACAGAACACTAATACACTAGGACATGGTATATATTCTCATGGTTTAAGATAAGCAAACATCTCACTCATCTTCTAAACAAGGATGAGTAGAAAGAGGAGGGTATACATTCATTTGCTCACTTATTCATTCAACACATACATACGGAGAACTTGTTATATGCCAGGCACTGTTCTGGATGTTTGGAATACATCAAAGGAAAACAAAAAGACTCCTTTCCTCTTGGAACATGTTTTCTAGCAGGTGAAGACAAATAAAGGTAAACCGTAAAAAGCAAATTAGATACTATGTTAGAAGATGAAAAGGTCAATGGAGAAAAAGAACAAAGTATAGCAGAGGAAAAAAAATTGAGGGAGCCATTTAGAAGCCATGCAAGTTGCGGGTTATAATAGATTGGTCGTGGTACGCCTCACTTCATTGAGGTGGGATTTCAGACGGAGAAAGTGACCTGGAAGAGCTCTCCAGGAAGAAGAAATATCTAGAGCAAGGATTCTGAAATGTGAAAATGACTTAGTTGGTTTGGGAAGAGCAAAGAGGCCAGAGTGATGATGGAGTAGAGAAACAATGGCAGATGAGGTCAGCAAGGAGGGGACAATGAAGTGGGACCTCGCAAGTTTCCAGCAAGGTCTTTGATTCTTCAAATGGGCAGCTACTGGAAGGTATAAGCTGAACGGTGACACGATCTGCTTTAATTATTAAAAGGATTGTTCTAGCTGCGTGATTGAGGATAGACTTTGGGGGTAAGTGTAGACTCAGAGAGACCTATTAGCAAATGATTGTGGTAATACAGGGAAGACAGAACATCTTTTTTGAACCTAGCTTTCCCAGATTAAAGTCCAGTCATGTTCTTCTATTTATTGCTCCCTATTGTCTTCAGATGTAAGGCTAGAGAACAAAAGTTAAGCACCTGGGTTATGAGCACAGATTAACCTGGTTTAGAAGGATCCCTGGGTGTCCTAGTTGAATAAGCTCAGGCAAGTTGCTGTATTTCAAAGCCTCAGTTTCTTTATCTGTAAAGTAGAGATAATGAGTTCCTATTTCACAGACTATTAGAAGAATGAAAAGATGTGGAGCATCTGTCAGCTTGAAAGAAAAGAACTGTCCAGAGTGAATTGTATACCCAGCGAAACTATCCTTTAAGAATGAAGAAAAAACCCAGACACTCGGTTATGAATGGAAACTAAAAGAATGTGTTACTAGCAGAACTGCCCTTAAAGAATTGCTTAAGTAAATTCTTCAAATGAAAAGGAAATGATAAACGAAGGAATCACGGAGCATTAGGAAGAAAGAACAATGGAAAGAGCAGAAATACAGGCCAATAAAATTGAACCCTTTCTCCTCAAGTGTTTTATGAGTTTATAATGTCCCTTTTTGTCCATCATGATTTTTTAATTTTATTTTAATTCCAATTGCCTTTAAATTTAATTTTATTAATAAGAGAAAATAAAAGAATCTAAAATATTTAGCACAGTGCCTGTCACAGAACAGAAGTGCTTGATATGTATGCATTGTTATTATAAAAAAGATTGGAGGATCAAGTCCAGATTTCTAGAAGGCAAATGAGATCAGGAGAGGTCATGTGACTTGCTAAAGACCACTGATTTATGACAGAAATGGCCTGGAAAAAATCCAGGTCTCCTGACACAGAATCTAATGTTTTTTTCTAAATCCACATTGCTTTGCAGTCAGACTAGATTCTGAGAAGTTCTGAGAAGGCGCCGGGATTCAAATTGTTCACTGCTTTTTCTGTTATTCGTGAAGAATTAGCTGCATGCTTCTTCTAAGGGTAGAAGTTGCTGAGGGCCCTATGGGTGTGTTCTCCTTCATCTTATTATAGAAATGTGTCACCCTGAGAGAGTTTGATATGTAAAATTTTGAAATTAAAAGAATAAAAACAAAAATATTTATTTTGTCACATCCAGTTCCTTTGTTTTTCAAAAGGACTTATAAAAGATTTTGTTCCATGGCCAGTGATGCAAATTTCATTGAATATAAACTCTGAATTGAGTTGTGATCATCTTTTCAGAAATGTTAACATTGTTCTGGCTTAAGTATAGTGGTGTTTTTTATCTTGCAGGAGTTTATTACTTTATTTCATATGTTTCCTTTTTTCCAAAAAGAATTCTGCTTTGAATTTAGGAACGCTCATAGTTTTCTTCTTCAAAATAGATCCTACATGCAATTTTAAAGAATGCTTTCTTAAAATATGAAAAGAACAACGAACCCCTCTTACGTTTGTGTTTGAGTGATGGAAATTCTCTACCGACTGAGTTTCCAAAGTGGTTGGGGTGGAGGAGGGGGTGGGGGGGAGGACATACACTGACCTTGTAGAAGAGCTTTGAAAATAGAATGCACTATTTATCAGGAAGGGCACTTCTCCATATTTTTATGAATATTCGGCAAAAACAATAATGACTTGTTTGGCTCATTTAGAATCATAGATCTTTTGAGAGTAAGAAAGGTTCCCCTGGAGAGAAATAAATCAACTTTTGTGCGTTTGTAACAAACGAATCCCAATTCCTTCTTGTTTCTGGTTTTTTTTTTTTTTTCCCTCCCAAAAATTGTATAAATGAGGAAGTAATGCCAAGGGCCTATTAGTAATAGCTATTTCCTAATTGCAGCGGGAAGCATCCTGCATGTTTAAATAAATATTGTTAACTCTGACCCCTCACTTTGCCAGGACCGATAAGGCCATTGTCTGGCCCGTACGGAGCGCATACAGTATACACAGCGTGGAGAACCGCAGGAAAACAGGAAACAATAAATCAGAAATTAGAGTGCTGATTGTTGCAGCTAATTACATCAGGCTTCTGCTTAATTTCTCACTCTGTCATTCTAACCTGATTTGCTTGCCAACAGACTTTGCAAATTGCTGGTGTCACGTACATTCAGCGAACAATAATCCTTAGTTACTGTGACTGACAAATGAATGAGCAGGAGAGGATAGTTTATTATGCAAGATATACGGACGGAGACACTCACCAGATACCTGCCTGGATGCTTTTTTAATTCACTTACCTAGATGCACTGCATGGCGCTTTTCTCCAGGAGCAGAGATTTTGGCATCAAGACAGCTTAATTAGATTTGTGGCTTGGCTTGATAATATGGAACAAGAAGAAAAGATGGTTCTGTAGAAGGAAGGGCGGGAAGAGACGGGCTTGGAAGGAAGAAAGGGATAAAGTGGTAAGTTAGCTATTTAAGTTAAATCTGAAAATAATATGCTTAGGGTGAGTGATATTGGTCAGCACGGGACTGAGCGCTAATCTTGTCCACATGTAAATTTGGTGAGCTAACTTAGTATTTTCAGCCCATTATGGTTTGATTACTGAAATAAATGCTAAATCACATGTGTTAAGAAAGAATGAGAAAAAATGAGATGTTGTGATTCAAAATTAATTGTTTGATTGCTCCCAGACTCTACCTCTGCATGGAGATTATGCGTGTCAATCCAGTTCTCCAGGCTCCCGGCCCGGTGTTGTTTACACAGTCTCAAATCAACTTTCTTTTCCTTTATAATTTCACGAGATTGACATGGCTTCCATGCTTTAATGCAGTTTTGCTGCGGCCCCTGAAGAAGGCGCACGGAACGCCTGACTGAAGAGGATATTTCCTATTCTGGGTAGACTTTCCACCTTGGCAGCTGCGTTTACCTATTAGCTCGTCAGCTGCTGGGCGGACCCAGCGCCAGGACCCAGTTGGTGGACCCAACTCCATCTAGGCTCCCTGCCTCTTTGGTGCTTAATACACATCACGTTATTTTAACAGAGGTGCCATGCATGCTAGCTATTTAGAGTGAAACTGTTTTTTCAGTTTAGAATCCAATTTACTTCACCTTCCCATTTCCCATGAGCTCTGATTTTACCACTGTCTTGCTTTCAAGTCATTTTCCAGGGAAGATAAAGTGAACTCTGCACAGGGAAGTGGGGAGATCACAGTGGACCCCTCCCCGAGTCACAGAGGGTGTGGCAGAGCAGTGGGGTCCCAGGTTTGGAAACCTGCTGTTCCACCTGGCAAAGCAGGAGGTCAGACTTAACGATTTATTTAATCGTGGAAGTGGTGTCTTACAGCCCAGTGATGACGATGGAATGCAGGCCAATTAAGCAGACCAGAAATTGGTCCAAGGGCCAAAAATAGAGTCAAATGTGCCATCAACAATGTCGGGGGAGGAGAATTATTTCATTCCTTGACTAATTCTTCATATAATGTATTTAAACCTCTCTAAATCCCAAGCTAACTTTCTAAGAGTCCTTCTTAATGTAATTTTTTTATCCACGTTTTCAGGCAAATTTTATAAACGTGTATTAAACATCCACTGTGTGCCTGCTGTTCCCTGCAGGAGAGAGAGCTTCATACAGGAGAAATGAATCGCAAAGTCATCGGTCTCAAAAGCAGTTTAAGGAGGCACACTTGAATTTATAAAACACACATTAAATAACACAAACCAGAACCTAATTTTCTAGATACCTAAGTGAGTGACAGTGACAGTTAGGGCTATGGAATTTAAAGGGACCAAATTTTTCAGGGAAGGCTTGATGGAGATCATTTGACATGAACTTGAGAGGCTAAGAAACTCTGGCTAGCTAGGGAGGAAGGAGGCGGCATTTTAAGTAAGGAAAATTGATTAGAAGAAATGGGGGAAAGAAACACGTCGAAACTGGAAATAGAGGGATGGAGGGTAAGAAAGACAGATGGGAAGCGTGGTTGGATGGAGAAGGTGGACCGGATACCGGGTGGCATGGGACAGGGTTAGACTTAGTGTTATAGGTAATGAGACTTCTCAGGGATCCTGGGGCCAGGGACCGATGTGTGGGCAACAGATCGTGGAGAAGAGAGGCTGGAACCATTACATCAAATTAGAAGACTATTCAGAGAATCAAAGTTTGATGGGATCACTGGGATGTAGTCTAGGTGGTGACAGTAAGAAAGAAAAGAAAAGCACGAATTCAAAAGCCCTTCAAAAGCAGAGATGGGCAGACATGATGAGATTCCGTGGAGAAGATAAAGGGAAGGGGTGAGTGCAAAATGACAGATTTGCCGCCTGGAAGAACGATCTTTGCTTTGATGAGAATAGGAAATTGGGGAGAACAAGTGTTTAGATGGAAAGATAAAAGACCGTCGGTTTCCAGGGAGAGAAGGCGAAGGGACGGAGTTCTTGTCTGGCCTCCCAGATGCCTCCCTCCTTGTCATTACAGATGCTTGGATCAGCCCAGCTTGGTCCCCCGGAAGCACTGAACAGCAGTCTCTACAGCAGTTCTTGCTGGTTCCCAGCTCAGCTCTCATCCCTGAGCCCATCTTCCTTCTGGCAGGAGTTGGCTTCGTCCAACAGGGCACACCTGGCTGCAGGATCACCTCCCCGCCCGCTCTTGCTGCTACAGACGCCACTGACAGTGCCAGCCCAGGAGAAGTCAATGGAAATTTTTAGAGCTTCTTGCAAAACTGTCTCAAAAGAGGCAACTGCCTTTATTCTTTCTCATTTTCATACTTGGACAAAAAAAAAAAATGATAACGGTAGAGGTGAAGGAGTCATCTTGTGACAGGAAGTGAGGGGCATGAGAAACAAAAGCCCAAGGTAAAGATGGCCGGGCAGGAAGACAGGAGCAGGGCAGGTCCCCGAAGGTGCCTCAAGTCAACGCCCCGCGACTCCGCAGACACGGGAAGCTCCCAGTGCAGCCAGACCTACGCCAGATGGGGATGGTCTCAGAACTGAAATCTTTAGGAATAATAACAGATGTACTAAAAAGCAATTCTGCCTGGGTTTATACTGAAATAATAAGTCTGTTCCTAGAATAAGATCATTTGCATTTATTGTGCACTTTTTAGATGTTAGGCACCTGTGCTTTGGCCAATTCATTTAATCTTCATAGCTACACCAGCAGGCAAATGTCATCATCTCTCATTTCACAAAAGAAGAAGCCAATGTTCAGAGAGGTTAAAAAAACTTCCCAAGGACACACAGCCCCTGTATCAGATCCCAAAGTCCATTCTCTTTCCACTGTGCGGTACGGCACATACCTACTGTAACTGTTTGCTAAATAAATTTCATTTTAAATATCTTGATGATGAACTGTCTCAGAAACATACAAAATCATAAAGGATAATATAACAAACACCATGAATTCACTCCCCAACACTAAAACTGTATAGTATTTGCCAAATTTGCTTCAAAAACATTTGAGAAAATAAAATATAAATCTTTAAAAACAAAACCTCTCTCTGTAATTAGCACTAAACACTATCCCGAGGTCCCTGTGTATATTCCCTGCTCTCTTCTATGATTTTATCACACCCAGGTACAAATGATCTAAGGTAGGGTTTGTGTATTTTTCTATAAACAATCTGTTTAATTTATAATTTCCCCCTCAACATTATGCTTTTGAGATTTAGTCACGTCAGTACTTGAAGCTTGAGTTTTATCTACTATATGATTTTTCTTCCTATAAGTAATATACCTGTAAATATACCTGTCCATCTGCCTCCACTGATGGACATTTAAGAAGATTCTCAGAGCTGCCATTATAAACAGTTCTGCAGCAAACACCTTTGATCTGTTTCATTGCAAGTGTATCTGTGTTTCTCTGGGGTAACTACAAACCTAGTAGGACTGTAGATCACAGGATGCACCACCTTTAACTCTGCTAGTATCACTAAATACCTCCGCCCTTGAGAGACATTTTCTGCACGTCCTTGCCAATATTTGCTTTGTTAGACTTTTCAGGGTCTTGCAGATCTGATGGGGTCACCGTGATTGTTATTTTTATTTCCCTCATTACTACAAAGGTTTACTATGCATTCATATTAACCATTTGCGTTCATATTATTTCTATATTTTCCTACTGGAATCTATGTGTTTCTTATGCTGGAAGTTCTTTAAATGTTTTTGATACTAATTATTTCTTTGTTTTGCACTGTTATGCATATGCATTGCATCGTGGCTCGTCATTTTACTTCATTTATAGGGTATTTTGTTCTAAAAAAAAAGCTTTCACTTACAGTGGAGACAGACATAGCCAATTTCCTCTTTTTGTGTGTGTGTATGTTCATGTCTGTCCTGTCCAGAAAGTCTCCTAAGAGGAAAGACAGACACACTGTTTCTCTCTGTTCACACACCACCTCTGACATGAACTGAGTGAGGCGGTTTCCACACCAATCGGTTCTCCAAATCTCCGGACACACGCTAGGTGCTCTCCAATTCCATTCTGACACGAGCTACCTGGAGTTGTCACAACGCCTGCAGGTGAAGGGCTCAGTCCCACAAGACTGCTCCCCACTTTAAACTACAGTTTCAAGTCCCAGCCTCCCCGTAATTCTGACAGAGAGAGGATGAGTCAGGGTTCCCATGACCCTTTCCTCGGGGCCAGTGATTTGCCAGAATGGCTCACAGATGATTAGTTAGAATGGCCTCTGTTACCAATTTAGGTTCAAGGATACGTACAACTTAGGAACAGCCAAATAGGAGAGCTGCTCAGGGCAGGACATTGTGGGGTGGGTGTGGAGCTTCCACGCGCTCTCTGGATGTGCCACCTTCTCAGCACGTCCATGTGTTCACCCAACTCCTTTGTAGGATTATGGGCCCCATCACATGGGCGTCATGGACTGAACCACTGGTCCTTGGGTGACGGCTTCCACCTCCAGCCCCTCCTTCCCCAGAGGCTGGAGGTGGGGCTGAAACTTCCAAGCCTCATTCAGGGGGCTGGTTTCCCTGGCAACCAGCCCCCAGCCTGGGGGAGCTTTCCAAAAATCACCTCATTTGCATAAGTCAGGTGTGGTTGAAAGGTGCTTGTTTTGGATGACAAAAGACATATCACTCTGGCGCTATTTCAGTAACTGGCCAAAAAAATTAACAAAAAGTGTTCCCAAGTCTCATGTCACTTGGGAAATTACGAGGGCTTTAGGAGCCCTGGCCAGGAGCTGGGGACGAACACTGAAATATGTATTTCTTAGATCACAGTATCACACTCCCTATTCCAAACTCATACAGATATAACCTTATATTTTTATGTCTAGTGCCTGTCTATGAAAAGAATGTTAATAGTTTAATTTCATCTAATCCATCCATCTTTTCCTACATGGTATTTTGGGTATATTTTAAGAAATTCTTACCTACCCCATCATGAAGATGTTATCCAATAATTTTCTTCTCAGGCTGTTATTCCTTTGCTTTCTATATTTAGATCTTTAATCCATCTGGAAATGATTTTATATAAGGTATGAGGTCAGGATCTAATTTTGCTTTATTTTACCATACAGATAAGAAATTATCCGACAGTTTCCCTTCCAGTCTTCTCCAGACAGCTTTGCAGAATTACCTCTTTAATACAGCATGTTTTTGTATATGAGCTCAGGGTTCTATAAGGCCTATCTCTCCTTACAGAAATTCAATATTATCTTAATTATAATAGCGTTATTATAAAACTTAATCTCTGGCTATCAATACTGCCAGTCTTTTTATTCCTTCAAAGTTGTCTTATGTGTGGGTTTGTTTGTTTTATTTTCATATTTAAAGTCTATTTTTAGAGCAGTTTTAGGTTCACAGCAAAATTGACCAGAGATAACAGAGTTCCCACATACATCCTCTCCCCGCCATATGTAACCTCCCTCATTATCGCCATCCCCCGCAGGATGGTACATTTGTTACATGTGATGAATCTGTGTGGACTTGTCTTAATCACCCGAAGTCCATAGTTTACCTTAGGGTCCACTCTTGGGATGGGATGTTCTATGGGCTTGGAAAAACTGAATAATGACGTGTATCCACCATTACAGTACCATTCAGAATATTTTCACCGCCTTAAAAATCTTACAGCCTGCAACTGCTTGTTAGTACCAGGAGTTTTTGCTGCTGTTCATTCTTTCAAATTTTCTACAGAGACAGTCTTTTCATTTGCAGACAGTTTTATTTCTCACCTCCCAATCTGCACGCCTTCTGACTTCCTTTCTTGGCTTGTTGCGTTAGCTAGGACATTCAGCGTGACGCTGAGGAGGAATGGTGGAGCGGGGAATCCTGTCCTTGTTCCTGATATTGGTGAGAAAGCCTTGAGCTTCTCACTGTGAAGAGTGATGCTAGCCATAGGTTTTGGAGATATTCTTTATCAAGTTCAGGAATGTCCCCTCTATTCCTAGCTTACAGTTTGAGGTTTTTTTCAATCATGAATGGATGTGGGATTTTGTCAAATGCTTTTTCTGCACCAACTGATACAATCGTGTGATTTTTCTTTTTTAGCCCGTTGATGTGATGGCTTACATTAATTGATTTTTTTATTATATATATTTGTATTGAGGTATAGGCAGTTTACAATGTTCTGTGAATTTCTTGTGCATAGTACAATGCTTCAGTTGTACAGGAACATACATATATTTGTTTTCATATTCTTTTTCACCCTAAGTTACTACAAGATATTGAATATAGTTCCCTGTGCTGTACAGTGTAAACTTGTTTATCTATTTTGTTTTTCTTATTTTGTAGTTGGCGTTATTCCTTTGATAACTATGTAAGTTTAAAAAGCTAAAGATCTAATCTGTTCTTAGAAACAATAATTAGTACATACATGTAAACAAAAAAAGTGCAGTGTACTGTATATATGTATTTACATGCAATATAATGTGTACGTGCAGTCGAACTGTAATAATTCTACATAATACAACTGGAAAAAAAAAACAAATTAAGGAGTGTCCACAAGACATTTCAGGGGAGAGAAATAATTGGGGAAAAGCTAGACAAGAATAATTCCTCCTAATTTGCCTCCCTTTTCCTTATTGCATCGTGTATCAAATTTTCAGGCTGGGATTAAAAGAAACATTTTAATTTTAGCTGATCTCCGCTAGGAAATTTTATAAAATATACCATTCTTGTCTGGCTTGCCACTCTCTGCAAAAATGAATCTTGACTCTTCCATTGAGCAGATAAAGAAAGAAAAATAAATAAATACACAAAAGTTCAACTCTAATGGCTTTAATCTTTTATGTCTCCAAGTACAATTGTTTTAGGTTTTAAATGGTCATGTTAAAATATACTGAAATCCTGGAGAAGTGATTTTTACAAAGATCATGCAAAGAATAAGAGTTAATACATCCATTAGATTGGTTCCATTAATACATTGTGGAAAATTTATTTCTTTACAGTTCTTCCCTCCTCTTCTTCAGAAGTGTTTATATGTTAGGCAGAAGCATCGTAGCCAGGGATAATTAGCTTGGTCTTTGAGAATGTTTCCCAGATAATAGCCTGGTTCCCCCCAGAGACATGAGAAAAGAACAAGATATGAAGCTGAGCTCTCCTTTAAGCCCAATCACTGTCACGTTCGGAGTCCTTGGGCAAATTACTTAGCCCATCTCTGGATCTCTCCACAACACCCAGAGAATAATGCTTGCTTTAAGACAATGTGGGATGGATTAGCAACTTAATGATGGCAGAATGCCTTGAAACTACAAAGCTACCTGATTTAAATAAAGGTTGAGTAAGAATGGCGAAAACAAAGGAAGAAACAAGCCCGGAAATGCATTAGGAATAATCCTCAGCAAAGCCCCTCAAGAGGAGGGAGGCTCCTTGCATGGGTTTGTTTTGCACAGAGCGAAGTCCGCGGACCTCTCTTCCTAGGGAAGCCCGGCTGAGGGACCCCGTGAACTTCACACTGGATAAGCACAAATTAATTTGGTACAGGTGTTTCTTTTATACGTGGAGGGAGAACATGGCAGGATCCCGGGGCCGTCTTACGCCTGAGGTGGTCTGCACCGAGGGAACACTGGGCTGTCATCCAACACCTGTCAGGATCTACCAGCTGGACATAAGCGGCGTGAGCCCTGTGTGCTGACTCATGTTTGGTGTCTCTTACACACTGAGAAGACGCGTAGAATACTCAAGAAAAATTTCAGAAGGAAGAGGAGTAGGCAGGTCCACGTTTCCTTACCCCCAAATCTCAAAGCTTCATGCACTTCAGAATTTTTATTTTTTGGATGTAGGGGTCTGTCTGTCTGTCTGTCTGTCTATTAACATCACCAGTGGAGAGTGAGGCATCCTTCTTAAATCTAACACATTATTATTTTTGCCACAAGACCTAATGAGTGGCACAAATCAACAGAAATTATAAATAATCCCACACCAGGTCAAATTTTGCTGGTAATTGATTTATTCAATTTTTTTTTTCAGCTTTAAGAATTTGGCCTTTGCATGTCAGAATTGGAGAAAGGAGATTGTGGCTCTGTTAAGGAAAAAAAAAAGTCCAACTCTGAATTTGAAACTGGAAACTCAGCCTCGTGTAGGGCAGCATGCCTTGTGGTCTGGACAACATAATTTTGGGGGAAAAACTGTTTACTTAGGTGGGAATTATAATTATGATTTAATGTCCACAATTCATTTAGCTCACTATTCAATAGTTTTTGTGATTTTTCTTAACCTGAAATCTATGGGCCCATATATAAGCTCCTGGGGGAACATAAGCCCAGTTAACTCCTGAAATAGTGTGCACGTTTCTGTATATATGTGCATTTTTCCAGAGAGATGGTCCATTGCTTTTTTTTTTACCCCCTGAAAATCTCCAAGCATTCTAAGAGTCAGAAAAGTTCACACACTTCTGCTTTAGGTCACTAAAACAGATGTTAATGGTGATAGTTTAAAAGGTAGGTTTACATTAGTATTTTAGTAACACATTTCATGCCCTTTACCATGGCCAGGAAGGCCACCCATGGTCCCCCTTGGCCCCACCCTGCCGTCATCTTGCCCCCCTTCCTCATTCACTGGGCTCTAACCCCATAGCCTTCCCTCTGTTCCACATCCTCATTAAACTGGTCCTTACCTCAAAGCTTTTTTATTAGTTGTTTGCACTGCCGGGTGCCCCTGCCCAAGATCTTCCCAAGGTTGAATGCTTTCTGTCATTTCAATCTCAGCTCAAATGCCACTTCCTCCAGGAAGCCTTCTGTGACTACTTTATCTAAAATCACCCCCTAGTCACTCTCCACTGCATTATTCTGCTTTATTTTCTTCATGATACACACAGTTACAACTCGCATGGCTAGATATGGTGGCCCTCATAGAACTTATCTTCTGACTGACATAATCTTGTTTATTTATATATTTACTTATTTATTTTCCCATCACCCACTCTAGAATGTAACTTCACACTATCCTCTATGCCTGGAAAACCGACTGCCATTTACTAGGCTACCCATGAGTATCTGTAGAGTGAATGAATAAGTGAATTGATTACATTCGTTCCAGTAGTAATGGTGCTGATTTTACAAAACAGAAACTGGTAAGTAATGGTTAAAAGTTACTGTGTTAAACAAACTAACTAACTAAAAAAAAGAGAGAAAACTGTTACTGTGTTAACCAGGGCAAGTTACTTAGCTTCTTTAAATTTGCTTTCCTCATCAGTACAATAGATTCAATATTACCCATCTTGCAAGCTTACTGTGAAATTTAAATGAGTTTCTGCATTTAAATTACTTGGCACACTAGAATACCTTTGTCAAATATTGCTGTCATTATTGCTGCCTTTGCACATTACAAACATTGGGAAATGACACAACATGACACAAAAGGCATATTCAATGAAATAGAAATAGGTACCCTTTAAAATGCATCAGTTAAAATTCCGGATAAAATTATTTAAAGGCAGAGTTAATGCAATGTCATGGTAGTGTAAGTTTCAACGCTGAAATAGAAAAGCCTGAGAATTTTGGATTTGAGTATAGAACATAAAAGTGTTTTTAGTAATTTAAACATTCTTTTTGGAGTCGAAGTTTTGAGAGTCAGTAACATTCTGAAACTAAATACAGGCTTCTTACTTTATACTGACACAGTACACACACAGAATGCCAAGTAGGTCATCTTCGTAAGATCTAAAACTCTTCAGAATTCAACACGCTGCATTAGTAATTCTCTAGAGAATTTGTGTGTCTTGAGTATTCATTTGTCTTTATAAAAGAAACATTCAAGAACATGCTGGCTCACTAGAGAGACAGAGAATGTGATTTGAGGGGTGCACTCCCCGAAACTAATTTTATTTTGCAGAATTTTGCTATTACCTTGCACTAGTAGAGTTAAATGGGTGATTTTTTTTTCCATCTACTTAGTTCTGGCTAAAAAATTATTACCACTTCAAATAGTATTTTCTCATTAAAGTTTTTGTCAATTAGTCCTCGATCTCATTATGCTGAAAAATGTGGTTATAAATCAAATTTCTAAAACCACTACATGTGTCCTAAGCCAGTTCATTAAGTATCACACCCTGAGTATTTCTTTTTTTTTTTTTCTGTTTTCTTTCCAGCCGTGTGTGCACCAAGCTAGACTATCTCAACTTTGAAGGAGTTGTTTTATAGCTTTATAATATTTTAGAGCTGGAATAGTCCCTAGAAATGTTCTAGTCCAATTCTCAACATTTAAAAAGGAGGAAACAAGGCCAGAGAGGAAGCTGTGTCCCAGATCATCCAGTGAATTCATGGAAGAACAGAGGATGGAAATCACATCTGACTTTTCAGATCTCCAGCCACTAACTCCCCACTGGCAGTCACCCCCTAATGAGCTCAGCCCCGGCGGCGGGTGGGAGTAATTTCTTAGGTAAAAAGTCGTGGTCACGATTGCCCTTAGGTGGTCAGCTTTTCTTTGAGCCATCAGAGATATTCCGCCCTAGAAAAGGGAGACCACAACGAAGAAAAACATGTTTTCAGTGGAGGTGAATTCTCCAGGGCCACGTCCCGCCCTCCTTGTCCTCACGATGATTCTTTGCTGTGTGAGTTCTGGATTAGTACAAAGCTGGAGATTTGTTTCCTGGTCTTTTTTTTTTCTTCTCCGTCTTCCTTCCATGAAAAAGGGTGTTACCCTTGAAGAAAGTCTTAACAGGGAGGTGAGAAAGCTTAACAAATACAACCAGTTAAGCAGACTGCCTTTACATAAACTTTTAAAAACTGAGTCAATTATTTGGGTAAGAAATGTAAAGAAAATGACAAAAACCGTTTCTCAAAACAGCCAGAAAATTCAGATAAGAATTCCATTTTTCACATGGGGGATGCCATCAGTCAATTCTTTAATTCATCGTGCCCATCCAGACATAGCTTATTGTGTGCTTCTGTTTAAAAAAGCAAGCAAACAAACAAAAACATGGGCCTTTCCATTGTATCTGTAGAAGCACTAATGAAACGCTGCCGGAGGAGAGAGCTGAAAGATACTGTGTAAATCTTAGGTGCTTGTTCTCAGAATCAATGTCATCCTTTAAACCAGGGGATTGTAATCTTAGTTTGCTCACTCTGAAGGCAAGATAAGATTCCAGGCATTTCTAAAATAGTTGGTATAATTTATTGTCACTGCCGTGCAGTCAGATTTAAACCCTTTTGGACCCTGATGCCACAGAACAGCTATTCAGAGTTCAAAGGGGTAGGCCTACACATGCGATTAAGTTATCACTAATGGACCGACTATGACCCTTGCTGGGCCCTGCCTGCTTCTGGTGTTGCAGAGATTCTGGGACACCCGAAAGCCTTCAGATACCCACTCTGCATATTTGATTGCATAAATCTCAGGTGTCAAAGTAAAACTCATTCAATGAATTGCTTCCTGCCTCGTAACGCAAAAATCGTTTTCAAAATCAAAAATCATGTTTCCTCGCGAAAGGAAACTTCTCGGGACAGACCTCCAAGTGCCAAATGTGGTTTCCATTTGCTGTTTTGGGATTTATTTGACTGTGCCAAAGTTCAGGTGTGGCAGCTCTTCGTAATAAGCCATTTGGATGAAAGCTTGGCGTGCTCAAAGGATCCTGATGTATTTTATTGCTGCCTTTTAAGATTATTGTTCAGAAATACCAAGTCTAATTTTGAAATCAATTAGCCGTTGGGTCTGATGAGGTGTTGGCCTCGCTCAGGTTCACACTCGCTGTCCACAGATTATTGCTCACTTGAGCTGGGCCCTTAGGACCACGCCGTTCCCAGCATCTGGTAGACACATGTCTGATGTTCTTGCAGAGCGAGCCGACAGTTTAAAGAGCGAACCTTAACGAAGAAAGCTTTGTACGTCTGCTGCTGTTAGCCAGGAAAGCAAACTTTTTTTTCCCCTATAATACTCTGTAAAAAAGAAAAAAAGGGAGAAAGAAGAGGAAGAAGAAGAAAAAAGGGAACCTCACCGTGTTCATATTTTATTCTTTTTCTAGGACCTGTGTCTAGGGAACTCAAATCTTCCAAATACGTGGTAGATTGAAGAGATGCCATGAGAAAAGAATCAAATTTTCTGCTACCTCCTAGTACCAGACAAATACTCCTTTTTCCGTGGGTCCTCCCTGCCACCAGACTGAACATGTAATATCTTTCCCAGAAAGCTGCTTCCAAAAGGGGGGCCGTGTCTTTCTATCACAGTCAATCAGCACTTGTAAAGGTACAAATTCTGCTCGGCAGGGCCAGTGCTTCTGGGAACAGTGCCAGAGGCCCCAAGCACCACCCATGCTGTTCAAAAGAAGTGGCAGATAGTAAAATATAAAGCTAACCTACCCCTTCCTCGGGTTTCCCACTCGCTGGCTGCCTAATGTTTTGGTAGAACAAGATATGACTTCTTCTTTCATGAGGCACCACTGATACCTCGAGCTGGGCTCATCACGAAGGTCTCAGAGGCAGCCAAAAAATACTGGGTAAATATCAGCACTTCCCGTGACTCCTTTTTTTTTAAATTTTTTTAATTGAAGTACTGTCAGTTTACAATATTGTGTCAATTTCTGGTGCACGGCATCATGTCTCCATCATACATACATACACATGTATTTGTTTTCATATTCTTTTTCTTATAGGTTACTTACTACCAGATATTGAATAAAGTTCCTTGTGCTAAACAGTGGGACCTTGTTGTTTATTTATTTCATATATAGTAGTTAGTACCTGCAAATCTCAAACTCCCATTTTATCCCTTCCCATTCCCCCCTGGTAACCATGAGTTTGTTTTCTATGTTTGTGAGTCTGTTTCTGTTTTGTAACTAAGTTCATTTGTGTCTTTTCTTTTGTTAGGTTCCACATATGAGTGATATATATGGTATTTTTCTTTCTCTTTCTGGCTTACTTCACTTGAAATGACAATCTCCAAGTCCATCCATGTTGCTGCAAATGGCATTATTTTATTCTTTTTTATGGCTGAGTAGTATTCCACTGTATAAATATACCACAACTTCTTTATCCAGTCATCTGTCAATGAACATTTAGGTTGTTTCCATGTCTTGGCTATTGTAATGAAGACATACAAATAGCCAATAGGCACATTAAAAATTGCTCAGTATCACTACTTGCCAGAGAAATGCAAATCAAAACTACAATGAGGTATCACTTCACACCAGTCAGAATGGGCATCATTAAAAAGTCCACAAACAATAAATGCTGGAGAGGGTGTGGAGAAAAGGGAACCCTCCTACACAGCTGGTGGGAATGTAGTTTGGTGCTGCCATTATGAAACACAGTATGGAGATTCCTCAAAAACTAAAAATACACTTACCGTATGATTCAGCAATCCTATTCCTGGTCATACACTCAGAGGGAACTCTAATTCAAAAAGATACATTCACCCCAATATTCATAGCAACACTATTTACGATAATCAAGACACAGAAGCAACCTAAATGTCCATTGATAGATAAGAATATTTTCTTATTCTTTTCCCAACTCTGGGATAAATTAAGATTTACAAATTTGCATTTATATAAGATGAAATTAATTTATATCAGTACATCATTTGTACCAATGATAGTAAGAATTTCATGGACTGATCAGGGATCCAGTGGTCCGGAGGACTCTGGGCTGCAGAAGTTCAGTGCTCTTCTGCTGAGCTGTGAGTGAATCAGGAAGGTCAGGGGAGCTGGCTGTGCCTGCATCACGTGCATCACTTGCTGTCTCATAAAGGAGGCTCCCTGGTTGTCATTCATTCAATCTGCCCGTGTTTATTGAATGCCTTCTGTGTGTGAGGCACTCGGAAAACAAGGAGAAGCAGAACAGAACTGGCCCCTGACCTCAAAAGTCTCACAGTCTCGGGGAAAGAGAGATGTTAAAAAAGTAAGTAAAAATAAATAATTGGATTTCAGCCTTCAACTAAGGGAAAAAAGGAAATAAAGTACCAATTATTATTTAGACCTTGAATACTCAACTTTTTTTAAAAATCACCTTGTGCTCTGAGTGCAGAAATATTTCATATTTTCAATGGACAGGAAGTATAGGCTGTTAAATAATTTCTAGTGGATTTTAACCAAGAATTTAAAAGCCCACTCCCAAGTACTGAGTGTATATTCTGTATACACCACTGTATCATGTTTTATCACATTGAATCCTGCCCCCCTAAATGTAGGTATTTACTGATGAGATGAAGACACAGAGGACCAGAGTGGCTAAGTAAATGCACCCTATCACAGAGCCTGGAAATTAGAGCTGAGATTACATTAAGGTACTACTTGGCTCCAAGGTCCATATTCTTTCCAACATCATTGATTTTCTGGCAGCAGTCAGTCTCAAAAATGATAAGTAATTAAAAATTCCTTTCATCATCACTGGATGCCATCATCATGGAATGTCACTATCCTCACATTGGTTAAGCGCTTAGCAGATTCCCTCCGACCTTGCCACTCTGCAGGGAGGACCAGTCCCACCAAATGCAAATGGCGGACATGCTTGCAAGCCTCTACCACCTTCACATATAAAAAAGGCATAGATGTCTGCAGAACAAATATCCTTACCCTCTTAAAAGACAGCTGAGTATGAAACATAAACTCTTATACATACTGTGTGCAACTCTGTGCAAATAACTGTGTTGAACTTGCCTCCAAAATGTAAATGAGGGAAGCACAAAAGGGCATTCCTGGGACAAGAATTTGTTTCCCTTCATGAAAATGGAGAGGAAACAGCGTCTGAGAAGCTGAGAGGACAGCGTCTGGATAGCAGGAGTTCAATGAACTTTCTGCTGCTTTTGTTGAGAATACACTGGCACTCTGATCACCTCGGTCCCTCCCTGGAGGCACTTTTTCTCAGTGTCCAGAAGAGACATGAAAAATTATAGTGATTTAAAGGGGACAAGGTTACTATGTGGAGCCATAGAGTGTGACATTTATTCCTGTCCTTTCAGATTTCTTCATAAAGAAATACAGTTTAAGGTGGATGTTATAATCATACATCATGGCTTGCTTAGTCTTTCTAAAAACAAAGATGGCCGCCTAGCACCAGCGCAGCAAGGTAGGATTCAGGCTGTAACTGCCCCTGCAAGCTACAGCTGTTAGAAATCCCTGCTGTTCTAAGTTACCGGCTCAGTAACAGACTATCACAATTTATGATCCAAGTGAAATGTTTTATTCTTTTCTCCAACGTGCAAAACATCTCACCAATTTTTACTAAAGATAGAATCTGACCAGACATTCAACACGGTGAGATTTAAACATTTCTAAATCCTTTGTGAAAATGAAGCTTGGAGAATCCTCCAAACTTCAGAACTTTGTTTCTACAGTTCCATACCTGAAAATGTAAATATCAGGAATGTCTATGTCTTTGGGTTTTTTTTCTACCCTGTGTTAGACCTTCTGACCTCAAATGTAAGAGGATTCTTGGTAGATTATAAACAAGATCACTGGGATTAATTATGATTAAATATGAAAAAAATCTTAAATCTTAAATATTTCCCTTAAATAGTAAAAAAGTTTTGCCTTAAATATTAAATTAAAAAAATTAGATCAGTATAATTAAAAAATTAGATAAGTATATACTTAATAATTTTCAGGCTATGACTCCTTGCTGTCAAGTGATTGAAATTCAATGGGGTGAAAATATTGTTTGCTGTCATTATTAATATTATTATTATTCCAGTTAAATGTAACTGTTGCTTTTCTGAAGCACAGCAGCCCCACCTCGCTCCTTCTGTTTCCATACATCACATTTATCCCATGTGTCCGGTCTCCTATCTACCCTCGTCTTATCACCAACATAATACTTATAACCTTCACTTTGGCTAGGTATTGGCAAAAAGCAATGAGGGACCACCAAATGTCAACCCTTGTTGGACATATCCCCTGGCTCCTCACTGAGAAACAGGCGTCATGATCCAGTGTTTCAGAAGTCACGTATCAACGCGAGAAATGCAAGAATGTTTTCCTTATTAACAGCACTCATGCGATATTAACAAAAGTAGCTAGAACGTTGTAGAAAGCTTTCCTCCTCATGCCAACACTCTAGTTTTCTTTCAGCTTGGTTTGGTTTTACTAATTGGTGGAGGATGTAAGCTTTTTGCCGTCAGCAGCCATGCTGTGCAAACTACAGTTAGGTAGACATTCTACAAAAATTCTGTTGACTCTGAAGCCTGAACTATTTTTTGAGCTTTTGTCCTTAGTTTTCAGGAAGATATTAGAGACTAATAATAATATCCTCTTATTTTCTAAGGCAACAAAAACAACTTCACGTGTAGTCGTTTTATCATTTTTCGAAACTATTAAACACATTCTATATCTACCTCTGAAAAACAGAGCTTGGATGGTGGCACTTTGTAAATAAAGACCCTAAAAGAAGGTAAAGGAACTCAGCTGCTTTCACATAGCTGGTGAAGCTATAGTCAAACACTGGTTTTTACAAAATTCTTGTCTTTAAATTAGAAAAGCAATATGCATTCATTTTTGATATTTTAGAAAATGCAGAAACATGTAAAGAAGAAAATTTAAACAAACTAACATCCAAGATTGCTACTTAACCCACGTTAACATCTTGATAAAGTTCTATAAAGTCTTTTTCTGTGCTTGTTTGTGTTTGTATGTGTCTGTGTGTAATAACAAAATTTGAATCAGTATATGTGGCATTTTGCATCCTAATTTTCTTATGAGTATTTTGCACATCACTAAATATTCTTTGAAGATATGATTTGTAATGTTTGTAGGATATTGCATTTAATGTATGAATTGAAATTGACTCAGCTCATCATTTTTAAATTGAGTTTTAAAGTAACTTTTCCTATTATAAATAAAGCTGTTATGACTATCTTTATACATAAATCTTAGTGTGTGTCTCTAAATTCAATCCACACGAGTAATCCCCAGACACGGGATTGTTGAACCAAGATGCATAAACATTTTTAAGGATCTTGATTCGTATTGGCAACTTGTCCTTTCGAAATGCTTTAATTCACATTGTTGCCCACAGCGTGTGAGTGTCGACTTTACCCAAATAACACTGGGTATTCATTATTTTTCAGATTTTTCCAAAGAGAAAGTGAGAAGTGATATTTTATTTTAATTTATATTTCTTCGCTTAAAATGGAATGACCCCTATTTAATATGTTGAATGACTATTTTTATTTCTTTTTTTTTAAAGTTGTCTGTTCCTCTATTTTGTGTATAATCTTATTGGAATGTTTGGAGTTTTTAAAATATTTATTTGTAGTTCTTTAGTAGTTAGGACTATGTCCACTAATCTACCATGTGTGTTGTAAAGCTGTCCTAATTTGTCATTTTCTTTTTAAAAAAATGTTTTTATTAAAGTATATTCAGTTACAATGTGTCAATTTCTGGTATCCAGCACAATGTCCCAGTCATGCATATATATATACACACATATATTCATTTTCACATGTCATTTCCTTTTAATGTTCTTTTTGTTTGTGATCCAGGGTCTCTTCTGTTTTGAAACATTCTGCTTTTGCCTTGATGGTATCTTCCTTCGCTTCTTGCTTGAGTGCTTCCACAGCTCAGGACCAGGTAAATACTCACCTACCTTTTCTTCTTCATCTTTTAGTTTCTTTCTTTCTTAAATATTAAGATTGTCAAACCATCTAAATGGTTCAAATGGTTAAACCATGTTTTCCCTTGATAGAAGTAGAGAGATAACTTTATTTTTTCTTGAAAAGCTATTATTTAATGGCAAAATCATCTTTTCCAACTGCTGTAAGGTGACATCCTTTAAAATACAATATTTTTATTTTCTATAGAGTTTTCTATTTCTTGGAACTCTAATTTGGTTTTATTTTTGTGTTGATACCAACATATTTTATCAAGTATAGTGCCTTTGTAACATTTTTGTATCTTACTGCAAGTTTCCCCCATAAATCTTTTTTACTTGTCTTGGACCCATACATCATACAGTTGAAAAAAAAAATCTGGCTAGTTAAAAAAATGCTTTCGAGATTTGAATTAAAATCTTGGACTTTTGATTCCTTTGTGCAGTGTTCTATCTTAGACTCTAGTTGCATACAGGCTTTTTTTTTTTTTTTTAACAGTATTTTCCAAAATTTTGATTGTCACACTTTACCTACCCTGTCCATTCAGTAAATCAGAATAAAAAAGAAGCTAAAAGTCACAGAGTGAATGTGAGATATGGGCTTGAGTGAGTATATGTAATACTTGGCTTTTTTTCCCCCCAAAGCATTTAATGTCATTCAACATAGAGTGCCCCCCCCCCCTTTTTTTTCCATCCTGAATTAGGGCAAAATTTATTTGGTCCAAGTTGTGTAGATACAGAAAAGATTCAAGTAAACAGATAAAGAACATTTTCAAGTGGACGAGGGGATTTTAATTTCAGTCTATCTGAGATCTCTTTGCAACTTCCAGAGGCTGTGTAAAGCTGTAACACGGCCACCTTTCTGAGCCAACTTGCGTGTAAATACAGTTTATTCCCCTTGAAGCCTACCCCTGTGACTGATGGAAATTGTAGTAAAACTTCCACCTGGGTTGTCAGCTCCGGGAAATTTTCTTATTTATTTTTATTTGTCACAGCAGGTTAAGCTCACAAAGGCCAGGTGTTACACGGCTCTAAATCTGGACACAGAGGCAGAGGAATAGTCTGTGGAATGTAGTTTATGTAGGATCCCTAACTATGAAGAGATGTAAGGAAGTGGATTTTACCCAGCTCTGTGGGTCGGGGTGTACATTCAACGTACAACGACCAGAAGTAGATGAACTCAGAAGTAGTACCAATAGAACAACGTTCTCGGGCGTGCACTGTGGTCATTCTATATTTATTTCTGAAGATGGCAGGAAGGGAGGGTGCAAGGAACCAGGGAAGTGGCAGGTCTTCCTGCTAATTTACCTGGCTGATTAGAGCTCCACGTCCACTGGCCATCTCTTAGCAATCTTTCCGGTTCTACGTGCACCGACATAACTGCTGCTACCTGCAGAGGAGAAGGCTTCCTGCCCTCCTCATGTAAACATACACATTTACAGATCCTAATTTTTCATTACTTTGTGTTTATTCCATTTTATTTTTTAATCTTCATTCCCAAGGCTCTGATTTCTGTATTTATTTAAAAACACATGGTCTTCATGATTATTTTATTTTCTTAAATTTTCGTTTTGTTTTCTAGTGACTTTGCCCAAAATACCATGATGATTCTTTGGTTAACATGATAATTGACTGCACAGTAACTGAAAATATCTAATTTATTTAATTAGGATATCATAGTTGCTTTAATTTCTCTGTTTCCTTCCTAAAGCAGCTAAAAATAAAATTATCTTTCTGCCTCTGCCCACGCAGCTAGCAGATGTCCACGTCATGCCTCCAAACGCTTCTAGTTGTGGGTGTACAGCTAATTTGGATCCAATTAATGCACAAGTAATTAAAGCTGATTTTTGTGTGTTGTTCTAATTTTCATCACACTGCGCTCATGTTTCAATACTTGGTATTTCATAAGCTGTCAGCTTGTGATACATTCCAGTTGTGAGAGACTTTAGTTGATTCTCATAGGATGTATATAAGTGCGTGTATCAAATTGACCCATCTGGACAGCACAAAATTCCCAGACAAGCCTGTTTGAGCTGAGCACTTTCGTGATCTGCTGTAATAGTTTATTCTGTCCTGTCTTACATTTATATTTGACATTTGCTTTCTACTTCCTGTATGTCAATACAAGAATTTAGGAATCTCTTCCCAAATTATCCCTTAGGCTAAGTCTACACTCGCCAACCCACATTCTATCCACCCCAAATTTGGGAGTTAAAAAAAAGAGTTAAAATTCCAACTTGATTCTACTATTATTAATTCATCATAATTGGGTTATTAATTTTTTAAAAAAATACTTTGGCCCAGTAATGCATTACTGTCTTTCAAGTAAACTACTTGATATTGAGGGAGGAATTGGTAAAAAATTCTCCTATGAGGAACCTTTAAAATTCAAGGTGGAGTTTTATTTTGGAGTTCTCATCCCAGACATCCGCAGATAAATTTAAAAAGGGATGGGCAGAGAAGAATTTCACAACTCTGCTAGTGGTATAGAGGCAAAAGTCATGAAAACATATCAGTTTTTTCCAACTAGTTGCCACTCTAGAAATTCTGTATCTGACAACTTGTTTCTTTTAAAACTGTATTTTATCTTTTCATCTTACCTATTCCCTAGGTCGTAATACAGTGTGAGACAGTGACCATATGAAATCATTTTAAACAAACAGGTGAATGAGGATTATCTGGGATTCTACAAAATATTTTATCTGTACCTTTATAGTGGAAAGTTGGAATGAATACGGATATCTGTCTTCTTCTATTTACCAGCTGTGTGGTCTTGAATATATTGTTGAATTTTTCCATTTGTCAGTTTTCTTTTTCTGACAATGGTATCTATCTCCTTTATCTCGAAAGACTAGGTCATAACACAGGCACGCGTTTACATCTGGAAACCACAGTATGGCTGTAAGGTAAGTGTCATTTGCATCTCAAATTCATTTTCTTGTCGTGATTCTTGTTCATACTCTATGGTTTTTGTTTCTAACAACGTAACTTAAACTGTAAAGGATTTTGATGATTTTCTGATTGGCACACATCTAATTTAATATTTCAGAGCCCTTGGGGATTCGTACCTTCCTAAAAGTGCCTTGTAGTATGTGTAATTAAAGGAGAATTGAATTGAAAGCATTTAACTTTGAAAATGTTGGGATTGCTTTATGATACGTTTGCGGGTGGGGATGGGGAGTGGAACTAACCTCTGACTGTTTTATAAAAATCATGATTTAGGATTAATGCTTCAGACTTTTTCTATCCACCCCCCCAACTCCCACCTCATTCCCACCCCCAACATTTCTGTGGATGGAACAGAAAGTCACACTGGCCACTCACTTTGTTAAATCATCTATCATTTCCCTGGCAAGTTAAATTGGCCAATGTACACGATGAATTGGAGCCAAGGCAGTTGGTTCTCTTTGAAGCCCCAGGCATTTGTTTCCAAATAAACTGACTGAATTAGTGAGGCCTGATGTAATTTATGATTTTTCATTTACTTGACTTATTTCCATGATGATTGGAGATTAGTCCATTTTAAAAGAGACAAGAGAAATTGGGTTTAAGAAACATTAAAACTAGACCAAAAAAGCATACCAAGATCAAATAGTTCAAAGTTATGGTGACAGATTATCCTTAACTCATGCCCCACTCGGGAAAGAGAAAAACACTTTTTTTTTTTTTTGGCTAAAATACATGCTTAAAGAATTTTTATTTTTGTTTTATGCTTGTAGGGATTAAAACCTGAGTTTTATATACATTGAAAGTCACAACCAAACTCTTGGTTATATGGGTTTACAGTTTAAAATGTGAAAAACTCCCAGTGTTTATAGTTGGAGTTGCGCCTGCTTAGGGATTAAGGTTTGAAGGCCATAGTGATGTCACTGGATTAGAGTTAGGAAGATACATTTTGGTAAGACTGAAACCAATGCCAAATTCATGACTCCCAAATTTATGATTGAACTCTAGACTGCCTACAAATTCATGACTCCCAAATTTATGATTGAACTCACGACTTTCCAGCTTACAGATGTAAGTGCATGCGCTAATAAATAAAGACTCTTGAACCTCAAAGTAACTCCGGGGGACACTGATGTGCATTTTACCGCTTAAAATACTGATCCAAGGACTAGCCAGGGCAATGACCTCGCGTCTTGGTTGTATGTGGGTGAGGGTACTGTACCGCTTTAGAGGCCATTTGAAACATCAACGTCCATAAAATTATATAAATTAGAATTGGAATAGACCCATTTTATGTTCCAGACCATCTGACTTTTCGACGTTTTATCAGAATTTATTTTCTTAACCTTGTTCTCTTTTTGTTTAAGTCTCAAGGGATAGTAGTAAGACTGTTCCCCTTGGGGAAAAAAAAATCCAAAACCAAACTCAGCTATTCCTTGACCTTTACCCAAGGATTATGTTTTCTTGATTTTTTTTTTTTTTTATCTGAAATTTCCAAGTCAAGGGCTGGGATGATGCCAAAGATCTGGATGAAGAGATCAGTCCAGGTGTTTCATCCGTTTCACACAAATAGCTCTAGACTGGCCTTCGAGGCCCTTCATCACCTTGATCCAACTTGCATTTCTCTTTGTGCTTCCATTTTCCCCAAATAATAATCTATAGTCCAGCAAATCTGGAAAGTTTATTCTTCTGCCCCCTCTATGCCTGAGTTGTATTTTCTTAGATTGTCTTTATTTATTTTTTTTGCCCATCGGTACAAAAGACTTACGACCTCCCTGTTCTCTGACCCACTGTGTGCCCTTCCAGAGGCGTTTGTCTGTCCCTCCCCTCGTGGTGACTGTGCAATTATTATGGACCTCTTTTGGGGGCGTGGCCTTTCTTTACATCTAGCACATAGAAAATCTTCAATGAATATTTATAAAATGTCCATTTAACAAATGACCAATAACATATTGGTTGCTCGATCTGGTGTTTTACCTGTTTATTTTTTCCCGGGGTAAACAATTTCAGGTCTTACAGATTCCTTAGTGCATCTTCAAAATATTAACAGGCAAACGAATATCTATGTTTAAGGTCTAGCATTAAAAACAAACGTAACATTTGGAAAATTTGAAAATTGGACAATTAACAACAACAACAACAACAAAGAATTCAAAGTTTTTAAATTAATAAAGCTATTAATTATAAAATTATTGATTTTTGACCATTACAATATATATATGTTAGGGAGTAATTTACAAAATTGTAAAATGAAAAAGAAAGAATCACCACCCCCTTTAGTAATTTCAAAAGTTATTAGAGAGAAAACAATTTGGAAGCAAAGGACCGAGTGTGCCAGCCAGCACGGCATAAAAGTATAGCTTAGAGGTATTCTAGATTGGGCTTCTGCCTTCAAAAATTTTATTTCTAATAAGAAATGTGAGAATTTTTTTAACTTTCATTTTTTCCAGCTGGTCTAGATTTATCTTAATTAATCTGTTTAACAGTGCCCTCAAATGACCATCTTTCTTCCCAAAATTTGTTTTTCATTTTTAATACTATTTCTGCCCCTGCTGCAGCTCCTGGCCAGAAGCAAAGGAGCGCTGGCCCTCACGTAGCTGATGAGAAGTGACTTTACAACCAACTCCCGCACAACTAGGAGCCCCCACTGATTCTATACACCGCTTCTCTCTTCTCCAAGCCAGATCGCTTCACCCTCCGAGGGTCTTCCTTCCCTGACGGGTTCCCCAAGCCAAGCCTCTAGGCTCAGCCTTGTTTAGTAAAGACCCCACGTGTGTCTCGTGTTTCTGTCCGTGCAAGTAGACCAGCAGGTGCCCGTTTCGCTTGGGAAGGAAGGGGCATCATGGGTTTAAAAGTTGGCCGCTCCCCGTTCCCCCTAGCTGCCTACCTTGGGCCAGTGATCGCATCTCCTGGTAGCTCAGTCTTGTCGACTTTTCATTCGTCACATGTGATTGACAACAGTCTCAATCTCGTATGAGTGTTGTGAGAATGAAATAAGTTAACACACGTTAAGGGCTTAGAATTCTGCTGCGTTTGCATAAGTGCTTGATTCGCCTGGGCGAATAGAATTAAGTGTGACTGGCTGGTTCAGAGACAGTTCAGGGAGAGGTGGCGCGTTGTCCCCATCCTCCTCACAGGCAGAACGAGACGATCCCAGGGTCACGACGAAGAAATGAAGAGGGAACAGGCAAAACGCAACCGCCGGCGACTCGGTACCCTCTTCCTTTCCGGTTCAGCCCGTCTGCTGTGTCTTACACCTTCAGCCTGGGGATGAGTGTGGACGCTCACCGCCTTACTTCACGTTTTAATTTCCAATCCTATCTCCGTGGGCCTTTCCCGGGGCTGTTCTCTGTGAAGGGAGAAGAGGAAGGTGGGACTAGGGAGGGCTGTTTCTTTATGCACTTGGACCAGGTAATAAGCGTGGAGACGTTTAAAGGTGTATTTAATTAACATTTTCTTGTTTCTCTGTTATTTCTGTAATGGCAGTTTAAATGTTGCATTTAGGGCGATTCACTCATCTCTCTGCATTTACTGCAGACAGAGCCCCAGTTTACAGGATGCGTCCCCTTGGATCACTTCTTTTACGGTCTCCGTTGCATCTATTTATTTATTTAGCGACTGTCATAAACCTGCTGTTTCGAGGGAACTTGAAGGCCGATGCACACGTTGCTGCGTCTGGCTTTGATGTCCATTTACCTTCGAGTGATTTTGTTCAAGAACCTCTTGCGTAGAATGTTTTCCACTACGGTTTCAGTTCCTTCCAGCTGGACCCGCTGTAGTTTTTAATATAGTCAGCGCTGGTCTTAACCTCTTTATTTTCAGATTCTCACTCCTTGATAACTGATGGCAGGTCATCTCTCAAATCCCTGGGAGAGAGAGAACCAGTTCTTTGATGTGTAATTACTGCTGCTGCCTCCCCTTCCTGCCCTCCTTTTACTTAACGTCCTCCCCTCCTCTTCACCCTTCTCCTCCTCTTTTTCCTTCCTCTATTCCTCCTCCTCTACCCCCTCCTTCTTTAGTTGTGTGTGTGCTTGTGTGTCGTGTGGGCGTGTGGTTGTGTGTCTTGTGGGTTTTGGTTTGTTTAAACATCTATGTTCCTGACACAGTGCAGGATTGCTTTTATTTTCATTTCCTTATTTAATTCTTCTCTTCGCATCCTCTGTTTTGATCATTCTTTCAGGTCCCATTTGCAAGAAGTCTCATCATAAATCCTTAATGTCATATAGAGTTGTGTTTTAAACACTATCTCCTATTTATAGGCTTAAAATTTTTGATAGTATTTGCAGCAAATGGGATCCCCAGTAGATCACTATTTTGAGTGCTGTCCCCGTCTGAGTATGAGTGGCCATTTTACAAGCTTGGGAGGTTTTTTTGACTCCTATTTATACAGTTTTCCTCTTTACATTCTGGAAGATTCCCACGTCTTCATCACCTACTTCAGCAAAACGCAATTCTGATTTGTAAATATAACTTAAATATGTGAACAATTCCCAAATGGGCTATCCACTGCTCGGGGGGGGAAAAAAGCGAAGCGATCTGAACAAAAGGAATTGTATCCACATTATGGAATTTATAGCCTAGATATATGTTCTTTTAAACTTCACACTCCCTCCCATTCATCATCTCCTCCTCAAAAAGCAAGGATCTCTTTCATTAAAAGGCAATAAAAACATAGGAAAACCTCCTAAAAATAGCTCTGTTGTCTTTCTTTTGACCGACTTTCCCAAAGCGTGTAAGCTAAGAAGAGAATAAGACAAATGCTTTCTCCTGAAACTTCACATACAAAAACTTAACACATTTATCAAAAATAGGGGAAGATCTCTAAATCAGAATTTATATGAGCAAAGACAGTTACAAATTATCTGTGACGCAGCAGCTCTTTCTCTGGCATTTGGAGGCGATACGAGGAATATTTTACCTTGTATCTTACGTAGTTACAACAAAATTCTTCCCATGTATTTTTTAAAAAAAGTAACATGGTTAACTACAGATTTGAGGCCAGAGTAAAAGTGGGTGACTGGCACTCTGACTTTGGACCACCTCTGTGCTAGTTTTGTTAAGTCTATTTAAACATATAAGCTAGTTTTCTGTTAATAGATCACTGCTAGTTTTCTTTCAATAGATTAATTAGAAAGTTTTGAATTTTCACTAGTATCCTTCTTTTAATTTTATGATGACCTGAGGGTTCTTCCAGACTGACTTAATACTCCGTAAATGAACAAGCCGCTGCATAACTCATCGATTGCTTTCGTATATGATATGAATCGATGCGCTGTACAGTGCATTAATACCATGTACCGTGTTAATTCCTCAACACACTCTCTCCCTTCCGGCTTATGAAGAAGCTCACAACCATGCATTTTCATTTGAAGGGATCTTACCCAAGATTCATTTTCTCCATTTTGTCCAGTGGAAGCTATTTGGCAGGTAAGAGCATGCATCTATATTAACATTTCTTTATCAGTGTATAGGAGAAGAAATGGGTTTATACTGCTTGGCGGTCTTATTGTGTATCTCTAAGCCTACTTTTTCATACTTACAACTTTGTAAAAAGTTATTTTGTACCCTAGAAAGCATGGAAGGTGAATGAATCAAAATCATACTCTTTTTTTCTCTTTTTTTTCACCGTGGCATTACCACATTGTAGCTTCATTCATCCTCTCGGGATCTCACTGGGTTCTCCACCCTTCCCACCCCCAGCCCTGCCTGATCCAGACTGCTCCATGGTCATCTCTCCAATGATGTCCATTTCACTCACAGTAACTGGGTCCTCGGCCCAGAACACATTTCTCTTCTCTCCATTCATTGATCCTACCCCCTCCTGCAAACCCTGGTTCAGTCTCCCCTGAGCCTTCAACTTCTCCCTCAATCTCCTCTCTGCCTTCCCTTTAAATAATAATAGCATTGCCAGTTACTGAGAGCTTACACCATCAGATCTCATAAAACTGTCCCTCCAAGGTCTCCCTTTTATCAGAGAAGAATAAATGCTATTCCAAGGGTGGCTGGGAGTGGGGCGTGTCTTGTATATTTCTTTGAAATTGCATATTTTCTGGGAAATAATGTTTAAAATGTATTCCCCATCACAAATGAATTAAGGGGTGGGTCATCTGGACAACTCTCCAGGAAATGCAGCTGTGCGTCTGTGTGGCCAGAATCACAAACAGGCTAGTCGATAACCTGAGGTTTTTATCACAAAGCTGCGGCCGTAATGAGTGCAATGGAGTTAGTACTGCTTCCGCTGAAGTAGAAAGGACACTTAATTAGAAAAAAAGAAAAGAACTAAAAAGAAAAAAGGAAGGAAGGAGAAAGAAGGAAGGATGTTCTATATGCAATTTCTCATATAATCCTTGTAACACATCTTTCAATGAGGTATATTTAAAACCCTTCAATGGACTCTCATCGGGCTTGGGTCAAAGTCTACAAGCTTTATTGGGGTTTACAGACCCCTGTAACCCACTGTCTGTCAAAATCCTTGGCTGTCAGTCTCTCCTCCCCACACCCCCACCCACCTCTGCCCCTGCTCCTTCACCACAGGCCTCCCCTCTCTTCTTACTTCTCCAGGTGGACACCATGTAGCACAGAACTTTGGTCTGAGGACCATTTCCTTAGCAAGGTTTTTCTTTTGGGGTTAGCTGTGTTTGCCACATTCTCGTATCTCCCTTTCGGAACATGTGTCACAATTTTTTTTTAATTGAAGTATAGTCAGTTTACAGTGTTGTGTCAATTTCTGGTGTACAGCATCGTGTCTCAGTCATACGTATACATACATATATTCATTTCCATATTCTTTTCCATTATAAGTTGCTACAGGATATTGAATATAGTTCCTTGTGCTATGCAGAAGAAACTTGTTGTTCATCCATTTTTGTGAGGAATCTCCTTGTATTTTGAAGTATCTTGTCAAAGTTCAGTAGGTGTTCTGTGGGCATCGGTCCATCTGTACTTGTGATTTTTGGGGTATTCGTGGGAGACGGTGAGCTAGCCGTCCTTCTACTCCGCCATCTTGGTCTGGAGTATTACAATTTTTGACACCTTGTTTATTGTTGAATGAGAGCCGAGACCAAAAGTGTCTTAATCACCTGGGGCCTAGCCTATGGTGGACACTCAAACGTGACTGGAAAAAACTAGGTAACACTCTGATAGCTGCATTAAGGGTGAGGTACTTGGAGCTTATGTGGTTTAAGTAACTTACCCAGGGTGGCAAAGCTAATAGTAGCAGAATCAGATCCAGCATTTTCCGACTCCATGCACAGAGGATTTAATTACCACACTCTAGGCTGAGAATGACCAAACCTTCACCTTTGTTGCCTGCTCAGATTATGACTCATCTCACTGGCTGCCTTACAATAATGTCCTCACCGTTTCGGTCATCTTTCTACCGTTCAGTAATTTTCTAAACCCCATTTTCCCAACCAGAAGGTCTCCTCTTCTCTTCAAGGAGACGGGCCATGTTTGTTGTTATCATTTTAAAATACATTTTTCTATTTCACACCTTGTTGAAATGGGGGCCTGGGACGTATTAGTCACCCAGCAAAGATTTTTCCTGAATGATGATGAGGTGTAGAAAGAAACAAGGTCCTGGGCAGGGAAGCAAAAACAGAAAGATAGAGGATGGAGAAATAATTGTTTAAACTAATTATAAACATATATTAGTCACTGGTTTCTATTAGGCTTATGAAAGAGGGGTAAATGCTCTGATCTTCCTGAGTAAAAGGCTGAACTCTGATAGTCATGAGGGAGATTTAATGCATTTAGTTCTAACAAAAAGGCCAAGGAGAGACTGCCTTGCCTTCACTGGAGTGAGGCAGGCACCGCTGTTGGCTGCAGGCACATTGAGAGGTGGGAAGTCACAAGATTGTCTTTGTTATCCTCTCACTTTCCCTTCCAACACCCTTTTCCTTCTTCTCATTTATCCTCTAGACATGCTTATTTCATGTCCATTTCCGCAGAGTCCGGCAGGAAACCCACGAGAAAGCCGTCAGACCCCAGTTCCCCAGCGTGCAGACAGGAACTACCTGCTGTCGGGCAGGGAAGGGGAAGTCTTTTGTTTGGAAAAATTAAGATGTTTGGAATTTGGAAACAACAGGTAGGATGCGGTGGAGGTAAAGGCTGGAATTACATGAAAGTCTGCTTACTGAAACGTGTCATTTCTCAGTCTCGCTCCCCTGCCTCCCTTCTAAAATAGACACAACCAAACTCTCCCCGCCCCAGAAAGGAGACCCACAGGTTCTTCTTTGAAGAGATGTTTAGTCCCAGAAGAAGGACAGAGCAACGTGTAAGGGGGCAGGAGGTGCCTACGCTTCAGCTAAGCACAGAAAATTCCCAGGTTTTCACGAATAAATTTCAAGCACCTAGAACAGTGCCTGGCACACTGTAGGCATTCAGTACATATTTATTGGATACTGAATAGATGAGTTTTAAGTACTTCATTCTAGACGTAGGCGGCCCAGGATGACCAGATAGTTGAGGACAGTCTCACATGAAAAAGAAAGACGCTAAAGAAATAAGCAAATGCCAAACAGATGAAAGAAACTTAGAAACAGATAAAACGGAGGGCAGAGAAGAAAGTCTTGCAAAAGTACATCTAATTAAAATCCTGAGAGAGATAAAAGATCTAGAACATAAAATGATATAAGTTACTGATAGAAATATGTATGTATGTATATTAAATATGTATATATTATTATTAAGATTTCCCTCATTTTGTGGATGAGAAAACTGAGATAAAGCCAGTTTAGGTAACACAGGGACAGGCTTTGAGTTGAGCCCAGGAAACCTGGTTCTTGCTCTCATCACCGTGTTGGTGCAGACTCTCAGATGCTCCCACTCCGTATTTACGCATTTCTATGAGCCACACCCCACCTCACGTCTCCACCATCTTTCTCCCCAACACAAATTTCCCAGCTCATTTCCCAAACCTGCTCTCTTCATAAACCTATCTCTGAACACAGCTGACCATGCTGATTTCTTTATTCCTCAAACACTTATAATCTGTAGCAATCATTTCATTACTGGGTCATATAATTGTTTTGTTCTCTAGTTTTTCTTTTTTCTTTCTTTCTTTTTTTTAATATATAACTCTAACCTCCCCAACAAGAGCAAATCCCCAGGGATCAAAACTCCAGGAATCCTTATCAAAATGCTAAGTACATAGGAGTCACTTTATAAGAATCTGCTGACTGGAGTCTAACCAGAGCATTTACTGGATTAAAATCATGGCTCCGTATCTGGAACATTCCAGACTCATACAATCTCCTTGATGAGAGCGTCTTGTTGCTTCAGATGCCGTGTGATTGATCTGTCACCAACACACGCTATTCACATCTGGTAGCAGTGGGGGAGGGGAAGCATCCCGCACCCTCTGAAATAAACCAGGGAGGACCTGGGTGAACAGGCGTCACTTTCCAACCTAGGTCTCTCTCAGGAAGAGAAGGTAGTTCTCCATCACTTCGAGTTGTTCTTGCTGTAGATGGTTGGACGGTTCTTGCTGGGTTATGGCTTGACTTCACCTTTTATGAAACAGTTCTTTCTGGACCAGGGTTCTGGATGCTATAAGCATATATATCTCATTATCATTAATGGTGACTGGACACCTCCAAGTCAAACACAGAATTCCATTTGGGAATACATTAGAAAGATATTTTTCAGCGATCCATTCAAAGTAAATGTTTACTAAATACCCACTTCAGATGTAGCAGTATCCGAAAATCTGCAGTAAAATTATGCAAAGAGCAAAAGGCATAATTTCTGCACTCAGAGTACATACGGTTGAATTTGTTTGTATTTTATATGTGGAAAGTGTATGGTTGTGAGTTAAAACACTTGTTGGAGAATTCATGCAAAACATCTTTGTTTCTTAAAATGGCTTTTTGGGTAAACTATAAAAACTGGCCACTGTACAAAGCCTATACATAATTTTATCTTTTAAAAACTCAAATATATGTGTACGTAGAGATATGTGTATATGTATGTTTGTATGTATAGAGAATTAGCCACCATATGACGATAACTCAAGTGGATGTTTATAAAGCATTTATACATATTTATGCCTTTTGAAATACTGCCTAACACATGTATCTGAAAACCAGAGAAGATTTGAGCCCATCATCTTGGCTCCTCTGGTAAATCGTTTATGATTTACAGCTTTCCATCTAAGGAAGGATTTGGATTGGGAAACTATAATGATCAAATGATTACCTAAAAACGTCAGAGAGGAATCAGATAACGTACTTCCAATTGGATAACTCAGTGAGAGAGTGCTGATGCGCTATCTTGTTCTTAGGCAAACCTATACATAGTAAATCTTGTATTTTAAATGTATTGGAAAACCTAAAGTACTTTCCCATATATGATCTCATTTTGATTTCGGTCCAAACATATAAATATATTTCTATTATATATGTACATACTAGATTACACATTCATGTCAACTCGAGAGAAAACAGAATATACTCATATATGATCAGCCTTATTTGATGAGATATAACAAAACGAAGCATGTTCTTTTTTGTTTGTTTGTCTGTCTGTTATATGTTTTGTTTTTCCCTTGGCATTAGAGGTTTGAAGTATGATCATTTAGAGATTATCTTCACAGTGTTTAACTCCCAAGGTTTTGTGGGTCTCCTTTATTCTTCAGCTGAAAAGAACAGCAAGTTTTGGAAATATCTGGCTTTCTCTGTGATAAAAAACAGGCAGCCCCTCCTCTCTCGTCTAGAAGGACACTGCCAGGAACTAAATGCTGTGTCAGTGTTCGGGTTTGCAGATCACAAAGGGGACCAGCAAACAAAGGCAGTTCTATAGCTAGCTGTCTCCATGCCTGGAAAACCCCTTCCGTCTGGGCGGCGTGACCATCTTCGAGTCTTCCATTCCAGTCATGGGAATTTTTGGAAACCTACTGTTAAAAACATCACAGCTAAACTCACAAAATCACAGGTCTAACACTGAACATTAAAGGAATAAGCAATCACTGATTAAAAGCTAAAAGGAGAGATTTCCTGGCCAGAATGGAAGCATATGCAAGCTGAGATTTTAAAACCAATCTTAATATCTACCAACTGTTTAAAAGGAAAACAGCAAGTGCACACGACTCATCCTTCTGAGCCTGTCCTGTTGGTGAAAGAGACTCAGGATTTCGTGCTGTACTGAAACGTTTTCAGCTTAGTTGTTAATACAGGTCTTCAAAGCAAGACCGTTACCAACACTCTTTTTCTTCATAGCTTCCTGGTATACCCTGGTACAAATGTCCAAGGAAGTGTAAATGGAAACAGACTGACCACAGTGACAAGTTTACTTTTGGAAATTACAGAGCTGACTCGCTGTGTGCTCTGCTCTCACTGATAGAGCGCACAGACCTTTCAGAGATACTCAGTTCCTTCAGGAAACGTGCTTAGAACTACAGTGAACATTCAGACTGAAATGACTGAAATGGAGACCATTTTAGGGAGTTGAAAGTTGAAGTTTGCTTCCTCCTGTCCGTTGGGTCCTTTTTGGTCATCATTTAAGGGAGTCAAAGACCATTACGGAAAGCTAATAGCCTTTAGAACACTCAGATTATACTGATATTACTGATGGGAGAGTTAAGCCAAATTGCATTCTCAAAATGGTTCTGGGAACACACCACTTCCAGTAATGGTCCTATCAACCAGACCTAAAAGCAGCGAGGGCAGGGATGCACTTAAAGGCAATTATCCATCAACACTGGAAAATACGGTTACTAGATTAAGAGAGTTGAGTATATGCAATATATCTTGATTGCAGCAAAGCAGTTGATATAACATTATTCAATTTTCCAGCTAGATTAATTTAAATTGGTTTAGGCAGAAGTATAGTCAAATGAGCTACCAGCTACCCAGAGGGCCATAAATAATAGATAACAATAAACACATTTGTTTCACATGCTCCTAATTTAGTTACTTTCCCCCAGCACTCTGGTTGAGTTCAGAATATGACAGTTACAAAATATATGCCACCCTCCTGTTATCTTAAGATCTTTTAGGAATCCCATCTGTTCCAGAAAATGGCAAGGACCAATTACAGTACCATCAACAACTACCATTATTCAGGGCTTACTTTATTTATCCATATTCAGTTTTTAGCTTCCCCTTATGTTTCTTGTTGACGTCTGGACTTTCTCTTAACGTAAAATGTCAAGAGCAGAAGTGCCAGGCAGTGGGGCCTTTGCTTCCATATGAAAAAAGCTACCAACTGTGGATTCTCCAGGGTGCCTTGGTGGAGATGACAATGACTAGAAAGTTCAGTAGAACTTTCTACCGAAAATTTAGATTTAAAGAAGGGTCAGTCCTTTCTCCTCTTCTTGGAATGTCCACCTCAACCAGGAGTAGTTTTCCTGAACACAAGGTTACCTCACCAAAGGTCCTCATGCCTTTGAGCTCCCACTTGACAACGTCATCCTTGGATGCCCAGAAAATGTGACAAAAATGTGTACTTGAAGACAACATGTCCTTATTATACAGAAGAGAAAATGTAAGGGCTGAGAAGATATTTCTTCCATCTTTTTTTTTTTTTTGAGACACATTTTATTGAATCAGTTTACAACGTTGCATCAGTTTCTGGTGTACAGCGTGTTTCAGTCGTGCATTTACATACGTACATTCCTTGTCATGTTCCCCACCTTTCTTAAAAAGAAGAACCATTCTGAGATCTATACAGGGTCTTCATGCTCTTTCCTAAGCCCATAATTCTCAGCTTGGCAACGGTAGCTGTGACTATCCAGGCAAAAGCTAGGAAGAGAGGACATGTGTCCAGAAAGAACCAGTGCTGTTGCTAAAATTATGGAATCAATATTAATTATATTAGAAGTTAAGACAAAACCCTTGATTTTATCGTTGAAGCTACAGAAAGTAAAATTTGAAAAAATTGTTTGGGGTTGAAAAATACAAAAAGAGATGCAGTAATTCTCAACAGACACATCTTTGCTGGTGGGCAAGGTGGGTGACGGGAGAAAGGGAAGAATCCTAAGAGAGTGCGAGGGAAGGACACCTATGGGGCTGTGAGGCGAGGGTACTGCCCACCCTGGAGGCAAAGGAAGAACACACAGCTCTCTATCAGGTCCCCCCTTTCCTTTCAATGCTGATACCACACGATCGGTTGCCTTGGGAAGGTCATCTGCTGACACTCTTACACACGTTTTTGAATGTTGCAAAACGTACTATGTCTGCTTCCCCAAATTATTTGAAATGGCATATAATAAAAGATAGAGATACTTGCCTCCTCTCTACTTGAGAGGGGAAAAGACGAGATAATTGTGACAGAAACCTTGAGAGAGAAGAACTATTATGATTGAGTTTAAAATGTAGGGAGTGGGTGGAGCACAGTAGAAAAATTGAGAAAAATTATATTTCCTTGCTACTTTTTATTCTTTGCAGCTTTATTCATACAAATAAATAACTGGCAACTCACTGACTATACTATTGATGTGACTTTAGGCAAATTACTTAATTCTGAACAGTTTCCTCGTCTGTAATGTATTCTTTTAGTTGCTGTAGCACTCTGAGCATCAGCTGGCCAGCTGGGCTGTGTTTGTATGTGTTTTTTTCTAAATACTTTCCCCCCCTTTTGATTATAAAAATAAGGCACACTTACTATTTCAAAAATCTAACAATAGATAAGGTATAAAAATAAAAGTAATGAAAGTAATTCTGCTAATGTTCGTGCTGGGGTTACATGTTTGTGTGTATTATTGCCTCGATGTCTGGTGATTTTTATTTTCGTTCTTGCGTCTTAATTTTATCATCTTTTTCAAACATTCAAACTCCCTTCCTTGGTTTCATTTTCTAAAATAAATCATTTTGCTTGGAATCTTACTTTCTTGACCTGTTTCATATTTTTACTCAGATTCCTAGTCCCTAATTCTAGTTTTTTAATCTATAATCCCCACTAGGGCTATATTCGGTTCGTTTTTATTTAATGAACTTCAATATTTTAAACTTATTGATTATACTTATCAGTATTTCCCTGTTTACCTTCATAATTTTAATTCTGTCATCGCTCCCTAGCCTGACATTCCTGTTTCTTTAGGTCAGTCTCCTCTGATTGCCTCTCTAGGTTGAGTCTCTGTTCTTTCTTCTCTGCCCCAAATTGTTCTCTGGGGGGCACAGGCAGAAGATTGGGGGGTGAAGGAGAGAGGCCCCTTTTTACCTGGCCACCCGGTTCCTTTCCCTGGGCTGACCCCTCCCCCCATGGAGCGTGACCCTCACCAGTTCCAGCAACACCACTTTGAAGACACCTGCTCCCCTTTCAAGTCTAGGAGCGGTCATGGTCCCCACCCCTGCTGCGTCTTCGGATGCTCCCCATTTCTCTGTAACTGACCCTTCTTTAAACAGCTTCCAGTTAAACACTTGCAGAATACCATTCATTTCATGCTGCAGTGCTGATAGGAAAAAAAATCTTTATCCCGTTAATTTTTTCAAAATGTTAAAGGGTTTTCATTTTTTGCATTGTAGTTAAATTCTCTCATGTTTAATACTGACTCCTTTAAACAATGTTAAATCCTCTAATTTTACCACACGTTATTCTTGCCTCACTTTTAACTATCAGTGAATACATTTGGACGTTTGCTTCTCTGATACTGTGGTTTACTTTCGGGTTTTATAAGGACCTACAAAAAGCATGACTACAGAGGATGAAGCAACAGAGAGACCTCACACTTAAGCAGAAGGCTCAGGACCTGCCCCTTGGTTTCCCCCATAGCCGTCTGTCCAGTTTCCTCAACTGAGTTCCAATCCGTTTCACAATTATTTCCCTAAAAAAATCCTAACTCTGAGATACTCAGGGACCTACAGAATAAGTCTCCCTAGGCAAGACAGAGATACTTTATGTAAGTTCTATACTTTCCTAACGCTATATATTTTCCATACTTTGGAATCTTTGCATTTGGAAATGCCTGTTTTAAACTCTGTGGTCTCTGATACATGGAACCCTTGTTTTTGGCAAAGTGTATCTCTGTGTTGCAAACAAGCATAGCCTGACATGAGCCTTCATCCTCCAGGACTAGAGGAAGGATGCAGAACGGCCAGCCACGGGCTGCAGCAGGAGGCAGGCTGGTCAGGGAGTAGCGCTGTGACGTTCCAAGATGTGAAGTCAGTTGCACGTGGGCTCGTGGAGGGATGGTGGTTCTTCTTCTGCTGACTCCGGCCAGAGAACACAGGAGGCTGCTTCACAATAAGATGTCCGGGAGAGTCCTACCCCCGCCAGCAAAGTCACAGGGAGAAAGGGCTCTAAACCTTCAGATGGTTGACCAAGGGATGTGCACATCCAATAGCGTGCAACTAGAAAGAATCAAAGAGAATCCACTCACAACTGGACAGACTTGTCCTTCTCCAAGGACAAATTACTATTAAAAAAAAAAAAAAAGCACCTCTAAAGAGCTTATTAATAGAAAGATGGAGCACACAGTACCCGAGACGCAGAGAAGACCACTGCTGTAGGAAAGATTGACCAAAGAGAGCGGGACTAGCTATTTAAAGAATTGACTTTGTTTTTTCAGTCTTAAGTCACTGAAAAATAATTCCTAGAAACAAAATAAGAAAAGACCATGTGTGGGGAAAGGATTCTTTTGGGTCCAAGCAGCCAAAGACAGAGTTGAGAGAGAGAGAGGGAGAGAGATGCAGGGACGGGTCAGTGACACCAGGTCTGGGGGGGCGCCTGAGCAGCAAAAGGACCCAGATGAGCTCTGCCCGGCTGCTCCTGTCTTAATTCCGCCCTCAGCCCCACCCCCACCCGCACCTTCACAGGAGCATCTGCCCCATTCTGTACTCCCAACACCCAAGGCCACATGGCATGAAAGGTTCCCAGAAGCACAGGATTTACAGTTTAAAGCTCCACGTACCCAGAGAGAGCCCTGGTGAACTACTCCCAAGGGAAAATGGACAGACTTCCCCTTTTGTCTGGTGCAAACCAGCCAAGTCCTCGTGCCACCTCTTTGAAGGAGGAGGCAATTCCTGGAAAGGACCGGGGCTGTGATACCACAGCATCCTTGACAGATGATGAGAAAGGACGTGCGGAGAGGTAGCCGAAGGAGATGGAGAGACAACAGAAAGGAACCCCATCGCTAAAATCAACATTAGAAACAGCTCAGAGCCGAACTGACCCGGAGGGAAATCCAGTTTGGACACAAACCTGAGTAGCCTCTGAATGGATTAGAGTGGGAGAAAGAAACTAAAAGTAGAGCAGAAAGATTTAAGAATTCTCTTCATCTATTTTAAAATAATTGTTTTACTTTGTTTTCAGAAGTCCTTCCTTGCTAGTTTTCTTTAGATTTTATATATCAGAACTTTTTGAGTTGAATAATTAGTTTATTTCAATTTTTTCTTGTTTAATGTTTGAAATATTTCAGCCTTTTAATTTGCTTGTATATATAGATTTGGCCTCACCTCATAAATTTTGAAAAAAGTCCTCATTTGTTATTTGCCCTAATATTATGTAATTTCAGATGAGGAAGATATATTTAAAATGTATTTTTCTATTTGGAAATACTTATTAATTCATTGATATATTAAATTCTAGACAAAGACTTGTATGAGATGCAGTTTTCCAGATTTAATTTTCATCGGGGTCTTAACATATCAGTTATAATTATTAATTCAAGGCATATACCAGGTTTCCAAGAGAAAAATATAATTATACATGTATTCCACCGTGTCTTATTATTCAAATTCTCTGAGCTTTGTTTTGGTTCTGTTTAGTTTTGCAGGGAGTGTGTTCCTTTTATTTTTCAAACGCATCAAAGGCTGAACAGGTTCTTTAAAAGACCTCAGCAGAGGCTGTAATTCTATTTTTCTTTATAGAGTCTGATGTAGTTATTTGCCTCATAAAGATCTATGACTGTTGTTTTTCATGACGAATATTATCTCTTAGAGTTATTATGAAGATGAAATAAGACAATGCTTACGAAGCACTTACTCTGTGGTGGGTAAATGGCAAATGCTGTCTAAATGTTAACTATTATCATTGTTTCCTAAATCAGTCATTTCTGCTTTCATCTTCATTAATTTCCAGCTCCTGTATTTGTCCTCTCTCTTAAATTGAATGACTCTTCCATTTGTTCTAAATCTTTCTTATTTAATAGTGAAATCCTTTAAAGCTGTGGATTTTCCCCTTAGCTATGTATCCTGTAAGTTTTGATATAGAATATTCTTATGTTCCTTATCTCTAAATAACCAGAAATTTTACATTTTTAGTTTATTTTAGTCCAAAGAAGTTGCCATTAAATATACGTTGCTGGAATCGATTAAGATTTACTCTGTGACCAAATACATATCAATTAAAAAAATATATGCCATGGGCATAAGAAAAAAATGACCATTCTGAGTTTTTTTGATGCAACAGTTCACACATCACTTTATACTCTTTAAGTTCTTTCTATGCTTATATAGTTTTGTCTACTTAATTACTCAATTTCTGTAAGAAAAATGTTAAAAATTCTCCCCCTCGCCGCTGAGTTATAGCTTGACTGTCTTTGGATCCTTGGATTCTGGAAAATCGTAAATATTGTTTCACTGGGTTGCAGCGGGAACATCTCTGCCTATTCTGATTTGTTCTTGGTAAACTCTTCCCTCTGTGTGGAAGCTTGGAAGATTTGCTTTTTATCCTTGGAATTTCTAAGGTTATATAGATGTTTCCAGCTTATATAGAATGTCTTTTATTATTAACCTCGCCTGTTAATCAGGAGACTTGATCTGAAAACTCAACTCAGAGAAATACTCTCTTATTATGTCTTTGACTGTTTCTCTTTCCTCGTATGTTTCTTTGTCTCTGAATTATTGGAATATTTGATTTCCTGGATCTATTTTCCATTATGCTTATCTTTTTTTTCTCCTCATTACCACTCTTAGTCTTTTTTCACTCTTTACCTTAGGATAATTTCCAGTTCATGTACCATGTAATTAATGAGGCTCTCATCTGTATCCATTCTATTTTTTACTGCCTCTATTGAATTTCTGGATTAAACGTTGTAATTTTCACTAGCGAAAATTCTGTATCATTCTATGATTTCTTCTCTTCTTTTTTGTAGAATTTTCCCCTCAGATCTCATTGAATTCTTTTTAGTTCTTTCCTGTTTCCTTTATTACATTACTGTCAAAAAAAAAAAGTCCCCTACTTCAGCGGGGTGGGCATAGCTCAGTGGTAGAGCGCGTGCTTAGCACACACGAAGTCTAGGTTCAATCCCCAGTACCTCCATTAAATTTTTTTTTTAATTTTTAAAAATTTCCCCTATTTCAATGGGATATAACTGGTCTAAGAATTTTAATTTCATTTCCATCCTTGAAACTGTGGATTACTCTTAAATGATCAGGCATTTCTCATTTTCTGATGATCATGGATACTCACCAGCCCAGTGAGGAACATTGTAGTTTTTGTTTCTTCTGAACTCATTCAGCTTTGTCTGTAGGAAGGCCTGGTAGTGGAGGGTAAGGAGATGGGGAAGTAGAAGATACAAGTCTGTTTCTTACTCACGCATCAACATATAGGGAGCCAGCGGGTTATGGCACTTCTCAGGAAATTGCAGTCTTAGCGATCGTCTTCTTGGTTTTACACGAGGGCATCAGTTCAGTGCAATATGGAAGAGCTACCCGAAAGGAGCCAGTACCAGCAGCATTGGAAAGTTTCCCCCTGAGTCTGCACAACCAGTGAGTGAGACACAGGAGTAACAGTTATTAAAAATGTCTCAGAATAGCTGGGCGTTCTCGGGAATCCACTGGGTTAGCTGTCTTCACGCCAGACTTTACAAAAGGGGCAGACGCCGGCTCTGTCCGCACCACTCTGCGGACCGCGGTGCGCGGCCGGCGGGCCCGAAGCCTTCTGACCTGATCCGCGTCCGGGGCGCCGAACGGCTGCAGACCCCGGCACGGCTCAGGCTTCCTCCTCGCGGACCTGGTTCCCACGCCCGGGCAAAGCCGCGCGGACGGCCGGGCGCATCCGTCTGCAAACCTAACCTGCTCCCCCCGCTCGGCCTGCGGCGCCCTCCGCGATTCCGCTCCGTCGACAAGCGGTGAAGAGAAGCGCACCGTTTATCGCCAGGCCGACGGCACGATGTGGCTCCGTCACTTCACATTCCCACATTTTTCCCTCCGTTCCTGCGAGTCGACCTGAGAGCCTCTCTTTCTGCCCTTTTCCAGAACGTGCTGTGTCTGTCCGCATTCCAGCCTCCTTGCCCAAGCGGTCAAGAAATGTAAAGGACAGGAGGAGCCTTCACCCAACTTAGAGGCTACCAAGGTAGCCGGCCGCGGTTTCATGGATGCTGGAAACATACACGTGTCTCCTGGGTCAGAGACAAAGGACTTCACTGCTCAAGGAAGTAGCATTGGCCAGAAAAATCCATGTTTGCCTTGCTTCCCGAGCCCCCGGCCCTCCACGATGACCCAGAGGGAGCCAGGCGACACGTGCTGTGGGCTGTGCGACAGGGGAGGAGTCCGTGCTTAGGGCAGGTGCTCCGGAGGAAGACGCGATCTCTAACCTCCAGGGCTGTCCTTCACCTGGACACCCTTAGAAAGATCATCTGCAGCCTCAGGAGAAAGTACTTCTGTTCTTAAGACCTAAGAAATACAAGAGAGCCACGGATACTTTTCTCAAAAGGAATAGATCAGAAAGGCTGTCATAACAGACACTCCGCGATACTTTCCAAATGTATCAGCTCATGTTAATTCCCTGCTCCGGTGACTACCAGTCATACTTAAGAACAGAATCCAGACTCCTCACCGTGGCCCCTGAGGCCTGACACCCCCGGCCCCAGCTGTGTCCCAGACACCATCTTTCTGAATCCCAGCACCCTGGCTGCCTGGCGGTGCTTGCACACCAAAGCCCTCTTCCACTGTGACCCTTGATGTTGCTGGATTTGTATGTGTCTCCGTCTTTCCCTCCACTGAGGTCCTTGCTCAGATGTGACTCCTTTACTCAGATACTGTAACGTTTGCTCGAATCTTTCCCCTCATTGTTTTTTTCTTTATTGTCATCTCCTCTGCTAGACTACATCCTCTCTGAAGCTCCAGGCTCTGTCCAGCACGTCCCCAGTCTCAGGTCAGAGCCTGCCAGTCACTTGACAGTCCCTTGGTTCATATTTGTTAAATGAAATATAATGTCAGCTGGTTCTTTCTTCATTAAAAGAACTATTCATTTGCTTACTATTCATAAGCCAATACAGAGTGAATCAGGCCTTCACATACCCGGAAATGTGGACATTTACAAAGATTGATTCCTTGTGAAAAATGATACTTCCAAGCTCCCAGAGTGTGTGTTTATTCCTGCAGAGAGCCAACCAGCAGTGAAGCTGGGAGTATGTCTCTGGACGACTGTAATCACGCCTCACCCAGGCTCCCAACCTGCGTTCTCACTACTCGGACCCCGTACTCTCCCCAGAGCATTAACAGTAATCGTATTGCCATAAACTTTGTATCACATCCTGTCCCTCTTTCAAAATCTTTAATGCATCCCATTACATTTAGGAGCGTATCTAAAGTCTTAATCATGACTTTCTAGGCCATGTCCTAGCACCTAGCTGGCGAAAAGACAGGGTTTGGGGTTGACAAAGGAGCTGGAAATTTAGGAAAGAAATTCTGGAAATAAGAAAGTTGCAGAAGGGATGACTCACAGAATCTTAACATACACTCCCTCCAGATCTCTGGATGACTGCAGCCACACATGCACGGGGATTACTGCCGGGTCCCGGGGAGCAGCAGACAGAGTGGGAGAGGGGGCTCTCCCGGAAAGGCAAGCCACCCTGGATGAAGCTCTGAGTCTGCCACTCCTCCAGACTTCAAGACAGGAGATTACGAGTTGAGAAACAAGACATTTCATGGTGATTAAAGTGTCAGTGTGCTACTGATCTGTTAGTTATGTAAAAGAGCTTCAGAAAACATGGAGCAGAAACTCACAGGAGTAAAGGGAGGAAGAGTCAATTCTCCAATTAGAATTGGAGAGTTTAACACCCTTCTCTTAGTAGCGGGTGGAACAAACATATGAAAAATCAGTAAGGATGAAGAGGATCTAAATGACCGGAACCCAGTTGGCAGTGACAGAACATTACACCAAACAATGGCAGAACACATAGTTTTTTCCCAAGTGAACATAGAACACTCACCAAGTTACATCGCATCCTGGGCAACAAAATGATTCTCAGATTGATTTTAAAAGATGGTAATTTGCTGAGAATGGTCTCTGCCCTTAGAGGAATTAACTTACAAAGCAATAAGAGCACAATACCTAGCAAGACCCAGAATGTTTACAAATGAAGTGGCCCCTATCTAAGTAGTTCACAGGGCAAAGGAGATATCACAAAGTAAAAACACGAATTTCGAACAAGATGAGAATGAAATTGTAGCATATCAAAACTGCAGGATGGGGCTAAAGCAGTGCTTAGCAGAACCACGTAATTGTAAATGCTACTATTAAAATGTTTCAGGGATTCCCCATCTCCCACAATTGCAGCCTAACGTCCCAAAACCATGTTGTGGTACGTGAGGCCCTCATGACCCGGCTCCATCTTAGACATTCAGACATCTGATCATCCTTGCCTCTTCTTCTTCTTTTTTTTTTCCTAATTCGTATTCTTTTTTATTGAAGTATAGTTAGCTTAAAATGTTGTGTCAATTTTTGGTGTACAGCATAATGTTTGTCATATAGATGCATACATATATTCATTTTCATATTTTTTTCATTAGCAGTTACTACAAGATACTGAATATAGTTCCCTGTGCTGTACAGTAGAAACTTGTTGTTTATCCATTTTATATATTAGTAAGTAGTTTGTATCTGCAAATCTCAAACTCCCAATTTATCCCTTCCCACCCTCTTTTCTCCTGGTAACCATAAGTTTGTTTTTTAAGTCTGTGAGTCTGTTTCTGTTTTGTAAATTCATTTGTGTCTTTTTTTTTTTTCCAGATTCCATATATGAGTGATATCATATGGTATTTTTCTTTCTCTTTCTGGCTTACTTCACTTAGAATGATGATCTCCAGGTCCATCCATGTTGCTGCAAATGGTATTATTTTATTCTTTTTTATGGCTGAGTTGTATTCTATTGTATAAATATACCACAGCTTCTTTATCCAGTCATCTGTTGATGGATATTTAGGTTGTTTCCATGTCTTGGCTGTTGTAAATTGTGCTGCTGTGAGCACTGGTTTGTATGTGTCTTTTCGAATTATACTTCTGTCTAGGTATATGCCCAGGAGTGGGATTGCTGGATCATGTGGTAAGTCTATTTTTAGTTTTTTAAGGAACCTCCATACTGTTCTCCATAGTGGCTGCACCAAATTACATTCCCACCAGCAGTGTAGGAGGGTTCCCTTTTCTCCACACCCTCTCCAGCATTTATTATTTGTAAACTTTTAATAATGGCCTTTCTGACTGGTGTAAGGTGACACCTCACTGTAGTTTTGATTTGCGTTTCTCTGATCATTAGTGATGTTGAGAATCTTCTCATGTCTTGGCCTCTTCTAAGCAAAGTCTTAGGACTCCTTCTCAACTCCCCACCTTTGGGGCCCTCCTTGTGGCAGTTCTGTACATAGAAAGCCCGCATGACTCTCCTATTTCTTAAACTTTTCTTGCAAAATTCAGCCCATGCCTCCTCATGCTTAGCAAAACATCCTCTATTCCTTTATTTTTTGCTTCAAATATAGCAGCAGAAAACTTTGTTTTCTTTAGGATTGTTGAAGGACTGGGGTGCGCACACCTCCCTTCACTAGAGAATTAGTCTCCAGACATGATTTTTGCATGTCATCGTCACCCTGTTTCATTCATCCTTTGCCATATACCTCATTGTTTTAAAAAAATATTTATGCTTATATTAAAATTTTTTGAAGTCATATATTATTACACATTGTAACCCTACCCTCTTTGGGCCTCCCTTTTTATTTCTCATCTGCTAGAAGTCCATTCTTGAGGCTTTCATAATTTATCAAACATTTTGAGCTCTCTTCCAGAAATTCAAGTTTGGTAGTGAAACTTATTTTTTCTCTGAATTTTTTTGAACTCTGCTCTTCTAAAACGTTGGTTACCAAGTCTAACTATCTCCACACTTTCATTACTGGCTATCAAGAGCTCTAAGATGACCTTATCACTTTTTTTTTTCCCCTGAATTTTTACTGTTTCTTTTTTGATAGCCAAGCAGGTGTTTCTTATTGGTAAGAATTATTGCAGAAGTTCATTTCTGGTTTTGTGTTCTAATTTCCAGGAGGTACAAACGATACCAAAAGCAGCTGAACTGACCTTGAAATTCACTAATATCCTGGACTCTGGGCAGGACCATAGTTGGTGTCCCCAAAGTTAACATGTGCTAAACTGAAAAAAATGCATTTGTATGCACACATGCATATGCATACATACACATATACACACAAACATGTGTATATGGGTGTATACACACATACACACATCTACACACACATACATACGTGCATTAGAAGCATGACGTCCTACAGGGTGGCCACCACCTATGTCTTGCTGGTATGGCCCTTTCTTCATGTGCGGTCCCCAGCTCCCAAAAGCATAAACACACTTATTTGCAACAATATTGCTTATTTGCTAAATCCTGCAATATCCCTAATAGAATGGCTGCTCTCATGTCCTGACAATAAACAAATCCCCTGGAACGACTTCAGAATTTGTCTACAGTTCTCTCTCTCACCTGTCCCATCTCTCTGCCCAGGACGGGACATGAGTCAGACGCCGTGTTCGTGAATAACTGAGATTCATTCTTGACCCTCTTTCGGTGGGACTCCGTCCTTCATTTGAAAGAGATCCTAGTTCCTTTATTTCTATTTGCTTTAATATTAACTCCCTGCTCATCCTGACTGATTTAATTTTGCTTTTTCATTAATAATAACATTCACATGCTTCCAGAAAGTCAAATTTTACAGAAACTCAGAATTGTCCCTCTTTCCTGTAGTCCTTCAGTTCCACCTCCCCCCTCACCGTGTAGCTCATCACCCGCACCGTTCGCTGGTTCCCCTTCTGGGTGGGTATGCTTTCTTCAATGTAAACGTAAGTCATATGCATGTTTTCTATTTTCCCTTTTTTCTTGCACAAAAGTAACATACTCTATATGCTATTTTTCTTTTTTTTATATTTTTATCTCTACTATTTATTTATTTATTTTTAAACATTTTTTATTGATTTGTAATCATTTTACAATGTTGTGTCTCTATATGCTATTTTTCATTTTTATTTTTTACTTCAAATCTCCTAGAAATCCCTGCATGTGAATTCACAAATATATTCATTTTCTTACAACTGCATAGTGCCCCTTTGAGCGTTTGTAATATGGTTAATTAAACCAAATCTTATGCTTAGACATTTAAATAATTTTTAATATTTTGTAATTATAATTGCTGTAATGAATAAACTTGTGTATATATATATATATTTTTTCTTCCTATAGTTGGAAGTATATTTTATGGTAAATTCTTAGAATGCTAAATGAATAGACAGTGTTTGTTAGATATTGGCAAATTCCACTCTGTAAGTATTCTGCCATTTTGCATTTCCACCAGCAGTATATGAGAATGTTAGTTTCTCAGCATCATCATCAGAAGAGTACATTGTCAAGCTTTGATTTTTTTTTTGCCAGTTTAAAGGGAGAGAAATATATTTCTGTGTAATTTAATTTGACTTTTTCTGAATGAAATGAGACATCTTTTCATATGTTAAAGGGTTCTTTTTATACCTATTCTTGTGACTTATCTGTTAAGGCCAGTTTATCTTTTTTTTTTTTTCTGTAAGTTTTTTTTTTTTTTTTCCAATTACGTAACTTTTTTGTATATTAGGGAAATTAGCCCTCTCTGTAGTATTTGCCGTTTGTCTTTTAGGTTTGTTTATGGCGTTTGGGTTTTGTTTCTTGGTTTTGGGGTTTTTTTTGCTATACTGTTTTTTATTTTATGCAGTCTAACTTATCATTCTGCTTTATGGCACCTGGGCTTTCATTCATAGTTAGAAAGCCTTTCCTTTCACTCAGATTAGAGAAGAATTTACCCACATTCTCTTCTAGACTCCGTTTACTTCATGTCTACTTCCAGCTCTCTGACTGATCTGGAGTTTCTTGTATACGATGCAAGAAATGGATCTAATTTTATCTTTTCTCAAATGGCTATCCAGTTGTCCCAACATATTTATTAAAAACAAAACAAAACAGAAACCTTTGTCCCAGTGATTAGAGAACCACCTGTATCATACACTGGGTTTCTGTTTATAGCACAATTATTTCTGGATTTTCTATTCTATCCCACTGGTAATCTATCTTGGCTGATGTCTTACTGTTTTAATTACAGATGCTTTGTTGTATGTTCTATTACCTTTAGGCTTCCCTCACTCTTTCAGTGTTTCCTTATCTAGTGTTTCATATTGTTTCCCATGAACTTAAGTACAGATTCATCTAGCTCCGCTGAAACAAAAGGCCATTGGTATTTTATTAGGATCACGTTAAATGTCTAACTTAACTAACAGAGAACTTACTTCTTAATATTGAGACATCCCACAGGGGATGTCTTTCATATCTTCAAGAATAGTTTTCTTTCAGTTGTGTGTTATATTTTCTTTATGTAGGATTAGAATATTCCTTGTTTTTATTTTTTTTTAACATTTTTTATTGATTTATAATAATTTTACAATGTTGTGTCAAATTCCAGTGTACTGCACAATTTTTCAATTATACATGAACATATATATTCATTGTCACATTTTTTTCTCTCTGTGAGCTACCACAAGAACTTGTATATATTTCCCTGTGCTATACAGTATAATCTTGTTTATCTATTCTACTATAATATTCCTTGTTAAACTTATTTCAAAGCATTTTTTGTTGTTGCTGTAGCAAATGTAAATGGGGTTTACTTATCCATTAAAAAGATAACGTTATGAGAGTCTGGAAATTGTCTTTTATTTAAGTTTCTCCATCACTCACTCCAGGAAGCTATATTGTACAGAGATATAATTATAAAGTTAGTGACAAATAATGTAAGTGTTCATTTTCTTCTGGCTTTCATGTCTGCAAAATCTTCTCATTTATCTGCCTTTTGCCTTCTTCAGTTTGCATTTTCAGTGTTCTGGGATAGACAGTTTCTCAGGAAGTAGATTAAATGATTTAAAATTTAAATAATTTTTTCCATAATGTAATAAATCACTGATGCAGCAAAGCCTTGTGTTACTTGTTTATGAAATTTAGCTGACTGTCCGTGGCACTCCCTGCCGACTCGTGAACCCCAGCCAAACTGAAATACTCAGAGATAGGCTGGTGCGGGGGAGCAATGCTTTTACCTTCACCAAGAGCAGGACCAAGTTACAGTTTATCAGTCATGTACAAAGTGTTCTGCAGACACCCTGGGTTCCTGGCATCGTAGTTCTGGGGTACTGCCGCGCTTGGTATAGAGTTGCCTGTTTTTCAGTCTGGCTTTTCCAATCATCCTATTTGGATACATTTTAACCATAGAATTAAGTTTGTATTTCTCTTTCTCCATTTACTTACTAACTGACTTATAATAAATAGCTGAACATTTGCCCAGTACAGGAGATGGAAGTGGAGAGTGTGAACAGACGCATTCAGCAGTCTTGGTTCTTTCATGAACTCCTTTGACAACCGGCTAGATGAATTTAAAAGAATTATTTCAGCGCCTTGACTCCGTTTCTGCATCAGTAAAATAAAGGGATTGACTTGACAATGACCAAGTTCCAGTTGTAAAGAAAGGGACATGCTTCTCCTTAGGTTGAAATCATGAGCGTGTCTGTCATGAGTAAATTTTCCCTTTTGTTTTGGGGACTGAAAGAACACAAAGATACAGCTCTTAATAAACTGGTGGAATCGTTCTAATGAGAATGGATTCATTCATTCATGTTTTGTAATCTGTTAAGACTTATGGGCAGATTCAGCAAATTAATTACTTTGGTGTACAAGGGGAAACAGCCATCTTCAGTGCGCACCAGCCTCTCCCTCCTTCTCTCTCTCTCTCTCACACACACAGAATAAACTTACTTTTCTTTGACCAACAAGAACATCAGATAAACCTACTTCAGGTGACATGCAAGAAATACATTTTTCTCAGAGGAAGTATGAATTTCAAAGCTATATAATATGCTATTCAATAAAGGAAGTCCAATCCTTACAATTAAATAAGTCTGTGAATATTGTTTAAAGGAAATGATATAGAAAACAGCTCTTTACTGAGACACTAACCTCCTCTGAAATGTGTCACATGAACAGTTTTCTGAAAGGAGATGTTTTTAAATGATTAACGCCATTCATAGTTGATAACTATTGTGAATCTCAAAAGCGTGAGAGACCCTGGCCCTAGCACTCAGTCAAACGTCAGCATGTAAGCCAGGTCATGTTTGGTGCAGGCAAACCGAAAAGAATCGTTAGCCCTTCCCAAAACCCAGCGCCCTGCCGCAGGAAAGCGCCATCTCCCATCACTGTCTGATCTTATTTGAGAACACCAGGCACCGCAGATTACCGGAGAGGTAGTTTGTTTTTTTTCCCCATAAGTCCCATTGCCAGAATTCAAAACCCAAATTGGATTACTAGAACATCACAGCAAAATCCTGTTGCTGTATGTTTTGAAAGCAAAAACAGCAGAAATAGAAAATGCAGTCAGTGGAGGGGCTCTTCATTCTCCTTACGTACCCAAAGTACGGATTTTCTTAGATTCCCGCTTTGAAATAGCAAATAATGCCAGCGTGCAATTGCAGCTGTGGAAATTCACTGTCAGATTTTTTGAAGTTTTTACTTTTGCTCATTTGGGCTCTGAGAAAACACATTCAATAATGTCATGTGCTTATAACACTCACTCCAGCAAGAATTGCTATGGGCCACCAGGTATTCAGATGCATGTTGCAAAAACAGGCTACCTGCACGTATCCGGGGATGCAACATAATGTCAACAAAGTATGCAAATATATGCATATTGCACACATGCACATCGTCAACAAATATGCAAATCACACACACACAAATATATGCATGTTGCATATATGCACAATGTCAACAAAATATGCAAATATATGCATATTAATAAATACAAATATATGCATGCTATGTGTATATACACAATGTCAACAAAATATGCAAATATATGAAGGGAAGATTTAGTCTTTATCTGGATATTTGGTGGTGTTTATCATAGCAGAGCCAGCTCCCCAAATTCTGTCTGCGATTTAAAAGTCTTCCTCGGTTTAGCTAAGGGTGGTGTGGGATTTCCATTTTAATGACATTTTTGTGTCTTAAAAGTACTAAAACAGGAAACTTTTCTGGGAAGGAAAGTCTTTGACCGGGAGAATTTGTCTTTCGCTGTCACAATCTTCGGCTACCATTCAGCTAAATGTTGTTTGGAATAATATGGCCTTAGTGCCCCGATCTCCCGTTGAATTGCTCAGACGGGTGGGAGATGAGAGTGGAGAGGTGCCGGCACTATCTGTGGGAGCCCTCCGGGGTCATGCTGCACTAACAAGGCCGCCCCAGTCCGGGTGACAGGACCCAGCTGCCGGCTGGCCCGGCCTCCGCTGTCAGCAGGTTCCACTTACAGGGGGGCTGAGTGTACAGGGAGTGTGTGTTCCAACTCGTTTTTCTTTTTTGTTCTTCTGCCTCTAAGAAAAGTGGCCAGCTCATCATTTTTGTCCTCAGTTTTTAGGAAGGTCCTACATATGAAACCACTTACCTGTTTAACCCTCTGAACTTAAGGAAAATGTGTCCTGACACTTAAAATACCTAAATTCGGGGTCTGCGGTCACTGACGTCCAGCGCGAGTGCCCAAAAGAGCCAGTTCTCAAGAAGATGGATATTGGATTTTTTTAACCTTCATACATTTGTGGCCATGAGATTTGATAAGACTGTGCTTTGCAAATTGCTCAGTCTCTTTGTATTTTTCCTGGGAAAAGGCACACAGAGTTCACAGAGCACTGGGCATCTTACATTCATCTTCAAAAATTGCCTTGGTACTTTTTCTTTTTTTATTTTTAAGGAAAATACTTTCCTCTCCTCTACTGAGGGCTCTTTATTCATGGTAATCACTTTTTTATTAAAGATGGGAAGAAATTTCCCAGGCTTGTCTGGCTCGGGGCTGCTTCTGGAAGCCCAGCCCAGGGCCTCAATAACTACCCTTGGTTTTCATCCTTATTTCTGGGGGGATGTGTCAGTCTTGGGTCAACAGCCTGGGATGATCATTCAGCCAGTAGAGGGCGCTAGAGCCACCTCACAGCTTTAATAGGGCAGCCCTGAAGGATGAACCAATTTTTTGGATGAAGTTGATTCTTAATGCTACGCCAAGAATACGTTTTGGTACCTTATTTTTCCTACAAAAGTGAGCAAGTAAACAAAGCCATCCCTACCCTTTAAGGAGAACAAATGAGGAAACGCTTATTGGTTTTATGGCTTAGAGTTTCAGGAGAGTGAATCATTTTTGAAAGACAAATAATTTTTATGACTATGCTCATTAGACTTACCACTATTTAAAATATTATTATAACAGACTTACATCTGCACAGGGCTAAGAGAAGGAGGAAGCATGCTTCTGGGGCTTAGCTCTAGGAGACCTCAGATCTGAGTATTTGTTACGTGTTTGGTGTTTAAATGGTCTTGCCACTTTAATGCAGGACGTAGGTTTCCCCTCCTCAGTATGCATTTGCACTGCGGGGAAAAGGCAATGAAAGCACTTTGGGTGCCCTAGTCTTTTCATTTATCAGCGTTTGCAGTTGTGGTTAAGTGCTTCCAAAACAGGGCCTCGATCCACGAAAGGTCCTGCATTTATACGATGCTTTTAACTTTTCAAAGTATTTTTATATGTGCTATCTCATTTTAAAGTAGATTTGATGCAGCTCCAATCTATTAAGGAAGTGACCCTTTAAACCCAAGAACATGCTGGAATTTTTTTGGCTATACTATCTTAGCTACCATTATAAAACTTAATGAAAGTCACGGTGATACTGAAAGTTCCATAATCAATGTAAAAATTATCTAAGTAGAAGGTTTGCAAAAAGCCATTAAACTATTGCTTTTTAAAAAAACATCCAGAAGGCTTTTTCATTTTGATCTCAATGAATTTGAAGGTATCTGTAGATTTTGTTAAGAGTAATACCGTCCAGGATTTTGTTAGGGCCACCACTGTGGAGAATTTTGTAGAAATAACAAGTTTTGTGCATGTGTTTAGAGTTTTTCATACAATAAAGGGTTTGAGATGTCATTTTCTTAGAGATATTTTTGGGAATATGATGAATTCTGTTCCCTGAAGACTTGCACCATGTTCTTTTTGAAATCCATGCCCCCCTCCACGGTGTCTTCAGAAACGGTGGAGACACAAGCACTGTTTCTGGTTGTGTAAATCACTGTAGCTAGGAAACGGAGGATATCTATTGTGGTTCTCGCCCATCTGCTGGAGTAGCAGGGGCATTTTTTTCAAAGGCCAGCAGAGATATTAACTCCGTCCAAGTGGTCAATTCAATTCTGAATAATCATTCGGGTGCGTGTGACTGAGTGATCATGGGAGTAGCCAAAACTGAGAAATGAGAATCCTGGATACAGTCAGTGAAAAATCAATTGCTTCAGCTGGGCTCAGATTTCCTGGGGAAATATTTTTTCCGAAAGCTTGAGCCAAGTTTGAGATAAAAAAGCATGATTATCATCCTCTGAAACTAAATTAGCAGGAACCTGGGTTGTTCCCTTGATAATTCCGGACTCTCTCATTATGGTCATGACTTGCTTCTTTTTCTAAGTTTGTCACTCTTATCAATTATATATATATAAAAAATTTGTTTTTACGGGGTGATGCGTAGTTAATATGTAGGAAAAAAAAGTGGTCTTTTTTTTCTTTCTAATTTAGGAAAGGAAACCAAAGCAATGAGATTTGAATGCATGACTGAGTCGTTATCAGGGTGTAAAAGAGGAAGTTATTTTGAAGGCTATTGCTGTTTACATTTTAAATCTGTTCGGAAATTCTTTGTTGGTTGAATTTGAGGAAATAACCGATTGTGGAAGAAAAGTGAAGGGCGTAGCCGGTGTAGGTAAATAGTCATCTCAGAAAAATAGATTTTGTTTGTATTTACACAAATTTTTGTGAATTGTGTTTTGGTGTCAAAATTGAAGTATTTTAGATGATCAAATTACACCTATTTTATTCTGATTTTCATTGTTGAAGTCAGCTGTATTCATATCCCACCCATACCCGCCTCATAGGACTTTTATAAGGATTTAATATAACATGAAAAAATATTCAGGTTACGTACAGAAGAGGTCAATTACTATTACTATGTTTATTTTATTAAGCATATTCAAGGCATCTTTGGGATTCAGGACAACTCTGGGATAGAAACTGAGATACAAAACAGAAACACAAAATTTGTTCCATGTAAATTATCAAGATGTACTGTTTGAAATTAGCCAATTCTTTGGTTCTCTTTTGCTTTAGTTAAGGTTGTAAACCTAAAGGTAAATTATATGCAAGTCTTTTGAGATAGTATATTGCCTTTTTTGCATATTTAAATCCCCAAATCCCTATAAACCTGAAGTGGGTATATATGCCTTAATGAGCTGAGAAAACTGAGGCAAATGGAGAGGAAATTAGTTGTTTCATTTCTGAAGTGGTTAGTCTCAGAATGGCAGTAAACCTAAAATCTCCCGGTTTCGTCTCTGTTTCTTCCCACAGCTCATGAAACCTTCAGTTTCCAGTCACAGAGCCTCACACCATTAATTCTTATGATAAGATTGATTCCTTATACTTTGCTAACTATTTGCAACAAGGCAGCACTTTAAATGGGAAGGCAGATGCCCGAGGCTATATACATTTTTTCCTATCATTCACTCAAAGGAGTTTATTGAGCATTTACTATTGGCCAGGCGTATACAAGGTGCAGAGAACAAAAGACATGAAAACATCTACTGTCCTGAGCTTAGCGTCTGGGGATGCCCAGACAGAAGCCATGCCTCCAAGCTTCCTTTGCAGCCAAGGCGGTCCATGTGATGAGGTCCTCACCAGCGGATGTGAAGAGAGGAGCTCCGTGCCAGCTCCAGGTCATCCTCCTAAAGATGGTCACCCTGCAATTGCTGCTCCTCTGCTCTCCATTCTTTCTGGAAACAATGCTCACTGGGCACCTTGGAATGTGTTGAGGATGCAGACCTGCCTCTGCCCCAGTGCCCTGAATAAGCTCTGTCTTTCTTGAGCCTCTACCTTGTGGTCTCCTTATTAAGGCAGCTTAGCCTTGACCCTAACTAATGGACGCCTGAGGTTTCACCGATGGGTCAGGTGTGGATGTGAGAGCAGGCAGGAGGCAAAGATGACTCCAAAGTTTGAACCTGAGCTCAGGTAGCAAGGAATCCTCCTCTATTGAGACGTGGCAAACTCTGGGAGGAACAGGCCCAGCCAGCAGTTTGAGAATATAATCCGGGGCATGGTACACTGGAGATGTCTGTTAGATAGACCTTTAAAAAATGACTTTTCATTAGCTTAACTCATGCTTTTCGTTTTCAAAAGCTTAAACTCTCTACGTGCACTAAGCATTGTACAAAACTAAAAAGAGATTCTTTTCTCTCGAGGGGTTCACTGTTTAATGGACGTCATTTATGATCCGTGTCAGATCAAAATTACGCCCCACATGAGGAATTTCTCGAGAGAAACTCATTCCAGTTTTAATGGTAGTGACTTTATGACTTCATATGAATCACTCTGCTAGAATCCTTTTATGATTGCCATGATCTCAAAATACAAATATTTATCAAGCGTACGCAAATAGCACTCCGCGTCTCTCTCTTCAGGCACAAACCAGTTTTATATGACTGCGTGATCGTACTTTTGTAGAACTGAGTCTAAAGGAGGCTTTTGGTTTTTTTTTTTTTTAATCAAAAATTATTTTGAATAGTTTTCACTCTAAACCAAGGAGGTGGTATCGCCGTTTGCCACGTTTCCATCTTTGTCTTCTCTGTAACTGACCCCACCCAGCTGATAACAAAGTCAGGCCTGGGCGTTAACAGGCGGCACAGGAACAGCTAAGGACAGTGTTTCTGACACTGTAGACTCTCTGCCTTTCCATGTCTGTCGATCTTCTCCGGGTACACACTTTGGGTTCCGTCATCAAACAGTGTTCTCTCGAAGTCCAAGACCACCACTGCTGCCTGCTCTACCATCTGGTGAACCTTGCTTTGAGCCTGTCCCTGGAGCTGGTGGGGGCCAACTCTTTTTTCTTCAACCTCTTCTTCATATGAGGGCACATGGGTCACAGACTTCATCCCCTCAGTACCAGGTTTCCTGTTTCTTCTGAAATGCAAATCACACAACTGGATAAACCAATCTCCTAACAGGAGAAGCCTGGAAGGCCAGCGAGCTCCCTTCCCCCCTCGCACCGTAGACCCTCTAACAGTGACAGACTAGAGACACCACAATGCTGATGACGAGGAGTGCATGTGGGAATTTCGGAGAAGGAATTTATAACGAATATTTTAGAAATCAGTCGCTTCTTCAGCACAGAAAAGACGACAACATAGCCAATTGATGAAGAGTGTGTTTCGTGAATCAACTGTACTTCGATAAAAAATAAATTAAATAAATAACATTTTTTTAAAGAGTGCATTCTGTGGATTCAGAAAAACCTAGATTTCAATATGTTCACAAATAATAATAAATATATTTCACAAGATGAGCCTGAGTGTCAAGGACGTCACGTCTGTCAAAGCGCTTCGCCTAGAGCCTTGCGCGGAGTCAGAAAATCTCAATTAGCTCCACGTTAAACTATCTGATTAAAAATGAAACTCACCTTGAGACGTATTATCTCATTCTTAATCTCTCGCTGCAATTTCTATGAATGAAAGTTTCAACCCCGTTCCCTACAGAGGAAATAGACACAAAGAGAATTAAGTGATTTGGCCCAGGATCAATGTTAGAGGGGAGGTTCAAGTTAACGAGGGTTCAGCTTCTCATTTCACCAACACCAGCTGGTCAAGGGGTGTTATTCTATGGTGGCCCCAAAACACTGTGGGCAGGTAGCCACCAACTCACCCTACCTCTCAGGCAATCTTCTGTCATATATATTTTTTCATGTCATATATCTTCTTGGTGAGGCTGAATCCTCCTTGAGGACAGAGACCATGTCTTCTTAACCTACATTATTTTATAATCCTTCAGCCAGGCTTGGACGTAGCCAATGCTCAGTAAATACTTTGTTGGCTGAATGTTTGTTGAATGAATATTAAATCTATAAACACTTTTTCTGAGTTGGTCAACATTTTCTGGGGAAATTTCTGCTGATGGGCTAAAGCAAAAAAAGAAAAAAGAAATACCTTACAAGGTCAGGCCATACATAAAGTAACAATTTTTTTTTCCTATAAACACAGTATTTAGGGCAAAACCTAAAATAACTGCTCAAATAAAATCAGTTGAGCTTGAGATTGTTGGTTTCCTTGGCTGTCGTCAGGGTCGTTGCTCCAGGGGTGACCATCAGACACTGCCAGGAGTACTGCCTATCCCAGCAACACTCAAGGCATCTTTGGAACTATTTTAATGTTCCAACTTTCCACTGACACCTTCCTTTGCTGGGGAACTTTTACAGAATTGCATCTCGGGTCCTTTTTTCCTGTGCCTTGATCCAGAGGTATTTTTTAATTGTGTTATGGGCTGGTAATAAAATTGTCTTGGATCAGAAATCTGCTTGGTCTAAGAAGCATGGTGTTATGAAACTCGAGTCCTTTCTGCCAGGAGGGAAATAAAATAAACAGCCTCAGCACGAGGTTCTCAGTGGAAGGAGCACAAAGACCAGTGTCACTCCGCTCTTCCCTTGGCCGCTCATCTGCCTCTAAGGATTGTTGTCATTGTCGTTGTTTTTAACCCACGAAGGAGATGCATTTATTATTTCCCACAGGGAGCTCTTGGTTAAAGTTTGTCTGTCTCGCCGCACTCCAGCTGGTTGAACTCAGCGATGCTGTCGGAAACATTTTATATCCTTTTATAGCCATTTGTCTGATGACCTCAAAGATATGAAATAATGTCATTTTCCCTGAGCTGGCACTGACTGTTGGCCGTTCGTATGTAACAGTGAAAAACTATTTTATCCTTACACTTTCCTGGAAACTTTGCTTCCTGGCTTTATTGTTACTTAAACAAGTTGACTCAGTTGAGCAGAAATAGTATATTCTGAGCAAATGAGAGTAAAATGAACTTTGCACTTGAACAGAAAATGGAAGGAAATAAACTTGGAGTAGAATGACGGATTCAAAGCAACGATTATAACTTAGATGCGAAAATCAGAATTCAGAAGTTAGGTCTACACATTGCTGAATAGGGTCAGAAGTGACATAACCCTTGTATCTTCTTCTTCTCAGTCCTGTGTCCCCCAGCTGGTCTTCCCCTTCTGTCTGTTATTGTCTCTCTAATCTGGGTTCCCACTGCCCACTCTCCCAGAGGTCTTGTGCTAAATGTTAGGAATTGCCCTCTCCTCTCCCAGGTCATTAGAATTTCCAAGAGTCTGGTTGAAATAGCCCTAACGCCTAACAAGTATAAATTATAGTAAATCATTTATATCCAGAATTGTTTGGGGGAGGTGGGGATTTGGTAATTGATACCAAAATGTTTACCAGCATGCTTTCAAAGAGTACTTTTCTAATGTCTTCCAAACTTTTCTAGCAATCAGCCCTTCACAACCACCACAGACAAAATACTATGGGAAAACGTATCAGTGTTTATACATGTATGACCAAAGCATATGTATGTAGATGTGCATATGTGTATGCATATATATACATTTTTAACTACAAGAAGAATTTCTCACAATGACCTTAGATCATAGCGTACTCAAGATAAAATTGTGAACAAATCACTGAGAATGCATTAAAAAAATGGAAGCACAGGTTAACCAATACTGGTATGAAATTATAAACACCGTCCAAGTCAATGAAGTGTTGGGAGCTTCGTGGGGCTACTTGGGGGATGTTCTGAATTTTGCAAGTGGAAGTTAGTTTGGAAGAGTCAGTTCCATGTGAATGAGCCCCAAATAGAAAGGAATTAGGAGGGCTAAATATATAGTTACACAAAATTCCATAATCCCCTAGACCAGGCGAGGTTTCCAAATGACTGTGCTTCAAAATTATCAGGAGAGGATTTTTTTTTTTTAAAAAAATATGCATTCCTAGTTTCCACACCTTCTACCTACCTCCGAACTTCTTATGCACTGGGTCCAGGAAGGAACGAATAGATTATTTTTTTTATCAAGATCGCCCTTGGAGTTTCTCGTGCATGGCCTGGCTTGGGACTCACTGAACCAGGGATATTTTCAACATCTTGTATCTTTCTTGCAAGTTTCCTAATACTTTTCCTTTTCTTTTAACATTTTCACAATGTGCCTCGTGTAGTAATTCTTTTTCTGTAGTTTATCTCCTCATTGCTTGCATGCTGTCTGAGGTTAGAGCCAAATATTTTTAATCACTGCATCCCAAACAGTACCTCACACAGTTTCTAGCATATAGGAGGTATTTTTAAAAAATACGATGAATTGAATTCCTTCTGTCGTTCATTTTGGTGCATCTTGGATTTCCTGCTCACTCATCACTTGACCCCAAACTCTGAATTCAGAACAATATTCAGTTGTTTTTCAGAGACACCAAAGCAGGATAAAGTGAAGGTTGTTTGCCAGACCACGACGTGGAGAATTTTCTCCCGGGAAAAAAACAAAGTCTTACTTGAAGATGTTTTACTACTGTGGTCATTGATTTATTTCCTTTTCTGAACAAAAAGAATAAGTTTGGGCAAGCTCGAATATACTTATGGAAACAGTATTTGAAAATGAGGGTCTTAGAAAGCACAAGATGTGTGGTCATGAAGCTCAAAGCATGGGCCGCTAACTTTACCCTGTTCAGCTGAATATCACGTGCACACACACATGCACACACGCATGTGCACACATGCACGCACACACACACATGTGCAGGAAGTCTAAATCTAAAAGATTTTTTGAAATATAATTAATCCAATCTCCCTAAACATCAAAAAAATCTGTTACTGTTATAACACAAACATTCTGTAGCCAAAAGCATTTCGATAAATTTTAATCTATGTAACTCTCGTCTTAAAGTAGTAACACCAAGATTGTTGACCAAACAGTGTCACTTCAGAGCCCACTGAAGTATAAGTTCTACCTGTTTTTATGAGTTTTTTTTTATTCTCCTAGTTACAAAAGTAAGAAAAAAATCCGTGGAAAAATATTTCACTTTTAACATGCAAACTACATTATCCATCACATGTTTAGAAAGGTTTTATAGTAAATATAAACAAACCATGTTCTCGTAACAGCTTTGGGGAAAGTGTAAAACGTAGTGGAATTGCAGCTCTACATTTGTTGGAGGAATCATGCAATTTTGGTAAAAGAAAAAGAGAAAAATAAAGAATGTTAAGCATGCCAAATCACATCTTATTCTCAAGGTTTGAATACCCGAAATTGTATTGCAATATTACCACAGCCTGACTTAATGTTACAAAGCCTAGAGATAGACGCATCACGGGAAGGATTCAAATAAACATTGTTTTATATATATATATATATATATATTTTTTTTTTTTTCCAATTACAACACGATATGAGTTATGGGGGAGGGGAGGAAAGTGGTCATTTTAAGCATGCTTGCCCCGACTCCAGTCTGGTTTAGGAAATGCAGCATCTCTTTGATTTTTAATTGTTCCTGCATTACTTGTGAACGGCCCACGTGACTACAGTTCATGCCATTATGTTGTCAGGCCCTGATAATGGGAAGGAATGTTTGCTTAGACTGTGTTGCTCTTCGCTTTAATTCACTCTGGCTCCAGGGTGACACGTTAAAACTGCTATCAATGGAAAATCCAAATTTCCCAGAAAGACTTAAAACAACAGCAACCCCTGTGAACCAAAATTATCTCTTATTGAGGCTAATTACCTCAGTACACTTAAGAAAGTCCCGCTATAGGAAATCTGTTGTCTCGGAGTCTCTCCTCTCCTGCAAAGTGCTTTTAGTTGATATGAAGTCATATATTTGCTGATTACTCTGTGGCATCTTTTAGTACCTTCATAGGTGTGAGGGGAGACACAAAAAACTGAAATGACATATTGTGCCATCAACAAATATGTTATGTAACAGAGACAACTTTCCCATGGTTGTAAAATCTGTGCTTGGGAAACTGACCCCATTCGAGTGTGAGTTTTTAAAAGGAAAAGAAATTGGAAGGCTTAAAATCTAAGGAAAAAAATTAGAATTAGTAAATTTTAAAAACTTGATTTATAATTTTTTTACTTCCAGATAGCAAATAACTTATACAACATAAAATTTAACGGGTAAGTGAAATGTGTTTTCTTCTCTTTTCTGACTATTTGAGTGTTTTCTTCTCTTTTCTGACTATTTTGAGCATACTATTACTCAGTCCTCTGAAAAAGCCAATTCTCTGCATACACTATTTAATGTATAAAATGATGGTCATGCTACTTGTCATCTACAAAAACCATCATAAAATGAAAGATGGAGACTGAGGATTATCCTCAATTCTAACAAGGTGGTTCTTGGTAACAATGTAAAATTACACTGTTTACTTGAAGTCATGGTGAAACTGAGTGTAACTGAAACCAACATTGAAGAGACATGGAAACCACCTATTCTTGGATCCTAGACAGAAACATTTTTATTCTCCATTTATCATTATACTTATATGAATTGTTGCAAATTGGGCAAAAGGCCCAATATGTCCATCCATAGCTCGAGTATGGTACCTAGGGCCACAATGTAGGCCTTTTGCTTATTTATTTGTTGGGGTTTGACCTGTCCATCTTGCCGTCCACTCTATAATTATAATGATTACATAATTAATGATAAGTCAATCCTCACTCTGTTTTTCCATATTCAGAACACTGTTCATTAGCACCTGTACAGCACATTGTGACATTATCTGGCTTTCGCTGAGTATCAGTGGGATTGTAAGCACATGGACAAAGGCAAAAATTCAGACACAGCTCAACTACGTGACCCAGTGGATGCTCACGTTATTTTTTTTAGATTGTCATGGTAACAGAATCACAAAATTAACTCTCTCTCAGAGAATTCAATGATGTCAGTTTGAGGAAAAATGATCTATCCCAGGGACTCAATAAATGGTGGCTATTAAGTCTTCAGTTTACAAAACTTCACTTTAAAATTTTAGGACATGAATTTTTTTTTATTGCTTATCTTCTAATGACCTATGTCAACTTCTAATCTGCTTTCGGTATTGAATGTACGTGATCCAAGTAAAAACTAATTAAAATATCTGTTATACTAAGAGGCAGTGAAATCGTGGCAATGTTTCTCAAGTATTTCTAAGACTAGATTAAAACGTTTTGAATGAGCGAATGAAAGTAGTACGTCTGTAGTGTACACTAGGGGTGGAAATATGAAATCCTTATAACCAAATATCAAAGTGGAAGTAATGGCCCTCCCTCAAATGTAGAGTCAGCCTGTGAAGTTCCTAAATTGCCCATCTTACTTCCTCCACACTCTGTCCTTGAATATGAAAAAGCAGACCCCACAGAAATTCTACGGTAACACCCAGCTCTGTTTACTTGTAGGCTACATCCAAAACAAATTGGACCATTGCTCTACTTCACGTTCTGAGATTAGTCACCCATGTTTGAGAAGCTGGTCTCATGCTTCCATCAGGGAATTCTTTTGTAATAATACTTGCAAAACTTCTCCTTTGAGGCCTTTATGAGGGGAGGTTTGGTTTATCTCAATGGTGTGTGTGGTGAGACGGATGTCCCCTGGTCCACATGTCTGTACTGATGGAAATGTTCTCTCTGCATTTTCCATATGTGGCGACTGAGCACTTGAAATGTAGCTGCTGCAACTCAGGAACCGAATTTTTAACTTTGTTTAACTTTAATTAATTTAAGTTTCAATTTAAATAGCCACATATGGTTTGTCACCACCATATTGGAAAGTGCGGTTTGGTCTTTCTCAAACATAGATCCAATAATGCCATATTCTTGCTTAAAATACTCCTATGGCTTTTCACTGCCTACAAGGTCAAAGTCCAAACTCATTCCAGGGGCATTTGGGGTTCTCATCCATTGCCTCCAAAGGTAACCGTGATCCTTTATCGCAAACTTCTCAGAATGCTCATAATCCTTGGCTCCATCGTGTATTTTCATGCCTCCATTTCTTTGCCTATGCCATTCCCATAGCCTGGAATACCTTTTCTCTACCCTTCTGCTCAAAACCCTACCTGCTTTTTAAAACCACCTCAAATGTCGACTTCTCAGCATCCCCTGCTACTCTAACTGCCACCCCCCCCAGTTGAATGATTTCATTTTCTCTGCTCTTGTGCCATGTTTATATGTTTATAGTATATTTTTCTGGTTTTAATATTACACTTGTCATAGACCGACTTGCACTGGAGTTGTGCTAAGCCTGCAAATATTACTGTTGGGTTAATCTTTCCCAAACGTTGTATTCCTCAGGTCTTTTAGTGTCTCCCAAGGCATATGGGACAAAAACCAACTAGCTAGGTCTAGGTTATAGAAATTATCAAATTATAAAAGTCTTTAAAGTCCCCCAAATCTGATCAAAACTGGATTTCCTTCCGTGTTTGGTTCCCATTACTTCCTCAGACTTCTTCCTTACTCAAGTGAGGGGCTCTCCGTATTATGTCCCTAAACAAGTTCTTCTTAGTCTGGTCTTGGCATCTTGGCTTGTTCCACGAACTGAAATGTCCTCACTCCTTCCAGATTAAGTCTCTCCTAGTCCATGAAGACTTTCCTAAACACTGAAGCTGACTTGATAGTTCTCACTTCTAAGTTTCAACACACCATCCTCTCAAATGCATTAAACATTGTATTGTCATAATCAGTATTAGTCATAGAAGCATAACTTATGTAGCTGACAAATTGTAAGGTCCTTGATAACAGGAACCATGTGTTACCCTTTCTTAGCATTCTACATTTAGAAGAGTTCTTGGCGCATGGTGGAAACTTAGGAAGCACTCGTTGAACTGAATTGAGTATATACTTTTCTTTACTACTTCTTTTATACCCAGCTGTAGTGCCTATACATACTTTCATGTAGGAATGATATTCATAGAAATATTTTATAGTGTTTCTGATTTATAAATTTAAATCCCTAATTATAACAGTGAAAATAAATCTATGTTTTTTATTGAAAATAAATGTTATTGTATAATAATGAAACTCAGGCATAGATATCATCTGAACAGAAGAATGAAGTAAGAGAAAATATTTTTGTGACTACATAGACATGTTCACAGAGTTTATCTCCTACTGTAAATGCACCCAAAGACAACATGAATTCATATTTTCCATTTTCCCATTGCTATTAAAGCAACAGAATTGGCTTTCACAATATGCCTTTACACAAAAACCTAGCGGTCTCATAGATTTGGTAATGTTTAGAAATAGTGCCATAACTCAGTGATGAAAAAAGAGTTAGAATAAGCACAAAGTGCAAAAAAGAAAAGGGAGACAATTTTAAGATAATTGTAGGTAAGTAAAATAAGTCGGGTAAGAATCTGTTCATTTTGCAGTGCTTTATAAATAACATTTAAAAATCTATTTCTTACAATTCAGTGATTACCTTTTCTCAACCAGCCTGCCTTGGTTTTTAGTTACAATATATAATTATTTAATTTCATAAATTGGTTGCCAAGTAATCCTGCACCAGCATATCTGTTACAAAAGCCCTGAAACCTTTTCATGAATACAATTGTAAAGTTCTTTTCATGTCCAAATACTTTAGAAGAGATTTTGTTTTTCTCTCCTGGTATTAGCGATGTGCCTTGTTAGTAAAACTTCAGAGTTAGGAACATGATTTTACATTTGGCACATCATAAATAAGTGTGCCGGCTGCCAGGTTTCCACTGATTGAGTTTATGCTAACTTAATAATCTGTTTTAGTTAACTAAGCCACAACTTTGAGTCATTCCCCTGGGAGACAGAAACTGTCTTAGGGAAATAAATGATGTGACAATTAGGAAAAAAAAAAGCAAATGATGTCACCGTTATTACTATGTCAGTATCTCAGCTTTTAATGCTGTGGATGCACAGATTTCAGCTGAAAGGATTTTCTTTTTAGTGAGATAGCGATTCTGAAATTGTAGTCAAGGTGAAAACTGAGACGTCTACGTCAGGAACAGAGAGCAAGACAAACTGGCAGTTCCTTCAATGAACATCATTGGCGAGAATATTTTATGCATGTTTACTAGATTATATGTACGTGGAAAAGCCATTAAATCTTCTAAATCCATTTGATTAGTTCCAGATACCCCCGAATAAAATATTCACCCATCAAATTCACCTCTCTGATTGTGTGGCTTCAGTATCTCTTTGGATTCTAACTCACACACACACAATAACAAAAGTATTATATTTTAGGTAATTAGGTAATTTCATGAACCTGTGTGTTGTATTTCTATTATGTTTTACCAAAACTATATAAAGAGATGTTACTGCTGTCAAAAATCATTTATCTGGGGTACATTTCTCCAATTAGCAATACTTTAGCTTGTGTTAAGGGTCATCATTTTCAAAGAAATTTAAACTTTTTTCTACAAAGATGAAGAATTATTGTTTAGAGATATAACTATTTCCATTTCCTTTTTTTTTTTTAAAGTAAAACTCTCACAGGCATAGTAAACAACCTTATGATTACCAAGGGAAAGAGGCTGGGAAGGGATAAATTTAGAACTTTGAGATTTTAAAATGTTAGCCACTATATATAAAAATAGATTAAAACCCCACATTTCTGCTGTGTAGCACAGGGAATGATATTTAATATCATGTAATAACCTTTAAAGAAAAAGAATATGAAAACAAATATATGTATATATATGCATGACTGGGACATTGTGCTGTACACCAGAGACTGACACATTGTAACTAACTATACTTCAATTAAAAATATTAAATAAAAAAAATTTTTAAACATGAAAAGTGAAAAAAAATTAGTACCTAACATGTTAAAAAAAAAAAGTAAAACTACATTTCTCCCAATTTGGTTGCTTTGAAAGCAACCCTATTTCCCATAGATATGCATTAAAAGATTAACAACTCCCTTGACATCCTGTGTAACTGGCAGCAGGGAAGTGCTCTGATGTGGGGGAGGAGGGCTGTGAGTCTAAGTCTTCTGTACAGTCTGTGTGAGAATTTAAATCCAAGATATAACACCATGTTTGTGAGAAAAGAACATTCACCCAAAGATAGGAACCTGAAAATAAGGCAAGATCTTCAGTCATTGAGAAAACTTGAGTATAAGTGCCCCGTAACCTCTGACACAAATCTTGCACATCTCATAACACCATAAGCATGCTTCCAGCAGTGAGGAATACTGACAGGACAGCCAAGCATCCTGCAGGGAGACCTAAGCATTCCCCAGCTGTATTCTGCCCCCAGGAGGAGATGCTGGTAGCGTGAGTTCAACAGGGCTACCGGGAAAATCTCCACCTAAAAATGCAAGATCGACGTGCCCTTTTCCCATCCCTTTTACTTTTTACTTTTCTTTCCAGTGAATTAAAAGCAGAACTAATGACAACATTGATGCAACTGAAAAAGGAAGCCAGAGACAGAAAAAGTAGACCACTGGGAGGTTACCAGGATTTGCCTTCTTACGACTTTTTTTCACCTGACATTGTCCTGCCTGTGAATGGGGGAGTTTCTGAATCCTAGTTATTCAAGACGCGGTGGGCAGATTAATGATTTGAATGGCAGGTGACAGAGTGGCAGGAAAGGAGGAATTCTGATGAGTAAAGAAGCACTCTGCACAGTTGCTGTACAAGAATGATGCAAGTAACCGTCAAGGCTCACCTCTCACAAAAGATCACAGTGCTCTCCTGAGTGCACTGAATTCCAGGGCTAGAGAAACCATTCACGTAATAAAACGAGCCAAAATCCATTCGGGAATTATGCAAACACAAAGTTCTCCAACATGTCTGTTCTTTTCACCAAGTACTCAAATCTTAGAGTTCTGCCTGGTACGTTGTAAGCACTCAATAAATATTGAATGAGAGGAAGAAGGACATATTTCTGTAAGTTTTCATGAATGTTAATTTGAAAACAAAAAGAAAACATACAAAATGTTTCAATCCACTTTAAGACCAGACAAGTGGGGCAGACTTTGCGGTTGCCAAGAAGGTAAATGGATTAGAAATTCTCTGAGCTGGTTCTGAAGGCCATCCCCATTCAGTGTCACCCTGTGACCATCAGGAGGTTTAAATCCAGGATCACGTGATTCAGTGCATCTAAAGGGTGTGTCATTTTAAAGATATTCAATGCAGAGGTGTAATTTATTTTTGAAAAGATGAGAATGGGTGAGCTGCACTGTTTAAAACAGACTTGGAAGCAAAGGAGGTTATAGGGGAGTTAGAAGGAAATACCTTGAGATTTGCTAGGAAAACGTTTAAAGCTGCGGGCTATGAGTTGATGGGGTGGGGTGGTGTCGAAGAAAAGGCATGTGTGGACAAATTACGAGGCTTTCCCAGCCCAAGTGCCACTTATTAAGAGTTTATGATCTGCCCACCGAGTGGCCAGATATAGTACCCACACCCTTCCCCACACACTTGGTTATTGACATTTTGACACCTTTTTTGCACAGCGGGGGGCGTTCCCGACACACTATCAGTGGGATATACCTGTTTCAGATCACAAACATGACTCGTTAACCTTAGGGCAGAAACCTAACATCATCAAATATCCTTTTGCCACCTGACGCAAGTCAACAGGGGACAGAGTAGATAGGAACACATAATGTCAACAATGTACAGAGAAATGCTCAAGAATTTTTTTTTTAAAAAGGAGCTTTCTGTTTTCAGAATCCACCGTCTGTCACATTTTCCAGGTTATTAATTATTTCACAAACCCTGTGCTATAAAGGGCCCAGAACGTGGATGCTCTGATTTGGGGGAACTACACTCTTTAGCAGAGTGACTTGGACTAGTGTTTTTTTTTGCTAAGAAAATATTCATGGTCTCAAATATGACAGAGCAAAGTTTTCAGAAATTAAACATCCTTGTTTCATTTCTTCTTTCTGACTTCCCACAAGTTACCTCTTACAATTAAGTTAAAACATAATGTTTTCCCTCTCGGACACACCATGCTTCTCTCTAAAACCTGTGTCTCCCATCTTCACATTTCTCAGTTGACTAGATTTGACAATAACTACCTGGAAAGTTTAGGCTGTTCCTAGCTTGTCTCATTGCCCTAACCTCCTGATCATCAGGGTTTTATTCTCTGCTCTGTGACAACCAGATGCTATTCATGCCCCTTCTCGGTAAAGCTGTACGTATTTTAAGACATAAAGTGATGATAATTACTAATGCTATTACATTTTTAAATTCTAAGACCCCATGACACCATTATATTGTCCCTAAAGATGCCTCCTCACTTTTAATCATTTAAGATTAAAAAATAAAAAAGGAGACTATAGCATTTTAACAAAACTTACCCCCCCAAGATATTTATGGAAGTTAGTTTAGATGGAAGAGTCCACATCATTCAAGGAGCTAGCTGAATTATGTTTAAAGAGCACCTGGCACAAGGCGAATGCTCATAGAACAAGTAGCCTGATTTCTATGCAGAGAAGATAACAAGAAAAGATAAGGTCGTGGCCCCAGTCCAGGCTTAATTTTCTTATTTCAGAATTTCAGTTATTAATGAGGTATCTGGAAGCTCGTCAGAGATGACATTCATGATGTCCATTATGTATTGTCGTAACAAAGCTGGTTAAATGTCACTGAAATCACACTAAAGGACAATTCTTTCTCCCTTTGTAATGAGATGTAAAAAAAAATTAAGTTACAAATAAAAATAAAAAAATAATAAATAAATATATAAATAAATCTGCTACAATAGTAATACGGCCATTCTTTGGGTTTGAAGCCAGAGGCAAGACTTCCCCTCCCAAGGCCATCCTCGTTCCCACCCAGAACCCTAGAGGCTCGCACATTACCTTCCTCCAGCTGCTGCCCCTGGAACTTCTCTTCACTCAACCGCCGTCGGCCATGTTGGGTTGTTAACGCTGCCGGTCAACCGGTGTGGACCCTCGTGGTGAGCGATGCTGTCTCCTTATGAAGCCCAAGGGCAGGGCCTGTGTTTGGGAATGCTGTCTTGCCCCTCAAGGCAGCCCTTCAGCAAGGGTGTGTTGCTGGGGTAGATCTCAGGGCTTCCTTCTGCCGCTCCATCTTGTTCATAAAGATCCCAGAATCTTCCCGGTTGAGTTCGCCTTCCTTGACGATGACTCCTGGAGGAGTGACCTTACTCTTTTAGTTTCCTGATTTCCCTCACTCCAAGACCTTGTAACAAGTTTTTCCAAGGCTGAGATGGGGGGATATTTGAGTAGAACCTAAAAGCTCCCACCCAAAAGTGCAGCACACTCTCTGTCCTCCACTCAGTCAGCAGCCTAGAAAAAAGTTCAGACATCTGATCTTTTCTTATTTCTGCAAGAGTTTCTTATCTCCCTGAGGTACCCCTGGAAATCTTCTATTATCTTTTCTGAGTCTTAATTCCTGTATCCTGGGGTCTCACGATTAATTCCCAAATCCTCTTTAATAATGTTCTTGGTGGGTTCCTCTGCTCCTCAGAAAAATGAGACCTCTGTTCCCACCCCACCCCCAACCCCATATTTTAAGTGCAAAGTGTATGCTAAGCACCGCACAAGGAATTAGATTTTTCATCTTTAATTCGAGGGACTTCCTGGGCCTGAACGGGAGGAAAACACAGAACAGTAGAACTCCAAAAGTAATTCGTATCCTCACAAAGTTAATATTAGAAACACAAATTCATTCTCAATCCAGTGAACATGAGACACTTTGAGTCTGCCAGGAATTTTTTCCCTTATAGGAATTAGAATAATCACCCCAACTACTGCCAAGGTCCTGCTCAAAACGGCTAACAATTCACCAGACTTTTACAATTTTGGAGCTAAAGCTAAGGGTAGTGGGTGTCCAAGCACATCCAAAATGGTTCTTTTTTATATACAGCCCACTTTCAGAAACACCAAGTCGCGAACGAAGGATGAAATATGCATGGCATCTGTTGCCTCCCGGATTATCAACTAATGGTAGCAGAGTTGATAGAACAAAATTAATTTCACTTAAGGAATCAGAGACAAGTGGAGCTGAGGTCTGGTAGGTGAAAAATGCCTGCTTTATCAGCCAAACTACTCAGCTCCAGACTCCCCTGCCTCTTAAGTTCAACGCCACCTAGGTAATGTATTGCTGGGTTTTGGTGTTGTGCTGAGTGCATACCCAGCCTGTCATAATTAAAAATCTCTGAGAGACCTAAAAGCTGTTAATGGCCATCCAGATGCTCGCTCAGTGAAATATACCCACTGAAATGGATTTCTGAGAATCACTCAATTTATAAAACACTAGATGTGACACGGTTATCCTATGTAGGGGTTTAAAAGGTGAACTATGGGGGAGATAATCTCCTGTGATTAACACACTCAAGGTTCCTTCCACTGATTTTTGAGATAGTTTAGTCTATTAAATTTGATTGTATTTAAAATCAAGAGTTGAGATATTCACATTTGTATCCTTTATGCTTGAAAAGGATTCACTTTGACATGCAATGGCATGATTTGAAATATGCTGTAGTGTTCAATTGTCACAGTGTGTAATCTTAACACCCTGTGTTCAGGTGCTTTCTAATTTATGGGACCTGGGATGGAAGTCAGGACTGAATTAACCAGCCTGCTGTGCATAGGGAGCTGGTATGTGACCAAGGCTCCGTCATTCAGATGCATCGGTGAAAGCCTTAGATTTAAAAGAGAATGAGACAAGGGGGAGAATGTAGCTCAAGTGGTAGAGCGCATGCCTGACATGCACAAGGTCCTGGGTTCAATGCCCAGTACCTCCTCTAAGAGTAGATAAATAAACCTAATTACCTATCTCCTTACAAAAATTTAAAAAATAAAATAAAAATAAATAAAATAAAAGAGAGTGAGATGGAGTAACAGATATAGGGGTATCGTGTCAAAGGATAATGTTAAACATATTTTATGTTTCATTATAGCCTTTGCTTTTGTAGACCTGTTGGGTGATGTCAAGGATTAGCGGTAACTTTTCAGCTGAACTTCGCTTATTTAGGAAATCAGAATGATCCATTTCTTTCATGTTTCTGAAAGTGTTGAAAAAAAAATGTTCCCAAAGTGGTTCTTGCAAATAAATATTTCATAATTTTATAAATGTTGGCAAAAACACATTTTAAAAAAATAATTAGGTGTTCACTTAGATAACTTCTAAAGGATGTGGGAAGTGAATAAAACAGTGGCTTAAGTACATTTTTTAAACTTTTACCTTATAATATACTTATTACCTTATATATACAACTTATATATACTTATAACCAGTTCTGTCTCATTTCTTTTCTGCTGGCAGTCTCGATTTTGCTACAAATTTTAAAATTGTGAGACTTGACGTTTATTCTCTGTTGAATTGAAAATTCCCCAAAAGAAAATGTGGAAGGGTATGCGTTTAAAGTCAATCTACACTCATTATAAAATGAGGAGCACTCCACTTGGATGCACACAGTAACTGATGAGTATCAGTTACCATGTGGCTTCTAGAGGCATGTGCTCCAGGTAGAACTCCACTCTTCACCGATCTCTTCTTTGCTGACCCGCTGGATTACCTATCGCCTCATGCTATCAAAACAGCACAGTGACTGCTGCTGGGAGCCCCCTGAGAGCTCCCATCCCACCTGGAAGCTTTTGTTTACACTCTTGTGGACACTAGTTGAGTTATATTTAAACCACTAGTCAGCTGTGTTTTTCCTAAACCTACTTATGCAAGTTGTATTTGTTACTATATGTACGTGATGTAGTTAGATTATTATATAAATCAATGAAATATTAGAGCAAAAGGAAAGATATCTTTCTATGAAAACTAAAGGGAAGGATTTGGAAAGATTTAATAAAACTGTCACTGAAATGATGGCTGTTACACGTGGTGTAGGTGAGACAACTTTGAAAGACGGGGGAAAAGATCAAAATGCAGATGAATTTTTTGATCATATTGTTTTTGTAACTGTTTTTAATTCATGTGAAAAAAATAACAACCTGAAGTTGGAAATAATGCCCTAAAGGTGTGATTTGTACACGAAAGATTGTTTAGAATTTCAGTGACCATATTTATCAAAGAAAAGGCTTGGAGTTGCAGCAAATGCCAGTAAATGCCTCAACATTATGCAAGAACTGTTTCAAAATAACAAAAATGTCCAAACCATATGTATATATCATTTCATAATGAATCTTCTCTTTAACTGGCTCAGTTGTACAACCAAACAGCAAGCATTACCAATTGGATCAGATAAGATGCTTCTCCTGTAAAATCAAGCTGCAAATCTACTTTTCCAAATCAGACAATTATCAGTGAAACTTTCCCCTAGTTCTCACAAGCGTAGTGAGTCTATCAAAACGGTTTTCCCCCCTTTATATCATCTCGAACCGGATTTTATCACCTCAAGCCTAAATTGCCTTAATTATCTTCCAAACTATATCATCATTTATAATCCATTTTGGCCCCACAATATTTTAAAATGCTTCCAAAGTTACGATAATTTTAGTGTTCATAGAATTCTCATATTATCTCCTTTGTTTACGTCATTAAGTTCAGCCTTTCTGCATATCACGCCAATCCTGGTCAAACTGGCCATAAGCCTTCCACGCACTCACGGCTCTTTGACTTGAGCACATCTCTAGTGGGGGACCTTCCTACTGTCACCGCAGTTCAGGACACCAAAGTCCAGCCAAGCTGGTGATAGATTCTGCCTCCTCCTGGTCTACCCCTGCCCATCCCTGAGGGTCTGGTTTAACTGACCCTTCTTTCAGGAGGTTTTCCAAAAACGAGGACTAACCCATTTGTCTTCACCCCTATTCATCTGTCCCATGTTGTTTCATAGACTGATGTCTTTATTGAACGTGTGGGCTGTGTGTTTTCTCTTTCCAACTAGATTCCCATCTTTGCAGATAGGAGTCAGATTTTTCATTTTTCCACTGGCCTATCATAATGCACTCACTGAGTATAGTGAGTCCTTAATAAATTCCGTTGATTGAAAAAGCAATACTAAAAATAAATAGTATGCTTGAAATATTCACAAAGTGCTTCTATATTGGAAGAAAAGAATATTTAGTTTCTCATATCTAGGATAAAATCTCATCTCTTGCCTTTATAAGGAGTGTAATTTCCTGGTTTTCAACAGTTCTTTGGTTTCCTTATCCTTTTAACTCAATATCTCACATGCTTGTGGGAATTAAGTAAGAATAACTCAAATGAAGAATAGTGCCTGAGACATCATAGGTTATCAAAAAATGGATTCCCTGTCCATCACTTATTCCCATTTTAAAAAGTAATGTTTAATTGGATAAATGTAAGTATTTGTTATATTTATCTAAAAACTCTGAGTCGCTCATACTCCTTAATCATAATGCAGAGCAGGTGATGAGTTGATAATGTAACTAAAAATGTACTTTTGAGGGAAGGCAGGCACACTATTTCTCCCTGAGTCAAAGTGAAGGGGTATGAACCCTTAAGGAAGCTTCTGTGGTAGGTTCCAGAAAAAAGCAGACACAGAAATAAATTTCCATTTAGAAATCAAAATTGCAAAGATTTACACATTAAATTATCATGTAAACCCAGCATTATGTACCGTATGTCAAAGGAGCATTTTTTTTTTTTTTTCACAATTAGGACGTTTCACTAGAAGTTGATGGAATGTTGCTCTTCAGGCCTGCTGGAAACTCAGGTTAGGTTGGGCTGTGATGAAGAGTAATTCAGAATTAATAACCAAGATCGTTACTTCAGGAGTTAGTGTTTCTTTAAATTTCTGTTAGTTACACTACTTCATACACATTCCTCACTCTTTTTTTCAGCACCTCCAAAAGCCTGATTGTTCAGCCCAAAGTCCAAATCAAGGTGCTATTTCCCTGTCCAGAGTACATTGGAATTAGAGAGAGAGAGAAAGAGAATCTGAGAAGGAATCAACATTTTTCAACGGTTCTTATGAACCTAAAGCAACTCTGAAGACAACACAGAGTGATACAGTCCTCTGTAAGGGGTGGTATGTGGGAAATGGGTCACCAACAAGAAAGGAGCCACGCCAAATCCATCACGCAGGAAAATACGTCCCAAACAGTGAGGCCCATTTGCTTTCATGTCATAGGCCCCACCCAAACTCCCAGATTTCTGAGAAGGCAGATAATTGCTTCCATTAAACTCTTAGGAGAACAGCTCAAAACGAACCTCGAGGCACTTACGGGTGTTTACCAGCTGTGGTCTCGCATTTCTCCTGAAGGTCGCAGGAGCACAGGCCCGACTCTCCCAGTGGGTGAACCACAAAAGCCTGACATTTGCTATGAAAACCACATAGCTTTTCCACATGCCGTATAAAGGTGACTGGACCCATGAAAATTTTTGTTCATCCACATGAGATGTTCCATTCTCCCCTGTATGCATGGGAAATTGCATTGAAGGCTGTTAGAGGAAAGAAATCTCTCTTCTCTCTGTACTGTTTCTCCTCTTAATGTTAATAGTAAATAAATATGTGGCATTTACCAGGTGCCAAGCACTGTTCTGAGCAGCTTATTAATTTAATCCTTTCAGCCACCTTGTAAGCTTGTGAGATGGGTGCTATTATTGTTCCTGATTTACAAATGGGGAGACAGAGGCACAGGTGTCAGTCATTTATTCAAGGCCACACTGCTGCTGGGCAGCAGAGGCAGGATTCAGACCCAGGCTACTGGCCCCATGTCGCTGTCCTCGGCGACGACACTAAGAAAAATGGCTTCTGGGCTTCCTGCCAGTCACCTACAGCTGCTTCCCTAGTCCCAGAACCTCTGCAAAGAATAAGTTTAGAGTGTGTAAGCTTCACGTCAGTGAGAGTGCCTGTGAGCGTATGTGTTTGCACGTGTGTGTATATGTGCATGCGTGCGTGAGAGTGTCTGTGTTCATGTGTACATATCTGTTGTACTTGGCTCAAACATGTGGGCATGTGTGAACGCATGTGTGTATGCCTGAGCTGTACGAGTGCATGAGTAGCAAAGCCAGGGTTCAAGTCTAGACTTCTCTGATGCAAAGGATCATTCTTGCCATTGGCAGACACATGGATGGACCGAGAGTCAGTAAGTCAGACAGAGAAAAACAGATACACATCACTTATATATGGAACCTGAAAAAATGATACAAATGAACTTATTTACAAAGCAGAAACAGACTCACAGACACAGAGAACAAATGCATGGTTACCAAAAGGGAAAGTGGTGGGGGGTAGTGTAAGTTAGGAGTTTGGGATTAACAGATACACATTACTATATGTAAAAGAGATAAACAACAAGGACCTACTGTAGAGCACAGGGAACTATATTGAATAGCTTGTAACAAACCATAATGGAAAAGAATCTGAAAAATATATATACATATATATAAAACTGAATCACTTTGCTGAACACCAAAAACTAATATAACATTGCAAATCAGCTATATTTCAATAAAAAAATTGTTTACAAGGATGCGTTCTTATGCTAGATTTTCTCAATTAAAAAAAAATAGAAAATAGTATTTGGTATTTCTATCTGACTCTCAGGTCCACAGAATTCTTTTGTGTGCATTGCTTTAGCTGAATAAAGAGATGGTACGCCATACAGTCTTCCATCTGTAGATACAAAAGTTTGTCCAGAAAGTGGAAATGAAGAGGGCTGGGAGTTGTGACAAGTTTCATGTATGTAGCAGCTGACAGGCCAGGAGGAGGGGAGCCAAGCACAGGAGTAACACCTGTAAACAGCTCATCCTTTCGTCGAACAATCTCAAAGCACATTTTTGTATTTTCTACCCAATTTTCCGATGCCGCAGTGAAGTCTGCGGCATTTTATTATACAAGGTAAATAAACTGACACTGAGTGAGGTTATGGCTCTCCAGAACCAGGAGGTGGGTCAGTGGCTGGACCAAGCTGAAAATCCAGACTTTAGGGATAGAGGGGTACAGCTGCTTCGGTTTCTGGGGAGACCAGATCGTTGCATCCTTTGAGAAAGTCAGCTATTTCCCCACATTTGTACAGAAACGTCACTGCATCTCTGCATCCTTCAGGACCCCTCCACTTCTGAGGCCTGCTGAGTTTCCTGTTGGAAACTCATCTTTACCCACCACCAAACTCCAGCCACAGCTTCAAAAGACTGTCTCAGAAAGAATCAAAGGCAAATGCAGTTGAAGCTCTCCAACGGAGACTTGCAGCAGACGCTCTCCCCTTCTGGGAACTCTGACACATTAATTTCCCTTCGCCACCACTTTCAAGAGGGATCCTGGCACTGCGGGGGGTGGCGGGACCCCAATCAGATACCAAACCCAGCCCTGGCCGTGTCAGAAATGATGTCAGGGAAGGTGGTTCCCCGGGCCGCTGCCTCATTTGAAGCAAACACTGAAACACTTGTGTTTAGGCTGTTTTATGACTTGTCTGAAAAATGACTTTGTTCAGCCGGGGAGGCCACAAATGTATGAGGTGTTACCCCAGGATTTTAGCGTTTCTCCGACCAGGACAACAGCCTCTTCACACACGGGCTGCACAAGCAGTAGGGACCTCCGAGCCGCCATCAACGTCCCGAACCAGGGGAGGAGCCCCGGGGCCCAGGTGTGCTGACACCTTCCTGTGGGTCGAATCTCGGGAGAAACAATGTGACCAAAGGTACGGGGAGAAAATGTTTTCATTTTATGCCATATGGTTTGGCTTATATCGGATTTACACATTTGGAGTTTCTTATTTATTTTTAACGGTGGTCCTTCACCTCAGGACCATGACTGTGGTTTGCACCCCGCCCCTTGGGGAACCGGCCTGCCCACGGCTTCTGAGAGGCAGCCGGCCCTTTTGTTTCCTTCTGTCCTCTGACCAGGGGCCTGACCACTCTGACAGCCACACGGGTCCCGGGGCCACGCCGGGGAGATGGCCGCCTTCTCCTGACCCCCGGCCCTTCTCAGTCTCCATCACTGACAAGGGGCGGCAGGGAGTCACTGCTTCCCTCCTCAGGGTCCCCTTCCCTCTGGGCTGCTACTGGGAAGTCAAGCCCACCCCGGCCCTTCTTCTGGAAATTATTTGGTAATAAGAAACAGACCCAAGGTGGCGTTGTGGGGGGAAGGCTGTGACCTCCCACCTTCAGGAACCCGGGTCCCCAGCCCGGCTAGAGGTTGGTGGTCTGAGCCTAGTCAACACCAGTATCTCGGCGCCACATGACCTCATGGCACGTGGGGGCAACTTGACAGTCATGCCAAGGAAAACCAGCAGCCAGACCTGCAGGCACAGGACTGTGGAGAAGTGCAGCGTTCCTGCAGCGCCGTGGCCCCCAGTCCAGCTGGCTTTCTGTTTTGACGTCAGCCACCTCCAGTTCTGTAGAAAATAACGTGCAGAAGTCTGGGTGCTGGTGGGGAGACTGGGTGAGATTTTCCGTGTGGGTTGTGGGACTCTCGATTCCTGGCTCTGGGTTAGAATATGTCTTCCCACCTTGTGATTAACCCAGACCCCAGTCCATACTTCTTCACGGGAATGCCACGCCGTGGACTCATCCATTTCAGTGTTTATTTTGGTATTCTTTCAAACTCTGTCCCGGAAACTTCAGCGGATGCAGAACATGGTCACTACAATGGTGATGCATAGTTTTCCACTTTATGTACCTTCAAGGACAACCTTAAGTGTCCACCTGCTTTGTCAGAGACCTGCGTACCTGTCACTTTCCTTACCTTAGAGAGAAACCCACTCCATTCTAGAAGCTGAGGGTGGCTTCATACCATTCTCACAGTCCAGTTCCAGACCGTTCGAAGACAAAAGACCCAGGTCTCTCTAACCCCTCATGGCTCCCACTCACGGAAGCTAATTCTACATCAAACTGAGCGGCTCGGAGACTAGTGGGAACCACGTTGCCTGGGTCCAAATCACAGCCCTGCTGTTAATTGTTTGTGTGATGCTGGGCAAGTTACTTAATCTCTTCTAAGTATCTCAATTTTCTTATCTATAAAATGGGACTGATAACTGCACCCTCGTCACTGATGAGGGCTGAGCTGATCTATGTGAAGGGCTTAGGGATGTGTCTGATTCTACGTAAGGTTTGCTCTATCTCATCAGCCAAAAGCAGCAGCCAACCCCTCTAATTTGACAAGGGTCCAGAAGGCCACAAGACACTCTACCGGATAATGAAAAATGCTGCACATAAAATCTAAAACTGAATGGCCCCTAAGAGTTAGAGTGCAGTAAAAGTAAGAGAGAGAGAGATGAGCCCATTTCAGGACTGGGTGTTGGACCAGCCAGAACCCCAGAGCTGAAATCAAATGGAGAGAGGACCAGAGGGGGGCCTGCGTTTTCTCCCATCCACCTCCTTTTCCCCATCTGTATCCTCTAATGCTGAGTGTGCTCGTGACACTCCTTGACACTTTTATCACAAAATGCTGACTAGCTCTGCACTGACTGCAGGTGCCTAAGGGTCCAGGTAACATTAAGCCTTGGAATATGCTTACTGGAACCCAAACAATCAAGATAAGTAAGGCCAAAAACATAAAAATCAAAAGACAGGGTTATGTGGAGAATTTTACACCTTGGGCAGTGACTAGAACTTAGAAAATTAGGAAGATTTTAATGGTACTGAAGTTTCCAGTGTTATTTGAGGAACTGCACTGTTTTGAAAGACATCTGGACAAAGTAGAGCTCTTTCCAGGCCAGGGTTTTAAACTATAACTAAAAACCTACTTCAAACCGATACATACCAGATCTTAGCACTGAATGTTCCATTATAAAAATAATAACTTAGGAAAAACAGATTCACTAATGATTTTTTAAAAGTAAGAAAAGACTATTGTTTGATTAAATGTATCACCCCTTAACCTATACTGTGCTTACATTTTGAAACTGCTGAGTGAACATCGGTGTATATGTTTCCTGTTTCAGAAAAGCAAAAAAATCTTAAAATAAAATTTATGAAGGCATAAATGAAAACACTCACATGTGCTATCTATAAGTGTACATAAAAATTTTAAATTGTTACAGAAATAACGGACTGGCTGGCCAAACCTTGAAAAGTCCACTTTAAGGTTTTATATGTCTAGCCTTTTCAAATTCTTTGGGAACTTTGAAAAAATAAAAGATACTGTGCGCAATGTTCATGACCATGACTTAAGAGCAAATGAAAGTCAAATTTTGGTGGTCAGAGTTCCCCCTAACAGGAACCAAAGGTTCTTAGGTCCAGCAAATGTATAAGGTGAGCCTTGGAGGTCTCAATGGGCTAAGAGCCCATCAAAGAGGAACTGGATCTGGTCAAAGGAACATATGAAACAACTTGAAGAAGCCCCACTGGCCTAGGTACGACAATTTTAGTATAAAAATAGTAACTGTAATGGATTAAAACGCTATATATGTGTGCATCAGTAATGATACCGAAATGCACGCCACTCTGGACACCTTCAGGGTTGCTAGTTCAGTAACGCATTATTCTGCGCATCAGTAAATAAAGGGAAAGAGTCCTGTATTTCAGGGCAACTAAATAATTGATAAAGTAGAATCTTTTTTATAAAGGAATTCCAAAAATCACAAAATTAGGGAATCGTTATTTTGCCGACTGCAGTGAAATAGTGGATCTACACATCGGTTGTCAGTTAACGTTAAAAAAAAGTGAAGTGAGAGAGGTCACTGGAAAGGAGAACCAGGCTGACCCCATCTGACCCCACCGATCAGTCTCAGCCACACTCAGGGCAGGGTGACCAGACAGGTGCGTCAGGACTGGGTGCAGCGAGCGCTCGGCGCCACCCATGAATAATCAGACCTGCACATCATTGAGACTCTAGACCTAAATTCCAGTTTATAGGAAAAAGCCGAGAGCGAGGACGACAGGAGAGGAAGCAACTGGCCAAACCCCGAACTGGGGACATTTTAGTCTCTCTATCACGTCATTGGTGCCAAGGGAATGGGTTGGAGGAGGAACGTTCCAGAAAAAGAGAGACCGAAAAGATGAACAACGTGCTGAGTATTGACTTAGTGCCTTCAGCTTCCTCGTGGTGTAACTGAGGAATAAAATAGTCAAGTATTTAAAGTGCTCATGGCGATGACTTGATACATGCATACATTGTGAAAGGACTCCCCCACGGAGTGATTAACGCATCCATCGCCGCATGTATCTATTTGATGAGAACATTTAAGTTCTACCCTCTTAGCAAATTTCAGTTGTACAACAGTGTTATCAGCCATAATCACCATGTTCTACATTAGATCCTCAGACCTCATTCAGCTTTTAACTAAAAGTTTGTACCCTTTTACCAATCCCTTCCTATTTCTCCCACCCCCAGCCCCTGGCAACCTCTTTTTCTCCTCTGTTTCTATGAGTTTGACTTTTTCTTTTTTTTTAGGATTCCACATATAAGTGATACCATGCACTATTTGTCTTTACTGATCTTATTTGGAGCCTTATTAGAACTAACCAGTTGTAGAAAAACATTTTCAAAACAAGCAGGGTATTTGAATACAGACTGGCAACGTGACTACAGATGGTATTTAGCGATTGTTAATTTTCCGGGTGGTTAATTTTTCAAAACTCCTTAGAAGTTAAAGTTGCATGCTGACAATATTTACAGGTGAAATGACATGATGTCTGGGATTTGTTTTTAATACTTCTGAAAAAAAAGTTGGGGAGAGGTTTTTCTAAAGAAAAAAAAGAGTTGCAAAATGCTAGTCACTATTGAAATTCAGTGAGGTGGGGTCATAGGGCACTTTGTAGGATTGTCTGTACCTTTGTGTATACTTAAAAGTTGCATTAAAAATTGGTAGACAGCGATGACCTTGAGTGTCTCCAGTTTGGACATCCGAGTAGGTTTTCCACATCTGGATGCCCACAGGACTGTATAGCATGTGAAATGAACTGCTGAATTCTGTCCCTAAAATTTTCTGGCAAGATTTCCAGACTATTTTTACACAGCTACAGTGTGATAAAATATCCCGTCAGCATTAAGTATTCTTGAGGTTTTGCGCGCTTTTTTTGGTACTAATTTATTAAGCAACATATGACATAAGTTGTACATATTTTAGGTGTTTTCTCACTAATATCCTTGGCAACAGCTGAATACATGGCTGTTTCTAAGCCATTTCCTTCAAAAATAAAGTGGATGGAAAAAGTGTTAAGGTCTTGATGTGGGCATTCTAGGGCAGCATTTGAACGTGTAACGATGCATTTGAAAATCTGTCTCCCCAGCCCAGGGCAGAGGCAGGGGCGTCCTTAGGCAAAACTCAGAAATGAGGGTGTGGGAACACACGTCTCGCCTCAGACGCACAGATACCGCAGGAGGCATTGCTTGCAGTCCTTGCTACTAAAACAGCAGCTGTTTGAGGCCCTGGGGTTGTCCTAGGAAAGGCTGGCTCTGAGTGTCAAACCCCGTTCCCTGAAAGACACAGCCTGTTAGCGAGACTGTCACAAGAATGTCAACACCAATGACGCCTGGTGTCTGCACGTATGACGGTACTGATATCGTTCTGTATTTTGACACTTGCATTAGGATATGATCTCTGGTGGCTGCCTCATGCCTTGCACCCTGAAAATGAAGAAATGTCTCACTGCGGTGCTCTGGGGTTTATTGGCGTACACCTGAGACAAACTACATAATCAGCAAACTGCACCATTTGCCATATCTACGTGTGGCAGAAAAAGCAGTAGATTTAACATCAGTTTCTTTAAACCTACGGAGTCTCTCTAGAACCTCCATCATTTCTATTCAGAAACTAGGCAAGAATTATCCAGCTTTAGTTTATCCAAATGACTAAAGCAAAAACCCTGTTCTGTTGTGAAGCACAAAGTGATTCAAGAACCAGTGGGGAAGGATGTGTGTTTCATGCTACGTGTCTGCTGGGCGGTCTGATGCTCTTAAAGTCACAGCGTGCTTTTTAATCTCTGGTTCTCTCTGTGCCTTTGACCGCCTGGAGCTTAGGCATAACTGTCAGTGGGTATGCGTCTTCGCGTTACGATAAGTCACTTTTCCCCTTTAATGTTTGAGCTAAACCATCGGTTCAAAGTTCAAAGAGGCGTAACAAATAGGACAGCAGTCACTCCTACAGGGGACAAGCAGTGTCCACTGGGCAGCTGAAAGGTGCTTGGACGACCTTGGGTCTTGCATGGGGCTGCTGGGTGCCGGTGACAAAAAGTGCCTGACTGCCTGCTCAGACTGAGTTCTGAGCCCATCAGCTCGCCCCGACTTGGGACCTCTCCAACTCTCCTTCCAAGTCAAACATTGTAGGAGTCCAAAAACACCCTGACCCATTTCTCCAAAATCCTTGCCCTCCTGTGCACTGCCCCCCGCCTTGTCTCTGAGGTCCTTCCATTGTGGTGCTGGGGGAGGTTCAGTGCAGCAGAGCAGAGAAATGGGCCTCAAGGTCTGGAAACATCAAAATTCAAGCTAGGGGACAGGTTAGCATGTTATCCCACCTTAGTGTTTTATTATAAAAGCAGAATACTTCCCACTGTAAAGTTTTGGGGATACTACAGCTGCACCTGGGGAGGTGGAAAACCCTTGTTCCCATCTTTTGCCTCCTCTTATTCATGGTTCTCTACCTGGTCCTCAAGTCCCCAGCTTACCCAGGATTCCATCACAGAAATCTAGTGGGCTTGGCCATCCTGACTGCACCCCTACCTATAAGGTTTCCATCATCTACCCTCCATCCCTTTAAAAATGGACCATTCTTGCCTCTAGAAATGTATTATTATCAATGGGGTGAAGTTTAGTTCATTACTAAATTCATAAATGTGAGTGTATGACTATGGAGTAACATGTTATAACTCTTCTTCTCAAGATGAGTGACTTTAAGTAAAGTTACTTTAAAAAATTACTTTTGCCACTATGAAGTACAGTATGGAGGTTCTTTAAAAAACTAAAAATAGACTTACCATATGATCCATTAATCCCACTCCCGGGCATTTATCCAGAGAAAACTATAATTTGAAAAGACAGATGCACCCCAATGCTCACAGAAGCACAGTTTACAACAGCCAAGACATAGAAACAACCTAAATGTCCATTGACAGATGACTGGGTAAATATACAATGGAATACTACTCAGCCATAAAAAATGATTAAATAATACCATTTGCAGCAACATGGATGGACCTAGAGATTGTCATTCTAAGTGAAGTAAGTCAGAAAGTGAAAGAGAAATATGATATCACTTACATGTGGACTCTAAATAAAAGACACAAATGAACTGATTTACAAACCAGAAGCAGACTCACAGACAGCGAGAACAAACTTATGGTTACCAGGAGGGAAAGGGGGTGGGAAGGGATAAACTGGGAGTTCAAGATTTGCAGATACTAACTACTGTATATAAGATAGATAAACAATAAGTTTCTTCTGTACAGCACAGGGAATTATGTTCAATATCTTGTAGTAACTTATAATGAAAAAGAATATGGAAAGGAATATATGTATGTATATTATGATTGAAACATGATGCTGTACACCAGAAATTGACACAACATTGTAAACTGACTATACTTCAATTTAAAAAATGTGAAAAAAAATTTTTAATTACTTTTAAAAAAGATATTTAACCTCACTTGGATTGTGGAGATTAAATTGACTGTATAAAACACGACAGTGCTCTTTAGATATAAAGCCAACACCAAGCCTTTGCCTAATATGTCCAGAAGACACTCAGTTAATGTTGGAAATAATGATACCATGAGCCTGCATTTGACTATGTCCCATCCACATGAGTTACTGCTCTATCGTATGTAAGGCCCAGATATCCTGTTTGTCAGTAGAATCTGTGTAAGACATGGGAAATATTTTCAAAATAGTTAAGATATCCTTGAAAATCTCTTTTTAACAGAGTGCATGCAACACTTTTCTTATAAATTGTAAACAGTCACGTAAGACTAAAAAATCAACTGTGTGGCCCACTTGTACATAACACTTTCACATCTTACAACAAACATGGGGTAAGTCCATGGCAACTGACTCGTTTGTTACCAAGTGCACACCGATCCCGAAGACCACAGTTATACCTAGACGGTTTCATGCGGATGTGGTCTCTTGGAGCAAGGAAAAAGCAACTGGGTAACAGGGTTACACTAATACAAACATAAATAGATACAAAGTAAATACAAAATGAGGAAGATAATCTAGTTAAATAACTAAAAAAACCTGCAAAAAATAGAAAGAAAGAAATCAGAAAAAAGCACCGCAGGACCTAGAGAAAAAGGAAAACCCAAACTAACGAAAGCAAACTGGTTCTACGAGCCACATTTAAACTCAAGCGAAAGATAAAATTCTGCCACATTTCAGTGAAGTTGGGATTGCTCCGTCCTCCAATGACAGGACTGTGCCAAGAATCATAAATGCACTTGGGGCTCGCAGTGACATCTCTTTTCCACGCCCGGTGCCCGTGGGCATACGCCAGCACAATGATGAGAAAGCAAGAACAAATATTTTCATGTTGTGCTTGTTAGCGGTTAGAAAACTATTTGTGGTAAAAAGTGGGCAAATAAATAAAATGAAAACATTTTTATAGGGAATACAAACTCTTTTATAGTCAATTGTAAAGCAAGTGGAAGCTTCAGAAGCCCAGCCTCAGCTCCGGCTTCTTTCTCTGTCGACCAACGTGTCGTGTAAATACACTGAGGAATTTAAGAGCTCACCACGTGGTTTTTACTGAAGCCATCAAAAGTGGAGAATAATGATTCACAAATACTCATGATTTCAAAGCGGGACTGGGGCTGTGGGTGGGGGGGGCGCTGAAAATGGTGACTTACAAGGCAACATTGCAACTTTGTGAGATGTTTGAGCCAAAGGAAGTATTTTTCATAGCGGCAGATAATTCGATTTAAGAGGAAATTTTAAATGTCACATTAAGAACGGGTCTGCAACTTCCATTAGGTTGTATACTGGGCTTTCAAAAGAAGCAGTGGAAACCTCTTAATGGCTTTTCTTTAGGGAGAGAAAGGACATGTGTTAAGGTAGATAACAATGCTATTCAACTATGAAATGGATTTTATTCATAACAGTAAATACATATTGACGTGTATATATGTTATGTAGACACAAAGCATTTATTTATTCAAGTATTTATCAGTTGCCTCCGGTGTTCCAGGCTTCGTTCTAATGAGTAAAAGAAAGGACCTCACTTTCGTGAAGCCTCCTTTAAGTGGGGAGACACACAATGAACAATGAACCTACAAACCACTCTAATCTATTGTGTTAGGAGGCGACATGCATAGAAGGGATGGGGGTGCGGGAAGGCAGGGGGCACAGTTTCAGGTGGGGTGAGCAGGGGTTGACTTCACTGAGCAGGTGGCAGTGCGGGAGGTGGAGGCAGAGCTGTATCTGAAGGAAATGCAGCCGGGCAGGAGGAACGGAGCGTGAAGGGTTAAGGTCTGCATGGTGTGCGGGGCGGGGGGAAGCAGTGAGGGGCAGGGACCTGATTAGGGGGACGGCGAGTGGGGAAAAGTACAGGAGATCTGGAGGCTAATTAGGGGGCTGCTCTTTTAGGACTTTGGGCATGGAGAAGGCGCGGGCACTAATTAGACTCATGCTGTTTTCAGATACACACAGTGTGTACAGAACTGGAGGACAGAACCTCCCGCCCCAGGGGCTGGCTCTCTGCTAGTGGATACAAACAATTAAAATGCAGTGCAGATGAACAGATGCACACTGCTACTATAAAGGAGATAAACAAGGGCCTACAGCACAGCACAGGGAACTATAGTTAATGTCTTGTAATAACCTATCTTGAAAAAGAGTCTGAGAAAAAATACATATATATGTATAGCTGAATCACTTTGCTGTGCACCGGAAGCTAATGCAACATTGTAAATCAAGTAAACTTCCATAAAACGTTGTTTGGGGGAAAGAATGCAGTGCAGAAAACACTGAGGGAGTACAGTGGTACTTACAGGGCTGTGCAAAGTGACATCTTCCCCAGATCTGCAGATGGAGATGGAAGGCTTCCCCTAGGTCGCCCAAATTTTGACATACAAGTAAAATTCAGCCCGGGGAAAAAAGGAGAAGGATTTTTTCCAGACTGAAGGAGCACCAGCATGTACACGTTAGTCAGTTAACAAACAGTTATTTGACCCTCACTAAGTGAGTTCTAAGAATAGTTTTAGGCGTTGGGGAAATACTAGTTATCAAAGCTTTTTTTTTTTAATCCTTGCTCTCATAGAGATGGGTAAAATTAATAAGGGAGTAAAACATGGAATATTCAGGGAATTCTGCACCCTTTAGGGTGACCTGTATAAAAAGGTGTCCCTAGAAAGTGGCAGTGGATCAAACAGGTAACCTGTTGTTTTCATGCTGAGAACTTTGGGTTTTAGCCTGAAGGTAGGTGGGGGGAGGGGCACCCTCCAGGGAAATACATCCTGGGTCTCCTCTGAGTCCACATCAGATACCAAAAAGGTGATCCAGTTGAGAATACAGGAAGTGGACCACTATTGTTTGCAGAAGACAGCTTCCAACGGTTTTTCTCCCCACTGCTCTCCTTAGGATGTTTGGAAAGAAAACACGATGGGGAGAGAAGGTATTAAGAGTGCAACCTTCTATCTAAACGTAGGAAGCTTGGGAGGGGTCCCCCTGTTCATGACTCACTGCTACTCCCTGTTCCATGGGAAAATTTCACTGGAAAACACTCACATTCTTCCACTGTAGAATAAAAGCTTAAAAATAATACCCATCCATCCTTGTAAAGCGACAAGCCAATTTAAACTTGGGGCGAAAACAACTTGAAACAGGTTGAGGAAGGGAAGGGGGGCCTTCATTTACCGGCTGTCTTAGTCCACTAGATAAGACCACTCTGTGGCTTTCAAGTTGGCTAATCTCCACCGACCCCCCCCAGACGGACTGCGGCATTCATCACAGAGGAACAGGCGCTCTTTGCTTTCTAATTGTACCCACCGACACTCTTTTCTCCCCCTGAAGACAGATTATCTCCTTGGAGTTAATTTTCATTCTCTTAAGTCGTCCTGAATTTTATTCAGAATCTGAATTAATGCTGTTTGTTTTGTTCTTTATTGACGTGTAATTGATTTACAAGGTCAGTTTCAGGTGCACAGCAAAGCGATTCAGTTACGCATATACATACGTATGTATCTATTTTTTCAGATTGTTTTCCGTTATATGTTATTACAAGAAGTTGAATCTAGTCCCCTGTGCTCTACAATAGGTGCTTCCATGGGGAAGGTTTCCTTTTTAGGTAAATTTGAATGGAAGGGTGTATGCAATCTTCACAGCAACACATACTGTTTCGGTACCTATGTTTTTTTGAAACTTCAAGAATTTCCATAATTGTATCGTCAAGACTGGTTCCGCGCTTCCCAAAGAATTATATGTAGGTGATACAGGCTGTTAAGAATGAGCCCTGGAAAGGAACACTTCCCCAACCCCCAGACTAGTTTATAGCCTCAGAGTTTAGGGAGGCAGATGGAGGTGTTTGAAAGCAGTTTCCCAAGAGGTGAAATGAAGTTCTTTTTATTATTATTTTATTTTTTTTATTGACATATGGTCAGTTACAATGTGTCAATTCCTGGTATCCAGCACAATGTCCAGTCATACATATGCATACATATATTCATTTTCATATTCTTTTCATTAAAGGTTATTACAAGATATTGAACATAGTTCCCTGTGCTGTACAGAAGAAACTCTTTTTTTTTTTAAATCTATTTGAAGTTCTGTTTAAAAGTCACCGAAGACTGGGCCTCACTTAAGAAACCGGTGGCATCTGTGGTGATAACAGACCCCAGTCATTTCAGGCTGGCTGCCCAACTCGACTGAAAACGTAGTGACAGATAAAACATCCATCAGAGCGCTTATCATCTGCTTCCCTGCTCGCCAAATGGGGGGTGAGTTTATCACGGACCTGTCGGCCTGCTGATGGCTTTTCCCCTCGGTCCTGGGCAGCAGGCAGGGTGGCTAGAAGCCGACTGGCTGTTCTAAAACGTGTTCATGTAAACAGGCAGGGTCAGACTTCCTTGAATTGCCAGTTAGTGAAGGACCATCCATCTCACTAAACTGTACGTTGGATAGGGCCTTATCATCGATATCTCGAAAAGAAAACAAATAAAAGGGGGGAAAAAAAAAACAGTTCCCTGCTTTCGGCTGGGACTTCTCTTGCTGATAAGAGTGCTAAGAACTAAATTGCCCGGCCGAGCAACAGCTACTCATTCAAAGGAAGGTGGGGGGTGGGGCGCGGAGGGAGGATTTTTTCGGGTATTTAGAAATATCATTGGCATTCTGCCTCTAAGACAGTATGTGGCTGTCACCTCAATTTTCACTGAGTATGGTGCCTACTGGCCAAAATGCATTTCCCTAATGTCTAAAGGAACAATTCCATGAACATGTTGGGAAGATGTTAAGGTTTACGTTGTTTTTTCATCTCTTCCTATGGTTTGCTGATGGGAGCAACATCGTTCCCCATCCAGCATTGTGACTCTGGCGAAGAAATGTATTGCTACCTGGAAAGAGTCAAGTCATTTTCTCTACAGGCACTGGGACCCCCCCGCGACCCATCCTCACGAAGAAGTAACAACAGCTTGACCGGCTCACTCCGGGATCCTCTCCAGTGGGACAGTAGGCCTCTCCTTTGGAAGAAAGGATCCCCGTGTTTTCTGACGTAGCTGGGGCAACTCGACTTGGAAGGAAAATATGCGACCTTTATGAAAGGCCAAATAGCTGTGTGCTGGCACTGAAGTGAGGGGGACGTGTGCAGCCAAAGGTGGTGTAAATGTCTGGAAATTAACTCATGTTGGCGTTGTTCAAGATGCTTGGATGTGAAGTTGACGATTAAGGAAGGAGAAGAAACAATAGATTCTTTACAAGAAAACTTAATTAAAATGACCTTTCCTCTGTCACAGAGTCAGAGTAAGCCCAAATACCTTCTGATGAGTACTGAACTCTACTACTAATTTCCTGATGTGGCAGAAACTTGAGATGCATATGAATGTGCGTTATTTTGGCCACACCCAGATATGATACCGTGTGTTGTGTGAACACTACTTCCTCACTCAGGATTGGCTCATAGCCACTGAAAATGTTTCCATTTAAAAATTGATGCATGGATATAAACATAAGGAAAAGAAACCTGTGGTCTGCCAAAGATATCAGCCTAAGAGTTTACTAAACACTGTAAAAATAGAGGCCAGAAACATTTGTCTAAAATTTAAAAACCCAAAGCCTTCCAGTCAAGAGTTATTTTGGATGCAGATTTCAGGTACCACATCATGCGTTATAAACTATGCTTTTAACTTGATAAGGGACTCCTATATCAGTAGATTTATTTTTTTTTTAGAGCTTTGTGGCTTCATTTGGTTTTCTTTTAGTAATGTACGTAGTGACCGCTCCTTCACCCAGTAATTTTTAGCCATACTAACAAAAGAACTTATCTTCCAAAAGATTTTAAACTGTCAATATTTTTAGAGAAATTATCGATAACTTACTTAAACAGTAGAATGGTCTAACATGGCATCTCATTGGCAAAAAATCCAAACTCTATTACACCCAGGTGCAGCATTGGCTTATTAAGGGTTTGCTATATACATGAACTGGATCAGAATTGGGGACCTGGGGATTTCAGCCATGTTTTACCTACTTCCTCCATCTAAGCTTTGGATGTGCAGACATTTGAGATATTTTAAAAATTATTCAACATATGTCGATTCACTTATCAGTTTTTAATGGCTACTATGTCCTACAGCATATATACACATTCATTTATATAATAAGTATAATACAGTTACATGCATACAAGGGCATATAATAATAAAAAGGAAATGCAATGCCCTGTTTCAGATCATGGGAAGCTTTCAGCACAATTCCAGATATAATATTTTGAAGGACTTTAAACGTGAATTATTTAAGAGAATGATGAGATATCACACCATAATTGTGTTTTAAAGTGAATTTTATTAACATCTAAGGAGAGAAATTAAAGATGGCTCCAGTAAGAGGCTCACTGGGTTTGAAAGAGCCAGTAATCTTGTCCTGCCTTGTCACCAACTTTCAGAAGCACTCCAAGTATCTGAGTAAGGACTGATATTGGGGTTGCTATCTTGAACTGGTTTTCTCCAATCCTACACTTATCTCGGACTTCAGAGAAGGCTCTACCTTGTTATCACTGCCCTCCAGAGAAAGAAGAGTCACAACCTGTCTCAAGTGTTAAACAACCTGACTCTTCAGAAATCATTTGAGTTAACCTCCAGCCTCCATGCTGCAACCTTCGCTTGTCTCACTGTGTCTCCAAAGATGCTTATTACACTGTGCTTGGTCATTCTCTCCTTCAGACGGAATCATGCCAATTCCTGCCTTTCCAGATGTAACCTTTTAGTTGTCAAGTGTCTTGTTGATGTTATTGGATTCATTTTCCATTCGGTCCTGTAACTACTCCAACTCCTGGATTAAGAGCTAAAAATTCTGGGACACAGCCTTGTTTAGGAGCTTAGGATGGATCAGGAGGTGGTTCACCTCTGCGTTACAGGATCACATCCGGTCCAGGTCAATGATGACACCAACGCAGGCGACTCTTGATTGATCTACACAGTCCTATAGAAATAATGCCAACCATATACGTAATTTTAAATTGCCTGGTCGTCCCATTAAAAGGAGTGAAAAAACAAACATAGAAAACAAACTTACGGTTACCAGGCAGGAAGAAGGGTGGGAAGGGATAAACTGGGAGTTTGAGATTTACAGATACTGACTGGTATGTACAAAATAGATCAACAAGTTTATACTGTAGAGCGCAGGGAACTATATTCAATATCTTGTCGTAGCTTACAGTGAAAAAGAACATGAAAACAGATACATGTATGTTCACGTATGACTGAAGCACTATGCTGTGCAGAAGAAATTGACACAACATTATAAACTGACTATACTTCAATTTTAAAAAAGTAATAAATAAGTAAATAAGTAAATTTTTTAAAGGAGTGAAAAGAAATAGGTGAAACTGATTTTAATAAGATGTTTCAAAATGTCATTGCAGCATATAATCAAGATACACACATATTCATGAGAAAGTTTACATTCTTTTTTACAATAAACCTTTGAAATCTGATATGTACTGTACACTAGTGGCACATCTCATTGTAGACCAGTCACATTCAAGTGTTCCAGAACACCTTGTCACCAGTGGGCCACACAGGGACCTCCACAGAACCAGACGGCAGTCCTGGTAACCTGGCTCCAAACGTGGAAATTCTCCTGGCTGACAAGCTCAGTGAGTAACAAAACTGAATCTGTTCTCCCCCATAGGATGTGGTCCTTGTTCTCTATCTCTGTGCTGTTTACTCTGAGTCTGAACAACAAGCATTACATACAGCTTTGTCACATCATAAAATATTCAAAATGTCGCAGGAAGTCTACAAGCTTAACGGTAATTGCCTGGTAACAGAGAGGTGGGGTGTGCCTTTTTTTCTGTTTGCCATTTACCACAGCTTTGTTTAGAGAGTCAGTCAGCCAGTCCAGCAGTATTTCTTTTTTTTTTTTTTAATTTCTTAATTGATTTTATACAATAAGACCTTGTTGTTTATCTATTCTGTACACAGTAGTTTGTATCAGCCAGTCTCAAACTCCCAATTTATCTGCCCACTCTTGCCACCCCTGATAACCAGAAGTTTGTTTTCTATGTCTGTGAGTCTTTTTTTGTTTTGTGAATAAGTTCATTTGTGTCATTTTTTAGATTCCATATATAAGTGATATCGTATGATAATTTGTCTGACTTACTTCACTTAGTATGATCATCTCTAGGTCCATCCATGCTGCTGCTGCAAATGGCATTATTTCATTCTTTTTTATGGCTGAGTAGTATTCCATTGTATAAATATACCACAGCTCTTTTATCCAGTCATCTGTCGATGGACGTTCAGGTTGCTTCCCTGTCTTGGCTGTTGTAAATAGTGCTGCTGTGAACATTGGGGTGCAGGTGTCTTTGGATTAGAGTTTTCTCCAGATATCTGCCCAGGAGTAGGATGGCTGGATCATAGGTAACTCTATTTTTAGTTAAGCAGTATTTCTTAGGGCCAGGCCAGGTTAAAGTGCTGGGGACAAGCCAAGAGGGACAGGGTGCTGGCCTTCCTGGAACCTCCATTCTAAAGTCCACTCCAGTAACAGTCCTTCCCACTCACAGGTTTGGTCTTGAGGTGCTTACAAGGACTTAGCAGACTAGCCTGATCCCCTCCTGGGTATTAAAAAATAAAAATGAAAAAATATCTTTAGTCATTTTCTTTTTGTCCTGTAACATTCAGTTCGGCAAGTTTTCTAGGGGAAAAAAAAGATACCCCTTGCAAACAAGCAAATCAAATTGTTCCTTTCCATGCGTGTTTGGTAACCATGCATGGTTTCATCTCATCTTCAGCACCATATCACATCTTCCTCTCTCTTCCTCCTTAAAAGAAACGTCAAAGGAAAAAAATGCAAAGAATAATTCCAATAAAAATCATGAAGTGGCATCTGTGGAGACAGAAGTAGGTTCCTCCTGCAGGAGGAACCACCGATTTCAGGTATTCTGTGGGTGAGACTTGCTAAGGAGCTCTCAGGATGATTTCCTGTGGAGCTGAGGGAGTGAGAGCATTTCCCATCTCAGCTGAAAGTTAAGCCTGAGTCCCCACTGGTGGCGCTGCCAGCCCCTAACAGAGCCAGGCTCCCAGAACCTCCCTCGGCACCACGTGCGCCTTCCCTCTGTTTATCAGCTGACTTTGATGTTCTCTCTTTTTAGCCTCCGAGTTTCTGTGACCTTAATATGACATCGGAGTCACGTGATTAATCGCCATGAAAGGGCCCTCCTCGGATGAAACAAAGTCCTCGCTGGCGTGACAGTCACTTACAAAGCCGTGATTCAGTGTGATCAGCCTAAACATACACAATTAGGTGGAGTAATATCCAATTTGTCAAAGCCCTGGTGGCTTAATTTTCTGGCCCAAAGCTTGAAAGAAACCGTGACTGGACAAAAAGCTTCAGATTTATTGATTTAAGTACCTTCCAGCAAATTGACCTTGCCCGTCATGTAATCTCATTTTGGACCTGGTGGGAGACAGGAAAACTCAACCAGCCTGAAACCTCCCTGCTTAAAAATGAGCCTGAGGGTTCGCGATCACAGAACTTTTGAGGGCTCGGCCACGAGATATGAATGTCTCTTCAGAGGCAGACAGCAACCCATTTGCCCGGCTTAGAGTTTCCTTTCAGGATAATTGCATGAAAAAGGATAAATGTCAGGAAAAGGATGAAAGATTCATGGAGGGAAATAAAAAAATATATATCCCGGGTCCTGAAAACATCATCCTGAAACAGACCTCGGCTCTATTCTGCGAAGAATGAAACAGAAGCAGCTGACATCTCTTTTAAACCGGTTATTACCATCATAATTATCTTATCCCAGCAAGACTTGGGTTTTCTGGCATCTGTTTTCAAGGAGGGCTACTGCTTTCTAATTGAAAAAGAAAAAAAGATAAAATATATCCTTCTCTTGCAGTTTTTGAAACAACAATTACTTTTCCCTTTGATAAACAGGAAAGGGGTGCATATGGTTGGATTATTGACGGCTTTGCTCTGCAAGTCAGGGAGATAGGAAAATTAGGAAGAGACAGTCTTTGTTTTGAAGGCTTTTGTGAAATAGATAAACGTATGTGTATTTTGTTAGACAAAAAAAAATGTCATGGTGGTAAAAGTTTTGTTTTGTTTCATTAATATTTAAGATACAATTTCTTACACCTTTCTTAGGCATCAGATGTTCCATCTTGGACCAGGGAAACAAAACATTACCTGTGGTTTTAAGGGAAGCTTTCATCAGAACCCTCGGCTCAAGTCTTAGAATCCACAGATTTCAAAACATGAAGTGATTAGAGAATCACATAAAAGATTGAATGATGCAGTCCCACAGATACCGCACCACAAGGGACTCACTAGCAGTTAGTCAATGAAAGGAATCATTTTAAAGAATGTTCACCAGGTCTGGACCTTACAGAAGAGACGCGCTTTGGCTGGAGTGACTCTTCCTCAGGGGAAACCAAGGGAACCTGCCTAAGGCGTGAATAGGGGCAATGAGTTTGACAAACAGATTGTCCCTTTAGGTCACGGACATCTTCCACTCATGGACACAGAACTGAAATGTGAATTACAGGTCAGCGTGGGGAATGGCCAAGGCGGAAGGATTCCGATTGGATGTAGGCTGATGGAGAGACCGAGGTCAAATGTACCTTTTTTATTGCCTGGTCTTATGTCATACTGGTGACGAATATGGCTTAGGGTAGAGAATTCTACAGATTTTTAAAAAATCACTTCTCTCAATTTCTTCTTCTTTATAAGAAAAAAATGTATTCTAAAAATACTGAATAGTTAATATATACTAGATATTATATAATTCAATTATTACATGACCATGCAATATGAATATTCAATCTTGCCGATGAGACAGTGGAAGCCCAGGGCCACAGAGCTGGTGACACCAGCCTTGTCTGTCTTCCAAGCCCTTGCTTGAGTCCTTGCTTTTGGAAGCTAGGTTGGGGGCAGTAATACGTTATGCAATACTTAGCTCCCCTGACGAACAAGAATGGACAAATAAAGGAAAGCCAAGTAAAAAGAATTTTTATAAGCATGTAGTGAGGACTCATAGATTTTTTCAAAAAGTCTAATGGGAGGTGGGGAGGGTACAGCTCAGTGCTAGAGCATGTGTTTAGCATGCACGAGGTCCTGGGTTCTATCAGTACCTCCATTAAAAAAATTAAAAAATAAAAATAAACTCCTAGAAAGTCTAAGTATTCTAATTACAGGTAAGGATGTTATGAAACCCCTTGGGAAGGCAGAGACGATGCAAAGACACATTGTGGGCATTAAGAGTGAAAATGATGGGAGCTTAGCTACCAGTATTGCTCAAGAAAGACATCAGAAAACTCTAGGGAGCTGTCAGAGGCAAAAAGAAAAGCAGAAGAATTGGAAAGGGTCTGGGGAGATTGAAATTTGTCCACGTTGCACGTTTCTTTTGACAATACGCATCCATCTCATGCAGATTCATTGTTTATTCTTACTATGCCAGGTTTCCTCTTCTGGTCTTCTGCTTCTCTGGGGTTTCGTAGACAGTAGTGGGAGTATTCAAATTTCAGGAGCATTTGGGATTTCAAAAAAGACAAAATATAAAGGTTCCCCAGCAGCAGAGTTTACTTAGGGGCTTTTAATCGTGATAATCTGCATAGTGTATGAGAATTCCTACCTCAACTGTCTGTCTCCTTTCTCTTTAGTGTCTGGGGAAAAGTCAAGAGCCCCTCCCTCCAATTTAAATATTCTGTATAATTTTGGTGGAAGTGTTTTGCCCCAATCCATCTTCCCAATTCCTTTTCTGCTGTAATGAACCCAATTCACTCGTAAGAACCGCCATTGACAGCGTTATAAACTGGGTCATGGGCAGAGTCAAGTCCTGCCTTATGACTTAGCTGTCATTACCTTATGGGATTTGGCAAGTCCCCCAAACGCCTAAACGCAACCTGGGTTTCTAGCCTCTGAGCTCTCAAAGGCTGACTACAGCGTGGCTGGGAGTGAACTGGAAACGCTGACCCTGGTAAGGAGATGCCAAAAGGGAAGAGATCACAACTTAATCTGAGCCAAAAGGCGTTTCTTTGCAAGAGGCGTAAAGCGGGATCGCACTCCCATAACCCACGCATAGCGCAGAAATCACTGCTGAAGAGATTCAGCATCACCAGCCAGACACGAAGTGAGTGATTTCTCTCCTTCCCTGTCCCACTGCAGTTTCCTCCCTCTTGGTCCCACACGCTAAGCCTCCACCTAACCTCGACTGCAGTCCCCTGGTCTTATCAGGAGATCTGCACTCCCCACCACTGGAGCAGGATGGAGCGCATATTTCCAATGTGAAAAGACTGACATCATTATTATTTTAATTAACTAGTTGCCAGTTCGCATTCTTTTCCGCCCTTTCCCCTCTCATAACCTCACTCCCATTCCCCACTCTGCCCCAGCAGCACCAAGTGAATTTCCTCTGCTGCAGTCAGTGAAAATTCAGGATGAGTTTAGGATCTCAGACTCCCCGATAACACGGGTTGTTTTCGCCTGCAAGCTGTCAGGTCCACTCAGCATCACTGAAACGCTGAACGAGCAACCACAGTGTTGTCACATTGAGGTCTTTTAACTATGTTGTGACTTTCTTTGCTAGCATTTAGAAAATGGACAACACGGTATTTTCCTGGACATTTTGGTCAAGTGAAAAACTATTATTATTTATTAGTTATTTATTAGTTGTAATTATATGTATCTTTTAACTATTTTGTGACTTTACTAGCATTTAGAAAATGGACAACAGGGTGTTTTCTTGGACACTTAGGTCAAATGAAAAAATATTATTATTTATTGGTTATAGTTATATATTATGTATCTATATCATATTAGTTATAGTTATTAATTTAGGCTGTCTTTGTCAATGAGATCTAAAATAAAAATTGTTAGCATGTTTCATCAGGGGTGAATCTGTACACAATTTTGCTACATACAGAACAGCCTGGCAGCTAAATCACAGCATAATTTTACACCCACATCCTTTCTCAAGGACTGTGCATTTATATGCATGAACTGACTGAAATACTTTCAGAGACGTCATGAAGAAAGACTGAGAAGTCGCGATCCCCCCCCCAGCACCTTCTCCATTTGGCTGTGCATCTTTTAAAAGAAGGTTCTGACCACACACACGTACGGTCCCTCACTTGGAAGACCAGTTTCCTGTTATAATCAACACAGATTACTTTTGGACTTAAAAAAAGGCAGACAAATCTTCTAAATTGTTGAACTCTCTGGGTACGTGTATCTTCTGCTTTGTTAAGTTTATTTACTTTATCCAATATCCCTTCTCTTCTTGCTCTAGAGCCTGTTCAGTATCACCGAGTGAATCTCAGGAGGGGCTCGGAGATGGTCTGGCTTGGACACCATGCCTGAAGTGAGTGAGTGTGTATTGAGAGACTCGGGGTAGGGGGTGGTCTTCTCTGTTTTTTAATCACTCTATGGCTAGAAAATACAAACACTGTTTCTGATTATGAAATGCCTTTATATATTTTATAGATGTATAATTATTTTCTCATTAATGACGCATTTGAATAGCACACTTTAATCACTATTTTTTTTTAATTTATTCCTTAAAGGAGGCACTGGGGGTTGAATTCAGGAGCTTGTGCATGCCAAGCACAAATTCTATCACAGAGCTATACTCCCCGTCCCCAATCATAATTTTTAAAAGCAAATTTTATACATATAGATTTTCTCCTTTCCCTGATACTGTTTTAAGCCCAATATCTTAAGGATGCTTTATCCTCCCATTAAATTTTTTGTTGTTTTGCGTACACACCTAGAATGTCTGCTAATCAAGTCAGGACCACGTGCATCCAATTGAGTCTATGTGTCCAACCAAGTGTTGCCCTTCAGGGTTGATGTCTTAGGGGAAGTGAACTTACTGCAGGTTTGTCCCGACTTCAGCGACACCCGTTCATAAGTGGCCCCCAAGCTGCGAATTTCGGTAGTGGCACTTGAGTTGAAGAGAGGGGATTCTTTAAGAACAAGTTCCCTGGAGATGAACAGGAGAGCCCAGAAGAGATGAAAAGTGGGGAGAAGATGGAGGGATGAAAACAACTCCAAATTCTCCCAGAACCAGGACCGAGGGGATGTGATGACATTGACCTGTTAGGTGACACAGAAGGACAGCAGATTTGGGCAAAAGTTTATACTACAAAGAATACTGGGAAATGAGAGACCTGAGTGTTAAGTCCCTAATGACCAAACACATCACTTCTTTTTTTCTCTAATTTTTTTCATAAAATGAGAATGATTATCAGTACATTCAGTTGGAAAACTTGGTGCCCCAGACATAAATCTGCATAAGCTTCTGCACTTTTGTAATAGAAAAAAAAATCATGTTTCATTATGGCATTTCCAACAGGCTGCCTTCTTACTCTTGAATTACTTGTTCGATTTTAGAAAATAGATACAATGTTTTCTTGGCTATTATGGCCACATGAAAATCTAATGATCAATTACATTACCTTCATCAGTGAGGTTCGAAATAAAGACTACCTGAGCATACTCTGGGATTGTTATGTAACTACAGAGCTGCAGAGAAGTTAGACTCCAAAGAACAGACCACCAGGGCTGGGTCCTCTGCTGAGAGAAGTCACACCGGCTTAGTCTTCTAAAAGATGACCGAAATATTAAAATAAACACTTTCATTTTTTTTCCAGACTAATTGTGGGTGTGCCGAAATTCTAGGTTGTTCAAAAAGTTAACTCCTAAGTCATTCAGGTTGACTCTGGATTATATTTCTGGATTAGAATTGCAGTCTGATTCCTTCCCCTGTTAGATGGTAAAGTGAAATAACCATGTTTTCATTCAGTATTTATTTGGCCTCCCCGTGAGACGGCTGATTTTCAGCTGCTGAGGACGGAGCAGCTTCTGTTTTCTGGGACCACAGGGTGTCACTGGGATGGATGCAGAGAGCAAACCAAGCAGGCAGCTCCAAGGCCTGGAGCGAAGGCGATCGCACGGGAACACACAGACAGCTCGGGGCTGACAGTATTTTAAACACTTCAGGAGTGGTGACTCCGTGGTAGGCACCAAGCCAGGATCTTAGATGTCAATCCTACTTTTAAATCTCATAACAACCTAATAGGCCCTTATTCCCATTTTACAGATGGAAAAACAGAGACTGTATTTGCCCAAAGTCACTTGTTATTGAAAGTGATAGACTCAGAATTGGGACCTAGGGACTCTGACGGTAGGTGTTTGAAGACACCTTCACAGGTTTAAACTGAGACTGCAGAATAAAAACTATGGGGTAAAGGAGGTGGTGACCATGGCAGGAATGGAGAGGGGGCTGTGGGGAGAGAGAAAGCTGCCCAGAGAAGGAAGAGGGCGGAGCAGCACGAGTATGTGGTGGCTGCAGCCCGGAGCTCCGGGACAGGGAGCGGAGGGAGAGTTGATGGGGCAGGTCAGGTCTCACCTTGCAGACGACACCTGCCTGGGAGCTGGTGCTTCAGGCTCCTCCCGGCTGTCAGGGGGAGCCCGGGGCAGTGAAACGTAAAAGGCAATGTCATCTGTCAAGCTCCCCAGCTCTTTGATTTGGGAGAAATAGTGGTGTCCTTCCCAAACGTTTGTTCTAGATGCCTTAATTCTTGTTTTACACATCAGGAAGCTAAATTCCAGAGTGGGAACGTGACTTGCCCAAGGTTACAAGTTAGAGAGCAAATTCCAACCAGAACTCTCGGTGTCTTTTCTTATCTCCTGGTGTCTTTTTACTCTGTCCTGTGGCTCTCTTATTATAATAAGATCTTTAAAGATCTGCTCTTTAAAAGTTTGTTTCCTGCTAAAAAATAAAACTGCCTTTTCCACTCCCAGCCTCTCTTTTAGCACAGATGATTCCAGATTAACCACCCCAAAGTACAGTTCTAAACACATTGCCCCTTTATTTCTATGTCATCATAAAATACACAATTAGGATCAATAAAAAGAGCCAGTTCCTAAATTGAAAAAGTCAGTTATTTTTCATATCACTTTATATATTCTGCATATGCAGCAGAATCACTTAGGAGACCACAAAATAAATAATTAGAATGTTTCTCCTTTGGCACCAAGCTAATATTCTATATTTTCTGTATTGCAACACTTTGTCACGAATTTGGTTTTATCAGCGAGCACAAAGAAAGTAAGAAAACAGTCCATCAACAGGTCCGCTAATCTCTGTCTCCATATTTTCCTTCTGATAACCCTCACCTAGCAACTGAGTCACCATCCAGTAAGGGTTGCTGTTCATCTTATCTCTACAAATTTCCTTCACAAAAAAAAGGGAGTCTATTTGCTTTATAGATACAACGAGTTTTAAATGGAAATGCCAAAGGGGTGTTTTGTGCTCATATGTAACAGCTACAAATAGTGACAATATCACAAGGAGACAGTTTGAAAACAAATCAGCTTGTATATATTTAAAATTTTTAAAAATAAGACTGTAAAGTCACTAGCATTTAAGATCTGGGTTTGTAATTCTCACATCTTCCTCTGGGGTCATCTTTCCCACAGAGGAAGGTTGGAGAAAGCTTCCGCTGAGGCACAGAGAGCCCGGGATTGTGTGCGTGTGTGTTTGTGGCTCGTCCTGCTCCGGGGCAGGTGCCAGCCTTGGGCCTTGGGAAGCCCTGGGGTTCCAGGGGAGAGGGCAGGGCTCTCCCACTGCCCCTGCGAGTTCTGACTCCTAGAACAGAAGACCCGCGTGGACCCCCTGAAAGTAGACCTCAGAAGTCAACGGTCCCAACGCAGCGTCTCAGGGATTACCGAACTGGGGTCTCCCATGTGTCCCCCAGCCTGCATGGGCTTTTTGTAACCTACTAAAAGGAAAGACTGGACACCACTGTGCCCTCAAGCAGTGTCACAGTGATGGGTCTCTTCTCAGGTCCCACGCGGGGCACCCAGAGAATGAATCCTTCCTCTTCCCCTGGCCCTTGCTGGCTCTGCAAGTTTGCATTCACTAACACAAACTTGAAAGAAGTAGTCACTAACAAAATGGAAAACTACTTTGTACACATTTTAAAACATTATGCATTTCATCTGTAAGTGTATCTGAAGTTTATGTAACTTCGGACTGGAGAGAGGTCTGAGAAAGAAAAACTATGTTTATTTATTCCCCAAATGTTACTTTTTTAAATATCATAGAATGCTGAAAGTCAGAGACTGGAAACCCGAAATAGTTAAACTTGCATAGAGACACTCATTCATTACTTTTCAGAAAAGAAAATCTTCTTAAAGGGAAAACATTCAATTCTTGGTTTCAGTCCAAAGGTTCTGTTCAGTTGTTTTGAAGTTACAAGGAAAAAAATGTACTTTTCCTATCGTACCCATTGACATTTTTAAACAAAAATAATTCAAAGATATTTAAACAGTACAACTTCAAATGTCCGTTGTTAATCCGCTGTGGGGAAGAATCTGTAGGGGAAAAAGAAAACTATGAAAAAATAAACTTGGAGTTTGGTCACCCTTTCAAACACTGAATCCAACGAAAATCCTTCTGGTTTATGATTGTACTATCACAGTGGGGTTTATTTTTAACTAAAAGAGAATATAAATTCCTGTATTGTCTCTTCCAAAAGTATTTTTTAAGGGGAAAACATTTGAAACTATTGCAGTTAGAATACAATTACAATCAGAACAAAACCCTCTCATTCTGGGAAGTTCGTTCTTACAGAGCGAGGCTGAATTAATTATCCTACCATTTCAGGAGACTTTTTGGTGAAGGTTACCCTTTATTTAAGATTATATGAAGTAGAATTAATATGTGACCTTTTCTCTATATTCTTGTGTTATAATTTAAACCCAAATTCTATTCTTAAGCGGTCAAGGGATACACAAATTAATTTAAAGGAAAGAATCTGTGGTACAGTAGCCCAGAGATAAAAGCTCACCAGCGTGTCTCTGTGAGTTATTTAGCCTCTTGCGTGTAAAGACAGCGGAAAACCAACAGGTTTGAATCCTTGGGTAAGATATTTTATCTCTAGCAATTTGGTTTCCTTATCTGTAAAGTGGAGATAATAGTAAGACTCACGTAACAAAAGAGATCCACGCAAAACAGTGCGGATAACACCTCACTCTGCACGCGCTTCGCGATTGTCAGCTCCCGTCCCCTTTCCTAGACGCAAACATTCATTAACATAACTTAAAAATAGAAAATACAAGGAAAATAAAATGACACGTAATAACCAACACTCAACATCTCTGTGTAATAAGTCAATTTACTCCCCACTGGATCGGCGTTTTCCCAGCCGTTGTTTACACACCGTTAGTGCATGTGAAATTAACTTCGATGGTTCTAACCAGAAAGAAAGAGAAGAGAAATGAAAAAAAGGAGAAAAATATCAGAGTATGTCACACGGAGAAGAGTATTATTGCATTAAACTTGAGTTTCAGTTACACTGATGACGCGAGTATGCATGGTAGACCAGTTCACAGCATAAAATCTGTTTCTTACGATTTTTTAAAAAATTGTTGCAATTTTTAAAAATAAAAATTGAAATTGAAGAAGTATACATTTAAAAATTAAACATCTTTAAATTATAACCATTTTTAAAAAAAATTTAAAAACATCGTTTACTTTATCTGTTCTTCCTATTCTGACATCACTTCCTGGTTTTGAGGTCACAAAGTGTCTAGAGAGATAACCTTGAGCATATACTAGTGTTTGTAAGTTCGCTGATGCATTTTTCAACCACTGAACACATTTTCCACATCCACACGAAACCAAATGTTCTGGTTGGCCAAAATCTGGCCAAAATGGAGCAATTCCTAATTATGAGGCACTGTGCTAGACACACACTCTTCTTTAATCTTCAGACTACCTCATGGGGCATTGATTATTATCCTCACTTTACAAAGAGTAAAACTGAGGCTCAGTGAAGGGAAGCCAAAGTCAGGATGGATGGATGGATTCCGTCCAGGCTGGTCTCACTCCACCCCCTGCTTTTCCCGCTAAACCGTAACACGATCTCAGGTGGAATATAGTTCCATATATAACGTGTTCAGTGGAGAAACGGGTCCCATGGCTGATGCTTCCCTGCCAACTGCAGAGAAACACAGACCAGGGAGAGGATGCCCCGCACAAAGGAAACTGCACATAGATGGCGAGGGGGACTCCTCTCCTGGAGCAAACTGGCTCTGTCAGTAACTGGTTTAGTCGTAACACAATTCAGCCTTTTAAAGAGTCAGAACTGTATAAATACAGCACAGGAAGTTCAAAAAGTTATATTTTAGAAACCGCATTCTTTTCTCCAGAACAGACAGCACAGAAGGTTCCATTTCCCACATTAAAACACTCCGTCTTCTCCTTGGGACACAGGGAAACATTTACAAAGAAGTCCGAACAGCCAGGAGTGTGAACCCTGGTTCTTTCCACTGTGTTCACAAGAGCGGTGGATTCAATGGCAGACTGGGACTCTCAGAGTCCGTTCCGACCGCTCTGCTCATGCTCAGCTAATATCAATCACTTTGACTGAGCACTGCCCTGCTTTGCAGAATGGTATTCTGACATTATTAATAGTTGGCTCAGTTAAGTCGACCACAATAAGAGCTTTCTCCAGCCTGAGACAGAGCCAATCACGCCCTTGTGAATGTCAGCATTAAGCCTGGGGACGGATTCAGATCCAACTTTTAAAATATAGTAAACACTCTCCGAAGATATATTACAATGGGCCGGCTACTAAAAACCAGCATAACAGGGTAATTGTGGGACTCCAGATGAAACCTAAGCTTAGCATGTATCACATGAGAACATGTTACAGAACAGAATTTTGTAGAGGGATTTCTACCATACCTACTAAAGAATGCATTGGTCTACTTGTTCTTTCTTTTTTTGGCTTGCTCACAGCTATGTAGCTCAAATCTGAATTAACTTATTCTTGTGTGATATCAGATAGTCTCAAAAATATCCTGTTTCAAAATTTCTCACTTATAAACAGTATGTACTCAGTAACAAGACGAATGAAAGAGCCTTTAGAAAGGATTGTGAACAACACCAAGAGGCATGCATCACTTGGGCCAACGGTAGCACAACCAGTGCCACAAGGAAAGATGCTCGGGGGCGGGGGGGGGGTGGCTTGGGAAATTTACTTTAAATTATGCTAATGTGTCTTGAGCTAACATTCTTCCTTAAAAACAAAATGTTGGGGGTGGAATTCCAATTACATTGGTCAAAACCACTGTGTTTAGACTAGAAGCAACTTCTTAAATCACTTAATTCATGTCCTTCTAGAACAGGGCAATCATTTAATGAAGAACCTGGAATGTAACTCCTTTTTTCAGGAATCAAGGAAGAAATAGTGATTTATTTTCCAGTGACAAAGTTTTAGACTGTTGATAATGTTCCTTGAAATCCCACCCCCATTAGCTCAAATTTTATTTAAAACTGCATATTTACAACAGTGATGCCTTTCAGTTCATGTTTTATCATACCAAGGATGGGAAAAGAATCATAACCATAACAGTTTTTATATTATGTCTTAGCGGCTGGTCTCAAAATCATTTCTGTCAAAATTCCTTTTCTGTTGATTTTTAAAAATTTTTGATTCATTATGTCTTTATTTTCCATGGGTTTTTTTTTCTATTTTCTAATTGTCTGTGTAATAAAGGCTCAGTATAGATAAATCGGAACTATAGAAAAATAGATATGAAACAAAAAGTTCCCTCAACCCTGCCACACAAAAGCAATCACTGTTAACGCTTAGAATTTTATCCTTCCAAAAGTGGTTTCCATGCATACAGGATGTATTGTTTTATAAAACATATCATATAGTATATCCATCTCCAATAAACTATAAATCACAAGTAATTGCCTTTGTTACTAAAAATTTTTTTAATGTTTTAAGGGCTATAAATTTTATACTCCTGGACTGTATAATGATTTTAAACTATTTTTATATCACTAGGAATTTATTTCTCCCAATTGTTCACTATTTATGTTATGATGAATCTCTTTTATATACACTTTGTACTCATTATTTTTTAGAGATAGAATTGCCATGTCACAAGGGCCAAGAAGATGCTTAAAGTTTTGACCTATATTGCATGACTGCCCTCCAAGGAGATGCAAATAGTACCTTCTCCCACCTGTTTCATCCCTTTCTGGCCATGTGGGAGGTTATCATTGTATTGGGTAGCCCTAGGATACAGTCCTCAATGATTCTCTCCCCTTCAGGATGGGCTGCACATGGTAACTTGCTTCTATTGAACAGAATGCGGTAGAAGTGAAGGGCTATCACTTCAGAGATTGGATTGTAAAAAGACTGCTTCTCTCATGTTCTTTAGTAGCTTGCGCTCTCTCTCTCTCTCTCTCTCTCTCTCAGTTTCTCTCTCTCCCATCACTTGCACCAGAGGACTGAAGCCACCATGTTGTTCAAAGCCCAAAGGAGAGGAAGACATGGCATGAGTTTGAAACAGGATCCTTCAGCTTCCGTGCAGTCTTGAGATGATTGCAACTTCATGAGGAACCTTGTGCAAGAACCATCCAGCCAGGCTGCCCGCAGATCCCTGCCCCCCAGATACTGTGAGAAACATTTTATTATTTTAAGCTGCTAAGTTTGGGGATAACTTGTTCAATAGCAGTAGATAATACAATCATTTCCCATCCTCATCAGTTTTCATTTAAATGCCTGTATCTTCAGAAAGATGGAACATTGTTTTTTCATTGGTCATTTGTGGTTCTTTCGTTGAGAACTATCTGTTGTCATGTTTTCCTTCCTATTTATTAATTCCTAAGAGCTCATTGTGTGTGAAAGACACAACTCTTGAACCATTACATATGTTCCAAATAATGTTTTCTCAGTTTTCCACTTTATGTTTCTGTAGACTCCAAAGCTGTTAATATAAAAAAAAGTCTTTCAAGTTGTTATTAAAAAAAAACTACATTATCTTTCCTGATTTTTTTCTTTCATGTTTATGCAGAGAAAAGTCTTCCTCATTCCTAAATTAGATACATATCCACCTGTATTTTCTAATAGTTTTAGTTTATAAAATCATAGACATAAAACTAGGTAACATAGTAAAGTTTTATTTGTGTGATATGAGGTAAAGATATAACTTTTTTCTCTCCAAATAAACCTTTGATCATCCCAGGAATATTTATTTAATATTTTTCAGACTGATCTCAATCCTGTCAGTACATAGTAAATTCTGAGAGTAGTGGTTCTCAAAGTTTGTTTCATGGACCCCAGGGGTTCCTTAGAGCCTTTCATGGGCCCCACAAAGAGTGAAACTATTTCCATAAAATACTAAGGCATTATTTGACCTTGACATTGGCACAAATGAAGCCAAGTCAGTGGCAGGTGGAACTGTGGATGCGTCAGCTTCAGGCACACAGTGTGCTACTAATCACGTATTCTTCATTTTCTCACACTTGTACTTGAAAAACAAAAGGCTGATTTTACTTTGATGAAGCACTAGAAGTTACTAATTTTATGAACTCAAATGGCTTCAAGACTTAAATATAAGATGTGATACCCTAAGACTCCTAGAAGAGAACACAGGCAAAACATTTTCTCACATAAATTGTAGCAATGTTTTCCCAGGTCAGTCTCCCAAGGCAATAAAAATAAAAGAAAAATAAATAAACGAGACCTCATCAAACAGCACAGCAAAGGAAACTATAAACAAAATGAAAAGACAATCTAAAGAATGGGAGAAAATATTTGAAAATGATGCAACCCACAAGGGCTTAATTTCCAAAATATACAAACAGCTCATACAACTCAATAACAAAAACAAACAATCCATACAATAAAAAAAAATGGGCAGAAGACCTAGATAGACACTCTCCAAAGAAGACATACAGATGGCCAAGAGGCACATGAAAAGATGCTCAGCATCACTGATTATTAGAGAAATGCTAATCAAAATTACATGAGGTATCACTTCACTCTAGTCAGAATGGCCACCGTTAAAAACTCTATAATTAATAAATTCTGGAGATGGTGTGGAGAAAAGGGAACCCTCCTACACTGTTGATAGGAATGTAATTTGGTGCAGCTACTATGGAAGACAGTTTAGAGGTTCCTTTAAAAAGTAAAAATAGAGTTGCCATACGATCCAGCAATCTTACTCCTGGGCAAATATCCAGAGGAAACTCTAATTAGAAAAGACACAAGTGTTCACTATTTACAACAGCCAAGACATGGAAACAACCTAAATGTCCATCAACAGATGAATGGATAAGAAGATGTGATACACACACACACACACATATATATATATATATATATATATATATATATATATATATGCAATGGAATACTACTCAGCTGTAAAAAAAGAATGACATAATACCATTTGCAGCAACATGGGTGGATCTGGGGATTATCATACTAAGTAAAGTAAGTCAGACAGAGAAAGACAAACATCACATGATATCACTATTATATGTGGAATCTAAAATATGATACAAATGAATTTATTTACAAAACAGAAACAGACTCACAGACACAGGAAACAAATATATGGTTACCAAAGGGGAAAGTAGGGGGAGGGATAAATTAGGAGTTTGGGATTAGCAGATACAAACTACTATATATAAAATAGATAAACAACAAGGTCCTATTGTATAGCACAGGGAGCTGTATGTAATATCTTTTAATAAATCATAATGGAAAAAATATAAAAAAAGGCTATATATATATATATATATCTGAATCACTTTGCTGTACACCAGAAAAAAACACAACATTTTAAATCAACTATACCTCAATAATAAATAAATACATAAATAAATAAATAGTTACTAATTTTATTAAACCTCAACCCTTGCGTATGCATGGTTTTACTATTCTGGGTGACGGAATGGGAAGCACACATAAAACATTTCTACTGCATAGTGAAAAATCGAAGTTGTCTTGAGGGAAAACACTTGTGCAATTGCTTAAATTGCAAGCTGTTTTCAAGAAACACCGTTTTACTTGAAAGAATGACTGACAGACAAACTACGGTCACCCAGATTTTGGTATCCGGCAGACATTTTCTTGGAAATGAATGAGGTGAACTTGTCACTTCAGGGAAAACAAGATATTTATTACCAGAAGTAAAATGTGAACTTTCAAGTGAATATTAGAATGTGGGGAAACTTGTATCGAACATCAAAATCATGACAGCGTCCAAAGACACTGCTGATGAGATCAGTGGTGACATTAACAAATGTGATTTTTTTGGGGACATTGTGTGATAAAATATAACAGCATTTAGAGCATTGGCATAATTCAGTTCAGAGTACAAGACAGACAAATGGATTGTACAGTAGAAAAAGTTCACATGGACACAGTTTCAGACTTCACACTGCAGCTGATCTTGAAGACCCCACCCGTTAGTGAGGTGGGTTCTAGCTCAGTGTCGGAGCAGCAGCAGGCACTTCTGCCTTATCCAGCCGTACATCCATGTGGGGCCAGACCTCCTCCACACGCACGAACCCAAACAGCGTACAGCCGCGGATGGAATGCAGAAGCAGATGTGAACCCCCACCTGTCTTCTATTGAACACGACAGTAAAGAGAATTGAAAAAATGCAAAACAGGGCCACTCATCACTAACTTATTTTTATTTGGGAAGATACCATAAAAAACACGTTGTTTCTGTTGACATGTGCTGGGTGTGTTAGGACAACGTAAATGAATTAATACATGATCAATTCAATAATTTCTGAGCCTTAACTTCTCACACAGTAACTAGACAGAGACACAACCCACATAAACAAGACCTTTCTGGGCACCACTTCCCTTTCCTCATCCATGTCCTGGCTACTGGGTCCTTCCCACCAGCACTGAAATATGCTCAGGGCCTAAAATACCATTGACTCCATTTCTTCTTCCAGGTATTGCTTCTCACCTTTCCTTCAAAACCCAACATCGTCCCCTCTTGGCTTCTTGGTGAAAACAAACAGTCGTCACCATCCTTCCTCCATGGCCTGTCAAGCTTGGTCAGATGACAGCTGCTCATGCTCTGTCCTGAATCACTGAGGGCTCTGTCCTAGGACTTCCGGTCTCGTTTTCCTTCCCTCTGTCAATCAGTTCAGCCATGTTTACGCCTGTAGGAAAGCCCACCCATCGTCACTTCACGAGAGCATTTCGTTTCATAGGGGCGTGTGATTTTTTCCCTTGTTTTTCGTGTTGCTATAAATATTGAGTTGAAAGCCACCGCTGAAAAATTACAATGCTTCATCCATCTTCTCTGCAGATCTACGAGCCAGAACACAGCTTTCGATAGGGGGAGAGTGGATTAGACCCAGCGCTTTGCCAATTCTGTCCCATCCTGACGTGTTTTTAATGGCTCTACCAGGGCATATACAAGAGATTGGAAAGAGCACGCACTTCTGATTTATATAAAAGACTTAAGCTGCGGCTAGTGGAAACGGGTTATGTAAGTGAATTAAACCACAGTCTACTAGGAAGACCTAGACGTCCTTTCAAGAAATTTATAAGCCTCTATTATCAGTAGCATAAATCACCCAAACAACTCCATCAGCAAAACCAAATTATCTAGATTATAATAAGGGGCCCAGTAGCTGGAACAAATCCAGAGAAATTTAACTCAGTTAGGTCTGGTTTATCTTATACTAAAAGTTTTCCTCAATCTTGCTTTTATAAACGATCATTTCTTTGTTATCGGGTTTCTCAGGACTCTGTTGCATCCAATTCCGCTCTAGCCATCAATTTCAAAGTGTGTCATCAGTTGGACCCACCAAACCTAAAGTTGGGCTTTGCCCAACTCATACCGTCCCTCCCCCCACAGAGAAGGGAACTTCGCTTTCAGATTCCAGCTGCTACAGTCAGTTGCTGCTTGGGTATAATATCTTTTATCCAAATTGTCAGGACTCTGAAAGCCTGTCCTTCAAAAGGTGGCTCGTTTCTTTTAAGTACTATTTAAAATACACCTCTAGTTGACACAAACCATCACCATTAGGTAAGTCCACACTACCGAAGCTCTGTGTATATCCAACAGTCTTAGAACAATGCCAGTGAGTGACTCATGCAATGTGAAAGGTACCAAAACACAGGATTTCAAAAAGGAGTGTGATTTTGTTTCTCAAAGAAGAAGAATATCTGGGGAACACTTGGAAGATTTTTTAAGCTATTCGAAACCATACTGTTGGTAAGGGAAATGCGGACCCGATTTTGAGAGCAACGTCTGCATGCAAAGATGTGTCAGGGTAGCTTAAAATGAGCCTTTTATTTTTCACAGCATCACTTTGACCTCTTAACAGATAAGGCGATGAACTCAGACAGGTTAAGTAATAAGTCCAAGATCACACACTGCATTTTATTATAACGAGGATGATGTCTGTGCACTATTTTCCAAATGTACTCTCTTTTTCTATTGTGCCCCTTCCACCATTTAGGGGAAGTGGTAGATATAGGACAAATCCTAGAATGAAGAGGTCATTGAGCAGCTTTGACTCTCAAGGCTGCATTTTTAAGTCCATGTTGACGTTAAACTTTTCTCATTTTCTTTTCCTCCTAGAGTCTCCATCTTTTTCAGTGCCCTCCCTCACCAGAGCCAGACATGGGGTCACCATCCTCAGCTCTCTGTCCATTTCTTCACTTAAGTTCATTGGTCTCTACAGCCGACAGATTCTACTTTCCAAGACTAGCACCTGTGGACTTCACTTCTTACTCTGTGTTCCAGCTCTGGCTTCCTGAATCAGGGTCCCCTGACTTCCAAATTGGCTGCTAAAAATCCTCCCCTGTTGTCTTTGTCTTCATAATGCAATGCTCTCCACACCCCCCATATCCTCTCTACCAGACTGAGAATAATCATCTGAAAAACAAAACAAATGTTGCCAAGCAATCGCTAGTGAAACTTAATTACTTGTTCAGTTACCTGTAGGAGAAGGTCCAAATTATTCTGCATGGAAATAAAACCCCTTTATGACCTGCTTGCTGTCCCTCCCTTGCTGCACCTCCGTCCCCCTCCTGTGCCCTGCGCAGTGATGTCAGATTACCGAGAGGGGCAAGGATGGGCCTTCATCTTCCTCAGCTACCTGTGCACGCTCCTTGTTTTGTTCAGAAGGTTTGTGTTTCCTGGGCTCTGACTGCTCCCCTCCTTCCCTCTCCCTCTAGAGCTCAGCCGTTTCTCTTCCACCTCCCATGGAGTCATGAATACATCTTGTAATTATTGACGTGCTTCTCTTCGGCAGACCAAGAAGGCAGATTCCAGGCTCCACTTATATTTTTATTTTTAGTTCCACTAGATAAAAACGTGTCGCATGAATGAAGACACAAAAAAAGAAGTGTAGTGGCATAATTTTGACACTCCTGAAAACCCAAATCTGCCTACGAGATGTGCAGCAGATGACTGGTTTTTCTAGACACTACTGGTCTTGAGTTCAAGAGACTGATGAGACAGAGACGTGGGACTCATTGGTGGTGGTAGCCGAGGCCAGTGGGCGTGGGAGGAGAGCTTAATTTAAAAAAAAAGAGCTTTGGGTCTTAGAGAGCATTGGTGTTAAGGAGCTGATGAGGCCAGAGGAACCTACAGAGATGACTGAGGAGTGTTCTGAAAGGTCAGAGAAACCAGACTTGTGGAAGTCGAGACAGAAAAGAGTTTCCAGAAAAAGGAAGTGCCTATATAAGATGATAAATGGAAAGCATCCATTAGATTAGGCGTTCCGTTTTGTGATAATCTTAGTAGGACCATCATTTAAAAGAGGAGGCACAATTTAAGGATAAAGATCAAAGTGTTGCAGATGTGAGTATGATTTTCTTGCTTTGTGAGTCTGGGAATTATAATCTTGGGTCTACAGAGAAACGATGGGGAGAAAAGTGGTAATAGTGCCTATTGGTCAGGGTGCTACCGACAAGGGTTCGGGGCGCGGGACTGAAGCTGGGTGCCTCTGACCTTGCGCATTCGTGCCCTGGTCAGGGTGAAAACCAAAAATCACCCCACAGTTTTCCAACCCCTGCGTGTGGAAGGGCCTCTCGCCCAGTGAAGCACTGAGACCTGGCTGGGTTTGTACTCCCAGCCCGTGAAGGACATGCTCCCTCCAGACTTTGAGAACTGTCTTGACTGGAAAGTCCCACATGACATCTTTTAGCTGCAGGATTATCAAAGCCTTTCTTCTCTAATCAAGACGTATTATTAGCGTCTATTAGAATCAGAACAGCCTTTATCTTCCAGCCCCTGCATGTTTCTCACAAAAGCGGTCTGTGTACTTCTTGTCTATTTCCAGCAGCCGTTTCACAGCTGCTCCCTCATCAACAGTCTGCGTGTTTTGTTCTGCATTGATTTTTAAGGCTACTTGTTCTGTTGGAAAAAACACCACTTAGCAATTCGTTATTTTTACCATAACCTTAGTCTGTGTGAACATTAACGTATTCCTGGGTGAACGATGTAAAACGTGTGTGATGTATTCTATTGTGAACACACTGTGCTCATGCCTACTTTTTTTTATCTTCTTCCCGGTTGACATCCTCAGGAATATCATTTACTTTTCTGTTCTACCCAAGTTCGCCTGGAGTTTGGAAGCCCTGCACCAGTCCCCGAGTACCCACGTGAAAACTGACCACTGTAAGTGATCTTAGGCAGCCCTGACCTCTTTGAGCTCCAGTTTCTGAGCTTTGGTTCATTATCAGCACAGCCTACATCACACGCATTAACCCTGAGGTTCAAAGAAGTTCATTTTTGCGAAAGCAAGTATGCCAATAAAAAGCCTCCTATAGGCAGTAAAAGCGAATTCAATCATTTCAAGCCAACTATTTCAGCAGAACTCTATTTGGGGACACATCTCGTTCTCACCGTGCGCTCCATCCAGATAGAGCTGTTCGTCATTTTCTTCGAACAGCATATTTTTTACTGAGTTGTCCAACAGCAGAGCGAAAGGCAGACGTGGATTTCATGATCTGTGCATTTGCACGTGAGAAACGGCCAGCAGACCACCAACTTACTTCACATGGAGTCCAAACGGCTCTCAGGTGGAAACAATGACTCGCAGTCATTAACAGCCCGATTAAACAGAAACCGCTGACCTAGAGGTGAAGGTGTCCCGTGCCCACTCTTAGACCTGGGGGAACCCGCCCCTTCGTTTTGGCTTAATTACTTCACCCACTAATGGGATGCCAAGCTTAGCTGCAGCCTGTGTGTGCACGCAGACCCTCGCGCACGCGCACACACACGTGCGTGCCACCAGCGCTGATTTTTATATTTCAACAGTCCTCTTGTTTTCAGCATTTTTTGAAGATAACCTAGAGGATACCACGGCTTTGCTTAAGCCGTGTGCACCACACGGGGACAATCTGGAACACTGGATGGATGTTTAAAAAGATCAGAGGAGATTATATTATAAAATAATATTTATACTACTCAGATATACCAACAGAGTCCTAAAATGATTAGGGCCATGTTTCGGGTTTCAGAGTGAGTCTTTCTGACAGGTGTGAGTTATGGCGGCAGTGAGAGCTACGTGGCTGCTGAAAGATCAGCCCACGATCGGGTTGTGAGCTGATAGCCTCTTTGCCCAGATGAGCGCTGTCAGAAGCAGGCGCGGAACCTTAATACTTTGCCGTCTAACGCTAAGGGGAATATATTCACGTGAAGTGATTATCTCTGATGTTTCTGGACAATCTAAAGATACGTTACATTTGCCTAATAATACCGACCTTCTTTTTGATAGGAGGTTTTTAGAAGAACAGCTTGCACTTATAATCAGCACAATTTATCACCCATCCCCAAAGTGCCCTGCCGCTGAAATGCCTGACATATATATTGGGTGTCATGGATTTAGCAAAAATTGAATTATAAATTGCCCTGCCAGTTTTTGCCTCTGGAAATAATGAAAAAGTAAGCTAAAGAAATGTTCTCCTGAAGGATTTACTTTTTAAGTGACTCTGAAGAAAGAAACAGCCCGCGTGGATTGCCAAAATAGTATCTCTCCGAGCACAGAATATTTGGGCAGCTAAGAAAATTAACAATAGAAAAAGTAAAAAAGTGCAAAGTCCACTTCCAGGATCAGAAAGCAGTTGAAAGGATGTGTTCTTTTGAAACAACTGAAGGATTTAATGTCTGACATCTTAGGGTCCTCCTAAAACTAAAATATCGTGCAGAACTCTTTTGAATTATATTTTGTTCTTTTAAATGAAACAATGGCCTGTTGGAGCTAATTCTTTATTAATTAAGAGTTAAAATAAGGTTTTGGCTCAGTATCACTCAATTTGTTTGAACTTTGTACAATATGCTTATGGGTTTTTTTGTTTTCGTTTAATTAAAAAAATTTTTTGCAGGGGGGAGGTAATTAGGTTTATTTGTTTAATTTTTTTTTCCTTTAATGGGATACTGCAGATTGAACCTAGGACCTCACGTATGCTAAACACTTGAGCTATACCCTCCCCACTTTATAATATGCTCATTAGCAATCTCATGCAAACTTTTTATTATATGCCCTTTGTGAAATACTTGGAAATGCAAAAGCTTATTAAAAAAAACCCTGAATTTTATGCCTCCAAATTCAGTGTAAGTTTTTCTAGTATTTTTTCTCTGCTATATATTTTTAAACAAAATTATGTGTTTATTCAGTATGCACTTTTATAGTTGTTTTTTCCACCTAATTATAAGCCACTCTATTAGATAACTTTCTAAAATATATTATTTTTAATGGCTTTAACCCAGTGTCATGGAAAGTATACTCGTTAAAATATTTCTCTATTTTAGAACACGGTGTTTTTCTGACTTTTGACAATGAAAAAATAACAGTAAAATGACTGTCCTTATACTAGATCTATGTTTTATCTCTGGCTATTTGCTTAGAAATAGAATTCATGGATCCAAACATATAAAACTTCTGAAGTTACTTGATAATATTTCCAAATATCTTTTCATAAAGGTTATTTTACCTTTTCTTCTACCAATAACAAGTCTGCCTCTCACAGAAAGCCTTACCAGGTTTAAATTTTCTCAGCTATTGGCCTTTTGACGGGTGAAAAATTCTATCTCCTTTTGATCTGAATGTTTTGATAACAAGTTACAAGGGCTTTTTAAAAAATGTATTTTTAGGCTGTTAGAAGTTTTTCTATGAATTACATATTAGTGGTATTTTATTGAGATGAGTAACTTCTTTTGCTTCCTTTAACTGAACTGATATTACAATCATGGTGTTTTTTTTTCTCTGAGTAATATCTTACAATGAGTGACATAATGGATAACATGGGTATTTTTCCGTTTTATATACTTTTGGTTTTTTAAGGACATAGCTTTAATGATCTAAAAGACACTGCATCATTATTTAAGAATGCTTATTATATTTTCTGGCTATATTTGTAACAACTATCCGGCTTGGTTTTTCCAAAGCTTAGTCATTTCAGGATTTATTTCAGTAACACTCATTTGGAGAAAGAGATCTCACAATGTCACTGATGGTTTCCAGTGAGTGATACATTTTATAAAGTTACCTTCCATTTTCCTTTGCCATTAGCCTCACTGATGCATTTTCTAAGGTAGAAGCATTTTTTAAATCTCCATCAGATTATTTTGGAAACTTACACAATCACACATCACATGCAGTACGCTTATCACTCTGACTCTGTACTTTATGCTGAGTTGCACATAAAGACTTGGTGATTTCAAAGTCTCTTGCAATCCTGCTAGTTTTCAAAAAAAAAAAAAAAAAGAATTCTAACAGAAATGACAGCCCTGTCAATTTGGAGTCTCCCAGAGCAAAAAATGGAAATATGAAATTACACATGGGAATAATAACAACTTCAAGCAGGAAGAAAAGCAAAGTATTGAAGATGGGTACAGTCTGCATCCTTCCGTAATGCACAGACATACGTGATGCTCATCTTCCCGGCATGAGCACAGTTCTGTACTTACTTGTTGGGTATCTTTGGGCAAATTGCTTCACTTCTCTCTGAAAACTTTTTCATTTATGCAGTGGAGCTTTTTTTTTTAAAACATCTACAATGTTATCGTGAATATTAAAGCAATATGTATAAAGAACCTCACACTCTGAACAGCTCTTACAGATGTCACGTGCTCAGCAGGGGACGGCCACTGCTGCTACTGCGATTTTTACCTAAACTACGGCTACACTGTTCACATTGGAACATCTTGGGTTTCTTTGAACTGTTGTCCACTTGTTTATCTCAATAAGAAATATTTTTAAGTTGGTGTAAAATCTTAGATTTTTACAGGGCTTTCCTTAACTATTTCACTTGATCTTCATAGACAAACCCCAGGGGAACAAGTAAGAGGTGTGAGGACCTCAGCTTTGTGGATGCGGAGACCAACTGCCAGAGATGATACGGGGCATGACCAGAACCCGTATTTCTGTGATTTAATTTAGCACCTCTCCCATCATCACTTCCGCCCATCCGTCCCATCACATCCTGAGGATACAAATTGCCAAGGAAGGCAAACGAAGCCAATATTAGAACGCAAGCCCTCTCTTACTGTCCCCTCTGACCTCTTTTACTTTCTTACCCATCAAGCAAATGCCATTAGAGTTCTAGAAACAACATAGGTTCTTCTCAAGGTGAACAATTTAAATGAAATGCGCGGAGGTACAAAAGCCATTACAGGAAGCGTTGGTCATTATTCTTGGCAGTTAAATGGGGACAGATTTCATTGTCATGAAATCCAGGTGCCTTTTGATAGCCAGCTCTTCCCCAAAGCTTATGAGTACGTGCCCCCATATTTCCTTGTATTCTGATTTTGTCTGTGTAACCATCGTCAGCATGTTTTTGAGTCAGGTGGTCCATATACGGTGAATTGCTCGTAAGTATATCTTCATTCCAGATCTACATTGAATCCAGATTTCAATCTTTCAAAATTATTGCCTTGGTTGGCCATGAGCAGTAGGCAAAATCAAGAAGGCAGTGTTCTTGACTGTACATTTGGGGCTCAGAACTGCAGCCTTAGTTGGAGAAATGAACTGCGCCCTGCTGAATGCACAGGGACCCAACGCTGCTTCTGACGTCACGCCAGCCCCAGGATCTCGCACCTTTCCAGAGGGCGATGCCCCCCTCCAGAGAACTGTGAATCAGGTGTTTAAAGTAACATCTCAGAGCCATGCAAACCATAAATCCACTGACTGTTTTCTTCTGGGTTTGTGTGTAGCACTGCAGACAAGGAACTCAGCCCCACATAACGAAAGTAGCCGATACAGCCTCGCTCATGGTGATTTGCTGCCACTGTTCTAAATAAAAGCTATTTTAAAAAATCTGCTAGACTTCATTTTAAGCTGGCTGACTTCCTGACTTTCCAAAATAGTGAGAGAAGTCAACAGCCAAAAGGGAGAAGAGAGCCAAAAAAGAAGGAAGATGCATGTCACAAAGACATGAAACAGATCAGCGAAACCCACCTTCGCTTAAACATTAGACAGAAAAGGCAGAAAATAGGACCCTCAAACCTTATAGAATAAACTCAGCCAATTCCAAACACTCGCCTCATGTAGAGGATGGCAGGTTCAGCGTGTATGTTCCTACCATTTAATTCTTCCCTGTAGTTTTAAATCTGCAAACAAAAAACTGTAGAAATTCGTTTTGATCTTGACACATAGAACCTAACTTGAATTGAGGGTGTCGGGCTGTGACGTTGAAGTGCAGGGGGGCATCCCCTCCTCTCTTTCAGCAGCCTGGGCTTAGGTAGGAGCAGGAGCTGTGAATCCCACTCATCTGGTTCTGCCAACAGCCCTATAACCAATGGATCAAACCACAATAAAGTCAAAATGGCAATTATGAAATTCACAGGAAAGAATGTCACTCTTCATATACAATCTTCATAGCCTCATTTTACTTGTTTATGATTTTGAAAGTTGCACATTCTTTTTGGGGGGGTGTAGGGAGCTAACTAGGTTTGTTTATTTATTTTAACCGAGGTCCTTGTGCACACTAAGCACGTGCTTTGCCACTGAGCCGTCTCCTCCCCACCAAGGATCATGTCCTCATGGTCAGACACTATGTGAGCAGAAAAAGTTCTGAGGCCACTTCCATTTATGAGGCCAGGATTTTTATCTCTAGTTTCAATAATGATCAAAATGCACTTATTTGTTTTACTCTAGGGAGACAATATTTTAAACACAGAGAGAGCAAAAGTCATGCTGATTTGCCCTGTTGCCTTATGATTTGGTAGAATGCATGGGAAAGTCTGCTGGGTATAAATCCACATTGAATGGAGACATTGGTGTCTTCCGAAGTAATACGAAATGTGAGAATACAAAGCAAAGCCCGCTAGTGGGGCTGTGTGTTAGGTCTGGAGCAGGGGGACTGAGAGCATCAGGTTTAGAATCGGACCCCTGGGTTGTCCCACCCCTCTTCCTGGTATCCGCCCTCCTCCCCACACCTCGGAATGTTGGGATTCTTCTGAGCTTGTTCTGTCTGCTTTGTCTTGCTCAGCGTCTCCCCAGTATGCCTGCTCATAAGGAGCAACTGGAGTGCTTATTAAAAACACAGACAACCGTGTAACCAACCCTGAAAATCCTTACTTAGTAGGTCTGGGTTAGAGCCTAGGAATATGTATTTTTAAATAACTGTCCTGGATCTCTATGTTCTGACTTCAGTTTGGGAAGCACAGTGGCAGGTCATCCTACCCATCCCTCTAGTTTTAAAAACCATCTGTATCCTGGGGCTAGTCTAAATGCACACATCCAGTCCAGACACCTGTTATGTATCTTTCTGTCTGACATGGTCATTTAGCTGTCTTACCAGGACCTTAAACTTGGCATGTCTAAAACTGATCTCTTGATCACCTATCCGATCTCTCTTCCTCTCTCAGCCTTCCTTTTCTCTACAATTTACTCTAAAATCTACTTAGTTGCTCAATCAAAAAGCCTGATGGCAATCACTTTCTCATCCTTAACTCCGGCATCCAAACCCTCACCCAATCTATGGATCAGACTCCCTCCAAAATATATTGAACCCATCTGCTTTCATCTTTTACATCTTCGCTGCCACCCTCCTGGAAATAGGCCAACAATTTCTTGCCTGAAGCATTGTGGTAGCCCCTTCATTCTTCTCCCCTATTCTACTCTTGGTCCCATCTGTTCAATTTCCGTGCAGTGGCCGGATGACCTTCTATAAAAGTAACCTGGACTGCTTGCACCTTGCTCAAAAATCTTTAATGGCATTTCCCAGTACTTAGGATAATTCCCAGTTGCTACCCAGTGTTGCATGAGTTACCCCATCCACCTCTCCGGTCACACCTGGAGCTACTATCCTCCCCCTCTCTACACCCCTGGCTTGTCTCTGGCCGACCCTGGTAAGCACTCAGGTCTCACTGAAATGTCATTACTGATAGGAGAGCCGTCCTTGGCCACCACCGTCCCGAACTAAATGACTGTGTCTCTTAGAATCTCTTACACATTTTTCTCCGTCTTAGTGTTTATGTTTGTTATTCCTTTTTTGGTCATTTGTTTAGTACTTGTCTGTCCCACTAAACTATACACCCATGAAAACACGCGTTATTCATGCTTTGCTCAACACTGTCCCCCTGCCCCCGGCCGGTGTTTGGCAAGCTTGGTGCAGATGAGGTGCTCAATGCATGCTGGAATGAATGAATGAATGAATGAATGAATGAATGTTAAGCACTGAGGGCACATCAGTGAATGAAACAGAAAATCATCTCTGCTTCTGTGGAGTTAACATTCAGTGAAGGATCTGTTATTACCCGGAGCACTTGATGATTTGTGATAAGAAAATGGGGGATTTTTGAAAAAAATCTTAAATGAAATGAAAACTTAACTCTGTAACATTGATGGGTTCATTTCATGAATGCCCATTACTGGTTATGTCAGGATCCGTGCTATTTTGACCATCTGAAAGCTTACATATTCATAGAAATTTTAAACAGTTTGTGTAACATGTGAGATTGGCAATTCTGTCTCTGAGTGCATAAGTGATTGATCCCAGTATCAAGAGAACTATTCACGTGGGCAGGAAGGAATCCCCGCTGAGGGCCCCAAGCCCCACGTCCACCCTCTGAAGAGCCAGGGGGCGGTAAAGGAGTGAGAGTCATACTTACCTGCAGAACCCTTTGCTGGCAGGCAGGGGCGAAAGCTTATAGCGGAACAACGAAGACATTTTTACAAAGGTCCTCACTTAGACTGTTGGACTTGTCAAAAAAAAAATGATTCTTTTAGTGAACAAGAAAATTATTAAATATTTAAATGAAGGAGCTAATGAAATCAAATTAACAAAACTCTCTAAGAACTTAACTACTTTTTCATAGTTTATTAAAACACTATCAGAAACTTTTTACCAAAGATCCAGAATGAAAGGAGAAAATCTCTTGGTTTGGAGTGTTTGTCCAAACAGCGCAGGGCTTCAGGGTGACTCCAGCCCTGGACCAGTGTTAATTATATGATAACTTGTGACCAGCCAGTGCCTAGTGGGAGGAAAAACCAAAATTGGCATTTTAAATCAGAGGCCAGAAAGCACGGTCCATTTTAATGGGAGCTTCTCCTCACACTCTGAAAAGAAAACATGTCCCAGCTTTTCAGTGCCTTGAAAGCACTGGATCTTGCATTAAAATGTCAGCTAAGAGTTTCTAAGCAAATGTTTCCTTTACAATATGGCGCACGTCATAATTCCTTTGCCTGGGTCTCCCTGAAGAAGAGGGGTGTGTAACCCCCTAACTAGCTGCCAAACACGCTTCTCTTAAAAATGCAGTAAAAAGAAATGAAACACAGTCGTTGCAAAACAAGGTGTCTAGAGAAAAGGTCTTGCCCTGAATTTATCATTTGTTTATATTGCTTCCAGCCTTTTAAAATTTTTCTAGTTACATCTTTTTTTTTTTTTTCAGAGAATTAGGAGTGAGTTAGTAAAATCACTGTAAAAATATTTTCTTCAAATAAACAAATTGAATTTGGCCCACAACGAACAAACACTGGTTAAAGTTTACTGTGTTTCACATCATTTTGTGATTAGTACCTGTAAGTCTTAAGTTCTAATACTTGCCCTGTTTCATTTTAATGGAGAAATCCTCCTTGAACAAAGAGATTCTTTTTTTTAAATTAATTTTTTAATTAAGTATGGTCAGTACAATGTTGTGTCAATTTCTGGTGTACAGCATCATGTTTCAGTCATACGTATAAAAGAGAAATTTTAAAAACACAATTAATTCCTCTGTAGGCGCATATATATCTGGTCCTTTCCTTCTCTCCATGAAATGATCTATTTTTCCACTGAGGCACCACTTGCCCATTTTCAGAGCAGAGCTAATTTCTCTAACAAAATACCCATTTTCAAAAAAATGTTAACAAACATTGGAAGAGAAATTTGACCATAAAAATGTTGAGATCCTTAACCAAGAAGCATGGACAACATCTCTGCATTGAGTAGTAGTGTAAGGAATGTGTTTCGTTGACTCCAAGAGCCACAGGGACACTGTTCCATCTCTATTCCATCCCTTTGTCCCCACATTGAAAGGAAAACGTATTTTCACATAATAGCACTGTGCCCCTCCGTTCACGGCCACCCCAGCTTTCAGTGTGGATAATCGTCTTTCCCCAGGGAAGCCTCTAACTTAGCAGATCCCACCCCAGGGACATTTTTTCATAAGCTGTTATGTTTGCAGCTTTTCACTGTTTCCCTCAGCTGTGACACTGGGAAATTAGGAAATGTGGAATAAATCACTCCTACCATTCAGCTAGCCGAAAGTGAACCATTTCCAAATAATTAAAAAAATGCAACCAATGCCTGTGGCTGGAAACTCACATGGGCCAGAAAATGTCTGCCTCAGAACATATTAATAATAATATGAGTGTTGTTTTTTTCTCCCTCTAAAGGATTCTTTCCAAAATCAGCCTCTGCTTTCCCTCCGGGGCTGTTGCTCACCAGAAGCCTAGAAACAGCCTTGTTAGATGCAGGCAAGAATTGTATCTTTCCTTTTATGAATATTGAAAAAACTCTGGGTGCTCTTCTCTTCCCAACCAGAAGAAAGGAAGGCTGTTTATCTCACCTCCACTCAGAGACAGGCCTAACCACCCGAGCAGAGCTAGCAGTTAAAGGAAAACTTGAAACGTGAGATTCTCTTTGAATCCAACTCCGCCAGGACCTAGTTAACATGGAATGCATCCGCTTTAAAGGGCAGTTTCCAGACATCAGTTTGTCCTGTGCCCAAGAACACATGGGCTACTTTTTTCCATCTCTAGAATACTCTATTTTTACCAATATAGAAGGATGATTGAAGGCATCCCCAGGCCAATCTAATTTTTCACATCTTAACTATTTTCAAATATTTGAAACAAAACTCATGAGTACTATCAAGGTGAGATGTGATCTATAAGAAGGGGAGGGAAATGAGTGTCTCATCGCTTAGAAGAGAAGGTATAACGTCTAATGCCACAGAGAGCAAGTCAACCATAATCCACATAACACACGTTTTTCAGTGCAGCCTCGAGTCCCTCCCTAAGTGAGGAAAGGAAGGAGTGAGAATGAGAAAAGGAAAACAGAAATTTTATGACTGACAGTGTGGTTCACTCAGAATGATTAGGATCGATGCCCTTAAATGATATTGTCTTAAGGCACAAAACAAAAACAAGAAAAAAATCAAAACTGCACATGTGAGACGACCCCAGTGGAGCTTTAAAAATACTTTGAAAGACGTTCTGTAAGACACCCTAGGTGGATCTATCAATTGTAAATGAGGGTTAGCCTCAGATGATCACGTTACAGTTGATTTTTTTTTCAGTTTTCACCTTTTCTCTCAACTTCTTTTTACAATGAGTAGATTTTATAGTCAGAAAATAAAACAATAAGCCTTATTTTCTAATAAGCATTTTCCTAGCAATCAATAAATTCCTTGTGTTAAATACCATAAAATATAATTACATAATTATATCATTTCAGTATTACAGGTGCTCCAGAAATGGTATTAAAATCGTGGGGGCCCTGGAAGGGGGAACCATTTGCACTGCCTGGAATAACAAGGAAATGTGAAGGGGAATTTAGAATCAGTTCCAAAGAATGAGAAGAGCACTTACTTTTTATTTGCAGCAAGAGGTTGAGAGCATCTCTGGCCAAGAGACCAGATTAAGGAGTGTGATTGACTGGGCATGGTGGGAGCCAGATGGCCAAGTGTTTTGTAGGCCACTGTTAGCCAAGTCCAAACTTGTTCTGCTCACTGAACAACAGGCCAACAAATCGGGAGATGAAGTGCTGGGGCAAGGAATATCAACTTTATTTGGAAAGCCAGCAGACCAAGAAGACGGTGGACTAGTGTCCCCCAAATCCATCTTCTCTGAGCTAGAATTCAGGATCCTTTTATACTAAAAAGGGTAGGAGGTGTGGTTGGTTATTGCAAACTTCTTGATGTCAGAATCCTTTGTTCTTGCAGCCATCCACATAGGTCAGGTCACAGCGTTCCTGTAAACCTTCAACAAGACAAATGTTATTCTCTGTTCTGCAACTTTTTACCTCTGTGTGAATGGAAAAGTGTGCACTCAGACGACCCCTGGCACCCTCACGAATTGCTTTATTCAATATCACGAAAATAAGTAACTCCATCCAATATCATGACTATAGTAATGAGATGTTAAAATATTTAAATTATATTTTACTTCATTTGATGGAGTGAACAATATGTTCCAGCAGTCTTCTTCAATTTGAGGGTGTACAAGAGACTCGAGATACATCACACTGTACTGTACGACCAGCGTGGAAGCTTCTCAGGGCCCTGAACCATCTCCTTTGATTCTTTACATTGCCCGCACAAGCCAGGTTCCCACCATGTGATTTGCCCTCTCCGTCCACGCCAGATGAATGGATGAGCTGACTGATTACAGGACAAAATGAGCAGCATTATGAGAACTTAAATCATTTGGACTGAAAACATGATGGCTTTAATAACCATTTGCAAACACAAACGATGGCTGAAACCATTTATTAGCTCCAGAAGGGATACATGTGTGAGGAGAGAAGCAAGAGAACTAGGCCTGAGGTTTGGGGAACAGGAGGCAGGAGCCATTAATGTGGTGGATAAAGTGTCCGGACAGGGCAAAAGTAACACGAAGGGAAACAGATAGGTCACTTCTAGGAGGTAGGAAGAGCTTTTCTCTTTATTTTATTGTTTCTCAAATAATGTGAATGAGAATATTCACTTTACCATATGTTGAAAACAACTGATGGCCTAATCTTGCCATTTCTTCTCATCCTTGGTCACGAATTTACATGATATTGAAGTGATACTTCCTGTTCACATCAAGACTAGCCTCTTCTGCTCGATGTTCGGGGTCTTCTGTAGTATGGATCAGCCTGATCTTTCCAAGCATCTTTCTTCCTCCTCTGCAGCCCAACTCCTGGACTCTAGCCAAGAGTCTATGGATGGCCAATAGGCATGTGAAAAGATGCTCAGTGTTGCTAATTATCAGAGGAATGCAAATCAAAAGTACAATGACGTATCACCTCACACTGGTCAGAATGGCCATCACTAAAAAGTCTGCAAAAGATAAATGCTGGAGAGGATGTGGAGAAAAGGGAACCCTCCTACACTGCTGGTGGGAATGCAGTTTGGTGCAGCCACTATGGAAAACAGTGTGGAGGTTCCTTTAAAAACTAAAAATAGACTTACCCTATGATCCAGCAAACCGACTCCTGGGCATATATCCAGAGGGAACCTTAATTTGAAAAGACACATGCACCCCAATGTTCATGGTAGCATTATTTACAATAGCCAAGACATGGAAGCAACCTAAATGTCCATCAACAGATGATTGGATAAAGAAGATTGGTATATATATACAATGGAATATTACTCATCCATAAAAAAGAATGAAATAATGCCATTTGCAGCAACATGGATGGAACTAGAGATTATACTAAGTGAATAAGTCAGATAGAGAAATACAGTGATCTTAGTATGTCACTTATATATGGAATCTAAAAAAAAGATACAAATGAACTTATTTACAAAACAGAAACATACTCACAGACATGGAAAACAAACTTACAGTTACTAAAGAGGAAATGGGTAGGGGAGGGATAAATTAGGAGTTTAGGATTACCAGATACAAACTTCTATATATAAAATATATGAGCAACATGGACCTCCTCTATAGCACAGGGAACTACATTTAATATTTTATAATAACCTATAATGAAAAAGAATATGAGAAAGAATATATATGTATATGTATAACTGAATCACTATGCTAAACACCAGAAACTAACACAATGCCGTAAATCAACGATACTTCAATCAAAAAAAAAAAAAAAAGAATCAAGAGTCTAGTCTAGTCCAGGAGTGTCCTGAGTGTCCATCCATATGTCTTGTTTGTTAGAGTTCCCTTTGCCATAGACACAGTCATGCATTCCCTGTGTATTCACAGGGATGAGGATGCAAACGCAGGCTGTGCAGAATCTGTCCTCAAGGACTGAGCCATTTTTCTTAAAGCAATAAGCAGAAAAATTGAAAACACCACATAAATAGGCACTGGCTAGCACCCTCTAATTTTTTTTTTTTTTTTTTTTTGGTATCCTTGTGGTTCCGGGTCTCCTATAAAATGGTTTATATCTCTGTAAATCAATGATACTTCAATCAAAAAAAAAAAAGAAAGAAAGAAAGAAAGAAAAGAGTCAAGAGTCTAGCTCCTATTAAGATAGCTCCTTCCTCTGGAACAACTTCACAACTAGTTTACGCATGCTTCAGTATTCAGGTCAATACCTCCTGCTTAGTCACCCATCAGTACCTATTGAATTGAGAGGTGGTGTGCAGACCAGTCATGCCTTAGGTATTAAAAGAATGGGAAAATCAATGTTGGGATAGAGTTGTGAGAACCTTTTAATCAAGGTCCTTAATTTAGCACCAAGCCACATAGGAATACATAACCCGTGTGGTTCATCGTGGTAGAGGAAGGACACTGAAGTCAGAGACTAGGCAGTGAAGAGCTTGGTCTACTGATTGCCACCTGAGTGAACTTAAAGTCACTTAACCTGAATCCATCTCCAAGCCTCTTGAAACAGGTATGAAGGTAACCCTTCTTCCTGCCTCACAGAGTTACTTAAGCAGCAAATTAAGTAATCGATCTGGGGGCAGGAGGACTTTGTAAAGTATAATCCTACACAGACACATGTTACTCCATTAACTATTCTTTCCGCTGTTTTACAACTAGATAAGAGCACAAACTGGGTAGAAAAATGTTCAAGAAGAGTCAGTTATCATCAGTGCAGTATCAGCCGGGGGTGCATGAATGTTTTTTCAAAGGAAAACAGTTCTGAGCCAGAACTATTTAATAATATCTTTAATGGTACAGAATTTGGGAGGTGCTCATTAAATAACCAGTGGCACCAAGTTGAGTGGGAAGCTTAGCCACTTGGAGGAGATAATTATAACTTGAAATGACCTTGAAAAATAGACAGAAATAATGAGAATAAAAATTTAATCAGAGCAAGCAAAAGGGGGGAAACGAACTGCACAGACTTGGTGATAAAGACCTGGTTACCAGCAAATACAACATAAACAAAAGACAGGATTATGGAAGATCGTATTATGAGTCATCAACACCATGTTAATGTTTAAAAATGTGTTGATAATAAACTGGAATAAATAGGATTCTAGCATGTGGGAGTTACTAGACAGTCTTCCCACCATCCTTCGGACTTTATCATTTTGAAAAGACTTATCAAACACCTACTGGATACAAGGCATAGAAAAGCAGAAAAATGTGTCTGATCTGAGGTCTTAAAAATGAGGAATGGACTCCCTGGATGGGATCCCAAGAGAGGGAGCAAAATGATTCATAGTTTGCAAAATAAAGTCTCTGAGTGGAAGTTAAACGGATTAGGTTTATTTAGAACTGAGAAGGGAAAACAGAGATGCGGGGGTGAGGTGTGATGAGTAAGTATCTGAAATGACAAGAAGGAATGTATGGACAGGACCGGAGATGATGCACTGAGTCTGCCCCAGGAAGGCTTTGCCTTGGCCAGTACCAAGAAGCTGTCTGTCTGGCGATTGTTGGAATAGCATCGTTCGGCCAAAGAAAGGCTTCTTGCTAGCAGTGTCATGGACACTTGTGTGTCAGTCAGTGCTATTCCTTGTGATCAAGTCTACTGTTACCGAAGTTTCCTGCAGTGCCTAATTTTTTTCCCCAATTCAGTTAATGAATGATTTGGTGCTTTCAATGTCTTTGTCTCTTCTGTTTTCCCACCACACTCTATTCTGTTATCCAAGCTAGATGCCTAAGAGTCATCCCTGATCCTACCTCCCACTTCACTCCAAATGCTCAATTAAGCAGTAAACATGAAGCTTGGTTTTCATTATCTCCTAAGTCCCTCCTGTCTTTGTCTTCGCTCCACCAGCACCAAGAGTCTGAACTGAGGGTCTCATCCTTTCTCTCCGGAATGTTACAACAGTCTCCTAATTGGTGCGTGTACTTAAGAGTTGGGGCCCGCTCAACGTGCCTTCTATCCAGACATCCTCCTGACAATCTAAAATGTAATTCTGAGCTACTAAGCTGAGTTCCTATGCAGCCTTTCTACCCTATCGCAGATCGTGTCATTCTGAAAACACCTGCTGGATGTGCAGCAGAGCTGATTTGAAGCCTTACACTCAGATATGGGATCCCACGAGAAGCAGCAAGACTCTTCCATGGCTCCCATCTCGAACAAAATCAAGTCCAAGCTCCTCAACACTCAAGCCTCCCCTTGCTCCGGCCCTTCCTCCCACTCCCATCGCAGTTCTTGCCTGTCCCATCCTTGAAACACACTTCTCTCATCCCCTTCGTCTGTTTCTGTTGATCTCAGTCTGGAAGGCTCTTCCCCTTTCTGTGCCAGGCTGGCTCCTCACGGCCTCTGCCCAGAATTCCCTTCTTCACCCCTTGATGTAGGTACCATCAGAGTTTTACGGGTCTCTATTTTTCCGTTGTCTCTCGGTTAACTGTCTCGGTGGCCATCTCCCCAGGTGAGTGAGCACCTTGAGAACAGATGAGGACTCATTCTTTGGGTCTTCTGGCCTCTCTCACAGCTCCTGGTAAAAGTGGATCCAGGATAAACTCTTAAGAATTTAAAAAAAGATGAATGAATGAATGAATGAAACCGTCATCTATCTACTTCACAGCTCTTTCCTAAGACATTCTGATAATATCCTCAAAGCTCTGGCAGAGCCACAGTACCATTCTGCAAGGTATCATGAAGCCTTCATTTAAGCCCATGCACATGTCTGCTAGACTACATCGTGCCTGTTATTTTAGCCAGTCTAAACAGGGCTGGGATAGCTGGTTGAGAACAGAACAGATACCATTTCTGGATGCAAAGACAAGACGAAGCGAACACCAGGATGAGTGTAACACGATGGTTTGTTCACCTCAGTTGAAGAGTTACTTAGAGTTAGAACTTGAGAAATGTTGGAAATTGTGCAAAACTGAAGATGTAAAATTGGTTTATTTAATATGAATAAGTTTAGTGGAAGCCATTCTTTTTTATTTGTTACAAAATGGCAAGGTCTTGTGCGTTAGTCCTTCGGGCTGCTGTGACGGGGTTGTTTATAGACAACAGAAAATTACTTCTCACAGTGCTGGGGGCCGGAAAGTCCGAGATCAGGGTGCTGGCTGTGTAGGTGTCTGGTGAGATCTCACCTCCTGGCTCACAGACGGCCCAGCTTCACCTTTTGCTGTGTCCTTACCTGACAGGGCAAAAGAGCTTTCTGGGGCCTATTTTATAAAGGGCACTAAACCCATCCACCAGGGCTCCACCCTCAGGAGCTAATCATTTCCCAGAGGCCCCACCTCCTCATTCCATCACTCTGGGGAAGAGGTTTCAACAAAGAAATTTGGGGGGATGCAGATTTTCAGTCTGCAGCATCTTGCATCACCTGACCTCCACCTGCCTCTCCACCATCACATCATCTCCCTCCGCTTCCCCAGGGCCGCCGTACGTATGGGCAGGTCACGGCCTGCGTTGGGTGTCCAACAGGGTGGTGATGGGGCTGAGATGCGGCCCACCCTGGACTCAACAATCCACGTGCCCTGGTGCCGTCTGCACCCACCTTGAGGAAAGAGTGCTGGGTGGCTGAGCTAGACTCTGAGTCACCTCACTTCCTGCTCTGATGTCACATGGGCTTCCTTTTGCTCCTACCACAAACTTTCACACATGCCACACCTCTGCCCGGACGTCTCCCCATCTTCTTCAATGCATTGTTTACATTTCACACATTGGATCCCACATTTGCAGGGAAAACCCTGACCTCTGTGACAGGGACAGTTCTCCCCATGGTTGGAGGCTTTCGTGAGACCACAGACCTTATCACATGTCCAGGTTTATGACTGTATCACCACCAGCAATGGTCCCCCCCACTGTACTGCATCCTCCACGAAGACCAGAAAAGGTGTCTGTGTTGGCTACAATCGTATTCCCAGAACACATGGTATGTATTAAATAAATATCAGTGGAATGAATAAATTCATTTACACAGAGCATACAGAGGTGCATAATAAATGCTGTGGAATAAAAGAATTGCTCTATTTCACTCCCAAACTATGTAGCTGATATTTAAAAATTAAATAATAAAATCAAGTATAATTATCAAATTCCTCTGCGTGTTTTTGGACATGAGTGTTATTACTTGGTTTTATTTGTTTCATCTTTTCATAAATATAAACCATCTTCACCTGCGAAGTTTGCTGTCAGAGCAGTAGATTACTACCTGATTTTACCATCCTGCAGGTCAGAAACACAAAGGTTGGTTAGCTTCTTTTGTCATCTGTCAAGTCAGTAAAAGCTTAACACATGTTTTCGATACAATTTTCTGGCATTAAAAAAAAATAAATGTAATGCTTATTAAATAATGAGGATAGTACAAACTTTCAATAATGCAGACAGGTTGATTATAACTGTAAACCACATGCTTATATACTTTGGACTTTTACAGCTTTTAATTTATCAAAGGAAATAATTAGCACACTTTGTGGCAGCCAGTGATGGAATTTATTCATTTGGAAGGCCGTGGGTTTCCTGTCATTAAAACTACATCATGTCCTTCCTCTTCTATTAAACTTCCACTGAGGGCAGTGAGAAGTCACCAAAAGGAAATGAAGAGGTTTTTTGGCAACGCTCTCGTACAATGATTTAATACGCTTAGAAGATAGCAAACCTCCAGTGTATGCCAGCAAGTGTATTATGTCGAGCGAGGCCCCAATTACCACATTATTTCCTTTATTTGAAGTTTTGTTTGTGACTCAATTAACTGTGATTTGCAAAGTCGTGTCAATAAATTTTTCTTTTTGCAGGTTAATGTATTTTTTGGCTTTCGTTCGTAATGTTTCTCTGCAGCAAAGGAATGAATTCCGATTACAGAAGCACTGTGTACAGAGTTATATGTCAAAGGAGATGCCTTTTCTCTCCAGATGATCCATAGCCCCTTATTACATAGAGAATTGTTGTAGTTAAAGCTCACACACATTTTTTTTTTTACTCTCTGAAGGTTTTCTCAATGCGATAACACTGTAAACTCTAATCTTTCTTCTGTTTAAATAGTTACTAAGGTTCCATCTAGACTCTGCTCCAAATGCTAGAACTGTAGCTCCTAATGAGATCTGTCCGGTTTGGGAAGGCTTAAGTGAAATGCTTGTTTTCCTAAATTCTACTAGGGGTCTGATGGGGAGACAATTGGCCTCTCTCCCCCAGAAGTGGGTGGTCTTTGAGGCTCCAATCTAGAGACACTGTCTGTCAAAGGTGAGTTACATTTTCTTACAAAGCCTTTGCAGGTGATAGGAGTTCACATCTGATGTGAAGGATTGTTGGGCCTGACTGTAAACAAACAGTTGGTGAACATGCTTTGGACAAGTGCACGCAGGCCTTTCACACGACATGTGCTAAGAAACAAAATGCCCTCAGTTCTTAAAATCACAGAAATGGGCAAAACCCCACACCATGGAAGACTCAGTTTTATGTAAAGCAGGAATACTGCATTTCACATCAATGTCCCAGTCTTTACACTGTCACCCCACAAATACATTAGGACAAGGATGATGGCTTCAAAATGAGCCTATCAATTTATTTTAGAATAATTCTAGATTTGCAAAAAAGTTGTAAAGACAGTACAGAGAGTTCCTTTCACCCAGTTCCTCTCATTGCTAACGTCTTCCATTAACATGGTACACTTGTCAGAACTGAGAAATTGACACTGAGTACGTCAATTTTCAGGAAGAATATTTTTTTATGATGAAGCGGTTCTTTAAAAAAAAATAAACCGGCTTCAGCTTCAAGACAGATGATGTTTTACTGAATATCTACAGATAAGCCATTAATTTCAACAGTTTTCTCCCGTCACGTAAACCAGATACCGATACTGCTGCTGAGTTTGCAAATTAAGATGTAAGATCAGAGCTGGGTGAGATTGTCGTATTGTCTCCTTTAATTTGGAAAAGTAGAGCGAGGCTTGAGAGAGACTCATAAAACAGACTTTACGACTCTCTTCAAGGCAGATATGGAAGGCTACGCTTCAATCTCCTTCTCCCAGCTTCTGCAATTACATTTCCGCAGGAAGAAAGAGAAGGAATTAGAAACAGGATAATGTAGTCTTAAATCACCGTTCTCAGCCTCTGCCTTCTTGTGGGAGCTCTGAATTTTTATAACACAGCCCTCATATTGTATAGTGTGACACTACAAAAAACACAACTTGTTTGACCCTTCCTCAATAAAAAATCATTTTGTCTGACATCCTATAAAACCCATGCATGAGTCGATACTGACCTCTGTTGTCTCCTCCAATTGGCAAAAGGAAAACATTATAAACACATACAGTGAAGCTGAAGATCATTCTCAGCATCATTTACAAAGAGCTGAAAATTTAACTGCCATCTCTGAAGTCTGAGGTTCGGTGTCAGCTCCTAATACTGAAACCATAGGAAGGGTGGTGCATTGTGGCCTGAAAGATCATGTTCTGAGTCAATTGATTTGCTTCACAGGGTTCCTTTCAAGTGTTCTGAGAATTAGGATGTTAGGTTCTTATTCCAATAAGAGTAAGTCTCTTGCCCAAATCTAAGCTGCCCTGGCAACGGCTAATTGATAACCCGTGTATCTTGACGTCACTGGAAGTAGATGTTGGGTGTAACATCTACTTGACATCTACGTGACAGTGTTTTTCCCCAGAAAGCACTGCTCAGCCACGAGCTCTCACCCTTATCTCGGACATCAGCAGTGCCGGGAGAGCCGACCCTGCGTATCTGAACGTGCGTGGGAGTGCTCACAAGCTCTGCTCCCCACGGGTTTGTGATAAGGCGAGTCCAGATGAGATCAAGACGTAGGAGGATCCATGACTCACAGGCGGTGCAGCGCAGAGACACTTCCTGCAAAAGTTTGCACTCTGTGATGCTGGCAAGGCCGACACGGACACGCATGTAGCACAAGACTGCTTTCATAGTGGATTTCACAGCAGTCTGGCGGGCGATACCCTGAGGTCTGCAAAGTCTGATCAAAGTCGAAGGCAATATTCTAAGGTCTTTTGCCCTCATTTCCAAACCTTATGTCTAAGGTCAGAAGGAGAGGCTTTGCCTTTTGAAACGAAGGGCAATAATGATATATACTGTCATATAATTAAATATCACGTCTAATTAATATATGAACATGACTCTACCTCCTGTAACTGACAAAGGCACCAAAACACGATGTTTTAAAGACTTTAAAATAGAAAGAAAGAAAGAAAGAAAGAAAGAAAGAAAGAAAGAAAGAAAGAAAGAAAGAGAAAAAGAAAATAAATAAATAAATAAATTAATTAATTAATTAAATACAAAGAAAATGCCATGATCTTTATTTTCTTTGTGAGTTCAGGTTATTCAGAATATAGTTTAAATATTTCAAATATAGTTTAAATATTTCAAATATAGTTAAAACAGAGCACTTACCAAAGGTAGAAAATTTGGGTTTTAGACTGACTTTACCTGACTTTGTGCTCTAGGCCTCAGGTTCTTTGGGAGAGAGAAAGAAGATTGATTACAATGCCTACTGTGGATTGCTGGAATTAAACCTAAATTTCCACCATCAGTATATACTGAAATCAGATACTCCATAGCAAAAACCAGCCACACAAACAAACAAAAATACTTTTTATTTTCATAAAAGGAAATAAATTAAGAAACCAAATCCACTTTGGTTTACACCAAAGTGTAAGGAATGTAAAAGTTCCCTAAGGGTTTAGTATAAATATTACTATAATGCAATATAGTATAATATAATGTAATAAATATAGTATATATTTTATTTTTACAAAAAGTATTAGTTCTCTAAATCTGATAAAAATTAATTGGCACATTAGAATATTACAGAAAAATGCTTATTTGAAAAACTCAGTGTTGACATTTTCTTCTCCCTGATTACTAATACACAGAACTCAATGTTCTAAAAATTTGTAAAATACTTAAAAGGTGGAATTTAGAGTCCTTTTCACATAAATTGTTGTGGTCCCCAGCGCGTAAAGCATGCTGTGTATCTGTTCTTAAAGAAAAAGAAAAATAATCCTTCATCAATTACGGTTAAGGATCCCCAAACTGAAACACATGTGGATGAATGCCATTCAAGTCACCGGCCCACATGGGTCTGGGGGTGGGGGAGGAAAGGAAAAAGAGGAGATAAATGGCCTGCATGATTGATTTCAACTAAGACTAAAATCTTGGAGGACAATTATTGGATTTACTCACTGTTTGTTTTTGCAACATTTCGGAAATTGGCAAAAAAAAAAAAGTTTACAAAGTTGAAGAGGCGTGTGGCGGCTGAGAAATTGATTTTTTAGGTAAGTAGTTTTTTTCCCCAAAATGTCTTTTCTTAATTTGCCTTAGCTGGTATAAAGCAGTGGAAATGGTCCTCGGGAAATTGTCAACCATGAAATTAACAATGTGATGATGAAAATTGTTCGGTGTGTGCATCCCCAATACATATGCATATATGTGTAGATTCTAAAGCTCTGGTATAATTTAAGGGATTCTTTACATTATCTAAGTCATTCTGCATGTGCCGTTCGTTGTCTGACATGTTTCTTTAAAAAAAAAAAAAGGAAAATTCTTTCCATTTTGTCCAAAGAGGGGTATTATATCTAATTAATATATCAACGTCTCTTTCTCCTGTAACTGACAGATGCTAAAAGCATTATCAGTCTGGCACCAAAAATGATGTTGTCTCAGGGTTTCCCAGACGGCCTTGTCTGAAAAGGTCCATGAAACACTTTAATGATCATATATTAGGTGGGAACTTTAACCTTCTTCGTACCAGGTCAATTGAGTAGGTAATTGTAAAAGTCAGTTCCACTTGCTGTAATCCATTCAAAGGGAAACTTACTTTTACACAGAATGTAGTTTTCAGTCACAAAAATAATGCAGAGCTGCACAGAAAAACAAGGCAAAATGCAGTCATTCTGGACATAGCATTAAGGTAAAATGACTGAAACCAGAACAAAAAGCACAGATCAGACAAAAATCGTTTTCCAAATTTTAGAAAATTCTATTTTTTTTTTCATTTGAACATAGGTGAGGCTAAAGGTAATGCAAAATTACAAATACAAATATTTGTTATTGAGCATTGATCACGTGCCTGGCATGGTGTTTCACTTCTCACAAAAATTATTTAATTCTCAGAAGAACCAGTAAGGAAGGATTCTTGGGACCACATGACAGCTGACACTTGTACAATAGTGCCAACCAGACTACTCCCAGCTGCCTCACTGCACCATCACCGACACTTACTAGCTATGCAGCCTTGGGCAGGTTAATTCTCCTCTCAGGATGCCAGTTTCCCCATCCTGAAAGTGGAAATGACATCAACACCTGCCTGGCAAGGATGCTGTGAAAATCAGACACCATGGTTGGCATGTGGATGTCCTACCAACTCACTGTGTTGTCTAGAAGAGGTTCTAAAATGTACCCCAGATCACAGAGTTAAGCATTGGAACAGAGTTCTGAGCTTCTGAGTCCTCCTCCAGGAGCCTACAGATTAGCCGGGAGGGCAGGAAAGAGAAAGAAGAATGCACCACTCTGATTGCTTAAGAGTGGGATACAGGGACATTTTAGAGTACAGGGCAACAGTGCAAGAGGGGGACTTCTGGTTCAGTAGGGGGCTGCCCAGGTCGGGAACAGGAGTTTGTCAGGAAACGTGGGAAGGACAGTGCAGGCACGGCATACATCACAGCCTGGGTGGCAGCAGGTTTGGGAGCTGGAGGAGCAGCCACCTGAAGGCTGACCGTACTTTCATGGGAGCCACTGGAATGACAGCTGTAGCAAAAAGCAGGATCTGAAAAATGCAGTTCTCTTCACATTCCAGAATTTGCAACATTCCAAAAACATACACCTCTCATTGCAAAGGAGTCTCTCTCTATGTAAGGTATATGGTATCTTAAAAATATGTGGAAAGAGGTGTCTTGGTCAGTTCTGGCTTCTGTAACAAATTACCATAGACAGAGTGACTTAAACAATGGAAATTTATTTCTCAACAGTTCTGGAGGCTGGGAAGTCCAAGATCAGGGTGCTGACCAAGCTGGTTCCTGGAGAGAGCAGTCTTCTGATTTGCAAATTGCTGTCTTCTCAATGTCTCTTCCGGTGGCTGAGAGCAGAGAGAAAGACAGCAAGCTCCTTCCTGGCTCTTCTTACAAGGGCACTAACCCCATCATGGGGCCTCACCCACATGATCTAATTACCCCAAAGCCCCCACCTCCAAATATCATCACATTGGGCACTGGGGTTTCAACATACAAACTTTGGGAGGGCACATTCTGTCCATAGCAGAGGAATTCAGACTTCTTAGGATCTTCCATTAGATGCTAACAAATCTTTTTATGTTAATAGTAAAAAGTGTTCAGATTCCACAGTCCTTCATGTGTTCCTCTCATTACAATATCTCTTTTCAGATATTTGACAGCTGAGAAAATTTTCTCTAGGTAGAAGAGGTCACAATATGTACCAGGATTCACATTCTTTAGTAAATGTGAATGTTAGGAAATAGACAAAGAATATATTATACCCCAATAACAGGCAACCAGAGTGTTGAATTTCCAAAGGAAATGGAGCCTTGGTCTTATTCCTTATTCTTATGGTTTCTAGGATACAGAAAAGCACCCTATGTACAGCCAGTGAGATCTGACATGGCCTGGTCCCCATCTGTCTCCAAAGCCCTCTCCAAGCACTCTCCCACTCCAACCTCTCACAGCCACAGGGCCTTTGAACATGCTACCCTCTCTGTCTGGAGCACTCTCCTTCCCTGCCTCCATTGTCTCCTGTCCACATATAAGATCTCTGCTCAGGGTCACTTGTTCCAGGAAGCCTTTTGTAAACCCTCAGGTTTTCTTCATCTTCTTCCTCTTCCTCTGCTTTTCCTTTAAATGTGTTCTAATATAACCCTATATTGTTTCCCTTTATTTATCCAAGAAGCATGTGTTGTCCAGCAATTACTGAGCTGCCTTCTCTGCACCTTCTTTGTGCCTTCTCTGCACCAGCAAGTAGCAGAGAAATAAACCAAGAGCTCTTCTGCTCCCAAGATTCCCCTGCTTTATTTGACTCACCGGCTCCTGTGGACTGGACCACAAGTTCCCCGGCATTCAGCAGGGGATAATGCCATGGTCTTCCTCATTGTTGTTTTGCCAGAATCTTGCATGGAGTCCACTCATATGAGGCACCTAATAAATATTCACTGAGTTAATGAAAAGTGAATGAAATTTAAAGTTAGCCTACAAACCTGTAATGAAAAAGAATATGAAAACGAATATCTGTATGTATATGTATGACTGAACTATTATGCGGTACACCGGAAATTGATGCAATGTTGTAAATTGACTATATTTCAATAAAAAAGAATAAAAATGTATCAATAAAAGAGAAACAAATTTTTAAAATAAAGTTAGCCAACATACTTTAAAAAATGATTAGAGTATAAAAATACAAAAACAAAAGCCCTCAGATCAAAGGTGAAGAGGGCTGACACCCACCTGAGGAGACACTTCTGTATCAAGACCTTGCAGTGTGTGCGTGGTCAACCTGACCCAACACAAGCTAAAAGGAAAAGTTCAGCAGACCCTGAAGGCACTAAAAATACCATTAAATCTTTCAAGAAGAGAGGAGGAGAGAGACAGAGAGAGGGAGAGCCTCTGAGTCACGTTTACTGATAAATATGTACCAGTTTACCCACTTGGTGATTATTTCTTTATCACCCTTTATGTATAGGACACTGTTAGATGTCGAATCTGTGGTTTCAAGGAGTAAAACGACACTGCCCTCTCTGCTCTGAGCTCAGACCCCCTCTGTCTGGTTTGGTCCCTCAGGGAAGGGCTTTGCAAACCCCTATTGCAAAGTCTCAGACATAATATCTGCTCAAGATAGTGCTAGGTTGAAGAATAAGTGGATCTTCAAGGATAATCTCTAAAACTCACCTTAAAAATATTGGGGTTTACCAGAACTCTGAGTTGATTTGTTCTTCATTAAAGGTGTTGTGGCTCTCAGTGATGTGTTCTCCCCTGCCTTGGGAGTTTTAGACAATTCCTTTGCTTCTGACTCTGAAGCACCTGAACGAGTCCATTGGAGACCAGATGGTGGTCTCTTCTCTCATGGCCTTGAGCACAGGCAACCCCATGGAGGCACCCACCCTTCTGGGTCCTAACCCTTTTGTTTCTCCTTTTGCTCTGACCATGGACCATGCCTGCCTTGAGGTCTGTCACCAGGGAATCCTAGCAATCAGTCCTACCTCCAAGGGACACACGGACTTCAGATATGTGCTCTTTTAGCCTCTTCCAGCACTCAGTTATTCCAATCCCAGCTTTACTTTGGATAAAAATGAATTTGGATAAAGATGAAAAAGGATTATCAAAGAAAGTCTCTGCATGTACCAGGACATGTTAAAACCTTAATACACAAGACATGGAACAACCTAAATGTCCACTGACAGATGACTGGATAAAGAAGTTGTAGTATATTTATACAATGGAATACTACTTAGCCATAAAAAATAATAAAATAATGTCATTTGCAGCAACATGGATGGCTGTGGAGAATGTCATTCTAAGTGAAGTAAGCCAGAAAGAGGAAGAAAAATACCATATGATATCCTCACTCGTATGGAGAATCTTAAAAAAAAAAAAAAAAGAAAAGACAAATGAACTTATTTATAAAACAGAAACAGACTTACAGAAATAGAAAACAAACTTACGGTTACCAGGGGGAAGGGGATAGGAAGGGATAAATTGGAAGTTCGAGATTTTCAGATACTGATAAGTATATATAAAATAGATAAACAAGTTTATACTGTGTAGCACAGGGAACTATATTTGATATCTTGTAGTAGCTTATGATGAAAAAGAATACAAAAACGAATACATGTATGTTCATGTATGACTGAAGCATTGTGCTGTACACCAGAAATTGACATAACATTGTAAACTGTCTATTCTTCAATAAAAAAAAGTAAAAAATAAAATAAAATAAACTTAATACTGCTTCTTACTTTACCCCCAGTTCAAAGCCCTACCTTATCCTCCCCAATGCTGCCTGAGATATTTTTATGTTCTTTTTATAATAAATAGATGAACTACTCAAAACTGTATTAATTATTCATATGCTTATTTTGCTACATGTCTTTATTACTAGACTCAGACAATGACGTATATATATTTTAAGTGAAGTAAATAACGGCCAGGGACATATGGAAAATATTAGATTCATTTCACACTCATTCATCAGAATGAAATCCCCATAAAAATGATGAAAACAGCAAAAATTGAATAGATGAATAAACAGCCCATAGACAATTTTTTCAAGTACATCAAGTACCAAAGATCAGAAGCAGACAAGAGACTAAGAGATGAGAGCTGGAGCAGAGCTGGAAGGAATTTCCTACAGGTTTCTTGTCCATTTCTTATTAGTTTCTTCTATCCTACGTGTCCAATAGAAAAGGGATATTTTGAAATTGGCTTGCTGGTCATTTCTCAAGAACAGCAGTAAAGAGTGAATATGGTTAATTGAATAAGAGTGGGAAGTATTAACTTGTGTGTTCTCCCAATACCCCGACCCCACTCCAAACCAGAGGCTGGAGAATTTCCCCCTGGTAGCTTAAGGGAGACACCCCAATAGGATGTAAAAAAACAAAACAAGTTGACTTTTTACTTTTGAGCTTCAAAAGCTAAGTTCTTATCACGTATGATACATGGCGCCCACATGTCTGGAAGCATAGATAATATTATATATTTTTGCAGATTGAAAATCTCCTTAATGATATTATGCATCAGTTGCCTAAGTTTCCAGACTTCATGGAAACTCTGGGGATTTAGAAGATTATTTACTAAGCTCGGTTTTCCCCCATGCCTTAGGAGAGAGAATTTCCCTGGATGAGGTTGACGAGACATTCAGTTGGAAATAAAATAGTAAGATGCTGTTGAGTGACCCTGAGAAGGGTCTGAGAGACCTGAGAGGAGGGGAGGCCTGTGCTTAACTTTCTAGGAGGAACAGGATGCAAGTTGTAAGAACTACCAAACCCACGCTTCCCATCAGGTGAAGGCAGCACTGAAACAATGAGATGAGAACAAAAGGACTTGACACTGCTCTGCAGAGGCGACCTTGGAGGACACGGCAGGATGAACCCAAGACTCTGAATTGAAATTTACTGGGGGAAAGAAGGAAACCCAGAGTGGATTGAATTTACTTTGAGTCACTCCAGGCTTAGTTTCTACCATGAGGTTAACTAGGTGGAGTGAGGCTCTGTTGTAGAAAAAATTTAAGTTAATTTTTTTATGTACCTGAGCTCATGATCTAAAACAGCAGATCCACCACGTGTAGGAAGACTCTCGCTACCCCTCACAGTACATCAATGGCTGAATAATGAAGACAATTTACAATAAAATGAAGAACTCAAAACTCTTAAAGAAGAATGTGGTATCTGTAGGTGCTTAAAGTCCTAATACCCAATTAGAAAATGAAGGTAGAGGTGCAATTAAGCAAGTACATGTACATTTCGTTTTATAAATTGGTACAACCTCCCACAGTAAGTCCACTTCTGAGGCTCTCTACTAAGTAAACAATACAGAGTCTATTCAAATCTTTGCATATGAAGATGTTCATTATGGCATTATTTACAATTCTATACAAACTCAAGCAGTCTGGATTTCCAACACCAACAACAGGAATGGGCAGAGATAAGGACCATGGTCTGGGATTTAAAAATCAGGGGTAGGGTCAGGGGTGGAATCCAGGCAAAGACATTGATGCAAGTAGGTGGTATAGGGACCCAAAAACTGCCCGTAAGTGGTCTTAACAAGCAACAGTCTGGAAGCTCAGTAAAAGTATTGGTGGAAATCTGCATGAGTTCAGTTCCTAGAATCCTAACTTAACTGGAAAGAACATTAATCCATCACATTCCTGCCCTGATACTCAAGATACATTTAAAGAGATAGTTTCAGGGGATTCACAGATTTTTGAGACAACTTGGAAATTACGTTGTAAAGTTTCAAAAGTCATTAACATTCTGATCCATGTCTCCCACCCCTAGAGAGGACAGGACATTTTTGTCATTAGGCAAATGGGTGCAAAATGCGTCATCACCCTCCTGTGTCTTGCATTCTGTATTTAGCTGAGCCATCAATTAAAGAGACATGCTTAACTCTTCAAAGACAATAGACGGGGGTTGAGGACGTGTGGCCGCCCCTGCCCAGACGGCGTTCACTCAGCACCCGAGGTATAGACACACTGCCCTATTTGTTTTGGTGATAATTGTCTCCCTGCCCTGAAAGAGGCCTGAAAATTGCTTCTATGTTTAGAAACAAAATTGCTCTGTTGTGGCTGCTGGTCAGAGTCTCACCTCTTTAGAGAAGTCTGCTCTTCCTAAGACTCTGGCTCCTAATTTAGGCGTTAGGGATGTTTCGCTGATGAAAAGGCACTTTTCAGGCACAGATGGGGCAGGGTGGGGTGCAGGAACCCCGGCAAGTGTGCCTGGGGAAGCCATGATGGCTACTCCCCACAAGATCATTCATTGTGAGGGTTTATCGCTGACCACTCGGGATAAACATCATGATAGATTCAAGCTGATGTATTGATTTGATGGGAAAAGGGGGACAATTTAATTGTCAAAGAAAGTGGATTTCAAACCAATATATGAAAAGTAAATCCAGACTCTCAATTCTCGGTTGCACAGATGGAGAGGAAAAGGCGGCCATTCGTGCTAAATAAGTATCTCCGTGCCCTTGAGAAAGGGGTTTCTTGACCGCCCACCCCCTTTATACCATGCCCAGGAAAACCACCCCAACATCCGAGCGCCCCAGCACCAGCCAGGACCCAGCCATCTCAGGGGACGTCCGGACCACTCTGCGGTCCCCAGTCCACGTCATCGACCCGTGTGTGCTCGGGTTCTCAGTAAATACGTCCCATTAATTTAATCTAAGCCCAGACTTTTAAAACCCCAGATAGCTCGTTCACTATTTACATTAACCATATGCTCTCTGGCTTCACACACCACAAAATCACCCCTGTTATTCAAGGAGGTGAAATCCACGAGACAGTTGTATACACAGACTGACGGTAGAGATTTTGTGCTTTATCACGACCGACTTTGGTTTATTGTCCCTTTAAGTTATGATGAATAAAAATCTTACTCGTTGCCTTAAAGAGAAGATCTGTCTCCCCAAAGAAATTCTCAGCAGATTAATGTAAGACTTTCATGCCAAAATGAAAGCCAGCTAGATTTGTTTAAATTTTAAAATGAAAAATGTTTTTATGGTGCTGCCTCCCCCCCTCACCGTGACACCTCCTCCTCACAGTGTTCCACGTCTCAGTCCAGAGCAACCCAGTGACTTGGGCCCAGGCCGTGGAATTAGCCTGGACTCCCCTCTCCAGGACATCAGTCAACCCTGCTGGTCCTCCCTGCCGCATCCATCCAGCTTGACTACTAGTTACCGCCTCTGCTGCTCCCACCCTGACCTGCGCCACCACGGCCTCCCACCTGGATGATTCTCAATAGCCTCCGACCTGGTCTTTCCATTCCCATCCCCTTTCTCCCCAGTCTCCTTTTGAGCAGGTCACCTTGTTCAAGCTTATGAAAACTGTAATTGAATTTCTTTAGGGCTGAACAGCCTCATTTTTAACATGGAGCTACTAAAATTTCCCTCACAAAATCATTACAAGAATTAAATGTAGTGATGGACATAAGGTAATCTGCCTAGGGTTTAACCTGCAGTAGTTCTTCCGACCAGCAGTAACCATGGTTACAGCCACCCTTCAGCTAATTAGTAGTGCCAGAGTTTATATTTATATTATATTTGTTTATAATAACACTGTCCCCCCTCCCCTTTATAATGATTTATTTTTGTCTTGAAAAAAAAAACACACGTTCCACTTCCAAGATGAATTTGCTGACATTTCACAATTTTTTAACCTGCCGTAAGAGCTGTTTCCTGTGCTCAAACCCTGGTAAGTGGAAACACCCATCCAACCAGAGCTGCCGTGGGTAGTCGGTCACTGTGTAAGATGCTTCCCCGCAGAGTGAACCCTGGTGTGAGATGAACCCATCATGAGCCAGAGAGTCAATCAAGAGCATTCATCGTGCCACGTTGTGATGAAGTCATCCACATCTGTATCCCACCTCCAGTTAAAAGGATGTTTAAAACCAAGTGACTTGACAGACCAAAACTTTAACCTGCATTTTCATATAAGCGCCTCTCTTTGGCCTTATGGGAAGGTTAGGTTTAAAAATGTCTTGGTAGTGTTTGACAGATTCTAAACATTATTCATGCACATGAAGTGTATTTATTATGAGTAACACCACTGAGAATTCCTCGTAAAATTCTGTCCCTGAAAAAAAAGTTCTGTTCTGTAACAATAGGAAAGAATGCATATAAGCTAAGCTGACTAAAGAGAGTCTCTGTAGATTTATTTATGCCTTGACAACCACCGAAACAGTTTAATTTAATCATTCAGGCATTTCCATTAGAATGGTGTCAGCTGAAAGAATAACTTTTTTTTCCACCTTTAATTCTTATTTTTTATTGAAGTGTAGCTGATTTACAATGTTAGTTTCAGATGTATAGCAAAACAATTCAGTTATACGTACACATACTTTTTTTTCAGATTATTTTCCATTACAGCTCATCACAAGAAATTGAATATAGTTCCCTGTGCTGTAAAATGAGTCCTTGTTGTTTATCTCTTTTATATATAGTAATGTGTATTTGTTAATCCCAAACTTCTAATCTGTCCCTCCCCCCACCTTCCCCCCTGGTAACCACAGTTTTGTTTTTATTTAATTTAATCACTTGGGCATTTCGATTAAAGTGCTGTCAGCTGAAAGAATAACTTTTAAAGAAACCCATAAAACATTTCTGATTTGTGACATGTTTAATCAGCTTAACTACAATTTTTTTCAATTGTCTGATATTTTTAAAGAGTCTAAGTTTCATTGAATACCAGAAGCATGATGTGTATCTCAGTATAACTACTTAATACCGCCTGATAAGACAGATCTGCCACTAAGAACTGGAAAATTCCATGAACAAAAAGCAACTTATCTTTATAATGTGATTCAGAACCTGTTAAGAAGATTGCCACATAGGTCTTTCTGTTATTTTTCCTTCAAAAATTATTTAAAAACTAGAGTATTCCAAAGAATTACATAAAACAGCTATTTGCTCACTTAGGTAAGAAATGTTATAAGAGTGTTAATTCAGTCTCTTTTATTTTTTGTAACAAAATATGAGCAAAATGTGGTTTTTATCCTATGCATTGTTAATAATAATGGGGAGAGGGGACAAGGACTTATTGCTTGTTGACTAAAAATTCTCTTGGTTTAAGAAATTGAGCTATTTGAAAAATTATTTCTCCTTTCTGCCTGAAAGTTTTTAACTCCTAGGGAGGGATCTCTGTATCCCAGTTTCCCCTAAGAGTTCAGTGAATACATACAGACATTATTTCCTAACTTATAAAATAGGTGTTATCCACTGTCCTAAATTTTTACATGTGAACATAGGTCATTTTCCCTTTCAATTTAATAAAATATAAAAGTAAGAGTGCTAATTCTAACTGAATTCCAAACAACATTTTTTTCTCAACTAAGTGAGCAAGTAACCCTTTTTTTAGAGCTTTATTGAGGTACAGTTGACATATAACATTTAAGGTGAACCACATGGGGATTCGCTACACTTCCATACTGCAAAATGATCACCGCAATAGAGTTAGCTAACACCTTCCTCACCTCACATAGTTACCTTTGTGTGTGTGTGGTAAGAACATTTAGAATCTACTCTCTCAGCAACTTGCAAGAATATGACTCAGCATTGTTAACTATAGTCATCAAACTGTGCATTGCATCCCCAGGACTTATTTATCTTGTAACTGGAGATCTGTATCCTTTGACCAACATCTCCCCGTTTCCCCCATCCCCCAGGCCCTGGCAGTCACCATTCTACTCTCTGTTTTTATGAATTCAGCTTTTTTAGATTCTACGTACAAGTGATGTCACCCCGTATTTGTCTTTCTCCGTCTGACTTATTTCACTTAGCGTAACACCTTCATGTTCCCTCCATGTTGTTGCAAATGGCAGGGTGTTCGTCTTCCAAGTGTGTGTGTATATATGTATGTAAAATGTGTGTGTGTGTGTGTGTCACATCTTCTTTATCCATTCATTCATAGACAGACACTTAAGGTTGTTTCCATTTCTGGATTATTATGTATAATGCTGCAGTGAACATGGGGTGCAGATACCTTTTCAAAATCCTGACTTCATTTCCTTTGGATATATACCCAGGAGTGGAATTGCTGGACCATAGGCTAGTTCTATGTTTAATTTTTTGAGAAACTTCCCCGCTGTTTTCCACAGTGGCTGCACCAATTTACAGTCCCACCCAGAGCGTACGAGGGCTCCCTTCTCTCCACACCCTCGCCAGCACTTGTTATCTCATGACTTTTTGATGATGGCCATGCTGGCAGTTGTGAGGTGGCATCTCACTGTGGTTTTAATTTGCATTTCCCTGATGATTAGTGATGAGCACTTTTTCATGTACCTGCTGGCCATGTGTATGTCTTCCTTTGAAAAATGTCTATTCAGGTCCTCGCCCATTTTTAAGTTGGAGTGTTTGGCTTTTTTGCTATTGAGTTGTCTGAGTTCCTTATATCTTTTGGATTTTAACTCCTTATCAGATTGGCGGTTTGTACATCTTCTCTTTTATTCCATAGTTTGCAGTTTCGTCCTTGCTCTTTGTTTCTCTTGCTTTTAAAACACCATCTTAAGTGAGCTGGTTTCAAGTAGAAGTCCAGTGTGGGATGAAACACTATAATTCAAGTGTGCAAACCTAAATTCAATTAGAAAATCAAATCACAGTAAAAGGGTAAGAAATTACTTCCAAAATTTAAGGTAAAAATGCATTTTCTCAGTATGCACCTTCCTAAAATAACCCACTGTACTAAAATGTTTCAAGTTCAATTTTTAATACAATTAGGTCACCAACTTCAAGCCCAAGTGTGACCCATTTTACAAAGGATATGCTCTCTTCTGTATGTGATCATTAAAACGAAGTTTTAAAATGTAATGGAAAGAAAACTATATAATAATGTGCCTGACACTTTCAGTTAAAGCCTGTAAAATATAATTTAACATCATAATCACACTAACACTTTCAGGTCTCTTTCTACCACTGTTAGCTGTATCCTCAAGCTAAAACAGAGCTAATCTGTGGTATGTACTAATCTCTAAGCAGAGTAGTGCAATAAATTTCGATAAATTTGTTTCCGAAGCAGAAATGATTACTGCCAAAAAGTTTTTTAAAAAGGGAGAAAAATAGAGCCCTCTTAAAATTCTTTCTGTTTTGAATGTTGTCATAGTTACTGGAAAGAAATTTATGTTTTGAAGACTTTTTCATAGATGTTAAATACTGTGACCAATTGCGGCTGAAAGAAGAATAAGATTGATGAGGAATTTCATTTATAAACATCTTTTCAAAACCTATCTGTACTAATTATTCCCTTTCCACCTACATTAGACTTCAAGTTGGCTGTGTGCAGACTTGTTTTATCATTTAAGCTATTTTTAGTTATAAACATTCACATATAGCTATAAGTTGAATTTAGTTTCTGAATGTTCAGCCCAAGTCCAAATTTAAATATTTTAAAATATACCTTGTGAGCCAGCTACATAAAATGAGTGAATTGCCAAATAACCCCAAGAGTATAAATAGTAGAGAATTGTGTTCAATTAATTTAGTTCTATAATGGCATTCTTATTCCTCGTTATCTCTGGAATACCATGCTAGGGGGACTTGGGGTTGAGCGTTACAATCCTAGAATATTTCAAGCAGAAAAGCAGCATAGAGATCATTTAGTCTGGAAGTCTCTGTTTTTAAAAATGCAGAAACTGAGTCCCAGAGATGCTGAGTGGTTTGCCCAAGGCCATCCTGCCAACTAACATCGAAGCTGGAAATTTAATCAAGGTCACCTGATTCAAATTTCTTTTTTTTTTCTTTCTTTTTTTTTTTTTTTTGTGACACCAGGCTTGTGTCAAGAAGCTATGAAAATAAATTTCTCCCACCAGAGAGGGCTGGGAGAGGTGAGCCTCGAACCCTTAATGCTCCTTCGAGCCACCCCAGGAGACACAGGGGAGTGCAAAGGGAGATGTTCTGCTCTATAACCGCTTGGACCTAAGTACCCTCTCTTTTCTTCCATTTGATATAATGTAAATTTTGAATAATATTTCACATCTAGGAAGATTTTTCCTATCAAAAAAGAAAGTTTGAAAATTGGTTCTCAACTCCTGGTTCAAGCAGTATGGAGAACTAAAACTCTTCCACTACCCGTATGTAAAAGTAATTGAATAAGATAAAATAAATGTCCTTCAAGGGCTTTTGTGACTGTTAAAATTATCTTCATGTCATATATGGTCAAACGGCTTTAGGTAAGTGTGCCAAGACCACTCAGTGGGAAAAGGACAGTCTTTTCAACAAATGGTGTTGAGAAAAGTGGATCTCTACGTGCAAAAGAAATTAAGTTGGACCCTCATCTAGCATCATACACAAAAATTAACTCAAAGTGGATCAAAGGCCTAAATGAAGATCTAAAATAATAGAACTCTTAGAAGAAAACATAAGGGAAAAGCTTCACAACGTTGGATTTGCCGGTGATTTCTTGGCTATGATACCAAAGGCGTAGATAATGAAAGAAAAAACAGACAAATTCGATCTCATAAAAATTTTTGTTCATCAAAAGACACTGTCCACAGAGTCAAAAGGCAGTGCAGAGAATGGGCGAAAATACCTGAAAATCATATATGTGAAAAGGGATAAATATCCAGAATATGTAAAGAACTCCTAAAATTGACAACAAAAAAACAAACAACTGAATTTAAAAAATGGGCAAAGGACTTGAATTTAGACATTTCTCTGAAAAAGATATATGAATGGCCAACAAGCACACGCAGAGGTGCTCAGCGTCACCAGTCACAGGGAAACGCAAACCGAAAGTGCAATGAATGTCACCTCACACCCATTATTAGGACGCCTACTATTAAAAAAACAGAAAACAATTGTTGGCAAGAATGTGGAGAAATTGGAACCCTTCTGCACAGTTGGTAGGAATGTAAAATGGTACAGCTACTGTGGAAAACAGTGTGGCAATTTCACAAAAACTTAAAAATAGAATTACACTATGGTTCAACAATTTCTCTTCTGGGTGTGCACCCAGAAGGACTGAAAGCAGGGCCTCAAGGAGACATTTGTGGACCCATGTAGATAGTTGCATTTTCACAGTGGCTAAAACGTGGAGGCAACTCAGGTGTCCAACAACGGTGGATGGATAAACAAAATGTGGTGTAAACCTACTGTGGAATATTAGTCAGCCTTTAAAAGAGAAGGAAATTCTGCAATAGACTACAACATGAATGAATCTTGAGGACGCTATGCTGAGCGGAATAAGCTAGTCACAGAAAAGGGAAGTGTTGTATAATTCCACTCACGTGAGATGCATAAAATAACCAAAATCATGAAGACAAAAAAGTGTGACAGTGGTGGCCGGGGACTGGTGGCAGGCCACAGCTGGGGAGAGAAGAAGAAATTATTGTTTCGTAGGTACGGTGCTTGCTATTTTGCCTAATGACGTCTTAGGTCCTCACATCAAATTAGAATCAGTCGACTTAAATCCCAATATGTTCTCCAAATCAGGCAAGTTCAAAATAGTTAAAGACTATTTTAAGGTTTGCTACTATAGGTGCTGTAAAAATGTATAGTAAAGACTTATTTGCTGTGGACAGAGCAACGGTTACCACGAAGGCTTTCGGCCAGGGGTCCCCAACCCCAGATATTTTTAACTCCGTTTCAGCCCGTAGCTGAAATCTATGTAATCGTCTGTGGAGTGTTCTGTGCATTAAACCTACTCTGAGGCTCACTGAACACTGTGGAAAATTTTCCCAGTGGACCAGCCCGTGTGCAGAACCAGGTGTTTCTGTAATTGTGACGCCGTGAAAACTATTCACAGCGCTCTGAGGTCCTTTAAACTCCGACTCCACCTGTGCTTTCTGCTGCAGTCCGGTGGCTACTTAGGGTTTTCAGGGGTCTCCTTGTTTATGTAGGTGCATTTCTTTGTTTTGGAATTTATTTTGCTACGTTTTAAAGAGGAAAATTTATAGAAAAAGATTTTAACAAGCTGATGTTGGGAGTCACTCACGTTTCAGCCAGGTGCGCCCCTAACGTGCAGGTGTAAACCAGGGCACAGGTAAGGAAAGCGTGATGTGGGCTGCGGTCTCTGAAGGATTAATTGTGTATGTCCTTAATGAATGTATCCCAAGGTGCATTTAAACATGTGTTATAGATTAAGGCGTTTTCTTCTGTTTGCCCCTCTTTCCAGTTCCCCTGTGTCATTTGTATCCATACAGTAAGCTGAGTCTGTATTTGGAGATCATGAGAACGAATGTCCTATGTTCTTTATTAAATATCATTGTATAGAAATTTTTTAAATCAAAAACATATTTGTCTACAATGTATTTTGAAAATAAATACATATTTCTAATATGGCTATTAGCAATCAGGTTTGGTCTAAGTATGTTATACCGATTTTGACATAATTACATTAACATGTCAAACAAGTGCAATCTTTACATTTTCTAAGCATTAGATTTGACATCTGGATGTGGCATATTAATCATGCTATCTTACTTAGGCTTTTGTGTTGCCTTTTTATTATTAGTGAAGTACAGTCAATTACAATGTGTCAATGTCTGGTGGACAGCACACTGTCCCAGTCATGCATATACATGCATATATTCATTTTCATATTTTTTTCACTAAAGGTTATTACAAGATATTGAACATAGTACACTGTGCTATACAGAAGAAATGTGGGTTTTTAACCTTTATTTTTATAGTGGCTAACATTTGTAATTCTCATCCTCCCAAATTTATCCCTTCCCACACCCTTTCCCCGGTAACCATAAGATTGTTTACTTTGCGAGTCTGTTTCTGTTTTGTAGATTAGTTCATAATGTCCTAATTTTATAGGAATTTTAATTTTAAGGTAACAAATGCACATTACTCTTCTAAATAACTGACTATTTTTGTATTTGAAAATAGTCCACTTCTACTTAGAGTACTATATTAAAGACATATTTTAATTTCTTCATCTTCATAATTTTGCCCCTCACATCATATAATAGTACCATTACCTCACCTACATCTATGCCTGAAAATTTTTTTCGAATAAGATAATTTTCAACTGTGATACTCAATTTCCTCATTCTGAAAAATTTGGAAGACATCCGATTATTCAAATTCAGTTTCTAATCAAAATAACTTTTTCTTGACTGTTCAGTCCAAGTAACATATATTATTCTGTTTTCCGTGTTTCATACCCTGGAGAACGTTAGCTATTCACTTTTCCAAATAACTTATAATAAGGTAATACTTTGATTCTTTTAATACTGTATAGCCATACTAGTGGGACTTTTACACACTATATTTAATTATATTTTTATTCTTATAATGCAATGTTCTAGATTTTGCTTTAGCATTTTTTAGAAACATTTTCACAACTAAGTCCAAATGTATAATTAGAAATCATATAGGAATGAGAAAAGTGTAGTTTTGGGGTGAAATTTAATATAATACCAAGTCCAAGTAAAAATCTTTCTTCTCACATTTTAAGTAAGAAAAAATGGAGTTTTGTGTCAACAAATTATTATCTTTTAAGAAAACTATCGCCTTTTTCATATGACTTTTTGAATATTTGTGTCTACATCTACCCAATGTCTGTCACTCAGAAGAAAAATGTTTTCCTCAAACTGATGTTTGCAAACGTTAAAGTGTTTAGCAAGTTAGTTCACTTTTCTCAGTAAGTTAAGGTGAAACAGAGGTTGCCATTAGAACTTTCAAGTCCACATCAGAGGTTCCACATTGGAAGCCCAGGGGCCAGAAAGACTTTGCAAACTGTTGGCTTGCCCAGTGTCAATTGAATTTATGTAAAAATGTGGGTTTCCAGTTGCTAAGCCTGGTGATGACAGACTGACCCTGAGTCCCAAGGTTGATACCAGGGGCTGAGGTCTTTCCATTGATCCCCAGCCCCTGTTGTGGTTGCTCACGGGCAGTGGCTCTGTTACCACATTTGTGCTGCTGTGGATGGACACAGAATCTTACTTACATGGGTCTCTAGGTCGTGGTTCCTTCTTTGGTCAACCACTTACATTTAACTATGGGTAGCTGAATAAAGAAGCAGCAAAAAATAAGTCTTCATAGCTTAGTCCTAAGAAGGGATGGAATAAATAAAAGACGTCGTAAGAAGTTGTAAGAAGGGAAAGGCTGAACACCAGCGTAGCCACGTCCACTCAGTAATCACGCTCCCACTCAGGGCTCCCTGTGGACACTTGCGGACATTCTGACTCTCGCCCCGAGGACGAGCTGCACCAGCCTCAGAGCCACGCTCACCGCCAACGTGCGGACACCCCGCACTCTAATACTAAAAGCCTCTCTGTCTCAGTTAACATTCTTCTAGCAGTTTCTCCAGCTGTTGTTTGGATTGAACTGTTGGCCCCGCTCCGTGGACAGTCCCACCCCCCCCAACATCCCCCTCCATTCACTTGGAAATGAAGATGAATGCTGGCGAGAAAATGAGGCTGGCTCTGAAGGACTTCACAGAAATAATCGGCGTGAGGCACGCAACCTGCATATTAGAGGCTGAATGGCTGGGGTGGAAGGGACTCAGAAGGACCGGCAGCCCGGCCGCGCTGCACTGAGTCATGGCTTTGAAACAAGGCCTCGAGTCAGAGCTACGAGGCCGGGGCTGCTGTTTTCCTGGCTCTGATAAGCCTGTCTCTTTTTGTCCAGAGGCTGAGCCTGTGATTTAACATGGCAATGACAGCAATCGTTTTCCCCCCAAACATCCCTAACAACTCATTTCTAATACAGATCACTTATTCTTCGTGAAGAATGAGTGAGTCATGCAAGCAGCAGACTGCCCATTAGAGGTACATTGTTAATTTACTCCTTAATGAGTTTAGTGGCATATAATTATTTGAGGTCAAATAATAATTAAATTTTGGTACGCTCCTTTTTTTCCCTGGTAAATTACCACTGGACCACCCTCCATGATAAAGGATCTCTAAATAACACACAGGATGCTGGCCATAGAACACAAGGAAGTGTGTGATTTTTTTTTTCTTCCCCTACAAAAGCCCCCTTTAAAAAAAAAAAAAAAACTCTCCATGAAAAGAATCATTTTATCATCATTGTTTAAAATCCTCCTTTTAAGAATAAGAATCATCAAATAAAAATATAATAAGCTTTACTCTTCTAATTAAGTGAGTTAATCTGAAAAAAACCAAAATGCACCAACTTTTCACTTTTACTATAAATAACAAATACGAATTAGACTTACGAATATTAAAGTGGGCTTTCCTCTAGAGAACTCCACCAAGAAAACATGTAAGTAAATTTGGCTTCCTCAATTACCTGAAATTAATCACCTAAATTATCCTCTGTGTTTTTTCTTTCCAGAAGCAAACACTTGATTATTAACTAAGATGTGATTCAGCTAAAATCCCACAAAGTTCTGCTTAAAAATAAAAATTTAGAAATTCGTTTTCTCATTTTGACTTAGGCCTTAGAGAAACCATGTTCATAATAATATTAGATATTCTGAAATATATTTGAAGAAAGTATGATTTAGGAAATGAACTTAAGAAAAGATTAATACCGTGTTTATAAGCAGTGAGAAAAGCTGCCTTTGGATTAAAAAAAACAATATTAACCAAAAAAAATTTTCAATTCTTCACCCATGCAACTCCACTCTTGAAAGTAAAAGCTATGTTCCCACCATGCTGCACGCAGTGAACAGATCTGAGCTGACTGAGAAAGTCCTGGTGCACGCCACAATCTTTTCTAGAAAGACAATACCACACCCCGAAATGTATGTTGATTCTATGAACCTTTGTAGATTTCCAACATGTGCTTTGCCAACGTTGACCCATACTTAGCTAGGCCTTCGGTCTGCCAGTTACTGGGCTCCTGTCAGTTATTAGAGAAGAAAAGCCCTCAGGAAGAGACTACCAAAAAGAACGTAAGACAGCCCTACCTTGTCGTGAAAATCAGCTGCACAAAGACCTTTACCAACAAAGTATTTTATGTTTTTTTTTTTAATTAATATAGACTCCTTTGCACAGAATTGGCATGAATTAATGAGACTTCTCAACAGGAGCACACACACTGAGCACCAGCGCCACACAGAAGTCAAAGCAGTGAAAACACATTTTGTCCGGGAGCCTCTATCAGGACAAGTTGGCACATTTACAGCGTCTCTAAGACTGACAGCTTCAATCGCTTATATGTGGAATCTGGAAAAAAAAAAAAGGACACAAATGAACTACTTACTTATACCTTAGATGACTGATTTCTGGAATCCGTGTAAACACGTGTGATTGCCCTTTATGACTACTGCATTCTGTTGATTCTTTCTTTTCATGGTTGGCTTTATTCCTTTGATAACTATGTACGCTTAAAAAGCTAAAGCTCTAAATTGTTCTTAGAGACAACGCGCAGTACATGTATGTAAACTGAAAAAAAAATGACATTCAATAGCTAAGCAGACTCAGTGCTTATGTCAGGAATTCTGCCTGTGGATCAGGGCTCTGGTTCCACTCCCTGCTCTGGTTCCACTCCCGGCTCTGCTCCTCACTTGCAAGGCAACTGAACCCCCAGCACTCACCCCACACTTAGCATAGGCTTCCCACATGCTGGGAATTGTGTTATATTCGTGGGGCTTAAGGAAACAACCTGTGTTCTTATAAAGTACAAACTCATATTGTTCAGGGCAGGAAGAAACCTTGCCAATGAAGATGACTCTAGTGAAGAAACACTCACAATGCAGTATAATAGATGCCACTGCAAGGGCATATATGAGAGATTTTAGTTGTGCTTAAAAAGACCAGGGAAACCCTAACCCTAACACAAGGATGAGTTTCCAAAGGTCACAGGGAATTCACTTAAGAGAAAAAAGAATGCCTGGGGACTGAGACGAGGAGTAGGTTAAAGAGTGGTCAAAGAGGAAGTGATCACAGAGAGTAGATAATAGACATCTATATATTTCTATTTATTTCTATATGACGTCTCTATTATTACTACAGAAAGAGAAAAGGAAAAAAAAAAGAAAATGAAAAGGGAAGGCAAAAACAAAACAAAACAAAAAAACCTTACTTCTTAGGCTACATCACGTGTAAGGTACTGTTGCCAAAAATGTCTGACCAAAATTCTTAAAGCTTCTTTGTTGTTTGGGAGCAAATTATACTCAGAGACTGAGACTGTCTTTGCCAATCTTTTATTTAACACGGGCTCACTGCGGGGATTATAATAATTTCACAAGCCACTTGCATACAGGATAATGTCTCTTAATGAGCCCATAAAGAAATAACACAGTCCAAACCAGTGAGAGATTAATTACACTATTGCTCCAGGCAAGGGCAGATAAAGGAAGAGCGTCCGCAGTTAGCTGAGGCAGACCTTTTATACCACTTGGTTCTCGGGAGAGATGGTGCAGCCAGCCCAGAGCTGTCGTCCAGCTGCCATCACGGAAACTCAAGTCTCCCGTTGCTAGGCAACGAAGGTACCAGGATTGGGGGGCAAGATGCTCCCCTGCAAAGGCTCCCACTCAGTGTTCACCCCTGCAGAGCAAGGATCCACCTTTCCCAGCAGAAACTACTGCCCCAAGGTCCTTGGAGAGCCATTTACATCAGCAAGAAATCACCTTGCCCACCGGGCGAGAAATCATCATTGCAAACTCTGGGTATTTATAGCTTATTGGCTACCACAGATGTGGATGCCTGTATCCTTCCCTGACAATTTCACTTTTACATCAAGACAACTTTACTGATAAAAAAATAACTTCATGCTGAAATCAAAACAACTTCACTCAACAATGATGGCAGGCTTGACATGAACAAGTGGATTTGAAATCATCAGACCACCACTCCACACTCTTCAGCGGCTTCCCAGTTGTTCTTAGAAAATAAAGGTAAACTGTTTACCTGCGGAACCTCACAACCTGGTCCCTGCCTCCACCTCTAACTTCGTCTCGTGCCCCTCTGCCCCTGGGGCTTGACTTCCGTTGCACTGACCCTGTCGTCCCACAGATGGGACGAGCCTGTTCCCGCCCCAGGGCCTTTGCCTCGGTAGATGTCTCTGTCTGAGACCCCTTCTCTAAACCTCAGGGGACTGGTCTTCCCTTGTCATTCTGGTTCAGTTGAAGTCACCTCCTTAAAGAGGTCTTCACTGACTATCCAATCTAATGGAACTCCTGTCCCTGGACCACCTTGCTCTAATTCCTGCAAAACACCTTTGCTACCTGACATTGCACACTCGCTTATTTGCTTGTTGGGAGCCTATCGCTGCATCTATCACTTTACAGCTCAGGGTCACCTCCCCAGGATCTGGTCATGTGGTTCCCACCTATCCCGTCAGCTCCATGTCTTCCGAGCACATGCTGCGTTATGTATATATAGCTTTGGGGCCATTGCAGTGGGTTCTCCGGATGGAGAGGCAGCACTTGCTCATCTTGGATGTACCAGGTACCACCTACAGTAGCTGACATGGAAAAAAGGGGAAGGAACCCAGAGATTTTTCAGTTTAAAAGCAAAACACTTCCCAAGTGAGGGAATACTTCTGGATTGTTTTAAGTGGGAGAAAAGAGAAGGGGAACTAGCATTTATCAAGCAGTTTGCTGCAGAGGACTGGCTTGGCAGTGGACAGACTTTCTGGTTTTCTTGGCAGACGCACGAAGTGGTTACTGTTGCCCCCACTTTAGAGATGCTCACCTGAGCTTGGAGAGGCCAGGAAGCTCTGTTATAGAACCAGGAAGAGAAGAGCCAGGATTTGCCACCAGACTGTGTGATTTCAAACACCTTCTGTCACCCTATTATTCATAATTTTGGAAAACCGATTATAAGAACTTTAATAACTAATCAAAATTGAATCCGTGCCTCTGTGAATGAAATACATACATTGTCACATCTCAGAGATTACCAAGCTTAAATTGGTCAATTAAAAGGTTAAGTCTATAAATTAAAAGTATATGGTATGACTGAAGCATGATGCTGTACACTGGAAACTGACACAACATTGTCAACTGACTGTACTTCAATAAAAAAAGAATGTACATTTTTTTTAATTATATAGAAAAGTTCACATTGTTGTAGGTACATGTTGCATTAATATATTTGCCTTTAATTACCATGTGTTGAGCACTGTGCTGAACACTCAGCAATATTACCTTATTTAATCATAAAAATAACAGTGTTTTGAAGGCAGGGAATTGAGAACTTAGAAAGGTTAAATAAACTGGCCACTGCTACACAGCGGGGAAAATCGGGCTTCGAAACAAGGCCTGTCATATACCCCACTCCCAACCACTGTCCGCATTACCTCCCCAAAGGGTCCAAATTGCCACCTGAAGGCCCAGGCCTCTACTCATTTCATCAGTAATTTACTGTGACCATTCACAATCCACAGAATCTCTCACAGCATACATAGCCTTCCTCCTCTGTGCAAATAGAAGGTTGGAAAGGTGGTTTCAACCAGGTCCACCATGGAGCAGACCCACATGTCTGGGACCACAGCCAACTCTGGTTCTCAAACATCAACCTGTCCTGTAACCAAACAAATGACTTTAAATTACAGGGGAAAGAAATTCTAGAATCGAACTCGATGAGGGTCCTAGTTTGACATAACATCTTTAGATGCCCTATTAAATGAAACTGGAGGTTCCCTTGGAGGCCACAGAAAGCAAGCTCTGGTAACTACAATGGGGCTTAACCTGGCACAAAATTGATTAGAAAGAATATGCTGGTGAAAGATCTATCTTTTTCTTTACAGGAGAACCTTGAATAAAAGAGCAATAGAATAATGTTTGATGAGGAGGTTTATTTTAATAGGTTTATTTTTTGGCTTATTTATGTAGGAAAAGCCAGAAACATTTTGAAGACTTCCGCAATACATGAGGATCATATGTGGAAAAAAATGAACTCCATAGTCATTTTTCCAAAAACAAATACCCAGTTTTCATTCCTGGTATGGAGGTGATGAGAAATAAATATTGCAGGCATGGAAGATGTCTAAATGTTACAGAGATGCCAGAGCGTAATGCTAAAATTCTTTGGAACACCAGGACCATGAGATGAGTGACTGGCATTTGAAAAATTTCACTGTTTTAAAAAATAAATCCTGGCTCGCAAGAGGAAGGCTGGGTGTGATTGGAGGCCCTCTTGTTCCCATGCCCTTGCTTTCATTTAAATATTTATAAGATCATTGTTAAAAATACTTAAAAACAGCCCGTGTGAGCAAACGGGTTAAACACCTTCTAGATTCCAGTATGAATCTTGACCACCCCCAGTGTTTCCAGAAAAAGATAAAGGGATATTAATAACTGGTCACCTGAAGTTCAGACCCCGACAAAGGAAAGATCCTATTCCGGAAGGCAGGTTGCGGTGACAGGACTAGAATTCAGCCTCACAGGCTGTCAAAGCCACACTGCGGCATCTCTGCTGCTTCCACGGGCACATTGGCGCAGGACCTGTGAGGAAGCGGCTGGGTTAGTCCACGGTCTAGGCGTGGAATCGTGCTCCTGTCCCTGGTGCCGGCGGAACGCAAGAGTTACTGCCAAGTTCACGTGAGATACAGACAGATCCGCAAATAAGTGGATGCCTGAGCTCAGTCTTGGGGAGCTGAAATGGAGGTTATAAGAGCAGGGCTGCTGACTCAGGCTGCCATATGACCAAACTCCGAAGCCTCCTTTCAACTCCCGTAATAGCATCTCTTGACCAAGTTAGGACCAGACCCCCGGTTACATCCCTGTGTGGACACGCATTTCATTGGATTGTCAAGGTCAAATGATTTAGTCTACCCAGTCAGGTGTAAGCGCCACCATCTGTCCAGTGAGAAGTTTACTATAGTCTACGTAAGCTCCTAACCACACAATTTGCCGCCAAACCTGCTTCCGTCATCAGCATTGTGAGCTCAGAATGCCATCTCTGATGACCTCAACTCTCTGTTATGTTACAAGCAATCCACCAGGTCTGCTCAGAGTTGACCGCGTTTGGTGGGGAATGGAGCATTTCTGTGACTCTCCTCTCTGGTGATTTACCATCACCATGACCACGCTGAGCATTTCGCTGGAAATGGTAGGGCTACCAAAGTTTACCTTCACTAATGACTCCTTTGCTTAAAGAAAAAAATCCCAGTTTTCCCCTGAGTTCAAAGGAGTGAGAAAGTAAGTTTCATAAATCTTCCATTTAAAAACTGTGCACTTGGAAGGCACTGAGCCTCAGACTTCATGGTTAGAACAAATACCTGGAGAGCTGGTATTAGACGTGGAATCTCAGTCTTCACCTCCAGAGATTCTGACTTGGTAGATCTGCGGTGGAGCCCAGGAATGTCCGTGTTTAATAATTTCCCCAGGTGTTCCTGATACAGATGTTACAAGACCATTGCATGAGAAACACTGCAGACTGATGGAAAAACAGCTGTGTCCTGGACACAGTAACGCCTAACAATTAGACTCTAATGTGGTCCTTGCACGATCATTGGAAACCCAGACAAAGCAGCTACCTGGAAATTGTTACATGCACCGTTCCAGGAAAAATTAATTATCTTTTTACTTTCTGCACTACCATCTTCTCAACATGTACCCTGATCTCTTTTCTGAAAATAAAATGGTGGCTTTTATTTAATTGTCACACTGTAGCCTAATTTCATAACTAAGGAAAATGACCTGAGAGCTTTAGGAAGCATGAAAGCAAATAAGGAAATTATATCCATTTGAGGGTTTCAGCATTTTCTACTTTCTATTTCTCATTCCATTTGAGAGCTGAACTTTGGCAGCAGGTCCCTTGAACTTCAGAGAAAATCCTAGTTAAAGGCTCAACGTTTTCAGTGTCATCACTAATGGCTACTGTTATCACTGCTGACTGTGAACCTATGAACCATTAAACCAAGCTTGCCTCAGTTCATATTCATCAAGATGTCAGATAGGGGCACTTACCCTATCTCCCATTTGACTCGTAGGTCTCGTATTTTCTTCCCTTATAAAAGGTGCCATCGTATCAGTTGAAAATTGAACTGTGGCTTAAAGTCAAGTGGTTAAATCAATTAGAGCTCTCCTTAGATGTTTAAGAACACAAGGCTCAACTTGTCACCTAGACACAAGTCTATCGGCGGAGAAAAACCAACGCTGCCAGGGGAATCCATGGGGGACCATGTTAAAGACAAACAGAAGGGGACAGGAAAGGGGGTGAAAGATACGGAGAAGGTAAAGAAGATTGAAGAAAAACAGAAGGAAGTGACAGCCAGCTTAGTGACTTGGGAAGACTTAGTGCCTGACAGACGTTGCTCAATGTGTTTGGTGGGCTTTATAAATCCATGGACTTTTCTGAAGAATACGATTAAGTCACTTATATCCTATATGGCCCCATTTCCACCAAAGGTAAGATGCTGATGGTGTTACACAAGAGTTATGATAGAAATAACTTGCCAAGAAAATAGGTGCTTGACTCTGTCAATAGAATTTTTACAAGGAGGTAAACTGAAAGGGAATCTCATGGTAGACCTACAGAAATTATGTAACTACCCCAAAAGAAATTTAAGGTATGTTACTTCCTATTTCTTTTATTCTACCTTTGTTTCCAACAGACCTAACATATCTATACTCAACAGAAGCTGTATTTCTCACATTCTCATCTCATGAGATGGAGTGATGAGATGGAAAGCTGGAGAGTGGCACTGAAACACTGGGAAACTGTTGATAGAGCAAAAAAAAATTGATCATCTTACTTCTGAAAACACTTTTAATTACTGATGGAGCAAAAGCTAATTTATGATGAACCCAATAAAGCTTGAGTTTCAGGGACCCTCATTTGCCATTTTAGAAAGTGATGAAAATGATAGCTGAATAGTTGTCAAAGAACTTTGGAGCATCTCTATACTTTAGTTTTATAATCCAATAATGATTAAAATAATAGAATAACTAACAGTTATTGCAGGCTTACTGTGTGCCAAGCACTATGCTGATGACTTCACATGCATTATCTTATCTCATCTAATCAAAGAAAAATCACATGGGCACTTAAGAAGACAAATACCATGACATTGTCAAAAATTAGCTGTGTCTTGGTTCTCTACCTGTCACAGACGTTAACAATTAGTAGATCATGAGTAACTTGCAGGCAGTACTGTGTCTTAGTCATCTTTGTCACTTTTAGTAGCACCTAGAAATAAGGCTTCTGGTCAACCAAATGAATGCATTAATTAACGTAATTTTGCTGTCTACCCTCTGCCAATAACGGTGGCTGTAAATACAAAGGATTATAAAATATTCCCTAATTTCTGTGTGTGTGTGTGTGTGTGTGTGTGTGTGTGTGTGTGTGTGTGTGTAAGGATCTGGGGAAAGAAATAGCTGTAGCAAGTAAACAAGTGTGATGCAAAGCAAAAACATCTCATCTGAATCTTCCTGTATGTAAATCAACAATTTCATCAAAAAGCAGATTATGGAAAAAAAAAGAAAGACCATTTTGGAGCTACCACACATTAAATGAATATTTATCTCTGCTCTTTTTCCATCAGGGCACCTTGTAATGGATTTTTCATTTAACAAAGACAATTCCTCTGAATTATGAGATTCTCTGATATTCTCTTTTAAAGACATATCTCTCCCCCTTTTTAATGACTCAAACTTGTGATGGTTTCTCTGTTCTGGTCATTATTCATTGAACTCGTAGTTACAATGATTTTTTGAGTCTTCTCAGGATTGGTCATTTTTCACACTTTCCCCATCTAAGCCCAGGTTCAATTATCTAGTCTGTTTTTACTATTCCTTGATCCCGAAAATATACCCTTCTTTTTCATTCCCACTTCAACCACTGTAATCAAATTTATATCACCTGTGGCTTGGCCAATTGTGTAAGTAATCTGACTAGTCTTCCTACACCAATCCATTCATAAAATGGTAACATATTAAACTTCCTTAAAAAAAGCATGATTCTATTAAAAAGAAAACCCCTACTTGCAATCTAAACTCTTCCTTTATCCAGTGGTCATTTTTAAAATAATCTTTAATTTGATAAAATATATATATTTTTAATACAATTATTAGGAAGCAGATATGGAACCAAGTAGCTATTGATGAATTTTAATGACCCAGAGATTCATTGGAAAGTAGTCTGACAGATCAAATGATTAGAATTATGCATAAAATTGCAATTAATGGATGGAAATGATATCACTAGTTTTCAGACCACGAGATTGCCTATAAGAAAAATTGCTAACGTCTTTGACTTCATTTTGCCTAGTTTATATTTTTTTCTTAACATTACTTGAGTTTAATATAATACCAATAAAGGGAAAAAAGGAGACTATGATATATGATCCGAAATATTCAAGACAGCTAAAATATGACAAAGTGAGGGGGGAAAAATCACAGACATTGGAGTAAACTGTCCCAGCAGCCTGTCTCAGTTCTGAAAGCTCTGTGCAAGTTTATTCAAATTCTCCAAGTCTCAGTTCTTTCACCAAACTAATTTGCAATTATTTCTTCTTTGTTGGCAAATAAGTTCAAAGTGTATCATTAAGGACATGAGCCCTTCCTGTTTCTCTTTATTCCTTCCTATATATCACTCTCCCTGGCCACTCTGTCCACCTCTTCCACAAGATTTTTTAATGTATTCATCACAGATGTTATAAAGTCTTCATCTTCTGATTCCAACATCTGGGCCATCTGTGGGTTAGTTTCTGTTGGTTATTTTTTCTCTTGATTATGGATCATGTTTTCCTAGTCCTTCAGGTGTCTTGTAATATTTACTTGTATGCAGGACGTTGTGTCTTTTAAAAAAAAAAAAAGGAGCCTGAAGTAAATAATAACCTTTACTCTCAGAAAAGGGCATGCCTGTTTTTCTGTCAGGTCTGTACCATGGGATGAGGTGGGGGGACCAAGCCAATTTAATCTGTGGTTGAGCCAGTTCTGGACTTTGTGGTAGCCTCAGTTAGATCCAGTTCATCTCTTCAGCAGGACTTGGTGTACGAGCACCAGGGCAGCACTGAGACCTCCGTCTGCTTTATAGCTCAGTCCTCAGATTTCCAAATTGCGTGAAGTTGACCTCCATCCTGCTGTCCTGTCCCCAACCTCAGTGAGTTGCTGCTATGTACTAGGCGAAAGCTGGCTGAGAAGCACTGGGGAAAGTTTGGTGCACAAGATGGGGACAGGTGGGACACCTCTGTCAGCCCCCTGCCCTGTCCCAGTCTTTGGCTCAATAGCCATACACAGTATATGCAGGTGGGTGTAGACTCACTTTGGGACAAGGCTCCTTGGAGTTCTGATCCATCACACCAGCCCATAGGAGGCTATTAAAAGTCCATTAAATGTTGAACTAACTTCTACTTACCCCAGTCCATGGCGTGTTTGCTTCTGAAAGCAACCGTGGGTCCCTTCTCTCTTTGAAAGGGCTTGTGACTCTCTAGAAATGACTTCATTTCAGTTTCTTTGCAGCCTCAGCTGTCTGGTGAGTTTTGAAAAATAGATAAGCAATGAGTTTGTAGCTCATCTGGATTGTTCTTATTGTTTGTCATTGAAGATGTGTGAAGAGATTAGAAAGTGACTTCTACTGACTTCTCCAAACTTCCCTTTCACTGTTTCCAATCCAGGATGCACTAGTTTTTGTTTCTCTGGCTTACTACTTGGTCTTGAAAAACCACGCCCCACCATCAGTCTTACTCAAATCTAACCTGCCCAGTGAGGCATTTGGAAAACCTCTGCTACCCTCAGGAACTCACCCTACCCTCAAGGCGCTGAACCAGCACCACACACCAGGAGAACATGGCTGTGAAGAGGACAGCGCTATCTTGTAATTTAAAAAAAAAAAAGTGTACATCTCTTTTTTCCAACAAGAAGTAAGCCCTTTGAAGTCAAGGGCAATCTTATATCACTGTTATCTCCCTTGCAACATCTAGCAAAATGCCTTGAACTGAGTAGGGCTGATAAGAGTCCTCAGAGAACCAAAGTTCTTGAATGTTCTTGCCAACTGATCAGACCCTAGGCTCCCAACTCCTGGGCTCATTTGTGTTATGGAAGATGGCCAGTCCTATTCCTTGTGAGTTAGGGTTTCCACTGAGACTGGTCTTAGATGAACGTAGCAGAGCAATGACATTCATTGGGTTGGAACCATCCCATCACTGGTGTGTCTGGCCTCAGCGCTCCCGTCACCTCTCCGGGCGTGATGATGATGGTCCAACTTACGTATGTCAGTGCACACATCAGGATAAAGTAACACAGGAAACTCCACAGCAAATTCCTGAGGAATACGCTGACAGCTCTTGTAGCTGTGCCATTACAGTCCACCAAAAATATTTACCTCACATCAGGGAGACTACTGGCTACTGTAATAAACTGATGCTTCATTTCTCTTAGAAATAATTTGAAGGGCAGAAAGATGGACCTTCTAAAAATCAAGATAAATAAAGCAGATGAATGCATTAAAAAAATCAAGTTATCACCTTCAGAGGGGAAAAGGGGAGGGCAAATAGAAGGGATAATGTTTCATGTATCCTTAAGAAAAGATTCCACTTGAGTTAAAAAAAATCATGCAATCTTTGAAAAATAAATTTTCAAATATACAGTAGATAATGGGAGGCTCAGACTTAATGAAAGAGCCAGGAAAGCAAGTGGTTTTCATTATTTCCAAAAGCCTCTGTGTGCCCCAGGATTAAAGAAATTGATTCTAATTTATTTCGGTGCCCCTATAAACGAACGGTAACTCATCCTTATGTGATGCTCCATTTTCTGACCGTGCCCTTCGGAGTAGGAACATGTACAGTGTCTCTAATAGATTTGGGCCATTTTTTTCCTAAAAGAATTTTAAGCATGTGGAAGATTTCTTGCTGTTTCACAAAAAAAAAAAAAAAAAAAAAAAAAGCCAGCCACATGGTCATTAAAATTTTCTGTGGCGTTTAAACTTAATATGACTAAGACGTGGTTATAAAATAAAATAACACTCCATATTGGGAAACCTTTTAAAAAGCTGAATGAACCTTTTTATTCTACATACATCAGACTCTTAATGGCTTTTCAACAGTTCGGGCCATTTTGGGTGATTGCTCCAGCTGCTTCGCATTAGGGGCGAGGTTTTGTTATGGAGGCTGGAACACAGGCTGCTAAGTCAAGCTCCATGGCCCCAGAGTCAATTTTGTTATTTATTCCTTGCGGGGTCTTCTGATTTGTTTTGTTTTCTACTTAATGAAGACTTTCCAGGAATTTTCAAAAGTCCAAACAAGAAGAAATCGATGTTAGGCGCGCCCCGATGAAAACACCCAAACAATTGGAGTCAATTATTTATTGAGTGTCTGATCATACCTGGCGAGAGTCCTATTAAAATATCAAAATGTATCCTCAGAACTTCTGAAACCCCTGCTTGTCATTTCCCCGAAGCTGCAGAAGCCAGAAAACTACCCCAGTTAACTTAAATACATTGTTTGGCGAGAGAACAATTAATACTGAATATAGTGTTGAACCTTAGAGTTTTTTTTAAAAAAAAATACATTAACAAAACTAGTTTTATTACTTGTCCTCAGAACATGGCTTTGAAGTGGGTACATCATAACTTAGCAGGCAGGACGTCCCGGCTGCTTTTTGGTAGACCACATAGCCTTTACACTTGAAGCCAAGGAAAACCTTTACAATGGCTTAATGCGGTTGTAATAAGACCCACAAGGTCTCTTATTTCCAGTGACCTTACCTCATGCAGAAAAGCTCCCTGCTTTTTGCCTAGATTACTTTGATTTCAATTAAAATTATTTCATTCATCTAAAAAATAATAAATATTTCTTCGCAGTGTTGCAAAATCCTGACTGAGAGCTGTCCTTCAGTAACTAAATAAAATCATGCCTTTTAAATGTTCTTAAAATAAGAATCTGAACAATTCCTGAAGGAGGTCAGAATTAGTCCACGTTCGAAGGCAGGATGGGAAACAGCAATTTGGTAATTAACTGTACAGAAGTCAGAATGGACTCCTTTACGTGTTCAGTTTCTTCCTGAAGAATTTAGTTCCATGAACTACTTTGATAACATCATCCAACTTCAACTACTTATCTCCTTTTAACTTTGTATTTTTACTCTTTAAAGAAGTCACAGGTCAGAATCCTTTTGTAACTGGTAGGGACAAATATTCGAGATCACATATTTCACACACAGACCTCAAAGGCTTTGATTAGTGTTAACTGGTTTTTCCAATGGCCAGTGGAATGAAAGCGTAGAGCTGGCAACCAAGAGGTGTTTGTCAATTTGATTCCGGTTTTATACGTCAGAAAAGAATCTTGTTTCTCTCTATAGACAAAATTACGTTAAAAAATAATTGATGTGTGTTTGAGACTACCTAAATGTATAAATTAGATCTAGTCTATGGCCAGATAGAACAACATTTGCAGCGTGCAGTCTCGGTGGGAGCACAGGGGAGGGGAAGGAGGGAAGAGGAAGGAAGGAAAAAGAGAAGAAGAAAGGAAAGGTGTGAAGGAGGAAGGAAGAGAGAGAGAGACAAGGAAATCGATTCTCAAACACGTTACAGGTTACGTGTGGATGTTGCCTCAAAAAGGCAAAGAAGTTTACAGTTCTCTGTATTTTTATAGGATTACTTAAAATTCCACATATTTGACTATTTTTTATTATATATAAAAATCTACTCTATACAGGCTATAATGACATCATTATATACAAACACACCCACAAATTCAGCATCCTTTTCTCCTAAAATTTATACATGTGGGCAAAAAAAAAAGGCAATATACATATAAAAGCCAAAATTCCTCAAAGTGAAATATGAAAAGAGTTTTTTGTTTTGGATGTCTGCTCTTTTAAACCATGCTACTACAATCCTAGTCAAAAAAGAAGTTCAGTTAGTCCATTTTAAGTTTGGTTCTTCAATTTTATAAGCTTAAGTGGTCTGAAATCTCATTAATTAAAGACTTGACTGGCAAATATTTTTTACTGTTATAAGTTCTAGAGTTTGACCCATTTATTTAGACAAAAACGAATGAATCAAATTAGCATTCTGTGTCAGCACATGTAACATCATAGTGTGATTTAGTTTTTTAGCCTCATATAAACTGGAAGCCCTGAAGGGGGCATCTCACGCACCACCTCAGACCCCAGCAGAAGGGAGGAAGGGCTGCTTCTTGCCCAGCACAGTCAACTCAACAAGAAGCCATCACCGCCCTGGACTCAGACACACCCCCAAGCTTCCTCTTTTCTGGACGGGCAAGCCGCCCAACCTCTGTTGTTCAGACTCGCCTGTGTTCACCAGTCTGCTTGTCGTGACATGTCTCGCAGTAAATAAGCTCATTTTGCTGGTAAAATAACCAGCTCTCTTCTTTTTAAGGTCAACACTATCGATAAAGCATCATACAATGCCATTTCTAGGCTCTTGTACCTCCACAAATGATCAAGATTTACTAGAAAGTTTATAGGTTTAACACAAGTATTGAAATGATCCTTAAGCAAAACACGGGTATGTAATATTTCAAGCCAGGCCAAAAAAAATTTTTAAATAGGAAAAAAAAAATAGAAACAAATTTAAAAGAACTTGTCTTTTCCTTTTCTTTGTTATCAAGTCTACAATTCTTATTGTGTATCTCAATTACTTGAATTCTAAGAAAATAAGAAGTCATATGAGCTAATATAAATAAGATTATCTGGAGTTCCTCACTTGAACCCTCCTACTTGCCTTGATAACTATTTTGGGAACATGATACAATTTAGTTTTTATATATATATATGTATATATGTAATAAATATGTAGTTGGCCTGTTCTTGTGAGAGCGTTTTGGGCTGGATATTAACTTCGGGGTTTTCACTTGTTCATTACGTTCAACTTTTGTAAAAAACCATGTTCATTCTATACATTCACAAGTATGCACTGTGTGCTTTTATGTTTGATGTTAAATGTGAAGAAAGCTGGAGAAAGGAATTTGTATTAGCATAGATGCTGGCTTTCTTATTATCCCTGTCCATCTGACATGAGAAAACATTAACAGACTTAGCGGGTGAGCACCCGGAGTCGATTAAAGGTTTTAAAGTAAGGGTTCAAGGACAATAAATACAACACAGTGTAACAGGTGAGATAATTGGATTTTCTGTTTGTATAAAAACAACAATAAGGTATCAAATGTGTATCTTTAAACATGCTTATAGGACGCACACATGTAGCGATCTGAATTTAACACTCCCTTTGTGCTGAAGACCAAGGTGCGTTTTCAATGTAATGAGTTGAAAACAGGAAAAGTTCCAGTTTCTTATGTTTTCTTGGCGAATATGATAGGAGTGTGAGTGAAAGTTTCTAGTTGCAATGTATCTGCAAGTTCACTTCAGTTCCATTATAAATTAAGCAGATCTCTAGAGATGAGGGCTGATGGAAGGAAACATGTAGTTAAAACTATCCACAAGTTACCATAACCGTTACAAGTGTTTTTTTTTTTTTTTTTTTTTTTTTTTTTCAGAAGCAACCCTTCAGGAAAAATCTATCTAATCACAAAATTCAGGTGGTTGCTTCTACTGTGCTCTTTTGTTTGTGATTAAGGAGAATGTGTGGGAAAACAACCGAAATGTTTCCAAGGAGCAGATTGTTGACTGTAGCAAAAAGCCTCCTGAACCCACCGTCAGACGATTAACACTCTCTGTTTCCTTTAGGGTGATTCTGAAGACACATGCCTCTCATATTCATTAAGAGAAACAAGATGAATATTTTATTTTGTACTTTGTTAATAATTGTAGTGTTTCCCTATAAAGGACTTCTGAAATTTAGCCTAGATTGTAGTTCATTATTTGTTCATTAAATCAACCAAGTAAATTGTTTTCCCATCTTTGCTTCTTTTACTGAATTTTCTACTCTAAGTGTATTTCCTGAAGAATTATAATATAAGTTTTAAATGAAATCAAACCAGGAATGGCAGAAAGTGTAAACTTACCTAAAGGTACACCAGCGAGGGTAACTTTCTAGAACCATTCCCCACACCCCAGCAGAGTTTCTGTGATCACATGATATGCAAAATGGTCCACAACCAACAAGTCTTAAACATAGTTGTTCTGTTCTCATTGTGGGTAAATGGATGGACTTGACACACACACACAAATCATTTTTTAATTAATGGCCTATTTCACAGATAGCATATTCTGTGTAAAAACTTATTCTTAAATCCAATGTTTCACCTAATCAACTGTAACATGACAACACATTTCATTGTTGTTGCAATATTTTTATTATAACCTTCTTTGTAATCATTGACAACGGTCTGTTTACCATTAGAAAATGTCAAAGAAGAATAATGAAAATTGGCATTCACTTTCATTGTCAATATGTGTGTCTCTTCAGTGTGCTCATGTTTATGCCACTAGTTGCTTGAAACCAACCAACAAAGTTGACTTCAGTCTGTCCTTTCTTGAAATCCAGCAGTCTGTACTTATTTTAGTAGAATAAGGCTTGGTTTGAACAGTGTGTAACTCTTCCGAAGTTATATTTTTTCCTCAAGCCTTATTTTGAAGTATCCTAAATATGTATTGATTGTCATCCCCCAAAAATTCATACTCAAGTAAGTGAGACTTTGGTGAAGCCAGGGGCTCTGAAAATGCCCAAGCCCAGATGGGCTTGGAGCTGAAGAAATTTTAAGTGATAACTTTGTCCAATAATATCACACCAGGAAGTCTGTTCTTCATATTGTGCACAAATGATCATTTCTTTTGCTTCTAAACATCCTGGATGGATGGAAGGGTAGATGGATGGGTGGATGGCTCACAGGACCCCAAGGAAGTGATGTCTTGTTAAATAGGGTGATGAGATATTCTAAAGACAATATTCTATCTTTAGCTGGAATGTGATTCCTGGGGAAGACCCCCTGCATGAGGTCCCACTTTCTGTCTGACAAGCAGTGGTGGAGAATGAAGTTACTAAGAGCAAAGTCAGAGAAATAATGAAAATCATTTTGCCTTTGATTGGTCCACTTTTCTGAATGAGAAAAAAAAAATGTACCAGCTTATGCAGCAAATAGAGTTTCAACCATGGATTACAGATTCCCCTTCCCCCCCAAAAAAACAAAACAAAACAAAACAAAACAAACTGGTCAGCAGCCCTTGATTTCCAGAATGCCTTGTTTCCTTTCCCAATCCAAGGAAAACAGGCACATAAAAAAACCCAGGACTTGATATCATGCCCAGAAAGTAGGTGTGTGTGTGTGTGTGTGTGTGTGATTTCCTCGGCACACTTTGCACCTCAACACTCACTAAGACACAAGGTTAAATCTGTGCTTCCCTTGTCCAGCTGTAAAAACCAAATATAGAGCAGAGCTGCAACTTAAAGGGTATGAAATGGTACAGCTTCCCCAGGTACAGAAACGGGATCTATGAAGGGAAATTTTAGAGAATTACATTTGGCACAGCCGAAGGGAAAATTCTGAAAGATCAAACAGGGAAACTGATACTATTGAACACTCAGCGTATGTCAATAAGCTTAAATATATGACAGCTTGATTCCTGTGTCACTCAATGGATCTGAACAGTCGATGAGGACAGAACAAAAAAACTCAATCACAAGTTTCAAGCTGCATTCTTTGTTGGGAGAAACGGACTTTATTTTAAATAGAAAAAGTGAAAAATTGTTCCTTTTCTTCCTAGGTAAACCGACCCATAAAAATGAATTTTATATACACAAAAGCTAAGTAAAAGTTGTCTTCTGGGGGAAAAAAAAAGATTAGGGACGATGCATTTCCTAAGAAGCTAAACTAGTCTGTGTAATAGGGAAAAGTTGATTATTTTCTTAGTGAGTGCTAATTCCTCTGTAAGCGGCAGAGGGAAAAAACAAAAACAAAAAACTATGACCATAGTGTGGTCTTCCCCTTAAACTCATCATATTACTGCCATTTTAAAGACATGTTTATTTCCTTAAAGTGTCGATTCAGAATTCCCTGTGCTGATCCATGTGTACCTTTGCATGTATATGTGCATATATTTGTATCTGTGTGTGCACGTTTCTGTCTGAGTCTGTTCAGGCAGCCATAACAAATTACTATACACGGACGGCTTGTAAACAAAACACATCACTTTCTCCCAGTTCTGGAGGCTGAGAAGTCCAAGATCACGGCGCCAGCAAACTTGGTGTCTGGTGAGAACCCCTGGTCCTCACACAGCAGGGGTCATGACAGCACAGGCTCTCCTCCCAACACCATCACCTTGAGGGGTAGGTTTCAACCTATGAATTTTGGGGGGATATAAACGTTCAATCTCTAGCAATATATATATGGGGGGGCATGTGGGTAAAATTACCAGGAAAATTACAGGCTTAGTGTTCACCCTGAGCTGGAGAAAAGATTGATGACTTTGGGGCAAATGCTGACTTTAGATTATTATATTCTGTTAGAAATCTTGTGGTTAAATCGTGCTCCATACTGTGCAGGGTGCATAGGAGAACTCCCCCCAGACATAGGAGAGGTCGCAATGGTCCATCTCCCTGGGTACAGTTAAATTCTGGAGCAGAACTGAGGACGTGGGGGTAAGGTAGGAGAGAATGTTCTTCCATCTCACGGTCTCAAGGAGCGAAGGACTAAATCTGAAATAGATGAAATCACTCGAGGGCTGCCCAGCTAGGAGGACAAAGTGGTCACTGTGACGAGGCTATATGTTAGGAACAGAGAGGGGAGCTCAGGGTCTGCCCCTTGGAGGACACTCAGAAAAAGAGACTCCAACAGGGGAGCCTTGTGTGGGACTCAGTCTCGTTCCTGCAACTGAGAACAGTCACTTTTAGTGGCTAGTGTCAGATTTTTTTTTTTATTGCTGGAATTTCCATCTGTTTCCCCAAGTCACCAATTAATGTCTCGTTAAAAGTGGTGGCTGCGTTCTGCTGCTGTCATGTCCCCAGGTATCCCATGCGGGGACACAGAAGCAGTCAGAGGGAAGCCCATGGGATTCCTCCGAAACGGCAGGAATGGCTCAAGGGGGAAGCAGAGCAGATCCCAGAAAACAACTCTTAGAATGAATGAGTCTGTCAAACACCCAGACCTACCCGATTCCCCCAAAACGTTCATGAAAAGAATGAGGGATGGGAACAGACCAACCGCCTCCTGTCAAGTAGAAGTGCAACTCAAACTACTGCGAATTGTACATGAAAGAGAAATGTGACCTCGGTCTGGTACCTTCTACCGGACCGGAATTGCACATAATATACACTATTTTCCCATAGTTAATTATCACAGCAACCCTTTGAAGGAGATATGTGAATTTTGCTTCATAGATGGGAAACTGAGGTTTGGGGACCTAAGTTCCTACTCCAAAACAACATGGCTCCAAAATGCCAACTCTTAACTTTTAGGTTGAGTTAACACGACTCAAAATCTCCTGTTCTGTCTTTGAACCATACTTCTTTCCTAAACAACAAATTGACTATAGTACAAGAATTCAGGCTGACTTTGAATGACAAGATGTCTGGGGATGTTACAAAGGTCACGTGTATGTGTCAAGGTTGGACTGCACAATTCAATGTGCTCGGATTCTTACTCTTTGGCCCTGTGTTTATTACAAACCACAAATCTAACTTCTTCAGGTGATTAACAAGGAAGCTACGATAGTATGTTAGTCTCCAATTTTTTCACTCCAAATAAATTGGATCGACTGAAACGAGGGATTCTGATCATTGTTCCTGGACAGAAAATGGGCACCGGACCTTGCATGGCATTTTTTAAGGTAAAGAAACGTCAGATCACCTAAGTGAGGTGCTCCTGTTCCCGGGCTGTTGCAACACCAACCATTAGCAGCAGGGTTGAGTGTGACGGTTTTCCTGACTTCAGTGGAGTGCTGGCACAGAGATAAGGGCAGGGTCGGAGGTCAGCCCAGCACACTGGGAGAAAAAAGCTCATGTTCTGCCAAGGTAATGAAAACACTGAAGGTCTGCCAGGGTGAATTAATAACACAGTGAGGAGACCCTGGTCACCAGTGGTCACTTGGAGGTGAACCAAAGAACTTTCCAGCAGCACCGGGCTCCCTGCCCTCCTGGGCGTCTCACTAGCTGCAATTACTGGCTGCAGAGAGTCAACAAAAATGTTTTGCCTTGACCTTCTTGTACTAAAAGTCTCCCTTCTTTCTTTTAAGTATGTGACTCATACATAGAAAATTGAGTCCCCAAGTGTCCTTCCTTTGGACCTCAAACTGGCCATCAGCTCAATCTCCATTCCTCCTACCCTGCCTGTCTCTTAGATCTGGTGCTGTAAGGCCTCCAGAAACTTAATTACAATAGTTTCATGAGAATTTTCTCTTCAGATCCAGAAGAATATAGGTAAATATTCACAGTGTTTAAATGACAGGACTAAGGGACTGTCCCCCCAAAAACTAATCACAACCACCCTCCTTTTTTGCCTCCCCTTACACTAAATAACTCAAGATCTGCAGACATGCAAAACTCTTCTATAATAATCTCTCAAAAGGTGTCATTTGCTCATTTGCATAAAATAGGAAAGCATTTTCCTGGGAGAGATAATATCTGAAAACATAAAAGTGTGTCAGCGTTTTGTTATTTGAAGATTTACAAATAGATTCAGTACCAGCTTATCTGATTTTTTTCAGAGCTCTGTGGGTGTCCCAAATTGCAGACACTTTCTCGATATACTGCAAGAGACATAAAACATGAGCAGAAATTCATTTTGTCGGTCAGCAAACATTGGTCCCTAACACGTGGGCAAATAAATCAAAAAATAGACTGCTTTCCAACTGTTATCTAAGAGGCCTTGAAAATGATCTGAAAGTAATAATAAAAAAAAAACTGGCAGGCTAGTTCAGCTCTATGAGGGAAAAAATGAGATAAAAATTAATTATATCTATCAGAAAAGTGTTGCGAAACCCTGTGGTATGATTCTGTTTTCTTTTGGGATTGTCCACTAGCTAGTCCTGATAAATGAGCAGGGTCAGGACCAGGATTAGGTAAGTGAGACACTTGCCTTGGCTGCAAAATTCCAGAGGGTGCCAAAAAGACTCAATAAATAAGAGAAATAATATTTCTAAGTATTTTTTTTTAGAAATCAAAGTGAGTGCAAAAAATTTATGATGAACAAAATAACAAAATTTTATATACAGACAGGATCAGCTAATGAGCATAGGCTAAAAAGCAAAAGAGAGAATGAAATTATTTGCCATAATTTATAGTGATCCTTCAAAACTCAACTATCATTTTCATTTCTGTTATAAAATTTAATGTAGAACTACCATACAATCCAGAGATCCCACTTCTGGTAAATATCGAAAGAAAACTAAAATCAGTATCTCCAAGAGATACCTGCACCCTCAGGTACATTGCAGCATTATCCATAATAACCAAGACATGGAAGCAACCCAAGTGTCCAGCTACAGATGAATGGGTAATGAAAATGTGGGAGACAGAGAGAGAGAAATAGTAAACACAATGGAATATTATTCAGCACTAAAAAAGGAGGAAATCCTGACATTTACAAAAGCATGGATGAACTTGGAGGACATTATGCCAAGTGAAATAAACCAGATAGAGAAAGACAAATACTGTATGATCTCACTTATTCCCAGAATCTCAAAAAAAAAAAAAAAAAATCAAGCTCGTAGAAACAGAGTTTAAAAAAAAATGATGACCAGGAGCTGAGGGGTGGGAGAAATGGGGAGAGGTTGGTTGAAGGATAAAACTTTCAGTTCTAAGATAAATAAGCACTGGAGATCTAATGTAATATATTAATGTATAATTCGTATATGAACGTATTAATGCATAATTAGTAATACTGCATTGCACACTAGAAATTGGCCATGGGAGTGGATCTTAAGGAATCTCATCACACACACAAACAGTGGTAACTGTGTGTGGCAGTAGTTGTGTTAACTTGACTGTGGTGAGCACTTCACTTTGTATACATATCTCAAAGCTTTAAGTTGTATATTTTACATATATATCATTTTATTTGTCAGCTATACCTCAGTAAAGCTAAGGGGGAAAAACTCAACTACAGAACAAAAGAAAAAGTGATTTAACAGCTGTTGTGAGAATCCCTGTTAAGAAAGACAAGGCCTTCCACTGCAAAAGCATCTCGGTCAGCCTTTCTGGTTGTGGGATGTGAACGCTCAGAGCATGGCCACCGTGGGGCTGGAGGCACACGCATAGCCAACACGGGGGGATTTATCGTCAAGGTCTCCGGCCAGCCTGAAGAAGAAAAGAAAGAACAAGAAGAAAAGACAATGGTCACTACGTCCCTGTGAAGAGGGGCATGAAATTCCTTAACAGCTAAAGAATTTTTTTAAGAGTGGGGCAGCTCTGGTTCAGCGGCAAGTGACTGACTCTGGGTGTAACTGCCACCGTCAACTGCGTTAAACCATCAGGCGAGTCTGCCATCTAAACAATCCTAAGTCAGAGAAGGAGGGAAAATCCAGGCCCCGGCATTTGATAGAGGTATGGGGTGGTGCTCAGAAGCCACACTGCTTTGTCTCAGTGCTGACTCTCCGGGTTATTTTATTAATCCGCCTATTCCCCTGTCCGTGTGAAGAAACAGGCAGACAGATATTCATCAACTCTCCTTAGTTAAAATAACTTGGTGCATCCTGTTTCTAGACTGTCCTGATTATCTCATTTAATCTGTTTTCATCTGATTTCACTCTGGTCCAATGTAAGGGTAACAACCCCTTCACTTTCTGCTTGTATTTTCCTTTATTGTCTCTTTTCCTATTCTTTTCGTGTCAACAGTTCTAAATTATTTTTTAAAGGTGTACCTCATGCAGCAGTTGCTAGTTGTGTTTTGCTTGGTGATTCAATCAGAATCCTTCCTTTCTGTGGGTTTAGCCCATTCACATTTATCAGTACACTTTGGAGGGTCCTATCTCTGCTGTCTCACCTCCTGTTCTGCTCTAAGTTCCATTGCCTCCTTTGTTTACTATATGGTCTGCTTTCTTCGTTTGATTTTGTTTTGAATGTGCATCTCCAAATAATTTAGACCATTCACATTTTTGCCCTAGTGGATGGGAAACTTAATTAATATGTCTGTCACCTGCTTCTTCAGATGGAAAGTTGAATAGGCAGATTAGTAAAATAGAATGTATATGCATCAATGTATATATAATGTATTTTATATGCCATGGACTGTGGCATATCAGACTGATGAAAACATTAAAGAAAAATTAATAAAAGGTGCTAAGACAATCATTTACCTTAGTGGAGAAGAAAAATATCAAATCAATTTAGATCATTTCAACAATATTAGGAGTCTCTAAAGTATGTAAAACTTCTTTTAGTTCGGTGCTTCTGCTTTAAGCGGAAAACAAGCAAACACGAAATTTTATGCAAAGATTTCTCTTATAATATTTATTGTGTGCATACAGATACCTAGTATGTTATAGAAGATTTAAAGTTTGCCATTATAATGAAAGCTTCTCAGTGACAGGGTTTTTTGTCCTTTCTTATTCATTGACTTGAGAAGAACCCCAGGGTCACCAAAGGCACATGATAAATATTTGTAGGATGAATAAATAAAGTCTTATATTTTTTACCTGTGATGATCTCATGAATTTTTATAGGAGTAACTGCTTTCATTTGAAATTTTTTCTTCCTGATTCTTGCAATTTTATTTTTTCATAACTCTGATCTTCCACAACAAGGCTGAATAATAAAGGTAGGAACAGAAAACTGTGTTTTATCCTGCATTTCGTAGTAATTCCTCTATTGATTTCCTGTAGAACATGATGTTTCAATAGTCCTCTCATGAAGAGTCAGAAATTCATAAAGATTCTGATAAGTGAAGAAGAATAGAAATTTGTTTATCTTTGTTAGTCCTTTTTAAAAGAACTTCCGCCTAGTCCTGGTACTGGAGGAAAGCAAGCCTTGATCAGGTTCGTTTCCAGGAGAAGCGTGGTCCAAACACTGATTAACACGAGGAACCACGAGGAACCCCACACAGGGCCCCTGAACGTGACAGAGAGCAGGCGTGTTGGGGAGAGGGGTTGCGGGGCAGGGAGGGCCGTTAACATCGCCACTGGCCACATCACATGCTGCTTACCCTGTCTTTAAATCCCTTTCCCATTGGACCCTGACGTCCCTTAAGAAGTGATATAACGTCAAGGACAATATGTGGAAATCGAAGGAGGAAGAGGTGTGGGGCACGTCTCTCTGACTTGAAGAAAATTATCAGTGAGATGAGACAGACTCCGTTCCTGGGGAGTTTCCCAGTTTACTGTTTACCAATTGGTTCATCCTCGGAATCGAGCTTTGAAACATCAAGACAGAGCACGGTCTTGCTCACCAGCCCGGTTCCCCACAGGGCGGCCCGGTGCACTCCCAGCTCTTCATGGGCCTCCTGCAGATGACTCAAGGGATGGGAATGTCACCACCCCTCCTGCGAGATTCTTTTATGGCCTCTTAAGTCTCACCCATTATGAAAGTCTTCCTGATTAAACCATTTTTCCCCCTTTTCTTCAGTTCATTCATTACCCTGAGATAATCCCCTAAAGACCACCTCCGCAATCCCGCTCCCTCGTTGGGGCTTATACCTTCAATTATCTGCAAACAGCTCTCAGGCCCCCACCCCACACACATGCACGTATCCTCCTTAGCTCTCCGGCCAACCTACACACATGTAATTCTTTTAATCTTTCCTCATACATCAAAACCTCCAGCTGCTTAATCATTTTAGCTCCTCTAATAAGCAGCGAATTTGAAAGGGGATTATGGTTTCCTTCTCAAACTTTTCTCATGTCAGCTGTATTCCTTCTCCTCAACCACACGCCAGATTTCTGTACGCCAACAGCCATTCATCACCGGAAATGAGGTTTTTCTGGAATGCTGCATTCTATCGGACAGAAAAAAAAAAAGGGGGGAGAAGGGTTCCCTCCTACCCATAACTCATTTCTAGGGTGAATCAATATTTATACAAACTAATAAGGAGGGAAAATCTGAGAGAAATCCAGGATGACCCCAGTTTCCAAACCACTGAGAAACTTTTTAACCGTAAGTAAAAATTTCAAAATACCGTGTTTCAATTAAGCACGGATGGTGGACTAACAAAGGAAACTAACCACCTGTAGGTACAGGAAGTGTCGAAGGGTCGACTACTCACTTCTCCGCGATGAAAAATTAGCTGAGATGAGTGCCCTGAATGAAAAGGGGCTGTCCCCCTCATTCTTTGTCATTCTGAGTCACTGGTCGTTTCCATGGTCCCTCAAGGGACTCAGAACAAGGCTGGACTATAACAGGGAGCTTCATTCTCATTAAACAGCCTCAGACCCTCCCCTCTTCCGTTTTTTCCAGCTGTACCGAGAGCCAGCCCCTTGCTGCTCCATAAACCTTGCATGCTCTCCAGGTCTCCAAGACCCCATCCCTAGCTCCTCTACCTCAAGGACCTCTCCTTTGCCCATCTTCCTTCTTCATCCATCCATCAAAATCTAGCTTCAGCACCTGCACCCCAGTGTTCATAGCAGCACTGTTTACAATAGCCAAGACATGGAAACAACCTAAATGTCCACTGACAGATAACTGGATAAAGAAGATGTGGTATATTTATATAGTGGAACACTATTCAGCCATAAAAAGAACAAAATAATACCATTTATAGCAACATGGATGGACCTAGAGATTATCATATTAAGTGAACTAAGGCAGACAGAGAAATTCAAATATCATATGATACTACTTATATGTAGACTCTAAGGAACAATTGATACAAATCTTATTTACAAACTAAAAATAGACTCATGAACATAGAAAAGTAACTATGGTTACCAAAGGGGAAAGGGGAGGGATAAATTAGGAGTTAGGGATTAGCAGATACACCTTACTATATATAAAATAGATAAACAACAAGGGCCTACTGTATAGCACAAGGGACTCTACTCAATTTTTTGTAATAACATATAATGGAAAAGAATCTGAAAAAAAAATATATATGCATGTATATGTATAACTGAATCACTTTGCTGTACACCTGAAACTAACCCTCTAAATCAATTATACTTCAATAAAAAACAGAATTTTAAAAATAACTAAAATTTTAAAATTGAAAAAAAAAGAGCTAGCTTCAGTCTCATTTCCTCCAGGAAACCTGCTTTTTTGTCTAGACTTTTTGATGTTAATGTCTATACCATTAAAAGAAGCTATCTGGCGTTACTCCTTCTATTTGCTTCCCATGGGAGGGTCTTCCCTCACCACTGCTTCCCAAACCCCCCGACCCCAGGGACTATGTACATCATATCTCTTCAGTCTCCCCCCAAAGAACCAGTACACTGCTCCCCACCAAGTGGACATAATAAATATTTCTTGATTCCTAATGCAGTGAGAACCCCGTAAGAAAGCTCCTGAGCACTGAAAATGTTTTAAGCATTTATAAAATACTATACTTACTTTATGTTCAGAATAGTAGTGTTCACAAACTGCTTCCTTTTGCCTCAGTCTCTATCATTGAAGAGTGAAAAAATTAGCAGAGCCACCAGATGCCTATTGCCCTTGGGAAAACCAAAGTTTCTCTTCATATTCTCTGGAAGTAGGTCTGGACCTCTTCTCCGCTGCAGCAGTCCTGCCCTAGTCTCCATGCCACCCCTGGGCCCCGCATTTCCTGCTTCCCAGGAACCTCTTCTCTGTCCCTACCACAGTGCGTCCCTTTGTCCTTCCTCCCCCCAAGAATGAAAAATATGGGAACAACCATCCAAATTGTTGTAAAGCCCGCCTGTCAGAAACCATCTTCTTCAGCCACTGAACACGTAAAATTATCACAACAACCCACTCTCCCCTGCGAGGTCCTTCTCATCAACATTTATTGTAAAACTCAACACGTGTGACCCTTCCCTCTTCAGCTTTAACTACTGCACCATTAGCCTCGACGATAAAGCCTGCCTTCCTCACATTTCCAGCAGGAGAATTGCGGGGACACGTTCTCCCATAAAAAGGGAGTTTTCCTTTCAAATCTGTTTCCCTCCGCTTGTAGTCACGTGATTTTCAGACGCTGTGTTCCCAGCAGCAGGTTCAGCCTCAATTGAAGGCGACACTGGGCATCCGAGGGACAGACAGCGCGAGCTCGCCAAGGTTCTGCCAAGCCCGGCCGGCCTCCGAGGCTTCCCGCACGTCCAGCTGGAACATAAGACCCCGTGTTCACTTATGCAAAATTCACAACAGCAATTATGGGCCCCCAACATTCTTTTGAACCTCACCGGTTTCCTACTTTGGTTAAAAAAACAACCAAACCTATGCAAGAGGAGAAAGGATGCTTGCTTCTGGAATGTTCTCAGCATCACTCAAAAGAAAGGCAAACTGACGTCTCCGTCCATGCAGCAGACTTAGGAGCACTTAGTGAAACAAACACGGACCCTGCAGGCAGGTCCTTCCCTGTCTTGTCTCCGTTCTCCTTCACTTCAGATGCTACAATCTTTTCTCTGCTACATCTGATTTGCCGGTCCTAGCTGTGATGTAGCAAAACGAGCTGAATGTGAACTTAGACTGACTCACGTGGAGTTCTTCCAATATGCACCCTCTTTTGGACAAGTTGCTTAATTTTCCTCTCTTTTTCCTTCCTGGTCTAACAAGGATGCTCTGACCTCAATAACACAGTGGTTTGGACCAAAGGCTCTTGTGCCAGATACTCTGGGTCTGGCTCTCACCATTGGCGCTTTTTAGCTGAGAACCTTTGGGCAAATAACCACCTCTTTAGGCCTTGGTTTGTCTGTAAAATGGGTGAATAACAACAACGTTTACTAGAGAATTAAATGAAATAATAAATCTAAAATGACTTGGAAGGGTACCTACTACATGGAATGTGTACTGAGTACCATAATAAATGTATACCTCATTTTATGCTAAAGAATCAGGCCCAGGAGTAGATATTAATAAATCACAGTAATAAAAATAATATACCAATTTCTAAGGATTAGTGCAGTTCCAAGTGCAAAATTTTTACCATTAAATCTTCCACAAATGCATTGCTCGAGGCATAGTGGTTTAATCATTAAATATACACAAAAACATCATTTTAGGAAAAAGTTATTGATGAAATATCTGTTCACTAAAAGATGCATAACTTCTGTTACTAAAATGCTATTAAGAATTTCCGGGGGCATCCCACATAGTAAAATATTAATTCTTCTTATGAGGTTTTATTTTTATTCTAGACTTTGAAGTGTATTTCAGAGGAAAGTAAGTAATTTTCTCCTACTGCTTTTATATAGTCTGTCTAGAAAATTTTATCGAAACAAATTTGAATGAAGTAGTTGCATATGACAATACGTGTTACAGCTGGATTACAAAAGAAAGCTGCCTCTGATGGCGAGAAAAATCACCTCGCTCATAAAATCAGCAAGCCAAAGGCATCAATATAATGGGTCCTGGTTTTTCTTTTATTACCATAAAAACTCTGTGTTTGAGAGGAAACTTTAACCATATTTCACTTTTGTCAAATTCTGGTTTTACCCTCTTGGCCCTAGAAAAGGGAGAAATAGCAGGCATCGGAAAGGGGTTTTGAAAGAGAGTGGATACCATCAGGAAATGTGGATAGACTTCTTTTGTGTAAGTACGGAGCAATTTCTGGAACGGATGCCTATTTACATGCTGCTTACTGTGTTTTGAATATATGTTTTCAAAATCCAAAGTGGTGAACGTGCATTTAATCAAAGACGTGTAAAGTTCATTTATCTTGCACTCAGAGGAACAACAAAGCATCTCCTTTCAGAAAGATCTGACTTAGATCTGCAACTTAACCACACCTTCAGAAAGAAGAACCCCCTGCTTGCACAAGTGGAGGGACAGACATTGGCATCACCTTAGGAATGGATTCTTCTGTCACTGAAAAACTGCATCTTTTTTTAACCCATCTTCAAGAAGTCACCTTCAATTTAAGAGTCTATTTGGATTCCCAGGATCCGTACAGCTTTCCTCCAGAACAACCCACTCAGTTTCTCTGCCTCACCACCCAATTCTACAATGTAGAAACTCACTGGGCATCACTGTCCCCAGAGTTTAGTCATCTTGTTTCATGGTGACACTGACTCACTTCCTTAGGGTAAGTCACTATTCCACAACTTTCAGCAAAACTGGATTTCAAAAATAAACACAGGAAAAGGTAGAGATTAGGAACCTAAAGATTGGTCTTTAAAAACCGACTGATTCCCTCATCTGACTCAGTGTGAAACTCCGAGTAAGTCTGACCTCGGCGTTCCTTACACGAGCACAGCAGGGCACTTGGGATGAATTATAAAATGTATAAGAAGACACTTGGAATACACTGAGTACGCCTAAGTATTTATGACGGTGCCATCACAAATTCTTTTTAAGCACAGAGGAAATAAATGCTAAAACAAACAAATACTTGGGGAGTAGAATTCAGTGTGTTTTCTTCCTGAGAGATGTGGTTTGGATCTGTAGGCTGAAACTGAGATAAGAATAATTATGTCAACAGGATTTTAGTTTTTATAAAAGGACACTGTCAGAGTCCGTCTTACTCCAAATCAGTAGAATAAACCACTCTTTTATTTTAGTTGTTCGTTTCCTGTAACATTAAAATCAGGGGGAAAATTTCATTCAATGGGTCAGTTAGCTAGTCAGCGAGAACTGGAAAATTAGTAGGGTATTAACCATGGTGTTACTATAAACATGCTCTTAACAGAAGTTTTGTGTTTACACAGCAGATAAAGAATGAAACCGTGGCAGTAATATTTCAGATTTTCCCTCCTCCAGACATGTTACTGTTAGCTGGACAGCAGCACTGCCCACAAGCAATTTCTGCAGTGATGGAAATGTTCCATATCTGTATTATCCAAACAATATCCTCTGGCCAGACATGGCTTCCTAGCACTTGAAATACGTTTAGTGCAACTGAAGAACTGAATTTTTAATTTAATTTTATTGCAGTGCCGTGGGTGATAATAGAAGAGAAACATTATAATGAGAGTAGAAAGTCCTCCAGTGTCAGTGATCCAATTATTTTCAAAAATTCTTGTTTCATAAATGAAAATTATTCTTGCTATTAACTATTAATTGTAAAATCTGTCACAAGTAATTTACCTGCCATATGTTTGCAGAATTCCTTCAAAATCAGTATCTACATTGGTAGATGTATTGTTTCTCCAAAAGGGAATGAACGCAAACTCCTTTCATTGCTCTAACTGTACACCGAATCACTTTGCAGTCTCATGTTATCTTTTTTTCATTTTCAAGCTCTACCAGAATCCAAGGATTAAAGGTATAGTAAGTTCTTCCAAGAAAAGATAAAATCCAGCAGCTGGGAGAAACGATCTCTGCGCTGTGACTTCAGTTTGCTTTTGATTGTCTTTTGAACCAGAGCCCATGGGTTATCTGACCTTAACACAGCTTCTCAGTCTCTGGCCAGCCCTGAACGACCCCTCGCTGGATGAACCCAGCCTGTGTGCTCTCCTGGAACTTTGGCAGCGTCCTGCGTCATTGGAGCCACTCGGGTCATGTCGAAACAAAAATCTGCAAAACTTCCGGTCAGGGTTCTGCGAAGATGTTTTTTTATTGCCAAGGTGCTCATGATAGGGGAACTCTGTCAGCGCCATAGTTTGTTTCAAAGAAGGATAAAATCTTAATACAAAAATTAACCTGGTGACAGCAGAATTTTCTTTTTTTCCAAGCTCAAATGAAGTTGCCCGATTATTATCTAAAAGCTTGAAAAATACTCATTAACAGCTCTCATCTGTGTGGAACAGAATCAGTACCCATGTGCCAGCTGGAAGGGGTGGGGGCTGGGGTCAGGGGAGAGGAAACAGAACGTTCGTTCCATGCCTCATACCCCTTTGCGTTTCTAGATCTGTTTGGGGTTTTTTTGGAGGGAGCAGCTGAGTATTTTTTCATTTGTTTTGCCAGTTGCATAGTTTTAGAAACACTAATGATGTGTAGATGGTGTCAGTTACAGTCTACAGATTCACAGCTGACGAGCAGTAGAACCTTCTGAATGTTTTCCGTGCTGTAACTCAGCACCATTTATGTTTTGCTTTCCCATTCTGTCTGGGTGGCATAAACCAAATCTCAGTCAATCGGGGTAACCACCCATTGTTTCCCAGGGCCAAGGTCTAGGTGAGTCCACAGTGCCAAGGCCTGGGAAGTGGGTACCATCTGCTCTTTGATGCCAGGTGTCTACTGAGCATGCTCCGTGATGCCCGTCAGCCGCATTCATCAGTCATGCAGGTGCTCACGTGCCCCCACCCACCCCCGTCCACACGGCCTCTCTGCCCTGGGCTCCCTCACCATGTGCTGCCACATTGGTCAGCCTGTCCCTTGGGAATCTTGGGGAGGCTGCCCGCCATCCTGTATGTCTCTACCAGACCCACTGGGCAGTCTACCCCCTTCTAAATCCTGCCACCTCTGGGAGCTCCAAGTCCCCATTGCTCTCAAAGCCCACAGATCCATCTGGCATGTGTACCAATCCCAACGGGTCTAGCCAGGTCTGGGGCCAGGGCTCCTCTCCCAGGACCACCAAGTTCTCTTCTCAGCACTTCCTTCTCACCTCCCTCCCATACTCCATCCTGAGAAATGTTCTCTGGTGTGGGAGTAAAAGTCCCTCATTCTCCAAATCTTTAAGCTTTTTAACCACCCCTCACACCTTCTCTCTTCTCCTTATGGCTTCAACTTTTGTAAACTAAAGCCAGAAAGATTTTTGCTCTGGACTGTGGGCACTAGGTGGTCCAGCTGTCTAAATTCGGGTTCACGTTGGAACTGATGGGAGCAGGTGGAGTTGGAAGGAATCTTCGGAATTAATAGCAGACAGAAGAAAACAATTAGTAAATGCAGTTTTCCAAATTCCACTACAGATATTTGCATTTGCAGGAGGTTGAGGGGATGACAATTAGTAATGTTCTGCTTGGACACGTAGAGCAGACGAGGCCATGTAAGTACAGGCGATCCCAGTGGTGAGTAATTTCCACAGTGGACCGCCATCTCAGACCCTGAGCATCTTCTTCCAAGGCACTCACCTTCCTGGATTGTGAGATGACAAAACAAAACCTTACATCTGAACATTCTACAGTCACAAGTAATTTGCTCATTAGATCCATGGTAAGGATGCTGCAGAAGAAATTCCTATGCCAACAGGGAAGTGAACTAAATAAAAACTGCATCTCTTCTGAGGTTGGTGGTGAGAGGTGGTCCTGCTTTCTGTACCACAAAGGGGCACTAGTGCAGAGACTTTCATGGTTTAAAACAATGACCACTCTAAAGTTTGGCTTTTTAGAAGTGTGCTATTTGTCTGCCTTGCCTTGGGGGTAAAGCCTTGGGGGCAGGGGGACAGGTAGAACTCAGAGGGGCCCCTCCTCCACCAGCCCCTTCTCTGCTCAGCTCTCCCTGCGCCCTGGGGTGGGGGTAGACGGGACACCTACCTCTTGTTCCATAAGTCTCGCTCCCTCAAAATCTACTGTTGGGATTCTTTTATTCATTCAGTCAACAAACACTTATGGTACAATGCCAGGCACTCATTGATGTTAAGAAATGTAAATAACAGTCAAGAATTTACAATCCAGTCTTCTCTGTTTATCTCCTCTCTCTTTCCTTTACGGTAATCCTGTGGTTCGTACTGTATATCTGTTTGTATATTTCTTTGAAGTATTTTACAAAATTCTTCATGGCTCTGGATCACGTGCACCTCTAAATGGGAGTCTGCGTCCTGCGCTGGTGCCCCTTCAACACAGCGTCCACAGCAAGAAATGTCATTACTATGTGTCATCCAGACTTTTGTTGGATGATAGATACATACTGTTGCCAGAAAAATGTGCTTTCAAAAATCCCACATGAAGGAGTGAGTGGTTAATATTCCTATCAAGAAATTGAAATAAAAAAGCCATCATGCAAGAAAAAATAGCAATGTTATAATCACGTCCATAAATGCTGTCCTCTGCGGTAGTTAAATAAGAAAAAAAAATAGTTTTAAGACAAAAAGCTAAACTTTCCAATATTGTTCTTCAGTATGATTTTAATGAGTATTTTCACTTTTCCATGCTTACTAATGAAGTGTAACATTTATCACGCCCAGACTTAAATCCCAGATTGTTATCATAAACAGAAGGCAGATAATTTTACAAGAACGTTAGCTGATGCACACTGACATAGATGGGACATTTACATAACTGCAGGATGTTCACAGTGTTACTTCAGTGTCAAAGAATTGCAGTTCTTAGCACATGTACAAAAAAAAAATTAGTGTTTGTTCCTATTTCATTTTTTTAACTCCATCAAGACTATTTTTACACACATTTTACAGCAAAAATCTGACTCCAAAATATGTCATGATTCATCTAGCAACTCTTTTGTAATTCTTTTTTTTTTTTTTTTTTTTTTTTGGAGGGAGGTAATTAAGTGTATTTATTTATTTTTGTAAATGGCGGCACTGGGGATTGAACCCAGGACCTCATGCACGCTAAGCACGCGCTCTGCCACTGAGCTGTACCCTCCCCCTTTTCGTAATTCACTTTTACACGGTGAAAGATGAGAGAGGTAGACAAGGATTAAATACATATAGAAACAAGAATTTGTATTCATTGTTTCTATTTCAGGAACACATCCATGTTGCTAAACTGTTTCCAGCAAACTGCTGACATTTTACTGCGTGACCGTTTCAATTTTGCTTTGGCTTGAAGTTTTTACTCGGCTGATCGTGGGGAAAATGTTCATTGTGGTTTATTCGCTTTGGAAATGATTTCAGAGTGCAAAGTGACCTCCAACACGAAGCTTGCTCTAGCCTCACATAATATTTTCCCCAGAAGTGCCTATAAAGTCGACTAAAATAAGAAAGTGCTCATTATTTTTGATAAACAGTAAAGACTGGAAATTCATTTTTCACCCTCGTCCCGGAGGTGTGGAGCTGAGATACAGTAGTGCCCTTTTTCCGTGCGGTATAATGGCCTATTATTTTATGAATTCCTATTTACTTTGTGTCTGTAGCTTGACGCTGAGTAAATTCCACCTTTCTTCTCTCGCTAGCTAAGTGGGGGGAAAAAAATTACCTCAAACCCTACCAAGTGTCAAAGCTGCCTTAAAATATTGGTATTTAAAGGAGGTCTAATACCAATAAGTCTGGGGCGATTAAGGGTTCTGAGGGAGTATGTTCAGGGCTGTGTTATGTAGTCTGTGACAGAAATCTTAAATTAGTGTGGCAACGTGGATGGTGTAAGTTTCCCGCAGGCTAGAAAAAAAGTGTTGTCAAACCCTTAACTTGCGATGATGGTACTTAGCAAATATTGGTCTAATAATGGGGCAAAGAATATATGTAAGTTCCTCCAATTCTGATTTTTTTTTTTTTTTTTTTTTTTTTTTGGTCAGAACTTTGAAGTTTTTAAAGCTCTGTTCTCTTCCTCTCTGCCAGGCCAATAAAAAGAATTATTATTACTACCACATTTGTGTCTCTTGGATTTAATTTTTGGCTCATGCAAGCACTTTTACAACATGATCTCGGTTGAAGGAGCAATTAGAATTAAGGAGCCTTATCCAACAATTACGGCACTTACTGCAATTAGAACGGGAACCGAGTAGGTTGACGGCTTACCGACTCACCCCGACACTGCATTTTTATTTTGCTTTTAAACTTATCAAACGCTGAATGGTGGAGGTTCGTAATGACTTTGTGGTAGCCAGATCTGAAGTCTGAAGCCCCGTCTGCCACTCTGCGAGCCATCAAAGGAGGCCTGTCCCACCGAGTTCCCTCTTTTCACAACAGGATATCTGGTTTCTTTTATGAGGATACAGCTCTGTTAATTTGGGTTAGTGGTTTGTAGGAGGTAAGCGGGCTCTTCACAGCACAAACACCAAAATCCCCTTAAAGCAGTTTCTTGTTAATAGCTGGGGTCTGATTGGCAGATTTGCATTGTAAAGTGTGATTTGGTTGGATAAATATGTTTAGTCTAGTAAGCACTTTAGTGATTGAGTGTCTGTTAATGGATAAAGGTGGATTACGGTGAAACCTCTACTGGGTACTTAGCATTGGAGACGTGAGGGGAATGGAAAACAAACTGGCACTACAGACTGCTGAAGGGCCATAAAAAGTTTCAAATATTCGGTGCTCATGTCGGGCTTTCAAGTTTTGAATATTAATTTCAACAGAGGAGAGAGGACAGCAAATTAGTTGGCGGGGTTTCTGTAACTTCCAGCAGTGACAAAACAGGGATGTCCCAGACGCAGGCTTAAAAGCTGACAGCCTTCACTGGGGTTTAAAGTCAGAGAACTGACAGAGAGGGTGTTCAGGGTAGCTCATTGATATCCGAGAATGATTCCAACTCCTGCTGAAATATTTGCATTCTGCATGCAGAAAAGGAATCAAATCAAAAAAAAAAAAAAAAAACACTTTCATAGGGAGGGTATAGCTCAGTGGAACAGTGCGTGCTTAGCATGCATGAGGTCGTGAGTTCAATCCCCAGTACCTCCATTAAAATAAATAAATAAACCTAATTATCCATCCCTCCACCTAAAAAAAACCCCAGTAAAAACTGTGTTATTGTTGAGGAATGTTGACACAAATACCTGTACACATGGTATTTGACACTTTTGGGAAAACAATAGACCACTGCATGAATTACAGATACTAATTTCCTCCCTCTCTTCCGATCTCCAAACATCTGGAAATGAAGACTTTTCCATTTCTTCCTTTTGAGAAAGAGAACTGGGATTCTTCATGAAAGTCACCAGAAAATGTCACTGTTTTTTCCCTCTCAGGTGAACACGCCGAGGTATTTTTATGAGGTGACAGTATCAGCTTACTTCGAGGATCTAAGTGGTACTTTAACATCCCAGGCTCTGGGCAAGGGATGCTGGGACGTCTGCTCCCAGCCGGTCATGAAATGCTTAAGACTCCAGGAACCAGGATATTTTTGCAGATTGGCTTTTCTGCTCTATTTAAACATATTTCCACCATCTTTCTTCAAGACTCTTCTGAACGCTGCCCGGGGTTCACCAGTTTTTATAAGCATCAGGTCATGGGCATTTATTTTCAGGGTACCACCCCTCGAAGCTTCGCGATTCCAAATGTCCATCCATCACAATTCAGCCGCGGGTTTCCTGAGAGGAAGTGACATCAGGACAATTACAGACCCGGAATAACAGTCTGCAAACCTGAGTTAAAATCAGGCTGAGCCTCCTGTTTTCTGGATATCAGAGGTGAGTGTTATTCCAACCGGAGCTTTAACAAAGACCAGTTGAAAGTCTAGAGTCTAGTGAGGTGTTAGCCACTAATTTATTATATGACCTTGGACGGAGCGTAGTCTCAGTGGGTTCCAGTTTCCAATATGCACAGTGTTGATGGCGATTAACATGACAGGGCTGGTATCAGGTCATTGTTATTAATGAAATTGGATAGTTACACGTATAGGTCCCAAACCTAGGTTTTCAGGAAGTACGGTTTTCCTTATTGTTGTACCACAAGACGTAATTTCTATTTTGAGCTCCTGCCCCACTGGTTGGAGGTAAATATATTGTTACATAGAACCCTAAAATAGTACTATTAATAAGCTGTAATATACGGTATGGATAATCATAACTATGTGCATGTATAATAATTTTAGGGTCTCTCCCTTTAGTCCAATTCTGAGAATTGCGTCTACACTCCAGGGGCCTCCAAAATACCACAGACGTGTCATCGGTGGGGGAGAGGTGCAGAGCTCCTGGTGCTGGCCCCTCATCTGCCTGTGCTGATACTTGCGAAGACATCTCATTCTCTTCTTGTTTCTGGTTCCTGATTCGCACAGCCAGCACCCAGTCTCCAAATACCACCAGAGATCAGTCTCAGGGATGTCTCTGTTTCTCTTGGGTGTGTAAGAATCAGGGTCTCTTCTCACATCTCACTGGAGCATATGGACATCTGTATCTGACTCCTCTGTCTGAACACCCTGATGCAGCCATGCCTGCTCTCCTGGCCCTCTGTCATATTGTCTTGCTACCACTGGCTAGGCAAAGCACAGGTCCCCTCTGCTCTCAGAGTCCTGAAACCCACACTGGGTTTTATCTCATGACCCCACACAACTGAGTCCTGGTGGAGCACTTCAGAACCTCAGCTTTCCTGCTTAACATTCAAGTTCCTTCTCAGTTATGGAATCTTTATTTGATTCAGTAGGGGTAAAATTAGGTCTGACTAATCCCATATTTTATAAACATTAGGTGACAAAAGTGAACACGTTGGTGCTGACATCAGCTATGATTTGCACATGCTTCTACAAATGCAGTAACTTCAGCGTAAGATGTTAAGACTAATGTTAGCATCATACAGTTGACGCGGGTATCCACGATTTCTCCAGTCCTGCTCTCCTTCACCACATCAGCCCGGGCCTGATGCAAATTGGTTTTGCATGATGTCTTGCCTACTTGTCATCTTGAACCCAAAGCCAAAGAAGAATTAGAACAGGCACTATGCAGACAGTGAGTGTGCGATGGAGCAAAATAACACATGTCCAAGTGAAAAAGGGCGGTGGTTCTGGAGGTGGACAGACTCAGATTAGAATCTTGGCTTTGCCATTGAGTAACTATAGTTCTTTTCCCTGGTGCACAATGAATCCCACAAACTAGACAGCCCGAAATTGCCACTTTTTATCTCCTAGGTCTGCAGGTCAGATCTGGGCACGGATGGGATGCCTGGCTCCTTGGCTCAGGGTCTCCAGAGGCTGGAGTTAAGGCGTTGGCCGGGGCCAGGTCTCCCTTACAGCTCACCGCTGTTCTGCAGGCAGTATTCTGATCCCTGTGACTGTTTGACTGAGGTCTCGGTTTCTTGTTAGCTCTTGACTGGGATGGCCTCACCAGCTAGAGGACATCGCTAAGTCCTTGCTATGTGCTGATGTGGCTCCCCCCACCTTACCCCCCCCCCGCAGTTCCACCGTCTGCCTGGTGGGGACGGTGGGGGGCTGGCCCCTTCCAGGCTCCTCTGACCAGGTCCAGCCCACGCCAGACAACCTCCTTCCTGACTTACTTGAAGTCAGCTGACGAGGGACCTCAATAGATCTGCAAAACCCCTTCTGCCCACACCTTACCATCCCAGTGCGAGTGGTAGCGGGTCACAGCCACAGGCCTGCTCACACCGCGGGGGACAGCACCCACAGAGCTTACATCGGGACGAGGGAACCTTGGGGGCCATGCTGGAACTTTCCAAACACAAAACTGTGAACTCGGGCAAGATTTTTAACCTCTCTGCTTGTCTCCTCGCCTACAGAGCGGGGATAATGATAGCGCCCCCATCAGGAGGTTACTGGAAGTGTTCGATGTGCATTGCCTGGCTCAGAGCCTCTGGATCCGGTAAGAACAATAGACATTTGTTGTTGCTACTACTACTAATTTTTGGCGTTAACTGAACTCCCAAAAGAAAAAGTTGTCTTATCTTAATAGCACAAATACTACAGGGCCACAATTTAGTGCCCCGGGATGACAATGGAGTTAAAAGAACTTGAGTGTTTCCGTGACTTTTGTGGGGAGTAGAGGTGGAAGGCGGGTAAGTCTGATGTTTTCATCTGATGACCCTAAAAGTTCAAGTGCTCTCGGGAGCCGGGAGCCTGGGTTCTAAGCCTGATCTTATACCGCTTTCCACCTAGGAGATCTGGGGACTCCTTTCTCGAGAGCTGCTTCTGCCATGATTCTCTGAATTTTATAAACACTCAGTTTAATTATCGTGATTCCTTCCTTCTCAAGAGAGTCTCCAAGACTCTAAGACAACTTTGGCGGGACACCATGCAGGGAGTGGGTAGTTTTCAGGAGGGTGTGTGTCCTAGAAACCCCTTTGGACCCAAGTGCAGTGAGGAAAGCTGGTTCCAGAGAATGAATTTCACTGTCCAAGGGCATCCACATGCCCCTTGGAGAGGACTGATCAGAGAATACGGTTATGAGCACAACCTCTTCACACGCCTGAGAAAGCGTGCAAATACGGGCTGTGTAAATGCGTACGGACACCCACATCTGACTGTGGTGTCTGAGAAGGAAGGACAGAAGGAGCACCTCCTGGGTCTTTAGATTTCTGTCATCTTCCGGCTGTTACAGAATCCATCTGATTGGTCCTCAGGAACAAAGGAGAGAACTTGCTGTACCTTCAGAAAGGTAAGGAAACCAACGCCTGCAGCACTTTTGAAAAGCTATTAAAAATATATGAACTCAGGAAACCAGAAATGGTAACTGCAAAACAAAACAATGCATTTCATCCTTCCATTCGCAAGGAGGAAAAGAAGTAACCACTTCAACAGTATCTGCAAGTAACGGAACATAGGATTGTTTGTCAAGTCAAAGGGGCTGTCACATTAACTCACCTCCACCAGAAGAGTTTGACAACGAGCACATTTGAAAAGAAAGCTAATAGTTAAGTACAGCATCAGAAGCAACCAAAGATATTTATTTGAGGTTATATTTTTTTAACGCCTATTTTTGTAGATTCTAATCACATAGAATGTAAAACCAGATTTGAAAAATACTATCATTCATTATTACTTAAAATGTGGAATCTTCTTAAGTGGATTGTCAAAATATAACTGTTTAGTTTATGAAATGTATAAATTTATAACAAAAAAGTAATTGATATGAAACTATTGTTATCTGTGGCTGCAAAGTGACCTGAGTCGTTTTATATTAAACCTCCAAATATCAGTTTATAAATTTATAAAATGAGGACACTAAAAATTTTATACTGCCAATGCCACACTGTGTGAGAACTCACATCTTTAGTTACTTGTGAGATCTTTGCATGTAGGATCCATGTACAATTAAGCTCTTACTCCAAATACAATAAAACAAATGCTTGTAACATCCATATTTTTTCTCCATCCATTTTATCAAGATGCAGTTGACACACAGCACTGTATATCTTTGAGTACAGCATTGGTATTTCTTAACTCCTGCTGGACACAAACTAAACGGACCTTGTCTTTAACCTTAAAAATAACAAGACAATTTAAGACTATATTTTGACTGCAAATCTAGCAAAAAGTAATAGTGAATGATGGCTTTGAAAAACATACAGTACTATGGGTGCAGATCAACGCTTTAATCATTATGTAATCATTTAGTAGTTTGCTTCTTAAAAGATGTAAAAAGAAGCAATCCTTCACTACAACACAAATGTATGGTGTTTCACTGTTTAAAATTCAAAAGCTACATGAAATTATATATAACTTAGTTACATAAAATTAGTTACATATCAAAGATAGCCCCTAAAGTTGCTACCACAAAATCATGCTTAAAAATAAATGAAATTGAGACTCACTGAGGAATGATTTTTCACATGTGCATGCTCATATGTCAATGAGGGAGTATGGGAATAAATTACCTTAAACTCATGATGAAAAAAAAGTTCCCCGCCTTTCACTTAGTAAGTATCCAACTGTCCTGGTGCTTGTAGTTGCAGATTTTAAATTCAATCAGTATTTCTCCACTAAAGGAACAAAGATCTGTACCAGAGGCTGTGCAAAAGAAATTTGCCGCAACGGCTAATTATGTTTGTTTCCCCATCTTTTCATTCTATAGTTGCCACTGAATCATAAAAAAACACTGTAAACTTGCAAGACAGTGACCAATTACCCTATAATTAAAGCTTGAGATATTACAGAATAGTACCTATAACATGATTTTTGTAGGCCTCTATGCAGAACGTATAGACACATTTATGAGTTTCATTCCTTAGACCTAGAGCACTACATTTAAGAAATATTTGCCTAAACTGTGTGTAGAAATCTTATTTACTTCTCTCAATTATTCCTCTGAAGAAGAAAAAAATATGCATTATTTTACTGCTGTAAATATTTTAGGTCCCAAAGTTTTTTTGACCAAATGGAAAAACACATGGTTAGAGTCATATCTTGGGGCAGGGTGGGGGAACACCCTGGAATTTGAGTTTCGTGAATAAAAAAACAAGCCAACCAAAAAAACTCAGAATAATAGGTTGCAGTCAGATAGGTAGGTGCTTTGTTCGCTGCCAGAGCCCTGCCTGAGGGAACATGACGCACAGAGGCCATTCACGTATCTGAAGGAAGCAGCTGCGAGCACGATGCAGGACCTACTCTTATAAAGAAAGAGCATCAGCAGATCCGAGCATTGCCGACACCCCCGTGGGGGATAACCTGTGGCTGGAGAGGTTGCCAGACCAGAGACGTGCAGCCCAGCCTGGACAACCTCGTGGAGGACTGGAGGTGGCAATTCTGCCAAGTGTCATCCGCAGCATCACTGGCCCAAAACAAGTGGATCAAAATGAACTCTGAACCTTGGTTTCCTTCCCAAAGGACCAACAGCTGCCTGCATCTGGAAACTGTGCACGTTCTTTACAGCTGTAACATAATAAACGAGAAAAAAAATCTTCACCCTCTACGGCTCCATTCTCGCCCCTTCTCTGGCCTCATTAAATTGTAATCTCACCTCTAATTACATTTTATCAATTTATTATTTCTGCAACTTGAGAATGAAATTGAAAACATATTGGAGCAAAAAAAAATAAATCTCAAACAGTTGTTCTTTTTTTTTTTTTGTCTTGTTTTGTGTAAGTGCGTGACGCCCAGGACCTGAGTCGTAGGGGGCAGTCAGCATGGATGGTGCACTTTTGATAGTAAGTGTCGGGGGAGGGGGCGACCAACACGTTCAAGCTGTAGGATATGATTTAGCAGCTCTGGAGCTCCGGGGTCTACATTTTCATAAATATAGGTGACAAATTATCAATAAATCACTCTTTGGTTTGCCATAATGCATAATGTTTATTGAAACCCAGTTCCAATAAATATGACTAGCCCCTTTTAGCCAAAGCATAAGAAACAAAGATGACAGGAATTACAAACAGAAATGAAAAATGGGGAATAAGTGACTGGCCAGCAATGAACCTTCTTTCTTCCCAATCCGATCAGAGACCACTAGGTTCTGGAAGCTAGTTTCCTATGTGTACAGTTGTTTCCAAACGCCATTCAGTTTTGCTTTCGACCTGAAGAATTTACAGAATGAGGTAGGACGGGGAACGTTTGACCACCGAACAGTTCTACTATTTTTTTTCCTCATTCATATGCAGAAGATTCAATGAGATTCCACAAAAATGGCAATTGGCGTGCCTTAAACTGTCACATTTCTTAGTTTGAAATATTACATCCCCATATTTTTTCCAAGAAAATGACCTGTGAAAAAAGAAAGGAAGAAAGGAAGAAAGGAAGAAAGAAAGGAAGAAAGAAAGGAAGAAAGAAAGGAAGGAAGAAAGAAAGGAAGAAAGAAAGGAAGAAATAAAGAAAGAAAGAAAGAAAGAAAGAAAGAAAGAAAGAAAGAAAGAAAGAAAGAAAGAAAGAAAGAAAAAGAAAGGAAGAAAGAAGGAAACCATCAACATATACTCAACAGATGCAAAATTGTCTACCAAAAAAATGGAAAAGTACAAGATTTACATTGGAAGTAACTGTTAATTTGCCTCTGAACGTTTACACAGACGTTCACCTTCGTTCCACACCTACTCCTGCAGGGATAGGGCGCTGAATACCTAGTGCTTATTGTTGTTGTTCTTTGTTTATCACGTATGGTTACTGCGATACACTTTTATGCACTTGGGGATTTATCTTCTACATTTTAAAAGTGAAACTGAGATGTGTTGCAGACAACGGTGTTGTAATGCCCTCTAACTTTACAAAACTATTCAGCAGCTGGAAGCAATTGACACAGGGTAGCGTTTGATTTGAACAACACTTTAAAAAGTCAACTTGAATCTTAATTGAAATACCCTCTATTTTCACATTGGATATATGACCCAATTCTAGCCTTTGGTTTCCTTTTAGAAAGCAAGGCAGGGAAGTACTGTGCGGTTCCTGAGACCGTTGATGATGCAATGGTTTATTTTTATCAAGCAGCAATATTTACTCTAAGCAAGACTTTGAAACCGACTCTCTGAAACATATCCCTGTGTTATGTATATTTATCTTTTTATGGAAAATTGATATCATAAATAACATTTTCCAGTGAGCGAAAATTAGCCATCACCTGGACCACATGTAAAAGGAATGTTTTATCTTTTGTATATTATAGCTTTTCAGCCTTTGCCCCAAGTTTACTTCTTATTTACATAACTGCTTCTAACTTTTTTATGCTTAAGTGTTTCGTTTTGTTTTTTGGAGTGGGAGGTGTGATTAGGTTTATTTATTTATTTTAATGGAGGACCTCGTGCATGCTAAGCAGGTTCTCCACCACTGAGCTCTACTTTCCTGCGTATGCTTCAGTGTTTTATATATTTGCTCACATTTTTGTGATGCTTCATTTTCTTATCTAAAATGCCTAAAAATGATTATATTCAATTAATTTTAAGTGATAGAAAAAATAATGAATTAGCAACCATTTATTTCTTATCGACAAGCGCTAACTCTCATCCAGGTACCAGACCGCTGTCCTAGCTGCATGCCTGCACCCCGTCACCGTGTGAGTTCGTTACTGTTGTCCCCTACACTTCTCAGATGAGGCACATCAATCACAGAGAGGTTAAGTCATTTGCCCACGGTGCCATGCTAGCCGAGAAACAGTCAGGCTAAGAGCAAGCACTCCACCAAATTTCCTTCACTTTAAGTTTTACGTGTGTCCCTGAAAGTATATCTGCCAATCAAATATTTTAAAAATGAATTAAACATTAAATACAATCAAACCAAGTATTTAATGAAGTGAATTCTTTTACGGCAGTCCTACCCCCAAATTCATCTGTTTGTAAATTTAAATTCTGCTGTGTCACATTGAGCTGCTCAGTTCTCCTTACATCGCCAGCCACACAGACGCAGCTCCAACTCATTTAAGCAAAGCAGCATTGGTGACACCTGTAACTGCACAGCCGTTTCCGGCATGGCCAGATCCAGACGTTCCCACAAGATGACAAGTCTGCAGTCCCTCTCTGTCCCATGCAGCTCTGCCTTCTTGGCCGGTTTCATTCGTAAGCAAGCTCTGTATCCACTGGCAAACCTTAAGTTTAAGTTGTCCCTACAGTCCAGTACATAATGGAAGCAGGCAAACGTCTTCTCAGTAGCTAAAGGCAAACTCTTTGGAGATAATCCTCTTTAGCTGAGCTGGGTGTCGAGCCAATGCCTGGACCGTCCCTATGGCTGGGAAAAGAAAGCTTTTTGTCCTCAGATTCTCCAAGGGACGACCCAGGCCGTTGCTACATCAAGGAAAGGGCAATATTGCTGGCCTGAAAAAAATCTGCAACCCCCCAGACACACATTCTCTACACGTGACCTTTAGCTTCATCAGAGTGATGTCTCCACTGCAAACATACCACGTGGGGCTGAGTCAGGCAGGACGCAACTGTGAGAATCACACCTGCTCCAGCGAGTTTAAGCTGCGAGGGATTTATTATGGGGTTTGAAGACACACACGTTCCTCCAGGCAAACAAAGAGACTGCGTTTCTTGTAAGGTCGTAGGAAATAAGCTAAGAGGAGGTTAATCTTTTTAGTGTAAAAGGGTTGGTTTCTGTGTAAATATTCCTTGCTGAGTTTGGAATACTGTATTTCTTCCTCCTCCTCCTAGGGTGCCTAATGGGTCCCAGTTTGCCTGAGACTTTCTTGGTTTTCAGACTGAAAATCTTACCTGCCAGGAGCCCGTCAGTGCCGGGCAAACCGGGACGGCTGGTCGCCAGCCTCACCCCTGTCCCTTTTGGCAGAGATACCAAACAAAACTGACCAAAACCAAAACTTGAAGCCAGCCAAGCAAATACCGCAGGATATAAAGAGTGTAGAACTCTGTACTGAAGAGGAAGAGGATGAAGAGAGGGAGGGTCCAAAGTGGACAGGTGCGCTACGGGGCGTATCCGAGGTACAGCAAGGGATCTGGGGAGTCCCCAGGTCTGCTGAGAAGTCAGAATCCAGTAAAAGCGGGACAAAGCCCCAGTGCCCGTGACCTGTCTGGGTCTGTGTGGGTTGGAAGTGTCAGCCAGACCCCAAAGGTGTGCTGTGTTTTAACTCCAGCACCCGCGCATGTGCCTGCAGGCTCATGGGGACGTCCTCTGATAACCGACTTACATCCCCTCTCTGGTCAGTGTTAAAGGGGGAAACACCAAAGTCAGTCAGGCAGAGAAAGACAAATATCACATGAGATCACTTTATGCGGAGTCTAAAAAACAAGACAAGTGCACTTACTTACAAAACAGAGACAGACTCACAGACATGGAAAACAAACTTATGGTTACCAAAGGGGAATAGGGGCAGCGAGGGATAAATTAGGAGTATGGGATTCACAGATACACAGCACCGTGTGGAAAATGGATAGACCACCGGGATTTACTGTACAGCACAGGGAACTATGTTCAATATCTTGTAATAACCTATAATGGAAAAGAATTGGTAAAAAAAGAATATATACGTACATATTTGGATAGATGGGTCTCCAAATCACTTTGCTATACACCTGAAATTAGCATAATATTGTAGACCAGATACACTTCAATATAAATGAATAATAAATAACATTTTTAAAATAAAATAAAAAGGGAAGCACGAGAAATACATACCCAGCTTTGCACAATTTGAATCATTTCTGACATGGACCACCAAACCCTCCGGCCCACAGGATGTAACTGAAATCCTTATTGAGTCCCTCCCTCACCCCCAGCCCCTAGACCTGTCCTATCCGGCGTCCCAGACAGACATCCCAGTCAGAACTCTGACTCCCTCTTCCCACCCCTGGCATTTGGGGGGGTTTCTCTCCCCAGAAGGCCCCTTGGTACTTCAACTGAAAGGGCAGAACTGTGAGATTATTCCCTTGGTGGGGGGACCCGGAAAAGAGCGTGGGTCTTCCTTAACTCTTTGGTGACTGCCTCTCATTTTACTGGATTCCTAAAATACGTCTTCCCCAAGGGAAGAGGCTGACTTATTTCATCGGAATCATTTAGCAAGACATAACCGAAAGTACTTTGCATTCTGTCTGTTGGAAACAGGACGTGAATATGGTGTTTGTACTCACCCAGAGTGCTGCCCTTTGTCTACTCCACTGGGGACCCCCAAATCATCTCCCACCCACATGTCTCTGCTCCTGAATTATCTCAAGCTCCCCAGGTGGCCAAAGCCCTGAGCCTGAGCCTGGGCAGACGCTACCTCCGTGCTCACCAAAAACTATGTGTGGTCCTTTCTTTCCTCAAAAGCCCCATATCAGACAACAATGAGACAGGAAAACCAGGTATTACTGTGCCTTTATTTTACCAGGAAGGGGACTGAAATCCAGCTCATCAGAATGGCTCACTCAAGGACACGTATCTGGTCCACAGAAGGATCAAGCAACAGAAGAACCTACCGAATCTTGAAGGTTGGTCACGAGGCACCACTTTCTTAGAGAAAATGATGTCAACTCATCAAATGCCATCCAGTAGGTGACAGCCAGCCTAACTCCCTGCTGCTGCATTCATTTACGTGGGAAACAGCCTGCATCCAAACAGAAAAAATACTCTAGCCAGGCATTCTTCTTTAAATTAAAAAAAAAAAAAAAAGTGTTTCTCAGATCAGATTGTAAGCTTGGGCTAGAACAATTCATAAGCCACTCGCATCTGGGGCTTTGTAATCTACAAAACGCCTTTTATATATCTTCATTCATTGATTCATTTCAACAGCATGTGCCAGCGTTTCCATTTGGTTCTCATAATTCAGGGTGTCTGCACACAAGTCATCCTCCCTGCCTCCCATGCAAGGAAACCAAGGCTCAGGAAGGTGAACTATTCACTCAAAGTCAACAACATCGCTGAAAGCCCTGGGGCTTGATTCAAATCCTCCTGGCTCCCAGGTCCAGGAACGCGGAGGCTTTTAGCATCCATTCGACCGCTTCCCGTGCCAGGAAAATTGTCCTGCTTTGGTCAGTGACAAAGCTCACACAGCTTTTTTGCAGGATTATATATTGTTAGCTCAGATGATGAAAAGGCACAGGTGTAAGTTTTCTGCATCAGAGCCACTACGCTTTTGCCCTTCAAGCTTTATTTCCTATTATGGAAAAGATTATACCGAACTACATTTTTTTTTTTCCTTCGAGAGAAGCAAAATAAATTTTTTAGATGCCTGTAACACTCACCTTTAGCTTGCCCATTTTGTGCATTTCATATGTTCATTTCAGAATAGCTTATGTTAACCCCTAGGTTACATATTTTTTAAGTTACTTGCTCTATTTTGTTTAACTTTCGACTCTAATTTTATCCTGAGTGTACCACGTTTAGGTCAGAACATTTAACTGTTTATATTAATAGTATGTCTTTATCTGGCCGACATTGTTCTCTGATGATCTATGCATTTTTACCGAAGACATCTCTTAAAAAAAATTTCAGTTATTGTAATACAAGTTCTCTCTTACTCCAAGTATGCTTTTGCTTAAATTTTTAGCCAGTCATGTTTTGACACTAAGTCTTTTTTAAATGTAATCAAAGCAATACAAAATTGACCAAAGTCCTAAAACCACATTGCTAAATATTTCCATAAATAATCTTAAAGACTTTTGACAAGGCATTTGAAAAAGTTTCCGACTCTAATATCTGGTTGTTGATTTAGAATCCTTAAAAATACATAAAGTTATTTGGCCTGAAAAAACACCCTAAACAAAATCAGAATCTAAATGGGATTTTAAGTCCAGCTCTAAATATCCTTATTTGATTAAAGAACTAACCTCATTCGTAAATGTCAGTGAAAATCACTGATGCTGGTTTATGTAACATTCTCATGTTGAGCCCCACATTAAAACAATCCTTAAAATAACAATAAACACTGACTCAGTTAATGCTGGATTTTTATACCTCATTTTAAGGGCATAACTATATGAGAAAAATAATAAGTCAAATGGAAAGGGAAATAACTACTTACAAACCAGTCAGACCACTAAATAACAAAGATCAAATCAATGACTTGATTCCTACGCTGTTACTCCTTTGAACAACGAAGCTGTAAGGCCAACAATGCCGGGACACTGGAGACCTCCCCGCACGTAGGTTGGAGGGCATTTAAGGGAATTCCACGTAAAACCAATGAGCAGTGTAGGCATAAGTCCACTGCTCCACTTCATTTGCCAAAAAAAAAAAAAAGGGGTTCTTTAGTCATGAAGGATGGCATACAGGAAGCTCGATGGCTATTAAGATGGGAAGTTCACAGATGGTAGAGCTTGCAGAAGAACCAGAGCCAGGGAAGGCAAGTCCACACACAGAGTAAGAGTCGACTCTGGTGGGGAAGGGGTCCAAAGCTGTCCGCTGCCCCAGGGAGCTGGCTGGCCCATCTGGGGGAAGGTTCTGTACTGAGGGCTTGCTGTGCCTCACCGTCTCCCCGGAGTTCTATCAATCACTGTCTCTGTCTTGGGACGATCTCCATTCGATCTCAGAAGGACGACCAGGTTGAATCCCTCCCTTGGCAGCCATCAGATCACCCTTGGTGAGGGGAAGCCCAAGTTCCTGAAATCATTGCATTGCTGCCACTTTGTTCGTGAGCCCCGCAAGCAGCTCTGAGCGGGTGAGGAGAAGCTGTCTGAGACCGCATCGTCCTGTCTGCTGACCATGGACAGCGCTCCTCCCCTGTAACCGAGGAGCCTCATGGTCGTCACTAGTCTAGAAGTCTGCCCACAAACCCTGTCCCAGATCTGCATTCCACCAGTCCTCCAATATTCCTGCTGAACTTCTGGCCAAGGTGCTGGTCATTACACATTAATTCCCCTCCATCCATGTCTCTGGCCCTTTCTCCTTCCAAGCAAAGCAAAGAATCAGATGCACTGTTTGCAGTCTTCCTTTTGGGAAGATTTGCCTTCCATAAGGCCCTGGGCCACCTCAAAGGGGGACGGCCACGCTGCAATAGCCCAGTTCCAGCCAGTACCAGTCTATCCTGCAAACCCGCCAGTGAACCATGCTGACATGTTTGCCTTTTCAGTCAGTGGATCAAAGGGAGCTCCCCAGGGGACCAGGTGTGGATTGCGGGTAAGAGACTGGAGCCGCAGAAGTACATGCCAACATAGTCAGAGGCACGGGGTATACACATGTGCCTTCGGTCACCTCCCGAGTCCTTATCCCGCTGTCGCTGGATGGTGGACGCTTCTGCACAAACAACTTTCTGATAAAACATCAAAGGATCCAAAGGACAGTTCTGGCCAAATATTCACTTGGCGCATCCTTGCCAGGTTCGCGTCTACCAGGGAGTGGTAGCAAGTCAGGAGCAGCAGCTATTTCTCAAAGCGGGAAAGGATTTATTTCCAAAACCCTGAGAGTCTCCTCTCAGGGGCTGCCAGGGGCTGTGTGCAATGTCTCTACTTGCCACAGAGACATCCTGGGTGTCACTGGACCTTCCCAGTTAGGAAGCCCGGGGAGCAGAGTAGCTTTAACTTCAACTTGGACCGGCTGCAGAGATTCTCCTTGCTCTGGGCTCCACTCCAAACCGACAGCTTTGCAGCAAATAAGCCAACGCAGCCCATTCAAACGTAGTTTATGTCGCTACCAGAAAGCCCTTCTTTAAGTGGGAGGAAAAAAAAACAACGGTGCTTCAGACGTAAGGGTTAACCAACTACACTGGTAAACAATGCACGTGTACATATATGTATATAAATGCTGTTTCCTACACAAATAAGGACAAAGCAAGTTGTATACGGTTCCCTCTGAGTCAACAAGATATATTTGAGTCTAGTTAAAAGGCAAACTCCCACAACACGCTAAGGTCTATTTTAAAATTTCACTGCATTATGAGCATGTTATTGAGTACTTTGACCATCTTCATTTATCATTTCTCTTGTTTTTATCATGAGGCACTGTTTGAAGAATGTCCCATTGCGGGGAGCTAGCCAATGATTAATAAGACTCCAATTTGGGGAAATTAAAGATATTAGTCAGCACACAAACCAACGTTGCCGCATCTGGTCTCACTCACGCATGCCGAAGCGGTGATCTGTGCGTCGCTGTATCTGGATTTCTATCTCTTGTCACTGAAAAAAAAAAAAAAAAGGATGAAAAAATTAAAAATTTTTCAGAACGATTGTGTATGTTAACAACTATTCTGAAAAGGAATTCTCCACTGATTACTGGTATCACAGATTGATGCATTTTGAAATCATTAGGTTTTTTTGTTAATGAAAAGGAAATAAAGAGCTGATTTCTACTCAAACCTGGAAAAGCTGAAAATACACAATTTAAAGATGATTGTGAAAGAGGAAAAGAGCAGAATCCTGTGACAACCAGCCGCCTTACTGACTGCTCTCCTGTCCTCTGCCCGTGTGCACCGGTATCGTCTACATGATTCGTTCGTACACTCAACGAGGATTTACTGAGTCTCCTGTATGTTGACGTTGATATAAACAAAGCACCTACACAATTTTTGTATCTGCTTTTTAAACTGAACATGATAATACACGTTTTTGTCACTCACCTACTGGGAAATGTCAGCTTTTCAAGTATCATTTTACTAAAACATAAATGTGATGGAGATGTGGGGTTTTCAGCTTTCGCCTCCACAGACGACTGCTCTTTCCAAGGCAGTGTAACACAGCGATGGAGAAACGGTTCTGGGACTTGACAGATCCGAGCCCGAATTCTGGATCCCCACTCACCAGGAGACCTGGGGCAGAGTAACCTCTCAGAGCTTCCTTTTCTTCATCTGCGGAATGTCGATAATAAGAGCACTGTTCCTGTGGTTGTTTTGAGGATCAAATGACAATACATATAGAATGTGTAAGACAATGTCTAGCACGAAGTCAGTAACGCCTGTGTTATTTTTGTGTGTGTCTGTTATCAGCCAGGGGAATTTCTTTTATTCTTTCCTGGTTCATCTCACATCTTTCTCCCCGTTATCAAACTTTTCCTCATCTTTCAACTGGAGATTCTCTTTCCCTCCATCTTCCTTCCAAACATTGTGTTTGTGTCGTTCTTACAGCACTGGACACTTTATGCTTTGCTCTCAAGGTATCCGCACCTTTCTCTTACACACATCGCCAGGTCACCGACTCCTCAACAATCTCTCGCTAACTCTCATCCCTACTGGGGTGCCCAGCACAGTCTTGTGCATGAAATAGATGCTCAATAAATATTTTCTAAAACTGGAAAAATTGTGGACTGTGACTACATTGTACAGGTAGAAAAACAGTGATACAGGCACATGATGATTTTTTGATTAAAATTATTTCAACTTTCAATTGATTTTGGTTGCCAATTCAAGACGATCTGTTCTTTGGCAAATCAGTCACAACTGAATTAGAGGCTGTTTCCCTGCACCACAGCCTACCTCGTTTTGGATAATTTCACTACTTTTCCTTTTTAATTCTTTGGACCATTTGCAACTTTTTTTTTGTCTTGATTTCTTTTCTTTTTTTTAACATTTTTATTGATTTATAATCATTTTACAATGTTGTGTCAAATTCCAGTGTTCAGCACAATTTTTCAGTCATTCATGGACATATACACACTCATTGTCACATTTTTTTCTCTGTGAGTTATCATAACATTTTGTGTATATTTCCCTGTGCTATACCCATTTGCAACTTTTTATGCAGGATAAGTTTATGTTTCTCTTAGAAGAAGAACTATGTCAACTGGCCCAGTAAGAACTATTTTGGTTCCCCAAATTAATAAAATTTTTCTTCGATTCTCCAAACAAATAAATGTTTCCCAAAATCTTTTCCTGACATTCTGGCTGACCAGTTACCACTCACCTCTTTGCTAAACTTAGTTATGCTACGTTGTTTGCATAAAGCATCAGACTTCTTATTGCAGATGACTCTCCCCTCTTGACAAGTACCTGCAGTATCTATAACAGTGTTAATTAAACTCATGAAATAGTTTTAATGTATCTTTTCTGTATCAATATGACAGAACTAAGATGAAAAATGACTTAAAGCTCTTTAAGTGTGGCTCAAATCCCAAAACTTTGCTGCAAATCAACATGTTCACCGTAAGTAACAAAATCGCACAATAATTTAAGAGCATGAGGCAATCTGATTGGCCTCCAGCCATTAGTTTATAAACTTATCAACATAATTCCATTCTTATCTCTTAATTGATGACCATGAATAATGAGTGTAAAGTGAGACTCTAATTACATTAGTCATGGTTGTCCTTGATGAACGAATACATGCAAAAATCATTGCACTACAGAAATGCATGTTAATACGATCAGCCATGTAATTACAGTGCAGTCATTCAGGGCCCTTCTGTGGTCAATGTGTGACATAGACACATCACTGGAAAAACTTTAATTCAGATTTTTGTCAGGATCCACGAAACTCTGGGTATGTTATTACAGAAAAGCTAATTAAAATGTGAGCCCTTTGGAAAACTTGCAACTCACCTACCTCCCAAATTAAAACAAAAGCAGCTCAATTAGAGAAAAGTAATAACAAATGATTATTTCTGTTTCTCAAACCGCTAAACATCTTTCACAGCTTATCTTGTGATTGCCTCAGACTTTATAAACTTCGTTTTATTAAGTGAACCCGTTATAGTGAAGAATGAAGTTATCGCACTGACAATAACACACTAATCTCGTGTATTTGCTCACACTTAATTATTCTCAGCCATTTCACCTGCGTTATCTTATTTGAAATCAGTTTTTGCCTAACGTGTCAGCCCTTACTGGCATGCAAACAACCTCGGACCATAGTGTCTGTCGCTTGGGTCCTTGTAAGTTCTCCGCATCCCAAATAAACTCTTGGTTCCAAGCTTCCCAAGAATATCAGTTACTAAGGTCTTGTCCTCACTCCCAAACCTCCCTCTGCTGTGTGATGCTGACGCTGGGACCTGCAGATTAAACCTCTGCTTTGCCACAGGATGCTCAATCTCTGTCAACAGGGGGAGGGTGGAGGGAGAGAGAGAGAGAGAGAGAGAGAGAGGGAACAGAGGAGAGAGCTGTTCCTGTTTACATCTCCTCTCCCCTCCGTCGCCTGAATAATGACCCTTCCCGTCTGCACCTGAGTCCGGTCTCCAGCCTCTTGCCGGCACTCCCAGAACCAGCCGCCTGGCACCCCCAGAGGGGCAGCCCAGCCACACGGTGCCCCTCCTCAGAACTCTTTTCACTCTGCAGCACTCTTTCTTCAAGACGTCAGGGTGTTTTTTCTTGATGACTGCCTTTTGATTTTTCAATTATGTAAAACATTTACATAGCTCCAATGTTGCCTCCACCTTATTCCCTTCTCTCACTCTCCGAGCAACCACTTGTATTGACTTTTGGGGTTTTTTTTTTTTTTTTAATTACTTCTTCTGAAAATGGTTTGTAGTCTTATTACTCCTTCACTCTTTCTTCAACAAAGGGTGGTCAGTCACCCTACATTCTGTCTGCACCTGGTTTTTTTTTTTTCAATTAAAATTGATCTAGATATCACCCCAAATCAGCAATAGAGATGGCTCAACCTCTTCATTTCCAATTCTTATGCTTCCAGTTCACATATCTGATGACATTGGCTGATAATCCCAAAGTTGAATAGTAGAGTCTTTTCTTGTAGTAGACTCTTTTCTTGATCTTGACTTTAGTTAGAATTCATTCTTCATTAGCTAAGAGGAGGATTATACACATTCTCATATTAAAATATCCGTCAATTTCTAATTCATTAGTTTTTAACATGAATGAGTGTGGAATTTATCTAAAGTCATTTAAGCATCGATGTAGATAATCATATGATTTTGATCTTTAGTTCTAATAATATGATGAGTTCTATTAATGGATTTCCAAATAGGGAGCCACCGTTAGGGCTGGCTCATTGTGATCCCGAAACATCTCGCATGATGGAAACGTCTGCTCAGGCAACAGCAGCATAAAAAACTGGAAGCTTCATCATGGGCCCTGTTTTTTAAGTGGCATCCTATTATTTGTGTAAAGAATTTCAACTCCATCCTAAAAGCAATGAGAAACCACTGGTGATGTTTTTACTGAGTCCTGGATTTTGGAACCACCTCTCTGCAAGCAAAGAAAGTGAAATTCGAAGCAGTGGTGTTGTTGTCATGAACCAGGTGAGACAAGAGGAGGGCTGAACTAAATACGGTGGGATTCAGAGATACTGAGGGAGTGCAGTTGCCATGACCGATCACGTGAAGAAGACGAACGCAAAGGAAGATCCTGGGGTAACTTCCAGGTCCCCAGCCTGGGCGATTAGATGGATATCAGAGCACTGACCAGGGTGAGGAATACAGAGAGACAAGGGGCTCTGGCAAGAAGGGTGCTGAGTCTGGGCTGAGTTTTAGATACTTGTGGAACTTCCAAATGTACACTTTTTTCCTAGAGGTCGGGAGAGGGATAAAGGACATCAATGCAAACTTTGAAAAGATGGGTGTAGGTGGCAACTGAAACTACAGGAGTGAGTGAAATTTCAAAAAGAGTAGACAGAGCACGAAAAGGCCACGTCCCCCGCCCCAGACAGCTGCGGGGAAGATGAACTGATACCATGTGTGGGAAAATACCCACAGGTGTTACCTACTGCTTTCCTCCCAAAGTCCTCTTCATGGTTTACATGGTTTAAATAAACACGGCTCCCAGAAAGCAGAGTTTATGACTCACATGCATGTATGTACATGTCAATATCAAATAAAGACTCGAAAATTTCCAATCCTACCTCTGTCTCTTCTGGGAATAATGCTGAAAAAAATTCCATAGCAGCCCCCATTTGACACTTTCTGAGTTTGTTTCTACCTGTCAATGCAAATAACAAAATCTGATTTTTACAAATGTTTTTTCAACCCCTTTGGGGGGAAAAATGCCACTTCTAGTTGATAAGCAATATACGATAGTAGTAACTTTCAGAACATACAGATACAGCTTGGATCTTGTTTGCCAAACATTATTCTAGAATCTGTAAATCTTTTTATATGCCATGCAACCTCTCCAACCAGTTTCTTTTCACCAAGTAGAACGAACGTCTGAAGTACCACAAAAATACATTTTACTTACAGAACTGATTTATCACTTCAGAAACATCAACAAAGCCCTCACACTTAACCCTCACAGCCTGCAAAATGCGTTGTATATTGGATGCCAAAGAGACATCCGAGAGGGATAAATGAATCAGAGGCTTGTGATGCTCGGTACAAGGATGACCATACAACAATAGGTGGTGCTGCTGGGATGGGGACTGGCCACGTACGTTTGACTCCACACAAGTCGCGGAAATTCATCCTGAAGGAGACTACTATACTTACCTAATTAAAGGTTGGCTTGGGAACAGAATTCAAATCTGATAAGAAGGGGCATCTGAGAGAAAAATACTGAAGAGAGGGAGATTTCCACCAATGGGAGCTAGTTTTTGCAAGCAGATTTTTAATTTAAAGCCGCCCAATTTGACGTCCATTTCTCAAGGCCAGGGGCAGCCTAGATCCTCTGAGCTTCTGTCTGTCAAACAAAACCAAGTTATAACCGCCAGGTTCCTATTTAGGTAGGCACAAAAGATACTCACCAACTCTCTTTAACATAACTAGGTTAGGATGATTTCTCTCCTCCTTACACTGACATACAAGAGAAAGAAGGTTAAAAAAGATCGGGATTGCTCCTTTGCCTGAGCAGGTGTGATCGCTTAAGAGCCCTGAGCTGGAACAGTGTCATCAGATAAGACACAGGCCTCCGGCTTTGGGCCACAGGGTTTCTGGTGGTTCTAAGCACCTGCTCTTTTCCACAGACAGATGATTCCAGGTGTCACGAGAGATTGGACTTAGATGAAGAAAAAGTCCAGAGGAAGAGAATGGACCTGCATATCCAATCTTCCTAGAACGATTTCTAACCTCGCAACCAAAAGATGCATCTTTCCTCTCCTTATGTGTCTTTGTAAAGTATGTGATCATTGGAGTAGAAGTGTAATATCCACACCTCTCTCCATGGTAGGGTCCCAGCTGTGGGTTTGGGGTCCCCAGTACATATACGCAGCACGGGATACTTCCTTAGCTTGGCACTTGGTCTCCAGAGTGGCAGCAGTAAATAATTATTGAATTCTCTAGCTTCCCTTGGAAGTCAGGTTCCCAGTCCTGATCTCAGTGCCTACCCTCTAGCAGGGGCTCAGTAAGTATTTATCAACTGAATACATGAACTCCCAGTGCTTGCTCATGGGGATCTGTCCCAAAGCACCTACACGTTAACTCCCGATCCCAACTACTGTTTACTTGAGAAGCTGGTTAGTTCAATGTAGTGACAAGTTTGCATTTCCCTATATTTTGCTCTAAATTCAGTTAGATTCTCTCCCAGTGGACTATTAAAGACAGCCAACTCTGAAGTCACGGTTTGTGTTTTTATACTCTTCATTGAAAAAAGAAAAAAAAAAAAAAGAAGCTGGAAAGAAGAAATCCAGAACCTGCCAGCGTTGGGAACTACAGGAATAATGGGAATTAGCTGTCCATCCTCCTATGGAATTACACCGATCTTAATTATAGCACAGAGATGCTCCCTTATAGACGGGTTATTTGAAGGTAGTATGTGATTAACCAGTAAATTCTATCCCATGCCTTGAAGGCTTATTTCATATAAATGGAGCATCTTGTGTGTGGACTAAGGTGAAGGCACATTTGGTTTGCTCTATTCACCCCAAAGTGTACTGTTTGGACACTTTCTCTATGGATTGCATGAGAACGGCATCCGTGGTGTACATGTATTTTATGGTGGTGAGATATGTTATGAAGTCCCTGGTACAGGCAATCTCTCTCTCTAAGAGTCTCTTTTTTAGCAAATCCATTTATGTGAAATAATTGGGATAGACTAGTCAAAAATGCTTTCATCTTTGTTTGTTGCCTACATTGCATTTTAAAACAATTAAAACTCCAGATTGTTTCTGTTTCTCACCTGCGTTTACTGGCACCCAGCAAAGAAGCCTCCACTTTGATTTTAATCACGGCCAGACGATGGAAGGCCCCTGTCTCAGAAGCAACAAGAGAAGCAAGTAGAAACCCTGCTGGGTAATTTCAAAGCAATGCACTTCCTGCTGGTAACCCTGCAGTATGAGTCCTGCTCTGCCAAGGGCACCAACAGAAAGGACTGCCAATTTGCACCTCACACATAAACTCACATTATGCCAATAGGCTTCGAAGGAAACCACAAGGTACCCAGCTCGGCCGTCAGAGATCTGTTAACAGACCTTTAACTATGATCTACTGTGCAGCAGGGCCGGCAAGACCCACGTGGAGTCCACTTTATAGAGACTGCCCTTGCCTGACACGGTCTTTCTCGAGGTCATTATTAGTGTTTATTTTGGCTTTTAACAACTTTAATCATGTTATTTAGCATGTTGCCATTTTGTCATCAGGTTAAATAAATGCAGAGTTCTCCCAAGACTGTTCCAGAAGCTCACGCGTAGGGTGGTTTCATCAAGGACAGAAGCCAAGGCAGGAGGCGGAGATGGTTAATCACATCGCAGCCTCAGCGATTGGAAGATATCTCCCTCCACAGACAAGGAAGTGAACAAAGAAGCAAACAAGTGATGCCGAGCAACTGAGAATTCCTTGGAGAACAAGGTGTGATCTCTCCAATTAAAATAGTTTGGCTCTCCCTTTGCTTTGCGGTTCTGTTTTCGGTGGTTTAAGTGGTGAAAGGGGTTTACCAGGAATCCTGCCTCACGCCCTGCGACATCTTCGATGACAAATTTTGCAGGAGTTGTCATGCGGACTACAGAGCAGCACTTCTCTGAGTTATCTAGAATTGGGTTTAAAAATAACCTTGGCTGATCGCAAGAAGTTCCATCGTCACTGCTAACTTTGAGCAACTGTTGAAACATCACGCTGGGCCAGCCTGCATTTGATCACCCCGGTATTAGAACTACAACATGCTTAAGTGAATTCCGAAAATATCTTCCTGCAGTGGAAGCTGGTTTTACCAAACCAAAACCGATGGCTCATCTTATTCCTAAATCACCTCATTCAGTGTGAGTGTGAGTCAATGAAGAATAGGTCTAGATTATTCAATAAATAGATTTAGTGCATAATAAAACTTACATGCCACCTTTCTGTCTTTAGCATTTTTATCTGACGCTATGCATTCTGTTATGGGTTACACTAAAGTTCCAAAGTCAGCTCTTTTCTTCTATAGTTCTGTATTTCTATCATTTTAAAGTAGTCACTTTAACTTTCTTAAGAAACTAATAATGAACATGTTCTGTTTTACGTGGAATTGTTTCTTCTTCCCAAGGCTCTCAAGTGGATAAGCAAGATTTCTTAACATGATAATAACTGAAACAGGATGGACAATGAGGTGATACGGTTTTGAAATGACTCATGTAATCAAGCAGGCATTATTTCTTTAATTCACCACGTTTCTTTTTCATGAAAACCTGCAGGGGAACTTGTAATAAGGCCATGAGATTCATGCTCTGTTTCACAAATCCAGGAGCCAATTAATTCATAAATAAAAGTTCTCTGCACATCATCTTAGTCTCAAATTTAGCAGATTCATATACAACAGAGAACTCCCAGATTGATAAAATGAATATGGAAAACAAATATGGAAAAATTGAATTTCTAGTGTAAATCAGTACTTGACATATCCTTAGGAACTAATAGAGATTCCAGAGTTTTATGTACATAAACGCTATTTAAATATATGTAGATAATGATTAAGGGGGGGGGGTTATTATCTAATTGTTGAAAGTTTCAAGTCTAGCCAAGCAATAGTCAATAACAAGCAAAGGTCAAAGTACCCACGCATTTCGGGTTGGTCCTACCCCTAGAGATTAGCAATCACCAGGGCCCTTTTATCATTTGAGCAAAAGTTCCAATTTTTCTTTGCTCCAGCAATCCCTCTCCTGACAGGAGTCTCATACATCTCATTACTAAGAGATCTGGATTCTGGTCTCATTTCCACACAGACAAAGTGGTTTCATCTTTAATCTGCTTCCTATTCAGTGGTGAGAATTTCTGATTCTTCTTTGTGAGTTCAGTGCTCTTACACTGGATTATGCTAATTGAATGAAAAGTTGAAACATGTGAATTTTCTCACTTCATCCTACCCAGCAGGGACGTATGACAGAGTGTAAAACTGCAGAGTGTAAAAACATAAAAATAAGGCACAATAAAATAGTTCATGTCAGATCTAAAAGCTTCCTCTCTAATCCATTTTTGCTGTGATTCACATCAGATTGTGAGTATTTTCTTAATAATTCTGACCCGAGAGGATTAGACTGGCCTCTAATTCCTCTTCTACGATACTGGATACCAGAATATACTAGACCAATGTCTTCAAAGTTATTGTGAACCTGGAATTCTATACCAAACTAAATTACTATTAAAATCTATAGGAAAATTTAATCTTCAGTCATATAATGACTTGGAAAGTTTATCCCACCCACATACTTTCTGAAAAATTCATGAATAATATATTAGTAATTCAAACCTACCAGTGAATTGTAAGAAGAATGCACAATAAACAAAGAGGTTTATTTTTAGAATCTAAAGATGGTTTAAATTTATACATATATTCATGCAATTCACCATATTAACATATAAAAAGAAAAAAAAACAGAGGTTTATTTTGAAAATTTCTGGAAAAGCATGTCCTATAACTGCTTTTGCTGATAAAGAGAGAGGATAAAGACTCTTAGAAAACTTATAACAACTTAAAAATTATATCAAAACCTATGATAATATCATAATTAAGGACTTCCAAATAAAGTCAGGAGCTGAGCAAGGATGCTATCATCACTATTATTCAAGCTTATTTTGAAACATTCCAACCAATGCAATAAAACAAGAAAAGTGAAATCTGTACACCAGAAATAAGGAATCAAAACAAAGCTGCCCTATTTGCATATTACATGTTTGCCTGACTAAAAACACCAAGATAACTGAAAAATGACTAAAACTAATAAGAGCCTAGTAAGGTAGCCAGATAAAATGTAAATATATAAAAATCAATATATATATAATACAATATATATAAATACAATGGAAAAATATCCAGTTTACTGGAGTAACAGAAAGCAGTAAAATGAATAGGGACAAGACTAACATATTAATGCATTCTTGAAGAAAACACTTATCTCTAACTGGAGAACCGAAAAAAGGGGCTGAATAAATTAAAAGGCATAATATTTTCCTAGATGAGAGGACAGTGAATTATGACAGTGATTATGTGAGCAAGCCAGAGCTGCCTGAACAAGGAACTGCAGGCTGGACAGCTTAAACAACAGAAATTTATTTATCTCACAGTTACAGAGGCTGGAAGTCCAAAATTAAGGGGTCAGAGCGTTAGTTTCATCTGAGGCCTCTCTCCTTGGTCTTTGTATGGTCTTCCCTCAGAATCTTCCTACTTCAAATCTCCTCACCAGTTATGTTAAGTTAGTGCCCCTCTAATGATCTCATTTTAAATTAATTACCTCCTCAAAGGCTCTACCTCCAAATATAGCCACATTCTAAGGCACTAGGGGTTAGGACTTCAGCATACGATTTTTGAGGGGAGGGTACAGCTAAGCCCATAACAGTGACATCTCTTTCTCCAGATAATCTAAAATTTCAAGACAGTTATCATTGAAAACCCAACAGAATTTTTTATGAAAACTAACAAGATGATTATAAAATTTACTCATTAGAGGAAATGCATAGGTAAGTTGTAAAATACAGCAGGCCTGAAGGACAACTTGCTATATACCACGTGTCAAACATCCCATTAACCCATGGAAAGTGCTTATGGTACAGAGCTTAACACTGACCATGGGTAGACCAGGTTGGAGTTCCATCCTAGCTCAGCTGTTTACTAGCTCAGTAAACCTGGGCAACCTTCTTAACCTCTTTGGACATCAGTTTCCAAATAAGTAAAATGGGGATACCAATGTTGACTACCACACAAGGTAGTTGGAAAGACTGGTAGAATGGTGCCAGGAACATATTAAAGATTCAGTAAGTATTAGAGATTATTTTTTATTAAAGATCGCTACTATAGAATTAAAGCAATATGAAGAATAGTTAAATAGATCAACGGAACAGAGTCGGAACTCCCAAAAGAGAGGGATGACTATGTGGGAATTCAGTCTGTGAAAGTGTTGGCATTAAAATCTGTGAGTAAAATGTTAACTATTAAGCAAAGTGAAAAGAAAGCCACTTCTGTGAGAAAATATTTGCAACGTATTTAGCAAGAACAGAATTAAAATTCATAGTCAATGAAAAAGCTAAACTATCAAGGAAACGTGGGCACAAATTAGAACTGGCAGAAAAAGTACTAAAGACTAGCAACCATGAAAAATCATGTTCAACGTTGTAAGTAATAGAGGAAATGGAATCAAAACAACAAGGTATGTTTTACCAGCTCAACTAAAATAATGTAGATTACTACAAATAATCTACATTATTTGTAATTTTCAAAGTAATCAGGTATTTCTCTTATACTTAAAAAATTAAAAGATAAGATACCAACAATTAGAGACTACAGTCTGGAGTGTCATGGCCAACTGCTCTTTGGGGAAGATGAGCTATGGATGAGAACAGTGTCTCTACTCATCCTTGGACAGCTGCGGGAGGAGTGATGCCACTGACACAGAAGGAACATGTGCTTTAGTAGCACCAGAAGAAGGTAGATGAGGGGAGCTTACTTTCTCCTGATTTCATGTTCCCATGTAGCAGGACATACACTCAAGCAACACTTCTGGCCGCTCTGCCTTTACACTCATTCTTTCCCAGGGGAGAGAGGTTGAATTCACCGATGGATGGGTTTGGAACAAAAGGTAGGCAGGTCTGGATCAGCATTGCCCCTCTTCATCTTTGAGATCTGACCATATGCTTGTGTTCTGCTCCACTCTTGGTCATGCCATAAACTTAATGGTGGAGATTGTGCACCTAAACAGGAAGGTGGCCAGTGGTTGTCCAGAACTGCCTTGGCTGAGAATATATGGTGTCTCATGCTTGGGTTCTATTAGGAAACCCATTATTACCATGTACCTACACCATCAAACCCAGCCTTTGTCGGCAACAAAGCCATTACCTTGACCTTCAAGTGTCTGGCTCTCAGCTCCATCTTTCAATCCATCTCTCAACTGGTTTCTATCCTTAGAAGAGTGGAGGGGTTTAAATTTATTATTAGTACCTCACTCCAGATGCTTGCAGAGTGACCCTGCAAAACTATACCAGGCTTTCATCCTTTTATTCATTTGTTCAATCAGCAAACCCAAGCTAGAACGTAGAGATACAAAGGTATACGGAATAGGGAATCTGCATTTCAGGAGCCCACGGTGTATCTGGGAGACAGACAGACAACAAACATAGGCTTCTTTCAGGCCATAGGAAGGTCAGGACGTGATATAAGCTGAGTTTTGAAGGGTGAAAAGAAGGTCAAGGGGTTGGTGACAGTAGGTGGTGAGGATATGGTACATCAGGCAGAGGGAACAACATGTGAGAAGACAGGAAGGCTTGCGAGAGTTTGGTGCACTCGGGGAGCCCTAGGTAGCTGGGTATAAGTGAAGTGCAGGGTACCTAACTGGATGATGGTGGCCAAAGCTGGAAAAGGATCATCAGAACGGCATCGTCCAGTACTGTGTTTGTCTTGAGCATGATGGAGAAATTACTGAGGAATGTTTAGCCCTGAAGTAAAATGATAAATTTTGCATTTTAGACAGATCCCTCCGATGGCATGTGAAGGATGTATCTCTATCCTTATAAAATGTATTCTTCTAATCCACTTCAATATAAATTCCTACTAGGATGTAACAAGTCCAGGAGTATTATTTAAAATTAGATCCCACCTGCTGAAGAATTTGAGCTGCAACTGGATACAGTGTTGGTATCACACTTTGCTCTGCCAGCCTCTTGAAACAAATACTTTAACTAAGATTGATTTTTTCTACTTTTTATTTTCTTAATTTTTACAAGAGCCCTAAAAGATGGGTTGAAATTATTACTTTTTTTCATTTTATACAAGAAGATAGTCATAATTAAACAGCTTGAACCAAATACAGGTCAAGAACAGAGCCTAAATTTGGGTATCTCCTCAATCTGAATAAGAAATCACAATGGTAGGTGATTTTCTTCCATATCAGAAATTCCTCCCATGACAGTAATTCTCCTGTAGCCACAAAAAGTGATTATGTTTTGAAGTATAAAGTCTGACTACTTTTCCCCGAGTCTGAATTCACAGTCCAAGATGAAACAGTGAGTGTAAAACAGGTTTTTTGAAAAGAAATTAGACTAATATTTCCTGTAAATTTTAATCCTTTTCTAAAATTTCCCTAAGCTTCTCTCCTTTGAGATAAATGGCTCATTTTTGGTATCCTCTAAGGACTTCACACAGTTTTGTGAACGCCCTGGAAGACTGGGTGCCAGCCTAAATAGAACCATACAAATGTTTTGGTAAACGTCCTGGGTCATGTCAAAAGTCGTACATACTGAAAGGGTCACACCGTGCCAAACTGTGTGGCAGCCAAGAGATTCGTGGGGAGCAGCTTTGAAAGCACGGCCGTCTCATGATTTAACCCTTTCTAGCGCCTGTACCCCTGTGCGTGACTGGTGTGCACGTGAACGTTGTCTCAGAAGGAAGCAGTGCTGGGACACTTTTCTGATCCTTGTCCTCTGACCCCGTGATTGTATGAGTTTACTGGTTGCAATTGTTGTCATGCTTCATAATTGGAAATCTGCAATAGCATTACATATATATTTTAGTGATTTTAAAAAAAAAGCTTTATTTGCTAATTCCATCTTCATACAGGGAAGGGGAGGGCAAGGACTCCCTTTTACCTCTGCTCATAAAATAGTCTGAGGATGTGTTTATCCCTCCTTCCATGCATCAGACTTGTCGATATGTTGTGGGTGGTTCTCCCAGCATCACCATATTTGTCATATCCTATTCATTTGAATTGTGACCACGAGTTTCGGTTCAGAGATTCAAACGATATTTTTATGATACACGCAATAAATATCTAAGTGCTTCAGTAGTAACCTTACTGAAAAGAGCTGATAAAATTAAACCAAAACAGACTGTTAAGGATTTCTGCAGAGGGAATACTCACCGCAGTGTTCGTGTAACTGAAAATGTGAGGTTCTCACATCTCTGGATGGCTGTGGAGCATTTCATTTCCCCAGGCAGAGGTAGAATGTAAACAAAAGGCGCACCATACCCTGATACTTTTGCTTCCCCTTTTATCTGATCCTGATGCCAAGGAATTATAAAGGCACAGGATCCTAACCACACACCATCTGTGCTCCCCACGTGTGGAGAGTGATGATGGACCAGCAAAAGCTTTGATTTTCTGTGAACATCGGAGCTGGAGGAACCATCCAGGGAGGTGACAATCTGCGAGATTAAACAAAAACTGGTCTGAACTGTTTCCCCCAAATTCCTAATCACCCTTTATGAGATTCTAATGTGTTTAGTTAACTTGAGTTTTCTTTTGTTGTGTTTTTTTTCCACCTTTCAGCCACTCCGCACTTACTAGCTTTGGCCAGAAGCACTGATTCTGAGGTACAGTCATAAAGCCAGTTCTGGAAGCCATGCCAGTCTAAAGTCTAGACCTAGAAGTTCCAGATAAGGGTAATACAAACCCTCATTCAGAAGTTTACTAGATTGTAAGCTGCTTGAAAATTAACACCATATTTTTGCTGTAAAATTATACATAAAAAGTGTTAAGTACCTCCTACAAGTGCCAAGGACTTCACTTCAAATAGATGGCAACTAATAATTTGACTATCATTAAATGACTAAAGGGAACATACCTTTTTATTAATGTTATTGTCATTTTCTTGGCAATCATCTCCTCGTTTATCATCAAAGGACTACCTGGGATGGCAAATTCAAAACTTGTGACAAGCAGTTTTCTTTGCTAAATTAATTGTTGGCTTCATATATAACCATATGGCTGCCAGCCATGTTCTCTTGAAGTGGTTTGCCTGTAAAATGAAAAAACATATTTCTATTCCCAGGAGGAAAAGGAAAAGAAAAAAAAAAAAAAACCTTTAAGTCACAAAACAAAACAAAACTTTAAAAGCCCAGAGAAATCTGTCTATCCTGTTGGCAATGTGGGTTGGACCCGTTTAGAGGCGGTGCCCCAACAAGAGCCCCTGTGGGTTGGGGGAGAGACTCTGAATCTCCAGCCCTGCAGTGCGCTCCTTCCTCTCTGCATTTTCTGCAGATGGTAGCAATCATGACGACGGTATTCCTTGCCATTGCTCAGCAACAAATGTACTGCGTCAGTGAGGCGTCTAAAATAAGGAAAATATCAGTAGAAACCTAAGTGTAACTGCAGTATTTATTTGAGGAAAAATGATAACCCAGGGCCAGACATGGAGTCCTCTGAATTTTTTAAAGGGAAAGCTTGGGAATCAGAGCAACCAGAGATGCCTTGGGTGTTCCTCTACCATGCCCCATACCATGCCCCTGACCACGCCTATCATACTCTGACCACACCCCCACCACACCTACCACGCCCTGACCACACTCCTGCCACCTCCTACCATACTCCTGCCACGCCCCCTACCACATCCAGAGGGCTCCAGAGGGAGACACCAGGACAAAGGTCCTCCTCGGATGGAGACTAGGGAGCATGACTTGGGTCCCTCAGAGAGAAGGGAGCCCCACAGACACACAGATGCGGAGAGCGTCCACCCCCTTGACGTCACACGTTGTGTGTTACCATCTGCGGAACCCCAGCTGCACTGTCCCTAACATACCCTGGATGAATACAAGTTCAACGAAGGAATGAATGAGTGAACAGCATCAATGAACTGACCATTGACTGAAAGGAGCCAAAAAACTACCCCTCCAAAAAAAGCCAGCGTCCAACTAAAATGAAAATACTACAAATAAAAGTTCTAATCTGTTGGTAATAGTCTCTTCTTGGAATGTCACATTTATGGGAAATTCAACACCTGTAAAGCGTCACTATGCCTGGATCCAATTCACTTTCCGTGTGACTGACACGTCTTTCCCCTTAGAGCAGGAGGGTGACGGAGGAGCGGAGCGCCTCTGGGTGTGGTCCGTGTGGTCAGGGCTGACCCAGGAGTAGAGCTGGACTGCGCCTGACTGCATTTATTTTACTGTTGATTCCCTTCCTACCGTATTATAAAGAAAGATAAAATTATGAGCACACGACAATTGGTGATTTTTAAATCATCCCCAAACCCTTTGCCACGTTCATCAGCATAGCTTGAGCGAGCACAGCCACCCAAGCCTAGTTAAATGAGACAAGTGTTTACAACGCGGTTGAATGACTAATTTGCGCATAACTATATTTTAATGATTTTGTTTTTCCACTAAGTAGGGTACAGCGTACAAGAGCCACGCCAGAAGGGCATACTGACCCCTTCTAATCTCTCATGGATCTGTTATTAGCCTAATAAGGACCTAGTGCTGGACGTTTGGGGTTGGCTTGGTGTAATTTTAGTACTGACCACCTGACACTCCACAGGAAAGAGCCAGAGGCGAATGGGCAATCACCGCTTACTAACATGAAACACGAAAGGCAGGCAAGATGACGGTTCAGCCAGAAGCCCATCAGTTCTACATTCAGCTGGGATGCTGGGATCTTTGCATCACAGATTCTCAAGCAAATATCCACAACTCTCCAGTCAGAATTCCCCTCAGAGACAGACAAATACAACAAGATATACAGAAAATTGAGAGAAAACTGTGACATTTAATTTTTCTTCATAATCTTCCCAATATGGGACCAGCACTGACTAACAAAAAAGCTGTATTTTTCTTGTTAATAAAATTAGAGAAAAAAATCTATCAGCGCATAAGGTTTGACAGTAACAAGACACTGAATGATCACAGATAAAGGATATTTTACTTGTACTAGTAGTTACTGAATGTCTACCAGTCTTGCCTTACAGTTGCATTATTTTTGTCATGTATTCCCCCAGGTAATTAAGAATTCCAGAATCCTTCTTGTGTTACCATAGACTGTCAAAAACAAGACACAATTGTAGCCACAAGGATAAACATTACGTATCAGTCTAGTAGGGGAGATACACAAGTGAGAAGTTACAATTCAGATGATAAAATGTAATGAGATTCCCAGCCGGGACACTGATCCATTGCAGGCAGAGACAGGAAGGCAGCAAAAATCTGGGAAGTCCTGACAAAGAACTAACCACGAGCTAGGTCTAAAGAATGAGCAGGAACGACCTAATAAATGAGGAGGGTGGAGGGCATAAAGGTGCAAAGGGGAAAGGTGAGGGGAAATATTCCAGCCAGAAGGAACAGCACCTGCGAAGGCCTGGAAGAAAGAGGAGGCGTGAAACAGAAAGGGAACGGAAAGCGCCTCATGGACGGAACAGGAGGGTCACAGCAGAGCAGCAGGAGAGAGAAAGGTGCATGGGATCCCACCATGAAGGATGTATGAGCCACGCCGAAGACACTGGGATTAAGCCCAAGAACGCAGCAGGGCTGGAGAAAGGATACAAGCAGGGTGTGACATTCGCCTGTTTGAAATATCACCCTGACTAGGGAGAGGGGACCTGCAGGAGAGCAGACCTCAGGGGAGGCCGGAGAGATAATTTAGGAAATTATTACGTAATCCACCCGGAAATGTCTATTAGAGCAAGTGGACAAGGGGATCTCCTAACACTGAACCCCAGACTTAGAAAGGCTCCTCCATCGGCGACACACGCGCCGCCCCGGGGACCCGCGTGGAGACGCAGAGGAGACAGCGCTCGCGGGAGGCTCGCTCCCAAGACGCTGCGCGGAGGGAAAGCCTGCCTTCTCCATCCCGCCCACGGCGACCCCGGCACGGGTGTCTTGCTCCCACCCTCGCTCCCAATAAATCATCTAAGCCCATGGCTTTAAGTATGATCTCCACACTAATGATTCTCAAATTTTATCTCCGGCTCAGCCTTTCCCCCAAATACCAGACGCAGATACCCAGCTGCCCACTCAGCGCCTTCGCCTGGTTGCCTAACAAGCCTCTCAGACTGGAAGCGCTGACAACACGGCTCCCGATGCCCACGACCTGGCCCCGACCCGGTCCTCTCCCAGCCTCTCCCATCTCGGCAAATGCTTCTCTGTTCTCCCAGCCTAGCACCCGGGAGACAGGCGCCCACCTCGCTCTCCTTCTCCCTCAAGTCATTCTCGGCTCCACAGGCCCTGGCTCTAACTCCAGAATGTGCCACAGACCTGACCTCCTGTCACCACACCCACGGACGCCCTCGTCTGAGTCACCGTCCGCTGTCACCTGGCGGCTCCCGACTGACGTCCCGGTTTCCAACCTTGCCCTTCTACAGTTTCACTCCTCCGGGAGCAGCAGAGCAATCTCTCTGCCTCTTTGTTTTTTAACGGAGGTCCTGGGGATTGAACCCATGACCTCGTGCATGCTGAGCACGCGCTCTACCGCTGAGCTATACCCTCCCCAGCACAATCTCTTTAAATAGAAATTCAGTCATATCACAACTGTTTACCCACCTTCCAAAGGGCTCCCAACACACCCAGCATGAAACGCAAACTGCTCACAAGAAAGCCTCAAAGCACCAGGCTCCTTGGCAACTTCACGTCCTGCCCCCCAGCCCCATCACACAGGCCTCCGGGCTGCTCCCACAAACACCCGCTCACTCTCCTGCTCAGGGATTTTGTGCATCACTGTTCTCCAGCCTGGAACATCCTTCTAGAACTTGACAGTTTCTTCGCCTTCATTGAAGCCTCTGCTCTAGTGTCACCTCCTGAGAGAGACTCTCCCCTACAGCTGTATCTGAAGTAACCCTCCTGCCATCACTCTCCCTTACTTTATTCCGATTTATATCTCTCTTGAGCATTTGGGGTACATGTGTGTGTGCACATGTGCATGTGTTTGTGCATGCAGGCTCTGTAAAGGCGAGGTTTCTTTGTTTTGCTCACTGTATCTCCAGCCCTTAGACCAACAGAACACACCCAACAAAATGTGTTCGCCCCTCCACTCCCGCCGACCCTGTGACCTGCGTTCAGTTCACACCAATCTTCAGAACTGAGAGGAGTGTACTACTTTCTGTGACATTCCGTGCTTAAGTTTCTTCCAAAAGATTTCATCCCAGCATTTGAAAATTTAGATGCTGACCATTAGGACAGAAAGGGGTCAAGAGTGATTGCACAGTCCGGTCCCCCGGCTTCAGTTAGATAATTCGTTATTAAATTCCTTTTATGAAGCAGTAGCCAAGGTCCCCAAAGCTTATGGCTAATTTTCAGTTGTGTTGGAGCTCAGGTGGCAGTTATTTCACGATAAAGGGAAGAGTTGGGAAGACCTATTCATTGTCGCTTCTAACAAGTGTCACGCCCTACCTGCCATTTCACTGCAAGACGAAAACATGATGAGGAGGAAAGAGGCAGGTGATTCCAGGCTGTGGGGAGAGAACGCTGTGTTGTTTGCTGGGTTAGCGATGGTTAATTCAAAGGGATGATAGGCCAGTTCCTCAGAGTTGTGGGTTTTTTTTATCCTTTCACCCTTTTCTTAACTCTTTTTCCCCATTTATAACTAATACCTATCGAGAATGCTTCATGGAGCCCTGAATTCTGAGAGTCGTTTGAATTCGGCACAGTTTCGTGTAGACAAAACGTGACTGGTTAAGGCAGCCTTCCCTCTCCCACGCCCTCTGGAAGAATCTGCCAACAGCACACCCACAGACAGTCCCGACGGGGACACGAACGGAGGTCCCCTCGCTGCTGGCAAACAAACAGACAGACAGACAGACAACACTGAGCGACAGCATCTGAACCAAGACCCAGTTTAAGAAGCCGTCAGGACAACGTAGTGCTGGCTGTGACGTCAGTGTCTGCCTCGACGCAGAGAAGAAAATGTTAGCCCTTTGAACACTCAACGTTTTATTTGGAAACATAGAGGCTGAAATCCATGCTTTAGTTCTTCCAAAATCCTCGTCTTCATGGAAATGTGGGTGAGAAAGGTTTGTCCCCCTGGGCTCTCAGGGAACATAGGTCCTCAACTCAGCGTCTGATTGGCTCCCTCCAGGGATGTCAGACCTCCCCGCTCCCTCTGTGAGTGCTCACCCAGGGAGGAAGTGCTTTCCTGCTCTGTCTTAGCACAAGAGTCTTCTGCAATAGACTTGGTTGTTTCTTCCAGAAAGCCATCGACTTACAAAATCACTACTTCTAGGCAGTTCTGAGCCTCCCAAGGCAAAGGGTCTCCTTGTTTTCTCTGCGTGTCCCTAGAAAGCAGAGGCTCTCCCCCAAGCTCACCCATACCCTACTCATCTCTCCCACACATAACTCTTCCTCCTGATGGTATAAACCTGACCTTCCCAGGCTTACCTCCGCCTACAAACCTAAGAAGCCATGGAACTCCCCTGCTGTCGCAGGCAGACTCTCTGGAATGTGGACTCCTCGCACTATTTTTAGCTGCAAGTCTGATGACCCTTCGCTGGAAAATAACCTGGTTCCAAGATAAAGGCAATCAAGCCAGAGTAAGCCCTTCATTATTTCTGAAATGTCTCTTTCTCCTCTTTTATAGTTTCCTTTCACTGTGGTTTTCAAGACAAGTGAATATCAATATCTGGGTGTTCTGAAATCAGAAATATGTTTAATCCTTTTCACTGATAACTCATTTCAGTGTTACACTGTAAATTAGGAGATGTCATTTTCTTCTTGAGGCTTGCTTGCTTTTTGATATTACTGCAACAGTAAGTAAAGTAACCTCCATCATAAGAGAAGATGTACGGACAGCTTGCTGCAAAGAGTTGCCTCGAAAGGACAGAAAGTGAAAGGTTGCATGGAAAGGGCATTTGCGGCATCATGGATGGACCTGGAGAGCGTCATTCTAAGTGAAGTAAGCCAGACAGAGACAGAAAATTACCATATGAGATCACTAACATGTGGAATCTACAGGAAAAAGAAGACACTAATGAACTTATTTACAAAACAGAAACAGATTCACAGACTTAGAAAACAAACTTATGGTTGCCAGAGGGGATGGGAAGAGATAAATTGGGAGTTTGAGATTTGCAGATACTAACTACTAGAAATAAAATAAACAAGTTTGTACTGTACAGCACAGGGAACTATATTCAATATCTTGCAGTAACCTATAATGAAAAAGAATATGAAAATGAGTATATACATGTGTATGCATGACTGGGACATTATGCTATACGACGGAAATTGGCACAAAGCTGTAAACTGACTGTACTTCAATTTAAAAAATAAAAAACAGTGCATGGGGACATATGAGCAGGGAGGTTCCAGGATGAGGAAATGTTTCTAAAATGATTATTAACAATTGTGGTTTTCAAACTGCCTGCAGCATGAACGTCTATGCAGATGGAAGCAGAGTTGATGATGGATGGCGATGCACTCGGTCCTCAGCTCCTCTGAGGCCCTTGGCAGAAACCCCAGGGCTCCCCAGAGCACAATGGGAAAATCACTGATTTTTGCCCATCCATCCTGTTGGTCTTCTAGGCCTGGAGACGCGAGGTGACTTGTCAGGGACGCCACCGTCTCCTCCAGGCCCCCACCCTTTCCTTAGCTCTCGCCGATAAGCAGTGTTAATCTTGGCCGCTTTCCCTATAAAAAGATTGACATTTTCCCCTCTTGAGGCAAAACACCAGAAATCCTGGGTGTTTTGGAAAGAGAAGAAACACAAATCCTAGTCCTCCCTGGCTACTTAAATGAAAGCAGGATTAGCAGGAAGAGGTAGAAACAAAACAAGGCCAAAACCCCAACTTCAAATTAAGGCTTAGATTCCAAGAGCCGCTCCACCTGACTCTTAAAAGTATTGCTGGTGAAGCCACGTCCTACGGTTCTGTCCATCGGGCTTACGATTGGCAGAGGTCCGAGCAATAAAATGGTCAAAGCGGAAGCAAAGGAAGGGAGAGTTAATATGAAAATCCAGCAGCCTGCTCCGAGATCACCAGGAGCGGACCATACAAACACCTCACCTGTCGTCCAGCAACCGCAGCCCTTGGATAACAACATTTTCATGGCAAATTGTTTCCCTTCAGGAAAATTGCATCTGCTGTCTCCTGCGGGAGGTTTGCTTCCCAAAACGGTATTCGGGCTAGTGAAAGGATGGAAGTGATGACAAGTCATTGCACAGAGAAGACCGTCTCTGGTTGGCCCCAGGCTACACACTCGCAGCCTTGAATTCACACTTGCCAAAGTTTGTTTCAGTTATTCCGTGAGCATCCTCTTCCTCTGTGTCCTGTCCCAAGAACAAAAGCCCAAGCTATGTTTCTTTTCCTCCATTAAAATCACATGGCTGTAAAGGGCAAGCACATATTGAAACTAAACTGAACTCTTAAAATATTGAACTGTGAGCCCTCGGCATTCATAGAAGCTAGATTTCCAAACTCTTCACCCTGGCTCAAATGGTGGGGTAGTATTTGATGGGAAAAGTAAATTTAGAATTGGCTTGCAAATGTGTTTTGTTGGGCCTTCAGGAGGCTGACATTAAAAAAGGTGGGGTGGAGGGAGTTCATGTAAAAAATTTGGATTTCAAAACAGCCCCGTAGTCCTACCTGGCATCGTCCGCTGGAGTTCGGGAAGGCTTCTGTGCTTGGAGGGGCACAAACTCACTGGTTCACCGCTTTGTCCACCCGGCTCTCTCCACGCAAGTGCAGTTGCTTCCCGGGCTCCTGCAAGCATTTGAGTTTGTGACCCCAGCCCGAGAATACGTGATTATTCACTGAAAGGGTACAATAGCCTTGAGCAGCAAACAAAGAGGGTCTGAGCTGTTGACACTGACCTTGCAGTAGTCACTCAACCAGCAGCTGACTGCCCGTTGGGACACACAGGGGCTGTAAACAATTAAAATCCGATTATGTGTTTCGGCAAAATTAAGAATTATTTTGTTTGGGTTGCTCTCCTATTTTCAAAACTGCACATCTTAAATCTGAGACTGGCAAGAAGCTTTTGAACACTGTAAATATTCTTCAAGGATATCTAATCCTGGGGTTTCAGGCACTGCCAGGCAGTGGTAGAGAACCTTGGAGGCAAGAGGACGTTAGCTGTGGGCTGTCATTGTTGTTAACCACTGACTCTTCCTGCAGCAGAACCTCCTGGCGAGCTCCCTGAGAGAGAGGCCTGGGGGTCACGATGAGTGAGATCACAGAGCCTCTCCTTGCTGGCCCCAGGGAGCCTTTCAGCCTATTCGGTGGCCAGTATCTCCAATGCCACTGCCCTAAGTGACACCCCCACTGCAGACAACGCCAGCACTGCCATCGCGGCCGCCACCTCTGGGGCTCTCTCCCAGAGTGGCAATGACCTCTCTCCTTTTCTGTTTTGAAAGAGCGGGGAGACCCAATGTCATGCTCCTTTCCCAGGGCATCTGCATCCGATGCCAGGATGGGAAGGTCCAGCCTCAAGGGACAGCCCGGTGCTGCATCGTGGGGTCGCCCGAGGCCTTTTACTGGAACTTCACTGCAGCCTGATTTTTCCTCTCTCAGTCCTGCTCTGTCCCCTCCTCCTACAGGTGCTGCTCGGCAGGGCACACTGTCATAAATGCCGTGCGTCCCATTCTCTCTTTTAGAGTCAGCTTCCCTGGGAACCGATCCTGCTAAAATCCCCAAACTGCAGTTTATCTGCTTACTGATCACCTACCCGCTTGGAGTCATTTAACTTAAGAAAAAAAAATATAAGCTATAAAATTGCATTTCTAATCTCTTCCATCACACTGTCAGTTTCTTTTTGTCTCCAGTTTCACTGAAATGTAACTGACACATGACATTGTATTAGGGGAAGGCGGACAACATAATGGTTTGCTACTGTGTATATTACAAAATCATCACCACGAGTTACAAAGAGTGTGACAAGTTTTCTCAGAACCAAGTTGCGAGCTCAAGGACCTTCAATCTAGAAATGTCAGCTTTCTCCTACTGCTTCCTATTAATAGAATTAAAAGACAAACTATGGGCCTTTTTCCCTCCTATTATATGTTGACGGAATCTGCGAAGAGCTATAAAATGCCGACTGGAAGGACAACCCAAAATAAATTTAATAACAAGCACAGATCTACAAGGAAAGTCCTTTGTAATGTTTTCCAGGGCGCCAAACTTTTTTAACATTACGTACGGGGAAATATTATATGAAAAAAATCACTTTACGAGGCATTAGATAAGGTCTTTCCTATTTTAATGAATGTCATATAGAAGGAAATGTTCGATATAACAGTTTCACTGAACTGCATTGTTGGAACAAACTGCACTTACTTTGGATTTTCAGCTTTAATCTTGTGAGAAATCCATTTCTAAATATCTCTGGCAAGACATTCAAGGTTTATTTTTTTCGCAGTGTGGATTTTAACTCCACAGGTCCAGCCAAGCTCGCATTTGTGGTATTCTACAGGTTAATTAAAGGCAAACAAATTGACGAAATATCAAATGTTGTCATTTTCATTTGATTATTCTTATGCCCTGAAAAACTGGGTGTGTGTGACTTTGCTCAGTTTTAAATTACCCTCAGCATTTAAAAACCACCTGGATGGGTTCAAGGAGTAAGGTGAGGCTGAGAAAAACAGGAATTAATGAAGACCATATTTTGATGACAGGCCTATAAATGGATGGTTTCTACACATGCAGTTGGCACCCACAGATTGAATGATGCTAATATAAGCAGACACAGATTGCTAGAGTGTTTTTGTGTAAAATGTGGCTAGTTCCTGCTTCCTTCGCTATGCTAGTGAATGCCAGGGAGAAGGTAAGCTGTATCTGAACGTTTTGTTGACATCATTGGACACATGCTGAGAACGTTTCCAGGGAACACTGCCTGCCATGTGCACTTAAAATGTCCAACTTCACCGACTTAATCACATTTTTTAAAATGATTTGGTTTTCCACATTCAAGATAATAGTCCTCTGCTATTTTTTAACAACTTTGGCGTATAAGATATGCAATAACTGTTTAAAAATAACAGCATAGTCTTCGCTACAATAAATCATTAAATTTAATAGGTCTGGATGGTGACAGACGGCTGATTCTCCTCCAAGGTCAGGCATTTATCCTCCCTGGAAGCAGGTAGGAAAAATCCATGAGCAAATTTCTTTGGATTTTCTACAGAGGTGGGTTCATTCAAAACCAAAACATCTTTTTGAGTCAAGAAGATAGATGGCATCAAAGTGAGAAGAAAATAGTGAGGTGTTCAAGTGTGGAGAAATATCCCCACTTTCTAGGAACAGCAACTAAAGATCCCTCAGAAGTGTGGCAACAGCAGGATGCAGGCACTTCACTTCCTCTGTCCTCAACATCACTTCCTGTCCTCAACATCACTTCCTCTTTCATCAACATCGCTTCTTCTATCATCAACATCCCTTCCTCTGTCATCAGCATCACTTCCTCTGTTGTCCGCAGCCGTTCAGGTCTCATCTCATCCAATATTCCTCATAATAAGCCGTGAAGATGAGGCTGGAGGGACCACCCCAACCCCAAGAGCTGAGGGAACCCTGGGAGACCACACAACACATGTCTAAATATTTAAGTTTGACAGCAAGCTAACAAGCTGCTAAATAAAATATTTAATATGTTCTATTCTCCTCCTTTAACAAATATATCTTCTTAACAACAGAATTTAAAAATACATATAAAGCTGTAATTTGGAAGAAGACTGAAAGTAGGCAAAATATTTTTTTAAAACTGGCTTTGACTTTTATTGTGCACATCTGGGGATTCAGCTGATGGGCCAGCAATGTTTGGGGGCAGGGTAATAAAACACAAAACTATCACCATTTACTTTTTAAATTATATATTTATCTCAGAAAATGTCTGCAAATTCACTCACGTTGTTACAGTCATAGTTTCCACATGGTCAGTTTCTATCTGCAGCCAAATCATGTGATTTTTCTTGAGTCCTCATAATTTTTAAATAGTTTTTTTTTTAATTCATTAATAGGGAGAAATTTTGTTCTGAGACAGTAGCAATTGGAATCATTAATCAAAATTATAAAGCAGTACTTAGATTCAGAAGTGAATATTTGAATTAATACATCTTGTTCAAACAGTCTAATAGAGATACTGGTGATAAATTATTATCACAAAAACATTACAAGATAGTTTAATTACAGGATATAAATGTCCATCACTTTTATCGGACTTTCAAAGTATCTTAAAGCAATATCAAGAGTCACAGAATATCTCTTAGTTTCTTCTTTTAAAATCATCAATGCTGGGTTAGTATAAATAAAACTAAAAATAGCAGTTTGGGATTCAACTTGTTCAGTTTGTTCCAATCTCTCTTCAAATGAGACCATAACTTGCTTTCTAACGGCCAGAAAACATTCTTTATAGAAATTCATTTTGGAAGTGTTTGTACATGAATCTTTTTCTGCATGGTCAGGAAATATTTTCATTTCTTCTTGTCATTTCCTTCTATTTTAATGAAATATCACATTTGTTATGTATTTACCATTAGTTGCTTGCAGCTTGGAAAAATCATTTTCTCAGAGGATTTTTTTTTTTAAGTTTTTTAATCCTTTTAAAAATGAAGTAGCCAACCACATCTTGTCTGTGTTGTTGGTCATTATCTTTTGTTCATATTATTAAGAGCAGTGTGGAGAGTCCACATTCAAAATTAAATTCATAACTTGTTTTCCCCTAAAAGCCACAGTTTGATTTTTATTTGGAGCATCTCAACATAATTTTTGAAATCTAGTTAAACTGAATAACATTTGCTTTTTTCTGTGTTTTCTTCTCTGACTTCCTTACCGATAAGTTAATGATCCACTTTGAATTCTCCATCTGAAAGTGAAGTCCTATTTTGCATCATTTTTTATTCATTTATATTACATGTTCAGCCATTCTATTAACAGATTTGGAAACCATTTCTACTAAATTCAAAATTTTTCCATGTTTTCATGTTTTGTATAAACACTAGGGAGAAGTTCATAAACAAAGGTACACACTTTCAGCTCTGAAATGAGAAAAGTCTGAGAATCCAATGTAGAACATGGTGACCGTAGTTCATAACATTGCTGTAGAATTGAAATTTGCTAAGAATAGAACTTAAATGTTTAAATATGTACATATGTATGTATAATATATATTATATGTACAAATGTGTGAGTTGATGGATGTGTTAACTGGAAGGGAGGGATTCCTTCACAATATCTATACATATATCAAATCATCATGATGTAGATTTTAAACATCTCACAATTTTGTTTCTCATACCTCAGTCAAGCTGAAAAAAATTAGAGCTGTAATGAGCACCACTGCGCTCATATCAGACACATGATATCATCTTTTAATATTCTTTTAAGGACACTGTAACACTGTTGTGTGTATTCTGCTCTAGAATTGCTTCTTTGTTGAAAAATATCAACTGTCACTCATTCTGTCTTTTTTGTTGTTGCTTTAGTATTTGTTAATTTTGTGGGCGGGTGATATTTGATGTTCTTTTACTCAAGGATGTGTGTCCAATCACAAGTGTCCTCATTGGTCAAAGCCAATTGGTTGGGAAATATGTAACAGCAGCAACAAGATACTTTGAACTTTGAATGTAACAGCTGGTTTGAAAGAGTCGGGGTTTAAAGTGAAATATACGAAGCATGGAGGATTTTCAGAGCAGTGAAACCGCTCTGTATGACACAGTGATGATGCACACATGTCGTTACGCATGAGTCCAAGCCCACGGAACATCACCACACCGAGCATGAACCCTAACGTGAACTGTGGACTCTGGACCAGAATGATGTGTCAGTGGAGGTTCACCCATTCGAACAAGCCTAGCACTGCTGGGGGGACACTGATGATGGGGGACACTGTGCATGTGTGAGGGCAGGGGGGTCTAGGGGAAATCTCTGTACTTTCTGCTCCATTTTACTGTGCACCTGAAGCTGCTCTAAAAAGACTGTCTATAAAAAATGAAATAGAAATTTTCTGCTGTTTTATCCAATGGAAAACTGTGATCACTGATGTGAATCAGATTGTGCTTTGCTAGGAGCATTTTCATTCGTGTCAGGATATGACTGCCATTTTCCAGAATCCCCATCCAATAAACAGAGTCAGGTTCCAGGGGCTATGACTTTCTTCCCCAATTTGCAGATTTTATGAATGCAGTTTTCTTCAACTGCTAACAAGCACACAAGAGTTATATTTGCTGTCTCTGACTTATGAATCTGATATCATTCTCTCTTTCATTTTCATCGTTTTGATCAGTGGTTATGGCTTCATTTAATGAGAATTTGACATAGCTGACCAGTTCCAGTTGTGGATTTAAGGAGAGACGTTTCCTTGCTTATTTTCAGTAAATCTTCTTTAAGTACAGAAATTTCCTGCTTGCAAATTTTACATGGGCCATGCTGTACAGAAGTCATCTCGCTTTCCTGGCTTCCAGTGATTTAAATTTGAAGCATTAATTTGAAAAACTTCTGTCTCTTCTTGCTTTTTAATTTTTATCCTATTTTAAGTTCAACCTTGGAATTTTATAATTTTTCATGATTCAAATTGTATACGTTCTAAACGATCTAACACAGGCATTAACCTTATTTGTTATCTGTAAAGGGCCAGATAATAATTATTTTCGGCTTTGTGGCTGCACAGTATCTGCAGTAATTACTCAGCTATCTGCAAATAGCCAGAGACAGCTCATAAAAATATAGGCATGAACGTAGCGCAATAAAACTTTAAATATAACAAATGGCAGATCAGATTTGCCCCACAGTTTGCTGACCCCTGATCTAAAGGGTTAAAAAACAAAACAACCATTTTCAAAGTGTAAAAATTTTCCAAATGTAAAACTCCTTTTCATGTTTCTTATTTTTCCTCTGATATAGAATAATATATTAAAATGAAATGGCAAAATGGACATAATAATCAATATCAAATTTTAAATCGGAAGCTAGAAATAAAACTGAAATTATAGTTTAATTTTTGAAAATATAATTACGTCTTATTAAATACTTTTAGCAAAATAAAACGATCACGATCAAACTGTTCAATGTCCACCCAGCTGCCAGGGTAAAGAACCAATGTCATGAGAAAGACAAACACCCGTGTGGTGTCCCTTACGTATGGAATCGAAAAGTGAGAAGTGAATTCATAGAAATAGAGAGGAGAACGGTGGTTGGCAGGGGCTGGAGGCTGAGGGGAATTAGCCGACACTGGTCAAAGGGGAACAGCTTTCAGTGGTTAAGAAATCACATGAGGTGATGGCTGTGTTCATCAGCCTGGCTATAAAAATCATTCTGTAATGTATGAACATATCAAATCATCACGTCACACACTTTGCGCAATTTTATTCATCCATTACACCTCAGCAAACTGGGGGGGGGGGAAGAACTGATGTCATGTTTGCCATGTTTCGTCTAGACTTCTGTATACATATGTATTTGCTAGCGCTGTGAATTAGTTACCATTGCAAAATGCTGCTCACTGGGTGCAAAGCTTGTGTCCACCTCCCAAATTTACGACAATCTCCAGGTCCAGGAGTAAGAACACAAGCCGGGCAGTCTGCGCCGGTTGCCATAACAAAACGCGGGCCGGGTGGCTGCAACGATACAAATCTGTTCCTCACAGTTCCGGAGGCTGGCAGTTCCACCTCGGCATCCAGCAGGGCCCGGTTTCTGGAGAGGACCCTTCCCGGCTGCAGACAGATGCCTCTGGCCGCGGTCCTCACGTGGTCTTTTCTCTGAGCCCTTGAGGAGGGAGAGAGAGCTGGGGTGAGCTCAGTCTGCTGTCTCTTCTTATAAGGACACTGGGCCTGTCTGATCCCGGCTCACCCATAAGGCCTCGTTGAACCTTAATCACCTCCTTCAAGGCACCAGCTCCAAAGACAGTCACCTTGCAGGGGACGGGACTGCAGCGTCTGAATTTGGAGGGACACGGTTCAGTCCTTAGCAACAAGGGACAGGGATACAGACACTCGGCACTCCTGGGACCCAAATACTTCGTGATTCAAGAAAATGTTCTATTTATGTTATTGGATAGAAAGGATATGCAAATTAATTTATTTTGCACCACCTACGTATTTTTATCCTATGCTCTCAAAGCTGTGCCTGTCTCTGACATTGGCAGTGATAAAATCCACAAGCCTTCATGGCTTTGGGACAATGGAGTCTTTTGTTTCATGGACACAGAGCAAGAAAAGTGGAAAAGCACTTCCCTGGAACTGAAGGGGGTTTATGATATACAGGGTCCTCTGAAGGGTGAACCAGGTCAGGGCCCCCTTTGGCCTCGTCTGAGGCAACCATTTCTACAAGCATTTCTAAGACACATGGAAAGAGATTAAGCAGCTTGCTTAACTTTGAAAAACGCCTTGAAAAATCTAGGGCTAGACAACATTTTTAAAACCAAATTTACTATTCATGGCAGAATATCAGGTCCTTATGTCGACCAATAGCAAAGGCACTTGGGCAAGGATGGAGGTTGGAATCGCACTGAGTGGCAGTACCAAGCACAGATTAAAGTTCAACGAATATATGTTGAAAAATGGCTGGACGAACACTTATACAGCCTTATAACTTATAAATACCCAAACACTGCAGACTGAAAGTCATTTTATAGTCCAATAAACGAAGCGCAGAAAGGTCAATTATGGCCCAATGGGACTTCACAGTTAATTGATTCAATACAAATGTCATGGTAACTACTGTTTGAATACAGTGGTCCTTGGTTACTTTGTCATAGATGTCAAAATTATTAACCCAAGAAATATTCATCTCTTGACATAGGGGATGGAGAAGCCTCTTGAGAGACACTTCACCTTTTCAGATCTAGTAAAAAACTAGGTTTTCAGGGGAAATGGGAGCATTCAGACCAGAGTGTGAAAGCTGGAACACAGCCAGGCTGCGGTCGCTGAGAATTCCGTGTACCTTTCCAGGGCTTCCCCCACAGTGGGGCCCACAGTGGCAGCCATGGGGCCCTTGGGAGGGACAGGTGAGGACACCAGTGTTGCCGTGGGATGCAGCTTGCACCGGGAACAACAGAAGCGTTTTTGGATGCCTTGTATTAAGCCTATTTTCCCAGTTGTATGATTTCCTATCACCAATAATAAGAAAGTTGATGATGCACTGATCATGAAATTGTCCTCGATCCCTGATGAGCTCATTTCTTTTTTGGAACTAAATAAAATGTAAATTCACTGGAGGATAAATTCTTCTATTCACTTTACCAATAGCCCCTAAAAAATTTAAAGACTCTCCAGTAAGATACAGCTTTAACGAAATTTTAATGGTTATAAAGGGAATAGGCGATTAAGGAATCATGACAGAAGGGAGGAGTTGCTTTGTGGTCCTAGTGTGGACAGCAATTTTATGGGAAATTATAGCCCTTTGGGAGCTGAGTCATAAAACGCAGCCTTCCAAATCACTGAACACAGATCATCATCGTTTGCAAAAGAGAAAGGAGGGAATCAAAGATCCTGGCAACAATGCGTGGCTGTGATTTTTGGTTTCTCCATAAGAGCTCACACCAGGACAGGTAACTGCAGCAAATAAAATTATAAATGGCTCAAACCGTGATGGAAAGAAACGGGAACCGAAGTATATGTTCTATATCATGGCTCGTTCTTTAGGTCTGGAGAACTTAGGTCAAATGCAATTGGATCTTCCATTTAATATCAATCTAATTGAATTTGCCTTATAAATGAAGGAACTCATTTCTCTAATTGAAAGAGTTTGTTTTGCTACATCCGCGCAGCCATGGAAGACACACGTGCAGGCACCTAGACAAGATAGGAAAACATATGTCTGTCCCATTGACTGGATCTTATTAGACTTTTAAAAGGATAAATACATCTAGACAGATTTAACATGTGACTTTTTTTTTCCAGTGCATTTGAATTTTAAGAGTATAATGTGTAGCACTTAGATTACCGTATCCTGGTGGGAAATCCTGAAGCAGGATTTTCTCTTTAAGGAAGAGATTTATAAGATCCTGTTCATCTTTAAATTAAAAGCCGCACAACGTGTTAACTTTTAAGGTACTCAAATTCACCCCTGGAAATAATTCAGGATTGAGCTGGTTAAGACTTTTCCATTGTAAAAATGAAACTTAAATAGACTATTGCTTTTGCTGCTCAAACAGTGCCCAGAAAAAAAAATTTTAAAGAAGATGATTTTTTTTTTTTAAATTTTGAGGTTGTAGCATCATGCAGTGTAAAAACTCTAGGCTGGCGTAGAAACACTCAGGTTCTAACTGCTGCTCTCTCACTAAACGTGTGTCCTTCAGACTTTACCATGTGAGCATTTTCTCCTCTAGGCAAGGAGGTAGTTAAATTGTCAGTGAATTCTCACGTTCTGTGTTGCTTCAGTGACTCAAAGAGGGGCCTCAGGCATGTGAGGGAAGAGAAGTTAAGGGGTCTGACGCCAACCTCCCTTCAACCTGACCAGCTTCCGTTTACCTGTCTTACATATCAGGTCCTCAACTTCTTGTAAAACCTGACTGGAAAGCAAGTACTGAATCTGACTTGCCTCCCTGAGGAGGGACGATTCTCAAGGCAGGAGGCTCCCCGCGATGTAAGAAGGGTGCTCGAAAGATGCTGAGCAGTAGAAGCATTTCTTCGTTTCTCTTTTGATTCAAGAAATTTTTATTACTGCCTACAATGCACCGGGCTCCTCTGGGGCTGGGATAACACAGTGAATACACTCGGGTCCCTCTTTCGTAACGTTTTTACATTCCAATGCAGCAGACAGACAATAAACAAGTAGACAAATAAATGTCCACCTTGTCAGACATTGACTGAACACCCAGGTGAATTCAGAAGGAAGGGGATGTTCCTAGAAAAGAGCCGCTGGGCAGACAGTATCCTGGTTTCCACTCCCACCGCCCGGAGCTTCTGTGACTGACCAAGAATGTCACGCACATCCACTCCTAAGTCGAGTCAGATCTTCAGATGGCTCAGCTGACGCTACAAACCCATGTAATCTTTCCTCGTGACTGGAAAGTGCATGTAATACTGACCTTCCGAATGCTAAAACATTTCCAAAGGACAGAACACTTTTCAGCCGCGGAGATAGCTCCTATTCAAATTGAGAAGTTTATAAATAGGAACCTGATCTTATAAACAACCAGCTGTGGATTTCATGTATCTGGGAAATTATTCTGCGTTTTTCTCAAGTATGTATTTTCCTTGGCACGGTGGGTAAGTGCCCCCTAAACACAGCCCTGAAAATATACGTCAGGTGGATTCTGGTGATAAGAATGTGGAGAGAGGGGCTGCTTTCCACGTAGCACCGTGGTGAGCTTGAGGGCGGTCGTGCAGAACCAAAGCCTTACAGGGCTAAGAGACTACAGATGAACACGGTCTATTTTTACTAGCAAGGTACACACAAGAAAGGGAGCTCTGTTACCTCCTGCCTGCAGAAGTCCTCCCTGGCACCTGGGGATGCGTTCTGCATGTCAGGGCATCCCAACGCAGCACCGCCTGTATTCCTCTTGGCCTCAATATAGCAGTTACCTGGAGATTCATGTTTACCCCAGAAGAACATACGGGAACAGAAAGTACAGACCGGCTCCTGTTTTGTTCTGTTCTGTCCTTGAGACCAGCGCAGAGCCTGGACCACAGCAGGAGTGTGACACCTAGCAGCTGTATTTGCCTTGTTTGATGGTCTTTGGCAGGTGACCTCCACTCTCTGAGTACTGGTTTGCTTAGGGGTAAAAATGAAGGTGATTATAATCCTGACTTCAGCAGGTTGTTATGAGGATGGAAGCCCCTTCACAAACATCATTCACTGATTGGAAGGAATCTGACCCAAAGCAAGCTATTTATGGACGGAGGAGTCACAGGGGATACTGCACGAGCCGGCGGTCCAAGCCACTGCTCTCGAAATAAGCAGGAGGTGAAACCTCACTGCTCGACAGCCCTCCCTCCCCTGGCATCTCTGTGGTCACTACGCCCTGGACACTATTAGCATTTTTTGAATACGTGTCAACGTATTTATACATTCATTTTCACTACTGCCTGTCCATTTGTCTGTAACAAGGCGTCCACACAATTTATTCGGAGTCAGAGAACATCGTTTTAGTTTACTCTGTGCTACGCATTTAGGGACTTGACCACACTTTGTAACGCTGCAATGAACAAAAAAAATCTGGTCCCTCTTCGACTGAGTTTATTAAACCGCTTTGCTCCAGAGCATCGACATTTGCTATTTACCTATTTAACGTGCCAGCTCTGCTCCCGGCTAATTCATGTCCTCTATCCTGAGATGTTAGTCGGTAAAGTAAACATATTATTAGAAGCAATTTATAATATCTATATAGATTAAATGTGTCATTAAGAAATCATTCCTCTGCTTCAACTCCTTATGGAAATCAAGAATCACAACATTCCATCCATACCATAATTTTGAAGACATGATTCCAAAACACACGCACACACCCTTTGGAAAGAGCAAGTATCCGTGAAGTTCCAGCAGACACATAAAATCCCTTTTTAAGCAAAAAGAAAAAAATTATTCAGAAATAACCCCTGAGGTGCCAGCAGAACTCAGGGAAGTATTACTATTAAGAGGAGAATGGCACAAGCTGAGTGTTATAACTGTACTTACACATGATACCAAAGCAGCCCCTGGAGAAAGGAAACACCATTTTTTTTAAGTCATACTCTTCAAAGATGTATTATTTAATAAGTAAAGGCAACATCTTTCTTTTGAATCTTTTAGATGGAGAAGAGAAGAAAGCTCATCAGGTAGAATTTAAATGTATTGCCCTGAAAAAAGATATCTGACTCTTGCCAAACCCCCAAATGTGTTTAACATAAAAATTGAAGTTCTTTGAAAAATAACTTGCATAATTAGAACTTGTACTGGCTTGAAGCCATTTTTAGAAGCTTACTATTCAAGTGATTTTTCTTTTAAGTTCAGCCTTTTGTTTGGGGTTTTAAATTTATTTTTCTTTTCTTTTATTTTGGTGGGGGAGGTAATTAGGTTTATTTCTTTATTTTTAGAGGAGGCACTGGGGATTGAACCCAGGACCTCCTGCATGCTAAGCATATGATCTACCACTTGAGCTACATCCTCCCCGCCTCAAGTGATTTTTTTTTAAATCTTCAATGAAAACTACTATCCCAAAATGCCCAGAGTATATTAAATGTGGAGCAAATTCTCTGCTGCCAGGAAGACATTAAAAGCAGTTTCGTTGGAAATATGTTGATAATGCCTGCACCCTTTCAAATAGACAAGGTGAGTTTGCTACCCAAGTCACAAGTCCATCCTTAGTGAGATTATAATCCTAAATCTTTGCTCTCAGTGAGTTCTTGGGAAATTCAAGGGTCTACTTAATTTGACACAAAGCAAAACGTCACCATTTACTGTCAGTGATCGCAACGTGGGCACCCAACAGTGGCATGCTGCACACGTCGCTTCTTGAATTGTTGCCAGCTAACGTGCATTTTGTGACATGAACATCGCCAGGGAAACTCAGAATCCTTCAGCCACTTACGTCCCACGTTAATGCTCCCCAGAGGTTTTATTAAAGGCGCCAGCGTTGCTCCCCATTAGGAGTTGTCATGCAATATTTTATTTTGATATTTTACTTCATTGATTTTCATCACAGTTTCCTACCTCGATTCCAGACACTATGACTGCATTCATAAACTTGCATGTAATATGCATGTGAAATCATATTTCCTCCTTGGACACGTTAGCAAAATTCCATCTGTCTGCTCCTTTTTAAACTGTTAAGTTTTCCACATTGAAAGAAGAATTTGGTTACAATTACCTACTTCGACTTTTCATCAAAATAGCGTTTTTAGTTGTATATAATACTGTTCCATATTCTCCCTCACCTGAGGAGTTTAAAACAGTTCATACACCCAGATACTTCTACAATAAACCTAAAGGCATAGTAAAAGTCTTTTAAAGTTGAAAGGAATTCTTAGAGATTTTTCTAACCTAATCCCTTCATTTTTCAGATAAGAAAGCTCAGCTAACAAAGATTAGAGAAGTAGGATGGGTGAGAACGGGAAATCTAGGGCCAGACAGCCTGGGTTCTGGGCCGCTCCCTCCGCAGCCTCGCTGTGTGATGTTGGGAACTTAGCTCACCTCTCTGGGCTTTTGTTTCTGTGTTGTAAAATTATGATATTAATATATCATATTATCATGATATGATATCCGCTCTAAAAGGTTTCCATGACAATTAAGTGAGCTAATATATTCATTACCATGAAGAACAGTTCCGGCCCATTTCTGCAATTTCCATGAAGAGGGAATTTCCTCAAATATCCCCGACCATGACTTTGGAAGAGGAGCTAGAGCAGGGTAGCCCAGATCCTTTCTGTCCCTGTGTCCTGGGATCAGCTGCCCACAGAACACTCAGCTGCTGCTCCGTTCTGCTCATCTTAGGTTGCCCTTCAATGGAAAATCTCACAGCCGACCAGCGTGACCAAAGACTGGATGCAGAAATCCGTCTAAGTCCAGGGTTCAGTGTTTGAAGCCTGCTGCTGACATTGTCTGACAACGGTTTCATTCGTCCTAAAGGGGATATTCGGTTCTCCCCATGACCAGTTTTGTTTTCTCTCTCATTTGGTTCAGAACTCTGGCAAGAAAACAGCCCCACAAAGCATGCAGATGACAGAGTTCTAGATGAAGTGAACACACAATTAACATTAGTGTTACCACCGTTGCTCAAAATCACCTTCACATCAGTGTCAAAATTAATATTCAGCCCAGATTGCTTAGTTACAATGCTGAATTTTAGTACGGTCGGTTTACAATGTAGTGTTAGTTTCCGGTGCACAGGCATGTGATTCAGTTATACACATATATGTATATATATTCTTTTTCATTATAGGCTATTACAAGCTATTGAATATAGTTCCCTGTGCTCTGCAGTAGGACCTTGTTGTTTATCTAAGAGTACTTGTTTCCAATTTCTTTTTCCCCTCTTATAGGTGAATATTTTGAAGTTAGAAAAGTGACACAAACTATATTAAACAGAAATTCGATGTGCATAGTAATGGCCAAGTATTCGATCAGAGCTAAAAACTGCACATTTTTGCTCTCTGAACGCTAAATCTCAATTGCATCGATCTGTTTACTGGAATTTTCAGACTGTTGACCACTATCATATAGATGAATGTTCAAAGCATACACTGCATTGGTCTGAAGGACAGAGGCAATTGATAAGGTGACAGTAAGAGGAATCAAACAACATTCAAGGGGTGGGGGGGTGGAGCTCAGTGGTAGAGCACATGCTTAGCATGCACATGAGGTCTGGGGTTCAATCCCCAGTGCCTCCATTTAAGTAAGTAAAAACCTAGTTACCTCCCCACTCCCCCTAAAAAAATACATCCAAATACAGTTAATCATTTTAGACTTAAGCATTTGACTCAGCCACTTGGAAAACACTACCATCCATAATATTTGGCATGAAGTTTACAGTAACACCGAGATTCAAGTCCTCATACCACTACCCATGAGCAATATGGCATTTATTTAATATTTCGAGATCCTTATCCTTCCTGGAAGGTGAGGATAAAGTTCTATCTCACAGAGTCATTGTGAGAATCAAGTGAGACATTTCAGTTGTGTATTGGGAGGTTAGGGACGGGTGTGAAAGCATCTCATAAACAGTAAAGTGCTAAAGAGACAGTGTTTCATATACATTTTTAATTTGTATCTAAGGTACGCGGAACTAGGTGCATCATAGTTCTTAATTCATAGCACACATTCAGCCCTGGTCCAGACTTGGCCCACCTTTATTTAGGGTAGATTATTTAGTTGGTATTTTTAATAACTTAATAGGCAGTCATGGGAGGAGGGTATAGCTCAGTGGTAGAGGGCATGCTTAGCATGCATGAGGTCCTGGGTTCAATCTCCAGCATCTCAATTAAAAAATAAATAAATAAACCTAATTACCTCCACCTCTAAAAATAATAAAAATTAAAAAAAAAATAATAAGCACTCATGAAATCAACCCTCACAACATAAGCCAGCACCCTGGTAACAACTCACACCCGGCCACGCTGTCCCCTCTCCCACCCCCTACTTCCCCACTGAATCCTGCGCTCATCACTCCCTTGGTTTATTTTTAAACAGTCTGATCAAGTGAGTGCTGCTTTCCCAAAAGAGTCTGTGAGTTTCCAGAACGTACTCTATGATTTCGACTTCTTTTGCAGCCATCATATTGCACTTTAAATCAGAAATCTAAGACTCGAGTCTGCCCTCGGCCAAGGGCGCTCTCAAATGTCATGAGAGCTACAGGCCTGACAAAAGGGTTCAAAATAACTTATCAGAAATAACTCACATAACTCCGGGATATACAGAGTCTGTGACTCATACCTCATTTCAATTATGAGCCCTCAGGAGCACATAATCAAAAATCTTTCAGGTCCTGAATCTCACTCCCGATAACTCAGCCACGTAAGTCTTTGCTGAAGCAGAAATGCCCCTCACCCCTCGCAAAAAAATGTTTCTGTCCCAACACAGCAAAAACTTAAAATGCCTTAATAATATTTTAAACCTATTTCAGGATTCTAGAATGTTTTCCATGGATGCAGCTGCCCCTCGGGATTTCTGTGGTCAAGGTGACCGCTTCTCCATCTTGAATCCAGGTTTGACAGTCTTCTGTGACATCCACCAGTTAGGGGGTGATACACGCAGGTTTCAGACAAACCCAGTCTCCAGTTAGGAGGTGATACACACAGGTTTCAGACCAGTCTTCAGTAAAACAGCGAGGAAAAACAGCGCAGAAGTCTGACTGCACTGTATTCCTAGCAAAAACTTGGGATTCCGCATAATTTAAATGATGTGCTTAATTATCTAATCATTCTAATGCAACTATATTTTGTACTGACTTCTTGGAAGCCCTCACTGAAAAAAAAAAAGGAGCCATTGATAATATTTTAATAGTCAAGCTAATTTTGGAGTTGATGACGATGTGGGAACTAAAATGCCTACCTAGATAGGAAGATACTCTTCTAAAACAGAAATTTGTAACTGAGAATTTTTTGAGAACTGTATTACATTCCTCTGTGTTTAGCTTCTGCTTCCCGCAAATGTGCACCTTTAGAAACTGATTCTACTTAATCAGCCCTCGGCGCGATCTGGCTTCTTTGAGAAGCTTTAAATAGGACTGACCAGGCTTAAGCCCAATTTGGGTTCATTTGGCCTGATTTGCAACATCCACAAAAAGCACTTAACTTCTTGCTTCCTTATCTAAGTGAGATGCTGTTTAAATACTCAAGAACCAAAAAGCAAAACTGCTGAGCCTACGAAGAAATAAATTCTAAAAATCTTTCCGTTTTCCAAAAAGGTTAAAAATTTCAAGTTCAGCATGTGCTCATACATGGAGGAATGACTCCCAAGGTGTGCAAACATGGTGACAAAGACTCCCCCAGGCAGTCCCATCGTGAGACTGGTTACAACTTGACATGTTTGAACTCTCCACACACTTGATGAACTTCCGGAAAGTTCTACCGGTCATCATTAACCACTAATGAAATTTTACTCGGGGAAAAAAATTACAAGCCGTGGTCGAACTCTGTTTAAGTCTGAGGGAGCCAATTCCATGAGAATGATTGCCTTCCTATATAAGAGAGTGCCACAGAAAGGCTCAGAAACAAATCTGTCCCCAACAGCTAATAATTCACCTATTATCAAACCCTCTCCAATCATAATACCCGAGTCCCAACTGCGAGCCGGCAAATATGTGACAAAACAATTGATGAATTGCAGTGACCAGCCGAATCGGTGATGTGCCTTGGGATTTGGGAGCTCCGCCCACCCTACGTGTGAGAAGAATTTATGAAGATAACATGACATGCTAATATATTTTTACAGCTTAAACAAGATATTCCATGCCATTTTTGAGCACCACACGTAGTTTATCAATATAACTCCTAAGACCTTTATCCCCTTTTGTTCCTTTGCTGCTGCGCATAATATAATTATCAAAAAGCTTCAGGCTGACGAGTGGAAGCGTTGGAATCCTAGACAGAAGCTCTTTTTTCCCCCCTTGCTTTCTCTATGTTAGTTTCGTTCATTGGTCCATTTTGTTGTTTTTGTTACAATTGTCTTAATACAATCTTCAGCCACAGTAGGAAAAACAAAAAAAAAGGCAAACCTTTTGAGTGGCTTAGATGTGACCTTTGAAAACCTTTATTCTTCTATCTCCATTTGGATGGGTCAGGTGGTATGTCAAATCCCAAAAGAGCTTTGGCCGGCATCCAGGCATCTTTCAGGGAGAACTTGGGGTCACCACCCCCGTAGGAGAAAACTGTTAATTCGTAGGTAGAGAGACTGGGGCACCGTCCTCTGCCCCCGCGGGCGGTGAAGGTCAGCTCAGTCCTCAGGGCTGTTCTCATTCTCTAAGGCGTTGGAGCAGTTAATTCTGGAAGCGCCCCTCAGGCATCTCCGTGTATAAACATACAATGTATGTGAGTTGTCAAGAAAACGCCTGTAAATTGAAAGAGTTCACGTGCATCAGGCCTGGCCCTGCTTAGGATAAAAAAAACAGGCAGCTAACGTCTGGTGAGTCGTGGGTCCCTGCCTGGCAACGGCGTGCGTTCCCTGAGTTCGTTCACTCGGTCCTTACACAACCCGGGGAGATAGGAATTGTCATGATGCCCATTTTCTAAATGAGGAAGCAGGCTTCTGGAATTTAAATAAGGTTTCAAAAAAAAGAAGAAAATGCAATGGGGAGGCTTCTGAGAAGTTATACGCAGGTTGAATTTTTAAATATATCAGATGATGTTTCATGTGTATCAGAGAGGCATCCTGATTTTTAAAAATATGGCTATAAAGTCTTTCCTTAAAACTAAAAAAAAAAAAACCAGGAAGAGGAGGAGGAACTTGAACTTGAATCCAGCTCACTCCAAAATCCATGCTCTCAAGAGCGAGGCTTCGCGGTTTCTGTAAAATTCATACCCATTTCATGTCGCTCTGAAATTCCTCAAAGATGAAGCAGGCACTGGTTTGAGATTTAACCATATCACAAATCTTTTAAAATCAAACAGGGATGAGCGATGTCACCATTGTTGTGAATAATGTGATCTTGGAAGATTTACTGAAGACCTCTCCACTTCAGCTGACTCGTGTGTACAAAGCTCCCAAGATTATTAAGGGGTCAATGAGGTCACATGGGTGAGGACATGGTGAGAAGCCACAAACGGAAGTGTTTTCCCCTTTAATCCATTGAGAGATGTTCAATAGTTAAGATAAAACTCAATTTGAAAATGAACGACCTTACACGTGTTTTCTCTCTCAACACCTTGCACGTTGCAGGGAATTTCATAAAGATCTCTTGGAGGAAATGGCATGTTTCCAGTCAGGCTGGGAGGAAAGGCTACCAGACTGGAACTTCAGTGATGACCTCCTCCTGTCACACTTTCATGGGTGTCTGTGCAGAGACTGACACTGAGCTCCCAGTGTGTGCTCTCAGACAAGAGTGTATCCCCTTCTGAAACTGAAATTTCAAATAACCAGTGCACAACAGGTCACCTCAGCCATCTGCAGAAGCACCGCCTTAAAGAGATGTGCAAATGCATTGCTTTTGGAGAAAGGTGTCTTTTAAATCCTCAACTGTAGGTCTGCAGCTGTCCCTTCCACTAGCCACGTTGACTACTGAGCATTTGAAATGTGGCTGGTTCAAAATGCGGTCTGCTCTGAGAGTGCAATAAACATCAGTGTGGAAATGCTCAGGATAGAAAAAAGCAAATGTAAAATGCCTCATTAATAATTTTATATTGACTACATGTTGAAATGATTATATTTTGGCTATAATATTAATATATATGACATATATGAAGATAAATTCATATAAAAATTACCCTCACTGAGCTTTTTTTTTTTTTTAGTTTTTAATGTGGCTACTAGAACTTTAATAATGTGAGCATGCATGGTTCACATTATATTTAATCATTCAATGCTGGACTAGAGTGTTTCCCAAATCTAATCAAGACAATTAAATAATATAAATTATTAGTGCAGAAAGTGTAAAAAAACAAGCAAGTACAGAATCTAGGAAATAGATTAAAAATCACTCCGTACCTCCTCGACTCTTCAGAGAGGGTAGACCCTAACATTTAATGACCAGTATTGCTTAGTGAAGTGGAAATAATTCTACAAGTAAAAAAATTTAATTGTATTAGTTTTCTCGGGCTATCATAGCAAAACACCACAGACAGAGGGGCTGAAAGAACAGAAATTTGTCTCTCACAATTCTGGGGGAGCGAGTAGTTTGGTTTCTTCTGGGCCCTCTCTCCTTGTTTACCCGGGTCTGCCTCCTCCCGAGCCCTTACATGGTCTTTTCTACACACCGTCTAGGTGTGTGTCCTGATCTCCTCTTATTATAAAGACGCCAGTCCTGTTGGACCAGTGCCCACCATAGTCACCTTCATTATCACCAGGTACAGCCACCTTCTGAGTTCATGGGCGGGTTAGACTTCAACATAGGAATTTGGGGAAGAACACAGTTCAGTCCATAACGATCATTCAGCTACAGCAGTTTCAAGAAAAATCCATTACAAACCCTGTTTCCTTTTTCTGATCACAGAAATTGCTCATACAGACATAGATTTCCTAAGTGACTCTCCCTAGCTAAAGAAAAAACTCTCTACAAATGATCAATATTTGTAATCCTATATGCATCTATTTCTCTTGGCGGAAATCGTTTGAGCTTCTATGTTATAGGTCAATCCCTTGCCAGTCTTTTTATCGGTTTCCCAGATTCCCCCCGGGGAGGCAACACTTCTCTCCGGACATGATGGAGCCATACGGGGCATCGGTACACGGTACGGCACAGGGCAGACATGTCGCCCAACACTCACGTAAGCTGGGCTTTGAGTTTTCCTGTGACACAGTTCTTTCTATGATCTACTGAAAGCATTTTTCAGTAGCTGGCTGGGTTGATGTTGTGTGGTAGCGAAGGGTACCAACAGTCCTCCGCATGGCCAGACTCGAGGTCAAAACCCCGATCTGCTGGTTCTGAACTGTGTAACCCAAGGCGGGTGCTTGGACTTCTCTACACCTCAGTTTCCTCATCTACCATGTAAGAAAAATAACGGTACCCTTCATCACAGGGCTGTGATGAGGACGAAACATCCTGATTTAATTAACTTCCTGCTCCAACAGATGAACAACCAGTTCCCTGCGTCCTCCTCACCACCTGACACCTCGGTGGACGACAGACAAGGAGCCTCTCCAATGCAGCAGCTCACTTCAGGAATTCTGTATCCAGACACAGTGCTTGGTTCGTGACTCAGGATCCTGTTCCCATTAAGAAACATAATTTTGAGTTATAGTTGGAAGAAAAGTAGCACACACACACACAAAAAAAAAACAGATTATTTTTTGGAAAGAGGCCTTTGAAAATGGCACACAAATATCTTATAATAGAAGAAGAGGGGACAGAAAACTTTGCTTCATGAATTCCATCCATAGGTGTTTTGGATGGGCGCAGGGAAAAGGGAAGAGGTAGTGAAGTTTACTAGAGACTCGCCGGCGCAGACATGGGGCAAATTGACCCCAAAGTAATTCACTCAGAGGTGAAACCAGAGCCTTGAGGTGAGTCCGGCTTTCCTGACACATTAGGAAAAGGTGTGCGAACTAAATCTGAAAAAGCAAAAGCAAAATCAAATTGTCTAACTTACTAGCAGGAAGTAACAGCTTTTATGCTCCCACCCCCATCCCTTTTCTGTTTCTTAGGATCCAAGAAGAATTTGAAGTCTTGTCAACAAGACAAGCGGTCGGGAATGAAAACAATCGTTACAGTCTTTAGAAGGGCTCCAGTAACATCTGGCTGGGGCCACATGCTTATTTAAATCTTTCTTGAAAAGTCTTTAACTTGGAAAAGGGAAGCATTCAGTCATTTCAGAAACGGAGAATATTAATGAGCACAATTATTTTACTTTGTGACATTTTATTAAAAAAAAAAAAAAACATATCCCACTATGTAAATGTTGATTCTGTAGTCGATGGTGAAAACAGCTCATCAAAATGCCTCAGTGTGTGTATTTCTTTTCCCAGAGACGAGTCCTTCTGTGTACTGTTCGTAAGTTTAAAGTGATCTAAACTGCATTCGATGACATCTTCAAAAAACCAACAAAGATGTTTTGATCCGGATTTCAAAGAAACAATTTGTCTCAGTTTGAGTCACAGGGCACTGTCTCTTCACTAAGCCTGTGCCAGAAATCTTGGAATTGCCATAGAACAGTAATGTATCTGGCCTCCAACCTTACTAGGGTTTTTAAATCTGTGGCCAAAATAAAGATTAAAATGCTATTATTAGGACGTGGCTATTGGTAATGGCCACTGGATATAGACAGACTTTCAGTTGGGTTCATAGTTTAATCAGTGAATGCCTACACCCTCTTGGTCCCTTTGCGTGTTCAGTGGAATTTTATAACCATTTATAAGGGACATCAAGGGACCAGATCCCTCAAACTTCTCTAGATGGTAGATAAATAGATGATAGATAATGATCTCTTAGCAAACATTAAAAATAAAGGAGGCCACTCTGGTCAAAGACAAGGAGAGCAGGACCCCCTAAAATTGAGGACGGAACTGAGAACCTGGAAGCCCACCGCCCCGCATCCAGCCGAACATTCTAACAAGTACTGCCCTTGGCTTGGGCCCCTGAAAGGAACCAGTCATTCCAGTTACTAGTACACAAATATTGCTGTAGTTAAAATGACTTTTTTCACCTTTTTTTTAACCAGCAAAATTTTTTCCATCCTATGTCAGTCAAATGATCCCCCAGACATGTTGATTTACCCAAACCACACTTGAGCTCTTTGAGAAAGCATCCAATGATTTCGACTGGAATAGAGCTAGTGAAGAGGGGAAAAAAAAAGATAAAAATAAGCTAGGGGTTCAAGCTTCCACGTTTGTGAGGCAGACATGAGCTTTGAATCAGTGGGTATAACAGTTCCAGAAGAGTTCTCAGTAAGAACTAAATGTTTGCAGGCGTCTTGGTTTACCAACAGGAGCCGCACTGTGTACAGGGAGCCCCCCTCCTCCTGAAATCATTCTACCAGCATCAGAATTGCCGATGATAAATGTCTTCAACAAGGTGCAGAAGCAAAATTTCAAAGGCATATTTTCAGGAAATAAAACATTTTTGGGGGGACAGAACTAAGAAAAGTAAATGGAATTGACGTGAACGTAGTTCCACAGATGCAGGTTGACAGACAGTTACTGTGCCCCCTCCTGAAAAATATGCAAATTGCTTTGGGCTGTTTGCAGTTTCTCCTTTCAACTGAAAGTATCCCATCTCTTACATCTAAACCATCACAACGCGGTCATAACCTTTTTTCTTTACAGATTCCCTGCTCTCTGACTTTCATCGATACCTGGAGTCAGTCTCAGAGAACCTGCTTTTTCTCCCCACCCCTGCCCTCGCCCCTATCCAACCTGAGCTTCCCCGTCTATTCAAATATTCAGACATTCTCCTGTGAACCTCTGTTGCTTCTTGCCCTTGTCGATCTCTCTCCTAATGCATGGACTGAAAACCCTGGGATCAATATAACCATTGATCTAGTGGCTTCTACCTCAAGTCCTGTGAAGACAGTCACATAGCCGTGAAATCAGGCACCAGGAAGAAATAGGGCTTCCAGTTCTGATCCAGACTTTGGGGACAAGGAGCCGTCTTGTATGTGTCCCTGGACTGCTGCTTTTCCCATTACCACAAACACCTTTTTACTATTTACATTGACTACTTCTCAGACTCCTTTTCCAAACCCCAACTTTCTCATTTGCAGCAGGTTATCCTATCCTCTTCTTAACGTACTTTCCTACCTACATACCTACACCGCCTTCCATCACAGAGCACGAGACATCCCGCCTCCTGCGCACAGCCAGTCCTGCGACCCGCGTCTTCCACCGCCCCAGCTCAGGCTCCGGCTCTGCCGATCCAGTCGGCTTTCCCCTGTACTCGAACCCCTTCCTCTGCTTTGATTTCACCCTCCGAATATGCAATTTCAAGCCTCTCCCACGTGGACAGAAACAAGACCTCTCTCCAAGTCGATCTCTCTCATGTCCCCCATCTGTTCCAACCAAGTTTCTCAAGAGTGGGCTCTGCCTCCCGCTTAGATCTTCACTCACTGTAATTTGGTTTCTTTCTCCACTGCTCTACAAAAGCTGTTCTTTTTTCTTCTCTTTTTTTTTTTCCAATTTTATTGAGAAATAATTGACGTACATCCCTGTATACGTTTAAGGCACACAGCATGATGGTTTAATTCACATATCCTGTGAAATGATTAATTGCCACAGTAGATTCAGCTAACATCCACCTTCTCATATTTCCTTTTTTCTTTTTTTTTTATTGAAGTACAGTCAGTTACAATGTGTCAATCTCTGGTGCACAGCATCACGTCCCAGTCGTCCATGTACACACATATATTTGTTTTCATATTCTTTTTCATTAGCGGTTACTACAAGATATTGAATATAGATAGTTCCCTGTGCTATACAGAAGAAATTTGTTTTTTATCTTTTATATATAGTAGTTGTTATCTGCAAATCTCAAAATCCCAGTTCATCCCTTCCCACCCCGTCGCCCAGGTAACCATGAGTGTTTTCTATGTCCGTGTCTACTTAAATCAACAATAAACCATGTAACAACCGGCCCTTTAATTTTGTACGGCAATTGTCTTTCAAATGATCCAGATTAGTTTACATTCAGCCTGGATTGTGTGACTCCCCATGAACCCCCAGTCTTCCTTTTCCTCACCTTAGCCTTTCACATCATCCTCCAGGCCAAAGTATGTAAGAAATTTTGGGTCCAAGTAAACATCGATTTAATGTTCATAGGAGCTGGGAGTTAATATGGCGATGATTATTCAAAAACACACATTCTTTGAAATCTGACATTTAACTTTAAGTAGTGATAGGGCCTTCTATTAAAGATTAAAACTTTCGATTAAAATATATATTTGCTTCTCTTTAAGTTTTTCTGGCTTGAGGTAAGCATAACCCTTCTAATCTTAGCAACACTGTACTTAACAGTCTCAGATCTTTTTACCACCACCATCCCCTTTTGCTGCTATAGAAGGAATCCTAGCATCTCTCCCTTGCATTTATCCACTTTATTTCTCTTTCCTCAAGAATTTTACCCTAAAAAGCTTTCTGGCCATCCCTATTCCTTTTCCACTTACAAGTAGTGAAGGGGCTGAACTTTTCAAAAACAAGAGCCAGGGGAAGGGATGTTAGTAAAGTGTATCCTGCTAACAAAAGAAAGATACAGGGCTAGCGTGTTATCAGGGGAAAGCTTTTAACTACTTTTTGAAGAGTTTTAATAAATATTTAAAAATTGGTTTTTTGGAATAACTTGTCCTAGCGTCATAAAACAGATGTACTTTGGAAGAAAAGTGAGCAGATAGGCAGAGGGCAGAGGGCAGTAAGGAAATCCCCAATGCACTCAGGGCAGAGTGAGACACACACCAAAGATCTGGAGTTCAGAGCGACCGTGTCCTTTTACTCCCTCCCAAGTCTACACTTCACAACAGAAAAGAGAAAGTGAGCTATCCTAGAGATCACCCTTGCCGTGTCACAGGAGGGTAAGGGGAGGAGGTGGAAGACACACGGTGTCCCCTCTGACCTATTTTCCTGTGACATGTGTCTCGGTGCACGGGGCACCACAGTGTGACCTGGGTGGAGATGTCACACCACTTCTCAGAACGCTCTCTGGTTTAATCATTCGGATGCCGGGTAGCTCTGATATCTGCCCTTTGGCTGAAGACAAAAGACGAGAAAAAAAATCCCAGCCATAGGCAAGGACAGGTGGATGGCTCTGCCTACAGACAAAAGAGGGAAGCAAGGATTGAAGGTTTGCAACCTCATCCAGCAGCCTTCATTATTTACAAAAGGCTGTTTTTGGATTTAAGAACCTGCCATGGACAGACTGGGAGTTCAAAATTTGTAGATACTGACAGGCATATGCAGAATAGATAAACAAGATTATACTGTATAGCACGGGAAAATATACACAAGATCTTGTGGTAGCTCACAGCGAAATAGAATGTGACAATGAATATATGTATGTTGATGTATAACTGAAAAATTGTGCTCTACACTGGAAATTGACACAACATTATAAACTGACTATAACTCCATTAAAAAAAAAAAAAGAACCTGCCATTCTTTGAGAATTTAGCAAGCAGGTGGGGGTTTAGGGGGCAATTCTGAGAAGGACCAGGAGAGAAGTAGGGATGAAACAGAGAAGGAAGGAGGCCAATAAAGGAGATGTTTTGGAGCAGCTGTTAGCCCCTGGGGCTCCAATCCCACTGAGGATCCAGGGAGACGACGCAGACCATCCTTCATAGACAGCCCAGGCCAGGGAGGGTTAACGTCATACTCTCCTGGTCATTGGCCAAGGGCTACTCCTTAGGGACCTTTATAAAAATTTAAAAATTGGTTTTTTGGAATAACTTGTCCTAGCACCATAAAACAGAGGCGCTTTGGAAGAAAAGTGAGCAGATAGGCAGAGAGCAGAGGGCAGTAAGGAAATCCATGGTGGACTCAGTGCAGAGTGAGATGCATCGAAGAGCTGGAGCTCAGAGAGCACTCCCAGCACACCCTACGTGTGGGCCAGCGGCTCCAGGGGCCAGAGCAAACCTCCCTGAGAGGCTGGCGTGCCCTACTGGGCGAAGCGGTGGCGAGGATGGATGTGGGAACGGCAAGGGTAGAGGGGGTGCCAGCCGGGCATCAGTCGCCTTTGCCACTCCTCATTCGCTCAGGAGGAGACTCCAGATGCCACTATATTTAAAACCAAAACTTGGGAAGGGAGGGAAACAACCCTTGAATGTAAGAGAAGACTAGAGCAACACTATTTTTTAAATTTTTTTAATTGAAGTATAGCTTGGTTTATAATGTTGTGTTAGTTTCAGGTGCACAGTATAGTGATTTAGTTTTATATATAAATTTTTTAATGTGTGTATATATATATATACATACACATATATATATGTACTTTTTCAGATTCTTTTCCATTGGAGGTTATTATAAGATATTGAACCTAGCTCCCTGTGCTAGACAGTAGGTCCTTGTTGTTTATCTACTTTATATACAGTAGTGTGTACCTGTTAATCCCAAATTCCTAATTTCTCCCTCCCCCAGACCTCTTTCCCCTTTGGTAACCATAGTCTGTTTTCTGTGTCGGAGAGTCTATTTCTGGTTGAGCAACACTACTTTAAAAGAACAAACATCTCTACTAGAAATGTCTTGGGCCTTTTGGAAATTAATATTATTTGAGTTTAGAACAGGGGTTGGCATGCCAGGGACCTCAAGCCAAATCCAGCCTGCCAACTGTTTTCATACAGCCCTCAAGCTAAGAATGGTGTTGACATTTTTAAATGGCTGGCTGAAAAAAAAATCAGAAGACTGTTTCATGACATGTGAAATTTATGTGATATTCAAATTTCATTGTCCGTAAATATTTATTGGAACACAGCCGCACTTATCCGTTTACATAATGCCAGAGGTTGTGCTGTGATGGCAGACGGAGGAGCTGTGACAGAGACCATCTGGACCGCGAGGCTTAAAAGTTCCCTGATCTGGCCCTTTACAGAGAGTTTGCCAGCCGGTCACTTAGAACCAGACTCGCTCTCATGGAATCTTCGAGGTAGTAGTGACCCCCTGGGGTGCGGTGGGGGGGGGGTCCGTTCCTTCCTTTAAGGAGAATCGACAACCCCATTATGCTCCATCAGGCAGGGTCTGAACTTCTCAGATAAGGACTAGTGTTCTTTCTACTTCCCAGCCTTAAGCTGATCCGAGCAGAACAAATATCGACAGCTCCCACGATCGCCAGCACAGACGGGGGGTTCCGTTCATAAAGCGTGTCGTACGGGATGAGACAGTCAGGAGTAGTGATGACAATGGCACGCCCTGTGAGCCTTAGAATCCCCTCCTTCTCCAAAACGAAACAGCCCTTTGCAAACACCTGCCCTGTTTAGGGTTTTTCCAGATGCAAATTCACACTGGAAACTCATGTTTGAGCCCTTGAAAAGGAGCTCATCTTGAGAAGGGAGATGAAAAGATACTGGACTAAAAGGTAACTCTGGGGAAAAAAAAGAAGAAAAAAAGACAGGTGTGTGGCAGCAGGCGAGAGCAAGCTTCATTCATATGATCTAATCATCGGGCATCACGCTAACAAATTACTGGAGGAATAAAGATTTATAGCAAGCACTGGACGCAGAGCAAAAGAACTAAAACTGGTAACTTTAATCAGATCCCAAGGGAACCCAGGGTGCCAGGTTTAATCAGCAGCTATCCACGAGGTTGCTGGATTGTCCTGGAAGCAGGGACTAGATATGTAAACCAGCCTCTTCCAGGCAGAGCTCGGTGATCTATGATGTGCTGTAAATCAGCACCTGATCCGAGAATGCCTGAGTCCATTCCCGGGGCCTTGTTTACAGGAGACCGTTGGTATTCCCTTCCCCGCGGTGCACGTCAGCACGATGAGAACTTTAAATAGCACAGGAGGAAAGTGTTCTTGGTAGTCACACAGCCTACGATAAACTTTGAAGTACAAATGAGAAGTGGAAGTGAATGTTAAACGCATGCCTCGTCCCAAAACGCGGTGAAAAATGAAATGTACAAGAAAAGTTGGATCTCTGCCATGACACCCATTACAGTGCAGACGAAGGCGCTGACCTCTCGTGTTATACTTACTGTGTTTTTGACACATTTAGTCAATTAAAACGGGTGAAGTGTAATTTGTTTTTCTTAAGTTTAATACAGCATGTCAATAGAAGTTAACCAAAATTTATAGTTGGAACACTAAAGCTGCCACATGCACTTAAACAAATGAACACAATTTATCATGGTTGGAATACAGAGAACATCGCGGGCGTTTGACTTCAGGCTTCACGTAAGCGCGTAGCCAAATATAGGAAAGCGAGCTCCTTCTCACACTTCCAATGGAAAAGGCGTTTTAGTTCACGTTAAATATTGGTGTGAAAAATCTGGCAGGTATCCAGTCCTAAGGAGTGTTAGGGTTGGCACTTCCACTGTGTACTCTTACTATAAATTGTTGTAGCGTTTATTTGACATGGAATACCCAAAGGATTGATGAGCAGAGAGAGGAAGATTTTTTTCTATGATGCCGTATTACCTTTTTCAGACATCTATACTAAGCCTTTACATCTTCAAAGTCTAAACAAGCAGCCACCTGTATTCAATCGGTGCAAGATATTTTTCATGAAACCATAGCTTGCCTTTTTATAAACCTATAAAAGCACACATTTTCCATTTTTATTAGTCAGCAAAGCGGTGGTGAATTTAATAATAAAACTTACAAACGCGCCTTCCTTATGGACGGTTTTAACTTTTTTATTTTTGCTTGTTTAAAAGGCCACAAGAACCACCCAATGGATTTCGCAGTTTCGGTCTCTATCACCGAGAAAAAAAGTAGCTACAATTTTGGAGATCTTTATATTAAAAAAAAGATTGACCTAGCTCTCAGATCATTTATATAGCAGCCTACAGACTCCTAAAGATCTAAGAGAAACGTGATACCACGAGGGGGAAATTATCTACAACCTAATACACATATTAGACTTTGGCCTCCGTCACAGAGATGTCATTTACACATGGCTACGGTAACCATGTACGTTGAGATTCTTAGAGCAGTTGCAGTGCCCGCGTAAAAATGTGCGTGGGACCTTTGACTAGGTTTTAGAAGGTGGGACTGGCATAAGTAAATCAAGCTGTGATATTTGGAGACTATAAAAGCAACCGTTTTGTAAGATTATGGATTTTAAGTAGGTAGAACACACGTATAATAAAGACACTGATCATCATATTTGAAAAATTCCTCTTCTGACCCTACTCTTCTCCCTAAGCACCTAACCCAACACTTTTACACTGAAGAAGACTCGTTTTAATGTTTAACAAAACCCATTATGTTCAACATAATCAACGGTTTCAATGTTTGAGTCAACCAGAGGTTACGTTTTTCTGCTGAGAGACTACCATTAGCCTGAATTACGACAAAATGATTTCTCTTAGTCTTTATGTAGGTCCACCCACTTCGAACTTAGAGGACTAGAATCTTAGCTTCCTGAAAAGATCCAGAGAGCTCTGGAAGACCTTGCAATTGCCCCTTTTTCTAAATTGGCTGCCAAAAAAACGCAAGATGAAAAGTAACCCAAGTATTTCCAAACATTGCAAAAATAGACACGTGTCGGCTTTTGAAGTAATGGAATGCACAGTAAACTTCCACCTGGCAGAGGAAACTCACCAGCTAGTCAGTCATCTGCTGTGTCTGAATAATAATAAAACAATGAGTTGATTAGACAACTTAAGTGTTGACACTTCACCGGAAAACAGAAAAAGCAGTCAGATGGCTATTTCCCATCACAAAAAAATAGTTACACGTGGAATTTTTTGTTTTTCAAGCAGCTGATGTGGCCTTCTGTAGACAAATTTATAGTGTACTGTGTGTCACCCAAGTACTAAAGTTCATGAGTTTTGTTTTTATGGTATTTTTCAAATAGCCTTACAAATACTATACACACACACACACACACACACACTTAGAACGCACACAATCACAATGACTATAAAACGAACAGTTAAAGGAGTGATGAGGTATCACTGCACATATGATATTGGTGAGATTTAGAAGAGTGCTAACCCCGAGTGCTGGTGGAAATTTGGGGAAGGATTTAGGCAGATGCTACGAGAGGGAGCATGACTTGTCCTGGCCTGTTGGAAAAGCACTCTGGTGAAATCTATTCAAGTTCAAAGTACATGCAGCCGTCCAGTCAGCACCCCTGTAACTGGCAGTCTCTTCTGCAGAAATAAAGCACTGCTATGTAAAGATGGTGCATGCAGTTTTTCAGGACAGGAACAACAACAAAAAAAAAAATGTGGGGGAAAAAACGAATGTCCATCTATGGGTAAAAATTTGAGTAAACTGCGGCAAAACCACACTGTGAGATAACATGATGCAATTACAAAGAATCATTTCTCTCTAAAATCAACATTGAAAAGGTTTCCACAGCATGCTAAGTAAGAAAGGTAAGAGGCAGAGAAATATAATATGTTTAATAATATGTTGTGCTATAACATAATATATAATAATATGTAATATGATCCCATTTTTCTAAGCCAAACAATGCCAAGCTATTTGAATAGACATACAATTATTCATGTGTATGAGTTTATATGTAAATATGTATATGAATATAATTATATGACCATAATTAAAGTAAGCCAAGATACATACCAAAGTGGTAACGCTGATACCGAGAATTTTTTACTTGGAAAGAGGAGAAAAACAAGGCACCAAAGGAAAACTGCATTGTTAAAAAGTTTATACAGTAAAGGCAGCATTATTATGTGATCACCTTTTGATAAAATCTTTGGAAAAGGGGGTTTCTGAGTATGTTTATAAAAATGTGCATGAAAGAATAGTCATCAAAATGTTAATGATATTTTTTCTCCGTGCGCTGAAATGCAGGATGACATTTCCCTTCTCTCTCACTGGCTGATTTTTTTTTTAAAGCTCATTACTAACTATAAAATATATAATTTTTTCATTGGAGGAAAAAAACCTAACAACTCTAGCAAGAATAAACTAGCTTAAATTTCTTTCAACATAAATACTGTTTAGTGTAGGGGAAATTTTTAAGCTTTTAAATGCAAGGAAACATCTTTATTTTTAAAGGAAAAAAATTTTAAAAATCATGAGATAAAGGACGTGGTATATACCAGCAGTTGGCCTCACTGTCCATTCTCCTCTTCTGCCATTATGAAATTACATCTGTGTTTTGCTGAACAAATGGGCACTAAGGAAAAACACGAGCTTTCCCCGTCTCCCCTCCCAGGAGGAGGGCACGAAGTGCAGGATGAGCCTAAGTTCTGCCAAACTGGACGTGAGCAGAGGTGCCGTGTGCAAACCTCAGGCTTGGAGGATGGAAGCAGCAGGGTGAGGACACGTGTGCATCCACACAGACCAGTGCAAACTAGAGAGTCCAAGTCATGTGCAAATAGAGCCTGTGGGAGAGAATAACTCGGGGGAAGCTCAGAATATTGGAGAGCCTGCCTTCCCACAAGAGAAATCAGTTCAAGAGAATTATAAGAGGCAGATTTAGCCAGAGGTAAGATTGGTCCTGTCTTCTCAAAAACAGTACTGAGATAATGGGGCCAGTCTAGTGGCAAAGAACAGATAAGATAGAGGTTTTAGCCTTCTCATCCCAGACTGCTGGTGCAGATTACCTGAAAGCCGCCATAAACAAAAATTAGCTCTCTTAATCCAAGAAGAAGAGGATAAATACAAATATACAAAAGAATAAATGACAAAAAGGGAAATGAATAGATAGAATACTGAACATCGTGACTCCACGGTGCCTAAGTCTATGAAAATAAATTTGAAAACCTGGCTAAAGTAGTCAATTTCCAATAAAAAATACATTTATCAAGTTTGACCCTGTTTTCTATTGCCACATAAAAAAATCACCACAAACATAGTGCCTTAAAGCAACACAGATTTATTCTTTTATAGTTCTGTAGATCAGAAACTCAATATGGGTCTCCCTGGACAAAAAATCAAGATGTCAGCCGTCTGCTCCCTTTTCTAGATGTTCTAGAAAAGAATCTGTTTCGTGCTTGTTCGTATGTTGACAGAATTTGTTTCCTTGTGGCTGTAGAACCAAGGTCCCTGTTTTCTCATGGGCTATCAGCTGAGGGTTGTTCCCTGCTTTTAGAAGCCAACCTTGAGTCCTTGGCCGATGGTCCCTTGTTCCATCTTCAAAGCCAGCAACAGTGGGTGCAGGTCGAGTCCCTCTCACGTTGTATCTCTCCGACCCAGCGGGAAAAAAGTTATTCATTTTTAAGATTTCAAAGGATTAAATAGTCCAAGGTAATCTCTGCATCACAGGTCCTCACCTTAATCACATCAGCACAGTTTCTTTTCCCCTGCAACATAACATAGTCACAGGTCCCGGGAAATTGGAGCATAGACACACTTAGGGGACATTATTCTTTCATCATGACTTGTATACAGATTTCTTTAAATAAAAGAAAAACTTGGATCAATCTTCATAGAAGAAACAGGAAACTGGCCCTCAAAAATTACCATGTGCAGATGGTTCCACAGGGGAATCCAGCCAAACCTTCGAAGACTAGATAATCCAATGCTACTTTAATTTTTCCAAGCACACACAAGATCATTTCAAAAATTTTATTACACAGAAAATATAGCACAGATACATTAGCCTGATAAAATATCATAGTGAGGGAAAACACAAACCAATCCAGTTTGAAATAGTGGAGCCAAAAATCTTAAATGAAACACTAGGAAATAGACTCGAAGAGTACATTAAAAAATTAATACATCATGACCAAGTTAAGGTTTATTATAGGAAGGCAAGAGTAATTCAACATTAAGAAAGCCATTAGTATGACATCTTTTTATTGAATTATAGTTGACTTACAATATTGTGTTAGTTTCAGGTATATAGCAAAGTGATTTGGTATGTATATATATATTCAGTATATATATATGTATATATATACTTTTTCAGATTCTTTTCCTTTGAATTCTTTAATTCTTTCAGATTCTTTATAGGTTAGTATAAGATATTGAACATAGTTCTCTGTGCTATACAGTAGGTCCCTGTTGTTTATCTATTTTATATACAGTAGTGTATATATGTTCATCCCAAACGCTTAATTTATCCCTCCTCACCCACGTCCGCTTTGGTGATCATGTTTGTTTTCTATGTCTGTGAGTCTATTTCTGTTTTGTAAATAAGTTCCTTTGTATCGTTTTTTCAGATTCCACATATAAGTGATATCATAGGATATTTATCTTTCTCTGTCTGACCGACTCCACTGAGGATGATCATCTCTAGGAGTATGAGCAGTATTTTTAAAAACCTCAAAAAAATTTATTTGACTATTGACATTGACACTAAAAAGAATTCAACAAAATTCAAAACTGAAGTCTGATAAAACACTTTGTAAAATAGGAAACCATGGATTTTTTTTTCCCTTAAATTGACAAAATTAAGCTTACCTCAATTCTAAAACCAGTAAATGGCTTACTAGGTAAACACCAGAAGCTTCTCCACCAAGATACAGAACAAGGCAAGGACGCGGACTATTCTACTGAACTATTCAACACGGCACGGATTTATTAGCTAATGGAACAAAATGAGAAAATAACTGGAGATAGCACCTGCACATGATTTAATACTTTTCTTGGAATATCAGAATCAATGATAAAACTGAGTAAAATAATTCAGTGAGTTAGCAAGATACAAAATTATATAAAAATCTATAGCCATACTATATATAAATAAGAGCCAGTCAGAAGATAGTGATGGGAAAAAAATCAACAAAAACTAAAAAAACAGTTTGTAAATTAACAGTAAGTTACAAAACCTGTATGAGGAACACCACGAACCCTCCTGAAAGACAAAGCAAGGTTGAACAAGTAGAAAGATAGCCCTCATTTTTCATCAGGATGACTCAAAAAAAGGTATCCTAGGTAACATAAATGTAATGTGACTTTCCAAAAAAAAAATTGTATATATATATGAATGAGATTTTTTTTCTGGAGTTGGGCAAGTTGGCTCTAAACTTCGTGTATATATAAAAAATAGATGCAAAATTACTGATAAGCCCCTTATCAGTAAGAAGAGCCCAGAAACATGGCAGATGAATAAACAGACAGACTAGTACAACAGAAAAGACACTGTCAAGAGATCCAGCCACCCACGGAAGCATCGATCCTAATTGTGGTAGAATCTCACATACGTGAGGACAAGATGGATTTTTTTTAATAGTGTTGTGGCAAATGAATCATTGTTTGGAAAAAGAGTTAATCCCCCAACGAATATGAAAAGGAATATATGTATGTATATGCATGACTGGGACACTGTGCTGTGCACCAGAAATGGACACGTTGTAACTGACAGTACTTCAGTTTAAAAAAAAAAAAAAAAAGAGTTAATCCTAATATCCAAAGAACTCTCGTGGCAAGGAGCATTTTTAAAATTTTTTTCCCCAGTTTTTTAGGGTAAAACTGACACGTAAAATTGCAAGATATTGACAGTGTACCGGTCCTGCCACCTGCCCCTGGGCCGTGGGATGATGCTACGCGCCCACATCTCTGTTCACAGTAGGAAGAGCCCCTCGAAGGCCTCTCCCCACCAGTAATGTGGCCTTCGGAGACGGAGGGCAACTGCCATCCTAATTTCCTGCACGTGTTTTTCATTTTACTATTTGCCTTCTTAAAGATCCTGGAATGCCAAACAAGCCCATGAAAAGACCATAAAAATCCTTTGATATTTTAAGATAAGAAAACCAGCCCCATACATCATCATATGGATCCGAAAACTTCCAAAATGCAGTTACATAAGGTATTTTTATTACAAGAGAAGGTCCCAATTTTTAAAGTTTTAAATTTATTTCAGTACCGTCTGTTGTTTGCAACCATTGAAGTAGTCAGCTATGTGTCTATGTAACCCTGATGTCAATGTGAAATAGCTAATATGGCAGTGACTGCATTGTTTTCAGTTCAGTATCTGACTATCTGACTCTGCCTCTCACGTCTCTCAGCCCCAATGACAGCGGTCTAAGAATTCTGAGCGTGGAGTCTTCCATTATTTCTCATTCAAACATACAGAGTTCAAGTTTGTTTAATGTTATGCTTAATAATTTTGTTTAAACAAGACTACTTATTTGCAGTGAGAGAAAAATTGTTGCGTTTTCCCCTAATATGTTATTCTTACCGTCGTAAAGGAGAATCCAAGAGGAGCAGTGCTGTGTGCTTCCCATCTGACCAGAGAACAGAGAATGATGCCCACTTTCGTATTATTTACACAATAATGATCAAGGCCTGGGTGCTTCCTGAGGCTGGAGGGCTGGCTGGGAGATTGCCTCAAGGCCATTAACTGGGGGCAGCCATTAATTTTCTCAGAAAACCTGGGCTGAAGTCATTATTTCTATTATAAGATCAATAACACACATTCCTCAGCCCTGCCAGCACAAGTTTTTTTTTTTTTTTCCTGCAATTTTTCTTAAGCGCATCCAATCAGTAGGTTATATTTTAGAAGAAATGTCACTGCGATCGTGAACAGCTTAGTGTCATGACAGGCCTCAGCACCTAGACATCAATTCCATGAATGCTGTGACTTTCCTCTTCGCCCTGACTCAGAAGTCAAGCTAAAAATAAAGCCTCTCTCTCTCCCTCCCTCTCCCCCCTCGACCCCCCTCTCCTAAGGGCGTCAGCCAGCAAGAAGTTTCCACTGACGGTGAAAATCTGCAAAAGCACGTGGCAGGTCACACGACACACAAATGACTGCAGGGCCCGTGGGTGTGTGACTATAGTCTCATTAGTGGCATTTTCTCAGGAATAAACATGTGAGAGAACCGTTCCCTGCTTAGCAATGTAACCAAAATGGATCTAAAAAAAAAAAAAAAAAAAAAAAAAACTGGAATTCACACGATTAAACGAGGCATGATTTTTCAGTCACAGCTTTGATGCTTTGAACGTTGAGACCTGACCCCAACAGTAGCCCAGGAAGCCAAGAGCACCCAAAAAGCAGTGGCATTTGGAGCCCTGCAAAGAAGCAAAGGGACATATTCTGGAATAAATGTTAAAAAGCTTCAGGAAATGCGTTTAGGATGACACCACATCACACAGGGGAAGGGCTCCTGCCACGCATTCTCGAGTTCAGACGTAGTATTTAAAGATGCCGTCTCTCTCCTGTCTCCCAGAATTTCCCACATCCTTTTAGGCTAGAATTGATGTACCCCTAACATCCTAAAAGGTAAATGAAGGAACTGAAGACGTTTCATCCATTTTTCTAATCTTCGAAATAGGGATAACGTGAATTACATGATAAGATGCTATTTGCAGGCCAGTATGATCACGCGACATAGTAAGAATGACTAGTCATTTGGGATGAACCAGAAAGGGCAGACAGGGCAGGACAGGAATTGGACCCCCCACCCGCCGTCTCTTCCTTGATCTAATATCCGTTCCAGTCACTCCTTGCCCTTGAAATCAGGAGCAGGGAAACTGTCACATTCTCACCTGTCAATGTGCTGACATCACTTCCTTGTAGGTCCATCTCTGGGAGACTGTTGACATTGCCCTAGTCCTTGGGGACTTCCTTCTGTCCCCCACTCATCTCAACTGCTCCCACCCCCCATAAACCACCACCACCACCCATGTATTCAATGCACAGGTAGGGGAGAGCAGCGAGTCATGGAAAGCGAGAGAAACAACCTGGAGAAGGGAGGGCCTGAGAAATTAGTTGGCGCAGAAGAACACCTGAGGTTAATGGACACCCACCCTTGCCTCATCCAAGGGCAAAAAAAAAAAAGTAAATGACTACACTGATGAGAAATGCAAAAATTAAATTTAAAATATTCTTGTCAGAGAAAGACAAATATCACATATCACTTATATGGGGAATCTGAAAAGAAAAATGACACAAACGAACTTCTTTACCAAACAGAAAGAGACTCACAGACATAGAAAACAGACAATGGCTAAGGGGAGGGAAGGGATAAACTGGGAGCTGAGGCTTAGCAGACACAAACTGTGGCAGTATAGGTAAACAACACGGTCCTACTGTTTGGCACAAGGAACTATATTCAATGGCTTGCAGTAATCTGTAATGAAAAAGAATACATGTATGTATAAGTGAGTCACTGTACACCAGAAACTAACCCAACATTGTAAGCCAACTCTACTTCCATTAGAAAATGGGGAAAAAATGAAATAAAATATCCGATCTCTAAGAAACTTACAGTCTATTAAGGGAGATAAAACAAGAAGGCAAATTGCTGTAGCATGAATGAGCAGGGCTGGAGAAGCACATGGTACACACCAGTGTGTGAGTGATGCATGGAGTTCCGTGGTACTTCTGGTTGGAGGATGAAGGAAGACGTCATGGAAGAGATGACTAAAAGGTCAGAGGTTGGAGGGGAAGACTTACAAGCAAGGAGGATGACTTGAGGTACTAAGGATACAAATATGAGGGGATGGTCTGAGAAGCATGGACACCTCAGTTCGTCTAGAATGTATAAGATAACCAGATGAGAGGTAACTCAGGTGCAGACCAGGTGATATCCTGAACCTCTCCAAAGGCCAGTGCAGAAACACAGGGGAAAGAGGGAAAGATTTGGAACAAGACGATGACATGCAGGGAGTTGCACTTTAATAACATCGATCTGAAAGAGATGTTTAGACCGGAGAAAAGAACACTGGATACAAGCCAATAATGAGGCAATTTACAGGGCTCAAAGGTGAGATATTTAGACTTTCAAGTAGCGTGTAACAGTGGGAATGGAACATAGAGCTACTGAGTGCAAGAAAGTCATTTTCAAGGTCTTATCTTTCACGTTGGGTGGTAGTTCACAGTATTATTAGTGTTATAATTACAGTAAAACAGAAAACCAAACAAATAAATAAAAGGGGGCCATGAATGAAAACAGTGATGAAATTGTCCAAGGATGATGATTAATCTAACTCTGAGCTCCTGGTCCTTAACCGTAGGGATAGCATGCAGGAGGGGAACTGCATGGAGAGGACCAGTGTCCTCTGAGAAAGAGACTGAGCTTTTATCACTGGAAAAAAAAAAAAAACAGACTTGGGAGACAAATAAACCAGGCTCTGGTTCCGGCTCTTACCAACGCGGTGACACAGAGCCACCCGCCTAACTTGCTGGAGCGCCTGCTTTCTCGTTGGGAAAATGGAAGAATAATGACTTGACAGGATATCATGAGACTTAGATTTCCTAAGGATTCTGGCAAATACTTGATGCTCAGTAAAAGGCAGCTATGCTAGGCAACTGGTTGAGAATATACAGAGGGGAAAGAATTATTCCCAGGCTTTGGGCGTAGGTAGGTGGCTACAAAAATCATCATGCCTTTAATGGAAACGCAAAAGTCAGGGAGTATGCAACAGATTTAAGGAATGAGATTTTTCTGTTCTAGCAGTTTTCAGCTATATTACCTGTTCATAAATCCTGCAGCGTCACTACAGCAAATTTATAAGACAGGGGAAAAAAAACAATTAAAAAAAATGTATAACACAGAGACATTCTCCCCAATATCCATGAATAAATTTCCAGCTACATTTTGCCTTGTGGTGATTGTTTCTTTTTCTTGCCATTGCTTCTGTCGTTTATTTTTACCTGGTTTTTGCTGTTTATTTCACAACAATGTGCTATGGGTAAAATGAAACAGAGAAAAGGATTTGGCCTCACCAGGTCCTGAGGAACCAGAAGGAGGGTGTCTTGGATGCTTCCCACCATCCACAGTCCTAACCAAAAAGTATGATTGTTCATGATCTACTTGGATATTAAAGAATATGAGAAATTCTTAAAGACAGTCCCCCTCTAAAGCTCATGCAGACTTCACCTGCATTACACAGTTAGCAAGCAGCCTATCAGCCAGCTGAGCCGGATATCTTTAGAAATCCTGGAAGACAACGTCTTACACCTTGCTGAGTCAGACCTGTTATTAGTTGGGTAGATTTTCGGCGTCAAGTTACAATCATTATTGCATCCTTTCGAAAGAAATTGAAGTCAAGATTCAATGAATATTTTTTTAAAGTATGATGCTGCAGTCCTTTTTGAAGGGTGCAAAATGGCAAGTTTAAATTTAAATATGAAATCATGAATTCTCTTTCCAATTTAAAATACGTGAAACGTGATTTGGTTATGTGCCCTTGGGTGACCCAGGGACTATGCGTCAGTCTGTGTGCTGTCATTTAAGAGTAAGAAAAAATAAGACTGTTCATCAATGGTCTCGTATCCAGTACCATGTAGAATCACGTCTGTATATTAAAAAAATGTGCATTTATGTGTGTGTGTGTGTAAATGATTTCTGAAGGATACACAAGAAACAGGTAACAATTTCATCCAGAGGGGAAGGGCGGCAGGCTCTGAGACACAGAAATAGGAGACTTCATATCCACTGCACACCATTCTGTGCCCTTGGAGCGCATTCCTTCTACATGTATCACCTGGATTTAAAATCATTTAAGAAATTAAAAATCAAACTTTGACTGGATATTAGGCCTGAGCACAGGGACAAATGAACAAGACGAAACAAAGGTTTTATAAAAGGTCTTGCTCTTGAAGCCAGCAGATGTAAGCAAGTAAAAAATAGGACATACATGATTCGTTTGCAAGCCCCATAAAAAAGACATGAAGATTGGGGCCATCAGCTTAATATTTGTGAGCAGAATCTTGTAGCCGTCAAGAAAAAGGCCCATGTTTGCTTGAGTTCAACATTTAATAAGAATCTATTGTGTAATGGGAACACGGAAATGAAAAAGATAATGACCCTGTTCTGAAGGAGACACACCCCAGAGGACAGAGCCACAATACTGTCTAATGAAATAGGACGTGGTAGGAGCCAAGGGAGGCGTATGCGGAGTCAGAGGCAAGCGGAGAAGATGACATAGAGGAAGGACGTACCAAGGCAGACACCCCCAGACCTTCAGTGCATCATCACTGGCAGCAAAGGTACCAAGCAGGAAGTCTGCTACCCCACCTGCCTCTGCATTCACCAGAGCATCACTGCAATACAGGGCTGTCACTGGTCCCGCTGAGAGATGGGAGGGACAGGACGGGATGACCACGGATCGGAAGTTCTCCATGTGGGAAATGATTAAAGGAATTAGAAACATTTGGTCTGGACCAAAAATAAAATCTCAGGAATTAAATTTTTTTGCCTTTCTCAGGGATATCACAGAGAAGGAGCATGTCTTTCTTCAAGAAGCCAGTAGCAATATAGGGGTGCCGTAACAAAAGATCTAAGCCAGCTTGGTTAAAATCTCTATATCCTTTCATCTTCTTTTCCATTATAGGTAGAAATTGATACAACACTGTAAACTGACTACATGCTTCAATTTTTTTTTAATACAAAAAAAAAAAAAAAAAAAAGAGACAACACTACATCCTTTATCCATCAGAGACCAGAGATGGCATGTGCTTCCCCTGTGGCATGTGCTCCACTCTGTGGAAAGACAGGGAGGCGATTGCTCAGATGATTCCTGACACTGCCCCCCACTGCAGGATCCTAACAAAAAACACTTTTGCGTGCACCATTCCACTGAATTTCACAATAACCTTGGGAGAGAGCCAGGCCAGGGTCACCATCCCCTTTTCCCAGAGAAGAAGCCCAGCACGGAGTTGGTGTCTGACCCCATTCAGGTCTCCTGACGCCAAGAGAAAGGCATTTTCAAATCTGTCAGCGATTCTCACCATTCTCTTGCTAGACGTCAACCCACAGCGAAGTTGTCACCCCAATGAGAAAAATAAGCTAAGAAACGACTTCTGCGTAAGTGACGTTTACTCGGCGCAAAGTGATGCTCTTCCTCTCGCGCTGTCTCTTCCTTAATCAGGGGGTGTTAAAATGTACCCTCATTTATTAAATCATAATTGTATTTTTTTCACGCCCATAATTGGCAAAATCAAAAGTTGACTAGCAACATAGTTCTTCCCCTACAAAATTTCTAGAGCTTTTTCTGGTCCACACAATCCAAAATTCTAGAAACCACCAAAGGAGGAAATGCAAATAACGCAGTGTCCCCCCCCCCCCCAGTAATCGGGGGAAGTAGTCAGTGAAGAAAACACAGGAGAAGGCTGTTCTAACTCTGGAAAAGCACAGATTATTCCAGAAGCCATCAGACAAAACTCGGATTACAACCCACCTACACATCCCTACCCTCTCCCGCAGCCGGTGGAGACAATTACCTGAAGCAGTAAGGTATCCGAAATCTGCTTCAGCGGAAACTTCCTGGGTGAATTTCCAAAGTGGCCTGAAGTCACCGAGACTTCGTAACTACCTAGAAGTCGAAGAGTAAAGTAACTGTGTAAGAACAAGCCACATGGCGGATGTTAACATCAAAAGCTAATTACTATTTATACACAAAACATTGTTCCTGACTGGACAGCCACGAACCCTAAAGACATTTTAAGGCACTTAAAAAGCAATTAAGCCCAAGTGAACCATCGTGGGCTATCATAGCTACGTGTGGTTGTTAGAAAGCTGAAATCATTTCTAATTCTGCTTCTGCCCGGTTTTCATTAGCCGGACGTATAGTCTAGCAGTGTGCAAAACCGATTCCTCTGTGTTCTAACTTTAAGCAACCAGATCCCTGGAGATACACTGCATTTATTTCCCCCACTTTACCTGCAAAACAAAAGACCAGAGCACAACTTATTTTAACAATGTGGATTAGGGAACGGTTGTGTCAATCCCCACAGTGAGAGGGGATCACCGGGTCTGCTGGATGGAGTCCCCTCGGGTGCCCTGACATGTGGGCACAGGGAGACGTCCCCAGCAGCCCAGCTTAGCTGCAAGGTGCCGACCCACCGTCCTGAAACCAGAGCCCTACCCCTGCCCTCCAGGCACAACAGCCAACTGATGGTAATTAATTCCTGATTAGTTCATTTCAGCTAAAATACGAGCCTAAGCTTTTGCTGAGTGATGTAATATTTCAGAAGTGGGACGGTGCCATGAAATTTATTGGACTTTCTGAAATCACCAATGTAATTGTTTTTGCTGTTCACATATTAAGCACAGTCTCCAGGGGGAAAAGCTGATTCTTCTCATGTAATACTCTTTCCCCAGAGTTTGAAAGTCTGTCATCTTTCTCCATATACTCACTTCGTTAAATAGTTTACAGCTTGCAAGAGGGTCACAAAGTCTGAGTAACAAAATGACTGTCCTGACAGATTTAGACAATAAAACCACCAGATTGTTACATAAATGTTTTTCTCAGAGGCCGTTTCTGAAACACATACTAAATGCAAATATTGAAACACCTGCATGCCAAGCACAATTCTTTTAACAGATGTTAATCCCTGCACATTTAACCAATGGATTTAGATCACATAAATGGAACCCACCGCCTTCAGACTGTCTTGGAAAACTACCAATTACCTTCTTTCAATGTGACAAAGAAACTAGTACTCTTTGCATTATAATTTTGATTTTTATGCTTTATAAATGGGGCAATCTAAAAAGCAAGGGGAAAAATGCAAAAAAGTCCCCTTGAAACTCAGGCAAAAGCTCTGTATGTAAGTCGTCCAGTTTTAGCATGGAAAATTTACAAAGACTGATAGAGTTACAGACTTTAATTACTTTTTCTTCACAGCCCTGAACACTGAAATTCTTTATTTAATCCATCAGTACTCAGGACAACCCGCTGAAGTGTAGGTATATTTTTAACCTCCGTCTCTGAGACCTAGGGGGTGCCCTGGCTCGTAGTCAAACCCTTCCCACGTCCCTTGGGTTATTTCCTGCTTGAGAGATGCTTCTTAGGGATTATTTTTTTAAACAGACTTCATTTTTCAGAGCACCTGTAGGTTCATAGCATAAATGAGCAGAAGGTACAGAGATTTTCCGTCTATCCCCTGCCCCCCACACACATAGCCTCCCCCATTATCACCCACCGACCTGAGCACTACCTTTGTTACCTCTGGTGGCCCTACCTCACACATCATAGTCCCCAAGAGTCCGTCACTTACGTTAGGGACCACTCTTGGCCTTGTACATTCTGTGGGTTTGGATAAACGTGTGATGATGTGCATCCACCATCACAGGAGCTACAGAATTTTTCCAGCACCCTCCACATCTGCTATGGTCTGCCTGTTCATCCCACCCCCCACCCCTGCTCTTTTTAATTCTTCTTCCATCACTTCCCCACTTTTCCAGCCTTGAAACTTCTTGATGACTCGATAGCTTAATAACGAACATTATTAATTTAATAATGAAATTATTTACAGAAATATATATGAGCTATAATAATGAAGTTACTTAATTTAACAATGAGCTTTGCCATCTGGGGGCCCAGCTGTAAATACCAGACCCTGCACTGGATGCTTGACTTACATTATGCCATTTAATTCTCAAATATCCCAAGAAGTGAATTTTATTTTTCGCATTGACTGATGACAGCAGACCCATGTAATTTAACCTGACCCTACGTAGTGCTGCAGTCCAGACTTTAACCCAGCCCTCAAGCCTACACTGTCCACATCTATAAAATAATGTTCCATAGGGGAGCCTTCTATTTCCATTTTAGAACATATTTTGCTTTTTTATAGATATGCAGAAAAAAAGGAAAAATACTTACTTAGGTTCCCAATTTATTTCAGGCACACGTGCTGGTCTTGCTCTCTGCTTCTGTACCTGAAGCCAGGCTGACAAGACTTGCACAGCGCAGATACCAAGTAAATTTTCAATAAACGTGGCCTGGTTGCTTGATTAATCCTGATCCACAGGGATTAGGTGCTCCCACCTTGCTGCTGCCTGTCTTCTGCCCCCTGTGGCCCTATTTATCCCAAAAGCTTCTAGATAAAATTAGAGCCAGTCTTGTCTTGTGAGAGTCTCTTCTGTCCCTTATGTTTAAGTCAGAGATAAATCACCACCAGTCACAACACACCATGACTGAACTCCTGGGGAAGCCAAGCTAAGATTTCGCTGTAGCATCGCGGTGCGCTCCAGCCATGAAATCACAGAAACCTCCAGATTCTTAGGTCGGAAGTCCATTTCTTTGGTCATCGTAACATGACACTTTGGAAATTATGGGCAATTATTTATCATCTTGTTACCGTGGAAACCTTTCTAACCTTTTTCGAATAGTCATATGTGTGTGTGTGTGTGTGTGTGTGTGTGTGTGTAATACCATCTACAATACTGAGTACTGTAGCAGAAACAAAATCAGCTCCAAGTAGATAAACAGCACAAAGACTTGCTGTCCAGCACAGGGAACTATATTCAATACCTTGTAATAACCTGTAATGAAAATGAACACGTGTGTATAACTGAGTCACTACGCTGTACACCAGAAACTAATACAACGTTGTAAATCAACTACACTTCAATTTAAAAAAATTTTAAAAAGACGGAGGTGACAGACAGAACACAGGTCCAGGAACAGGAATGCACCAGGGAAGTAGACAGAAAGATGTATCTCCTTGGAGTTTTTTTTATTATTATTTCAGTTTTCTTTCTTGGGATGAGAACTCAAGATTTACTCTCTCTCTCTCTCTCTCTCTCTCTCTCTCTTTTTTTTTTTTTAATTGTTAGAGGAGGAGGTAATTAGGTTTGTTTTCATTTATTTGTTTTAATGGCGGTTTGAACCCAGGACCTTGCATATGCTAAGCACGCCCTCTGCCACTGAGCTATTCCCAGCCCGCTCCCTGGAGTTCTGAACAGGCGGTCCTTACGACTGAAGCAGGAGTCAACCAGCCAGACTCTACCAAGGGAGCCCATTCTCGCCCAGATTTAAATTGGCTGTGCTATGAGAGGGATTTTCTTCCAGGTGCTATTTAATGGGATGGAATAATCCATTTCATTATATTATCTGTTGTGGGAAAGAATCAACTCACTTCCCTGAAAACGACTAACAGAACAAGATGGGACTCACAAAAGCCTTGACCCTCTGTGACTTTTACTGCTCAGAATAATAGGGAATAAACCACAGAAATGTTTGCACAGTTTCTTCTCAGTGAATTAAATTTAGACTCTACCAGTTGCGTTTCCCTTTCCAAGTCAGTCACAGGAAGTTTAAAGCCAAACAGAACTCGACTTTATACAATTCGGCCGGAGCAGTTCTGCTCTGATTCTCCCCAGCTTTGCCCTCTAGGTTGTATCTCCTCTGTCTGGACTTCCTAATCATGCACACATTTAGCCTAATTTTACATATTCATGTGCACCATCACCTCAAACCTTTTCTGGAATGAGGGAGACTATTTGTTAGTCAATGGTGGGTTTATCGGTGATTGAAATAATTACACAAGCTTTGCTGAATCTATGAACTGCTTGCAAAAAAATTCACCTCCTTTTCTGCAAATTCTTCCAAAGGCAGAAGTGGAAATTCAGTCCGAAGTGCACTGGTCCGGCCACGTGACCGCAGACTTCAACTTCTAGAGGCTGCAAAAGAAATCTCTGCTCATTCAGCAGACAGCTCAAGAGCCCGGAGAGGGAGAAAGACAGTATGAAGCAACTTCACTTATTCCTCAAAGCTTCAGGAGACCGTGGAGGCAGTGTGCCCTTCAGGTGACGCTTCGATACCGTAACAATTGGCTCCACATAAGAGGGATCCAAGGAGGTGCTTGTAAGTTACGTGGCACATCCAGGCTGACGACATCACGTCAGTAACATGTCTTGCTAAATCGTACTTTTCACCTTCACATTTCTTTATAAGCATTATCTAAAAATCGTTGATACAAAGTACCACCTGGTTTAATTAAATTGAAATAATTCAGGGCAGAGAATGATGTCTGGACAATTGGAAGATGCTTTCCAAATGTTGTTCTTCCAATGGAAGTATGTGGAATCCGTAAAGTAACAATAATTATTTCAGCACCATAAATCAAGGGGAAAATCTTTGTTTCCAGAAACGTCCAGTAGAACGAACACCTTCCAGACCTAAGTCATCTCAACAAAGTACAGCTGTGTGGAACAACACTGGAATTTCTGTGTTTCTCTCTTTTTTTTTTTTTCCTATCTAATGAGAAAGCACCTTTTGAGGCATGAAAGATAGGCTGAGATTTACAACATCATATTTAAGAATCTAGGAAAAGGATAAATAAGAGAAGGACGACGACTGCTTTGAAAAAATAGCTTTTATTGTAATTTATTTATAATGCTCTTCTCGGAAAGGTAATGAGTTCTGCAAATATTAGGGATTTATTAGGGTGGAGGGTGCAGGACGTGATAGAGAGTAGGAAAGAACACTATTTTTTTTACCATTTTGTGCAAGACATAAAGACAGATGTGAAGGGAGGGCCCTCTGAAGTTTTGCCCCATAATCAATAAACTGAGATTACACCTAACTGTTCAGAGGAGTGGTGCCCCGCAGGGGCCAAGAGCCAGACTCCAGATCAGATAGACTGGATCCGTCAAATCCATTTCTTCTCGGTGTGCTTAAGAAATTTCTTACCCTGTCTCAGCCTGTTTCCGCATCAGTACAATGGAGCTGGTTTTGTGACATACACATGACGTGACACCCAGGAGGCACATCCAATGCTTAGTGTGCGTGAGACTTCACGAGTGGTGAATCTTTTTATTATTACTTTCTGATTCAAGGATAAAATTAACTGCACCAGTGCAGTGCCAGACCCAGTCTCTATTTATGATTTGAAGGCTACCTGTTGAAGCCTGCATTCTTCCAGGCAGAAGCCTACTCTATTTTTCTTCCAAGTGCCTACATCAACCTGACTGCACCATGCTTACAAAGACCTAACTTTTTCAGGCCACTAGAGTTGTGGTGAAAACTAAAAATGTGACATGGCCCTGTTTCCCCAATAAATATTGGAAGTTGGGTTTGTCACTTTGTCTCTATCGTACGTAACTCACCCTTAGTTTAAACAGATGACAAAGCTTCTAAGAAGAGCCTTCCTGGAGACACCCAAGTGCGGAGAACGCACTTTGAAAGCATCTCAACTGTTCAACACAGTCCTTAATTTGGACTGTTTGTCACACATCTCAATAGACATTTAAGTATAGTCTATCTTAACATTCCAGAAATCAGACACAACATTATATCTATGGTGCTATCTGTGTTTTAAGAAAATCCAAGAAACAAGTTGTTTTTATGAAACCTGACTGGACAGCCAGATTAACTGTAGCGTTAACACCATCTGTTTTGCCACTGTGAAGCAGTCGTGCGTAAAGAGATGTGACTTCATCAAAACTAATCGCTGCAACAAATTTCAACCATGTATTGAAAGAGACACATATAAAACAGGTAAACTGTGGTGGAGCGTGATGTTATAAAATGCAGTGGTGTTTATTACAGAATTGCACTTGATCTAAAACCTGCAGAGGAACTCCAAATTGGTGGCAGAAGTCCCTGTGACTTAAGAATCAACCCAAAATTAAAACAGTTCTGAATGTCCATATGTCAGTGAGCATAAATAGTTGTATTCAGAAAATTTACATTTACAAATAACGTAACAGGACCAAGCAATTGTACAAATTGAGAAAAGATGGCATTGCCTTCTAATGAAAGAAGGACTGAGCGGCTGTGGAGTGGGTTATCCAGCACCCCTGTTTTCCCCTCCTCCACGTGGCGGACTGCCTTTGGCTGGCCTCCCCACCATGGACTGGTTGCAGTCTGATGTCGGGGATCCACACATCTTCTATACAGGGCCAGAAGTGAAATCACTTAAGCTTCACAAGCTGTACGGTCCCTGTTGCCATCACTCAGTTCTGCTGTTGTAGCGTGAAAGCGGGTGTAGACGAGAGCCACAGACAACACAGAACCAGCCAGGTGTGGCTGTGTTTCAACGAAACTTAATAAAAACAAGCGGCTGGGCCAGTAGCCAACTCCCTATCTTTCTTCTGCGAAGAAAACTCTCTTCTTACTCCCTGATTAAGTCAGAGAAGCAAAAGGAAATATATATACAATGTTGACTACCTGCCCCAAACGTTCTCTCAAGTATCTGAAGATTCAGATGAAAACTCAGTTAGAAGTGTGACCACCCAGCTCAAGTGTAAAAGTTGATACATCTTGCTGCTCAAAGGTTCCTTTGCCCTTTGGATGTGGATTTCACACAAAGATATAGTTAAGAGCTATTTCTGAGCCATTTCCTCAAAGAGAGTATTTCTGGAGAGATTGAAGATTTTTCACTTTCTAACACAAGTGGCGCTTTTCCATGAGAGACAGTCAGAAATGATTAAATTGGCATTCAATATGTTACTCTTTTACGCTGGGAAAAGACAAAATGCAAACAGTGGCACATAAAAAGAAAACACCATGTGCAAAAGTTTTCACTTGGTGAGAACGAACTGTCGTTCTAACTAAATTTTGGATTGGAACTAGAACATCCTAAGAAAAGTAATATAAGGTTTTCATGCTCCCATTCATTTATTCTTTCCACAAGTATACACAGTGAGCGCCTGCTCTGTGCCAGTGCCATTCAGGCTCGAGGAACACAGCCATGTGAAAACAGCCCTTACATCCAAGTAGGGGAGACAGCGAAGTGTGAAACGTACAACGTGTTAGTTAATGATAAGTGCGCAGAGAAAAACAAAGGAGGGAAGGAGAGTGGGAAATACAGAGTCTGAGAGTTACAATTTCACAGAAAGAAGTCGAGGAAATCCTCATCGAGAATGTCATATTAAACATCAACAATGACTGCATAAAGATGTGGTGTATTTATACAATGGAATACTCAGCCATAAAAAAGAATGAAATAATGCCATTTGCAGCAACATGGATGCACCTGGAGATTGTCATATTACGTGAAGTAAGTCAGATAGAGAGATACAAATATCATATGATATCCTTTATATGTGGAATCTAAAAAAAAATACAAATGAACTTATTTACAAACCAGAAACAGACTCAGACATAGAAAGCACAGTATGGTTACCAAAGGGAAAAGTGGTGAGCGGAGGAATAAATTAGGAGCCTGGGGTTAACAGATGCACACTACTACATATAAAATAGATAAACAACAAGGACCCACTGTAGAGCACAGAGAACTATATTCAATGTCTTGTAATAACCTATCATGGAAAAGAATCTGAAAAAGAATATATATATATATATATAACTGAATCACTATGCTGTGCACCTGAAACTAATACAACATTGTAAACCAACTGTACTTTAATAAAAAAAAAAATTTCTTTAATGTAATAGTGGAGTCCAGACTTGAAGGCAGTGAGGCAGTGAGCCAAATACAGGGGGAAGCGTGGTCCAGGCAGAGGGAACAGCAAGTGCAAAGGTCCTGAGGTGAGAGGGTCCCTGATGTGTTGGAGAAACAGCAAGGGAGCCAGTGCTGTGAATGTATAGTGGGAAAGGAGAGAGATGGGTGAGTGAGAGAGAGATGAGGTGGGAGGGCAGGGTAGGAGAGTAGGTGGACTATCTGACAGGATTTTAACAGAGGAATGATCTTTTCATGGATCATTCTGGCCACCATGTTGAGAACAGACTGAAGAAGCGTCAAGGGCAGAAGTGGGAAAACCAGTTAGGAGAACGTCGCAGTAGCCAGATGAGCTGTGGGGAGGCTTGGACCAAGATGCTAGCGGTAGAGATACTCCTGTTTATTCCCCAGAATAAATACATTCTAGAGGAGACCTGGAAAGACACAGGGAGATGGTCTAGAACACAATCTTGCTACCATTCAGCCACCTTCCCTTAGTGAGGGGTCCAAGGGAGGCGCTAGGGATGGTGAAGAGAACAGGGTCTGAGAACCACAGGCAGGACCTCATAGGGATCTCTCTGGAGTGTCGGAAACTCCAGGTTGATGACATTCAGTGAGCATGTGAGCAAAAGGTCCCGTCCATTCACCATTGTTTTCTGGAGTGAAGGGCGGACTCCGACGTGTGTAGTTCAACCTGCCTGAGCTCATCACTGCTTCCCTTCTTCACCATCTGCTCCAACTTGATTACGGAGCTGCATGAACTTGACCTGGATTTCCTCTGTGGCAGTCAAATTATAGGAAGGTTGTTCTTGGAACTTGGGGGTAGAGAGAGGGGTGGGAGATTCTCCATTCTCTGATTCTTCCAAAGACTTGACAGTCAGACAGCCATGCTGCCCTAGAGCAGCCAAGGGCAGAAGCACTGCTTCCTGGAAAGATCAGTGTCCTCCACAAGGCCTCATAGGGGAGCCAAAATTATTTGCTAAATCAAACTTAACTGAATTGCACAGCAAGTTCTAGTCATTTCTAGATAACAGATCGATTTGCTTCTTAAAATTTTGATGCTCTCTTATGTATGGTTGATGGCTCCCAAGTTGAACATTTTTTTGAAGCTATGACATATTGGTACGCCTTGGTAAGATATGATTCTTGTACTATATTTGTGCTGTATCCAGCGGAAGGGGAAAAAAAGCAAAGTGCCATTAGAACCATACCTTGTGTATACACGGCCCTTGAATAGTTGGTTTCTAAACGCTTAATGACAGAGTGATAAAATTTAAGATAAATGTGAACAAGTGTGTATATTATAGGGGTACTATACAAGCAAGATCAAATTATTTTCCAGTGGATGAATAACATGGCAGAATGGCCATGCAGCGTCCTGCTCACAGTAGGTACTCAAGCATTTGATAACGTGGTTAGTTGATGTTTTCATAAACCTCTACATGTGGACCTTCAGGGAGACATTATCCACATTCACAGGAACCTGGGTGTTTCTGGAACTCTATAATTCAGCTGCAGTAATAAAGAAACATCCGTGATGAAATACTCATTCCCCAGTTAGTCAGTGTTAGAGGTCGTTGCCAGGCTCTCTGTAGAAAAAAGGCAAGAAGCTGATTTTAGGTGATCTGACACCTCTCTCTATTTTTATAAAATAGGAGAAAGTTGTGGTGCGGAGAGTTGTTTAAGGAAAATAAAGTAAAAAGCATGGTCAGAGAGGTGGATTGAGGCCACGAGCAAAGACACCGGGTGCCAGGAGGGCTCAGGGCTGGAGGGGCGGCGGACGTGGTCAGACTTCGGAACCATCACTTCGGTGGAGGAGGACGGATCCCACACTCAGGCTGCATGTGTTAGCTCTTCCCTGGGGTCCTCACTCTCCTATGCCTGTCTCTCTGTAAATGTCCTTCCCCCAGATGGGAACCGCTTCCCCTTCCTTGTCCACCAGACCCATCTGTTCTTCAAGGCTCACCAAAAGCATGGCCTCTTCACTGAAGACGCTCAGGCGATCAGTCAAGGCTCCTCGGCCCTCTCCGCAGTCATCTAGGACACGGGACAAAGGTTGTTTGGTGTGTCTGGCTCCTCCGGTAGACTGAGAGTTCTCAAGGAGCAGGGACTGAGTCTTAGTTACCTTTGGAACTGAGAACGCCCAGCGCAGAAACCAGCCCTCAGAAAGGACTTGTCACTACATACGGGGAAATGTAGGAAGTGGGCCAAATCTTACCTTCCCACCTCCTTTCTCTGTATCTCATCTGCCTGGTTTTGCCCCCTCACTCTGAACTCTGTCTTTGGGGGACCCAGAGCCCTTCATTCAAATACTGAAGCTTGTCCCCAGACATCTCAAGCTCTAGAATTGTCCCTTGCCTCTGCCCCTCAAGACCTACTCAGTGCTTTCCAAGTACGCAAGCTGTTCACTGGCTAAACTAATTCATGTTGGATGGTAAATGACACAATTTTCCTTTTAGAAGCTAGTTCCTAAAAGCCAAAGGAAAGAATAGCTAATGGTTGAATTTCAGACACAGTGGCTGCACAGGAAGGGCAGGAAATGGGGGTATTTCTCTGCCATGGGGTACAGCCCGGGACCCCAGCATCACATTCTGTAGGTGGCTGTGACGCCATCTACACGTGGACATGTAAGAACTGGAAAAAGCTTCCCAGGGCGCAAAAGCACGGGTATTTCATCACTCCTCCAGCACATATATTTCTGAAAAATAAATATGAGGTTTTCCTTTTCAAAAGAATGGTAGCTTCCTTGTTTTTTGTGGTGAAATGATACTATCCACTCACAAAGGAAAAACGAACCGCACATGTCAACATGAATGAACCTCAAAAAACGTAAAGTTCAAATAAAAGGAACGTCACGGAAGAATCTATCCCGTTTGGTTTCATTTATTTAAAGTTCAAAACAATCAAAAAGAAAACCATTTTTGGCTTATGGATACATTCATAGGTGGCGACACCATATAAAAAAGCAAAGAAACGATTAGTGTAAAATTCAGGCAAATAATTACCTCCATGAAGGAGGCGGGGACAGAAGCAAGGCTTAGCTTCCAAGATAAAGCAATATTCTATTTTTCCACTAGGCAGTGGGGATTCATTCAATTATTTTTCTTTAAACTGGATGTATCCCCTCCTTCAAATGAATGGCACATTTTATAATAACAAAAGAAAATGGAGTGGGGAGGGTATAGCTCAGTGGTAGAGCATGTGCTTAGCATGCACGAGGTCCTGGGTTCAATCCCCAGTGCTCCCCATTAAATAACTATATGTGTGTGTATATATATACACACACACACACACACTATACATATATATATATATATATATATATATATATATATGTATATATATATATATAGACACACACATACACAAACCTAATTACCTCCCTCCCCCCCCCAAAAAATACAAAAAATTTTTAACAATTTTTAAATGGAGCATTCTAAAAACTATACAAAGAAAACAACAAAACTCGCCACCCAGAGTTAAGCATTAACAACCTTCAAGTCATCTTCCTTTTTACACACATGCAGACACACACGTGCATAAAGGTTTATGTAGGTGGAAAATCATACACTATAAATACTGTTTGCAGCCAGCTCCTTACTCAACAGCACATCGTAGGCATGGCTGCAGAATCAACCCCACAGCACGTAACTGAGTGAGAAAAAACCTTGTGAGCTAAGAACTCACACAAAAGGGAATGTTCTTACCCAAGGCGATTAAACACCCTTCTCTCAGATCTCCAGAATCCTCACAAAGGCGGGAAGGCACAGCTCAGTGGTTGAGCGCGTGCTCAGCATGCACGAGGTCCTGGGTTCAATCCCTAGTACCCCCATTAAAAAATAAATAAATAAACCTAATTACCCCTCCTCCCCAAAATAAAAACAAAGACAGCAGAACCCACATGACAAGAGAACTTCATTAAGTTCCACACATATTTCCAGAGGCTGTCACACTAACCTGATCTTCCCTGAGAAGGAGAACTTAGCAAGTACATCCCTTCAACCCACAGTCAAAGCCAGAATTTTTTTTTTTTTCACTTCTAAAGCTAAATACTTCTTGACTCTGGAACAAATGTGCTGAAAACGATAGTCATCATTTTCGACACAGAAAAAATTAATCATACTATAACAGAGCCCATAAAATATCAAAAATGGAGGAGTGAGTTTTCTCACTTCTGACATCCACGTCACATGTAAGACACAGACAGTCGGGTTTTCAATTCTGTTCTATTAATAACAGAATTGTTTCCATCTAAGACCCAAAATGACATCTCAGTCAGGACCGCCTTTGTGAATCCTAATTGCCTGTTCCCGCCAAGTCAGTAAACTATTGTTTTAAACTCACACGCCTCCTGGACCCAGTGATTCTCCTAATTAAACTTCTTGCGAGCCAGGGCCCCAGTAAATATTTCCTTGGAACTTGAATTTTTCAGAACGGCAAGCCGCAACTGGTAACCATACACTTCGCACTCACGGCTTGCTATAAATGTTTTAGTTTGAAATAATAAATGCTTTTCAAAATACCTCCACTTTGATAGGAAAACCCTATTCACCTCACAGCTCATTCCCACTTTTTAGTAATTTTTCTCTCATCAAGTTGACTCAAATTGAAAACACATCACCGAGGACTGAGCCACAGAACAGCCTGACAGAGGTTCCAGAATTGGGAGTCAGGGGGCCTGTGAGTGGGCCCTGAGAACTTGCGGAGAAGAGGGATTTTTCTTATCAAAACATGATCGTGAGTTTGGAAATGTGCTGGCAAAAATGATGTTGGCGCTGTTCCAGCCATCCCCCGAAGCAGACTTTTATCAATCTGAACGACTGTCAGACCCCACACCTACAATTCAAGTTTCTCATTTCCTCCTAAATAAACTAAATTGAGTTTCTATGGCTGGAGCTGTTTAAAGGGGTTTTCCCTTTTTTAAGTGAATACAACATGCACAGAGAGTCCCACAAAGCAAGAGACTTTCAGAACAGCAGGAACACACCAGGCTTTATGAGATTTGAGGCAAACACTGAGATCAGGGTGAGAAAAGCAGTTCCATGCACTGAAGAAAGTCCAAGTGAGGAATCAGAAATGGAACAGGTTCCCGTCTGGACTCAGGTGAGGACCATCATGTTTAGATGCCTTCTTGGCTCTGTGTTGTTTGCATGAATCTCTGCATCTGCCCTCAACAAACCCATCTGTCTGATGACACATCATCCAGGAAGACGCAGGAGAGTTCGCTGGATTCACGTTTCAAAATCGTCCTGCTTAGAAATGCAAGACACTCATGGGTGGCCCCAAAGCAGGTGAATTGTTGAGCAAAATCCAAAGCAGGGAAACATCATATTGCAGTTGAATAGCAGACAGCCAGCCAGCCCACCCTGACTGTCAGCTTCCATCCCAGTCCCCGTGTGAACTAAAGGTCCCTTGTGCTGAGGTCTGACAGGTCTACACATGACTAACCAAAAGTCTGCGTGTTTATGGTGCCTTAACTCCTTTACTTCCACCTCCTGATTTCACAGGGTGCATGCCACAGTGAGCTCAACAAGGCTTATGGGTCTGCAGACAAAAGAACAGACTGCATGTGAGCCAGAATATACGTACAAAGAGAAGGGACGAAGTCAAATGCTGGAGGTCTTGAAGGCTGTGGCCTCGAGGTCAGTGCAGCTACATGGAAGTCCAGCTTAAGACGGACATCCACAAGTCCGGGCAGGTGGGTCTGCTTCCCCAGTTCAGGAAAACATTTGTGTTATCCTGGTCGCATCAATTGTTTTTACTTTAAAGTTGTTTTGCCCATTGGATTTTTTTCTTTGCAGTTTCACAGGTGGAAATACAAACTCCATCCTCTTCCAATGAACTAATCATTTTTTTTTCTTTAAAGCACATGCTTAAGAACTTGCTGAACTAACTGGTTTCTTTCCCACTTTCCACTTCATCCTAACACTGCTGGTGGATAAATATTCCTCCAATTCTCCTTTTGTTCCTGGCCCTCTGCACTCCAAATCTTCAGGCTTTCCCACAGCCTGTAGAATAAGGTTCTTAACCTCAATGTTCTTAACCTGCTATTCAAGGCTTCCATAACATGGCCCACCTCTTTTTTTAATTTCCCTCCTACACAGATCCCTTGACTAGATCAAATTAGGTTTTTTTCACTGCCCTTCACACACGAAGCTTTCTGCCCCTACATGTTCACTCAAGTTGAGCTCCTTCCCCGTATTGGTCAGCTGTGCTGCAGTAACAAACAGTCCCCAAACTCTCAATGGATCACAGCAACAAATATTTGTTTCTCATTCACATGACATGGAGGTTTTTAGTAAGTTTCATCCCTGCTCCAGGATCCAAATACATGTCACTTTACCCTGCTACCCACGGCCAAGAAGCTATCACTCTCTGGGCCATGCTGTGCTCCCTGAAGGGGACAGAAGAAAACATACAGTACTGCTTAAATGACTGCTCTGATGGAACATATGTCAGGATTCACTCGTATTTCATTGTTCAAAGCCAGTCACAGAGGCAAGCCCAACATCAAGGGACCAAGAAAATATACTTCACCTGCAAGTAGATATTTACAAACCACACTGCAACTAGCAAGAGTGTTTCATTCTGTTACAGGGAAGAAACCAGGTTAATGATGGCAAACAAAATTAAATCGACCCACTACCTCAATCCTCTACCCCACCTCTACTGACAGGTCCACCCCTGTTCCAACCTTGGTTCAAGTCCCAATGTTTATCCATCCATCTACCTCAAATACTGCCTGGTCCTCCTGCTCATCAGTATCACACATGCTGCTACCCTCTTGAACAAGTCATCACACCATCTCCCTGTCTCATATTCCTGACTAGATCATAGCCTTCCTGAGGATAAGACTGAATCTTACACCTCTGGGTAATTCCACTGATTGTATAAGGTATGGTCCTGAAGGTGTAAGGTTTGTTGTCGAAGAAGATATTGGTGACAACATTTTTCCGTTATGGGAAACCAGTGTCATCTTCAAAGAAGACTTGACTTTGTCCAAAGGAGTGTTATCACCACGTTTTCCTGCATTCTCTCCATTACTCACAATAATACCAAAATAAATATATGGAGACGTGGCCTGTGTGCACACATATCTGGGGTCCTCATCATTTATCAAATAAAACACATGGTGTGAAACAGAACCAGGCCTTAGCCACACGGTGGCTTCACCCTTGTTCTAGCCCCAGTACAAAAGCAGTAACCTGGACAAACAGAAATGTAATGATGTATTTAAATGGAGAATAGTGTACTAAAAATGATCATTGTTCAAGACATCTTGGTAATTTCAAATAGTTCTCTTTCCATTTTTATTATATTGACAGTCCCAGAAGCAGATTCACATATTGCATTATTCAGTGGGATTTTCCCCCAAAGAAAACTCCTGGAAACAAACCAGCAGGAGGCGGAGTCCCACTTACTCGGGGCGCTGTTCCTCCCAGTTTTATCTTCCATGCTTTACTGCCTTCCCCCAGCTCATCAGTACTCAGCAGTTCAACCTGAACGTTACATACTCCGCTCACTATATTGCAAAGCAGTGCCTTTCCTGTTTCTTCATCAGCCATATTATTTTTCAAATCATCACTCAGACACAACTCCTCTGTCAGGAGGTGACTTCTGTCACACGAGATACGGTATCTCCATCCAACAGGCGATGAGAATCTCCCCGCACCTCCTCCGTCGCACCTGCCGGGGCTCACATCTCTTTGCAAATTCCTGCCGGGTTCATTTCCCTTATTTGAAGTGATGCTCACGACTGAGCCATGCAATCGTTACCTCTCCAACCCACAAATAGAATCCATTAAGTAAAAACTCATTCCAAACTCATCTTCATGGAGTGAGGACGACTCGGTAAACCCTCAAAGGTCTAGAGGTTGAATTTCTTTTGGAAAATGACCCAGAAGTTCAACTGCCTTATCCAGAGCTTATCCTAACTAGCAGAGTGGCCTCGGGAGGTGCTGACAGGGAGGAATTAAGGTCCCACCAGGCACCAGGGAAACCAGTGTGGCAGCCCTCTGCAGCACGATGCTTCCGAGAAGGAGACGGGAGACTGGGAGACGATGCCGAGGGAGGACCAGGTCAGGAACCTCCCTCCAGCCTTTCCAGAGCCTCCTAGAAGGATTCTTAATGCTGTGTTTCCAATGGGAAAACCTACTGTACCTACAATGACAACATTACTCCCAACAGAGCGCTCACCAAATTGAGTAAGGTGGTGTGGGGACTCCTTTCCTAAAATTAATTATCTTTCCCACTTGAAGACCCAAAAGCTTTGGAAGGTAGAGAGGCACCATTATCTCCTTGATTTAGAGGTGACATGTGGTGGGGAGGGCAATATAGGGGTCGGGGGGGTGGGAGCACAGACTATTGGCTGTAAGACAGGACCAGGGATGTATTGCACAACACGGCGAATGCAACCAATATCTTGTAATAACTGTAAATGGAAAGTAACCTTTAAAAATTATATTAAATTTTTTTAATTTTTAAAGGTGATGTTTGGAAATGAAGAACATTACATTTGGAAAAAGAAAGAGGCAAAGGGAGGGGTTTATTTCAAAACCCCAAGAATACTTATCTGATACTTAGGCTGTGAGGATATGGAGCTGAAAATTCAACAGTTTAGTTATTCAGTTGGAAAAAAAAAAAAAAGATGTATTTGATTTTTTTTTTAATCAATGTGGCTGGAAATCTGAGCTTTTGTGAGTATGAAGTGACTCAGATCATTGTTTGATCCAACAAGGACAATACAGGGAATTGAGTAATTAAGCTTTAGAATAGAGCATAGAAATAGAAAATTCCACTAAGATATTTGCCAAACCACCTTTTCCTCTCCAGAGCTTCATTTTAATCATTCAAGAGAAAAGATAGCTTTTCTATTTTTAAGCACATCCATAGCAGGGGGAGGGCAGGTACCATATCCTATCTCACTGTTAATAACACTCATCAATGCCAATAAATTGTTTCTCCCATCGTGACCCAAAGGGAAAACTTACAGGATGAACTAGCACGTCCCTTGTGATGACTGACAAGCTATCTCGAGGACCTAAGCCCATTGCCTGGCCTCCCTGCGGAGCCCAGCACGGGTGCACGGGCACTGCAGATAAGCTAAGGCCTTCCACACAACCTTCCTCCTAGAAGGGAAAAAAAAAAAAAAAAAAAAACAGGGGCACATCTTCTCAAATCTCCCAAAATCTGGATAAGAAGATTCTTTTAAGACCAACGTTGGCTTTTTCATCAATTAACGGCCCTGAGAGAAAACAAACAAGAGAGGAAGTTTGACTATTAAAAAAAAAAGAAAGAAAGAAACTTACATTTTTATATGTGATTTTCTGGGATGTAAGTACACTAAACACATCAATGAATACCCAAATCTCTCTGGGTTCTTGTGGTTGTGTAATTCCAGGGGAGAAAGGATGGAAAAAGAGGAAAATGTTCCAAAAGAGGAAAAATTCTGAACTTCCTTTGAATGTCAAGTACTAAATAATATAATACCCACTTATATTACATAACCGTCCACGGGAAGTGGGCTAGCTAAAAAAGAAAGCTGTCACCCCTACAGGGTCTTGGGGGCGTGTAGAGTAACCTCGCTGAGACAATACATCCAAAGCATCAGGATCTCATCCTGATAGGAAACTAAGTACCTGGGAAGATGCAATTTCTCATGAAGCTCCCAGGACACAACTTTGAATAGGCAATGGAAAATTAATTTTTTGTTATTGAAGCATTGTCAGTTTACAATGTTCTATCAATTTCTGGGGTACGGCATAGTGTTTCAGTCACACATACACATACATATATTTCTTTTCATATTCTTTTTCATTATAGGTTCCTACAAGATAGTGAATGTAGTTCCCTGTGCTGTACAGTAGGATCTTGTTGTTTATCTATTCTGTACATAGTAGTTTGTATCTGCTAATCCCAAACTCCCAGTTTATCCCTTCCCACCCCCTTCCCTGCCTGGTAACCATAGGTTTGTTTTCTATGTCTGTGAGTCTGTTTCTGTTCTGTAAATAATGTCCATCGACAGATGACTGGATAAAGAAGCTATGGTATATTTATACACTGGAATACTACTCAGCCATAAAAAAGAATACAATAATGCCATTTGCAGCAACATGGATGGACCTGGAGATCGTCATTCTGAGCGAAGTAAGCCAGAAAGGGAAAGAAAAATACCGTATGATATGATACCACTCATATGTGGAATCTTAAAAAAAAAAAAAGGAAAATTAGTTTTCCTCTGAAACTCACATCAAGGTTCCTGTCATCCTTTCTCCCATAGAATTACACAACCACAAGAACCCAGGAAGCTCTCTGGAAGGGGAAAAGAAAAAGGGTAAGAACAGAAAAGGATGACGTTCAACATGGAGGAAAATAAGACAATACACGTTTCAGAAGTACAAGCCGCTTACAGTGCAAGCTGTGCCGTGATAACCACTCGAGGAAGGACCCGTGTCCTCTCCCACCATCAGCATCTCCCAACGTCATCGTCATCATCATTAGCAGCAGTAGCAGCGGCCAAGCAACGGCTAAGCTGAGCCCCCACGTGCCTGCCTCAGTCCGACCATTGGCCCCGAGCATGGGCTGGGGAGTCACCGAGCCTGTGTTCACACACTGGCTCCACTATTTTATTTGTTTTTTACTTTCATGACCCTAAGCAAATTTCTCGACTTCTATACCTCAGTTTCCCCATCTGCAAAATGGAAAGAAACATATTGGCAACCTCATAAAATCGTTGGGAAGATTCAATTTCATAAAGCATATAAAATGTTTATCACGATGCATGGAGCATGGTAAGCACCCAGTCACAGAGGCCAGTGTTGCATTTCTGCTCATCTGAACAACAGCCCTGTTAGGTCATCAACAGCATCACTTATCGGGGAGAATACAGAATTAAGGAGGAGATGCTACCCGTCCAGTTTAAACACTGTCCGTTAGCATCCCAGCCAGTCCCTGTGTCCCAGAAACATTGGGCTCCAAATGATCCCTCCTTTTCTCAGAACCAAACTCTTTCTCCGCTTTTCCCAGACCCCAATTTGAAAAATGCTGCCTTAGCTTAATGCTAACAGTTGATCAGTGGTATTTGGCAGAACTGCTGGCACTCTAGAGCTCTGAAAGAATGAATACTCTGCCCAGACTACACACCTTTTACTACCAGGAACTAACATTCTTGGGCTATCTGCAGTTAATCCCGAGCATTCAAACACTCCTCGAAAGACACACGTCTTTGCAGTGTGTGTGTGATCCCACTAAAGTTGTAGTTCTTAAGTTTTATTGAGTCTTGGAACTCCTTGGAGGAATAGATCAAAGAAAAGGACACTCTCCCCAGGAAAAAAAAAAAAAATGCACCTACATGCATTCACAAAAGATGCATGCAATTTCAGAGGGTTCAGAGATTCGGGGAAGTCTGTGAAATCCAGGCTAGGAATCCCTGTTTCAAAGCGCCAGGAGGTCTGGGATGAGATTCCATTTACAAAGATGCTTTTTTTCTATCTAGCCATCCCCTCCCTGCTTGCTTTGCTTTGTTTCTGCCAGATTCCTTCCCCTTCTCCCCCTGCTCGCCTTCCTATCTTTACCTCTTTTATTCTTCCTTTCTCAATACTCCACCCCCTTCCTACCTTGGCCATCAGACAAAGCCACTATCAAAGTTCCCTCCCCCTCCCTCCCCTCTGCATCCTTCCTGACCAGCTGATTCCGGAGAGGGATCCGATAGCTTATCAATAGGCATAGGTTGCTCTGAGGGAATATTGGCCAGCCTGGGAAACAGCCCTTCTTTGAAGGATAGCAGATCAGAACTTCTGACTCCATCAGGGAGTGTTTTCTCCTGGTTCTCCAGTAACTGTGGCCACTTCCCATTAAATATACGCAGATTCACTGTATCCTGTTTTCAAGGAAACAGATTCACTAACAAGTTAACAGTGCTGGGTTAGATATCTGGGCACTCATTTGTCCTTCCACGTTTGTGATTTTTTTTTATGGTGCTTATCCACTTAGGAGTTAACTACTCAGAAAAAGATATATTGGAAACAGAAATAGGCCTCATTTAAGCAACCCTTGCATTAAAATTGTCCATCAGCACTACGTTTCTCATTCCCCTTCAATGTGTGAGTGAATTCCATTTATACCAGTTTTTTTTTTTAAACTCACAATGCAATCCTTAGGAATCCTTGGTCAACTTTTATCATCTTTTACTTAAGTTTTTATAGACGTTCTGCCTGTTGAATTGCCTCATATGAAAATCTGGTTAAGTAATTCTAGGAATGGAAAGACTCAAGTTGAAATAAAGTGTAAAATACTCGACTAAAATAGTTAAGTGAAATATTGTTCAAAGGATTTGTCTTATAGTTTGTCTCTTGATGCATTTTATGCCTCTATAATATTCCATCATCAAAAAAACTAGAAAGACAGTATTTCCATTCTGAAGCAAATAAAAATGCTCAAGAATTTGCTTTAAGGATGCTTTTCAAGAGAACAGTCCTTTGTATTTTCCACGTGGAAGTTTCCACAAAAACCAACTAAGACATGATGACCTTGCTTTTAATAAGTAAGAATTACCACCATAAATGTGCCTAAAGTTCTACACAGGGCATTTTGTGTACTGCTGGGCATGCAAAATTCAAGGAGGGGGCAAATGCTTTATATAAATAGTACACACTGAGTTCAGAGTTTTCTGAATAGTTCAGAGCAACTTCATTGCCTTTTCTGCTTACTATAATGATCATTTAAGGTTCCATTGCTGTGAAGTCATTCACTGGACGGAAACACTTTTTTTTCTTTTTTGGAAAGTTAAAAAAAAATATATATATGTGTGTGTGTGTGTGTGTATATATATATATATATATATATATATATATATATATCTCAAATGAATAGCATTGGCAAATGTTTCTAATCATTTCCTTCAAATACCAAAACCACCAATCTTTTTATTTACTACGTTTTGCTTTGGTACATAAATCAAAGGACAATAACAAGCCTAATGTCAAAGAAACTGTTTGACACTTCATACATTTGAGCAAGCTGAGCCGATAAACAGTTTAGATGAAGTTATGGTCTGAAGTATGCTCCCCAAGAGGATTGTGGTTCATAAATTGCTATCAGGCTGCCTCTGTCATTATTGATTTGAGACGGATTCAGGGTACCCACGGCTATTATCGAGTCTAATATTACTCGACCTGGTCTTTCAGAGAATGATATTTGGTTATTACACAAGGACAACTAACCACGCATCCTGGAAGAAACACGCAGTCTGCTTGTCACCATGGGCGTAAAATATTGCAATCTATTTGAAATTTTGACCAACAATTAAAAGGAGGAAATGTCAGCCTTTTTCACAGATTCCACAATGTTCATAATCCTGAGATGGTGTTAGTGAGTTGTTTTATAACAACTGCCCTGCAAGAGCCTAGAAAGATGAGAGAATTTTTTAAAATTTCAAATAACGTGTGTATATGTCTGTACGTGCGTAACTGAATCACTTCACTGTACGCCTGAAACTAACAACTGTAAATCAATGACATGTCGATGAAAAATTTTAAAAATACAAAATTAACCATAAAATTTAAAAAATTCAAACAAAAGAAATTTGCATCTCAGTATTTTGCAATTATATGATAATTTATTACATTAGTGCTCTTAGGTCTTCTTAGCAGATAAGTGTTTTTGATAAGCTTATTAAAAATAAACCCAGAATCAAATCAAATGTTAGTCACAGAATCTGTTTATTCCTTTCCCTGCCTGCAGATACCAACTAGCCTGGGAGCCTGCAGGGAGGGCTGAGTGTGGAACAGTTTATATGCTCCAACCCGCCCCGTGCCCTCTGCTTCGGGGATTTGGGAAATGTCAGAAAAAGATCAGAGCAAGGATCCTGCCACTTTTTATTCAGATCCTCTGGTCTTAACCTTCAAGGTAACATTTAAAGGTTAGTTTTGACTTGATCGTTTGCATGACATTTGTCATTGGTGACCTGGCTTCTCGAAAGTACAGAACCCATGAGTTTTAGAAACAGACCTGATGAGTGTCATCCACTGCTCAAGATGTGACAAATTTATGAATTTTATCAGCCTGGCTTTTAAACGTGCTGGTAAGTTAAACAGTCAGAGGTGGAAGTTCCCTGTGAGCCCTCTTAATCATCTGAGAGGCTGCCCGACTGCCCATCGGAGGAGAGCCGGGCAAATAAGAGCTTGACCACATCACTTCTACACAAAGAAACCTGCCAAACGTAGAGGAAAATGTTTGTCTTTCTTATTTAAAATACACATATGTAGACGGGGTGGGAATAGCTCAGTGGTAGAGTGCATGCTTAGCATGCATGAGGTCCTGGGTTCAATCCCCGGTACCTCCGTTAAAAAAAAAAAATGCCAGAAATAAAATACATATATGTATATATATAATTACATGTATCTCTGGAACTGTGTGATCAGAAGCACCTTGGATAAGTCATTCAAGGAAACACCACTTGCAGTGGACTTTCCAGACGATCCCACTGTAACCTTTACTAAGTTTATACAATCACCTACCTACTCAGCTGTCTGAGTGGGAAAGTCGGTTTTGCCAAAGCAAACTTGAATCTACCTGGGTTTCGAACTTTGGCTGGAATCATTTAGGAAGCAGGATGCCTACAGAGAGCAAAGATCCCTCTCCTCATTCATAATTTACGTGCTCCATGCAGTGAGCTTGGAGAAACAGTGCAGAGCCCAGAGAGCAATTCAAAGGCTCGTGGAGATGGCTATCAGTTGCTCCAGCCACCGCCCGCCCGCCTCGCCCAAAGTAAAAGTCAAGCCAGTCTGTTTGGGCTCGTTTTAAATGGGAAACACCAGCCCTCTCTGAGCTCGTTATTTCTAATTAAAACAGAGCCTCCCGTCACAGAACATCTCTTTTAAAGGTTTTAAACTGTAGAAACCTTCTCTCACCAGGACCTCGGGAAAGTTCCACAGACCTGGTTTGCTCCTCTGAAAGGCATCTGAAAACGCACAGGGCATTTCATGATAAAGCACTCGTGACACGGAACTGTTAACCTTTGAACAAAGGGTCTCCGTCTACTTCGCTCTTGACCTTCAGTCCCACAATCCTGTGCTGTGGTCCTGGCCTCACTTCAAAGCCCGCAGCCCGCGAGGGGCTGCACTTACTCTGTTTCCTTCTTCCTCCCCCACTGCTTCCCCTGTGCTCGCTCCCCACCTCCTCCCCCCCTCTTTTTTTTTTTTTTCACTTTCTTCTTACAACGTTCTTGCCTTTGAGAGAAAAAGGTCTCGTCTCCATCTTCCCGCAGCTCCACACTCCTCCTGACAGCGTGCCCTGCTCTCCTATTCCCTTTATTCAGGGAAAAGTCCAAAATCCTCCTGTTGTAATTTTAAATGGCAGAGATCCTCTCGATTTGGGAGCTAAGTTGGCTTCACAACTTGCAGTGGTACTGTTGTAGGCCAAGTAAGGAAGCCCTGACGCAAATTAGGAGACAAAGCAGCTTGTTAACCTGCTACCCAAGACAGTGCTTTCTTCGAATCAAATGTTATAAGAGCTGGAAAGAAAGCTGAAGGCCTGTCCTCACTCCTCTTTGGAAGAGAGAGGCCCACAGAGGCTACAGAATTTGTGCCAAGCCTCGGGGCCCTTTGTGACAGAGGCAGAAACCGTCTCTTCAGTCCAGCACCATCCACGGCAACTCCAGCGTCTCCCAGGGTTGTGAAGAGACGTGTCCTTTGTCCCGGGTGGTGGACGCCAGAGGAAAGTGCCTACCCCCTGCCCTGCCCCACCACCGGGTCTCTGGCTGGGAGGGTAGGAGCGAGGCAGGTTGTGCACCCTAAACCCACTCAGAGGCTCAGCCTTTCTTTCTATTTCTTTTCACTTCCTTTCTGAGAGAAGAGAAACATAATCCAGTGACTAAAAATAATAGTAAGATTAAACTTAGGCTTTAAGGACCGTGGAATTTCAGAGCTGACGGGAAGCTTACACTCTCAGAGTCCATGCTCTTAGCCTCACATTGGCGGTAACTTGGCCTCCGGTTAGTTGCCTGGTTTGCGAAGAGGCTGGGAGCAGAAGGCCAGGATTACAACTCGACTACCGAATCTCCACCCGCGTGTACTTGGGAATCTGCGCGTTACTGGACACTGCTAGTCATGCCGTTAATTCACTGTGTGCATGTGAATTTCACCTCGTCACGTGTGTGTTTCAAGGATCTATGATATGTCTCATAAATTCTCTTTCGATCATTTAATTACTCCTAACATCTTTTATAAATACAACTCCTTATGCTGTTCCTACAACGGCCTCAGGTATTAAATATCACATTTATCACTCTTCTGGGCAATGGCCTAAACATATAAAATTTCCTTTGTGCTGGATTTTAAGCAGTGTGTCCACTTTGGCTTTTTTAACTTGCTTTTTTTTTTCCTGTTGATAACCATGAGGCAATGCCGATTTCATTTTATTTTGGGACGCTTTCTGATCAATCGTTTAAATGGAAGGTTTAACAATTTTGGGGACAACAACTTGTCCCCTATTCACGTTTGTTTTCACCTTTAAGGACAAAGTCCCATGAGTCAAAGTTTATACAGTCAATCAAAAAAGGCACATGACTCTCCCGTTTTAATGGCAGAACAGGGAACTTTAACTTTTCTGGAGGCTTTGCTTTGGGGTTTTTGCAGAGCAGAACTTTCTTAACGCTGGTAATCAGACCCACAGGATGCGTCTTAAGTGTTCCTGACATGTAAAACTATCTATGGTATCTCAGCCAATAACACCAAGGCAGACACTTCACTTCCGGAAAGTGCAATGTTGAAACCAATCAGGTGTCTGTTGACTGACCCTCCCCCACATCACTGACCCCTCAAGACATTATTAGTGTAGTTCATTCCAATAATGTCAAAATTTTAATTCCAAAATAGCAGAAAAAAGGCTGAACTACGGAACCAAGTTAAAATGCATACCCTCACTGGCTGATCAGAAATAACTGTCAACTTGATACAAACTACTATGTACTGAATAGAGAAACAACAAGGTCCTACTGTGTGCACAGGGAACTATATTCAGTAGCTTGTAGTAACCTGTAAGGAAAAAGAACATGGAGAAGAAAATATATATATAGATGTGCATAACCGAATCACTATGCTGTACACCAGAAATTAAAACAACATTGTAAATCAACATTCAGTTTTTTTAAATGTTAAGAGAAAAGAAAGAAAGAAAAAGAAAAACAACTGCCAACCCATTTGGGTAAAATCTCACTATGTTGTCCTGCAAAAGTAGGATGAAAATACAATTTCACAACAGCTAAGAGCTGCCATGAAATAATTATTTAAAGGTAAGTTACCATTGGCTGCATTGATAATTCAGTGTAAAACGTTGACATTTATTTCTATCCAGGCTTTGAAAAATGTTGCATCAAGGAAAAGTTCTTGTTTGCAAGAAATGGAAACCTACTCTGATTATCATATAGGAAGGGGAGAAAAAAAGCGAGGGTTGGGGGGTGGCGGTGGCAGGGGATTGAACGGAAGTATATAGAGGCTTGCAGAGTTGGGTGGGAAGCTGGAAGACCAGGCTGAGGAAAAGGGTCGGGAACCCAGAGGCCCGACCGAGCTGGGCAGCCAGAACCAGGGTCAGGGACTGGCGAGTAGACTGCTCCAAGCCCTCTGCTGCTGCCGCCGCTGCCAGGAAGCCGTCCATCCATCCCTTGCCCCCCGCACTGCTTGCTTAAGATCCAAAGTCCCGGAAGACAAGTGATAGCCCCATTCTCAATCACACGACCACCTCCAGGGGGAGAGGGGGGCCTGGTCCCTTTAGCCAGCTGAGCCATTGCCTGGGACTCCACACAGAGAGGCTTCATGGAAGGGGGACCGGGGACTAATAAAAGGGAAGCTGGATGATGGAATCTGTCTCTCTCATATGCACACACACACACACACACACACACAAATGGCAAACCTTTACTCTAAATGTGTTTGTTTCATTTGTTTTTTAAAAGACTTTGAACTGGGGGAACAGTTTTCTCTTTCTGGCAAAGTCCACTTGGAGCTTCAGAAATTCAAGTCCTGAATGGGAAACCAGACAGATGTGCCCTCACACCGGTGTCTGAGCTGCCGTGAGTATGGCTGTCAGGTACTCCCGGGTTCCGCCGGACTCTGGTCGCACAGAGACACGGCTGGAACAGGGAGCAAGAGGGTCTGTCCTTGGCCCTGGTGTGAGAACACCGGACTCAGACCTTTCTCAACTAAAACTGGGCATTTTCAGATTGGGTTCCAACATTCGGTGAGCTCAAATCTGATCCTTCTCATTTTTCACTTTAGATGATTCTCTCAGCTTATAGTCTAATTTTCTTAGTACAAAATATGAAATGTAAAAGCATTGTTTGCACATAAATATTTCGTTCAATGATGGCCAAAATGCAGTTCAACATGGAACTCTTTGGGATATTTTTAGCATTTCAATAAAATAAAGATCAACTTTTTAAAAGGTCAAAATGATACTTTATTGCATATTTGCTTACTAAAGTCCAGGTACTACCCTTTAAATTTTTTTTAAAAAGTGTTCATACTAAGAATTTTACCAGATATGAGCACATTTTCATCAGATTTTAACTCTTTAAAACCTGACCCCCACAGGAGGGAGGGTATAGCTCAGTGCTAAAGTGTGTGCTTAGCATGCACGAGGTCCTTTTGGAAAATAAATAAATAAATAAATAAATAAATAAATAAAGCAAGCAAGCTAATTACTTCCACCCCCCCAAAAAAAACAAAAACAAAAACAAAACCTGACCCTCCTTGTGGAGAATGAAGCAGTGAGAATTTGGAATCAGATTTACTTTTTTAAAGAATTGTTTCCCTGGTTGGGGGCGGGGAGGCGGGTCATGGGGAGGTGTTGGTCAAAGGGTACAAGCTTTCAGCAGTAAGAGGAGAAAGTTCTGGAGATCAAACACACAGCATGGTGATTACAGTTAACAGTACTGTATACTTAACAGTACTGTGTACTTAAAAGTTGCTAAGAGAGTAGTGGATCTTAAATTATCTCACCACACAAACACAAAAATATGGTAACCACGTGAGGTACTAGATATGGTAATTAACTCAATTGTCCTAATCACTTCATAATATATGCGTCTATTAAATCTTCACCTTGTGTATCTTTTTTATTCTTTTTTTTTCTCAGGGGGCAGTAATTAGGTTTACTTACGTATTATTACTGATTTTGATGGAGGTAGTGGGAATTGGACTCAGGGCCTCACGCAGGCCAAGCACGCGCTCCACCATGGAGCTCTACCCTCCGCCACGGAGCTCTACCCTCCCGCCTTGTACATGTGTTTCAAAAGTCACAGTGTACAACCGAACTATATACAATGTTTGTCAATCATACCTCAGTAAAGCTGGAAAAAAACAATGAAATCAATCGGTAAAAATTTGTTTCCCATAAAAGATAGTAATAATGTAGAAAGTTAATGCAGATGAATGAATGCTGAATAGTAAAATCTCTTAAGTGAATAATAACTACACTTACATAGCACTGTCTGTGCCAGGCACTGCTCTGTTTCCTCCACATGTGTCACCTCATGTAACCGTGGCGATGGCCCAATGAACTAAGTATTATTTTTATGTCTATTTGACAGATATGAAAGCTGAGGCACAGAACAGTTAAATTGCCTGGGGGGCGGTTCCCAGCTAATCCAGTAAGTCTTCCCTCAGAGTCTATGCTCTTAATAGTTATAATACCTCCCTGGATGAGTTTTTCAAGGAAGATCATGGAAGTTCTCCAATGAATGTAAAGTTAAAGATAAATACACAATCGGTTGGGATCACTGAAATAATCTCCCACCTCTACCAAATTTTAAATCAAAAGATGTTGCAATTTCATCCTCACATACTAAAGCCTATAAATCTGGAATAGAGGACCCTGCTTCCCAAACGTAGGTCTATTTAGACAACCCTCCCCAAGGTAATTGCATGTTCCTTATCCCACAACCAAGGATGTGTGTTTTCTCCACTGTTCCTCTGGTCGAGATATGACCTGGGAGGGTTTTGCTTGGGGTGCAGAGGTTACTCCATTCAACACAGAGTTACAGCTCCATAAATAGACCAGCCAATCAAAACACTGGTCATTTGATGCTTTGGAAGGCCAGGTGTTCTCCTCACGGTCTAAGAGAAGGAAGCATCTGGAGAGATACCTAATTTACAGCCATGGAGGAGCTGAGCAAAAGAACCAAATGCCCGATGGTGCACTGAATTGTACATTAGAACGCCAGGGTAAGCAGGGTCTCAAACCGCCAATCTCTATGACAACAAATGAGTGGGGCGGGGGGGGGGGGGTCTTTGGAGTCTTTTTTTCAGGAAGCAAGATTTTGTTTCATTGCATCTTATTTATCTGCGAGTAAATTTTTTAGTGAAAAATTCTTTAAATTCTAGAGTGCTTTATGATTTTCAAAAGCATCACACACATAATTTCATATAATCCCATAATCACCCGTTTTCCTCACCCCTATGTTGCCCCTCTCCCTACTGGTAACCACTAGTTTACTCTCTATCTGTGAATCTGCTTCTTTTTTTGTTGTTGTTTTATCCACTAGTTTGTTGTATTTTTTTAGATTCCACATGTAAGTGATATCATACAGTATTTGTCTTTCCTTCTCTGACTTATTTCATTTAGCATAGTGCCCTCCAAGTCCATCCATGTTGCTGCAAATGGCATTGTTTCATTCTTTTTTGGCCGAATAGTATTCCATATATATATTTTTTTTAATTATTATTGAACTATAGTTGATTTACAATGTTAGTTTCAGGTGTACAGCAAAGTGATTCAGATATATATATATATATACACACACACACACCCCACATCTTCTTTATCCAGCCATCTGTTGATGGACACATAGGTTGCATCTATGTCTTGACTATTGTAAATAGTGCTGCTGTGAACATTGGGGTGCATGTATCTTTTTTCAAAAAAAAAAACAAATGAGTGTGCTTTAAGAGGTAGACTGAACAGCCTTGAAGAATGCAGCGACTACTAAAAAGATTTCCAGACACAAGCCGTGTCTCAAAGTCTAACCTCCAGCCTCCGTTACTGCGCTCATTTGTGCCCCTGAAGCCTCCACGCGGAGTAACTGGAACAAAATGATGTTTACATTTGACCAGTGTTTTATTTTCAATTAAACATCTCAGCTGCTATTTACATAGTTGAATGGCACGGCATTTATTCTGTGCAATTTGATGTTATTTCTTTGTAAATATTTCTCCAGCAAGGGACCGAAGTTCAAATTAGTTGTGAAAATGTCACCAAAAGTAAAATAAACTTTAATTGAAACTTGATCACAAATTACTGTTAAGCTAAAGCTGAAAACCTGTAAAAATTAAAAATGGAAGGCCAAAGGAATTAACCAAGAGGCGCAAGGCTCAGAAAGTGACCTGTTTTTGCACTGCCCGGGTCTCCCGGGACAGCTGCTGAGTTCATTCAATTAAGGACAAGCTGAAGTGGAGAGCGAAGGTTTAGGGAGCTCGGGAGAGCGGGCAGTCACGTGCTGCTGCAGGATCGCCCCTCTCCTGCCTCCGCTTCCCTTCTGGAACAGGTCACAACTGGAATGCTTCACTTTTCTTACTAATAGTTGCTGCTACCCGACCAGCGCCTCCGTCCCAGATCATTCATCATGGCTGGAAATCTCCACGCTATCTGCATCTGACACCCCCAGGGCCAGGCAGGTCGGCATCAAATTCAGAATGGAGATAAAAACGTAAGGAGGTGTGCCTAGCTTTCTTCGTGCTGTTACCCACAGAACATCCTCTTCCTGTGCTCTCTTTAATGCAGACAGAAGCCTAAGTAAACACGGAAGGTGTAGCTCAGTGGTAGAGCATATGCTTGGCACGCACGAGGTCCTGGGTTCAATCCCCAGTACCTCCGTTGAAAATAAATAAACCAACCTAATTATCACCCCCCGCAAAAAAAACTATGTAAATAAGCAATGTTTTAGACTAATTTTTTTACATTATTACTGAACTGTAGTTGATTTACAATGTTAGTTTCAGGTGTACAGCAAAGTGATTCAGTTGTACACATACATACATATATTTTTTTTCTTTTCAGAGTCTTATACTTTTTTTTTTTTAACATTTACTTGTTGATTTCTTCCAATTTTCTAGATTCTGATATAGGAACCTGAATATAGGAAAACAGGCTTCAGGGTAGGACTTACCTTATATGTACACTGTGTAAAAGCCAGTAATCACAACTATATAATGTGAACTGAGAGTGTCCAATCATGCCTTTAGCTCCCACCACCATCCCCCCAAAAAAATATCCCATTGGCTTGGCAGATACCGGAGATGAAGGTGTGGCTACTGTTCTCTTTTAAACTCCCTGTAGCTCTAGAGGAATAAAACTTCACGCCGGCGACAGCCATTCACAGCTTCGTGTGGACTCCTTTCTTAGGCTGCCTTCCTCTCAGAACGCTAAGTGAAATAAACACCTAAGAACTTGGCAGCGAAAGGGAAGAGATCGTTTTGGGGCAGGGGGACATGATGTCAAAGAAATTCAGCAATTTCCCAGTTTTGCCAATTGACCAAATTTGCCCTGGTTTGGAGAAATAAGACAATCCTTCCTTCTCTGTTTAATCAGCAAACTCAGATGCCTTCAGCCCCACAGATTCAACTCTGCGTGAAGAAGCAGAGCGTAGCAGGGTCTGCGTGATCCAAGAAGCTCGAAGCTCATCACGAGAATTGCAAATCCAAAAAGAACATCACAAAAGCAGGTGGCCGGCCACTGAAATCTTTAGGCAGCTGCCAGTCATTGACCCCTAGTTTAGTCTAACCTGAATGAAGTTTCTGTGCAAGAGGGATATTATTCAGGAATGAAACTGAAACACGATTCAGGACCTCCTGAAAGCTCGTTAGGCCAAGGGGACCCAGAGTGACTCCAAGTGGGGAGCAGCCCCAAATCACGTTCTCCCTAGTTTGTGTCCGTTTGTCCCGTGGTGGTGACGGTGACCAGTGGCAGCTGCTGGAGGAGGCCTCACGTGCCGCGGCGTCGATTGCCAGCACCCGACAGAGAGGTTCGGGGAAAGGCACCAACTTGGAAGCTCAGAACCGGGAAGCACAGTGTTCCCCCGCAGCATTCAAATAAACACCACTATAAATTCTTTTCTTTTGTTTCCATGTCCGAGAAAAGACCCTAGACAGCACTTCCAGTGCCTACCTCAGAGTGGTATTATGAATATTAATCATGGAAATGCCTTGCAGGTACTTTGAAGATGAAAAGGCCGAGTTAGGATCAAGCCACGAAGTGGTGGCCAAGACATTCATAACTATCAGAGCAAAACAGGAAGGAGGCACCGCCGAGAAACCTGGAAGCGAGACAGCAACGTGTGAGTTTCTGTGCAAACCTTTTAATAACGAAAGCCTCTGAACTCCTCCTCAGATGAAAAGAGGGCCCACTGTGTCTTTAATTAGATCGTTCTACTGGAGCACGATATAGTGATAAAGAAGACTTAATAAAGCATTTTGTCTTTTTATTGCTATGATTTGATGCAACCTATCTGCTCGTCCAAGCAAGATGTTTAACTTCAAAAGAAGTTCTGTCCACCCTCCCCTCTGCCAATAAATAACTCCAAGAGGGGAAAAAGCACAATACATTTGGAGAATCCCATGATGCTGAGTGATGAAAAGATTCATCATTTTTTTCTACTGTGGACACGGGTCTTTACTGAGCCCTTTACTTTTCCCCCATAAGTAGTAGAATTTGTAAGACTTTAAATCATGCTAGTTATTGATTAAAACACATGGCAAAGTAATTTTGGGGGGAAAAGATCAAATCTGTCAACAACCTCGTAAGACTTCCCTCTTTAAATGATCCTGGATATGTCCATTAGACTGGACCTTTTAGAAATAAAAAAATTAAGTAATAAAACCGTTGGCATAGAATTCTCTGTACTATAACAAACTTATTCTAAATATCTTGTTTCTACATACATTTATAATTAGGTTCCATTCTTGAATTTAAAGTTATAGCCAGGCTAAGACTGGAAACATAAATAGAATGGTCAGAGGTTAAGGAATTGACTTTTGGAAATAGTTTGTCTTTTGTTTTTTTTTCCTAGTCGTCTTAATAATAATATTAAGCAGAGATGGTCAGATTAGCCAGACAGCCCTCCTGAGTCTATACGTAAGAAAACCTCAGACAAACCCATTCAGATAAACTGATAGACATTGATTAAGTAACCCAGATAAAAATGAGAGGAAAAAGAAGGACAGACCACAGGGCGGGAATTAAAAAACATATCAGGAAAGACAGGAAGCAACTCGGTCAGTCAATTGTCTTAACTGTACGATGTCTCAAAGCCATTTGGACTTTTTCACCCGTAACAAAAATTTGACTGTATTAAAGAATCGACAAGATCTCTTGGAGTCAGGCTTACATCCTCAGGTAAATAGACAGAGAGAAATAAAAAGAAGTGTCCCGGGTGAGCCTGAGGGCCACAGCTGTTAAGCAACATAACAGTTTCTAACTGATTTCTTAGAACCTAACTTTTTGCACGACACAAAGATTAGAAAAACAGACGTGCCCAACATTCCTCTTCTCTAAGACCACCGATTTCTACAGCTCCCAACTTGAGTTCCTTACTCCTACCCTCATACCTGAATTCAAACTCCACCTTCACCACTAACAAGGGGCTCCAGTTTTCTTAACTGTAAAAATGGAAATAATAAGCCTTACTGCGAGTGGTTACAGTGAGGATTCACTGAGGAGACAGACATAAAGGTCTTGGAAAGTAGCAGGTGCCCACACTCACTCACGAACCCACACAGCCTGATTCACAGCCCCACCTGTGTCCTTTGAGCTAGGTCCCTGTTCTAGCCTCATAAGACCCACCTGCTTATTTTTTGTTTGTTTGTTTATTTTGAGGGGGGAGGTAATTAGATTTTTTTTAATTTTTTTTAATGGAGGCACTGGGGATTGAACCCAGGACCCCATGCAGGGTAAGCATGCGCTCTACCACTGAGCTACGTCCTCCCCGCAGCCAAACTCATTTGTATGCCCTCCTTCCTGTTTTTCTGCAATGATATGAATTCAAGGTTACATCAAATAAGTACAACACAGGGAAATATATACAAGATCTTGTGGTGGCTCACAGCAAAAAGAAATGTCACAATGAATATATGCATGTTCATGTATAACTGAAGAATTGTGCTCTACACTGGAATTTGACACAACATTGTAAAATGACTATAACTCAATAAAAAATGTTAAAAATTTTTTTTAAGATTACGTCACATAAACTGTACATGTCCAGGTGAACATTTCATTCCTTATCTATTATTCAAAGTTTTCCCAAGTGCAATCGTCTCTTTATTTGGGAGTTTTACCTGGATGTTTAGAAGCAGGTAGACACAGCAAGTTTCTAGAGAAGAGGGCACCTGACATTGAAGGACACGGCCCGAAGGGTCCTGCTGCTCACAACTCGGAGGTAGGGTCCACCGCCAAACCTACCCACTGATGCTGGACAGCTCCCGTGAGTCCGTCCCCACAAAGCGGGACAGCCAGCCGCGGTCTCCATCCCCAGCACCGCCCGCCAGCACCCTGGCTGAACAAAGCCAGGCCAGATTCAAGGAGGCCTCTGGGATCTGAGGGATGGAGGGACTTGAAAGGTGGGGGCTTACTGTGGTTACGCATCCAGCTCCATCCAGCTCCCGCAAATAAAAGAATTTCTTGGAAGGAACTGAAGCGGCTAATGGAACCCAGAGATCGTTCCAGGGCTGGAAAGCCATCCAGAAGCAGGCAGGCCAGGGTCTCCCTGTCTCCCTGCCTGTCTCTCCCTACCTCCTTTCCTCGTGGTGAGAGACAACTATCCCACGGCAGCTCCTGAGGGGACAGCCCTGGGGTCAGCTCCCCTAGGAATGGAGTCCCTGGAAGAGAGCCTAAAGGCCCTAGCCTGGGTCAGATGGCACTAAAAACACGGCTGCCCGAGGCCCAGGCCTGAGCTGAAGGGACGTTCTCAGGAGGTCGCAGTGAGGATGGTGACTATAAATATGTCAACTGTGAAAAAGGTCACACTCTGGAAGCAACTAGCACCCGAGACCCTGGGGTTGAGCCTGTGGCAACCAAGCCAGTCACCCACCGTCTGCCTCAAGGCCAGGGGCGTCCTCACAGCCAAGCTGGAAGGTGGCCCCACGAAGCCTGGCTGTGCAGGGGGCAGGGCCCAGGGTCCCCTACCTCTGCCCCCACACCCGACCTCAACTTTGGCGCAGCCCAGAGCAAGAAGGCAGAGGTCCACATGTCATGTGTCTAAATATTTAGTAATTAATCAAGCTTACAGACTGTTGAATATGTTTTAGACCTTGACCTTGACAAATGTCCCTTCACAACGACTTGGAAGACCAGATTCCAGTGTAGAATTCTTAGACTCCTGTGAGATCCGTATTGGGACACGGGGACATGAGGGAGCTGGCCTGAAGCCACTGTGTCCTCTCCCACCCCAGGCACCTGGGAGGGGCCTCACAGAAGCCTGGGGACACCCCACCCCACGTCCCTCTCAAGTAGCCACCCGCTGTGCCTGGGCATGAGACACACAGACCATGCAAATGGGCTGTTTGGGGAGAGAATGTCAGGATCCCAGGGACATAGAGCCAGGTTTCTCAACCCCAGGACCACGGCCACTTTGTGCGGGATGAGTTTTTGTTGCGGGGGCAGGAGGAGGATTTCCTGTGTGTTGGGATGTTTAGCAGCATGTCTGGCCCCTACTTACTAGATGCAAGTAGCATTTCCCCCCTCAAATTGTAACAACCGAAACTGTCTCCTGACCTTGTCAAATATCTCCTTGGGGACAAAATCACTCCCAGTTCAGAACCACCAGCCTGGAAGGGAAAGGCTGGTGCTGTGAGCAGTGGCAGAGATAGAGCAGGGACAAAGTCAGGTTGGGGGGCTTGCCAGAGCCTCGGGGCCAGAACAGGGGCTGAAGTGGGCTGTCTCCCCAGAATTACTTCCTTTGATCCTCCTGACACGTCAGCCAGGGAAGTGCAGTTAACCCATTGTACGGATGAGGAAACTGAGGCTCGTGCCTTTAAGCATCTTGCTGAATTCCGCACATCTAGAAACTGGCGGCAGCAGTCATCAAGGCAGAGTCTCTCGGGTGCTGACCAGGCTGGGACGAACTTCCCATAAAGCCACATTAGAATCTCAGGCTTCGAAGTGACCCTGGTGGTAAAGTGACCCAGATCCATTTCCCAAGAACATGGAGCAGGTGTGTCACTGCTCAGGGGATGGGGGTGTGATGAGAAAGAAGACAGCACAAAGTGTTTTCTCCTGTGGAGGAAAATATCCAAGAACGAAGAGAAGGTGATTCCTGTCTTTTAAGACCAACACTGTCTTTTTTTAAAAATACCGTATCTGAGTGGAAAAGATTCACATCCCCCAATGTCTAATTCAATAGTTAACACAACTTGAACCAAGTAAGAATCTGCTCTTTGGAAACCAGTCAAGGGTTTGTCAGTGCAATTAAGCAAAGACTCAGGTGAGATGCATCTAAGCTGAGGTGTAGAACTGCCTGAGCAGGGCCATAAAATCACACAGCTACGCTGCCTGTGTCTCCTTCGTATTGGATCTAACGCCGTTCGTGGTACATAAACAGCACTTGCAAAATAGCATTGAATGAATGAATGCCTTTGGGTTTCCCTAGATAATCTGAGTTCCAAAAATACACTTTCTTCCAGCCACAGGAAGATGTCCAGGTAATTGCCTCCACTTCTACTTCACTTTCACTCTATCAAAATGGCCAAAGAGAGAGCCTTGGAGTGTACCACAGTGAAAAGTCTGAAAATAAACCTGGTACCTGGGGCAGTGCGTTCACGTGGAGCAGCGTGGCCGGCCCAGGGAGGTCCCCCGTGTCGCCGGGAAGCTGAGTGCATTCGTGCATTCGCGCATTCGCGCGCACCGGGCCCGGGTAATAGGACACAAGGGCAGAGGTTAAACAGTCGGAGGCCCTGGTTTAATAGCAGACCTGAACTGCGATTTAAATGTCACCAAAGTCAGTGTTCGTCTTCAAGTGGTATTACAGTAGGATTAGTGTCCTAAGCCTTGTTCCAATTTATGGAGAATCAGGAAGAGTGATTCTCATCAACCTGGTCCAAAGCAGGAGAAGATTGATTTTCCTTTGCCACTCAGGTTGCGTTTATGAGTTTTCCAGACCCTTCCTTTCCCAGCCTGCACCACGGATGGGAGCTGCCAGACCTGCTCGGAGGCCACATGTGCGCCGTGAATCTGGAAGAGTTATGGCTCCTTGAGAAACCAGCAGAGAAAGCGCTGCCATCACGGCCCTGCCCCCGGCCAGGCTCCCCGCAGTGGAGCAAACCGGCAGCGGCTCAGAGCCGCGCGGCCAGGCCGGGACCCCGCCAGCCCGAGGCCGCCAGAACCCGGCGGAGGCGCCCAGCCCGCGTCCCCACCAGCACCAGCTCCTCTCGCCAGAAGGCGCGTGACACTGAAGCTCTTCTCATCCCACTTAGAACTTAATCGCGTTACTATCTGAAGTAAAGCCAATGTGTTCGAGCACCTACCGTGTGCCAAGCGCGATAGACGCAGCCTCTGGGCGCACCTGAGGCTCACGGGTGAGTCAGGCCCTAAGGATGGTGGCACTCAACGTCACAAAACAGGGCAAGGCTTGGCTGACTCCAGGCACCTCCCTCTCGACAGTCGTGTAAGTGGGGTTGTTTGCAAAGAGGGAAAAGGCCCAAAGATCTCACGGCCACAGACTTTCATCCCTTAAAGTAATGTCCACCGGGGACAGAGGGTGACACAGCGCTAGGAGCCGTGGTCTGCGAGGCCTCAGCCTCCCCTCAGACGCCCAGACCAGGAGGAGCCAGCCATTCAGGACGCCGGACCATCTTCCGAGGCCAGATGAGATGGGGCGCGTTCGGGGCGGTGTGGTCGTACTCGGTGTTGGGTCATCTTCGCGTGAGAACAGAGCCTGGCCCTGACGGTTCTTTCCTCTTCAGAGCTAGGACGTCCCACAGGAGTGATTTTTGAATAAAAGGGGAGGCTTTCCTGGGTCAGAGGACACAGGGGATGTCAGAGGAGGCTGTGGAGACTGCACTGGGCCCCCTGAGCTGCTCCGAGGGGCGTGGTGGGCCCCGCAGGCCAGCCCCACAAAGGGAAGAGCCGCTTTCCCACTCAGCACTTCCCATGCCCCAGGTCTCTGGGAGGAACTGTCATTTTAGAAAAGAAACGAGCTTCTGGTTGTGCTGAGGAGTGTGGGTGGGGGAGGGCTCCGTGAGGCCCCAGAGGGGACAAAGTAAAACATCCGAGCAAACAGCCACTGCCAGGCAAGGAATGAAACACAAACTAAGATCTGCAGAAGCGGCGGCTGTAGCTCAGGTGTAGAGCATGTGCTTCACATGCACAAGGTCCTGGGTTCCATCCCCAGTGCCTCCATCTATTTTAAAAAAAAAAAAAAAAGGAAGAAAGAAAAGTTGCTGGACACAAGAAACTGAGACAACATTGTAAACTGACTATACTTCAATTTAAAAAAAAATAAATTTTTAAAATTAAAAAAAAGAAAAGATATCCAGAGATTTCTTAAAAAGCTAAAAATAGAGTTACCATATGATCCAGCAATCCCACTCCTGGGCATAGATCCAGAGAAAACTCCAATTTGAAAAGATGCATGGGGTGGGGAGGGTGTAGCTCACTGCTAGAGTGCATGCTTAGCACGCACAAGGTCCTGGGTTCAACCCCCAGTGCCTCTGTCAACAAACAAACAAACAAACAAAACTAATTACCCACCCCCAAAAAAGATTTTAAAAAGATACATGCACCCCAATGTTCATAGCAGCACTATACACAATAGCCAAGACATGGAAACAACCTAAATGTCCATCAACAGATGACCAGATAAAGACGTGGTACATATATACAATGGAATACTACTCAGCTATAAAGAAGGATGAAATAATGCCATTTTCAGTAACATGGATAGACCTAGAGATTATCATATTAAATGAAGTAAGTCAGACACAGAAAGATGAACATCACATGAGATCACATATACGTGGATTCTAAAAAATAATAATAATACAAATCTTATTTACAAACCAAAAAAACAAAGGTATAGAAAACAAGCTATGGTTAACCCAAGGGGAAAGGGCAGGGAGGGATAAATTAGGAATTTTGGATTAACAAATACATATTACTACATATAAAATAGGTAAACAATAATAACCCACTGTACAGCACAGGGAACTATATTCAATTTCTTATAACAACATATAATGGAAAAGAATCTGAAAAAAAATATATGTATGTATATGTATAACTGAATCACTTTGCTGTACACCAGAAACTAACACAACATTACAAATCAACTATAATTCAATTGGAAAAAAATTTTAATTAAAAATAAAAAAGATCTCCAGAAAGAAAATGCTCAGGGCAGCCAGGCACCTCTCCACCAAGTTTTCAAAGAGGTATACTGTGTCTCTCCTCGTTTGAGGATAATCAGATGACACAAATAGACAATGATATGGATAGCTGGTATCCAGCCAATACATCGACGATTAATGGGATAACCCCACAATGCTTTAAGACTGATGCCATGTTGCAAAAAACAGCTAAATGCTTCATCAGTAGTAAGTAATGCTTCATATTGTGGGAACATAAAAGGTACTGAGCACTGATGATATACAACAGACACTATTAGGTATTTTCACACATTTAATTCTGTTCCTCACAACTGCCCTGTAAGGGAGGTGATATTCTCAATCCCGTTTGGAGAAGAAACAACTGTGTGAACTTCTGCAAAGTCCCACAGCCATAATAAGATTCAGAAGTGGGGTCTTTTGATCTGAAAACTCTTGCTCTTTTCACCTCTCCACGCTGACAGCTCAGCGAAGCAAACAGTCCACTTGGTCAGTTGCAAAGAAGGGGCTTAGGAAAAGGTCATAATTAAATATAGGTTTTTTTTTTTTACCTTGCCAAGGTAGGTTCAGGCTGCTGATGTGGTCATGCCCAGTGCCTAGACACTTTAAATTAGATCCACCTAGAGGAAGTATAGTCTTCGCTTCATATTTTTAAAATTATTATTGAAGGAATTGGAATTTGTTACTGAGATCAACCATTGTGTCATTTTTTAATGCTTCAAATTTACCTGATAACTAGTAAATAACCCTCTGTTTTGCTTGTGCAAAGTCTTATTCACTGTGGCAATTTCTTCAATTAAAATTTTGTTTTTAATTGTTCATGCATATACACAAACCCTATGTGCAAAAACAACAACAAAAAATACAACCCCAGACATGATTCAGGAAACAAAATATTTTTTGTAAGCTTTTCTCTGAATTTTTATGCTAAGTTAGAAAAAAAAACTTAACTATATATTTTATCATCTCAAATGATTCTTCAGAAAAAAGTAATATACAAGTGCTTTTGAGCTAGAGTTGAAATTTGTGTTGTAAAACAACCCGACTTTTATCCTGGTATCTACGCCAGAAAACCTTATGTTCTTATCCTTTTTCCCCCTTTGCTATCATATTAACATCAGCATCTCCCCTAAAATGTTTGGGCACCACTTGGCCCTAAAAAGTGAGTATATACTATCTGACAGAGGAGCCACTTTGCTGAAGAGAAGTGGAAACTAAGGACATAGTGGGGTCTCATTTCAGGGCAGAAGGGAGCAGGGGGAGTGCGGTAGGGAGTATCGGAGTCCAGGGGAAAAATATCCTTGGGTTACAAAAAGGCTTTTCAGATTGTAACAAAAATCCAATTCAACTTACAAATTAACCTCCTCTTAGTTCGCTAATAATCAGAAAATAATGTCTACATTAAGCTAGGAAGTAAAACCACTCAATTAAGGAATTAAAAATATCAGAACGAACTAAGAACTTTCTGATGGTAGATGTATAATAGCTCTCTTGTTAGTGGGTAAAATAAGTCCAGGAAATATTTTGATAGATTAATACTCAAATGAGCAGCAAGTTAAATTTTTCCAGCACCGTAATACAATCTGCTTTATTGAGCACCAAACAGAAAGTCACAAATGTCCCCGCTGGATAACAATCTCCACACTGTTGCATTTTAGCAGGTGGAATTCCAGCTTGCCAAAGACTCAAAATTAGGAAACCGCTCTTCCAGCCTCCAGCCTGCCAACTCTTTATTTGGCGAACTGAAAACTGTAGGAAGATTGTCCTTAAGTGTGTGATCAGATCTTGAACCCATCTTTTGTTTTCGATTACATTCCAAAGAGGTCTTTATGCCCTGGAAATAACTCGACGGTACATTGTAAAACGGCTAAAGAAAGATGAGGGAGCAACAGTTAATGGTGAACGTGAGAGTTCATATTGCTCCCACCTATTCATCTAGTTTATCCAGAAGGCAATAATGAGAATTACTAGACACATCAAAGAAAGGAGGCCCCTTTATTGGATAGAATAAAATAAAACAACTAAGCTACATATGGGGATTTACTTCACTGTAACATTTTCTTCTTCTAAGATGCCTTACTGTGTTTCCATTTAAATACCATACGCATTTTATAAAGAGTTATTTTCTTCCTCCTGGACACAAAGATAGTCCTATGTGTTATATTAACTCAGTGAGCCGTTGAGGTATGAGCTGTGAAACATTTCATGCAGGACCACGGTTGGTTATTCACAACTGTGAATTATTATTCACAATAATGACCTGCATGTCACACCATGTGTGATCGTTATCTGTGTTGCTGAAGTTATAGCTGAGGAATTATTGGGCTCTCTTATCTGAAAGACCAAATGTAGGGCAAGATCAAAGGAGGTAATAATTGTGCAGGAAACATCTTTAAAAAAAAATTCCTCTGAGGATGAGAAACTGATTTTATAAAGGTCAACATTAGTAAAGTACCGAGTGTCATTTTAGGTTACCCAAGTGGGAGCAAACATTTTTAGCAATATTTCTAATAGATCGCCTGTAGCAAGAACAGACCCTAAAAAATTACCAAATTACCAAATCAGGGATCCCTCCCGGGGACTGAAGTAAACAGCACGTGAAGTCATTTCCCTGGCAGAGGGAAAGTCCATATAATAAATGTAACATGATTATGTAAATTTGTTTCATTGGAAAAAGAAGATGACTCTCGAAGTCCACTCTGGAAGCCCTCGTAGACCAAATCGGATCTCTGCACACAAAGGAGACAGTTGGAAATTTCTAGCCCCTGCTGATTAATGATGGTGTTTTCTGAACTGGAGGGTCTGGTGACTCAAGTGTGAGTGCAAGAAGCACTTGGAGCAGATTGCTGGCTGGTTCATACCCACAGCTAGTCAATGAATAAGGCACCAAGCCGGATTGTTTTACCCTCTAACCAAGCACGCCAACAAAGAAAACTTGTGGAAGTCATTAACAACTGATTACAGGACAGAATTTATTAACATCCTTAAAGACCTGCAGAGGCAGAAAACACTACATGGCTTTCCCAACTTGCTTGGGCTCCCCCAGCAAAAGTTCTTCGCTCCAAAAAATTCCCCAGTCAAAACTCAATTAAGGTTAAGTGGAAAATTATGATACAAACTCTCTATGATATCAAGTGTCTAAATATTTAAAACTAGGTGTCTGCAAAGAAGGAAAAAAAAGAAATTAGCACTGGCTATCTCTGAGTGAGATTGAATGATGCTTAGTTGCTGTTTTTTTTTTTTAATCTTTTCTTTATGTTCCAAGCTGAATACATTTAGCACACATTACCCTTATAAAATCAGAGAATTACAAAATGTTAAGAAACATCTATAATGTGGACTTCTTAAAACTTTAGATAACGGATGATTTTTCATTCCCTGTTCTACTTACATTTGTGTCTCCTTTTCCAAAGACAATCATGTTTCTAATACTTTCCGTTTCTCTCTGTTGACTCTTTGGAATGTTCTATGAGCACTTGGGTCTCATTTGTTTTGCCTACCAACAGAAAAAAAAAAAAATCTCTGGCAATGTTGTCGTGCCGTACTAGGTTCAGACATTAGGAAGCCAAGTAAGGATTTGATTTCCCAGCTACGCCTGAAAGATAATAACCCACACTTTGCCCCCAATTTAAATATACAGCCTCTCATGACTAGTTACCTTTCTCTCATCTAACACCACAGCTTTAATACTAATTAATTCTCTATAATTACTGTTCTACAGGAAAATAATCCTGAAACAAACCACTTCGCTTTCACATGTTAAAACTCCAGAAACAGTATGACTGGTGGTGGTGATGGCTGAGCGTGTGTAATGAATCCGGAATGTAAGAACATAACATCTACTGTGGATCAGAAGTTTGCTTCATATCAACCCCCGTTACGTTTGAATGACATGACTTTACCTCCTGTGTTAGAGACTTTCATACAGGACAAGTCTATTGAAATACATATTTCACACATATACGTATGTATTTTTTAATATACATATACATATACATATACATATATATCTCTCTAAGAAAATTTCTGTTTTCCCAAATTGATTGTGGATTCTTTTTTATTATTATTATTTTATTTCAAATTTAGAGAGATAGTTTCTTTTTTTGGTGGGGGAGGAATTAGGTTTATTTATTTATTTTTGGAGGAGGCTCTGGGGATTGAACCCAGGACCTCATGCATGCTAAGCGTGCACTCTACCACTTGAGCTATACCCTCCCCCCGACTGTGGATTCTTTATGCCATTTTATACCTCCCTCCTCCTGATCTCAGTGGCTGGCACCAAGTCCAGCATGTATCCCTTGGCCGGTTGATTTGAAGGACAAAGCCAGACTTCCCTTTTCCAACCTACCAATCGACGATCTTGACCTGGGTGTGGCTACAATCCTGCTCCCGTAACTGGGGAGGCAGCATGGTGGGGTCAGAAGTCCACCAAACTGGGAGTCAGGGCATCAGAAGGCCAGGCTTCAACTCTGCTCATCAGCACCTAGGTGCCCCTGGATGAGGCATTGCACCTTCTGGGCTTCCATTTCCCCATTAGCAAAACCCCTCATTTGTAAAATCAAAACACCCAGACTCGGTAAACTTTAAGGTCTGTTCCAGCTCTTACGTGCTATGGTTCTGCATGTTCAGAATGCCTAAGAATTGTTTAGAGCTGTGCTGTCCAATATTTAGTTCACATGTGGCCACTTGAATTCAAATTTAATGAACTAAAATCAAACCCAGTAAAAAGTTCAGTTCCTCATCTGCAGTCGCCCTGTTCCAGTGCTCAATAGCCACGTGTGACTGGCAGCAACTGTACCAGACAACACAGATATGCAACATTTTATTACCACCCTTTGTCCTGTTTCTTCCAGTGATTTCTTTCCTCCCCTGTTCCATCCTAAATCCAAATTCATCAAGGTCCTTTCCATGGTTATTCTGTGGCAACACTGGGAAGGATTGTTCCAGATGCAGCCAATGTGGCTTAGCAATAGGGGTCAGAACGGACGGTTTAGAGACGCTGCATATGGGTAATGCCTAGGCAGCCTGGTCCCGCACTGCTGGTCTCAGCTGGTATCCATCAAATACACTACAGCTGTTTTTGGTGTGTTTGCTGAGGCTGGGGCTTTCTGGGAAGATGGTAGCTAAGCTCACCAAAATACATGCTAAAAATGAGGGAAGGCAATCAGCCTGGAAAGAAAGAGCCACTGGGTCATGAGCAACAGATGAGGCAGTGCCCTCTTGTGCATCCTGGAAAGTGCCCGAAGCCTCCAGCCAGCAGCCCAGCGGCCCCAGTGCACAGCATGGAACCAGGTCAGGCAAGCGTGTGAAGCATCAGGAAGGGGGGCAGCTGGGAAGTCTGTTCATCAGCTCCTGACAACGTATCCAGTCAATACAGGCTTTGAACGTCACTGATCATCAGGAAGATCTATCGCAATTGTTACTCCAATTGTCTTGGGCTCCAGGACAAACACCTTCATTTCTTGCCTGTTGAAAGCAAGGTCTTCCTCTTTGGAACTGCCCGAGCGCTTCGTGTCATCTGTGAGGGACTCAGGAACGGGCTCGTGCTTGCCCTGCCGGTCGTTCGCTATAATCTTAAGTAGGCTGCACGGACTTTTCTAATCTGATTTGCGGTGCGGCTCTCACGCTGCCCGAAGGGTGGTAACAACACTCCACGTTCCACTAAAGCTTCTGCTTTGTTGGATTACCCTCTACTTTTTAAATTGTTAATATGGCTTAAGAATCTACATCCTTCAAGTATTATTATATCAAGTGGAAGAAGCAAAATAATTTATATTCAACGGCCAGGCAACAATGATTTAGGCATAGAGGGAACTTGGCAAAGGAACATATTTCATTGTATAATGTGATCATATATTTGTTTATAACTTTCACTTCATTAACATTTCCATTTTTACTAAAAATCCAACTTCTGGGTATTAATTCTACATACTTACTTACACATAAAAGGTCAGACCTATAGAAGGTGCCTCAGGACAACACTGTCCATAAAAATAAAAGATTGGAAACTCAATGTCCACCAATACATTATTAAGTAAATCAATTATGATACATCCATTCAATGGACTGATAAGCAAATGTTAAAAAAAAAAAAAAAAGAATGAGAATGCTTTCTATATGATGCATTCCAAAGTAATTTATAACATTGTTATGTATAATAGAAACTACAAGAAACTCTGTCAAGGTCCATCACTAGGTGACCGGATGAACAAGTCCTAGTACATCCATTCAGTGGAACAGCACACATCTGTGAAAAAAATGAGGCCACCCTGAATACACGGAGAGATATCTGAAATACATTGTCAAGGGACAAAAGCAAGATTAAGAACAATGTTTGCAGTGTGTTCATGTTTGCATTAAAGAAGAGGAGGTTTTCAGATATGTTTGCATAAAGAAATGCCAGATGAGGACACAGGAAACTACTGAAAATGGCCACACAAGGAAGGTAGACTTGAGGACATGAGGACACGGACCTCTCAATGGGAGGGGGCAAAACTTCACAATGTATCACTTTATGTTTTTTCATTTTTAATTTTGTGACTGTATTACCTATTCAAAAAAAATGTAACATATATGTCCATTATCATCGGTCTAGTGTTTGTTTAATAAACGGATTTTAAAACAATTCCCAATATGTCACTTTCCGTCCATCTCTTGCCAAACTTCTGTTTTGTTCTTTGCCTTCCTGTCTTCTATATCAAATGCCTTTTCAACGCTCACAAAGACCCAGCTGCGGGAAGCAGCCGGGCCAGAGCACTTTGGAATGGACTTGGTTTTGATCCAGTCTGGAATCGAACAGAACACGATGCTAAATAATGAAGTAATTTGGGGAACATATTTGCATAGAAATGAAAGATGGGCTGTGTGGTCTGGGTGAAAGCCAAGAAGTTGAATAATACAGAATTAATGGTGCCTCCTCCTTGCTAACATTTTAACAGCCTAATTATGGGAAAGTTTAATTAAAATGTTTTCATTCTTAAATGAGGGAAGTCACTATCAACCACTCTCTGAAGAACTAATTTTGATTTTTTTTTTTAAATTTCACTAAACTTACACAGATTTTAAGAAAAAGGGAAGGTAACTGAATTTTAATACGAAATCAACTTTCTAAATATTTAAGTCAATTAATCTATATTTGGAAACCTATAATCATCTGAGGTCTTACATAGCCTTCCATTTATTTGACAAATGAATTCACACCAAAAAAAAAAATGTTTAAAGTTGATGTTCAAAAAGCCGTCTCAGTGAAAGAGATATTAAACTGTCAGCCTCATTTGAATGAGACGTTATTGACCCCCATTAGTAGGACACATGCAGTGGCTTGGCCTCCTCTAGCGGTGGTGATGGATTTGCTATTGTCCATCCACACACTCCTGCCATGTCCTCTTATGACCTGGGGCAGACATATGCTAGACAGCTGGCTGGACCAGCTCTGTGGCCACTGAACAAAGCAAACCTTGCTGGCCCACACAAAGGTTGAACCTGTGACCTTGTTCTCATTAGCTCAATGCCCTGACCACCTGAATTCAACAGCCACAAAAAAAAAAGTGTAGACTGAACGCTGGGTAGATAGATGTCTTGCTTGAGGGGTGGGGGTGTCAAAGCCGGGGATAAAATAATACATAACACTGGACATAACGCCGGTGTTTAGGTGTTAGAGGAGGGTGTTTGGTCCTCCTAGAAGTTATATCTCTCGTATCCCATGCTCCAGTGGCATTTTCCAAGCTGAGAACCAAAACGTGTTCACCTTAAAAAGAACTGTATTTCAGCTCGATACCACAATTCGGTAGGGTACCAATCCTGACATGAAGACAATGGCCACTGAAATAGTAGTTAACTATCAGGAAGTCCCAGAGAGCAACAGATTCTACATCTCATCTGGTCAGCATTCTCCTGAGCCTTGGGCTTTAAAAGGGGAAGTAGAGACAAGAACAGTCATTGATGGAGGCAGAGGTGAGAATAAAGGCCAAGAGCTTGTGAGCAGGAGATATGGACGCTGTTCATCCAGGCAAAGGCTCGTGAGAAAACGTCCATGCTCAGTCACTCTACACATCTGGCTGAGGGTCCATGTGTTTTGTGTGTCATGGGGCCTCTGGTCACAGAGATCATCCCACAGGGAGGGAACTGTCCTCACGGAACACGCCATCATAAAGTCACTAGGGACTTCATTCTCACCTTGTCCTTGCCCTGGATAGCAGTGACGCTGGTGCCAACTTCTAAGGGCCACCGCGCCTGTGGGCCCCATGCCATGATCGCTGAGTGTGGAAGATCCCAGACGAGGTGAGGAATTTCACCGCCAGTGCAGTGTGAGCAGTTGCAGGGCCCCCGGTTTTATTTTAAGGGGTGAGATGAAGTTCCACCCGTTAGCCCTTCCTCCTCATCCATTAGAATGGGCCCTCCATCGTAGGAATGAGCTACTACAGGATCCTGGTCTGTGGATGGCAGGCTCATTGACCCCCAACCACTGGGAGACGACAACTGAAATTATATCTTGGGTCTCCAGAAACGTATTCCAGTTAACCATCCAAAAATAACACTTTCAGGCTCCCCTCCTCTTGAAAGATATCGTTCCCCTTGGGATAAAGTTCCAACTCCTTAGACTGACACCCAAGAGAATTCAAGGCTCAGGCTTTTTGTCTTTGCTTCCCCATTGCCTAGCAGAGGGCTTCACACCTAAAAGGGGCCCAATGAGGAGATAAATCAATGACTCTGATCTTAAGTTACCTTTCCCTTTGTCTCATGTCACTTCTCTTACTCACTTCTTCCCTCCAGGACTCATAACCGTCCTCTCACTGCCCCCACGGACATGACCAGCCCTCTCCTTACTCACGCTCACTCAGGACTCTCTCTCCAACTAAGGGCATTAGCCTTTACTGAGGGCTGCTTACGTACCTCTTTGTATATGTGATCTCATTTAACTCTGTAACAAAATTAAGTAGTCACTCTTACACCATTTTCCACCAGATGCTCAGAAAAATGCAGTAACTTCCCAAGGTTTGGCAGCTGGAGAGCAGTGGGACCAAGATTGGAACTCAGATCTCTCTGGCTCCAAAATGAAACTCTCCTCCCTTCTAGGGTATTCTTCCCCCACCATGTGCCCATATTCCGCTTTCCCAAAATTGGTCTGTCTCAGATAACAACTAGGGATGACCTCAACCCTCCACCTACTATTCCTTTCTATTTTTCCTTTTAACTTTTCTTTAACCTGTTTCCTCTCAGCCTAACTAAACTGTAAGCTCAAGAGCAGGTTCCACCTACTGTCACTTGCTGCATCCCTTCACAAGCATGCAAGACACGTCCACATGTGGTCGGCACCCAGCAAAGGTGAGGGACTAAAACTGACTGGCTAGGAGGGAGCTCTAATTCAAAAAGACACCTGCGCCCCAGTGTTCACAGCAGCATTATTTACAATAGCCAAGACATGGGAGCAACCTAAGTGTCCATCGACAGATGACTGGGTAAAGAAGTTGTGGTATATATACAATGGAATACTACTCAGCCATAAAAAAGAATAAAATAATGCCATTTGCAGCAACATGGATGGTCCTGGAGAATGTCATTCTAAGTCAAGTAAGCCAGAAAGAGAAACAAAAATACCGTATGATATCACTTAGATGTGGAATCTAAAAAAAAAGACACAAATGAACTTATTTACAAAACAGAAACAGATTCACCGACATAGAAAACAAGCTTACAGTTACCAGTGGGGGAAAAGGGCGGAAAGGGATAAATTGGGATTTTGAGATTTGCAGATACAAACTGCTATATATAAAATAAACAAGTTTGTACTGTATGGCACAGGGAACTGTATTCAATATCTTATAGTAATTTATAGTGAAACAGAATATGAAAAGGAATATATGTATGTGTACGTATGACTGAAATATGATGCTGTTCACCAGAAATTAACACAATGCTGTAAATTGACTATACTTCAACTAAAATAAATAAATAAATAAATAAATAAATAAATAAATAAATAATTGACTGACTAATGTCCACACCTCCATCCTCTGCCAAGAATTTTGTGCCAATTGCTAATTGTTACAAAAAACACTCCTGGAAGTATTTATGTCTTAAGGCTCTTGTAATAAAGAGAGAAAACAGGAAAACTTGGAAAATTAAACTATGTTTGTAAAATATTTTAAAGTCTTTCATTATTAACCACCGACTGGAGCATCTCGGAGCTGGTTAGTGAGATCCTCGTACTAAGATTTTCCTTGTTTCTTTCAAATACCCTCATTTTCAAAGGTTAATTACTTGGCTGTAAAAGTGCACTCCAGAATGAAATTTAACCTACCAGTTCTCCATCTTGAGGTAAATATTTTTAGCAGTTTTTTTTTTTTCGAAAATAGAAAGCCATCTGTTTAACCAATTTGAATACAGTCTTACAAAAGAATTTTTAAAAAAATAGGAATACAGAGGTTCATGGATTTTAAGCTCTTGTATTTGTAAAACGCATTGTGACTTTTATGCTTGGAAAAAATATGAAGTGGTGCTTTCAGCTGTAAATCAGCACCAGCAAATAAAGCTGGGCTAGAAGTGGGGCTATCCTGAGGACAAAAATTTTTTGATCATCCGAAATGTTGATCATTTGGGGGCCATAGAAAAGGAGGATTTATTATTTTTGAATGGTTCAATTTTTAGTAAGATAAAGCACACATAATTTGAGAGAACATCAAACAGAACATGGTTCTTATTAATATCACATAACCTTTTCTATGAAACTTTTCCTTTCTCCAGCCTCGCTCCCATTAGAAGCAAACTAAACATGTTGACAGCTACAACTTAGGAAGGTGTTAGGCCAATACTCTCTCCTTTGGAGAAACTAGATCATTAATGCAATATCACATTACTAGTTTTCTTCATAAACCAAATGCAGGGGGACAGACTCTATGCTGCAGGGTTTAATCACACACAAGTGGCTAAAACCACAGAACACAGCTCCTGATCAGCTGGGCCTTCAACCACAGGTCCACTGCACGCACATGTGTCACTTCCATTATCAGTAGCTTGAATAAAACTCTCTTATTTTACTCATTCAAAAGAGGCTGGGTCTCAGTGTTAGTGATTAGATATGTTCCTGTAAAAATTATAGTGTCTCATTACCAAATCTGTTGATACATACTAGTAGCTTTTATAGTTGAATATTTGCCTCCAAAGCTGGTGAATCATTGTTTTCTGAACAATCCATGACTTAACTTATTTCCTTTTTATCCTCAATACTCTTGTGGCTCTAAAGTTAGCGTTTTTGTTTTTAGAATTTTTAAGAAAACCAATGAACTCTAGGACCTCAAGTTTTGGTGTTAAGTCTTGCATACAGTAGGCACTCAATAAACATTTGATGCAGAATGAATCAATGAGTCCCAAGCACCAGAACTTGGGAATCCAACTCATAACCAGTAAGGCGAACACCTTAGAGGAGATTTCAGATGGGATTCAAGACCCAAGTCTCAAAAACTAGGTTCAGAGCTACCTCATGTCATTGATTCTACTTAATTCTGAATCTGAATCCCGGGAAGAAATAGTCTGAAGGTTTCCAAGAGATCCAGACAGAAAAAGGCAGAGGTCAAAGATAACAGCAGTGACTGTATCTTCAGAAGAAGTAGCTCGGACCTTCCTTTGTGTGAAAGAGAGCTCTTGGAGTTTCTCTAAACCCCCTTCTGGAAGCCCTCTCTGAGTTGAGGATCCCAGAGTCACGTTCCAGGGTAGTACAGCTATCCGTCAAAACAAAGCAAAAATAGGTTAGCAGCAGTGCGTTCTAAGATCGCCCCACCAGCACGTCCCACCCCTCCTGCCACTGTTCCCGGCACAGTCCCATCCAGGTAGGGAGCCCGCCCACCTAGCCTGGGACCCGAGACACACCCAGAGCACAGGGAAGGAGGCTGGCACGGACCGTTCACATTTAAGGGAGCCGACCTCCGGGGGGGCGGAGGCAGAAGACAACCGAAGGCCGTGGGAAGGAGCTGCGCTCCCTATTTTTATGAAAGAGCTTATGTCAAAGTCAGCATGCCATCCTTCTCACAACACCACGTTCCATATATAGTAAGTCCTCGGACTTTGTGCCCAAAGGAGGCGGAGATGTCCGTCTGAGTTCCCTGAAGCCGGCCTGCAGAGAGCCCAGTGCCTGCCCTGCGCCAGGTGCTCGGCAAATACCCGGCACCCGAGGCGGGGGTGCGGACAAGAGTGGGTTTCACTCCTGCCTGTGTTTCCCCAGCTGTGTGACCTCCTTATTGCTACAGCTTCTCATCTGTAAAATGGGATAATAACTGTCTCTTAGTTGGTAACTGTGAAAAATGAATGGGTTAATATGGGGAAAGCACTTGGAACACAGCCTGGCTGTGTTACTTTTTCTATTGTTATCATTATTATTCCAACCTCTAATTCCTGGCTTGGGGCGGAGCAGGGCTTTGCCCAACCTCTAGGGCCCCAAGCCCTTCACTGCATGTGGGGACATTCACACCTAAAATAAATCATCCTGCTTTTGTGCAGAGGAAGACAAAGCTCGCCACTCAATAAAGTGAAATCGCCAAAAGGCTTAACGTCTTGCAATGTTTACAAAGATCCTCCAGCGTGGAGAAAAGGGAACCCTTCTACGCTGTGGGTGGGAATATAAATTGGTGCAGCCACTATGGAAAACAGTTTAGAGGTTCCTTAAAAAGCTAAAAATAGAGTTACCATACGATCCAGTGACCCCACCTGGGCATATATCTGGAGAAAACTCAAATTTGAAAAGATACATGCTCCTCAGTGTTCATAGCAGCACTATTTACAATAGCCAAGACGTGGAAACAACCCAAATGTCCATTGACAGATGACTGGATAAAGATGCGGTGTATATTAATGGAATATTACTCAGCCATAAAAAGAATGAAATAATGGCATTTGCAGCAAGATGAGTGGACCTAGAGATGATCATACTAAGTGAAGCAAGTAAATAAAGAAAGATAAATATCACATGATATCACTTATATGTGGAATCTTAAAAAAAATGACACAAATAAACTTACTGAAAAAACAGAAAGAGACTCACAGACATAGAAAACAAACTTGTGGTTGTCAAAGCGGAAAGGAGGTGGGAATGGATAAATTAGGAGTTTGGGATTAGCAGATACAAACTACTACATGTAAAATAGATACCCAAAGTCCTACTGTATAGCACAGGGAATTACATTCAATATCTTATAACAATCTATAATGGAAAAAAATATGAAAAAAATATATATACATAAATATGTATAACTGAATCACTATGCTGCACCCCAGAAACTAACACAACATTGTAAAGCAACTATATTTCAATAATAATAATTTAAAAATCCTCCAGAGTGACAAACTTATCACCACTCTCGACCTTAAGTATTTAATTAAAAAAAAAATTGTAGCCAAGTTACTACCCAATGTCCATTAATATTCAACAGAAAACATAACTCCCTGCACATGTATAATTTTCACAAAACGCCATCAGGGCAATTTTGACAGGTACAAGGAGACTCCCGCTGTTGCTAATTGCTCCCCGGGCTTAACCTCAGGCGGGATTCAGCTAACTGCTATATTGGGTTTCATCGTGCCGGCTCCCCCTGCGTCTGCAGTAATTCTCTGAGGGGTTTCCGGTTATCTGGGATGGCCCGAGTGCCTGGCTGTGTGCGCCCGGGTCACTGCGCGGGCCTGTGTAAGTGGGTCAGGACCGGGAGCATCTTAAAACGAAACAGCTGCATCAGAAGTGGTTCAGGCTTGGGCGCAACACGATAGCTGCTATTAAACTCCACTTTGAGCTTCTCTAGGCTTTGATGATTTCTTTCTTCCTCTCCAAAGTTTATCACTCTTTTCCTGACCTCAAGTCAACCTCATAAAAGCCCAGTTTTTGTTTTGGCTCGTATTAAAGTTTTCGTTGTGTTGTTGTTTCAGGATTTTTGCTGGGTTTTGTTTTTTTCTTTGTCTATTTGGTCTGAGAAAATTATGAAGTGAGATGGCCCAGCCGTTCTCAATTCTCCTGAATCGATGTGGAGCTAGGAATTTCTGTTCCGGGGGCTCACCTGTCTCATGGCCCCTCCCCACCCCACCTCCACTTCCTCCTGGTCAGCAGCTGGAAATGCCCGATTATTTTTTCAAGCTATGTGATACCAATCGCCTTTCTTAGCATCTCTCATTCCTCTCCCAGCTAGTTGAGTTAAAAGACTTCATTTTTCAACATCCGGTAATAGCATCTCTGAATAAAGTTTATCATTCACCACTATAAGAGAAGAAAGAGGCACTTATGCACTGTAAGAATCAAAAATTCTTTACATTCTGATAGTTAAAAATTTAATGCACTTTTAAGTTCCTTGAAAAAGATGTGTTACGGTAACACAAACAGGGATAGAACTGGAAAGATTATAAAAAGACAGTTCTAGGGCATTGTAAACCCATGGTGAGAGAAATCATTTAAATGAACTATGAATAATGTTCCCTGGATTAACATATCTTAATTCTGCCACTGTATTTTGCATAATCTTTTCTTGGGGTGATAATTAATAAGGCATTGTTTAAAGACTATGTAATGATGCTGAGATGAAACGAGGTTGAAGTCAGCCAACTCACTGGGACTTTTTCCAGCTCCCAATGACCACCTGGGATTCATCTCAATTCTCTGATTCTGTGTTTCAAATCAGCCACTCAAAGATACTATTTGCTGTCAGCAAGTCCCCTGATTTATTTAATCCTTCCCCAAAATGTGTCCTGAAATTCTCACAATTTAACCCCTATTTGTCATGAAGGCAGCTCCTCTGCAGTGACTAAATCACTCTCCCGCACTGTCAGGTGTTAGCAGAGGCCCGGGGCTGCGCTGGTGGCCTGGCAAAGTGAGACCAGCCCCCTGCAACAACTGCTATGACTTTATCTTCCCAACAAACCACCAATAGATTTTTTTTTTTTAGCTACACTTGTAATCTCCACTACTCTCTCCGAAAATAAGAATGTCCAAGCGTACCGCAAGTGCATGGTACTGTCGGAAACTCAGTGTATCTTTCTGTTTCTCATTTTAAGAAGGATATTACTAATTCCATCTACAGCACGTGTATGTTGTTTTTCAGATTACACAGAACAAATTTTGGTTCAAATAGAAGAAGGAAAAAAGAAGAAAATCAAGTAAAAAAGAAAAAGGAAGGGTAAGTTTTAAAAAGTACTCTTCTCTGATTGACTTAAAAATAGATTGAGACAATCATGTCTGAAATAGTCTAGTTTCATCTTCTAATGTGTAAATCTGTCAGCCGAGGGATTAAAAAATCACCCCAGTTTGCAAAGCGGAAGTCCTATGACAAGAGAGGTGACATTTTTTTCCCTCCCTAAAGTAGCAGTAAGAATGCACTACAACCAGTACCAAAAATCAGAGGGAATAAATTCAGAAGAGTTTGTGGGGTGTGCTGAAAATCACTCTCAAAGCTCACGCCTCCTCGGTGCTCACCCAGCCTCTGCTGGCAGGTGTTCTGTGAGGCATCGAATTGAACTCACTGAAGGACAGCACGCTTTCTTGTTAAGCTTTTTATTCTGAGGTAGTAGACAATCCTCCTGCAGTTTGTAAGAAATGATGGGGACCCCATGCACGCTTTACTCAATTTCTCCTAATAGTGCTGTCTTGCAAAATTACAGTGCAATATCTCAGGATGTTGACGTCAATACAGTCATGATACAGGACTTTTCCGTCACCAGAATCTCCCTTGTTACCTTTTTATAGCTATGTCCACTTTCCCTCTACCCCCTCCAATACTTAACCCCAGGTCACCACTAATCTTTTCTCTATTTCTAGGATTTTGTCATTTAAGGATGTTACATGCACGGAACCACACAGTGCATGACCATTTGGGGTTGGCTTTTCCATCCAGCATAATTCTCAGGAGACTCATTTGGGTTGTTGTGCTTATCAATAATTTATTCCTTTTCATTGCCAAGTAGTATTCCATGGTAAGGATGTACTATGGTTAACAGCACATGTTTAACTATTAGCAGAATGGCTAAGATTTCGTATGTCTTTTCAAGGACATCTGGGTTATTTCCAGTTGGGAGCTATTGTGGAGAAAGCTGCTATAAACATTCGTGGACAGGTTTCTGTGTGAACCTAAGTCTTCACTGATCTGGGGCAAATGCTCAGGAGTGCAATTGCCTAGTAATATGGTAGTTGCGTGTTTGCTTTTTGAGAAACTGCCAATCTGTCCTCTGGACTGGTTGTCCCATTTTTCCCTCCCACCAGCTGTGTACTACTGATTCAATTTCTCTGAATCCTTGTTGGCATGTGATGTTGTCAAGGTTGATTTTTAGCCAAAGCTAGAGATTCAGTTTGGTACAAAAACTGCTAGCAAGGCTTTCAAGTTTAACATATTCAGTTATTTTTAACATTACCCCGAAACTGAAATATATATATAAATATTTTAAGGTCAGCCTTCTCTGGTTTAAACTCTGTAAGTTAAAAGCTGTGCACTTTAGATGAATTACTTAACATCTCTGAACCTCAATTTCCTGATATGTAAAAACTACCCCTCCAAGTAAAGAACTATATTAAAGGTGTAATGTGTATAAAAATCATGGGATAAATTGTGCACAATGCATGTGAATTTCTTTCCTCCACATCACCCATTCGATCCTCACTGACCCTAATCTGCATGCTTTCTCTCAGTCTGTTCCCAGCACCACTTAGAACCACTGTTTCTCCTCAGTTTTGTAGTTCGGTCTCCCTTCAGTTCAGGCAAATATGAATATAGTTTAAAAACCCATAAAGGAGATGAAATAGAAACAGCATGACACTGCTTTCAGAAAACAAGCTCAAACCCTGCCCCACCGCCTACCACTTGTAGGAACGTGGGCCATTATGTTGCATCTCAGGCCAATGCCACTGATGGTTCATCTCTTCCACCTTTGGAATGAACAGAATCAGACCTATTTCACTCACCCTCCAGAGATGCTGAGGTCAAATGAAAGAAAGTTGTGGAAGTGACCTGTAAGCAGTGAAGAGCTGCACAACTCCGTGGCTAGTGGATCAAGGCACACTGTAGAAATTAAAGTCCAGGGCCCCAAAGAGGCTCATTCATTCTGCCACAGAACTCCAAGGCAGAGAAACAGCAGGAACTACAGTTACTTCTGAGTCTAGGACAATGGTCTGCAGGACAGGGGGTGTCAGAAGCCCGTGGTAGAAATTCTCTTTGTATTTGTTGTTTATGTAAACAGTCAGGAACGAGTTCACCCATGCCCTCACTGGGTCCCCATCAACAGTTGCCCCAGGCACACAGGGGAGGGGGAGACCTCAAGGACAGAGGGGCTGAGCGCACCCCCACTGAGACAGGGGAGAACAAGTCTGACTCCATATTGGATCTGTTTCTTTTACTCTAACCTTTGTGTTCTACTGTTTTGGCTACAAGTTAATCACTAAAAGAATGTTGCCTGTAGCCTGGAAATATACAAAATAGCCCATCCTCAAGGCTCTAACCTTTAAACGTATAATACTTTTCCATTCAAATACAGATAAAACGTTTCAGCACAGAGAATAACTTTGTCTTGTTGGAGCCTTATAGGAACACTATGACCAGACCTCCATGGATGGCCCAAGAACAGAGGATTCTAACACAAAGAAGTCTGCAACAACCAACCACACCCTCTTCCCTTTTCACATAAAAGAAACCTGAATTCTACCTTAGGCAGGATGGTTCTTTGGGAACCGTCTTTTCTGTCTGCTGGCTTTCCAAAGTAAGTCGCTATACCATGCCCCAACAACTTGTCTTTCAATTTGTTGGCCAGTCTTGCGGCAAGCAGTATAAGCTTGAACTCCATAGCATCCACCACAGGCTCACATGGATTGAGATGCGTTACCATTTATCTGGCTCAGTTAGGTGGAAGCAGGTCATATAATCCAGGTGTACTGAAAACAACCTTCACCAAACGGACAAAGGGCTTTTAAAGATTCCTGCAAAGAACCTTCGGTGGAAGATAATTCAAAGAATACAGGCATAAACCAACAAGAGGATGACGGAAGTAATACCAGCCCTCCCTCCATATTGAGCACTTTAGTCCTAAAGCCACAAAACAAGGCAGAGACACAGACAACAGGAATCCGACAGTAAATCAGCCAAAGCACCCTCAAATGACCAAGACTGTGCAAAATGTGGATTTGCACCCACAGCTGAATAAGCCAAATCTCACCCTGAAATATTTAAACCTATTGTTTAATTTGTCTTTATCTTGCCCTTTTTTACGTGGGTTTGTAATGTATGTATCAGTGAAGTAGTGCAGATACATAATTTGCCAATAAATAGCCTTTGTTTTACTGTGGGGGCATGCAATGCAAATAGTGGGAAGACATGACTGAGGGGATTTTATGTGTTTAAGGTGTCATTTGCCCCAGTTTGCTCTTTGTGTTAAACACCAACAGACGACTTACTACATGGGGCCAAGATGGAGCCGTGAAGGTAGAGCTCCTCTGCCTGTCTGGCAGTTGCTCTCACTCAGACCATTGCCCCATACCTTTCTGAGTCTCTAAAAACATGCAGAAGCCTTTGCCTTCACTCTGCCAACACTGAGGTCTGGAAGCCAATGTCGACTCCTGGTACGACTCTCTGTGCAGTCCATGGACTGTCAACACTCACTACTTGGTGGCTCTCAGGAAGACACCTGGCACGGCAATCTTAATGCCAGACAGCTATGCCAAAGAGAAGCGCTACTGTTTATTAAGGACTTACTGTATGCCAGAACTTCAGTGAAGAGCCTCATGTGAATCATCCCACCAAATGTTCATCATGACACTGTGACAGATTCTACAATTATTATGCGCACTGTTCAGATGTGGTGACTGAAGTTCAGCATCGTTGAGTAGTTTTCCCAAGATCACACACTTACAGTTGCTCTGGTCAAGATTCAACATTGTGCCTCTGCCTCCAGAGCCTGGCTCTTACTTGTTACGTGGTGTTACTTTACATGCATAATAATAGCTTTATTTCTATGTACCAAGGTTTCTTTACAATGTACTCAAAATTAATTTCTACAATTTGTCTCATTCTAAATGTGATTTCGCTTCATCTTGGGACCAAATAGTTACCAGAGAGCATCGCTGATCTGGTAATAAAATAAATTACAATTCTATTCACAGGAATTAGTTTTACAAACAGATTTTGAAAAATGTATCTTACCAATCCTTGGGGGAAAAAAACTGCTTTAAATTATTTCTGACATGAAGCAGGACACAATAACATAATAAAATGTATTTGGCTTACTATTTGCTCAGAAGTCTCTGAGGTTATGAGTCAAAACTCCTAGCATCCAAGGCAATGAGAAGAATTCCAGGCCTGATCCAGTAACTTCCACACATTCAGACGGTTCTTGGTGAGCGTTGAGGACACTGGAGTCCTCTTCTCAGATGTTTTCATTACAAATACCTAGGCTGTGATTTTAAAAGCTCTGTAATTCACAAAGCACAGCCTGAGCCCACACCACATGAACTCAAATGCCACTTTCTTAACATAGCTGTTTTATCTTTGCCGAACCGTCATATTTATCCTGATAAACACTTCATTAAATATCACTCTATCTGAAAAAGGGAAAATTCAGCACTCAAAGGACAAAGCACTTCAACAGCCCATATATAATTTTTACTTGTGATAAAGCAACCATAGTTACTTGATTAGATTCTGCAATTCCATTGCTGACCTGATCTTTACCTGAATAGCACAAGATACAGAGAACTTAACACTGTCTGGAAAAGCAGAAAGAATTATTAGGGAAATAAGTTGGCAGTTTTCTGCTTTATTTATCCCAGATTAATGACAGGTAAAGTTGCCTGACTTCTTCCAGAAAAAGTTTGGGGCTTTTTTCATCTTTTTCTCAGCAAGTTGGAGTTTATGGAAATCATCTGAGCAGCGTACTTTATTCCTCTGGCTTAACACCAAGTTGAAAAAGAATCAATGCTTTTTGACCCCAGTTGTGACAACATGCATTCATTTAGAAAGAACAATGGTATAGTGGGTTCAAGGTCCTTATATTTTAACCCATTATTTAAAATCAAGGAAGCTAGTATTTTTCCATATGTGAGAATTTACATATATTTCCTTGATTACGCTTCTTCACCCAATGGGAAAATAATATTTTAAAAATCAATGAATTGGAAAAAACAAACCCAAAGCCAATCTATTTGGTTATGCAGCTCCAGCTCATCCCTCTCCTGTTTATAGACAAAGAGCCAGCTTTTGACTAACGAAGCTTTCTTTTTTAGATGTTCTGTCTCTGCTTTCCTCCAGGCTCATATTTGGCATCCCTCTTTAAGCCATCATTTCATAACTGTAATGAGAAAAAGCACTCACTCATTTTCTCTGATTTCACATCTTTCCAGAATTTTTTTTAGATGGACCACAGCAATCTCTTAGGGAAACTCCCATTTTCTGGTAGATTCCTGCAGAGAGTAGAAGCTGACTGTCCGGTGCACTGTCTGTTTGTCACCCAGCACAAACAGGGACTCCTATAACCTTCAAAGATATTAGGAAAGTGCTCCCAGCTGAAAGTATTTATCCAATTCCAATTGTTGTTTAAAAGTCTAAAATACTAAGAGTGGGACTGTTCCAGGAGCTACTGTTTAAGACAAAGCAGTGCCTGTTTAGAGGGGAAAAGTCAGTACTTGAAAACCTGAGTTGGTTTAAAAAATAATAACTATGTATCCCAAAAAGAATTCTTAAAGAAACATTTATATCCCAGGCACATGTTTTTAATTTTAATAACATTGGCTTACCTAAATAAATATGTAGACTCTAATAATTGTTCTCTGTATTTTGATATTTTTGTATATTATTTTATTTTAGTGAATTTTCAGAGAAGCTGATGAATAACAATAAAGGGAAAATATGTATCTGTCAGTACGAAGTTGCTGTGCTTTATAGGCATTGAGAAACGTGAAGCTGGAAAAACAAATCTGTTAAAAAGTAATTGAAAACTGCCCTGACTTTAAAAGAAATGGATGTATATCCTTATAGGATGAAGTCAGATAAAAAGTCATCATGTTCCCTGTACAATCATATTTGTTGGCATTTCTATAAACATGATAATGCTTTCAGGGTATGTTCATAGTTGTTCACTTAACATGGGATTAGCATCAAAATCTTCATAATTATCTGAGATCATGCACTTGAAAAAGGTGTGGTAAAAACATGTTAATGGTTAAAACGCTCTAGTAGTTTTAATACTAAACAGATTAACACACACAAAAATAATGTAATTTGTGCATTGAATAATATGCCAGACCTTTTTTTTTTTTTTTCCGGTGACGAGAGAATTCTTATAAAGTGGTACCACTTCTCACTACTGTTTCCCATTTCTTACAGAAATACTAAAGCAATCAGCTGGAAAACTGCATGAGAGACACACATGGATGTGTGTGACTCATGGAAGTTTTATCCTGTGACTTTGTCATCGCACAATTTCAGGAAACTGCCATCTCTGAGGGTTGCTTAAATAAAATTGAGAACCAAAACATGACAATCGGAAGGTGATCCGGAAGAATGAAGATGGGATTATAAACCAAAAAAAAAAAAAGAAAAGAAAAGAAAAAACAAGCATGCAAGAGATTGCTAAGCGGCAAGAACAGCTATGGCTTTATTTCATGACCACCAGCAAACACATGTAGGTCGCTAGCTAATACATTTTTAAATAAAGAAGCATATTTTAGTATGTACCCTAGAGTCTCGTAAAAATATTTCTCTGCCTCAACTGTCCCACGTAGACATGAGAGGAAGATGGGTAGTCATTTAGAAGGGAATATGAAGCTATGAATTCATTGCACATCATGCCCATCTTTCTTGAATCCGTGTGAAAATGGACCTCACATCCCAGACCTAATTATATCAAAATCCTTGCTGCGTTCAGCTCCGGGGGTCAGGGTAGGCTGTGAAATCTTGGAACCTTTACTGAACGTGACAAACGCGGGTGCCTCCCCCGAGGCACGGAGAATGTGTATTAAAAGACGGTATGCGTCTAACTTCAGCTGGGCCAGAAAAGGGGGCGGGGGTGTCGAGGATTTAAATCATGTGGTTTCCACTTACGCAGAGAGAATCCATAAAAAGAGATTTATTATCATATTTTCTTCTTGAAATGTAGTGTTTGTTTTTGACTTTAAAAGTGGTCCTCGGTATAGAGCAGAGTAAATGTTACAATTTGCCTAAACAGCAGTCAAGATGTAATTGTCTGTGAAACAGAAGGCTTAGGACCCTGTGCGAGTTAACCACCGTGCTGCCGAGCCCAGCCAGGCTGCCCGGCGCAGGCCGACCCCTCTGGGCGCCGCCACGCACGGAGCGGGCCCGCGGGTTAAAGGACCGCTTGGAGCTTTGCTCCTCCTGCAGCCGATTTAAAGTCACTTTGTACAAAAAATCGGACAAGAATGAGCAGCAATAGAAACAAGAACAGAGCAGGCTGGCAGGTTTAAGAGCGAGGGACAAAGGGAAATCCAGGAACCGCTAACCAACACTGGAGGCAAACGGGACGCAAGGGGAGAGAGGGGAGCGGGCCGAGGGGAGGAGGGAAGCTGGGTGAGGGCGCGCCGCTGACTCCACGCGCGCGGTGCACGGTGTGGCACCACTGTGTGCGGCTCGGCGGCTCGGCGGCTCGGCGGGGAACGAGAAGCCCGTTGACGCGGCTCCGCGCGCCTGGGCCCCGGGAGCAGCAAGGGGTCCGCCGCCCCGGCCCCCCCACCCCACCCCACCCCCCGGCCCCTCCTCGCCCCCTGCCCTCCTCGCACCCTCTCCACATCCCGCACCCCGGCTCCCTCCCCGCGCCGGCTCCGCCGGGGCTTCCCGCACCGCCCAGAGCGGGGAGAAAGCGGGCGGCGGCGGATTTGCCCCGGTGGCACCGCAGCCGCGAGCCAGCCCGTAATTGCAAAGCAAACAAGGCTGAAATACTGGATCGGTCTCAATCGTGACAAGATCTACGCTTTTGCCGCCAATTTGTTTGTGCAGCTCTATTTAAAGGCCCTTGATTGAGGAAATGTTGAAAATAGCGGTGAGGGTTCCCTAATGAGACCTCGGGAGGGAAGTGCGGGGGGGCGGGGGGCGCGGGCCGGGGAGGGGCGCCGTTAACCCCTTCCTGCCCGCCTCCGGCGAAAAGCCCGGGAGCCGAGCGGGGGCGGGGGCGGAGGAGCCGGGTCCGTCCCGCCCCGCGCGGTGACCTCCCCGCAGGCCGCGGCCTGAACCTCGCCCGCGCCCGCGGCCCGCGCGGTCTGTGTCCCGAGGCCGGGCGGAGCCTCCGACGTGACCCGGCCCACTGCTGTCGGGCTGGGGGTCCCGGCGGCAACAAGGAAAGGCGAGAAACTCAAGAGGCAGGAAGAGAAAATACCATACACAGATTTATCGCGCGCAGCCTGTGTGTTGGGCATCTTGCCCCGCTTGCGCCTTGATCTCATTCCATCTTCCGTGCGCACCCTCGCGGCGGGCGGCGCTACCCCATTGCTCAGATGGAGAAACCAAGGCTTAGAGAGACCAGTCCGCAGGGAACTGGAAGCCCGCCCGGCTAGCTCTGGCCTGGGACTCTGGAGGCTGAGGGGCCACGAGGAGGACAGGTCGGGCTGGGTCTCCCCCTCTCCACCCAACCCTCGCCGGCGACGCGGAACCCTCGCGTGGGCGCGCGGTCCAGCCCAGGAACCTCCCCTGGCTCCCCCGAGGGTTTGTCCATGAAGGCTTGTTCCCTGAGGCACGACGTTCAAAATAAAGAAAATTGCACTCCAACTGCGCTTGGGATATGCGGGATTCAGCCTCATTTCTCCGTCATCCCTTATATATAAGCTCTCAGGGAACCCACAGTCACAGGAGGGGAAAGATGTGTGCCCAGAGATCTAGAGGTCGGAAGAAGCGAGACTTGATCTGGGGGGAGCAGAAAGAAAGGAAGCCGTACCTGGAAAGGCTTCCTGGAGGAGGTGGCATTTAGGTTGGGCATAGAAGAAACCAAGAAGTATATAGATTCTTTAACAGGGGAGCGACATGGGTCGTCTGGCAGCTCCGCTGGCAAGTCAAGGGGTGCCAGACCCATAGCAGGGACAGTGTGGAGGTCACACTTTTGCCACCTGCTGATCCTCCAGCTACCCCTCTAACTTGAAGAACTGTGAGTTGGTCAAGCCCTGAGCCCAAGTTCCAGTCTCTCTTAGGACTGAAAACCTTGGGCGTGCAGACACCATTGCCTAGAATTTGACCCTTTAGGAGCCCTGGACTTGAGCCAAAGGGACTGTTAAGGGCAGGCAGGGGCAGGTAAATGGGACTGGGGCACTCTCACCAGGGCTCCTATTAGAGCCACACATTCCCCAGCTTTTCCAGAGGGATTTGGTCAGAGATGTACCTTGGCCAATCAGAAATTTGTCTTTCTAGAGTCATAGGCAGAGGTGGACTGGGAAAATGAAGACAGGGGTCAGGGTTGGGGGTGGGGGGACTGGTTTGGTACTTCCCCAAGAAGGATCTGCGTCTTCTGTCAGCAAAACAAAAAAGCATCCATCCTGCGGAGCTAGGGGAGCCTCTCAATGTGTCCTGAATGGAATTCTGCTTTTTCTGTGTGCCACCAACTCCTTCGTTTGAAGCTGGATGCTTTGCAAGCAGAATGCAATTCCATTTTTTGTTCCTCGAGGTTTTGGCCTGTGTTAACTTAAGTGGGCACTCACACAAGCATTAAAAAGAAAACCATTCTCTTTGGGAAAGTGGAACAAAGTTGCGCCTCTCCAATCACGCTACAGATATATAATCTGTAACAACAAATTAACCTCGTGGTGCTGCGCATTTCCAGCAAGCATCCTGCCTCCTCTGTTTATGTTATAACTTTTCTGCCTGCAATTATTTTTATTTTAATTTTCTGTCACTTTAACAGAAACCAGAGCCTTTTCCTTTAATGTTTTGTACACAACATGTTCATTTTGATAAGATGTTCTTTCCTATCCTCTTTTAGCTTGCCTTTCCTTGTGCAGCATTCTGTATCAGGAGTTTCTGATATTTCTCCCTCATTCTCTCTCTCTCTCTCTTTTTTTTTAAGAACTTGTCCCTGTCTTGCTTTATTTGTTTGTGTGAAATTTAGTTTGAAAGGAGATCAGAGAGTGCAGGAGGGGTTTGTAATAAGAGAATGACCGAATGACCCAAAGGCTGATTATCTGTCATTAACTGGAGACTCGGTGTACCCAAATTACCAGGGAGACCTCAGTCTGCCGGATCCAGAGAGGTGATCGTGGAATGCAAGCTGAGCAGGCTCCTGGCAAATGAAGACCCTCTACCCACACATTTTCTTAAGGAGGTTTCCTTCAAAACTGAGCTCAGGTTCACTGGACAAATTTATTAGATTCTGACATGAACACAGGTTTAAAAAAAAAAAACCCTCTGCTGAAAGAATAACTTCAACGTTTCTGTAACTAACTGTTTTGCATTGTTTCATTAGGAGCAAAATTGCAGTTAATTGTCTAAGCTCCAGAGAATATTGAGAAATCAAGCCAAGCTGCTTTTGATCTGCTAAACCCAAGCCTTGTAAAAATAGAGGTTTGCCGTTAATATAGACAATAAAATGGTTTCTTTTTGTTAACGTGAAACCTAACCATCGTAGTTAGCCCTTGTCTAGAGGCAAAGGCCCTGGAAGAAAGTAGGAAATGTTTGGAAGAAACTGCCAGGGTGAGAGAAATCTAGCTCTTGTGAATTTCCAAAGGAGGCTTCAGGACACAGTTAGAACTGGGAATACACTGGGGCCTCAAGCCACAAACAAGCCCTTCAGTCACATGAGCAGTTTGTCCAAAGGCCCACATTTTTAAGCTGCCATTTGCTTTCATATTTTATTCGGAACCCCAGAGTGTCCTGCAGTCAGGTAGCTGAAGTCTATCACTCACCATTTCCATAGGGCATGTATGCAAAATTATAATTAGGTGGTCCTCATCTGAATGTTACTGCTTTCCTCCTGGCTTGGAAGAAAACAATGCTAGTGTGTGTGGGTAAGTTGATTGAAACAAGAACACGGAAGAGTATATTGTGTAGCACAGGGAACTATATTTAATGTCTTGTAGTAACTTATGGTGAAAGACAATACAAAAATGAATATGTGTATGTTCACGTATGACTGAAGCACTGTGCTGTGCACCAGAAATTGACACAATGTTGTAAACTGCCTATACTTCAATAAAAATATATATAAAAATTAAAAATAATTTTCAAAAGAACACAGAAGAGTAGTTAACATAAATCCTGGGGTGTATTTTCTTATGTTGATCTGAACGCCATCTTTATTTCACCAGAAAGTAGCAAAGAACAGATTGACCGTACCTTTTATGTACCGCACGTCACTACAGCACAATTACATTAATAACACTTCCCGTGTATACATCCTGCTGCCTGCAGTGAGGCCCACTCATGTGCGTCACCTTTTGTTCGCTTCGGTCTGAGTATGTTAGCTTTACAGACAGACGTAGACACCTGGCCAAGTCTCTAGTTCTCCCTTATCAACAAAGGCTGCCCCAGAGCGGCATCCATCTACCAGTTATTGTGACTATCCAGTCACTGACTGGAGAAAATGCAATTTCCCCTTGCCTATAATTGTAGACATTCAGATGGTTCTTGCACATCATACACCTGAAACTTACACAGTGTTATCTGTCAATTACATTTCAGGTTTTTTAAAATTTTTTTTCTTAAAGGATCTGACTTAAGGATGAACCAGTGTCGTATTCCTCAAATTTTTCAGGTTCTATGACATTTAAAACCTAGTAAATCCAAACATTGCTGGAAGCCAAATTAGAAGAGAGGGAAGGAGAGAGAAGGGAACAGAGAGGGAAAGCGAGGTAGAGACAGAAGGACAGAGAGAAAGCCTTATTTGTTGGGGGGGGTACAAGCACTCAGCAAATTACAGTTTTCTCCACCGACTTCAATATTTCCTAATCAACACGGAGCAACCAGCCCCTACAGTCACCCCTGCAGCTGGAAGCCCTCCCCACACTACATCCGCAGATCTGCCAGGATGGGAAAGAGGGGGTGAGAGGACTCACTCACCAAATCCCCCATCTCCAGCCCAACGTCCAAAAAGAAAATGCTCTGAAGAGAGGCGCCCCCACCAGAGCCAAGGGCAGCTCTTTCTGCCCTTTATTTCAGAAGCAGAGGTGAGTTTGATCAAGCTTGATTCTGCTTTGTAGACGGGTACTTGGGGCACCTCCTCATTTCTGGAACCACTGCCCCTGGCCAGGCCTGCAGCCAACTACGCCCCAGAAGGAAAACAAGAAAGAGAGAGACCTCAAAACTCCAGTGACAGGGAGACTCTTGCCGCCACTCAGACAACCCAGCTTGTTCTACACGTCCTAAAGGTTCTGGGGCGAAGTGGCCAGAGGATGCAATGACTCAACCCCTTCCCATGACAGACAGAACTGCCAAGCACCCAGGATGTCCTTGGAGCAGGTGGGGCTGCGGTGACATCTTCAAGAACACATTGCTTTTTCTGCCACTTTTGGCTTTGATGTTCCTTCTGGGGTCCTTAGCATATTTTAGGATTCACCTTATAAAGGCACCTTATACATAGTTAAAGCAATGCCCAGATTCAGTTCTATTATGTTGGTTAGGAAAATAAGGTAAAACGAGACTTAACAAACACTGAGGGGAACTGAACCACAATTCCCGTAGACATAAAATGTGTGTTTCTGGCCTCCTGGCCTGGTTCTTTTCAGGTCCAGTTTATTTTGAGTTCTCATGAGCAAAACACAAGATACAAACTGCCCTTGTCTTTGAAATAATAAATACCTCTAAAAGATCTGTATTTTCCCTAAAAACAGACTGAAGTTTTTAAGAAAATATTTAGTTTAAACCAGATTGATTTTTAAAGTAATATCTCACAAACCCAGAATGTTTGCAGGGGAGGGTGCAGCTCTGCCGTGCTCTTTGAATCTTTTCCAGGGGAAGGGGTGGGAGGGAAGGAAAAGAGACAGAGACATGGGCCCAAAATAAATGTTTGAACCCAGCACTGTCTGCTTAGCTGAAGACAGATGTCATGGGCAGCACAGTGGGACCATCATCAGCCACAGGGGTCACAAACGCTCCCCCAAACTGGGGCTGCCCCCTGCCCCATTCCCCTGGAGCAGTCACCCCACCTGAGCAGGACTGGATGCAGCTCAGTCCAGGACCTCAGAAAAGGGGAAGGGGTTAGCACGCCCTCCTCCTGGCAGGATTCCTCCCGCAGGCACCCCAAGCAGCCCCCAGACCACATCTTCTCAAATGCTTGGGATCCTGGAGTACACATGCCCTTCGGGGATCCGTGAAGGAAGGCTTTGCCAGGACAGCCCAGGGTGGGGTCCCCAAGCTGACAACTAAGCCGGGACCTTCATCCTCCTTTTCTCTTCACACTCCCCCTCCATCACCACCACTATCATCACCTCCATCTCTAGCCCCTCAGAAGGCACAAGTCACCTAAACTGGGGGCAAACCTGAGATGGCAGCTTGGCCTCACAGCTTTCCAAAGGCACAGACTGCACCAGCACTAGACCCGGAGCAAAATGTCCCAAAGAGGGCACGAGAGAATGTGGGCTCCTTTGGCTTTGCATTCAGAGTGACTCAGCCAGTTAAGGGCCCTAGAGCTCTCCCATGTGTCCCCTGCCTCCAAGCCACATTTCTAGGGTTGTAGCCTCTGTATTTTTGGCTTTCTGAGATTCACGAAGCCCCAGGCCCTTGGATCACATTAATTAACTGATAATGACACTGTCAGTGAGGACTGATGTTCAGATTAGCATCTTTTACGACTGTTTCTGTCCCGTGTTGTCCATCTCTTTTATCACCCACCAGCCTATCTGGGATCATGAAGGGGCTCGTCCATTTTTTTGGTTTCAATTAAAAGAGCATGAGAAAGGCTGAGAGTAGCAACTTCTGAGGCCTTTGCCACGAGGCCACTCACCTCTGGTGGACACAGCATCCCAGTCCCCAGCTCAGCCCTCCGTCTCACCTCTTCCTCCTCCTTTCAATGCCCAAAACTCCCTCTGGGTCTGAAAACAGCCGGCAACTACTCTCCCTGCATTTTCAGCTGTTCCCGATGTGGCTGCAAGCATCTCACTCTGTCTACCTGCTCCCAAGGCCTAGATGTGTTCTTATAAACAGACTTTTTTCTTTACTGTATCAAATATCAGAGGATTGGACTACCAGTATTTATACATTCAGGGTTTGCCTCCCCAGTGAAAATGTAAACAGAACCTGACCACACTACCTATATTCTTCCCTTGAAGAGCAAGGTCTTTAAAAGACTCTCCTTGTGCTCAAAACTGCAGACAGACCTACCCAAGGTGGGGGTGAGGAGCTCTCGGTGGCAGTTTTGTTCTGAGCCCAAAGGACACTTACCAAGAAATCTGGTTTCTGCTACTCCCCACCCCTGTTCTCTGCCTTAAGAGCTCTCTCTGCTGGGGGCATCCCAGGAGACTGACCCCTTGCAGAAGGGACAGAATGAGCTCCCAGCCTGGGTTTCTACGACCCTCGCTGACTCACTGAGTTCCTTTCCCTCTGGTACAGCCCGGCCCCCTAAACCTAAAAAATGTTTCTCAACGCTGTTGCCCAAGGCTCTGGGGTTAGTGGCTGGCAGCCGCCTGGAATCCATGGCAGAACAGGCATTGGGTGCCCTGCAAATCCAACCTCTATTCGACCTTGCCTTCCACCCCCGAACCTACCCAACCTACAGTGTGCCCCGCAAAAAGCGCACAGCAGGAAAGGACTGTCCTCACTGACTCCTTGGGGTTGGGACTCCCTCTGCCTGCCTCCAGGGGATGATGCCTAGGGTGGAGTAGCTGGTCTCCCCTGGGTGACCCGGCCAGGCCTAGCGGTCAGTCCCAGGCTGTGCAGGCCGCCTCGGCTTCTGCACACTCTGCGTGGGCCCCTTCTAATTTACAGCCCCCAGGCTCCTTTTCACACGCTTTTCCACACGGACCCATGTGGAAATCCTCCGCTACACATCAGCCTCCCCTCGAGGCTCCGGCCAAGCCCCGGGGATCATTTCAGTTCCTGCCACCGTCCTCCCACCCCCCCCCACCCCAACCCCCTGCGAGCCTTCTCAAGATGTTCACGCCACTCGGCGCCGCGGCCCCGGTGCCCTGCGGCCGGTGACTTACAAGTGGAGATCCATTTTCCGTTATAATGCGTTCAAGATCACCAAGGCCAGCAGTCTAAACATCCACGAGCCGTCCTCCCGGCCTGCCTCTTAAACGGGTGTTTAATGGTTCCCCTCCGATAACTAAACCTGCTTTCCACAGATGCCCGCTTTTATGGGAGAGGCAGGAATGCAGAGATGTATTTATATGTTTGTTCATAAAAACTGGAAAATAAGCTCTGAACACGCTGTAAAAAATATTCAGTTACTTACCAAGCAGGCTAGTTAAACCAGGGGAACACCAGACCGGCCACACAACGAATTCGGGGAATCGGGGTGACCGCGCTTCGAACTCGCCCAAGGTCCTCGCTGGGGCTGCAGTCCCTAAAGAATATGGAAGTAAGAGGATTTACAATCAGCGTGACCATTCCTCCCTTGGTCTCAACCACGATCTCCAAAACCAACCACAAAAACACAAGCTACCCAAGATGGCCCTGGCCTGGGTAGCGCGCCGGGTAAGTCCAGCAATTCCGACGCCGAGGCGGGCGGGTCCCAGCCTGCGCCCAGGTCAAAGCCGCAGCCTGGCCCCGCCGCGCCCGGCGCCCCGCACCCGGTGCCGCGGCCGCGCTTTGGTGGGGGCCCGGCCGCCCTCCGCCGCCGCTCCCGGCCCTGCTCAGAACTGCGCTCGCTTCCCGCTGGTTTTCCTGCCTCGCTTACCTACGAAAGACTTCAAAAAGCAATATCTGCCTTCCTTTTTTTTTTTTTTTTTTTAACCAAAAAAGAAAGCGGAGTGATACTGTACCTGGTTTAAGATTCTTCAACATTTGAGACTTGGGGGGTAAATATTTTAATAGTGAAGCATCTGTTAAACACTTGCATTAACCTCTGGCTGATAAAAAAGTTTTTTTAACCCGACCCCCCCTCGTTTTAATTATCTTATGGTTATGAAGGGGCAGCCAATCCTGGAAGAGGACCTCAGCAATTAGCAACGGGAACATCAAAAAGTTTTATTGCAGAGAGCGCGAGGCGCCGCCCCCGCCGCCCCGGGATTGGCGTGGGGAGCCTCTGACGACATATATTAACCCGAGCGGCCCTAAAGATGTAGCTGTACATGGAGATCTTGCTGGGAAAATCGGCTTGCTCCCCTCCCGGTGTCCAGCCCCGGAGAACCGCCGCCGCCGCCACCCGGGAGCTCCCACGGCCGCCGCGCAGAGCCCTCCGAGCCCCAGCCACCGCCTTCGCGTTCCAGGGCGCCTGCAGGGCCCAGATCCTTCCCCGAACGAAGGAGAGGATCTGAGAAAATGGATGCATTGAGACCTCTCTGAAAAACCCTCCGAGGGAGCCTGAGAGGAGCGCGGGACACGTTACTCGCAGCTAAAATCACATTCAAGGACCAAAACAACTACAACCAAAAATTTCATTAAAACAATAAGAGCCCAAGAACCTAGATCAGGCTGGTGGGGGGAGGGGAAGGGGCGGGAAGGGGAGGGTCGCATGGAGGTGGCTTCCCAGTGAGCAGTCGACCCCGCCGCCTCCCTGCAGAGCCGGGCCGGCTCCTCCAGCCTCGGCTCGGACTCGCCCCGGGACTCCGAGTTAGCGGCGGCGCGGGGAGCGCGGCGCGGGCGTGGAGCCCGGCGACTCCGCCGAGCAGCCCCGCGGGAGCCCGCGCACCTTTGCATGAGCACGAGAGGACTGTGCCTGCCCGCAGCAGCCCGGGGAGCAGGAGCCTGCGCGCGGGCCGTGGAGCAAGGCGGGAGCCGGCGGCGGCGGCGGCGGCCAGGGGCGCACGGTGCCGGGACCAGCTCGCCGCGCCCTATGGGGAGCCGGCGGCCGCGGGGCTGCTGAGGCGGGCCCGGCGGGCCAGGCTGGGGGCCGGGGCCTGGGCTGCAGCAGCCCCCTCTGCGGCTGCCGGGCCGGCCCGGGCGCCCCGGGGCTGGGGGGCGGGGGGTGGGGGAGGCCGCGGAGCGCCGAAGCGGGGGCCCGGGCCCAGGGCGCGGCGGGGGTGCGCGCACGCTGGGGCGCGTGGAGGGGCGCGGAGGGCGAGATGAGTCTGGTGGGGGGCTTCCCCCACCACCCGGTGGTCCACCATGAGGGCTATCCGTTCGCCGCCGCTGCCGCCGCCGCTGCCGCCGCCGCGGCCAGCCGCTGTAGCCACGAGGAGAACCCCTACTTCCATGGCTGGCTCATCGGCCACCCCGAGATGTCGCCCCCCGACTACAGCATGGCCCTGTCCTACAGCCCCGAGTACGCCAGCGGCGCCGCGGGCCTGGACCACTCCCATTACGGGGGGGTGCCGCCGGGCGCCGGGCCCCCGGGCCTGGGGGGGCCGCGCCCGGTGAAGCGCCGGGGCACCGCCAACCGCAAGGAGCGGCGCAGGACTCAGAGCATCAACAGCGCTTTCGCCGAACTTCGGGAGTGCATCCCCAACGTGCCCGCCGACACCAAACTCTCCAAGATCAAGACGCTGCGCCTGGCCACCAGCTACATCGCCTACCTCATGGACCTGCTGGCCAAGGACGACCAGAACGGCGAGGCGGAGGCCTTCAAGGCGGAGATTAAGAAGACAGATGTGAAAGAAGAGAAAAGGAAGAAGGAGCTGGTCAGTACCAGGGGGCAGCGGGCAGCAGGGTGCAGGGAACTGATGCTCCGGGTTCCTTTGCAGTTGGGCTGAGCCAGGGCAGGCCGGGTGCTTTGGCCGCGTCCTGAGCCACGGTTGTTCGCAACCAGGTTGTGGTCGGGACGGCTTCCCGCAGAAGCAGAGGAGGTGGGGGAGGGTGGCAGCACGCGGAGGAGGCTGAGGGATGCTTCGTGCCGGTGATCTTCCTCACAGGTTGTCGCTTCTCCTCCAGGCACTCAGGGCGGGCCTCGCGGCCTCGGGGTCCGGATGCATCTTCCGATCGCACTGGCCCGGACCCCTTATTCCTTGTCCTTTAGGCCTTCATTTGGCCTCCAATTTGATCTTGCTTCCAGACATTTCTAAAATAAGTTGCTCGGAAGCACTTGATTTCAATTATTTCACTGTTGATCGCATTTCCCCCTCTTGAGAACAAGGCTGCCGCTGGTTCTGAGTTTTGTAGTTGTTCTGATTACTGTGCCCTGAAGACGTAAAGGTAAACATAAAATAAGTACTTTTAACTTCAAAATGCAGCTCGCTTCTCTCTGGCAGTGAGGTTAAAATGTAACTTCCCAGACGAATATCCTGCATGGTATTTATTTTGTTTGCAAGAGCCTGGACATTTTAAGACAAACAGTAAATATTGCCATAGTCATCGTTATTGTTGTTAACAGTAACACGAAATTACAAGTGAAAATTAGTTTCCTCAAATTCCTACCAGGTGCCCACAGTGTCGTGGTGTTCAGAGCAGGGCTACTGCCACCAAGGGCCTGGAGAAGAATCCCATTTGTCGAGTTTTTCTTCTCTGGGGCCTGTAGCGCCTTACTAGCTGCGTAGTCGAGTGATCCCCGAGTAACCGGGGATTCCAGAGGCCTCGGAGGAGAGGCACTGCCGGGCCGAGCCGCCGGCGCACAGGCCCAGGCCAAGGCAGAGGCACCTCGCCCCATCTTCTCCTGGGCGAGGGTTTGAGGCCTCGATTGAAAGCAGGGAAACCAGATTGAGAGCCGACCCCCCGCTCGCGCCCCTACATCTGGAGTCAGAGAAAAGGCCCCCAGCTCCTCCATAAACGACTTGAAAACGGGTGATTGTTTATAAACTTGCCGATCCGGGAGTCGAGCGCTGCGGGCGTGCGGAGGCCCGGGCGGTAGCTAGGGCAGCGCCAGCCTTCGCAGCTCGTCTGCCGGGGCTGGGACTTACATCCGTTCCGCCCGCCATCCCTGGCTCGCTCTCCCACGCTCTGCTCTGGCCGGGAAGGCGCGGACGGGAGGTGCGGGGGGGTGGGGGTGGGGGCGTGGAACCGGGTCTCCTCTCTGATTTTTCTCTTTCTACTTCTCTCCCCCTCGCCTCTCCTCTGCCCAGAACGAAATCTTGAAAAGCACAGTGAGCAGCAACGACAAGAAAACCAAAGGCCGGACGGGCTGGCCGCAGCACGTGTGGGCCCTGGAGCTCAAGCAGTGAGAAGGAGGAGGAGGAGGAGGTGGAGGAGATGGAGGAGGAGGTGGAGGAGGGCAGCGCGAGCCGGGCCCGGAGCCGGATGCAGACCCAGGACTCCGGGCAAGCTCTGCGCGCTCCGCTCTGAGGACTTCCTGCATTTGGATCATCCGGTTTATTTATGTGCAATTTGCCCCCTTCTCTTTGCCCCCCTTCGAGGCATCCGCTCCCCACCTCCCCCTCCAAAACAAAGTGCATATTTGAAGAAAAGCATTCCATATTTTAATATGAAGAGGACACTCCCGCGTGGTAAGGGATCTTGTCGTCTCAGAGTCTCTGTTTGTGAATGTTTCCTCCTGGCTGTGTAGACACCAGCGTTGCCCCCTCCCCACCTGCCCTACCCCTTCCAGTTAAAGACAGCGGACAATAGTGTGTATGTGAAGTGTATCTTTAATACTTGGCCTTTGGATATAAATATTCCTGGGGATTATAAAGTTTTATTTCAAAGCAGAAAACGGGGCCGCTCACATTTCCGCTGGGGTCGAGGTCTAGTGCTGCCTCTCATCTGTGCTGGTTCCCTATTTGAAGATATTTCCAACAGCTACTTGTTTTGTGCACTTCCGTCCTCTAAAACTAAGTGGAATTTAATTAATATTGAAGGTGTAAACGTTGTAAGTATTCAATAAACCACTGTGTGTTTTTTTTTACAAAACCCCAATCTTTTAATGGTTGATACCTCAAAAGAGTTTTGAAAACAAAACTGTTATACTTGTTTTCATTATATTTAAAATATTCAGAAGTAAACTAAATTATCATGATTGCCTCTAACTTTATTTGAAAGAGTCAGTGGGTCCGACCAGTCATGGCCACGAGCTGCCAGCCTCATGCAGGGCGTGGAGGCTCCTCAAAGGGACGTGTTCTTGGTGAAAATCCTGCCAAAAGGCCTGGCTTCCATGAGGTCCTGCCACCTTCTTTGTGCCCCTGACCCCAGGAGAGCCCTGAGTGGGCTGGGAAAGGAGGGTCTGGGCCAGAGAAAGGCCTGGGCAGCTCTCTCCCAAGGTGGAAAGATGTCCTTGTCTTCCTGAAATCAACCAGATGCCACTTGGTGGGGCCTCGGTTTTTGCTCGAGAGGCCGTTTTTTCGGTGGAGGAGGTTCGGGGAGAAACCCAGGCCTCATTACAGTCGCTGGAGCCAGCCTAGAGTTTTTCATTCAAAAGATAAAGCTTTCATCCAAGCAAATGGGCAAAAAGAAAGGAAAAGAGGTGGGTTTTGCTGGTCTTCTTGATGGGGGTGAGTTGATGGTGGTGGGACTCTTCTGAGCAGGCCGGGGGAGGGGGAGGGCCTTCGAAAAAAGTCCATGATTAGGTAACAAGGAATTCTACTGTCAAGTAAGAAATCGTGAATTCGATCGAGGATTTAAAGGGGGGTGAAATAGTGGCTAGATTTACAAGGAGCTATAGGGAACTCAATATTAACTGTGCGGTGTCTGAAGTCTTCCCGGCCGCAGGCCAGCCAGGCCCTGCCCCCGCTGCCAGCCGCCCGGCCTCCCCGCGTCGGGGGTTCGGGCTCCGGGAGTCCCAGGACATCCTGGAAGAAGTCCCCGGTGCCTCCTTTGCCCGTGGGCTTGACTAGAGCAAATTCCCAGCTCTAGGAACCGGAGAGACTCGAGTGCCATAAAGGACACTGCAGGCCGGGGAGGGGGAGCGGAGGGAGGGATTGGGGCTCCGGGAGAGGGGAGGGAGAGAAGAAAGGTGAAACGTATTAAAAAGCGGTTTGTTTCATGAAATGCCTCGTGCGCAAAGCTGGTGTTAGGGAGGTTTGCCAGAGGGTTTCCACCTTGGAACCCATCCTGGGGTAATGTTCGCACCTCGGCCTCGGGCATAGCCTCTGCCCCGCCATCTCAGGGGTCCCACGCTGGCCGGTGCCCACTCGGAGCCCCGCCGCCGGCAGCCAGGGAATTCGCCCGTGCCGGACGGGAGCCGGGAGAGTGGCGCTGCGGGGTTCTCCTGCGGGCGGCTGACAACGCGAGGGCGCGGGGTTAGAACAACTCGGCCAAAGCGATCTGAACTTTCTCCCCTCGGGTCAGCTGGCGCTGGGCCGCCGTGGTGGGCGCGGGGCTGTGTTTACAGACACTTGCCTTTGTTTATAGCGCTTGGGGGGGCAGGGGGGCGGAGAGAGGCGCGCCCTGATTTTCTGTCGCTCTCGGGATCCCTGTCCGTTTGACCGAGCGGCTCCCTCCCTCTCCTGCCTCCAGCCGCCTTGGGCGTCTTTACTTTAATCCGTTCAAGAGAAAGGAGCCAGTTCGTAGGGGTGGAGGGAAAGAGAGCCCCGAAGTGGTGGAGTGAATGGTGCTGGAGGCAGTGAGGTTTCCAAAACAGGAACCAGAGAGGAGTTATCCTCACCGTGCATGAGTGCCTGTGCTGGCCTCGGGTGGCTGGTCTTCCTTGCCATCTGGGCCTCACCACATTTATGCTGGTTTAACACTTTTTCTGGTTTGTTAAACACCAGCAGAAGGGAACCAGAAGACCCTGGCAGCACCATCACCATGAGGCCGCTTGCTGCTACACATGTTTAAAACCCGCGCTCCAGAAACCTGTCCTCTTTGTCTGGGCCAGGCGCTGCCTGCCTGCTCTCCTGCCCGCCCGCCGTGCCGCTTCCTCCGGCTCCTCAGCACCAGGGCCCCCGACACCTCGACCACCTGGATGTTCCAACCTGCCATCATCCTCAACCGGCCAATCAGCAGACCCACACCCCAGGGGGCCGAACCCCCAAAAAGAATAGACACCCAAGTGGCCGGACACTTCAAGCCGCAAGACACCCGAGATTGTCCACCACCTCCGCCAGCCCCACATCCCGAAGGTCCCAGGGCTCTCAGCCACCCAACATCCCGGCCCACATGGTCAAGTCCTAGGGTACTGAGTGGTGTGCTAGGCAGGCATTTCTTCTGCACTTCCATGCTTTCCTCTTCTACACATTTCTTTCTCTTTTAACTCCCTTTCTTCTTTGCTTTAAAAAAAAAAAAAGAGTTTCCAAGCTCCTGCCTGGTGGGACTGGCTAAAAGGCCTCTGTTTTAATTGCTCGGATAATGTGGTTGCTGCCATTTTGTTAAAAGCAATCACTCCTGCAGGGAAATCACAAGCTCTCTAGACAGGCCGGAGCCGACAAAAATGCAGGATTTGACGTTAAAAGCTAAATGGGAAGCTGGGGCGGCGGAAGGTAAATTGATGGTAGATCTGGTTGTCAGGGCCCGGCCCCAGACCGCCGCGCAGGGCGAGCGCCTGATAACCCTGGAGCACCGGCGGGGCGAGGGCCGGCTGGCCGCCGTGTGTGTGTGTGTGTGTGTGTGTGTGTGTGTGTGTGTGTGTGTGTGTGTGTGTGTGTGTCTGTGTGTGTCTGTGTGTGTGTCTGTGTGTGTGTCTGTGTGTCTGTGTGTCTGTGTTTTCCAACAGACCCATTCTCAACTTCTTGGTAAGTTATTTGGGAAACTGGACAAGTGGGACCCAAGCACACTCCCTCCTCCCAGTCGCAATTTTCCAGGACTTCTCGCCCTTAACCAGGACACTTACAGCGGCTTTCAGAGTTTTTCAGGTCGAGACGCCGAGAAGATGACAGCAAGATCACTTGGAGTTCTTCTTGCCTTCCAGGTCCTAGGGCCACCCTCTGGGGACTCAGAAGCTCCAGCCTCCGAGTGAGTTAGCCAATAAGTCTGGGCACCTAGCGAAGATGGGTCTCCCACCTAGGCTGACCTCCTCAGGGATGGCAAGACCGGACGGTTCTGGTCGTCCCCGTGGTGAGGTGGGTGCCGCAGTGGCGCCAGGGAGGGCAGCCTCCAGGCCCCTTGCACAGCACGTGCAAGGGGGTGGAGGGCGGCAGGATCCCTGGCCCCTCACCCGGGCCTCTGCTGCGGCTGGTATCCCTCACCCCGCTGTTGCGGTGGCGGGAGGAGTGAGTTGTGTGCACGCGGATTTCGCAAGAAGGGGAGCGGAGGGTGAGGGCGAGCTCGAATGCAAAGCCACATGGAGCGGAAGGAGGCCTGAGTCTAAGCTTTGCAGAGAGAGCCCAAGCCAGCCGCGAGGGCCTGAGGTGTGCATGCAGGATGCCACAACAGCTGGTGCTTTTGCACTCCGGCTCTACAAAGCGCGGGAAACCGCTCAGCCGTTTCCGTAGCTTTACGGAAACGGCGCGCCTTCTGAGGCGCGTGCGTGCAGCCCCCCGGCCGCCCCTGCACGGCCGCCCCGCGGGTTCCCTGCGCGCGACTCCCACCCCCGCGCCTGGCTCTGGAGAAGCGCCTGGTGGTAGGTGCCACGCGGGGCTGATCGGGAAAGGAGGCCTGGGGCGTCTGCCTGGTGGAGGGCTGCATCTGGACCTAGGGCGCCTGCGGTCTTTTCTGGACCTGTTGACTGAGGGAACTCAATTCTCTCGACAAGGCCCGACCCCTCGGGCCCAGATCCCTGCGCGAGGGGAGCGCGCCGAGCGGCCCACGGCCTGCGGGAGCCCGCGCGTCCCCGAGGCCCCAGCAGCCCTCTTCCCGGGAAGCTCATCCGCGCCGTAGGGTTTGCGTCTGCCAGAGGAAGGGGGGCCAAGTGTGGTTTCAGCAGTTTTGAAAGAGAGGAGGGGAGAGGGGCAACCCCCGGAGAGGTGCCGGGCCACCGTTTCCGGGGCGGGCGGCTGGGAGCGCGCACTGCCCGCAGCGCGGTCCGCGGGGGTCGCCGGGCCGCGCTCCGCTCGGCGGCGGGGCGGGGGGACGGGGGACGGTCCCAGTGCACGGGGTGCGGACCCACAGGCGCACACCAGCGGGCCTCCTCTCCCGGTCCCCTCCACCCTGCCCACGGCAGCTCCCCTCAGGAGCGCGCCCCCCGCCTCTCCCCCGAACGACCCCCCTACACACGCATTCCCTTCAAATTCTCCCGGCATTTGGGCCGCTTTGATGATCAGATGGTAGAGCCCTGATTACAAATTTATTCCCGGCCGCTCCGTCCGTCTTTATCTCCACTATTAGGGCCATCTGGGAGTGATTAGCGCCGCGCCCGCGCCCGGCCGCGCTGCCTATCTCGCCGCCGCGGGGCCGGAGCCGGGCTGACGTCAAGGCAGACGGCTCGGAGCCATCCCAGCCGAGCTGGGTGTAATCGGCGGCCGCGCGGCCAAGTCCTCCCGGGCCAGGCCGGCAGCTGCAGCGCGCCGCCCGCCCGAGCGCAGGGACTTTCTCAGGATGTATTTTTAGCCCAGAAGACTTTTTTGTTTTCCTTGTTTGGGGTGAGGTGGGGCCGGTGAACGTTTCTCCGGGCCCCCTCCCCACTTTAAATTGGCCAACTCACCGTGTCCGGTGCATTCCGCCTGGAAAGGCTCCCACATCCGGCCCTGACCGACAGTGCTCCTCTGCTATCCCTGCGCCGGGTGCTGCGCTCCTACACCAATAGCTGTAGCCCCGGCAGCCGTGCCCATGAAGGCCAGTTGGGGGAGGGGTGCCTCTTAGGGGTCCGGAGTGCTCTTAGGGCTGCTCTCCCGGTACTTGCACCGGCTTGTCCCCTACAGCCCTCGAGCCAAAAGGAGGGACGGCCCAGACAGATGCTGGTTACAGACCAGGACGTCTCTGCAAGCCTCCGTCTTTGCACCTGTTATTACAGCCTGGAAGACCTAAGAAGCAGAGGTTCTGTACTCTCTTCTGCTCCCTTTTCCGCAGAAGTTGTCCTTGATGCAAACCCTGACTCTTCTCCAGGACAAGGGGGCCTGGCAGTCCCCTTCTCTGTCTCAATGCCCAGGGCAGAGGCTGGGTATATTTGTATAATTCCTGGATGGGAGGGCAACACCCTTGACCTCCGACCCTGGCACCCTAGGGCACTGGCCTGGTCTTTGGGATGACTCCAACTTCAGAACCGTTTAAGTTGGAGCTCTCCGCACTTACCTAGTGATCTGGTAAAGTTATCAATTCAGCCCCTATTTCACCCCCAACCTTCACCAGAAGTTCTGATTCAGCAAGTCAGGGGATGAGACCTGAAGTGTGCAGTTTTCAGAACTCCCCCAGGAAATTCAGGAATCACTGCCAGAGGCCACACACGCCCATTGCCTTGGGTCCCTGCCCCTGGCACTCCCAACAGCCCTTGCGAAATACTCCACGGTCCCCGTGGGGGTGGCCTTCTCTTGGGGAAGGGGGAGGGCGATTGTTTAAAGTCTTTGCTGGGAGAGAATCGGCCGTATCATGGGCCAGTCCCACTCCTTGCAACTGGGCAACAGCAAGGACTCGAAGTAAAGCCAGACGGTGCTGTTTATTTCAACACAGGCTGCAAAGGCCATGCTGGGTGTGTCCTCGGAGGCTACAGATAATTTAGCTAGAAGGGAGAGAAATCCTAGCCCATGATTTGAGTGCAGTGTTGAGAAGATCCATGGGGGGAGGGGGGAAGGCAAGGGTATATAAAATCAACAAGAGATCCAGTCGAGAAAACTTCCCAAATGTTCACCCCTCCTCAGCTCTTTAAGGCAACTCGATATAGCAAACTCCAAAGTTTCATGTCGTCTAAAAGGGAACAGAATCACTTCCTCCTAAGTCAGTAAAGCATCACACCAAGAGAGCATGGCGCACCCTCCCACCCACCCCTATCCCCAGCAGAGAGGGGAAGGAAATGTGGGGGGGGCAGGGATAGAGAATGAGGCTTTTAGAGACTGAATCCTTCATAACTGGAGGAGGAGGGGCCTATCTTTGCGTCTAGTGGGGGAGGGGCCTATCTTTGCGTCTAGTGGGGGAGGGGCAGGTAATGGCTGCACAGAGTACTTTCCCACAGGGCTGGTAAGTGGCTTCACCAGGATCTGCCTTACTGGTGGAGTCCACTCAGGAGAACAGGCAGTTTTTGGAGTCACTGAGACCACTCACAAATGAACAAACTAACAACAAAACCGCTGTTTCATACGGTACTTTCTTGAACTTAGCATTAATGAACCTTCACTTGAACTAAATGGAATGAGTCAGCGAGGCCCACAGGCCCAGAGAATCCCAGCGTCTATTTCTAAGCAAAAGAGACAGGCTTACAGGCAGCTAATCCGTTTATATAGAGGATCTCAGGGTACTTACCAGCCCCTTCCCAACTAACAACCCGGTTTTGTCCAATAGTGCATTGAGTGCACAACTAATCCTGAACAACCAGACCTAAGCCGATGTTTCCCTGTGACCAGATGGAGGGTTTCAAAATGCCATTCCATGTTGTCGCACCAAATCATCTTTCAATTCATTGGTGAACAAGGTCTAAAGACTCAGAGAGACCTGCAGAGTTTTCTGTCAGGTGTGGGGTCGCTTGCCGCCGGCTGGCTTGCCCCGCCTCCCCCGAAAGGACTTAGAACAAACAGTGCACTTTCTCAGGCAGAGAGAGTTTCCAACCTTCATCAAGTACATTGCCTAGAGGAGAAGCCAAAAAAGGTATCATTCTAAATTAAGATGGCAGTAAATACCTCCTTCTGGAGAGATGGAAGCCAGTGGCTCCTGGGCCCGTGCACTATTTAAAATAGGTTATTGTTGCCTTGGGCTGACATTTTGTCTTTAGGGTAAGACAGAAACGCAGGAAACAAAAACTGTGTGTGTGTGTTGCTTTTCTTCTTGAAGAGGAAAACACAAGCTAAGTCTATAACTAGAACTTGGCGATGAAGGAAACCTGGTGGGGTTTTACTGGAAGAAAGTGGCCGCCAAGCCGCCTGACCATCGCCTTCGCTTTGCAAATCTGGTTTTCATATTCTCGCTCAGTAATCACCCAAAGCTATAACTGTCTCTGAAATTATTCATTAAAGTCATTTTCAGGGATTCTCACAGGATGACTCTTTTACGTTTATGATCTTCTGAGAGCAATGACATCAGCCTCTGTCTCTTTTCCGCTTTTAATTAATGTGCTGGGAAGACCAGAGGGGCCGGAGCTGTGTCCGAGGGGAGGGGGCGGGGTGGGGGTGGAATTCACCGGCCGCTCTGCTCCCAGCGCGGTCAGCTGAGCCCGGGCGCGCAGACATCCTTTGATTAAGGAGGGTATTTCGGGGAGTGCAGGCTGTGCAGAAGATCAGGGCTGTGCCCTGTGGTGCTGTCAGCAGTGACAGATCCCAGATGGGGCCGCTACTGTATGGCAGATTGAGTTTCTCAGCAGAAAACTTACCCTCCCTCCTAAACGTCTTCAAAAACCTTCTCCAGATACTCCAGGTCGCGTCGTGTAAAACTGAAAAAGTCCAACCCAAGTTGGTTTTGCGTGAGTGTGTGTGTTTTTTTCCCCTTCCTCTTCTTTTTTCTCTGCACTTCCTCCAACTCTGAGCATCTTCGACCCGCAGGGCTACCCGGCTGCTAAGAGCGCAGACCTGGCGGGCCTGGTGGTTCCTGTTCGCCCGCCCGCAGCGCCGCGCCGTCGACTCAGCACCGCGGGGCCCGAAGGCAATCCGGTGGGTAGGGGCGCGGCGTCTGGGACGTGGGGGCAACTCGGAGCACCCCGGGCAGCTGGGTGGACGACACGGGCGAACAGTCCCTGCGGGGAGAAGTGGGGGGTTGGCGGGAGGAGTGAACCTTAGGGCGAAGCGGAGAGCATCCGGCCTGGCGCCCGCTTCCCTTCCCTGTCTGCCCCAACGGAGCCGTCCCGCCACCCCGGGCAATTTCGAGGGGCCGCTGGACCCGGGAACGGGGCGGGGGTCGTCTGCTGGGATCGGGACGGGCTTGAAGGCGGCCTTGGAGCGGCGGGGCCCCAGCTCGATCCGGGATGGGGAGAAGGGGGCGGCGGAAACTGGACTGAGGCATCTCCCGGGTGAGAGGGGGCTCAGCGAGATCCGGCTTTCCGCGCCATAAACATTCGCCCACTTGTGAGAGCTGCCAGTGGGGATCCCAAGTGTTGCATTGCTGGACACATATCGGGTGGGACACTCCATTGCAGAAACATTTGGTCTTATTTTTAAACCCTTTTTAAGAAATATAAAGCCCCGTCGCTACCTCCTCGGAGGCAAAGGAGTTTCCGCACCCTCCCCCGCCCCACTCCTGACCCCTTCCGAGGGTGCCGAGGCCGGGTCCCGGGAGAGGGGGTGAAAGGCGGAGAGGAGGGCGCGTGGCACCCTGATTCTGCTCAGATTTCTAGACCCCACCCATTCCTACCCCATCGTCCTCATAACTGTGACACTCGGCGTGTTCCCACGGGCCTGGGCCGGGGGGCGAAATCGAGAGAAGGAAGGAAGGAATAAGGAAGGAAGGAAGGACAGAAACCTGGAGAGAGCGAGATTTGTTCTGTTTTAATTTAAAGGCAAGACTTTTTTTTTTTCCTTCGAAATACCCGTGCAGCTGCCTCCACCTACTCCCACACCCCTCAGAGTGAGGGAAGGTTGGAGAGCCTCCGTTTGGCTTACAAAGGAGACTCTAGGGAACCGAACGAGGAGCTAAAAATACCGCATACACGAGGCCCAAGGTGCGGGGTTTAGGGGGAGAGATCTAGTGGCCTCCCCCGGCCGCATCCTGCCCTGGAAGGGCCGCCTTCTCGAGGCAACCGGCCCGGGCTTAGCTGGCACCCGCCAGGCAGTCTGGGCGAATTTCGCCTCGTCTTTGAATCTGGACCCGGTCCTTTTGTAGCCAAGCCTTCTGGTCCAATCGGGTAAAATCAGATGCCCCGCTTCTGGACACTTTCCATTCTTCGCAGACTCAGTCTTGGAAAGAAAAGAGGTAGGACCACTAGATCTTATTTTATGTCAGCAATAATCCGCTCAAACAGTATTCACCCCCCACCCCTTGTATAATGATCTATATGGATGTACGCAGTTGCTTGCATACCAGGATCCAACACGATCTGGGAGAAAACTGTGAACCCCTGTTACAGCCCTCTCCTGGAAAAAAATCTAGCAGTTATCCTCCCCCTTCCCCGAATTCCCCCTGGTTATCAGGTAAAATCACAAAACCCTTTATAGAACAGCAAAACACACACTGAATTTGAAAACTCCCGCTCGTCCCCGCTAGAAGGCAGCTTTTATTTTCACGACCCACGCTGGATGAAAGTGGTTTATTTTGATTTTTTTTTTCTTGTACCCACTTGCCTTGTAAAAGGTTCCTGTGCACGGGCCCGGCCCCCCGTGATGACCGCAGGGCCTTGCTTCCAGACTGCAGCCCCCGCCACTAGGTTTTTAAGTCCTCGCCTGGAGCCGAGGTGTAATTGCGACCCCGCCCGAGCCGCGAGCCTCCCGGGGGGACGTTTGGCCGGGCCTGTGCAGGGGCCGGGACCTCCCAAGTGGCGGACCTGGGAGCCGGGAGCCGCGGCCCTCTCCCTCCCCGCCTCCCCCTTTCCTCCCTCCCTCCCTCCCTCCCCTGCGGACTCCGCTCCTCTCCTCCGGGTCTCCAGCTTGCCCGCGCCAGGGCGCACAGCGTTTCTCCTCCTCTCCACTTTTTTGGTTTTCTCTCGTACTTTTCCTCTCTGGCACCTTTCTGCCGCCCTCTCCGTCTCCTCCACGTTGAAATCCCTGGCCCAGAGAAGCACAGCGGGGCTTCGTCGGAACCTGGAGAAACCAACCGAGAGCCTCTGGCCCCGCGGGCGCCGCGGCGAATTCGCAACCGGGCGCGCTTCTGCGTAACGTCAGCGCGCGGGGTAATTTACCTTCCCCCGGCGTCTGTCAATATGACTAATTTCCACAGGGGTCAAAAAGCCTCTCTCTGGCAGTCCATCTTGGAACGCTCTCTTACGCAGCCGACTGGGTTAGTTGTTTTGTTTCCAGCCCTAGAAATAAATACTCTGGGGGCGTCCCTGCCTGGGCAGCCCGAGAGGAGCAGAAGCATATATACACGGTGTCAATTAAAGGCAGTTTTCCTTGAACTACGAACTGTGATTCGGCTTAAACGACAGCGACCTGCTCGCCTTTGAGTTCACATTTCCTAGCTCGCGCTAGATACTAACGCTTTCTTTAGAAACAGGAAATCAAAAAAGAGGGAAATCATTTTTGCTCCACTTTTCCTCTGCTGAGTGTAGATCCCTGTTGAAACTTTCTCCGCGTTTCGGGATGTGACTGAAACACAGAGTATGCGCGCGTGGCTTGGCTAATCTGGACTAGACAGACAATATATCATCCGGGCGGTATTTTACAATAATTTTAGAACTGCTACCGACGTCTAAGTGTGAAATCAGTGCTGCGGATTCAAACGTTCTCCGGGATTCGATGTAGGCGGCGAATAAATGCTGGTTGCACAACTCGGATTCAATTTGAGAAATGGGCTGAAAGCAGCCAGCGTGGCTGGCGGCGGGTGATTCCCGTCTGCAGAGTCCTCTCGTGCCTGGAGCAGGGCTTGGGTGCTGGGGGAGGTAAACCTCTCCGATCCGGGTCCAGCGGGAAGCGAAAGTCGCCAGAAAACCCATTTCCCCTCCCTCCTAGGCTCTGGCACTGAGGCCCCAGCAAGTAAACTTCTCCAAGTTAACATTTCAACAAACTCTCCTGAAAAAGCACGTCACCACCCACCCACCCCGCCCCCGTGGCCTTTAGGTAAGTAAAAGCTTAGACTTTGGGTAGTTAGGGGCTTAAGTGGAACCCACCAGAAACGTAAGAACTAAGAAAGCGAAGCAGAAGAAAGGAAGCCTCACTGAGGGCGGCCTCCGCTCAAGGTCCCTGACCTCTGCCCGCGGGGGTGGGCGCCACATACCTGGCGCTGGGACCCCACCTCCCATCACGACCCACTTACCCGCGTCCGCGCGCGCGCACACACACACACACACACAAACTCTCTCTTCACCTCTCTCATCTGTTGGTGCATTTATGACCTAATGAAAATATATCCTTTAGGGAAAAGACTGCCTATAAAATGTGAAATATGAAGAACTCGTTTGGATATTCCCACTCTCCACCAGAACTGATCTTGAAGATTTTTAGCCCAAACACCTTGACGCCTTCTGTTGCTTCCATAATCACTCTGTTATTTTTACAAAATGATGAGAATTGGTTCTAAGTGGCCGTTGCTCATTCCTTGTGGAAGGAGGAAAGGTCTCCAGTCTGAAGGTAGTATCTTCATTGAGGGGAATGCGTGCCTTGGGGAAAAAAGAATTGCACTTTCTATCCTTTGTCATCTTTGGAAAACCCTGGCACCATATGTTCTAACTGCTGCAAACAGCTGAGGAAACGAGGGGTTCTTTCAACTCCCTCCCCTTCCTTCCTGCCTGACCGTTTCCCCCCAGTGCCGCCTTTGGGGGTCTCACAAATGCTGCGCTGGTCTTTCTCCTGGTCCCTCTTCTGAACCTTCTCCCAGTTTCCAATATAACCGAGTCTCTCTTTAGAAATCACATAGTTAACCATCTGTTTTCATGTGAACAGAGGACCTGATTTTGCGTTTTGGGGAGGATTGTTTATTAACACCAGTGGGTACAGCAGAGATAAGTCCCCATGTGGTGTTCTATATATCATATCTTTAATAAAAGTTTTTAAAAGTCCCTTTCATTTTGCGATTGGCCTTTTCCCCTGGGAATGATTTGAGTTGTTTGGTAGCAGGGACTACGCCATGGGAAAGCTGCAGACACTGTAAACTAGTGTGAGTGACAGGCTGCCTCCCAGGCTGGGGTGGAGTTGTTTATTTGTGTGTTGTTTAAAGCATGCAGCAGTTGTAACTTAAGGTCTTTTGGACATCCAGGGGCCATTTAATGATCTGGGGGTGGAGTGGGTATGATTATTCAACTCACCCATCTGTGAGTTTCTGAATTAACATCACCAAGGAAATTTCTACTCTCTCTCTCTTTTTTTTTTTTTAATTTAGGCTTCCTAAGTAGAATTCACTTAACAAAAACTTGGAAGCTGGTTAAAGCCTAGGGAAAGGGGCAGATGTCCAAGGGCCAAGTGTTCAGCCACCCTGAGGGGTAAGAGGGGGAGTGCATGGAAAGGCAGCCATTTGTAGGGTTTCGTCCTCCTCCTACAAGAAATTGTCCATTTTCAAGCATCTATTAGAAAATGTCAATCCTTTTTCAGTTGTGTTCTAGCTTAGCCTTTCCACCGAGGACTGAGGGTTCGGCCAGGCCTGCAAGGCAGTGCTTCCAGTGACCTGACTTACCTGGAAGAGTGAATGACTTTCTGCTGGCAAATATTCCCATCTGGGAACAGGAAGGTATTTGAGAAGAGTAGTGTACATTTTGCCTCACCTAGAGTTTAACGCTTCTGCATAAAATATTATTTTGTCATCAGATTTCCAACTTATTACCCATTGAGCAAAACCAGAAAGTTTATTACATGTTTTTTATACCCTTCCCCCATTACATATTTTTCAACCCCATGTTCTCAGTAGATGACCTTTAGACCCTCCTCCTCCAGATGTGGTACTATGTCTAAATATATTTTGCATCAAGTATCTCGTATATATCCTGATCAGATTAACTCCTATTGGGGTTGGGTATAGCTTAGTGGTAGAGCACGTGCTTAACATGCATGAGCTCCTGGGTTCAATCCCCAGTACCCCCATCAAAAAGTTTTTTTCTAATGAATAGGCAGTACATTGTCATGGTTCAAAAATATACAAAATGTGCATGTCTTTCTATATCTGCCCAATTGTTTTCCCATTATCATTCATTTCTTGCATGTTCTCCAGAGCTTCCTAGTGCACAGAAAAGCAAACAGGAACATAATCTCTAGGGATCTAAAAGGGCACAAGTTACTCCATTTGTATCTGTTCTGCTGATCAGGAGGGATTGGGGGATGGGGGCAGATCCCTGGAAGCTTTGAAGAACTCATGCCAAACACAATCTGGTCCCGGTGTGAGATGCCTCCTGACTGTAATTTTTTTTAATGTCTGGGAAAGAGAAGACAGGGCACATGAGGAACAAATGATCCCTAAGGCTCCAAACTGGATTGCCTTTTCTCTGTGGCTGGATTCAAAGAGGAAGGAAAGGTGGAAGAAGGGAAGGAAGAAAAGCAAGCAGAAAGAGTGAGGTTGTCAAATTTAGAACTGTGAAAATGTGACTCCTCAGTTTTTGTTTTTGTTGTTTTGGATTTTGTTTTGTTTCGGTTTTTTGGTGTGTGCCCCTCCCCCCCCATACTGAAATTTAAAAGGACTAAATTGCTATGCATCAGATAAATCACAAATTAACTTCCTTCTACTCTCAGAGGTTTTGCCAGGTTCTAGCCTGTAGATAGTTTGTATGGGTTATAAGTGGAAGGGGAGGCAGGTTGAAAAATGTGCATGAATTTTAAAACAACTGAAATAAATTCTGCAGTGTAGTAAGTTAGCCCACGTGGGCTTGATAGGCCTTGCGCGTTTTTCCTTTACAATTCCATGAGACAAAAATAAAGCCAGAGCTGATCTCTCCCCGCACAGAGCAGGTGACACTTTCAGTTACATCCCTGCAGCCTTCAGAGAGGCTAGCGGGTCTTGCTGCCTGACAGTGACCTTCTCTATCTAGGAGTCAGATGTGGATGGAGAAGACATGCCTTGTAGGAAAAGTGCCAAGCACAGGGCCCCCTGCCAGGGATGGGGCCAGTTCTGCTATCTAGGGTGTTCTGTGACTTCCTGGTACCCAGCCAGAAATGCAGTTGCTAAAATTGACTCAAGCCCATGCTCCTCCTAACCACCCCTCCCCTCATCCACCACGCCTGTGGGGCTGGAGTTATCTTCACCTTCTTGATGGACTATAGCAATTACTGTGTGTGTGCGCGCCCGTGTGTGTGTATTCGGGGACAGAGTTGCTAAGTATCCATACCTTCTATTAATGCCAAAAATTTCTGTCCTTTCACTTTGGGATCCTCCCTGCCCCTCTCTTAGTCATGTAAGATGCAATAAAAACAACTAAAGCTCACTGACGACCATCTTTTCCTCCTCCAGATTCTTACCTGTGCCTCTTAGGGACCCACGCCAGGTTTTAGCCTCAGTTACTGTGCTTAAGCACCTTCCAAAAGGGGTAGGCCTTCAGATCACCCACTGAGTTCAACTGATGCCCTGATAGGACCAAAGGGCATTAATAGGTGAAAAGGACCCCCAGCCCTCTGCTCCCTGCAGCCCTGGAGCTGTTCATCAGAGTGGGAGCCAAAGGCTCACATAACTCTAATTAATGTGTGCATATGTTGGCCAGCCTCTGCGTTGGTTTTATGGGGTTTCACTGGCGGTGCTTGAATCAGCAGGGTCAGATGAGGATTAAGGGTCCTAATGAATCATGTGACCATAAGTGGTCTTGGATGGTAGCTGTGTTCAAGAGACCTACCCCTCATGTTCTCCACCCTGAGGCTCTCTTTTCGTGCCTAGAGAGGAAGGCTGGTCTGGGAGAAGCCAGCCAAAGAGCACCAGCAGAAGTTTAAAATGTCCTCCTCATCTGCATCTTGGCACAGAATGTTACTGGAATATATGTGTGTGTGTGTGTGTGTGTGTGTGTGTGTGTATCTTAAATCATTCAGAAATACAGAGAAAAAAACTTCATCTTAACAGTATAGAATTTAAGAGTGGCAATGGGTCTTCAGAGTTCTAACTCCTTCTTTACAGATGAGAAGATGCAGGCTTACAGATGCTCAGGGCACCTGACCAGCACGGGCCACTAAAGAGGGAAACTGGAGGTGATGGGTTCCTCTCCTCTCCTTTGGTAGTTGTTTCCAGGGGTCTCTTGTCTAAGGATGGTGAAGGCATAAGGAATGAGGGGGCTGCGGTAGGAAAAGTTGTGAAGAAAGACATGATGTTGAGGGCCAGGCAAGAGAAAAGCTAGTCAGAGAACTGATCATCTGGGGGTGGGTGCCTGGAGGCCTGTCTTCACACTCCCTGACAGTCTTTACTGGACTCCAAGACAGCTATTGGAGGCTGCTGTTTTCACACCGCAGGTACTTTGTCGTGTGCATGTTTCAGCCAGGCGGGGAGAGCAGATTCTTCTCTCTTGGCAAGAAGGAATGGTGTTTCCAAAAGCGAAGCAGCTCTCATCAAAAGCCCTGGTGGACCTGGTGACAACACGGGCACGCTCTTCGCTCAGAGCCTGGAAGATGTCAGGCGGCGGGGAGGCCGGGTTGGGGACAACCAGACTGCGGGGTCCCAAGGGGAGCGCGCTTGGGACTGGGTTCTGGGGCGGCTGCGTTTCTTGGTCCGTTAAGAGGCGGTGGCCCCGCCAGGGGACTAGCGACGATTTGCAGGGAATCGCGGGAGGGAGGTTGGTAGATCACTGGGGGAGAAGAGAATGCGGGAGGAGAAAGATGCTGGGGTCACGACAGGGGGCTTCTGAATCTCTACTGGGAAACAGTCCACCGGCCCGGCAGCCAGATACGGTCCACTGTCCGGGCTGAAGACACCGCTTGGGCGCCACTCTCTGTAGGGTGGGGGAACCATCGAAATGGCTCTTGGTTTTGCACAAATTCACGCTTAAAAAAAAGTTTTTTCATTATTTTGGCGCGGGTCTCGGTGGGTTCTGAGGCTGAAGGCGGTCTGGTCCGGATAGAGGAGACTCAGGAGCCATCGCTGGCCTTTCCTTACTCCTTAGAAACAGAACCGGGCAAAATGCAACATCAGCAAGGAAACTGAACAGCCCTCACAGGCCATCCTCCCAGGGCGGGAGCCGGGTTCTGGCCTGGGCTCTCAGGTCTGAGATCCGAATCAACGGAGCCCGGGCTCGGGATCACACCCCGGGGACAGCATTTTGATGCACATGTGAAATATACTAGTAATAATCATTTGTGGGCCCTGAAGCACCTCTGGAATCTCTGTTTAATTGAGAGGGTAGGAGAGGAAAATTACCAGCTGATTAAATTCGAGCCTAATTGTAGTTCTCCCTCCGCTGTTGCCGACTTCAAAATCTGAAACTGTGTTTTAAACGCGCTCACATATGAATTTTTAAAACATAAGTTAAAACTAAAGGAGAGACGCGGGGACCAGGGGCGGGGTGGCGGGAAAAGGAAGGAAAAAGAGCAGCAGGACGGGGAGAGACACAGGCCTCCGGGCCGAGTCGGGGCGGTGGGCTCCCGGCGCTCGGCCCGCGCTCGGAGTCCGGCCGCGAGCGCAGCCGTTCCCTCTCTTTGCAGGAGGTTCCCCTCTCCTCCCGGCGGGACGCCTCGCAGCCCGCGGACGACGGCCCGCGGAGGGCCCATGAGCGCGGGGCAGGCCCGCGCGCCTACCGGGAGCGGTTCCGGGGGACGCCGGGGAGGAAGTGAGCTCACCGGGAAGGCAGGCCCACGGCGCCCGGAGGCTGGCGGAGCCCGGGGAGGGGCCGCGAGCCCGGCCGGCCGCCCGCGCCCGCCCCCACGAGGGGGCCCGACTCGCCGCTCTCGGCCGCGCACTCTGCTCCTCGCGGCCGCGGTAGGAGGCGCGCCGGGCGCCACCCGCGAGGCTCAGGCTTGGAGGACGGAAACCGGAGGCAGGGGGCTCGCGAGCGCCGGGTTCCGGCCGCTGCGCCCGGGCCCGCGTCGCCCCACCTCCCGCCGCGGGAGCGCGCTCTGGGCTGTCCTGCGCGCGCGCGCGGACCTCCCCTCCGCTTGCACCCGCTGCCCTGGAATCACCAGGTTCTGCGGCTCGGATTTAGGATCCAAACCTTGTTATTTGCATCAGCTAATCAGGGTGACCGCGGCCACCCACTCAGGAATACGCTTAGTACTCGTTCTTCAGAATAAGCTGCGGCGTCTGTTTCCAAACCTGTACCATCTGCCACCGACCACACTGTCGCCCCGCGGTTCCGATGCAGCCGGGTTTACAGAGGGGGGCCGGCTGTCCTGCCCAGCACGAGGCTCCGAAAGCAGAAAACGTGAGCGTGTGGAACAGGTTTCCAAACCTGACGAAGCGCCCGACGAGGCGAGGGCACGTATCCAACGGGAGGCCTTCACACCCCCGCCTCCCGGGTCGCGAGCGCTGCTCCAGCCGCTGCCCGTCTCACTTGGTGGCTACAGAGCGCGTTCGCGTCGGAAGAGAGCTGGCGACGATCTGTAACCTGTCTGGGGCGGAGGGTAGTTCTACGCTGTGCTGGGAGACCCTGGCCCCGGCCTTCTCTAGGCCTTGCTGGAGGGCCCTGCCTTTGTCCGTGGAGAAGGGGCCTGGGAGCCAACGCAGCGCGGGCCCGCGGCCTGTGGCTTGGCTCCCCCTGAAGCCGGTCGTCGATCCTGTGTCTGACACTTCAGGATTAGGGAGGCCCAGGAGGTGGGAGAATCCGAAGGCTTCTGCGTGTCGGGGGGTTTATAGTCAGATCGAGAGGCCGGGTCCTTGTCTGCAGGGCACAGTGTGGGAATGCTTGTCGGGTTTGTGTGTTTTTGATCTGGAATTGATTGCAGAAATTTGCATCAACTAGAACCTCGCCGTTTCACCCCCATTTCCCTCTCCTGCAGAAAGCACCCGCATACCTCCTGTCGTCTCTACCCAGTGGATCGAAAGGTTGGCTCATAATATTAGTAAAATCTTGTTTTCAACCTAACCTACCACGTGATGGTTATCTTTTTTTTCTTTTTAAACTCTGCGTCTTTCTCTATACATTTAGGAGAGAGGTGGTGAAGTTCTTAAGCCGCCTGGTGTTAACCTCGGCAGCCAGGAGAGCACCCCACCCCCTCTCCGGTCCCTAGTCCCTCCCCCGCCAGTCCCCTCCGCGGTCCCAGGCCACAGTAGCGCCTCCTGGCGCCACTCACGGGACAGCGGAGACTCAGGGCCTTGCAGGCCAGGCCGCGGAGGGGCCTTGCCGCCTGCTTTGGAAACTCTCCATTTTCCCACAGTATTTCACATTCATACTACTTTTCACACCCTGTTAGGCAGTAATAGCACTGAACCTGCTAAATACTTCCATGCACCGAGGCAGTCCTGCCGCGACCGCCGCCTTCGCCGGCCTTCTCCCGGTGATGGGAACACGATGGTTCTCTTGGCGTGCGGCGGGTCGGCTTCCTTCTCTCCTCTCAGAGGGTCTATCTCTGGCCCCTCGGAAGGTGGTGCTGGAGGTGGCCGCAGGGTGGAGGGTCCAGGTGTGGAGGTCTTGGCCCTGAGGGTGAAGGGGGTGGTTGTGAGGTGGGGGTTAGGGGGAAGCTGTGGGGACTGTTACAGCTTTCGGTAATTATGTGCGGCTAGATGGGTGAGTTTTTAATGAACAAGGCCTTGCTCCAGGCCTCGGGCAAGACAAGGTATCAGACCTGGCCTGTGCAGTGAGGCCTGCCTCCTGCCTTCCCTCCAGGCACACCAGGTTCAAGGGGGAGCCTCTGGGCACTAAGGGACTGGGAGGCAGCAGAGCGCAAGCCCCTGCCCTGCCTTGTGGCCTGAGCCCCACAGCTCTGAGAACAGGGCTGCTCCAGGGACCTGGGGAAGGGTCTGGGTGGGGGAGCTTAAGAGCAGAGGAGACATCAGTCAGGCTGGCAGGGAACCACCGCTGCTCTCACCCAGCTGCTAGCTCTTTGGAGGTTGCGTGGACTTGCGTCACTCCCCCTCAGACACGCAGCAGGCAGATTCTCAGAGTCCAGTTACAATGCACCAGCCGCGACTGGAGCAGTTGTCACCAAAGTCCTGGCCCTCTGTCCCCTGGGCATGGGCCTGCACTCCTAGAGCCCGCGGTGGGTGGGGAGGGACACCCCCCACCCTAGTCTGCCACTGTAGAGGACTGAGGCGGGTGGCCCTGTGGCTTTGATCTGAAAAGTCAGGGTAAGCTAAGGGCCATCCTTTCCCTCCCACTCCTCTCCCTCCTGCTCCTCTAGGACCCCACCTCAGTTCTTCCATCAAGAGAAGGGGACTCATGAAATCTGCCTGCCCCTGCCTCCAGGATGGGAGGCATGGTGAGGGAAACTAACTTGTAAAAGAGCCTATTATGTGTGGAGCATTTCACAGGCTGCATAATGTTTAATCTTTACAAATTTCAAGAGGAATATTTCCAAACCCTGTGCGCCTGCCAGGAAACAGATGCAGAGAGGATGGAGTGGGCCAGAGCCATGGATCTGTGCCTGCCAACAGCTCCCGACCATTCTGTGCCTCTATAGCAACATCCTGGCATTGACGACACACTGAGGGGTCCTGCAGCCTGGGCCGGGTCTCCCGATGACCTTGAGAGAGAGTTGAGCTGCCTTCCATGAGCCTCAAACATGCCCTCCTAAAGGGTGACTGAGGTGATGGGCGATTTGGGTGCAGGGACTTGAAGCTTTGGGCACTGCACAAGCTGTGGTGCCTTTATACCTGTTCCTCAAATATCCATGAGAGTCAGTTACCGGACTCTCTTACTCACCCAGGGGAGCCCAGAGTCCACCCCAGATGTGTCCTTCCGTGTCACTGTTCTTGCCCCCACCACACCTGGGTTGAGAAGATTTAAACTCAAATTCACTGGACTTCTTTCTGCTCTATGGCTAACATCTAACCTGAGCCCAGAGCGCTCCCTTTCAGCCTGAGGAGGCCCGGGAAGGGACTGACATGGTTCCTAACTCCCAAGGGCCACTTCAATCCCTTTCTCCACTTGTCAGGGCCAGAGCTGAGAGTCTGTCCAGCGAGCAAGAGGGACCACCCACCCCTAAGCTGGGGGCGGGCTGAGTGTAGGGCTCTGGAAGCCCTCGTGTTGACTTTTGGCAGCGGAAGCCCCAGGCGCTCCTCCTCCCAGACACGGCCTCCCAGCGCTTGTTCAGGAGTTGCTTCATGCTGTCCTGGACCCTCACAGGATTCACAGCAGAGAAGCTGTCTGCTGCCCACGCTACAGAAAACGACTTAGACTTTGGCTTTGAGGCATTTGCAGAAGGTAGGGTGAGAGGGCAGGAAGACCAGGCAAAGCCAGAGGGCAAGGAAGGAGGGTGCAGGCCTGAGGCAGCTGTGGTTTCGAAGTTGCTGAGGGAAACTTTTTCTGCTTCCTCTCCTGCAAAGACAGCCCCAGCCCAGAACCTCTCCACCCTCTGTTTCTTTTCTTCTTTCCTTTACTCTCCTGATGCTGCACCTGGGCAAGAATTAGGGGGCAGGAGCCCAGGTCCCTCTCTTTCAGGCAGTCAGCTGCACAGGGTACCGACTCCAGGTGGGCATTAAGGACGAAGTGTTTTAAAGAGTCCCTGAAGCCATGTCATCCCTGTGGAGCTGTCTCTTCCCTTTGGGCATGGACAGGAAGTTCTCAGGCTGTTCCTGGATTTCTGGTTAATGTAGGCACTCTGGACCCTAATTTCCCCTGGAGCACTATTCCAAACCTGGAGGCAGCTAAATGAGGGGTCCTTTAATAGGATCTCTGAACCCTACCAGGGTATATTAATTCATTTTACGGTCATGGGGTGGGTGGTGGGGGAGGGAGTGACTATGGTGATTTTCTGAAGGCCAACTGGTAAACCCCTCTACTCTGCCATTTTGTTTTACAAACAATTATTGATTATCTGACTCTGATGACAAACACGGCTGTCAGACAAGTACAAACCAGGTTAGAAAGCCGCAGTGCACTCCGTATCTCTCGTCTATGATCCTCCGCCGTAGTTTCCACCGCTACTTGGGGCTGGTGGGCCACACTCAGCTTTGGGAACACCAAGTGCAAGACATTGAGCACAAGTGACTGGGATCTGGTTGCCAATTTCAACTGAACTTGGCCTTCCCTCCTCCTATCGGGATGCTGCGACCGGAAGTGAAATCTCCTCTCAGGGACTCCGGCCGTCTGGAAATGCTAAAAATCAAGAAAGCTAAACATCAAGAAATTCCAGAGGAAGATGAAAAGAACAAGAAACTGGAGGAAGAGTGGGAAAGAAAAAAAGGAAAATAATCGTGCCCGAATTTTGAAGGGCTTTGGAGTTCTGCCTGTTTCCAACAAGGGAAGCTAAAGCTAAAGCTTGTTTGTCTTCACTGGGTTTGTCCAAGTGGTCCCTGGAGCGCAGTCTCCTTGCTCAGAATCTCGGGTTCTTCCTGTGGGAAGGTTGCTTTGAAGCGAGGCTGGTCTCCTGGAGGGCTCTACTCACTGGTGGTGGGAGCAAAGCTGGAGGGAAAGGCCCGGAGGTGCGGACAGGTCCGGTCCAGGCCCTTCCCCAGCATCCGAGGGGCGCTGCGCCCTCCACCCCAGGGGAGCCTCTGGGTTCCTCGCCATTCCGGACGGCTTGGCCAGGGTGATGTTATAGTTATTAACGACCAGGATGATGTCTTTAGCCAAGACCGAAAAGAAATGGCTCCATGTGAGCCCACCTGTGCATCTTGGGCTCTTCGCCACAGCGGTCAGCAGGATTGACAGGGTCCACGGCTGCGGCTTCACCACCCACTCCGCGCCCAGCGAAGTGGTGCATGAGGGTGGGCTCTGAGCTCCAGAGTCCACAGTGGTGCAGGGCTGGAAAGCACTTAACAATTAGACTACACCCTGCTGATGGCGGGAGGAAATAGAAGACACTCTTGGCTACTTAAAAGGACTTATATACCCCGTCCCCGCTTCCTCCCAGCATCAGGTTTAAGGTAAGGCTCTCCTTTGCTAAGGATGACACTCCCCTCAAAAGCCTTCCAGAGTTAGGACAGATGGGCGACTCTTGTAGAATTAGGAGCATCGCCACGATTTTGCTTGAGCTCCTCGCCAGAGGCTCAGCCATGAAGTGCTCAGGGCATCTCAGGACCAGGCACACCTGAGCTGCGTCCTGGCTCCTGGATTTACTGGTTTCACGATTTAGAGCCAGAATCTTGGTTTCACTGTTTGTCTTTGCATTTGAAAAACGGGGACACATGCCCGGTAAGGGTTTGAAAGTGCCGCTCCTAGCCCTGGAGATCCTCATCGTTGTGTATTTATTCATCTTCGGGAAGATCCCCGCATTTTCTAACTAGAAACTGCCATCCCCGCTTCCCACCGCGAGGTGTGGCTTCCTGAGCAACCGCCTCCCTCCCCCGACCTTCGACCCGTGACTCTGGGGTTGCCAAGTCCTTACCTTGGGTCTCAAAAGCGCCTTCTCAAACTTGCCCCGCTTTCATTCTCTGCCCCTGCGGGCGAGACCGGATCCTCGCGTTCTTTCACTTGCTCTCCAGCCAGTTCTATTATCCTCTCGCTGCACCCCGGGGAAGCCCAAATTCCACCGCCCTGGAGGATGTTCCCTCAAAGCGGGCCAGAACCGGCGCGAAAACCCGGACCGGTGATGCCAGTGGAGCATGGTCTCCTGCCCACCTGCCGGGCGGGCCAGTCCGCATGTGCATGACTAGAGACCCTGGGAGTGGGAGCGATGCGAGGGGCAGCTGGCCACGGGGACCGAGAGGCGACACCTGCACTGGCCATGCAGGGATCCCTGGTCAAAGAACCCAGGGATTTGGGCCATAGGGAGCCGCGTAGGACTGGGTTCCTCACCCCTCTCCCTGCCTTCACCAGGCAGAGAAGGGTTCAAAGTTGGCGGGTGCTGGGCTCTAGCTGCTCCCTGCTTCCCAGGGAATCCTGCATTGCACGCCAGCGCCCTTGTAACTTTTTTTTCATGAAGGAAAGTAAACATCTTGCATATATTTCCATACTGGTCAGGCCCTAATTTTGGAAATTTTCGTTCCAGATACTCGGCTGACGTGGCAGGAGAGTGCCCCTTTGAACGATGCATACATAGAAAAAATGTTTAGTTTGGGCCGTTTGGGGAGTGTCTGGAACCAATGAGCTGGTAGTTGGAAAGGGGGACCATCTGGATCCCCCAGTCTGAAAACAGAAGCCTCTGTGTTGACTTGCAGTTGCGACCTGGGGCGGTCAGTGATCCTGGGACTGCTCCAGTCTGACTCTAGGACTCCTTCCTGGGCCCACATTCAGCCAGCACCATCATTCACCTGGGACCCAGCAAAATCTCTTAAACTTGCAGACTCGGAGAGAGGGGAAGGTAGCCAGGCAACGGAGTTGCAGAAACATCCTCTTGGTCACATGAACTTTATTGCAGATCAGGAAGTTATCTAACAGCTGCCAAAAATCTTCTGACTCCAGGGCTCCAAATGTTGACTGTTTCTCACACCTCACTACGGGGTCCGGAGTCCCCTGGCTGCCTTGGAGGTTATTCAGATTTCCTATCCCCTTTTGGCTTCCATCTCCGCCCACCTGCCTGGCTGCATTTGGAGATGATTTCCTTTTTTGCATTCTCGAAACCATGTGGCTCCCATACTTACCTGGACTGGCGCTTTCCCCACCCACCCTACGTAGGTGGAATTCCAAATCTCCTGAGGAGGGAAAGCCGGGTTGAAGAAGAGTCAGGAAAAGGAAGCCGAGCTGAAGTCGGGGCGTGCAATGCTATATCCTTCTCCCGGTGCTTTGGGAGAAAAGCACTGCACGAAAAAGTGCAGCACACGAAGTACTATTAACGGGCGCCTTCCCTTTCTTCCCCTAACGCACCAAGTCCCAGGCCTGAGCCAGGTTCAGGGGCAGGAACCTGGGCTTCTGTGGCCTTGTACTCGCGAAAGGGCCGGGGCAAGATCTGAGCACAAAGTAGGCGCTGAGACAATAGATCCTGCTTGACAGAAGGATGCTCCAAAGGAAAGGGGGCCATTATTTGAGAGCAATTGTTAAGTAAAGGCGCACGTATGTGTATCCTGTGCTCGTTCAGTTAATTTCAGGCTCACATAGGAGGTCGCCTGGGACGGATCTGCTTCCCATTTTCAACGCAACGCGCAAACACGAGGGAGCCCCGTCCAGCTGACCCGCTTAACACAGATCGGGAATCACTGTGTCCTCTGCCGACCCTGGAGGGTCAGGGTGAGCTGAGCCCACCCGACTGCTTCCACATTCAGGCCAGACTCACTCCAGACAACCAGCAGCAGAGACTGTGCCCGAGTCCCCGCGACCACGGGTGGGGCGGGGACGCTGAGGCGGCGCCTGGGTTCCCCGCTTCGCGGATCCCCCTTCTCTGGGGGAGCCGAGAGCAGAGATTCATGTGCTTGAGCACTAGGGCTTGGTCAAGACCAACGGGAGGGGCCCTGGCGTCGCCCGCCCGGGCGTTACCATCGGCTACTGTGGCGACGGCCGCTTTGGGCGCTCACCTTCCCCGAGCCCTTGGCAACCATCCACCGGCGCCGACACTGTCCGCGTGGCGCGCACCCCGGAAGCGCTTGCCGAGACCCGGAAGCGGCGGGAGCGCGGGGGCCCAGCTCTCGGGGGCGCGCCCGCCCCGCCCACTTGAGAGGAGCCGAGGGTGGCGAAGCCTCGCGTCGCGCGAGAGCCGGGCCCGCGTCCGCGCTGGGGACTTTCCCGCCTCTGGGGCCGCGGCCGGTGGCGGCCCGGGCCGCCCTATCCCCGGGAGGAGCCCGGGTGGACTGAGGGCCCTCGGAAGGCGGCCGTGCCCTCGAGGGAGGCAGCGGGAAGGAGGACTTAACAGTCAGCGCGGAAACCCCGCCAAGGCGCGGGGCGGCTCCGCGCGCCCCTGACCGCCGCCGTCGCGGAGGCCCGGGGCCGCGGGCGTCGGGGCAGCGCCGGCGTCCACGTGGCGCTCGGCGGCCTGTCGGGGCGGGCGCGCCTGGCCTCGCCGTTTTCCTGACTGCGGGGCTGGCTCCGGCGCAGTTTGAGAAAGAATAATGTCTTTACTTTCGAGAGAAACATCAAAGACCGGGGCTGCGCAATGTGGAGCACATATGGCAGCCGCCGAGGCCCGGGCCTGCCAAAACACGTTTCTCAGGACTTTCCTCCTTTTTGTCGATCCCCGCCCCCATTCCCTACCCCCCTCTTTTTTTTTTTTTTTTTCTCCCTAAATGGGAGGGAGTCGCGGGCTCGGGTTACCCAGACGTCCTGCCTCCGCTTGAGGCGGTTGGCGGCTTCGGGGTTGGATCCACGAGGCCCCCTGGGAAGGGGACCCAGAGCAGAGGCGCCAGGGCGCTTTTGGCGTTTACCTGCAAAAGCACGTTTTCCTGCTGGTAGGTGCTTCCTTGGTGTAGTAGAGTTGCACTGGCGGAGTCCCCACGCCTTAGCGCATCGCTCCATAGATACAGGGTACCTTAATATCCATAGAATGAACACTGAACTGAAGTGAAGGCAGTGTCCTGCAAGCTAGGCTTCAGTTTGCTTGTTACTTAAGCCTAAACAAGATTTAGATGCAAAGCGCCTCTTCCCCATTAATGGCTAATTTATATTATTACTCTTTCTATTACTATTTGTATTATTATCTAGACCACTATCGCGGTTTCTTAAATTACCTAGCAGGGGGAAGCAGGAGACAGTTGGCCCAAAGTTCAGGCAGTTTTCTTGAGGAATTGCTCAAGACAAAATCTCAAAATGTTAGGGATGAGGGGGGAGAGTATAGTTCAAGTGGTAGAGGGCATGCTTAGCATGCATGAGGTTCCGGGTTCAATCCCCAGTACCTCCTCTAAGAATAAATAAATAAATGAACCTAATTACCTCCCCCCACCAAAATGTTAGGGGTCATTAACATGATCTAGTTTCACCTTGTGAGTTTCCCTGAAGACGAGTTTCACCTTGTGAGTTTTCCTGAAGACGAGCTGAGGCCCCAAAAGGCAGTGGAGCTGGGGAAGCCCCCTCTGTCCCAGGCTGGTGCTGCACAGCACTACCCTCCGTGCAGGGATGAGCCGGGTGACTGCCTCTCTTTTAGCTGCTTCCATTAAATGCATTCCTATCGTTTGTCTCTGAGACATGATCTTGGGATAGTCTTCTTCAGCAGATTTACATGTAGGGTTAGTATTAAAGGCAGTGGTACAGTCTTGGGGCTCCCATGTGAAAGAAGTCCATGCTGTCGCCAGAACTTGGCTTTTCCTAATGCACGATTGATGGTGGTGGAAGGAAACACACCACACCTGGAGCTGGTTACACCTGAATCTTCTCAAATTTTCCAGTGTCTGGTGACTTATGTGACTTACACACTCAGATCAGTGGGCAGATTACCTGACAGATGGTTAGAAAATCCGGACTTTACAGCTGACTTTGCCATCAGTCTGCTGCCTATCTTGACCAGTTTCTCTGGATATCTCTATTTTTTAAATTTTAATCTTAATTTATACGTGTGTATTCTATATTTGTGTGTATATATGCACATGTAGATATATTATTAACTTTTAACCTAGGTGATCTGTTCATTCATAAATCCAATGTCTCTTCTTACATTCTCTGACGCTGTTGTATGTATCCACATGGAGTGAGCCCCCTACCCATACTGGATGGAGAAGCAACAGAGCCAACTCTGGCACCCTGCTTACTCTTGTATTAAGTATTCAAAGAATGTGAAACAATTTGCAAAGTGCTTTAGAGCTGCCTTCTTTTCTTCATCTTGCAGGTGAGCACACTGGAGCCCAGAGAGCTGATCTCTCCAGGTCGCCCAGCTGCAAAACCCAGGATGGCTTCCTGCCCAGTGCCGTACTCCACTGTAACTGCAGAGATGGGACCTACCAGTCTCTGTATCGAGTGTAGGTGAGCATGGATCGAGTCTTTAGGATATCTCCTTCTGCTGCCCAACCGTCTGCACCCCTCACCCCACTTTCTGATTCAAAATATTGGTAACTGGACCAGAATATAATATTCTTGGGTTCAGCAGTGCAAATTTAAAGCAAAACTCAAAGTCAGTACCATGTCACCTGTGCTGTGTTCCTTTAAACCTACCAACCCTATTGTGTGGACTCTGAGCCCACAAGGACCTTTGGGACAAGGTTATGTTTCCTCTAGTGAGGATACAGCAGCAAATCTCACTTGTTTTTAGAGTCTTGAATTCAATGTAAGAGAAGTAAAAATTCATGATCAAACTTAATAAAGAGGCAAACTAAAAATTAATAAATTTGTAAGTCAATGTTCAGGATAATATTCAACTGATCCATTCTCCTCGCACAACAAACTCCCAAATTATTAACATTGGAGGCGGGTGGAAGAGCTAACAAAGGAATTGTCCACTATTAGTAACAAGATAGTAAAGCTGCTCTTGCGTGTTTTTTGGGAGCACCTCCTTGATGTGAGAGAGTGACTCGGGGAACTGTCTGCCATGTTGGACATGAAGTCCGGGCACTGTCTCCCTCCTGCTTGTCTGGCCCTGGTCAACCTTGGTGAGCCTCATGGATGCTGCCTGGCTGGAATCCAGAGTTTTTTGGAGGAACAGTTGCGATGTGTTTCCTATGGTATGCAGTGCAAAAGGCAGTTTCTCTGTACTGAGCCAGTCTTTTCCTCCATCACCTGCAGGCTGAGGCTCCTGGACAACCTAGGGGCTTATAGCACCCTACATAGCACGGGGCCTGAGGGGTTTCCCTCAGCAGGGACCTTGGGCCTGTGGCACTGGCCTGCCCAGCCAGGACAGCCACTCCCCTGGGCAGGACTGGAGCAAGGATGTTCAGCTTCTGCATTTGAGTCTGGGTGATTATGTAAGTTGTTCTTTGCAACTACAGCCATGCCATAGAGTAGAGAGCGCTCTCCTACCAGTCCTAACCCTATCCTCAGGGCTCTGTTCCAAACCTTTTCTCTTCTTGTATGGAAACCTCTCTCTGAACAGTACTTAATCATGATACTTACTTCCTGAGCTTGTTATGAGAATTAAAGGAGAGACTCTACTAAAACGACTTTTTGCGGTGCCGGATATAGATGCACATTAGCTGCTGCTATTGTTGTTAACCATTCTGTGGTTTCAGGTGAGGCTGGTGACATTTCTCTACAACTCAGGCCTCTTCCTGGAGCACTAGACCTGAATACCCAACTCCCTGCTGGAGGGCACTGTCACGTCCTTAGTAGATGTGCTTAGCTTTTTAACTCTCTCCATGTTCAAAATGGAATTGACTTCCAGTCCGTGTTGCACACCCACAGCCTGCTCCCCTGGTCTCTGTGCATGGCACCACCACCAACCAGGAGCCTGGGCCGGGAACCGGGCAGCTGTCACCAGGTCCTCCTGAATGTCCTTCCAGTGCAGTTTCTCTTCTCCAGCCCCCACCTCCTGCCTTAGTAATGACGGGTATTGAGCTTGCCTGCATCATTCTGTCCTTTCCATTTTGTCCAGTGTGCTCTCCAGCCTGACCTCACAGCAGCCAGAGTCGTCTTCATGTCATGCAGTTGGATCCTGTCATTTTTTACTCTACATGATTCATTCACTCCCCATAGACTTCAGGAGAACCCAGATGTTGAGCATTTAACGCTCCTTGCGTAACATCTTTCTCACCACGTTCCCTTCACACATGCTGAGCCCCCTCCCCCGGCTCTGCTGAACTGTTTTGAACACCTGCGCTGCTTTTGCCTTCGTGTATCTGTGCGTGCACACCTCCGTCCTCCACCAAGGAGACGCCATTCTCCTTGTGCTTCAACATGCAGCCTGGATGTCTCCCCTTTTGGGGAGCCTTCACTAAGCCCCAGGCTGATTACAGAGTTTATATTTTCCAGAGTGTAATTTGTCTCTTTCACACTAGGTATGAGTTCCTGAGGGCAGTAGAATGCGTCTTTAATCTCTTGGCCACAGTGCTTTAGGGCCTGGCAGACAGTGGGTGTCCATCACACGTTTACTGACTATGAGAATGGCCCAGAATCAGAATAAATGGCTTTGGTTTTATAACTTCTTATCATCAAGATTTGAGGGAAGTAATTTCTTCTGAGCCACAGTTTTCTCAGCTGTAAAATGGGGAATGATGATAGCCCCTAAGGGCATGAGGATTAAGTGAAAGGTGAATGCAGGAATTTCCTGTAAACTGTAGTGAGTCATTGTTACAATAACGCAAAGCTGGGTTTCCCGTGCATGTACACATTTCCATACATGCACCTGCCGTGTGTATGTTACATGCATCTGAGTCTTTGTGCACCTGCATGGTTACATGGAAAACACTTTCCAGACATACCTGTCTTTAGCTCCTCCCCTTTAAAAGGCCTGCTGAAATAGGTGGATAGAGAATTACTTTCCGTTACTAGTCTGGGTTCTCAATAAAGCATTTTAGTAGCAGTGTTGTCCAGTTAACACTCCTTCTGTGAACTCATTACATCCATGCACACAAACACAAACAGTGCCCATTATATAGAGCGCCGAACAGGTATTAGAGTCCATTAGAATTTTTACCATGACTATTGCATCTTTTCTACTAAAGCGGTAATGTTGAAATTACTTTCCTCTTGTTTTCACGTCGGTGGCTTGGAGCAGTTACTGAACCCGATTTCCCCATTTTGCATGCGAACAAACCGAGGCCTAGGGGTTCATTTAACAACCTGTCCCCTTTCCAGAACTGCAGCTGAGTGGCGATCAGAGCCCTAGGGTACCCTTTCTCCTGTCGTCTTTCTTTTCCCACATCGGTGTAGGAAGTTTGCACAGAACAGTGACTGGTAAAACCAGCCAGGGCCGATCAGTGCATAAACTGACCGGTGCTTATTTCTAGTCACTTCTGCACTTGGGACTTGCCTTACATGTGGAAGCCGCTCTCCTAACGTCAGTAGCGAGGGAGGTTCCTGGCTGGTCGATTCCCGGGAGGGTAATTGCCTGTCCTTCCGCCGCGCGCGGCTGCCAGCTGCCCGCTGCCCCTGGGACTTTGAAGTGGAAGGCGCTGCCGGGCTTCTCTCCCTCCTTGGAGCCCGAGAGGGAAGGGAGTGCGCGGCCCCTCGCCCACCTCCTTGACCTCCCGCCACTCGTTCTGCTGTAAAAAGCCAGGTGGCGCCAAGCGCCCAGCCCCGGCCGAGCTGGAGGCGCTGGGGTCCGCCCCGCGGCCGGGCTGGTGCCTTCTCTGCAGTCTCCGCACCCCTGTCGGTCGATGGCGAGCCCAAGGGGAAACGAAACGACGTGTCCTGTGCGCCACATGGAGCTTGGGGGATGGAAGTGATTAAAGCCATGAGGTTTCCTGGCTCTTCGCGGTGTTTACGGTGGGTTTTGATTTGGGGAAGGAGAGCGGGGAGCGGCGCGGGCCGGCTGCAATCTTCCAGCATCCTGGGTCCGCTGTCTGCGCCGCAGATGCCGCGCGGCCTGGGTGTGCGCGCGGGCACGGGAGCGAGTCCGGGGTCGTGCGCAGGGCCTGCCTGCGCCTAAGCGACGGGGTAGGTGCACCGAGTAACGAGGCGGGAGGCCGCCCAGCTGTGAAAGGAGGGCTTTGAGCTTCCCTCATAGAACAGAGGGTCTGGATCTATTAGGGAAGGCACACGTTTCAGCTTTCAAACCCCATTTTTTTTTTATCCTTGAAATGGTTCCAGCCTTTGAACTACTGTTACTAACAGGAGAAACTCCATCATGCAGTTATATCGATTTCCTTGATTTAAACCAAACTTCATTGAACAAAAATGTTTGTTGAAACTTAGAAAATAACTACTTACCTAGGAATGAAAACTGAGCCGTCCAACATGTGCTGTTTAAAATCAACACCAAATTTGAAGTTAAGATGAATCCAATAAAATTATTTTTTTGTATTCACTGGAATCCTGGGAGCACAGAGTTGGTATTAATGGCCTATAGCAATTTTAGGATTTTAATTGAAATGACAGTAACACATATACAAACACAGTGAGCTCTCAGCAGGGCTGGTCATGATGACAGTGTGCTGTTAAGGCTGCTTTTCTGTGGTGCCGGTGGTGTGTTTATTGTAGTGTGGGCTTCAGAGTAGTATTTTTCATGCCAAAGGCTGCCAACCACTAATAACTCATGAAATTAATAATGCAGGATTGGACTAGCTTTTTGGAAAGGCATAGAAAAGAACAGAGAGTATCAGAAGGATGGGAAAGATAAATGTTCCTTTACAAATCTTTGTCCCCATGTATATACATGTGTACTGAGTTGCAGTGCAAAGTGTATTTGCTATCATGGATTACACTAAAAAGAAATTTGAAAGCTATAGTTGTAGGAAAAATCCATGTTTCTCCAGCAGAGTTCCCATCAGCATTATGCTCTTGGGGTTTGGGGTGCTAGGCTGAGGCCCCTGCTGCCCCCGGTGCTCTGCACTGAGCTGTAGTGGGTATGTGCCCCCTTGTGGGACCCCCTCCTATGTGCCCCCTTGCAGACCTGACACTGAGCATGACCCTCAGCGAAAATGAGACCACGAGGTGGTTATTCAGTGTTTAAAATCTCAACACAGTAGGTTCTTTCCTGGTTATGAAAGTAATACTCGATAAGAGATCATGTCAGGCCTCAGGCCCCTGGAAAAGGACTGGCACGAAAGAGTGACATGGAGCCTCAGGCCTCAGAGAGGAAGGTGGCAGTGGGAAGCTGGGAACAGGAACTCTGCAGCAAAGACCAGAGCAGCCTGCTTATTCAGCCTGGGGGAGGGCGGGCCATGGGGCTGGGGTCCCGAGCTTGGGAACGGGGAGGCGTCAGCTTAACCTACTCAGCAGGAGCAGGTAGAAGAGTCTTAAACCAATTTAGGAGCTCAGGGGTTGACCCTGGGGATGAGGAACGCTTCTGTCCCCCCTCTTCCTCTCTGCCTGGGTGTCTAAGGGCAGCGGACACTATCATCGTCGAAGCTTCAGGACACTGATTAAACCATATTCACGAGAGGGCAGGTCTTCTCTGTTAGGTCAGTGTCTTCCTTTGGCTCTTTCTCCTGTTTCCTGCTTTAGGAGCCTGCTCTCGGGGATGTCAGCCAGGCGCCTCTTTTTCCCACTCTAGGTACTAGGATTGGTTACCTGAGCCAGACCCTTCCTTCTCTCTCTTCCCCTGAGAACATGCTGGTTGTGGCTTTGTCCCTGCCCCACCCAGTCAGCCAGAGGGAAAGGAAACATAGATTTGGACTTTGGGGAGAAGGACCCGGCCCAGGCTCCGTCTTGGGCTGACCAGAGCTCTGCGGAGGTGTACACCATGTTCACCCCTAGCAATCAAGTGGGCATTGTTTCCACTTTCAATTGTTCCAGGAATGTCCGATTCTCTGCAGCAGAGGTCCTCAAACTCTGAGGTGCAGCGGACTCGGCTGGAGGGCTTGCTGAGCGGCAGATTGCTGGGCTCCACCCTCCTTTGATGTTCCAGGGCTGGGGTGCATTTCTAACAAGTTCCCAGGTGGTGCTGATGCTGCCGGCCCAAGACCAGACCTTGAGAACCAGTCTCTGTAGGATCTTGAGAAGGGTGTGGGGTGGGAAGGTGACTGGCGGGAATGAAAGCCCTCTGGAGGTCTTGGCCATGAACCCTGCTCCCTACCCCAAGCCCGTCCCCAACACTTAAGGCTGCCAGGGGATGGGGTCCGGAGGAGGGTGACCCAGTCACCCCAGGGCTGAGTGGCTAGTCTGGGGACTCAGGGGGAGTTGGGTTCCAGGGCGCCTACTCTCAGCCCACCACTGAGGGCTGGCTGACCGGAGGGTCCCTGTAGGAGGGGCATGCTCTTGTCTGCAGCCCTCCTCCTCCCGTGGGGCCTGGAGGGACAAGAACTAGGCTTCCCAGCCCCCTCTGCAGCCAGAGTCAGGATATTGGGGAGGTTCTGATAACGAAATGCAGTCATATAGGATTTGAAAGGCAGAAAAGAGGAGGACGCTGTCTTTCCTCAGCTGTGTAGGGGCACAGGCAGGCTCTGGAGGCGCCAGCGTGGGCAGTGGCCGCGGCCCACGGCCCGCTGCCGAGTCCCCAGCCTGCAGGGTGTGGGGCTCTCACGGCTGCTCCTCCTCCAGCGCCTCCACTTGTTACTGGGAGTAAATCCCTCTGCGTTTGGGAGATCCAGAGTGGTTTCTGTGTCCTGTATTGAACCCTGACTGACACGGGGAGGGGCTGTTGAGTGCTCGGTGCCTGAGGTCGGGGGAGCGTGGACATGGGGTAGTGTAGAGCCTGCAGCGGGTGAGATGACTGTCCTCGGCTGGGGACTCTTGGCGGGGGTGAGCGCTTCCGGAAGAGCTTGCCTGCTGTCCGAAAGTCAGGAGCTTGAGGGATGCGTGTGCACACCGTCCCCAGCTCATTCCACCCCTCTCACCTCACTTCCGCTGGCTTCCCTTTGTGGTGTTCGCAGCAAAGCAAGAAAACCAGCAGTCTGGGGGAGGGTTCAGGCGCACATTTTCACTAGGGCTCAGTGACTGTCTTGCCCATTTTGATACGTGATTGAATATTGTCCTGTTCTGAGCTCTAATTTCTGGATATTTACCCCCTAATGAGTTTATACCCTAATTAAGGGAAGATAGTGAGTTTTCAGTTTCCAGCCTAGGGCTGAACAACAAGTTACTTGAGCAGGTCGCCCTGGCTCAGTGTGAACGGAGAGCCGGACGGACACTGCCGATCCCGGCTGCAGAGGGGGACAGTACGGCCGCCTCCTCAGTCCCTGCTGCTGCCTAAGCCCCGCCTCACTGCCGTGAACCTGCAGGTGTTCATCTGGAGCTGACTGTCTGGCTCAGCAGTTCTTCCTGAACAGAGACAAGACTGAGTATATGTCACTTAACTAATTTTTGTCCAAAGGACCTGGTTGCTCTGGTAACTGTCTCACTGCCCCCAAGCTAGTGGTACCCCTCCCCGCAGGAGGGGACATCCCCATTCTGCCATGCTCAGGTGGAACCATGTGGACTGCCTCCAGCCAATTAAGCACTGAGTGGAAATGACTGCCCTTGGTCTTAAATCCCTCTCTCTACATGTCAGCAACGATGCAGATGGAGGTGGCCCCAAAGTGACACCACCACCAGGGCCGGCTGCAGGAACCCAGGAATGACTAAAACTTTTTAAAAATATTAATTCTGTATTAGTTAATTTACTTCTGAGAAGTGGTTGGGATTTTAGAAGCCTAAAGATTGCACCTCTCACCCTAGCCGGGGTTTGGTCTAAAAGGGCCGGACTGGGCTGCTCAGGTGCTTCTTCCAAATGCACCAACCAGATCAGTTGGTCTGGAAGAGGTTCAGGGAGTTACTCCAAGGCAGGTCCTGTCCCCTGAAGACTTTGGGTAGGGAGGTACAAAAGGTTTCCAAAGGGATTCATTACTGTAGAATTGTATCAGTCTCCGTATGTGAAAGAATTCGCCAGAAATAGAAATATCAGAAGAGGCCATAAAAATGTGAATTCTTGTCTCATTTTTTTCCTTGCATATTTGAAAGCCTGGGGAGACCACTGAAGTGATGGATCAAGGCATTAAATAAAACTTTAAGTGACGGTAATCCTACCCAATAGAGCGGCAACTCCACAGTAGATGGACTGTGGCCCGAATATTAACAGGATGGACTTTCTGCCAAGACGTCCCTCACTCTGAGGGCCTGGCTTCTTGTTAATTGATGGCCTGTGGCTCCCAGCACAGTGCTCTGCTTTGGCTGCCAGGTCCTCAGGGAAATGGGGTTGTTTTGAAACTCAGGGCTCTTAATGAAGCAGTTCCTGGCCCTGAAATGTGCAGAAAAATACCTAAAAGTGCCATGAAAAACTGGTCTATTGAAATGTCAGTGACCTCTCCAGGGTTGATTTTTAAATAATATATTTGTTTTCTTTGACACTTCGGTAGATGATTTAATAAAACACAACAAGGTCAAAGAAACTACCCAGTGCATTTCCTGTCCCACAGCCCAGAGTATCTGTGCAAACGACCATCATTATTAGTGAAAATTTTGCATGGACTATTTTGAGTGTCAGACTTCTAGGCGCTATCACAGAATTGGCAAGGTTCGAGGGATTTTTTACTGACTTAATAACATTTTTCTTTACTGTCTCCATAATCACCTGCTTTATGAACTGTGGCTGTAGCAGATGTTGCAACTGGTAATTTTCTTAGAACCCAAATGCATTTATATTTTTCCTTCTTTTGATTTCCATCATTTCTGGGAATTGTTAGTAGATGGAATAAAAAGAAACTACATTATAAACAATTCAGAACACTAAAAACAAAATTCCTTGGACCTCTTACAGATACCACACATGCAAATAAATGTGGCTTTGCATTCCAACGGCATTCGAGTGGGGATTACATTTTCCTCGTTAACTTCTTTCTTAACCAAACAGTATTGTTTTTCAAGACCATTTAATTGAAATCAAGTTTGACATTTTAAATTAATTCATACTGACTCCATTTAAGTGAAGAGGCAGAATACCTTCTTTTGATCCCAGTCATTTGTGCAGTCCTGGTTGAACTGTACCAAAGTAGGAATGCCTCCTGGTTCAGGATGAGATCAGGAGAATTGATCGTATTGCTTGCAAAACCAAAACATTAGGGTACTAAGTGCAGGTTTTTCCTGTCGTACTAAGGAAAGAGGTGGGAAAAGCAACCACAGATGCACACCTGAGATCTGCAGCGCCTGCTTTCCGACGGCAAACTAGAATGAATGTACTTACTTCTAATTGAAGGAACTTCCACCTCATCTGTCTTCCCCTGGTCATACCCAGTAATTCCTTTGCTTGTATGTGGACATTAGTGTGAAGCAGTGAGACGCTTCTCTTTTCTCCAGGGAGGTCAACAAAGCTGTTTAGAAAGACTGTGCAGTTTTGGTAGGAGCAGAAATGTCAGTTGATTGTTTTTTTTAAAAACACTTGTGTAAACACTTATGCTTGCATCTGTAACGCTTGCCCTGATACAGAACAAAAGTACATGTTGTTTCCAGTGTTGATATTTGGCGGTGGATAACGAAATATTTGTGTGTATTCAGGTAGATCTAAGTAAAATGAAAGAGACATTCAAATAACTCTCCATCTGAGTTCAGTCCACCAATTTTAGGAAATGCTCTGTCACTTGTCTTCACTCTGCTGTTAGCTCCATCTTGTTTTGTCGAGCCTTCTTTTTCATTCCACCGTCTTCTTGTGCATTGGGTTCACCTCCTGTAATCCCAGCTCAAGATGGCATGAGTTAGAGTCAAAACAACTCTAGTTTTCTCAGTGTCCCAGTTTCAAAACACACCCTTTCATGTTATTTGACACCATTTTCTACATGTACTTTCTTTAGAAAGAGGAAAAATATGTTATTGAGAATGTGTCAGATGACACCATATTGCAAAACATTTGCAAAACTGAATTATCGACAAAATTCACATGATTCCAAAAGGGCTGCTTGATTGAAAGCAGTTGCAGTGTTTCAGCATGAGAGTGTTGCCTATCCCTCCTGCTGTCTTTCTGTGTTTAGATTCCTGCAGAGCACACCCCAGAACTTCTGTGGGCCCCAGATAGCAGTTTCAACACAGCTAACTCAGAACAGATTAGAGCTAGAGTTTTAGAACACTCTGCACCTTCTCTTCCTTGAGTAAGCACTCAGCAAAACCGCAGCCACAGGTTCCCCTGTGGTCACCTCCACTTCACAGGAGGCTGGGCTGCCCTGCATGTCTGTGCTGTCTAACACCACCTATCAAATGACCTGACCACACTTGTGTGTTCCCAGCGTGTGCTGTGGTCACCAGGATGCCGTCATGCCTCCAGTAGGTCCTTTGAAGAGATGCTCATTCAACATTGATGTGCTGCTTACGCCTCAGGGTCCCAGCCTGGCTGACACTTGGCGACCTCTGCAAATGACACCAAACTCAGTTCTGCCACTAACTGGAAACAAGGCTGTTTCTATTATGAAGGGAGAATAATAGCCTCATGAAAGCTGTATTTGCACACTTGGTGACGGTAGTTAACAGTTAGAATTTTTAAAACATTTAAAGCCCAGCTATGTGGTGTATGTGATGTATGGTGAGAGAATTTTTAAAAAACATAATGTGTTTGACATCTCAATTGCATTTTGACTGACACAGAATTAGCATCCTGAAAATAGACCAAAGGAGAAAATAACTTTTTGTTTTATTTTTTCATTTTCAATATACTTCCTTTGTCAAATTACTCTCTTAACAGAGGAAAAGCATAAAGAGCAATGTGGTTCATCTTTATTTGGAATTACAGCAAAGCCACTGTCCCCAGCTGTCTTCTGAACTTTTTGAAGGACTTTTTAGAGCCTAGCTTCATCTTGTTTAAAGATGTTAGCGCTGTGTTGGGACGAATAGCCACAGTCAGAAAGCGCTGTTGTGGTTCTGGTTGTCATTATCCTGCCCAGCCATGCTAGAACCAGACTGCCGTGTGAAGACCTGGTGGAGTCGGGAAGAGAGGCGTTCAGACCGCTAATGACGGGGGCTTTGGCCATACAGGCATCTGCCAGATGTCCCATTTTCTAAACTCAGAACATCTGATAAATTCATGATGTGCCTCAATTAGTATTCTCAGCCCTGGCTACAGGTTAGAATAATCCGAGAATTTTTTTTTTTTTTAATGGAGCGGGGGGTAGCTCAGTAGTAATGTGCGTGCTTAGCATGACCAAGGTCCTCAGTGCAATCTCTAGTACCTCCATTAAAAAAAATAAAAACAATTTTAAAAGTGGATAGGCAGGCTCCACCCATTCTAATTAAAGCAGAACCTCTCAGGATAGGCCCCAGACATTGTTTTTGTTTGTTTGTTTGTTTGTTTGTTTGTTTGAAGTGCCCTCAAGTGATTCAAATGTGCAGCCAAGTTAAGAATCACTAACCCACATGATAAGTTCATCCTTCAGAAAGGGAAGGAAGTGATGAAGAGGATTAACACCCTGCTTCCAATTCCGGCCAACTCAGAAGCCTGCATGGAAAGTCAGAAGTAAAGTCAGAAGTGACAGAAACCCTGGAAGAGGGCCACCTGGCCATCAGAAAATTTCAGAGGGATGCGGTCACTGCCAGACACACACTCAGTTAGTTTGAGTTTTAAAATATCTCAGGAATTATAAAAGCCTGACTTTGACCCCCTGGTCTGAGATTCCAAAAAGAAGCAGAGGAGAGTCCTCAGAATGAAATTCTGATGCTATGATTGAAAATGGTCCAAGCATGGGGGGAAAACAGAAGAAGGAAAGGAAAGGGAAGGAGGTAGCCAGAAAGATTTACTATCTTTGTGCAGGAAGCTGTCTGTTGAGATCAGATATAGTTTTCAATGGTGTATGTAAAATGTGAAAGATGATCTTCACATTTAGAGAAAACAAGCATGTGTACAAAAAAGTCTGCCAAGAACATGTGAGAAAAGAGTCAGAAAGACTAAATCCAGAAGGCGGCTAACGTTCTCGATGGTGAAGGGGGCTGTTTGAAACAAAAACAAGTGTGCATCCGTGCAGGGCTAGGGTGGTGTTTCATGTCACATCAGCGGTGAAGATAGAGGGTGACCGACCACACTCTCAGACTGTTTTACACTTTAGACTAGAAAGGATGAGACTAAGTTTGGTAAGAAGGAATTGAGTAAGACCACTTAGGAGCAAATGCTGGCTGTCCTAAATAAGTCCAAACACTGGTCTGGAAGTAACAAACCAGAATATTAATACAATTTTCAGATGAAACTGCTTTCATCTTTAAAAATATGAAGAATGTAAGATATGCCTAAGCACCGTTCCACATATTTTCCAAGAGGAAAGTAGAAAAAGTCTTTGAACTATAGACTCAACCTGCTGATTTTTCAGCTCAGAATGTCTAGGATTTACTTTAAAATGCAGTTTGAATGCAAGACTTGCCAAGTTAAATTATACCTATGAGGTAGGTTAATGAAGAGAGCAGAGATAAGGAGTCATAACCTTTTAAATAACTGAATTCAAATTCAGAAGCTCATAGCCCTTGAGAATTCAATAAAAGCTAAACGCATTCTTGGAATAGTTAGATACTACAGTGTAACAAGCCACCCCAAAACTTAGTGGCTTAAAACAGCTACCATTAATTTGTTCACAATTCTTTGTCTTCCTGGGGCCAGTTGGGAGGTTCCTCTGCTGGTTTTGTCTGAGATCACTCGGGCGGCTTCAGTCATCTTTGGCTTAACTGAGGCTGGATGGTCCCAGACACATGTCTGGCGGTGTTGCTGGCGCCCAGCTGAGCCACGGGCCCGCAGCAGGAGGACCAGGCCTAGTGTCCGTGGTGGGGCAGCACTCCAGGAGGACGAGGGCAGAAGCTGCAAGGTCAAGGCTCAGAAGTCACGTGACATCGCTTCTGCTTGTCCTGTTAGTCACGGCAAGTCACGAGGCCACCCCCAATCAAGGGACAGGGAGACAGATGACACCCTTAGGTGAAAGTTGTTACAACTCCTAGGTCTAACCGACCACACCTGTCCTCGGAGAAATGCTTCTATGCTGATGCACATGAATTACTTTAATTTCAGGGGATCCACGGACCCTTGCATCCCAAGTTAAAGCCTTTAATCTGTTCTAACCATTGGCTTATTCAAATAAGAAAATTAAAGTCCAAAGACATTGAACACTATTGATTAAGTACACAGGCACGGAAGTCCAGGCTGTCACTGACTGCTGATTTCATTAGGCCCACCTGAGGCTCACCTCATTATTATGCAGAGTAGATTTTAGCAATTTCAAAAGTCAGTATCTGACTACCAAATCGGAACAATTTAACTCACATATGTATGGTAAAATATTGCAAACTGGCACAACTATTTACAAATTACGGGCTGTTCCCTACGTCTGACTTTTTTTTTTTTTACTGACAGGTACTCTATGCTTCAAATAACTCATGCTGAAAAGTTGATTACACCATATAATTTATGATTTGCAAGACTGTTTTCATTTTTAAACCATCTGCTTAAAATGCATTCATTAATAAGAACAGCAAATTAACAGTTATATTGATTTTAATTTACATAAAACCAGGCACTGTTATCAGTTCATGGTTTTGTTTTTTTCCTCATAAGATAAAGACAATTAAAGGGAAGTTGATGTGGTTTAGTTTAAATTATTGCTTCTTTTGCTGTTGTTGTTGTTGCCAGTGGACGACTTTTTATGTGAAGGCTACAGGTTCTACTTAAAATTTTTATTTATTATTAGTATTATATTTATTCATTAATTTTATTTTTTGGTGAATTTGGCAGGTTGATCTGGTCCAAGTAGATGGAGAGAAACTAATTAGTTTTGAAACATCCAATTTTTAGAAATTATTAACTAATAAAGGCAAGGTTTTTATTAAACTTTTTAATCATAAAAATGTTCAAACATGAAGAGAAGTAGAAAAAATACTACAATGAATACCCAGAGCCCAATGCCTTTCATCCGTAATTGTTATCATTTGCCATCTTTGTGTCATCTGTCTATCTGTAGTTTCTTGTTGGTGTCGTTGGACCATTTAAAAGCCAGTCACCCCTAAGCATGTCAGCACACATCTCCAGAAAATGAGGGCATCTTCTTACATGAGCAGTTTCCAGTGTAGCCCACACAATAAATTAATTCCCTGGTGTCATGTAACACCCAGGCCATATTCAAATTATAACCTTGGTTTTATAGATTTTTTTCCAGTTTAGAATCCAATTGAGGAGCACATGATACAGTTACTGTATCTTCAGTCTCTTTTGATCCAGAAAAGCACACACACCATTTCCCTGCTGTTGACTTTTCAAAGAGGCCATGTGTGTTGTTTTATAGAATGCCCTAGAAGATTCTGGACTTTTCTGAGTCTTTTTTAATGGCGGTTTAACTTGTTCCTCCATCTTCTGTATACCCTCGGTGAGACTCTGGTGACACATTTTGAAGAGTACTCCACAAGGGGGACCGTCTGCCCGGCAGCGCACGACACCAGCAGTACATCAGGCCTGGCTGCCCCGCTCTGTGATGCCAGGTTTGGTCCCCAAGTTAAGGTGACAGCAGCCCCAGCTCTCTTCACTAGTAAGATGCATTTCCCCTTTGTCAGTTATCAGGTCATCAGTAAGGTGATACCTTGGCACCATGAAAATAACCAGTTCCCTAAAGTTAGTCTTTTTCAAAAGCATAACTCACTGTGCTTTCTATTTTAATAGAGTTATACTTGGTTTTTCAAAACTTTCATCAAGCTGGTGGTGTATTCAACCTAAAATTATGAAAACAAATCAATGTCTGCATTTAAGCCATTAGGTAGTTACTCATTCTCTCGCTCCTGTCTTTGTCATCGTGGGTGCCATTCTGCGTTCGTGTATACTTGGGCTTGTAAACTGGCCATAAGCGGGGCCCCAGAGCTGTGTGTTGCAGTCCCCTCGTCCCTTCGTTTTATTTTATGGTTATTACAAGCCCGCGTTCAGACGTGGAGGCACTTAGAATGCTGTGGCTGTGAATGTCGCATTGTCACGAGTAATGAAATGAGATCCAGGCAGCACCCAGTGACCGAGAAGCCGGGCATTACACAGGTGTGCGATGCCCGCCAGACTCTGGCCATAAACAAATTGAGCCACACACTGGGATTGAAACGTGGGTCCCTTGAAGTGACTTCTTTGTTTCCTTTTTTAAGACGGTCGAAAGACGTGAATGAAAACACACCAGTAACCAAACATGGTGGTATCAAGCCTAATTAGGAATAGAAAATCATTTCTAAAATCTGTGTCTGTTCATTTTCTTCTTTTGTTTTTGTTTCACCCTCATCTGTGATTCATTTGCCTTTCGTCATCTTCCACGATGGCTTCTTCGAGAAAATCTGTCTTGAAACATACGGCATGGCTCACACCCACTTCAAACACTGTTTAAAATCTCATTTATTATTTTGCACTGTGGTCTCACTTAAAAGCCCGTGTTACTGAGACGCGGAGCACATACCTTTAATTCCCAAGGGTGAGAGAGGGAAGCAGAGAGAGAAACTAAAACTGTGAGACACTCCGCAACAGACGTGCCAGGAAAACAAGAGAATTCAGAAGTCTTACGGGCAGCTGAAGTCTCTAGACACAAGAAAACTGGAAACTGCCCAAAGTTGGGCTCAGAAGAGTATAGAAATGTGATGAAGCCCAGGACTGTTTTTTTTTCCCCCAAAAAGAGGTTCGTTACTTAAGGAGCACATTCGCAGGATTACAAGGATTTGCCTGAATAGCCAAGGGAACACTTATCTGCAGTGGAATTAGTGAGACCAAGAGACAGGGTCTGTGCGAGCCGCCTGTTGCAGGAGACTGGGTATAGAACTTGAAGGTAACACCTGGAATTATGGGCATAATCATATTAAGCTGATGTGCACAGATGAAAGTTCTGTTAAGTAGGGATTACGTTTTGCTAATTAGCTTAAATTTTCAGACACTGAAGTGCAGGTGTTTGGGGGAGCCACTGGGGTTTAGCGTCATTCCTTTGAAGAAAAACAAACACAAGACCATGCAGGGAACATCTCAGGCCGGGAGTTCAGTCTCTCTACCGAAGCACCTCCACCTGACACCGTGCAGGAAGGTTTGTGAACAACAGAAGAGAAGCACTTACCTGAGGGGCAGAGATGGTAGGGAGGGAGCCTTCCTTTTCCTCGTGCAGCAGAACGTCCTGTCCCCCTTTTTCTGAGAAAGCTCTGTGTCACACTGTTACTATAGAGAGCTCGACTTTGAGGCCACACGTGGGTTCCCGGCTGGCACTTGCTCAGCAGCCCGGGACAGCAGGGCGCTTCTGACCCCGGAAGCTGCAGCAAGAAGGCGGGTCAGACGAGACGGGGCAGCAGCGCCCCTCCGGCTGGGGAGGGCGGCCGGGGAGCCCAGGGCGGGGACCCAGGCCGCCGCCGCCCGTTGTCCCCCGCCCGGCTCACTGAGCAGACAGGCAACGCTGCCCTTTTCAGCTTCGGTTCTTACAGGCTGAGCAGCCAGTTCCCGCCCTCTGTTCCAGGTGAAATAAAGTGGGCAGAGAAGGCATCACCCAGTGACGGTCACTGAAGTCACTGACGGCGGAAGCTCCCGCACAACGCGGGGAGAGGACGGCCCCGGGGCGCCGCGCCCGGGGAGCCGGGGACGGACGGACGGACGGACGGGCCGCCGCGACAGCTGTTTCCAGCCTCCGTTCAGTCCGTTCAGGACCCGTCGCTGTTTCTGGCGTCACATGCGAATCCGCGGAGGTTTCCGCGGAGCCAGGGCGCCCGGAGACCCCGCTGGGTACCCCCACCCCGGCCCGCGCCGGCCTGGGCTGTCCTGGCTCATCAGCTCAACCCTGGGGGCCCGCGGCGGCTCTGCCCGCTACCCGCGGGCCGGGCCTCTTCCCGCCGCGCCCCCGCCACCCTCGGGCGCTCAGCACTTCCTGCGCTGCTCCTGCGCCCACTGGGGCCTGGGACTTTGCGAGGCTAAGACCTGGGGCCGCCAAGGTACACACGTCGCCGCATTTGCCCCTTTCCCGGTTCTTGCTGTTGTCCGGCTGTACCGGGAAGTGAGGTCCACGTCCCCGTCTGCAGCGCAGTGAAGGTCTTGTCCACCCCCTGGGACAGGGGGCGGCCTCTCTCAGGAGCCCTGCGCTGCCCGCCTCTCGGGCTTCCCTCCTGTGCTGGCCTCCCTGCCTGAGAATCCTTTTTTTTTTTTTAACTTTTTTTAATTGATTTATAATCATTTTACAATGTTGTGTCAAATTCCAGTGTTCAGCACAATTTTTCAGTCATACCTGGACATATACACACTCATTGTCACATTTTTTTCTCTGTGAGCTACCGTAAGATTTTGTGTATATTTCCCTGTGCTATACAGTATAATCTTGTTTATCTATTCTACAGTTTTGAAATCCCAGTCTATCCCTTCCCACCCTTTGCACCCCTGGCAACCACAAGTCTGTATTCCATGTCTATGAGTCTATTTCTGTCCTGTATTTACGCTTTGTTTTTTGTTTGTTTTTGTTTTTGTTTTTGTTTTTGTTTTTTAGATTCCACATAGTAGCAATCTCATATGGTATTTTTCTTTCTCTTTCTGGCTTACTTCACTTAGAATGACATTCTCCAGGAGCATCCATGTTGCTGCAAATGGTGTTATGTTGTCAGTTTTTATGGCTGAGTAGTATTGCATTGTATAAATATACCACATCTTCTTTATCCAGTCACCTGCTGATGGACATTTAGGCTGTTTCCATGTTTTGGCTATTGTAAATAGTGCTGCTATGAACATTGGGGTGCAGGTGTCATCCTGAGAATCCTTTTTAAGCCCCAAGGGCAGAAAAGACTTGCTTTCAAGGTCTCCTCTGCCACTGAGTGACTTGTTTTGTTTTGTTTTAATTGTGGTAAAATATACAGAACATAAAGTTGACAGCTTGAACCAGTTTTAAGTGGCATTAAGTACATTCTCATTGCTCTACAACCATCACCATTGTCCACTTCCAGAACTTTTTCATCTTCTGAAACTGAAATTCTGTCCCCATTAAACACCAGCCGTCCCCATTTCCCCTCCTCTCCGCCCCTGGGAACCCCCATTCTACGTCTGTCTCTGAATTGGACTAGTCTAGGTGCCTGGCACAGGTGGAATTGTACAGTATTTGCCCTTTTGTGTCTGGCTTATTTCACCTAACACGATGCCTCCAAGGTCCATCTGTTGGAGCTTTTGTCAGAATTTCCTTCCTTTTTAAGGCTAAATAATATTACATTGTATGGTTGGACCACATTTTGTTTATGCATTCATCTGAAGATGGACATTTGGTTGTTTCCACTTTTTGGCTGTCATGAACAGTTCTGCTGTGAACACTGTTGTACCAGGGTCCCTGCTTTCAGTTGGTTAGAGGGTATATACCCAAAGGTACAACTGCTGGGTCGTATGGCAATTCTGAGTTTAACTTTTGAGGATCTGCTATATTGTTTCCCACAGAACCTGCACCACTTTATCTTTCCACCAGGAAGGCACAAGGGCCCCAGTTTCTCCAGATCCTTGCCTGCCAGTGAGTCCAGCAGAGGTGCTCGTGGCCCTTGGGCTCTGCCCTTCCTTGTTATGCAGGATTGTCCCACTCTGGGAGGAAGTCGAGCATCTTTGCCCCCCCCCCCCCACCGCGGTTTGCAGATAATGGGATAATGGTTCCCAGTTGTAGTGACACACACCTGGCCCACCCCACACGAGCACACAGCACACTTCCAGTGTGCCCCTCGGGTGGGAAGAAGCTGCAGGGTTAGAACCCCCAGTCTGATGCCTTCACACTTTGTCTCTGGAAACTCAGAATGCTGGAGGAGGCTGGCTTTCCTGTCTTGCTGCCCCATCCTTTCCTTGATTCAGTAAGTAGAGAATGACCTCGTTTAACTGAACAGAAGGGGCAGGAGGAGGGAGGGGAGAGAGAGAGATTAAGATTTCAAAATATTGACTCACTGCACAAGAATTCCTCATCTGGTCCACTTTCTGCTCTTGAGCAACTACAGGTGTTTGTGATCTGTATTTTCTTGTTTGACCAAATCATGTTTTTATATGAAGACTTCGGCTTGCGTACAACACGTCCTTCAAAAAAGCCCATGAGCTGTGTTAACAGAATGAATGCAGTGATGTATATCACTCCTGTCTCTAAAGGAAAACGCACTCCTGGCGTCTTTACTGTCACGCGCCCTGTCGCACTGCCTGTGTCACTTCTGACACCAGATGGCTGGGTTTTCCACACAGCAAGCAATTCTGCGATACCGGCTGGGCCCCCACAGTTTAACTCAGTTCTGATGCTGTCTAGCCGGAGACAGCATCAAGTCCCACAGGTCAAGGGCTCCTCCCTAAAGACAGCCCCCCACCACTTCAGATGCCAGTTGTAAGTCCAGGTTGTCTGTCACCTGTGCTTCTGACCAACCAGCTTTAAATCGGAGGTGCCCACGACCCCTTCCTTAAGTTCAATTAATTTGCTACAGTGGCTCACAGGACTCAGAGAAACAGTTTACTTACTAGATCACTGGTTTGTTATAGAAGAATTTAACTCAGAACAGCCAGAGGGAAGAGACGCACAGGCCAAGGGAAGGGAAAGGGGCGGGGCTCCATCCCGCTCAGGGAGAACCACTCACCGCATCTCCCTGTGTCCCTCGCCCCACAGCTCTCCCAATACCCTCTTCCTGGGTTTTATGGAGGCCTCACTATAGAGGCACGATTGATTAAATCATTCGTTGACCGCTGGTAATTTGACCTCCAGCCCCTCTCCCCTCCCCAGAGGTCAGGGGCGGGACTGAATGTTCCAAACTTCTAATCTTAAGGTTGGTCCCGCCAGCAACCAGCCCACATCCTGAGTGGTTCCTAGAGTCGCCTCAATCACAGAGACTCAGGTGGGGTTGAAGGAGGCTTGTTCTGGATAACGAGACACCCATTTCATCTTCTGGAGAAAAGCTGGAGAGCTCTCTCAGGAACTGATGACGAAAGCCTGAAACTCAGGAGAAAAGATGTGTCTCTGGCTCTTACATAGAAACCCACAAGGGTGTTAGGAGCTTTGTGCCAGGAATAGTAAAGGAAGACCAAATATGTATTTCTTTTTATAAGTCACAATGTCACACTGCCTCTTTTCTGGGGCGTGAGAGTGGTCTAGTGACTCATTTGTGGCTGTAGCTAACCACAGACAGGTCGCCTACATGCAGCTGTGACCTGTCAACTCTCTTGATGGCTTATAATCACAGGTGCCCCCAAGGGGTTTCAGTTAAATAATCATTAAGTGTCATCCCTTAAAGGCAGCGTAATTGTAGACAGTGACCAGTAAATAATCATGAGACTTCACACATCATTACGAGGAGAAGCTCGATGTTCTGAAAACGTAAAGAATTTCTGACTCCTGTTCCTCTTCATTTAAACTTTATGGACCTTTTCAAGTTTTATTTTCCAAACTTTCTAATGTCCACATGGTCTGCTCCCCTAAGTGGTAAAGGCTTTCAAGTCAGAGACCTGGCTACGTTCTAACCAAGGGATTTCCTCTCTGAGTCCGCCTCCTCCCTGACAAATCTCTGGACTTACCCAGCAGTTTCAATTCCTAAAAAGTGGTAACTAATTAAATAATGCCCTTAAAAGGAAAAAACACAAAGTAAAAGCTGCATTCCAATGGAGAGGAAAGGCATTAGCTATGCCTCCCCACTCGGGGGATTGCAGCGAACCCAACAGTCAAGCAACTAGTCTACGAGAAAATATGTAAGAGTTGAATTTATAAAATAATTCAATTTGCAAAATAGAAAATTTTTACAGTGACTAACAATGCCCTGTGGAGTCATAGGTGACACTGGCCTAGCCTGCTGATTCCAGAGCTTCCTCACAGGGACCCTTGCCAACAAAGTCCCTCCGCCCCCTGAGGCTCTAGTCCAGGAGGCTTCGAGAAGAGTCTAAAAGAATTCTAATCCTCCAAGCCGGAAATGCACTGTTTTCTCCCAGATGCATTCAACGTTTATTAAGAACCTACCATGTGTTTGACATCATAGAGGGTGATTTTAATTCTTTGCCTTCAAATAAACTTGGAATTTATTCTCATAAATCAATCAGATGGTTTCTTTTTTCTAACTCAGTCTATACTGCATTTCTTTTTTTAAGCCACTCTTGCAATATTTATACAAAATACTATAAAACACAGATAAATCTATTGTACTAGGAAGCGGATCAGTTGTATGGGCAGAGAAGATGGGGGGACCAGAAAGAAGGGCCAACAGGAATACAGGGAGAACTTTGGAGATGATGTATATGTTCATTATCTTGGTTTTTAAATGTGTTTTATGTTTGTTATCTTGATTTTTGTGATGGTTTTATGGGTGTATATAGCCATTCCTCATTATTCCCAGGGGATTGGCTCTAGGGCCCTCTTCAGATACCAAAATCCGCAAGTTCTCAAGTCCCGAATGTAAAATGCCATAGAACCTACACATTTTGCATATGACCTACCCCCAGTATGCCTTAAACCATCTCAAATGACTTAACAACACCCAGTGCAGTGTACACACTGTGCGACTCCATCTCTCCTGAGCTTCTAACCTCGGCACCCAGGAAGAGTGGACTTTAAGAGCCCTGGGCATAGTCAGCATTATTTCATCACAGGAACCGAGTCGCTGTGTTCCTTTTAAATTTCAAAATATGTATCACATTTTCAGCTTTTATTTCATCATACGTATTTAACCTTCAAAGGTTAAAAATTATCAGATACTTTTTATTTTATCTTAATCTTGCCCTTTGATCTTTGAGGGAAAATGAGTTTAAAGTCTTGTTCACAGAGAATTTATTTCTAATGTCTTATTTCCTAGAGTCCACCGATATTTCATGAGATTTGTTCATTTTAGTCACCTTTTAGTGCTAAACCAAGAACATATCTAACTTTTAAACTATTAAATAAAATTTGCATTCTATTGTTACAAGCTATGTTTGTTTCTAAAAGTTCACACTATGCTAAAAAGTGACAAGTCAAGATGCAGATAATTGCAGATAATTTCATTGAAATCTATTAAAAAGAAATAAAGACAAGAGTCCTAGAGCGTCTTTAATGTAAAACAAAGCCTCATCTCAGTAAGTGACTGTTCATGTGAAGCATATTTAAAACAGAAAATAGTAAGTGATCCAGTTTGGATCTTTGTTTTTTAATTTATTTCGATGGAAAGGTAATTTGTTTTTTGTTTTACTTTTTGTTTGTTTCTTTTTTCTACAGTCTGATCACTTACTCAGCAACCAGAGTCTACCTGACAAATCATTATGACTCAAACACCAAATCACCTGTGAGTTGACCTCAGTCTTTTGGGCTGTGACCGCCAAGAGGGCGGGAGGGGTTGGGCCCCCTGCCCTTGCATCTCCCCGTGACTTGTATCGTGGAATGCTCGTGAGAGATGCTCAGTGTACGTTTCTGTACCAATTAAAAGCCTTGTTACCTTCTGCTCTTATGACAGCTTATACCAGCTGGTAAACATTTATTCCAAAAAAGGGGAAAAAGAAGAGACAGGAAAGGGGCAGACCACTGACATGAGCAGCACCCTTTGTTCTGAACTCTCTGATTCTCTGCCTGGGCCGGGGCACAGGCTCGCCTGTCATTCGTGTGCTGGGGACGTGCACGCAGGCACAGAGCCTGGGGTGACTTAACAAAGCAGCGTGAGTGACAGTATCTGCCACTCATCTGCTCAGTGGCCTTGTTTAGACAATAAAGGCAGCCATGCAAGCCCCCGTGCCCACCTCAGCAGCCGTGAACTCGGAGGGAGCTGGAGGGCTGCTCTTCCCCTCGGTACATGTAAACCCCAAAACGGAGGATCCAGGAGGGGAGGCCACTTTTCCCTCCTTCCTGCAGGTTTGCCTCGTGGGTGTCTGATGCTGAGAGAGCAATTCAACAGATAAAAAGTTATTCTTCACTCTCATTTATACAGCATTCTCCCTCCAGTTAGAAGGCAACTGCTGCTCACATCTAAAAATACCTAATTCCAGCAGGGAGTTTATTGCATTTGCTTCCCATCAAAACAAGATCCTCAATACATGAAATCTGAGGTCTTGCCAGCGTAATGGATTCCTTATAATTTTTAAATAGCACATATTATTTTAATGCTTCACCCAGTTGGAAGGTTATTGAGGGATAAATTGGCAGTCTCTATTTTCTTTTGAAAAAGCATATTCATAAAAATGAAGTGTTCTGCATTTATTTTATATTATTATTTTGGCAGATTTATTTTTATGACCAATTCTGAGTCCATTATATTGTCTGAGTTCTAAAAAGATTTAGTTGATTACAAAAAAGTTTATTTTAAAATTTGCTTTGCTGTTTTCTTTCTCTGGCTAACTCCTGGGTCTTTTAATGCTTACTATTTAAAGGACCTAATTTATTTTTCATGGCCCATCACCAATATCCGAGACAGTATCCAGTTTCTTAATTCTGAACTTGGCCTTGAGTGACTTCCAAAGTAAATGAAATGAAAATACTTTGGGCCGTCGTTGTGTACACACAGTGGCAAGAGTAACTTCAAGTTACATGGATCACCACACTGGGGACACGTCCGAGCCTCTGCTGCGTGTGCACCCACACGGGGGGCGTCTGCTTGCTTCACTTTGGATAAAGCAAGGTATTTTGAGCACCTACTCTCAGCAAAACACGGGGCTGAAAACCCAAAGGTGGGTCAGGCTCAGTGCCCGCGCCAGTGGTCCTCGTTGGAGTGGGGTCTGAACTGTGGGGCTCCTGCCCCCTCTGCCTCAGGGGCACAGAGCCCTCCTGTTGTGGCTGTGTTTCAGGAGACAGGGTTTGGTTCTTGTCCGATGCGTCTGTCTTCCTATCAGTGTGTTCCCTAATCTTTTAAAATCAAGACAAGTGGAGGGGTACCGTTTAAAGGTCAGAGTTTGACGCAGCATGGAGGAGTTTTAAACTGGAAAGTGCTGTATATTCCCGAAGGGCCGTTGGACGGTCTCTGTTCCCACACCTGACGCAGGACAGTGCCGTGCGTGTGACTTCTGGGTTTGCTGTTAACATGCACACTGTGCCATTCGCTTCTTGTGCGCGCGCCTTTGTGTACATTTTGAGAAATGCGCAGAGTCAGGACACAGAACAAACCATCCAAAAGCTGCCTCTACTGCCCTCTGTGGGCCCCCCATCCCACCCAGGAACCCCTGGCAACTACCTCCTGTTCTTTCTCTATTATTTTATCTGCAAAAAGTTTGTGGTCATCGGTAGGCTTCAAAACACGGAGGCATTCACTTACAAGCCGTGCTTTGTGTCATTGGTGAGCTCGGCTGCCCACTGTCAAGATCTCTTCCTGATGCCTGTCCATTGAAAAAGGCAGAGCCTTGAAATACTTCTGAGGACCTGAGATGCTGCCTCCTTTTGGGTGGTGAGGACGTCAGCTGCAGGGAGACCAGAGGGCTCCAGGCAGTTGTCGCCTCTGGTGGGAGCTAGCTCTGGGACCAGCTCTTCAGGCAGGGCAGGGGCCCTTCTCACCTCCCTCAAGCATCTGGTGTTGTCCACACCCAGCCATGTGTTTGGCACATAGTAAACGTGCAGTAAAGGCTTTCATCAGTGCATGGATAAATGGGTGGGTTTTATGGGCCTTTTGACCTAAAATATGTAGGGAGACACTTTGATTTACCATCTAGACATCATTGTACTATTATTTTACAATAATTCTATTTCTGCAAAGCCTTGTTTGTCTTTAGGTCCAATTACTCGGTGAGAAATCTCTTCACTCCCCACACTCATAATTAAAGAGCATGTTCTTTTTTAGATGCTTTCAGAATGTTCTCATCCAAGAACTCCCAAGGCCTACCGGCTTGGCCGAATTGATGTGACCCAGCTTCACTGGAACAGATGAACACGTGTAGCTTTTAGAATTCAGATGGAATGGAATAGGGAGCAGATTAAGTCAGCCTAGAGATCCTGAACCTTGGAGGACCATTTTAATATGCATGTTTGAATACTGATACTTAGCTCCAGCCTGGAGGGGTTACAAGAATTATGGGCAAATGTCCAAGTTATCATCTTTCCTAAATTGTTGGCAAAGTCCTCCCAAAAGAATCCAAGACAAACAATCTGGCCTTGGGTGACTAGCCATTTTTGTCAACAAATTTGGTCTTTTCCACCCCCCACCCCCAACATTCACACGAACCCAAAAGGCAGCAGTTGGCGAGTCAAAGGTCACGGCTGTGCACCTGGCCCGCTTGTCTCCAGGGTGGATTCACTGACTGTTAATCTTGTGTCTGAAGTAGTCATTTAGCTTGAATTCTCGTGATTTTATTTGCACAATAGAAAAATGTCTAGATTCTCGACCGATGCCCGAAACTGGATGATGCGTTTCCTTAGTACAATAGGAAAATATCTTTCGTCAGGAGACTATTTACTCTCATCCAGACAAAGGAGAACGGAGGAAATTAACTTGATAAATTATAATTAAGAAAGATGCATTTTCTTTAAAAATATTGCTTCAATTCATTGTATATTCCACGAGACATTTTTTGTTAATCCAAACGATCTGGAAAATTCCCAGCTTTCTACTTTTCATGTATAGATACGTATGTCCTCTGTTGTATTAATATCAGGCCCAGACTTGGAAGAAGGGGGAGAACTCATAGCTGATATCATTCAGAAACTAGAGAAACTAGTTTAGAGCCAAGTTCATTTTCTTTCCTGTGACCTTCGTGGTGAAGGTGGCTATGTCAAGTTTGTGAATCAAATAGAATATTGGCATATTTTGCCTTAAATGAAGTAAATGAACATAATAACATTTCAGAATTATAAAAATCTACATTTTAAATCTACTGTAGTTGTCAAATTGATACTCACTTTTATAATTCACAGCATACTATTTGCTACATTTGTATAGTTTTGCATATTAATTCCATTATTTTGTCAAATATTACATGGATGAATGCTAAAATTTTCTTTCTAGACGAATTCCCTATTTCAGGTACTGGGGGAGGGGACTGAGTTAAGCACTTGTCCTGCTTTATTGGTTTTTTCCGTTCTCCCTCAGTGAGTGTCTTGCACCAGACCTCGCGTTGCCTTCCGGTTGGAGTCCTGGCCGCCCTCACACCAGCTCTGAGCTGCTCCCGAAACTGTATACAGTTCCGATCCTTGGTTCCCCATCTGACTCTGTCTCCCCACCTGGAAGATCACAGAAAAACGTGCACAGTAATGAAAGGGCTTGGAGGTTCCTCTCTCTGCCGGACTGCACGGTTGCTGGGAAATGCTCCTTGGATTCCCTTCCTAGGATGGAATGTAATGTATTCCAGCTGACGCTGTTCAAGGCAGGCAAATAGACCATGATTAACTTGATAAATGACTCCCAGCTTAGCCCTGCTGCCTGGGAAGTTCCCTCTGAGCACAGCATGTAGGGCTAGTTCACGCACCAAGTGAAAGGAAATCCGTTCTGTTTGACCACGAGCGTGGCGTGCTGAGTTTCACGAGGTTTTCTCCTCCTCCTCCACCTCCTCCTCCTCTTCTCTTTCTGACCTGTCTCCTCACAACCTCTTTTTTTTTTAACTTCAGATTGGCAATTTCATCCATCAGTGTTCTTTAAACAAGAGGAAAGGGGCCTGGCTCTAAGCTAGCGCCAGGTCTCCCCTGTCACCGACCTTCCTGTCTGTTCAAAAGGAGGTCTTGAGGAAAAGCACACCCCTGTCACATCTAGGAGGACAGACAGTTCACCCCGCACGCAGCAGGCAAGGTCAGGGCGCTGTGCGTGTTGTCTGTGTACACACACACCGCGACACTCACACCGCACTGACCCCTCCCCCCCCACATCCACGCATAAACCGCACACACACACTACAAACACACACACCACACATGACACACGCACACCACGGACACCACCCCCCCCACCCACACACACATACACATCGCACTCACGTACCAGGCACTCACACCACACACACACAGCACACACGTGCCACGTGTACCTACCATACACATCACACACACAAATATACATCATGGTAAAATATATATTAATGATAGAAGGAGAACTGGGTCATCTTCAGATATTTTCCATAAAACGTCTAGATGGTTGAGACCCAGATGATTTTTGTTTAATTATCCAGGTCAGCTCAGTTTTCCTCATCTAGTGTTTAGATGTGTGTGCAGATGCAGTCTGCATGGAGAAGAGGTTTGCGATTATTACAAGATCACTTGGAAGCCCCATTCCCCAGCAGCGCCCCCTTCCCCCAACCGAAAAGGAAGATTCTCAAAAAGTTGTCCATTTGTTTGACCACATTTATGACCACAATCTGGTCATAAACGTTGCCTGAGTCAGCATTTTCTCCACTCCGCCCTTTTAATTCTGGCCCTGCTGCCTCTTGTGTGCGATACCACCAGCTCTGTTCTTTTGCCTTTTTTTTTTTTTTTAATCTGCTGGTCAAACGCTAACCTCGTGTCCTCCCTGCCCACTTGGCTCGCCCTTCCCTGTTCTCTGGGCTCCTCAGGGTCCACTGTCACTGGTCTCTCACGGGGTCGACAAGCCAAAAAGCTCCATTAGTGTAAACACAGCATCACAGAATGTTAGAACTTAGCGAGCGCGGAGGAAATGGAAGCCCACACAGGCTGACGGGCTTGCTTGGAGTTAATGAGCAGGAGGTCATTCTGTGCGGTCCTGTCCACTGAGTCTCAGACCAGCTCCCTTTCGTCCAAGGTGTCTCTGTTCATGGGCATGAAACCATCCCTATTATTGCCATCAGACACAGCCAGTAGGAGGCTGTGTTCCAGGAGCACACGTTTGTGGGAACTCTCAGGCTCCAGAAGGAGCCTCGGCCCGCCCTTGCACCCCAGGGCTAGTCCACGCGCCTTCCTCGGAGCAGAGGGCAGAGTCTGTCAAGGCAAAGGGCAAGGTCAGCCTTGCCCAGCATTCAGACACGTCCACTCAGCATCCTGTTTTCTTCTCTTCGTGTCACTTCTTACCAGCAGCAGTGACTGCATGTTCTTGTTTGACCACAAACCTACTGCTCAGGGCAGACACCGGAGCAAACTCCCCATGAGGGGGGCCTTGTCCGTGAAGGGCAGGGAGGCCGAGGGCCGAGGATCTGGAACAGTGTTAGCTGGATGACAACTCGCGATGGAATACGTCCAGACTCCTGGGCAGCAGGGGGTCATAAATCATTACTACGACTTTATTGAGGAGATGAGGCCACAGAGCCGACAGACTGGGTCTTGGACTAAGCCCTTGCTGTCTAGGGTGGAAGCCACTGGCCTCGTATAGTGAGCTTGAGCTTGCTGAGCACTTGAAGTGTGGTTTGTCTGAGCTGAGACACGCTGCCCGTGCAAAACGCACACACGCTGGGAAGATGAGCACAGAACATGGGAAACAGTTCACGAATAATTTTGTATCAGTTATACTGAAATGTTAGCAGCATATTGGGTTAAATATAACATTAAAATTAATTTCACCCTTTTTTTCACAATTTTGTTAAGGCTACTAAGACATTTAAAATTATATATCTGACTTCCATTAAAATTTTCATGGGACAAGTACAGGACTAAACAGTACCCAACTTCTGTTTCCCTTGACTGGACTGTCATGCTCCTAAATTCCCCCGAAACAGGCTCGGGGGGCCGCACGCCCCCGTACACCCCCGCCCCCTAATAGCCCTACTAGGTGCACTTTCAACTCTGTGCTCAGGTCAACTCAGTGAGTCCGGCCGTCCTCGGGGCAGTGAGGGACCCTGAAATCCCTGCTCCCACTTAGAGAACTCAGAGGGGATTCCACTCTCAGCCCAGTGAAGGCCTGTCTGCAGAGGACACTTGTGCCCTGGCAGGTAACTCCACGGCCAGGGCCACCCACGGCCCCCTGGATTTAGAAACACAGACCTATACAAATGGAACGCTTTCCCTTGGGGAACAAGTTTCTTCCAAGGAGACAGGGAGCGGATCCTGGAGGGGGGTGCAAGGGGAGCAGGGGGACAGCGGGACACAAATACAGGGTGGGCAGGATCTACGAATCGATCGGTCCAGTAGTGTAGGTGTGACTCTCATGCGTCCTTAGCAACTGCAAGATTCTGATCGCACGTGTGTCTGAAATACTGTGCGTGGCAAGGGCTTGTCCGTAAAACCTGAGTTAAGGATGTGGAATTGGAGACTTCCTGGCAATCTGATAGCCCTGAGTGCAGGCCTTGCTGGCCCACGTGTGGGAGGATGGACACCTCGCTGGGAAGTGGGCATCCCCAACAGCAACTTCCTCTGCCTTCTGTCTCCTTTCATCTGCAGTCTTAGCTGTTCACACACACCTGCTAGGCCTGGGGACACAGAGCTGCCACCCGTGACCTCTGCAGCTTTCGTGAGAGAAGCTTACAAGTGAGTGGACATCTGTTAACACGAAGAGTTTGCTTTAATGTGATGAAGCAACACACAAGGTGAATGACAGCAGTATTTACACGTGAGTGTGCACACGCCTGTGTGTTCTAGGCAAAGGCAGACGACCAGCGGAGCACGGCAGCTGGCAGGGGGCACTTCCCGGGAGATAGCGCGGAGGGTGCTGTGATTTTTTTGAGGCCAAATCAGACCTCCAGATTCACCAAAACTAAACTGGTCCACCTACGTATCTGTAAGTGTGTGTCTATAAATGTGTCCTTTGGGGTGTCACCTGCTCACCCACGTGAGCGCCAGCACCAGGCAGGCTGCGGCTCAGTGCACGTTGTGAGCGGAAGTTGTGAAGGTTTATGAGGATGCTCTGCTTTGGGATCAAAGCCGCATCCCCAGAATCACAGAGTCCTACGGGCGAAAGGCTTCTGTCCGCAGATGCTGGCGTCTTCCTGCAGTGTTCTTCCCGGCTGCGCTGTCAGGGCTGGAATGTCCTCAGTGACAGAGAACTCAGTCCTTTCTTAGGAGATGTTAGAAGGCACTCCCTTCTCACCCCACCGCCTTTCAGCTTAAATCTGTTTGCATGGTCTGCACCCTTTCCCTGTGGTTTCTGCCTCCCTTGCCCCCGGAAAACCTTCCTTTCGACAACCTCCAGAGTGTTTGGACAGCGAGCGTGCTCTCTTCTCCTGTCCATGTGAATCCTGGTCCTTTGTCCCCTTACCAACTTGTCTGACTGCGCCTCCAGGGATGTGTCACATCTGGTGCTCATACTGCCCTGAGGTGCGGTGCCCACAGTCAGACACAGCACACTGGGGCATCGGGTGTGCTCATTTCCATCAATAATTTGGCACTTTGATGGCTTTTCTCACTTGAGGCAGACTGCTTCTCTCGGCGTGAGCCCTCAACTGGCCCTCAGTTCTCCTTGAAGGCAGACACAGGTCCCTGCTGTGGAAACTTCCAGGCTCACTTCTGGGGACAGTTTAATGATGGATTTGAGTCAGGCCAGAGGGGCCTCACTCTTTTGCCAAGTGCAGTGGTTCCCAAACAGTGGTCCACACGTTGGTACCCTTTCTTGGACACCTGGTGTCTCTTCCCCGTTCATGGATGTTCTGGGTCAAGTCTTTCCCTCCCGGGGAGGCCCAGGGACCCCGGTGGGTCTCAGCACTGATCTGTCGGCCCTCCTCACCACAACCTCCTTGTGCACCAGCCACCCTCAGTTCAGACTCTTCTCCAAGAATATCTGATAAGGAGTCACTCAGCGGTAAAGTAGCCAATAAAATTCTCAAGGCTTCCCTGTTCAACACAGTTTGCAGTTCCTCCTGTAGGAGATTTTAAGGTGAAGGCACCATCAAGAGGCCCTTTCACCATCCTTCCTAACCTTCAGCTGGGGGACCTCTGGAGCCTGGGGGGCTGGGTCTGCTAAAGACAGAGACACGACGGCTTTGTGGCAAGGCAAGCTGTGAGCTGGGAGGCCCATACACACACCCCCGCCACAGGCGCCCCACGTGCACGCCGCAGGAAGGCCTTACCCCTCGGGTGTTTCCAGCCACGCTTGCCTCCAGGGATAACCGCAGTGTCAGCAGTGTCACCCTTGACTACAAGGGACAGCAGTGACGCAGCTCAGGGCCCTTTGAATTCGAAGATAGCTTTGTTAACTTCTGCGGCTGCCAGATTTTCATTGTCGATTGTCGACAGAGCTTCTCAAGTTATTTACGCCTGTGGTGACTTGCCTTCAATCAGCCCCCTCTTTTTGCCTCTTCTCTGTGACTCGTCAGAATGAGAGGGAGCCTGTTGTCAGCAGGGACCTGTCCTCCATCGCCCGAACCATCCCGGAAACATGCGCTCCCAGACGTGGGCTCGAGGCCTCTCGCTCTGTTACCCCCCCAGCTCCGGCCGGTCACCGTGGTTCCCGGGGGAACTTATCAGTGGCACGAAATGCTATCTCATCCTTCAATTCTGGAAACTCTGAAAGCCTTCCAACGTAACAAATCACTCCAGAGGATTCCTGAAAGGCCCAGTCCCAACCCGCCAGCAAGGATTTTTGAAGACCCTGCACAAGGAGGCTATTGTATGCGTGCACAAACAGATGACACAATCCCAGGCTTCCATGCTATCCGCCAAGTCCAACTACCGCGGAGCAGCTGCGCACGCTGGAAAGGATGCCAGGCACCACCAGAGATCCATAAATCAGCCCCAGCCTACTTGCATCCAATTAAGAGAGCCAAGTAAGAAAAAGTCCATAAATTAAGATGTGTCCAGCACAGAGATGACATCGCCTTTCCTCTCCAGATGCAGAAATAAATAACAATAAAAATAAGTCTTCAGCTTGCTGAGGTTTCTTTTTGAGGGACATGAGTTTCTCAGCACGTCAAAGCCTGGCGGGAAACCTTGTTCTGTGGAGGGTCACGTGGGGCTGGACCGTTTGTCTTGCTAGAAGTCGTAGGCAAAAGAGAAGTGATGACTCAAGTGAAAGGCAGTTGCTCTTTGAGAGGAGTGATGGGTGAGCCGGCAACCCAGGCTCACAGGGAAAATCATCCCCGGGCTGTGCGTTCGGGGCCCCATCCCCGTGCAGTGATTCCCTTTGTTCTGGCTTGTTCACCTGCAGGACCACAACACGCAGCCGAGGGCAGGTGGCTGGGCCCACAGAGGCATCCATCCAGCTTTGCTTGGCCTTGGGTGGATCGGCTTGGCTGGAGAAGCCGGGTCAAACCAGAACGAAGGGGGCTGCATTATTATACAGTTGGGTTACTTTGTGGACAGTGACACAGCACCCCAGTTGGCCCGGGTCTGCAGGGGTTCCGGAGATGCGTGAGTTTTAGTGCCAAAATGAGGAGCATCTTGGGCAAAATGGGATGAGTTGGTCACCCTGGCAGGAGACTGAGCTCTAGGCTGTTTAGGAAAACGGAATCACCCATGAATCTAAACAAGCTGGTAATTCTCGGCTTCTCGTTAGTGGGATGATAAGTCAACATGGACAATCCAGTCCCCAACCAACAGGATGTGGAATGTCGTAGACCGGTTAACTGGACCTTTGCTTCATACTCAGCATTGTGCTAGGCACTGAGTAGATCTACAAAGGAAACTGCAATTTATTCCTCACTTTCTTTTAATTTGCCAAGTAAATCTGTGCCCGTTCCTAAAGGATATTGCAATCCATAGACAGTCTTGCTTTTATATGGCGACAGGGGTATGGTGGGTAGGGGGTAGCTCTCGGGGCTCCCAGATGCAGGTGGCCCCACCGCCCTCCCCAGCAGCTCTCAAGGTCACTGACAACAACCACACAAACTGTTCGCTTCAGCTGGCAGAGGAGGGAGGAGAGAGAATGCTGTATCTTTAGGGAGATAAGAGATTGATGTCTTCTGTGGCTGACTCTTTGTAGACAGTTCTTCAGTGGGCACCCCAAAGAATGTCCTTCGACTAAGCATAGAGCCTTCTAAGGGAAGTACCAGGAAGAAATACATTCATTTGATTTTGAAAAGTTTCTTTATTTAAAAATCTCACTGTCTTACACTCAGGCATATGAAATCCTCACACACAGATATTAAAAGGAAAACGTGACGTTCCTCTGGCCACCGCCGCTCAGAAGGTAGATGTATGCTCTGTGGCCAGAACTGAAATTTTCTTCTTCCTGATTTTAGAAGCAGAACTCTCTTATTGTAAAAGACATGGGATTCTATGAAAATAAAACTTGAACTATATAAGTTATTATTACTTTGTAGTGTTTCATCCCATTCTTTTTCTGTGTATATATATTTTTCCCATAGTTGGAATCACTGCGTGTCCATTTCAGTATTCTGCTTTTTACCCCTTGACATTGTATTTCCAGTATTTTCATGTTTTACTGTGTATACTTCCAAGTCAGTGGTTCTGGAACCCTTCACATTCTCAAAAATTACTGAGTAATCAGAAGAGGTTTTGTTTATGTTGGTTTTATCTACTGATAATAACCATATTAGAAATTAAAAGGGAGAAATTTTAAAACTATACTTACTATTCACTTCATGTTAACAATATTCTTTATGAAAAATAACTATATATATATTTAAAAATCAGAGAGAAGCGTGGTATTGTTTTAACACTTTTGCAAATTTCCTTAATGCCTGACTTCATGGAAGGCAGCTGGATTCTCATATCTTCTTGTGCAATAAATCCATTATGATATGTTACTTGGGTGAAATATGGGAAGAAAATCCACCCTCAGTTAGGTATATCCTTAGAAAAGGGAGGAGTATTTTGACAGCTGTCCCAGATCACAGCAGGTCTTCCACTCCAGCTCTGTGCCATGACTAGACAAGTGGCCGTCACGTCAAGGTGACGGCATGTGATTCTAAAACCCTGCAGCGCTGTTTACAATAGTCAAGACATGGAAACAACCTAAATGTCCAATGACAGATGACTGGATAAAGAAGATGTGGTATATTTATACAATGGAGTACTACTCAGCCATAAAAAAGAATAAAATAATTTCATTTGCAGCAACATGGATGGATCCAGGAGATTGTCATTCTAAGTTAAGTAAGCCAGAAAGAGAAAGAAAAATACCATATGATATCACTCTTGTGTGGAATCTAAAAGAAGAAAAAAGACACTAATGAACTCATCTACAAAACAGAAACAGACTCGCATAGTAAACAATTTTATGGTTACTGGGGGGTGGAGGAGGGAAAGTAGTGGGAAGGGATACATTTGGGAGTTTGAGATTTGTAAATATTAACTACTATATATAAAAATAAATTAATAAATTTCTGCTATATGGCACAGGGAACCATATTCAATATCTTGTAATCACCTTTAATGAAAAAGAATATGAAAATGAATATATGGGACATTGTGCTGTACACCAGAAATTGACACATTGTAACTGACTGTACTTCAGTTAAAAATAAATAAATAAATAAAACCCTGCAGTGGACGATTTTGTTCCTCCCAAATGCAGACCCATTTCATGGTACATTATCCTAAAACTCACAGTGATTAGTAACACCATCGACTCATCAGAAACGCCTCCAGTATTTAGAAGCTATCAAGTTCACAGTGGCAGACACAAATTTTTCAAAATTGAAATTTTCCCTTGAAAGCACACTTTTTTTCCCTGGCAACATTCCTTCATGGAACTGGCTCATTTGGGTCATTTTAGAGAAAGTGTCTGCCAAAACTCAGTCTGAATAACCAGAGTCTGTCTTTCAAGTGAAAATAGCATTTAATGAAAAAGGAGGCTCCTTAAGCTTGTAACGCAGACAACGACCCACGCGCTGGCCCTTGTAGGAGGACTTCACTTGCGGCCGGAGTGCTTTATGTGCGGGGCCCGCTTTGTCTCATGGAATATTAAAAAGCATGCAGACCCAGGGTTGAAACTGAACAAAAGTAATCATTTCCTCTAATTCCTCAGGAACATGCCTCATGAAAACGGGCTTTGTTCTGGTTCCCTGGGCGCGTGGCATTGGACAGCGCCACGACCGCTCACTGTCAGTGCCTGGCGTCAGCCGTGAAAATGGCAGACAACGTCTGGGCATTGTCAGAGCCCCACAGATCCTCTGAAATACGGTGTTTAGATGGGCTATGGCGTAACACAGAGAAGAGAATGAACACCTGTGTCCCCTGAGGCATGAACGGAGGGCTATTATTTTTACTTCAGCATTAAAAAAATAATAATCCTGTATGACTTTTTAGTCAATAAAGTGAAAAAATAAATGGGCCTAGAAGTGTCTCCATTAAAAAATCCGGAAGGGAAGGCAGGCTTGAGTGATGTCTCAAGAATTTACCTTGAGTGGGCCCAAGTGTCCTTGAAAGTCTCCTCAAAGAGTCTCATGAAGTGTCCCCTCAAACTCCCAGTGGATTCTGTGACCTGCAGGAGTGTGCACCATGTGGGAATTACGGAAGTGTAAGACAAGAACTTCATGTGACACATATTCACGTGAATTTGAATTCAGATCAACTGACCCTCCGCTGTTCTAGTCGTCAGTTTACATGCATGGCCAAAATGCCTTTACATAAATACGTCATGTGTGTTTGACTCAATAGGGCGTTTTTTATCATTTCTGTAAAAAGTTGGGCACTGTGTTCTTGATCAGAAATGTAATGTAAAGTATATAATTTTTCCCCAAGGAGAAGCCATTTCAACTTACATCAGTTTAACATCATCTTAACATTTCAAGAATATAACGGTATCAGTTAGTTTGCTCTTTGCCAGGAAAAGGTCTGACTAGCTAACAGGAGATGGACATTGATTAATTTGCAATGTTCAGCAACCGGAGCAGAGTGGGCTCTGGGCAAGATGTGTCAGGGCCTCTCTCCTCTCAGATTCTCTCAGCCTGGTCCTCCTGCCAGGGCTGGACTGCCCTCAGCCATCACGGTCCCTAGCATGATGACAGAAAGGTCCAGAGGAAAACCAGGACAGAGTCTTAGAATCAATGAAGCCTTTCCCAGAGGCCTGCACCAGATGTCCCCTCCTGCTACCTGCCCAGGAGGAGGTCACACACACACGCCTGCCTGCCTGGTCTGGCCACTAACCAGGGAAATGGGATGACCAGCATTATTCAGACCAGCAATCCTCAAACTATGGTCCAGGGCCACATCTGGCCCCCAGCGTGTTTTGTCAATAAAGTTTTATTGTAACTCAGCCACACGCATTCACCTGTGGCTTGTCTCTGGCTGCTTTCTCGCAGAGGAGTGCTGTTACAGCAGAGACCCCATGGCTCATGAAGCCTGAGACGTGTCCTGTCCGGCTGTCTTAGTCTGTTTTGCTGCTTTAACAAAATACCATCAGCTGGGAGGCTGGTTAACGACAGGCACTTCTCACAGTTGTGGGGGCTGAGAAGTCCAAGATCAAGGTGCTGGTGGGCTCAGTGTCCAGTGAGGACCCACTTCCTGGCTCAGAGACGGCCACCTTTTCCCTCCGTCACGTGGCAGAAGGGGCAAGGGAGCCCTCCCGGGGCCTCTCGTCCAAGGGCACCAGGCCCACTGGTGAGGGCTCTGCCTCGAGACCCAGTCACCTCCCAGAGTCCTCATCTCCAAATAGCATCACTCGGGCATCAGGTTTCAACATCTGAATTTGGGGGAGATGCAGACATTCAAACCAAACACCCTGGGCCTTGACAGAAAATATTTGCTGACCCTGAGTGCAGAGAGATGAGGACAGGTCTCCCCCGGTGAGGCTCCAGACAGCGCAGCTCCAAAAACAAGCTCTCTGTCCTCGAAATGCAGAGAGGATGCTCATGGGGCATCACCACACTTCTCGGAATGTACCAGCTATGCAAAGAAGGCTACCAGGGCTGAGAGTCCAGAGGGGAAAGTCACCAGCAAACGCAAAGCAAGACAACTTCCAAGGACAAAATTCTCCCCTAGATGTCTGAGGATGCGCCACCAACCCGTCCGCTCCCGCCTCCCTGGGTCCCGGCGAAGCACGTGTCGCTGGGTCTGGGAGCCATCATCACAGGCTGTGACGGGACCTGCCCGGGCCTCCCACATGTCTCCTGAGCCAGAATCATCCAGGGGTGCCAGGGCCGATTCTAGATAAAAATGTGGAATTTTATCGTGTTCTCCAACTTTGCTGAGAGAAGTCCTGTCTCTTCTGATCTGTGGTAATTCTCTCTTGCTCTCAACTATTAGGATGTCTCATCGGAAGACTAGAAGCCTCACTTCAGTCAAGAGGATTTACATTGAAGGAGATTAGAAAACCCTTGGGCTAAGTGAGAAAGGAATCGTGGCATCTTCTGGTTCTCCTCAAAACTGCCGCTTTTAGGTGCTTCCCTAACCTGACGCTTCACATGTGCACCAAGCATCAGGCTGGAAAAGTCTTCTTGAAAGGATCAAGAATGTGGAGAAATGGCCTTCAAGTTCCCGTCCCATCTGCCCTACAGGACCCCTCAGGTCACCAAGTCTGAGGTTGAGGTGAGGACTTCAGATTTCTCATGAGTTTCCTGAGATGGAATCTAGGTGAAGAAGCCATAGATTGAAAACAAGGAGAGGATGCCAACGTGTTTGGTTCTGGCACGTACCGCGCGCGCATGCGCACACTCGTGTGGATGCCTCGCTCCGGGTGTCTTACACTGGAAACTGTTTGAAGGTTATTCGATAACAGGGAAGCTCAGGGAATGCTGTAACTGAGCAGGACCTGGGGGGCCTTCCCGGGACAGACCCCTCCCCAGACCCTGTGCTGCAGCCCCTGTCTGAAGGACCCAGATGATAGTACCTCATGCAGATTTCCTGAGTTTTCCAGATGCTAAACACCCACCAGCAAATGGAAGAAATTAACTACTTGATGATCATGAGCATGTGGCCCCCAGACCTTCTGGGCCTAAGGATTAATCACCATCAACCAATCAGAACTGTGCGCAGCTGATCGCAGACCCCAGGACGCCCCTCCCTCACGTGGCCTTTGAAGATGCTCATCTCAAATCCTTCTAAGAAGGAGTTTGGAGATTTTGGGCACAAGTCACGTGTTATCCTCGCTCAGCCCAGCAGTAAACCTTTCTCTGCTCCAACCTCCAACATTTTGGTATTTTTTGGCCTCGCTGTGCCTCAGGCACACGAGCTTGCAACAATTTGGGGGAAGCCAGCCTAGGAGTCTTTGCCCGTGGCAGGCTGTGCCCGGCCAGCCCATCCCCTGGGTCCCCGCAGTGCCGGGAGCTCACTTGGCTCCTGGAACCAGGAGGGACTCTTGCTGACAGCGTGGCTGCCCCAGCACCAGGCTGTTTGGAACCGAGAACCATCCAGAGCTGCATCCACAGTCGGTGTCGCTGGTGGTGAGTGGCCCCAGCTCGCACAGGCCGCGTGTCCTCTCCATCCATCTGGGCCCCTTCCCTCCAGGAAGGGAGCCGCTCTGCGTCTGTTCTCTTGGGGAGCTGGGCCCGCCTGCGGGGAGGCCTCCGTCTGGGAGTGGAGGTGGAAATTTTAGACGACACCTCTGATTGTGCGGCCGCAGCTTATCTGTTGTTGGGTCTTGGTTTGTATCGTTTTGGGGCGAGCCTCTCCGGTTTGCACAGGATGGAAGATTCCACCCGCTCCACCGGGGCTCATCGCCTCGTGGGAAGTGAGCCACTCTGGGCTCAGTGGGAGCCCCTCCGGGTCTGTTCTCTTTCAGGAGCCAGGCCACTCGGGAAGCCTCCATCTGGGAGAGGAAGTGGAATTTGGGGACCACACCTCTTGTCATCCTCTGCATGTGGGACCACGTTAGTCGTTCGTGTGTGAGTATCAGTACTTGCAGGCGCCGGCTGGGACGTCTTTGGTGAACAGCGGGGTCGAGTGTGAGGACGCCAGTGTCCTTCCTGCTGCGCTGCTCCGCCTGTGCCGGAGCCCTGGCTGGGACTCTCTCCCCAGCCTTGGTCACTCACTCAGCTTCATCTCTGATGGGGCGCTGGCTGGGAACCCCCCTTTTAGGGGCTGGGGAAGTGTTTTAAGCGACCATTTTGAATTGTTTGCTTGATATTTGATAACACCAGCCGTGAACAATTAAATGTGGACGATCAGAGCTCTGTTCCATCTCATAGTCCCCCAGAGTATACTTTTGCAAAACTGGGAGATCTTCAGCTAAGCTCCTGTAAATGAAAGGAAATGATTTTTCTTATTGCAGCGCTGTGTGGGCTCAGTGCTTCCTGAGAGCTGCAGAACAGTGGCCCTGATGGCTCTGCTGTTGTCACAGTGGGCCTTTCGTAGTTTGGCTTTTATCTTGGTGTGTGTGTGTGTGTGTGTGTGTGTGTGTGTTTGAGTGTCTCGGTACCTGAGTCCAAATCCTAGTCTCTCTTCCTAGTTTTGCTGGAAGTGAGCCATCTGACTGTGAGTGAATGACATATGCATTACTGTCTGTTAGTGTTATTTCTAGCACACTGTTATTGTGACCTGGGATCTCAAGGAAAAGGCTTTTTTTTTCAAACTCGGGCAGAAAAACTGATATCTCTGGTTCTGTCTTCACGTAAAATTAACATGTAAAAGAGCTCTATTTAATTGACTTAAAAGCGGGCACTTACAAATTAAATCCTAAGGATAAAGAAACAGAACAACAAATTCCAGGTGCATGTGACCTAGGAAACATTCAATATTAAGTTGATATCTGATGTTAAATCTATCTTAAGCTTGTCGGTATAACCAACACAGAGACGTCTTTTCTTGTACCGAGGTTTACTGAAGGCCAGTAGGTTCACACTGTGTCTGTTGCGGAGTTCGTCAGAAAGAAGAAAAAAAAACTCAATTAATCTGATATGATAGAATTCTTATAAGTAAATTAAATGCAAATAGCATAAGAGCTTTTGGGTGAACGCTTTTGAAATAATTCTGTTTTAGGAATGTCTGCTTAATGATTTCCCCAGATATTTGGTAACTTGAAATTTTAGAGTTGTACTAAATGTTTTAAATGATGGAAGTCTGTTGAATAGCTGGGTCATTCCCAAACAAAATAAGATCCTGGAACATTATTTACTGACCAGTGGCTGCACTTTACAGACAAACTAAAGGTGTTTGGGACTATTATTAAATACATTTGGTGCCACACTGAGATATTTTCTATAAAAAGCACACGTTTTTAAATTATTATTGGCATTAATGTTTGCCAGTCTACAGAATGCTAACGTAAAAGCTCATAATTGCTTACTTCCTGGTTTTCACTAGAAATTAAGGTTTTTAAGAGTTGAGGATTCTAATTTAAATGTCATAAAAGCTACTAAAAATAATAAAGGAAACATTTTGGTGTACAAGTAGGAAAGTAGGATGTATGTTTTGAGTAAAAACTATGAGGAATGGAATTGCATTTTGTTAAAGGACAAAATTTGTAGAAAGAGCTCTTTAAGAAAGGAGTTCTGTGCATGGTTGGGCTGAGATGAGATTAAGTAAATGGATCTTGCTATTAAAAGAAGGCTGGTGCCAGACTAGACTGGCTTCCTCTCTGCTAAGAGAACAAGTTTACTTGGTTGTGATAACAGTTGCTTCTGATAACACACTGTGTGAGACTTTTTGATGTTGCTGACAAACTTCTTATCAAATTCTAATCAAAGTTCTTTTGATTTCATCTGACTGTGGGAGGCTTCAGAGGACCCCGAGACATCTCAGAGACAAATATTAAACTAGCTAGGATTGGCTGATACGTTAAATTACACGGCATTGTTGGATGAGTGATAAGCGTCCTCAGATTACATGATACTGATAAATGTTATTAACATAGAATGATTTCTGGAAATTACATAAGGTTCCTAAAATTTAGCTTTGTCCTGGTATGATGCTATCAGTCATAACTCTACTGCTGGTCCAGTTGTTATCTTAAAATGCTGTCTGCCACGGCAGCTTGATGAAGCTTCTTTGTCAAGAACGTTATGACCAGATCTTTAACCTTGCCTTTTGAAAGTCTTTTGTCTTTTATAGACAGTTAAGCCGATGCTTTGCAAAACTGCTTCATCTCTTAAAAGGGCTTTGTGACAAGTACAGGTTTCTCTTAAATCATACTGCTGAACTGGGTAAGATGTTCAAAAGGTCTAATGAAAAATTTTGTAAAACTGTTAGTAAAAAGAATTAATTACTTAGGATTGAGTAAACTGGTGAATATGGTTATAATTTTTTGGTTTGTCTGAAATATTACTGGCTTTTAATCTACACTATCTTTTTTTTTTAATAGACTTTATTCTTTCAGAGCTGTTTCAGGTTCACAACAGAACTGAGCAGAAAATAACAGAGTTTGCACACAGCCTTCCCCACCCACACATATAAGCTCCCCTACCCTCAACATCCCTCATCAGTGTGGCATATTTGGTACAATCGATGATCCATCATGGACACATTATCAACCAAAGTCCCTAGTTTACATTAGGGGGTCACTCTTGATGTTGTAAATTCTATGGGCTTTGACAAATGCATAATGACATGTAGTCACCCCTATAGTATCATACAGAATAACTTCATTGCCCTAAAAACCCTAATCTACACTTTCCAATTGAATTGTTTATCAGATGCTTGTCTCCCTATCAATATGAAGAGTTATTGTTTTACTTCCAACCACACTGTTGCCCCCGGTGTTTAGGGTAGAAGGAGAAGTCTCTAACGGAGTTGTCACAGAGGATAACTGCTTGTGATGTACAGCAATGTTTGGTCTAAGTCTCTTGTTAAAAGCACACATATGACGCTTGTGCAACAATTGGGTGTAAGTGATAACATGTATGGCCTATAATGTGTTTTCCCACTAGCACAGCTCTGCGCCTGTTCATGACATCTGATTAAGTTTCCCCCACGTGGCTAACGAGGCAAATAGAAAGGAGGCCCAGCACCAAGGGGCGTGGTCGGAACCTGGGGCAGGAGCCACCACCCCAGCACCAGGGGCAGAAATTTTGATCATCAGTGTTTTCTATTGAAACACTTGCAATCAAAAGGGGAGATGAGGGGGAAATCTGCACATACTGAGGTGTGGGGAAGGCATTCTGGCTCATACGTGGTTTGACTTACACTTCACTGACCGAAGCAGCCTGTTTATGGCCTGTTGGACACGTGCTGTCCATCTGCCTTGGCCTTGAGGAGGGGAGTGCATTTGAAAGTCAGAGTGGAGCAGCTGCGGTTCAGACACCCAAGGTAAACCTTCGTGGCTACTGGGGGTGTGATTTTAGACACGCTCTTGAATCATTGAGAGCTCAAACTTTCTGAGCTGTGTCACACTTGGGAGACCACCAGCCACTCCTGAGGCAGTGCCAGGTGGCCGCTGCAACCTTGTGCCCTCAAGGTCTCCTCTTATAACTATTAAGTTTTTAGACAATAAAATTGTTGTAGATCAGATGCTAGAAAAAAGGGGACACGTGAAGTGGCCAGAAGCTCGTGTCGTGCACATGTTAACACCACATCAAATGTTAAAACCCACTCAGGTGAAAGTAGACGACCGGCTATCTGGCTGCAGGCCTCCCCCAGAGAGCCAGGTCCAGGCTGGTTTTCAGGCTGCTTCTCCTGAATTCCTCAAGGAATGAGATTTTAATTATGCGAGACTGGGACCCAGGACTTGGAACTTGGGAATATTTCCAACTTGCTGTCCGTTCCCCAGAAGGAGGTAGCCCTACGCCCTTTTCGGCAGGAAGCAGCCAGAGCAGCTGTTACCCCAGGCCCTGAAGGATCTGGGGTGGGATAAGACAGGGCTTGAGGATGAAACCAAGTTCCTCTGCGAGTTTATGATCAACCTTTCTGTCCAAAACAGTCCCCTTCTTGTCCAACCCCTGTTCTCCTGAAGACTGAGGAGCACCAAAGAAAAGGAGGGAATTATAACCCAGCAGAACCCGGGGGTCCTTCCCAGGACAGATCCCTCCCCAGACCCTGTGCTGCAGCCCCTCTCTGAAGGACACAGATGATAGTACCTCATGCAGATTTCCTGAGTTTTTCAGATGCTAAAAATCCACCACCAAATGGAAGAAATTAACTACTTGATGATCATGAGCACGTGGCCCCCAGACCTTCTGGGGCCTAAGGATTGATCATCATCAACCAATCAGAACTGTGTGCAGCTGATCACAGACCCGGAGACGCCCTCCCTCACGTGGCCTTTAAAGATGCTCAGATCCTTCCAAGAGTTCAGGATCTTTTTGATACGAGCCTCACGTTTTCCTTGCTCGGCCCAGCAGTAGACCTTTCTCTGCTCCCACCTCCCACGTTTCAGTATTGTTTGGCCTCACTGTGTGTCAGGTACACGGACTTTTGTTCTTAACAATGTTCTTCTTTTCTAAAGTAAATCCGCAGAGAGCTTATAGCAGAAAGAGGAGGTTGAAAGCCCGAGCTGCTGTTGACACAGAGACAGGCTGCCTTTATGTCTTCCTGGACTCCACAGAGAGGAGTCCTGACCTCATTACTGAGCAAGGCCGTTTCCGGTGACTCTGGGGGTGTGGGCAGAATGGGGAGGGCTCTCCAGCCGTGGGCCGGGCCTGCTCACTAATGACTAGTCTTTGGAGATGCTTAAGTGAGTGAGGCAATTAAAACAAACGGGATCCTGGGAAGAAGAGTGGAGAGGAGAAATCCATGAAAATGCAAGCAAAGGAGTGGCTCGGCCTCGACTGCAGCCTGTGAAGGTGGTGGCCAGGCCCAGGGTTGGGGGTCCCACGTGCCCTGGCATGTGGCCCAATGAGCACGCCCAGCATTGCACGGACAGGCAGGCACACAGCTTCAAGCACACCCATCACACACATGCGAATATTTTATGTACGTCTGTGAGCAGCATCTATGCTGAGGGGGAAAAAAAGAACTCATAAAGAAGGATTGTTTTGCTCAGTGTGTACGTGAACTTTGATGGAACTTAGTAAAACACCGAGCCTTTAGTACCATGATGGATGGCTCTCCTGGGAGTCGTTTCCTGCCCTCCCTGCGGGGCTGGAGCTCAGGGCTGCAGTGACAGCGCCGGGGAAGAAAGGGACGAACAATAGGTTCTGTGAGTTCCCGGAGCTGGAGCTGCCCTGCCCGAGTGGGAGGTACGAGAGCATCCATCCTCCGCAGCACATAACTCAGCGGGGGGCGGGGCAGGCTTGTGGCACCTGGAAGTGGCGAGGGGGTAAATTGAGCGAATTACGAGAGTGCACTCGAATCACCCAGCATGCTGAGGATTGCTCGTGTCAACAGATTCCGCCGCCGAGAAGCCACACGCCTGGTCAATTTCCTGACCGAATCCAGGACCCGCTCCTCCGCACTGGGCATCACAGGTCACCGGCCGGCTCAGAAAACAAGGAGCCTTTTCACTCCTTTAAAAGGAGTTTGTTTTGTTTGTTTGAATTTTTAAATTTTTAATACAGTTCAGTCAGCGGGACTGGTGGCTCGGCTCCTTCCCTGGGAGCCCGGGGTAGGGCCGCCGCACCTCTCTGCCTCCCCTTGGTCTGGGACGGCCACCGTGGAAAGGGAGCTGCTCTTTCCAACTTTCAGCTTCACATCATCTCACTTTTCTTGCTTTTAACAGATCTTTCCCCTGGCTGCGAGCAGGAGGTTCTCCGCTCCGTGAGCTTTGCGGCAGGTGGCAAGGAGGCAGCAGGGAGAGAGGAGGGCCCACACGTCCTGGAGTCACAAAGCAAGAAGACTGACCCAGCTACAGGTAAGTGAGGCTGTTTCTTGCTGCTGACCCGGGCTGTGTTCTTTCATTCGTTTCCTTTTCCATCCGCTTGATAAGCTCCCAGCAGGATCTGTGGACACTGGCAGCTGTTGCTTGAAGAAGCCAGGTGCCTGGTCACCCTTAGGATCCCACAGCTGGGAAAAGCTCCACACTGATGGGGAGAGGCCCACAGGAGGGAATCCCTGCTTCCTGACAGAGGCGGTGTCGCCATGGAAACTGAGCCCGCCCCAGCTGCCTGGGCTCTGACCCCCTGACTGGCTCTGACACTGGGCAGGGATGATCAAAGCCCTTCAAAAGCCAGTCTGCAGGGGGCGCTCCCTTGTGTCCTGTCTCTTCCAGCCCCGTGTTTCCCCACCGCCCTCCCAGGACAGAAAATGTCAGGGCGGCTCCAAGCTCAGACTTCTAATGGAAAAAGCTCAAAAGACTGGATTTTGAATCTAAGTATTAAAAATTAGAAAAATTTAAAATTCTATATAATAGATCCTAAAGCTATTGATTATCAGAATCCCTCGATCACATAAAGTTTAAAAAAAAATACTAGTTTTGTGTGAATGTAATTTGGTGCAATGAGTATGCAGAACAGTATTGAGGTTCCTTAAAAAACTGAAGAGAGTTACCATATGATCCAGCATAACTACTCCTGGGCATAGATCTAGAAAAGAGGAAAACTCTAATTCGAAAAGACGCCTGCACCCCAGTGTTCATAGCAGCACTATTTACAACGGCCAAGACGTGGAAGCAGCCTAAATGCCTGCCAACAGATGCCTGGATAAAGATGTGTACACACACACACACACACACAAAACATACCAGTTCTGGGGTCCCAAGCCAGGAGAGTCTGAGTCCTGGCCCTGGGGTCAATTTCAGCAAATCTGTAATTTTGATGCTTCCCTAGATGATTCTAATGACCAGCCATATTTGAGAACTAGACTTGTTTAGTTATATTTTAAAACCAAATTTTTTAAACTGAAGTGTATTTGCTTTACAATGTTGGGTTAGTTTCTGGTGTACAGCACAGTGATTCAGTTTTATGTGTATATACATATGTTCTTTTTCACCTTCTTTTTCATTATAGGTTACTACAAGGTACTGACCATCGTTCCCTGTGCTGGAGTTGGGAGGGCGTGGGGAGGGGGGAGAGGAGGGGGAGGGGGAGAAGGAAGGAAAAACAACTGCTCGATGATTTTTTAGGTCCCTTGGAAACTAGCTCTGAGTTATTCCTATTTAGCTAGAATGTTTCTAACTAACAGTAGTATCTCCATCAAGTTACACTAATCTGGCTTTTACCTTTGAGTTAGATTTTCGTTTGTGAAGACAGCTCTTTCCTCTCCAAAAACCTCAAAATTTCTTAAGCAAAAGGAGTTTGATTTTGTTTATTCTGCACCCTAAAAACAGGTACAAAAAAGTTCTAAACACTTAAATGTGGCTGAAAGTAGCCATCACATGACTTCCTATTTCCTTCCGTCATGATGTGTTGACATGGCGCTAAGTTCATATTAAAACATAAAGTCCCCATTGCAGTTCTGAGAACCACTTCTGTCCCATTCATCTGGAAGCTGATCGGTCAAGACAGAGTCTCTGGTAGTTTTGTCTCCAACACCCACAGAGCAAAGGACACACATTCCTGGGGCCGGGGCAGGAGGAACCAAGCCCAGCCCAATGTGTACAGTTCCAGGGATGAAAAGCTCCCATTAACACCCTTGCAGACACAGTCTCTTTCTGAAATTAGATTTCTTTCACTGGGTCTGGCTCACTTCACAGTCAAAACAACACTTCTGAATATTCCTCAAGCCAGCTCTCAACCACAGCCTCCTCTGATGGTGACCTCAAGGTGACCTTTCTCCCACTGTATCCTTTTGCCTGAACGAACACCACCTCCTTCACCTCCTCAGTTTGCTAGCTCTGTCTTGCCTCCCTTTCGTTTAGTTCCCACTCTTCCCACCCTGTTGGAATTAATCAGTCTGCTTTCCAAACTTGACTTCAGCTGAAATACAGACTTAAATCTGCCTTTGCTCAGTGGCCCACCACTGACGGCCGGCAGCTTCTCCCATTCCCAGGCTTAGTTCTGCTCACCGAACTCCAGTGTGTGTGGGACGGGTGGTCTCAGGATAACATGGAGTGTCCTCTGGCCCTGAGTTACTTCATAAGTAAAGCCACCCACGAGATAGGATACAAATGAGCTACTCTGAGGCCTGAAAACCTGCTCCCAGGAAATATTTCCACAATGTCTGCTTCTTCTCTTTTCCAGTTTTGAATGTCCTTATAATTTCCCCTGAAATTCTTAGGCTCTAATTATGCTGGTGGTTGTTGCTGATGATTCTCGATTTTTTTTTTTTCCACGTGTTTTGTAATTTAGAATTGTGAGTTCATGCTTAGGAATCCTGTGCACAGCTGAAAGTATGCCTTTCTAGAGAGGCCTTTTAATTACTTTTATTGAAGGCTCCAGTGTTATTTTCAGCCTAAGACTGAATTTTAAACTATTTTGTTGGAGAATCTAGGCCCTCCAGACAGTAGGAATTCAAACCCTAAAGCTGAGGGAGGGCAGCCTGAAGCGCTCAGGCTTTTTAGATTCTCAGGGTTTTAGTTCGCATAGACTCTCCCCGACAGGTCAGGCTACCCAGAAGAGTTTCTTCTAAGTCTCCCTTAGGGAGGGGATAAATGGCTTCACAGATGTGGTCCTTCAAGTGTTCTTTATTACAGGGTGTTAGGTCCAAATTCCTGCCCTTTGTGGACCCCAAAATGTGTCTCCTATACTTTCATAGCCTTTAAAACTCAAACCTATTGTTAACCAGACTGGCAAAATAAATGAATAAATAAACCCAGAACAGTCAAAATGTCAGTGTCTGGGTTATTTCCTTTACTTTCTTATTAGCACTTAAAACCGTGTTTGTTACATTTTTATCCAGTGTATCTGAGTGATTTGTAGTAAGAGGCTTTCAGATTATCTAACCAGCAATATCGCTAGAAATAAAAAGTCCTGTGTTATTTTTCCATATATTTATACTTTGAACACTTCTGTCCTTTTTAATTTTTTTCCCCTAGGTGGTAGGTAATTAGGTTTATTTATTTATGTTTTAATGGCGGTACTGGGGATTGAACCCAGGACCTCATGCATGCTAAGCATGCGCTCTGCCACTTGAGCTGTACCCTCCCCCACTTCTGCCCTTATAGTTGGTCAAGATTCCTTTGTATAAAGTCACTTCTGAAAGTGAACTTGCTTGATAACCCCTTTTGGTCCCGTATAGACTTCCACTGAAAACACCTTCTTAGGCAGCATGAAAAGAAGATCTGGGCAAGTATCTGCCAGCTTCAATCGACATGGAGGGTCCAGTGCCCCCTTCCACTCAGCTTTCACATAGTTTAAAAGTTTTCTGGTCTTTTCCAAAACTAAACAGAATGTGAATGCCTCCTTCTGAGCAAGGTCCCTGGAATTAGCTATGGAAAAAAAAGAAGAAAAGAAAACAGCCCCATCCTCAAAGAAATCTAGGCTTCCCCTGGGAAAATCAGGATGTAGGCATCAAATGCGATGTTTAAAGCTCTCCCTTTTCTATTTTCCCTTTGGCTTTTTTTTTTTCCCCTGGAGAGTAAGTTCTTGTCTCATTGCAGAAAGAATTCAGAAGTGAGAGAAAAGTAAAGTGAGCATTCATTGAGTGATAGGAGGTTCTCAAGGGGGGAGCGGGCAGACTCAGGTGAGCGGCTGCGCTGAGTTTCTTTGGCAAGGTGGTTACACAGGGTGTAGAAATGAATGGGCGGATTATTCATGGGGGAGGCAGGGGTTTGGGGTCATATTCCCTGATTTTCATCCCAGCTCCACCTTCCCAAAGGAAGGAGGGATTTTTGTCCTTATTTAGTCTGGATCTAAAGTGTCATAGTCTCAGTGCATGATGGGTACTTCTAATCTGCAAGGCTGATTTTATTATAATGAGCAAAAGGTTACATTCTGACACTGGAGAGTCTTGCCTTTTCCCATCTTTCTTTTTCATCCTCCAGGACACTTGTCATCCCAAAATGTGCGGTTTCTTACAGTCCAGAGGTTCCTGCTTTTCTTTGTCTGCCCAAGGGCCTGAGGCTGTTCACAAGATGTGTGGTTTCCTGCCACCTGCCCCGTGCTCCCCCTTCTCTGCTCACATCTAGCTCTCTGCCTGCTCTAACAGCTTGACTTTAATGGAACTATCTGGGAAAATTATAAGACCATGCCTTTATAACACCAAAATTGACTTTCAATTTAATCAAACTCAACTATTCATTGAAAAATATATACTACTTTGTTGAATTGAGTAATAGTAATAGTTATCAGAGGATTATTTAGAAAAGAGTAAGAGTGATACTGAAAAACTGGGTGGGGTAATGGAAGTCTTATGCTGAACACAACATTCACAAGGCCTTACGATTTTCAAAAACTATGAACAATGTAATTTCTATCGTAATTTTACAGATCTTCTTAGGAACAGCACTATGCAGCCTCTCTTGAGCATCTACTTTACTGATTAGCAATACAGAGAGTATTTGGATCTAGCCTAAATTCTTCCTTCTGCAAATCAAACATATTTCCTGTCACTCTCCTCCTAATGGAGACCAGACTCTTGAACAGTCACCCTGTGTGTTACTGGAGACCCGCCCTCCCAGCCACACGTTCCACTGCATCGTCTTAGTCACCCAGCACCATGAGGATGTCCTGAAGGGAAACACTCGAGATCAAAAGAGCGATCTCTTCATAAGCTAACAAGTACAATTTTCTCCTTTCTAGTTTTACCAGCAGTGAGAATTTCTCTTCAAAGAATATGCTGAAACCAAAGGTGCCACAGAAAATGTACCACTTTAAATCCCACAGAGACTTGGAAATGTTGCTCTCGTAAACATTTTCCAAGTAATGCTGTTTGTAGGGTAATTACAATCTGAGTTTTTCTGGCGTCAGAATCAAGTGACTGATTCTCTCATGACCCTTGCTGTTCAAGTACACAATGATTCTGTCTGGCACAAATGATGTTGTCCAGGGGAAATTTTGATTCTCTCTCTTCAACTCTGTTTTCAAAGTGAAGTAAAATGGAGTGTTAATCCGTTCAACACCAGTCAGTCTGGATAGTTAAATTCTACCACCTCTGTTCACCATCTGTCCTGGGTCCCTGTTCTTTCTCTCCTCTCCACCCCGAACACATAGAGAAACATGAAGCCTTTTAATCTCAGTGATTGATTCTTACGTCTAACGTGGGCTAGACATTCACATCCGTTCCCCACTTAGATCCTCTGTCTATGTGTCCATTCATCCCAGAGAGTAACTGTGTATTCAAAAGACCATGACACAAGAACAGAACACAAAACTGTCAATAGTAACCATACCCACTGTTGTTTAGTATTTCTTATAACCCAGGGTTTCTGTTAGGTGCTTTATACAAGTTACCATATTTAATTCTTTTACCAACCAGTTAGGAGTTGAATTCTGTTCCCCCTGTAAAAAGATACACTGGAGTCCTAGCTCCCAGTACCTCAAGGTGGGACCTCGTGTGGAGAGGTCTTTACAGAGGTGGTTAGGTTAAGGTGGGGTAGGAGGGTGGACCCTAATCCAGTCTGGTATCCTTATAAAAAGAGGAAATTTGGACCCAGAGACCCAAACAGGAAAGATACCAGGTGACTATAAAGACAGCCATCTACCATCCATGGGGAGTGGCCTGGAGCAAACCCTCCCCTCACTGCCCTCAGAAGGAACCAGCCCTGCTGACAACTTGAACTCAAGCATCCAGCCTCCAGATGGTGAGACAACACATTTCTGTTGTTGAAGGCGCCCGGTCCGCGGTACTTTGTTATGGCAGTTCTAGAAAATGAATGCACAGACTTACAATTTAAGTCAGTCTCTCTCTTTTTATTGAAGTACAGTCAGTTACAATGTGTCAATTTCTGGTGTTCAGCATCGTGTTTCAGTCAGACATATACACACATATATTCGTTTTTACATTCTTTTTCATTAAAGGTTACTACAGGATATTGAATATAGTTCCCTGTGCTATAGAGAATAAATTTGTTCTTTATCTATTTTTACATATAATGGCTATCATTTGCAAATCTCGAACTCCCAAATTTATCGTTTCTCATTCCCCTTTTCCCCTTGTAACCGTAAGAATTTTTACTATGTCTGTGAGTCTGTTTCTGTTTTGTAGATGAGTTTATTAGTGTCCTCTTTTTTTCATTTTCTTTTTTAGATTCCACATATGAGTGATATCATATGATATTTTTCTTTCTCTTTCTGGCTTACTTCACTTAGAGTGATGATCTCTACGTCCATCCATGTTGCTGCAAATGGCATTGCTTTGTTATTTTTTTATAGCTGAGTAGTATTCCATTGTATATATACACCACAACTTCTTTATCCAGTCATCTGTCGATGGACATTTAAATTGCTTCCATGTCTTGACTATTGCATATAGTGCTGCTATGAACATTGGGGTCCATGTATCTTTTCGAATTAGAGTTCCCTCTGAGGATGCCCAGGAGTGGATTGCCGGATCATATGGTAAGTCTATTTTCCATTTTTTAAGGAACCTCCATACTGTCCTCCATAGTGGCTGCACCAAACTACATTCCCATCAGCAGTGTAGGAGGGCTCCCTGTTCTCCACACCCTCTCCAGCATTTATCTTTTGTGGACTTTTTAATAAGTCCATTCTAAGTCAGTCTCTTTATAAATGAAGGGCCTGAGGTTTAGGAAGATGAAAGGCCTTACACAGAGTGCCGGGGGCCGTGGGGGGGGGTGCTGTCATTCAGCACAGATCATTTTGCTCTGAAGCCTGCGCACTTGCTGCAGTATTACGCTGTCTCCACCCGAAGCCTGCACGTGGGCTTACTGAGGATCGTGGAGTTATGCAGTCAAGGGATTTTTATATAATTTATTCCTAGGAGAGGTTTTTGAAGACCCACTTCTCCACGTTTTGGGTGCAAGTTTTCACAGAAAGCTCAAGAAGTAGATGGAGCCAGCGACCTGGTTGGGGAAGGCAAGGTTATGTAAGTACCTCTCATGTGATATCTGGGACATGCTTGTACTAATTTTTTCCCCATTGTCTATCTGAAATTCAAATGTAACTCGGATTTCTCTATTTCTAGTGGCCAAATCTGGCCATTAGCAGTTCTACCCCAGGAGAACTTGGAGCTTGGGGCCCCAGTCCCCAGCAGCACGGGAGTGACGGCCCAGAGGGGACAGCAGACGTGTTGGCAGCTCAGCCTGCTCGGGTAAAGTTCCTGAATTCCTGGTAGGTGCTTCACAGAGCTCAGTAAGTATGGCCTATTATTGTTACAGCAATTGGGAAACACACTCTTAGGTCCCAGGAGAAGATGCAGGGGTGGTGGAGGGGAAGGCAGCGGGAAGAAGGGGCTAATATTATTGTTCCAGGGTGGATCAGCACTGACAAGGCTTCTATAAAAGACGGGTGGGACATGCTGGTTTAAGGAGCGAATGTCTCCCAAATCCAGCCTTCTTGGGATTCTCATGAGGCCTGGGCCAATGGCACGAAAGAGCAGAGAGGTAACAGCACAGAGGACTAAGGCCAGAGGTGCAGTGGCCCGCCGTGCTTTCTCCTTAGGGGCGTTAGGAAGAGAGATCCAGCAGGTGTGTGAGAGACACAGGGATGGATGTCTTTTAACTTAAGTGGAGTGAAAACAGATTACTGCGTTGGAAAACTGCTGGGAAGCCAGCCACCAATTAAAACAACCAGAATGAAACTCAAGACAAGCATACAGGGATCTTTCTGAACCAGCTTATGCCTTCTGAGTTCACGGCTAAACCCTCCTAATTAGCAATGAGAAGTCTTTGGATAGTGGAAAGGACGCCCCAAGACCCCCCCCAGCCCCCAAATTAAGTCAAAATGGTGGTCACAAAGTTGGCACCTTACTGATCACTTGCCATTTTTTTCCTTTAAAAGATACTTTTACTTCTGGGCTTACGCAATGTGTTACAGAACCCGGTGAATATTTCCACAGCAGCAAGTTCCTGTCGGCTCAGGAGTCGTAAAGTGTATCTGTAATTTTCTCTCTGATGATTGGCATAGGAACTCTGGAAAATTGGCAGGAATAGGTGATGACTGACAGTTTCTACATGGCAGCTTGTCTGCTTTGCGAGTGACTCTGTGATCAGCTTCACACAGTTTTTAGGCTCCATCCACAATAAACATGGCCTTGCATAACCACCGGTCCCAAAGCCCAGCCCCACACCAGCTGCCCCTTAGAGCAATGTTGTGCACCGGTCATACGCATCCTGGCCCGACGTAGCCAGAGTCTGCATTGCTTGCTTTAAGGAGGTGACTGTGGGTTGGTGGAAGCAGTAGCTAATAACATTTGTCACTTTTTAGTGACATGTTGACACAAAATGGAGATACCTATCTGTAGTCAAGTGAACTGTAACCCTGTAAACTCTTTGCATCACTGTTACACCTTTGTGAGAAAAAGATACAATTTTTATTTTGTTAAGAAATGAGACATAAAACCAAAGAGCTAAATGCTCACAGTATGAAAGCTAAATAAGCCATTTATGATGTCCTCAGATACCTCAAAGTTTTTGTGATCTGCTCAAGATTTTCCCTAATTTGAACTAATTGTGTGTTAAGTTCCCATCAGAGTGATTATACCCACCACAAAACACTGTAAGGGAAACGTCACCAAAAGAGAACTAGAGTGACACTATAGGAAGTTACTTCTGCACATTAAAGAACACACATAGAAACTTTTCTTATTAATAATTTGAACTAAATTTCAAATTTTAATTATTTTCCCAGATTGCCTAAAGTTGAGCTTTTTAAATAGCAAAATTGTTTTCATCAATTGTATAAGTTAATGTGCTAAACTGGTCAGGGAACTAAAAAGATTAAGCAACTCTTCTTGGGGATATTGTTCCATTTCAATGACAAAAGCATGTATGATCTTCCAGACAGAAAATCAGCAAGGCAACCGAGGTCCCAAGTGACACAACAGAACAGTTACTTGATGTTCTCAGGACACTACGGCCAAAAAAACTCAGAATATACATTCTTCACGAGTGCCCATGGAACATTCCCTAAGATAGACCACATACTATGACACAAAACAAGCCTCAACAAATGTAAGAGGACAGAAGTTATTTCAAACATCTTTTCTGACCACAGTGGCATGAAACTAGAAATCAACTACAGAAGAAGAAATGAGAAAAAAATAAAAGATTGCATGGAGATTGTTTTGCTACTTAACCAATGGATCAACAAGGAAATTTAAAAAAATATCTTGAGACAAATGACAGTGAAAACAACCACACAAAATCTATGGGATGCGGCACAAGGAGTCCTAAGAGGGAGGTGCACAGGGACACAGGCCTTCCTCAGAAAGCAAGGCAAACACAAACAACCTAACCTCCCACCTAAAAGGATGAGAGAAAGAACAAACAGAACCTAAAGTGAACAGAAGGGAAGAAATAATAAAGACCAGGGAGGAAATAAATAAAATAGAGATTAAGAAAATAGAAAAATCAATGAAACCAAGAGCCGGTTTTTTTTAAAGAGTAAACAAAATTGACAAACCTCTGGCCAAGCTCACCAAGAAGAAAGGAGAGAGGACTCAAATAAATAAAATAAGAAATAAAATAGGATAAATTATAACGAATGCTGCAGAAATACAAAAAACCATAAGAGAATACTATGAACAATTATGTGCCAACAAATTGGGCAATCTAGAAGAAATGAACCATTTTCTAGAAACATACAGTCCCCCAAAACTGAACCAAGAAGAAACAGAGAATTTGAACAGACCAAGTACTAGAAGTCAAATAGAATCAGTAATTGAAAAAAAACTCCCTGAAAACGAAGGTCCAGGGCCTGATGGCTTCACTGGGGAATTCCACCAAACATACAAAGAAGAACTCATACTGATCCTTCTCAAACTCTTCCAAAAGACTGAAGAGGAAGGAACACTCTCAAACTCATTCTGTGAAGCCACCATCACCCCGATATCAAAACCAGACAAAGAAATATCAAAAAAGAAAATTACAAGCCAATATCTTTGGTGAATATAGATGCAAAATTTCTTAACAAAATATTAGCAAACCAAATCCAACAGCACATAAAGATCATTCACTACAATCACGTTGGGTTCATCCCTGGGACGCAAGGGTGCTTCGACACATGCAAATAATCAATGTGACATACCACATCCACAAAAGAAAACGCAAAAACCACATGATCATTTCAATAGATGCAGAAAAAGCATTTGATAAAACTCAATACCTATCAATGATTAAAAATTCTTACCAAAGTGGGTATAAAGAGAACATAGCTCAACATAATAAAAGCTCTTTATGACAAACCCACAGCCAGCATAATACTCAACAGTGACAAATCGAAAGCCTTCCTGCTAAAATCTGGAAGAAGGCAAGGATGCCCACGGTCCCCACTTCCATTCAATATAGTCTTGGAAGTCCTAGCCATAGCAGTCAGACAAGAGAAAGAAAGAAAAGGGATCCAGATTGGAAGGGAAGAGGTAAAATTGTCACTTTTGCAGATAACATGATATTCTATATGGAAAACCCTAAAGACTCCACACAAAAACTACTAAACATGATGAACAAATTAATCTCTGACATTTCTTTACATTAACAATGAAACATCAGAAAAAGGAAAGTAAAAAAAACTTTTAAAATTGCATCAAAAAATTACTTAGGGATGACTTATTATGCTGAAAACTATAAAACATTGATTAAGAAAGTTAAAGATGATTTAAAGAAATGGAAAGATATCCCATGGTCTTGGATTGGAAGAATCAATATTGTTAAAAATGGCCGTACTCCCCAAAGCAATCTACAGATTTAGTATGATCTCTATCAAATTACCTAGGACATTTTTCACAGAACTAGAAGAAATAATCCTAACATTTATATTGAGTCACAAAAGACCCAGAATTGCCAAAGCAATACTGAAGAAAAAGAATGATGCTGGAGGCTTATTCCACCCAGACGTCAGACAATACCACAGAGCTACAGTAATGAAAACAGCATGATATTGGTACAACCACAGACATGTGGATCAAGGGAACAGAACAGAGAGCCCAGAAATAAACCCACATACCTACGGTCAATTAATCCTCAACAAAGGAGGCAAGAACATACAATGGAGTAAAGACAGTCTCTTCAGCAAGTGGTGGTGGGAAAGCAGGACAGCCGCATGTGAATCAGTGACATTAGAGCCCTCCCTCACACCATACACAAAAATAAACTCAAAACGGCTTAAGGACTTAAACATAAGACGCCATAAATCTCCTAGAAGAGGACATAGGCAAACGTTCTGACATAACGTGTAGCAATGTTCTCCTAGGTTAGTCTTCCAAGGCAATAGAAATAAAAGCAAAAATAAACAAATGGGGCCTTATTAAATTTACAAGCTTTTGCACAGCAAAGGAAACCATAAACAAGACGAGAAGACAACCTATGGTACGGGAGAAGATATTTGCAAATGATGCAACTGACAAAGGCTTAATTTCCAGAATTATACAAACAGCTCATACAACTCAAGAACAGCAAAGCAACCAACAAACAAACAAACAAAAAAAAAAAATTGAAAAATGGGCAGAAGACCTAAACAGACATTTCTCTAATGAAGACATACAGGTGGTCAATAGGCACATGAAAAGATGCTCAGTATCGCTAATTATTAGAGAAATGCAAATTGAAACCACAGTGAGGTATCACCTCGCACCAGTCAGAATGGCCATCATTAAAAAGTTCACAAACGATAAATGCTGGAGAGAGTGTGGAGAAAAAGGGAGTCCTCCTACACTGCTGGTGGGAATATAATTTGATGGACCCACTATGGAAAACAGTGTGGAGTTTCCTTAAAAAATTAAAAATAGACTTACTATATGAGCCAGCAAACCGACTCCTGGGCATATATCTGGAGAAAACTCTTAATTTCAAAAAACAATGCACCCCAGTGTTCACAGTAGCACTATTTACAGTAGCCAAAACATGGAAGGAACCTAAATGTCCATCAACAGATGATTGGATAAGGAAGATGTCTTTATATAGAGAGAGAGAGAAAGAGAGAGAGAGAGATTAAATTGACTTTGTAACTATCAAGTATACTATTAAAAATCTTTAAAATTAATGAAATCATTTCTAAGTGCACAATTAGTGCTTTAACAATTTAGATTATTTTTCCTTCTTTACAACCAATCTAGTGTCATGAAGTTCATGGTGATTTCTCCTCAATTTTTCATGAAGTAACCCATGACCATTCAGGTCTTCTTGAAGGTACCTGAGACCAGCACCAATGGTGAGACGGATCCTCTGAGCCTGGTCTTTATACAACACAGTAAATTCTGACCCTACACAGATGATCTGGACTTTAGACAAGCTGACAGGTAATTTTTAATTAATTGTACAGAGTTGTAGTTGTGGTACATGGATTTGACTTTTAAAACAGAAAATGAAAAGCCAGGATATGGACAGTCATCTGTGTCATATGACAGTCATATTTATGATGAAACTATCCATTCAAGTCACAAGATAAAGCAAAATGTCCATTTTCTGTCACTTTTCAAATGGATTTTGACATCAGATATTTAGATGGGGGTCAATTGTTTAGTAACTTAGAATCGCTCTTTTTCTTCTTTATCTTCGTAACAATTCTCCTCTTTGACTGATTTATTTCTAAAGATGTGTCCTTTAATCGTGATAAATGGGACAAAAGGGGTGAAATTCACATTGCCATTTCTATCCACGGCAGTTCTGGCAAAAGTAAGGATGGGGATGGTGTGACGCGATTGGCTACATTTAGCACCAAGTCTGTGTCCCTGAACAGAGAGGTCTCTCAAGAAATCTTCAGTTAGGGCCTCAGTCCATTTTTGCCTTCTGGTCATTATCACATGTAATCAGAAGTTGACTGTAACTATAAAACTATATGTAACTACGAGTGACCGTGAGTTACACTAAAACACGTTAATGGGAGAGTTCACACCCACTCTCAAGGCACGCGTGCTTTATTTTTCCCGTCTCACAAAAATTTTCATTATCAAAACCACAGCTGTTGATAATGCTTTAGATTTGCCAGATCCTGTAACAGTCCGCTTGCTTTGCCATGAACGTGGCATTTGTACCACATTAAAGTCTGGCAAGCTTCATCTTTGCTAACCCCTGGCAAACGGGAACATGCTATAAAGTATAAAAATCTATTTCAGCCAAAGCCATTATCGAGTATGTGTTCGTTTGGATTTAACTAAGAACCTCTAATTTGTTCGTGCACGCGTGGTGTCTCCACATTCTGTGCGCTGATTCACGCTGGCAGCGAGTACGCTACATGCCTAGTAGTCAGCGACAGCTCCGAGCACGGAGGGGAGGAAGGCAGGAGAGGCAGGAAGCCCTGTCTCACTTCCGCTGGAGCGAGGACGCACCTCCATGAACTTTTGCGGGGAACTTGTCCCATCCCCTGCCTGACCTGCCCCGCGCTGAAAGTTCTGTGAGTCGTTGGCAGATTCTGTTTCATATCATCCCACGGGAGACTCTCCCCTTGCATTCATCTGACTGCAGGCCTCCTGACAGAGTAAAACCATGGCATCCAGCTCTTTACCAACACACAGCTCAAGAAAACCATCGTCTCTGGTACTCGGACACAATGGGGCTCTTCAGCCTGGAAACCCGGCCCGCCCAGAGAGGCAGAGGGGTGTGGTGGCACGTGATGCCGGCATTCCTGTCCCGGTGTGTTCATCCACTCACGGACACAGGGACAGCCAGCCAGAGCCACGTGTGCTGCGGGCTGGAGTCTGTGCCTCTGCCAGCCTCCCTCCCCAAGGGCCATCTCTCTCTCTCTCACACACACACACATACACACCTTGCATTAAACCTCCACTGACTGGCTAACTTTCCCATGGTTATGACTGTCATTGCACACACTCTGAGGGAAGTTCGGCTTCACAGCAGGACCAGGTCACACCCACCCCGCTTCACTCCCCTCTGTGCCCACCTTTCAGCAGCTCCTGACCGGAGGCACACTGGAGGGAGGCACACTTTTTCAGTGCCCAGTTAATGGACACGTACAATGAAGAAAGAACACCAAACACAAATGGACCCACATTCTGGGTTTAGATTGGATTTAGTTTGACCAAGGAAATCAACCCCTTCCAACAAACCAAAACAAACAGGAACAGCTCCTTTTCCTAAAGGTCATCGGTTCATTCTCACGCATTTGCTGGGTAATGACTGAGCTCCCGCAAGGTTCTAGGCGCCGTCCTCCACGGTGCTCACCTCAGGGAGACACCGGGCTGACGCGTGAGGGTACTCAGCCCAGGGCCTGATGTGTGCAAAGCAGTCGACAGACTTTAATTGCCTTCTCGCTCACATTTTTACCCTTGAACTCCTCAATGGATCAAAACCAATACACAACCTAAAGGAGATGACTTGCTGCCTAATCCAGCATCGTCACCCCTCTGACCCCCCCTGCAGTTGCACACGTGAGGTTGGGTACGAGCTACCGAACCAGGGAGGGTGAACCACACGCAGGCCGACTGGGGGCTCGTGGTTCTTGGCTGTAAAATAGGAGCAGAGAAGGTCGGTGTAGTATCCCAGTACTAATAGGCTGCATCTGTAAACGCACACGCACACACACACACTTTGGGGAGGTTGTGTCGTGAATCTAGGCAAATAGCTTTGCAACTGACAATAAGCATTTACTATCCTCTCTGGTTGTTTGACAGAATTTAACTTTTATGTTCAAGCAATTTGTGTAAATAGACACAACTTTCTGCCCCATCTTGCATCCTATTTGCCATTTTTTTTCTTGGCTTCTAAGACTAGGTCATAGATGGAGGAGACACCGACCTGAGGCATCGTCAGCATTTAACCTTCAGCAGTTTTCATGATATACACCAAGTGCCACCACCAAAATGATCGTTACCGTGCAGCACTCCGCACTAACCCCTGAGACGTCCAGGGTGAACAGATCCTTGTATAAACACAGAGGTGTAAAGGTAGCTGCAGGTCCAAGAACTTTAAAGAACTCATCCCTGACCTCTACTGGTCAAGTCATCAAAATACAACAGCTACCATTATTTCAGAAGTGTTCTCATATTTCCATTCATCCATTGAGCAAATACCTTTTAGCATCTACTGTGTGCCAGGCACTGTTTAGGGAATGACACTAAACAAAAGAGACCAAAAAAAAAAAAAAAACCCTTCCCTCTTAAAACTCAGTTGGGCAGCATTTAAACGATATGCATCATGTAAAAGTTAATTGCAGAGTGTCATTAGGGAATCAGAGGCACTGAGGAGGTGGTGCTGAAGAAGCAGAATTAAATTGGATCCTCAGGGCCAGTGAGAGGGTGGAATGAAGCAAAGACTCCAAGGAGGTGAGAACCTTAGCAACGTAAGACCTCACACATAGGCTCTCAAGTTAGTTAAATTAGACATCATTCTGGGAGCAGGGTTTTGTTTTTTTTTTCCAGAGAGATTTTGGAGTCAGACTGGTGTTGAAATCCTGTATGGGTCAGCATTTGCTGCAGTAACAAACAGCTCCATATTCTCAGTGGTTTAAAAGACAAATATTTGTTGCTCACAGTTCATGAAGGCTGCAGGCTCGCTGTGGCTCAGCTGTGGCTCTGCTCCAGGTGTGGTCCTATTCCAGGGGCAGGGCTGAAGGAACAGCCACCGTCTCAGGCATCTTGTCCCCACAGAGGCAGCCAGGGCTGCCATGCACCTCGTCACACTGCAGAAGTTAAGCTTCTGTTCACATGCGGCACAAATCAAGTTCATTCACGTTCCAGTGACCAAAGAAAGTTGACCTGGCCAAGCCCAGCCTCAGAGGGAGCAGGAGAGGGTACACTGGCCCAGACACACAAGTACAACAAGGAGAAGCAGGGAGTGAGTAATCAGGGACAAATAAGACAATATAACTTTAATGAGGCACTCAACCTCTCTGAATCTTACCTTGTCCATCTGTGAAACAGGAATAAGAACCAGCTACTCGTGAAGAATAAACGAGATATTTATAAATGTATTTAGCACAATAACTGGCTTATAATAAGGAATCAGTAAAAGCCAGTATCTTCTACTGTCTTCTTCCAAAGGTGGCATTACTCTGCCCCAATTCCTTTGGAGGCTTAAGAGGCTACGGAGGGGAAAATCAAAACTACAATGAGGTATCACCTGATACCAGGCAGAATGGCCATCATTAAAAAGTCTTCAAAGGATAAATGCTGGAGAGGGTGTGGAGAAAAAGGAACCCTCCTACACTGTTGGTGGGAATGTAAATTGGTGTGGCCACTATGGAGGACAGTGTGAAGTTTCCTTAAAAAACTAAAAATAGACTTATCCTGTGATCCAGCAATCCCACTCCTGGGCATTTATCTGGGAAAAACTCTAATTCAAAAAGATCCATGCACCCCAGTGTTCACAGCACCACTATTTACAATATCCAAGACATGGAAGCAACCTAAATGTCCATCGACAGATGATTGGATAAAGAAGATGTGGTATATTTATACAAAGGAATAGTACTCAGCCATAAAAAGGAATGAAATAATGCCATTTGCAGCAACATGGGTGGATGTGGAGATCATTATTCTAAGTGAAGTAAGCCAAAGAGAAAGAATGATACCATATGATATCAATTATATGTGGAATCTAAAAAAAAAAAAGGACACAAATGAACTTCTTACCAAACAGAGACTCACAGACATAGAAAACAAACTTACGATTATTGATAGGGAAAAGAGGGTGGGAATAGAGATAAATTGGGAGTTTGAGATTTGCAGATACACACTGCTGTATATAAAATAAACAAGGACAATGACCCTGTAGAGCACAGGGAACTATATCCAGTATCATGTAGTAACCTGTAAAGAAAAAGAATATGAAAACTAATATATGTATATATATGCATGACTGGGACACTGCTCTGTACACCAGAAACTGATGCAACACTGTAAACTGACTATACTTCAATTAAAAAAAAAAAAAGAGGCTTGGGGGGATGTGTTGGAAAATTGGGGACTGGGACTGAAATCTGGACTCATTTCCCCTCTAAATCCTGGATAAGTTACTATCTATAAAATGAGGCATCTGTCTTAAATGACCTCTAAGGTTCCTTTCCAGCGCTAAAGCTCCTCAGTTTGGGGTAAACCACTTTCCATAGGTTCTTGCATTTTCCGCTAGGACCGCTGTTTAGTTGTGGCACCAGGTGGCGCTAGACGACAACGTAATGGGAAAGCACAAGGCTTTTCTGCGGCGAAGACGGAGAGTTCCAGACTGTTCATGTTCTTCTCACAGGTTGTTGTAAAACAGAACTCTTGCATCTCATAGTTACTCAGAAAGCACCCCTTTGAGGAAACAGCATCCAAAACCCTAACATGAGCCCTCAGTCCCGGGACCTCACACGGTGGGGAAGGCCCCGGGCGGTTTCCGAGGTGTGACTGCCGAAGAGGAGAGCTCTGCTTCCTCGGAGCGGAGGTGTGAGTGGGGGAAGCAGTGCCGGGGTGGGCGAGGGGGGGGGGGCGCCCGGTGGCCGTGCGATGGGAGCGCCGAGGGTCCGGCCAGGGAGAGACTCAGGACAGACGGGAACCCACGCGCACGGGTCAGAGCGAGAGTGCCGGGGGGAGCACAGCCGGGGCCGAGGTGTGGCCGTGACAGGATGTCCAGGGCCCGGCACGTTCCGGCAGAGGCTGCAGGCAGGACACGTCCTGACGAAGCACGAGCCCTGGATGCGCGGGGAGGCGCTGGGCGGCGGGCACAGCGCGGCGACTCTGGGCGGCAGCACACCCCCCCCCCCCCGCACTTCCCACGTCCCCCCAGGCGAAGGGGCCACCGGGGCCCCTCCCTCTTAGGGACCGAGACACCCCCGTGCGCCAGCACTGGTCCTAAACGGGCCAGACGTGCCCGCCGTGGAGAAGAGTGAAACGCTCCGACGTGACCGCTGGCCTTCTCTCAAGAAATGTTTTCTTCCACGGGATTTTTCTGATGGTGCTTTAAAACCCAGAAGCATTTCTCTGTTGATAATGAAGGCAAAGGATATGTGGGAAGTCTCTGTACCTTTTGCTTAATTTTGCCATGAACCTAAAACTGCTCTAAAAAAGGTTTTTGTTTTTGTTTGTTTGTTTGTTTTTTAAACCCCGCGGATTCTGGGAAGACAGTGGGGCAGACAGCAACAAGAACCCGCCTCCCTCACTAGACGGCGCTGGCACGGGCAGATCTGTCCGACGTCACTATCGCGGAACCCTGGGCGGGTTACTGAAGGCGGCGACGTCCAGGGGAAGGCCTGCACAGCTAATTCTGGTCAGCTTCAGCTCTGAGCTCAGCACGGCCACCCCCCCTACCCCCTGCGCACGGGTACCTGGAGCAGCAGGGACAGAGCTCGCAGGAGCCAGGGTGGGCCAAAGGGACTCTGTCATCCAAGCCTCACCATCTGTGCTCTGATCGCTGGTTGCTGCTTCTGATCACAGAGGTGCAGACACACGGGCAGGTGGCCATTGCTGCACCTCCCCCACTAGTGCAAGTCCCTCCTCATGTGGCTGAAGTGACTGGCCAGGAGATTTAAAGAGCCAGTGCCCTATTTAAAGCCCCCTTTATTTCTCCCCCACCCCTTGGTAGTCAGATACTAAGGACTAGGACATTAAAAAACTGCATATATGGAGAATATTAGAAAGTGAACAGGCATGCCCAGGGAAAGGCTTGGAAAAGACATAAGAAGACCTTAAGGTTACACCTGAGACTAACCCTCAGCATAGAGACAGTTACACAATCAAGAAACAAAGCCAATAAACAAACAATAACAAAAAACAGCAGTCCTTGGGGGAGAGAATATTATTTACAGAGCTACCACATTATTAGATTCAAATGTCTAGTTTTCAGCAACAACAACAGCAAATCACAAGGCATACAAAGACACAGGGAAGCACAGCCCATTCAAAGAAATAAAACAGAATCAAATAGAAACTGTCCCTGAAAAAGATCCAGTAGAAGAAATAGTAGACAAAGATTTTTAAACATCTGGCATAAAAATGCACAAAGGAGATGTGGAGAGGGTCAAGAAAACAATGTATGAACAAAATGGAAATATCAAGAAGGAGATAGAAAAATCTAAAAAGAATCCAAAAAGAAATTCTGGAGCTGAAAAGTAAAATAGCTGAAATTAAAAACTCACTAGAGGGGTTCAAAGGCAGGTCTGAGCCGGCAGAAAAAAGAATCAGTGAACTTGAAGACAGGACAGTGGAAATTACTCAGTATGAGGAACAGAAAGAAAAACAGCTGAAGAAAGGTGATCAGAGCTAAGGGGCCCGTGGGACATCAGCCAGACCAACACGTGCACCAGGGGAGACGCAGAAGGAGAGAGAGAGAAAGGGGCAGAGAGAATATTTGAGGAAATAATGGCTGAAAGTTTCCAAACTTGGTGACAAACATGGATATAAATATCCAACAGGCTCAGCAAGCCCCAAGTCAGATGGACTTAATGAGACCTACACTGAGATGCATCACAATTAAACTTTCAAAAGCCAAAAACAAAGAGAAAATCTTGAAGGTGGGAAGAGAGAAGCCAATCAACACATACCGCGGGGCCTCAGTAGGACCGCCAGCAGACTTCTCATCAGACACCGGGAAGGCCGCGAGGCAGCGGGATGACACCGTCAAAACGAGCAAACGTGTCAATCAAGAACTCCACACCTAGCAAAGCTGTCCTTCAGAAGGAAGGGAGAAAGGAAGACATTCCGAGATAAAAGCCGAGTGAGTGCGTCACCACTGGCCCTGCCCTACGACAGATACTCAAGGGAGTCCTGCAGGTGAGATGCAGACCCCTGAAGCCATAACAGTGACTCAGCCCCGTATGGAGAAACCAAGATCTGTCATTGGTGGGAAGATGAAATGGTACAGCTGCCGTGGAAAACAGTATGGATGCGCCTCAAAAAATTTAAAATGGTACATCATATGATCCACCGATTCTGCTTCAGGGGTTTATGCCCAAAAGAATAGAAAGCAGGGTCTCAGAGAGAGATTTGTACACCCACGTTCATAGCAGCATTATTCACAGGAGATAAAATGTAGAAGCAACCCAAGTGTCCATCAAGAGATGACTGGATACACAAAATGTGATACACGCGTACGAACGTGAAATATTATTCCGCCTTAAAAACGAAGGCAATTCAACAGTATACTGCAGTGTGCGTGGAACTGAGGGCAGTATGCTAAAATGTGGCAGCCACAAAAAGACAGAGAACATACGACTCCACTGACACGAGGCCCCTGGAGCAGTCAAATCCACAGAGACAGAAAGCAGACTTCCCAGGGCTGGGGGCGGGGAGGAAGGGGGAGTCGCTATTCAGGGGGACTAGTTTCAGTTTTACAAGATGGAAAAAGTTATGGAGGTGGATGGTGGTGATGGTTGCATAACATTACACGTGTATTTGACACCACTGAACTGCACCCCTAAAATGGGTAAGGTGGTAAATTGTATATCATGTGCATTTTCACACACACACACACACACACACACACACAATACACACACACAATACACAGTAGCAAAACTGAAAACAAAAAGAAATCCTCTGACATTTCTCAAGCCTCTTGTATGTTGACGTGGTGACATAGCACAGCGGAAAAAAGAGTGGCTTTAGGGTCAGACAGGCCTGGTTTTAAATCCTAAAGTTGACCTCTCCAGTATCATCACCTCACTGCCGCATACCGCTGAGCAGAAGACAGCTTCCAACTACTCTGCTGCCCGGAAGGAGCAAGTTACACAATCCCGCTGTGGCTCCCTCCCCGCCGCCCCCCCCCGCCCCCCCCCACTCCCAGCATGGCGGGGACATTAACCTCACAGAGCTGCCACGGGAAACACAGGTAGTGTGTAATCCGTCACTGTCAGGCCTCCCTCCCTTCAGATAAAAGGCTACTAGGGGGCCCTTAGGTGAAACTGTCTGGCAAATTCAACATCAACAGAGACAGAAGGCCTCGGCCATCCGTGGGCACTTTTTGCAGGAGACGCTGAGCTCACGATGCGAGCTACTCAAAAACTAAATCTATTAAGCTGGCCTGTAGCGTGAGGCTTGCGACATGCACTGGCTCACAGTAGGTCAAGAGGAAGAAGGGGCTGGGTGCACAGTGCAGCTCTGTTCCAGGTACTCAGTATCTATGCAGCTGCAGCCTTGTCCATGCGAGTTCGGCCAGAGCCCCGGCCTGCCCACCGCACCCCCCCAACCCCAGCCTGTCCGCCCCCCCGCCCCCCCCGCCCTGCCCGCCCTGCCCCCAGCCTGCCCCCTCCAGAACCGTCAGCAGCCCCACCGTAGTGCTACGAATGATGATTTCAGGACCATTTTTACAAGAGCCATCCATATTAGTCCTTTGGCCAATTCTCCCAGTTGAGGGGAGAAGAAATTAACATATAATGCAGGTATTTCTATTTCGCCTTTAAAGGGAAGACGGTTTGCTGTTTTCAAGGGGTCCAGGGCAATTTTGGTAAATAATTTCCAGAGCTGGGTCACGGCTGCTTCCATCTCGTTTTGGAGATGGGCAACAACTGCTGGCGGCTAAAGGACCCACGGACAAATGCCCCACAGCGAACCACTAGTGCGGACAATCCACCCAGGGAAGCCCGGGGCCGACCACTCACTCCCCAGGAAGGAGACGACCCTGAGACTACTTGAACGACATGCCTTTATGAGTCGGGGGGTGGGAAGGCTCGGGGGTGGGAAGGCCCAGGGCAGGTCCTAGGAGCTCACGGTCGGGGAAGGCCGAGCTCTGCCCTGGCCCACGGCTGCTGAGAGCACAAGGCCAGGTGCGCCATCCTTGTCCTGCTCTGGAGGACGAGGACACACTGCCCTTCATTCTACCCAGAGTACCCCCCCTCCAGCTCACCTGAACAGGGGCACAGGGGGGTTTGGGCAGGGACTGGGTTTGGTAGCGCAACCCCTCCTTTCCCACCCCTTGCTGACGGCCCTCGGGACATCATCATGCAGCCTCCCTGTGGCCCACCTCTCAAGGTGAGGAGGACGAGAAGGACCACTGGCGACATTGGTGACCTGGTGAGACCGTGGCCATGGGGTGATGACAGGTAACACGGCTTGTTACCTAAGGTTCAAGGCAAGAAGATACTAGAATGCATTGCACAGATGATGAGATTTAGAATTATCCTCTGCTGATTTATTTAGAATTATGCTCTGCTGATTTTAAAGAGGCAGAGACGGAGATGACTCTGGGGGACAGTTTATGTTGAGTTTAAAGACAGGCCCAGGCCCAGGCTGCAGGCTGGGGTCAGAGGGAGGCCCCAGCGCTCTGGGCTCTGGACTCGGCTGCGCGGGCCTGAGGAGTGGAGCTGGTCTGTACCGGAATGTGCAGGTGGCAGGACCGCCTATGCCAACCAAACCCTCGGAAGTCTGACATAGCAAACAGAACACAGGCCTATGTGATTGTCCCAAGTACACAGTAAACCTTTCCAGTGGCCCCTAAGCTTGCTTCCTCAATCCCCACCCCCCGCCCCCAGTCTCAAGGTGGCTGGGAGGCAAAATTCATAATCACAATGTTATTTGCTGAACAAAGACACAGAGCAAAAGAGCTGGGTGAAGGTGAGTGATGTTTCGTCCGGATATTGGAAAAGCCTTTGGAGTAGAACGAGCTTTCCGGATGATCAGAGCACGAGGAGCCTCCGGGAAAACTGTTACATAACCAGCAACAGATTCTCACGCCTGGCCCCCCTTTTGCTAAACACATACAGGTGACCCGTCTACCGCACCTCCAAGCACGCCGGTCCAGGTGTGTGCAGACAGAGCCCACCCGGTACAATTCTCACTGCTTTGTTTTACGTTCGGTCGTTTTTCTGAGCCTGTCCCCGGCCCATCTTCCCACGGGTCACTGCCGGCTCTCAGAGAGGGGTACTGACGGGCCTCTTCACGTACGTCCTGGTTCTTACTACCTCCTCTGATGGGGGTGATTTTTGAGTTCTGGGGCCCTTTAACATGCAGGTGGGCAGTTCCCTCAGCCTGCCTGGGGGATGCCCCCCGCCCGCCTCCTTCAGCACCAGGGACCCCTGCTCCCCTGTGGAGCGCCTTTGTACCGCGTCCTGTTGGCTTTGCCTGCTGCCCTCACTCCTGCCTTCCTAGAGGAAGAGGTGAGAAACCACCCTGCCTTTCCCCCCAAGAAAGTCATTTTCTCACCTTAGGTGAGCCATCTGCTTCTCTCAAAACAGCTCTGCTTTGACTTGAATTGGATACATCTTGTCCCAGGCATTCTGCCAGCTGGACTGGGGGAGAAGAAAAAAATGCTGTAGGCTCCAGGAAATGGAGCAACTAAGAGTGGTTTCCTTGTGATGGCAAGTCTTTTTTTTTTTTTTTTTTTTTTTTGAAATGCAACTTACGGAATTAACCTAAAGGAAACTGCATCAGTGTCCACGGGAGTGGTCTACAGAGTGGCAACCTGCACATGAATTTCCTAAGAGTTCATCCCACTGGGGCAGGTGGGCAGATCCCGCCCTGGGCCTGACAAATGGAGGGGACAGTGAGTACTTGCTTTCGACCCAAGACAGATGACCCCTGAGCTAAGAGCTCTCACTCCTGGCAGCAGAGCTGATTCACCAATGGGGTTCTCAGTCTTCATGCTCTGGTCCCACTCAACTGGCTGCTTCTGACACCGAGGCATGTTGAGGAAAATTTCCTTAAACCATGGGGGATTAAAGACCTCTCCTTAAGCTCCCAAGCTACTGGGAAAAAAAATTATCCACGGGTATAGAGTGTCCAAATGCCCAGGCTGCACAGCAAAAGATACAATCAAGAAAATGAAATGACAGCCTAAGAATGGGAAAAAAAATACCTGCAAATCTTATACCTGACAGGGGGCTAATTAATATCTAAAGTGTATAAAGAACTTGTACAACTCAACAGCAAAAAAAAAAAAAAAAAAAAACCCACAAATAATCCAATTTAAAAATGGGCAAAGTTCTACTTTTTGTTCTTTAAAAATGGAACTGCCATTTGTCAAGAGGCACATGAAAAAATGCTCCGTATCGCTAATCATCAGAGAAATGCAAATCAAAACTACAATCAGGTTATCACCTCAGATCAGTCAGAATGGCCGTCATTAAAACATCCACAAATGACAAATGCTGGAGAGGGTGTGGAGAAAAGGGAACCCTCCTACTTTGTTGGTGGGAATGTAATGTGGTGTAGCCACTTTGGAAAACAGTATGGAGATTCCTTAAAAAATGAAAATACGATCCAGCAATCCCACTCCTGGGCACATATCCAGAAAAAAACTCTAATTTGAAAAGAGATATGCACCCCAATGTTCATAGCATCACTACTTACAGTAGCCAAGATAGGGAAACAACCTAAATGTCCATCAACAGATGACTGGATAAAGACATTGTGGTATATTTATACAATGGAATGCTACTCGGACATAAAAAGAATGAAATAATGCCATTTGCTGCAACATGGATGGACCTGGAAATTTTCATACTAAGTGAATTAAGCTAGAAGGAGAAAGAAAAATATCATTTGATATCACTTATATGTGGAATCTAAAAAAAAAATGACACAAATGAACTTATTTACAAAACAGAAACAGACTCACAGATATAGAAAACAAACTTACAGTTACCAGGGAGGGAAAGGTGGAAGGGATAAATTGGGAGTTAGAGATTTGCAGATACTAACATAAAATAAATGAACAGCAAGGCCCTACTGTACAGCACAGGGAACTATATTCAATACCTTGTAATAACCTATAATGAAAAAGAACTGAATCACTATGCTGTGCACCAGAAGTTAACACAACATTGAACCAACAACATAACACCATTTGCAGCAACATGGATGTTCCTGGAGAATGTCATTCTAAGTGAAGTAAACCAGAAAGAGAAAGAAAAATACTATATGAGATTGCTCATATGTGGAATCTATCTAAAAAAAAAGAGAGAACATAAATACAAACAGAAACAGACTCATAGACATAGAATACAAACTTGGGGTTGCCAAGAGGGAGGCGGGTGGGAAGGGACAGACTGGGAGTTCAAAATTTGTAGATACCGACAGGCATATGCAGAATAGATAAACAACATGATACTGTACAGCACAGGAAAATATATACAAGATCTTGTGGTGGCTCACAGTGAAAAAAGTGTGACAATGAATATATGTATGTTCACGTCTAACTGAAAAATTGTGCTCTGCACTGGAAATTGACACAATATTGTAAAATGACTATAACTCAATAAAATAAAGTTAAAAAGAAAAAAGAAGTTAACACAAGATTGTAAACTGACTGTCCTTCAATTAAAAAACAAAACAAAACAGAACCACCACATGGTCCAGTAACTCCACTTCTGGGATTTACTGGAAGGAAATGAGAACACTATATTGAAGAGCTATCTGCACCCCCGTCTTCACAGCAGCATTATTTACAACGGCCAAAACAGGGTAAGAACAGAAGTGACCATCAACAGATGAATGGATAAAGGAGCTGCAGTATATACACACACACAACGAAGTAGCATAAGAAAGAAGGAAATGCTGCCGTTTGCAGTGACGTGTATGATGGAAGTTGAGGGTGTCACGAAGCCTCCATCCCTCCACGTTGTAGGTACTTCAGTGTCTCTCTCTTAAGGACTCCCCATTCCTCAAACTGTCCAGGAACCCTGGGAACTTACTTAGTCCAAAGGGATCAGTCTTGCTTCAAAGTTAATGCTTTTTAAAAAGAACTGATCAGTCCATTAAAAGTTCTGACCTTAATCACTTCTGCGGGGTGTCACTGTTGACAGCTGGTTCCGACAGGCTCTAGTGAGTCCTTGTCCTGCTGTAAGGACCTCCTTTCTGCTTCAGAGCCCTGAGCAGGCAGCCGGGTGGCCCTGAGGACACGGACTCCCAGGACGACAGCTTATTGGATTTACCCTCACACAGTCAGCCACTGTTCCGCCCGCACGACCGCTCTGCCAAGGTGGCCAGTCTCACTGGGTTCCTAACCACAGCTACACACTGTGCCCAGAACATGCTGTGCCCACAAACCTCTGGGCGCTGGTTTTGGGCCTAGAGTGCTGACCCAGACTCCCTCTTTTTTCCTGAGAGGACTTTACTGGGTCCTTTTGCTGCAAGGGAACCTCTTTCAGGGCTTTCTCAGCCCTTCAGAGGCTGAATCTCAAAAGGGAGGGGGACAGGGTCCCGATCTTCCTCCCGCTAGAGGGCCCCTGGTGAGTTTAACCTGGCACATCCACGGGACACTGGGAAGAACAGTGTTTGTAAACGTCCTTCCCTCAGACCCGTGTACCAACGCTCCTCGCACTGGTCGAATGGAGCAGATTCGGGGAACAAGCAACAGAGACCCCCCAGGGTCATGGTCTGGTTCTGTCTTGCTGCTTCTCCAGCTTAAAAAAAAATTTCAAATCACTGCCAGTGTTCCCGGGAAGCTGGAATACTTGAAAATCTTCAGTGATAGTTTGTCCCGAGGTGTTTATCAGGCTTTTTCCCGTGTGGGACGCAGCTAAAGCCTGAGGGACACAGAGCACAAGGGGTGTCTTGTTTCAGAGAGAATCAGACTCCCACGATTCTCTCCTGAATTTCTTCCACTGAGCAGCTGATAAAGCCCGAACCTCCCTCCCCGCCCGGCTCCCTGGGAAGCCAGTCCTCCTCGCCTCCCTAGCAGTCAGGTTCCTAGTGCCAAGATCCCCAGAACGTCTAGGTCGGGGAAGAAAACCCCGGCATTTGCCAGCCTGGTTTGGACTCATTCATTTTCTGTCATTTCTACAGACAAGAGGAATCCATGAACTCGGACGACGGCCTTGAGCCCCTCATTCTCACTGCTACCTGGCCATTTTCCACTTTCTGAAATACTGTCCATCAAGTAACTTAAGACACAAAATAAAGCCCAGCATACACTGTGGAAGCTTTCTTGACGCCAGGATGTTTCATACTTGAACTTGCTGGTCCGGACAGCACAGGTCACTCGGATTCTGTGGGAAAGTGCAGTGAAAAGTCTGTAACATGGGAACAGCGTGGGGACAATTTTTGTGAATTCATCCGCAAAGGAGCCCTCTTTGGAATCCTAGTAATAAAGGCAGGGATCCAACTTGCCATTGGATGGAAGACAGTGTTACAGAAAGGCCTTTTTTTCCTTTTTGGTGGAGCTGTTATCATATTTTAGATTTCCAGTGAACATACTTGCCTCCCACTCTAAGGCACACCTGTATCCTGTGAAACAGTAAATTATGTTCTAAAAGAATTATACTGTATGTAAAACGTATCATGTATTTAGAGATGAAATATCCAGGGGAAATATTTCCACACCTTACTATTTCTTGCATTTCCTGTGTCCTGGCCAATATATACACACACAAAGGGAGCTGGGTTTGATCATCTCGTTCTGTATTGCATTTATTACTTCAACCTGCAAATGCTTTTATTTGGATTTCCAAACATGCAACTTTTAACATGTTTTACTAGTGAGGGAGCAATAAAGGAACATTTTTGCAGCTAATTTAACACCTATTAATTTCTCTGTTTGCAATGTAAAAGGAATGGCCCCAGCAGACCACATGTCTGCTCATATTTCAAAGAACATTCGATGTAAATACTTCTAAATTGCCATTTATTCAGAGTTCTCTTTTTCCATAAAACATTTATGGGTTCACTATTTATACTTTTATTTTTAAAAAATGGTGCCTGATTCGGAACAGATTTACTATGTGAAAATTATTTTTTAAAATAGCTATACTTGAGAAGCCACGTAGAAGCTAGATGATTACAAGGCAACAATTACCATCAACCTGAACAACGTTAAGAAGATACTGATCAAAACCTGTGAAAACTTATGTCCACACCAAAGTTGATGGCACCTCTTATATTTACGATGCAAACACTGTGCGCAACAAAGATGTCCTTCGGCAGGTGAAAGGATGAGCAGACTGCGGTGCATCAGTGTAATGGAAAATCATTCAGTGATGGAAGGAAATAAACTATCAGACCCTAAAAAGTACGTGAACGACTCTTAAATACGTATTGCTGAGCAAAAGAAGCCAGTCCCTGCAGGCCAGATACTACGTGGTTCTGATTACCTGACAGTCTGGAAAAGGTAAAGCTGTAGACACGGCAGAGGTCAGCAGTCATGTGCAGCTTAGGGGCGGAGTGCGTGCTTAGTGTGCCTGAGGGCCCGGGTTCAATTTCTAGTACCTGCAATTGAAAGAAAAAGAAATAAAGTTACAAAAAAAACACAAAAACAAAAACCCAAAAACCAACCCAGTAGTTGCTGAGCGCCTAGCAGGGGGAGGGCTGAACAGGCGAAGCACAAGGGGTTATTTTAGGGCAGGGAGACCACTCATAATGTATCATAATGTAACAGTGGATCGTTAACACCAGGCTTTGTCAAAACCCACAGGCCTTTACAGCACAAAGACTGATCCTTAATGTGTGCCAAGTTAAGAAAACATGTTTAAGAGGCTGGGGTATCCCAGGATGGAATGCAGAATGTGACTGAGCAATCTAGCAGAATTACAAATGTACAAAACAACCTCACTGAGGAGCGAGGGGAGGGAAATGGGCTGACCTGAGCAACTCTGAAAGTGGAGCCGATAAAACCGAGGGCAAAGGGTGCTGTACAGAAGCACTGGGCCCCGGCTGATAGAATTATTTATCCCAGGACATGTCTTCTTCCCAGAAACACACGGCCCGAGTTTAATTAGGTGGTAAATACTAGACACATCTCAACTGAGGGGCGATATGCAGAACACTTAACCGGTACTCAAAACCCGTGAAGGTCATCAAGAACAAGGAACATCTAAGAAACTGTCACGGCCCAGAGGAGCCTAAGGAGACGTGAGCGGAAATGTCACATGGTATCCAGAGGGGACCCTGGAGCAGAACAGAGGACGTGAGGGAAATGCCAAGAAAAAAATGAAGTATGAACTTTACTTAAACATAATATATCAATATTGATTCATTAACTGTAACAAATGTATCAGCCTATTGTAAGATATTAAATAACAGGTCTATGTATATAGGAAGTTTCTGTCCTGTTACCAACTTTTTCTGGAAATCTAAAACTATTCTAAACTGTTAAAGTTTCTTTTTAAAAAGATACCAAGAATCATATACTCACAGAAAGTGGAAAACGGAACTGACAGTAAAACCCATCAATTAAACCCTTTATTTGATGGGGCAGAGCACAGAGGCTTTACTGCAGGTTGGGTAGCCTGGCTGGCTAGCCGCTCAGCCTGGTCCTCAGAGACACCGCAGCACCACCCAGTACACGCAGACACTCAGTAAGTACTTACTGAATGAAGAATCATAACCAAGAACCTACCCTCTCCCCACGTATTTCACCCATTCGCTCATTTGTGTGTTAACTCATTCATTCATGTAACAGATACGCGCTGAGCGTCTGGCACTATCGTTGACTCCTGGAATTAGAATCACTTAGCAGCTCTCTCCCAGGGATGGGCATTTTGGCAGTTTCTCCTATCTGACTTTGCAGGAAACTCCAGTTAGCCGATTCGAGGTTATACGTGTCCCCGGGAGACTGGTCTCCGGCCAGGTATTAACAGACCGTAGACTGAGGGGGTGCACCAGGGAGGCCCTGAGTCCCAGAGGGGAAGCGTTTCGCTTACATGTAGGCTGTGGGCTGCGGCTCCGTGAGCAGTGTGCCCCCCCACCCCACCCCGGCCTCCCCCCGACTCCCTCTGCTGCTCGCTGATGCACCAGGCCAACAGCGGACTCATGTGGTCTCTCCAGTGTCAGCTCCACTGCTCACCAGCTGTGTGATCCTGGCCTTCCTGCCCAAACTTCTGGAGCCTCAGTTCCCCCAACTGAAAAGTTACCCCTCAGCACAAATGTCGCAAGTCCAGAGGAAATCTTTAGAGAAACTTTAGTTCTAATCAAAAAGAATACTCTTACTGAGTTCCAAAATAGAACAGGTGAATGGTTTCATTTTAACTGATGAAAGACGCTAAAGAAATTTTAAAAGGTAATGTTGTCTGTGGCTCACTATTATTTCAGCAGACACACTGTGAATTAGTTTTCGGGGACCTGGATTATTTTGGAACTCCTTTTGTCAAGGACACTCACATAAAACAGGTCCGACTTCTCTCCTGGGAGGAACTTGTGAAGGTTGAAACCAGCTGCGGCTTCTCTCCGCCCTCGGTGACTCCAGAAGGATTTAAGCCTGAAGGAAACGAGAGAAAAGGAGTCAGTTACGGGACCGAGAAGCGGGAGGCTGTAAATCAGGGCGCAGGCGGGAGCTCCCAGGTGAGGGGCCAGAGCAGGGCTTATGTGTTCCCATTTCTTCCCACAAGCTTAAGAGGTCCAACGTCTAAATTTGTTTACACCTAAGACGTCTCCTGGGCCTTCCTCTGACTAACTGGAAGGATGTGTTGTTGTTATTGTTTGTTTTTTAGGAAATACTAATCAGCTCGCTTTTCAAATTTAATACCAATGCTTTTAACAGAACTGCTTAAGTTCTGTATCATGAAGTGGCTCTGTCATTAATTTGTGGGCACTTTCTATTTGTCATAAACCTGACTGGACCTTATATACCTATGTAAGACACACAGACACACACATATAGTGAGTATCGCATAGCTACCTGGAAGTCTGGGCAGTACATTTGAATGGCCTCACCCACCTCACAGGAGAGGTTGACTCTGGGAGGCTCCAGAGGTTTTCTGGAGACACATTTCTCCAGAGCATAGTAAGCCAGGGCTCAGCAAGAGGTCTGAGTAAGAGACCATCAGAAGGCCCCCACATACAAGAAAACAAAGGCTGGTTTCAGGTTTCGTAAACTGCGAACCCCAAGTTACAAGCCTCCAGGACAGCCTCTCCAATTGCAGGTCGTGGCTGGCAACTCAGCTGCTTCTCAAACGGGCAACCCTGGGCGGTGGACCCCCGGACGAACAGCTGCGGACGTGTCTAAATCAACAGTGTTCAGCGGTGCCCCCTCGAAATGCTGGGGAGTCCAGCTGGTGACGCGTCAGTGCCTGAGACGCCGCAAGGGGCGAGGACGCCGGGATGCGGGTGTGCGTCTGCGGGGCGGTCTTTCCGGGGCGACTGGGAACGGGATGAGGGGGTGTTGGGCCGTTACCCCCGGAGCAGGGATGTGGAAATTGCTGGATATAAAAAATGAACCAACTATTCTGAACAGCTACAGATTAAACACAGGGACACAACATGGGCAATGCAATGAAGGAAATAAAACAATGAGACGCACAGGGAAGAGGACAAGGGAGAACCCGCCGGCGGGAGGCCGCGTGCGGGCCCCCGCCCTGAGGGCCGGGTCAGCGCGGCGTAAAGGAGCCCCCGGAGGCCCGGGGCCTGGACGGTTCCCCTCTCCCTCGCACTCACACATTCCTACGTGTTCCTCATACTCATAAATTACCCCTCTCCGTGGCACCGCCTCCACTTAGTAACCCGCACAGGACACTTAGGGCTACGCACGCCAAGGAAGCGTGCGGGCAGGTGCACACACGCCTCCCGTCTCTTCCTGGACCCCCGCCACGGGCTGCGGCCGCAGTAAAGGGCAGACCAGAGACCCCCGCTCTCGGGGCGGCGGACCGCGCCGGGATTCGTGGGTCTTCAGTTTGCCGCGCGCTCCTCCATCCCGGGGGTGTGGGTACGGTTTCCCTGAAACCGTCCGCAGGGCCTTCCGCTCCCCTCCCTCCTCCCTGAAATGCGCTTCCCTTGACTCCCGGGACAGCTCTGCTCGCTCTTCTGCTGTTCTCTTTCTCTAGTCGTCCCTGGAGGGCCGGTGGTCCCCGAGGTCCTGATCTCAGCCCGGCTCTCTTCTCGCTCGGGAACCCGTCTGAGCGGCACTAGGGCCAGAACCTCACTGCAGGGTCTCCTGGGTGTGGGACCCTGGGCAGGCCGCCCCACGTCTCCGATGGGTCCTCGTTTACAAAATGGGGCCAACAAGAGGCCCAGGAGGGAGAGTAAATGAGCTCAGACGCGTGGCTGCGTGGCACACAGTCAGGGCTCCGCCACTTTGCGGTGGGACAGCCATGGCTTCCGCTCTCCTTTTGTGAGAAACTCCGTCAGTCACTTAGTTGACATTTTGTGGATTCGTGGATAAACCCGAATGCTCCAGCCCGTGCTTCTTTCCTGAGCTCCAGGTGCATTTAACCAACAGTCTGCTGACATCCCAGTTACCCCGGGGCGCCTTCCACTCAACATCCACGAGCCAGCTCACCCCCAGCTCCGCGCTCCTGCCCAGCCCGAGCCGTCCTTCCTCGCTGTTTTTCGTCCGAGGAGAGGTACAGCGTCAACCACCCGAGAGTCCAAACCTTTGAGAAGCTAATAAAGCCTCCCCTCCTCTCAGCATCTCGTACACGGAACATGGACATCGAATTGCAGTTTTACAGAAGCTCACTGCAGTTCTGCTTGCTGGCCCTCTTCTCCTGCAGGGGATCCCTCTCCCCGCCTCCAGCCCCCTCTGCCCCCACATCGTCCGCCTTTCAGGCTGCGGTCGGCAGGTTCATCCTCTCTTCATCACCTTTCTGTCCACTTCAGGATAAAATCCAAAACCGTCATCAGAGAGGGAGGGACTTTATCCCCGTGCCCTTCCTTCCCGGTCCTCCTATTGTGCCCCCTCCCACCCCCAGTTCCGGCCACGCTGCCGTGATCCCCAAAGTGACCTCCTCCCCTCCACCCTCCCGCCCCTGTTAATCCAACCAGGACCCTTGCTGATGCCGCTCCCCGTTCTCCATCCAGGTCGCCCTGCTCCACCACCGTCTCTCATGAGGCAGTGAAAACAACGCAGACAAAAGGACAAGGAGCAGGTGCCACGCTTCCAGCTCGGTTTGCTCCAAACAGAGTGAAATTCCTTTCTTGGCTTGATTTCTGAGGCACAGACTAGATTTCTTTTTTCGTCATTTCATTTTTTGTTTTCTGGTGACAGAGGAGCCTCTGGGTGAGGACCTGGTGAGTGGGAACAGACCTTCTACTGACAGTCACAGTAAGAGATCTGGACGGTGAGGAACACCTGGTGAGAACACACACAAAGAAAGCACGAAAGGGGCAGGGATGCTCTGCCGGACGCCTTCCAGAATCTCAGTGGCCGAGCCTCCTCCGCTTTGTCTCTGTCTCTGTCTGTCTCTGTCTCTCGGACACACATTTCCCTCAAGGTAAAAATCATTATCTCTCTGTTCTTTCTCAGTCCCTGAGGTTCTACATTTTGTTGCTCCCAGCGTCTGCCTCCCTGGGGTTCTTGCACAGACCAGTTATTTCCTTCTCTGAAGGAGCTACTGGTTCACTGCCGCCTGGTCTGGAAGAAGCCAGGGAGGCAGTCCTTGCTGCCCGGTGGCCCCCCCTCCCCGGTGCAGCGGTGAGGCTGTCAGTCCCCGGAGGGGGCCAGGCAGACAAAGGTCCTTCTGTTACCTCCTTCCAGCACCTCCTCTCTTCCCCTTTTGCCCAAACTCACCCACTGAGTTGGAGCATTTAAGAACATTCCTCCGCCAAGAAGACCAAAGGAAAGAAGAAGAAAAAGGGTAGGTACCTTCTTTTCTTAAAAAGTCATCTTATGTCATTTCTTCTACTGCAAAGTCCTGCTCTCGATGAGAGCAGAAGTGTATTTATGTGCTGGGTCGGAAGAGAGAGTCAGAGAGGGGCTGTGAGGAGGTGATACATGTGCACTTTGAGAAAGTTGATGCTTCCTAGGATAAAGGGAAAGAATCCGACGAAAAGAGCAGAGAAGATGTGCACTCAAGAGAAAGGCACTTAACTAGAGGCTTAAAAAGAGGCAGTCCCTCGCGGCTGCCCCTCACTAAAGCCCAGGTCCGCTCTGAGTCTGGTCGGGGCTCGGTGGAGGTGATGACGCCTCTCCGTTTCTTTTTAATGCAGCAGCTGGGTCTCTGTCTTCCTGAAGTTAATGGCAATGTCTAAGAAAGCGAATTTTTTGTTTTGTTTTGTTTTTGCTTTTAAAAGTCCTGATTCCTAACAAGAAACTGGTATGAAACATGTGGTACAAAGAGGGAATTCATTGAATTCATCTTTGGTGTCCCCACTGTGGAACACAACACGGTGTCTGTATCACTACCATACAGGGAACCCTTTTTCCCTTTGGGGCTTCTAAAAATTCCTCTTTGAAATTCCTTAGCTTGGTTACATAGGCTGCGAAGAGCTCTCCCCAAAAGCTGGTCCTTTCATCCAGTGAAACTGGTTTACTGTGGCCAGGAAAATGATGAGAAGGATGCAGGACTGGACCCCACTGGCATCCTCTGAGATGCCCGAGGGCAGGTCCCCCTCAGGGAGAACGTGGACTCTGCTTTCCTGCTGGTGAAGGTCCCCTGGGTGTCTGGGCTGACAGGGTCTGTTTTAGAGTTTTCTCATACCACCCTGTTCCTCTAACCCACGCTCAGAAGAGTTTCCCTTCGGCACTCACTCATTCTAACACAAACCTCTTCCGGTACAGTTAATAAGAAAAAGAGAGAATTTAAAAACTAACAGTGACTTTCAGCCTCCAGGAAAGATGAAAGGGAAACGTCACAGGCTGGACGGCCATTTTAATCTCTTCCAACTCTAATTCGGGTATTTTAAATGTTGAGTTCTGGGGCTGGAATTTTCATTTGCTTTTGCAGCCTCTGCTTCTGTCTTGCTGTCAGGAAAGGAATCTGAAAAGGGACTACTGCCCTTTCTGTCCAACCCATCAGCTTTGTTCCATCCCACGGCTCTGAACCCCAGTTCCCAGCACTGATGCCCGCTGTCTGCAGGAGCACTGCTCCACCAAGGTCTGAACACGCGTGACACAGCTCTCTTATTGCTGGCCATTTAATATGAGATAATTTTCTTTTGAAGTCTCCACTTAACTCCAACCATTCAAAAGCTTTCTGGTGCCAAACACCCTCACACAACCAAAATTTTCAATTTCCAACCTACATGGTGGTGGCAATGACTTACTGTTTAATTGGAAACATTCTGCCCATAGTTCTGTTCTCCGCATTGACCTTTCTGTGCCGCTGCTGGGATAGGAATGGTAACTTACAACACTGGGAACAATGTTAATTACACAAAACTGAATCTAAAAAAACCAAAGGGTAACTATTTAGAGATAGTTATTCCTTCAGATGTTCAGCTATTAGCTTTGTTTTCTGTTGTAATTTGGGTGTACTCCAGGAGGAATTTTTAGTACATGTACTTCAACTGGAAGAGGGGAAAAAAAAGAGCCATTTGCTTCGAATTGGCCAAAGTCATTTCACTTCTGTTGGCACTTGAGCGTATATGGTCTGGATGGATTGCTGGGGATTAAGGTTGGTGTCTTTTAATGAAAAAACAGACCAGTGTATCATAGGAACATACTGGTACAGACAATTTCCCACTTGCCAAAGAACAGTTAAAGCTATTTATCTGCACTCAAATGAAGGAAGAAAGAAGACTTCAGTTCAGACTTGTAATTTATAAGGTGTTAAAAAAAAAAATCCAAAAGCCGGCCAGTGAGTGAGTGCTTGCCAGGCGTGGAACTTTCCATGGCAGTGTGTGACTGAGGCGGACAGAAATGCCCTTCTGTGCTCTGGCCTGGACACAGTCAAGACGGGCCCCCGGCGGGGCAACCTCCCCACTCACATCTCCCACACTGCATTTGTTCCTTCTTTCAGCGAATGCGTTTTGAACACCTGCCGCCAGCCTAGCATGGAAGCAGGCGCCCCAAGATGCAGGAGGAGGTGAGGTGACAGTCCTGCTTTCATAGTGCTAGCATCTCCTTCTCCTATCCCCGCACATGGGCTCACGGGGCCTCGGTCCCTCCCCCCTTCTCTTCCCAGTCCCTGCAGCCCTATGGCGACAAATACTATCCATAAACACCCTGAAGACTCACATTTGTATTTCCGACCCTGACCTCCCGACTCACATTCAACTACCTGCTCAACATCTTCACTTCATGATTGACAGGCACCTCAAGTTAACTTGTCCAAAACTTGACTCTTACATTTCCCCCACAGTCGATGCCTTCTAATTCTTCCTCAGCTCAATAAATGTCAGTACCACTCAGGTCAAAAAAATCTAAGATGCATCCTTGATACCTTCCCTCTTGCCTCATAGCTTCAATCAACTATCACCAACATTCTCTTTTCTTCTGCTCCCAAGCTTGTCCCATGACCACGTTTCTTCATAGAGTAGCCAAGGATTGTTTTCTTTTGAGACATAAATCAGGTCACGTCACTATTCTGCCAAAACCACTGAATGGTTTCCCAATATACTCAATAAAATCTAAACTCCTTATCATGTTCTCTCCAGCCCTTTATGACCTTCTCAGATCTTCCTTAGAGTCACAGAATGACCAGCTCTGTAAGTGGCCAAATGGCTTTTGGTGAATTTCCCATGCCCAGCTGCAGCCACATTCTCCATATGGTGAATGGGCTTATGACAAAGGCTGACCATGACAAGACACTGTTTAGTCAAATTCTCAGTTCTTGTAGCACAGATTATACAGATATGGTTTGGGAACACAGAACAAGGGAGTGCTCAGAGTGGGACGGCTGGATTGGGGAAGGGTGCTAGGAAGGGATGGGTTTATGGTTTGCCCTTGGTGGACTGTTTGGTCAGAAGTTAACATAGAAGAGCTGAGAGGAAACAGCCAGGCAGAGGCGTGTGGCCAGGACTGGATGGCGGTCCAGCTGTCTGGCCAGCTCAGCAGCCGGGATGATGGGATGGAAGGGAAGTGGAAGGTGGCTTTAGGATCAGCCCTGAGAAGTCGTCATTCTTTCTGATGACATGACACCAATCTAGGCTCTTGCTCAGGGTTGAAAAAAAAAAGGGGGGTTTTCAGAGACTCATTCATACAACTCTACAAGTATGGGCCAAGCACCGTGGGAGCCACGGGGTATGTGGTGGTGAACCGAACAGAACCTCTCTTTCTGTCGGATGGGAATGGCAGACATAGAACGAGTGAACGCACAGACGCACCACCTGGATTGTGAGAAGTGTCATTAGGGAAAAGAAGAGACATCTTGCAAGAGCCAGGCTGAAACTACTGTAGGTTGGGGGCCCAGGGACGCCTTTAAAGAAATGACACTTAAAGCGAGACTTGACGTCGAGAAGCAGCAGCCACACGACGAGCGTTTCTGCAGGGGGCGGCATACTGCAAGAGCCCAGCGCGGAAGCCAGGCGTCTCTTTTATTCTGAGGAAGTACGCTCTACATCTTTTATTGCCATAGGTTTTAAATGGTTGATAATGAGTTATTTTCTATAAATTATCTATAAAATTTTTCTAAAAAATATAGATTATCAAGATTCACTCAAGAGGTTGAAACTGTAACTTATATGCAACAGGTTAATATGAAAAATTGTGGTTTATCTGAAACGCACATTTAACTCGGCATCCCACATTTTAGCTGGCGACCTTATACGTTAACAACATGAAACGCTGTTGTCTGAGTGGCGATGTCAAAACATGTAATCAATCAGCCTGTAGAAGAGGCCAGAGGGTGCCGGGCGACGAGCTTTGAGCGCGTCTGCATTCACGCAGCAGAGAGCAGTGGAGACGCTCTGAGGGCTGAGCCTCCGTTAATACCCGTCCTGGACGTGAGCTGCTCCACACTCCACTCCCTGCCCCCTCCTCCCTTTGCTTGTTACCTTACAATCCGGCTCTCCCTTCTCAACCCCTCCCCTGGTTTATAGTCTCTTTCTCCAACTTATCTCCCACCCAGAACATAAATCGTAGAGTTTCCCTGGGTCCCTGGCCACCTCAGTTCCTCCTTAACACCCTCGCCAATGCATGTCCCAAAGAAACACACAAAGTGTTAACAACAGCTCTCTTTATGTTGAAACTCCAGTTGAATTTTATTCTATCTGTGCTTTTCTGTATTTTCCATGTTTTAGACTATTACTTTTTTTTCTTTTTTTCTTAGAAAAAGTATTTTTCTTAAAAAAATAGCCAACCAGGCTTATGGCTCTAATTAGAACCAGCTAATGGAAAGAAAGCATAAAATGTTAATGGTCATGAAATGAATGTAAGAACAAACCACATTTAAATGCAGGAAACATAAGAAAGGGTAATAGGAGCCCAAATAGGCTAAATGCATGACTTTATCCAAAAGCCACAAGGAATAGACAACATTAAATTAGATTACCAAAAATAAGAACATGATTACATAGTAAAAAACTAGGAAGATCAAAGCAGTAAAAGATACGAAAAATGTGAAAGACCTAAAAAAAAAAAAAGGAAAAATTCTAACGTATTAGGCAAAAAGATGAAAAGAGTTGACAACTTCCCTGCCCTCACCCTCCACTCCTCCCCAGACACCCAACCTTTTGATAGAAATCTGGTGAGAGGGGTTAGAGAGAAGCCAGGTGTGGTTTTTGTTGTTGAGGCTTCTGATAAATGTGCACATACATAGAAATATATGTTTTAAGTCAGGTATGAGCTAGCTGGCAAAAAAAAAAAAAAAAAAAGTTAGTTTTGATAAGAAGCAAGCAAGCAAACAAAAACCAGAAATTTGGGAAGTACACTTTAAAGTCAGATTATTTAGAAATGATTAAATACAATACATTTAAATTAAAACAACGGTATGCAGATTTAAGGGTTTGGCAGCTGCCTAACCTCTTCCAGGCACAAACAGCTCTCTGCAACCAGACACTGAGTTTACAGGCTGAGAAACCCCTCCTGCCCTGACTGCAGCACCTGGAGACGAGGATATGTGATAGGCCTTCTTTCACGAATGTGCCAGGCGCTGTTTCGGGGGCTTCACGTCAGACAACATCCTGCCTTCCTGGAGCTTACGTTCAAGGTTGAGGAGGCACAATAAGAATATTTTCATCATAATTTAAAGGTTTATAAATGCCATGGGAAAGTAGAGCAGGAATAGCAGACTGAGAATGTGTGAGGGGGGCAGAATTTTAAATAGGATGGTGGGGTGGGTCTTCTACTAAGAAGCGAAGTAAGCGAAGACTTGAAGAGGGCGGGGGTGTAGTTATGCAGATTTCGGGGGGGGAAGAGGTCCCCAAGCAGAGGAGACAACCAGTGCAAAGCCTTGAAGGCAAGAGTGCACCCATGCACCGGGCATTGCTGAGGACCAGCTGGAGCAGACGAACAGGAGGGGAGGAGCAGGTGAGTTCAGGGAGGTGACGAGGAGGGAGCCAGGCCGCACATGGAGGTCGTTGCAATGACTTCAGCTTTCACCCGAAGAAAAGAAAGTAGAGTTATCAGGGAAGGACAGGTTTAGTTACTGATATTTTCCTTAATTCCTTTGGTACTCCTGGTACTTAGGACCCTGCCCGGCACAAGTGAGACACTAGAGAACATTTGGGCTAAATGAAACCAGCTTGCTCCTGTTCCTCTCTCACATAATTCCTGGACCACTGGGGCAGTGAGTCCCATGTCAGTGCTGTTCCATCCCTTTCTCACCCAGCAGTGGCTGCTCTTCTCCTGAAAACCTTGCTGGTTTGGTCTTGGTGTGGGCAGAGGGATCACCCGAGGAAGTACGTGAAGATCTGGGCCTGGAGATGAGGGGGTGACTCCAGGAGGTGTTTCAGCAGTCCGCTTCACTGAGGACAAAATATATAAGCACGACTCCAGAAGTAGGAAGGGCAGCCCGTGCAACTGCCCTGGGTCTTCTCTGTTGTATTGCGGGACCAAAGAGCAACTCACCCTATCCAAGAGACGCGCATCAGGGGAACCATAGTTCAGCCTGGGGAAGGAGAGCAGAAGAAGGGAGAAACACAGTTCTGAGATTTTGGCTTGAGAATCTGTAAGATTTGGGCAGCTGTCCTTCATATCCCTCCAAGAATAAGATACAGGTAGTAAGAGTGACACAGGAAGCGTCACTTCTGCCCCAGATGCAGCAGCAAGGACCAGATCTGCCCACACCCTTGAAACAGTGACAAGAAACAGCCAAAATATATGAAACACTCTTTGTTGAAACACTGGATTTCAAGCAAGGACGCTGCTCCTTAGGAGATGGGAAACAAATTTGGTGAGCCCCACGACGTCCCCCAGTCTACTCCCTTGAGAGAGGGAACTCGGATAGAGTCCTGAGTTGTAGAAATGGAGCTGGAAGGCAGAGAGGCCAAAGCAGCTGGCGCTCACGGAGCGGACTACCCAAGAGAAGAGACATACACAGAGACAGACCCTTGGAGCCTGCAGAGGGCCCTGCTCAAGTATTTGGCAGAAGACAGATTAGTGTATGCAAATGAGGAAACTACCGAAGGTCAGAGGGGAAATATCTGAAAGGATTAGAGAACCCAGTGTCAGGTGCTCACAAAAGGCCAGGAATGCTCACAGAGACAGACTGAAAACTTCATAATTCACAGGACACTGGGTAGTCTGCTCAGGAAGGAATGGCCTCAGTAGTGAGGAGTAATTAGCCCTACATGAAAACTGATCTGGAGCCACCTAACAAATCATAAGAGCAAGACTTGCAAGGATCAAACTCTTTCCACGTAACTTAGTTGCATCCCAAAACAAAGCACAAGAATATTTATAAAATTAGAAAAATACTCAGCATCCCATAGGGTGAAATTTAAGGTTTCTGTCATCCAATCAAGGATTACCAAGCACACAAAGCAGCAGGAAAGCAGAACTCATAACTAGAATAATCAATCAATTGCAACCAAACCAGAACTGATACAGATGTTGGAATTAGCAAAGGGCATTAAAACAGACATATCCTTAAGGCACTAAAAGAAAAAAACTGCCAACCCATTATACTGTAACCTATTATACTATAACCTTTGTTCAAAAACAAAGGTGAAATAAAGATATTTTCAGATATATAAAAGCTGAAAGAATTCATCACCAGAAAACCTACAGTATAAGAACATTAAAGGATACCCTTCATGTGTAGGGGAAATGAGCCCAGATGCAAATACGGATTTACACAAAGGAATGACGAGCACTAGAAATGAAGACTTCGTGGATAAATGTGTAAGTTTTTTTTTCTTGTTCTTTAAATCCCTAAAATACAATTGATTGTTTAAGCAAAAATAAAAATAATATATTCGGGGGTTTATAGCACATACGTAAGTAAAATATATACCAATAATAGCATAGAGGATGGGAGGAGAGAAATGGAAATATAAGATTGCAAAGTCCTTTATAATGTAAAGCAGCGTAACGTCATTTGAAAGGAGACAATGATCAATAAAAATAGATACTATAAACCCTAAATCAACCATTAGAATAACAAAATGAAGAATTACAGCTTACCAGCCAACAAAGGAGGTCAAGTGAAATTATAAAAAAAATTCAATTAATCCAAAAGAGCACATAAAAAGAGGGGAAAAGGAACAAAAAACAGATGAACCAAGTAGAAAACAAATTGTAAGATGATTTATTTAAACCTAACCATGTCAATAATCACATTAAATGTAAATGGTTTCAATACTCCACTTAAAAGGCAGAGACAGTTTGGATAAAAATGCAAGACCAACCTCTAGGTTGCCTATAAGAAACACATTTGAAATATAAACCCACAAATAAGTAAAAATAAAAGTATGGAAAATATGTTCAGAGACTAGATCAGAAGATCCGGTATTATTAAGATGCCAACACTCCCCAAATTTATCTATAGATTCAATGTAATCTCAAAATTCCAGCAGGCTTTTTCTGTAGAAATTGACAAGCTATTAATAATAAAATTAAATAGTAATATTTCATAATAAATAATAAATAAAATAATAAAATTTCATAATAAAATGTGAAAAACCTAGAATTGCCAAAATAACTTTGTAAAAGAAGAACAAAGGTTCCAGGCTAATTCTACCTGATTCCAAGAATTATTAGAAAGCAATGGTAATCAAAACTGCAGTATTGGTATAAAGATAAAGAAACACTTCAATGAAAAAGCATAGAGAGTCCACAAATACACCCACATCTATATTAAAAACTGATAATTGACAAAGATGCAAAGGCAATTCAGTGGAGAAACAAGTCTTTTCAATATGTAGTGCTGAAACTATTAGACAACCAAAGGAAAACAAACAAACAAAAAAAGAATTTCAATCCATATTATGCACTGTATCCAAAAAGAAAAAAAAAAAAAACACCCAAAAACCAAACCAAACCAAACCAAACAAAAAACTAATATGGACCATGGAGCTAAATGTGAAACCTAAAACTATAAAACTTGTAGAAGAAAACATAGGAGAAATGCTTTGAGATCTTGGGTAAGGCAATAATTTCTTAAATATGACACCAAAAGTATATTCCACCAAAAAAAATTGAGAAACTGGACTTCATCAATTTTAAGAACTTTTGCTTTTTTAAAACCACTGTTAAGAAAGTGAAAAGGAAAGTCAAAGATGAACAGCAAATGTTGGGGAAGCAAACATCTAATAAAGAACTTGTGTCTGGAATATACAAAGAACCCTTAGGAACACAAGCCCAATTTTTTTTAAATGGGAAAAGATTTGAACAGACAAGTTCACCAAAGAAGATACAAAGATGAAGATAAGCATATGATAAAGGCTCAAAGCAGCTTTATCCATAATTACCAAAACTTGGAAGCAACCAAGATGTCCTTCAGTAGGTGAATAGACAAATAAATAAATGGTGGTACATCCTGACAATGGAATATTATTTAGTGCTAGAAAAGAAAGGCAGCTCTGTCAAGCCATGAAAAGACATCGAGGAACTTTAAATGTATATTGAAAAGAAGCCAATCTGAAAAGCTTACCTACTGTACGATTCCAACTATGGGATATTATGAAAAAGGCAAAACTATAGAGACTATAAAAAGGATCAGTGGTTCCTCAGGGGTGGGGGTTGGTGGGGAGAGATAAACAGGCAGGACACAGAGGAATTTTAGGGCAATGAAAACACTCTGAATTATAATATAATGATGCATGTAAGTCATTACACATTTGTCCAACCCGTAGAATGTACAACACAAAGCATGAAACTGAAGGTAAACTATGGATTTAGGGTGATCATGATGTAGGTTCCATGTAGGTTCATCCTTGGTTAAAAAAAGGTACCACGCTGGTGAGCGGTGCTGATAATGGGGGAGACTATCCACCTGTGAGGGCAGGGAATATATACAAAATCTGTACCTTCTTTTCAATTTTATTGTAAACTAAAACTGCTCTAAAATAACTAAGTCTTTTTAAAGCCACATTATCTTACTTAAAGTAATTGACCTTTTAGGGGTATCTAATCACTGAAAATGTCATACTAAAATTTCCTTTCAGCCATATTGTTTTCTTTCATAGTACAATATGCATATCTGTCTTCCCCGCTTTTTAATACTCCAAAGGTAGGAAAGGTACTTGGACTCCTGCCCACAAGATGGGATCTGAATGGCTGTGGACTCTGATTCTGGTTCCTTCACTATTTTGCTAGTCTTCCTCTAATACAAGAGCCTCCATTTTTTTTTCACATTTAATACAGAAGCCAGAGAAGTCTGATTCAATAGATAATGAATATTCCATAGTTGTATGCAAGTACTACCCTTGAAGTGTTACCTCCTAAAATAGGAATTAGATACCATTGCTTGGTACGACTCCCAACAGTTCAAAGTAGAACTGGCGGGTGGAAGCTGCAGAAAACTATATCCCAGTACGGGAAACGCTGGGATGGTGCCCGTGGAACGCGTTGACTTGATCAGCAGTGAATTCTCCATTAAGGTAGGGGAAATGTCTCCCGGGGGAATTCAAGCCTCTGTTTCCAGCTGAGGCTAAGATGTGATCCACGTTGGGATAAGAGCTCACAAACTACTAGAAATCTGTTTTAAAACAAAAAGGTGGGTCCCCAAAATAATTCTGAAAGTTTCAAAAACTTAATTATAAATATATCTATGGAATATAATCTGTCAGTGTCAGGATAAATGGGCTTTTTGCTTCTGTCAGGGTGGGACCCGGGTTCTCTGACAACATTGTTAGGATATGCAAAGTCCAAGAGCCACTGCACACTGATGCTGTCTGTTCTAGACATTTACTTGAGTTTTACTGCCTGAAAAAACAGTTTTTCTCTACTGAACGTAAATGAAATAAATGACTTTGTGCACTTAAAAATGCAGATTCTGGCTCTAAACAGTATCTCCCTTCTCCCCTCCCCCACATAACTCTCATTCCATACTTCTTTGTGGAGCTCAGGCATTTCATTTTTAACAAATATTCTAAGTGATTTTTATTGCAGATGGTCATAAAACTATACTTGGAAAAAAATACATTCAAAGAGAGTAGAAAAAACTCCCACTCTATCCAAGAATTTTTGAGAACGCCGCAGAACTTTATGTTCAAATGAATTCCATCTTTAAAAAAAAAAAAAAAACACCACTGACACATTTTGGTTTTTCTTCTATCTCAGGGCCAAAAGCCAAAATGAAATTTATATTACTTGCTGTCACCATCGGGCTAACTTTGCTGCTAGGAGTCCAAGCCATGCCTGCAAATCGCCTCTCTTGCTACGGAAAGATACTGAAAGACCGCAACTGTCACAATCTTCCAGAAGGAGTCGCTGACCTGACAAAGGTTGATGTAAACGTCCAGGATCACTTCTGGGATGGGAAGGGATGTGAGATGATCTGTTACTGCAACTTCAGCGAATTGCTCTGCTGCCCAAAGTAAGGAAACGCAATCACAAAATATACTGCTGTGAAATGTATGCTTAACAACTCTTTCTTAAGACACCTTCAAAATGACTTTGCTGAAATTAATCACTCTTTTTAGTAAAGATCCTGTTCAAATCTCAGCTGTTTTCTAGAATCATCACAACTGTGTACCAAATTGAATGTTTTCATTTAAGAAATAGAGTTTGGCATATTTTAGTAAAACTAAATGAAATCCAGAAAATAATACCATGCCAATCTATTAAATTAATAACGGTCCAATCAGTTGCTTGCCTGTTTGATTTTTAACCACAACTGGTAGCTGAAGTCACCTTCAAGGCTGACATCTTAACCCAATTTGAAAACTAATAAAAGGCTTTAAATAAAAGATCCCAGTGAGGAGATCAAATAACTAACTGGATGAAAAAGTTTGGTAATGGTCAAAGAAAAACTTTCTCACTCTATGTATGAGTTAACCAGAAATTAACTAAGTAGACGTTATCCACTGACTTGGAAAGTAGATGTATTTTAAGTGTAATACAAAGGTGAAAAATCAATAAATATTTTTAGTTCTTGACTTTAAGGTAATCTTCCTCTGGTTATTGAGGAATCTTTCAAATAGTAATGATTTTGGCTATTTTATACCAATATTAGTTTTTTTCAAATTACTTTCAACATACGTCATCATATTTTTTTCATTTTCCTAAGAAATCTGTGATAGAGAAAGGGTAGCTATAACCATCTTATCAAGGAAAGGTTCAGAGACAGGAAGTGACCAGCGCCATCCCACAGAACTAGTTAATATCAGCACCAGGACTAGAACCCGGTCTTCTGATTTGAACCAGATATTTTTTTCTACCCAAGCCAGTTAGTTCTTAGGTTTGGTTCCTGGAACAGCAGCTTCAGCACTACGTGAGTTCTTGTTAGGGAAACGTAACCTATCCTTGGGCCCCATACCCAAGCGGGATCATAACCAAAGGAGAGGAGGCACCGCAATTACGGCTTAAACCCTCCGAGTGATTCTGATACATAATAAAATTTGAGAATCACTCTGTTAAACGATGATATCGTGAACTTAAGTTAACCAATTCCATAAAGTGACTTAATTTTTCCCCAGACTACATACATGAAACGTCATGTTATGTTAAAATATCATGTTTGCTTTTTTGTAATGCTAAGACTTAAAACTACTTCACTGAAATGTATTTATTTTATAATATAATTTTATGATTATTCATTAATGGATTAGAAGTATGGCTATACAAAAGTAATTTCAGTTTGATTTTGGGTCACTGTTTTCCCAGTAGCAACCTATAACTGAATATATTTCAGGTTTTTTGCCTGTAAACACAAATTTTAATTTGCCATCCTATTTTTTTTCAGTTGTATTGAGATATAATTAACATACAGCATGGTATAAGTTTAAGGTGTGCAGCACGAGTTGACATAAAACAGCAAGTTCATACTGTACAGCACAGGGAACTATATTCAGTATCTTACAGTAACCTATGGTGAAAAGAATATGGAAACAAATATATCGTACGTTCCTATATGAGTAAAGTATTGTGCGGTACACCAGAAATTGACCCAACATTGTAAGCTGACTATACTTCAATAAAAATATTTTTTAAAAAACCAATGAGTTGACATACTTATACCGCTGACCCTTGAACAACACCTGTTTGAGCTGCGTGGGCCCACTTATACACAAATCTCTTTGACTAAGTATGTACCGCAGTACTGCACCATCCGCGGTTGGTTGAATCCCCGGCTGTTGGACCACGGATATGGAGGGCTGACTATAAAGTTAGGCATGGATTTTCGACGGCACAGCAGGTCAGGGCCCCTTACTGCTGTATTGTTCAAGGGCCAGCTGTGCTGCGAAATGATGACCATAGTAAGTTTAGTTAACACCCATCACCTCATATAGTTACATTTTTTTCCTTTTGATAACTTTTAGGATTTAGTCGCTTAGCAACTTTCAAATACATCACACAAAAGCAGTATCTATAGTCATCATGTGGTGCGTGAAGTGCTGTTTATTTCTAATGAGCCGTAACCACGATACTACCGTTCACATACATACAATTTTATATTATTCCATGCATTTTTGTCATTACCTTATGTAATCTTTCCAACAAGGGTTGAGTACCTTAACATTACACCTTTCCCTGTAAAACCTAGATATCTATTTATTGGCTTTCTAAGAAATTTTTAATCTTCAGTTTCTTACCTATAAACTCCGTGGCCCATCCCCACCCATATCAGAGAAATGAACTTTTTTGGTATGATTGTACGGTTTAAATCACCCAATCTCTCCTTTACTTTATAGATAAATGTTGTCAATGGCAAATGGGGGGAGAGTAGAATTGATTACCTTTTTGGTCTTTGCTGTTCCTGCGGCAAGTCCTCTCACTCATTCTCTTTGTACTTTATTCACCTAAAAAGAATAGTCATATCTGAAATCCTGGAAATCACTGCACATTGTTAGCCCAGAAAAGACTAACATATATCTTAGCTTTCAGCTCAGTTTAATTCATGTTCTCCTTTCTTTCAGAGATGTCTTCTTTGGACCAAAGATCTCTTTTGTGATTCCTTGCAACCGTCAGTGAGAATCTTCATGTATTTTGGAGACCACCGCACCTAATTTCCCACAAGCTGCACTCTAACAGCGTAACTCTATTTCTGGTTTCTATGCAGTGCAATAAAGCAGATTCTATAAATTCTTACTTGTCTACGACAAGTAAACTTGTGTTAGATAAGTAGTAATAAAAATTCAACTCAATTTTTCTCTGTGGACGTTGTTTAAAATTTTTGACTAGAAAATTTTCATCTATAGGGTGTTCACTTTGCTCAGTAAGAGTTCTTTCTGTCCCCTAGGTGAAGAGTCATAAACCTGGCTCAAAAATTGAGAATACTTTCAGTTCTTAATTGACAGTTCTTGACCATGTATACTTAATGAAAAGAACCAGGTATAAACTGAGTTCTTGGAAGGGAAACTAGAAGTCTTCCAGTAAATGGGGAAAAGGGAGCGAATATTTGTGTATATAGTACGTGTGCCAAATACTTTAAGCACATTTGCATTTTGCTCCTTAAAAAACAACAAAAACTTTCAAGGTAATTATTCTTAAACCCACTTTTCAGATGCAAATTCAAGTTTAAGATATTTGCTAAAAATCAAGACAGAATTTGAACTCTGTTCAAACACTCACAGACATAGCTGCATCCTTAAAACTACGCTACACACCCCTGGTGTATCCATTTTTCCTGGGAATACAAAACACACACTTAATAAAACCATGTAATGGATGAGAATTAAAGTTACGTGAATTTTAAAGGCAAATAGAAGAGATGACTTCAAAGGTATTTTCTGGTGTTAGAGGCAATTTTGGACTATGCCCCATACCTTAGGAGGTATGCATTGACTGGTGGCCAGAAGAAGTAACTTTAGAAGGTCCCTCATGCTATAAAAATTTATTAAATACTTCTAAGTGCCAACTATTATTAAGATTTGGGGATGTAATAATGCATAAGATAGACTTCTCTTCCTGGAATTTGTATTCTAACAGAAGTGTAATCATTACAAACAAATAATTATTTGTAAGTGTGACACCTGCTACTACAAAGCAGTTGTGTAGAGAGCTATACAAAGTATTGCTCTGGGGATACATCTGAGAAGCACCTACATGCTAAATCTAGGAGACAATCATTTTGTGAATTAAAGTGACATTATTTTATGAAAATACATTCTTGGAGGTCCCTGATCTGTTTCTGAAGACCACATCCAGAACAGTATCTGGTATCTATTCGATGTTCAGTAGGTGTTACTGAGCTGAACCAAACAATTTTAAGGCAATCAGAATTCAGTTCCGCTTAAAATCTGCAAAAACCGAAGTCAGAACATGTTTTCAAATAGTATGACCTCTAAAAAAAGCATGAAGAAGTGGAATTGTTTAAAAAAACTCAAACATATAGTTGTATCAACATAGCATGTGATTTGATTGGCCTTTTTTTTCTTTCACTAAATTGGTATTAAAAATCAAACTTACTCAATAATAGAAGTCATAAAAAATAAATAGAAATAAATAAATAATAGAAGTTATATCCTTTCTGGAACAGTACACAGAATAGATAAATAAAGAAAATCACCAGTAAACTTGTTTCATTTTCTACTTGCATAGAGTCTCTTTGAAGGAGAGAAAAAAAAAAGCAAATCAGTCACGGCTTTTCAGTAAGTAGTCCCTTACTACAGCAATCAAAACCTGATGAGAAAAATAACATTCAAAAGAAAGCTAAATATTTAATAACTGGGAGTTTGTAGATTATTACAATTATTCTTCATCATATTCTCTTCTTTCTGAGAACAGCTTTTTAATATTAAATTATATTACATTCTTTTGGAAATGAATACATTATAGAAGCACACATTCTTTTTTATATAACCCAAGAAATACAAAAACATGAATGTTCACACAACTTACCTTATGCAATTTTTCCTGACTTGGTTAATATGTTTTTAAAAGCAAACATTTCATTCAATGATCCAATGAATAGATCTTTTATTTTTTCAATAGCTTTAGCTACGAGAAAAGACAACTAAGCTTTTATTAAAAATGTGCAATTGTTCTAAATGTACTATCATGACCCCTGCTCTATGGACGAAAATGCCAAGGATTACTGATTAAGTAGCTCGTCTAAAGTTGCATTATCAGAGCAACAGAACTGGGTTTTGAATACGGCCAGTTCTCCTCTAGCATCTAGAGTCCTAACCACTGCATTACCTAACAGCATCATCTAATCTGTTTCTTTTTTAGGAAAGCAAACTTTTACTTGTATGGAACATACAGCTGTACATTTCAGATAACTCACATATGCTAAATGCTTACTGAATAACAATTTCTGTCTTTTTATCTTTGACTTTATATATTCTTGTTCTTACAATGAATTCCATGATGCTGAGCACAAAGTTAATGGTAATACTTACTAATAGCTCATCTCTTTTTGATAAAAATTAGGGGCTCCTTGAATATTTTTGTTTGCTGGGATTAGGCGCTAATCGTAAAGGATTATTGGATAATTGGAAGCAACACGGAGAAACAGAACAGTCAGCAACAGCTCTTGGAGGAAGATGAGGACAGATAAGAACATTCACAGAGCACTCTACAACTTTAACTTCATTACAATTGCCCACAGGTACACATGAATTCTTTCCATAATAAATAGTTTTTGCAAAATATTATGACCAGTACTTTTAAAATATAAATAATCTTATCAGTAAAACACTATAGGCTTTACAATAATTTTCCTACAAGGAAAAAAATGATCAAATTCATATATTTCTAAATCATATTGCATCAACAGCCTAAACCTAAACTTGTCTCTCAAACAATTGAAGAGAAACTGATACTGGAAAAATATAGTAAATTGACATTGAATTAGCTTCCTCAATTTACTTCTATAGAATGGAGTCACCAAAATGTGGTCATCTTTGTATAGTGGTATACCTAGAGAGAAATGTGTGACATACATGTAGCCAATATATGCTAAGAATTTTACAAATAAAAACCTGTTTTAAATTTTCAACAGAAAAAGTGTATGTGATCTATATTTCCAGACTTTAAGAAGTGAAAATCTAAGTGTTGGGTATTATGGGTATAAAACTGACTTGATGTCTACTTTAAATATACATTAAAGGAAATACACACACATGCTTACACATATATGATAATCTAGTAGCAATTAATATGATTATTATTTAAGAACTAGTAGCTGACCATGTAGACTACAAATGCAACTAGGACATGACGCATATAATAAAGTTTATAATATCAGTTTTTACCTAGAAAGAAATATAAGGAATTTCATAATCCCAAAGGAATGAATTCTATAGTAAACAGTACACACATTTGAAAAAATTTATACATATGACATTTCTTGACATTTTTAAACTAACTCATTAAATGAATAAGCAATGACATGACAAAAACTTTTGAATCACCATCACTTGCCTAGATATAATAATCTGAATTTTGCTATCAAAAATACGTAAATTCATGCAAATAGCAGCCAAAAGAGAGCTGGGATGGCTGTACTAATGCCAGACAGGACAGATTTTAAATTAAAAAACTGTTATAAGAGACAAGGAAAGATATTTTATATTGTTAAAAGGGTCAATCCACAAGTTGTAAAAAATTATAAACACACGTGCACCAAACAACAGAGCCAGAAAATATATGAAGCAAACATTGGCTGACCTGAAAGGAGAAATAGGCAGTTCTACAATAATGGTTGGAGATTCCAATATCTCACTTTAAATTATGGATAGACTTTAAGTTATTGATAGACAGAAGATTAAAAAGGAAACAGAGGAATTGAACAATACTTTAAACCAACTAGACCTAACAGTAATATACAGAGTACCCCACCCAAGGACAGCAGAATACACATTCTTCTCAAATGCACATGGAACATTCTTCAGGGTAGACTATATGATAGCCCATAAAACAATTCTCCATAAATTAAAAAAAAATTGGAATCATGCAAACTACCTTCCTTAACAATGGACTTAAGCTAGAAATCAATAACAGAAGAAACATGGAAAATGCACAGATCTGTGGAAATTAAACAGTGCATCTTTAACAACCAATAAGTCAAAGAAACAACTAGGGAAATTAGAATATACTTTGAGATGAATGAAATCAAAAATAAGACACCAACATTTATGGGATGCCACAAAAGAAATACTCAGAGGGAAATTTATAGCTGTAAATATATACATTAATAAAGAAGAGAGATCTCAAATCAACAACTGAAATTTATGCCTTAAAAAACTAGAAAAAGATCAAACTTAGTCCAAACCAGTTAAGAAAATAATGAATAGAGCATAAATAAATAAAATACAGGCTAGAAAAGAGAGAATTAATGAAACCAAATTAAACATCACTAAAATTGACAGACCCTTAGCTAGACTACTGAAAAATAAAGAGAGAAAGTATATATAACTAAAATTACAAATAAAAGCAGGGACATTACTATTAGCCTTACAGAAATTAAAAGTATTATAAAAGAATGTTATGAACAACTGTATGACAACAAATCGAATAATCTAGATGAAATGAACAAATTCCTAGAAACACACAAATTATCAAAGCTGACTCAAGAATAAACAGAAAACCTCTACTGCCCTATAATAAGTAAAGAGACTGAATCAATAACTCAAAAATCTTCCATGAAAGAAAAGTTCCAGACCAGATGGTTTCAGTAGTGAATTCAAACTTTTAAAGATAAATTAACATCAACCCTACTCAAATTATTCCAAAAAATACAAGGGAACACTTTCTAACACATTCTATGAGGCCAGCATTATCCTGAGACCAAAGTCAGATAAACACAGTAGCAGAAAAATTAGACCAATATCCCTTACGAATATAGACATAAAAGTCTTCAACAAATACTAACAAACCAAAACCAATAGCACATTAAAAGGATTATACATCATGACCAAGTGATATTTATCCCAGGAATGCAAGGGTGGTTCAACAAAAGAAAATAATTGAAGGTAATGTACTACATTAGTAAAACAAAGGGGGGAAGAAAAATCATGATTACTTCAATAGTCATAGAAAGAGTACTTGATACCCTTTCATGATACAAAATACTCATCAAACTAACAATAATATAATAAGGAGCATTTTTGATATATCCACAATTAACATCATACTCAGTGGTGAAAGACTGAAAGCTCTCTTCATAAGGAAAAGAACAAGACAAGGATGCCCATTTCCATCACTGCTCTTCAACGTTGAACTTTAAGTCCTAGCCAGAGCAATTTAGCAAAAATAAATAAATAAATAATTAAATATCCAATTTTAAAAAGAAGTAAAATTATCTCTATTTAATGATTACAAGATTCTACATATAGAAAAATCTCATAAAATCCACAGAAATACTGCTAGAGCTAATAAATGAATTCAGCACAGGTGCAGGGTCAACAAACAAAAATCAGTTTTCTATGCAACAGTAAGGAACAACCCAAAAAGAAAGTAAGAAAACAATTCCATTTACAATAGCATCAAAAATAAAATATCATGAATAAATTTAACCAAAGAGGTGAAAGATTTGTACACTGAAAACTATAAAACATTACAGAAAGAAATGGAAGAACTAAAATTAATGGAAAGATATTCCATGTTCATGGATTGGCATTCTTAACATTGTTAAGATGACAACTGTTAAATGATCTACAGATTTAGTATAATTCTCATCAAATTCCAATGGTCTTTTTTTGCAGAAATGGAAAATCCAACCTATCCTCAAATTCATATGGAACCACAAGGGGCCCCAAATATCCTAAACAATATTGAGAAAGAAAAACAAAGTGCGAGGACTCACATTTCCTGATTTTAAAACTTACTACAAGGCTACAGTAGTCAAAAAGTACAATACAGGCATAAGAATAGAAATATTGACCAAAGGAATAGAATTAAGGGTATAAAAGTAAACTCAAACATCTATGGTAAACTGATTTTTGACAAGGGTGCCAAAATCCTTCAGTGGGGAAAGAATACTCTCTTCAACAAATTGTGCTGGAGCAATTGGATAACCCTATTCACAAGAATGAAGCTGGAATTCTACCACACTCCATCTACAAAAAAATTGACTCAAAATGAGTCAACGACCTAAATTTAAGAGCTAAAACTATAAAATTCCTAGAAAAAACACACGGGTTAATCTTTATGTTGGATTTGACAATGGAATCTTAGACTTGACACCAAAAGTATGAGAAACAAACAAGTTGTACTAAATAAAAATTAAAACTTTCATGCATCAAAGAACATTAAGAAGGTGAAAAGGCAATATACGGAATGGGAGAAAATATTTGTAAATCATATATTGGATACAGAGTTAATATCCAGAATAAAGAACTCAACAACAAGAAACAACCCAATTTAAAAATGAACAAAGGACTTGAAATGCAAATCAAAACCACAATGAGATACCACTTCACATCCAGTAGATTGGCTTTAATTAAAAAACAAAACAAAAAGGAAATACAAGTATTAGCGATTTGGAGAAATAGGAATTCTTGTACATTGTTGTTGGAACATAAAATGATACAGCCACTATGGAAAAGTTCAGCAGTTCCTCAAAACATTATAGAATTACCATGTGACTCAGCAACTCCACTCCTAGATACATATTCAAGAGAAATGAAGACATGTCCACACAGAAACTTGTACACAAATGTTTATAGTAGCGTTATTCATAATAGCCAAAGGTGGAAATTCAAATGTCCAAATGTTCATCAATGGATGAATGGCAAAGCAAATTGTGATGCACAGATTTACACACACACACACACACACACAGGAATGTTATTCAGCAAAAAATGGAACTAAGTACTAATATATGGTACAACTTGAACCTTGAAAACACACTAAGTAAAAAAAAAGAAAGAAAGAAAGAAATCCAGACACAAAAAGACATATATTGTATATTCCCTTTTTATGATATATCCATAATAGGCAAATCCATAGAGACAGAAAGCAGATTAGAGGTTATTAGGCTATAGGAGGAGGGAGGAATTGGGGGTGATTACGTATGGGTGTTTCTCTGGGGTGATCAAAAAGCTTCCAAGTTACAGCTGGTGGTTGCACAACATTGTGAATACCCTAAATATCACCAAATTGTACACTTTAAAGTGGTTAATAGTGTATTTCACCTCATTTTAAAAAAAACTATGTAGAAATAATATAGAGTTTGTTTCCTTAAAGAAGTAATTTCAGCATTAATTTTTAGCCTTTTTCTAAATTACTCAGCAAAAGGTGGTTACCAGATAACTGACTTATTTCTTGAGCTCCTGCTACACTCTATCCCAGTGGCAGTCAAATCCGGATTCTTTTCCTGATGTTCTAACATGAAAAGTAACCAACATTCTTAAGATACGAGGTTCCATTTACTTTTTCTTGTTCAGATATAGATAAGTAAAAAGATATCTGGTAAATCTGTAATTTAAAAAACCCAATAGGAAGGAATTGAAATTTTTATATACAACTTTACATTGCAGCTTCTTGAGTCTCTCAACTTTGGTGAGGCTCTTCAGTTTTCAATTTTTCTTGTTTACATTGCTCTAACAAGGATCTAATCTCATTGGATAACCAACACTCAGAACTCTTTTCACTTTTTATACAACTACATTTCAGGCAAATAATCAGTTGTATGAAACTAACATTGCTAGTGAAAAGTTGCATTAATAAACAGACACTTGAATGTCAGCAAGTAACTTCAAGATTTTTTCGCAAGAATGGAGTATGGTTTCATAGGAAAAAATAAGCCTACAGTCAAGTTTTTATTTAGAAGCTAAATCTTCAAATGTGTAGGTAACAAAGTATAGAAGTAATACTTTCTTCAAATAAACCACCACATCTTATAGCTATGTGGTTCATTTTTAAACAGCTAAGAAAAAATTTCTCATGGAGATTTCTGGAACACTGGAAATAGAGGTTTCTGTAATACCAATTATTACAGCCTCTGCTCATCAATAAGGTAGCAAGTGAATCTTCAAATGGTCGTAGCAAGAACAAAGACCAGCAGCTTCACTGTTCACCATATTTTCTAGTTTTCAGTACACCCAGAACATGTTAAAATACACAGACTCAGACTTACCTCCTACTGAACCAGTATGTTCTTTAGATTTAGCTACACAGTGGTTCCCAATTAGGGGTGACTTTGTCCCTCACTGGCAGACATATGACTATGTCTAGAGATACTTTTGGTTATCACCTTCGGAGCTTTCCTGGCACTAGTATGAAGACTGCAGTGATGCTGCTAACCCTACAACACACAAGACAGCCTCGCACAATGAAGACTCATCAGCCCAAATGTCAGCCCTGAGATGTCCTGAGCTACATTAATGGTCTCATCTACTTCCATGCTACAGTCTGCAGCACAATCACAGAACACTTCGCTGAGACTATTGTTTTGTTCTGATGTCACAAGCTGTAAATCTAATTTGCAACTGTAAGACCCTGGTTAAACAATACAATCTCAGGAAAAGTAGAGGTTAAACATATTTAAGGGAAAACTGATACAGAATGAAATATAAAAAGGAAATAAAATAGAAATCAAGTCAGAGCTATGGATGACCAAAATTTAAAGATCTTGATAGATTTCTAGACCTCTCCAATTTATTAGTTTTAATTTGCAATGTAAACAGTACGGAACAGGACTGAAAATTAAGGGGCACTGCAGAGCTTCTTTCTATACTTATGTCATATAAATACCTTTTCTCTAAAATAAATTTAAAGAAACAACTATATTTAATTCTATGCTCATATTACAACTTTCAACACAGTGTTTATTTCTGCTGATACATTAGGTCTTCTTTGGAAGGAGGTAGACATTAAACTATTTTTTCTTCCTGACATTTCATCAAGTAGTAATAATAAAAGGAAATTAAAAAGAAGCTTCATCCCAGTGGAAGTCTACTTTTCAAACCTATTAGTACTAAAAAACACTTTAAGAAATAAAACTATTTAGATATTCTTAATTCCAAATCAGATTGTCCCAGAGAAAGCAAATGTGCTACATCTGTTACTTCTTTATCTGTTAGTTTCTTGGAATTAAAAAAAAAAAAAGTAACAAAATGATCTTCACATTAAAGTCTCAATATTGGCCTCTAAAAGTCAGTTTAAAATAAAAATTAAGTTTCACAAAATAAATACACTGAAGCAACTATAATAGCAATAACCTTTATTTAAAATATTTTTTAATCTAGGAAAGCTCATTTTACATGAGTTTCCAACTAATTATTAGAGTCAGAAACAAAGAAAATAAAACCAGAGAAAATCGTCTGTAGAAAAAATACACAAGGAACATTTCTACATGTCAAAAAACAGTAAGCAGTCTTAACATCTGCACATCCAAGTCTTAGTCTCAATTCCATCTCTCCTAGTGAACACCACTATCAACCTTGAGATCTGATTTGTTCTTGTCATTCTTCACTGAGTAGATGAAATATGTTAAGGTGTCTTTTTCATTCACTGGAATAGACCTAAAGTGGCAACCAACTATCTATAAAGAAAAAAAAAATTGAGGAAATTAAATTACAGATATTAACAGATTTTATAAACTAGGTAAAAAACTGTCATCAAAAGAAAAGGTGCTATGTGATAAGAGCTATTCCTTTTTAAAAATAAATTGTATTTAACAAAATACCACAGGATGAAAAGCATATTAAGAGTAAGATGTTATGAACAAGAGATAGTGTGATTTCAAAAGATCCCTTGGCCCACTCAATCAGCTATGTATTAATCAGAATGTGTATTTCCTTTTACTTATTTTATATTTTATAACTGAGATCTAGATTAGAAATTAAGTATTTTTACTTTTAAACTTCAAATATCAGGAAAATAAAACAAAATGTCAGAGTCCATATGCTTCATATAATAGTTTAGACTCTACTTATGGAAAAAGGATAAACATTAAGTCGAAAAAGTTTTGGTTCTGTAGAAACAAACCATGAATTATTTCACAAATATGTTTGCTATAACTTACATTCCTTCATTCATTGGTAGTATTCTTTGTTAAGGTTCCCTGAAAATTTTTTCTGAATAAAAATTATGGATGGGAAATGAGAAAGGAAAGAGATGTTCACTTAAGAATGTTTACCTGCTTCTTGCCTTTGCATTGTGCTAATGTAACATGTGCAACTACCCACAGACACATAACAGACTAACCCAGGGAGATGATATGCGTGTTTACATTCTAGACGATAAAACTTCTTAAAGACAATTCAGAGACTGAAGGAGAACAGTCATTCAACTTTGGAATCATTTATAAATATCTACATTTCTGACTAAGCTGTAGCACTCATGGCTATTTGCATTTCTTATTTCTAAAAAAGAAAATAGCTCTAGAAATTATACAATTTTTAAAAAGATCAGACTGTCAAAGACTTCAGGTTTGATTTATCCATTAAAAAAAAATACATTTAAATGTAACATTTAAAATAATCAGTTCTTCAGTTCTCACTTGTCCCAAAACAAAGGTACCTTCAGCTGATCAGTATATGTATGTATATGGATAGTTTCATCACAGCAGGCAATATTTATATTTATGTTATATTAATGTACTATACAATCCAAAAAGGATGCAATCTTTTAAATTAGATTTGGAGAAAAATTAGATTTTTGTTGCCTAGGCAAGAAGAAAAGAAGAAATTCTGGCTAAAACGTTAATATACTGGATCTCAACAATGTTAAAAGGCATTCTGCCAAAGAACTGTACCTTTTATTTTCTTCTATCTTACTCAATATGTACATTTTAGAAAATGTTGGATTACTAAATTCAAGATGAAGAATATGAGAAAACTGATTTATATATTTACATTTATTTTCTGTTGAGTAAGTCAAGCATTTTAATTTTAAACATGACTGAAGTATAAATACATAAATCTATAAACATCTTAATATGATGCACAGATTTCTTGGCTCTTTTATTTCCTGAGAACACAAACACACTCAACTTTTCAAAATCCACTAAAGGACTAGAAACTCTGTATCAAAGAAACTACAAGTAAAAGCGTGAATAAAAGTCTTCATCTTCTAGGTATGAAAACATGGATGCTTGAAATAAAACAAACTAACAGCAACAAGGACAAGTTCTGAAACAGTTAACTCTGCAAGTTACTGGAATACTGTTCAAGGGCTTATCCATCAAACCTATTCCATCCAAAACTTCAAAAAATAAATTCTAATGAAGACATCAAAGCTTATTAACTTATCTTATTATGCCTCAATTAGGTATTAAATAAATGTTTACTGAGTAAACAGAACTTTAAACAGGACAGATTTCTAGAATGAGAATAAAAAAAAAACTTTCAATATTTCTGAAAGTCAGTATTAGAAGGTGCTTAGAAAACTGCACACAATCCTTTGAGTAGTCCTTACATAAAGGAATTTCCTAAGTAGCAGAAAGCATTTCTAGGCAGCTAGATTCTTCCACAATAGATTTTTTTTATTAACTTCAATTTTTCTAACTAAACTGTATTGATATATCCACTACATTAACAATGTCATTAGTATTTAATGACCTTATTTTGTATGAACAGGCTCATTTAAAGGTGAAATAGTTTAAAACTCATATATACCTCAACAAGTTGTGCTTTATTAAGTCCTGGTCTGGTTGGGAGTTTGAAGTGTCTTTTGTATCTCCTAAGTGTATTCACCTGTAATTGGTATAAATCAACCTAGAAAAAAATGAACATATATAAATTAGTTCATACAATTTGTTAAACACTTATCTTCGATATGTATAATAACACTTCAATTTCAACACAATAAAAACTTAATTCCATTATTTAAAAACCATCTTAGGGGGAGGATATAGCTCAAGTGGTAGAGCGTATGCTAGCATATACAAGGTCCTGGGTTCAATTCCCAGCACCTTCTCTAAAAAGCAATTAAAAAACCAAATAAATCTAACTACCACACCTCCCCCCCAAAAAAGAAAAAAAAGAACAAAAAAATTTTTTATATAATCAGAACTACAAGTGTATTAAACACTTCAATCTTTTGAGGATAGATATTAAAAACTGTTTGGGGGCAAAAAAAAAAAACCATGACAACAGAGCTATAAGAGTCGTCAACTGAAAATATAACAAGTCAAATTGTGTAACTGCATGTTAAATGGCTATATTTAATTTTGCTTTCATTTTCAGACTTTCCAGTGCTTTACGTATTTTTAAAATTTGTTCATCTCTTTTCATAAAATTGTCATAATAGAGCACATAAGATTTACGTTTAACATACAAAAACTTTCATCTACCTCTGGAGTATCGATATCTTGCACAGGGGAATCTCCTCCATCATCATCACTCCCTTTTCTCTTTCTTCTGTTTCGAACACTCTGAATTAAGTTTTTATGATAATCACAAATGTAAAGATGCCTTGCCTGAAACAGAGAAGTTTCACAGACTACTTATGATTACAGTAAAATGTGTCTATGTGTTAGTAAAATACATAATTCACAGTTATTAACAATAAAAACAACAGTCCAAACAGGCTATTGTTAAGAAGATGTATGTTTCTTTCTACTCTTTTAAGTCCTGCAACCAGTTAAATATACCCTGTGTGACAATACTGTTAAGAGGAGGTGGTGGAGGGATGCCAGCACCGGAAGGGAGAGAGAGACGCAGAGGAGAATGAGAAATTCCAACTCTCTAGGTTCTGTCATCAAATTGTAATGACAGTGAACTAGATTAGTTAGGTCATGCTGTTTTTTAACAAAGGAAAAATTATGTTGCCCACAACTTGCTATTTGATAGTATTTTCTCTACTTAGAGCATATGTTAATATCATAATGCATATTTCCTAATCTTTCTAAATACTCAAAATTATAAACCAGATACAAAACTATCCATTTTTAGAAACGAGCTAATTTCATACCTTAACTACATTTAAATTTGAATTATAAGTTGTAAATTAAATTTAAATTTGAACTTTTCTGAGTACTAAATAAATGCATTTATCTTTAATAACGTTTTTCCAACCAAAGCAATATGAAATTATTCAAGTTTACCTGAGAAGTTTCTCATGAACACAACTAGAGAACTAACTCTTTAAGAAGGCAGAAAGTATCCCAAATAAACTTTTCAAAAACTTTAATTACATAGTCTTGACAGTTGTATAGTGACATTTGAAATACTGGGTCTCATATATCAATAGTTATTCCTTAAAAAGGAAAAAAAAACAAGTAAAGACTGACTTAATAGGCTTTTAAAGTAACCTTTAAGCTAAGAGCAAGTTAAAAATACGCAAAACGTGTGCTGGTTCTGACATCTTATTTATTACCGCGGGCCAGCGCTCGGAAAAGTGGAGAAGGTGGTTCCTAAAAACTTCATAGATGGTCAAAAGAACAGACGTGTAAAGGAAGAAAAAAGAAACCCGGATGGATGGCTGCCAAACGGATGGCAAAACCGCAGAGGCTGCGTGCTCCCCACGCTCCGTGCAGCTGCCCTAGATGCTGCCGCCGCCGACACGGCTCCCCGCCGGCGCCGGCAGCTCGGGGAACGAGGAACGCGGGGACCCCCTGGCCTACGACGGCAGGTCGTGGCCGGACTCCACTCTCCCTGGACTGGGGCAGCTACTCCCCGGGGCCAACCGCCAGCTTGGGCAGCAAAACAAAGAAGGCGCCTCCGCTCCAGAAGGAGCTGCGGGGCTGCAGGAAAACTAGCCCGGGCCCTCGGCGCGGCCGCCCCTTTGTTTCGCTTCCCGGTCTCGGCGGCGGAGGAAGGGGGAAGGCAGACCAGGGGGACGCAGGGAGCCGGCCGGGTGCGCGGGGAGGGGAGGGGCGGCGCGCGGCCCGCAAGTGTGTCCGCCGGGGCGGCGGTCCGACTTGCAGCGCCGGGCTGTTTGCTCCCCGCTGGAGACCCCCGAGCCGGCTGGCGCTGCACCCAGGTCTGGGGCCCCCGACCCCGCCCGCCCGTGCATCCCGCCGCTCCGCTCCCCCAGCGCCCAGTCCCGCTGTCACTTACGCTCTTATCCAGCTCGATCTTCACCTTCTTCTGCGAGATGCTCTTCTGGATCCTCTTGCTGAAGCTGGCGTTGCCCGCCGCCCGGCCGCACCGCTCGCCGTCCTCCCGCAGACAACACAGCTGCCCGGGACCCGGCCCGGCCGCTCCCGGGGGCCCCGCCGCCGACACGGCCCCGGCGACCGGCACCTCCGCCCCGGCGCCCGCCCCGGCTCCGTTCCCGGCCGAGGCGGCGGCGGCCGCCGCAGCAGCAGCCACCACGGCAGCCACGGCGGCGGCCGCGTCCCCGCCGCGGCTCATGTCCTCGGGCGTGAAGCCGTTCATGTCCGCGCGCTCGCGGACGCCGCGCTGACAGACGCGCCGCCCGCCTCTCGGGAGACGCAGGGTCTCGGCGGCACCTCAGGTACTTGCCCCGCCGCGACTGCTCACTCTGCGCCCAGGGCCTCCAGCCAACGCCACGCGCTCCAGCCGGCCGGTGTCTGCTGGCGCCGGAACGCTGTACGGAGCTTGGGGTCCGAAACCCGAGCCGGGCGTCGCCTGGAGCTGGGACGCCACTCACTGTCACATGGAGACTCCTCAGCAGTTGGACCGCGGAACCTCCGCCTCCCTCTAGCCCTCGACCTGCGCAAGCGCGTTTCGCACTCGCCCGCTCCGCCCCTTCCACTCTGCCGCAGAGCACTACGGGAACTGCAGTTCTGTTCCGGAGAGTCCACCTGAGCGCCGAGCTGATCCAGCGCTGCGCTGTTTGGGGGAACTACTTGTCCAAGCATGCACCGCGCGGGGGCGGGCTGGGCTTTTTTTTTTTTGGTAAAGCATTGGGAAAACAGGGGTTTGTGGTTGGGGTTTGTGATGTTTTCTGGCTTCTGGTCTCCCCCGGGAAGTTGGGCTGTATTTTGCTCCTGGGATTTTGCAGAGCTGACGTTTTACTGGAAGAGGTCACTCAACTCCTGAGGCGAAGCACAAAGCGCGGGGAACAGGGGGCGGAGGGGCGGGGAATGAGCTGTGGGAAAAAGTTTGGGGGCCGTCCTGGTATCTGGAAAGAGTTTTTGGTGTGACTGCGTTGTCTTGGGAAACCCAAACTGAGGAGAACACAGGCACTCTGGCGGTTCTCGGGTCCCGGAGGTCCCGCTGCTCCACGGACTGACGCCCCAAACTGCCAGTAAGGGCCCTGCGGGGGGAAGCGCGCGTCCCGACCTCCCACCCGCACGGCGCCGCGTGGCCAGTGCCGGGCTGGAGGCCGCCTCCCCAGCCTCGCGTTGTCCCCGCGGCTTCCTGAGGGGGAGCTGCTGACCAGTGGGCTCCAACGGGGCTGCTTTTCGCCCCCACCCCGGCTTCTCCACTCCCTCCTCGGGGGAACCGGGAGCCGTTTCATCGTATTTAAAAGGGACGTGGGCACCACCCCCCTCCCTCCAAGCCCCGGCCAGCCTAGGGCTCCCCGGAGACCGCTGGCACCCCCCCCCCCCCCCCGCCCAGGGGTCAGGGAGCGAGAAGGCGCATCCTGGAGGTGGACGCGCGCGTGTGCACGTGTGTACGTATGTGTGCGCGCGCGTGTGTGGAGGGCGGTGGTGGGGAAGTATGAAAAGCTGCACCTTTGTCGGTTGCAGCGCGTCCTTATTTATCAGTTGGTATATCCTGCTTAACAATCCCATTGTTTAAACGAAAATGGAAAGCAGTTGGGTATTTTGAAAGTAGTTTAACATCTACTGAGGAAACTCAGTGATAGATGATTTTTTAAAAAGTAAACTGTCATCTACCCTGGAATTCAAAACCATCCAGTCCATCTGGACTTAACGTTCTAGGATGTAGCAAAGGAAGAAAAAAATACACATATTTGATAAAAGGAGTAGGCAAAAGAAAGATGCTGAATGGTATTTGTGTTCTCCTTTCAAGCTGCACTGTCCAATTGGGTGTCTACTAGCCTTATGTGGATATTGAGCGCTTGAAATGTAGTTATTGTGACTGGAATACTGAATTGTTAATTTTCATTAATTTAAATTTTCAAAACTGATTTCAGTTATCAGAAAACGTTTAAATATGTTTAGAAAACAACTTGGATAAGAACCTATTTTTTCAACTTAGATGTTATGAAGTCAAAATTTATCATCTGAACCAAGATGTGCAGTAAGTATAAACTACCAGGGGGATTTAAAAAACTTAGTACCAGAAATTTTTTAAAAATAGTATTGAATAGTTTACTAATGATTTTTATATTGAATACATGTTCAAATGATTATATTTTGGCTATTCTGGGTTAAATAAAACAACATTAAAATTATATTTTATCTGTTTCTATTTTTCAAAATGTGGCTACTATAACATTTGAAATTACACATGTGGCTCACATTATATCTGTATTAGATATTGGTGACAAAGTATTAAAAAGAATAATACTATCTATTGTTTATGGATATATTTTCTTAAATAGTAAAAATGAGAACATATGGAGAAGATGGATACACCAACTTCAGGGTGGTGTTCATCTCTTAGGAGAGAAGCCAATGGATAGTATCTGGGGAATGGCTAAAAGGTGCATTCGATTTGTAAGATAGCAAGATACAAGATTAACATTCAGAAATCTGTTGCATTTCTTTACATTAACAAAGAAATATCAGAAAAAGAAAATAAACAATCCCTTTTAAAATCACATCCAAAAACAAAAACAAAAAACTTAGGAATAAATATCTGACCAAGGAAATGAAAGACACATATGCAGAGAACTACAAAAGATTGACTAAGGAAATTAAAGATGACTTAAAGAAATGGGAGGATATCCCATGTTCTTGGATTGGAAGAATCAGTATTGTTAAAATGGCCATGCTACCCAAAGCAATCTACAGATTTAATGTGATCCCTGTCAAATTACCCAGGATATTTTTCACAGAACTAGAACAAATAATGCTAAAATTTACATGGGATCACAAAAGACCCAGAATTGCCAAAGCAATACTGAAGAAAAGAATGAAGTTGGAGGAATAACCCTCCCAGGCTTCAGACAATACTACAGAGCTACAGTAATCAAAACTGCATGGTAGTGGTACAAAAACACACATATGGATCAATGGAACAGAATAGAGAGCCCAGAAATAAACCTACAGACTTTAAGTCAATTAATCTTTGACAAAGGAGGCAAGAACATACAATGGAGAAAAGACCATCTCTTTAGCAAGTGGTGTTGGGAAAACTGGACAGCAGCATGTAAATCAATAAAGTTAGAATACTCCCTCTCACCATCCACAAAAATAAACTCAAAACGGATTAAAGACTTAAACATAAGACAAGACACTATAAATCTCTTAGAAGAAAACATAGGCAAAACATTCTCTGACATAAATCTTAGCAGTGTTCTCCTAGGGCAGTCTACCCAGGCAACAGAAATAAAAGCAGAAATAAACAAACTATTTTGTAGTTGGCTTTATTCCTTTGATAACTATGTAAGTTTAAAAAGTTAAAGATCTAATCTGTTCTTAGAAACAATAATTAGTACATATACATAAACTAAAAAAAAGTGCAGAATACTGTATATACGTATTTACATGCAATATAATGTGTATGTGCAGTTGAACTGTAATGATTCTACATAATAAAACTGAAAAAGGAAAAGAAATTAAAAAAATGGGACCTAATCAAATTTATAAGCTTTTTGCACAGCAGAGGAAACCATAAGCAAAACAGAAAGATAACCTACAGAATGGGAGAAAATATTTGTGGAAGATGAGACTGACAAGGGTTTAATTTCCAGAATATATAAACAGCTCACAAAAGCTAATAAGAAAAAAACCAAACAACTCAGTCCAAAAATGAGCAGAAAACCTAACATTCTCCAGTGAAGACATACAAATGGCCAGTAGGCACATGAAAAAATGTTCTATATCACTAATTATCAGAGAAATGCAACTCAAAACTACAATGAGGTATCACCTCACACCAGTCAGAATGGCCATCATTCAAAAGTCCACAGATAAATAAATGCTGGAGAAGGTGTGGAGAAAGGGGAACCCTCCAACACTGCTGGTGGGAATGTAGTTTGGTGCAGCCATTATGGAAAACAGTATGGAGATTCCTTAAAAAACTAAAAATGGACTTACCATATGATCCAGCATTCTCACTCCTGGGCATATATTCAGAGGGAACTTTAATTCAAAAAGATACATGCACCCCAATGTCATAGCACCATTTACAACAGCCAAGACATAGAAAAAACCTAAATGTCCATCGACAGATGACTGGATGAAAAAGGTGTGGTATAAATAAATACAATGGAATACTACACGGCCATAAAAAAGAATAAAATAAAGCCATTTGCAGTAAGATGGATGGACCTAGAGATTGTCATACTATGTGTTGTAAGCCAGACAGAGAAAGGAAACTACCATATGATATCACTTACATGTGGAATCTAAAAAAAAAAAAAGATAAATGAACTTTACAAAACAGAAAGAGACTCACAGACATAGAAAACAAACTTATGGTTACCAGGTGGGGAACAAGGTCAGAAGATATATTGGGAGTTCAGTATTTGCAGACACTAATTACTATATATGAAACAGATAACAAGTTTCAACTTTATAGCACAGGGAACTATATTCAGTATCTTGTAGTAACCTATAATGAAAAAGAATATGAAAACAAACATGTGTATATATGTATGACTGAACTATTATGTGTACACCAGAAATTGACATAACATTGTAAACTGACTATACTTCAATTAAAAAAAGAATCAAGACAAAAATTAAAAAATAAAAACAATCTAAGACAAACGGTATCGGGATGTTGGGTTTTCATATTTTTGTAGTTCTGTATATTTTAAAATAATTTATAGTATTGTTTGGTTCTTGCCCTTAAAAGTTTATGATCTTCTACAAACGTGATCAAATCAGCTCATGTATATATGTATAGTAGTTATTTATCAGTTTCATATGATTTTACTAAAGTGATGAATTGCGGCTATGCCTCCTTTCCAAACAATACAGTGTTTTTAAAAGATCCAGTCAAACACTCATTTATTGCATACTGGGATCTTTTCTAGGTCTTGTGGATACAAAAATACTTGGGAGAGGGTCCTAGCCATTTTGAAGCTCGTGGTCTAATAGGGGAGATAGGTAGCTTCACAAACACATGATACATGCTGCTATAGACTGAATGTGTCCCCACAACATTCCTAAGTTGAAACCTAATCCCCAATGTGATGATATTTGAAGGTAGGGTCTTTGGGAGGTAATTATGCCGTGAGGGTGGAGCCCTCAATAATTTGATTAGTGCCCTTAGAAAAGAGGCTCCAGAGCAACCTCATTCCTTCTACCATCCATGGGAGAAGACTGCCATCTGTCAACCAGAAAGTGGACACTCACTGGTGATGAATCTGTCAGCACTTTTATCTTGGATTTTCAGCCTCCAGAACTGCAAGAAATAAATTTCTTTTGTTTAAAAGCTACCCAGTCTGTGGCATTTTTTTAATAGTAGTCCAGACTGACACATACCTCAATAAAATTAGAGGAAAGTACAGACTTAACACACAGGAGCAAATAATTCACCTCTGACAAGTAGAAAACCTTCCTGGAGTAGGTGACATGTAAATTCCCATCCCCAATTTAACGTATTTCTTCAGTGAATCTGTTGTCCATACAAAGAAATTTTCTTAACAACCATGGTTCATTGTTTATTTCTATAACTCTTCATATTCAGGGCAGGTAATAATTCCTTGCTTTAAGTATAATTCACATTCAAGGTTGACATCAGGCTTGGGGGAGCTTTAAGTTTATATCATCTGAGGGGTCTTCTTTAAGAAAAGACTTTGTGCTTTTTTTGTTGTGCCTACTGTATGTTCTTTTTACTCTCCCTTTTTGCTTTCTTTTGCATTATTTTTACAGTCCTATTCCCCCGCAGTTAGTTCAGAAAGTATACAGTTTTTCTATTCTTTGACCCTAAAACTTGCAACATATATTCTTTACTTTTTTTAGTCCAGTGTTAATCTTTACTTTCCAGAAAATGCAAAGTTCCTTTGGGAGTCGTTTGCCTCCCCACCACTCCCCTGGGCTTCTTTTATAAGTTTTTCTGTGTCTTTCATTTTCTGTGGTTTCACTTAAAGTAAGATGCCTTGTATTTTTTAAAATCCTGCTTGTATTTCATTGGGCTTCCTAAATTCTGGTTTAATATCCTCACTCAATTCTCAGAAATGTTTAGCCATTATCTCTTCACATATTGTCTCTGCCCATATTTTCTCCCTCATTTCTGAGACTCCAGTTTGCTATACATTGGGCCAACCCACTGTGTTCTCCATGTCTCTTGCTCTATCTTCAATATTTTGCATTTTTAATTTTGTCTCTCCTTCCCTCATGTACGGTGTTTCTTTTAAGCTGTCTTCTAGGTGTGCCTAATCTGCTCTGTATCCATAGTTTTTGGATTTTTGAATTATCCTATTTTCTAGTTTTATAATTCCTATTTGGTTACTTTTCAAATCTTAAGTGTCAATTCTTATGGTTTCCAGTTCCTTGACAAAATTTATAAGTTTGAATTTTTTCCATGAACATAACAAGCATAGTGGTTTAAAGACTATGTTTGTTGTTAAGTCTGTTTCTTTTGTCTGTTGTTTCTTTTGGTGCTGCCTCATGCTTGACTCTGCTTTCGCCCCACTATGTTAGATTGTTTGCCATTCATTTTCTTTGAAAAATTACTTATGGAAATAACTTGAAGCGCTGGATGATATGTTCTTCCAGAGAGGAGTTTCACTTCCTTCTTTCAGGTGTCTAAGTGTGTCAATGGTCCTAAACCAGTGCTTGAGGATTTCTGAGCCTAACGAATGATTCTCGCCCACATCTCCACCTCTGGGCTGTGCTTTCGGGGTCCTGTCACAGAGTGGGGGAGGGTTCACCAGGGTTACCACTCTTCATGTTTTTTGGACTCCAAGCCTAGACCCAGGTGACTGCCAAATGCCCAGCTTTTCTCTCCCCTTCTTTCTTAAGTTGCCTGCTAATAACTAGTACTGTTTATGTTAAAGCGACACCTGCGTGCTAATACTGTTCAGAGTCTGACATCTTGGTCAGCGCGTCTCTGCTGCTTCCACTGTGACTTCCTTCTTGTCAGAATGTGAGGCTTACAAGGAGCAGATGCAGTTCCCGGGCGATGCTGGAGCTTGCTCTACAAATACGACACTGTTTGTGATGAGTACCAACACGGAATGGTATTAATCTTCAAAAATAAGTTGAACATAGCTTTAAATCCCCAGAATCAAAACAAGAATATCTGAGACATCTCCCCACCCATAACCCAACTGGATTACGGTAAGACCTAGTGAGACCCTTTCCAGCATCCTGGCACAGCGCTCTAGCTGCCTGGATTCAGGAGAAACATTCTACTTTAGCATATCAGAATAAAATCCTGCTTCTCTCTGAGCCTCTTTCATTTAAAACTTTTTAATGTATACTGTAGGCTTTAAATGATTTCCCATTAAAACTACTTTGTGGTATTATGTTCCAGACATAGTCTTAATGTCATAGTAGGTGCGAACATCGATATAATTAGGTTGGTGATAACTAGAACATTCTTGTTCATTATCTAAAGCCAATAATCATAGTACTTTCAGAGAACGTCATTTCTTTTGAAAACATGGGAGAAGAGTTATATTATGATTCTGTAAGAACATGGGGTCTTAAGAAAGGAATCTTAAAAAGAATATATATATACACATATAACTGAGTCAATTTGCTGTACAAATAAAACATTATAAATCAACTACACTTCAATTAAAAAATTTTTTTAAAAGAACATGGAGTCTGCTTAGTTCTGAAACTTTTCATTCCTTCTTCTGAAATCCATCCAGAGCAACAAGGAGAATGAAAATAAATTCATGGAAACTGAGTTTTCAGCAAAAAGCTGAGTAACAAAACCCTAACACTCCAAAACTGCATGCGAATGCTGTAGTAGGCAACTGAGACTAGAAGTACTGCACAGCAATACGTGGACTTACCTTCAAATCACAGGGGAGCTGGAAAACCAGAGGCTGCCCTCCTTGTGCCACATGGTAGAGAACAGAGCACAGTGTGTGCCCTCTGAAGCAGGCTGACTCCCATGAAGGAGGAGGGAGGAGGGACTGGGAGAGGAGTGCCGTTTCTTTCTGATTCACCCGGTAAGTCATCCCCCTCCTCAGGGCAGGAGTGAGGGGCTGAATGAGGTAAACAGTCATTTCCCTTACTCACCATTCTCTGGGTTTTTTTTCTACTGGTCCACTGAGCTTAGACCTAAAACCTAGAGTCCTCCCAGCATGCGTTTGTCCTCTTTGGGAGAAACTCAGCCTTCTACCAGGATAATTTTGCTCCCTCTTTCAGAAATCTGTCTCCTTCCCAATCCTAATCCCCACTCCTTTGTGATTTCTCCTAGGTCACAAAGGGTATGGCATAAGTCTCTTCCCACAGAAGGCTCTGAAATGGATCAAAACACACATTAGTCAAATCTCTTCAAGGTCAATTCTATACCCAAGGCTGAAAATTCACTCTCTATTCTATTTCCTACCTCAAATTATATCTACGCACATTGTGAGCACGGTAAGCAGAGATTCTTTACTGACTTCAAATTAAAACATAAAGATACTTCGATAATGAAATGCATAAATTCATTTCAATAACAAAATGCCAAGTGTACACAGATGTGTCACATTTGAATACAAAGCACCTCCCATTATCAAATTCCCAAGGAAAAATTAAATTCCCTGCAAGTCAAACCCCAGTCTTTAAGAATTTCTTCCCTAACTGCTCTTACAAAGTCAGTCTATGCCCTTAAAAACTGCATCTCAGTGGTTCCCTCGGTCCTCATTCCTGGGGGGGGGGGTCATTCTGGTCTGCCCCCATGAGATCTTGCCTTTTTCCTTTGGTCAGATTTCTTCAGGCTGCCATCCTTCTTCTGATCTCATTTCAATGACGGTGCTTCCGTTTTCTAGTGCTTTAGGAACATTAAGATCCAAGTGCATCTCTGTTTCCCTTTTATACTTGTTTATCCGGGAATTCAAATCTCATTTTCCCATTTCACATCTTTCTAGGCTGTTCCCCCAAAAGCTCTCTCTCCAAGGGGTCAGATATTCTCCTAAGGGAGCCTCTCTCTTGCTTCAGTGCAGTCAGCCTGTCTTCCTCCATTTTGCCTTTTTACTATTACTGCTGTTCTGAAAACAAGACTGAAGCAACTTTTCGCGTCACCACAGCTTCTCCCTGACTTCCGGAGCACACCTGATCCCTAGAGACAATATTCCAAGTACCGTCTTTTAAATTGCCTTTTAGCCTTTGGATTTGTAATAATTTCATTGAGTTGTTTCTCTACTCCAACCCCCAAGGATGGCAGTCTTTATATTAAGAACTCCCATTATTTGTTCATGTAAGTCCTCTCCCTTTCTATAAATAGAGCTATAATTTGACTGTAGCATGACAGATAAAGCTATGATCAGAACAAAGGGAATTAAAGTCAACCAAATAGGTACTGAGTGACTGTCAAGACCTGTGGAAAAGCCACATAAATTCAGAATAGTTTCCTCTTTGGGCCCTGCAGGTAGACAGAAATAAAACACAGATGGTTAGGATTTAGATGTGTCTATCCACACTGTCTAACTGGGCCTGGCAATGACAGTTAAAACCTAGAAGAGCAAATGTAAGCGCTTTAAAACACACATGACACTTGGGTGCAGGGTAAGTCCTTGACTATAGACCTGGCTGAAAAATGCAGCAAAGAATTGCTCTGCCCCTCATGTCTGACAGGTCTTAGAGGGGAAGACTCTCTTTTCCCTATAATCACATCCTTGTTTATTTATTATTATTATTTCCACAGCCTGTAGAAATCAGCTGACTTTGGTGGGGGTGGGGGGAGGCTGCACACCCACATGAGGGTTGAGGTGCTGCCGTTTGCTGAGACTTCTGTCTGCTTAAGTCCTCCTGGCCTCCCCTTTACTGAGGCCTCCAAAGGTCTTGCAGGTGTGCTGAGCCTCGCTTGAGCTGCGCAGCTGGGCTCTGCCTGCTTGGGCCCGCCGCAAGGCCCGCCTGTCTTTGCTGGAAATTACTTGCTTGCTAAGAGGCATTTTCTTCGCTGAGACTCACGAGTGCTTGCTATGGCCAGCAGGGCTCTTATAAAAACAGCTCCTTGCCTATTTCCATACATCCAGTAGCCCACCAAAGTGAAAGGCCTGCATGACCTAAGGGTTAAAGACACCCTCAGAGAGCACAGCAGTTAAAAGCAAACGGTGTGTGCGTGTGAAAATCCACCATGTTACAGAGTATGAACCTCAGAGGTCGAGGGCAAGAATTCACGTGGTTTGTGCTGAAGAACTTCAAGCTACTTTCCAAGCTGACTCCAGACATCTCGGTCCCTCTGAGTGTTTGATCTCCCATCCACCTCACTTTTTGTCTTATGTCTTGATGAGTTTGGCCAATGCATCAGATTTGGGACCTTGAAGGGGCCCATTAAATAATAGGAAGCAATTGGGAAACAAGACGAAAAACATCACATATGCAGACTAAATAGCCCCTGAATTTCTAATGAAATAGAGAATTGACCTGTACAGCAGGCAAGTGAACGTCTTAAATCTACAGCCCAGAATTCGAGCTCTAACCTTTCACCCAAAGGCCATACTCACACTGGACTTTGAAAAGTAAGGCATGGATGCAGAGAACAGAATATGTGCTTCCTAAAAGAAGCTTGCTTCTGGGAGAAAAGGTAAAAGAAATGGCTGGGCTGCCCACTCCCAATTCTTTTTCTGAACTCTTCACTTAGATAAGTCACTCCAGCTCCCTTGGAGTGAGTTTTTAGCTATTATCAAAAAATGCCACTATAAACATTCCAGCATGTTTATGGGACTAGGTTTACATATATAGATAAGCACTTCTGAGAGCATAGGCCTAGGAGTAGAATTTCTGAGACATAAGTATGTCTATGGTCAGCTTTAGTAGATGCACTCAAATGATTTTTCAAAGTGGTTCTTAAAATTTATACCCCCACCAGCAGTGTAGGAGAGTTAGATGCTCAACATCCTTGTCAACACTCGGATGTGACCAGTTGTTAATACTGTACCCACTGTGGTGTTATGTAGGCACTTCTTATCACGGTTTACTTTCCATTTCTCTTACTGATGTGGAGCACATTTTCACATGCGTAATGGCCTTTTGGATATACTTTTTGTGAAATGTCTGTGCACGTCTTTCTGAACATTAAAAAAATGATGTCTTTTTCTTATTGATTTGTGGGAGTTTCTCTTATTTTCTGGATGAGATCTTTGTTGGCTATATATGCACTGCAAATATCTTCTCTCCCTCTGGGTCTTGTCTTCTCACACCCATAATTGCATCCTTTGATGAACCGAAATTCTTAATTTTTTTTTGAGGGGGGAGGTAACTAGGTTTATTCATTTATCTTTAGAGGAGGTACTGGGGATTGAACCCCAGATTGCGTGCATGCTAAGCATGTGCTCTGCCACTTGAGCTGTACTCTCCCCACTAGAAATTTTTAATTTTAATAAATCTAATTTATCAACTTTTTTCTATGTGATTAATGCTTTTTGTGTCTTATTTTAAAAAAATTTGCTTACTGAAAGGTCATAAAGCTATTTTTCTGTTATCTTCTGGAAGCTGCTGTGTTTTATCTTTTACATTTAGAACTACAATCTACCTAGAATTGATATGAGCAGTTCAACTTAATTTTGTCTATGTGAATACTCAGTCTAGCACATGGATTTCAAAAATGTCATTGTATCCCCATTGCACTGCAGTGATACTTTTGTCATAAATCAAGGGATTTTATATATGTAGGTGTTTTCTTTTCCATTGATCCATATTCTGTCTTTTCACCAATACCACACTGCTCAGCTCTTGCTTTTTTATAATAATCTTGATATATGGTAGTGTCTTCCAACTTCATTCTACTTTAAGATTATCAGCTTTTCTTGGCCTGTTGCTTTTCTACATACATTTTAGAATCAGCTTGTCAAATTCTTTAAAAATCTACTGGGAATTACATTACAATTGCATTGAATCTACAGATCAATTTGAATTTTTAAACACTATTTTAAATTTTACTTTATATTACACATATACAATCTTTTACACATTACATTTGTTTTTTTCTTTCCAGTTCTTTTGCTTTCTGGGGGGAGGGGGAAAGAGGATTGAGTACAAGTATGATAGTGGATCTCCTTGTCTCATTCCCAATTTCAGGGGAAAAGTTATTTCAACATTTCACATTAAGTATGATGTTTTCTATAGAGTTTTGGGAGATATATTTATCAGATTAAGGATGTTCTCTTGTTTTATTACTTTACTAAAAGTTTAAAAAATCATAAATGGGTGTGGAATTTTATCAAATATTTTTCTCCATTTGGAGATGATTTTATGATTTTTTTTCCTTTTCAGTCTATTATATGGTGTTAGAGAATGTTCTGATTTCAGTCTTTTACAGGTAGCTGTCCAGTTTTCCCAGCACTACTTATTGAAGACACTGTCTTTTCTCCGTTGTATATTCTTGCTTCCTTTGTCATAGATTAATTGACCATAAGGGCATGGATGTATTTCTGGGCTTTCTATCCTGTTCCATTGATCTATATGTGCCAGTACCACACTGTTTTGATTACTGTAGCTTTGTAGTATAGTCTGAAGTCAGGAAGTGGGAGTCCTCCAGCTCTGTTTTTCTTTCTCAAGATTATTTGGCAATTCTGGGTCTTTTGTGTTACCTTACAAATTTAAAATTTTTTGATTCTTGTTTTGAGAAGATCATTCTCACCACTCCACAGAGGAAGGATTGTTAAGGCCAGGAGTTCCTGAAATTAGGGCAAGAGACCAGTTCAGAGTCTATTCCTGTACTCTGGGTAAGAAATTATTGTGGCTTGAACTTGTGTGATGATTGCAAAGGCGGAAATAAGTAGAGATTCAAAATATATTCTGGAGGCAGAACAGAGAGTGTAGTTTTTGAATGTGGCTGAGCCACACAAGGAGTCTGTGCAGGAGGAGACCATGCTTGACTGGTTATGCTGCAGTAACCTGTGTCTGAAAGGTCCTCATCTCACTCGCACTTTCAATCACAGAGCCCTGCCGAGCTTCTTTACACCTAAGTCTTAAAATATCAAAGCTAATGTTGCAGGGAGAACACAGGAAGAGAGCTGTGGGGAATCCTGTGAGCTCGCCTTAGTCAGAGGGGAACCCAGATGGATTACAAGTGTGTCAAACCACTTACTGCATGTCACTCATCTGTCCTGATAAGTTACTACTTTAAATAATTAACTCTCGAAATAAAACGACTTGTCTTGAGGTTGCTATGCAAAAGGAGAAAAAAAAAAGCTATTTAAAAAGTTAGGAACCACTGGCTGCATATGGCAGAATACCTGTTAAACAGCATTATTGAGTGTTTATTTTTCTAGCATAATAAGACTGCAGGAAGATGGCTACTGGGGAAGCTTCGACAGTCATCAGTGTCAGGGCGGGCATCTGTGGTTCTCCTGACTTTCCCTCATGCTATTCAGAGCAGTGTTCTCATGACTGGCTTGAACTGGCAACAGTCTTATCAATGCCCTATTTATAAACAAGGTATTTTTTAATGTAAGAAGGAAAGGGAAAGGCAAATATCTTATGATGTCACTTACATGTGGGATCTAAAATATACAAATGAACATATTCACAAAATAGAAACAGACTGAAAGACATAGAAAACAAACTTACAGTTACCAAAGAAGAAAGGGGGGAGGGATGGATAAATTAGGAGTTTGGGATTAGCAGATACAAACTACAATGTATAAATTAAACAACAAAGACTTACTGTATATAGCACAGGTAACTATATTCAACATCCTGTAATAAAGCATAATGGAAGAGATTATGAAAAAGAATATATATAAAACCGACACTATGCTGTACACCAGAAACTAACACAACATTGTTATCAACTATACTTCAATCTTTAAAAGCATTTTAAGAAAAGAAGGAAAGAAGGAATGGCTTTTGGGTAGGTGGTTACCAGTTATCTGCAATGGTCTAGATTTAAGAAGAATAATAGAAGGAATAGAACAGGACCATGTTACTCAAAATTCTTGAAAAATGAAAAATTCTTTCAGAGTTAGCAGAAGTGAGTTACTGATCTTAATGACAGTTTAAAAATAATTCCACCTTTTCTAAACATAAAGGGAATATGTTCAGGTATTAAATAAACTGACAGATTCACTCAGTAAATATCTGAGCCTATGACGTATGTATAGCACTGTGCTAAGCCGTAGGAGAGATAAAAAACATGATACACATTCCCTGACTTCAAGGAACTTGGAAACAATAATTCTTTGTATTACAGTTTCTACTTCATAAAACTCTTTCACAGGCATTATTTCCTTTGAAATCATATCAACTCTGCACACAGGAGAATTTTATCTGATGAAGCAATCAGGCACAGTAGACCCTGCAGATCCCGGCCTGCAGCTCTCTGGCCTTTACCACTGCCAGTGTCCTCAGGCTGCTTTCCAGCTGCCAGGATCCCTATCTCTGCCTGAGGGCTTTCTCCCACGAAGGGAAAGCAGGGCAGTTTGGAAGCGCCTAGGAGTTCCCAAGCACGCATCCCAGCAGCTCCCACCCAGGGACTGACGGGCTTTGTTGCCTAGATACCCCGGCTCTCCTGCCCGCAGGTGGGTAACTTTGAGGCCTGGGTTTCAGACACTCTCCCAGCATTTTCCCGTGGGATTATGTTCCAGGCACTCCCAGTGGTAGCTGGCTCGATAAGGCGCACTTTATTTACTGCCTTCCCTTCTTTGTCTCACTTCCCCACCTCCCACTGGTGTTTCCTGAACCCTCCAGATAAATTACCTGCACTCAGATCTCTGTCTCAGGATTATAGTGGGCTTTCCACTCGGTTACTTCCCCAGTAATACTTCCCCACCCCTCAGCTAAAGTGCTTGGTCTAGTGGCTGGAGACATGATTCAAGCCAAGCCAGCTGGAACCCTTCCCAGGGAATTTTGTTCAATCTGACATAGGGAGAAAGGAGCTCTCTTCCCTCTTTTCTGTTCTTTTCCCCCATCCCTATCACTGTATTTTCAGTAGAGTGCTTGGCATACAGTAAAAACTTGCTAAATATTTATAGAATATTTAAGGAATCCAATTCCTACAATTTCTTTGCTGCTGATCAACACTAATGATCAGACATTCATTCTGGAATGTCTGAAGTGCTGTGTGATGGTGTATCAGTGCCACAGCGGAGGGCGGTGGTGACAGCAGGACTCAGGAACCAGACTGCTGGGACAAGCTCTGCCACTTGCCAGTAGTTTGGCTGTGTTGGTTGTTCGCCTCTCAGCTCCTCTCCTTCTCCTCTCTCCTCTGGATGGCCAGGGTTCTGGGACCCTAAAAGACAAGTGCAGACTCCCTTGCCAGTGGGTCTCCAGGTCGGTTCTGCGGAAGGGAGGGGAGGAGGCGGGAGGAGGATGGAGGGCACGCTTCCTTTCTTCGGGCTCCCGCAGCCTCAGCAGCCCCGCGCTCCTCCCCTCCGGCTGCGGGAACGCGTCATTCGAAGGCTGCCAGCCCTGCAACAGTTAAGTTCCCCAAACCTCGGACGCAGACACCTGTGGGCTTTGGCTAACAGTACTTTCTCGTTTCCCCAGTGCAGGGACCCTGGCTTTTCTCGCTGTAGTCTCTGGACAGCCATACTTCTCCGTTTGCTCCTGCAGTCCTTCTGTAAGGACTCCCTCTATAATAAGAGAGGTAATAACATTCCTCCTGAAATACCCAAAGTGGTTTTCTTTTCTTGACTGGATACTGACCAATATTGCTGACCTTGGGCAAGTAACTTACTTCTTGCCTCAGCTACTTCCTCTGTAAAATGAAGATAACAGTACTATTTCTATCTCATTGACATGATTAGGAAGATTAAATATATTTTTAAGGAATATTAAATATTTTTAAGCAACTCAGAACAGTGGCTGGCACAAAGCAGGCACTATGTTTGTTAAATATATGATAGTGTATCATATTCTGTTGCTCAATACATACGGCGTTAGTCATAAATTTTATAAATTTTAATGTCCCTCTGCATACACCCCTCACTCCGTGCAACCTGCCCCGTGATCCTCCCTTATCATTACTGCTTGTAACTATCACTCCCTATCCCTTATCATTACTGCTTGTCACTATCACTCCCTATCTGTGTCGTCTATCTTCTCCTTTGCTCACTTCTTCCATCATAAATCCGCATGTATGTTTTCTCAGTGTCTTTTTTTCTCATTTGCTTTAGACATAATACAGGCATTTTGGAGGCCCACAGGTTTAGTTTTAGGACACTGCCGTGTTGAGAGGGGTGTGCAGGTTGGGAAGCTGCACTGGCACAGGAAGACTGGCATTAGAACCTGAAAGTGAATCCAGACTCCTGGAAGTGGGACACCAGGAACCTCGTGCAGGAGAAAGGACTGAGAAATACAGATCCTTTTGGTTAAATCCTGTCCACATTAAGACTATTTTACATTTGTATGAAGTTATCTCACTGACTTCTGTTCCAAGATTTTGAGAATAGACTTGCTTTTGATTTCCTACTCAGCAGGGAGAGCGGACTCTGATCCTAGGTTACATTTCCTCCATTCTCAAGATCCTTGAGACCAACATCCAGCCCTCCCCCCAACAACAACAACAACAACAAAAAAAAACCCCAAAAATGTAGGAATGAGATAGGCCTTGAGGTTACTGAATAGAGAGAATACTTCTGTGTCTGTACAAAGGTTGGATCATTGTCCAGAGAACTGGTTACAGAAATTCCTAGACCACTTCAGTTTTTATTGTCCTTTTAACTTTCAGCTTGTCCTAGTGAGCACAGATTAAATACTTCTTCTTCTTTTTTTTTTTTAACTAATTAGTCCAACTTCAAGTATGCATAAGTGACTTTTTAGTCTAACTAGAATTCTAGACTTTAAATTTAGATGGATATTTTTAAAAGCACATCTGAATATCTCATATTGTTTGTGAACATATTTTTAAGGACTGTCAAACTACTATGTATAGTAACAAAATTATTTAGGGGGCAAAGTTGTAAATATGTCACCTTTATATTTATGAGTATTTACATCAGAATTTACAATTTTTAGTCATTACCAAACTTAAAACTATCATTGGCTAGATACAAGATCAGTATAGTATTAATATATCACAAATTTACTCTAACTGGATATACCTACAAAAGAGTACATAAAAATTATTCTCCAAAAAAATTATAAAAGAATTATTTTCCTCCTGTATGAAAGCAATAGATATTCCGCTAAGTATGAGCCAAATTAACAATGCTATTATGCAATTCAATAGCTGCTGACTCTCTTAACTACTATTTCCTAAAATAGAAGAGTAGTATTCATTTCCTCTCAAACGATCTTCTATTTTCATAGTGTATTCTGCAACTCTCATTGTTAAAGTTTAAATTGTTCTTGACTTTTTTGAATTCAGCAAGTGGGAAAATAAGTCATTGGCCTTTAAAAAAAACAGCTTTACTGAGGTATAATTTATATATCATAAATAAATTTACCCATTGTAAGCGTACAGTTAAATGGCTTTTAGATAATTTACACAATTGTGCAACTATCACCACAGTCCAGTTTCAGAGTATTTCTATCACCTGAGAAAGTTCTGTTGTGCCTCCCTGCTGCCAGACCAGCACCCACCTTCAGCCCTAGGGCACCCATTCTTCTGCTTTCTGTGTCTATACATATATTTGCCTTTTCTAGAAATTTCATGGAATCATACAATATGTTGTCTTTTGTGTCTGGCTTCTTTGACTTAGCATAATGTCTTTAAGGGTTCATCCCTGTTACAGCTTGTATCAGCGTTTGTTCCTTTTTCCCCCTGGATTCCTTTTTATTGATGAATAATACTCCAGTGAATGGCTATACCACTGCTTTGTTTACTCATTCATCACTCAGTGGACACTGGGATTGTTTCTAGTTTTTGACTATTACAAGTAAAGCTGCTATAGGGGGAAGGGTGTAGCTCAGTGGAAGAGCACCTGCATAGCATGCACAAGGTCCTGGGTTCAATTCCCAGTACTTCCATTAAAAAGTTTTTTTTTTTTTTAAGGAAAAAAAATTAAAAGGAGGGGGTACAGCTCAGTGGTAGAGCATATGCTTAGCATGCATGAGGTCCTGGGTTCAATCCCCAGTACCTCCATTAAAAATAAATAAACCTAATTACTTCCCCCACCCTCCCCCAAAAACCAAATAAGCAAAAAATAACAAGCTGCTATAAACATTCATATACAAGTTATTGTTGTGGATGTACGTTTTTCCTTTCTCTTGATTAGATCCTAGGAGTGGAATTGCTGCATAAAATATATGTTTAAATCTTAAGAAACTGCCAAAATGTTTTCCATACTATACTATTTTACATTCCTACCAGTGACACATGTGTTTCAATTTTTCCACATCTTCACCAACACTTTCTATTTTCTGTCTTTTTGGTGATAGCCATTCTAGGGGGTGTGAAGTTGTTTCTTCCTATGGTTTTAATTTGCATCTCCTAATGATTAATGATGTTAAACATATTTTCATACTTTTAGTAGCCTTGGCTTTTTAGCAGAGCCTTATTTAAGACCTGGTACCCTACATATAGGAGGATGAATTTTTGCACACGCTCATATCTACATATGCATGTAGGTAAGTGTGTACATACATATACCTGTGTCATCAGTGCCCCGAAGTACAGCATGCTAAGCATATTATAGCTTAATACACGTTATAACTTATCATTTACTAAATAAAAGACCCTTATAATTTAACTCCATTTAGTTCTCCTATCTTTTGTGCTATTGTTAGAGTCTACTTCCACATGTTACAAAAACCCACAAGAAGTTATTATTCTGTTTTAAACAAGTAATACTTTTTAAAAATTTACATAATCACCCTCGTCTGTGTTCTCTCCTCCTGAAGATTTAGGGTCGTTTTCCTAAAGCAGGGCTGCAGGCAATGCATTCTCAGATTTTTTTTGTCTGAAAACATCTTTATTTTGCCTTAATTCTTAAAAGCTGTTTCTCTGGATATAGAACTTGAGGTTAGCAGTTTTTTGGTTTTTTTTTTCCCGCCTTAAGGAATTTAAAGATGTCATTCTATGGTCTTCTGGATTTCAGAGTTCTGTTGAAGAGTCAGCATTCAGACGTTTTGTTGCTTTTCAAAATTTACCGTCTTTTTCCTCTAGTTCCTGAGATTCCCTCTGTCTTTAGTTTTCACATTTTTTATTATGATGTGCTCCAGACGGTCTCTTCTCTGAGAGAGGATCTGACCTTTGCTCTGTTCGGCAGAACCAACCCCTGGAGTAAGTGGAAGGATAAGGGGTTGATTATCTCAGTCCAATGAGGGACTGAGCTGTGTGTATCCAGACTGGGTTGTAAAGTCTTAGTAAGATCTAGTTCACATCTGGCTGTTCCTCAGACATTGTCACATGGACTTTTGATTGAGGTCTCGGCAGTCTGTCTCTTGAGCCCTGAAAGACTATGTAAGATTCATTTCTGCTCTTTTGGTGGACATTCAGTTCAAACTGATTCACAAAAATAGTTAACAGGTTTTTTGCTTGAAGAAAAACAAAATAACTTTGTTTTCTTATCACTCTTCATTGAAAATGCTAGCAGCAGAATGAGGTTTTTGTTTTTTCTTAACCTGCATTTTCATTCCTTCAAAAATTTACTGTTGACCAACATTATGAAACTGCCTCCCTGGAGTGAGTCCATTTAGGCCTCAGAGCCAGTGGTCTCCTCACACATGGATGTGCCTGTGTGATTAACACTTCAGTGTGCTGATCCTTCTCGTTGCCTTAAAACTTGAAAATATTAAACTCCAATGTAAGAGTCATCTTTCAGAAACTAATATGTGTATTAATATGTGTATAGAGCAATTGATGGCTTTTTGGTTTTTTTTGTAACTGTGCAACTTGAGAGAACAATAATTATTTTATATGCAACCCACCTTATGGAAAGTATACTTAATTTTGGCTAACTATATGAGTTAATCAATAAATAATAACTATTGAGAACTTATTCTTTACTACTTTGTGTGTGTTGGGGGGTTTACAAAAAATGTATATGCTATTTTCTTTCCCTCAGGGTTTTCCAGTCTGGTTTAATGATTAGATTATGAAAAGTACAAAATTTTAGGCTAAGTGACTGAATACGTCATATGAGTTTCAACAGGTAGCACAACCCAGATCCTTTCTACACAGTCCTGCCAGGTTGACATTGCTGTAGATAAATTCAAGTTTATCTACAGAATAGGTATTTATACTCATAGCATAGGGGACCTACTTAAGAAACAGTTTAGCCTTAACTCATAATTAATTTATTGCTAAATATTTATGTTGTTACAATTTGTGAGATGGTGAACTCAGGAAAGGTTTGGCAGATAGAATTATATATTGGTATCATCTAGAGGGGAAAAACCTGGTAAGATCATCTTACTAGAAGACTAACATGACTAAGCAGTAATGGGTCATCTAAAGCTTGTTCTACATAGTTCATCACATTTGGGTAGCTAGAAACTCCTGCTTCATCATATACTGTTTTGAAGTAACTGGGCTCACACTTATTGGTAAGCAGCTTATTTCCTAGAACCATTATTTATCTTTAAGTTTTAATTATCTCTTGATCATCTAACAACTGCAAACATTAAAATATTTCCTCACATTATGATCACATATTCACATAATTATGGAATCATACAACTTAGAGATTATCCCACAAACGTCATTTTACAGTTTATCAATCAAAGGCCTAGAAATGTTAAGTGTACTATTCAAAATCACAGCCCTTGTTGAATTTTATACATCTTATGAAGAACAGAAACACTTTCCTCTTTATCATCTTTTAGGAAGATGCAGCATTCTAATACAATAAATTTTGAAAATTATTTTTAGAATATATGAAATTGATGTTTCTGAAGAGAAATGGCTTTAAAGTTGAGTACAATCTTTTTTTTTAGAAATACAATCTTATTTCCCCATTTAGAACCATAACAATATTAGAAACACAATGAGAAACACGTTTACTATTACCTCTTCACAGGACAATTCAGTTTCCTGATAAAGTCATAATAGTAATACTAATAACATAAGGACTATGCCAAGTAATTCAAAATAGTGAACTAGGTCTCTTGTATACTTAATCCAGTTTATCTGAATAGTTGCGATTGGATTTATTGGTGTGTTACCAGATTCTGTATATAGTTTCTTTAAAAAAATTGTTCTATAACCACAACTGTCAAGATCTCACGTAAATCTTATTTCACTTATGACTTCACTATGCATCTCAGTGTTACTTTTAGGTCAGGAAGTATAGCAGGAGAGTGAAGTCTTGGCATGGATGGTAAAAGTAGATTAAATATAGAAATGTTTTCCTGTTCTCTGCTGTGATGGAATAAAGAATGGAAATTGGTGTCAGCAGGGTTGGCTCCTTCTGAGGGTTGCAAGGGAAGGATCTATTCCAGGCCTTTTTCCTTTGCTTAGAGATGGCCACTTCTCCCTGTGTTTTTCCCATCATTCTCCCTGAATGTCTGTCTCTATATCCAAACGTACCTGTTTTACAAGGACACTAGTCATGATGGATTAGGGGCACACTTAGCTCCAGCATGACCTCGTCTTAACTAATTACATCTGCAATGGCCCTATTCTCAAATACGATCACAGTTACGGTTGTGCTCTAAAAGCACACAGAAATCCAAATTGGAAAAATAAATCATACTACATTATCCAAATAGCAACAAACAGGTCACTAAAGCATTACTTTTCCAGATTTATTTTAAAATTCAGTGGTATTAAGTCCATGCTTAATGTTGTGCAACTAATAGCCATTTCCGTTTTCAGAAATCTAGTTTTTATCAGTAAATCTAGATAGATAGCTGCTGGTACTGAGGTTCTCCCGAGTATGATCACTGTACACAAACCAAATAGAGGCACACAGTCTAACAAATGCCAGCGAACTTAACTGAGAAAAGACAGAATATTTGAAATCTGTTGAAACCAACTGTCAGTGTAACATGGGCCAACAGGAAAGAAAACAGCCCTCAAAATCAAACACAACACAGAAATAGCACACTAAGATGTCAGTCAACGTCCTCCCCTCGAGAAAAGCGACTTGCGACGCTAGAGAGCGTAAGTTAAGGTCGCTAGGGTGCGCTCTCAGCCGACCCAGAAACCCAGGTTCTTAACCGGGGCTCGGGGTCTTTAAGAGGCCGCAGTTCGGCGCGTGGATGCCAGGAGGGGCGGGGGCGGGGGCGGCGGCAGTCGCTGCTCTCCCGCGGGCCTCAAAGGGATCTTTGACAAGGAAAAGGTTTTAAAAACGACCACGGGGCAGGGCCCAGCCGGCTACCCGCGCGGTGACACTCCAAGGGGGAGGAGTCGCGAGGCCCCGAGCCCGGGGCCAGCGCTCACGGGCGGAGGGCGGGGCCCGGAAGACACCGCCTGCCCCCGCCCCGCCCTGCGGGCCTCCAGGTTTACCTCAGGAATTGACGGCCAAAGCGGGAGGGAGGAGGCGCCCCCTCACAGCTGGCGGTAGCCCCGCGGGCGGGAACGGCTGCCGGCCGCCCCTCCCGGGTGCCCCAGGTCCCCGCCACCGGCCTTCCTCGGTCCTACCCCAGCCGCCGCGCCCCTCGGCGGGGCTGGCCGTCGGCCGCAGCTCCTCAGCCTCCCCAGTTGTTACTCTCAGGACCCGGCAGCGATCGCCGCTCCGGGAGCCCGCGCTGCGGGCCGCGCAGGGGCGGGGGGCAGAGAGGCCCCGGGCCGCGGTCGGGGCCGGCAGGGCGCGCCGCCTCTGGCCCCTCAGCGGCCGCACACCGCGCGCCGCCGACCCATCTGAACAGCCCTGGGGCTCGCGACTCGGTATTTTTAAATCTGGCGGGGCTTTCCCCCCGGGCCAACCACTCCCCCCGCCTCCCGCCCCAGCCAGTCAGCGCCGGGCCCGCCATTTTTCAAACCCTTTTCCGGCCGCCAATCAGGATCCAGCAGCGCATTCCTCTCCTGACCGGTTCTAACGGGTCTGGGAGTTAACGACCCAGGCGACCCACCGAACCTGCTAGGCTGCGGCTTGGGGGACGGGCCCGGCGACACCCCGGCCAATCGGAAGCCGCCGTGGCGAGGGGGCGGGGCCTCTCCAGGTTTGAATAGTCACCAGAGCCAATCGGAGAGGCGGGGGTGTGGCCTGCTGTCCGGCTCGTCAAGTTGCCGTGGCGCGGAGAACTCTGCAAAACAAGAGGCGGAGGATTGCGTTAGCGACAAACCAGTTCACGCCGGAGCCTCAGGCAGGCAGCGTCGCAGTCGGACCCGCCTGCCGCGCGGGACCCTGAGGAAAAGCTACCGCCAGGCAAGCGGCTCCACCAGGCCTGGGGTCCGCGGCCGGCCGTCCGCCTTCCCTCAAGGACGGCCGCGGGCGCCGCGGCCCTCAGGGTTCGCCAGGCGGGTGGGGTCCGGGGTGCGGGCCGGGCTGCGGCGGCGGGGGCTCGGCCGGGCCCGGCTCGGGGGCTATTCGGACGCGGGGGCGCGAGGCGGCGGCGGCAGCTTCGGGCGGGGCCCGCGGCCTGGAAGCCGGAGGCTCCCCCGTGAGGAAGGGCCCCCCCTCGGGCCGAGCGGGCGGGCGCGGGCGGCGGGGCCCGGGGGCGGGCGGCGCGGGTTTGGGCGGGAAGCCGCCCCGCCCGCCCCGCCCGCCAGCGCCCGGCCGCGCTCTGCCCGCCAGGTGGACGGCGCCGCCAGCACCGGCACCAGCACCGGCACCAGCACCAGCACCGGCACCAGTATGGGGAAGGGCGACCCCAACAAGCCGAGGGGCAAGATGTCCTCGTACGCCTTCTTCGTGCAGACCTGCCGCGAGGAGCACAAGAAGAAGCACCCCGACTCCTCGGTCAACTTCGCCGAGTTCTCCAAGAAGTGCTCCGAGAGATGGAAGGTGGGCGCGGGCGCGGGGCTCTCCGCGGGCAGGTGGCCGTGACTGTGACCCTCCCTCCCCGGCGGACTCGCCCTCGGGCTTTATTCCTTGAGCGTTTTAGGCCGAGGCAAAGTGCTGACAACGAAGAAAAACGTGGCCCCTAGCTGATCTCGCTCGTTCGGGGGTGTGCGAAGCAGACGGTCCTGCTGCATGCTTACTGCCCCGTCTCTGCCCACAGACCATGTCTGCCAAGGAAAAGTCCAAGTTTGAAGACATGGCCAAGAGTGACAAGGCTCGATATGACCGGGAGATGAAAAATTACGTTCCTCCCAAAGGTGACAAGAAGGGAAAGAAAAAAGACCCCAATGCTCCCAAAAGGCCTCCGTAAGTTTTAAGACCATTCTCATTGCCCTCCCCTCCGCGACTTTTCATTCCGTTTATTAAAACAACTGTTCCTTCCTTTCAGATCTGCCTTCTTCCTGTTTTGCTCTGAACATCGCCCAAAGATCAAAAGTGAACACCCTGGCTTATCCATTGGGGATACGGCAAAAAAATTGGGCGAAATGTGGTCTGAGCAGTCAGCCAAAGATAAACAGCCGTACGAACAGAAAGCAGCTAAGCTAAAGGAGAAATACGAAAAGGTTTGTTGTCTTACTTCTTTAACGTGGTTTTTAAAAGTCAAGGTTAAAATTAGGTAGATTATCTTCTAAATGAGTATGTTAGAAATAGGTGTCAACGGTAGAAAGTTGGGAACTTGGTACGGTTTTGTGTTAATGGTTGTCAGCTATGTTTTGAAAAGGTCTAATGAGAATTGTACACTTAAGCAACACAAGCTGATTGAAACCTTTCTTTTGACTGAAACCCAAGTTTGTAGCACTGGTAGGTTGTTGCATTTGGACTCATTTGTAGTTCTGTGGGTCTCTTAGTTGAAAATGGAGGGCTAAGAGTATTTTATGTAGATGTTTTTAAAATGTGCAATTAGGGAGGGGGCAGGCTAGATGAGGTAAACACAAGGTAGTGAAAGTGCTGACATGGATCTCATTTTACATCTGTAGCTTTCTAAGGTCTAGAGGGCGCAAATGCTGTCAAAACCGAGTTAGACTCTGAATACCTTTTTGGACAGTCATCAGGGTTATTGGTCAATTATCTTAGATTGTTTACAACTTAGTGGTTTCACAGTTGAGTAATGACACCGGATGCTGATTTTATTTTTTTGACAATTTTTCAGGATATTGCTGCATACCGCGCCAAGGGCAAGAGTGAAGCGGGAAAGAAGGGCCCTGGCAGGCCAACAGGCTCCAAGAAGAAGAATGAACCAGAAGATGAGGAGGAAGAGGAAGAGGAGGAAGAGGAAGAAGATGAGGAGGAAGAGGATGAAGATGAGGAATAAAGGGCTACCCTGTAATGCCGTGTGTGGAGTGTGCGTGTGTGCTCAGGCGATTGTTTTGCTAAGAATGTGAATTCAAGTGCAGCTCAATATTAGCTTCAGTATAAAAACTGTACAGATTTTTGTATAGCTGATAAGATTCTTTGTAGAGAAAATACTTTTTTAAAAATGCAGGTTGTAGCTTTTTGAGGGGCTACTACATACAGTTAGATTTAAAAGCTTCTGATGTTGAATGTTTCTAAATATTTAATGGTTTCTTTAATTTCTTGACTTGTGTATGGTAGCACAGCAAACTTGTAGGAATTAGTTATCAGTAGTAAGTTTTGGGTTTTCTAGAATGTTGCATTTTGGTTTTTTTAAAAAAAATTTTGTAATAAAATTATGTATATTATTTCTATTGTCTTTGTCTTGTCTGTTAAGTTAGCTTTTACTTTAAAAAACATGGTCTGGAACCATGTCAAATTTTTTTGTATTTCTGCCTAATGGTTCTTAGACATGACTGACTTAGAATGGTTGAAAGTCAGAGAAGCCCATATTGTTCATATTTACAAAGTATTCTTTAAAAATCAGATCTGGAATTTAATGAACTTCAAAAACTTACGCAGTTTTATAAAGTAAGTTTTGTTCTTGACATTTATGTTCATTCATTACTAACTTATCCCTCAGGTTTTTTTAGCTGACAGTTAACCTTGAGAGAAATTTTCTCTTCAATCAGGAGACAGAGGAGCTTATACAGTGACTCCCTACCTAAAAGCATGTAAACTTAAAAATAATAGTACCAGGGTTACATTTTCTGTTGATAATGAACTAGTTTGAGGTAGAATACCAGAGTGAATTTTGAGTTAAATCTTAAAAATCAGTGTGGTCTTAAGCCTAGAATTCTGGTAAGCAACCCAAGAAAGTATCTGAGATGGTTACAGTGACTTCCCACTGTAATTTGATGAAATTTCACTAGGATTTCTATTTACAGGGGAAAGCAGTTATTGAGAAATGCTCATCTGAGGAAGCAGTTGCTTGTATTTCAATTCAGATAACTATTTTGAATAGTTACCAAGGTAGTGAAAGTTGGCCATCTATTGGCCAAAAGATTGCAGAAGAAACCTATTTGTTTTATAGTTTTATAGTTAAACTTGGTTACCTATCAAGTTTTAAAATAGCCAAAATTCTTAACTATCCAAACCTGGGAGCCATGGTTGTCTATCTTATGCCTATTTGGAATAAACTAAGAATTCTTTCACAGGAAACACTAAGGTTGTTAAATGAAAAGTGAAGTATTAGCATAATTAGCTGAGCAAATGGACTCAAGGGAATTCTTTAAACCTCTTAATGATTGCCCTCTTTTAACCATATCCCTGCGGTTACACATTCAAATTTGGGGCTTTTGCTGATCATAAAGTAAAAATGAGTTTTACATGTTTAAAAAATATTTTCTGCTGTTAAGTGCCTTAATGCTAACAACATTCAGGAGCAGGTGTTCCAGAGGTGCCTAGGTCTGGGTCCCTGCTCCCCAGCTCTACCAAATGCTAGTTGTGTAAATGGGGTCAGTGCCTACTTCACAGTGTTTTAATGATTAAATGAGAATGTTATGAAGTATTTAAAACTGCTTAATGCATGAAAAAGTTAATAGAGATTTCCAAAATTAAAAGAGTAAAAGTCTGTTTCCTTAGATATTTCTATATAAATTGGACCCATGAAGCGGAGCAGTCAGGTTCCTCATCACCTTTCTTTTGAGGAGTTTCTGTGAGTGCTTTCTTTCTGTTCCTGGATTGACATATACTTTGTCTCTGAGCTAAAAGTGACTCGTTTTTTAAAACCAAGAGCTGTTCCAATGATCAGCTTGGGATTTGAGACGAGGCCTCGTGTTTGGTACTTTTCCTAAGTGGATCAAAATTTCAAACACCCCTATGGTCAAGACTGACTTCAAGAAGCGGTTATGTAGGAAGGCACTATTTGAAATAGCAGAAGAATCAGGCACTGTCCCAGGCTAGCCAGGGCTTGGGGGTGTTTATGGCCCCCTATTTTTTCTTTTTAAAAAAGGTCATAATGGTATAAAGTGTAAACCTTGATTCCCAACGACCAGGTTCTCCCAGGAAGAGACCCCAGTAATTTATCTTTCAAGAGAGACTGAAGCATAATTATATGTATATGTATATGTGTATACATACTAATATTACACAAAAGGAAGCTTACTATATATTGTTCTGCCGCGTAATTCCCATAATTTTAGATACCATCAGCACAACAGAGCTGCCACATTTCACTTAAATAGCCATCTGCATAGTATCCCATTGAATAGATCATAATTTAACCAGTTCCCTAAGGATAGTTCTTTTTTTTTTGGTTTTTTTTTTTTTTTTTTTTTTTTTTTTTTGCTTTAAGAACAACATTGCCATGATTAGCCTTGTATGATTTCAAAAAACTCTATAAAAAGCATTTAAAAGTTTGTGCATTAAAAAATTCACTATAGCTAAAACCTGTACTTGGTATATGCTAGGAACTGCTCTTGTGCTGTTAACTTGTTGAAACCTGCCAAGATTGCTCTTAGAAGCTGTACTAATACTACAAGCTCCCCAGCAATGCATGTTTTAGAGTGCCTATTTCCCCATCTCAGCAACATCATAGTCCTCAAACTTCTTAATCCTGCTATCCTGATCTATAAGAAATGGTTTTCCTATTACGAATTTAGCATATTTTTATTTTTAAGAGCAATTTGTTTACTGTAGTCTTCTGTTTCATTGTTCTTTTTATCAGTAATTTGTGGGAAATACGGAAAATGACTGTGACATGCATTGTAAATATTTTTCTCTTTGTTGTCTTTTGACCTTATGCTTGTTTTCATGCATAGATTTATTTTTATATAGGCAAATTTATTCTTTAGCGGCCTTGAGAGATCTTTCCTACTCAAAGATTATAAAAATTGCTTTCTTACTTTTTATTATTATTTAATTAAGTCTTTGATCCTTCTGGCATTTATTTTGGTGCAAGAACTGAAGTAAGTCTCAAATTTCTTTCCAGATGGTAGCCACTATTTTTGGTCTTTTAATCTATAAAAGCTGGGTTGGAAGATCCTAAGGTCCCTTGCATATCAAAGCAGTGACTTGCAAATGCGCTCCATACGTGACAGTAGGCCTTTTTGTATTTTGCTTTTTAACAGTAGCATTTACAGTAAGTAGTAAAGAAGCCTGTCTTAGCACAAATACAGCATTATCTTAAAGCTGACTTTCTGTTGCTATATATGCCATTAAAAATGTTTACGTTAACATTACTTTATGTTCCAAAGCAGTAATGACTTTATTTTTGGGGGAAAACAAGTAGAAAAAGCCAAAGGACCTGTTTTGCCAATGTTAAGATCCAGTCCTTTTAAAATAAAACATGTCTTTAGAATTAAGCCATTTTTGGACTAGTTCTCATGAGATATTTCTAATGGCGACTGTTTTTTAGAGAAAGGTAGGATATTGACAGGAAAAGCAAAGTCCTAAAGCAGGCGGCAGGGAGGAGGGCTGGTGTGAGGTGAGCAGTGCCCAGGGGCGGCGGTGAAGCTTCAGTCTTTGTACTGCATACACCTCGTGCCAGAAAGAGCAGAGAGCTCCGTAAACGTCTGTAAACATCAATGCCCAGGACAAAGGTGACAGCCACTACTTAGCTCAGTCCTGTTGCTGGATGGAAATGCAGGTTTAGGATTCTCAAACCTCCCAAATTTTCAAGTGGAACCAGAACTCCACATACTTAAAAAATGTGAAATCTGAGCTGTAAAGACTGGCAATGAATTCAAATGTTGGGCTGGAAGAAAACATATCTGCAGGTAAGATTTTGCCCAAGGGTCACCAGTTTGCCCTTCTATGAATCAGTGTAGGTAACTGTAGGATTAGTAGTAATATTTGAGTTAGGGCTGTTGGTAACACTGTGTGCCCCTCAGCTAGGCACTGTTTTCATAAACGTCTAGAAACCCTTCTCATCCTGATTGGGAATTCATCTAACATCTCATCCTGCTGTAAAGGTAAGTACAGACATGGTGTCTGGGGCCTTAATGGAATGTCACTGAGCCCCTCAGCCTTTGTTCTTCAGGACTTAGCCCAGACTTCTCTCTCAGCCTCATCCTGCGAGTCACCGTGTCCAGAGAACTGGGGCTCTGGAGCACAGTTAGAGTGACATATCAAAAGGAAAGAAAAACAACTTGTAAGCAATACGTAGCGTCCAATTTCAGAACTGGAACTGACCTTTGCACCGGCTGGCGTGGTCTCCTTTCTTCAGGAAGACGCGGCGGTCAACGAGGACCGCAACCTCGGGCAGAAGGTAAGAGAAAGTAAGACTGTAATTCACTCACATTCATGTGTTATTCTTTGATTCTTTACATTTTTCCAATGAAGCTGACATGGCTTATACAAAGAACAAATGAAAGTGCAAACATAAAAAAGGGAAAAATCCAAGTTAGGAGAGAAATTAGGAGTGAGCCAGTGAGCTTACACATGGGAATCACGTCAGTCTGAACAGGGCTCTCTGTTTCCTACCAGTTTGGTAACAGCAGACCCGGTGTGTAACCTTTGAGTTTCCCCAGGTGGAAAATCAGATTTTTCTTTGTGAGCATTAAATGAAGCAATACACTTAAGACACATCCTGGTGGCAAGAAATAGTGAAAAATAAATATTAGCTAAAAATATGCGTACCAATAAGCGTTAATATAGTTGCTACACTGAGAGGACCAGATTCACTCCCGAGATCCTTGACAGTCTGGGTGGAGAGGAAAACTAGTTCCATGGAAAATACAACAGAAATTGTTCCCACAGGGCTCGGGGGATGTCGAGTCCTGGAATTGTTTATGTCCTTGACTCCAATACTAAATTTGGGAACTTGGACAAGTTATTTAACTTTTTTTAAAATTTCAGTAGAGTTGATAAACAATATTCTGTTAGTTTCATTTGTGCAGAATAGTGATTCTTTTTTTTTTTTTTTTTTAATTTTGCGGGGGTAGGTAATTAGGTTTATTTATTTATTTAATAGAGGTACTGGGGATTGAACCCAGGATTTCATGCATGCAAAGCACACGCTCTACCATTGAGCTATACCCTCCTCCACAGTGATTCAGGGTGTTTTTTTTTAGCTTACTAGATTCCATTATAGATTATTATAAGATACTGGTATAATTCCCTGTGTTATACAGTAAATCCTTGTTGTTTACTTTATGTATAGTAGTTTGTCTCTGTTAATTCCATCCCCCTAATTTGCCCCTCTCCCCTGTCCTCTCCCCTCTAGTAACCGTAAGTTAACCTCTTATTGAATCGCATATTATTCACATCGATTTAATCACATATACATGCGTGACTTACTGTTCTAGTTGCTTTCGATTTTACATGAAATATTTGCGGAAAGAAGTCTTTTGGCAATTGCCTCTTCCACCCAGCGCGACCTTATTGACCTGTTCGAGCTCACTCACGTTCGCTGCCTCGTAACATTCCGCCGTGCGGTAACACCGCAGCGAATCCGCTCTCCTGCTGATGGGGACGTAGCTTGCTTCTGGGGGGTTTGCTACTGTAAATGGCAGTGCTATACAACCTCCTGTCCAGGTCCCTGGCTTTGCACGTGCACCCCGCTCCCGTGACCGCCCTGCAAACTCCAGCCGTCCCCGCAGCCCGACGCCTCCCGTGCCGCTGCAGCTCAGCCCTGTCACCAGCTTCGGAGCGGCGCTTCCCGCACCGCCCGTGGGGAGGTCCTCCGGGCGGACACACAAGGGGAACCCAGTTCCTGGAAACTGCTGCTGCACGTATTTTGTACAGTGTTATGGTTGTTAGGACAGCAGCATCAGTCCACTAACAATGATTATAATACGGCCAGAGGTGGACGTCTATTCATCTCTGTTTTCTATTGAAAGTTTTAGTTTGGTTTTCGGGCATTTAATCATTAAGACAGCTGGAATTTGTTTGCTCATATCGAAAGCCCAAGAAAAAGTTTATTTAAAGACAATTTGCGAGGAGGTTATAGCTCACATTGGTAGAGCACATGCTTAGCATGCACAAGGGCCTGGGTTCAATCCCCCAGTACCTCCCCTAAAAAAAAAAAGTAAGTAAATAAGGAAAAACACAATCACCCCCCCCATAAAGATAATTTAAGGAATATTTTAGACATTCTTCAAGATGCACTTAGTTCAATCCAAGGGCTAAATTATAAATTGGACTGCTGAAAACTACATTCTATGCATGCTATACGAACAGTGAGAGGTAGAGATAACAATTTATTCCCTTACAGATAACCATTTCACCCCTAGTATAAGAAGCATAACTTACAAGCTTAATTTCTTGGAAAGTGGAGGCAATGATACCTCACGTATGAAACACAGGCCCCCACACACAGAGCCTTTGTATCTGCCATGTAGCTGTACTAACCCCTCTGATTACAGACAGGTTTTACGACTTTGAAACCAGGTAACAATAGCTAACGTTTACATTATCCCGACTAGATGCCAGGAACTACTCAAAGCACTTTATGTATATTAACATACACAATCCTCACAAAAATCCCATGAAATAGAGGCACTATTATTTCCCCCATTTTACAAACGGGGAAACCGAGGCAGAGAGCTGCATAAATAACTTGCTAAGATCATGCAAGTAATTAGTAACAGAACAGGGGTTCGAATACAGGCAAGTCCACCACACTGCACAAGTCAGAGGAGCAGACTGCAACTCTCTTATGAAAATGAAGGCTCCCTCCAGCCCACCTCCGCTCCGATGTGGGCCCTCAGCCCGATCCACTTACAAAACTGAAACCCACCAACTGCAACTACGGGCATTTCAAAATCTTAAATGTGAGACTGGCAAAGCAATGACTGAATTTAGTTTAGAAAGTCCTTCCTTTAATCTCTAATTCCCGTGAAAGTGGTTCCCCTCAAATCACTCTGACTTCCGTCCATTTCTTTTTTGTAACAGGTTGATTCTAATGAATAAAATGCATTTTCATAGTGCCTAGTACTTTTAAAAGTGCTTTCACACGGGTTAAGGGTCACACGCCCACGCACATTCCAAACAATTCTGACACTCAAGCCCACATTCAACATACAACTATGGTTTATGATATTTTAGCTATTATGTTAGTGTATCTTATAAACCGTAAAATCAAGTAATTATTGCAAATGTGTGATGTTTAGATACAGAAATGATCACAAGTACTAAGGAAAAAAAATCCATGGATTAAAATACAGTATTTTATTTGTTCTCACCTAAAAAACAAGCAACCCAGAATTAAGATATACATAAACTTCTCAAATTTATCCCTAATAAAATTTTGAATCTTTATACAATTTCTACAGAAACATACAGTGTATCAAAATCTGCATAAATCAAATTTATAAAATGTGTAGAAATGCATAGTGATATTATCAACTTACAAAGCAAGGAAATGGGAATTATTTCCTAAGCAGCCTGCAGTAGAAAATAGTCATTATGTCAGCAGCTTCTGATGTTTTTCGTGTTTGGTAAGGTTTCTGATTTCAATATATAGAATCATTTTTATAGACTATCTTAACCAATTGCACAAAATACCCATGTCAAATTCACACGCACAGTTCACGTGCCACCTTAGGCCGATGCATAGTTAACAGAGTTACAATCTCCCCAACAAGGAAAATGGAACCTATCTGCAAACACAAGTCATTAAAGTACCAATTCTCTTAGTTCCTTTTTTATAGTTGATTTATTTCGCAATTATATAGGCATGTAAATGTATTCCTTTTTAGACATCCCTAGAGAGGAATGAAAGTTAAAATGGTTGACCACATATCAGTAGCAAAATACAAACTAACAATTCAAGATTATAAATAAAACTCTTGTTTAGGATGTTTGACTCTCCAAATTTAAGAGCTAAGCTTCGCAGAAACAAATTTGTAGCCTTTTCTTTTACACAAATGTAGAGTTTTTCTTTTTTTCTTTTCTTAAGTTTGAATTAAAAATATTTCCCTCTAGCAGTAGTTTGTGAATTCCTTTCATTGTAACGATATCATGATTACAGGATCAAAAATGCTTCATGTACTTGCTATTCCCTACCTCATCACTTTTCTATTTTTAAAATTTTTTTGCATTCACCATAGCATTTTAACCTTATAGGTAATAAAAGACTATTTAGAAATTAAAATCTAATCGACCACTCGCAGTATTTGGTTTTCCTAAAGTGGTACTGTCTAAATAAATGTGTAAATTCAAACAAGTCTTCTTTTCACTGGAAAAATACTAATAGAAATATGCTTCCTTAAAAAACAAATTAAGAAACACTAAGAACTAACAGATAATCTAACAGAAAGGAATTCCTATTTGTTAATGAACTATATTTTTAAATAGCCTTTTTTTTTTAATTTAAAAAATGTGCAGGGGATTTCATTTGGATGAAGATACCAATGAAACGTCCATTCACTCTCAGCTTCATAAATTGCACAGCTTAGATTGTAACACACAGTAGTCTTGTAAGGCTTCATCCAACAAGGGTTTGAAAATTCTCACCTCGGTCAGAACGAACCTTTTGATGTGTTTACAGTGGTGTTTTGTTGTTTTTGTTACCCCCAGGTCAAAGTTTCAAAACTGAGAATTATTTATATGTTCTGTAGTGACATGTACTGGGGGACAAGTAAATCCCAAGTGTCAGCGGACAATACTTCTCTGGTTGGCAGACACCCCTCTGCTGCCTTCGGAGCTGGTTCTGACAGAGGCACTGGGAATGCCAGCAAGGGAGGGAGTTAATGCCACATAGTCCTCAAACCCTACGGAGTCACCTTTGATGTTCCAGCTTGTCATTTCTTTTTTAAGCCATACAACACATTCAATTTCAGAGCAAACGGTAGCATGTAAATTCAGTTCTGAGTAGCAAAAGCGTTCCTCAGACAGGTGACAATGCCAGCATCACCATCCTACAAAATTGCATCAAAAGCTCTTGAAATACATACCAAGAAATGAAAGAGGCACTAAATGTGTTGAAATTCACCTTTCAAAAAAGCAGCATGACTGTGAACGAAGGCCACCTTGGCGAAGAACCTGTGGCAGTGCTTCAAAAAGACATAAAATTAAATAAAGACACGACTGGCTGATAATCACCACGTTAGATATGAAAGTCTGGTTACTCCAACCTTTTTTCAAGTGTGTTAAAAAAGAAAAAAAAAAAAAAAATCAAACTGCCTTTCCGACCCCTGAGTGTAATCCCAAAGAAGACTGGTGATGCTTTTAACTCTGCTCTGAATAAAGCAGAGCTAAACGCACAGATTACCAACGTCGTCTGAAAACAAAACAAAACAGAAGATGTAAACATCTACAAAGTTTAAGGTAAAAGCAGTTTTGTAAACAGGAACTGCAGATGATAATGTTATTGTAAAATCACAGTTTGTCAACGTCCTTGGGCCCCTGGGGAGCCCCTGGGTTTGGAGCTGTGCAGGTAATGACAGTTGCAGCAGGTCTCAGGCAGGTCTTGGTCCTGTAGAAACTGACGTGTCAGTAGGTAGGTTACTGGTTTCTCGTCTTCTTTCTAAACGCTGTGGATGTTATTTATTTCCCACTTTTGAGTCGTTTTGCTGGAGTCACAGTTGGAGATGAACACTTGGTGGAGGATCTCGGAGCGATCCAAGCACATTCCTGAAGGAACGTGAGTGAGTCTGTGCAGGTTCTGGAAAACACAGCGAAATGCAGTGTTACGTGTGCACTTTCGTATCGCTGACGTTCGACGAAGTCACTGCATGGCTTTCATAGGAAGACAATTTGAGCGAACTGGCAGGGCATGACCCAGCAACACCTGACTCTGGATTTCTCTCGCTCTTTTAAAATTTTTATTTATTTATTTTTTTCTGAAGTTATGGTTTCCTTTTTTTTTTTTTAAATTGAAGTATATAGTCAGTTTACAATGTTGTGTCAATTTCTGGTGTACAGCACAATACTTCAGTCATATAGGAACATACATATATTCATTTTCATATTCTTTTTAACCATAAGTTACTACAAAATATTGAATATAGTTCCCTGTGCTACACAGTATAAATTTGCTGTTTATTCTCTTTTTAAACAGAAGCATGGTCAGTTTACAATGTTGTGTCAATTTCTGGTGTCCAGCATAATAGTTCAGTCATACATACACACAGATACATTCCTTTTCCTATTTTTCATTATGATTCTGGATTTCCCTTGACTGTCAATCTTCCACATACTTTTATTGGTAAGTCATAATGTACTGTTGATGCCTCCAGTTCCATGGATTCAGACCTGAATTCACTGTCTTCCCCTCCAGACCCGCTCCTCTGGCTCCTCTCCTGCTTCCCAGCCCTCAGGATGGCTCCCACCCTCCCAGTTGCCAGCGAGGACAGCACGTGTGGTGCTCCTGCCTGCATCCTTCCCCATCCCCACTGCCCTGCCGGGGTCCAGCTCGTCCTCTGCCAGAGGCTGCTTCAGTATGGCTCAGGGCTTCTCAGAGTGTGGGCTTCAGATGAGCTAAGATTGTGTCTGTAAGGTCAAAACTATTTTCATGATAATACAAACCCTCTCCATCATATTGACATTTATGCTGATGGCAGGAAAGCCCTGGCTGGTGGAGGTTCTGGGGCGGTGGCATCGTCAAGCAGGCACCTTCCCCACGGCCACACACTCACAATTACAAAGGAAAGAAAAGCCAGTTTCACTGGAGAATGGCCTTGACGAAGCAGTAAAATGTGTTAGTTTCATTAAATCTTGACCCTCAAGTATACTTTTTAAAACATCCCGTGAGAAGGTACAGGAAGACTGCATAATGCACTTCCCTTCTCAGTGGCTGGACTCAGGGCTAAACGAGCTGCTCTTCTCCTGGGATGTCACTTTGACTTGGAAGGACAAGGCATGGACAGATTATGATTATTCAGACTCGGGACTCGGTAGACGTTTTCCAGAAAATGAAGTGAGCTGGTCACTTCAAGCTAAAAGCAACAATGTAAATCTGATGGTATTTGCTGCCATTGATCAGATTTGAGTTTTCAAACAAAAAAAATGAGAGTTTGGGAAAACTCGTATGCACCACCATGAACAGGACAGTGTCACAATATTTAAAGACCAGTGGTTATCTTTGTGACTTTTCGGCACTGCGTGATGAGATGGGCCACCCTGTGGATGACCTTTGTTACTCAGTGACCCAGTGTTCTCCAAAGGAGCAGTGGGTGTGTGATGTCACAAAAGGTCCTAAGTGTAAGACAGACCAGTGGGCTTAAGGTAACACAGGGCAAAACGTCCACTGATGGATTCCAGATTCTAAACTGCAAATGCCTTTCAAGAAACTGCCTCTTACACACTTGTGGTGCGGCATGAAGATCAGCCACACCTGTCCGAGAGGCTGTTAATTTACCCCTCAGTGTGTGCGTCAGGCGGGACTTGCCTCAGATGCACAACTGAACAACATCCCGCATCCCGCTCAGCGCAGGAGCACGGCAAGAATCCAGACATTAAAGCGACTGGCAAGACTATAAAATAGTGCCACTCTTCTCACTTTTGGGGGAAAATAGTTACTTTTCATTAAAAGTGTTACACGAACATGTAATGGGAATTAATTCATAAAGACTCGCAGCATTTCTCAGGCTGAATTCCCAGTTTAGGAAGTTTGTCATCTGTAACCCCAGGGACAAATCTGCAGGGAGCATGCCTGCGGTTTGTAAGGATGTAAAGACCGAGCAGCGAGCGAGCCGCTGACCCCGCTGGTCTCCTGCTCATCGGTCCGTCCCTCATAGTGTTTCCAGAATTATTTTCCTGAAAGTATCCCCTGTTTCCTATCACCGGGATCCTCAACTAATGCCAGTCGCTCCCCAAGCTCGCAGCATGGGGTCCCACGCGCTCTCACGTGGAGAGCAACTCGGGGAAGCAGACCAGACACCGTTCGCAGGCGCCTCTGCTCCCCCGCGGCTTCTCACTCAGCCTCCGCAGAAAGCCTTTCCGACCTCCAGACCCGGCGCTATGACACTTCCTGCATGAAACTCCCTCCCAGCAGAAAAACTGCTCCCCTAGAGTCAAGCCAGTAACTACACGTGACCTTTAAAGCCAGCAGCAGGTGACATGTAAGCTGTTGTGCTGAGCAAATGGCCGTGATGGGACGGGTGAGGGCCTGGAGCCCAGCACGTTATTCGCTCGTCTCTACCCCCACCTGCTGGACAACAGGCGGCAGTAATTTAAAAATTAATAAAATGCAAAAATAAACGCAACCGCTTCTGTGTCCTATGTAGGTATACTTATGTGTGTCTATATATGTAATTTTAACAAATGACTCAGATTGAAAAGATCAGACTTTGACAACAGAACAGCAGTGACTTCTTCCATCTGCCCGAGTCACTGGTTACAGTCACATACATAGACAGAGATAGGTATATATAAACGTTGCGTTACTGAAATCAGCAGTGGGTCTGCATGGACCTCGTGCGGCCTCCTGCCATGACAATGTTGCGCCCGAGAATAAACCGAGTGCTTCATTATGGAGCAGTGAGTCCTCAGGAGACCAAACGACCAAATGAGAGGGAAATGGAAGTGAGTGTGAGTGCAGGCTCTACGGTTCATGCGTCTAAATTCCACGTGGAGGTGTTACTAAAGTGAAACAGTGTATATTTCAGGAGCCGAGATGCAGCGTACCTTGAAGTATTGCCACTCCTTAAATTCGTTCAGGTTGCAGTGGGTGATCATGATTTTTGATCCATCAGGCCCCTTCGTCAAACACTGGTCGTATTGCATGAGCTGATTAGCTTCGTTGATTCGGAAAAGCTATTAAAAAAAAGGGAAAGAAAAAAGTAAGAGAGGCGCCTTCTCTGTTGATATACATTAAAAAGAAAAGAAAGAAAGAAACTTAACTCCTGTAATTAAGCTCAGTGACTATCTTATTTTTCTATAACATTTATGTTCAGAATTGTTAAGTCCAAAGACAGGAATTACCTTCACTTTGATGTTAAGACCCCTTCTAACTCAGAGCATTATGCTCTCTTTAGCCTTTTAGGCACAGAAGAGGGCAGTCACACGTGTATATTATATACCAACAATGTAAGAAAAGGGAAATGTGGAAACAGACCTGATAATATTTCACAATCTAAATTTGAGGCAGGAAAAACACCATAAAAGGTAATAGGAAAACACATTAGTAAAACACACATTACTGGTAATAGCGCTCCAGCTCACTGGGGGGGGGGAGGCGGAATCCTGAACAACATACATGTGCAAGTCAAACAGTTAGGGAGCAAGGTTCCTGCAGTTAACACACGCAGGCAAGGACGTATTCCACTCTCTCACACTAGGCGTAAATCCTGGATTCTGGTTGCTTGTGTGAAAACCAATACTGCTATTATCCCCTCGTTGGAGTAACTGTTTCAGCACTGCCAAGTTTTCACAGGATGTCTTCCTTTGCCACACAGACACAGGTACCAAACTGCAGCCCAGACTGAAGCCTCTGCTCAGGCCACCGCATCGGGGGTGCACTGTGTACCTGGTTCCCGCCCATCCTGTGGCAGGGCCCCAGCTCAACCAGGCCGCCGTTGGTCCTCCCCATGCTGTCAATGCAGTACGCAGTCTCAAAGCCTCGGATCTACAAAGATGAACACAGAACCATAAGGTAGGCAACAGTTTAGCCCTAGGATGCTCTCGCATCGGAGTCTGAGAGCTCCGAGTTAGGCTGCAGCCCCCTGCAGGGCTGGGTGTGGGCCGGCAGCCCGGGAGGGGCTCAGAGCACAGCCACCCCTGAGATCGTTCACGGTCCTAAAGTCAACACTGGAATGGGCCCATCCCAACCTAGGGGTCTTGGCCTACAGATTTCGATCAAATAGCACAGAAGGAAAAAGAAAGAGACCATTATACCACTTCAGATACATGACACTTCGTGTGAGTGAGGCACAGAGCAAAGGGACCGACCACAGGGGTCACAGACACTGTGGAGACCAGCTCTGAGCTCGGGAGGTGACGCTCCCCACCTCCCCCACAGCTGCCTGCAGGACAGGGGCAGGGGGTGCCGAGGGCGGCTGGGGGATCAGGCACTGGGACCCTTCCCCGACCGTGGGTATCGCAGGTGAGCAGCAGGCACAGGTTTCCATCTATGCAATGCACATTCTGTACAAAAATATAACCCTTTTCCTTTTTGGAAATAAGACAGACATATCTGTATTATAAATTACTATCGTATTTGGATAAAATGTTTAATTCATTCCCTCAGTCAGCAAATACTGACAACCGGAGCTTAAGATAGCAAGAGAAGCACGTCCTGGCCGGAGGCCTCCTGTCTGTCGGGAGGTGGGAGGGGCATCGGGATGGAGGGGGAGCTCTGAGGCTGCCCCCGCAGGAGAGGAGCAGGCTGGGGTGTACTGTGGGAAGTGCGGCGAGCTGGGAGAAGTGGCGTGTGAGGTGCAGGGCCGGAGCGGGGAGGAGTGAACTGAAGGTGTGTCCAGGGTGAGACCGTACAGGGAGGACGGAAAATACCTGCTCACGCACGCTTCCGCTCATTCATCAGCCGTCAGGTGAGGGCTGTGTCGGGCGTGGGGAGGCCTGAGACCCCAGTGAACAGTAAGGGTGCAGACCTCGCCCAGGGAGCTTGGGCTCTAGGGAGGGAAAGACAGGATGCGAGCAGAACCGTAACAGACGTGTTAGAAAGTGGGGAGTGAGAATCGTGGAGAACAGAAAAGAGGAGCAAGTTGAGGGGGGGGTGTCTGGGGGCCGCAGAGTAGATCCCGCTGAGTGACATCTGCCTGGAGAAGGCTTTCCGGGCGGAGGAGCAGACAGGCCTGGGTGAATGTGCGGGAGGAAGGGGGCCCAGGGAAGAGGCCGGCGGGGCTGCGGGAAGCAGCACAGGTGAGGCCAGGGAGGAGGGGCCCCCAGAGAGGCCCGTGCCCCCCTCGGAGTGAAAGCGGCCTCATGGAAGGGCTCTGAGCGAGCAGAGATGTGGCCTGACCGGGACAGGCTGGAGGCAGGCACGGTCCATCTTAGAGCAGAGAGGATGGGTCAGATTCTGGAACTGGATGTGACGTGTGGGAACAGAAGATTCAAGGACAACTCCAGAGTTTCCGGCCTGAGCAACCAGCACAGGTGGGGGACAGGGGAGGAGGAGGGGGAGCCCAGCGTCACCCAGGCCGGGTCTGCACGGTCATGTGGAGATGTCAGCGGGCAGCTGGACGTACTTGTCTGGGCTCTGGGACAGAGGTTTGGGCTGAAGATGGAAATTTGAGAGCCATGAGCATGTGGAGGGTTTTGAAGGCATCTCCTGGCAAGCTCACCAAGAGAATTCATCCCTTTCCCACAGAAGGCGCTATACTAACCAGGTATTCCTACTGAAATGTGGTCTGGACTCCCGGGGGCGACATGATTTGATCTGAGAGAAGAGGACTCTGAGAGGAGGGGGGGAGGTCGGTGTAGGGTAACTGTCTGGTGCAAAGGCCTGGAGGTGAACAGACAGTTTTCCACCAGATTTTTCCCCAAGCATCCCCCTCCGGCGTCCCCCTGTCTCTGCTGCGAGGTCTGAGCGCCAGCCGGCACTCACCTCTCCCCATTCGACGTTCCTGGGCGGCAGCGGGTAGTGCGACGTGACATCATAGGCGATTTCTTCCATGAACCATTTGAAGCTTTTGCAGTTGTGATCTTCTCGAAACTTCTTCAGCTCTGATATATCCCCGTACGCCAAGGCCTTCGACTCGGGACGGCTGGCGTAGAAGTAGTCCTTGTACTCATCCCACCAGACCTCCACGACCCTGACGTAATTCTGCGACAAAGATTAATGTCCTTGTAAACAGTAAAAATACCTGTACCGTCACGAACAGCCCCTCTCAGACACAGGAACTGTGACCAGCCCCAACACACTCACTTCAGTCGGACCCGATATTTCATTAAACCACAGATGCGGGCGAGCTACTGGCTGACAGGTCACTGTCACGCGTGTCAACAGAAGAGTGCTGGACACAGAATCCAGTGTGCCGCGCGGAAGACCGCGCCCTGCGAGCCGACACGCCCGTCCTGCTCGCATAGAGGGTCCTGGCCGGCGCGGGGCCTCCTCTGGTCCCCGGCTGCCGGCGTGCTTGTGGGAAGCCCCACGTCAGACGCCGCCAGGAGGACACAGCTCTGCTTAATGAGACACGTTTCTGCGGGCGGGCACGCTGGCCTTGTCACGGCTGTGAGAGGCCACTTCACTGCGGCCCAGGGCTACCTAGGCGTCTCCCCCCACCTGGTGCACTTTGAAAAGCCACTGAAGAACCACCAAATAGGCTGACGCGGGTACGGGACAAAGATCTAACTTCTGATGCTCGAGTGAACGAGTGTGTGCAGGTGTGAGGGCCCGCGGTGGGCCCGGGACAGCCCCGCCCAGGGCAGGCTCCCTCCGGGGCCCGGGGCACGGCCGTCATGGCCTGGTGGCTGCTGCGGTGAGAAGCGGCCCCAGATCACACGCAGGCAAGTGGCCACGGCCGGGTTCCGCCACAGCTTCCATTTACCAAAAAAGGCCATGGTCGCTGACCAGTTTACACCAGGAGGAGGAACACCCAGTGTTCAGAGTCGGTTTTTCCTAGGCTACAGCTATCAAAGGGTGAGCGCACCACCACAGGCGTGTGGCTGCGAGAGCCCGTGGGCTCAAAAACGTTTTCAGCAGCGGTGTCCTAAGGGAGCACACAGTATTCTTGCTAAATGTCCTGAATTCTCACACATCCATCCGAGGTTACACTCAGTCCATGTCTTCTAGGTACCAATGAACACGAGTTAAGTGCACACGCATGAGGCTGCAGCAACAAAAAGATGGAGCACTTAATTATCTGGGATGGAGGGGGCGCCGGAGGGGCGGGGTAGCTCAGTCCTGAAGGCGTGGTCAGTGAGGGGCACTCGGGACAGAGAGCTACGCAGATACACAGCAAGTCACGGTGCACCTGGAGACCGGAGAGAAGTTCATGACCACAACAGGAACGCAGGGCGCATGGAGAAAGCCTGCCTCGGTTTCCTCCCTTGAGGATAATTGAGAAGTTAGTCTATGTAAAGCATTTAAATGTGCACACACTAAGCCCTCACGCAGTGTCAGCTGTCAGTAATGCTGCTCTTTTTTAAGGACTTTGCATTTGGTCCCCTAGCTGACAGCCGTCCCAGGGGCCTAAGAAGATGGCAGACATCAGATTCTGTTTTTAGGAATAACCCAGGTGTGTGGAGGTGGGCAGAGGGGGTCGGACCTGAGGGCAGAGAGCAGGGGTTGGGGGGGCAGTGAGCACCCAAGGGAGAGCCCATGCTGGGCGTGGAGAGGACTGGACCCAAGAGGCGTGTATGAGTCTCACTCGTGGGCACAGGGGACACGGGAAAAGGATCCGCTTCTGAAGAAAAGTTTAACACCAGCTCCAATGACCCTGAGTCTGAAACATCTGAGGGTCACCTGCGCAGAGGGGTCTGGGAGACAGCTGGCCGCAGAGGCCCGCAGCTCAGAGGACCACGGATGGATGAACAGCCCCGGAGGCTGGAGCGGACGCTCGTCAATGGAGGACAGAGGGGACCCCCGTGCGGCCCCCCCGGGCTGATGAGGGCTGAGCTCACTGTGCTGTTTACTGGGGCCTGACGGCGCCCACGGTTACCTTCAGAGGGGATAAGTGTTTCCCTCGCACCTCTCTTTCCCTGCTCCTCGCAGCACAGGCCTTCCCAAACCAGCCTGCCTCTGCATCCTTCCTCCTGATTGTGGGTCTGATCCCAAGGGCAAGCTCCCTTCCTGCGGTGCAGGTGGGCCTGGGGTTAACCTGGCGCCACCTCTGCCTCAGCGTGGATGCTTTAATCCCGTCCCACTGTAGCGGGGGCTCCATTTGGCCACATCTACAGTAATCTGGCTGGTTAGAGGGCAGTGCTGGTCCTCAAAGCCTAGTCTCTGTTTCTGTTATTTATTCCCCTTTGGGGAATTGCCCCCAGTTGCATCTGCAGCCAAAAATAGACTTCCTTCTGCTTTTGATTTGGTTGAGGGCTCCAGGAAAATGCAGGGCACCACAGCGAGCTGCTTGCAAGAGTCTACAAAAGCTGCCCAACCCAAAAGCCTTCTAAATTGCTCCATCAGGGAGAGAGGCCTTTGTCCTGCCGTCAGCGGGGCCTCTGGGTGAAGCTTTCCTGCTTTGTCCCTGGTTTGAGGGACAAAAGATACTCATCCTTTTCAAGCACGGTTCAAAAAATCTGATTTTGTTTACAACACAAACTCCTATTATAATCCTTTACTTGTAAAAATCAAATAAAACAGTATTTTACTCGTGTGAATAAGAGAAGCTGGCGTGTCCCTTTCAACTACTTTCCCACACAGTGTTAGGTTTTTAAAATTTATTTGAGATGTCTTCACGGAGAACATTCAATACAGGAATTCTAATCACAATGGGACACAAGGAATAATCTTAAAAAACAGTAAGATGTTTCATGAATAAGTCCAGCCTCAGCTCAAGGTGAGAACCAGCCTGGTTGCTGAGAAGCTGCACCCCAGTCGGCGAGCAGTCATTCACGTGACCACCTCTGCCCGCGGCACCTCCGTGTCAGGTCCCCTGCCTCCTCCCCCTCTGACCAGGAGACTCACCTTCAGAGTAGGAGACGACCCTACGTAGATGGGCGGAGGGTTCCCCTGCCAGCCCTCGAGGCGGTAGATGTGTCCGACGCGGGAACAGGGCACGAACAGTAATTTGCCCCCACACTGCCAGATCTACAGGGAAGAAGACATGGCAGCTGTCTCAAATGCCAAGTCTGCCTTGTAAACGTCAAAGTCTAAATTAGATACAGTGTCTACGGGGAATTCATGAACTTAACAGGTTCTAAGATAATTCTCTTGTTTTTCAAACTCACATAAGAACCAAGAGGCCTCGAGGGAATGCAGTAAGGCACGCGGGCACCCGGGCTCCTCCGAGCACCTGCAGCCCCCGCGACACTCCCCAGCCTGACCTCCAGGCACGCGGGCTCCTCATTCCTGACGCTGTTCGTCGCTCCCGCTGCCTACACGTCTCCCACCCGGGCGACTGTCGTAATAACCTCCGAACTGGCTTCTTGCCCTCTGCTTTCCCTCTACTCAGCGCCCCTCGTATTTACAGCAGGAGACTGTGTGAGCTGAAGGGCGGCTCTGGGCGGGTCCTCCCCTTCCTTAGGATCTCGGATGGTTCCCACTGCCTGTCGAAGTCAGTAAACCTGCAGCTCAGCATTAAGGGGTCTCTTCGCTGTGGTCCTAACGTCCTGCCCGCTTCGTCTTCTTGGGTGTCTGTCTCACTCATGCTGTCGGCCCCTCCCCATCTCATTAACTGTCTTCACGCCCCCATCTCTGTCCCCACCTTCGTGCCCTGCCCCACTCTACCTGCTTAGACGTGCCCCCTCCCCCTCGGCTCTGCTTGTTGGCCCCATGCCCGTCTTCCTGTTCTCCCCCAACTCTGCCTCCAGCGGGATGCTGCTTCTTAATCACACCAGTCAGCGTCCTGCTACCTTCTGACCCTACTCCGGATTTAAGCATAATTCTAATCTCTTACTGACTGTAAGCTCCTCGACAGCCAGGACTGAGTGACTCCTCCTCTGCCCCTCACTGTGCCGAGCACTGGACACTTAAGACAAGAGGTAACAAGTATCCGTTCAACTCTTTCTTTATTTTGGGAAGTGGGCGGGAGGGGGCAGGAAGGCCGCTCCAGGGCCAGTCTGAGGATGCCCAGTCACTGCTGGGATCTGCTCTGTCCTGAATCACCCTGTCCTGCAGTGGTGAAGGGTAGCTTTATCAGTGGGTGGTCAAATGGGACCCCTACACATGCAGGTCCTCCTAAGGCGCCTATAACAAAAGTAAAGAAAGCCTTTGGGGGCGGCGGGGGGGCGGGGGTAGGAGTCTTATTTCTGAAGCTTGCTGGCCTCAATCTTTTAGCTGAGCCATGTACATATGTAGTAAGTCTGGAGCTTGCATTTTGCCTTATGTTTCCCCAAAGGGCAAATATTTGTGTTGGTCATTCCCTGTACTTTAGAGAAATGCATCAAGCAGTTTTTTTTTCCCCCTCAAAGAAACCAGCCTCATCTGAAAGTCACAAGAGTCAGTAACTGCTCAGGAAACTGCCCTTGTTTAAAGGGAACGTTACCTTGTATGAGATCTCGAAGTTTTCCCCACCCCAAATCTGGAGACCTGGATCATACAGACCCAGTTCAAAGAAGAAGTCTCGTTCAATGGCAAATAATCCTCCAGCCATGGCCGGGGACCTAAGGAAAAGAAACACGGCGATGACTTTTAAAGACAAGCCCCCGACACCACTTCACCAACAGACAACAGTCTAAATAATGCACAGGAGAGATGAAACTGATGGCCAAACATTAAGAAATTATAAAGCCTTCACAAAACTATCTGTTCATAATTCCTTAAAAAATTTATTATAATTTTTGACAGAAATCACATTACAGTTCATTACAAATTAGAGCATTCCATCATCTCGCCATTAGAGGGCGCCCGGGTTCCTTTGCTGAACTCAAAATTAAGCCTGTAGAGTTAAGTTAAAATAGAATTTCCTCTTTCACTCCTACAAATACTGAGCCGGGCAGCTGTGGTCTGCTAACCACTCCCCCAGTGATTTATGAGTCATTCTGGGATGAGCAAAACCATACGCCATGGAAGCAGTCTCTCATTTTTTAATTTTATAGCTCAGGGGTTTGCCAAATACGGGTGTAAATCACAGGAGAACAGCCACGGTTCATTCAGAGTTTGCAAATGTAGCGCAGAAGTGACACAGGAGAATCAGACATAGCCATTTACTGTGTCAGGGGTGGGGATGCCAAAGGGTGGCTGTGGGCTTCTTTTCTTGAGGGGAGGATTAGGGTTATTTATTTATTTATGTATTCATTTACTTATTTAAATGGAGGCGCTGGGGATTGAACTCAGGACCTCATGCATGCTGAGCATGCACTCCACCACTGAGCTAAACCCCTCCCTCCTCTGTGGGGCTTCTTCAGTGGGATCTTGAGTTGGGTACTTTTTAGGGACAAGCCACTCCCATCGTGAGGAGAAGCCACGGGGAATAATCCTCATCCTGTTTCCCCTGGTCCCCGGGAACAATCAATTATCACTGCATCTGATTCTCACCTTCATCATCACATCTAATGTTCAATCTATCACCAATGCCTGCTGACACTACCTTGAACATATATCCGGAATTTACTTCTTCCCAGCGACACTGCAGTCATCTGAGACCAAGCACACTAACCCCTGACTGGTCCTCCGCTCTCCTCTGCCCAGTCTGAGCCTGGTCATGGGCTCAAGAGGGACCCACGGGATGCCAGACTTCTCCTCTCCCGGGCACGGCTGGCTCCGTGGGTCCAGGGCTTCACGGCTGGAACACGCCCAACTCCCCTCTGTCCCAGGGCCCTCATGTCCACTGTCCCCTCCTGAAATGTCCCTCTTCCTCCCACACAGGGCTTGGCCTCGAAGGCACTGCGGGCTGCACGGACCATGTGGCTTTTCATCACCCCATGCATCACACCTGCAGCTCCAGGGTTGTTCGTGTAGTTAAGAGTTTAATTTCTGCCTCATCCAGTGCACTGTAAGTGCCACGAGGCAACATGCCTTTTTAAAATTCACCCCCAGAAAACTGGGCCTGGCACATTGTAAGCACTTATTAAGTATTAAATAAATAATGAATCAAGTGGTATTTTCAGTATTAAAAGGAAATCACGTCAGGGGAAAGCCACTCTCTTACAACGCTTTCCTTCCTGTGTGCTGCCTTGCACTAAGCAGCAGCATCACACTTTTGGTTGTATTTTCACACCACATTTATTCAATTGTCACTTAACATTCTTCTACAATAGCTACGTCTTTTTGATCTTTAAACATATTCCCGCTTAGTATATATTTGAAAATGTATCTTAACACGAAAACCAGTGAGTTATTTTAAGGGAAACTTTCCTTAAATTTTTCTAGCACTTAAAAAAAATTCTCTTCACTAGCCCATGGAATTGGCAGAAATATAACTGTCATCATCACCCCTTATTTTTACCTCCCAGAATTATTCGCAAGTCAGGTTAAGCGGGTAAGCGGTTGGCTCCTGGACAATTTTTGAAAAAGGATTTCAAAGAGGAATTTGGAAAGTGTCAAATAAAGCTGAAAGTTGTATAATTTCCTTATGTTTGCCATTTCAGTATCTTGGTATCACGACATGCCCAAATCCCACCAACTTTTTGCAGGACATTGGAGACACCTTCCCCAAACTCAGTTCAAACATTATCAGTAGCGTAACAAGGAGAGAGAGACCAAAAGCAGAACCATAAGATCAGAAAAATAAAGTCAGACACATTGAGACGCCTACCCTAACATTTAAGCAGACTTTTCAGTTGGGGCCACTCTTCTGAAAGACAGTAAAAAGCTCCAGTGAAAAGACCAAAAAGCAGAGAATAGCATAAATTGTTCTATTTGATGAAGTCACAAGAAGGGAGAAAGGCTGATTTTGGAATAAAGTTTTCTTTTACTCAAGTGCTCTCCTGAGAATAAAGTAAGAGAGGATTCCATCTAACATTTCCCAGAGTCATGGACTGTTTCCATCAGATTTAACTGGTGCAAAATTAGTATTTAAGAGTTAGCATGTAAAACAAAAGGAGGAAAAAAATCCCTCTTGCTACTGCCTTTCATTGTTAACACTACCCCCCAGGTATCAGAGTGGATATAAAACTTGGATTGTAAGTAATTTAATGCATCTTAAACTTACAGATTGACATTACTGTCAAAAGAACACAATTTCACATCTAGTCTACTAGGACAGGATGACAAAGATTTTTTTTTTTCTTTTTCACTTGAATTTGGAACTAACGCTACATAACATCCCCCCCTCCAAGTGGAGCTTGTTTCTAAGGAAAAAGCAACCACAAAGCAGCAACTGTGAATTTAAACGTCTGAAATAGCGCCAAGAAAGAAACCCTTTCAGAATCTGAGTCAGCATCTACAGTTTTAAGAAGAATTTTTTTTTTTAGCTCTGCAAGAGGTTAATAGGTTAGCAGCAACCGGAGAGAAGAAAAAAACATGTAAGTGATTTAGTGATTACCGATATGGTTCAGTTTTTGTCTTTCTCATTCTCTTCTCTCGAGGGGTCAGAGGCACCCGTTTCCAGAGCATGCTCCAATCCCACACTCCTCGGGCATACCCATCTTCGTCACCACCCCCTTGGGGCACAATTTCATATGTGTTGCCATTTATGACATCGATAATCGGCACAGTGCAAATGGTTCTGGGTGGGGTTGGTGGTGGCAGCAAAGATGAAATGGGAAGGCATGTGTGGACCCACGTGTTTACATGAGGACACAGGGGAGGAAAAAAAAGAAAACAAGGACTTAGATAAACATTCCGCAGAAGAAAATGAAGTCGCAGTCTTTACCGATAAGGTTCAGTTTTATGCTTTCTTTTGGCCTTTTCCTTGTGGCTTAGAGGAATACGTTTCCAGAGTAAACTCCAGTCCCAGGCCCCTCTGGCAAAACCATCTTCGTCCCCACCTTGCTGCGGTTCAATGGAATAATCATTGCCATCTATGTAATCTATTAGAGGCACAGTACACGTAGTTCTGAAACATTTACAGAAAACGGAAAAGCATTTAGGAACCCAACACTCACCAGTCCAACATGCCTAACTACATGATCTCTTTTTATTGTGGGTATTCCCCTCCCTCCCCACTAGGGGACTTTAATATCCAGTGGGAAACAGGAGTGGCGCCTTCGAACATCAAAGGGGCCGTCTTCCTAAGGGAAGGACAGAGGAGACTCCCTTGGCTGACAGGCAACTGTCAGGGACAAGGAGCATGTCTTCGAACTTAACAGTGTTTCCTCATTTTCACTTCGGTCCTGGAGGTAATGTGCTCTTGGGAGTTCTGCATTATCTGCCAGCTTTCCCTGCCTGTTACTTTCCCTCCATTAAAAATGTGTGGTGGGGAGAGGGAACCAGCCCCACTCTCGGCGATGCTCCCAACCCTCCGCCGCCGTCTACCTCTGTGGAGGCAGTTATCATGAAAACTGGTTTCTGTACATGGACTTCACTTTCTTTTCCTACTCCTTTTATGGCCAAAACACCCTAGCTTTTACTGCAAAAAAAAAAAGAAGTCCTGTATTGTATTCCTGCTTTTTTAAAAAAAGAAAAAAAATCCGCAACCCCGCTGAAGAACTTAAATAGTGGCCTGAGTATTTGGAGCACAAAATACGTATCCTTTGGGCTTGGAGAGAATGCCAGGTCCACGTGACTGATCAGGTTCAGAGCCAGCTCTTCAAAGATAATCAGGGCCCAGCTTGTTCCAATGCTCATTTTCTCAGGAAGAAAAATGCGTTTTTTATAGCCACGTCAAGGTGCTTTTTAGATGTTTAGAAACCATGGAGAAGGGGGAAATCTACAGGGCTTAGAATACAGAGGGTGCTTTATTCCCTCCAGACTGTGGGCCCCCCGGGGGCCAGGGGAGGGTCCCAGTGGGGAGACACAGGACCCTGCAGAAAACTGCCCTTCACCACCCAGGACTGCCAGTTGTCACCTGCAGAGGTGAAGGCTGGTTATCTTTCTTCACTTCTCGTGATTCTCAGATTTCTAAGTAGTACAGTGGTAAGTGTCCCAGAGAGATCTGAGTTGGACAGTTTACCGGTTATCTGATTTGGGGCAAATTAATTAATTTCTCTAAGCCTCAGCATCCCCTCCAGTACAATGGAGCTAATTACAGCTGTCTTGCAGAGCTGCTGTGAGGATTAAATCAGACAGCACGTGAAAACCATTTATGGTAAATCCTCTGTTGACTGAATCCTCCAAAGCTCTTCCTCTGACTCACGCCACTGCCACAGGAACACGTCTTAAATTTCCTAGATTCTGAAGCAGTCAGAGTTCTGGACTACATGCAGGGAAGGCTTTGGGACCTCAGAGACGGATGCTAACTTTTCTGTAACTAGAATGGTGGTCACACGTTTCCATAGGACAGCTGCCTACTTCACTTTAAAGGTCTGGTGGGAACCTAAAGCCTTGACGCAAGTAACACCTAGTCCTTATTATGTAAAACAATCATTTAAAAGGGCATAAAAGAAGCAATAGGCTTACTTTCAAAGTATGCTCCTTCAAGTCTTTAGATTATTACCACAGTAGGGAGGGAGCAGTTACTATCACTCTTAGAGAAAGCTTCTGGAGCTAGAGGAAGTCTCTTCAGAAACCCAACCACACGGGATTCTGGGTGAGACCCCTGGGGTTGCCCCAAATGCCTAACTGCCCGCATGTGAACTGGCCCCAAGCACCTGACCAGCTACACCCGGAATGACAACTAGCTGGAAGGTAACACTCAAAACACAGCCTGATGCACTGAATGGGACGGGAATCAGAAGAATGAGAATATGATTTGTCCTTCTAGGATGAGGTTTACTTTTCCACCAGGAAAGTAAAAAAAAAAAAAAAAAAAAAAGCAGGGCAATGTTACCTGTCCTTAGATATGGGGGCTACGAGTGGTGCGTACCAGTTAGCTGCCACCTCACAGTGGGCATCAAGGTATATTAAAACCTTAAAGAAAAAAGAGGCAGAGTGAAAGAGCACTCCTCACACACGGCGCATCACACATCACACGCGAGTTAAGATGAGACATCTGTGCACACTGGCGTCGAGCCAACTTCAATATATAAGCTATCTGTTTAAGCCAGCATTTTCACTTCAATGAGGAAAAACATTAAAAACCCAAAGGGTACTTAAAAATGCATCTGATCCTCTGGTGACCAAACCCAAAATGGTGACATATATTATAGGTATCAAACGTTTCCTACCTGTCCAAGTTTAGCCTTCTGGGCACCGATGCTTCGAGCCTGAATTAAACCTTCTCTTCTCTCGTTTCGAAACACCTTTACTAGGCCATTCCACAGCTTAATATATTCATCGAGTTTTCCTTTTAAGTGTTCTATGAATAAAACAACTCAATCAACATTACGAATTGTATTTATGTCTATAAACCAGTTAAACTAGTACTTTTCTCAAGAAACAAGGACAGGCACAGGTGCTTTGGGCAGTCGATCATTCACACAGACCAGGCTGAATGCAGTAGACAGGGAAGTAAGGTGAAGTGTATTATTCCAGCTAAATTTTGAGCATAATATGCCTACAGAGAATTACATGGCCTCAGAATTATCAAACATCTCTCTAAACATGAAATAAATGAGGACTAAGAAATGCCAACTGACATGAAACTTAAAAAAAATCACATTCAAATATCATATCTAGAAGCTTTTGGGCGCAAGAGTTTGTTTGCTTTCGGTGGAGGCAACGGTTCAGTATTTCTGAAGACGTCCTGCCCACACATAACAGTACAGGACTTCACTGGAATCCACACAAGGGACAGGTTAACATTTGTTTCTGAACCCTCTTCCCATTACAATCAGTGTTGAAGGGTGTAGTGTTGGTGTGATGATCAATACAGTTCCCATCAAGTTAGAAAATAACAATAAAAGGTCCCATTTTTCTGTATTTTAAGCATCTAGTGTGTGTGTGTATGTGTACCTGTATCTGTACATATTTATAAATATTTACACATGTATAATAAATACACATAACATTTACACATAATAAATAATATATATGTAAATATATAATATTTGCAATTTGACAGAGGAAATTTTGTGTTATCAAGACAAGATATATTTGCCAAAGTTTCCATCTTGGCTTCCCAGCTGCAACAGAACAGTTTTGTTTGTATCACTATGAGCCCATAAAATTGGCTCATCACAGCCACAGCTAATTCCTGGATCCTTTCTTGAAGACACAAAAATTATTTTTAAGTTGTTCAAAATTTTGGCCCATGAATACAAAAACAAATTAAAAAAAAATAGATGTATTTAATGATGAGCTGGTGGTTAAATGGGCAGATCAGGCGGTACACTTAATATCTGACTCATTTTTAAGGAGCTTATAATTAGCAACACACTCACACACGCCCACATGTGGGAATCCAAAATTGAGAAGAAAAAAATTTCCTTTCTCGATTTTGGCGTCCAGTTTTATTGAGAATTATAAATAAAATTCTCATGCTGAATTACAAACTCTCCCCAGGAAGTCTTGGTAATTTTCCCTTCAATGTAACTTTTTTTGTTTTTTTTTAAAGCTCAGTACAATCCTAATTTTTTTTTTTTAAAGCCCCTTCGGAATTACATTAGGTATTTTTTGGATACATAATACAAATAAACCTAAATTGTTACGGCCAGAAACGAGTTGATGGCCTGCTCTTCAAATTTAGATTCTTGGTTAAGATGACTTGGGCTGCAGAGGGGAGGGGTCTCACTGCAGTGGACAGGCCACTGTCCGGGACCTTGACCATCTCTGCTCCGGGGATGATTATCCTCCCCCGCCCGCGACCGCAACCTGGGCCACGTGACTTGCTGTGGCCAATGAGAGGCCGGAGGAAATGACGCTACATTTGTGAGCGGAAGTGCTCCCCCAGCCTCCATCCCTGAGTCTTGCACGGAGGATGCGGGTCCTGCAGCTCTCTGCCTGATGCTCAGGTGGGCAGGAGTGTACACTGTCCAGAGGCCCCAGACCTTTGAGTCTTGAGGGTACTGCAACTTCCAGAAACCCAAGGGATCTCAGCAGCCAGCTCTTTGGTGAGGCTTTATATTATTTAGTTCAGTATTTTGCCTTTAAAAGAAAAATTATAACTCAAAGTTTTAACTACTGAGTATACTGGGGAAAGAAAACAACCCAAGTTTTCACTCAAGTCAGATTTACCCAAAGCTATGTAAATTTTACTTAGGATAGGACTGACAAATGTCACCGTTGTTTTGAAACTGGAAAGAGTAATTAAAGACCTTCTGTGCTTCTGTCCGGGGTAGCCCCAACCAACGACTCCACACGCTATAAGCTAAGCAGACCCTGCATGTAGTTGCATTTAATTTTAATTTTAAATTTTTTAAATGGAGGTAGTGGGGATTGAACCCAGGATCTCTGTAACTGCTTTTAAAATATGCTACAAGAGACTGTGTGACTATTAGAGATTTGTAACAAGAGAAGCACTGATCACAAAAAAATTAAAGTAAAATGGACAAAAAACTTAAGCCCCAAATTTTGTTCTTTTCTTAAGCCAAACAAGAAAGCAAGATCTTAGAATGGCATACCTCTTCTGGTGTATCTTCATTTTTTTTTTTTCCCAAGGCTTTACTAATTTTTTACCTATATTGATAACATGGGAGTTCTTAAAAATCAGTACAACCATAGACGTGAGATTTCTCCAAGTTATTTTTGTAGATTTAAGTTTTGCTAAATCTAAAACACTGTCGGTACCAACAATATCACTTGAAAACATATTCTCAAATATTTATCTTGAGACAGGAGTAGTATTCTTAATGAAAATTTTCCTGTTGTAGAAAATTACACCTGAGATGTCTGCGTTAAAGGCATTTGATAGGACTGAAAATTTGAAAGTTACACATTCTCTGCTGTAATTAAAAATGATTAGTTGAAAAAGAAGTGATTAGTTGTACAAAGAGGACTGGAAAGGAAGCAGGCCACATTTCTATTTCTTCTCCACACTAATGTGTCTGTACAAGACCAAGGTTCTGGCAGTGCCCTTGCAAAACCAGCAGACGTAACAGACTGGGCGAGTTCTAAAGTAAGCCTTGGAGGAAGCTTCTGTAAAGCCACTTTGAACAGTATCTTCATGCCGCCCATGTTTTGACTTCTTTTCTGACATTATTCTCACTGGCATCACTGCTTGTGCACAGAAATTCTCTGTAAAACTCATTTGCCAAAAAGCAAATATCCTATTGTCATTGAGGAGTCTGAGCTCTCTGGTCAATTTTCAAAGGTTTCAGTTAAGTTTTGTGACAAGCAAAGAGGAACACATGACCATCCAGACCTGGGTCTCAGCAGCACAGTTGCAAGCTGATTTGGGCCTGAGCTCTAGCATTATCTATCCTTTGATACTTATGCCATTAAGAAGATATATTCAGCTTATAATAATGGATCTATATGAAGAAAAAGAGTTAACTTAAAAAAAACCACTTATCTGGAAAATCAGTGCTCAATCGCTCTCTTGCCAAGTTGAACCAAGACTAACCAATGCCCCTCAAATGCTTTTAGAGCTCACTCCTTAAAAGGAGTAAAAAATAAAACAGTTTCCTTCTATTCAATATCCTAAATCAAATACAGAACAAAATAAGCTTTAGTAGACACTTTCTATTATAAATAAAAATAATCCACGGATTCTGGTCAAATTCAATATTTGTATCATCATTCAAATGCAAACTACAAGCTATCAAACAGGTGTATAGACTTCAGCTTGACAACTGTGGATGGAGCGCTGGGTGGCATTACATTGGGTTTTTTTCAGTCGTTCAATAAATTACCTCCATGATTACATTTTTATAAAATCCGAGGCCCCCCAAATTGGTATGGTATAAGGCTGTGGATAAATACACTGACTTACGATTCTCTAGATTTGGACAAAACTGTTAATGACTACCTCTATGATCACTGGCAAGTTATTAACATCTCTCAGCCTTAAGTGCAAAATGAAGATGAGCAATACCCGTCACAAGGATCACTGTCAGAACTGAACAAAGTCAGTCACAAACGGTGCTTGGCACGGTGCCAACCTGGTAGCAGGTGCTAGCAACAGAAGCTAATGATTAATTTCTACAGGCTATTTTGAAATCACATTTTTGCAATTGTTCACAATTAACTTACAGGCAAAATGTCAATTCTACAGCCATTACCTTTGTTACTGAAATCATCAATTAACACGATTTCCGCCAAGTATTTCCTTGGAGTCCTTTTAATTACGCTGTGGACTGTTCTCATGAGGGTGGACCACCCCTCGTTATGGAACACAATGACGACGCTGGCCGTCAGCAGGTTTTCATCGTAATGCCAATACTTGCACCTGCAAAAGGAACATTTCATCATGTTTATTTGGAGGTAATCTACAGTGCTGGGTTCCAGACTTCCTATGACTGCTTTCTGATTGGATTAAACATTACTGACTTAACGAAGGTAAGTGAATGAAATACCACATTTTACAGTTTAACAGAAACCCAAGGTAGAAGATGGAAGCTGCTGTGAGATGAAGTGACTGCTACTTGGGCTACTTCCTCACCAACCAGCACTGCTTGGGACAAAGAGGACTAAGAGGTGAATTTATGTGTCTCAGCTGGGGGTGACATTAAGGTTTGATTTCCATGACTTTGAACTCAGTTTATTTTCCGTTTTAGAACTCAAGCTTCTGGTGCAAGGGACTTATTTCACTTGCTGTGAATAAACCAATGTAGAACTGTGTTGGAAAGCTGTCCTCTTCCAATATGGCTAAAACATTCAGATAAAAAAAATCAGATGGGCTGAACTGCGGCACATGGCAGGCGTTCCAAAATTAACTGCCGAATGAATAAACAAAGTTCTCATAGTGTTTAGAATTCCTAGATTGGCTGAAGAAGGGTCTTTAACTGTTTTACACAAGATTACTTGAAACAACTGTTGCAGGAATAAAGTTGCCAGCAGTCTTTTTCAAATTGGAAGGAAACCCAAAACGAGGCCTGATAAAGACTCAGAGAACCAGGGAAGGCTCAGTGAACTTCACAGAACCATGATACACTCTCTCTCTCTCTCTCACACACACACACACACACACACACACACACACAAACACACACACACACACAGAGTCAGCCCTCTGTATCTTTGGGTTCTGCATCAAAAATATTGGGAAAAAAATTCCAAAAAGCAAACCTTGAATTTGACATGGCAACTATTTACATAGCATTTACATCGTAGTAGGGATGATAAATAATCTAGAGATGATTTAAAGTATTTGGGAGGATGTGCACAGGTTATATGTAGATACCACGTCATTTTATATAAAGGACTCAAGTATCCATGGGTTTTTGGTGTCCTCAGGGGTTCTGGAACCTGTCCCCGTGGATACTAAGGTACAGTTGTATGTATGTAATGCATATACAGACATGTGTGTATATATGTATGTGTGTGTATGTACACGCGCACACATACTAGTTTCCGTTTGGTTACAGGAAAAGAGCAAGATAGGAAGAACAAGGCAGACTAATGAGAACAAGTTGAGACCCACGTTTTTTTCTGCAGGAGTTAGTTTTCAGAACCAGCATATGGAGCCTATTACCTTCTCCTTCATAAGTGGAAGGGGAAGATTTTTTTTTAATCCCAAAGCTTTTCATGAAGTAGTAAATAAGCCTTTCCCCAAGATTAAATTTAAAACTATAAAAGCAGTAATTCACATTAGCAGCTTGATGACTTATACCAGCATCTGTAATGGTACCATTATCTAAAAGAGGACCTGGTCCAACACAGATGCAAACAACTTCTCCAGGTGTAATATATTTTCCTTTCAAAATTCTTCTGAACTGTCCATGTTCTTAGAGGTGGTTTTTACAGAAAGGCAGACTGAAGATGGAATCCTTGTAATCTTATTTCTTACATCTGCACTTTCTTGTTAAGTGAGTATTAAGCACTGGCTGTGTTCGGAGCTAGGCACTGGAGCTCCAGCAGCGAGGAAGACAGACATGGTCTCCGCCCTCATGAAGCCCACGGTCCTGCAGGGTAGGCAAGATGTGTGCGCTTCCTCTGGGTGTGTCAGCGGGGAAACCACGGTGCATGTGACAGGTGGACCTCACTTAGCCTCAACACAGGTGGTCAGGAAGGTATCCTGGAGCCATGAGGTGAGGATGAGACCAGAAGGATGATTTTAAAAGGTACTGGGACCAAAGAAGTGGGGAGGGAGTGGGGAGGAAAACATAAAAACACAACAATGAATTGCATGCATATGATTCCAATAAAAAAAATGAATAAATGGAGGGTCCATATCTTTGGGAAATATAATTAAAATATGAAAAGAACTGAAGAGGAAAAGTTACAAAGGAGGGCATTTGCAGGATAATAGCAAATCCCAGCAGATGCCTATAATGCGCCAGGCACTATCCCATGTGCTTCATTTCTGTTAACATAGTTAACCTCCCAACATCACTATGCGGTTAGTACAGTTAATGCCCCATTTTACAGATGAGAGGACTGAGGCTCAAAGGTACATGATTGCCTAACAAGTGATGTTGGGAAAGCTGGACAACCGCATGTGAATCAATGAAGTCAGAACACTCCCACACACCATACACAAAAATAAACTCACAGTGGTTTATGCATAAATCTCTATGCCCTTGCCTGGGAATTGTCCCTGCAAGATGCTCAGAACTGTAAGCTCATTAAGGGCAGGACCCTCATCTGTTCTGCTCGCCACCATCTGACATGGAGTCGCTGCTCCATTAATGTTTACTGAATTGGGGATATTTTTGAAATGTCTCTAGATGTGTTTTCTCCCCTCAGTAGTGTCCATCCCACAGGCCTCCTATTTTGAGGTACTTTCAAGAATAAGTAGGTCCATATGGCAGGTGGGGGAGGGAAGGACAGGGGAGGCAGGCGCTCTTCCCGTGGGGAGAGGTGGAAAATCTGGAGGAAAGAAGAAGAGGACAGGACACAGTGAAAGCGGGTGGAAGGAGGGGCTTCAGGGGAGACGCCCGGTGGGGAGGCTGCAGCACAGAGCAGGAGCGATGGTGAAGTGTGTTCACGCAGGGAGAGCGATGACCGTCTCCCTCCCACCTCTTCTCTGCCGTCTCCTTGGCTCCAGATGGAGCCAGAGAGCCTACAAGTTCCCACCGGCTGTCAGCAGCAGAGTTAAGATCCAGGGCTGCCAGGAGTCATGCTGGAAGGGGTAAGATGAGGGACGTGCGGTGAGGCTACAAGGTGGGAGGCTTAAGCCAAGGACTGGCCCTGGGGGCTCAGAGGATCCCTGGTGCCAGTGAGCCAAAGCGGAGACGAGTGCCCACAGCGGGGCAGGTGTGTGGAGGGACGCTCAGTCCTGAGGGCAGCCGGTGAGACAGGTCAGTGCACCTGGGGGCCAGGGGCACCTCACTTGGCCAGGAGTAGGCAGCAGAGATGGATGGGACAGGCCAGGACCACCGCCAACACCTCAAGGACACATGACCCTCCTGGCCTGGATGCTGCAGGAGAGGGAAGGGGTTCCCTTGGAGCACAGAGAGGAGTCTGCACCCCAGGCTCATGGGTGCTGGCCCAGGAGACTTTGAGCCCACGTGGGCCAGGTCACCTTTAATCACAAGCTTTCATTTGCTCCCATCAGCCCGGATGCAGGCTCAGGAGAAAGTTTAGCTCTCTGGCAGCTTTTCTGATCTCCCGTTGGGAGAGGAAGCCACTGGGTGGAGCGCGCAGAGCCTGGACCTGAAGACAGGGCTGAAAGCACACCCCGGTGTTGAGGGCAGAGCCCTGTTCTGCATCATTTCTCTCACTTTACTGGCATAGAATTTGTAATAAGTTCCTAGAGGAAGGAGAGCCAAGGGAAACACAACTCCACATTTAAACGGATGGGTTTTGCTGCAGACTTTTGAGTCATTTCTGCTTTCTGGCACTTTATTTTCCAAGAGAGCTTAAAGTCTCTCTGACATCCAGGACATCGTGCTCCAGCATTATCACAGGACCGCTCTGGCCACAACCCCTCCCATCCGGATTACTGGCTTGCAGCGACTCAAGCTGCAGGGTTTTTGTTATAGTAATCTCACAGAATATTTCCATGGTAGCTGTGTGGGCCCAGTGAGTGTGTCAGAAGAAAAAATGGGAAAGAAGAATTTTTGTAGTGACTTTTCTGTAACTTAAAAAGCCAAAAATAGATTTCAAAGCCCAAAATGAAATGCCTGTTAACAATTTCCTTCCATTTTCTCTGCCCCAGCTAGTTTTTTTTAATTTTAATTAATTTTTTTATTGAAGTATAGTCAGTTACAATGTGTCAATTTCTGTTATACAGCATAGTGTCCCAGTCAAGCATAAATATATACATGTTTGTTTTCATATTCTTTTTTATTAAAGGTTATTACGAGATACTAAATATAGTTCCCTGTGCTATATAGAATTTTTTTAAATCTATTTTTATATATAGTGGTTAATATTTGCAAATCTCAAACTCCCAAATTAATTCTTTCCAACCCCCTTTCCCCTAGTAACCATAAGATTGTTTACATTGTCTGTGAGTCTGTTTCTGTTTTGCAGATGAGTTCATGAGTGTCCTCTTTTTCTTTTTTAGATTCCACATATAAGTAAGATCATATGGTATTTTTCTTTCTCTTTCTGACTTACTTCACTTAGAATGACATTCTCCAGGTCCATTCATGTTGCTGCAAATGGCATTATTTTATTCTTTTTTACGACTGAGTAGTATTCCATTGTAGAAATATACCACAGCTTCTTTATCCAGTCATCTGTCAATGGACATTTAGGTTGTTTCCATGTCTTGGCTGTTGTATATAGTGCTGCTATGAACACTGGGGTGCATGTCTCTTTTTGAATTAGAGTTTACCCCAGATATATGCCCAGGAGCGGGGTTGCTGGATCGACTGATTTCTGCCTGACTCCAGGGCTCAGAGGGCTAACTGTGTTTGGGAAAACTAAGGATGCTGAGCTGAATAGCTGTCTTCAAGTGTCTTTTTTTTTTTTTTTTTGAAAAGGAAAACACATCCTCAGACAGATGTGTCCACTTAATGATCTGAAACGTCAAACCACAATTCAGAGGAAAAGTCTGGCCGGGAACCCTCGTACTGGACGTGTGTTCTTGCACATCTCCCCAAAACTCCCAGGGGAAGGAGGACTTTCGCAGTGGACCCTCGTCTCACAGATGAGCTTACATGCACACTTGGACTTCACAGAAGCACCAGCCTAAACACCAGTACACCTGAGCTAAAACAAGCACCACTACCAGGAGTAAGGCTCTGGGAGCTTCAGCCTGCACGTAACGATGCTAGGGGCCCGACCCAACACAGGTGTGCGCCTGGAACTTACTCCCCCTCCACTTAGTCCACGAAGGACTCTGAGCAGCTTACGAAGATACACAGAACACAAGAGTACCGCAAACCTTTACAACAGGAGGAGGAAGAGATGGATAAAGAAAGAATGAGGAAACAAAGGAAGAATCAAAAATGAGGTTTTAAAGGTGCACACCAAGGGGCCCAAGGCTCTGTGCACAGTCCTGGCTGCGGCTCACAAAGAATCCACCTGGGGTGGCCCCGCCTGAGGTGGGCAGCAGGGTGGCCCGTGCCCCACCCCACCCCACCCCTACTTCAGCTTGGCTTGAATTTTGTAGCAGGGAAGCCTGGTCAGGACTGTGTTTACCAAAACAGTTGTTTGGAAAAGGTACAATATTCCTGGCATGGAGACCAGATGGGGTTTCTTCCGGGGAGCCTCCTGGTGGTAAACGCAGCGCTGAGTCTTGGGGCTGTGTTCCTGGAGGCTGTTAGTGGAGACCAGTGGCGTCTCACCAAAACACAAGTCAGCGTAACAGTTGTGTGGAGACCACGTTGGGAATTTAAGTTCAACACGCATTTGGAAATCACACTTTGCAAACATTCCGGAAATTGTTTACTGAGTCATCTCCTAGTCCCTGTTCCACCACTTACTGAGTGATTACGCCTTCTCCGTGTGCCCAGATTTCAACAAGGAAATCACCTTGGCCACACGGACGACTTGTATTTCCAAATGCAGACCTTTGACCCTGGTAATGACTGGAGGGAAGGTACAAGCTCATGGCGGCAGCGTGGTAACTGCAGGCTGGAGGGAGCAAATCATTTCCCAGCAGAGCGCTGTCAGATGTGGAGGGACTCTCCAGTATCGGCTGTTTAACATTTACTTACGGGAAGTCTCAAATGCTGCCTGATACTAATGTTCCTGCAGGCAAAGTGAGGCCACGTACTGGATCACGTTCTGAAGACTCTCTCAACTGTGAAACTTCGAATGTGGATGTGGGAAAGAACTACATGATGTCCAACAGTCAGCGTTTATTCATTCACAGAACAGGCCATTTCTGGGGCCGGTGAGAACATAGTAAGTATGTTTAGCGATTTATCTTCCTGAAGGCAGTAAGAAGCCAGGTTGCTGGTGTAGTATGTAACATAACTGATAAATGCTTGATAAATATTGTGGAGGAGGAATTCGGTAATACTGCTTCTAGAAATCATTAAAGGAGTCCCCCACTGCCCCTGTATTAACTGAATTCTCTTGACCTCTCTTACGTCTCTGCTTCACTGGAATTTTCCATAAGATCAAACCCTCCCGAGGCTACTGAGTCACCAAAAGTTCATGATCAAAAAGGTGACGCTCAGAGGCGGGAGGAATTCTAAGGTAAGAACTGTGGGGTGCGTTCAAGCTCGCCCTGAAGCAGACAGATGCCTGGAAGTCCCAGACCACAATTCCGGGAAACATTTTTGTTCATTAAACTCTGTGAAGGAACCCAAGGATGGAATGCCGGTGGGATTACAAGTGAGGTGACTCAGTTTGTTACCTTTTCTCCTCAGGAAAGTTTGTTTACTTTCCTCTTTCAGGATGTTTAAAGATATAACTGCTACTTGAGACAACGCAAGTGGCCAGAACACCCCTTGGAAGCTTGGTGAGCACCAAGCTCCTGGGTTTCTAGCAGGTCTGTGGATGGGCCCCGCTCAGGGGAGACTTGCAGACATAGAGAAAAGAAAGAGAAAAGGAAAAGGGCAAAATGAGTCTGGTCTGTGTGGGGGGAGCTGCCAGGGTGGCGGGGACTGGGGTGTGGTGGACGGGGAGAACGGGCCCCAGGGTCATGAAGACGCCACCACGCACGAGGAGAGGCCACCAAGCCCTAGACGTGGCTGCTCCACTGGAGTCCGTCCTGAAATGACCAGTGGCAAGGACGGGGCTGCCAGCTCGCACCGATCACACCGAAACCCTGCCCGGCTGGGAGGTGATTTTCGTTTTCTTCTCTTAAATTTTGTCTTACACAGATGAACTTTCCTCTTTCAGGATGTTTAAAGATATAACTGCTACTTGAGACAACGCAAGTGGCCAGAACACCCCTTGGAAGCTTGGTGAGCACTGAGCACTGAACCCCTGGGCGAGAGGTCTGCCCTGGTCCCTCGTTTCTTACTCAGACCACCCCAGGAAGGCCTCTGTGAGCTAGCATCCCACGTCCCCCACGGAATGGGACCAAGCTCCGCGCTCACTCTGTGGTGGCTTGGCTAGAACGCATCTCTTCTGAGCAGCGAGGGTGCATTTCTAGAAAAGCACAACTATTTATACCCATTTGCATTTTGATTCAATCGTAGGCTATCTGACAAACTGGCAAATTACACTGAAGGGGCCTCTGTGTGTCACTGCTGCCACCTCTGCCCTCCTGACACTGGCTGGTCCTGCAGTCGAATGCCATCTAATCACAGAGTCCTCCAGGAGCCCCCACCCCGCCCCACTGGCCCAGCAGCCGAGGCCTGTGGTTCCCGGGCACACACGCTGCCCGAGGGGAAAGGCCAGCCCACGCGGGTGTGAGAGCTGGCGGGGAAGAAGGCCTCTGTGAGGGCCGGCTGCCAACTTCTGGAGGTTTATAAACTCAAATAGCAAACAGTGCTTCCATGCTCCAGTACAGTGTTTCCAGGATGGCTAAGTATGTTTAATTATCATCATCTTAGAAATAAAGGATTTCAAGTGGTAGAAAAGTTCTACTTCTTCAAAATCCACTGAGAGCCTCAGAAAACCAATCCTAGGTATTCCCAAGCAGTTTAAAAAAAAGAACTCCAGACACTCGGAGGCAACTGAAATACGTTCAATTATGTTAACGTATTAACATAATTGTTAATAATTGTTAACAGGGGTTAAAAAAAGGCCTGACCTTTAAATTCCTCTACATACCATTAGCGGCCATCAGTAAAGAGCTGTGTTGATTCAACGCACGAATGACACTCAGTTCCGCACCGTGAGCCCCTCGGACGGGCCTCGGCAATGCAGACCGCACCTGCTGGGGTCTGCTGCCCGGTTACTGCCAGGGCCCCGGCCCCACTGCTGACCTTTAGTACTAAAGCTTTCATGAAAGAAGGAAGTCATTTCTGCAGGGTCCTCATCTCCTAGGATAGCGCAGTGCAGAAACCATCTTCTCCCTAAAATTTTTATTCACAAAACACTTGTCACACACACACACACACACACAAGGCATTTTTCCCCCCAAGCTGCCAAACTCAAGACCTCAGAAGAGCAATTTAATTGAACCCCTTGGATAAAGTCTCATTTTCTGAAGCGGATGCCAATCTGTGACGTCCTTCTTCCAGGGAGCACCGAGTGCTATCAGGGAGGCCATTGCAGTTTAGAGGGAAGAAGTTTGTATTTACCTCCAAAGTATTCCCACCTTAATTTTAAAGATTTCTCCATGTAATTATCCATATCCTCACGCACTGCCAAGAACAGCTCTCTGCACCTCTGCAGAGTTCTGAGAACCAGTGGCTAACACTTCAGAGGACGTTTTATTCGCGTTTTGTATTTCAGGTTCTAGAAATATGCACACATTTGTGCCACCTTGCTCTCTTTTTCACAGGACTTCTGTAAACAACTTGCCGCACAGCCAGCCGAGGACAGCAGCTGGAGTTTTCCTGGGTCCCACCAGGACATGAAGCCTCTCAGCATCCCGCCTGCATCTGCTGCTCCTCAGAAGTTACCCATGCCTCTTCCCGCGTGACACCGGCTGACCCAGGCCCTGGTCCGCGAGATGGCGTTGTGAGCGTCCACGAGATGAGCGCTGAAGTGAGAACCGGGCAGGGCGCTCTCCCTTGATGTGCTCCTGGGAAGAATTTAAATCACTTCTCTCGAGGAGGAGGGCAGATCGAATCTAAAATTAGTAAGTGTTCCTGATGGAAGTCTCGGCTAGTTACTGGGAAATGCAACAGATTCGATACAGCATCTAACCACTTAGGTAAGTGCTGGGCTGGGGCCCGAGAGCAAGGGACGGCCACGTTCACAGGGTCACCAGGGTGTCAGCAATCCAGATTAGGTCCACTCATCAACTGAGACCATTTCAGCACTAAACCTAGTAAACACTCCAAGCTGTGCAGGACACTGCCTGGGTTTCCTTGCCTCTGCGCTCACCGCAGCGGCCTCTGCGAGCCCGTCTTGGCATGAGCCCCGCTTCCTCCCCAAGGCCCCTGCAGCAGTGAGACGGTGAAGGAGGTGCGGGGTGAGGCCGGTGGGGGGAAGGATGTGGGGAAGGAGAAAAGAAAGGTGAAGGACAGGGGTGCGTTTAATCACAACGAGGCCAGTTTATTTCTGTAATTTGGAAAAACTTAACATTCTGTGCTTTTTGGTCTTGACATTTCTAAAAGCCATTATCAGATTTTCTTTTCGGCATAAATTAACAGGTAAAAATATTTGGTCCATTAGAATCACCATTACAGTTACTAAGATTTGCATTAACCGTAATGGGGCCCTGGGCACGCTGTCCATCAACCATATACTAATATGTCTGTGGCTAACCTGCGCCCCATACCCAGACACACAGACCCAGGGCGGGGCTCTTTATTACGCCTGGACCCAGTGTCTGTTAACCTGCCTGCTCCCTAAAATGTCTGTGACTCAGAATCCGCACTCGGGACATTTCTGTGTCATCTGCGAACACGTGCAGAGCAGAGAAATGTGACCTGAAACTTGTGTCGTCCACAGGTGGGTGCAGGGTGATGCTCTAACTCTCACACTGCAGACGGCTCCTTTCCACCAGCCTCCCTGCTCTCCCCAGGACGGCTTCCTCCAACCTAGACTTATGCAGAGGCCCTGGCTGCCAAGAGCTGGGACGTTAAGCGACGACACTGAAAGAGTCTCTTTGGAATGGACAACATACCCCTTTTGCTCCTAAGTTGAGAATTTTATTCCCGTAAAGATGTTTCATAAATGATACGACAGATACGACACTGAGATGACTGCTCTCTCCGACGGGCAGACTTTCCTGGTCTTTGCCGCGAGCGGTGAAAAAGCCTGGGACACGGGGATGCCTCCTGCGGCCAGGTCATCCCGGAGAGGCACCTGCTCTTGGGACTTCTGGTTCCTTGTCCGCGAAATGAAGGAATAGTATCAAGCGACCTCTCGGGCCCCCCTTGGCTCTAGAATTCTGAGTCTGTGAAACACTGACCAGAGTACGAGCACGGCTCCTGATGTGTCCCCTTCATCCCCTCTAAAAGCTGCCGGGCGGTTCCGACAGTGGGATCTCAGGCCCTGGTTCCCGACCGGCAGTCTATCTGGATCATGTGAGGAGTTAGACGAAAGCAAAGCACTGGCCCCGGAGGACAGTGATGGAGGCGGCCAAACCAAGAGTTGGGGTGCGGAGGGAAGACCAGGCCACCCCAGGCTTCAGGGGAGCGGGGCACAGAAGCCAGTGCCCACGTCATCTGCGCCACTGCTGGTGGGGACTCACCGTCCACAGGTGTCAGTGTGCTACCCCCTCCCCCCCATCCCGGGGTAGAGGATGCAGGCGTGGGAGCCACACGAGGGAGGGAAGGGAGCAACAAGCTTTTAGGACACAAAACAAGTATCTTATGCTCTGAAACCCATGGATACACGTATATGTTACGTGTGGGCAAAGAACACAACAGACATGCAGCAAACAGTAGTCGCCGCTGGAAGGGGGGTTGGGGACTCAGGTCCTGGTCTTGGTGGCAAAGTGGGTTCTCTCCACCCCCAGAAGCGCATACACCAAGGTTCACGAGAGGCGGCCCTCCTAACAGGGCCGCATCCTGGGGACACTAGTGGGGATGGGCTTGGCGACAGAACAGCTGACTGTCTCCCAGTTAATCTATCCTGGTCCCCTTCCTGCTTCTGGGGAAACCAGAGAATGGTGGGCCTGGAGTCCTGGCCACCAGGCTGAGGTTCTCCCTGCCAGGGCAGGCAGTGACGCGGGCTGGACATGGGGTGCGAGTTCTGCCCCCCACCAAGTACACGGCTGCACTGCTGGGATCACAGCAGCACCTGCCTCTGCACGGACACTGCGTCTCCCGTGACTCCCCAGGAAGAGCCGTCACACCTGGCAGGGGCTCAGGGGCTCCGGGGGTCAGAAGGAGGCAGCACCAAAACTCTGCAGAGCTACAGTGATGACAGCTGGACACCAGCTGCTGGCTGGCTGGTTCTGCTCGGCTTTGCATCTAGAGAAACACGTGGAAGCCTCAGGGGAGATTATAGAAACACAGGAAGAACTACTTTTAAAATAGAAACGAAGGGAGGGGACAGCTCAGTGGCAGAGTGCATGCTTAGTATGCATGAGGTCCTGGGTTCAATCCCCCATACCTCCATTAAGAAAAAAAAAATTATAAAAATAATGGAAAAGACCTTGGTGGACACCTAGTTGAGTGGTTTCCAAAGTGGACTGAGGAGCCCAGGGATTTCACACAGATGTGAGAACCAAGGCACAGAGCTGTTATCTAGGAAACCACTGGAAAAAAGGATTTTGCAGATTCTGCAGCTGAAACGAGCTAAAAACACTGACTGCTTCCTCTTTTTATGGATGAGGAAACTAAGGGTCAGAGCGGACTGTGAGGAGTGAACTCGCACCCTATCAGGACAGAGACACAGAATCAACACCAAAGGTGTGCAACCCACACATTATACTTTATAAAGGACACTGATGAGGAAAATAAGGCTTAATTCAATCGTCTCACAGGGTTGGCTTTGTACTCATGTCCTGGTTACGTCGGCTTTGAGTGAATTCTTCTGATTCCATTGTTTATCTGCTCAAAGTTCTGCAATCCTTAGAATAGAAATAATAAGTGCCTTCTGCTACTCAGCAATGATACAGAAGACTGCTTTTTTAAATGGAAGTGGGGGTGAGAATATCAAAGTATGCCCTCAAGTTGCTGTATTTTCCTCAAACTTAGGACATTTCCTCAAACTTCCTAAAAATTTGGTCCTAAGACATACTTTAACTTTGAAACTTAATTATTTTGTCTATATAAACACTGCCACTAATAAAATACCATTTTTTAATCTGGTAACTTGCCTAAGGGGAAGGTGTTGCATGAACGAGTTTACAGGTGTGCCCAGCCAATGAGCAGGCGGTGCAGAAGCCAACTTGGGTCACCTGAATAGCGTCTGCTCAGATGTTCTCATCACGTTAATGCCACTGACCACATTTTATGGCTCATTTATATGATGTGTTGGTAGCTACCCTAGGCCTATCTCTAGAATTTAGAAAATACAGGTAACTTTTGTGCCTTGTGCTGTGAATTCCTGAAACTCCCAAAGCGATCAATACAAAGTATTGACATAATAAAATATCCAACTAAGAAATTCTTGAACTTTGACTCTCAGGGTCTGAATCCCTATTTTGTCCCATGAGTTTTTTTCTGAATCATTTAAATTATTTTGACGAGGGGGAAATACTCCAAATTTGGAGGCTGGCTGATCACACATTTAAAAACATTTCTGTCCCAGGAATATTAAAGCTGGTCTTCTTTTTTTTTTCCTATTACTTTATCCGTAAGTAATTAGTCTAGAGATAGCACCTCATACTTTCAGGTCATCCACTCTTTTACAGATGTTCTAGCACTTTGATAATATAAAATCAAGTTCTTATTTATCAGATAATTAAAACACAGTTCAATTAAATTTTGGATTAAGTAAGCATTTAATTATGTAAATCTTTGCTAACCATAGAATCGAGTGAAATGATCAATGAATCAGGTAGAAGAGAGCTCCCTGAACTTTATAAAATGATGCTGCATTTGTCGAGGCTCAAACTGGAAGACTGAAGATGACAATTTTTTTTGGAAGAGTCTCATTATGATTTTTATTATTCATCTAGTTTATTCTAAAATCTGTAACAGTGGTTCTCAAAGCAGGATCCACAGATCCGTGGGGGTCCCAAGACACCTTCAGGAGTTTGGTTAGGTCAGAATTAACTTTTCATGAAAATACTAAGACCTCATTATGTTTTCATTGTGTTGACCTCTAATCTGACTGTGGGAAAGCAAAGGTGGATAAAACTGCTGGCACCTTAGCAGAGATCAAGGTGATGGCACCAAAAGGTCCTCGTGGCCACGGTGCTCCTCACCCTCCCGCACTCGACATAAAGCCGGTGCCACGCCCACCAAACGGCCTGGATGGAGGAGGAAGTCTTCCTTGATGAAGACGTGCTACTCGTATGAAATCTCGCCCTTGAGGACACGCTTTGTAGTCTTCCGTGAGACAGGAGGGAGGTGTGCACAAAGGACTTCCGCGCCCACCAAGTACAACTGTTGTCTCGAGGAAGAGCACTGTGCCACTGAGTCCCACGTGAAGTTGCCAAGTTCCTCATAAACGCCGTCGGTACCCGAAAGGACCCATGGAGGAACCACGGGCATCCAGACTTGGCTGTTCAGCATTTTCTCAAAACACAAATGACGGGAGTCTGACACTTCAAGGAAAGCAACTGACGTCCTTTGTTGCTGATGATAAAACTTGAGCTTTCCAGCAAAACTCAGAATCTCAGAATTATGACAGCATCCCAGGGGTTAAAGATATTTCTGATGAGACTGATGACACTATGAACAAATGGGGCTTTGCTATTGCTATTGTACTAGGAAACTGTTGATACTTGCACAATCTGCACTGCTCAGGAAACCGGTATTTTCTAGCTGACCAACACACGGTGCTACAACATCACGTAAGGTAGGGGACCCGTCCAAGGGCAAGACCGACAGACAACAGGGGAGTGAAAGGTCTTCTGCAGGATTCAGAGTCTACACGGTGACTACGTTGAAGACGCGCCCGCTTGTGTTTTGGTGTGGTGTGGAAGGATAGCCACAGTTACCTTCCACCCCCTCTTCCCAGTTCCGTGTCTGTGCGAGGCCAGGTTTTCTTCATATACTTCGTGCGGGCACAGACTGAATGCAGAACCCGGCTGTGTTCTGTAAGCCAGGTGTTACAGGAACTGGTAAAAATCCAGGATAAGTCCACTCTTATTAGACTTTTTTTTTGGGAGGGTAAATTCAGTTATTTTTCATAAAATATGTTCACATGGAATGGGGTTTATTATTATTAAGTTAATAATTTAAAACTTCTGTTTTAAATTCAGTATAGTAAACTGTGATAGATATAGCCCACATAAACTACAGCTCCATAATTCGGGGCTCTCAATGTTTAAACATGTAAAGGGGTCTTGAGACCAAAAAGCTGAAGAACTGCTGGTCTAGAGGCTTTGAACATGCCAAGCTGTTCACCAGGTATGTTCCATGCTTCCCCTTCACATGACACGTTCTCATACCTGCTCTTCTATAACTAAGGTATGTTTCCACAACGACCCTGATGAGCACAATGTGAAACTATTTTCACAGGTTAATAATAGAAGCATTATCAATGTTTTTCTTGTTACTGCATAATTTCTCCCACAAGTATCAGTAATTCTCCTGGGTGGAAGCAAAGCGGATGGAAACAAGGGATTACTCAAGAGGAGAAATGAGTGGAATAACTTAGGATAAAGCTCAAATAAATATGCACCAAATTTGGGAAATGTCACTGGAGACCCCACTGACAAAGGCGGACTTAGATAAGAGATAAGGGTGGGGCCTTTTCATTTAAGTGGAAGAAAGGATGGCCCTCTGTTCCACACCCAGTACTTGTTATGTTTAAAAACAAGAGAGGAGATAGTGCGTTTCAGTGAACAATCACTGGACACTCTGATGGCCTGCAGTGATGTTGCCGGAGACCCGCCATGAAACCTGCCACCGCCAGTAACTGACTTCATTTCACCTGGGACCAGGGCTTCCTGTTTGGCTCATCCCACCAGTCCGTGCTGACTGTCCCCGATAACGCTGTAAGTCCCATCTCTGCTTTTTCACTGGGTTCCACCCCCACTCCCCGCCCCGCCCCTCCAGCCAGCGTTACCTTTGATCGACCCCTTAGAGCAGCGATCACGAATCAGGGGAGACACTGCCCTACAGGGGACATAAGGCAAAGCATGGAGACATTCTGGGTTGTCACAGTTAGGGGTGGGGGTGGGGGTTGTGCTACGGGTATCTAGTGGGTAGATTCCAGAGACGCCGCTACATGTCCTGCAACGCACAGGGCGACACACAGGCAACGTGCAGGACAGCCACTGGCAAAGACCGTCCGCAGTGCGGAGACTGAGAACATCTGGCTTAGAAGCAGGAGAAAATTCTGCCATAATGAGATACAAAGCCTTTTGCCTTTTACCTTTTCCTAACTGTTTTCCTCTTCAGAAAAGCTAATGTGCTGTAATGTACTGTAACACAACCCCTGGCCATTAGTTTAGCGTCACTAGCAAGGCAACGTGGTGTAGAAGCTGGAGTTGGAATCCCACCAGTGCAACCTGCTAGTTGTGTGACCTTCAAGTCATCTGCCTCTCTGAGCTTTAGTTCCATCATCTACAAACATAGAGGGAAGAAATGTGCTGTTTCAGAACAGTTACGAGGAGTGGAGACACTACTGGGCATACAGTGGGTGCTCAGTAAATGGACAAGCCTCCTCCCTGGCATTAACTGAACGTCGTCGGTCTTCATTAGCTGCTGCAGCAGAGAAATAAGGAAGGAAGCACCATCACAGTGACAGCTGATCGAGGGGAAGTGGAAGGCAGGCTCGGACCTCATTTAAAGTGCCTGAGAAACATTTCCCCAAAACCACATAAGTAGGTGTAAACAAACACCCCAGGGCTGGAGCCCACGTTTGTGTCATTCCACGTGGACGGCACGTCCCCGCACCCCACCATCGCAGCCCGCCCTCTCCCCAGCCCCGCCAGCACCCAGGAGGCTGTGGGGACGGACACTCCACCCCCGGAACGGAAGGACCAGCCAGACCCTAAGCTGGCTGGTCTCACCCTCTGCTTAGAACAGACCCTTCTGTGTTTGAGGTAAGAACACCGGATGCCACTTCCCCAGTCAGCTGTGGTTCACACAGACTCAAAGGAAAGCTTCCAGGAAGAGCTTCCCGTCATCCTCCAGCCTCCCTCGCGCTCCCCAGATTCAGGAGAAACCCCCCGATGGCCTGCACCGAGCGTGTCCAGCTCTGGAGCGGGGACCTCCTGCCCCATGAAACATGAGGCCCCACGCGGGGTGGTCCGTCCTTCCTCAGAAGACTCTGCGGCCCCTGAGGGCACGGTCGTGCTTCTCCAGTGTCTCGGGCACGTGCAGCTGGAAGCTCCGGCCTTTCTCCAGAGGCTTTGTCCCGGTTCTGAGCTGCTCCTGGAACTTGCTGTTCTGGAGAAGACGCGGTTGGTTTTCTTTTGACTGAAGTGGCGATGAGCATTCCAGGATGAGTTACTAGGTCATCAGACGTGGGGGTCGCCTCCTGCATGTTAGCTCCACTTGGGAGAAGGGACGCTCCCCCAGGATTCCGGGGAGAGGAAGGCAAACCCACGGGCCAGTTCCCAGCGGTAAACTAAAAGGTATTACTGGATTTAAACTGTATTTTTGTATCATTTTACCTCACACGATTAGCTTGGCCTTTCTCCTTGTTAGCATGCTCACCTTTCATGCTGCAAAAGTGACAAGAATTCTGTATGTGATGTACCAAGTGCACTTTTTACACACTCAGCTCACAGTGAGCAAAGTGATCAACTTCCTTATAGTGCACTTAGAAAGTAGCACAACCAACCAGCCCTCTCACTTCCCCTACAGTCCCCACTTAAGAAGGACAAGGTGGGCTGCTGGTCCTGGCTTACAGCTCCTCCAAGGCCCTGCCTTCTCCCCTTGGAGTGGGAGCCATCACAACTGCCCCACTGTGCGGTCGGGCCCCCCAGACGGCTGTCCTGCTGCCCTCTGTCCGTCCCCTGCCCAGCCAGTCGCTGCCTCACACGACCGACCAACCTTCCCTCCTCATCGCAGAGCCCAGCTGATGGCTGTTCTAGTCTTTAGATCAGAACTGTGTCCACTCTGACAGCTTATCAAAGGGGTGATGAGGGGTGTGCTCCTCTGCTGGTTTCCCTCGTAACTGAAAGGCCAACCCGACATCAATTTCCCCAGTAACCGGTAAGTAACCTCGCTTTCCCCCCAGAGCGGAGACTCCTGCCCACCTGCCAGCCGGCCACACACAGTGGGCGTCACTCCAGACCTGGCTTCAGACACGTAAGCTCTCCAACCACCCATGAGCCACGGACGTCTCTGTCGCTGCCCTGGGCTCACTCTTCAGTCCTGAAGCCGGGCAGGTTCGGGGCCAGCAGACATGGGGTGCAGCCCAACCCCCATCGATGGAGGAGTGGAGGGAGGCGGCCCGAGACCCAGGCTGAGTGGGAGGAGGACGTGGTACCACCACTTGAAAGACGGTTTTCTCTTCCCCAGCAGACTTGCTGCTTCTCTGCAACCCCGGTCCTTGACCAGACAGAACCACCCACAGTGCCGCTCGTGAGGGCTCTGTCCTCTGGAATAGCTGCTGTGTTTCTACAATGGGGAGGGGGCTTCTCTTCCGTAAATGCTGGCTTACACGTGGCTTAATACCTAGCTTCAAGTGGATGATTTTGCTCTAATCCAGTGCCCACTGCTTGGCTTTGACTCCCTGCAATCTATGCCCTTCTGCTCTGATGCATACACACTTTTTCCCCCTGGAAAACCTTCTGTCTAGTAAAATCATGCATTTAAAAGAAAAGAAGAAAGAAAGAAAAATAAGATGTAAAGGAACAATAGGGCTAGGACCAGACCACTGAATACCTAGGGACCTTGGGGGCCAGAGCCTGAGGAAACCCAAATCAATCCATCAGTTAAAGTCCCCACCGACGTGTACTTTCATCACAGCCCATCCTTTGTGTCCTCGCAGGCTTTAAACCCAGGGCCTCGCGTTCTCCTTTCGTAGGTCCCAGGAGACATTCTCTTCCAGGGCAGGGCAGCGACACCAGGACTAAAAGGTGGTCCCGAGCAGCCTTCCTCCTCCGTCACACTCCTCGTGTCTTCTGGGATGCCCTGCGGTCCGCACGGCCCAGCACAGGGCAGCGGGGCCATCCTGAAGCCACCACCCCATTTCTGGTGCTAGAGAGAAATACTTTCTTTTCCAGGTGTTCATAAATACATTGTCACTCTGACTGCAGGAAACCGTGCCGGACCATTTCCACACATCACCACGCAGCAGGAAATGGAGGACCCCCAGGCCCACTTCCCTGTTTACCAAACACACAGGGGCCAGAACGCACATGGAGACACATCAAGGGAACAGGCGACAGTTTCACCTCTTCTCTCCCAATCTGGACCCCTTCTATTTCTTTTTCTTGTCTGACTGCTATGGCTAGGACTTCCAATAGTATGTTGAACAGGAGTGGTGAGGGTGGGCTTGTCTCGTTCCCGGATTTCAGCAGAAAGGCTTTCAACTTTTCACTGTTGAGTATTATGCTGGCTGTGGGTTTGCCATAAACAGCTTTTATTTTGTGGAGATATGTTCCCTCCATACCACTTTGCTAGGAATTTTTATCATAAATGGGTGCTGAACAAGGGAACAGGTGAATCTGACGGTCCGGTGGCTAAATCCCTGGGGTGGAGGCCAACCTCTGAGAGAATGGCCAGTATCTGACACCCACGGGCACCGCGGCAGGCCAGGGGCTGTCTGCTGAGGGATGGACGACCTTTGTCAGAGCGCAGTGACCCAACACTCTGAAATGACCATCAGCTCCAAAACTCAGTGCTCCGGCAGAAGAGGGTACCACCCCCCCATCCCCGTGTCAGGGCTCCCGATGGGTGGAAAATGCACCCCGGAGAGAAAAGAGAGTCAAGGTCTCCCTGAGGCCGTCTGTCACCGGGGAGGGATGTGACAGGGCCCCCAGCGGTCCCTCTGTGGATATTTTTTCTAAGTAGTTTCCAGGGAACTTACTCTAAATTCCTGGTTGGGGATGGAGGGCTGTGAAAAAAACAAAACAAGCAACCTGAGTTTATCATTTTTATCAGGCAAAACTTGTACTTTTGTACAAGGTGGTGGGGGTGTGGGGAACACAAAGCTACGTCCCTTTTAATAAGAGAGCGGGAGGGACCTCCTTAACCAGCCCGGGTCTCATCAGTGGAGGAAGGCCCCCACCAAGGCAGTGAGCACCCTGGCACGCCCCCCAGGGGCTGGGGGCTCAGGGTTGCTGCTGCCCTGCTAACAGTGGCCTCCAGCAATAGGGGACCTCTATTTCCAGTTTCTGTGCAAGCTGGGCTGACCTGAGTTACCCTGATTGCTACAATAATTCCAGTCTGGCTATGTCCCCTTTGGGCAGCCAGGACCTTAAACAGAAATCAGCTGTGCCCCCATCACTGAGAAAAGTCCGAAGTGCAACCAACGTGTGTGGTGTTCAGATGTGTGTGTTCAGAAGAGAAAGAAGAAAAGAAAGTAGGCATCAGAACACTATTTTTTAAAGTTAATCTGGAAAAGCCTCTGAACGCACAAAAAGTGGCTTCTGAGAGTAAAAATTTTCTGGCTTAGGAGTACTTTTTGGACATAAAGGCAGCAGCACATCCATCGCGGGTCACCTGGAACCAACTCCACACGTGCTTCCTGCGGACAAGCACTAATGCTGCCAAACTGTAGTTTGAAAAGTAAGACATACTTTGGGTGAAATCTAAGAGAAAAGGGTGGCGTGTTAGTGACGGCGGTCCCTGTCGTTTGGATGGGGTCGCACAGAACCACCACGCAGCGTGACAACAGAAACTGGGACAAAGTACTGGAGCATGTGATTCACATAGACAGGTGTGTGTATGATTTATAGATTATTCTAATAACGTGTTTTAACCTCTTCCGAGCTGCTTTCTGCTTTTAGTCAGTGCTTAACTGAACTGGGTCATGATGTACAGAAACTGAAATCAGACAAAGAACTCTACAGCATGTTTTGAAAATAGCAACGATTTGATAAGTGCCAGCATTGTACTGTCAACAAAGGAACCAAGGAGAGCCTTCACTGTCGGCAGGGAATGAGAAAGCTCGCGACCACAGTTACCTAAAATAAGAGTATAAGTACCCGTGTTTTGGTAACCAAGGAGAATTATCTAGTGTATAAGGCATGAATGTCAATGTAAGATATATTAAAAAAAAAACAATTCAATTTCCCACAGACAAGCTTAACAAAGTTAGTAACAATTAATCACACTAACATCTGCACAGCTCTCAGGGTTCCCAGCACTTTAACATCCATTGTTTCGCTCTGTCAGTGCAACGGGGCTGGCGTTCTGCACAACAGAAACGGAGCCGGAGTGCAGGGAGGAGGGCAGGTCAGACAGTCAAATGAGATGAATTTGCTCAACAAGTCAAAATATTGAATTCATTTGTCTGAAACAAAATGGCTGGGACTGTATCCCCTGACTGTCTGCCTTCTTGGGCAGAAAAAGGGCGAGAGTAATTTCCATGTATTTGCATCAGAAGTCAGTTCACAGCAAAGGAAGTGAAATCCCAGACTTTATCAGAGGAAAATCTAACATGTCGACAGACAGCACGTCCCACAGCCGGGCCGGGAGGGACTGGGCTGGGGCCAGAAAGGCGGGTCTGGGGACAGAGCTGGTGCTCCGGATGGAGCAGCCGGTCCTGTTCTGACCCCCACCTGGTCACCGGCGTCCTCTTTTCTGTCCCTGTGCCTCGAAGCCCTGTACTGATGGCTGGGTCCTCCTGCCCCTCCATCAGTGCTCAGACTCCCGTTCCTCCTCTCCCTGGGTCTCCTTCTCTAGGTCCTGCCGTCCTCTCTTGAGTTCCTACTGTAACGCTAGGACCCCTCTGCCAGCTCAGGTTCTGTTTATAATTCCTTGGTGGGGCCTCTCTGGCTGCCGCGTTCAGGGCAGGCTTGGTGAAGGATGCTGTGGGCACGCAGACATGGCCCTCTGTCTCCTACACACTTCCCGACCCAGGTCAGCCACACCTGCTTTCCTCCGAGTCCACGCTGACCGCCACCTCTTCCACATGAGCCGCCTCTTCCCAGGACACGTCCTCACCCTGAGGACAGGGCCAGTGTTCCCTCCCCAAGCCCCCTGACTCCCCTGTGACCCGGCGTGGCCCCTCTCCTCTGTCCCATGTTGTGTTGCCCCGCTTTTCCTCTGGCTCTGCTGTCACGGTCACCTTGCCCTCCTCCCGGGGGAGCCCGAGAGCCCCTGAGGGCAGGGCCAGCGCAGTGCCCTGCTTATTGGAGACACTCAACATCTGCTGAACTGTGAAGAAAATCATGTTTTTATAGAGCGAGTAAGTGTGAAGGCCGGTGAGGTCGCTGTTGGCTTTAAGAGAGAAGCAGGCCCCTAGTCCACTCTGGACACTGTCCCTCACTCTTTACCAGCGACCACTCAGCCAGGGAACGTTGCCCAAAGCTGTGGCGTCCGTGAGCCCGAGTCACTCGGGCAGCTGGGCGGCTCTGTCCTGCTTCTCGGGCAGGGCACACCCATCTGCAGAGACGGAACAGCCACCAGGACGGACTCCTTACCCACGGTGTCAGAGGTCACAGCTGACAAACAGCCCGAAGCTGGGTTTCTAAGCCGGGCAGGTGGCTCGTTTATACGTGTGACAGAGGGAAGACTGCAGGGCCGGCAAGGCCCGTGGGCCACAGCTGCAGAAATCCCGTGACACCACACCAGCCCCCGTGGGCTCCGGGGAGGATGAGCGGGAGGGAGGGCGTGTGTGATGCGGACGCGCTGGGTGTCTTCGGTCCGCAACCAGTAAGGGCTGAGAAGCGCTGCTCTGCACGGGAGGCCGGATGCAGAACTCAGCAGTGCGTTATCTGCTGCTGCCCTTTTTATTTCAGAGAAAATTCTTCTGACTGGCCACATTCTAACGTATGAGTAACTCCACTGAGACATTATTTACGGCTCCACACTGAATTTTGAAGGATTCACAGAGGAATGAAGTTTATCCCATTGTTTAGAAAGTGTGAGGAAGAATCAAGCTGAAAAAATAATGTGGATTCAGTTAAAAAAAGTCCCTGGGAGTTACTATGTTTGAATATTTTGACTATTAAAAACAAAGTTTTCTCACTGGCATGGAATTTTGAAAACGGGCTTAGGAGCATCTGCTAAGACAGACCCGGCCCTTCCACTCAACTGGGGACACGGTCCTCACAGGAACCACACACAAATCACGCCGCAACCCTGCGTCCAAGTGTGGCTCCGGTTAGGCTCCAGGAAAGAACTCGGGGATGACGGCCTGTGCTGGGCGTGGCCGGAGGGAGGAGGGAAGGTAGACTAGAGGAAAGAAAAGAAGGGAGGGAGGGGACGCAGGGAGGAGAGAGAGCCTGGAAGGGAGACAGACGCTGGAGAGCAGGACCCAGAGAAAGACGGGACCTTCAAGGGCAACTGGCGGTTCTGAAATGACCAAGGTGACGAAGCCTCTGCCCTTGGGGGCGTCACCAGGAGGGGCAGGTCAGGGCAGACACCGCCACGTGGGGCATCCGCACTTTCCATAGAGCAGCGAAGGACCCCAGTGTTCAACAGTAACAGAAACATTCAGGGGTAGATGCGTTGTGACCTGAAGAAAGCGCCACAGCAATTAAAAAACAAAAGCCATTGATACTTAAGTTTCTAACCACCAGACTTCAGTCTGTTATGTCCTTTAATTGCAGTGCCCATCCTGGGGGCAGGTATTGTCAGACCCACTTTATGGACCGGATAACTGAGGGTTGCGAGGGCAGGGAGCTGGTATACGATCCCCGAACCCCCCAGACTCCTTCATTCATTCATTCTCTCAACAGAGGTTTACCCCTGGGTCCTGCCGAGCCCCCAGGTCCCAGGTACGGGAAGTAACTGGGGAAGGAAACAAAGTCCTTGCAATTAGGACCTCATCATCTGGTACGAAAGAGAGTCAATCAACAGCCAACCAAAGCAACACCTAATTACAGAGCTTGAGAGACCCCATGAATGAAACGGCCAGAGAGCCGTCACAGAAGATGAAGCGGGCTGTCCCCACATTCGCCAGCACGGGGAGGGCCTGGCTGGGCCCGAAGGCTGCGGGGATGAACTGCTCCCAGGTCCTTCCTCTTCACCCCCTGCGGTGTCTTCACCAGCTTGGTTCTCCACCCTCACTCTTCCTACTCTCTCTGCATGTTTCATTCACTCTTAGCTGCCAATGGATGAATGTCCAGAGACTCCTGAGCTGCCCTGTCTCAGTCCCGAATTTTACTCAGTGGTCATGCAGGACGCTGCTGGGGTCTGTGTGCACGTGCACGTGCGCGTGCTGCGTTCCCCTTTTAAAATGAGGACCGTGTGAACCGTGCACCAGCAGGATCCCACCTGCAAAGCTCTCCAGCGGCAGGGCGTGAACCCTGCACACACACTAAGGGAAGCTGCTCAGGTCCTATGGGGAGAATCGGTTACTGAATAAACTGGAAGAGAAAAGCTCTGAGTTCATTCAGTAATCACTGTCTGCCAGAAGTCAGGGGTTGGAAATCCTTGGCTTTAAGTCACACGACACAAAAGTAACTTGAACATGGAGTGAGGGGGGCACGGCTTTATCCGCCGGAGGGAGCCTTCTGCACCTCCTGGGGGGTGTCGGTGCCCAGCTCGGTGCAGAGGGTACGTAAGGAGACAAGCGTCCAGTTAGTGACGTGAGCACCCTGGGCTGCGCTCCTGTCTGCTATCTTTCCCGACAAGACAAGGAGCTTGGTCCAGGGGGAAAAGCAACACAGCAGGAAGATTTTGTTTTTAAAACACTGCCAGCTGGTAGCTGATTCACACCCTGGTACAAGCCCGTGTTCTCGCTGTGGGTCGAGAACAAAATGCTCAGACCGGTGCCAGTCTGAGCAGCACTGGTGTGGAGGACCCAGGAATTATACACGCCCCACCCTCAAGAGAGTAACGTTAAGGGGGACGTCTCCTCTTTCTGGCCATTTTGTGCACCAAAGAACCTCTCATCCCCTTGCAGTAAAGACACAGATTTTTTTTTTGCATTCCAACAATCTAACTAGGTCTAAATCCCCATCAAACCACCGTGCCCCCAGTTTAGAAAGAGAAGGAAGTGTGCTTACTCTTCTTGGCGTAAGTCGTTGACGCTGCGGTCCAGCGAGATCATGTCACTTGCCACCATGTTAAATCCAAACTCTTTAATGCTGGCTTGAACTGCATGTTTGAATTCTGGTCCCAAAACCAAGGGCTGGGCTTTCTCTCCAGGGCCACCAACCACTCCGTGAGGCTCAGGCTCTTTGGGTTCAAAGTTACCGAGGACGCCTGGGCGGAGGACAGGATCCCGGTAGGTGAGCGTCTGAGGCTTAAACGTGAGGTACTGTCTCTGCATGACGTCCCTCTGGTTGTCCCCTCCCCCAGCGCGGCGCTCCTGCTCCGGTCCGGCCTTGTTTTTCCTTCTAATAGACTCCAAGTCCACTTCTACGCCTTCGACATGAGGCCAGGGCACGACGGGCTTGAATCTGTCCTCCCCGAGAGCGAGTCCATTGCCTCCTCGGTCGGGCAGGGGGTTATTGACAGCTCTGTCTTCCTACACAAAAGGGAGGGGATACACAGTGAGAAGGTGAAGGCAACCACAGCAGAATTCACGACAACAATGTGCACATTTTAAAAAGGGCTGAGGCAACAGTCTGACAGCTGGAACCGTGAAACAGGATCAGGCCCTGAGTCAGGACCTCCCCTTAGAAGGGCCCTTTCGCGGGAAGGATGGGGCACCAAGAAAGAAACTATTTCCTGGCCTCACGACTCCAAGATAAACAGGTGGCTGTCTTTTTTACCTCTCCCCTTATGAACAGAACGCCCTATCAAAGACCCCTTAATAAAGCACATTGTTATTATGGGTCAGAGCAAGGAGGTTCTAGGACCTTTGATTAAAACGGACCCTTAATAGGTCATGGTGTCCGACGCGGCATTCGCACTTGTCTGGTGCACAACAAACATGACTCTCGTCAGGAACGCAGCCACGCGGTGGCAGTGGTGCTAGACGTCACCCATCACTAGGCTGGCTTCGGGCCCCTAACGGCAGGGTATCAGGGCTGGGATGTGCACTCAGCCTTCCTGATTCAACACCTTCTGCTCAGTAAGAGTTTGGCTGAATTCAGAACTATAAAAAAAAAAAAGCTCTAATGACTGTCACCAAGTCAGCGGGGGCTTTTAAACCACACCCAAGACCTAGCCGGCCCCACTCCAGAGGTCGCCCAGCGGAAATGGACTTGCCCGTGAGGATATTACATCGAGGCTGCCTTTTCTGTCTGGGTGCTGCCCCTCCCTTAAGCAGACCTTTCCAACAGAAATCCCAAGTGCTTCTGATTCTGGGGCATATATGTGAAGTTTCTGCTCAGTCAGTCCCATTCTGGGCACAGAGCCGGATTTCTCAACGTGAGCCTCACCTCCAAGGCTTTAACAAAACACTGATGTCCGCGTCCCACCCCTCAGACACCGGGATTTGATTGGTCAGGGCAGCCAGAGTTTCGAAAGCCCCCCAGGTGATTTCAGTGTGCATCGGGCTCAAGCTCCCCCCTGCCCCCCCCCCCCCGCCTTGAAGGGAGTGCAGTCTGCCAGAACCAGACCAGGAGGCTGCAGGTGTGCGCGGCGGGGACCAGGAGAGGAAGGCGGAAGGCAGAACCCAGAACCCAGAACCCAGAACCGGCTACCTGGCCTGTCCCGCCCCTCACACCAACATCACCTGATTCCTTAATAGATTCGTGACAGCATCAGTACCATCCGACCAACATTTTTTTACAGTGTTAGAGCTATAAAAGTAAAGACAAAAACTTTAAAGAGGGAGGAGGGTATGGCTGAGTGGTATAGTGGGTGCTTAGCATGCATGAGGTCCTGGTTCAATCCTCAGTGCCTCCATTTAAAACACACACACACACACACACACACACACACACTTTAAAGAGCACAAGAGTAAGGCTCCAGGTATGATGCTGGCCTGCAGGTTGCTGTCTGCTGGTAGTTTAGAGAATGAAGGGCAAGCTTTCCACCTTCCCTTCTGCAGAGGCACTCAGAGCCAGCACTTTGCTGTGAGTCTTTTTAGAGACAGAACATGCATGTATCAACACTGGTAGAAACATACACCTGTATGCACAATAACAGATTTTTTTCCTAAACGTGGGACATAGATGTTTAACTGACTCATTATTAATTAATATTAATAAAGGAACTGTAAGATGTTATAACCTGTAAGGTGAATCGAAAGAACACAAATACATAAACATCAAGAATACTGCAAAGAATTTACAGGTAGATGCCAAACTGGTGAAACTGGTCAATACCCAGAGTGCAATAACTGGTTGCTTTCCACAGCACACGGTCTCCATTCCCGCAGAATGGAGACTCTCTGGTTACTGTCAGTTTTCCATCATTTACGGGATGGTAAAATAGCTCAGAGATAATGAAAAGGCGAGACAACCTGGAAGGCTGAGTCAGATAATGTACCCAGTAATCTTCTGGGTCCATTTCAAAGTTTTTCCACAGTTTTCCTCCTGTAACACAAAACTAAAGAGCAAATACTGTGCTCAGCCCGACCGTGTCAGTGTGATGCCTTCTTCAGGCACGTGTCACAGGTGGGGGAGCCTCTGCTCAGGCTTCTGACCATCACACACCTGGGTAGCGGGGACCACGCTGAAGCCTAGCCTGTGAGCCCCACCGGGGGCCAGGGTGGCCTCGCCAGAGACCTGGTTTCAGGCAGCTGCTCCTGGGAAGTCACCCAGCCTAAGGAGAGGCCGCCAAGCACAACTCTGCTGCAGAGAGGGGGGCCCCGAAGGGAGGGGAGATTCTCGGGATGGGAAAAGTGTCCGTTTCTCCAGTTTGTCTCCTGGCTCTTTCCAAAATCACACCCACTCACGGCGGTGTTGTAAGCAAATTAAAACAGAGAAGTCATGAAAACCTCCAAGATACTGGACTCCAGCTGCTGACGCTGAGCCAGGTACACCGCAACAAGGGAACGAGCCGCTGGCACGTCGTCCGACTCAGCTTTCTGGGTCTCAGCCTCTCACCTCAGGGCTCCCGTGGGCGGCTCACTGGGGAGGCGGAGACGGAGGGGCGGGACACGTCGGGAAACACGGACAAGGAGACTGAACGGGTCATCAGACGTCAACACCCAAACCAGAGCACCCACAGTGGCGCCCAACGTCCCACCGGGGAAACTGCTTATCGGGAGGACGAGGACTGTGACGGCACGTGAAATCAAGGTGCCCAAACTGTGAGACACACGCTGTGGTTCAGGCTGGCCAGTGCTGACATAAGACTCGCGAATTTAAATATTCCTCGAATCCACTGGCCTCAACAGGAGAATGTTTAACGGATTCAAACTTCATGCTTATCTTACTCCAGAAGTAGTTTGGATCTTTGCCTTGTCTGACCTTTCACTCTTGCTGTTCTCCGCAGATCTGTCAGGAGTCCACCTGCCGCCCCGCCCTCGCCCGGGCCACCTCCTCCTCCTCCAGGTGACGTGCCCAGGTCCCCGTGGGCCAGCCTGCGTCCATCTCCTCAGCCCACCACACTGCCCACCTCCCCGCCTCAGTCAACGAATCCCTGAACACTTCTACTTGAAGCAACTTGGCACCTGATGTAAGATGCCCCGGAATGAACACACCACTCACCCTGCCCCACATACCTGCTTCCCCACCTCAGGGACCGGAGTCCATCAGCCAACTCATCAAACACACAGCAACACGTGATCCGAGCCTCTCGCTCTGACGTCTGACTCCTGCCAACTCTCTGCCTGTGCAGCTCCTGAGTCTGACACCTGTCCCCACGCCTTCATGGCCACCCTCTCGTCCCAGTCGGACGACAGGGACAGCTGCCAACTCTGTGTTGTAAGGGCTTCACATGTACTAACTAATTTCACCCCACGGACCACCACCCCTAATTTACAGACAGAACAGCTGACGGGGGAATCGCTAAACGTCAGGACCAGCTGGCAGAAGGGCTGACAGGCGAGTCCAGGCGGCGCCCAGGCTCTGACCCCACGGCGCTCGCCCCGGCACGGGCACTGCTCCCCACCATCTCTCAGCGCAGCAGCCACGGTGACGTCTCCAAACTTCAAGCATCAGCTGTCCCTGCCCCTGCTTCCAGGTTCCAGGCCGGGTCTTTCCCCGCAGGAGAGCTGCCACCCCTTCCCGGGGTCCCTCAGGCTTTGCAGGCTCCTGCCTGCGCGCACCTGCCCACCGCCCCCGGGGCTGGAGTCAGCGCGCCCTCCTGTGAACGGGCAAGCCATGGAGACCGCAGGCTTGGGGACCGCAGGACATCTGGTACAGGTACTAGCGTCCACGTTACGGCGCAAAAGCAGCCAGAGACGCGCACAGGTGAGCAAGTGTGGCTGTGTCCCAGTAAAACCATCTACAAAGACAGGCGGGGGGGGGACCCCGACCCCCACACCAGACTGCGAGTTCTGGGAGAGGGCAGGGGCCGTGTCTCTCGGATGCACAGCTGCATTCCCAGTGCTCGTGCTGTAGCGCAGCCCTCAGTAAATACCTGCTGAAGAAATGCGTGGATCCTAAATTTCTGCCTGGGTTGTGAGAGAGACTCTGGGGAGAAAAGGGAGAGACTGGGGGACGCGGACAGGGAGAGGGGCTCGCTCAGAGGGAACCCTTCTGGCAGGACTTCATGCACTCAGCAAGAGACGAGACATAACTTTATATTCTCTGCAGTTTGTCCTCAGAGTGATGCTACAGGATAGGCAGCAGAAAAGTTGAATTTGCTCACTTCTCAAAGCCTGCGTGTCATGAAGTCTGAAGGTAAAACCAAACGTGAGAATTGTCTGTCTAAACCCAAGTCAATTAAGAATAATCGCATCAGATCTTAACGTCGTATGATCCAAAGGCTGGCTGTAGAGTAGTGTAAAACTCAACTCCCCCAAGAGGGGAACCACAGCCTCCCTCTTCCTGAGAGGGAGTGAGAACCAGCGGCCGCCTCTGCGACTCACTGGTGCTAAGATACCTTCTTAAGCACCGGCTGATTTACTTCACAGTCAAAATCAATGAATCATTATTGACTAGAAATGGAAACCAGAATCGGTGGATCATCTTCTAAGAGGGGTATGTTCATAAAGGTGGAAAGGTACTGAAAAATCCAGTCACTTATCTCCAGATGGAAATACGGGGCTATGAGAAATCAGATGGGGAGGCTCGCTTCACCTCTGACAGTTTACAAAGTTTCCCTTCGCCTCCAAATCGCCCTTATGCATGGTATTTCCCAAGACGGTCACTGCTTGGTAGAAATAATATGAATACAAAGGAATTTAGAGCAAATGAAAGTCATACAGGTGTGGGTTTGAAATTAGAGGTGAACCACAGACAACCAAGCCCGCAAGGATGAGCTTCTGCGGTAACACTATCTCTGGAGAAACCAGCTTTGCGTTGGGAAGTGGCTGCTGCTAACAACTGCCCACGACCTGGCTGTCATTCTGCATGAGCCACAGAACTTACAACGTTAACAGGTCAGATTTAACTCTACAATTTAAAAACCCTCTTGATAAAAATATTCTTTAATTAGAAAAATCACACCCACGTCCTTTCTCCATCTGCACTCACTCACCCACCCAGAAGGAGCAGAAGAAATGGACCAGGAGAGCAGGGGCAGTAGGGGGTAGGTGGTAAAAACAGATGCCGAAGTTCAGAAGAAACACGGGGTTCCGTCAGGCCCCCCCAGGACGGCTGTCCTCCTGCTCTCCGTCCATCCCCTGCCTGGCCAGTCCCGGCCTCACACACACATGACGCACAGGACTTACCTGCCCTCTTCATCGCAGAGCATAATCAGTAAATGCCTGCGTTCCTGCCCGGCTAGCTCTAATCTTTAGATCCGCTATGACAGTTGATCAGAGGGGTGGTGAGGGGTGCGCTCCTCTGCTGGTTTCCTTGGTAACCGATGAGGTTGACTACCCCTGTAACTGGTGACCTCCCTCTCCTCCTGGTAGCAAAGCGGCTGCCGCGTCCTGCCTGCTGTCTGCCGCACACAGTGGGTGTCACTCCAGGACCCTGCTTTGGATGTGTAAGATCCCCTGTCCAGTAAACCGCTGGTCTTTGTCCCCATCTCCGGGCTCTTTCCTCAGTCTTGAGGCAAGGGCCCTGCAGACCCGCAGGGCACAGCCACACGGGGCGTGCCTGCAGGCTGGGCGTTCCCGGACTGTCCCCAGCATGTGGCAGGATGTGGGTAGCGGGTGGGTGCTCCGGCCCCAGCACCCTGGTTTCTCTCTGGTTAGCGTGAGCTGGATTCTGAGCTGACCCATCCCCGCTGACATCCTGTGCTGGAGGAAGACCACCCACTCTTGCTCCTTTCCGGGGACTGAGAGTTGACTGCATGGGGTGTCGGCGGCCCATGGGAGTGGGGGACTCGGGGTCAAGTAGTTTGTGCTAAATCAGGGCTTAAAATGGATGCCCCTCAAGATGAAACAGACTTTGCCAGCCCTTGAATACATAGGATGTCCCCCATTATGGAAAAGGACCCTATGCAAGTACATTTTAAGACCAACGGCAATGCTTCTGTTTGCAAGTAAGGCAGAACTGAAAATGGAGAAGGATGTGGCTTATCGGTGAGAAAAAGCATGACCTTCTGATAGAATTATCTTCTGAAAGACAGAGTGACTCAAGACGGATGCCTAGTCTCTTACTTTTTTAAGTACCAGGCCAGGATACAAACCAGGAGGGCACAGAATGGAGAGAGCAGCACAGCTGACGTTGCAGTGACCGCGGGAAAACCCAGGGCAGCACCCCTGCCCTGCGCATGACAGCTGGTGGGCAACCGCCAGCTCAGGCTGCCACGCCGTAAGCCAGCAGGACCCAGACTTACTCTAGGGATGGCACAGTGCGGCCCCGGCCTGTCCAGAGCTGCCTGCCAGTCACAGTGGGTGACCCCAAGGCAGCCACCGTCACCAAGGGGAAACACAGCGCTGCAGTATTAACCACTTACTGGAAAGATTTTTTTTTACCACGTTCATAAGGGGCATTTTGAGTCAATTAAATGCTGCTTCTTAACCAAATAAGCAAAATATAAGGTATGGCACATAATACAGACCTATCCTGCACTACTGTGAGTGATACTCAAACAGTTGTCTTCCTAAAAAGTGTCCGCATCACATTTTTCAACGTTCACTCATCTTAATAATAGTGAGATTTCCATCATAAAAGAGCCTTCCATAAGCCTCACAGTTGTGTGCTAGTCGAGACTTGGAGACTTGGATTTTGGTGCCCATCCTCAAAGAAGTGTCCACCTGCACCGATGTGATGGTTTTTCTGAAGATCCCCAGGCATCTTGTAGAATATTCGTGGTCAACCACAGAAAAGTCTAGATATAACAAATTTTAAGTCTTGGCCTCTTTTCCTCCACTTTATTTTTTGGGGGGAGGCAGGTAATTAGGTTTATTTTTTAATTTTTTAATGGAGGTGCTGGGGATTGAACCCAGGACCTCGTACTTACTAAGCATGTGCTCTACCACTGGGCTATACCCTGCCCGCAGCTCTTCCCCTCCACTTTAAACACAATTTTTTACCCATCATTAGAATGAGACTAGATAAATTTGTGATTTGCCTGACTTAAATAATGAAAAACTAAATGTCCTGAAAATACTACATACTCAGGAGTGAAGTACCCACTATTTCTGGGCAATCAACTATCTGAATTATCAAAGATAACCTCAGGAAGGTCATCTAAAATCATCTACATTTTCTGATGCCTGGAATAGGCTCCTGGTCCATCCCGGTCAAGCATCCTTCAGGCCACTCCCTCCAGAGGCCGCGAGCTCCCTTTCTAAGGAGAAGGCGCAGGCAAGCACTTTAGTCCAGCTGCTTCTAATCCACTCAAGGCCTTTCCTCCAGTAAACAATGAAACCTGGATGCCTGGAGTGGGAACCTCTGATCCCTTCCAGCATTTAACCTCATCTAAGGAATGAGATGAGAGTTAAGCAGGTTTATTCCCACCACTATTTATACAAATATTGAAACATCAGCTTTGTATGTTCCATCTTTGGATAATAATTATGCACTGATGGTATCCCAAGTTATAAATTAGCCAGTGTCCAGTTTCCGCGGTCATCTCTGTTTCAAGCAAATACTTCTGTACATTTCTGATATTTAACATCACTCACTGCTGGACATTATATGTGAGTTCACTTTTATTTTTATCTTTGTGGGAGGCACCTCTTCATTCAGGGTTTAGGGAAATCACTCTTCAATTGACAAGAAATATTACCTTTATCTCACCAGCACCCAAACTTAATGAACAAGCATGAATTTCTTCACCGGATATACATTTATTTAAAATGTTTCAGGGGGAGGGTGTAGCTCAGTGGTAGAGCGTATGCTCAGCATACATGAGGTCCTGGGTTCAATCCCCAGTACCTCCATTAAAATACTATTTCAGAGATGAGAGGTGATACTAAAAAAGAAAAAACCAAAAAAACCTGAAGTATAAAAAATATTTTAATTTTTAAATTTGACCTCTTTGAACTCTAGGTTACCCCAGTGATTAGGTTTAGTCTAAAAGTGGCTGACATGCATACGTAATAAAATCCATTACATTTTCTCAGAAACAGATAGTACAATTTAAAACAAACCTTAACCAAACTAAAGTGATCAAATTGGTTAAAATTATGATAAAATTTACTTTGTAAAAACTATGTCAATGCACTGCATTTTTTAAGGCATCAGGGTAACTGCAAAATCCTTAGTAATAAAAACTTTCAATTTTCAACATCTAAGTTAAAATTACAACTGGAAAGAGCGAGGTTTCCTACAAGATCCTTCTCTGTATTAATACTGTCATCTCGAATGTTCTATTCTGAAAATGTGATAATACCATTCAGCACCAGTGGTTCAAGCCAGCAGTTTTAAACTCAGGAACTGACCCCACATAACCTCCCCCTCTTCCCACAGGTCCGTGAATATTTCTACATATAGATACAAAGAAATGTGTGTGTGTGTGCGCGCACGCACACACACACACTTATATACCCACACTGCTCTTCCCAAACTGCCTTACGATCTGTTCACATCTTTCTCTCCAGTCAGACGAGGGCTCTTGGAGAATAGTTACGTGTGTGTGTAGACAGTAGGTGCCCAGTGCATGTTCCTTCAGGGACTGAGATATGGCGGAGAACATCCAGCGGCGGGCCACGTCCTCTGTTGTTACTTTGCTGGAACATAAAGGGGTTTTGCACCCACTGTCTGATGCCATTGCTACACTTGGTTTAAGACGACATTTTTGAGAATCCAAATGAGATTTGTTTTAGTTTGAGATCCAAACTAAAACATTACTTTCTCTACAAGTCTGAAATTTGAATAATCCTTTTTTTAGTTTCTTCTCTTCTTCAGATTTGAATAAATCATGTCTGCAAGTGAAATTTGTCACTTTGTTGAAAGTGAGCACTTTATTTAAACGTGAGAAAGTAAATCTGCCGGTGTTAGTCTTCGCCCTCTAGGCCAATTTGTCTTGCAAATAGCCTCCTGCTAAATTTGGTCGTTGTTTTAAAACAGAAATAAGACAGAGATTCTAAATCAGGTCAGAAAACTACCAGATAGTACCCAAGAGGGAATAAATTAAAAGAAGAAATGGGCAAATAAAGGACCAAAATACAGGTTAATGCCTACAATGGGAAAATAACAAATTGGTTATCCTTTTATAACAACTTTTGTGAGACTGTTTAATGGCCTAGATCAAAGCTATTATCACAGACAGCTAACCAAGAGGTCTATGAAACATGCAACTTCAACACACTCAGGAAACCCAAGTAGTTCTTATTTTTCATGCCTTAGCTCATTCACCGAGTCATATATGTATGGCACAGGCTTAAAACAGTATTTCTTATTGTGCGTATTTAATATACTAAATGTTTAGCTGATTTGAACTGAATTTTAGAATCAAGCGTTAAGTACTAAACAACTGGTCAATAAATCATTCTGTGGTAGATTTCAAAAGGTGAAGAAGCTGTGTTTATCAAAGTTCATGCCATCATTTCAGAGCACAGATGTCAAGACGGGGCTGTAAATGCAAGGTACACCAATGTCACCTAAAAGCCCCACCTCCCACAGATAATAGAAGGCAGATCACAACACCTTTGAGAAATCATACAAGGATACAGTGGGTAGATTTTAACTCTCTTGGAAGCTAAGCAATTAATAAATTTTAAAAAGAAAGCCCCTAAGTGGCCCTTTCATTCTAAAGACAGCAGAATATTTTAATAAAATTGTCAACATGTTATAATAAACAGCATTATCCCCACAAAATGACCTGTCTGAAATAGTAAGAAAGATATTGGGGAAAGAGGAGGGAAAAACAAAAATGAAAGCAAGGCAAAGAGAGAAAGATGGTAAGAAAAAATCTGTGAAGATTTTTAAATACATGAATAATTTATATCTGCATGTATATCATGGATGCACATGGAGAGAGGAAATACACATTTAAAAGCCAAATAGCTTAGTAGCATAGGATGTCAGAAATCCAGCCTGCTGAAGAGACCCTTCAAAGGAGCAATCACAGTATCCGTCGGGTGGAGAAGGAGGACCCAGGGAAGAGCTGACCTGGCGGAAAGTGAGGTCCCATCAGCTCCTCCTCCGCCCGCCCACCCTCTGCTGTGGAACGCTCCTCCAGCCCATGTCAGTCAACTTGACGTCCTCACCTGCAAAGTGCTAAGTAAGCCTCTCTCTTCACTCTCTCTTCCAGGTCATCTTTAAAATATTTTAAAAGAGCAATCCCATAGGTCCCCGGCCCACACATGGGTAAAACTTTATTTTTTTTTTTTTAAATCCAGAGACTTGCTTATTTCGTCGTATCCTTTGATTTTTGTTTCCAAAGTAACAACACACTTCATAATCTAACACCAGCCAAAGCCAGACAGACAGCTTAATTCCTAATTCTTCCCATCGGCAATCCCAGCGAAAGCACTTAATGATTTCCAAATCTTCCTGAAAACTTTGTGGGAAATTATGTCACCAACAGAACCATCAATAATTCTTAGGACTTAAGGGAAACATGTTACTGAGGGAGAGCAGAATGTGGTCAAATGCGGTACTCGTCTTGGGGGAGAGTGTTTGTAATACCCTTTTGAAAGCTGAGAAAGCGATGTCCTATTATCCCTCTAGGGGAGAAATTCTAGAACGAACACGGCACTCCCACGTGAAGGGTTACTACTTTCTGCAGCTGGACGTGCATAAAACAGCTTTTCCTCAAGTGCTTCCTTGCTTTGCCCTGAAGCCTGGCTTTCATAACAGCTCATAAAAAAAAAAGTATTTCAGCGTGAGGCTTTAGAACACATACATTTTGACTGGTATAAAATAATCTTCCTTCACAAAATCTGAAGAAAAATAAACAAATCACCTTAAGAAGAAAAAAAAAAAAAAAACTCAACGTTTTCCAGGCAGAATTATCATGTTAAAAGTGTGGAAGGACAAGAAAGGCACTTGAGGAGGGTGTGACCGGGAAACATGACTTGTGGGAGGAGGAAACGTACTCAGAGCCAATCAAGGTTACGCACGTAATAAACCTGACACGTTCCTGTTCAGCTCCAGCAGGCCTGATCTCCGGAGGGGGTGCTTGTCCCGAGTGTTACCTGGCATCCGGGTTAGGATTTGTACGCGTCATTAAAAGATAAAAGAACGGCCCTTCCATTTATCCAAATATTTATTGCAGGTCTGCTTCCGGCTGGGCACTCTGAAGTGCTCCGTGGTACCCAGTGGCCTGGCCTCTGGGGGTAGGGATGCCTTCAAAGGCTGTATCTTTGTTTTGACCACAGCAGATCCCCTGACGCCACTGCCCAGCATAGGACGGTGGTGGGATGGCTGGTAGGGAAGGACCAGGGGTGGGAGGTGGGGCTTGGCAGGAGCAGGAGATGCCGTGGACCCCACCTTGAGGAATCCAGCCTCTAGAAGACGGTGGAGGAGGATGAGGAGACCATCAACGAGGACCAGGACTGGCCCGCCGTGCAGGAGGAAAACCGAAATCACAGCGTGCAGCACAGGAGGGGCCGGCAGTGTGAACGCCGTTGGAGCCCAGGGAGGTGAGGGAGAGGTGGGTCAGCGAGAGCTGTCCCACCACGTCCCAGGGCCAGGAGCCCCGCAGGAGTGGGCAGAGCTGGGGGGAGGGGAGGTGTGGAAATGGCACAAGCACAAACAGACATCTGTGAACAGTCTGCCTGTTAAGGGGAGGGCAGACATGGAGAGATGGATGCAAGAAAATGGGGTGGAGTGAGGGGTTTTGGCTTGTTTTGTTTTTAATGGGAAAGCCCTGAACATTTTCATTTTTTTTCCTTTTTCAGTTTTATTTGGTAGAATTATTACAGTTCAACTGCACATACACATTACATTGCATGTAAATACATATATACAGTATACCACACTTTTTTTTGTTTACATACATGCACTGATCACTGTTTCTAAGAACAGCTTAGAGCTTTAGCTTTTTAAACTTACATAGTTATCAAAGGAATAAAGCCAACTACAAAATAAGAATCAAGAGAATGTGGTAATCCAGTCATAAAGGACAGTCACATGTGCTCACACATATTCAAGAAATCAATCATCTTGGTTATAAATAAGTAGTTCATTTGTGTCCTTATTCTTATGGTTATTATGTTTTAGATTCCTCATATAAATGATGTCATATGGCATTTTTCTTTCCTGAACAGTAGTGATTACAGAGCAGGGGCAGTTGAATAAATCTGAATGGCACACCACCAAAGTAACTGCAATTAATTAATTAATGTCCTTGCATTTAAAAGAAAGTCCGATGAGCTGGATTTTAAAACTGGTACCTGCCTTTCACCTTTTCCAAAAAAGTTAAAATAACTGAGTAACTGTTTAATAGTTAAAACTACTGAAATATTATCGTTCTCAGTAAGTCAAATGCTAAGTATCTCCCAAGACTGAGTCTAGAAATTGCTATTTTAAAATGTAGTTTTGTGATTGCTATCAGCGGTTCCACAACTTCAATTAGTCTCGTAAAAAAATAATAATAATAACCTTCCCCAATTAAAAAAAAAAACAAAAAAAACCATGGCTTAAGACCTTAACAGGCAGCTCAGCAAAGAAGATCCACAGATGCAAGAAGCAGGTGAACAGATGCCACGTTATGCCATCAGGGAAATGCAGATGAAGACAACGAGATGCACCACACAGCTACAGGAGTGATCAGAACCCGGAGCACTGACAACACCGAATCCTGGTGAGGATGTGGAGCAACAGGAACGCGCATCCCTTGCTGGGAGAACGCAAAATGGTGCAGCCACTTTGCAAGACGGCTTGGCGGCCTCTTACAGACCTGAACATTCTCATACCGATACGACCCAGTAATCACTCCTTGGGATTTACCCAGGAGTTGAAAACTTATGTCCACACAAAAACCTGCACACGGACATTTTTACAGCGGTTTTGTTCATAACTGCCAAAACTTGGATGCTACAGAGATGTCCCTCAGTAGGTGAACGGATAAACTGTGACGCATCTCAACAATTCAGCGCTAAAAACAGACGAGCTGTCAAGCCACGAAGGGACAGGGAGGGCCCCCACAAGCATATTTCTAAGTGAAAGAAGCCGATCCGAAAAGGCTGTATCATGTGTGATTCTCTGGAAAAGGCAAAGCAACGGAGACAGTACAAAGATCAGCGGTTTACGTGGGTGAAAGGGGAGGGAGAGATGACTAAGCAGAGTACAGAGGGTTTCAGGACAGTGAACATCTTCGGTGTGACACTGTAATGGTCTCTATATAAATATATATAGTGGTTTATCTACATACATGTTGTCAGACCTTTGTCCAGACCCACAGAATGTGCAACACCAAGAAGGGACCCTACTATAAATTATGGGTTTTCGGTGATGAGGAAATGTCACAATAGGTCATCGTGATAACAGATGTGCCATCTGGTGAGGGGTGTCAGGATGGCTGACGGAGGCTGTGCATATGTGGGGCGGGGGGGATATGAGAAATCTCTGCACCTTTCCGTCAATTTTGCTGTGAACCTAAAACTGCTCTAAAAAAAAAAGTCTATTAAAAAAAAAACCTGCTACTTGTATTTCATTTGTTAATTAACCTCTCACCAAAGGCTCATGCCTCTGCAGCAATTTGACTGATAGCTCTACTCTGCTTGAAAGTTCAGCTCGGTATTTGTTGCTTCTCTGGTTTATTCACATTGACTTTTATTACTGGGCTGGAGATTAGTCTTAGAGGAAGACATTCCTGTCTTTTTAGTGCTGTACCCCTCGTACAGGGCAGATCTCCAGGAAAACAGATGTTGATGAAAAGAAATAAAACCACAGAAATGACCAAGCATCTGGAAGCTGGTGGCTCCTTAGAGCGGTGGGGGGGTGCGATGGGGGGGAATATCATGACTCATTCATCTTGGGTACTGAGCACTGAGCACAGGGCTGGAAACAGCGGAGGTCAGTAAGTGCTTGTAGAACAAAATGAATGAATAAGTGAATGGACGGATGGGCGGGAGCACTGGGTAGCTGCCCAAATTTAGAATATATATGCCTTTCACTCCCTACGAAAAATGCTTTAATATTTACAATTAACTGAGCAGAAATTTTGTTTTACTACTATCATTTGTACTGTGTATGATCAGTCCTACAATGTGAGTAGTAATGCGCAAACTAAAAGAAACAGGAAATCTGACTGGCTGAGGAACTTGCCCGAGTTGCTCTTTCCAGAGTACGTGTACAGACTTCCCTTCAAACAGCCCTCCATTAAAAACCATGCACGTGTGCACACACACGCACACACACACACCCTTCACAGCGGCCACTGCTGGACGTTGTCTCTATAGCAAAGGAAACAAAATATTCAGAGGATTTTAGGTAAGTGTGATACTATCTCGTCCTCCATAAAAATAAAAAAATAATTCTCTTGAATTTACTGCAAACCTTTTAGCTTTCAGAAAAACTTCTCGGGGGGAGGGTAGAGCTCAGTGGTACAGTGCAGTGCTTGGCAAACATGAGGTCCTGGGTTCATTCCCCAGCACCTCCATTAAAAAAAGAAAGAAAGAAACCTAGTTACCTCCCCCTAAACAAATTTTTTAAAAAAGAGAAAAACTTCCCATGTTTACTCAATTAGAGAAGTACTTGGAATCAAACGACTCACCCAACCCCCAATCCCAGCAGTCTCCTCTAAGCCTGGAGCAGTTGAATAAGATTCAGTTTTTTTTTTCACATCAGAAGCCATTTTTCATTCACAAATGAAATGCCTTCTAATCCACAGAAACCATCTCTGCTAAGATTTGAGGGGAAACCGGGGCTTATAATCTATCTTTAGCATCATTTAAACTTCTTAGGAAACTCCACCAAGCCCAATGAATAGCGTAAGATATTGGAATTTAATGTCTTCCCACCCCATCTCCAGAAGTCAGGAGAAAATTTAATGAAGTGATTCAGCCAGAGAAATTAAGGTTATTATGAAATTTAATCAGAGAACTCTCTGGGGCCTGGCGGCTTTATGATGGTACTTTGTAAGCAGCTGTCAGCGCCCTTAGCATTTTTGCTCTGTAAGATCTATTAGGAGGGACAATATTCCATAAGCAAGGTTGCAGGTTTGTCAGTCCAATCCTTAAGGACTGTCAGAGTAGGGTCAGGCTGCAAAATATCTGTGCTTCACTAAATCTGCACAGAAGCATGATGTCTATTACATTTCATCCTTGCCGTGTGTCTTTACCTGTACACGGATAAACACGGTTTAAGGTTTAAGAAAAAATGCAAATGGCAAACCACCACCTCCTATCACTTACTGCAAAGAAACGCAGAAGAACCTAACGCCCAAATCTTTGGGCAATGCAGACACGAAAACCAATTTAAACGAGAAGGCTGTGCAAGGAGATTTTGATTTTTTTTTCTTTTGTGGAAAACTGTTTTAAAATGAACAAAGTAAAACCCGCTTTTCACTTTAACCTTACATTCTTAAAGATGTCAGATATTTGCCAGTTATAAGTAGGGCAAACGAATGGACTATTGCCACATGAAATAAACAATTTAATTCTTATTTTTTATTGAAGTGTAGTCGATTTACAATGTTAGTTCATGTGTACAGCAAAGTGATTTAGTTATACATATATGTATATATATATTCAGAGTCTTTCCCATTATAGCTCATTATAAGAAATTAAATATAGTTCCCTGTGCTATACAGTAGGTCTTTGTTATCTATTTTATATATAAGAATGTGTATCTATTAATCCCAAACTCCTAATCTATCCCTCCCTAAGAATTTTTTTGACTAAAGGAGGCTGCATAAAACATTTCATTCATTTATGTTCTACTGGTCGGGAACTGTTGATCGTTTACAAGGTTTAAGTTTATCCGGGCACTTTTTACAAAGAAAGTGTTTGCTAACATCAGTCAGGGGTTGAACAAATGTTAGAGGATGGAAAAGTTAACATACTGAACCATCTTAACACGGAAACAGTGTACGAACACCATTCTCAATAATCATTAAAGCCAGTTTCAAAGATCCCAATGCTTGTGAAAATGCAGTCGAAATAAGTTTCAAAATAACTGACAAAAAGAACTGTAGCTTTTATATGGTTCTATAACGCTAACATTTCATTAACTAGAAATGAGCTTGTTTGTTAATTCCATAAGATAGTTTTGCTCCGTCACATACCTGGAGGCGCCTTGAGACTGGTACCCTGTCAGTGATGGGTGAGCCTGAAGCATGGTGATCTTCTATAATTAAACGACCTCACTCACCAAGTTTTTCATTATCAGTTTCATTTTCATGTAAGTTTATCCTTCTCGTAAAAGAAGACTTCGGCATGTTTTAATTTTATGCCTTTGCAAGATCGTCCAGAGAAACAGATTCGCACACAGACATTTTTGTTTGTTTTACTTGTTGTTTTAAATATAAGATTACTGCATCCACAGCTGGAGACAAGAATCAGTCTCGCTGCTGCTGGAACCGTAACCCCAGCCCTGGGACCCACTCTAGAACCTCCTTCAGGCGCCCAGAAGTCGAGCGCCCAGAGGGCTGTCAGAATGCTCCCTGAGGGGGCCCCACGCCCAGGACTTCTCAGCTGTTCGGGTGAGCAGTGGCCCTCCCCGCTCAGCAGCTCTGGCCCTAACTTAATCCAGCTCCCCTATGACTCAAGTGCATTAAAAGGAGAAAAGCAGAAGTTGGAGGGGCCTAAGTCAGAACCCCGTGGACAGCTGGACTCGCAACTTCAATTAACTGTCGATGTGCACCCACCACCTTGCGGGCAGACTCAGCCCCGGAGACGGATTGCAGACAGAAGAGCCAGAGCATCTGCCTTCGAGGAGCTGGGACTCAGCGCGGGGGAAGAAGAGCAGGCAGTTACGACGGGGTCACGCAGGGAACAGTGCAGGCGTCCAAACCGCAGCTTGGCGGCGGGGACAGGCACCTGGCCACGACCCAGGCAGCAGGGTGTTCCTGAAGTGCCACGGGCTGGAGGCCAGGACGTGCCGGGACTGCCTCTGGTCCAGAGAGGTGTGGAATCGCAGTCTGGAAAAGGCTGTACAGCTGCTGGGGCTGGAGGAAAATGACGGGGGGAAATCCATCAAGCTGTGAGTCTGGGAGCAAGGGAAAGGCCAAGGTGACAGGTTAGGACCTGGCCCATCCATCTTTCCGCTGCCTAGTGCAGTAACCGGCCCTCCCCAGGCTTGAGCCCCTGGGCCCTGGTTGGAACGCTCTGCTGAGGGCGGGCACAATGTGCACACGTGACCAGCATTTTCCTTCTTGGGGCTCATCCGGGTCTGTCCAACCCTCTCCTGTCTGAAGATTTCTTACAGTCTGGTGTTTTCTCAGTGCCCTGGGTTTCCTGCAGACTCAATTCAATCACACCGAGATCTTGTTCTTTCTTCTGGAACACTCTGTGTCCCAGGGGGCAGGCTGGTGACAGATAAGAAGCCTGTGGCCACTATGACCTTGCAGACTGATCTGGGTCAAAACACAAGGTAATGACTTATCAGAACAAAGCTTCTTAGGTTATCAAAACCCAAGGGCTGTAACACTTATCACGACGTGGACGCTTCCAAGAGGTTTTAAAGAGTTTCGGATTTATTGTCTTTTGAACTGAAATTTATTGTTTTAAGAAACAACACTTGAACTTCTTTTAAAACATCAAGATTAAAGGATACAGTCTAATGATCACATCTTAGTTATGTCTTGCAAAAAACAAACAAAAAATACAAATAACTCTGGGTTGTGTGTTATTTCCAGAGGCATCCTGATCTTTTTTGCACACCAGAGATTGTTTGAGGTTTGCAAAATTTGCCTGGAGCAGTAGAAAAGTCCCTATATTTCGTTTATAAAGTGAAATATATAACATTAGCAAGGCACAGGGGTCAACATTTCAGAAACAGAGTGGAAGAATCCATTGAAACTTATCTAAGAACCCTGAGTCTAACATCAAACTTGGTATAAAAAACTATGAGTTCTTCTCAATAATAATAGGAAAGGATGTCCATGTAATTCACTCAAGGAGGAAAAAGACTTTGAAAACTGAAGCTGATAAAAAACAACCAGACTTGATGTGCTGTGTGCATGTAAGCGCTTTACTATTTACCAGGACAGCTCTATTTTAAACAATTTTATCTTAAATTTCCTAAGACTGAACTTTATTACAAGTGTTTTGGTTGGCAGACCTTCAAAAATTACTAAGAAATAATCACCATATAGTTACTGAATTATAGTTTTCAGGACATGTGCAGTTTCCTATGATTGCAAAGTACAATACATAGTAAAAATACAAATATGAGATTCTTCTAAAACAATACTTCCTTTTTGTCCATCACAGCTCAACTGTGTTAGAGACTACTGCTCATTGCCTGACCGGTTTTGCAAACATCGCTGTAGAAATAACAACTCTTTTTTTTCTTGCCGCCTTTCAGCCTCGTTCTCCTCAACATTCATTCCAAATGGCAGGTGCTTAGCTGCCCACAGACCCCCAGGTTAACGGGGAGCCACCCCTCCCTGGGGGAGCCCAAACAGCACACAGAGATTAGGATCAGGCTTGTCAGTTTTAACTGTGCAACAAAACACTGTCCACCTGAAAAAAAGAAGTACCACCGGATAGGAAGAGAATGCAAAAAGAGAAATCTTTTTTTTTCTTTATTTACATTAAAGATCTTGAATAACAAGAATACGTCACAGCACTCAAATAAGGAGTCTTCTCTGTATCATTTGGGCAACTTAAAATTATGAATAAACATGCATTTTCTCAGATATTTAATAAATTAGAAGTCAATTAAGAGCAACCCAGACTTCCCAGGGCATCGGGTACACAGTCAGACACACTTGCCCAAAGTGGAATTTTTCCTGAAGTGACCAAGTACGTTGAAAGGGAAACCCAGGGTTGTGGTCCCACGTTTTCGTATTTTCCATAAAAGGTATTTTTAAAATGTGGTCATTGTACTCAGTCCTGAGAAACCTACTTTTGAAGAAATACTCATTGTCTATTTAATGACCAGTGATAGAAGGAAGCACAGATGGAACTCTGAAAGGCTGAAGTCAGGCAGCTCTGGTCTTTATTCTATTGTGTGTTAAGTCCAACAGTCAGATCTTGAAATATCTGTCATCGCTGTGTTACAGCAAATCGCCACATCGTCATACACTCGTACGTTCCAACAGAGAAGGTCATGACAGGCGAGGAGAAAGGGAAGTCGGTGAGGTGAGTCCACAAACGGGGGCAGACCAGGAGGAATCTTCGTGTGACCTGGAGCTAGTCCCTTGACCTCTTTGGGTCGCAGTCTGAATTTTTCATGTGTAAAAAGAGTGAGAGGCAAAACTATGGAGACAGTAGAAAGATCAGCGGTTGCCAGGGGCCGAGGGGATGAGCAAATGGAGCAGAGAGGGCTTTCAGGGCAGCGAGGTTACTCTGCGTGATACCATCATGACGGAGACGTGTCATGATGCATTTGTGCAAACTCAGGATGCACACCACCAAGAGTGAACGCTGATGTAAACCATGCACTTGGGTGCTGGCCATGACGCGTCAGTGTAGGCTCGCTGGTTGTAATAAATGTACCATCGAGGGTGTGGGTATGGCTCAGCAGTAGAGCACATGTTTAGCATGCACAAGGTCCTGGGTTCAGTCCCCAGCACCTCCATCAAATACATACATAAACCTCATTACCTCTCCTGAAAAAACAAGACCAAAAAAAAAAAAAAAGTAACATCTGGTGGGGGACACTGATAACGGAGCAGGCTGTGCATATGTGGAAGTAGGGGGCATATGAGAAATCTCTGCACCCTCCTCTCAATTTTACTGTGAACCTAAATGTGCTCTTAAAATAGTTAAAAAAAAAAAAAAAAAAAAAAGACAGCCTCGAACATCTAGACTCAAGCCTCTTTCAACTGGGAGTCAAAAGTCTGTTTAAACAGTCTGGAACACGTAGGGCTCCCTGAATGCCATTACTTTATTTCATAGGCCTTGTTAATTACTTGCAATTTCTGTAGACGTAAAAAATGATTTTCAATAAGGATGTCGATTAAAGAAGTATGAAAATATTTAATTATTAAACTCACTGGCCCTGAATAAAACTGCCAGATAATCCTTAAAGGTTAGTCCCGTCATACAAAATTAGTGTCAAAAAGCCAACATTGTGCCCTGTGTCTTCAGCTCCTCTACAGCAGCCCTGGCGTTACCTTTCGCTGACCTCTCTGAGACTTACCACCTTTCCGTGGAGCACACGGGCTGCCCTTGTATATGGGAAAGAAAGAGAAGCAAGCCACGGTGACTGAGCCGGCAAAGAAGTCCACAAATCAGAGCGGTCAGCCATGCCGCCAGCCGGGATCTGGCAGTTCTGTCGTCAGGTTTAAGATGTGGAAATTTAACCTGAAAACTCATGAGCTGAATGCGTTTTTCACACTTTGAGAACTGAGAGGCTGAAGAGGCTTTTATGTTAGGTCCTGATGACCAGAAAGACATTAAAATAATTTCAACAGACTGGCTGCAATTCTGACATAGGTTTTTAAAAGCAGTTTCAAAAGAGCAATCCACAATGCTATAGACTAATGGGGTCTAAAAGATATCAAGAGAATGGAAGGTCAGATAAAATCCACCCAGTCACGTCCAGCACAACGAGGCTTCCATTAACAAGAGTATGTAGGCTGTGTGTGTGCGTGCGTGTGTGTGTGTGTGTTGTGTGCTGGTTCACATACCAGCATAATATTCTACATTTAATTTCCCGGCAATCAAAAGAGTAATCTGAAAACCCCATTTGCTGCAGCCCCTTTGTTGTTACTGAAGATCTCTGTACAGCATCAGTATGCTTTCTCACCTGTACGTTAGAAACAGTGAGAAGCAGGAATAGCAAGAAAGAGGCCAGTGCTGTCACTGGAAGACTCAGGGCTGTACCCTGACTGTCTGTGGGAAAGCTGGTCACATGGGACGTGTTTACTCACAGGTAAAACGAAGAAACAGGACTAGCTCAGTACCTGCCAGAATCACCTGTGTACCTTTTTCAAGACACGCAGGCCCAGACTCACATACAGACTTTTACTGTTCTGGAACCCCAGTGAGGGCACAGACAGGAACGCACGTGTTGAAAAAGTTTCCAGGTGGTTCTAGGGACACCCCTGGTTAAGAACTCCTAGAAATGGTTATTTTTCAAGGACAAAGTAAGATAAGCCAAAATTTAGAAGATGATCTCACACGTGGCTGCGCTCGGCCCTGCTCCCCCCAGCGCCCAGCCAGCTCAGGCAGACGGAGGGGCGGTGGTCTCTGCCTGTGGGACGTCCGGACCCACTGCTCTGTGCTGCTCTTTCGGAGACTGTCTGCCAGGCCTTCCTTCGTCCTGGGCGCCAGGCCCCACGCCCCACACTGGGGACGAACCAGGAAAAGCACCTTAAATAGTGTCCGCTGCTCGACTTTGCAGAAACACAGAAGAGTTAGACCCTCCGGCAAAATAAAGATGACTGGTGTCACACAGAGAACGGCAACAGCAACCCTCATCAGAAAGAGGGAAATCGATGAGTAATATGAACCTGAAAGTCAGACTCCCTAACGAACAGTTCATAAAGATAGGGTCTGCTGTGTCTTCTTTTGGAAAGACTCCCTTTCTCTCTTTGGAAGTAGAAAAATCAGGCCGACTGTCACCTTTCTCAAAACCGCAGAAACCACTGAGACAGAGGTCTGACACTTCTCTGCCTCCCTACGAAGCAAAGCAGCGAAACAGCATCCTGGTGGGAGTCGAAGAAAAGACGACCATGGGGTCTGGACAACCTGGCATTAACCGGGCACCGCAAGGCAATTAACACGACGGCTGCAGCACACAGCCTGAGATCAGGAGGAAAGGGTGCTTTCCCCAGATGTCCTCTCTGATACCACCGGTTGGTCGTCCGCTCTGAATGGGAGCTGGCATTTCCATTAACTTAGTTCAACGTTGCATTACAGACTGAAAATGACTTACTAGTTTGGCTCAATATCGAAATAGAAAGTAACCCAGTTCTCTTTGCCCAAAATACATTGTATTCTAGTCATGCAATAGCTGGGAACTCATTCAAAGCATTTAAGTTTTTTAGTTTTTTTTTTTTTCATTTTTATTTGGATTCTGTAAGGTGACAAGGTGCATTGGGAACAGCATGTATTTTGCAATTAATCACATTAATATTGGGCCCTTCTACTTTCTACCTGTGTGACTTTGGCCAAGTCTGTAATTAGTGAATAAATTAATTTAATAATCCTACTTCTTACTGAAAAGGATAGATAGGAAGTGGTCTACCTAAAGACATGTCATAAAAACACAGTTTTTAAAATATCAGGCAGAAAAGAGAAATGAAGGCAGGAAAATCAAGGGAAAAAAGATAAACACAAAATTCATTCTAAAAGGTATTATGCAGTTGCTAAAAGTAAGTAAAAAATTTGGCTCTGAACCTTAAAGGCATTAAAACAAAGTCAAAACAGTAATTTACAAAGCGATTAGGCAACATACTACAGCTGAACACATTTATTTGAGGTGGGTAATATCACAGATCCGGAAGGTTTATTGTAAGAACGAAATGCTCCGTGAAAACACCTAGTGTAACCCGTAGCGCACGGCAGCTGCCTCACAAACATTCACTCTCTTAAGCTTTTCTGTGATACGTTTATTTTAAGCTGAGGTTCAGAAGTGATTTTCGAGAAATGCTATTCTACTCCCTTTCTCATTCAGAACATCACTTTTGTCTCACTAAAATAAAAAGCAACATTCAATACATTCCACAATATAGAATTTCAGGATTATAGACTGTACTAAAAAAAAAAGGGAAATAAGGGTATTCTGCAAAATATATTTGCTGCAACATCTTTTATGAGAACACATGGACCTCCCACTCCTTAGCATACTTTACAGACCAGACAAGGGTTAATCAAAAAAAAAAAAAAAAAGGAATAAAACTGCTGTTAGCGAGCAGTGGAGAACACATGCTATTCGAGTAAGTGGGATACCACGGTCTTGCACGTGGCATCTTCAAATACGTAGGAGGCTGTCAGCTCTCTGGTATCAGTGTGGTAATTAGGATTCCCCAGGGCAGAAAAATGGTTTGTCAAGTGAGATACTCATTTTTTTTCTCTTTCTTAAAGTGTGGAAACCTACAGATTTTAGAAAGTGCATCCAAGAACAAAGCGGTTTGGAACACGGCGGTACAGATGACACAGCCAGATAACTGAAGATAATTTTAAAACAATTAATCTGAGTGGCTTTCTTTCTGCCTACATAATTGAGGGGAAACATGGCTCTCTGTTAGGGGGAAGACCTGACATTTCACTCTCTTGGCATAAAATTGTCATGGTGCAAAAGGTGACTGCCTTTCCACGCAATGAAATTTGATTCCAAAGGGCTGAAGTTAGAAATATAATTGGCTAGCTAAATGACTTCTTCCATGTACAAACAGAATTTGAATAATTTCCTTAGCTTCATAAAAACCACTCATGTATCTAAACGGTTTGGGAGTGAGTTCTCTGGGTTATGACTGTTTGCAGTGACTGGGACTCTACACCTGGACTGCTGAATCTTCTACGAATTTGAAATCAGTAAGATGCTGAATCTATTCTAGATAAATTTTAACTTCTGTTGACTCAAAAGGAACATGATGACTCTTGAAGTGCCTTAATGCCACTTGCGATAATTCACTACTATCACAGAGCCATGATTCTCGCCGAATCCTTTCAGTAAGTGGCTCATGACACATTCTGATTTCTTCACCCTCCCCTCGGCCCTATTCCCACCTCCCCACTTCCCCAAAGTAGAAGAAAAAGAAACTCAAGACATACATTCTCAAGAACTTTTTTTTTTTTTTTTTTTTTTTTTTGGTTAGAAGTTAACTTGGGTAGAAAACAGATGAAGCGGTTTCACCCTCCTCTGCGGGACACCACCGCTACCTGGTGCGTGAGCAGGTGCAGGGCTGTCATGGGCAGACCCGGGCCCGTTAGCAGGGGCTGGAGGTATCGGGCATTCAGGCCATGCCTGGTAAAGGTACAGTCTCGTGTGATGGAGGTGAGGACGACGTCACCCGCACTTCTGATGGCGGCCACGACGATGCCTGGGACAGGAGTATCACACCAGCGTCACCACTGAACTTCTTTCAGTAGGTGGTCCCTACGCCCAGGCACTGTTCTAAGAACTCTACAAATGCTAACAGTTCCTGGAAGGAAGCACTACGGGGCCCCAGTGTTCAGCCACAGAGGTCCAACCACCCGCCCAAGGTTATAGGGCACGTGAGCGGCAGAGCTGGGGCGTGAACTTAAGGAGTCAGGCTCCAACCTCAACCATCCCAGCTGGCTACCTCCATCACAGGACTCATCACCTGACCCCTCTGCTATGGCAATTAGGGTTTATTCCTGGCCACCACGCCTCGCTTTGCCCCTTTCCTTCCTCATGCACAGAGTCCTGGCCCAGGGTTTATCAGAGCCACCCCGTCCTTCTCTTGCTTCATGGGCGTGAAGTTTCTCTACTGTTCTAAGGGAACGTTAGGGCAGGCTCCAGAGGAAGCACACATTTACAACAGCCCGGGTTACAGCAATCCCGCAGCGCAGGGCTGCCGTGTGTAGGGCAGGGACACCACCTCAGTGGTCAGAGGCTGCGACTCTGGGCTTACTTTCAGAGCTGGCAAAAAGAAGACTTTCACGGAATCAGGTCCCTAATACCCATCTTGACAATCTCAAATGGCAGGGTTCCTTCTGTTTCCCTGCAAAAGAATAATAAAAGTAAAAGAGGACCTAACATTTTCACCTCCTCTGAAGCACGCACACCTCTTGAGTGCACCTGTGCCTCTGGGTGTCGGGCTAAGGACCCAACCTGGATATGCATCAATCTGATGTTTGAACAACAGGAGTGAAGGTAACATTCAAAAGTCAGAGCAAAGTAAAATACGGAAAAGGCTGAGAGGCTGGGCCATCAGCACCCAGCACTCCAGCACCCTAAGTGCCACACTAACTTGTTTTCATGACAACCACACAACAACCTTCACATTATCAGGGAACAGTGCCCATCCCTGCCCCAAATTCAAGTTCTTTTTAGAAGGAACACGTAAAATGCTTTTGTTTTAAACAACTTGAATACATTCCAACTTCAGAATCTCTCCATTATTAAAATATGAACTAGGAAACAGCAACGTAATTTAATATAATTTAATACAGTGAGTTAATTCTTTTGAGTCCAAGAGTTGTTCATTTTTTTCCTATTAATGAGGGAATTATCAAATAACCAGGAGAATCTCGTTCATATCTGAAAGCAAGTGAAGTGAGCCGTTGGGGCTACTATCCATTTCCATATTAACTTGAAGGCAGCTATACTTTTGACTGCATACTATCAGTAAGAGGCACATTTTAGTTTCCAGCTTTAAATTAAAATGTCAGTAGAAGCCACGTGGTGCTATGTATTCTCTCTCCTCATTATTAAATTCCACATGACGTAACTCCACACCAGACCGAGTCTGTCTAGTCTGGCATCAGGCCACACATCGGAGTACACCCAGCCTGAGTCTCTCTGCCCACGAACCCAACCACATGCACAGCAACCGTGGAAGGGAGCAAAATTCCTAATAGTAATTGCAGACTGTCCGAAGATTCATCAGGGTAAGGATGGCTCTGCCCCTACACTGAGCAGTTATTTCTCTTCAGGAGCTGGAGTTTCTGGAGAAGAAAATATGTCTCTGGCTTTACATTCAGACAATGAAGGCACCTTCCAACTAGAGCATTTAAATTTAAATTCTGGAATGAATGGAACTGTAGTAGACTCAGAGAACTGTTCCGAATATGAAACTCAATCCAAAGTTAGCCCAGAACCAGACCCGGTCACTCAGGCCCCCTTCAGTCTTTGGAAGACTGTCCTGCCTACCTGCTTGACAGATCGTTTAAAGAAATAACTAAATTTGGTCCCGAATACTTAGGGAAGAGGCCAAACAGGTAAAAATAATCGCAGTTTAAGAGGTGTTCTGAAAGCCTTGTTTAAGGACACTTCATTCCAAGTCCCAAAGATAAGACCTTGTATTTTGGTCTTGAAATTAAAGGAAAGAAATGGCTTCATAAACACCTTATGTCTGCGTGAAACCAGATCTAATGAACAAATCGAGTTTTATTATTAAAACCACAATGAAAATTAGTATCTGCCACTGAACCATTGACTCCAGGCTAACATTTAGGGGAGGAAATACAGGCCAGAAGGTCTCAGGTTCACAAAACCTTTCACTGTCTCTTCAGCAGCAACAGCAGATGGAGAGGACATTTTCAAGGCTTGGTCTGGATGCTCCAAGGTCTAAAAGCCAGGACACATTTTTCTCCCATAAAATAAAATCCTAATCAAAGACTCACATGAAACCACCTCCAAAAAAAGTACTTAGAGTCAAAACGTGGTATTAGCTTCACTTTATTATCAGCAATTATTACCTCTCCCTTGTTTCTAAACATAATCAATCTTCAAATTTACACTCAAAGCCACAGAATATTCCTGCAATTTTGAAAGTGTTGGCGAAGGAAAAAAAAAGTTCCCAACAACTTTCCAAACATTTTCTAAAAGTTGCAACATGGGTTTACCAAACCTTGGTAGTAAGACAGACTTTCCAAGTTAGTAAGTAAATTGCCGGTTTTAAACTTAAATTGTCCCCTTAAACCCAAGGCACGTACAAAACGTGTCTCTATAAATACTGTATATTAATGCGCTATATTAAATCTGACAGCCAGAACTCCAATTAGCTTACATCATTAGCTTCCTCAACCTTCTGTTAGCTCTTAATGCTTCCAACACTCTGTACCCTGAGCAAATACGGTATAATAAATAACAAAGTCATGAAGCAATTCATTGAATCATTAAAGAAGTATTTAATTGGTTCCTGGACTATCAAAAAGACCTTAAATTCACTTATAAATAGGAAGGTTGAAAACTAAGTCTAATTGCTTTCACTATAAAATTCCACAACTACATAGCCTATGAACAAAATTTACATTAACCAAAAATTCAGAGTAAACACAGCAATAAGTGATGAGTATTGTTAACAACCGGACACGTGTAGCCTCTTCTTTAAAACCTAACGGTCTACAGCTTTTGGTACAAACATCAATTTCATAAGCCACTCAGATACCTCCCTAGTAAAGGACAGACTTATTTCCAGTCCATTCAGTGCATATTCCTTAGAAATCAAGTAAAAAAAAAGACACGTTTTCTTAAGCAGAAAAGGCATTTAAGTTTTGAGATTGTAGTTAAAGCAAATGCACTGCTCATTAGCAGTATTAACTGAACACTAACACTCTGGGAGGGTAGTAATTCCTTTTTTCTACTCTGCTGTCTTCTGGGTTATCAGCCACTTAAACAGAAATTTCTACAAATTTCGTATTATATAAAGTCATACTGTATCACAGTTAATAACGATTCTTTATGATAAAAAAAGATCAGATAAAAAGCTAGACATCTTAAAAAATGAGAGCAAAAACAATTTTATAAGCTTGTACAAAAACAGGCTTCATCTTCCCTGACGGCCCCACACCTCTAACCTAAATTTGGGTTCTGGGGAGACATAAGATCGCGCTGGCCACAGAGACACAGGGGCTGGAAAGCCGTCTGTGATCGGAAAGTCTGGCTCAGAAATCTCCTTCTGTGGTTTGTATATAAAATTCCCACCACAGTAATTCATTTGGGTTGAAGCAGAAGATATGTTTCTGTACAGGGTGTGTTACTCTTAAACAATCTGCATATTGGTTACGGAAACCCACTTAAGCTGGCCTGGGCAAAATGGCATTTATTATATGGATCCAGGCAAATGTCACAGACCCTGATAAGCAGGAGGGACAGGAGGTCTCGTGGAAACGGGACGGCGCTCAGACAGAAGCAGAACTGTCTCATCTTCATGTCCCTCTGTGTAACATCTCTTCTCTCTGCTTCTGGAAGAACGTCCACCACATGCCTTTCTCTGATGACCAGCTTCCTCAGCAAGACGTCTAGGTTTCCCTCCCCCAAAAACTTTGCCTCAGATGTGACTTGGATGTTTCAGGAGCTGACCATGGTGCTGCATCTACAGACCATCTCTAGTGGGCCATGCCACATGACTCAGAATTCCTGGGACCAAGACTGTAAGGGATCTACCTCTGTTCCAAACAGCTGTGTCCGTGGGACAGGGCTACCCCTTCCAAACCATGGGCAGGGACAGAGAACTGGGGCCAGGATGTGGCTTCAGATGCCACAAGGTCCCTGTGAACAGAATGTCATGTGGAGGATGACCTTAACCACTGGCACAAACAGGAACACTGGGGGAGAAAGGCTCAGGCAGGTGCATTCTGATTCTTGCCCTACAATTTAATTCTGCTGCCTTTCCAGGCAATGAGGACAACTCCAGAGCTCACCTGTACATATACAAGTGACATTATTGTGCCCTCCTGGGGGCGTGGCCACTGGAGCAGCTTTCCATGTCCCGTGATCTGACACCTCTCAGGACAGGCCCCAGTGTAGAAACTAGACTCTGTTCTGGGAGGGAAAACTAAAAGGAAAACAGAGTGAGACAGCTTTGAATAGAAAGTAAAAAATAATAGGACTCTTTGGCCTAAAAAAAGTGAACATCTCAGCAAGAATTTGTCTGAAAGCCAGAAAATCATAATGGGTGGGGGAGGGTCAGAGGGAGGGGGCCTGTCGAAGTCAAAATCCTGAAACAAGAAAACCCCCTGAAAGCCGAAGCAAGGATGTTTTCAGGACAACTGAGTAACGCCTCTTCGCACGGCAGCTGCGAAATGTGCAGCAAACTCCACCTTAATAACCGCTCCCTCCTCCCCGACTTCGAGGTTTCTACCTGTGGTCCTTCCCCATGAGCCCTCCCACCCCAAGTCCTGCCAGTCATTTCCCCTCTACCAGCCTGCTCGTCTGCGCTTTCCAGGCGCCATTCATTCTACTTCAACATTTAACGTCTTAGTTTCTCCACATTCACCTTGTGCCACAAAGGAGGCCAGCCCTTCCCCGGGGACAGAGACGGCACCCTCGTCATCTTTGTTTCGAGGCCCGACAGGATGCAAGTCACCTCAAGGGTCTCACTACGCAGTTTTCAAACGAGTCACAGACACTAGAAATAAACACAAGAAAGGCTCAGGGTTTATAAATGGTAGTTTCGTGACAGGTTTCGAAAGGGAAACCCAAGCTGCACCCCGAACCCCTGAGGGCGGGGGGATGGACTTTAACGTCTCCGGTGGCAGAGCGGCGGGGCCTGGTGGGACAGGACGAGGCTGCGGGTGTGCAGGTGACACTGTGTTCCTGTCTCATCAGGAAGGCAGCCCACGCCATAGCAAGCCCAGATCTCTGCCCTGACTTCTCTCCAGGGCTGTCTGGTCCCAACCTTCCAGCATGAACCCCCCAGAGGAAGGCTTTCTACGCAGCAGGTCTCAGCTCCAAACCCTCCCTTCTCCGTGCCGCGTGTGGTCAGGAGCTGCACAAACACTTCCCCTTGGCCGACTGCCTCCCTGTGAGGCTTCACACCAGCGGCGGGGGGGTTGGGGGGCATTAGGGGGAGACAGAAAGGCTGGCAGAAGAGACCCGTTCTTTGCTTGGTAGCTGGTGTGGTCCAATTCCAGCATTTATTCACACAGCTCCACCCCCAAAACAGCCTCATTACAGCCTAGAGATACAGGGGGTGGCCAGCCAGGGCCCCCCCACCCTGCTGCCCCCAGTGACCTGAGCCCCAACTGCAGGACCCTCCTGTGAGGAGCTGGATTCTGAGAATCCCAACTGCCTCCCTTCCCCCCCGCCCCCCGGATCCCTCCTCCCCACCCCCCCCGCATGGCAGCTCTTCCTGGGATCACTGTTTTCTCAGTGCTCCCGTTTCGCTTTGTTAATTCTCCACCGCAAGACCTACCTCTTAATGCTGCTACAAGAAGCCACAAGCTTTGCTTACTCATCCAGTGACCCATGGTCACCTGACTGCCAAGAAAAAGGGGGCCTGAGAGTGACTCTGAGGGGCACACCTCCCCCCACACCTCTGACAGAGGACAGAGCACCCGACGCAGGGAAGAGCAAACAGAGAAACAAGAAACCACTTAACCTGTCAACAATCAAGCGAGCAAAGAACAGGACTGTAATCACCCATAATAATTCAACGTGATGGCAAACTGACTGAACGCCCATGTTAAAAAGTGCGGATTTGTGGTAACAGTGCAGACGGGGAACGTAAAAGCCTGCCCCATGGGTGTGAGCTTAGCAGAGAAGTCTGAGGGTCCTGGAACCAACAGCTAACCAGGCAAGACAAGAAGTAACAAATCTTACATTTGGGTAAGAAGACCGAACATATACCAGATACCAAAGCCCAGGTGGTCCTTCCAGGGAAGGGCAAGTTAGGCAGAGCTAAAAGTGGGGCGACAAGCGACTTTTGACCCCTGCTTCACGACTTTATCATTTAAAAATGTAAACTTTGTTTCTCTGAGGCCAAGACTAGTATTCCTCCCAGTTTCCTTTCTCTTCTTCCGTCTTGTTAATTAACCCCCTCAATTTTTATCTACACACATGGCTACCCAGGATTAAGATACATTTCCAGAGTCTTTCAGAGTGAGGACATTTGGCTGATGGGACCGAGCCGCACCCCTCTTTCTGCCTCCTTCTGGGATGCAGACAAGGCAGTGGGGTCTCCGACCACCCAGGGATGACCGAGCAACAAGGTGGAAGGAGCACGGGTCCTGGTGCCCGAGGACAGCACCGCAGACCACGAAGAGCGGCCGATCAGCCTGGGTATTTACGCAGGGGGAAAGCGTGAACTTTCCGGATTTCTGTTATAGTAGTCCAACCTGTATTTTAACTTCCATAAACCCTGAACATCTAATCATCACCCTGTCACTCTCACACGGAGCCAGCAGAGCCCGCCGACACCGCACGTCTGGTCCCCCCTCCCGCGTCTCCCCGAGGAAGGTTGGGAGGGGCTCCTCCTCTGTTTCAGCAGGTGTGGTTCCAGGACATCCAGGCACCAGCACACACTAAGTACGGGGTGAAACGCTGAGGACGGATGAAGTTCACTTCATACACAGAAGTTCCACACAGCAAAGGAAGAATGTCTATGATCACGGCAGGGAGTTTCCAAAAGAAAACATGGTGCGTTCAGTGCAAACTTTATTAGACTCATATTTTAAGAAACTTTACTTAAACTTGCCTGTGCAGAAAAATTTATCCACAAAACATACATGATGTGGCTTTGACTTTATGTGCTGGCAAAATGTCTGTAAAAGCTTTTATTTGGTTTAGGAGACCTGCTTTGACATTTTCCTGATATGAAGTACACAAGATGTCTAAATCCACACGAACAGAAATCTAACATGGGTTTGTCTCACGATCAGAATTAAAAAAAAAAACACTTATGCTGGTATTCCCTGGATAAAAGAAATTCCTTAATACAAACCCTCAGACTCACCGGGCTGTAAGGCAGTGGGGTGAGATGAACGCGATGGCCAAGCAGGGCTGTTCTAAGAAGCTCCTTTAACTGATCGGCAGGATCTCTCTGTAATTGTGAAATACGCGCTGTGTGCGAGAATTCACAGCAGAACTGCAATCACGTTTGGCGAATCGCACAGCAAGCTCAGCGGCCAGGTCCCACTGCAAAGCCACACAGGGGCAGGCCGCCTTCCTACGACGGTCACGAGCCCCTCAGGACTGAGGGCGAGATGTGGGCCCCAGCACCTCCAGGAGACAGTGAGTCTTTGTCACCTGGAATGGCTTAGACCTGCCTTCCCCAGGATGGGGAGCCCCCCGCCCACCAGCAGGGGACCAAGGGAGCCTTATGAAACAGGAAGCAGCCACATGTGAAGGACTATGCCAGTCGTGCACCAGGGGTCACGCACCATCGTCAGGGACCCCCCGGGACTGCAGAGATCAGCGTGCACTAAAGTGGCTAAAGACAGCTTCAGAAGCGGGGTGGGGCTTGGGTGGAGCTTGCAGGGTGTAAGGCTAATAAGATGCTGGATGACGACACGCCAGATGTGAACCTGTAAGTCTCAGCCTGAGGGTGGAGCCGGGCAGGTCCAGGCAGCCGGAGTCCCCCCCGGAGGAAGGGCGCTGGCCACCCCTGCCACCTGGGGACTCCCGCACTTTGGCCATCAGCACTGTTCTCAGGATGTCAGAGTTCTCTAGAGACCGAATCAGCGACCAGGCCCAGGACGAGTGAAAACCTTCAAGTTTAATTCCTAAACGACTTCTCAGAGCCTTTAACCTACCAGTGCCCACTGTGAACCTCCGAGGGCGGCACGGCACAAGACAGTTCGCAGCCTCACTGGCTCAAGGACCCTTTCCAAAGTAACTCCTGCCACCACATCTGGACTCGGAGAACAGAGCTGAGGGAGTGCTACTCGGTGGTCCTGGACACACTAGGGAGAGTAGGCGAGGTGTGAACTCTGGTTCCACTACTCACAAGGCAAGTGCCCTCAGGCCAGCCTTTAATTTCTGTAAGCCACAGATTTCCTCATCTGTAAAATGTCAGATCAAACTGACAATGTAAACAAGCCAGCGGAGGGTCTAGGAAGATTTCAAAAAAAGTTCATTAGTATTTGATGCTCACCAATCGATTTTCAGACTCCCTGCACGGGCGAGGGGAGGTGGTGCTGACCTACAACTACATACAAGGGTATAAAAATAAACAAAATGCGAGTGTGGGCTTCAAATAAGATTCAAGGTCATAGAGAAGAAGAGCCCTGTCACTGCACAGCGGCAGGTGCAATCCAGCCAGGCAAGGGCTAACAGAAGGGGCATGATGCTCCTTTTTAAGTGCTCCTAATGTGGAGAACAGTATTTGAGGAAAAAAAGGCAAAAGCACCTGAGTCGAATCAGTAAAAAGAAAACTGAGTCTTCACGGCCCAGAGACCACAGGAGCCAGGCTGGTAACGTTAACGCTATACTTACTAGCAAACCTCGTGACCAACCCCACGGGGTGACTTAGACCCCTTAGTACTCGCTCACAAGTGGAGGCTTAGAAGCTAGAGCGCTGAGCAGCCATGACTCAAAATCCCTCTGTGGACGGTGCTGGGGGTGAGCAGGGAGAGGCGGCGGGGGTCCCGCACAGAACAGCTGGTCTTCCAGTCCCGTCCACCCCACCAGGTCACGGCTATTTTCCTCCATCTGACTGCTGGGTTAGCCAGGAAGCACCCAAGTCAGTTTAAACAGCAACTTTTATAAACTGTCTAATAAAACTCAGAATCACATCTATGCTTTTTTTTTTTAAGGGGCAGGTGGAGAAACAACTTTGCGAACGTGATGTACAGGGCACTGGTGTTTCCTTCTCTAATGTCCTCTCTTTCCTTAAATTACCTCAATGCTAAAATGGCCAGACATTAAAAGATGAGCTTATAAAACAGTCTATGGCCTAGAAACTGCATATAAGTTAAAATAAAAAAGGCCTCTGCAAAGCATACATGTACGGTCTATGCTACATATACTTAAATTCAGGCAAGGAATGCACCCAACAGAGCGTGACGGTTACTACATCTTTGAGTAAGATGGATTACAGGTGAGTTTTAGTTTCCTGTTTGCTTTCACTTTTTTATATTTTCTGCAGTGAACATACGGTTCTTGCTACCTTGGCCACAAATATTTTTTTGCCTCATAACCTTATAAGGCCATTTTGCAGTAGAAGATAAAATAGCAAAAAAAGAACAAAAATAACAAGAAATGAGGGACACGAAAAATGACACAATGAAATGCAACAAATAACAAAACTACAGGCTTTACTGTGAAAAACAAAATATCTGACTACATCTGAAATGCCTGTAGACCACGGCAGCACCGCTCAAGCAACTGACTGTATCCCGCGTGGACAGTGGCGTGCTCAAGCTAGGACACCCTCTTCTGGGGCAAACTGTGGTCGTCTGTCGGCTTAAAGCCATCGATGACTGAATGGATGACGTCCCAGCTGGGAGAACTGCTAACCACTTCAACCAGACAAAGCCAAACCGTCAAACCCCAAACTGCCAACAAGTTATTTTGATCATTCACGGTGAAGCTGCCTGACAGCCAATTAGCTGTGCGGCAAACACTTCTCCAGCAGAGCAGCTCACGGTGACAATGTGGGCACGTGAACACACCCTCACGTCAGGAGAAAAACTGTCTTAAAAGGAAATAAATGATAGCATTTCCCTCTCTCCGCATTTTAGAATTAACTTCACAGAAGGACCTAACTTTCACGGCAAAAATCAGAACATCTAGGATACTCATCCCCTTTTCACTTACTCAAAATAATGAATTCGTAACACACTTGCATAAAGTATTTTCATTTTTTTAAGCACTCTGGCAACTACATCAGAATTATTATGCTCTCCCGAGAAGGAAGGGAAGGCAGAAGAGAAAACACGGTAAGTCCACGAGCGAACGCTGTCCTGGGAGCCCCGCGACGGCGCTGGAGCAGATGCTGTGTCTCCTCCAGGATGAGGAGGCGGCGGCTCGGAAGCTGCCCCTGGACCACGGTCACCAACCCTGCTGCCAGTGTCCGCAGCGGGGTCCAGCCTGGCCGGAGTCCACGCGTCACTTTCACCAGACGACTGACGTCAGCTCGTCCCTGGGGAGCGACATACTCCACACAAGGTGAACAAGATCCTGAGAGGTCCCCCAGGACAGTGAGCATTCCCAGGGGGTTAACACGCACCGTCATCAACCCGATTATTTTTAAAAAAGAAGAAATGCACGTGTGATGTATGGGCCTCATCCCTCCTACTCCCACCTCTAAGGCGGCTCAAGGTCACATCCTAAACCGGACCACGAGCTACAGCAGAGCCCCTCCCTCCCCTTCAGACAGTGCACCTGCTCCTCCTACACCTTCCAGTTCACCCTCCCTGCCCTGCCCCCAGCCCTGGGAAGGAAAGTTAGCATCAATGGGAATGCACCTTCCCTAGAAACCTTTTTTCATTCATTCTGCATTTACTTGTGCCTTTTTTTTTTAAATCTCAACGAGAGAGTAACAAGAAACCACCACTGAAATATCAGATTATTCCAAAACCATGAAGCTGCCGAATCTCTTGACCCTAAACAGAGTCTTCTGTCTCTTACTTGCTTAGCACACAGTTCACAGGACAGCAGCTGGGCCGTTCGGGAGGTGGGCAGGCTCGAAGGCTGCACGGGAAACTTCCCGCAGCACAGATGTGACCTCCCTGCACCAGCTCCAGGTAACTAGTCCACAGCACTAAAGTCCAAGCTTAGTGTTCCTGAGTTTCAGGTCTCTTCTGCTTGTGCCAAACATCCAGTCTGTTCTCATTCACTGCACTGCCTGGGCCAGGAAGCATTTTAAGCGGGATTGTATGTCACACAGCTGTAGTCCCCGTGTTCTTAGAACATCAGGGGATTCTCCCCGTGAAGTAACTCGTGGTTTTCATTTTGTTTTGTTGTTTTACCTTTTTGGTGTCAGTCACCTGTTACAATATGTTTTTAAATGTATGCCTGCGACGCCCTAAATAAAATCAGCTACAAGTGTCAGCGCTGGCCATGGATGCAGGAAGTAAAGTAAGTAAATCAAACGTACATCTAAACGGAAGGCACTAGAAATCAATCAGGAACCTGCCTTAACAAGCACTGCGCATTTTCTGATCTATTTTACCAACTGAAAGCCGACAAGTAGATGGATGCTTACAGTCGCCTGATGGAAACTTCACCTCGCAGGGTATTAACAACTTCAAAGTATCAACAACACTGTTCTAAATTTTTTTTTCCAAAACATTATCAAGAAATGTTGCATGTTCCATTTAGTAATTTAAATTGGGTTCGGATTTCATCACTGCATGTATCAGGCAATTTTAAACTAAGCCCATGCTGACCAAGGAAAATCTGCAGTCCTCTGACAGAAAGGAAGCCTGCAAGACCAAATCTCTAACCTCTCTTCCATTCCTAGGCAATAGTTACAAGACACAACAGCTCCTTAGAGCATTTTGTTTAAACGGGGAAAGGGTGCACCTCAATTACAGAAAGAGCAGGAAGGTTAAAATAAAGGTTCATTATCTTTAATTTTAGAAACGAAATTTGATTTTTTCACTAGCACTGACTCATGACAAGAGTTATGGGTCCAACAGAGGACTACGATGGTTCTGCTGTCCACCTTGATGGCCACGTCACCCAAATCTGGGTGACAACTGTGCTTCCTCAGTGGTACCCGACCCACAGTGGGCGAGCAAGACGTTACAAGAACTGAGTATTTTCAGAAAACGCAACCTCTGTGCATTAGGAAAGTCTGGATAAGCTGCTGGCCTCATGGTTCAGAGGCAACGTGCTGGGGACTCAAACGGCAGACTGGGTTTTGCTTGTTTTTTTAAAAACACCTTTATTGTGGTCTGGTTCCTGTACAGTAAACTACTCATATTTCAGATGTACAATTGGATGAACTTTGATAGATGTGCACACCATGAAACCACCACCACAATCAAGACAGTGACTAACACTTCCATTTCTTCCCAAGAGGTGCAATTTTCAAATTCCCAATTTATCCTTTCCCACCCTCTTTAATTCCTGGCAGCCGTTAAGTTTGGTTTTCTAGCTACTCTGTGGTAAATAAAATATATGACTGACATTTTAATCTTGAAGGAATCATTCTCACATCAAGCACCCACTGGGACCCAAAGACACCCAACAGCCACTCAACAAATGTCTCATAACCAGAGAAGGAAATCCTCGGTCCCACAGGAGAAGAAAGCAGTTGGCCACATTTTGGTTACCTTCACAGAGAATTGAAAAAAATAGTAGGAAAAGTAGCACAGCTCCTCAGAAAGCAAAAATCCTGGACAAACAGATGTGTTACCTTTGCTGTCACCCTTGAGTGTCTGTTTTTCTACATTATTAAAAACCTATCACTTAATTGTCCATTACAACTTCCTCGAGCTCCTCTCTCTGCACTTTATCAGCCCTTCCAAGTCATAAATCACTGCACAAGAGGCGTCTGCTTTCAAACACAGGGACCTGCTACTCAAGCTCAGGAGATACAAGTCAGAACACAAGCTGCCAGCCACTCACTTTATCTTCAGGACGTGATTTTTGCCAACATACAACAAAGATTTTAACATTTACTTTTCTCTTAGTGTCACCAGTTAATTGAGCGGAGGCCAAGGTCGGACCCGGAGACTGGACACTGGAGACCATTTCCTAGACTCTCTGGCCGTGCCAGTTACAGGTCCAGGCTGCTCTCACAGGACTGCCCCACGCTCCTCCTGTGGCCGGAATTCACAGAAAGTAAGATGAAGCCACGTTGTTCATGCAAACCCTCCTCGGGTTTCAAAGGGGACACTGGGAGGACAATCGGAGAAGAGCCGTGTAGACGACACGACCCCGACGCACGCTCCAGGCCAGGTTGGCACCTGTCTCCTCCAGCCAGGAGGCGCCTGGCACCTGCGCTCTGTTACCTTCACAGGTCTGATGTCGCTCCTCAGAATTTGAGGTTAACAACTGTGCTTACATGTGTTCTACACTTATTTCAAAATGGAAGTTATATATGCCACGGTCTGTAGTCTAAATGTTAACCACAAGGAGTAAGAGTTATCTCAATTTCATACAGAAAATGTATTCCTTTAAAATACAAAAGTACTAAAAGATAGAACCTTTTTAGAACAGAGAATTTTAGAAAACTCTTTTACTAAAAGAATTTTCTTCTCTTTGCCGCCCATTAAGATCCCCCTGGACTGTAAGCAAATGTACCGGAAGGGACCCCACCATGGAAACTCTCTCCCGCAAACTCCTCTTATAAATATGGGACTTCGAATTTCCCTCACACAGAGCCACGGTCAAAGAAATCGCACACCTGTATTTCCCCATTCTACCAGTCCTTTGCTTAAAGGCTAAAATGTAATGATATATTTTAAGTGATCAAGATTTCAAAAAATGAAACCCTCTACCACAGTAGAAAAATTGCCTGTGTTATGTAAGGGGAGTCCAGTCCTTTCCAGTCCACTGCGCTAAAAGCACCTTGCAGTCGTTTGTTCCATACCATAAATGAAAGCTTATTTGCCAAAAATCTAATGGGTTTTTTATTCATGTTAAATCACCCTGCGAAGAGTTAGCAGACTTCCAAACAGGGAGTTCTAAACACTTTCTTTTAAAAGAAAAGATGTAAAACCGCACAGATTGTCAAGGTAACAAACACTAAAACTTACAGGGGGCACCTTGTTGTAACCAGAGGCTAAAAGGCTAATTGTGTTTCATTAGTTAAATTTTAAGAAGCCTAATGATCAAATTGTCTAGTAAAAACTACATGGCAAAATATTAAATTGTGAGATGAAATACTGGGAGGAAGGTGTTGGATTTAAGGTATCCCAAGTAAGCATAATTAAAACCTGTACCCAATGAGCCACATGCTGTGGAAAATGTCTCAGACAAGGTCTCAAATGGCCAGACGAAGTGGACCTTTGATTTCTCAAGTACATGGGCCATTTAAGACCAACAGCTCTAGTCCAGTATAATATACTGATTGCATGGTTAACTTCTCTAGGCAGGTATCTCCCATCACAAACATATACCTTTCACTGCAGCATTAAACAATCAAGCAAACAAAAATACCTTCATTGGTTTAACCCCACTAGTCATGTGTGAAATGTTTATAAAAGTGACTGATAAATCATAAATCTCAACAGCAGTGAAATCTCCCTTCCGATTTTCTGTATCTGAACATCTCTATCCAAGTATCTTTGACATATTCCGGGGAAATGAAGCTTGCATCACTCACTTAGGTATATGGACCATTTGGAGTTTTGCTGAGGTTATGAGGGAACTATTTTTCCAATAATAGAGGTTAATAAAATGTATATGAAATATTTACTTGCAACTCAACAGAATACAGTTATTTCAGGTACAATATAGCAAATGCTGACAAAATAAAGAACCTCTCGAACACATCAAATGTCATGATTTAGGGACTTATGTTTAAATATATGACTGTACCTTATTCTATTTTGTTGGTGGTGTTGTTTAGCCTTTCTAAAGAATTTATCAAAAAAAAAAATTCTCACAGAAGCCTAAAGGCATTGCATTCATGTCACAATATCACTTCTCAACAAGTTTAATTCTAAAAACTCCGTGAAACTGTTCAAAAGCAACATCCTAAGGCCAGTGTCTCACTTCGGTAGCTGGGCTCAGTGGGTTAGTCTGAAAGGAAGGGTTCTGGCTGGAGGAGCCAGGCATTCACACGGCTGTAAAGCTACTTGCAAACCGTGCTCACATTAAAGAGAGTATCTTATCCCAGGGTCTTTTTTTTTTTTTCTCCTCTTCTTTTGGTGTTTTTATCAAAAAGAAAAAAAATCAAGAATCAAAGCATTAATTCCAGGCAGCCTAGTAAATAAAGGTGCTGGCACACCCACCTTCTCCTAAGAGTGACAAAAAGGTTTTGGCAGTTTCTCAGTTAACATTTGAGACATACTCTTTAACACCAACTCTTTTTATAAGGTGCACACATTACCAGTGAATACGTAGTTCCCATAATAAGCACGGCAATACTAAAGCATGTTACAAAATATTTCATAAAGAACTACACATGCTAAAGTGAGGCGTAAGCCAGATAATCATTAAGCATGTAAGCTGCCTACTGAAGACAGCGGCTCACCTCTTGGGGCCCAAATGTATTCTTAAACCCAAGGACTCAGTAAAAGATTAAAGAGGGGGAAAAAAAGATGAGGTCATCCATACTATTCTTTTCTCATACAGAGCTGCTCCCAATGGTACATGATTTACTTTTAATTCATCCAGTTTAAAATATCCTTGGTAGTAACACATTCCAATTGCTTTGCACGGAAGCCTATTAGCAGGCTAGTTGGTATTGATATAATACCGCAGTTAACTGTTCCTTCCAGATTCGGGAAACCAGCCTGTTCTGCAGCAACTCTACAAAGCTAATTAGATGATGCAAAGTTAATTTTTTCCTCGAGTTTCAATGCAGCAGTTCCTACACTCAGTGAGCTGAATCAGGCCTCCCCACTGGCGAGCTTAAACGCTTCTTGGGAGCAATGCTTTAAAAGGCTATGATAGGCCGGGGAGCCCAGAAGGGAACTGATAACAGAGCAGAAATGAGAACATTTCTCATTTTGAAATATTCAGGGTTCTGAGCAGATAGAGCAACTGAAGGTTAGTTCCCCACCTGCCACGAGGCCTGAAGCCCTGGGTAATGGCCGTGCAAGCCGGTCTCAGCGTTGCTTTCAGGATCACAGGCCTGCACTGGACCTCATTTTAAAAGGCTAGCGCTGTTGAAACCCTGAGCAGACAGCTTTGCTGTTCTGTTTTTCCCCTTTAGTTACACATCAGCCAAATTAATGTCTTATTAAAAACTAAAAATTGCCTGATATTCTCAGGGTAAAATTTCTTTGTCAACTTCAAACAAGTACAATGCTGTTCCAGTCACAGCTTTACAAGTTACTGGATTTCAGACTAAAAGAGTGCTCAAAATGCATATTATCATATTTTAATATAATATGTATAGTATATAAATCAAAATTACATGGTTATGGCTCAGCTTAAAACACACATGTACATGCGTGTCTATACACACACATGGGGAGGGAGGTGCAGGGCCACCCAGCTAAGGCAGAACAGACAGAACCCAAAGTGTGGGCAGTTCCTCTTCGGTGGTCACAGTTGTCTGAAAGACCCTTCCTCTTCTGTTCGTATTTTTCCTCTAGTGAAGGTGAGCGTTCACCACGTGAACGTTTGATCTGAGCCCGACTTCCTGGGTCATCGTATTTACCGCGATGTCGCCCCTCCTCCTCGCAGGAGCGCTGGCCGTCAGAGGAGCCGGCAGACTTGCTCCCACGACCGCTGGCTGCAGCCTTAGTCCTCATCAGGTAAACACTGCAGCCCCTGGGACTGCTGCTGGCCGGCCAGCAGTCCCCAACTGATCTGACCTCTGCCGGCGCCCTCCCTCATCTCTCCCCCTTCCGGCATTAGCCTAAAACACGGCATATGTCCCCTATTTCTTCTCTCCTACCCACGTTTTTCTCCTCCATCCACACGCACTCCCCTGACCTGCCGACCCAGTCCTCGGGCCTCAGAGGTGTTCCTGCCCATGCTCTCGCTTTGCCTCCAGCACCGACTCCTATTCTGAGTTCCATCCACCCGGCAGACACCCTCAATCTCACTCCACCGGCCAGTGGTCTGTAAACATCGATGCCCTAACCACACAAATGTTTCGCTTTACAGCCCCCAGACGAACACTTTGCAAAGTGGGGTCCCTGGACCAGCGGCACATCACCTGGGAACTAGTTAGCAGCGCAGATTCTCTGCCCACGCCAGGCCTCCTGAATCAGAAAGCCTGGGCCGGAGTCCAGGCGACCCGTTTCACCAGGTCCTCTCGGGGATTCTGCTGCGGCTCCAGCTTTGCTGCTTTAGACAGCTCTGGTCCTCCTCCCTCCCGCTGCAGCCAGCGTTGACTCCTCTCCCACCAGCTACCCCGCTGGGGGAACTCCGCAGTCATAGTCTCTCTAGCCCAGGTGCTTTTCCTCGTCTCTGTCCTGGCTCAGGACTCGGCATGAGCTACAGAGACACTGGTCCCTGAGATCTGGCCCATGATACTTCCCATCACTCCGCGGAGCCAGCTCTGACCATTCACAGAGTTCAGCCTCCCAGGGTTCAGATTCTGCTTATCTTCCTAGGGTTCCCTCTTCCATTCCTCCACACCCCGACCCAACCTTCCACTGGAGGGTTACTGCTCCAATGAACGTAATACACCAAGAACGCTCACCTGGTGGAAAGGATTGTCCGATGTTATCTGCTACTGTGTTTTTTACGACTTTACAGCAGCTCCGATGCCTAGAGCAAGAGATGGTATTTACTAGACATTCAATAAGTATTTGATATATTTGAATCAGGGACTCCAGAGCTGACGAGGCGAACATCACCACTCCCTGACCCTACTTCAAAAGCTCCCAAGAAACTTCTCTAACCCCAACCGAGCTCCTCCGCCTATCATTTAATTCTCTTCAAAATGGGGCCCCAACTCACTTGTCCAACCTTAAATTCCACCACTTTTCACCAGTGAAACCGGATTTCTTTCTGGTCTCATCATGCTCCTTTAGTCTAGAACGTTCTTCCCTGTGTAAATCCTACATACACGCCAGGTCTGGCCAAGGGCCACGGTCTCCACCCTGGCCTGAGTGTCCACCTCCTACAGCTGTGCGAGAATCGCTGTGGCTCTTACGCCTTCACGCAGGTCAGCTCACCTATGAGAGGGGATGGAGTCTGTGTCCTTGACACCCCTGCCTCTCCGGGGCCCAGCAGGTGCCTCGAGTGCCCTCAATTCATTATTGTGAACAAATAGAAGGCTGGCGGCTAGGCGGTGCTGTGAAGAGGCCTGGTTTATAAATCAAAAGAAAAGTGCTATCTTTACGGGCAAATACCTCCTGCGTGGTTACTAGGTCAACACCTGAGTAACATCTTGACCATGTCAACACTTTCTACCCTCTCTGCTGTACAGTATCTCCAGTGCCCAGAGCCGTGGACCGCACTTGGTAAACACTCAATAGATCAATGAAATGTATGTTGAGTGAATGACTGACATGTTTACAATATAAACATATCTCTCAATTCTTAAGGAATTCTGTCCACATTGTTAATATATATTCCACCTTCTCACCCTTCTCTCTTCTACCACACAAAACCCAACTATAAAATCATTTGCTTCACAGCCTCAGGCTATGCCCATTCTATTCTAAAAATTTTACATTTTTTCCCATTGTTTAAATTTGTTGTTTTATTTCCAGCTTTTTGGGGTACCTTAAATTGTAACTTTCAAGAACCTGGTTTCTACCAGGGGTAGGCAAGCTGATTTTAACTCTTATTAGCTTCATTTGAGTAGTTCTTTGTCAGCACAAGAATTTTAAATTCTTAATCTCACTACTTTTCTTCTTTTGCCAGATTGTACCCTTCATGCTTCAGGGGTGAAATTAGAATTCAAAATAGGAACAAAGACAATAACCCAAGTTGAAGCTGAATAATCACAATCGTTTTCCAATATTTAGGAGCTGTTCAAATCTTACTGACCAGCCTTTCAATGACTCAGGTTAGAAGTTACAAATATTCAGTTTGTGAATAGCCCAGGCTCAGGACTGGCTTTTCATGATGCATTCTCTCTTTAATTTACTACTAACTAATCAGTTTATTCCAAAACCAAATTGTAGTCCTCACCTCATCTCCAGTTCATGCAGCCAACCCCTGTTATGAAACAGCTGCCCCAATTCAACTGCTGTTCAACAATTTCCATTCTTTCTTTACTAAGAATTGTGCACTCTTTCTGAAGGGCTGTTCTAAACCTTCACCTCCTGGTCTGGCTGCTAAGAAAGCACTCACTGTGACAGCTCCTGGAGTAAGGACGGGGAAGGAACCCTGGCCGTGTGGGCACTGCATCCTTTTCTTCAACTAGGATGTGACCCCTTTAGAGCAGGGGCTTTACTTTGAGGTCATCTTGGTATCCCCCAGTGGGGTCCGGGCCAGGGGGCTGTGGGGAGTGTGTGTAGTTGCAACAGGACTGATGTCGCAACTTCCAACACTGGATGGGAAACACTTCCACACAGTCGAGAGATACAGCAATGCTTAGGGATTCTTGGGATGTTTGCATTTCCAGGGTGTCCATCCAGACCTATTGGGGAGACGTAGATGAATGCTTCGGCACCTCAGACAATGAGGGAGAAATTCCATCAGCAGGAAACGTGAATCCTGCCTCCAAAGGCCTGGGTTAGCGCTTCACAGGTACCGCTAAGAAATGTGAAAGCTTCTGATTCTCGACCCAGAAGAATGTGTGTGTACACAAAACTTGGCATTCATTTCAGGAGGCCTTTAAGGCCAAATTTCTATGGGAGTTTTTCACTGCAGGGATGGAGGTAAGACAGCAAAACAGAACAAAAGCCAACCCCGGGGCATTCTGCCTGGGGAACTGAAACAACGGTGACCACTTCAGACACTACGGGTCTGCTAGGTGACAGCTCCACCCCTAGTAAGTGAGCTTCCATTTGAAATAAAATCTCATGGTCAAAGGCAGAGGTTTTCTGGTGGCCACCAACCATCGCTGAGATAAAAAGCTTTGTTAAGGTGCAACTGGGCTGCGATGAGTCATCAGTTCAGTCCAGCCCTCAAAAGCAATGTCCCTTCCCACCGGTCTCCGCACACAAAACCTCCCTGTCTGGCACTGGTGCTCGGTTTAGTGCTACTGTGGATGCTAGGGAACCGAAGCAGCGTTAATGGTTTGACTCGGGAGCATTTGCGCCGACGGAGCTATCGGTTCACACACAGCTTCTCACCAGCCCTGAACTTGCTGCTGTGGAACCACTGAGCATCTGTCCACATCTCCAGCACAGACCTGTGTTTTCAGAGGCTTCTGACCCCACTTTAAACACTCAGGGCTGAAACCTGGGGGAAATGGTCTGGGTGATATCATAATTTATTTAATTAAAGGAACTGCATGCTGCAGGTGCTAAACAGATGGTCTTGATAAATGCTGACCTTAAACTACCCAGAGGACAAAGCCTAAAAAAAAGAAAATTAACCTTTCCATTGGAACCATAAAAAATGACATCAGAATGTATGGATTTTGTCTTCAGAGCTTTCAAGGGAACAATCTGTCCTCCTTCTGTCACCTGTCAGGTGCCTCCTAACACCTTTCTTCTCCTTCGCGCCCACATGCAAACACCCAGGCCTGGTGCCTCTGCATCTTTACTGAATGGCTCTTGTATCAATTGAGTTTTCTGCACATTCACTGCCACCCAGCCAGTCCCACAACATCATGTTCCACCTGGACTGTCATAACCTTCAACAGGACCCCTATCTACTCTTGCTCTAAACCATTTCAGACTCCCTGCAGGCAGCCAGTGATCTCTTCAAAGCACAAGTCTGATTCCATCTCTCGCCTACTTAAAAATCCTCTGTGAGCTCCATCCTTGGCGTTAGAGGCTGCTCTAAAGACCTCAACCCAGGAATGGTCCCTTTGCCCACTCCCTCTCCATGTTGTAACTACCGTGGTCCTCTTCCACCTCCTTAGTTCACCGTGCTACCTCCTGCCTTAGGACCTTTGCACATACTTCTCTCTCAGGAAAGCCCCCCATGCCCCACACACCCAGCTCAACAACTACTCTTCTTCAGACCTTCAGATTTCAACTCAAAAGTCGTTTCTTCAGGTAAGGCTTTTATGACCAAGCTCCTCCATTTTCCTACCCACTGTTTTTTCTTCACAGCACTTGGCACCATTTTATTTACAGGTTTGTGAAATCTTGATTCACGTGGTTTTGTACCCACTTCAGCCTGCAAGACCCATTTAGTTTAGAGGCAAGGAGTGTTTCCTTAAAAACTAGCACCAGGACAAAGTAGGTACTCAAAAATGTGTACTGAATAAATCCAATCATAACACACAGGGTACAGTCTGAACAGTAGGATAATTTTTCACATTCGCCTCAGAGAAATGCAAGAGGCCCAGAGAGAAGAGGGAGATGAGAAACATGTTTCTCTTGTCTTGACCAAAGGTAACTTGTTCTGCTGGGCGATCCTAGAGGAGGAAGTAGTCCAGGCTAAAAAAAAAAAAAAAAAAAAAAAAAAAAAGGCACCAGGCTGCAGCGGACATTCGTGTCTGAAACACGGCAAGTACACTGCCAAGACCTGCACAGGGTGGGACCCCAAGGACGAACCTGCCAGAGCAGAGGCAGAACCTACATCTGATAAATGGGGTTGTTCTAGACTCTCTTAGGCCATTTATTGGAATCCAAAAAACCCTGGAAGTGTGGATCGGCATTAAAGGCAAGGCAGGTGTTTCATAGCCAGTCGAGGATGTGTAATCAAAATCAAAGTAAAAGAACCAGAAGGAGGAAGGGAAACTCTGGAGTCAGAATCTTCCCTAAAGGAGATGTTCTTCTACTGTATCTCAGCTCACAGGTCAGTTTTTATTAAAGGGAGGCAACAGTCCCTTATCTATGCTCTCATGATTTATAAGTGATACCTTAAATTGCTTAGTTAATATTTACCTGCACACTTAAAGCGTTTGGCTCTCTTGATCTATAAAGCATTCTTGTTGATGTTAGTTCGTTGGACAGTCTTAGAATGCTAGCTTGTTTTCGGCAAATGACAGAAATGACCCTGGATCCACTGGCAAATTTTAGTAAGTCAGTTGGACCAAAAACCAAGTGATAACCACCTCCTACAGCTATTAAATGAGCATGTGGCTCGGTTCTGATATCAGCACTAATAAAATACAGCAAAGGAAATGGTAACTGGTGATGCTCCAACACATGTCTAGAAGGCTTGTCACCTGAACTGTGCGACATTCAGAATACAGCTAGCTTTGTCACTCTGTCCTCAATTTCACTCCCAGGAACCGGGTTTTAACGTCTCCAGCTCTCTGTAAAAGGCCATTTGATGACTTAAATACTCTCAAACAATTGCAATATTCAGTCATCCTTTGTCCATAAGTCATTTTGAAAGCAAAATCATCAAGAGATCACCATCACTCCATGAGAGCTGAGCGGCTTAAAACCGCAAACACATTAAAAAGGAAAACTAGGTACTTTTTATTATCGTTAACCTATTTGACTTGGAGGGGAATCCACCCCAGACGTTTGAAAGAGATTCCACTGCCGGGAAGATTCCACTGCCGCTGCAACTTCCGAGTAAACCTCAAGAATAAATCTCATCACTTAGGCAAGAACTGATAAGACAATCTCTTCCTAGGATTCTCAGTCCTGAAAGGATGACTTCTCACTCAACTTCCCGACGCTAACTTTTCAGAAGGAAAGTTAATACAGGCGACCCTAGGGATGCAATGCAGACGCTCTGTGCAGAAGGCACTGGAACCCACCCGCCCAGCTCGGCCCGGGCCGCCGCGCCCGAGGGGCAGGAGGGGCGCGCGGTGGGAATGGGGGCAGGTCCGGCCGGGGGCGCGGCCGGGTCAGCGGGGCCGCGGCCCAGGCTCCGTGACGAACGTCCCGAGGCGCCCGACCGAGCCTCGCACCGGGGAGCGTCGGGCGGCGGACAGCGCGTCCCGGAGGAGCCCTCGGCGCGGGCGGCGCCGGCACAAGTTAGTTTGGCGGCCCCCGCGGCCCGGCCGCAGCCCGGAGAGGGGCCGGCTCCGTCCGGGCCGCGGGCGGGGCGAGGGCGCCCCCTCGGGAGGCCGGAGGGAGGCCGGTCCGGGGCGAGGCCTCGGCGGCGCATCTCCGGGTCTCCCGAGCCCAGGGGGCGGCGCTGTCCGCGGGGGCCGGGGGCGGGGCCCGGCGGGCGGCTGGGGGCGCCGGGGACCCGGCGGCTGGGGGCGCCGGACGCGCGGGGGCGGGACGGCCGGACCCAGGGGCCTGGTCCGCACGGGCGGCGGCGGCGGCCGCGGCCCCTCGGCTCCGCCAGGCCTGCGCGCGCCACAGGCCGCAGCCTGGACCAGCCCCGGTCCCCGGCCGCCGCCGCGGTGGTCCCGGCCCGGACGAGGCGGCGGTGGGCGGCCCGGCCCGGCTCTCCTCCCGCCTGCGGTCCCGGCGCCGAGGGAGGGCGGCCGCGCAGCCTCCGCCGCAGCGCGGGGCGGGGAGGCGCGGGGGCCGGGGCGGGACGCGGGGGTCGGCGCCCCCTACCCGCCGCGCCACCTACCCGCCGCGCCACCTGCGGAGCCCGCGCCGCGACCCGCCGCCCCGCTCCCGCCACGCGCGCGAACAAAACAAGTTGCAGGTCGCCGCCGCCGGAGGGGGGCGGGCGGGTCACTCACCCTCATTCTGCTCAGCGGGCTGGGCTCGTCCGGCCGCGGGGACAGGGAGGACCAGAGGACCACCAGCCCCAGGAAGCTGCCCACCACCAGCAAACTGCGTAAGAGGAGCCCAATCTTCAGCCTCATCTTCCTCCGGCGGCGAGAGACACACAGCCCGGCGCAGCCGCCGCCGCCGCCGCCGCCGCCGCTCTCCCCGCCCTCCTTCCCCCTCCGCGCTCGCCGCCTCCTCCCGCCCCCGCCGCCCGGCGGCCGCCCTCGCCGCCGCCTGCCCTTCCAGCCGCCGATCCGGAACTCCCCTCGCGCGGCCGCCCCTCCCCCGGCGGCCCCGGCCCCCCGCGCGCCCCCGCTCCCGCGCACCCGGCCCGCGCGCGCCCGCCCGCCCCCGGCCCCTTCTCCCGCCGCTGTCCGCTGGACCCCGCCAAGTCCGGTTACCGCGCAACTAACTCCCACTCTCCCAAGGGCTGTCCTCAGCCTGGGCCCCTCTGCTCAGCCCTTCAGGCTTCCTGGCTCCCCAACTTTTATTGTCCTTTGGGGCCATTACTCTGTCCTCAATGCCTGTCCCCCGGCCCTGGGCACCCCCCCCCCAGACCCCCAGCCCCCCAGCCCCCCAGCCCCCGCCGCGGGGCTGGCAGGAAGCAAACCAGGAAGTCAGGGCTGCCGCTGCCGCAGCTCCACGTGGCTGATTCATAGCTGGGAGGGTTTTTTTCTTATTGATCTTGCTTTTTTTCGCGCGGCTCCTTAAGGAGGTGGATTTGTAACCGAAAGGCCCAGGTGTGATGTGCAAATATCACCGGACTGCAGGAGCTCTCTCGGAAGGCCGGTAGTATGTCGCCTTCCCTGGAGCTAATTAGAAGAAAGCCCATCTGGTGCGAATAAGCAGTATCAACCTTGCTCAAGGGCTAAGTTTCTGTTCCGAGGACCCAGGATTTGGGGGGTTTTCAAACAATATTCCGCCGTCATTGCCTCCCGCAGACCTAATTTTTGCCACTTGAATGGAGTTTCCTTGATTTCTGTGTCTCAGACGCCTTTCAGCCTGAGACCTAGATTACACAGAAGAAAATAATTGTGCACACCTCTCCCAACGAAGATGTCAGTCACCTCACTCTAGTGCCCAGTGTACCCAGTTACCATCCTAAGCTGCCTACTTTAAGTTGAACAGAATGTGTATTATCCCATCCTGAATTGTAGGATGGTGGAAGTTGATTCTTCTTCCTAACATTGTCTCCTATCTGCAAGTACTTTAAAAGGAGTGAAACCTGGTTATTTAAATTTGCAGAATGAAATAGAGAGCTTGAATCAAGATAAAGAATTGTACCAAGTGAACTCTATGTACTTCATAGTTTGGGTTCTGCTAGTATATTGAGGAATTGTGTAGACGCCATGATTTCAGAATTTCCACAAGATATTTGCAGTGATACTCTCCTGAACAACATAAGAAGATGCAGAAAGGACAATATAGTCAAGTCTGTTCCTGACTGGATGATTGTACACAGTAGTGCACACAAGCCCACGACATAGAGCACCTGCAGGAGGGCTGTTGCGTTGCATACAAGCCCCTGTCTGACTCAGCATTTTTAGCAATCACTTAAGTCAAAAAACAGTTGCTTTTAATATAAGATAGGGGAGACTTTGCTGAAGACTTTTTTTTTTTATTAAAAAGCTCTGGAATATTTAATTGACAAAGTATGAACCAGCTGGGTAATGCAGAAAGCTAATGCCCCACTCCTGGGTCAGTTTGGGTCCATGTGGGGACCCAGGAGTCACCTGTACCCACATGATTCTGACCCAGGTGATCTGTGCACCACCTTCGGGCAAACAGTGAAAGGAAGAGGTGCTTGGGCAAAAGTTTATTTAGATAAATTTGCAAGGCAGGAGTAAGATCATTTGTGGACCCAACTTGAGCTGTTCACAAGTGAGGTGAACTCCTTTGCAAAATAGACTTCCCCAGACAGACTGGGCTTGGAGCAGGTGCCCTTCAAGGGATCTTATTCTGATCACATGAGGGAGTAATGCCATTTGAAATCAGTAGCCGAGGTCCAGCAGGAGTAATTAAACTTTTCATTTGTGCTCATTTTCAGTCAGAGGAGACAGTTTTTTATTATTAAGAAAACAAAGTTTTATTTTTACTGTTAGGAGCATGGTCGGGCAGGAGTGCAAATAGATAGGATCTATATCACTGGCTAACGTAATCAGAAGTGTTGGGCGGAAGTGGTATTCAGAGAAGACCCTGCCACCCCGTTTAAGTTTTGCACAGAGAACTGAAAATGTGTGAAAGGACACAAAGTTAGAAATTGGCTAGTGGGTACATAGTTGTCAAAGGCCATCCTTCTCTGAGTCCTAACAATGTTTAAAAGAAACTAAAAGTATACCTTAAAATACATGCCTGTGGCAACATTTGCTGGGAGGCAGCCTCTGCCAAGTTGACACAAGTCTGTTTAGAAAATGAAGAGCTACACATTCCGAACCTAGGTCAGGGTCAGTCATGCCACCTCTCTGACCCTGGAGCTCTTATCTGCCAAGTAGTGATTACAATACTCTGCAATACTCACCTCACCGTCTCATCAAAAGGAATGTTGGAGGTCAAGTATGTTTGCAAATACAAAGTTCAGATAGAGGGATGGGGCAGGTCAGTGTGTCTAGGTACAATTCTTTTTTTTTTTAGTGAGTGCTACTGTTACTCTATGACAGGGTCTGTATGCAGGGAGTATTTCTGGTTTGTTTAACCTGGGGTTCACTGAAGAAGAGGGTTTAGACCAGAACGTAACTGGAGGGACGGAGGGGACAGCCACGAGAGCAATGACCTTGGTCCGGTTGATACAGGAAAAAAATTGTGGGGCGATTGAGGGTAGGGTAGTGTTTATGTGTGGGTAGGAAGGGCTATGTGCAAACTCTGTATTTAATGCTCAATTCTGTTGTGAACCTGAAACTGCTGTAAAAGCATAAAGTCTATTTCAAAAAAAAGAATTTAAAAAAAATTGTTGGGTAAGAGGATGGCCGTGTCCCAGATCTTGGTTGAGTCCCTGGCATGCACCTGCCGAGTGTGGGTCCTTGGTTTCAAGGAAAGAATTCAAGAGGGAGACACAGTCAAGTAAAGGTAGATTTATTTAGAGAGATGGACACTCCATAGACAAAGTGCAGGCTGTTTCAAAAGGCAGGAGAAAGGCCAGCTGCTATAGGTAAAAGTAGATACACACTCCATAGAGTGTGTCCCGCCTCGGAGAGGAGAGCGCCACTGAGGTGTGAGGTGGTTCGTTTCTGCGGGTTCCTGGGAGGATTATTCCAACTACTTTGGGGAAGGGGCTGGGATTCTCAGGAGTTGGGCCACCGCCCACGTTTTGACCTTTTACAGTCGGCCTCAGAGTGCCCTTCAGCATGTTACTGTATTACAATGAGCGTGTAATGAATCTCAAGGTCCTGGAGGTCAGATCCCGCCATCTTGGGCCGCGGGGCCTGCCGGGAGCGCGGCCTCCGCCATGTTGGTGTTGAGCGCCCCCTGCCTTCCTGGCTCAGGGTTACGGGGTCACGTGCGGTGGAGGAGGACACGGTGCCTTCGGCTGGGGGCTCAGAAACCAGGTAATGAGGGCAGATCATTGTTTTGAGTGCCGGGCATGTGCGAGAGGCTCCACGCGTCCCTCCACCTGCTCTTCACCTGAGCTGAGCGGGGCTGGACTGCGTTGTTCTCAAGCTGGAAGTCAGCGCAGGCGTTTCTCAGCACAGAGTTTCGCCGCGGCATCCAGGCCGTGCTGCTTGCCAAGCCTCGCTAGCCTTCTGGACCCGGAATATAAATAAGTGCTCTCGGACAGGATGCGAAAGGTCAGGGCCTCGGGGTCTGTGGGTTTTACCTTCTTCCCCCCCGTGTCTGCCCCGCTCCCGGGGACCCAGCCCCGGAACCCAGCCAGGCTGCAGTTGAGAGGTGCGGGGCCCGGCCCGGGGCGCTCCCTCCCTCCTCCGTTCAGTGTCCTGCAGCCACGCACAGCTTGGGAATCTCGGAGTCTGTCTTGAACTCCCTTGCCTTCAGGCCTTTGTACGGGGAGTTCTTTTTGCTCTAAATGACACTTTCAACAAAAATCTTCCCACACTTCCTCCCATGTCCCTCCCGTCCCCTAGGGCCCTCCCCACAGAGGTACTGGGACAGACACCTTACTGGACGCTTCCATCCCCTCCTCAACTTTTCCTTCCCTGATAATTACCACTATGTTGTAAGTGCTTTAGTATTTTTTTTCCACTCAAAGTTAAGAAAGTACATGAGAATGGAGCCTTTTCTGTCTCGTTCATCATTGTATCCTATATGTAGCAAGGGTTCAGTAATTATTTTTTGACTAAATGAATACTTGGACTGTCAATGTAAACAGAAGGTGAAGCTTAGAAGAGGGGTCAGGGCTGCTTCAGCCGCTGGTCCTACTTACCTGGATGTTCTCCTTCCAAGGAGAAAACTTTGGAGGTTTAATTAGAAAAGTGCTTACGTTAGCTGTCATGGTCGCTGTCATGGTCACCGTCATCAGCTGGTAGGCTGTTGGCTCCTCTTATTCTGAATCCTGCTAGGGTTACTTGGGACTAAGAAGGAAGCAATAGTCTTAATTTAAATTCAGATTTTTGTATCTACTGAGATTCCCCCCACCCCTGAAAAAAAAAAAAAAGAAAAGAAAAGAAAAGAAAAAGAAGGAAATTAAGTTGTGTTGAAATAGGAGCTTATAGCCATGGGCAATTATTATCTGCAGGTTACATCAGACTCAGTGGCTCCGTTTCCTCCTACCTATTCTGTAAACCATTTGATGACTTCTTTTCCAAAGAGGAGAATCAGTGGTAGTCTTTTTAAGTCAAGAATATATTTAGTTTAGAAAATAATTTCTATTTAAATATTTTAAAAACTATTTGTAGTATGTTAAGAATATATTAATTTTGTGCAGGGTTCATTTGTTATTTCTGGCTGTATAACAGATTACCCCCCAACTTAGCATTTTAAAACAACAGACTTCCTATTTCACTGGATCCTGAGGGTCAGGAATCCAGGAGAGGCTCAGCTGGGTGGTTTTGGCTCAGCTTCTCTCCCGAGGCTGTTGCCAGGCTGTGAGCCAGAGGTGGGGGAGGAGGGGCTGCGGTCATGGCTCCACTGGGCCTGGAGGCACCCGCTTCCACGTTCACTCCCAAGGCCAAGAGGCAGGCCTCACTGCCTCACTGGCTATCGTGGGATACTTCAGGTCCTTGTCACAGGGCTGCCCAGAACAGCAGCTGGCTTCCTTTGGAGGGAAAGCTCTGAGGGAGGGAGGAAGAGAGAGAGGCTCCAGGAGCTGCAGCCTGGTGCAGTGTGGGAGGGACCCACACAACGGTGTGCGTACTGAGAGGCCAGGGTCTTTGGAGGCTTAAGAACAACATTGGAAACCAGAACACTAGCTTTCTTCATTTATTATTTCTAGTAGCTCTGTTACCATTATGCTGTGCCGAAGTCTTTCAGAAAGAATCCACATCTTAAATGCTTGTTTCTGATTATCTTGAAAAGAAAAACTCTGGATACTGTCTTCAGCTCTAAAATGAAGCAGTTGGACTGAAGACTCCCAATACTGAAATTCTGAGATTGCCCTGTGATGTCCCTATGTGGTTGAGATGTTTAAATTTATACTCCTGTGTGGAGTTCAACAAAGTCAAATTCTACCTCTATACTGTTTTTTTTTTTTTTCTGACATGGATTACGACTTCTATAATAAGCTTAAAGAGATGGGTAATTCCTGAGCTGTGCTCATCTGGAATAGAGACTGTTGTCGCCAGGGTTTCGATTTGATGAGGCGCATGGTCTCCCATGGCACTGTGAAGGCCAAAATGCTTATTTAAAAGCCCTTGTAGATTTAGTGCCGTAGAACGCCGCCTCTCCATGATTCGGTACTGTTTTCAGACTGTCATCGTCCAGAAGAGCTCTTGTGACTTAACCATTTGTTTAAGAGGCGATTGAAACACATTCTGTCTCCTACCACTCTGGTTTGGAACCTTTCCACTGGCCTCCCATTGCGCTCAGAATTAAGCCCAAACCTCTCAATTTATTCCAAAGACCTTTGCGGGCCCGCCTCTGCTTCCCTCCACAGCCTCATGGCTGTCCCTTACTCCTCTTTTCCAACTTGACCTTCTCTCCTTTTCTGGAACCAAACTCTCTCTCCCTTCCAGGACTTCATGCAGATTCTTCCGTTCCTTGATTCCCGCCCTTAGTTTCAGCACTGACCACCTCCTAACAGCCTCCTGATCACCCTTCAGAGTCAGTTCACACATCGGTTCTTTCAGAAACCTTGGTTCTCATCACCTCGTCACACCACACTCCTTGCTGCGGGCTCTCAGAGCTCATGTCCACGCTGGGCCATGGCAGGCTGAGCTTGGTCAGTGTTTGTCACCCCCATCAGGCTGAGTTTCCTATGGTCAAGGTCCATGGTGTCTTCCTTAGCTGTTCGCAGTGCCTTGCACACAGGACGTGCCGCATGTGGGTGTGAGGGAGTGAACGGATAATTCACGTGGGCTTGGTTGCACCTGCTCACTCCAAGTTTCAGCATCCTGAAGCTTGGAGGTGTTGTGGCAGAAGATCATCGCGTGGATGTACAGACAGAGATGGTGTCCATGTTCGTTGTTCTGTTGTTAGAAAATAACTGAAGGAAAAGTGAGCTTTCTAGGCATCAGCAAGAGGCAACGTGGCACAGTCGGAAAATGAAAGGCTTGGAATTACTAGAAATGTGTCCCTGTCCAGCCTCTAGTTCCCAGATCATTTAGGATAATCTCTCTGCATAATCTGTCTGTAGTCTATACCTCAATTTCTTTATTTGTATGCAGTTCAGTATATCCCCTCTGAAATGTCTGAAAAGACTTCTAGGCATAGTCTGTTACTAAAAAGAACTCAATCGTTAAAAAAGGTAACTAATCAAAAATGTGTCAGATAGTTCTGTCACTAAAAAATAAAAATCTTGGGAACTGAAGCTACACACCGGCCCCCCTTCACCTCAGCTACAGAATTCTTTACCTCAGTTTCCCCTAATCTTTCCGAGTTTTGGTGTCTTCATTCAGCTTGATGATGGGTGTGGAAGTGGAGGTACTTTTTCTTCCTCGTGTTTTAATCATTTGGAATTAATAGATCTTAAAAGGCAATAATATCTAAATGTTTTGCAAAAGTATTTTCGAGGTCGGTGGCTTGGCCCTTCTCTAGGGGCTGGGGAAGGAGGGGGCACCATTCTCCATTTCTGTCTGACCAAAGTGAGGACTGTGGCCCCGGGATGACACACTGCACTGCCTGTCTACTTGCTCACATGGAAATTTATATGCACAAACTGTTAGAGGACTCACACTAATACCTTGACAAATTTCAGTTTTGAAGGTTTTTTTCATCTCATTTAACCACACTCTTGCTGAGAACTTGAGTCTTTCTTCAGTGAATTTCATACCTTAATTTCATGAAATTTTAGTACTTGAAGGGAAATTGGAAATGAGAGTCTAGCCAGCCCTCGTACTTGACGTATGACAGGCTGGCTTCTCTGTCCCTCTTACTGGCAGAGTTTCTTTCTGTTCCGCCTCCACTGCATCCAAGTTATGCTCTAAGAGATTATCAGTACAGTCATCCTTCAGTATCTAAGGGGGATTGGTCCCAGGATCCCTCGGACCAAAATCTGAGGATGCTCAAGTCCCTCATGTAAAATGGTGTATAGTCACATATAGCCTACGCACACCCTCCCATATACTTTAAATCACGTCTAGATTGCCTCTAATACCTAATACAATGTAAATGCTATGCAAATAGATGTAAATATGATGTAAATACTATTTAAATAGTTTCCATTTGCATGACAAATTCAAGTTTTGCTTTTTAGAAGTTTCTGGAATTCCCCCGCTCCCCCAAACACTTTTGGGCAGGAATGCACTGTCAGCAGACCACTGACTGTGTTACCAGAACAGAGCCTGGCTGGTCTTGAAGGCATCAGGTTCCTATACTAAAGAACGTGAGATTCTGGGCGATGCATTTTGCTGAACCTCTCTGGCCTGACCACAGTGGGTGTAGCTGGATAAACAGGGTCCCCGCGGGGAGGTGAAGATGTGTGGACCAGGGGACAGGTGCCAAGGACGAAAGAATGTTCTGCTTGTCCAGCGCAACCTGCAGCCAGAAAGGCACATGATGGGAACAACAGAGAAGTGCTTTGCACCATCTACTGAATGTTCTTGGTTAGTTAGAAATAACATTGGGTTATTTTTAGTAACAGACAATGCCTCCGAGCCTTTTCAGATGTTTCAGAGGAGATAAGCAGGGTTGCATAGAAATGAAACTGAGGTGTGGACTACAGAAACATATGCAGAGCGATTATCCCAAATGGTCCAGGACTTAGAGGCTGGGCGGGGAGTAGGTATCTCATAATTCCAGACCTTATGTTTCTGCCTGTGTGATATCTGTGCATCTTACCTTTGCCTGGAAATTTCATCTTTTTAGTGATTCTCTAACAACTGAACAATGAACAGTACATTTTCTCTTTATTTGAACGTGTGGGTCTCCGTTAAATGACTGCTTTGGAGAGTCACGCTGGGGAGATGTGAGTCAAGGGTGCTGGTCTTCAGAGGAGCTCACAGTCCTGTCATTTCAATAAGTGTACCTTTTGGCATATTGCAAAGAGTTTTGAAACTTGGAATTTTAATTCACTTTTTCTTTTTTTTAAATTTTGGAGAATGGCTTTTGAGGCCCTACTCTTACAGGATGTCTTCCATTTCTCAAACTCTGTAAAAATGATTTTCAGCAGATCAAATCACTTTTTTTATGCTCTTTCATTGTATATTTAATAGCTATTTCTATTTAGTCAGCATTTTTGGAGCACGTATCATGTGTCCACCATTGTTCCAGACGATGCGACATAGCAGTGAACTAGCAGAGCGAAACCCCTGTCCTCAGAGAGTCAGGCGATAAACAAGGCGTGTAAATTATTACATATTGTTATCAAGTTCTGCTGTGCCACTTTTGTGCCAAGCACCCCCCACGAGCTCAAAAGGTCAACTCGTTGATTTAGGTGGTGCGATGGAAGCTACCTGCTGTGGGGAGAAGTCAAGCCGGGTCGTGGGATTTGGAACGCAGGTGGGAGTGAGGGGAGGCTTCCATTTTCAGGAGTCCAAGAAGATGGTGCCTGAACAAGGCCTGCAGGGCTGAGGGGACGAGACACCTGGATATCCAAGGACAGGTGGCTCCGAGCTGAAAAGGCAGCAGGTGCGCAGGCCCTCAGGCAAGAACATTCCTGCTTGTTGTCGGAAAAGCAAGGACTGAAGAAGGAGGACTTTGGCTGAGAAACTGAGGGGGCCCCTTAGGTCCTTGTGACCACATGGCTTTAATTTAGAGTCAGATGGGAAGCCGCTGACAGTGCTGGGGGCCGCCTGACCTAACTCGTGTCTAAATAGGGTCATAGCCTCTGGCTTCCAGGCTTGGTAAGGAGAGGAGCGAAGGCAGAAGCCAGGACCATTAGGAGCCTGTGTTAATAACCCAGACGGGGGATCCTGGTGGCACGGACGAGGATTCTAACCATGGCCGGGGTTAGGACAGGTCAGCATCCGGATCTATTTTGATGATTCTTCAACCATTATGTTTCCAAATCATTGAAGTTGTGCTCCTTCCAGACTCTGTGTAAGTAGTTAAATTAATAACCTTTAAAACAAACTCTTTAAATGCTCTGGCGACACACATTATTTAAAGAAACTGTAAGCAATTACTTGGTAATTTGGTTTAGGTTTTCCTATGTACAGTACATCTTCCAGCAGAACTCACTGTACTCTGAGATAAAACCTCCTGCGTAACGATGGCGGTGTAGGTGCCAGGGACAACTGATCTGATGAAAACAACTGAAAGTGCCAGGCTTTTTAAGTGTGTCCATGGGTGACAAGAAGGAAAAGGAATCCTGAGGTCAAAGACTGAGCAGAGAAACCAGCTTTGGCCAAACCTGAGTTGCCTGAGTTCACGGATTTAGGAACAGAAAACAAACCCAGGGTCCATCCCAAAATGGAAAGTCTAATAGGACCTCAAAACCTAGGCTCCCCAAAGGTTTCCATCTCCAAGGTGGTGGAGAACTGTGGTGAGCCCATGCCCCTAAGGCGCAGAGACCCCTCTGTCCACACCCACCCCACACCATCCACCTAAAGCACTGCTCTCACATAGTGGCCCTCACGCTGGTTTGCAGCCAGAATTCACACTACCTGGATGGCTGGAAAAACCTCAAACTAAGAATTTCAAGTGATCCCAGACCACCAGTGTCACCAGGCATCTGAACAGCAAATGCAAATCCTTTCTGAAAGAACTCTCTTTACCTGACGCTTTGAAAAAAATGTTCTTTTTCTGTGTCGCTAAGAAAATGAGTCACTCACAGCTGAAAATCACTGAACACCCAAGGCCCCGGGAGGGAAAAAATACCGCAAAATCAGCTGTGTAAAAAACTTAGCAGTTAGAATGACTGTACACAGAACATAAAATAATCATATTTAATACATTTCAAGAAGTGGAAAGAGAGCTCTGAAAATATGAGCAAAATTGAGGAGAAGACCTAATTTCCAGAAGTTTACAAAAAAAGATGTTAAGTTAGTACATGGGTTAAATAGTGCGTTAGGATTTTTCTTGAAAGTTTCTTGTTGGCTTCTGGGCACTTGATTGTTTTCCTGTCTTCCAGGCCACTCGCTTGCAGCCTCGGTCACACATTCCACCATCTAAAAAGACAGCACCATTTACAGTTCAGTTCTAGTTCTTTTCCTCTTCCTCAGTTTTGAATCTTTGTGTGAATTGACCTGTTCACAAGCTTTCAACACCCTTAATAATTGCCATGTCAAAACTGGTAGCACAGACTTCTCTTCTGAGCATTAGGCCACTGGACATCAGTCTCGTTGTTCTTCGATGTTCTGTTAGAGCGTCAAAGGCAGCATTTCCAAAGTAGAATTCATTTATTTTCCCACCAAACCTTCTGTTCTTCCTAGGTTCCTGATTTAGACATCGACACTTAAAAAAAACAAATTTCTAAGACCTCTTTCATAGTATCTTCCACTTTTACCTTTCAGTTATTAACGAGTCAGGACCACCCCATCCCTAAGATTTCCTTTTGCATCTGTCCCCAGTGCTGTGATTCGGGTTTCCTTGTGGTGTCTTTATCATGTTCCCATCTTTTAGTCTCTTGTTTCTTAAAACCATTCTTCCTACCACTGCTAGCATGATTTTTCTGAAATACAGATTCAGTGATAATCACTCCTGGGGCAAAACCCTTTAGTGGTTCACCCTTAATGGTGGTAGTTCATCGCGTCTTGGAAGTCCAGTCCCTTCAAATGAAGCACTGACGCAGAGCATCAGGGACTTGTTTTAGTACATCCTGGAGATTGTGGGTTCCGTGGACTTTTTGATATGGACTGTTAGAAACCCAGATGGATGGTGGAGAAGGAGAAGATGCTACAGTACCCTCATAAATCAGTCCTTGATAGAAAATACATCCCCTAGGACAAAATGATGGGCGGCAGCCTACTCTCCTGCTTTGGATCTGAGAAGTGGCAGTAAGTGCAATAAAGTTCCTTTGCACAACCAGCTGAGCCAGAGATAAATGACTTCATCTGAGATTGAGCCAACTGAAGAGGTGAAAATAAGGCCCATAGAAAAGGTGCTACAAAACCAGGGAACAGGAATTTGGAAGTTTTTAAGACTTTGAGGAAGAACATAAATGAACTAGGGTAGACTAATGGCTATGACAAACAGCCCCACAATTTCAGGGGCTTCATGCAGTGAAAATGTGTCCCATCCCAGTCCCAGCCTCTGTGGGTCGGTTGAGGGGAAGGGAAGGGACTCGGCCAATCCCAGCCCTTTGGGAACCCAGGCTGTTCCCATTCAGTGCACCTGCCACCCCCTGAGGACTCCACGTCCTCTCCTGGATGTGTTTTAAGAGCCAGGCAGGGCAGCGAGCAGCCCTTCTCCCCAGTTTTCTTGGTCAGAACTCGGCCACATGTCTGTTGGTAGGTGAGTTGTTAAATGGTATATTTGGTCCTTCAAATCATGTTTTAGAAAATATTTAGTAACCTGGGAAAATGGAAACAGTAAGTGGGGAAAAAATATGATACAAAAGTGAATGCATTCTGGTTCTTACTCATTAATAAAATAATACCTTTGTATTTTAAAAAGACTGAGGAAATAACCCACAGGCATTTTGGAATAGTGGAATTGTTGGGAACCTACTCAATACTTTTCTTTCTCAATTAAGTGATTAATAATGAAAGTGTTACTTTTTAAAATAAACATTATCAAAAAATTTTTCAGGAAAGAAAATGGTGTGTCTTTAAAAGATTTCTATCCTCCTGGAAATTACCTGTCAGAGGCCTTGTACATAGTAGGTGCTTAATACGTATTCATTGACTGAATAGAGTAATTAAATGGAAAAGGCCTAAGAACAAAAATGTGAAGCAACTGTTATTTCCTCAGTGATGCTATGTATATGTGGTGACGAATGAGCCAAATCATGGCACGTTCTCTGTATGATTGCCTGATTACAGGTTTACGACACCTGAGTCATACAGTCGGTGTGATGCCACCGTCAGTGAGTGACCTGTGTTAGTGTTTCCTGAACTTCACTCATCTCAGTACTGTTTATACCATTTTTAGGCATGTAGTTCATACATCACTGCTTTAATATTTTTCATCAAAATTATGTACTTGTATAAACGTAAGCTTAGCTTTGTACTAAAGGATGAGACCAGTAGAATTACAGGATTGTGGTATTATTTTTTCTACACATATTAAAATTACTACATAATTATCAAAATATAAAAATTTGTGTTCTACTTAATCATCTCTTTTATCCCCAAGTTTACTACCCTTTAGAAATAACTGACCTATCATATTTTATGTTTATGTGTTTAATGTTTTAGGTTAAAGTCTCTACGTGTCTGGGGACCATAAACAGTACAGGTTTGGCCCACCTGACAAAGTATCTTGTTTTATGGATGATGGTCTACTTTTTGGATTTATATCCATATATAGGTGAACATAAAGTGCTTAATAGGTGCTGTATGTAAGTTAACTTTTTTAAACAATCCTTTTAAACAATGAATGCACTATCTCCCCCTCACCCACCCCATTTTCAGTGGAATCCCATTGATATGACATAGAGTGTTTCTGTGGAAAAAAATTAGTTAATATCTGGAACATTTTTTAAAGGCCAGAATCCTTTGGTTTGCATGTAGCTCAAATGAGTACAATGGAGGGGTATCTGCTGTCTCTTGAGATCATAATCCTGTTCCCAGAGATGAAAAGTAACGACAGAACTGGCCATTAGTTTCGCATTTTGGATGAAGGTTTCTTTTGGAATGACGAAGAGAAGACAAACTTTGGGCTTTATTGCCCTTAAATTAAAAGCACACAGGGACTTGTAGAATCTACATGTGGGGAAGTCTTCAGGACAGAGACTGGTTTTGGATGATTTATGTGTTGTCTGAAAGTATGGGTGTGGTTTCTTGGTTATTCCTGGCTTTGTGGTTATTACTCTTAAGTCTTTCACTTTTTAGAAGCCAAGTGTTCAGAAGGGGATGGGAGCCAGGAAGGCCGGGTGAAGTCACAGAATAAAGCTGAGCTCTATCACCTCCGTCACCAGTGGAGTGACTTCACGGGTTACATTAGGTAGGTTAAGGTGGAAAAAAAAAAAACCCACTATTTTTCTTTTCCTGTGTTTTTAAAATCCCAACTACAAAGACTTGGAGGATCTCGGAGGACAAGAGCTGACTGATGACCTTTCACCATCATTGTGGGGCACAGACTGGGACCAACCCCTTTCCTGAGCACCGATGACCCTAATCACACTGGCTGAGCTGTTTGTTGTTGCTAATAGTTCGATGTGACTGAGTTTCCATCACTTTATCGTTCCATCATGTGATTCAACCATCGGGTGGATTATAATTATCCAACCAAGACGTGAGTGATGGGGAGAGGAAGACCCTAAGAAGAAGACCAGTTCTTTTGTATCGTCTTACTGGCCAGAAGCTGTGGAGTAGCTTGTATGTTTTTCTTCTGCGAGCTGGAAAGAACTATCCTAAGTCTCCAAGATAAAGGTAAAGAGCAAGGAAGTAGAGGAGGGAGACAGTCCTGATGGAGGGACCGCAGTCAGTGTCCCATTTGCCCCTGTGTCACAGGCCTGAGCCCTAACCCCGACTATATGTGATACACTGTAGTGGTCTCTCCCTCTCCTCTGACAGAGTCTGACCTTTCCTGTCCTTGGGTATGACTTCAACAGCCTGTTTCATATGTTCCTCTAAATTGCCTCATCATTTTGGAAGTTAGATGTAAGTTGTCAGTAATACATGGTGAATGTGTCCACACGTCTGACCAACCTCATTAGACTTTAAATGGGAATCGCAGAGACCCACAAGTGTACATCCCAGATGTCCTGGTGCCGAGAAATAATGGCCAGAACTCATAAATAAAATAATAGAAATGATTCTGTCTTACGTGGACTCCGGGGGAAAAAGAGAGATGCCCGATCTGGTACATCACTGGAGGAGCCCCAGCTGCGCATCCGTGCAGCCCTTGCACGGCTCCCAGGGAAGGACGTTGTTTGACTGTTGGTCTTTGTGGCCACGTTGCATGCCAGACAGTCATCTTCAGGGGACCACAGTTTAACATAGTGCAAGAGTCTCTTAGCTTTATAAACTGTGATAGGAGCAAATGAAACTATTTTACTTGCTTTTTTGGAAGAGGGGGACCAGAGGTCAAAGTAACTGGCCTGAGGACACACCGTGGTGGAAATAGGATTTGAGCCCATTTCTACAAACCTCCAGTCTAGTTTCCTTTACTCCATGGGAGCTCGTTTCAAGCTGAAGACAGGATTCATTTGTTCCATTTAATTAAGTCATCCTCAACGGAGCACGGGTGTTGGAGGTTCAGTGCTGGACAAGATGGAGAGGTGCCCTGCTTTCAGAAGCTTGTGGGCGCAGAGGGAGGGTGGACATTAAGCTCTATAACATGTATCATGATAAGAGACACTTGGATTCAGGACGTGATGCAGTGGAGGCACCTAATGCTACCTCATCTAGTGATCACAGAAGGCCTCCTGGAGGAGGTGACGTTGAATAGGTGACTGATTGAGGAGCGGGTGGTACCCAGTCAAGGAGGTAGGTGAGAGGGGGATACAGGAACAGGAAGAAGTCCTTATGGCTGGTGTGAGTGTTCCAGGCTGGGCAATGGTTAAACCAAGGATTTTAGAAGTCCTCCTAAGGACAGCAGGAAAGGGAGGAGAACAGACTCTTGGGGTGTAGATTGAGAGCTGCAGAGACCTAAGCACAAGTGAAACAGCCCGGAGCACACACAGTGCAGCTTAGAGCCCGTCGCCTACGAATACTTGTGAAGGTGTATGTGTTATATATGTACAATGTTAGGGATGCACAGATATTGATCTCCCTAAAAGTAGACTGAAGTGGGGAGAGGCCAGTGCTCTCCTGCAGTGTAGTCAGTCCACGTCTGCTGAGTAGCTGCTGCGCTCAAGGGCCTGTAGCCCTGGCACTGGGTGCTGCTGAAGACTCGGTGAGCAAGTGAGTACGCACCGAGGCCTGCTTGCCCCTTGCGCTCGGACTTGGGGTTATTGTGGGCTTCCTGGACGGGCATCCGAGTGGGAGACTGGGCAGAACAAAACAGAACAGCTGGACCCAGCTACAAACAGATATTATGCAGACTGGGGGGTTTTAGTTTTTAAAAAAGATTAAGAACAAATATCAGTTTTAAGCTACCAAATTCTTTTTTTATTTAAAAATTTGAGTGGACGCCATATGCCAGGCATTACGCCAGGGCTTTGAATTGAGGACTTTGCTGCCGGCCTCCGGGGAGCTTCCAAGCCAGCAGGAGCTGCAGTCAGACTAACAGGGCACCATCGTGAGCTGTGCCCTGGACAGGGGGTTAGAGTAATGTGGGCGGTGGCGTGAACCTTTGGAAGGTGTCACCACACAGGGCAAAACTAGAGCAACACCTTTTCTCCGTTTTTCTGCTGACACACTTTTAAATGAAATGGATAAAATCCAACACGTTTGTGTTTTTTTTTCCTAAAATCTCTAAGTAGAGTAAGATGTTCACTGAATCACTTTGCAGTACACCTAAAACTAACACTGTAAATCAACTACACTTCAATAAAAAATAAGAATTAAAAATAAAATTTAAAAAAGACTTCTAAGAGTCAAAAAAAAAAAAAGAGTAAAATGTCTACTAAAATGGTAAAGGTGATGTTCCACTTCCTGTTCGGAGAACTAACCTTTTGGTGATCAGAAAAGGATGGAGCAGGCAGCAAGTTGTACTCCAGAAATGAGCCTGTTTTCATCAGAGAGAGGCATTTTCAGTGCCATGAGACACTTTTCCATTGGCACAGATCAAAGAACATCAGTCAAAGGACTAGACCCCAGAAACCTTTATAGGAATGTCCAGTTTGCTTTCTTAAAAAAAAAAAAAAAAAAAGACTTAAATTATCTATTCATAGTATTAAAAGCATTTGTACAACTTTCTTCTGACATGCTATGTGCAAATTTTCCTTTCTCAACATGGAAAGGATTCCAGTTGTATTTGAAACATGCAAAGATAAAATTAGTCTCTCCATTCATATATGATTTCATTGATACAGGCATGCAACAAATATTGAGTGACTAATGGCAGACTGAGGGTACAAAGTCCTACTCTGAAGGAGTTTACGGCCTGGAAATTCTGAATGGAATGGTTAATGGTTATAAAAACGTGTTTCTTTAGCTTGGTCATTCTTCGCACTACTACCTTTAATTAAAAATTTAAGGTTACTTTTTTTTTTAATTTTGTTTTTTTATTGAAGTGTAGTTGACATACAATGTTAGTTTCAGGTGCACAGCAAAGTAATTCTGTTATATGTACACATACACGTAGACATTTTTTCAGATTCTTTTCCATTATATGTTATCACAAGAAGTTGAATATAGTTCCCTGAGCTATACAGTTGGTTCTTGGTGTTTATCTATTTTATATACAGTAATGTGTGTCTGTTTAAGGTTACATTCTATAAGTATTTTCAGATATCCCTTATTTTTTCCTAGTAGAATTTTGTGAAAACACTCTGTTTCTGGGTATCTGCTGTTTAGTGTTATGCCACAGTGGGTGACATGATGAACTTCTCAAGAGAGTCACTGCAGTGATTCATCCGAGTTGATTCCTTATGTGAAAGGAAGGAAGGAAAGAAGGAAGGAAAAATGAAAATGCTAATGAGCATTGCTACCCATGAAGCTCTTTACAGATAATGTATAATAAGAAAAGAAAAAATAAGTTAAAAATTTGGGGGGCAGCAATTTGGAAACACAGAAAGGAGGGAAAGTAAGATATAGACAGAATTGCATGACAAATCAGAATTATTTTTAACCAAAGTTGGGAAAACAGGAGGTTAATAATGCATCAATGCAATCTAAGGAAAATCCTCAATTACATAAGCTAATGACTGAGATCTTAAATAAGATAAGTTATCAAGAGGAAATAACTTACTGCAATTCCTTATTTCAACATTAAACAAAATTTCCACCACCCATTGCCCTCATGAAGTCTTCCAAGCAACTTGAACTATGTCTCTGGCCTAGAAACAGGTCAATTAAGTCCATGATTGCAAAGGAATATAGAATGTCTGATTTCATGTGTCATTAAACGCTTAATAACCAAGGAAACCAATCAAGGGGAGAGAGTTCAAAGCTGCTGAATTTGAGGTTTTAGATTTTATTTTGTGTCTTTAATTTTGAAATCTCAGCATTAGACATCAGAGTTTTCCCGTTACGTTTTTCTTTCCTTCAGTCTCAAGTGGCTGTTTATTGAATTCGCTGTGTTATACATGTACATTTTAAAGTGCAGAATGTTTTGCTTCATAGCTTTTAAAAAAAAAAGTTGATTGCACAGACAAAAGGTATCGGGAATGAGAATTCACACCTGCATACAAGTAGGCATTTTGGAGAACTACACCATTTTAAATCTGCATTCTCATACTGTAGGGTCAGCGAGTTAAAAGAGGGGCTTTACCACCTAGAATTTCCATCAGCGTGCATTTACTCGTCATGCAGAGTGTGGGTCCTGTAGTTTTACCACAGCACAGTCTCACCCAGCAACTCACAGCAGCTCCAGACTAGTCCTCCGCCTCCGTCCAGACCACTGTCTCCCACCTGGTTCAGAGCTTGTTGGGTGGCTTTACCTACGATTCCGTAAAGTCCCTTCTTTCTTAATAAGTTAGAAGAATAGCTGTTTCAAAGCATAAAATACAAGAAAATGACGGACTGAAGGACCGAATGCTCGAGTTTTGTGGGAGGGGTTTCATCAGAGCGCACGCTGTCATCCCCCCAGAGAGCAGTGGGGAGCTACATAGGGACCACTGAGTGTTCCCCAAGCCCCACGTGTCCTTCGCTGACACACAACTTCAGTGCGTTTCCCAGATGTTCTTCCTGGGATCATGCGACTGACTTCTGGCCAGTGGAAGTTCTGCACACCACTTGCAGGCGTGGCCCCTGAACATCATTTTCTACCGTCCTCCATGGTCTATCCTTTCCTTTGACCATCGGATGCTTGGAAATCAGGGGAAAACGGAGGTTTGGGAATGGAGGAGGCCCTCTGAGGGCGTGTGTGGAATCGTGCCCTTCTTCCTCCCACTGCAGCTCACTGGACTGTGACCTGAGTGGGAACGTAGCCTCACTTACATCACACCCCTGGGGTTTGGGTTGTCTGTCATAGACATTAATACACCATGAGTAACACAGGTGTAAAGGAAGACGGTGAGATGGAGAAAGAAAATATTTTTGCTTTATGGTTTGCCACTAATGCCACGTTACCCTGCGTGGACATGAACATAGCAAAATCAGGACCACGTGATGTAAGTGCCGGACAGAAACAAAAAGTTACCAAACCAATATATTAAGGCCCAAATACACTTGAGTACCTTGCTATCATCCATCTTTTTTCCTCCAGCAAGTTCTGCACGTCTGTCTCACCTGTCCCCAGACAGATAGCGGCCGCCTTGCCCGTGGAACCCCACGTCCATGTCTTTGACTCAGCATTTCCCCCTTGGGCTGCGTGGCTTCCTTCCCCTGCATTCCTTTTCTGAGTTGTTAGAATTATGTCCTGTTTTCCAGAAATCGTTGATAGCCACTTCTTTGAAATTGATCAGTCTGCACGGGGAGGTAGACTCCATTATTTCAGCATAAAAATAAAAGATAGTTTTTAAAAAAAAAAAAACTAATTTTGTTCTTGTTAAGAAGTAATATTTTCATTTGTGTGGGTGTTTTTTCCCCCTACCAGATGTTGCAATATGTTACAGTGGTCTGGTCATCACAACCAGAACAGCGAAGATGCCACCCAGACAGGCCAATGGGTGGAAACAGAAGATCTGGGAGCAGGTAGGGGGCATAACAGGAGACCCAGAGGGGCAGAGAAGTGCCACTCTTCAGTTTGCTGTGGTTTTATACATGTGTGGGTATTTCCGAGGCTTCTGTATGGGTATCTCCTGCTCTGTTTTGTGTTTTTTTCCCTTTTTTACTGTGTCTTTTTTTTTTTTTTTTCAAGTACGATAGCGTGATGGCAAAGTCTCCAGAATGGCTTGCAGTCTTTCCTGCCTCCTAGTTCACCCCTCACCGTGTGGTCCGCTCCCTGGTCTGGTCTGTGGGCCACGGGACACAGCAGGAGTGGTGGCGGCTCGTCAGGTTGTGGTCTGAGCTGTGGTTTCCATCTCAGGATCTCTCTCTCTTTTCTCTCTTTCTCTCGGCTCCCTTGCTCTGGGGAAGCAGGCCATTACGCAAGGGGATGCTCAGGCAGGCAGCCTCTGGAGGAGCCCCCATGACTAGCAACCAAGGCCTCCAGCCGACAGCCAGTGAGACCCGGGCCTGCGTACAGATACGTGAGCGGAGAGGTGGCTCTTCCCTCCCCGGAGCCTTCGGCGCCCACTGCTCAGGCGTCCGCGGGGCCAGAACACCCTGCTGTGCTACCCAGAGTCCTAAATCTCAGGAACCATGTGAGACAATGAATGTTTGTTGCTTTAAGCTGCTCTGCTAAATTGGGGGGTAATTTGTCACACAACAGATCATTAAAACACAAAGCACATCAATCAAATCAATAAAATGAATAGGGGTCAATGATTAGTAAATTAGGTGACTTGACAACTTTTGACACTTACTTTTCATCTTAATTGTTTTCCTCAAAATTAATTCCTTCGAGTCAAACATGAGGTTATCAACAGGACATTAGAAAAATTAACATTTAGCTTTGGGAAGTAAAATGTAACTGTAGCATTATTCTCCATTTTATTAAACTCATTAAGTAGTATTGCAGTCTTTCTATTAAAAACCACGCTATGACTCTTTGGGAGAAAAGCTACTTCAAATTAGTCTGGAAACCATCATGTCTTTCTATGTGTGGTAATATGATGATGGCTTAGTAGAAGTTCCTAAGAGATGGACTGACTTAAACATATACTTAAGCATAAAATTATGAACAAATAATTCTTTTGTCATCCTAGAAGAGTTTATTCTGGTGACCGTCCTCTTTTATACTCCTAAGATTGTGTGCGATCTCTGTCATTTTTCGTGGTAAAGTTAAACGTCAACAGAGTGACTGAACGCTAGCAGTTTCTGAGGGAGTGAAGCCCTAAGTAACAAAGCTTTATTATGTGTGAGGGCGCTGGATGGGCTGACCTCCCAGCTTATGAGCAGCCTGCGTCCCTGCCAGGATTACAGCACCAATGTTTTCTGTGGTTCACTGAGGTTAGAATCCAGATTTTCGTACCAAATCGTCTCATTCTGGCCACAGTGGCCTCTTCACTTCCCCAGTCATCTGCCCTCCACTCAAATGACTGGGAATAATTGATTTTTCCAAAAGAATGTGAATAAATGTCTATTTTACAACATTCAGAAAAAAAATCTTAGACAAATCAAGGGCTTGTGTGTGGAAGGCAGAACTTTAAGCGTTTTTAGAAGCAGACATTGAGTTTATCCTCATGACTCTGGAGGAATTTCTTCATCAAAATACAAAAACTGCAAATAGCAAAGGAAAAGACTAGAAGATTTGTGAACTTTTCTCTCTTTTCTCTGAAGTATGATATTACTAAGAAGAAGTTTTAGGGAGAACAATGTGATCTAATAAGCTTCATTATTTTTGCAATTTTGGTGCAAATCTTAGTAATACAGAGTCAGAGATCTGGCTCCAAGATTATGTGTGTATGTGTGTGATTCTTGGTTTTAATGGCTGTTATAGCCTTATTTTTCTCATTCGTATTTTTCTTATATCCTGAATTTTCTCAATTACTGTTTTCTTTTTATACTGTGGTATCTTTGTAAATTGCTTCAAAACTAAGGGAATAGGGAATAAATGAATAAACAAGTCAAACAAGCCATTAGATTCAGATTATGCTGCCAAGAGAAAAATATTTCCAACTCAAGCCTTCAAAGAATTATAAAATTTTTATAATAAACAATGGATAATTTATGGAGACTTTCTGGCAATAATGAATGCAAATAGGGGTAAATCTTCTCCAGTTCACTCAGTTTTGGAATACGTAAACACCCAATACTCTCAGAGATGGGACACCAGACCTATGGGTAAGAGATAGTATCTCCTGGTCCCCTACAGATGCAGTGTGTCAGACCATCTCATTAATTTTTAGCAGATTGGGTCTTGTATTGCAGTTGCTAAATTGGAGGAATCACATACCCAGACTCCACCTGCGCTTCCTGTAAGATTTCTCAGAATACGGAGGAGCACGAGGGACTGGCTTTTGTTCCTCACAACTCCCCTCTGTTCCACGATGCAGAAGGTACAAAGCTTTCATCAGCAATTACTGACTACCTTTATTGTCCTGCCCATGTGGGAGCTCTGAAAGACTTTGAAATTTGTTCAAGTAACAGAGGAGAGTGCACGGTGCAGCCTTCTGTATTAAACAAAGAATAAGAGAAAAATACTCACTTCTATCAAAGGCGCAAGCACAACACAAATAAAACAGGCACAAGCCAGGAAGCCAGTAGGAGACCAGGGACAGATGATCAAAATCAGGTTCTTTAGAGGTGAATGGTATAAAGAAAATACAGCATTATTTGCAACAGAATTTTTATAAAAGAAAGATCATCCTGAATAGACTATTAGCCAGACTCTTCTTCACAAACTAAGTCCCAGACGGTGGCTCAGTTCATAATGACTCCAGCAGGACCATGTGCAACACTGAGCAGAAGACGTCCCCCACATCTTGTCACTGTCACATTCAGGCCAACCCCAGTCATCCCCAAGCAATAAATTCCTACATCCTAATTTATTAAGGAGCCATGAGTATCTCATATTTTTTCCCATAAAAATATGGGAGATATTTTAGAGATGGAGGTATGTTAGAAAAATCCCAAAGACTGCTTAATAATTCTTTATTGCCGTTCATTAATGTCATTTTATCAGTTGAGAAAATTCCAACCCTAAGTGAGAAGCCCACATCATTCTAGACTTATTCGTAACTCTCAGGGACCTAAGTATTTTATGTGAATATCACTCTATTCCAAAAGTATAAAATGATTTACTTCTTTGACACTGAAAAAGTGAAATGTCTAATTAAAGAACAGATTCAAGATTTATGATGACACCTGACAGAGAATATAAGAACTTCCTAAATTTAATGCGCAACTACAGACCGTACCAATTGATTGTGTTAGCATAAGTGTCAAAGTAAGATTTGGGACACCTGAAAGTCATGCTCGGGAGAGAAGAAAATAATTAGTGCATCGTTCCCCGTTGGTATTCATGGGGATCGTTAAGGCGGGTCGCAAATTCTTTCTCAACACGCGGTGGGGTTATATTTCCTGTGTGCTTAGAATTAGGGGTGGCAGGTGATGTCTCTGCCTAGAGAAAGTGAAGTCTCCATGAGGCGGACTCCCCCACCACGTCCGGTCTCCTGCTGGCCTGGGGGCTGACAATATGTGAGGTGGCAGCCACTCGGCCAGCTGGGCTCATCAAAGCCACAGTCCTCCTTCCAACCTACAACAGAAATAGAACAGGAGCAAGACTCGACCCACATGTGTGCTTTCAGCCGCCGAGATCCTGGAGTCTGTCTGCGAGTCACAACCTAGCCTCTCCTGTTATTGTACCATCCACGAAAGTGTGCGAGAATCACATCATCACAAGGGAAATAAAGACAGGTTGTTATTCCCATCATGAACCACGTGTAGTTGGCAGGAGAAAGAGACCCCAAACTGTGTCCGTTATTTGACTGTTACACAGTTGTGGCTGGTGTGGATTATCACACAGCCACATCAGGCAGCTCAGTGTGCACCCCCTTGCATGTGTTTATGTTAAATGAAGAGGAAAAATATTAGGTAGTTATTTTTTAAAATAGTTTATTCCCTTTCCATTTGGGCTTATTTAATCTTCCTGACCAGAAATGAGCCAGGGTAGCAACTTGGGAGTCCTTTGATTTCCTCATTTTTAAAATGCAGATTAGATCGTCAATACTATTGGCTTTATTTAAAGTTTTATTTTTCTGATTTTAGGAGGAAAGGTTTCTCATTGATCTCATTCAAAGCCATGTCCCTGGTACCTAGAATAATGCACCAAATAATTAGACCAAAAATATTTTTGAATGTATGAATGAATGAATCTGTGTTTTTGCCAGAAGTGTTTATTATCAATAAACAGTTAACAGTCTGATCTAATGTGGCCCTCCCAAACCTCAAATGCTATTTTATTTTATTTATTTATTTATTTTATTTTATTTTATTTTTATTTTTATTTTATTTTTAATTGAAGTAGAGTTGGTTTACAATGTTAATTTCTGGTGTACAACATAGTGATTCAGTTTTATATATATATAAATATATATAAAATATCTTATATATATATATATATATATAAGATATTGAGTATAGTTCCCTGTGCTGTACAGTAGGTCCTTGTTGTTTATTTTATATATAGTAGTTTTTTTCTGCTAATCCCAAACTCCTAATTTATCCCTCCCTCAATTCCCCCACCCCAGTAACAGTAAGTTTGTTTTCTATGTCTGTGAGCCTGTTTCTGTTTTGTAAATAAGTTCATTTGCCTCATTTTTTTAGATTCCACATCTAAGTGATATCATATGGTGTTTGTCTCTCTCTTTCTGGCTTACTTCACTTGGTATGATCATCTCTAAATGCATCTGTGCTGCTGCAAATGGCACTATTTCACTCTTTTTTATGGCTGAGTAGTATTCCATTGTATAAGTATATCACAGCGTCTTTATCCAGTCGTCTGTCCGTGGACATTTAGGTTGCTTCCATGTCTTGGCTGTTGTGCTGCTGTGAGCATTGAGGTGTCTGTATCTTTTTGGATTAGAGTTTTCTCTGGATATTTGCCTAGGAGTGGGCATGCTGGAAAGGATACTTTATTTCTAATAGAAGTTTCATGCTGTTTAAATGCTGATAATGAAAGAATATTTATATGACAGGGGAGTGGGACTCTTTAAATTGTAAAAGCCATCTCAGTACACAAGAGAGGACGTAGAAACCAATACGGGGCTTCCTCTCGCAGACGCACCACTGCCGGGACTCCCATAGAAGATGATGGTGTATTGGCACACTTGTGACACAGCTCTGCTCTGGTGTGTCAGGGGAGCCACTGGGAATGACAGAGTGTCTTGAAGGCACAGTGCAGTGGTATTCTAGTTACAGCGAGTTGAGGACCTCCCGTACAAGGCACTTCACATACCTTGCATGCGTGACATCTGTTTAACAGCCTTCTGGGATGGGTGCCATTTCTCCAGCTTTTTCCTGAAGGAAACTGAGGCTTTGAGTCATGTGGAGTTCTCTCTAGGTCCGTGTAAGTGGGAAGTGGCAGGGCCAGGTTTGAATCTAGGACTGAGCCCAAATCTCACGTTCTCTGTAAACAGGGAGACAGAGGGGCTTCTGTGTCCATAACTGACTTCGAAGGTTAAAGGACTGTTTATGGGAGAGAGAGGAGCAGTTTCTGATGCTCCAAGAGGCCAGTCTGTTTCTTCTGAGTGGAATCGTGAAGGAAGACAGACTTTATATTTCAGAATTAGGAAGAAATGATCATCTCATGAAGAAGGTAGGATTTCCCACCCAGATGGTGTTTAGCAAGTGATGACTTCTTAGGGAATTTTAGAAGAGACTGCTGCTTGGATAACCTCCACTCCCTCCCAGCCTCAAAAATATGATGTGATAGTACGTAAAAAGCACAAGAAATTTCTGTTAGAAATACCGTGTCTCTTACACGGCTTTCCTCAGGAGGGATCTGCGTTTTAGACTCATGACACGCGGACGGAGGGCCCGTTTCCACGAGAGAAGTTTCAGCGGCTCTCCGAAGAGTTCACAGGTGCCCTTCTTGGAAGACTGCCCGGTTATTCTGGAGCTTCCAGGACCTGGTCAGAAATACATTCGTTCTGGAGGATCAAAATACAGTCTCAACCCTCCACCAGCAGCAGGATTGGACTAGAACAAAGAGGGTCTATTACTCTCCTCAGTCCTTTCCAAAGAAGTAAATGGACATCAGTTAACACGGACTTTTAGAACCCGTGGGTTGTCCGACCTTGGGGGAGGATGGCTTCAGTCATTTTCAATGGGGTCTTGGTGTGTGTGTGTGTAAGAGAAAGAACTGTGTTTATTTTCAAATTTCTTCCTGTGTTTTACTACTTTTTTAGGGGGAATAATACCCCTTTCCTTTTCCCACCACCTCCTTGCTAAGTAAATACACTTCCATTTTCTGCTCTGGAATAGCAACTACTCTTACAAATCCAGGATTCGCTGAGAAGAAGATGTTCATCCTTGCGAGAGCACAGGAGGATTAGCAGAAAGCGCCTGCCCCTGAGCAGCTTTGAGAAATTGCAGTGCTGAGCATCCTCCCGGCTGCCTCCGCCCCTTGCCTCTCGGGTGCCCTAGTGAGCCTCCAGTCCTGTGAGGAGACTGAAATGATTACACAGCTGCCGCCCGTCATCCCCTTGGTTTCTCATCCCCCAGACTGAAGGTGATAAAGAAGCCAACCCGAGCCGTGCCGGGGCAGGAAATCCTAGATGTGGATGTGACCTTTCAGTCACTCGCAGAGCCTCTCCCTGTTCCTTGGCTAAAGGTGACTTTTATTATGAAGGAGGAAGGATGATTGAAGGCAGAGGGAACGTCTGGTGGATCCGGGTTCTAGATAATTCTGCCATTAATAGCATTCATTATTTGGGAGAGGAATTGAGCACGTAGCTATCAGTCAGATTTGCCCAGCGGGGTCTACCTGGATGAAATATCTGTGATTTCTCTCCTACCCCAGCCTTTCTACGATTTTTGAAAAGCCTATTGTGTATGTGATGGGTGATCAGTAGAAGCTTATTGAATAAAAAAAATGATACCATGTGACTGGGAGACAATGACGGTACAGACCATGCTGTTTTCGCAATCTTTGATGTCCCTATTTTGAGACAAGTGCTTGAGAGGTGGAACCATCTTAAAACTGAAGTCCTTTCAGGTCGGTAGGTCCACTGGTAACGATCCGAGACAGACTCAGCACATGCCTCATTGTGCTTCATAATAAGAGTGTCCGTGCCCATTTCTTCTCTGGTGAGCCCCAAAAGGTAACACGGTATTTGAGAGGATATTCTCAGGATGCAGACTGCTGGACTCCAGCTCCATAGCTTACTGACTTTATCCCCTTGAATGAGTTTCTTGATTTCCTCATCTGTAAATTGGGGATCACTCCTAGGGCCATTGGGAGGACATGGGATAAATGTTGTAAGGTACTTAGCACAGTCCCTGACATACAGCAAGTAAATGAATGTCCATCATTGTTACTTCATCCCTCAGGGCAGAGGCTAAAAGGAAATATGTCCATATCGAAGTGTGACACTAATAAGTAAGCAGGGCGTGCGGCGTCCGTATCTGCACACTTACGTGTTCTTGAGGTTTTAGATTACCATGTATTTAAAAAAATTTTTTAACATGTTTCAATACTTATGATAAAATAAACAACAAAATACTACCCAGCGTATAGAAATACATACAGAATGGCTTTGTGAAGTATCACTGAAGCCAAGCCAGTTAAATTCTTCTCTCCCTCAAAGTATCTTTATGTCTTGAACACATACTCTCTCTCTAGGAAGTGCAGTCACTGCCTGTTAGTCGTCACCAGAACATCTGTTATTCTGAAATTCGGAGACGTAATGCCAAAGTTTGTAAATGGATTGACAAGCCTGAGCAGAGTTCAGAATATGATCCTAGAAGGTAAAGAAGAATTCTATGTAAATAGAGTTGGAAATCTCTTTGTGTTGAGCAGACAGTTCATACCTTCAGATTAACAATCTTCCAGACACAAAAGTCATTCAAGTTCCAGACAGTCCCTGGCAGATTATTTCAGTCACCACGTGGGCCAAAGAGTGGGCTTATGTATGTTCCCACTGAACGAGCAATGTCATATGTTACCAGTTTTCAGACTCCTTCAGTCAGCTTTCTACTGGAATTTTTTTTAAAAAAACAGCATTTAAATTTAACTTTTGTTCACCTTTCTTAAGACTTGTTTTTGTCTAGCAGGATTTTTATGCCTTTAGGTGCATATGAATTATTTATGCACCCAGATGATTTTCATTCTACATCCCCTTGCTGCGTTTTAAGTGAAAAGTTATGAGGGAATATTAAATAAGGCGAGAGCAAAACCAAGGGAAATGCAATAGAGTCGTGTGTGTGTACTGATAATACCAGCTGGCAAGTATTACCAGACTCAGCCAGAAAAAGAAAAAAACAACAAATATGAGATATTCCGTAGCTGCCTTCACTGGTGGTTCATTTTATATCCCCCTAAGGCAAGATTATTTCCTTGAAGACACGTTCTGTAATATAACCCGTTCCTACCTCTAATCTCCCTGCTCCAAATATCAGGTAGTTTCACTGAGTCATAATACGTTTTGTTAGCAGTGTCGGGGAAGGGACTAAATGAATGTTGGACCATCTGTAATGCCAGTGGACAAATTACCAAGTGTCATTTCTCCAAATCAAATGCATTTGCAAATCAAGCCCTGCAGTCGCTGCAAAAAAGCAGACAGTGCTAGACTCACATTTTACCTTCATTTTAAGTCGTAAATCCCCTTAGAGTGTCTTTTAAGCCCGCAGATACAGTTATGTGTCTTTTTCCATGCTGTTCACAGAGGAGTAGGAGAATGTGCCACACTTGCACTGTTCTGTCTTCACAAGGCCTTTCTCAAAGGACCATCTCTCTTAATCTTCCCCCAACACCATGAAGCGCGTGCATTCTTCTGTGCTGGAGCGACAGTTCTAGTTGGAAATCCCCCACTTAGCATTTTCATCTTCAGAATCTCCTCTCTGCAGTGAGCAGGCTTCTCTTTTGGCTTTCAAGTCAGGAATAAAAAGATGGAAATGGTGTTTCATGTCTAACTTGATCTTCTGTGTCTGTTACCTGACACCTGTTCCTTCCTTCCTTCCTTACCGTCAGCCACATAGTTTCTGTGTTAAACATTATACCTCACCCATGACAGAGCCAGAGCCCAGGAGAGCCCAGCAGGGCTGCTGGGAAGGAAGCCATCTGCTGACTTTCCGTTGGATCCTAGGAGGGTGCAGAGTAATATGTTTTGAGTGGCTTGTGGCGTTAAGATGACAAGACATGGGACACCAAGTAACCACAACAAACAATGAGTGATTTATTTTCTCCCTCTAGTACCTAAACCTGCTCCAATGCATCTATTAGAATCTATTTCTTTTTCTTTGGCAGCAAAAGAAAACATGCCCACAGGTCGAGTGACCAGGAACGGGCAGTAACGTGTTGAGGGCGGCGTGTGTGGAGCCTGGAAATCGCCAGCAGCCCCGCCATGTGATCTCTGCCCGTCCTCCATCCTCTTGGTGTTCTGTGATTTCTCTGTTGTAAGATATGCAGTGTCTTTTATCCACTGCAGTAAGAATAGGAAAAAATCTCTGAGACTCTTCCCCCTAGAGTTTTCTTGGGTGAGCATTTCAATTTTTTCTTTTTAAAGATCACAAATTTATTTAGTTTGAGATGTCAGCTGTGATATGGCTTCATTTCCCAGTCACCATGTGTCCTCTGTTTTAGCTGCTGGCATCATCCCATATTATTTTTTTGTCACCTGTGTAGAAAGGATTGGATCCCAGTCAGCCACTGTGTGCTTTCCCTTGGTGGAATACCTCTCTGAGCAGTTTATTTGAACTCCCCTCTTTTCTAGATTGCTCATGCTGGAAGATGTACTTACTAACTCTTCTCCAGTGATGATAAAACGGGTTGGAGTTGATAAATCTTCCCACGTACAGATTTTCAAAACTCCTATTGATCCATAGTGCTTTCATGTTAGAGAAAGAATTGAAGCATCAGGTCTAAAACAAGACAACTTCAGCCCCAGGGCTGAGGAGGCCGGCCAGCCGCTGGGGAGCTGTGATGTGAGGAGGCTTTCAGAACCTTCCCTCTGTGATTGATCAGTCACCCAGCCACACGGGGCATCCCCGCGAACGAAGGCGGTGGCCAGCGTGGGGCTGGTGCAACTCTGCGGCCCCGCAAGCAGCTCAGCCTGGCTGAGGCATGACTTGCCCTGACAGAGGGGCTGTCATAAGCCCCAAGGGTTGGGGCCTCTACGCAGTGGTCAGACCGAAGGCATTTTCTTGTCCCTCCAGAGACGGACAAGCGCGGGGAACCCAGAGTGAACTGCATGTCGACTTTAGCGCCACATCCTGGTCCGTCTGTTTTAGTGCTGTGATGGGAGTGACTTACTCCGGGCCACCAACAGAGGGGATTCGGGCTTTGACAATAGAGGCCCCACTTTAATCAGGAGCGGTCAGAATGTTCACACTGAAATCACGGGAATTCCCTGCATACGTTCAGTTTAAACCTGTTCACATAAAGACCGATGTTATTTTTAGCAGAAGTGCAGGAAGCATCTGAAAGCGAACAGGTGATGGTCCTGGTCCTGGCTGCCTGTCGGGGACCGCTGTGTGGGATGGGATGGGCAGACCTGGGCAGGGAAGTGGCTCCCATCTGCTCCAGGGGCCCCGTTCCCGGGGACTTCTCAGCCTCCCTGTTGCAGCCTTTTCACGGGCTGTGAGGCTGGCCGGCAGCAGGTCTGGCCCCGGGAGGAATGCTGGGGGCAGGATTTCAGGGGGTGTTGGGGGCTGTGGTGGCCACCGAGGCAAACCCTCTTCCTTAGCAAAAGTCTGCCCACGTGAGCGACATTGCTTTCTTCTCTTTTCAAGGTCTTTATGAAATTGCTCACGGACTGACTACATGAGTGCCTGTACTGTTTTTGTTTGTACATTTTTAGACCTTCAGAGCTCAAAGAGCTTGTCTCTGAACAGCATGAAGAGATCACCCCATTGTGTTGTGTGCCTGTGTGTTTAAAAATGTTTCATAGAAAATGTATACACGCAACTGACAAGCGATAGCCTCCTTTGACGTTCGTGTTACGTCTCTTAGTGCTCACAGTGAATGCAAAACAGGTGCTGGGAAGAGCCTAAGGCAGCTCCAGCAGGGGTAGCACATCTGTACTGTTACAATGACTTAGCAATTCCGGCTTAGCTGAGAGGCACGCCACGCGCGGGAGACTCCGCCCTGTCGCCGTCCATGGAAGTGCCCCTGCTCAGCTGGCGTGCTCCGGCTGGAGACGCCTGGTGCGTCCCTGCTTCCTCACTTCCTGGTCTGCTCGCTTTCCCCGAATGACACCACCGTGGGACTCTGCTAAGTTCTGACTTGCCTTCTGTTAAGAGGCTTATTTCTATTAAATGCCCTTTACCCCCAGTTTAAGCCATAAATGAAATCACACATTTTTGTAAACAGTGCTGAAGTCACCTATGTCTTTATGTCACAAAGGTACATTGACAATGCCTAGGGTACTCCTTTTTATTCTCAGCACTGCAACACACTTGGGGGAGAAGTTAACAAAACAGACTCAAAATCAGTTGAAAATCCTTTCAAAGGCTCAAAGTGCCAGTCAGATTCTTGCCAATATCAATTTATAGAAGGTAAGTTTGATTTCTGCTTCCAGAAGCTAAATTTCCAGTTCACTTGTCTCATTCTCTCCTCCCCAGCTTTAAAAAAATTTTTGTCTTGGATAAGATTTCAGTTCCCCGTGTACCATTCCTGCTTCCACTTAAAGGCTATAATTAGGTCTTTTGTGTTTTCTGACTGCAGTCCATTCCAGGCACTGGGTGAGGGCCAAGATACTGTCTCTGCAGGGCCTTCCCCCAGTGAAGGTGGAGGTAACAGCAGAATGATTGCTGGCTTTTGTAATGTGAATTATAATACACAAGGCAAAACAAATTCGCCTTAATATAAAATGGGTTGTAAGGTTTTATTTCATCAGCCACCTGTCAAGCGAACCCAATTATAAATTCCAAAATAATTTTTAATCTTTGCATTCATGTTTCTTCCCATTTTCATTCTCAAAAAACACATCGAATTTCCACCGACACCCTCCTTCTGTTTATGTATACTTCCACTTCTTAAAAGCGAGTAACCAGACTACTTTAAAGCACGGCTTCATTTTTTCCAGTATGTTTTTTTTTTTAAGGTCAGAGTTAGTACTCAGTTCAGCAAGTTGTAGAATTAGGTGCTGGGAAAAACACCCTTCTTCCTGGTTACTCTCACACGACATGGAGTCATCCTCTGTGCACTGAGAGAGTACAACTGGCATTGGGAAAAGCAGACCTGACCTTGTATCTTAGATCCAGCACAAGATTAAGTGTGGGGTCAGTATCTGAAAAATGCTTTGCCACCCCAAAACCCACAACAATCTTAACAATTTTGGGGTGAATCTTACATATTAACTCCCCTGTAATTAGGCAACTGAGAACTACAATCTGGGAAGATTTTAAGGTTATAAATTGGGGCAGGAAATCGTAATAAAAGCCAGCTTCCGGACTCTTCTGTGTTTTATTAACTGGAGGGAAAAGGGCACCCAGGATCGATCTCCTGAAGGGCGCGGTCTGTCTGCTCAGCTTTCCTGGGCCAGAGCCCACAGACCTCGCAGTGTTCTGCAGTGTGACCTTCCTTGCTTATTTGAACCCGTTTACCATCAGCGCCTCTGCTTCAGTCGGACTGTCCGTGAACCCGCCGTGCTTCCTCCTGCCTCTTGGCCATGCTCTATCTTTTCCCTGCACCACGCCGCCTGTGACCCTGCCTCCCTCCTCCCGGCCCTCTGTCCTCCGGGGCTCACTCTGGTCCTCGCCCCTCACTAAGCCTTCTCTTGATGCATGCAGTTAACATCCCTCGCTTCCTCCTCTGAACTCTGAAACTTGTGTCTTTACCGGCTCATATTTTTGTTTCCTTTGTATATGATCTTACCTTATGTGCTCCTATGGATGGCGTTTTATACCTTTATATCCACTGCCAGCAGCACCATGGATTTATACCTCCTATGGGACTGAATTGAGGTCAGAAGTGGCCAGTGGCTCCTTTTCTTCCCCGCTCACACCCTCGGTCTGGTGATTTGAATTAGAGACTAAGTGCTGTGGCCTGAATGCTCATGTCCCCGGCCCCAGATTTACACAGCACAGCCTTAATTCCCTCTGTAATGGTATTTGGCTGTGGGGCCCTTGGAGGTGAACAGGCCCAGAGGGTGGAGCCCCCACTCACAGGATTATGCTCTTACAGGAAACGCGAGAGAGGCAGGATGTCTCTGTGCAGCAGGTGAGGACACAGCAAGACGGCGGCTTCCAGAGCCGGAGGAGGGCCCTCACCAGCGGTTTGACCACGCTGGCGCTCTGGTCTTGGACTCGCAGCCTCAGAGCCGCGGCTTTTCTACTCCCATCACCCATCCTTTTGTTTTTTCCCTTGTAGTACCAACTTGTGAGTGTCCTTAAAGCACCATGTTGATTATGAAAATCCATTAATAAAATTTTTGCTGACTTTTCTCAACTGCCTACCAAATAAAGACCAGATTCTTTTATCTGACAGATGTATTCCAACCCATAACCTATGACTGCTCAGCTAGACATGAGAGGATACTTTCCACTCACACCGGACCACCCGATGCTCCCTGGCTCTGCTTTACTCCCCAGTGCGTTGGCCCTGCTGCTTTGGAGGCCAGCAGCGTCTTCTCTCAGCTCACCCTGTCAGACTCTCAGACTCCTCTGCGCCCTCCCAGGCCCGGCTCAGTGCCACCTGCTCTTGTCTTCCAGGAGCCTCCCTCCTCTCTCCCCCGGTACGCCTCCACCTGCTCTCCTGGACTGCCACACTCAGGATGGTTTAACTCTTGTCACCCATTTGACTCAGAGCACTTACACGTTGCGTTGCTGTTATTTCTGTTATCTTACCATTCCTACTGGAGGGAAGAAATGGAACGTGGCATCATCACTTCAGTGTGTCTTTGGGCAAGTTATAAATGTTCCCATGTTTTTGTTTCCTGATTAGTTGAGTGGCAATAGGCCCTTCCTGCCTATCTCACTTGTTTTTTTGAAAATAAAATAAATAAAACGAATTCATCTCATAAGAGATACTGCAAAGGACTACACGGCTCTTACTTATATCTTATTATAAGATTCGCTGAGACTCTCTCTGGATGGTCAGTACACAGTTGGGAGTTGGTGGGGAGGTGAGAGTCTTTATTCTGGAGAAGAATTACCTGTGAACGTGACCGGCATAGACACCAACCCAGTATTTTGTACTTTCACTTAGATGTTGAGTTGATGACCATTGTAACAGTTCTAAGAGCAGTAGGAAAAGGTGGAGTCATCGAGACGTAAAATGGTGTAACCACTTTGGGAAACAGTCTGGTGGTTTCTCAAATTGTTAAGCATAGAGTTACCATACGACCCAGCAATTCCACTCCTAGGAATCTACCCAAAAGAAACGAAAACATACGTTTAGACTAAAACTCGAACGTGAATGCTTATAGCAGTACTGTTCATCTCAGCCAAAGTATGGAAACAACCCAAATGTCCATGAAGTGCTGAACGGGTTAGCAAAATGTGGTAGGCCCACTCAGTGGGGCAGTGTTCTGCCGCGGAAAGCAGTGAAGCACTGAGACCCGCTACAACGTGGAGAAGCTTGAAAGCACTGTGCTAAGGGACAGAAGACAGTCATAACAGATCTCATGTTCTGTTCCCCATTTCTGTGAATGGCCGGAACAGGTAAATCCACATAGACAGAAATAGATTGGTGGTTATTTGTGGCTGGGAAAGGAGGAGTTGGGGTACAAAGTAGTGCTATCTAAAGGGAACAGGCCTTTTTTTTGAGGCGATGAAAATGTTCCAAAATTGGCAGTAGTGATGGTTGCACATATCTGTGAAAAAACTAAAAACCACTGGGTTGTATACTTTCAATGGGTGAATTCTATGACTTGTGAATTACATTTCAATAAATTGCTATTTTAAAACATCAAAACTCCAAAACCAGCCATCACCTCCCCCCACCACACACAAGCAAAGAAAAAGAGCCTACAACTTACCAATGCCTGCTCAAGTTTCTGGAATCAAAACGGTTCAGATAATCAAAGACTAAAACGTTCAGCCCAGGGCGTGTGTCACACGTGTCCTTGTGGCTGGTGCTTTGTTTGCTCCCAGCTCATTCGTATTCCCCTGAAGGAAACCGTGTTCTGCTCTCTGCATCTGCAGTCTTGCCCATCGCTGAAGGTAGTAACCCATGGAGTCACAGCACGCTGCTGACTGGCCAGCACTGAGTCTCTGATTTTAACTGAGCTGCGTCAGGTTGTCCAGACCAGAAGTTCTCCTGTAAAAGGTGATGCCTCAGGTGGGAGAGAGAGGAGAAAACCCTGCGCTCCCGAACTCCAGGGAACACTTGGATGGCACCCACGTCTGCTGATGCACTTAAGTCAAGGCCAGGCAGTTACAGAAAAGAAAGTTCATGCAGGCGGGGACTTTCTGTTGTGAGAATTCCCCTGTCCTGCTTGCTCTCTGAGACACGTGCTAAGATCGCCACCGAGTTCCCGTTGAGTTTTCATTTCTCTGTGTCGTGCAGAGACTGTTGCACATGAATTCAGTTTCATTGCTCTGCTCTGTCTTCTTTCAGGTATAGTGGGGGTGTGTGGGCCTCGCAGCCCTTTTCCTGGGGGCCGCATTAACCTACTGGGAAGCTGGGTTTCACACTGTCTCTTGCAGACATCCCCGCCGGTGTCTGACTTTCTGGGTCTCGGCTGCTTTGATGGCCTCTGTGTCTTAGCACATCCCATCACCTGGAGACTCCTCTTCCTCCTGGTGCCGGAGAGAATGGGACAGAGAAGTCTCTGTCACCTTCCCCTGTCCCCTTGACCCTTTAGCCCCTTCAGTAGGAAAACATCAGATGACGCGGCGTATAGACTATTTATCAAAACACAGTAACAGCGATAACCAGAAAGTTAATATTAACATTTATTAAGCAGTTACTATTCACCGTTCACTATGGGGGACGCTCTGCTGAATTCCAGCAATTCTTGAACATACACTTTTGTTGTGCCTGTTTGATGGGTGAGTAAACCAAGTCTCAGAGGGGGAGGAACTTGCCCAGGTGACGCGGTCGTTAACGATGGGGCTAGGTGGTCACCTGGGCGGGCTCTCTGACACTGTTAACCACCAAGATTCGATTCCTGAGTCGTCTGGAATTTTCTCTGTACATTTGAAGAAAATGACTGCAGACTCAGGTTTTCACCACGTGAGTGTCCACGTGCCGCACATCTTCCATGCATCCTGTGGACCATCTCCGCGTCTCTCCACCCTGCTTGGTGCGGCCACAGGTGTCACCTCCTGTCATTTGACTGTCTCTGCTCGGCCCTGTCTCTGGGTTCTGGTAACCAGGCCGTCTCTTCGCCTAAGGGTGGTAACACATGTGCTACCAGCCCCGGGCACCACCCTGATCCCTGGTTTCTCCACGCCCTGCCCGCACCTTTGTAAACAGACCTCGTATTAAACTCCCCTGAGTTTCTCTGTTACTCATGTGCCACTGGTCTCCTGCTGGGACCCGAGCTGGTCCAGTCCCTCAGGGCGTTCCCCCAACCCTGGCCTGGACCTGTCTATAGCTCACACCCCTGCCTCCCTGCCGTGGCCCCCAGGTAAACTCTGCTGCCTTCCTTCCGCAGAAGGACAACGTTCAACTCTGGTTCTGCCCCGAGTCCCCCAGGCTCAGGCTGGCCTTGCGGGGGTGGGGGCCTGGGGAGCAGGGGAGGGGCCGTGAAGTGCCCCCAGGTCTGTCCAGTCTCCCCGCCCGGGAGGACTCTGGTCACTGAAGCCTTAGTAACTCACTGCACCTCTCAAGGATCTACATTAATTATTTTCTCAGAGACAGCATGACCTAGCCCAATCCGAATAAAAACATATTTCTTTCACTCCCAGGGCGGTGGCCCAGACCTGCAGAAACAGTGGATCTTGACTATTGTGCCTCAGCCATGGGTTTCAGGCTCTGTTCTGCTCCGCCTGCAGCCCTGGCAGCAGAAACAGAAGCCCATCACAGCTTTTAGTGGCTCCCTGGGGGATGTTACCCGCGGTGATCAAATTACTTTGATTCAGAATTTGGGGCTGGGCACTTGGAACGATGCTTCCTTGTTCATAAGCGGATTGCGATGAGCAGCCTTGCTTCTGTGGAATTCTCTCTGCTTTGCCTTTTCCCCTCACATTCTGAAAACAACAGTAAACCTGCGACCTAGGGAGGCCCTGCAGAGAGGCACCCAGTTCAGGGTTTGAAAGGTCACGAAGCCTTCTTGCAGGAAGTTACAGGGGCTTTCTGGGTGGAGGGGACAGTTTGTGCAAAGGCCCGGAGGCAGGAGAAAGTGTGAGAAATCTGGGGAACTGAGTTGCCGGACTGCACGTTTCCAGGAGTTCATCCAGTTCAAGCATCCTCAGGCGCTAAGGATGAGGGACCAGACGTGGGCTCAGTAGGGCCACGCGGTTTTTCTGTATAGCGGGCATCTGTTCTGGTGTTTAGCGCCCTGACGTAGAGTGACCTGACCTCCCACAGACTGTCCCAGTTTTAGCACTGAAAGTCCCATGTGTGAGGAAACTCCTTTGCTCCAGACAAACCAGCTCACCCTGTGCTGTGAGAGCAGTTCCAGGCTTTGGGCATCACTCCTGCGTTAACACACGTGCACATGCGCATAACGTAGTCCGGGTTCGGGTTTGCGTTCTCAGGTCCCGGCTTTACAGGGTGATGTGTTCAGTGGTCCTCTTGCTCTTGTAGTTTTGAGCAGGAGTTCTAATTCGAAGCATCATCTCAGACGACCTTCCCTCACCTTGACAGGCTTGAGTATTTTTTCCTAAGTGTAGTCTCTGAGGCATCTTACAATTCCCTTTCCTGCTGTCAGACTGAGTTTCCCCCGAGGATCTTTGAAGATCTCTCTCTTCAGACTTTTCTGCTCAGGAGAAATTCCTTTTGTGCTTCAGAAGATGTCTGGCTGTATTAAAACAAGCCTGGCTACAGCTGGAATGTCTGAAGGCTGTTCCAGAAATGGTGGGTTTTTGTTTTAATTTTAGCTGCTAGATCGTGTATTTAGCATAGACCGATCTGCAAGAATAGCAGGTATCCCAGCTGAATTGTGTGGCAGGCAGGACGTCTCCCATCAGCCGCCCTCTGAGCCGAGCAGCTGTGCTCTGACTGCCTTCCAGGCAGCTGGTCTGCTCTGCAGCCCTGCGGGGAAACTTCCAGCTCCGAGGCCACACCTGGAGGCCTGGAATGTCACTGGACGAGCCAGACCAGGTGATGCACCCCCCAGAGAAGCCTGTCATCCCCCTTCCCAGACATACCCGGGACTCACGGACACCTGCAGATGATGGAGCTGAACACCGGCGTCCCTGTGGAATGAGAGGCCTGCCCACCAAGTGCAGAGACGTGTTCGTGTTTGGAAAATTTCTTCTTTGCTGTGGGCCCAGAGCTCCACATGTGGCTCTCTGAGGACCGGTGATTATCTCGCACCTGCCAGTTGTCGCCATCGTCACTGCTGTTACTTTCGCTTTGCTAGAAAGTCAGCTCTGGAAACACAGGAGGATCGAGTGCCCAGGGCCGCGTCCCCAGAAGGGCCTTCCACGCCCCACCGGCGCCCAGCGTCACAAGGTCTGTGTTGTAGCCTTTGCCAAATCCACACCAGTGAGAAGAGCTGGCAGGTTCCCTCTGCTCTGGCCTGTTTGACAAGCAACATCGGCCTACACTTTCATTTCTATTGTATTTTCTAGCTTCGGTGTCAAAATCAGCTGCCAAATTTTTCATATTTTCTACACTCTGGACTGGTTTATGCGGTGCAGAAATGATCTGTTCTTTTAAAGCATCCTGGTCTTGGTACACTTGAGGGTTTTTTTTTTTTTTAATCTTAAAATTTTCTAATTTTTTTTTAACATATTAAGGTTTCTACCTAGTTTTAAGTCCCCTTTTACCCCCTTGGAAATCATCTAGATTTTTTAATTTATTGGAACAAAATTATACCTTATCTTCTTATAATAAAAAGATCTTGTCTGTATTCAAGGCGTGCTGATTTCTAATGCTGCTTATTTTGTGTCTTTTACTTTCTTGTCCAAAGTTTGCTCATTTGATACCTTTCCAAAGTATTAGCTTTTATTTATATTGAGAGAGAGAGAGAGAGTGAGAACTAATATAAATCTGATCAACTTTGCTACCTTCTTTTGAGTCTTCTTGGTCTATTTCTTAGAAAGATACATCAAAATCACATTTCTTATTGTTTTTCTATCAGCTTTTGCTTTATAGGTTTTACAGTCGTGTTTGTAAATGCACAAAAGTTTCCTACTTTGTGGTTTGTGTCTTTATAAATATTAAATATGTTCCCTTTTAAAACCAGTGAGTGCTTTTTTCTTTATATTTTTTAAAACATTTTTTATTGAGTTATAGTCATTTTACAGTGTTGTGTCAATTTCCAGTGTAGAGCACAATTTTTCAGTTATACATGAACATATATATATATATTCATTGTCTCATTCTTTTTTGCTGTGAGCTACCACAAGATCTTGTATATATTTCCCTGTGCTATACAGTATAATCTTGTTTATCTATTCTGCATATGCCTGTCAGTATCTACAAATTTCGAACTCCCAATCTGTCCCTTCCCACTCCCCTCCCTCCTGGCAACCGCAAGTTTGTATTCTATATCTATGAGTCTGTTTCTGTTTTGTATTTATGTTTGTTTTTTTTTTAGATTCCACATATGAGTGATCTCATATGGTATTTTTCTTTCTCTTTCTGGCTTACTTCACTTAGAATGACATTCTCCAGGGACATCCATGTTGCTGCAAATGGTGTTATGTTGTCGTTTTTATGGCTGAATAATATTCCATTGTATAAATATACCACATCTTCTTATCCAGTCATCTGTTGATGGACATTCAGGCTGTTTCCATGTCTTGGCTGTTGTAAATAGTGCTGCTATGAACATTGGGGTGCAGGTGTCTACATTTTATTATTTCTAATATTCATATTGCACTAATTTCTTTTTTTAAATATATTTTTATTGAAGTACACTCAATTTACAATTTTTGTCAATTTCTGGTGTACAGCACAATACTTCAATCATATAGGAACATACATATATTTGTTTTGATAATCTTTTTAACCATAAGTTACTACAAGATATTGACTATAGTTCCCTGTTAATTTCTTTTTTTTCTGTTACAAAGCTGTCTGTTACATTTCTTATTGCTTTTTCCACCTGTTTTCTGTACTTTTATTTGCATTAGTTTCTGCTAAATCTAGGGCTGCCTACACCTCCCTTGTTCATGTCATAATTTTATTTTTTTCAGTTCAGTAAAGGAAGTACCACTTGATAGAGATCAGTGAAGGGTCACCTGCTCTTTGTTTTCTATCCTGTGCGATGCTCACGCAATATCCAGATGTTAGCCGCACTGTTGCAGCCATCTACTTGAAGGTGGAAATCTTTCAACAGCCCATGTGGTCCCGTGTTCTGGGGGCTCCACGGCTGACTCGTGACTGCAGAGTGGAGGGACCCAGGTGGAGGGGCTTATTCTCCACCAACACGAGTAGGCAGCCTGCTTCGTATCTGGAGAAGCGCTTTGGATTTTTTTCATTTGATCTTTGGTGGTCTGAAATTCCTCCAAGAATATTTTTCAATTTTCCTACTTGAAATTTGGAGTCTTTCTTTCTAAAGACCTCACTCTGGGACTTTTTCTCACATTCCTCAGTTTGGTTTCCTGATGCTGATTCCCTCCCCGGCTCTGTCCCTCTTGCTGTTCAGTCCATTGACTGGGTTTTTTGCCAGGTACAGATAAAATTCTTCCCAGATGCACTATCTTCCTAAAACTCTCCAAATATAGTAATGAAACTCATGTGGTAGATATTCTGTAGGTTTACCACCTTGCCTCTTTCTAGTCTAGCTGCTGTAATTAAGAAATCTTGCAGCTGGATGAGGCTGTGAAACAGAATTCTGGCCCAGTTTGTTGGTGCTGGCCTCTTTACTTTCTTCCTTTTCATTCATAGGATGCAGCCATGTGCTCTGGGGTTTCAGCAACTGTCTTGCAACCCTTGGGACTAAAGCCACTCTTTAAGGGGGCAGGGCAGAAAGATGGAAAGACCATGCATCCTTGGTGGCATCACTGACTGACTGGCCCCTCCATCCTTCTCTCTGTGTGACAGAAAGAAACCTCTAGTTTCAGGGCACATTCAGGCAGATTTTCTGTTACGCATAGCCATCACGATCCCTGACTGACCCAGCTGATTCTAAGTTCTCTTCTGGTCACTGGATTAGCTCATTTCTACCAGTTTTAGTAGGTCCTCTGCTCACTGGGTTTGGTTCTCCTCTCGTGGTGCTGGTTTTCTTCAAGTGACTATAATTCTTGTTACTTGCCTAAGAATCCCTGTTTGCCTGTGTCAACAGTGATTCCTGGGGAGACGTGACATGGCCCTGGGGCATGGCAGCCACCTGCCCTTGGTGTGCGACACTTGTCTTTCCCATCAGTAACCCCCCGGGCCCAGAGCTGCTCTGCTGTCACCACCCCAAACCGCTGCTCTGGTGCCTGGCACCAGTGGGCTGGGGGCAGGGGTGGTGCAGGGACACAGGAGAGTGGTCAGCCCTGCTGGGTGTTTCGAGGCAGCCGCCTAATTAGTCACCAAGGGCTCCCACACACCACCCCCCAATTCCCAAACCCCACCCCACCCTTTTCTTTGATAAGATAATCCTTTCCCTGAACTGCTTCTGCCCTGGCTGACTTTTCCTCCTGCACGTGAGAAGATTTCTAGTTTTCTCTTTCAAAAATTTTTTTATTTTTTATTGACGTATAGTTGGTTTATAATGTGTTAGTTTCTGGTGCACAGCATAGTGATCAGTTATACATATATATATTCCTTTTCATATTTTTTTCATTATAGGCTATTACAAGGTATTGAATATAGTTCCCTGTGCTGTACAGTAGTAGGTCCTTGTTGCTTATTTATTTTATATATAGTAGTTAGCGCCTGCAAATCCCTAACTCCTAATTTATCCCTTTCCACCCCCTTTCCCCCCGGTAACCACAAGTTTGTTTTCTATGTCTGTGAGTCTGTTTCTGTTTTGTAAATAAGTTTATTTATCTCATTTTTTTTTTAGATTCTACATGTAAGTGATATCATATGATATTTGGATTTGTCTGACTTACTTCACTTAGTATGATGATCTCCAGGTCCATCCATGTTGCTGCAAATGGCATTATTTCATTATTTTTATGGCTGAGTAGTATTCCATTCTATAAATAAACCACATCTTCTTTATCCAGTCATCTGTCGATGGACATTTAGGTTGCTTCCCTGTCTTGGCTATTGTATATAGTGCTGCTATGAACATTGGGGTGCATGCATCTTTTCAAATTAGTGTTTCTTCCAGGTATATGCCCAGGAGTGGGATTGCTGGGTCATATGGTAAGTCTATTTTTAGTTTTTTAAGGAATCTCCATACTGTTTTCCATAGTGGCTGCACCAAACTACATTCCACACCCTCTCCAACATTTATTTATTTGTGGACTTTTGAATGATGGCCATTCTGACTGGTGTGAGGTGATACCTCATTGTAGTTTTGATTTGCATTTCTCTGATAGTTAGTGATATTGAGCGTTTTGTCATGTGCCTATTGGCCATTTGTTCATCTCCACTGGAGAAATGTCTATTTCGGTCTTCTGCCAATTTTTTGACTGGGCTGTTTATTTTTTTGTTATTGAGTTATATGAATTATTTGTATATTCTGGAAATTGAGCCCTTGTCAGTCACATCATTTTCACATAGTTCAAATGTTGAGTGAAGGAAAAAAAACCCTGCTCTGTGGTATGTGTGAGCCTACTTTGATATCTTGGCATGCATAAATATGTAGTATTTATGGACAAAGAAGAATTTGGATACGTAAACATGGTTCCAGAAATTTCCATTTCTACAAGAGTAAAAAGCTCCAAAGTGCTGTGTCTCAGGCTTCCTGCGGAGCTGCCAGAGATGGACTCGGGTAATTTAATCATCCACTAAGGCCAATTCACTTCTGCTTTTGCCAAAGTAGCCTCTGGTGACTGAGAAATTCAAACAGAAGAGGAAGGCTACATACACATTGCTTCTTTTTGTTTCATATCCTGTTTATTCTTTCTTCTTCCAGATTTATTTTCAGGCCCAGGCATAGGATTACATGCTCAATGTTCACATCCACTTTATCCTGCTTTCAGAGAATGACTGTGAATATGGGACTGTATCTGGAGGAATGACTTGTGCGAATATGCCTGGATCATTAGGACACGAAGGTGCATATTATATGTGTGTCATATAATATACATGGTTTATTTGAATGTTGAGGCTTCTCCTACCTTATAGGTAAGAGTCTGCCTTCCTCTGAGTCTCCTTAACTTAAATATTTCAGTGTGCTCCGAGGGATCTTATTCCCACTACCTGTCCTTGAGGGCTGAGCTCAAACACTGCCTATTTTCAGCTCTAACTCCTTTAATTTAAATTTGCCAGTAATTATTACCCCCCTTGAATTTGAAATGCACATCTATTTAAGTGCGAAAATCACACTCCAGTGAATCCGCTCACATATAAATGTAAACAGCCTTAGAGTAAAGGAAATCTAAATTAACCAGTCTTGTATTAGGTGTAACTTGAGCAAGTCACATGTGTATTTTAGGCTGCAACACTCTGACTGTAACTTAACAACTAAAAATACTACCTGTGTGCTTGAGGGTAAGTTACGGCTGTCACGGGAACCGTAATTTTGAGCTTGATATTTGTGGGCATAGATCTCAGCTCTGTTTCTGCCTAAGCTGTAAGTTAGACAGAAAAAAAATGTTTTGGAAGCTTATTTGCATATTGAAATGATAGCATTTGCCCTGACTCTGAGCTGTTGCCGCTAGTTCTTCTCAGAGACAGTTGTGCCTGAAGATGTCCCCTGACACCTCCCCGCCATGCCTCCACGTCAGCAAGAGCGTTGCCTGATCGCAGTGGTGCTCAGAGAAGGCTAGACGGGCCTGTCAATGATGCATGAGGATTTTCTAGGTGAAAAAAATGAACAAGATGAGTAGCATCTCGGAGGCTCTGGTGCACTCTTTGTATACAAATGGTGTTTATCTTGAGACCAGCTAGGAGCATGAACCTCGGTGGCTCTTCCTCCTGATTTTGCTTAGAGAATTAGGAGTGTCTAGCGACAGCCCCGGAAAAGGGGTGCAGTCTCTCAGAACACCAGTGTCCCGACCTGTGACATGGACGTCAGTCCTAAGAAAGGCACGGCCAGTTCTGCCGTGGGTCCTCCGCATGGTACTGTTTCTCCCTGTGGGACATTTGGTTCCTAGGCAATCTGCATATCCACTCGGCATCTTCATTAGTGTGGATGGTTGAGAAATGAACAGATGTGACCACATATTCCACATGTATATGTGTGTGTATATAATATATACATGTGTGTGTGTATATATACCTATGTGTGTGTATATACATATGTGTGTGTATATGTATATGAGGTTATTGGTCACGTAGAAGGAAAACTAATTTGTGAATTATTCTTTAAACAGTCTTTAACAATTCTAGTCTACTACTAACCATTAGTAAGTAAAGCAGTCTGCTTTATACTTAGAAATTAAACTCTGATATCATGTCCACGACATAACGGATCCCTTTTGGGAGGCTACTGTGGACTGAATTGCGTCTGTCTAAAACTCAAGTGCTGAAGCTCTAACCCCTATATTTGGAGACAGAACCTTTAAGGAAAGAATTGAAGTTAACTGAGGTCATAAGGGTGGGGCCCTAATCCAGTAGGACTGGTGTCCCTACAAGAAGAAGAACAGGCAACAGAGGATTCTCTCCAAGGGGCACAGAGGAAAGACCACGTGATTAGCAAGGAGCCGGGAAAAGGGGTCTCACCTGAAACCACCCTGCTGGCATCTTGATCTTCGGCTTCTAGCTTCCAGAACTGTGAGAAGATAAGTCAGTCTTAGTCCGTGGCACCTAGTCTGTGGCGTTCTGCGATGGCAGCCCTCGCCAACTAAGACAGGTGTGTCTGTCCTGTTAAACTCCCCATCACCTGCAGCCCCGTCCTCCCTGCCTGCTTCCCCGTAGTGAGTGGGCCCCCGCAGCCGTGGCTCAGTCAGTAGCGTGTGGGCCATGGAACGCTGCCCGAACGCACGGCCACGCACATCCTAATGGCTCATCCTTGATCCAGACTTGTCCCCCAGATTCATTCTGGCGGGGATTCAAAGCAGGGGCTCAGAAACACTCATTAGCTTTGATGAGATGCGTTAGCAGAGTGTCTGAAGCCTGGGCTGGGGTGACCCTGTGTGTGCTGACCTAGAAAAAAGGAGGTCTTTGGGGAGAAAGAAAAGAATAAAGCAGACGTGCAGATGTGCAGGAGGAGAAATGAGAATCCAGGAGCGTGGTCTCAGAGTGACCGAAGGGGTGACCTTGACTCTGGACTTTCCAGTTCTGACCTTCAGTCTCTTGAGAGGCCCCTGCTCAAGTTTTGCCCTTGGTTTCTGTGAAATCCCTTTGATTCTTTTTAAAAGTTTCTCATTACTTCCGCTGTCTCTAGGCAGCTTCTGTTTCTTGCAACCTAAGGATTTCTTAATAAGACATATGGAAACGTGTATAATTAAGGCCTAAACCTGAATTAAGTAGAAATCCCATAAAAAACAGAAGGTTAATTTACGAATTGCCTAATCATTCCCCCTTGCTGTGGAAATAATGGAAATTTTACTCCCAACTCACAGCAGTCATAGGTCTCTATTTAGTTCGGTTATTTTTATTTCTTGTTTATGTTTGACACGAGTTTTTCTGAGGGAGAGCCTGTGTATGATCCATAACACGGACAGGGAGAATGTATTCCATTCATTCATTTTTGTAAATTATTGAGTAAGTACTTTAGAGAAGTTCTGGATTTAATCTTGGGCAAACAAATTTGAAGGAGACCTCATTTCTGTCTTGAGTATCCCGTGTTCACTGGTGGAGATGGACACCCAGGGATGGCTGGGCAGACCGCTCACTGTGTGACCCCAGGGAGCACGTTTGGGATGGCTAAGAGCAGTGCTCCCTGGGGTGCGTGGTCCACGGGAAGACCTGGGAGCTCCGAAACAGCTAACACGAGGCTACGTGATGACTGCTGTCGGGTGTCTGAACAAGGCACATGGGGCATAAGAAATTCTGCCTGGGAGGGAGGAAGAAAAGGTTGGTGAAGGCAATGTGGGGGATGAGACATTTGACATCGGAATGACAAATTTCCAAGCAGCATAAACAAGAGGACAGGGGCACTCCAGGCTTGGGGAGTCATGGCAGTAAAGGCATCGTGGCTTCCAAAAAATGCGTTCAGGGAATGTGGAGTAAAAAACACTGAAAACCTGCTTGTCCATAAAAGCAGTAGGAATACTGGCAAAAAAAAAAACCAGTCAAAATCAACTTTTCATAACTCCGGGAATTAACCAAAGGCTTGTCACTACTCATGGAGTGTTTATTCAAGAAAAATGACAGAACTTCCCTAAAAACCAAGAAGCCTTGTGACATTTTACCTTGCCCTCGTCCCACCGCATCTTGGAGGTCTGCCGCAGCCTTGAGAACCAACGGCTCACACCTGTGGTCGCTGCGAACCCCCGGCCTCCCCTCCGCTGGAGGGGGCAGGGCAGCTTTGCAGCCCCGTCTCCAGAGCACCGTCACCGCGCGACTCGTCCAGTGCCTCGCAGAACAGCTCCCTTGTCACGCTGGTCTTTATTTGACCTAACTCAGCTCTCTCTGTGGGAGGGTCCCCACCTGGAAGGCAAGTTTAGCTCACAGGATAAAAAGCTGTCAGTAGAAACTGTCTCCAAGGAGAGCCAGGGGCTGGACTTACTAGGCGAATACTTTAAATCACCACTATAAATATGTTCAAAGGACATCGCGCATTTAGGATACAACAAATGATTAGGAGAAACAAAATGGAGGTCTGTGACCAAACACATCGATGACATAGTGAGTCGGGAAGTTTCTGTATTGCTGGATCTGCGCTAATACCCGCTGTGATTATCCAGCAGGGTTGTAAATAGGCTTTTCCCAAACTTCTTGGGCGACAGAAACAAAATGTCAGAACATATTTATTTGTAGCTTTTGGGAACAGGAATGATGCTTTACACGTAGGGAACAGAGGCCTAGACCATCATCTCCCATATCGGGGTAGTTAGGGGGGTAGGAACCCTGCCTTGTCTCATCTGCGTGTTGCCTGGTCTGATGTCCCGTGCATCCCACGTGCTCTGTAATTGTTTGCTGAAGGAGGACATACAGGAAGAGAAGCTGGGAGGGAGGAAACGAGTTGGAGGAATAGTAGCAGCGACAAAGCAGGACAGGTCCCCAGCTGCCAGCCTCTCTCCTCCACACCTGCTCTGGGTGTCCCCACAGCCCTCCCACCTGATCCTGTCCCAGCCCAGGCCTCACAGAATCACTCTGATTCCATCATCACCCTTCGCTATTTCCTCTCTTTTGCTGGTCCTGTCGACTGAAATGAATGCACAGCCTTGAGTGGAGCCCAGGATGACAGCCCCTCAGATGGCTCTGAGGGACTGCTCTGAAGAGGGAGAGGAGGGGAGGAACCAGGGTATATAGGAGCTTTACAACAAAGACCAGGTAGTCAGAACATTAAAAGATTACTTGTTAACTGAAGAAAGCTAGACATCTCAAGTTAAAGAATTTAGCGCTATTCTGTGTACAGGAGGAAGCAAACATTTGGGCTCATTGAATTCATTCCTTTGACAAGCACCTAGCTCTCTAGGGCCAGTACCCTGTCCTTTCTTGTTCCGAGTCCCCTCAGAGGGCACCATTGTGAGTGGCTACGAGGCTGAGCTGCAGGCTCGTCTTCACTGGGGGGTGGGGCAGCCGCTGATGACTTGATGGCTTCAGCATTCTTTGTTTACTGATATGATTTGCAGTATTTTTCGTCCACAGTCCCTAAGCCACGTCCAGGTGAACTTGCCGTCTGCTGCACTGACATCTCAATTCAGGTGTCCAGTACTCTGCCCATCCCAACCCTGGACCATGACCTCCAGGTGCTTGTTTCCCTCCACATCTGGCGTCTCAGGGATACATTGGGCAGTTAGGATAGGGCGACTCCAGGTGTGTCTTGGACAACCTGTCTCAGCCTAGTCTGAATAGATATTTCAAAGAAAGTTCCCTGGATTATCCTGACAAGCTAACATCCCTTCCAGCACCTGGACTTGTAGACACTTCTCCCGGCTGCCTTCAGGGACTCACCTCCCTTCTCCATCCATCTCCCTTTCTCCACAATGCAGCAGAGGCTTAAACTAAACAGCAGAACGAGGCAGGGAACACTTAGTTTTAGAATATTTAGTGTGAGTGGGGAGACCCAGTCCTAGAGACACCCCCCCCCAGTCCTAGGGACAAGGCAGTATCATGTACTGAAGACCCCGTGTCTTAGCGCTGACAAAGGAGGGTGCTGGGCTTTTAAATAATGCAGCCAAGAGGTATATGTGCTGCCAGCACAATGCAGCCAAGAGATTAAGCAACTAATACTAGAAAAGAAAAATAAAGGCATTGAAAGTGCAATGGTTGTGATGCAAATTAATCTCATGTGGATGCAGGCACTTACCAGGAGTTCTGCAGAGTGTCCGATAAATGTGCCTTTCAGCAACAATGGCCAATTTCCAGGAAACATCTTTATAGCATATTTTTGCTGCGGACCTTTTGAATAAAGCAATCAACTGTGTTTGTTCTGATCATGACAATAAGACTGCAACTCCAAAGACGAGCAGTTGAGAGGGAGCAGCTTGACCCAACATGAAGAAGGTACAGAGAATTCCAGCTGCCGGCACTCACGGACGGAGCATCTGGGACATTTTAAGAGCACTGTCAGAAGAGCTACTCTTGATGCTTAATTCGAATTCCCAATATGTGCCCCTTTCTCTTGGGGTGCTGGGGAGAAACCCTGGAGGCCCAGGGAGTCTTTGGAGAAAGGTCATCTTCTCGGGGGAGTGAAACGGGGCATCTCACTGGATGGGGGACAGGCGGCCCCTCCTCCTCTCAGTCAGTGGTGGCAGCTGGCTGTTACGTGCCTTCCTGAGAAACAGGACAGAACTGATACATTTTTAGGGGAAGAGGTGTGACCTGGGTGAGGCTCTCTTTCCGCTGAGACAGTCCCTGAAGGAGCCATCAACTGCAGGCCCACAGCTCGCCTGCCGGCGCCTAGGATGCGTCCCTGAGGGGGTGTGGGCTGTGCGCCCCGGGACCCACACGGTCCCTGGTCCTTTCTCGTTCTGGAAACAACCCTTTGCCGTGCTCCTTTTAAAGATCTTTTAGGTTTTTTCCCCTCTCTTTTCTTCTGGCTAAACTTCCATCTATTTTTAGTCCCTAAGCCTACGCTCACCCTTTGTCTTTCTGCAGACTCTAAACGTCTGCAGAGATGCCTGTAATCTGGCTTCGGCTCCTTTCTTCTCTGATCTGTCCTGACTCCGCCGACAGAGCGGTCTCTCCGGTGTCATCTTCTGCTGTTCCGCTCCGGGCTTGTCCCTTGGTCTTCTCCAGCCTGTGCTTGGTGGTACCCTCGCAGTTGGAAATATTTACTTGGCTGCCTGTTTTCCGACACCCTGAAAGGACAGATTCTTCCCCTCCCCAATCCCCTGCGGATCATTTCTTACATTTTCAATTTCTTTCAGTTCTGACAGAGATTTTCTTGTTTTTCTTTGCCAAAACTCTCATTGCAGAAAGTGTAATAAACAAACGGAATAGGAGTCCCTGTTGGAATATATTCTGGGATGGAGACAAGCCTGAACCCCTAGTCTGGGCTGTGAGAAGTTCACGGGCACGAAGTGAGGGAAGGAGTTTTGCCCTGCGCGCTGGGGAGCGGAGGGAGGGATGGCGGGGGTGAGGGTGCGTCTTTGATTTGATCCAGGAGCCCCTCCCATGGATGGGGCTCATGGGGGAAACTGAGAGCTGTAATCGCAGGGCCACGGCCACGCAGGGGCATGGGAGGCCCTTCCCTGGGACCGAGGTGACACATGTGACCGAGGAGGGAGCAGGGCCTGTCTCTTCCTCAGGGCACTTGCTCCAGCTCTTGGAAGACTGCAGGACACTCGGGGTTGATTTGGCAGCCTTGGGGCTGGCTGGAAGATGTCCCAGGCCACAGGAGGACGCAAACTTGGGTGTGGAAGCCTGGTGGCAGACTATCTGAAGGACTCTGGATAACAGGAGGACCCCCCCCCCCCCAGTTTTGGGCTGTTCGCAGGCCCAGCCTCGATGCTCCCTTCTCTCCCCTTCCATGGCCTTCAGCTCTCTGGTGCTGGGTGAGTGGGGCTCTTGTTTGTTCTATATGCTTTTGGTGGCTACCAAGGAAGCAAGGCGTGTGTCACGCCCCTGGGTCACTGCAGGGCAGGAGCAGAAACCACAGTGGGTCTTGACAATATAAGCCCCCCTGGGGAGACCACTGATGTATTCTGGGGGAGGTGAACACCCACTGGGCAAGAGTGAGGGTCCAACACAGTTGTGTTTACATTTCAAAGAGCAAGAGACCCCGGATGACATCTGGGCTACACAGAAATCCCACTGTTGCTCGGCACCTGCCAGCAACACAGTTGACCAGCCCATCCTCCTAAGATCTGTGTTCTGAGTCCTGACCCCCAGCACCCACGCATGACCTTACTTGGAAATGGGATTGTGGCCGATGAAACTGGGGAAGTTGGGATGTGGTCCCCCTCGAGTAGGGTGTCCTCTGATCCAATACAACCAATGTCCTTCGGAAAAGGGGGATGTGGATACAGACACCTGCACAGGGAGAGATCCACCTGAGGGACATGGAGAGATGTCCCCATAACCTAGGGAGGGAGGCCTGGAGCACGGCCTCGCCTCGCAGCCCTTGGGAGGCGCCAGTCCTGCCCACACCTTGATCTCAGGCTTCCAGCCTCTGCAGCTGTGAGAAAAGTAATTTCTGGGTTTTTGGTTCATTTTTGTGCAATTCCATTCATATTTATTTCCTTTTCTGTAAACAATATAGGAGAATTTGGAAACAAGAGATGTCTTCCTATCAAAATGGGAGGGAAACAGGGAAGACTCAGTGAAGAAAAAAGGGACTTTTCCCCAGAGAATTAGGTGTTCTTTTTTTTTTTTCACCAGTGGTCCTGGGGATTGAACCCAGGACCTCATGCACACTAAGCACCCACTGTACCACTGAGCTACACCCTCCCCACCATGTCGTCATTTTTTGCAATAAATGTTTGTCAGGGGTCTACTGTGGCCAAACGGTGCTATAGTCAAGTGAGGCAAATATACATGCAAACAATTATAAAATAATAAACTGCTTTAAAGGATCTAGAAATAAATGTGAGAAAAACATTTTTTCAAAAAAGAGCCCCGACATTTCAAAGCCTTACCACGTAGATACTGCTTTAACAGCTGATGTGTTTGGCCACAGAAAGTTGTCAGTCCTGTTTGAAGAGGTAAAAGGAAAATCACTGTTTATAGATTTTAGCCTTTTGGGGGGGGGTTAATATTGTGAGTTCATGCTCAGTAAATGGGTTTTTTTCTTCCAGTTTTATTGAGTTAAAATTGAAACAGAGTGCTGTAGAAGTTTGAGGTGTACATAACAATCTTTGACTTACATACATCATGGATGATCACCCCAATAAATATTGTGAACATCTGTCATCTCATATAGACGCAGAATTAGAGAAAGAGAAAAAATATTTTTCCTTGAGGTGAGAACTCTTAGGATTTACTCTCTTAACTTCCACGTATAACACCATGTTAATTATTGTTGTCATGTTATGTTGTCCATTACATCCCTAGTTTTATTTATCTTATAACTGGAAGTTTGTACCTTTTGACTGCCTTCATCCAGTTCCCCCTCCGCCACCTCCATCTCTGGTGACCACAGATCTGATCTCTTTTTCTGAGTCTGTTTGCTTCTTTTGGAAATACCATTGACCTACGACACGATGTTAGTTCCTGGTACACACATAGTGATTTGATATTTGTACACATTTCAAAATGTAAGCCTACTTATATGTCACCATACAAAGTTGTTACATAGTTCCTGACTACACTCCCCACAGTGTACGTTTCATACCTGACTCATCTATTTTGTAACTAGAAGCTTGTACCTCTTAATCTCCCTCATCTGTTTCTTTCTTCCCTTCCTCTCGGGCAAACTACCTGTTTGTTCTCTGTATCTGTGACTCTGTTTCTGTTTAGATATATTTGTTCATTTTTTTTTTAAACATTCCACATGTAAGTGAGGTTATACAGTATCTTTCTCTGTCAGACTTATGTCACTTAGCATAATACCCCCTATTGTTGTAAACGGCAAGATCTCATTCTGGGTGTTTTTGTTTGTTTGTTTTGTTTTGTTTTGTTTTGGGTAATGGAGGTGCCGGGGATTGAACCCAGGACCTCGTGCGTGCTAAGCACGTGCTCTACCACCGAACCACCCAGTCCCCCTAACATTTCATTCTTTTTCATGTCTGAGCCGTATTCACCCGCTCCTGCTTCTGAAGCCAGCTGGTGGGCGGTACTTTACCACCACGACCCCAGCGAACGCACAGAACCGCTGGGACGAGCCCCGAGGCCGGTTACTTTACACTTCATCTCTTCACGCTCCGTGTTGCAAGTTTCGCAACGTTAGCGCGGGAAGCGCACCTTGAGCGCTGGGGCCCGCCCCGCCTTCTCTCCGCGAGGATGCGGATGCGGCCACGGATGCGGCCACGGGATGCGGATGTGGCCATAGTCGGTCCAGGTCTCCCGCTACCAGCCCCGCTTCCGGCAGGGCTGTGTGGCTCGTCACCACCTCCGGATTCCTACCAGCCCCCTCCTCTTCCCACGGCGGCTCGCAGGTCCTACCTTTTCATGTTCTCTCTGGCTCTCAGGCCCATTCTGTTATAATCCCCCTCGCCTTCCCTCCTCCTCCAGGTGGGCTCCATCCACTGCGGATCTAGGATTCCCGTTTGCTTTGCTTTTTCTCTACGATGTCTTAGAATGTCCTCACTGCATGTCCTTGCTCTTTCGGCCCCTGCAAAGCTATTTCTTTTGAAGCAAATATGCTTCTGATGGCTTTTCTTTGACAAATGGAGCACCTGTTCACCCTTAGCTATTTGATTTCTTTTCACCCTCTCACAGCCTGATGTCCATTAAAAATTTGTAAATAACTAACATCTCTTCTGGGAATCCCTTCTTAGGGCCTCCTTCCCTTTGGAACCTTTTAATTTTCATTCTCACCATTGAAGGTCACAAAGTTACACCGGAGTCCCCTCCATCTCCCTCCCCCCCTTGCCTTTTGATGACAAATTCTTCACCCTTTTGAATGGATGTGACTTCTTTGGGATCAGAGTTTGTCATGAATGTTTTCTGGCATTGTCTCCACCCAGGAACCCAGCAAAAACAAACAGGCAATCACCAGTAAGACTCTTATGTCTTTTGGGAGCAATCTCCCAGTTGTTTCAATTTTTCACTTTCCATTGTGTAGGTTTGGTTTAATGCTAACACTGACTGTCAAGGAAGTCATATTGATGAGACGTAAATGCCGCAGAGAAGACAAACTGTTTAGAGTTTATTCAATTTTTCAGGATGATGCTCTAGCATTTTAAAAATATGACTAAGTTCATTGCCTTAATACTTCCCTCCAGAGGCGCTCCCGATGGCCTTTTATTGTCAGTGTTTCCCTTATCATGAAAAATACTGAAAACTGGAGTGAGGAGAATAGCTTTAAAACTTTTATACTTTGAGCCTATGTTTTATTTTAATGATCTTAAACTTTCATGAAAGCATTGCAGGCATCACCGTGAAAACCTAAAGCCTTGGGAGGCTATTAATAATTGAGTGTCTCAAGTTCATGTGGGAATGTTAATCCCACTCACCAAAGAAGAGTTCATTATGATTCACAATGATTAAGACCCTGTAACTGTGGAGGTGTGGACGTGTGGAAGTGTGCTTTCACAGAGTTGCTGAGCCTCAAATCCAAGGCTCAAATCCGACTGGAGCGGTTGTGAAGACAGCCCCTGGTGAATTTTCCCTGAGTCTTACTTCAAAAGTTAAACTCAGATCTAGATTTTTTTTAAAAAGTGGAATGTTATCCAAATTTGCTTCTGAGATTATCTTGCTAGGTTTAGAATAGTGGCTTTAATGACTTTAGAGTTGAGCTAGTTAAACAAAAAATGTAATTTTTCAAACAGTACATGGTGTTTATATTTTTAAAGAAATGATTGCGTCATTTTACAGATTTTTTGGCAGAGAGAAATTGTAGACTTTGAAGAATAAGGGAAGACGAACTCGAGAGGTTGATGCTGAGACTTTGGGGGGTCTCGAGGAGGGGGCTTTTTGGGGGAGAGGCATTTTCTAGTAGCCCCTGTGTGTCTGGGATTAGGGGAAAGGTTGGCATCCTTCTTGCTCTCTGCTGGTATTTCTGTACAACTTCCAGTCTTGTTGAAAATCATGCTTCACTGAGCAAAACGTGACTTTTGTGCTGTCAGCCTCCCTTCCTTCTTGTCATCACGGTCTCTCATTTGCTAAGGCGTGTGTGTTGGTTTGAGGGGGCTCCTTCACCCTGATTCCTGCTCTCACGTGTGAATACAGCGTCCACCCCACCCACTGGCCCCGTTTTCTCAGCCTCCTTTCTCCATGACTTTCTCCTCTACATCCCTCTGTCCACTCCCTGAGCCTCGTCCTGGAGCTGGAAACACCCACCACTTCCCCACCCCTCGAGTACAGACCTGACCCCACTCTCTGCTTCCAACCTCCTACCTTTCCAGACTTCCTATCTGGTTACCCGTATTCTGGCCGGACTTCAGACTCAGGTGGGCATCGACATGAACGGCTCCGGCCTCTCTGTGTCCCTTCCCTGTTTCCTCTTTACTTTCTTCCACATCTTACGTAGCTCCTATGAGCCATCATTTCACTGTGTCTCAAAGACCCCGAAGTTCCTGCCTTTGTCATATTCCTCAGAGCAGACGTCAACCCTCATTTTCTATTCTGGTTGTCAAAGAACTGTTGGAGAAGATCTTCCAGTGGGGCAGATACTAGCCACCACAGACTCACAACTGGCAAACTTCCATGCCATCTGGAATCCACCAGCGCTCCTCTGATGGACGTGTCTACCCTTTGTTGTGATGACTACTTCCAACAACCTCTGTTCTCAAACTTCCAGTTCCTCAGCCCCATCGCTTTCTCCTGCTCTGGGGTCACCTTGCCCTTTAGAAAGGGGAGGGCAGCCATGGGGGGTGGGGTAGGTATTCTCAACTTCCTTCCCTCGATCCTCCTCTCTAAGGTCAGTCCTTGCACAGATGGTTGGGCTCTCATCTTCCGCTGATTCAGGAAAGTTACATTTTCCGTCATCCGTTCTCTCTTTTGCATCTTCAATCTCTCCTTCTTTCAGTGTCAAGGTATTTTCACATCTCATCCACCCAGATCCTTTACGGACCTACGCCAGTTCCACTTTTCTCCCCAGTGCTCATCTTCCCTTTGCAACCAACTTCTTGAAAGGTTTCTTGTCTGCACTTACTCTGTTTATCCAGCCCTTACTCCTTGCTCAACACCCTGTGAAGTAGCTTCTGCCCTTTCGTGGGGAGGACTCTTTTTATCATCAAAAACAACTTTCCCATCACTAACCCAGTCCGCAGGCGTCTGTGAGTCCTCCGTGAAGCACTGGCCTCTGTGGAGAGCCGCTCTCCTGATGTTTGTCTCATCTCTCTGTCTTCTTTGCCCCCCTTGCTTGTCTGTCTTCTTCCCAAACCATCGACTCCACATGTGTTCCTTGGGTGATCTCATCTGTACCTCTGTCTTCACCACCAACATCCCAGTTTGCTGTCTTCATCCTGTCCTGCCACCTGTGGGGTAAATATGCATCTTTCCAACCAGTGTCTACACCTGATGTCCCTATAGAACCTCAGATTCTGCATTTCTAAGCTAAACACATCATTTCTCTTACCACCCCCACCCCCCACCCAGCCTATTGGTACTAGAGCTCCCCCACTCTTAGTGAATGCCAGCGCTATCCATCCATGTATAGAAGGCAGCTCAAAATGAAGGCATCATCCTTGACACGGCCACCCCCGTCTCCAGTTTGTGGTTAAGTCCTGTGAATTTTATCTATTTCCTCCCACCCCTACTGCCACCATCCTGAGTCTCCATTACTGTTACCTCCCTCCTGGCTGTCACTCCAGCCTCCTAAATGGTTCCCTACATCCACTTTTGCTCCTCTCTAATCTCTCCTCCAAGTTGCAGAAAATGTGATCCTTTAAAAACACACATTGGTTATTATTACTCTCCTGCTGAATGTCTTTCAGTGGATCTGCATTACTTGAAGGAAAAAGATCGAAATCTTTGGCATGGTCATCGAAGCCCTTAGAGCACCTGTCTCCTCTTCAGCCTCATCCCTGCCACTTGACCCATGGGTCCCTTTGCTCTGGCTGCAGTGTCTTGTCTTCAACTCGTCATGTGCTCCACGATCCTTTACCCCAGGGCCTTTGCACATGTGCTTCTCTTTCCTTGACTCTTCTTCCCCACTCCTCATTCTGGGCTCTTTCACCAATAACTCACTCGGAATGACTCTTTTTATAGACCTGAAGTCTTTCACTCTCTTCAGTGAAAAATGTTTTCTTCCTCTGGAAAACAGAAGGAATCCCAAGTGCCCATTGTCCCTTGTTCTTAAGCAAGTTTCATACTGAGATTGGTGATTCCCTTCCCCAGAAGAAAAAACCTAATACCTGCAGAATGTCGTGCTCCAAGACAGCCTTTTGTTTATGTTTTTGTTGTGTTTTTGTTTATTGCTTGTATTTGCTTGTCTTTTTATATCATTAGAAAAATGGGGGAAATTCATCCTTCAGCGTCCTGGGTGACGTAGGAAAATAAAAATTATCACCAAGGCTGGCCGTTTCAACCCTTAGAGGAGGTAATAAAAAGATTCAGAGGGCCGTTCCAGTTCCTTTCTGTACCATAGCCCGCCAGCCCTCAGAGGTGCAGGGATACCCAGAATCTTAAAGGCAATGGAAGAATCCGAGAGAGAGTCTCTAGGCTGTACAGAGAGCTGGACACAGTGTGAGTGATGTCGTTTTTGTTGAGAGAGTGTAAAGCCACAGTAGAACCCTCTGATGGTCTCTGTCTCTCAGGGTCTTGATACTTCCATCACTTTATGTTTAAAAAAATAATCAAAATTGTGCCTAAACGGGCAGGTCCCGAAGACACTTCCGCTCATCCTTTGGCTGGAGGTAAAGGGTCGTTTCCCCAAGAAAGCCCGGCACACGTCTGCAGACCCCGCAGTTTCTCCGTTGGAGGCTCCCGCAGCACGTGGTGGTTTTACTTCTTAGCACCCATCACATTTGTAGCTGTGAACTCGTGAGATTATCTGATTGCTGTCTGATGGCGCCTCCAGAGTGTGAGCTGGCGAGAGCAGGAGCCACGTGTGCGGGGCTCTGGGCCAGGCTCCCGCAGCGCTGGCTCCTGCGGTGCCCGACCGACCGGCGGCGGCGGTGGAGGGAGTGACCGCGTGAGGGGGCGAGTGTAAGGGCACAAAAAGCCCGTGGCTCATGATGCGTCTGTCTCAGAAACAGAGAGTCATCACCTGAGAGTCCTGTTACCTTGCTCGATAATACCTGGTTTGTACTCAGACTTTTTTTTATTCCAGTTTTGGGACGATCTCCCCAAAGAGAGAAAAGGGCATGAAAGAGCGATCGCTCCTTTGTGGCTATGAAGCACGGTTATTCACAGGGGCCCTGTCTCCCCGATCCCCCTCCGCGGCGGCCGTTGGAGCTGTGACCTCCGTGTCCATGAGGGTGTGTGTTGGGGCAGCCCTTAGAGCCGCCGTGTGCCACATGGCCCAGGTCTGGGGGCTGTGATCCTGGTGGCCCCCCTGCTGTTCTGTGTCTTCTTTCCTCTCTTCTGGGGACACACATCCCCTGTGTTCACAGTGATTCACTTCCCCCCCAGGTGCTTCAGCCGTGGTTATTGCCGCGTGGCCGGAGTTTGCACCCTTCCTGTCCCTCCAGTGAACCTTGCTCTGTCTCTGCTCTTTGCACGACACATGTCTGCTCAGCCTGGAAAATCGGGCGGCCTTGAGCACAACAGCAGGACTTCTGAACAAGCCACCCTCTGGACTGATGCTGAAGACCCTGTCCTTCTGTCTGCTTTAGGGAAGAAGAGTGCAAGTTTAACCCTGACCTTGAATTCTCAAGTGGCATGTTGGGAGGGAACAAAATGACCAGGAACCTGGCAGCATCTTCACCCCTCGCTTACACGTCCCAATGCCCCCGACAGGCTGTTCATTTCATGAGCTTTACATCGTCCAGCCCAGTTTTGCTCTTGTGTCCCATTGACCCAGTGCCCAGCACCCCACCGGCGTGGTAGAGTCCCCTCTGGTCAGTTAAGAACACTGCCTTGCCGCCTGGCTCAGCCGCGAGTCCCGGCTCCTTCCCGCCTTCAAGCTCTCACCCTCAGCCGCTGCATCTGACATGCCTGTGTTTGTTCCTCCTGCCCTTGCACCGTGGGCCCCTCTTTTTTTTTTTTTTTTAACATTTTTTATTGATTTATAATCATTTTACAATGTTGTGTCAAATTCCAGTGTTCAGCACAATTTTTCAGTCATACATGGACATATACACACTCATTGTCACATTTTTTTCTCTGTGAGCTACCATAACATTTTGTGTGTATCTCCCTGTGCTATACAGTATAATCTTGTTTATCTATTCTACAATTTTGAAATCCCAGTCTATCCCTTCCCACCCTCCACCCCCCTGGCAACCACAAGTCTGTATTCTCTGTCTATGAGTCTATTTCTGTCCTGTATTTACACTTTGTTTTTGTTTGTTTGTTTTTGTTTTTGTTTTTTAGATTCCACATATGAGCAATCTCATATGGTATTTTTCTTTCTCTTTCTGGCTTACTTCACTTAGAATGACATTCTCCAGGAAAAGCCATGTTGCTGCAAATGGCATTATGTTGTCGGTTTTTATGGCTGAGTAGTATTCCATTGTATAAATATACCACTTCTTCTTTATCCAGTCACCTGTTGGACATTTAGGCTGTTTCCGTGTTTTGGCTATTGTAAATAGTGCTGCTATGAACATTGGGATGCAGGTGTCATCCTGAAGTAGGGTTTCTTCTGGATACAAGCCCAGGAGTGGGATTCCTGGGTCATATGGTAAGTCTATTCCTAGTCTTTTGAGGAATCTCCACACTGTTTTCCATAGTGGCTGCACCAAACTGCATTCCCACCAGCAGTGTAGGAGGGTTCCCCTTTCTCCACAGCCTCTCCAGCATTTGTCATTTGTGGATTTTTGAGTGACGGCCATTCTGACTGGTGTGAGGTGATACCTCATTGTAGTTTTGATTTGCATTTCTCTGATAATTAGTGATATTGAGCATTTTTTCATGTGCCTTTTGATCATTTGTATGTCTTCCTTGGAGAATTGCTTGTTTAGGTCTTCTGCCCATTTTTGGATGGGGTTGTTTATTTTTTTCTTATTGAGTCATATGAGCTGCTTATATATTTTGGAGATCAAGCCTTCGTCGGTTTCATTTGCAAAATTTTTCACCCATTCCGTAGGTTGTCTTCTTGTTTTACTTCTGGTTTCCTTTGCTGTGCAGAAGCTTGTCAGTTTCATTAGGTCCCATTTGTTTATTCTTGCTTTTATTTCTTCTAGGAGAAAAATTTTGAAATGTATCTCAGATAATGTTTTGCCTATGTTTTCCTCTAGGAGGTTTATTGTATCTTGTCTGTGGGCCCCTCTTTTGGAGACTCTCCCTCTCCTTCCTTTGGTTTCTGCTGCTTTCATCTGCGCTGGGTGGTTCATTTCCCCCAGAGACTCACTTGGCTGCGGAAACCTCGGCTTCCCACAGAGACATCACTGCCCGCTGCCCCCAAGTGCCCCGCCAGCCCAGACCCGTCCAACCAGGAGGACCCGGAAAACCATGGGGCCAAGCTAGTTTTCGTTTTCTCCTGAGAAATCTGAAACAAACAAACAAAAAAAACCAAACTTTCCTGGTTGTTGACACCATCTGAGATGGCCAAGTTTGGCATATTGAGTAAATTTGGGATGTTTGCTGTACAGGGAAGGACTTTTAGAAAAGTCAGTCCAATATTTCCAATTAGAATCTATCTATTCAAATATTCATCTTAAAATGCTAATTTTTAGGATTATATTTTGTTGATTGTTTAAGGAGAGAGGTGACATTGTATTTAAATGACTGTGGCTGCCTGGACACTGGTCTGACCACTGAGATGCTGACGGTCCCAGTGAACCTGCCCTGTGGTCTGTTTGTCGCTGCTGCTCACCGGGACTTGATCTCTGGCCACCCTTCCCCGCTCCTGAATCACCCCTCTGCACTGTGTCCTCATATCTCCACTCCCATTGCCACTGGGACAGCTCAAAGTTTAGGTGGTTTTGCTCTTTCTTGTGGCAAGCAGAATCTAGACCTGAATATCTTGTTACTTTGTGACATGCCGCACATTCTCGTAATTGTCCTCAAAGTGCCCTAATCCTTGTCATGCCGCTTTGGCCAGTAAGCAGCCCGGAGCTTCCCACTGTTGCAGCCAAGATACTGGTCTTGTAAGTTGTCAAATTGCTCAGCTGCAGCTCAGTGGCATCCAGGAGATCGTTTTTCTTCTGTAGAATTTTTAATTCGTCCTATGAAGTTCAGCAAATACCCATGAAAACACCCACCATGCAGCTTTTTAAAATTTTACTGTGAACTGCCATTTTCAAGTGCATCATGACAGACCGTCACAAAAAGATGGTAACTAGTCCCTTTTCTGTTAAGTTCAGGAACAGTCATGTGTGTGAAGCAGGGCAGAGGCAGTCCAGAAGTCTCTGTCCGTGGTCCTTCAGGTGTGAGTAACACGCTGCTCTGCCTCCAAACATCCTTTAGACTATAACCCATCAGCATTTTGGGGCATTTTTGTTTGAATTCAGTGAGGTTACAGCTATAGGAAAACTGCAAAATTTTTACTCTTTAATCAATTCAGAAACTGCACATTTTAAATTCCTCCTGAGAATTAATTAAACAGTTATTTTAAAAGTGGATCGTTGGAGGGGAAATTGTGATTAAATGACACTTCTGCTATAAGCGACGCTCAGAAGCTCCATCTAGAATATATCGCGTGGGAGGAGGTGCAGCAAGCAGTCTCTCACCTTCGGGCTTCTGAGTGTCTCCAGATGTCTCCTGTGCTCACTTCCCCCCTGGTAATTGTGTCGGCGTCTGGTGGCGGAGACCGGGAGGCGTAGCCAGCCTTCTGATGCTGTTAGAGATGGAGGCTCCCCAGACCAGCCTTCCAGTCTGACTCTGCAAGGTGTTGCCTCCTGACTTTCCTCTCTCAGTGCCATAGTCTGGATCTGCTAAATGCATGCAGTTGAATCAAATGCAGTGATTTGTCAGAAAAACAAAACAAACAAAAAAAACCCCAGAAAAAACCAGAAGCCTGGTGACCTCTTGGACTAGACTAGCGAATGCTTCTACACAAAGAATCTATGTAGAAAGTTATTTGTATACAGAAATGCTTAGAATTTTCTCACCTTATTTGATATCATAAATCTGAATTATTCTTCCCAGGTAATTCTCTGAAGTGTGTGGTTATTAATTGGGTTTAAAATTGCACAACTTCAATGCCAGTAGGATGCTGAGTCTGTGCCCAGAAATGTATTTATTGAATTTATTTATTTATTAACTACATAGAATCAAAGAAAAACCTGTGTTTGATGTCATTTACTCGACCAGACGTCTGGGTCTTACCTAAAAATGTTCTTTGGCAACAGTGATGACTTGGTTTTGGGGAATTTCTTCCAGAAAAATCTGCTTCAAATACCTATTCCGTTCCATCCCTACCAGCTTCTAAAACGCATTTCCCAACTGAGCCACACCTCTGACCTCACGAGGGTCCCCCATGGCGCCTTTAATTAATGAGGAGGAGGTGGTCTGAGCTTGACCCAGTGCTCTGAAGGCCAGGCTGGCATGAGCAGAAGTAGGTGGGGGGCTGGTGCGTGCTGCGCACCCAGTGAGGCCCGAAGGAGTGACAGAGACGAGTACCTGGAGGGGGAGTGGCCTGATGTCAGGCCTTACACCTGTCGCTATGGGCGCAGGATGGTTTGGCTGTTGATCGGGTTCATGCAGAGGGATGGGGAAGATGACCTGCTATCGCCCTCAGCGCAGAAGTGCTGCAGGAGCGAGTGCTGGGAGCTGGGCCTTCGTGGTGCCTCCAGAGAGTCTGCCCAGGGTGGCGCTCCCACCTCTGCCCTGCCCTCCCATCACCTGCCTCTCCCCCGTGCATCCTGCTCTGACCTCACTTCCTCGGAAACCGGCTCCCTGTGTCCATTCCCACCATAGACTTTTCCTTCGCGGAGAGGACTCTTAGACAGCTGTTTCCTCCAAAAAGGACAGTCCTGCTCTCTAATGAGGGCTGTTTGATCCCGAGGCCTGGGGAGGTGCTCCTCCGGTTCTGGTCTGCGGAAGCCTCCTGGGAAGGCGGCTCCCCGGGGCGGGTTACACTCTCCGGCAGCTCTTTTCATCAGAGACATTAAGTTTGAGTTTCTCTGTCCTTCATTTCACCCCCGTTATTCCCTCTGTTCAGCTCAGTAACGACCCTGACTGTTGTTTACACTCTGTGGACACTTGCCTATGACAGTCACGTCCCCTCTCGGTGGCTGCTCGGAGCTGGGCGTTTTAGAATCCTTTCATCGCTTCTTTTCTTGTGTCAGTCCCTCTGCCCTTGGAGTCAGATCTGCGCCCTCCTCTTAACTTCCTTTAGTTTTAGCCCGATTGGAATAGTCTGATTATCACATGGCTCTTTTCGGCTCTGGCAAGGATTTTACAAACGGTTGCAAAAAGAAGCTGTAAGCTCTTTCAGAGATCCAGGGTCCAAACCACCAAATTCCACTATGGCATAGACCAATATCTCCCTTCAAAACCCTTTTTCATTCTGAATCTGCTTCTGGTAATGGGAAGTTTAACTGTGTGGCTCTGATATGAAATTCAGGTGGAGTTTGTATTTTTTGAAGCTCTTTCCCTGCGGTTGTGAATCTCAAATGATAAAGTAGAACCGTAGTTTTCAGTTATCTTGTGCTCAAATTCAGGCAGTGATTGTTACTTATCTTAAAAATGATGGTAGAATGCTTTACATGTAGCTGTAGTGGCTTATTGCTTCTTTAATAGTCACACCCTTTGGTAACAGGTACCTCTCTTGTGGGGGTAGTAGCTCCTGTGATCCTGAGACCCCAATCTCCTCCGAGATCTAACGTTAATTTTTGCAGCTGCCTTGTTATCCAGCAGTGTCCTTTGTTTCGCTTTGCCATCCACACCAGAGTGTTTATCAAGTCCTGCCCAGTTTAACTGCCTGCAAATATTGGGCCTAGGTTGTTGACTTACTCGATTGGTCAAAATTGACAATTGAGACTACAGTCTTTCCTTTCCAGTGGCTAGTCTAGCTGGCACACTTCCTGCCAGGTTGGAGAAATACCAGTGAGCTGTTTGACGTGCTTGCCCTAGGCCTCCTCTAAGAGAAATCTGAAGCCAGTGTATGAAAAATGGAAGCGGGTTAGAAGAGTGATTGCCACCTCGTTAGTTAGCGTTGGGTAATTAAAAGTTTGAGTTTCGCTTTATCAGAAGTGTTGGCCCGAGCAGATGAAACTTTATTCCTCACTGGTTTGCTTTCTATCCCCATCCTGGAGCAGAATGAAAGACTTTGAGGTTCAGTAGGCTGTGCACCGTTTTCTCAGGACTTCCCAGGGGAGGGGAAGCACCTAGCCAGGCCCCCTCTTCTACCGTAGGGACCACAGGTCCTAAGAAGTAAAGCAGGGAAGGGCTGGTGATGAATTCAGAAGGAATTCCCCAGTGACAGGGTCGGACAGCATTCATGTGCCCAGTGCATCCCCGTAATTGAACCAGGTTATCAGGTCTCAGGTTTAATTGTAACTGCACCTGTTTCTCTTTTCAATTTTTATTTATTTTTTTTTAAAGGAAACTAGTAGTTCATTTTTTTTTTTTTTAATGGAAGTACTGGGAATTGAACCCGACCCGGAGCATGTGCGCTACCACTGAGCCACACCCTCTGCTTCCAGCTGTGCCCGCTTCTTATGCTCTGGAAAGAGCATCTCAGAGCACAAGTGAGTAAGAAAGATGTTCCTTTAGGGAAAAAAGAAATTCAGGTTCCTTTAGCTCAATAGAAAATTTGGAAACTCTGGAGCTGTACTTGTTATTAATAAATTAATTGTAGCACAGCTTAGAACTGATCAAGGCACACAAACAGGCCAATTAAGGAGCTGAGAATTCCGGCCTTTCCCACGCTCCGTGGTCAGGACGCCTCCTGGGGGGACGGTTTAGGGAAAGGAAGACGAGGAGATGCTTTGGGTGCCATTCCTAGTTTCCTTCCTTCTACTGAAGATAACAGGATGTTTTTATTTTATAAAATTTAAAGACTTCAGAAGTCCTCCATATCTTCTTACCTTTTCTTTTTCTCTTACTCTCTGAGAAATCCCCAGCCATCTAATAGAGACAACAGTGAAGGAGAGTAAGGTTACGGTTCAGAACGGTTTTCCTTTAAACGTTAGCCCTGGCTGTGGTTCTGTAATCCGATAAGCAGATTTCCAGCCTGCTGGCAAGGCCTACAGAATATCTGACTAGCCTCCCCATGAATTCAATCAAGGCAACGGCGTCCTAGCAGAAAGCTTCGCCATGAAGCCCTGTGATGGGTTTTTGAGAACTTGCATGATTAGTGCCTACCATTCAGCCCTCAATAAATGTTTGATGAATGACTGACTGAAGAGCTGATAGAGTTAATACCTCGCCAGCCACTTGTGGCATCTGAGTGCCCTCCGATCCATTACCCCATTTTCGAGTGGCAGGTGGGCACCATTGTTTTGTTCGGCCTGTCGTTACCGGCGACTACCCTCATTCCAACCCTCCAGACGGGAAAATACGTCCCCCTCCCTCTGGTGACATTGTTCACAGCGTAACCTGGGTCCCTTTCTTGTTTTAGTTTTTACTCTAAAGTCACAGCATTTTCCGCGGTGGGGCTGAACCACACCAACCCTGTTTTGTCAGCTCCACCTGCGGCCTGAGTCCCCCCCCCCCCCCAGCCCCCACATCCGCTCTGTGTGACTGAGCTCTAGCCAGACTCACACAGGACCTGCCCCAGCCAGGCACGTCCCCTGTCCCCTTCACCCTTGCCTTCCTAGGACGTGAAAACTCTAAGAACTTGTGCTGATGCGGATGGTTAATGGTCGGGAGATCCCGGCAGGACGGGGCAGGGGGTGGTGGACCTCTGGCTCCCATCCGTGCGGACGCGCCTCTCCCTAGTGGTCAGATTCTGTTTCTGGCTTTGGCCCCTTTGAATCCCCCCGGTGCCCCTTTCCCCGGCGCAGTGGCCCAGGCCTCCGGATCGCCGTGGACCTGCCCATCCTGCCTGCACGTCAGTCCCCACAGGGGACGTCATAACTGCTCTTCATGCCGGCCTCGTTTCTCGGTCTTAAAGTTCCTCCTCCGTGCAGTGGATACGATTCAGTCTCGCCGCCTTCCAGCATCATTTATCAGGGGCTTTAGAGCACAGCACCGTTTAGGCACGAACACCCTCTGTTGTAGACCGGAGATCATTTACCCGTGGTTATGCAGCCAGTCAGCAGGCATGTGTATGGTCAGTAAAAGCAGAGTTGGTGACCTTGGGCATTAGAAACAGAATGGTCAGTAAAAGCAGAGTTGGTGACCTTGGGCATTAGAAACAGAAGCAGCGGCAGCTTTGCCACGTGTCTGGTAAGCCCTGCTCCTCTCATGATGATTTAGAAGACTACGCACAGGTGCCCAAATGCAATGCATTTTGAAGTAGTTTAAGAATATTCATTCCCAACGGGAAGGGGTAAATTGGGAGTTTGAGGTTTGCAGATCTTAACTGCTGTAAATAAAATAGATAAACAGCAAGTTTATACTGTAGAGCACAGGGAACTCTATTCAATATCTTGCAATAACCTATAATGAAAATGAATATGAAAACGAATACATGTATGTATGTGCATGACTGGGACACGAAGCTGTGCCCCAGAAACTGACACAACATTGTAAACTGACTGTACTTCAGTAATAATTTAAAAAGAATATTCATTCCCGTCAGGTCAGAGCATCACCATTAGAAAAGCAATGCCCACGTCCGTTGCTTTAGATTATTTTCCATTTGGGCGAATCAGCAGTATAAGCAAAATGAAAGTCTGTAGGTCAAGAAGAGCCAGCGAGCCTTCTCCAGTTCCTCAGGGAGCCTCTTCTGATCGTGCTGCAGCCCAGCATGTGCCTCAAACTTGCCTCCTTATCCAGTTTCATGCATTTCTTGTCACTTAATTAGTTTCAGAAATCAATGTGACTACCCTGGAAAGCTTTCAAGTCGCAGATTCCCACTTACAGATGGATAAATGTGAATTTATTGGGTAAACACCCTTACATGCTTTGTGCTGTTCCTTCAGCGTCCTGAGCTCCAGGCGCCCCACGGCTCACCTGGAGAGGATCAGTGCGCTTCCCATTAAGAAGGAGCAGAGAAATGTTGCACAATGTGACCCATCTGCCTTTGCTCTACTGAGGTCTAGGCCGTTAGAACAGACTTCTCCCTGACGGGGCTCAATATAACATATCTATATTTGCCGTTTCCACTAGTAAGTAGAAACTCTGTGTATAATGTGTACACGTTTCAGCTTCTGTTGGATCTTTTTTATTTTTTCTCAGATTCCTTTCTCTAACTACTGACAATCCCTCGTGACCATACACGTCTAGAAAGGGGTGAAGATGTCAGCATGAGCTGGGGAAGGAGAGGGTGGTCTTTTTCTGACCTGAGCTCCTTCCACTGGGAGAGCTGCACGCGGGAGGGTTAGAGCAGATCGGAGTCGTGAGAGGTTCGCGTAGACAAGGACCCGGGCTCTTCTAGGAGACTTCTTTTTTGTTGTGTTAGTTTCTGGTGTACAGAAAAGTGATTCACTTATATATATATATATATATATATATTTATTCTTTTTCGTTATAGGCTATTACAAGATACTGAATATGGTTTCCTGTGCTTTATAGTAGGACCTTGCTGTTTATCTATTTTATGTATAGCAGTGTGTATCTGCAAATTCCAAACTCCTAATTTATCCACCTTTCCCTTTTGGCAACCACAACTTTGTTTTCTATGTCTGTGAGTCTGTTTCAGTTTTGTAAATAAGTTCTTTGTATCACATTTTAGACTCTACATGTAAGTGATGTCATACGATATTTGTCTTTCTCTGTCTGACTTACTTCATTTAGAATGATCATCTCTAGGTCCATCCGTGTTGCTGCAAGTGGCATTATTTTATTCTTTTTTATGGCTGAGTAATATTCCATTGTATAAATACACCACATTTTCTTTATCCAGTTATCTGTTGATGGACATTTAGGTTGCTTCCCTGTCTTGGCTGTTGTAAGTAGTGCTGCTATGAAAATTGGGGTGCATGTATCTTTTCAAATTAGAGTTCTCTCTGGATCTATGCCCAGGAGTCTGGATCATATGGTAACTCTGTTTTTAGTTTTTAAAGGAATCTCCACGCTGTCCTCCACAGTGGCTGCACCAAGTCACCTTCTATGGAGACTTTTTCCTGTCCGCTGTCTAATGGGGTGTATTTTGATTGTGCCTCATTTTTTTTTTTCTTGGAGCAGCAATTATAAAACAACTCACCCCATCAGCTGAAATATCCAGTCAATATATGTCCTTATGCCACTAGCGTGCCTTCGAGTGTGGTCTTCATTTCTGTTGCTTTCCTCCCTCTCTCTCTGCTCCCCATTTTTTGAGGTTGAGATTTGGGGAATACTGAGAGTAGTACAGGGCAGTAGACATTATCTCTGCCATCCATCCATCCACCCTTCCTTCACCACAATTTTTAGCAGCTAATACATACGTATTTTAGATAAATCCACTTCTGTCTTCACAGGACTGTTGTTAGAGGAGCATTTAGGAGCTTTATGTTTGTCTTTTGTTTTTTGCTCATTTTCTTTTTCTTTCTTTCTTTCTTTCTTTCTGGTTGATTTGGTTCTAAATCAGATGATTTACTGTCTCCTCATTTTCGCTGGGGCTGCAGTGTAGCTTGTCAGGAACAAATCCTGCAGAAAACAGCTTCATTTCATGGAAGCTTTCCCCCAGTTACCTTTGTCTCAGGTTGCAATAAAATTGAACAAACACGGCACCTCCCACATTGCACAGACGGGCACGTTTATCAGGCACGTCCATCAGGCCTTATTACCTCCCTTTAATGGAGGAATTGCCCCTGTGCAATGTGAAACCAAGGAAGTAAATTAGCAATAAAAACCTAATGTCCTCTTCACTCTTTTGTTTTATTGCTAAATTGTCTGACAGCCGCCTCCTTCCAAAATCCTCATTCATCAAGTAGAACACAAATCTGTTGGCTAGCTACGTAAGGCAATCTACAAAGTAGCATTTTTTTAACGTGGGAGGAATTTAGTAATTCAATTATTTTATAAGTTCTACTTTCCTATTTAACTAAGTATGTACGGTTGCATATCAAAACAGAGGCAAAGACTGTATTTCCTCTTTAAAGCACCTTCTTTATAAGCCTTTTATTTACATTCTCTAAATTAGGCTGGTTATTTTGATGATATTCTGATACCCTGATTTGATGAATAAGGGTTTTAGGGCCATTTCAAGCAGTGACTAGCCTAGATGTTTTAATCGAGTTATAACAGCATCCAAACAATTGCATTTTAGAAAGAGCTTGATGCTCAAACTTAAAAAACGGTAAAATAAAACCACATAACCTCCGTGATTTCAAAGAACTTTCCAATAAGAAAATCTAAGCCCTTAAACCCAAATACACTTTGTGAGCGCTGAAGGGGTTCATGATATACCACCCCCCAAAAGATGCCACTTGGGCACAAGAATTATTTTGAATTAAGGCATCTGAGCTCCTCAAACCCTTTATCTGCCTGAAAGCAAAGCCTACCAAAAGAACTCAAAAGAACTGTTTCCATAAATCCTCACCCCAGGAAGAATTCTCATCTTTTCTGCTTGGAGAGAAGTTGGCACCACACCCAAACAGACATTGTCACCAACTATCGTCTCTCCCATCTGTTCTGCTAAGGGTCCATTTATATTTCCCCAAAGTCTCTTGTCTTTTGATAAATGCTCTGTCTCCTGCCTCCCCTCCTAAGAACTCAGTTGTTCTCCCAGAAGTGCCCCTCTGCCCCTCTCAATCCTGTGTGCGGATGGTACCTAAGTCCCGAGTTCTGCTTCTTGAGTTACATTTCTTTGTGAATTCCTAAGCATAAGTGTATCATTGTATCTGCTTTTTTCTCTTGCTAATCTGTCTGTCATCAGTTTAACTCACAGCCTCCCTGCCCCTGAACTCAACGAAGAGGGTAGAGGAAAAGTTCTCTCCTCCCCAACAACCTGTAAACGTTGTGTGCGTGGGTTCAGGCTTCATATTTCATCTTATCCACAAATCCTCTGTTAATGTCTTTAAGAAGAGGATGCCCTATGTCCCAGTTTCCCCAGGCTTGGTTTTTCACCTGTTTTTCCTCTGTCATTATTAATAATACCTCATTTCACTCTCAAGAATTGTCTGGTTTGTATGGCAGATTATCTGGTCACCCCACTAAGGATCGCTCTGCTAAACTGTATGCTGCCAGAGGACAGACTTTCATTCGGTGTGACCGTGTTTCGCTTACATTTTGTTTGTCAGCCGCCTTCATTACCATCTTTCCTGCCAGGGAAGACATAAGGTTAGTTAAGGAGGCTAAAGGTTTGTCCAGTTTCAAGTGGGAGACAAGGGCTGCAGCTGGGGCAAGAGTAACATATTTTGAGAGTTAACCAGACGTTTTTCTCCAAACTACGTGTACCTTCTGCTGTAACGTGAAGCCTCACTCGTGTTGATACTCGGCAAACACTTACTGAATTCAATTTAGAGTGTTGAGCCCCCAGAGAGAAAGACCAGCCTGCTGATACTGCCTGAGACAGTCTCCCCCACCGTTCGGGGCGGGGGGAGGAGAGACACGTAAAGAATGACCCGCGGGGACGCTGGGGATTTGGCTGTTCTCACATTTCTCTGAATCCAACAAGAAAGGTGCTCAGATCATCAGGTCATCAAAGGAATGACACTGATCTGATGTTCGACTTCGTGGTGGAGGAAGCACATCAGGACTGGTAGAAACGGGAGAATTCGCCAGCAGTGAGAGGAGAGGAATTCCCCAGGGAGCCTCGGGGACCCTCTGCGATGGGCTCAGCTCCTGCAGAGCATCCCCGGTGGCGGCAGAGGGGCCGTCAGCCTCGTTAGAAGCTGCGCCCAGCGCGCCCCGTCTTCCCGCAGCCTTTCTTCCTGGCCGTTTGAAACCCGGCTGCCTCGACCTCACGGGCAGTTTTCTGGCAGGAACAAGGCCATTAGGTCTCCTCCGGTGAAGGCTTTCCTGTTGCTTCCAGTCCAAGAGCCTTCGATCCACTTCCTAGGGGTGTTTATCATCCAGACGAATTGGCCTCGAGATTGTTTTATTTAAACATTTCAGGGACTCGGCATAGCTCTCTAATGCTTGTTTGAGCTCCCATCCTTTAGAAATCCTCGACTTCTCACCGAAGGTGCTTTTGTAGACTGTCCGTGTGTGCAGGTCTGGCCCTCGCGGCTCTCTGGCGGGGAGACCGTAATGAGAAGTGGCTGCCTGTTTTAAGGGTAGCATTTTTTCTGTGAGATGATTTCTTTGACATCTCAGCGCCTCCGACGCTTCCCCGCTGCTTCCTCCAGGACACTAAAAAAATCATCTTGAGGAAAATAAAGCTTGGCTGTTTCTCTTTCTCTCTCTCAAGCTCACCCCTGCCACTGCCCACCTCTTCAAATTCCTCCTTTGCAGGATGGGGAGCCTTGGTTCGGACACCCCCTTCCCTGGTTCTTAGAAGCCGGAACAAGAATTCAACGTCTTGATGATAGAAATCAAATCCTTTTGATTTGAGATGCACTGTCTAGATTTTGGCTCTAAAAGGAATTTTTGCATCTCCTGCATCTTTTCTTCTGCAAGATCAGAGCACATGTGGCTTGGATGATTGGCACATGACCACTTTATAAATTACACAGCAAGCAGTTTGCTGGGTGATACAAATTTGAATAGCAAGCAAGGGTAAAACAAAACGTTTTTTTCACCATCATAATTCTCCTTCATGCATCCATGGTACACAGACACACACAGACAGACACACAGACACACAGACACACACAAAACTAGAAAAATACTTGGGAAAAAAAGTAACTTGGAGGAATTACTCTATGTGCTATTAGAGGCTAGAATTTAAATGCACTGAAAAGAAAACTATTTTCAGTTAGCTTTTATTTTGAAGACAGAGGACAGGGGAGATACAACCATTAAAAAAAAATCTTTGTGTTTTTATTTTTGATGAAATCCACACTTCCAACATGGCAGAGATACTAAGCTTTTCTTTACCTCCTGCAACTATTTCTAGTGAAGTTACTCGACTGAGTTGAGCACGGTGAGATACTGTTACACTTAAAAAAGACTTTTAATTAAGCTTGCTGCGTTTTTCAAAGACGAGAGGAACCACAGCTCAGTGACGTCTGCACAGTGTTTTCAAGTGAGCTCAGCCAGGTATTTGCCACCAAAAAATAGTGTTTCTTTTCTCAAGGCAGCATGGTCTAGGTTAGACAGGCTGATACACTGAAAAACCATGTTAAGTGAATTATGTAACCACACTCTGCCTTCTTTTGATTGTCAGTATTGTTCTATAGTAGCATGACGTTCACCACCAGCCAGAGGCAGGGACGGCTGTAACTAAATTATTAACATGATGCTCACTGCCAGGCACTTAACGGCCGGGGCCGTGACCTATTTATTTTATTTTAATCGAGAAATGTAAGCGATTAAAAAGATTTTTACTGTAATACCTTAATACTGCCTGGTTTTGGCGGTCCAGCTCTGTGATCTTGATTTAAAGAGCTTTAAAAGAGAAACTTTCTCCTGGCTATAAATATCTGCTGAACTGAGCTAACACTCAGCTTGGATTTTTAGTGGGCTGGGATTTTTATCATTTCTAAGAGATGGCTTTAAATATAATAGGTGGTTTCTAAACACATCCAACATTAACACAACTATCTTTAAAGGGTGTTTTTAAAATGGTGAGACTATTGATCAAAGCAAAAGGGTGGATCCCAGACAGCCTAGAAACTTGTCAGAAATGTAAAATTTGGGGCCCCATTCCAGATCGAACCTTGGGGTGGGGGAGGGAAAGCGGTCCTGCCATCTGTTGTAACAATCCCTTCAGATCCTGCAGTTTGATAGCCACTGGCCTGATACAAGCTAGAGGATTTTGGAAAGAAGAGGTTCTTGGATACGTTTTTTTGGTGTTAAGTATAGCTTTGGATTCCAACTGACCTTTCTTCAGACACCTGCAGTGTGTGTACCAGAGGCGAGCCAACCCCGGCAGAGAATTAACTTGGATTTCCTAGTGCCAAGACGTGAAGAGCTGGAGCCCAGAGCGATGTATTCCTTCTCCCAGTGTAGAGTTATCTGTGTGTAGTGGCCTGTAGTACCCTCTAGAAATTCAGATTTAGGATGCCCAGAATAGAAGAACGGCCGCAGAGGGGACTTACATCAGTGCGTTTAGAGGGTCTCGAATGACTGGGAGATGTCCCGGGACAGCACATCTCAGAAACAAAAATATTGAAAGAATATAGGTTTTGGAGACTTACTGAAAGGTAAGTGCAAAATCTTTGGTTGGTGGCTGTCCCCGGTCCCTCCCCCGCCCCAGGGAGGGCTGAGCTGTTAATAATCACAACTTGTACGTCATCACCCAGAGCTCCGCGAATAGTGTCAGATCCCTTCTTCAAAGTGCCCTGGAAATCTCATTAATGGGGACTAATCCTGAGCTGAGTTTGCTGTCCTTCCTTTAATAAGCTTGTGGGAAGCGAACAAAGCCCTCAGGTGCAGAGAAGAGCGAACGTAACTGAGGGTTAAAACCAGAGGTGGGCGAGGAGGGGTGCGCACGCTGTTTTGAAGTAACTCAGGACATCTGGTGTTCGGTTTTGCTGTGGACCAGCAACCTTAGAGGGAGGCGTGGGCACCACGGAGCCAGGAAGGGACCGAGGCCTGAGTCTCAAGGTCAGGATTCCAGTCCCGCCTGCTGTTAACTTGTTGTGTGACCCTGACCTGGCCCCATGCTCCCCCCACCGAACGCGAGGCCTTCCGTTTGTTCATGAAGACGGTGATATCATCCACCTCAGAAGTGGTTACGAGGGTGGGATGAGATTAATGTTAAATCTATTTGAGAAACAAAAGCAAAATTGCAAACAGAGAGTTCGTATGGCTGTGTGTATGTATCTCAACCTCATACGGTAATGTTGAGAGTTAATAATACGGCTAATGATGGGCGCCTACTGTTCTCAGCTTGGAAAAGGAGAAAATGACTCAGTTGGTCTCAGCTAAATGTTTCAAATCATGAAAAAAGCCACTTACATTAGAATTGTCTTAATCCAGCAGCCAGATTTAGATGGGTTTGAGAACTCTTAATTTAAAAGCTTCCATGAAGCCGCTTGTAAAGCACTTGCTCTAGACAGTCACCAAATGTGACTGGTGTTCGCCGGGTCCTGTCTGAAGGGATGGGGTGAGGCCACTGATTTCTCGTGGACGACAGGCATGTTTCCCTGGAGAGAGCATCGGGTAAACAGGCAGGCGGGCCCCGGAGACAGTGACCACATAGCTTGCTGTCCAAAGAGGACACTTTTAAGAGTAAAAGGGGGCACTGCTGATAATTACACAGGCTCAAGCCAGGACTGTCCCTGGTAAACCAGGACATATGCCACTTAGTTACAAACGGATACGCTCAGCCTTACCAAGGTGAGCGATGTCGGCGTGGAGCCGTTAACAAGGAGGTTCTGCAGAGCCCCGCCTTTCTGTGCTGAGGTTGGACGGGGCACACGTGGAGGGCCGCAGACCGCGGGCGCCCCGGGAGGCTGCTGTGTGGCGGGCTGATGCCTGAGCTGACGTCTGCTGAGAAGCCACGGGACCAGACACACCAGCCCGGTGTGTCAAGCTCAGAGATGCGTGCCTGCAAGTGAAAGCTCGGGGCCAATGTCAAGCCTACCAAACAGTTGCAGACAGCCCCCGGGTCTGCCAGCCACGCTCCGGACATAAATCAAAGGGCATCTTCCAATGCCTGCGGCATGGGAGGACTGGCCACTTCTCATGCCTCAGGGTTCCCGCCTCAGTCGCACAGTTGGAGAGTAATTACCGCTGGTGGTGTCGTCTGAGAGTGATGCTGGCTGGGGCGGAAGCTGCACACACAGGGAAATGGAGGGGCTTATGGGCACCCTGGTCTAGCGATGCAGCCTGGCCTCCTGTCATTTACATTTACTCCCAGGATCACAGGGAATCGTGTAGAAATACCTTCCCTTTGAAGTGTTCTCTCTCAGGATTTATATAAAACAGCTTCTTTCTTTGCCTCCAGCAGCTGCGTAATGCAAGCATATTTCAGCCTTACATCCCTGCCAGGGGAAGAGGCCTCAGGAGATGTTTCTAAAGAGGTCCCAGAGGTAAGTCGATATTCACAAGAATCTCCTATTATTAGGACGGCTCAAAATTCTGAATAATGTGAGCCAGTGGCTTCTGAAGGCCGGGGAACCATCTGCTCCTGGGAAAGACTCTGTAACCCTCAAGACGGGAACTCAAAGCAGAAGGGACATCATAGCTTCACCATCTACACTGTTCTGGTCCTCCCCTGTGTGACGTCTGGGGCCAGAGGTGTCACCCGGAGGTGGGCGTGGCCATCCCTGACCAGACCGATGGCTTCCTCACCCCAGCGTCCTTGGCGCCTTTGATGTGTCTGGCACAAGCTTTATATGCCAGTCTTTCCAGTAAGAGATTCCTTTGTGCGCTTTTGTTTTGGAGACAGTTGTGGAAGAACTGAAATAGGCATTTGCACGTGAGGGCCAGAAGCACAGAAGAGAGATTTATATGCCCTTTATTTTCTGGCTGCTTTTTTTTTTTTTTTAAACATGTAATTGCCCTGAAAGGACAGGGTGCCAAGTGTTTTGCTAGAAAGTGAACAGAATGGACCCAACGCTCTCCTTCACTGACTATAAATCCATTTTCATTATGTGCTATGCATTTATTGTATAAAGCTCTGTGTTACCGGTTCACAAAAGAATCCTGGAACTTGCATGACGCTCTGAGGCCTCTGATATAATGAATACATTTAAAAACAGTCACGTGATCATGTTCATATTTTAAAGGAAACAGCAGTAGGTGCAGAGGCCACACGTTGTTACTGCCGTGGTATTAACCCAGCCTCGGGGCACAGATAAATCCCTCAGTCAGCTCACAGCTGGTCTCCAGCCGTTCCTCAGTAAATACATGCAAAGGATTGAAGACATTAACTATGTTCTAAGTTCTGGCAAAACTGCTTCTAATGATGGAGAAGTAGCAATCTCCGAGGCCAGACCACATTGAGGCTGTGTTTCCTCCCATTCTGATAGAAGGGTAGGTCAGACCTCCCCTCCTCCATCGCTAAATTGGGTTATTTCCAGGAAAGAGAATCTCTCTGGTTACTGTTCAGTCCTTGTACCCCAGTAAATACACAAACCTACATAATTGTCTACTTTTCAGAATGATAAGACGGGTATTTTAAGTAAGTGGAGACCCACCCTCCGGTGGTACCAGGGACGCCTCCTGAGATGTCCTGACTGGACTGCCAGGCCCTTCTGCCCTGGGGCAGATTCCAAGGCTTCGTTTTAGTCTACCTGGACGCTGCCCCTTTGCACACATCTAACAATTACTGTTTGAAGTTTTAATTTTGGCTTTAACATCTCAGGCTTCTCTTGAAAAATTTTTTTTTAATTTAAATTTAAATTTTTTATATTCCATCCTTTTAGTCAAAGGGGAGGTAAGATCCAAGAGACAAGGCTCTCTAAGATTAGGAAACCAGCCTCATCGGTCCCAGGTGGCACACTAAAAGGACGCCGCATTCAGGCTTTCTCAGGGGACAGTGCCAAGCGTGTTGTGGCCAGCTTCCCACCATTAGAGCATCCTGACATATTGCATATCCGGGCCCTCCAGGGTGCAGAACCCGGGCTGGCTCCTTGCTGGAACTGTAAATGGCAGTCAACTGTTTAATGACATAATGTGGATTTTTATAGGCTCATCTCATCCCACAGCCAAACTGCTCTCTGAACACTGGAGATAAATCTCCGCTCACTCTCTGGAATTGTTGAACACACAGGTTAATTTCTCACTATCGATTTTCTCCGCTATGCATCTTGAATGCCTCCAGATCTCTTGACCTAACACACACACACACACACACACACACGAAATCTCTGCGACTGTCAGTTTAGAGAGAACAGCTCTTCAAAAGAGTGCTTGAAAAATCAGTAAAGGTAACAAAATAAGTCTTCCCCAACTATTAGCCGGGCAGTTTAACTGGACGTTCTGATTGGATTGCAGGGAGAGAACAAGATGGTGAACATTTACAAGAAGCCATTTCGTACGTTAAAAGCTTCTGAACATGAATGCTGCTCCTGTCTGCAGCCCCAGGCAGGCACGCTGTGCTCATCTGGGGACTGAGCACTTCACGGTAAATCAGGGAAATAACCAGGACCTCCCGGTGACAGAGTGAGGCAGTACAGCACTGAAGGAAGAGCCCTGGGCTCAGGGCTGGCAGACCCATCGCCCTGCAGCCATGAGGACCACTCTCCCTGGGCTTCTGCAGTCCGTCAGTAAAAACAAGGGGACTGGGTTCCAACACTCTTCCCAGTTGTAAAATTCCATGCTTTTTTAAAAAACCCAAGACAATATGTACATTTTTTTATTCATATGAAAACTGAATTAAAAGAAAACCAAAGCAAAATAAAGACTGTTTTTTTCTACCTGGAAAAAACTTGAGAAATGTATATGTAACAAATATGATTCAAACAAAACAAAACAAAACATGATTCTGTCCTCGAGAGACTCACCTTGATCCCTGTATAGTCCTCCCCCACCCCCGTTGTTACTGAAAAGTAAAACAGTTCTTTCAAGGGTTAAATGTTCCATTTAGTTTTTTAATCATCCCTTTCTTCATTCCTGAAATGTCCCATTAACAGAAAATGGGATCAGAAGCACTTTATTAATGGAAATTCCTTCTGTGTGCTTCCAAAGAGAACAGAAACATTATTAATATCCACAACATAAAGCCAAAAAAATAACCAGAACACCCAACCCAGGGCAAAACCGAACCAGCTCTCTGCATCACTGAAGTATGCCAAACCATTTTCAGTCGTCACTTAGAGTGTAGATTTATTTGGATTTAAGGATCTCCTAAACAGATTACATCAACCTCACTCCATTTCCTTCCTTAATAAAAGTATGACAGGACAAACAGCAGACTTTTAAAATTCTAAAAATAATAGAAAAGTAAAAGTAGATTTCCTGGGGAAATTCCTTTCCCAAACCTTACTTGGTTTTGCTGCATCCGTGAAATCTTTCTCTTTGGAATAACTTGGTAGCATAGATTTTTGTTCTATTTTGTTTTTGTTTTTAAAGTGGATTCATACACGGGCACTGAATTTGAACTTCACCTGATTTATGGGGCACGAACTTTTGTGGCCAGTAAGTTACCTCTGCTGTTAGAGGAAAATGGCACACGGAAACCAAAGCATGGGACCGCTGGAAGTCCATTTCGTGATGTCATTTTGTGATGTAATTTGTCTTAGATAGCACACTCTCATTTCAAAATAAAACAATAAACAGAATGGTATGAGCACTCTAGAATCTTGTGCAGAACTTTTGACCCATTCTGGTTGGAGAATGGCTAGTTCTGGACCCACGGTGTCCATCCTCAGGTTATCAGATCGTCACGCGCTCCACCTCCATCCCTCCCCCCACCCACCCACTTAATAGGATCCATTCATAGCTACTCACTACTGCAGGATTTGACCTGAGAAATGCTAGGATTTATTAACTCAGCAGGTGTTTGGAAAGGTCCCTAAATAATCTTTGCCCTTGGCCAGCAAGGGAACTCACTGCTCGTCTCAAGTTCTCAGAAGCAGCTGGTGAGGTTCTCAGCCAATTTCTTCAGGTGTGGGAAGTTGTTCAGGGCAGCCTGTTTGACACGGCATTGGCAAATCTTCCAACCAGGCTTCCTGGATCTAGGAAATGCTATTCCTGACTCCTTCGACCCAGATGCTGGCTAAAATTTAGTTCTCATAATCTGTAGGTAACCACTCTTTCCTTCTTCCTTTTTTTCTTTCTAGGAGCTGGCACGGTAGTTAAATTTTTCTAAAACAGTCATATTAATATGTTCAAAAATCCACTGCTGCGTCTCGGACAGAGGGTCACATCTGGCCATGAAAATCTTCTTCTCTGCAGGGTTGCAATCCATGCAGCTGTTGCTCACAGGATGGAATAATGTTCTGTCCTGGAGGGAGGGATTGGAAAGAAAAGACTGATATAACATTTGGGTGAATGGTTAGAACCCAAAATAGAATAGAGGAAGTAAAACAACACTGCTAATGTTTCAGTCAGTATCTATCAGGAGTGTGAAAAATTGACTGTCTCCCAAATCAAACAACAGCAGGTGGGGTTACCACAAGGAACGCAGTTTCCGAGGACTTCTTGCCGTGAGGTGGCTTGATCTCAAAGCCGGTTCAGCCGGAAACAAAGAATTCATTCATTTCACTGAAAAAAAAATTTTAAACACTCCCCGTAGTGGGGAGCTCCAGTGGTAGAGTGCCTGCTTAGCATGTGCAAGGTCCTGGGTTCCATCCCCAATACCTCTGTTAAAAAAAAATTAAGTAAATAAACCTAATAACCCTCCTTCCCTCCAAAAAAATCCCCACAATCCATTCATTTCCTAGTCGGTGGTAAGCATTTTCTACATGCTTGAGTTTTGAAGATGAAAAGTATGTGAGGTTGCTTTTCAAGTAGCTCCTAATCCAGCTCCTAGGGGAGAGGTGTCGCACAGAGCTGCAATCTACCCTGTAATAAACACCACCGCCACGGCAGGCGTGCGCGCGCACGGGGCCGGAAGAGTCATGATTTCCCCCACCCTTGTCCTGAGCCTCTCATGGGACAAGGACATGCACAAGGACCAGGAACCACGGAGCTGGGCTGGGATCCTCGCTGCGTGGGACATCTCATGCACAAGCTCCCATTTGTCAAGTATTGACTCTCCCCAACCCCTTTCTTGCCATCCCAGCAATTCCTGGGGTGCCATTCTCACTGCTTGCTGTAAAATCCGGGGGAGGGGGGCAGCAATCACGTTGTAAACAAAGTCGCTGAGCTCTGTGGCACAAAGTTTAAGGGGCAAGCAAGCCCAGTGCCTGAATAGCCTCTGTGAACACACACCCTTTTTATCGTGCGAGTGGAGAAAAGGAAGTGAGTGCTATGAGCAAGGGTCTTTCCTTACTACTAATAAACACTTTTGTCTCTTACAGTGTCTGTGCCTTAAAAAATGTGCCAATGTAACATTAAAACGTCCCCAAATCACTGCTTACATTTGAGGAACAAGTGATGTTTTATTATTTAGCTAAGAAAACATCCAGAGATGCTGATTATTTTCTCTGAGGAATATTAGACTCAGAATGCTTTTATTTTTAATTTTAATTTTTTTTGGCAGGGAGGGGAAATTAGGTTTTTGATTTATTTTTTTCAATGGAGGTACTGAGGGTTGAACCCAAGACCTCAGGTTTGCTAGGCATGCACTCTGCCACTGAGCTCTACCCCTCCCTCCTCACAATGCTTTCAGAATGAAGGAGTTTCTCAGGTGCCTTGTGTAAACATTTCTGGGCCACCCTGGTTGTTAACCAATATTTGATGTCCTTTAAGACCAGGATGTTTGCAGAGCCACGTGCCTGTGAAGGAAGGAAGAGTGAGAAGGAGGAAGGCAGCTCGTTTGTGTTTGCGTACTTCTGCTTTCAGTGCAAACAGAGCTACGTCTGACACCTCTGACACCGAGGCTCACTCTTTTCTTCTCTGTTAAGTCTCCTGAGTTCACCAGGGATTTTAATTTCTTTACAGCAAGGGGGTTCCTGAGGTCTTCTGCCCGTTTTCTTCACCCTCTGCTTCCCTAGCTTTTGTCTGAGCCCAGGGTGGCTGGGAGGGGCTTTCTCATTCTTGAGGGTGGGGGCGGCGCAGGGCATCCCTTCTCCCTCACAGACCCCTCCTCAGAGCGGCCCTGGCTCCTCCCCCTCCCCAGCATTTATCCCCCAAAAAACCTTCTTGTCCTCCTGCCTCCAGTGCTGCCAGCTGAGCTACACAGGACTAATACACTGAAATCAGTTTTTCAAAGAGCTTCCTTAAGCTGCTACACTTGTGCAAATTCTGTGTGACCTGCTAAATTCTAAAATTCACTTCGTTCTGCATCCATGGACTTCTTTTTCTTCTCAACTACCTGGATTTCTTCCTATTGTTGCCTTTGTCAGTAGCTCAAGTGGGGACCCCCACATGCTCGCAGTTTCCCTCCCTGAACACACGTTTCCATAAAAACTGGAAAATGAGGGGGAAAAGGGGTAGATCATGTTTCTATTCTCTTCGCTTCTCAGCTTGTATAACCCGGTGTGGGTGCAAAAGCCAGGTTTTCTGAACATTTCATGTTTCCGACTGTTCCTTTCTGAGCCGTAAGGTGGTCATGGTGTTCCAGATCTCACGCTGGGACACGAGCTCTGACGGAGCCAGGTATGCTGGGGACGGCAGGGCGGGAAGAGCAGACGCAGCGCCGTCCTCATCCATCCGGACTGGGTTTTCTGTCACCGTGCTGCACCATGTCAGAAGAGGTGAGGACTTGGATTCCCTGCATCTGTCTGTGTCTGAGATGCTCCATCGGGAAAATGAAGGGGTGGGTGACATCAATCGCGGAGGCCTTGCCCAGCCATAAAATTGAATGAACATTTTCTTCCAAAGTTCACTGGTGACAGAGACAAATGACAGGGCATCCAATAGAGACTGTCACTCGTTTTCAGGGGACTGGTAGATGGATTGCTCTCTGGTTGTAGACTGAGCTTCTGTGTCTTTGGAGTGTCCAGCAGGTCCTAGAGGGAAGGCTCTGGAAGCATCTTCAGTGTCCTCAGGACATGCATTTTCCACTTTGATCTTGGGGCCTAAATACATCGCCACCGTTACGTTTCTACTCAGCTAAGTTAGGGCCTGCCGAATGTCCTCAGTGATGCTTCTCCTGGCTGCACGCATCCTCAGTGGTGCCCCTGGTCTCTCGTCCTTGGACAGCCCTTTACTCCTAAAGTCTCCTCGGTCGTGGCAAGAGATGCTGGAATGGAACCAAATACAGTTTTTCTCCGGGAGAGACTGCCGAGTGCTTCGGAAGCCTGCTCTTCCGTGACGTCGTCCTGAGCAGGCACTCCAGCTGGCCCATCCTGTGTTCGGTCCCCAGCGGGGCAGAGCACGTGGCCCGGCTGTTCAAAACATAAAGCGCCAAGCTGGGTGTCCTGCACTGCTCCCACCTGCCCCGACTGCTTCCTCCCTTGTTTTGTTTTTTTTTCTGTTTTGTTTTTGCCTAAGAAAATGAGAAATCCTTGAGCAGGAAATGAAGAAGTTTCAGATTGAGGATTATGGAAATTTCCCTCATAGTCCAACCAGCTCAGGCTCAGTTCCTGGCCGTCGGCCAATGGTCCCCGCTGTGAAGGACTGGGCGGGGCTTTTCAGGTGGGTCCTGGAGAGGGACACGCCATCACAGCAGGCCTGTGTGATGCCCTGGGGCACTCGCAGGCTGGCACTAAATTTTATTAGGTTCTGTACTTCCGTGGGGCCCAAACTTTAAAAGAATAAATATGCTGTAGAAAACATTCCATACCACGTTCAGGGTAACAAAAGAACCAAGCATCAAAGATGCAAAGACAATAAAATAGGTGTGTGAGCTCATAATGTACAAGAACATGACCTTGAGAATGAAACGCCCACGTGGTGAGGGAGGCAGCAGCCTAGTGCTGTAAGGGGTGGGGGGTGGGGGTTGTTCCACAGGGAATTTGGGATACGTCCTGGTCATGCCACTCACTTGTTATATGACCTTGGACAGATACTGAATTCTCTCTTAGCTCTCTCATCTGTGAAATAGACATAACAGTCTGCCTCACGACTTTGTTGTGAGAATAAGATGAACTAACGTATGTAAAATCACTGGCACGATGTCCTACGTATGGTGAGTAACTAAGTAACAGTGATTCCATGCCCCACTCTCCTCTTAGTTTATTTGTAGTCAGGGAGCATCCCCGATGCTAAAAATCAGAACATACTATCTGATCTGAGACCAGCAGTTCAAGGCCACATTGAATTTTCTGAAATCCTGGTGAAAGAGAATTTGCAAAGGTTAGCACCTGCCTCAACCATTTATCCAAATGGATACAGCAGTACCGCCTGTTTTAAGCAAAAGATTTATGGAGCAAAGGTGATCTGTGGCTCAGGAATAAGCTCCTCTGTGTAGTTATGGTCTGAGTTTCTATGTGATGCACGTGCTCAGGGCCTTGGCCCGAAGTGCAGCATGATCCAGGGCATTTGAGTTCAACCAATACTTATTAAGCGCCTTTTATTTTCTGGCATGTGCAAGGAAGTAGGTATAGAAAGATGACCTAAGATGCCTCCCCTGGCCCAAACAGTGGGGGAGGCCAACAGGTAAACAAGACACGTTTGAAGTAAAAGGTGTCTATGAGATTGTAGCTTCAAGGAAATAGAATGAATAAAGAAGAACATGTGAACAGAGAGAGATGTGAAATAACAGGTGCATTTATGCATTCAGTTTATTCAACGAAAATGTACAGGGCATTTACTGTTTTGTCAGACACTGTTTTTGGTGGTTGGGATGTATCAGTAAAGTTGATAACAACCCCTGCCCACCAGGACCTCACATTCTAGAGGTCGGGGTGAGAGGGGGAGCAGTAGGGCACAGGCAATAAACAGTGAGTCTAACAGGTAAAATTCATAGCTTGTTCAAAGGTGATGTGAAGAAGACTGAGGCAGTCAGGAGGATGTGGAGTGCCAAGGGAGGGGCCAGCATGCAAACTTAAATAGGGCGGTAAGGGTCATCCTCATTGGGAGGGTGACATTTGAAGGAGGTAAGAGAATTGGCCATGCAGATATCTGGGGGGAGAGGTTCCAGGCAGGGAACAGCCAGTGTTAAGGCTCTAAGCAGGGATGCACGGTGTGGGTTAGAGGAACAAGGAGGAGGCAAGAGTGAGGGGGGAGGTAGGAGATGATGTCGGGGTGATGGAGGACTCCATCATGTGCTGGGTACCCTGGTATGGCTGAAGCACAAGGGGTTAGGTGGAGGATTCCAGACCATGATATCCAAGAGACATGTGTCTTGGGCCACGAAGAAACTGGGGTACGACGCTGAGGCTTGGCTTCTCATGCAAGTGTTGGGGGTGGTCACTGGAGGACTGGAAACCATGGCATTAAGGGGGGCATCATGCTAGCGGCAGAGAGGAGGACGGAGGAGGGGTGGGCAGGCTTTGGACCGCAGCCGAAGGGACCGTCGGAGGCTGCTGCAGTCGTCCAGATTTGAGCTGAAGCAAAAGCAATGGGGAGGTGTAGCTCGAGTACATGCTTGGTGTGCACGAGGTCCTGGATTCAAACCCCAGTACCTCTATTAAAGGGAAAACAAAAGTAAAGAAGAATTTTTAAAATTCCACTCCCAAGACAGGAGTGGAGAGCTCTTTGAGAGGGTAGATGTGTAGGGTGCTCTGGTCAGTGGGACGTGGTGAGGTGGGGGTTAAGGTAGGGGCAGGGCGCAGATGGGTGGCAGTGCCGAGGTGAGAAATGCAGGAAGGGGAACAGGGTCGGGGGTGGGGACGGTGATGTCTGTGTCAGGTACAACGAGTCCTGCACGGTTTTGGGACGTCTGGGTTTAGATGCCCGGCAAGCAGTGGGGCAGAGACTGGGCCTCGAGGTAGCTCCTCTGCGTGACGTGGGGAGAGTCGCGTTCCTCTGTCCTCCTGACTGTCCATTTCTGTGTAGCTCACGTGAGGAGAAAACTCTTATTGAGAGAGAGAACTCCTTCCCATCCTCTGCTTTTTGTTTCTGATCTGGGTCTGAGAGAAGGAAGGCTTGAAACTGTGAGACTAGTTTTTAATCCTGGTTTTACCGCTGGCAGTAATCTTTGATGGTCATGGACTCTGCCAGTGACTCAGGTTTCCCGCCCAAAGATGGAGTGAGAGGGGGCGAGAGGGACGAGATGCGGGGTAAAAACACCGCCTCCTCGCCTCCCTGCCTCCCCGCTTCGCGGGGAAGAGTAAGGCTGAGGCAGGAATGTCCTCCGAGCTCTGGAAGACAAGCCCGGCAGTTTGTTGCCGCCTGTTCTGGCTGTCGGCATCTGGGAGAATGCAGACCACACCTTGACAGGCGTTGAAAGGGCCAGAGCTATTGCCTGTCCTTTTCCATTGTTTTCTTTGACAGGTAGAATTCCTCACAGGAGGAGAAGACTGGTCTTCCTGCATCAGCGGATAATTTGGCCAATAAGAAATAATGCCTCCGCACGCCAGGCCGACAGAGCCTTCAGGGTGCGCGTGGGAAGGTGCTGCCTGCTGCAGACCCGCACTGCCTCCCGCTCTGGGCAGTCACTGGTTTTCTGGGCTAGGGGCAAACGATGGGCAAGGGTGTACCCCCGATTCTCGGAGCAGCCGGGATCTTTAACAAATCTGCTGCGGTTTGCTAGATCCCTGCTCTTCATGCTGTCCAGAGACTTCCCAGTCTCTTAGCTGAATTCTGAGCATGGCCCACAAGGTCTTGTACAGATGGTCCTGCCCCTGGCCTTACGTTCATCATTTCCGCCTCACCCTCATACATTTCAACCGGCTTCTCTGTCCTTCCACAAAAACCAAGAGCTTCCCTACCTCAGGGCCTTTGCACAAGCGGCACCCCTGTCCCCCGTATCTGGGATCTTTTTCTTCACTTAGCTAATTCTGACTCATCTTTTAGATTCATTTAAAAGCTAGCATATCAGAGAACCCTTGCATACCTCTCAAACCTGGGCCGAGCCCCGTGTTTTGTGTTCTCAGATCACCCTATTCACTGAATTCATTAAATTATTTGTCTGCTTCCCCACTAGACCGAAAGCTTCAAGAGTGGAGAAAACCCATCTGTTCCATATCTTGTTTCCATCTGTCAGTAGTTCTTTCTCTGCCCCGAGTCAACCTGCCGGGAGTCACTTCAGCGTCATAATGGCTGCTGTTAATCGAGTATGTATTTGTGTGTCTTGTAGGGTTAAGTGTTCTATCCAGATTTTCTCATTTTATCTGCTTAAACCACATAAGCAATCTGAAGAGAGAGTGAATGTGGGCAAACAGGAAGCCAGGGTCATTTATTCATTCGGCAAATGCTAGTGAAGCACCTACTGTGTGCCAGGCAGCGTTTTAGGTACTGGGGGCACTGCACAAAGGAAAGCAGAGAAAAGTCTCAGCTCCCGTGGAATCTACACTTGAATGTTTAGGTACAGCTAAGTAGCTAACATAGGATCGGAATACGCCTGGACAGCCCATCTTGTCCTGCCTGCAGACTAAGTCGGAGAGCTAAGCTCAAATCAGGAGATGGTTTGCTGGGTACTTGGAAGAGTAACAGCCAACACGAACTGAACTCTTACCAAGTGCCGGGTCCTAGGTGCGCTTAAATTTTATTTGGTCATCACCATAATCCTCTAAGGTAAGTACTGTTCTCATCCCCACTTGATAAATGAGAAAACAGAGGCACCTTGTAAGGAAGTTTCCCAAGATCCCACAGCTAAGACCCACAGAGAAGCCAGAACTCAAATCTCAGGTCCCTCAGGACCCGGTGCCTGGGACCTTGGCCTCTGAGATGTCACCCGCCCCCTCTCCTCGGCTAAGCCAGCTGGTGGTCCTGCTCCAACCCCACACCTGCTCCGTAGGGGGAACTGTCCTTGTTAGCAAATACTAATTTAAAATGTTCATAGTTCCAATCACCCAGATTCTTTAAAGTCTGACAGTCTAGATCTTGGCGGGCATTCAGTTCAGGAAGCCTTTGTCCATACGTTAGAGCTGGACACAGACTGGAAGGAGTCCTTCTACTGGTGACTGGAGGACGGTGGCTCAGTGTGCTCTGTAAACTGGTAACCAGTAGGAATATCGCTAAGGTGCCCAGATGCGGGGAAAGTTAAAGGCACATGACAACTAAGTGACTTCAGCTGGATGAACATGGAGGTAAAACCAGAAGGGGAGCGCAGCTTTGCTGCAGGGGCGCACATACTCTCCGGGGAGGGGGGTCACCCTCCCTCTCCTCCAACAAGGAGGAGAAGGAATCGTCAGTTCGAACTGGAGATCCCATCTTACGGTACGATGCTTATGTCTCCTGTTATTTTCAGATAATATAGGGTATGATGTAGACGTTTGTGCATCCGGTTTTCAGCAAGGATGTTTGAAAAGTCCACCTTTGTCTTCCGTAAGCTGGAGAAATGGGGGCTGGAAGAGATGGCTGTTAGGTGAATTTGTGTCTGGTCCAGTAACTGCACGCATCCCGGTGGATCGGAGTCACCTCTGCCACGTGGTAGGGAGCTCAGTTCTGGGCCTGGGTCGGTGGGATGGACGGCTTAGATGGGGCATGAGTGGGCTCTGGTCCTGTTCGCGGGTGGAACCAAACTAGTTCGCCTGCTACTAAGTTGGATCAAAGAGTCGAAATCCAGGTTGGGGTAAATCTGATGAGAGAATTTAACAGAAACCAGTGGACCAGCGACACCAAAGGAAGGGTGAGCAGTACAGGTAGAAGGCTGCAGAGGCGTGTCTTTGTGGCAAAGCAAGAGGGTTTTTTTTTTTTCACACGGCAAACTCAATAAGAAGCCACGTATGTGAAGTTAAGGCGGAAAATCAGTCCGCTCAAGCTGAATTAACAGATGTATTGCTCATAGCAAGAGGGTGCTAGAAACTCATCCTACTTTCTTTGGTTAAAACACACCTGGGACACCGTGTGCTGTTTTGGGCATCACGCCACCCTCCAGGACCACTTGGAAGATGCTGGGGGTCAGTGTGCAGGAGCTGAGGTGGATCCCAGTGAAGGCATCTAAAGGGCCGTGGCCAGAGGAGTGAAGATCGGAAGAGCATTGTTAAAATATCTGGGATCTATGTTAACCAAAATGGATTAAATTTAATCTTAGTGCTTTCTAATCCTTGGGACTGTCCAGAAATGAATGGGCTGACCGGGGACAGTGTGACTGCTTGCGTCCGACCACGAGTCCAGGATTCTGTAGTGGGGCTGCTTCATTTACCAGAACTGGAGTTGAATTCCATGCCTTTTAATTAAACTCTTTGTTTCCTCATCTTGGGTCCTAAATCAATACCTAACTGTAATGATTTAAAAATAACAACCTTGTGGCCTTCCATCTGGCATCTCTGTGAGCCAGCAGGATTGTATGAGCTGAGAGGCCCGAGCCCTGGCGTAGGTCCTGAGTTACGGCAGACAGCCCGACGCGGGCACCTGCCAGGAGCCCTGCCCACTCATTCTGTACTGTGACTGTTTCACTGGTATCAATCCAGCCTGGCAGGCCCCTTCTTATCTAATATTCTCCTGTTTGAGGTTATTTTTTTTTAAAGCCCTTTCTTATGGGAGTTAAGCTATAAGAATATCCCAGAGAGCGGCCAAGAAAAGTCATGTAAACCTTTCAGTCTTGGGCTTCGGACTTGGAGGATGCGGACGTGGTTCTGGGAAAAGAGGTGTGTCAAGTTTCACGCAGCACAGCTCAGGATCATGGAGGAGGGGACGGCATCGCCAGAGGAGCTGGTGGCTCTCCAGGGCATTTAACGAATGCTGACTTAAGGACGTCTATGTGGTGGGCACCCGGCAGGGCTCACAGAAGCAGAAGAGAAAGTTGCTGCCCTCAGGTAGCTAACATCTGCAAGGAGAGACTAGCTGCGCACAGTCCAATGTCATACATGCAAAGACTGGGACAGAATGGCATCTGAATGCAAGCCGGGGAGGAGGGCCAGTTCCCAGTAAAGTATGAGGGACGGGGGACAGTGAGGAAAGGAGTTAAAATCTGGAGCTAGAAAAGGGATTCTCCGTCTGGCCTTCCCGTCAGAAACTTTGAGCATCTTTAAAAAAAAAAAAAAAAGCCCACCGGTACCCAGGCCTCCCCTCCTACAGCATCTGTCTGTCCTTACGCCAAGAGCATGCTGCCTTAATACATGCAGGTTTATACTGTTCTGGGACCTGGCCCTTTCCTGATGTTCGATGCTTGTTCTTTCTCTCTGTCAACATTTTCTTGGCTGGTCTTGACCCATTCAGTTTCAGAATCAGCTCATTAGTTTCTGCAAATAAACGTGCTGGGGTTTGAATGGTTTTGCGTTAAATGTAAACACCTGTTTGAGAGCTGAGCTCTTCACAGTGTTGACTCGGATCACCTTTGCACATGACAGATTTCTGCTACATTTTTTAAAAAAATTCCTCTTAGTGATGTTTTAGAATTTTCTGTATGATGGCCTTGCACATCTGCTGTGAGATTTGTTCCTAATTATTTGATGATTTTTATGGTGATCGAGTGGAGTAATTTGAAGTTTGTTTTCTATTTTTTACCTTTTTTTGGTCACTAGTAACAGACAATTGATTTCCTTACATTTACCTCATATCCAGGACTGTGCTAAAGGTACTTAGTCATTGTAATAGTTTAGATATAGAACCTTCTGGGTTTTTTTCATATGCACAGCGATGTCGTCCGTGAGTAAGTAGACTGATCTCTTCCTTTGTCTTGCCTGAGCACGCTGGGTGCGCCGTCCTGTGCAGTGTTGGACAGAAGTGATGACAACAGACACTGTTTGATTTCCCGTCTCCAGTGGAAGCTGAAACGTCTCACCACTAGGAGTGATGCTGGCGGGTTTTGGGTCTTATTAGATGAAGTTCCTTTCTCTACCGGTTTCCTTTCTGTGTGGTTAAGACTGTTCAGTCAGAGGCAGTCCTAAGACGGGGATTCATAAAGAAGCCATGTAGATAAGGCCCCCTGACTTATGGCACAGGTGTCACTTCCATGCAGTGGGACAAAATGGCTTTTTCAGTGATTGATCAATTGAATATAAAAGAGTCAACTCCATCTTCCACTGTACACAAAAAACTACTCCGGGAATGAATACCACAATGCAGAAGATTAAGCAAAAAAGCTCCCAAAGGTGACTCGGAATGCTGTCTTCCTGGCTTTGGGGTGGGCAAGATTTCCTACAAGGACCCAGAAACCGCTGCCACGAGGAGTAGCTCGTCCTTAAGGAGAGAGGCCCGGCCAGGCACCGGCTGGATGAAGACATTTACGAGACAAACATCCAGCAAAGCACTGTGTCTAGACATACCCTAAGCTTCCTTAAAATCTGTTAAAAAATAGAAAAAAAAAAAAAAAAAAAAAAGCCAGACAGCCCATGTTAAAACATAGTCAACAGCCTTGAACAGACCCTTCACAAAGGAGACGTCCAAAAAGGCTAACGCACGAGTGATGTCAGTCGACAACCACAGAATGGAAAAGGGGAGACAGAAAGAGACCGACGTGCCAGGTGTCGGCGAGCACGTGAGAGCTGGGTCCCCCGCAGACACAGCCCACGGCTCTTCAGGCTCCAGGATTTTGGGGCGCACTGGCCTGACTTCCTGAATTTGGCTGCTGTATCTCTCTCTGTAAGGGCATTCTCTGGGCTCAAGAACGGCTCTGTTTGCAAGAGCAGCGGCCCAGAGCTGTCAGGAATAAACGCTGCTCAGAGCAACCCTAAGCCGGGAACGACTGCAGTGGTGTGTAAATCCCCCCTTGCCTCTGGTGTGCGTTCTGGGCCGTTTCCAGAGATGTCAGCGGGCGTGGGCTCCTGCTGCCCGAGGTGGGACTCGCTTGATTCATGCACCCTGTATGGCTTCCATTCCTCCCTGTAAGATTTTGGGGGCATAAGCCCCCCAAATAAACCACTTGCACTCAAATCCTCACTTCAGGGTTTACATCTGGGGAAACTCCGATCAAGATACTGTTATAGTCCCACAAAAGTGGTTCCTTAAGGAAAAGGCTGCAGGATGTAGCTCCTGACTTGGAGGAAGGACAGTAGTTAACAGTGCTGTCCATCTGGAGAAACCTCACCACTCTCCTCAGGGTACCAAGTATTCTTGTCACCCACACGGATGGATGGAAATGCCATCCTAGGGTCAGAAATGGTGCTGAAGGTTTCCCCTGGTCAAGCTCACTTAAGTATCATCTCTTATATTGACGTGGAATTTGGACATCATAGACGTAAAGCAGCGTATTCAAGACCACGTCCCAGTTTCAGGGTGTGTCAGGCCCGACAAGCAAGCGGGATGTGGACCAGAGGGTGAAGGGTCAGGATGGGAATGCAGGAGAAGACACTTGATCATCTCAGCGGGGAACCAAGTCCTGTGTAAACCAGAGGCATGAATGCAGCGAGCAGAGCAGATTTTGTCGGGGCTCCTCTGCCTTCAGGATGTGAGGTGGGCTGGGTGGAGGGCAGGAGGCAGCTGTGGCAACAATGCAGGGATGAGGTGGGGGAGCGGGTGTCAGGCTGGGGCCCCGGAAATGGCAGGGAAGGCGTGGGCTTCTGAGATGCCGGCCGGGGAAGGGGCTCACACATCTCAGTGACAGACTCATGCAGGGGCCGAAGAGGAGGGGAGACAGTTGCTTGCTGCAGACGGTGTGGGCGGTGAGCTGAATATTTTTAGAGGTTGCTTCAGCAGTTCACAGTTCTTGTAGCAGGGGTCCCCCTGGTGGTGAAAGTAACCAAGAATGGGATTCCCCATCCTCATCCTGGGTGCCCGCCTGCCGCGGTGGGACACAGCCGTGCAACCCACCTCCTTACATGATGCAAGACAGGGGTGCCCTTCTTCTCTCGTGGTGGCAAAAGCCACACGTGGAAATCACTGAGAGCTAGAGGGTGGAGGCCCGGGGAAGGTGGTTGAAAGGGACAAACTTCCAGGTAGAAGATGGGTGAGTTCTCTGCTGAGAGCAGGTTTCTTAGAAACGCTGCTCTCTCGCGGGTGCTTAGCATGCATGAGGTCCTGGGTTCAATCCTCAGCACCTCCATTTTACAAAAAATTAATTAAATAAAATAAAACCTAATTACACCCCCCCCCAAAAAAAAAGAAAAAAAGAAAAATAAGAAGTTCTGCTCTCTCTATTTAACTAGCATTTTGTTCAGTTTCACCTCAGTGGAAGTAGAAAGGGTTTTTTTTCCAGCTATTAAATCCTAAAAATCAATATAATTTATGTATGTTAAAAAAATCACTCTAATTGATATATTTTTGAGTACTTTTAAGTACTAATTTTCTTTTTATCAAGTAGAAAAAAAGTATTTGCCCTAAATCCTTAAAAAACAAATGCTATAAAAATTGATGTATTTTGAAAGCCTTACTGCAAATGATTATTATAGACGTTCAGCAGAAAAAAAAAAAGATGGCTACATTCTGAGGATTTAATATACAGCGTGGCGCCAGCGGTTCATAATTCTGCATTCTCTATGTGAACGCTGCTAAGAGAGTAGGTCTTAAAAGTTCTCACCACACACACTGTGCACAGTGATGGATGTGTTAACTAGATTATTTGTGGTGACTGTTTCTCAATTTACACACCTGTCAAACCATTACACCTTAAACTTACACAACGTTGTATGTCAACTCCATCCCAGTCAAGCTGGGACGAAATGGGAAAATCTCCCTGAAAACAAAGCTAATAAGGCCCAAGAGCTGCTTCTGTGCCTCTGACAGTGGGGCCCCGACAGCGGCCTGCCCCGCGCCAGCAGATTTCCTCCGTCCAGGAAATCTCTGTGCAGCTGGGGGAAGCCGGGCTGGTCTCGGGAGTGCAGGATCCAGCAGGCGTAGAGGTCTCCCAGGGAAGTTTGACCTGACTGCTCAAGGGTGTGGCACAGGCCAGAGGACAGAGGCCAGCTGCACGTGAGTTTGAAGGCTGGCTTTGCCACAAGTCTGCTGGGGCAGATTTGTCTGTCCCTCTGTGGATCAGACATAACGGTCCCTCGTTGGTTCAGAGGCGTGGAAAGTGCTGACTCCACACTTCCCTCCCAGCTGGAGACCGTGAAGGGGATGGAGCAGAGGAGGCGGCCTGCCGGCCCCTGCAGGCAGTCAGCAGAGTCTCAGGGATCCGGGCTGCTTCACGAATGTGTCAACACAGAGGCGGACTCCAGAGCTGACTCCTGAGATAGCTGAACTGTCCCCCTGGGGCCAGGCAGCGCCTCTGAGCAGACCAGGCAGCCCCCAGCAGAAGGGCGTCTCCCTTTGCATTTCAGGCATCGCCCTGGGACTAGACAAGGACACTTTTCTAAAACAGGTGCATTTGGGCAGGTCTGAGTCATCGCCTGACATATCTCAGGAACTTTCCATTTTAGGCCTTTGGCACATTCTGATGATGTATAAAAACCATGCTCGTTATATAAATACCGGGGAGGGTCACCGCTGGCTAGGTAACGCGGGGCCAGCGGCCACACCTGGCAAAAGCCACCGCATGCCTGGACCCGGTGGGTCCCTCGGGACCCGGGAAGGTCTGGTGTTTAAGCTGGAAGAGTTGCCTCTAGACATCGCTGCCACCGTTTCCCTCCCCGGGAGCTCCGTGCGTACCTATATCATTGATCTTATCCATTTGTAAGCTTTTGTAAGCTCCTTAAAGAAAACCAGTGTATTTTCTAGGCTTAATTGCACATTGCCGAGTGTTCTGTCTCCCACGCTGTCAAGTCGACAGTCATGAGAAACGGTCTGCTCCTTCGGGACCACAGCACACCCGGCAAAGGGCCAATCAGATGTGTTATCCATGTGCCCAGAAAGTAACTTCTTAATGGTTCAGAATATAATCATAAAAACAACACATTTTCTTAAGTCGCACCACACACAGTGTATTATGCTGACAAGGAAAAGGGTTTGACAAACCTCATCATTTCTGACATATTTCACAAGGAAAACAGTGAGGTTTTGCTACTGTGGTGACCCCCCCCACCCCATTATAGCTGACGCCCTGCTTCTTATTAGCGCTTTTGAATTGCTTCTTAAGAGGCTATAACAACGGACGTTTGGTACTTTTTCTGGAAGCCTCGTCGCATGTTGTGGGGGTGGGGTTGGGGTGTGCAGAATAAACTTGTACAAATGACTCTGCCTCTGAGTATAATTTTCGGTGCCCACCTCTAGGACAGGGATACTGAGGTGACAGGTATCAAAAACAGTGGTTCCTATATTTATTTATTCTCTGCAGATTCTTCTCTTGAGCCACCTGCATTGTCAGGGGTTAGTGACATCACCTCAGCCACAGGAGCCAAAGCTCACGGTCCAGGTGCTGGGTGTGACATTCTCCTTGCAGCCTCTGGGGAGGCTGAATTATCCCCAACTGTGAAGAGGCAGAGGGCCCCCGCCATTCCACAGCTTTGACGGGCAGAACGGAACCGAGTCTTGCCTTAGAAACCGAGGAAGTTGAGGAAAAACATAGTATAATATCCAAGAAAGTTATCAAAAGACAACTGAATGAAAATATTTCAAAACAAATATTCAGTTGTTCTTTATTTTATCAACCCGATAAAATGATTTTATATTTGTTTTTGAACTATTTTTTTTTCTATCATTAAATGTGAACTTTATAATTCTTTAAACTTTCCAATTCCCCAAATAAGTTCTCTTCTGCTATACTTGGGTGGGATTTCAACCAAATTACAGATGAGTCACTTTCTGTGTAAGAGTTGTAACAATTCCATCTGCGTGTGTGTATTAATATTTGTGTAAACGTAATTGTCTTAACCCAGACAGCTCCCAAGCAAATGAGCCTGAGATGTATAATAAATGGATAGGTGTTAATCTGTGTGTGTGTGTGTGTGTGTGTGAGATATTTGGGGTTGTTAAAAATCACACGCGTGTGCCTCTGTTTGCTGGGCACGTGGTCCCCGTCGTGGGCTGTCTGGGTGAAGCCCAGCCCCTTCCGCGTGGGGCTAGCGCTCCCGCTGGTTCAGGGTCACTCCCAGTCATAACTGCCTGTGCCCGGTGACTGCAGGGACAGAGCCAAAGCAGTGCCCCTCCCCACACACTCTGCCTGCCCCTGCCCTGATCTTGGCTGGTGGTCTCCAAACGTGAGACCCAAATGGCCAGGTGACAATTTAAATCAAAACAGTGTGTCAAAAATAAACCTTTGAGTGAGGAAACCTGAAGTGGGGCAGCTGCAGAGCGCCCTGCCGCGGGGAGCCGACTTTACCTTCCGGTGTCCCCAGAGCTGGTTCCCTTTCATGCCGTGACAGTCGTACAGGGTGACTGCGCTGCTGTGTGAGATGGCGTCGAAGCAGAACTTCCGGGTGTGCAGCGGCTCACCAGGGCGAATATCTTCTCTCCAGCCGAAGGTAAAGAGCTGGCAAAGCGACAGTAGCAGGAAAGCCACAGTGAGTGCAGTTTGCAGAGGCTGGAGAGCCGGGGCCGGGGGCCTTGTGGCAAAGCCAGCTCCTGCTCCGTGATGCGCCAGCAGAGAGCGCCGCCCGCCTGTCCGGGCTTAGCAGCGGCGCTGACAATGGCACGGACCCCAAATCTGTGCGGGAGCCGCAGGGCAGCTTTGGCCCAGGCCACCCCAAAAAGCGAGCGGTGGGGGGGGGGTTCCAGGGAGACAGAGAGGCACGGAGGGACAGAGGGACAAACCTGCTAATGAAGCTCTTTCCAGTCTTCACTTAGGTAAAATGTTAGTGGATTCAATGCTTCACAGTTCACCTAAATGGGCAGATTCACTGAGAACAGACCAGGAGTGGGGTTGAGCTGGAGTGACCGCAGCAACTTGCAAATTTTGATTTAAATGAAAACTAAGCTTGAGGAAGTCACGAACAGGGAAATTGATTTCCTGGGGTTGCCAGGAGTAATTCCACCGGGCAATGCAAAGCATTTCGGACCGTGACTCGCAGAAAGAGATTCAGTTTACACACACACAGGTGTCCTCCCTCCACCCCCTGAACTGAACAGAAGTTTCCTGAAATGGTATTTGTCCTCACTGCCTTTAGTAGACCCTGACATCGCATCCGACCTTTTCCTGTGCTGGTCTATTCTGTGCCATGCGTCCAGTCTATTATTTAAAAAGTGCTCCCTGTGATACACCAAACTGATTTTACCATGTATTAAATTAAAACAACAACACTTCTATAAAGAAAGGGTATTTCTTGAGTTTGAGCTGGACCACGACTTGAGGGGTTCAGCAGGAGAAATCCTTAAGCAAGTGGGAAAATGGACTAGACCGGCCCCAGGATTTCTTCCAATCCCAACATCTCAGTGAGGTCATCGAATTCTTACCATAGGACTCAGATCGGCCGGCCTGAGAAGCCAAGCTGTGAACTGTAAAATCTTTATTTTTCTGGGAGACTCTGTCGACATTAAAAGCAAGCATGGTGCTGGGTTGTGTGTAGACGACACACTTGGCTCTGACCAGGCCTTCAGGATGTCCTGGGTATTAAAATGCAGAGAATCAGGCAAAATTCCAGGGATGGCTAACAAAAACAGGCAAGTGGTGGGGAAACTGCTGAAAACGTGAAAAAGCTGGGTGAAGTGGTCTGAAGGAAGTCGGAAAGACCTGAGCTAAACCTAACATCTGAACGTGTTGTCTGGGAGGCGTGACTGATGCGAGGCTGTGTTCCGTTTCCCCGGAAGACAGGACAGGGTAGGATGTTTCCTACAGAAGAAGGGGATTTTAGGTGAGGCGCCTGAAACAGACTCATGAGGAGCAATTGCACGGTCTCTTTTCCTAGAGTTGTTGCTGGTTTTGTGTCTTTAATACGACTGTGGGCTGAGACATGCTTAGATTCATTCAAATCCTACGGAGGGGAATCACTTCTCAGGGACAAGTGTCTGTTTAGCTACTTCTGACTTTGATCACTGCCTTCAGATTGGGACTTACGACTCCCTTGGGTTTTGAGATACTGAGCTCCCGTGTTATCCGAGGACTCTCGCCTAGTCGTGGTCCATTTTTAACCATCCCTTCAGTGCAGGGGCAGCTCAGGGTTCCTCTGACCCAGTCTGTGTGCCTTCTCTAGTTGGTCTTAGACATGCTCAGTTCAGCTCGCGCCAGTATGCGGAAAACTCATCATCCATGTCACGTCCAACATAGAGGTTCCCAACTGCATGCCCCATGGACATCTCAAGGTCAATGTCTCCTGAATTCCCTTGATTTTCTTCCTTTCTAAGCCTGCTCCTACTCCTATTTTGTGTCAGTTGGTGGTTACGTGATCCAGCCTCTCAACCCCGGGGGTCTTCCTTCGTCTCCACCTCCTTCGTCTCCCTCCCCCTCGCCATCCACTCCATCTCCAAGTCTCGCCACTGTGTCTCCCAGATACTGCAGGCCATGGCCCCTTCCCCTCTGTCTCCACCACCTTCCCTCTCCACGCATCCTGCCTGGGCTGGTGAAATGACCTAATCGGTGTCTTTTCCCACCTTCCTCTTTTGGTTCCTTCATAGCAATCCTGAATTACCTCTTTGACCATGCTACCTCTTAACCTGAAACCTCCCCATATTTTCCCATAACCCTTAGAGAACAAAGTTCAAACTCTTTAACACACAAAGGACTTTCCACCATTTTCCTCAGCTGCATCCTTTCCCCTTTAGTTATGTTCTAGCAATAATAAAACATTTGTCATTTGCTAAGAGGGTACATAAGTTCTCATCATAAGGGAAAAAATTCTGCAACTCTGGTGACGGATGTTTACTGCCATAAATGGGGTGATCATTTCACAGTCTATACCAATGTCAACGTGTTGTGCACATGAAACTAATGTAGTGTTGTTTGTCAGCTACACCTCAGTTACAAAGTGTAGTTGCTTGCACGAAGCAGGCCGTATGTGTTCTCCCTTCTGTGACTTTATGAGGCTTTCTTTGACTGGAAGGCCCTCGTTCACCAGCCAGCCTCATTACAGCTCACCCATCCTTCCTTCACTCTGAACATTCCCTCCCTCCCTCCCTCTCCTTAACTTCATCACCACCATCCATCTGTGCTTCTACATCCCTCTCTAGACAATGAGACCCTTGATGGCGGGAGTCGTATCTTCTTCATCTTTGTGTTTCTAGCCCTCAGGACAATTCATGACATTTAATTAGTGTCCAATGAAATTTCTACTGAGTAAGCAAAAATGTGCACTCATTATATTAACAGCCAGTGCACCGGGATAACGTCAAGATGAACCAATTAGGCTGTTCAGTTTCTCCAATGGATCTGTGTTGTTCATGTCTAATTACAACAATAGCAATGATGATGATTATTTTTTGAGCTTTCACCTTCAGTGATTCCAGGCTTGGTTACCTATTGTGGGAATAAAAATGTCCTGGCCTATAAACCTATCATTGATTAAATCTTTATGTTATTTATTTTTATTGCCATTTTTTAAAAATTGAAGTGTAGTTGATTTACAATGTTGAGTTAGTTTCTGGTGTACGGTATAGTGATTCAGTTATACATATACTTTTTTTTTCAGACTTTTTTCCATTATATGTTATTATAAGAAGTTGAATATAGTTCCTTGTGCTATATAGTAGGTTCTTGTTGTTTATCTCTGATATATATATTAGTGTGTATTTAATTCCAAATTCCTAACTTATCTGTCCCCCTTTCTTTTCCCCCTGGTAACTGTAAGTTTGTTTTCTATGTCTGTGAGTTTGTTCCTGTTTTGTAAATAAGTTCATGTGTGTCATTTTTTTAGATTCCACATAGAAGTGATATCATATGATATTTGTCTTTCTCTGTCTGACTTACTTCACTTAGTATGACATTCTCCAGGTCCATCCATGTGGTTGCAGATGGCATTATTTCATTCCTTTTTTATGGCTGAGTAGTATTCCATTGTATAAATATACCACATCTTCTTTATCCAATCATCTATCGATGGACATCTAGGTGGCTTCCGTGTCTGTATGTTATTTAAATATCACATCTCCGTGGTACCCTCAGCAGTGCAGCCAATGCAGGAACCAGAGGTCTTGACTGGTTTATCCATTTTCCTCTTTGTCTCTCTTCCTCTTTTTGGTTTTTATGCACATGGGAGCCAGGGCTGAAAGGTGCTGTAATCAGCACCCAGCAGAGTCTCTCCCCATCCAGGTGGGGGCAGCTGTCCCACAGGGGTACGTGGGTCTGCACCCCACACTTCAAGGCTTGTGTATTCTTTCATAGACAGTTTTCCCTTACTTTTTACTTTCTTACTGTTTACCTTTCTTACTTTTCATTCAGTACAGTAGTTAAGTCCAAAAGCAGATGGGCACACTCCCCTCTTGGCCGATTTATACACCTGTTGTCACAAGTCCATCTCAGGGCACCCTCGGGTGGATTTTTATTTCTTGTTTCTAGGTTTGTTATTATAGTGCAGTTAACCATTCTCAGACGTGTAGGCTGGTCGGTAGCTTGTGGTCCTCACAGTGTTTTATGCATTATTATTATTATTGTTGTTGTTGTTGTTGTTGTTATTATTACTACTACTATTACCTGGTGCTTATTTTTCTGCATCCCAGGTGACATGTCTTCAGATTATATGGGCTGTTTTATTCTTCCACACCTGCCATTAGCTAAGATTTTTCTGTCTCATGTCTTCCAAACGCTCTCTCCTGCCTTGGAGCTTATCCTGGTGGTCAGGTGGAGCCCATCGGCCCCAGCGTTGCATTTCTTTGTCCCACTTTCCTGTGTGCAATCACGTCAGGGCAGGAAGAAGCAGACGTCAGCCAGGACTTCGTGGTTTGCACAGGTGATGTCATGACGCTGGTACTTGGCCTCCCACCCTTGGGCTGCTCCTTGCAGCCGAGAAGTATTTAGATTTTATTCGGGTTTCCTGCACAGGGCCTCCTGATATATTTTTTTTTTTTTTGCAACTTCAAATTTCTTAACTTTGGGGTAAATTGGTGTTAATTTCTCCCTTTTCTTCTCCGTGCTGACACTTGAAAACAGATTCAGAATGATGCGGAAGGCCTACTTCTTGGCTTTAGTATGAACGCACTGTGTGTGACTTTGCCTGAGTCTGTCTTGTACTGTGTGAACCGGCTCAGGAGACTCGCACAGAACACAGTACCGTAGTCTTGCTACCTGACTCTAGAGGACTGAAACGGTTCTTCCCTCTGTGGGCAGTTGGATTTCACTCCATCGGCTCGCGGTTGGCAGAGATCGGAGACGCTGTGTGTTGCCCTGCGTGGTCCGGACGGCCGGCGCGCTCGGTCTCCAGGCTGAGCCCGTGCATCCCAGCAGCTGCCCTTCCCTGGCGCGCTGACTTGCCACCCCCTCTGCTGGCCTCGCGTCCGGGTCTGCGCAGGGCGGCGGGGCGCGCGTCTCAGCACCCTTGGCAGGACCGTGCCTTCCCCGCGCGAGGTCAGGGCTGCGCGCGGGGATGCAGGGCCCCACTCCTCGCCCCTCGCGCACACTCAGACCCACAAAGGCAGGTGGGGAGTGTCCTTTCCAGACCTCCCAGGCCTGCTGAGGCCAGTTTCCTTTTCTTTCTTAGTCCCTAAAGGAAACTGAAAGCTAGCCCACGTGCGGCCGTGAGGCCAAGCAGCTCCATGGAGGGCTGACCCTTGAACCCGAGGCTGGCTTCCCTGCAAGGAGACCGCTTGGTCACCTCCTGTCCTGCAACAGAAGGCCGTTCTCCTACCCATGGGCTTCCACAGACTCGCCTTTACTCCCCTATGGAGCTATTTTGTTTATTCACGTGTGTTTTATTCTTTGCCATTAAAAAGCAGACAAAGATCATTTCAACTCATAAGTGCCCCTCTTGTGTTCTTTTTGCATCAAAAAGCATACCTCTAATTCTCCGGTCCTGATACGCTTTTCTCAACCAGGACTTTTAATCTAAATGTAGAAGAGTGAGTCCTAATTCTTGCAAGTTATTGAGTCATGTCACAAATAAAGCCTACGGTCAAGTACTGGAAAACAAAGCGCCTTGTCAGGTTTTAACCTCCAAGTCAATATATGGCGATTGGTGTTTCGGATACGATTCACTTTTCACCTCCCGTCCACCTTGCCGATTCTCCTGCAGCTCCTATTTCCATCTCTGGAAATCTGTTTAAGGAGTTGTATTAACTGTGTCTTGGTCGTCTTGTAGTTGTCTGCTTGTCTGGTGCTGCCCTCTGGTGACTATTTCTTGAATTACACATAATAGATTTTTGCAGTTTAGCCCAAGGCGGGGCGGGGCGGGGCCTGGGGGAAGGACTGAACAACAGGTTTCAGTGTATGCAATATAGTTGGTTTTATTTGCATTTATTTTCAGCTATCAAATAACAGCTGCAGCCCAGAGCATATTTCATTCTAGAACATTCCAGGGGATGGAGAGATTAAGCCTGATTCAGGCGTTCAGGTATGCATTCTTCCTGTCCACCAGGTGGCTGCTAAGTGTGTTTCCTGGTTGGGCTGAACAGAGGGGGTAGAGAGAAGTTTAGCCCAACAGATACAGAGTTGTTGTTTTATGGCATTTTCTTTTTTCCTTTAAAAAATACCCCTTTCCCCTCTAGGTGCCTCTGAAGCCTTCTCTCTTGCTCCCAGGCTGAGGTCGGAATTGCTTCTTAGAGGGAACAGGCACTATTCACCTCCCTGGGAACACTGCCATGGTGCTTATAGAAAGAGACAGGAAGGAGGAGGCAAGTCAGCTTTTACCAATACTTCGTGCCCATCAGTGCCCCCTGGAGCTGCAGGGCCTTCTTTAAAACCCCATGCAGTCCGTACTGCAGGGTACATTTGAGTGAAGAGAAATAGTATTTGGCATTCTGGCGGCTGCCTTGGGCAGTGGGAGATTTCCGGCTTGCTGTGAGTGTAAAGTGATCTGGGGGAGGGCTGTGCGGAGGCAGAGGGAGGTGTGTCTGCTCCGCGCCTGCTATCTGTGGGCGATGCTGCGACGTCAGGGCTGTTGCCCATTCTGGTGATAACCCTGCTCGTGAGGCGGGTATTATTGTCCCCGTTTAAAGGTGGAGGGGCCGTGGCCTCGAAAGGTTTAACAGGTTCACAAGGATACTGCCGTTCAACCGGCTGGAATCTAGGTCGGCCCGACTGCAGGTGCACGATCCTTCCGGAACACGGCGAGTCTGCGGGCTGAGAGGACAAGGACCGGGTTCCCGGCCGGGAGAGGGGTGGTGTCGGGCTAGGGACCGAGTTAATTCTGGCTATGCTGTGGGCTCGGTCTACCGCGGCTTCCCTGGCGGCGGCTCCGCGCTGCGGGGCAGGTCAGAGGAGGGGCAGGAAGCAGCAGGGAGGCAGCGGGGAGAGGAGGGAGGGCGGCGCGCGGCATCTCTGCGCGCCGGGACAGCTCGAAGATCCCAGGCTGCGCGGGGTCTCTGCTCACTTCGCGTACAGGACAAACTCGGGCAACGCAGTCACAGGCGAGCACTGATGCCTTCCTGCAACCGCCTGCCTTCCCTTTTGGTTTTCATAAGAGACACATTACCGCCAATTCCGGGAAACAGAAAGTCCAAGCAGGACAGACGACCTTGAACTAGGCTTGTGTCCTTCCAAGGGGGGGGGGGGCGGGCTTTAACTGCATCTGTACATTTTTTTTCTTCTAAAAAGACACGGCAATAGCTGTAAACACTCGTCCAATCTGCGTGATGAGTGCGCCACGATATGCTACATTTTTGGTATTTCCGATTTGAAATATTTCGTGATTTAAAATTAAAACGATAGAAAGGGGCAGACACAAGTCTACCCACCGTCTGTTCTCTCTGACAGGTGACAGTGTGAGGGAAGCCCCTTACAAACATTGTCACGTTTCAAAGAGGGTCCAGAATCACACGTCACTTAATAAACTGAGTCGCACTGAAATGTTTTTCAAGCAAAAGCAGTAACTAGTCCTGAAGCATCCCCTGAAGTCTGTGCTGGGGAGTTAGAGCCTCCGGGTCGCCCTGCACCTGTAAGACGGCAAGCTGCTCCGACAGCACAGAGGTGTGGGTGCAGCGTCCTTTTCAGGAACCAGCCCGGGGGGAAACAAGGTTAGATGAAGTCATAGAAACAGAGAATAACGAAGCCTTTCGGTGAAACGTGCTTGGGAGAGTGACGTCACACCCCGAGAGCTCATCACGGTTTGAAAACTATCGTTCTGGGAAAGGAAGTAGAAGACTAGCGTCACAATCAACATCCCCCCCCCCCCCGTTTCTGTTAACTTAAAGCCCATTTTAATACATTCCTTCCACTGAATATCACGGCCTCTCTGAGAAGAAGCAAAAACAAGAAAGTTTAGTGATTCACTTGCCTGCAGAGCTGGCTAGAGACTGGAACCAGGGCTTCACCCAGGTCCCATCCAGAGACTTGTCCCCACCGTGTCCCCGCTGTGCCTGCCCCAGCCCCACCCCCCACTCCCACGACATACCTGCTCGTGAGACCACGTCCTTTCAGATCCGTCCTTGACGCAGACATCCAGCCTCAGCTCCGTGCCCGTGGCCCCGTGCTTGCTGTCCACGCAGAGATTCGCTGCCACGTTTCGAAGCTGTGGGAGAGAAGACAGGGTGAGCGCGGGGCTGCTTTTCATTGTCCCCCCTGCCTCCTCACAATCCCCGTGTTGATTCAGAGTTTTGCTTTTTGTCTTTTAGTTTAATGATTATTGAATGATGCCTTAAATGTATACGCAATTTCTGGACAGAAATCAGGGGATAAACTATAACACTGTCTAGTCTACGTGTAAAAGAACACGTGAAGGTTTAACAGCAAAACGGCAGCCAAGGGTGATGCTTCAGCACAGGGGCCTGAACACAGAGTTTATGACTTCTGTAAATGGGGGATTTTTCTTTTTCAGGTAGCTTTTTTTTAAAGTTTTTTTTTTTTTTAAATGGAACTGTAGCTGTTTTACAGTATTAGTTTCAGGTGTACAGCACAGTGATTCAGTTATACATATACATACATATATACTTTTTCTTTTCAGATTCTTTTCCTTTATGTTATTACAAGAATTGGAATATAGTTCCCTGGGCTCTACAGTAGGCCCTTGTTGTTTATCTATTTTATACATCATAGTGTGTGTCTGTTAATCCCCAGCCCCTGATCCCTCCCTGCACTTTCCCCTTTGGTAGCAATCGTTTGTTTTAAATGTCCGTGAGTCTGTTTTTGGTTTGTAAGTAGAATTTGTATCTTTTTTTAAGATTCCGTATATAAATGATATCATATGATAGTTGTCTTTCTCTGTCTGACTTACTTCACTCAATGTGACCATCTCTGTTGCTAAATGACCATCCATGTTGCTGCAAATGGCGTTATTTCATTCTCTTTTATGGCTAAGTGGTACTCCATTGTACACCACATCTTCTTTATCCAGTCATCTCTTGGTGGACATTTAGGTTGTTTCCATGTCTTGGCTGTTGTAAATAGTGCTGCTGTGAACATTGGGGTGCAGGTGTCTTTTCAAATTATAGTTTTCTCCAGATATATGCCGAGGAGTGGATTACTGGATCATGTGGTAAGTCTATTTTTAGCTTTTTAAGGAACCTCCAACTGCTCTCCATGGTGGCTGCACCAATTTACATTCCCACTAACAGTGTAGGAGGGTTCCCTTTTCTCCATACTCTCTCCAGCATTTATTATTTGTAGACTTCTTGATGATGGCTGACTGGTGTGAGGGGAAACCTCATTGTAGTTTTGATCTGCATTTCTCTGATAATTAGCGATGTTGAGCATCTTTTCATGTGCCTGTCGACCATCTGGATGTCTTTTCAGGTAGTTCTTAACTTAGAATTGGTTATCTTCCTGCTTCAAAGCATCTCCTCCCATCACTTCCTTAGCTGGGAGGGTGCCAGGAGGAGGCAGGAGGTGCAGGTGAAGGTGAGGGAAGGAGGGGCCACTGTGCGGGGCGTATCTGCCTGACGCCCTTGTCTGCCTGGGGAGGTCTTGGTCTGCACCTGTTGTCCTGGTTTAGTGTTTCTCCTGGATGAGAAGTTACACGCCATCCTAGAGTATCAGCAAAACGGGAGAGACAGCACTGTGGGAACCACACCCTGCCTCAGGGCTGGGGGCTGCTCACAGCTTGCTCCTTAGGTGTGGTGCTTAGGTAAGGTAGGCGCAGTGATCTCAGTCCTGTTCCTGCCCTCGCACTGCCCTGGATTATAATAATCCCTTTAGGTCCTGCTAAGAATGGAAGCTAGAATGGGATGTACCCAAGGGATCATTTCGGTCAAGGTTCTTTTGCCCAGGATGAGGGGTAAGGTCAGGAGCGTCTCCAGGATGGAAGGATGCGTGAACTGAGCCTGCTCCTCTGGGGAGGGAGCAGTGAGGCAGAGGGAAGCTTGTTATGAGATACACTGGGTACCGTGAATGGAACAAACGATGCCGGAGGGGGTGTGCTGGAGAGCAGAGGGCGATGGTGTCATTCAGGAGGGAACCAGTATGGTTGGTACCACTTTCTTTATTCAGGGAATTTGGCAACAGCTGGGCTTCACCTCCCACTCCTGGACCCCTACTTTCAGGCTCTCTGTCCCTCATGACAGGGGCCGTGAAATAAGGCAGGACACAGGGTGACGGTTCTTAACCTAGTTTGGCCTACAGACCTCTCTGAGAATCCAAGGAGAGCGACGGACACTTTTGCAAAATCAAACCCACCAACTGTAAGGGGACACACACAAACACTTCCGTGCTTGCTTTCCTGGACGCCGCAGCCTCCACACCGGAACCCCGAATTGGGGAAAACGCAACACCCCGCCCCTGCAAATGAATTGCCTTCCTCCTCTTAGTCTCGTGGAGGATCCTGCCGGACAGGCGATGAACTTGGCCGCAGCAGGGTGCAGCTGAGTCTCCCCCCCTGCCTTCACCTTTGCCCCAAACAAGCACCGGGGAGTTTTACTGTGGAATTTGGGGAGCCAAGCTGAAAACAGGCTTCCTGTCACAGTAGCTCTAGGCGTGTGATGGAGTTTATTTGGTGGAGCAGAAGCACCCCGAGGGTCAGAGGTCAGATTTTGCCCTCGCTGTCTGAGGCCTGGCAGACTCCATGCTCAGCTCGTGTCTGACCTCGGCGGGGCCCAGTGAGCCGGTTTCTAACGCTGCTTCCCTCCCAGCGCAGCCAGACAGAGCTCTGGGCAGAGCTGTCTTTTCATTCTTGGCCGCTAAACTCCCAGACTCACTCTTCTTGGAGAACCGGTGTCAATTTAAGCTGAAGGCACCTTCAGGGCACTCTGACTCCCTCGCCCTGAGCCCAGCAGCTCAGATCCGCTTTGATGGAAAGCAGCTCCTTATAGGTTTCTGGCCACAAGGCTGCAGAGGGAGTAGCCGGACGGGCCCTGCTCTTGGAAGAGAAGGACACAGGGAAGAAAAGGACGTGGACCAGCCAGGGATGCCGGCCGCAGATCTGCCTGCGGGTCTGCACTGAAGCCATCAGCGGGCCTCATTTTGTTTCTAACTGCTGTGAGCTCCAGATGGCTCTGGCCGGGGATGAGGAAACCGTTCTCTAAACCCAAATTTTCCAAATTCTCACGCAAATGGCATCAGGGTAGACAATGGGATAAACAGCTTTGGAAAAAAAATTTCAAGTTTCAAAGGCTTGATTGTTGGCATCTGTGTAAATCTCAGCCCGTGGCTGTGCCAGAGAGGAGCCACTGAGTTCACGGGAGGACGAGGCACGCGCCTGGGCTCAGGGCACATCAGACAGCATTGCCATTTCTCTTTTACCCTCATCTCTCCAGCCCACGTTCCCCTCCCTTCCCTGGCTCACAGACAGCTCCATCACAACAAACAGGTGAATAAAATCCCAACAGAAAGGACCCTGATGCTTGCTTCTTCGTTGGAATGGAGATTTCTTTAGAAAAAAGCCAAAAAAAAAAAAAAAAAAAACAAACCCAAAAAATGCAGACAAGAAAAATCACACATATATACTTCTTTCGAAGTGGGCTCTGCATCTGTGGCTGAAGGAGGGCAGCTCACACACAGACACACGCCTAAATCTGGGGCGGGGACACCGAGTACACCTGTGACAGGGCAGGGCGTTTCCATGCTCTGCTCCTACGACGTCCGGCGTCAGGGCTTGGCATCACCGACATCGTGCCAGGGAATCCTGGGAGACACGGGACAGGATCAGAGTGTGACGGAGTGCTTGAGCAGGAACGAGTGTAAGGACAAAGTGGGGGGAAGGGACTCGCTGTGTTCTGTTTTCACAGACCACAAACTTGTGGGCAGAGCTGGAAAGAGAGAAGACATTAGTGTAGTGAGGACGGAGGACGGGATGGAGGAATGGAGATGGAGCAGGTCTGGGTTCTGCCTCCCAGGCACAAAGACAGTCTTCCTATACCCTCAGCCATGCTCTCCTTTTTAAAGCCAATCCTCCATTTATAAGAAGTCATCATTGAACGAGTGCTTCTGAACGCAGGGAGCTCTGAGGAGCGTGGATGGAGGTGCCGAGACAAAGGAGAGGCAGCCCTTCCCTGGCCCTCTGCAGCCTGCCGTCTGGCGGAGGGACCCCTCGGAGGCATCCTCTTCAATCACTAAATGCCAAGGGATGGTGCGGGAAGGGGCTCTGCCGGGCGAGCAGAACTGGATCTGGAGCAGAAGGACAGAAGGACCCCGGAGCCTTAGGGGTCAGAAATGCACACAAACCTGGAGATCTGACAGTGCCAGGCGTTCTTTAGGGCATGGAATTGGGATGGCTCAGCAGAAGACTTTTTCTCCCTGAGAAGCATAACATTTTAATAGATGGAATAAATACTCCAGTACATGCAAGTTAAAAACTTGACATTGTGTGAAGAATTCACTCTATAGTGTAAATTAAGAAATCAGACACACACAGTAGCTTGCCTCCCTCCCCGTTTGCAAATCGCATGGCGAAGTCATACTCTTTCCACACCCAGCATATGCCTCATCCATCACAATTGCTCCAAACATGACAACATACAAAAAAAGGTACCTACATCCATGTCTGAGGGTGAAAACCAAGGTAACCTTTCTTTTAATCAGGGAACAAAAAAGATCAAAAAATAAATGAACCCCTGACCTCATCCCTGCCCAATTAGTAATAACATTTAGTTGAGGACTTCAGGAAGTGGAGCTGGGGGAGGGGTGGGCGTAACCACAAGCAGCAGATGACCCGTCTTCCATCTCCTGGTCCCTAATGTGTGTGGGCTGGTGGGCACTGGGGCCCTACGACCAGTGTAAACAGGTATGAGTGGCTCTGCCTTCCGGAAGATTCCTCTCAGGTATTTAACACGGGATGGGGGTGGGGCGAGGGATGCTTCACCTTTATTTTGTAACAAGGAAGAACAAATCTGACTCCATGTTAGATCTGGTCCTTCAGCTCTAACCCTGTGCTCAGTCATGCTGGTTCTGCACCTTTTGTAAAAGGTGTTGCCTGGAGCCTGAACCACACAGGAGAGCCCACTCTCAAGGCTCTGACCTTTACAGGAATAACACTTTCCATTCCTGTAGAGAGAAAAAGTTGCAGAACAGAGAATAGCATTTGTCTTGTTGGAGGTTTATAGGACCATCATGCCCTGACCCACGAGGACAGCTGCAAGAACAAAGGATTCGCACACCAAGAAGTGGTGTTTGCAACAACCAGCCACCCCCTCCCATTCTCAGTATAGAAGGAGTCTGAGTTCTGACTTGGGGAAGAGGGTTCTCTGGGACGTTAGTCCCCCATCTTCTCAGCCTACTGGCTTTCTGAAAAAAGTCATTTTTCCTTGCCCCAACGCTTCATCTCCCAATTGTTGGCCTGTCGTGGGTAAAGCAGGGGTTTGGACTCTGTAACAATTTACTTGGTATAAATGGAAAGGGGCAGAGAATAAGCATCTTCCTTTAGCCTGGGGGCCAGGCGAGGGTGGGAAAAGGGGGTGGGGGTGGGCGTAGCGGTGCTGGTTTGCAGAACTGGAGTTCACTGGTGGGGAAGTCCTTGGGGGAGACCTACCCCGTAAAGCCCGAGATAGCAGGGTGCAGGCCTAGGTCCTCAGCCTGTCCCTGTGGTCTGACATCTCTGTGCCCCGGTCAGGGCGCTGCACCAGGTCCCCGGGGCCCTGGGTCAGGAGTGCGCCCAGGATGGAGGTCTGCGCCGCCCTGCCCTCCGCCACCCCGGCGTGCCGGGAACCCAAGGCGCTGACCACCCGCACCTGCGGCCGGAAGCGCGCGCGGCGGCTCTGCGCGTGCCCGTCTGCCCCCCCGCCCCCGCGCCCCGGCTCCCGCTGCCCCCGGGGAAGCGGGCCCCGGGCCTCCTGGCTGCCTTCAGGACCTGGAGGTGGCGCGGCTGGCCCTGCGACACCTGCCTGCAGCAGCCGCGGGGCGTGTCAGCGGCCCTGCCGCACCTCCGGGCCAGCACGAGATGTCTAAGACGAGGACAGGAGTGCCTCCCAGGGCCGTGAAGATGGGACGGCTGCCTGCAAGGTCCGTGGTCTCGCGCCCTGTAAGTGGTCGGAAACGGGGGCTTCGCCTTGTGTGTTGCTTTGTTTATTTTTGCCTCTGGATCCCTTGTGATGGTAGATGTGGTGACGTCCCATTTCCAATAGACTGAGACGTCCCACGCGCACGTCCATTTGTGTCACGCTTACTTCGCGTAGCACAGTGTTTTTAAGGCTTAGTCGCATGTAGCAGAACTTCATTCCTTTTTAAGGCTGAGTAATATTCTATTGTAAGTAGTGTCTCTATCTATCCAACACCTTCCGTTTATTCGTTCATCCTTTGATGGACACGGGCTGTTTCCACCTCTTGGCTATTGTGAATGGTACTGTGAGCGCGGGCGTTCGAATGCTTGCTTGCATACCTGTTCTCAGTAATTCTGGGTTTCTGCCCAGGAGTGGAATTGCCGAGTCATACGGTCTCTCCGTGTTTCCTTTCTGAGGAAGCACCACGTTATCTTCCGTGGCAGCCACACCGTTTTGCATCCCCCCCCCCTCCACCTCCCGCGATGAGCAATGGTTCTGACGTCCTCACCCCCTTGCGGGCGCTGCTTGTTTTCCGGTTTTGGCCGTAGCCGTGCTGGTGGATGTACAGTGGTCTCTCATCGCGGTTTCAACGTGCATTTCCCCAATAACTAGTGACGCTGAACATCTCCTGTGCTTACGGGGCATTTGGATGTCTTCTCTGGGAAAATGTCCATTCAGGTCCTTTGCCTGTTTTTGACTAGGGCTGTTCGTCTTTGTTGTTGAGTTGTAGGAGTTCTTGGATATATAGTTTGCAAACATTTTTTTTCCTATTTTGTAGGTTGCCTTTTTCACTCTGTTGGTAGTGTCTTTTGATGCACAAAAGTTTTTATTTTTAATCAAGTTGAGTTTATCTATTTTTTCTCTTGTTGCCTGCTTTTGGTGTCATATTTAAGAAACCATTGCCAAATCCAGTGCCATGAAGATTTCCTAGTATGATTTATTCTAAGAATTTTGTAATTTTAGCCCTTGTGTTTAGGTCTTTGATCCATGTTGAGTTAAACTTTGTGTATGATATCAGGGAAGTTCCAGCCTCATTCTTTTGCATGAGAATGTGTGAGTTTGCTAGAGCTGCCTGCCCTATGCGATTGACTAGGGAAAGACCTCCTTCTGTGTCCATCTGGAGCCAGGTATTTTCTTTGCAAAGCAGAGAATATGGAACCATTTTGCTCTTTTGAACACACAAGAGTATAAATTTGAACTCTTAGTGATTTGCAAATGTTGGCCACTATATATAAAAAATAGATTTAAAAAAGCAAATTTCTTCTATGTAGCACAGGGAACTATATTCAATATCTTGTAATAACCCTTAATGAAAAGGAATATGAAAAGGATATATGTACGTATATGCATGACTGGGACATTGTGCTGGACACCAGAAATTGACACACTGTAACTGCCTGTACTTAAATTAAAAAAAAAATTGAACTCTTAATATAAATTTGGGGGGGGGGTTAAGTTTTGCTGGTGTAATTTCGTAGAGTCAAGGAAGGAACAGGTTTGCTATAGATTCTGTCACGAGTGCACTGCCGGAACGGGGCCGCGGCCTGGCAGGCAGGTGACCAGCTGGCCGGGCCGAGCAGAGGTTTCTGAAAGCTCGAGTGACCGTTCTTCACGTTGGCGGTGAGTTACGCACACATGTGTTGTGAGACAAAAGCGTGTTGTGCGTCAGAAACGTGAAGGCAGACGCCCTGTGTGGAGGGCAAGAGCAGCTCAGGAGGTGCTCAGGGTTACTCCCTCCCTGGCTCTCCCTTTGCACCTCACGCAGCTCAGGTCAGGAAGCCGAAGCTGTGCAGCAGGAGGGGGATGAGGTGTGAGGGAAGATTTGCCAGGGGGAGCTCGGGAATGTGTGCAGGAAAACGTGCCAAGAGGACATCTGAAAGTTGGGAGTCAATCTGAGCCATCTGTGGAGAGAAGGTGTCACTCCCCACACTGCAAACAGCACTCGTGGCGCGCGTGCCCCGGGGTCTATGAGCTGGGGTGCTGCTTTGAAGGGAAAACCTTCAGGAGCAGCTGGTTCTTGGCTGTGGAAGCTGCGTGGCCCCCGTGCAGCCGAGACTGTGGGATGGAACCCCGGACTAGGCAGCAAGCCGCGGGGCTTGTCACCACACCTCCTGCACCGTCACTCAGAACGTGGCCTGGAGTCCTCTCCTCCGACTCGGCCCCACTGCACACCCTGCTGCACACCCACTGTATACCCCACTGTGCACCCACCCTGCACGTCCCAGTGTGTACCCCACTGCAACCCACTGTACACCTATCCCCACATGTCCCACTGTACACCCCCCACTGCGCACCCCACTGTGCACCCCCAGTACCTCGACACTGAATATTCCCGTCACCCTCCCGGAGTGCTGCTTAATGAATATAGACACTCCTGCCAAGGCTCACGTTCAGCTACGAATTGCCAGTAGATCCCAGATTGGCTCCAGCTCCAGTAAATCAGCAAAGCCGCTTCCGACATTATCCCCAGGGCTGGGGGCAGAAGCCACAGACGTTGAAAAGATAGCAACTTTTTAGTACTTGAAGAAGGACTCACACAGCACGGGGGCTAGAAAAAGTGATTCTTCCTTTCAGTTCACATCCCTGCAATGTGGGCAGGTGTAGAAGCTTGTCCAATGGGTGTCAAGTCCTTGCGTCAAGTTCAGGCCCGTTGGATAATGAGGACCTGCAGTCACGGTCATAGGCTTGATTCTGAGAAGGGTGCGCCCCCCTGACCTGGACGAGATTGCGGCACAATCCCTGAGACCCGCGAGCCGCTGTGGATGAGCCCTCCAGAGAAGGAGCTTCTCTTCACCTCGCTCTTGAGTTTAACAGCTCTCCTTCTAAGGAAGGTCAGCAAATTGTCCTTATTTTCAAGTAAGATCATTGAGGGTCTGAATTTTCTGCCATCAATTTCATCCCCGTTAAGCACAGCATATTAAAAGAGGTGACATGGGTTTTTAAGGGGGAAAAGATAAGGTAAAAAATGTCATTGCATTATGGATACTAACTTGTAAGATTTGTGAAATATTTCATGGTATAACTTCTTTGCTGATCTATTGCTTTCTGGACCCTTGATTATGAAGCCATATCATTCCCGTATTGCAGAAGACAAAACTGAGTGGTAGTTAAAACAAAAAGATACTTCCACCCTTCTTCTTACCTCCTGACACAAAATCGAACAGATGGGGAACAGAAATAGTGAGCTCTGGTGGCCTTGCTTTAAAATTCTGAGTCATACTGACCAGCGTTCCGTCAGCGTGTCCTGCAGCAAGGGAACTTTGTGCAAAACGAATAGGGAAACCTGATGAATATCTCCTATAAAAGAAGGCAGCTATTCTGTCTTCAAACCAGTGACACCCTGCCTGGAGCTCCATCTTATGCAAAAATGAGTGTCATGATCTCAGAATGCGTGGATGCCCCGGTCAGCTTTCTGAGTGATCATCTCACCTTTGTGCCTAATCTGAGCATCTTGGCTTCTTCCTCCCAAACCTCTTAACGGTGAGTGTAGTTACTCATGACAGGCTCAGCGGGAAGATGGTTCTGAGAAGGTGCTAACTGGGGGTTGGTGAGGTTGCGGTGTAAACGGTGGGTGTCCAGGAGCCAAAAGTTATCCTTCCCCTGGGAGAGAGGGAGACTTGATCGCTCCCTGAGAAGAGAGCAGAACGGAACAAGAGCACGAGGCAAAAGCTTGCAGAACGAGACAGAAGAGGTCTGAACGGAAGCCCGCCTCAGTCCCGCTGTGGTCCGGCGAGCCTGGGCCCGCGCACAGCCCAAACCAGGCCCGTTTTAGGTGGGTCCGGCGGGCCCACGTTAGTGCCAGGTGGCTTTAGGAGGCCCGGGAGGGGCTGGTTCTGTTTCTTGCAGGATCCTGCCACTTTGCCTCAAGCCAGTGAGGCTCTCCTGGGGAGAAGCCGTGCTTGAACACTGGCATGGTTTTGGGGTACAGTGAATCCGTCAGCTAGGGCTGCCATCACATTCCTCGCGGTTCTGGGGGCTGGGACTCTGACATCAAGGTGTCAGCAGGGCTGGTTTCCTCCGAGGCCTCCCTCCTTGGCTTGAAGACGGCCGCCTTGTCACTGCATCTTCACATGCCCTTTTCTGTGTGCACACACGCACCTGACGTCTTTCCTCTTCTTCTGAAGACACGAGTCCCATGGTATTAGGGCCCCACCCTCATGACCTCCTGTAACTTTAATTACCTCCTCAATGGCCCTCTTTACAAATATAGTGACACTGTTGAAGGGTTAAGGCTTCAAATTATTAATTTGCCCAGATGAGGGGGTGCACAATTCAGTCCATAACATATAGTACTTGGTCAATGACTGCCTTTTAAATGAAGAACAAGGTTAACTGTGTTTCTAGCTAGTTTCTCTGCTGATGGCTGAGGGGGGTCAGGGTGACAGTTGTTCATTATTATTCTTGCAGTTAACTTTAGGGTTTTACAAAGAGGCTTCACTAAGCATTGAATTTTTCAAATGATCTCAAAGTAATTTCTTGCTCGACCTTTCGGTTGGATGCACTCAGTGCTCGCGTTCTGTCACTGCACACGTGCCGGGCCGATTCAGGAGACTGCTGGGGTCTCAAAGCCACTCACCCCTCAAACCCCTTCCCCAGACCCTGACTCATCTCCTGTTGCTGGAATCAGGTCACAGGCAAAGCTCCAGAAATGACTTTCTGAGCCACAGGTGGCCCTCCAGCTGAATATGATGCTTGCTTGGTTTATGTTTTGAGCCTGGCCTTAATCTTTTCATTCAAGGCTTTCAGTATTATTCTATTTTGTAAGTGATTTTAAACTTCCCTTCGGGAATCAGGTGAAAGCTGTGGGCTATCCTGAAAAAGGTACTTGTGCACAGATACAGAATAGCCCAGGTGGCCTGTGCTCACGTGTAGAGCCTCCCCTCCCCCGACACATGGACACACGAGAACCGAGAATGTGCTCTTTGGAATGCATGTCATTTTTGCTAAAAAAACAAACAAACAAGCAAAAAACCAATGGAGAGCTGTCTCCTGCAAAAGCAGCATTTCACGTGGACCACTGCCTGTCTTACGATGTAAGTAATGTGTTGCCTCCTGCATCCACTTGCAGTGCACACCGGGGTTTCCATGGCAGCAGATGATAACAGTCAGCGTTCCACGGAGGGCTTGCTGTGCCAGGCCCTCTGCTAGGTGCTTTCCTTGGACTTTTTGATGTAACCATCACAACAGCTCCAGGAAGTAGTTACTATTATATTTCTATTTTGCGATGAGGAAACCAAGGCGTATTAGTTTCCTGTAGCTGCTGTAATAAATGACCACAAACCAGGTGGCTTAAAACAACTGAAATGCATCCTCTCACAGTTTTGGAGGCCAGGAGTCCAGAATCGAGGTGCTGGCTGGGCTGGGCTCCCTCCCAGGGCTCCAGGGGAGACATCACCCCTCGCTCCTTCCAGCTCCTGGGGAATGCCGACATTCCTTAGCTGGTGGCTCCTCCTCCCATCTCTGCCTCTGTCCTCACATGGCCTTCTCTCCTCTGTGTGTGTCTCTTCCAAGGACACTTGTAACTGGATTTAGGGTCCACCTAGATAGTCCAGGATGATCTCATCTTGAGATCCTTAATTTAATTCCATCCACAAAGACCCCCCCTTTCCAAAGACAGTCACAGTCACAGACTCTCGGGATGAGGATGTGGACATACCTTTGTGCTGGCCATCACTCAGCCTGTTACACAAGGCATGGACAGGTTACGGCAAGTCAGTGGTAGACTTGGGTTTCCAGCTCTTACATGAGGGTCTTAAGAAGCTGTGAAAGCCTGGCCCTCAGCGCCCCCCTCAGCAAACCCTCAGTCAGAGGGACAGCTGTCCCATGTGCTGACTGGCACCTCACTGAGAGGTCAGGACCTAGTTTGGTAACAGTCTCAGTTCTAGAGGAACTATGACATTGACTCACACACAGAAACAACAGAGCCAACCTCCAGTGTCCCTCCTTGCATGCCAGGGTGAGATGCTCCATGTAGACTGTGCTGTGGGGACAGAAGAGGAGGGGCTTGGGGGAGCCTGGGAAGCCCACTGAGCTGTAGCTGGGACCAGCCTGGGCAGAAGGGCAGAGCTCCCATGGATGTACTTGGCTAAAATATTACACATGATGAAAGAAATTAAGGAAAATAAAAATAAATGGAAAGATACCCTGTGTTCATAGATTGGAAGACAGTATTGTTAATGCTATGTAAAGTGATCTGCAGGTTCAGTGTGACCCCTATCAAAATCTCAACAATTTCTTTCTTGCAAAAACAAAAAAATCAATCCTTAAATTCATATAAAATCTCAAGAGACCTTGAATAGCCAACACAATCTTGAAAAAGAAGAACAAAGTTGGAGAAGCCACACTTCCTGATTTCAAACCTCACTGTAATGTACACCCCACCTTTGTAGCAGCATCATTCACAATGACCAAAATGTGGAAACAACCCAAGTTTCCATTAATGGATGAATGGGTAAACAAAACGTGGTATGTATGTACAATGGAATATTACTTAGCCTTAAAAAAGGATGAAGTTCCGATACATACTGTAACATGGATAAACCTTGAAGACATTGCACTAAGTGGAAAAAGTCAGCCCCAGAAGGACAGACATTGTGTGGTTCTAGTTATCTGAGTGACCTGAAAGAGTTAAATCTACAGAAACCAGAAGTAGAATAGGGATCGCCAGGGCCTGGGGGGAGGCAGGAGTGGGGAGCTGCTTAAAGGGGGCAGAGTTTCAGTTTGGGGTGATGAAAAAGTTCTGGAGATGGACCATGGTGATGATTACACAGCGATATGAATGTATTTGATGCCACTGAACTGTACACTTAAAAATGGCTAAAAGGTAAATTATATATTATGTATATTTCACAAGAAAAAATACAGTGCTTATGTGATGCTGATGGGGGAAGTTGCTTTTGCTTTTTGTAAATCCATGAAAGAGAAGAAGCCATGCTAAGGGGTCTGGAGGTAACAGCAGGTCACAAAAGGTGTGAATTCCTTTGCTCTGCAGTGGAAATTAGAGGAGACTTGTGCTTACTAGGGCCTCTGTGGAATCTGAACGAACAGGAGGTGCCCGGGAGCTGGGCAGAACTGAGGGTGTGCTGGGAACTGTGAGAAACAGGAGGGTGTTTTCCTATTATCCTTGTGTTTGTCACAGCAGGGCACAAGGAGCTTCACGTGCGGCCGAGCGAGCTCAGTCGGGTTTGCAGAATAAATGAATGAGGGAAGCTGGGGGGTGTTTCACACTTTGTTAACGACCTCCTATTCTAACTTGGAAGCTGCTGCAGTGTGCACGCGATGGGCTCACTGGTACGCACTTACATCAGGTAGCCTGTTCATCTGATGGGTGCGTGTGGCTTTGCTGTTTTTTGGGGGGTGCACAGGCTAGTCCCTGGCAACACCGGAGCACGGAAGTTCTGTCACGGCCTTTTGTGTTTGTGGAGATGTGGTCTCAACAGAAGTTGTTCTGAGCAGTGGAGCGGGTTTCCAGAGCTCTAGGATCTGGTCCACACACTGCCAGTGAGTAAGGTGCCTGCCCCTCAACATGATGGCAATGGCTCACCCAGACTACAGCTCACGAGCCCTTAAGCCACGTGGACGCGAAACTCTGTCTTGTGTGGCACACAGTTCACCCCCTGGGGTGACTACGGTGCTGGCGGGTGGAACCAGATGAAGGAAAGTCAACACGTGACTGGTCAGGTAATGGTACGTAAGGGCCCATGGAGGAGACAGGAGAGCCAGCAAAACTCCACAGCGACCCACTCAAGGGATCACTCGAAAAAAGAAAGAATATGCTGAGAAGAGGTCATCAGTCACAGAAGGACAGAAAAGGTGCCTGCAAGGTGGATGTTGGCACTTGCTGCCCAGGGCAACCACCTACTGCGAATATTCGCAGTCTCCGCCGCAGGGTGTCCCCGGGAGAGAGCTGGTGTGGAAGGTTAGTGTGACTCTTTCCGGCAAACCAAACCCATCGGCGTCCCTGATGGGTTAAATATCCTCGTAGCCTTTGTTCCGACGGCAAGTTCATCAAACAAAGTTCTGACTCCTGCGTCTTTTGCTTGCATGGAGAGCGTTTGCCGATGGCATGGATTTCCCATTTTTTCCGTTCCCCTTGACTGTGGTGATCTATCATGGAAAATCAATAGAGCGGTTTCCAATGCACGTTTGATGCCTGCGTAGCGTTCGAGGCCAGGTGTGCTAATGTTACTCACAGATAGGTTTCTGAGCCTTGCGACAAATACTGTTTTCATTGACAATTCATGGTGGCCGTTTCGGTGCCGTTCTCAGCCTCTGTGCATTTCAATTGGGAAGAATCAGTCTCTTGGGATCTGATCATTGTGGGCGCCCCCAAAGAGCTTCTGGATCTTCAAAGAGGAGGGTAAGTTTCTTCCGTCCAGCCTTTTCCTCAGGCTGGTAGCCTGCAAATCTTTCCCCCTGGACTGGGCTGATAGCAGATGCACGTGTATCTGGGGGGCTGGCAGTCTTGGACTGAAATACCCCACCTTCTGGAAGAAATCTTTCCATTTAAAAATGTTACACATTGTGCACTGTTCTCTAACAGGTCCATTTCATATCAGTGTTATCTGCCACACAGTGTTATCCTTCTGCTAACCTTTAGGTAAACGTGGTGCTGCTGTGGTGCTCAAAGACAGGTAGTGCTTTCCCGTGGCTCTGGGTGGGTGAGGGCAGGGCTGTGCCCTCAGGGAGGCTGGTGTGCACGTGAGAAGCCCTGCCTCACGCCCCGCTTCACATCTGCAGTTACGTGGTCTTTGAATTTCATTGTAATTTCAGGTTTGATTGCTTTAGTTCTGTTCTTTGACGGATTGGCTCCTTTTGGGGTGAATGTCTGCTGATTTCTGAGTTGCACTTGTAGAACTGTCAGCACTCCTCACCTTTCCTTCCTACCAACCTCCTCATCTCCGCCGACAACCTCCTCATCTCTGCGGACTCCCACACAAGACCTGCTGCCGCCTGGGGGACTGGGGACACTAACCCCTGCTCTGGGGCTCCTGGGGAAGGGGTCTTTGTCCTCAGTTTTAGGTAAGATCATATCCAGGTTGTGTGTGTTTTCTTTTGCTATTCTGTATGTTTTGTCTGCCTTTTATGATTTAACAAAACCATCCTGCTGCCATGCTTTTAGCATCGGAAATCCCAGTATCTTTCAAAACAAGAATGTTGCCGAAAATTTAGCTCTTCATTTCTAGCATCCACACCATCTGTTTTTTCATTATTTCCGGTAGAACGGCAGCATCTGAACGTGGGGATCTGGAGCGAAGCTGTCTGCTGCCAGCTGGTGTGCAGTTCTGGCAGAAAGGCTTGGCGTGTATGTCGCTGGCTCTGCATGATTTGGGTCTCAAACGAGACCGAGAAAAACTGACTTGTCCTTCCTGTTTCAGGGGTTGATCTAGAGAGTTAAGCCCCTGCTGAGACGGTCCTGTGACAATGGTTTCTCTCTATAACGGGTCTCACGGACGGGCCACCTTTCCCAGAAACTGACCAACTAGCAGACCTCATGCCAGGCAATGGCTTCGCAGAGAGGAACAGCAGGCGACAAGGCCCTGCGGTGGGCTGGAGCCTGGATGTCGGGAGCCGTGCTGAGGCCAGCGAGCTCAGAGAAGAGGAAGCCAGGTCCAAGGACAGTAAGAGATGAGGATGGAGGGGACAGGTCAGGTCATCTACAGTATGGGTCAGGACTTTGATTTTTGCCCTGAGAGAACTGGTATCCATTGAAAGTTTCTGAGTGGGGCAGCAGTGGGCTGATCTCCTGTTTTAAGCGGACCATGTTGGGATGAGCTGGACAGGGAGGGCAGGAACAGAGCGATGAGTCAGGGGACACCCCCAAAAGCCCACTGACACCCCCCAGAACCTGCTGAATTGGTCAGGGAAACGAGCAGCAGTTAGTTTACGGGCTGATTCTGGTCTGTGATGGATCCTTCAAAAGCTGGATTCCAACTACCAGAGCCCAAAACTGCCAGAGCTCTTCACTGCTTACCCAGAAGCAGGCTGGCACAGAGAAGCAGGTGGAAAACCGCTCCAAGGTCAAGTGCATGGAACAGCCAGCTGCCCTGCTTCTTGGCACAGCTTTCCCATAAAGGATTCTCGTGTTTTCGTTGCTGGAGGTTTGTGGTTCCTTCCTATAACTGCTTTTAAAAAAAACCACACAGCCTGTGTTTCCCTTCGCACTTTCCTTACCAAAATAGCAAGTGACTGACTACGTTTATGCAGGAGCCTGGCCTATTGTAACAATTCATTTAAAGCTTATAGGCGCCGAAACAGCTCTTTCATGCACTAGATTGGATCCTGCCACAGAAAAGGGACATTAGTGGAAAAAACGAGTGAAATCTGAATAAAGTCTGCAGTTCAGTTAATAGTGTGGTCCCAGTACTAACCAGTGAGTTCAGATACACTACGGGCAGCGTGGCAAACACAAGATGTTACGATTAGAAGGAACAGGGTGAAAGGTGTGTGTCAGCTTTCTTTACTTTGTTTGCAACTCTTCTGTACATTTAAAATTGTTCCAAAATAAAAGAGTAACAAACAAAAGCCACCGTCAAAGGGAAAAGAAAAACACCGGTGAAAAGTTGGAGTTTTTTTCAGCGATCACACGGTCCGTAGAAATATGCTGCACATTTAGTCATTTTTATCCACCGCTGAGAAGCAGGTGGTTATTACCGAGTATAAAGTTAGAAGACGGTCTGCCCTGTTCATCATTTCACTTGGATTAAGCCGCGTTCCAAACACTTCACTTGCCTTCTGCGTTCAGTGTCCAGGCATCACTTCTGCCCTCAGGGACCTGGTCTGCTTGGGAGGGAAACAGATACGTTTCGTGACGGTTTACCAGTCCACACCCCGGTGTGTGTGGGTCTCCCCCCTCCCTCCTGCCGTCACTCTTGCCAAGTCCCACCCCTGCACTGAGCAGATGTAACTGGGTGTAACTGGCCCTTGAACTATTTACCCATTTTCTTCTTTCCCTGTACCTGAAATATGACCTTCCTTTGTCTGCTGTTCTGAAGATTTGGAGAAAGAAACTTGCCATTATATTAGAAAAAAAGAAAAAAAGTCCTGTCTTCTCAGTGTCTGATTGTTTAGACCGAGAACAATGATCTTAAGTGTCCCCAGGGCACAGGCAAACCACATAAAGATGTGAGGCTGGCAGGAGTAAGGATGAAGACACTGGTGTCGCCCACCAGCCGCCAGACGGTCCGTACTGTGCTTTTTCCTGGGAAGTTGTGTCTTTTTCCAGAGCCTTAGGGAAGTTTGGAATCTGTTTCCAAGCAAGACGTTTTATAAATGGGGGTTATGGTTTAGTCAGGTAATGTGGGAAGATGGGACCAGTTGCAGTTTAGGTAGTAACCAGGTTGGAATAAATGATGTTTCCACATAGGGCAGAGAAAAGGTTGATGAGATTTTAATCCAGCCATGAATCCCACGGTGACGCCGGGAGATTCTGGGGACTAAGGCGGGCCTGTTTCAAAGTCAGAAAGATGCCAGACATCACATCCAAAAAACCCAAGGAAGAAACTCACCTGCTGATTGGGTAACAAATTCTTAAATGTCTTACAATGCATTTGACTAAGAAAGGTCTACTTTAAATTTCTGCTGCTGTAAATTAAGCCCCTGGTAGATAATGAAAATGAATAGGAACAAAATAATATTTCTAATAGTCTAGGGACACTTTAATGACATGTTTAAGATGCAAAGAATTAGACCAAGTTGCTCACTGACTTAAGCACCCAGGATCGGGACCACGTGCACACAGAAGAACATTAGGAGGTGGGGCGTGTAGTGGGGGCCTTGGCTCTCCCCTTCATGCCCAAGGTCCCAGGTCAGGTAGAGAACGACATCTCTTTGGACCTCTCAGCAAAACAAGCAGCGCCCAGGTAAGCTGCTGAACGCGTTTTCTGCGGGGAGGGGGACAGCTCACCCAGGATCGCTGCCCTAGCGCACGGGCCTCTCCTCCCATGCCCAGGGGCAACCTGTTTCCAAAGCTTAGGCGAGCCACAGACAGGACCCAGGCAAACGCATGTCCTCTCACCACGACAAAGCCAAGGACAACGACCATGAGAAGGCCCCTCCACGATGTGAGACAGTCGGCTCCCTGTTTCCCAAAGCCCCGAGCGCTGGGATGGCGTTAGCATCCCGCCCCACCCCCAGCGCCCGCGTTTCCCCCATAGCCGCCTGCTACAAGCAAAAATCCTGCTAAAAAGATAAACCCGCTCTCTCCAATTTTGGTCCGTGCTCTAGCACACTCTTTCCTAAGGCGAAAAGGCCACAGTAACGGGAACGAACGGAACTGAACCCGGCACAAACGTCCTTTATCTGCTCACATATAGATGTTCAATTTGGAAACTGGGGCTTTTCAGTTCGTCCCATTTTACATCATGAAATGAAATCCAAAAAGATGCGCTCAGAGGGAAGGAAAGGTTAGTGCTGGTGTAAGGAACCCATGTGGTCCCGCACGTGCCACAGTTCCGGGTATTCAGCAAAAGTGCATCTTCCTGATTCTGCGTCCCACCTGGTTAGGAAAACGGCCACGCCCCGCGGCACCTGGTCCTTGCACCTGCCAATGGCAACAAGGCTACGTGCGCAGGGCAGCCAGCGATTTTAGCGTGGACATGGGGTCACGCTTAGACACACAGTTGCACGACAGCTGTTTTCAATTTCACGAATCTCACATAAAAATATTTTCCAGGTGTATTTTTAAAAAAGTCAGTTGGGGGGTGGTCCACGGGGGCCAAGAGTTCTCGGGGCGAGCTGAATGCCCCTCCCCATCAATCCCCCCAGAGGCCAGACATACATTTACCAGAGACACAAAGCTGGCCTCCTTGCCCAAGGGCAAGGGAGCGGAAGGTTCCTGAACGCCCCCCCCGCCCCCCCACCCCGCCCCCAGCGGGCCGGCCGCGCCCTCCTCACCTCCCCCCAGGCCGCGGGCGGGGGCTCCACCGGAGGGTAGTACTTGGGCACGTCCCAGGCCACGGCCGCCATGAACCACTTGAAGTCCTTGCACTGGAGCTGTCTGCGCAGCTCCTTCTGGGCCGAAAGGTCCCCGGTGGACAGGTGCCGGTACTCGGGGCGCCGCTGGTAGACGAACTCGGCGAACTCGTCCATCCAGGTCTCCGCCACCCGCTTCAGGTTCTGTGCACGGAAAGGAGACTCAGTTACCGGCCTGCGCACGGGAAGGGAAATTTCAGGTGCCCTCGAAATTGAGAAAAGACAAAGAAAGAAGGCAGTTAGCCTCAGGCAGCTCTGTCCTGACTCCGCACACCGGCCAGTGGTGTGCTGTGACTTCCCGAGGCCTGGCACACACTGCTGCCTCAGGCTTGGGGTTCAGCTGCCAGTTAGGTAAGTAATTTATCGGGGGTGGGGGTGGGGGGTAAAGAAAAGCCCAGCTCACCATCTGTCGACTTCCTCACCCCTCCTGTTATTTCCTGATTACAAATGCTTTATTTTTCACACAGAACTACAGGAGTTGGAATTGGAGGTAAATGAGGTTGCTCTGAGGCACCAAATGGCTTAAGCCGTTTCAAGCAACAGTTAGGGATCTCGGAAAGCAGTGGACGAACACGCTGTTAGTGTTCTCTGCCGTGATGGGGCGGGACCCCAGCGTTGCTACATTCAGGACCTTGTGCTCTGAGGAGACTCTGTGCAGCACGGAGGCCCGGCGGAGTATAGTCCTTCCCTGCGCAGTGAAGGAGGGGAAGGAAGCGCCAGGTGGCCAGGCTGCTCTGCGGACGGTTCCGTGGGGTGAGGAGGCCGAGGGTTGAAGACCGGAGATTAGCTCGTTCCTGAGGGGCGGGGAGTGTGGGGCGCTCAGGGTAGGGCGCTCGGCGCCTTGGCCGGGTTTGAAATTGAGCAAGTAACTGACATACTATCCTCGTCAGATTCTGCACCTGAAGAAGGTACACCTGGTGATAAGTACCTACATCGATGGGGGGGTCGTGGGATTTAGTAAGTACCCTGCACCAGGGGCTTAGCATAGTACTGGGCACACAGTAGGTTTCTATGACGTTTAGAGCTATTATAACCAGTAGAACCATACTAGTGCAGCGGCGGGAACCGGGGCTCCTGCGTTGGGCTTGGGCGCCGGGGGCTGACTTGTGCCCCGGGGTCTGTGAGAAGGGCTGTGGCCGAGTGCCGTGGTCACTGCGCCGTGCCCGGTGGTGGAGAGAGAACTGCCTTGCCTGGAGGACATCCGTTCTGACGGCCCAGCTGTGGCCCACCTTCACAGGCGGGTGTCTCACAGGTCCTGGTTCTGGTTCTTCTGTGTTCAAATTCCTTATTTTTTTTCTTTTTTCTTTTTAATTGAAGTATAGTTGATTAACAATGTTGTGTTTCTGGTGTTCAGCATGGTGATTGATTTATACACGCACACACACATATATATTTATTCCTTTTCATATTCTTTTTCATTATAGGCCACTAAAAGGTATTGAATGTAGTTCCCTGTGCTACACAGGACCTTGTCGTTTATCTATTTTGTATATAGTAGTTAACAGCCGCAAATCCCAAACTCCCAATTTATCGCTCCCCACCTCCTCTCCCTGCTGGTTACCACCAGTTGGTTTTCTACCTCTGTGAGTCTGTTTCTGTTTTGTAAACAAGTTTATCAGAGTCCTTATTTTAAGTGCCCCATTGGTGTGAACATGGCCCCTTTCCAGCTTTGCACTGGATAAAGGAATGGCCCGAAGCTCTTATAAGACCAAGACATAAGTGACTACAGTAAAAACCAGTGATGTTTAGGAAAATCGCGTTATCTTAAACATGGGTACAGAGTCCTAAATAGGGCCTGAAACCATGCTTCAAGGTCAGCTGGATTTGAAGACAGTCTCCAGATACCCGATTCCTGATGGAATTGTACCGTTTTCTTGTCTTCCCACAACCCCTCCAACAGTGTCCCTGGGGGGCCTCCCTCCTGTCTGACTTCATCCCCACCCCCATCCTCCATGGGCTCCTTGGTTAGCACGAGTGGGGCTCAGTATCCAGCAAGATGCAGAAAAGACGGTGCTGTGAGGCTGCTCTGACTTCCCAGCTGCCTCCGGGTTTCTTCCTTTCTAAGGTTCCTTGCATGAGTGTGAGAACTGCCCTCTGAGGGATCATCCTCTGCCATCCTGGTGCTGCCTGACATCCCATTGGCATCGCCTGACGCTCACACCTTCCACCCGTCTGACTCCAGGTGACTCTGACCGATGATCCGAGTTGATGTTGTTGTGTAAATCGCCCAGCCCTTGCCCAGACTCTAAGCTGCCTGATTTGTTCCGGGAAGGAAAAGGAAACGTGATGTTTGGAGCTCTGTCCTGGCATCAAGCATGTCACATCCCAGTGTGAGTCTTCAGTATCAACGTACCATTTATCCCTCATTACAATAAACGTGCTGGATGGAATGCATTCTACTTTCGTGTGTCCTTGGACAGACCATTTTAATGATTAGCAACAAGGCTCAAAGGTAGAATGGGAAAAAATGAATCGATAACATTAAAACTTTATTTATATTCAAATTAGATTTGGGGTTGTAGTTTCAACCTTTATCCTAAACTCCAATTATCATGTAAAGTGAAAATATTTAATTTTCACCTGCTTTGTGCTTCTCTAATAAACAAAAATGAATAAAGGCAAAAAAAAAAAATAACAAAAAAGCAGAGGTGAAGAGGTAAATTACCCAGGAATAATGAGAGTGATTCATTAAGCCGAGACATGCCTTAAAAATTCTGATAGCTTGCAAGAAAGATTCGTTGCAAAGAAATCTATTTTGACTTTGGTAAATAAGCACTTTTAGACTGTAAATGCCATGAAGTTAGAAGTAGGCTTTTGTTTTTGTTTTTGTTTTTCAATTAAAAGGCCCAAGCACATGTGTGTGCTCATCTGGGCAGACTGACTTTTGAGTTAATAAAAGATTGTTTATAAAATGAATGTGAACAAACTCCTAGTGTGGGCATGTATCTATTGATAAAGGCACTGAAATAGAAACAGTATTTTCAAAAGCACTGTTGCTAGAGGGTACATATGTGTTGCTTTGGGTTTTTCAAATAGAAATAGGAATTATTGTGAAAACTCAAAGAAGAACTGACCAGTGCAGATGCATTCAATTGGAAATGTCTGGAAGGGTTATGTTGCGTGTTTGTAGAATAAGGAACACAGCTAAGTGGAAGGGGCAGGAAGGGGCAGGCTGGAAGACGGTCGGCACCGTCAGGGCAGCTGCAGTGCAGCGAACCTGGGAGCCAGGCGGGTGGCTTTGGAATGATCACGTCCTTGTCAGATTGAAATACTTGGTTGTACGTTAGGTTTGCTGATTCCCCAAACACTCCGAAGAACGCAGCAGGATCACAGACACATTCCACGGATAATGTCAAAGCGTCGAGCCTTTTTGCGAGCCTTTTTGGGGGTAGCTTTTCTACAGCTGGGAACAGAGAACCAGCACACTACTTGCAAACACGAATTGCCAGTGTCACTCCAGCAATGAGTGTCGTGTAAACATTTAGACATACGTACAAATCCTGACTGTCCTCTCGTGTTCCGAGGACTCGGCAGACATCCTCCAGTATAGAAGCTCTGTTCTCTGGAATTTCCCGCCAGGAGGAAACTTTCTTTTTTATTATTATTATAGTCGAGGAATAGTCGTCACTCCTGGCAGAGCCCAGGTGAGTGGCCAGATAATGCCATTCTGAAGGCGCTGTTCCGGGAATAAACGCACTGTGTGAATTTGCCCCTGTCGTTATGAATTAGCACTTAGTTTGGGGAAGTATCATGAGCTGTTGCAAGAAGCATTTCATTGGTCTTCCACAGGCTGTAGAGGAGATTTACCTGCTGCAGGAGGCAGAATAATCAATCCACTTTTGAGTTCATTGGAGTATTTACGGAGGAGCACGTATGTACACAGTCACATACATGGAGGCAACAGGAAGAGAGCAGTGTTTCTCTCGCTTAGACGCCCATTGCTGGGCACACGTGGACAGAATCGGGAAACTGAGACACCCCGATACCATCTCTTGCTCCAGATGGTGACAAAGAGAAAAGTAAGCCAGTGTGAGCTGGCCCATCTCTCCTGAGGTTCAGTGACCGTTGGTGATGGTGCTAAGATGTCCTGAACAGTGGTTACGAAGAGGGAAGAGGAGAATATGGACACACAGGCCTTCTCTCCCAAACAATCAGAGGTTGGCTATGAAGCTTGTCTTAGATGTGCGGAGCTGGGGTTCCTGTTTTATGAGATTTAAATGAAATTGCCTCAACCCCAAAGGACACATGCCTGCCTGCCGACCTTGAGTTGTGTGGCTTCCGAGGGGTGTGGGTTCACATCCTGCACTTTGGTGTCCTGCCTGGGCTCGCCCGCCGCCCTAGTTGGGCAGAGCTGAGCTGGGCCCACCCTGCTGCCCCCCACCTCCCAGACACGGCTCAGGTACTTGGGCGAGGCCGGGACCTGGAAGAGGTGAGGTCAGTGGCAGAGACGGAGCTGACAACAGTGAGATGGAAGCTCTGAGTTCTTCCATGTTCTTCAACCCCACAGAAAATTTCATCCGGGACTAAATTTCCCCCCTGTCCTCTGGCCTCCTGCCATGTGCTGTCCTAAAAATTTCCCTCTTGTGTCTCCTTTGTAAGGCTGTACATTCCATCCCCCTTTTCATGACAGGCAAGTCAGCTTCCTCACTGTCTGTCTCCGATTATCCTGTCCAAGCACTGAGGCCTTTCCTTCCCATAGCAACATGTCCTCTCCTGGCGTTTTGCTAAACAGAGGTAATTCCCCTGGAAGAAACTGACTTGGGTGTTTTTTTTTTTTTTAATTGAAGTGTAGTTGATTTACAATGTTGTGTTTGTTTCTGGTGCACAGCATAGTGATTCAGTTATATAATTATATAGGTTATTGCGAGCTATTGAATATAGTTCCCTGTGCTATACAGTAGGACCTTGTTGTTTATCTATTTTATATGTAATATTGTGTATCTGTTAATCCCAAACTCCTAATTTATCCCACCATCCCCCTTCCCCTTTGGTAACCATAAATTTGTTTTCTTTTTTCTTTCTTCCTTTCTTTCTTTCTAGCTTAGTTTAGTTTAAGTAATTAAATAAATAGATGCATTTTCTGGGTGTACAATGTTGTATTAGTTTCTGGTGTACAGCACAGTGATTCAGTTTTTTTCCTACTGTTTTTCATACTTTCATACAAAACACATTTTTCTCATGCTCCTTTTCATTACAAGTTACTGCAAGCTACTGAATATTCCCTGTGCTACACAGCGGGAGCTTGTTCTTTGTCTCTTCTGTACATAGGAGTTTGTATCAGCCAATCCCAAACTCCCAGTTTATCCCTCCCTCCCTCCTCCCCGCCCCTGTAACCATACGTTTGTTTTCTATGTCTGTGAGTCTCTTTCTGTTTTGTCAGTAAGTTGGTTTGTGTCATTTTTTTTAGGTTCCACATATAAGTGATATCATATGATGTTTGCCTTTCTCCATCTGACCTACTTCACTTCTTAGTATGAGAACCTCCAGGTCCATCCACGTTGCTGCAAATGGCATTGTTTCATTCTTTTTTGTGAATAGCCAGCTCTTGAATTAGGCCCACCGGACTCTCTTTGGTGTAGCGGTGGCCCTCTGTTGAAGGGGTTCCGCAAGAGGTCCCTCACCGCCCTCTTCAGCTTCATTCTGCTGCGTGACACTGAGTGGGAGATCTGCCCTGTTCACTGCTGCTCCTTGTTAGCCAGACAAGGAGGCCTCCAGACCGAGATGCCCCTAATGCCTTGGTGGCCTCTGTGAGCAAACCAAAACACAGCCTTTAGCAAATGCCTCCAGGGAGCAAGCTCAAACGCTAGGGCCAGCCGGTCCCAGACACCCCGCCAGCTTCGGTCACTTCCTTTCTTGGCTCCTGCTCTTTCTCTACCGCGTGTAAGTGTCTCCCCAGCTCCTGGGGGGGGGGGGTGTGTTGGTGGGGGGGGGCACCCTAACCACGTCCCATCTGGCACTGCCTCGTTCAAATCAAGTTTTGCTCACATGAACTCTTAAAAATTTTAATTTGTCTCAGTTTATCTTCTTACATAGGGAACCTCCTTATGCTGCTGAAACATTTATCCGAAATTCAGATTTAACTGGGCGCCCTGTACTTGCTTAAATCTGGCAGCCCTACCCTGTTATCTATAATATGCATGTAGCATGTGTTCCATGAGTGTTTTAAAACTCATTACGTGGCTAGCGTATCTCGATGCTATTGCCAATATGTACTCAGTGCTTTGCTTCTGTGGAAATGACTCCAGAGAAGCTTCAAGCTCTCTGCAGAGAAGCCTGCTATGACACACGGTCGATCTGAACACGCTCCCCAAATGCACTGTTTTCCTGTTGTGAACCAGTGCAGTCCTGCTGGCCCTCTGTCCATGAAGCAGGCAGCGGGCAGCAGCTGGCTTCAGATAATAGCAGTGCTAATTGGTGGCTGGAGGTGAGGGCTCAGCACGGCTGGAGTGGACCACGTAGGGCTCACTGTTAACCTCAGTCTGAAAAGCAGCAGATGGAGCCTCTGTCTCTGCACAGCCGGGCTGGGCTCCATCCCGGCTCCGAGCGGGGAACAAAGGAGGCGGGGTGAGGATGGGGAGGGAGGGCCTCATCCCACTTAAGCTGGGCCCGGAGGTTTCCACCTGCTGGGGCTGGACCCAGCCCAGGCCTCCCGTATCAGTTAGAGGAAGACAGCTACTGGGGCAGAGGAAGACATTTATTTATATTTTTGGGATAGAAAGTAAATGAAAGATTTCTTATTTCTCTATTTTTAAAAGCTACAGAACTTTCATACAAATGAAATAAAACCTGTGATTCTGTGCAGAGACATGGATGGCCCCCCATTTTCACATCCCCCCCGTGGTTCTTCGTGTAACAGCGCGTTCCCCTGTTGAACCCAAACTAGTACGAATCTCTCCCTTCTCTGTGTCGCCTGAATATTTATTAACTCACTTAACACATTCCACCCTGTGTTCCAGGCCTTTAGAATTCAAGTCTTGTTTTCGGTCCCCTCTCCAGCACTAAATCTTTCCTTAATTCTAATAGTCATCAAGTCTTTGAACTGATATCTGACCGGGAACATTAAATCCCGTCGCTGCCGCAGGTCACCAGGGCAGATTTCAGCTCTGACTGATCATCTTTATCGCACTGCGTGAGGAAAATAGAGATTTCTGTGACACCTGCTGGCTTGCCAAATGGCATGCATCCATCCACTAATTTTTCTTTCTTTTTTTTTTTTTTTTGCTAGCAACATGATAGACTCTCAGGTTCCGTTATTCTGAGAAGACGACCCCTGTTCAGTTTCTGAGCATATCATTTGGGAGCCTATTGTTTCTCTGCCCAGGGGCCTGTCCCGTGCGTGTGAGTTGCCTGGGCCACCTCATGCCACTTACAGGCTTCTCCTCTGTGGCGGGCGCAGTCACGCACGTGCCCCCCAGTCCACACGCCACGCCTGCGTCCATGTTAAGCTGCTGTATTACGGTGGATTTAGTAACAGACTTCTCTTTCTTCAGTTATCTTTTTTTTTTTTCCTGGTGGTTTTCCGCGGAAACTGCTGAGAGCTCGCAAAGCCAGCCTCACCCAGGAGCAGTTTCTTATTTGTCACAGGCACCCCTCCAGCAAGGAATTGCATCATCATTATCTCATGACTGAAAAAAATCTGCTTTGATTTAAATGCGTTTCTTTTCTCCTCTTTGAAGCTTAAGAGCACTTCAGTGGTTCCCGAGTCCCACCCCACTGATGATGTGACAATGTCATTATGGCTACAGCTCAGAAGAGGATCTCTGAAAGAGAACCTCAACTCACTACCCAGCACTCTTTTCCTCTGATCTAGAGACTTCTTTGAAGTCAGTGGGAAGCCTTCAGCGTAAGGAGAGGAAGGCTAATCCGGCCCTAAAAAGGGGCTTCTCCGACAGGCAGTTTCCTCTCTGCCTTCCTGAGGCTGTGTAGGCTGTTTGTAAGTGTTTCCCTGCTCCTGGCAGTTTTGATATCATGTAACTAGTTCTCTATTATATTTTGTGGCTGAATATTTTGGATATTTATAGTAAGTGTTTCTGATCACGTTTAATGTAGCTTCTAGATATAGAACAAACAAAAAAACAACTTCCCCAATTATTTAACTGCATATCTTATTAAAAATGCTTGTAAACCTACTTAAAAAATGGTTTTATTGAGGAATAACTGATATGCAATCAACGGTTCATGTTCAAAGTGTGCTATTTGGTGCACTTCGACATACGTGTCTGTTACTGAAACCATCACTGCAGTCAAGATCATAAACCTATCCACCACCTCCAAGTGTTTCCAAATGCCTCTTTGAAATCTCTCTCCCGGTCTCCTTTCTCAGGCACTTCAGCATCCTCAGGCAACCACTGATCTATTAAAGAATTTTTTGAAAATTAGGACTTTATGTCTTTAGAGCAGCTTTAGGTCCACAGCAGAGCCGAGGGGCAGGTTGAGAGATTTCTCACGTAGCCCTGCCCCTACACATGCGCAGCCTCCTCCACTATCACCGTCCCCGCCAGAGTGGTCCACGACGTCCCACCATCACGCAAGGGCCACAGTTTCCATTGTGGTTCACTCTTGGTGTTGGTACACTGGTCTACTTTCTGTCATTATAATTTAGCTTGCACTTTCTAGAATTTTAAATAAATAGAATCATGAAGCGCGTGCTCTTTTAGTCTGGCTTCTTTCCTTAGTGGGATTCCTGGAGGTTCATCCACAGAATTACACGTGCTCCTCTGTCTTCTGGTTCATAGACCATGTATGGATAGACCACAATTTGTTTATCCATCTCTGCGTTGATGGACAACACGGAAATACAAAAATCATCAGAGACTACTGTGAATAATTATATGCCAACAAAGTGGACCATGGTTGTCATAATATGCAAGATAAAATTTAAAAAAAGAGACGTTCTCTATCCCATGTCAGCGCAAAACGCGGAAGGCTACTACCCTCCGATGTGCGTTCTCTGGCTTCCCTTTCAGACTTGGGGGAGAGTTGGTTCCTGCTTTGTCTCCTTTGCATCCACGGGAGCCTCCAGGACCCCCACCCGCAGTCTGCAGGATGCTCCGTGCACCGCGGGGACCAAGCGTGCGGCGGTAGCTGCTGTGTGTAGCCGCGGAGTGGCGGTTCTCCATCTCTGTCACGTCACCTGTCTCTGGTCCAATGGCATCATTGTCCCCAAACACACTGACGTTCACAGGGCCGTCTGAGGTGCCCGAAATCATCTCTATAGAGTGCGTGGCTTACATCACAGTTGGTGGGGATGGAAGGTCTCCCCCACCTGCCACTCAGCCACTTGGCTGCAGGGAGCATCACGGAGCCTCGTGGGGAGGGCTGGTCACTCCTCTGTGCGAAGGACGGTCAGTGTCATCCCAAGGAAGGGACACCCATCACCTCGGCCCTGGGGACTTTCTGACCCCCTTACAGGAATAGGGATGAGCAGTCCTTCCCTCAGGGACTGGCCGTTCGCTCCCAGTGAAAAGATACCACAGCTGTGCCCAGTGTCCTGATGTAGGACCCCAAGCCAGCCGGGTAAATTATCTGGCTTTATTCATGACATGTGAATATTCTGATTCCCAGACGAAGCTGAGTTACAGGGCACTGTGTCCCAGATCTTTGCATTTTGTGGAAAATGACATCGGGATGCTAAGTTTAATTTTTGCCAAATAAGCACGTTAGTAAAAACCTACTATCTCGTATTCTGTCCTAAAAAGGAAAAGCCTAAAATTGCTGCATAAAAAAGATGTCACTGAATGGAATGGATGTAGCTTTGTGATTGTCGTTTTCTGCCGTGCGCTGAGGCTGGGTGGAAGCCCCGGCCCCGGCCCCGGGTCCTGAGTTTGGGAACCACGGCTCTGTGAAGCTCGCTCACTTAACTGAGGCACCCTTGAAGGTCGTCTATTTCAGCAGCTGGGGGACCCCTCGCCCCTCCCCTTCCCTCTGCCTGCGCACATCTTTACAGCACATTTGAGCAACCATTTATTGTCTTGGATTGTCCTGTAATGGTTTCATAGGTGGGTATCTTGTCCCTTCCAGCCAGACTGTAATGCTGGGTGAAGTGATAGTACTGAGTAACTAATTATTTGAATTTACTTCTATGATCCACACTGATACACTGTTTAGAGGACTGTAGGCTGTTCATACAGGGGTGTGTGTGTGTGTGTGTGTGTGTGTGTGTGTGTATGAAGTCAGCTGGAGTCCTCTATTTAGGTTCCTAAGTGAAACGTGCACATTTTTGAAGAATTACATGAGCCTTGTGATGAGAAACCAGCCTCTGGAGTTTTCTTCATCTTCCTCTCTGTTTCCTGTGAAGCTGGAGGGATGGACCCCCTATTACGTGGCCTGAATTTGAGCCTCTTTGCAGCCCCTCCTCTCCTCATTTCTGACGATTCAGTAATAACGTAGGATGTAGCGGGAGGTTGAGATTCTCCCACAAAGTATCAGAATTGTTTTTCATTTTAATATTTTTTTTATTTTAAAAAAATCATTAAATGTTCCTTAGAATGACAGCTGAGTGTCCATATTTAAGACTTCCTGATTGCTCTAGCAGTTTAGGGAAAAAAATAAAATAAAAATGAGCCCACAAGGAAAATTTAAGTGGAAGAGATTAAAATTCAGAATTGTAGACTTTCTTTTTTCATTTGAATAAATACTCAACTTTTTGCTGTAAATTTTATGTGCCAGCCCTAGTTACCCTATATCCGACAGTCTTTGAAAAAGTACTTAATTTCTTCCTTGAAAATACATGAACAGTTTTATTTTTTGGAAGATAAACCCTTTTGGATCAGCACAGCTTCCCCCCCGCCCCCCCCCCACACTTTTATCCTCTACTTTTGGCTACGACCCAAACACACACACACACCATCTGCCTTGCAAGCGAATAATTCAGTTTGGGCACAGGCGGGCGGGGAATATGAGTGAGTGAAACGGGTACGTGGCAGAACATCGTTATCCTTGGGGTAAGTTAAACTGCTGCTGCTCAGGACAGCACGTGGCTGACGGGTGCTGCGGGCTCAGGACTATTCAGGCCCTTACCTTTTCCTGGCTTCTCGTTGTTCTCCTGAGTGAGTTTTCAGATTCGTATTTATTTAGTCCTTGGCTAAAGTTCAGTCAGGTTTCCTTACCCCACATGCAGCTCTTTGATCACTTCATGGTTTTGGGATTGGCTTCTCTTCCTCCGATCGTATACTTCTGTAGCGACTTACAGGAGTATGTGATTAATGTCTGCTTAATCTTTTGAGGAGGGAGGACCAATATGACCGCCTCCCTTCAAGGTGTAGGTAATGTAACTTCATTGCTATTAACGCGAAGTGCTGTCAAAGAGATGATGGGTGTGCCTAAGAAAGCAGACATCGCTGACAAATAATCTCAGAAAAGAAATAGGAAGACCCCCCCCCTCACAAGACACACTATAAATGAGAGTGTTATTATATTTCATTAAAATGTTTAAGTTTTAGTAAGACCTCAGACCCGTGGTATTTTCTTGTCTGAGTTTCTCCTGATTAATTAATTCTTTCAACAAATCTTGGGGAGGGACTACCAAGTGTTGGAAGGAGTGGGTCATGGCAAGTAACACCGAGAAAGACTACCTATGTGAGACTGATGTTCTGATGCACCCTGATGAACTAACTTATGTTTTAGAAAAGCTTGTCATGTGAGTGTACCGAACTTGATAGAAAAGACTCGACTATGTATTGCAGCCTTACTAGTAAAAGAACCAGAATGAACAATTCAGGATTGGATTCTTAGGGGAACCCTGTGCAAGGGGAGGTGGTGAAACACCCCTTTTCTAGGCTTGGCCTCTGAGCAGTAGCAGGTAGACATCGTGGTGCAAAAAGCTGGCAGAGCTGCTAAGAAAAAGGTGCATGAACGAGGGGGGACTGTCAGGACTGCTTCTGGAAGGTACTGTGATTGTGTTCTCCCAAACTTTCTCAGAAAGCAGAAAAGTGCATTCTCTAAGAAAAAGGTTTTACTCAAAATAATATCTGAAAAAAAAAATCTTTGATTAAGCCAATTTTGGAATTTTGAAGATGGGGTAGTATTACAGGCAGAGCTGGTTACAAGCAAGAAGGCAGAGTTTGGGGGCCCCCCTCCCCATCTGCTGTGCACCCCTTTCTCCACCCTGCGGTTCCTGTTACACTGTCCATGGTGGGGTCCATTCCGAAGACCCGGGATTAACAAGGGCTTTGCTATTTGTCACTCATGTGCAAAAGAGCCACCTTGCTAAGCCTGTTTCCTCATCTACAAAAGAAAGATAAGAATCCTAACCTCAGAAAGCAGAGGCGAAGATTAAATATAACACATGAAAGTGCTTTGAAACAGTTAATAACAAGAATGAGCATGCTAATGACCTTAAGGAATTGGAACAAAATGCTGAGAAACACAGGAACTCTACGTGGAAAGCCTGCCCAATGGCATGGCCGAGTGGTGGATCCGTGTGTGGGTCGGTGTTTCCGCCAGACGGTGCCTAAAATCACACTGTGTCTGGGGCTTTGTGTTCTGCCTGCAGAAGCCGTACCAAGCCCGACTTCTCCGACCCCCAGGTACTCACTCTTGCCAGGCTGGTCCCAGAGGGAACTTTGTAAGGGACATACTTCCTGTAGATGTGACCGACTCGGGAACACGGGACGTCAAACATCTCTCCTCCGCACATCCAGACCTAGAGGGGAAATTAGCAGTGTAATAAAAGAGAGCAGCGCATTTCATACAAAACCCCCAAATATGCAGTAAGACTCATCCGAAAGCCTTAAAATCTCTTAATGTCTCTAAGTCAATGATTTCTACTTATTATCAATAGCTAACCAAGAAAAAAACCCCACATTTTGTAAAACCTAGATTGATGAAAGTATAGAACCAAAAAATTAGTTCAGTAGACCTAATTTCCATAGACAGCAGGTTGACTTTTTAAAATTCTAGTGGAATTTGATCACAACTATTGCATTAAACTGCGTTTAATGCTTAGACATTGTATTTCTGTAGATATTTGTTTTGACAATCTCCTGAAATCACTGGAAGAAAAAACATGGGAATTTGTGTCAATTAAAAAGTTAAAGTGTAAAAAATGGAATTTCTAAAATAGGGGAATGCATTAAGGAACTCAGGTATATCCATACTTTAAGTCACATCTAGTTTCTGAAACGTTTGATAAATTTCACCTTAAAAATCAGAGTTTCAGTCTGATTTCTCCCTACCCCTGATCTTTTCTTAGGTACGGAAAATAATTGGTTAGCTATGTGGACTCAAGAAGTGTTAAACTCAGGGTATCTGTAAAGATTCTGTACTTACATAGGGTAACAAAAATTAATTGGTTATATTTTACCATGACTACCCACTCAGTCACACAAAATCATAGTTTCATATAAGAGGCTACTTATTATAAAAGCACTAATTATCAAAACATAAATGCAGGCTTCATATATGCCACATTTTTACCTATTTTCATTGCAAGAAGAAGATTGAAAAAGAGTTAGATGCTGTAATAGTTTTATGTGTCAACTTGGCTGCACCACAGTATCCAGATAGTTGGTCAAATGTGATTCCGGATATTTCCGTGAGGGTGGTTTTTTTTGATGAGATTAACATTTAAATTGGTGGATGTTGAGTAAAGCAGTTTCTATCCATCATGTGGGTGGACCTTATCCCGTCCGTTAAAGGTCCTAGTAGAACCAAGGCTGACCTTCCTCAAGCAAGAATGGGGTTTGACTTGGACGTAGACAGCAGTTCCTCCTCATGTCTTTGGCCTGCTGGTCTACCTTACAGATTTTGGATTTACTAAGCTTTCTCAATGGCACGGGGCAATTCCTTCAAATAAATCTCTCTCTCTGTATGTATCCTGTTGGTTCTGTTTCTCTGGAGCGCCCTGACGTATATACACAGCTACTTTTAAAGTGAAATATTGAAAGAGAGAAATGTTTATGTCTTAACTTGCATTTGCTTCCAACTTCCTTCACTAAGAGGAACGGCGCCCCAATGGGACTGGTGAACAGATGGCGATCAGGGTGAATGCGGCTCCAAGGAGGAGGCAACTGGATTATTAAAACAGAACTCAGCTGCTCTAAATGAGCTCAGGACTACTCGTGGCATCAGTTTCAACTTGGTTTGGGACCAAGACATCAGAAGTGTGCACAGACGAAAAGCTGGGAGGGGCAGTGGACTATAGCACCAACCTCTAGAAAGATCATGAGAGGCTGGAGCTATGTAGGATCAAACGTGAAAAGGTGAAATATAAGAACCTGTCCCCAGGCCTACGAAACTCAACGCATCCAGAGCAGGTAGGGTAGGAAAAGACTGAGCAGCACGCACACACCAGCCACGTCGCACGGAGAGTTTAGGGAGGGCAAGGCTTTCCCTGTCTGCCTGGAGTCTCACGCTGATTTCTGGGCAGATGCTTTGTATTCCCTCCTAAAGAGAATCACCAACGTGGGGAAGGGATGCAAAGTGGGTCTTAGCAAAAGCAATACGGAGAACTTGATCAGGCAGAATTCAGAGAAATATTTTCAAATACCTCAAGAACCTAACTTTTCGTAGTGATGTTCGTAGTAGGACCTCAAGGAGCTAGATTGAGGATTAATAGCAAAGAGACAGAGAGACACAGATTTCCACTCAGTGGAAGGAAGAGCTGTCGAATGGACAGATTGGTTAAAGAAGAAACGGGCTTCCTGTACCGCCAGGTGCATTGACATCTGTGGCAGGTGGCACTTCGGAGACCAGCGTATGGCTTTGGAGCGACCGCTGAGCTAGCTGGTATTTTAAGGTGACTCTGATCACAACAGCTGGCATTTGTGGATGTTTACTGTGCCCTTTGTCATTCAGTGCCCACAACTCAGGGACGGACTTTACCATTTCCCCAATTACACAGGTGGGAAAAAGGCAGACTAGGGGCTAGCTCGCCCAGAGCCGCACGCCCGGCCCCCTCCGGCAGAGAGGTGGCCCCAGCGGTCTCAGCCCAGAGCCCCGAGGGTCAGTAGTCTGCAGCGTCGGCAAGCTCTGCCTGTCAAGGGCCGGACAGTGAATACCACAGGCTTTGTGAGTCGCTTGTCCTCTCTTGCGACGATGCAGCCTCGCCGAGGGAAAAGCAGGGCTGCATCTCGGTACAGCTCTGTCTACCAGAGATGGCAGCGGGTCAAAGCGCGGAGGCGGTGCGGGACTAACCAGCTTCCAAGCTCACATCTTCCTGGCTCGCTGCCAGGCCGGGACTCCCAGCCCCTCTGGATTTGGAAGGGGCCGCACGGCTGTTTCTTGCCAGTGGAACGTGAAGGGAGGTGAGGTGCGTCACGACCTCTGGGCCACGGTCAGTAAGAGTGGACTTCTTTTTTCACCTTCTTTATGATTCCTTTTTCCCCCAGAGCCTGACCAATTGCAGAAGACCGGGAGGAGGCCTCCCAGGCCCTGGAAGACGGTGGAGTCACAAAACTGATGGGGCCCGAGCGGCTGGAAACCCAGTGGAGCTGAGCACACTGCTCCCTTCCCAGCTGGGCCCAGGTGTGGCGGGAGCAGCGGAGACGTGTGTCCGATGTGAAGGCACTGAGCTGGCCGTTGTTACGGCAGCTGGTCCATTCTCATGACCCTTTCCTTGTTTTGTTTTGTTTTCAGTCTCTCCTGACATTTTTACTCAGGTACGGTGAATTTTTTAAAAATCAATTCTGATTTTATCAAAAACATGTTTATCCCCAAATTTATCAACAGTTTAATCAGGTGTGCTGAATATTTCTGAGATCATTTCCTTTTATTATTGGTGCCTTTTAAAGAGATGCAATTTGAAAGTAATTAGCCAGCAGATGAAGGGGTGGGGGACGGGAGGGCAGAGAGCATTAGGGAGTCCTGTGCGGAATCCAGCGTCAGTTCTTCTTGGACAAAGGTGGGCAGGTGTCACGGCAAAGGGGCCTTCCTACCATCTGCGGCTGGAAGAGAAGGATTTGTTGGCACAGGCATTTACTTTGCGTGAAAAGGTGACCACACTGCTCTCATCACTAGGTGAGTTGACCAGTCTCTCCTGCAGGACTAGGGGATGGTGACAAAAGAGGACGAGGTAAGGGGCCAGGCCCTGGGGCAATGCCTTACAGTCTCTGGCTGTAATGCATTTTTTTGGATGCTGTGGTCTTGTAGAACACTTAGAAAGCAGACAGAAGCCGACTAAATCCTTCTTAGGAGAGAGTTTGCCAGGTAAGCACGACCATTGTAAAAAGTTAAATAGATCATCTTTGCCTTCTTGTCCAAGATCAGCAAGATAACCTGATAGACACACAACGATGAAACTCTAAATCTCTCCAGAAGGTCACTCTAACACAGTTTTAAAAGATTGGTGTGTAGCAAATGACCACAACCTTAGTGGCTTAAAACAACACACATTTATGATCTCACGGTTCTGTGGGTCAGAAGTCCATGTGGGCTCAGTGGGGCTCTCTGCCTAGAGTCGCATGAGGCTGAAGTCTGGGTGGCCGCTGGGCTGAGCGCTCACCTGGAGCGTCCGGGGAAGAGTCTGCCTTCGGGCTCATTTAGTCGCAGGCAGAATTCAGTCCCTTGCAGCTGTAGGGCTGGGACACTGTCTTGCTGTTAGAGATGCCCAGGGCTGCACCCAGAGCCCATGCTCAGTTCCTCGTCCCACGAACCCTCTGTCTTCGCCGTGGCTAAACCCCCTCACCGAGAACCCTTCTTAGGCTTTTAAGTCTCTTGGACTTCCCGCTGCCTGCTGGAGAATCTCCGTGCTCAGGTGGGTAGACTAGGCCCACCAGGATCACCACCCCAGCTTAAAGTGGACAGATTAGAAATTGCATTTGCCGAATCTCTTTGGCCCTGAAATGTGACATAATCATGGGCGTAAACGAAGGGAGAGGGGCCTCAGAATTCTGCCTACCACCATGACCGACGAATCCAAGTTTGTCTTCTATTGGTAACCTGCTCCTAATTGTTAAAATTCTTCCATCAGAAATGTTTCCTTTTTAATTTAATTTAATTAAATTGGGGGGGGGTGCTGGAGGTAATTAGGTCTATTTTAAAATTTCTCTTTAGAGGAGGTACTGGGGATTGCGCCAGGACCTCATACATGCTAAGCATGCCCTCTACCACTTGAGCTATGCCCCCCTCAAGGAATTTTTCTTTATAGCTAAGTCAAATTCAGGAAACTTCTGTCTCTAGATTTCTTAAAAATGCTAATGTCAATGTCAAATAAATTCTAGGATTCTATGGTTTTTATAAAAATGTTCTCCATATTGCCACAGTGATCACTTAGAAGCATGAATCCGAGCATCACGCCGCCACTGAAAACCCATCAGTGCTTTGCCCCTCCGCGAGGTGTCCGAAGCGCTGCATGGCCTGGCCTTCGCTTAATCGTCCCTCGGCCCCTTGCGCCTGTCTCCCCGCCAGCATCCCCATCTGGTCTATTTTGAATTCTCTAGAAAGCACCGGGTTCCCCTTTGCAGGGCTTGCTGCCAGAAATTGTTCTCTAAAGGCATTCTCCCCTCCCCGCTTTCCGGCCCCTTGCCTAGTATTCCCTGCTTATTTTCCGGATGTCAGCCTCACTGTCACCAGATTCATCAGGACTCCCGTTTTACACTCGCTCTCCGTCCCACACGTCTCTCGTCACACAATTCATTAATCAGGATCCTATATTCCTTCTGAAAGATGGGGTTTACATTTTAAAAAGACATTTCCTGGTGATGATGTTCTAAAAAAGAATCCATGGCGTTGTCATGCCTAAGTATCGAATTCTTGGAGAAACGTTCTAGATTTACAAATAACGTGTCTTCTTTTGGCAACATAAATATTTTCAAGCAATGTTATTTTACCCATGAGTGAGCACAATGCTTTTTTTTTTTTCCCATCGTGGAGTTCAAATTGACTGAATAATCCAATGCTTGCCTTATTTTTTAATCACTTTTCAACATCAGACACAAACCGGAATTTAGACACAGAGAATGTTAAATTGAATGGAATCACACCATTACAGCGGTCACACGGAGTACGAAATTAGTTTCAGGAAGAAATTGATTGTCAGGAGGATAATAAGGGAACATTATCAGGTACAAGACGAAGCATAATATACGGTGTGGAAACGTTGATCTAAATTTTCAGAAAAGAACTCATGAATGCCTTCAGCTCCGAAGCCTGCTGCCTCTCTCATCTCCTGCTCTTCTCCCCACTGCCCGCTCGCCCTCCCCCTCTCTGGTCCAGCAGTTCTGGGCACTTTCTGTTCCTCCAGCACAACCAGACACTCTCCCACCTTCGGCCGTTTGTGCTGGCTGGTCCTTCCATCTGGAATTCTCTTGCGGGACTCCCCAGGGCTGGCTCACTCATCCCTCTCACGTCTTAGCTCCAAATCCTCTGGCCCCAAACACCCTCTCGTCCTCACCACCAGCCCTCATCACTCCCCTCCCCACCCCCAGCTTCCTCTCTCACCGCCCTTCCCACCTTCTCACTCAGTCGACACCTCACTTACTCCTTATGATTTTTATTTGTCTGCCCCTCTCCCTCACCACGGCAAGGGTCTTCATGTCTTTTATTGAGGGGTGTATCTTAAGCACCTGGGACAGTGCCTGGCACATGGTTGGTGCCCTGTAAGTATCTGTTGAATGAATGAATGGTTCAACTATTGGCTTATTGATATAAAGTTAATTCCACACAACTGAGTTCTTTGAAAATAACCTAACATTTAGCTGCCATGAAAAGTAAAAATTGTTCCCTCCAGGGTACCCAGATACAAATTTCCGGGTAATAAGCTGCCTTGAGGTCACTTTTATTTGTAACTGGTTTACTATAAAGTAAAGAAATGGTTGACGTTAGAAGTACAGCACATTGTATATAAAGAAGTAATTAAATTTCTGGGTCTGGAAGATAATTTTCTAACTGTATGGTGTGACTTGGGTGGGTTAAGTTTGAAAAACTTCTTAAAACTAGATAATCAAGCATTTTACCATCTACCTAGAAATTAAAATATTAGTTGTTAACCTAAAAAATCTTAAGTGTGTAGATTGAAAACTCCTCTTCCAGGCTAGATGTAATAAAAACTGCTCCTTCTGGCCTGACTTGATCTAAAAAGGGTAACCCAGAAAGGTTCATGCTCACCATTGCTTCATTTTATTCTTAGAAACCTGGGTTTTGAGGTTATTCTTTGAGATCAGGAGGGAAAAAAGAGCAGTGTATTCTGACCCTTCCTGTCTCCCCTTTTCAATGTGTTGATCAGAATATAATAAAAGCAGAAACTGGAAAACGTATCCACGGTCTTTACTGAGGATAGGGTGGTTTTCAGTCCCAGGGGAAAAGCTCTTGTTTTTCCAAAAGCCATCTGCTTAAGATTTTTTTCAAAGTAAGAAATGCTCTGTTATGTCAGTATGAAAAAATCGTGCCCAAGCGATCTTGCATTTAATGAGCTTCAAGAGGTCTGGGTGGGGACGCACATCTTCCCAGTGTACGTTGTTCAGAAGAGCGCTGCTTTTAAGACGTGGTGTTCATGTTGACAGTAACACTAAAGCAGCCTTAGAAACAGTGATTGGGGAGGGGACTGGAACATCAAAACAGATACATCACTTTTTAGGGTATTTGAAACATTAACTCTTGGGGAGGAAAGAACGGATTTGAACATCTTCCGAGTGCTTCTTTAGGGAGACTACCACGGTTTAAGGACTTAATCCCTCGTTTTCCTTAACTCATCATTCTGCAGCTTAGAAGGGGCGGTGGGGGCAGCATTTGCTTTAACCTTATTTCTGTCTGCTCCAGAGTTTAGGTCTATTGTTTCGATTTCCTGGCTTCCCCATCTGCTAAAAATAAAGTTCTTTAAAAATGCTTTAGGCAGACGGAGAAGATGGTGGAGTAGAAGGACGCTCGCAGGTCACCCTCTCCCACAAATACACCAAGACCCACATCTACAGACCCACTCAGCCAACCAGAGCACCTGTGGAACTCCGACAGAACATCACTCTCTTCAAAAGATAAAGACGCCAAAAATCTGGTAGGAGAAAAGGAAAAAAGAAAGAACAAAAGGCAAAGCAGCGCAGGACGGGTCCCGCGGGGAGGGAGCGGCAAAGAAGGACTGGAGCTCACTCGCTGGGTCTCCCCTCTCCAACTGAGAGGCCAGCGGGACGGTGGGGGAGCCTCCGAGGCTCGGATCTGTACAGAGCAGCCCTTGACTAACAGAACTAAGTTAAACGGGCACAGAGCGTCCCCCTGACACCCAGCCTGAGACGCGGGCCGGCAGCGGCGGGCAGGGCCAGGCTGCACAAGCCGGGCGGAGGACGGAAGTGGCTGCACGGAGGCAGCCCCGGGGGAACGCAAGGGGCTGTGAGCGTGGCTGTGGGTGCACAGGGCAGAACAACCTGGGCCCTCCATAAAACAGCAAGGTTGATATGCTCTCAGGGGAAGGGTGCACACCCCCATCTCTGAAAACCCGCGGAAAGTTTTCGGGGGAAGAGAGGCGGGGCTCAGGCACAGCCACCATATCCTCCGCGCTGAGCACTCAGGCGGGGGCGGGGGCGAAACCTGCATCCGCACCGAAGGGCTTAGCAGCCTCAAAGGCCAGACGGAGACTGGCCTGCAGCCCGGGGCAGATAGGCTCCTTCCATCCTGGTCCCTCAGAGAACTTGCTCCACAAAGACAAACAAGGAGCTGGGTTCTGGCTCGGAGCAGGGACAGGGCTGTCCCTCGGTCTTCCCCGAGCCCACCCGCGGAGCGCCGACCAGGGTGGAGCGCGCAGCCGCACAGAGCAGCGGAGCTACCGGGGGGCGCAGGTAGAGCGAGAGCGGCCCCCCGCCCCCCGCCTTTCGGGCAGGAACACAGCCCCTGACCGAGGTGCTGGGAGGGGGCACGACCCGCCCTCCTACCCGGCCAGTCTGCAACATCTGACTGCGGCATCCGGAGGGGCAGCGACCTGCCCGCCCACAGCAGAGGAGAGCTACACCTGACCCAGAGTTAGGAGGAGGCGCGATCTGCTTGCCGACAGGTGCTGGGAGCAGCACAGAAGAGGGCGCCAATGGAGGGCCTCTGAAAACAGCAAGCTGAGCTTCCAAGACAGGACGAAGACAGAAAGACTTCACATTAAAAGCACACAGACTCCAGGAGAACACCGACAACCCCCCCCCCTTTTTTTTTTAAATCTGTTTTTACCTGTTCTATTTTCTGTTACTCTCTTAATCTTTACTTCTTAATTCATTTCTATTTCTCTTGGGTTTTGATGTCCTGCTATTGATTAGACACAGGTTTCAAATACATCTATTCATCCCCCCCACTTTTTTTGTAAAGGTTTCAAAAGTACGTCTCAACCCGATTAATACTCTGCTTCAACTCGCTCTTCTATTATTCATTATACACTGTTTTCAAACCCTCTTTCTCCCTTCTTTTAAAATTATTTCTCTCTCTCTTATTTTTTTTCTTTTTTTCCTAAGTTTTATTCCTAAATAGGCATCAGATAGATAAAATCCTTAAGGACCAAAATAAACAACTGATACTCCATAAACCACAGTGCCAAAGAGGTAGGAGCAAGATGAAGAAGCAGAAAAACTTTTCCCAATTAAAAGAACAAGAGAAATCCCCTGAAAGAAAGATCAATGAAATAGACTTCGATAGCCTACTAGATCAAGATTTCAAAAAAGGAGTGATTGAATTGCTGAAGGAATTAAAAGAGATAGTGTTTAGAGATATAAAATATGTCAAAAATGAAATTGAAGCTATAAAGAAGAGCCAAGTAGAATGGGTGAACTCATTGACAGAGATGAGGAATGATCTAATAGCTGTGCAAAGCCGACTAGATAATGCAGAGGAACGAATTAGTGATCTACAAGACAGGGCAATAGAAAGCACCCATTCAGAACTACAAGAGAAGCGAATAAAAAATAATGAAAATAGCATAAGGGGCCTATGGGATAACATAAAGCGTCCCAATCTTCGCATAATAGGGGTCCCAGAAGGAGAAGAAAGCTCAAAGGGGATTGAAAAGGTTTTTGAAGAAATCATGACTGAAAACTTCCCAAACTTAAAGAAGGAATCAGATATCCAAGTACAGGAAGCTCAGAGGGTCCCAAACAGGAAGAACCCAAATAGACCCACACCAAGACATATCATAATCAAGATGGCCAGAGTCAAGGATAAAGAAAGGATTCTAAAGGCAGCAAAAGAAAAGCAAAGAGTAAGTTACAAGGGAACCCCCATAAGGCTCTCAGCTGATTTCTCTACACAAACACTACAGGCCAGAAGGGAGTGGCAAGATATATTCAAAGCCCTGAATGAAAAAAAGATGCAGCCTAGGATCCTTTATCCAACAAGGCTATCCTTTAGGATAGAAGGAGAAATAAAGAGTTTCACAGACAAAAAAAAAAGCTTCAGGAGTTTAGCAACACTAAACCCATGCTAAAAGAAATATTGAAAGGGCTGTTCTAAATAGAAAAGCAGCAGGATGCTACAGAAATGAGAAACTCACAACTGGAAAGGTGATAACTCATGAATTACAAATAAAGTAAACATGAAATTATAAAAGAAGACATACAAATCACTGAGAGTGGGAGAGGGAGGCAGGGAAATATAGAATATCTTTTTCTATCTTTTTAAAATTTTTTTTAACAGTAGGATGGGTTTGAGATCATGTTACTATCAGTTTAATAAAAACAGTTATAGTAATGGGTTGATAGATTTACAAAAAAGGGTAACCACAAGCCAAAAATTTACAAAGGAGTCACAAAAATTAAATAAAATCCATGATAATACAAAGGAAAATTACCAAACCACAAAAGGAAGAAGAAAGGAACAAAGAGGATATACCAATTCAACTGCAAAGATAAGTTCAAAATGGCAATAAACACACATCTATCATTAATTACTGTAAATGTTAATGGACTAAATGCTCCAGTCAAAAGACATAGAGTGGCAGACTGGATAATAAAGCAAGAACCTTCAATATGCTGCATACAAGAGACCCACTTTAGGGAGAAGGACACATATAGATTGAGAGTGAAAGGATGGAAAAGGATATTCCATGCAAATGGAAAAGCCAAAAAAGCAGGTGTTGCAGTACTGATTTCAGACAAAATAGACTTTAAAACAAAGGCCATAGAGAAAGATAAAGAAGGACATTTTATAATGATTAAAGGAGTGATGCAAGATGAGGATATTACACTCGTTAATATATATGCACCCAATATAGGAGCACCTAAGTACATACAAGAATTACTAACAGAGATAAAGGGGGATATTGATGGGAATACAATCATAGTTGGAGATTTTAACACTGCGTTAACATCACTAGACAGATCTTCCAGACAGAAAATAAACAAGGCAACAGAGAAATTAAATACTACAATAGAAAAACTAGATTTGGTGGATATTTTCAGAGCATTACACCCCCCAAAAATAGGATATACATTCTTTTCAAGTGCACATGGAACATTTTCCAGGATCGATCATGTACTTGGGCACAAAAGAAACCTCAACAATTTTAAGAAGATAGAAATTATCTCAAGCATCTTTACTGACCACAATGCCATGAAACTGGAAATCAACAACAGAGAAACAAAGGAGAAAAAAAGGAAAGCATGGAGATTAAACAATATGTTATTGAAAAAACAATGGATCAATGAGGAAATCAAAGCTGAAATTAAAAAATACCTTGAGACAAATGATAATGAAAGCACAACCACTCAAAACCTATGGGACACAGCAAAGGCAGTGCTAAGAGGGAAGTTTATAGCGATACAGGCCTTCCTCAAAAAAGAAGAACAATCTCAAATAAACAATTTAACCCACCACCTGAATGAATTAGAAAAAGAAGAACAAAAAGCCCCAAAAAGCAGCAGAAGGAAGGAAATAATAAAGATCAGAGGGGAATTAAATACAATAGAGATTAACAAGACCATAGAAAAAGTCAACCAAACCAAAAGCTGGTTTTTTGAAAAAGTAAATAAAATCGACAAACCTCTGGCCAAACTCACAAAGAAGAAAAAAGGGAGAGCACAAATTAGCAAAATAAGAAAGGAAAATGGAGAAATTACAACAAACAAAATAGAAATACAGAATATCATATGAGAATATTATGAAAAACTATATGGAACCAAACTGGATAACCTAGAGGAGATGGACAAGTTTCTGGAAACATACTGTCCACCAAAACTGAATCAAGAAGAATCTGAACACTTGAACAATCGGATCACTAGAAAGGAAATAGAAATAGCAATTAAAAACCTCCCTACAAATAAAAGTCCAGGACCGGACGGCTTCACTGGGGAATTCTACCAAACATACAAAGAAGAACTCATACCAGTCCTTCTCAAACTCTTCCAGATGATTGAAAAGGAGGGAATACTCCCAAACTCATTCTATGAAGCCACCATCATCCTGATACCAAAACCAGGCAAAGACACTACAAAAAAAGAAAATTATAGGCCAGTATCACTGATGAACATAGACGCCAAAATCCTCACCAAAATTTTAGCAAACAGAATCCAACAACACATAAAAAAGATTATACATCATGACCAAGTGGGGTTCATCCCAGGGACACAAGGCTGGTTCAACATACGCAAATCAATCAGTGTAATACATCACATCAACAAGAGAAAGGACAAAAACCACATGATCATCTCAATCGATGCAGAAAAAGCATTTGATAAAATTCAACACCCATTTATGATAAAAACTCTCGCCAAAGTGGGTATAGAGGGAACATATCTCAACTTAATAAAAGCTATATATGACAAACCTACAGCCAGCATAGTACTCAATGGTGAAAAACTCAAAAGCTTCCCACTAAAATGTGGGACAAGACAAGGCTGCCCACTATCACCACTCCTATTCAACATAGTCCTGGAAGTCCTAGCTATAGCAGTCAGGCAAGAGAAAGAAATAAAAGGGATCCAAATTGGAAAAGAAGAGGTAAAAGTGTCATTATATGCTGATGACATGTTACTATATATAGAAAACCCTAAAAGGTCCACACAAAAGCTACTAGAGCTGATTGAAGAATTCAGCAAGGTAGCAGGTTACAAAATTAACGTTCAAAAATCAGTTGCATTTCTTTACACTAACGATAAATCAACAGAAGAAGAAAGTAAAGAAACAATCCCCTTTAAAACAGCACCCAAAGTAATAAAATATCTGGGAATAAATCTAACCAAGGAGGTGAAAGAATTATACACAGAAAACTATAAACCATTGATGAAGGAAATTAAAGAAGACTTTAAAAAATGGAAAGATATTCCATGCTCTTGGATTGGAAGAATCAATATTGTTAAAATGGTCACACTGCCCAAGGCAATCTACAGATTTAATGCAATCCCTATCCAATTACCCAGGACATATTTCACAGAACTAGAGCAAATCATAATAAAATTTATATGGAACCATCAAAGACCTAGAATTGCCAAAGCATTACTGAAGAGAAAGAAAGAGGCTGGAGGAATAACTCTCCCAGACTTCAGACAATACTATAGAGCTACAGTCATCAAGACAGCATGGTATTGGTACCAAAACAGACATATAGAACAATGGAACAGAATAGAGAGCCCAGAAATGAACCCACAAACTTTTGGTCAACTCATCTTTGACAAAGGAGGCAAGAATATACATTGGAATAAAGACAGTCTCTTCAGCAAATGGTGTTGGGAAAACCGGACAGCAGCATGTAAAACAATGAAGCTAGAACACTCCCTTACACCATATACAAAAATCAACTCAAAATGGATTAAAGACTTAAACATAAGACAAGATACAATAAACCTCCTAGAGGAAAACATAGGCAAAACATTATCTGACATACATTTAAAAAATTTTCTCCTAGAAGAAATAAAAGCAAGAATAAACAAATGGGACCTAATGAAACTTACAAGCTTCTGCACAGCAAAGGAAACCAGAAGTAAAACAAGAAGAAAACCTACGGAATGGGAGAAAATTTTTGCAAGTGAAACCGACAAAGGCTTGATCTCCAGGATATATAAGCAGCTCATACGACTCAATAAGAAAAAAACAAACAACCCCATCCAAAAATGGGCAGAAGACCTAAACAAGCAATTCTCCAAGGAAGACATACAAATGATCAAAAGGCACATGAAAAAATGCTCAATATCACTAATTATCAGAGAAATGCAAATCAAAACTACAATGAGGTATCACCTCACACCAGTCAGAATGGCCGTCATTCAAAAATCCACAAATGACAAATGCTGGAGAGGCTGTGGAGAAAGGGGAACCCTCCTACACTGCTGGTGGGAATGCAGTTTGGTGCAGCCACTATGGAAAACAGTGTGGAGATTCCTCAAAAGACTAGGAATAGACTTACCATATGACCCAGGAATCCCACTCCTGGGCTTGTATCCAGAAGGAAATCTACTTCAGGATGACACCTGCACCCCAATGTTCATAGCAGCACTATTTACAATAGCCAAAACATGGAAACAGCCTGAATGTCCATCAACAGGTGATTGGATAAAGAAGAAGTGGTATATTTATACAATGGAATACTACTCAGCCATAAAAACCGACAACATAATGCCATTTGCAGCAACATGGATGCTCCTGGAGAATGTCATTCTAAGTGAAGTAAGCCAGAAAGACAAAGAAAAATACCATATGAGATCGCTCATATGTGGAATCTAAAAAACAAAAACAAACAAACAAAAACAAAGCGTAAATACAGGACAGAAATAGACTCACAGACAGAGAATACAGACTTGTGGTTACTGGGGGGTGGAGGGTGGGAAAGGATAGCCTGGGATTTCAAAATTGTAGAATAGATAAACGAGGTTACACTGTATAGCACAGGGAAATATACACAAAATGTTATGATAACTCACAGAGAAAAAAATGTGACAATGAGTGTGTATATGTCCATGAATGACTGAAAAATTGTGCTGAACACTGGAATTTGACACAACATTGTAAAATGATTATAAATCAATAAAAAATGGTAAAAAAAAAATAAAAATGCTTTAGAATTGGCTTTCTGCAGTGGAATGACGTCTTTCCCCAAACATGTGCTTCTTCGTTGCCCAAAGCTTGGGCGGTCAGTCGCTCCATCTTCCCGGTGGCTGGGGTGGGGTGTGGCTGGGGGCAGACTCACTGAAGTCCTTCCTTGAGATTTCACAAAGTTGGGCTGAGCTGTGCGGTGGTGAAGCCAAGAGTGGAAGCCGGAGGGCTTCCCGCGGCCATTGTTGAGGGGTGGGGGAACATCCCAGGAGAGAGACCGAAGGCAGGTGCCCAGGGAAGGGCGGCCCCTGGGGCTCACTCACTTCCTTGACTTTCTCAGTTCATTTACTTGAGCACCCTGCCCAATCTCCCCTTTCCCCTAAGCTAGACTGAACTGGGTTTCTGTCTTCTCGTGAAAGGATCCACAGTAAAAAGCTCTGTCTCTGGACAGCAAGTGTGAGTGTGTAGGAGCGCCGAGCACCTCCGTCAAAAGCTTCTCATCTGATTCTGCTCAGAACATCACACCGGAAACCTTGGAGATGCCACGGGTTCTCTAGGCTTCAGCTGAGAAGGGATTACATTTGAGGAGGGGTAACATTCCGTGCGAAGAAATTCCAACAAAATTAAAAAGTGAGCACTCTTAAGATTCATAATGGCATTTACATATTTTTTATATTGAGGAGATGAGCTTTCATGCTACGGAATCGGGCCAAGAGCACTTGGGACTAGGTTTTGTGTTGGGCAGACTAGGACCCTCGTCCGAGGCTCATTCTCGTCTTCTGTAAAGCCGGGGTAAATAACGTGTCTGCTTGATAAGACGGCTGTAAGGACTCGGTTAGGTAAGACACGTAGCACCCTTACCTGGCACATAGTAGGTGCTCAGGGATGGTGGTCACATGCTGCTGTTTCCCTAGGGGACTGGTTCAGTCTCCTGGTGTGTCAGGGGCCACACGGGGTGGTGGCCGAGCGTCCACATGTTGCCCTGTGTGGGACGGGTCGGGCTTATGACATGTAAGTCTGTGGCTGTGTGCGGGGGGAGGTAGACTGTATTCTCACCTGTCACTCTCACACTCTGGAGAGAGGCAGGGAGTCCTGGGGTCACCTAACGCCAGCCGTGTGTGTTGTAGGATGCTGGCCTTGCTGTGGAGTGTAAAAATCAAGCCTTGTATGTCTCAGGTTAGTGCGTGTGTGTACCCCGGGCTCTGTATAGTATTATTGGGATTTGGGTGATGGAATTTGAGAATTGCATGGAGAGGTTGTTTTTTTCTTTTTTCTTTTTGATCACTTTCTATACACATCTCTTGGGCAGGGGTGCACGCAGGGCAAACTGACTTGCATTAGAGCGATTTGACTGTATTTCATTTTTCTCTGTTAGGGGACATGGCAACCAGAAAAAATACAAAAAATCTGAAAAAAAAATCTCAATATTAGAAAAAGACTTCAATAGGAAGTTAAATTGACCTTAACACAGGTATGGAATGCTGTGTAAATTGTTATGTCCTGCTCACTTCACAGCTACGTGAGCTGTACGCTTTTATAAATCTATAAAAGCTAAACTAAAACTAAATAGGGAATTAGGAAAATGCCATCGGACATAAAGGAGGTAACCACTGGAAGGAATTTAGATTTGCCCGCTAGGCTGCGATCCCACGGACATAAAATTTAACTTCAAAATGCTCTGTTTCACCTGAGGTACCTTTTGTTGGGTAATTGAAACGAATCTCAGACTGGCTTGTGAGGCATTTAGCAGCTGTTTCTGTTTATCTTTGAGTTTCTGGATGAGTTTAGAGTCATTTTAATATTTTCTTTGGAAGATCAATTCTGGGCATGTTGAATTAGAATGGTTATTTTTATGTCACTGAGGTTCAATATTGCAGGGGAAGAAACCCCCCAGGGAACAAATCCAGATACTTTCCTGGGCGTGTGAAGGTATATGATAAACCATAAAAAGGCGTCTGTCACATTTGAGACACAAAATGCAGCTACGCTTCGAGGTCCTTTGCAGGCTCAGAAGTGAGGAGAGGGTTTTAAATATAGCTGTCTCATAAAAGCAATGAGAAGGCACATAAAATATCTTAGAATCATCCTTGGCATAGAAAAGATTTCTAATGAGTACATTTTATAAGACTGACTTTATTCTAACAAAGCCATGTGTGCAAAGCATGATTAGGGGAGTTTACAGAGAGATGGCTTAAGGGGAAAGAGTACCCTTCCAAAATGAGATGGAGATGTACCCTTCTAGGGAGGCAAGTAAACTATTTCAGGGACATAAATTAAACACCTAGGAGGTTTTCGTATTCTCAGACAACTATGGAGAAAGTGGAAAACGCTTAGGAATTAAAACCGTATGAAAACTCTGCCAGTACGCTAGAGGCTGGCCTGGGGAACCAGGGATATGGAAATTAGCAATTGCGGGGCTTGGGGGACCGAGGGACCGGCTTGCGGTCATGGCCCCGGGAACCACCCCTTTTCTTTGGGACACTAGTGTATCATTATTTTGTGGTTTCTCCTGCAAATCTGTGGGTCCTGAAACACATGGAGCATTTGCTGCAAACAGTGCTGTGGGGATGGCTGGATGAGAGACCCCCAAGGCGGGAGAATAAGAAGACGAGGGTCCATAAACACTGCAGCCCATTCCCCCATCTTCTACTTTGAGTATAGATGCAAATATTTAAAAACCGTTATTTCCAATATAAGCATCTCTACCCTGGGGCTCCTACTTTGTAATATTGGCTGGTTGAACCCTTTTTAGGACTTACCAACAACGGAAATTATCTTTTTTATTTATTCATTTATTTATTCATGCTCAGTCTCTCCTCAGACTAAATTCCATGAGACAGAGAACGGGTCATTTCTGTGGATTATTACGTTCTCAGTGCCTGGCACACAGTAGGCTCTCAACACGTACTTCCTGAGTCTGTGAGCACAGCTGTGACTACTGTCTGCCTGTGAAACTAATACTGTAATTTTATTTTATAAGCACTTACATATACACTGTATGGCATAGGTTATACATGTAAACAAATATAAACAACAAAATTTTATCTTCCTTCTATTGATTTTGTGTGTATGTTTGTACCTTGTCGTTTCTCTTCACTCAACGAAAGTAGGTTTGGCTATGATCCCATGTTAGCGAAAAGACAACTGCTGCAGTCTTTTTAAAGGCCACCCTGGAGGCCACAGTGTGTATAAATAACGGTTAATTTAATCAGCCCCCTACGGTAGGTGGGGAGGTATTTGGTTTGTTTATTTGTTTATTTTACTGGTGGTGCTGGGGATCGATTCTTGTAAGTGAATGAAATGCAAGTGAGATGGGAGGTTTGGGGTGAACCCCTTGGAAGTGACTGTGTTTCAGGAATGTCGACTCAGGAATGACCTCTCCAGATACTTGGGAGCTTGAAGCGTTGGCGTTGTGCTGGATTAGGGGGGATGGTGGAGGTTTGCTGTATGGCTGGGTCACCTCTAGGCAGAGCGAGATCCTGAGGCTTCCACTGCTGAGCTCTGGCTTCCCTCTGCAGACAAACTGAGGGACTCAGCACGATTGATGGGTGTGTTTGGTGCCACCCTGAGACAGTGTCTATCAAAGCACATGCATTTATAAATTACTGTTGGTGTTTGTGTTTGCCAGTCCACAGCATGCTAGTGGAGGGGACAGTTCATATAACTGCTTGCTTTTTGGTTCTCACTGGAAGTGGAGATTTTTGGGAGTTGGAGATTCTAACTTGGATGTGTAATTAAAATTACTGAAAATGATGGGGGAAATATTTGATTGTACAGTAGGAAAGTAGGATGTGTGTTTTGAATAGAGGAACGTTATGAGGAATGGAATTGTGCTTTGTCAAGGGAGAAGAAAGTGATTTGGTCCCAGAGCTGGTTGTTTCTGGGTGGGAAAAAAAATAGGGGACAGACTAATGTGGATACAGAGAGTTGGGGAAGGTTGTGGAAAGGGACCCCAGAAGCATGGGTTCTGAGCACGGTCGGGCTGAGACTAAACGTGGGTGAATGGATTTTGTTACTGAAAGTGGGCTGGTGCAGGGCTAGGTTTGGTTTCTCCCTGTTCAGAGAATAAGTTTACCTGTAATGGCTTCTGATAACAGATTATGTGAAACTTTTTGGTATTCTTGACCAACTTCTTATCAGGTTCTAATTAAAGGTATTTTGACTTCAGCTAACTTTGGGAGGCTTCAGAGGGCCCCTGAGGCATTTCAGAGAAAAATATTAAACTAACTAGGATTGCTTGATTTGTTAAATTACATGGGAAGTACTGGCAGATGAGTGAGAAGCCGCCTCAGATTATACAGTACGGATAAATGTCATCGATGTAGACGTTCTAGAAATGATAGTTTCTGAATTTTAGGTATGTCCTGGCATAATGCTGTTGGTCAGGAATTCTAGTTGTTACCCTAAAATGCTGTCTGTTACAGCAACTTGATGAAGCTTCTTTGTCAAAAACATGGTAATCAGATTTTTCACCGTGCCTTTTTAAGTCTTCTGTCACTCATAGAGAGTTAAGCTGATGTTTTGCAAAACTGCTTCATCTTTAAGAAGATTCATAGAAAGGACTTTTTGACGGTACAGGTTTCTTTTAAATCATTCTGCTGAGCTGGGTAAGAGATTTAAAAAGTCTAATGAAAACTCTGATTTCATAAAACTGTTAGTAAAAATGATTACGTAGGGTTGACTAAACTCATGAATATGGTTGTAATTTTTTGGTTGTCAGTTTTGGTTGTCACTGGCTTTTAACTTAAGTTCTTTAATTGAACTGTTTACCAAATTTTTGTCTCCTTATTAATATTAAAAGTTACTGTTTTACTTCTAACCACACTGTTGACCCCAGTGCTTAGGAGAGAAAGAGAGTTCTCTAACGGAGCTGTCAGGTCTAACGAAGCACACGTATGATGCTTGTGTAACATCAGGTGTAAGTGTTTCCCTGTTAACATCCCTCTGACACTGTTCACGATGTCTGATTAATTACTCCCCCCACGTGGATAACGAGGCAAATTGAAAGGAGGCCTAGCACCGAGGGGCGTGATCTGAACTGGGGGCAGGAGCCACCACCCCAGCACCAGGGACAGATATTTTGAGCATCAATGTTTTCTATTGAAAATTTTGTCATCAAGAGGGGAAATGACGGGGAGATCTGCACATACTGAGGTGTGGGGAAGGCATTCTGGCTTACGCACAGTTTGACTTAAATTTTCCTGTCCAAAGTGGCCTGTTTATGGCCTGTTGGACACACGCTGTCCATCTGCCTTGGCCTTGAGGAGGGGAGTGCATTTGAAAGTCAGAGTGGAGCAGCTGCGGTTCAGACACCCAAGGTAAACCTAGGTGGCTACTCGGGGTGTGATTTTAGACATGTTCTTGCATCACTGAAAGCTCGACTCTTCTGAGCTGTGTTACACTTGGGAGACCACCAGCCACTCCTGAGGCAGTGCCAGGTGGCAGCTGCAACCTTGTGCCCTCAAGGTCTCCTCTTATTACTATTAAATTTTTAGACAATAAAATTGTTGTAGATCAGATGTTGGAAAAAGGGGACACATGAAGTGGCCAGTAGCTCCTATTATGTATGTGTTAACACCACATCAAAAGTTAAAACCCACTCAGATAAAAGTAGACAACTGGCTATCTGGCTACAGGTCTCCCCCAAAGTGCCAGGTCCAGGCTGGTTTTCAGGCTTCTTCTCCTGAATTCCTCTGGGAGTGAGATCTTAATCCTACAAGACTTGGATCCAGTGCTTGAAACTTGGGAATATTTCCAACTTGGAGTCCATTCCCCAAATCGAGGAAGGACTATGCCCCATTTCAGCAGGAAGCAGCCAGAGTGGTTGTGGCCCCAGGCCTTGAAGGGTCTGCGGCGGGATGAGGACCGGAGGCTGACATGGCTGAATACAGGCTGCAATGAATACACACAGAATCTTCTGCTCATAATAGTTGCTATGTGCGTATCTCAAAGGCAGGGCATTTCTTCCCAAATGTGATTATGCTAGTTTTAAAAAATTGTAATTATGTGATTTAATTAAATGTCACTTAAACTGATGACATTAGTGTTCTGAAGCGTTGTTGTTCACTTCAGAACTAATCTGAGGAGTTTGAAAGATGGAGTTGTTGTTAAAAAATTTGCTGTCAAATTAGATGTGAGTGAAGTAATCTTAAAAGATTGGGTAAAATCATAAAAACATCAGAAGGATTCTGTCCCTGCATTGAGACATCTTCCAGATGTCTTTAGGTTCTTGTTCCAATTTAGAGGAGCACAGACTGCAGCTCATGGAGGACGTAGTGTGTGTGTGTCTCACATGCCTCTAGGTGTCCCCAGTCAGGGACCCAAAGCCTCTCTTGCATTAGAAGACTGAATAACCCCAGTGTTCACAGCAGCACTGTTTACAGTAGCCAAGAGACGGAAGTAACCTAAATGTCCTTCAACGGATGACTGGATAAAGAAGTTGTGGTATATTTATACAACGGAATACTACTCAGCCATAAATAAGAGAAAAATAATACCATTTGCAGCAACATGGATGGACCTGGAGATTTTCATACTAAGTGAAGTGAGCCAGAAGGAGAAAAAAAAATACCATTTGATATCACTTATAGGTGGAGTCTAAAAAAATGATGAACTTATTTATAAAACAGAAACAGACTCACAGACATAGGAAACAAACTTATGGTTACCAGGACAGGAAGGTTGAGGGATGGAGGGATAGATTGGGAGTTCGGGATTTGCAGATACTACTATATATAAAATAGATAAGCAACAAGGTCCTACTATACAGCCCTGGGAACTGTATTCAATATCTTGTAATAACCTATCATGAAAAAGAATATGAAAAGGAATATAGACATACATATGTACAACTGAATCACTACGCTGTACACCAGAAATTAACACAACATTGTAAACTGACTATACTTCAATTAAAAAAAAACAGACTGGTGAATAAATGTACATTTATATGTTTTACTTTAGTGGAGATTCTTAAGGTAGTTTTTTTGTGCTTTTCTGCTTTAATCGAAGTTTATGTTTAATGGCTGAAGGACTCATCTCAGCTGCACTTGACCTGAAGGCTTCTGCTAGGCCTCCTTTGCATTTTTCCACAGAGTTTTGCTTGCACAGTGCATGTCAGGGACCCACAACAGCTTTACCATTATTTCAGTCACTCCAGTGGCAGACACCATCTTAAAGGTGTGTTCTCTCTTTCATGCCACATTCTGCAGCCTGTCTTGAGTTCCTCTTGGTCTCCAGGTGCAACTCCAAATTGGGCACCTGGAACAGTGCCTGGCGTAAATTAGATGCTCAGTAAAAGCTTGTTGAATGGCTGACTCCATGCTTTTCCTCCTTCCTGGCGGCTGGCCATCTTAGCAATGTCTGAAAGACAGCTGGGCCATTCTGGGCCACGTAGGAGTTCAGACTCATAATAAAGGAGATTCAGGACTGGGCGTAGTGCAGACAGATCTTGTCTCTAGAGAGCTCTTTTCCTCCCGAAAAGTATGCTGTGTTGGCTTTTTATGGGATGGCATGAAATCTACTCACCTGGTCAGATGTTAGAAAAAGGAAGGAAAGACATTTACAGAGACGCAGAATTGAGGAGCACTCTTAGCCAAACAGGGTCTGACCAAAAGCTCAGCCCTTAGTATAAAGCAGAGTTTTCTGGAAAAATTTTCACTTGGCGATGGCATCTTGTCACAAGCACTGGTGAGGTGATTCCTTGGTTGAAGTGCAAGCCACAAGCAAAGATGCCTGTTAATGACCATAGATAGAAAGCTTTCGAATTAGAGCTCCTAAGGTTTAGACTTGAAGCAATCTCTGTGTTATGGTGTGAGATGGACTAGTGAACTCCCAGCTATCCGTCCCTATTCCCAAACCAGAAGGGCTGACCAGTGTATGTCTTACCATGCTTTACACTGTAAAATTAATCACGGTTTATGGACTGTGTCCCCAAACGCAGATGTTTGATTTTTTTTCCCTTTTATTTTTCTCTATTTTTTATTGACGTATAGTCGATTTACAAGGTTGTGTTAATTTCTGCTGCACTGCATAGTGATTCAGCTGTACATATGTATTCCTTTTCTCTTTTATTTTTAATACCATTTAACAGAGGTGTGTGTGTGCAATTCTTTTGGTTTCTGTCACATGGAGAAAATTCTTTGTCTTCAATGCAAATGCTACCAAAGCCTGCTCAAGTTTGTCCCCCTCACGTTACAGATACTAATAAGGAGGGACAGGAACCCCCGAGGTCAGCACACAGTAGTGGGGGGAATGAAGGGATGTGTCTGAAATGGGACCCTGCAAGACAGAGCTGTCGCCAGAGAATCCGTCATTCCAGCCAAACAACCTGGGGCAATTTAGTCCGAACCTCTGGCGCCGTTGCCATGGTTTCTAGACAAAGAGGCTACGCTGCATTCCAATTATATCCTTCAGAATGACAGATAACTGAAAAATAGGAAACGGGGTAGTAAAATCTCAGGTCGCCCAGAAGAGAAGAGACAGATACCAGTGACAGGGAAGTTGGAGACTCAAGCTCACGTCTGCCTGGGAAACACCTTTGTGGCTCCAGAGTGCGAGCGTCTGCTCTGCGGACTGTCCAGACTCTCCATCGCGCTTCTATCCACACCCCGTTCGTTATTCAGAACCAGGTATCTCCTGCTTAACAGAGATTTTCTTCATAGCATTTTAAACTCAAAAGTATTCATGAATTAAGAGACTCTGAGAAAAAGAAATCTCTGGAACTGTGAAAACTAAAGAGCGTCCCTTGACTTCTGATGAAATTGCAAAAACAGCAGAGCCTTTTTCTTTTCTTCTTCTTTATTGCTGGGGTCAGACGCAACGTTCTGTTCTTCCAGTGGAAGCTGTTACTGCCAACTTCACACCCAGCTCCAGGCCCTGTCTGACAATCAGCAGAACTTTGCCAGGTTCAGCAGAAAGCTTCCTTCTAGGATCTTAAACTATAGTGAAGCTACTCGCCTCTGTTCAGTGAGGGGAACCGTTAGGTGGAGATGGAAGGGTTGTGACAGTGAACTCTGGAGTGGGGTTGGTAGGTGTGACTTGAGTGAACAGACAATTTTGTGTACCTGCATTCTGTGCAAGTGAGCAGGAATGGAGCCTTTTAAATCCCTAGCAACCCTGGGTAGTTTCATTCAATCTTTAAAACTTAAAATAAATCTAAAATCTTTAAAACTTTGTCTCAGTTTCTTCATCTATAAAATGGGCTAACACCTGCTTCTTAGAGTTGTGGTTTTAAATTATACAGCACATGTAAAGCTCATGGCTCAGCGTCTGGTCCATCCCAGCATTTTGCTCACTAAATGGAGCAAAGGTACGTATACAAAAGTTAAGGGGAAAAGTACCTTAGATGTGCAATTAGATGAGTTTCAATGATGCTGAAACAAAGCACCAACTTAGTAAACAGTCTTTCCAGGTTTGCTGCCAGGAGTGAGGTGGAAAATTCTAGATGTCTTAAAGCCCAAAATCACATCTCCTGAGTTGCTCTTTGGGGCTGTTTATTTCATGACACTTTGAGGGCAATGTAACATGACTGTTAACACATTGAATATAATTGTTTGTTTTATCAAAATCAGTTTTATTTTCTTTTATGCATAAATTCAAAAAGTTTAGCTGGATTCTTAAGTTTGACTTTCACTGTATTCAGGATACACTTCATTTTCTCCGTAAGGATTGGTTAGATTTTATAGTGGAGGCAATTAGGAAAAGCTGACTTATTTAATGAGATTTCTGTATGATAAACCTTGCAAGAATCATTCTATTTTCTATGTGAATAATGACAATGATAAAGGAAAACTGAAAGCCTTTTGCACAGTCTATTTTGCTTTGATTATCTGGTCTTTACATGTTGTGGTAAATTTTTTTCATTTACAAATCCTGGAGTTTGATATTCTATCCTATATGTGTGTATATCATGTGTGTGTACATGTAATAAAGTAATTTTAGTGAGTATTTACAGTCAAAGCAAGAAATTTCGGATAAAAATAAACAACTCTCTTGGAATTATATAAAGGATAGCTTTCATTTGTCATTCATATTTTTAAATTACTCTTCTGTTATTGAAAGTGTGGAATAAGTGGTTATGAGCAAAATGTGAACTGTTATTTCTAGAACAAATACAGAAGGGCGAAAACTCCAGTAAATGGATGTTTTCCACCTTAATTCCCCTCCGTCTGTGTGCTGGGTGCCCCAGAAGGAACGCACCGTCAGTGGGGCAGGAGATGTGCTCGACCCCACGTTTCCTGCCTGCAGATGAGAGTTTGAACTCTCTCTCGAATGCTTCTCTTTTATGGCACAACTGCGTCTCCCTGGACCATCCGAAGGAAGCAGCTTCTCTCACCCCAGGGCTGATGTGGGAAAGTGACATGTCTATTTTCGTTGCCAATGCACAGCACAGGTCACAAGAACAACACAATGACACCCCACCCGAGCGGTCAAAGTGCCGCCGGCACAGGGGGGGGGGCTGGGGCTTACCTTGAAGGAGATCTCGTACTGCTCCCCTCCCCAGATCTCCAAGCCGGGGTCGTAGCCGCCCAGCTCCCAAAACCACTTTCGGTCCACAGCAAAGAGACCTCCAGCCATCACGGGAGACCTGTGAAATGAGTAAAATCATCTCTGAACGACTGTGATCATCAGGGAGTAGGCATTTTGCTTGGGGGGAAAAAAGCGAACTTCAAGGTAAGTTTCAGCGATCACTGCACAGAACTGTTCGGCTGGGGCTTTCTGGGAATGGACTGGTCTCCGATCGCTCCTGGAACCCCCACGAGCCTTGAACTCGCAGCTTAGATTCTAAATCAGCTAGTGCCCCTGAAGCCACACATTTGCTCCATGTATTTGCCACCAGAGAGAAGCCCTCGACGGCTAGCGACTGATGTGTTGGGAAGTCCCCCTCAGTTTCATGGCTTTCCTTCGAAGGGAGAGATCTCATACTCTTAGACGGATAATAGTCTAGAAAACGCGGTCGGAGACCATCTCTCAGTACGAATTTACCAAGCACGCACCATTTCCAGGTCTTGTCCATTTTACACAGTGAGATGGTCAGTTAGAACAAAAGAACCAACCAGAACTGGTCATTTAATTAACATGCCAAAGTTAGACTTTAAACTAGGTCTTTTCACTTTTAACTACATTAATTTTTTTTAAGTCTACCTTTCTAGGAAATTTTCTTTTTGATCACATAATTTTCAAGTGTTCTGCTCCTGCTGGGAGGCACTGTGGTTGTGTGGCTGTGTAATGAGACAATTATGAGTCACTGAACCCTGCCCTAAAATGTTTTGCGGTTCGAAGGTAGCTCCTGTGCTTTTGCGTGTTCACTGTGTGCTGGGCTCTCGGCTGAGAGCCTTGTCCAGTTCCCTCAATTAATCCTCACAGCAATCTCACGAACAGCATCCCCGGGTGCTGTTGGTAGGAACAGGCAGAGAGGGGTGGTGAGGCACAGCGCCCTAGGTTAGCGCTAGGACGCGTGGGGCTGGGGCTGGACCGGGTCCTTTGGTTTTAAAGCCGTTGAGTTCTTTACTGCAACACTGTTTCTGTTGCCATGTTCAGAGGGTGAAGAGAGACAGCTGCATAAATGTGGACAGAAAGCAGTTAGAGAACACTCTCAAGCAGACCAAGCAAATCTGTGAAAACACACATGGTCAGCATAGTCTTTGTGGCAGTTTTGAAATTTTTTTGCAATAAAAGGTTTTTATACGTAGAGTACAAGGCAGTTAATGTTGAAGACCCACATCTAAAAATATATCTAAACAGATCAGACACACCAATTTACAGACCAGCTGAAGTCGTGTTCTTGGTCATGTGACAGTGACCTGAATTTGTTTAAGTGTGTTATGTATTTCAAAGACTCTGCATGTTAAGATGGTACTTGGTCTAATTACTTCAGTTTAAGGTGTTTAAAAAATGTGTATTCTCAGTGTAGATGTAAGTATTACAGGACAGGAAGGGGGGTTTGTTTTTCACCCTGGGAAAATGAGTAGGATTCAAAAAACAGCAAAAAATCTCATGCAATTTACAAACTTTGTTTGAGATAAAAGTCCTAGAACCAGATAGACCTAACGTTAGCCCTTTTTCCAGCAGCACATCTTTTTCTATTTTCCATAAACTTCATTTCAGAGGGGAATTACAGCGGTAGCTGGAACAAATTAGGACTGGGTGCAGTTCCCCAATGAACATTTAGCTCAGTTTAATCTTTTATTCTCTAGGGCTCAGGCATAAGTGATCAGAAATTCCCAATCCTATGCGATCTGAGCCACAAGAAGATCTCAGGTCATACAAATATATTCTCACTTGATTGTGTAAAATGGGACACCAAAATGTAATGGAATTTACACTGTGCAGAATGAATCTCCAAATTGGAATTATCATAGATACAGAATTAATATAGATATTGGGCAAGAGAAAGTCCAATATTGACTGTTTTGTTGTAAATAATTTGTTGGAAACACAGCATTTTGTTTTCTTAATGATTTTATAAAAAGCTAACCATGGAGTATACTTTTGGTTAATTTGAAGCATGATAAAATAAATGCAAATGGGTTTTTTTTTTTTTTTATCTTCGTTGCTGTTTTTGCCAAGTCCCAGATAAATTAGTGTATCCTATCTTGATTAGTATGAATGACTGGTAAGAAACAAACCTTTTCTTCATGTATTTTCTCATATTTGTCCATTAATCTTTTGAACAGCTTAATTGAGGTGTAGTTGACATAAAATGCATTGCAAATATTTTAAGTTCACAACTTGATGGATTTTAATTTATGAAAACCCTTGTGCAGCCAGCACCACATTCAAGAAAATGAACAAATCTGTCACCTATCCCCACTCCGCCTCCAAAGTTTCCTCATTGTAATCCCTCCCTCTGGACCCTCCTCATCCCCTTCCTCTAGGACACCACTGATCTGTTGTCTGTCATTATAGGTTAGTTTGCATTTTTTAGATTTTTCTATAAATGGAACCACACAGTACATACTCTGGGTGGGTCTAGCTTCTTTCATGCAGTATAACTGTTTTGAGAGTCACCCGTGTTGTAGCATGTATTAACAGTTTATTCCTTTTTTATTGCTGAGTAATATTCCCTTTGCATGAGCGTACCACAGTTTGATTATCCATTCCTCCACTGATGAACATTTGAGTTGTTTCCAGTTTGGGACTGTTACAAATAAAGCTGCTGTGAGTTTTGTGTACTAATCTTTGTGTGGACATACACTTCATTTCTCTTGAGGAAAAGCCTAGGAATGGACTGACTACATCCTATGGTAGGTGTGGGTTTAACCTTTTAAGAAACTGCCAACTCTTTTCCCAGAGTGGTTGCACCACGTTATATTCCCACCAGCAGGGTCTGAGCTCCAGCTCCTATACGTTCTCATGAGTCTTTTTGAAGTTTGTCATCATAATAGGGCAACAGACATAGCTGACTGTGGTTCTGTGTTGTATTTCCATGATTAGTGATGTTGAGCATATTTATATCATTTCCCTTTTTTTTTTCCCTTAGGAAGTCTGACTAGAGGTTTATCAGTTTTATTGATCTACTTAAATCAATGAAACCAAAAGCAATTTCTTTTTCTCTATTGTTTTTCAGTTTTATATTTCATTGATTTCTCCTTGGTTTTTATTAGTTAAATTATTCTACTTACTTTGTATTTAATTTGCTCTTTTTTCCCCTAGTTACTTAGGGTGGAAGCTGATATTATTGATTTGAGACTTCTTCTTTTCTAATGGAGCTATAAATCTCCCTAAAGTGCTGGTTTAGCAGAATCCCACACACAAAAAATGTAGTGTTCTCGTTTTTATTATGTTTAAAATATTCCCCAATTTCCCTTTTATTTTCTTTTTTTGATGTATGTTATATAGAGGTGTATAATTTAGGTTTCAACTATTTGGGGATTTTTTTAAAGATCTTTCTGTTACTGATGTTCCTGTAATTCTGTTGTGGTCAGAGAATACACTTTGTGTGACTTGAATCCTTTTAGATTTATTGAGATTGTTTAATGGCTCAGAACATGGTCTGTCTTGGTAAATGTTCCATGTGTATTGGACAGGAATGAGTATTCTGCTGCCATTGAGTGCAGTGGTCTATAAATATTTATTAGGTGAATTTGGTTGGTGGTGTTGCTCAAGTCTTCTGTATTCTTATTGATTTTCTGTCTCCTTGTTCTGTCAGTTATTGAGAGAGAGAGAGATTGAAATCTATGATTATCATCCTGAATTTATTTCTTCTTGCTGTTCCGTCAGTCTTCTGCTTCATCCATTTTGTAGCTTTGTTAGTTAGTGCATGCGTGTTTAGGATTTCCATGTGCTTTTGATGAATGGACCTCATTCTTGTTCTGAGATAACTTTTATCCTCCCTGGTAATGTTTTTCGCTCAGACATTGATTTTGCTTTTATATTAATATAGCTGTTTCAGCTTTCTCTAAAGTCGTACTACTGCAACACGAATACTTATAACCCTTTACTTCCTTTTACTTTACTTTCTAAACTATTTGTGTCTGTATTTAAAGTGGTTTTCTTGATGGCAGCTTATAGTTGCATCTCATGGTTAAAAAGTCTTTGCCTTTTCATTGGGTTGTTGAGGTCGCTTACTTTTAATATGATTAGGTTTGAATCTGTCATCCTTCTATGTGCCCCATCTGTTGTTTCCTTGTCCCCCTTTCCTGTCTGATTAACTGAATATTTTTCACGATTTCATTTAGTGTCTTTTTTGACTTAATGGAAACTCCTTGTTTTGCTGTTTAGTGGTTGCGGTAGTGGGTTATATCATACATCTTTTTTTTTCATCAGTTTACCTTCCAGTGATATGTTACCAGTGCCCGTGTTCTGTAAGGACCTTGTTATAGATTCCATTCATTTCTGTTCCCCCAGTGTTTGTACCTTGTTGTCATACATTTTACTTTTACAGATGTTGTAAATTCCACATCATATTATAATTAGCTTTGTTTAAGATAATTTTTTCAATTATCTTGAAAAATATTTAAATAATAACATTTCACCTCTATTAAATTCTGTCTTCGTAATTCTTTTGTATAGATTCAGATTTCCATCCTCCCATCCTTCTGCCTACGGGACTTCCTTCAGCACTTCTCATAGTGGGAGTGTGTGATGAAGCTTTCCATCTTTTGCAGACCTGAAAATGCCTTTTCTTGGTCTACAATTTTAAAGACATTCTGGTTGGCTATAGAATACAAAGTTAACAGCTTTTTTTTTTTCTTTTAATCCTGCAAAGATATTGCCCACTTTCTTCTTACCAGTATTGTTTCTTATGAAAAGTATGTCACCTTTATCTCTGTTTTACTGTATACAGTGAATTTTTTTCCCTTCTGGCTGCTTTTAAGATCTCTGTGGCACTGGAGTTGAGCTATTTTATTATGATGTGACATGATGTATAGTTTCCTTGGTATAGTTTCTTGTGCTCGATAATACTTGAGTTCCTTGGATTTGTAGACAAAGTTTTCATGAAATTTGCACACTTTTGACCATAATTTCTTCCAGTATTCTTTCCATTCCTACCATTCTTTTACACTTTTTTTTTCATCTTAAGAATTTTTATTTTGGCCTTTTGATATCTTATATATTTCTCCTTAACTTTTTGAGCTACTGCTAAAATTACAGTCTTAATGTCCTCATCTGTTAAGTTTTAGTTTATAGCTTCGGTTGACTGAGTTATCTACACATCACAGGCCACATACTGGTGCCTCTTTGCCCGGTAAATTTTTCATTGAGTTCTAGTACTTTTTGGGTGCTGGATATTTTGAACATTCTTGAGCTTTGTTCTGGGATGCAGTTACGTTATTTGGAGGTAGTTTGACCCTTTTGGATTTTGCTCTTAAGAGTTTATTGGGCAGCCTGGAGCAATGCAGAATCTACAGCAAATTATTCACTACCCTGAAGGCAGGAAAGACCCTTCTGTGTGCTCTACCCAGCGTCCTGCCGGTCATCAGGTTGTGCAGTCTGGCTGGTGGGCAGAGGTGCGCTCCCCAGCCTTGTGTGCATTCCGGGGACTGTGGTTTCTGATTCTTTGTGGTGGCTCCTTTTGCAGTCTTGGGTAGTTTCTTCACACACATGATCATATCAGTCCTCTACTGAGCACCCAAAGGCTGCCCTCTGCAGATCTGTGGGCTCCCCTGGCGTGTGGCCCTCTTCCCACTGGGGCTCTGCTCTTGAAATTCCAGGTGCCCTTTTCTCCCCAGACCCTCAGCTGCACATCAGCAAAGGCTGGTCCCACCTGGGTCTCCTTGTTTGTGCCACTACCTGGGGACTCTCAGGTCAGTAAGCTGGGGTCATCCCAGGCCTCTGTCTCTCAGGGATCTGTGTCCTTCACTGCCAGGTGTCTAGTGTCTTGAAAACCACTGTTTCATGTATTTTACTTGTTTTATCAGGTGGGAGGGTGAATCTGGCTTATGTTACTACATCTTGTTCAGATGTGGAAGTCTGCGGATCCATCCATTAATCTTTATTTTAGGACATTAAAAAATATTTAATTATTTTGAATAGATAATATATTGTATTACATGTTTATAAAAAATAATCTTGCTCCTACTTCCCCTCTTTCCTTCCTTCACAAACAACCACGACTTTTTCTTAGGCACCCTTCCAGAGATGTTCATGCACATACAAGCAAATACAAATATACCTTTTCGTCCTTTTCTATGAAAATGATTATTTGCTACATACAGTGTTCTTTACCTAATTCCTTTTAAAACTACCTAACATATTTTGATGACCATGCCGTATTGAAAAGAGCTTCCTTGAACTATTTTTGACAGTCTGCTCCTCATTCTATTATGCATATAGATGTATATATATTTTTGGTGAACATTTAGATTATTTTCAATGTTTTACTATTTCAGAATTTATATAAGAAATAATGTTGCACCAACATCGTTTCCATGCGTGTGAGTAAATCTTTAGAAGAAATCTGCTAGAATTTAATATCCTGGTTTGCTATAAAGAGTAAAAATGTGAAAAACCAATTGACTTGTCCAGTTGGGGAGTTAACAGTTCATCGTAAACTGTGTCCTAACCTGCCACTTTAGCTCATACTTCATACCTATCCAAATGCAATGAAACAGGGCCTGATAAAATCAGAGGAGGGTTAGATAAAGGTAGCAATCCTACTGAGAAATGACAGATCTGCCGTAAAGTCTGAGGAGCCTTCGGTCTACAGGCAGAAAGGGCCAAGGACGTGGCATCGACATGACAGTATCTGGAGGGGAACTGTTGCAAAGTTTCACCAGGTGAATAGTCTTAAGAAAGGGAAAGAAGAAGGAGGAAAGGGTGGATGTGAGGCGAAGGAAGACGGCGTCCAAGGCCCCGTGTCCGGAAAGAGAGAAGTAACTAGACACGCAGGACGGCCAGCTGCTGCGGCCAGAGCACAGAGGGGCCGCACCGGCGGCGCCGGGAGTTCCCGCCGGTCCCCTGCACCACGGCCAGTTACCCTCACATCATCGGGGTTTGCTCTGTCCCCTGGATCGCCGGCACCCTTCTCACTGCAGGCCCAGGGCCAGCCGGGGCCCCGGCCTCCGTGCTCTCCGCAGCTGGGTGAGGACTGCACAAGGCTGACGGAGGCTGTCCGCCCGCCTCTCGGCCTAAGCAGCCTGGAGAGGGAGGAGGGAGGGGGAGAGGGGAGACTCCCCACCAGAGCCGTCAAGTCCGGGGGTGATGGAGGCCCCCGCCCTGCACCGTGGAGGCGCCCCGGGCGGCGGCAAGGCCTCCGCGTGGGACGCGTGGGAGGACGGGCCCCACGCACTGCACCTCTTGTCCTTGACACCCTCGGCTGGCGCTGGCGAAGCATGGGACTGGCAGACCGGCTGCATCTGAAACCTCGTGGAGTCGGCAGCAGGGGTCCCGGCGGCCACCCCCGTGAGCGGACAGCTCTGATCAGAAGGACAAGTCTGACCCTGGAGCGGCTGCCCTCCTGGAGAAGGGGTCCCGGCCGCCCCAAGAGAGACGGAATCACCCGGTACTTGCCCGCGGGGAACTCAGAGTTGGATTGAAGAAAATCTGATCTGTGATAGGTCACGGTCGTCTGAGCTTGTGGCTTTAAGTTCATACGCACCCCGCCCCCCACCCCCCAACTCTGAGTTAACTCCTGTGCAATGTTGCAGCCAAGTCAGGAGACGGTGGCGATGTTCCTCGAGCAGTAAGAGTGGAAGGCTTTAACGTGTCACCTCAGCTGCTGAGCAGAGGGCGTGGGGGAGAGCCCTTTATTTCCAGAGCTTGCATGTTAAATATAGTGCTGACTGCCTGGAGCCCTCCCCGCTGGCCCCGTTCCCCACCGTCTCTCATCGGCTTGTCTTCACATTCCTTGATTTCTTTCAAAATGTTCTCACTGGTTTTGTCCCCTGGGAACGTTAACGTGCTGTAGACACGTGCTAACGCGGCTCCGTGTCTGTGAAGCTTGAACATATGACTGCACTTGGTGGGGACAGCTCGTAATTCCACAGATCAGGTCTTGGGTTGTGCTCTTAAAAAAGACCTGTTACCCTTGGGGTGCCTTTTTTGGTGGGGGGTGAGTAATTAAGTTTACCTTTAATGGAGATACTGGGGATGGAACCTAGGGCCTCCTGTGTGCTAATGAGCACGTGCTCTACCACTGAGCGGCCCCTCCCCCTTCCCCTGGGGATGCCTTTTAAAATTAACATAACCACGTGGCAGCATATTCCTGTTGAAGATTCTTGATTCTTTGGGCCATGGAAATGCAGCTTTTCTGAATACTTACTGGAGGTCAATTTTCTGTTTTATGTTAAGTCAGTTGAACCAGGTAATAAATATGCTTTCCTCTTACTTATGCTGGACTAGTTTACTTTTCCACATCATCTCTTACATCCCAGACTTTATTGACTTTAAATTCATGAGGCAATGATGCAAACGTGTCCTAAACCACTGAGAGTGTCTTCATGTTTTCACCTGCAAATGCGTTTTTCAAAGTGTGTAGTTGGTTGTCTTTGCTGAACCGGAATGTAGTTCTTCATGCCTGTATCCTCACCCTGTGATTCCCACAGCATCCAAGGATTTACTCATCTTCTTAAAATTCTGTTTCACATATTGTCTCTTTTCTCCAGATGTGAAAAAATGGTAGAATTTTAATTAAAAATACCTTTCTCCAGAATATTTTTGTCTACTTTCTCTCCTCTTTAGAAAGTGTTATTTCAAATTTTAATACATCTCTTGTGTTCTTTAGGGGGTCAGGAAAGAAAAAAATATATCATACTGAAAAATAAACATACATCAAAAAATTTATTTTTAAAATTGACTAACAAAACCCAGGTCCAAAAATCCAGAGGAAGCCTCCCATTTGGCTTCTTAGAAATTTGGTGCTCAATTTCCTTTCATTTTAGTGGCCCCAGTGAGAATTCTGGACATGTGGGCTGAAATGTGAATTTAATTAGAGAAGAAATGACACAATTGCCCTTCGGATTCTGTCAAATCAAGTCCATCAACACAGATGAATCACATCATTTTCAATTACATAACTAGAAATTTTTAGTTGGCCGATGACTCAGAACAATTACAGCTAAAATATAATTATTATCAACTAGAATCAATTGTTCAGTGAAATGACACTGCAGATTAGAACAAATTTTTTTCCTAATAATTTTGTTCTTTGAAGTATTAAATCATAAATTAGAATTCTGGAAAGAGTGGCTTAAATCACTCTTGATAAATTCATTTGTATCATTTATCGTTTTTTTTGAGTTATAGTCAGTTTATGATATTGTGTCTGTATCATTTATCTTTAAAAAAAAGCACGTTATGGGTATAATTTCCTTACTTTTTGTTGTGTCATGAGGACGATCAGGATGAGGGAGGAATGTGACTCTTCTGCTGTGCCAGGCAGTGATCACTCTAGGGGCAAAGAACGAAGTGGGTTCCGAGCTGGGAAAAAGGATGCAGCAGTGAGTGGAGGGAAATTTTGATTCCAGTTGGAGGAAGCGATGCTCATTCTTCTCAGGACTGCAGTTGTATGAAGGGGGAGATGGCGCTGCTAACCTGTGGCCGAAAGGATCATGGAAGTAACGAGGTGTGTGTAACACGTGGCACCCAGGCCCCTGCGGAAGCCCCGCCGGACATGTGACGGGCTCCACGCCTCAGCATCACTGCCCTCCTCATTTCTTCCATGGGCTGCACCAGACTGCCAACTTCACTTTTTTTTTTTAATTGCAGTAGCAGCGAAAACAGAGATTTTCTTCCTGAGAGACAAGGGTTACTTGGAATGCATCTGAGGAGTGAGGGGTTCTTTGAGTCACCAAGAAGAAGACAGACTCTAAAAGGAACGCAGTGAAGAAAATGGGGCTCTCAGATGGGCTAAATCTTGTACAGCCCGGTCCACTGGGGCCGGCACTCTCCCCTGCTTCTCGGAGCAGACGACGCTGGGCTAGCTGGTTGCAGACACCTGGTCCGGCTGGTGGCCGGCAGCAGCTGCTCAGTGCAAAGTGAGGCTCTCAGATGCAGGTGTCCCACGCTCGGCCCCTGAAGCTAACATTGTAAACCAACTACACTCCAATACAAAATTTTAAAAGTCTGCCAGCCCACACCCATTGTATCACTAGCCTCCGAGTATAGCCAGCCTCTGAGCCCCAGTTTGGGCTTGGCCAGGGCACCTCGCTTCTGTTACATAGAACACAGACTTTGTGTTGCCCCCTGCTGGACGGAGACTCCAAAGCTCTCCTGTTTTCCTCCTCATTTGTCTTTGCAGCATGACCTTCATCCCTGCCTGAAATCCCTGTTTTGGTGTGGATGCTCCCCAGATCCTCCTCACATGATGCTGATGAGTGCATCTCACCTAAGTTCCTCGTCTCACCTTCAGTCCTGGTCCAGACTCCCTTACTTCTTATATCAGCCCCTGGAACCATCCCCCTCCAAGCCGCCTCCTCCCTCCCACCCAGGCTCTCAGCCCTCCTGTCAACAGCAACCTCAACAGGAACACAGCACTGATGGGAACCAGCAGGGCAAATGGCTTATCTCATCAGTAACGGAGACTCTTCAGAGCAAAAAAAAAGAAAAGAAAAAAATCCTAAGTGCTGTGCGGGGAGCCTTTCTTCTTCAATACAAATAGAACTTTTCATTCAAGGGATAAATGCTAGTTATTAAAATCCAAGCATGGTTGAAACTGCAGGCAAGCTTGTTTTATGCTTCGTTTATTTAATAAACATTTGACGATTTCTTCTTATGAACACTTTCCGCCTTCATCCTAGTGAGGAATGCAAAATATGCTTTTCCCCTTTGGCACTGATTGCATCTCAAAGGCAATTTTGGTCTCATTTCCTAGCATTTCATATCCAGTTAGAATTGACGGTTAAGTGGCATGGATTTTTAATACCACTTATCAGACCGTTACTGTTTAATAAATTTACACTGCATGTCTATCCCCTGCTTGATGACCTTAACTCCTTAAACACAAAACACAGCAAAAGAAACAGGGACTAGGAAAAGAGGTGTCAGGCAAAAAGGCTGTAACTGTAATTTGTAAAAAATCTGCATAAAGGCGTCACCAACTTCTCCCCTCTAGGTCAGCCCATCCACAAAGGAACTGCATCTAACCACACGTAGCGGGAGGGAAGAACCCCCTCGCGGAGCCCTGCGTCTGCTCCTGCCTCTGTCTCTCATTCTGGGGCAGTTTTCTACCTACACAAATTCCCAGACCCTCTTCTCATTGAGAGATGGGTCTCCATCCCTGTCCTTGAACCTGGACGGGGTTAGGACAGCTCAGACCCACTGAGCCTCAGATCCATGGTGGCTCATAGGAAGCTACACAGTTTGCACCTTGCTCATTGGAATCCTTGATCTCGGGCCCCGAGCTTCCCCAAGGGAGTCAGCCACCCGGCCAGGAGGGAGCGCAGGCCCCGGAGAGAAGCCACGTGGAGGGGACTTGATCCTTTCTGTCCTTTGTCTTGACAGATGCTCTTTCCTAACATCTCAGGTCTTTTTTTTTTTTTTTTTTTTTAAGAATAGATCTTTAAGAAATATATGCCCATTTCTCAAATTAGTAAATCATCTTTCAGAATAACACAAAGGAAGTTAATCCTTCACACCGAATCTCTGCCACATCACCTATTGCTGTTTAACAAGCTGCTTCAAAACTTAGTGATGGAGAGTGTGCAATAGTTGGGATGTGCTGACACTGAAAACGTACTTGTTCTTTATCTGAAATTTGAATTTAACCAAGCATTTTAAGTAGCAATCCTAGGACACAGAAGATGCTTTCTGATGGTGTTCCTGTGCCAGCACCAGGAAAGGAACTGGATTGGCTTTGCTGGGACCTAGCATCTCCCCTTTGCAGAGAATGAGGTGGGATACAGCCCACCTCTGTGGCCAGTGCAGCTGGGTTTATCACCAGCAAGAGGGGGGATGGGAAAACTTCCGGGGTCGCCAGAGTCTGCTACACACTCACTAGCATCTCACTCTTAGGCTGATTGATCACCAGAAAAATAAAGACACTTGGAACTGTAGGCTCTGGTAGCTGGTGGACTTACTGGCTAAACCCTTCACAGTTCCAGAGGATGAGGGTGAAATCGTCTGTATTGGCTTTTGTAGCATCAGTTTTATGGGATGTTGTACTGCAAACCAAGTGTCTTACAAACAACAGAAGATTCTCTCCGCGGGGGCTGGAGGCAGGGAAGTCTGAGGTCACGTCCTAATGAAAGCTGTCTTCTGGTTGCAGGCTGCCTACCTCTTAGAGCCTCACGTGGCAGAAAGGTGGCTGGAGAGCTCTCTGGGGACTTTTAATAAGGACACTAAGCCCATTCGTGAGGGCTCCACCCTCATGACCTAGTCCCCCTCTCCTAATGCCACCTCCTAGTACCATCACATTGGGGTTAGGATTTCAACACATACATTCCTGGGGGACACCAACCTCCAGTCCCTAACGGCTGTTGACTTCCCAGGGATGTTTTCCCTCAGCTGCCCAACAGATGGCCCAGGAGTAAGCTGAACAGTCTACTTCTCTGCAGTGAAATGCACAAACAGCTCCTGAGCGCTGAGCTTCAGGGCCCTGAATATGGGAAGCAAAAAGGAGGAGCAGCCTTTCTGCCCCTGTGGTGTCCAGGGTTAGCGGGGAGGCAGACACAGCATCGACAGGGCAGCGTGGTGTGAGACATGACTAGTGTGTACAGCGCTTTATGGGGTCACCAGGGGGGTGCACCTTTACCTGGGTGTGACCTGGGGTGAGTGGGGGTTAGCTGGGGAGGGAAGAAGCGGGTGTTGAGCAGAGGAAATGGAACAAAGCCCACGGAAAGAAATAACATGATGTGTCCTCGGTGGGGTTTGGAGAGTGGGGTGTGGAGGACGTATGCTGGTGTGTGTGAGCACAGGCAGAAGAGGCTTGGTTAAAGCTGGACAATCGAGTGCAAGGCAAGCTGTTACGAAGGGTGAAGCTGGACACGTTGGCAGGGCTCAGTGTTGACAGTCTTGTCAACCATTTTCTGCAGCGTGAATTTGATTTGCAGCTTTTGGTTTTTGCTCTTTGCCGTGCATGGGGGCTGATGAAAGCTACAGTCTTTCTCTAAATAAATGCGTGTTCACCTAACATTCTGCATGAAGATTCAAGAGAATTCAAGATGTTCTGGACCCCAGCTTAACAATCTTAGGAAGTGACTGGGTACAACAAAGAATTTTAGCCAGTGGAGTAAAGCATTCAGGTTTTTGGCAGATGACCTTGACAGCAGAGGAGGGAGTGGATTTGAGGGGGACAGTTCTGAAGTGGAGAAACCCAGTTAGGGGGTGACAAGCCGTCCAAGTGAGAGGTGATGTGTGATGGTGCTGACGCCATGGAAATACTGATGGGTGGGCTGAATATTTAAGATATACAGTTGACAGGACTTTGTGCCCGCACCATGTGGGGACTGAGGGTGGGAGGTGTGAGCAACCCATTATCAAATAAAAGAGGAAGGGCAGGTTTAGCCGGAACACAGAAGACCAAGCTAGCACGGTTTTGGGTCAGAAAGCACGATCTGACTACAAAAAGTGAGGCACCGTTTCTTGACTCTTAGACTCTGAAAGCAACCTGGGAAAGTGAGTTCTAAGCATTTCTTGTAGCTACTCCTTGGAATAATCTCCCGAGGCTAAAAATGTGCTATTCGTTTTTGAAGGATGGGTATTTCTGCATTTTTCTTTCTTTAAGGCATCACTGCACAGCAGTCAATCCTTATATCACGAGAGAAGATATTCATACTGAGGTTCAAGTGCTTATTTCAAAATCATCCTTAAAATGGATAACACTTAAAATAATTGAGATGACCACAAGGCAATTAGAGCCAGCTCTTACTAATTTGTATTAATCCAGGGGAAGGTCAGTTGAAATTCATTAAAAATCTCAAGTCTTAGGATATTGTCTTCATTCATATTCTCTTTCTAAAAATAATCTGAAGGAAAATATCGTCTTTCCCACTATCCCATAACTGCTTCCCACTGCTGCTCCGCAGATCAGCGTGGAGAATGCACGCGGTCAGAACGCTCCTTGACCTCCCGTGACCACTGTTGACAAAAACCAGTGTCTTCTGACAGAACCGAATCCCAGACTATCTCAACATTCTTTCATTTAAAACATTCTGAACTTTATCAGCCACTCCTCACTGGCCCCTGAGAAATAATCGTTTCCCTTGCTTTGAGGGGCGATTTTGAGCATCACTTCCAAGTTTTACGTGAACAATAGGATAGACGCACAGACATACACATAAAGTGAGAGGCTCACCAGAGTCAGGGGGAGTGGACACTGCTGTGCCCTCTGCTGGGCTGGAGACCCTGAGTGTGAGGGCAGGAAGTACATATGGAAACCCTTTGACATTCCCTCGTGATTGAACATGGAAAAAGAATTAAAGGAGGGTGAGTCAGTGTAAGGGTGGATAAGGCACCTCTGTGTGGGGTCCCCTTCCCGCCTGGGAGACAGGAGGACAAGTCCCAGGAGGTACTAAACTCACCCCTGCCTGGTGCGGGGGAGGGGGGCATCCACCACTCACGTGGGGGCCCTTCTTCAACAGGAAGGACACGTTCAACTCACTGAGAGGCCAGTTTGAATATTCAGGAACCTGGCAGGTGGGGATTGGATAAAAGCCATCCTCTCCAGAGGGAGGAAGGGACTAAAGCTGGGGGTTAGAGGGCTGCCTGGAGGAGACGTTAGGAAGTTCTGGCTGTGGTTACAGCCTGGTCCCTGGAGGAGTGAGGATGAGCTGGGAGAAACTCTGCCGGGAGAGGCACAGGCACCCCCCCGACTCCATTTGTTTTTCAGTATTTGTAGTTGTAGCCTCCTGACTCTGAGAGTCATCATGTGAAACACTCTGGGCCTGAACAAAAATGTTTGGGAATTATTTGTAAGAATATGCAAATAAATGCCAATATGGCAACGGACTCCCAGTTGCTCTTGTATCTTTCGCATTTTGGTTTTAATGGACCCAGAGTACCATTCATGTTTACATGGAATTTATTCCCTGATCCCTTCTGAGTGTTTTCTTGTTTGTTTGTTTTTTTTGTTGATTTACAGTGTTGAGTTAGTTTCAGGTGTGCAGCAAAGTGATTCAGTGTATATGTCCTTTTTCAGATTCTTTTCCATTATAGGTCATTGCAAGTTATTGAATATAGCTCCCTGTGCTCTACAGTAGGACCTTGTTGTTTATCTGCTTTATATGCAGTAGTGTGTATCTGTTAGTCTCTTTATCTGTTCCCCTTCCCTTCCCCCTTTGGTGACCATAAGTTTGTTTTCCATGTCTGTGAGTCTGTTTCTGTTTTGTAAATAAGTTCATTTGTATCATAGTTTAGTACCACACAGAAGTGATATCATGATATTTGTCTTTCTCTGTCTGATTTACTTCAGTTAGTATGATCACATCTAGGTCCATCTGTGCTGCTGCAAATGGCATTATTCCATTCTTTTTTATGGCTAAATAATACCCCTTGTATACACACCACATCTTTATCCAGTCTTCTGCTGATGGACATTTAGGTTCCTTCCATCTCTTGACTATTGCAAATAGTGCTGCTATGAACATTGGGGTGCAGGTATCTTTTTGAACTAGAATTTTCATCTTTTCCAGATATCTGCCCAGGAGTGGGGTTGCTGGATCATATGGTAGCTCAATTTTTAGTTTTCATCTCAGTCGCATTTCCTAATAACCCTGAGAGGGATTTACCATGTACCTATAAGCAGGTTGAGGTTTATCATCAGTAACCCAGGTGTTTTTGTCAGAGGCTTGGTCTGAGCTGTTTAATTATCTCTAGAACTAGAGCAGGTCTGGTTTTGCTCTCCAGCTTGCACTGTCCTGTGACCTGTTCTGTTGCATCTAAAGTTTTGGAGGAATAAACTTTTCATTTTGTATCAAACAACTGCCTATAAAACTACTCCTCATAAAAGGGACCACAGACTGAATGCACACCAGCCCAGGGCCAAAGGGGAGAGAGACTGCCTGAAACAGCCTGGTGCTGTAAACTCCAGAAGCAGTGGGTTCTTTACCTTGATATAATAAAAAAAAATACTACCGAGTTTTAAAAAAACTGCACAGTTACAGCGGTCATGGGACAATGTAGAGAGTCGTACAAGTAGGAGGGACTCTTTGATTGCCAGGGCTTTTAAAACTTTTAAAACTTAAATTGACTTGTGGGTCCCGGGGAGAGAGAGAGGGGGCACTGGGTTTCTGTCTTTTTAGTTGATCCATCCCACGACAGGAAGAATCACCCAGACCTGCGTACTTTGGAGCAAAGAGGAGGGTGTGTGGACGGAGGGGCAAAAAGTGGAGGGTTGGGGAAGAAGAAAGTGATGTGACTGATCCGCTTGCTGTGGGAGAGGTCTGTCTGCTTCTCCTTGTCCATCCGGATGAGTGTTCCCAGAGCCCAAGGGGGAGGGAGGCTGAACACACTGAACGCAGCAGCGATTGTGTTTGGGGTGACTGCCCCATAACCAGAGTGCAGGGTACAGCCAGCTTCGTGGAGCCACGTAGGAGCTGGAGGAGGGGAGGGCTGAATGTGGTGGCCGGAGGGCGGCCGTGGCTGTTGGCCGGCACAGGAACACACACACACATCACAGGGGCTTTTCTCTGCTCGGGTGGCGACGTAGACATGTTGGAAACAAGTGTGCTTTCTGCTGAGACTGCCCAGTGAGGAAGGCGCCTAGAGGAATGGGAAATGGTTAAGGGCGTGGACCCGGGAGCCACACTGCACGGGTTCAAGTCCGTCCTCTGAGCCCCCCTTGGGTGAGGCTCCCTCTCTCTCTGCCGCGGCGTCCTCGTGGTAAGATGGGGCTGATGATAACGGATGGCGCTTCCTCATGGCAATAAGCGCTAGTCGGCGTAATGCACCAGAACCGCGCTTGTTGCCCCAGAAGCTCTCTGCGGACCCTGGCTGGGCTTCCAGGCAGTCGGTGGGGACAGGAGGACGCGCAAAACTCTCGGAGCTCGGAGAGCTAGTTCTTAGGAAGTGGATTATTTTGTCGACTTCAAGGCTGAATTTGGAGAATTGTGTAACTCGGTGTTTCTCTTTGCAGGGAGTGCATTTCATAGACAACTTTCGCACGTTTTGAGGTGATAACCCTCACCAGGTCCATGGAACTGGCACCGCTGGTCCGTACCTGATGGTCACAGACAGCCTGCGCTGGACTGAGAGTGGTCCTTCCTCCCACATGACCCCAGGTCCTGCCTCGGCCCCAACCGTCGCCTCAGGGACGGGCTTCCGCTGGTGGGGTTTTGTCCTGAGCTCCGGCACTTTGTTTCAGTCCCTTTTACTTTTCCCCAACATGCTTCTTCTTTGTTCTGTCATCAACTCATAAACGAATTCAAGACGATTAAAGCATTATACATGCCGACCACAGCAGGTGCCTATTCAGTGACAGGACGTGGAGTTCTCAGCGCCTGTGGTTGCGCTTAGCGTGTTTCCTGCGATGAGATGAAAGCCTGGTCTGACATCCCTCCAAGAACTCCAGCTCTTTTGAGATTTGACTCCAGTCTATTCCCTGTCTCTCCACTCCCTTTGCTCCATTCACGGAGGAAACACTAAATTCACAGCACGCTGCAGCGGGTGCTGGAGATGAAGAGACAACCAAGGCAGAGTCACTTCTCAAGAGGCGTTTATAAACGTAGTTTCCAATGTGGAATTTGGGTAGCAAACAATAGAACATTTGGAAAGTGCGTGAAGTACATATTTCTAAGTTATCTCGTTAGTGAAACAGTCCACATGACTTCAGTCCTAGAAGTTGCTGGTGCCTCACTGAACCCCCTTTTTCTGCTGGGGCACCCATTCCCCAGCCCGGGCAAGTGAGCTGGGAACAGTTCACAGCTGTTTATCATCTGAAAGATTGTCTTTGGCTGAAGGCAGGTGCCTTGTTCAGGAAAGCCTGAGAGGTTACATCGCCTTCCCCCTGCTCCCCTCAGGGGTGGACATGGGTGGAAGCACCCAGCCCTCTTTCACGGACGGTCAGCTCTGCATGTGAGTTATGCTCAGACCCCCTCTGGATCACAGCTCACCCACCTTGTCTCTTTCTCCCTCCCTGTCTGTTAACCCTGCTCCCTTTCAACTCTTTCCTTGAAACAACTCCCACAAGAAATGAGATGCACCAAACCCCTGCCTCAAGCTCTGCTTACAGGAAACGCCTCCAAAGTCAGTTTTCTTACTGGTGATCATTTACTTTCGGGATTTACGCTATGAAGCACTGACTTACCATCATCATCTGAAACTCGTCTTCCTAAAGATTCTGTATTTTAAACTTGTTCATTGCCGGAGATGATTTCCACTAGGGTCTTCTCCCGTCTTGACCAAAAGCACTTTTCTTATCCACTTCCTCTGATTTTTAAAGACAGCTCTATGCCTTCCAGCATAGAATACCATCAGATTCTCCAAAGAAACCGATGAGCTCTGTTTGGAGGCAGATCCAGGGTTTAATGTCTGCTCGGTCAGTGGAATGCACCACTAGACCCTCATTTGGACTGGTTGCCAGGTAGCATGCTGTCTGGATTGGCTATGATGCTCTTGAAGTTGGGGCCAGAACAAATTTCAGAAGGAAGAGCTGGTTTTCTCAGCTCACTTGTCCAGTGCCCTCGGGTCCCAAGATTAAAAATAAAAGTACTCGGTATTTTAGGTTTGTGTGACACTCTGAGGAGGGCCACGCTCAGGCTTTGATCAGTGGTGAAGTACCAAGTGATGCTTCCACATAGGAGCTGGGTCCCGCAGGTGCCCAGAACTGGGTGCCTCAGCTCCAAGTTTCAGTGGAAGACTCCTCGGCAGGCTGCCCAGCTCCCAGCCCCATGATCCTTTTATATCCCATCAGTGAAGCAGAGAAAATTACATTTCTATTTGCCCTAGTAACTCTTGGGAATTCCAAGAGCTGCTGGAGACCTGCTGGTGCATTGTTCTGAAGTAGTGCGTAGGCATCTTACAGGAAAATTTCCTCTGCTGTAAAAAGGCAGATAATTAACATCTGATGGCCCAGGTTCTCTTCTCTTAGGAGATCGATGTAAGATATCTTCATAGCCTTTTTAATCTCCCTAAATATTGTAATCTTTTCTCTTCCCAGCTCACGAGGATGCTGAGATGAAGTGTCAAAAAAGATCTTCCAAGTGCTTTGACCTTCTTGGAGGCAGGTCCCCATGTCAGCTGGGTGCTATTAGCTCTGAGTGCCTCTGACCATTGTATAGGGTTCCTATAGACTTTCCCGGATCTGAATCATTTGTCTATTTATACATCCCTTCAGGGGTTGTAAATTGCAGTCACCAGGTCAGCACTGGCTTCTGAATGTTTCAGTTTTGGCTATAAATAGAACAGAAAACTGCCTGTGGGGCATTCTGTTCACTGCCGCGTTCCCATAATACAAAAAAGAGCCCGGGGGTCCTTTCTAGCCTTTGTAATATGACGTTTGTCAGACATCCCTTTGGGGGATTAACTGCACGGAGCATGTGTGGAAGAGGGAGCTCTACCCCTGATCCGCACGGGCACGGATTCCTGTTAAGAGCTGGTTTCCTTAATTGTGGGTTTCGGATGTTACTGCTCTCAGTTGGGGAATTGTGTGGCTCAGATAACCGTGTTCTGAGGGTATTTTTAGCTCCCTTTGTGGTCATCATGTTCTCTGGAGCCGAAAAAGAGAAAGCTACTCATTCTGCTGGACGTCGTGTGCTGCAAAGACGGGGAAGCTTGGCTGCAAGACGGGTCTGACAGAGGCTGGACAATCGCTGCTTGGCCGACAGGACAGCCCGTAGTCAAGGAGAGGGCGAGGTGCTCGGGAAACGCTGTGCACCTGCTGTCCTGCGTGCCCCCCCCCCCCCCAGCACAGGTGACGTGGGCTGAGAACAATGTGGACAAGTCAGCAGGGTCACGGAAGGACATTTAACCCACTTGCTGTTTAGGAAGCTCATTTCCCCGCCCTCGTCCTCCTCACCGCTGTCGCGCTCCCCGCGGCTGGGGCGGTGGGACAGGCTCTCCTCTGTGCTCTGGAGGCCCCAGCCCTCTGGGTTTTCTGACTGTCCCCAGAGGTAAGACCAGTGATGCCTCTAAAACTCCTTTACTCCAGGCATTCAACGCACTTTACTTTACACCCCGTAAGCAGTGTTGGGACCGTGCTCGGGGCTGCCGGTGGTCACTCTGTGTCACAAGAGGCAACACATTGGTCACACTGCAGCTGTATGGGGGGTGATGTTACATCCCGTTTGTTCCAGACAGTCTGCGTTGTGTCTGTTACGCAGGCTGTTATGAACAACACCCTCTTTCATTCTTATGACTGTCTCGATTTTGACCATGAATATGTCAAATTTAGTCTACTCAGAAGGTTCTGGAAATTTTGTTTCTTCCAGAAGCCACTTCAGATCTTTAAAAGGCAGGATTAGAGATGTCGTCTTCATATCCCCCTTGGAACTTAGAACTATATTTGTCCCAGCATTTGCTGTCCTGCTCTAAGCTCTAAGTTCCATGAAGGCAAGGTCTGCAGCCCAGACATCAGTGTACTCTCATCTGGCATGGGACTGACACAGAGGAGGCACTGTTTTTGATTGAAGTCACTATTGAATTCGTACATAGCACAGGCTTATCATCCGTATGGGGGTGTGGGTTAGGGAAAGGGGACCAGAACAAGAAAGGCATGACTGGAGCCGTGAGTAGGAGTTGGCCAGGAAAAGGAGGATGGAGCACAAAGCATCTCATAAAGAACTGCTCACAGCAGGAGGCATAAGAAACCCCAGGTACTTCAGCTGACGCAGCAGCCTCCGAGGGTGTGGAGTGCCTGGCCAGAGCTGAGGCTGGGAGGTGGTAAGTCCAGGCTGGGTGAGGGGAGGGACTGCACATAACACTGAGCAGTCTGGACTTTGTCAAGTAAGAGCAACAATAACTGTATTTGAGGTGGGAAGCCCCATGAAAAAGATGGCAGGACCTCCAGGCAAGGCCACCACTCTCCTGCCAGCACCATCTTGTTCCCTGGCCCAGCAGCTTTATCTCACTTTTTGCCTCTGAAACAGGCTTACTTCTAGGAAAGCGGAACTTACCCCTAAAATTCTATTGGTTCTCTGAGCTCACTCCTGATTGGTCCATTTGTACAACTTCATTTGCATGTAGCTCACTCCTGATTGGTTATTTGTCTCCCTCCTGATTGGTCCATTCCTACAAAGCTTATTCCTAATTAGTCAACTTTTGTTATACCTTATTTGCATATGATGTTGCAAAGTGTAAACTGGCAGCCTATGAAAGCCTGTGTAAACCTACAGATGGGGTCCAGAGCTTGGCGTGTTAACTTCTCTGGGTCTGCTGGTGTAATAAACCTGAGTTCTCCAACTCTCCGAGTGCTGCTTGGTCTCTTGCCAGGATTACAACGGAGCTGTAACACACTTTCATACAACGTATTGACCAAACACCTAATTATTAGCAAGGCACTAGGTTAAGTGCCTTGAATACTTGACCTCAACTTCTCCTCACAATTCCCCCAGGATTTAGATAAGGGTTGTTACCCCCATTTATTAGATGAGAAAACCCAGGTTAGAGGGAGTTGAAATGATCTGACTGATGTCACCTGGTTGAATGTGGATTCCAACCAAGAGAGGCTGACATCAAACCCTAGCATATTTCTTTCTCCATCTTTTTTTTTTTTCAGTCTCTTCCTCCTTTTATCTCCCTCAAATGCACAGACACACACTCAGCACCCAGAGTCAAGTGAGGATCCATTAAAGTGCTTAAAGCTTGAAAATGGAAAATGGCACAGTCAGGTTTCTATTTGAGAAGGACTACCCTGGTGGAAGTTTGGGAAGGGAAGTTTGGAGTAGGATGCCAGGAGCAGGGATACCTGCTGGGGGGCTGGGCCAGGCGTCCAGGTGGGAAGGGATGAAACTGACCCAAGGTAGAAACAGTGAAGATGTTGACGAGGGAATGGACCCAAGAGATTCTGAGGACATAGACTCAACAGAATTTGAAAGGGAGGTGGGTTCAATCAGCCTTGTCTCTGTGGAAGTCAGGTGGGTTCAATCAGGTGGTGTGACTTCCTGAAGGTGGGAATCAAGTGTGCAAAGAGGCCAGAGGATGAGTTCAGTTCTGGGCGTGTTTGCTGAGTAGTCTGTGCAATGTACCGATGGATTTATTAAGCAGGTGTTAGAATACACAGGACTGAGACTCAGAGAAGACCTGGACTGGCAGTCTAGATGTAGGGTCATCCACATGAAATCAGATGAAATGACCAAGGACAGAGACAGAGGAGGGCCCCTGGTGTGAGCACACTGGAGGGTCCTGCAGGATCTAAGAGGGAGAGAGAGGAGAGGCAGGAGGGAAATCGGGATAAAAGCCCATCACGAGAACGGAGGAGGGAGAGATGTCAGAGAGAAGGAGATGACTGGAGACCAAAGGTGGAAAGAAACCAACATAATCCAGCTTCTACGAATGGGAAACAGATCTGGTGCTTATAAAAGAGGGCTGCTAATGTGTGTCTTACAAAGCAGCTAAACAGTGGTTTTCATGAGTACATTTGAAAATATTACAAAGCTGAATTGGCACTTAGAGGTGTCAGAATTGGAACTGCTGTTCAGCTCATTAACCCAGAGTCTAATAGTGTCTCACTGCTAACGTGGAGCTTGACTTAAACCCAGTGGTCCCACTGACTCAATGTTTTTGCCTTTGGGAGGCAGAAAGACTCTGGCCTCCAATTCTGCAGATGTCCCCCAAACCCAATGTCACGTTGACTCTACTGAGTGAGATGCTAAGTATTATCAAGGACACAGCCTGGCAGTGCTGGGCTCCTGGGCTTTCTGAGCAAATAGCTGTATATCTTGATGTCACAATCCCAGTTCATCTGGATGACACAGTACAGTGCTGGCATTTTCCTGGAATGGGTCACTGGACCCAGATGAAGAAAAATGGGTTATTGTGCCCTCGTGTACCAGTCCTTTCTCCACGACAGCAGCTTTGTCCTTCCCCTTGATATAGAAAGTTGAAACACTCAAGTCTAATGAATTTTCTGCTGTCTGGATATGTTCCCTTGGCAGGACATGGCAAATTCAAGAAAATATTGTAAAGGTTATCAAAAGTTAATAGTTTCTCAGAAGATAACAAAACCCGAATTCTTTCAGGCAAGAAGATCCAATAATAAGACTATAATTACAACAGCGACACTATGTGGGTATGGTTCCACTGATAATTTGCCTTTATCTAAGAGCTTTATTTTTCTTGGTGCCCATCTCCTTCCGAAATTATTTGACATATTTAAAAATAAGGGGCACAATGCAAATATAGTTAAAATAGAAACAGAATTTCAAAGATGATGCAAAGGAAACAAAGAAAAAAATATTCCATAACCCCAATCTGATACATGCAATGTGCTGTAACATCACGTGTAACTTTGAGATTTCTAGGAGAGAAAAAGAAACTTTCTTTTGCCGACTTGAAAGTATTACTGATCCACAGTTCCCCATGAGCACTACAAAGTAAACAGATGATGTGGATGTATTTTACAGCTGAAACTGAAGTAGAGGTACCAGGGCTCTTCCAGGGGACAGCGCACTGTAACAGAAGCAGAGCGGCCCCGTGCAGACGTTACCACCGCTGCTTTTGAAGTATGGACAGAGGCTTCCTGCTTAATTTCACAGATTGTTCTAGTGTTCCTCAAACGGCTTTGTTCCTTCCTTCTTCCTTAGTGTTGCTCCAACACAGTAAGCTGTTCCCCGCAGACCTAGGTGGGCTCCATTCTAGTTATTTATGATCCCAGGTTAAGACCGTGTTGCCCCCCCCCCCCACCACTACATTCACAAGTTGAAACCCTAACATCTAGAGATCATGGTTTTAGGACTTGGGCCTTCAGAGGGTTAAGTCACAGGGGTGGAACTGGCATGAATGGCATTAGTGCCTTATTAAAGCGGCCCCAGAGCCCCCCACCCCCGACCATGGGAGGACACAGTGGGTGTGCTGGCTCTCACCAGAAGGCCTCCAGGTTGGCACCTTGACCTCGGGCTTCCAGTCTCCGGAACTGTGAGAAGTCAGTTTCTGCTGTTTACATGCTGCCGAGGCTTGCTCTTTTGTTACAGCAGCACGCACGGACTGGGACACTGGCTGAGATAGGGCAGAGAGTATCCGCAGAACGGTCATGTCTGGGTTTCCATGTGGTTTTATTTTACTCATTTGTTTTTTTGGCTTTTTATATGTTTTTTAAAGGATTCTTATAATTTAATAGCACATTTTTTTTTATCCCCAAACTTCTAACTCATCCCTTCCCTCCCTTCTCCCCCCAACCCCGTAACCATAAGTCTGTTTTCCACATCTGTGAGTCTGTTTCTGTTTTGTAAGTAAGTTCCTTGTGTCGTAGTTTTAGATTTCACATGTAAGGGATCTCACACGGTATTTGTCTTTCTCCGTCTGACCGTGTGCTTTTAGAAAGGAGTCTGGGCAGAAAGCACATGGGAGTGTTTCTGAGCCAGGAAGGCAGAGCTTGTTGGCAGCACTGAACAAGTGTGTAAAACCCATGGCCAGCGTGCCAGGAGGCTCACTGCCCACATCTCTCCTGCCGCTGTTCCCACACAGTTTGAACGTGACATTGGCTTCACCATGGCAACCATATTGGCTGATTCCACTGCTTCCCAGACTCTATCTGGAACCATCTGGAAGTGAAAGTCTCTGTCAGGTAAATGCTTTGAAATGGGCTTGAGTGACAGAAATGATACACATACAGACACTAGCCAAGGCAAGCCTTACCCTCACACGGCCGAGCTCACCAGACTTCCAGAATCAGGCAAGTTCAGGCAGAATGTACGCTACACATGAAACAGGGGAGTTCATTTCTCACCACCTTCTCTGTCAGGCTCATCGAACTTGATGCCTTTCAGTGGATTCTCGAATATTTGCTCTGCTGAGTGAAGGTGACAAATATTAGCTTATCTGTCCTATCCATCTTTTTGAAGCGTATAATTCTCCATTCTTCATGATGAAAGAAAACAGAATGCAAGTTTCTCTTCTGCAAACTAAAGACTATGCCTGGAGCTGCAGACAGTTTTTCCTTCTGGTATCAATATTGCCGATGGGCGGAGTGACACTTGTCTATGGAGAGGCCGTATGGGATTCTGTATTCACTTAAGCACTGCACTTATTAAGCAAGAACAGCCAAAATCATCAGGGAAAGCTTATTTTTAGGCTGGTGAGTAGCTACAGCTGACCCCTGAACAAGGCGAGGGTTGGGGAGCTGACCCTCCAAGTAGCCAGATACACCTGTCAGCCTTGGAGAACGTAGTGCTACGGTATTTATTGAAAAAAAGTCCGAGTATGCAGATCAAACTCACGTTGTTCAAGGGGCAACTGTGTTGCTAAATAACAGCGTGGAAGTCACCTGGAAGACGCGCTGGCAGTGGGGTACGGCAGCAACGATTCAAGCCTCGGTGGGGTTTGGTTTTAGCTGCTGTGTTTCAATAACGACCTGAGGCATCGTTTAGATGTCTCCCTTCCCCATAAACACAATTTGGGGAAATCTCCCCTTGCTTCATTTATAAATGCTGCAGTAATATACAGTTTATTCCCGTACAATATTCATTAGTTTTCCTAGTTCCCAGAGCTTTCTGTAGAACATCTGGTTAATATATACACTGTGATATCCATCCACACAGAGGCTTTGTTGTTGTTGTTTGTTTGTTTTGTAAGGCTGGGGAGATTTAACCTGGGTGAATGTGCTTTTTTCACCATGAAATACAGATCAACAAGGTCCAGCTGTAACTGATGACCAATGAGTTTCATCACAATGTATTTGAAAGCAATTAGATGCTAGGTTTTTTGTCATTATTCTTCTACTAGATTTTCTTTCTTTCCTTCTATCCTTCCTTCCTTCTTCCTTCTCTTCCTTCCTTCTTTCTTTCCTTCTTCCTTCTTCTTTTTTCTTCCTTTTCTTCCTTCCTTCCTTCTTTCTTTCTTTCTTTCTTCTTTCTCTCCCTTTCTTTCTTTCTTTCTTTCTTTTCTTCTTCTTTCTTTCTTCTTTCTTTCTTTCTTTCCTTTCTTTCTTTCTTTCTTTCTTTCTTTCTTTCTTCTTTCTTTCTTTCTTTCTTCTTTCTTTCTTTCTTCTTTCTTTCTCTCTCTCTCTCCTTCCTTCCTCCTCCCTTCTCCTCCCTCCCTCCCTTCCTTCTTTCCTTCCTTCCTTTTTTTGGTTATGATTATTCTAGAATTGCACTTACTGGCATGTGGTTATTGAGCACTTAGATTTTCTTAGAAACAGAAAGCTGTCCAACTTCACAGCTCTTGAACAAAATTAACACTACAGCTGTCTTAATATAATATGGTGCAGCTCGTGCGCATTTGAGAAAGGGGTGGTCTCCAACCTCTCACTGGTTACTGTCCCAGCAGTGAACAGTGTATGTATACACAGAAATAGGTACAGAATCTGCATGGAAGTGTCAGAATATTCCTAGGATCAAGGACAGAGTAGGTTCTGTACTATGCAAACCTGGCTGATTTCAAAGTATGCCTTTGAAGATGATAACAACTTTTCACTGTCTTTGTTATTATAATTTTATCCATTCATGGTACTTAATGACAATAAAAATAGCTGATAACATTTATTAAATAACTCCAGCCTCAGGTACTGTTCGCATTGCCTCACCTGTTTTATTTTATTTAATTCTCATAACAACTCCACAAGGAAAACAAAGGCTGGAGCAGTTTTATGGTAAACAGTGGGCCTGGGAACCACAGGCAGGCCTGGCCTGTTTCTGGAGCCTTCGTTCTTAACAGCTCTGCTACCCAAAGATGGCAAAACCCAAATCCATCAGCGAGAATCCCCTATGTTATATGTACAGACTCATCAAAGTGTATTCATTAAATTTGTGCAGTTTTTTGGTGTAACGATTATACCTCAATAAAACTGTTATGAAAATAAGTTTGAAAATTTAAATTTAAAAGAATTTTAAAAATTTAAATTAAAAAACTTAAAATTAACAAATTAAAGTTGTTGTATTGATTCTTCCAATCCAGGAGCATGGGATAGCTTTCCATTTTTTTAAGTCTTCTTTAATTTCCTTCATCAGTGTTTTATAGTTTTCTGTATATAAGTCTTTCACATCCTTGGTTAGGTTTATTCCTAGGTATTTTATTGCTTTGGGTGCTATTTTAAAGGGGATTGTTTCTTTACTTTCTTTTTCTGTTGATTCATTGTTAGTGTAAAGAAATGCAACTGGCTTTTGAACGTTAATCTTGTAACCTGCTACCTTGCTGAATTGTTCAATCAGCTCTAGTAGTTTTTGTGTGGACCGTTTAGGGTTTTCTATATATAGTAACATGTCGTCAGCATATAGTGACACTTTTACCTCTTCTTTTCCAATTTGGATCCCTTTTATTTCTCTCTCTTGCCTGATTGCTGTGGCTAGGACTTCCAGGACTATGTTGAATAGGAGTGGTGATAGTGGGCAGCCTTGTCTTGTCCCAGATTTTGGTGGGAAGCTTTTGAGTTTTTCACCGTTGAGTACTATGCTGGCTGTAGGTTTGTCATATATAGCTTTTATTATGTTGAGATATGTTCCCTCTATACCCATTTTGGTGATAGTTTTTATCATAAATGGGTGTTGAATTTTATCAAAAGCTTTTTCTGCATCTATTGAGATGATCATGTGGTTTTTGTCCTTTCTATTGTTGATGTGATGTATTAACACTGATTGATTTGCGTATGTTGAACCACCCTTGTGTCCCTGGGATGAACCCCACTTGATCATGATGTATAATCTTTTTTATGTGCTGTTGGATTCTATTTGCTAATATTTTGGTAAGGATTTTTGCATCTATGTTCATCAGTGATATTGGTCTGTAATTCTTTTTTTTGGTAGTATCTTTGCCTGGTTTTGGTATCAGGGTGATGGTGGCTTCATAGACTGAGTTTGGGAGTATTCCCTCCTTTTCAATCTTTTGGAAGAATTTTAGAAGGACTGGTATTAGTTCTTCCTTGTATATTTAGTAGAATTCCCCAGTGAAGCCTTCTGGTCTTGGACTTTAATTTGTAGGGAGGTTTTTATTGCTAATTTGATTTCATTTCTAGTGATCAGTTTGTTCAAGTGGTCAGTTTGTTAAAATGGTCACACTGCCCAAGGCAATCTACAGATTTAATGCAATCCCTATCAAATTACCCAGGACATATTTCACAGAACTAGAACAAATCATAATAAAATTTATATGGAACCACAAAAGACCTAGAATTGCCCAAGCATTACTGAAGAAAAAGAAAGAGGCTGGAGAAATAACTCTTCCAGACTTCAGGCAATACTACAGAGCTACAGTAATCAAGACAGCATGGTATTGGTACAAAAACAGACATATGGACCAATGGAACAGAATAGAGAGCCCAGAAATGAACCCACAAACTTTTGGTCAACTAATCTTCAACAAAGGAGGCAAGAATATACCGTGGAATAAAGACAGTCTTTTCAGCAAATGGTGTTGGGAAAACTGGACAGCAGCATGTAAATCAATGAAGCTAGAACACTCCCTTACACCATACACAAAAATAAACTCAAAATGGATCAAAGACATAAACATAAGACAAGATACAATAAACCTCCTAGAAGAAAACATAGGCAAAACATATCTGACATACATCTCAAAAATGTTCTCCTAGGGCAGTCTATCCAAGCAATAGAAATAAAAGCAAGAATAAACAAATAGGACCTAATGAAACTTACAAGCTTCTGCACAGCAAAGGAAATCATAAACAAAACAGAACAACAACCTACGGAATGGGAGAAAATTTTTGCAAAAGATGAAACTGATAAAGGTTTGTTCTCCAGAATATATAAGCAGCTCATACAACTTAATAAGAAAAAAACAAACAGCCTAATCCAAAAATGGGCAGAAGACCTAAACAAGCAATTTTCCAAGGAATAAATATAAATGATCAACAGGCACATGAAAAAAATGCTCAGTGTCACTAATTATCAGAGAAATGCAAATCAAAACTACAATGAGGTATCACCTCACACCAGTCAGAATGGCCATCATTCAAAAGTCCACAAGTGACAAATGCTGGAGAGGCTGTGGAGAAAAGGGAACCCTCCCACTGCTGGTGGGAATGCAGTTTGGTGCAGCCACTATAGAAAACAGTATGGAGAGTCCTCAAAAGACTAGGAATAGACTTACCATATGACCCAGCAATCCTGCTCCTGGGCATCTATCCAGAAGGAACCCTACTTCAAAAAGACACCTGCACCCCAGTGTTCATAGCAGCACTATTTACAATAGCCAAGACATGGAAACAGCCTAAATGTCCATCAACAGATGACTGGATAAAGAATAGATGGTATATTTATACAATGGAATACTATTCAGCCATAAAAATGACAACATAACACCATTTGTAGCAACATGGATGTTCCTGGAGAATGTCATTTTAAGTGAAGTCAGCCGGAAAGAGAGAAAAATACCATATGATATCACTAATATGTGGTATCTAAAAAAAAAAAAAAGAACATAAATACAAAACAGAAACAGACTCATAGACATAGAGTACAGACTTGTGGTTGCCAAGGGGGTTGGGGGACAGACTGGGATTTCAAAATGTAGAATAGATAAACAAGATTATACTGTACAACACAGGGAAATATATACAAGATCTTGTGGTAGCTCACAGCTGAAAAAGAATGTGACAATGAATGTATGTATGTTTATGTATAACTGAAAAATTGTGCTCTACACTGGAAATGGACACAACATTGTAAACTGCCTATAACTCATTGAAAAAAAGTTGTTATAGAAATAAATTTAAAATTTAAATTGAACGAATTAAAATTTTAAAAAATGAAAAATTAAGAATGAAAAATTTAAAAATTATACATTAAAATTAAAAACATTAAAAAATAAGCTGTTATAAAAATAAATTAAGATTGAAATTAAAATTAAAAAAAGAAGGAAAACCTAGTCAGACTTGATCATATATTTCATTTTCAGGCACCATTCCTCCAAGGGTTTCAACAGTGATTTTGAGGCTGAAGCACCCAGAGTTCCCTTGGTCTGTACTCCCCTGATGATGTGGGCAAATAATTTGATTTGTATAAATCATACAAATTTTTTTCAATCTCAGACATTCAGATTAGCTGTCAACATAAGCCCACCTTCCCTCCTGTGCTGTGCCCAACAGGCCATGGAGATGCTGTTTCTATTAAGCAGATATCGCCATCTCTCCTATTTCTCTCCCTGCATGTTCCTTCAACTTTTTTTTAATAGAAAAAAAAATGATTAGAAGTCACCAGTATATTCTTTCTCCTGCCAAGTTGCAATTTGAAGTAGCAGCAGGCAAAAAGTAGTTAGGTAGACTTGTCTCCGCTTTCTTGTTAACTTTTATGATCAGATCAGCCCCATAGCTCAGGATAACCCATGTGTGGCCCGAATGAACTTGCGAAGTGAATTTACTCATTATAAATGGACTTGATCTGGATATTAAGCAAACCAAGAGTCACAATGGGGAAGGGGCCAGTACTGCTGCTCTCCGGAGCCCTGTGTTACCCAGAAGCCATGCCAACCAGCTTTGGGATAAAATGCCTTTATTGAGGTCCACGGAGAAAGCCTGTGCAGACGGCAGCATTGCTCTGTTCTCTACTGTTGGAGGGAGTTACTGGAAAATTCCACATCGCCTTCACCGCAACTCAGCATAAAAACACCTGCCATGAATGATGTGGTGAGGTGGCGGTGAATTATGGAAATGAATATATTTCAGTCATTCTTATATTATCCTTTTCAGTAATCATTTCTGGATCCCCAAAGCAAACACTTAGACCTCTGGTTTTCTTTCTAAGTCCTTCGTTTAAAATTTTTTTTAAAAAAAATTCTTTCCCTTTTCATTTGTTTCTTGAGTGTGTGCATCACGTCCCCACAGTGGATGGTTACCGATTTTTGGTACTGCACAACATTAATTAACAATGCGGTTATTTCCTGCGGTGGAATTGCCTCTATCCTATTTGGCCCAGGGGTTGGAGAGATGGAATACATTCTTGCCTCATCCCAGGGATGCAGAAGAGATCCTTGTGGGCCCCTTACCTGAAGCTCTTCATGCACTTGGGCTAGAACATCATCTCCTGGGACCTTGAAACCTGAGCTGGGGTGGGGATAGACGCTTGTCTTTCATTCATTCATTACAGGGGTGGCACCAGCTAAAACCATGAAAATGTGCCCCCAACAAGGTCTTCTGGAGCTTCCTGTTCCTGTGCGTGGTCTCTAACTTTCCTTTTGATCTGGGAAGCTCCCTGCTTATCCTTCCATTAAATTTCCTTTTTAAGTTGGTTGAGTCCATTTCTGTTGCTTGCAACGAGGGAATTCTAGCTGACACTATCCTTGTCGCAATTTTCTCTTCCTTTATTATTATTATACTGTTATTATTTATTCAGATCACTTCCAGCTCATGTTTGATCTTCTTTTGTGAACTTACCCTTTGTCTGAAGGCTTGGGGTTTGTAATTTTTTTTTTCCCCTCAAGAGGTGATACTTTCTTTGATTTCACCGAGGTGGGTTTGTTCATTTTGATCTCCTTTGGGAGTGTGGTTTTTCTGTATACATCTTTTATTTGCCTTTGCGACAGCTTTTTCTTGCCTTGTCTAGCCCTGGTCCCAGGCAGGTTCCTGTCTAGCTGTTCATTTTTGAATGGGGCCATTCTTGTTAGGGCGCGGGCCATGGAAGAGGAGGCACCTTGTGTGTGAGCAAACAGCAGGTGGCTCTGCATTCCGTCTGCTTCCTGAGCCTGTCCTCAGCAACGCGTGCCACCACAGTGTGCCTCTACACACAGGACGTCGGCCAGGCGCCCAGTGAGCCTTTGTGAGTTACAGGTGTTTTGCATGTGATTTAACTAGAGGTGGACTTATTTGCAAGACACTGAAGCTTAGTTTGCAGGGCCCCTGACTTCTGGGGGCACCCTTTCAAGGCTCTATTCCCATAGTCAGATGTCTCTGTAAAGTTTGCTAAAATCAGGTATTTTAACCTCAACTGGATAGACTGCTGTCTGCTGTTCTGACCTTCCCTCCGCTGTCTTGTACCAGCTCCAACAGTATTGGGGTCTGGGGGAAGTATAGAAAAATGCCTTTATTGTTAAGCTTACTTTTTTACACTGAAGGATTTTTAAAGTAAATTACAGGTACCTTTCCATCTTATCCCTAAATATTTAGATACGCATCTTTAGGAAGAAAAAAATTTCTGACAAAGTCAAAAATAGCTTTGCTATTCCTAACAAAATTAATAATAATTTCTTAATAGACTCTAACACCCTGCTCATACTCAAGCGTCTCCACTTGTCCTCAAAATATCTTGTATGGCTGATTTGCTCAAACCAGGATTCAGCCCAGCACCACACTTGGCATCTGATTGTTCTCTTTCTTAATCTTTTCTTTTTTTAATAATTAAAATACATGTTTCCCATCTCACTGACATGCTGAAGAGAGTGGATCTTTTGTCTGATGGAATTTCCTGCCTTCTGTGTCTGCCTGATTGTAGCCTCTGGGTTCTATCTAGCATGTTTCTCTATTCCCTGGAAGTTGGATTTAAAGAATTGATTATATTCCATTAAACACTTTCAGCTTTAATTCCCTTGTGTATTTCTCACTGCATCACACGAGGAGGTAGAGGGCCCCCAATAGGCCTACCGAGCTGCTCGACGCCTGCGTTAGAGAAGTAACTGTAGTTACATCCCTGCTTTCGTTGTGATCAGAAACGCATCCGTGCAGTGTTACTTTGGCACATATGAGTTACCAGTCCTCCACCAATCATTCAGATGACAGCTGACACCAAATGACAACCCTTGCTTGCGTCAACAGTGTCATGAGGGGGGTTACAAAATGACTTGGTAAAGAGGACCCAGCCGACGCCTCCATCGTCTCTTAATTGGTTGATTTCACTAGCCTCCTAACTAGTCTTTTCAAGTTCCCCACCCCTATGACCTACTGTCCACATGACAGCCAGAGGGCGTCCTGGACTGTGCTAGATGATGTCGCCTTCCTGCCCGCATCCTCCCGTGGCCTCTCAGTGCGCTCACAGCAAGTCCACGTGGCTGTCCACGCCACGCAGTTCACGCTGTGGTCACACCTGTGACCTCCGCCCTTTCCGCTCAGGCGCTCTGCTCCAGCCGCGCTGGCCTCTGTGCTGCTCCCGGACACCCACACGCACTGCAGCCCGAGTGTGCCGCCACTTCCAGGTTCTCAGGTGACATCACAGGGGAGAGGACTTCCCGACCATCTGTCGAAAGTAGCTGCCCCACCCCTCTGCCTACCCTTGCCACCACTTCCCTTGGCTTCATCTCCCCGTACCACGTGCATCCTTGAAGTGTCGTGCTTGCTGCTCTGAGTGGCTCCCTGCTGGAGTCCAAGCTGTGACAGTGGACACATTGCCATTTCGTTTATCCTGTGCCCCAGCTCTGAGCATGATGCCAGCGTTGGTGCATCTGCTGAACTAACACCCAGTGACCTGACAGTCAGTGAAAGCGGCACTTTAAAACTGGGAAGAGTTGCCTCCTTTTCAGAAGAGTCTCCTGGCTAAAGGAAATGTCGTCTCCTTTCCATCACGCTTTTTGCTGAGCCACTGAAAGACGCATTTTGGGAAATTATATCTCTAGGATATAATTCCCATAAAGTGCAACTCAAAAGGTACTTTTCCAGGACACAGACTCTCACCCCCGTTAGAAAGAAATCTTCAGGAGAGAAGTGGAAATGAAATGAACTCCATTCTTTTTGTATTTTCAAAGGAATGCCAGCAGAGCAATCAGGGACAGCGTGTCACCAGCAATCAGTCTCCAGTTGCACCCAACACACCCCCACCAGAGGCAAAGGACACGCAGGGAAGAGCCAGTTCCTTCCCTGGAGTCAAGACGGTGCATTAGCGATTCTTCTCATGCTTCTTGACAGGCCGATGAGTAGAACTGAAATTCAGAGAATTGCTTTTATCCCATCCACTGAAGACTCATTGGATTTTAAAAGTGCTTTCTAAGAGCCTACAAAACTATAGCTTTAAACTCACACATCCTTTCAAAAACGCAGGTCCCTCTTAGCTATCTCATTCTAACGGCCCCAAGAAAATTGCCTCAAAAAGAGCAGCAATGAGCTTTTATATATTTTCTGGATTGTCTGAAAATGTGTGTTCTCTCGTTAAGCTCTGTTCACCCATCCTTTTCCTTCAGATAAATCCTTTCAAATTCCGGTGTCCTGCACACTTATATTGAAATAATAGACCATTTCTCCAGGATTTCTCCACCATGTGCCGGCGTGATCCTGATTTAAACAGACGGGGCCTTACATGTTGCTCAGTGAATGAGACGCGGAATATTGAGGTGGCTTGTGTGCAGCCCAAAGGCTGGGGATGGGACCGCCTATGTCCCCATGGTCAGACCAGCAGTAATTCCCTTAAAGGCCATCCCCCGCTCCTCTCCGGTGGACATGCACTGCCCTTATCCTGGCCTGGGGGAAAGGGAATACAAGGCACTTAAAATATTTCATTTACTTCCCGCCCCCGGGGATGAACACGGAGTCCAGTGCAATTTCATGGTGGCAGCGATGAGGGCTGACGCCGGTGGGGCTGCCTGTCTCCACTTCGTAAAGCAGGTCATCCAGTTACCGCCGGACAGCAATTTCCAGAAAATTCCATAATTAGGTTGTGAAACGGTGGCAAATAGGATGAACTGGAGAGGCAGACGTGTGGCCCAAAGTAATTTGGTTTCTATTCAAATGCGTCTCAACCCACATCCTTCCTATTTCTGAAAGCCCTATAATATACCTCGTTATGCTATTACCGGGTAATGGGGAGTCAGGCACTTATCCGTAATGAAATTAGATTCCCCGTGCCTGCACCAGAGACACAGTGACATCTTCTTGTAAAAGCTGCAAAAGTGGTTTCTCAAATATAGCCTTAAAAAAAAAAAAAACCACACTGAAATCCACTTCACCATAAAGAATAAAGGAGCGAAAATCTGATGAGTTGGACACCTTTTGTCCCTCTGCTCGCAGGTCGCATCTGTTGCAGCACCAGGCAGGCAGGGGAGGAGATACAGCAGCCCTGGAGCCTCCATACTTTATCTGCAGATTGTTTGCCTATTTCTAGGAAGTGAACAGCGGCAAACAATAGTGATCCTGCCTTGCCATGATGGTCCTGATTTTTTGGGGGGGGTAATTTGGTTTATTTAGTTATTTTTCGAGGAGGTACTGGGGACTGAACCCAGGACCTCATGCATGCTAAACATGTGCTCAACCACGTGAGCTATGCCCTCCCCAGGATGGTCCTGACTTCTGATGTTTTTTCATCAGTAAGAAACCCCCAAACTCAAACATAATATATCAAGTGAGATTAACCCACAGTTTCCCCTGAATGGTGTTCTCGTGGAGAACAAAGAGGAAAGGCGTTAGGAAGTAGTGACTTTTCTGCGAGAAGTTAAAGGACATTTTTGCCAAGTCCTTAAAGATTCCTAATAACCCGAGTTAGTGTATGTCTCCCTTCTCCTCATCACATTCTAACCCATATCTCCATGATATACATCATTTATTTTCTTTTTAAATTTTCAGTGATTCCTTATCAGTACAACTTCAGTGGCTTTACCAAGACTCTGCCATTTCCGTCTAGATTCTGTGTGTCGACGAAAAACAAGAAAAATGATGGTTTTACTGCATAAAACCATGGAAACATAGAATGCATCTTTTGTTTTGGGGAACAAATATTATATATTATAAATATATCTACCTTGTTCAATACCTTTGTTTTACTTATGTTTACTTAAAATACATCATGTACCCTATTCTTATCGAATATATTTTAGGATAAGCAGAAATCATCCATTTGTCCATTGACCGATTCTCCCATCCACTCATGCAACATTTTTCTTGGATTAGGAACTGCTCGGGTTACATGGTGAGTAAGTCAGAGTCTCATAGTTACAGAACTAACGCCCAGAGTTTATTTAATCTATTAACTATGGCTTCCTCCCATTTTGAACGAGAAGTTTTACTTTCATTATTTTCTGAGGTGTACTTTCAATTGTGACTCTAGGAGCTAGTTTCTTGTCCAACAGCCCAAGAATGAATGTGAGCCCTTGCCCAGGGTTTCTGGCCCTCAGTCTGCATCAGTTATTATTATTTTGGGGGTGGGGGTGGGGTGGGGAGTAGTTTATCTTCTCAAAAGAGAGGAATGTGTCGAAAGAACTACAGCCTTGTCCTGTAGGGCAACACGGAAATGCTCACCAGGGCAGAGAGGACGGACGGTCTTGGTGACTCCCCCAGTCTCACTTTCTAATGTTTGCTCCTGGAAGCTGCTCTCGGGAGAGACAGTGCCCAGCTGTGGCTTCTGGACAGACGGCCACTGATGGCTCGCACGATGGAGATCCCCACCGGTGACCGCTCTCCGCAGCTCTGGGTGGAGGAAGGCTCTCCGGCTGCTCAGGTCAGCGGTGGCTACTGCTCCCAGGCTTCCCGGGGCTCCTGCTGGACGGGCGAAGCCGAGAGCCCGGCTTCTAACAGCTGTGTCTGTTGGCGGCTGGAGAAGAATCCTTGCTCCTCGTTACTTCTGGGGACTTGCTGCTCAGGAAGGACCGGCCCAGGAAAGTCTGTCTTCAGAATGGACTCCACTGAGTCTTCTGGAGGGCAAGTGGGAGGAAGCTTCAAAATAACCCTCACAATGTGTGCTGGGCAGTGTCACCCCTTCCAGCCACCCCCATGTCAGACTCCTTCACGACGCCAAGTGAGCTCTGAATCCAGGGCTGTTCTTTCATTCGCTTAGCATTTTTCTTTTCTTTCATTTTTTAAAAATATACTTTTATTGAAGTACCGTTAGTTTCCAAAGTGGTGTCAATTTCTGGTGTACAACATAATACTTCAGTCATACATGAACATACATGTATTCGTTTTCACATTCTTTTTCACCATAAGTTACTACAAGATATTGAATACAGTTCCCTGTGCTGTACAGTATAAACTTGTTTAATCTATTTTATGTATATTAGTTAGTATCTGCAAATCTCAAACTCCCAATTTATCCCTTCCCAACCTCTTCCTGCCCCCATAAACATAAGTTTGTTTTCTGTGTCTATGAGTCTGCTTCTGTTTTGTAAATAAGTTCATTTGTCTTTTTTTTTTTTTTTTTTTTTTAGCTTCCACATATAAGTGGTATCATATATTTTTCTTTCTCTTTCTGGCTTACTTTACTTAGAATGACATTCTCCAGGGACATCCATGCTGCTGCAAATGGCATTATTTTATTCTTTTTTATGGCTGAGTAGTATTCCATTGTATCAATATGCCACAACTTCTTTATACAGTCATCTGTCAATGGACACTTAGTTTACTTCCATGTCTTGGCTATTGTAAATAGTGCTGCTGTGAGCATTGGGGTGCATGTATCTTTTTGCATTAGGGTCCCCTCTGAATATATGCCCAGGAGTGGGGCTGCTGGATCTATGGTGACCATGGTTCATTTTAAAGAATGAACTCATTCAAGAAATGCTGCCAGTTGGGTTCATCAGGAAGCAGATTTTGGCAGCAGGTTTTTAAGGAAGTGCCCTTGGAATTGACTTTGTGGAAGGGAAGGGGAGGTGGTCACACAGAGGGGAGAGAACAAACCTGCAGGGCAGCCAGCCCGACGGGGAGCAGTGTGTGGGCATCAAGCACGACACCTGTAATCAGTCACCAGACGCGGCTGCTGCAGGAAGGGCGTGCCTTGAGCGAGGGTGTTGGGACGTTCACCTACAGCCCATCCAGTGGCTGGAACAGCAAGCCCTTCCCTGAAAGGGGACCAGGCGATGCACATCTATGTTAATCACAGAAATATTTATTTGCCAGGCACAGAGATGGTTATATTTGTACTGTGTACAAGCATCTGTATTTCTGTGTCACCTCCAGTTTCGTACAAGTGGTGCTTCTGTGTTCATTGATGTATTTAAGGGACAGTAAGCTGCTAGAGGGCAGGGACTGCGTTTTAATTTGTCTTCGCCTCCAAATACCTACAGTGGTGCTCAGCGCATCTTAGCTGCTGGTCAAATCTAACTGCACGAGTACAAGTGAACAGATGAGTGATGAAACACAAAGTTTCCGAGAAAGGATGGGTGGAGCACTGAAAAGAGCGATCTTGGTTTGCTGACTTCATATTGCTGTGTGGTTGGGGCAGCTGGGGAAGGAAGTGAGGAATGCTCATAAGACTTGATGCCTGAGAACAGTTTTTTTTTTCCCTTTTGGTGTCATAGCGAGCTTTCTGGGGGAAAAGTTGCTACAAAAAATTCAAATTCATAATATTTAAGTAAGATAGTAAATTATCCCTTGTAGCTATGGATTCAATTGATGGATTGAAAATTCTTCTAAGCTTAAAGGAGAATTTCAATAGAGTTTCCATATGATGCCCATCTAATTAAGACTGAAGAAGGGCTTTAAAATAGTCAGGACAAATTTGGGGATAAAATACTTTATTAACCTTACTTTCATTCCTGTAGACATGGAGCATTGGAGAAGACAAACAGAAATATGTGTGCTGATGCTTTTAGATTTAATTTACTCATTGTTTGTACAGCTCACTTATTGGGGACATGTTTATTTTTAGTGCTGAGAATATCAAAAAAATCTGGAAGTATTTTGAAACATTTGCCTCTCATTCTGGCGTTTGATGGAAGCTCATACTTTAAAGAGTAAGACAGCTAGTCTCCAGAAGTTTGACCTTCAGTATTATGTATTTTTTGTCTCAAATCTTCGTGAAAAATGCCAATGTTGACACACAAAGAATCTGTATTTTTCAGGTCTCTTCCGAAAGAATCTTTTGCTGTATGTCCAGAAATTACTTTTTTTCCTATTTTAGAAAAGGAAAGAGTAATTTTTCTCTGTTAAGGAGTTTTACGTTTTCTGATGTTTAGACCATTCGCTTTGCCTCAGAGGGAATTCAGCATTTTGAAACAGGTGTTGCATTCTCAGGACGAGCCAAGCGGCTAAAACTCCCGTTTGACGCACCAGCTGAGCCTCCTGTGCTGACCGGAGGTGCGTTAGTTCTGCGTCTAGAAACAACTCTGACAGACCACGCCCTCTTCAAAAGTGTGGGCTGAAATAGAGCTTCGGAAATGAATTAAAATAATATCTCAGATATTAATTACATCACACACACGCACACAGCACCATCTCTTCCTTCCTCAGTGTCCCCATGACTCTTGGACAGCTCACAGTTTAGTCTTAAGAACGTCAGAGAATTTTTATTTAAATTGGGTTCTTAGCAGAAGGTCATAGTGATGACCAGACGCTGCAGGCGTGACAACTTACACTCTGTGCTGTCTCTGGCATTACAGAAGTTCAACGCTGTCCGAGCATCAGACCAGTGACTTCAGGTAGCTGTTGATCCTCCACTGTCTGCGTCCTCTCTGAAATGCCAGGCACCTTCACTCTAGCCGTGACCGCGCGTGACCTGTGTGACTTGGCTCAGACCTGTGATCTTGGATCCGCTCCCAAAGGGTGTATGTTACAGACTTCCACCTCACTGCATTTCCACCTTTTTATCTACAAAATTCTCTGTGTTAAGAATTCTCTGGCCACTATAACAAGCTAAAAGAACCACCTCCCGATGAAAAAGCATTTTTTATTAGCATTTATAACAAAATAAATGCCAAATAGTTAAGGCTTTCTTCATTTATGACAGAGTCTCTGGTTGGATAATCTAATTTGACATTCTCCCCTTGCCCACCACCTTCCCATTGAGTTATTTTAACTGGTGATGGGTTAACATGATAATCCTGTACATTTCTCTAAATCCCAAATTTAATAACTACTTTTTTATTACAATTAGGTTGGAAAAGAGTATTTTTCAAAAGCGTAAACAGGCTTCTTCGGTGACTGTAGGAGACAGATATGCATCAGAGGAAAGCATTGTGAGTAGGGAGGAGCAAGTAATGAGAAAAAGCGAGCAATTTATAAACTGTGTCTATTTTTGTGTTTGAAAATGTATATATCTGAAGAAAACGAAAACACTAATTTGAGAAGATACATGCACCCCAATGTTCACAGTAGCATTATTTATAACAGCCAAGATATGGAAGCAACCTAAGAGTCCATCAACAGATGACTGGGTAAAGAAGATGTGGTGTATATATATATATATACACACACAATGGGATGCTACTCAGCCATAGAAAAGAATAAAATTCTGCCATTTGTAACAACCTGGATGGACCCAGAGGATATTATGCTTCCTGAAATAAGTCAGACAGAGAAAGACAAATATTGTATCTTTTCACTTTATGTGGAATCTAAAAAATAAAACAAACAAATGTATACAACAAAAGAGAAGCTGACTCATGGGTACAGAGAACAAACTAGAGGTTCCGAGTGGGGAGAGGGAAGTGGGCAGGGACAAGAAAGGGGCAGGGGACTGAGAGGTGCAAACTGCTGTGTATAAAATAAACAGGCAACAAGGATATATTGCACAGCACAGGGAAATAGAGCCATTATTTTGCACTAACTTTAAATGGAGTATAATCTATAAACAGAGAACACAACGTTGTACACCTAAGACTGACACAGTACTCTGAGTCAACTACACTTCAAGAAAAAAATCTAAGGTGTGCTGCAAAGGGACACAGTCAGCCTTGAAGAACTGAAAATGTTCCCGCCCAGAGTGAGCCCTGGAAAGGGCAGAAGTCAAATGCTCATGAGAGTTGCGTTAGAGCCGGGCCCCTTGAAGTGTGGAGTCTGCTTCCACCCATGTTCATGACGGAGAAGCGGGTACTGGGGACCCAGCACAAGAAGATGCTCTCAGTAAGTAGCTTTGGCTGACTTTTAGAAGATTGAGACAACCCTGGGATTTCTTATTTTCATCTCAACTAACTGATATGTTATTTATATACCATTTGTTAGAGCTATTATGATGTACATATGGAAAGATTAAAATATGATGGGATAAAGTACAACATATATGCTCCAAGAATACCCCACATTAAAAAAAATGCCTCATTTCCCAGAAAATTACACTTTTTAAAAATTGTATTCCATTCTTCTGACAAACCAAGGACTTTGGTTGCAAACAACAGAAACCAGCCTGTCTAACTTAGAGAAGGAATTTTGTTACAAGGACCCCAAGTGGCTCACAGAATTGTGCAGGTGTAAAAACAGGTGGGAAACGAGGGTGTGGTTGTGGCCAAGACCCAGCTCCCCGACAGGAGGCGTCTTAGAAGCCCAGCCACCCGGACACATCTCCACGGGCTGGACTCTGCCACCTGGACACTGGTGGCCACCTTGCTGGCCTCCTGACTTCACCCCCGTTGCTGCTGTCACCATGAATGCTTTTGTGTCCCCGAGCACATGATCCATTCTTTCAAGATTCAAAGTCCCTGACTGATGTCACCTGGGTCACAGATACAGCCTGGAAGGTGTGGGGGGTGGGGCAGGACTCAGGGCCTGCAGCCCCTCCCCCACAGCACCCCACGCACCCCCTGGAAATTTCCAAATCCAGGAAGTGCGTTTCCCGGCTGTGCCAACACTCTGATCAATGTCTACTAGATGGAGGTCCCAGTTTGGAGGCAGTTCTTTCAGAAGTAGATAAAGTGTAGCTGCATTGAGATACACTATCTTTGCGCTCAATTCTGGTGTCAACAGTGGCCCTTAGAATTTGCTTAAAACTGCAGTATCGAGCAGAGTGTTGAATGAAGGAATTACAGAGGGTGCAATCCTTGGTGCTTCTTGTTGCTCTGAGTTAGTAAACCTTTCCAGGAAGACAGTTTGCAGCTGCTGAGGATGGGTTATTCTCTGGTATGTGCTCTGTCCTTTCCTCGTTTATGTTTCTCTGCCTGTCATTAACCCAGCCATTTTCTTAAATTTATCTTTATCGAAGGGAGTTGGATTAGAACAGGAAGAGGTAAATTTCACACTGAGCAAATGTTACTCCTTTGTTCAGGCAGTTGTGGGGTAAGAACACTGGCCCCAAGTTGAAAATGTGGGTTTTTTCCCCCGATTTTCCTCTAATGTTTTGTAGATTTACCACCCAAAAGATACTTGTGGAATGTCTTCTCTGCATATATAAGGAAATATCTTTTGATGGTTTTTTTTTGTTTTTGTTTAAGTTTTTTGTTTTTTTTTTTCTTTATCATCTAGTGATGCTTATTTTTGTATTCATTTGCTTTTCTTCTCTTCATAATATATATATTTTTTACTTTGGCATTTCGGGTAAAATTGTATAAATACAACAGTAACTATAGGTTAGCAAAGTCACAAACGACCTATGGAAAGAGCCCACGTATGATGGGCTGTATATACTCAAGGCATTGACTTTGGTATCACGGGGATAGAAAAATGGTAAAATCTGATCCTGAACCATAACTGTGTTGATATTTAAAGGAAACTGAAGCAATTATAAAAAATAGTAAACTACTGGCAAAAACAAGAATTAGAGAGCTAGGAACCCCACACCCACTGACTTTTAAGTCTGTGTCAGTTGGCGAGGCTGCATGCCTTGTAATCACCTTGCATCTTGCCTTTGACTCACACGCCCTCGATAGCTGACTGATTGTAAAACTTGATATTCTTTCCTCTGAAAATCAAATGCAAAACAGCTGAGAAGTTTTCCCTGTGTTTTGAGGGCTGGTAAAAGTCTTTTTCACAAGGGTAACTTTCCTAAGTAAAGAAATCAAGGCCCGTGATTTGATAATTGATGCATAGGGAAGTGCTTTAATGAATTATTGAAGCGCTTGGCTCAGCTGCGCGTCTCCTGGGGACGGAATACAGAGTTACTGCTTAGCAAGGAGACTGTCAATGTTCCTTACCCAGCTGACCATAATTAAAATAATTGTATTCTTGGTTTGATATTGGGGATTAAAACTCACACCTCAGTTACCTGGTAAAAGGTTTCCAAGGCGTATGCCATTAGATATGAGGGCTTTGAAAGGCCAGCCTGCGTCCCCTCGGAATGTAGAGTTCTTCCCTCACTCATGTCTGATTAAAGCTGTATTTGACTAATTGATAATGACTTTTCAATTAGGTAAAGGCATATTTTGTTTAGAAATTACATGTATTTACATTGACTTTCTTCTCCCCTTCAGGAAGCCTGGGCTGGTGTATCCGATTTGATCTAACTCCCACTGCTCACAGGAAGCTTTTTGCAAGGGTAATTGACAGGTCGTTCCCCAAACACAGGCGGATTTACCAGGCTTTGCAGAAAGACCTGGGTAAAGTCACACTATTATTTTTGAAGGAAATGCAGGCAACTCCCCTGGTCCCTATAAGGTGATACGGAGACATTTAACTGGCTGTGATCATGGGATGTGACAGCCACTGTCAGCTTGTGAGATCGCGCTCTTTTCTGGTGGTGGTGGTCACAAGAATTTTTCCACGTGAGGGAAAATGTATCACAGGTAACTAACATTCTTTTCCACTCACTGGTCCCTCCTTGCAGAAGCAATGAAGGCCCTGCTGAGTGAAGAGGGCCAAGGGATGCTCTGAGGCCGAGGGGTCAGCACAGACATCCTCTCAGGGTGTCCCGGGGGCTGGAGGAGGCGGCCAGAGCTGCTTCTGCCATTGGCCTTGCCAGGCAGCAGATGTGACCCCATTCCCCTGGGGGGATGGTGGCCCCAAATTCCAAAGTGTCACCAACTGGTGAGCTGAGTCCACTACCCGGCTGAGCTCTGGGGGAGTCGATGGGGCAGAGCTGGCCCTTCGGGGTCCCTAGGTCTCCGGGGAGTCAAGTCCCCTAGGCTCTGTGTTTAGAACAGTGGTCACTGTTCACAGAGACAAGCCTATTCCGGGGAGCGACGACCACTCCTGTTTCTTACCTCTCACGGATCTCTCGATTCTGTCTTATTTTTTCCCATTTTTAGAGTCATAGTCAATTTTTTGGCATTATTTAGAATCTGTTCACCTCTTGAACCATCTGAGTGCATTTAGTTTAAACTCCAGAGATCCTGGACTCAGTACCCTGTTGCCAGAAACTATTTTCCTAGAAACACAGGGAGGATCAAATACTCTGATGCTCAGTAATCTGTGGTTTTATTTAAAGAATAAAATCCGGACTTCTAAGATTAAACAGAAACGTATGCAGCGCCACACTGGACTTTCGGTTGAGCACCTGCAGTAACTCCCCATGGCACCGACTCTCCATCAGACCAGGTCATTCTCTTGGTCGGACCCGTCTCCTCGGCCCTTCTCAGGATGTGCCTGCGGCGGGGCGGGTTCCTCTTCTCCTCCGGCTTCTCACCCCCTCCACTGTTCTCTGCCCTGATCCCTTTGGGCAGAGGAAGTCGGAGCGGTTTGTACGAGCATCCTTTTGAGGATGGATCCCAGAGCATTGTGCGTCTCTGTCTTCCAGATCAGCATGTGTAACTGCAGCCTCTAGCCCCGCCCAGCCGATCTCAATTCATCCCGCAGATCAAGGAACTCAGTTTTGCTTTCTACCTCTGGTGCCAGCCATTTATCCCCATGTTCCTCCTAAGCCACCCTCTAGCATCTCTGGGGTCTGCCTTTCCTCTGTCCCTGCGCTTTCACAGGTGCTCTGCCAGAGGGGTATCAGGAAGATGTCACTCCAACTCCCCTGTAAATAATGCTGCCGTGTGGCTGCTTGATTTTATCATCAGAGTTTTTACTTGGTCCTTCTTCAACTTGGGACGTTTCAGACATTCAGCCCGGGGGTAGTGTGCATTGCCTTTAAGAGTCAAAACCTCCTTTGCAAAAACAAGAATTTTGACTTTTCATCAATGCTTTCTTTTAAAATGATTTACCTTTCTTTCCAGCAGGTGGCGGTATAACACAACACTAGCCTGAACAACCGGACGGACTATTTCAGGTTCACTTTAACAGCCCAGCAACAGGAGTTTCATTCTGGGTTAGGTTTCTACAGTAATTCTAAATTAAGAAGATAGGGTCTTTCTAACGATTTGATCTATCAGTCGGTTTTTTTTTTTTTTTTTTGCTGCCAATCATTCTCATATATTTCCTCAGGTAGGAAAATTCCATCCTGGTTATGTGAGAGTTCCTTTGTACCTGGTGCTTGAAAATGAGAAACAAAAGAGGATATTGGAGTAGGGTAGGGTATAGCTCAGTGGCAGAACGCGTGCTTAGCATGCATGAGGTCCTGGGTTTAATCCCCAGTACCCCCACTAAATAAATAAATAAATAAACAAACCTAATTACCCCCTCCTCCCAAAAAACAAAAATAATATTTTAAAAAGAGGATATTTAGAAAAATTTTTCATTAACTCTTAGGATATGCATCAGTCTTAATGAATTTTTATTGCTATATTTAATTCCCTATATTATGCTAGTTAAGATAAAATTTTCTCAGATAAGAAAACAGCCTTTCTGTGGAATTTACTTGAATGTGCCTTAAGTTCTAGATATACATATATTTATTGGTGCATGTATCTTTCAAGGAGTTATATCAGCCTCCTAGAATTATGGTTTATTTATTTATTTATTATTTATTTATATATTTATTTATTATTTATTGACTCAGCACAGCATACAGAATTAGATTGCTTTAGTTTCTCAGATTGTATTTAGTTTTTCCATCACTTCTAGGGAATTTCTTAAATACAATTGGAAAAAATATTCATCAGACTGAGATGAATTACATGTCAGAGGAACCAAGAAGTAGTTTTCAGGGTGTGCCCAGTTACAGTTTTGGATACCAAGAAGCAGCAGTTCAAAGGCAGAAATTGTACTTGAAAGGATATCTCCATTACTGATTATTTGCTGAAAAGACAGAGAGTAGCACACTGCTCAGCTATAATGAGTAAGTAGTCATTACTTATGGCATCCCAGTTCACATGTGAATAAATACGCTCTTAAGTATCTTCAGTGTATTTTCTCACTCTGGAGGCAAGAAAAATCTTCCCACGGTGGATCCCAGCCCCTGGGCCCCGTTTACTGTCTAACAAATATTTTACCTTCTTTCTTCATTGTGTTGATCAGAAAGCAGACCATGGATGCCAGAGCCTGAGTGGCAATGAGGTCCCAAGGGTAGGGGAAGGAAAGGTCTAGCCCAGATGTCCCTGCAAAAATTGACTCTTTTGTCATTTCGTCATCCAACAAATACTTACTTAGTGCCAACGATCAGTGGCCACTGTGTGGAGCGGTGAGGACACAGCCCGGGGGACAGGGGACACCGCCATGCTGATGTCCTGGTGGAAGAGCACCGTGTCTCTGCTTCTAGTACTGCATTTAGATGGGGGTGAGTGTCTTGCGTTCATCGTCTTATCTTCTGACTTTCCTCTCCTAGGATCCATCTCATGCACGTGCAGAGGGAGGACAGGGTGAAGGAAGGCACGCTGGGGAGCACTGTGTGGAGATGGAGGGCTGGAGTGAGGGGGCTGCAAACCAAAGAGAAGGTAGGAGAGAGGTCTGGACCGACAGGACTCTGCTTATTAGAGGGACGGCTGGGATGGTGTGGTTAGTTGGATTGGGGACCTGGGTGTGGGTCCTCTTACAGCCAGTGAAGGGGGTGAGATGGGTGCTTGGTTCGAGTTATTCGGTACATAGAGGTCATGTGGCTTCTGAGGCTGTGCTCTCTCCATCCTCTTTCCTGGGCTGCCCTCTGTGGCTGGGCGCTTGGGGCCCAGGACGGCTATGTTTGCAGTGGTGTAGGACACGCGGGCTTGGACGTCTGCCTGCAGGGGGCCCAGGGCCGTCGGGGTGCACAGGCAGAACAGGTGGGATGAGAGAGACTGTCCGTGGGCTTCTGTATTAACTCCCCCACTGTCCCCATGACGCAGAGCTTGCAGAAGGAATTCCACATACGGACCCGGCCTTCCCGGTGATTCGAAGGTTTATTTACCGAGGTGGGAGGATAGGACAAAATCCGATGGTTGGCTAGTTTGATTTATAAGCCCTCCGGGTTTGGACACAACCTCCTGGGCCTTCTCTCTCCCGAGCCCCGTGGTGTGAGGGGCAGGCCTGCTGCTTGCGCTGGAAACGGTGCTCTGTCCCGGGCTCCAGTGGGCTCACTTGCAGAGATAAAGAAGGTTGCGTTCGTGTGCATCTGAGCTGTGACTGTGTTTGAAACCTGTTACACTTGCTATTGTTACTGTGAGGCGACTTCTGCTCCTATAGAAAGTTAAAACTGACATTTTGGAGGAAGTTAAGTAAAGGAGGAAGGCCTGGCCGGGATGCCGTCTTGTCCAGCGTTTGCACTTGTGGAGCTGGTGGGCGGGACAGCCGTGGGCAACGGCGCCCGCTCCCCGTGGGCAGCGGGCATGCGGTGGGCGCCGCCCCCACCTCCTCCAGGGCTCAGCGCTTCCCCAGCGCCTGCCTCGACTCACCTGCGCTCACGTGCCTTGCGCAGCGCAACCCGACTCCGCCCCCGGAGACGTCATCGTCTCGTTGTCTCCCGCGTGCTTTTGACGCATCGCTCTGCACGCGCGCACACACGCATTTTCGCGCTCTGGGTACCGCGTGCCGGGCGCGGTTCCTCCCGGTCTAGCGCAGCTACAACTCTGCGGCCTCGCCCTGGCGAGCCTCCTTCTCCCCTGCCCTGGCCCCCCGGCTCCACAGCGGGATCCGGGCCCGCCGCTCTCGCTCCTACTGACGGGAGGGCCGCGAAGACGGAGGAGGAAGACGGGCACCACCATCCTGGCGCGGCTCAGGCCCCAGCTAGGAGGTTCGAGCCGGAGGGTGCCCTCCACGTCACTCCTGGGTCAGAAACTGCAGCCTGGAGACGCCGGGTCTCCACCGCCCGCAGCGGGAGGCTCACCTGCCCACAGGCCTGGGCCTTTGTGTCTCCCGTGGGCTCTCCCGTGTCACCTCCCTCCTCCCTCAAGAGCTCGCTTTGTCCGGTTTTGGTTGGCACAACAAGGAACAAAGACAGGCATCCTTTTATCCTTAACATATTTCCGGATGGATCTACCACAAGGAGTATTAGACAAAAAATATATAAATAAATAAATTGATAGAATAGAAAAGAGAGAGAGAGAGAGAGAAAGAAACTGCTTGTTTGTTAGAAGGAGGAAAAAAGCTAAATCAGTGCCCCGCTGCGTGTGGCCTCACTGTAGATTCGGCTCCTAGACCCCAAACAGACCATCAGAACAGCTGAAGAATGAACCCTGATTGCTACAGTCTTAGTTAAGCTAATAAAAGTGTATTTCTTTTCTATTACTCATCTGTTTACGTCAAGGGGAGTATGCATTATTGTTTTATTACTCTATTCTAGGCTCTTTATTTTTTGCTCAAACTTTATTAGAAGATTGAGGCAGGGAATCAATCATTTCTGACTTGATTCATTTCTCTATTCTGAAGTCCCTTTTCAGTCATACATAGGACTCATCTCTCAGCACAACCTCACTGCTGTGGACTGAATGTTTGTATCTCCCAGAATTCATGTGTTGAAGCCTAACCTCCAACATGATGGCGTTTGTAGGTGAGGACATGGGAGGTGATTAGGTCATGAGAGTGGAGCCCACATGAATGGGATTAATGCCCTTATGAAAAAAGCACCAGAGATTTCCCTTGCCCCTTCTGCTGTAAGCACACAGTGAGAAGACGGCTGTCTTTGAGCCAGGAAGTAGGCCCTCACCAGCCACCACACCTGCCATTGCCTTGACTTCCAGCCTCCAGAGCCGTGAGAAATACATTCCCGTTGTTTATAAGCGACTCGCATCTATGATGTTTTCTTCTAACATCCCAAATGGACTGACACTCACCTACTTGCCATGTGATCTGGGCCAAAGACCACCCACCTTGGAAGACCTCAGCATAGGCTCAAAGACAGGCTTTGTATCTTTATTGCTCTGATCAGCCATAGGATTCTTTGAAAAATAATTTGATGTGATCCACAAGCAATTCAGGTATCTATATTATTTAAGCTACTTACACAGACATCTATGTCCGTAGTGCTTGTAAGTCATACCCAATTATTATGGTGTATAGTCAGATTTGTATGATGATAACAAAATTGTCATTCTAATCACTGTAACTATAATAACAGGAAATAATGACAATGTAATGATAATATGATAATACAAGTACATGTATATATAAAGTCAGGGAATTGGGTCCATGGCAGCCAACATGTTCCATCTCTGCAGCACAGAACTTCGGGCTTAGAATAGCCTTCTGTCCAGCCCTTTGGTCAGGTTACAGACCTGCCCTCTTATTCATTGCTCAGGTCCAGCGTCACCCCAGCATCATCAGACCCCTGCCCTGTGAGCCCCAATGCCAGCTCTAATTTTCATCACTTCTTCCTCTGTAAACACTCAAGGCTTCATCTGAACACCATATGTAAGGTTTCATTTTCTTAACTAGACCTCAGATCTGTGCATGTTCGTTATGCCTGTCTGCCCTTCAGTTCTAAGAGTGTGATCCCCACCAAGTCCACATGCCCCGCCAGCCCTCCCTCACAGCCCACCACTCCCCTCGCATCCTGGCTGGCATCTGGACTCTCCACATCCCTAGATTCTCATAGCATCTTGATGCCTGTTAGAAATGGACAGAACTTGGAAGATCAGTATCGTTCCCTTACTAGGAACCAGTGTCTTGTAAAAGATGTTCTCTTCTGGACCATGGTTTCCAAAATGATCTAATTATCACTCATAATGTAAGTGATTCCAGGAAGGCCTTCTGCTACCAGATCGTTTTCCCTAACACATGCCTTTATCAGCTGAATGCCTTCTGCGTGCAGAATGAAGGCACATAGAAGTCTGGTCTGGACCACAGGTTATTCATTTTTCTTTCCAAGCTACCACTTCCCTGCAAGAACCTCCTGTCTGTTCAGACTAGTCTGTGGGTGATGCTCTACAAGCTCTTTGCAGCCTCAGCTGTTACCCTTTACTGAAAAACTGTCACCTCTTCTTCAAGTACACAGCCTGGGGGGACCCCTTCCTCTCCTGAACGTAATACTTATTGCATCCGTTTGGTAAATACTTACTGAGCACCTGTTATGGGCAGGTATGAGGCACTCATGATGCAGTGCTGAATAAATCGAATAAAGCGATCCTCCTGCCCTCATTCGAGCGTCCATGCTAGCAGCGATTAGAAAGAAGAAAAAAGAATTGTCGACCCTGGAAGGGAAGTAAAGAGGACGGCACAGCTGGAGCCTCAGATGAGAAAAACGAGGCTGAATGACGCAGGCCCTGGGTCTGTTCTCCTGCCCACTGGGAGGGAAAGGGAAAGTGGGGGAATGGCCGAAGGTTCTGTTCAGTTCTGCCCCGTTCAGGTCTGATGTCCTCTCAGGTCGAGTGCATGTTGCTGAACCCTGGATTCTAGGAAAGGGGCTGATTCACCGAGGTTTCTTCTTAGCTGAAAGCTAGCAAACCTTTAATGAAAGAAGGCGAGGAGACAGAAACAGGCCATCTGGGCTCAGTGTGGTCATATCGTGGAGCACAGAACCAGGAAGGAGTCCAGATAAGGGGTGAATGTAGATAGAATCAAGTTACATCTCAGGGGTGGCGGAAGGACACAGAAAATAGACATCACACATGAGACTGAAAGATGGACTTGGGACACCAGTTTGGGAAGCAGAAAAACGTGGTAATGGTTGAAAGAACAGATAAATGGACAACAAAAGTCACCAGTCCAAGTTTGGGAACTCCACAGTTCTTCAATATGTCGGAAGTCATTGCTAAGTCTTTTTGTTGTTGTTGTTGTTGTTTTGTGGGGGAGGGTAATTAGGCTTTTTGTTTATTTTTTTAATGGAGGTACTGGGGATTGAACCCAGGACCCTGTGCACACTAAGCATGCCTTCTCCCACCAAGCTGTACCCTCCCCCTGCCATTGCTCAGTCTTAGGTGGTACAGGGTTATTGATAATTACTGGATGGCCCTGGAGGTCTAGAGGAGATTCAGGCAGAGAATTCAGCCTCCAGCCTGGCTATGGAGGAGCTGACTAACCCCAAGACCAGGAATGAGAGTTGGAGTCCAGGGTTCAAGAGGAGATATTACCCAAGAAATAAGGACAAGGCTGCTTAGGACAAAAGTCATGGGGACTGTGGTCCTGAGTGACTGGTGAGCAGGGACAAAAGTCTGTCAGGACAGAGGAAGAGTTCTCATCCCCTTTCCAAATAGAAGTCCCCCAGGTCTGCTGTGACTGGGGGCCCCTTACAGGGAGTGGTGGCAGAAACAGGTTTACAAGCCCAGCACGCAGCTGGAAACCAGCAAGAGGGCATCCAAGCCAGCACCACCTCCAGAGCCAGGGGTCTCCAGAGAGCAGGGCGAGGGGGAGAGGAGCAGGGCAGCACCAAGGCAGTGACTGTTCGTTCAGGGGTTTCTTTTGTTAGAGTTATTCTGGATGGTGAGAAGGACCAAGTCATAGGGAGCATCTTGCTGGTGTTGATAGTGCCTCCTGGAGAGGAATGAAGAAACCGTCTTTTCTGGCAAGCAGATCCTGATGCGGGAAAAGTGTTCTCACAAACACTTGTCTGAATTGTTTATCAGATGATGGTTCACCCCTGAGACCCAGGACTAGGGCGACCAAGGAGCCCAGAAGGAGGGGTCTTCATGGGGGCTCGTGCGTAATTAACAAGTTTGCTCCGGAACACCTCCACCCATGGCACAGCCTTTAGCTTTATAAGCAAGAACTCTTCTGTGGTTTCATTCTTCGGCTTTCAAGGGAGATTGATTTTATTCCATGTTTTGATTAGTTTTTAAGACCCTGAGCCATTTCCCTTCCTTTATTCTCACCCTCTGTAGAGTAGGACACCATTTAGAAATTTGACAGTATTTTCTCCTTAAACATTTTGTCCTTTAGCAGTTGTCAAATATTGAATTAGGTCTGGTTATAAACAGACCAGAAGCTGTCATTGTTGACATTTCCCTTCATTAGGAAGAAACTGAAAGCTGACATTTTCAACCTATCAGCTCAAGTTTGGGCTGCAGATAAGACACAGTGTAGGGAACGAGCAATCTGTTTCCTCTCTTGCTCTCGTTATGGGCTCACCATGAAACATTAGTTGACAACACTCCTTCACTTAATGGGTGCCCAGGTGCCTCTTCAAGGGAGAGGAAAAGAAAAGTATCGATTGAAACTCTAGGATTTAAAGTCTGAATGAGTAAAAGAAGGCACTGATTTGACTCTTATGACATTATCAATTAAATGTAAGATTTGAAACTGAACAAATGGAGAGAAGACATGGGTTTGTGTCCTGGTTTTGCCTCTTATAAGTTAATTTCCTTGGTTTTCACTTTATTTGCAAAATGGGAAAAATAACCCTTGCTCCTTTACCTACGCCAGAGGACTCTTACAAGGAGCCAATCAGATAATGTAGCGAAGTATGTTACATACTGTGAAATGCTAGACAAATGGTAGGTTTTACGTTACATACTGCACAGGCTTAATGAAATAGGTTATTTGGTTAGAATGCGTGAAGGACCTCAGGAACAATCCGGAGGTCATGCAAGAACTGTGGTGGAGGTTTCAGGGAGCTAAGGTCCTGTTTCACTCTCCTGGAACCCAACACTAGACTAAACCAATGAGTGGATTTTCTAACCTCATTCCCTCCAGAGTCTGAGACAAGAGTTTCAAAACTTCACTGATAGAGAATTGTGTTTGGTGGCTGAAGTCGAGGCAGCTAATACTATGGTAGTTTGTACACATCAGTTTGATTTTTTGAGGGAAAAGGAGGCCGAGTTTGGAAGCATTTGCTTGAAGATCACAGCAAAATCCATGAGGTACATGGACTTAGCTTGAGAAGTAGAATATGAACAAAATTCTCCCATTCCCCAAACGGAACTCCAGGGTCTACACATGAGGATGTGGTGAAAAGGGAACCCTCATACACTTTTGTTGGGAGTGCAAATTGGCGCAGCCACTGTGGAAAACAATGTGGAGGTTTCTCAAAAAAATAAAAAACAATTGCCAAATGACCCAGCAGTTCCACTCCTGGGTATATATTAAAAAGAAACAAACACTAATTTGGGAAGATACATGCACCTCAATGTTCATAGCAGCGTTATTCACAATTGCCAAGATATGGAAGCAACCTAAGTGTCCATTAACAGATGAATGGATGAAGAAGATTGATTATATATATATATATATATATATATATATATATATGTATACATACACACATATATGCAATGGAATACTACTCAGCCATAAAAACAAACAAAAATTTTGCCATTTGCAGCAACATAGATGGACCTGGAGATTGTCATTCTAAGTGAAGTAAGTTCGAAAGAGAAAGAAAAATACCATATGATATCACTCATATGTGGAATCTAAATAAGAAAAGACATGAACTTACTTACAAAACAGAAACAGACTCACATAGAAAACAAACTTATGGTTACTAGGGGAGAAAAGGGGTAGGAAGGGATAAACTGGGAGTTAAGGATCTGCAGATACTAAATACTATATATAGAATAGATAAACAACAGGGTCCTACTGTATAGCACAGGGAATCATATTCAATATCCTGTAATAAACCATAATGTAAAAGAATATGAAAAAGAATATATATATATATGTATGTATGTATAACTGAATCACAATGCTGTGTACCAGAAAATAGCACAACATTGTAAATCAACTATAGTTCAATTAAAAAAAAAAGAATTTAAAAAGCTGGAGAAAAGAAGGGTGATTGCATTAGAAACAGAAAAAAAAAAAAAAAGAAGAAAGCAAATACATATCTTCCCCTTTGTCACCATGACCAAAGGAGCGTATTACATTACAGAAAAGGCTTAAATTCCTAAGCGCCCTGCATTAGAGATAAACCAGGAGTAAGGAAACCTGCTGAAATCCATGAATAATAAGAATTCCCTACAAGCATTACACCATGACATATAAGCAACCAGGAAAGGAGAATATTTCATTTTTTTCAAAAGACAAGAATATTTATCAAATACATCCAGTCTAATCAGAATTGTGACCACCGTGGAATAATTTGAACTGTGAATGTTGCATTTTCTCTCATATTCTAGTTTGTCTGAAAACTCGATTCCTGTGCAAATACAGGTAATTTTTTTCTTTGAGTTCAGAGTTTCTTGTGAGATTTCCTTTTCCTTGCTAGTTCGATTGTTGAATGTCTTGATTTCCAGTTTAGGAAGTTGATAGATTTTGAACTTTTTTGACTCTGTAACCCGTATTCTGAAACACCATTTATACCATGACCCAGGATCACTTACGCATAATAACTGAATCAAAATATTTGAGAAACAATATCTCTACTTACGTACTAGTATAATACTCTGAAATTTTCAATTCAGTTCCTTAATAGTTAAATACTGCTCATGCCCCTCCCACCACCAGTTTCACAGGATTTTCTTGTTGGAAAGGAAACACTACTGCAGCCAACAGTTGGTGAAAATTCAAATAATGATAGAATAAATGAGAGAATTCAGGTCTTGTCAAATTTAGGACATTTGATCGACTTGCTACTGAAAGATAATCTTTGCATCTATGTTGTCTGAAGGGTCCTGGAGTTGTCAGTGCACTTACATATTACTGCATAGTTCCTTTCTTCCTGGGAAAACCCGGCAGCCAGCTGAGAAGATGAAAGACTTGAGAGAGGTACAGATAGATGGCGTTCGTTCCGTGTCTCTTAGAGCTTTACGTCCAGAGAAGCAAGTTTTAGCCTAGAGCACGTCCGTCCACGAGTGCGTTCTGGTGGCAGCTGAGACAGTGGAATCGTGGATACACTGCTCAGAGCTGCTTGGGTAACTAACCGTTCTCTTATCATTGGGAAGGCAAAATGCAGTTTTAAAGATCAAAGCGGACACCTCCTGCGAGCTACATTTATTACAAGAGGCCGAGTGTCTGCATTCCTAAGAACCAGAGAGACTTAAGGTAGAAAGATGGTGGTATTCGACAGAAGGCAGCTTTTGACAGGACAGCACCCCCCTAAGCAGGCGACGGGAACAAGAGGCCATTTACCCTGAAAGTTAGCAAGTCTGCCAGCTCTGGGGTCTAGCAAGGTCCTGTGATGGCCACAGCTGGGGTCTGCCCAACAGAAGTGTCGCCTGTCAGACTGAGACTGGTTTTAGAATTTTCACCATGTGAAATTCCTCCAGTAGCATTTGGATCCCACTTCTGCAGAAAGCAGCCCACCCACCCCCAGCTATCGCAGTGGACAAAAGTAGAAGTTTCTAATAACGCAGTCATGGTTACAGTGCATGTTGGAAAAGTCATCCTGGCCACATCCTCGCCCTTAAACACGGCAACCTTGAATAGCAGGAAGTGGATGGTAGTTTCTCTGCCGTCAGCTGCCATCTGACAACAGGTCTCCCATGTTCGGGTCGTTTGGGCTCCTCCCTTAACACCAACCTGGCTTTCAATCCTGCTGTAGGCCCTCTTCCCAAGACTTTTAGGTGGTTCCCTTCAGGGATGTCTGAAGATCAGCCCTCAGCTGGGGCCCTTACTAGAAACTTCCTCACTTGGCGCACTGAGACCCACTTTTCTGGTAGTTTCCAGTATTCCTGAAATCTTGGCTGAAGCATTTGGAAGGACCTTCATTATTTCTTCTCAAAAACTCTCCAGCAGTTTGGGAGTCTGAAGGGGCCTCTTTTGGAAACTCTGGGTATTTAATGAGTGTGCTTCATATTACATGAGAAATAATTTCTCTTTGTTTTTATGAGGCTAATGTCACCTGAAATCCCTTTGCTTTCCGCAGAGTTTGTCTTCCTAGGGACTAGAACTGGAGGAAACATTTCCCTGATGTTATATCACATGTTTGCTGAAATTTGAAGTGTGAGCATCACAGAAGTGGTTTTGTACTGGGGAGCTTCTCTACTGCAAACTTTTACAGCCCGTATTATTGATGAAAAGACAGTGTTGATTTTAACACGTTTTAAATGGAATCTTCAAGAGTGTGCAAAGCCTCAACCACAGATATTTTTCTTGTACTAAAAATAATATATGACAGTTTTTAAATGATAAAAGATTTTGAGGGTGCCGTACAAGGAATAGATAACATACCTTGGGCAATCTATCTGTTTTTTGGTTTTTTTTTTTTGGAAACATTTTCCCATTAACCATTAATGGTCCTCATGGTTGGACAAACTAAGCCACTTTTTTTCTTTTTCTTGACATACGCAATTCTCATGGCCATATTGGGGAAAAAAGGGATTTAGCTTTGTAGAAATTGGTAGATTATTATAAACCTGTATCTGTACAGAACTTAAACTGGTGGCAGGATTATGAAAGATTATCTACTCTGGATGTATCATTTTGATTAAATCTCCCAAGTTTAAGTTTTGGGACCACCTGCTCAGAAGCACGCCTTCCCTCATAAAGAAGCAATTCCCAGAAGGGTATGCAACATAAGCATAAACGCAAGTTCACATTTTATACCATTCCTCAGGACAAGAAAAGTAAAACTGTTAATTTAAATAATTGTTTGGGGAAAAGGAGAAAGAATGGAGGGGACCGGAAATGAGAAGAGACCCTCTGAGGGAACATCTGGAAGGTGCCCACGTGTCCCTTCTCCGTGCATGTGCTGTGAACCCTGCCTTTTCCCAACTACCACACAGTCCTCTTCCGCTCGGGCTTAGAAAGTTCCAGAAGGTACTCAGCACAGCTTGTGATTTTCTGCAACTTGTAAGTCTTACCTTTCCCCAGTGTTTTGCATATTTTTGCCACTCATTCCCCCCCATCTCATTGGAGACAGTGGTCCTCACGGGTCTCAGTGGCACGCCGGGATGCAGCTACCTGCCCTCTGCCCTCGGCCCCGCCCTCGGCTGCTACTCACTCGAAAGGGTCGCTGGGATCCTCCCGCTGCAGCTCGGGGGGGATGGGGATTCTCTTGTAGTACATTTCCCAGTCGAAGGCGCCCCGCATGGCATCCCCGGCTTGGGCCTCGTACCCGAAGTGATTGTGGTCAATGACATCGATCATGGGGCACACGATGGTTTTGTGGTTCAGTGCAATCTGGTCTGGAAAACGAAAGCACAAAACAGGAAATGACACGCGCGCCTCCGTTCTCTCCCGCTGTTCCTCGAAGAGAAGCCCGCGGATCCTTCCTCACGCCCCGGGCTCGCCGCCTGGCCCCCTGCTGCCTTCCGAGCGCTTTGCAGAATCTGTGTCCCCGGGCTGGGCGTCGCGTGGTGGGGCAGTGACTGGGTGCAGTTAGTGTGGTGGCCTTTCCTTTTAGAAAGTCGGTGTCCCAGGGAGATTCGCGGAAGTCCATTTAGCCCTGCCTGTCACAGTTTTACTCTGACCTGTCCCCAATCTGTCAATTTTTGGCGCATCCAGCATGCGTGGAGGGTAAACAGCACTGTGCCCCCTTGAGCATGCAGCTGGAGCCTGCTGAGAAAGCCTGCTGAGAAAGCCTGCTTTCTGGAGGTTCCAGAAGGTAAATATTTAACGTCGCAGTTTTTTTAAGCATCGAATCTGATAACGGCCTTGACGGCTGTTTCCCCGCTAAATTTAGCGGGTAGGATTCTTGGCTCCCAGGCTTACCAGAGATTTGGCCAAGTCCTTTCTGGCTACTGTCCTTTAATATAGACTCCGTTTATCCAAGCTGTGCATTTTTGTCTTCTCTCGTCGTGTCCAGGAGGTGGTAGGCCGCCTGACCCTGCTGCTCCCCTTCCTGCTTCTGTCAAATTCCTGAGCTCATGCTGTTTCCAGTCCTCCTGACAGCCCCCTAAGGTGGCTGTTATTAGCTTTCCTAATTTACAGACGAGGAAACTGAGCTCAGAGAAGTAAGATAACTTGTCCAGGGTCACTCATCCTTTGAGGGCAAGAGCTTGGAGGCACCCCCACTCCCTGGTCCAGTCCTGAAGCCTGTGGTCTTTCCAGCTGGCCCTGTGCTTCTCTGAGGCAGGAAGGAGACTTATTTTCCAGCCGCCCAACCCTTGTCCGTGGAGACGTTATTCCTGGGAGGCGCGTAGACTTTGGCTCACCTAGAACATTACACGTGCAGTGCTGTCCCCCCCAGCAGCGTGCATGCGTTCACTGTCTACTACAGCAAACTAGTTCTGTCGGACGGGCAGAACTTTCAAGGAGAGGACTTCCTTTTTATTTGGATGACCTTTGGATGTGGCATGTGGAGTGAAATACATTTAAATATCTTTAAAATCAGAAAAGACACATCGTTTAGAAATAATTACGTGGTTTGGCTATTTCAGCATCATTAGCCTGATGAACGGGTGTGGGTGTGTAAAGTCCTGTGGAAGATCCCCCCCCCCCCCCGGATCTACGTGGCTTTCTCTCTCTCTCTCTCTCTCTCTCCCTCCCTCCCTTCTTTCATTCCTAATTCAACAGCTATTTATTGAGTAAAAACTACGTGCCTGTCACTTTTCGAGGTTCTGAGGGTAAAGCTGTGAATAAAAACCACAAAAATCCCTGTCTTCATCATCAACAGAGCAAAGACAGTCAGTATACGTACTAAGTCGCTAAATTACGTAGTACGCTGGGCGGTGAAACACGTGGTGGAAAGTAAATGAAACAGGGTAAGGGCTTGTGGGAGGCTGGCATGTGGAAGAGGTTGCAATTTTATTTTTAACTTTTTTAGCTTATTACACTATTTTTTTGTTTTTTGGTCTTTGTTTTTACTTATTGATATTTTTATTGACAAGGGGTTGCGGTTTTAGCTAGCAAGGTCCCAGGAGGCGTCAGAGAGCCTGAGGGTCACCTTGATCTTGTTTCAGCTGATAGGTACGGCCTCTTGGGACTCCGTCCGGTTACTCTCCACCACGGTGTCCGTGGGCATCCGTTTTCGCCCGGGCAGGCCTTCCTGGGTTTTCATCTCTGTCCAAGCGGCGACTCCCCGCAGAGCCCTTTGACCGTTGTCGCTGTGTCCGAAATGTCCCTTCTATCGCCCCTGCCGGCATTTGAATATGAAGGTTGCAGTGACTTTCCTCCATCAGATCCAGAATCAGGTTGATTTACAAGTGCCTTGACCAACAAGGGGTCCCAAGGTGACCCAAAGAGAATGAGTCTGTTAAATTAGCTGTCAGCTCCCCTCACATTTCCTCGCGGCTCCCGCCCGGCCGCACTCACTTCATGTGGAAGCAGCATGACTAATTTTTCATCTAAGGCTTGTGCCTACATTTCAATTTCCAGGGATCAAACAAACAGACTCTCCATGGGAAATTGAAATTCAGGTATAATCCCAAGGTGAAAAATGAACCAAGAAACTGGGGCTCCAACTGTTTTTTGTTTGTTTGTTTTTTCATTTTGGATGATGTGTCGAGACACTGATAGAGGAAAATAAAAGGACATAGTGGTCCTGAGCTTGACTCATTTCGTATCCATCAGGCCTACAGGAAATGAAATCCTTTCATGAGAAAGAGTGGATTTCTCTTTATTTCTCTCCTGTTTTCTTTCTTCCCCCCAATCTTTCTTTTTCGTGTTGGAGTCCTAAGAACAATCAGAGCCCTTGGAGTCCTAAGAACAATCAGAGCCCTACTAATTGGCCTTTTGGGGTTGCTTCAGTTCATAAATAAATTAGGCCCTGTGCTGACTTCCTTTAGAGTTCAACACCATGGAGGTCAAACTCAGCTTAGGGAAGGTCAGTGCTGCTGACAGAACTCTGAATTGCTACGTCCTTGGACAAGGTGCTTTTAATTAAAAGCTCAGAGGAGTCTCTGCCCACAGCTGAGTGGTGAGACATCCCTGCTGATGAGAGTGGCTGGGCAGCCGTCTGCGGGGGGAGTGAGTGGATGGGCCGATGTGGGGGGGCGTTACTTGCTGGTCATTTCCTGTTTCAAATCCAACACGGTTCCAATTGATTCTGCCTCCCTCCCCACGCCCCGCATCTTTTACTAATGGAGCTTTGCTGGTTCTACCTGAAATCCCACACAGTAGTCAATAGCAAACGGTTCTTTCTGACGCTGCTATTGTGAAGGTAGCTGTTACTGGCTATCGCTCCAAAGCCGAGGATTATATTTACAATAAAAGTGGATTGAGTGAATCTGCAAGGACAGAAAGGAACACGGTATGTGTGCACCAAGAACTTTTTAGAAACACTTATTTTTTCCCCCTCAGGCTTACAATTTATTCCTTAGCCACTGCTGGACTATATATCAGATTTCATTGTGAAACTGAAAAAAAAAATAATGTCTCTCGGACTGAGCCACACACACACGTGTTCTAGCTTCAGTGAAATTCAGGACTTTTGTGTGTCTAACAGTTCAAGCGATGGAGTCTTCTTGTGATCATTTAGGACGTGTCACCTGGACAGAAGCACTGAGTGTTGGAGGGGTCCTCTGTGAACTCTGTGAACATAGGGCATCATATATTTAGTGAGACAGGCTGGTGCTGGAAGTGGAAAGAAATGGCCTTATAAATCCTGCAAAAATGTCAGGGTGCTTACACTTTACTCTGGGGATGAAAAGCTTTCTGCCATCGTCTCTTAACAACCCTATAATAATTACTAAATGTGTGTGTGTGTGTGTGTGTGTGTTTTAATTACTTGCAGGGAGCACTTTTGAACACTCTTTTGTTTCGGGGTTACTCAGTGAACAGGACTGCAGTGAAGCTGAGTGTCTGAGATGAAGAACCCTTTTCAGACCTCAAGTTGGAGTGCTTGGTATCATATAAAACGTCGGTTTCCATGTGGTTTCCTAGTTACCTGTTTGTCTCAGCGATGGTCACTACAGCATTCAAGCTCCCACGTGTAAAACTCATAAAAGGGGTCTGTAGCCTTTGCCGACTGCAGACTAAATTGAAGGAACCACACCCCTCTTCCAAGTCCAGGAACCCCTAACCCGGTGGGGCTGTTGGGGGCACTCACTGAGCAGCGGGGGCAGCCAGTTGACGTTGACCTCGCAGTGGGAGTCCAGGAAGGTCAGGACCTCTCCCCTGGCCAGGGACGCCCCCAGGAGTCGGGTCCGGATGAGCCCTTCCCTTTTCTTGGTGCGAACAATCCTGACTTTGGAAAAGCGGGCCATGTATTCTTCCAACTTATCCTTCAGGTGTTCTAGGAAGGAACAGAGCAGGCACAGAGAGAACACAGAACATTAGTCACAGCAGGATTGCTCCCGGGGGTGCTGTGCGTGGAGAGTGTGTGGATGGTGAATCCAGGCTGAAGTCCGTATTCTCCTGGCTTCACCCCAAGGGGAGAGACTGGAACGGTTTCATGCCTAGAGGGCGCTACACTTCACGAGGTCCAGGATGCCCTAGGAGTCGCAAACTCTGCCCTCCGTCCGGACGCTGGCCTGCCAGCGCTCCACGGCAAGCTGGCCACGGGCAGTGGTCGCCAGGCTGCAGCCGGGCCGGCGCTCACCTAGGTAGGCATCGGCCCCGGGTCCCTGCTGGGGAAGTCGGTGAACATTCCATCATATGGGCTCTTTCCAGCAAGAGGGCCCGTTCCAGCAGGGCTTTGCCTGGTATTCTCTGTGTTGAAAATAATGCCTGTAAAACCACAGGAAAGAAAAACATCTCTGCAAATCAACAGAACTGAACAGATTTTCCCCTCCACACAAGGTAATAGCAGGCTGGCACGGTCAGCACCTGGCTTCTGATCTGGAGAAGCGACGACTTTGCTGTTCAGACTAGACATGGAAAGGGAAAGGCAGATGAGATGCTAAAAAGTCATTTTGAACTTAGCTCTTTAAGATGAGAAAACAAAAATTTGGCAATGTTCCTTTGCCTAATTAAAAACAAACAGTGGGAACAAAATCAAATCAGATAACTTAGTTACAGGACAAAACATTTCCCACTGGCTGTGGTACAACACAACCATCTCTTGGTTCTTTTTATGCCAAATAAGTGTGTTTTGGTGGCTTGCTTTCTGTGGGATGAGTACTCATATAATTGACATCCTCTGTTTTCACCCTCCCACGTCTGAAACTCTAGGAGGGCTTTCTGGAGTTTATAACGAGGATATTATGCATTGAAACAGAATCCTGGTATGCTGTCTGTTCCGTGGGTTTCACTTTCAAACTTCCTCTGCATGTTTGCAATCAAAGGCAATACTTTTATTAAGTTTCCTCTTATGATCTGTAGCAACAGGAATTCCTGGAAGGATTTTTGATCCTTTTCTCTGCTCTAACAGACATCAGAACTCCTCTGCATTAGAGTTTCTCTGCACTTAAGGGTTGCCCCTGAGTCTTATTGATTCTTATTATTAGTGAAGTGTTAAAAATCTCAGTTTCCCTTTTTTTTTCCTTAACTGCCCTATAAACATGTTTTACAAATGGGTCAATTAAATATTTAGCATTCTAATTTTTACTATAATAGAAAGCCACTGGGATCTTTCACAGGGATGTTTTAGGTAAAAACACGGCCCCCTTTGTTTTGTTTTTCCCGTAATGGACAGAGATATGGAGGTCAGACTACAGAATGCAAAGTTTATAGGATTTGGAGTCTCGGTGGGAAGTCTGTGACCGTGGAAGATGTGAGGAGGTTCTGCAAACTCTCTGAGCCTAAATGTCGTCACCTACAAAGTACAGGGAATCGGGGGATCTCTGTCCTCTTAGAGAGTGGTGGAGGGTCAGGCTTTTAGCTCCAGACCTGACGATGTTCATTCAACAAACATTTATTAAGTCGATAATCAGAGACCCTGGTAAGTCACTTGTACTTTGGACAGAGAAACAGCATTTCTAGCTGAAGAAATGCCTTGGGATGGTAAGCCTGAAAGATGAAAAATGTCGACGCTTCTATTTCCTGGTGAGCATTGGATAATTCACCACCTTCCATTTACTGCAAATGTAAAGAAAAAAGGTTTTGGCTGGCAATCGGCGAGCAGGTGTGAGCAGATGGCCCTGCGACAGGGTCTGGCTGCACCGTGTCCCTCTCTGCTCTGAAACAGGCATGCTGTGCGGGGGCCGACCTCCCGTCCCCTCCCCATTGTAAACTGGCCGGTTGGACCACAGAACATCCTGTCTCATGGAAACGGTGTCCTGACAGTGAAAATAGGTCACGAACGTTAGTTAAACCCACCAAAATAGTGTTCTTTACTTTTTCTTTGAACCTCACTGTTCTTCTGTCAAACGCCCCATCTCAGCAGTCCGCGTGCACACACTGCTTTCCTCCCCGACCCTGAAGGACTAAAGGCATCTGTCTTGGGGGAGAGGAGGATTCATTCTCTGTAGCTGCTACGAGAAAGCAGTTCTTTCTAGAACGGACTCACCTCCCACGTGTTCCAAAGCAAGAAGCAGAAAGTTGTCAGGTCACCCGGGAGTGATTGTCCTGACTTTGGATTTACGCCTCCACATTTTTTAGTTTATAGGAAGCTCTCTGGAACTCAGTGGGGTCATCCTTTCCCTCTGTGCACATTTTCTGATTCTCTGTGTTTTTCTTTTATCAAAGCCCATTTTAATGAACTAAAAAGACTGGTATGAATTCACTAATCTCAAGGGGTTTGACCCCAAAGAGAGTCCACTAAATGTTCAGATCAATCCCTCTAATTTGAACTCTGCGGTAATAATTAGGCTGCTTGGCCTCAGAATAATGATCTACTTGACTGCCCCTTGGAGGGGTCCGTTCTCTCTTCGTAGTTCAGTTGTAACATCTAATTACCCGTAACTCACAATGAAGACGGTATTGTCAGTCTGATTAGCAAATTAGGCTCTCATACGAGAGGGTTCCTCCTGGGGACAGTGGCGATGGCTTTTAAATGAAAAACAGTTTGCATTTCTTTTATATGAACAATTTTTGGATTCATTCCTGAAATATTCAAATGATTTTAAACATGATTTGGTTTTATTTTAATTCAAGAGCAGCATCTTTGAAGATCCCTTTTGAACTCATTTAATTTTAAGGAATCACAAGAGAATTTATGGTATTTTTTGTAAAACAGACAGATTTCTTTATTGACTACGAAACATTTGAAGAGCTGTTAAAATTTGGGGGTGGTGGCCCTAGACTTTCAGTGGCCTTATTACTATTAAAGTCCACTGAGTGGTAACTTAATGCCCTGAAAGAGTTAATACCATTTCAAAATATGATATTTTTGTCAAGGTTTACTGTATTGTATACAAGGTGTACACAAGTGAAATTTTGGCGTCTTGCTCCTGTGAACATTACATGTAGCAGTTTTCCGAATGCATTTTTCTTTTTTTCTAAGATTCCCCTTCTGCTCCACAGACTGACACACTCACTAGTAGATTTAGTGTTCAGGGCAGCAGCCAAGCACTAAGGATTACCCCCTTCAGTGGTGAGCGGTCAGGAGTCAAGGACACGGGTTCTAGACCTGCTACTGCCCGGCCCTGGGACGCCTGTCAGCCTCAGCGCAGCTGTCCTCAAGCTGTGCGGTGAAGGGGGTGTGACTGACTGACCTTAAATACTCCTCCTGGCTCTAGGATTCTGTGACCTCCCTTGTCAAGTTTTACTTAATGGAGCAGATCTCATCCTTCGAGTATTTTGTGTTTCCCAAGAAGCATCCGATGGTGGTGGTTTTCGTGTTTCTTTGGGCTGCGTCTCCCGTCTGAGAGCAAGAATCAAACCCAAAGGCAGCTAACACAAATCAGAGGTTTGGTCGAGAAGCAGACCCCTGGGTCCTGTCTGTGGTCAGTACAGCGTCTGTCTCGTCTCCTGTCGCCGTCTGTCTGTGAGACAGTCTCTGGTGTCAAAGCAATGACTTCGAAGCACTGTAAGTTCATCAAAGATTTACGTCTGTTCAGTAAGTTATGCTTATTGTGTCAGAAAAATGTGCTAGCAGAGTTGAGACAGCTTGCTGGTCTACCTCTGAGTGCTTGTTCCATTTTTACAGAGCGTGGCGGCGTGGGTCTCCTGAGCGGAGGACTCACCGAAGGCCAGACAGACGGCTGGAATTGTTGCCAAGTTCCTTCCATCTCCTTCGAACCCCCTAGTTTAATCGCAAGGACAGAGCAGGAGGGGCAGGAGACGCTACGGATCTGGAGATACGGGTTTTGATAGTTAAAAACATGCCTGTTTTTAAACAGGTTGAAAGTCCTTTGATGTTTATACTTTGGTTGGTAGAGTGTGGTAGACTGTGACCTTAAGATCGTAGAGAACGTGTGCAAGTTACTCTGGGTGACGTTGAATGGCGAGTTCTGAAGTGAAATGTGCTATAAACACACGCTTTTCTGGTTAACCCTGCTGCGACAGGAATGCGCTCGTGAGTGTGACTCCAAGGTCTTATCACAGGGACAAGAAGTGCTTCACAGTTAGAGACTGTGAAGTGTTCTTCCACCTCGCAGTCTGCTTGGCACAGGGTACGTGTATGTTTTAAGCCGAGGTGGCAATGTTAAGGATAATTGTGCCTAGCGGCGTAGACAGCTTTTCTGTATTCTTCAAACAGGAGAAATGTACAGATTTCATGTCTCTAGTTAACTCCTGAAAACTGCCCATCTCTTTACATTCTGCTTGACCACATGGCATCTGTGCCTTTTCATAGCATTCAAATCAAGACGTTTCACATGACATCTGGAGCACAGAAAATTCAACCAAGAAAGTCACAGAATTGCTGAAACTATATCTGATCGCTTCCATTGATGATTCCAACTGAGTTCTATCTCAGAATGTCTTATTTTCTATTCTTTTAATATACAAGGCATCTTCAGTCATTTGGGAAATACCTGGGGGCACCAAACTTAAATAAATAGACAACATGTATTCCAGCTAATACATAAAAAGAGAGAATTAGAGCGCCACCCTTTACAACCCCTAGTGAACTAGTGGATCAGGCCAACACCACACAAGCCACATCGCCTCCTCTGTGCTTCCTGATGGGGGAACACATCACTGCCCCAAAGATTCTTGACAAAGCACTGAATCTGAGTTCTGGCCTGCCTTTAACTCCAGCTACCAACTTACAGGAAATAAGGGGTTGATGAATATATGAAATGGCACATCTGGGAGATAATCAGCAAAATCTAAACTATGGAAACTTCAGGACAAATGGCTTGGTTTCTTCAACAAGAAATGAAGGGGAAGGGGAAGGAGAAGAACAAAGGGGGAGGGGGAGGGGGAGGAAGAAGAAAAGAAATGGAAAGAGAATCCAAAAGATTAAAAGACATGTAAGAAATGTATCAAACGAGAGGACTTGATACGGGTCCCGATCCCATGATGCAGTTGAGGAAGACACGCAGCTCCTGGTGCCTGGGAACCGGACTGACCCTCAACGTGAGGTCAGCTAGTTCTGCTCGACGTAACCAAGTCACAGGTCGTCAGCACCCAGCAGGGTGACTCTGAGACCACGACAAAGTGAAACAGAATTGCTCAGAAGCCCACAACATACCACGTATTCCCCTCTTTCAGCTCACATGAGTGACGGCTGCTTTTTACCAGTTCTTTTTTTATCCAGTTATGGAAAGGATTTGAGATTCTTTTCCCCCTGAGACTCCTTGATGCCACGCAGTCATGGGAGGAGAGAGCTGGACACCGCTCTTCAGGGGTCCTTTGTATCTGTACATGTTTTGTGAATGAGGCAGCCTCTACTGTTTGGTCCTTATTCTCTTTCTAAGGGTGTGTATGTAGCGACCAGACGGGGAAGACAGCAGGCTGTGTGTGCCTCAGGAACAGAAGGCAGTGGGACTTGCAGCCCTGGAAGGTAGATATGGTGTCGCCTCTGCACGCTAGCTGCCTGTAGTACAAGCTTTGAGTTCCATCTGTTCAGAGAGGCGGGAAAGCCACTGACGAGGGACCCCCAGCATCTCCTGGCGGTCTTGGTGTTCTCTGACCAGGGCCTGGAGAGACATCTGGGGAGCAGATGGTGGTGGTTACACGTGCCCGACTGTCCCGTCCCCACCCTGGCGCCGCCGAGCGCTGGCTCCACTGAGCTCTGCTTCACAGCTCACTTCTTTCTTGTTTCCTCCTCTGGTTCAGTCCTCGTAGTGTCTGAAAACAGCTCCGCCATCACACAGATGTCTCATGGTGAGAACTGGAGAGCTGATCCTTGTCCGCGATCAGCTGGTATGTTCCCGCATCCTTACATGGAAAACGGGGGTGGGGTACCTCTCAGCGCGGGTCGCCTCTGGGCAAGGCAGGTGAGCCTGGACACGAGGTGGCTTCCAGGGCTCCTCTTTCTCCTCCGTCTCTCTCTCTCTCATCATTTGCTTGAAGCATAACTGAATTACATATTTTCAGGATAGCTTTAAATGTGTGCCATACTGAGACACAAAAGAAATGCCACAACACCTGTCCACGCACCTAGGGGACGGCCCCAGTGGAGCAGTAATGCCATAGACCTACCGCCCAGCACCATTCACGGGAAGCCTACCCCGTGGGCAGACCTGTAAGTGGGTTTGAAGTTTTCTCTCTGGGACATGCTCCTGTATCTGAGACTACTTGTGTAATACTTTAGGAATACACATAATGTAAAATTTACACCTTAACTACTTTTTGTTTGCAGCTTAGTAGTGTTAGGTGTATTCAAAATTGTTGTTCAGTTGATACAGAGACTGATCTTGCAAACTAAAACTCTGCACCCATTAAATGACTCCCCACTTCGCCTGTCCTTGGAAACCACCATTCTGCTTTGTTTCTGTGAGTGACCACTCCGCATACCTCACATTGGGGAATTGTACTGTATTCGTCTTTTTATTATTGGCTTATTTCACTCAGCGCCACGTTCTCAAGGATCACCCGTGTTGTAGTATGTGTCAGAATTTCCTTGCTTTTTAGGGTTGAGTAATATTCCATTGTATGTATGTACCACACTTTCTTTATCCATTCCTTTGTCATGGGCATTTGGGTTGTTTCTGCCTTTTGGCTATTGTGAATAATGCAGCTGTGAAAACAGATGTACAGATATCTCATGAAGACCCTGCTTTCCATTCTTTTGGCTATAGACTCCCAAATGGAATTGCTTGACTGTACGATAATTCTATTTTCAGTTTTTTGAGGGTTGCCCTGCTGTCTTACATAGCAGCTGCACCATTTTATATTCCCACTAGTAATGCACAGGGCACCTATTCAATTTTAGAGTCCTTGTGACCCTTTTGGTAAAATGTATATTTAAATAAATCGCATTTTGGTTGAATGTGGAGGAAAGTTCTAGCACAAGTCTTGAGAACTACCTAAAAGTCTTGATAACTACCAAAAAATTCCCCCAAATGACTCCCTAATCCACTAAATGCCATACATTCTATAAAGAAAGAAAAGTCTGAGTACTGACAGTGACAAGATGCTTTCAACATAGAGTGCAGAAGCTCTCAAGGTAGGGAAGTAGCACAGACACCGAAGTTTTGGGAGTAAAATTGTACAAGAAAAGCCTCCAGAATGTGTCTCTTTTCTCTCACTGCAGGGTAGACTCATCTGACATCTTTCTCCAGTCCTCTGTCGTTGGACACTTAGGCTTCTTCCATGTCTTGGCTGTTGTAAATTGTGCTGCTGTGAACACTGGGGTGCAGGAATCTCTTCAAATTAGAGTTTTCTCCAAATATCCCCTGGAGTGGGATTGCTAGATCATTTGGTAACTCTGTTTTTAGTTTTATGAGGAACCTCCATACAGTTCCTTATTGCATCCCTGTGTGTGTGTATGTGTGTATGTGTGTGTGTGTGTATGCAATAGAATACTACTAAGTCATAAAAAATAATGAAATAATGCCATTTGCAGCAACATGGATGGACCTGGAGGTTATCATACTAGGTGAAGTAAGTCAGATGGACAAAGACAAATATATAATACCACTTATATGTGGAATCTAAAAAAGTGACACAAATGAGCTTATTTACAAAACAGAAAGAGACTCACAGACATAGAAAACGAACTTATGGTTGCCAAAGGGGAGATAATGGAAGGGATAAATAGGGAGTTTGGGATTAGCAGATACTAACTACTATGTATAAAATAGATAAACAACAAGGTCCTACTGTACAGCACAGGGAACTGTATTCAATAACTTGTAACGGCCTGTCATGAAAAAGAATATGAAAAGGGATACTTACATAAATAACTGACTCACTATGCTGTACACCAGAAACTAACACAACATTGTAAATCAACTATACTTCAATTTAAAAAAATACCAAAGAACAAGGAAAAAAAAGAACATCCTATTTGAAAACATCGTTGTCTCCAGCCTTAATACTCCGTGTGGTTGCAGAGTTCATAGCATCTGATTTGCACGCATCTGTGCATGTAAATTTCTCTCTGCACCCCCCCTGCCTCTTCAGAGCTTAGGTGTGAGGCCTGCAGGCTGCATCCAGGGACCCACCCCCTCCTCCCCCACCTCTGCCCCTCCCAGCCTTCCCCCTGCATTGTCAGTTATATCGGGGTGGAGGTTAAATACCACTTTGTGCTAATTATCTTAATTAATCTTATCATATTTACCAATATTTCTTTTACATTTCTTCTCATTCCTCCAAGAAAACTCATTATCTTTCAGTTGATTCCTTTAATCTCCAAGCCTGTCAAAAATACACATCTTATAAGATAGTTTGTCTTGAGACGTAAGAGGCAACTACTTTAAAAAATAAATTTAACCAAGAAAAAAACATCAAAGGAGCCAGGATCTTTATGCTTTTTACCTCTAGAGTCCTTAAGGGTACAAGTCCCTTTCATAAATTTCACAATTTTCTGCTTACTTCAACCATTTCTTAGTATATCGTTCCGAATGCCTGGTTGTGATTTTTAAACTGATTGTTTTTGTGTTCCAACATTAATGCAATGCTACTTTTTTTTTGAGTGTATATATATTTATATACATATATATATTTATTGAAGTATAGTCAGTTTACAATGTTGGGTCAGTTTCTGGTGTACAGCACAATGCTTCAGCACAATACATGAACATACATATATTCGTTTTCATATTCTTTTCCACCTTAAGTTACTTAAGATATTGAATATAGTTCCCTGTGCTGTACAGTATGCACTTGTTGTTTATCTATTATATATGTTAGTATCTGTACATCTCGAACTCCCAATTTATCCCTTCCCACCCCTTCCTCCTGGTAACCATAAGTTTATTTTCTGTGTCTGTGAGTCTGTTTCTGTTTTGTAAATAAGTTTGTCATTTTTTTTTTTTTAGATTCCACATATAAGTGATAACATATGGTATTTTTCTTTCTCTTTCTGGCTTACTTCACTTAGAATGACGATCTCCAGGTCCATCCATGTTCCTGTAAATGGCATTATTTTATTCTTTTTATGGCTGAGTAGTATTCCATTGTATAAATATACCACATCTTCTTTATCCAGTCATCTGTTGATGGACATTTAGGTTATTTCCATGTCTTGGCTGTTGTAAATAGTTAATGCAATGCTACGGTTAATGATTTATTTATACCCTCATGCGTACTCATACCTCAGATAAGCAGCCTTTTGTGAGCTGGTTTGACTCTTAATGACCAACTTTAAAAGTTAGGACTAAGTGAATTTTCCCCATAAAAATTATGACTTTCTGTAACTTGATTTCCTAAGAGAAAATCAGGATAAGAAATAAAATCTGGGCACAGGCAGTTTCCAGGTAACCTGGGTCACATCAGCAAGGCTGTTCACAGGGGACGTCACAGCCTCCAGTGAAGGCAGACACTGCCTGGATGAAATCCGCAAGCTGCACCGAGTCGCTTCTGAACCCAAGGGATTTGCAAACTCATTTAAGCAATTTTTTGAAAACTCAAAGTTAGAAAAAAAGAAAGCCAGGATGCCCAAGAAAGAAAGGGAGAAATTGATCTTTAGGGAGTGAAAAAGCATAAAATTCAGGTAGAACAGAAAACAAAAACAAAGACAACTCAACTGTGTATAGCAGCACAGAGATCAAAGTCTCTGCCCTTTGGCAAGTACTTTCAGTTCTGCATTTCTTTGGAGCTGAAACAAACCTGCTGTAATTCACACATAGGTGCTAAAAGCCGTTTTGTTTTCCTTTGGTTTCTCTGAAGCATCTATTGGAATAACTGGGTGGGACTGTCATGTGGGTGGAGTTATAGGGACCCGTCATCTCACATTAGCACCTGTGTGATTGAACGATGTCACCAGTGACTGTCAGAACGGCCAAAAAGACCTCCGGGGTTCGGCCTGACTTCACAATAAATAAAGACAGATTGGAAAGAATCCCTCTAAACAGTTAGTGTGAGAAAAATGCTATGTCAAATTTCAATTTAGATGAGACCAGGACTAAATTAAATATCTGGGAATTGGTCCTGTTCCCAAGGCTACCGAAACTCGCAGTCCCTGACAGTGCTCTTGTACTGCAGCATAGAAGGAGACAGGCAGGGACGAGCTGTCTGCCCTTGTCGAGGGAAGCTGACCTGCTCAAGGCACGTCCTCCCAAGGAATTGCTACGTTTCTTGATAATGCTATTAAAGAATGAGAAAGAGAGGGAACACAGGAGATATTGTCTTGGCCTAAAATTGAAAAAATGGAAATAGAAAGAGGACAAAAATCGCGGCTCGTGTCCTTGAATGAAAAGAATCAATAAAATAAGTAGCTAAATATGACAAAGTAATGCACAGAAATAATGATAATGATAACAGAACTACATTTATTGAGTGCTTACATCTGTTGTGAGAGGTATTCATGTACTAATTTATTAAACCCTTGTTTTATAGGTAAGAAAAAGGATACTCATTTATAAATGAGGAAAATGAGGGTCAGAAATGTTAAGAAATTTGCCTAAGATCTTACAGTAAAGAGGGTCTGAAATATTTTAAAGACTTAGTAAATGTCAGGGGTTATATGTCAGGAGGGAAAGAAAAACTAGAACTCAAGTGAGAAACACTCACCCTGATTTCTCAGCAGGTTTCCTAGAGCCGGTTTCAAGGTAAAGGCAGTTTGCGCTGGAAAACCGAGTTGGAGCGAGTGCCTTCCCTTATATGTATAGGTAGGCCTGTCTCCCAAACCCAGAAACTGTGTTCCCAACAAGGTTGGTGAAGGACGCCTCCCACACACATTCAGAATCTTGTAAGTATACGGGAATTTAATGCAGGGAATTAGGTGTTTATAGTAATAGTATACAGTTACTACAGAAGACCTGGAAAGTTTAAGAAGGTGAGAAGAAGGAGGAAATTGAATAAGAATTACAACAGTAAAAGCTAACCACGGTTAATGAGGCAGACAGAGAAAGGCAAATGCTGAGTGGTATCACTTACATGTGAAATTTAAAAAAAAAATCAAATTTATAAAAACAGTAGAAAAATGTTGCCAGGGGCTGGGGTGCGGCGAGTAGGGAGAGGTTGGTAAAAGGGTACAAACGTTTAGGTACAAGCTGAATGCAGTCTGAGGGTCTAACGTAGAACGTGGTGCCTGTAGTTGGTAACCCTGCTGTGTCACTGAAATGTGCCAAGAGCAGACCTTGAACGTTCTCCCCATATACACACACACGGTGGTAGATGTGTTCATTAACTCAGTGGGGGAAACCTTTCACAACATATGCGTATATCAAATTGTCCCGTTTTATACTTTAAATACCTTACCATTTTGTTTGTCAGTTATACCTGAGTGAAGCTGAGAAAAAAGTCAGTCATTGTTCACATTTTCCATTTAGAGCCTACTTGTTCTTTTACATCTAACGTGGAAAATTTCCATGGTATTACTTACAGCATTATCTCAGATGTGCGGTAATTACTCTTATAAGTAATGCACAATGAATGCTTTTGTCAGTAAGTGTTTTCCGAATCTACAGTTTTCCTTGGGAGGGATTCCAAGAGCTGAAGCCGGTGCATCATAGGGTCTGAGCCCGTGGAAGTCAAAGGTTGAATACATTTATCTAATTAGAAGAGACTGAAAACTCTGCCTTCATTGGCTATGGGAAGCCAAGGATTTGGAGTGGCCAAGGGGACTTTAATGGCTGTAAAATTCATTCTCTGTCTTTTTTTTTTTTTTTTTTTTTTTTTTGAGGCTTTTTTTTTTTTTTTCTTTCTGGGGGCTGGGAGGTAATCAAGTTTATTTATTTTTAGAGGAGGTACTGGGGATTGCACCCAGGACTTCGTGCACACTAAGCATGCACTCTACTGCTTGAGCTAAACTCTCCCTCCTTTTTTGTTTTGCTTTTTATTGAAGTATAGTTGGTTTACAATGTTGTGTTGATTTCTGGGGTACAGCATAGTGATTCAGTTATATATATTCCTTTTCATGTTCTTTTCCGTTATAGGTCATTACAAGATACTGAATATAGTTCCCTGTGCTGGACAGTAGAACCTGGTTGTTTATCTAATTTACATACAGTAGTTAGTATCTGCAAATCCCGAAGTCCCCAATTTATCCCTCCCCCGCCACGTAACCATGTTTGTTTTATTTATGTCAGTGAGTCGTTCTCTTCTTCACTGAAGGAGAACTGAGGCCGTCTTTCACCATCAAATTGCCAAACCGTCCGCACGGCTCCTCCCGCGGGCTCTCCTCCCTCCTGATAAAAGGAGTGACCTCTCCGTGCCCTCGTGTGAGTCCATCCTCCCCCCGTGCCTTCCCCAGCTGCTCACGAACATGGTTCCCATGGGTGTCCCATCTCTTCCTGCATCTTCATTTTCGGTCTTCTACCCAGTCATTCCATCTTCAAGCCAAGACGTTGCAGTCCCCCTTTCCTTAAAAAGCAGACCGTCTTGGACCCACAGCGCCCTCCAGCTCTGTCTGCTCAGCACCTCCACTGTTCAGCCGGGCTCTGGGGGGAGTGGTCTGGACTGGCGTCTCCACTGCATCTCCTCCCAGTCTCCCTGAATCCGCGCCTTCTCTTCATTCATTCAAGGTGGTCTTGGGGACCCGTGTGGGCAACGTTCAGGGTGGTCTTGGGGGTCCATGTGGGCAACATTCAGGGTGGTCTTGGGGGTCCGTGTGGGCGACGTTGGGCTACAGACCCTGCTCTTTTACCCCTTGACACAGGCAGGAATTGTATTTCAGAGAAACGCCTCTGCGAGACACAGACTCAGATTAAAAGCGCTGTGGGGTGAATGCTGAGTGCGGGGGCCGAGTGGGGAAGGATAAAGGGAGCTATGACCGAGGAGATCATTTTGAATTTCACTGGCAGAGACGAGAAAGCGGGTTTGGAGGCACGCAGGTCGGGTGATGAGGGGACAAGCACGTCCGTGCGCACCAGCAGGGCGAGTTCTGACTGAGATTCATGCTCTGCCCGTGTAGCCAAGGAGGTGGGCATCTGGGGAGAAGTCTGAAGTGGGGCAAGCCCCCGGCGTGAGTCACTGAAAGTTAAACTGGCCCTCCTCGCCCGGGGATGGAGAAAATGACCTGAAATCCTCTTTCATCTCTGCTTTCCATGAGCCCTGGCCGTGAGCATCACTTTTCCTCATTATGTCAAAATGAATTGCCTGTTTACCACTGAACTCCAGAGAGCACTGTTCCTCCCCAGGTAAGACGGGGGCCCAGGATTTGTTACACGCACTTCATTTCTACTTAGTCAGTGTGCCAGGCTGTCGTTTTAAAGTGGGTAATATTATTTCCAGGCAATTTTACTTACTTGCTGGGTCCCTGGTTCCCCTTCTGTGTCAATCCTGAGCTCCCCCAAATTTGAGAAGTTCCGAAGGGAATATAAGATATATTTGCAAACTGGGAAGCCTGATGAAGTGATGTGGCCTTTAAATTGCCAATAACCTCCAGAGCAGGGTTACTTACTAGCACTGGAATTTGCTCAGGTTGGCTTTTTCCATGACAGTAAAAACTGAAAAACAGATGACTGCGTTTATATCCCACAGTACTGAGCTGTACAGAGAATACACATCTCTCTTTCTTGGCCAGACAGAAGGAATAGAAATTACTTAAATTTCTTGCCCAGAAATAAAGAAATGGTGTTTCTTGGGGTTTTATGCACACATGTACACACATATCTGTGCATAGACGCGTCTAGGTATATAATATATCACTCAGTCACTAAGGATAAATGAACGTCTCCTCATTGGTGATTTATTTTAAAAAAATCATTGTTTCCTGCAGAGTCTTGATTAAATGAGGCAATAAATCATATGCCTAAAACATGCCAAATATCTGCCAAGGCACAGGTTGGCTGGGAAAGTGACGAGGACAGCATTGTGGAGCGGAAGTTTTATCGCCCGTCACCGGCGTGACAAGTGATGATAAAGGGCGGCCTTGCGTCTCCTCTCCTGAGGGTCCAGCTGCGTGTTTCCTCCTGAAATTCTTTTGTGTGGTGTCTGCATCTTCATTTAAATGGGCGTCATCTTGTCGAGCTGTAGTGAAGGTGGGTATTTTCTCTGCTAACTAGTGATGTGTCTCCATGGTCCCGGGGGTGTTTGCACCCTTGATGAGTTTCAGCCACGGAGGGACCACGCTCAGTCCCTGGCCTGCAGGCTGGGCCGGGCAGGACGCAGGCGTCTTCCACGCTCGGTGGGCAGCCAGGCCCGGCAGTGCCGGGGTCACCAAGGCTCTGCGCCCAGGAGAGGTTTGTTTTGCCCAGTTACTTTACAAAGATCGTTTAACCTGCGATGCCTGCCTGTCTCTCAGCACATGTGTTCGACTAAGTCCCCGGTTATGAATCTGAGAATGCCCTTCCTACCTATTTCATGAAGGTGAGCATAGGCTAATACAAATTAAAGGTTATTAAACATTCACTAATAAGAGTAAAAATGAGCAGGTGAAGGCCAGTGCTGGGAAGGCAGTGCCGCTCTTTGAACCATCCATGAGCAGGTGAGATGCAGCAAAGACGCGGTGCGGGACGGCGGGGCAGGGCCTGCTGGGACACGGGCACCGCCCCCAGCCTCGTGTGGCTCCAGCCCCGGCAGGGACATGGGCAGCTTTCAGGTGGGAAGACGAGTGATCCGCCAGACTGGGCTCATTTATTGAAGGTGTTTGGTGTGGACGGTAAAAGGATTCTGAAAGGGGGGGGTCCTGGAACTTGAATTGGATGAGTGAGATTTATATAGATGAAGAGGAGAAAGGAAAGGAGACGTTTTGGGTACAAAGCAATACAAAGGCAGGGCATAAACAGTCCTGAGAAAGTCCTTTATTATGAAAACACACCCCAAAATGGAACAACTGACCAGTCAGCCAAATGACAACCCCTGCTTGGGTTGCCCCTTGCAGAAAGCCGCTAAGCTCCGCAGTTACCGGGTCCGGAGGAGACGCAAAACGCTGAAACAGGCTGTGATCTGCAGCGCCTTTTTTCCTCCCCTTGGTGACTATAATTTCTTAAATGTTTTATTTGAATATTGATACTTTAGGGCTCTAGGTAATACATGCACAGGCGAAATATTTAACACAAAAGGGTATATATTGAAAAATAATCGCATCTCAGACCTCCAGTGCTCCATTTTTCCTTGCCAGAAATAACCCCCTTTACTAGTTTATCTGTATTTCTAGGATGTAATTCCATTCCAATAAAATGGAATTATAGATGATTTTAAAATAAATTATATATGTATATATAATTTATACTTAATATGTAATGTGCTTATAGATAAATGAATATATGTATATATGAATGAATTTCTACTATATATATATATATACACAATATTTACTTCTATATGCCTAAAATCTTAAAATGTCATATATATTTAAATTAATTTTATTATATATATAAAGGAATTTCTACCATAATCTTTTAAACTCTAAGGAGATGTCTTTTGGAACTGTCTTGCTGGCCACAGAAGTTATTCTTCATTTATTCATGCTTGTATTGTACTAAGAAATAGTTTCTTTTTTCACCATACGGTTCTGGTGAATTCTTATGAAATCTAGCTGGAAGTCATCACTAGAAGCTTCATGAAATGTGTCGAGTAGTTGTGATATTGTCATGTTGTCCTGGGAGAGGCACCAGCGTGGGAAACCAAACCTGTCCTTGACGCCTGGATGGTGGACCCTTTGTCCCTGTGATCTTTGGACCAGATCACTTGCACAGGTGCTTGCCGTGGTTTCTAACAAAAATGGACTCGAATGCCATCCACACCGCAACTCACCTAGTCTCAGAGGATGTGTTTTTCTCCTTATGGGACCAGCCTGTCTGCCTGGGCCCTAGACCTCATCCCTTGTCGGGTCCTTTGGGACCTTGTTCCGTTAATTATCACCTCTCTCTTACGTATTCAGTATTCAAATTCCTCCTTAACTGGCTCCTTCTCTTTAGCTATAAACATTTGAGTCTCTCTCAAATGTCTAGATAAACTGATAAAAATATTTCTTTAACATCTTAATTTCTCCCTAGCTATGATCAGATGTCTTACTTTCCATCTCTGAAATCACTGAAAAGATTATCTTTACTCCTCTCAGCCCTGAGATCTGGATTCCATCTCTACTTCTGTTCAGAAACTGCTCTTACTGTGATGTCCACTTTTCAGAGCAAACACGCATTGGAAAGTCTTTGCCTCACTGGAAACGTACCACTTCCCCTGGAACTTCTTCCTTGGCTTTTGTGATTCTGTGTTTTAAATCACATCTCAGTTTCCAGATAGACTTCTCTGCTCATGGTCCTGCAAATGCTGGTGTTCCCCAGGGACCTGTCTTTGGCCTTCTCTTCTGACTCACCTCCCTGGAGATTTCACCTTCCCCCAAACTAAATCTGGTAACTTAAGACTTTCCATCACATCACATTGCCTCTGTGAAGGGAGGCGTAGATAGTGGGGAGTTTTGTCCTAAAGCACAAGACCTTAATGACCATTTTTTGAGATGCTATTTCCCGGTTTCTTTTGGCATTTGGGCTTGATAACCCTTGGTTATGGGGGCTGCTGTGAGTGTACCCTCAAGCAAACCAAAGCTGGCGCCAGACATTGCTGAATGTCTCCTTGGGGTGAAACTGCCCCCGGGCAAGAACAGCTGATCTATCCGAAAGTGGCTCATAACAATGAGAAAAATAGAGGAACGTTTAGCCCATTGTGTTGCTAGATTCCAGAAAGGAGCTTTCATTTCAAACAGATCTGATCCTGTTTGCGGCAAGATCAGTATGTCCTGGATCTGCACTTCTTCCTCTACGCTTATGGACTGGGCTGCTGGTGAGCAGGGTCATCTGGCAACATTCCCTGGAAGGTTACTTGTTTCCCCTCTTTGTTCTGTTACTTACTTTCCCTGGAGTATAGGTTGAACAGCAGTAACGGTGGTGGAAACCTTAACAGCAGCTGGAAAGGGAGGTCCCAGTGAACGGACGGGCAGGGGTTGCTGACAGCAGACTGATCATGCGAGAGGGCAAACGAAACTTCCCAGGAGAACATTCCGAGCGGCACCGAATTCACCTTTTGATAAATTACAGAAACCTGCAATGGCTTGTTCTCTTTATGCCCGTGAATTCAGCCCACATGAAAATAGAAATTGCCCCTGTGAAATTTTGAACCTTCATTACTTTTCCTTTATACTCCTCGCAGATTAAATATGCAAATTTAAATCTTTCCCATATTAAAAGACTGTGCACGTCCCGTAAGAATATGCTCTTCTAAAACACCTGAGCGAAGGACCGCGCTCTGCCTGCTTTGAAGTCTTCTTCTGGATGAGCCAGTCACTGAGATCAGGGACACATCTGGGAGAGATTTGCAAAGAACTGATGTGTTCAGAGGGAACACTTGGCATGTGTCGATAGAGGAGTTTACTGATTCAGTTTGAATGGACCACAACAAAATAAAATGGAAAACAAGAACAAAATAATCGCAGGCAAATGTTTATTATACTAGAGAACCGTATAAATTAAGTGCAAGAAAATCCTTTTTTTCCCATGACATAATACCTAAGTGGATTAGTTAACCATGTTCCTAAAATAGGAGGGAAGAAAAATATGGTACCCATTGAATGACAGAGTGAATGGTGACAGTTACGTCCTACTTGAAATTTGTCCGAAACTTCACATTTTGCCAGCCTCTACCAAGAGTGCTGTAGATACAGACAAAAGAGAAATATTCACTTTTGAGCTTCCCATCTTAAAGGATTTATGTTTTCTGAGTTTTCTTAAAGCAGCTCGGTGGCCATGACTGGCAGGCAGCCAGCTGATTAGAGAGAATTGAAGTTCAGAGTTTTTTCTTTCCCATTAGTGTCTCTGGTTTGCCTTATTTTGGAGTCACTGGCTTTTTATTCCTAGAAGATTCAAGGCACGTGACTCCCCCTTCCCATTCAGCTGTGAAACTGTTAACTGGGCTGCAGTGGAAGGAGGTTTCCCTTAAATGCTTCTGACATTCTTTAGAAGCAAGACCATTGATCACCTTTAATCTTAATGGATTGGAACTAATTTCTGGAGGCCTAAAGTTTCCTCAACTGGAAAGGATATAAATGATAAGAAACACCAAAAAACTCCCACACACACTCAACATAAGCTCCAGAGAGTAAAAGTCCTGACTTAACCAAACAGGTGATCAGTGATGACGAATGCCTTCTGCATGCATTTCTCTCTGGGGGATTGTTTAGAAATTCTTTTAATACAGCATTCACATGAATCCAGCCTAAAAAAGGCACCCTCTTTCCCATCTCTGTGTGTTTTCTGTCTACTTTATTTTTTTTTATATTAACTCTTACGACCATCTGACATATTACACACACTTTCATTTGTGATTATTCTGTCTCTTTCCAACAGAATCCAAGTGTCACCAGAGCAGGGACTTTGTTTTCCTTCACTGCCACATAGCGGGCACTCAGTAAATAGCCGTAAAAGGAACAGAATCCCTAATTAGTGGGCTTATGTTCATCATTTGAAGATATGATTCCACTTCCTCTGTGTTTGCTGCTGGATTATTTCATCCTCAGCCAAACATTACCGCATTACTGCCGCTGACAATTACAGGTTAATTAACCATCTTTAGTGCCCGAGGAATGCAAATTTCTGCATTCGAAGTAGCACTGTACTCATACTCGCCTGTTAAGATCGTTGTTTCCTTGTTAGAATCCTCCCCAGAGCTCTCTTTTGGCTCTTTATTCAATTATCAAAGCTACAATCAAAATAAGCTTCCAGAATCTCCAGCTTTTGAAATGCTTTCCTTTTCTCTTTCCTGTTGATGATTTCCTTCACATACAATGGAAGAATAGTTATTTTCTCTTTTTGCTTTCTCTTCTAGGTTGAATAAATCTAGTTTAAATAAGATAACAAATACCGAAGTATTTTGAAAAGTCTAAGGTATCCTGAAGTTTCGAGCCTTCTTGCAAAGCTGTTTCTGTCCCAGCTGATTTTTGCATATATTTTTTCAAGCCAATTTTTATCATCTTACTATGTCTTCCTATTTATCATTATCTCGTTCACCAATTTTCAGAGATCTTGTATTTTATTCCGTTAGTTTCTATTGTTTATGTTAGGGAAAGGCTAAGAATGATATGGCTTCCAGAACACACAGGGGATAAGAGTCTCTGTTCTCCACTGGGTTTTGTTTCCATTTGCTTGACAGTGAAGACAGGTGCTAATTATGTTCCCACGGAGATGTGCTGGCGTCAGCAAGAAAGTGATGGCATCCGCCCCGTAGTTACTCGGCTTGTCCTGCTTGCTAGGGTGGTTTTGTTGGGATTTGGGCTAAGGTTCAGAAGGAGCGTGGTGGCCACAGGCGTTAGATGGGCAGGGGTGGCATCCCCAGTCATGTTTCTGGAAGCTTCCCATGGCAGAGATCACTTCTACTTTTATAAGAAGCAAGCACTTCATCTAAATTGCAATCAGTTAATTATAAACATAATTTCTATCCCAGAGGTTCTCAGTGGGGAGAAGTGTGGGGATAGGTGGTAAATTTTAGAATTCCCTGGAAATTCTTCCAACTACACAGCCCCTTCATGCCTCCTCCTTCTTCTATTAAAATCCTTTTATGGAAGTGTAGCTGATTTACAGTGTAGTTTCAGGTGTACAGCAAAGTGATTCAGTTAAACCCGTACTTACGTATCTATTTTCTTTTCAAATTCTTTTCCATTATCTGCTATTACAAGAAACTGAATATAATCCCTGTGCTGTACAGTAGGTCCTTGCTGTTTATCTGTTTTACATATAGTAGTGTGTGTCTGTTAATCTCAGACTCCTAATTTATCCCTCCCTGCCCTTCCCCCTTTGGTAACCATAGTTTATTTTCTATGCCCGTGAGTCTGAGTTCGGTTTGACAGAATTTGTATCATTTTTTTTTTAAGATTCCACATATAAGTGATATGCGATCTTTGTCCTTCTCTGTCTGACCTCCTTCACTCCTTCATGCCCTCTTACGTGGCCTTTAGGTAGCTCTGGCTGGTGGTGGTGGAAGACAGAATCAATGCTCACATCCTAGTCGTCGGAATCTCTGAATATGTTACCTTATGTGGCGGAGGGACTGTGCCGACGTGATTAAATCAAGGAGCTTGAGTTGCTGTGGGGGCGGTGGTTTTCGTGGGTTACCTAGGTGGGCTCAGCGTCGTCAGGGGCCTGGCTTTGAAGACGGAAGGAGGGGCTTTGAGCTGGGGAATGCAGGTGGCTTCCAGGGGCCAGAAAAGTCAAGGAAACGAGTTCTCTCCTGAAGCCCCAGAAGGAAAGGAGCCCTGCCAGCTCACTCGGCTTTCTGATCATAGATTTGTGCTGCGTTAAGCCACTAAGCGTGTGGTTGTCTGTTACAGCAGCGGTAGGAGCCTCGTGTAGCGGTGCTCGTTCGCACGTGTGGTTTGGAAAAAAAATTCCCGGTACTCCTGCTCTTAATGAGAATCACTATTTTGACATTTGACTAAGAGCTATTAAAATGATGTTGTGCTATCTTATTTTAAATTTAAGAATATTGATAAAAAAAAATGCCAGACTGAGGGTTTTGCTTGAAGTATTGACTACTAAAAAAAACTAGAAAATATCCCTGAGGGAGTAACTGAAACTTTACTCCTGTCTCGTGTACAACTCTGCTAATGATGGAATTAAACTTACAGCTTAAAGTCCATCAATGTTATTGATTGTTCCACGGATAAAATTTTAATAAGTAGACATAAGTTTATGTTGCTTGAAAGAAGATAATAAACAAATTACTAAAGGCAGGTTTACTACAGCAATTTAAAGAACTTTCATTTTATAAAGAAACAATAGGCCTTACAAACCCCTTCAGTGATCTGATTTACCACAATTTTGTTAACCTCCAACTTTGCAGGAGTATTTCCATGATGTCATACTAAATGAAGAATTGGAATAGGTAAACACTTAGGCACTAAAATGTAACTCTTTAGTACTCTATTCATTTCTCAAGTGGTTTTGAAGCAAATATTCTCTCACATGCTAAACTGGACTTAGAACCTCTAGCTAGACAAACGTTTGCTCAGGACAGCCCCCCCCCCCCCCGGGAGATAGGGTGAGGCAGACACATCTCCCTGGCAGTAGAGGAGAGCAGAAGTGCATCACGGGAGGCGAGCATTTTCATGACCAGACTCCAAGGAAAGTTACTTGGGTCTTTAAGGTCTACGTTCACTTTTAGATGTAGCGCCTTTAAATGGCGGTTCTGCCAGAAATGATGCGGAAGCGTTCTTCCTGTAGTTGGTCCTCATTTCTGACCTCAGTAAAAACTGCGGGCATACCACTTCATCACGGCTCTGTGACTTTATTTCTCCTAAAGTAATGAAAGTCCAGCTATGTTGATCGAGTGGGGAAAAAACAAACCAACCAACCCTGTTGCCATTTTTTTTGGGCTCCTAGGAAATGGCACTTTCCATGCGTAAGTGTACATCCTTGGAACACTCTGCCAGGTAGACGGTGATGAGGCCTTCTAAGTTTAACAGGTGAGCAAGCTGGGATCAAAGAAGTAGATGAACTAACCCCGAGAGGCAGAGCTGGGAGTGGAACCCAGATCTGCCTGACAGTGAAGCTCAAGGTCTCTCTAGATTCGGTACGTGGGACCCTGTCGGGGAAGGGTAGGCTTGTAGGTTCCCTGAGCTCTGCCTGTTAGACACCAGCCGGCTCAGCCAATTTTTGGATAAGAAGACCTGAAGCAGAAGGAGCAGGCAGGTATCTGAATATGAGTATTGCGATAGTTTAAAAGGAGAGCAAGGGAATAAAGGAGACCTGGGCACGACTGACTCCACTGTGTGTGGATCTGTGGATAGTCTAGTATGAAAATTCAAGACCTCGGATTTGCGGGTTTCTCCAAGAAGAATCAACCCGTTTTTAGACTGAGCTGATGGGATATGAGGACTGAATTTACTTCAGCAAAACTACTTCAGATGTGTTCCAGTGTTCCAGGGAGAACTCACATGAAGACCCAGAAGTCTGCAGCGTAATGGGTGAGCAAGGAGGGCTTCGTCTCAGAGGATTTAAGGGCAACATTACCTGTCTTAGTATGGTTGCTCTTTGATATTTTTATTTTTAAAAAGTTAAAAATTTTAGTACAATTTTTAAAGGTTATACTCCATTTATAGTTATTATAAAATATTGGCTGTATTCCTTGTGTTGCACATACATCCTTGTACCTTACTGGACACCTAATAGCTTGCACCTCTTACATCCCTAACCCTGTATCAGCCCCCCACCCCTCCCCCCACTGGTAACCTCTACTTCGTTCTCTGTATCTGTGAGTCTGCTGCTTTTTTGTTATATACATTTGTTTGCTGTAGTTTTTAAGAGCCCACATATAAGTGGTAACATACAGTACTTGTCTTTATCTGATATATTTTACTTGGCAGAATGCCCTCCAAGTCCATCCATGTTGCTGCCAATGGCAAAATTGTGGGGTTTTTCATGGCTGAGTAGTATTCCATTGTATATATACACATCTTCTTTATCCAGTCATCTGTTGATGGACACTAAGGTTGCTTCCGTGTCTTGGCGATTGTAAATAATGCTGTTGTGAACGTTGGATTGGGGTGTATATATCTTTTCAAATTAGTGTTCTTGTGTTTTTCGGATATGTACCCAGGAGTGGAATTGCTGGGTCAAATGGTAGTTCTGTTTTCAGTTTTCTGAGAAAGCTCCATACTGTTTTCAACAGTGGCTGCACCGATTTACATTCCCACCAGAAGTGTATCTGCCAAAAGTCCTTCCTCCGATTCTTGGGGGAGTATTTAAAACATGATTTGGAAGATAAGGACTTTGGAACATAGCCAGAAATTGTAACAATATTTGGATGGTTTACTGAGTGATGACAGTAAATAAAAGGTGGTAAATGATGGGACAGCATTATTTTTTTACTTAGGTGACCAAATATGTACAATTTCAGCAAGAACAGTTGCATATGGCTAATTATTTCTAAACTTTGCAGGTTTCTCAGGGTGACTCACTGCATCTGTGCCTGACCTTGGTTTTGTTTTAAATGGCTTGATGGAGTCATGGCTTTTTGATAAAGGATGCAGGTGATAACTTGAATTTGGAAGCCTCAGGAGACAGAGTAAGATGTTTTATAATACATAACTGCACCGTGTCCAAGGCCAGGTCTCTCCCTGCAGAAGGTCAGCGTCACCGTGAATGGATATTGCTGAGCAGGGGCGTGGCTCCCGCTGTGCTGTGCCACATGGCACCAGCCGGGCATCCTCCACGACCTGCACATGGTGCCCGGGTCTGCATGCATGGACTCCTTTCCTTCCTAAATCTAGGACTTGATACCCACTCCCCGACAGCTCTCACCTCGTGGTGCGCACACCTTCGTGGTGACCCCTCCCTTTGCACACGGGCACCACCTGGGGTTTGTTTCTAACCGACAGACAACGGCGAAGCCAGCCTGGCTGTGGCCTGTGAAGGGGGGTTGTCACCCCCATGATTAGGCTGCTTTCTGTGAGGCTCCGTCTCAGTGGGCTGGGGAGAGAGGCTCCCGGCCGGCTTGGCAGAGCGAATGACCAGGCTGCGGAAGCCCCGGTGGCTGGGAGCTCTCGGCCGCCTCTAGGAACTGCGTTGCCTCCAGCAAAAACCTGGAGTCCCTGGAAGGCAGCCTGTGCTGCCCACTGCCTGACAGAAGCTGGAAGCCCATGCGTCCCCAGCCACCCTCTGGATTCGAGCTCGGCCTGGCTGGGACCTTGATGGCGGCCCAGTGAGACCCTGAGCACAGGACCCAGCCAAGCGGCGGCTGCACTCCTGACTCGTGGAACCTGTGCCGTATTGAGAGTGTGTTGTTCCAGGCTGCTCGGCCTGTGATCGGTCATCAGGCAGCAGTAGAAACCAATGCGAGGACTTTTAAAACATCGAGTTCAAGAACTCAAGTTTTTGAATGTCAGAGTTGAAGAGTATCCTCGTATCTTCACTGCTCTGTTTCTGTCCTGGGGCGAGGAGAGAGCCCCTGCGGCCGGCAGCCCAGCCCCGAGCTGATGCACACCCAGGCAGGGCCAGCGGCGGCGGCTGTCGCACTGCGGGTTTTCTCCCGGCTTGAAGGGCACATGTGGAGCGTCGTGCTGCGGTGACTCGCTAACCGCGGTGCCGCAGCATGCTTGTTAGGGCCCCGGTGGCTTTCAGCCTTCAGACGGTTTTTTCCTTTCTGCTTTCAGCAGTTTGACTCTCTATTGTGGACAGGAATTAACAGAGTCATTGGAGAAAAACATTAAATTCAATCAAGGGATATGTATAAGATGTCGTGGACTTGAGTGCACAGGAAGGAAAACTAAACGTCCAACAAAGGGGCAGAGGGGAAGGGTAATGCGAGAGGTACTGTCCAGCTTGCGTGTCGCTGAGGGGCCGCAAATTCACGTGCGCTCCGCTGCACGCACTTCTGACGGCTTTCTCTGCTGCTCCTGGCTTTCTGTAGATAAGTGCCCCCAGACGTGGGCCCACGAGTGCGGGTCATGTCCGTGCCTTTGCGCCTACTGTCCCCTCGGGCGGCTGTGAGTTTCTGTTTCTCCCCTTACACGTTGTGTGTTTAAACTGTGCGTTTTTATGTTGGTGGGTGGGGGTGTGTATGGAGGAGAAAAATTAAGAAATCCCAACTCAGAGAGGAATCAAGACAGAAACGCCCTCCCCAGGTATCTGGGAATGGAGTGTGTAGCCTTTATGGGCAAATTACATGCAGGTTAACACGTCACTCACGATATTTATTTATCCTGTTCTTCGAATTGTTCAAAGACCAGGAAAATCAAAGAATGACTTAGGGAGTTTGTAACAGCAGCGGCAAACAGAATTATTTGCACTTCATTACAAACACACTCTGTTTTTTTTCCCCCATAACCTGTTGGACTTTAGATGTATCACAGGACGGGTCTGGGTCTCAGTCTCCCAGCCTATAACGTGAGCCTTGGAACCTGCTGCTGGCAGGCTGAATTGGGGCCCATCGCGACCCTGCTGTGGGGCCCGTGTTGCCGTGCGAAGGCTGCAGTGAGAAGACATACTGCCCGCTGTGTCGGATGGATGCTAAGTGCTCAGTGAATTCATCGCACAGTGCCTTCCCTTTTCCTCTCTCCCGCTTTCTAGTTTAATTTTCTATCTATGATTTGATAGGGAGGCAGCAAAAAACAGAAATTGTTGGAAAACAAGTCAGGGCTTCCGATGAAGTGAGATTTTTTTTTTTTCCTCCAACCAAGTGGTTGCATTTAATACATCTATTTCTGAGTGGGGCTGTCTCTTCCTAAGCCTTGCAACCCATAATTACAACATTTGGGTGATGACAGCCACACGGCGGTTCCCGGGACTGGACATCACAGCGAGTTCAGTTGGGGCTTGGAGCACACACACACGCGTCGTGGTGAGTTCTCTTTACTTCCTAGGTTGTAGCAGTGGCAGCTTCATTTATTGTGTCCCGTTGTCCTGTTGTTTATTGTCACAACAGTAAGAAGCATAAAGCCACTCTGTAATTATAAGCTCAGAAGAAGGCATTGATTGCATGATTACCAATTGGAATTCCCCCATGGATTGCTTCCCACAGGACGTGGCGGTGGCCACTGATGTGGCCCTCTCACTGCATCCCAAGCGCGGGAAGGATGGTTGGCGTCTCAACGTCACTTATTTAATAGAGACGCACTCTCCACACAATGAGTCATGTACTCAATTCTCACAAACCACCAAGCACATTCCAGTGTGTACTGGAAGATAGGTGGCCCCATGGCCTCTCCCACCCGGCGCAGCCTTGTTTACTCCACCTGCCGTCAGTGTCCTGTGGAGACAGAGTAACAGAAGGTCGTCCTGGCAACCTCGGCACAGACGATTTAAGCCTCGAGGTGGAATAAGCCACATTGGCCGCCATGAGTTCGTGGTGAGTAACAGGGAAATCGGTGGTCGAGCCTGTGGATTCTGTTTGTGTTTGGAGGAGGTGAGTTCGGGATTAAACGGAGCTGGACTAACAGCATGTCATGGAGCGGCAGACCCCTAGAGAATTTGAGCTTTGTGGGCAGGATGAAGTGCCAGTGTGCAAAAGCTCTTTGAAGATGCCTTTGGACACTGCCCTGGCCCATTCAGACTGGTGGCGGTTTGGAGTCTGAGAAGCCAGCATCAGTGCGAGGATCCAGGAGGAGGCGGCTGTCACCGCCCAAGAGCGTTTCACTTCAGGAGCGTGAAGCTGGGCTGCTCCCTTCCGTGCTGCCACCTGCAAAGATGCTCCCTTCTCTCCCTGGCCCCGCCAGGATGCTCTGTGAAAAGCACACCTTTCCTTCCCCACCCCGACCTAGTCCCAGGACTTGGTGCTTTGTGTTTACTCCGCCCCGATTTATTGTTCTCCTGAGCTGTATCCCTGAGTCACACACACACACACACACACATGCATACGTGCACACGTGCACCCCCGTCTGTTTGCCCTCCTGGAATGGGAGCTCCGTGAGTACAGACACTCCGTTCTGCTCACAGCGGAGCATGTCAGCGGAGTATGTCAGCACCTCTGACATACTAGGTGCTCCGAAAGGCTTTGCTCAATGGATGAAGACAGCATGAATTTAAGAATCCATGCACCAAACCGCCCTCGATTTTAAAGGCCAGTAAATCAAGGCAGAGAAGTCAAGTCTGAGACCGTGGTGATTTGTATGGCTTGACAACACCTTTCTTCATGTTCTCAGGTCACCGCTGTGCCCGCTGTCATCTGGGAAGTCTGAGTGCACTCCCATCGCTGCCTGGGCACCGCCGGCACGATGACTGACAGATGGGCCGTGTGGACGGAAGGCAGGGCGTCCAGGGCTTCCAGCGGTGGAGGGGGAGAACTTGGCAGGTTGTGTGTGGCTGGAGGGACATCTCTGAGCTCACTGTCACCCCACTCCAGTGTCCCTCTCTCGTTAATATGACTCTAGGCAGCCAGTCAGACGCAAGCCCCACAGGTCTCTAACTGCTGCCAGCGCTGTAAAAAGTGTTTCTTCTGTTGTTGTTTGGAATGGTTGCCGTAGACAGACTCCAAGTCCATAATGGGTTAAAGCTTCCAAAAGCCCCTCTGTGCAGAGCTGCAATTACTCACACTTACTGACAGCAGTTGTGACAATGGAGAGCGCTTTTCAGAAAGCTAATTCAGACCGTCTTCGGAGCGGTTATTTGTGGCAGTAAGCAGGAGAGAGGCCTGATGGAGACTCTCCCCCGTGGTGGAGCCAAACCAAGCACGTCGTGCAGCGTACTTGGGGGAGGAGGGAAGGGCACGCGGGGGGCGTGTATCTTACTAAAAGGTGTTCACGTCTCTGTTCTCAAGCTGAGCTGCCCGGCTGTTAGGTCTCCACATAAGGGGTGAAACACGGCTGTATAATTAGGCGTCACCTTATGACAGCGCGAGCGTTAATCAAACAGTAGTTCTAAGGGTTGCCATGGAAGGAGGGTTCAGCTCTATTCTTGGATTTTTTTTTTTTTTTGAAAGTCGTACGAGCTGCCAGGTAGTGAAGCTCTGAAAAAAGGAACCTCAAACCTTAAATATCAGAATCTTTCTTTTTAACGGAAATAACATGCCTGCCCATCCTTCGAGGTTGTCATTTCTATTCAGAACTGCCTTCAGGGTTTTTCTTTCGGGTTTCTCATGGCGGAAAGGATTTTAGTCTTCTGAAAAGGAGAGGTAAATGAAGTTAGGAACTTTCACGTTTCTGGTTAAAGCTGGGTGGAAATTGGGGCATGTAAATTTCACCATCTCCTGTTTTTTCTCTCCCTTATTGTCACCCACACAAAGATGACAGGGTTCAGGGCAGGCCACCTCGAAACAGGCCATCTTGGTATATTGATTATTTTGAACTACAGTTACTTAAGAAAAAGCCAGTACAAGATGGACACTCTGACCCTCCTTTGTCCCCCTTGAAAGCAGAAAACAAGTCTCCCACGTGAATGGTACCCTCCCTGTGTGAGGACGAGGAGGAGGAGGAGAGACACCCTTGCCGCCAGGGGTGGGAACTCAGGGCTGTGTCACAAGCCCTGCCACCGCCTCACTGACTTCCCCCCTCAAACTCAAACTTCTTTGTCTTGTCAGTTCTCCACAAATGTATTGTTTCTTTTCCTAGAAGGTAAAAAAGCTACCTGCTTTGCTCACTTCTTTGGATGTCATGTATTTTGCGCCCCTGTACACACAAAGTTAATTTTTCTCCTGTTAATCTCTCTTATATTATAGGGGGTGTCTCAGCCAAGGACCTACAAGAATCGAGGGAAAATGACTTCTCTCCTTCTTCCAAGATTAAATGCATTTTAAAAACAACAGTTTGCAGACTTACGTTTTTTAAAACCAACCAGTTAGTTCTGTTCAAAAAAAAAAAAAAAAAAAGCAAATGAGATTTAGCAGGTTTAATTATCTTGCCAATATACTGATTTGAAATTACTAAAAACACTGAGGCCTGGAGACAGTTCCTTGGCCATCTAGACATTGTGATGGCAGTGTGGATCATTCGTACCAGCCAAGCACCACTGCTGTGTAAGTGGGAAACCTATGTTTTTTGTTTAAGTTCTCCATCTTGTTGCCTGTAAGCGGACCATGACTGCTCAATTGAGTTTTGAAGCCCCTTTGTGTTTGAAAGAGGCCCAGCTGGTCTGGTTGGTGGGGCCACTGAGAGGTCTGGGCTCCACGGACACGTCCGCTCCTCACGGTGGCCCTTGGAGCCCCAGCTCCGCTGGCACCGGCACCGAGGCTTTCTTTCTGCGGCACAGCGGTTCCACCAGGATGGCTGATGATGGGTGGTCCGGTCTTCAAAGAATGAGCCACTCGTCAGTGGGAGGGTGGGTAAGGGGATCCTGGGGGGCGCTCAGCGGAGAAAACAAGTTTTATTTCCGTCAGCGACGAGCTTGGTGGGCAGCTCAGCAAATGGGACGAGAGAGGCAGAACCCGAAGCCCTCAGGGTGGCGAAGTCTGCCCGCATCACTCTCTGGACCAGCCGTAGCCCTGAACACGCATCGGAGCCCCGGCTGCAGCCCGCCTGCCCGTCCTTAGATGGAAGCGGGAGGGCGGCTGTTAAGGCAGTTTTTCATGAAGGCAGCTCTGTGAAGTAGGGGGCCTGGAAGAAGGAGTAAGTATGAGTTTCCAGCAGGGTCTGCCTCTTAGCCAGTTAATTCAGACTATTAAAATTTAAGCCAAAATAAAACTAAAGGAAAATTAAAATTGCATCTGAATTACAGCTGAGGATAAAGGGAAGCCAGTGTGATAGCCGTGTCAGCAGAGTTTTCTCCTTTAATTGAAGTGTAGTTGATTTACAATGTTGTGTTAGTTTCTGGTGTACAGTCAAGTGATTCAGTTTTATTTATATATATACATATATATATATATTTCTTTTTTTTTTTTTTTACATATATGCACATACTTTTTCCATTCTAGGTTATAGCAAGGTATTGAATGTAGTTCCCTGTGCTATAGTGGGACCTTGCTTATCTCTGGAAGAGAGTCAGGGAACGACTCTGGGTCTGTGAATAATTCAGGTGGGCATTTGCGGAACTGATTCTCTGGTTGGTTTCCTCCTCGCACCTCTGGGACTCTGCTGGAAAACTCTTACGACATCTTGGATGTGTAATTTTGAGTCTGTCAGGGAATTAAGTATTCCAAAGCCTCTACTTCCCTCTCTTTTTCATAGGAGAAATGTTGTCAGTTCAACAGGTGTATGTGAAAGAGGGCAAGTCCTCCTGCTGCCAGTGCAGATGTTGGAGATGGGGGCTGAGCCACTTGTGGGCTCTGTTCCTTTATCCTCCCAGCATCATAAAAGAAAAAAGCGGGAAACAAAAACTGTTTTCATAGGACTCACAATCTGGGACTAGGTACACTCACCCCAATTTTTGTAGGTGGAGATAAGCCTTCAGGCTAGTTCATTCATTAAACTGCCCCCAGATAGAGGGCCATTCAGAAGGAAGAAGAAAGCAATCTTCCAGCTGTGAAAACTGAAGGGAAGTGTGTGCTTCGTGAGAAGGAAGAGCAGTGCTCACCCATTATTGTGATTTCAGAGAAAAGAGTCCAGTGATGAGGCACATTGACTTTTTGAAGAACTTTTTATGCATGAACTGGAAAAAAAAATGTCACAAGCATCTCCTAGGACGGAGCCAAGATGCGGGGTAATTGGCGGTTACAAATAAGTGGTGATCGGCGAGAGTACACCTTATTGCTGAGAAGCTATCTCATTTCAGATGTCTCAAATCACTTGCAGCACACTTGAAGCATAATAATCATCGGAATTGGACCCGCCACCTCAGCCTCACAGACGCTCTTACAGACCCGTCCTAGGAATCACTGATCTGTGTTCAGCTTCTGTCTCAATCAGATCTGAATTAGAGACTGACAGACAAGATTTCAGATGGGTAGATTTAAAGAGATGATCAAATAAATGTAGAATTTCCAGGGAACTGGAATGCCCTGTGAATTACCAGCCACCTAGAGGAGGCAAATCTTTGCGCCGTTTAATCTTTAGTTTATGTCTTCATTGAGCTTCGTTAAAAAGAGAAGTTCTGGGATTTCAGCATGCAAGGTCAATAGAAAAATCTACTGTATTTTCATATATTAGAAGGATTAGAAAATAAGAAAATGAAATTCTATTTACAACAGCATCAAAACATCAGATACTCAGAAATAAACTGAGTGAAAGGTGTGCGTGACTTTATACTGAAAACTATGAAATACTGCTCGGAAAAACTGAAGAGGACTTAAACAGCTTAAATGAGGACTTTAAAATGCTGTGTTCCAGGACTGGAAGATTTACTGTTGTTTAAGAATCAGTTACGCCCCAACTGAACTATAGATTCAGTGCAATCCCAGTCAGAACCTACTGAGGTTTACTGAAATTCTCAGAAGCTTCGAGAAGGCCTGTTTATAAAAGCTTTCTCACTTTAGTTTCACGTTACTGAAATTCTCAATTAGGAAAACTACTCTTATTTGTCATTTTATTAGATTATCTTGGGAGAGTTTTTTTTTTCACTTTGGTAAACAGAGTTCATGCCAGGTGATCATGTCATGGTTTTGAAGAAATTTGCTACATTTGGAAATATATTGTGCACAGTTGCTCAATTCAACTAACCTTTCAGGCCATTCTAGTTTCTTTTGGAAATGCACACACCTGAGTTTTCAAAACTGCCTCTTCCTGTGAACAGATGAGCTTTTCCCTTTGGTCTGGTCATACAGCTCAGCTTTGCAGAATTTTATTAAAAAATACAATGAAGTCAGCAAACTACTCTTCCATCTTCTTTGTCCATGTCAATATCGTATACACACTTAGAATCTAGAAGCTTGGAGTTTATCTGTATAATTAGACACTTTTCCACGGCAGGGTAAAAAATCTTAGTCTGATACCACTGAGTGCCCCAAACCTTCCTGTGTCCTAGTAACTCACCATCAGATCAATAGTGCTGGAAATGACAGAGACTTTGTTCATGGAAACTATTTGCTACATTTTTCACGGTGAGAACCAAAGATTTGCAAGTATTAATCACGATGTAAAAAAATAGATAGACAACAAATTTCTTCTGAATAGCACAGGGAACTATATTCAATATCTTGTAATAACCTTTAATGAAAAAGAATATGAAAAGGAATGTATGTATGCATATGCATGACTGGGACATTGTGCTGTGCACCAGAAATTGAGACATTGTAACTGACTGTTCTTCAATTTTTAAAAGTCAGTTAATTTGTTTGCAGTTATAGAAGTGAAAAATGTACTGCTGTGGTGGCTACTTCTACTTTGCTACCAGTTGTTTGGTTTCTGTGTACAATTAACTTTTCTTAGTAGGCGAAATAATTTTGTGAGTACAGTATGTCAAATGCAGGCAGTTCTTCACCTGCTACAACATTTAAGTATACTTAGGTTTTCACTTGTTATTATTGATGATTGAAACATACAAACCTCAACCATTAAAGGCTAAGAGCAGCAGCTGTCATTCCTGAGCTGCTCCCATGTGCAGCTACGATGCTGTTTATTGAGCTGTTTATAAAGATTTTGCTAGGCTAAATCTTTTGTCTATAAAAGCTCATTTACTCCTTATTAGAATCTTATATGAGTGTACATCATGCAAGGAAAACGGCTAAGAGTCAAGGCTAACTGTGTAAGAAGTCACCTGGTCTGTGAGAGAACAGTTGGGATCTGACCCTCAGTTGGTCTCACCCCCAAAGCTCAGTGGTCCTCCTTCATATGGCATCACTTCAAATAATAGTAACATTGAAAGCACCAGCCATGCTATTTTATTATAGGAAATACAAAGACAGATTGCAGTGAGAATCTCTTTTTTTTTGTAAGAAGCATCAGCAGCCTGTCCAGGATAAGCTCAATATAGACCTTCCGCTCTCTCTTCTTTAAGCAGATGACTCTCACAGCTCTCTCTCTTGCTCTGACATTTCTCCCAAGCTGCTGGACATCTGTCCTTCAAGTGTTTTCCAGCTCCTCAGATTCAGAATGTCACCAGCGGAGCACACTGTCTTTCCGCTCACATTTCTTCATTCCCTGATGTCTTTCCGCCAGTGGCCCCACAATCCTCCAGCCACTCAGGTGCAAATCCTGCTGGTCATTCTGACATTTCTCCCTTGCCAGGTTCTGTTGACCCTTCTTTCAAACTTTCCCTGTCTTAATTACATTCTGTTGAAATGATTCAGTTCTTGGGTATTCCCAAGGAATAAACATCGAGTTTCTTTCCTCTATTTTTCATGGAAAGGTTATGGAAAGGTCTAGTTTTTCCTCGCACTTTATAAACTACTTTATATAACTGAGCAATAATTTTGAGACACTAGATTTTTCATTAATGAGGAAAGAAAAAGGTGGTGTGGCCATAGGGTTGTGGGCATGGAGTGCGGGTGGGGGCAAAGGAGGTGGGGATTGGGAATTGCAGGAGGAGCTGTGATCTGGACTTGGTGGGCGTGGACTTCCATTTCTCTAAAGCTTGAATCTGACACCCCTTCCTTGTCGACCTTGCTGTATCAAACAGGGGTGTTCTGTGAAAGCAAATGGCCTCAGTGATACATTTTCTTTCATTTTCCACCAGTTTATATTGAGTATTCTGGTAAGTGTCAGGCCCATTGCATTCTCCTTCCCACAGATAAATTGCATCATTTTGGTCATTTCCGATCTGACACAAATAATAAGCTGAAAGACAGCCCCCAGTTTCACTCTGTGGACAAGTTTTACATGGCTTCACCGTTCTTCAGCTCTGATTTGTTCGCTGTTTTCCAAGAACATCTATGCAAGCTGTATTGTGTTGGAAAAGCAATGTCTAGGAACACCGTTCCGGGTTCTGTTAGCCTCACCATTCATATTCATCGAGCAGAATATGAATGCCCCACTGGCAAAACAGGCAGAAAGACGTTCCCACCACTGCATATGGGGGAAGCGTGGCCAACAGATTCCTTCTCCAACTATGTTCTCTTGCTGCTTTATTTATGGACTTTGAAAATGCAGGTTGACTCCTGCAGTCACTCGTTGGCACCGTTCCCTTCCTGGTGGGGTCTGTGAGCTGTCACTTGATTCTTGGATAGAAAGCATTTATCCTTTCTTTGACAGCAAAATTTTTACTCTAGACCAGCAACAACTGCATTTAAAAAAAAAACAATTTTTGTTGAGCCTTTACAGCTGTAGAAGTTGGAAGGACAAGTGAAGGTCTTCCCTCTTTGGCTGCCTGTATTCATTTAGAAAAGTATTTAATATGCTTCTGCGTGGTTCTCTTTAATTGGAATCCGAGCTTGGGATTTTTAAGGCATGTTGCATTATCTGAACGTTTAAATAAATATTCAAAGTCCTATTTCATGTGAGTTCTTCCTTCCTCAAATCTTCTTTTCATTTTTCATTCTATGAGAGCTGTTGAGAGCATCCATAGAGACAGCAAAACTTGTTAAGCAAATTTAATGTAAATTACAGACTTTTTCAAAGAGCTGCGAAAGGGAAAAGGACTTTTTTTTACAACATAGACACGGAATGCACAAAATACTTCTGATAACTGAAATGCGGTTTTCAGGGCAGGAGGGACTGTCTGTTAAATATCCAACAGTTTCACCGAGGAATGAGTACGTTTTTTTGCCTAAAATCTGAAACTTCCCTCATAACAACAACTGTACATATTAAAATAGTTTGGATAATGAAGAAATCTGCTCAAACCAAGGAAAGAAACATTTACTAAGCCAAGTAAGGAACAGAAGTGAGCAGAGGAGACACAACAGGGGCATAGGAAGAGTGACTGTCTTCCTTTTTTTAAAAAAAAAAATCTCTGCCATTCCATCTGCTCCAGCTTTTGAATGAGCTCCTCTGGTCCGTCCTTCTGTCCGTCCGTGTTTGCCTTCTTGTCACATTTGAACGCTTCAGTGCTGCTTGTTAATACCTCCCTCACTGAATTTCCTTTTTTCCTTCCCTCCGCGGTCATCACTGAAATAGGACCCTAAAATATGCCTTTGACATGTACTGCCTTTTCTGTTTCCACGCAGTTACTTTTTAGACTTGGTTTTTGTTTTGTGGGCAAACGTGCATTTGTTGGAAAATTCTGAGTTTGGTCTGAAGACCATTCTCATCGTCTTCACTTGACGTGTTCTGGGTAGACGTGGAGGGGTGTCTGGAAACACCCCGTGTTCTCAGCTGAGGTGTGGGGGTCGGGGAGACTCAGCAGATGAGATGGGAAGACCGACTGGCCAGCAAGTAAGTGTTACTGCAAAGTTGTCGACACCCAGTCCACCCAAAGGCTGTATTAGAAACTTGTGAAGTTTTATCATCCACCTGTTTCTCTGTTGCTACTGATAATTCATGTTGTGACCAGACTTCATCATACTGAGCTAATCTAAGAACAAGTAATGAGCAAATGACTAGACTCCTTCAGTGTATGGGGAATAATTTAAGAAATCACACTGGGTTGGACTACCCTAGTAATTTTCCTCCAGTAAACTGCTTTCATTCAGATGCTGAAGGACAATTATAAATATGGAATTGCATTTTTATTTTCCACTTTAAAAAGTCAAGTTTTACACGTATTTCCACGGCTTGCTCTGTATGTGGGGAACGTTAATTTTCTGTAAGTCAGTATAGTTGGTTTCTCTGCATACTCTGTGTAGCATACATTTATTTCTGTCTGTCTCGCTGGTTTCATTTTCTTCCTCACTGCCCTGTTCGCAAGTGCTCCTGAAACGGCGTAGGCCACACCGTGATGAGCAGTTGGAAACCCAGCTGCAGTTCCTGTGAGTCAGCGCTGGGGGGCCCCCGGGGGTCACTCATTCCTGGGTCGCTACGGCGCTGCTGTCCCAGCCCCTGGTAGCTTGTCTTCTTTCCCACGTGTGGTTCTCTTGCTCTCTGTGCACCTGAGGCTGGGCCGGGCCCTGCGTCACCAACACCTACTCACCGGCCGGCTCGCCGTCCTCCTGATCCTCAGAACGGCTCCACCTGCTGGCTTACTAAGGGGAAACACCGCCTCGCGGTGGTGGTTAGCCTGGCGCTGTGCGGGACCTGCCCGAGCGCTGGTTTCCCCGTAACCGATGACCCAGCCCGCGGTCGGCTCCCCCTGCAACTGGCAGCCGCCTCCCCTCCCGCCGCGTCCTGCCTGCTGCCCGCCGTCCGCGGTGGGGTGTCGCTCCAGGACCCTTCGCCTCTGGCCCGTAAGACTCCCTGTCAGATAAACCCTTGATGTCTCTGTCCCTGTTTCTGGCTCTTTCTTTGGTCTCGAGGCTGGGCAAGTACAAGGCTCATGGGCCCACGGGGTGCAGCCCAACGCCCAGGGACAGGTTTCTCTCGAATATGTATTATTTGGTGAATGAAGAGTCCTTCCTAAAATTCCCAGTCACTCTTCCTTAGCAGCTAAACTTATTTCCAGACAACCTGTGCCGGTTCTGTTGAGTTAACCTTCGGTAGACAAGCTGTCTTTGCTTACTTTTATATGACCTCACTGTTGTAAAGGGGACACACATAAGATAATTTGGAAAATAAAGTCAAATAGCAGAAGATCACATATGATTCTATTTTCCAGAAACAACCAGAGTTCCCAGTCTGATTGACTTCCTTCCAGGTAACACACACACACACACACAGCACACAAGTTGTGCTTTTTGACTCAAGAGTTAAGTATTTACTCATTTTAATGCTAATTCTTTAAAAGGATCATTTTAATCATTGTTTATTATGTATATAATATTTATTTCACCCACTCTTTCACTTAATTTTAATTAAAAATTTTTTCCTTTTACTTTTTCTTTAATGACTTAAGTTACGTATCAATATGTTCATTGATTTGTGTATTTTCTTTTTTTTTTAAATTGAAGTATAGTTGTTTTCAATGGTGTGTTAATTTCTGGTGTACATCCTAGTGATTCAGTTTACATATATGCTCCTTTTCATATTCTTTTTCATTATAGATATTATTTCATTACAAGGTATTGAATATGGTTCCCTGTGCTGTACAGTAGGACCTCGTTTATCTATTTTATGTGCAGTAGTTAGAATCTGTAATCCCGAACTCCCACTTTATCCCTCCACCCTCACTTAATTTTTAAAGTATATTTTTGTTATTAAAAGTAACTGCTTAGCTGCACATTGAACATTATTATATGACTGGTTTGGGCTGATTATTTCCTTAAGATGGATTCCTAGTATGAAAATCATTACACGAATTTATACCCCAACATTGATACATGTATTTCCAAATGTTTTTTTAAAAATGTCTTAATAATTGACTTTCTCACCTAGTAAATTAAATGATTTCCCATCAATTTGTTAGGAAAAATTAGTATCTTGTTTGAAACAGCTTTTCTTCAACTATCAGCAACACTGAACATTTTTGGTTTGTTTATTAATCATTTCTATTTCTTTGTGCATTTTCTGTTAGTGTGGCTTATGTTTTTAAAACACTGATCACAACTCTCAGGTCTTCATTTAAATTCTAGGGCTGTACAAAAAGGATTCCCACATTACATTTTGTAGGAAAACTCAGCCTCTTACTTAAGCACAGCTGTTTTTCTGAGTCTAGAAGTCTGGAGAGATCAGCATTCTCATTAAAAGCACTTGTCAGATGCTGGTGAGTCTCCACACTCAGTGTGGTTCCCTCACTTTGGGCATTGGAGATGATGAATGTGAAAGCCTCACAGAGATGCTTACAAGGTACTTCTTTGTCCACTTATTCTTATGTAACTGACTGTTTTAGGAAACTTTAATAGAAAAACTGGAATTTCTAGAACTGCAAAGCACTGATGTTCATACTGGTGAGTCTCATTCCAGTATATGACCTAAGGCATTTAAATATCTGAAAAGAGATAGAAAGTTAAATTCTTTCACGTCCTCCTTTGATCATCAGTGAGAAAATCAATATAAACAGGGACACATTTTCATATAAGAAAACACCAGACAGAGCTGAACACCCCAGCCCCAGGCTTCATACGCCCCTCAGCTCATGTTCCCTGGTGACTTACAATGTGGATTTCCCCTGCAGTGCAGGCGTGTGGGTTCTCTAGCTGTTGATTTGTTTATTTATCTTTTACTGAATTATAGCTGACTTAAAATGTTGTGTTAGTTTCTGAGGTACAGGATAGTGAACAAAACGGAAACAAACTCACAGACATAGAAAACAGATTTATGGTTGCCGAAAGGGAAAGGGGGAGGGAGGGATAAATTAGGAGTTCAGGATTTGCAGATACACACTACTGCATATAAAATAAATGAGGACCTAGTGTCTAGCACAGGGAACTATATTCAATAACTTATAACAGCCTATAATGAAAAAGAATGTGAAAAAATATATATCTTTTTTAAACAAATTGTGACGTATGGGCATCTTTACTGTCTCCGGACTTTAAGTCACTCAGTGTAGTCACTTATTTCCCCTCTTTTGCGCCACCCGTGTGTCTCCAGCTCATACAGACCACGTGCTCTGTGCGTGTAGTGACTGACCGACTGGCTGGTGAGCTATGCGAGGAGACCAGGCACTGATGCGTTTTTCAGCAGCAGTTACGTCACTGGCAGCCATCAGATGGCAGACTTGGGAGTTTATTTAAGCAAAGAGGAACCAGTAAGTTGAGAAACTCTTCTAGGGTGTTTTACTAAACATTTATCTTCCTTACCGGGAAAAAATTTTCAGATCTTTGACTCCTCCAAATCCTAGAAGAAAAGCACCAGTGCATGCAACTTTCACTGAGTTTTTTGTTCTGAGTCGGCTTCTGGAAGGATAATTTCCATCCAACCTGGTTTTGCTTCTTCAGGAGCTAAGTGTGAGGTGAGCAGCCGTGCATGCGACCAGGCAGCAGTGTGTCCACACAACCGCTTCACCATGATTCATGCCACGAGATACATTCTGAACATCACATAGAGGGACAGCCCATGATTTGAATCAGCCCTAAAGAGACCTCATGGTGGGGAGTGGAGAGGAGAGATGGGGGCGAGCGGAGGAGAAAGTGAGGCAGGCTGGGAACATTCCAGTGACCATCGCTTGCAGCTTCATAGCACTTTTTTTTTTAAGTTTGACACAGTCATTATTCTTTGGCATGGTTATTATAATTTTTTTGGTCCCCCTTCCCTGGCAATTGATTTGTTTATTTAACAGCTTTTTGGCGAAAAGCCATCAGGATGCTTTATCATTTGTGTAGCCTCTAAAAATTAAAATGTGTAGCCATCCTGGCAATGTTTTCATTTGAAAACTGTTTAATTTTTAGAATTATTTCTTGAACTGCTCTGTTCTTTTTCATAGTCTTTTCCCTCTAATTTTTAACTTTCCTCTCTCTTTTCTCCAACCTTTCCCACATTGAAAGGCTTGTGATAACGAGTATGTATGTATGTATGTACGTATGTATGTGTGTGTGTGTGTGTATGTATATCTGTCTGCAGCGTATATTTGCTCTGTTGTTTCTCAGCTGGACCTAAAGAAGCTTCTGAGTGTATTATAAAACTCTGATAGTTGAGCCATTTTTATTCTGAAGAGAGCCTTGCTCACATGGCAGACCCAAAGTGAACTGTTCCTGGACTCTGAGTGCTGTCCATCTGAGCTTTGTTGTATTTGATCTCAGGTTTGGTGTAAATACACTAGTTTTGGAAAATCTACCTAATGCTGTTCTGACTCAGTGATTGGAGTCAGTTCTTGTCGCGTTTTCTAACTTTCCAGGACTTTTCTTTGATGGGCTAGGAAATAGAACAAGCCCCCTCTCCTACGAACCAAGCAAACAGAACAGGCAGTGACAGTTGTTACTCTGTATCTGCTTTGCCGCCCTGCCTGCCTGCTGGTGATGGGAACTTGAAAATGAAGGAGTCTGGACTTCCTCCTGATCAAGGGACGTAGGTCCTGAGGTTCAACTGTGAGTTCTAACACCACAGGGCTCCTGCTAAGCCTCGCAAATCTGACTGCAGGATGCTTTGTATCAAGTTTAATCGTTAATTTAGAAGCAGTTTTTATTGCAGTTACTTTTATAAATCGATATTTTATTTACAAAATTACACAAAAATTTTCCCCCCGAAGTGGAAAACGGCAAACAAAAAGTCATCCAGTCTGTTGATTTATTTAGTGTGTGCTATGTTTCCTTCTGGTACATATTTAAAAATGTGTTTCATATGTTAGGTGTAAAAAAACCATTTATCATAATGTCCCTGCCACAGGTACTTTTTTGAATGAAGTGGAGTATAAGGGAAGTAGAATATAAAAAATCTAAAGAACTTTTCATGTTTTAACTGCTTGAATAATATGCCATCATTTATTAACAATTCTCTCATTGTTTGACTTTTAAAGTATTTCTAATCTTATTAACATACATGATGGTGTGACTGACATCTCCATGCATATGATTTTGTTCAAAATTAGAATAGAGTCCAACAAACTGAGTCACTGGATCAGAAAATATGGAAAAGTTGATAGGATGTGATACACTTTGTCAGATATCCACCCTAAAGGCCGATGAAAAGTGACATCGGCAGTGTGCGGCTACCAGTTTAACTCTCCCTTGGCAGTACTGGGAATTACCTTTATAAAAACAAGATTCGTTTGTGCTAATGTGTTAGGTAAAAATCATACCTCATTGTTTTCATTTGAGTTTGTTTGTTTATTAGTGAGAGGGAACATTTTTTGTCATTATTTACCAGATTTATGTTTCTGGTTTGTGAATAATTTCCCTTCCTTGAGATTGGGCAGCTCCTGAAAAGACGGGGCTAGAATGGTAGGCCTGCATGGCTTCAAATACAGGACTTCTTGCCGACAGATTTAGACGGAAGAGATTGGCGGGTGACTGCAAATTGTTTCCTGAAACAAGAGAGTGACCAGGTTTTTCTATATGAAACGTGGGAGCTTCAGTCAAGAGTTATAAATTGCAGTGACAGAGAGTGGTACCCAGGAGATACAAACTTTGCCATTAGGAAAGATAAGTGTTCTTTGATTAAAATACGCTTTAATGTCATTTTATATATGGTTTGTAATTTTCCCCGGTTTATCAGATGTTTAATCTGTATGTCAATGGGGTTTTTTCCTCCTTTGACAGAATCACTAATCCTTGTTTACTGAAAGTTCCTCTCTCTCGGAGAATGGTTTCACCAAAAGGATGTTGACAGAGATCCTAAAAGATTGCCCTCGGTGAGGATGACGGACATTTAATCATTGCTTGACATGACAGTTAAGCTCACAGAAGCAGGGGCTCTTATAGACAGAACAAGGACTTCCTACACCAGATTAGCGACATTTTGTGACACCTTAAAATTTTTCCTTTCTTGATCACTTCTGTATCTCAAGCTCCTAGGATGGTACTTGACATGTAATAGGCTCTCAAAAATAGATGCTAAATTGGATGACTCAACATAAGCTTCCATTATTTTTATCCCTGGATGTCAAGAATTTTTCTATTCTTCACTTCATTATTCTCCTTTGATTATGTGCTTTTATCAGGATATAATATTCTGATATAATAATAATAATAATAATAATAATAATAATAATAATAATAATAATAATAATAATAATAATAATAATTTCTACAATGTGCCAGGTAGTGTTCTAAGGGCATTGCATGCATTTTGTGATTTGATCCTCACAACCACCCTGTGGTGTTGGTACCAGTGTTAACCCTGCCAGCATCTAAGCACTACTAGAGCAAGCACTTGCCCTCTCTTGCTCATTGCTATATCTCCATGCTTAGTAAGTATTAGCAGAATGAATGAATAAATTTTTTTTTCACTTAAGAGGAAACTGATGCCTGTTATTCATCAACAAACCCAGAAGAGGCTCCAGGTCTAGCCCTAAACTTTCTATGCCTAATCTCAACCTTTGCACACATTTTTAATCTAATCTTTATCTTAAACTAGGGATGTAATCAGAAGTTTTGGCTTAAGTCGAAAAACGTTTGCTATTTGTAATCTCAATTGTCTTTGATGGAGCGTGGCTTCAACTATTATCCTTTTATTATTAAAATACAGTTGAGGTGCAATATTATGTGAGTTTCAGGTACGAGATAGTGATCTGACATTCACATATGTTATGAAATGATCCCACCGAAGGGCTAGTAGCCGCCTGTCCCCACACAGAGTTATTGCAGTGTTACTGACCATGTTCCTTATGCTGCCTGTTACGTCCCTGTGACTGACTTGTCACCTAGCCCGGGTTGGACCTCTTAATCCTCTTCCCCTGTTTTGCTCACCTCCCCATTCCCTCCCTTCTGGCACCCACCTGTTCGTGCCATATGTATACCAGTCTTCTTTCATTTTGTTCTGTATGGTTTGTTTTCTGATTCCGCACAGAGTGAGATCATGTGGTATTTGTATTTCTCTGACTTATTTCGCTCAGCATGATACCCTCCAGGTCCATTCATGATGTTGCAAATGGTGATTTCATGATTTTATTTATTTGCACCCTCTCTTTTTTCTTGATGAGTCTGACTAAAAGCTTCCCAATTCTGTTGATCTTTCAAAGAACCAGCTCTTAGTTTCATTGGTCTTTTCTATTTATTTTTTATTCTCTATTTCATTTTTTTTCTGCTCTAATTTTATTATTTCTTTCCTTCTGCTAACTTTGGATTTCGTTTGTTTTTCTTTTTCTAGTTCCTCTAGGTGCAAGGGCAGGTTGTTCATTTGAGATCTTTCTTGTTTCTTGAGGGAGTCTTGTGTCACTAGGAAGCTCCTCCTAGAACTGCTTTTGCTGTGTCCTGTAGAAGTTGGATCTTTGTGTTTCCATTTTCATTTGTCTCCGGATGTTTTTGATTTCCTCTTTGATTTCTTCAGAGACCCACTGGTTGTTTAGTAGCATATTGTTTAGCTTCCATGTGTTTGTGTTTTTTGTTTGTTTGTTTGTTTTTGCAGTTTTTTCCTTGAATTGATTTCTAGTCTCATGGCATTGTGGTTAGAAAAGACACTGATGTGAGTCAATTTTCTTAAATTTATTGAGACTTGTTTTGTGGCCTAGCATGTGATCTATCCTAGAGAATGTTCCATGTGCACTTGAAAAGAATGTGTATTCTATTGCTTTTGGATGGAATGTTGACATTTTCCTCATGTAACAAAAAATCTGGAGCTGATTTCATCAGAAACTTTGCAGGCCAGAGGGAGTGACTTAACAGATATTATTAAGTCAACCTGGTCTAATGTGTCCTTTAAGGCCGATGTTTTCTGTCTGGATTATCTGCGCATTGATGTAAGTGGGGTATTAAAGTCCCCAGTTACTATTGTGTTATGGTCAGTTCCTCCCTTCATGTTTTAAAATATTTGCTATATACATTTAGGTGATCCTATGTTGGGTGCATGTATACTTCCAACTGTTATATCCTCTGTGGAGTAATCCCTTTGTCATTATGTAATGTACTTGTCTTATTATAGTCTTGGTTTTAAAGTCTACTTTGTCTGATACAAGCATTGCTACCCCAGCTTTCTGTTTCCGTGTGGATGGAATGCTTTTTCCATAACCTTACTTTCAGTCTATGTGTGTCTCTAGATCTGAAGTGAGACTCTTATAGGCAGCATATGTAAGGCAGCTCTTGTTTTTCATCCATTCAGCCACTCTGTGTCTTTCGATTGGACCATTTAGCCTATTTACATTTAAAGTAATGATTAATAGGTATGGACTTACTGTCATTTTATTAATTGTTTTTGTAGCTCCTCTTTGTTCCTTTCTTCTTTTTTAAAAAAAACATTTTTTATTGGTTTATAATCATTTTACAATGTTCTGTCAAATTCTAGTGTTCAGCACAATTTTTCAGTCATACGTGGACATATACACATTCATTGTCACATTTTTTTCTCTGTGAGCTACCATAACATTTTGTGTATATTTCCCTGTGCTGTACAGTATAATCTTGTTTATCTATTCTACAATTTTGAAATTCCAGTCTGTTCCTTTCTTCTTATTTACTCCCTTCCCTTGTGATTTGATGACTATCTTTAGTGCTATGTTTGGATTTTGGATTTCTTTTGTGTGTTTGTGTGTGTGTGTGTGTGTGTGTGTGTGTGTGTGTCTGTCTACTTTAGATTTTTGGTTTGTGGTTACCATGAGGTTTATACACAGCAACCTAAATATTTCATGATTATTTTAAGTTGATGGTCTCAAGTTCAAACACCTGCATTAAATATCACCCTCCACGTTGACTGTGATTTACACTGTATTTTACATATTTTTGTACATTCATTAACTACTTTTTGTGGATAAAGATGCATATACTAATTTTATCTTTTAACTTTCCTACTAGGTTTGTAAATGGTTGCTCTACCACCTTTACTGTATATTTGCCAAAAATATTTTCCTTTCATTATTTTCATATTTCTAATTATAGTTTTTTCTTTTCTGCCTAGATAAGTCATTTTAACGTTTCTTGTGTAGCTGGTCTATTGGTACTGAACACTTTTAGCTTTTGTCTGTAAAACTCCGTATCTCTTCTTCTAAATGATAGTCTCGCTGGGTAGAGTATTCTGGGTTACAGGTCTTTTTGTTTCATTACTTGGAATGTATCATTGTCACTCCCTCTGGCCTGCAAAGTTTCTGTTGAAATCACCTCCAGATTTTTTGCTACATGAGGAAAATAAACTCTATCTAGTTCAAACCACTGTTGGTTGGATTTTCCATTGCTTAGGTTTGAATAAATTCCAAATGATACCTTGCATAGTAGAGAATAATGGCTTGAAATAAAGGAGTGATAACACAGGTGGGGGGCACTGAGAAGAAGACTTCAGATTTGAGAGTCATTTCTAACCAGCACTGAGAGTGATTGGTTTGGTCAGGTGAGGTGAATTTGACCCACAGTGGGCTGGATGGGGCATTAGGAGGGCACCGTCCACCCTATGGGAGAGCGAGCAGAATGCTTCCACATGGTGACACATGACCGTAACTGGTCCAGTCTACCTCTTCAGTGTATCAGATGATTGCTCATCCTGGCATCTGGCCAAAACCAGAGCTTTACTGAGAAAATGCCTGACTCTATTCACAGGTACTTTCGTGCCAGATTTAGAATTCAATTGTAGTTTTGGTATAGGTAAAAAAAATTTTTAATCACCTCACATTGGTCAGAATGGCCATCATCAAAATGTCTACTAATAATAGATGCTGGAGAGGCTGTGGAGAAAAGGGAACCCTCCTACACTGTTGGTGGCAATGTAACCTGGTGCAGCCACTATGGAAAACAGCATGGTGATTTCTCAAAAAACTAAAAATAGAGTTACCATACAATCCAGCAAATCCAGCCAAGACATGGAAATAACCCAAGTGCCCATCAATAGATGGTTGGCTTAGGAAGATATGGTATGTATGTGTGTGTGTGTATACACACACATACATATATGTGTATATATATATGGAATTTACTCAGCCATTAGAAGAGTGAAATATTGCCATTTGCAGCAACACAGATGGACCTAGAGATTATCATACTAAATGAAGTAAGTCAGCCAGAGAAAGTCAAATATTATATGATATTACTTATATGTAGAATCTAAAAAATAATGCAAATGAATATACAAAAGAGAAAGAGACTCACAGAAGGAAAATTAACTTATGGTTACCAAAGGGACAAGTGGAGGAGAGGAGGGATAAATTAGGTGTATGGGATTAATGGATACAGACTGCTAGATGGAACAGATAAGGAATAAGAATTTACTGTGTAGTACGGGGAAGTATATTCATTATATTGTAATAACCTATAATGAAAATAGGTTATTATTTCAGAAAATAGGTAAATATTTCAGAAAATAATCTGAAAAAAATATAAATACACACACACACAACTGAAGCCCTTTGCTGTATGACTGAAACTAACACAATATTGTAAATTAACTATACTTCAATAAAAATATTTTTTTATGTTTCCTGATATCTTACATTTTTTTTTTCACTTTCCTGTGTATATTCACACGTGAATTTTTACATCAACGTGCTGCTGAGAGAGAGAGAGAGAGTGAGAATGAGACGGGGTGGATGGAAGTAGGGAGGAGAGAGAGGAGACCCACTTGAGCTTTTTTAATGAAGTGGAGAGGTGATTTTTATTATGAGGTGTCTCAGTGGTATCAAGAGATATATTTGAGGGATTGCTTTTGAAAATTAAAAAAAAAATTCTGAAGTTCCGTCCCACTTTATAAATGCTTTTCTGAGAAGTACTGGAATAGGGAAGAACAAATCTGACTCCATATTGGATCTGTTTCTTTTACTTTAATCTTTGTGTTCTGTTGCTTTTGCTGCAAATTAATCACTAAAGGGGCGTTGCCTGTAGCTTAATGTAAGCATAATGGCTCATCTCCGGGAGCCCTGCCTTCCACGCCTGAGTGTTAAGCTAAAATTCCCTTGTAAAGCTCACAGGAGACATCCTGACCAGCCCCACCTGTGAATGGCTGCAGGAAGAAATTAACACATCCTCTCTAGAAACTGGCGGGAACCAGGAAATATTTGCAACAACTCAGTACCTTATTTACTTTACCTCCTCACCTCCCCCCTCTTTGCTCTCTAAAAAAAAAAAAAAAAAAAAAAAAAAAAACTAGCATACAAACCCAGGCAAGATGTTTCTTTGGGACACTAGTTCCCCATCTTCTCAGCCCGCTGGCTTTCTGAGTAAAGTTGCTATTCCTTGCTCCAACACCTCCTCTCTCCATTGACTGACCTGTCCTGGGCCGAGCAGAATAACCTTGGACTCAGTAACACGATGACTTTGCCATTGTTATTTGTTGCTCATATGTCCCTATCAGATCTGTTTACTTCAGGTCATACTCAAGTTTCATTTCAGAAATGCTCCTCCCTTTTGGAGGGGTTTCTGTACAAATAAACATGGACTGTGATGCTGTGATGGTGCTGCTTGCCATTGTGGTGGGGAGACTGATGAAAACATTAGAAGGCTGAATCCATTTAAGACAAAGATTTCTCACACAAATGGGGTTTGGTTCACACCTTGCTGGGTATCCGAAAGACAGGCTGGTCGCCTTGTCAGAAAGGAGCCACGTCCATTCATCAGGACTCTGTTCTTGCGGGACTGAAAGCGAATGAGGGAGTCACGATTTCAGAAAAAGAAGAATAGCTTCCTGCCACCTCCGTCACCATATTTGTGTTACTAAGCAACAAAATTCTCCTGTTTAGCGAAGCCCTAACGATGCTGGCAGTGTCGTCTTGGAGAAAGGCTCAATACAACTTCATTATCCCACCGCCGGAGCTGCCTGTGCAGTGCCTGATTAGGGTTAATGAGAAGTAGACTGAGTGCTGTTTGGTGCACCTGCAGCTAAAAAACCCAAATAAAGTATCGATTTGGATGAACATAATGACGGTCATTTAGTGTGTTTATCTACTCACAGCATTCATGTGGGCTGACAAAGGATTAGGTAAGGCCCATTGCTAAACGCGCCCAAGAATTGTGGAGCCTTAATGATTCTGTCCCGCCAGGTCGCTCCGACACAAGAATTGTGACAGTGGCTGTTACCAACTCTGTTGACATCTGGTTAGGGTCTTTCTCTGAGACTCTGAAGAAGAGCTGAAGACTGAAATCACCTGATGGTTTCCAGATGTCTTTTGAAACTTGAAAAACTTCTTTCCTGTATCAAGATTTCTGTTACTTCTGCAGAAAGTCCAATTTTAATGCTTGAGAGAGTTTGGTTCTTCTTTCCTGGTTTTCATGCTGAGACGTTGCTCCCTCTGCTGCAGATTCTCTTCCCTTCTTTCATTTTTTCCACCCTTCTCCCCCCACCCCTGCCCCGTCTTCCGAGTATGTGGTTTCCTAAGGGTTATCACTGTGCAGCAGATGCTAAAGGAAGATGTGCGGTAAATAAAATCCATGCTGCTCTCGGGTCAGAGTCTTCTCAGGTGTGATGAGGGATTAATTTAAGTGATATCTGTGCCATATAGCATTTTAAACTCACATAGTGATTTAGAAGTCTGCTTCCATTTGTCAAACTATCACCCCATCCTTTTCACTCACCTCTCTTACTGCGTGTATTTTCACGACGCCTGAATGTGGAGACACAAGGGAGAAATATTTAGTATTTGCTTCTGCTATTTCTGCAGTGATGGGCAACATTTGGAGCATACAGCACTAGATAATTCTAATTCTATTACAATTAAAATTAAAATAAAAAAGATAGATAATAATAAGCAAGCACATAACTTCTTTAGCGATACAGGATGGAGTAAGTGGAGGTATATTCCAGTTGAGATTGGCTGGTGGTGAGAGGTGAAGTCCTTTTTTGGTTCCTTGCCAGAAAGGAGGGACACACTGAGCCTGGTCGTTCAGATCCTACATGACTGTCTACACCTTCAGTCAGTCTGATAGGAAATTAATATGATCAGCCATTTAAATTTCTGTTTGTAGTGACTTGACAGTTTTCATTTTCAATATTCTTCTGGTACTCCAGAGGGAAAAACCTCTTGACAAATTCTGTTTGTTTATAGCACCCATGAATTACATAAAGTGTGTCTTGAATCTATGAACTGGACAAACTTCTCAAGCCACCCCCCGCCCACTTCCTGAGTCAAGAATGCTATTCTATTTATGTATTTTTAATTTATTTTTGTTTACAAATATGTACTAATTGTTTCTAAAAACAGATTAGATCTTTAGCTTTTAAAATTTACATAGTTATCAAAGGAATAAAGCTAACTTCAAAATAAGAATCAACAGAATGTGGTAATCTAATCATAAAGGACAGTCACATGTGCTTACGCATATTCAAGAAATCAAAATAATAGTTCATTTGTGTCTATTATTATTATTATTATTATTTAGTTTCCTCATATAAATGATGTCATTTATTCTACTCTATTCTGTTTATCTTTAATTTTTATGTTTTTATTGAAGTTATGTCAGTTACAGTGTGTCAGTTTCTGGTGCACAGCACAATGTCCCAGTCATGCATATACATACATATATTTGTTTTCATATTCTTTTTCATTAAAGGTTATTACAAGACATTGAATATAGTTCCCTGTGCTATACAGAAGAAACTTGCTTTTTTAAATCTATTTTTATATATAGTGGTTAACATTTGCAAATCTCAAACTCTAAATTTATCCCTTCCCACCCACTTTCCCCGGTAACCCTAAGATTGTTTACATTGTCTGCGAGTCTGTTTCTGTTTCTGTAATGCTGGTCTGGTTGTCCCCTTAGAGGCTGTGAAATCTTCGTAACAGTTTGTTCTGGTAGCTCAAAGGAAAGAATACAGTTTGTTTTTTAAATTGGTGCCTGATGTGGGGCTACGTGCATTTATGTATAGTGTTTTAATTACTTTCTACTTATGAAAGTGTCATTTTCTCCGTTTTACAGTTGAGAACATTGAGGGTCAGAGGAATAGTCTAATTGGTTCTAGGTTGCCTAACTGAATCAAGCACAAGGCACAGGTTGAAACCCAGGCTTTAAAACATTTTGCGAATATGTCTGCATTTTGTAAATTCGTGCTTGGGTCTGAGTTTCTGGCATACAGACAGACCGGATTCATTTTGAATACATCTCCTTTTCCATGAAAGCAGAGAGAGCTAATTTGAGTGCTGGTTTCTTTTCTGAACTGTGCTCCGCCATACTTTAAATGTATATATTATTAAGCAATTACACAAAAATTAGCCCACAAGGGTATCTCCTTTTGATGCCTTTCAAAGGAGCAAATTCTGGCCATTTGTCCGTTAGGGTGTTCCAATTTAAACTTCATATAAATTAGAGAGTGCTTTCACTGAGTTGCTAATTTTGAAACACTTTACATATGTGATTGCCTTAATTGTGTAGAAATCCATCTTTTAAAGAAGAGTCTCTAATTCCTAAAACTTAGAATCTGCAGCAGCAGTAAAAGATGGTGTTTCTCGAAATGCTCATCAGATTCTTAAGCCCTGATGACTCTGATTCTGATGCATCAGTAGGTATCACTCAGCAAACCTGACTCGTCGACTTCAAAAATGTATATGGGAGTCCTTTGATAGGTGACTGTTTTCCCATATTTGCAGACGAGTGTTTTAAAATTTAAGGCTTATTTTTGGTAGTTCTTTTTCATTTTTACAATTATGGTATAACAATATATAAACTAGTAAATGTTTACTTAGCAGAAATAAAATACCAACTTCACTTTTCGTTAAATTGTGAGTCATCATGATGGAGAAGTAGATTCTCTGTAAATATCTGCAAATTAGAGCTGCAGTTACTCAGTTGCTAATAGGCTGTGATCTTTCTTCCCAACCAAAATTTGAATAGATGCATATAAAACGTGAGTTTTCATTTTGTGGATGTAAACATTCTTAGGATTCCACTCCAGCAATGTTGCTTACATTTGTAATCTTGGAACTGTGGCTGTATGTACTTACAGGCTGTCACAGCCAAGAGACTGGTGACATTCATTTCTTGCTATGAACCAGCAAATCAATCTTTGGAACAGAAATGGAGGAACATGTACACGTAGACAGAGAGACGCACCCAGCCTCTAGAGGAGACTCTGCTGTTATTTCTTTGTCTTTTAGGGCAAGGGTATCTCCAAGGGCTTTTTTGCTTGTAGGTATATTCTTGGGGGTCTTTTGTGAGTTTTTGGAAAATGTATTAATTTTCCAAGTCAGCAGGATCTCATTTAGTGAGAAAATAGCTTTATGGCCTTAGAGTTAGGAAACCTTTTACTCTCCAAGGCTTCATATATTCGATTCCAGCGTCTGTGTGTTGCGTCCGTGCATGTTACGCGGTGGTGGTGGTGCTGACTATTGCCTTAGTGGTCTGGTATATTGTATTTCATTCAGCTGGGACTTTCATAGGTGTATAAACTCTACAATAAGCATTCCTTTTTATTTCCCACCTAACAACCCATCAGTTGATGCTCATCTGGCATCTTTACTGATCCTCTGCAACTCTCTAGGATTCATTTTGCCCAGTATATGCTGTAGCGTATATGGATTGGCTTGACATATTGAACACCTGATGTTCATTTACTAGGAAACGGCCTTTGATCCAATTTAATGAGGATCAAATTCGAGTCAGGTGTAGTAAATAGCACTTTCCTCCTGTTGCCATGAATATTTAAGTGCCTCACACTGGTATAAATCTGACGTTAGTGTTATTGGACTATTTCAGAAAATGGCTTAAAATTATAAAGTGTTTGGGATAAGGTTTATTTTGGCTACTAAAAATTAAACAGCACTGAATTTCATGTAGCTTAGTGATATATTTTCACATAATGGGTCATTAATGTTTAATGCTGGTAGGATATCATTTGTGCTAAGACCCAAGGATTTAATTATTAAAGGTATTAATATATGGCAGCATCCACAAAACATAGCATTTGGTGTCTACTTAAAACTATGATTTTGTAATCACTTTTATCAGCAGATATTTATTAGATGAATTTTAATATATGAAGATAAACAGCATATGAAAAATTAAATGAACTCAAAGCATTAATCCTATTCAGGACATTTATGAAATAATTATGAAAGACTTAAAAGATAGTACACTTAATTTTCTTAAGTTCCCTTTTCTATAGTGAGACTGATTAAAATATATACACTTGCAAAATGCAAAAACCATGGCAAAATGTCAAAGGTCATACAAATAAAAAATTATTTGAAAGAGAAGTAGGCATAGCAAAATGTAACCTCTGGTTTGGTAAGTCTAAGTCAATTTGAAATCCATGTTCCTCGATGTGGTACAGAAAAGAAAGTTAAGTGTAGGGAAGACTTCTGAGGGGCCAGGTCATGGGTCCAGGAAACTAATTATCCATAAAAAATCATGGGCCAGCTTATGAGAGTGAGCAAAGGTCACCAAGAGGGGCTGTTGGGAACTTGTGGCTGGAAAAAATACTACTCAAAGTGCCAGTCTTCCAGGAGCTAAGGAGCTTATGTCAGAATGTGATTCGATACATTGTTTCCTTCATCGAGAAAGTCTTAGTGTCTTAGTGTCAAAAATGTCATTTGAACTGCTCTGTGACATCAGTGGTGCAAGCTCCTTATCTTGTCATGGGCCTGGTTTTGGAGGACCAGCAGCTGGTCCATGAGCCAGACTTTGAGTGGCATTGGCCTAAAGCCAGTTCCTCAGCCCAGGCACTACTGGCATCTTGGACTAGTCCAAGATGCCTTGCAGTGTGGGCTGTCTTGTGTACAGTGTGGGTAGGGTTGTTACTAGTATTCTTAGCCCTCTACTCACTAGCTACCACCAGTACCTCCCCCAGTTAGCTGTGACAATCAGAAACATCTCCACAAGACCTGCACTCCAAAAACTATAAGACACTGATGACAGAAACGGAAGATGACACAAAGAGATAGAAAGGTAATACCATGTTCTTGGACTTGAAGAATCAGTATTGCTAAAATGACCATACTACCCAAAGCAATCTATGCATTCAGTGTGATTGCTATCAAATTACCAAAGGCATTTTTCACACAACTAGAACAAAACATTTTAAAAATTGTGTGGAAACACAAAAGAGCCTGAATAGCCAAAACAATCTTGAGAAAGAAGAATGGAGCTGGAAGAATCATGCTCCCTGACTTCAGACTAAACTACAAAGCTACGGTCATCAAAACAGTATCGTACTGGTACAAAAACAGACACATAGATCAGTGGAACTGGATAGAAAGTCCAGAAGTAAACTCACACACTTATGGTCAAATGAATTTATGACAAAAGAGGAAAAGATATACAAGGGAGAAAAGACAGTCTCTTCAATAAGTGGTGCTGTAAGAAACTGGACAGCTACATGGAGAAGAATAAACTTAGAGCATTCTCTAACACCATAAACCAAGACCAACTCAAAATGGATTAAAGACCTAAATGTAAGACCTGATACTATAAAACTGGAGGAAAACATACGCAGAACACTCTTTGACATGAATCACAGCAAGATTTTTTTGGTCTGTCTCCTACAGTAATGGAAATAAAAGCAAAAATAAACAAATGGGACCTACTAAAATTTGAAAGCTTTTTGTGCAGCAAAGGAAACCATAAATAAAACAAAAGGACAACCTACAGAATGGGAGAAAATATTGGTAAATGATGCACCAACAAGGGATTAATTTCCAAAATATAAAAAAAGCTTATACAGCTCAGTGTACTAAAGAAAAACTCAACCAAAAAATGGGCTGGAGAAATAGACCTTTCTCCAGAGAAGACATTCAGATGGCCAACAGGCACATGAAAATATGCTCAACATCGCTAATTATTAGAGAAATGCAAATCAAAACTAAATGAGGTATCAGCTCACACTAATCAGAATGGCCGTCATCAAAAAGTCTACAAAAAATAAATGCTGGAGAGGATGTGGAGACAAGGGAACCCTCCTACACTGTTGGTGGGAATGTAAATGGGTGCAGCCACTATGGAGAACAGTATGGAAGTTCCTTACAAAACTAAAAATAGAGTTCCCATATGATCCAGCAATCCCACTCCTGGGCCTATATCTGGAAAAGCCAAAAACTCCAGTTCCGAAAGACACATGCACCCCTGTGCTCATAGCAGCACTATTTACAGTGGCCGAGAGACATGGAAGCAACTAAATGTTCATTGACAGATGACTGGATAAAGAAGATGTGGTATATTTATACAATGGAATACTAGTCAGCTGTAAAAAGAATGAAATAATGCCATTTGCAGCAACATGGATTGGCATAGAGATTATCATAATAAGAGAAGTAAGTCAGAGAAAGATAAATATCATATGAAATCACTCATATGTGACTTCTAAAAACTTGATGCAAATAAACTTACTTACAAAATAGAAATAGACTCACAGACATAGAAAACAAACTTATGGTCACCAAAGGGGAAAGAGAAGGATAAACTAGGAGTTTGGGATTAACAGACACACACTACTATATATAAAATAGATAAACAATGAGGACCTAGTATAGCACAGGGAACTGTTTTCAGTATCTTGTAATAACCTATAATGGAAAATATTCTGAAAAAGCATACACGCATATGCATAACTGAATCATTCTGAATCATACTTGAAACATTGTACATAACTACACTTCAATAAAAAAAAAAGGGAAGAAAACAAAACAAAACAAAAATGTCTCTGAAGACGGCCGGTGTCCTATAAGCTGGGGGTGGGGGGCTGGGGGTCTGGTCCCATTTAGGAGGAACTGGCTTAGCATATTTATTAATTTCCACATGACGTCTCTGCTGGTACCATTCAGCACCTGAATGCCAGTCCCTGGATACAGTACTAGGTACCAGGGACCACTTGGGATTTACTACCTCGGTTTGTCATTGAGCCATCACTTTGTGGAGTATCGTAGGATTTTCTAAGTTTGTTTAGAGTCATTCACAAAGTCAAATGGCGTTCCTCACATTTTTTCTACAGAGGTGTTCACGGCCTGACACGGGGAGCAGGGCCTGATTAGTCAGTGAGAATGGCTCTCACAGCCCCGGACAGGACCATTTAGTTATCTTTGCTGTTAGAGAAGTAGCAGATGAGTTAAACGTTGTATTTAAACAGAGCTGTTCATTAAAAATGCCTTTTTAAGTTAATTGTGTTCTGAAATGCTGGAAAAATACGTGTCTGAGCCACCGTTCTCCGAATACAGAAGACACGCCTTTGCTTTCTTCCAGTTATTTGTAAATGGCAGCAGCGACAGCGGTGACCACACAGTGGTACCGCTTGCTTGCGCCCGTGAGGACCTGGCGCTTCTCAGAATGTCTCACACGCCTCCTTTCCTTTCATCCTTAGCTCGGTGGCTCTGCCTGCCGCTTGCAGAAGCCGTATCCTTTCTGCTGGCCTCGCTTGTTCTAACAGAAGCACAGAGACGAGCGTCGCAGAAACATCGCGACGCTGGCTCTGCCGCACAGACGCACACCCCCTCCCCTGGTGTTGCCTTCTTACCACCTTGTACAGAACGCTGCCTCATGAGGCTTTCTGAATTCTGCCTGATAAAGCAGCCAGTCTAAATCACAGCAGAGCCGAGAAATAAAATAAACTGAAATAAAATATTTGGCTTCAAATAGTGGACCCATAATTTTCTTTTTTTTTGCTTGAAGTAGTTAGACATTCTATACAAGTCTGAAACCAGAAGTTTTTAAATGAATTTTACTGACCTGCTATAGAGGATTTGGTGAATTTCCCCCCTTTCTGGGGACAAACGTCAGACTTGCTGTTGTCAGTTTTAGTTGTGGTGAAAAAAGGAATATAATGGAGAATCAGAACTATCAATAGTACACCTAAGTGTTTGGGTCCTTTTTTTTTTTGATACATTTTATATTAGAATTAGATTTTTATCACGTTAAGATGCATGACGTGAAAACTCTTTATCTTAACGTGTTAGGATAGCAGTCCCTGCAGAGTCTCACTGACGCTGGACAGCCTTCCTGCTCCGCTCCCCGCCCCCTGCCCAGCTGTTGGGCTTCTTTCCTGACACAGTTTCAAACCAGCAATTTCAGAAGGCCTGCGTATGGATTCTGAAGGGCTCTGCCCGTGGACCCCTGAACTGTCACTAACTGGGCCTGTGTGGCCCGGCTGGCTGGGCGGCTCTCAGCAGCGGTCGGTTCTGTCCCGCCTGTTTCCCGGCTCTGCCCTCTCCCCTCCTCCTCTCCCCGGACACACACAGTTTGGGTGACGCGGTGAGCTGCTGTCCGAGTCTCCTCTGAGAATTCCCAAGCTTGAGGGTTGGCTGGGCCAATCTTCCCCATGGAAGCAGAGAATAGGGTGGCGTTTTGGCAAATAATGGAGAACTCAGAGTTCATCCAGGGAAGGGAAGGGAGGTGGCCATGGGGAGACAGTGCCCACAGCTGGAGGTCTTGGGTCCTGTGCAAGAGACCGACCTGGGGGAGATGGGACCTCAGCGGACGGAAGCTGCCGGTGACCCTCTAATGCTCAGCGGCTGTAGGGAGACCCAGAGGGAGCTGGAGGAGTGACACGTGGCGCAGGCCATGGGCGTGCAGGCGGGAGGTCGCCAGCCCCGGGAGGTCAGCCAGGAGCTCAGTGTAGTGTTGAGAGAGAGAGGCGACTCTGAACACCAGAGAGACGTGGACCACCGACTCCACGCCAATCTGTCCAGACCACCCAGAGGAGTCAGACATCTCTGTTCTCATGCCGGGGGTGGGGGGCTTCCCAGGTACAGAGAAGGAGAAGAAGAGGCCAAGTCCCACTTTCTACTTGTCGGGGTCCCCCCGGCAGCAGGCCCCCGCAGACCCCAGCCACGACTCGCAGCTTGCTGAGACTCGCACTTCTCCTTGCTTTCCAGTGACCACACTGTTATGGGGGGGCTCCCCTCCAGGAAGAACGAGGTCACTGAACACGCAGTGAGACCAGGGGTCAACGGAATAAACTTGCTTGATGGTTGCTCTCTGAGTCATGTCTGTCACCCAGGAAACGCACTAAGGCCGCACCACGTGGATCCTGTCACGTGTCTAAATGTTAAGCCTGTTTGAATGACGTAGTGTATTTATGCCTTTCCGTGCTTTCTCCTAGTCGTCTTACAAGTACTGCTGTCCATTCCTGGCCATGTTACTTCTCTGCGTAGACACACAGATACTGGTGTCGCAGTTTAACAACGCCGGTCATCCAGGGGCCCTTTCTGTTCCTCATCTCTCTGTCCCCCTAGCCTCTCCTTTCTTCCAGTTACCCCCTGGTGTTTTGAGTAGTGACTTCGATTTTTTTTTAACTTTTATCTTCATTACTTAAGCTTCCATTATACACTTAAACTGTCTTACCTTGAGTTAACATATTCAGCTGCTCTCCAGTGAAACGCGTGCTCTTTATTTAGCACTCTGTTTCACTTAGAGGTCAGCGCCCCTACTTCCTGAGATCCGTCTGATTTAACACTGCGTTGGTTTTATGCAGGGGTTAGACTTGGGTGTGGCTGCAGGACGTGGGTCAGGTGAGTGAGACCTAGATTCTGATCTTGAGTTTTCACATCCAACTTGCAGTTCCTTCTGCTGACTGTGCCTTCTGTGGCCATCTCATTCCTTGTAATTATCCCCTTCTAAAAATGAAAGAGATGCTAGATGGCTCGCTTATTGTTTATTTATTTAAGAGGTATTCAGAGAATATTTTTACTTACTTGTTTATTTATTTTTATTTTTTATTTATTTTTTAATTGAAGTATAGTTGATTTACAATATTGCATTAGTTTCAGGTTTACCGCATAGTGATTCAGTATTTTTCAGATTATGCTCCACAAAAAGTTATTACAAGATAATGGCTGTAATTCTCTATGCTGTCCAATATATCCTTGTTGTCAGAGAGTATTTTTAAAGGAAGGTGAAACAGAATGCTGCAGAGCATAATCAAAAACTCATGATTTGTGAAGCAAAACTGCAATGCGGTGTCAACTCACACTAGTCGGAATGGCCACTCATCAAAAAGTCTACAAATAATAAATGCTAGAGAGGATGTGGAGACAAGGGAATCCTCCTACACTGTTCGTGGGAATGTAATTCGGTGCAGCCACTATGGAAAGCAATATGGAGATTCCTTAAAAAATTAAAAATAGAGTTACCATATGATCCAGCAATCCCACTCCTGGGCCTATATCTGGAAAAGCCAAAAACTCCAGTTCTAAAAGATACATGCACCCCAATTTTCATAGAAGCACTATTTACAATAGCCAAGACATGGAAACAACCTAAATGTCCATCAACATATGACTGGATAAAGAAGATGTGGTATATTTATACAATGGAATACTACTCAGCCATAAAAAAGAATGAAAGATTGCCATTTGCAGCAACATGGTTGGATCTGGAGATCATCACACCAAGTGAAGTAAGTCAGACAGAGAAAGACAAGTATCATATGATATCACTTATATGTGGAATCTAAAAAAAATGACACAAATGAACTTATTTACAAAACAGAAATAGACTCACAGACATAAAAAAAAACTTACGATTACCAGGGGGGAAGGATGTAGGAAGGGATAAATTGGGAGTTCAGGATTAGCAGATACTAACTACTATTTATAAAATAGATAAACAGCAAAGTCCTGCCGTACAGCACAGGGAACTAGATATAATATCTTGTCATGGCCTACAATGGAAAAGAATATGAAAACTGAATCACTGTGCTGTACACCATAAATTAACACAACATTGTAAACTGACTATATGTCAGTTAAAACAAAACAAAACAAAATGAAACTCATGCCTCATGGAAACACAGCAGTTCTTCTAATCCAGTGGTTCTGACAGGTAGTCGGGGGTCTGTGAAGTCAGGTCTGTGTTCCTCTTACCGACACGTCAGTGTTTTCCCTCATTCTCTCACTGGTCTGCGCTAGTGACTTCTGAAGGCTGGATGGCGGGTGATGACACTGTCGTACAAATGGTGAATGGGTTGTGACTGTGTTTTTCTGCTTTTAAATGCTCATTTACAATGTTTAGTTTGGTAAGTTTGATAGCTGTTACATAAACAGAAGCTCTTTGGGCTCCTTAGTCATTTTAAGGGTGTAATGAGAAGGAGTTTGTGAACAACAATTCTTTTTGTTTTTTTTTTTAATGTTTTTTAAATATTTAATATACAAGTGTTTATAAAATTTAAAAAAATACATGAAGTGAAACTGGTCTAAATGAATATGTATCATGGGTGGAGTCCTCAGAAATTCTGAGGAGGGGGCTGTATTATTTTTAATTACGTTATTCATACAGTTTGCTCTCAAAAAAGGCATTTGGAAAATCAATTTCTTTGGTAATCACTTAGCCAAAAAAGTCTTTGGATGATTTAGTGTCCTGACATAAATATTTTTGAAGAATCATTGTTTTGTACATTAAGCTGATTGGATATAAATTTCCTTTTAAATTGTGTAGTCCAGAGGAAGCAAGTGAAAGTTTCAATTATTGAATATATAATATTCAGTTGTATAAGATGAGTTCATCTTTTCTCGTTACTATGGGAATAATTATCGGTAAGTATTACCTCTCATTTGTCTTTTTCAAGAAAATGAAAATGCATTTGCAGAAGGAGAGCTTTTCTCTCTGAATCTGTCGTGTAGAAAGCAGTCAGGGGAAACCAAAACACAAAAAACAAAACTCCAAAGAGAATGCCTGAGAATGCCTACAAGGTAGACAAAGCCTCTATCCCTTTTAGGCAAATAAAAAAAAATTAATTTAAACATTTAAAATTATATGCAACATGAAAAAGAAAACTTTTTTTTTTAAGGTTCGACATGAAGGACAGAAAGAATTAAGGATGACTAGTTCATTGTTGAGAGTGATTTGTAAAGAGAAAAATTCAAAGCCCAGCAGCCTTCCCCGTCCCGTGCTATGGGAAATAGGAAGACACCCTAATTAGTGACTGGGGAAGCGTTAGGCAGTTGGAAATTCAGAGGTATAATTAGGAAAGTTAGGCAAAGAGTTTCCTTGGTATCAATCGAGTGACATACGTCACTGACCCGGGGACAACGAATGACTAATGCACCACAGGTGGCAGAGGAGGGCAGGCGCCCAGGAAGGAAGCCTTTACGAAATTTAGTGACTTGGGAAGACTGTGCAAGATTACAGCTCCTGGAAGAGAAAAAAATATTGATAATAAAAACAAATTAGAAAGAAAACATACTCTATCAAATATGAAAAATGAAATAAAATGGAGCTGAATCCCTGGGAGATAAAACTACCAGTGTGACAAAGAGGAATCTACGAAAGCAGAGCTCACAGTGACCTGCGAGGGGCGCACCTGTGGGTACTTGTGGACGTGTTTGTGCCACAACTAAAAGTGCTTTTCCTTTCCAGTTGATCTCAAGATCTGCAATAGGAAGATTGCAGTAATTTAAGGTATTATGACAAACAGAACAGCATCAGGGGAACAAAGCATCTTGGTCAGGAAGCCATTCACCTCGAGAGAGAAATCTTAAAACCTGTAAGATGGTGATGAATGTGGATGAATGAATGAGCCGGTCACTCAAAGGACACCCTCCGTCTGTTTCTGTCCCTGTTTCCTTGTCTTTCTTGGTGGGTTTTGGCTCAGTAACGTTAATGATTACATCCTTCTTTCATCTCGTGCTCTGAATTTTTAAGCCTTTGACCTCACTTTTTCCACATCTACATTATGGGGGGGGGTGGGGAAGGGGACTGGCATTTGAAAGGTCTCATCTGTGTCTTAGGAACCATGATGAGCATTCTATACACCAGGATCTAATCTTTGCAAAAATTCACGAGGAGCAGAGAATTATCTTTATTCCCAGGTGATGCATCACAGGCAGGGGCTGCCCAAGACGACCCAGCGAATGAAGGACCAAGCTCGGCTACTTAGCGTTCTTCCCATGACGCCACAGTGATTTCAGCAGTAACTGGTAGTCACAATTATGAACACGGGACACTCCGGAATCATCAAAGAGAGAGTGAGTAATATTCACTGTATCTTAGTTTAGTTTCAAAAGAGTGGAAACCATTCCCGAACAATCAACCCACTTGGCTTTGTTTAATCTCTGGCGGTGGAAATACTATAACATGTTTAGAGTAGAAAGGAGCACGTGCCTCCATCAGCTGATGGCAGCGGGGGGCCTTTCGTGAGGTTTGGCGGGTTTCTCCCTCCGGGAGGGAGCTTCCAGCCACGTCTTCTCAGCGCTGGGGAGGTGTCCTTATATCCCTTGAGTTGCTCTCGCCCCGCTTGCAGACCTGCGACTCCCCGGCTGTGCCCGCAGGTCGCTGGCTTCCACTCGCTCCCGCGGGGCCCCGAGGGGTCTCTCGGGGAAGCGGCGCAGCGGCGCGCAGACTTGCCTCTTCTGCCTGCAGGCACCGGTCCCCGCCGAGCCCTCGGTACACGGGCCAGTTTTGTTACAAAGAGCGACTGTCAATCGCTCTGTCTGTGTCGCCGTTATTTTAAATAGCGAAGCACAGAAGGGACGTCCCTGCCGTGATGACTTGCTCAGGTGGGGAAGTCAGCGCACTACAGCGACGTAAAAAGCGGCTCCTTCCACAGTCGCAGAGGGGTTGTCATTCAAGTCCAAGAGAAAAGCAGCCTAGCGCACAGTGGGATCCGCTTTAAAATAGGGGCTTTCCCAGGCTTCCCACACGATAAAATGAAGCCCAGTCTCCAGTGTTCGGTACAGGAGTTCAGTTTTCCAGTGGCTCCGCTGAGCCTTTGGACGCAGGGCTGAGCTGTCTGGAGAAGCGCCCGGAGGACTCGAGCATCTCCTCACGGCTGGGAGCCCCGATGCAGAGGGAGGGCATGGCAGGGCTGGAGAGCTGGGGAGCAGCCAGAGCTGTGGGCCTCCCCGACAAGGCAGGGTTGATATTTGCTCCAGGAGTCAGCAGGGAGACATCTGACTTGTGCTTTAAAAGGACCACTCTCCAGAAGGTGGCGGATACACTGAGGGGACAACAGGAGAGTCAGACCCGCCAGCAGGGGAATGTATTGGTCCAGATGAAGTGAATGATGGTGTCCTTCATCAGGACAGCGCCAGTGATGACAGAAGAGTGAAATCATGCCATTTGCAGCAACATGGATGGACCCAGAGATTATCATACTCACAGAAATAAGTCAGAGAAAGAAAAGTATCATATGATATCACTTATATGTAGACCCCAAAATAAATGCACATGAACTTATTTACAAAACAGAAACAGACTCACAGACATAGAAAACAAACTGTGGTTACCAAAGGGGAAAGTTAGGGGGAAGGGATAAATTAGGAGTTTGGGATTAACAGATACACACTACGGTGTATAAAACAGATAAACAACAAGGTCCTACTGCACAGCACAGGAAGCTATATTCAATACCTTGTAATAGCCTATAATGAAAAAGAATATGAAAAAGTGTGTATATACACATAACTGAATCACTTTGCTGTACACCTGACACTAACACAATATTGTAAATCAACTACCTTCAATAAAAATATAGTTCAGTTTTACTTATAACAACAAGAATTCAAATTTAAACACTGTCTTACGATTTTACACATAATATCGGAGAATAATTTTTAATTAAAAAATTTTTAAATATTTTTATTGAAGTATAGTCAGTTTACAATGTTGTGTCAGTTTCTGTTGTACTGCTTAATGTTCAGTTGAAAATAATTAAAAAAATAAGAATATCTGATTGCAGCAAAAGTACTCTAAAATGGATACAATTCTGATATGAGGATAAATTGGTATAAAATCTCTGGAAGGTAATTTGTTAATGTGTATGAAAAGACTTTAAAATGATCCCCTCTTTTGACCAGTAGTTCCGTCTGTCTAGCAAAATACTCCAGAATGTAGCAAAATATTCAATAACATATTTAATTGCAGACTTAGTTATAATTGCAGAAATCTGGAAATCATCCAGATATCCAACAACTGAAAAATATTTGATATAAAAATTGAAAATGCATAATACCAACTTGTGGAATATGCATTAAGATATGCAGACAAAGTCTTATAAAGAGATAGGATATTAACAGGAATTATTGGAGATCAAAGTACATGATTTTCCCCTCTTCCGTGTACATTTCTGTATATTCCGAGTAATTGGCAATAAACACATGCTATTTATATTTGCGAAAATAGAAGCATTTTCAGAAAGAAGTTAAATCATTCAATCGTGGATTTTGGATAAAAGCTTTCCATTCACCCTGTGTTATGTCTGTATTTTTGATAATTGATAGAGATTTCAGTCTTTATCTGAAGATTGACAGCTTTTGATTTTTAAACGTTGTCAAATTGAGTGGACCTGATGATTTCGGTTGTCTTGCTCCACATCCACGCCAGCTCTCCTCCCACCTGGGTTCTGGATTGCAGAGCATGGAAGAGACCCCACGACATTCCGGGCGCCTCTGCAGTTGTGGTACATGTGTGCGACCGAGGTCCTCCGTCAGACGCGTCTGCTGAGATGGGAGTGAGGGTGTTACCTTGTCCTCCTCCTCGGAAACCTTCCTGACTCCATCAAGGCTCACTGATTACCCAGCGTCTACATGTTTTCCACCCTTCACTCGAGCAAAACGTTTAGTCCTTCCTGTTGACTGCTTTTGTGCTGCAGGCTAATTACTGAGCGTGGCCGCCGTCCAGTCTCTTCTCCGGCTTTGTGTTTCCACAACGCTCTCTCTAGGGTCCATCTCTCAGGGTCCTGACACACACCAGGGACTGTGCCAGGCCCTCCCTCCTCTATAAATAATTATTATTATAAATGTCAATGATTCACTCATTTACTTAAAGAATATTCCAGCAGACATTGTAAACCAGGAGGGGTGGGGGAGTGTTACGGTCTGGTTAATCGCATTTTCAGGCTAGCTGAGGGAGACGTGAGAGTCCCTTTTCTGTCTGTAACTGGGAAAAGTTCCCCAAAGTGTGTTTGCTCCCTTTCCTGCCTCAGGAGGTACTTGAGAGTCGAACATCGTCCTGGGATCTCCGCCAGGGGCACCTTCCCCCTTGTCTGCACCTGGAAGTGGCTTTACTCTCTGGGTCCTCATAACTCTTATGACCACCCTGTGAATAGATACTCGTGGCATATTTATTCTGCACATTTAAACTGACCATTAAATAATGGATTGTCTTGATGTAGAAATAGCTTCTTTTTTTTTTTTTTAATTTATACATTCCCCTCTGGGCCTAGCATGGTGTCTTCAACGTAGAAGGGATTAAAATGTTACTTAAATAAATTGAAACTTGAAGGATATAGAAGGTCATCATCTTGAGTATCAGATTCAGATTTATTTTTTAGAGGGGACAGTATTTGAGATTAAATTTATAGGGTCACTGAGACAAATCCACAGGGAGGTTACATTAGAATTTCATCATGAGCTAATTTTTAAATTATTTGATGGTCTTCCTTAAAAATGAGCTGAATTCATTCCATTTAATTGAATATTCTTGTTACTTTTTTTCCTGAAAGATTGATATTTTTACCATCTTATTTCTAAATTTTCCTCTCTTACCAAAAAAAAAAAAAAAATATTGTCACTTTAGTTTCTAATATTTTGTCACCATGCATTCTTAGGTCCAAACTCTCTTAAAATTATTCACAGATCTACTTTACACCTTTGAAGACAATTTGTAGTATGTTTTCTTAAACAGGGATACCTTAGAATCTTTGTATACGTTGTACGCTGGGTTTGCTTTTTTTTAAAAAAAAGCATGAGCTTTAGCTGAAGGATGTGTCATGTAGATAAATAATCATCTAGATTTCTTTAATATTAAAAACATTGCAAAAAAATGTTGTGAGCTTGAAGCTGCATATTGTACATTTCTTGGGATGGTTTCATAGTCTTTGGTCTCCTTTCTAGGATACTAAGAAATATCTGGTGTGATGAAGATGGTGAAGATTAAAGAGACAGGACAGGGGCCATCTGCAGTTGAGTGAATGGCTGTGCGACCAGTGGGCACATACCTGGTGGGAAGGGTACTGGGAATTAGAGGATCTGGCCTCTTACTGGCAGTAGGGGACATGGCAACACTAATCTCCAACCCTTCTGCCACAAAGTTGTGATTAACTAAGAGTAAGAGATGTGAAATACTTGAAAAAAATTAAAATACCGTAAGAAGAAAGTATTTTGACCTTTACAATTTTTCACAGATGCAAGCAAATTTAAGTCACACAACCACCCTCTGAATTAGCTGAGGTAAGACTTTACTTTCCGTTTTATGGACGTGGAGCAGGGAAAATGGCTCGTTCAAGTTTGCTTGCAAAGAGCAATTCAAAGACTAGAAACGCATTTTATCTCTGTGCCTGATTCTCTTTCTGTGATGTTGCACGGTCTACCTTTTGCATATGAATGAGAACGATTAGTAGTAAGTGTGAACCACACACACCAGCTCAGCTATAACCGCATCCTGGCCCCAGCCCGTGGCTGTTTTCATGTTCTTCGCATATATTCCTAGGAGTAGAATTGCTGGATTGTATGGTAGTTGTATTTTTAATTTTTTGAGGACCCTCCATACTGTTTTCCTTGGTGGCCGCACCATTTTACACCCTGCCCGCAGCAGTGCAGGAAGGCTGCCTTTCCTACACACCCTCACCAGGACCTGTTACCTGTTGTCTTTTCGGTAAGAGCCATCCTGCGGGTGTGAGGTGATGTCCACAGAAGTGTGTCTGCATTTGTCATGACACAGCTGCTGAAGAGTTAGACAGAATCTCCCCCTAAACATTATGGGCAAAATATTTACAAAAGGGAAATTTCTGGGTCTTCCAGAAGGTGAAGGCTTCCAGAAACTATCCAAGTGGTGTTGATTTCCTCTAAGAAAATCAGGGGGAGGGGACGCTGTAACGTTCCATCCCAGGTTCTTTGTTCTGAGGGCCGTCCTTCCCGTCAGCGGCACCAGTCAGGGAGGGTGGGGGAGACCTCCCTCTCCAGGTCATCATGACATTAATCCTGCACTTAGAGAGCTTCGTGCGGTGCGTGTCACCACGAAAAGCTCAGTACATCATTCATCCTAAGTCAGAATTCTAATAAGAAATTCTAAGAGCCATTTTTTCCCACCAGATGATGGTAAATGTCAAAAATCAATTCTTTCTTAACATCCCCAGTGTACTCCCAGTTTGTGGTTTCTCACTGTGGACTACAGAAAGGAACCTATTGCCAAATCCACACAATCGGAAACACTGCAGACTTGGGAAAAGTAACAATCACATGTGCTCTCCAGTTGTTAATAATTTACCACGAATCTCAATTTATTAGCCATGCCTTAGATAGTTCTCTGTTTGCATTATTTATGGGGCCTTTCCCCTTTCATGGACCACAGCTGCCATATTAATTTTTAATCAAATTGTGAAATTTTGTAAGTAATTCTTAAAACCAGGTGAGTAAAAAGAGAAAAATCTCTAGGAGACAGGATTCAGGTTACACCATCCACTCGCAGTACCAAGTATCAGAAGGACTTCAGGAAGGATAGTTAGAGCACATCATGTATCTAGTTTATCCGAGTAAACTTAGAGCTTATTTATAGCTGTAAAAACTCACATTTTCTGCCTTTAAAGAAGCAGCCAGGACCTGAATATTTATGACCCCAACGCTGCCGCAGGCTTTTGTGTTTTCCTCGGGGCTTTTTAGCCAGCCCGGAGGAGAAATGAGAACTGCCGCTCTCAGCGATCTGCCAAGTGCTGAAAACTATTTTCCCCGAAAATTATCTCAGCATTAAAACGCAGACATTTGCAGGGATCATGAAAGGAGAAGTGCAGTGGCTTGCAGGAGTTACTAACAAGGCTGACTCTCCGCTCACTGGCTCCTGTCTGGAACCACCCACTCCTGGTACCTCCCAGAGCACCTGCTTCTCAAAACACGCGGTAGGCGTGAGGTTCAGGGTCTCCAGAGGGGTGTGTGTGTGTGTGTGTGTGTGTGTGTGTGTGTGCCATGTTCCTTTTTGTAGACTAAAAGAAGAAATTCGGTGAAATATAGATCTGCTAAAAGGAGTTTCTGCTTCAGTTATGAGATAAGCCCTAGCGATGTGGTGCACGACCCTAACCGTGACCATCCTTGACTCGGCTGCACGGTACAGTACAAGACGGATGTTAAGAGAGTAAATCCTAATAGTTCTCATCACAAAGAGAAAGCTTTTTTCTTTTCTTTTTATTATGTCCACATAAGATGATGGATGTTACCTGAACCTACTATAGTAATCATTTCACAACAGATGTAAATCAGACCATCACGCTGTGCACCTTAAACTTATACAGCGATGGCTGTCAGCGATTTCTCAATAAAACTGAAAAGAAAAACCCCAACCCCCTCCAAACAAAACAAAACTAAACTAAAATCAACAAAAATAAACAAAGCTGTTTTAGCAGAGTCTAATTTGACAGGAAAAGAAAATTACATTTATACATTGCATCAGAGTCAAGGAAACTGGCTTGAAGTACACGCTCTGTCATTCATTCACCAGCTTCATCACCCTAGATGGAGCACCTGCCTTCTCAGAGCCTCGGCCCCGTATCTGCAAGGCGAGGCTTGTGGTGTTGGCTGTACCGCAGAGCAGGAAGGTGAAGTTCTTGTGTGGAACTGTTACATTGTGATGTCTTTACTACGTGTGTGAGACTGAACTGGAAACAAACATAAGTAACATTACCCTGAGCACAGACGGGAGAGGCCCAGAAGCCAACGCAATGGAGATGATTTAAAGTGCACTGAAAATGCGCATAGGATTGAGACTTTTGCTTTTGAAGGAAACATTCCTTCCAAGAGGGGCATAGAGACTTGAAGGACAGCACAGAACAATGTGTCCTGTTTCTGTATTTAGGAATGGGTACAGTTCCGTCACTCAGTACCTCGGTGTGCAAGGTTTTACTAAAGTGAAAAAGGAAATAAACATAGTGTTAACCTCTAGGTTGTGCAGGTTTCCTCTATAGAAAGTTGCTTGTGCACACTGTTTAAAAACACTCATGGAGGTAACTTGCATTCTTGCCTTTGCATCTGATGAACGTGTTGCCAGAATAGCATCTGTGCAATGAATAGACTCCCCTGGAGAACAGAGTATCATGGAGCAGAAGCCCGGAGCGGGTCAGAGAGTCACGTCCACACTCCAGGCTGCCTTCATGCGTCAGTCCCCTGGGGACCGAGGTAAAATGAAGGCTCTGATTTTGTCGGTGTGGGGTGGGACCTGCGGTCCTGCTCAGGAGATCTGATGCTGCAGGACCAAGCTGGAGGTGGGAGCAAGCCTGGAGGATGGCACCCTGCTGGCTCACCCATCCTCCCTGAGAGAAGGCAGCCGGCACGCTGCGGAGGCTGGAGGGCTGGTGGGTGCGGTGGGGGTACCTGAGGAACGGGCGTGATGGCCTCCCCCGCCCCCCTGGATTCCCTGCATGAGGAGGATTGATCTGCTCACAGGAGCCTAATCCCTGCATGATTCTGTCTGACACAGGGTGGTGTAATTATTTTGAGTCTCAGTCACGTTTCCCGCTTGGACTTGGAGTTAGATGACTCATCTCTGTGGGGAAACCTGAGCAAGGACGGTGCTGTGTTGACCATCTGACTCTGCCAGATGGCGAGGAGCATCTGAGCCTCGGAGGGCAGAGTACCTGTTGACCCCTGCACCTGGGACTAGCCTGGAGACAAGGGATGGAGAAAACGGGAGCAGAAACAGACTCCCCAGGCTGCCTGCAGCCCCTCCAAACCCCACTCCCCCACCCCCGTCCTCTAACGCAGCCGTCCAGGTTTATACAAAGGTGTGCAGCTAAGTTATGGAAAGGATGAAATTTATTTAATTAGAAGCTCAAAAAAAAAAAAACTAGCATTTTTAGACATGGCAGCAGTGGCAGGGGGAAGATGGGTGGATGAGAAGCTGAGGAAAGAATTGGTTTTTAGAACAGGGAGGAAGCGGATGAGAAGAAAGATGTCCCAGTCTTTCTTCAGGATAGTCACACGTTCCGTACGACACAGCAAAGAGTTACAGACTCGGGGTTTTATTCTGGTTACTCTGGTCATTAATTCCAACTTAGTCTTTTCTTTGTGCCTTTGGAGACCACCGTATTAGATGTTACTACGAGCATGAGTAAACAGAGAAATGGATAAAGAAACTGGTCCTAAATGAAATGGGACTAAATTTTCCATGGATTTGCTCTGAATGTTGTGTTGACTTAGGCTATAATTTTAGCAATGAAGACATTTATAACGGAGTAGAAATATCCATGAAAAACATGTGAGCCAGTGTCAACAATTAGATTTTAAATGAAAGCACAAGGTTTACTGAATGACTTGCTTTGGGATTTCATTATCTGGATTTTTAAGAACGGCACCTACACGAATCTTGATGAATTTTTTGTCTCCATTCCTGCCCTTCCGCATCTCTCCCCATCTGCCTCTCTACGGCACTTTTCCACCGCATTTTCACCTGTACACCTGGAACTTTTGAGAACTCAGTTGTGGGACTGCTCACTAGGTTCAGGACAGTATCTTAAACGCAATAGGAGCTAAAAATGTAGTCGGTGGGCGGTGGGGGGTGCCCATGTACAGGTAACTGCAACACTGACGAGGAAGTATCAGACCTTAATAGTGTTCTCTTTGAACAAAAATGAATGAACTTCAACCTAGAATGAACGAGAAGTCACAGAGTAAGAACCATGTTAATAGTCAGTGAAGAAAATGGGTGGGGTTAGGGGATGTGGAGTTGAAGAGTGAGATCATTTCCAGTGAACAGAGCAGCAGGAGGAAAGGTGGAGAAGGTGGAAGGTGGATCACACGTGTCGGGGATTAAAAGGAGGTCAGTGCGACTGAGGCGTAGAACGCTCGGAAGAAGAGACTGACAAAGCAGGCTAGAGATTTTTCTGGAAAGGGCAAATGCCAGTTAAACATTTTAGACTGTATCTGGTAGATCCCAGGATGCTACTGAAGGGGTTTTTGTTGGGGAGGGTGATAACTAGGTTTCTACGTTTATTTAGTTTAAGGGAGGTACTGGGGATGGAACCCAGGACCTCGTGCATGCTAAGCACATGCTCTGCCCCTGAGCTGTCCCCTCCCTCCGAAGGGTGTGAATCAGGGAGTGGTGTGATGGGCGAGCAGGCACACTGATGGTGAGAAGGATGGACGTTCGGGTTCTTTCCAGACTTTGGCTGTTATGAGTAAAGCTCTTAGGAACATTCACTGAACAGGTTTTTGTGTGAATGGAAGTTTTCATGTCTCTGGGACAAACCACCAGAAGTACAGTTGCTGGATTGTGTGGTAAGTGCATGTTTAGTTTTGTAAGAAATGCCAGGTTATTTTTCAGAGGGGCTGTACTGTTTCTCATTCCTGCCAGCGATACAGGAGTAATCCAATCTCTCTCCATCCTCACCAGCAGTTAATATTAGTCACTGTTTTCTCTTTTTATGTTTTATTAGTTATTTGTGTGTGTGTGTGTTTCCAACTTTGTAATTCAAAGTGATTCAGTTTATGTAATTTTAAGTGCTTTGTCCTTTATAAATTATTTCTCTTAGTTTATTCTTTTTTATTGAAGTGTAGTCAATTTATAATATTGTGTTAATTTCTGGTGTCCAGCATAGTGATTCATTTACACACACACACACATATATATATTCCTTTCCCTATTCTTTTTCATTATAGGCCACTACAGGGTATTGAATACTGTTCCCTGTGCTGTACAGTAGGACCTTGTTGTTCATCTATTTTACATATAGTAATTAGTATCTGCAAATCCCAAACTCCCAATTTATCCCTCGCCACCCTATTCCCCCCTAGTAACCATAACTTTGTTTTCTACATCTGTGAGTCTGTTTCTGGTTTGTAAATAAGTTCTTTTGTGTTTCAGCAGTTTTGAAACAAGTGTTATCATAGAATTTTTATGCCAATAAATATAAACTTACAATGCAATTTTAATGACTATGTAATATTCCATTTTATGCAGGAACTAAGATTTCTTCAATCAGTTTCAAATTGATGGGAATTCAGGGTTTTTCACCCACTGTTATAAATAACAATCTAATAAGTATATATCTACTGGTGCTTGGCTGGTTATTGTCCTGATTAAATTCCTGGGAGGTTGCAGGCTGGTGTGTTCTGTTTTATGGCTTTTGATACCTTAGCATTTGATTTGGGAGTCAGAGGCTTGGATTTGGAGATTGCTTCCATCAGTGACACATGTATGGTTTTAGGCAGGCTGCTCAGTCTCTCTGGATCTTAGCTACTTCACATGTAAAGCGGGGTGATTGTCTTATAAGATTGGTGAAAGTATGAGGCAGAGTATTTTGTATAATGTAATTCTTGGAAATCTTATATCTACTCATTAAATACAAGGTCTTCCTAGCTGGAACTTCACACAGTGCCTAGACTACAGTAGATGAAGGGACACTCAGAGAGTTTATTTCATGCACGGACTCTGACCAGTGTGTTGAGCAGTGACATGTTGAGAAAAATCTTGGACTCAGCAGGAGAAAAGCTCACTGTGACCCCAGCAGCGGATTCCTCATAGCAGGGGTGGGCAGGAGGCGATGGAGAAGTACCAGTCATGAGTGAGGTTATCACTTAGCACGTGTGAGCATCAGAATGTGTCACCAAGCTGGAGCCGTCCTCCTTACCCTGAGCACCTGTGGAACCCTGCAGTGCCTGGCTCTCAGGAGTTCTTTCCAAAGGTGACCCTAGTGGAAGCAGATGCGAACTTTTCCACCTTTACGTTGAGGTGGTGTTTGATCATCTGTGTATGTGGACATTCCAGAAGATCAGAAACTGAGAACATTTGGCATCTTGTTAAGAATTTAAAATATGGGAAACATTTAAAGGGCATCCCTTGGCAGTGGCTCTCCACGTGTCTAACCAGTACACGTGCAGTGTGTCGTCCACTTTCACGGCTAGCACATTATCACTGTCATGATCTTTAGTGGGTTCGGTTTCCAGTCTTGCCTGTGTTTCCCTGTCACTGGTGCTCACAGGAGTCCACCCGGCCACATAAACGCAAGTGAGCCACTCAGGATCAGCTCTGTCCTGTGTTCGGTCTTTAGTTTGTTTCCTTCCCCAAATGCCTCTGGTCTCAACCCCATCGAACTTCTACAATAATTTAAAAAGCCCATTTAGTTTCTTAGGACTTTCCCATGACCTTGATTTCATCCTCTTCTGGACCTGAAGATGTTTTACTTATGTAATAATCATATGCTTTTTCACGCCTCTAATTTATTGCATTATTATTTAGCATTGCACACAGGCCTTTAAAAAAAAACCCACAGGACCAAATTTGACGATTCTTGAGAGCAGAAACTGGTTTACGATGGATTGTATTTCCCCGCATCTAAGTTAGACATTTCAGAGTAGCTACTCAAAGTTGTCAGTTGAAGAAATGACTGTATAAGCCGATGTATGCATGTGAAATAATGAATGAGTGATGAGCTGGAAGTCTGGAATCTAGAAATAAATGGCTGTCATACCCAATGATATCTGATGGTTTATATAATAAAGAGCTTCCTGCTCATGTACAAAAAGTTCTTCACTCACCTGTAAAGGTTTGTGTAGCTGCATTGTTAAGCTACTGAAATAGCTAATCACTGGGGGAATAAAGAGCTGTCTTCACTGCTGGCAGTTTTTGTAAAGAATGGACAGCTCGCCGTCTGTCTTTTTGGATGGTTCTCAGGTTGGAGGAGCTGGCCCTGCAAAGCTGGGGGCTGGGTTGCATGATTCTATTTCTGGCAGGGAGTGAAGCCAGGATTCTGAGGGTGACCTCCCTCCTGGAGGTCACAAGTGTGGTCTCTGTGGAATGCCTGCCATGTAAACTGGTAACATAAAAGCGAGCCAACCCCTGTTTCTACCGCTTTGTTTTTAAAACACAGAATAGTGCTTTCAGTTCGCTGGTGCAGTTTTGTTTGTGTGTGTGTGAAAAATCATCCAATCTGCTTGGTTGTGGCCAGCCTCTTGCTAACTGCTTCACTCTGTTCAGTCTTCATGTCAGTGGCCCAGCAGCTAACTAAATTCTTAACAAACAGAATTAAACTGTAACACGTTCCCTTTCTGTCTCTGACTGCAGTGTCTTTGGTTGGAAGTTGTTATGTTCTGTGTAGTTACGACCAATTGGCAAATAATCAGAGCTGTGTCTTTTCTAGTAAGGCTGTGAGATTCCTTCCTCTTGGATTTCCAACAAAAATAAATACAGATCGTTTTTCAAGGGCCAATGTAAAAAGTAGTTTTACTTAAAAGAGTTAAAAGAATTATTGTACAGACATTGATGCAAGTGAAGTTGTGGTACGGGATACAGATATTTCCAGTCGCCAACGTGTTGTACTATTGCCTTGTGAGGACACCGCGGGCCGTTTCCCACCATCAAGTTAAGCACGTGCATATAAAAGGGAACGGGCGTCTCTGCCAGCTCTGGGACGGGAGGCTCTGCCTGGCACCGAGGATGTGACCGCAGAGCACTGTGAGCTGAGGAACAGGAGTGCGTTTTGGGGACGGGGCAGACGCCCCAGCCTCTCACTCGGAGTTGTGTTTCTTTGGCTCTGATGACGTGTGGCTGGACTAGGTCACTCTTGTCGCCCAGAACATCTCCACACACCCCCTCATGTCTAACAGAAGCTGAACAAATGAGAGAACTAAGAGCAGGAAACGGGTTCACAGCCCTGTCTCACACTTTGGGGAATCAGTTTTCTTCGTCTGTAGAGCAGGTGAGCAATACCTCTCAGAGAGGCAGGTGTCTTTACGAATGAAAGGCAATATAATGAGTATAAACTCTATTGCACAGGAGCGGCTCTGCGTTTTCCCCCCTAATTTCCTTCTCTTAGCTCTTGGGGAACACGTGCAGGCAGATACCAAACTAAAATCTCTCCTTGCAAAACCTCATGGAATTGACCAGGTTGACATGATTTGAAAGGTCTCCGTCAAAAACCATCAGTAAAGGCCCTTCCAAGAGGGGAGAAAGGACCACCCCCAGCTAACTGGCTGCAAAGGTGTGGCTGGTTCCTGCTAGCAGTTCGCACCTATCCTTGTGTCAGCTGAGGGGGGCTCACATGGGGTTCTAGGAAGTGAGCGGCCCAAACGAAAAAATGCATGAGGAGTTGCCATACCGCCGGCCAGACTTCAGCAGGAGATGCCGTGGGGTTAAGAACGCTATTCTATTGCCACAGGGAGGTGAGCGCCTATGATGCACCTGTCCTGCTTTTTATCTGTTCTCTGCCAGCACATGCACAATGTGAATTTCTTTGTTCATTAGGCTTACAGAATATCTCTAGCACACACGTACTTCTATTTTCTTTGTTCTATATCTTATATAATTGATGCATGCATACAGCCATTATTTACTGCATGCTACAAACGTGCTCTGATCGTGGCCTTGGATCCCACGGCCTTAACTCATCTCAAGGCCAGCTCACACCTTGGCCCCAAGTCAGATGGCCAGACTTAGCAAATGAAGTACAGGAGCTGCTGGGGGAAGCTTGGGAACTCTCGCACGTGAGCCATTAGCAGAAAGCTGCCCATCTTTATTTAGATCTGCCAGGCCTCCACCATGGACCCTTCCTCTCTGTCCTTCTGCATCTCTATCAGAGGGTCTCAGGTCTCCCTCAGGAAGTGCTGTGTGTGTGTAACTTATCAGGAAACCCCTCCTTTGCTGGTGCTGAATTAGGTGGCGAGAACCACTCACCAGCATGTCTACCCACCCCAAGAAATCACAATTACTTCATCTGAAACCAAAGTGCCTCAAAGATTAGGGCCCACTGATGACAGCCTTTCCTCTTGCCTAAGATTAACAGCAGATTATTGTTGCCCTCTTGTGTCTTGGGCCATTAAAACAGGATTGGGAGAGTTAAGGTAAAGGTTGTGAGTTCAATTCACTATCTAGTAACCAAGAGAAAAAGATATAAGAAAGAAACATTGCTTTTGAGGATTATTGCCAGTGATACATTTCATGGTGCTAATATCCTCTGCTAGGAATTTGAATGAAATGGAATTGAATGAATTCCATTTTTAAAAATAAACTGGGGGGGAGGGTAAAGCTCAGTGATAGAGTGTGTGCTTAGCATGCAAAAAGTCCTGGGTTCAATCCCCAGTACCTCCATGAAAAGAAAAAGAAAAAGGGGAAAAAATGAACTGAAAATGACAGTTCACAAGAATCCAAGGGCTGAATTTAACATGATAAAGATTATATGAGCCTTATGTGTTTGGCTAACCCTCTAAAGAGAGAGACCCCCATCGTGGAAGTCTCGAGTGGTTTCTGAGGACACTGAAGGCAGAAGCCACATTAGAGGAGGGTGTCATCCCTGGGAGTCCTGGAAAGAGAAGGATCGAGCAGACAGTGCAGCTCAGGCCATGAAGAGGCGTAACTGAAAAGCCGAGAGCGAAACCACAGTCCTTCCACAATTACTGCCAGGAGCCGTCGGGCCCGCCCGCTCTGTGGCAGGGCCCTGGCCCCGGTCGTAGGGAGCGTTTCTCTCCTCCTGGCTCCTTTTATTCCTAATCAGCAGCAGGGCTTCAAATTAGTTTCACAGTCTACGGGCCTCTCTCAGCCGTGAAAGCGTCTTTTCTCTCTTTTGATAGCACAGCGCCTCATCTAAAGCAGCAGAAGCAAGCTCCCCCTCGGAGGCTGTGCCCTCCCTCCCTCCTCCCCTCGGGCCCCGCTTCAAGGGCTTCATCACGTGACTCAGGGGGAAGTAAAAATCAGCCGTGGGGAGGGCAGGGGCGGTGTTCCCAGCGTGAGAGGTCCTGCCCCGTTACAGCCGCCGTGATGAAGTCCACGGCTGCCGGGAAGACAGAAGTTCAGCCAACGCAGGACCGAAGGACTGAACTGGAGAACTCTTACACCCAGAAAGCAGTGGCATTAAATATGGCACAAAAATATGGGGCGAGGGTGAGGAACCAGTTTTATCACGTCACTTTAGTTCTATGACAGAGATGTTGAGCATTAACACGTTTTGAGATAATAACTCCAAAAATCTCTCATTTGGAGTGTTGGACCTTCTGGTATTAATCTGACGCAATGAACATCCAGCTCTGTGTGAATTGTGTGTGACAAGGACGTTCCCTGAGACCAAGGCTAGAAGTCGTGGTCACTGATTTCTCTCCTCTGTTTCATTTACCCACTGTCCTTTCATCCAGGGGGCTCAAGGCACTGAGCTTAGCATTCCTCTTACTTGATGGTGAAATAAATAAGAAAAATAAAGATTTCCCCCAAAATGTATAATGCTGGCTGCTTGCTTTATTTAGAGTCCCGGTAATTCCTCAGCCTCAGTCAGCAGCCCTAAACAAGATTGTGTTCTCGTTGTCCAGGGAGCTCTCAAAGGGAAGGCAAGCTTCTGTCTGCCACCCCCCACATACTCAAGTTCCTGAAAGTAACCAAGAAGTGAAATATCTTCCTTTTAATAAAGTTGTGATGTGTGCTGAGTGTGGAGCCCTACAGACAGACCTGGTTCGAGTCGCGACTCCAGCTACTCACTGAATGGCTACAGACGAACTCAAACACTCATTTTTATCGTAAAAGTTACCGTTTCATGCAGGGTTGTCATAGGAATTACCGGGACTGTCTCTAGCAAGCCTAGGATGGCAGAGAGTAAGAACTGCAAACATAATATGGTAGTTTTCATTTATATTCTTATTATGTTCCACTCATTTTAATTAATCTTGAAATATCCTTGTGAAGATAAAATGCAGTAGGACTTATTTTGTGCCCTTAACTGATGATGAGGAAGGCAAAAAAAAAATCATTGTGGGGTACAGTGTAGCTGATTGGGGGTCATTTTAGACACTGGGAGTGTATGTCCGATTTCACGTTGAATTTAGCACAGCGTGATTTAGCAACCATACGAATCTATGTGGGGAAGGTCCACTCATTTCTTGCCTGTTATTTCAGGCTGACCTTCACATTAACACTCTTATTTACCAAGATACTACTTCCCCTGTTTAATCACAATATTCAAGAGTTACCAAAGATAACCCACCAAAAGAGACAGCTTTCTATGAATATTTCCCACTAAGTGAAGGCACAGAGAACTCAGAGGGCAGAGACCCGCTGAGTTCCCAGAGAGCGTGTCTGGATGCCTGGGGAGACTAGATTTAATTGTGAAAAAAATCAGCTTCCCAGTTGAGGCTTTTGTGCATTTTGCACCACTTCTGCGGACAGGTTCTTCTCGTCGCGGCCAAGTCAAGTTACGAAATTACAGAATTGTGGGACTTAGCAGAGTTTAATAGACCATGTAATTCAAACCTCATCATCTCACAGATTAAAAAAGCAAATAAAAACTGAAGTCCAAGGTTAGGTGTATGGCCCAAGGCCACGTGACTAGTAAGTGGCATATGCCCCAATTACTATTTTTTTTAATGCAACAAATATTTACTGAATCTTCATTACATGCAAGGCACTGTGCTCTGTACTGGGCAGAGACAAATATGAGTGAGGAATCGCTGTGCCCTGAAGGAACCCTTCTCCACTTTCTCAGTGTTTACTGCTTTCCATCATCTCTGAGCCCTGAGGCACGTACCTCCGGAAGGAGAAGGGGCATCCTCAGATTGCATTCCTTAATAGCAGCTAAAGTTTAAAATTTTAGATAATGCAGCTCTAAGAAGGAGAAAGAAAATGAAAGAATTTTAGATGTGGCCATGGAGTAATATTTTTAAATATGAAACTATATGATACTTTGTGACCCAGAAAAAGAGTGTAATTTGCTCAGCCCAGGAGGCCCATTTGAAGCTAAAATTATGTCATGGTCTGATGCTTTTAAATTGAACTTTTATTACTTAGCCATGTAAAGTATTTGATTTTTGAAAAGACTTCCTAATCAAATAATTAACAACAACAAAAAAATACAAAGACACTTATAAAATGTAGGGAGAGACAAAAAGGGACAGAGCCAGCTTCCATTCCTTCCCCACAGGAAGACTTTATCCCTGTCTTATGTTAAATTACATATTTCTCTCTTTAAGAGAGGGAAAAATGACTTCTCACTCCTGAACCTCTGGGAAAAAAATTCATGGAGCAGCACAGAATGGTCTCGGCCATAAATATTTGTTGCTCTCAGGATGTGAAAATCCAACCATCTATGACGGGGCTCTCACAGAGCCAACGGGTACCACTCTCTCGGGCTTACTCTGCCATCACCCAGGTAACTGATTCCTACCGTATTTTGGTCTCACGCAAACTGAGCAACTAGTTTTCTACTGGTTCTGCTTTATTGCATAGAACACAAAGCACGCCGTTAAAAACATGGGCTATTCCCATATTACCCTAACAGGCACTGCTCTCCATACGACTCGTAGAATTGACAGGCACCCGTCAGACTGAAACCGACAGCATGAGAACCAGCTTCATCTCTCACATCGATTTCTTACGTTTTATTACTTGAGTCGCTTTCTGTTTCCTCCTGAGCGATTTCTACGCGAAGCGACTGCTTAGAGTGTAGTCGTGAAGATGTGCTTGCATCAAAAACAGGCTCTCAAATGTGACCCTTCATTTTCAAGTTAAGAGACAGAAGGCAGTCTGGCAGGGGCGGGGTGGGGGGCGGCTAGAGTTTCTGGGTTGAAAGGGATGAGATTTAAAAGGTGCTGCTGACTATGCCAACTACGATGTTTCCCGCTTTTGCATCTGTCCTGCTCTGATTCCACTTCAGAGTTCAATTAAACACCTGAAATGCTAAATATAATCTGAGCAAGGGCTGGTGAAGCTCGCAAGGTCAACTTGTTATCTTTCTGGAGTTAATCACTGGCTCTGGCTAATTAAGTGTCTATCCCTGAAAAGGCTGTTTCTTTTTCCACCAAATAACTAAAAAAAAAAAAAAAAAAAAAAGACTCCAAGTTTACTGCTCTAAGAAACTAATCAGCTATTCAGAAGAGAAAAAATTTAGGCATTCACATTTAATGATGAGTTCAATGTGTGTTAATTGCTCTGTACACACTAAGAATTATTTGGGGTTAACTGCACGGTATTTGAACGTGCAGAGATTTGTGATCGTGTTGACCTCGGACTCGATTCAACATTCCCTGATTTTTAGTAGCACTCAAGGCTACTTTCCCTGCCACTTTTTTTTTTTTTTTTTTTTTTGAGGACATCGCCATCTTGGAGAAACAGGGAGGAATGACTTTCGCAGGTCATTTTAACAGCTGTTCATTCTGCCTCTACCTTGTTCAAAATACTGAGCCAATGATGTCAGGCAGCAAACAGCAGATCCTGGTCCTGTCCTGTCCTGAAGGAGTTTATGGGCCAGGAATGGGAGCACCGAGCACATAAGCCATTGGAATAAGAAGAACAGAATAAAGAATGAATGCAGGTGCCATCTAAGCCAGTGTGGGAAGACATACGAGGGAGGGGCCGAGTCTAACGGCTGTACAGGAAGACTTTTCTTGAAAAAGAGGAAACTGACACGGTTTTGAAAGCTGGAAAAGACTTCTGTCACAAAGGATGAACATTCTGATTGAGGAAACAGATCGAGCAGGTGGGTTGGGAGGGGCGCATCCAAACAGCACTTGGGTAACGGGTAGAGAACAGGGTGTTGGAAAAGAGAGTGGCGCTCGGTCAGTTGAGGTGATGTGGGATATTTTGTCTCAAAGTCATTATGGTTTTTTAATTTAGTGCAACTAAACCCTCCCATAGGCTCTTTCCCCCAGTTTTATTGAGATATGATTGACATACAGCACGGGATACATTTAAGGTGTACAGCACGATCTGACTGACATGCATCGTGCAATGACCACAATAAGCTTAGTTAACATCCATCATCTCATACAGATATAAAAACGAAAAATATCTATTTTCCTTGTGATAAGAATTCTTGGGATTTCTCTCTTAACTTTCAGACCTACAGCACAGCAGAGGTAACTCTAGTCATCGTGTAAATTATGTCCCCAGGGCTGCTTATTTACAACTGCAAGTTTGTACCTTTTGACCACCTTCATCCAATGTCTCTTTCCTTCCACTCCCTGCCTCTGGTAACCACAAACCTGACCTCTTTTCCTATAAGGGTTGTTTTGTCTTTTACTTTGTTTTGTTTTCAGGATTCCACTCAAAAGTGAGATCATAGAGTGTTTGTCTTTATCTGACTTATTTCTTTTAGCATAATGTCTTCAAGGTTCATCTGTGTTGTTGCAAATGGCAGCATTTCCTCTGTTTTTATGGCTGAGCAACATTCTGTTACATTTATCACAACTTCTTTATCCGTGGTCATGGTAAATAATGCCACTGGGGGTGCCAATATCTCAACGTAGTGCTTTTCACTTTCTTCAGACATACTCCCAGGAGTAGAATTGCTGGGTCATAATATGGTAGTTCTATTTCTAGGTTTTTGAGGAACCTCCATACTGTTTTCCACAGAGGCTGTACCTAACACATCCCCTCCACCAGTGCCTTTTCTCCACATCCTTGCAAGCATTCTTTCATCTTTTTGATGACGGCCGTGCTAACAGGCATGCGGTGATAAGTCGTCTCATCGGGGTTTTGATTCGCATTTCCCTAATGACTAGTGACACTGAGCATCCTTTCATTTACCTACTAGTCACTCGTGTATCTTCTTTGGAAAGATGACTGCTCAGGTCCTTGGCCCATTTTAAACTGGGTTATTCGGGGGATTTTTGCTGTTGAGTTCTGTGAGTTCTTTATGTATTTTGGATATTAACTCCTTATCAGAGGTGTGGTTTGCAAATGTTTTTCCTGTTCTCTAGGTTGTCTTTTGATTGCTCACGTAGACATTTTTATTCACATAATGCAAGATCGTCAGACAGAGTTCCCCAAAATGGCCTGTTTCCTTTGGGGGTGACAACAATGGGGCAATTTGGCCCTGGCTGTGATCTGAGGGCTTTCCAGGGAGTCCAACTTCTAGTGTAGAGGATGGAGGACAGCCCGAGCTACGGGCGGTAGTGAAGACACACAGCCATTTCTTTTCTCAGTAATTTCCCCTTTCGCCCATTTGTTCTCTTGTCTTTCTAAAGAATCTCCATTCTTTCATGATGACCATTTTCATTCTCCCATCTTCTCTCCCATCCACTGGGAGCAGCCGCTGGTGCAAACAACTCTCCTCAGCTTTTTCTTGATCTGCTTCAGTTCCCCTGTGGGCTGCAGGAAGGTGCGCCTCTCTCCCGACGTGTCCATCCATGACACTGCTTCTCTCCTCGCAGGTCACCTGAGCTCATCCTGGAGAGGGCTCTCTGGCTCTGGGCCTGAAGGGAATGCATCCTCTCACAGGTGATTTTTTGGGGTCTGAAACAGGAGTTAACAAGTGATTTCAGTCAAAAGCCAGGTAGTAAATACTGCTGGCTTTGTGGCCCAAATATGCTGTGTCCACCAGTCAACTCTGCCATCGAGACACAAACGCAGCCGTGACAGTGTGGAATGACTGAGCACGGCTGCAATCCAGCAAACTCGGGGATGAACACTCAAATCCGAATCTTGTACAGTTTTCACGTATCATAAAATGGCATTCATCTTTTGATTTTTTTTCTAACTACTTAGAAATGTAAAAACATTTCTAAATCTCTGGATCACAGAGACAGGATTTGGCTCACAGGCTAGAACTGGCCAGTCCTGGTCTAGAATGTTGACAGGGTGACCTACTGCGCGCGGTGCTTCTAACGCATGCTGTGTTTTCCTGGATACCGCCTCTATGAGAACGCGCTCTCCCGCCACCGTTCGAAGCGGACCTGGCTGGTGCTACCGATTACCCCAACTCCATTACTTGACCTACTGTTATCATCTTTATTATGTACTGTGCATAGTTTATATATGTTGCCTGATTTACTCTTGACAGCTATCCTATGTGGTGTAGGTAGGAGCATCAACACAAAATGGTTAATAGTACGGTTTTGTATATTTGAAGTTTGCTGAGAGTAGATCTTAAGCATTCTCACTGCAAAAAAAAAAAAAAAAAAAACCACCAACATAACTGTAGGAGGCAACGGATGTGTTAATTAGCTTGATGGCAGGAATCATTTCACAATGTACACATATGTTCAGCCATCACGCTGTACACCTGAAATTCGTACAACCTTTATCTGTCAGTTACTCCTCAATAAAGTTGGGGGAACAAGAACACAATGCAGAAGTTATGGAATCTGCTCAAGATTACCCCATTTTTAAGTGGCAGACACAAGATTCAAATCTATGTGAGCGTGCACACCAGTTCTCTGGAAAAAATATATACGACTTCCAGATCTTCGCCCCAAAAGTGTTCTCTTCTCAGGTTTTCCCTCAAATGAAATTATTTATGATTGCTTTTTTCCCTCATTTTCACTGCTTGCAACAGTCTTTGGAGTTGAATTCTGGTAATTCTTACCTAATTCTATTTTCTCATTATAACTATGTATTGACTTTTTAATCATCATAATATATGAGATAAAAGAATCACTTGGCATATTTTAATTTTATGAATTTGATGCTTCAGATCCACACTAATTAAGGTGGGATAATAAGCACAGTATGTATTTCTGAGTGAGGCTCAGGAAGGAGCCTTTACGTATGTTCTCCTGGGATCTTTTCATCTTTATCATCCCTATGAGACAAGCAGTAGTATTTTCTCCATTTCATAGCTGAAAATCTGAATTACAGAGAAGCTGCACAGCTTCCCTAAGATTTCACTGCTCATAAGTGACAGGGACAGAATTTGAACAGAGACCATCTGACTTCACGCCCATGTAGTATTAAGTGAAAACAATAGTTTAATAAAATAATAATCGTAACAAATGAGAAGAAAAAGAAAGAAAAGAAGGAAGGAAGGAGGAGATGTGAAGCTTTAAAAGCTGTGCTGGAGAGAAAGATTCACTGGGAGCTCAGAGAGCCGACTCCTCGTCTTTAACCAAGGGTGTGACGGCAGGCAAGCTGCTCAACTCTTGCTCCTTTCTGCGTTTCCTTTTGCTGCCTGTGACCCGAGTGCTTGAGTCCAGGCAACCTCCGTGTTATCTTCGAGTTCTATCATTTTATGATTCTATTTTTTTTAAATCTTCCCCTTTTCTTCTCCTCCTCACAGACAGAAAAAGCTCTTGACACTTCTAGCTTTATTACAGAGGCCATCTTTGATTATTTAAAATCTGTGCTATTTCAGAACAAAGACCGTCAGGACAGACATGGTACGCCTAGCACGGACTGAAACGCCCGATTCCCTGTAGACGGCGAGGGGTCCCCATCACTCAGCGGCTGAGACAAAGATTCGAGATGAGTGAAGGTGTCTCATTGCAGAATTGCCAGCAGCCGTGGCTGGCTGCTCTCACAACAGAGTCAGAAACAGTAGGAAAGAGGGCCCTCACCCCCGAGCACGTAGACACAGAAAAGCTTCCATTTTATTGACAGAAACTCTAGCCTCACCCCCAGCTCCGCGGACGTCCCTTCTGGCTGAGGGGCCCGCGGGTGCCGTCCTCCGGGCCCCCGCAGGGCAGCTATCGAAGGATAAGGGCAGGGCGGCGAGCAGAATTCATGGACTGTTAATGCCGAGAGACCGCGGAGCCTGATCCTGGTTACTTCTTTTTCTACTGAAAGAATAAGCAATGTTCTCGAAGCCTCTGGGCCTTCTTACCCTTGTCATTTGACTTTCTTCTGAGAATCAGATCTTACCGATCTAATGGCCGGGAAGGAGAACTCCTGTGACCTGTGCTTTATACCCCTCGTTCAGGATGAATTAAAACCAGCTCGTGGAGAACACACAAAATCAACGTCTGAAGGCAAATGCTGTTTAGCACACGCAATGGACACATACATATGAAAGTGTATGTATCTGTAAGTTGTGCACAGTATCCTACAAATCATGAATTATTGATATAGTAAAATTAATCTTTTATTGGTCTGGTACTTTGTAGTTCATAAATCATTCTCTTGACTATCTTTGTATTCCTGAGTGGTTATTTGTGGACATTAATATTCCTGTGTCATAGCTGAGAAGAGTGAAATTCAGAGCATCGAGTCATAACTGCGAGAACACACCACTCAGGTTTCAGCACAAGGACCTGAATGTAGACTTGGCACAGGAGCAGCGTCCCTCCCACGAGGCCACAGAGCCTCAGGGGGAGGAACTGGACACGCAGCCCTTCTGAGTCTGCGATCTTCCACATCCGCTCCCCTGCTCACCTCCGAGCCAGCCTGGACCCAGGCAGCCCCAGGCAGCAGTAGGCATGTCTGCCTCCAGGTTCCAGTGTCTCTCCTGGGTGGAACCTTCCCTTCTGTTTACATCCTGGAAGGGAGAGATGGGACAAGCCCAATTTCATAAAATTAAAACTCTCAGAACAAACAAAATACAGTTTGTGTGAGAAAAGGGGAGGTAAGGGCAATGTGAGCACCAATGTTTGGTGAACAGAAATAGAGAATCCATAACCAGGTAGATAATAACTTCGCTGGAGAGAGAAAGCATGAGCAGATAGTATGTAGAATATTGACTGACAGGCTTATTCTATTCTGTTATTTCAGAAAAAAAAAAAAAGAACCCAAATTGAGGTCTTAGTTTAGATCACTTAAATGCAGGTTTACAAGAATGGTAACCCTAGCATTTCTTAAGAAGATGGAGTTTATTTCGTTACGTTTTTCTAGTGTGCAAATCCTTAATAGGAGGTGGTATCGTGTGTAATAAAGCAAGGTAGTATTCTGTATTGAAGTTCAGTTGGTTTACAACATTGTGTTAGCTTCGGGTGTACAGCAAGGTGACTCACTTACATATATGCGCATATATAGACATTCTTTTCCAGATTCTTTTCTATTATAGGCTATTACAAGATACTGAATATAGTTCTCTGTGCTTTACAGTAGGACCTTGTTGTTTATCTATTTTATATATAGTAGCGTAAACCAACAGAGCTTAATACACGTTACAATTAAGGTGACAGAACATGGAATAGTGAAATCAACGGTAAGCTTAAAAACAGCCATGGGTCTAGTAGAAACTCTGTAAAGGAATTCAGGCTAGAATTTTCAGATAAAATACAGGATAACAGTTAAACTGAATTTTAGACAGATGAATAGTTTTCAGTCTCAGTATGTCCCCAGCACCGTGCCCTGTACTTCGCCTGCGAACCCTGGCCATCTGCTGTGTGGCCAGGATAGGTGCTAAGTGCTAGCAGGAACCAGCCACACCTTTGCAGCCAGTGAGCTGGGGGCGGTCCTTTCTCCCCTCTTGGAAGGGCCTTTACTGATGGTTTTTGACTGAGGCCTTTCAAATCATGTCAACCTGGTCAATTCCATGAGGTTTTGCAAGGAGAGATTTTAGTTTGGTATCTGCCTGCACGTGTTCCCCAAGAGCTAAGAGAAGGAAATTAGGGGGGGAAACGCAGAGCCGCTCCTGTGCAATAGAGTTTATACTCATTATATTGCCTTTAACTTGTAAAGACACCTGCCCCTCTGAGAGGTATTTCTCACCTGTTCTACAGAAGAAGACTCCTGCCCCCTGGTTATCTGGTCACAGGCGAGTCCAGGTGCTGCTGTGAAGGGACTGTGCAGGTGGACTTCGTGTTCCTCAATCAGCTGACATAGAAACCGGGAGGTTATACTAGAAGAGTGGTGGGGTGGGGGGTGGGGCATGCCATCATATGATTTTCTTAGAAGTAGATGAGTCAGCTGACTACTGTGGGAGGGGGAGCCGGAGAGACTCAAAGTGTGGGGGGGACCCACCTGGTGCCACTGTGCTGGAAACTGGAGGGAGGTGGCCCCTGACAAGGAAGGTGGGTGTCCTCTCCAAACTGAGAGTCGCCCTCCGCTGGGGGCCAAGAAGGGCAGGAGACCTCAGTCCTGCAACCACATGGCAGTGACCTCTGCCAACAGCCCTCGCGAGCTGGGACTCACCCCCAGACGGCCCCGTGAGGACCACAGCCCTCCTCGACCTGGTGAGCCTGGAGTAGAGAGCCCGTGGTGTCTGGATTCCCACCTACAGACTGTGAGATAGTAAATGAGTGCTGTTTTAAGCCGTCACATTCTTGATTGTCCCAGGGGCGACAGAAAATGAAGACAGCAGCTGACACACACTGTGACAGCGTGGCCCTCTGCTCTGGCAGTTTACTGAGCAGGACGGAGGATTTGCAGTGGGGTCAACAGAGCTGGAAGGAGAAGGGCACGGGGCCTGGTGATTCAGGCTGTGACGACACACCCAGAGGGGAAATCAAAGAAAAAGAAGCACACAGAAACACCCTAGCAGGGTATCCCCTTTACATGTAATCTTCATTCCTTCCCTCCTTCCTCCTGGCAGTGACGGTTCTGATCAAACACAGACTCCCCTGGGGTCCTCCCCACCACCCACAGGAGGGATGGGGAGGGAAGGCACGATGGGGAGAGGCTGGAAAGGAACGATGCAAGGGTTTGGAGAGCGTGCTTGAGCTCCACTCGCAGCGGCCGGAGGCACCTCCCCCCAGGTGTGGACCTGGTGGGGAGGGCTTTGGAAAGGCAGCGGGAGGCGTGGGCTGGAAAGACCACCAGGTGCTGACTTCCCTCTGTTGATCCTTCCCACCTGCCTTCTGGGGTCCAGTGGGGGTGTCGCTGGAGGGCAGCGGCTACTTTACACAGTTCCCGCCAGGGCCACAGAGCAGCAAACTCTAACCCGCCTGGACCTGCGCTTCTCAAACCTCAATGTGCACGCGGACTGCGACGCCATGTCAGTGTCCGAACAAACCCGCACCCGTGTGGACGGAAGCATCCTTCTGTCCCCGAGAAGCTTGGTAAGATAGTTTCCTCCATCCCACACCAGAGATGCTGATTCAGAGGCAGAGTGAGGGTAGAGAATGCACTTCCAGCAAGCTCCCGTGTGACGCCCATGGTGGCAGTCCAAGGAACACACTCTGAGCCCGCACTGGCCTCCACCATTACTCAGAAATGGGAGCGGAGAATGACAAAAACGATCACGGAGCAAAGGCTGCGAGCCAGTGGCTTGAAAATCTACACAAAGATGAGAAACCAGAGAACAAGTCCTCTACTAGAGGATTAATGGCGAAAGAGAACAGAATATAAAAAATAACCTTCATTATTCACCACGATACTGGAGAGGCTCTTTTGTGGATGATGTAAGAGCATGTGGGGAAGGAGCAACCGAAGAAAAGAAGTATTTTTTGAAATAAAGAAACAGTGATTTTACTGGAAAAAGGCTGTAAGGCTCACTAAAGCAGAATGACCCCTTTCCTAATTTCAGTTTAGTTGAACTGGAAGTCTGATACAGGCAGTGCTCTTAGCAGGCAGCTAAAAAGAGACACTTTGAGAAAAGATGACACGCAGTAAACTCGGAAGCACTGAGCCAAGTATACCAGAACCTCCACAGGACTTTTAGCCAGAAAGAGAATGAACAAAGGGAAAAAGTGACAGTTAAGAAAATGGAAAGAATTTACTCAATTGAAGAAAAAAACTAAGTCAGATCTTAAAGACTCTTCTAGTTCCAGTTAAAAATAGTAAAGAAAAGAGGCATCTAGAAATAATAACGGAGGCAATTTCTAAAGTATAAGAATAAAGAAAAGGAAAATCCCACGTGCTTCCAAGTAAGGAGGGTTAAAAAAAATCGGCCGTGCACGTTGAAAAGACTCCACCGCTGTCAGACTTCTCATCCTTAAAACTAAATGCTAGAACACAGTGGAATATTTATATGGTCTTCTGAGGCAAGTGAGCTGTGACTCCATTTCAATAGCCAAACAAACTCTCATTCATGTGCGGGAGAAAGAAAGTTCAGTTTGAACATGCAAGGATTCAGAAGCACATCATTCATTTATCATGTACTTTTTTCTAAAAAAATTCCTGAGGAAGGATCGCAGGCAAACAACAAATGAATGGGGAAAAAAGCTCAAGAAAGGAGGAGGAAGTGGTGGTGAGCATTAGACACACTCAGCTCAGAGTTAATTGTGACCAATTACGGCTGATTTCATACCTGCAGACTCAGTGTATTCACAACTTCTAAAGATGACAGAGTCATAATGGAAGATAAAATTATTAAAAATCAGGCTATAGAGGCCCAGTTATTGAAATAAAAATCACCAAAACCTGAGCGTGTGGGAAGAGGGCAGCGGTTAAAAATTTGAACTTAAATGATTACAACCTGGGAGGCAGAAGGGTGTGGGTTCCACAAATGACAAATGCTGGAGAGGCTGTGGAGAAAAGGGAACCCTCCTGCACTGCTGGGTGGGAATGCAGTTTGGGGCAGCCACTGTGGAAAACAGTATGGAGATTCCTCAAAAGACTAGGAATAGACTTACCATAAGACCCAGGAATCTCACTCCTGGGCTTATATCCAGAAGGAACCCTACTTCAGGATGACACCTGCACCCCAATGTTCATAGCAGCATTATTTACAATAGCCAAGACATGAAAACAGCCTAAATGTCCATCAACAGATGACTGGATAAAGAAGGTGTGGTATATTTATACAATGGAATACTATTCAGCCATAAAAATGACAACACGACACCATTTGCAGCAACATGGATGTTCCTGAGAATGTCATTCTAAGTGAAGTAAGCCAGAAAGAGAAAGAGAAATACCATATGAGATCACTCATATGTGGAATCTAAAAAAACAAAATAAAACAAAACAGAACAGAACATAAATACAAAACAGAAACAGACTCATAGACATAGAATACAAACTTGTGGTTGCCAAGGGGGCAGGGGGTGGGAAGGGACAGACTGGGAGTTCAAAATTTGTAGATACTGACAGGCATATGCAGAATAGATAAACAAGATTATACTGTACAGCACAGGGAAATACATACAAGATCTTGTGGTAGCTCGCAGAGAAAAAAATGTGACTATGAATATATGTATATCCACATATAACTGAAAAATTGTGCTCTACACTGGAATTTGACACAATATTGTAAAATGACTATAATTCAATAAAAAAAAGTTTAAAAGAAGGGTGTGGGTACTATTTAATTCTTTATGCAGATAGGTAAACTATATTCAGATATTTGTAGAAAAAATGTAAGGGAAGTCATTAGTTGAATACAAACAGAAACTTTAAAATCACATGAAAATAATGACCCTTATTTATTCATTCATTCATTCATTCATTCATTCATCCAGTAAGTAGCTACTGAGTGTTCCATGTGCTGTGTTTTATGGCAAAAGACGACACTGATCCTGGTGGTCCAGGAGGTCACTGTCTGGCATGCGCAGACGCGTGGACCAGTTGTCAACTCTGGTTCTCCTTGACTGCGTTTGTCAGGGCGCCAATCAGACAGAAATGAGCTCAGAAAAGAACCGGCCAGTTCGTAGGAGAAAAGAGAAAAGAGAGTCTAAAGCTGAGGAATTTGAAGGTCAAGTTCTGCCCTTTAAAAGACAAGGTTGTGACGGTCTTTGAGGTGATGCTCTTGCAACAGGCATGAAATCAAGGGCCTGGCTGCCACCCCCACCATCAGCACCTTTGACTCAGAGCAACAGCCCCATTAAGATGTGGCACTCAGATCCTTTCAACTGGGCAAAGTGGTTTTCCCTCCGAAACTGGGTAATCCCGCCTACCCTAGTTGTGTCCACAGACAAAGGGACAAGAGTCTGGGGCTGTGAGGGAGCAGACATGGCAAACAGAGATACGAAGAGAAATGTGGACCTGGAAAGAAGTCAGCGAGGTGTTTGGGAGACTTGTACTCAGATGGGTCACAGCGGGCACTGAGAGGGACAGGACTGAGACTTCAGACTTCAGACTCAGGACAGGGACAGAGGGGGTGTGTTCTGTGAGGCGCACCTCAGATTCAAGCCGAGGGGAGCAGCACCAGTGGAAGAACCTCCCCAGGATGGAGCCATGGGTTTTGGGAAATTACGGGCAAGGGAGCAGCTCTCCAGCATGAGAACCACAGCCTAACAAGGGAACCTTGCTCACAGTCGCTGCTGGTGGGTCCGAGAGTTTCTGTGACCAAGGGAACGAGGGTCTGCCTGCTGGTTGTCTGCTGCTCCTCCCCCTTCTGAATGTGAATCTTCTTGGAATGACTGAGTCCTAGATCCCCAGTCGCCTTGTGCGTGTGGGTGCGGGGTCCGGTGGGAGGTGGGCACAGAAGTTCTCTCTTCAGTTCATAGATTTCTGGATGAAAAGAAGCCACATCCGAACCTGATCCTAGCAGCTGCCACGTTCTTCTTTGACGGAGAAACGAAGGTGCGTGCCCCGGAGACCCTGGACCCACGGCTGGTCCTCTGATGGGTGAGACTTCGGGGTTGTCCCCCTGCATGTTGCACAGGGAAGTGGGGGTGTGTTAGTCATCGGAGCTGTTCAATGGACGTTTCCAGTTCTCCGTCCTTGCAGGCTGGTGGCAGGACTGCATTTCTCTGCCCTTGGAGCAAGATGTAATTCAGGTCACATTCTCCAATAACACACACCCCTGAACACACCCAAAAGCTGTGGATCTGGGATCTGGCTGCCTCGCCATCAGCCACTCTTTCCTCCTTTGTGTCCACAGCCGGGCTTCTCAGAGGTGGTGTTTCTGCCCCAAGGATTGTTCCCACCTCAAGGACACTGCTTCCTTTCGCCCCGGGTGCTTGTCCAGATGTTCAAATGTCTGGGTCCTTCTCTTCATCCAGGTACCAGGTCACAGAGCAGCTCCTTGGAGAAAGCTGTCCCTGACCTGAGTGCCATCTGAAATAGCTCTGTCACACCCTGCTCGTCCCACCACCCCATTCACTCCCTGCACTGGCACCTCTTCCCACCCAAAATTATTATTACTTCTTTTGGTTGCTTATGAGAAGATCCTGCAGGACCTCGTCCGGCTGATTTCATCACGAGTCCTGGAGCCTGGACACCTTGCAGGCACTCAGTAGATACTAGTCGAATGAATCAATCCGTAGCGCGTTGTATCAGTTAGGCAGAAACAACCAGGGTCTCTTGGGGGCTTAGCGCAGCAAAGCTCATCAGTCATTCACCTACACATTCATTCCAGGTAAAGCTGAAGGTTCTATTCCAGGCTCCCCATGGACTGCGAAACCGCAGATACACATCATGGTTCTTCAAAACTCCGCCCCCAGATGACCCTGGTCCTTCTAGCCAGAGCATCACTTGGCCAGATCCAGGTTCATAGGGACAGGAAAGGACAGTTCTCCCAGGTGTCAGGGAAGATGCTTGGAAATGTCTGGTAATTAGCAACACTGCCGACGGCATAGGAGTGGGTATTGCTGCCTCTGCTTTTGACAAAGAGCATCGCTCTCTTTTCATCCTGATCTCAGCTGGAATGTGCTCGCCACGGTAAAGCAGTTTGCTTTATCCTGTGAGCCAGTTGCTGCTCACATTTAAGGTAGATGTGAATCACCTGGGGGTCTTATTAAAATGCAGGTGTGGGTGCGGCTGGAAAGCCTGCTTTCCTAAACTAGCTCCCAGGTGAAGCCAACGCTCCTGGTTTCTAGAACTCACTCTCAGTAGCCAAACTCTGTTACAGTCTCACATAACCGGGGAGTCTTTGTCTAGAGCCCTCCTCTCAGTTTGTAACTAGACCTTCACCTGAATGACTGTTTGAACACCATCCACTCCCCCCCCAGTTCTGAGCTCCATGACATCGGAGACTATCCGTTGTCTCCCTGTGATGAGCTGCTTGATAAACATTAGCTGGATTTAAAAACTGCTGTCTTCCCAGAGTTCTAGGGACTGTTCATATTTCTAGGTAAGTCCCAGGAGCCCAGGGACCTGGCTGGCGCTTGGCCGTTCGTGGCCCTGAAGTCAGCATGCACCCTTTGGAAGGTGCTATGGGCTGAGTATAGGTCCCGCAGATTCATATGTTGAAACCGAATGGCCTGTGATGGTGTTAAGGAGGTGGGGCTTTGGGGAGGTCATTAGGTCATGAGGGTTGGGAGCCTTGGGAGGGGCTAGAGACCTAATAAAAGACACCTGAGAATGTGCCCCTCCCTTTGACCACGGGAGAGGCAGTGAGGAGTCTGCGGGTCTTCACCAGAACCCGACCACCGTGCTGGCACCGTGACCTTGGACTTTCCAGCCTTCAGAACTGAGCAGAACATTTCTTTTGTTTATAAGACACCCAGTGTGTGATATTTTGTTATGACAGCCTGAGGAGGGGACACTTCTGCCGAGAGCGCTGCTTTGAACCCACCTTTGATTACTGGTGTGTGTTCGCACGGACGGTAAAGGCTGTTGTTTGGTGCTTGGGCCCTAAAACGTCACAGTGTCAGCTGAGATGTTTGGTGAACGCAGTTCCTGGTCTGTGGATGCGGCTGGGCTCTCCCTCTTCTGTTCCTGAAGCTCCCTGGGCATTCCCAGGGTTGTCAGCTTCTCCCTGTGTGAGTCGGCGTTCTCCAGGGGAGTGGAACCGGCCGGATGTGTGCACGCATCTGAGAGGGAGTGATTTGTTTGCAGGCCTGGTTCGGGCAGTGGTGGAGGCTTGGTGCGTCCGCGGTCTGATGGGCGAGGTGGGCAGGCTGGAGCCCCGGGAAAGAGGTCAGCCAGAAGCCGAAGGCCGCCAGCCTGCCGTGAGGGCTCCCGCCCCGGGGGGTCGGCCTCGGTTCCAGGACTTCAGCTAACCGGATGCGGGGCGGGCTGCTTTGTTCAGATTTCAGTGTTAATCTCACCCCTCCAACCCAAAAAACCTTCACAGAAACATCTAGAATAACGTTTAACTAGATATTTGGGCATCACGGCCTGGCTAATCTGTCACAGAAAATTAGCCGCCACACTCACCTTTCACACACTTAAGAACGACTCAACCCCCCCGAGTAACCGTACCTACCTTAATAAACCAGTTATGAAATCTCTGAAGTAGGTGAGTGGAATATTCATTTGCAATCTGAGTTCACTTAGCAGTGTTATTAGGACTTATTTAAACAGCCGGAGCTGGCTCCGAGGGAAGAGGCTAACCTAATTACCGTCTCACTTTAAGTAATATTCCTATTTCTTCCTTCCCGCACTGCGCCTTTTAATTTTCTGCTGTAATTTGTAGCATGATAATCAGGAGTTCTGATGAGGGGCTGGAGCGAAGTGGGTGCTTACGGGTGAGGGGGGCTGACCCTAGACCAGGAACGGGGGGGCCTGTCTTGTGCCACGGGACTTGGCCAGGGGTGCCCCGCATCTGCCATGATGCAGTCGCGGTTAGACCTGCAAAGGGCAGCTGGGCAGAGCTTCTGAAAGTCAGGACGGGGGCAGCCCCCACTTCCCCGATGAGAGTGCGTCTCCCGCTGGCTCCGAGTTCCCCTCCTCCAGTGACAGCTGTGCAGAGAAACGCCAGTAATCCTGGGAGGGCAGTCAAGTCGATGCCTTTGGCCTCTTGAGGGGAATAAACCAGATGCTGCATCTTCTGCTTCAGTCCTGTGACCTGACGGGAGGCGTGGTCCACTGTGAAGCCTGGAGGGTGCCCTAGGGGTCTGCCTGTCACCCGACCCGACAGGGTGGCGTCCGCACCAGGGGCAGCTGTGATGGGAGAGGGGATGCGGCGGTGGGAAGGGGGGGGGCATTTCCATCACTCTCTAAGCGGCCGCTTTACTTGGTTGCAATGGAAACCGACTTTGTGATCTGGGCTGAGCCCATGAAACATGCTTTGGTTTCCCCTTCCTAGAGAGCTGCGTACCCACTCCTAAACACAGTGAAAGGGAGGAAGCAAAGGGGGGTTGAGGCTCAAGTAGCTGGAGACAGGCGAGCCCCGGGGTGAAGTTCACGGACGGGCAGAGAAGAGAGCCAGTTAGAGAAATGCCATCACAGATTTAGATTTAGAGATGTGCTGCCAGAAACTGGTTCATGCAGCTGTGGGGGCTCGTGGCCAAGGCCAGAGCCTGCAGGGCAGCCCTCCGGAGGGGCGGACACTGTTGTCCACAGGTGGGATCTCTTCTTCTCGGGCCTCCGCTCTGGTAAGGCCTTTGCCTGACTGACGCAGGCCCACTGGGAGGGTCTGAGATAACCGCCCGTACTGAGCAGCCCCCCATGCAGAGCTCAGCCCCTCGCGGACTCAGGCCACAGTGACACAACCCTTCACAGCGGCGTCTCAGCTGAGGACCCACCGGAGCAACAGGCCTGTGGCCTGGCCAAGCCGACACATCAGAAAAATCAGTGTTCCGGAAGCCTGACCCTTAAAGATTCAAATCTGTTCATGAGATTTATGCCTTGGGCGCCTTCCTTTGTGAAATGAGAAAATTACAGAGCCTACTTTCTAGAAACTTAAAAAGCAAACACCCTCCTAATTACAAGGAAACCAAGAGATTTCGTTTTTAGACAATACCTGTGTCAAGGAAAGGATGTTTCCACTCTGCCTTTCGAAAGCAAAACCCAAACAACTCACAAAGATTGATGGGTTAAAAAAATACCTAACATCTGTGGGCTTGTACTTCATGCTTCAGCCGGGCAGGGCAGAGCAGAGGGGAAACGACAGAACGTCCTGGTCACAGCTCTGGGCACTCTTAGGCACAGTTCCTGTGGGGCAGGGGACTCTCCCTCCCTCACCGCACAGCACAGGGCACCTCTGCTCGAGTCTTCAAAAGGCGAAACGCCTGTGTGCCTCACACGCATGTTGTTAGAATTAGAGCGAAACTTCGAGGAACGCTCAGGTCCTCAGGCTTGATCTTCAGAGGCCTCGCTTAAGAAAGCTAATGGTTCATTAGTTACCGCAGTGGCCCATCTGTACTTAACAGCTTCGTGAAGTAGCAAGATGCTTGTCTTCTTTATAGAGACAGAATGTCCCTTCCTTGACTGCAAGGTGCAGAGCGATGCTGGGAAGGTGGGGGGCTGTGTCTAGGAAGGGATGTTCGTGGGTCTCCTCTGTTCCCTGATAGCTCACCCACATTGCCAGCATTATCAGTGTGCCGACTCTTTGCTCAGTTTCCATGAGGGAAGAGACTCAAGGCAATGACGTGGTGCACTTTTAATACCATGTGTCCTGTCACATACATTTTTGACTAATGGCTCACAGATCCACAGTGAAATCAGCAGTGGTTACAACCCTCTTTTTGCTCCTCCTTCCTCCTCCTTTTTCTCTTTAATAAGAGGAAGTAATGATAATTATTTCATCTTCATTTCATCTTCATGATACTTATCTTCCAAGAGGTTTGTGATAAGAATACGTTCAGAAAGTATATGTTGAAAATGGGATTTCCAAGATCTGTCTTGGAGATCAAATTTGTTTCCAAGAAAACGTAACTCTACAATTGCGCTGCAGAAGATTTGACACACATATTTTGGACATTGTTTTTGAAGCTGCTTTTTTTTTTTTTTCATTCTTTTTTTAACTGAAGTAGAGTCAGTTACAAGGTGTCAATTTCTGGTGTACAGCATAGTGTCCCAGTCATACACATACATACATATATTCTTTTCCATATTCTTTTTCACCGTAAGTTACTACAAGATATTTAATATAGTTCCCCGTGCTGTAGAGAAGAAACTTGCTGTTTATCTATTTATATATATAGTAGTTAGTATCTGCAAATCTCAAACTTGCTTCCCACCCTCTTTACCCTCCTGGTAACCATAAGTTTGTTTTCTCTGTGAGTCTGTTTCTGTTTTGTAAATAAGTTCATTTGTGTCATTTTTTTTTTTTAGGTTTCACATATAAGTGATACCATATGATTTTTGTCTTTCTCTGACTTACTTCACTTGGTGCGATGATCTCCAGGTCCATCCATGTTGCTGCAAATGGCAATCTTTCATTCTTTTTTATGTCTGAGTTGTATTCTATTGTATATATTTATACACCACATCTTCTTTATCCAGTCATCTGCTGATGGACATTTAGGTTGCTCCATGTCTTGGCTATTGTAAACAGTGCTGCTGTGAACATTGGGGTGCATGTATCTTCAAATGATAGTTTTCTCTGGATATGTGCCCAGGAGTGTGATTGCTGGATCATATGGTAAGTTTATAAGCCTCCTCTTTTTGTAGGGAAGAAATACAACATATGTTTACATGCTGTGGGCCAGAAGACACTGGGTTCTGTAGTGTCAGCTCTGCCTTTTATAAACTGTAACCTTGAACAAGTTAGCCACTCTAAGCCTGACCTATGAAAAGAGGACGATAAGTGCTCTGAATCAAAGGATGGATGTGAGGATAAGAATCAGCAAGTGCTTATTACAGTTCCTGATGGACAGTAGGCACTAAATAAATGCTCACTCATAATCTGATGAGAACAGCTGAAAGTAGAAAGGCCCATTGGATTTGATGGCTTTGAGGACTCAAATGAATACATACAGACAGGTGGCTGTTAAAAAGTCATTGTCTTAAAGACACACAACGACACACACCCACAATGACAACTCTGAAACTTACCCAGGAATTGGAATTAACTAAGGGTTTTTGAAGCTAATGAAAAGGAAATTATTTCTGATAGTATTAAATAAAAATCAATTTTGTTCTTCAAATTCCTATTAACTAAAATAAGATAATATAAAAACATACTCTCTGGAATGTACCTATTATGGAATGGCATTGACCATTATGAAAATACGCTCTTAGACTCAGGCTGTCCACGTTCAAGCTCTTCCCTCTATTTGCTGTCTTCCTTGGGGGAACTGCTTTAACCTCAGTCTGTCATTGTCTTCATCTGCAAAATGGGTATAATTATAGTATCTACTGTGTAGCGTCATTGACGATTAAATGGTTACTAACTACACAGCACTGACAAGAGTAAAACGTCCAGTAAGTGTCGCTGTCATCATTGTTATATTTCTAAGTTACTCTGGCTTCTTCACAGGCCAGAGAAGGAAAAAGGAGCGATTTTTCATTCCCCACTTGCTTTCAGAAGCAACATGATGGAAGGGTTTGCTTGTTTTCCTAAAGTCAGTGTCAGCTCTGCTTGACAGAGCTGGCTGATCAGCACTCAGACACGAGTGACAGCTCACATCTGTGGGGAATTCAGCCTGCAGTTGAGAATATTTTACTGCCAGCTTGCCCATGGAGTTTCTAAACTTCAAAATGGATGACACTGGAGACTCTGCAAGGGGCATATATCATAGAAATCAATATTGGTAGAAAATTTTTCATTTCAATGAATTTTGACCCAAATAAGAAAACGTACTCCAGTAGAATAGTATCTAAAGGAAAAGTTAGGGCAGCTGGGACGTCGCGGGAAGGTCAGTGAGCTGGGCTGTGGACTGATTTCAGCACAAGAAATGGATCTGAGGAAGGTTTGTGTTTGGAGCGTCTGGTTTCTGCAAGGAGATAATGGTTCAGCTGAAAAGAAAGAAGTGCTTAAACCTAAAATTAAACATAATTCTGTCTACAGTAACCACCACAGAGCTACTGTATAAACCAGGATAAAGCAGATATTAAGCAATCTGAGCCTCCTTTAAAAAAAAAGTGTTTATTTTTGAATGATGTTACTTTGACTAATTATAATTTAAACTGAATAAAGTCCAGCCAGTGTGAAGGTTAATTTTCCTCAGTTAATTGGAAAACATTTTCAGTGAAAATGGTTTTGGTGATGATCATAAGCACTGAGAATATAAACACACAAGTGCGTGTGTGTGGAGAGGAGTGTGTGTTTCCTTAACGTGGAAACTTGTGTTACCACACGTATCACATCCAGCAGGCGCGCCGTCACACCAGGGCAGCTGTGCATATTAAAGCCACGGATAAGCGCCTGCTCTGTGGGTGAAAACCAGGTGTCAGGTGCCCTGGCTACAACTATGAAGGTGACGAGTTCACAGCAGCCCTGGTCCTCAGAAGGCACAGAGGGGCCAGTGACGGAACACAGGGTGAGCGGTGACATGTGTTTACTGACCTTCTTGACAGTCTTGACAATCCCAAACCCAAATTATATTCCTGATCATGAAGTTATGAAAGGCTTTATTCAGGACCACAAGCGAATTAGAAAACGATGGGAGCAAGGAAAGGGCAACTTCTTGTGAAGCGGGCGGCAGGGCAGGCGGGTGGGGGCGGGAGCAGGGTCATTGTTTCAGCTTTTCTTTTATAGGAGACGAGAGTGCAGCATGCTGAAGTAAGACCATGAAAAGGGGGGAAAGGGGAGTATAGAAAAAGAGGGAAGGGGAGACACAGAAAGATAATAGGAAAGTGCAAGTCTTAGCAAACAGAGGGCACAGTCAACTGAAGAAAATCCTGGGAGGTGGGTGATGACAGACTTTTTAAAGCCAGTGGAGGCTGAGATGAGACAAGCCGTGAGATTTGATAACAAAGTATTTTCTGCCCTTTGTGTAGTGTCAGAAGAGTTTTTAAAACCAAATGCAAGCTGTCAGGGACCAAGACGAGATTGCTGAGTGATAAAATGGGGGAGGATGGATCCAGACCAAATATGAAAACATCTTGGTGATTAAGAGAGAATTCATGGAAGTTAAAAGGAATAGGAGCTGATTCAAGGAGAAGCTTTATGACTGGGAAACAGGAAACCTTTTCATGTTTGAAGGAGGAAGAGCTGATAGCTGTTGAATGGCATTGACCGAGGAGTGTTGACCACAACTGTGGAGTGAAATTCTGGAGTAAAAGGACAGAAAAGTGAGTTAAATACCCTTATGACAGGGCAGGCGACAACACTCATCCAGAGACGGTAAGGGCAGACATGAGGACATGTTGAAATTAATGGAAATCTAACCGTTTCTCTTCCCTCGTGAAAATCCATGCTCTGGATATAATGGCCAATGGTTTTAACCGAATGTAAGGATGTCCTGCATCGCCCGGTGCCGGCCTGAGCCCACAGACTCTCCGGCCGCGCTGTCTCTCTTGCTCCTGCTGCTGCGAGCACAGGGCTCTCCGACAACCTGAAAGGCTGTGATCTCCCGCCTCGGGCACTCACATACGCTCCTGTCTTCCCCAGAAAGACTGCTGTTCCCTTGGACCCCAACCAATGCCGCACATCCTCCAAGTCTCAGCAGAAACATCCCCCTTTAACAGACGCCTTCATCCAGCTCCCCAGGCAAGGTTCCTCTGTTTTACTTCTAAACCATGTACTCTTTCTTTTCTTTTCTTTCTTCCTTTTCTTCCTTCTTTCCTTTCCTTTCCTTTTCTTTTCTTTTCCTTTTCTTTTCTTTTCTTTTCTTTTCTTTTCTTTTCTTTTCTTTTCTTTTCTTTTCTTTCTTTTTTTTTCTTTTTTTTTTTATAGGTGACCTCCACACCTCTGAAAACGTTTGGGGGTTGACGCTGACTGTTGTAAAAATCATACAACTGATTACAAATGGGCTCTGGGGACAAAAGGAACAATAATCCTGGCTGGTAGCTCGAGGACCTTCCTTAAACGTTACCTAGATGGCTTCTCCAGTTGCCCTGCGCAGGATGCAGAGAGGGTCCGAGCTCTGCTTCTCCTGGATTCTCAGAGGTCTGCACGTTGGGGGGGGGGGGGTCTACTTCCGGCTGCTCTGGGTCTGGGCTGACGCGTGGCTCTTTGGGAGAGGACTTGCATTTATTTCTGCCACCCTCCATCTGAGACCTTGACGTCTTTGGGGACGTCGCGGTGGTGTGAATTCAGAGCTGCAAGTCTGTGAATTCACCTTGTGGCTCAAATTCTTGGTGGACATTTTTTCTCAGGATGGAGACAGGCGCATTTAATTGTGCAGCCTCCTGTGTGGTCATTTTATGTCTCCTAGATTTTACATGGATTTCCACCTCTGTCTGAGGAGGTTTCCTATCAGATTCTCTGAACTTATTTTTTTTTTTTTTTGGAATATAAAATAATGATGTGTCGCAATTAATGACAATTTAGAATCTGTGGTGTGTATCTGTGATAAAAGGTATTTTTTTCTCCTTGTTTGCTAAAGGTACTTGTAGGAGCTTAGCTAACCAGTTTGTCAGTAAGAAGACTATTTATGTACCAGTGGGGGCAACATATTTGAGTGCCCTACTGTATGCCGGGTTGTATTCTAGACACTGGGATTGAAAAGTGAACCAAATGGACAAAAGTCCCTGCCCTGAAGGAGCTAAATTCTAGTTCCTATGGAATGCTGTGAAACTCGAGCTGTTGGTGATGAAATTGTATTGACGTCATTAATGACCAGTGTGAACTGGGTAGTTCCTATGCCAATACTCCTTCTGTAGAACTCACTGCAAGTGTAATTAACTAACAGGGTGATGAGTTATTTGATGTCTGTCCTCCCTGCAAACACCACAGGTTCAGCGGATGCCTGCTTGCCGGGTCCTGTATTCCCTGTACCGGAAGCAGGGCTGTACCGGGTGGGCAGGTAATAAACACGGATGAACGAGGGACGTTTACTTGCTGGAACATTTGCCTAAACATTTGCTAAGTTCTGCTCACCAGGTAAACGTGGTTATCAATTCATATACTTAGCGGTCTCGTGTAGTCAGCTTGAAACCCTTCTCTCTTCTCTCCTCTTTACGAAAAAGTACTTAATTACTCATCACAGTTCACACCAAGAATGAAAGAAGCCCTTCTTTCTTCTGTGCTACAGCCTGAAATTTTTTTGGTCTAATAGATCCAATTCTTTAGATACCATCAGAACTTATTTGCTTAACATAGCTGTTTTTATTTAGCACTTTGATCGTTTCTCATTCCTTTGCTTGATTTTCAGCTTCGGCGATCCTGCTGTTCAGAAGCAATTCTCTGCCGTCTGTTCTGAACGCCCGTTACCGTGGGTGGCCTCAGCAGACATCTCTTCCCCTTCCCTCCACGTGCCAGGCGTGTGTTCAGATTCGTCTTCTGCAGCATTCTGGCAGAGCTGGGCCAGCTTTCGAAGGCTTACAATGATGCGATTTTCTTTGATCTGTTCAGGTTTTAGTTCTTTGAACTTTGTTTACCCTGACCAATTCTTCTTTAATAGATGCAATGACCTCCTTGAGCGCACTGAAGACAGAAATTCTGTTAGATTCCGCTTCCTTAAGAAAATAGTTTTTGAAGAGTAAGATTTTCTTTCAGGCTCTTGGATATATCTCTTCTGAGCTGTGTGGTTTGGGGTTTTGTTTTCATAATGACATGATGGCTTCTTGCTGTTTGTTTACGTATAAATGTAGCTTGGTTGATCATTTTTATAGAAAACATAGGGAACTGGTGAAAACAGCAGCCCGCCTGGTCTTCCTGAAAGCAAGCCCTTCCTGGGCAACGGTGGGGGGTGCAGGCCGCGGCCCTGCTGTCCTTGGTCTGAACAGCAGGTGGATTATTCCAGCAGGTTCCAGGATGAAGACCAGCATAGGACCCCCCTCAGAGTACGGCAAGTGTTTGTTTGCAGGCAAGTTTGAGATCTAATCATGGGAATTTTGAGATTTCCATGATAAGCTTGCTTCTTTCTGCCAAATCCCTCTACACAGAAGACACAGCACAGGAGAAATGTCTAGAAATGTTCTAACCTCTGCGGCATATCTGAGGCCAGAGAATAAGGTGTGTCCAGGTGCTTTGTGCAGAACAGGACCCGTGCCTTTATCTAAATGTCTTTAATTTATAAAATAAAAAGTATAGACCACACACCCTAATATCTATTGACCCTGATAATGAGACCAGCCTGTTTTGAAACGTAAATGTTTCATTTTAAGTTGAAAACATAAATGCTCAGCCATAAATGTGCAACAGCCACACATCTACTCTTAGTACTTAATTCCTGTATCACACATAACTGTATAAATCACTTACTATATAAAACAACGCTTAAGAAGAACTGCTTTGTTTTTCATTATCCAGGAAAGACTTATGTAGCAATTCTTCAGACACATGCAACTGCAGTTTCTCTGTCATCTCTGAGGGTCATCTGTGAGTTTTTTAAACACAGAACTAGAACACATCATCACTTTTTAAATTCAGACAGTTTTCTTTTAAAAACTGATTCTGTGCATGTCTATTTGTTCCCTCAACCTAACGGTAGTCTCATACTTAGAATGTTGTCTCTAAAGGTATCATTTACAATAGCATTCAACCCCCGGAGCTGGGAGGCTGTACCCCCAGCCGTAAGGGCTGCAACCCGTAGGAAATTTCTTGACCTCCCTCCCTTTTTTAAAAAACGCATTTCTTAAAATTACACCCCCTGGGGAGTGATGGGAATGTTAGTTATCTTGATTGTGGTGGTGGTTTCATGGGTGTAGACATCTATCAAAATTCATAAAATTGTACATCTGAAATATGTGTAGTTTAAAGAAGCCATACCACAATAAAGGTGTTAAAAAAAAATAAAACCATACTCTTTAGGCGACATCTGAGCATCCCAAATGGCCATTTATTGAGGTCTTTCGTTTTTTTTTTTCAGGCTAACGTGCTCTCTTCGTTTGCTCAAATTAAAACTACATTGAGAGTGTGATTTTTAGCGTTAAAAACATTGTGTGGATTTGAATACAAGTTAACTCCTTCTGTTAAGTTTTCGGGGAAAAAAAAATCACCTTATATTAAAGGACAGGGTAAAAATTAAATTAGTCGGTGTGCCGGAAAACGGGTGTCAAATTCCTCTTAGAAAATTATCAGTCACTCACTTAGAACCTGGAGCCATACTTTCACTCCTCTGTCGCCTTGGGAGCTAAATGCCACCATCAAATGCAGCTCTGATTTTCCAGAGGGGAGGTGAACTGCCCAAGTCGGACAAAAAGTTAATGACTTTGGTGAAGGGTTGGGCAGAGGCATGGAAACTAGTGACCTAATTCAGTTAGTTAATTACCATCCTGAGATAGGCGAGAGGAAAGGCCAGAATTCAGATACCTGCAGAAGGCAGCCGGGATGTCAGCTGGAGGCCAGGGCGTTTGTCTGCGCTGTGTCCTTAGCCTGTGGCTACCACGCGCACGTCGCTGACTCAGCATGGAAGACACTGTTCATTGAATGAGTGAAGACACAGGATTTCCATAAGTCCTGAGTCTTTGGGAGTTAAAATGGTTTTGAATCCTAGCTGTAAAATTGTTCTAATGGAATCCTAGCTCTACACGTGTTTGGAATCCTTGTTTGAATTTTAGTTCCAGTTTTATGAATCATGTGACTTTGGATGAGCTAGACTTCCCTTTCCTCCTAAAATGGGAAGTCGAATGATTTATATTCTTATAGGATTTTGTGAAAACTAAATTACATAACATACATAAATGAGACATAAAATTTAGTACTGTGACAATAAAAGCTTCCTGTGTTCCTAGGAAAAGACTGCTCTTTGGCTGTGCTAACAGTCCCCGGAACCAGTTTTAAACTCGGCCTCAAAGATAAATGACAACTCACTTTAGCAACTGAATTGGTGAAACTCAGCCAATCAGCGACAGCCTCCTGCTTCTAAACATCAGTCAGTTGGCCAGGTAATCGCTTAGTCACTCAGGTCCTGCAAGTCAGCGAGCGAGTCGCCGGCCTGGCTGCGCGAACCCAGCTACCCAGGCAGACGGGGGCAGCCCCGGGGCACGCCCACCCCTGGAAACCCACCAATCCGGAGCCGGCGCCTCCCCGCCCAGGAGGCGCGGCCCTTTGCTTTGCCGTAATGACTGTGTTACAGCCTCCTCCCGGAAAGAGAGAAACTCGGCCTTTCTTGGTGGTTTCAGACTGAGAGGCCGGCGCTTCCCTGACAAGTGTCCGACATGTAGGAAACAGTCAATACATTTAATAACACCGTTGCTGCTGCTCCCGCAGCCATTATTAGTAATGGCAGTAACGGTAGAGGGCATGGAGGTTGCCCTACCCTCTTCAGTAATCAGGAAAAAACCCTTGTTAAAAAAAAAAAGGATTAAGAAGAAGTGATTTGGGATTTTTTTAGGAGTGGATTTAGGGAAAACTTTGTTATGTAACCCAGCACTGTGGTGGGAGAAGGGGCTCTCAGCTGTCTTAGTTCTCGGGAAATGCGTGTGAAGTTAACAGCTGGGAGAATTAAGACGCTCTAGTGACTGGAGAGCGGTTCTTGACAAATCAGTCCGAAAAAAACAGGAGGGGTGCTTGACTTCCAGAATATCAGGAGAGTGAGCCTCAGCCTGGAATGGAAGAGCCCACCACCTTGACTCTGGGGTGGAGGAAATTGCGTCCCCCACCCCTCCTCCCTGCCCTAAATGCCCCCTGCCCCCAGCAATGAATCGAAGAGGAACGCTAGAAATTCAAGTGGCTTTTGCTCTGCACTTTTACTCTAGGTGATACAATAAATGAAGACTGAGTCACTTTGCAATCAGAACTGGGGTTTAGCTGTGATCTGCTTCCTTTGTATTACCTTTTAGGGGGCATGTTGAAAAGCCAGGAAGAATTTCTGATTTTACTCCACCCTGAGTGAAGCCCCTCACTAGACCCTATTATAAAACCTACCTGGCACTTCAGGTCTGGTCAGAAGGAGGTGAGGTTGGACATAATTGAAAATCATTAACCCTGAAGGCTCAGCGTCTCCCCTGAGAGTATGTTGTGTTGCTATTAAACAGGGATTAAGTCCTATTAACTTGGCTCCACCTGAGAAGCCTCTGCGGGGGGGGGGGGGGGGGGGTGAGAGCTCTGGCATCACCCTTATATACAGGTGTGCTAAGAGATCACTCAAAATTCTGATCTTAATTGTCAGCCTTACTTCCAAAGGGACAAATGAACTTGAATTAATTTGAATAAATACTCATGAAGAAGAACTCTTTCTTGTAATTTTCTAATGTCAGGATTTGTGTTTACTAGAAAGGTTCCTTCTCAGAAATCTAAAATGGCCATTTGGAGTTCCTAAATACGAACAGCATGTTGTTACACAGTGATGGATTGAAGCTATCAACACAGTATTTCATAGCTTTATTTGAAGAGCAATTTTAAGAATTTGTTTTTATTCTGAAAAATAATATGATATGATACCTGAAAGTCTATATAAAGACAATTTGTAAAACAAAATGAATTTATTGCAAGCATTGTGTATGTATAGTAGTCAACTAAACGAATTACATATTCTATAAATTAAGTATAAAGACTCCGATACTTTATTTTAAAAGGGCTGGATATGAGGCAATATATAGAAATCAATCTACTTCCCCACAGTAGCAACAACTAGAAATAAAATAAACACCATT